>NC_054865.1:14800397-20737897 GCF_018320785.1 Cheilinus undulatus
AAGAGCGCATACTGCAATTATTGCATGCTATTACTGGCCAGGAATGGAGGAAGATATCTGCAAGAGGGTAAGTTGGCATTGTCAATGGATTCATAATGTTGTCTTTCGCTTCATTTATATTTTTGTGGAAGAATCATGACCTGCATTACAGTTGAAGGTTGCTTTCTTTCATGCCCCACAGAGGAGCTTAATGTGTGTAAAAGCAAACTTAGAAAGCTCTTCTGTGAATGTAACGCTGACCTTGTGCTGCACCACCCTTTGGTGTAACATGGCATATATGCTTGATAATATTGCTCCCAAAATAATTATGTGGACAAATCTCAACATGATTACACTTTCATTTTTGTTCTGTGTTTCTCAGATTTCCCAGTGCCCTCAGTGCCAAACAAAGAGGGCCAATTTAAAGGAAAAAAAGGAATATATTCCTATAAAGGTAAAGGAAGCAAAGGGCTGTAAGCTCTTGAGAAAATCAAAACTGACTTAATGCTAACGTTTTGTTTTTTTTTTTCTATTTAGGTTACAGAGCCTCTTGAGCTTGTAGGGATGGATCTGGTGGGTAAACTCACAAAAACAGAGGATGGTAATCAGTACATATATGTCATGGTTGATTATTTCACCAAATGGGCTGAGGCCTACTCATTAAAAAGTAAAACAGCAGAGGAGGTCACCAGTTGTATCCTTGATTTTTTCTACAAATTTGGTGCACCTAATAGACTGCTAACAGACCAAGGCTCAGAGTTCTGAAATAAGGTTACAGTCATGAAGATCGATTGGCCTTGAACGTATTGCATCTACCACGCTGACTTTTTCAATGAATTCTAGGTAAACTTCAAGCTGAGCGAACAGCTTGGCATAAAAAGAAGCCTTTGCGCCCCCTACCACCCACAGACAAATGGTCTCGTGGAAAAAACGAATTCCACAATACAATACAATACAAAGGTAAATTGTAGATAATTTGATATGCACTTTCCTAAGATCTGGAAATGTATATCTATCTGGAAAACACAGATGATCTTCTGTCTTCTAATACTTGATTTTTGTTTGTACATTTTAAGGTCCCTCAACAAAATGGTTGCTGACCATCCCAAGACTTGAGACGGCTACTTACAGTCTACCATGTTCAGTATCCGAACAAAAAAACAGTTGACTACCAAATACAGTCCATACTTTCTAATGTTTGGACGGAAAGCACGTTATCCTTCCCAAATACCATCTGAATATGAAGTAAGTCGTGACTCATGTAATTTTACTATTAACTGGAACCAGTTATGTTGTTTTATGTCTATCACGCACTCTGGGAGTCTTTCTTTTTTATTTTTTCCAGATAACAGAGGACAAGGTGAACAAACTAATGAACAACGAAGATACAATCGAAAGCCTAAAGCTTCGAAAAGAAACTTATGCCGAAGGGAAGAAAAATGTTAAGATAAGCCAAGAAAAGACGAGGAAGCGTAAAATGGAAAGAGGCTACACAGACAGCTTTGAAGTTGGGGACATGGTATTGAGGAAAAACATCCGCAATGAACAGAGGAAAGGGGGAAAACTTGGGAGGGACATGCTGGGGCCTTTCATAATCGTTAAGTTAGAGGGAAAAAGTGCATCCCTTTTGGGTGAAACGGGAAAGATTGTACCAAAAATCAACCTGGACCACTTGATTTATTTTGTCCAGCCAGAGGAGAGGATCCCCAGAAAACTTCACAAGCTGGATCCATCTGGCTGCCCCCTCTCCTCTGGTTGCCCCCTCCTCCCTGGCTGCATCCTCTCCCCTGGCTGCCCCCTCCTCCCTGGCTTCCCCCTCTCCTCTGGGTGCCCCCTCTTCCCTGGCTGCCTCTTCTCTGGTTGCCCCCTCCTCCCTGGCTGCCTCCTCTCCCCTGGCTGGACCATCCTCCCTGGCTGCCCCCTCTCCTCTGGTTGCCCCCTCCTTCCTGGCTGCCTCCTCTCCCCTGGCTGGACCCTCCTCCCTGGCTGCCCCCTCTGCATTGGCCAGTGAAGGGAGAGAACCCAAAGATGCAGAAAGTTGTGAGTGAAGTTTAACACTTGTTATATATTGCGTTGATAGAAAGGGTTTAATTGTTTCTCTTCCTTTTGCCAGTGATCAGAGAGGTATGGTCTGGCCGCCCTCAAGGGGTTCTTTGGGCTAAAGTGGGTCCATACAAAATTAGGTCAGACAGTCTAAAAAGTCTGGCCCCTGACCAGCAACTTGACAGCGAGGTGCTTTTTTAAAATTTAGTTCATCTGTTTTTCTTGTAACCCATAAAGATTTCCGTTAACTTTGAACTGCTGGTCTTTTTTCCACATAGATGGTAGATGCATTTTTAACACTGGTTGGGAGGAGAACCAAAACATTCATCATAGACTCCCTTGTGCTGCGTGTGGTGTGACGAGGCTCAAAGAGCATATATAGAAGGGTGAGTATGCCAGTTTTGCCCTCTGATAAAGTTATATGTTAAAAGTTAAAGGTATGTTTAATAAATTGTAGCCTACTTCTTGCCTTTTAGCTGAAACTGGGTGATCATGAGGTGGCAGCAGGAGCCATATGCCACAATAGGCACTGGAGGCTCGCTGTAAGTACAAATTTCAGATGAATATTAATACAACAAGAAGCATTTTGAAAATGAAGCTTGAGTTAAAAATGTACTTGCAATACCAGAAAGAAGGAAGGTGTCTATACATTGATCCCTTTGGGGCCAGTCAAGAGGACATAAACCACTGCAAAGAAGTAACAAGGTAAGTGAAGTATCTGCTGTTTGAGTTTCAACACAATGGCACGTTGGGTCACACTTAGAGGGTGCCAAGAAAATGTGATTATATTCCATAGTTAAGTGTCCCATGTGAATTACTTTAGATGCTTGCCTTAGTGTTAACCTGTTTATGTAATGGCCAAACTGAAACTTAAGTCTCTATATGTTTAGGGCACTAGTACGCAAGCACATAATGGCACTAGGGAGATGGACATGCGCCACAGTTGCGCACCCTATACAGAGGGATGCAACATCCTGTGGCATCTTTGTATGCAAGGTAACAATTTTTTTCTCTCTGTTGCCAGGCATTTTTAGAAAAGTATATCCTAATATTTCCCTTTGTTTACTTCACAGCTTGCAGAGCAAATCCTTGGCCAGAGTACCGTACAGTATGCTGTGCACCAACAGGCAGTGGCAGCAATGCGCCTAGAGCTTGTACTATCTTTGCTAAATAACACAGGTATCTAGTACCAGGTAAAAATACAATCTTTTCGATGTCTTGCGTTAGGCTACGGCTATGTTTTGTGTTTACAGATGACCTATCCGAGTTCTGTCGAGCCTGTGGTAGTCAAAGTTCTGGGGCTAGTATCGATAATTGGGTAAAAAAAATAATTTAACCTTTGTCTGGTGCAGGGCATGAAGTCTGAGATTGGCTGTGCGTGCGGACCCTTATAGGCTATCACTGAGTGACCTCTTACAGTCCCAAGGCTTAAGAACTAATGATTTCATTGATCTATCTTGCATGTCTTTTTCACGTTGTAGAGACACTGATGAAGCTCAAATAACAGGCAGGATAAGATTGTCACCTTGCACCTGACACACACCTAATGGTGTTTAAAAAAATATCTTTTGCATTATTTTGTTGTTCATACATAAACAGGTAATGTGTTCTTTGAAATAACATGTTAAACACAAGTCAATTTAAATATCTTTTTTTTTCAGATTGAGTGCACAGGCTGCGGGTGGTGGTACCACACCACCTGTGTGAATAACCCTTCGGCTGTGGGAGACTACTTCTGCGGAATTT
Source organism: Cheilinus undulatus (assembly GCF_018320785.1). Taxonomy (NCBI): domain Eukaryota; kingdom Metazoa; phylum Chordata; class Actinopteri; order Labriformes; family Labridae; genus Cheilinus; species Cheilinus undulatus. Next base: position 14,804,166 of record NC_054865.1, read on the forward strand.
GCTCTTAAATCTGAAAAGGACACTTTTTCCGCTGTCTCAAACTGCCCCACCAAACACTGAACACTATTAAGAAGTTTTGTTTTTTTTTTCAGGCTAAATCTAGTCGGTCCGTCATAGCCTTCCTTTAGTCAAACTCGTATAAAATTGGGCTGTTTTGTTCGTTCAGTTTGGCCCAATTGTAGTCAGTTAAAATATGACCGTATTACGGCAGCGTCTTTATAGAGACATCTTTTAAACGACAATTGAAGGCTTTTCACCTTTCAATTATATCTAGAAGTTGTTTAAACGTATATAGAGACATTTCAAACGCCCTTTCTACTCATTTTTGCTGGGTGTTTGATATATTTATGCGTAATGTTTACCTTGTATGTAGTCCTTCCTTCACAGTAACACCACATTGTGTCTGTGCATTAATTTATAACCTGCTCTTAGTCCTTCACAAGCACAGACACAGGCGTACACATGTAAATTGTATTGTTACGGTTATAATTATTGCTAATTCGGTTGTATTTTATATAAGTATTGTTTGCACATTTATTTTCTTACTTTGTATGCCAACTGTTTAAAAAAAAGTTTCTTATAATTTAACATTATAACTTGTGGAGTGTGCATTTAAGCTACATTTGGACAATAAACTCTTTGACCAATCAATCAGATGTGTTGTTTAAGTTGTTGATCATTGAACCTCTCCCCTTTAAAAAACAACACATTCAGGTATTTATTCATCATTCCATAGGCTACCTTTAATAGCCTTTATCATGGCCTTGGGACCTTACAATCATGCTACCTGTAGACATAATGAACAACAAGTACACCAAAGTATCCCACAGTTTTATTTGTAGGCTGTACAAACATACAACAGACCTAGTACAGATGATGTGAGAACAAAGCCAACGTTTTAAGAGTTTAAAGAAGTTTGCATTGCTTAAGACGGGTTTGGCACAGCCATGCTGTCCCGTCTCATGACTGTTATCTCCATATAGGTACTCACATGGGCTACTATTGCTTCCCCATCTCGTACTCGACAAATGAAGTGATGATATATCGACCAAACGTGAATATGCAGTGGCTGAATTTACGTGACTGTATGTATACAATGGTTGAAGGTGAGCGAGTATGCTACGACTGCATCACAAGTTAACACAGCGAGCATGGCTTTACCGATCTCTTGTATGAACACACCGCTGGCTAAATGTGCAGGTTTGAGAACAGATGAAGGTAAAAACTCTCACTAAAGCAGCATATTATCCAAGACAACGATACTGGGTGGAAATAACTGACTTAGTAGAACATACTTTTTCAGACACGACGTTCCATTGTTTGAGTTATTTTGCACAGGCATTTGTGCAGCCACCTACATAGTTCTTTAATGGGAATTCTTACTTAAAACTTACACTTGGACTCCATAAACTCACTTCTTGAAGCGGCGACGTCTGAAAAAGACAAATATTTCCGTCCGATCATTAAATACATACCAGGACTGTGTATTTCACTTAATTTCATTTGTAAACAAAGGTCCTCTGAGGCCACGCCCCTCCAACATCTGCCTCACTCTCACCAGTTAATTCAATGCCAGTTAATCTGTGACACTGGTTCATGGCAGATATAACAGCCTAAATAAATGAATAAATCATACTGGCCCAAAAGTGCGTCGGCACACCAGGAAATGCTCGGTATACCAGATAGCGAGTCCATCCCTGCAGAGTTGTCTTGAGTGTCTCCATTGTGAACAAATCCAGTATGGGGAGGGGGGCGGCTCTCTTCATTAGCAGTGTGCATGGCTAGCGAGTGGTGCGGGCTATATAAGACTCTACGAACTTCCTGCAACTCCGTTCATGTCGACAGTAGTAGAAAATAACTTAAGTCTTATCTGACATGATCTGAAAGCTGAACCTGTCATTCAAAAGTCTCTGTCCTTTATCCATTTCTGCTCGCTTGTACCGCATCATGACGGCACCGCTTCCTGGTCTGGCAAACTACAGGATGGGTTAAGGGTCATACAGAACGCGCATGCGTTAATCGTGCGACAAAAAATTTAGTGGCTTTAAAAGTAATTTGAGTTAACGCAATATTAACGCGTTAACTTTGACAGCCCTAGTTGAAACACAGAGATGGAAAGAAAAAAAGAAAAATCGCAGAGGCATTTATGTTTCCCCACTTGTGAAGGATTTGCCTATCAAATGTGTGAAAAACCAACAGTGAGTTAATTGAAGAGACACTAAAATATCTTTTGTATTTGTATGAGTGTATGCCATTTATACCTCCAGCTTCTACTGTTGTAGCGTAACTTAAGGCCAGAAATATGTGTAATATTTTAACTGGGCGCCAGACAGAAAATTAAGTCTATCATTAAAATCTCAGGATGGAGAAATATATTTAAGGCCTAAAGAAAATAACAATTCCGCTACAAAAGGAATAAAGGCCAAGAATCAATTATGTCTCTTTCAGGGCAACAGAACACAAAAATCCTTTAAGGACAGGGTTAACAGTACATCAACACAACCCTTTTCAATTAAGATAGATTACTCTATGCATTTCATCAATTAATAACAGAAATCAGTTCACTCAGGTAATGACTCCCATTGTCCCAACAGTTCAATATAACTCAAATGTCCCACAGCACAAACAAAACAATTTCAGTGTTCCCCAAGGTTTCAACAGTCCATAATTCAAACTTTCCTCAAACGCAAACAGTCCATAATTCAAATGTTCCCCCCTCCTCCCCAAAGTTCAAGCAAAATCAAATAAAATATTCCCCAAGTTCAAACAAAATCAAAACCCAATGTTCAATGGTCAAAGGCCCATTCAGCTTAAACCCAAATGGTGTGTGTCAGAGAATGTCGGGGTATACAGGAAATAAAAGGTGAAAGATAGGTGTGGGAGAGAAGGTAATGGGGTAAACTTGCAGTTAGAAGAGTCTGAGTCGGATCAGGAGGTTAACAACCCAAGACTAGAGGGTAATCCGTGCCACCAGAAGATTTCAGTGCCACCACAGACAGAGGATCTCACACTGCTCCAGGATTTCAGGTTCACATTTTTAGAAGGCTCCAAAGTAAAAAGGCTAATTGACTTTCTATGTGCTCTTTTCCCATTTTTAGCAGGTATATCACTTCTTTATACTTGTTATTTTTTTGTATTTGCACTCCTTCTGTTCTCTTTCACCCTCACTCCAGAAAGCCATTGGCTGTGTCCGAAATCACTCCCTATTCACTATATAGTGCACTATATAGTGAACACGCCATTTTGTAGTGGTGTCCGAATTCTGAGTGAGCATTGTTATTCACTAAATAGTGCACTCATTCTATCCCACAATTCATTGTGAAAAGTAGTGAACAACCGATGGTCACTAGCCCAGCAATATTTAGCATAATGCATCGCGGTTGCTGCTCTCAAACATGATGGACGAATGAGGGGAGCACAGGAACATATATAAAAACTTTTCTGAATGCTTTTTTGTTTTGTTTTTAGTTGGTTTTACCAAATCTGTAAGAAAATACTAAGGATTCAAAACGGAGTAACTTTTTCCCCCTATAATGATTACAAGACATGAGACCATCATCTTTTGCAAAAATAAGGGATAATACACACAAAACGTGTATTATTTTGTCAATATAGAGACAACTTTTTTTATCTATTAGTATAATTATTTTTTTGTGAAAATACGTTACATTTTGTAGCAGTTTTCATTGAAATTCTACCGTTAATTTCGATCCTCAGCCATTGTCAAGGAAATTTATGAGCCATTGCTGCTAGACTTTTAATTGTAAGATGGCGATGACGTCATCACCCGCGGCCGGAGTAGTGTCTGAAATCATTTTTGTGTTTTGCAGTTGAGTCAACTATGTAGTCCACCATGCTGCTCGCTATAGAGTGGATAGGGAGTAGGGAATGAGTGTATGGTTTCGGACACAGCCATTGTCTCCCTTCTTCTCCTCACTCAGATCACAGGTGTCTACAATTAACACACTCTCCTCTGCTTCACCACACCCCCTCCCTCTCACTACTCTGCTGTGCAGCAGGAATCACCTGTCTGCCACACTGTATAAAACTTAAGAAAAAAATCATTTCAACCCCTAACTCTATTGAAGTCTTCATAAATGACTGTGATGTGTCATATATGCTCAAAACTGTATTCCAGGTACATACCATTTTATATCCAAATGATTCAAATAAGGTACTTAAATACTATATGTCTTAAACTAGACAGCTTTTATATCAAGTATGAGCCATATATTATATTGGAATAATTAAAAAAAAACATACAAGGAAACTTAACTTAGACCAGTACATTTTATGTGGCAAATACATGTGTCTCTAGAGGGGCATGAAAGGAAACACATTGAACATTGTGTAAGCCAAATTGTATATCCAGAAGACGAAAATGGAGGATTTGGGAGGTTTAAATGGGCTCAGCGGAGTCAAGACGTGACAAGTCTGGCCAGCAGAGCATTTCTACCCTCAGGTACAGTAATAAACTCATTTATGTTATGACTTTTAGGACACAGAAGATGGTGGAACACAGAAAACAAAAGGAAACCCTAATGTGGAAAAAAGAAGAACTTGAAAACCCACAATCCCACCAACAAAAATAGTAATGGTAAACAATTGCTTTCATGGAAGTATATGTTCATGAGATCATTGAAAAAAAAAATGAAAAGTATATTTATGATGTGTCTCAATTACAGATAGCTTAATATTCTGTGGTGAATAGAAACTGGATTTCCTCTTGGGCCTTTTTATGTAGGCATCAGCAAAAAGATGGACCTTAAGAAAAAATAGAAAAAACATCTAAAAAGACATATCATTACCCCAGTAATATTTGTTTTCTTTAATAAAACCTTTACAAATAGATACAGACAGACACACCCCTGCACACACCCTCATCAGCACACACACCAACACCCCAACCCACAAACGTGCACACACACCCCATTATCCAACATCAAAAGCAAGAACTGTGACTTGTTTTTATTACTGAATAAACGGAGTGTGTGTGAAGCTGGACATGAAAAAGACACACACACATGATTGTGTACACATGATGAACAATTTCCTGAGCGATGCATCCTGCCACTGTATTGCACAATGTTGTTTTCGTACAATTTGTTACAATAAATGCATGCCCAATCTCTTGTTTTGACTGAGAGCTGCAAAATCCCAAGACAAGTCACTTAGAGAAAGAAACAGATTCGACCTTTTGCAATGCAAAAAACTTGCATCAAAACCAGTATTACACTTAACACCTGCAACATTTACCTGCCAAGTACACGTCAACATCTCATATCAAAATATTACATGCACAAAAATAAGGCTTTGGTCTTCTTATAATGCTCACAAAAAGCTGCCAATAAGGTAAGCAAATTTCACCTGTCAGGTGTGCTGAAATGAGATGCATCTACATTAGAACATATTTTAAGACATTCAGCAAGTACAATTTTCTTGCCTCACTGGCAGATATTAAGTTATCTCAAACAATGGGGGCCTTATTTTATGCTTAATTCACCTTGAATAAAGATGCTTTTCTGGACTTTTCTGGTAAATATGGCTTACAATAAATGTAATAAGACAATTTTTTAAAAGGCATTAGGCAAATGAATAAGTGAAAGTTTAGGTTTTGCAGTGGGTTAGTTTGGTTTAATGGAATTACATCGCTTTTATTTTGCATCCATACAACAATCAAGTCAGAAAGGTATTTTGCAGACTGATCCTTAGAAATCATTAGAGAAAAAGCAGCAGCTCAACATTGTTTCAGATTCCAAACAAGCAAACACACAGGATATTACAGAGCCTTTACTGTTCAGGAAACACAACCAGCAACAAAAGGGATGACATGGCAAACAGCAGGTGAATTAACATGTCAAAAAAAAGAAAAACAGTACATACCAAAGTCCGTGTAGCTAGGTGTCCACTAGAAGCTCTGATTTAAGCCAACGTGAGACAGAGAAGTTGAGCTGAAATGATCCTGGCTGATGTGTATCAGAGTCTGCATCTGTGAGGGTGGAGGTGGTGAGAGCAACTATACATTTTTTCTGCAGGGAGGGAACTAATTCCCAATTCTCAATAAAAAAAAAAGAAAACTAAATATATTGGAAGGGGGAGCTGAAGGAAAGTGGCTATATCAACAAAAGTGCTAACTCATTGTGGTTGAAAACACTATGTATGATCCTCAGAGGTGCAGTGTTCAGACCAGTTTGGCCACAGTGGAGTGATTCAACATACCTGATGACAAACAGAAATAAACTCCAAAATGCTGTGATGAATCATAGCACAACAAAGCACAGGCACAGGGATTCATAATTACATTTCTTTAATATATTTACCAAGGAATGTTTTTAACACAAGAGTAGGGCATAAAAGATCTGATCCTTAAAGCAAAAATATTACACAAACATTTTATACAAACACATAAATATAAAAAAAGGTCTTTGTCTGCTGTTTTCACTGAACAGATGTTGGCAAATCCTACCACAGCACATTAAAACTTGGCTTTAACGGAATTCACATTCGCTGCACTGAGCACAATCAAAGAACAATAATGTTATTCACAAAACACAAGGATGTTGGAACCACACTTTATTACAGAGAAGGAAAACAAAAGCCAAGAGCAGGAGAGTTTCATCCCTGCGTGTATGAACACACACTTGGGAAAGAAGATGAAGATGTGTTCTGAGTTATTACAGTTAACGCAGAAGCCAATGGATTTTATTTCAGAGAACTGTGCTGTGTCTAAAAGAGAGAAGGGAATGTTTTAAACAGGAGGACCAGTGATGAATGTGTGAGATTTGAAAGAGTTTGCCAGAATATACAAATAGATCTTGCACGGATTATTTTTCCTTTGGTTAGAACTGGAGAAATAAAATACAGCATGAAATACACAGATATCAATATTAATCTTGATGCCAGAATCAAACTTTTCTATTACAGTCCAAATCCTTCATCTGGAGAAACCTGGAACTTGAATTACTAGGACGTAATAATAAGACGTTTTTTCTTCCATTCAGAGGGGAGATGAAGCTGCTGTGGTTCCATGATACATTTATAAAAATAGTTTTCTTTTATTACCAGCAGAGCTGGGTGGAGGGGATCTCCATCAGTAGTACATTGGCCCTGCAGAGCTCAGCTGCATGGCTCCTCAGAACGGGGAGAGGCTCAGCACTTTGATATTGATGTGTCCACTGTTGATGTGGTGGGGAACCTCAGGACGGTTCATGTTCTTTATGGCAAAGACGGCGCGAGCAAGTGCAGCCTACAGACCTCCCCGACATACAAAAATAAACCTGGAAAACCCCTTTAAGACACTGTGAAAACCATCCATCCATCCATCCATGTTCTCAGCCAATTATCCTGTTTGTGGTCGTGGCTGGAGGCTGGAGCCTATCCCAGCTTTCATTGGGTAAGAGGCGGGGTGCAGCAGCAGAGGGCTCCTGATGGGGGACAAAAAGTGACTTCTGCATAGAGAAATTCTATCTATTTACACTATATTGCTAAAAGTATTTGCTCACTTGCCTTGACTGTCATATGAACTTAAGTGACATCCCATTCCTAATCCAAAGGGTTTAATATGAAGTCAGTCCACTCTTTGCAGCTGTAACAGCTTCAGCTCTTCTTGAAAGGCTTTTCACAAGGTTTAGGAGTGTGTTTATGGGAATTTTTGATCATTCTTCCAGAAGCGCATTTGTGAGGTCACACACTGATGTTTGACGAGAAGGCCTGGCTCTCAGTCTCCGCTCTAATTCATCCCAAAGGTGTTCTATCAGGTTGAGATCAGGACTCTGTGCAGGCCAGTCAAGTTCATCCACACCAAACTCTCTCATCCATGTCTTTATGGACCTTGCTTTGTGCACTGGTGCACAGCCATGTTGGAACAGGAAGGGGCCATCCCCAATCTGTTCCCACAAAGTTGGGAGCATGGAATTGTCCAAAATCTCTTGGTATGTTGAAGCATTCAGAGTTCCTTTCACTGGAACTAAGGGGCCAAGCCCAGCTCCTGAAAAACAACCCCACACTGTAATCCCCCCTCCACCAAACTTTACACTTGGCACAATGCAGTCAGACAAGTACCACTCTCCTGGTAGCCACCAAACCCAGACTCGTTCATCAGTTTGCCAGATGGAGAAGTGCTATTCGTCATTCCAAGGAACACGTCTCCTGCGTCGCCACCGTCCAGTGGTGGCATGTTTTACACCACTGCATCTGATGCTTTGCGTTGCACATGGTGATGTATGGCTTGGATGCAGCTGCTTGGTCATGGAAACCCATTTCATGAAGCTCTCTACGTATTGTTCTTGAGCTAATCTGAAGGCCACATGAAGTTTGGAGGGCTGTAGTGATTGACTCTGCAGAAAGTTGGCGACATCTGTGCACTATGCACCTCAGCATCCGCTGACCCTGCTCTGTCATTTTACGTGGCCTACCACTTTATGGCTGAGTTGCTGTCGTTCCCAATCGCTTCCACTTTGTTATAATACCACTGACAGTTGACTGTGGAATATTCAGGAGCAAGGAAATTCCACGACTGGACTTGTTGCACAGATGGCATCCTATCACAGTACCACGCTGGAATTCACTGAGCTCCTGAGGGCGACCCATTCTTTCACAAATGTTTGTAGACACAGTCTGCATGCCTAGGTGCTTGATTTTATACACCTGTGGACATGGAAGTGATTGGAACACCTGATTTCAGTTATTTGGATGGGCGAGTGAATACTTTTGGCAATATAGTGTACATGTGCCTCACAGTGGGAGTCTTTATCTGTCAGGCAAGACATGATTTACCAGGAATGATGTAGAAGTGTTTGACAAAGAAACAGTCTCTGCTATAGAATATCAAAATTAGAACATTTGCCTTTATATCAGTGCTTTGTGCATTTTTACATATATGTATTGTCTGTTATTTGATCCTGATCACCATCTGGATCCAGGAATTTTTTAAAGGATTCTTTACTATTGGGAGATAGGACTAATAGCAGAGGTCTGCGCTGTTACCACTTTACACCAGAAGATGGTGGACATGAGTAACTTATTCAATGTTTTGGAGTTTATAGAATTTGAAAATCGCACGCCCGGTCGAGGAGACAAGTTGGAGCGTAACAGAGAGAAAGACAGTGAACTGTAGCGATAATACTCACAATGCTGGGAGGAATAGAGGAATATTCACCCTCTGCCATGACTTCCAGTCATCTGGTGAGACCGTGGGTGCTTCCGCCATGACAGTCCACATGTAGCGAAGCAATGCTTTGCCTTGCTGTGTCTCCACCCCACCAGGGAGGCGACTTAGATTTTGGGAGTGATCCGGATCACCGTCTGGATCCAGGAATGTTTTTAAAGGATTCTTCACTATTGGAAGATAGGGCTGATGGCGGAGGTCTGCGCTCTCTGAGTGCTTTTCTAGTTTTAACAATGTGTGCATATTTCTAAAACACAATACAGTTTAAAAGTTGGGACACCAAATATCTTGTTTTTGCTCTGAATTTAACTGACTATAAGCTGAAAAGGATTTCTGTATTATGGTACTCTATATTCATTCACATTTTACAAAAATGCCCCAACTTTTTGGGGTTTGTTTGTTGTAATGGTTTCATGCTTGCATGTATTGTAAAAAGTCTGTTTTAAGTCTGACAAAAAACAAATCAGTTTTTTTCAACATCATGAGAACATACTGATAGATTGAAAGTTTAGGGGCTTTGGGGGCCTCCTACCCATTTTAGCCTGATTACACTGGTCTTACAACTGAATGTAATTACATGACTCATTTTCCACACTTACAAGTAATAAAACATCTGTAAAGCTCTATCAGTTTTAAGCTTGAAGTGTGTATAACGGGAAGAAAGAAAAGTGTCTCTGCCTATCTTTCTCCTCTACCACTGGGTAATGATAGCAAATCACAGCTCAAGGTGTGCCAACATTTTATGGAGTTCACATACTTTTTACATAACACCCCCAAAAGGGAAAAAAAAAAAAAAAAAAAAAAAAAAACAAGAGGCAGAGTAAAAACTTTAAAAGGCATGTTTATTTGTTATGGACACTTTTTGTCCGGTAATGTCAAATCAGAAAGGGATTTTTTAAAGTTTGAAGTGGGGTTATATATGAGGTTCTTATCAGTACAAATGTCATATGGATAACAGTTAACATGATCTGTGTTTGGAGAAGCAAGAAGAGACCAAGATATGTACTGCTGCATACAAGGTCACAAGAAACATGAACTTAGGCCATTTAAAAGTCTTACACGTATAAGAAATTGTTGTTTAATGACAAGTGTGCGATAATGGGTTAATTTCAAATGTGAATACAATACATGCTGATAAAACATGTCTGGTAATTCTCAAACTGTGCCTTTTTCATTATATTTTGCTATTATAGATGACTTTTAAAGCAATACGATTACAGACTTCTCAGACTTTTCTTAAATTAGTCCACTTACAAGCTGAGGAAAACAGTGCTCTATGCCATTTACAGAATGGAGATAAGGACTTGGGTTATTTGTTTTGCACATTGGCAGAATATTGAAATAAACTGCTTCTGGATTTCCTAGTGTAGTAATTTGAAGCCAGAACATGCAACCAAAACATCAATGTCCAGGTACATTGAGTCTGGGACCAGATTGTCAATGTCTGGGTTCAGATCATCAGTGAGTGGCAGTGTTAATTTGGTCGACTAAAACTATGACTAAAAATGTTCATGGACAGCCTTTTTTCCATGATGAAAACTCTGTGATGACTAAAATGGGCAAAAAGGAAGTTTAGTTTTTGTCAATATGACTAAAACTAGACTAAAATGTAATGTAGTTTTTGTCTGACAGTCAAAACCTGTGATATTTCACCATTGAGGGTAAATCTGTCAAAATACAATGCATCAGGCACCCCAGGTTTGGCAGAGTGTATAAAACACACTACCATGATTTGGTATGAGATTCAGGTAAGAGAATAAATGCTTGGGCTAAAAGTAAAGACTAAACTATGAGGACTTTTTATGGACTAAAACTAGACTAAATGTTTTTGAGTTTTCATCAACTAAAACTAAAAAGGATAGAAATGACTAAAATGTGACAAAATCTAAAGGACATTTAATGGGCCTGGGTCTAGATCACCAATGTCTGGGTCCAGATCATCAGTGTATGGGTCCAGACCATCATTTTTGAGGTCCAGATCATTACTGTCTGGGTCCAGATATTAGTGTCGAGGTCCAAATCATCTCTGCTTTGGTCCATATTATCAGTGCTGGGCCCAGATCAGTGGTATCTCAAATACAATCTATATTTAGTGGTCCATGGCTCTACTGTTCATCTTTTGTCTGGTTGTTTCAAAGGTGATGTGGCACATTTTTTTACGTCACCATCTGATACAGGCTGCTTATTTATAGTAGATGATTATAGTGATTACATTCATTATGTATCCCTTGCAGTGCAGAAAAAGAGAGCTTGTCATTTGAACTGCACTGGTGTCCTTATATGGACTCCTCAGTGAACCATTTCAGCACATCGGCTTTGTTCTCCGTCACCCACTTGATGTTTGCCGTGGTCTTCTCTATTGCCTGCTCCATGGCCAAGGTAGCAGAGCCAAAACCAGCATCGATGTTGTCATCTTTAAATTTCTTCAGCTGGACAGAGACACAAAAAAAGCAAAAAAAAAAGAGGAACTGAATTTCTGCATTTGTTTTCTTTCATTTCATCTGAGCATCTTTTGGGAATTACAGTGTGTATCTGTGTGATTGTGGCTGTGTGTGCTAAATACCTCCTGCAACTCAAACTCTGTGGAAAATCTTGGTGTGATTCCATTGATGAGATCAGCAAAGGAGAACGATCCTTTTCCATACCTTGAAAAAAAATTTGGTTAAAAACACCAAATACCTGTTGCTGTAAAAGAAAAGGTGTGTTGGAGGCAGAAACAGTCTAGACTTATCAATTCATTCATGGTTACTTATCTTAAATATTCATCTCAAATCTCAAAAGAATTGGATATGTTTAAACTGTAAAGTTGTTATTGTTGGGTTTAAAGAAATGCTTGATACTAAGCAAACTGGACAGCTAGGGAAAAGTGTATTAAAGATGACATATAGCTCTTTTCCACCTTTAAACACAGTTCTCTGCAGTCTTAGACCTTGTCCACATGGAGACAAAAAGAATATATTTCCTTTTTACTGTATAAACAGTTTCCATAAACATGTGATGGTTTCAGGAAATGTCCATGAAAGCACAGAACCACTGAAAACAACTGAAAATGCTGCAGTATATATGCCAACCCTGTAAGTGGCACTGTAACGCTGCCACGAAAAAGAGCATGCATATGAAGCTTTTGCGCCGTACACAGACACAAGAACAAGTGGATCTAAAAACATCTGGTGTATGCTGTGTATGCTTATGTTGCAGCTGTTGCAGTCAATGAAGTTCATTTTTCCTCTCATTAGTCTACACTCAGTAAAATCCTCTCAAGCTCAGTGTTGGATGGGGACCGCTGGTGAACTGTCGTTTTGAGGTCTCTTGAACAGATGTCCGATAGGGTTCAAGTCAGGGCTCTGGCTGGGCCACGTTCACAGAGTCGTCTTTATGCCACTCCTGTGTTATCTTGACTGTGTGCTTAGGGTCATTGCCATGTTGGAAGGTGAACCATCGGCCTAGTCAGAGGTCCTGAGCGCGGCGGAAAAGGATTTCATTGAGAATAACTCTGTACTTTGCTCCTTTTAGCTTTCCCTCAACCAGTCTCTCAGTCCCTGCTGCTGAAACACCCCCACAGCATGATGCTGCCACCCCCATGCTTCAGTGCTGGGATGGTATTGGGCAGACCAAAGAAACTTCTTTCTCACAGTCTGAGAATCCATGTGCTCTTTTGCTATCTCCAAGTGGGGTTTTGTGTTCTGCACTGAGGAGAGGCTTCCATCTCCACAAAGGATCTCTGGAGTTCAGTCAGTAACCATTGTGTTCTTGGTCCCCTCTCTTACTTGGGCCCTTCCCCCCCGATTGCTCAGTTTGGCAGAGTGATCAGCTCTTGGACGAGTGCTGGTTGTGCCAAACCTCTTCCATTTTGGAATTATGGAGGTCACTGTGCTCTTGGGAACCCTCAGAGCAACAGATTTTTTTTGTAGCCTTCTTCTGATCTGCACCTTGCAACAATCCTGTCTCTGAGCTCTGTAGGCGGTTCCTTTGACCTCATGGCTTAGTTTTTGTTCTGATATGCATTGTCAGCTGTGAGGCCTTCTATAAAGAGGTGTGTGATTTTCCAAATCACATGCAATCAGTTTAGTTTACCACAGCTGGACTCTAATCAAGGTGTAGAAAACATCTTAGCAACGATCAAGAGGATGGGAGGAACCTGAGCAAAATTTCAAGAGTTGTTGCAAAGGGTCTGAATACTGAAGTCAATGTGATATTTCATGTTTTTTTGACAAATCTGCAAAAATTTCTAGAACTCTGCTTTCATTTTGTCATGATTGGGTACTGGGTGTAGATTAATGACAATAAAAATGAATTCAAACAATTGCAGGATCAGGCTTGAACATAACAAAAAGGGAGGGGGTCTGAATGCTCTCTGAATGCACTGTAGACACCTGTTCAAAATAAAGTCTGATTTTAGACACTGAAACAAATATAAAGTTTTAGGATTAATTTAACTTTTCATTTAAAACTGATGAATTAGTTCTTTGAGTAATGAGCTCTTACTGCTCAAAAATGTAGCTCCATCTGGCTCTGATAAAGTTCCAGGCCAGTGGCATCCCCACAACATTTCCAGCGATGGATGAGATGGTCAAGGTGGCGTCCTGTTTACGGATCTTGGTCGGGTCTAGAGAGTAATCCAGATACCTGATCCGACAAAAATGATAGAAGAAGTTACTCCCAACACATTGTCCCAAACATGTGACATGGAAGAAGTAGCAGCTGAGATTAGTAGATGTCCATGTTAAGACAGCTGGTTGTTCTAAAATACTCAAATCATAACAGAATAAAAAAATCAGACTAACGATTGAATGGCTGCAAACAGAGAGTTTACTAGATGACTGGCAGGAAAAGGTGGAGATTGACTCAGACCAGGCAGTGACACCAGTCATATTATTAAGTCATAATCCTACATTTAAAGAAAACAACGTTATAATGTACAGTTAATGAACCTTATGAAGTTCTTATTTGATTGAAAAGACTTCCCAGTTAAAGTCAGCACATGACCAGCCAAGGTGAGTTGAGTGATTCACAGGTTGTGGTTCTGTACTTCACAACTATAAGCACTGCCATAGGCAGAGAGCTCAGGTATTGCACTGTTGGCTGGCAGGATTGTAAACTCCACATGGCATAAACAGATTGTTCTGAAAGAGCTGCACAGCTTAGAAACTACCCTTCAGATATTATCACACAGGAAGACAGTTTAAACCTTTTACAAGAACTCTAGAAGACAACCAAAACAGTCTGCTTATCTATATTCCATTTTTTTTTTTGTAAGCCAGATGGACTGTTGTTAAAGGTACCAGAAAAGTTTATCAGGTTCTTCCTAATCCCATTCTTAACAGTATCCTGTGGTTTAATGAAAATAAGGTTGTTGTCTTCTGCAATGTGAAAACAGTTGAACAAAGCTCCTTAGACTAGCTGATAAGGCTGCTACACACATCTGGTTCGTGCAGACACACACCTGTTCAAAAGCCAGGGTTCTCTTGAGCAGGCCATAGCTGATAGTAGCTTGTTGGATTCAGTTGCCAGAGAGGTTTCCTTGAACATTTTCCAGGCAAATTCCCATTCTTCCACTCCTCCATAAGCTATGGCATTGCAATAAACTACGCCCTTCAGGTTGGGATGGATGCTGGTCAACACAGAGCAGATTAGAGAAAACCAAACATGCAGAATCACTTCTCACGTCAAGGCACCAGCCTTGACGTGAGAAGTGTTTTATAATGCTGTCTGTTGGTCTGTACTCACGGATTGTTCTGTGGATTTTCCATCCACTGTCTGAACCAGCCTTTAACCAGGTCTCTGCAACCCTCCACATTTGTACTGCAGGCCATACGAATGGCATTGATCTGATTATACCTGAAAAAAAGAACTTTTGAGAAACCTGGGAAATAATCCCTTTTTTTGAAAATCCTCTAAATTGCATTAGCGCAAGCACAGTTAAAAAAGAACTTAGAAAAAACACAAAAGCTTTTCATCTTGCAGCTCTCTGTGCCACTAAAAATTCTATCTGAATGTGTAGAAAAATGCGCTGATATGACATTGTGGAGTAGGTGTGATGTTTATCCTGTGTGCATGGAACAAGCTCAGCAGAAGGATATCAACATCTTCCCCAATATCAGAGACACACTGCACCAAAAACTTTAGACTTTCAACCAGGCCTTATGCCAGCTGTACTAAAAGGCCCTATGTGTTTTCTTGTTCATATGAAACTTATATACCAGAGGGCTTGTGGTAAAGCCAACCATTTAATTAAACATAACACTGTTTTAAAGTATTTTTTCCTTGTCAAGTCACTTTTAGTATTAAAGAAGCATCTTCTGGAGATAGACATCTTACTGATCAGTGTGTCCTGCAGGAACTTTGGTCCAGTTGTCTGTAATTTTCTTGAAGTGCTCAAAAAGTGGCTGGATTTGTTTCTTGAGGTATGCCTGAAATTCAAATACATAAATCCATGTAGGCTTTATGTGCATGTATTTCAGACTTTAACAATGGGATATTTGCAATCTTTGTATCTGAGTAGGCAGTTAAAGACATTATTAACCTGTAAAGCTCCATAAACCTCAGTGCGGTCAAACATGAGGATGTAGTACTTGAGGTTTCCCAGAGCTGACATCCAGGGGATGTAGTCTCTCTCCATGGACAGGTATTTGGTTGTTCTCAAGGCCAGTGTTGTAGTGATTATTTTTGCTCTACACAAACAGAATAAATTATTCACCAAAATAAATGAACAATGCATGATATCCTTCAAATATGTGTCATTTTTACCTTGCTAGGTTGAATGCATCATCTATGATCTGTGCTCTGTTGATGACTGATACAGCCTGAAAGAAATGACACAAACAGGTCCTTAATTCACACACACACATCCAAGTCAGAGCCAAAAAGCAGTTTGTAACAACAGAAACTTTCTACTTTATTTGTCCACTTTAGCTCAAATCCCAGCTGAACAACATCAGCTTGAAAGCATGGTGTTACCCCCATAATGCTTTGTCGTGTATATATGGGAAAAAGGGGAGAGCTTTCTGGGGCCTGGCTGAATGGGGGGCCCATGGCGGTGAGGAAAACCATGGTCCATTGTATAGTTAATCTGTGATAGCCACATTTTATTTTTTTAACATGAAAAATTACCATTCTTATCAAAGCAAAAAATAACTCATTTTATTCATTTATGCAGTTGTACAATAAAGCCTTGTTCAACATGTAAACCCCTTTTCTTTAACAGAATGACCTTTTTTGCAGTGTTTACAATGTTATGGGCACACTGAACAAAACCCTTTGGAAAGTAATATCAGACTTCATAGCTAGGCCATGATGTGCACAAACATCAGGATGCCAAAAGAGATAGAAGGAACAGAAACAACTCTACAGGAAAAATACACAAATAATTTCAAAATAGACGAAAAAAGGTGGAAACTGGCAAAAATTAAGACTGATAAAAGCTGGCAAGAAAAGAAAGTGGTGAAATGTGGTTCTAGAATGTCAAAAATTGGTAAAAAGCAGCAAAAAGGATTCAAAGAAGCAAAATGGGTTAAGAAAGGCAAAAAGGCAGAAAAAAATATTTTTAAAAAATGGTATAATAAAGTTAAAGAGCAGCAGAAATAGGTTAAAGGTGTCAAAATAGATGAAAAGTAGCAACAATAGATTTATGGGGAAAAAAGGGGCAAAAGTGGCAAAAAGATTGCAAAATGGATAGCAAAAATGGGACAAAAGTGTTTAAAAAGCAGCAAAATAGGTTAAAAGTAGCAAAAGTGGATACAGTTGCCCGCACGTGTGTCTCGTCAGCCTCTAATTGTCTGAGTATTTAATCCCAGTGTGTGCTCCCTCATGTCACCAGTTCATAGCGTTCTCCCCTGTGTGACCTCGTTCCAGCCTTTTTCTAGTGCTAGCTCTCTTGTGAATGACCTGCTTGTGTTTTTTGTATTCTGCCTTTAGCCTTACCCCTCTGGATTTCTTTGCCTTACTGCTCTGCCTTATTGTGTACCAAACCTTGGACTGTAATAAACGAACTGCCTTTTTGGCCACCCCATTTGGTCTGCCATGAATCTGAGTCTTGTGCTGATTGTGGTGTCAAAAGTGGGTGACAAGTGTCAAAAATTGTTAAAAGAGGAAAAAAATTGGAAGAAAAAAGTGGTGAGAAGTGGTAACGGTAGGTTCTAGAGGAAAGAAAGGATCTAAAAGTGACAAAAACTGGTTCAAAGAAACAAAAAAAAGAATAAAACTTACCAAATGGGTTAAGAAGGGCAAAGAGGCTCAAAAATGAGCATAGAAATGGTGAAAAGCAGTTAAGAAGTGGCAAAATTTGGTAAGAGGTACCAAAATTGGTGAGAAGTGGTAACAATGGGTTCCAGAAGCAGCAAAAAGTGGCAAAAATGGGGGGCTGCAATAGTGAAAAGTGGTTTAAAAGTAGCAAAATGGGTTAGAAGTAGCAAAAACAGGCCACAAATGGCATATATGGTTGACAGAGGTGAAACATTTGGGCACGCATGGCTCTTTTACTGCATGTCATTCCCCACTCTCTCATCCCTCTCTCAGGCTCAATCCTTTCATTCTCCAAAAAATCCCAAAAATAAATCTTTAAAAAAAGATGCAAAAATGGTCAACTGTAGAAAAAATATTGCAAATTAGTGATCAAAAGCTGCCAAAATTGGTTATGTAAACATCAGAACTCAGAAATAGCTTTACACACTTTTCAGCTCCAAAATGAAGTAACTGCTAGCCAGGATGCTAGCACCAATGCTCCTGATCCAACAAACATGCATTGATATCATCAACGAGTCCCAACTGAGGAGGGCCCTTTCTCTTGGTGTTTCAGGGGCCCAGCCAATTCTGTGGGCAGGTTTGGTTGTGGGTATGGCACTCTTTTTTCTCATATTCCACGTCTGGCTATGGGGTATTGTAACTGAAATCCTCCTTAAGCAAATAGCCCATTGTAGTTAGAGATTTTGACAAATGTTAAAATACAGTATATATATAACTTACAATGTAATTTTAAGTTAGTATGGAATATAACTGAACAGAATTAAGCTATTTAAAAAAATATGTAGTCCTGCACCATCTCGCATTTTAACTATCTTTGAGCAATCTGAAGATGAGGATTTTCCCCATTTGCTGCACTGAATTAAAAAGGCTGTCAGGATTTTTTTAAGAGAAGAGGAACAAATCAATATAGAGTACATGTAATCTAATCTTTAATATTTCACGTTTTATCAGCTTTTATGTCATCACGTAACGACCAGGTGTTTGTGGAGGGAGACAATGGGAGACAAGCTGATCATCACGTCCAGATTTAAGGACTGATGGACTGTGTTTTGGGGAGGACATGACGTGACAGGCCAGTGTTTTTAACCGTATTACAAAAACCTTCATTCTTAACGACACTAAGACGGCACAGGTCCTTAAAAATAAAACAAAGTATTGACTGTGATTATGGTTGCATGAGTAGCTTCAACAGGCTTGTTTGTTGACGTTAGCCGATAGCTGTAATGCCATGATGCCACTCGCAGATTCGTCGTGTTGTCTGAGTATTTCACTCTGGCGTGGCATATCTTGCAAACGACTTGACTTCTGTCTAAGTTCACATATCTGCTATGAATGCAGCAGAAGTTGCTCTGCTGGTTAGGCATGAGCAGCTGGCTCGCTCAGACGGGAAGTCTAGCGTGATCTTGTTGTGCAAAGAGAGGAAAAGAGGGAAGAGTCAACTGCCTGCTGCCAGCGCCTGCCGCCAACTAGCGGTCAGGGGGTCAAATTACACCACAAACTACCGCACCAAGAGAGTGAATAATTAATAAACAAAATATTGATACTGCATTTTAAGATCAATACAGTCTCCTGCAAGGAAATACCGTGATATTTCAGTGTATCAATATTTTGTCCTTGCCCTAAAATGTACTTACTTCATGGTTGGTGTTGAGCAGAGCGAGGAGACGATCCCAGTTGTGGAGATCATAGTTGACTCTAAAGTACCCTGATGCATTTGTGTTAAACAGAATCCAGTCCTCTCCTGAAACTCTCATCTCATCGTTGGCATCTATTAAGAAAGCATGTTAAAAAACAAGACAAGTACAAGAGTCAGTGATTGTGGGTTTATGTATGAATCCAAGGGAGTTTCTTGCCCCATACCTGTCTTGTCAAGGAGCCAGTACTGTTGTTGCTCCACCCCTGTCTTCATCCATTTAATGGGGACAATCCAGGTGTAACTGGGACAGAAACAGAGATAAAAACTTGAACTTAACAGTAAAGCAATCTTCTTTATTTCCATGACTATTGAGACAACATTGTCTTACTGATAGCTTAAAGAGTATATGGACCACTGTCTTTATTGTAATGAAAGTTGGTACATGGTGATCATGGTACCCAGAGGGTAAATTCCAGTGACTCTGCTGATTACCATCAGCATGGATACGTATGTGAAATTGTTAAAATCACAGAGATACTGAAGAGTTTTTACTACATGTGTACAGCATGTATTCATCAACAGGGAGGAGGTATGTCCTTTGCATGGATATAGTTCACATCCATCTGGAAAATGTCACCATAAAAAGCATTTGGACTTTTCAAAAATTGTCAAAGGGAGATTGGATGAATGTTCTGTCTGTCACATTCACTATGGGCCAATCAGAGCCACAAGACAAAATGAAGTTGTAGGCATGCTTCGTTTGGGTAAGGTGAGCTTGGCAGGCTGGTGCTAGTTTTCAGACAGATGAGCGAGCTGGTGGATTAAACTCATGCCAAGGCTGTTAAGGAGAGGTGCAAAAACATCTTTTCCTCCAAGAGAAGCTTTAAGTGTTCCTCTTTGCTCTTCGTCCTATAACGAAATGCTGCTGAGATTTGATTAAAAAAATGCCGCTAATGATACATCTGAACTAATTGCTCCACCATGAGCTTATACACACCAGGTACAATCTCTTTTCCCAATAATTCTCTCTCTTTCTCTCTCTCTCTCTCTTTCTTTAAGTCAGGGATTTATTCAAATGCCATTAGGGAATAAATCCAAGTCAGCTTCCACTGACCTAAAGTAAAACTGATTCTTACTTGAACTCAGAGGTTCTTTCCACTACAGAGTCTGGATCCAACAGGAAGTGTTTCTGAGTAATACTTCCTGTCTGAGTGTCGACAGTGACCACCGGGAAGCCCATCTGAAGAGTCCAGCGGTTCATGATGTCATGGATGGTGCAAGGAATCTGCATATTTGGTGTGTTGTCAACGGCCTGATGACAGAAAGCAGCAGGAATTCAAGGAAAACAGGCTCAATCAAGGACACACTGTCAGAGGGAATCATGCTCAGCACATCTGTGACTGTGAAGGTCATTAAGAACAGACCTGCTGGAGATGGTCCCATAAGTCTTTGTACACTGTGTTGCTGAAAGCAAATGTGTTCAGGTATGACTGTGAGGAGAGAGCATATATATGACGTTAGCAAAGCATCACTCAACACATTGACTTTACTGTAAAAAGATCTTCTGACAGTAGGCAGTGGCAGGCATTCTTGAAATTTGTTTTGCTAGTTAAGGGGCCAAAATCCTGAACTACAGTTGACAATTTGACAGTTTATCTTTGTAAACTTTAATGTATCCAAGACAAATAAAATTCTCAAAATCTTCTTCTTTAGTCCATAAAGATTTGATCAACATTAACAAAAAGTTGCCTTTCTGTTATGAATAAAAACAACAGGGAGGTACACTCTGCCATTGTTGTAGATCTTCGTTTGGCTTCTTGCTTGGTCTCTCTTTCTTTTTTTCATCTTGGCTTCATCCAGTTGATCAAAAAACTTTTTGTAATGAATTTGAATTGCTCCAATTCATAATCAAACTTACCTCAGAACATTTTAGAAAGAGGACAGACATAGAAAATAGGAAGATTCACTAAATTATAAGTGGAAATAAATTCTTCATGCACTCCTCTGTTGCTGAGTGCTTCTGTTGTGCCAACACAAAAGGATGGATCCCCCTATCACATGATTACTTCAGCAGTTAATAAATGATAGTAGTTTGTGCCAGTACTCACACTGAGTCCTCTTGCAAACACAGGCTCGGAGAGAAACTCAGACAGCATCCTGATCACAGACGCTCCCTGAGAACAACAAGCACAGAAACCAACAGAGTTTGGCTTGTTTGGACTCCTCTAGAGAGCAGAAGATTTCTGCCTTTTATCCAAGAGAAGAATGAAAACAAGATATTTCTCTGAAACTGCAACTAGACTCTTCAGAGAGGAATGTCAACTCAAAACCCTGCAAGAAAGAAACACTGAGAATATGAATACTTTCTGATTTATGTTTCTATTTTCCTGTGAAGTTAGGGATAAAGAGAGGATACACCTGTGGAAAAGGAGGTAGTCGTATGATCTGATCCTGTCCTGTTAATCAAGTAGTGTTTTCTGACAAAAATGTCCTCCTAGTCTATCAACTCCTAAACATTCCAGTCACTTTCAGTCTGTCTTTCAGTGTCTCACAGCTGCCTGGAAGCAGCCAAAACCAGCATAAAATGATAACAAAGAAATGCCAATTTTCAATCTTATGGTCTCGTTAGCTTTTACAGTGCAGCTAAGATGATGTATTTTTTTATAATCAATCAAAAATGCCAAAAAGTGCATTGTCTTCAACACTTCAGAAATATATATATATATATTGCATTAACTTTGCATTAACATCTGCCTTGGGCATGTGAATACAAAGCTGATTGCACTTAGTACATGTGTCCTAATGACAATCCGCAATAGGAGCATTGCCAGCCTCCAGTCCATGCATCATTTCTTTATGAAGGTATCCCTACATTCTACAATGCCTATAAAAAGTATTCACCCCTTGGATGTTTTAATTGATTATATAAATCAGTCATGGTCAATATAATTTGGCTTTCTGACCAGAAAAATCCAGAAAAACCCTCCTTAATGTATAAAAAATAGATTTTGACAAAATAATGCCAATCAAATAAAAATACTTGTGGTGAAATAAATGACTGCTTAAATGTTCATCTCCTTAGGTCAGTATTTAGTTGATGCAATCACATCACTCAGTCTGTGCAGAAAGGTCACAGTCAGTTGTGGATATACTACTATTTGTATCTTGCCTCGCTATGTGAAGCACTTTGGTCAGCTCGTGCTGTTTTTAAATGTGCTATATAAATAAATTTGATTTGATTTGATTTGAGTCAGGTTTGAAACAAATGGCAGTGCAATTTTACTCCATTCTTCTTTGCAAAACTGTTCCAGCCCAGGCAAGACACAAATTCTTTCTTGGATTGAGGTCTGGGCTTTGACGCAGCCACTCCAGAACATTCATGTTGTTGTCTTTAAACCACTTCTGTGTAGCTTTTACTGTATGTTTCAGGTCATTGTCTTGCTGGAAAAAAATCTTCCTCGACACCTTCATTCTCTTGCAGACTGAATAAGATTGTCCTCCAGGATTTTCTTTTATTTTGCCATTCTCATTTTACCCTCCACCTTTACAAGCTTTCCAGGGCCAGCTGCCAAAATTTTCTTTTCACTTTACAATTATGCACCACTTTATGTTGATCTATCACATGAAATCCTAAATTATATTAACGTTTGTGATTGTAATGTGAAGAAATATGGAAAAGTTCAAAGGGTATGAATGCTTTTCAAAGCTACTGTATCAGCTTTGACTGAAGGAACTACCTTTTTGAGCAACCCTATCAGAGTCTGCGTGTGTATCCATCTATTAAACAAGTCGAGATGACGGCATCACAGACCACCTCTGTCAGGGAAGGCTAAGGTGAGATGCAATCGCAGACCAAGGTGTCTTAAAGTTATCCCCCAAAGGATAACCACTAGAATCGTGAATGGTTATTGGAAGAGGGGAACAAACTGAAACAAGATGGTAGAATCCCAACTCAAAAGCTACCGTTTTGAATAACATTAAGTGAAAATGAGGAACTAAACAACGGCTGCCTAGCAGCTGATAAGAAACTTAAATTCTTGGGAAGTCTGTAAAACACTCTTAAATGCACAAATAAATGTACACAAGCCACCAGACTGGCATTATGAGAAAACTAAAAGACTGTACAAGGAAATCCAGCATCAAGTTTTCAATATTTGGATGGGAGAAAATACAAGAAGTCTGAAGAAGTGCTTTGGTTCAGAAAACATCATGGAAACATGAGTAAATGTAAAGATGCCCTCTCTACCTCCGAGGGTGAGATTGTGAGTCAGCACAGAAGCTAAAGAGTGTAAGTAAGCTTCCAACACCTGGTCCTAATTAAGGTCAATCAGCCACACATACCTGACTCTGCACTGAGTTGACTTACCTGCCTCTGTGCGCAGTAAAGCCCGTTTCAGACTAGGAGCGTGTTTTGCTGCTTGCATGTGGTGTGCCGCGCGTGTCTGCTCCAGCTCCTACCAGTGCGGCTTTCACAAGCTACTTGATTCAGTGTATAGACGAAGTATATCGGGAACTATTCAAACTAAAAGCATTCTGTACAAGTGAAAGGAGTTTCTCTACAGAAGTGCTAAACTGGGCTTTTAATTTGAAAAGCACAAACCAGAAAAGCACTTGCTGTGTTTGACTTTGTTGTGACATATTCTACTAGTGTGGAGACAGAAAGTTTCACTAATAGTAGATCTTTAGAGAACAACTTTATCAAACAGGCGCATTTTAGCCTGTGGCCTTCCTCAGGGTTATCAAGGAACACATTGTAAACATATTCTATGTGCATATTTGCCATAACAATGTAAATATGGCTCTCCATTCATCATTTTCCTGTCTAATATGGTCCATAGTCGAATGCGGTGCGCAGAAAAAATAGGTGAGACTTCAAATCTCTAAACTCTCCACACCTCAGCCACGCGTATCAGGCATGCGAGACACGGTGCCCTTACAGGCAGTCTGAAAGCTCTGACTTGTTAACATGCAATCAAACTGAAAATCCAGGTGTGTCGTGGTCGAGACGGTGGTGTCACGCTCCCAGTCTGAAACAGGCTTTAGAGTGAGAACCCTCCCATCTCTGTATGCAGTCTGAGGTGGTCTGGATATATTTTATGATCTTCTATATACACTGAGGGGCATCCACACCTAGCATTGAGGATTACCTCTTGATATTAGAATGCCCAAATGGGATGTTAATGCATCTGCAAGGTTTGAAGAGTTTCTAAGAGTCTGAGCTTCTTTTTATGTAAAATTGTGTCAGAGGTGCTGACCTTGCTGTAGGAGATGGTGCTGAACATCTCGCTGATCTGTGCAGGGGTGTTGACCTCGTCTTCTCTGCATGTGAGTGGATGAGAAGAGGCAAGGGCGTCCACAGCAAACACTCTGTGCATCTCTTTCAGAATGAACATGTCTATCTGCAACCAAGTAGAGAGAAATGGACACAAATTAAGCTATGCAACTATCGCTCCTTTATCTGTCATGAACCTGTGCAAACTGTGAAGCAAATGCTGTAAATTATATCTACATCTAGCCCATCGCATATGCTATGTGGACAATATTTTCCAGATGCCTGACCTTTACAGCAGCGGGGACTGTAATGATACTGTATTCAAAAACATTAACTTTATTATGGGGTTGTTCCCCTTTGCAGCTTTAACAGCCTCCACTCTTTTTGGAGGGGTTTCCACAATGGAAATGTTAGAATGTTTCTGTGGGAATTTGTGCCAATTCATTCAGTAGAGCATTTATGAGGTCAGACACTGATGTTGGATTAGAAGTCCTGGCCCACAGTCTCCATTCTAGTGTATCCTAAAGGTGCTCAATGGGATTGAGGACAGGGTTCTGTGTAGGTCACTCAAATTCTTCCACTCCAAAATCAAGCCTTAGCTGTTGACCCCTCTCTGTGATTTGGTCTTCTATTTTGTGGCTGAGTTGCCATTGTTCCTAAACGCTTCCACTTTCTAATAATATGACTTACAGTTAACTGTGGAATATCCAGCAGAAGCAGGGATGAAATTTCACTATGTTACTGCAAAGGTGGAACCCAAACAGTATCGCACTTGAAGTCACTGAGCTCTTTAAAACAAGCCATTTAAGATCACAGATATATGCAAATGGAGACTGCATGGCTAGGTAATAGATTTTATACACTGGTGGCAACGGGTCTAATTGAAACACCCAAATTCAACAATTGACGGCTGTTGCCAAATACTTTTGTCCATATAGTGTATGGTATTACACGAGTTGTCATCTTGTTTGATTAGGAATCTTTTGCATTGATTACAACAGGAGTATTGTCTTATGCAAGCTAATAGTTTAGTAGTTAGTAGAATAATATTTACTTTCATTGTCCATTATCTGCACCACTTCACCAATATGGAGTCACAGAGGACTGGAGATGATCCCAGTTGTTGCGTGAAAGGCAGGAAAATTTGATATTTAGATATCAAATTTTTTTTTTTTTTTTTTGCTTGCACAACGAAAGCAAAGCTAACCAACGTAAAATTCCTCGTACGTGTGCAAATACCAGGCCAACTGTGCGGAATACAAATAAAGCTTAAAGTTTGGCATGACTTATCTTGATCTAAAATGTTGTCCTGGAAGGTAAATTGATTTCTAGGATGACTGTCTGTGAAGATGTCTGTGTGTGGTTCTTACAATGTTCAGGGTGGGTTCAGCATGGTCGGCTCCAAGGTACGACACGTATGATGCAAAGCCCTCATTCAGCCACAGGTCATTCCACCACCGCACAGTCACCAAGTTTCCAAACCACTACAAACATATAACAGAACAAAATTTTCAGCCAAATACTTTTTATTTCTGGGAACAATTTAGACAGTGTCTGACAGTGAGTTAATGTTTTGGCTGATGCTGCAGCAACAGAAAGCTAAAAAAAAAACTCCCAACCAAAGAATTTCACAATACCAAAGTGTAATACATCTGAGACAGAACAGGGTTAATTTATCCCTATGTGGTGATCAGGCATCTGCTTGAAAAAAGACGGCTAAGCCCTCTGGCTAATTTATGTTTGAAAACATTGCTGTGTTGTTTAAAACAGTTACTGAAGACTGAGCTTAGGCTCAGTTATGAATATATCATCTCCCAACTCTTGAAGAACCTATCTGCTTGAATCCAGAGTGCTAAATCTGTCTGCCCTCCTAAATCAAATCTAAAATGTTCTTTATGCTTGTTTGTTTGTGAAAATTGTCTCAGTGTGTGTTTTTGATAAGTTATTTCACTGCATTGTATGATTCAAAATGTTATCATCTGCTGTTTTTACGAATTTCTCAGTCAATGCTCCAAATCTTTTATCAGAAGTGATGTCATGACACAAGTTTGGATGCGAGTCTTTGGCCTACCTGGTGTGCGAGTTCATGAGCGATCACAGTTGTCACTCTCTCTTTGTTTCCATTGGAGGACATGAAGGGGTCGTAGAGAAGAGCCGTCTCTCTGTATGTGATCAGACCCCAGTTCTCCATCGCCCCAGCACCGAAGTCCGGCAAAGCGATCTGATCTGGGGGGGGAAAGGACATCTTCAGCATATTTAAGGATGATTAAAAAAACAACCAAAGCCAAAGTAGTTTGTACTTAGCCTTAACACTTCATGCCCTCAGCTATTCATAACCATTTTCTCTCGCCTAGACTTGTTGTCTTAAAAAGCTTGTAAAACATCAACCCTGTGGTATACAGGCTAAGCAACCTTTTATTTGGGACAATCTAGGCATTGAGAATATGTGTGCTGCAGAAGTTTCACTTTAAAGGGGGGTATTAAACTTTTGAAACAGGTAAATGAGTCCGCACACCAGAAGCTGCTCCAAGGGCTATTTAATCGAGATTATCACCACATGTGACATTTCGGGCCTAAGCCCTTCATCAGACAATGAGATACAGGGGATACACCTTCATATATGTATGATCTGGATCACCTGACAAGTCATGTGACAAAATAATGTCGGTGAAAGGAAAAGCATACCAAGAGCTATATACACCCATCTACAAGATATGATCAAAGCTTTTGAAATGAGTCTACAATGCCTCAACATGGGTGAAAGCCATCTTAATCATCGTGACATGTAAAGGATATATAGAAAAAAAGTAGAGTACAACCCCTGTAAATCAAAGACAAGTGATAATAACACAAAAACCATATAAAAATATTCTAGCTACAGGTAGTGTCTAAATGTAAATATCTATCCCACAGTGAATGGAAAACAGACTGGGGGAATGACATTCCCCCAGTCAATGATTCAAATGTGTACATTGTCTGTTTTCCATTCACTGTGGGATAGATATTTACATTTAGACACTACCTGTAGCTAGAATATTTTTATATGGTTTTTGTGTTATTATCACTTGTCTTTGATTTACAGGGGTTGTACACTACTTTTTTTCTATATATCCTTTACATGTCACGATGATTAAGATGGCTTTCACCCATGTTGAGGCATTGTAGACTCATTTCAAAAGCTTTGATCATATCTTGTAGATGGGTGTATATAGCTCTTGGTATGCTTTTCCTTTCACCGACATTATTTTGTCACATGACTTGTCAGGTGATCCAGATCATACATATATGAAGGTGTATCCTCTGTATCTCATTGTCTGATGAAGGGCTTAGGCCCGAAACGTCACATGTGGTGATAATCTCGATTAAATAGCCCTTGTAGCAGCTTCTGGTGTGCGGACTCATTTACCTGTTTCATTTGATTCACTCTTTTGGTCCAGCACCCAGTTCTCAACTTCATGGGATGTGCGTGCCTACGAACCCTTTTGATTGGGTATTAAACTTTTCCAATTTTTTAAAACATAACTATAAAGTCACAATGTTAGGTGTCCATACTCCACATATGCAAAATTTTCAAACCGCAAGATAGACGTATGCGACAGTAATCTTGGAATGGGCTCTATGCATGGCATGGGGTGGCATATTTCCGGTGGAAAATAAGACCGTTTCACAACTTCCACCCAACGATACGTGCTAAGCCAAAACGGAATCTAAACCCCCCTATTCTGCCTTAATTTGTCCGTTTCGTTGGGTTTTTTTGTTTTGATTGTTGTTTGTGTTTACTCTATCATCATCGCTTGGCATCCAAACATGCTAAAATGATGTTTCAAAAACAGGTTAAAAGCACTTCTGGACATTATTGCTGCGTGCTGCAATGTACATCTTCAGCTAAAGTTAATTCGTCATTGACAGTCAGCTCAGGTAACTCGTGCAAACAGCGAGTAAACCGCATTGAATTTGCCATCATAGGCCTTTCTCTTCTCCCGACTGGAAGTGTGGGAGCGGTCTAATGCCAAATGCGGAAGCAGTTCATGCATAGAGCCCATTAGCATGTAAACTGATGAAAACAGTTCGTTGAAAATCTCGCAGAGATTCTACCGAGATGAGATTTCGATGGACCAAACTGATGAAGTCATCACAATAGGATCTCCTGACTGGTTCATGGTTCGTCCGTGCTGCCAGCAAAGCGGAACAGACCGCCCCCACAAGGCCTTTCAGCCATTAGAAACTTAGCAACAGAGTAATTAAACACTTACCAAACAGATACGTCCTGCTCTATCCTTCACTGCTACTTCTTTTATTCCCTCCTCTCTCCAAACTATCAGGATCAGACTCCGGGTCTAACATGTACGGGCGTATATCAAAATTCGCCATATTTTACTCAGTTGGACCGGTTCATTCACAAGTTTTCAACTACTAGCATAATAACATTAGCCACATTGGAGGGGCAGGCACAAAACATTGAGTCCTGCCGCCAGCCAGCCTCCAGAAAATCGGCCAATCGGAGGAAAGCAGGTCCGTGGGGCGGGGGGTGTTAAAGAGACAGCAGCGAAAATGAAGCGTTTCAGACAGAGGTTAAAATAAGGGTTTTTCAGGACACCAGTGTGAGAAACATGAAGAGTTTTTTGAGCTGTAAACCATGTAATGCTTCTACGTGGGTATCAGAGAGATGGTGTAAAGCCTTGAAAAAAGGCAAAATACCCCCACTTTAATTTTAAAAAGTTATAAGACAAAAGAAATAAAACAAGCAGAAATTAAAACTCAAAGATTTATGTGCTTTACAGAGTAAATACTAATGACTGAGTTTTTTTGTTTTTGTTTTTGTTTTTTTTTTTGCAAAAAACTTACTGTCCCACATTTTGGAGAATAGAACTTCTTTGACAGAAAGTTGTCAAAACATTACCATTTTTACAAAAAGGTCTTTGCGCTTTTGGGAATTTGAGTAATTATACAAAGCTGTTCCATCTACACTGACTCTGAGGGACACATCACAGCCCCTCTGTGTCTATTTTCCTCTATTATGAGTCATTCAGGCTCCCTTCTCCAGTTTCTGTCACGATCCCTGTCTGTTAAGTCTATTTTTGTTCACTTTTATTTTTGCACATTCATGTCTGTTTTATGTTTTGCATGTTCTAATTTTCCTTTTCTGTTTTAAATTGATTCCGCTCCGCTCACCTCGCCCCGCCTTTCCTCACTGACTCCCGATCCCTCATGTGTCACTCACCTCGTCTCCTCCCACTGCTGCTCTCCGTCCTGCATGCTGCTCCTCACACCTGTCCTGCATCACTGATTAGTCATAGTATAATACTCACCTGCACACTCACCTCCTTGTCAGTCCGTTGTTCTCATTAGTTCACGTTCCGGCTCTTTAGTTTGCTCTCGCCTTGCCTTATTGTTAATGACGCTGCCAGTTATCCATCTCTGCTCTTGCCTGATCCCTGCCTGTACCTTTGCCTTGTGAGTTTTTGGATCTCTGGTTTTTCGACTCGGACTGTATTAAAGATTCTGATTTTTGCTTCACGTCAACCGGTCTCCTGAGCCGTGCATTTGGGTCCTGCTTTATTCTGTGTTCAAGTCCATGGTTCATGACAGAACGGACTGACCAGAATGGACCCAGCAGACTCGGATCCAGTTCGCCACGCTCTGAAGATCCAGGGCCAAAGAATCGCGCAGCAGGAAGAACAGATGACCTCCATGCACACCTTCATGAGGGAGATGACCACGCGCCAGGAGGCGCTAATCCAGGGCCTGAGCTCTCAGCTGAACTCCCTAGTCCAGCTTATCCACGTAGACAACCCACCTGCCGCTCAGCCTGAAGACGCTCCTGCCACGCTTCCTGCCCAAGGCGCCACGAGCTCTCCGGCTCCGCCAGTGATCTCAACCATGTTGCTGCTCTCCTGTCCAGAAAAATTCTCAGGGGACTCCGGAGATGTGCGAACCTTCCTGACGCAATGTGAACTCCACTTCGAACTCCAGGCTTCAGCGTTCCCGTCCGACAGAGCCAAGGTAGCTTTTATCCTGTCTCACCTCTCAGGAGGTGCCACATGGGCCATGGCGGAGTGGAGTCAGAGATCGGCTATCTGTTCGTCGGTAACTGCCTTCACTCAAGCCCTCCTGCAGGTGTTCCAACAGATCCCTCCCGGACGTGAAGCATCACACGCTCTCCTCCGGCTGAAGCAGGGGAGACGCCGCATGGCTGACTTCGCCATAGAGTTCCGCACTCTGGCCGCGAAGAGTGACTGGAATCCTGCGATTCTCACAGATGCCTTTTTCCAGGGGCTCACGGAGCCCGTCAAAGACGCTATGGTTTCCCTCGACCTACCGGCCGAATGGGACCCTCTCATCGCCCTTGCCATCAGGATCGACCGCCGCCTGTCCGAGCGAGAGAAAGAGAGAGGGCGCTCCAGCCACCGTGCGTCCCTGCCGCGGAGTTGGAGAAGAGACGCCTCCAACCTTCCCGCACCGGGTCGCCCCCTCTCCTCTGCTCTACTGCCCCCAGGACCCAGCACCGAGGAGCCCATGCAACTGGGTCACACTCGCTTGTCTCCAGAGGAGAGGCTCCGCAGACAGAGGGACGGAAGGTGTTTTTACTGCGGTCAATTAGGTCATGCAGTGAGTAATTGCCACGTCAAAGCTACCTGTTACCCTAGTAAGCTCCTACAGCCGGTGAGTGAAGCCATCACTTTGAACATTATTAACCATGCCCGACCTCAGATAGAGCTCTGCACCAACCATGACTGTTTTAAAGTACCTGCCTTAATAGACTCTGGAGCTGAAGCTAACCTGATTCATTCTCGCCTCACTAGGACCCTAGCATTGAACCTGTTTAGACTCCCTCGTCCTCTGGAGGTGAAGGCCGTTGACGGCTCCCTGCTGGGCAAAATAACTCACCGCTCTCAATCAGTCCAAATCAGGTTCCCAGACTCTCACTCCGAGAGGATCAGTTTTCATGTGTTTCCTGACATGACCCACGACATTATTTTGGGACACCCCTGGTTAGCTCTACACAACCCTCAAATAGATTGGTCCACGGGACAGGTCCAGGGATGGGGTAAGAAATGCAGGGACACCTGTTTTCCTAAAAGGTCTTCGGTAGAGCCGGTTACCTCAGCTTCAGACCTAGTTAATGTTCCTCCATGTTACCATGTTTTAGCTGAGGTTTTTAGTAAGCATAAGGCTACCTCTCTTCCACCTCACCGTGACTATGACTGCCCTATAGATCTGCTACCTGGTTCTTCTTCCCCTCGAGGGAGGCTATATTCTCTCACTGCCCCTGAACGCACCGCCATGGAGAGTTACATCAAAGACTCCTTAGCTGCGGGAATAATCAGGCCCTCCTCCTCTCCAGCAGGTGCAGGTTTTTTCTTCGTAGAAAAGAAAGACAAGACCCTGCGCCCCTGCATTGATTATCGAGGTTTAAATAAAATCACCGTAAAAAACCAATACCCTCTTCCACTCATCTCCATGGCCTTCGAACTCCTTGATGGAGCCAAAATATTTACCAAGCTTGATCTCCGCAATGCTTATCATCTGGTCAGTATAAGGGAAGGAGATGAGTGGAAGACGGCTTTTAACACCCCTACTGGTCATTATGAGTATTTAGTCATGCCCTTTGGCTTAACCAATGCCCCGGCAGTATTTCAGAACCTGGTTAACAATGTCCTTAGAGAATATCTTGACATCTTTGTATTTGTGTATCTTGACGACATTTTGATCTTCTCTCCCAATGAAGAATCTCACAGACAGCATGTCCGTTTGGTCCTCCAGAGGCTGCTGCAACATCAGCTGTTCATCAAAGCTGAAAAGTGTGAGTTTCACAAACCCACAGTGTCCTTCCTGGGGTTTGTGCTCGCTGAGGGAGAGGTAAGAATGGATCCAGAAAAGGTCACAGCTGTAGCCAATTGGCCCACTCCCAAGTCTCGTAAAGACGTTCAGAGGTTCTTAGGTTTTGCTAACTTTTATTGTAAGTTCATTCGTAACTACAGCACTGTAGTCTCACCCCTGCATGCTCTCACTTCTCCTCACAGGCCATTCGTCTGGAGCCCGGAGTGCCAATCTGCATTCCAGGCACTAAAAGAGCGCTTCACGACAGCCCCTATCCTCACTCTTCCAGACACCAGCCGGCAGTTCATTGTGGAGGTTGATGCCTCCGATGTCGGAGTAGGAGCCATTCTGTCACAGAAAGACCCCATAGATGGTAAATTACACCCCTGCGCCTTTCTCTCTAAAAAATTATCCCAAGCCGAACACAATTATGATGTAGGTGATAGAGAACTGCTGGCGGTGAAGTTGGCTCTGCAAGAGTGGAGACATTGGCTGGAGGGAGCGACTCATCCCTTCCAGGTTTGGACAGATCACAAAAATCTTGAATATTTAAAGACGGCCAAGAGGTTGAATGCTCGGCAGGCCAGGTGGTTGTTATTTTTTGATAGATTTAATTTTACCATAGCTTTTAGACCAGGTTCTAAAAATGTCAAGCCCGACTCCCTTTCTCGCCTTTTTGACCCAGCTAACGTTAATTCTGAGCCCAAGTCCATGTTACCTCCGTCCTGTTTTGTGTCCACCTTGTCTTGGGATATAGTCGACAGGGTTAGAGAGGCCTTAGAGCAGGTAGAGAGCCCCCTAGAGTGCCCAGAAGGGAGGTTATTCGTGGTTCCGGAACTTAGAGGTGCCGTCATTGATTGGGCCCACACTCTCAAGACCTCATGTCACCCTGGTATCGCTAAGACTTTATTTGTTATATCCCAAAGATTCTGGTGGCCCAACATGAAGAAGGAGACGTCTGAATATGTCAATGCCTGCCCCGTTTGTGCCACTTGTAAAACCTCCAAACAGAAACCTATTGGGCAACTTAGACCTTTACCTGCCCCTAAAAGGCCCTGGTCACACCTCACCATGGATTTTGTCACGGGACTCCCTCCGTCCTCAGGTAACACCACAGTGCTCACTGTGGTGGATCGTTTTTCTAAGATGGTGCATTTCATTCCTCTGCCTAAACTGCCCTCGGCCAAGGAAATGGCTGAAATAATGATGTCTAATGTATTCAGGCTTCATGGCTTCCCCACAGACATTGTTTCCAACCGAGGACCTCAGTTTGTTTCCCGTTTTTGGAAGGAATTCTGCAACCTCCTGGGAGCCAGTGTGAGCCTGTCATCTGGTTTCCACCCTCAAACCAATGGCCAATCAGAGCGCCTCAATCAGGAGCTGGAGACAGGTTTGCGCTGTTTGGCGTCCCAGGAGCCCGCTTCATGGTCTCAGAAGTTAATCTGGTTGGAATATGCACACGACACGTTACCTACATCCTCCACTGGTTTCTCCCCCTTTCATGAAGTGCATGGTTTTCAACCTTCTCTGTTCCCCTCCTTAGACTCTGAATCCACAGTCCCTTCCGCATTGACTCTGGTCCGGAGATGCAGGAGGACCTGGGAGCGAGCACGGCAGAATCTTATCAAGTCATCGGCCTTGTACAAGTATGTGGCTGACCGCAAGAGGGCCCCCGCCCCTAACTACAAGGATGGACAGAAGATCTGGCTCTCCACTCGGCATCTGCCTCTGCGGGTCCAATGCCGTAAGCTCGCACCCAGGTTTGTTGGACCTTTTCCCATCTCTAAGATTATCAACCCCATCACTGTGAAATTAAAGCTCCCCAGGTCAATGTGGATCCACCCAGCCTTTCACGTCAGTCAAATAAAACCCACCAAGGTCAGTGCTCTGGTCCCTCCGGCCAAGCCCCCTCCTCCCGCCCAACTCATCGATGGGGACCCGGTGTTCACAGTGAGAAAGCTGCTCGCTGCTCGTCGCCGGGGACGGGGCCTCCAATATCTCGTGGATTGGGAGGGTTATGGCCCAGAGGAACGCTCATGGATTCCCTCCCGCTTCATTATGGACCCCTCCCTCATCCATGACTTCCATGCCTCGCATCCTGATGTTCCTGGGCCGTCAGGAGCCGGCCCTTGGGGGGGGGGCACTGTCACGATCCCTGTCTGTTAAGTCTATTTTTGTTCACTTTTATTTTTGCACATTCATGTCTGTTTTATGTTTTGCATGTTCTAATTTTCCTTTTCTGTTTTAGATTGATTCCGCTCCGCTCACCTCGCCCCGCCTTTCCTCATTGACTCCCGATCCCTCATGTGTCACTCACCTCGTCTCCTCCCACTGCTGCTCTCCGTCCTGCATGCTGCTCCTCACACCTGTCCTGCATCACTGATTAGTCATAGTATAATACTCACCTGCACACTCACCTCCTTGTCAGTCCGTTGTTCTCCGTAGTTCACGTTCCGGCTCTTTAGTTTGCTCTCGCCTTGCCTTATTGTTAACGACGCTGCCAGTTATCCGTCTCTGCTCTTGCCTGATCCCTGCCTGTACCTTTGCCTTGTGAGTTTTTGGATCTCTGGTTTTTCGACTCGGACTGTATTAAAGATTCTGATTTTTGCTTCACGTCAACCGGTCTCCTGAGCCGTGCATTTGGGTCCTGCTTTATTCTGTGTTCAAGTCCGTGGTTCATGACAGTTTCTAAGTGTTTGAAAATGTGCCCTTCAGCAAAGCATGATGTGACAGTAGAGCAGCCTGCCATTGGTTGTCACAGCCCAGTCATAATGCATTCTGGGATACAATCAGACAATATGGTGACGGTATTAGCCACTATCTGCAGGAACAATTGGAACATGGATTATAAATTGGATTAAAAAAAAAAAAAAACATTACATATTGCAGTAACTGGTGTGGATTTAATCTTTAAAAAACCTGAAAAGTCATCCAAGTTCCAGGCCCACAAAACATTCTGTAAGAGTTACAGACCAAAGAGATGTAAAACTGAATTGTGTGAGTTCTGGAGAGAACATTAACTTTGAGATGTTCTGGGCCACTGCTCATTGGTCAGATAGTGTGATGTCACTTCATGTGATACTGACTGACCTCCACTGATTGGCCGGTGAAAAATCGTAATGTTCTACTGTATCACAGTGAGTTGGGGGGGTCCGATATGATTCCTTGCAGTAAAAACTGTCCAATGGCAAAATGTATATACACAAAATAATGGAACGATACCTGAGTGCTGTGAGACAAAGGAAATCAGAAAAACATTTCCATCTTTAAAGGAAAAAGTTTTGCCCGAGCATGCTGACAGGAAGCAGACCAACCTGACTTTGAGAGTGGATACGATACACTGTAGTACTGCTCATAAAACTGAAGGATCGGCTCTGTGACTTTTAGAGCATATTCACCCTGTCCGTCATCGATGGCTTTTTTTCTGGCCCAGATTCGAACCTGCAAAGAATCAGACAGTTTTTAATCCCTATAAATTATCATCTTTAATGGTTTTCTGTTAGTGTCTCAGCGTTATCTGGTCTGACAATCCAAACCAATCTGAACACAGATAGCACAGACACAGGTAAAAGCTGGTTCTTACCAAAACATCTTCACTTTGTGTTAACTGAATGCTAGTAAAGTCACAGACGATCAGTGCCAGCAGATATGACGACATTCTTCTTGTGGGCTCGAATGTTGTCTTTCTAACCAGCACACCATCGATGATAGAGTCCTCAGTGGCTGATCAGAGACAGGGAGAGTTGGACTCTGTTAGCATTACAGCACTGGGTTGATGACCTTTTTATCACGTCACTAATTATTTACACATGTAACTCTAAAGATGTTTAATCTGAAAATCAACAACATAACAAGCCAGGAAGCAACAACTTATGCTCCTTTTTTAAGCTGACCTCAAACTTATCCTTTACAGACTTCCTTTTGAAACTGTAGACTTTTCCTTTGTCTCCAACAAGAACTGAGATGTCACTAAAATTTGAAAGACTATTCTTAAACAAACCTATTTCCCTGCCGTTAGACAGAGCCACAGTGTTTGGGTCATGGATGACGGAAACATTGAAGACGGCCTTCATGGCTGGCTCATCGAAGCAAGGGAAGGCCTTCCTGGCATGCGTCGCCTGCATCTGTGAGGTTGCAGCAACTCTGCAAATGTTCAAATTAATTTACAGTATTAAAAATTAATAATTAAAGAGTTTCAGCCAATTTCTGAGGATGGTTTCAAACAAGAAATGGAACTGCTGGAAAATTCACTGACCAGGATTGTAAGGTACCTCATCATGTCACACTTACTTCTCCACTCCATCCTCCTTGTATTCACTCCTGTAGAAGCCCTGCAGGTCATCCGCCAGCTCCCCCACAAATTCAGTATAAAGGGAATATGTTGCTCCAGCTGTGAGTGCCTGTTGCAGCTGCAGAACCAGAAACTCTGTCTCTACAACAAGCCAGGACTTCAGAATAGCAGGTGCAGAGTTTTCAGTCAGGCTAGTTAACTTAGCAAGGTTCCCATCGAAGCTGGTGAGGTTCAGCTTTTTGGAGTGGATGATGATGAGATTTGTTTCCTTCACACAACTGAAGTGCACAGTTGAATGTCCTGTGAAGATGTACATGCCGTTGTCATCAGGCATCAGCCGGGGCCACAGGGTCACATCGTAGGACACAGGAATGAGGGAGTCTGGGAGTCTGTGCTGGTCCCAGACATCCTTCTTGGCTGGGATGGTGGGAGATGGGAGGATGCCTCTTGCTGCTCCATCCCCAGCTGCACCTAGGTGCAGGGCCTCCTCCCTGTCATGGTCAATGGACGGAGCTACAGTTGTAACCATAGCAACGGAGGCCAACAAGACCAACCCCAGGCCAACAGTTTTGGTGATGTAGTAGACCATGTCTGATCGAGATGCTGGAGAAGGACTCAGACAGGTGTCAATCTGTGTTTGTGAAGTCTTGCGGGTCTCTTCTCTGTTACGTAATGGTTGAACTCTTAACTTGGCAAAAACATGACACCTGGAAAAAAAGGACTGGTTATTTGGTCTGTAAAACAGCTGTGTGGTAATAGAACACATTATATAGGACATTAAAAGTGGCATTAACATGACAAAAGCTTAAATCCTAGCAAGAATGTTCATCTAGTTTACTTTCAAAAATGTCTGAATCTTAACAAGTCCAAATGAAAGTACTACTTCAAGACACAAGCAAAAAACATTAAGGCTTTAACTGCTTGTATTTAGTAAAATAACCACTGATTAAGCAAGCAAAACTTTATCTTATGTCAAGAAGCTTAAGAACTCATTAAAGGCAATCTGTTCCTAATTTTCTGCTTTTAATATAAATAAATGTTTATCCGGCTAAGTTTTGAGATTTTGCAGTGATTTTCATCTTAACCATGTGCAACAAAATAATCTCACATTGCAGATGATCATTGTCATTTTAATACAACTAACCTAAATCCCTTCTGGTGGTCATTCAACCATGTGCATCATGCACCACTTGAATGCCTTGAAACCCTGTTGTACAAACTCCAGTTCCAAAAAAAGTTGGGACCGTGTGTAAGATGTGACTAAAATAGAAAACAGTGATTTACAAATCTTTTAAAACCCATATTCAATTCATGCAGAGCAAGCCAACCCAGGCCTACACACCAACACCGAGCAGTTGAGTGCAGTGCAAGACGGGAGACTCCTTACTGACCTTGAGCAGAGACTCTGCTTCCCAATGGAAATTGCCACTACCAACCTCAGACCTGACCTTGTGCTCTGGTCCCCTTCACTACGAAGCCTATACATTGTAGAGCTCACAGTGCCCTGGGAGGACGCTGTGGGTGAGGCCTATGAGCGCAAGAGGCTTAGATATGCTGAGCAGGCAGCTGATGCAGAACAACGGGGCTGGAAAGTCTCAGTTTGCCCAGTTGAAGTCGGCTGCAGAGGATTTGTGGAATAGGCAGCCACAATGCTCCTCAAGGCCATGGGAATCCGAAGCCAGGCCCATCATTCAGCCGTCAAAGCCCTGTCCGGAGCTGCAGAAAAGGCCAGTCATTGGATGTGGATCAAGAGGAGAGTCAACACCTGGGCTCCAAAGTTACAGCATGCTTGCATTGGGGGAACAGGTGGTGGAAGGGGCTGGGGTGAAGGGGGCACACCTGGGTTGCCAGATGATGCTGTTGAGCCCTCTGGAGGTGTCATGGGACTCATCAATGAAAGACAAATGAAAGGGGGGTGCCCACCTGACGACCCCAGAGAAATCCTCAGCTCCTTCAGCCACTTGACCCCAAAATATCATCTGCCTCACAATAGCTTCTTGATTGCGCCATTTAGTCCTGAACTGGTATACTACAAGGTGCAAGATTGGCTCAGGGAGGAGGATAGTCCTGCCATGCAGAATCCCCTGCACTCTGGATCATAACATCATATCCAGTGTTTTAAAAACTGATCATCTGGTTCAGCCAGTGACTGCTGAGAAAGGTCAGCTGGCAACTAGGGAAAGACCAAGTGAAAACCTGGAAAGACAGCTGGCAGGAGAGAAAGAACCCATCAGGCCTGCCACAGGCTAGCTCCCTGTGGTAGGAGGGATGTGGCACTGCAGTGTGCGTGTCCCACCCAACACTGGCTACCAAAAGTCTTATGACAATAATACCGCTAGACTCAGCAAGAGTTGAAGGATGAAGGATGACTCAGACAACATGGCAATTGACTCAAGAACGAAACAGACGACAAGTACAATGATCAGCACTCTACCTGAGAGTTCAACATCTGCTCTAGAGAAAAAAGCTCCAGAGTTACATGTGTGGCTGGGTGAAGGTTACATCTTCTGTAGGCCTGAGGATACACCAAGGCAGGAAAATGTGCTTGAAGAGAGTGTATAGACAACTACTTCAGAAGAACAGCTCGATTCAGGCGAGTGAAGTTCAGTGGCAGGACAAACGCCAGTCTTTTGTCGAATGTGGTTTGAAAAAAAGAAAAAGCAAATCTTTTTTTGTGTGTGTTTATTCACAATTTACACACCGTCCAACCAATTTTGGAATTGTTGTTTGTATTAACTCTAGTGCTCTAAATGAGTCCCAAAGCATTACATAGGGCTCATGAGCTGCAAAGCCTTCAGTGCAGGGCAGTTCAGCGGCAGACACTCGTGACAATTTTCTTCGACATGCCAGGAATGTACATTATATGCAAGATTAATATCTCTGCGCTCAACCACTGAAATAAACGAGTTTGTGAGTGATGAAGCAAACAGTTCAGCCATTGAAGAATCAAATCAATGATTATTTTAATTTTCAATAAAAATGGTCTAGATGAACTGGTGACTTTGAGTAACCTTACAAATGAGTCAAAGTTGTGTTATAAGGATGAATTTATCTAAGTACTAAAGTTTATCATTGACATTCTCATGGCCTATGTGGCTGATTTACGGTTTCCTCCTACAATAAATGATGAACATTATCAGCACAGTGATGAGCTGCTGGGATACACAAAACTCAGAGCATACTTTATCACTTTTTCCATCTGAGAAGCAAAGTCTTGCCAAGAAGCATTTCCCTCTTCTTTCCTTTCCAATAAATATCATGTCCAGATGTTTCCTTGTTAACACTGTCATCCAATAATCACACATGGGATTGTATAAGAAATGTGCAATGTACAGACCTGTCAAATGTTTCAACTGTTGATAAAAATTACAATAACACAATAACTTACCGTGATAACAGTATGTTTATAGAACCAGTCTTTAAATAGAAGGCCTCATAACAGTTAAAGAATGGACAATATTTGAACAACTCTATAAGAATACACTATATGTGTAGTGCTAGTGATCCTCTCTGATTCATATAAAACGTGGTGAAGGTTGTAATATTAATGTTGTTAGCCTGTAGTTTAAAGTTCATTCTTGACTTTGATTTAAGATGAGTTCTTTCCAAGTGTTGACAGCAGTCATCTTCATGATAACTGAGTATAATCTGCTGATGAATTCACATTAAACTGCTAATATTTTCCTTTGGCATAATGTTGGAAATGTTTGGCATCATGCTGGTCCCTGTATGACCGGTATCAGAGCTTGATCCGCACTGCTGGAAGTAAGTCGGACTTGTGTCAAGTGAGGGTTGGATTCTGCTAGGGCTGTCTTTATCACCAATTCTGTTCATAACTTGTATGGACAGAATCTCTAGGCACAGCCAGGGCATTAAGGGGATCCGGTTTGGTGGCCTCAGGATTGGGTCTCTGCTTTTTGCAGATGATGTGGTTCTATTGGCTACATCAGGCCGTGACCTTCAGCTCTCCCTGGAACAATTTACAATCGAGTGTGAAGCGGCTGGGATGAGAATCAGCACCTCCAAATCTGAGGCCATGGTCCTCAGTCATAAAAGGGTGGAATGCCCTCTCTGGGTTGGGAATGAGATCCTGCCCCAAGTGGAGGAATTTAAGTATCTCGGGGTCTTGTTCACAAGTGAGGGAAGAATGGAGCGGAAGATCGACAGGCAGATCGGTGCGGCGGCAGCGGCAGTGATTCGGTCTCTGCATCGGTCTGTTGTGGTGAAGAAAGAGTCCAAAGGCAAAGCTCTCGATTTACATGTCACCTTTCATTAGAATGCATGGCTTAACTGTTGAGAGTCCACTGCAGTAATGGCAGCTAGTCAACCTCTAGTGTTTCTCCAGATCCGTCTATAACCTTGGTATATTATAAGCTACATGTATGAGTGTAATTTGGGAGTGTATTATGACAAGCAGACAATCTGAGGCAACAGAAAGAATCAGAAACAGTAGTAGAAGAAAATTTTGTCTTAAGATTTAAAGATAGGCACATTGTTTAATAATATTAAGATGGGAGCTTTATAAACAATAAAAAAAATCCACATCTACATTACGTGTAGTTGCAGATTCCTCCCAAAATTTTTCAGAGCCACCTGAATGAGACGAGCTTTAACTGATGTCCTTCATAAAAGAATAATTCCATTACTCACAGGTCTCTGTTGGTGTTCCATTTATTTGACAGATCCGCATTCCATGATTTAATGTTCTCATTTTCACCAACTCATGGCTCAAAAACAAAACAAAACAGAATATCAAAAGGTCCAATTTCGGCTCTTCTTTTCACGGTCAAAAAAAATTTTCGTGTGCAGCTCATCTCAACCTGAACAACAAATAGACTGATCTCCACACCTGGGCTGACTGACCTCATAATGAAAACTCCACCCATAACCAAAAATTTTCTGCACAGAAATAGATGAATGTATAAATTAAAATAAATGACCATCCTTTTAAATCAATATATTTACATAAATTTAATCCTTACAATTAATCATGTGAGCTAAAAGTTTTGATTAGTTTATTTAAAATAAAATTCAAATAAATTTGAAATGGCCTCTACACTATGTGACAGTTAAGGGGAGTGTTTGATGTGTTATGACGATGGAAAACTAATCAAAGAAGTTGTAATTTATGAGGGGCATGAGGCCAAAATACAGGAAGGTGGCAGCTAGTCATTGTAAGAGGATATGGTGTAAGAGGAGAAACTCCTCCATTTAAAATTACAATTGAGAGGGGGACTCAATTCTTTATGAGTGCACTGCTAAAAAGCCAAGAAACCACTGAAACCCAGAAGTGAAAACACATTGATTGAAGATGTAAAAAGCAAAACAGGCCTGCTGACTGTCTGTGGCAGGGTGATGGATGTAAGTTGATTAACGTGATAATATTTTCATGTAATGTTCTAAAAAAAACACTGTACATTTTGTTAGCAATATAAAAGGAAATATTTAGAGTTTACTAGATGCTTTATAACATACTTTATGACTTTTAGGCCTCAGTAATCAAAAAAGTGATTGTGAACAAGGAGCCAGTGCCCTTGAAGACAGTGGTAATCAAACAAGAAAGATCTATCTCTCTATCTATCATGTCTATATCTATTGATTGATCATCCATTTATCTATCTATCTACGTTTAGGTGTCTACCTCATTGTCTTTTACCACATTTTCACATTGTCCTACTCCTCCTTATCACCATCGTCTTCATCATCTAATAAGACTCCTCCTCTGCCCTCCATACCCTTGGTTTCCCTTCTACTAATTGCCTTCTCAACCTTTACAAAACCATGACCCATCTATTTAATGTATTTTTTTACTGTCACCATTGTCATTGAAAACAGTAGTTTTGGGCCTCTGAAGATTTTCACTCCAACTTTATCCTCAGATTCTTCATCAGCAAGTTCTGCATGTTGATCTTCTACTGTTTCTTTTTCTACTACTGTTTCTGGTTCTTTATGTAGCCTCACATTGTCTGTTTGCATAATACAGTTCCAAACTACACTCATACATGTAGTGTACTCTAATGGATTTACAACTGTAAACAATATCTCCACCATCTTGAGAACCATCTCACACACCATCCGCTTTTAGACTCAATTGTTGACCTAGTTGGTAACTAAAAATGGCAAGACTTTTACAATTATGTAAAAGAAGTCAAAATTGGCAAATTTACATAGCTTGTGATTATTGTGTTATAACAGTTCTTCTTTTATAATTGTTTGATCACTGTGTTTTTCTTAGATATTTTGAATGCCCATCATAAATGTTTGCCTAAATATTCACCAGATTGCAGGAAATCAAATGTTGGATACACCATTTTTTATTGGGCAGGGCCCCCAGAGTTTTCTGAAGACCCTGTATTGTTGTGTAATTCTGATGTAGTTTTTTTAATCCTCTGTGATGGTTAGAGGCAAACAAAGAGTGCAACCTCTCAAGGGGCTGAGCACCCCAACAAGTATGTTCCTAAAATCCCCACTGGTCAATGCAGACAATTAAAAAAAATTCCAATTTCACAACAGACAATTTATATTTAGTGTATGCACCATGCAGCAAAAACAGACAAACAAAGACAGTCAGAAGCTGTATCTATCCATGCATCCTGTATGATTCGAAACCCAGGACTAGGTGAATGAAAGTCTGCGCTACTGCCACTCAGCCACTTGATCAACACATCCACTATCAGCGGATTAATGTGATTTAGATGTCAGCATTGGTCGGTGCCATTTAGCTCCATGCCAGACCGACCATCTTTCTCTTCCCCTGTTATTTTATATAAATATAAATGTTACAGACCACTCTATCGATCTTATTGCTAACATCACCCAGCTCATACAGCGTCATAATGGGCATTTCTGTTAAATACAACACAGTGAACCCCTGTCTTGTAGAGATGGCAATTCAACCACCGCTGTGATACAATTTTGGAGATCAGGAAGTCATTATTTTCTTCACTCTTTCAATGAAAATATGAATTATAACAATAACAGTATATTACGATAACATTTCTCCTTCCACACTGACGTTATATAGAGCCGTTACTGAGTCTTAACTGCTGCCTCCTGTGGAATAACTTTCCACAAATATGCAAATGTGCACTCTCCACCTGTAGAGCTCCGCTGCTTGCGCTGCACTGGCGGAGGTTTACGTTTTAGGAAGAGATATGCAGCTCGTATTCATAATGCACCCAGATATCCAAAATTAGATGATTGGGCGTGAGATATAAACCGTGAATTACAGTCTAAACATTTTTAGAAGTGAGTGCCGGTCAACTTTCAGGCTGCGTGAGTGACGTAAGTCTGAGACTGGTAGCGCGAGGAGCCGACAGGAGAGGAAGAAAAAGGCATATATTAAAAGATCGATCTTTGGATTTTATGGATCGATATTGGATTTTTAAAAAAAGAATCGATCTGAATCAGAGAATCGATCTTTTGAACCCAGGCCTAGAGTCTGCCTCTTTCTCCCCTCTCTACGGTGGCCCTGAAGGCCAATACGAAATAAATATTTCAAAAGCACAAAATATATTTCAGAAAACACAAAAACATTTCACAATACACAAAAACATTTCACAATACACAAAAACATTTCACAATACACAAAAACATTTCACAAAACACAAAAACATTTCACAATACACAAAAACATTTCACAAAACACAAAAATATTTCACAATACACAAAAACATTTCACAAAACACAAAAACATTT
This sequence comes from Cheilinus undulatus, assembly GCF_018320785.1. Classification (NCBI taxonomy): domain Eukaryota; kingdom Metazoa; phylum Chordata; class Actinopteri; order Labriformes; family Labridae; genus Cheilinus; species Cheilinus undulatus. Next base: position 14,848,291 of record NC_054865.1, read on the forward strand.
CACCGATCGCAAAATACATTTCACGAAACCAGAAAGGGTAGGACCATGGTACTTGTTTGTGATTGGCTAAACCCAAGTCTGTCCGGCATCAGTCATTTATCATTTCCTGTTTACACTTCTTACCGCAATAGCCGAGCGAGCACAAAATTTCAAGTGTCTACTGGCATGGAAGAGGAACTTGAGTTGATAGCGGAATACTTCAACAAGGGAAATACATATAGTGTGATTCTTGATATGCTCTCCTCATATCATGACATACACATTTCAATTGGAACCCTAAAATTGCGCTTAAAGTGTCGTGCCAAAAGAAGTACCCCCGGTAGGATTTGTATCCCCCTGCCGCCTTTGCCGAAGGAGCTGACTATCGACTATCAGGCGTAGATTTCACCTCAGTGAATAAAAATGACAATAAAACAATGTATAAAGCAGAAGATTAGTTTTGATCATCTGTTTTATTCATCATTATCGTGTTTTTGTCGGTAATATCTTTTAAAATAAGATCTTTTAAGTAAACGTTTTAATACTGCAGCTTGGTGCACACTCATTACGCTGAACTGAGAACGCATCTTTTTCCTCCTGCGTCCTGTCATTGTATTTTGTATTTTGGTGGCGTGTTGGTCATCAAATCTGGGTCCACGCTGCTGTACATGAGTAACAGACATATTTTCTTCATAACTTTTATCGTCTTCTATTAGCGCTGTTTAGCGTCAAGACGCTTACATGCACTCACCACTTCCCACTTCCGCCTCGAGGTATTTCAAAATAAAGGTCCTGCATAGCCATATCACTGAATATTAACTTGTCTATTGACCAGTCTGAACAAGATTTATGTACAGAGAGATCAATTTCATACCATTTATTTCAACACATCGTCCACCTTGACTGCATCCCACTCTAAACAAGTGTTTCACAGTGTAAAGAAACTGTAAAAAACAAAGGAACATTTAATTGCAATCAAATATGTCATCTCTTCAGGGTGCATAAATGGTGCAAAGTGTATCCCCCCTCCAGAATGCTCAAATCATGAACTACCATCATAACATTCATTTTGTGTTCATTTCTGATCAAGCCTGATAATACTGGAGAGTTTGAACAGGTTAACTCACTTGTATTTCAAGTTACAGGGGGATACAAATTATTTCAGGGCCAAATCTAGGCCTGATGTATTTGTTATCCCCCCTCTAACTTCAAGAGTAATGCTTCAAACTTCTCCAAAGTCCCAAATGTTATCAGTTGTGATGAGAGCTGGCCAAGAAAAGACAATTGAGGCAGTGGCCCTCAACCCTGGCTTGTGGGTGGGGGGTACAAATTATTTCAGGGCCGAATCGGGGCCTGATTTGTTATATCCCCTCTAACTTCAAGAGGAAAGCTCAAAACTGTTCCAATTTTACAAATGTCATCAGTTGTCATGAGAGCTGGCCAAGAAAAGTCTATTGAGGCAGGGGACCCCACCTCTTCCTTGTGGATGGGGAGTACAAATCCTGGCAAGGCTAAAATGAGACCAAAAATCATTTGTAATTTATATTAAAGCAAAGACAAGGCAGTAGTACACCATTTATGCACCCCGAAGAGATGACATATTTGATTGCAATTAAATGTTCCTTTGTTTTTTACAGTTCTTTACACTGTGAAACACTTGTTTAGAGTGGGATGCAGTCGAAGTGGACGATGTGTTGAAATAAATGGTCTGAAATTGATCTCTCTGTACATAAATCTTGTTCAGACTGGTCAATAGACAAGTTAATATTCAGTGATATAGCTATGCAGGACCTTTATTTTGAAATACCTCAAGGCGGAAGTGGGAAGTGGTGAGTGCATGTAAGCGTCTTGACGCTAAACAGCGCTAATAGAAGACGATAAAAGTTATGAAGAAAATATGTCTGTTACTCATGTACAGCAGCGTGGACCCAGATTTGATGACCAACACGCCGCCAAAATACAATGACAGGACGCAGGAGGAAAAAGATGCGTTCTCAGTTCAGCGTAATGAGTGTGCACCAAGCTGCAGTATTAAAACGTTTACTTAAAAGATCTTATTTTAAAAGATATTACTGACAAAAACATGATCATGATGAATAAAACAGATAATCAAAACTAACCTTCTGCTTTATACATTCTTTTATTGTCATTGTTATTCACTGAGGTGAAATCTACGCCTGATAGTTGATAGTCAGCTCCTTCAGCAAAGGCGGCAGGGGGATACAAATCCTACCGGGGGTACTTCTTTTGGCACGACACTTTAAGCGCAATTTTAGGGTTCCAATTGAAATGTATATGTCATGATACAAGGAGAGCATGTCAAGAATCACACTATATGTATTTCCCTTGTTGAAGTATTCCGCTATCAACTCAAGTTCCTCTTCCATGCCGGTAGACACTTGAAATTTCATGCTGGCTCGGCTATTGCGGTAAGAAGTGTAAACAGGAAATGATAAATGACTGATGCTGGACAGACTTGGGTTTAGCCAATCACAAACAAGTACCATGGTCTTACCCTTTCCGGTTTCATGAAATGTATTTTGTGATCGGTGAAATGTTTTTGTGTTTTGTGAAATGTTTTTGTGTTTTGTGAAATGTTTTTGTGAAATGTTTTTGTGTATTGTGAAATGTTTTTGTGTATTGTAAAATGTTTTTGTGTTTTCTGAAATATATTTTGCGCTTTTGAAATATTTATTTCGTATTGGCCTTCAGGGCCACCATACCTCTCCCCTCTCCCCCTCACGCACGGACCTGCAGAGAGACACACAGCAGAGCGGGGAAACAGAGCAGAGTGAGAGAAAAAAAGTCAAGAAAACAGCGAATACTTCATAAAAATGCCTGGAACACGGCTCTCCCGGGTAATAATACCTCCACTGAGGTTCACAGATGGATTTGAGCCCGAAGGAGCAGCTGACTGAGCAACTTCTGGCGATGAAAGGTAACGTTAGACCGATTGATTTTCCGGGTTGATTTCTGGATGAATGAAGTTCTCTCTGTCTAGTTTTTAGTTTATTTACATTATTGTATGAGTAAATCAATGCTTATGATGTGTAGTGACTTTATTAGAACACATACCAAGTCAGTAAGTTTGTACGTGTGCCTATTTGTGCTTTGTATATGTGTAACTCCGTAATATGGTGCATGTATTACTTGGCGACATTTTTGGTGTCATGTGTAAGGTTGTTTGTATGTATATGTGGATGTTTGCAGTGTGCCATGTCTTGTTTGCACTTTATAGTAGTGGTGGGCGTATCGATCCTAAAGTATCGATATATCGATATTTACAAAGTACTCATTTGGTATCGAGTACTTTTCAAAAGTCTCGATATTAAATGAGTACTTAAAAAAAACAGCCTACCCATGCACTCCATCTGTTTGTTTGCAGTCACTCTTGTCTGTCTGTTGTGCTAAAAGTCTGCTGCTGCACTGTTTCCCGTGTCACGTGACTTTGGTGACTAATCAGATAGAGCAAACACACACATACACTCTCAAGGCATCAGCACACACACGTGAGTCAGCATTTCCAGTGTCTAACAAGTTTTTATCTCAAAGTTATAAAAAACTGATGCATGAAGAGGATGTTAGAATCATGTCTAATCTGCACTGCTCACTTTCAGACTAAAGACACTGATGGTGTTTTTCACTGAGCCAAAGCCACAGCCAGTGCTGTTAGTCATAAAAACCAGGAAAGAAAGAAGTTCTGTAGCTGACTCTGATGCATGTGCGATTTCTTTCATTGACTTTGAGAGTGTACTTCTAAATCTGTTTCTCTTTATTACTGTTAACTAGATTTTCTTCGATAAATTAACTGCCTTTTCCAAAAGTTTAGAAAATTGTTTGCAGCATTTTCTCAAACCACACATTAAATAATCCATGGATTCATTAACTAATTTAAACAGTCTAACCATTAGGTACATTGGGGAAACAAAATAGATAAAAAACAAGTCCCATATTACAAAAAATATGTAAGTTAAAATCCTGCTTTGTAATACTGTATGTTTTACCCTGAATACTTAGTTAGATAGTTAAAGATAACTCAGAAAAGAATTAGTTCTATTTATTAACACTGATAAATAAATGATACATGATGTTTTTTAAGTTTTTATTGGCCTTATTCATATCAATTTAATAATTATGTATCCTGCTGCTTTTATAAGTAAAAAGTATCGGTATCAGTGATACTGGTCCTGTATTTACTTGGTATCAGATCGATATTAAATTTTGCAGTATCGCCCACCACTACTTTATAGTGTTTGTGACCAGCTGATTATTTTTCTCCACTACCTTCAGTTTGTCTCGTGATCAGGAGCAGGAGGGAGACCTGGGGGGAGAGAGAGAGAGAGAGAGAGAGAAAGGCAGAGGCAGAAGCCACACTCAGGGCAGTAGAGGGAGAGGCCATGAAGATGCTGGAGGTTCTGGTGATATTATGAGACAGCAAAGCTGCTCACCACATCATCCTAGGTGGAAGAATGAGGCAGAGCCTTACAATGGAGTCCCACAGCCTCTGAGGTTCAACCCAAAATGTACCCCTGGTGTCCAACCTCCTCTCAATATAGGAAACCCACCACCAGGTGAAATCTTCTCCAATTTTTTGGATGCCTCTTTTTTCAAACTTCTGTGTGAAAGCACAAATAAGAATGCAGCCAAACACCTGGAGAAAGGAAAAAATATTTTTCTGGACTGAAATGACTCAAGAATAAATGAAAAAGTTTATATGCATGTTGATGTACATGTCAGTTCCACAAAGACACAAGACAGTTCCACAAAGACCTCTGAGTGAGAAAGGAGAGTGTTTGCAGCCAGAGAGGAGAGAAGAGGAAAAAACGCCTGAACATAGTTTTATTTTTTTTAGCCTGTTTTTGCACATTGAAAGAGAGCACTTCAAATTTTTTATTGTAAATATGTTTTATATGGTTCAAATTTATGATATATTTTGATATATTCTTTACTTTGAAGGGGTTTTCTGTTTTCCTTAAAAGTTCCCCCTTATGTGTGTTTAATGCTAGCTTGAGAAAAGTTAAGTGTCACAACTTCACACAGAACATCAGAAAAACGGGACTGGGAGATCCCAGCTGTAATAGCTGGAATACACTGGAATGATCCAGATGCAAAAAAGTGTAAACTTGCAAGGAGTATTGTCATTGCAGGTATTGCGTGACTCCTTCTCGTGGCTGGCTCCAAATCTGCTCTGAGTTCCTCCAACAGCTCCAAAATGGCAAGGCTGGATAGATGATATGTTTCCTCATTGATTCAAAAAACTGTTCACACAAGGGTGAAAAATGTGTTCTCTGCGTCTTCTTTCATCATTTCATGTCTCCTTCTTGCCACAATAACTGCAGCCATGTGTGCACAATAACACATAAAAACTGTTTGTATCTCCCTCTGAGATGTGTTATATATGGACGTAGTTTCTATGAGCAAAATTGCTTTCAGGTTTGATAAATCACTTTGCGTGTGCTAAAATAATATATTTACATTTTCCCCTCCCAGCACATGCACAATTGCGTGTTAACGCCCCAAATTGCATATTCATTGTGGCAAACGTACAAACTGGATGCAGACGTGCTACTTTGCACCTTTGAAAGATGCAACCCTTAGTGTGCACTGTTAGTAAATCAGTTTGTACATTTTTTTGCGTGTGCAAACTCGTTTTTATACACGCAAACCTTTAGTAGATCCAGCCCTTATGTGTCTTATACCAGACAATAATTTTTATATCAAGTATGAGCCATATGATATATTGGAATAATTAAAAAGACATAAAAGGAAACTTAACTTAGACCAGTACATTTTATGTGGCAAATACATGTGTCTCTAGAGGGGCATGAAAGGAAACACATTATTGAACATCGTGTAAGCCAAATTGTACATCCAGAAGACAAAAATGGAGGATTTGGGAGGATGAAATGGGCTCAGCAGAGTCAAGACATGACAAGTCTGGCCAGCAGAGCATTTCTATCCTCAGGCGCAGTGATAAACTCATCTATGTTATGACTTTTAGGACACAGAAGATGGAACACAGAAGACAAAAGGAAACCCTACTGTGGAAAAAGAAGAACTCGAAAACCCACAGTCCCATCAACAAAAATAGTGCAGGTAAACAATTGCTTTCATGGAAGTATATGTTCATTTTATCATTGAAAAAGAAATTGAAAAAGGTACATTTATGATGTCTTAATTACAGATAGATAGCTTAATATTCTGTGGTGAATAGGAAATGGATTTCTTCTTGGGTGTTTTTAGGTAGACATCATCAGTTAAAGATGGACCTCAACAAAAAAACAGGGAAAAAAAAAAAAAAAACATCATCTAAGACCCCACCGAACCCCTCTAAACTGGTAAAAGATATATCATAACCCCAGTAATATTTGTTTTCTTTAATAAAAACTTCACACATAGACACAGACAGACACACCCCGCACACACACACACACACACCATTATCCAACTTCAAAAGCAGCAAAAACTGTGACTTGTTTTTATTATTGAATACACACAGAGTGTTCAGAGTGTGCGTGAAGCTGGACATGAAAGAGACACACACACATGATTGTGTACACATGATGAACAATGTTCTGAATGATGCATCTCACCACTGATTTGCACAAATGTTGTTTTCGCACCATTTGTTACTATAAATGCATGCCCAATCTCTTGTTTAGACAAAATCCCAAGACAAGTCACTTAGAGGAAGAAACAGATTCAACCTTTTGCAATGCAAGAACTTCCATCAAAACCAGTATTACACTTAACACCAGCAACATTTATCTGCCAAGTACATGTCAACATCTTACATCACAATATTACATGCACAAAATAAGGCTTTGGTCTGCTTTTAATGCTCACAAATAGCTGCCAATAAGGTGAGCAAATTTCACCTGTCAGGTGTGCTGAACTGAGATGCATCTACATTAGAACATATTTCAAGACATTCGACAAGTACAATTTTCTTGCCTCACTGGCAGATATTGTTAGGTTATCTCAAACAATGTGGGCCTTTTTTTATGCTTTATTTATCTTGAATATGCTTTTCTGGACATGTCTGGTTAATATGGCTTAAAATAAATGTAATAAGACAATTTTTAAAAAGAAATTAGACAAATGACTAAGTGAAAATTGAGGTTTTGCATCAGGTTCACTGATTTTATGGAATTACATTGCTTTTATGTTGCAGCCATACAACAGTCAAGTCAGAAAGGTATTTTGCAGACTGATCCTGAGAAATCTTCAGAGAAAAAGCATCAGCTCAACATTGTTTCAGATTCCAAACAAGCAAACTCACAGGATATTACAGAGCCTTTACTGTTCAGGAAAAACAACCAGCAACAAAAGGGGTGACTTGGCAAACAGCAGGTGAATTAACATGTCAAAAAAGAAAAAATGTACATACCAAAGTCCGTGTAGCTAGGTGTCCACTAGAAGCTCTGATTTAAGCCAACATGAAACAGAGAAGTTGAGTTTAAATGATGCCGGCTGATGTGTATCAGAGTCTGCATCTGTGAGGGTGGAGGTGGTGAGAGCGACTATACGTTTTTTCTGCAGGGAGGGAACTAATTCCCAATTCTCAATAAGAAAAAAAGAAAACTAAATATATTGGAAGGGGGAGCTGAAGGAATGTGGCTCTATCAACAAAAGCGCGAACTCTTCATGGTTGAACACACTGTATATGATTCTCAGAGGTGCAATGTTCAGACCAGTTTGGCCACAGTGGAGTGATTCGACATACCTGATGACAAATAAAAACAAACTCCAAGATGCTGTGATGAAGCATAGCACAACAAAGCACAGGCACAGAGATTCATAATTACATTTCTTTAATATATTTACCAAGGAATGTTTGTAACACAAGAGTAGGGCATAAAAGATCTGATCCTTAAAGCAAAAATATTACACAAACATTTTATACAAACACATACATATCCAAAAAAAGGTCTTTGTCTGCTGTTTTCACTGAACAGATGTTGGCAAATCCTACCACAGCACATTAAAACTTGACTTTAACGGAATTCACATTCACTGCACTAAGCACAAGCAGAGAACAACAATGTTATTCACAAATCACAAGGATGTTGGAGCCACACTTCATTACAGAGAAGGAAAACAAGAGCCAAGAGCAGGAGAGTTTCATCCCTGTGTGTATGAACACACACTTGGGAAAGAAGATACATATGTGTTATGAGTTATTACAGCTAACGCAGAAGCCAATGGATTTTATTTCAGAGAACTGTGCTGTGTCTAAAAGAGAGAAGGGAATATTTTAGATTGGGGAGACCCGGAATAGTCGGCGATTCCATGATTCGGAGGAGTCTGATTTGACTATGAACTTCCTAGTCGAATGTTGTTATGTAACCAAGATCGTATTATTCTGACTACATGGTGCTGCTAAGCCTGAGTTTCTGTTAGCCGGCATTCGCCGGTCATTGGCTGGTAACAAGGGCGGAAGTCCGGCAGATAAAAATATAACCAGTCAAAATGTCCGGTAGAAAACATGCAAATGACCACATAAGTAAATACTGAAAACTTGCATATTATATTTTGTGTAACCTAGAAGATATGTTGCGAGAATGCGTTGATATAAACTAAAAGTTGCCTAATCTTACTACACCCACTGTCCTGCGGTGCTGGGGTTCTCCTCAGACACAAGCACATGGCTAATTATGTATGTGCGATGACATCAAAGCAAATCTCTCTTTCTGCGCATGCTCAGTATTGCTGGGGACTATGCAGGGAAAGTTTGACCAGAGCGTTCTCATAAAGCAGAATTTTAATCTAAGTGAGGTTTTCATGGTTAACCAAAGGCTTAATATCATCAGTGGTATGGAGGGATTTTGTGTTATTGCTGCGAGTAATGAAGAGGCTGAAACAAAGGGAACTGTATAGCTGAGCGTCGTAAACACCGATGCAGTAGCAGAGAGGGAGAGGTCTATGCCGGGCAGAGTTGAAATGGACTTCGATAAACTACCTATGACCAATCGTCATATAAAGTTGGATTGTAGTCAACACAGAATCACATCGTGCAGAACGGCATGGACTGCTTGGAGCTTATAACGAAGGCTCTGTCTTTCTTCCTGGCTAATTAGCAGAAGTAGTCTTGGATAAGCCGTTAATGAGAGGAAGACTGGACCAGACTATCTGCTGTGGAGCTTTTGTCTTTTTGGGACTAGTCCAAATAAACCAGGATGGTTAGATTTCCGGCTTTAACAGAGGTTACAGTTATGTCATCATAAGGACTGATATTAGACAACTGGCGGTAAGGCTCATTTTTCATTTGAAATGAGTTCTAACGCAGTGTCCAGTTAAGAGAGCACTTTTGTTATGTGTTTGGATGCTTCGTTGTTGTCGTTGGAGGATGGTATTTGGCTGTTGTAAGCTGCAAAGTTATGATAGTGGCCAAAGTGCTAACAGGCTAATGGTGCTAATGTGAACTGTTGTTGTTTATGAGTTTAACGTGGGCGTGTATTGTGTAACTGACTGCTTGTATAAGGAAAAGCACGCAGCATTCATTTTGATACTTTAAACCACTTACACAAAAAAATAAGAGAGAGATTTATGCATTTTGCTGCTGTTAATGCAGCAAAATAATGTTAAAGCAAATGTCCAGTAGTTGTTCTAATGGCCGGAATTCTTGAGGACTGCCCCGGTCATTTTGATTGGGGAAAAAAAGTCTAGCTGAAACGTTGTTCGACTATTAGTCGACTAAAGGCAAAATCTGACGAATCAGATTCAACTATGAAAATCGTTAGTCGAAGACACCTGTAGTTTTAGACGGGAGGACCAGTGATGAATGTGTGAGATTTGGAAGAGTTTGCCAGAATATACAAACAGATCTTGCACAGATTATTTTTCCTTTGGTTAGAACTGGAGAAATAAAATACAGCATGAAATACACAGATAAAAATATTACTCTTGATGCTAGAATCAGACTTTTCCATTATAGTCCAAATCCTTCATCTGGAGAAACCTGGAACTTGAATTTAATAGGATGTAATATTCAGTGGGGAGAAAACAGTTTTCTTTTATTACCAGCAGAGCTGGGTGGAGGGGGTCTCCATCAGTAGTACAATGGCCCTGCAGAGCTCATCTGCATGGCTCCTCAGAACGGGGAGAGGCTCAGCACTTTGATATTGATGTCTCCAATGTTGATGTGGTGGGGAACCCCAGGAAGGTTCATGTTCTTTATGGCAAAGACAGCACGAAGCAAGTGCAGCTGACAGACCTCCCCAACATACAAAAAAAAATGAAAAAAAAAACATGGAAAACCCCTTTAAGACACTGTGGAAACCATCCATCCATCCATCCATGTTCTCAGCCAATTATCCCGTTTGTGGTCGTGGCTGGAGGCTGGAGCCTATCCCAGCTTTCATTGGGTAAGAGGCGGGGTGCAGCAGCAGAGGGCTCCTTTTGGGGGGCAAGAAGTGACTTCTGCATAGAGAAACTCTATCTATCTACACTATATTGCCAAAAGTTTTCGCTCACCTGCCTTGACCTGCATATGAACTCAAGTGACATCCCATTCTTAATCCATAGGGTTTAATATGGCATCAGTCTACCCTCTGCAGCTACAATAGCTTCAATTCTACTGGGAAGGCTTTCCACAAGGTTTAGGAGTGTGTTTAGGGGAATTTTTGACCATTCTTCCAGAAGCACATTTGTGAAGTCACACACTGATGTTGGACGAGAAGGCCTGGCTCTCAGTCTCCGCTCTAATTCATCCTGAAGATGTTCTATCGGGTTGAGTTCAGGACTCTGTGCAGGCCAGTCAAATTCATCCACACCAAACTCTCTCATCCATGTCTTTATGGACCTTGCTTTTTGCACTGGTGCACAGTCATGTTAGAACAGGTAGGGGCCATCCCCAAACTGTTCCCACAAAGTTGGGAGCATGGAATTGTCCAAAATCTCTTGGTATGTTGAAGCATTCAGAGTTCCTTTCACTGGAACTAAGGGGCCAAGCCCAGCTCCTGAAAAACAACCCCAAACCATAATCCCCCCTCCACCAAACTTTACACTTGGCACAATGCAGTCAGACAAGTACCGTTCTCCTGGCAGCCACCAAACCCAGACTCGTCCATCAGAATGCCAGATGGAGAAGCATGATTCATCACTCCACAGAACGCATCTCTCGCATTGCCACCGTCCAGTGGCGGCGTGCTTTACACCACTGCATCTTATGCTTTGCATTGCAATAGGTGATGTATGGCTTGGATGCAGCTGCTTGGTCATGGAAAGCCATCCCATGAAGCTCTCTACACACTGCTCTTGAGCTAATCTGAAGATCTCATTAAGTTTGGAGGTCTGTAGCAATTGACTCTGCAGAAAGTTGGCTACCTCTGCACACTATGCGCCTCAGCATCTGCTGACCCTGCTCTGTCATTTTACGTGGCCTATGGCCGTGGTGAGTGAATACTTTTGGCAATATAGTGTACATGTGCCTTACAGTGGGAGTCTTTCTCTGTCAGGCAAGACATGATTTACCAGGAATGATGTAGAAGTGTTTGACAAAAAAACTGTCTCTGCTATAGAATATCAAAATTAGAACATTTGCCTTTATATCAATGCTTTGTGTATTCTGACGTATATGTATTGTCTGTTATTTTTGTCACTGGTTGTATATGTTCCTGTCTGTCTATGACTATATGTCTTGGTGCATGTCTCTCTGCCTGCAACTTTCTTTATCCTTCATTCCAGGGATAAAATTTTCATGTCTTCCGTTCCCTGACAGTTGCACAGTGTTGTTAGAAGACAAAGTGATATAACATTGGGAAACATTTTTCCAACTTTTTTGGAATGAACTGCAAGCATAATTTTAACAATGTGTGCATATTTCTTAAACAATACCGTTTAAAAGTTGGGACACTAAATATCTTGTTTTTGCTCTGAATTTAACTGACTATAAGCTGAAAAGGATTTCTGTATTATGGTATTCTATATTCATTCACATTTTACAAAAATGCCCCAACTTTTTGGGGTTTGATGTTGTAATGGTTTCATGCTTGCATGTATTGTAAGAAGTCCGTTTTAAGTCTGATGAAAAACAGATCAATTTTTTAAACATCATGAAAACATAATGATAGATTGAAAGTTTAGGGGCTCTGGGGGCCTCCCATCCATTTGAGCATGATTACACTGGTCTTACAACTGAAAGTAATTACATGACTCATTTTTTAACAAGATTTTTTTTAGCTCCTTTGTGTTATTTTTATGATTATTTAAAACACTTACAGGTAATAAAACATCTGTAAAGCTCTATCAGTTTTAAGCTTGAAGTGTGTAAAACAGGAACAAAGAAGAAAAGTGTCTCTGCCTATCTTTCTCCTCTACCACTGGGTAATGATAGCAAATCACAGCTCAAGGTGTGCCAACATTTCATGGAGTTCACATTCTTTTTACATAACACCCCCCCCCCCCAAAAAAAAAAAAAAAAAACAAGAGGCAGAGTAAAAACTTTAAAAGGCATGTTTATTTGTTATTGACACTTTTTGTCCAGTAATGTCAAATCAGAAAGGGATTTTTTAAAGTTTGAAGTGGGGTTATATATGAGGTGCTTATCAGTACAAATGTCATATGGATAACAGTTAACATGATCTGTGTTTGGAGAAGCAAGAAGAGGCCAAGATATGTACTGCTGCATACAAGGTCACAAGAAACATGAACTTAGGCCATTTAAAAGTCTTACATGTATAAAAAATTGTTGTATTATGACAAGTGTGCGATAATGGGTTAATTTCAAATGTAAATACAATACATGCTGATAAAACATGTCTGGTAATTCTCAAACTGTGCCTTTTCCATTATATTTTGCTATTATAGATGACTTTTAAAGCAATAAGATTAACAGACTTCTCAGACTTTTCTTAAATTAGTCCACTTACAAGCTGAGGAAAACAGTGCTTTATGCCATTTACAGAATGGAGGTAAGGACTTGGGTTATTTGTTTTGCACATTGGCAGAATATTGAAATAAACTGCTTCTGGATTTCCTAGTGTAGTAATTTGAAGCCAGAACATGCAACCAAAACATCAATGTCCAGGTCCATTGAGTCTGGGACCAGATTGTCAATGTCTGGGTTCAGATCATCAGTGAGTGGTAGTGTTAATTTGGTCGACTAAAACTATGACTAAAAATGTTCATGGACAGCCTTTTTTCCATGATGAAAACTCTGTGATGACTAAAATGGGCAAAAAGGAAGTTTAGTTTTCGTCAAGATGACTAAAACTAGACTAAAATGTAATGTAGTTTTTGTCTGACAGTCAAAACCTGTGATATTTCACCATTGAGGGTAAATCTGTCGAAATACAATGCATCAGGCACCCCAGGTTTGGCAGAGTGTATAAAACACACAACCATGATTTGGTATGAGATTCAGGTAAGAGAATAAATGCTTGGGCTAAAAGTAAAGACTAAACTATGAGGACTTTTTATGGACTAAAACTAGACTAAATGTTTTTGAGTTTTCATCAACTAAAACTAAAAAGGATAGAAATGACTAAAATGTGACAAAATCTAAAGGACATTTAATGTAAAGACTAAGACTGAGACAAAAATCGAAAATAGCTGCCAAATCAACACTAGTGTGTGGGTCCAGCTCACCCCTGTTTGGGTCCAGACAATTGATATCTGTGTTCAGATTATCAGTGTCCAGGTCCAGAAAAACAGGGCCTGGGTCTAGATCGCCAATGTCTGGGTCTAGATCATCAGTGTATGGGTCCAGACCATCATTTTTGGGGTCCAGATCATTACTGTCTGGGTCCAGATTAACAGGATCTGGGTCCAGATATTAGTGTCGAGGTCCAGATCATCTCTGCTGTGGTCCATATTATCAGTGCTGGGCCCAGATCAGTGTTATCTCAAATACAATCTATATTTAGTGGTCCATGGCTCTACTGTTCATCATTTGTCTGTTTGCTTCAAAGATGATGTGGCACATGTTTTTATGTCACCATCTGATACAGGCTGCTTATTTATAGTAGATGATTATAGTGATTACATTCATTATGTATCCCTTGCAGTGCAGAAAAAGAGAGCTTGTCATTTGAACTGCCCTGGTGTCCTTATATGGACTCCTCAGTGAACCATTTCAGCACATCAGCTTTGTTCTCCGTCACCCACTTGATGTTTGCCGTGGTCTTCTCTATTGCCTGCTCCATGGCCAAGGTAGCAGAGCCAAAACCAACACCGCTGTTGTCTTCTTTAAATTTCTTCAGCTGAACAGAGGCAAAAAAAAAGCAAAAAAAGTGGAACTGAATTTCTGCATTTTCTTTCATTTCATCTGAGCTTCTTAGGGAATTACAGTGTGTATCTGTGTGATTGTGGCTGTGTGTGCTAAATACCTCCTGCAACTCAAACTCTGTGGAAAATCTCGGTGTGAATCCTTCGACAAGACGAGATAAGGTGAACTGTCCTTGTCCATACCTTCAAAAAAAACAGGTAAATGAGAGTATTCTAGGAAAAAACACCCAAATACCTCAATCTGGAAAAGGTGTGTTGGAGGCAAATACAGTCTCGATATATCAGTCTGTTCATGGTTACTCCATCCATCCATCCATTTTCTATACCGCTTATCCCATAGGGGGTTGCGGGTCATGGTTACTCATCATAAATATTCACCTCAAATTTCAAAAGACTTAAATATGTTTAAATTGTAAAGTTGTCCGAGCCAAGCTGCGCCGAGCCGTGCCCAAAGCGAGCCAGACCCACCTCCAAAGCGCGCAGTTTGCAGGGTGTGATTTGCACTAAAAAAAAAAAAACAAAAAAACAAAAAAATGGGTGTCTGTTACATGAACCTAAGTCTAACATGTAGCTTCTATTATATAAAATCAAGTTTTATGGTTGAACACTTTCAAATCATGTAGTTTTAACATAACATGCAACAACTTAAAATTTACTAGACTAATTTATGTTAACACAACCTAATTCCAATGAGTCAAAATTGCAAATCACATCTGCGTACAAGTCCAGACCAGTAGGTGGCAGTAATGTGCATATTCTTAATTAGGAGTACCCCTCTCTATTTTATAAAAGTAAAAGGCCATGGTAAAAGGTGTGTCCCTCCCCCCTCCCTGGAAAAGTCGAGGAGCAGTCATCTTGAGATAAAACAGGCTTATCTGCTCTTAGAATAGTCCTGGTTGTGCCAAACTTCTTCCATTTTAGAATTATGGAGGCCAGTGTGCTTCAAATTTTTTTTTTTTTTTGTAGCCTTCCCCAGATCGATGCCTTGCAACAATCCTGTCTGAGCTCTGCAGGCAGTTTCTTTGACCTTATGGCTTGGGTTTTTGTCCTGATATGCATTGTCAGCTGTGAGGCCTTCTATAGAGAGGTGTGTACTTTTCCAATCAAGGTGTAGAAACATCTCAGCAACGATCATGAGAAATGGGAAGAGACCTGAGCTAAAATGTAAGTGTTGTTGCAAAGGGTCTGAATACTTTAGTCAATGTGATATTTCAGTTTTTAATTTATCTTTCTTTTTTCTTTTCTTTTTTTTTTTTTTTTAACAAATTTGCAAACAAATTTGCAAAAAAAACAAATCTAAAATTATGTTTTCACTTTGTCATGATGGGGTACTGAGTGCAGATCAATGACAATAAAATGAATTCAAACAATTGTAGGATCAGGCTTGAACATAAAAAGTGAAGAGGGTCTGAATACTCTCTGAATGCACTGTAGATACCTGTCAAAAATAAAGGCTGATTTCAGAGACTGAAACAAATGTGAAGTTTTAGGATGAATTTAACTTTTCATTTAAAATTGATGAATTAGTTCTTTGAGTAATGAGCTCTTACTGCTCAAAAATGTCGCTCCATCTGGCTCTGACAAAGTTCCAGGCCAGCGGCATCCCCACAACGTTTCCAGCGATGGATGAGATGGTCGAGGTGGCATCCTGTTTACGGATCTTGTTCGGATCTAGAGAGTAATCCAGATACCTGGTCCAGCAAAAAAGAAGAAGAAGAAGAAATTACTCCCAAGACATTGTCCCAAATGTGATGGGGAAGAAGTAGCAGTTGAGATTAGTACATGTCTGTGTTAAGACAGCTGGTTATTCTAAAATACTCAAATCAAAACAGAATAAAAAAATCAGACTAACTGTTGAATGGCTGCAAACAGAGAGTATACTAGAGTAATACTGGCAGGAAAAGGTGTAGATTGACTCAGACCAGGCAGTGACACCAGTTTTTAAAATCTGAAAGAACTCTGGAAGACAACCAAAACAGGCTGCTTACCTACATACTAGTTTTTATGCTACATTTTTCAGATGGACTGTTGTTTACAGTAATAGAAAAGTTTATCCGGTTCTTCCTAATCCCATTCTTAACAGCATCCTTTGGTTTAATGAAAATAAGGTTGTTGTTTTCTGCATCATGAAAACAATTGAATAAAGCTCCTTGGACTTGCCGATGAGGCTGCTCCCACAAATCTAGTTTGTGCAGACACACACCTGTTCAAAAGCCAGGGTTCTCTTGAGCAGGCCAAAGCTGATCGCAGCTTGGTGGATTCAGTCGCCAGAGAGGTTTCCTTGAACATTTTCCAGGCAAATTCCCATTCCTCCACTCCTCCATAAGCTATGGCATTGCAATAAACTACGCTCTTCAAGTTGGGATGGATGCTGGTCAACACAGAGCAGATTAGAGAAAACCAAACATGCAGAATCACTTCTCACGTTCAAGGCTGGTGTGTCACAAACATTCCTGCAGATAAATAAACGAACAAATCTTAGTAATGTTTTATAATGCCGTCTGTTGGTCAGTACTCACGGATTGTTCTGTGGATTTTCCATCCACTGTCTGAACCAGCCTTTAACCAGGTCTCTGCAACCCTCCACATTTGTCTTGCAGGCGTAGCTAATGGCATTGATCTGATTATACCTGAAAAAATGAACTTTTGAGAAACCTGGGAAATCATCATTACGTGAGAAATCCTTGAAAGTGCTTGGAAAAAATACTATCCACACATCATTATAATATCCAACTTAAAATCTGGAGGGGGTCAATTGGGAGGAACATTCTGCCCGACATGAACTTGAGTGCATTTTTGTTGGACTTCTGTGCTAGTTATGGACTGTGTATAACAAACACCATGTTCAATCATAAGGTTGTTCATAAGTGTACTTGGTCCTAGAACACCTTGGTCCAAAGATCTATAGTCAACTTTGTTGTCGTTTCATCTGACCTGCGGCTGCATGTCTTGGACACTCAGAGGAAGAGAGGAGCGGAGCTGTCAGCTGATCACCACCTGATGGCTAGTTGGATCAGATGGCTGGGGAAGCTGCTGGACAGACCTGGTAAACAAGTAGTGCGG
This sequence comes from Cheilinus undulatus, assembly GCF_018320785.1. Lineage (NCBI taxonomy): Eukaryota > Metazoa > Chordata > Actinopteri > Labriformes > Labridae > Cheilinus > Cheilinus undulatus. The sequence continues at coordinate 14,865,562 of NC_054865.1, forward strand.
GGGAACTGGGAATGTCTGGTAGAGGCCCCTGTCCGTGAGGTCAACTTCAACTCCCATCTCCGGAAGGACTTCTTGTGCATCCCAGGTGAGGCTGAGGACATGGAACTTAAGTGGAGCATGTTCAAATCCTCCAGTGTGGAAGCAGCTGTTAGGAGCTGTGGCTTGAAGACCATCAGTGCCTGTAATGGCAGCAACCTGAGAACCTGCTGGTGGACACCAGCGGTGAAAGAAGCTGTCAGGTTGAAGAAAGAGGCCTTTCAGGCATGGCTTGCTCAGGGTTCTCTAGAAGCAGTTTAAAGGTACCGGGCAGCTTGGAGGGTGCTGCGTCAGCAGTTGCAGAAGCAAAAACCCAGGTGTGGGAGGAGTTCAGGGAGGCTATGGAGAGGGACTTTTGGTCAGCCCAATGTTGCTGGGCAGTGGAAGGAACATTTTGAGGAACTCCTTAATCCAGCCAATGTGTCCTCCGAGGAAGAGGCAGATCTGAGGGTCCAGGGAAAGCTTATCTATATCCTTGGTGGAGGTCACCAAGGTAGTCAGAAAGCTCACCAAGGCAAGGTGGCAGGCATAGATGAGATTCGCCCTGAGATGCTGAAGGCTCTGGATGTTGTTGGGCTGTCATGGCTGGCTAACTAACCCTAAGCACTAGCAGGAGCACAAGTTTATTTGCCATTAAAGCAACATGAGCATTGGGTATAAAAATGACAACTGTGTCAGGTAGAAAACAGGAAGGACACCTGGATTGATGAGCCAAGATGCTTCATGCCAGGTTTACTAAAAGAACCTATGTGTTTTCACATCTTATGAAACTAATATACTAGATGGCTTGTGGTAAAGCTAACAGTTCAAATTAAATATAAGTATTTTTTTTTTCTTTTCAAGTAACTTTAAGTATTGAAGAAGCATCTTCTGGAGATAGACATCTTACTGATCAGTGTGTCCTGCAGGAACTTTGGTCCAGTTGTCTGTAATTTTCTTGTAGTGCTCAAAAAGTGGCTGGATTTGTTTCTTGAGGTACGCCTGAAATTCAAATACATACATCCATGTAGGCTTTATGTCCATGTATTTCAGACTTTAACATTCAGAAATTTGCAATCTTTGTATCTGAGACAGCAGTTAAAGATATTATTAACCTGTAAAGCTCCATAAACCTCAGTGCGGTCAAACATGAGGATGTAGTACTTGAGGTTTTCCAGAGCTGACTGCCAGGGGATGTAGTCTCTCTCCATGGACAGGTATTTGGTTGTTCTCAGGGCCAGTGTTGTAGTGATTATTTTTGCTCTACACAAACAGAACAAATTGTTCACCAAAATAAATGAACGGTGCATGATATCCTTCAAATATGTTGTTTTTACCTTGCTAGGTTGAATGCATCATCTATGATCTGTGCTCTGTTGATGACTGATACAGCCTGAAAGAAATGACACAAATGATTTGTAACAAAAGAAACGTTCTACTTTCTGTGTCCACTTTAACTCAAACCCAAGCTCCAGCGGAACAAAAACAGCTTGAAGCATGATGCTGCCCCCATAATGCTTTGTCATGGGCAAGGCCACCCATATGGGGTAAATGGGGAGAGCCTTCTGGGGCCCCGCTAAATGGGGGGCCCGTTGAGCTGCGGAAAACCATGGTCCATTGTAAAGTTAGCCATATTTATCTGTGATAGCCATATTTTATTTTTAACCTGAATAATAACCGCTCATATAGAAAAAATACATAACTAATTTTATTCATTTATGTAGTCGTACAGTATGGCCTTTTTCAACATGTAAACCCCTTTTCTTTAACAGAATGACCTTTTCTTGCAATGTTTACAATGTGAATGGGCACATTGAACTAAACCCTTAAGAAATTAATAACAGACTTCATAGCTAGACTGATGTGGACAAATTATTAAAGGGGACATATTTTACCCTTTTAACACAAGTTTATCTTGTTCTCAGAGGTCCCCAAAACATGGATGTGATGTTTGTTGCTGAAAAAAACACTCCAGTGTTGGAATTTTGTATGTCTGGAAAGCCCTCTGTTCCAGCCTTTCTTAGAATGAGCTGTTTCTGTGTCTGTGGCTTTAAATGTTAATGAGCTGTCCCTGACCATGCCCCTCTCAGGAAATGGATGTGGCATTCCTGATGTTATAATGTTACAGACACTTTTATCTAAAGGTAGGGACCTAACTAGGATTCGAACCATCAATCTTCTGAACTGAAGTCAGCAGGGTGACCCACTGAGCTATCCAGCATCACAGCTGGTAGCTGAGAGGATCAGTAGAGAAGCGTGGAAATTTCTTCGGGGGGGGGGGGGCAATCAAACCTGGGGGCAGTGCGTACTTCCCACATGACATCATGAGGGGAAATCTGAGAATGGCTTGTTCCAGCACACATTTTCTGAAAGGTGGAGAAAGAGAGGGTGGAAGGAATGGCTTTTTCTGGTACTTGAGGGGATTGTGGACATGCCGGGGCACATATTTTTGTTGGAAAAGCCTGAAAAAGGGATTTTTGCATACTATGTCTTCTTTAAAAAAGGTAAACATTGGAAGAAAAAAAGTGGAAACAGTTGGTTCTAGAGGCAAAAAATGAGCTAAAACGTAACAAAAATGGGTACCTGATATAGTGAGAAGTGGTTTGAAAGTGGCAAAATAGGTTGAAAGTGGCAAAAATGGCAACAAGGGACAAATACGATTAGAAGAGGAGACAAATTGGTGTTTGATGTGTCAAAAGAAGCAAAAATTGAATATAAATGGCCAAATGAGTAAAGAAGGGCAAAAAATGAGCAGAATTAGGTGAAAAGCATTTAAAAAGTAGCAAAAAATGGTAAGAGGTGTCAAAATGGGTGAAAAGTGGTAACTGGGTTGCAGAAACAAAACTGTAGCAAAAATGTGTAGCTGAAAGGATAAGAAGTGGTTTAAAAGTAGTAAACACGTGCAACAAGTGGCTTAAATATGGTTAAAAGTGGCAAAAATTTGCTGAAAGACAGTCGTGAAAAGTGGTTACAAAGTGGATAAATGGGTAAAACGTTACCAAAATGGGTTCAAAGAAGCAAAAATGAAATATAAATGGCCAAATGGGTTAAGAAGGGCTAAAAATGTGCAAATAAAGGTCAGGGTTGAGGCTGGCCTGTGGTTCTTTTACTGCATGACATTCTCTCTCATCCCTGTCTCAGGCTCTATAAACTGTACCTTTCTCTCTTAAATAGAGGCAAAAAAGCCAAAGAAATAAATATTAAAAAAGAAAGATGCAAAATAGGTAAAATGTGGAAAAAGTGTGGCAAATAAAAGATAAAAAGGGGTTAAAAGGTTGCAAAAATTGGTAATTTGAATATCAGAACCCAGTAATAGCTTCACATACTTTTCAGCTCCAAAATGAAGTAACTGCTAGCCAGGATGCTAGCACCAATGCTCCTGATCCAATAAACATGTATTGATATCATCATCAAGTCCCAACTGAGGAGGGCCCATTCTCCTTGTGTTTCAGGGGCCCAGCCGATTCTGTGGGCAGGCCTGGTCGTGGGTATGGTACTCTTTTTTCTGGCTGTAGGGTATTGTAACTGAAATCCTCCTTAGCAAATAGCCCATTGTAGTTAGGGATTTTGGACTGGCCCTGAGGTTTACCATACAAATGTTAAGAAGGGTCCAGGTTATAACTCTGTTGTCCTCAGAAAAAAAATGCACCAGAATACCTTTTTTACTTCTTACCATATAAAATCCAAGATATTCCATTATGTACTTACTTCATGGTTGGTGTTGAGCAGAGCAAGGAGACGATCCCAGTTGTGGAGATCATAGTTGACTCTAAAGTACCCTGATGCATTTGTGTTCAACAGAATCCAGTCCTCTCCTGAAACTCTCATCTCATCGTTGGCGTCTAATAAGACAACATGTTGAAAAAAAAAAGACAAATACAAGAGTCAGTTATTGTGGATTTTATGTATGAAACCAGGGAACTTTCTTGCCCCATACCTGTCTTGTCAAGGAGCCAGTACTGTTGTTGCTCCACCCCCGTCTTCATCCATTTAATGGGGACAATCCAGGTGTAACTGGGACAGAAACAGAGATAAAAACTTGAACTTAAAGAAAAGCAGTCTTCTTTATGTCCATGACTATTGAGACAGCATTGTCTCACTGATAGCATGAAGATTATTTGGACTACTGTCTTTATTGTAATGAATGTTGGCACATGGTGATCATGGTACCCAGTGGGTGAACTCCAGTGACTCTGCTGATTACCATCAGCAGGGGTACTAGAGGTGGGAGAAAAAATCGATACAGCATAGTATCACAATATTTTGTCTGGTGATATATTGTATGGTATCGTCTCATTCACCAAGTATCGATTTTTTCAAATTAATTTCTAATATGAACTGAAATCTATGATAATGGAAAAATATAATTAATTGTTTGGACAATTGTTTGTCCAGTGAGGTTGGCAGAGGTGTCGGTCACAGAGAAAGTTAGTACAACATGGCAGCAGCAGGGGAAGGACTGGGAATGAAAGCAGGGCATGAATGAGATGGACATGACTCATGAGGTTTGCAAGAAGCGCTACATGGAAGTAAAATACTGTGGAAATACAACAAACATGAGGGCAAGACAAATGCTAAATCAACTAAACAGTTGAAAATAATGGTATAGCTTGCATTATATCACAATACATTGCAATATACGGTAAAGGAATACTACCTGTATTGCAAAATCTTTAAAATCGCAATAATATCGAGTCGTGACCCAAGAATCGTGATAATATCATGTCATGGGGCCACTAGTGATTCCCACCCCTAAAGGATATGTATGTGAAATTGTTAAAATCACAGAGACACTGAAGAGCTTTTACTACATGTGAACAGCATGTATTCATCAGCAGAGAGGAGGTATATCCTTTGCATGCATATAGTTCACACCCATGTGGGAAATGTCCCCATTGAAAGCATCTGGACTTTAAAAAAAAAAATCGTCAGAGGGAGATAGGACAAATGTTCTGTCTGTCACTTTCACTATGGGCCAATCAGAGCCACGAGACAAAATGAGGTTGTAGGCATGCTCTGTTTGTGTAAGTAAGGTGAGCTCGGCAGGCTGGTGCTAGTTTTCATGATAAAAACTGCTGCCAAATATACACCTGGTACAATCTCTTTTCCCAGTGATACTCTCTCTCTCTCTCTCTCTCTCTTTAAGTCAGGGACTATTAAAATGCCATTAGGGAATAGATCTAAGTCGGTTTACAGTGAACTAAAATAAAACTGATTCTTACTTAAACTCAGAGGGTCTTTCCACTACAGAGTCTGGATCCAACAGGAAGTGTTCCTGAGCGATACTTCCTGTCTGAGTGTCGACAGTGACCACCGGGAAGCCCATCTGAAGAGTCCAGCGGTTCATGATGTCATGGATGGTGCAAGGAATCTGCATATTTGGTGTGTTGTCAACGGCCTGATGACAGAAAGCAGCAGGAATTCAAGGAAAACAGGCTCAATCAAGGACGCACTGTCAGAGGGAATCATGCTCAGCACATCTGTGACTGTGAGGGTCATTAAGAACAGACCTGCTGGAGATGGTCCCATAAGTCTTTGTACACCGTGTTGCTGAAAGCAAATGTGTTCAGGTATGACTGTGAGGAGAGAGCATATATATGACATTAGCAAAGCATCGCTCAACACATTGACTTTTCTGTAAAAAGATCATGTGACAGTAGGTAGTGGCAGGCATCCTTGAAATTTGTTTTGCCAGTTAAAGGGCCAAAATCCTGAACTACAGTTAACAATTTGACAATTTATTTTTGTCTGCTAATACATTTAAGTCTACAAATAAAATTCACAAAATCTTCTTTTTTTGGTCCTTAAAGATTCGATGAACATATAAAAGTTGGGGATATGTAGACTACGAAAACAGCAGTTGCAGAGATAGAGAAGAGGGTGAAGCAGAGAGAGAGAAGAGGGAGATGCAGAAATAGAGAAGAACAAGAAGGGGAAATGGAGGAGGTGCAGAAAAAGATACAAAGAAGATGCAGAGAGAGAAGAGGGAGATGCTATAAAAAAACAGAAAAATAAGATGAAGAAGCAGAAAATCGTAAGGGGTGCAGAAAGTTAGAAAAACGGATGCAGAAGGTAGAAGAGTTAGATGCCGGAAGACAAAAGGAGACACTCAAAACAGAGTGGAGAGCAACGTAAAGAGTAAAAGCATAGCAACAACCATAATCTTTGATTCTCTTATTCATGCTTGTCCTGCCCCTATAATATTTTCACCGTCCTTCCCTGTTGCTTACTCTGAGCTATCATGCCAAACAGAACTGAGACAAGCTAACTGGCTTATTTCTAGCTGAAAGTTGTGTGTAAACTATAGCTGTAAAGCTCTATGCACTTCTTGCGAGACATCCAAATCACACATTTCTGATAAGATGTGGCCAGAGCACTCTTTGAAAATGCAATTAACACAGTTAACCCTGTTGAAATTAACTGCACTGTTGGAGTGACTTTCAGACTACTACTTTAGGGTGGAAAAGTTCTATATTGTTGCTTTAGAGGAGGTTTGATTAGTGGAGACAGAGAGAGCAAATTAGTGTTTTTCATATGTGTGTCATGCAGTCCTGTGTTACTGACACAAAAAGATTGATCCAACTATCATATTATTCCATCAGCAGTTAGTAAATGATAATAGTTTATGATGTGGTCAATACTCACACTGAGTCCTCTTGCAAACACAGGCTCAGAGAGAAACTCAGACAGCATCCTGATCACAGACGCTCCCTGAGAACAAGCACAGAAATGATAGACAGCAGAAGATTTCTGCCTTTTAGAAGAATGAAAACAAGATGTTTCTCTGAAACTGCAACTAGACTCTTCAGAGAGGAATGTCAACTCAAAACCCTCCAAGAAAGAAACACTGAGAATATGAATACTTTCTGATTTATGTTTCTATTTTCCTGTGAAGTTAGGGATAAAGAGAGGATACCCCTGTGGAAAAGGAGGTAGTCATATGATCTGATCCTGTCCTGTTAATCAAGTAGTGTTTTCTGACAAAAATGTCCTCCTAGTCTGTTAACTCCTAAACATTCCAGTCACTGTTAGGCTTCACTGTCTGTCTGCTGCGAATCACCGTGTCTGACAACAGCCTGGCAACAGCGGAAACAAGCATACAAATGATTACATAGAAATGCAAGTTTTCTTTCTTATGGTCTTGTTGGCTTTTACAGCTTAACTAAGACTTTGTATTATTTCATTATCAATCAAAAATGCCTACAAATATGCATTGTCTTCAATACTTTAATAAGATCTGCAAAGGCAACATTACAAAATTCACTGAGGGAGCTGTTATGGAACCCAAACACCAGCTCTTATTACTGAACTGGATCAAATGATCTGAATTTGTCAAAATAGCAATTATTCCCATCACTATGAGCCAAGCTGGATGGACTAAAGATGATATGTCAGTTGACAGGGTGATCTTTAATCCCTCCAAGTATGCAAACATCTACTCTACTGACACTGTTTATCGAGTTACCAAGGTCATGTTATTGATTTCTTGTAGCTTCATGTTAACTTTCTGTTTATGTTAAGGTCACTTACCCTTGTCTCTGTCTTTCAGGCCCTGTTCCTTTTTTGATCACCATCTATGTCTGTCCCACCCCTTGTTACTTGCACTCATGTCTCATTATCCCCCTGATTGTCTGTGTTTTTAACACAAATGGTTCGTCCCTCATGTTGCCAGTTTGGAGCATCTACTTTTTGTACCTCATCCTAGCTAATCTTGTGTTTGTCCCTTGTAAATGATTTTTGCCTGCCTTTTGGTCTAGCCTTTGTTCTGTCATCTGGTTTTGTCTGCCAATTAATTTTGTGAAATTGTGTATCAGCTTTGCACTGAAGGAACTACCTTTTTGAGCACCCCTATCAGAGTCTGTGTATCCATCTCTTAAAACAGTCCAGATGACGGCTTCACAGACCACATCTGTACGTGGTCTGAGGTGGTCTGGATAACATCATCTTCTGTGCACACTGAGGTGCATCCACACCTAGCATTAAGGATTATCTCTTGGTATAAGAGTGCCTAAATGGGACATTAATGCATCTGCAAGGTTTTAACAGTTTCTAAGTGTCTGAGCTTCTTTTTATGTAAAATTGTGTCAGAGGTGCTGACCTTGCTGTAGGAGATGGTGCCAAACATCTCACTGATCTGTGCAGGGGTTTTGACCTCGTCTTCTCTGCATGTGAGTGGATGAGAAGAGGCAAGGGCGTCCACAGCAAATACCTTGTGCACCTCATCCAGAATGATCATGTCTTTCTGCAGCCAAGTGGAAAGAAATGGACACAAATTAAGCTATGCAAATTACACTCCTTTATCTGCCATGAACCTGTGCACATTGTTGCTAAAAAATTATATCTACAGCTTTAGAATTAACCCATCTCATACTCTATATGGACAGTATTATCCACCAACAATATATATACACCAACAAGGACTGTAATGATACAGTATTCAAATACATGAACTTTAATATGGGGTTGTCCCCCTTTAACAGTGTCCACTCTTCTTGAAGGGCTTTCCACAAGAATTTTGAGAGTTTCTGTGGGAATTTGTGCCCATTCAATCAGTAGAGCATTTATGAGGTCAGGCACTGATGTTGGATGAGAAGTCCTGGCTCACAGTCCCGGTTCCAGTTTATCCCAGAGGTGGTGGATGGGATTGAGGTCAGGGCTCTGCATAGGTCAGTCAAGTTCTTCCACTCCTGCATCATCAAATCATGTCTTTATAGCCTTTGCTTTGTGCACTGGGGCACAGTCATGTTGGAACAGAAAAGGGCCTTCCCCAAATTGCCACAAAGATGGAAGCATAGCATTGTCCAAAACGTCTTGGAATACCAAAGCATTGACATTGGCCTTCACTGGGGATAAGGGGCCTAGCCCAAACCCTAAAAACAGCCCTATACCTTTATCCCTTCTCCACAAAACATCACAGTCAGCACACTGTAGTCAGGCAGGTGATGTTATCCCAGCATCCACCAAACCCAGACTCGCCGTTCTGACTGCCAAACAGAGAAACATGACTCATCACTCCACAGAATATGTTTCCACAGCTCCACAGACCAGTGTCAGTGTGCTTGACATCACTCCATATGACACTTGGCATTGGACTTGATGAGAAGTTTACATGCAGCTACTCACCCATGAAATCCCATTCCATAAAGCTCCTGTTGATCAGTTTGTGCTCACATTAAAGCTGCAGTGGGTAACTTTTGGATTAACAGCACTATTTTACGAATATTCTATTTGGACCAAATGTCTGTATATACATAAACAGCGCTTAGTGAGAGGAGTAAAATGAGACTACTGCGAGATCTCTGTGTTTTCATATGCCTCTGTATTTAGCAGTAAAATTCTGCACCGCTCCAGGTATTATCGACCAATCAGATCCGTGTCTGACTTCTCTACCCTGATTGGCCCAAATAGCTCCCAGCAAACCAGTAACAACATGACTAACACACCAAAAAACGCTTGGAGAGAAGAGGACTGAGCAAGAAATACAATTAGGGTAAACGCTGGGGCAGCACACCACTGTTGGAGGAAGTTTCAGGGGCTGAAAAGTTTCATTTCAGATGCGGGGCTGTCTGCTTCTCTCCTGGACAGGTAACTGGCTTTTTTCTTTCTTTTCTATGTTGTCTCACAATGAGAAATAAAGTTATTTGTATAAAAGTGACCTGCAGTATGATGTAGCTTTGCTGAGGTGTGCTAGCTTGCAGTGTAGCGTCGCCTTGTTGACTGTTGAAATGTGACAACTCCAAAATGCTCTCGTGGACAAGTTGTGACCTGCACATTCACCACGCTATGAAATAACTTATAATTATGTAACATTACAACACATGTAGCAAATACTCGGAACTACTTTCTTGAGTAAACCACTGGGCAGAGTGACACAGCGTGCACCTCAGGCAGTGCCGTAGTTACTAGGTTTCACCTGGAGTATCATCGGCTGGACGTAGCAGAAACTTTGGATACGATTGATTCTGTAGGCATAGGTTGGCAAGCCCCACAGTTACACCACCAATCCATGCTGAGCATCTTTTGCACTGATCACAATGGAACTATTGCCTTATTATAGCTATTAGTTTAGTAGTTAGAAAAATAATATTGATTTTAATTGTCCATTATCTGCACCACTTCACCAATATGGAGTCATGGAGGACTGGAGATAATTCCAGTTGTTGCGTAAAAGGCAAGGAAATTTGATTTTTTTTATATATAATTATTTTTGCTTGCACAGAGAAAGCAAAGCTAACCAACATAAAATTCCTCGTGTGCAGATAGCTGGCCAATTATGTGAAATATGAAAAAGTTTAAAGTTCAGCATCACTTATGTTGATCTAAAATGTTAATCTGGAAGGTAAATTGTTTTCTAGGATGACTGAAGATGTCCATGTGTGGTCCTTACGATGTTGAAGGTGGGTTCAGCGTGGTCAGCTCCAAGGTACTCCACGTATGATGCAAAGCCCTCATTCAGCCACAGGTCATTCCACCACCGCACAGTCACCAAGTTTCCAAACCACTACAAACATATAACAGAACAAAATGTTCAGCCAAATACTTTTTCCAGGGAACTATTATTCTGGTCTGACAGTGAGTTAATGTTTTGGCTGATGCTGCAGCAACAGAAAGCTAAAAAAAAAACTCCCAACCAAAGAATTTCACAATACCAAAGTCTAATACTGTACATCTGATACAGAGCAGGGTTAATTTATCCCTATGTGGTGATCGGTCATCTGCTTGAAAAAGAACAGCCAAGCTCTCAGGCTAATTTATGCTTGAAAACATTTCTGTGTTCTTCAAAAGAGTTATTGAAGACCGAGCTTAGGCTCAGTTATGAATATATTATCTCCCAACTCTTGAAGAACCTATCTGCTTGAATCCAGAGTGCTAAATCTGTCTGCCCTCCTCAATCATATCTTAAATTTTCTTTACACTTGTTTATTTGCGAAAATTATATGTTTTATTTTTTTTGTTTTTTTTTTGTGATGAGTTGTTTCACTGCATTTTAATGATTTCACTTTCTGCTGTTGTTGTGAATTTCTCAGTCAATGCTCCAAATCTTTTACCAGAAGTGATGTCATGACACAAGTTTGGATGCAAGTCCTTGGCCTACCTGGTGTGCGAGTTCATGAGCGACCACTGTTGTCACTCTCTCTTTGTTTCCATTGGAGGACATGAAGGGGTCGTAGAGCAGAGCCGTCTCTCTGTATGTGATCAGACCCCAGTTCTCCATCGCCCCAGCACTGAAGTCCGGCAAAGCGATCTGATCTGGGGGGGAAGAGGACATTAGTGGAACAAACACAGCTATACTTTGGATGAGTGGTTCAGTGGAGGATGAGGGCACTATCCTCTGGGGTCAGAACTAGATCTAGGTGTGAAGTGAATGCCCCAGTGCAGGAGAGGAGTAGAGTTAGAGAGGGAACAAAGCTCCAGATTTGTCCCTCTGGTTGGCAGAAAGTACCATCAGTCAAAGGCCTTAGAATGCATCTGGGGAAAATTAAGTTTTTGGTAAGAGGGTGCAGTTTCGCCACATCGATCAGTACTTCCTGAGAAGTCAGTCAAGTCAGACAGCTGAAGTCCAGCGGCAGGTATGCCACAGTTCGCAGGATATCAGCACCCCTGGCACTGCAGAGGAGGGGGATAGCCTGGGCAGAAGAGATGTGGACGACACTGAGGACAGCCTGACAATCCAAGAGAGAACCTTTTGAGGACAAGGCTAGAGTTGAAGGGCCTAAGACAAGAGAGAGGAAAGAGTGGGAGACAGCAAATAGGGACCTAGCAATGTTGTTAGAAGGGATTAATGGGACCATGGTAAACAAGCTAGAGAAGATAGGAGATATGATATATGCATATGGTGTAGAAAGATTTAGAGTTCATGACAGAAACAGATAGGTTAGTAGAAGAAGATAGGCTGGTAACACTTAGAAGGGCAGAACAACTAAGGAGGAAAAGGAAGCAGAAGGAGTGGACTAGGACAGCATTTTATAGGGATCCTTTTAAGTTTATTAAGGGGTCGTTCATTCAGGAAAAGGAAGGGCAGCTTAGAGCACCAAAGCAAGAGGTGGAGGAGCATTTAAAAAGAATTCATTCAGCTTCAGGACAGAATAGGGAGTTGAGCCTCCCACCTTACACTCCACCACTAGGGGAGCTAGAGTTTATGGATGTTAGACCACCAAGGTGGAAGGAAGTACAGGATGTAGTAAGGAGCAAAGTGGCTTCCCCAGGGCCAAACAGAGTCCTCTACAGGGTTTTTAAAACACGCCCCATGTCCTTGGATTTCTGTGGCGATTATCAAGGTTAGTTTGGGAGAAATAGTCAATCCCAAAAGCCTGGTGTAGAGCAGTGGGGATCCTGATTCCTAAGGAGAAGGAATCCTCTGATCTGAGCCAGTTTCACACCATCTCACTCCTGAATGTGGAAGGGAAGATTTTCTTCAGTCAAGACAGAAAAATAAGTCCGCACACCAGAAGCTGCACCAAAGGCTTATTTAAGGAAGATTATCACCACCATTATCACCAAGACTTTCTTCAGTATCATGGCACAGAGGTTATCCAGTTGTTTATATTAGATTCAGGCAGATAAGGCAGAGAAGTTATACGTAGTATTTTTAGACCTAGCAAATGCATCTGGGTCAGTACCTCACTACGTTGGTGCAATAAATACTTGTATTTTTGGAGCCCTGCAGTGTGCAAGACGTCTTTCTGTTCATTGTCAGTACCTCAAACCTTATCTGGAGGGTATTTGATTTCTTTAGTGTGCCAGAGGTAGGAGTTAAATTAGTGAAACGTTTTTCAGAGGTATTAGGATGTGTATTAGTACTGCAAACTTAATGACAGGCTGGCAAATACTAGAGGTAGGTATCATGGCAGGGTGCACTATTTCCTCTCTAGCCTTCACAATGGTGATGGAAGTCATTGTTAGAGCTTCAAAGTTGGTGGTACATGCGCAACTTTCTGCAGAGTCAATCACTACAGACCTCCAAACTTCATGTGGCCTTCAGATTAGCTCAAGAACAATGCATAGAGAGATATATGGAAGGGGTTTCCATGGCAGAGCAACTGCATCCAAGCCATACATCACCAAGTGCAATGCAAAGTGTCGGATGCAGTGGTGTAAAGCACACCGCCACTGGACTCTAGAGTAGTGGAGACCTGTTCTCTGGAGTGACGAATCACGCTTCTCCATCTGGCAATCTGATGGACGAGTCTGGGTTTGGCGGTTGCCAGGAGAACGGTACTTGTCTGACTGCATTGTGCCAAGTGTAAAGTTTGGTGGAGGGGGGATTATGGTGTGGGGTTGTTTTTCAGGAGCTGGGCTTGGCCCCTTAGTTCCAGTGAAAAGAACTCTAAATGCTTCAGCATACCAAGAGATTTTGGACAATTCCATGCTCCCAACTTTGTGGGAACAGTTTGGGGATGGCCCCTACCTGTTCTAACATGACTGTGCACCAGTGCAAAAAGCAAGGTCCATAAAGACATGGATGAGAGAGTTTGGTGTGGATGAATTTGACTGGCCTGCACAGAGTCCTGAACTCAACCCGATAGAACATCTTCGGGATGAATTAGAGCGGAGACTGAGAGCCAGGCCTTCTCGTCCAACATCAATGGACCTCACAAATGCGCTTCTGGAAAAATGGTCAAAATTTCCCATAATCACACTCCTAGACCTTGTAGAAAGCCTTCCCAGAAGAGTTGAAGCTGTTATAGCTGCAAAGGGTGGACCGACATTATATTAAACCCCATGGATTGAGAATGGGATGTCACTTAAGTCCCTGTGCGAGTCAAGGCAGGTGAGCGAATCCATCAAATTCCTGTTAGGGTCTACCTATGACGTCCTACCATCACCCCAGAATCTAAAGTGCTGGGTTGACGGGGACCCATCATGTCCTCTGTGCTCAGGGACAGCGACCTTGAGGCACATTTTGACTGGGTGTAAGATCAGTTTTTCACAAGGTAGATATACATGGAGACATGACAGGGTGTTGAAAATTCTAGCAGTAGGAACTGGAAACAGAAGGCGACAGGTGAATGCAGGAAGTAATCAGGGAGCGAGGACGGTTCAGTTTGTCCGAGAAGGACAGAAAGTTAAAGGAGGCAGGTTTTCAGGTAGACACCAGTCAGGCCAATTAAAGGGTACTAAGGACTAGGAGAAGCAGGTAGACTTCAGAGAGAAATTTGTTGTGCTACAGGAGATAGTTTGCACCAGTCTGAGGCCTGACATAGTGCGATGGTCTGCCAGTCAGGGAACACTTTATTTTATAGAGCTGAAAGTCCCATGGGAGGATTCTGTGGAGGAAGCTTTTAAAGGAAAAAGCTTGGACATGCAGATTTAGGAGCAGAAGCTGGGTGGCGAGGATGACAAGTTAGGACTCCATCTGCAGTTACTCTGAGGGACACATCACAGCCTCTCTGTGTCTATTTCTCTCTATTATGAGTCATTCAGGCTCTCTTCTCCAGTTTTTAAGTGTTTGCAAATGCGCCATTTCGCAAAGCATGGTGTGACGACGGAACAGCCTGCCATTAGTTGTCACAGCTCAGTCACAATACATTCTGGGGTACAATCAGACAATATGGTGACAGTATTAGCTATTACCTGCAGGCACAATAAAAAAAATGGATTATGAAATTTATTTTTAAAAAAGCAATATTGTGGTTATTGGTGTGGATTTCATCTTTAAAGACCCTAAAAAGTCAGCCAAGTTCCAGGCTCACTAAAAAAACATTCTGTAAGAGCTACAAAGGATAGCTTCATTATACTGGCACAATAGGGGGCTTTCAGAGGAAAAACAAGCAAGTGGCTACCAATTATGGTTCAAAAGTTATTACATTTTGAATAGCATGTATCTCTTCTTGTCGCCGCCATCACATTTAGACTATTTTGCAAGATTATTTTTACAGATCTGCATTCATTTCTAAGCATGTTTGATAAATGAGGGCCAATTTGTTGGTTTCATCATCTTTCCATGGTGAGTCATGATGTTAGGACCACTGGTGTCGAAACCAAAGAGATGTAAAACTGCATTTTGTTTTTCTGGAGAAAACAGAAGTTTAAGATGTTCTGGGCCACTGCTGTTTGGTCAGACAGTGTGATGTCCTTTTACGTGACACTGACTGACCTCCACTGACTGGTCTGGAAATATCATAGTTCTACTGTATCACAGAGAGTTGAGGGTGCACAAAGGAAGTCAACTGAAGTGACCATATATGGTTCCTTGCCCCATAAAGGGTTAAACATTAAGGAAAAACTGGCCAGGGGAAAAATTTGCAAACGCAGCAAACAATGAAAAGATACCTGACTGCTGTGAGACAAAGGAAATCAGAAAAACATTTCCATCTTTAAAGGAAAAAGTTTTGCTCAAGCATGCTGACAGGAAGCAGACCAACCTGACTTTGAGAGTGGATACGGTACATTGTAGTACTGCTCATAAAACTGAAGGATCGGCCCTGTGACTTTTAGAGCATATTCACCCTGTCCGTCATCGATGGCTTTTTTCCTGGCCCAGATTCGAACCTGCAAAGAATCAGACAGTTTTTAATCCCTACGAATTATCATCTTTAATGGTTTTCTGTTAGTGTCTAAGCGTTACCTGGTCTGACAATCCAAACCAATCTGAACACATATAGCACAAACAGACACAGGTAAAAGCTGGTTCTTACCAAAACATCTTCACTTTGTGTTGACTGAATGCTAGTAAAGTCACAGACGATCAGTGCCAACAGATATGACGACATTCTTCTTGTGGGCTCGAATGTTGTCTTTCTAACCAGCACGCCATCGATGATAGAGTCCTCAGTGGCTGATCAGAGACAGGGAGAGTTAGAGCCTGTTAGCATTACAGCACTGGGATGATGACTTTCTTATCACGTCACTAATTATTTACACATGTAACTCTAAAGGTGTTTAATCTGAATATCAACAACTTATGCACCTTTTTTAAGCTGACTTCAAACTAATCCTTTACAGACTTCCTTTTTGAAACTGTAGACTTTTCCTTTGTCTCCAACAAGAACTGAGATGTCACAAAAATTTGAAAGACTGTTCTTATACAAACCTATTTCCCTGCCGTTAGACAGAGCCACAGTGTTTGGGTCATGGATGATGGAAACATTGAAGACGGCCTTCATGGCTGGCTCATCGAAGCAAGGGAAGGCTTTCCTGGCATACGTCGCCTGCATATGTGAGGTTGCAGCAACTCTGCAAATGTTTAAATTATCATTAGTGAGATAGGAATTTTATTAGCATGATGCACTTATCCATAAGTCCATTAGAAAAAGGAGATGGCAGTCAGCATGGCCCCTTCATTGAGAGCAGGTGTTTTATCATATATTCCTGCCTACATAAATGAGCAACCAGAGAGCTTCGTAGAATGGTTAGCATTATTTCATTAATATTTGTCCACTGAGATATGTAGCTTCTAAAATTGTATGTTTCTTCAATCCTTTTTCCACACATGCACTCATATAAATTTTTAAGAAAGGTTCAGGTGGCCTTTCACTGAAATCTTCCTGAGTTTGTTGTTCACGTCTCTAAGCCTGCCAGACATGACTGTCTTAATCCTTGGAACCCCGAGCCAGTTTTGGGTATTTTTGATCAGCCTGTAGTTTTTATGCAAAAATGCATGAAGAATCTTAACCCTTTTCATCACAATCAAGTTATAGACGTCTATTATAATTCTGGACAACCTTGGCCACAAGAATATGTGTGCTGCAAGTATGTCAGAGGACTGTATCAAAAGTTATATGACCAGAAAGACCAAGTAAAAGAACGGAGTTGAATTACATAGAACTTTACGCAAATCACACCCAGATTAACAATGAAAGAGCCTTTTTACATCTGCATCTGCTCAATTTTCCCTTTTTATCATTTTTTTCCAGAAACGAAAAAGAAAAAGAAAATGGCTCAGTGTTTTGAAGTGAATTTCTGGCATCTCATCATGTTACACTTACTTCTCCACTCCATCCTCCACATATTTACTCCTGTACAAGCCATGCAGGTCATCCGCCAGCTCCCCTACAAATTCAGTATAAAGGGAATATGTCGCTCCAACTGTGAGTGCCTGTTGCAGCTGCAGAACCAGAAACTCTGTCTCTACAACGAGCCAGGACTTCAGAATAGCAGGTGCAGAGTTTTCAGTCAGGCTAGTTAACTTAGCAAGGTTCCCATCGAAGCTGGTGAGGTTCAGCTTATTGGAGTGGATGATGATGAGATTTGTTTCCTTCACACAGTTGAAGTGCACGGTTGAATGTCCTGTAAAGATGTACATGCTGTTGTCATCAGGCATCAGCCGGGGCCACAGGGTCACATCGTAGGACACAGGACTGAGGGAGTCTGGGAGTCTGTACTGGTCCCAGGCCTCCTTCTTTGCTGGGACGGTGGGAAATGGGAGGATGATGCCGGCTGCTTCATCACCAGTTGCGCCTTGGTTCCTGGACGGAGGTATAGTTGTAACCACAGCAATGGAGGCCAACAAGACCAGCCCCAGGCCAACGGTTTTGGTGATGTAGTAGACCATGTCTGATCGAGATGGTTAGAAGACTCTGAGGGGTGACAGTTTGTGTTTGTGTGGCTCTGCAGGTCTCTTCCCAGTTAGGTTAATGGTTGAACTCCTGACTTGGCAAAAACATTACACCTGAGAAAAGAAAACACACTGGTTATTTGGTCTGTAAAGCAGCTGTCCAGTAATAGTACATAATATACATGATGTAAAAAGTGGCAATAACATGATAAATCTTGCTCAAATCCTACCAAGAATGTTCATCTAATTTACATTCCAAAATATCTGAACTTCTTTTGGTCATACTCTCTTAACAAGTCCAGATAAAAATCTTAATTTAAGACATAAGCAAAAACATTACGGCTTTAACTGCTTGTATTTAGTAGAAATATCCACTGATCTGGCAAGCAAAAACGTTATCTTATTTCAAGAAGCATAAGAAAAATGTATCATCAGATAAATCACCCATTGAAGGTAACTTAGGCCTTATTTTCTGCTTTTAATATAAATAAATGTTTATCTGGCTGAGCAGAATTTTTGCAGTGATTTTCATCTGAACCGTGTGCAACAAAATAATCTCACATTTCAGATAATCATCGTCATTTTAAATACAACTAACCCAAATCCCTTTTTGGTCATTTGTCATTCAGCTCTGTGCATCATGCACCAGCAGAACACAAACATGTTGAACCCTCACTGTAATTCCAAAAAAAGTTGGGACCATGTGTAAAATGTGACTAAAACAGAAAACAGTGCTTTACAAATCTTTTAAAACCTATATTCAGATTATGCAGAACAAAGTGACAATATCAAATGTTGAAAATGATACTTTAGCATTTTGTGTAAATGTTCGGAATTTGATGCCTGCAACACATTCCAAAAGAGTTGGGACAAGGGCAAGGAAAGACTGGGGAAGTTCTGAAAACTCTGGAATATTCCACAGGTAATAGTGCTATTAGTTGGTATAAAAACAGCACTCCTGAAAGGCTCAGTTGTTCACGATCAATGATGATGTGAGGATTTCCACTTTGTAAAATAATGTGTAGGCAAATACAACACTTCAAGAACCCTCCCCAAACTGTAACGGCAAAGAATTTAGAGATTTCACTATCTACAGTCCATAATACCATCAGAAGATTCAGATAGTCAGGAGAAATCTCTGTATATAAGAGGCAAGGCTGAAAAACCATCACTGAATTCTTATGACGAGAAACCTGGCAGCATCCTGTGATTTTTTTGGAACATGCTGAAGGCATCAAATTCAGAATGTGTTTGTATTAATGAATTTATCTGTAGCACTTTATATTAGTGTGTTGCAATTACCTAGTAATTTCGTAATTATCTAGTAATTTCTCAAGAGTAAGGTTTAATTAGTTAAGCTGACATTTTACCAACTCAGTAAAATTAAGGAGGTATTTACCCAGTAGTAATGTTGTCATTATCAAGTAATACCTCATGATATCATAGCAGTTTTTTGGTAACTAGGTGGTATTTTACTCTCAACCTGACCTTATTAAAGTATACTTCTAACAGTTAAACACTAAAAGCTATAGAAAACACACACACCTGTGCCTGATGAAGACAGGAAACTCTTGTTGAAACGTTGCAACAAAAGGCCACATGTTAGAGAGAAGAATAAAAACAAATATGTTTTTTTAATAAAAGATATCACTTGAAAGAGATACCAAAACTAAAGAACTATGAATTTAAGCTAAAGCCTACAGTGGCTTAATTTTTTGAATGCCCGCTCTTTTTGCTGGCACCATGTAGTTAAGCAAGAGGATAAATTTGTCCCTAAAACAAGACAAAATCTGTCTTTCTTTCATTTCAATTTGTAAGAAGACAAAATTCTTTCTAATTTAAATCAAATTTTTGGTGGGCAGAAGGGTCATGCATACACTTCTCCTAACCCTAACCATTATCCTAACTCACTGATCATCAACTGGAGGCCCAGGGGCCACAGCTACTCATAAATCCATTCTTGAAATAAGTAGCATTTTAACAGTTCGGGCCATTGGGGGTTGAAGTTGATTTTTCACTGCCTGAGAATTAAAACAAAACATCTGTTCCTTATTTTGTTTTTCACCAGTGAGGATGCAGCAAATAAGCATCAAACTACATGGCGACCCCAGAAATATCTCAAACGCCCCTAGTGGCTTGCTGCAGTATAGGGATTTAAATGTTTTTTAATTTAGTTCATTTAACACACCAGCCCTCATACTGTTTGCATAGACATAAGGTTACCCTTGTTAAAATGTAGTTGATGACCCCTGCCCTAACCATGACCACCTTAAGTTTGAGGAGTTACTAGATAATTACCACAAGCACATGACAGTTTTCTTCTAAATTCCAGGAATGTAAAATATATGCAGGATAAATATCTCTGCATTTAACAACTGAAATCAAATGAGTTCATGATTGCTTTTAATGTCTCAAATTCTCTTTCAGTCTAAGTTAATTAAAAGCCAAACAACACAGAATCACTTTTCCTCCAGCAGGATGAGAGAGCGGGGTAATCCTGTGAGGGGGGGATGTTTATCTTTAGGGTTAAAAATCACATCATTTCACAGAGTAAAAAAATAATAAAAGTCTTGACCTCCTCGGTGTCATGTTGTCATTCCAACAGACTCTCTCCCTCCAGCAAATATTGTTTATTTTGATTGGTTTAACTCTGTCTAGCTGTCGGCACAGGAAAACAATCATAGGAGCAGGGTTAACTAAAATAGTGTCAATATGACAGTAATTCAAACTTAAGAAATGTTTCAATTTATATTATAATGTTTAATAGCATGAGCTGTACATTAAATTTCAAAGGTCTTTCACAGTTTCTCAACATCTCGACAGTCTATAAAACTAGAGTTGTTTCATTAGTCAAGGCCAGTCCATTTATACTACCTTTAAGGTCTGTAATGCCACAGCCGTCACCAGTCAGAATCATAGATGGTGGAGAGTACTGGTCAAAGCCTTAGAGACATTGGCCATATGGTGACTGAAGAAGGCTTTTGAAGCTAATTAGTGGTGTCCAGGTATTGAAAATGCTGTCAGACTAACAAAGAAACAGACAAAGAGATGGAACTGAGAAAGGTGACTACCTGAGGTTACTCTAAATCTCTTGTAAGATATTTGAGAAAAAAATCATGTTTACTGCATAAGTAAGCCAGGGCTTTGACATATTTACCAGCCGTCTGTTCACTGCTGTTACTCATTCTGTTTAATTCATCTCTAATCTTTCACTTTGGCCATTCTAACTGAATTTCCTCCTGAGGGTCATGAAAGTTCATCTTATCAGGAGAACTTGAAGGTAAAATCCTGACCTACACCTACTTTGGCATTATCACTCTACCTGCACATGAACTTGTGTCTTACACAGTCAGCTCTGTTGTGTTTGCTCAACACATGCTGTACAGATACTGTAATCCTGTAGAGCTGTGAGAAAGGCTTCGCCCTCTTCCTGATTCTTTTTTGCATGTTTGTCACACTTAAAGCTTTCATCAAGCACATATTCAGCAAAAGTAACTTGAGAAAAGACAAAATGTAGTGTATAAATGATGATCTCATTTATGAAGGGAGAAAAACATCCAAATCTATCTGGCCCTGTGTTAAAAAAAAGTAGTTGCCCCCCACACCTAATAACTAGTTGTGCCACCCTTGGCGGCAACAACTGCAAGCAAGCTTTTGTGATAACTGGCAATGAGTCTTTCACATAGCCGTGGAGGAATTTTTGTCCATTCTTCTTTGCCACAGCCACATTGAAGAGTTTACCAGCATGAACAGCCTGTTTAAGGTCACGCCACAGTATCTCAATCAGATTTAAGTCTAGACCTTGACTAAGCCACTCCAAAAACTTCATTTTTAAGCCATTCAGAGGTTGACTTGCTGGTGTGTTTTAGATCATCGTCCTCTTATATAACCCAAATGCTCTTGAGCTTGGGGTCATGAACTGATGTCTGGACATTTGTCTTCTGGTAGATAGCAGAATTCATGGTTCCATCAATCACAGCAAATGGTCCAGGTCCTGAAGCAGCACAGCAGCCCCACACCATCACACTACCACCACCATGTTTGACTATTGGCATGATGTTCTTTTTATTAAATGCTGTCAGTCTTACTCCAAATGTAATGTGACACGCACCTAAAAAAAAGTTCAACTTTTGTCCTGTCAGTCCACAGAATGTTTTCCCAAAAGTCTCGAGGATCATCATGACGTTTTTTTCTTTTCTTTTTTCGGCGAATGAGAGACAAGTCTTTATGTTCTTTTTGGTCAGCAGTAGTTTTGACCTTAGAACTCTCCCATGGTTGCCATTTTTGTTCAGTCTCTTTCTTATTCTTGAATCATGAACACTGACCTTAACTGAGTCAGGTGAGGCCTGCGGGTCTTTAGATACTGTTCTGGGTCCTTTGAGACATCCTGGATGTGATGTTGATGTGCTCTTGGAGTAATTTTATGTTGGCCAGCCACTGCTGGGAAGGTTCAGGTTAGCGCTGTTGCCTCACAGCAAAAAGGTCCCTGGTTCGCTTCCCGGTCAGGGCCTTTCTGTGCAGAGTTTGTATGTTCTCCATATGCACGTGTGGGTTCTCTCCAGGTATTTCAGCCAAAACAACCAAAAACATACTCATTAGGTGACTCTAAAATTAGCCATAGGTGTGAATGTGAGTGTGCCTGGGTGTCTTTCTCTCTATGTCAGCCTCGCGATTGACTGGCGACCAGTCCAGGGTGTATCCCGCCTCTTGCCCAATGACAGCCGGGATAGGCTCCAGCCCCCCTGCGACCCCAAACAGGATGAACCGTATAGAAAATGGATGGATGAATGGATGGCTATTACCATGGTTGGCTGGAGTCCCAGCTTCATTAAATGGCTTTGTAAATGATAAAAAAAATATTTTAAAAACTGAGATAAGAATAAGACAGGAGACTTGGATGGCTTACGTTGAGATGTTCACTCGTCTTGGCCAAGGAGAAAAGGTGACATCAGCAAGTTGTGAGGTTTAGGCAAGATTTCTGACAGCCTCAAGTAGTTTACCCTCTTCTGCTTTTAGGGCAACCTTAACCTTAATAGTAACTCAAAATATGATTAAACAGACTCCACTGATAGACGTCGAGTGTTATGTGGTTCTGGAGTCAGACTGTCTCTGTGAAGGTTCACCATCACATGCTGTAAAGAAATAGCCTTGAGGAACAAACAGCCTCTTATCCAAATCAAACTTGTGAGTTTAGACTATCAACCCAGGAAGAGAGGAGAGACTTGCTCCCCACTCCTGACCTTACAGTTTGACCTTACAGCCTTAGAGTAACTTAACCATCTTCAGAATATCTGAGGAAACACAGAAATATTAGAAATATTGTAAATTTCCATAACAGAACCCTCCTTTTCAATCAGATCAACACTACCTTACCACTCTACATCTTAATTTAAATACAGTCAAGCAAAACCTGAAGGCTTCAAAATCTGTATTCAGACCATACCGAGACAAATACAAAGAATCTTCATCTTCATTGAATAACGAGAATATCTCCATGACTGAGACATCAGCTAATCTTTTCAAGCCACCTCTTTCTTTGTTGGAATTTTGTTCATTCTCTTTAAATGGTGTCACATTTGTAAGGTAGGATTGTATGATTGAAGTCTGAAGAAACAAGACATATTGGCAATTTAACAATTTACTCATTTAAAAAATGGGCTCCTCAATAGTGTGTTGAAGCAGCATACATAGGCACAACAGCCTGGCACCTCCTCCTCATGCTGGTCACTAACTGGTCACGCACTGCTGTGGGATGGCATCCCATTCTTCAACCAGCATTTGTCACAAGTCAGCCAATGTGGTTGTGTTGGTCACTCTGGCACCAACAGCACGCCCAAGCTGGTCCCACAAGTGTTCAATGGGGTTGAGGTCAGGACTTCTGGCAGGCCATTCCATCCTCTCCACTCCTAAGTTCTGAAGATAGTCTCTGATAAACTCCGCTCTGTGGGGTCAAGCGTTGCAGCAACCAGCACAGTATTCTCCATGTCTTCTCCACGCTTTGAAGCCATATTCAAACTGCCATAGTCCAGCAGAATCTGGACTCATAGCTGATAATATCAGATGCCAATCAGACACCACCTGGAGGCACCAAAAGCTCAAAACAAGAGTCAGTAGCAACAGCAAAATAAGCTGTTTGCCACTGGCAGAGAAGGTTTGACATATTTTTCATGGGTGCAACCCACATACTCAGCTCTTCATCTCATCCCACAAATGCATGTTCCTTACAAATGTGGCACAATTTAAAAGGGACATAAACAAGCCAACGGTATAAGATTTATTACCAAGAAGCATTGTTCCGAAAAAATAATCTACCTTACATTTTGTGCTAAGCTTATTTAAATCAAAGTCTAACTGCTTAGCTGCTAACTGCTGACCTTGACTGGGGAAATATTGAAAGGTGGAAAGAACACTTTGAGGAACTCCTGAAACCATCTATCAGAGGAGGCAGAGCCTGATGAAGAGAGGAAGACTCATCTATATCCTTATCCAAGGTTGCTGAGGTCGTCAAAAAAACTCCTCAGCGGCAGGGTGCCAGGCATAGATGAGATTTGCCTTTAGATGGTGAAGACTCTGGATGTTATTGGGCTGTCATGACTGACATGCCTTTTCAATGTCACATGGAAGACTGGGACAGTACATGTGGAGTGGCAGACAGGGGTGGTGGTTCCAATTTTTAGAAAGGGGAACCAGAGGGTGTGCTCCAATAATAGGGATATCACACTAGTCAGCCTCCTGGAAAAAGTTTACTCTAAGGTGCTGGAAAGGAGGCTCCAGCTGATTGTCGTACCTCGGTTACAGGACGAACAATGCGGATTCGCACCATTTAGTACTATTATTACGTGTCAGGTCTCTTGTTTTGACTGGAAGTAGCAAAATCTCACTGAGAGAAGGAAACAGACTCAACTTTTTGCAATGCAAACCTTAAATCAAAACAAGCATTACACTTAACACCAGCAACATTTACCTGCCAAGTACACATCAACATCTTATATCAAGATATTACAAGCAAAAAATAAGACTTTGGTCTGCTTTTAATGATCAAAAATAGCTGCCAATAAGGTGAGCAAACTTGACCTCTCAAGTGTGCTGAACTTAGATGCATCTACATTAGTTAGAACATATTTCAGGACACTCAACAAGCACAATTTTCTTGCCTCACTGTCAGATATTCTTAGGTTATCTCAAACAATGTGGGCCTTATTTTATGCCTAATTCATTGTGAAATAAGGTGTTGTTCTGGACATGTCTCGTTAATGTGGCTTACAATAAATGTAATAAGATATTTTTTAACAATAAATTTAACAAATATACAAGTGCAAATTGAGGTTTTTAAGTACGTTCACTGATTTTATGGAATTACATTGCTTTTATGTTGCAGCCATACAACAGTCAAGTCAGAAAGGTATTTTGCAGACTGATCCTGAGAAATCTTCAGAGAAAAAGCATCAGCTCAACATTGTTTCAGATTCCAAACAAGCAAACTCACAGGATATTACAGAGCCTTTACTATTCGGGAAACACAACCAGCAACAAAAGGGATGACATGGCAAACAGCAGGTGAATTAACATGTCAAAAAAGAAAAACAGTACATACCAAAGTCCGTGTAGCTAGGTGTCCACTAGAAGCTCTGATTTAAGCCAACGTGAGACAGAGAAGTTGAGCTGAAATGATCCTGGCTGATGTGTGTCAGAGTCTGCATCTGTGAGGGTGGAGGTGGTGAGAGCGACTATACGTTTTTCTGCAGGGAGGGAACAAATTCCCAATTCCCAAAAAGAAAACTAAATATATTGGAAGGGGGAGCTGAAGGAATGTGGCTGTATCAACAAAAGTGTTAACTCATCGTGGTTGAAAACACTGCGTATGATCCTCAGAGGTGCAGTGTTCAGACCAGTTTGGCCACAGTGGAGTGATTCGACATACCTGATGACATATAAAAACAAACTCCAAAATGCTGTGATGAATCATAGCACAACAAAGCACAGGCACAGGGATTCATAATTACATTTCTTTAATATATTTACCAAGGAATGTTTTTAACACAAGAGTAGGGCATAAAAGATCTGATCCTTAAAGCAAAAATATTACACAAACAGTTTATACAAACACATAAATATCCAAAAAAGGTCTTTGTCTGCTGTTTTCACTGAACAGATGTTGGCAAATCCTACCACAGCACATTAAAACTTGGCTTTAACAGTATTCACATTTGCTGCACTGAGCACAATCAGAGAACAATAATGTTATTCACAAAACACAAGGATGTTGGACTTCATTACAGAGAAGGAAAACAAGAGCCAAGAGCAGGGGAGTTTCATCCCTGTGTGTATGAACACACACTTGGAAAAGAAGATAAAGATGTGTTTTGAGTAATTACAGTTAACGCGGACCAGTGATGAATGTGTGAGATTTGGAAGCGTTTGCCAGAATTTACAAACAGATCTAGCACAGATGATTTTTCCTTTGGTTAGAACTGGAGAAATAAAATACAGCATGAAATATGCAGATATCAATATTACTCTTGATGCTAGAATCAAACTTTTCCAGTATAGTCCAAATCCTTTATCTGGAGTTATCTGGAACTTGAATTTAATAGGACACAATAATAAGACGTCTTTTCTTCCATTCAGAGGGGAGATGAAGCTGCTGTGATTCCATGATACATTTATAAAAACAGTTTTCTTTTATTACCAGCAGAGCTGGGTGGAGGGGGTCTCCATCAGTAGTACAATGGCCCTGCAGAGCTCAGCTGCATGGCTCCTCAGAACGGGGAGAGGCTCGGCACTTTGATATTGATGTCTCCAATGTTGATGTTGCGCGGAATCTCGGGAAGGTTCATGTTTTTCACGGCGGAGACGGCGCGAGCAGGTGCAGCCGACAGACCTCCCTGACATACAAAAATAAACATAGAAAATACCTTTAAAATGCTGTGGAATCCATTTATGTTTGTAGCAAGCATTTACATGTTTTTATAAAAGAAGAAACTTTGCAGATGGTGTCACACAGCAGCAGAGAACTCCCAATGGAGGGCAAGAAGGGACTTCTACAAAGAGAAATGCTACCAAAAAGGTCATGTTTTGAGTGCCAAAATAAAAACATACTTAATACTTTTTTGTTCTGAAAGTTGTGAAATACTAAGACAAAAAAAGAGTTGGAAAATGTCTAAGTCTGAAGTTTGGACGAGAGCTGTCAAAATGCTTGTGTATGGTCCACAAAGTTGTCTGGTTTGGTTCAGTACAAATTTGCCACGCTCTAGCTGATCTTGCCTAATCTTGCTGATGTCCATCCATATGATATTGCATAATCATAGCAGGGGATCTGCATACAGTGCCTATGAAAAGTATTAATTCCCCTGGATTTTTTACCACTTTATTGATTTTATAAATCAATCATGGTCAAAATATTTAGCCTTTTTTGCCAGAGAAGGAAAAAAAAACACTTTAGTGTCAAAGTGAAGACAAATTTCTACAAAGTCAATTAAATAAGAATATATAATGTTTAATGAGTGAGTGCATAAATATTCATCCTCCATTCATCCTCTATTCTTCTTTGCAAAACTTCTCTAGCTGTCAGGTTGCATGGGGCTTGGTTGTTAACAGCCCATTTCAAGTCCAGCCACAAATTCACTATTGGATTGAGGTCTGGGCTTTGACTCAGCCACTCCAGAACCTTTACCTTGTTGTCTTTAAACCATTTTTGTGTCACTTTAAGTGTATGCATCAGGTCATTGTCTTTCTGCAAAATAAATCTTCTCCCAAGCTGTAGTTCTCTTGCAGACTGAATAAGATAGTCCTCCAGGATATACATATATTTTGCCGTTCTCATTTTACCTTCTAACTCTACAAGCCTTCCAGGGCCAGCTGCCTAGAAGCATCCCCACAGCATGATGCTGGCCAGGAAGCACCATTTGGTCTCAGCAAATCAACAAACTTTCTTCCACTTGACCATGCAATCTCCCACATGGCTTTTGGTGAACTCTGGTTGAGATTTAATCTGCGTTTTCTTTAACAGTGGCTTTTCTCTGCCACCCTCCCATAAAACTTTGACTGGTGGAGGACCTGAGCAACAGTTGTTGTATGCAGCGTCTCTCCCATCTCAGCTGCTGAAGCTTGTGACTCCTTCAGAGTAGTCATAGGTGTCTTGACGGTCTCCTTCACTAATCTCCATCCCCTAATTTATACTTTTCAATAACCTTTTCTCTGAGCTGCTTGGAGTGTTCTTTTGTCTTCATGATGAAATGGTAACCAGGAATACTAATTAACCACCAACTGGACCTTCCAGACACAGTTGTCACTACAATCACTTGAGATATTTTCAATAAACTCAAATCCCCATTTAACCTATTGTCAAACAACTAGCACCAATTTGATGGCCCTCTGTAAAATAAGGTCAGTCACTATGAAAGAAGGTGAATATTAATTCAGTCACTTAATCTATATGACATGTTTTTGTTTAATTGATATTTTGTGGATTTTTTTTTTCACTTTGAATTGAAAGAGTTTTGGGGATTTTTTTTGTCAAAAGGCAGATCATACTGGTCATAACTGATTTTAAAATCTCTAAAAAGAGAAAACATCCAAGGGGGTGAATACTTTTTTATAGGCACTGTATGTGAAGGGTTATTATTGATGAAACAGTCTATCTCAGCATCATCCTCCAGTGCAGGAGTAAATAAAATGTAGAAAAATGTAGAAATGATGGCACAAGTAGCTTTATTTTTACCATGAGACATCACAACTAGTAAATTGGTACATTTACAAGAGGGACACGATTGTGGGTGTCTTTTGTGTGTGTGGGTGCTTTTCTACTTTATTTGTTAAGAAGAAATGTTCTGAAAATATACTTAGATGCCTGTAAATATATTTGGTAGGCCAATCCAAGTATAGTCTATGTGTGGGAAACACTTAAATTTAGATGTCAGCCTATTCTGATAGATGTTTGTATATTTCTTCCTTGTAATTCTTTGTGTGTTCAAAAGAGCTATGCGGTTGAAACTACTCAAATTGTTGTTACTGGTTCCTTCTATATTGTCACTGGAATATGTCTTAAAAAACTGAGTATGTCTTAAAAAACTGTATGTTGTTTATCAGAGAAAGCGTCAATCTACCAAACTGTCATCATTGCATTTATGATTTTACCATTGAAACAAAATCAGTTTTTCCAATAGGTCCAATAAAAGCATCTGCTTTAAAAGCATTTTTAAACAGAATTGGCAAGCGGCCTCTAAAATCCTCCTGAGTTGTCTTTCTGTACATGTGCCTCACAGTGGGAGAATTTCTTTGTCATATGGGAGGTCATGAGGCAAGACATGATGGACAAGGAACGAAGTGGAAGTGGTGGGCAAAGAACAGTTTCTGCCATAGAATGTCAAAATTAGAATATTTGCCTTTATATCAATGTGTTGTGTATTTTTTATTTTTTACTTTATTTTTGGGCTTTTCATGCCTTTATTACATAGAGGAGGACAGTGCATAGAGTCAGAAACGGGAGAGAGAGTGGGGAGAGACATGTGGTAAAGGGCCACAGGCCGGATTCAAACCCCGGCCAGCGCCTTTGACTGCTAGGCTATCTGTGCACCCCAATGTGTTGTGTATTTTTACGTAATCACAGTATCAAGAAAAAAGAAGAGATAAACATAATAGAGAACAGAAAATGTATGGAAGCAGTTTCCCTACATGCATTTTTACCACACTGGTTGACATTCCCAATAATATCTATACAGGTTAAAAACATCAACCTTTTTGAAATATCACCTACTGCATCCTCACTTCAGCTAACCTTGACTTAAAGCAACAATTGCAGCAGAGAAAGTCTGTGTTAAATCTGGGTAAAAAAATGTTTGCATTACACATGCAGCTCATCACAAAAACTTCAGCAACTATTAAGGAGTTTACTTTTCCATCTGCATTCACCTCCTCATAAATGCGGATCTTTCCAGTGACTTTGATATTTTAGTTTAGCTGTGGGAACTTTCCAGGAGCAAGTTAAGGTACAGAGGAAAAACTGTACAATAAGATTGTAATATGAATGCTTCAGTGTTAACCTCACGGGCAGAATGGACTGCCATTTATTTTTTATTTTTTCAGTAATGACAAGGAGGGTTCATTTTTGCCCTAGCCAGTCAGTAGAAAGTGGCAGACTTTGATCGATAATATTGTGTTTTCTTAAATCTGTTATTTCTTCTTCCATCCACTGTTCCTTAAAGCTGATGTGATTCTTAATATTGCATGTGTAGGACTACAGGGTCAGACAAACAGACAAAAACCTAGATGTAGTCACAGCAACATTACAAACTGGTTTTTGAAGCCCACTGATGGTGGTTGCTAAATGGAAATGCAAACTAAAACGAACTTTCAATCAACCTTGTAAAAGGGCCAAGAGACAGAGGTGATGGAGACACAAAGACACAACACGTCCTATAATGCTAAATGAAAAGACACAGCAGTGGAAATATCCCCCCAAAAATACATGTTTAAGCATCTGAGTGAGAACACCAACCCACAGGGAGTTTAACTTTATCAATTTTTAAGAGGTCATTACTCCACTGTGTATTTACATAGGATATATTTGATTTTTGAATAATAAAGCTATAAGAAATATAAACATGGTGTGGAACAGAAACTGACCTCTGACTTCTCCATGCGGTTCTGCACCTCGACCTGGGCAACAATTTCATTCATGTTGGTCTCCAGCACCATTCCTCCCATCACCACCTCCTGCAAGATATAATGGACCTGTGGACAGAAATAACACCGCAGTGAATTGACCGATTCATATCCTTATTCTAAGCATATTAAGAATACACAAGATAAATTATTCAATATAACAAATAGCAAATATAAAAAGTGAGCTTTAAGAATACTACTGACTGTAGGAATGCAAGATATTGGTATCTGCAGACATTAGATACAAAGTTAACTATCAGTGGTTGTGGGTATTAAAATTTATGCCAGTATTTCCTACCATTATGAAGTCATGTGCAAACGTTTTAGGGATGTAAGGCGCTCAGTGTTGATTGGCCACTAATTGTGTGACATTAAGTCAGTCAGTGTTGTGGGCAGAACGTTAGGAGACTGTAGAGAGAAAAAAATGGAGGGGAAGACACACCCTGAAGTGGAGCCAAAGTAGTGCACCTTTGAATTTATTGATTTGATCAATTATCAGTAAAATGAAAGCAGATACTTGGCTAAATGCCAAATATTGGCATCACTAATCATCCAGGCTAATAACAGGTCTACCCCTAGTTGAAGCTCTCAAAGAGGCACTAGGCTCCAATGCACTCTTACTGTTTAACATTTTACTTACAGTGTAAATATAATCCAGAGGACTGTTTTAGTTTTTCATTCGTGAATGTCTGTTTTTGAAAAAGATTGCATCTATCATTTACAGAAGAATAAAATCATGTTTTCCTTGTTTTGTGTCCATTTCTAAAAGAAACTGACTCTCACGATTAGTGTAAAGGAGTCATTTCCAGTAGAGGAGAGGTTTGTTGTTCTTAACAATGAAATAAAACAACATGTATACAGTGCTGTGAAAAAGTATTTGCCTCCTTTCTGATTCCTGATTTTTTTTGCATATTTATTACACTTAAATGTTTCGGCTCCTTAAACCAATTTTAATATCTCACAAAGACAACCCAAGTAAATGAGGTTTATAAATGATGATTTTATTTATAAGGGGGAAAAAATACAAACCTATCTAGCCCTATGTAAGAAAGTAATTGCTGCCTGAACCTAATAAAGCAGCAAAGCAGCCCCAGACCATCACGCTGCTACCACCATGTTTGACTGTTGGCGTGATGTTCTTTTTATCAAATGCTGTGTTATTTTTACTCCAGATGTAACGGGCCACACACCTTCCAAAAAGTTAAACTTTTGTCTCGTCACTCCACAGAATATTTCTCTAAAAGTCTTGAGGATCATCAAGATGTTTCAAGGCAAAATTTGAGACAGCCTTTGTGTTCTTTTTGTCAGCAGTGGTTTTCACCTTGGAACTCTCCCATGATGTCATTTTTGCCCAGTGTCTTTATTATGGTTGAGTCATGAACTCTGACCTTAACTGAGCCCAGTGAGGCCTGCAGTTCTTTGGATGTGGCTCTGGGTTCTTTTGTAACCTCCTGGATGGGTCGTTGTTGCACTCTTCGAGTAATTTTGGTTGGCCAACTATTCCTGGGAAGGTTCACCACTGTTCCCAGTTTTCTCCATTTTTGGATAATGGCTCTGACCGTGGTTTGCTGGCATCCCAAAGCCTTGGAAATGGCTTTGTAACCTTTTCCAGACTGATAAATTTCAATCACTTTGTTTCTCATTTGTTCTTAAATTTCTTTGGATCGTGCAATGATGCATTTCTTTATGAGATCTTGTAGCCAACTTCACTTTGTCTGACAGCTTCTATTTAAGTGATTTCTTGATTCAACCAGTCTAGCAGTAATCAGGCCTGGATGTGGCCAGTGAAATTGAACTCAGCTTTCCAAAAACTGTGGTTAATCAAAGTTAACTCATGAGGAGGGCAATTACTTTTTCACACAGGAACAGATAGGTTTGGATTTTATTCCCCCTTCATAAATAAAATCATCATTTAGAAACTGCATTTTGTATTTACTTGGGTTGTCTTTGTGAGATATTAAAATTGGTTTGATGATCCATGAAACATTTAAGTATGATAAAGTGCAAATTCACAGCACTGTATGTATCAGAATTGATAACAGTGTCAGCTGAAGAGGGTTTGGAAATATCAGTATATCCAATGTATGTAAAAATCCAATATAGTGCATCCCTACATAGCTGCCATATTCAACATAAAACAGTAAGTACATGTTTCAAATAGAGCTCAGGAAAGTTGACAATGACTGACTTTCATCACCTCTCTACTTTTCAACAACCAAAACACAGTAACATAACACATTATGGAGCATTACCCCTGAGAACATAAATGCATTAATAAATCTATACGGCTATGAAAAACTTCACTCAGTAATATGCAATAGTAAACTGTGAAGTCAGATGTAGAACTCAGAATTAAAACCTTAGTGCAGGGTCTTAAATGCAACCATATGTCACTGATGAATGCTGCAAATTGTTTGGTAATTTACAACCCATCCTTTCTGGGAAACTCAGCTTAAACTTGTTTTCATAGAAAGTGGTACAAGAGGGATGGCTGCTCTGTAACAGAGCAGTAAAAATCATGCACGCCAGGGAATGGCTTCAATTTTCTTTCTCAAGTTTAGTTTTGGGAATTTCTGCTGGCAAGAAATGTTTCTGGGAAAAAGAGAACATCTTTTGTTTCAAACTTACTTTGTAGTTATGGATAACATTAGGGAAAAATGTTCAAAGCTGTACCAGGTTCAGTATTTCATAAAGCTCTATTCTGTCTATGAAGACACATTTACTACACTTGTATATTTTTAACAAGTCACATGAGGTAAAGCACATTAAAAATCTGGGTATGTCAATGACAGACTGGTAATATATCTGTTATTATAACCCTGTATGTGTAAAAACAGTCTGAGACTGCTGTGCAGGTCAGTGACGTACAGCCAGAAGAGCCTTCTGGGAGTTATAGGTTTACTCTATTCAATACTCCCAGGTTTCGTCTTGGCACATTCCTAAGGCCAAACCCCACTGCACCACATGATGTCCATTTCCTGCTGGGAAAATTCAATCAAGATGGCTGTGGATGTGTCTGATTAGTTTCCATCAACACTTCTAGTCCAACTCTAGAGAGAAAAGGAGAGCCTTGTCATAGCTGGAACAATACAGACTTCAACTTTAAAATGAGCGGGCACAGAGTCTTCAAGCATGACAAAAAACAAACATGACAAAAGCAAAACTGTTCTAAAAAGAAACCTTGAAATTTTTGTTTTTCTTTTAATTCTTCTGTTATTTAGAAATGAGTCCCCAAAACACTGACAAATCTCCCTCCTTATTTATTCTATGTTATTAAATACCTACACACTGCCTCAATTGCATAAATATTGCAGCAGTTGCACTTCCTCTACTCTCTGCCTACTTTCTCAAGAGACAACATGCAATGTTTGGATCTTTATGTGATGCTTGAAGGACAGTATTGTCAAACACTTTGTAAATATTGTTTGTTCCTTGTAGGCCTGCAGTCAACCAAAGAAAAACTTGGTTGTGCAAAGTTACACCCACACACCAACCGATTATGAGAGCATGGGAAAAACCTTCTCTTTATCTTGAGATCAGTTTAATCCAAGTCAAGTTACTCATTGCATCCTACTGGTATCGGAAATGATCTTAAAAATTAACACAAGTTCTATGAGGGATATTTAATTATTTTTATCTTTACTAAAACAACAGCTGACCCAGAGACAATCAGCATGCACCCACCTTAGATTGTATCATTTCCGTGATCAGGACATGATAACTATTTAGCAGCATATCCTTATATGGCTGTTTGTATCAAAACACTAACACTGATGTGTACATTTTAATGAGATGATAAAGAGACTTGATTCTTTTATTTGCTGACGGTTGAATTAAACAGGCCACGGAGGTTGAGATTCTAACAGAGGGCAGCAGAGAGAATCTCAGCGCCACTTCAATACAAACATCCTGCATCGCTGTGTTGAGTTGAAGATGGGTTGTTTCCAAGTTATTAACAGCTTAACCGCTGTAAAACAATCAGAAAATAACATATTCTGCATCACTTTGTGTGCCTCTCTAAATGTATTGCTCTTTTCTCTCTCCTGCTGAGCCTCTGTTATTCAGTCCTTACTCAGATGCATGTGTGCGTGCAACCAATCGACCTGCAGGATCTTGGACAGATGGGAGTACACCAACCAACCGATTGACTGGAAAGGGGCCAGCTCTGGTTAAATGTTTTGTTCCATTTTGCTTAAGCAACAATAATTGTTACCATTCTTGCTGATAGAGCATCTTAAAAGAATGGAAGGATGTGAGAAAAAAAGACAACCTATATTGCTAAACTCCTATTTCATAGTAAAAGCAAGGGCCTGATGATGTTGACTGTGCATTAAAGGCTCATTTATGCTCTATGTAGAAATACTGCCACCAATCATGGGGCGGTGTTGAGCAATGCGGCAGTTAAAGTTTAAGCCAGCTTAGCAAAACACACTGAAGAAGAAAGATTGGGGGAAAAAGGCGGTACTTGATCGAGTTTTCTGAACAAGTATCAATGAATAATGAGTGAGTTGTTAGTAAATACAAACATATCAATGATGATAGCTTACTGAGGCACAAAGAGAGTCAGCTACAAGTGCATAGCTTCAGTCTATGGGACGGCTAGAGCAGCACTGAAGTAGCTTTGTAAGGGACAAGGACCTGTAGTAGAATCGTTTTTCAATGTCAACTGCAGCATAACAGACGTATATTAGTAAGAGGGCAATGACAGTTGAAAAATTCAAAACACTTGGATCTATTTTCATGGGAGTGAGGAGCATCAATGAGCCTTTAGGCTGCCAAAATATTTGATCTTTTTCAACACCATATGTTTTAAAACAAGATAATCTCTGTAATATTAATATTATATCATTATTATAATCATTATGATCAGTAAAATTAAAACATACTGCAACTTGTAATAAAAAAAATCTTCAAAAATAAGTCCAAGAGAGACAGCCCTGTCTTGACTGTACAACTATGTTGCAGATGCATCGAGGGCCTGTGGCCTTTTTACAGTGTAGTGTTGATATCAACAATGAAAGTCATTATTAAGAAGTCCTCTTGCATGCCCAAATTTAAACCAGACTAAATCTAGAAGTTAAAATTACATCTGAAAAGAGTTTTCTGTTTTGTGCTCTGTATGGAGCTAAAATGAGACAACAGCTCAGTTTGTTTTTACTATAATACGAGAAATACTACTTATAATGTAGGTATATTAATATAGTTGTTATTGCTCATACTATAAACATTTTTCGTCTTTTGTGATTATCCCAGGCCTAATCCAATGGGGCAACTGGAATGGTTAAGAATCTTGAAGACGTTTCACCTCTCCTCCAAAAGGGTTCTGAAGAAGTCCTTGGATCATGACCATGACCAGAATCAATGTTTTTGCAATCGTTAACTGCATGCTTATTTAATATTGTTATTACAGTGTGCATCTCTCTGTCTGTCCCTGTTTGGTTGTCTCACCTCTCTCTATTCCACTTTCCTCCATCTCAGTTCTCTTGCCACATCAGAAAGTTGCTCACCATCAAATCCGGTTCTGCTCAAGTCTTCTATCTGATGATAGAAAGTTGTTAATTTGCTAATTTTGCCAAGAGCTTGCTCACTAAATAAATGCTGGGTCTCTCAAAATAATTAAACTAGGACTCCAGTCTTCAGCAAAACCTTTGTAAAAATTTCTTGGGATAACTCCTGTTATGATTTGGTGCACCAATTCATATTAGCTCTTTGTGTGCCTTTGAGTTCATCAAAGTGGCAGTAGAAACATGTAGAGAGACCATTTTATAAAAAAAACTTCTCTTGTTCATTCTCACCTTGTCCATGTGGAAGATGAGGTCCAGCTCACAGACATTTTCGAAGCATTTATCCAACGTTTCCACAAACACCTACAGTAGAGAGGATGTGAAAAGTCAGACATGTCACACCACAGATAAATATCTGTATGTAGTACAGTGGTGATTTACTCATCAGTTTAAATAAAAGAATTCAGAATCAAACCAACCATGACTGCACAGATAGAATGGAATCATACATGTTTTGTTGTGTTTATCGAACAAATTTGTCTTAAAAAGTGGCATACTTGTGTTTCTTACTCTCCTGATTTTCTAGTACAAAGAAATTCACCTTGAGTGTTGGTGGCAAAACAAAAGGTTGCACCCTGTGTAGAGATCATAGTTATCAATGAGAAGGCAAGTCCAACCCATTTCTCCCATATCATTCCCCACTGACTCTCTCTACCTGCTGTCCAAAGTCATCAACTTTCCTGTCACAGTAAATCATTTGTTATGTTGCAGCTTGATGCTACAGTCAAAAAAATTCATTTTCTATTCTCATTAATCAACACTTAGTGACCGTCATGGCAAAGTGAAAACATTATAACAAAGCCCACTTGGAGTTTGCACAAAATTATGTGAAAGCCAAGCAGGCTTAAATGTGTTTTGCACTGAGGAGAGGCTTCCATCTAGCCACATCTAGGCTAAATCTCAAGTGTTGTTGTTAAGGGTCTGAATACTTCGGTCATTGTGATATCTTAGATTAGCTTATGTTTGTTTGTTTTTTCTAATAAAACTGCAAGGCTTAAAAAAACACTTTTTTGACTTTGTCACAATGGGGTACTGAGTGTAGGTCAAAGAGATAAAAAAAAATGAATTCAAACAACTTTTGCATCACGCTGCAACATAAAAAATTTATAACATTAAGGGGGTCTGAATAATTTCTGAATGCACTATTTATTAATCCTCTCCAAAACCCCTCTATCATGGCCATCCACAAACATGTCACCTGTTGGGAGAATAAGCAACCCTTCAAAATAAAGCATAAATAAGTAAGAAAAGTAAAAACAATAACTCATACAGCTCAAAAAAATAGAGAGTTGGTGACTGATTTTGGATATAATACCAATACTGACAATATGCAGCCACATAAACTGGAAGATAATCTTCTGAAATAATGCTTGAGTCCTGGTACTTGTTCTTATGTTATTCACTGAAATTATGCTCCCCCTTTGCTGTTCTGTTAATAATTTTGAGATTTTAAGATATTGTACATTCTACTTTGATTAAAACAATTGATATATTTAAAAGCAAAAATAAAGGAATAAATGTTGCTGACAGTGGCAGCCACCACATAGTCAGTGGATTTCAATCTTCACCTGCAATCCTGCTTTTCCTTAGTTTTATCATTGTTCTGTTACAGATGATCAGAAGATGATTACAAGCTGAACTGACCCAGCTGACTCATCTTTTCTTAATCAAAACACAGTTGTTTATGTTATTTAACATTTACAGGCACTGACTGTTTTATTAGTGGACATGTTATGTCATCTGCATGTTTTAGGAGTACAGAAAGATTTCTCCATAAGGGCAATAAACAAATGGAAAACTGGTTTACTGCTCTGATAACAGAGATCATAAAGCACTTCATGTGATCACTCAGATAACTGTGTGTACAGCCTTGAAATGTGATATCAGCGTTTACTCATCCTCATGTTCATAAGTACAGCTTCTTGTCTAGTACAGAAGAGTTTTCAATGAGATCACCCAAAGAGTAAGTTTCATTTCCTACCAACATCAGCGTGAAAAGAAACCCAACAGAAGCATGATTCCTGTTTCCTAAAATAAAATCCAAACAGGCATTGTAATAAAGAGGGGCTTGTTGAATTTCCCTGCGGGGATAAATAATAAAGTTATTGTATTGTATTGTTTGATAGCTAAATTCTAGTGACTGCATATTTATACGGACAGTTTTCTCTGTCTTGTGATGTTGTTCAGAACTGAAGCCAAAATAGCCTGGAACAGTTGCATTTGAGCCAAGACATGCACAGAAGGGAAACTGGCATCTTGCCCTTTATGCCAACCAAAGCAAATATTAACACACCAATAAATTATCAGCAATCGCTCAATG
Organism: Cheilinus undulatus; assembly: GCF_018320785.1. Lineage (NCBI taxonomy): Eukaryota > Metazoa > Chordata > Actinopteri > Labriformes > Labridae > Cheilinus > Cheilinus undulatus. The sequence continues at coordinate 14,903,621 of NC_054865.1, forward strand.
TAGTAAAGTTCACAGCAGAGCAGCGTTAATTTTGGCAGCTGTTTTTAATTTTAGTCTTAGTTTTAGTCTTTAAATGAAATGCATTTTAGTTTTAGTGATACTTTAGTCATTTCTACCCTTTTTAGTTTTAGTCTCGTTTTAGTCGACTAGAACTCAAAACATTCTGGTCTAGTTTTAGTCCATAAAAAGTCCTCACATTTTAGTCTTTATTTTTACTCCAAGCATTTATTTTCTTGCCTAAATCTGGTACCAAATCATGGTAGTGTGTTCTATGCACTCTGCCAGACCTGGGGTCCCATCTTTCTACAGCTGAGGGGCAGAATAGATAGGTTATAGATTTAACCACAGTGAAGAAATATCATGGATTTTTAATGTCTGATGAAAACTACATTACATTTCAGATTAGTTTAAGTCATCTTGATGGAAACTAAAATTACTTATTGTCAGTTTCAGTCATCACAGATCTATTTTTTGTTAGTCTTAGTCTAGTTTTTGTCGTGGGAAAAAAGGCTGTCGACAAACTTTTTTAGTCATAGTTTTAGTTGACGAAATTAACACTGCAGCAGAGCAGATTTTCATGTGGGTTAGAAGCAGACATATATATGAAAAGTTTTTTGACTGTCTTGTTAGTTTTTATTTTGTTTTCTTTCATCCTCTACTATGCTAATTAGTTTGTGAATGCTGTAAGGAGCTTGATATGTCAACAGAGCCACCAATTATGATGTTATGGCTTTATTGATATCTGATAATAAATTCTAACCTTATAGTTTGACTCATGCCCCATTTGTTAACATGGACGAGGTGCTGTTTATGACTTACACTGCAGCAAGTCAGCAAATAATGCTTTTCATTTTTGGCTTCACTCCTAAGCAGATGTTTCTCAGTCCATCTTAATATACATTCTATGCTTAAGGAGGAACAAAGTGTCTACTGTTCAAGTTTAGACAACTGCCAAGGGTTAAATGCAGTAAAAGACGATATTTGATAGGGGAAATAAAATAAATAACAAATGCAACCCCGCGGTTACCTGTGAGTTTTCAAACTGATTTCAAGATCTTATTGCTTGTTTTAGAACCTTCAATAAAATCCCTCATTAAAGTTTTTGATTTATTTTTTTCAAGATCATTTTTAGATTTGTATAATTACTGATTTGGAAGCTAAAAAGACACAGGAAGTGTAGGACATAAGAAAGTGAGGGTAGATACGCATCAAAGTGATAAGGCAGGGAGATGAACCTGCAGCTGAAGGTGATCACTCAGAAAGACTTTGTAATCTGAAATACCTCCACAGCAGAAGAGAGACAATGGATCCCCAGGAGGGGTGGCTTATCTTTAATATATCACCCATCGTTGTGTCTGTAAATCAATTAAATAAACTCTAAGCTGACCTGGATCAGGTCCAGAATGCCAAGCTCACTCTCAGACGAGTCCACACAGAAGACGAAGTAGAGGGTGGCGTAGTGTCTGTAGATCAGTTTGTAGTCTGAGCCGCCAATGAGACTGCAAGAAGAGAAATGAAGTTAACTTATATGAAAAGTAAGGTCTGGCTTTGTGCTGTGGGTAACAGAATTCAGTCTGCTAGTGGTAAGGGATCTGAATGAGTTGACTAAAGAGTATGAAGTGTCTGAGACCAGGCCTATTTTTGCAGGTTTGCCTCCATCTAATGGTGACAGTCATGTCATTACATCAGCACTTAGCCACACTCCCACTTTATTGGTGGGACAAGCTTTACAGGGCTTGGTAAAAAGTTGTACCATAGGATCTAAAATCTTTTGTAATTAGTCAATGTAATTAACGTTACTTTCAGCAGTGGCAGCTTCACTGATTCAGAATATCACTCATCACCAACAAGTAATCTAAGTTTTCTTTCACCCAAATATAAACATTGAACCATTGGCTCGCTGAACATCTTTACTTGCCTTCCACCCTCCAAGAAGTTGCAAACGTTGTCATCTCTTTTAGACACCAAATGGAAAGTCTCTCGAATAATCTGCTGCTGCATGTCCTCTGCCTACAAGAAAACATTTTTTTAAAATCTTCTTCTCCACACAACATTGCACACTTGCCAAGTGTTTGTGGTGTTTAAACAGGAGATGTAACAAGAAAAATCAACAAAAGATATGACTCATATCATGAGACTGGGGTCACACAATACAATTTTGTCACAATTATTTTTTACACATTACCAATTTTTACAAAGAGATTAAAATGATTATTTTCTTTCCCAACTCTCCCCAAAACAATGTGAAAAGGACTACTGTAAAATATAACCAACACTTTCTTTTTTGGGGTTGAAAATTTATATAATAGTAAAATTATTTAAATATGATCTTTATGAGAAGCAACAGATAAATGATAGACAGAAAAAGGAAAGAGTACTGCAATTTATTTTGTCATCAGGTGCTTTAAAATAGCCATATTGTATTTATTTTCAACTGTATTGCAAGCCATTATGGCTAAACAAAAAAAAATCACTCTTATTTCATTGTTTCAGTATGTACTAAACCAAACGTTACTGGAGAAGAGTAAAAATTAATCGATATCTAGATTAAGTTGCAATATTTTCTACTGCAATTTTAAAACTGCAGAAGGTGCAACATTTGTGTAACTTAAAGTGTCAAAATACCAGTAAAAAACTTTTTCAGCAAAGATTTAATGCTCTACACATCATGTAAACATTTAAGGCCAGAATTTTAGCCTGCGATTTAAAGCAGAAGCCAGTGCTTTATGCTAACTAGACCAGTGATGCAGAGGAAAATGAGCAAAAGTAACTACTTTCTCATTTATACGAAGTTAATCCAATGTTATGGGTTGATCTATCCAGGAGTGCATTCAGTAAATATTTAATGAATAGACACGTTTGCCTGAAATTCAGCAGGAACTGAAACTAAAAACTGAGCTAGCCAAACCAATGTATGGGTTTGAGAAGTGACCGTGTTAACTGGCAATTTTCAGCGGAATGCGTCAGTGGTTGCCGTGGTTACAACAGGCGTTTAAAACGTAAAACGTACCAGAACGACTCGTGAATGGCTTATTTTCCTTTAAAGTGTATCTGTATAATATAAGTACATTTTATATCATCATTAACAAAGAACTAGGCGCTTTCGTCAGGACACATCACGCATTCAACATCCGACATCGCTGCGACGAACACAGAATTAGTCAGCTGAGAGACACCAGTTAACACGGTCACAAATTAGAGTAAAACACCTGCTAACTGTGTATATTATAGCAAGCTAACGCCTGATGACGAAATATAATAGTTGTAACTTCACTATTGCCATAACAATCAAACAAAATACATCGATGAAGTAGTTGGAAACACTTACAGTGACTGACAAAGACTAAAAAGTACTTACAGCTATTAAAAAGAGTAACAACGGCAATAGAAAATGCTAATGTTTTTAACATAAAAATCTAAAAATACTTACAAAATACTGATAGAACCTGATCAGCCGCGGCTTCCCATGGTTGTTAAATATCAAAATTGCCTTAATCATGGTTATTCTTTTTTGTTCCCCAAAAACAAATGAATTAAATCTTAAAACAACTAGTATCTTGACTATATTCCGTTAGCTATGACGCTTGCTAAGGGCCCTTAGTATGCCGGATGACTCAATCGGTTACATCCGTTTGAGTCCCCACATTGAGTCGTCGACCTCAAACAAACATTTCCGGTATTTTGTTCCGGACAAGATCATCGTGTACAGATACCATTTTTTTCCTGGTTCCATGCTAGCCTTTTTCATTTTAGGCTGCAACACTGATCAAACCATTTTTGGTAAATAGGGACGTGCTTTACACAGCGCTTTGTGGAAAACAGACAGCGGCAGGGAATACAGGCTGAACAGTGCAGCATAACACTGCATCAACTGTGACTGAAGATGATAGTCAGAGTTGTGATTTAAAAAATTCGAATTAAATAAATGAGTAGTAGTGATAATAAAAATAATAATGTTAAAGATGATAATTATTGTTGTATATATGATTATGATTATTGTTATTATTATTATTATTATCTTTGGGGGGGGGGGGGTGCCAGAGAGCTAGCTCTGGTTACCAACAACATTTCTCGATTGTCTTTTGTAACAGTTTTGCTAGACACTGTTGTTTTTGCTGTTTTTAAAGATTCAAAGAATTTGCATTAAGTATAAGTTGCACAACATACCAAATTAAGGAGAACATGGGCTAAGGAAATTAAAAGAGTCCCTATTTGCTGATTTGGACAGAATTTGTTGAATAAATGGAGCTTAACTGTGACTTATTGGAACTGTAATATTTGATATAATATATATAAACATATATGAATCTCAGTACATAAGTTCCTGTTTTTACAGTTTTTTATTCATGATATATTTGACATATGTGACACACAAATTTCCTGTGGAAGCCTAAAAGTTTAGAGCTGGCTAGAAGGAAATCCACAAAGGAATTTACTAAATGGAGAAAATAACTTTTAAAGTGCACACAATTCATAGACAGATGGTTACTACAAAAGTCACAGAGGATGCACAGGTCTAGACTTGTTACAAGAAAAGAGCACTGGTTATTGGCAGTGTGATTGCGATTGCAGAAACTGATTAGAAACTGATTAGAAAGATGGTGAAATTGTGTTTTTAATTTTTAATTGGATGATTTGGGGAAAATTGGTATTACATCTTATTAAAGTAAAGTTAACTGGAACAAATCCGTCCGTAACGTCACCCAATTAAAACAAAGTTGCACATGAAGAACCAAACAAAAGCACACTGGCACGACATGCTTCTTGACTCTTAAAACAACAGTATGATAAAATACAAAAGCTCTATAGCGGTCTAGCGAAGCTCATCACTGTGTTGTTTTTGTTAAGATGCTAATTTTGCCTTTGTTTAGCACCATAAAGCCGACATCACATGATGGGGTTTATGTTGGTTTCCTTTTGTGGTGTTTTCCTGTGTCATCAGTTCTGAGACTATTACCCACTTCATTACATCATTTTAGCAGTCTTTGTGACTAATGCACCAGCAACTGACGCACAACATCATTAGTGAACCCTTTTGAACCTTTGTGGACTGCTTCACGCTGCCTTGAGATCTCAGAGCTGTGATGTCACACCAGCTGCACCTTTCCCTGTTTGACCTGCAGTCATTTATTAATCTCATCAAAAAAAAAAACAGATTTATATAACACAGCAGCAGGTCTCAAAAAGAAGTGTACAAGCTGAGAGGGACAATGCTCAGAAATAGACCGACACCCTTTAAGGATTTGTTTTGTCAGCCACATCACAAACAACAGATGCCATTCAGCTGAGTTAACACTCTGTGTGTGTCCATGAATATCAAACATCATGAACTTCTTCACAAATCTGGTGCACTTCTCACATCACAGTCATTATAATAATATCTTAACCATTTTAAATATGCTTTTTGATGATAAACATACCATCAGTGAAAAGTAGAACATGGCATAACTCTGCTGTTCTAATAGAAACATAAGATGACTGATAGTGTGACCACCTATTTAATGGTGAAGGTGCATTTTTTGTAACAAACCTTTGATTACAGTGCTAAGTATATGGGGTCAAATTCATGAATAAAAGAACGACCTTTGACCGCCAAAATCTAATCAGCCCATCCTCCTGTCCAAGTGTACAGTAGATTTGTTCCAAAGTTAAGGAAAATCCCCAGATGCATACTTGAAATATTGTGCTTGCAAGATTTAAGGTAATAGTGATCTCTTGAAAACCCCTAACATTCATTACATATTGCAGTCAAAGGCAAAGGATGGACAAGCAATCTTATTACCTTGACTCTTTACCTCCAAAACAAAACCAGTTTTCCCAAAATAAGAGTTGAAATTTAGGAAAAGTTTGAAGCGAATCCCTCAAATTATTTTTGAGATATCGTATTCAGAAACAAAATATGAAAATGAGCCCTCGAGACCTTGACCTTTGACCTCCAAAACCTAATCAGTTCTTTCTGACTTCAGGGCGGAAATTTGTGCAAAGTTTTCAAAAGAACTGCTCAAACATTTCCAGTTCATCCTCATTTTAAAGAAAATCTCTACTTACACAGGAAAATCTGGGGAGTAATTTTTCCAGAGTAAAAAGTATTTTACTCAAAAATAGTAAAATTGACTCTTTATTAAGTATATTTATTACCAGCCACCATGAGAGTTGGAATAAAAACACAGAGTAAATTCTGCTGGAGTAAAACTTTAAACCACACCCACTTAAGTTTCACCTCAGCTGCCATCGCTCATGGATGGTCACAGCTGCAGCTCATTAGGTGTCCCAGCTGCAGATAATCCTTGGCAATCAAGATCGCCTCACCTGGTGATGAACCTCCAGACACCTTTGTACTAGGTGTCTAGTCAGGTAACTCCTCTTCAACCTTTGATAATCTAATAATTTCTCAGTGAGGTTTTTTTGGGTTTTTTTTTGCCTTGTCTAACTCCATTTGTCCTCTTTTTTTGCAGCGTCTCTGTCTCTCTGCCAGTGCGATTTCCAACCACCAGCCAGTACACTCGCCATCATTTGCGCTATTGTTGTCAAATAAACTTCTTTAACTTTACCACCTTGTCTCGTGCTCTGCTACTGAGTTCTTGTCATATGTTCATCACAATTGTTTCTGTAATATTAGAGCACTGTCTAATATATATAAGGTAAAAACACCTCTTTTGTTGTTATGCCATTTATAGGTGGAAAGGCAGAATCATCGATTAAGAGAGGAAAATGTAGCTCTATATAAAGAGGAAGATTAGTCTATTTAGAGTAAGATACAGCTCTGCATAACCATTACCCAGTTCTATACGGAGCAGAAAATGTCCCGTAATGAGTAGAAACATTTCTATAAGGAATGAAAAACAGTTCTAAAAGGACTAAACGAAACACTGTATTGAGAAAAAATAGCTCTATAATGAAAAAACTATGGTCTGAATTACTCTGTGGTGAGTACAATTGCTGTAGAGTTGTTTTTATTTTGTACATAACAAACATAACACTACATAACATAACAATCATTTAGAATTAAATTGAAACACTTTTTAGAGTAACAACAAGTCTGAAAACATTAATCTGCAAGCAGAGTGAATTTTACTCCAAATAGACTGTTAAATTTTCAGAGTAAAATTTTACTCAATTTGAGTAAAATTTACTCAGATAAATTTACTGTGTACTCTTGAGATATCAAGCTCACAATCAAGGGATCAATTTGAGGCCTCATGAGTTTGACCAACGACCTCCGAAATCAGACCAGCTGTTCCTTCAGTCAGAGCTGACATTTGAACAAAGTTTGAAGAAATTCCTTAAATCATTCAAAGGAAGAACATCAGGCATAATGAACTTGACTTTTGACTTCCAGAATCTAATCAGTTCCTCTTTGCTTCAGAGTGGAGCTCTGTGTAATTCTTTTTTTAATCGTGCACAGCATTTCTGAGATATCACGATCGCAAGCTAGATACAGTGCCTATAAAAAGTATTCACCATCCTGGATGTCTTACCCTTTTGTTGATTTCATAAATAAATTTTGGTCAATATATTTTGGAATTTTTGACAAAAAAACTTCTTTAATGTTGAAGTGAAAACAGATTTCTACAAAGTAATGTCAATTAAATAAGAATATGTCAGTAAAATAATTGACTGCATAAATATTCATCCCCTTCAAGCCAATATTTATTAGAAGCATCTTTGGCTGCAATCTTAGTGCTGAGTCTGTGTGGATAGATCTCAATCAGGCTTGCACATCTGGACACTGCAATTTTCCTCCATTCCTCTTTGCAAAACTGCTCAAGCACCGTCAGGTTGCTCAGGGATCGGGTGTGAACAGCCCCTTTCAAATTCAGACAAAATGTCTCTATTGGATTGAGGCCTGGGCTTTGACTCGGCCACTCCAGAACATTCACCTTGTTGTCTTTAAACCATTTCTGTGTAGCTTTTAGTGTCTGCTTCAGGTCATTGTCTCACTGGAAAATTATCTTCTCCCAAGCTGTAGTTCTCTTCCAGACTGAATAAGATTGTCCTCCAGGGTTGTCCTGAATTTGCTGCATTCATGTCACCCTCTACCTTCACAAGCCTTCTGAGACCGGCAGCTGAGAAGCATCCCCACAGCATAATGTTGCCACCACCATGCTTCACAGGGTGGGGATGGTGTGTTTGAGGTGATGTGCAGTGTTTGGTGCCGGCCAAACAATGACCAAAGAACTTTCTTCCACTTCACCATGGAGTCGCCCACATGCCTTTTGGTGAACTCTAGTCGAGATTAAATCTGAGATTTTTTTTTAAAACAGTGGCTTTCTCTTTGCCACTCTCCCATAAAGCTTTGACTGGTGAAGAACCCAGGCAACAGCTGTTGAGTCTCTCCAATCTCAGCTGCTGAAGCTTATAACTCCTTCAGAGTAGTCATAGGTGTCTTGGTGGTCTCTCTCACTAGTCTCCTTCTTATACGGTCACTCAGTTTGTAAGGACTGCCTGATCCAGGCAGATTTACACATCTAAGATCCAAAACTGCAATATTTTTCTTGTAATGAATCTGCTAGGGTAAAATGATCAGAAATTTGAAGCGGTGGGTCAAAAGGCTCAACCAGTTGAGGACCACTGCTTTAGCCCATCTGTCCTTATAAAGTAAATATTAAAGACAACACAAATATCAGTAAAGTTAAGTCAGCTTGATTCAGTTAACAGCCAAGGTTCATCAAAGTACTTAAAAGGTGAAAGAGAACAAAACCAAATCAACACTGCATTATCCATCAAAAACCAAAGTAACACCTGCTGTGATGCTCATATTCTCTTCTCAAAAGGTCTTCAACCATGATTTAAAATACACTACAGTGGAGGCAGGGTGGATTTGGAGTAGTGAGCTGTTCCACAGTTTGGGGCAGTTACTGCAAAGTCTCAGGCACACCTGGTTTTAAGCTTTGTTTTTGGCTCAACCAGGAGCAGTTGATTGGTTGACCTCAGTGCTCCAACTGGAATGTAAGCATGGAGAAGTTTAGCTAGGTTAGGTGATGCCAATCCATTAAGAGCTTTAAAAGTCAAAAACAACACTTTAAAACTGATCCTGTAACCAACAGGAAGCCAAAGATAGGGGGAATTACACAGGTGTAAGGTGGTTCCTCTTTTCTTTATGGATAGGATTTGTTTTGATCCTTTTCATGCCTGTAGTTAGGAATGTTTTCATATATTTACAATGAAATGTTAAATGAGGAATTCTTGTATATGAAATGGGAGCCTTAAATTTGCTTCAGTAAATACCATTGAAATTTTATGGTTGAAACTGGGATTTTCTGTGCATTTCTTATACCATTTGTTCAATTTAATACATTATTATTATTATTATTATTATTATTATTATTATTATCCAACTCTTTTTTTTTCTTATTATCCTCACACATTGACAACAGTTACATTAAGTCACAGTTAATGCTGTGTTGAGGGAAAGTGATTAAAAAAAAAGTAAGCTACAATACAGATGGGATAATCTGAGATATACTAAATAAAATACAGACATCTCATTTAAAGGCCCTTGACAGGTTAAACGGTTGCTGCCTAGCCAAATATATATATGCTGTATTTTTTTTAAATATTTATCATTGTTTAGGTCTCATATTTTGCCTTTTATAACTTAAAGAAAGGTTTTTATAAAAACGGATGTTTATGATATAACTTTGACTAGAAATACAAAACAAAAAATATTTGTTAGTTTATAGTTTTGTTTTGTTTTTTTTAGTTTTAGTTTTAGTTTTTTAATCAATGTTAGTTAGTCAGCTCTATGTTGCCACATACAAGGGAATGATTCCCTATGTTTTTCAACAAACACTGAGGCATGCATCCTGTTAATTCAACCAGTCCAAGATGGGTTGTTTGTGATAGTTGGCCTACTTAAAAAGAAATACTATTTCAAAATATGTGATTTGAAAAAGGGATACCTATTAAATATAGTAGTCCATATAAGGGGTATTAAGGTTATAGTATAGGTATCAGACTTGATACAGTTTTGTTCAATACTTTTTAGATGGGGTTCATCACACAGAGCTTATTGGCCTGCGGTCAAATGTCAGTCTATCAGGTGATCCTCAGGCCACCATCACACCACTTCTATCAAACCAGGCCAGTGGACACCCTGGAAATCTGTGTGATCAGAACCAGCAACATCACAGTGTCAGACCACATTTCCTGTTCTGATTTCATATCCATTAATTCTCTGTTCTGCGTTTTTCATCATTAGCGCAGCAAAGCCACCCGGGCTGTTGTCTGCATATCATCTATTATTTCCCCTCTAAATTCCCTTCCTCCTGCATGAGCACAGTGGAAAACAAACAGACGCTCATTAGCATGTGTGACCCGTTGGTGGTAAACAGGCTTATTTCCACATGAGTGCAGTGCGAGAATGGATTCCACCGGGACAGTCGAGGTAGGTGGGCCTGCCGGCTGCCTTCATGGGGACTTTAATAGGGACTTAACAAATGCAAGTGGACAGGCACAACATTCTCTGGCACAGGGAGGTCATGTTGGTACAGTGAGCACTTGTTAGAGGGTGACTCACTGTATTTGGACTCTTGGGTGGCCACTGATATTCACTTCATTTTTAATGTGCATTTTTCCCCCCAGTGCTAATTGTTGGATTGTGACAGATGCCGAGTACTGTCTGCCAGAGCTGAGGTAATGTGCAGCGTTCAAATAATGCTTCTGTGCTCTGCTCTGTGAAGTGATGAAAGCAGCCTGTAATTACAGGGATAATCAAAACTGTCAGGGGCTCTTCTATGGATGGTTTTGTTTACTGTCTGCTTCTCTCACAGCATCACAAGCAGAGGGGCTCCCCACTTCCTCAGCTTGGACCTTAGACCTCAAAGCATCATTGCAACTGTACCTGTCTGTGTGTCAAAATATGTAAAAGCAAGCGTGATGACATGGATTGTTCTTAGGCCCTCACATGATTGAAAACTTTCACGTTGCTTGGGCCTTAATGGAGCTTTATCAATATTAGCAGTTTAGAAAGTCCTCTTTTACAATGACAGCTTTCCAGTATATATGTGCAATAAATTCCCAAAAAATGTGCAAACAAAAACAAAACAAATTAAACTATATCTTGACAACAGATGGCTTGTCGGTAGCATTATCACTTGATATCCCTTCACATATTAGAGGTTTACAGTCTCACATCCTCCATGTTTATTTTACAGTAGCTGCATAAGCAGCCTGCAGTTCTTTCTTCACCCCACTAGATGGCAGCATTTCGGCACCTTTTGAGAGGAAAGCCGGTGTTACTGAATGGCAAACATGTCTGAACATCAAAATGTATTAAAGGGGCTTTTCCCAAATGTTCAGCGTTTATTCTATAACACAATCCACCACACGTTTCGTATCCCTAAAGTGTTTTTGTCTTTCTGAATATTTTAAACCGCTCTTGACTGATTTTTCATGACACAATATTAAAGAACAACGATAATGTGCGTTTATATGTTTTTGAAATGCCATTATGTTATTATACAGCATTGGACAAACTTGATAGGTAGACTTTAAAATCATTCCATATAAAAGCTACTTCCAAATGGGTAATTTTTGTCGAAATTTGAATTTTTTCGGATCCGTAATGCAGGACCAGACTTTTACAGATTAATGAGACATTTAACGTTGATGACAAGCCGGTAACACCATAAATAAAAAAGGCATACATGTAACACAACACTGATTTAAAGCGTGGTTAAAAGTGATGCAGACAGACACGATCTTTGTGTAGGAATCCCTCCGTTGTTTTTTTCGTGAGCAGCAAAACAACCCTGATCCTGGATCAGCATCCCCGGCTTTCATTCAAACCGCGTCGTTAACGGAGTCGCTACGGCGGTTAGCAGAGAGGAGGCAAAACACGCAGAGGTCTCACTCTCTCTACCTATCATAAATATACACGCCTCAGAAAAGTGTCGAATTTGAGGCTTTGGTTAAACATGACAGTACATTTAATTTCGGATAACAGTTACTTTAATGAAGGCACACACTTTAATACTACCAGTTTCTACTTTGAATGTGGCACAGTGATATATAATCGTTCCAAACTGACTCAATTACAAGACCAGTGATTAATGACATGTGCCCCACCTCAGTAAATATCGTTCACGGTTGATTTTGTTGTCGACACAGTTGGCAAAGATAAAACATACTTTCTTGTCATGAGTACCAAACCAGTCACTATGGTAACTGCTCACCAATGATGGCTAAACTGCAGTCAAAGCGACGCCCACTTTCACAGACTGAACGCCTGAGTGATTCATCTGTAGAAATAGAGACGATCTCTGCGCACGGCGCCGTGTTTATAGTGAACACGGCAGACTGCAGACTGATCGAAGGAGACGGTGTATGTACCTGTACATTTATCTGTCTAACTACGCTGCCTGAAGACGTATCTGCCGACGGGGGACATTGGTTTACCACATTACTAGTCTTGAATTGAAGAAACGAGGCAAAATCCTCCATTTTCCGTTAATATGAAGGTGAATTACTGCTACCACAACAACGCGGTGCGTGTGTGCATGATGAGCGGCTGAGGAGGAGGAGGAGGAGAAGGAGGCTGCGGTCTGAAACCAGATTTTTATCCTGGATATTTCGAATGAAACGTCGTTTCATACACACAGGGTGTGTGTATTGATTTCACAACCCCTTTTGTGCCATAAACCGCCCCTTTCCATCCCATTTTTGATGGTGTTTGAGCCGTTTTCTGCCTCCTGAGGATCCTCCAGCAGCGGGACGTTGTACGTTTTTTCCTCCAGATATGGAGTGTGAAGATGCGGATTACAGAGGAATCCCCGCCGCCAGTTTAGCCGCATTGGTTTCATTTCATCCATCAATGCGGTACTGTTTCAGGCAAGAATAAACAAAACTATGAATAAATATTTTCTGTCAAGAGGAATAAATCGGTGATTTCGGAGCACGATTGGACTCCCATTTGGAACGTGAGGAGGCTATCCTGCTAGCCTGTATGTAGTAGCTATTAGCTCCATTAGCCGGCTAACAGCTAAAAGGTGCTGGCTGGAGATTAAAAAGCATTTTTTAGGAATTCTGACCAGGTTTTGTCCACGTTTCCTCCCATAGACATATTTATTTACAAGATTCGGGAGGATTAACTCATCCAGGAATGAGGTCTCGAGCGGAAAGGAGCCGCTTGACCTTGTTTTGGGGTCTGATGCTGGCTCTGTCGTCCTGCCTCTGGCCCGCCACCGCAGAGAGTAAGTAATGCTACTCCACACTGCTCCACACGGGAAACACTGTTTTTCCATGCTCCAGTGCTGCTCAAATATGGGAAATATTATTTTTTTGGGTCACACTGAAAATGCTGTATGTGAATTTATGCATTGCCTATGCAATATCATTTTTTTTTTAAATTAAGGGAGCATTGTTTTGTTGTCAATTTATATATTTTCAATGGTTACAGTTGTCAAAAATACCTGAAATTCAATTGTAATGTTCATCCAGAAGAAATTATGTGGCAGGCCACAGTTGAAGCAAGTTAGATTACTTGAAAAGATTTTGAATTACAAAACTCGTACAGTACACATGGAAGGTATTTATGTTGTAGATTTGTGAAGGAAACTATTGAGAGAGAGAGGATAAGAAGCAGAAGAAGCCCTCATCGCAGGAAATAAAACCAAAATAAAGGGAAAAACAGAAGTATGAGGCATAAATTACAATAAAGGAAGGTAAATGCAGAATTTAAGAAGTAGAAAATATGCTTTAAAAAGAGTAAACGATAAGATGAATAAAGGAAAGCAGGAATTTAAATAGTGGCATCACTTGCTTTGGTAAAACACAAACATATTTTATTGCAAAGGGTGACTAATGTGTAGTTACCCAGATTGCAGATGATATTGGGACATAGTCAAGTTTTCAAGATATATTTTCTTTTCAGAATAAACAAAAAAGGATGAGTCAGTTAAATTGTGTTGATAAATATATTACTGTGACTCAGTCAGTCTAGTATGTCTGTCAAGTTACATACATAGGGGCTCCAAATAGTCATCAGTGAGTCATCAGGTGGCGAATTGGAATCAACTAAGAGTGGAAGGTACCTGTGGTCCCTGAAGAAACCCACAAACCAAAATAGGATGTAATTAATTAAAGGTAGGTTTTTCATTTAATACAGTACAAGCAAACTGAGGTATATGAAGTGAAAAATATCAACAAAGCCTGACAGTGACTTTTTAAAAAAGCAGACATGCATAAACCCAGTCACATGTTCACAAAACTGCTGAAGTTTACCCAATTCACCCACACTTCAATACAGTACAATACAATACAATACAAGAACTTTATTTATCCCCGAAGGAAAATTCAATCGTCTGGGATTCTCATCTGTTTACTGTAGAATTATGAAGTCTAATAGCTGATGGTATGAAAGATTTTCTAAATCTTTCATGCACAACATGAAGTATATTTTTCATGTGATGTTAGGTTAGCTGACAAACACAGCAGGTAAACACAGCAGTTTATATACTAGAAAATTTACAACCAATCAGACAGGCGATGATTATTATTCTCACGCAAGACTGACTCTCGCCAAAGCAGATTGATATGTGTGCACACCGCACGGAATGAAAATCCTACATTATTTTTTTCCTTTTTTTGCCAGTATATACTTCTCCACACTTTTGTTGACTTTATAACTGTATCAACCTAGAAGAAGCGTTGATATAAAGACCAATAAATATAATTATACTGTTATATAGTAGACTTGATTGCTACGTCCGTCACTTCCATGTTGTTGTTTCACGTCATTTGCTTCCTCCTTGGACTGCCAACCCCCTCTTGTCCAACAGGGCAAACCTCCGACTGTAAGGTGCACAAGGGAACAACCAATGCAGGGGCATTTTAGGCAAAATCTTGAAATTTTCTAGAAATTTTCACGAGTGCATGAGGAACATAGTAGTTACTTTTTGATTGTTATAGATCGTGGTTAAAGGGTTTGTAAAGTAGAGATGTGATTTTTTTACAGCATGGGGCAGACAGAAGCTCTAGCATATATAGATATTAATAGAATTGCTTTTGTTTAGCAAAGCATTGTCATGTTTGAATAACTTCCCAAAACTACCATGAGTCTTGGGAAGTTATTCAAAGGGGGCAGCACTTTGCCATACAAAATCAATACTCTGTTCAAGTTTACAACATGTATGATGAATAATTTTAGGGTATTTTTGTTCTGTGTTTTAGAAATAACACTACTAATTTGGACAAAACCCACAGCTTTGAAATCTAAAAGGGTCATTCCACTTTTATTTAGGACATGGTAGTTAATCCCATTTAACAAACCTGGGGAAACCTTGACCTTGGAACTGTTTTCATGAGCACCAGACAGCTAAAGCTACAGTATGCTGATTAGGCTCACAAACATCCTGCCAACAGCCAAATGAGGGTAACCACAAAAGGGCGGATGTTATAGATTGTAATCCAATTACAATCTATTAAAGTAAACTATACGAGAACTTTTGGAAGCACCAGTTGGTGCTGCACAGATGGTTTAGTGCAAGGAATGAGACTTTGAAGGGACTAGCTTCTGTATGGCAGCGCATTGAAGCCCACAGCCTCTGTTGGCTTGTAAACCTTCAAATTTAATGAATTTAAGCATCTTTATTTATTCAGAATTTCTTTTTATGTGCTGCCACATGAAATTTTTCCATGTCTCCAGCTACACTGTAAACTAGGCTTCCTGATTCATCCCATTCATCATGACATGTTGGGGAGGGGTGAGTTGGGGGCTTGAACCAGGGTCTGGGTTTTAAAATAGACCAAGCCAAAGTACATTCGCAAGCAAAACAGACTAAGTTCTGTTGATTGGAAAGAGTGAGGAGCTTGTGAACTGTGTGTCATGGGGTTTACTGTTAGCCCCAGTGGTCACAGGACAAACCTGGGAGCCGAGAGGTTCTCCCATCGAAGTCCTACATTTATTCTCACTGCACTGTGGAGCCGTGTAAAGGTGCTTTGTGTGGCTCAACTCGGAGCATTCCTGCTGGTTTACTGTATCAGTAACTTGGGACTAAAGGGTCGCTGGTAGGTTTTGGGTTAACCAGGTTTGGCTCGGTCGCTGCACACGCTGTCTCATAGGTGAACCGAACAAGTTTTATCTGTCAAGAATGATCTTTTGCAAAAGCTTCCCAGCACATTTCTTCTCACCTTTCCTCTCATGAGGAAAAGTATTTATGAATACGTTCCCCCCTCAGGCGCTCTGTCACTAACAGGATGGAAATGAGGAGTAAACAGACTTGCTGCAGTCGAGTGGCAGTGTATGAAGCACCAGCTTAGAGGGCATATTGCTTCCTATTTCTCATCTTATGGGGCTACTAGTGGATTTCCTCTGATTGTCTGCACATAGTCTGGGTGCTGCAGCCAGCTGGGAAAAGGTTATCAAGAGTAAATATGTGATCTGGACGCTCATCAAAGCTGCACAGATAGGCTTGTGTACTCAGCTGTTTAAAATGTGTCAGTGCTGGAGGAGAGGAAGGGAGGGGGGTTATTAGGCCTCTACACCTGCTATTTGTAGTTTCACTTCCACAGAAGATGTAAATTTTGAGCAGAAAGTGTTGTTCAGGGCGTCTAGGATGAGCGTGGTCAGGAGCAGTTCCCATGAAAGACGGCCATGCTGGCGTTGCAGTGAGGCCACAGAGGGTGAAGTGCTGAGGCTGTGGTGATGTAACGTCACTCGGCAGTGTGTCTTTTTTTACAGACCCGGGTGTTGGGATTGTATTAACAGGTATGCAGCTTGCTGAGGGCTGCTGACAGTGTGCACTGACAAGTAGATTACAGAGAAAGACATAACCGCCATACCAGCACACTGCCTGCCTTAAATCACACCAAAGGCATTTTATAATGGCTCAACAACGGCCCTCACGTCCTCTCTGGAGAAGACTTAAACTCTCAGCAGTTTGGCAGAAAAGCTCACAGTTCTTTACTCCTACATTAGGGGAAATTTTCCCCAGTTTAAAAAGAAATGTAGAGCATTGATATGAGCTACTTTGCAGAGTGCTTTGAGACTTATGTCACTGGTGGGTTTAAGTCAACCAAAGAACAGTTTAAAGATTATTGCCTGTAAAGCAGTGTTCATTTTGGATGCTATTTTGAATTTAGTCATAGTCTTTCAATAAAAATATGTATTAGTCCAAGTCCCATTTTACTCTTGAGAGTTTTAGTCTAGTTTAGTTGATGAAAATAGAATAAAAATTATTCCAGTTTTTGTCAATTAAAAATCTTTACATTGGAGTCTTTACCTTTTGTCAAAAAATTTATTTTCTTTGTACTACTAAGATCAGCCATATTGTGAAAGTGATATAAATGTAAAACACACATTAATGCACTTTCAATACTTGTTTAACTTAAAGTTATACTGAAACAAATACTGACATACCATGAATTCACTCTAATCTTTTTCCTGATTATATGTAGAGAAATATCATGGATTTTGCCCAACAGTCTGGCACTAACATTTCTGTCTCATTTAGTCTCCTTGACAAAAACTAAACCTACTTATGTCAGGTTTTTTAAATCAAAGAACTATGTTTTAGTAGATTTAGTCTTGTCATCAGCATGGAAAAAAAGGTAGTTGACAAAACATTTTATTCATAGTTTTAGATGCCGAAATGGTCACTACTCTAAAGTGGACTTTTGTAAAACTTCCCTCACGACAGACGACAATGTGATGACATCTGGGCTCATGAGACTGAAGTGAGATTTTACACAATTTTTTAACTTCCATAACAGAATATATGACTAGAAAACATTTCTTAAGCCTTAAAATGCAATGGTCCATTTTGAAAAGTTCTAACTCCGAATCCTCTTGCACATAGCACTCCATGGTGGGGTTTGTTCTATTAAGTTGACAGCTGCTATGTAAAATGGGCTATTATGCTACTAATGTTAAGTTTCTGGTTAATGTGACATGCAGCCAACAGCTGATAGATGTGTGATTCTGAGAAACAGAGGATTGTGAGGAAGTAATGCATATCATCACTCAGAAAACCGTCTATATGTGAGAATCTTTGTACATAAATACAATATGAAACTGCTCCTAAATACCTGTGCATCGTCACAGGGAGAAGAGTATTCACTGAATTTATTTCACAGATTTATTTTCCTAAGTTCACTGGTAACGTACGGCTAAAACAAGCTTACGCACATCTAATGTGCATGGAGAGGGTGGTTTTATAAAACAGACATGGAAGATCAGCTGTACTCTGTTTCTTTACTAAGTTCCATAGAAATGATTTTAAAGTGTTTCTTCATGTTTCTCACTGGTGAATACATCTTGCAAAGCTCCCATCTGAACTGGCCCGGTTAGAAAGTGACAGGACCAATCAGCGACAAGGGGCAGTACTTTTGGGCGCGGCAGAGTCGTGTTGTAAGCAAGCAGCGAGAAGAGGCCAGTCCAATTGTGGGGGAGGAGATTAGCGTGGATGCTGCTAAAGCGCCACTTTTATCAGAACTTGACGACATTTCCTCATTAAAAGAAGAACAAAGAACAGCAGTGAGTTGTTTTCTTTTCAAAAACGACAAAAGTCATGTACTGAAATGTCTATAGTCACCATGGTTTGCATTGTGCAGCTCTGTATGGAGTTTACTCCTCGGCTACGTCACGTGTTTTGTTGCTCTGATTGGCCTGTAGAAATGTGACACACAAAACGTTCATCCAATCACCCTCCACCTTTTTTATTCCAAAGGCTCTGCCCTTTCCCAACCACAGTCTATGGGAGGTTTTCCAGATGGATGTGTGAAACAAATCCATCTAGCGTGTCAGGTTGGGCTTAGTATTGATCTCGCAAAACATTTTTCACCTTGATGAGAAATCTTGTGATATTTTAACATTACGAGATCTTGTGACATCCCTACTGGATGATTAATAAGACAAACTAAAATCTATTTTAGCTATTATAAAGAAAATAATCTGCACAAATCTGCTCAACTTGCTTTTAACTTTTAGAGCAGAAGTTCAGACCTAGTGGTGCTTTTTGTTGCCTGTTTATGTATTTAAAAGGGCGCAGAATTGGACAATCAGAAAATATAACATAGGATTCCAATGAAAAGGTCATGCAAGTGTACATATTTGATGATTTTCAGGATAGCATGGTTAAATACAGTAATTTTGGCCACAATAATCCTAAAATGGGTCTTTTGTTAAGCTAAATTCTAAGTTGCAGTACTGTAAAGCTCATTTAAATCTACAGTGTGTAAAATTGGAAATATTAGCTAGGGATGCTTGGTATTATAGTAGGGGTGCACCGATCAATCAGCCAAAATTGGTATCGGCGCCGATTTCCTTAATTTTAGGAGATCAGCGATCGGCCTATCCTTGTAAATAAGATCGGTGGATAAGATCGGTTTCATATGCCTCTACCTTCTAAAATGTGAAAAATGAAAGACTAAAAGAACTGATATAATTTAGTAGTTTGGACAGCAATGCTTTAAACTTTTCATTTATATTCGAGAGAACAACCTCATGTGCAGGTAAAACAACAAGTTTGTATTGTTTCACAGGTATTGTTCAATGTTATTCAATAAAATAAGAGTGGAACATTGAAGGTGTATGCTGTCAGTTATAAAAAAAAATCAGTATCGGCCAAAATCGTAATCGGCAGGTCATGCTTTTTAAAGATCGGTGATCGGTGATCGGCCAGAAAATCGCAATCGGTGCACCCTTATATGTACGATATCAGTATAAGCAGATATTAGCTTAAAAATTGAATTATCAGTATTGATAGATATGGAAATTTCTGCTGATATTTACAACCAATATTTTGGCAGTAACAATTCTCCCTATCAGCTGTACATTTTTCAAACAAATATGTTATGTCAGCTGAAGTCATTTTCTTTATTTATCATCATTCCTTACACCTAAAAGTGTGTTTTCAGGGCTGGATTGTTGTTGATTTGCTCATCCTCAAACTTTAAATTGTGTGTTTTAAGGACTTAGGTTTTAGCTATGAATGGTATTTAAAGAATGGTATTGATATCATATTAGGCTAAAAATATTTTGTGAATTTCAGCATATCAGATATTGGCAATATCCAGTATCTTACATCACTAATATTAGCAACTAAGTCAAGATTGTAACTCTCAGTTCTAGTGATAACTGTGGCAACTAGTAGAATTTCAAAAGTTACATAACAGTTAAACGGCCCTTTCTGGGATTTTGTGGAAGCATAGTGGCGATTATGCTACAGTCCATGGTGGGGGACCCTCCTTATGTACTAATAAAAGGCGGTTTCTAAGTTATTGAAAATAAATGATTTTTATTAGTCAGGTGATTAAACTAATTTAAACATACTTGTAAACATTATGTTCCATTTTCACCACTTAATGCTGCTAAATATTACACATTGTACATGTAAGATCCCAGACATTTATTTATTCCAGTATGTGAAATTCCTTTGCGTTTATCTGGGACAGCATCAATACAAGACTGGCCTTGGATCATTTACAAACAAAACTTGTGCACAGCAAGAAGGGAAAGCCTATATAGTAAATTAACACCAAAAAGAATATTAAATGCCTAGAAAATTAGGATATTAATAAACAGATTAAAATGCTTCTTTCATTTGATCTTGCTTTGTAAGAGAGCCCATCGATGCCAACCTGCTGCACTGTGGGAGAGTTAGACACCTTTAATATTACCACTGAAGACTACTGTGCTGTAAACAATCAGAAAAGACTAAAGATTTAAAATTTCCAATGAGACATGGACAAGAAATCAGTTTCCATAATTTTATTTTAAACATGCTCATCTCTAAAGCCCGGACAAGCAGCAGAGTCTTTCCTGTCCTGTCTGTCACTCACTGAGGTTTAGATTTCTTTCAGCTTTGTCCAGATTATCATTCAGGAGACTCTGAGAGACAGAGCTCACTGTCTGTGGATGCAGACATACAAATGAATCTCAAGCTGATTTTTAAACTTCTTTTTCACAACGGTGCAATATACTAACATTATTCTGTCTTTCTTTGACAGATGTTAAAGTTCCTTCTTTTTTATACCTTGCTGCTTTTTATTTCTTTTTTTCTAATTTTTTGATACACAAGCTATTTGGCTTCTAACTGAGACTAGGGATACTCAATTATGGCAAAAATCATAATCATGGTTATTTTCATTGGTATACAGTTACTTGTTGATTTTGCAATATCAAAAAAACATGCACTTATCGAACTTGGACACTCGCTTTGAAATTAAGCAGTAATTGCTTAATAATAATTTTATTGCCAAAGTATGACAGCAAATGCTGAAACTTTTACCACATGGCAAACCCAGTGGACAAAACTAAATGGGTAATTGTTGAATCATAACTAGGAACCGGGCCTTAAATTGTAGGGGGCTTTTCTGTGAGGTTTTACAGAGTAGTATATGGTAGTGTAACACCAAAGTTACAAAAGCGGCTGTGTTTTTTTCCATAAAGGTCAAATATGTGACAGAACAGCTACAGGATAAAGTTCTTTAATGCTGCATAGATACTCTTATCAGTGGTTCTTACCAAGTCTGGTGTCAAGACCCATCACCATCTTTTAACAGAGAAATTACAACCCAAATTTCTTCATTTTCAATCATAGCTGAATACTATTTAGGAAAAAAAAGTCTATATGGACTTAAGATGTGACAGGACAAAGAGATTGAGACATTTCCTTCAAATTAAAAGCACATCTTAGACTTTTTGCCACATATGTTTTTTCTTGGCACACATCTCTGACCAACTGAAGCTGGCTTCTTAACCCACCAGTTGAGAGCCAAGGCCCTAAATCACAGATTTTGTTATGAAAGAGTCCATCCATACCAGCTTTATCCCTCTTTTTGCAACA
This sequence comes from Cheilinus undulatus, assembly GCF_018320785.1. Classification (NCBI taxonomy): domain Eukaryota; kingdom Metazoa; phylum Chordata; class Actinopteri; order Labriformes; family Labridae; genus Cheilinus; species Cheilinus undulatus. The sequence continues at coordinate 14,925,409 of NC_054865.1, forward strand.
TCAGTCTGTCTTTTAAATCATTATCACATTTTCGGGGGTTTTTTCAATGCATGTTGTTAACAGTGAATAGGCTGTTAATCTTTTTATACATAATCCTATTCAAAGTCATCTCAAGTGAAAACAGAAAATATGTAATTTTTCATGTTTTCAGTTTCCTTTTACAGAGGATTTCAAATAGACAGTAGTTTATACTTTTAACCGCATTCACATGTTTACATAAAACCCCTGAAAATTCTCCTAATTTTTTTGGTGAGCTGCATGTGTGAATAAAAGCTGTCTTAATTTTTCATCAGGCTTTACTCACAGTTTCCTGACGGTTACTTGTATATTTTCTGGGTGAATTCTAGGTGAGTTTATGTGAGAACATAGCAGGGAATACTTGAGAAATTTCAAGCCTGCAAGTTGGCAGGGATGGCGATGTTGGTTTCAGCGCAGTACCAGACTAGATTGGACTGGACAACAACAATCTCTGTGCATGAAATAACGTTCTTATATTTTCTTCTCTGCTCTTTGTTGTCATTTGGTCAAATTCTACTTAATATTGTTTGAATAGTCTCATTATATCATGTACAGTGAAGTCAGTTGCGTTGCTTTCCATGTGTACTTGTGAACATTAGGGGTGGGTCAATTCAAGTGAAAGACATAAAATGCAATTGCAGGTCCATTTAGAAAAGTTTTAACTACTAAGCCTTATGTAAGATATCACTGCTTACACTCTTGGCTAGGAGCGAACAAAGCACTATGTAGTGGAGTTTGTGCTATTAAATTTACTGCTACTGTTTATAATGCGCTGCTGCGTTACAATAAGTTTTAGATTGATGAGACAAACATCAACAGCTAGTAAAGGTTGACAGTTGAACAGGGAAAGGTTAAAACAGCAGCAGGAGGGGAAAGGAGCAAAAGCTAAGGAAGTAATGCACATTGTTACTTTGCAAGTCATCTCTGCATGCATATATGCACTAATTAGACACTATATTCTTCTCACTGGGACTATGCTATGACTATTCACTATGTGGATTTTCCCTCAGGGGATGAAGAAAGTACGACTTTACTTTACTTTATGCGCCAGTATTTAGCAGCAGTGGATTTATTTCACAGATGATTCATTTTCCTTAGTTCACCGGAAACGTGTGGCTTGAGCGTGGAGGGGGATGTCAGCAGTGATCCAGACAGGTGAAGGAGGATCAGCTGTGCTCTGTTTCTGTACTAAATGTCTTACAAATGATTTTAAAATATCATGAGCAAGAGCAAAGCACTTTCCACTTCAGGTAGAGAACTTCATAGACCAGCTTGAAGTGTAGTAGGCCAGCCAGCCAACATTGCAAGACATTTTTCATCGCGACTAGAAATCTTGTGACGTTTTAAGGCTGGCTCAGACTACACTATCTTTTTGGTTGTCCACAACAGCACCATGTCAGACTATGCAACTAAAATCTTTTCCCGTCTTGGCCGACAGACTGGCTACACTACAAGAGTGATCCCTACCGCTCATGGTAGTCAGTACGGTCTCTGCGACTGTGTGGGAATTCACAGGTTGTCGGGGGCGGGGTCAAAGAGTGTCAATGGCTCTACAACAGAGGCGGTCTATGCCCTCCTGTTGTTAGACGTCAGGATCCACGTCATTAATGTTGGGTCAGAGTGGGGGCTTTCACACCTACGCCGTTTGGTCTGGACTTTCGGACTTTTCTGTTTGGTCCGAACCAAAATATTAGGTGTGAAACCTCCCCTGGACCATGGTCCGGACCAAACAGCCGGACCTTGGTCCGACCAAAAGAGGTGGTCTCGGTCCGGACCAAACGGAACCACGGTCTGGTTCGTGCCTAGTGTGACAGTAATATTTTGAAAAGTTCAGACCTTTGTATCAATGACAGGAAGTTACGACATGACTGCCGGCAAAGGAAATCCATTACCATAACAAAATGAGCTGTGGAAGAGCCCACAACAATCTCACGGACTGAAATTAACCAGCAGCCTGGAGAGGGTGGGCTGACGGTAGCTCCTTAACGTTACGCGAGGAGTAGAAGTGTCCGTTATTATGTTGAATGGAGATTGTCCAAGCACGGAAAATTTCATAAAATTTTAGATAAAGTTATACCTCACTACTGACAGCTCATCTTTTCAAGAGTTTTACAGCACATACCTTCTCTCCTGAGTCTGTGTTGCAATGGCTCGCAGGATTGCATACTTTCTTCTCCTTTCCTGTCGATGATGATAAAATTGTTGTCTAATAATAAAACTAATAAGACGAACTCGGACCAGCCTTATTTACAGCTCTTCAAGTTGTCGCTTTTGGTAGTAGAATATCAACAATAATGATGGTAGGAATGACGATTTCATTCATTGTTTACAACATTCAAGACTTGCGTTATTCAACATGTTGATGTCAGACGCCCACCGGCCAAATGACCAATCAATGTAAACTAGAGAAACACGCAAACCACGTAGTTGATGACAATATCACGTAGGTACATCATGTAAAGTCTGCTAGTCCAATTGCAATAATGACAGTGTGAAACCCAAACAGACCGAACCAAATGTATACAGTGTAACAAAAACATGGAACTTGGTCTGGACTATCAGGTGTGAAAATGACCAGTGTCAAACTAGACAATGATGCAAGAAAATTCTGACATGCTAGTCTTGTCGAGGTGCGGCCCTTGGGTGTCTTGCACGTGTCATTAGTTATGTCGTACTACCATGCTGTTTGCTGTTCCCGACGCTCTTAAACAGGCCTAAGTTTTGACGATGAGCTGCGATGTTGCAGTCAGGCTAAAATCTGGCTGAATTTCTGTAGTCTGAGCTGGCCTTTAGTCATGAGAGACATCATGGCATGAGATCTCATCACATCCCTAGTGAACATGCAATCTCAGAGGATTTTAGGGGCAACCCCCCTGGAATTTTCCTGCAGTGCTCGGTAGGGATTCACAAGATTTGAGTTTTGTTGATATCTGATATATATGTGGTCCAGACCTAAAACTTTAGCCTTTAAAACAGTAGAAGTTTGAGGAATGAGGACGAACAAATAAAAAGACTTCAGATGACATAGGTCTGTTAATCCAGCCCCAAAAAGATTTTCGATGTTAGGTGACATCCCTTAAACTTGATTGTAATCTTGGAGATGGAAAAGGGGAGTGTGCTCTTCAGGACTGCTGTGACATCAGGAATTTTCATTACTCATATTATGCAGGAGATGCTGGTTTGACCTGCATCATAGTCTGTGTGAAATGGGTAAAGGAAAATTGCTCAAGTGTCTGGTTAACTTTGCAGCAGAAGAGTTTAGCTTTGGCACATTTTTTAACATACAGGAAATAAACATAGTATTGTAATAATAGTTCTTTAGAAACCAGTCAGTTACAGTGACAGAAAAGCATTTAAATTCTGTAGAAAAAATCTTTACTGTCCAAAAATGAAAACAGTGGGTATAACTAAAATTTGTGTTGCATAAAGATGACCAAAAAACAAAGAGCATGGTTAAATGTCTTCCATGCATATGTCATATGTAGTTTTCTTAAATTACTCAGTAAATGTCCTGCCTTGTGCAGCAGTATCTGGTCTAAGTCTGTTCGGCTGTTTGTAGCTGTAGCTCCAAGTTCTGTTTCATCCGTTTATAGCAAAAGACAAGTTTATTTTAAACATTTAGCTTGTAGCACCAGCAGTAGTGTTTTATTAGACAAAGTTGTAATTGAGAAACCGATTAATTCTTTGCTGGGTCTGCTCGTCTTTCCTAAACCTACCTGCGTCACATTCCTACAGTAAAACTTTATAGACCAGCATTGAAGTAGTAGTGTGTGCGACAACCTGTTAGCTGCTTGGTGTGAGTTTTCCATGACTCACTGCCCTTCAGCTTTTGAAGTCTAAATCCTCCTCGCAGTGATGTGCGATAATGGCCTCCATGTTTCTGTGGGTGCTGCTGGGGCTTCAGGCTAAGTATTGTTTAGAGAATAGCACACAGGTGGGAGGAAAAGTTGGAAAGGCAAACACTCCACTTATCATTACCAATCATCACCATCAGGCCTTTACCAAAAGTTGTCCTGATGTGGGTTCAGAGTCTTCTTCCCAGAAGTCAGAGCAGTGTTTTTTTATATACTTCTCTCTTTGTAGTTGTTTGGTTTGTGCTCACTGTAGCCCATTTGTTTGTGTAAATAGATCCAGAGTTCACTGACTCTCTTAGTAACAAGAACAAAGACGTACTCAAGAGGTTAAAAACAAAACAAATGTAAACAAATCTGTTTTAAATTGAACATAAAACAGCATAAATACATGTTTTTATAATTTGCTCACATCAAAGGCCAGACAACTGTCTTTTGTTGTCTGTCGTTTGATCAAAGGCCCAGACATTTTCACTTCTGCCAAAGATAATCCTTCAATTCACCAGATTATAGAGTATGCAGCAGCTGCTACAGGTTGGTGCTTTTCATGTAGGGGGCGCTAAAGCGCAGTTACAGCTTCTGTTTTAGCTCTGCTAGTAGCAGGGCTTTGATACTCTGCTTGGTCCGGACTCTCAACAACTTTTAAATAACTTATTCACTCTCACATTTATGGATATTAGAAAGAAAATAATACTGGCTTTGGTGATCCTTAGACTTTTCATTTAGTGCCACTAACAGGTTGAAGTCTTAACACATTTAGTGAAATATCTCATCATGTACTTGAGTAATTGAAGGCTCCAAACAAACTGTTTTTGCCACCGCATTCTAAATGTAAACATAACACCCCTAATCATAAACACTTTAATCGTTGTCACTTAAACATTTTAAAGTTGTGACTACAGTACTCTTTGAGAGTCTTTTATGTTTCAGTTTTTCTATTGTTGAACAAGTTGTTGTTCAACTTGAAGTCTTTTGATCCGTTGACAGTGCGTACATGTTTTATGGATGATGTCTCATATGAAAGAATGATTTCAACGTCTTTGATGTCCTTGTTTTTGAAAGCCTGATAAAAGCAGATAAATCAAAGAGTCTGGGGTTGATATTAAGTGGAAACAATGGCAGCAATAGCCTGGAGGCAGAACAATGTAAACTTTATTGCACTGTTAACTTAAGCTTGAATAGAACCTGAGTGGAGTATTTATTCTGTCACACCAGGTTAAGTTGGCATTGAAAATGAAAACTGAGAGGCAAACATGTTCTGTCAACAACAGCTCAGTTCAAGTGTACTGTCAATATTTAAGATATGTATTAGATAAACTTCTCTGTATAAAAGGACTTTTTCAAGAGTGGAGAACATTGATTTGTATATTGTTGAATTCATCAGGGATTTGGTGTAAAGTGTATGTGGATAAAAGATGAAATATGCAGATCATTAGAAAAAAAATGTGTTTTTTGTCACTTAACTAAGAAGGGCAGGCTCTGATCTGTACCGAAAGCAAAATATACAGCACAGAGTTTAAAATAATTAGTAGTTACTCTGCCAAAAACTGAAATCCAAGCAAGTGCGTTTGTCATATTATTGTCATTATAAGCTAAAATGATTGAATTGCATAGAAATGGTCAAAATATCTGGCAGTGAGGCAAAATTAATTTCTTTGGTGTCTTCTTGAACTGAGATGCACTTCCTAACTTAGATAAGGTACAGTTTTTTCCCACACATGGATCACCCTTGGGTTGACTACCCACCTACTTTACCGCCACCCAAGTATATTTGCCAAACATTTTAATCCTCAGCATGATTTTCTTCCAGTATGTGCCAAAGAGAAGATGAGTTTAAACTGAAGTTTAGTTGAAGTCTAGTTGTATATTGCTATATTGTTCAGTATAATGGCAATCCCATGTTATTATCAAACTGTGCAGCACTATCTACAACTTATTTTTGAGTTCAAAGTTTCATAGAAAGGTGCTTCAGGCTTTTCTCCTTTAGAATTTGTCATAGGAAATTTGGAAGTTTGCCATTAAATTTAAACCAGATAGTTAAGTTAAACGGGCTTTGCCTACATTAGTAAAACCTCCAAAGAAATACGTAACATACTGATTTAAGAAAAGGGGGTTGAAACAGGCTACATTTCACCAAAGCAATAAGAAATAGAATGTGTATTTTGTTGCATTTTTGATAGGGATGCGCAATAATATTTTTTTGTCAATATCCAATGTGCTTATATTGACTAAATAATTTCAGCCGATACCAATATTTTGATTTAGTTTAAATGTAAAAATATTTTTTGAAATGTATTTCCAACCTAAAACTCCAGTACCTAAAACACACAATTTAAAGTTTGAGGATGAGCAAATTACCAAACCCAATCATTAAACAACATGTTGGAGTGCAAAGAATGTTGATTAATAAAGAAAATGCTTCAGATGTAGTAGGTCTGCTGGTCCAGCCATAAACTCCACTTACTTAATTGTTTGTACAGCCAATATTTACAGCTGACAAAAAGCTGATTTTGATAGCCAAAATATCAATTGTAGATATGAGCAGGTATTGTCATATCTGCCCATATTGCATCCGTGATTTTTAAGAATAATGAGAATCAAAACTTTGATTCAACACAATAAGGCCCATTTTCAAATAATTTCTTTCACCTGAAAAGTGTGTCAAAATACCAATTCCTGCATCTTTGCAAATCAAAGTATGTAAACAGTCTTGTTCCTTTGCTTTTTTCTCTGTTTTGAACCTTGTTTTTCTGTTGCATCAAATATTTTATAGTCAAAGGTAGAGGGGTAGCAGGTTGGCTTGGAATTAAAGTGTTGATGTAGGATTTTGAGAAATGTCAATGGAGGGTTTGGGAGGCAAATTTATTTTTCTAAAACCAAAGCTTTAAAAAAAAAGGGGATGGGCTCTGTTGAGCTCTATAAAAAATGTTTATTGCATCTCAACTTTAATATCAGGTTTGTGTTTTGCTGACTTTAATGGGCCACACATGCGGCTCTTACCTTTTTCTCCCCGCAGGTGATTTTTATTTTGTATTTTTGCAGTGAATATCGGGAAGCTACTTTTGAACTGGCAATGAATACCCTCTCAGTCTCATTTTTGTTTTCCTCCGCAGTATGTGGTCCAAGCATCGATATCGGAAACGACATCAGTGAATTCAGGCGTCTAGAAAACTGCACAGTGGTAGAAGGCTACCTGCAGATCCTCCTCATCGGTGACAAGAACAACAACAACATCAACCAGGAAGTCTTCCGCTCCCTGAGCTTCCCCAAGCTGACCATGATCACTGACTACTTGCTGCTATTTAGAGTTTCCGGCCTGGACAGTCTGAGCACGCTCTTCCCCAACCTCACTGTCATCCGCGGTCAGAAACTCTTCTACAACTACGCCCTGGTGATCTTTGAGATGACCAGTCTGAAGGACATTGGCCTTTCCAACCTAAGGAACATCACCCGCGGCGCCATTCGCATTGAGAAGAACCCTGAGCTGTGCTACCTGGACTCCATAGACTGGTCCCTCATCATGGATGCAGAGGTTAACAACTACATCGCTGGGAACAAGCAGTCCAAGGAGTGCAGCGATGTTTGTCCAGGGATCATGGAGAACAACCCTCAGTGCAGGAAGACCATGTTCGGCAACAACTACAACTACCGCTGCTGGAACTCCAATCACTGCCAGAAAGGTAAGCTGAATGTCACACATGATGGCTTATCTGGGATTTGAATGACAAATAGATCATGCAGATAGTCCAGCCCTGGCCTGATTTGTTTGGATGTGCATTTTTGAGGGTAAAGAACACTGTGTCTACATCTACGGCCTGCTGCCTGTTGCTTAAAGACTGTAGATGTTCTGTATTGATCTGTGCAGCAGTTGATTGTAAGGTAGGACTGACCACAGATCTTTACTACAATTCAGGTGTTTAAAGAAGTATGAGTGAGGGTTCAGACATTTTTCAAGTGGGGCTTATGAGTTTCTCATCAATGGACATAGAAAGATGGGATTTTTCCTGTTATTCTGACCTTAAATGTTTAAATGATGGGCCTTATATATAATTTACTTTGGTGTTGCACAGCCTGATGTGCTCTGTCCTGCTGTGAGGTCACTTTAGGAGAAGCTTATAAAAAGTCACAGACTACTTTAGAGCCTAAAATAACAAACAAGCACCGATTAACTTCATCTCCATTTCACATAGAATTATATTAATAGCCTAAACTTCATCATTTCTTAGCACTTGTCAACACAGAGAAAGCAGAATTAACATGTTTTTAAACTCACATTACAGCTGGTAGTTCATGTGTAGCAGTCTGATGTTAGAAAAGATCAGAGTGCCGTGCCAGGCCATGACGCACCTTTGCAGGAATATATACGCCACTATGGCTATATGTGTGCATTCCTTGTTTGCTGAATTGGCCTGAAATTGTTGGCATGATTTCATTTATCACATTTAAAGCACAGACAGTGGTGCTGCTGGTGGAAACAGTCACATATTCTTAAGGCAGTTATTATAAACATGTGCTTATTACACAGCACCGTCTTCATAATGGTGATTTAAGCAATGCCATGGCCATTTTTAATACCCCAGGATACAGTATTACTGAATTACCACCCATTCCTACAAAGAACTAAGAATATCTGCAACTTTTTGCATTTTTCTTCATTATCCATGTACTGTCACCATCTAAAAACACTAAACCAGTGTACTAACTGCACTCCCTCTCTTCCTCTAACGCATTGGTTCCCAACCAGGGGTCCAGGATAGGGATGGGTGTTTGGAAGAAACCTGCCAACTCGAGCATCTGTAACATTAACGATCAATTAATTGATTTATCGTTATGTATCTATAAAAACATACATACATGGGCATATATATATATATAAGTGCTGTCAAACGATTGAAATTTTAAATTGTATTAATCACAGGATTGCTGTGGATTAATTTAGATTTATCATGATTAAATATCATTTATTTTTAATCTATGTAATTGCGTTTCATTTTGCATAAGCAAGCAGACTCAAGAAAGAAAGGAATATATATGCCAGGACTATTCAATTACAAAAATTACAGTTATTCAACTGGGCCAAATCTTTAAATTAAGGAATGTAGCCAGGCCAGACACGTCTGGCACCCATTAAGCTGCTGGTAATGTCAAATTTAGAAACAATACAGATCAATTTGATGAAAAATATTCACTTTTATTCCTAGTCTCCCTTTTAAATTTAGCGTTTCGTGAGGGTAGTTTGTCGCAAGCTTGGCGACACATTGGTCAAAGTGCTAGCAGAATCCCTGACAAGCGTATGCTTTGCGTTAATGTGGTATTTTAAGCTGGAAGTGCTTCGGTGAAAAGAAAACTCCTACCTGCAGAATGTGCATAATACTTTGTGTCGGTCGAATGTTCCATCTTGGTTTTTTTTTAATACTCAAATTTCTCATCGAGAGGGCCAATGTGCTGTTTAGCATCTTCCATATCGAGTTGGTTGGTCACTCAACAGCCCACCCTACTTTTCACTTTCACTTTTAACCCTACGTTTCAGGGATCTTGAGTCATTCTGTGCTGTAGATTGGTTAATTGAGTAAAAATTTTTAATCAGATTAATCATGATGATGGATTAATCCGCATTAATGCGTCAATTTTTACAGCCCTAATATATATATATATCTATATATATAGATATATATATATGTATATATATCTATATATATAGATAGATAGATAGATTTACAGATATATGTATATATATATGTATATATATATATATGTGTGTGTATATATATATGTGTGTGTATATATATGTATATATGTGTGTATATATATATATATGTGTGTATATATATATATTTATATATGTGTGTATATATATATATATATGTATATATATATATATATGTATATATATGTGTGTGTGTGTGTGTAGATATATATGTATATATATGTATATAACATTTCCCTATATAACAAAAGCAGGTAACTAATGAGTGTTTTTCTCAATGATTAAAACCCACTCACAATGTCATGACAGTAGATATTGTTGTGCAGTGCAGAGTAAGACGTGTTTAGTCTCTTTATTAAATGCCAACATCAGATCGACTAAATTCCCTGTGATCAACCAAATTCTTAACGACCAATTCATCGATCATCGATTAGTTGTTCCCATCCCTAGTCCAGGACCCTCTTGGGGGGGCCAGAGATTTTAGGAGGGGGCGCAGGGCTCTGTCTGCTTTGAGGTTGCCTAAATTAGATTCACTTGTACTAACTCAAATCACAATGAAATGCTTATGACTAGTTAACGCAAAATTGTCTTGATAAGATAACCTTTGTGTGGGGTTATTTTATATTGTTTTGAACAATGAAAGCTTTTAAATTTTATGTTAATTTATTAAATCTATGTATCACCTTTTGTTTGTGTGGGTCCTGGGGGTCCTCAGCTTCTCTGCAATATAAGTAAGGGGGGCTCATAGGAAAAAGGTTGGGAACCACTGCTCTAAAGGGTGGTTTGGAGTAGCGTCTGATGCATGCTCTGCTTATGATCAGAGACAGAGATGTCTGCTGTTATGTCTCTTTGTCAGATGCAAAGATTGAGCATTGTCTCATGTTAAATTTGAACCATCTAATGCTGTCATTTTAATTGTTTGGTGCAGCTGGTCAAAGCTGCAACAAAGAAAACAAATTTAACTCTCCTAAATTTTGTTGTCATTCATAGCAAACCCTTTCACACAATGTTTACCTGGTGTAACAGAAATACGAATAAACTTTTTAAAACCACAGCAATACACTACAGTAATAAGCACTCAGCGTGACCCCTGTTTGGATGAAAGCCCAACCAAAACAATCACTATCACTTTATGTTTTGGTTTGAATACTTGAGTGCTTCACCTTGCAGACTCATGGCCCTTTTCTCTGGCGATATCGAACTTTGAAACATTTCACAGATGGTTTGTGCTTGTGTCCTTCCATTTATCAAAGCTATTGCTCTGAGTGTTGATGAGTATCTCAGGCAACATCTTTTTAGGAAAACTCCCAGAAGAGCCAAACAGTGGTAATAAATAAAACTGCAGTTTTACATCCACTCATGTCTGTCTTTAGCAAGGTGTCTAAATGGATGTAAGCATTTGTGACAGCCCCTTTCTACTTGCATAGAAAACACCATGGATTTCAGGATGACTCCTTATAATGTTGCATTTTTTTCAAAGAAATTCCACATTCAGGTATCTTATGGTCCTTAAAAGGTACCATGAATGTTGACAGAGAGTGCTCTCATGTGTCTAAACAAACAGAATTAGAGACAGAAATGCCTCAGAGTTTAATTAAACTACTGCAAGCTCAGTGTGTGATGTCGCCCTTTAATTTTGTGTTTACGACTGCAGTGTTGTTTTGCCGGTGCGTTTCAGACGATGTGTTTTGGCTGACTGAGTGTGTGTCTGGCTGAATTGTTTCCCTGGTGACTGGCGCCTTGCTGCAGACTCAGCATGTTGATGTTTTCAGTCTTGTGACATGGAACTGTCGCGGGAATGGGCCTGGACTGCATGCATGAACATATGTACACATAGATGCACACTGACACAGTCATAAAATACACAAAAACAGACAAAGATGTGAACAGAGGTGTAGAGCTATCTGACATATGTGCATACACTTTATATGCTTTGTGGGTTGTTGGAGTGGCAGAGTGTGGGCATGCAGGAGAAGAAAAAGGAGGTGAAATAGTCACAGTAAGACATGTTGGATGGATGGATGGATGGAAGGATGGATGGATGGATGGAGGGAAGGAAGGGAGGGAGGGGGTGTCAGGTGGAGGAGCAGAAGTCTGCCCTGTTTATCATTTCTCTCGTCAGCAAGAACACACAAGAGTCCTCAGAAATAAAGCCCTCTCCTCTTCTCTTTGTTTTGCTGTGCCAAAGGGTGTCAGACTCCTGCTATTGAAAGGGAAGAACTCTTATCTTATTAAACACAATTTAAGTCTAGACAGTTTAAATATTTATAAGATAACTCTACATATACTCGATACATGGTTGTGTCTTCTCTTGCAACTAGGCCACCCATCTTCACTCCAGTCTCACCAAACTTCAAAAGTTTCCACTGTGGTGCTTTGATAAAGAACTGAGCAACTTGTTTAGGCTGTAACAATAGATTCTTTATTGTTATGGTTGCTTTGTCTTCTGTCTTTTTGTATCAAAAAGCATTGATTTCCATCCTGGTGACATAATAAGCAATACGTTTTTGATAATGTCATGATTTATATTTCGTGATGAAAAATAAGGAAATATTCGGATGATGCTTCCTGGTGTCCAGTGCAAGGGAGTACACCAGTCTGGTCAGCATGAACCTTTGAAGCCAAATTTTGTACACTTTGGAATATGCATTTGGATGATTTCTGTGACAAAAACAGGACCAATACTGTATTCATTATCAAACTGATAAAGCAGATTACAGTATTTCATATCAGACTGATCAGTAAAGTCTGACCATGTAAAATGTATCATATTTTGTGAGATAAATTACTTTAATGAACAATGTGTTGAACTTGATGAACAAATTCATTTTAATCATAAAAGCTCAGTTGACATATCGTTATAGGTAGCTGAATAGAAGGAAAAGCTGGTTGGCTAGATAGCATCCTGTTGGTTATAAGCTAGCACACTGACGTACAGTCCCCAGGATTCACTGCAGAAATGTAATTTTTTTAAAAACACACTTGATACATTAAAGATGTCAAAAGTTTTGCTCCTTTAATACTTTTGACATCATATAGTTTTAAGTATAGAATGCATTTTTACATTTGATTGACCCTAGGAGCATTAAAGTTATAGAAGGAAGAAAAGGTGTACAGTACGGCTGTATGATTTAGGAAAATGGTCCTTTTTGGCAATTTTTTTCCCCCACAAAACCATGATTTTAACTAAATATGCAGTCATATTTCAAGTTCCTTATCTTATGTATTTTTTTAACAAACACTAGCAATAAATGATTTCATATCATTACCAACACGATATTGGACGGATTAAACAGGAGCTGAACAATTTTGAAGAAATATCTAATTGCACCTATTTTGAATCCTATTTTAAATTGATTTAAATTTTTATGTTAAATGGAATGTTTATGTTATTCCTAGTTTAAGAAAAACACAAAAATGAAGAAGGGTATTTTTTGCACCTTAATCTAGAAAATAATGGTACTTGTATATTTGCGTGATGTGATCTAGACTGGTCTTTTGACTTACATTCAGGTCAAAGAAACACTTCACTCTCTGCGATTTGAAAAATCATACTGGGAAATTTTTTCCAAATCAGTGCACAGCCGTATTTTCAACCTAAAGCTGTCTTAAACAGAAAGGGAGAGAGACAATGTTAGGGTGATTAACAGGGAGATTAAGCAGAGAGAGGAAGTGCTTACAGTGATGAACAAAGTGGTGATTCAGAGAATAAGATGCTACATTCTGATTGTTTCACTGTACTTACACTTAAGAACTCTGACACATTTACAGAAAGGTGCAGGAAGGTGCAAGATTTTATTTGATTGATGCTGAAGTCAAGCTACTTCCTGCCTGCTGCGTGTCTCTCTCTTATCTTCCCTCAATCACAGACTACATTACATCAATAACCATCTTATTTACCAGCCAGCAAATACATGTGTGAAGTCCCTTTATTATCTCTTAACCCTCTGAGCGCTAAGCCATCAACCCTGTGGTGCACATCCTGTGTGTTTTCATATGTGTGCTGTACTAATGTCACTAGAATAAATAAAAAACAAAACATGCGACAGGAAAAAACAAAATGGAAATTAAAACTCAAAAATTTTCGTGTGGGACAAAGTAAATAATAATGACTAAAACTTTTTTGTACTGTTTTTGTTCTCCTATCTCTTGAGGCCAAAAAAGTGGAAAAAATAATTCCATGACCAAAAGTCTTTAAAAAAATTATGTATTTACAAAATAGTCTTTGCTTTCATTGGTATTGGCTGTATTTGTGCCATTACTCAAAGGAGTTCCTGTCTGCAGTGGCACAGAGGGACACATCACAGGCTCTCTCTTTCTCTCTCCTCTCACAATGAAAAACAAACAGCAGAAGCAGCAGCAAAGAATGGTGACTGCGTGACAGTTTTTCTCTGTGATTGGCCTTTCAGACTGGCGCTGTCATACACGACAAGAAGTGACACAGTTTAAAAAAAGTTGAAAAACTTTTGAAACATGAATCACTGCCTCTAACTTGTTTTTCCTCTTGAAGCTAGCCATTGGGCCTTCTCATTGACACTATTAATGCCTTTGAATCCCTTGCAGCAGTGTTTTTCAGCGAGCCTAGAACTCATGTGACTTTATTTTAACTCTATTAATTAAATCCCCACCAGTAAACCCGATATTGTATGTCTTTTTATCCACTTTTATCCAATTACGATCATTTATTACTGCTAGCTTGAATTTCTCTTGCTCTTTGTGAGGGTCTGTCAGCCAATGGCAGGCTGTTCCATGATCACGTCATGCAGCCTGATTAGAGCATAAAGGAGAGAGAGAGACTGTGATGCAGCTCCCTGTATTATTGTTATTTTAATATTTAGCAGTAAAACTCAATTATCATCAGCAAAATAACCTTGGGGTCACAGAGATGCTGTACATTCTGATTCTATTTGTTGAGCCATGTTATGAGTCTAATATAGGTCTGAAATAATTTGCTAGTCGGCACAGTCAGCCCAGAAAGTTCACACTATTATTGGATTGGTACTCGGTATCGGCTGATACCCAACACCTTGGTATCCGAATTGGTAGTGGGAAGGAAAAAATCGTATTGGAACATCTCCAGGAAATTGATGCATAGGAACATCCCTAGTAAAGATATCATTTAATTTTTATGGTACTACAAAATTCACATTCTAGTATTTTTGGTTGTCTTAATCCTGCAGCTTAGAGGATGTCATATAGGCCACCACGGGTGTTCCGTTTGTTGAGTTCTTTCACCACAGTTCTTGAAGCAGCAAGTCGTAAGGAGGATGTCAAGTGTAACTGTTGTAAAGAGAGTTCTTTCTGATTAAAAAACGTTTGCCTTCTCCACTTTGTTGAGTCTAGACTCAGACATGTTTTTCTAAAGTGAGGGGCTGTGAAGGGCAGGAATAGATTTGAATATTCTTTAACTAAATGCCCTTGCTCATACTTCTATTAGCAGAGTTGGTGTGACAGCTGCTGCTACTACTGTTTCTCTTACTACAGCATCAACTACTTGGCCATCTGCTTCTACTAGTATAACTACTATTATTTCTACTGTTACTACATCTAAGACTACAACAGTTACTACTATTACTGCACATTCATGTTGTTTATAGCTGAATGATATCATAGTCTAACAGAAGACATGTAAGCACAGACCACTGCTCCAGGTTACTTTAGAAAAACTAGTGTAAGCAAGTTTTAACGGTGACTGTAAAAAAGACCTACATTTCTGTTAACACACAAAATAGGAGAGACAACGAAACTCTCTCAGGCCAACAAATGTAGTTTGTGTTGCTCCTGACTAACCAAACAGATGGGACACTTTTAGGCATGACTAATGTGTTTGTGTTCAGTTGGCATCTTGCTATCCAAGAGGTTGACATGTTTTGTTAAATCAGTTTAAGCAGACTAAATATAGAAGAAGCAGAGAGCGACCCTGTGAAGATGCACAAGCAATCCTAGTCGGCTCCAGAGGGAGTTTGTCAGCCAGGGCAAATGGGCCATCATTTGCTGCTGCGGCTGCCTTAAAACAGCAGTGATCTGAAACAACATGAGCTCCACTGCTCTCACTGCAGAGACTGCATTGTTATACTATTTATTAGGCGCTTTATTGGAGAAGTCTGGTGGCAGTAAAGCCAGGCTTCATTAAATTTAGGAAGGCCGAGAGTTTGAGTGGTTGAGCTGGCCGACTGAGCGGTGTTCATTTCCTCAAGTTGTTGTTTTGTGGCTCCAGTACCTGCAGTTCAGAGTCTGGTTATATTGGACATATAATGGTTCACAAGAGTCATTACCTGCCTGGTACATTAGTTCTGGTTACAGGTTGGTACATTTAAGGTTCAGCAGGGAGAAAACAAAATATGTGGAAAGTAACAGTTTAATGTTTGTTCTTAATCTTAACATTTTTTTCACAAACTTGTTAGTTTTCAGTTTTTACTTTGACACTTCATCCATCCATTTTCTATACTGCTTATCCCATTCAGGGTCACAGCTGTCATAAGGCAAGAGGCGGGGTACACCCTGGACTGGTTGCTAGTCAATCGCAGGGCTGACATAGAGAGACAGACAACCAGGCACGCTCACACTCACACCTAAGGCCAACTAAGAGTCACCAATTACCAAGCAAGTGGCTAATGCCATTGTCTTATATTCTGTTTGTATTCCAGAACACATTGCGACTGAGCTGTGGCAACCAATGGTAGCTGCTGTGAGAAATGCATTCAGGGACAATGGGAGAAGCGAAACTCCAGCGAGAAATGCACGCTGACGGCTTAAAACTTCCACATAATTTATACTCGGATATTCGCGATATAGTCATTTTATACATCATAGGTGGCAAAAGCCGGGATACATCGAGTATACGCAATATATCGCCAAGCCTAGTGGGATTGTGTATGGAGTGGTATGTTGTAGCTGTACTATAAGTCCGGTCTGATCACTTGGTTTTATTCAAGATTAACCATTTTCTGCTGGTTTGTGTTCGTCTCTTGATAAGCCCCTGTGTCAGGCTACAGTAATCTAACCCAGGATCCTTTGTTTAAATGAGTGCCTTGCTCACAGGCCTGCTGCTACACTGGCATGAGAGTTAACTTTGTATCCACAGGCGTTTTATTGCCAAACACAATCTGTCATCCATCAGATCAATAGATGACGGAAGGGAAAAGTGCTAGCCCTGTTTTCACTGAGTCTATATAAAGGACATGCTTTCAGCCTGAACTCATTCATAAAACTGCTACAGAGAAAAAAACGGGTTCAAAGCCCGTCTGTTTTTCTGGGAAAGTCGAGAGTGTTTTTTAGCTGTCGTGGTGGTGGAGGGGGCTTCAATCTCCCGTGTTTACTTCCCTCATTTGTTTTTTGGGATCTGGTTTGGGTGTTTTGTCTTGTTCATAACTCGTAGGCTTCTTCTAAAGAGGAACCATGTCCATGCATGCTGGGAGCAAACACACGCTGTCTCACTCTCTCCGACACACCAACACGCACACATGCTCACACATTGAACAGCATGGGGGATGTTTTTCCGGTGCTTTGTATGGTCTGAGGAGATGAAAGCACATCATTAAAGTACAAAGTAGGTCTTCTGGGATTTACTGGAAGGAATTTTTTGTCTTTGTTAACCCTTGGCTGAATGGATTACACATCAAATTACAAGGAGTGTCTTCAGGGTTGTTTCTCAGCCTTCCGCTAGATTAATTTGCAATACATGACATGTCTGTGTTTGCTCATTTAGTGGACATACTACCCTGATGAGACAATAGACTTTCATGAATTCATCTTTTTCTAGGTGGAGAACACTGATGTACATGTACAGTGCTTAACAAACTTATTAGACCACCACCCAAAGTAGGGTTTATGCCACAGCTGCCCTAAATTAACAGCATTGGTAATTACCAAAATCATTTTTTATGTTTCTGCAATGGTTAATACACCAATATGTAGGAGCTCTTTAACCCAAATGTTATTTTTAATGCTAAAATATAATTATTGTTTTTATCCATGATTTTTCAAATTTACTGATTTAAAAAAAAACTGAAAAAAATAGTAAAGCACATTATTATTTCTTGATTGATATGTCAAATTATAGTTATTTACTTGCATTCCTGAACAGAAAAATGAGTTTTAGCGCTTGAATGTTATGCTTGATTAATTTCTGACTTCTCAGAGAAGCCCGAGTGAGCCAGCTCAAATTTGGGTATAAAAAGGTGACTTCAATTTGAAATTCCTCATTCCTGTTCAAAATTGCAAAACGTGGAGAGCTCACTGAAAATGAAAGAGTCCGCATTAAAGCACTTCATGATGCAGCTGTGGCATAAACCTTACTTTGGGTGGTGGTCTAATAAATTTGTTAAGCACTTTATATAATTAAAAGTTATATTCAGGTGTATGCTCTGTTTTTATGCTCTTTATTAACAACTTTTGTAGCCCCAAAAGCTTAGTTATAAGGAAAGGTGGTGAATTAAACTGAATATCTTGGAGGATTTGAGAGTTTCAGACTTGAGCTACGTTGAGAGGAACAATTAAAAAAATCTCACAGGTATCTCTAACACCATATAAGTTATTTCTTTGTTTTACAAAGTGGAAAAAGACAAGGCCTGTTATTTTCTTTGTGTTTTCCCCCAAAGTGTTTTTGTTTTACTATTGCACCCCTTACAGAGCTTATTACAGTTGTAAATATTATGCACTGTGTTCATCGATATTGAGGGCTTTTAAAAATTGATTTTAAGTGTTCTAAGCCACTTGACATTTATAACATTTATTAGACGTCTTTGAATGTCTCACTCCTCAATTTTTATTGTGTATCAAAAACTTCCTTTTGCATTTTATGTGCTTAAATGTCGCCATATTTAGTTTTGGATGTACTGTGTTGAGTGCTTGATTATCTGCCTATTGTGCTCAAGTAAAATACAGTTATTCTGGATAAAACTGAATTAAATAGAATCACTGGTCCATAAATCTACTTAAGTAAAAGAAAAAGTTTTAAGTTTACTTAAAGTCCTGAGGAGTGACACATTAAAACACGATCTTTCCTTATTGGCAATCACAACAAGAGAAGACATCTCCAACCAGGTTGTTCAGTTAAAGTCACAACTCTATAATAAAGTAAAATGCACAGGAAAAAAATGGCACTGTTAATTAGTCATATAGTTGAATTAATTTTTTTTTTTATTTAGGTGCCTATATTAGTCCACACTGCATATACATACACTATGATAGGGCTGCAGTACCTCTTGAAAATCTTGGTATGGTGGGTCTCCTCTGGCAAGAATAAATCAGAGTCAACCTAATAGCAAGGTAATGCATGCTGATGAAGAAAACACATCATGTGTCCCTAGGTTGTTATAGTTAACTAAAACTAAGTAAATAACTAAAACTAAAGTTCAAAAATCATTTTAGTTAACTGAAACTAAATAAAAACAAAGCTTTACCAAAAAAACAAAAACTAACTAAAACTATATAGTGCGCTCACAAAGCTAACTAAAATAAAATAAAAATGGAGACAAAACATCCTTAGTTTTAGTCTTTGACATAACCATACTGACTGGCACCAACACCAATGTCTGGGGAGTGTAAAATGACCTGATCTGATTGGTTAAGACTTCACATAGTGGTAGTTTTATGTCTAGAGTTGTATTTAAACATCATCATTACAAAAATAAAATGATATGTGAAGAGTAGCCTGTTTGAATATGTTAAAAAATGTATGATGCTGGCTCAGACCCGACACCTCTCCGCAAAAAAACTAAAACTAACACTAAAACTAATAAAAATGAAACTAAAACGAAGCATTTTGGCAAAAACAAAAACTAAACAAACAAACCAGCAGTCAAAACTAATAAAAACTCAACTGGAATTGAACACAGAAAGTAAAAAGGAAATAAAAATAAAAACTAATGAAAAATTCAAAACTATGCTAAGTAACTTTAAAAACGCACATTGTAAAATTTGCTAGAATTGTCATGAGATGTACTCAGATGCTTCAAACAACTTCTCAGACACACAATATACCTTTGTTCTGCATAACTGATTGGGCCTTTTCTCAACAACAGACCAGTTCATGAGAGTTGTACTCCCAAGTGTATAAACTGGGTAGGTGAGTGAAACACTGGGATGGGATAAATTGTTGACTAAAAACGTGTAGGCGCATACAGCTCTTCAGGAGGAATGGCAGGCGATCCCACAGGCATTGTGTGCGAGCAAATGGAGGTCATACCAAATATTGAAATTTGGACTTGTAAGAGTGGGTGGTACTGTCAACTTTTTATTGCATGATTGAATAAACTGTTTCCTTGATTCCTGATTTTTGTGTGTATGTCTCCCACAAGATGTGTGCAATAAGAACAATAACTATAATTGGAAATATAGTTCATGAATTACAAGTAATATATTCATGAATTTCAATGTGCGTTTTTAAAGTTACTTAGTGTTTTATAACCTTGATGTGTCCTTGAGGAACCCCCAAAGTCACAGGTGAGAAATCAAACCCAGTGGTTAACTGCACTCATGGTGCATATGTGTTGCTTTTCAAAAACAACAACACTCCATCAAAAACATGATCAAAAGAACCCCAGCAGGGATAACTTCACAACAGGCAACATTCAAACGTAATTAAACACATCTAGAGCACATCTAAACACTCTGCCCAAGGGCATGATTGGAGACAGCCTACACATCCCCATCGATTTGAACAGAACACAGTTGGCATATCTTAGATCAGTTGACTCTTTACATAGTTTTTCCAAATCGTTCAGCCCTTACACAGCCCTGGTACTGGAAAAAAGACCTTATCTTTGATAAAGAATTGTGCTTGATGATCATAACCTTCATGCTGGTCTTAAATATCGTGCTAATCATATTGGTCGAATCATGCAGCTCTACCTGCCTGGCATTGTGTTTCTTGTAAAGGACTGATTAATTATGTATCTAAAACAATGTGAAGGAAAAAATAACGACTCAAATTGTCAGCACCAGTGTTGAATTTGTTGAGTAAAAATAATTTGACTTATATGACCTTAAATGTTTGCTGACAACCTTTTATCCATGAAGAAGTAAAGTCCAAGCAGAGGGTGAAATGAAAATAACAAATGTTTGTTGGTGGGGTTATTCAGGAACAAAGTGTTACAATGACTCCCTGTGTGTGAGGTTGTCTGTTGACATGGTGTTTTTACAGAAATGAGTACTGCTGTCATTTTTTAGTCAAGATGCTGAATACATTACTGTGGCATCTTTGAAACCATGTGTTAGCTGACATGCAGGCGACACACAGTCAGCTGTCTAGCAGGAAAACACACTTGTATGTGTGTGTTTGTGTGTGAGAGAGAGACAAAGAGGGAGCTAAGGAAAGCCCAGCAGAGACAGAGAGAGTTGTGGAGTCAGTCTCAGTCCCAGCCCTCCCTCTCCTGTTCTCTGCCTGGGTTTGGATGTGGTAGATCCAGTGTTTATTTACTCAGTGCTTCATAGTGCTAAATCTGAGGCCATTTTTAAACACCCGTTTTCTTAACATGAACTGGCCTTTTTCTTTTTCAACCTCACTGATGTTTTTGGGATTTGTGCTGTACTTGACCTTAAAAGTTTTTGCTCTCTCCCAAGCTTTAGTTTTTGATGTCTTGGAAGGAGGAGGAGGATGTTGATATTACCATCTTTATTTGTTTGGATTGTGTTAAGAGGACAAAGACATACAACATTACTGGATCTCCTGAGATTAAAACATCACACCTTTCTTTCTAAGGTAAAACTATAAAACATGATATCAGTACATAAATGCAGGGCAGCAGCCATATTAACTTGAGTCTGATGTTGAACTGAAAAATCACTGTGGAAGATGCCCCTGACACTTTTAACTTCTTTGTGTGGATGCTAGAAACAGCTCACAGCTGATCTTTCAGATCACTCTCCACAGATTGAAAGAAAAATTATCATCAAGCTGTAAAACAAATGTACTAAACACTGTTCAGATACTCAGTACGATGCAGGCAATGATTTCTCCTTGGAGATCAAATACACACATAAGGAGATAAGACAGTATAAAATTATTATAAAAATTCAATATTAAGTGAGATATTTCATATGCTTGACTTTTGTAAAGTGTTTTTTGCTACCTTGTAATTGTGTTTTAATCGCTGATTCCCTGCCTAAACTATTCTCAGTTTCCACTTCACTATGTCTGCATTAAACATGCATCTGTCAGCTGGTGGCTGCAGCCAGAAACTTAACATCAGTAACATTTCTGCTTATGGTACTCTGTGGCTGTCAATAAAATCTGTAACACCCCCTGTTTGTTTTGTCTGACTCTCAGAGCTGCAGCAGCATCCTGAGCAGACACACAGACATCCAGCAGGTTGTTAAATGAGAAAAAAAACATCACTAAAAAAACATTATGAAAAGGATTTCCATAGATTCAAGCTAACTCGTTGTTCACAGAAAGATTATCTCTCATGTTTGTCAAGTTGATGTCCCTGATGGAGGGTAACAAATACTGTTATTGGTAAAATGCAGCTTACATCTACATTATTTATAAGCAGTTAATTTTTTTTATGTATTACAGTTTGCTGTTCTCAGATGTTTAAAAGTACTTTATTATTGGAATTAGAGTAGTGAATATCATCAAACTGAGTAATCCAGCAGGTATTTCAAAGTTTGGTGTAGTTGTTGCTCGTTTTACACGTCTGTGAAGCGTCCCTGAATGGTGATGAACTGCTGTGACATCAGTGTTGTGTGCTTTTAGGCAGGGTAGGCATGCCAGTGTTAACTTTGGCAGCTATTTTTAATTTTAGTCTTAGTTATAGTCTTTAAATGAAATGGGGGGTCCATGCTTTCTACATCTAAGGGGCTGAAGAGATACAGATGCATTGTATTTTGACAGATTTACCCACAGTGGAGATATATCACAGATTTTGAATGTCAGATGAAAACTACATTTAAGTCCAGTTTTACTCATCTTGAAGAACACTAAACTTACATTTAGTCAGTTTTAGTCATCACAAATCTATTTTTGTTAGTCTTAGTCTAGCTTTTGTCATGGAAAAAAGGCTGTTGGCGAACATTTTTAGTCATAGTTTTAGTCAGCGAAATGTGCTCTGCGTGGGTGGGACCATTCTGTGTGTGGCTCGGCGTAGCACAGCGTGGCCAAACTGGTGATGGAAAAGTAAATCAGATGCAGCCAAAAGTCATATTGGAAAAGTCCCATTAGAGCAAAAGAAGCTCAACCACAAAAATGTATTTAATGAAAAAAATGTTGCAGTAGGGATGGAGTGAAACTTTTATGAACAAAGAAATGACAAAAAATCTGTTTGAAAGGCCTATCATTATAATAGGACATGCATGCAGACTGTATTTTCTCTAGACAGCATGGACATTTGGTAATTTCTTGAGGAATTTCCTCATTAACTTGGGAAAACAAGTTTATTCTCCTCAGAAAGGGAGATAAAAAGTGGAACGATGTACACATCATTACAGGAAAACCTCAAATAAGTATGGATGTATCTTTACGCTCACACAGGGCTTCTGTACATCATAGACTTTTTGCCACTTTTTGTTTCCTGGCACACACATTTGTGACCAACTAGTATGAGCTGTGTGACCCACTTTTGGGTCCCGACCCACCAGTTGAGAACCAGTGCTTTAGAGCTTAACTGCTGTGAAACAATCAGTAAATCACTGCTTTGATTGCATCATCCACACTCATTCTCTGTGCTTGATTGGTCACCCCTGCACCCCCTCTCTCTTTTCCTCTTCTAGCAGCAACTCTGTCTCTCTCTCTCTCTCTCTCTCTCTCTCTCTCTCTCTCTGTGATTGTCCATAGGACCAATGAGACTTCTGGTTGGACTAGACTACATCAGCTAACTGACCAACCAGCCGACTGGAGAGAGTAAGCCATCGTATCTACTTGACAGGAACAAAATTTGATCCTATGCTTACCAACAGTCATTGCCCATGCATGACTTGTCTGTGTCAGGTCTATTTTTAGACGGTTCAACATTAGAATATAGGTCACCGTATTGGTTATACTTCAACTACTCATAGTTTGGGTGTCCAGCTCTTTGTTTTGAATCAAGGATTTGAAACATTTATGTTTGATAGACTCAAAAAGTACTGAAACTCAAAAATAAAACTACATCTGTTGCATAAGACAGATGCATGGGAGATGAATGAATACATCAAAAATAGCTGCCAAATTGAACAAAAGCAGTGTCTGAAACATTTGTGTGGGAGTTTGCTTCCAGTTTTTTATATATAGTAAACAAGAGTACCCAGTATTGGGTGCTCATGACTTCTAATTTTGCTGTGGTGTCAGTGTTGTTTGAATTTTAAATAGATTTTGTTTTACTAATATATTGATCTTTAGAAAATAGAATATTGGTACCTTGACAACCCTAGAGGTAGTAAATTAAAAATCATATCAAGTGTTGTTTGTTAAAAGTTCCTAAATCTCATTATTTGTGCTGTAAGATGGTAGTTTCCCTTAAAGTTTTGTTGTTTCAATCAGACAGTTTTGATATTGATCATCAATACAAAATCAAAACATACGATGATGTGCATTTCCTCATGAACCCCTTACTCTGACCCAGAACTCGGAGGCTGTCAGGCCGGGTAATTATAGGGACCGCTTTGTAAACCAGGCACATCCATGACTACTTTTAGTGAACAGTCACACCCATCCCTGGAATTCCTGGAAGAGAACATTACTGGTTTGGCTGTGTTGAAGTGCCTACTGTAATTATGTGGCCTTTAATTGTGCTCTGTTAACACCGTCAGATTGGGATGAGCTGTGACCAGAGACTCAGATGAGTCTTGGATTTTGGGGTCAGTTCAAAGAGTTCATGTTTTGAAGTAAAGGACAGTTTCCATCATTTGTCACTGCTGGAATCACTACTGAATTCAGATAAAAGGAGAAAAGTACTTTGGCACTGTTAAATATCTTGTGTCCTCTAATTGGGAAAAAAGTGTTTATTTGTAGTTGTGTTTTGTGCTTGTGTGTATATTTTGCATGGATGGAACAGGCTTTACATACTATCGTAAAACTAAAAGTTATCAGTATACGATATTTGGTTAAGAATGCATTGACGCACATACATAAAACCAGATAAACTTAACATAATCATCAGTGCTATACCAGACACATGTTTTAAATGTAAAAAAAAGAGAAGGGTACACTTTTTTATTGCATCTGGCAATGCAACCAAATAATCAAGTTCTGGGAGGAGGTGAGGAACTGCTTACAAACTATATTATCTACATATACCTCTTGTATCGAAGCTCTTCTTAATGGGTATATATCCAGTTAACTACAAGATAAGAAGGAAGCATCAGAGCTTTTTAGAAATTAGTTTGTTGTTAGCTAAGAGGGTTATTGCTTTGGCATGGTAAAAAAGAGGATAGGCCAAGGATAAGTGTTTGGATCTCTGAATTATGTACATCTCTTCCTTTAGAAAAAATGTACTTATGCTATCAAGGACAAACAGGTCAGTCTTTAATAACATTTGGGGCTCTTTTGCTTCATTCCTAGAAAACACTGACTTAACCGATATAGTAGAAACATCTGAAGATGATTCTTGAGTGGTCTGCAGTTCATCTGGACGTGAAATATGAGATAAAATATTAGAATTTTATAAACGTAAAAGCTGTCATCCCAGTTAAGCAAGATCCTTAACTAAGACTGCAATGATATATGTGTTTGTTAAATATTTTGAGTTGTTTGGTCATTATGTACTTTAACTTTTTGTTACTTATCTATGTTCAGTTGCATGTGTATTTGTGAACATGTGCAGAATGTTAAACATGTTAAAAAGAAATAAAAATAATGTTGGCAAAAAAAAAAAGAATGCATTGATGATTCTGCTCCAAGTAGGGTGGACTCAGAGGATTGGATGCTCCTACTGCACACGAGGCCTGTACCCAAGACATATCTTTCTTATATTTCTTGCCAATACATGTATCAGTGCAGATGTTTGAGAATCAATATGGCCATTGATGCCGTGACGGTAGATTTAAAATGCACATGCCCAACAATGCACTTGATAAAAAAGCCAGCAAAATTGCAAGGTGCAGCCCATGCTTCAGATTAGGGCTGCAGTAATAGATTCTTTTTGTAATCGAGTACTCTATCGAGTCTTCTGACAATTAATCGAGTACTCTATTAGGAAATATTGCATTTTTTTAATCAGTCACTTTTGCTTTTTTCAAGAGAAGTAGTACTAGACAAATGAGAAAAGAAGCTGGGTCCCCTTAAATGAACTACTTCTTTATTAAAAATTGGTATTAACATGTTCTCCAAAGAAAATATAATTTACAAAGTGCAATTAAGTTCTGATGACTGTTTACATTTCTTAAAGTTACAAGGACAGGAAGTTAGATAATCACATTTGATTATGCCATATTTGGGGTTTTAGGGATCCTCTCCCAGGAAATATTGGGTGCCAACACTTTATTTCTTCTATAATCGTTTATTTTCAAATTTGTCATTAAAGTAAAGGGACACTTAATCATTTTAACATCCTCTACTTTATGTATAATTGTAATATTTCACATAATAGCAACAAATAAAGTTTCATCATTCACACAGCGGTCTGATGATGTCTGAAAGGTGAACCTTTAGAATACAGGAATATAGTCTATTTTTTCAAAGGGTGTTCACTTTTAATTTTTGCACATTTTTTGTTTGTGAGTTCATCCACCATAAAAATCTGAGCTTTTAAGACCATCCACTGACATGGAGAACACATATTAAGGGATGAAGCTGCTTCTGTGACCTGTTGAATCCTGACTATATGATGATGAACTTCAACCTATTTAGTCTCAGTCACTGTCTGTGGTAATAGCGTGTTTCTATTTTATTGGTGTCAATTCATTATTAATGTAAATCTTATCAAATTATTTGGGATGCTAAAATATTTGGAAAAATACGCTACACTCAAGACATTGGTGCTTTGAATTTAAATGATTTATAATTAAATGTGTAACGTGCACATGCGGCGGTCCGCCACAAATAATTGAATGTATGGCAAACACTGTATGGATACATGACTGATTTAAGCAAAGCCTCGAAGGCAGATAATTTGCCTCGAGGAATTTTTTGAATCGAATCACTTGGAGGAATCGTTTCAGCCCTACTTCAGATCTAAAGAAGTTACAGGTGACATGGATGAGAAAGTCTATCTTCTGTCAGCGAGACAGGAAACTAAAGGTACTGGATTATGTTGGGTTTGATGAACACCAGAAGTTGGAGTTGAGTCATGCGTTATGTATGCTTTGGAAAAGCAAGAAAAATATTGCAGCAAAACAAATCTTCATCCAAACAAGACATGACACCAGCCTAACTTGGAGTTAGCATCCACAGCTAGGCTTGCTACACCAGACTAGCGTGTGATGTCACAGCCAGCTTTTTTTGTGTATACTCTGGATCCATATTACACCCCATTTTTGTAAGTAGTTATCAGAAAAGGATCCATTAAGAATTGTTTCTGTCAGTGTACAAGGTTTACATACAAAAACATCCACTTCTTGAGTTATAGTAGGTGGAGGTTGGCCAGCATGGAGAGGTGCTGAAGATTATTAGCAAAGCCAACCAACCAGGATGAGCTGCCTCAAGGTGAATGGGAATCTTACACTCTGCCTACTGCATCCTCCATCAAATTCCAGGGATGTTTCTGCCTCCCCGCACTGAGAAAACATGTAAACACAAAGACTGAGGAATGCAGACAACTGCTCCTGATGCAGCCTTGTTTTATGTGTAGATGTTTGTAAGTTCAAAATAAAATGAAGTCGGCCTGTGTTTGACACTGACTGATAATTCACTCAGTAGGATTGTGAAATTAATCTGCTGTGTCTCCCGTAAAATTTTAAACATGAGATAGATGTAATGCCTGTTTTTCTGTCTAGAATATTGTGTAATATTTAACAAGTCTCTTTATGAAACAACTATTAAGTGTTGGAATTCCTGTTTTGTAAAATTCTTTTCACTACAAAGATTTCAAGGGGGTGTGAGACATTGTCTGCTCTATGGTTTTTAAAATTTGGCTTGCATATTTGAAATATATACTTATGACACTTACTGGATGGTTAACAAAACACTAGAAAAGCCCTCGGAGAGCGCAGACCTCCGCCATTAGCCCTGTCTCCCAATAGTACAGAATCCTTTAAAAAATTCCTGGATCCAGACAGTGATCCAGATCACTTCCAAAATCTAATCAGTTCTTCCTGATGCCATTTCTGACATTTCCTAAAAATTTCATCAAAATCCGTCCAGAAGTTTTTGAGTTATGTTGCTAACAAATTAACTAACTAACTAACTAACAAACCCTGCCGATAACATAACCTCCTTGGCGGAGGTAATGAAAATAAATGTATGTATTTATTTATACTGGCTTTCGTCCACCACTCCTTCAAAATCTTCCACAGACAACTTGATGTTTTCCTGCCATTGTTTTAGTCGATATGTAAAGACAAACTGTAAAGGTCCTTGCACACTGAGTCCGTTATTTTCTGATATGTTGTATTGGATCCCTAATCAGAAAAAAAAAAAACATTAGGCACTCAAACCTTGCACACTGGTCCTTTGTGTTTTATTTGCATCCACTGCGCACATTTGTAGAATGTAGCAAATTGTTTCCTACTGCAACATAAATAAGCAACCAGGATGAGCCTGTGTCTCTGTCACTCCTTAAAAATCACGCTGGATCCATCCATCCTGACAGAGAGCTTCATACAGCTCTGATGTCACGAGATGGGGTGCAACTTTTAGTTCAGTCTCCGTTAAGTGGATGTGAGAATAACTTTCTGCCTTTATCTGTTATATTTCCACGGTTGATATCCATATGATACACGGGCAGATCACAGTGTTTAAAGGAAGGTTTACCTGCGAGAGATGAAAGTTTGGGCGCCAGTGTGCAAACGTGGTTAGAACAACGTGAGCTTGGTTTTATTTTTTAATGTGCAGATTTTTTGGATGATTCAAATGAACTCAGGCCCCGTCCACACCGAGACGAATTCAGCAGTATTTGCAAAAGTTTTTTGTCGCATTGGCTTTTCATCCACATGGGAACAGCGTTTTGGGGGCCGTCATCGCTACTATTTGAAACCTTTTTGGGTCATGTTCGTGCTGCAGAAGCTATTGAGCTTAATATACTTTTATGTGACTGGGGATAGTTGTTGCCCAATAATCATATTCAGTATTTAGTGTCCAGAAAAGGCAGCAGTGCAATAAATGGTTTAGATTTGTAGACAGAAGCAATTTTCACATGTGCAGTATTTATTTCTATAAAATATGAGTAAACTGTTTACATGGATGTACCCAAAAGCTGGAGGAAGTTTAATGACCCAAACAGTATCAGAATAGCAGTATTAGTGGGTCAAAGTCAAACAATAGCATTGATAATGAGAAACCGTGTCCAAGAGAATCCTGACTTTCCACAGTGAGGTTATTTAGGTTATAACGTAAGAGCATTGAGTTTATTGTGTCTGTTGACTTGGGCTCAATGCCATGTCCTTTCCTTTGGAACAGAAACAATGTGATATTTCATCAGATCTATGACAACACTGCTCACATTTCACACCTAAACCCTTGTCATTCTGTAAGATTTCAACAGTTTGACCGTAGCATAACCTTCCGAATCGACTTCTTCTTTGTCCCTGTGTGACTGTGAACACATGTAATATCTGTCCTCATGACAGATTTTGTGGAGCCGTAGGTATCAAGAAACAGCTGATGTTACAGCTCCTTATAAACCTCACCCTCCTTGTTATTGTCTGGCCTGTGTTGAGGCTCTGGGGACCCGAGTATTTGATTTGTCTTGTCTTTTCCAGGTCAGTCAGCAGGGGGATGCCAGGAATTCCTTCTGTCAGTAGTTATCCTGTCGTGTCAGCTGATCTGACAGATGTTTGTTCACTACAAGTTCAACTGTTGGCTCTGTTTAGACGAGCTAAAACTGAATATTTGTCTGATGTTGTTACATACGCTTTGACTACGAGGTAATTAAAGGGTATATGATTGGTCTAGACAGCACTCTGTGTTTTTACATGGCTGATAGGATGTGTTTTTAGTTTTCATTCCTGCTGTGTCGTGCACAAGGAGATTTGATAAAATAAGAAGCAGCTGTGTGAGTTGTATGTACAAAGGCCGCTGGTTGTTTTCATGTATGTTGTGTCTTCCTGTCTGAATTTCCAGGACGTCATCTTACTGGGAATGATTAAAAATGAATGAAAATGAAGAACTGGTAGTGTTTGCAGATGGGATAAGGTAAAGGATGTTTTCTTCTGCACTAGTGACTCACAGTGAGATGGAGATTATCAGCCATGTGCTCATTGTCATGAAACAGTTCAGAATAAACTGGTGTTGTTCAACTTAGTTTATGATAAACCTCAAACTTTGCCACCTGGTTCATATTTCTTCATCTTTGCACCATGTAGGAACATGCCCTGATGACTGGAGACATTTTTAGTTTAGATGTTCTCTCTGTTTGACCCTTTAATGTGTCATGAATTTCCCAAAACCATGACGAATCCTCAGCTAGCCCAGACTTGGTCAGGTGTTACGTGGTAGTAATGCTGTGAAACAGCTTACCTGTTCCTGCAGTCTTTGCTCTGCTGTTATTGTAAGACACTTAATCATCTATATCATCAGATGAGGCACATTCCTCCTCAATGACTGCACAGGTTATTAAACACTCATCCATTACAGTTATACAAAACTCTGCTTTTTATCTAAGCTTGATGTTGTAGATGTTCATTCTTCATAATCTGCTGTAGATTGATAGACTTATGAATGTATTGTATGGATTGTAGGGCTGACACCTTTTGGTCGGTTGGTTGATCGGTCAAAAAGCCCTCATCCAGCAAAGATCCTACTGATTGGTCGGTCCTGTGCGTGTGTACGTTGCGAAGGAAACGATGTGAGAGCAGGGCTTACTGATTGAAAGACATGCAGCAGGAAAGTGAGAGGAGCAATGCAGCCTTGGGTATTACAGGCTGAGAGAAACAAAAAATGGCACAGGACTTGTTATTTTATTATTTTTTCACAGTGGTTACACGATAAATATCTTGGAAACAACATACTTGTCATAAAGATGCAGGATATTTGTATTTTCTTCTGGTCATTAAGTCAACCAATACCTTCACCTCAGTGAATAAACGCTGACTAATGTGATGCTCATAAATGACGGCGTGGGCTGGAACAAGTGATCCTGTTAATAATTATCAGTAAAAAATACAAACAATTATCTGATGATATTTTTAGTAGGCTATATATGATGCTAAATGTCATCTTGGAGTCAGCTGCTAGTTTAGTACAACATAATGAGGTTAAAAATAAGTAACAGTTTTTCATAAAGCTTGTTATTTTCAAGATAAATCTTCAAATAAAGACCAGGGCCTTTATTTACAATACTGCAGATAGTACCATGCTTTTATATGAAGGAGGCTCTTTATTTCGAGTCGAGCGTTATTTCTAAATCTCACTCAGAAGTATAATTATTCATGTTTATATTCTCATAGAGAACAATAATTGAATATTTTAGTATAAAGCCATTAACGTTATGTAACTATAATAGTAAAAGTCTAAAATAAAATATGTTTTAAATTAGAGGTTGTAATATATTTAAATAAAACAGAGATGGTAAAATAAAATATGAAAATATAGCCAAGTAGGCTAAGAGAGGGTTTGAAATAAACGAGTGTTGGATAAATGAATGTTGAACCAGCTAACAGCTTCTTGTCTTTCTCTCTCATTCTCCTACTTTCTAATTTAGTAAGATTATGTTCAGTTCGTCTTGTAAACATTCTATATCTGAATCTTAACAGTGACCTGTGTCTGTAAGCAGATTTTTAAGTTGATCTAAGTGAATGTGTGAGGAAACTTATCAACCAGGCTGTTTTTCCTTTAATTTTCTGTTTTCAGATCAGATGTGAGTCGGGATTACTGCTCAAATACATGCTCCTTCTCGTTGTCCATTTTTGATGGAATGGTCTGTTTATCTCTGTCATGAAGTCTCAGTCTCTACTGCCACTGGCTCCCTCAGTCTGTCCCTTGGTAGACTCTCCTGTCTGCACCGCTGCTTCATGTGCCTCTGTGTTTTTTGGGTTTGCTCGTGAGCTCAGTCTGAGCAAAGGATTTGATTGGCATTGTAGCATCACTTGAGATGATCTATACCGTCAAGTCAGGAGGACGTGCAATAAGGAACACGTCACAAATTAAACTAATTTTGAGATAAATAAAGGCTTTAGACCTTATATGATGTTTGGGTCAAATTGGCATATTTTATCATTTTACTCAAAGAAAGACATGACATTAAATTAATTATTCAAACCTGAACGTCATGGTTGTATGATTTTTTTTTTGTTTGTTTCTGTTTTTAGGAATTGTTAAGGAATAAAGATCAGTGAGTACACATGCCACAGTGCCCTTTCACATTTATGTTCCCCACACAATGTTGTGGTCAGTTTGACTCAGGACTGGTCATGATCCTACGGGGGAAATTTTATCTTTACAGGCCCATACTAGCCAAGTCTAGCTGTTGTTGCTAGCTGCTGATCACCTGGGTGTCATGTATAGATGCAGACTGGTGTTGTTGCAGTGCTTTACCTTGTTTTTTGCATATTACATGACTCATATCCACACCAGGTTTTCTGGTGTTTGAACAAAGCTGAAATAGTCCAGTGTCATGGCTTTCAGTCTTGCTGACAGCCGATAGACTTTCTGTCCATGTTACTGGCAACTTGTTTTGTTCTGAAGTGTGCAAAAAGGTTTTTGTTGACTGCACCTGGGGATGTGTATTTAAAACTGATGTTACAACATGTACAGCCATTTTGATTCTGTAACAAATGTATCAATACAAGTATCATGAAGGAGCGTGTGACAATATAATGCTGTATTGATTTTTTTTTTTAGCACAGGCCTAATGTGAGAGCCATCTGACTCTGTCCCTCCTTGTGAGGTTTTTAAACTTCTTGCCTCAATGTGCCACTACTTTCAGGACTCAAAGGTGGCTGAAGGTATATTTTGCCTTAATCTGACCGGTTGTCATAGCTGTAAACAGCACTAAGCTTTTGCATTTTGATGGCACTTCTCTATGCAGAAATCATTTCCCGTCCCCCGTCTGGACTTCTTCACTGTAATGTGACGTTTTTAAAGCCTAACATCTCGCAACATTCTGTGTTTTTGCTTTGAGTAAAATGTTGTTGCAGTTTACCCTTGGGGCCACAGTACACAGCCAGTGTTAACAGCAGTTCTAGTTAACAGATATTTAGGATATAGTAACATCATTCCTCATCTCCAGATTCTGTTTCATATGAAAAAGAGGCTGGTTTCTGATTTCCTGCTCTGAAGAAGCTCTGCCTCCTCACCCTGCTTTACCTCAGAAAAACAAGGAAACCTGCTGCAATATAAGTCATTTCATAAAAACATTGAGAAAAGCCTTGTCTCTTCACCTGTTTCACCTGAGAGAAACCAGGAAACAGGCTGCAACTTTTCCTGGAAGAGACACTCACTCTGGCAGAGCGAACTACAGACAGAAACCAGCACGACTCGACTGAGAGAGGACAGCAGGAGGCAGTATTACGAGTACTAATTCTATTGGGATACTGAGAATACCTCCATTTTAACCAGGTACTGAATTCACTAACTGAAGCAGACTTTATAAAGAACTAAGAACCAAAGTGAATATAACTTCAGGGATGGGGAGTTGCTTCCTGTTTGTCCGTCGTGTTTTCAGCTTCACTCCAGTCAAAAAGGCGTCCAAGATAGAGGATGATCTATGCTGTGCGGTCTGCCTGGATATCTTTAAAGATCCTGTCATGCTCTCTTGCAGCCACAGCTTCCGTAGAGCGCGTGTGGAGAACTGCTGGAACGAGGAGAAGGAGAACAAGAAGTGTCCCATCTGTCAGAGGAGACAGTCTAAGGAATATTTTCCTAGCTTTGCCTTAATGAATTCGTGTGAGACTTTTCCACAGGAAAGAAAACCGAGAGCTTCAGAGAATCTCTGCAGTCTGCTTCATGAGGAGCTCAGACTCTTCTGTCTAGACCATCAGGAGCTGGTGTGTCAAATATGCAGAGATTCAGAAAAGCACACCGAGCACCGATTCAGACACATCAGTGTAGCTGCAGAAGATTACAAGAAGAACCTCCAGGAAACAGACCTTAAAGAAGAATTTAGAAGCTCAAAGAAGTTAAAGTGAAGTTTGATCAAAAAGAAGCTCACATGGAGGTCCAGGCCTGACACACAGAGAGGCAGATTAAGGAGCAGTTTACGAAGCTATATCAGTTTCTAGCAGAGGAAGAGGAGGCCAGGCTGTGTGCACTGAGGGAGGAAGAGGCAGATGATGAAGGAGCAGAAAGATGGCAGCTTTTTCACATGCAGTCAGGACAAACTGACAGGCTTAGATGTCTTGTTCCTGAAAAACTACAAGGCTGCAATGAAAAGAGACCAGTAACTCCTCCTGTTGGAGAAGCCACATCTGCCCTCAGGAGCTCTGATAAACCAGGCCAAACACCTGGGCAACATGAGCTTCAACATCTGGAACAAGATGAAGGATGTGGTTTCCTGTGTGCCCATCATTCTAGACCCAAATACTGCTCGGTCAGGACTCATCCTGTCTGATGATTTGACTGCTGCGAGATTTGTAGAAAGTCAGCAGGTTCCTAATAATCCAGAGAGGTTCAGTTTATACGCCGTCCTGGGCTCTGTGGGCTTTACCTCAGGAACTGACTTCTGGGACATCAATTCGAGACTGTAGATGGTGGTTCCTGGGAGTGGTTAAAAAGTCTTCTGAGAAGACAGGAATTGAATTTGGGCTGTAGGGCTCTGAAGTGGTAAATATAAATTATGTTCACCATCACATAAAGTCACTGATCTCTCAGTGAAGAGAAAACCAAAGAGAATCCGAGTGAAGCTGGACTGTAACAGCGGAGAGCTGTCAATCTCTGATCCTGATACCAACACACTCATAACCTCCTTCACACACACCTTCACTGACAGGATGTTTCCATTCTTCAGTACAAGGTCTCCCCAGCCACTGAGGATTTTACCAGAGAAGATCTCACTGACCATGGAACAAAACTGAAAAAAAAAGATGTTATAAAGGCATTTGATCCAGTCAGTTTTGATATTTTACCAAATAAACTTTCACTTTGTGGTTTAAATGGAACAAAACTATTATGGTTCAGAAGTTACCATCATTTAATTACGGGACTATTTTTTGTGGGATACCACAAGAAGAGGTGGACACCCTTAGGCAAAGGTAGGCAATTGCCCTGGGCCCTGGACTACTAGTGGCCCCCTGAACACATTATTAACTTAACCCTTTGTCCTGCACTGGTCTGTATGTGAATGCATACTGATTAAAAACAGGAAATATTAACTAATAATAAACAACTAAAGCTGCAAGCAGGGATAAGGTGCTTGATGTGTGTTGAGTGTTGGCATAGCTGGAATTAAGTTTTGAAATATTGTGGTGTTGGGGCTATTGAGGCAATTCCTGGGAGCTTTTTTTGAAACCTGTATTAGCCTCACATTTTTCAGAGTTTTGGGTGTGTGCCAATTTTCACTCCAGTTGGCACATATCTAATGCCCCAAAAATTGGCCTTTTGCATCTTCTCTTGGATAACTGTGGCTCTTTTTCTGAACTGTTATGTTTTTTCAATGTGTTAATTGTAGTTATTGTCAGTGGCTTATCTTTGATATGCATTTTTGCATTTTTAAATGATGTATTTCTGTCTGGAGAGTCATGTCCAGTGTTCTTGGATATGTATTTACATGTATGCATGCATGTTATTCATTGTACATTTATTATTGTGTGTGACTTCTCTTTAGTAACAGGAGTGATATTCTCAGACTGCCTTACCTCTCTTAGTGTTTTTCTCTTTGAACAGACTGTAATTATCAAGAGGAAGCTTCAGACCACACATCTCCTGTGAGATGTCTCCTCACACTAGGTGGAGCAGAGGAGGGGCAGGAAGAAATCCAGCATTACTTTTCATATTCCTGTCAGCAACACTGCAAACTACAGCTCTTTACCTTTGCAACACAACTGCTGCTTAGCTGAAATAGTGCCTGTTTCTGTTGAAGTGTCGTCCTTCGTGTGCTTTCAGAAATACAAAAAAAAAAAGAAACACTTTTTAGGTTGACCTGCAATGAAACCCTAACATTTTCATCCACAATTCAACCTGCATGTTCCTGCCAGCCCAAAATTAAATTTTCTGCAGGTGAGCTGATGTGAAAAAAGCTAATCCAGAAGATTTAAAGGGGCAACATGTCTAATATTTTCTAGAAATTTACATCGTATGTAAAACTGCTTTGGTGTTAAAATAAATGCTATCTGATTCATGGTTTATTCCAAGTGTATTGGAGCCTTTTAGAATTAGAGAAACATTATGCACACAACCTTTATATTTATTTATTAATAGTTACAGGATCCAATAAAGCTTACCCAATGAGTCATCAAACCAGCATCCATAAAAAAACCCTACTTTTCCCTGGCCAGTGTATTCACCTTTTGTGTACTGTTTCCAGTATTTATTCTATGATGCATGTTTTAAACAAATAAGAAAAATAAACCAAATCCAATGTGAAACACACAGGATGCATTTTAATCTGGCTCTATTTTCATGGAAGACATTTGTCTGTGGTCCCCAGCTCCAAACAGAAGAGCAATGGGCTTAAAGCATTTCAATCAATGAGCATTGAGGGAATATTCTCAAGAGGGCCTGGCACAATTGCATAACTCAAGGAAATCCTGTAACCCTGGTACATATTGTTATTTAGTATTAATATTGTGATTGTGCATGAGTTCTGACTGCCCAGCACTAGCATGGATATTATTTAGGGATATACCCATCAGAGCTGATGGATTAACTGCATTTCCATCGTCATAAAGTGGATTAAGTTTTCCTTTTCTTATTTAAAGCTGCTGTCCCAACTTATTTAAATTTTCCTCTCATATATTATACTAAGAAAAGCTGTTAAAATAGAAGTAAATTTATCAGTTTAAGCATCAAATATCTCGTCTTTCTACCAGATTTAACTGAATATAGGTGGTAAAGGATTTAGAAATCATTTGTTTTTTTGTTCATATTTTACACAATGGCCCAGCTTTTTTTTATTTTTGAACATACCCCTGCCAAAATGTTATCTCTGTCCTGGTTGGTCTTAAGTTAGTTTACAAGCTTCTGTCTTTTCAATTAAGCGCTCACACCCCCTTCACTTTTTCAGTTTTTTTTATGTTGCAGCATAATGCTACAGTCAAAAAAGTCATTTTTGTTGTCATTAATCTATACCCAATACCCCATTATGACA
Source organism: Cheilinus undulatus (assembly GCF_018320785.1). Lineage (NCBI taxonomy): Eukaryota > Metazoa > Chordata > Actinopteri > Labriformes > Labridae > Cheilinus > Cheilinus undulatus. Next base: position 14,962,242 of record NC_054865.1, read on the forward strand.
AAGTGAAAAACAAATTTTAGAAATTTTTGCACATATACTAAAAATAAAAAAATGAAAAATCACAGTGCAAAACATGGAGGCCATCTTGGCTTTTACATGAAGATTTTTGCGAACTCCAAGCAGGCTTTCATGTGTCTTGCACTGAGAACAGTCTTCTGTCTAGCCAGTGTCATAAAGCCCAGATCAGTGGAGGGCTGCAGTGATGCTTGGCCTTCTAGAACTTTGTCCCACCACCACTAGGGATTTTAGACCTCAGTCAGATAGACCATGGGTTCTTGGCAACCTCTCTTACCAAGGCCCTTCTCCCCCAGTTGCTCAGTTTGGCCAGATGACCAGCTTTTGGAAGAGTCCTGGTTGTGCCAGACCTCTTCCGTTTGAGAATTATGGGAGTCATTGTCATCTTGGGAACCTTCAGTGCAGCAGAAATATTTTTGTAGCCTTCTCCAGATCTGTGCCAAGCAACAATCCTGTCTCTGAGCTCTGCAGGCAGTTCCAGTAGGACTTATATGATGTTAGATTTGTTTTAAAATGTTTACATTTTAAACAAAAGTACCAAAAATGTTTTCATCAGAATCCCTCTTTATAAAGGAAAAAGATAAATTGTTTCATTAGTAACTATTCAACCTCAAAAAAGGGCTTTTTAATTCATGAACTGACTTTAATCTTGTGTCTTTATTAAAATCTACAACAATCCTGATGAAATAGTATTATAAACTCTCAGTGTGATGCTTTACATCCCTTTCCTTGTCGTGTTCATTCTTTGTTGTGTCCGTGAGCAGCTGTCCAGCAGGTTGTCATGTGTGTCTCCTTCTTAAGCTTTGGACGAGTTGAACTCACTGCTCGGTGGTCTTGTCTGGTGTCTGCTGGGCAGCTCAATAGGTGAACAGTACAGTACCCGTCAGGCATGTGGAACTGTGAATGGGCTCGGTGAATGGAGGTTCTTGTTCTACTGATTCGAATCAGCCTATAGACGGCACACACGCACACGAATGACTGGCTGACCGGTTTTCTGAATGACTGCTTCACTGATTCAACCTACACACTGACAGACTGTCTGGAAGGAAAAGAACAGCCATTGTGTGAGAGTGGGAACAAAACAATATTGTTGTGTTTTCTGACCATCATCAACCTCTCGTTCAGTCTGAGGAGACGGCCACGCTGCTGTTTGTTCCCTGATTCAGGCCGAGCACTGGACCACACTGAGAGGACACGGAGGGGGGCTGAGGACAGGGCAGCAGATGCTAACTTTGTTTTTATGCAAGTTTTGATCTGGGTGGTTTGAGGGGAGCTGATTTTTTTATACTTAAGTATTGCAAAATGATACAGTCTATTATTTTAATGTTCAAAATGCAGTCAAGCTTTGAGTAAACACAGATTTGTTAGTGTTTTTGAGCATAGCTAGATATAGAAGAAGAGATATTCAATCTTTGAAGGGGAAATTCTTTTTTTTTCATGCTGTTGCTGAACATGCTGAACACAAATAGGCTGAAGGACTGGCACAAACAGGATCCTATGGAAATGCACTAATGGAGAGATCTTTGAGTAAAATGGTGCTGACCTTGAAGGAGCACTGCCTGAGCAGTTGGAGGCTTGCTCGAGTGCTCCTTGGCAGTACTGAGGAAGTTAACTTGCATCTCTCCAGATACCAGACCAGTTTCCAGTCTGAATACAACTGGGACTTGAACAGGTGGTTCCCAACACAAGTCCTTAAAGACTGAGCTAATACCATCCTATAAAAGTTTGTGCAATTTAGAAAATGAACAGGTATTTTACTTCAATTTTTGTTGTGATTGTGATGGAGTCAGGTGTCAGCACCGTTGAATTTTCACTAGTATCAGATTGAAGTATAAAATTCTGGTATTATGACTAGCGGTAGACCAATAATTGGCCTGACCAATGAATGAGGCTGATATTTGGTATTTGGCTTATCATCAGCATCTGCATTTTATTTTACAGATAATCAATGATGTTAATTGATCAGAAAGTCAAATGAGGAAAAACTGTAATTAACCAATCAAATTATAATCAGTACACCCCTGATTTTACAACTACAAGAGACATTTTTAAAGACAATAAAATTTCCATTGATAAAGCCTCATCATTTTGCTCACAACATTCAACCACTGAGGTGCTTTTGGATTTTAGCCCTAATCCCACGTTCTTACATTTTCATGATGAACCAGGGTTAGAGTCTACATAAAAATCTCCAGAGAAGCCAGAGACGATAGCTCTGTGCACTGGAGTCTGTTTCTGTCGTTACGACAGGCGAGGCTCCTGATGTCACTAAACCTGCATGACACATCAGGCAGAAGTTAAGTTATGCCAGGCTGGTTCTAGGTGATTAGATTCCTGCTACAGATGGCACCTCGTGCCAGTGCTCGCTGATAAACGGACCATTCACAGCATGGATTGCATTTTGTTTTGTTTTGTTTTTTTTATTTATTTTTGGGCATTTTTGTGCCTTTATTAGATAGAGGAGGACAGTGGATAAAGTCGGAAACAGGGTCAAGAGTGATGGAGAGACATGTGGTAAAGGGCCTCAGGCCGGATTCAAACCCGGGCCGCCCGCAAAAATGGGGAGCGCCTTAAACCACTAGTCCACCTGCTCCCTACATTTGTTTATTTTATCTCATGAATACATATGCTTCAGCATGACAGCCACAGCAGCTCGACACTGTGGGCCTATGGTTAACCATCAGTTGTGCTCTTGGACCTTTCATGTCAGCTAACTTAACTTTGAATGTCATTAGAAATATTTGATGGCTTTCAAGGAATACAGTGGTGAGTTTATTTGTAGAAATGGTAAGAAGCAGGTCGCTCCATCCACCTGCTCTGTCTCTTCTTATCCTCATCCTCTATATTTGTTTCTGAGAAGAAGAAGAATCAGTCAACATGCTGGCCATTCATTCATGACTTGGAGGTCCTGTTTGATTCCTGCTGCTGTGGTAAATTAGTCCAGGAGCAGCCACTCAGACATTTTCCTGCCTTTTGGCTGGTAACTGGTGTGAGTTTCCCAGCTGAACTTCCTGCTGGGCTGGTATTTCTGTTTCCCTGGAAGCCCTGTATCGGCTTTTCGACCCACCGCAGTGATCATTATCCCAAAGCAAGAATGCCCAAGGACTGCAAAATGGAAAAGGTGAACTAAGAACACCTACAACTGCTAATAACTACTTACAGTATAGTAACTTTTTACAACACCGCCCTTGATTTTAAAAGCCCACTTAAGGAAGGTAATAACCTGGGTAGATGGATCTTTAGATATAATGTTTAAAATGTCATGTACTAAAAATATAGTGCCAAACGTTAACAAATATAGGCACAAAAAGAGGCTGGGGGAGTGAGACAATGCAAGTAGTGTTTAATTGAGTTAAAGATCTCTTTTCCTTTAAAGCACTTAATGTTTTGGATCAAATAAGCTCAGTTTAATGCTCTCATATTATGATACACTTTACAACACCTGCATTTTATTTATGTTAGTTTTTGTTGTCTGGCTCCTGCACCTGGCTGTTCTGCCAAGTCGGTGTGCATGCTGTGTCTGTGCGTGTCTGAAGCGTTTAAAAAGACGTGATATGTTAAATGGTGTTTTTAGTTTCCTCCTCCTCTCCCTCCTCCTTATCTCCATCCTCACCTTCCTCCTCAAGGTTTTTTTCACCTCCTCTTCTTTCACATCTACCTCTTCTGCACTTCACTCTGCTTGTCTTGTTCTTTACTCTTCCCCCTTGTCTTTCTCCTCTTTTTACCCCTTGCCCTTCCTCCTCCTCCTCCTCCTCCTCCTCCCTTCATGCTGCAGCTCTGCATCAACCTGTCTCTGAAAGTGCAGTAAGGAGGGTAAAGCTGGGATCCATTATGTTGCAGATGTCTGCTGGAATGCTGATGTACACTGTGCGTACCCATCGACCCCTCCAGAGCGCTTCACCTCATGCGGGTCAGTCAGTGAGTTGTGTTTAGGAGGCGAACAGCTCCGGCCTGAGACAAACTTCAGGCACAGATTATCTGTCTCCTCTCCCTCAGCTTCCTCTTTCTGTAGGCCCAAGGCCGTACATTATCACTTTACAAAATTACACCTTCCGACACAGCTCCCATCATTCCATGGCAGAGGTCAGAGGGTGACACGGAGTTGGGGTTGGCGGGGGCTTGGAGCAGAGAAAGAACATCCTGTGCCAGAGAAATGCGGCACTGGTTCCCTCCTGCTGAGCACAAACAGCTTGCTGAATGGTTGGTGGGACCACACAGTCTGAAGGTTCTGATTGGCTTCTGTGTCAGTCAGGAGGCGGGTGGGGAGGTCATCTAATGGACACTGCCGGATGATCAGTTTTCTGTCAAACGGGTTTGCAGCCAGAGCTTTCTCAAGCATGCACGCACTAGGATGCACAAAAATATTTTCAGACTAATATAGATCTTCAAGGAATGCTTTTCACTTCACACAGAAATATTTGTCCTGTATAACCTAAAAAATATATTTACATATATGTTCACAAATATTTTTTTTATTTGATATGCAAACTAAATGTAACAAATAAATCAGGGATGTGATTCTTCAGAATTATTCTGTATTTTCTAACATAAAGAGGTGAGCCATGATCAGTGGAGGGCTGCAGTGATGGTTGTCCTTCTAGAACTTTGTCCCACCACCACAAAGGATTTGGACCTGGGTCAGATAGACCATGGGTTCTTGGCCACCTCTCTTACCAAGGCCCTTTTCCCCCAGTTGCTTAGTTTGGCCAGGTGACCAGCTCTAGGAAGAGTCCTGGTTGTGTCAGACTTACTCCATTTGAGAATTATGGAGGCTCTTGGGAACCTTCAGTGCAACAGAAAATTTTTGCTGCCTTCCCCAGATCTGTGCCAAGCAATCTGCATTGTCAGCTGTGAGGCCTTCTATAGAGAGGTGTGTGCCTTTCCAAATCATGTCCAATCAGTTTCATTTAGCACAGGTGGACTCTAATAAAGATGTAAAAAAACATCTCAGTGATGATCAAGAGAAATGAGAGGAACCTGAGCTAAATTTCAAGTATGTTTGCAAAGAGTCTGAATACTTAAGTTAATGGTATATTTCTGTTTTTATTTTCCTAGATTTGCAAAATCTTCTAAAATTCTGTTTTCACTTTGTCATGGTGGGGTACTGAGTGTAGATTAATCTGAATACTTTCCAAATGCAATGTAGGCCAGTAATGATAATTACTGGATACAAAAAAATGATTAAAACTTGCACCCACAAATCCTGTTCGCTTGGAGGACAGCGAGATCCAGGTAGCCTAAAAGATTTCACCAGCTATTGATTTCAGTTATTTGTTTGATAATTCATTATTCTTCTTTTTCAGCTGCGGTAAAATTTTCTGTTTCTATGATTTGATTTATTCATGAGTTACATTAACAAGGTGGGATTAACAGAGTGTTAATAATGACTGTTGGTATCTATAAAATGTAAACGAAACACAGAAGTTAAGTCCATAGAATAATGATATATTTAGCCTGTACATTTTTTGTTTTACTTAGGCTTAGAAATATGAAACAGTGTTAACATAATGATGGACTAATACAGTAGGCTAAATAAAGGGTGTGACGCAGTGTTCTGGTAAAGAATATTCTGAGTTAAATGAGAGATGGTCATGTGACCTGATGCACTTTTGAAGATTTTTTTAATGAAATGTTGATTGACACTCAGTGTTTTATTATGGGCACACAATTAAAAATCCATTAGTTTAAAAAAAAATCTTCATGTCAGAGACTGTTTTTAAGGAAAGAAAGTATGTATCATTAATCTTTACCAAGAGGTCAGACCAGAAAAATTAAATGGAATTGGCACCACTCTGATTTGTTAAAGAAAACAACTTTTTTTATAGACTTAGCCGCATGATTTTATTCTTGAAGTACACAAGATTGGTGCATTAAACTTTAAAATATACAAACAAACAGTTATTTGTTTTAAAATTATATAAATATCTACAGAACAAACTGAGTCAGAGTGGGGGCAAATGTTTTTATTTATGGTAATGAAGATAAAAAGCATATTTAATCATGATTTTAATTTTTGCCATAATCACCCCGCCCTAACTTCCAGGCACTTTATCAGATGATGTGAATATCTGCTGGTTTTAATTGACAGTATCCCTTTTACCTTCCACTTCTCATTCGCAAATCTTCATGAATTACACAAATCAAGAGTTGAATCCTTGTTTGCAAACAGAAGAAAATATAATCACATTGATGGACAAAATTTAGCGGTCTTATTTATGACGACCCTTTCCAGAGACGCAAACATCCTGAAGTGCTGAAAGATCAAGCAGATGGTCGGACTCTTTTCTTTTGCATTTCAGGCCCCAGAAACAACTTCCTATTCCAATTTGACATCTGGTTTTTGTAGCCTTACAGTCGGCGTCCAGCTCTCCCAGCCTCAGTTTACACTATTTGAACACTGTAATAAAACAAGCACAAGTAGTTAATAGCCTGACTTAAACACTGACTCCAGATAAATCCCTGATATGTAAATAAGTGGAGTAGAACTTCTCCTCTGACCCGGTGCCTTCAGTTTGTTTTGCAGAGACAGCAGAGTCAACGTGTTGAGACATGCTTCAGTGTTTTATCACTCAGCATCCTGTAAACAACACGTAATTTCCCATAGTTCACTTTGTTTGGTTTCTGTGTAAACAGAGCCGCTGGCTAACCCAAAAAGATGACATAAGCAGAATTACAGTTAAATTTTTGGTTCATCTGATTGTTTTTGGTTCAGTTATCCTTTTGTTTATGCTTTGCACACTCACCAACACACACATATTTGTCTCCAGCAGGAAAGGATGGTTGCCATAGCAATTAGTGTTTGTTTCTGCGGCAGAGTGTTTTATGTCTGTAGAGGGATTTTGAGCCAATCGGCTGCTGGTTCTGTTTGTACTGTCATGTTTTGATGATGAAGATGTTAAAATTGTCAGTTAGTGAGAGGAGCTGCTTTAGTGTTTCCTTTTCTCTCACTACACCTCCATAAAACTTGATTTAAATCCCCCTGACTGTAGGGACAAAGGCCACCACGAGGTGTGGCTCCCCTCTGTACTATACGTGGGTCAATCCTGTGTTTTCATTCTCGGGCTCCTCAATCAGTATCTCCCTGTGATCAGTTACAATATCCTCTTATTTAGAGGGACACCACAGCAACTGGAAGAGTTATTTGTAGCCAGGCTCGATAGAAAACCCGGAGTGTAGAGGAGTTTCATGCTGTGGATCTGAACTTCATACAGCACACTCAGGAGAGGCTCTTTCATGTTTTTTATATCTGTGTTCAGATTGATCTTAGACTGGTATAAAACACATGAGCTGATTTTAAAGCAGTCTTCCCTGTCTGTCTGTCTGTGGTATTTTATAAGCTGTGTGTGGCTTCATGTGTGTTGTCAATCCCTCTCTGTTACATGTAAATCATTTCTTTAGGACTGTTTCCAATAATATGCCAGGATAATTAAGTTCGATGGAAGAGAGTCATGTTCATCTCTTATGTTTAACATGTTTGACGATTGTTGAGTCAGGTTGATGACACCTGGAGTTAATTTTAGTTTATCTTAGTAAGTGTAACACTTCATCGATTTCTTCCTTCCTTCCAGAGTGCCCGGAGAAGTGTGAACGACGAGCGTGCACAGCAGAAGGAGAGTGTTGCCACCCTCAATGTCTTGGCAGCTGCACAGCCCCCGGTAGTGACACAGCTTGTGCTGCGTGTGTGCATTACTTCTACCAAGGACGCTGCGTGGAGGACTGCCCTCCTGGCACCTACAAGTTTGAAGGCTGGCGTTGCATCAGCGAGGATCTCTGCTCGAAAGTCCACCTCCCTGAGTACGACAGCTTCGTCATCCACGGTGGAGAGTGCATGTCTGAATGCCCGCCTGGTTACACACGCACTGCACCCAACAGGTGAGCTGCTGTCCACCCTTATGTAGGCTGAATGGAGACCTTGGGTGGATGCAGGATATTAAAAAAATTGCACAATAACTTTATTTAGTGGTGTGAAGTGCAGCAATTAATTAAAGTGTAAAAGTGCATATTAACTATCGTCCAGGTTTAGTTTAAAACTAGAACAGTAGGTAAATGGCCTTGGGACAGAAATCATTCCAAGATTCAAGGTTGTCTTTATGATCCCTGTGAGAGGCCAATTGTTTTTGCGGTCAGCAGTAAAACAAACATTCATCTAATCTAGAATAAAAATGTAAAAAAAAAAAAAATGTAAAAAAAAAAAGGAAATAAAGCAAAAATAATAGTTAAAAAAATCTGGTTAAAAGCAAACACAGTTTTTTGTTTAAGAAGCCAATAGCAGAAGGGACAAATTCATTTTTGGAGTTGTTTATACCTTGCATTAACATCTGCATTCAGATACCACGTGGTAATCCTTCATGCTAGGTATGAACACACCACAACGTGTACTGAAAACAGTCTGACTTGGAATAGCTCGGACTGCATACAGTGATGGTCTGCGATGCCTTTATCCAGACTGTTTTAGTCTTATTAAACACCATCCAGTCAACTATCATAATTCTTGGTAGTCAAGCCAGTAAGCAAAAAGCTTAGCCTTCTTATGTCCTTCCAACCATGCCCATAGTGATGGGAATTTTGGGTCCTCTTTAGAGATCTGCATCAGTTGGCTCAGCTCAGTAATAGGAGCTGGTCTTTCATCTTCCAAATGGCTCTTCCTTTGGTGCCATTTTGGCTTTTATATTCCTATTAAATAAGAATGGAAAATAGGAAACCAGGAAATCACAAAATATGAAATTATCTAAGTTATCATTTCAATCTGCACTGTACCCAACAAGGTTTTTTTGCTAAATCACATTTTCTTTAGAGGCCTGTGTATGTCAGAATGAGGGAGAAAAGCTGTACAAGAGGCAGAGCTTGCTTCTCACCCCTGTTCATTTGTAGTGCTAGAAGGGATGCACAATATTATTGGCATACATTTCTGAGGATATTTGCAACCAAAATTATGTCTATAATAATCTGCCTGTATCAGCTGAAAATATTAGCAAGTTGTTTGAACAATTAAGTTAGGGCCGGCTTGGACTACATTTTTTTTTTTGGTCGTTCGCGACAGCTCTATCAGACTATGCGACAAGACTCTTGTCCCGTCTTGGCTGACAGCCTGGCCAAACTATTAGCGTGATCTGGGCGTCTTATTGTATGCTGACATCGCCACTGTCTCCATAACTGTCCCAATCATATCAAGAGGAGGACAATATGGACCTGCTCTCCTTCAAATGGAACTGTTGGTATGAATGTGGTAAAATGTCAAGCAGCACTGAGGTTGCAGTCGGTCTGAACTCTGAACCATGCAATGGCAGTCTGACCCAAGCCGTTACCTGTGATTCAGCTTGTTTTAGAGTGGTGCAAACAGATAGATGTGAAAAGAGGAAAGATTATTCTCATTGGAGGGCTATCAACAACAGTTCTGTTAGATAAAGTAATGCTATTATATCTACCTTTTTTATCGATCATCATGATAATCTCAACATGGCTGAGAAATTTCACGGCTCATTTAAACACAAAAAATGCTTTGCAATATCAGTCAGATTCTCATGTATTTTGTCATTAAGTGCAACGCTTCCTGCTCATGAGCGTAGCTGGAAAAAGAACAGCCTTTTCAGAATGATATTTCTATTTGTCCTTTTTTCAAGTATTTCTGCTTCTTTGAAATGATTTAGCCTTTATATCCTTCTGAAGTTTTAACACAGAAAATTCATGGATTTTCTCAGAATAGTGCAACTGAAGGATGAAGAAGACAGCTGTATGTTAAGGTTGAAAAAGATGGAGGTAATCACTTCCAAGAAGCAGATAAAACTGAAAAAGGGGAAATAGAAATATCATTCTGAATAGGCTCTCCCTTTTCCTGCTGTGCTTTAAGCAGGAAACGTTGCACTTTCTGAGAAAATCCATGAAAATTAAAAGCTGCAGGAGATAAACTTGTCCATGGAAAATTAAATAGCCTTGGCAGATATCTTCATTATAACAAGACTGGTCTAGAAAAGCATTTTTGTGGTAATGTATGCTGTGAAATTATGCTACAGTGGTGGTTAGGAGGAGGGTGTAGTGATCAGTTACTCTCAAGCACCCTGTATGATAAAAATGTTACATATAATCAAAAACAGTGAATGGGCAGAACTGTCCTTGTGTTAGAGACAGTTATTGTGCAGTTATTCAGAGTACTACAGCGTTTCTGTGTTTCCTGCGGTCTTGTGTACACAGAGATTGTTTTCAGACCATTGCAGTCTTAACGTAGAACTATTTGAAAACGAAGCAGAACGTTGTCATGTAAACGAGGCCCTAGAACCACAGAAATGATTTGTGAGCTCTTATGTGCATAAGAGGGAGGTGAGTCCTGATTGCAGGTTGTCAATGATGACATATAATTAAGACATAGGTTTGATGTGCACACTGAAGTGCAGTCAACCCACTGTCCAAATACTCAAAATGAATTTTGATGCAAAATGTGAAGAAGGTCTTAAACTCAAAAAACAAAGGATGAGTGAAAATGGCACGAACTGGCCTTCTTTAAAGTCTAGACTTTTTCACCAGTCTGTAAGGTAACTTAGGGCTGAACCTACAATTGTTCCACACAGTTTAATAAAACTCTACAGCTCGTTGTTATATTAATTCTGAGTAACCCTTACCCAGTTAGCAGGGAGAAAATAAACATGATGATGAGCTTTTTCAAATACAGCATCAGCCTAAAATTTAAAGACTAGTTTATTATCAGTGATGGACCCAGCTACTTAACAGGCTGGTCATTTATAGCATTAGGAGAGATGACAGTAGCAAGAGGCAGATTTTTTTCAACATTAGCACAAATTAATCTGAGGCAGGCTCATGGCTCGCTTGGGCTTTATTTAACCAGCTCCAAATGGTAAAATTTTACATGGTTCCCAAAAATCCTTAAACATCTTACATTTGATTTTTAAGGATTGAAAGTCATAAAATGTCCTGAAAAGTCTTATTTTAATGTAAGGTCTTTCATCTTAAGATGACAGTTTGACCGAGACACGTCTATACTTAAACATTCTACAGGGTCTAGTAAGTGTTGTACTGTATAATTATTACTTATCTTTCTTCAGATTTGCTTGTTTAGGTGAGAGTTAGTGTAATTTACAGCTGTATGTCGCCTTCCTATTCAAGGATAAACAAAAAACAGGAAGATGGAAAGCTACAGGAAATTTGGTGTCAAGATTAGAAAAACAGAGATTGGTTCAGAGAGCAACTATTAAAAGGCTGCTTGTAAAATATGCAAAAATGCTTTTAACTTCAAATAATAAGAACCAAGGTCTTTGAGTCCCACCTGAAACTGGAAAAGAACATGGTGCCAAAATGATAATTTTCTCAGTCTTAGATTTGGATTTCTACAATGTAATTTTCATGATGCCAGTATTGCAAGTTGTGATACTCCACTTATGATGAAATTGCTTTGATTGTGCTGCCCTAATTATTTAGGTTTCTTTTTTTGTATTCTTGTTTCTATTCTTAAATTTTATCAAGGCAGAAGCAGTAAAGGGCAGATAGTTTATAGACAGTGATTCTTGCTCAGCTGGATTATAAACCTGTAGTTGTTTTGTAAAATAACTAAAGTTTCTTGTTAACATTTAGCCAGAACTGTCAAACACTGACATAAAACCTATCAGGGACGGAAATAAAAGAGATAAAAGGTCAGAGCAGAGTTACAAGGGTTTGGAGAATGATTGTTCCTCTTCATTTACTGTCTTGTCTCTCTCTCTCTGTCTCCAGTATGTTCTGTACAGCCTGTGATGGTCTGTGTGATAAAGTGTGCCACGAGAAGGTCATCGACTCCATGGATGCCGCTCAGTCTCTTAAAGGCTGCACTGTTATCAAAGGCAACCTGCACATCAACATCCGTAGAGGCCGTAAGTACTTCAGCGTACAACAGTTAACCCTAACATCTCTACAGCTGGTAGCAAGTGGCAGTCTCTCAGCTGCTCAGGGAAACTTAAATGCACTTGTGTGGTGCTCATCAGTCAACTAAAGTCAAGGATTTCCCTACAACACTCAGATTTCACAAAGTAAGAATGGTGGTAGTTTAAGTTTAGAACAGGGTCTCTGTAAAGTTTTTAATTGTTTGGGAAGTGTGTAATTTCCTCCTAAAGAGAAAGAAGGCCCTAAAAGAGAAAGATGAATAGGGATGGAAAGAAGGATACTGAATTCAAGGGAAAGAACTAAGGAGTGACTAAGTAAGTAAACTTTATTTATATAGCACATTTAAAACAGCTTTCAGCTGGTCAAAGTGCTTCCCATTTAAAGCATAATAAGAAACAACCAAACATTACAGGAGATCATAGACAAGACCAAACACAATAACATGGCAGAGAGTACACATTGAATTGAGAGGAGAATATTTCTTTGGTTGGAGAAGTCTCTAAGCAGTATTGAAAGCCATGGAAAACAGGTGTGTTTTGAGCTGGGCCTTGAATAAATGTAAAGTGTTAGCACCTCTAATTTGAGGAGGCAGATTGTACCAATCAAGGCAATCAAAGAATACAGTAGGGTTTTCGTGATGCCAGATTCAAGATTAATTATGATAGTAAAAATCTGAAGATGATTTTAGTATCCCAGCAGTAATACAGTACAACTCCTTGGCATCCAGTATGGTGTAGTGTAAAATCTAGATTAGAAGTTGTCCTGGTATTTAAGTTGCAGTCTGTTTTTGGTAATTGTATGGGAAGAAAGTTTAAACCAGTGGTTCTCAACTGGTGGGATCCAAGAGTGGGTCGCGGAGCAGTTTCCAATGGGTCCAGTGGGAACCATCTGTTTTCACTGTATATAGCTGTATCTACTAGCTATAGTATTGAAGCTTAGCTCTTAGCCGCTAGTGATTGATTGAAACAGACTCAAAGTCCGCCTGCCCTCACCTTTTGAGTCTCTCTGCCTCTCCTGCCTGTCACTTGTTGTCCTTTAGGAGTGTTTGTAAAGCCTGCAAATGTGGTAACTGCCAATGCAGACTAAAAGTGCTAAGTGCTAGCTAAACCTGCTAAACGCTATGAAAGTTATCACCCATGATGACAGTTTAAACCTTTTATTTCCTTCTCGGTGACCCCCACAAACATACTGCCTTTTACATACCTTTGTAGCTTGTATTCCACATGAATAAATGCAGTCGCGTAAAATGTTTAAAGGGTAAAAATGCTTAACCTGAGTTGTTGGCCTGCTAAAATGAAAAGAGGATGACATGAGTAATAAGTGCATCTGTGTCTGTGTTCAGACAACATGGTGGCAGAGCTGGAGAGTTTCACAGGTTTGATCCAGAGGGTGACAGGCTATGTTCGGATCCGACACTCCCACACCCTGAGCTCTTTGGCCTTCCTTCGTAGTCTGAGATACATCGATGGAGAAGAGCTTCTGGATGAGTAAGAGCACACACAAACACACAAATTTATAGAATTAAACATAAAACACCAGTTGAGGTGGCATGAGAAGACTGATCAGAGCTAATAATGAGATGAACGCATGCACTTTGTTTAACCCTGTTCATACATGAGCTCCTGAAAATTTCCAGAAAACTTTAGGATAGCCTACCCCTGACATCTTACTGAGTTGCTGTCTTTCAGGGGAAAGTTTAAGGGTGAAAAAAATCCACTGTTTAGTGGGGTCGTGCTCGGCTGTTGTATCCCAGCTGAAAGTCAGCGTGAGTCGTGCTTCTCCATATTCGTGTCTGGATGAAATTTGCACAGTGTACACCTGGCTTCAGGCTAGTGATTGCCAAAATGAGTTCCCAAAGTAAGACCCTTTGTATTAGACTTGGTGACGCAAGGCTTGCATGCAGCTGCTCGGCCATGGAAACCCATTCCTTTAAGCTCCAGTCACAGTTTTTGTGCTTACATTAATGCCAGAGTTCAGAACTCTTCAGCTATGTAGTCAGCAGAGCGTTGGTGACATTTAAGCACCATGCACCTTAGCAGTTGTTGACCCTGCTCTGTGATTTAAATTGGTCTCCTGCTTCGATGCTGTTGTTCCTAAAGACTTCCACTTTCTAATAATATCACTTACAGGTGACTGTAGAACATCCAGGGATGAAATTTCACTAACTTCCTCATTGCAAACGTGGCATCCATCACAGAACCATGCTTGAGGTTACTGAGCTCCTCAGAACAACAGATTTTGTATCACAAGTGTGTAAATGGAGACTGCATGGCTAGGTGCTTTATTTTATACATGTCTGATTGGAACATCTAAATTCACTTAAGTGTGGCTTTCCCTGGACATTGGGTTCTTGATCTGTAGATTTTGGACTTAAGAGAGTTTGGGATAATTTTGGTGTGCTTCAGTTTTTTTTTCTTTAATATTTAACCAAAGGCGATTTTGTTGCAAATAAACATATACATATGAAACATGTTTGAGCCTTTGTGAGAAACATAAACAAGCTGAAGAAAGCAGTTTTCTGGCATAGCTCTGAACAACGAACTCGGAAGGCATTTGACTTCACTCTCTTTTTCAGAAGTCATTATTTCTCAGTAAATGTAATTGTGTGTTTGATATTTGCTTTATCAGTATTAAGAATGTTGCTTATTATACAGGAAAGACACTTCTATGTGGGACTGAATGTAACAACCTTCTTTTAAAAGACCATGAATTCAGCAGAAATTCTAAAAAGTCCAAGGAAAGCGTCTCTGGGTCATGGAGAGGCCTTCACTCCCACCTCTGTGTGTTTCTCCTTGAGTTCACAGGAATCTCTCTGTCCCAAGGCCCACATTACAGTCATTCCTGAATGTCTGGGTGTTACCCAATGACTCATACAAAGTGCACCTCCTCTCCCCTCTAACATGAAAAATCAGCCCCTGCTTAATCTGATTCCTCAGGTCATTTTTATCCCCTCTGTGTGATCCATTCCCCCTCCTGTCTAACTGGGTCATTAAGAAGTGCTCTATTGCTACCTTTTCTCAGACTAGAATAGCTTCCCCTTGATGAAAAGAACTAGCAGGTATATAGAAGTCACTTCCTTTGACACTTTTTTGTAAGCCACAGAAAATAAAGCATTGTTCCTGTAAACATTTGCTTTCAGCTCATAGAAACTCAATACACAACCGTCTCAGAAACTTCCTTCAGTGTAGGATCACATTGCACATTGTTGAATGTCTCTCTTCCTCCTTTCTGTCCTCCAGCATGTACGCCTTCTCTGCCTTTGACAACCAGCAGCTTCAGTATCTTTGGGACTGGAAACAGCACAACCTCACCATCAAGAATGGAAGGCTTTTCTTTCGAGCAAACCCCAAACTCTGCATGTCCGAGATCCGCAAAATGTGGGAGAAGACGGGCATCCAGGGCCACTTTGAAGACAGTGATTTCCGAAACAACGGCGACAGAGCCAGCTGTAAGGGTCACATCAGCTTCAGTCTGAAAACCACAAAAATGTTAATTGCTACATAAAGTTACATGTAGAGGAGTTACTCTAGTTTACAAACATCATGCAAACACGTCCACTATGCCTGCTGCTGTTCTGAACCTCATGTCAGCAGCATTGACCTCCTGTTTAGTTAACAAGGCTATAATACTATGATATAAAAAAATCTGAACTTCAGTGCAACATTAGGAAAAATTTAAGGACACTGATACCTGGTCTGATACCACAGCAACTAATGAAGTCCTTTGAGACAACCAGTACTGTTTAGTTTTGTTAATTTGATTCCCAGCTTGTATGTTAGAAAGGAATGTTGTATACCAGATTGGACATACTGTTCTTAGCAGTAACAGGCATAATAATAAGAATGTCTTGTAAATAATGCTTCCAAAATGGAATATTTCCTCTGATTTATTATTAATAATCCCAGAGAAGATTTTTCTGGGTTTCTGCTCTCTGTATTTTACGGTGTTCTTACTCAGGACAATTTGTTCTTCAGTGTTTGTGTAGGGATTTGAAGCTTAGACTTATAGAAAACAAAGCAACCAGGTGACATTTCTGTCTCTCTCTGTTCTCTGTCAGTCTGCATTAAAAACGAATGTGATCGGCATTTTATGAGATGTAAGCAAGAAGGAGCCCAACTTCATTAGGAACAAACTAAATCCAGCATCTCTCTGAATATTTTCCATGGTTCTGGTGCTTTCTCATATCTTCAGAGCATAACTGTGGTAAAACAATCAAAAAGTCTCTACATGTCAGCCCTGTGACTGACTGGCAACCAGTCCAGGGTGTACACTGCCTCTCACCCAGTGTCCACTTGTTTGGGCTCCTGCCCCTTGGATTAGCAGTGTAGAAAATGCTTCCTCCCACAGCCTTTGGTCTGTGGGAGGAAGTTGGAGTACCTCAGGAGACCATGCATGGGGAGAACAATGCCCTTTAGGCCAACTGGTCACTCTAAATTACTCAGAGGTATGAGGATGAGAATGCTTGGTTGTTTGTCTCAATATGTCAGCGCTGTGATTGACTGGCATCCAGTCCACGGTGTACACTGCCTCTCAACCAGTGTCTGCTGGGATAGGCTTAGCAGTGTTGTAAATGGAAAATGGAGGGATGGATGAATACTCTGTTTTTTCCTTTATAACTTTGATACTTTCAGTAATGTCAAGCCTGAGCATAACAGATAGTGTATGATTTTAAAGCACTAGATGTTAAGTATCACATATTTTGACAGCCTTGCTGATTTATAGCTTCACATTTTAAACAAAAACACGTGCACAGTCAATTAATTGATCTAACGCTGCTCTTACTCCCTCATTCCTTCCTTTCCAGGTGAAAGCGCCATCCTGAAGTTTAAGTCCAACACCACCAGCAGCACGAGGATCAAACTGACATGGCAGCGTTACCGTCCCCGTGACTACAGAGATCTCATCAGCTTCATCCTCTACTACAAAGAGGCGTACGTTTTCAGGGTTATACCACTCATATGTTGCCTCTCCTTCAAGTTGAATACCTCTGATTGCAGCAATTATAGTTACTCTTAAAAATCTGTGGCAAGAGGCATCTCCTCTGGCAGCGAAAAAGCAGATAGTCAATTCTAACTTAATCAGTGGATAACTTCACTCAGGCTTCACTACAGTTTTTGCTGTATACAACAGCTGTTTTGGGATGTGATGTGGAATCAATCTTTATGTGCTACTGTGTAGTCAACAGAGGCGGGAAAAGTACAAGAGTATAGTAATTAAGCAAAAGTATATTTAGTCTGCTTAAAACTTAAGTAGTATTAAGAATCTCAATTTCAAAATGTACTAAAAAAAGTACAAGTACATGAAAAAGCTACTCAATTTTAGTTATGTGGGTAAATGTATTAAGTCACTTAAACCCCCTGCTTTTCACACCTGGTAATATGCCCGGAGGGCTAAGGGGTAAAACAAACAATAAAATAACTGATATTAAACAAAATTGTACAACAATCAAGAGAAAGCCCAAGGAAAGTTTAGTAAAGATTTAATAGTAGAGTTGTCATGATACCGGAACTTCAAATTTTGATGATATTTGTTCAGATCATACCATATTGACTCCTGTTTTGATGACACATCCACAAAGCAACACCACAACCTCTTCTCTTTTTTTCTTTTTATTTATTTATGCTGAATCTTCCTTTATGCAGAGGTTTTGTTTAGTGTGATTCTTTAGAACAGTGTTTCTGAACCATTTTTCCTTGGAGCTCCCCCTACATGTACATTAGAAAAGCGGAGCCCCCTCCTTCCAGGAGAGAAGAAAAAGTGACACATTGCCACCAAAAATCAACGTAGATTTTGATTGTTTCACTGATAAAACCCTAAAAAAGGCCTGTGAATGCTTTTCTTATCAAAGGACGTTTTTATAAACAACTTAATACTTGCTTTTTCATGGATTTAGTCAATATTTGTAAATCTAATTTGGCAGCCTCAGAGCAGATAAAGTCCCCCCCAAAAAAAATCTTTGGCGCCCCCCCGGGGGGTCCCAGACCCCAGGCTGGAAACCAATGCTTTAGAGCATAGCTGCTATTAAATTATCAGCAAATAATAACATCACTCTCTGTATCACTGCTCTGTTTTAGCAGTAAGGCATTGGCACTCACTCTCATTTAATCTTCCATCGCACTCTCATTTAACTCAGGGCATCATCAAGTTGACATTCAAATGTGTATATGTTTTTAACTTCATAACTTTGGTACTTTTGGTACCTTTGGCTGTAAATTCATAGATATTGTATAATTTAAATCACATGGTATCAAAAAGTATTAAAAAATTGACATTATCTAATACAGGGCACAAACTAATCAGAGATTGATACATGGAAAAAACTTTCAGTTGCAATCCATAAGAATCTTTTTTGTTTAAGATAGCCTGCTAAAAGATTGTTAATCTCTGAGTCTAACTGTCCTTGCAGGCCGTTCCAGAACATCACAGAGTTCGAGGGCCAGGATGGATGCGGCTCCAACAGCTGGAATATGGTGGATGTGGAGCTAAGCCAGGACAAGGACTCAGACCCTGGCGTCCTACTGTCCAACCTGAAACCCTGGACACAGTACGCCATTTTCGTGAAGGCCATCACACTCATGGTGGAGGACAAACACAAGGGTGCCAAGAGCAAGGTGGTCTATATCCGCACCAGCCCTGCAGGTAAATCAAATCAAGAGGTGTTAAAGCAGAGAGACTGACATTTGATAAAGACTCCTGCTGGAAGGTTGAAGAGTCTCTGACACAACAATGAACATTAATACAAACCTTTAATTTAACTAGAACATACTTATATTCAGCCCTCTCTTCTGTTTAGATAGCTGCTTGTTTCTCAAGTAGTCATAGGGCTGTATCATGATGAGCGTGATAGTTTTTCTGGGCGTGATCCAAGCATGCTGTAAGGAGATAGAGAGGAAGGCTGTTTTTGTAAACACAGCTGCAAGTCCAACAGATGGAGGAAAAGCTGATTTACAAAGCCTTTTATATAATTAGCTAAAGACTGCTTCAAAATAAATCCAGCTGTAAAGTCATAGTGGTGTCATGTTAGAGAGTCACATCTGCACCGGCAGACAAAGAATCTCTGCCTCAAGGAAGTAATTTTCCTTAGAAGTCAAGTTTACTGTATGACGCATGAACAAAGTGTCTCTAAAGTCTGATTAATTTATGTTTTTGTTTCTCTGTCAGCGCCCTCCATGCCTCAGGATGTGAGAGCGTACTCCAACTCATCCACTCAGCTGGTAGTGCGTTGGTCTCCCCCTGTCTCACCAAACGGAAATCAGACTTACTACCTGGTTCGATGGCAGCAACAAGCTGAAGACAGAGAGCTGTATCAGCACAACTATTGCTCCAAAGGTACACACTAACATGCATGCACTCATGCTGTGCACTGAACTTCTGGAAGTTTTAGAAAACTCGAAAAGCTAAATATTTCAACCCCCACTTTCCTAATTTTTTTCATCCAGCCTTCTAGTAAAATTCTCTAGAAGTTGGGGTGATTGATGTGTGAGCACAGCTGTTAAAGTCTCAAACAATCACTGTAGGTGAGCAGGCGGGGATGATGTTCATAACATGTGGCCACTGAGCAACCACTTTGATCGCTGAGCATATAATAAAGCTATTTGACTCTTTTATGCCTGTTAGTTGGTTCTTTTTTTTCTTGTTCCTTGATACTGTGATTATGTCTGATTATGTAGTGCTGATATACAGAAAAGACTGCCGCTATAGCGACTTACTCTGACACTTTGTCTGCCATCTGAGATTTTTGTAGCAGCTTTTCTACACCGTGTTTTGCCTCCTGAGATCAAATATTGTAGACATTATCAAGAATACATATTTTAAACCTCCTTCTGTTTCCTCCTTCAGAGCTGAAGATCCCCATAAGGATTGCTGCCATGGGTGTAGGAGACCAGGAAGAGGACACCAAGCCCACTAAGCCGGACCCGGATGGGGCAGACAAAGGCCCCTGTTGCCCCTGCCCCAGATCAGCAGAAGAACTGGAGATCGAAGCTGCTGATGCCTCCTACAGAAAAGTCTTTGAGAATTTTCTGCACAACTCCATATTTACTCCTAGGTAGGCTTTTCATGGCCAGTCTGAATTTGAACAATAAAACTTTTTAAAAGTATATTATTAAAAAACTATTTGGGATGAGCTTCGTTTAAGTGACAATTAAATGAAAGCCCACAGTGTCAAGATTCTTCCACATTATAATGTACAGCTTCAGCTGTACAATACAGGCCTAAAGGGGGTTGCTTGAGCTCAGCTGGTAGAGCGAGCGCCCATTTACTGAGGCTACAGTCCTCGACGCATTGGTCGCGTTTCCCGGTCTCAGTGAATGTTTGGTGCATGTCTACCCCCGCTCACTCTCCCCATGTTTCATGTCTGTTTCTGGCTGTCCTATCCAATAACGGGAATAAATCTTAAATTCAAACAATATGGTAAAATATTCTCATCCACACTCAACAGTAAACAAAGAGGTATTTTAGTATTAGTCAATGAAAACATCCCATTTGTCCATAGTTCCTCTAACATTTACGACTCATCTTTTTTCCATAACTTCTTTTTCTTTACTTAGTTACTCAACAAGTATCATAATAGCTGGAGAGTTTAACACTGTCATTTACCCTACAACTGACCGCTCTAGTACCCCTGGCAACTTAAGAAACTGGCACTCCACTTAAATAATTAAACATTAATGATCTGGTCTCGGTGATAGTTGGAGAATGAGAAACCCATCATCCAGACAGTATACATATTTTTCCTCCCCACGCCAATCATCCTCCAGAATGTACTTCTTTCTTGTACCCAAGACATCCAAGAAAAAACAATTCACCCAAAATAATAAGTGACCATGCTCCAGTTTCCCTATCAGTACAAACTCAAACTCATATCAAGTCTTCTGTAAGATGGCGCATTAATAAGTCACTGTTAGACAATCCAGAATTCACCACAATAATCAAGAGAGAGTGGGCATCCTTTCTGGAGATAAACAGTTCCTCGCAAATTTCACCATCCATTTTATGGAAAACAGTCATAAGAGGAATAATAATAATATCATACTCGTCACACATGAAAAAACATTAACAAAAACTAGAAACCACTTTAGAGACAAGAATCAAACACCTAACATCCCAACTCACCAGTAACCCAAAGGAAGAAACAAAAAAATAATTAAAGGGGACATATTTTACCCTTTTAAGACAAGTTTATATTGGCCTCAGAGGTCCCCGAAACATGCCTGGGAAATTTATTGCTGAAAAAAAAACACCCTAGTATAGGATTTTTGCATGTCTAAAAACCCCTCTGTTCCAGCCTTTCTCAGAATGAGCCATTTCTGTGTCTGTGTCTTTAAATGTTAATGAGCTGTCTGACTCCGCCTCTGACCACACCCCTCTCAGGAAATGGATGTGGCACTCCTGATGTTACAATGTTACAGACACTTTTATCCAAAGTTGAGGAGTTGGAAGTTGGACTTCGAACCATCAATCTCCCAGATAAAAGTCAGCAGCATAACCCACTGAGCTATCCAGCATCTCAGCTGGCTGCTGACAGGAAGATCAGGAGAGGGGGGGTGGAACTTTATTCCAAGTGGGGAAGGCCAACCAAACCTGGGAGCTGTGCTTACCCCCCAGATGACATCATGAGGGGAATATCTGAGCATGGCTTGTTTTAGCACACATTTTCTGATAGGTGAAGAAAGAGGGAGGAAGGAAATGGATTTTTCTGGTATTTGAGGGGACTGTGGACAGGCCAGGGCATATTTTTTTAGAAAAGCCTGAAAAAGTGTTTTTTTTTTTTAATATGTCCCCTTTGACTCAACCTAAAACCCAACTAGAAACCATTATGTATTAAAAAAACACAGTTTTTAATCCAACAAGTCAAATATGACAACTTTTAATACAGCAATACACCAAGCAAACATCTGGCTAGTCTCTTACAACTTAAAAAAAGAAAAGGCAATTATCCCATCCATAATAAGCACAGGCATTATCACCCACAGCACGTTTCATACATCTAACATGACTCTCTACACGTCAGACCACAAACCCAGCCAATCAGAAATAGACTCTTTTTTTTTTTTAAATAAACTGGATCTCCCAACATTACCAACAGAACTAGCCTCCTTTTGAGATGAACTACTAACCTTGGAAGAAGTACATAGAGCCTTAAACAAAATGCCAAAAAATAAATCACTCGGGCTCGGATGGATTTCCCTCTGAATTTTACCAAAAATATCTGGCCGATTAACATGCAGACACACTACTATACACATGCCATCAAAAGCAATATCTCATTTTAAACTTTTTTTACTTTTTTACTTTCATGTTACCCATTAGGATTGTTGTCTGTCTTGAGTGGATTTTGGGATGGGTTTGCTGGCTGTTGACAGCAGCCAGGGGGACAGGGGGGACAGTGGTCTCTGGCCAGCCTCTTTCTCCTCCTTAGCTTTTTTTGTCGACTGTCATTGTTATTATGTTTGTTTTTTTATTTAGTCCCCCCCCCCCCCCCACCTTTTTTTTTTATTTAGGACAACTATACTTTAGAGCCATCCCCTTTCCCCTTAACCTACAAGATTGGAATAATATATACTGTATAAGCCAGGACACCTTACCACATCACAGATTATCCAACATCAAGGCAATAATAATGTTTGTTTTTGTTTGTTTGTTTTTTGTTGTGTATTCTTGTTACTGTTCCATGTATGTATGTTCACTTTATCACCAATTAAGAAAAAATTAAAAGGTCTTAATTGCAAGACCATAAGGTCTTAAATTTTGAAGCTACAAATTTTTTATGTGTCAAAAGAGGTTGTAGTCTAGTTTTTCTGCCTTTGTTTTTGCGTTCAGTTAAGCACAAGTGAGATTCAGGAGGAACTCCACCAGATCAAATGGTAGTCTGCACATTTCTGTTCTGTTCCCTCAAGCTACCAGTGCATTGTTAAAGCTGTTCTGTGTCCCCAGCTTGCCAGTTAACTGTGATAGGTGATGTGTGCATGTAAATGATAGGAAAATGCAAGTTTCCTGAGAAGTGCTTGGAGGAGACTGTGTTGGAGCTGAGGCTTGGGCCGATATTTGTTTACATTTTACAGGATTTTGCAAATAAAAAGCAGCTTTTGTCAAGTGATACTAGCACAGAGTCTGTCAAGTTTAGCACATCTAGCATCTCAAGGAAAGCTTTTATTTGCATACTATAAATTAACTGTGGCACTAATATAAGTAGTTAAAAATTAAAGATGCAATGCAGGCTTCAATATACTGAGAGGGTCTAGAAAAAGGTCTTAAAAAGTGTTACATTTAACGTAAAATTTTCTGTATATACCTTGGAGTTTAAAATCAAAAAGAATACAATTATAGTTTGTGTTGTTTTGTACTGCTTCCACACTTCCATGCAATCTTTTGTTTTTAAACAACTGCTTCCTTCTCTTTCTGTCCTCGTCTCACCTCTAGGCCACCTGATCGCCGCCGTAGAGATCTCTTTGGCGTAGCCAACTCCACTCATCCCCGCCGCAGCCGCCCACACACCAACAGCAGCACGGTCCCTCCCCTCCAGGCGGCTGGTAACAGCAGCGTGGTGGACGTAGATCCAGGGGACAGAGAGTACGAGTTTGTGGAGCAAGCTGTGACGGAGCGGGAGCTGCAGATCTCCGGCCTACAGCCATTTACAGTTTACCGCATCGACATCCATGCCTGTAATCGTCAGGTCCAACGCTGCAGTGCCGCAGAGTTCGTCTTTTCCCGAACGAAGCCTGCAGGTAGGCAGACAAAGCAACTGTTCATGGAACATGCTTGTGACATGTTTGACCAGCACTGTAGCTTTATTACAGTAGTATTGTGTTTTTCTACACAGTGCTGAAAGCTCTGAGTCAATGTGCAGATTTTCTACCTGCTTCAGAGGTTGTAAAATAAGCTGGACACATAAAAATCACCATGGTAACCTATCCTCTCTATGGCTCTTCAGAAAAAGCTGACGACATCCCCGGTCTGGTGACCTGGGAGGGCCATGAGGACTGGGTGTTTCTGCGCTGGCCAGAGCCACGTCACCCCAACGGACTCATCCTCATGTATGAGATCAAGTTCAGACTGGCTGCTGAGGTGAGACCAACCATCGTATTGGAGGAAAATCAATATGTCCTCCATGATACAGTAAAAAAAAAAAAACACTCCCTCATTATAGACTTTTGATGGGTCTGTGATCTTCTCATGTGTGGGTTATAGTATTTAAAAATGACCTCTTGGTCTCTGGTTTGCCCTCAATGAAAGATGATGTTTTGTTTTTATTATCTGTTTGTTCTTTTTCTGCATCTGGTGAGTCCAATAGAAATCATAAACGATTTAATTTTGAGCCATAATTTTAATGGATTACATTTTAACAATCTGGAGGTGTTGTGCATAAAATTCCATCTGTCCTTTTGGGAAATTATGTCAGGAAAATTTAAACCAATCCAAATTAAATCAGGATAATGCTCCAGGAAAATATACCACTGCATAATGAAAGTTACCCACAGCTGACGGGATTTCAGTGATACTTGGCTTGAAGTAGAAACACACTGATATTCAGCCTTTGGTAAACTTTCTTTCTGTTGTTTTTCATCAGACGGAGAAGCACGAGTGTGTGTCTGGTCAGATGTACAAGGCCCAGCGAGGGGTTCGGCTGACTAACCTCAGTCCTGGAAACTACTCAGTCAGAGTGAGAGCAACGTCACTGGCAGGCAACGGCTCATGGACGCAGCCTCTGGATCTCTATGTAGCTGAACGTAAGATTCACACCATCATATGTCAACAAACAATATCTGTATCTCACATATATTTTATGACATCAAGTACATTTTTATAAGTGAATAAGTGAATTTCATTCATTTGACCCAACAGGATATGAAAACGTCCTCTACGCTATGATCTTGATACCTATCTCCATCGTCTTCATAATCTGCATTTTAACAGTGGTGTTGGTGGTTGTCAACAGGAAAAGGTATGTGCACTTAACTACTGTTGTAACTGCATAGTATAAAGCAGCTGATTAATTACTCTATGTAAATGCATAAAAGCAAAGATTAATTGTGCAAAGATAAAACATAAAACAGGAGTGTAAATTAAGCTTTTATTTATTGTTTGTTTATAATTGTAGTCTTTATGTATACAGGTGCATCTCAATCATTTAGAATATTATGGAAAATATAGATTCATTACACACAGAGTGAAATATTTTACAGTGTTTATTTCTTCTGATTTTGATGATTATGGGTAATCATTCATGAAAACCAAAAATTCAGTCCCAAAAAAGTAAGAATATTACATGAGACCAATCAAAAAAGGATTTTTAATGCAGAAATGTTGTCCTTCTGAAAAGCATGTTCCTTTATGCACTCAATACTCAGTTGGGGCTCCTTTGCATGGATTACTGCATCAGTGCAGTGTAGCATAGAGGCAGTCAGCCTGTGGCACTGCTGAGGTGTTATGAAGCCCAATTTGCTCTGATAGCAGCCTGTATCATTGACTCTGGTGTCTCGCATATTTCTCTTGACAGTACCCTATAGATTCCCCATGGGGTACAGATCCAGCAAGTTTTCTGGCCAATCAAACACAGGAATATCATGATCATTTTACCAGCTTTTGGTAGTCTTGGCAGTGTTGGCAGTTTGCAAGTCCTGCTGGAAAAGGAAATCAGAATCTTCATAAAGCTTGTCAGCAGAAGGAAGCATGAAGTGCCCTAGAATCTTCTGGTAAATTGTTGTGTTTATTTAGTTTCATCTGAAAAGAGGACTTTAGACCACTGAGCAATAGTCCAAGCCTTTTACTCTTTAGCCTAGTTAAGATGCTTCTGTCGTCTCTGGTTCAGGAGTGGGTTGACACCAGGAATGCGACAGCTTTAGCCAAAGTCCTTGATACATGGTGGCGCTTGATGAACTAACTCAAGCCTGAACCCACTCCTCGTAAAGTTCCCCCAAGTTCTTGTATGCTTTTTGCTTGTCAGTCTTCTCAAGGCTGCAGCTATCCCTGTTGCTTGTGCATCTTTTTCAACTTTTTCTTTCTACTCAACCTGCTATTAGTATGCTTGGATATTGAACTCAGTGAACACCTGAGCTACTTTAGCAATGACCTATTGTGGCTTACCCTCCTTGTGCAGGGTGTCGCTGATCGTCTGGACATCTGTCAAATCAACAGTCTTCTCTGTGATTGTCTGGGCTACTTATCCAGACTAAAAGACCATGTAAAGTCTCAGGAAACTTTTGCAGGAGCTTCTAGTTGCAGTGTAATAAGTTAGCTGATTGGAATTTGACACCATTAGTTTACCATATTGAACTTTTCACATTATTTCAATTTTATGAGATACTTTATTTGGGATTTTCATGAACTGTGAAGGTGCACAGACAGCATCTCTCTTCTCTGCTGCATGGAGCATTGTTCTCCTCCTGACCAGGGACGCAATAAGTGGTTGCCTAGACAAACCAGGGCCCCCGAAATCCAACTGGCAACTCCAAAATCCATAGCAATGAGCCATCAACAAGCTATTTAAGCATAATCAATCACAAAGCATATCTTAATCTACATTGGATTGGTTTTACTCACTTAGATACACTCAAAGTAAGCTTTATCAAGGTGGCTCCATCATCTGTAAGCTTTTTTTTTAATGTGGCCCTAAGTGAAATAAGTTGTTACATCCTGGATTTACAAGCTATACAAAGAAAAGCTTTAAAAACTTGGAATAATGGGAATCAGAAATATTTTGTCCCATATGGAAAATGCACAGACCATAGTAGATGTCCATAGATGTCCATAGTCTTTGTTTGAGTCTTAAAAGTTCTTTAAAAGGCTTATATTTTGTTTTAAAAGCCTGCAGCAGCCCTTCTGTGATTGTACTTTCTTAATATTTATGTTATATCTTGCAGAAAACCTTTGCTGAATAAAAAATATTTTATGTGATTTAATCATGATTCAAAGAAGCAGATTTGTTCAGGAAACTAACAATTTGTTCTGTGTGCTTGAAATACATTTATAAGGAATAAATTTAGTCCTCTTTTATTTTAAATCCATGTTTTCAAACACTCCAGTTTACTTTAGTCCAGTGTGTTGACAGTTTTGTCTTTGTCAGCGTTATTTAGAGGTTAGGACAGTGATGCGCTGTGATTATACCCCATGCATATTCCAACATGCATGCATGTGTGGTGAGTGAGTGCAGAGGTATGTGCGAGTGTTTGTGTGTCTCTAAACAGTTTGTTTTTGTTCACTCAGGAACAGTGACCGGCTTGGAAATGGAGTCCTGTACGCCTCAGTTAACCCTGAGTACTTCAGCGCTGCAGAGAGTGAGTGACATGTGATGAATGCCATTGTTGTCATAGTAACTGTTGAACATCTCTGCAGTTATTTACTTTTTCACTTCTCTGTTCAGTGTATGTACCAGATGAGTGGGAGGTGGCCCGGGAGAAGATCTCCCTGAGTCGTGAGCTCGGCCAGGGGTCCTTCGGCATGGTGTACGAGGGCCTGGCGAAGGGCGTGGTCAAAGATGAGCCAGAAACACGTGTTGCCATAAAGACGGTCAATGAGTCAGCCAGTATGAGGGAGAGGATTGAGTTTCTGAATGAAGCATCGGTCATGAAGGAGTTCAACTGTCACCACGTGGTATGAACACACATTTTAAAATGTGACATTGCAATGATGCTTAGAAAGAGTGTTTGCCTTCTACCGATTTGCTGATGTGGTTTTCTGTGTTTGGTGCAGGTTCGTCTCCTTGGTGTGGTGTCTCAGGGTCAGCCCACCCTGGTCATCATGGAACTGATGACTCGAGGAGATCTGAAGAGTTACTTACGTTCCCTCCGACCTAAAGAGGTACTGTCTACCTCTAATACAAGATCATTATTACCAGCTCCTCGCACAGGATGTTGACAACAGAGTCAGCTTGATGTCATTTCTGATCAATTGACACTAGCCTTAATTCCACTGAGTAAAATTACCTAATACTTTTCCATGATGGACAAGTCCTTTGAATTATTGATAAAAAAATTAAATATTTCACAGTAAATAGATTTAGTAGACTAACAAAACTTTTCATCCATCAGGCTTTTAAGGTACACATATTCCTACAATACTTTTCCAGTACAGTTGTTTAAAATAAGTTGCAGCCATGTCAAATGCTGAAAATAATGTGCTTCAAATCTGATTACCCACGTGTATGGGAAGGGGAACATAAACTCCAAGTCCATAAGCAGTGTGAATCAAACTGAACCAATATGCGTGACGCTAACTTCAGCTGCTGCTGAACAGTTACCCTCCTCATTTACTCAAATTGGCTTTAAAAATGAAAAAATTGCACTTTCAAACTTTGCAGTAAGTCCTATTGGTTCAAAATATTCATACAATGTTCAAATCTGTGTTGAAATCAGCAGATTTTAGACTTTGTCATGATGACTTGGTAAAATTAAATGTGTGACTGTGGTGAAACTGAGTCAACAGAATGCAGTGTTTCCCACAGGACCGGAATCTATTTGTGGTGGTGGGTTGCTGGGGGGGGTGCTGTGTGCAAAAACAAAAACAAAAAAAACAAGGAATTGGATTTGGATTTGAATATAAAACTTTCATTTAATGTAAAATGTAAACAAACACCAAATAAACTTAACTTAAAATGAATACATTTAAATAAAAAATACAATAGCTAACTTAAAGACATAAATAAAAATAAATAAGAAATTAGGTTGAATAAATAAAGTAGGTAACTCAAATCCAAGGGAGTAACAGTTTTGTCAGATTTTTTTCCTGCAGAGTTTGCACCCTTTCTCGGGGCATTTTATTGTATGGGGCTTCCAAAAAAAATATTCCAAAGCCTTTTCATATGGGAAGTCCTCAGGATCAGGTCCATTTATGGATATTTTCAAGCAGGCGGCCAGGTGTTCTCCTTGCAGGCGATTGCCGAGGTCTGTTTTCACCTAAGGATTAATTGAAAAGATAATAACTTGTCAAAACTGCACTAATAAAAAAATGTGAAAGATTGTCTTGCTCCTCAAAGTGATGCTCTTACCCTATTCATAGTTGAAAAGTATTAATATTTCTTAAAGATAAAATATTTAAATATTTTTTAATACTCATCTGTGTGAATGAGTGAACATCCACATCAGAGTTAATAACTAGCAAGGAGAACCACTCTATGCACAGCGCCGCCCAACCGGCGGCAGCAACTCAACATGCCTTAAGTGGTTAGCCTGTTGGCTAACACTACATGAATGTCTTTGCACATGTTGAGCTTCCAGCTACGTTGATATAGAGACAGGTTAATATAACATGGTAAGTTCGAGCTGTTCTGCCTGCTTGACTTGTTTGCCCACGTATTTGTACCTAGAGGTCTGTATGATAACGTTACTTACCTTCGTCTCGTCGCTCTTGTGCTGCTACGTCTTCTTCTCTGGTGGACCAAATGCGTTGAGAAGCATGTCTTCTAGTGATGGGTCATGAGCAAAAGCTGCGGCTCTGAGAGCCGATGCTTTGTAGTGAATCAGAAGAGCCTGCTCGCATAGAGTGAGAGCCGGCTCCCAGTTTTTTTTCTTTTCGCTGCTTAGCTCTCATAGTGCTTAGCCCCAGCTCTGGTCAGAACTTTGTTTTGATTGGCCAGCATGGTGGCCATGTGGCAAATCACATGTGAGGATAAAGGATTATACCATTATGTGAAAACAGAGAGGGGGGTGTCACTACCCGATCCGTCCCGGAAACCCGATTTGTACTTTTCATGTGCAAACACGTGTCTACATCCGCTCTGCATTGATTCTAACCCTAGACAGTGGAATTTAAATGCTAAACCTAAGAATGGTGTTGTAACAGAATAAATGCACAAAAGTAGGCAATTATAAGGATTCTCATAAAAACACCGAATGCAAAAGGGTTTTCAACACACTAACCATTATTTTTTGTGAAATTAAGGTAAAATATAGGGCTACAAAATATCCTAAATAAAGAGCCGTTCGGGAGTTGAAAGAGCCCGCTCTTCTTTGGGAGCCAGGCCAAAATAGCCGGCTCTCTGAAAAGAGCCGAACTTCCCATCACTAATGTCTTCTTCTTTGGTTTTATTGGCGGAGGCGATGCATACTGCCACCTACTGTACCGGAGTTGTAACGACACACTACATTCACAGAGTGAGAGCGAACATGGAGTGCCAAAATCTATTTGTGGCAGTCTGCCACAAATAAATGAATGTATGGGAAACACTGGAATGTCAATAAATATTAGAAATATAAGAAATTGTCTGCCATAGAATATATGTCAGATTGATTATAAACTGCAGAAAATGTATAAATTATGTGAATATAAACTTCTGTAATTCTATAAGATAGTATTATATCAGTGTTTTTAACACATGTGATACTTGAGTGGGCCACCCAGATAAATGTGCTGCACCCAAGTATTTTTGACAACTTTCTTCTTGTTTCAATCCTCATATAAACCATATCCATGAGAGAGAGTATGAGAGAGACGTCCTCCCATAAGTGCACCAATTGAAGTGCAACCATTAATGTTAACACTGAAACTTCTCATCATCGATTATTTTCAGGAAATTGCTTTGTTACTGCAGCAAATATTCAGACAGCCCATCATCACAGAAAGTACACAGATAATTTCGTACAAGTCTGAGCACTCATATGGATTTTTACCATTGAATACTAAGAAATTAACCTTTGCAGTAATTAAAGTAAAAGAATTAAATACCACATGATAAAATCATTCAGAATGCACAGGTTAAAGAAATGCAGTAGAGAGTGCTTAAAGGCTATCTGTCACTGATAATGAAGAAAATACATGAAAAATCATAAGTGAAATAACTCCTACAGATACAATAGGGCTCTCGTAGTGGTCAGTGCTCAGGCCCTGTCACAAATAGCCAGCAGATAAGCAACACTTTTTACCATCTTTTCTCCCACATTAGGTCATAATTCTGCATTTAAAGAAAGCAGGGGGGCTTACTATTCAGAAAATATTCCTTTTGCTGTGCAGGTTTGATTTAAAAGAGTCCATTGGGGGGGCTTACTATTCAGAAAATATTCCTTTTGCTGTGCAGGTTTGATTGAAAAGAGTCCATTGGTAACAGTAAGTGGTAAGTCCAAGTGGTCAGCCTGGCTCATGGACTTTAAGTCTGTCTCACAACAATCATGGCAGACTGAGTACAATGGCAGTACTATATCTAGAAGATGCACAAACTACAGACAGTGAAAAAATGATGGTGCTAAAAGAGCAGCACACCCACATGAAAAATGAGCATTGTGGACTGTGCTGAATGAGATGGAAATGGTTTCACAGGAAAATAGTTCAGACCATTTTTCCCTTTGAAAGAATCAAAAAGAAGAAACTTGGGCTATATAGTGGGGCAACATATATTCCAGATTTTACGGTATGTGGCTTAGTACTGCTGATATCAAAGTTTGTGTCTGGCTGAGATTTTTTTAGTTTCCCTTTGAAGAACAAATATCTTCAATCAGTCATTCCTTTGATGTAAAGATAAAACAGTTACCTGTTTCAGTGATAACTGTGATAAAAATCACCCACGGCTTGAGGGGAAAGAAAAAAAAACTCTGACTGTGGGAATAGAATGAACACACTGGCTTCAGCCTTTCCTCATCTGCTCAGAACGGCCATGAAAGCACTCCCAAACTATACAGCAGGTCATGTTAGTTATAAATAATACTCCAACATTGAAATTGGCAGAATAGAAGTTTATTAGTTCACTTGACGAGACGATGGATGGTTTTATTATGATATGTCCAAGGTCGGCTCAGTAAAATGATTACGCTTCACTTTTAGGTGAATGTAAATACAATTCCTCACCAGCTTATACCACCATAGTTCAAAATGTGTTGTTTTTTTTAATTTCCACCAAAGATCAGAGAAGTATCGATAGCAGTATTGATAAGGACTTGGATCAATAAGGAGCCTTAGATTGAAAATATGATCAGTATATCTGTCTTTCTTTGGCAACATTGGTACTTTTCTGTCCTATCAAAGGTAAAAATAACTTGTATTGTGTCTGTAAAATCATGTTGTATTAGAAAAACAAAGTATCAAAATATTTTACCTTTTTTAGTATTTTAATATATATATATTTAGTATCGTTATTAAAACATATTTGATGAGGTATAATCTTTACTTTTAACATATTACTATTTTAATGTAAAAGTGCTTAGTGCTCTGTTATTTATGTAGCTTTTATACATGAAACTTGATGAAATTATTTCAAATAATTTTTCAGTACTTTTTGAACATTTTCACTAAATTGTAACAATACTGTAAGAATCCTGAAGATTTTATTGGTCGTTGTAATGGAGATATATTATAATATCATTACATCTCTACTTTAATGATATGTCATTGGTACAGAAGTATGAATCAGCAGGAACATGGAAGGATTCAAAGGTTAAAGTAAACTTTACTTGCCTTGTGAAAGTTTTTTTTAACATGCAGTAGGTCTAAGAATCTTGTTTTTGTTCTTCTGAAGTCTTACTCTGTCTTTCTGTGCACGTCTCCAGCAGCAGTGGTCGAGCCTGTCTCTCCCTCCTCTGAAGAAGATGCTTCAGATGGCCGGGCAGATCGCTGACGGCATGGCTTACCTAAACGCCAACAAGTTCGTCCACAGAGACCTGGCAGCCAGGAACTGCATGGTGGCTGAGGACTTCACTGTTAAGATCGGAGGTAAACGACTGAGGCCAGAAGTTGGCAGTGTTGGGGGTTGGGAGAATGCAAATTTAGTGGAAATTTCTCCTCAACAACCAAATTATAATGGTAACCTTCCTCCTAGTAAAGTGAACCCTGTAACTCTGTCAACATGTTTTCTTCCACAGTTGGCTGCTTCTCAGTGTAAATAAGAGGAGAGTAAACATGTTGTCTCCAGTTTCTTATGGAGTGAAATCAGAGAATAGGAATAACAGCAGATAATAAGATCTTGCAGCTTTCAAATGTGTTTCCTTGTTTTGTGTGAAAGGATGAAGAAATTTGTGGTTTCAAAACATTTTAGAGGTCTGTAACAGCAGAGTAGAGTAATCTCTAAGGCCTTGTGGTGGCTGTAGTAATATGTCAGGCTTTACAACAAAAACAAAGAGCGCCCTCTTGAGGAGCATGCTCACACAGTCCCACAGCAAGTACAACAATAGGAAGCAATACCATTACACAGCTTTTTTATTTTAGCTTTGTGAAATAGAGCTGTAATTCTTTACGTGCTATATTTTTTCTGCCTTTTAGTTTTCTTCACTTCCTCCCATTGTGTAATTATGTTTTTGTGTCTGTTTATGTCTAGATTTCGGCATGACCAGAGACATCTATGAGACAGATTACTACCGCAAAGGTGGTAAAGGTTTGCTCCCTGTGCGCTGGATGTCCCCGGAGTCTCTAAAGGATGGAGTATTCACAACTAACTCTGATGTCTGGTAAGCACGCAAACAAAAAATATGCAAATACTTGTTTTAACAGCATCATAAGCTTCAATTTTAATATATTTCCATAAATGTCAAATGATATCTTTACTTTTTATGATACCACAGCAATAAAAAAACACAGAGAAACCCAAAACTGGTTAGTTATATTTCTTGTCCAACCTGCACGTTACAAAGGGTCCCTTGCCAAAATTAGACATATTTTTACTGGTTATGAAAGGTACAAAATAAGCAAAATCATTCTGAAACACATAAAATGCACATAAACATAAACTAAGTTATTTTCTCTGAATTATGAATGATAGTTCTAAAAAAAAACATCTGCGGGAATCATTCTTCTTTATGTCTAGAATATCGTATTTTTTACTATTTTAGAACTTTATATGTGCTTTATTGTTTAGGGTAGTGAAGCTAGCAAATGTCTGCAGGTTAGGATGTGAAGGAAAGGTTTCAGGGAGATGTCACAGTCATTCTTTTCTGCTTACTCTCAACAACAGACACTGTTACTTATGCATCTTTATGAGAAGCTTAGGGGGCTTTGTAAAACTGCACTGCACAGGAAATGACATATTATGCCCCTGTATCAGTGTTTTGTTTGTCACTAGTACTACTTGATCCCAGCGTCATTTACCCAACGCTGTGCACTGTGCTCTCTCTCTCTCTCTCTCTCTCTCTCTCTCTCTCTCTCTCTCTCTCTCTCTCTTTCTCTCTCTCTCTCTGTCTCTCTCTCTCTCTCTATTGTGGCAGTTTTGGATTGAAAATATGACTCTTTTGACTTTTTTTTTTTTTTTTTTTTTACTTTGATACCTTCTGGTACTATAATGTAAAAATAATAGATACTGTATCATTTCAAGAAATGGTATCAAAAAAGTGTCAAAGTAATGATAATGTTTACAAAAGCCACACTGGCTTCTTCCTGTCTGTATGCACAGTGTAGGAAATGATGATGGTGATGATATAACCGCTTACATCTGTCCCTCTGTGTAGGTCATTTGGAGTTGTGTTGTGGGAGATCGCCACTCTAGCAGAGCAGCCGTACCAGGGTCTGTCCAACGAGCAGGTGCTCCGCTTCGTCATGGAGGGAGGCCTGCTGGAGAAACCACAGAACTGTCCTGACATGCTGTAAGAGTCCATCACAGACATCCACACACACTCATATTAACGTTTTTAACGACAAAACAAAGTCTTGTCTAGCATATAGGTCTGCACAATTGTAAGAAAGTCTTACATTGCAGTCATTTTTCTTCTACAATATAAAAGCAAATACAAAAGTAAAGAAATTTTTACATTAGCAACAGTCTAGTACAACCTTCATTGTGAAGCACACACCTTTTTCGAGACTAATTGTTAGAAAAGACAGAATTTCTGAGGTGCAAACCCAGGTTTTAACACTTTATCTATTGATTACTCATGTTTGAACACACATGCACCTTCTCCTCTCTTTACACTCTCAGAAGGGTGCCCCCAACCTGCTCTCTTTCTGTTTGCTCCTTTGACAATCTTCATCAGCGGTTGTTTCATCACTGAAAACACACAACTCATGATTTAAGAAGTTTCATAGAAGATACTGCCACTTCATATCTCAAAAATGTAAGAAGAGGCTTAACAGCTGAACTCTCTCTCTCCCCTAGACTACCTCCACCTCTAATACATCTGTCCTCAGGGTAAAAGGCAGGTGCAGATCGTCAGCTAGCTTGTCAAATAAAAAAACATGGCAGTCTTTTAGGGATAAATTGCTGCAACCACTACCATAAAAATTTCAGCTTAACTCTGCCTCAGTTGTTGGTTTATTTGACATTTTTGCTTCTGTGTCACAGTCAGCCTCAGTCAAAAATCAGACTTTCAAGATAATTACAACTGTAATATTCATAACTTAATTTTTACAGCTTTAAAAACAGTGTTTAAAGGTGCATTCACACCAGAGCTGTTTGGTCCGCTTTAAACCAACTCTGGTCTCTTTTCCCGGATAGTCCAGTTCGTTTAGAGTGAACGTGGTTCGCTCCCTGGTGCAGTTTGTTTGAGGTGTGAAAGCACAGAGGACCAACTTGTGAACCAAAGGCATAAAGTGGCATAAAGCGTTATGATTTATGGATTTAAATATATGATTTAATACACTCAAATACATGTCAGTACCTCATTTGGCGTCTGTGTAGCCATAGCAACACGTCGTAGTCTCTTGCTCACGGCTCGCCTTTCTACAGTACCGATTCATTCGTCTCATGTAAAGAACAACATGCTGGACAGCTAGCTTCCTGACACTGACACTACCTGTCCACACTAACTTGTGTGGGTTTTTGTGTCTCTTTGTGTGTAGGTTCGAGCTCATGCGAATGTGCTGGCAGTACAATCCGAAGATGCGCCCGTCTTTCGTAGAGATCATCAGCAGCGTAAAGGACGAGCTGGAGCCTTCCTTCAGAGAGGTTAGCTTCTTCTACAGTGCTGACAACAAGCCACTCGATGCTCCGCAGCTCCACCTGGACAAGATGGACGACATGGATGATGTTCCTCTTGACCCCTCTTCTTCTCAGACGCAGCAAACATCAGTCCCTCAACAGACCCCACCCTCACCCAGCTCAGACGCTCCACCCGCCCCCTCGCTAGCACCCAGCTCCCCCTCCTCTCCCTGCACGTCGGCCGCTGCCATGGACAAGCAGCCTTCCAGCCAGCAGGCAGCCAATGGGCTCTCGGGGACGGGCCTTGCTGCGGCGTCTGTGCGGCCGTCTCTGGACGAGCTACCGCCTTACGCACACATGAATGGAGGACGCAAAAATGAACGCACCATGCCTCTACCACAGTCCTCCGCCTGCTGATTGGACAGACGCACCCACCTGACTGCACCTGCCCCGCCTCAGAGGGTGGGGTCTTCTTTTTTATTTTTTAATTCACATACAGCAAAACTGTGTCCACCAGCTGGGTGTGTCCACTGAGTGAGGAGAAAAGACTCACAGGAAGGTGCAAGACTGTCACTGAGTCCGTGTTCTGCTGTACCTCCACACACTTCTCTCACATGGTTCTAGTTTTGGTTTCCACCAGCCGGCTGTCAGACATGACACTGCCCTCGCTGCTGAATGACAAGACCAGAAAACAACAAAGGAAAGGAAAAAGTTGAATTTAGGGAAGATCTGTCTCCCTCTTTATGGCTGAACTTATTTTATAAATTGTTGTTTGTTACTTTTTTTACATGTATTTCCAAATGGGAAAACAAAATATGTAGGCCTTTATAAGTGAACGGCATTTTGGTCACTAGGGGCGGGCATTAAATTGAAATTGTTGAGCATATCTAACGCAAAAGCACTTCAGAGAGGTCAGAGTCTCCGTCGATCGTTGAGTAGTGTTGCTCAGCTGAAAGAGAAACTAGTCAAATCTGCCAAATTTGTTGCCAAAATTGTACTTTTTTGTAAAGATCTCTCTTCTGCAGTCTCGCCCTGTGATTCTCCAAGATTTAAAAAAAGACGCCTTTTGATGTGTTCCCACGCCGTTTGAAAAATGTGCGATCAAAGGGAGTTTAACATCCCTCTAAAGTTCGACACATTACTCCTCTTTTTGCTTTTGATATCTACAGCTCTTGTTCTTTATAAATTAACGTCATGGACCTTGGTTACATCAGAAGTCTTATCCTCTCACAAAGTGCTGTTCTGTTAAGGTTTAAAACGCCAAATCCAGTCTATAAAGAAGCAAAAAAATCCTTAAAGAAAGGACTGCAGAGAGTAGAGCAAATACAGGAAACATATATGAACACTATCTTCTCTAATGGGAAGCGTCCTCATTGTTGTAAACAGACAGGTATTTTTTTAGACTAGACATTAGTCTCCACATTTACGACATCTCGACGTGGGCAGAGCATTTATGTACGCACCAGTTGTTTGTGTCACTTTTCTAACTTTTATACAGTTGGAGACATTCATCATGTACAGAAAGAAGCTGCTATTCCTTATTTCTCTTGTGGTTGTAATATAGTTAATATCTATATATAAAAAGAGAAAAAAAAACCCTTCAGGTCAGATCTACAAACGTTTCCACTACGGTCCATTTTTTTAATGCTTGTTACTGTGTCTCTGAGCTGGTTTCATTTCTGTGTTCCCGTAAAGGTACGACAGTTTGGTAACTTCCCCTCACGTCTGAATAGAGGACAGAGATGGTACGAACGACGAGTATCGATGCTCTCGTGTTTCTCGGGACGCTTCGACCTCTCTCCTCTGGCATTTACGCTCAGAGGTTTGAGGCATCACAGCTGAGGCCCAACAAAATCTCAGGTCAAAGAGAAGAGTTAAACCCTTTTCTTCTTTCCTTTTGTTTTTTCTTTTCCTTTTTTTTCGTGCTGTCATATCCAGAAACATCCAGCCTGTTGTCTGTTTATGTGTGTGTTAGCCTCTGGATCTGTTATTTAATATTCTTTGATCGAGAAGCACCCCTTGATCAGATCAGGCCGGAGCTGCTTCTCTTAAAACAATCTGCAACATGAAGAGGGTTCTCTGGTCCACTTACTAATGGTATACAAGTCCAAGGAAGACGTGTTATTTCACTCTGATTTTCCGTGATAATGTGTGCATTTTGGTTGTTTCCTCAATATTCAGACTTATTTATCTTTTTATCTGAAGATATCAGTGCTGGTTTTCCTGTCATAAAGATTTGATTTCAGCCTTTCTTTCAAGAACTTTAGCAATTTGCTCATTGTCACAGGAAAACCAGCTTTTTGTCCTAATATAACAGAGAGAAAACAGCTGAAAAAGTTGACTTGTTAACACAGGAAAATAGAGTAAAATCAAATGTATGCATGTCTGCTGAAGACTTCCATTTAAAGGAGCTCAAATATTGACAAAAAAAAGGGGGAAAGATCATCAGGCGAGTCAAAATATGACTGAAAACTAACATGCACTGATAGTGGTGAAGACAAAACAGGGTAAAAACTCCAATCTGTAGTCAAAAGACTGATAATGTGAAGGTTGTATTTTCTACAGACTCCATGAAAATATATTTCAGGGTTCTGTTGATACTCCATTAGCTCGCCATTAGTCTCAGGAGCTATTATGTATTAGTCGTCAACCGACAATCAGGCCAATTTTTTGGCACTGGGCTGATAATCTGAATCTGCGTTATTTTTTACCAGTTGCTGTTGTTCTGTGCTCCTTTGGCTCCGTTGTTAGTTGTCTTATTCTGGCTCTGCTTTCACAGTCTCCCCAACATCCTTCAGTGTTAATTTTGTCAACTAAAACTGTGACTAAAAGTGTTCGTCGACAGCCTTTTTCCCATGTCAAAAACTAAACTAAGACTAACAAAAATAGATCTGTTATGACTCAAACTGACAAAAACTAAGTTTAGTTTTCATCAAGACGACTAAAACTAGACTAAAATGTAATGAAGTTTTTGCCAGACATTCAAAATTTGTGATATTTCTCCACTGCGGGTAAATCTGTCAAAAAACAACGCAGCTGTACCTATTCTGCCTAGAAAGCAGGGGCCCCAGGTTTGGCAGAGTCCAGAGAACACTCTACCATGATTTAGTACCAGATTTAGGCAAGAAAATAAAACCTTGAACTAAAAGTAAAGACTAAAATGTGAGGACTTTTTTATGGACTAAAACTTGACTAAGTTTTTGGAGTTTTTTGTCAACTAAAAGTAGACTAAAACCAAAAAGGGTAGAAATTACTAAAATGTTACTTTTACTAAAATGCATTTCATTTAAGACTTAAACTAAGACTAAATTAAATATAGCTGCCAAAATTACCACTGATGCCTTCAAAGTGACTGATTTGCTGGACATCCTATAAGCAACAGCCATATTCAGTTCTATTGAAGTAATATTTTAAAACAACATCCAAAATTGGGGGTTTCTTTAAAACGGCACAGCATTTCAGTATTTACTAAAATCTTTATTACTCAACCTCTGTCGCTGATAGGGACATAAAATTTTAAAAAATCCTGAAAGCTTAAACTCCTGAATTTGACTGGAAAATATCTGTTATACTAAGTTTATTAACAAGTTTTAGAACCACAAACATCCTCCTCTCGTAACATTTCTCCATCCCTTGGATGAGTTTAATGTGTGAAAGCGTTAAAATTAGCCTGTTTGACTTGTAGATAAGTTTGTACATAAGGACATAGGCAGTGATATTAAATAAAATGTTATGATTGACAAAAAAAAGTCCACGGTATAATGGGAAATATGTTGGTAAAGAAGTACAGATAGTGCAGATAGCCTTGTGGTTGGGTTGCGCCCCACGAGTGTAGGTGGCCTGGGTTCAGGTCCAGCCTGCAGCTCCTTTCCTGCAGTTCTCTCCCTGGCTCTCCGTCCACCACTGTCAGTAAAGGCATACATTCCCATAAATCTATATTAAAAAACAAGAAGTACATGAAAAATAGGGAGGATTTGTTTAAAGCTGATATCAAGTTAATCCCATTTTTTCTAACAGCATTGATGGTGATGAATTAATCGTCTTCCTCCTCTGATGATCTTTCCATCACATTTTGCCAGTTTCAGGCTCCTTAACTGTGCTGTATTTAACCCTTAGTTTACACTACAAAGTAGATACAACAGAGTTTCTTAAATGTAGCAGCAACCTTAATTTTCCTCCAGATTTACTGAAGACGAGTGCAAACACTTTGCTGTGTGATAATTTCACTTCCTGCTAATCAACTTCTCTCTTGAATCAAGGGTGATTTTTTTTCTCTGTACG
The DNA here is from genome assembly GCF_018320785.1 of Cheilinus undulatus. Taxonomy (NCBI): domain Eukaryota; kingdom Metazoa; phylum Chordata; class Actinopteri; order Labriformes; family Labridae; genus Cheilinus; species Cheilinus undulatus. The sequence goes on from NC_054865.1 coordinate 15,002,167, forward strand.
CTGCTGAAGTCATTTCATTATTTATCTTTCTCCATCATATTAACTTTTAGATTATAGCTGAAGTGTTATTTGGTGAAGAATAAGTGGAATTATCTTACAGCATTGAGGAATTTGTTCATTGCTTCAGGAAACATGTAATTTCAGAACTATATGGAAAGATGATGATTCAGAAGAGAAACAAACGCTGATGAAGCTCATTCAAAGAGACAGCTGATAACTGGAGATCCCTGTGCTGAAAATCTGAGCATTAAACGTCATCAAGGTTTACTGAAACTACATAAATATGAAGACAGGTACGATCAGAGAGGACCATGTGGAATGGAAATTAAAGGCTCATTCACCTCAGAAAACTTAGAAACCCCAGAGCAGATATCTCTTTATTATTTATGTTGTTTTTTAATTTTGTGAAGTGTAAATCACTGTACAAATCCCCCTCACGTATTATATTCCCTCTCTGCTACTTTGATGTTTTTTTGCTATTTTGGGGGAAGGTTTTGTTTTCCCTTCAACCATCCATCTACCTCACTGTTCTTTTGTATTTTTTGATTTATTTACATGTACAGAAAAACACTTCTCATCTCTGTTGTCCGGCTGTAAAGATGATCTCACTGAGTGCTGTTAATACGGTCAAACTCAAACCACAGACTGAACCATCCTGGAGGAGAGGAGGAGGCAAGAAACACGGCGACTGTTAGGGGAGTCCACATCATTGCTGGTCAATACATTTCCCTTTATTCTGCAGATAATCAATGAATTATAACTCCTCTAAATGTCCTTCAGAACGGTCCTGTTTTGGCATGAAATTTGACTCAGTTGTACCTCTTGTTCATTATAGCTACAGTTAATCCACATAGTTCTGCTTCTGCCTGTTTTTCATGAAGTAATTTTGGAAATTAAGAGCTGTTAGTTTGCGACTTTAACTACATTTATGATAATGTTTCCAGACTACTAATGCTAGGGCTGTCGCAAAACCAGAATTTCAAACTTTGATATGCCACCAGTAAAAATCAGACATCAGTGATTTGATAGAAACAACAATTCAAGTCTAAGCAACCGATATTTGGTAATTTCCTGTGTTTTGTCATCAAAAAGCAGATAAACTCCTTCACGCTGTCTAAATTGCAGTGAGAATGCCAGAATACTTTCCAGGTCTTTTACTGCCAAACTGGACTTATGAATATTTTTTCTTTTGCCAGAGTGGTCATTACATGGTTTTCTTCCTCCCTCGTCAGTGCAGGTTAATCAGGCAGCATCTCTCCTCACCACAGTGAACTCATCAGGATGGCTATTTCAGTGTTTGTGGTCTGATTTTTGCCTCACTTTTACCACTGGAACACCTCACAGAATGGACATGAAATCGAACAAATCTCTGTTTTTGTTTATTTTTATCCTCCCTTCCCTTTTTTGTTACATCGTTGGCAAATTTGTTACAGACTTTTTGATGTGTGTAAATTATTCATAGCCTTCCAACTCTTTGAGTTTCTATTAAAATGATCTGTTAGACTGAGGTTTCATTTTGCTTTCTTTTGTACATGCTGTTGTAAGATTTTTTCCTGATTATCAATATATTCTGAGTACTGGGAAAAATTATTGGCTGAAGGAAAGAGGAATGTCTGTTTCTCTGATTCTTTTTTCTACACGAGATTTAAGATGAATAAAAATGTATGCAAACTGTTTGTCTGCTTCTCTTTGATGAGCATGTGTGATATGATCAGAACATCACCCATTCTTCTAACAACACTAAGCATCTAAGGACTGAACACACTGTTAGATTAAATAAGAGGAATTCCTTACCGTTCTTTTATGATGTGCATCTTAAGTTGCTCAACAGTGCATGCTGTCCATTGTGATATTTTGCAGTTGATAATGCACCATTCATTTTAATGTGAGGCAGGTCCTGACTGCATGCAGGCAAGTCTAGCACCCACACTCACTGAAATTCAATCAGGAGAGACTTACTACAAATATAACAATGATTTATATTACAAGTTCGGAAATGTTTGAAAATGGAAAATGTCTTTGGTGGAAAGACTCCATTGTGATTTCTTTATGAACTGAAGGAGTAGTGAGTCTGACAGTAGGATAGGATACCTCCCTATGGAGTCTAGGGGATGGAAGGATGTAGGATAAGATGAGGAGGGGAGCTTGACTTGACACTGATGAGATAAGTTTAAGGTGGTGTAGAGGGATGCACAAAGGAACTAGACCTGGACACCAATGAGATGCAATGGAGGTGGCTGGGGTGGAGGAGGGTTGCGACAGTCACACTGAAACAACAGCCCGACAGCGGGGAGGAGAAGGGATTTTAAAATTTTACATGGCTGTCCCTGAAAAAGATATCTGGTTAGAAGCATATGTTGTTTCAAAACCTGCATGTACCTATCAGTATTGATGGTGCCTTCACAAGCAACCAAATCTATGGGCACAAATACACCCCCACACCATCACAGATAGTTGGTTTTGATCTTTGCATTGACTGCAATCAAGATCCTCTTTCCTCTTAAGCTCAGAAAACTTGACAGTCATTTCAAAAAATAATTGAAATATCTTTGTGTCAAACCACAGCACCCTTTTTTTTTCTTTGGTCAGTCCATCTCAAATGACCTTGAGCCCAAATAAGGTTTAGTAAGTAAGTGACATTTCTGGATGTTGGTGATATACAGCTTTTATGAAATTGAAATTAATCTGGCGGGATATTGGCTCGTTTGTGCGCTACAGGCTGTTGGCAGAGGTATGGAGCTATTATTGTTACAAAAGTATTTGCAACTGCACAAGTAGATCCACAAATGTGTACACAGATATGTACATATGTTTGCAAATATGTAAGAAGATTTGCAAATTGGTACAAAGATCTACAAATGTGCACATAGATCTGCAAATTTGAAGACCAATTTGTAATTGTGGACTTAGGTAATAATTACTGAAGAGGCTTCAGTGTTTTTGCTTCATGTTTTGAAAATACACATGTATCGCTAGTATTTTACATTGTGCTGACTGTCAATTTTTTGATAACACAAGTTAAATGAACCATCAGCATGTACTGTAGTTAATATTTTAATACAGCAATTGTTGCTAATAAATGAATTTAATTGCCTTCAAAATTTAGATTAGTCAGGATAACAATAAGATGAGTTTAGTAACTTCAATGCTACCTTTAATTCTTAAGTATTTGTATAACTGTCCTGCCATCCACCACCACATGAATTATAAATATAGGATGCAGTTTAACTATCTAACAGCAGGCGGCAGCAGCAAGCTCCAAACAATAAATTGGGCAGCAGAAGAAGCCTGGCGTTACCGTTGACGTGCACCCCCCAAACCACGCCCCAAACAGTGACGTCTCGCGCTGTTTACGGCAGATAACTGTTGCAGCTCCTGCACCCCTTCGTAGCGGTACCTTTTATGCCTTTATTAACATAAATTTGGCCTTTACCGGGACATGGGCGTGTGGAGAATGAGGTAGAATAAAATGGCCCTGCACTGTTAAGGTAAATACATAAAAAGCTCTCTGTGAGGTTTGTGTTTTCGATGGCGAAAGCAGCCACTTAGCTTGCATGCTAACTGTGCTAGAGTGACAGGAGAACATAACGTCAGCTAGTCTGCGTTAAGATAACTGTCTGCAGTCTGCACTGTCTGTTTACTGTTTAACAATGCAGCTTCGTTTCTTTGGTGTGCTAAACACCAGGTATTTCCGTTAATTAAATTAATTACAGATTAGACATTAGCCATGAGTGGCCTGTCAAAGCATCCATTGGTTCCAGTAGCAGCACGGAATAGTAAACAGCTCCGGAGAAGAAATAACGACAATGCACCGTTAATAAGACCTATGATCATCGTTAAGGCCTGTGTTTGAGCTAAATGCACTCTTGACGTGTTGCATTAAACATTTCTCCACAACTTCGATTATATTTTCTCAGTTTGGTGTTTATATCCAGACTTTGTCAACTGTCTAAATTCTAAAAAGTAATTTCATGTGGATCAGGGAAGTTTTCTCTATCAGCATGTGTTCATTTGGCCTGTTTTTTGTTTTTGTTTGATTTTTGGGAGCCTAAGTACACTTTTGATGTCAATGCATGTTGATGCAATCACATGAAGCTGGTTTTAGCCATCATCTGCCCTGAGATTGATTGATACATATTCAGTGTTGAAAAACTACGGTGGCCCTGGAGGTCAACTTCTGCAGTATTCCTGTACTTCATGAAATGTTTATCTTACATGAAATGCTTTTGTGTTTTGTGAGATATTTTTGCAGGTCATGTTGCAAACACAGATTTTGTATATACGCGAGAAAAGCAGACTAGCTTAAAAACTGTGAGTTATAGCTGATATGCACTCTTTAATATTGCTTTGTTATCAAACTGTTATAACGTTTTTACATTACTGTGCAATGCTATGGCACATTGCAAATTTATCTGATTTGGTGTGGACCTTTTTTATTTACATGGCACTAAAAATTGAGCCCCCGCAAATATAGGCCGTCTATAATTCTGTTATATACAGGATTGTGTTTAAAATGAAGGTATTCGCTTTGCTGCACACTAGGTGTGCACAGATGCATCAGTTCAACATCAGTATTGCCGAGTATCAGGCCTTTTGACAGACATCAACCATCAGCAGATAATCTGGAAACAAACAGATGTCAGCTGTTTATCTTTTGTTGTATCAATTTAATGCTGTCATTTGGCACACCTAACAGCTGATTTAGGGAAGACATGTAGTACTTGACTTGGGATGTGACCTACTGGAAAAACTTGGATTTGTTTTTGTGGTCAAACATGAGAGAAAATGTTGACATAGTGAGATTATTGCACCACAAGAAGCAATGGAAAACCCCCTAAGCATCTGCATCTTTATTGGCTTTTAGCTACATAGTTATTTTAAACATTGTGTCACATCAGCCTGGATTTTTTCAATCCACGCATCTTTACTGCACACAACAATTTTCTCAACTTTTCAGTAAACCTTTTTATTTAGATCTTTCATTTTCAGCTGTTAAGTAAACAAAAAAGCAGCATTTTTTTCTTAGCGCAAATAATACAATTAAAAACAATTTTATTTTTCCTATTAAACAACATAAATTCCAAATAATTAATTTTTGAAAAGTTCAGAGTTTAAAATTTGCTGGAATAACTCTGATTCTTTAATCCAAGCTTTAATAAATAATCGGCATCAGTCATTGACATGGCCATTATTCCAACTTCTCACAAATATTCTTGGAGCTCTTCTTTGTTTGATGGCTTGTCAAGTTAAATACACAAACCTCGATTAAACAATATCCATACCTGTTTGTATATCATTGCAACAAAATAGAAATCCAAGACACCCAAATATTAGATAATTATTTTTTACATAGCCAAAAGTTGTAGGCAAATTCTTGTACACCGTCTAAATTGGACAAATATATTCCCAACACATTTGTGTAATTTAACACTCTTTCTTTGTGGTTAAATTCTGACTAAAGTAGTGCAATATCTAAAGCTTGGGTACATTTGGATGCAGCCGATCATTAAAATAATGGGGATTTCAACATTTTAAAATGTGAAGTTGGGGATGCACTGATGCTTCAGTTTAACATCAGAATTTGCTGATTTCAGCCCTTTTTACAAACACTGGCCATCTGCTAATAACGTGGTATGAACAGATATCAGAAGCCAATCAATTTATTGATTCCGTCTAGGACACCTTACTGCTGAATCAAACGAGTTTTTTTAGGGGGCAAAAGAATACATTTGTGCAACTCTAGGTCTGTTTTTATAGTCAAACACAAGAGAAGATGTATATAGTAGGAGTGTTAGACAAAAACAAGTGTTAGAAAAGTTTCAGTATTGTGCCAGAAATTAGCTAAATTTTTCATTGAAACAGCACTAATTTTCATAATCGGTGCATTTCTACATTAGGTATTAGAATTTTGAAAAGCTTAGTCGGTGATTACCACATCAGTACCTCATTTTGTAGAATAAGTCATACCTATTTTTTTTTATTTATTTAGACAGACAGTGGAGAGGATGTCTATGAGTACCCAATGATTTAAGGAAGATTTTGGATGCTCTGAATTTTTGCTGGAGCTGTAGACTTTAGACTTTTGGACACTGTGCTGCTATGACCACATATTTGTAAAACTTTGAACAAACTTATATGCCCCTGTTGTATGTTTGCCTGTACACCCAGAACTACAGCCATAGAACATTTTGTACAAGTGCATGCCTGGTTCTAATAATCCTGTTTCATACTGTTTTTTTTTTTTTTGCCTGCTCTCAATGACATTGATCAAAAAAAAAAACAAACACTGCTGTCCTCTAATGCCTCATGTAACATTTTTCCCCTTTACAAAACAGTAATGCCATAAAGGAAGGAGACACTGCCAAGTCTCCTCCAGCAGGAGAGAAGAGGCTTCCTCCGACATGGCGACGGAACTCCATGAGACTATTTTCATGGCCAAGCAGGAGCGCCATAAGAACCTGTTTCTAAACTACAGAAACCTGAACAATTTCCCCGTGGAACTGCTGAAGGATGAAGGCCTGCAGTTTCTGGAGAGACTGTACATGAAGAGGAACTCACTCACTACACTGGTATTTACACTTTACATGTTCTGGTTAAACTGGATCGCAAATACCAGAACAGAGCTTGATACAGCTCTGCAGTTTTCATCTACTAAAGAGTGAAGATAATACAGAAGACAATTTTTACATGCTTATTTTTCCTTTTCTCTCTCCATTAGCCTGATAATCTTGCTCAGAAGCTCCCAAATCTGATTGAACTGTGAGTATTCATATAGCTTTTCTCGATCTTCAAGTTTTTAAAACAGTTTTTATTTTACAGCAAAAGGTTATATTACATTGTGCTGGTTTGTGGTTTATCAGATCTAACAATAGAGATGTTTGACTTTTTGACTGCTCTAACCAATGCACTGGCTGTGAATTATGGAAATCTTTATGGTTTACTCTGAATAAGTGAAAAGCATCTTTGATATACTTTAACACTGGGGTGAAATAGAACTAGTTGACTTCAGGGGCCTGCTCCAACAGACAGTCTCTTGCCTGATTGTCTTTGAACACAGTAATTGCTTAAAAATGACTGAAATTAATCCATAAACATCAACAAAAATGTATATAAAATATGACAAAGCATTATAGTTAGGTGATAACTAAGGCCTACTGCCGTAATCCACAGCTAGTATTTAGAAAAACAGTGAAATCAAGTGGTGAAATTGTCAACCAAAACATTATGGTACAGTAATGTAATGACACTATTTTTAAATGATCTCTGCTGATGGAATGTGAAAGTGGGAATAAAGATACGCGTTTGTGAGAGATTAAACCGACACCAAACACCTGTTAAAATGTGATGCGCCTCCTCATCACTTCCTCAGCCATTCCAGCTCTTAACACCATACACCATAACAACCATACAAAAAGAAGGACTTTACTCCTGACCCAAGTTTTGAGTTAAAATTTCTGCCTCTGTTGCACTTATCTCAACTAGTGCAACAACTTAAATGTCATTGTCTAAATGCTGTCCTAAATAAGTAACTGTGTTTAGACTAGGCTATATTTGCACATAGCTCAAGTAACCCAGTGTGGTGCAGGCATGAAAATAAAGATTCAATTTGTAACTTGTTTTTTTCCATTTCAGGTATTTGCACTCAAACAATATCGTCATTATTCCTCAAGGTAAGTCCTCTCCTCTGTCCTAATAATGCACAGGGCCTGCTCTGTTTGTTTTTTCACTTAGCTTTCACTGGAAAACATTCATTTGTTCTGCTTTATCCAGCTATGTTGAGTTATTTTTGAGCATTATAACCACAGCTGTAATCTGATCCCTCAGCTATAGGAAACCTAGCCAGACTGCAGTCACTGGACCTGAGCAATAATGCGCTCCAGCTCCTCTGTCCAGAGATCGGCCGACTGAGGTCACTGCGGCACCTTAGACTGTCCAATAACCATCTGAAATGCCTTCCTCCAGGTAAATCTCAGCTGTACTGGTATCTCTTACAAAAAACTCTCCTTCAAACAAAAGGTAAACTTTATGTTGACATTTTTATTACAAAAAAGAGGCAAATTAAATAGCAGTCTAATTATATGTCAGTCTTAATGCACTGTGAAGTCAAACTAGCATACCAATGATTAAAATGTAACTTCTGCTGTCATTGCTCAGAGCCTGTCTGTAGTGAGAGCACCAACCACATTTGAGTTGTATTTGTTTCTTTGGCCACTAGAGGGCAGTAGAGGTCCCTGAAATAATAAAAAGGAATAGAAGTATTGATATTTTGAGACTAAAATCAAGATGACTTTGTTTATTTTCATACTAGGTGTCATTAACTAACAAGATTGTTGCTCACTTCGAGATTGTGATGTTGAAGCTTCCATAAGAAGTTTTTTACCGGTAATAAAACGGGCTGAAACTTATATTTATGTGTCTGTTTAATCTCGTAACACAAAAGGGGCCATCAACAAGAATACTGTTAATTTCTATGCAGGCATTTTAAGCCTTTTATCACTGCAGCCAGGTGCATGTCAGATTAAGCGATAAAAGGACAAACTTTGCTGACATTTTCCACTGCAATCATCGACATGACTGAGGCGTGTGAATGTTAAAAAAGCAGAAGGAGGTATTTTATCAGACAAAACAACCTCAGCAAAGAGATGTCATGCTGCTTTGTCCATGCCAAACAATATAATTTTTCAGCTGTCGCACATTTTGTAGGTGTTTGAGAAATACTGTAGATTTATCAGCATTCCACTAACTCAGATGAACAGGAATTTTAACTGCAAGTCTTTTTATATTCCCACAAATATAAGCACATTCTTTTCCTTAATGCAGATTGTTGTAGTACTTAAAGGTGCAGTGTGTAAAATTGGGACTATCAACATCTAACAGAGTGTGATGATCATTTCTCTGGTGATAACTGTGGGAACCAGTGAAGTTTAAAAATCAATACATGCTTAACTGTTATTTGGTTCCTTCTATGGTGCCATAGAAACAGGCAAAATGCAAAAATCCAATATGGCAGCGTCCTTGGAGGGGACCCTCCCTATGTATGAATAAAAGGCTTATTCTGAGTTAATTTAAAACATAAATTTAAAAAATGTGTTATCAGATGTTAACACTAATTTAGATCAATCTACTTATAAATGTTATGTTTCATTTTAACCAAGCTTGTTTTGCTAAATGCTACTAGGCTAAATATTACACACTGTACCTTTAAATGATAATGCCAGTACACTGACATTTGTTTCTCATGTTGTCATGCTTTTTAAAAGTTTACCAAAAAGCTTTACAGAAACATTTGAAAATCTGTTCAAGTTGCTGTATGACAACAAAAGTATGCAAGTATGATCGCACCAGAAGTAATTCATCTTGAATGACTGAATCTTCCTGCTCCCTTCTAGTCAGTTGCCACTTACATTTGCCAGTTCAACCCAGATATCTTTGCCCCTATTCCATGTCACCTGCAGAATGTAACACACAGAGACTAATGTTGGGCACCTGCTGGATTTGTGTAACAAAGGAGCTGGTAGACTTGAATAGCTCTGTGTTTGTGTTTGCATGCCTGAGTATCTTTGAAGGTGGAGCTCATGCGGTGTTTGTCATGCCTCTTGTGCTTCCTCAGTGATGTAATGCAATGTGAAACTACACACTTGGAACTATTATTATGGCGCTACAGATACGATGTGCATAAATACAAAGGCATGGTAATGGTAGTTATTTGTTTCATTGTTGTCATGGAATGGCAATTTTCATCCTAAATAATCATTAGTTCAATTTATAAAGTTGCATTTTATTCCATGTACAAAAAATCCCCTTAGTAAGATTTCTCATATTGATATTCTGATGTGTTGACTTCTAAGGATCAGTGGTATATCTCTGTTCTCTGTTACGATTTGTTTTATGGCCACCAGTACCAACCAAACCATCAAACAAACTAAAGCAAGAAGAAAAGAGCATGAACAATCATATTTCTTTAAAATGCGGCACTGTTTAAAATGTTAAAAAAAAAAAAAAAACAGAATGAAAAGTGAAAGTGAGGAGACCAGTTGGAGTTTTAGGAGATTAAAGTTGTCCCATTCTTGTCTGCTGTATGGTTCTAGTTTCTCAACAGTCCTGGGTCACAAATGTTTTCTTTTGGTGAATGGTCTGGACTGCAGGCAGACCACTTTAGCACCTGGACTTTTCTACTTCATTATCTTGCTGAATTTGCAAGGCCTTCCCTGAATGAGACGTTGTCTGCGTGGGAGCATATGTTGCTTTAAAACCTCCATACTTTTCACCATTTGTAGACAGCTGTGTAAGCTGCCCATGCCATAGACACTGAAGCAAGCTTTTGAACTGTCCACTGACAACAGGCTGTATCGTTCCTCTTCTCTTTCCCAGAAGAAATGCAAATTTTGATTTGTTTGACCACAGAACAGTTTTCCATTTTGAATGACTGGCTCAGAGATTAATGATTTTTTTGCATGATAATGTGTCTATTGTTTGTTGATGGCACACTGAACTGTACTGACAGATAGTATTTCTGGAAGTGTCCCGGAGCCCATGCAGTGATTTTCAGCACAGAATCATGCCTGGTTTTAAAGCAATGCTGCCTGAGGGCATGAAGATCATTATCTTCTAATATTGACCTTCAACCTTGTTCCTGTCGCACAGATTCCTCCAGTCTCTGAATCTTTTAATGATATTATGTACTGTAGATGGTGTGATATTCAAAATCTTTGCAGTTTTACATTGAGGAACATTTTTCTGAAATGTTTCAAAACCTTTAGACATAGTTTTATGGAGATTAATTAACCTGTTGCCATTTTCTGAGAGACTTTGCCACTCTAGAATGCTCATTTTATTCTTAGCCATGCTGTTGACCTGATTCTAATTAAGATAATTAGTTCCAAAATGCTCCTACAGCTGTTTTTCATTCATACCAATTACTTTTGCAGCCTTTTATTGTCCTGTCCCTACTTTTTTGAGATGTCTCGCTGCCATCAAATTAAAAATAAGCTAATTTTTTTCATAAAAAAGAAAAATGTCAACATCTGACATGTTGTTTATGCTCTATTTTGAATACAATTTGGGTTTATGAGATTTGACAATCGTTGCATCCTATTTTTATTTACATTTTAGACAGCAACCCAACTTTTTTGGAATTGGAGTTGTACATCAGAAATTTAGTGGAAAGGTTATTGGCTATAAATATTGTAATGAAGTGCAACACTTCACTATTTAGAAGGTTAACTGTAGTTGGGACAAAATAGCTTTTCAGTCTTTTTGTCATGTTTGTTGGTGGGATTATCTTTGGTCAGACAGCAGCAGCAACAATTCCTTAAAAGGAGGATGTCTGGGTTCATCTATGATTGAACCAGTCATGACACATTAGTGAAGTCTGTTTGTTCAACGTCCTACAGAGATCGGGGATCTGCAGGAGCTGGAGACTCTGGACGTGTCGATGAACCAGCTGATTTCTCTTCCAGATCGGCTGCACCGCTGCGCGTCCCTGCAGAATCTGACAGCTGATCACAACCAGCTGAGCCACGTCCCTCGGCAGATCTGCTGGCTCCACCGCCTCAACCAGCTCTCCATGGCTGCTAATCGTCTGACCTTCCTACCGCTCGGTCAGTATAACCTCTTATCAGTGTGTTACCATAGAGATAAAGATACAGCGAGGACTGTGTTCATGTCTGTGTGTGTGTTTCAGATCTGGGCAGATCACGGGAGCTGCAGTTTGTGTTTGTGGACAATAATGTAGACCTAAAGGGCCTCCCGTCCTACTTATATAACAAGGTCATCGGCTGCAGCGGGTAATACACTTTGCTATACTGATGTTGTATAAAGTTTTCTTCAGTGCATCTGTGTTGGTAGCTCTATAATGCTGCATCAAGGTTTCAGGTCATATTTGTGTGCTGCTCATGTTTCAGGTGCGGTGTTTCAGCCCAGGTGTTGGAGGGAGACCTGGGTGAGGTGCTTGGTGAGGCGTTGAGCGAAGCTCTGGTCGGGCTCCCTGCTGAAGTGAAGGTTGTGGGTTCTGGGACAGATAATGTGGTTCCCCTGGAGGAGCTTGCCATGAGAACCCTGCACCGCATGTACAGCAACCACCCAACAGGTGAGAAAGATATTTTCTATACAAAGATTTGATTCATTTTACGTTCAATAAAGGAACCCTCCCTTCAGTCAATAATTTCCTTACGATATAGACTTTTACTAGTATGGTGCTTTGTTAGTCTTCTGTCAACTCAGAAGTACTTCTACACTATGTCAAATTCAGTATGTTTACATGCAGTTAGAAAATGTCAAATTATCACCTTAGTCCACCTAAAACTAGATTTTTAAAATGCATTAAAACATGTTCATCTGACTTAAATTGATCTCAAACCATGCTTCAGTCTGACATGCACATGCTGCATAGCCTCCACACCAGATTTTGAGGCAGACGTCAAACAGCATAAAAGCTCACCACAATGGAGCTACTTTGTGATCTGCCCTCAAATGTTGGCATAAACCAGGGAAATAGTGTGCCTCGTATTTGTACTGAAAGAAAAATGTAGATTGAAGAGTGGTACGTGGTGTACAAAAATGCAGACATAAAGAAAACAAAAAAAAAAATACACTGCATTTTATATCTTTAACAAACAATAGTTAACGGTATCAGTGCTTTGTTTAGTCTCTATTTTAATGTGATAACATTACATTATAGTGAAAAACCACACCGTATTTGATCTGACTGTATGTTTTTTTACATGTGCTGTCTAGAAGGCATGTTCTGTCTGCTGTCTGCCTGTATCTTTGAGCATGCAGCATGACTGATCTTTTATGTTGGTTGCTTGTCTGTCATCTTGTTGGTCAGCTGTTTGTTTACAAAGCTCTAGGTCGTCTCTCGACATGTGACAAGAGAAATCTGACTCCTGCTCCTCTCTGCTGTGACTCTGCTGCTGTACACAGCACTTTCTCAGTTTATTATAGTAGCATCTCTTGTTTATCTGAACATTGGTAACAGCAGGAACAAAGGAAAGCAACTTAAATGTTTTGGGGTGGTAAATAATGTAATCGTTGCAAGTTTTCTGGTATTTGTCACAGCTAACAAATGAAAGTGGCCAATTTCTGAAATCACATTTTTTATTTTTCAGTAATTGTAACACCTAACAAAAATTTCAAATTCCATACCACAATTACAGTGACCAAAAATGTGACAGTTATTAGTATTTTGTTACCTGGTTGTTATAATTTGTGAAAAATACCAAAGGTAGCAAAAACGAAAAAACTGTTACACAAGTCATATTTTCAATCTAAATGTCAAACTAAGTCCTTGTCAAACTACTACCATTACTTGTCTATTGGTGGAAAGATAAAAGGACTATAGATTTTTAACAGAACTGGAGATAAAAAGGGTGCTTTGCAAGTTTCTTTATCCGACTGAAAGAACTTAATGTGATTGCCAAATAAAAACAAAAAATACAATGTGTTTTCAGACCTCAACCTGCTGCCTCCCATCACCCTCCCAAAGAGCCTGCTGGACCTGCTACAGTTCCCCCTGGGACACTGCCACCGCTGCAGTCAGGCCATGTTCACCATCATCTACCCCAAACTGTTCCCTCTCAGAGAGACGGCACTGGCAGGAGTTCACCGCAGGTCAGAACAAACACTCCTGCCCCTCTCCCTTTATTCCCTACAGACAGAAACTTTTTTTGTTTTCCCCTTAAAATGTTTAATTACCTGCAGATCTTGTTCAAAGATTAAACTCAACATGCATGCTCATCTGTTTCCTGACGTTTCTTTCTCTTAAAGGACGACTGTCAGTTTTGTGGCCTATTGCTGCTCCAGTCGCTGCCTCCGGACCTTTGATCTGCAGGGATGACGTTGATTTCTTCTCTTTGAAAACCTTTTTGCTCAGGAGCTGCTGGGCAGTTTCCAGAAGGTGACAGACAACAGTTTGTAGTTTGTGTGAATCTTGAGGGTCTTTTTGCATCAATGCAGGAACTTTGTGCTTGATTTTGACAAAACTAAGAACCATCCAGAAGCAGATGATGTTTGCAGCATCAGGTGACGAACACATGGCTTACTCTAGTCAAAGACTCAAACCTACATGATGTTCCCGAAGGAGGAGTGTGGTGAGGGTCTAAAATAACAGTTCTTATATGTGTGAATGGTGCACCTCACTAGCTCTGTATAGAAACTAACAGTATTAAATGTGAAGCAAACACTCACAAATGTGCACTTTTCAAGAGAAAGCACTGTTTAATTTTTTAAAACCAGTCAATTTTTCACTCAGACAAGTTTTCAAGCAGGCACGTCCAGCTGATTGTGGAGTTGAGCTATAAACATTGATCGTTTGTTGAGATATGAAGTTTATTTGACTGTTTTTGAAGAAAATGAAGGCCTGTCATGGAATAATACGATGCTCAGATTGTGAACTACATGTAACAAGGTCAGTGTGTTTATAAAGTCTAAACTCACATCAGTAACACAAGCCAAGGATACATGTTGTATTAAAAAAAAACAACAACAGATAACTGAACTGAGATGTCATATTGAAGTGAAGGTGTCCATAAAACATTTTCTACCACTTTGGAAAACTTTCATATACTAATATTTATCATAACATACACTGAAATGTGTTCTATTTAAATCTCCAGGGTCCCTGAATGTTCAGATTGTTGTCAAGTTCAGACATCTTCACACTTTTTCAGTTAAAAGTTTGATCTCTAGGGTGTAATGTGTGACACCCCTGCAGCATCTGATTCTCCTGTTGAACTGACTCTTGTGTGTTTTGGTTCATTACTGTGTGTTGTATAATTTTTATTTATCATTTGTTTTTGTTGTGTTGCATTTGGCAGTAAAATAGTAAACAATATTTGTTCTTTTAAGTGTCTTGTTTTCTTCTTAAACACCAACATAAGATTGTAAAAATGTTCAGGACTTCAATATGGAGTTGGCCCCCCTTTACAGCTATAACAGGCTTCACTCTGGGAAGACTTTTATTGATTTTTATAGCAATGTATCACTTTTTGTGCTGGTTCTGGGAGGCAGCTCAGGAAAAAGGTTAGGAACCACTGATTTCAAAGGAGTTTGCATTTATTTGACACTGATGTGGCTGCAAATATTCTCATTCTCTGAAAACAAAATCCTTTATATAAATGGATATGTGACATTTCTACACATCATCATCTCACATTTAGGCATGTCAACAAAGAGCATATATCCATGCTGATCATTGAAAGGGTTCTGAAAACCCTGAACACTTGAAGCCTCTGTACTGTGTGCATGTAGGTGAAGTGATAACAGAGGGTGGTGCAGAGGTGGAGCAGAAAACAGAGCAGCTCCATTACTGGGATCAATACTGTGTTTAGAGGAGTGTTAGACCATGATCCTCTCTGCCTGGTGCTTTGGCTCTCTGCTCTCCCTGTGGGACTATCACATCTCTGCTGACAGCACGTATGAAATAGCACACACATGCTGCATGTTCATACTGTACAAAAAGACACAACATACAGTCATGAAATCACAGTGTGCCACACATCTGAGAGGCACTCATCCTGTTACCCAGGTAATCATCCAGGGAAGATGATGTAATACAACTCTGGTTTTTCAGTAAGAAGTGATGTGGGATAAAAAGCTTGTCATCAGCCTGACCTGCTTATGTACAGGGCATTCTGACAGTATGCAGACCCACTGCAGTTTTCAGTTTTTTCTGTTGCAGCCTAATGTTACAGTAGAAACAATGCATTTTTATTCTCATTAATCTACACTCAGTATCTCATCATGATAAAGTGTAGAATCTTATACATTTTGCAAATCTATAAGAAACAAAACACTGAAATATATTGAAATAAATATTTAAATCCTTTGAACGACCTTTCAACTCACAGCGAAGTCCACACAGGAGTGGCTCATGGATAACACTGTGAATGTCCTAGAGGGCCCCAGCAGGAACCCTGACTCAAACCCTATCGAACATCTCTACAGAGACCTGCAGAGACGGCCCCATGCTACCTGACTGAGCTGGAGAGGATTTGTAAAGAAGAATGGCAGAAAATCACCCAGTTTGCTTAAAATAACGTAGCATATGCTTTCATCTTAACAGTTCTTTCCATTTTTTTGAGTGTTTTAGGTAAAGAAAGTTGGCATTTCCTATGTTGTTTATTTTCAAAATTGAGCTAATTGCTACTTTCTCCAACCATGTGTCACTGTTCACATCTCTCTGCTTTCTACATAACGTGGCATTTGGGGACATCGTGCAACAACACAACAACATCCTGTGAGGACTGAGAGACACCAGTGTGTGTGAGTGAGGGGATTAATAGATTAATAGACTAAGCAACAGCTGACTGGAGTGTTCAGTCGACTGTAGATAACACGCTGAAATGTCACGTCATGAATACTAATTTATTGTTCAGAGGACCTGCTGTATTTTTATCACCAGTCTTACACTGGTGAACATCTGCGAAAAAGGGTTTTTTTGTGTTTGTTTGTTTTTGTTTTTTTTTTTGTTTTTTTTGTGAGACATCTTCCCATAATGGTACAACTCCAATTCCAAAAAAGTTGGGGCACTGTGCAAACTGTTGATAAAAACAGCATGCAATGATTTGCATATCTTGTGAACTCATATTTTATTCACAATAAGACATAACTATGCATCAGATGTTGAGGTTAATAAGCTCATTTTAAATTAAAAAAGAATCTAAAAAAAATGAAAAAGTGGGGACAGGGAAATAAATAGCTGGAAATTTAAGAGGTACTAAAGAAAAACAGATGAAGGGGAATCTTGCAACAAATTAGGTAAATTGGCAACAGGTCAGTAAAATTACAAAGACTCTGAATATCCCACCATCTACCGTCCATAATATCATCAAAGGATTCGGAGAATTTGGAGAAACCTCTGTGTGCAAGGGAAAAAGCTGAAGTTCAATACCAGTTCCTTGTGATCTTCAGGCTCTCAGGTAGCACTGCATTAAAAACAGGCATGATTCTGTACTGGAGATCTCTGCATGGGCTCAGGAACACTTCTAGGAATCAGTTCAGCATGCCTTCAACAAATGAAAAGAAGAAGCTGTACGTAACCACGATCCAGACACGTTGCTGTCTTCTCTGGGTCAAAGCTCATTTAAAATGGACTGAAGCAAAAAATGGGAAACTGTTCTGTGGTCAGATGAATCAAAATGTGAAATTCTTTTCAGAAACCATGGATGCTGTATCCTGTGGACTACAGAGTCCATGGACATCCAGCTTTTTATCAGCACATAGTTCAAAAGCCTGCATCTCTAATGGTATGGGGTTGCATTAGTGTGTATGGCATCAGCTTACACATCTGGAAAGACACTATGAATGCTGAAAAGTATACAGAGCTTTAAGAGCAACGTATACTCCCATCCAGACAACGCCTCTTTCAGGGACGGTGCAGCATATTTCAGAAAGATGATGCTAAACCACATACCACATTTATCACAACAGCATGGCTTCACAATAGAAGAGTCCAGGTGCTAAACTGGCCTGTCAAGACTTGTCTGCAGTCTCACCAGTTTCATCAATAGAAAACATGTGGAGCATAATAAAACAGAAACTCTGGCAAAGAAGACCCAGGACTGCTGAGCAGCTAAGACAAGAATGGGACAACACTCCTCTCCCAAAACTCCAGCAACTGGTCTCCACACTTCCCGGATGTTTACAGACTGCTGTTAAAAAAGAAGTCTTTTATTCAGCTTATTTTGTTAATCAGATGGTAAAATGTGTCAGTTTCAACATCTGATATGTTGTTTATGTTCTATTGTGAATATAATATTGGTTTATGAGATTTGACAATTATTCATTTTGTTGTTGTTTACATTTTAAACAGCACCCCAAAGTTTTAGAATTTGGGTTGTAGATAAATTCATGAAAAGTGGAGCTGGTTTCTTCTTTTTGAAGCACTGTTTTGACCCTTATTTTAAATCCTATCTTACAGTTCATTTGTGACTGATCTCTGTCACATAAAAGAAACAGGTCTAAATAAAAGTCTTCTCTGATGCGAGTGCTGCGATGTGAATAAATTTACACTGAGAGTCATTTTAAATGCACAACACCCGAGGAGAGAAATCAGTCTGGCAGCATAACAAGATTAATTGTTGTTTTCCTGATTGGATGAGAATTTCAGGATAAAGATCCTCAGTAGTGTCTTCAATCAGCTACTATAGATCTGGAATGAATGTGAGAGGAGGGTTTATCTCCACAAAGATCAGAAACAAGTCTGTAAATTGTTTTTCTTTTCAAAGGATGAGAAACAAGACTGGAGACTGGACATGAAGAGAAGGAAACCAGAGCAGCCATGTTTCCCTGCAGCAGTGGCGAGTATTCATCAGTCAGATTTGTGAACTGACAGGTGAAGGTGAGCTGCAGAGAGACAGATATGGTCTCCTCCAGTACTTCATTAGTTTCTTCTTTTCCCAGCTGTCTGACATGACCTCCGAGACATGATGTCTGCACTGTCACAGGAAAAATTAAGAAACTCTGTCTGTTGTCCTGGACAGATGCTGTTTTAAAAGATTCAGGGATTGTTTTCTGTTTATCAAGATCTTTAATCTTTAACAAATCATTAACTTCTGGAAAAATATTTCACATGCTGGTAAGAAAAAAGTTGTCCGATACCAGAAACCATGCTATTATAGCGATTATAGACATCTGTGGTTTTACCAAAGGTAAAGGTAGGCAGCTGCCTGGGGCCTCGTGCTTCAGGTGGGCCTCTAGATGTAGTCATTCTTGGTGTGCATCTACATGATATACCTGTTTAAAATTACTTTAAAGTGTATTTTGAATGTAAACAAAGGGTCAAGAGTAAATAAAATAGCATCAATATAGATTTGTTTGCACAAAAAGGTTCCTAGAGAGACCCCTGGCCCCAGCAGACAGGCCCCAAAAGCTCCAAATGCATATCAAGTTAACTACAGTGTATTCAGAATTCAGAACCCCTTCACTTTTTTATGTTGTTATGTTGCAGCCTGATGCATAAAAGCAATGTGGGCTTTCATGAGTTTGGTATGGTTGTCTGCTTAGCTTTCATGTGGAGTTTTCTGCAAACTCCAAGCAGCTGTCATGAGTTTTGCAGTTGCAGAAATGGGTAAAAAAAAAGAGGAAAAAATGGGTGAAAATGTGCTCAAAATTGTTGTAAAGTGGCATGTAATAGCGGCAAAATGATTAAAAAAGTGATCAAAAGGGGTTAAAAAGTTGCACAAATGACAAATTTCTACATCAGAACCCAATAATAACTTGACACAATTTTCAGGTCCAAAATAAAGATAACTGTTAGCCAGGACGCTGCTGCCAAAACTACACATCCAACACACACACACGCGTTTCCATCCTACCTGTTAGTGGATGTTACTCACTGTGTGATGGTGGAGTTCAACAATTTCTACTTAATTATGCCACAAAAACACTAGCCAGCTTACTTTATTCTAACATTCTTCTTTCATTTTTAAGCATATAAGACATAAAGACAGGTATGTCAGGAGCCAGCCAAACCTGTGGGCAGCCTGGTTTTAGGAATGTTAAAATTCTAATAATAACAGTGAATAAAATTCCAGTAGGTTTTGGGCATTAGTCTCCACATGTTATTTTTTCAAAGTATGTTTAAGTGGTGAGAGCGTGACAAAAGGTGAGTTCCTTCAGCATGACAGCTTTTTATTCTTTACTGCCTATTTTTGGTGGTGGTCTGTATTCACTACTCATGCCTGATGGACATATAATTATATATGTGAAGTCTTAAAGGACTCCAGGGGCAAAATGCTTTATAATCTGAGCAGAAAGTCAGAAAGCCTTTATGTGAGGAAACCGAGCACACTCACTGTTTGAGCACAACCGACTGCAAACACTGGGATGGACATTTTATTAAGCCGTTCAGATTCCTTCTTAAAAGTATCTCAAATTCTACTGAAACAGAAAGAGTTAAATAGAGATAAGACACAGATGACAGCATCAAATCTTTTACAAAGCCACAGCGGGTCAGAGTCTGCTGGACTAAATGCAATAGGGTAAAGAAGAGCTGAAATCCCCCTCATTCATTGTCTATTATCTTTGGATTAACTGCCCAGAGCATGCTGGGATATTTAAGTTAGCAGTGCGACATATACAAGTTTGGGTTGTTTGTTTTTAAAGCTTTTACTGGCCATTTGTGGAGCTGAGGTGTGGTTTTATCAATATCACACTGCTGTCTGAGGCTGTGGTGGAGAAACCTGATCTGACATGTTTTCATGTGGCCCAGAAATCCTGTTAACACCCCCGTGTATCTGAGAGTGAGGGCACATGTGCTGCTGAAGACATCAGTGTTTGTGGAGGACAGGAGCCCTTTGGTGCAGTAAAGGTTCTACTAATGGAAAGATCTGAAGAGAACAAAACAGCCAAGCACATTCTCTCTAAAATTAAGATGATTTTTGTCTGCCATAAATATGATCTGCCCTAAAAGCACACACTTTATAAAGTGGTGTTTTAAGCAGTCTAATCATTCTTATCAGCCTTTACAGTCTTCTTTGTACAATTTAAAATAACATTTCATTTAATTTTCTTGTCAATAAAGTTCTTTATTTGGTTGCATCTGAATAATAAAAAAATACCAAATAAAATTCAAGTAATTGATGGTTTTTAAGTTAAATAAATGCAGGTTTTACCGTTTGTATTCAACAAGGTAAAAGTGAAAAAAAAGCTTCATCCACTCGCTGTGATGTCAGAGGGCGCGGCCATTTTGTGAGCGCGAGCAAACTGAACACAGTGAGACAGGAAGTGGGGTGACAAAACCATCAAAATAAAAGCAACAAAAAGATGATGCTTAATTTTCTTCTGTAAATTCACATTAATTTCAAACAATATTGTTCAAATAACAACACTGATAAAAACCTCAAACTGTAAATTAATGATATTTTTCTGTAGAGTACATCAGAGGACAGTCAGGGCTGGACAGTACTTTAGTGAACCCAGGAGCATTAACTCAGTAACCGGTCAAATTCATGGAATTAGAAAAATCCTTAAGTTACTATTTCTTAAATTCATTAAACATTTATTACTACATTTATAATTAATTTTATTAAATTGTTGGCAGGAGGGAGGGGATGTTTTTATTTAGAGACAGTGGTCAGAAAGACAGTTTCCCATCACTGGTGTTATGTTGAATGGGTCAGATTTCAGTATGTTTTTGTTTAGAATCAAGTGTTCAGTCTCTTATTTTTGTTAAAAACATTTTCCTGTAGATTTTTTGGCAGATAAACTTTCAATGATGCTCTAAAATGAACTGAAGTCCAAGACAGTTAAGGGCTTGAGAAATTGGATCAGTAATTCCGTCTAACATGACAACATGGAAAAATCAGCTGTGTCCCAATTCAGGGATGTTCATCCTTTGAAGGATCGAGACATCACAGTCCATGTAGACCATAGAAGGTAAACTGAAACAAGAGTCTTGACTACAGAAGACTTTTTTGCTTTTATACCCACCCTTTTGTTATCAAGTGTTCCTTCTGTCCCCTAGCAGCCTAGAGAGCTAAAACACGCTACTTTACATACCTGCCAGCACATGTTGCTGCCATTATTATTGTGACTTGTCAGTATCAACAGACATGAACATTTCTGCAGATATTTAAAACCCATAATTTGACTATAAAAATCTGCCTATATCAGCTGTAATGTTGGCTTTACAAACAATTAAGTTGGTGGCATTTTTGCCTGGACCAACATGCCTTCATCAGGTGAGTCCTTTTTCTTTAGTCATCATCATTCCTTACACTTCAAAGTGTCTTTAAGGGCTACAACTTGTTGACTTGTTAATGCGCAAACTCTAAAATTGTGTGATTTAAGGACTGAATCTTTAGGTCTGAACTACTCCAGACTTCTACTTCAACAATTTATTTTCTAAAGCATGCAGTCACCATATTTATTCATTTATTTACTTATTTAAAGGCGCACTTTTGAAAGAGTAAGCATATGACTTGAGGGACCCACAATGGTGTCATTTTTTGACACTGAAGGTTGCTACTTGCCTTTGACATATCTCTGCGAAGACATCAGTCTTGGAAGGATGCAGCCTCTGAATTGGGGCAGAGTAATTGTTTGTTTTGCCGTCCCCTGTTACTATGTTGTGTCCAATTTGCCAAGGATCACACTGCTCCCCTCTATAGGTCACTTTTCTTATATTAAGGACTCTTTTCAAACAGTCTAGCAGTCTACAATGTTTACTTACTGAAAGAGAGGGGTCTGGCTCCAGACTGTACATCTCTGACGGCCACTTTCACAGAACGTTCATCTGAGACGCTGTATATCTCAGGAAGAAAGTGCCTTAATTTGCCGGTACACTTATTTCCACTCATGGATTTTATTTCTTTTAATTCAACTTTATTCATCAACAGTCTAGCAGTTACATTCATGAAATAACCACACTGCAAACACAACAGACTTAAGAAGCAAGCCATCAAAAACACAGTTTAAAAGTGTTTTAGTAGTCGTCATGTGAGCAATGGCTCACTTTAGCTTCATTACCTTAGCTAAAGCTAACATAGCAGCACTAGCTACATAATTAACATTACTACATAAGCAAATGCAGCAAAGTTAGCTTAAGCAACGTGAGCTTTAACAAACGTAGCTAAAGCTAATGTAGCTATGTATGTAATGTATCTACATAGCTCACAAGGTACTTTATGAGTTAAGCTTTAGCTAGGCTAGTTACATAGCGTTATCTATGGTTATCTTTAGTAATGTGAGCTTTAGAATGTTGCTTAAGCTAACATAGCTATATTGATAATGTATCTAGCTACATAACTTACAACGCTGCTTTGTGGGTCAAGCTTTAGATGCTTTAGTGAAGTAGCAACGTTTCGAAGTTAGCTTTAGCAACATGAGCTGCAGAAATTTTGCTAAAGCTAATGTAGCTACATCAATAATGTCTCTACATAGCTTACAAAGCTGCTTTGTGAGCTTAGCTTTAGCTACATTAGCGACATAGCTATTTAGCTCTGTTCTTTACATAGTTTACACAGCTTATGGAGCTACATAAGCTATGCTTGCTGTGCTAGAATGTTTTAATGTAAGCAGACTGTTTAACTAAACATTTCATAATCAGGTTTTGTCTTAACTGTTACCCTAACCCTAAACAGAAGTTTAATCAGATTTTATTTCTAAAGTTTTAGCATGTATTTCTGTGCTGGGATACAACATCCCTTACGAACAGTCTGCAGCCAAACTGTCTCGTACTGAAAAGCATATCACCATTGACTTTATTGGGATTACTGTGACCTAATATGGGAGCAAACAGTTTAAAAGTGACCCTCCTTGCTTGAGTTGCTGCTGGGTATCCCATCAAAATGTTGCTACACACTATCAATGAGGGGGATTTTTCTCAACTCACTTTTATGCACTGTTGGATAATGTGCCTTAGTCTAGTTTTTGTCGTAGAAATAAAGGCTGTCGACGATCATTTTTAGTCATAGTTTTAGTAGACGAATTAACGCTGCTTCTGAAGTGACAATTCATGCTACAAGCACTACTATTTACATGCCTTATTTTGTAAAATCAGAGCAGGAAGTGTGTGGTTCCTGCCTCCGTGGAGCTTCACACATGAACGGGAGGAGGGCGGTGTGTTTCCACCGGGGACAGTCCCGTTGAGTGGAGCGGCAGCACGGACGGACATTTTCATCCTGAAGCGAAACAAATAAAGCAAAATAAGAGAAGAAAAGCAGCGGAAGAAGAACAACGAGGTAGGGTGCAGTAGATTAAATACGTTTGTTTTCCTCGCTCGGGTCAGCTGTTACTATAAAGGCTAGCAGAAGTTTGATCATTTTAACATTTTGCGGCTTATAAGTTCGGCTTTAGCTGCTTATTTTATCACTGGAGTTGGTATGTAATGCTTCGTCAAAGTTTCTTCCAGCAGCCTCGAGGTTTTTTGTTGTTTGTTTTCGTTATAAACGAACTTTGTGTCGTTATCTCAGAGGAAGTGTTTGAACCGGAGCCCCCGTGTTAAACACATTAGAAGATTAAAGTTCGTTGTAGGGATTAAATTAGAGACTGGAGTCATCTCTGTGAGGGGCTTTCTGCTGTTTCTGAAGGCTCGTAGTAAAGCGGAGGGTTTGTAGGCTTTCTGTGGAGTGAATGGTGTTCAGCACCGCGGACAGCTCCGGAGCTCTCACAATGAACTCGCGCGCTAGAACACCGACTCATTCAACTCTGATAAACACAAAGTCTACATTTATTAGATTGAAAAAGGCACGAAACCTCTTTATTTGCTGTGTGGAAGTTTGTGCAATTTTGATAAGACAGTAGACTGCGAGACAGCTTAATTCACGCGCGTCAGAGTATTAACACGTGCATGAAAATCCCTCCTACAAGTGGAGGTGCGTGCGAATTAAGTGAAACGATTTCCTCCTTGTTTACTCTCTGTAGTAGACTTTAAGTGAAAGAAAATCCAGGTGGATAGTTTATGCACGTTCTTTAACCTAAAGAGGAGTCAGAGCCTGTTGTGATGGAGGAGGCTGAGTGTGCCTTAGGTGTGCACAAGTATGACCTTTGCCTTTATTTCCTTATCTAAGATTACTCCTGGTTATTGGTGACTTGTTGACAGCGTTATTGCTTTGCACAGTAAGAACATGTCTGCATGTGGGAACACAAGGACAGTTTTTTGCAGCTTTGAAACAGTGATGTGCAGCATCTCTGTCCTTTATGATCCACATATGAAGTCCATGTTTGTTGGAACTTAAACTTATGACCCCTCCTACCTGTTCTGCTGTTGTATCGGTGTTAATGTCAGTGAGGACGAAGAGCTCAGGCCTGTCTTTAAGCAGATCAACACGTGTGTTGTCTTTGTGTGACTGATGGCTTTTACTTGCAACCAGGAGTGAACACATGCAGTAGGTATGTCAGTTAGGGAAGGAGATCAATACCAATCATCCTGCACAGTAATGTATTAGCTGACTAGTTCAAATTTAAAACATGGGATTTAGTTAATCAATAAATGTCTAAAATTTGCTCCAGTCCAATGCAAATAATCTTGTACAGATTGAAAATAAAAGGCATACAATGATAAATTCCACTCACGATAACTTATAGTGATGCTAGTTTTGATATGGTTTCATAATGTTTATTTGGGTTAAAACAAAGATTAGAGATTGAAACCAATTTGTGAATTATTAAACATATTTATATCAGCTCTCTAACAAAAATGCAGAATACCCCTTCTCCCTTTTTTAAATAATACAGTTAGGTCCAGAGTAAGTTAACATGTTAACAATGACATTGTTAACATGATTTTGCTTGTATTCACCACAACAATGGGTTTGAATAAATCAAGCAAGGTGTGAGAGAAGTGTCAACATTCAGCTTTTATTTGACAAGTGTCACAAGTAAATGACAATTACCTTGTAGGAATTGTAGCCATTTAATTCAGTGTACCTCCAGTTAAAGGAGCTCAAAAGTATCTGGACAATTTAACACAATTAAGAATATATCTATAATTTTTATCACCTGGATGAGAAACCTTTGCAGTCAATGACTGAGGCAGATGGCCATGCGGTTAAGTTGCACATCATGCATGGGTGGCCTGGTGTCAAGTCCAGCCTGTGGCTCCTTTCCTGCAGGTTACTCCCCAATTTTGAGCCCCTGTTTCTGACTTAAGTGACTGTCATCCTCTATAATAAAGGCATAAAAGCCCATTAATAAATTTTTAAAAAGACACATCTGTTGATTATTAATGGGTATACTCTAACCTTAAAGACTGTTACAAAAAAAGAAAACACAATTTTTCGCAGTGTCAATGGATTTGAGTGCTTAAGAGACCATAAGTACCAAGACCATTTAAAATTTTACATGAATGGAGTCAATGGACTAATAGACTTGAGCTTGTAAGGCGCTTTAATAGTCATCTGACTACTCAAAACTGTTTTGCACCACAGGACACACCTACCCATTCACACCTGAACACTCTGTCCAGCCCACATTCACACACTGATGACAGAAGTTGCACTTCAGAAGTACATTTAGTCACGCAGCACTGAACAATTTCACATTTAAGCTCATTATTCAGTTAGCTCTCTAAGGCTGAATGCTTTTGCTTATGTTGGTCATAGTCCATGACTTTGGGTAACCACAGTACTTGGCCATGGTTGCATCAGTTCTTGCAATGCAAGTCAGTGGCACACTGGTGCCACATAGTGGCGAGAAGTTTTAACGTCTCTCACAGACTTTCTTTATCTCCCCTCCAAGGCCATAATAAAAATGAATTCAAGTTACCATAATGAAGTTAATAGAAATCAAATTTACAAGGAATTAAAGTTTTAAATTCAAATTCAAATTAACGTCTATATTTCAAATCAATCTAAAAAATTATGATTATCAGAGTAACTTATGCTCAGCTCTATTTTTTTTAAATATTTATTTTGGTGTTTTTTTGTGTCTTTATTTGATAGAGAAGAAGAGTGGTTAGAGTCAAAAACAGGGACAAGAGAGCGGGGAGAGATGTGTGAAAGGGCCACAGGCCGGATTCAAACTCCGCCCGTGTTTATGGGGCGTGCCTTAAACCACTTGGCCATCTGCGCCCCTCAGCTCTAATTTTGAGGTAAACTAATAAAACTACTATTATTTTTCTGTTTTAAAAAGTGAAGGTGATAATTGCTACTGCTTGAGCTACTGACGTGAAACAAAAGATGCCAAAAGCACATAGCTCTCTCTGCTGGTTAAAAAAAAAAAAAAAAAAAAAAAAAAAAAAGCACTGCATTGTATTAGGGCTGCCAGCATTAATCCTAATATGAGGTCCATAATTAGTGCATTAGTTTTTTTCCTCCCTGCAGACACAGAGATGTAAAATAAGTCTGCCACTGCTCCTTAATGTCTCATTTCAGTTTGAAATTCTCCCAGACAGCTCAGTGGACGAGTGAAAAATCATCTACACCTTTAGTTATCAAACATTTACCTTTTCACATGCTCCCTTTTTTGTTTCAGTCCATAACAAGATCCGTTTTTCATACCATAACCATACCATAATATTCCATCTACCCAAAGTCCCTATTCCCATTTTGAAGTTTTCTTTCAAAACACAAGCAGGCTCCAATCAGGAAGTCAATTATCCTTAATTCAAGACAGTGAACAAATTTATAGATAACATAAAAGGTTTTACATGTAAATAATGGGATTTTAAAATGAGACATAAAGGAGATTAAGGGTGTCACATTGATTAAATTGTTCAGATTTGTAAGTTTTTGTTTTATTTGGTGGTATCATTACATCCCCCACAAAGATCAATCATAAAGATCTATGAGGGGGAAAAATAATTATACATGAAACAGCATTGGATTATGTAAATTCTAGCTGCAGATGATGAGTTAGATGATTTAAACAGTAGGTAAAGTGGTGAAGAGCACATGGAGAGTTTGTAGTAACACCTGGCTTCAGGCTGCAGGTGGAACAGCTCTCTATCACTGATTTCCTCTGTAGAACAGCAGCTGAAATGATGGCCATGAACTCAAGGTGCACAAATAATCGCTTTCCTGGAGAGAAAATAGAGCCACCCTCTACTTGTCACTCCCCCCTCATCCCCACCTTGGCACCCATCACTCACCCATCCATCACCCTTTCTACAGAAAGGTGAGAAATTACCAGCAGCCTCCAGCCCAGTCCTCCTACATCACACAGCGTTTGAACACACTCTGTCTCTTGTCCCTCTGAAAGCGCACTCACACTGTTTAATTTATCCCCTTGTTATTTATTCATCTAGTTCTTTTTGTACTGCTCTCATGTTGAATTTAATCTGCCAGCTGGTAGAAAGCGGTAATATCCAAGAATGCACGGCCATGACAGTCATCTTTTGCTCTGCATGCTGCTCAATTATGAGCTTTCAGACACAAAATGAGCAGAGGGATCACATTCATTCTTTTCTTGGCAGCTGCTGCGTCCTTTTGTTCCCCTTTTGGATTCTTTTTGTACAGATTTGTTTTGTAATTTCACTCTTAAATGTTTGGATGATACAGCGCTTGTCAAAATGGACTTTGTTAAGATGTCACTGTTTGTCATTGTAAGTTAATTTGATGTTTTCCTGTCAGAGGCAGATGTTTTAAGAAGCCCTTCAGGGGGTTTTAAAGCTTGCCCACACAGTTTAGAGTTAAGTCCTGAGTGGTGTTTGCAGAGGTGTGGACTCAGAAAGTCTTTAAACTTTCTTGTTGTGTGAAAAGAAGAAACTTTCTAATCTCTGGAAACTATCACAACTTCAAGGCAGAGATTTAAACTGTCCTAATATCCATATATTAATTTATTTTTTTCAGTCTGTCTTACTTTTTCTTTTCTTTTTAATTTTACACATTTATAAAGACCCCATAGTACACATGGGATATGCTGGTCACAAAATAAACATTCTTGTCATTGACTTTAGTCAACAAGTATAATGTTAATGCGGTAGAACTGTTGCACTGGCAGAAAAGAGGACTACTTCCTGCAGATAAACTTGAAGAACTGGCTTTGCAAACATTATAAAATGTGGACATAGTCTCAGTAGTGTCACCCACTGGTTTCTAAAGAGGCGTTACGGAGTTGAATGATGGCAGTCACCATTTTGTAAATGCTATCTCCACCTGAAACAGTACAGTTTCAGTAAAATTATTTCTAACAGGGAGCATGGCATCTATCCCATTGCCAAACCTGCTTTCAGCACTATGTAACATTGGCAGTGGGCCACGGCTCTTTCTGGAGTAGTGGATATAGCTTTGTGGCACTAGTTTACACACCAGCTTTCAGCAAAAAAGAAGCCAGTTATCCTGTCTAGAGTAAGAGACTGAAGAGGACAAGTGATGGATAAGGCTTTGAGGATGAAGACAGTGATAGCTAGTTACAGAGTGTTCACCTATGAGTCCCTTAATCATACCAGATTTTGTTGAACTTGTATCCTTCATAAAATCAAAACGGACATGTTTATATCAAGAAGGAATTCAGTTAAAGAGACCAAACCAAGACATGCGCATGTTTATTTTTGCTGCAGAAATGAACATCAGGACTCCTTGGCTTTGCAGTCAGCCTGCAGTAGACACTCAAAGAAATGTAGTTTATGGCACTTAAGCTTCTGCATTGAATCTATGCTATACCTGCATCATTGTGAACACTAAATACCTGTGCATTAGTGTGTCTGCATCACTCTGCAGTACTCTGCCTGAGCACTACTCAGCAGTGTAATTGTTATGCCAGTTCCTTGTCCTACATTTCTTGCTTGTTAATGTCCAGGAAACTATTGCAACGGAAACTTAAAAATATGATGGAGTTGAGCTGATGAATATTGAGCATCAGTTGTTTTTACTGCAGTTGTTGAGAAGAGATATTAAAGAGATGGAAAGTACAATTTCTGAATCAATTGAGCTAAAATACAAAGGGGGATTTATTTTTTTACATGTTTGACCAATAAGAGCCATAGATGAGGAAATGCACATCTGATATTTTCAAATAACAGAAAGTAGACCAGTTTTATTCTCCTCTGCAGCCATTTATCTCACACCGAGTACACAATATACCTGTAGACAGCATACGGAAATAGTAATGGTATCAGGCAGACATTATTTCTGATTAGTCTGCATGACTTTGCAATTTGTAATTAGTTGTATAATTCAGGAAGTTCCTGTGTAATGAACAAAGGGTAACTCAAACTGATGATATCATGTATCATGTAAAATCTTTTATTGCCTAGTTTATGTAACTCTAGGACAGAGTACACTGCCACGTGTAAAACTTGCTTTTGTTTGTCACACTATAGGCTCATGTCACCCTGCGATTAATTGAAGATAATCATTGAAACACTCACTTGTTTGCCGGTCATCTTTCTCTTCCTACTGGCAAGGAGACGTTGGCAGGGCCACCACTCACATGCGGGACCCCACATGGGAATGGCCCATACTCGATAGTTATCTAGCTAGATTTGGGTTATAGCAAGAACAGGCAGGCAGTAACCTGGTGCTACCCAGTGGACTGATCAGAGGGGTTGCAGCCATGTGCATAGCCCTTTACATTGAGTTTAGGGCTAGGCTGATCCACAGTGTATAGACTAGCATTCCTCTGCCATGACACCCTTTGAAATTTTAAAAAATTTAAAGTCATCCCAGTCAAAATGTAATGATAAAAACATCCTACGTCCTTATGACTGGCGAGGAATTTTCTGACCCCATCACTGATAAGATTATAGGAATAGGGCACGAGGGACACTTTTGATGTTTTTACACCAGAATAACTAATGATCTGCATGTTCATGGTAATTACCTCCGCCAAGGAGGTTATGTGATCGGCAGGGTTTGTTAGTTTAGTTAGTTAGTTTGTTAGCAACATAACCCTTAATTGTTATGGACAGATTTTGATGAAATTTTCAGGAAATGTCAGAAATGGCATAAAGAAGAATTGATTAGATTTTGGGAGTGATCCAGATCACTGTCTTGATCCAGGAGTTTTTTAAAGGATTCTTTACTATTGGAAGATAAGGCTAATGGCAGAGGTCTGCAAACAAATCTTTTGCAGAACTTGATCTTATCCCGTATCTGTGATTTGTAGAGAAGTAAACCTAAAACAGCTCGGTTTGAGCGGCTTTTAAAAAATGCTGTTACTGACCTATCTTTCCCTTAATAGAGACAAAGACGGACACCCACCCCCACACAAACATCTATGAATTCTGATCCTGATGCTTCATTGACTAA
This sequence comes from Cheilinus undulatus, assembly GCF_018320785.1. Taxonomy (NCBI): domain Eukaryota; kingdom Metazoa; phylum Chordata; class Actinopteri; order Labriformes; family Labridae; genus Cheilinus; species Cheilinus undulatus. The sequence goes on from NC_054865.1 coordinate 15,032,799, forward strand.
CGGATCTCTGGGATGCTGGAATATTTGATATGTTTCACTCTTATTGATCAGCATGACGTGGCGGATCTGTAGTAACCTGACTCTTTTAGAGCAGACCTCCACTTTGCAGAGAGGCTCATCTGCACCCTTTGAAAAGAGCTTGTTTTTGTTGTTGCTTTAGCCTTGAATTAAATGCTAAATTCCTAATTGTATTTTTGTTTGCAATTATCAAGTACATGTGAATGCAAACTTACAAGTTTGTCTGGAAAATCAGCCTTAGGATCCTCACTCATTCTTCTGTGTGTGTTCTGGTTCCTCGCCATGTATGTCGTCCAACATCTACTTGAAGATGTGCCGCCCTGTGTATTGCTGTCACACAATGTATGTGTGAGTGTATAAACTACATGAGCGGAGCAGCATGTTGGCAGGTGTCTGTTTGAATATGTGAGAGCAGGAGGAGAAGAAACAGTGCAAAGAAGAGGGAGATGGAGTGTGGGTATTGTGTGTACTTCAGGTTCATTGTGTGTTACTGAGAGCGAGGCTGTGAGTGCCAAAGCGAAAGAAAAGGAAAAGCATGTACGAGGGAGGGAAAGTAGAAGAGCGCAAGGGTGTGTTATGTAAGCATTGATGCATCTGTGCTGTGTGTGTGTGTGTGCGTGTTGTGTATGCCTACAGATTAATCCAGTGGGTTTTATCCTCAGTGAATGGGACAGTGGGGCTTTGCAGTGATTATCCCTGCAGGCCACAGATGATTGCTTTGAATCTCCTGTACGTCCCACACCACCATGTTTCCCTCTCTGCATACAGTTGCTGTCTGTTTACGCCCCGTACGTCCTTATGTCGCCCTCATTTAAAAGTTTGCAATGGGTTGAAGTTGTCAGATTGTGAAATTTAGGAAGTTTTTGCAAGATGCATTGATTAAAAGAAGTTTTTCTGTAATTATCACTCTGATACAGCTGAGAATAGCGTCTAAAACACTTGTTTCATTGAATGTGCGTCTCTTTCCTTTCTAAATGCACGTGTCTAAGTTCCCCGTCTAATCTGCCAGTCAAATCCCTCCTGCCATATCTTTCTATCTGCCCGACCTCCTTTGGATTATATAACCAGGAAATGTCGGAAATGCAATCTGCTCCATCATCCCTGCTCAGCTGACACAAACATGGCTGAACGCTGGGAAACATTTGTAGTCTATGTCTCATAATACTGCGTCACCGCAAAGGTGTGAAAATCCAAACTGGGCCCAGTTAATGGTACATTTCAACACCTGCTGAGTTGTCAACAGGGATAGAGAGAGTACCGGAATAATGTATTAACGTAAAAACACAGTCGCTTTGATTAAAATTTAGTAAAGTAGAGGTAAAATCCTAGGGCTGCAAACTCAAACCAGAGCAGAAAAGAGTACTTAGTTTTGATACCTGAGGAGAAGGCATTGAAAAGCTAAATATTGACCTGTCTTGTGCAAAAACCAACAATAGGATATGAACCTCCAACCAGGTTGTAAAATAAAAAGCAATACTACGGCAAGTTTTGGACATAATGTTGAGCTTTTCTCTTGCTACTGATTGTCACGTGGTGGAGTTAGGCTGCAGAGCCTTGCTGTTAACTACACAGATACGTTATGGCTGCCATGCACTCTTTGCAATGTCTGCAATGTTGTGCACATAATGCAACATGGATTTATGATTTCCCTGAGTGGTAAAGGCAGTGTGGAGCCGGAGGAGGTGTAACAGTCAACACAAAAGCAGAGCGACAATACCTGAAAGTTTTAAAGACAAACTGACGAACCAAGTTCAGCATTTTTCACGTCTTTATGTGTTGTTGTCCCTGCACAGAGACAAACTTATCCATCAAACAAGCTGGGGCAGATAAAGTCTGATGTATACGTTTAAACCTGTAAAAAATAATGAAATCAGACCGGTGTTTCAGTTAAAAACGTAGCCGTGCAAAGTGGTGACTTTCAGTCACGCTTGTCTGTTGCTGTTTGGACTGTTTTTCATTAAATCTTATTTTGACCTAATAAGAAAAACTAAACAAAGGATGATTCATGAGAACTGTCTGTCACCAGTTAACACGATCACTAATCAAACCAATACACCAGGAGTGTTATGTCTGTGCATGGTGGAAAATGGTGGAGAAACAAAGAGCAGACAGTGTGTTCTGACCACCAGTCATCCATCTGAGCTGTCTGATGATAAATGATGTTCATTCTATGTTAGTTTAAATCTTAGAATTAACATTATAGTAACCTCCTCAAGTGTCTCCATGGTTGTAGATTACATCTCACACATTTAGTTGTTGTGTACGGCCTGAGCTCTGTAAAAAGTCTAACTTGATCAAGGTTGAGTGAACAAATTTTGAAGTATTAGATGCACTTTTATTCCTGATGTAGTTGATACAGATCAATTTGATGAAAAATATGCACTTTTTATTTATATTCTGCCTTTTAAATTTGTCAACATGACAAAAACACATTAAAAGTGCATTAAAACTTAACAACAGAGCTGCATTTGAACATAACCTGAGGTAGAAGAAATGTTTTTTTCATTTGAATAAAAATAAAATAAATAGAATGAAAAAATAAAATGAAATACTGTAAATAATAATTTTGGTCACATCTTACCCAGGCATATATTAAAGTGCATAAAAACTAAATTTGCACAGTTGTAGCTACAGTTGAAAAGGACACATTTTATACTCGGTATCATGGGGCCACTTCTGTCAGCATCACTAGCCACGCTTCAAAACAACGCATTGCATTGTAGGTAGACTGTTGGTACGCTACGCAGAGTGTTGCATTCACTGTTTGAAAAACTGTGGGAATTTAAGAAAACTTGTGAAACAGGTTGCCCTCTTCATCTCTGGCATGACCACAGGCTGGGCCACTTGGGGGTTGGTTCTGGGCTGCATGTCTGAGATTATGACAAATGAAGGAGACATAAAGCTGTGGTAAATTGTGTCATGGTTGTTACATCTACCATCCAATTTTCAGGCATTTGCCTTTAAAAGTGACCTGCTCAGGCATTGTCTGCAGTGATTTTCCACAGCAGATTTCCCTCTGTGTGTCCTTCCTGTCTCTCTGTAGGGAATGTTTTAATTCGTTGAGGCCATATTGTCACGGCAGGTGTCGATGTGGGCAGAGAACCAGCACTGCTTGAGCTTTTGTTCAATTTACTTTAAACTGATTTGGTCAACCGGGGTAGAGCCGTTCACTCATCATCTGACACATCTCTTTGGGTTAACAGGCCTTCAGTGTAGATGAAAAACTACTGTTGGATTTCTTGTGTTAAACATAAAAGAAATTTCAGATAAAAAAGTTTAAAACAAACAAAAACAACCCATGGGAGTTTTGCACAACATACTTAATCCAGCAGATTGTCATGAGAGGGTTTGATTCATTTTCTAACATACATTATTCTAATACAGCAGCTAAAATGCTTTGAAGGTGAGTCTTTCTATGTAGATATCTTTAGATCAGCCAGTTGTAAGTTATTTTAAATACTTGTCTTGTGTGCAGATATTTTCATTTATTACAAACTTCTGTTTTTGGAAGATAGAAATGTGAAAAATCAGAGAAGATTGATATTATTATGCATCCATATTTGTTCTCTAAAGCATTCAAGATCATGCTGGAAAACTGTAGGCTTGGTGAAGCACTATATCTTTGGTTTTGTCCTATATATTCCTAAAGCCTGGTCCTCACTAAAAATGTAAACAGTTTAATGGATTCTGAAAGTTTGAGAGACTCATGACATGACAACAATTAAGGATCCATATAACTGTTTAACTTAGAGTTTGAGGAGGGTAGCTGAAACAGCACAAACAAACATCTTAGAAGAGTGGTTCTTAACTGGTTGAATCACCGGACCCACCATCAACTCCTCAAGAAGAATTGAGACCTAAATTTTGGGAAATGTTTTTGGACAATCAGACGCATTTAATAAAAAGTAGTAGAGCTTAGGCACGAACTGGAAGGGACTAAAAACATTGATTTCCAATTCAATCCTGTGCATCAAAGGATAACTTATAAAATTGAACATGTTAAATTTTTTTGGATTAAAACAATTGAATTGTGGCCACAACATCGTCTCAAGCACATCAGATCACTCTTAACGGACTTCATACCATAGGAAAACCTAGCTGTATAGTCTTTAGAACCATGAAAAAAGGAAATCGCTTTCTTTGGTTGCTCAGGCTCAGAATCTTGAAAGGTGTACCCGACTTAATTATCAGTCAGTCTTTCTATGTAAAGCAGCAGTCCATAACAATTATTACAGTATCTCCTGGCAGAGAATCTCACTCGTCTGTCTTTAAACAGTCAAATGTATCTCATTGTGCATTGTTGCTTTGTAAAATGAAAACTGAAAGCCTTTTTCAGCAGTTTGCTGTCAATCATGTTATCTAACACTGACCCCTGTGGCCTGGTAGATCACCCCCCCATGCATGGAGGTTATTTTCCTTCAAGCAGGCTGCCAGGGTTTAAGTCTGACCTGTGCCTTCTTTCTGCATTTTATTCCTTGCTCTCTCATCCCCGTTTCCAACTCTATCACTGTCTCTGTCTTCGATGATAACTCCATAAATAAGGGAGAAAAATGATGTAAAATATATATATATACTGTCTATTTATACTGTCAAAGATAACCACACTGAAACTGTCAATCCCCTCTTGGTCTCCTTAAGCTCATAAAGAGGCATACATACATGATATGGACAAAAGTATTTGGCCGCACCTGTTAATTACGAATTCAAGGTGTTTCAATCAGATCCCATTGCCACAGGTGTATAAAACCAACCATCTAGCCATGCAGTCTCCATTTTCAAACGTTTTTGATACAAAATGGGTCGTTCTGAAGAGCACAGTGACTTCAAGTATGGTACTGTGATGGATGCCACCTTTGCAATAGGATGGTTGGTGAAATTTAAACTCTGCTGGATATTCAACAGACAACTGTAAGTGATATTATTAAGAAGTGAAAGCATTTAGAGCTAATTCAAGCTGAAGAGTCTGAACTCCCTCTGGCATTAATGTAAGCACAAAAACGGTGTAGCAGAAGCTTCAAGAAATGGGTTTCCATGGCCAAGCAGTGTGATGCAAGCATCACCTGACTAAGTCCAATGCCTGACTCATACTTTTCAATAACCTTTTTCTCTGAGTTGCATGGAGTGTTCTTTTGTCTTCATGGTGTAATGGTTAGCCAGGAATACTGATTAAGCAGTGACTGGACTTTCCAGACACAGGTGTCTTTACACTACAGTCACTTGAGACACATTCACTGCACTCAGGTGATCCCCATTCCACTAACTGTGAGACTAGTAGCACCAATATACTGGACCTCTGTTGAATTAGGTCAGTCACTTTAAAGGGGGTGGATGTTTATGCTGTCACTCATTTTACCTTAGATTTTTGTTTAACATTACTTTGTAGAAATCTGTTTTCATTTTGACATTAAAGAGGGTTTTTTGTTTAAAAAAAAAGCCAAATTATATCAAACATGATTGATTTATAAAATCAATAAAAGAGTAAAACATCCAAGGGGGTGACTACTTTTTATAGGCAATGTATTAGCATGAGTTTGTGCAAATGTCTCTGAAGCTTGCAGCCACAGGACAACATAACATACAACATAAGATCTGAAGTTTTATCACCGCTTCAGGGTTATCAGACACTACTGACCATTTAAATAACAGAACCTGTATTAATTCGAAACACACTGCTTCAAAAAGTATCAGAAATATTTACAACCTTAGCTAAGAAGTTCAGGTTGCCTCTGTGTGCTTTTGTGTTAGCCTGATTAAGGCTGCTAGTGTACTCTTAGTCCACACATCTGTGTCTGTGGGTAGATGTATGGTTTATAAGCAGTCAGGCATGAACTGCTGGTTGTACTGTCTGAATAGTTTAGCCCTCAGGCTCCCATCATGCTCTGTGGCCCGCTCACGTCTTGACATATGTGTTTACTGCTTATAGGTCAGCACGGAGATACACAATGAACGCTGTGAACTCTGATGTTTGTGAATGATGCAGTAAATAAGATAAATTCTAACAACATAACAGAAATAACACCTATGACTGAGTGAACACATTTCATTATTAGTAGATGAATTATAAAAGTTAATGGACGATTGTTTCTGCTTAAGCTTGTAGTCTTTGGTGGTTGATGTAACAAACAACAGCAGCAGTCTAAAGGTCAGTGCTCAGCTTCATTTGGTCTGTGTCATCCTCACAAAGTTAAACACCTCTTTCATTCGCCTTCAGATCAAATTGGCCACATGTAAACACAGATTTAATGGAGTCATAGAAGAAAAGCATGACAATTTAACACAACAGATATGTTTAGAAGGAGAAGTCATGAATCCTCATCAGATTTTCCTTTAATGTAAAGAGTGTCCAAATTTCCAAAGGTGGTTATTTTTAGCAGTAAAAAAGAGTAGGGAATCTTTGCTGGTTCACTGAACAACTAATGTTGCGTGCAATTTTTGAGCTAAAGATCTGGTGCTGTTTATCGTATTCTGCACACAGTGTGCATGACTCGATTCACAAAACAACATGGCAAAAACAAGGATATATCGTAAATATAAAGGTGTAAATTCTGGCAATATAACAGCCTTAAGGCTCATTTGTGCTCTACATTTGAAACCAATAGGGATCAGAATGAAGCTCTCTGTGTTAATTTCTTTGTTCTTTTGAAGCTTACTGATCAAAATTTGCAGTACAGTGTATTGTTGGGAAAGAGCGTACCGATGAAGCCTGACGTTCAGTCGGAGCAGTAAAACATAACGAAGGGTATGTTAAAAAATGGCAGAACTTCATTGATCTTTCTGATGAAGTACTGCTGATCTTGTAAGAGTTGTTGGAAACTACAAGCATATTAAGATGTTAGCTCACCTGGGCACAGAACAGCTGGGTGGAGGATGGACAGAGCAGCAGACACTGATTTTAGAGATGTTTGTGATACAGCAACAGCAAGTGGATTTAATTTTAAGCACCTCAACAAAATAGATGTGTGTAAGTATGAAGGCTGTGGTTGTGTTGTCTTATGGCGTTCGTCACTTTCAGGGGATGGCTTTTTGAACTTTTGTAGGCGGGCTTAGTTTGTTTGCTGATTAGTGAATAGTTGCAGCACACTTAGATGGACAGCTGCAGAGAATTCATTGCTATTCATAAAGATGCATCAGACAGGCAAAGCTATAAGTAATTTATGTTATTATAAAGGATTTAGGCAATATAAATCATAAAGTATTTTAATATGATTGTATAATCGGTAGTTAGTTTTACATGTAAATGTAAGGAGAGAAACCTTACTATGACTTTGTCTTCATTAGCATTGGTTTAACTCAGCTTAATTGGTGTTTAGTCGACTTTCCACACACTGGACCAAAACTCTACAACAATTGTAACGTTTAAAATGCACTAATCAATTTTCATATGCACATGGATCATAAATGAGCCTTAAAGCACAGGCCAGACCAAAGGTTTGAGGTGGTTTTAGAATGCCACTGGCTTATTGGCAGGACATGCTGCAGTTTATGAGGAATACATGAGAAATAAAAGGCTTTAGTAGCTAAATTTGACTGTAAAATAATTATTCTAAGCGTTTATCTACGTTATAACAAGACTGAGCTAGCAAAGCATTTTTGTGTTCATATGTGAAATTTTGCTGCTGCGCCACAATGTTGACGACATGGAGGATTTAGTGATGAATTACTTAAGTGCACACATACATATGTTTTACACATTATCATGATGAAAAAAAGACATGAAAAAATGTTCTTGTACAACTCTGTCCCTGTTGTAGAGACAGAATTATTGTCAAGTAACTTAAGAATTAAATCACTTGAAAGTGACCATGAGAGTCGTTGCCATGGAAATGATGCATCATCTCCTTCAGTTGCAGCAGTGTGAGCTGGCAGGTGTTTAGAACATCACAGTTGAGTTTCATCTCATCTCGTTATGAATCTTTGGTCTTTGATCTGCAGATCTGTGGGGCACAAAAATAGAATAGTGAAGTTGTTCCAGAGGGGTGCGAATATATGCTTAAAAGCCTATTATTTATGGAAGCTCCAATTGGACAAACAGTACTTCCATACATATCTCAGGTTCCTTTGACTACGTAGAAATTCAGGTCATTTTCCAAAGATTTCAACTTATTGAATCTTATTTTATGCAGATAATAAAGCTAGAGATAATATGGAAAATCCTTGAGAAAAAAAACAACTTACCATGCTGTCTTAGGAAATGTAGTAAAACATTTCTCATAAAACTGGGCATACACTTTGCAAATTTCCTAAGATTCAAATATGACTTGTTTGGAAGTCACGCCAACTTTCATGCATTGTTTGTCGTGCAGAGTACAGGGGGTTACGACCAGCTGACCTCAACCAGACGACAGTCTGACTATAGTCGGTTGGATTTCTGGCGTATTGGATATTTTGGTTGTACGACTGCACACACTCCCTCAGCGAGAGCAGAGCCATGAGCAGAATACTCAACTTTGAGCCATTTTTCCCTTAGTTAAGTGTTGGGCAGTGTCCTGAGTGACCATGAAAACAGCAGGAATAACTCTAATGGGGCGTTGTGAGACTAGGTACAACCTCATCCTCAATGACTTCATCAAAGAAAACAGATCCACAGATTTCTGTCAGTTTTTCCTGACTTCAATAGTAGTGTGAGCACATAAATCATGCACAATGCTCGTGCGTCAAAAGTGATTCAGGCGCAAAGTATGAGCTGACTTTCCACCATGACTGTTAGCAAGTTGCATGAGAATTGCACAGTGTATGCCTGGCTCAAGGAGGTGGAGGTGGGTCTTGCTGCCCAATCAGTTTAGAACCACTGATCTAAACAAGGCTCCTTTGAACTATTTGGCATCATTTCTAATCAACTTGAGTCTCTCCAAAACTTCATGCAGACCTCAGGTGGTCACAGTCATGATAGGTACGTTTTAGGGACATCACGTATTAAATCAGGTAAAAAAAAAAAAATGCAGTATAGGAATGATTTACTTGTTCATACATGGCTCTTTATAATAAATGTAGAAAAAACATCATTCAGTATTAAAAGCTTTGAAAATATATTTTTAAGATGTAAAGCTGAGTATAGCGCTTACAGACCTCACAGGTTCATATGTGCAGCCACGTGCGCAGGAGAACACGTATGTGCTGACTCACACGTACACACGTATGTGCTGTATGTACTCAGGCTGTCACACTCACTGTGCTGTTGCATTAATAATGTTGACCTGACTCAATCCAGTGAATAATGAAACATGGCTCTTCTTTGATGTGATAACATGTTGGACCCACCCACACTGACACACAAACATCCACTCACGTCGACACGCCCGTGTCTGCCTCGCTGCTCCCCTCCATTTTGTCCTCTAAACATTTCTCCTCCTGTGATGTTTTCATTTTAAAAAATGCGTTAACCTTCACACCACGCACACACATTTTCAATAATCTGACACGGTGGTTTTCCTTCATTTTCAGCTCAGAAGAGACAAAGCAATCTTTGGTGGCCTGTCTGTGTCATAATTAAAGAGATTAATGTGAAGTTATAATTATAAAGTTTGAAGCTACAGACAGATTCAGCCACTGTTGTGCTAATTTTAAAGAAGAAAGGCAGCGTAGATTAAAGAGGAGAGGTCAAGTCTGGTGCAAATAGAGGAGGGAGAGAGGGAATAGGAGGATGTTAAATATTCCTCAAAGACTTTTCAGCTCTGTTTGTTCAAAATCATTAAAATCATCTCATACAGCGTCAGTTTTTTTGCTTTACTGTTATAAATATGCAAAAATTTGACCAAAAGCTGTCTGTCATTGCTCCTGCTCAAAGTGCTGGATTGTCGTCTCTTCTGAAACCCAATGGCAATCATCTCTGTTATACTTTACAGGCTTGCACATCCTGCTGAACTATTTTTTTTCTTGTCCTCATTTTGTTTGTTTGATGAAATAATATTAAAATGCAGTCAGTGTAATAATGAGCTAGGCAAAGCTGGGATCGGTTCTCTGTTCAGAATTCAGTGTGTATGGTGTGCGTGTGAACATCTATGTGTGCATGTTTGTGTTAAGGGTGCACGTTTGGCTGAGATGTAGCAGTCATAATGTGGGCATTTGCAATAAACACATTACAGATATCTGTTCTAGATTGGAAGAACTTTTTCTTTTGTAGCTTTTCAGGTTCATGCAAACTTCACAGTGAAGGAAACTGCTTTGTTTAATTTTTTTCCAAGGGCAAACTCCAGAAAGGATGCACAAAAGCTCATTTATGTTCTACAACCAATGCAGATATGGACATCGCCCAGTGGTGTAGCAAGACTTTGTGGACTAGGGAGGCCTTAAAATGGTAGTGATTACCAGTATGCAGGGGTCTCCTTGAGTTTGCACGCTCGCATACAAGAATTAATATCATTGACTCCCCCTGTCTGATTTCACTTAACATATCAAGTAAACAACCAATACTAAAGTATCCAACAGATGTTTATTGTCTGTGTAAACATATATTTTTAACTTCAAAAAGTACCACATAAGGGGAACACATACAGTCATTTTTAGGCATGTAGGGCACGAAGGATTCATCCCAGGGCCTGATGTGTGTTTGTTGCTTTGCAGCCAAGGTTAAGCTCAACAGCATTTCTTTTGTCCAGGCCTTTTCACCCCTGGTGAAAGGCCAAGAGACCACCAGTGGTTCTCAGGCCTTTGGGACATCCACAGCACGACCAGGGGCAGGTGGCAACCCTATTACCTGCCCAGACAGTACCATAGGCCATGCTGACTCCCCACATCGTGCTCTTACTCTCCCCTAAATGTGCGGCCTATGTTATTTTTGCAACAGATTGTTTTCCTGTGCCACTGGTAAGATGCAAGGACATCCAGAGCATGGCCTGGTTTGTGTCAAGTCCTCCTTCCCACTTGATGGGGCCCTCTGGCGGCGTAGGCTGGCCACACACTGCATGGTTTCAAGGCCAGATTTGCCTCCCAGATGATCATGACGGTGTATTCCGAGTGAAGGATCGTTGCAAACAATTATTTGTCTCAATAATCCTCAAGTGTGTGGTCAACTCAGTTATTTTACTACCCAAAATAGCGCTGTAGCCTCAAAGAAGTCATAACGCCTCCAACAGAGTACTGACAAAAACCAGTGAGGGCGAGCAGACCTGGTAGCATCATTAGCCGGGGTGTTAGGTAGGCATATTTTCCCAGCACAAACATGAACACAGCTTTACCTTCCTTCCAGCCAGGATTATTTATTTGTTTCTTTCCCTTGCCCCTGTAACACATGCCAGGACAGCCTAGTGTAGAGGGGCAAGCTGGGGGTCTTGATTGCTTTCTTTGTTTGTTTTTCTTCTGAAGTTGGGTGATCACGTCGGGTCTTTGGCAGGTCTGCAGGTGTGTGGTCTTGCTGGTCTGACAGTCTGGCTGAATCTTGTAGTGTGTGTGAAAAATCGTTTGATTTGTCCTTATGTCTGTGGTCTCCCATGTTTTTTTAAACCGTTTATGATTTGAAAGTCGTCTAGTGTGAGGCCAGCCCTTTTCCAGCCTCAGTTTTTGACCCTAACATGCATAAAAAGTTCACTGTGTAGTGACTTTAAAAGATGTCAGAATTCACAATATCATGTACTAACAAAGGCAAAATCATTGTGCAAAGAGAGCTACATGCAGCCTAAATAGTTGCTTAAAGTATAAGTTTTACTCTTGACAAAACAAACAGCCAATCAGATTTCCAGGGGGGCATGGCCACTTCCTGGTTGCACCCTTGAAATCGTTGCAAATCTCACTGCACATATTTCAGCCAAAGGTCAAGGGACAAGGACTGGTGAAACAAAACACCCAGATTGCAAAGAACAGGTTTTACACAAGAAATTAAAATGCCAAATGCCAAGTTGTTATAGTATAAGTGATACTAAGCCATCTGGGGCAGATACAGAACCTTAGTTTTGTCAGTATTAAGCTGCAGACAGTTATCTGCCATTCAGTCTTACGGTGCGAACAACAAAGTAGAAGTGATACTTTCATTATAATCAATCATCCTTATGTGACTGACTTACTTCTGTCTTGCTCTGTCTTTTCCTCTCTTTTTTCCTTTTACCTTTTTCTCCAATCAGATCAGTCTTTCAGATCATTTTCCTGAGGTGACTATCACAGACAAACATGGTTCTAACTGGAAATTGTGTGGAAATGCTGGAACTGCAATGCTGAACAGCCCAAGGGAGTCAGTGCTGTCAGAGGGGGCCCCCTTGGGGAGGTTTCCAACTGTCATTGCAAACTTTGCACATTTTGAGCCTCTGCTGTGGTTTAAAGTTTGTCATCCTCCAGGGCCCTGATGCTGACCTGGGACCCTAAGCGGTTGACTACTGGCCTGTTTTCAAGCAATGCCTCTGTTTGTTTTTGTTTTGTGTCTTTCCTTAAGGGGAGAAATGTCAATCTGTTTTTCAACTGTTAAGTCATGGAGCAATATCTTTAATAAGTGTCCATCCATTATCTATAGTGGTTGTTCTCTGCTGGGTTGCAAGGGGGGTGGAGTCTGCAATTGGGTGAGAGATGGGGTACACATCAGTCAATCCCAGGCTGACATCTGGAGACAAACACTCAGAATTTAGAGTCATAAATTAACCCCACATACATGTCCTTGGATTGTGGGAGGAAGTGGAAGTACCCAGAGGGGAGAACGGGGCAGACCATGAAAACTCAGAAAGACCCCAATCCAACCAGGGATTCAAACTGGGAATCTTCTTTTAGAGCCCTTGATAAACATAATCTGCAGAGAACAAAAAAAGAAATTAAACCCCTGGCTGCTCTTCGTTTCTAAATAACCATCCGTGTTTTAATTGCACAAAGAAAAGGATCATTACAGAAATAGCAATGCTAATTTCCAGCCACGCTGTGCCCACCATCTCATTTTCCTCCCTCCGTCTCTAACTAATCCACAAAAACAAATGCATGAAAGAGAGAGAAAAGTGAACCAGTTATCCCTCAGATTTAGGTTAGAGCTTCTATAAACCCGTGAGAAACATTTTAACTGAACAACTGGCAGGCTGACCTGGTTTCCCTCACTGCGAATTTCCTGATGTCCTATTTCCTTCTCAAACATTGTTTATCTCAACTGAACACGGCGCTTGATTGATAGCCGCCTCTTGGTTCGAGGCGGTTTATCACGACAGGCTACAGTGAGGGACACTAAACAAGAGTGACTGCCTCTTTTATTCTGAATTTGTCCTATATGCAGAGGAAGAAATCCACTCCTGCACATTTATTCTTCATTAAGGCTGCATTGATTTTACCTGCAGGTGCTTTTCATTTATTCTTACAAAGGATACTTCCTGCTAATTTGCATTTTTATCAAATCCTCTGAAGATATCATGAAGTATTTTTCCTTCAGGTCGATATTAAAAGAATACAAACTTGCAGAAATATGATTTAGGTGATGCGTTTTGTTATTTTGATGTATGTCCCCTGCAGTAACCTATTAGATTCCTTGTTTCTCGTGTTGTTGGAGAGATTTCTCTGGATCTGTGGCTATATAATGTTGGATTTTAGCATTGTATCATCATGCTAATTGTGGTTTATTGCATCTTGCAGGTGAAATAATTTCTAAGTAAAAGCATTGTCTGCTTTCCAAGCTCCTCCAGCTCCTGCTCACACAAAGAAGTGCCACCTTTTCAACAGTTTTTAGTATTTCATGGTTGTCAGAGTGGAATTTTCCATTTGTATGCCATGACAGGATTTTTCTTTGTTTCCTGAAATAGCTTTTCATTGGATTCTTCCTCGATTGAGGCTGTGTAGCTGTGTGATAATCATGTCAGCCTATGACAGTGCTAATCCAGTCCCCTTCTGGAGCTCTGAGCCAAAACTGAGCGCTGCTGCGATCATCTATTATTATGACACAAACTCACCTGCTTCAGATGCTCTCAGGTGATGGTAGCTGCTGTGTTTGATGTGCTGGTGGTGGACAGATTTGAAGAGAAGAAGGAATTTTGACGATGGAGGTAAAAGACACGGTTGGATGCAAACAGAGACATGCACGAATCTCCATGGAAACATATTCAGGATGAAAGAAAGGAATCAAAAATGACAGATGAGATGTGTTTCAATCAGACAACTGGGGAATTTGGTCCACAGCTGCTACAGTGTCCATGATAGGTTTCGACTGAGGGATGAATTTCTAGTCAAAATATCCCATTATACTCACTTTAGACCACATTCACCTCATGAGTTGGAATAGACATCTTATTTTAAGATATATAAAACCAAAAATAAAGCCTGCATTACTTGTAATGGGTATCAATAATGAGTTTCTAGTGCTGTAAGCCAATTTTACTGGGTTTCTTGGAATGAGATGCACAATTTTAAATATCTTATTTCAAGACAACACCAAGTAAAATTTGTCCTGCATTGGCAGATTTTTTAAAACTTACAATAACTCTGTTTTCATCTTTTTGTGTTTTATTCAACATGTGGGGTCCAATGTGCCTGACGAGGATTTGGTGTGTCTCTGACAGCATTTTGCTAGCTACATGGTGCTCAATCTGGGTGCAAAGTGAAGCAAAGAGTGCAAAGCGGTTGGATTAAGTAGTTCAATTATACATTGTGTATTTTGGCTTTCATTTGAAGTTTTTTGCAAGCTTCAATAGACTTTCATGTGTTTTGCGCTGAGGAGAGGTTTCCGTGTTATTAAGTGTCATTCACTAAATTATGACACCCCTACCGCTTATAACTTGACATTTGTGGTAAAGTTGTCATAATTTAGTGAATGACAATGACACTTAATGGCAACATTCATGAAGCCCTGTTCATGTTAATGACAGAAGTCATGTCATGATTATGACAGCATAATGTCAGTCTTATGAATACAACTTCAAGTAAAGCTTTACCGTTTTTTTTTTTAAACACTGCTCTGCGACCCACCCTTGGGTCCAGACCAACCAGTTGAGAACCATTCCTCTAAAGCACCCAATTCAGTTGCATCAAAGTTTGTTGACCTTAGTAACACACTGATACACAAACCTTAGACTTTAGACCAGGTTTTAGTTGGTCTAAGGCACAGTCAGTTCAACATGTGCTCAAGCTCGATGACATTGGAAATGAGGGAAACCTTAATGTCCTTTTGAGAATAAATAAAGGTTTGAATTGAAGCTCGTGCTGTTTTTAGCAGCATGAGCACTGGATATTATAATGAGTACTTGTGAGGTGAATGTAGCCCATAATAAAAGTGATATTAGAGACAAAATCTACATACACCTGCATGAAAACATATCCAGGATAAAGGATATTAAGTATGAACACCATATATTTGTATTAGAAAGCATAAACCTAACATCTACAGCCTACATCCTGGCTTTTCTAAATGCTGAATTGTGCCACTGTGTTTATGTTCCTCCCTGTTGTGCTTGTTGATGTCATGTCCTGGCTCTCATCCTGTTTTCACATCTTCCTTTAACAGCTTAATAATCTGATCAATAATTCACCGCTGCCCTTTAATGTCTCCATTTGAATCCATATTCCTCCTTCACGTGTGTTGATTGTTTTGTTTTGTTTTGTTGTTGTATTTTTCACTTTACATTCATAGAGATATTTTGTGCAATTACAAAAGTATTGATATATTTTCTGACTGTATTGATTTTTGTATCTGGGGTTTTATGATCTGACATTTAAAACTCTGATATGACAGGAAATATCAAATGATACCTGTTTTCAAGAGCATGCAAACAAAATCAAAGTTTTAATTACCCAGTACTGAATAATTTCTGGTTTTAAATCACCAGAAATTGCAGGGAAACTTCTATGCTGCATAAATTGCACACAGAATATTGCCACTGCTTTCTAGTGGAATTGCTGACAATGTTTTCATGCAATTTCAACCATGTTCTGGAGTCATTTTCAGTGTTTGATGAATTCATTCCTCTCTAATTTGTTGTATGATAAATGTTCTGTCTTTAAAGTTTTGCTACTTTTAGATACTCTCCATTATTTACAGATTTTAGCATTTCCAAACATCATGGTATTGAAAAGCTGAACATTTTGTTTGTTAAATCAAGTTTTATTGGCAAGATTTGCACCATTGTAACTCCCCATTAAGCTTAATCCCATTTTTTAAGTCACAATATCAGTTGACTATCAATAAGGCATTTATATCGTGGTAAACTTGGTGGATCATGCCTTAAATCAATCATATTTTCACTCTCTTTTCCTCTGAATAACATGACTTATAGATAAAGTGGAACAAAGAAAGCAGGAGAGGGGAGACGGAGTCAGAGGAGTATGTGAGTGAGAGGAGAGAAAACAGAGGAGAGTAAATCCTCTTTCCCCGCTGACTTTAATCTCTCTGCAGGCTGAGCCCTGCCGTTCAGGCCTTACAGCAGCCGTCAGTCCAGACGATTGACAGCCAGCAGGGCCGCAGGTGGGGGGATGGGGTCGGCCGGACCTTGGGTTATGTCAGCTCCACTGAAGTCTATGAAACATGTTAAGCATGTTAAAGAGGAAGTGACTTTCTAACAGGGAGGGTCAGAGGAGGAGGAGGAGGGAGAAAACGCTGATGGAAAGGAGGAGAGGAAGCAGTTTAAGTGAATGTTAAATATTTAAACGGCTGCTTGGTGTTCTTAAATTTATTTTTAATTCTATCAGACTGACAGCAGTGATAGAGACATTTGAGTTTTGTAATTTGTCCTCATGCAATTTTACCTGTTTTGTTTTGTAATAGATGGTATTCTCTCATGGCTCTCCACCAGGACACGCCCACTCTGTCAGACTAAGCAGCAAACAGACTGCAACATGGCTGCCTACTGTCGGAAAAACAATGACAAGTGGATTAAAACTAATGAATATCTGCTCAAATTGAGGACAGTTGGACTCAGCAGGGAACCCACTGAATTACCAAAAACCCAGTGGTCCATTGGCATTGCCATGTAGCCAAGCAAAGTGTGTAAATTAAATTCATTATATCCTAAATTAATATAGTTATTTAAATAAATGAAAACCTTTTTTCCTGTTTATTTTTACTTCAAGACACAGCTCAGCTGTTAAACTTCAGTGACGATAGATGGTTTCTGCAGTGCAGGTAGAAACAGCTGTTAAGTCTGATTACTTACATGGAGAAATTGGAGCAAATAACTGAATACAGCTAAACAAATGTACTTGATTTGGTTTAAATCTTTGATGAATATTGAATTAGCCGGATGAAAGAGTTTGCAGGATGCCAAAGCTATACATAAAACATTAAATATTGTCTTTGGATGCATTTTGCCTTTGAGTCAGTAAGTCTGGATGAATCAATGAATATTCCTATTTTTATTTGTTTTAATCTTTGTGAATCTGTACTCAAAAGCCTGATTGTAGCCACTATTTCCCACAGGTTTTTAACTTTGTTTCCATAGCTCACAAACAAAGACATAAAACCAGACTTCATCCTTGCTTCTGTGCTCTGCACATGCAATGCAGTTGTTTGGCCGTAGTGAAATAATGCAAATCTGCTTATCAGTTGTTCTTCAGTGGTCTGTGTTATGATCTTTCATTCTATTTTTCAGATTTGTTTTGAGCTTTTTGCCTTTGTTGTGAGAGCACAGTGAATTTGAGCTGGAAGTCTGGGAAGGGGGGGATAGGAGGGATTGAAATGAGCCATAATATGGACTTCTATCTGCTTTGAGGACCACAGCCTCCGTACATGAGGCAAGGCCCAACCACTGTACCATCAGTCCTGATTTTTTATTTTTAAAGCCATATTTTTGTGCTTTTTATGTCTTTTTGACAGAGGACAGTGGATAGGCTCAGAAAGAGGGATGAGAGAGTGGGAGAGAGACGTGCAGAGAAGGAGCCACAGGCCAGACTTGAACCTGGGCTGCTGCACACATGGGGCGAGATCTACCCACCAGGCTATCTGTGCCCCTTGAATTTATTTTTACTTTTTTTTTCTTTTTTTTAAAACTAAAAACAGCTTTCAAAGAGCAGAAACTGGGGTGCTGAAAACCGAAGCATGTATTAATGGAAAATGTGGATGCTGCATAGGTTGCAAACCCTCAAAGAAAAAGAAGATATATTTTTTGTAAAGATTACGTTTTGCTTTTTGCTTATTTGGAAAGACAAAGAGAGGTGACAAATATGAGAGAAAGAGTGGGGGAGGGATGCACAAAAGATCGCTGGGAATCAATCCTACGGCCAGTGCTTTGAGGACTGTAGCCTGGGTGGCTGCTCTTCCAACTGAGCATAACAACTGTTAACCTCTCTTTTCCTCTGCTCCACTCATATCAGCGTGACTTTGTTGCTCTCTCTTGCTTTACCGAACAAGTTATGAGTGATTTACACTACAGGCAAATCTACTCAAACCAGTCCCTTTTCCACACATGACTTAAATCTGACTTTTTTAAAGTTTACACAGAAAAGTCACTGATGTTTTTTTTCTGGCTACTTTCATATGTGACCTCAAATCAGACCCAGGTCAGATTGTTTCCAAATGTGACCTCAGTCTGAATAACTAAGTTTGAGCGCATAGGTCTGTTCAGATCTTCCTTTTGGCTTTAGAAGGTTCTAACTGAGGGAAATGACCTGGAAGTATTCTCTAAATTAGAAGGAAAAGAGCTTCACTGCTTCCTTTATCATCTTCTTTAGCACAGGGCTGGGCCATCCTTTAGGAAAAGAGAGAAGAAAAAAAAACAGTTCTTTGCATCAACTTTGTTTTAAAAGATGAAGTTGGCAGAATAGATTGATGTGCAATGTGTGTAAACTGCAGTTTTTATGGTAAACCCATGTCGTTAGGAAAAAAATACGTCTTGCTAGGCATGCGTAAAAATGAAAGTGTCTGGTAATGATGATGTAGATAGTGGAATAAGCTTGAATTTTGTGAAATTAACTGTTTCAGTTGCATAACTATACTAACTGGCTCCAATTCACCACCTCACTATGTATCACCAATCTTCCTCTGCCTCCAAAACGATCATACGCATGGGTCAGAGTTTCTTTACAGGTGCGCACATTTCACCATCAGGTGTGTTTTTCATAGCTCACATACTTTGCGTGGAAAGTGCCGTACGCCAACTTCAGACCCTGTTTTGCGCGTACACAATGTCTATAAATGAGACTCCGGGTGACTTCAACTTCACTTTTATGTGACACTCATCACAGTTTGTGAGCAGGAGTCTCATTTCTACCCAAAGCCATAGTTAAAATTTCAACCTCTTTCTCTTCCTCACAATTATGAGTTCATAGAAAACTCGTAAACCACTCTTACTTCACAAGGTGCCACATTAACTTTCATAAACACCGTGTTGTGTGTGACATTCTTTTATTTGTGTGGACCATGTCCAGTTAACATTGGAGTCTGACACAGGACATAAGAAAGACAGAAATGTGAACAGCCAAGTGGTAGTGTGAATATTTTCCACATCCTCCTGAGAAGAAAAAGTTAAAGATCTCATTTCCATGGAAATGAAAGTTTCCTCTGTGCTTGTTGAGAGTAGTTAGTTCACTCTGATTTGGATAATGATAACTTGTACTATAAGGGAGCCAAATGGAGCATGATGTACTTCACACATGGATAAGTTGTCAACAAGTGGGCTTAAAATGAACAGGGCAATGGAGAAGGTCGGTCTTATTTTGCTGCCAATCTTAAACTTCATCCAACTTTGTAAAATAGAGCAGAGAGAAATGTTAATGGATTTAATTAATTAGTATATTATCAACTGTCTTATACCAATGCTCAGATGAGGTGGGTAAACTGTCAGAATCAAACTCTCCCTGAACCTCTAGAGTTGTGCATTAATTAAACCATCAGACTGTTTCTCACCTTGCATAAACATCCTCTCTTCAGCTCAAATGTGGGCTGTTTTCTTACCTAAAGTATTTTTTCTTTTTCATGTTGTATCACTTGTTCTGGCGGTCTATGAGTCAAAGCTTATTCTGCTGTTTCACTCGTTGTAAGGAGCTCTGGATTACAGCATCAGCTGAATGCCTCAAATGTAAAATGTCAACATAGATATTTTACTTTGTACCAGGCACAGCAGACGAAAACCCACACACATGGAGGGAGAGAGAGGGCATAAAAAAATGAGAGAAGCACTTTGAAAAGGCTGTGCTTTTTTCTCTCCACCCTCCATCTCTTTTCCCGGCACATGTTCAATTATTAACCGTCCTGACGACTCCGCCGGGGTGGAGGCAGACACAGACAGACAGAAGGCGGTGCAGGGGATATTTTATCAAACATCCAACCCCTAACCTTCCTCCTGTCTATATTTATGTAACGGAGATCTGACAGCGATTGATTGAGAGGAGATCTGACTTTTTAAGAGGTTAAATATGGAACAGCGACCAAATTACCCTGATATTTTTGTAATATATGCAGCTTTTTTATGCTTCCATTCAGACAGGACAGAGGATAGAGTTGGGAATTGGGAAGAGAGTTGGGGGGAATGACACGCAGGAAAGGAGTCACTGGAGGCCGCCTGTTTCAAGGATTACAACCTCACAAGGCCACCGGCAACCCCAATTTTTGTTTTTTAGAAGGATAGGAGCTCTCAATGATTATCTATTGCATTAAACATAAGAATTACCCAATATTTTTTGATAACCATATTATTTTAAGAAAAAAAACATGGGTTTCAGGATAAAATGTTGCTGTAATTGCTTCAGATATAATTACATAACCAAGGACCTTCAACTTTTAGCAATTGTGCTGTCTTATTTTGTGTCAAAAATCTCAATTCCCTTATTTTAAGCCACTGACAAATTCAGATCAAGCATCAAATTTCAAATTGATGAGGAAAGTAAGGCATTGGCAGATGATGTCATGCAGAACTCCCATTGGGGGGGCAAGTAGGGATTTCTGCATGGAGAAATGCCGCATTTAGAGCTGTTTAGGACTATGCTAAGCATTCAGAATAAAAAAAATAAAGATATTCTTAATTCAGAAGCTACTTTGATGTCCTGAAAGTAGTGAAAATTCTTGCAAAACAAAAAAGTTTAAAAACCATACAGAGAAATGGCAGGAATTAAAAAAGCCATCCAAAGCTTGGACTAGCTGTGTCACACAATGCTCGTGTGATCCTTTCCACAAAGCAGTCCGGTTTGGTTCAGTTCAATTTTGTTGTGGTTTAGTGTATTAAACTCTGATTTTGCCCGTGTTCCCTCAGCTGATGTTTGTTATGGCAGGAAATCTGTTGCTTTTAGACATCCAGATCATGTGGCTCAGCTCAGTAGAGCTGGTTGTTTGGCTCCCGACTCTCCATTTGGTACCAGTTTGGCTTTTTAAATGTGAATTCAATAAAGACAAAGGATGGAGGAAAGGAAACTGGCACTGAAACAGGAGCTAGCTGCTGTGACTGTTGTCTCCCTTCATCTGGCTAGATAATGCCACTAGTTCTGAGTATTAGTGAACACCTTCACACCAGGTAAATCTGTTAAACTGTGGTAAAAATCACTTTGAAATTTAGGGAGGGTATTCAGTGTATAAAGAAATGTTCTGATAATCACAGTGTAGAGGTCCAAGTAGAGCTGCTAAGTTCTAACTTCTCTCTGTTCCTATTCTTTCTTATGGCATTCTTATGACATTTGAGATCATCATTTGGAGCCGATTGCATTGCTGTAACCCATCATCATATTTGGTGCCTGAATATGTACATCAGGAATGACAAATGTCCTCATAATGTGACATAATCAACAATGCATCCAGGACGCCCCATGACCATGATTCAACAAGACTGCCATGACAAAATCCTCCTAACATCTTTGATTGACACCCTGACCTCAGTGACGTATGTGCTGAGACTAAACAACAGCAGCTCTTCATATTTGTATCGTCATCTACCAGAGTGACATTATACTTTCCTATGCCCTGTCTTTTTCCCTCTGTTGATCTTCTGTTTACGTACAGCAAAGCTAGCATAAGAATAATTTTCTTGACACGTTACCACATTTGTGCCTCAAGCTCTAAGGATAGCCGGTCCATATCGTCCTCTTCTTGATACATTGGGATGAGTCCACAGTAGTTTCTTCTTTGTCTTCTTTTCAGAGCACAAACCGCTAGCATCTCACACAGCGCTTCTGTTGTAGTCATGATTGACTCTCTTTGACCTCCCTGATGATCAAATTGCACACAGTCATGAAGACTGCCATGACAACAGCACATGACTGGAGATTATTTTTGCATTGTCCGACATGGTGCCATTGCAAAAGACAGTAAAAAGTATACTATAATCTGGTCATTTGTAGATCTAATGTCAAGCAACTTAATTACTGTTTGCTGCATTTTACAGATAAATTTAATGATAAGAATCTTGAATAAGATCCAGGCACTAAAAGACTCAGATACAGAGAAGAAATGCATACTGGTTCAAAAACAATCTTCATCTTCATGGACAAAATGTAGTCAAACACTTAAAAGCAGGCTGAGAAAACTGACATAACCAGCAGGGAGAGGCAAAAGTTTAAAATCCAAAAATAGTGCAGAGCTAGAACTGTGAATCCTGATAGGAAATAGCTGGGATGCATCCACAAGGCTTACATAGACGATATGGAAACTAAGGAGGGCAAAGGGCAGGCATAAGCAGTGGCTGACTAACGAGATAATCAGAGATAGGTCAGTAATGAGGCCAGGAGCTGGTAATCATGGGAGACACATGAGGACTGGAACTGAATGTCAGGAGATTTTAGATTTCAAAATAAAACAAGAAAAGAAAGCTACACTGACTAAAAGATTTGACGAATACACTTAATGAGGTCTGAGTTTTTGTGTAGGAATTTTGCTGTGATATTAAAACTTCAGTACAAGATAAAATTCAGATCTTACCAGGTGTTTTGTCTGATATATATTCAATAATATGGAAACACTACTATTAACTAGGACATTAAGTTTTAATTACTTATGTTTCATCATAAAATCAGCTATAACTTTTTTGTTGATGCATTATTTAGGAATTAGCATAGCAGTATAGTTAGAAATGTTTAGTGATTAATCACACTCTGATGCCATCACAAAACCAGCTAAAGTAGCTTAAGTAGCTGTAACTCTGACTAGAACATGTAAAATTCTGTGTTCTCAGTTTATTTTAAGTTCTGTGGATAAAATCCATATTCTACAGGTTAACATCATCCTAGACTGACTAGTGAACAATCTGTCCTCGGTCTCCTCTTCTCCTTTTTCAAAAGCAAGTAGAAAGTGTTGATGCCGTTCAGAAGCAGGGGCTTTCTAATAGTTTTTGCTATTATCATCTTTATTGTACTGGTAATGCAATCCTTATCAAATTACCAACATATGTAACTGTTCAATTACAAAGCCTATCATTAAGAAGATAAAATTTTTAATAAACTGACAGCACTAATATTTGATAATGCTTTATCAATGATAATTTAGATATTTGATTATTCCTTATTACAGCTGAATGTGTCTGGTTATTGTTAGGGCTGTCAAAAACATTGAATTTTTTAATCGCTTTTGATCTCAGAATTTCTGTGGTTAATTGCGATTAATCTCACTCCTTTCATCCTGTTTGAAAATGCCATAATTTTGCATTTAAAACTGTTTTAGTGTCTTTTTTAAATTTTTCTACTGTCTTAAACTAGGAGTTATTGACTTTTTATTTGGATACAGACCTGCTTTATTGGTATATCAAAGATTTTAACATGTACTTAAACACACAAAAACAAGGCCTTGTTTGGATTTAAAATGAAAAAGATAACATTAAAAAGGTGTAGATGACTTTTGACCTGTCCACTAAGCTGTTTTTTTTTTGTTTGTTTGTTTGTTTGTTTTTTGTTTGTTTTTTGTTTTTTTGCAGTAATATAAGCATTAAAGAGCAGAGGTGGATATATTTTACATCACTGTGGCTGCAGGGAGACGTTGACGTGCCTAAACCAAATTGTGTTGAAGGAGATAATAAAGCATGCAATTAAAAGCAATTACAGACCATTCATGCACCAGTTATAGACCTTGATTAATCCTGATCATTATCATGCGCTACAATCACCTCCAAACAGCCATCTTAAACATCTTATTCCAAAATCTCATAATTGAAAAGAAAAATTTATAAATTATTACATTTCTAAAAAGTACATTATCTCATTTTAAGACAGATTAAATTTGCATGATGTATTGGCAGAAATATCTACTTTTTTCAAAGCAGATCAAGCTTTTTATTTTTCTCATTTAATCTTGAATATAATCTCAACTCTACTTAGATGGGGTGTTTTCATGTTTAAAGCCATAAATAATGGAGATGTAACAGTTTCAGGTACGATAATACCTTGGTAAGAAGACTACAGTATGGTTTTTATTTTGGCACAAAAAAAAAAAACCTAAATAGCAAATAAAGACTTAGTGAAAAAAGTGACATTGGCTTTTGTTAAACAACAGTTGCACTTTAAATATTACAAAATGTGCAAAAAAGTTCTGTAGGTGTATATTTGGCTTAAAATGATATACTTATACTCTGGCTCCAGCATTTACTTACCTTCTAAAACCTTCATTGTCATTGGTGATATGTTCACTGATACACCTTGTGATCTGTTGAACCCTCATGCTGTTGTGGGGATAGCAGATTTTTAATGCTTCCTTAAGAGCCTTTTGGTATTTGGCTCTTTGAAAATCTTTTTTGGGGTGATGATTTTCCAAGTGGCTCCTCATGTTACTGGTTTTCACCATCAGGTGTGTCACCGCAGTATGGCAGTGTATAAATGTTTTTGTTTGTCCATCATTTTTTACGTTCTCATTTCTTGACACTGGGAAACCAAAATGCTTCCACATGTCAAATTAAAGTCACAGGAGCCTCCATAACTTTGTCACTCAGTTCTTCCTCATCGATTGTAGCATCCTGATTTTCACACTGTTGGATCAAGCCCCCAAGTAGAGTGCAACAGATGATGGGCTGACCATAGTTCCCACTTCCCTTCGCTGTGCACCAGTACACTTTTTGTCCTGAAGATCGACCGCTTGGAATCATCACATGTCCACAACAGTATTGAGATGCTTCTGTTACAATTCCATTCAATCATTGAAACTTCCTATGACACAGTAAAACTGATTAAAAAGCAAAACTTTAAGGGAATTTTGTTGATGGTTCAGATTTGCAACTCAGAAGTTAGCTCTCTTTTCAGTCCTGAATGGTACATCAATCAGTCATTATCAAAGGATCTCTGTGACGAATAAAGGCACGACAAGACTAACCTTGCATAGCAGATGGATACACCCGTTTTTGTGTTTCTCACTGGCAAATCCATCTTGCAAAGCTCCAGTCTGAACCATTTGGGCCCGGATAGACAGTGACAGGACCAATCAGCAACGAGGGGCAGTACTTTCAGGCACGGCAGAGCCTTGACTTTTGCAAGCAGCAACAAGAGGCCTGTGCAATTATGGTGGAAGACACTAGCATGGATGCTGCCAAAGCGCCAGTTTTATCAGAACAAAAAACAGCAGCGAGTTGTTTTCTTTTCAAAAACGACAAAAGTCGTGTACTGACATGTTTATAGTCGTCATGGTTCACGTTACGCAGTTTCCTGTGGAGTTTACTCCTTTGGTGGGGGCGCAGCTCGATAGCGGCTACGTCGCGTGTTTTGTTGCTCTGATTGGCCCTTAAAGATGTGACAGACAGAGCGTTCATCCAATCACCCTCTGAGTTTTTTTTTTAAAGGCTCTGCCCTTTCCCTAATGCTGTCTATGAGTGGTTTTCCAGATGCATGTGTGAAACACATCATCTGGCATGCCAGGTTACGAGAAGACTAGACGTGTCACTAACTTGTTCTCTAGTCAGCTGGTGTTCTCCTTTTATGATGTGTCTCGTCTTCAGTCTTTTTGTAAAGCATCCAAGGGCATAATGAGTGTAATAACATATTTTTGACTTAAACTTAGAAGAACACAGTTGCTTTTTCAGTGTATTCTCCTGCAGACACAGCTCCTGATTGAGTCAAACACTCAGCCCTTCCTTGGTCCCCTGGTTGCTCTGTATATTTCAGCAGATTAGATTACATAAAGCTTTAATGATGCCTGAGCTGAAACCTGCTGTGTGGATAAATTTATATCAGTGATAAGCCACGTTAGAACAAAAACTTCCTAAAATGATTTGAGCAAATGTATCAGACTCACAAGTGCTATCTGATCGCACCATGTGAGATTGTTTTCCCTCTTTTAAAGCTTTCTGCAGATTCACCTCAACCTGCAGCAGCAGCAGCAGCTTGCAGCTCCGTCAGCCTGCAGAGTAGCAGCCACATACATATTTCATGGACCATACCTCCGCTGTATGAAAAACTGTCTGTGAGCGCGTCAGAGGAACAAAAATAGAGCCTGTCTCTGTCCTGATACTTCTTCTTCAAACTGTCAGAGTGATGGAGCTCCTCCTCACTCCTTCATTTTGATTCACTGTTGATCCCCGAGGAAGAAATTCAGGGTCAGCAGGGTGAGAGGCTTGATCACAGAGACGGTGTAGCAGCCACATTTCCCCACGTGGACTGTGTTTGTCTGGGTACATGCACATCGTTGGTTGCGTGTGAGTCCATGCACACAAGCAGAACCTATTTACCCCAAGTGTTCCACACAGTAAATTATGCATCACTTGTGCTCACTAAATAAACATTTTGCACTTCATGTAAGCTCACTCAACAGCTGGTGCCCTTTTTAAATCTCAAAATCTGCAAATATTGTTTCATCTCTTGTGTCTGATGGTCTTTTTCTGTGCTGTTGACAGAGGCTGAGCGTGTATGACGCAGGCTTTTGTTACCATCTGACAGGCTAACACTGTGTGATGACCCAGAAGATTTTCATGAGGAGAAACGTGGAGCAGATTTACAATGACAACAATTAAATACGCATGAAGAAGCACAAAACAAACACTGCAACAAATTACGACACCATGCATAGTCAAAAGGACATCTGCAGTCAACATAAGATAACTTTTTTAGCCATATAGGCAGCTTTAAGTGGAATTTGGGATTTATATTTTTATTAAATTGACAAAGTACAGGCAAAAAAAAATACACATAAAGGAATTTTTCCTGTGAAGTAATCTTACTGTAAAATGTTACAGCACTGAGAAAAAGGGGAAACATATCAGTGAAAACTAATAGGGAAATAGATATATGATCTCTTAGTAATCTGATTACTTTAAAAAGGTACTGTTTCTTTAAGTTAACTTATTTTTGTATTAAATAAGTCAAGAGAATCTTATATTAGAGCTTATCTCTGTCCATTTTAAATCATATTCTACTTCTGGATCATAAGGCGCTTTTCCACTGCAGGAGCCTTTTCCAGGAACTATAGGAGCCTCTGTGCTTTTTGACTGCAGGAACCAGGGTCTAAATTTAGTAGTGGAAGTAACTTATTACATGTACTCAAATTACTGTTATTGAGTTGCTTTTTGGGTACTTGTACTTTTTTTGTTTTTGCAACTTTATGTTTATTGGGCAACTACCCCACTTAGGTTCGGGAAGAAAAGGTTGTAACTTAATTCCATTGTTTGCCCAATGGCTCAATAGTCCAATAACAATGAGACAGCAAACAAATAAAACACTTAACAAAACAGACAAAAAAGTCAAACCATAAACGTGACATACATTCATATAAAGGAGAAACATCCACCTGTCACACAACCCACATGATAATAGATAATTCATCACAGTACTTCCTCAGTTTCTGCAATAGTTACTCGTTTGCTCCATCCCGACTTTAATGCAACATGAAATAAAAAGGTAAATAAATGAGTAAAGCCTTACAATTTGGTAACCATCTGTCTAGAAATTGTGTATTTTGCAACTTTTACTTTCTTAATTACATTTACATTGAAATCAGTACTTTAAACTCTACATAAGTACACTCTTACAAGTATACTCTTGTACTTTTTCTACCTTTGTTGACTACACAGTAGCACATAACAAGAGAATGATTCCAAATCACATCCCAAGACAGCAAAAACTGTAGTGTTGATATCTCGGTGTTAAAGATTTTAGAGGTAATTAAACTCAACGTGTCATTTTAACTCCATTCTGAGTGAAATGGTCTGGAGTTATTTGAAGGTACTGATCCACCAGTGTTGGTTCAACTCTGTAAAGAGTCAAATGATCTGAACTCAGCCCACTGCTATCTCAAACCTGGGGCATTTGTGGGCAAAGTCTCCCATCATGGCCTTGGGCAGAGTGTTTAGTTGTGTTTAGATGTTGCCTGCTGTACATTGATCCCTGCCGGGGATCTTTTGCTCATATTTCTGGTGGATTGTTGATGTGAGACATATTTGCACTATGAGTGAAGTTATCCATTGAGTTAGGATGACTTTAGGTCTTCCTATAGGATGCATAATGCATTCTTTCCATCAGTATTTACCTTGCTATGAGGGTGATGAACACTTTCAGAAGTTTAGTTTAAGTATTTGTTGTGTGGACCAATATAGCCACTTTAAAGTGTTAAATTTAATCTGTGTGAGTTTAATTAGCACTGTAAATGTTGCTGTTATTTTACTTTATCATAGAGGTGTGACTTTACCTGAACAACCTGGTTGGAGATCTATTCTCTCAATGCTGCTGACATTAAAAGACAGATAATATTTTACAATTCAACTCCTCAGCAGCTACTCAGTACTCAAAGTAAACTTTGAATACTTTGTACTTATACTTGGGTAGATTTATAGACCAGTACTTTTACTTAACTAAATTTTAACCACAGTGACTGTACTTTTACTCCAATACAATAGTCGTGTACTTTTTTCACCCCCCGGGTAGAAAATCTTCCCCTTGAAGAGACCCTGATGGCCCATAATGAATCTGCCAACAACTCCTACACCCACATCATGAACATTTTAACAGGTGACTAACATATTTCTCTGGTCTTACTCAGTTGTAGAAGTGAAACCTCTTAGAGTTGACCTGAAATGCCTCCGAAACCCTTTTCCCAGTCTAGTTGCCCTGTTTCGATCACGCTTTAGATAACCATGACCTGGATGACTTGAAACCTAAACAGTCATTTAATAAGATTATAATTATAAATGTAATGATCTAGCACATCTTGTCCGTCCCTCATGCCCTCCTTTGCATTGCAAAGCAAATGATGGATGATTTAGATGAAATTTGATCCCACTTTAAAATCAGTTGTGTAACTCAAAAATCAGGTCAGAAATCTCACAGTCTAAATCAGTCTAAATACAAGCATAAATCCAATTTATGTCTTACTCTGTTTTACATACTGTACAAAGCAGCTTCTTTTTCATGTAGCTTTATTAGAGAGGCTGTTATGCAACAGAAACAAACACCTACTGTAAATTTTTGTGTTTTTTTGTCTTTAAAACATTTTTTTTAATCTTAAAATGTGGTTGCGTCCTAGTTGGTCGACCAATATAACATTATAAAATGCTGAAACAGGCACAGTCGTGATTACAGGTGCAGTCACCATCATCAGAAGTGCAGTTGAACTGTTATCAAAAATTCAGCCACATTAATTGTGCGATGCAAGCATGGCTTCTCTGCTAACATGCTGAGTTACATGGTGACCTAGACCAAGCTGTCCTATTTTACATTTACATCACATAAAAACATCCAAACCATTAATACAGTCACTTATACACAAAGCACAGCACACTCTTTTTTCAGACAAAGAGAGATATCAAAATGTTAAACATATATGTTGCAGCTGTTTTTGGTTCAGCATAAACGTTGTGGATTTATATGCCTGATGACAGGCAAGGCCATCTGCTTTGCGAGATTACAGGACAGTTTGACTTAAGCTCTGTGTCTGTACTTCACAACTATCAATGTTACTGTAGACTGAGAGCTGAAGTAGGGGTGGCTGTGGTTGAGTGGCAGAGTTGGCTTCTTTTTATCCCCCCAGCTCCTTCAATCACATGTTGATGTGTCTTTTGGCAAGACAGTTAACCCTTCCACTGTTGCTTTGGTGTGTACACATGCATATGAATGGGATTAGCTGTTGGATACTACACATAGCAGCCTTCACTATCGGTGTGTAAGTCTGTTGTGAATGGGTGTGAGTGGGTAGGTGTGACCTGCACGATAGAAAGTGTTTTGAGCTGTCAGATGACTGAACAGTACAATATAAGCTCAATTCTTAATTTATCATTTAACTACCATTCTGGTAGGTAAAAACACTGTAAACATATGACAGTAAAGGAGCTACACAGCTGCATCGAACCTGCATGTCATGGACTACGTCGAACCCACTAGAAGTTGTCTTGAAAGAAACTC
The DNA here is from genome assembly GCF_018320785.1 of Cheilinus undulatus. Taxonomy (NCBI): domain Eukaryota; kingdom Metazoa; phylum Chordata; class Actinopteri; order Labriformes; family Labridae; genus Cheilinus; species Cheilinus undulatus. The sequence continues at coordinate 15,062,916 of NC_054865.1, forward strand.
CCGAAAACAGACTGGTCCTCCTTGTTTATGGATTTTGCAATAGTACTGGTTAACGGTTTGCCTTTGTGTTGTGTGGTATTGTTGCTGTTCTAACCTGTCTTTCTCTTTATTCCTTCAGGTCTTTTCTTGCTTGAGGTCAAACTTCTACAGTCATCATGGCAGATGAATCAGACATGCGCAATGAGCTGGCCGACCTGCAGACGCGCGCAGACCAGATAGCCGATGAGGTACAGTAGAAAAATAACAAAGACACATATTTTCCCACTCAAGTGTTAAGAATTTCCTGCTTTTTCTGCAAAGAAAAGCACACAAAACATAAATGTTATTTTCAGTTCAGATCTGTCTGCAAACACATGGTTGATGCAAGAAATTTTATTGCAGTTGAGAGACGAAAATGCTCTCTTAACACAAAAGCATTTGAGTTTTTGTATCTGAAGTCTATTTTGGGATGTAGAAAAAGCAGTTCATAACTCGTGTGGTTGGTTTTTCATCAGTTGATCAATCAGTCTTTGTAATATTACAGCTAAAAACATGCAGTACTTTTATCAACAGCTGCATGTGGATGAAGAGTTTAAAATAAGGCATCCTGGTCTTCTTTGGGAAATAAGGTACAGCAACAGAAAACAAAAAGAAAAAGAAATAAAGCTTTTCTGCATTCAAACAGATTTTCAATGAATGACATGACAATCTGGACCTGTCCTCATCAGGACATAAATAAATCTGAAAAGCCTTCAAGCTGTCTATCAAAGCTGCTTTAACATGACCCCAGCTTGTTTTAGCAGCTTGTTCTCGGAGTCTCTCTCTCTTTCATCAGGACTCGGCTTTTTTAGAGGGAAGGGAGAACTTTGCCCTTTTTAATGAGTCGAGAGAAGCTCAGGAAGAGCAGATAATTCTGTGCTCCAGAATAATGGAGCAGCTCAAATGGCCTTATTAAACATTCATGAGCAGATAATGCAAGGCTGAGAGGAGAGGCTCCGTGATGTGAGGGGAGGAGAGGGAGAAGGAAGGAAGGAAAAGGATGGAGGGAGGGATGCGAGATGAGACATAGGAGATGATGAGATATGAAAAGTTGGAGTGGGTGAAATGAGGATTTGGAGTAGAATAGGGTTTGTTAAAGAAATGTGAGAGTCAGGGGGATCCTGCTGAGGATAGAAAGTTAGCAATCAAAAGGTAAAATGAGAAAATTAATCCTGGGATCAGAGAAGAGAAGGATGATAATGAAGGCTAATTATACGCCTGCCAGTGGATTGTCTGTCTGCTCATTAAAATTAAGTCTGCTAGCTTTTGTTCATTTTACTTCATCGTTCGTTGTGTTCCCTTATGAGAACACACTTTCTAGAAAAATATGTTGATATGATCAGAAACAAGGCTCACAAACAAAGCTTGAAAATGTGCATTAAAGATTAGTCAACATGTATTGATTTGGGAAACTTGCAGTGATTAGAAAAGGAAGGACAGACATTTAAAAAGTTTTTGGAGGCTTTTGAAAAAGTTTTTAACCAAAAATTTGACTAATAATTTACCAAATTTTGTGAGACAGATTGGAACTTGGATTAGTTTATAAAAGGAATCCCTTTTAGTTTGTCTTAAATTTCTTATTTATGTAGGTAAAGAATTTCTCTGGAAAGTGTTAATGGTCCTTGGCATAAGTACGCTTTGCATTGGTTCTTCCTCTAAACGGTTTCTGTTTGAATGAAATGAACAACAACAGCTCACAGTAGAGGGCAAAAGTTAAAAAAAAAAAAAATTAAATACAAACACTAATAGCAATAATAGCTTTATTTTCATTTTTATATATGCACACCTTCATTTATAGAAGGACCAAGACCAGAATCTTTGAAAAAACACACACATAGGGGCAAATCCACTAAAGCAGTGGTTCTCAGACCACCTCCCTTATAACAAATCATTTAAAGCTGCAAGTAGCAAGCAAAAACAGGCCCTCACAAATTTAGAGTTCCCTAAAGTACACCTAAAATGATGCTTATTAGGTTTTCTCGTGACTCTAAACAGCCATGAATCTAAGCTTGAATCTTCCTTTCTGATCGACCAGTCCAGGATGTACCTACCTCTCATCAGGTGTCAGCTTGGACCAGCTCCAGCTCCTCCATGACCCTGAATGAGTTAAGCAGTATAGATAATGGATAGAAGGAGGTGATATTGCAGCAACAGATTTGCTGATGATCAGCAGAATTTCATCCTGCTCAACCCAGTGATCTGCTTTGACTGCTGTTTTTTGAATATTATTTGGTTACAGGGGGAGACTTTAGTGATAAAACCTCAGCATATGAATGTGTTATTGAAAAGTTTGACCTAATGTGAGTCAAAACACTTTGCAGGACACATTCGGGTTAATACTGATGATTAATAAGTTGAAAATGAAGCAAGACCCACATGAAAAAGGTGATGTTGTGCTGTCCAGAATTAACAAGCAACTGTTTCATGAATAAAACCCTAAGAAAGCAGACAAATAGTTACACATACTTTTCCAATAAAAATACCTTTACAGAAACTATTTAATAACTATTTTAGGTGTTTCATAACTGTTTTTGAGGTGGAAAATTTATTCTGTGATTTGATTCATTAGAGTTGCATAAACAAGAGACAAAAAGTGTTTAAATTCTTCAAAAAGTGAATTTTAAGAACAAATTTAAAGCGTTTTATTTGAATGGATAATTTCATACATTATATCTTATGGCATTACATTAAAACAAGATCAAAGATAATGTGGTTTGACACTGAACATTTTCTAAAGATTTGTTTGAGGGAGAAATAGAGATGCTTATCCTGGGAAGTCTTAGATTTTTGTAATAAAAAACTTATTACTGGTTAAACTTAAAAATGAAGATCCATCAAAGAAAAGTTCCAAAAAGTTTTTTTCTGCTATATGTTGTAACATTTTAAAGAAAAATGTCCATATTGGAAAAAATGGGTATCAACAGGCCACAAAAGGCAGAAACTGGGACCAGTTAGCTAAAGATTTTCACCAGTGCATCTTTGAAGGAAGGAGTTCAGAATTCAACGTGTTAGAAGCCATGCTGTGTGCAATAAAGGAAAAAAATTCAAACCTACAGAATAAATGGAAGTTCCAGATAAATTCAGGTTTATGATGGTACATGGTGTTCCAGCTGATGTGCTTTATGTCTGTTTCCTCTACCTTATTTGACTCCTGGCTAATAACGTCTCCTCTCTTTTCCTCTCTTCAGTCTTTGGAGAGTACCCGGCGTATGCTGGCTCTGGTGGAGGAGGTAAGTCCAACAACTACAAACATCACACCAAGTCTATTTCTTTGTTTATTTGTATCTATGTAGCAGAAATAAAGGGGAATTACACTGTTTTTCTAAGGACCAGTATGTGAATAAGACAGTAAATAAGTAAATAAATGGCGATGTAACATGCCATCAGACATGCCAACACAATGTAGTGCTCTTAGTGGCGTAGCTATGGTGTAGATTTGATGCAGAAGTACAAACCAGGCTTGAGGAGGTGCTATGCCTCTAAGTAGGCTTCAGGTCTACTTGGACCTACGACACAGGTTAGGAAGCAGATTTAATGCAGATGCATAAAAAACAAAAGTGAACAATAAAAAAGTCTAATAATCTTCTTTTCACATTTTCTTGATCTAAATATATTGATACAGCTCTTTTCACAGTTTGGCTCCCATCCCTGAAATTATCTGTTCACAATAAAAATGAAATGTTCTTATTTGTTCTGCCAAGATAAGAATAAACATGTCAAACATGTTTGTAATTCAATAAAGCTGTAGGTTTTGAAAAAAAGTCTGTGTGCTCTCTGGTACTCCATGAATAATTCTTTCTGTTTGGGTTTGTAATCTAAACACTGGTTTAATGTTAATGTTCGTGTTGCCCCAGGCTTTTACTCAGCATTTATAATGAGACAAAACCAGTGAACATGATGACACACGGCAGGGAGTGAGAGAAGGAATGTTTTTGTGATTCTCATAACATCTATTTGTCTCTCTTGTCTCTGATGTTTATATTTACTAAAAGCTTGCATGTGCCAAAAGATAATGATTAAGTCCAAGTTGACACCGGTAAATCCAGACACCTCATTCCTCTGCTTTTTGTCGAGGTATACTCCATCATATGTCTGCCTCTTCAGCTGTAACACTTAAAAAAGAGGTGATTGAGGCTTTTGTGGAAAGTCTCAGCAGAATCAGTGCCAATGGTTTAAAAGGTGACATGAATTTATTTAGCTGGAAGAAAAAGTCAATTGAGCTTCTTTCAAACTCTCAGGGCCTGAATCACAAAAATTACTTGCTAGTGTATCATGGAGCCCCACTTCTGATCCTTATAGATTTTACTTTCATAAACTTGTGCTTTTGGCCTCCATCTCTTCCTGTTACCTACCTCCCAGATTTAACAACTGGACTGAAAAAACAGCCATGGTGTCCTAATGAGACAGGGCCATGTGGTACAATGGGAGACCCGAGACTGACCTGAAGTTGATTTGCTCCATGATCGGGTCTTTTCAGCAACAGAAGCAGAATATTTGACTTTTGAAGATGAAGCCATTTGTTCACTTGTAACGCATAGTGGCATGAATCTGACTATGAGGGTACAACAAGCTTTATGCTATAAAGGTGGAGGCTGGGGTGGAGGAGGTTAAGCTTTGCCAGCAGCAGCATGGTGCATCGGCGTTAATGCAAGCAGGGATTAGTGCAATTTAAATACACTGCTGTGTTGAGAGAAAGAGCTGCGATTGGCTGTAGGAGTTGGAAGGCGATAATTAGGATCGTTTCCACACGGAAATGGCGTTTTAGGAGGCCATAAATGCTACTTTTTGAAACCGGGTCCCAGAGTGCACAAACCTGTAAACGCTTACTGTTGCATCTCCATGTGGAGAGCCAACCGCATCTTTCTTGAAACGATTACGTCACACATAGCGTAGGCATGTGCATGTCGAACCAAAACAACTATGGTGGATTAAGGGGGTGTGTTCCTGCTGCAGAAGCTATTGAGCTTATTATGGATTTTACAGCAAAATCTGATGCTCCTTTACCACCACCAAAACAGCACATACCATATGTTCTTAAATCCAACACAGAGGACAACGAGGAGAGCAACTAGAAGAAAGTTTGTGCCAGTTTTCTGTGATCTTCTCTCTTTTGGGGCATTTCTGTGGCAGCAATACAGCGCCACATACAGGCTTGGCATATGTACTACAGCGTTTCAGTGGTTACGTGCTTATGGAGACATTTCCTTAAACGACCCCATATTTACGGAAAACTTTTTCAAAACAAAATGGAAATATATCGTTTTTGTCTCCGTGTGGACAAGGCCTTAGCCTGTCGCTATTTTTATGCTAATTAGTGGCCTGAGAACCAAGAGTGGTGTAAAGACTCCAATAGACAGCAAAAAGTGACCACTATTCCTGTTATTTATCATTAGATTAAAACTGACTGGTAGCTGTATTACTACCCAGACCACATCTGCTGACGAGGATACTCCTACTGGATTTTGATGAGTTGACCACTTATTTGTTCTGGTTGCTGGGCTGATTGTGTTCTCACTGTAAACAGACCGCTGCAGGATTCCACTGGAACTGAGCCACGCACCTCATCTAAGTAATCTCAGCTGGCTTGTTTTTTCCAAAACAGGGTCTGAATGCTGTGTTCACATCTGTCCAAACAAACCAGACCAAAGAGGAACTCCCCTTTGTTTTAGAAAAACTTCTCCAAATAATTCAGATGTGAAAGCACCCTCAAATTAGGATGTGATAAAAAAAGAAGAGATCTGTTTGATACCACAGCTTCAAGATAAAATGGCACCCTAAATATTGAGTAATTTCTGTCTCTCTCCTGCTGTAACCGATCATGAAAGCTCCATTACAACCACATCTGTCAGGTGATGGACCAGTCATTTATGTGGCACAGTCCAGGCCACCCCATTTTATAAAAGACCCCTGGAATCACTCGGCACTTTCTCTTTATTCCCCGTAAAGATCAATACTTCCTCAGCCCCAGACAAGGGATTTCCATTTAACAGCTTCCTGACACAGCCATCCAGGCAGTCTTTGTCGTCCTCTCTGGTCGAGAGCATTTTATTAAGGACTGTAAGAGTCTTTGACCTTTTTGGCAGCAAAGGCAGATATAAACAGAAAAAAACTTTAATAGAGTCTTACTCCCCCTATGCTGACCTCTTATCAGTGTTATAAAAATTGAAGCCAGTAAATTTAAAATCTTATGTGAATGTGTTGATGAAAGTCTGTGCACCTGTCTGTCTTGTAAACAGTGCACACGTGCTAACCCTGCTCGACCTCTGTTTTATATGGGCTTATAGTCTACTTAGTCTAATTGAATAAGTGGAGAGCAGTCAGGGCGGGGAGCACGCTCGTTCTGTGATCAATGTGAGCGCTGATACCTGCCTGCTCAGGACTGTCCACATCTGACAGAGTCTGACCGCATGTCTGCTAGCACGCACACTCAAAATACAGTACGTCTCTGAAACCAGGTTTGATCACTGACTGTACTTTAATATGGACAACATCCCTACAACTCCTACAGGTGTCCAAAAGTGAACACCCCGCCCCTTCTGTTAATCAGAAACACATCTAACTAACAGATTAAATGTCAGAGATTTATCTGGTCTGTTTAGTCCATACTTGTGTCCGTTTAAATCAGACGTTTTTTTTAAGTTTAGAGGTGTTAGTCCTAACAAGACATGCGATTATTTTCCAAAAAATAATGTATTATCCCTCAGTTACTGCAAAGAAGAACTGTTTCATTCAGAGTGTTTGTGACCAGAAATAGCAGCGTGAACAGATAACAATAAAAATAATACACAGAAATATTTTTAGTCCTTTTTAAAAAAAAAATTAAGATCAGACCTGATCAGAAATATTGAATATTAATTAATTTGGGGGAATTTATCCCTTCAAATTCCAGTTTTAAGTGTAAAAACCTGATGTTTTTAATGCGAAATACACATGAAAAATAAGATATTTTTCATCTACTACATGAAAATTGTATTTCCTTGAAGAATATGATCACAGCCTTGAATATGTTAATACTGGTAAACAACTTTTAAAGCACTTCTTCTTCAATTTTATCATTTTAATAGTTTGTTAAATTCAGGGTGTAAGTGGACAAAAATTGACAGCATACATAAATAGTATTTTTTTAAATTACATAAGAAATGTGCCCTTTTCTGAATTAATATTTTGATCAAGATCAGACCTGATCGTAACTATTGAATATTGATAAATCTTTCAGAATATAACCCTTTAAATGCAAGTTTAAGGGCAAAACTACATGCAAATTGGATTTTTTCGGAGGGAATGATCACAGCTTGAGTACCTTGATAATGAGAAACAACTTTGATTTAATGCATTTTTTTATATTTGAATATTTCAAGAAAGCCCACATAGGAACCTAAGAAAGAAGCATGCAATTTCCCCTCATGCCAAATATGGGAAAACAGCTGATATTTGGTGACGGACAGGAAAACTGCAAGTTTGAAGCAATGACTCCAGAACAAAAGTCTAATATCATGAAATGCATGTGTTTTTTTTACTATGATGGCTGGTGGATCAAAAATTGTGCTTTAGATGGGTTTCAGTGGGCCATTTTTGGTAATTAGAGTGAATACAAAAAGTGTACATCGCCATTTCCTGACCCTTTACAGGCTCTGGTATTAAAACTGTAAATTTGTATTGAAAAAAAAAAGTGCTTCCTAAATGCATGCTTTTAGCATAAAGAGAGTCAAAATAATATTTTGAATAAAGAATAAAAGATCAAAAAGCCTCAAAATGGCTGATAAACCTTCTATGATGTGATTTTAGAAACATGAAACTTGATCATAAATCAGCTTGATAATGTCTAGCACAACAGAATCTGTGTTTGCGGAAAACTTCCTTGACATTTATTTCAGTTTTAAAGTTTGCTCTGTGTCCCGTCTGTTAACATGGAGGAGGCGGAGCTTATGGTCTATGGGCTCCTGCAGCAGCATTTATATCTGATAAGATAATGAAAGATTATGTAACTAAGATTTATGGCACAATCACTGAAATGGTAATTCTGCATTGCTTAGTAAAACATCAGTGCCTGAAACAGAGAAGTCAAACAAACTTAAAGTTAAGATGTAACACAACCTTTAGAATAAATCTAAATACTTCTCTCTTTAATCTCTTTTTCATTTTCTGGACATTTTTTTCTCTGATGACTGTCAAAGGATTGAAGTCACAGTTACTGCTCTGTATGTTTCAATGTTAATGATCCTTAAATAAGAGCTTAGTCTCCTCCTGAACCTGTCTAATCCCTAGAATGGAAGCGTGAACACCATAAGGAACCTGTATGATAATGCAAGCATGGGTTCTCACTGAATAACATTAACCTCACTTCACAGATCCTGAATAAAACATATATGTTCATGTTTAAATATCAGTGTGTATAGCTGCAGATTGTCTCCTTATGTGCACATTTTGATTATCCTAGCACACGTGTATCTATAACTGACATGTAAAAGCCATAAAACACACAAGGACGTATTTTCCAGGAAACATGAGCATGCCTTTTTCCCCTGTGATGTCCATAAAGACTGAATAACAATGTCACTTAGTGGTCAGGCTGCAGAAACACTCAGAATGGCTGATGTAATGCGTCCTTGTCTCATGCAAATGTGACCTATAATTCACTCTCTGTACCAGTGTATGACATGACCTTTATTTTGTAAGATAGCAGGAAATGTCAGAGTGGCTCTCCTACCATCAGCCGACCGAGACGTTCAATTCCAAACATAAACACAAAAAGACTGAGAGATCACTGAAGATAAAACTGAGTGTTGCTTACACAGAAATGACGTGTTTTGGGTTTTTCAAGTACAGAACAATCTGACGGTTTCATAAATGTATTTTATCTGATTAGCACCCATAGCTGAGTTATATGTGATAATATTGTCATAAAGAGGTCTTATGGTCCCACCACCACAGCCAAAGCCATTTCCATAGAACTAATAACCAAATCTCCATTATAGAAATGACCCCATAAAAGCTTTAAATAACCACCATATTTGCCTCGTATAATCTTGGTCTAAACTTTGAGATGTCACTAGATTTTTACAACAACAGCAGAAAGAGTTTCTTATTTGTAAAGCGAGTGAGCTCTTTATCTTTGAGGCATCACTCTCCACTACAGTGTCAGAGGGAGACATCAGTGGGAGAGGAAGGGATCATCAAGAGCAGAGTGGCTCAAAAGTAGGTCAGGTCAATTGATAACTGAGGCAGAGTTATGATGCAGATTTTAAGATAACGGTTGCAGCATGTATCAGAATAAGATCTCTGTCTAAGATTGATAAACTGGTGGACAATGCTGTCAGCCATGTGGACAAAGGCTCAAAGATCAATTTATGTAAATATGGCAAAGTTAGCTTAGGATATGACATCATGAAATTTATAAGCTATATGGACAAAAGTATTTGGCCTGTTCATTATTGATTTAGGTGTTCCAAATTAGACCTGTTGCCACAGGTGTATAAGATCAAGCAGCTAACATGCAATCTCCATTTGCAAACATTTGTGATGCAAAATGGGTCGTTCTGAAGAGCTCAGTGACTTCAAGTGTGGTACTGTGATGGACGCCACCTTTGCAATTACAGTTTGTGAGATCTCAGCCCTGGATATTTCCAGTCAACTGTAAGTGATATTATTAGAAAGTGGAACCACTTAGGAACAAAAGCAGTGGAGGACTACATGAAATCACAGTGCAGGGTCAATGACTGTGAAGGGGAATGGTAAAAGTCACCAACACTCTGCTGATTCCACAGTTGGAGAGGTCTTCCATTTGAGAGTCAAACATCAAGTACAGCTGGATGTTTGACACCCAAACGGCTCTTTATTTGGTAACAGTTTGGCTTTTTAAATGTGGATTAAATAACGACAAACGATGGAGGAAAGGAAACTGGCACTCAAGTGGGAGCTAGCTAAAGCTCTCATTGATTCGTTTTAGAGAGCAGGCCCCTTTGTGAATGGGTTTATTTGGTTGATAGTACATGACTGTTTCAGTTAAAAGCATGTTTGCAGGGCGCAGATAGCCTGGTGGTTTAAGGCGCGCCCCATGTATGCTGGCGGCTCGGGTTCAAGTCAAGCCTGTGTCTGTCCCCCATTCTCTCATCCCTGCTTATGACTGTATCCACTGTCCTCCTCTATGAAAAAAGGGCATTGAAAGCTCCAAAATAACTCTTTAGAAGAAAAAACATGTTTATGACAAAAAGTTGATTTTTTTTTTTTTTTTTTTGGTAAAAGGGGCTCAGCTAGCCTCTTAGCTCAGTACAAGACTTCTCTAGACTCTTGTCTCCCTTCACCTGGATAGACACCAGGTCTGCAGGACTGAGTAACTTATAACATTGATCACCTCTACACCAGGTGAATCTGTTTAACAGGGGAAAAAAACACAGTTTCATAAAGTGTATGGATCTGACTCCATGTGTGCAGAATTTTTCTGATGATAAGTGCAGTGTAAAGGTCGATTTAGAGCTGTAAATTACTAATCTTCTTCCACTCCATGATTGCAGACATCCTGTATTGTAAACTTCCATAACAGTACAGTTTGTAGCGGCATTGGTATCCTGGGGTAATGGGTCTTTAAAGGGGGTAGCCTGGGATCAAATCAGCATGTGGCTCCTTTCCTGCACATCAGTCCTCACTCTCTCTGTCTGCTCAGTTTTCGACTCTAAACAAAGGCATTAAATGTCAAAAAATAAATCTTAGTTTAGTGCAGGTTTACTGAAACTACAGACCAAATACACACATCCTACTTTAATGCTACATTTCCGCATCAGACTTAGATGGTACTAAAACCGTTGGCAACCCAAGGCTCTCTAAGCACAATGGCTAACAAGCGCCTGGTGGTTTCTTCTTCTTATATGGCATTTTCCTAATTTTCTGATTAATAAGTAAAAGGAAAGTCTTGCAATGGAAATCTTTGGATTAAAATCTTTTACCATTGCCATTTTTAAATAATGCATCAGTCGTAGAGTCATGTGGCGCTATGAAACCTGTAGGAAATGAACAGACTCTGCAGTGCAACACCTTTGATACCCTTTTCTCTGAAAAAATCTTTTTCAGGGAAAGATACTAAGATATTAAAGCTCATATGAAAAGTGTTATCTCCACAGCAGGCCTGCAGCAGAACAGAGCAGAAATGAGACTCTGGGTGGTGGCTCGAAGGGAAACCTGATAAAAGAAAGATGGACATAAAACAGGCAGAGATGGCTGTAATAGCAACAAGGACTAAGATGAGTGTGGTGTGAGGAAGAGATAGGATTTCATCACTCACTGTGCAGCAGAGAAACTGGAGAGGGAATCCATTACACAAGATGGATGTCATTTTACATTCATGTAGGCAGTGATATAACAGTATATCAGTGTAGACGAATTACCAAACCTCAGGTCCAAGTCAGAAATATTCATGTAGCTTTCTAAGGCTGGAGATTTAATCACGTTTTAACATTGCATTTGTGCACACAATGTATTCTTCACATATTTGGCTCTATACTGTATGTGGTACTGGATGCTACCTCTAGAGGGCGCACCAGAGATCTCAGGCACCATGCAACTACTGGATGTGCAGGATGCAAAATATAAAAATGGCAACACTCGAGGAGCATACTATGATGTTGATTCTGAGGTCAGAACTAACATGGCACATCAATAGTGTCATAGTCAACTAATGAGTGGACAGGGCTCTCTGTCTGTGTCATCTTCACTCCATATCTCCAACATTTTCCTTCATGCAAGAACATAACATCCCAGATTTGTTTCCATTTAAGCATGGAGCTTTCTGACGTCCTCAAAAATACAGCATGTCAGTCGCCAGCTATAATTTGACAGCAGGATGTTGTGGATAGCAGACTCTGCCACTGTTGTTCCTGCTGCTGTGTTGACTCTGTCACATCCTGTCTAACTCCATACTGCCCCAACTGGTCATGTGTATACTGCATCTGGCAACAAAGTAGCGCTATAGTTGATACCTTGCACTGCTGAAGCTCTTAACAGACCCAGGGGATGCAGAGCATCATGAAACACTAAAGAGCTATAAAAGCAAACATATCTGCAGCCTAACAGTAATGTAACTTACCTTACCTTTAAAAATGGGTGAAATGTAAGGAAATACCCCACATCTCTACAGAGCCCAGGACTTGACATTAACGTTTTGTTTTGTTTTTTTTAAATACACAAATGCGATTTAGTATCTCGCACGTGCGTTTTATTCGGATGTCGTACGTGCGATTTCTCAGTATCTCACACATGAATAAAACGTGCGTGCGACATACTGAGAAAATCGCGCTCACGAGTTACAAATAAAACGCACATGTGAGATAATAAAATGCACATGCGTATTAAAAAAAAACATGTTCATTCCACCTCCTGGGCTCCATACATCTCTGATGCAGTGGTTGAGTCACTTTATAGACTAGCGTTACTATAACCCAGCATCTAAAAAGAAATACGATTATCAACAGTCTGAATAACTTTAGCATCTGACTGCTTGGGTTGAATCCCAGAAAGATTTCTGTTAAAGATGTGTCCTTCTTATCTTCAGGTGTTCTTTTTTAAAATATTGTCCACTTTACAGTATTTGGTTTAACATTTTTTAAAGTAAAACATGATTCATGATGCCTTTTTGGGCAACTTATCAGGAACTGGGACTGGACAAGACAGCATGTAAACACCAAGCTGTGGCTACTGCACCTTGGCACGGTCACCTTAAATAATAACAGCTCATAAGATTTATGTTTATCTCAAATGTCTCTTATATGTTTGTGTTTGTCAGATATACACGAGGTGCTGGTTGAACAACAGCAGGACAGCAGGTAGACGTTCAGTCACTGTCTCCACCGTGACTAAATTAGAATAGATTAGAGGAGACAGCAGAGTGGATGTCTCAATGGAAAATCAATACAGAGCTCCAGAAGACTCTGTCTTAATGTCAACACAGCTCTTGTTATCATCTGTTGTCTTAAGTCCTTATTTTCACTGTTTTCTTCCTTTCATTTTGAATATAAGTTCTTTTCTCCTACCTATGGCCTCTCTTAATTTCACTTGTGCAGGACAGTGTTACAGTTTTATGGTTTCTATCCAAATGTATCCCAAAATTTAAAGGATTTAATGGAAATTAGGCCAAAGAATGTGAATTTTAGAGTTTGTGGTTCATCCACTGCAAATATGCAAGTCTTAGGAGGAGCAGTAGGTGGCGCTACTCATGAAAAAAGGAAAAACTTACTGCAAAAGAGAAGGGTAAACAGTGCATTGCAAAATGGCAACTATATTAAATATGATTTCATTGGTGAAATCATTGTAAATGCACATACAACCTGATGGATGAGAATCCCACCAGTGACTGTATTGAATAAAGCTAGAATAGACACCCACCTTTTGAGGTTGTTATCACATGTAGATGGGGTTTTAAAACAAAACCATCTCTGTTGCACAGAATCATAAAGTGCCAAAGCTTTAGATATGGTAAGAAGTTAGACTGTTTTAAGCCTAAGTATGATCCTCTGATAAAACTTATTCACTACTAACGTTTAAAGGTGTTGTGCCAGTTGAGAAAGTGAAGGATCGAGGTTATAAATGACATTTAAACCTTGTTCCAAGTTGGTTCTCTATAAAATATAGTTGCCATGTTTAGAAAGGTGTGATAACAGGGAGGATGAGCAGAGAGCAGAGATCATCAGTGATTTCTCTGTTATAGATTATGGCCTTAAGAAGATACGATGAGATAAAAGTTCTTTCAGTTTCCATTAGTGGAGATGAATAAATTAATTCATCAGAAAGAGTATTATGAAATTGCCTCAGATTGATGATAATTTCAACATCTATGTCACTTTTGTTATTTTTTCAGTGGCTGTAGAGACTAAGTATGGAGTCTTAAGTTTTGACGCTTGTGTAATGTTTCATCTTTGTTTTTAAGGCTGATTGTGGATGAACGATGGTTAACAGGAGTCATTTTAAACTGATAGTCACAAGAGGCCACACTGCTGAGGCGGCTCAAATCCTCAAAATGTCATTTCTTGCTTAGTATAGATGTTAAGCTCTACTAGCTGAGCTGGACCTTACATCTCAACCAAACTATGGCACAACTAAAGCTACAACCAAACATGTTTCAACGTCAGAACTTGGAACCCAAACCTAAGATAGAGCTTCCACAGAGCCAGGGCAACCTGTCAATGCTCTTCAGATATATTTTTAACTGAACCTAACGCGAATCAAACAGAGGGAGCATCGAACTTCATGTCAGTTTCACAGATCAGCAAATACAGATGTTTTTCCACAACTTTGGGCAGCTCATTAAGATGCAAAACTAATTTTTTTTCTCACTTAAAAACGGACAGAGAGCAGAGGAGATGACACTGTCTAATTCAGTGGTTGTCAACTAGCCTCGGGACCCACCACCACTTTCTTAATGTCAAATCACAACTAAAATTTTTTCCTTTTTTTTTTTTTTTCCACATAATCACAACAAAATGTTATTGGACTTGGAATGGAACAAACTATGAGATGGAAAAAAAGAGATGGAGACATATATTTTATAATAAAAGCACATCATAGACATTTGGCTACATATCTTTTCCGAAACACAATTTCAAAACCCACTTTTGGGTCTTGACCAAGGGTCTAAGTACACAAATACAGAGCTAATGTTTTGGCACTAAATTTTTTGTGCAATTTAGACAGTTAGCAGGAGTTTGACTTTTTCAGCACTGAAATGGATATTGGGATTGTTTGATTTTTCTTAGCATCATGTCAAAGTTTAAAAATGTGGTATCAAGTCAACCTTATTACCTTAAGTCATTCTGAATTCACCCGAGCTCCACCTGAATTTAGCAGCAACACTTTAAAGTCATCTAAATGGGCTCAAATCTCACATTTTTAATGCCGTACACCAGCGCTGCTTCTTAAAATAGAAGTAAAGAACAAAAGAGGAGCTTTAAATATTCATCTCTATTAATCTCTTGATAAGTTGTCATCACCTTTCATGTTCTTTTCCTGGGCAGGAGATTATTTTAGGAGCAACAGTAAAAATATCACAAAGTCTGTGCCGGCGTCTCTGTGAGTCATTGTATCAGATGAAAGTGTGAAAACGACCTAATGCTCTGTCTTTAAGTGTGCATGTGTGGGTTTAACCAGCCGTACAGAGACATCTGAGGTCATCACATTAAACTGTGCCAGCTGGCGTGGTCAGATATCCCCTCCTGTGGTTCAGCAGCCCTGATCGCCCTCTCATATCTTTGGTTTTCCCATGATTCCTTATGAGGTAAACAAGCTTGAAAGGAACACACAAAACTATTGTGAACACTAGCTCTTCTGAAGCTCCTGTCAAAAAGAATAAGAATCTAAATAAAATATATTTCCTGTTCTGTTTTTAACATTCACCTAGAGAAACTTTACCCCAAACATTTTACCTCCTCACTGATACAGTATGACCACAGGCGGGTCTCTTTGCCAGTCGCTTTGATTGATACTAATATCAGTGGCATGTCTAAGTGGCCTCCAGCGCTGCTCACTATCTATCACCGCTCCAAGAAGGTCAGAGCACGCTTTGATCCACAGTATCTGACGCGTGAACTGAACGGCCTTTAGTCCTTAATATCCGTCAGAGGAAGCCTCCAGCACCAAGCTGTTGTTTTTATTATGAGCACAGTGCTTAATAATGTGCTTATTGTGTGCTTACTGGACTGTGCTATTATGTGATGGAGCCTGGCGTATGCGTGCACAGAAAAATAACAGCGCATGAGTCTGCATGAATGTTTCAGCGTGTGTGATTGTGTGTTTGAGCGGGTGCCAGCTCTCTAAGCCAAATCTGAATGTTACATTACTGGAGCTTTGTCAACAAATCTCTGGTACCAGCCCAGTGAACATTGCAAATATAGCACATGCCATTTGGTGGACCAGTTTATCCACAGAATCTGTGCCACAACAAGAATGAGTACATTTGGGTTTTCATGTTTCCTTTGAGCTTTGAGAAAATTTGGTTGTTTATGTGTAAATCTAAGATAAGACTACTGCTAAAACGGTTGCAGAATGAACCTGGGAGGACAGGTAGTCAATCAGAGAACTAAGGAATACCTATAAAAACCACTGAAACTATGCATAACACTGTTATCTATTTTGGCATTGTAGACTTACGTTTGCAGAGTATCTCTACTGATATGGCTTTCTTTGGTTGGTTAAAATCTTAACATGCAAAAGCTGTATACCAGAAACTGTCCTTCTTTATCTTCAAACAATTTTAGAGAAAGATTTTCATGATGATCCTTGATTTCTTTCTTTTTCTCTGCTGTCTTATTTCCTTAAAAGTTTTCAAATCTAGGGTCAAATGATAATTGATATTCTCCAAATTTCCTTTTTCCCCGATGACTGTTGACTGTTTTGTGTGAAGGGAAATGGTTGCATTTGGAAACAGAGGTTTTTTTTTTTCCAGCATCAACCGTGAAAACAGGGCAAAACATCCCGAGACTTTATAAAACATGGACGAAGTCTCACTGATGTCATCCATTAGTTTCTGACAAGACATTATGGAGCCAAACCACAGCTTTTCTCATTTTTATAATGCTATCTCCACTGACCTGCCAGTAAACCTTGAACAGAATAGGTGAGGCAGGCCTCCAGTATCCTGGCAAACAGGCACAGACCTACTTAAACATGAGTCTGTTGTTACAATAATCAAAACAGTTGAGTAATAAAAAAATATTCAACCCATTAAAGACAGTTTATTAGACTAAAATCATTATTGTACCTGGCTAAAAATCTGCTTATATTGGGTGTAAAATGGACATTTTGATATCAGTTGTGATGGGGAATCCTTAGCCATTGGAGTCTTAATTTAACACTAGTAAAAACTGTAGTTTACTGCACATATGCATGACTCAGTTTTTCATCATTATCATTTGCTGCATTGGAACATCTAGCTAGATTGATTTTCTTTTAAAAACTGTAATTAAAAAAGCTTTTCAACCCTTGGTTCTCACACATTTGCACAAATTTAAATATTCTGTGATGTAAGCCTAATGGCTGTAATGTGAAAGTTGGCCAACAGGCAATCTGTGTTTGTTAAAAATTTGACCGATGCAAAAGTATAAAAGCTGCATATCCTGAGGTGTCCATGAGGCCTGCAGCAAAAGTCAGAGAATCAGCATGAAAGCCCGTCACCACATCTGTTTTACAGCACAAAGAAACATGCTAACAGCCAGGTTAAAAACATGCATGACTTTGGTCTCCTGAGCTTATTTCATGTACGTTCATAATAATAGGGTGTACCTCAAAAAATGTTGGGATTCAAAAGAGAGTGATTCAGAGGTAAAGAGAAAGTCACAGTATGAGTAATGTAACAACGCCAAAGTTAGCTTTCAAAGTTAGCTTAGTGGAAAGCTAATGGGTTTGCTGGACCACCTCGCAAACTTCCAGCCAATACTAATGTCAAATGTCAGACACATCTTGACCTTCATCGGCCTTTAGTTGACTGACAGAGGAGCATGTTGTAGCTGTTTACCAGTTACCTTTTAACCTCTGATTGTTTATTAATTTACCAAAGTTAGGAGACAGCATTTCAAAATGATGAACACCATTTTTAAACTTCATATTGTAGTTTCTTTTTACTCCTAAATCCAACCAGAGCATTCATGACAGGAAGAAGACTGTTTCTACCAAATGCATGTGTATGATGTGTCAGTAGGGTGTGAAGGAACCTTTGCTACTGATGGTCTTGGATAAGGATTACACCATTTTTCACATGGACCGGATCTGGATGATCCCTCTGTTTTCAGTTTTTATCATAGACTTTATGAATAAGGGACAAAGTCTGTGAATTTTGAAGTCTAAAGATGGTGGCCAGTCACCATATTGGAAATACTGAATGAATATTTGGCCAGCTGATAAACAGGCAACAAGCTGAGGTGGGTCTTAAGCCTCATGGTGAACAATCATGCCGCTCTTCATGCAAATTAATGCAACTCTGGCACACTATAAAATAATATAGCTGAGTTATAAAATAGTATTAACCCCTTAGCAGTATATATGGGAAAAGAAAAGAGGTTTAGTCTTTAACTGGACTGCAAACATGTTTACTCCTGCTGTCAGAGTGTTCATTTTAACATGGGAGCTACTGGGGAAGCCGCCAAAGCCAGACTCATGCAGACACTCAAGAACTGCAGTATTAGCTTGATTTTGCAACACAGCAATGTACACCTTGGTTTGTATGCAAAACTATGTAAGTCAGAGCAAACCCTCTGGCTCTACTGTCACATACAAAACAGAATATTTGACTGTCAGTCAAACTTTTGGCAAGAGGGCAAATTTCCCCAAATGCTGAATTACTTTGTACAGTTGAAGTCAAGCTGGCCTAGTTACACCTGACTTTAACTGTATTTTGACCTTCTCTGCTTGTCTATAACAGTTCTTTTTTTCGGCTCTGTTTGCTTTTACTGATCTGTCATCTTTATTCCTCCCTCTTGTCTTCCCTCCTCTTTTTTTCTTTCTGTGTCTGTTAGAGTAAAGATGCTGGCATCAGGACTCTGGTCATGTTGGATGAGCAGGGAGGTAAGTTTTAGGGAGAGAGCTCTATCCCTCTATTACCTGCCTACACGTTTCTTCTTCTTTCTTTGCTGCTTCTTCATGCTGTTTAATCCAAGAGTCCAGTATATCAGTCTCCAATTAAAATAACTATTGTTTTTTAACTACAAAAGCAGAAGTAAATCTAATCTTTTGATGAGCTGCTTCCAAGCTTTAAAAGAAACTACTGCTGCAGACGATGTGATTTATGTGACTAGACTGAGCTAGCTTTCTGCTTTGCCTCCCTTTTACCACATTTTTATGCTCGCTGCTTGTAAGATAACCACATCTACACAAAATTTTGTCATATCTTAGATGTATTTTATTACTTTACACTGTTACAAGCAACTTTAAAGGAAATGAATAACTGTTTTTAACCATGCTCTCTACAACCTGGCTGCCATGTTTTCCAGGACACTTGACTGACTGACTGAAAGGTCAGAGGTCAGAACGTCAGAGATAAACTTTACTGTCATCCTTTCTCTAAGAGGGGAGACTGATCAGTTTGACTGGTAATGACAAACACATGCTCTCACTCTCGTACTCCTCCACTTCCTCTCCATGTCTGCCATCAAGAATTAAAGACCATTCACCATTTTTACCCATAAGAGTTTACTGGTCGCTTGGAGAACTTGGCCATCAGTCTGAAAATATGAAGCTGCTTAAGTAACATATGAGGGTGTAACAAACTGAGATGCATGATGGGACAGAAGAGATCTGGTGAAGCTAAAGTGAGCTCTGCGAAAGTGGCCTGTGGCACTTCATATTTCCCTGCCAGTTACTGTTAAGTTTATTACAGATTGCTCTGTAGGTTTTATACACAGCTGTGTTAAATGGGATTCAGATTGGCTGGTTAGTTATACATGCAAACAGTCAGCTGTCCCTGGAAAGATGGCATAGTTAAGGAGACACCATCACAAAGAGAAGCTCACCATTGATGTTTGTGTTTGAAGTTGGTCTGTTTGGTGTGGAGAAGAGAAAAGGACGGAAGAAAGACTAAAAACTGTACAGTATTTCAGAGAAATATCGAAAACTGAAGATGAAGTGTAATCTTGCAAAGCAGATAATACGGCCATTTCCGTGTTTCTCACTGGCAAATCCATCTTGCAAACCGGTTAGAAAGTGACAGGACCAACCAGCGTTGAGGGGCAGTACTTTCGGGTGCGACGGAGGCGTGATGAAAGCAAGCAGTAACAAGAAGCCTGTGCTAATATGGTGGAAGACATGAGAGTGGATGCTGCTAAAGCACCAGTTTTATCAGAACTTCACGACATTTCGTCGTTAAAAGAAAAACAAAGAACAGCAGTGATTTGTTTCCTTTTCAAAAACGACAAAAGTCGTGTACTGACACGTCTACAGTTGCCATGGTTTGCGTTATGCAGTTCTCTATGGATTTACTCCTTGGTAGTGGCTACTACACGTGTTTTGTTGCCCTGATTGGCCTGTAAAGATGTGACAGACAGAACATTCATCCAATCACCCTCCACGGATTTTTTCAAAGGCTCTGCCCTTTCCCAAACACTGTCTATGAGTGGTTTTCCAGATGGATGTGTGAAACAAATCAATCTGGCGTGTCAGGTTAGATGAAGTGAACATGTAGCTAAATGTGTTATTGGATATGGTGATGTTTTTAAAATGAATTATGGAAAAGAAAATGTCAGCAGACTCCAACAGTGACAAAGCAGAGAAACTCAATCAGGTAGATCTTTCATCATGTCTCACTTTACCATAGTGCAGCAGTGCAGCAAGGGCCAGATTTAGTTTCGACAGAAACTCTGGGGGCTGGACTTCCACATTAACAAAAAACTGAATAAATATTTTGGTCTGATTGAAATATTATTGTAGTAGTATTTGTATTTTATTTCACAAAGCAGAATATTTTTAGGCATTACCAGTGAGATCTATCCCTATCATCTATAATGCAGCAGGCCACAAGGAGACAGGCCTGAGAATGGGCCCTCCCCAGTTGTGATTTAGTACTAGTATTAACTCATTTTTTGACACTTTTAACCCCTTTTTAATACTTTTTGCCTCTTTAACACAATTTTGGCAAGATTTAACCCCTTTTGAACCACTTTTCCTGTATGTTTTATCCCCTCTGTGCCATTCTTTTATCCATTTTTGCCACTTTTTAACCCCTTTTAGTTACTTTTTTGCACTACTTTTTGGTATTTGTAACAAAGTATTGATACTTTTTGCCCCTTTTTTCCTCTTTAAACATTTTTAACTACATTTTAACCTATTCTCACAACTTTTTCTGCCAATTTCTGTCCCTTTGTGCCACTCCACAAACCATTTTGCCACTTTTGCTACTCTCTAACCCTTTTTTCACCACTTTATCTGGTCATTTTTGCAGCACTTCTGCCAACCATAATCCTATGACAGTAAATTTCAGTAAAAACAGATGGAATTTTAAGTTCTTCTAAAACTATGTTACTCTTAATTGTTTGTGGGATGGATTAAACAGCTGCAGACATTTAAAGCCAAAGGACTCTCTTAAAACCACAACATCTTCTTTTCCTCCTTTTCTGAATTTAATGATCTTTCCAGGGCTGGACAGGAAGCTCAGGCCGCCAGTTGATGATCAGTGCCATAGTGGAAGTGTTCTGTTTAATGTGAGGACTGACAGCTAGCTTCATTACTGACACAGCTCTAATTGTAGATTCCAACAAACGAATGAAATCTGTTCAAAATTAGTAATTTCTTTCAAATAATTGATTTCCTAATTAAGTTATCATGTAATAAGTAGAATAGTGTATTGTGAGCGATAAAGTGAATTTCCCTGAGTTGTGGAAAATACTTGAAATATTTGTTGTAACTGATTACGTAAAAGTTTTTAAAGGTCACATATTTCACCCTTTTCAGACAGGTTAACATTGGTCTCAGAGGTCCCCAAAACATGCCTGCCAAGTTTGTTGTTGAAAAAACACTCCAGTATTTGATTTGTTTCAGCACCCATTTTCTGAAAGGTGGATGTTTTTCAACATTTTCATCATTTTCACTCTGAGTTTCAACTTACAAGTAACAAACACCATCTATTTTTAGTTTTCCATTCTAATAAAGGCATGTTAAGGAATTTTAAACAATGTTTCAGGCTAACTGGAAAGTCAAAATAAAGGCCTTTTGGTTGAATTTATCAAGAGGAATTAAAATGTTCCAAAAATGCTGCAAGAGAGCTTAGCATTCCTCAAACAACACCTTAATATGAGACTGTCTAAAGAAGTCACTCAAACTTTACTTGGATAAAGAAGCCAAACAGCTTAAATCCCTGATCAAAGCCTACTGAGGCTTACTGAGGTAAATTAATTTAATATCGTTTGGATGTCTCGTCACTGTTGTACCTTAAAGTCAGGACAGAGCGAAACAAAAGCTGCCACGTTTGTCTTTTTCTCTCAGCTTTTGTCTGTCAGCTGATTCAGCGCTGTATCTCAGATGTCACTTTTTTATTCTAAACATCATTTTAGAGACAGAGGTCACAGATTTGATCCGTCCAGCAGTCTTCACTGAATGTAGAAACTTGAATCGTGTGACTGTAAGCTTTGGTTAGAGTCACTTTTTTACACACCAACATCCAAGTGACTGAGGCTCTGTAGGTGCATGTAAGCCATATTTAATGCAGGTCCAGTTATATGCAGATGATGTGAGTGTATGCATGTGTGTTACTAAAGGCTTGTGCTCAGCTCCATGCCTGAATGAGCAGCCTAATTGGCCTGTCAGAGGAACATATAGCCCGTTTCCCCTCTGTCTCTTCTTGTCCTGATGTCTCTTCTTCCCAGAGTAACGGCTGACACAGAGCACAGCGCAATGCTGTTAGCGCAGGACAGCAATCAATTCACAGATTTAAATTACCTTTGCCTCCCAGCAAATGTCCTCTTAACCTGATCCCCCATCTGTCTCCTTCTATCTTCCTCTTTTTCTTCTCTTGTTTTCTCCTCATTGCCTTTACTCCTCTCTTCTGACCTTTGCATTCTTCTTCTACTGTTTCTTTTCTACTGATCTTTGGTTAAAGTCAGAGCTGGGCACACATCTTTTAATCCATTAATAATTCATTACTGACATTTGAAATTAATTTTAATGTTGTAAATACCAGTAAATTCTATTTCCTGTGCATCATTTTGCCTCTAAAATTCACTTTTTTTCACATGCCAAGAAGGAGAGAGAAGGAAACTCTGTGAGAGCTGTAGGACTTCTAATGACTATATGGCACCAGTGCATTACTGACTGAGGCTGGGCACACTCTAGAGCATTTATGAGGTCAGGGGCTGCAATCACAATCCCTGTTCCAGTTCAGCCCTAAGGTGCTCGATGGGATTGAAGTCAGGGCTCTATGTGGGCCAGTCAAGTTCTTCCACACCGAACCATGTCTTTATAGTCCTTGCTTTGTGCATGGGGATCCAGTCAAGCTGCTACGGAGCTGCGCCCCTACCAAAGGAGTAAACTTCTTAAAGAACAGCATAACGTGCACCATGGCGTCTGTAGATATGTCAGTACACGACTTTTGTCCTTTTTAAAAAGAAAACCACTCACTGCTGTTCTTTGTTCTTCTTTGAATGAAAGAAAGCCATCAAGTTTTGATAAATGTCTTCCGCTAATGTCTTCTGCCATAATTGCACTGGCAATCCCTCAGTCTGCCCAGATTATTACTGGCCTCTTGTTGCTGCTTGCTTTCATCATGACTCCGCTACACCCAAAAGTACTGCCCCCTTGACGCTGATTGGTCCTGTCACTTTCTAACCGAGCCCAAATGGTTCAGATGGGAGTTTTGCAAGATGGATTCGCCAGTGTGAAACATGGAAACAGGCATATCCATCTGCTTTGCAAGGTTAGGAAGCATAGCATTGTCCAGAATGTCTTGGTATGCTAAAATATAAAGACAGCCCTTCACTGAGTTAGCTGGTCAAACCCAAATATGGAAAAACAGACCCATACCATTATCCCTCTACTGAATTTCAAAGTTGGCACAAAGCAGTCAGATGGGTAACATTTGGCATCCACCAAACTAATCTGACTTCCAAGTAGAGAAGCGTGATTCGTCACTCCAGAGAACATGTTTCCACCTCTCCACCGTCTCCTTAACACCACTCAACACCATTGAATGGTGGAATGGAACCTTTGTGAGGCTTACATGCAGTTGCTCAACCATAGAAACCCATTCAATGAAGCTCCTGCTGCACAGTTGTTGTGCTTACATTAATTCCAGTGGAGGTTCAGAACCCTTCAGCTATGGAATCAGCAGAGTTGGCGACTTTAAGCACCATGTGCATTTGCAGTCGTTGACCCTGCTCTGTGATTTATAGGTCTTCCACTTCGTTACTGTTGTTCCTAAATGCTTCCACCATCTGAAACGTACTTTTGTCCATAGTGTAGCTAATTCCGGTGCCAGTAGAGTGAAAAACAGTGTTGATGTATAAAAAAATCCATAATTTGTTTATTTTATAAGTCATCGTGGCTGCTTATGAACTAAACTATAGAAATTTCAAAAAGCTGCGTCTTGGCGTCTAAATCCTTTCAATGGTAATGTTAGCCATAGCTAATTATTAATATAGATGAGTCATTAACCTTTAAGTTACCATCTTTGTTGGCAGATTAATGGTTATCTATGTTCCACTTTTCAAATGTGCCAACATCTGATTAAGAACTTAACTTAATTGATAATGCTTTGATTTATTGCAGCCCATGAAAAATATGAGACAGGCCTTTAATTATCTTCAAATTAAACCAGTGCACAGCAAAGATGGCAAATATAATAAACTGTAATTTTCCAGCCAGAACAAATATTGAGCTGTTTACAAATCAGGATATTAATGATCTTATTAAATTACAAATTACTTAAATGGTGTTTTTTCATAAGACAGCCCATTTCTGCCAACCTGCTGCACTGAGGAGAGGGAGACCCTGGATAATATGGTCACTAATGAGTGCTGTGCTTATTTATAGAGCTGTGTAAACGTGTTATATTTTAACACTAAATACATAAGGATCTCTAATTAAAACCTGCCATTATTGAATAAAACATGCATCAACACCAGGCTTTTAAAAGGGACTGGGCCTTCAACTTGGATGGACTTTTATTTAAAATTTTCTCTTCTACAATTACAATTCTTCACATTAACCATGACTAAACGCTACTATAAGAGCCACCATTTTTATATAATTCCCTCTGAAAGTGCCAGATAAATTTGCAGCTCCTGTGATAATTCTAGCCTTGTTTGGCTGTAATCTCTGCACCCTTTACATGCATGCACATCCACACACACAGGTCATACATAGGAGGAGATTTGTCATTCCTCACAGTGATGAATTACCTGCACTGGAGGTCTCACTGCAGCTAATGAGTCCCTTCCTGCTCGGCTGTTACTTGCATGTTGACCTGAATTACACCTCAGTCAGGGCTGATGGATTACAGCTCTGCCTCAGTGAGCCCGAGTAGCAACCCACATCAGGGTCTAAACAGAACCAAAGCAGGCTGAAAATGAGGCGTTTGAGTCCGACTGTTTAAAATGATAAAAGATAATCACCTTAACATGAAAACCTGGTGTCACAGCTACCAGAGTTGTTTAAATTTACTACTTAATGAAGGGACGCTGTTGCACAGAAAGCTGTTGCTTCACCTGCCTCCTGCTCCATGTTTCTTTTACGTCATTTATGCCACCCCAATCAAAAACAACCTATAATTAGAGGTTATGGGATGAAAACCAAGCTTTTCTCACACAGCACCTGTTAACACGTTGTAAATTTACCACTCTTGTTTCCAGGAGCATAGCAGAGTCTTACTGTCCTTCAGGTTTTTCTAATGATTCTGTTCATCTATGGTGGTTGGTGCTTTATTCTCTCTGGCCTGTCATAGTGTACAGCCTGTTGTTTTCTTTCCTAGATCACAAGATAAATGATCCTGTTAGCACAAGAAAACATGTTATATAGAGATAACGGGGTAAATTAATCAGTTTTTATTCAAACAAGTAATAAGAAATAACTGAAATTGACTTCCCTGGGAAAGTCAGCGTTGTTTTCACAAGTTAATGAATCAGAATCTTGTGGGGAAACAATAAAATGAATGATTATTACTGGACAAAGATGGAAGAAAAGGCCTGAATTACTTGTAGTGCCAGTCTGTCAAGTCAAATCTACTTTTAGGTGTCTTGAAATGAAATGTACTAATTAAAAGATACATGCTGTTTTACAATCACACTGATTATTCAGTGCAGTCTGCTTTATATAAACCTCTAAAGGAATGTTTTTTATACTTAAATGGCATATAAAGACAACAAGGTGCAGACAGCAACATTCATAAGAGCTAATATAATGAACTAAATATAACAGATATCACAGTTCATTGGGACTTGAATAGAACATGACCATCATCTCTATTATTAGTTAAAGTCTGAAACGCTTTGGCTAAAAGTAAAATATCTGCAGAGATAAAGGCGTGTTGTCTCATTTCTCGTTATCTTGAATCTTTTAATATTCTTGAGTGATGGGCAGAGTGGGAGGGGAAGAGAGGAGAGGGGGAGGGGGAGGCCCATGGACTGTAATCCTCCCTCAGAGAGGAGGCTTTAAGTCGAGCCTGGTTGTCCGTGGCTGAGGAGATAAACAATGCCTCTCTCTTTCTCTCACGTTCCTCTTGTTGCTCAATCCCTCAGTCTGCCCGGATTATTACTGCTGGAGGCCATTTAGTGGCCGTGTGAAGCAATTTGTGGTCCCACTCACTGAGGTGGCAGATTCTACCTTACAGGTGGCTGAAAACACATCTTAATCCCAGCTCTTGATCCTTTCTCCTTAGCTCTTCCATTTGTCCCTTTGGACAAACAACAGCTGAGTGGTTGTGTCTGCTCTCTTCATGTAGAGATACTGTTGTCCTCACAGTGGGCGACTCCACGTGTCATTCACTTCTCTCTCTCTAGTCTCTGACTCTAGCTACTGTCATATCTGAGTAAAGAATAAAAGCATCTTATAAAAAGAGAAAGATTTATCTCTTATCCTGAAGATTAGAAAATAAGAGAATTAAGTCAGATAAGGAGACAAGCAGCAAAAGTAATATTCTTAAGTTGTACAGTAAACTGCTGTGAGCTTCTGTGTATTGTTTAATAATCTGACAGAACAATTTTTCACCAGTCTTTAGTCTGATGTCGACATTTTAGCCATCTGCTTTGTAGCCTTTTCTGTAGCTACAGACAGCTCAACTTTTAGGAATAAAATGCTGCTTTTTCTCAATGTTTTGCACATTTTTTGGCTGCAGAGGTCTGGTCATTTAAACCTTAAATTCTGGGTAAAATTGACCAAAAACGCCTATCCAGTTTTTATCCAAAATAACACTGTTTCTTCCCAAACTGTCAGACATACTGTTGTTCCTGGAGTGATACAACAAAAAACTTTTTGTATTTTTGTAGCTGGGAGGTATAAGCTGGAAAACTCAGCAGGACTAAAGCATAAAGCCTTAGCTAGTTCAGGTTTAAAGTTGATAATAATGAATCAGAAGATGTTGATTTTACACCTGTTTTATTAGAAAAAGTCCAACTGTTCTCCAGTTGGAGACTCTTCAAAGAACCCATGGTAAACAAAAGGCTTATGCTTATAACTATGGCTGTTACTCCTGAATTCTTCAACATACAGACATCTGGATCTCTATGGAAAGGTGATGCTTAGAGGAATCCATGGTCCAGAATTACTATCAGTCTTAATGGCACAGAAATAGTACATTAAAATGCATTTTTGTCACTTTTTGTATAACTAATGAGCTTGGAAAAAATACCCCTGTTATTGTGAAGTCATAGAAATATAATTTTTATGTTTACATATACTCATTTTACTATTTTCATGTTAACTGCAGTATGCCAGACCTTATATGGTTGGGGCTGATGACATCACAAGAGAGGGGTGGGCACTTCCTTCAACCCAGGCCCTTATTGGCTGTTGTAGGCTCTAAACAGAGTACGGAGGGTCCCAACTGGTCAGATGTGGTGTCACTGTAAAGGTCAGAGGTTGGCAGTCATTTTTCTTTATGGCAATGCTTCTGACTGCCTGGAAAAGAGACATTTATAACTAATACATTTATAAAAATACAGTGGGCTACTGAGAACAACAACAACAGCAAATTTGAAATTATACCAACCAGTCCATGGATCTTTATGGATGTGAACTGATTCTTGAATAATAATTGACTGGAATTAGACTATGTGGACTCTTTCTGATGCATCAGGGCTGTTTTGTTGGAATATTATAATCAGGAGAGTACAGGAGAGCCTTTAATGGAAAATGCCTGATGGATGTATTAATTGTGGCTGCTGTGGTGGTTTTATCCATGACCAGAATCCTGAGAATCAGAAATTTTCAGTAGTGTATATCGTGCTATACTTATTAGTAGTCATTTTGTTAAGAAGTGAATAGTTTGAAAAACAAATTTACATTTGTAAGAGGTTAGAGCAAGGTTCCACAAACTAGTTTTGCCCTTGTTTGACAAACCCTACCAATGTATGCTTTATTTTATGGCTGTCAACACAAAATTTAAGCGCAATCAATCTATGGATTTCTGTAGGTAATCGTGATCAACTTCCCCCTTCCCCATTTTTGATAAACTTCATAAAAACTAAGGGTGATCGACTTCCTGACTGAACACAGGCCTGCTTTTATTTAGCAATAAAATGAAGAACTTTGGATCAAAGGTTGTGACATGGGCTGAACCACAGAAAAGAAACTTGTTGTGGATTGAAAAAGAGATAAGGGTAAGGTTCTGATGTCCTAAAATATAGAGGACTTTTGACGTGTCCACTGAGCTGAGTGTGAGTTTCTTTAAAGTGAAATGAGACTTTAAGGAGCAGAGGGGGACTAATTTTTCAACATTGTGTCTGTAGGGACTCACACAGGCTTTACTAAAGTTTGCTGAAAGGGACAACAAAGCATGTGATGAATCGCAAATTAAGAAGACTGATGCACTTATTGGCCCTGATTTATCACCCTGCATTCACCCTGGCAACTCTAGTTTATTATTTTTTTAATTAAAGGCTTTTTATTGGACCTCCAGGGTCAGTTTTCTCTTTTAGTCCCATCTTGTTTCCCCAGCAAGTTATCTTGGAGATGGACTGCTGAAGCCTGGCGCTAATGAAGAAAATCTTTCTATTGTCTCTCTTGCACTCTTGTGGCAACGCTGCATTACTCTGCCTGTACACTCATCATCCCTGAGTGGCCGTCTCTCTTCCCCCACATGGCAGCAGGGCTAACTGTTAGAGACGGAGGGTGTGTGAGCCTCTGAGTGACACATAAACAAGCTGAAGAAAGCACTGTCCTGTCAGAATGAACTCAGAGGTCTGAGTCCCAGCTGGACTAGACCTTGCTGTGTGGAGACTGAATGTTCTCCCTGTGAGGTTGTGGGTTCTCTCCAGGTACTCCAGCTTCCTCCCACAGTCCAAAACATGCCCATTAGGTTAATTAGAGACTCTAAATTACCTGTAGGTGTAGATGTGAGCCTGACTGCTTGTTCAGCCCTGTGATTGACTTGTGAACAGTACAGGCCTCTCACCCAGTGACAGCTGGGATTGGCTTCAGCCCCCGCAACCCTGAACGGGACAAACAGTGCAGATGATGGATGGGTGAATGCATGATTTCACACTATATTTGCATCAGGTATATCACATTTTTGCATATTATTATTCAGTATGTCACATGTTACACCTTTAACCAATCAAAAATCAAGTTAACCCTTAAGAGAACCCAGGGACATTTTGTGCCATTCAGTGTGTTTTTATTTTGAAGCAAATTTGGCTGTGTTAAATGAATATAGTTCAAATTTGTCAGAGGATATTCATTTTTACGTATTTTTTTAGAATTGTTGTCTCAGTTCCTTAAATTAGCCTAAGATGACTAAGCTACACAAAAACCGACACATTTGTCCCTAACGACAAAAATGTCCCAATGAAAACCATTGAAAATTAAATTTTTGGACAACAAGTTCAAATCTGACACTGCAAAATCAATGCTGCTGCCAATCATTGACCAATCTCAGTTCCAGATAATGATAATAATCTAATACTCCTTGAAATGTATTTTATATATTTTCTTTTTTTCGATAGAAACAGTGGAGTTGTATAAACACACTGGCCTTTAAAGGTTTAAAGTCCACAAAAAATGATTTATATTTGATGTGTATGTTTCAGGCTGAAGTAGTTTTAAAAGATTGACTCATTTAAAGTGGAAAAAAATATCAATATATTATTTTCACAGCAATTTTGGGAAGCAGACATTTTTTGTCCTTAGGGACAAATGCAAAAGGATATTAAAGGAACTCTAATGGGTTAACATAAAAGAAATCTCAATGAGTATGAAGACCTCTATTTCAAGACCATCTAAGCCCCCAAAAAGGCTGCTGCAAAATCATAAGGATTTAGAAATAAAACACAGTAAGAATGTTTAAAGAAACAATGTGCAGGTTTTAATATAAGAACCACACATCAACATTTAAAGGGATACTTCAACATTTTGGCAAATTCGCCCATTGCCATAATTCCTATAGTCTTAGTAATAGGTTCGTTACCTTCACTTGTTGGTGCAAGCTGTTTTTAGATTGCCGCTGCCGAGTTCGGACCTGCTGTGCCAACTCAATGTAAGCAGACGGTATTCTGGCTTTCCCTCATCAAACTCATCAAATGCACAATCCAACAACTCCAAAACGCTCTTGTGGACAAGTTGTGACCTGCACATTCACCACGCTACGAAATATAAACGTATAATCATGTAACATTACGACACATGAAGCAAATACTCAGAACTATTTCTTGAGTAAACCACTGGGCGGAGTGACACAGTGCAGCAGCCATGCCTGGAGTGTAGTTCCGGCTTTGCATTTAGCTTTAAAACATCTCCGTCTCGTAATGTTCCATGATTATTTCATAGCGTGGTGAATGTGCAGGTCACAACTTGTCCACAAGAGCGTTTTGGAGTTGTTGGATTAGCATCCAAATTTTTGGTTAAAATGTTTTGAGTGAATCCAGCCCTCCTCTAACGGCCGACTCCCCTCAGAGGGTTGAGCACCTGAAGATCTCCTCTCCTTCAGTTCGTTGTTTGAGGACTCCTCCTCATGGACGTCTCATCAGAGCTGCAGAAATGTCTCAAACATCAGGCCCACTGGCCTTGTTGTGGCTCTTGAACCAGTGTTTTACGATCATGTGTGCCCTCTTCAGCACAATGTGACTAATCAAACCTGAGGAGTTTTTCCTGGCAGACGACATGCCTCTTCTCTCTGATGGAGATTACAGCTCTCCTGTCCTATAACCATTAACCAGGCAGAGGAAGAGAGAGGAGCTGACCTTGAGTCTGAGCTTTTTATAGCTCTGTGTCCATCTGAGTCTGGGGGAGGTAGTGGATGCTGAATGATGCTTTTCATCACATTCATGAAACACTTATAAAGAGTGTATGACGCTTTGGACGGAGGTAGGACACAACAGCTGAGTCAAACATGAACTCTAAATTTCTAAATAGTTAGGACGTTGTTTAAAATGTAAACACATCAGAATGGGATGACTTGTAAAGCATCTAAACCTCATATTTGGTTTAAAATAACAGAGATGGCTTTTCAAATGTTACAAATGAGAAATTTCATTGTTTTTGAAAAATCAGACCCTCAATCTGAACTTGATGCCAATGATCTGTTTCAAAAAAGTTGGGACAACAAGAAGACCTTGAAAGTTGCAAAATGCTTAAAAAAAAAACCTCAGGTGAAATATTTCAAATTGAACAAAGTTACCTACGAGGTTAGTGACGTTACTTCTTTTTGCCTCAATATCTAAATGTTGTTTATGTAACATTGCTGTGGCAGCTTGAGAGGAAACAACTCATGATATTTTATTTATCTTATTTTGTAGGCATTTTGCTGATTGGCTCTCTGAAGGCAACAGACTCAAGAGTTGATGTCAACAGCATACCTTGCTATCAGTCTGTTTAGTCCTGGATTACAGATCGTGGAGCTGCCAGTGATTCAATATTAAGCTTTGTCTGTTTGGATGGAGTGGATATTTTTTAAGGTTTATTTATGCTTCCTTCATGCACAAAAATAGATTCATGCATTCTAAATGCAACTGCCCACAAATGTCTGTCGCATTGAGGTGGACGTTAACAAAAATAATCCAGCAGAGGTTGCTGTCTCACACAGAACTCCAAAGCTCCTTCAGCCCAGCTTTCCTGTTGTACTCTCTGTGTCCCGGTGAGCTAACATTTTATACAGTGCATTATTTACAAACTCCAAGTGAGCTTTCATGTTATTAACACTAAGGAGAGGCTTCTACTTCACCATAAGCCCGGATCAGTGGAGGGCTGCAGGGATGGTTGTCCTTCTGGAACTTTGTCCCATCTCCACACAGGATCTCTGAGGCTCAGTCAGAGTGACCATCAAGGTTCTTGGTCACCTCTCTTACTAAGACACTTCTCCCCTGTTTGCTCAGTTTGAGCTCGACCAGCTCTTGGAAGAGTCCTGGTTGTGCCAAACTTCTTCCTTTTGAGAGTTATGGAGGCCACTGTGCTCTTGGGAACTTTAAGTACAGCTGATTTTTTAGCCTTCCCCAGACTTGTGCCTGTCAACAATCCTGTCTCTGAGCTCTGCAGACAGTTCCCTCAACCTCATGGCTTGGCTTCTGCTCTTACATGCATTGTCACCTGCGAAGCCTTCTATAGAGAGGTGTGTGCTTTTCCAAATCATGTCCAGTCAGTTTAATTTATGACAGGACTCCAGTCAAGGTGAGTGTAGATTAATGAGAGAAAAATATCTTTTTCTGACTGTAGGATCAGATTACAAAATAAGAAAAACACAGAAATGAAGGGGGTCTTCATGCTTTCTGAATGCACTGTATGTGTTTGTAGTTTCTAACAAGTCCTACAATATTTGGCATTGTTTCTGCAGAAAGTCTGAGTAAATTTCTGCCATTTTTTTTTTCAAAGTGTTTGAAACTGTTGGCTCGACATTGCTGGCTCAAGATTGCAACATTTGGTCTGTACCTGTAAGCTTCAAGAAAAAGTGCAGGAACATGGATTGAAAGCATGCAGAGCATGGACAGAAACTTCTGTCAGTATCTTTATTTGTTTCAAACTGAGAGCATAAATGAGCCTTAATATGAGAATCTGACCTGAGCTACACAACAGTCCCTGATGTCTGCTGAACTAGGCTGACTGCTAGTCTAGTTCAGCAGCTATTGTTTTTACTGAGTATGATACTCTTTGTCTGTGGATGCTACTGCGAAACAGATGACCCCCATCATCATTTTAAGAATAACTTTTAAAGCATAGAATTGTCCCAACTTTTTTGAAACATAATGCTGGCATCAGGTTCAAAATTTCCAAGATCAATGACATTTCAGTTTTCATTCTGTTTTTGTTCACATACACAACGTCCTGGCTTTTTAGGAACTAGGACTGTAGAATCCAGGGTAGTGCTGGTTACTACCCAGCATCTCTCTAGCTTGTTGCCTGCTTTGCTTTCAGCATCAAGCCCGAAACGTTTTACCTCTTGCACTCTAGCGTAGAGCGCCAACCATCCAAATCAAACCATTTCACTCCTCTCATGCCTTTGTCCTCACCAGAACAACTTGATCGTGTGGAGGAGGGCATGAACAAGGTGAACGCAGACCTGAAGGAAGCCGAGAAAGATTTAAAAGATATAGGACAATGCTGTGGTCTGATTTGCCCATGTATTAAAAAGTAGGTACCGGCCAGGAGCCCCGAGCTCTTGCCTGTCCAGTGCTGGTGGTGGTAGTGGTGATGTCTGATGTCTCTCTTGTCACAGTCAATGTCTTTTTTTGTCTTCTCTCCTTTGTCTCCCCTCTCTACGCCCCCTCCACTCCTCCCTTCCACCTGCGACCTCTTCCTCCTCTCTTCTCTTCTCACGTGCTTTCGTTCTTGTGCTGGAAAAATGACAATGTGTTGGTAATCAGAGCAACTGGAGCGCATCGAGGAGGGGATGGACCAAATCAATAAGGACATGAAGGATGCAGAAAAGAATTTGAACAATCTAGGACAGTTCTGTGGTCTATGTTCATGTCCCTGTAACAAGTAGGTGCTGCCTGTATCGCCTGACTGCATGTGTTCAGTGCCTGCCTTCCTGCCTCTCTATCCATGCGCCTGCCTCTGGTGTGTAGAGCATGCTGAACTGTGGTGTGAGCGGAAAGGCCCATACGACAACACGCACTCTGAGCGGGCACCAGCACTGCATGCATGCGTGGGAGTGTTTGGTTCTTAACATGAAAGACTGTGTGCATGCATGAACACATCTGATGCACTTTATTAGCATGGCTGTTGTCCTCAGAAGCCCTTCATTAAACATTGGATGAGACACTCTCTTCCAGCAGGTAGCAGCATCACCGGGGATCTGGGCCCAGCACCCTCCATCCTCCTGAACCCCACCCTTCCATTCCCCTAACACCCTGCAGCATGACGCTTCATGCTGCGATCAAAGTCCAACCAAAGATCAAATCAACTAGTTGCCTTCTCCACTAAACGACTCATTTGAATGTATCAACTTTTCTGCTATCAAGTGAACTATTTATGTTGACATTTTACATGTTTTAAATGATTACATTAAAGTGATAGTTCACACTTAAGTGCGGTTGTATTAGGCACTCATAAGTAGTAAATATCACCCTCAGGAGATGCTGGTCATTGTGGACCCTTAAAGGAGAGACCGGCGAGAGAACCAGCCTGGAAACTAGGCTGTACATCACTACAGACTGGGTCAGATTTGCAACTGAATTAAGCTGACTTTATGGAAAAAAGAAGGTCTGTTAGGGTAACACAGTAAAGGACAGTAAAGTGCTGAAAAATGTTTAAATATAGCTGTCACTTATTGTATACCATTGACTTTTAAGCCTCTTCATCTTAAACTGAGCTAAATCACTTTAAACACCAACCCTATCTGCACTGATGTACATCCTGGCCACCGAGTACTCTGGCTGTTCTCTCCTTAAAGGTGCTGCTCTCGCCACCATCTCCTGTGGCTCACTTACTACTGACAAATACCTCATGCAAACCCACTTTATAAAAGATGAACTATCCCTTTAAGACCCACTTGCAGAATGCTCTTACAGTCAAATGCATGTAAACTGATGAAATGTGATGGGTTAGATTAGAAAAGTTATCATCATGCTTTTGGAAATGTGTTTTTTGTCTCTCTTGCAGCGGGTTTGATGAAACCACTGTCATGTCTGATCGTAAATATGTGGCTGGAGTCAGAGAACAAGTAGCTTAGCACAAGAGAAAACAAGGGTTAAACAGTTAGCATGGCTCTGTTAGAAGCTAATAAAGGTAATTATTTATGAAAGATTTGCCTGTCACTAGTGCCTACTATCTGCTACTTCTTGAGGGAGCAATTCATGGAGTATACTGATTTTCAAAAGTGCACAGGGTTGTAGAATCAAAACGTTAGCAGAGCTCTGCACTGAAAGGCCTTTTGACATAGAGATTTTTGGAAAGTATACCTGCTAAAACTTCTATGCCATTGAGCAAGTGATTTTTTTCCTTTGTGCATAATTTTTTAGATTAACAACATGGATTTCATTTTTACCAGAAAGTGCTCTGGTTCTTAATCACCTTCTTACCTACAGTGGAAAAGTCCACTCATTTAAATACATGCAACATGCACCGGAGCACATAGCCTGTCTGTTTTGCAGCACTGTTAGGGGTGCATTTAACTCGTTTGTTCACAAATTGAACCAAATATAAGTGTCTTCTGAGGTTGATCTTTGTCAGAGTCAGGCTATCTGTTTCCTCATGTATGCTTCCAACAACAAGCTAGGTGTTCTCTGATGATTGCTTCATATTCAGCTCAGAAAACATGAAAGGAAAATTAACTGTCTCATCAAACCCCCTGCAAGAAAGACAATATGTGTCACGGTACAAATGAGCAGACTACATTACAAGAAAGCCTCAAAGGTCGGATATGCAATTCTAATCCCTTGTAATCTGATCAAATTAATCTGTGCTTCTCCTCCATGTCAATGAGGAAGCAGCTAACAATCTAGCCCAATTTATGCAGATAAGAAGAAAACTGCAATTCAATGCACCTTCAAAACTTCCAAAGCACACTTACTGTTGTGTAATATTTGAGCTCTGAGTTCAAGTAAAGCAATGTTTCTCCAGAACTGCATCCTGCACCTTTATGTAGGCTAAGATGTTCTTTGTACTGTGATTAAACATGTGAAGTTGGTGCAACATGTAATCTCATCACAGATGAGCAAAACAATACATTTAACACCACAAAAACTTAAATCTTGTTCATCTGTAAGTGTATTCATCTAATATCAAGTCAAAATATAACTCATTATGCCTTCTACAAGCCAAATTCACTTGAGAATAAGAGACAAGATACGTATCTGAACTTTTCAGGTCAGTTTGGCTTTAAAAAGCTGTAATGACATACTTTGATTAGAAATTAGAGGGATACGATAGTAAAGATTTGAGTTTTTGCAGTGTCTAATATGACCTTCAAACTACTAGGATATCTCAAATGGCCCTTGCCTCTCCTCCCTTGGAAATATCCTACATATTGAAATATCATACAAGAGTGAGGCAAACTTGCTCCATAATTACAAGCAATATTCTTAATATTCAAGTTCTTTAATCCTTTGTTGGTCTTAAAAAAACATTGATATGAAGGTTTAGATCTTGAATGCTAGTTTTGCCAAACTCCTGTGTGATCTGATCTCTGGCCCTGAACAGCCAAACACTGGCCACTGAGTCATGTCTGGGCAAACTATACTCTGGGACCCAAACATCTACTGTAATCACTCTCAGAGCTATAGAAAATACAAGTGGCTGACAAATTCACATTAAAGCTTTTCTTAAGACAAGGAAAGGTGTTTTACAAACAGTTTGAATGATGAATGACTTGATACTAAAATAAGTCAATGCAAACCATTGTTACAACTGCAAATGTAATAACTACCCTCAAACATAATACAAATCAGCAGTTTTTCATGTAATAATCCCACAAATGTAATCCCTGTTGCCTACTGCAAACATAAAAATCAAAATTCCCTAAAATGTAAAACTTTTGACATTTGCAGGGTTTTATTATGTTTGTGGTAGTGTAAAAATCTCTTAAATCTTTTAAAATTTTAAATTTTCTCTCTCAATGTCATATAAACATTGAAAATTAAAATTTTTCAAAACTGATTTCAATCTTCTTCCTTTCTTGTTCTAAATTGTTGTGCTAAGAATCATGGCTGTACCCGTGTTTAAAGACTCTGGACAAGAAAAACTTCCTGTTTCATGGTGAACAAAAAAATCACCAAGACTTAATTTTTATTTATGACTTGAGCTGAAGCTAACTTAAACCCACTGGCAGTTGTAAAAAGGGGCCAACAAACAACTATGACCAGAACTTTGATTTTTAAGTTCACATGACATTTGAGGGAAGTTAATTCAGTTTTGAGAGACTGTGATTTTTATCTTCCCACAAATGTAAAATAATGGGCATTTCATAGGCATCTGCTGTTTTGTTTATGGGAAATTTATCATGTTTGTGGTATAACTAAATCAAAATCTGCAGATATGTACTGTGTTGTGGTTTGTTATGTTTGTGGGGAGTTATCACATTTGCAGGTGTTACAAACATCAACTTTACTTTTTGAGGGTTGTCCCATTATCAGAATTTAAGACTTTGACATGATTCTAGTAAAAATCAAACAATATCATTACCTTTTTTTTATATCGCAGCAACATTAATAGGAGTCCAAAGCAGCTAGTTTTGGGTGGCTGCTTGTTTTTAGTTACCAAAAAGCAGTCAAACTCCTGCATGCTGTCTAAATTGCATACAGATAGCAATACAGTATCAACGTGTTTGTGCGATTTAGACAGTGCTTTTTCTATTACCTCACAATTAAATAAATAACAGATTTTTCTAAGTGTCCGTTCTTTTTTAGACCATAGACATGAGGTTCCAAAAAGTGTTAAATTATTCAGAACACTGGCAACTGAACCATTGTATTTAAATTAACGTGTAAGTGAAAATTTCCTTTTTTGGATGTCATCTTAAGATACCGCTTTAAATGAACCAAAGAACATTTAACACTGTGTGTGTTACTTTTTTTTTTTAACTAGAATGCTAACTTTTCCTTTTTTGCCATTTGAAATCATTCTTAGACTTTTTAACAGTTGACAAGTCTTTGTTTTTTTTTCCCTAAAGCAGGCCTGAAAAGGAGCTCGATATGAGCGCATGCCACTAATCTGCTTTATTTGCACCACAGCCGTCAGTCTGTAGGAGCTGTTGTCCCTTTTTAAAGATAGTATACTTCCCCATTTTGTTTTGAACTTTTTTTTTATTTTGTATGAAGGTTTGAAGGAGCTTTTTGTCTCCATTCTGGTCCTGCTTTCAGACTGTTTTGGATTCAGATCTTGTCTATTCTATAGCTCTCTGGTCCTCCCTCTCATACAACACGTGTTACGTAATCCTGTGGTTATGTCATGTGCTTCATCTGATGTAGACTCTTTATATGGCAGCCCTGGGTCAAATAGCATGAGAGAAATAATTCTCACTTGTTGTTATAAACTGTCTGGAGCAGCTGATCGGCGCGGTTCACCACATTTAGACAACATTGTTGTACGTAACTGGGGGGGGGGGGGGGGACAATGAAAAGCACAAATGTGTTAAAAGCCTGTGTCCAAAGTGGTGAGCTCCTCTGGTCAGCTTCTCTAAACATAATAAAAGCACAATCTGCCTATTTGACTGTATTATCCTGTGTTCTTACACATCCACATGAAATGAAGGGCTGTCTTGCATGCAAAGTCATCACTGTTTGCTTGTTAAAATGGTGGGGGGTTGTTTTGTTTTTACATGGATCTAACCTCTTTGGTTTTCTTTTAATAGATACAGCATGTGTCTGATCCCGCTCCTTTTACGTGTTTCTCCCTCCCTGTGTCATGTTTACATGTTTCTGCCCTGCATGTCCTCTCAGTCTGCATGTTTACATGTTTGTGTCTCTGTGTCCACAGTCTCATTGTTATGTTCTGTGTTTGTGTTCTTCTGTATGTGCTTGTGAAAAAAAGTTGAAGGAAGCACAAAGCACATACTGCATGAGTTGGTTGTGCTCAGGTTCAATTGATCTGCATGTTAGATCAATTATGAAGCAGCAGATTGCAAATGCATGTATGTATTTCTAAACATACGTGGCTGGCATGTTGATTTATGTAATTGGCTTGACTATGGCGGCCCTAAGAGTCAACTGGAAAAACATTTTTGTTGATGCAAATTTTTTTAATTATGATATACAGACAAAAACATTAGTTGATAAAACAATAATTCATGAAAAAAGCCAGTTCATAAAGTGTTTTTGTGTTTCATTAATTGTTTTATATTTCACAAGAAATTATGTAACATTAAATGTTTCTGCAATAGCAAACAGGTTTTTTGAGTGTGTGTCCAACAAAATGCCTCTCGGTTCAGGAACTATTTTTGTATTTAGTAAAACTTTTTTGTTTTGTTTTTTTTTACTTTCAAAAAAATTAGCTACAATATTTTTGTTTATGTTTTTTCTGCTTTTTTTCCTTTGTGATTTTATTTTTAATTCTGTATGCTTTATATTACTGTTACATTATTACATTATACTGTTGCATTTCACACATTTTTTAATGTAATTCTTTCACATTTTTTGATGGAATTTTTTTTTCTGTTTCTATTTTTCCTCTTTTTTTTGCATTTTCAAGACATTTTTTTGTCAAGAAGGGTTTTTTGTACTTTCAAAAAAGTGTGTTGCCTATGAAAGATGATTTTAATTCTGTTTCTTTTTCCTTTTTTTCTTGTGTGCACTTTCGTCTTTTATTACACATTTTTTTTTACATCATCAATATTCCTTCACATTTTGTTAATTAGATCATTTTAATGAAATATGTAAGAAATATATAGATTTAATTTATTATTTTTGCAATTTTTTTCTTTCAGAAATGTAATTTTTTTTCTACCTCCAAAAAATTATTTTGCTTATTGAAATTTTTGTGCCTTTTTTGCACTCAGAATCACTTTTTATTGAGGCATATTTTTTAGACTTCAACAAATGCATTTGCAGTTCACCAATTTATTTGATTTTCATTGATTTTTTTTCTTCTTTTTGTTTTATCAATCAGGAGATTTTTTTTCTGTGCTGTGAAACATATGTGTTTATTTTTTCTTTCTTTTTTCATTTTCTTTTTTAAAGATTTGGTTTTTTTTTTGGATTTCTTCACCAGTGAAATGCTTTTGCAGTTGACCTTCAGGGCCTCCATACTCGTTCCTAACATTATTTTATGCGCTGTATTTCAAACATGCTTTACTGTACATGTTTAAATTTTGAATAGACTTGCAAACTCACATTCATGCTCCAGAGCACACACAAATGAACAAACATGCCAT
Organism: Cheilinus undulatus; assembly: GCF_018320785.1. NCBI lineage: Eukaryota > Metazoa > Chordata > Actinopteri > Labriformes > Labridae > Cheilinus > Cheilinus undulatus. Next base: position 15,102,838 of record NC_054865.1, read on the forward strand.
ACACCTCATCTCATAAATGCCACAAACACACAAACAAATAAAAACACCCACAAACCCTCACTGCAGTAGTGGCCCTGGCTCTGACTGTGTTGTATGTGTGTAGGATTAAGGGCGGGGGCCAGGCCTGGGGAGGGAACCAGGATGGAGTGGTGAACAGCCAGCCCGGTGCTCGAGTGGTGGATGAGCGTGAACAGATGGCCATCAGTGGGGGCTTTATCCGCAGGTATGTGTTTGTGTGGAGGTGGTGAGCTTTCTTCTGTGTCTGAATAAGTGCTTGTGTTTGCCCGTGTGTGTGTGATACTCTTCAGTCTATAATTATAGGAAATTATATAGGACCTCGGTAGCCCTTTTGACATTACACCACATTAATGGAGGTGGGTTGCTGACCCTTTGATTCCACACTCTGTGTTGCTAAGTTTAGAGGCTTACAGACTTATAGGAGAACAGGACACATTCTGCATCATCTATAGACAGTTTTCATAAAGCAACAATAAAACTATATATTTAAAAACAGATGCTTGCTGGAAATTAAATATTCCACTTACTTCCAACCTTCTAAATGCTTTTAATTTCCCTGATAAAACAGTGTAGAGTCAGAAGTCTTTTCATTGAAATATTTCTACTCTTAACTGTCATCTGAAGGTATTTTATAACCAAAGCTTCACAGCTAATAGGGGTCCAGCAAAAATAACTTTTTAAGGATAGCAGAGCATTAAAGGCCTGTGATGCAGCTTTCAGAGCAGATTTTCAGACCAAAACAAATGCTCTCCCCCCTCTGCTCCTGTCTCCACACCTCCCATACTATTTCCGTGTTTCTGGGGTCAACGTTTCTGTGAGGAGGAGTAACAGACGAGTGCTTAAAAAGCATGTCAAAACAGGATTTTGCAATCAATTTCATGTAACAGTATGCATCTCCAAGCTGATTCAGTTGTTTGTTTAATAGGTGGTGCAGAGTTCATTGGTTCTTCTTCAACACTGTCATTATGCACATACACAGAGCATCCCTGAGCAGGCAGGGCAGTCTCCTCCACATGCAAGCTGGGAGTTGGTCCCCATTTTGTAGCTACAACTGCCTACACTCGCCTTGGAAAGCTTTCCATAAGATTTTGGAGTGTTTTTGTGGGCATTTTGCAGCATTAATTTTGGCAGCTATTTTTAATTTTAGTCTTAGTTTTAGCCTTAAAATGAAATGCATTTTAGTTTTTGTCACATTTTAGTCATTTCTATCCTTTTTAGTTTAAGCCTAGTGTTAGACTAAAAAAAGTCCTCACATTTTTGTCTTCAGTTTTAGTCCAAGCATTTATTTTCTTGGCTAAATCTGGTACCAAATCATGTTAGTGTGTTCTATGCTCCCTGACAATCCTGGGGTCCCTACTCTTTGCAGCTGAGAGGCAGAATAGCTACAAACCTGGACTTTTTATCTCATATGAGCCCCTACAGCTGCTCTTCTGCGTGTCAGTGTACTATCTAAATCCCCGTGGAATTATTTTACGCGCCCTGAACTGAGCTTTTTGTCTGCGTTTGGATGCCTTTCAGTGCTGCACCAAACAAGCTCTCATGTCACCGGACAGTCTGTGTTCAGAGCAGGATTAAATGTTCAGATAAAAGATGTTTTTAACGGTGACGAGAGCTATTTTAACCCTCTGATGAGAGCTGGAAGTGAATGCGCCTCAGGATTAATAAATGATGTTCCGTACAAAAGTCAGCGATCAAGATCCCAATTTCACTGCTTGGTGACATGAAATAGAATTAGAGGTAAGTTAATTCAGTGGATGATACTTTGGTATTATGTTTTGTTTTTTTTTGTTTTTTTTAATGAGAGAGGTTAAATCAGCCGTGAGATTAACCGGCACACTCTTGTCCGCGTATTTGGCACTCTCCTTTACGCACGGAGGATGAAAGGTGTTTGTTATCCTGTGAGCTGCTGTTTGTCACTAAAACAAGGGAAGAAGTTTTATTTCACAAATTAAAAAACCTCTTACAGTCAGTAAAGCCTGACTTTGTTTGAAACTGGTCAGAAATGTGGACTGGACTGGGATCCATTAGAAAGAGGCCGTGGAGCTGTGCGAAGTTAAATTCTTCAGCTCTTATAAAATGTTTGTAGCTTGATGAAATACAGTGAGACAAAATACATATTCCTCTCTCTCTTGAAAAATCCTGCTGTCTCTGCAGCTGCTACCTCTGCTCTGGGGCGGGTCCTTTTGTTGTTACTTGACGCTACGTCACATTCCCGCGCTTGTGCTCCTTCATATGCATCCGTGCCGTGCTTAGGCCCACCTCGTCCATCCGTACCGGGGCTGCGAAGCGTGCCGCGCCGAAGCATGGAACGATTGCACTCACACCGGACAAACGTACGGGACTTCAGGCTGAAACGGGCCTAGGCACGGTACGGATGGCCTAGTGTGAGTGCGCCCTTAGTCTAGTTTTATTCATTTTGACGAAAACTTAACTTACTTTTTGTCCTTTTTTATCAGTCAAAATCAATCAAAGTTTATTTAGATAGCACATTTAAAAACAGCAGCAGCTGACCGAAGTGCTGTACGTTAAGGGAAAGAAATACAGATCAATATGCCCCCCCCCCCCAAAAAAAAAAAAAAGAAAAAAAAAATCTCCATTCCTGTTCATCCCAAAGGTGTTTAATGAGGTCGAAGTCAGGGCTCTGTGGGCCAGTCAAGTTCTTCCACACCAGACTCATCAAACCATGTCTTCTTTATAGTCCTTGCTTTGTGCCCTGGGACACAGTCAATAGAAAAGTGCTTTCCCCAAACTGCTGCAACTAAGTTGGAAGCATAGCATTGTCCAAAATATCTTGGTATGCTGAAGTATTAAGATTGGCCTTCACTGGAGACAAGGAGCCTCCATACCATTATCCCTACCCCTCCAAACTTCACAGTTGGCACAATGCCGTCAGGTAGGTTAGTTCTCACAGCATCCACCAAACCCAGACTCACCAATCTGACTGCCAAACAGAGAAGCGTGATTCGTCACTCCACAGACCATGTTTCGACTGCTCCACAGTCCAGTGTCGGTGTGACTTACAACACTCCGTCTGACACCTGGCATTGGACTTGGTAATGTGAGGCTTGCATGCAGCTGCCTGGTCATGGAAACCCATTCCATAAAGCTCCCATCGCCAGTGGAATTTTCAGAACTCTTTAGCTGTGGAAGCAGTCGTTCACCCAGCTCTATGATTTTACACGGTCTTCCATTTCATGGTTGAGTTGCTGTTGTTCCTGAATGCTTCCACTTTCTAATTATCACTTACAATTGACCTTGGAACATCCAGCAGGGATGGACTTTCATGAATTGTCTTATTGCAAAGTTGGCATCCATGACGGTTGTTGCTGGGCTCTTCAGATCGACCATTTGTATCACTTGAATACATAATTAACAGGTGTGGCCAAATACATTTGTCCATATAGTGTATCTTTAGGCATCTTACAATTCCAGATTGTTTTATTTTGTTCTACTAAGGTGGGAGGGCACCCTCTGAAACAACAATTCTCAAGTGGTGTGTCAAAGCATACTGGTGTACCTGTAAGCAAGTCTATGTGTGCCAATGAAATGTATTCAACCATATATGATCACTACAAACTATGCCACAACTTAAGGTATTGTAAAATGGGCTAAAGAGGCTATTTTTCATGGATGTGTCGTGCTTTGAGAGTCTGGCATAATCTTAGGAGTGCCTTGGACAAAAACATTTGAAAACCACTGCTCTAAACACTCCAAGCAGGGCTTTTTAATAAGTAACCCAAGTATGAACATTGTCTTCCTCTTGCTGAGGTTTTTCACCACCTCAGAAAGCAGGACTTTCAGGAGCTGTTTTACAATGCTCACTTTTCTGAAGGCTTTCAGGACTACCTATCCCAGAAATCGTCCGGAATTGCTACATATGTCTTATGCTACACAAGCCGCAGTCCAGCATTGCATGCTTTTTGCTTTTTTCATATCAGTGCTGTAACTGGACATGTTCACAGTATTAATGAGCATACTGGCAGACACAAAGGAGAATTAATCATTGTAGTACTGTGCACAAAGATCACACCAGTTGAGAGACTTTAAATGTCACCAGCCCCACCCTCTCCCTTATGGTGAACCTAGTGGAGGTATTCTTCTGAGCTCTAAAGTCATCTCAACCTGTTTTCACATGGAAATTGTACTCAAGGGATGGCTGCACAACTTTCTGGCGAAATCTGAGTGAAAATGTGTATGTTTGTGTTCACATAATCCCTGAGTAAACCCAATAAACAGCAACACTGATCTAAGGAGCTGTCCATGGTGCTGAATGTCCACAGAGAAAGAAGCAGCAGCCTCTGTGTTTTAAAGCCTGTTATTTCCATATTCTTTTGCCAATAAACACCCTTACATTCTCCTCCTGTGTGTTTCAGGGTAACAGACGATGCCAGGGAGAATGAGATGGATGAGAACCTTGAGCAGGTGGGCGGTATCATTGGGAATCTGCGTCACATGGCCCTGGACATGGGTCAGGAGATTGACACCCAGAACCGCCAGATCGATAGGATCATGGAGAAGGTACTGTACAAAAAGCAGCCATGGAGAAGATAAGCTGTCGTTGATATAGTTTCCATTTTATGACTCAAAATTCATAATAACTTAGGGAAACAAGCCAGATTCACATTTAATGTGAAGTGGACAGTCAGGATGCTTTGAACCCAGACTGTGAGCAGGCTAAGATATTTAGTTTAAGACACAAATAGGTCATTAATTAAAAGTCAGAGCTGTGGATAAAGTAAGTAGATAGAAAGCTACAGATCTAGAGGACATGGCAGCTTATCTATAGAGTATTGAGCTGATTATTTAGCATGGATTACATGCTTGGCATTAGGCTGTGTGGCAGCGGATGCAGCAGTGCTGATTTGGAGCAGATTTAGCCTGGGTTTGACACAGTAATGGAGGAAATCTGATTCAGATCCTATTGGACAAAATCTGGGTGTTAAGCCCCCCAATTGTGTACTTACTCCATTAGTTCAGTCTTCATTAAAGGATCATTCCACTTTAATTCAGCCTGGCTCCTCTCCCATAAAGGTCTGAAAGATTCTGACTTTGCACTTGTCACTTGTGTTAAATTGATTTAGGTCAGAAGAACTCATCCAAGCCTTGTACAGCATCCTAAATAAATTTGATTTTAACCTGATACACATAAAACCCTTCTACCTGATCAAGGCTGAATACAAACATGGCAAGCCTTCAACAGTGATCACTCACCTATTTCACAAAGTGGCCTTTTATTGCTGACTCCACACTGAGGGTTGAAGCTCAGTTGATGTTATGCAATGTAACTGCTGTGCTCCAAAGGTCTGTTTCAGAAAGCAGATGTAGAGATACACAAAAGAAGAAGAGAAAAATGCTGAAAGTAAGGAGAGGGAGATGGAGGAAGATGGATGTAGAGAAAAGAAAGAGATGCAGATAGAGCTGAGAGAGATGCAGAAGGGGAGGCAAAGAAGGTTGAGAAAGAAAGTAGAAGGAGATGCAGAAAGAGAGAAGAGGGAGATACAGAAAATGAGAATTAGAAAATGCAGAAAAGGAGAGGGGGATGAAGAAAATAAGAAGGGGAAGATGTAGAAAGCAAAAGGAGGAAGATGAAGACAATAAAAAGAGGGAGATGCAAAAATAGAAATGGGGAAGATTCAGTAAAATTTGTCCACCTTTCCGAAAATGTGTGCTGAAACAAGCCGTTCTCAGATTTTCCCCTTGTGTCACATGTGGAGTTAGCATCGCCCCTAGGTTCGTTTGGCCCTCACCCCTTGGAAGAAAGTTCCCCTCTCCTCTCCTGATCCTGGAGAGCCACATCCATTAAGCCACATCCATTTCCTGAGAGGGGTGTGGTCAGGGGGTGGAGTCAGATAGCTAATTAAGATTTAACACTACAGAAACAGCTTGTCTTGAGCAGGGCTGAGACAGAGGGTTTTTAGACGTGCAAAAATCCAATAATGGAGTGTTTTTTCAGCAACAAACTTCACAAGCATATTTTGAGGACTTTTGAGTCCAATATAAACTTGTCTTAAAGGGACAGAATATGTGACCTTTAGGTTTACATGACTTCCTAGCTGACAGGGACATAAGAGAAAATGCCCCCTCTTTGAAACTATGAAGGCTACTGGTATATATGGTTTAATCTTTGCATATTTTTTGTTACCTCTACCAACAGACTGTCCTTTTCTCTTTCAGGCCGACTCCAACAAGACCAGGATTGATGAGGCCAACCAGCGTGCTACAAAGATGTTGGGCAGTGGCTAAATTGCTTCAAAAAAAGTGCTTTCATCCCCGTTTAACCCTTATCACCCTAAGAATAACAACACCAACTAAACCCAGCCCAGCCCCCGACACCAACAGCCAGTGCCCGATTCCTATGCTCGACAGTAGGCGCTGCAGCATCATGCTTTTATTGTGTAACTTGTAGAGGTTTGCACACATGCACATATCATACATCCCTCTCTACCCTGCCCATCACCTCCCTCCCTTCTTCTCCTCGTTGTCGGTGATGTTCTGTGTTGTTGCTCTTTTGATTTTGTTAATAAATTATAGTTCTGTCCACTGGAATCCTCTCCACACTGTACATAGTGCTTCTTAAATGGCTACATTGATCTAGATCATTTGTCTTGTTCTCTTCATCACACTTTTTTTAAGTCTGTGTGTAATATAAACTGTATGTACACCCTGTTCCAACATGTCCCAATGTCAGTATTATGCTGTCGTCAATGTAAGACTCACTCTGTTGTGATGTCGTGATGCTATTTGATGAGGCCACAGTGATATGCAGTGAATATAGTGAACATGCAGCCCTCACAGCTTCTTAACAAGGCCACTGTTTAAATACAAAGTCATTTATTGTAGATAAATTATATAGTTAGAAAGTACCTGAGCCTGAAATGGCTTATTGATCTGACTGTTAGCTTACTCTTACCAAGAGCAGTATTATTGCAATTTGATGCCATGATTGATTGTATACACCTTTTCCTCAGGGAGCCAAATCTGTCCATCCAAAAGCAACTGATCTGTTTGGATCCATTAAACCTGCACCATAAGACTAAAAGTAAATGCAAATATGTGAAATTGTTTGTGGTCTGAGTAGCACTGTTGAAGGAACCAACGGGCATTAACCATAACCGCAGACATTCACTACAAGTTGTCATATCTCAGCAAGCGTTTACGTCTAATTTCTAGTCAAAAATATCTCATTAGGCTTAACAAAAGCCTCATTCATCTAAAAAGTCCAAATAAACATCATTTTTCAAGCTGTAAAAGGCTAAAAACAAGGCCTGAATTGCTAGTAGAAAAAGTATCTGTCATTGTAGCAAGCTTTTTATATCTTAAAAAAAGATGTTTTTTTGGCCTTTTTAGATAAATGTGGCTTCTGAAAAGAAAAATCAGTTATTTTTGTCTGGAAATCAGACACTTTACTTGTTCAGACTTGTGTTTTGCAGTGTTGGGATTGATACTGAAAGGATGTGGAGCCTAGTTAGAGTTCAGAGTTCAACACACACCAACTCCTTTATCACACCAGGCTAGACTCCTTTACCCATGATTCAACCCTTTCAATATAAAGTCCTGCTTCAAGTGTGTTATGCATGTCCATCCGCTGCTAGAAGACACTGAATAATTCATCTATCCAGGCAAAAAATATCCTAACATGGCAACCGCATGCTACGTATGTAGGCCACACAGAGGAGGGGCTCTTATTTATCTGCAATAGTGCCACTCTTTTTGTTTCATGTCTCTTTACCTTTCCAGACTGTGATCACCACTGTAAATTAAACCTTGGAAAATGCCAATAAAACCATCATAACTGTAGAACCAAACTCTGCTTTTGTTCTGTTTTAATGCTGGTGTGGACTGTGGAGAAAAAAGAAGAATGAAGACAGTAAGTATGACGACGATACCTGAAGGAGGAACAAATCAGGGAGAAAATAAAGAGTAAATGCATTTTTAAAGGCAAAGCAAATTCTATTGTTATTGACACATGCTGAATTATTTAATTTGGAGAAAGTAAAGCTGTTAGTATTGTTAAGTCGTTCGCACTAAAGATGGCTGTGTAAAACAGAAAGCTGTGTTAATCAACAGCCTCATTCTGTGAGTGCTTCTCACCAGTTGTTGCTAAGCTAGTTTACAGATGATGACGAAATTATTACCCTCCACCCCCGTAACTGGACTTTTTATACTGTGTGTAAATTGGAAGATAACCCCCAATTTAAGTTGATTTTCTAAACTTTGATTAATACAAAGTTTTTTAGTTGTTTTTTTTAAACATTGCCCAACAGTTGTTTGTGCTATGGCTCTGTAAACCCTGGTAAATTTTTTTTGTTTTTATGAAATAATTTTGTTTCTGTGTGCAAAGTAAAATACTGTAAACATCCAAAACAAAACTAGGATGTTTGGAAAAGCTGGTGTCTGGGGAAATACTTTAAAAAAAACAGAAATGTTCATGGATGGGCCTTATAATTTTGTCCTTATGTGCAGATCTGACACATTAGGATTAATTTCATTCAGTTTAGTTATACATGCTCAGTATAAAATCTTCATCTGTATGAGTCATCTATAAATATAAGAACTCTTGTGACCGAGTCATGAGTGGATGTAGAAGATGATTGAAAACCTGCAGCCAAATTAGTTTTTACTTCAGGACACGGGTGGTTAATGTATTCAGAGAAGAAAAAATCCACTGGAATCAAGAGGAACCAACTTTTACGGACAGTGTGAACCAAATCTCCCTGTGGGTGGAGGAATAGTTTTTTACTCCTAATTTATTTATTTATTTGACATGAAGGAATAAAAATACAAGGCACACAAAGAACGAGCTTGATTAAAAGGGAACCTAAATAAAGTATAAAGTGTAACTAAAAAGAATACAGGCTTCACTAAAGTGCTGAAATTTAGTCTAAACAAGGGAGATAAAAATGTCTTTAACTGACAGACAAATGGTTCAGTCTTCATCCCCACCATGTGCCACTGACATGACTTTGCTTTACTATCGCTGTAAGAGCTACAACATTTATTCCCAATATCAACACTTCTTTGCAGCCACAATTAGAGTGTACAACTCACAAATCACTCAGCAACATCAGTGATTTTTATTATGTGTTAAGATGAGCAAACGTAATAAAACGTGTTCTCCTCATCGCCCCTCCCACAGGAGAGTCAGAGGTCACAGGGCTTATCCTGACCAGTGGTATCTTGCTCTTTAACTGGGGTAAAATGGTTCAAATGTGCATTATGAACACTTGTGTGTAAAGCCCTCGTGTGTAGCATGAAACCCGTGGAAAAACAAACAGTAAAGACTGAGATGGCTGAGAGGGACAGAGAACGAATGATGTGCTGCAGCACATTACACTAATGGACATCTACTGCAGGCTGCCCTGGGCTTAGACCGGATTACAGTTTACCACGTCACTAAGACTACACACATACACACACTACACAGTAATCCGCTATACCTTGGTTACAGGCCTGCCCATGCAGGACGATACACACAACATGCAATGATCATCAAAGTTATTCAACAGAAATTAAAATGTGCATTTTTTAGGTACAACGTGAATTTCAGCCTACAATAACATCCTTAGGGAATATGTAGACCTTCAGTCCGTCACACGCAGGTTTTATAAACGTTTTTTGCTTATGCACCGATGAAAACACCAACTTACACTCAGATCGCTTCAGTGCTTTTTTAAACGAAGAGCTCCCCCTGCTGGTGAGACACAACTATCAGCAGTAGACAGTGATGTTAATGGGTGGTTTTCTCCTCTTCAATAATGTAGAGTGTGTTTGAATTCTGAGGAAACATGCCATCTCACTTAGGTTTCAAATTTAATAACAGATAAAGTTTTAAAAAAAGAGGACGTCTGAAAGATGGTTGCTCATCACGGAGGCAGAGTCTAAAAAAAGATGCTATCAAGTTGCATTATGGGAAATATATATATGGTATACTGTTTTGGGGGCATGACTCACACCAAGTGCATTGAATTAAGGCCACATGATCCTCTGCTTCTTTAAAACAAAAGTTCAAACATAAATACACAAACCAACATTTCAAACTGAGTATAATTGGAAGCTGTTTATAATCCAGGGGTAATGCAGCCTTATTTATACATCTTGTAGGAGTCATTTTTAGTTTTATATTTGCTTTATTGATAATAAATAGTTTTGTTTGCCTGACTATTCTAGATAATTCTCTTTATACAAATAAGATTTCTGCTGATGTTTTCTTTGGCTAATTACTACTTTGTCTAACTGCATAGTTTTTTGTTTTTTTTTTTTATTAGGTATTTTGGTAACACTGTGGATGCTGCGGTTAGAGCCGGCCGTAGCCATTTTGGTGCCCTGGGCAAAATTATGATTCAGAGCATTTTCAGTTTGATGTCAGCAGCAATCCTCAAAAAAGTAGGGACAGGGCAGCAAAAGACTGGAGAACTAAGTGGTACCAATGAAAAACAGCTAGAGGAGTATATTATAACTAACTAGGTTAACTGTCAACAGGGCAGTAACATGACTGAGTATAAAAGGAGCATTTCACAAAAGCAGAGTCTCTCAGAAGTAAAGATGGGCAGAGGATAACCATTCTGCAAACAAATGTATCTAAAAATTATGGAACAATTTCAGAAAGTGTTCCTCAACAAAAAAAAAAAAAGAAAAAAAAATGAAAAGACTTCTGAATATACAACCATCGACAGTCCAAAATATTCAAAAGATTCAAAGAATCTGGGGAAAGGCTTTTGATCTTGCAGCTGTCAGGCATCACTGCATTTAAAACAGGTATGATTCTGTAGTGGAAAACACTGCATGGGCTCAGGAACACATCCAACAATCATAATCTGTCAATGCTGGTTGTTGTGCCATCAGCAAATGCAAGTTTCAGTTGTATCATGCAAAAGAGAAACCATATGTGAACACACTCTGAAAACGTAGATGTCTTCTCTGGGACAAAGCTCATTTAAAATGGTCTGAGGCAAACTGGAAAACTGTTCTGTGGTCAGATGAACCAAAATTTTAAATTCTTGTAAACCATGGATGCTGTTTCCTGCTGACTAAAGAAGAAAGGAACCATAGTGCACAATTCAGAAGCCTGCATCTCTGACGGTAGGGGGTTACATTAGTGCGTATGGCATGGGCAGCTTATACATCTGGAAAGGTTCAAGGTCCTTTACTAGTCCCCTGAAAGATAAATTTGTTGTGCAGACAGGAGTTCAGCATCCCAAAGATACAAATAACAAATAATAACACAACTGATATACAATTCAAGACACAATTGGACAAAGTACATTAAAAACTAACAGTAAGTAAGTAAGTAAATTTCATTTGTATAGCACCTTTTACATAACATGTCACAAAGTGCTTCACAACAGTTAAAATGAAAATACAACAAGTAAACAACAGCAAAGCATCAAAAATATGAAAAACCATGAAACAATTGCATATATCCAAATCAATGTTATAGATGTTCAAAAGCCAATTTGAAAAGATGTGTCTTAAGCTCCTTTTTAAAAACCTCTGCCGAAGCAGATGAGCGCAACTGGAGTGGAAGAGAAAAAGGCGCTATCACTGCTGAAAAGTATATAGAGGTTTTAGGGCAACATATACTCCTATCCAGACAAGTTCCTTTTTGGGGAAGGCCTTGTATATTTTAGCAAGACAATGCCAGACCACATATCGCATCCAACACAACGGCACAGCTTCACAGTAGAAGAAACTCGGCACTGAAATGGCCTGCCTGCAGTCTAGATCTTTCACCAATAGAAAAGATTCTATCCTACATCAGACAAGACAAGAATGGTACAACATTTCTCTCCAAAACTCCTGCAACTGGTGTCCTCACTTCCCAGATGTTTACAGACTGTTGTTAAAAGAAGAAAAGATGCTATAAAATGATAAACATGGCCCTGGCTTTACTTTTTGAGATGTGTTTTTGCCATCAAATTCAAAATGAATTAATATTTCCCATGTATTGATCAAATGTCACAGTTTCAACATCTGTTATGTTGTTTTATTCACATTTAACATAGCGTCCCAACTTTTTTGGAATACAGGTTGTACAGCACAACGCACCAGATTAAAAAACTAAGGTAGACTCACGTGTAGGTAATGATTTTTAGGAAAGAAAATTTGATATTGCTATTAAATGATTGAATTATCATTACATATTTTGATGGTACCTTGATCTACATGTAGATGTGAGTGGTTTCTATCTTTTGTCTCATTAACAAAACCTGGACTGGGAATGAAATTTAAAAGACTTTAAATGATAACACCCCATTGGTGGAAGAGCACTGCAACCATCTGACATCATCACTATCCAGAGTGCATTGCACAACCATCGCAGCCTAAATGTGAATCTATTTTTTACATACGTAACATAGTCCCTTTTGTACAACATACACACAAGAACTCAAATTTCGATCTTAAAGGGTCAGAGTGTCTTATTACAAAATGCTTCTGTTTATATTAGTAGCTGTATCTTTTACTGAGTACAGTCTTGTTTTACTCTCTCCACCCCTGCAGTTGTCAAACCCAAAACAGTTTCAGTAGGAGCATATCAGGACAAGAAACAGGCCAATCAGAAACTTAGACGCAAACCTTCGGCTATCTCCGCGAGTCATGTGACTTCAACCCGTCTCAGTCGTGATTTTCCGTCCAGACGAGTCTCCCTCCTTAGCACCGGACGGTTAGCACTCATCGGTACCATGTTCCGAGCCGTGTTCAGACTATCATCCACGGGGGCCCGGAGTCTGGCTCAGTCACGACCCAGCTACCCAGGTAGGACTGTCCACAGTGCACCTGCCGGGAAATTACAGAGCTCTGAAATAAAGATGTATTCAATAAGCTAGGTCGGCTAACTGTTAGCTTAGCTGCAGTTGATCGTATATGTACGGGCTAACTTAGGGTGACATTGAAATATATTTATGCGCAGCTTTCTGTTTGATCTAGAAATGATTTTATTCCTCTAATTGATTTTTTCATAGATTATTTTAAATGAAGCGGCGCGAAATAAAATGTAGTTATAGAGTCACGACCTTGTGATGACCCTCCTGTCAGTTCATGAGAGTCAGTCACCGCAGTTAAACGCAGCAGACATCATAATGTCACGTCGGACCCATAGCCACATTATTTATCATGTTTAGAAATATATCTCGTATAACTCAGGTTTGTTATATCCTGTAAGTTTTTACAGACCTAGTTTTTTCGTTTGCCAGTCCCGATGTTAATGAGCGTCTACGTGACCTGTCCTACACTCAACTTTCACTGTTAGCTTACAGTTCGCGGGGCTTTGCATACTTCGAGAGGGCAGATAAGGTTCATGTCACTCTTTTCATTTGTAAATGATTTGCCTTGTTCTTTCTTTGGTTCGTAATTTGGAGATGAGCATATACTGTATACTGATATTTTGTGCTAAATATTTCTTTTTTTCTTTGTTTGTGTTGTACAACATTTGAGAAAGAGAGAGAGAGAGACGGTCTCTATTTAAGATAAGGAGGAAGTTTATTAAACCTGCGGGGAATTCCAGGCCTGGTTGCTCCAACATTACAGAACAAAAAATAACACTAAGGGGGGTCAAACACAAAAGAAATATAAACACATAAAATGTAAAGTGAATTACAGTATCAAGTGGATAAGAGTTAAAATTAGGGCTGCAGAATTGATCACAATTTCATCTTTATTGCACTGAGAATTTGTAACTGCCACTCCTTTACCAAAGGCTGAAGTTATCACAAGTGTTTACCAGTTAGATGGAAGCCTGGGTATAATGGTCATGCTTCTGCACCATTTTAGTTTAGTTTAGTTTATTTATTTGCACATGATAAAACAGATAAGAACAATTACAAAATAATTTTAAAAAGCATCATGTAGGAGAGGTAAGAAGCCAAAAAGGCTTGTCAAGAAACCTCTCCCTGATATAACAATAGTTAGTCTAGGCAGCAATGCAGGTTAGCTATTTTTATGGTGTAGCAGATAAAACTATTGCCAGCTGTTAACAACACTGAGATCAATTAGTGCAAGAGAAGCTTTTTGGATTCAGAGGTGACATTTAGCAAAATCAGGTCAAGAGAAACATGAAGAACAGCAGACAGACATGCAAACGCTGTGTAAGCTAACATGTAGTAATCATCTTTTTTAAACTTGTTGCACTTTATTATGTAATGCTTTCAAAAACCTCATCACATACTAGGGCTAAATGATTTGAGAAAATTGGCCAGCTGCGATTACTTTGTCCAATACTGCGACTGTGATTTACTTATGTATTGAAAAAATCAAAAGATTAATAATAATAATAATAATAAACCTAATTTATAAAGCAGTTTTCTTAATAAAGTTACAAAATACTATGCAAATAGCTAACCTACAGTAACCTAAGTTTTTAAATTACATTTTCTTAATTTGCTGATCAGTAATATCCATAAACTGCAAGCTTAATGAGCAAACACATCTAGTACAGAATAACTCCTGCTACAAAGTGAATGTATGCTGCCTGTCTTTAAGTCGCCTGTCTTCAGCAATGCTTTTGGTCGGCAGTCTTAGGCTACCCATTTAGCAATTGCATTAGTTTGCTTAGTTGTTGATGTTTTGTTGACAAAACCAGGCCTGCTGCACTCCCCCAGTGTAGCTTGACGGCCATGGCTTAACCCAGTGTTGATGTTAGCATCTTTGCTAATATGCAGCTTTGGTATTATTGGAATTTCCATTGGGCAGCTTTTTAAAATGGAAATTTACCATTAAGCATACCTGGGTCTGTCTCCTCAGTCACCTTTTTTTGATCTCTCATGTAAACATCTGTGCTGCAGGACTACAGGAGGAGGTTGTGGTCAAACTTGGCCATGTGATTAATTTGCATTATTGTTTTTTTAAATGTGTTTAAATTTTCCAGATTAATCATACGCGTTAATGCTAACGGCCATAGTATGTACTGTATAGAGTATGTATATAATAAAACAAGAACAAGACTCGGAGGAAAAAAACATCAATACATATATAAAAAAAAAAATAAAGAAGAATTTACATACATTCTTCAGTTAGTGACCACATTGATAATACTACATGATGATGACAAGGGATGCATGATATTTTTGCTGATATTTCCAAACTCATTCAAGCCAATACCGATATATGTGCACACTGTTCTTCTTGTACCAAGAAAAGCTGAGTCAAGCAGAGCTGAGAGAGAAGTAGGGAAGGTTTTCAGCTTTCCTATCAGCTTTTGCTTGGATTTTTTTTAAGAGTCCCCCTTTTATAGCAGATGTTATACATGAATATCCTGTACTTCATATTAGCAAGTGTTTATCAATTTTACAATTGTCTTTTTCTTCAGCTCCCTTGGCAGCTAGGTGTTATTCCCATGGCAAAGTGGAGACAGATGAGGAGTTTGACGCACGTTGGGTGACGTACTTCAGCAAGCCTGACATAGATGCCTGGGAACTGAGGAAAGGTGACTGTGTTTACCGTTTATCCCTTTGCTATTTTATTAATTTATTTTTGTTACATTGTTCTTACTCATCTGATAGTTACAGTCCCAGTTGTGTGCTAAAATTAGCATTGTTATTGGTTAGAAATCTCAATAAATATGGATTTCTCTTTGTTTGCACAATACTTTCATTATTGTTACTCGTTCTTTGACATCATTGTCCATTTTTCTCTGAAGGCATGAACACCCTGATTGGATACGACCTGGTACCTGAGCCCAAGATCCTGGATTCAGCACTTAGGGCCTGCCGAAGGCTTAATGACCTCGCCAGCGCCATCCGCATCCTTGAGGCTGTTAAAGTGAGTGACCATCCCTTTATGTCAACCATTAACTTTTCTTTCTGAGCTTGGTTTCAAAGGAACTTATGACTCCTGACAGACTCTGAACTTGAATCGTGAGTGTTTTATAATCTATAAAAATAGGCTATTGAACAGACAAATCCAATCAAAAACTTCCACTCAACAAACTAATGCCGTCACACATTCAGTAAAGGAATAAGAACAATAAATGAAATCGCAAATTTGCACAAACAAATAATACCCAGTTTTATTGGATAGGATAGGCACTTAATCACCATTGAATAAGATAATCTATAAAGCCTTGTTTGGCAGCATTATCAAACAGCAGCATGAATAAATTGATTACAAAACCGGGGTCTTTTTCCTCATGTTCTAATCTCAAAATGCTTCAAAAACCATACCTTAATAAGAAATACTACCTGCACTTCTATATTGCCCCATTTTTATCCAACAATCAGCACAAGATTGTGAATTTGAAGATGCGATAGTCTTAAAATGTATGTAGAGGGACCCTATAAATGGAAAAAAGTGCAATATTTGAACAAAGGAATCAGTTACTCAAAAACACTGAAGACAGAGCAGAGGAAGCAGCCTAAGTGAAAGATGTTTGCAGTTTCTGCCAAGTAAATGAAAATAAATAACCAATCATTGCACTGAAGTGGTACATTTAGCTGTAGAAAAATTAATACTGCAGTTGTGTACTTAAATTGTGTGGGATGGTGGTAATGAATTTAACAGTTTCTCCACAGCTCTGGAGAGGAAAATATTTTATAATTTATTTCTGTTTGTTTTTCTTCATTAATCCCAAGGGAAATTGAGCTTTTCACTCTGTTATTGTGAGACCTGCTACACTCACAGGCCTCAAAGAAAGTACTGAAAAAGAAAAAAAAACAGTAGAATTATAGATAACGCTTGAATGATTTGAGCATCATATATCTGTTTAGAGAGCATGATGGCTTCTTTACTTTTTAGAAACTTGCCCCTTTTACAAAAACCCAAATGTACAGCACAATTGAATTTAAGTAGTTAAATTTCTTTACCATGATATAAAACACAAAAACACAATTTTCTAAAAAACAAAAACAACAATATCATAAGTGATGGCTACAACCCAAAATACTCCTTTCTGGATGTTTTTTTTTTTTTTTTTACTTATCCAGTTTCTAATTTGCTATTTCTTTTCAATTAAATTTAGCTTGACTGTCAAAGTGTTCTTAAGCAGAAAAAAAATATCTGTTAGTTTGTGTCTGCATGTGAGTACAGTAGTTCTGAGCCTGCCTTTAAGGAGAATGTCTAGTATGTGATGGGTACTTATTGTGTGATACTTTATTATATTGAAAAATAATTGAATTTTAGAACAATATAAGACTGCAGAAAAATTACTGTGTAACCAAAGCAGACCCTTTGGGCCTAACTCTTTGTGTTGCAGGACAAAGCAGGCCCCCACAAAGACATCTACCCTTACCTGATGCAAGAGCTGAAGCCCACCCTGTCGGAGCTGGGAATCTCGACACCAGAGGAGCTGGGCATTGATAAGCTATAAGCTTTCAGGTGAGCCTGCTCTGTAGCACACTAGAGCTGAATGATATTATGAAAGATTATTTGACTTTTGGTGTTAAGTTATGCCTGAATATTTCTAAATTCAGAAATAAAATTCCTTTTGATACAACAACTAAAGCTCTTAAATCCTGCCTTAAAACCTTCACGTCTATACTGATTTTCTGTATAAATTTAGATTGTGAATTTTGTTGTCACATGCATCTAAAATGATATTTTCTTCCTCTTCCTCCAGGTCAATTGGCACATAAAGAGATGAGGTCTTCTGATTCTCTCCTGTCATATATGTCTATATTGTTGATTTAAATCATGCTGTCCTGTTGTGTACAAAGTGGTGGACCTAATAAAGAAAACCAATAGTTAAAAAATGGGCCATCTGTTTTGTTCTGGAATATTTTATTCTTTGATATCATAAATAGAGATTTTTCAGCAGTTACTTGATATCATAGTTAGAAAAGCATAAGTATAAAAAAAGAAATATGGATGTTGCTTCATATTAAGTAGTAAACTGCTTATTTATATGTATGGTTCTTCACTGACAGTATTGTGTCACTTAACATTAAAAGGTGGATATAATTGATATCAATATTTCATCTTTTCTTATATATCCTAAAGAAGACAGGTCTCTTTTTGAGAGGGTAATATGCATGAACATACAGGTTAAAAAGATAAATAAAAAGCCAATAGCCCTCTGTCAGGTGAATAAATGAAATGGCATAAAATCTAACAGACCAGCCCTTATTGCAGTTTCTCTGCCAATGCTTTTGTTAAACCTGTTGAGAAACAAAAGCAAATAAAGCATGAATAATACTGCAGTGTTTGTACCACAAAGATTACTACTATTAAACAAAACCATTACATACCAAAGTTATCAGAACATATTTCATAGTACTGGTGTATTTATGAGAATTACTGTCAAACATTACTCTGTAAAAAAGGGTCCAAACTGATGCTTTTGATGTTAGCAGGCCCTGTCAATCCGGTACACATCTATGTTTTGGATCATGATGGTGGAGTGACTTTGTTGCTACTCACTGCTGCAAACTCGTGAACAAAATCAGTAACTGCCCATGGATGTCTACTTAGAGCCTTGATTTATGGATAAAACAGTGTCAGAAACACAAGAAAACTACAAAAAAATGGACATTTGAGTTTACTAACAGAGTAGAATTGTAACATATTTAGTGGATTAAATATATTTCAACTATTCTACAACCTGGTTACAGAAGTGGAATGTTAATTAAACCATAATTTCACAGTCTGCAGGCTAAAGAGAGAGAGAAAGGAAGCTGGAATACATTTCTTCTTTTCTTAAACTGCTTCAATAACATCTCTAGAACACTGAAAGCTCTACAGATAGCACTGCTGTAAATTCTGTTAACTGGTGTTGTCATGATCCTAAGATTTTAACTTCGATTCCGATACAAGGTTTAGTATCACGATACTTGATACTAAACGGGTACTTGAAACTGAAACAATACTAGTTTGATACTCGATATCTTGAGAGGTCAACTCTGAGCAGATGCTGAGGCTCTTAAACATAATTTCTTCTCAAAATGATCAACTACAAGAAGAAATATCCAGGTCTGAATCCTTGCAAAAACAGGTAGATGGTGTTCGTCAGAAGTTGACCGCTGAGATGGACTCCCTAAAGCAGGAGATCTTGGTCCTGAAGACAGAGGCCTCCAGTAGAGACACTGCAACGGCCCTGCAGATAAAGACCTTAACCAGTCAGCAGCAGGAACAGACCAGCAGCTGCAAAAAGCTGAAATCCAAATTGCAAGCAGAGACAGAGACCAAGCGAGAACTGCAAAAGATGTTGCAAAATGCAGAAGCTATGATTGATTCTCTCTGTGAGATGTCCAAAACTAGGAATATTTTTTTATAACCTAACCCTGCATGAAACTTCTCCACAACTTTATCCTTGACCTATCTAGTGATTTCCTTAGCCTTCATGGTGCTGTTTGTTCACTGATGTTCTCTAATTTATGTCTGAGGCCTCCACAGAACAGCTGTATTTAGACTGGGATTAGATTACACACAGGTGGACTCTATTTACTAATTAGGTGACTTCTGAAAGCAATTGGTTGCATTGGATTTTATTCATGAGTATCAGACTCCAGGGGGCTGAATACTTTTGCACACCACAATTTTCAGATTTTCATTTGTAAAAAATTTTGAAAGCCATGCATAATTTTCATTCCACTTCACAATTATGCGCCACTTTATGTTGCTCTGTCATATGAAATCCCAATAAAATATATCTGTTTGTGGTTGTAACGTGAAGAAATGTGGAAAAATTCAAGGGGTATGAATACTTTCACAAGCCACTGTATAAATTGAGAGTACCCATTTCTGCATGGACCACTATTCCACTGGTTTTACACCTAAAGCTCATTGGCTTTGTTCCTATAGGTTATTAGCAGTCATGTGATTCTGATGGTGCTCCAATGTCTGTTGGGGGTCAGGAAGTGGGACACAACCAGTAGGAATAGTGTGGTGCAGGAATGAGTCCTAAAATGCCGACGTGAGCTAGCATTTTAGCATTTCTGGTTCCCTCGTCTGAAATCTAGGTTTTTTTTGGCCGACCGTTGAGGTCAGCCCTACAGATGGCTCTGTCTGTGTCTGACTGAGTGACTGACTGAGAGAGTGATGCGACTTTGAGAGTCATACCATACAGAGTTGGGTTTCCTTGTACTGAAAGCTGTTGGTAATGGCTGCCTCCACTGTGTTAAAAATAGCGAAACATACAGAGTAGCACAATGGATGGGGTTTAGTCATACTGACAGCCCTCTAATGGCCGCCTCCACTGCTTAGAATACCTCAGATATAGCTTTAGCATTGCATCCTTTTTCCTAGACCCACATCTCTGTATGAAATAAAGAATAAAAAAAGCTTTTCATGTTGGGGAAGATGTTTTCACTCTTCTGCTGACCTGCTTCAGCATGTTTATGTGATAATTAAAGGGGAAAAGGTTTCTTGTTGTGTGAATCCTTGTAATGGATGCTATTGGAGTGATGCACTTTTGTCAAAACCGAACAACAACTGAACACCAGCTTACTCAGAACTGGACCACATTTCTTGTTAAAACCAGAGCACAGAGCCACACCGAAAGCCCTTCTTGGCAGAGAAGATAATAGGGGAATGTGTTTCTGTGTAGCCAATCAGATGTTTTAAGAGACAAGCAGGAGCAGAGGAGGGATGACATTGCTCAGGGCTCCATAAACCAATCGCTCTCCACAAAGATGGAAAGGGAGAGAGAGAGAGAGTGTAGAAAATGGAGCTATATAAATTCAAGTGACCAGTAACAATAAATTCCATACAAATAAGGACAGGATCAGGTTGTGTAACATAGCTTTTATACAAAAAATTATGTAAAATTTAATAATTCTTTCAGTTTTATGGTTTATTTATTGTCCCCATCCTCCATTTAGAGTTTGATTTATTTGGGAAATAATTTGACAAAGCAGTGTTATCTTATTAGCTTTCCCAGATGTATGTAAAAAATATTCATGCAATTGATATGAGTCGATCTGGCATGTCAGGTTAGCCGTTTGCTGCAAACAGGGCTTTAATGTTTTAAACCTTTGGGATCCTTCAATGCTCAAACCACAGACACTAGGGACAGCACAAATGCACACTCCAACAACATATCTCTCTGCCAGAACACACAATTCAGTCAGGCATTTCAACAGGCATCCTAGATAGTTGCATTCAGCCATATACTAGGTTTTAACCGAATCTTGTTTTTAATGTGCTGATTTTTTTTATGTTAAATTGATGGCAGCATTTGTAAAAAGCCTGTCGGTTTACGAATGCTGGTGTCGGAGTGAAAATGTAGTTATTTTAGTTGATATGACTTATGCTGCAGCGGTAAAATATAGTTTTAATTTTTAATCATAGAGGATAATTACATTTTATCGCTAAAACATAAAAAAGTAGATTCTGCTTCCGAATTTTACTCATAAAATCTCATTCTTTTGTTGTCTAAATGTTTTTTTCTTATTATTGGCACTTACATGAATATATATCACTGTGTATAAAACGATTTATCAAAATTAATTGATTAAATGTGATAGTGAATTTTTCCCCAGAACCCCCATACTCTTCGCCTTACGTAGCGGCGGCGACGTCGAGCCAGCCAGTCAAAAAAAAAAAAAAAGCGTTGCAGGGTTTTATTTTGGTAGTCTCTACGGAAGTAGTGTAACTGCTGTCACTGCTAGCATATTAGCATGTGGGGCTAACAGAAGTGCCTACTTGCTTCTGAAGAAAACAAAGCAGCGTACCGGTGGGACGCCTGTCATCATGCCTGTATTGCGGAGTGATTTGTGACAAACAGTGCTAAGATGATGAACGACATCATGGAGGAGCCGGAGAAGGACAGTTTGCTGGACGCTCCGCCGGATCCTCAAGTTTTATCGGTAATGTCAGTCAGAGCTAACGATGCTAACGCTAGACAGTATACAGAAAGTGGGAGGCTAGCTCGTTAGCCTAGCGTGTGATTTTTGACAGCTGTTATTTATTTTTTATGCTTATTTGTGACGTGTCAAGATTTTGAGCTTTTTGTCTTCTTGACACTGGTAGTTCTGGATGAAAAATTGTTTCGAGTGACATTTTTATTATGCTTTAAAACACGTAAAATTGATTTTCTCTTCCTGTAAATCGAAGTGGATGCTGGGAAATTTAGGAGGAGTTTAATGTTTTTAAAACTGCTAGGGAAAGTTAAATTTTTGAGTATTCTTTTCAAGACAGTCGTTAGTTCACTAGAAATATCCAAATATAAGTTAGTAGTGATGTCAAAGCCAGACATATTTAGCAATAATGTTTGCATTTATTTTACAGAAACTAAGTATAAGTTTATTGAACTGTATGAATGTATGTATTTCAGTTCTCTATATTGGATCGCTTTTGATATAATGAATGCTAAGCCATCGGGCAGTGATCCTCGGGATGTAAACTCGTTTTTATTGTGCGCTGAAAATTAGTGTTACACTACAAACAATGAATACATTGCAAATGTTTTTTGGGGGGGGATTCTATATGAGTCGATATATAACGTAATAGATTAAAACACAATTGCCATGTATCACATAAATGGGCTGTCTGTTGCCAAGCTGTATGGAGAAAGGATAGGAGGGATCGACCCTTTATTTTCCCATCAGTAAAACAAAACATTAGTTCACTACTGACTTCATATGCATCCAATGGGGAGTTAGTATTTGTGCTTTTGTTACTTTAAGACTTCAGGGGAAGCTTATATTGATGGACAATTGTTCCCAATCAAATGACGTTTTCTGTACAGATTAACTTAAATTCACCGCTACACACTGCGATTGCGCTGTAAAGAAATGGCACACAGGTTTTGGTACTCTATAGTAACAGCATATCTCAATAAACAACTATCCTCTATCAAATAAAGCTCTCTGTATTGTACAGAGCTGCTTGATAGCACAAAGTGGGAAAATGTTTTCTTGGCTTCTTCAAATGAATATAAAATATAGATCTTTTAATTCTACAACCTCAGGGGCCCAGTAGTGGCACAAGACCTAAGAGTGCTGATGGAGGGATCCGACCGGTGGAGAAAAGAGGACCTTACATCATGTCCAGAGCCCCAGCTATCCACCTCAAACTACGTAAGCATTTTTCTGACTCATTTTTCTGACTCATCATAACTCTGGTCTGTTGGTCAAGAGTCTTTACATAATGATTGTTTTTTGTTTTGCTTTAACTGAGGTGTGTACTATAATACACAATGAAAAGGTCTTGAACGTGCTGATTAGCAGAACAGCTAAGCTGATAGTGAGACAATAGTAAGATAAGTATGAGTAGTTTCAGACAAGCCATGTGTCTATAAACCAGATAGTAGGGTAAGGTTTAAGTGATTTAGTTCCCTGCCTACATCTATCCCTTCTAATAGAATGATAAATATATATTAAATTACCAGCACATCATCTGTTTGCCAGGAAGGTTACAGAAACTATCACCTACTGCTCACAGATTGGTCGTTATTTTTTTATATTTATTTTGCAGTGTCCTGCAAAAAAAAAAAAAAAAAAAAAAGAAATTGTATGGCTGCAAATTCCTGCATTACTCCAGGCAAAAGTCACAGACAAGGAAGATGTCCTCACCGATGCTGTACAGTATAGATATGGCAATATGACTCTGTCATGTGAGATTGAAGCAATGCATTCCAAAAACACATGACATATGTTTTACAGTCCCCTATCTCTCTGTTTTCCTTGGGAAGTGTTTCTTAAAAACACTAAACTATTAAAGATTTCTAACTTGCATCTATCATTCAACCAAGGTACAGTGTAACATTGTTTAATAAACATATTTAAAAATTGTTTTATACAAGCATCATAACACAGATAAATCTAAGTTAAATCTACCAGCAGTGTTTACCTATCTCCTGAAATGATCTGGCATGGATAAATTGCTGTGTAATTTTGTATAACGTGAGGTAAATGAAGACTAACACTCAGATATTACACGATGAACAATGTCTAACCACAAGCCTTTAAAACTGTATTATATTTTGTATAGTATTGTATTCAGTATTGAATTTTGGATGTAGGATTTCCTTAGTGCTGTTTAAAAGAATAAGGTATTTTTAAAACAGCTTTTCCAAATATCCTAGTTTTATTTTGGATGCTTACATTATTTTACATTGCACAGAGAAACACAATTATTTCACAAGTAACAAAAACTACCAGGGTCTAAATTGTTAGCTCTCCTGATGCTCATAGCCAATTGTGTCTCCTTTTTGCTGGATAATAGCCTGCAGTCGTAGATTTCGACAAGTCTCAGACAGATCTCCTGAGGAATCCCTCCAGATTTGATGGTCTTCTGGCATAGACCTTGGTCTTCAGGTTACCCTACAGATTTTCAATAGGAATTTAAGTCAGGACTTTGTGCAGGCCGGTCAATAATGCTAACTTTGGTCTTCTAGAGGCAGTTCTCCACCAGGAGCCACATATGTTTTGGTCGTTGGAAGACAAAGCATCAGCCCAGACTCAGTTTTGCTGCTGACTGCTTGAGGTTTTCGCCCAAAATCTTCACATATCATTCACGATTCCTTTCAGCTTTGCAAGATTCCCAATTCTAGATGCACTGAAGCATCCTCACAACATTAGACTCCCACCGTCATGTTTCACTGTTAGAACAGTGTTCCTCGGATTATATGTCTCTCCCTCCTTTCTCCAAACATAAGCAATGTTTCTATGGCCAAAGAGTTCTAGTTTGGTCTCATCTGACCAAAGGGCATGCATCCAGTGTGAATAATCTTTCTCCAGGTGGTCCTTGGCATATTTCAGTCATGCTTGGAGGTGTCTCTTGCAATAGTTTAGTTTTTAATGGTCTGCAGCGGCTTTACGATTGTCTTATTTGAGACTAATTCCTGACTTGTCATTCTCTAGTGTTTAGGGAGTTGCTCTGGGGTCTTTAGACACATCTCTCACGAGTTTTCTTTCCAGAGTCTTTGAAATCTTTCTCTTTCTACCTCATCAAGACTTGTTCTGTTCAGTGGGGCTCTCTTTGAATTTCTTGATATTTCTCACTCCAGTTTTGACACTTGGAAACACTGTGATAACTTAGTATATCGTTCTCCAGCTCTGTTAGCAGGAGAATACACACAATATCAAAAAGTAACTATGTTGACAGTTTTGCCAACCTTACTTGGCAATAAATGTAACTTTATTCAGTCTTGTTCATTGTTCAGTATTTTGACATTTGTCTGTGTACATCAGTAGAATATCATGCAGGTGATGCTGTTTTGTTTTCAGTTTTATCATATGGGCTTGCCTTTTTATAATGTGTTGAATCACACTTATCTCAGATTTTTCTACATTAGCCTTTTCTCGGATGATTTTCTCATCAACCCTTATTAACACAAACATGCATTTTCCTTACAGAGAAACACCGGGAAATGGCAAGGAAGGCTCTGAAAAAGAAAGCCCTCTCACCAGGACCTCCAGTGATGCATCAGCCCAGACAAGGAGCTAAGAGGTAAGGGGAAGGGGAATGCAGATGAACGAGGAACCTACTTATCAGGATGTCAGAGTAATGTAATGGAGAAGATGACCGTTTCAAAGTTTTTGCTTCTCCTTTCAGGACAGTGAAGTATAACAAGGGCTACACTGCTTTGAGCCAGCATGCCGAGGAAAGTTTGGTTGCACTGGACTCAGACAGGTAAGGCTACACCAGGTATACAGGGGATAACGTTGCTGAATTAATTCTTTATGCAGTAGGGCTGTCAGGATACCAGATTTTTAAACATTGATACGATACTGGAAAACAAACACACAAAACCTCTTTGAACCCACCGAGGAAAAGTGTGCTGTTGTGATCTGGCGCTAAATAGAAAATACAATTAAATATAATTGACTCGACGTTCGGGGGGGGCAGGGGTGCTGTTGGGGGGGAAGGCACCCCCTAATAGAATGGGAGGGGAAACACTGCTTAGCCACACAAAACAGGGTGGAATTGGATTTATTTTTTTATATGAGAATGCCATAAAATTATACTTTTGATGTGTTTTCACATAAGGTATGGTTGTCTTGTTTTGTCTGTTCCCTAGTACATTTCTCCCCTCTTCCTTGCTAGTTTTCTGTCACATTAATCACATTGCTTCATGCCTGTGCACACCTGTAGAGGTACACAGTCTGGTACAGTCAATAATGATATGCATGTAATTGGTTTGCAAATCCATCAAGAAGAAAAAAAGGAAAAAAGCAACCATGGCAAACACTTGCATCATTTGGGTGACATTAGTTGGACACAGTATAACACAGTAGAATCCATCTGGCTAGTAGGGATATTTTTATTCCTTTTGAGGCACCAACAATGACCCTTTTCCTACTTCTGCAGCTAATGGCAGGATGAAATGGTCCTGTGCTGTATGGATACAATAGTTTTTAAAAGACAAGAGACTGTAAAACTGCCTTTAAAACTCTACTCATTGACAGGTACACCATACCTGAGCATGTGTGCTTTCACATTACTGTATTTATTTATAGCGCCAATTCATAACTAAACTTATCTCAAGACACTTTACAAAGAGGGCAAGTCTAGTCTGTACACTCTGATATATGATAATAAAGACCCAATGTTAATCACCATTAGTTCTGCACTAAGCAGCATTTAGCAACGTTACAGTGGTGAGGAAAACCTTTTCTTTAACAGAAAGGCACTTTGAGCAGAACAAGACTCAGAAAGGGGCAGAGGGGTTAGGGGTTTAGGGGGCAAAGCAGGAAGAGAGAAGAGGGGGATGCAGAAAGAAGGACAAGAGAAAAAACAAAACAACAAATGGAAGACAAATTTATGGCAGTCTCACATGCTACATATTCAAGTGTACATGAATTGTCTTCCAGCCCTGGCCTGGTATGTTTGTGTTCACACCAGTGAAATGAACGGGCCTTTGGGGTCAACTGTATTCAGATCCAAACTGGGGTCCTGAATGTGAAACCACCCTTATGGTACACTTCCAACTGTTGATTTGGTTTAGTTTGGTATGGCATGGTATGCATTTAGCTGCATTTCCATGATCAAAGCTACACACAGCAGACACACCGCTATTCTGTGATTGGTAAAAGAATTGTCACTTCCTTTGCAACAGCGGTAATAAGACAAACACAGAACCTGATACCATTTTCCCATTTTCCAGAAAGATGTGTCGAAACACATCCATCTGGCATGTCAGGTTACTTAACCAGGCTTTTACAGGGTATCCGCGGGGTCCTGAAAAGTATTAAAAGATGACAAATCAATTTTGGGAAAATTAAGACCCTTAAAAAGTATTAAAAAGTCTTATCACAACTTTATAAAGTCTTAAATTTTGAAAGTTTTTTTTCTGAATTAGCTGTCCCAAGAGTTTGAGTCACAAAAACATCGTAAAAGTGTGTGAATTTTTTCATTTTTATTAAAAAACAAAGATGAACAGGTACATAAAAAACTAGGCTATTGTGGGTGCGTTCGTAAATTGTCTCTGAGAGCGCCAGAGAGAGCGAGCGGGCGGGTGGAAATTCAGAAGCACAAAGATTTACTATCCCAGCCTATTTGAATTTTGTTGTATCATAGTGGTCTATAGTCTTTATCACAAACTAAAACTGTTAAGTTAAAAATATCACTGATGTAAATGGTTACAGCTTGAAGTGGCGGTGAGGTATTAAAAAATATTGAGAAGGTCTTGAAAATGTCTTGAAAAGGTATTAAAATTAACTTCAGGATTCCTGCATATACCCTGTTTTACTCTGAAAAGCACAATCCAAAAGTGTACTCATACTGTGTTTATCTTACCTGTGGTACTTTGTACCAGTGGGAAACAGAAAGCGTCACAAAAAGTAGAAGTTTAGGGAAAATCTTAATTAAACAGACATATTTTAGCTCCTTGCCTTAATCAGGCCCATTAAGAAACAGATTGTAAACATATTCTACCAGTGTGGACATACATGTCTGCTACAGCAAGGTAAATTTAGCTCCTGTTTCTCATTTTCCT
The DNA here is from genome assembly GCF_018320785.1 of Cheilinus undulatus. NCBI lineage: Eukaryota > Metazoa > Chordata > Actinopteri > Labriformes > Labridae > Cheilinus > Cheilinus undulatus. The sequence goes on from NC_054865.1 coordinate 15,130,661, forward strand.
GTATATTTTAGCTGATAACCTTATGCGGACAAAATAGATGAGACCTTGTCTAGATTCTCTGGGCGTGACACATACGTATCAGGCACATGAGACGTCATGCTCATGGAGGCAGTCTGAAAACCCTGACTTTTTAACATATAAACAAACAGAACAATCAAGCTGTGTCTCACGTTGCCAGTCTGAAACAGCAGCAAGATGTAGGCCTTCTTGGGGATTATTGGTGAAGAGGAGGTGCAGAGGGAACTGGACAGTGCAGTTAGGAATGAGGAAGTGCTTTAGCTTGTTTCACAGAGGATGGCTCAGAGGGTCTTTATTAGTCTTTGTCATGTTAGAAGTGATTACAGTATCTCCTCAGTGCTGTTGTGCTGGTGGTATAAGAGAATATGTGCAAGTTTATTTCAAGGGTTTAAGGATTGTTAGTCCCAATAAAAATGTATAAATGAAATGGTTCTCCTTAGAAATAATTTAACAAGAAGCAAAGCCCATAGGTATAATGTGTGCAGATTATCAAGCAGCTTTCACATTGTACCCAGAAAATCATGCTTCCATTGTTATGAAAAGTTCGATTTGTACTTGATTTTCCCCACAAAAACTCAGTGAAAATTCGGCCTGCTCGTTTAGGGAAACTTGGTGCACCTGAGGTGGCTGCTCCCAGCTGAGAGCTGTTGGTAATCAGCAAGGCTGGGAAGTTATACAGGGAGCAGGTTGCTGCTCATTTCTGTTGGATTGTGAGTGTGTGAGATTCAACACCATCAGTTGGCTCTCTTTGTGTTTGGATTTAAGAAAAAAAGAATTTGAGTGCCTTTTTGTGCGTGTGTGGGGGAGAAAATCAGAAATATTTTTATTTCACTTAGCTCTTACTTGAATGACTGCCACATCCTTATTTTGGGTCAATTTTGTAGTTCTATCATTTTGATAGACTTAGTGGGTGGCAGTGTGGACATATAATCCCCTGCTACCTTTTAGAAATCATCAAACTCCACTTTGTGACTTATGCAGATCTTGTTAGTTTCCTCATTAGAGACCATTGTATAAATTTGTGTTTTCTTGGGGGGCGGCATAACACTGTTTAGAGTCTTAATCTTGTTGTTTTCTCAGCTGTACTAACCCTGCATTTGCTTCCATTTGACACATTTGAGTTGTTTGCCTCACAGTGACAGAACCTGTCCTTCTTGTCTTCACAGTGATGAGGAAATCGATTTTGAGCAGTATTCCTCAGGATACTCTTCAGCTGAGGTGAGTTCAGCTTCTTCAGACGCTCGTCTCTTCAGTTATCTTGCAGTCAAACTGGCTGAACAACTGAAGCATTGTGGGTGTGCAAAAATGAGTTTTTACCACAGTATGTCCACAGACCATTTATCATAATCAACTTGGTCTTTATTTCTGATTTTCCTCCCATTTTTGAGCTGTCTGTGATCTTTAGAAACATTAGTTTCAGATCAGCATTCAATTTCCCATTACCTAATGATATATGATTAGAAGATCAAACATGAAGAATGGGGCTGGATCTTGTCTTTGTTTGCAGGATTTTATACATTTTGTAGAAAGAGTATATACCAATTGCCCCAGGATGTGTTTTACTTTTACTTTACCCTTGTTGTTTTTAAGTCTTACACATTGAGCTTCAGGCTATTTTTCAAGCTCAGATATGTAGCCTCGGTTGTTTTCTCTGCCTTCAAGCTAACCTAACGTCAGAGTTGCCTGCTGTCTCACATTTTAGTGGAGTAACAACCAAAGTTTCAGAATGGCTTTGGTGCAAAGCAGATACACAGAATTAAACAAAAACTGGCCACAGATGCAAAGATCTGCAATACCTTTAGATATTTTTTATCCTATATTTCACCAAGAATTAGTTTTGGTGATTTAAAGCAACAACTTTTTTACTGCCTTAAAATACTGCTTACAAAGTTGATGCAACAGTATTGAAACTTCCCCTATTTCCACAGTGTCCCGGTCACCTGCCCTCAGCACAATGTCACTTTTGACAGTGGACTGTGTACAGCTTTACAGCACTAGTTCACACAGCAGCCTTCAGCTAGAAATAACCAGTTAGCCTGTCTCAGTACCTGTGGTAGTTGTGGAAGAGGAAGGTGATGGATGAAGCTTAGAAGAGGAAAGTAGAATTGGTGAGCAAGAAGCTGGACAAAAAGCAACAATCTGACAGCAGAGAATTAAATCCCTGCATATATTTATTGTGACATATTACAGTGTAAAGTTTGGTTGTATTATTATTGGTGTCATCTTATATCAATTTTGGCAGCTTTACCAGTTTACACACAAATAGATAGATGAATCGTTTTTATACAAATACATTCAATCCACATGTAAACAGGCTGTAGACACTAGCAGAGTCATATTTGTGCAAAATCGGATAATATTACTGTACGTGCCTTGTCAGTCAACATGCTTCTTGGACTTCTCTCAATGGCTATGTTTACATGGACTCGAGTGTCCCGGTTTCTATGTGTGCACGCATACATTTTCAGACACCAGGATATACCAGTATCCTGGCTTTGAGAAACATGTTCTTCTACCTGTAGAACACCACGTATATGCTGTATCCCATTTTCTGACAGCTGTAGACTACTTGCACAGGTGTGACTTTGATTAAACTTCAGATACTTTTAAATATTGGGGATGTGTAGCAGAGGGACAGCTGGTTTGCTCGGTACAGAGAGAGAAAGACAATCAGGCTACTTTATCTGCAGTGGATCAGTCTGTGTGAACCGACGGCAATGTTGTGCGAAGTCTGTCAACATTTCACAGGCCTAAAATGTTGAAATAACTCTTTGGTTGTACTTTTTAAGTTAAAGCTTGATAGTTTCAAGGCCTTTTACGTAATGCTTTTATTCTGAACTTGTTTCCAGCACAGCTATTTAGTGAATTAAGTCAATTGTAGGATTGCTCAGCTCTTTCTCAGAGTCTGCTAAATGTTCTTAGAGATAAATAATAATTATAATCACCTCTTAGTCATAATAATTTAAAACATGAAGTCATATAAGCCTATTCATTTGAGATCTCCCTTGCACTCTTTGCCATCCTCTCAGTTCTGCAGTTGTCTTGCTATCTTTCAGCACATGTTCTTAATAAATTAAAACTTTTGTTTTCTCCCATTGTTGAGTTGAATACCATTCCTTCAACATAGAGCTGGCATTTGAGAATGTTCAGCCCAAAATAATTCACAGTAGTCTCATGTTTCTCAGATTTCAATCTTACCTTTTTTTTGTAAAAATAAACATCACTTGTGCCTGCACAGATACAGTGCAATAATCAGAAACCAGTATACTAGTATTTCTCATGTCAACAGGGATAAGAATAACCAGGTTTCTCTGTGCTGATGTAAACACAGTATCCCAAATACAATCAGAATTGTGATATGACTCATAACTGGATTCTCAAGTCCATGTAAACAGTCATTATCTCTGTCAGCTTTCCACTTTGTCTGTTAACAAATGGACATTGTCGATGAAGAGGCGGCATGGAAGCCCTGTGAGTGTTTTACAGTACTGTATACAGTTGCACTCAGAGGCCAAATTCTAGCATATTGCTGCTTTTAAGGCTCATACAGTATTAAGTTTGCTACTTTAAGAAGGCTGCACTTGCTAAGAGTGATCAGCAGAACCCCTGAGGTATTACAAGTTCATCCTCAAAGTCCGTTCACCATGATCAATAATTTTCTGCCCAGCAACTCAAAAAATGCTTCATTAGGTGTCTGAGCACATCAGAATTGTGAAGACTAGCTCAGAATCAAATAGTCAATTTCCGTTTCCGTTGCCTAAAAGTCTGCCTTGTTTCATGTTTGTTCTCGTCTTTTGAATATTACACTGCAGACTTAGACTGTATTTTATAGCAAACAAGGGTGAACTGTCAAAAGAGATCACATTGCATGTCATGCAAGATCATAAACATCGTTCCTTTTAAATATATTTTGTTCTCGGGTTTTGAAGTTACCTGATTTAACCCCTTTTGAGAGCAGCAGCAGCTGAATTATCTAAACTTTGATGAGGCACAATGACAGAAATGTCTACTGTTACATTTTGTTTGAGACTCACTTTATTACCTTTTTGTCATCTAAAAGGTGTGTGGTGTCCTGTAAACCAGTGCAATGAATGTTAGTACAAAATACTGGGACATGCATGCAGCAAATGCAGCTGCCACCATCACTCACTGCATGCAACCTGCTGTAATTGAAATTCCTCACTTTTTGACAGCCTTTATTATTAAAACATACCCGTGCATGCAAAGAAAACTCATTTGTACGGTGAAGTAAATAAACATTTTGGAGTGCTGGTTTGACTGACAAGACTCGTCAATAATAAAAAAAAAAAAAACAATAATTGTTGGTGAGCAGTGACACTTTGGTAAAATAAATAGTTTAAAATTGAAGATCCAGTAGTGAATTAGCTTTACTTTTGCACCTTTTTCTGGTAGGTTGAAAACTGTTAATACTAGAAAAAGCTTACACAGAAACTGCACTTTATGGATTTTGTATAGGAAAACTTCATGCAGGAAGACGGCTCAAACCTTTTTTCTCACAGGAACACACTCAAAACAGACTCATCTTATGTAACCTTGCAACTGTATTCCATATTTTTCAGTAACCATCAGACATTAAAAGTACATGTCGTTTTTCCTCTACAGGTTCATCCTGATTTAAGCAAGCAGCTTCTTCAGGACGGCTACCGTTTGGACGAGATCCCCGATGACGAGGACCTGGACCTGATTCCGCCCAAAGCCATGGGCTCCTCTGTGTGCTGCTGCTCTGAGGGCCCATCCTGCTCCATGCAGTGATGCCGGAGCACTGACTCAAACTCTCTGGCTCCAGTCCCTGTCCCTGACTCCTGTCACTGGTGCCTGAGGCCCTCTTTCTGACCCAGCTCACTGTTGTGCTGCCTGAGGACTTCCAGCTGAGAAGCCAAAATCCTCTTCATGCAGGACCGTCTGCACCAGGCTCGCTCGACTCACACGACAACACGAGGGACATGAGAACAAGCCTTATCCACTGTGACCCCAAAGCTTCATGTATTTTTTATTTCTGTTTTTCTTTTTATGAAACTACGTGCGATGCTTTAATGCCTCTTTTCCAAAAAGAGCAGTGGAGAGAGCCTTTCCTTTAGATAAAGTAAGTCCTTTTTAACTTAAAACAGAGTGGTCTTTCTCTGCTCTGTGGTCAGGTCTGCAGCCCTCTACGCATGAGGAGTATACAGTAGTGGTGTATTGTGTTTAATGTTCCAGCCTTTGGGCAGTTATTAAATAAGTCAGATGTGGGAAAATCTAAATTAACTGTTGATTGACACTGACCTTTGGTGTGTTAACTGGAGAGTCCCATTTTTATTTCTCCAGTCTCAAAACATACATTGTACTTTCAATCAACAAGTATCTTTCCACCATTGTGGACAAATAAGATACCTACTAAACAAACTAAAAAACAATAATTAAGCACTGAGTGGAGATGGAATATAAAGTGTTTGAGTAAAATGTTGTTTTTTAGTAGCTGATCTGAGGAGGTTTGGCATATTTTGTTACCTCAAAAGTCTGAAACAAAGGGTAAAAGGCCAGGTCAAGGATTATCTGTTATTTTGATGTACTTGAGAAGACAGATGAGCTCTTTACATTATGCATAACTACACAGAACAAGCAGCTTTGCATGACAAAAGACTAACCCTCTGCCAGAGAGAAAAGTAACATAGGTCCGCAGCCCAAAAATAAAACCAACACTTGGAAAATGTTACAGCTTTAAATGTAAGCTGACGTTACTGAAGCGCTTGAATAAACGGATCAATGAGATCTGACCAGATTAAACTTTTCACATCTTGGTCATAAAGAAACAAATTACATTCCACAAACCAGTAATGATCATTTTGAGACAAAAAGCTTTACAAAAAAGATTGTAGCCTGAAAAAAAAAAAAATTCTAATTTATCCAGCTCGTAACATTTATTTATGAGGTTATCATTGTTCATCATTGATTTTCTTTTAAAACAATTTGGGATTAAATAGAAAAATTAATATATAGGTTTATATATAATTATTTCCTGTGTTTTTTTTTTTAACCACGTTTGATTAAAAAAATCAAACCCTGTCCAGGATCATGTGTGTCTCCTAAAAATACATCAGCATATGTGATGAAGGCAGATTGAAGTTACTTTATTTATTTATTAGTATATTTGTTAGTAAGACCTTGAAAAATGTTGCTACAGGTTAAAAACAGATTTACAAACACCTGAGATATGTCTACCCTTTTTATCCATTCTTTTTTTCTCTAAAAAATGGAAAGGCAATCTTAAAAGAAGGAGAAATGCCTCTTTTCACTTAGATAATCTAACTTTACAAACATGTTGTAGACTGGAATGTATTTTATTTTTGTTTATTTTGAGCTACATTTACAGAAATGTTTTGTTACAGAGCAAGTTACTTTACCTAGAGATGATTTTGTGTTTTCATGAGTGTACTCCTAGAATGCCAGTTCACCTTCACATTCGTGTGTTCATTAAAAGTCTGGTTGCACAGCTGTCTAAGTGCATTGGATAAAAGGATAAAAGTACGGCTGCTATTGTACTGACTGGCAAAACACACTATTTGATGCTGTGATGTTTTTGTTACAAGGTGCAACTCCCACTCAAATATAAATGGTTTAGCAGACCACTTGACCAACACACCTGGGTTGAAAGTATTGTGATATTTTGTGCACAAAAGTCAGACTGTTGATTTGTACCCCACAGAGTCTGTATAAGACACACAAATGACACACAATTGTTACCACTGGCAATGCTTAACATCCCTTACTGGCACTCCGTGTTGTAATATGGGAGACAGGAAACTGATTCACTAAACAAGCTGAGTCATTAGACATGAGTGTGAGGTAAATGCTTTCAAAGCATCAGCTGGATTTGAGGTGTATTGACTCCGGCCCTGGCTCTGCACCGTGTTTTTACGTACATTAATATTGCACTTGACACCAGTGGTCAGTAGCAAGTACACTTGACTCGCCTGTACTATGCAACTGTTGGGACAATCTGCTTCTAAGATGTGATGATTTAGTGTTACTGAGTGCTAAATGCAATAACTTATAAAGTTGTTTTATATACACTAGTGTTTTTTATTTGATTGTAATGTTTATCAGTTTACATTATTCAATAAAATTATTATCTATACTTTTTTGCATGAATGACTTTTTAATTTTTTTTACTGGTACTCTTGTAACTCATTTTGATCTACAGTGCTGTGAAAAAGTATTTGTCCCTCCCTGTTTTCTTATTTTTTGCATATTTATCACACTTAAATGTTTTAGATCATCAAATAAATTTTAATAATAGACAAAGATAACCTGGAATACAATATGCATTTTTTAAAATTATGACTTCATTTATTATGGTAAAAAGCCATCCAAACCTACTTGAACATATGTGAAAAAGGAATGTCCCACTTAACCTAATAACTGGTTGTCCCACCTTTGGCAGCAATAACTGCAAGCAAGCATTTGAGATTACTACTTGAGTATTTTACATCATAGTGCTTCACTAATAGAGGCTAAACAGTGCAACATAACACTGAGTTAACTGTGACTGAAAATGATTATTGTCAATGTTTGTGACCAATAGGGAAAAAACCCCAAAAGTGGTTGCAATAATAATAATGATGATAATAATGTATTGCATTGAAGTAATGTTAAAAGAAATGTGCAGAAACTCAATATTTCTATCATAAAACTTCAATGATATTGACTATAAAGCAATTTTCAGACACACATTTCAAATGTTCAGTGACTGATCACAAAGTGCCCAGAGCTAATAAAGGACCATAAAAATAGATCTTTTGGTTTTTAGAAATAAAACAGTCCTGGGGAAGAAACCCTCAGACCCCCGATGTCTGGGTTACGCCTTAACAGGCCCAGTGACTTCCATATAATTTGCACTTTGTTGTTATCACAAATCATCCACACTGATTTCCTCTTTTAACATGCCATCTTGCATCATATGAAAATCTTTCTTTCTACAGAAAAATAAATTTAAAAAATAAATTTAAAAATTGGAATCTCACCTAGGGTGACAAAATGGCAAGACTGAGCTCTGGTTTTACAGAGACAATCACAGTCAATTAGATGTCTTGACAAGAACTAGATTTATACCAGTAATTGAAGATTAAAATGAATTTTCTCCAATGCTTTCATGGCAGATTTCCTCACGTTTCCTTCATGTTTAAAATGTGCTGATATTTAAAAGTGACTTACAGGCGGCATTAATTGAGGAGGAGGCTGCATGTGGTCCCTGGTTCACCAGTTGCCCACCCTAAAATGGATCCATAATAATTATAATAATAGACCAGCATATTAGTTATATCAGTTAGAGTCAGACACATCATTGATCCAGAACATGATAACTGGCTAGGGACTGCATTTAAACTTAAATATTTTTAACATTTTTATTTACATTTATTCTTTTTTTTATCTTTTCTTTCTTGTTTGAATTTTCTTCACCCCTCTCTGCCTGGCGTAATTGTCGATGCTCTCCCAGGCACATCATTGTATATTGTATAAACTGATGTTTTTAATGGTGTTATGAGTTGTTATTATGTTTATGATTATACTTATGGAAAATAAAGTTAGGGAAGGATACTTCTTTAGTTCTGGATCTTTCTTTTTTTCCCAGTCATATCTGTGAACGAAATGGAAACAAGTTAAAGACTGAGTTTGACAAAACAAAAATAAAACTGTGAGTATGGTAGCTGACACAAGATGGCAGCATGGAGCTATGCTACAGTTTCAGTGGGTTATATTATTGCATTTTGCTGAGGCACTTTATCATGGTTTAATCAAACATTTTATGTCAGTGTGACATCAAACTAATGACCATGTCTCCAAGTTGGAGGATCGAGTTTGAAATTATCCTGCATATCTTGCGTTTGGAAACTTAATGATTTACACCAATCTACAATGGGAAAAGATGAATTTTCATTCATGCAAACATGCTTCAAGAATTAACATAACTGCAGTGACATTATGTGTCTGTTATAATGTTAATAGTGTAAAAGATCACACTGATCAAGTTGTTTGATAATGTAAAGCTTTTAACAGAACTTTTGCTCTTTGTTTCCATTGAGGTTATGGCGTAGCAGTCCGCTCGCAATAGTCTGCGTTTAGGTTACTTCAAGGATTAATCTGAAATCACACTGATTAAGGAATGTATGTGGATTATCGACTGGATAGTTTACAGGTACGGCTACTTAATAAGAGTGTCATGAAACTGAAAAGGCTGTGAGACTTGTTGCTGTGCTGGGCGGGCCTAAATGCTGTTGTGCGCCATGCGGGGGGTGTCAATTGAAGGGGAGGAAAAAAACGACTGAAGGGAGTTACCTCAGCGCTCTGCGAGATATGAGATCTGGCCATTTTCCAGGCGTCCCCCCTCTGTATTAAAGAAGAAAATCAGGAAAATCAGTTGGGAAAGAAAGGCAGAAACACAGCCACATTAGTGCGAGGTCGCCCTGAAGAGAGATTACAGCGCCTTGTCTGCGGGCGGATCACTCGGACTCAATCTAACGTGCATGCTCACTGTTTCTGCTCTCGTGCGCGCGCGCGTGTGTGTGTTTACAAGTGTTTGAACGAGTGCCAGAAACGAGGGAAGAAGAAGGAGGATAAAGCCAAGCAAGGAGGGATGGTGGACAATTCAGGCAGCAGTAAGGCACAAATGGTGAGTCCCGGTCCTGATGGGCAGTCCCTCTTCATTTCTCTGATCTGTAACGAGCTCAGAAAAAAAAAAATCGTTGTTTGACCGCGTTTTATTTACGGGAAGAGAAAGCTAGCTGAACGTTGACGCTACACTTTCCATAAGAAAAAGAAGAAAAAAACTCTCAGAGTTAATTTGACCTCTATGGTAGGTTACTTCTGGCTTATTTTACATTTTTACATCAGTAGTGTGTTTCACGTTAACAAAATGTATTGTGATAACTGGTAACTTTAAGTGGTAAAATTGACCTAAAACCCACCACTACGCTAACGTTATCCACGTATTTTGAGGATGTGGCAGCTAGCAAAAGGCGGAAAGGTGCTCTTATTTTTTACAGTTTTAACAGTTTTCTCACTCTTGTGGTTATTTTTCTCAAAAAGGTGACAAGAGGTCAACTTCTACTCTTCGTCTTTTTACATGAAAGTTTTTGCTGGAGGGTATTTTGAAGCACTTTATCTTCTGCCTGGATGAAATAGTTCAAACGCTAGCTGTACTAATGACCACTTTACTGTACTTACTTAAACGCAATAACCGGTGCCAAACTTACTTAGAAAAATACGCTTTGAAGTGCATTTTGTTTTGAGAAAACCGTACTGACATTACGCCTAAGTAAATCTAAATAAAATCTTATTTTAAATGTATATCACGTTATTTTTAGTTTTTCGGCGACTGTAGGGTTTTTCAAAATTTAAAAGAGGTGTCTTGACTCCCTCAAACCTTTAAAACGTCTAAAATAATTGCTTTTATGTTTTTCTTTTTTTTTTGGGGGGGGGGGGTAAAATATTTGCTCTATTCGAGGACTGGGTGCTTTGCAATGGTTACTTGTTTGCTGAGCTTTCCTACTGCTTTTGCTAAAATTCAGGTGCTTATGTACAGATGTAAAAACGTACAATCTAAGCCTCTAGGAATTACATGTACAAAAATATATATACATATAGTTAAGATTTGCAAATAAGCAATAAACTGCTGCTTAAATTTTCCAACTTTTGACCCAGTGGCTAACTTTATATTTGTATTACACATTTGCATTTTGCATGAATAAAGGTGCATGTATTTTCTTTATGAACATGATGAAAAGGCTGCTATCTGATCTATTTTTGTGTATGTCGATGTTGGGATAAAACCTCTTTGTTTGCGTTTTAGTTACGCTATTCAAGTGTTTGTGTATAGGTGTAAAAGTTTAGAGTTACAGCCACAAGGAATGGTGTGTACATATATGTAAAGTTTATATTTGCAGATAAACAAAAGAGCTCATGCTTTGATAAAATTTTCCAACTTTTGGCCCAGCATATAATGTCATATCTGTTGTAAACACTGGCATTTAGCAGGACTAGGAATGCTTGTATTTGCTTTATGAACCTGAGGAAAATGTGGCCATATGATTTATTTTTGATGTGTCAGTGTGTTTGCAATGCAGCTTCTGTTATTCTAGTGGTAACACATGTCTCATTTAATTGGTACAATAAGATAAAAAGGTTACTAAGTTTTCAGTGTGTGGTTTAATCTCCATGACTCCCTCTCTGCCTCTCACAGCCCAGTATGTCTCAGGAGCCTGGTGTGGCCTTTCCTCAGAGCACCTCTACAGGGGGGATGAAGCTGGAGGCAGTAATGGAGCAGCTCCAGCGCCAGCAGCAGGCCCGACTGGAAATGGAACGCAAGGAGAGGAAGCTGCGAGAGGCCCACATCATGTATGCTCAGCAAGTTGCCGCCCAACAGGCCATCCTGGCGGCCGCCCGGGCCTCTGGGGCCAGCTTCATGGGCAAAGGCCTACCTGTAGGGGTACCAGGTGGCGGGCTTCCCCCACGGATGTCCAATCAGAGCAGTGTGGACTCAGAGAGAGAGGATGATGAGGACAGGGGCCGGGATTCTGGGGATGATGATGACGACAATGAGATGATGGAGGGGGACGAGGGCAGTGATGAAGATGAGGGAAGTGCCAGTGGTCTGGAGTTCCTCCGTAAGCAGACCCTCGCTTTGCAGCAGAGCGCCTCCCGCATCCCGGCCCGTCCATACGGCAGTTACTCTGCATCAGCCCCCCAGAGGGCTGCATCCCCACCTATCAGAGTGAAGCAGGAACCAGATGAGGGTCTCTCTCCTGCAGGGCCTCACTCTGCTACCTCTCCTAACGGCCAGGCCGACTGGGGCTTTGATGATCACTTCAGACAGGTTAGTGCAGCTCTGGCTCTGTGCCATGATGTTTCTTCTATAGATACAGTCAGCATCACATCATAACTTGGGGCAGGGCACCTTTAAGGCTACGAAAATATGGATTTTAAACTCTAATGCCTATGCTGACAATTGCTAATGTTCCACATTGAGTCATGACTATAAAATGACAAAGGATGATACTAGGGCTGTCAAGATTAATCACATTAATCGCAGTTAATTAAGGTCCACAATTAGTGCGTGATTTTTTTAAATTGCATGCTTTACCATCCCTTTTAGCAAACTTTGGTGAAGCCACTGCAGCGTCCCCCTACAGCCAAAGTGAAGTAAAATAAGTTCACGACTACTTCTTAATATCTCATTTCACTTTAAAAAACTCAGTGGACAAGTTAAAAGTCATCTGCACCTCATGTTATCAAACATTCACCTTTTTACTGTCCCCTTCTTTCCTTGAAGATCCATAACATTGCTTTTTTCCATGGTTAAGTTCATAAGAAAATCTCTGATCTACCTATAAAAGCAGGCATGTATTTAAACAGGAAGTCAGTTACCCTTAGTTTAGGACAGTAGAAGAATACAAAATCCCCAAAATAGTTTTAAGTGCAAAATGGTGGAATTTTTAAATGCAATATGAAGGATGCAATTAAGTAAGATTAACTACAGAAATTCTGTGATCAATTGCAATTAAAAATTTGAATGTTTTGACAGCCCTAGATAATACAGAAATAAATGTTCTTAGGTATAGTCAGATTGTTGTCCATATGTCGTAAAAGACTGGATGGAAGATCCCATTTAATGGCCTGATGTTCCATTCCCAGATGTCTTTAGCTGCCTGGTTGCATGTCTGCCTGGTAAGGGATGGCTACCATGGTTTAAAACTACAATTAATATCAGTTAATCAAACATTGATGGCACCCCTGAAACAATCTAACACTATTAGGATAGGGGTAACGTTAAGGTTGCATTGAAGTAAGTTAGTCTACTGACACACATGTTTGGATTTTGGATGCCGTGGATGTACAAAGCTTGTCCTCCAGCTGGATAACATGCAGCTGCAGTGTTTCTCCTGTTTGGCTCTGTGCTTCAGTTGGGTAAAATTTCAAACTTAAGCATAAAGGATTTAAATTTTAACGTTTGTAGAGTAGAAGGCAAACCAGAGTAACAGCTTGTTTTCCCTTATGGCAAACACCTGATGTTATATCTTTGGGCATTCCCTCTGATGCTGACTGTATCTGTTTTAGATTGATCCCTGTTTTTTAACTGCTTTGTCTTTCAAATGTTGCCCTTACACACAAAAACTCTTCATGTCATGCAGGCAAACCCATGCTTACTCTGTTGAGCCTGACATGTGCTCTCAGCAAATCCTAATGTGTGTTTGAACAATGTCATAACTTTCCTCGAATGTCGTGACTCGGCACAGAGTTTTACACATTGTGACCGGAGGTAGAAATACCTCTGACAGTCCACCACTCTCCTGTTGAGTGTTTTGTTTGATATCTCAGTGCAGCCCCCTGCTGTGAGTGACTGCTTAATCTTGGCTGTGAGACAAACCTCTCCAGCTGTATCTTTGTGAGACACTTCAAATCTCTGTGGATGGTTGACCGCTGATTGGCTTTTGTGGCTAAAAACCTCCTAAGTGAGTCCTGGCAGCAGGCCAGGTTGGGGCGCAATGTGTTCACACTCACTGCCTCTCTCCCTCAGCGCTCACATTCAGCATGTGCGAGTGTGTCTCTTGTTCTCCGTCCCTCTTGGTGCTTGACTCAGGCTCTGGTTTGGCTCGCATCCAGGTAGCGGAGTCAGGCGGGGCAGGGCTTGCCGCTGTGAGGCTGTGGGTGGTTGGCTGGGTCAGCTGGAGGATTTTGGGTGGGTGGGAAGGTTAGATGTAGTACACCACGGTAGCAGCCCCGCCGTCACACCCCCGCCATCCCAAGAGTTTCGGCTGTGTGCCAAGTGCACTTTCCCTTGAAGGTAAATATTGCCTCAGCACAGAGTTACAGGACGCTGGAATGCCAACTGGGAGCTGAGCCCAGCTACATGTGGTTTAGCATCATAGCTTGGGAAATAGCAAGTTACAGAAAGCTCAGCAGCCTGCAGGCGATATAAAAAGCACCCGTTGCACAAGAGTGGGCAGTGACAGAGGACATATCTGAGCTTGATCAGTGGGCTGAGGGTGCTGGACTATCATGTGTCTGGATTTTATTACTGTCTATTTTTAGGGAAATGTCTTTGAATGGTGCTTCCCCAGACCCTGTTTCCAAATTTAGGGAGGAGGGTAGAAGAGAGAAGTAGTGGAGGAGAAGCTGTAGTATATTTTATTATCTTATATTAAGATGTCAGAGGTTTTGATACTTGTTGATACCTATTGTTTCAAAAAGATGCAGTCTTAGTTTGTGGTTCTTGACTATCTCAGAGTACCAAAGCTCTAAAAAAACTTTGGTCTTCATTCATGTTTTACAGTCAAAAGCTGCATCAAGAACAACGAGACTGTGCTTCCTAAACTGCAAAAATACCTTGGGAACATATTTGTGATATTTAAACTCTTACATTTACTCTTAAGTCGATTAGGCCAATGCAGATGCTTTGCTTTCAGTGACGATAGCATTACTTAGAAAGTTTTGTGAAGTCACATGGTACAATTAATGAGCCACTGACATTTATTTTGTTTTATTCAAGCATCTGCAAAGTCACTTCAATCTTTGTTTCTAGTATTTGTCTCTGTAAACATGCTGTGACCCAGCAAACTCATCCCAAGTAGCATTAATGTCTTCAAAGTCACTGAAATTCTTAAATTTGAAACTGGGAAGCGAGCGATATATTAGAATGTTTAATGTAGTGTCACCAGTCAGTCCAGCACCAGTTAAACTATGACACCAGTCGCATATGTCAGTCAAAATAAGTGATCAAAAGGTGACATTTGTTAAAACTTTTTGCTGTTTTTTGTTACTTCTGAGTCTTAAAATAATAAAATGTAAACAAGTATTTTATGATCATTGAAAATATGATTTAATTTGTTTTGATTGCTGATTGCCGATTGCTTGATTGCTTAAGATATTGTAAATTTCCTCTTGCAGCCCACCTATAGCACCCCTGCCCCAACTTTGTCAAACACTGGATTGGGCAATTTAAGTGGGCAGATGTTATTTTAGAGAAAAAACTAATGAAGCACCAGTAGAGAATCTCTTTATTGACAATAGTACGTTTAACTTGCTTATGGTAGATGGTGATATGCCCCCTTTAAACTAGTTACTTATGGACCTTCTTCTGGTTGACCTATTACCTCATTTACCAAACAATCGACAGACAAGTTAGCAAGGAGCAAACTGGTTGTGATAATATGTAAACATGGACAACTTTACAGCGCTCCACATTTCAGTTATAACAGCAGGGGTTGTGCATGTTGAATTAAGTATAGGATAAAACATTGTCATCACAGCTAGTTGACATCAGGATAACAAATAAGTTGAAAATTTCCATTGCTCAGTGTCAGTCAAATACTATGGTCAAGCTGCAACAAAGCTGCCTGCTTAGCTGGGGCTTTAGCTAACGCTTCTCTTCGGGCTCTCCCCAGATGTAAACAAGCACAGTAAACAAATAGTATCTTGTTGGAGCAGGAGAGTTTAGCAGTGTTTTGATCTAGAAGATGGTGATAAAGCTGCATGTGTTCTGTGTCAGATCAACTAAGCATTACACCATGTTCAGTACAGACATGTGGACATTTACCTGCATGGAGAACCCAAGGCTGGCATTCTGTTAATGTTGGACACATTCAGCAAACAAAGTTATATCATTTACAGATGTTACAGATTGGGTGTGTGGAGGCTGCATCTCAGTTGTATTGCAGCTTGATTTTCATTTTGACTTGCATGTAACAAGCCAGGGCTTTGCGCACATCGAGCACAGATAATCTAGAGAATAGAAGGCTTGCCAAAACAAACAGGAAATAAAAAACAGAGAGCCATATTTGCCATGCTTAAGCAGACATGGATGTCCACATCAACAGAATATGTTTGCTATTTGTTTCTTGATGACCTTGATGAAAGCTACAAGCCAAAATAGATTGGTATGATAAAGGTATTCTTAAGATTTCAACTGTTGCTGGAGCTTTCTGAATCCACATTGATAGAATATGTCACAATGAAAATAAGCAGCAGTATGATTACACTTCTGGTTTGTGCTTTTCAAAGTAGCCTGTTTTAGCATCTCTTTGGAGAAACTCAATCATGCACTAGCCACCATGTAGCAAACATGCACTGAGTCTGAGATGACAATTTTAGATAAGATGTGCTCTAGTTTGACGGTAGTTTGAATGTTTTCTTATCTTCAGACTTGTCAGTTAATCTAAATTGAAATTGACTTTGGAATTAGTTGCCCAGGAATATCCCTATTTCCTAGACAAATTAACTGTGGATCCTAATTTATCCAAAATGCAAGGCTCTTGCTCTTACCACTTGCCATGATGGTACGGTTGTCTTGTTTTTTTAAGCTGATCACCGTCCAGGTCGATGTCTGACAGGAGACCTGTGGAACATGCTTAGAGCAAGTAGGCTCATTGAGGCCTGTTTGAGACAGATACTTACAATAGTAAATTCACCCCCAACTACTTTATCAAAATGCATTTATACAAATTGTGAAATACAACTCAGTGTAGTTTTAGTTGGACTAACACTTTACATGTGTTTACAAGTCAAGTTTTAGTCAGGTTAACGTAACAAATTGACTTCTTAACATCATGAAAACATAATGAGCAGGAGTTAAAGTGGACTTTTGGGGGGGGGGTAAAACCAAGCCAAGACATTGAAAGAGCCATCCATATTGTTTGATTTTGGCTAGAATGGTACTGAAAATTAAAAACAGCTATCAGTTTGACCTAGTTTTAATCAATCCTCCGGAGTTGATTAAAACTTCATTCTTTTTAAAGTAAACATTGTATAGATTGAAGTTTCACAGCATTGTTTGGTCTGCATTTTGTCTCTGGAGGTGTGAGAAACAGTGAGTATTATTATTATTGTGTGAGGTGGCCCAGGCTTTGTGTGAACGTCAGAACAGAAGATCACAGCAGCAAAGTTGTAGCTGACCAGTGCCCTATCTGTGGCCTGGTGTCTTTTATTAGGAGAGGCGGGCCGGGCCTGGGGGTTGGGGGAGGCATTATGGGACGAGAATTGGTCTGGCCTTTTTTTGTTTCCTCTCTTTTATCTTTCCTGTCATTATGTCAGCTCTGCAGTATTTAATGACGGCTCATCTCTTCAGGCAGTTTCAGGTTGCACCGCTGTAGGGGGAGGGGTACAGTGGAGGCAGGGAACTGTTTTTTTTTTTTTTCTTTTTTTGATGTCATTGTCTTTGAGAGGCCAGAGACGAGCCTGGCAGATGCCACAAATACCGGCCTCTGTAATAATCTGAGGAGCACATTTATTATCTTTTCAAAGCAGTGGCAGAGGGGAGATGGAATGACAAGCCAAGGGGGGCTAATGTAAGAGAAAGCCATTTATTTTAACATTTCCATTTCCATCAATCTGTCCAGTCTGGTGGAGGTTCTCTGCAAAAAATCTGTAACAAAGATACTGCCATGCTAACCCTTAAGCCATGGAAGATACTGATTAAAAGTGTGGTTTCTTATCCACACCACAACAATCAGGGCAGAATCAAACATTGTTGACAAAAGTTGATGTGAAGAGTCTTAGTCTAACATACAAACCTGAAGCTTTATTCTGGGGGAAAACCATGCTTTCCTATTGACAGCTGTCAGGGAAAAACTGAGAAGCTCGGTTTCAAGTGTAGCTATTGTAGCAAGAGCCATGCATTGTGTTAGCTGCAACAAATGTATAAAACATGTGCAATGCCACAATGTCTTAAGACCATTTTTATGGGTAAGAGCACATTTAAACTAGGCCACGTGGCCCTGTGCTGTGCTAAAGCACAGTTGTCTCCCCTCCCCAGGGCCTGAGCATGGATACGTCATCACATTGTAACATGACACCTGCAGCTACAAGACAAGTGGTCTCACAAAGTTGGTACAGTGGGGAAATACACAGACAACATGACAAGAACTCTTCGCAGTTTTTGGCTTGTTTTTAGTTGTTCTAGTCAGGAACAGCTCTGTAACTCTCTGCAGTTGTTCATAGTGATCATATGCTACATGCACATTGCACACCCAGTGTTTTGTGTGCATGCATTAGCAGTTGTACTTCAGTTGTGTTGAAGCCCACTTCTTCATCCGTGCCAGGGTCAGGCAAGTGTACAATACCTGAGTGGAGCACTCACACTAATCAAATAAACTGGACTTTAGGGCTCAAGCATGCTTGGGCATAGTACAAATGGCCCAGTGTGAGTATGCCCTTAGTAAGATAACACTAGAGCCAGGCTAAGGCCAGCTATTTATCTTAGAGGAACTGGCAGTTTCCCAGCTACTTGGAATGTGACAAAATTCAACGGAGCAATGTATTTTTGCACGACTTTTGTGATACAACTTCTGAATTGTTGGCACAAAATGCCAGTATTTCAAATCTGAAAAAAGACACTAGAAACAGATTTACCTTCCTGCTTCATCAGTCAATCTGAGTCTTTATTTGTGTAGCACCAATTCATAGCTGAAGTTTTCTCTGGACACTTTACAAAGAGGGCAGGTCTAGACTGTACTCCTAATGGTGGCATTTGTGTGACAACGGAGAAAGAAGTTAGCAGGAAGACATTGCATCTTGTATTTAGTTAACTTGATAGTTGAGGATCAAAGCATGAGTTGGCATGGATTGGATTTGCACATGAACTTGCAAAGTGTTAAATCTAGAATTTATAATGCCTTTGTGGCCTGTGGCTCCTTTCCCCCATGTTTCTTCCCTATTCATGTTTCTAATTCTACCCCAGTTCTCCTCTTTCAATAAAGGCATAAAAGCCCCAAAATAGATCTAAAAAAATGTATTGCTTTAAACAGTTTTGTTGACCTTTGAACCTACCAACTCAAATTTTTGATGTGCCAAATATATATATATATATATATATATATATATACACACGTGGAGTTTGTAATAAGCATGTCATAACCATGCTTGAAGCTGCTGACAAATACCTTGCTGTAAGACTACTGGTCCCCTATGAATGTAGTGGTGTAGATTGCAGGAGCCCTAGTTTTAGTTACTGTGACCTTGATGTCCCATGTGAACTTGTTGCACACTAACAAGCTAGCTGTGGTGCTTTTGCACATGCAAGTAACCCATGAAAAACATGCACTTTTCAGGCTGAGCTGCATGGGTTTTACCCTAACTTTACCTAGACATTTCCCCTGCCAGCTCTCCGGGGAAATTTCCGTGTGACCTCTGGATGAGCTGACGTGAACACAACAGGAAGTATTTCATTTAAAGTTTACTTACCAGAAAAAAGGGGTCTACGTAGTATTGGCTTGTACTAGTCTTAACCTAACTAAATCCTCTTCAACAAGCTCATTGATGGTTTTCTCTGATGCAACAAAAAGTATGAATTGGATTTAAAATTTCATTCATGAATCTGCTACATTTGGTCTAGTAAGGTTTGAATAAAAAAGTATGTGTTGACTAGGAAATATCAAACCAGAGAAGCTTGAATAAAAATGATTCTTTATTCATCATCACTTCAAGTAGATGCTAATGATGATAGGTAGTGTGATATAATGGTTGGAACATGAGTCACATACTGCATAACAACAACTAACAACCAGTACATACATTTACCTGATGGAACAAGGTAATATTCAGTTTTATAATACTGCCTCACCTAGCTGCCACACTTGTTTGACAACTATTTGATCGGTCCATCTTTCTGTATTCCTCAGTGTTTTCAGGGTATATGAATTTTGGGGGCTGATGCAGGTCATATCGGGAGTGGACAGGCACGGGTAGCCTGTGTTTTCATGTCAGTGATGTATGTGTGGTGACCTCAGCCCTGTCCTAAACAGCAGAGTAAATAATTGTCAAACAAGGGGATGGACAAAGGCGTCGCGTGGTGAGAGAGAGACAGGGCGGGCAGCAGGCCGGCCTCAGCACTATGGCCTCTGCCGCAGTGGGACAGAGGCTGCATGACCTTTGTAATCCAGCCCCCCCAACCCACCCCCTCTGCTCTTACACACATGTCCATAGACCCCTTGTTCCTTGTGATAATCCCCCTGCGATTAATGGAGTTTTAATCATCCCTGCAGTACACATATTATGTCGTATATCCTGCTATATTAGCAGTGACATTTCTTCAGTTGCATCAGCTGGATGTTTAAACGTAGAGATGTAGTGTGTAGGCGTAGGTGTGCTACAGGTGGCGTGTGAGTCAATAGGCTTTTGTTCTGAAGTTTTATGTTCCTGCAATGTTTGTTTCTACGCACCTACTGACAAATGAGACAAAGTGGAGTCAGCTAGCAGAGCATGTCCACATTTGCATTGCTGTGATCACAAAGCAGGAAAGATGACGAGTCTTCAAGACCGAGGAGAGGATGTCTTCTCTCATCACATCACAGGGCCTAAGGCAAATTTCCTAGGACTGCTTCACAACAGACCAAGAATTGTGTGAGCTGATTAGTGGCAATATGTTCATTACTGATGATTGGGATATTTTAAGTTTTTCTGGTAGTTTTCCAAAATTTGGATTGCATACGAATTTGATACTCCATTTTTCAGCAGAAATCACTTCTGAGCTGCTCCAAAATTGGTAGCTTTCAAGGCAATTTGTGTTTGTCAGCAATAGTCTGAGGCAGTGTTTTAAATAAGATTATACACTATAATCAGACTACTTGGATCACTGTTTTGTTGTAACAAGTGACATAACACGTTTACTCAGCAATTTAAGTAATCTGTTTTTTAGTTACTGTTTCATTAAAGTAATCTGTTTCTGTGCCTCTCTCTTCTGGGCAGATAGAAAATATACATACAAGGAGGTTCAGTGTGCATTTCAACTAGTGAAATGGAAGAGAGAAAAGCATTTTGTTTTTTTTTGTTTTTTTGGACAAAAAAGGACGTCATGGTGAACTTTAAATACAGAGCTTGTGTTTTATTGTTTTCAATGACACACCTGTGCGTCTTCCTGCGTGCATCTGCCCAGCACACTGTCAGATTAGCATAATAAAGAGTGTAAAGGTAATCACAACTTTAATTCCTGTTATCAGGCTGCAGAGGTTCAGATCGTGAGCTGTAATCAAGTTCACAATTGTTGTTTATGGCACAGCAAAAGCTGTCTTTAGAGCAGTGCTTTTTTCAATGACATAACATATGACTCTCTATTCGACCTGGTTAGGGATGCCCCAGTTGATTGGCCACCCATCATTACTGGATGGTTTTTATTTAAAAATGGGATCAGCAGATCAATCCAGTGTTAAAATCAGTATTTAAACTGGCAGGATCACAACTTGTTAGGTTATCAGAAATTACAAGTAGAGGAAGGTAGTATTGGATAGTCTTCATTTTTTAATACTGACATCCCCCACCCCCCACCCCACCCCCGGGTGTGTGTGCTGGGGGGAGGTACCCGGGTATACGGTATTACCACCAGTGTTCAAAAATCCCATTATACAGGCACTTGTCAGCGTGTGTGCTAGTAGTGCAGCGTTTCATTAGGTTGTTTATCCAAATGCTTCTAGTCTAAAAATTGAATGTCTTTCATGAGATGAGGTTTACAGGAGCACAGGAAGTGATTTACATTTGAAGAATGGTTCTTTCACTTCAAAAGTAAACTGTATGTGCACTCTTCTTTCATCACTTTCCTCTCTCTCCCCTCTCCTCCTTCCTGATTAGATATGAGAAATGACAATCAATTATATCATATAGGATCTGGGTTTGTGAAATTATGTCCTGTGTGCTTTTTAAAAGATGAAGTTAGGCCTTTTTAAAAATGTATTTCCATGTTGTATTTCAATTCCTGTCCAGCCGTTTAACCTCATAGGAAGCTTATAAAAACCATTAAGGACTACTTAAGCACCTGAAATAACCACTAAGCACCAATAAAGTTTGTCTACATTTCACATAAAAGAATAAAGATACGTTTCAGTGTTTTTAAAAACCTTAGATATTTTTAATTGTGTTTGGCAACGCTGCAGTAGGACGCACACATAGGAACGCTATCATTTCTCATCACTGAGCTACGCCAGTAAAGCAGAATTAAAGTGTTTTTTAAACTTATGTTTTCTTGGATCACATTAAAGCTACTGGTGCAAGTTTTAACAGTTTGGCTTTAACAGTTGAGACGATCATACTTGGTGCCAGCCCTGAGCCAGCTGTGCCGTGCTATGGTGTGTGAGGTTATATGATCCTGTATATATGCACGCTTGTAGTTTACCAAAGTAGCAGAGCATCATTCACAGGAGTTTTTTAATCCCTTTTAAGCATCTTCAGACACAGGCAGTGGCGCTGCTTGTGGAAATGGACACATACTTTTGAGACATTTATCATAAAATGGTGCACCGTCTGCTGCACAGTCATCATGACAGTAATTGAAGCAATATTTTTTAATACCCCAGGATAAGGTATTACAGTTTTACTGCCCATTTTTAGGAGAAGGTAGATATAAAATTAGGGATGCACCATACTTACCTCTTTATATATACCTCTTTTTTGTTGATATTTCACCTGGTCATTGAATGGAAGTGTTCCAGTTCTTAAGTGGATGCAACATTTGGAGGGACAGTAGGTTAGCTGATGCTGATGTCAGTTTAACTTACTTTAATTTTTTAGTCTGGTTCAGCGTTTGTGGTTTTCAAGGTGTCTTCGATGTTGTCCTTCGCTAAAAAACACATGGACATGGTTACTGGATCAGTGAAAGCGCTGATTGAAACAGTTTCAAGTTCATTTTTTTCCATGTCATATCTATTGGCTGAAACACAAATTCAGGTAATGAAATCAATATCATGTGGGAAAAAACTAGCAGAACATGTCTGGTTGTTGGAGGTCTTTTTGAGAGTTTTTTTTAAAAGAAGTGAGTCATTGTTAATGCAGTGATGATTTTTTTTGTCATGGGAAAAGCGTTGGCCAACCAGCACAAGCAGACCAGAGGGTACTGAATCTTTTTCTGGAGGACATCTGTTGCTGCTGAGCCCCACCATCCATCGCTGCCCTTGATCCGTCTTCTGCTACTGCTCAAACACTGAAGCCTGTCTGTTGAGCCGGCACTGTTGCATAATTTAACTGTCGCCCCAGCAACACATCAGCCAGGAAGTGGGGAGCTGCACGGCTGCAGCGCAGAGATCAATAAGGATTGTGTGTGAGCTTTTAGAGGCAGGAATGTTTGGCCTCGTTTATGGTTCATTTATGATAGATGAGGAGGACATTGTATTCAGCAAATGGACTCAAGTTGGACTCATTTTGACAGTGGAATGTGGAACAGCTCTTCTTGGTCCATCAGGCGATCTTTGCAGGGTTGTGGGGAAGGCCGCTGGATGTGTGAGAATCATACAATAGTATCGCCATGTGTCTCAGTAATGTCTCAGTGGGAGTCAAGAGGCCTCTGTGCATGCTCTTCACGCAATTCTGACCTGGTTTCTGACTGTTATGTTGATGTCTGACAACCCATAACTATCAGTGGGTTTCAAATGGTGTACTTAGTCTTATTCTGTTTACTGGACTTCCTGTAATGCTGATGTAATAAGGATGGAATTACTGTCTGACCCCTGCTTGAAAAAACTGCCTGCAAATGGAGGTCATTCAGATTAGAAATAATGAGGGAGACTGACGTCCATTAAAACTCGTGGCAGTGCTTGTGAACAGACTTGACTATGATATGTTATACCTGTATTGATCAGTGGAACCACTGATGATAATGCACTCAGAATAAATTAATGCATTTTATGACTTAAAAGTTGAAGATTGTTTTTGTAATGTAAAGTAGCAGAGGGATGAAATCACCTTGTGTTCCCCTATTCAGTTATTTCATTCTAGTTTACCTTTGTGAAAAATGTTGAGATATTATAAAACTGACTAGTCAGTTTACTTCCCCCTTGTTAGTGTAAAAAAAGTTATCTGTGTTAAAGTTTTAGATATTAATTGTCCTTTAACTGTATTTGCCAATTTATCATTGAAATCTTAATCCACCACTGATAAACTCTAATTTGCATGGATGTACCGGTCTAACATCGGCATTGGCCGATAAGATATTGGTATTGGTAAGACCCTGTTTACAAACATTGGCCACTGGCCAAATTATGTTCATGAACAGATATCGGCCATAAAGGTTTATCTGTTGTGTGCGATTAATTTTATGTTGCCATCTAGAATATCCAGCTTTATTATCACATAAAAGATATTTACAGGGTAGAAGAAGTTATCTATTGGACAAACTTTCAAACTCTGGTCTGATTTCATGGTCAAATGTGAGAGGAAATTTGTCATACTAGGAGTATTACACCAAAATAAGTATTACCGGCTAAAATCTTGTTTCAAATATCAGTATTGGCCCTAATTTTCACAATCAGTGCATCTCTATTAATTGCCTTTATTCATGAATTCCTGATGCAAACTCTTTTTGTCTTGTAAATGTGAATCTCTTTATTCCCTGTTTGGTTCTTTGTCATCTGGATGACTCCATGACTACAAAATCATATTACTATTGGCCTTTGTGATGAATTGCCTGGAGACTAAATGGTTAACTTAATTTCCCAAATCGTCCTCTCAGCTACAATACAATAGATCAGGACGACTAATGGCGCCTAATTTAAGCTTTACTTTAATCTCATTGGGAAAATTTTTAAACTACATTTTCACTCTTTTTTTTTCTATTAAGCCTGTTTATATTTTACAGTTGTTACAATTCTGCTGATAACCATGAATGATATCTTTTACCTATGTTTACATGTAATCATTTATCATATGTAAATACTTGTAGGTTCTCAGCCCTAGGATTAATGCTATGTGAAAAAAAACAGTTTTGTAAACATACTAAAATTCTCTATGTCCTTCAAACACTTCACCCAAGACGTCCTAGGTTGAACTGCAGTGTTCACACATTGTTGACATGGTGCATTGTGGTTGCATGCTTTTATCGTTGTTGTTGGCTTACAATGCTTGGCTGGCCTTGACGGTTTGAATTGAATAGACACGACTCTGCTTTTAGATCTGGCTCCTCCTTTTAATAGCCTTTTTCTGACTGACGCTACAATCTGCTTAATGTAGCCTGACTATTACGGCTTCAGTATGTTGGTATGGAAACAAACGAGGAACTATAACTGAACCAGTTAGTGCTGTTCAATTATATTTTAAAACTCTGTTTTCAAGCAGCTTTGGTGTTCAGACAATATGCGAACATTTAACCTAATTTACATTGTCAGTTTTGAAATAGTCATGCATGTATAGACCAAGTTTAAGACATAACATGATTACCTCTTACTATAGCAGTTTTCATCACAGCCTCAGTGATAACATAATGGGTCACTTTGGGGGATCTAATTTCAACTACAAGTTTAATTCTATCTTGATCAAGAAAATGGGTGTAAAGTTTTAGGTAGACGTTGTTAGGTTGTACTCACATATAAACTTAGCATTGAGTAATATTTTCAGTACAGGAATGAGGACGTTAACGAGGACCAAAGGTTGCTGGTGCTAGCACTGCTAATGATAGCTTAATTCTTCAAATCAACTTTATGCCATTTACCATCTGTCGCTGTGATCCCATCTTAATAACTCTTAACTGTTTTCTGGGTGGTCTCTTCACTTTAGATTTATTAACTGTTTGTTTTGGGTATAAATCTAATGTGAAATTATTTGTCTAGGAACAAATAGACCTTTTAATAGTAACAGTTGAAAGGTATCAGAAATATTGCATGTTGATACACAGCATCAATGTCAGTACTTCCTACTATGTAATGCCAGTTTCGGTACAATTTTGGTACAATTCTGCTGGCTCCAGTGATCCAGACTTTCTCCACTGAGATGTTTTAGAGGGGTTTGGTACATTAGTGTGGATGGCAAACATCCATTAAAGACCCTAAAATGTGAGCGTGGGTGGGAAATTTTTCACATGCCAGTGTCATTTTCAGATTTACTGGATTAGTGCGCTGTAGTCAAGGTGTAATCGTGCTGGCTCAGACTCAAGTCTCATTTTGTGCTGACCTGCTCTTAACAGCCAAGTGTGGACGATTCCCCCTGCCCAGAAATAGAGGTATTGAATTTAGTAGAGAGATGAAGGGGGGAGGCAGAGGGGGAGGAGATGCGGTAGGAGAGTCAGTGGTCTGGTTGAACACACTACACTGCCCCACCCAGAGGAAACATTCCAGACGGAATTAAAGAGTTAACTCTTCAAACAGTGAACATTCCCACCGGGGGCTCCCAACAAGAGACAGGGGGCTAGATGGGGGTGGGTGGGTGCTTGTCCGTGTCGTAGTCAGGCCCCTGATTGGTGATCTTTCAATTCATTTCACTCAGTGTCGCAGGGGCTGTAAAAGAAAAAAGCCAAAGGGTCTGAATGGGAGGAGCTGGATGGGAGGGTTCACTAGTGCAGGCAGAAACACTTTTTTATTTGTCTGAGCCCCAAAGGGCACATCTGCTGCTGGCAGACGGGTGGAGACTTCCCGTGGTGGGTCCAGTCCCCACACCTCGGACACACCATGGTCAAACACATGGGCAGTGTCTAGTCTGTCATAGGGATATCAGAATCTGACACTTAAACATGGTGGTAGCTAAATCAGCAATATATACCTGTGTTGACACCAAAAATATAAGTTCTATTTACAATGTTGAAGTTTCTAACTTTTTGACACCCTTATGTCATGATGACTCTGCCATCCACACCGAAGGATCTCAACTGTTTGGTTATTCATTCGTGGATTCATAGACGTTAATCCATGAGGGGATCCATCAAAATGAGGAATGATTAACAGTACTTCTTACATTTTTACTCCTTACTGTTAATATAGGTGAAATATAAGCCACAAAAACACCCTCAGTGGAGAACACATGAACCAAACTTCTTTCAACATCCAACCCATGTTTCAAAATATCTGTCATGCATCACTCATGAGCTGTGTCAAAGATAACGTTTGGTTCATCATGTCTATACCTTATTCAGAAAGGTAGCCGTTAAGATGTTGAAATGCTTACTTCCTTTGTGTTGTCATATCCACATGAGGGCTTCATGTCATTGCTGACATGTTTGTGCAGAGTTTTGCTCTTAAAGATTCCCATATTTTAAAGCCTGTTTATTGCCAAGAAGTCTGTTAGTGCATTCACATTTGCGCAAAACTCCTAAAAAAACTTCCCTAAGTATTAAGGGTGAGTTGCATTAATGGAAAGGATTTTTCCCTCTGACTTTACCTGGAATTTTTCCTGCCAGCCCCTTAGTAAATTTTTCGATCGTCAGTGATGTTAACGCCTTGTAACCATTGCATGACCACAGTCAACCAATGAAATCTTCATGCATGTAATGAAACTGTTTCGTTGCGTGAAATTTTTGCCAGCATGTTCCTCTTTTGTTATTAAAGTAGTTCTGTTGAAACGACACACAGCATTGATAAAGACAAAGATTATCATCGTAACCTCAGACTCTTGCTTCATCTTCTAGATCTGTATCATTCTTTTTACATCATTTCTCACTTCCTAGACCCCCGTCCCCTTTCTTTAGAGATAGTGTCTCTGTGAGGTAGGGTGAAGAACCAAATCAAGAAGATTTTAGTGACAGTATGCCTGAAATTTTCTTAGAATTTTCTTGTAGTGCATGAGTTAAAATGACTTAGGTTACAACACCAAGTTGGAGTATGCATTGCAAAATGATCAGGCTGAATTTACACAGCTAAGAAGTCCAGTTTTTTTTTATGTTTGTAAAGATTACGTTGCTTTATTTTCCTGTTGTGTGAGGTGTGCTACAAGCAACCTGATTTGCTTGGAAGAACAGCACAACAGAACCAACTTTAGATGCTAAATGTTAAACATGCTCAGTATTAAAGGTTCAACACCATTTAGTACAATGGTTCTCAACTGGTCTAGCCTCAGCACTCACCTCCCTTCTTTAGGCGAAACCACAAGCACAACCCAAAATATTTTCTACCTTTTAAATGTTTGTGTAAAAAAATGTGGAAGTTGGAAACATCAATGTGACAAAACGGGGATAGGGATCATTAATTTTTATCGATTTTGATGCTCTTATCGATACTCCTTATTAATCTGAGTTGTTATCGATACCGCTATCAATACTTATATTACAAATATTTACACTCGAGTGGTCTTAGCTGAGTAGTGCTTGAGTTAAAAGCTATAATTCAGTCTGTATCATCTGTTTTATATCCCTCAAATATAAAAACCTGAATGCATCATATTTTCCGTCTTTCAGCTGTTACATTCGCTGATTAACTTTAATTCTGCCGGTTCCGCGCCGATTTCTACCCTGGATTAATACTTTTGATAAATAGGACTTGCTCAAAGTTTTGGAGCACTTTCCAGCATTTATCTGAGCAGCTGAAAAGAAAAATGAAGCAGCTTAAGTGAGAGATATGAGAGCTTATTTCTCCCAGCGCAGACTGGATATGTTTGTGTGCGACTCACAGGCAGCGTCTTTTTTCCTTTAAGCCGCCACCTGAAAGTACCACACTCTGGTCTACTGTGATGCACTGTATATGTTCCCCTTGTGAGAAGTGATGCATTTTTTTACACCAGTTGTATCTTAAAATGACGTTATGTCACAGAGCCTGTGAGATTCGATAGCAGTATCAATAAGCCAAAACATTAAACGTTGATTTTCAGATGTTTCAAATCACAGAACCGGGTCCTTATGGACCTGGGTTTCGATCCCCATCCATACAAAACATCTGATTAAACAACTAAAAAAAAGCATGTCATTATAAAAGTCTAACTCATTTGTTTGCACGGCCAATATAGTTTATAAAGGCAATTTTTTAATAGCAAAAATACTGGTTGTAAATATTAGCAGAAATTTTAATATCGGCCGATACAAGTAGTTCACTTTTAAAGCTAATATATGCCAGTTGTAAAAGATATTTTACCAATAATATCATGCATCGCTAATTGCAATTCAAAATTTGGGCTGTTTGACTGCCCTTATTTCAATTGGTCACATGAAGAAAAGCTAATATACATCACAGAAGGCAAATTCATAAAATCAGGGAAGTAAAGGTTTAATGTTGCTGTCAATTAAAAATGTCCAAAGAACTGAAGTTTTTTTTAGTTTAAACAAAATCAGATTCACTTTACTTCATCCCTACGCTATGATCTTCACCAGCTCCACTTCATATGCATAAAAGTGGGAGGAGCAGCACGAGGAAGACGTTTGTTATGCTTTTCTCAACAGACCATTTCATTTTGCTTTGCGAAGTGTGGCACCTGTAAAGAGCACAAGCCCTCCTCTCTTTTGTGTTAAAAGTGTCTGTCTGTCAGCTGAAGTCATTGCTGCTCCAACATCATGCAAATTTCTATTTGGATGACCCCTCATGCGCATCACTGCTGAGGCCCCCTCTGCCTGTTTCCATTTAATTGAATTGAGAGGCAAAAGTTCTCACATTTACATGCAAATGGTGAATGTCCATTAGAGTTGTCACACTTTTTTCCCAAATCGACCCTGGAGGATTGGCTTCCTTGCTTCTAATGGAAACTGAGCTACTGATGCCTGCTGTAATTTGATCAGTTGGTAGTGAAACCACAAGCCCCCTCCCCACACCATCTCTGGCTCCATTCGTCCTTTACAACCACTCCCACTCAGCATATCTCAACACCTGCTCTTTAATGAAGGCAAACACTGAGAGGGGACTAGCCGAATGAAACAAAGACGTCCACCCTTTGGCAGCTGCAGTGAAATAGAGCCAAGGTCACATGACACTGTTGAGCAAAGTCTCCTTGAGTTTTATATAGGCTGACTGCATATAGTGACATGTACTGTACACATGTGCACAGACTACTGTTCACACTGAGCTGCACTGACCCTTGGCACAGAATGTGAGGTCCTGCTGTCCTTGTAACATGTACGCTCTCATATGTTGCTCATTTAATATAATTTCTTTTTACACCGGTGCTCACCTGATCTATTCTTTGCATGTACTTTGTATTTCAGGCCATTTAATATGTAAAATAAAAATTTGTACCTGATCCTTCCAGCATGAAGACCTGTCATGCTCAATTTCCTTCCAAGTTTCAGCTTCCTCTCATACATAGGCTATTTGTCTGACAAATGCTTTTCAAAAATATTATTGTCCAAGTGTTCTTTATGTGATCACGGCCGCTGTGAACCTAATATTGCTTTATAACTTTGCATTCTGGTACTAATACTAGACGATGCTTGGACACTTCTTTGAATTTAATTTCGTATAAGAAGAAACATTTCTTTAATACTAAATTATGAAACAAAAATGCACAAGAATATTGTGTCTAACTGATCTAATTTATGATATATGATTGAAACTTCTGCCTATGTCAGTCAAATGTTTTCTACACCAAGTTATAAAAGCATTTTGTATGCACCAAAACATGAATGTTAGATAGGTCCACATTTTTCCATGATAACTTGACTTGCTTTATCATTTAGTGACATTTGGATGCAGATCAAAGCCCGATTTTGCATTTCTTTTGGGCCCTGAAACATGAGGTTGTAGCTGGTGTTGAATCACGTCATGTAAATCAAATGGATTTAATACGTTTTTGGATAAAACTGAATAGAATACAACTTTTAGACTTTCTCCAGGTTGATAAATGGTCAACTCCATCTGTAGTAGCATCCAAACACATAATATTGGCT
The DNA here is from genome assembly GCF_018320785.1 of Cheilinus undulatus. NCBI lineage: Eukaryota > Metazoa > Chordata > Actinopteri > Labriformes > Labridae > Cheilinus > Cheilinus undulatus. Next base: position 15,161,214 of record NC_054865.1, read on the forward strand.
GCTGCTGAAGTAGATTGGTCCTCCTACACTTAAAGCAGCCTTTGGAAGTATATCCAAACTTTTGCAGCAAATGAAATATCTTAAAAATAGTTACACAGTATTCAAATTTGTTTTGACATCAGTAGAATAAAAGTTATCCAAACAAGTGGACAAAAGGTTTATTTATGATGTGTTAAAGTTTTAAACAATACAATAATGAGCAAAGGTTATTAAAACACCATTGTGATGTATTCAACTGTAACTTGAGAGAAACTAAATTAGAGTTATGGCATGAATCTTTTTAGTATTCACTGCTCATGTTCACCACCAGTAAGGAACCACTGACTGGTTTATGTGCACTGAATGGGACATTATAACAAAGTCTGAGCACTTCAAAAACGCAGGGCTCCTCTACTCCATATGGGTGAAAAGTAGGGCTGGGAAATGTATCTACATTTAGACTAAAAAACAATATGGCCTGCGGCATTTTTTAAATCGCAGAAGGTGCAATATTTCTTTAACCTGAAATGTGTCAAATACCAGTTTAAAATTTTTTTTTTTGCAGCAGAGATGTTAATGCCCTACACATAAATAATAACTCCCTTCAACACTGCAGTTCATATCACATTTGAAATATGGGTCAAAATAATCAGATATTTTTTCAAAATTGTTCAGCCTTGGTTTAAACACACTTGTAAAAGAAAACTTTGGCATTGTGGGAATGTTACACCAAAAGAAGTAATAAAAAATGAACAAACATTGTCATCTGTGTTATTATTGGACCTGATTTTTACAGTCAGTGCATCTCTACATTATTTAGGGATGCACACTATTGGATGTTGGTTAACATTTGATATGCTAATATTTTCAAACACATTTTAGCTGAGACAATACTGATACATAGACAACTTTTTTGACTATTGTTGAAAAATACAGAAGATGAGGAACTTAAAAAGGGGTGAATATTGCAGTTGCGGTGTTGAGGGGAAAAAACACAATTAGATTAAGTCATCAAATTTTTCAGCCCAAGTGTGTAGACTTACTGATGTATTTCCTTCTGTAATGTCTCCAACCCTCTCTGCTGCCTCATTCAGGGGCTTCTTTTAAAGACAGGACTGATGAGTTGTCAGACTTCTGTTTTCTTTTGTCAAGCTCTGATGAATGGCAACTCTAGTTTATGCTGTCTTGTTTTCAGTAGCGTATTTACTGTTTCCAAAAGTTAAAGTTTCTTTATGCACAGATTGTAAAAATCAGGGCAGGTGCCCTTACCAATGTTTACATTTTATCCAAAGGCTGATAATGATGCTTTGTTTCATTTTATTGTGTGGTGCAACACTCCAGACATTTTCTGTCATGTTTGACCATGAAAACGGATCAGAGTTTGTCCAGCAGGTGACTTCTTCTGTCTGATAATCAGTATCTTCTCTGAATCATGGTGTGCTCAATTTTTAGCATTATAACAGATAAGCATCATCTCCTGACATTGGTTCGTGCCCACATTCTTAGCTGATGGCTGATGTTGGTTACAAGAGCTGATACTGGATAAGAGTTTTTGATAATAGTTTTCATTTCTTATCCCTACACAACTGATTTAAATTTGGAGTCAGGTCTGCTAGCTCTGCTGTGTCATTTTGCTGCCATAAACTCTACTCTAGTGTGTTTTGTTGCATTTGCTTCCTCTTTGTTAGTTGTTTAATTATATTTAGCAAACAGTAATGAGCTTTAGTGCCAACTGGATTTGAGTTTGAATACTGCCATGTAGAACTGCCTTTTTTTCTCACTCAAATATATTTATTGTACCTGTGATGTTATGATGGACTGACAGTTTGAGACAAATACTGCTACACCCCTAGTATCTATACCCATATACCCACCACTAATAATGTGTTTATATATCATTTTCATGGTTGGATTGCCTATGAGAATAAAACCAGGAGTTGTTTGTCGTGTGCTCTGCAGACATTTTCCTAAACTCAGGGAAAGTGTGGTGTAATTTGGCATGTTCTGTGTGTAATCTTCAAAGTATAACTTTTATATGTTTATTGATGTTTGGTGGAGGTTATTCTACCTCTGATCTAAGCTGAGTCATTGCCTGTTGCTGTCTGCCAAATATAGGTAGTGTTTGTTAGGAAGACTTTGGTGCACATAGCTCGGGGTTGACCGCTGATTTTTAAGGATCAAATTGAAATGTCTGAATCAAAAGATAGTTGTTTCAAGGACTATTCAAATGAAGACCTTGTGCTCTATGAAAGACAATAATCACAATGTGACATTTCTGAGAACGTCTTTGTTGCCGCCACATGCTTCTCCTACGGTAGATTGCAGTTGCAGCGACAAGATAATGGTTCTGTATGATAATGGTTTCTGTGTGGCTCCTTATAGAAAGGGGCCGTGCAGTGTGGAGGTGTGGAGGTGAAAAGGAGAGTCGTCTATTGTTAGTGTTGTTTCTTGACTGTCTCCTGCTCTTGTCTTGGCTCAGCTCCAGCCTGGTGTCAGGGGCCTGGAGGTGCTAACTGGGCCACTGTGTCAAGGCCCTTGGGTAAACACAGCAGCTGGCTGGGACCTCGACAAAGCAATGCAGCGGAGGAGGCTTTCCTTTCACTTTGGCTTGCCTGCTTTTCAGTCTGCACAGTCATCGTGCTGCCTGCCAAAATCCCATGTAGTTTATAGTAACATGTGGCCAGGTTGTTTGTCTGCCAAGTCTTCAAACACAAGCTGAGTGTAATCGTGTGCTTGTAAGAAGGAGCTGCCGGCGGAGAAGGAAGGAAGAAAAAGAGCTCTTGGCTGCAGCCCAGGAAACGTCACATTACACTAAAAGCAATGTGTTCACAGCTCAGCTTCCAACATTTAAACTCCACATGCAGGGAGGTACATCCTCCAGAGCAGCTCTCCTCCTTACTGAGAGTCATCATAAGAAAGAAACATTCAGCTAGAAGTACTAAGACTCATAGCACTGGGAAAGAAAAACATGTTCATTAGCATGAACTAAGTCCTGTCTGTTATTTAGTAAAAAGTTTACAGTCTATTGAAAGGCAAATGCTAACATGGTTTTCTATTTTAACATTTTTGAAAGAGGATATTTGCAGATTTACACATTTTTTTTGGAATAAGTTTGTCATGATGCTAGAAAATTAAGATTTTATATTGTATTGTAAAAAATGTCATTGCAAAGGTGCCGAATATAGAAGTCCAAGGTACCCAAAATAGTTTTTTTCTCCCCTTTTAAGTAGGCATGCAGGATATTTTCAGCATGATATTGGTATTGGCAGATATGAGCTTAGGAAGTGAGTTATCTGTATCAGTGGATATGATAACTTCTGCCGATATTTTGGCTACAAAGATCTGCCTATATCAGCTGTAAATATTGGCTGTGTGAACAAATAAGTTAACTGAGGTTTAAGCTGGACCAACAGGCCTACGTCAGCTGAAGTCGTTCTTTTTATTCTTTAATTTGTTCACCCTCAAACTTTAAACTGGGTTTTAAGGACTGCTTTAGGTCTGAATTACATTTGAAAATCAATGTCAGTATTCAATCAATTTGTAAATTTTAGTCGTATTGAAAATCAGCAGGAATCCAGTATTGTATTTCCCAAATTTTAAGATTTGTGTTTTAGTTTTTATGCCTTTTCAGGTAGGACAGTGGATAAAGTCAGACACTTGGAATAGAGAGATTGGGGAATGAGTTTTGGGAAAGGCCCACAGCTGGACTTTAACCCAGGCCACCTATGAGACAACAGCCTCTGTACGTGGAGAGCATGTACGTAAGACAAAGCCACTGGTGTTCTGATTTATTGTTTTCTATAACTAAAAGCTATAGCCAAACTCCTGCACACGTTATAAAATGTATAGATGTGTTGAAAATGCCAGTGTTTGTGCAATTTAGGCAGTGCTATCTCTCCGTTTTACACAGGATTTGGTTAAATATCAGGCTGTAGTTCCATGTTTTGTTTAAAGTTTTTATATTTTGATACTATTGATCTCTAAAATAACATGTTGTAACATTTAAAATGAAATCAAAAGGTTCAAAGTATTAAAAATGTACAAACTGTTTCTGGATTCAAAAAATATTTTTTTAAATTTGTTTACTTTTGGCCCCTCATGTCTTGTTTTTCCAGGGCCACCTGCTTTGAGAATTTTGACTCTCATTGCTTAAACTTTGAAGTGTTTCGTAAGGACTGAAGTATTTTTTTCATCTTTAGCGTGTGTTTTGAGGACTAAAGTTGAGATGTTAACTACATTTATTTATCGGTGTCATCTGCTACAATGATGTATACACCAGCATATCTGATATCCTTTTCAAGGATGAATATTGAAATCTGGTACTAACACATTTGATACCTACAGTACCAAAGTAAAGATTCTTAAAATATTGATTCAAGCACAGTTGAGGCGACAGTGCATTTAAGAAGTATTGATTTAGCACTAGTATAAGGAAAAAACGATACCCAACCCTATCTTTAGTTGTAATTACCAAAAATTCCAGGCAAACTCCTACACACAAAATTGCATGAATATGTTGGCAACATTACTGCTCGTGCAGTTTACACTGTGCCATCTCTTGCTTAGATTTTGACTGAAATTAACTTATGACCCATATTGTTTAAAGACTTGCTACTTATGTTTTTTACTGTTGATCACCGTGATTGCTGGCTGCAATATTTCAAATCAAAAAATATGAAAAAATGATTGAATCATTCAAGAAATCTTACAGCCTTTTGGATTTGAAACTCACAGATGTATTGGTGCTTATACATGAAATAATAGAATTAATACAGCTCCATAAATGGTTCATATTGTCTTTTCTAAAGGATTAGATAAAAAGTAAGGTCTTTGATTTAATGCAAGTTATCACTGCACACTATGAGCATCTGTTATCCATCAGAATGCATTTAATTTCATCCTTCAGTAGATTCCTGATATTTCATTGTAAATATATTGTCAGATTTTTTTTGTAGTGTGAAAGTGTAATGTCCCTGTCAGATAAACATTTGCAGTGTTAAAGAAGTGTAATGGACAATTTTACCGCCTTCCTTAAATTGAAAGGCTTTCTGTGGATAAATTCACATGGTGAAAAACACATGATGTTCTGACCTGTAGCTAATCTGGTTAATAGACACTCACACTGCGAATAGTACTATGGACCATGTGAACTGCAGTCAATAATTTCAAAAGCCATGTTAGTAAATGATTAAAGAGTGGCACAGAAAATTGAATTATTAACATGGGGGGCTGCAATGCATGTAGGTTATTATAAGAACTATATGTTGCAGCTTGAGGAGGTTATCACAAATGTTGCTCCATTGTCCTGTTTCCTTCCCTGTGAGGGAGACTGAAGTGCTAAATGTTTCCTTTGCACTTTGTCATTCGACAGCGAAAATACAAACTTTCCCTGCAGACTGGGACAGATATTGATTGTGATTCTCCAGGTTTAAAATTCATATAATGTAAATGAACTCTGAGGTTTTCCTAACAAACATATTAATGGAGAACATGGTTCAATAATGGTTGTGGCAGATTTGGGATGCCCCAACCCCCAGCGGAGCCAGCCTTGATTAGCCAGCCATCTGGTCAAACAAAGACATCTCAGGTTTTCCTGCCCTAAATAAATGTGATTAGAAAACCTGAGGAAGCTCATTCAACACAGGGAGGATGTGTGGTCGGATGTTTTGTTTGAAAGGAGTGGTGGCGGCGTTAACTTAATGATTGATAGCGTGAAACTGGAACAAAATCTAATGCATTTAGAGCCTAAATTGTTCTTAGTTTCCTGCATACTGTTCTGTATTTTAGAATAACCTTTTAGTGTTCAAGTTTGACATAATTTTTGACACTTTGCTGATACATTTTATGCAAATTTAATGATCCAACATATCAAAAAGTACCAAAACATTTAAATTTAAAATTCAGAACTTCAGCAATATTTTTTAACAAAAAGCAGTGGCAAGCAAAGGAGAAATAGCTCCATCTGTGCTAGAATTGGAAACATTTTGGTACCTTAAAATGTGTTGCAACAACAGTTTAAGTAATATAACAAGAAATAACCCAATTAGGCTGCCTAGATGTCATATTTTATTTTTGTGGTATCAAAACAGGCATCAATATCATTTGATGTTCACTTTAATTACATATAAGTTTAAAAATGGCTTCATGATAGCTCTAATTGATTGTACTCAACATAAGTAAGCATACTTCTGAAATGTAACAGCCAAATAGATCATTAATTTGTTTTATAGTTAGTATAGTGTAAAAACGTTAGTGGTGTCTGTAATTTTGCATGTAGCCACCATAGGAGCTGTATTAAATATAAGTGAGTGAGTGTGAAGCATGCATAGTGCAAACACCTGCTTACCTGTAAATCTGTCATCGGAAACTTGTATGTCTTTGCATTTATTGGTTGTACTATTCTCAGTATGTGCTTTTGCTCCTGCTCTATTACATTCTGTACATTCTGTTTGCTTCCTTATCTGTATCATATTCCCTACTGCTGCTGCCACCAGCCAATTTCCCCATGAGAATCATTACGGTTTTATCTAATCTGATCATATACACCGGACCTCTGTGATGTCTGTTTATGGACTGCATTTAAGTGGACTCTGTATCTTGAGGATGTCAACAATTTAAATGTCTAGTTTGACCAAACATAATAATTTACCTGCCAAATATAATTTCCTCTTAAACTGCTCATAAAGAAAAGTGACTGACAGACTTTACAACATGATCTGTGATCTAAACGTGGTGAGGTAATGGCAGATTGTGCAGTTATGTAAGTTAGGATATATGTTAATGGATAATCAGTGATCCAACATTTTCTACCTGACATCGTCTTTATAGCCTTGCTCTCTTGCAGTTTATAAGACAAAGATATTTTTTCAAGATGAAGACATTTGCAGATCGCACGTTTCTTAAAAGTGTCCTGTCATTACAGCTAACAAAGCCAACAGAAAAACAACGTGCTGGAGGTAATATCAAGCACCAGTGCATAGGGATGATTATACATTCTTCAGGCGTCAGTCTGCAAATATAGAGAGCTTACACATCCTGTTTGTTGTACAGAATTAGAAGAGCTTATTTTCTCTGTTAAATAGTAACCATTAGCTGTATATGTGATTTCAGCTTCAGTTAAGATCCAGCTAAACCTTGTAATATTTATTTGCTGGTTGTTACGGTTGTCATAGTAACAGAAATTGAAACTCATAATAGATACTAGTTTAAATCTGATCTTTGATACCTGTTTGATACTCTGACAACAAAAGTAGAACTCCAAGGCATCAATTTTGGATAATTTCATGGTTTAAATAACAGAAATGTCAACTCTTGCAAACTTTAATTGACAACATTTTGGAGTGAATACGGCCGGTGTAGTTAGGAGGCATGATATATTCAGCTAAAGCAATGAAGTTTGAGGTCTGAACTACATTTATGTATTGTATTAATATCTGTATGGACTAAAATGAATTAATAAATATCTGTGTATTAGATAACAGCAAAAATCCAACACTCTGCATTCTTACGATGTAGTTTTAATATCTGTAGGGATGCAGCGGTGCCAATACCAAGACTGAGAACTTATACTCATAAAACATTACAGGTTCTATACTCTGTATTGTTTTATAGCACGATGTTAGCCTCTCATGTATATATGTATGTATGAGTATGCAGTCATAGTTAGAGCCATGTCTGTGGTCTGGTTATATTTTTATATAAACGAGAATGACGAGAGTACAGTAGAGGAGAATGAAAACTAAGCAGTGTTAAATTTTCAGGCTGGGGAGATTAAGAAGGTCTGATAAAAATTAAACAACATTTCAAATTAATTCTAAGAACAGTTATGGTAATATTAGGTACTAATGTTTGAAATCTGTATCAGTAAATACCCAGAGGTACTGTCAGTACTTGTACTTGTACTTGGTCTGTGAAAATGTGATATAATTGCATCCCTACCAGTCAGTTGTGTCTTTCTCTTAAAGCCAGCTTTGGGTTGGAAATATGACTGAAGGCAGATACTTTTTCTCTTCAAGGGATGCATGAAACTGAATATTGCTGATATACCGATATTTACCAATTAATTTAAGCTAATAGCAACGGTGGTGGATGGCTCCTCTCTCTTTGCTGCAGGACAGAAAGATATAGAAGATCTTTCATACCATCAGCAATAAGACTATATAATTCTACCATAAACAGATGAGACTCCAGACAAATAAATTAAGTTATTGTATTGTATTGTATTGTAATACTGATATCTATACAGACATATAAATACTTCAGACCTAGAATCTAAGTCCTTCAAATAACTTTAAATTGAAGTAATAAGAATGAGCAAAGAAATAGACTTCAGATGACATAAGTTTGCTGGTGCTGCCTGAAACAGCACAAACTTTATCGTATCAACAAGGTTTACTATGGATCTAGCTTGATATCTACAGCCAGTATATAGGCAGAAATATCCGCTGATACAGATAACTAACGTTCCAAGCTTATATGTGCTAATTCTGATAACATGCTGATAATATCATGCATTTAAATGTGTTTGCACTGTTTGATAATGTTCATTAACATAACAGATCATGTATGATTTTAAAACTCTGCGCCACTGTGTGTTTTGTCTGTCAGTTCATTCCAGGCTGACATGACAGGAACCTCCACTGGGTTTTTCAAAGTAAAAGCCTGATCAGTTTGTTTCTGTGCTGAGGATACCTACAATTTCAAACGGTACTTTACAGAAGTTGTTGTGAATTTTCACCAGATGCATGATGGGAAATAATCTCAAAAGGAATCTTATTTTAGCCTTGCAGTTTGTGACCCTCAGTCTTTGCAAAATCTTAGTCTGTGACTAAAAACTTAGAGACTTGCTGACAAATTGTCTTTGGATGTTAGAGGGTCTTACATGTTAGTCTTTTAAAAGTCTTTTAAGAGTCCTCTGGTGTAAGACCAGCATCCAACAAAGCATATTACAAGGATATTTTTGCTTGAATCAATTGCAAATATTAATAATTAGTTTAATCCACTCATCATTCTTTAATTGTTAAGCTGGTTAGTTGCACACCTCCCTAATTAAAATCCAAACTAACCAGGGGAATTAATGTGTTCTTAGCTGGACAATTTGCACTGTCAAAATGTAATGATGGTAATCTCCTTTTTAAACCAATCAAACTGTGTAAACAAACAACATAAGATATGCATACTGTATATCTCAGGATTGCTTACATTTTGAGCCAGTGGACTTAATTGCTGCTGCCTCACAATCAGGTTGCAAATTGATATTTTTCCTTTGTGATATGGCTTGAAGTGGTTCACATTTAAGCTACCATTGGTCACATATATACAGATGTTTCTTTACTAGTAAGCAAAGCAAATCCAGATAAGCATTTTGAAGGTACTCTCTGCCAATCTTATGCTCTGCTGATACCATTAATGTTGATGTCAAAGTAATAAGCAGTGCCAGTGATTCAATCTTGATTATGTTATGATTTGGTTGGCTTTTTCAGGTCTTTTGGTGCCTCTGCTGTCTTTTGCACGTCCAGTAGAGATGTAGTGGCTTGTTGCACCCTGGAGATGAGCTCCAGATGCGTGACGGGCTGCACCATCCCAGCCTGCTTCCCTGGGGGGCACTGGGCTGTCAGAGGTGGAATGCCCCAGCACACTTAACGCTAGCTGAGAGGAAACAGATACCTCTGGCTCCGAACAGAGAAATCGCTCCCTATCGATTAGGCTCTACAAAAAGCTGTGAATTGCGCTTATGGTTTGAACATTTGATACTGCAGATTCAAAGAGATAGTCATAACAGTGACTACTCTGATGGAGGAAACCCTGAGAATTATGGGGCTGGTTTCCTGCCTCCTCCGATATCTTTATACCCACCACCCTTTGCAACACAAAGAAGTCATTTTCCCATCTGACTGCAGGCATTGTGACCTCTGTCATTTCACTTGTAATTAGATGTGATGTGTCCAAATAGTAGAGATGGTTTTTATGTTGATTGTGAATATATCAAGTTCCCAGTGCTGTCACTATAATGAGAACGTATATGAAGGCCTATCAGGTCTGTGTGATGTCTTCAGCTGCCATTAGCAAGGTGGTGAAGTGGATGCTTGCTCTTTGAAAGATGTGAGATATGCTAGGTATTTTTAGCCAAAGCTTTTAACCCAGAAGAAACAGCTAATAGCTGCTTTGACCTGAATGCAGCATTATAGCTTTTGCTCAAAGCGGCCTTGATTACATGGGGCCCCAAAAAATGTGCTTTTATTGTATGATTCTTTAGTCTTAATACCTTATGAGAATGTGAATATGCGTCTTTGTAAATCTTAAGTACTTTGCATATCACAGACAACTTAAAGTTTTTCACAGTACACTTCAGAGAGCAAAACTAATACCTTCAAATCAAATTATGAGTGAGGGGGTACCAAGGGGGCCCTGTGCAAGTCTGAGCAAAGTTTAGTTGGAAAATCTGGTCTCTGAGATTTACTTTTTAATAGGCCTGAAACACTACGGGAAAGGGTTAACTGGTGGAGTACTGTATGTGGTGGCACAGATGTGATTCACTAAAATGTTTGCTCTGCCTGTGAAAGGGTCTTTGAACCAATGAGTGTGAACTTCTGGCCACACCAGCCTATAAACGTTGCATTTATGTGAGGCAGCGAAAGGGGCCAGCTAGTGTAATGGGGGATGGGGCCTCTGCCTGTGGAATGTGGTGTCTTGGTGAAAGGGCCTAGCTGAACAAATGCAGTCAGTTTATTTGGCAAACCAGACTTGCTGGTCACCAACAGACATGTTTACCCAAGAACTAAACATGCAGATCCTCCCCTTTCTTCCAGACAGAGGCTTTTCTCGCTTCTCGGTTACAGTGTGTGCTCTCTCTGCCTCTCTCTGGGTGTGAAATTGTACGAGCTGAAAAGTGTGTTGATAAGAGCTTTTCTTTCGTGAGAGTCTGCCTGCCTATTTTCCTTCTGTCTTTCTTTCCATGCCCCCCTCCCCTTGTCTTTTTTTCTTCTGTTTCTCTTTTTCAGCTTTGTAATTGGAGTGATTAATGGAGGGAGGGGTGGTCTTGCCTGGAGGCCTACTTTTCAGTAGCCTCTTTAGAGGTGCAGCACTGCTGAGGCCAGGGCAGGTAGCAACACGTTCGGCCCCTGGACGTTTAGCCCCTTGTCCCTGCCACTTTGTCTGCTCCCTCAAAAGCCAGAAATCTCTCTGTGCTATAAACAAGACCGGACGCTCGGAGGCAAGCATGCCCCTGGGTCCTGTTTTCTGCTGCTGGCCTGCTCTCATGTGATATGACCTCTCTTATGCTCTATAGTAATTCTTAATGAGAGCAGAGATGTGTTTGTTAGTAGGAACTCCACCATATGTTCCCAAGTGGCAGTGAGATTTACTTCCCTCTTCTCGCACATGGAAACCCGATTAGCCAGAGCCTTTGTTGGCGGTAGTGTACAGGCAGCTCACCATGAGATCCTTTACAGTAGTTAGCAGATAAAGGACGCCATCCGCTCAGCCCAATTCCCAAAGCACCCGCCCCTAGCCCACAGCCCCCCCTCCCCACAGCAAGAGGAACTATGAATGATTCCTGGAGTCCTGCTGTGGGATCAAGGCCTCAATTATTTGATTTGGATTAGAGATTGCGCCCCCCCCCCCCCCCCCACAATGCTAGTTTTTACAGGCATGCTGAGAGGAAGCAGATTCGCTTTCTTTGAGAGCATGAGGCCACAGTGCAGATGGACTTACAGTAAAGGCATTGGAGCTCTTGTTCTCCAGGAGACGAGGAAATAAGATTCCTACTGTATATTTAATTATCAGCTTTAATCACACATGCAGGGCTCTTCACAAAGCAAACGCCTAAGAGCCAAGCTGATCATTTAGAACAGGGTTGTGGAACTGGCGGCCCGGCCGCCACATGCAGCCCCCTTGTCATTCAAAGCGGCCCTCAAATCTATTTTAGATTAAAATAATAAACATGAAAAAAACCTGAAAAACATATGCAATGAAAACATGAAAATTAGAAGTGTTCCTATAATAATTTATTAAATTTCTAGCATATCTTCATTTCTTGCAAGAAATTAGACATATAGGCTATCTATTTCTATCTTAAACTCTTATGCTTAAGAAAAAATCTGAGGCTTTTTATGCCTCTACTTTGAGAGGACAGTGGATAGTCAGAAACTTCGGTGAAAGTGAGGGGGAGAGACGTGGAAAAGGAGCTGCAGGCTGGAGTTGAACCAGGGCAGACCACGCACATGGTCTAACTACTAGGCTTTCTGCGCTCTGAAAAAAAAAGGAAAATTGAGTAAAATAAGCTTTAAAAATGTGAAAATGTTCTGTTCACTGCATTGAAGAAGTGTGTTGAATTGGTTGTTTAGCTGATTAAATTTAGCAAAAATATAAGCGTTGGTGGCTTTCTGTATTTGTAGGGATGCACTGATGCCGATTCCAAGCCTTAGTACTTGTACACATAATTATTAAACATTGCAGATAACTGGTATCATTTAATGCATGATAGCCTCTTGTTATGTATAAGATAAATGAGGATGAAAAAGTAGAAGAGAATGAAAACTATGCACCGTTAAACTGTCTAGAGGAGGGATGAGCAACGTGAGGAAATTAAAACAAACCACTTCTTTATCTAATCTAATCCCTATCATGATGTCAGGTTGTGCAAATGAATAGATGTGTATTGCCATTTGCACAGGTACAGGACCATACAGGTATATTGGAATTTTTTGTGCATTGCTTCTTGAGTCAGCTGTCCAAAAAAACCCAAAAAGTATACAAATATAAAATTGTAAAAATAGCAATATATCTAATACATAATCTCATAAAAGAATGCATTTTTTGTATTTAGTACTGGAAAGGTTTACAAATGCCTGCCAAAAGGTCTTTAAGCTCAAAATAGTGCAATGATTGCACTTTGAAGTACTTTTATTTTCTAAGATCAGGAAAAACTATATATTTTTTAGAAAATACCAACTTATTTTGAAAACTGGACTGTAAAAACTTCAGGTTTTGTATTTTTTTTAATGCTACCTGATATTTGTATGTTTGGAGTTGATAAATACACACTCCAAAAATCTCATTAGTTTCTGCATTTTTCTTGACAACCAATCAAGCAGACTCATGATACCATTTATGAATTATATTGTAGTCGCAAATTAACAATATTGTCCAGTATAGTCAAAGTTTAACTTTCTTACCAGATCATGCAGCACTACTCTATGCTTTAGAAAAATCTAAATTCAAGGAAATTAAACTTAAAAACTTGAAACTATTAGATTGTTAAACTTTTAGATTATGAATTAAATATGTAAACACTGGTGGGGCACAGATGTCTTGGTGGTTAGTTGGTGCCCCATATACATGGACAGCACAGGTTCAAGTCCATCCTGTCGCTCCTTTCCCACATGTCTCTTTCCCATTCTCTCATCCCTGTTTCTGACTCTGTCCACTGTCCTCCTCTCTGAATAAAGGAAGAAAAAGTCCAGAAATATACCTTTAGAAATGTAAATGCTGGTATGATAAATCATGCTGAAAGCCTTCTATAGTTGTAAATGTTGTTACATGTAATTATAAATGTCTCAGTAAGAGTTTTATACAGTTTTTAACCCTATCAGCCCTTTGACAGTGAGAATAAAGTCGGTGTGGCACTATTTATAACTTAGGTTGCCTCTCCCTGTTTTAAAAAAATTAGGAAAACTAGGAGCCTGACTATTGAATCACCACTATTCCATAATAACGGATTTAAACCACTCTGAGTTTGTGTATCCTCTTTTCTGGCTCCTTGCCATTAACACCATTGTTGGCTGTGATCCAGTTTTCTGCTGGCGGCCTTGATTGTGATTAAATTACTGCCGCTGTGCCTGTTTAAAAGATTTCCCTTGCTGAACTGTTTTGACAGGCAGCAATTTGGCCAAAAAAGATTAGTGCGGGAATGAGATGTTAAGAGTACCTGTGGGATGAGAGGGGCTCTCCTGTTATTGTGAGGTCCTGTTACTGGTTTACAGGAATGTTGTTGAATTTTACTAAAGTCTCCTCTGACAAAGCTCGCTCTCAGAGCTTCATGACGTTTGGCGTGGCTTGTTTTATTGCCTGAAGTTGCTATAGTGATTTTCCTTGTATGTACATGTATTTTGTTTAAATTGAGGAGTGGTGTGGCTGTTTACTCTGTGTTTATTCTGTAGAACCTGCAGTTTGATGAGGGTTTCCCATGGTAACCTGACTGTTTTAGTCAAAGTTAGGGTGTCTGTTTGAGGTAGAGGGTTAGGTCACCCTGGTTGATGTGATTCTGCCCTCATCTCAGTTTCCCTGGCGTGGCGGTAGATGACTGAGGATGATGAGTATTGACGTATGCTGTGAGATTGCGTCCGGAGGGGGCTGGGGACTTCCCTGTGTTTGCACATCCAGGGCTATTGATCCTGGCCTCCTGTTCAATGGCTGTGGCCCAGGGGACTTGGTCTGCAGCATGGAGCTGTGTACACTGGGACACAGAGGGCCATGACAGTAGCTCGGAGTGCAAAGACAAGGGGTTAGGGGCATGGCTCAGGGCTAACAGGGCTCTAATATGGCAGAGACACGTGCCGCTCTTCATTAAGCCTTGTTTAGTCTGTTGGATTGCACTGACAGGCTGCAAAACAACAAATGCTTCCAGGTCTACTCATCATTGTGTCATTGTGCTTATCCACCAACCAAAAGCCACTCAGGCTGTTATCTATAGGATAGAAATGACCTACTTCACATATGTTCTTTGCCTCCTGTACAGTATTGCTCCTGTACAGGCAGTTATTTGCTTTTTAATCTTAAGATGTGTCAAACAAGGAAGATATCCTATTGTTAACGGCTGCTATTTGAGTCTTTCTGACCTCCTGCTAGAAGAGGAGTAAAGCCAAATCACGTGATGCTTCTATTAAGAACAAGCCTCTTCATCTAATAACAGCTCTACTATCAAATTGGAGAAGTGCTGTCAACATCCTGAGCAATCAATGCCATCCATCCCCCACTCCCCAAGCAGCAGCCATTAACCCTTCTTGTTCCGGCATGCCTGGCCTCACTAAAATGGTGGCTGTACTCCAGACATCTTTCTATAATGGCTGTGTAGAATTACCCCCCGAGCTATTCATCTACGTGTGTCGCGATTGCAGCTGGTGTGATATGTAAAGAATGTCAAACTTGTTGCAGATGGGAGATTGTCCACTATAATGTGTGACAAAGTGTCACATGGAAACAGATTTCACAACTGGTGCTCTCAAAATTTAGCCACTGAAAGATCTTAAACTTAACCCAATCTATGGATTTTTTTGATGACATGATGAGGCAATCAGATATTTTAGATATTTTGAGTTAGAGTGCAGTGTTATTTATGACCCAGCTTGCAAACTTCCTAGAATAGTAGCTACAAGGGAAAGTTTTAAAACTGCAATACTTCAAAACTTTTGTATACCACATGATTAAAAGCAATGCAGTCTCTGCTATTTTAATGATCCAAAGTATAGAGAGGTACCTAAGCTTTAAAACAATTCTGATCTTTGGTCATATTTTAACCGAAAGTCTCTCTAAAGGAAAGAGTCTTCATTTTGAAAGTATGTTTGTGAGGCTTCACTATTTTATATAATTAAGTAGTTTGCTGGCAATTTATGGTATTTTAAAACACGAAATTACCCAATATTGTGTTCCTAGAACATGTTTTGTTGTTTTTGTAGTTCTGAAAGAGGAATTGATGTCTTGTCATTCGACAAGAATTGGATTGAAATTTAAAACCATGGTATTATGACAACACTTACATGTATTGGCAAGAATATGATTTTATAATACACATTAATATGAATTGAACCACATTAATGCATTAATCACAATGTGATTGTCCGTCTAGTACCAAAACATTACAAATAATACTGTTTTTTTTTTTTCTTTTTTTTTTGCAAGTCGGACAGTGTGCACCAGTTTTCTTTGAATTGCTTGCTGGACACCTTGCCCTCTGATGCACCTGTCCTAAGAAATAGATGTGCAAAATCACATTTTTAAAACCATACAATCTCTGTTAATGATCAGTGTTACCAAAATATATCAAAACTTTTGAAAACTACAGATTGATAGCCAGATTTTTTAACCACAAACTGCTGCAAACGAAAGAGGCTGTATTGTCTAAAATGTGTGATTATGCTGCATTGATTCAGTTCTGAAATGTTGCCAACATGCAGACTTTGGAGGAGTTCAGAAAATGTGCAGGTGTTTGCCAGCTTCAACAACTGGGAGTATATCATTAATGAAGTCTATGTAAGACAAAGAAATTAATTTCTCCTTTTTCAGAGCAATTTTTATCTCTGTCATCTTCATGGTAAAGATGAGTTTCATATGCTTGCCAGTCAAAGCTGCACTTCTTGAAATCAATAGATTCACAGATGAGATGGGTGCTCCCTCCATATTTATGTGCATGTGTAGAAGTACAGGTGAAGGCCTTAGTGCCTGTTTGATATTATGTACATAAATCATGTGTTTTGTATCTTTTTACATGCTCATTTCTGCTCATTAATCTTCTGCTTCAAAACAATGGGAACTTGTCGGAAATAAAGTATTAAAATAGGTAAACAAGAAACATTAAAGTACCCAATATTGAAAGCTTATAGGATGTTTATTTTTTCCCTGTGGCAGTGAAACAGGTGTCAATATAGTTTTAGATTTTATTATGTTTTAAAGGTCAGAAAATAAAAGATATAAGGTGGTAATCTTAGTCCATTTCCATTTAGAGAACTTCAGAAGGTGTACAGACCAGTTTATGTGTCAACCTGCAGACAGACTCAAAACCCCACAGCAGCCCACAGCGATGACGAGCTCTAGCTCACTCCTGGTCATCGACCTCATTCTTATCCCTGATTTGGCGTTGCGCCAGTCAGTCACGTATGGTCATAATGTGATTAGGCCACCCGCTGCCTGGCCGGTAAACCTGCTAACAGCATGAGAGGGAGACAAAGGGGAAACATGGGCGGCTTAGACATATGAAGGCTTCTGTTCATCCTGTAAACACTCATATCCACACATGAGCATGCACGGTGAATACACCTGCATACACACGATATGCTCTATGCTTCTTATGAATATTATAATTCAATTTGAGCTAATTGAGTTGTATTTAGATAAATATAGTCTCAAATTTCCTGCTTTATGTATAAAAGTATACATTACACTAACCCAGGGAGTTACAATGCATAAACATTTAGACATATGCCTTTGATACTTAATTTCAAACATTTCTCAATTAAATCAGACAAACCAAGCCTTGTAATTGTAGGCTGGCTGTGGGAATTTCTTTTTTTACAGAAGTCATTTCTGGGTGGAGCACTGTATGTGATGAAGGGGCTGAGGGGACTGATCATAAGGAGTGGTCCCAAAAACAGCGGTATCCACTCTAACTTGACATAAAGCAACATAGTGTTAACATTCCTCGGCTGACCAAGGTCCCAATTCAAGAGCCAACATGTCTATTCATGGTTAACAGCGGCCATGTTCAGATTACTAGTGCCTCTTTATGAACCACTTACTCAAACAGAATGGATTTTTATGCATGCATCTGTGCTAATTTGGGCATTTACAGCTGAATTTCTTTTTAATGTTTAGATAGCTTTTTAATTTTAATGCCTGATCCATCTTTTATCCTTACACTACCTCAGCTGTACCTTTTTTTAAGCCGTCACTCCTCTTTATCTCAGTAGCATGTCGGAGTCAGCATCAGCTTTGTTCAACAAGCATCAAACATTAATTATTAAACTGTTAAACCAGCCTGAATAAGATAATAGTGCGGTAGTGAGGAGTTAAAATATTGCTATCATAAAGACAATAATAAATACTACAATATGTAACAGATGGATTGGTTTACAAGAGATAGATAAATATCGCCATATTTGCATTAAAAACTGTGCTTGGGTTAGTGATAGTAGCAGTAGAGCTATTTTAATGACTTAATGTAGGTCCATAAAACCTGATAAACAATATAAATAATCAGGCACAATAGTCATGGCCACAATGTTTTCTGCAGCAGCATGTCTGCCATCTGATTAAAATAATAGTGTAGAGAACTACAAAAATTATGGCTCATTAATGCTCCATGTCTGATTTACGTTCAGATATGGGTGGAACTTTCTACATGTACTCTGCTTTCATTTTCTCTGTACTTTTTCTTGAAGCTTACAGATACAGAAAAATAGTTGCAATACAACCAAAAATGATCAGGGCTGTGGGAAGCAGTGAAGCCAACAGTTAAAACTGTCCCAGTGCAGTACTTTTGAAATGGGTATACTTTTTAAAGGAATTTAAAAAAACGATTGTACAATTCTATGTTAGGCACGCGATAGACAGGAACTGTGTACCAATTTAAACATACAGATCTATTAGTATTGGATTTATTTGGTGTAGATTTGCAACAAGACTAATCACTGTCTGGGGAGTCTTTCTGACAATATTTTAAATTGCACGGGTGAACTTAAAGGTAACTCCTCCATGAATAGCTTATGATACCATTCTCTCATAGTATTTATCTCAACATCCTTGGCACTCCTCCCCACTTCCCTCTTTGGCCTGTTTATATTACTTTATTGTTTTATATTGAATATGTGTTGCTGGACAAAGAGAGCAAAGTTAAGTGGAGGAAATGTCCTCGGATGTGTAAGTGTACCAGGCCAGTAAAGCTGATTTTGATTCTTATTCTGATGCCATTTTCCTTCCTCTTTGCCAGCCTTTCTCTACAGTGTTTTCATAGTGTTTTTCACTGATCAGCAATCAACTGCAGTCAGTGCATCAGGAGTAAAATCTTGATGATTTTCAAAGGGATTTCAGTTTTTTAAATTATTGTTGTAACTTGCAGTGCTCTTAAACATTTGTGCATTTATATTGGTTTTACAAACAGCTTTAGAAAGAGGAAGCAGTAAAAAGGATAAGGTTGGAGGAAATAGTCGAACGTTATGGAAATTATAATATCTCTATGTAGTTCTGCTATGGTTGTCAGTAATGGTTTCAAAATCTCCTGGTATTATAATCCCCTGGTAACAAGTCCATGATAGAGTATTAGTTAAGGGAAAAAAATTGGGAAAAATGGATGTTGGCTTTTATTAAAAACAATTGCACTTTTAAATATTACAGTATGTCAGACCCTCTAAAACCTTTGTTGTCCACCACTGAAAATAGAAGTAGGTCTTTGGTGATATATTCACTGATACACCTTGTGATCTGTTGAGCCCTTGTGCTGTTGTGGTAAAGTGAGAGTGTGAACCCTTATGAGTCTTTTTGCCTGGCTGGATTCTGCTCCTTGCATCTTTGCAGATCTTTCCAGGATGATGATTTGCCAAGTGGCTCCCATCAAGTGTGTCACAGAAGTGTCTGCGTATTGTTCCTTGTTTTTCCGTCACCTTTTCTACCTTATTTTTTTTGACTGCAGGAAGCCAAAATGCTTCAGAGTGTCTGGAGCCTCCACAATATCTAAACTTTGTAACTTGGTTCTCCCTCACCAGTTATTGCATCACCCATTTTTGTATCGTTTGATCAGGCCAGCAAGTGGAGCGCAAAGGATGATAGGTGCACAAGGGCCAATCGTAACTGTAGTTCCCACCTCCCTTTGCTCTGCTCCACTATAAAAACTACACTTTATGCCCTGACGACCTATCGTTTGAAACTGTCACATGTCCATGACGGTACTGAGATGCTTCTATCACCGTGATACCTCAATATTAATAGTGCAGTTAAATCGGTAGTTGTCAATGTCACTGTAACAGAATTTACCCTTTGATACTATTAAAAATAAACTGTTTTGGTATGCATTTCAATGGCGTAATGACAAAAATTGAAGTCCAAGGCACCCGAACTGGGTAAACTTAATTATCAAACATTGTAGGCAAAGTCCTGCTTACACACTCAATTGCACAAACATATCTGCAAAATTTCAGGGCTACAACGGAAACAGTGTGAAGGACTTTAGGTGCAGCATGTGCTGGAATCAGTCCTTTCCTACTGACCTGCCTTTTTACAAGCTGTTTTCACACTCTTATTTAAAAGGAGTAGTTTGTTCATAATGCTCAACGATAGGCTTTGTGAAATATGTATTTGTTGTGAAATCTTTTTACTCTGTTTTGTAAAACACAAGATAAAAAAGTGTGTAAATTTAATTAGATGGATTGTGCTGCTGACTGGACAGTGGATTTCTGTCACTTCAGACCTTTGTTCTTGATGTTAGAAACACCTTGACCTCTGAGCTTCAGTAGTACAGAGTGACCCTCTGGGAGGCACAAGTGTGTGTGTGTGTGTGTGTGTGTGTGTGTGTGTGCATATAGTTTGAGTGTAAACACATTTGTGTTCACCTAACAATTCCAAGGCCGGTAACCCAGCGGCTACTGCCTGCTCTTTGATCTGAATCTGGAGAGCTGGAAGGACCATAGCATCTGTTCAGTGTTAGGATGTATGAGGTGTTATAAATCACTACTTAAATCTTTACATAATGTTAAGTCAAGGTTTCCTGTATGTTTACACACAAGAAGTATACTGTTTTTAGATAAAAGTCATGCTAAAGCTGGGGAAAGTGCAAAACATCTCAGCTGAAAAACAAAAACGCTGATAAAAATGGGCAGAAAGCAGCAAAAATGTGTTTCAAGTGGCAAAAAGAAGCAGAAAAATGGGCAGTTGGAAAGGTGTTAAAAAGTAATTCTAGCATCAGAATCCATTAACTGTTTGACATGCTTTTCATTTCCAAAGTGAAGCCAGGATGCTCACACCCATACTACTGTCCCAACACACATACATTTAAATCATGGGGAGGGCCCATACTTTGTTTTTTCAGAGGCCCACCCAATTCTATGGGCAGCCCTGCTTGTGTGCTTTTTTGTCCATTTTTATAATTCTATAACCACCTTCCCTTTAACATCATTTTTAAGGTAGATTTTACATTGTCATATTGCAATCTACCCCTCTAAATGGACTCAGCTGCAAAAGTTTTCCTCATGTTTTAACCAGGTTTGAACTTATCAAAGTTGTTTTAAAATATACATCTTGAATTTCAATTTTGTAGACATAAGAGTGTAGTCACACTTTCCTGTGAGTTTATCAAAGTTCACATGCTTACAGACAAGAAGACCAAAGCTTTTTATTCCCTATTTAGTTTTACAGCTCCTTGTTTGGTAACACTCCATAAGATTACACAGTGTCGACCTCTGAGCCATTAAATAGGTAACATCCCGACCCACACGTATAAAAGGAGCCGAATGCTATGCTTTTTTCATGCAAGAGCAAGCATGTGAGATTATACATGGCTGTAATCTGAATTATCTTGTGTAATAATCATTTATAATGGTTAAAGGTTAACAGAGGAGGTCAAATTGTGTGCAAAGGTCTATAAGGCCTCCAAATGTACTATACTGTATATTTACCATCACATGATGATCCTGCTGTAATCTCTGACATACTATAGATAGTGTACGTTGACAGTGAAATGTGTTTTTGATAAGAAATGGGCTGCAGATGTCACCTAAGAGGCAACTGTGATAAATTATTTTTATACAACACTTTGGAAGGTGGTATTTGTAAAATGGACTAGCTGGAATTATTTTAACTGAAAGCCGAAGTGTGGAGTTTTTAACTTGATATGAAGAAGATTGAAATTAATAGTCATGGTCTCGTCATGACCCAGCAAAGCAGGCAAGACAACTACCATAGAGAATGACTAATATTAAAGTTCAAATCTGGTGCTGGGGTTGGGTGTCAAAACTTCATGCTGAAAGAAATCAACTTTCCCATGCAAGGCTTCTCAACAATTAATACATTTAACTGCTGTTTTTAAAATTAAAGATGCTGAATATGTTCCAAAAAATCTAAATTCAGGGAAAAGCGGTTCCACTTTGTTGCTAGGTGTGGCCAATATCAACATATAGCTGAAGTTCCCAACAAGAGCTTTAACTTTTGATGCCCATGTGATGAGTGTAAGAAATAATGAAGTTTAGAATTTTTAGTCGAAGCAGGACTGAAATTAAAGCCAGTGTGGAGAACTGCATTATTTCAATCTTTGTAGATTGTTTTAAAAAGCAAATATCTCTTAAGCCATGTTTGTAAATGCACACAACTCTGGAAAACTTCTTTAAATGTTCAGGGTTAGCTGCATGTGTGAGTGCAAAGTGTGTTTTTTCATACAGACTTTTACCCCAACTTTATAGTTAATAACTGATGTGATCCATGTGCATGTTATGAAAATGCATTTCCATGCATTTCTACTTAAAAAAAAAATTGAGATTTATGATATCAGACTTTTAACTCATATCTGATGATGCCAATATTTGCTAATTCTTTTTAGCTGATACTGATAGTAATATATGTCGTTTAGACCTCAAACGTAAATCCTTAACACTATCTTTAAAGTTTAAGGATCAGCAAATATTAAGAGGCAGTACAGGCTGGACATACAAATGGACATGCATCCTCATGTTTCATTTGATCCTATTTCCCGAGATCTTGAGAAGACATCCCAAATTTGGTGTTTTTTTAAAGATCATTTTGGGGCATTTTGCCTTTTATTGATAGGACAGCTGAAGCGACAGGAAATACAGGGAGAATGTTTGAAGATGTGCCCCAAGCACGTGCTAAGACCGGGAATCGATACTGAGACCAGTGCGTCAAGGGCTGCAGCCTTTGCCTGTAGTTACCGGCTCACTGACCTACCTGGGGCCTATGATGTACTTTTAAACATGTTTGTTTTGACCTTTGTTCCAGCTTAGTCAGGTTTTGTTTCATCCAAGCTCCTAACAGCACTGTTTTTATTTAATGAATTAGAGGGGTTGAAACTTTTTGAGAATTTGGGTCACAGTTACTCATCAAAGATGTAGTGGTGGGTCCTAAGAGGGTAGTCTGCTTAAAAATGTCCATACTTTTCAGAAGAATGTGTGTGGACACTGCTTTATTGTGAAGTAGAACTACGTGATTCTGAAACCCCAAAACCTTGCGTTCACTCCGGGTCTTTGAGCTGATGGCTGATGGGTATTTGTTTAGAGAGCATGAATGTTGACAACCGTTACACGTCCAGAGTGAGAGGGTGAAAATGACTTGCTCTCAGGGGCCTTGACAACCTTTGCCCTGCCAGCTCTCGTTTCAGGCCTTGTAATTGCCACTGACCAATGGGCTCCTGTTTGAAACTAGACCCTCGGTTGCAGCTATTAACGTCCCCCTCTGAACGGATCTTGTTTTGATTCCTGATGCTTTTATAGGTTTTGTCTTTAGGAGACATTCCTGGTCGGCACATACCGTGCACCCCTTTCTGCCCCTATTTTCCTTCCTTCCCGTCTTGTGGGGCCATTACCACCCCTCCTCCTTGCACTCACAAACATACACACAGCAATGATCACTCTTTGCTCATGTGTGTATGTAGCACTAAAGGCTACTGACCAGCCCCCCCCCGCTGCCCCTCCTGACAGCCAGCTCCACTCCATGAACTTGGCCACCCGTCACAGCTGCGTTAAGATTGAAGGATGGGGGGCCCTTGTATCCAGCTGGGTCGGAAGACATTGGTGGGGGCAGGGCAGGCCCAGATGCAGATGGTTTAGGTCAAATGGAGATGTTTGAGGATGAAGGGGGAGGGGGACACAGGAGCTCAGGGGCACAATAACTCCAGAGGTTACTCCTCCAACCCCTGGAAAAATGCACTCTTGGAGTGTGAGTATATATTAGTTTTCATGTGTTTGTGTAGCAGAATGTTGGCCGTTGTTGAAACTAGTTTGGTTTGCTTCGCTTTTTGTAGCCCAACATGAACCTTTAACCTCCAGCCAGAGCCAAACAGATTAACTCTTTGCAGGAAAAAATCAAATTATAACATTTTAGAAAAGGCACTGGAGGTCAAAATGTTCCTGAGAGTTTGAAGTGTGCTTTCAGGGTGGAAACAGACAAGGTCACTGGTTAATTTCAGACTTCAGACTTTGTTTTGTAATTTCTCTATGTCACTTTTTCCATTCTGTATCTTCATTATAACAGTGAAGTAAAGGTGAAATACCAAAACTGTAACTCATTGACGGAGATTATCCAGCTACTTTAGAAAGACTCATGAGGAATGATATGAGATGATGACAAACTGGATTCTCTTTTTACATGTTTATCACCATGTTCTGCTTGTTTGCCTTGTTTGGCTTATCTTTCTTTCTCTATTTCTGTTGCAGAACGGGACTGCAGGCTGGGCTGACGAGGCTGACAGCAGCAGAGGAAGAGGAGAGGCCTCAAGAGACTTTGCTAAAGTGAGTATTTAGAGCCTGAGCAGTGGATGACTTCATTACAGACTGTGAAACCTTTGCACAATCAACTGTACAAAGCGAATTTTATTTAAGCCAAAGAAAACTGTAAAAATAAGATTTTAAATTTATAAAAATTTTAACTTAGCCTTTGAAAGGAGATGCTACTCGTGAGAATGGCTATTGGCAAGCATGGATGGTCAGTGCTACTATGAGAATACTTGAAACAAGGTTTTATTCTCATAGTATTTATCATTAAGGCAGACTTTATAAACACCTTTTACTTTAGATTTGATTAATTTATGATACTGTGCAGCTAGATAAGACACATTCATGTTTAAAACTGTGGTACAGTCATCAAACATACTCTTAATCTCTGGTCATCAGTTTCTCATAAAATATCCTGGTATGTTGTCATTTTCTTCACAGATCATCTAAAAATAAACTCACTGGTAGTCATTAACAATCATGTATTCATGTAATGCTGTCAACTATTGCAATTAATCCTTTAAAATGTTACAGTTTTGGAATAAAAGTTCACATTTTTGCTCTAACTATTATTCACTCTGTTAAAAGAGGGTACAACTGGATTGCTGGATTGCATAGCAGTTACACCCCACACCCTATGAACAGAGTCTACAGTCCTCAAAGTGGGCTACCAGACGTTACTCCCACCCTTGTCGCTTCCCTCTTGCCTTTCCCAATTTTCTCATTTGAGTTTTTCACTTAATCCAGTGTCCTCTGCTTTTACAATTAAGGCATAAAAAGGCCTGAAAAATCTTTTATTTAAAAAGTGGTAAAACTCATGAAGAATTGGTGCTGTTTCAGCAGTATCATCAATCATACCTGAACGCTTTGAACCCTCATCGTCTGTCTGTCCAGCAAAGAGGAAAAACTCGAGCAGAACTCTTTAGGGTCAACGATAAACTTTGAAATTAAAATGAGGAAACATAAGGGGAAAGGAAAAAAAATAGCAGAAGCTTTGCCATGATTGTGCACATGCAATTTATAATGCAGAGTAGTTCTTATAAGCTTCATTTTGTCTTTCAGCTATATGAACTGGATAATGACCCAAAAAGGAAGGAGTTTTTGGATGACCTTTTCACCTTCATGCAAAAAAGAGGTATGAGCATTCTTTAGATGTTTTAAAGCATTTTAAGTAACAAACACTTTTCCACTTTGTCTCTCCACCACAGAAGCTATCTTTTTCTGAATTAAATCTGTCTTTGTGCTGAGGGTCATTTTCTAAACATTTCAGCATTTAAATCCTGTCGTCAGTTAAATATACAGCCAATAGCATCACATTATTACCACCTATGCAGTCTATAACAACACAATACATGTGTTGGATTGTGTTAAACATATATATTTTCCGTTTCTCTTAAAATCTATTTTGTATTTATTTCTTAAGTTGTAGTGAGTAGTGGTGATTTACTGGGATACTTTCTCCCTTGGTATATGTTAAAGTATTAAGAACAGCTTTGAATAAAATGGTATTGCTATCAACTAAAACAAGTTTGGAAATATTGGCAAGTCAGATTTTGCCAAAAATCCAATATCATGCATCGCTAGACTGTAGTCGTATTTTGTTTCCTTTAGGATCATACCTGGTACCAGCTACTTCTTTTTTATCTTCCCTCATAAGATTTCAAAAAACAAAGCTGAAAAGTGGATACTAAAAGGTGATATCAAGACTAGAGATGCACCAATGCTTTGGTTCAACCATCAGTATCGGCCAATATCGGCCCTTTCGACCGACATCGTCCATCAGCAAATGATGTGGGCATGAATCGATGACAGGAGAAGATGTTTATCTGTGGTGCTGTATCAATTTAATGCTAGATTTCAGCACATGAAGTGACTGATTCAGAGAAGATTTTTATTAATTGGGTAGAAGAAGCCAACTACTGGACCAACTCTGTTTTTCATGGTCAAACACAAGTGACAGTGTTGGCATACTGGGAGCCTAACACCAAAAGATGTACTGGTATCTGCATAGGCTAAATTATCATTACAGTAGTACCGGTGGTGGCCCTTGTTTTTACAATAGATGCATCCTAGTCAAGTGATGCAGACTACTGAGCGGTCAGAGATATCATCACATGAAACATCCAACACAGGAGTGTAACTCCTCCTGTCTTCAGCTTTTTCTGGTTATAGGGTATACAAAAAGTCTTAAAAACTCTTAATTTTACACATGAGTGATATCAAATTTTAGAGCACAATGCCTAAGACATGTCTTTATCCAATTATCCTTTTCTCGCTTCTATTTTGATTCAAATCACCATTTTTGGCACGTCTTTCCACATTACAATTAACAATTATAAAGCAGTGATCCTTGTAAGCAGACTGTCTGTGTATGTCACCCCTACCCCAAAGTCTGAGTCTGGTCAGAGAGAAGCCTGCAGTATTAGAGATATTAGCAAAATAATTTAAGAAAGGAAGAGATGACTTCAATCACACAGACAAGACTCGTTGTTGTTAAAGACTGCCCCAGAAATTAGTGGAAAAATGTTGCTGCTATGTGACAGCTGTACAATTTTGCCACGCAAAAAGTAGCATTGACTTTTCTCAGTTCAGGTCTTAAAAAGGTCTTTAAAAGTCATAAATTTAATGTTTAAAAGTGTGTATCAACCCTGAGCTATAAACTCTCAAAACTGTCCTGTTCTTTGAGTAGCAGTTTTTTCATATCTGGAGCAAAACTTGTCTCCTTGCCATGGAAAAAAGCCACAGACTGAGAACCAGGTGTACTATTACCTCTATGTCCTCCATTGCTGTTGTGTTGGCAGTTTCACACAACCCTGTCTACTTTTGGGAGGTTTTATCAAAGTATATATGGTAATGGAAAGTTAAGTGCCTGCTACTAAGACCATGTAGAGTAGAGCCATAAAATATAGAAACACACCATGAGTGAATGCTGACAAAAACTGAAAATAAAGAAGCTGAGTAAAAGTGGCATAATGGTAGAAATGCTAGATTGCATTATCTTGCATAAGTAGTTTTAACATTACAGCTTCTAAAAGTTGCCACAAATGTGACATTAGCTTGAGTTAATTTCCCACCCTCTGCCTATGTGGAAAAGCAAATACCACACCACTTCCATTTCTTTAGAGTCATTTCCTGTCTCCGTGTGAGGAGGGGGTGCTGTTTTACAGAGCATCTGGAATTTCACTACAGATTGATTAGTGTGGGCCTGAGAGCAAAAACAAATTATTTGATCTGGAGTTGTCATTAATGTTATTTCCATTAGGGTATTGTGCCCTTAAGTGTATTTACTTGTCTTACCTGGTCGTCAAGTTCTCTGTGTCACTGATCAACTCAAAAAACATGCTGCAACTCTCACTGGCTAAGAAATCCTTTACTAATTCCTCTCCCCAGAGTAAAGGCCTTAAGGGGTCAGCAGGTGAGCCCTGTCTCTGTTGATCCTGTGGCTCTGCAGCATCAGAGCCAAGAGGATCTGGCAGTGGCCTAACTTATTTAGTTGGCCAACAGACGGGAGGCTCAGCTGACCGCGTGCTACTTTGACACTGCCTACAGGACCTCTGTAACCAGTGCAGCTAATGGACTTAGGCTTTTATCAGACAAATCTCTTACCAAGCAAGTTACATGACTTGTGCAATACCTCCCAAGGTGAATCACAATGTTATTTCAGTGTTGCATACTTTACATTATGTTTTGGCAGGCCGTGATGGGTGATGATGGTCTGTGAGAGTATGTGTGGTTCATGCATCATTATGTTTTGTCACAGGCTATGATGGGTGATACCATATGTATGCATGTGTGTATATGATGCGTGGTTTGTTTTGTCAGTCTGTGACGGATGATGATGGTGCAGTCGCTTGTGTAGACTGGTCCATGTGCAGCGAAGTGCATGTGCTTTTACTCGTATGCATGTGTTAGCGAGTTCACATCCACCAGAACAGCAGCTCCTGGTTGTCTGGCCTGATGTGAGCGCCTGGAGGTCTTGTTTGGAGGGTGATGAATTAAGCTGAGTCAGAGAGAGGAGGAGGGACAGGATCTGTCAGGGCCCTGTTAGCATCTCTGTCCATCAGCAGACGCTGGGAGTGGCTGGCTGACCCTGAGCTCATGCTGGTCAGACAGAGAAATCCATCAAACTGACTAAAATGCCACTTGACAGCAGATAACTGGTAGATTATGCTGTGCCATGTCACATGGTTTTCACTTGGGATGTTATTGTGTTTTAAGCAAAAAAGGGCATGAATTCAGACATTGCATTTTAAATTAAAGCATTCATCCAACACAGTCAGACATAATCTATCAAAGCCATGAAACAAAGTAACATTGCAAGTTGTTTGTTGTGCAGAAGTTTAGCAAAAGTGTAGTACTTTATCAAAAGAAACACAAAGAAGTTGTCATCAGAATCCTTTTTATTTTCAATGCACAGCTTCACAGTTAAATAAGGTGTTTCTCCTTAGAGGTGCATATATACAATATAAAAGCAGCATCATTCTGCACATACAAATAAAACTATTGACAAGATTTCTATAGAATATAAACAGTTTAATAAATCTGTGGTTATTGCACAATTTAAAAATATTGCTCAGTCCCGACATTAATATTGCACTTTTTCAAAAATGTTGGTATTGATCCATCCATCCATCCATTGAAGATCACATTTGCAGCAGGTTAAGCAAGTTGACCCAGATGTCCCTTTTCCCAGCAGTGTTGTCCAGCTCCTCTTCAGGGAGTCCCCTTGGAGTTCCCAGGCCAGAAGGGATATATATTCCCTCCAGTGATTTCTGGGTCTAACCTGGGGTTTTCTTCCACTTGGACAGGCCTGAAAGTCCTCCAAAGGGAGATTTTCTGGAGACTTTCTAATCAGGTGCCAGAACCATCCCAATTGGCTCCTTTTCTTGCTGAGGAGTGCTGGCTCTATTCCGAGTTCCCTCTGGATGTCCCTGCTCCTTACCCTGTTTCTCGGGCTAAGTAAAGCCATTCCTCAAAGGAAAGTTGTTTTGGCTACTTTTTTTCTGCAATCTCTTTCCCCTTGCCACTACCCAAAGCTCATGACCATTGGTGACTTTTGGAGCATGAGTTAGAGCTGCTTGATCTTGGCAAAATTTCCTTTTTGATATCTTTCCCCATGACATACACTGGGATTGAAAAAAGACAGAAAATTTAACCAAAAATTGATGCATTTTGTTTATTTTATATGTTAAGGCTTGCATATGTATTTTTTTCGACGTATAGTTGACACAACAAGTGCAGAAAGTAATCAAATATTAAAGAATGCAAGAAACAAAAAATAACTTTATAACTGTTTGATGTTCCTTAAGTTTTACAAAATACTTTTGTTTGCAACATGTCCTTCCTGAAGCCATGAAAGGAGTATTTTAACCCCTAAATTAGCACCGGTTATTCTGAGGATAGCAGCTCTTTAGCTTGAGGGTCATCCTTCTGCATCAACATGGCGTGGAAGCATGGCTATTACATGTAATATCAAACAGGTAAATTACAAATACTGAGTGAGAATAGGGTAATCTTTTGTTTGGGGGGTTTTCTGATACCGGTGCTCAATTGATGCTTTTCATAAGGATACTTTTAAGAGAAAAAGGGGTGTTTTAAAAGTCAGCAGCTGAATTTAAACTGTCTTGATTTTGCAAATGATTCAGAAATCAGGAGATAAGATGCCAATAGAACACAGAAGTAAGTAAACAGGTGTAACCTCTTCATATGACACATTTCATGCCTTTCCTTTGGAGTGACAGGGATCATGCTGGGTACTAAAATAAAGCACTGAAAATTTCCATACTTGTACCTAAGAGAGAAATAATTTCTTCGTAGAACACTTTAAAAATGTTGATGGATTAACAAGAAAAAAAATGGCAGTCTCTTCAAACATTAGAATGCCTTTATGTTTACAGCGTGGTCAAAAAGAAGTGTGTTTAAGGAGCATGTAGTGTTTCTTTTTGTTAATTCACTGACAACATGAATTCCTTGCCAAGAAGCACCTCAGACTTACTCTTTATTGAGTCAATGAAACACTCCTTTCTACAGAAAAAAAATGTCTTTTTAACTGTGAAAAGTCCAGATGTTTGTTATATATACTTACCTTGGATACACAATATCAGCATGATATGGTTTCAGCAGATATCTTTCAGTTGATTTATCAGCGTATCAGCTGTGAAGATCAGTTTATATTGGCTGTAAATATTGACCATGTGTCAAAAAAGTTGAAGTCTGAAGCTGAAGTCTTTGTTATCGAAACCTTAAGTCTTCAACTTTAAAGTGTGTTTTAAGAATTTAGGTTTTAGAAATTGTAAATTTCGGCACATTGAAAATCAGCAAAAATCCAATATTGTACATCCTTGATAGTTATTGTGAATGCTCATATTGCAATAACAATACTACTGGGATTTGTACTGTGCAGCCTTAATCAAGCTTTGGCTTTCAGTTCAACTTCCTCTTCCCTACAATGATCCAGCACAGCTCCCTCACACTGCACTAATCTGTCTGTCAAGCTCACAATTTCATAGTAAGCCAAAAGAAAAAGAAAATATGTGTTAAAGACCAGTTTGGAAAAAAAGAGGGCAGTGTAGCGATGAGTCTAACATGCAGCTCTCTGCCTGAAAGCATAAAGAAAAATCAACACTGATCCCTTTATATCTTGGATTTCAGAATGAGTGCCCATGTCATCGGCGTTTAGTTTGGTAACTTGTTTAGCTGAATTACATTTCCAACTTGAATTATAATGAGTGCAATTCGATTCGGCCTGCATGGATCAAGTTCCTGTATAACCATCTGTACAAGTGACCAGCAGCGAGGGAGAGCAAGGGTCAGTGCTCAACAACGGTTGTAACAAATATAACAGTGTCTTCAGAGTGCTCATCTATAATAGAAAAGTGTGAAGCAACAGGAAGATGGTGAGAAATTGGTGAGGTTTTTTATACAGGGAGAAGGACAGAGCCCCTGGATACAAAAGATGTGTATGCATACCCTTTTAACTGTGAACATGTAGAAGCTTTGGCTCTACAGTGCTTCAAATAAAGATGTTGGATATGACAGGGATGTTGCAGTTGACATTAGAGACCTGATGTGCATTGTACAGGAGGGTAGGGTATAATTTCAGCTACTCTAGTGTGAGCTCTTCACCCCTCCCTTTAAGACGAGAGGCACTTGGCTGACCTCTGCTGTCTCTCAAACAAGAATCTTAATCACAGGGAACAAATTGCTTGGCTGGATTCCCTTTTTGCTCTCAGTGCCAAGACTGTATGAGATGAAGAGCAAGCTCCGCTAAGCTCTTGTAGATGGCACCCTCTAATTACTGTGCATTTACTCCTCCTTGCTTCTAGCTTCATAGATAAAGGGTCAAGATTATTGCACTCTTTTTTTAATGAAAGAGTACTTGGAAAGCCTTTTTAATTTAATGTCACCATGGGGGAGAAGAGTTGGAATAACAGCAGCTGATGCATAAAATGCCAGCATCTTTATTTGGCTGACCTTAGAGGCAGAAAAAAAGCCTCATTTGGTAAAACAGATTTTGAAGTGAAATCCAGTGGAATCTCTGGATGGAGAGAGACAAATGGTGAAGTGCTTTTCCCACCTTGTCCTGGGGCCTCAAGGCCTTGAGAGGAAAGCAACAGCGGAAGGAAAACTTACGAGGGATTCCCATTTCCTGCCTCTGCGCTTTAAAACAGGCACGTGTGTGTGTATGGAAGTGTGTATGTGTGCGTTAAGGGTTGAGGAATTTTAGCAGCTGTCCTAAATCCTGTCTGTGCTTTAAGGGGCCCATTGATGGGCTCTTTGTTATGGGGTACGCAAGACAAGATACTCAGGCTTATTTTCAACATGATTCCCCCCGTTAACAAAACTTAGCAATGTCCTTTTTGTGGTTCTAAAGTTGTTTTCTGTAAGGCTGTCATTAATGATGATGCATTAAGGCCCAGAAGTAGTGAATATGTTTAAAAAAAAAAGTTTAGATCAATTGCCTGCTTTATTGGCCCTTTAAGCACACTTTACTTTATCCACTGCAACGTCTCACAGATGATCACAGTGATGTAAAGTAAGTCCACCACTGCCCTGTAATGTCTCCTTCTTTGAAAATATTCAGTCCTTATTCCTTATTCTCTTTTACATAAAGCAGGTCTGTATCCGCACAGGAAGTCAATTACACTTAGTTTAAGAGTGCAAGGTTACAAAAATATTGGAATTTCAAAAGGCAACACAAAGGAAGATTAATTGTGATTAAATACAGAAATTCTGAGATGACTTGCGATAAAAAATTTAAATTGTTTGACAGCCCTAGTTGTCATATTTTCCTATGACAAGGGGTTTGCTAAGAGTAATGTGTTTGTAAGAACGTCTGGGCTGCACACATGTTTAAATTCTGTTATCTAATTCTCTGTTGTATAAGCAAAAGCCCAGACAACAGTCAAGCATTGGCTCTATATTGCTAGGTTAAGACAACTATAGTGAATTGAAAAGCAGGCAAATAAGACAGTAGATAACTACAGCTAATAAATGTTTACTCACTCCTTATTGTGCTGTCACATGTAGTTTCCATATTTATGCTATCTCCTCGGCCTAACCAGCCTTTTTTCTCAGAGATTTTCCTGTTAAATATTCAGGGATGTTCCTAGGCAGGCAGTTTCACATCAGATTAAATTATAGTTGCCTTTAGTCAACTAGCCTAAAGTGAATGGCCTGACACACCAGATAGATGTTGGATGGATAGATGCTCATTTATCTGGTAAACCTCCAGTACAAAGTGTTTTGCAAAGGCAGGACTTTTCAAAAATTCTCAAAAAAAAAAAAAAAACTAACTAATTAATTAATACAAATTCTCAAAGGGTGGTGGGATGAATCCTCTGTATATTCATGATGGGCCAATCAGAGCTAACCTCAGCTTTACAAACATGCCCTGCCATAGTATTTGAATGGAGGAGCAATGCAGTGGCTAAAACTCATGCCAAAGCCTTACAGGAGGTGTACAAAAACATGTTCCCTGTTAAGAGAAGCGCTTTGCTCTTGTTTAAATAAAGAAATGGGGTCCAGTTCTCATTAAACTGAAGCTATATTTAAGCTACATCTGAGTTTACTGCTACACTGGAGGCAGCTATTGCTATCAGCTCACAGTACAACTAAACCCTGCCAGTAGCTACCGCCTTGTTCACCTCAAATGATGCTGATTTGAAACACATTTCTAATGTAAATCTTCCAGCCAGTCGCCTGTTTCTTTTTAGAACTCTAAACAGGCTTCCTGCAAGTCCTGAGTGGTCTTAAATTTTAGAAAGCACTGACTTAGGCTTTTCTTTATCCAATCTTTGTTTTCTACATGAAAACCGTTTGCCACACCAAAAATGGATTTGTGGATTTTTCTCATCTAAGGTCTTAAAAAAGTCTTACAAAATGTACATTTGTTTGGTAAAAGTGTGTTGAAACCCTGTCTAAAGTTGCTTTTGTCTGCAAGAATTTTTTTGATAACATTTCCAGGTCTTGGTGTTTAGACTCTGGTTGTTTATAGAAATAAAATCTTTTAGTCTGTGCTATCCTGTTTTAATCATACCTTCACTTTCAACTTGCTATTGGAACAAACTGTTCAATATATCATTATTTGTTTGCATTTAGTTTTTATGTATTTTTATGTATTACTATTTTCAAAAGTCTTTTATCAGCCAGGCTTATCAGAGAATGCTTTGTGCATAAAATGCACTCTACCTTCACTTTTATGGCTCTATTTGCTTACTTCACCCACCCTATTCTTGGGTTTCATTGCCTTTTTCCCCATCAACTTCTGTACCATATAGCCTGCATATATTTGTAAAGAAGCTCAGCATAATGCAGCTGAGGAACCTTCTTACACTCACTGCAAATAAAAACGTCAGCTAATGCCTTCACATGTAAATGTCATGTAAATGTACTCGACCTGCTCACGTTGGAAGTGCGTGGGTGGAGGATATTAGCCTTCGAGTTACGCCAACATCACTCCTCATCATATCCATTACAGGTTTTGCAGTTTCACTCCCGCTGGGAGCGCAGAGAAATAGCTCAGATGCTGGCTTTACGCCATTAACCACCTCAAAGGTTTTCGATTAAGCAGATGGGTGAATGTTTGTTTTGTTTTGACACATTCTCATTTGGGATGGGGGTTTGAGAGCAGAAGGTGGGGTTGTGAAGAGGTAATCAAGTGGGGGAAGTGGCAAGCAAATATGCGGGAGCTACGGGTGTGCTATAAAGCAAAAAAAGAGGAAGAAAATAAAAAGAGTGATGCAGCCAACTGCCTGTCAGCGCTGTCCACTTGAGATGATTAATGGCCACAGGCTGTGATGGACAGAGCCAGAGAGAGAGAGAGGCTCCTGTTCAGTGAAATCACCAAAGGAGGAGGGAGGGGGCAGCGGGGGAAAGACAAGTGTTTTAGCTCCTTCTACTCCGGCTAGAAAACCCCACACGTCGCGGTCAGCAGAAGCTAGATCCACCCCTGTGTGACACTCTTAATGGGAAGTGTAGATTCAGCTTAAGAGGGACCACATGGTGTGCTATCGCTGCTTTGGAGTTATTTTAGGGGAAAATCCCCACGTATTAGATGTAGGCCTGTTAATAGTAATAAAGTGGTAAGCCGGACTTGTCTGTGCCATTATGTTGCAGTGGTCTTGATGGGGCTGGAGAGGGATGTATAGAATTAGAGGAAGGAGTGGGAGGGACGGAAAGAAGACGGTAATGATTATAATGAAGATGTGTCACTCAGCCGCAGTTTCACATTGAAACACATTAGCTGTGGCTGTGCTGTTTGTTTCTGCAGATCCATACTGTCGCTGCCGGTTATATTGTCATATATAGATCACAGCCATCAAGATACCCGAATTTTCAAATTTAATAAGATTCCCATTTTGATACAGCAGGAAAAAAAAAACACATCTTAGGTGCCCAATAATGAATAAAAACATGTGTATAAGTACCAAAACATGCAGACATGCTACTGCAAAATCTCTAAATTGTACAGTTATGTTGGAAACATTTAAGTATCAAAAACATAGATAGTATATATAGATGGACATAATGCCAGCCACCTGGAAGTGAAGCCAAAATTCTTAAAACTCCCACTACTGGTTATCTACAGTTAAGGGTTTAAGCTCCACCTCCTCCATATAATTAGATGAAACATGAGCCAAACTGTAATAACTAAGGGTGTAACAGTTCACAGATATCTCAGTTTGGTACGTACCTCTTTTGGGCATGGGTTTATCAACAATAAATTAAAAAAGTTCCAGATTTATAATTCTAGGGTTTGCTCTTTTTGTTAATGTTAACTGACTGTAGTGGTGATTGCGATAGGCTCCATCTAGTGGTTTTAAAAGTTGCCTGTGGTGTATTCAACATGACAGAAATAAAAGAAAACAAAAACAATGATTCAAAATAAAGAGGAACTAGAAATGATAAAATAATTGCAACATAAAATTGCACATTAAAATGCATGTTTGTTTTAGCAGTGTGTATATATATGATTTATGAAGTATGCCTTGACAGTGTTGTGGGTAAATAACTGATACAGTGGCTACTCTTGCAAAAGCACTACTGGTGTTCATTGGTAAAGGACCCAGAAAGACTAGCTGATGTAAACACAGGATGGGATGTAATGGAACCTGAGCAGAGCACTTAAATAAATCCACACTTGTGGCCCGTGTGTTTTTTTTTTTTGGTTCTGCATATCTGCTCCTCTTGTGTACTGACATAAATTGTAAAGGTAAAGTACCTCAGACTAGCTTATGTAAACACAGGATGGGGTGTTATAATGGAGCCTGAGCAGAACAGTTAAAGCCACACTTGTAGCCATGATTCTTTAGTTATCCGCATAAAGCCTTGTGTAAGTGTATTAGCACTGATTATGTCTTCAACCTTCTCTGCTTTCAAATTCAGAAGCTTTCTAAAAACAGCCTTAAAACCCATGGAATTATAGCGTATCAGAAGTTACTGACTTAATGGAAGTTGTAACATCCTTGTTGCCACATACTTAAAACCAGCTGTTCCAGTCAGTAAACTATCACCAATCTCTGACATGGTTCTCGCTCTATAAGACTGCAGTTTATCATTTTAAAGGTGTTTTCCTGAATATGTTGAGGAAGCCACGTTTTTCTTACATGGCTTCTCTTTTGCATGGTCTGCTGCACTGCTTGGTTTCAATTTGGCCAACAACCAAAATTAAGGACATTCCTTTTTTTTCTTTTTTTTTTTTTTAGCATATATTAAAACTATCTTTTAAACTGATGTTTTAAGAGTGGTAAACAAAATATTTTAAACAGCGTAACACTAAAAACATTATTTACATAATAGAGACTAACATCTATTCCTTTCTCTAACTTTTTAAGTAAAAATAACACTTGCACTTACATGTTTTGCTGTGTGTTTTTGCAGTATTTGTGGTGTGGGAAGAGTGGCCTCCCAGCAGGACATTAGAGGAAGTTCCCTAACTGTAACCCTGAGACCAAGAGCTCTGTCCACACCAATTACACCATGAATGGGCTCTGGGGGATCCATGTATGCATTATATTACTCCCCCGGTCAGCCTCACACTGGCCCTTGTAACAGGCGGGACCTCTGTACAAACACCACACTACAATAGGAACATTCTCTGGCTCTTTGATACGGCCCCATTTTCCTTTTAGTTAACACCACACAACTTCTGGAAAGTGGCAGCACCTGGTTGGGTTAACAACAGAAACACTGGGCTTTGTGCGCTCATTTAGCCAGTTTAGATACGTTTGCTGTGATGTGCACAGAGCTACTTACGTCTGAGTAGACTTTGAAATGCTACTGGGGTGGTAGACTATTTTAATAGCTCTCCATCTACAAAAGGGTTGTTGTGACACCAGGATTTTAAACTTTATTGTAATACTAGAAATATCAAGTTAAATTGGTACTTCTTTCAATACCAGGGTATCAGAAAATAGAAGTACAAGGCACCAAATGGATTAGTTTGTTGTTTTAACTGCTGCACACTGTCCAAATTGCACAAATATGACTTGTTCTTGCAGTTTGGGCAGCCTGTTGGAGCTTACATGTCAGTTTTGATGGATTCATTTCTCTCCCACGCACCTGTCAGATGAAATAGGTGTAGTTTTTAACAGCTTGGGCACTTCTTGATACATCTGTTATTCAATCAGTGATGAGTCTATCAATTTAAAAGTATTATAGAAAAGTTTCCAAATATTGCAAATTTTGCAGCCTTAATCTACAATTGTGTGATCGTTTTTTTAAAAGAAGTTCCTATTGTGGCTGGTGTAAGATGCAGTTCTTCAGAATAAATACACTTATGCAGACTTTAGAAGCATGTTTTACAATTTTTGTTGTTAGGAAATTACATTTCGTCTTCTCTTGTCTTTTTTTCTCTCTTTACGTGTCTGTGCCCTTCCTCTCCAGCCCCCACCCCATTCTCCTCCCCCCTCTGTTTATTGTGCTACAGTTACAACCACTGAAATTTGATAACACCATGGGGGATAGGGGTGGAGGGCCATGCTGTGGCCCGCTTGGTGAGGCCAGGGGGGGAGGATGGGGCTGGATTAAGGGGCCTCCTGTCCTAAACGGAATGATTAATGATCTCCAAATAAGTGGGGGCCAACCTTTTTGATAGGGCAACGCTGACGGACAGCGGACAAGGGAGTGACCGTCGCGTGTCTGTATGTGTGAAAAAAGGAGAAAAGAGAGGGTGAAGGAACCAGACGGGAGACCACAGTAGGAGAGGATATGGGGTGCCAAGGGGACAGAGGGGAGGTTAAGGGGAGGCATCGTCCAGCTCGCGTAGAAACGAGGCCACGCTCTTTCATGTCTCTTTCAAAGCACTGACAGTGGGCTGAAGCTGACCGAGCTCACCATCCAAGCAGAAAGATAATCAGGCAAACACACTAAAAGACCAGCAGCAGAAGGAAAAGGGCCCCTACTCACAGGAAAAGGCGGGGACCCAAATGATACACAGATTCAAACCTCTGCTTTCTAATCATTACCCCAAGAGAGACTCAAAAAGAGAAGACCAAACTATTTTTATTGGACTCATTCTCCTTTTGCATTCATGATCAAACATTTAGTGGTTGGCCTGTTGATGTATTTGAGGGCTGAGATTATCTCTGCCTCTGGTAAACTCCACCCGTCTGCAAGCAAATTACAGCCCAGCCTTCAGGGAACAAGTACATTTATGGTGCTTGTCTCTTCCTTCAAAACAAAAGGAAATAGTAGTTTTCCTGATGTTGTGTGCTTGTGGGTGCGCTGGGACATGTTAGATTAAAATCTTCAGACTTTTATTTTTGTGTTTTTGTTTGTTTCTTGCCCACCAAGACTGCCCTTTGTGTCTCTTCCTGTCTCCTCATCCCAACCCCCAATCCGCACTACCTCCCTGTTATTTCCTCTGCCAGACTGCTCCTCAGCCCTGGATTGCCACCGTGTTGTCCATCTTTAATTACGACCATACTGTACAGGGATTTGAGTCTCTAAGCTGCAGAGCTGGGAGATTCTTAATCACCAGGCTCATACGTAAATGAGCAGGGGAGAGGACGAGTGCAGGCCTCTAGCAGATTCATGCTTCCCAGCAAGGTCATCGGTCAGGTTAAAAATAACACAGGCTGCTCAGCACACCCGAGTATTTTGATTTGTTGTCTGTGGAAAACATTTGCAAATACCCTGAAAATAAATGTGGTAATCAAATTAATTCATCTTAGTGTGCTATAGTTTTGTAAGAGGCATAAAAAGGGAACAGTCTGCAGAGATAAGGCTTGAGTGCACAATTGGATTCATGTAAAAGTCGAACATTTAGAAAGAAAGCAGGTAAAATCTAATATGTAATGTCTTTTAGTAATCACAGTAGGAGTACAAATGTATGCTAAACATATGCTTGGTTTTAATTTAGATGGATTTAGGTGAAGAAAATCTCCTTAAACTACCTCTGAACGTTTCATGATGTAAATTTAACTTATCCACTGAGGTATATTTGTTCTTTCATGCAGGCTTTGTTCTCACACTATGCTCTCCTGTGATCAACAAATTTCCCAAACCTGTGCTATCTGTGCATATCTGCGTGTCTTGCTTCTCCATCTGTGTCCTGTGTGTGCTCTTAAAGCAAAGCTTCCTGGCCTCCACACCCCTGTGATGGATGGTATGAAACACATTACAGCCCCCAGAGGAGCCCTACACCAGTACAATAGCCCTGAGCTCACTTCCAGTGCAGCTCTGCAGCAGCGTTGCATAAGCTGCACAGTAACGCTGATCTGAGTGCAAAGGGGCCTAATGGAAAACAAGACGCTTGATTTGAGGGAAGGAATGGACATGAAACACACAGATGGCAAATGTTACAGCCTCTTTGTGGATGGCGTTGAACGCTGATGTGGTTTGTTGTTTGGGTCACGTAACTGCATAAAAGCAATAGTCAAGTTATTAAGGATGAGTGGGCAAAGATGAGTTTTCTTGTTGCGCAACTTGACTTTTCATACTGTAGTATTTAGTATGTCACAATCCCCCCTCCTCCTGGCATTTCTTTGTTGTGCAACTCCTCTAAAAGAATTAAAAGCTTCCCAGGATAAAGAATTACCCAGGGTTTAAATAAAGAATTAAGCAGTATTAAGAAGTTTTTTCTTTAGAGTTTTATTTCTAACATCAGAAGTAAATCATTCTGCCGCTGACCTTCATTTTAAGCCCTTCTACGTTAACACCATGTGCTGAATCCCTGAAAGGTAAATGTGTGACTCACTGTCATGGATTCCTAAAGCCAAAAGTAATTAGCATTGATGGGAGTTAAAATTTTCAAGATGAGTGCACAACCCCCAACAATCTTCTCGCCTGTTTCAACATATCCCTCTTTCTCTCTCTCCTGGGCTATAGCAGCTGATGTCTTCCGTATTGATTCCTGGTGCTGGGGCCCAAATGAGGCTCGTCAGCTGATGGCTTTATCTGTCAGTCCGGGTGTCCATTGATTGAAGCAGTTAGCCGTGTTATAAAGCAGGGAGCAGGAGACCCTCAGTGTTGCACCTGCCAGTGAAGACATCACTGCCACAGAGGGTTATCACAATATCACGTTTTAAACAGGAGAGACAACAGGAGCTTTTCTGGTATCTCTCAAACCACGAGGCTCATGGAAGGGAACACTTCAAGAAAGAGGTGGAGAACTTAAGAACAAAAAACAATGATGCAACACACAGTGTCACTACAGCCGGAGTATTCCCCTTGGGCATCAAAAGTTGCTACTCAGTACTTTGAGTCAATTTCAAATGACTTACTTTTTACTTGAGTAGATTTATAAACCAGTACTTTTACTTCTACTAAATTAAATATATACCAGAGTAACTGCACTTTTACTTAGGGGTGCACCAATTGATCGGCCAAAATTGGAATCGGCGCCGATTTCCTTAATTTTGGGGGATCAGTGATCGGCCGATACTTAGATAAGATCGGTGGATAAGGTCAGTTTCATATGTACCTCTGCCTACTAAAATGTGAAAAATGAAAGACTAAAGGAACTGATATAATTTAGTAGTTTGGACAGAAATGCTCTAAACTTTTCATTTATATCTGAGAAAAATACTTCATGCAGTTAAAACAACAAGTTTGTATTGGTGCACGGGTATTGTTCAATATGTTTCAATAAAATAAGATTGGAACATTGAAGGTGTATGATGTCAGTTTTAAAAAAATCGGTATCAGCCAAAATCGGAATCTGCAGGTCAGGCTTTTTAAAGATCGTGATCGGCCAGAAAATTGCAATCGGTGCACCCCGACTTTTTTCTAAATTTTAACCAAAGTATCTGTACTTTTACTTGAGTACAATAGTCTGGTGCCTTTTCCACCTCTGGATATTTTCAAATAAATAGATAAATATAATGATGAAAATTTCATGAAAGATGTGAAATTTTGAGTTTTCTGAGTCATGATTGCCTCTTAGGAACTTAAATCCTTCAACATTGCAAAAAGCTGGTGTTGTTGATGTTTGATGATATCAGTAGCCTAAACATTAACTTCAGTTAAATAATAACAGCATTTACCAACCAGTGTTACTCTTTTGTTAACGGATCAACTGTTAGTTTTTTTTTAAAGGATGCATGATATTGGGGTTTTGCTGATATTGGATGTGCTAGTAATTACTATTAACTCTGCTAATGATTGAAACAATTAGTTGAATTATTCTCAGGTGGGGTTTCTCCTGCATTCATTTAATAGCTTTTGATGAGGTTATATGCCACAAACAAGCTAAATTCAAGCTTTATTTTTGTCTTGGCTTTAAGCCTAAGCAGTGTAACACAGGTTGGATGATTTTTTTTTTTTTTTTTTTTTTTTTTTGGTAGTCTGGTAATGTCAATGATATTTTCATATAAATAGTTACATATAAGTGAATATAATCATGCATCCCTAGAGTGCTTTTTTTTTGGTAGCTCCCTACAACTCTCACATAGGGATAAAACTGTTCCATACAACTC
Source organism: Cheilinus undulatus (assembly GCF_018320785.1). Classification (NCBI taxonomy): domain Eukaryota; kingdom Metazoa; phylum Chordata; class Actinopteri; order Labriformes; family Labridae; genus Cheilinus; species Cheilinus undulatus. The sequence goes on from NC_054865.1 coordinate 15,202,813, forward strand.
AATTACAAATGGATATGGACAGTTTCAATTACTTTGAAATCTATATTTATTGTAACTTTTTTAATAGTAGATAGAGCTGTCAGCTACTGTAATATCTTTTTTTTCTAAGAAAAAAAAAGATCTTATTTTCTGAATAACTATTCAGCCTCAAAATGAAAAGAAAATAGCATGTCATATTCATTAAGAAAAACGAGGAAAATGGATGTTTTGCATGTTTTGTTGTTAGAGAATTGAAGTAAAAGAATCATGTTTATTGATTTTAATCTTATGTCTTTGTAAGAACTGTGAAAAAAACATTCAAATCTGTGATAAAATCTCTAGAAAGTGCTGTAAAAGCATATAATCAGTTAAATGTTTTGTCACATCCTTATTGTTGTAGTAAGGATCCTTGTTGCTCATTTTCAAGTGGAGTTAACACAAATCTAAACTTAGACAAACCATCTAGTCTGTCAGTAAAGAAACTCTTAACAATCAAAAACTTAACATTATTTCTTTTTAATTATTAACAGGTAAACAATAGAATTTGTTCTGCAGTGTGGCCAGGGTTAGCTTGCTAGCAACACCACCCATGTTAGCATAGCAACATTAGGATAGTTCTTAGATTGTTGAAATTTTTGATAATAAAGGCAAGTCACAAGTCCCAGAACTACATACTCTGTTATTTTAATGGTGCTGCAAACCAGAGCTTTAAAAAGTTAAGATCATTAGTCACACTCTTAAAAGCCGTTGTTCTCAACTGGTGGGTCAGGACTCAAAAGTGGGTCATGGGGCTTTTTATAACGGGCCTGAATGTGTGCTTGAAAAGACAACGTGGCAATAGTTTATGATGTACAGAAGCCCTGAGTTTCAGAAACACAAGTTTTCTAGCATTTGTTCACTAAATTTATACATGATATTACATAAAATCTGGTTTAGTTTTTTTTTAATCTCACTGAATGATCCCATCATTTTGAATGGCAAAGCTCTGCATACCTGTCTTTCTAAATTTTGTGTAATGTTGTGAGTTTAATATGGTCCCATTTTGTTCCATCAAAGGTCCAGAGAGCAGCATTTTCATTTCAAAAATTTGAGTGGTTGAAAATTTAGGGATGCTATTTCACATAAAGGAGGCATTGGAGGGTCCTCAAATTAATCCATGAAATTAATTGAAAATGAGATATTATCCAATACTGGGTTTCTAGGACTTTGTTGTTTTGTTGTTACAAGCACAGAAACAGGTTGTGATATGTTTTGATTTTTAGTCGTATCATACCTAAGTGTAATAACCTGGTCTCTGTACAACCCTGGATTCTTCCATGAACCCTCTCTCCTGACATTGCTCCTTAACTGCTTAGTCTGCACTCACACAGGGGAATTTTCTCTCTTTTAAGTATTGATCATTACCTTATTGTCCGTCTTTCTTCATGTTTTTTTAAACTTCTTTTAAGCCACTCAGATGGAAAAAGTAAAGTCTAACCTCTGCCTTTATCATGGAAATCTGTAGTTGATGCCAGAGCCTCTCCCTCTATTATGCGGACAACATACCATTGTCATGTTGCTGTGACATATACATTCTTGACATTTCTGCAAAGATCAGAGTTTGCTGTTTTCAAGGCCGAGCTCTTGGGTTTCTTTTCTCACTTGATCTTGCAGTCAGATGTACGTAAATATAGACCAGAGGTCATCCACTATATTTGACTAAGCTCTCAAGTTTAAATCATGACGCATAAATACTTAAGATGGTTTACTTTCTTTTTTAGAGTCTTATATTTAGTGTTTCATATGATAGTTACATTCTGGATCACAAAAGGCTTATTTGGAATAATATTTCATGCTTTTTGTGTTGAAAGTTAAGGATTTTTCACATTTTAAGGGCTTTTCTTTAGTAGTTTTGGATAGAAAACAACTTTTATTGACATTAACTCTAACTCATAATACAGGCCTGTATCATCAGTGTATATAACTGCTGTGTATGCCAACAAAGATTTAACCTCCCCTCCTCCAACAACCTCAAACTGCAAATGTCCTCTAGCAGTCATCTGCTGTCCACCCACACATAGAAAGCTTGCAGTTAAATATAACATTTCAGAGGATATTGTCAGTTTCTCTGTTTTTAAGGCAGGTCAAGCATGTCAGGAAGATTTGTTTCAGGCACTTGCATAAATGAACTATGTTAAATCTTTTCAACGTACTCAATCAATCAGTCAATCAATCAATCAGTGTTTGACCCAATTATGTTTGTGACAAAAGAAAAGGAGGGAAATGCTGCTCCTATATAAGCTCTAGCAAAACAAAACCTTCAACAAAACAAGCCGTACCAGAATTATGAAACGAGGGTGGAAATATGTCGCTCACAAACAACATGCGTGTGTCATGCATGAGTAATACAACAGGTTTTAGTGGCTGCTGCAGTTTGAGTGAGGGCGCAACGTATACAGAGCTAAAAAAACAAGCTGTTTGCCCCCAATCAACATCTCACTGGTTTTTCTTTACAATGTAAAAAGTATTTTACTATTTGAGTCATTAATCGTGGAGCAACTGCACAGAATACTGGACATTTAAAGCACCAGCCTCTCGCTTGTAAACTGCAAATACACAAGCCACCTGCACAATTTTACCTGTTGATGAAGACAAACATCCACAGATGTCTGTTTTCAGGAATGGCTGAAAAACCTGATCCATGATGAGGAGACACTGCCTAAGGCACTGATGGATTAATGCATAAACATAAACACAAAGTATATGCACTAAATTTTCCATTTAGACAAGCAGGGGAAAATGTATTTCACCTGAGAAGGGGAAACAACCAGTGAGTTTTCTGCTCTCATCAAACAAATGTGAATTAAAAACATTAATGCAGATTTTTCTTAGAATCTATGTCATAGAATTGCAACATAAATGCCATTAAAATTTGCCTTGAATGGAGAATAATTGCCAACAGAAGGGCTGGACAGTTCTACTTCACAATATAAGGCGTCAAACACAGGTGCTCCTTGGATAAAAGACTTCTGTCCTACTTTTCAGTCAACAAGTCCTAACTAAAAAGTCCCCAGCACAAACATCAGCATTGTTGGCTTGCTGTGAGATTCTCTCCAATCTAGTGATGTTTTAGAAAACAAAAATGGAAAAATACTTTTTCCCTACCAAGGATGCAGCAGTGCAGATACTAGATAGTACTGATACCTGTCATCAGTACTCATACTTCAGAAACACTGCAGATACTGCACTCTGTATCATTTTACAGCACCATGTTGGCTGCTTATTATGAGTAACTAGGTAAGAAAAGTTAAAGCCATGTCTGCTGCTTGGTTTATCACGTGTATGAGGATGACAGAAGTAGAGCAGAGTGCAATTTTGAAATGCTGAAGAAGAGGGTGAGGATCATCTAATGAAGATAACACTAACTTTCTGAATGATTTTAAGAACTTTGATGGAATTAAGTATTCATAATTTTGTTCTGCATCAGTGAGGACCCAAATCTAAGTACCCTGGTCTGAAAAAGTGGCATTAGTGCAATCCTGATTTTGCATGCAAAGATGGAACCGTGTCTTTGATTTGCCTCTGCAAAAACTCAAATTTTAGTAAGCATATTTTGTCTTATTCCAGGTATAAAAAGAAACAAAAACATGCCACATTTACTGGCTAAGTCCAAATGGATATTATTACATGACATTATGAAGTATTTTGTTTAGTTTCAAGTTATTTTAAACAATAAATAAATCCTGATTGGCTTGTACTAAGTAGCTGCAATAAGGTCTCGATTTCCTTCTGTTAATGTAAATTTTCGTTGACAAAAACTCGTTTAATTCCAGTTCAGTCAATAAGAAGTCCTCATGCTTTAGTCGTTACTTTTAGCCAAAACAATTATTTAAACTATTTAAATTAATAAATGTCCTACTGAAACGTTAATTGCTTTAGAGTATACCGAAGAAAATACTGACCTACCTTAAAAACTCTCTCACCTCATCATTGCTTGTGCTTTATGTGATAATCTGCACAGTAAAATGTAATGGATCTTGAACGTCTCACAGTACAGCAAAAACATTTCGATCAAGCCTTAGGCTCCTTGGCGAAAACTAAAAATACTATTCGTCAGCGTTTTTATGACCAAAGATCTATTTTTAACTAGTCTTAGTCTCATTTTCCTCATGGAGAAAAGGTTGTTGACTTGACTGACATTTTTCTTCAGAAATCAGTCACCAAAAGGAAGCGCAGATGGTCAAGTGGTTTAAGGCATTACCCATGTACACGGGCGGCCCGGGTTCGAATCCGGCCTGTGGCCCTTTGCCCCATGTCTCTTCCCACTCTCTTCCCTGTCTCCCTGTTTCTATCCATTGTCCTTCCACTATCAAATAAAGGTGTGAAAAGGTCCAAAAATAAATCTTAAAATAAAAAAAAACGAAATCAGTCACCAAAATTAAAACTACAGTAAAAAGTCTTACCTGTTAAAAGTATTGCAATTTTTGATGTTCCTAGGTGAATAATTTCAAATATATAAACACTAATGATTTGTTGCCTTTAGCTGACCAGCCTTAAGAAAATAATCAAGAAGCAGATGCACTGTTCCTATGAGATGCTACAGGTGGTATCCATAGTGCTATCAGTTCAGGTGAAAGAGCATGGTAGTAGCTATTCCTGGAGTTGCTGTAGTGAGCAGTTGCGTTGATGTTTTAACAGAACATTTGACAAGGATTGTGGGTTTGAACTTATTAAAAATATTACTTAGAATCAGTTTAGCTCAGCTGGTAGAGCAGGCTCCCATGTATGGAGGTTGTGGTCCTGGACGCACTAGTCGCAGGGTCAATTCCCAGTCCCGGCACTTTCTCTCCCCATTTTTCCGGTCTCTCTTCAGCTTTCCTACCCAAATACAGGCAGAAAAGTCCCAAATAGTAATAATAAAAAAGTAATGTTCTATATCAGGTTGCCTAACTAGTAATTCTAATGCTAATAACTGAGGGACCAACATTTGACCTTTTAGCCAGCCTATCACCTCAACTGAATTAAATTCTAAATACATTTATGTCATTAAGACACTTATGATATTCATATGGCATTGGCAGATATTTTTATTTAAGTAATCCAGCCTTTCCACTTTTGCTTAATATAGTATATATATGTGGACTTGTTGGGCAATTGTGGCTTGTAAGAAGCATAACTGAACATTTTTGATCGGAAACAAGACAAGAAAGTTTGACAAGTTAGGAGTTTTTTTGCGTTTTATACACAAGGTCACCCATTTAAGTGAGGTGGCGCCTCTTAAAACCTTGAAACCCTTTTGAAAGACATCATAAACATATTTGATAGAATTAAAACAAGACACAACAGAGCTATTTTTGAGTTCATCACTAGGTTATTAATGATGAACATTAAAGGGATGTTAAGTGACAAAACAGTGTTATGTGCAGTGTTTTATGTAGTGTATTGTGATGTATTCCTGCAGAGTGCCACATTGTTCCCTAATATGAACATCCTGGGAAAATCTGTCACAAACCATTATCCTCCCTGTCTAACAAACTCCTCTCACATGTCACTTGTCCTCTCTATTTAAGAAATTGAGACCCAAATTAACCTTGTAGCATTGGAGACATCAACCATCCCTCCATTCATGCGTCTGTCCATTCATCCATCTCTTCCCTGTCAGCTCCGTATCAGCCCGTGTTGATTGGGGTCTAGTCAGTTGATCTGCTGGGTCTCTGGGGAATGAGAGGACTTGGGTTACAGTTGGAGAGGCCATCTCACTTTTCGCGCCATCCAACCTTTTCAATCCCCCTCCCCCTCTATTTCACCAGGTGACCCATCTTCATGACCCATGGAGAAGGAGTCATGTTTCTTTCCCTGTCTTCTCTTTAATTCAGTTATGAAGTGTTTCACTGACATAACTGCGCAGTGGGCATTGACTTAACTGTATGTTAACACCATTTAAAGCCATGGCAGGGGTTTCAGTGCAGAGATTTACCACCAAATAGCACTTGACAAACTTCTAATCATGTAATTCAGCTTCTAATAGTGTCATTATTTGCAGTCTGACAGCCTCCTCTGTGTCTGAACAGCACCCAGTGAGATTTACAGCTCCTGGCTGTTGTTTGGAGCCTCGCCAGTTTTGTAATGTTTTACACCACAGGCTGAGGCATTGACAGTGCACAGACAGACAGCTCCTTTAATATACTGTCTGCCTGTGCGCTGTAATAACTCTTACCAAGGAGCTCCTCTCACTGTTTCTTGACCAAACACGGCTTCAAGTCACTTATCCATCATCTGATGTTTGCGTTTTCCCCCTGTAGCATTTGTTCTTTTTATTAAGATGAATAGAAAACTATGAGGAAGACACAAGAGAGAAGTTTCTAGTGGTTTAATAATGAAAATTACACGTGTTCCTGTAAGGCTGACGTTGAGAAGATTCATATTTTGTCAGTCCAGTTTTAAGGCTGCCATTATGTCTCAGAGAAATGCAGGACTGCGAGCCTGGCTGGCTGAAAAATGTGCAAACCTAGTCTCAAATGACCATGACAGCTGAACTATCCACAGATGTCTCCCTCTTTCATAAGCAAAACTTAGATGATAAATTGGTAGAACTTATAATAAGTTTTATTTTTTAAATATCAGGATTTTTAAGCTGTTAAGTTACTTATAGTTTAGGATTCTTCCCATGTTTAATGTCTTTATTTGCAGGAGTCGGAAAAATGGCCACTAGTAAGAAAAAGTTAAATTCTAAAATAAAGCGGGGTAAAGTCAGGTGCTTCTGGGCAGGGGTATGAGCATTTAGTCCACTAAACAGTTAAACAGTGTCACGGGCCAGAGCTGGCACCTGACTTAGTAGCAGGTTAGACAAATGTCAAATGAGGTGTCCAAGCAGTAACACAAGCCTACACCTCTACTAACTTGGGCTGTCACTCTGGTGGATGGGTCTGCTCTCCCGGCTCTACTACCTCGATGTGTAGACCAGCACAGGAGAGAAGCTAGAAATGAGTAATGATTGTTTAGAGAAGTCTTTGATTTATTTTGAAAAAGCAAACTTTTCAAAGTTTTATGTCACTTTAAAATATATTTTTTCCATTATTTCTCCATTGTCTGGCTATGATGCTGAACTAATGCCAGACTGTGTCAGTGGAACTATTATTATAATATTATATGGTAACATTTTTTATTTATTTAGATACATTTAACCAGGAAAACCTCTTGAGATTAAGAATCTGATTTATACATTTCACAGGGTTAAAGACATAAAAAACAGAGCATTTACAATCACAGATCAACCAAACCTGAGTAACAGAGCAGAAAGTCATCAGTCAAAACATCTACAACCTGATGCATCTTCCTCTGATACCTTTAATCTACATTTAATAAGATTTAAAGAGACTATGTATTTAAGACATAAGGTATCCTGTTGCAGATTCCACACTGGAACGGTGTACCTGAAACTCCTTTTACCTTCTTCAAGATGGACTTGGGGAAAAAAAAGCACAAGTAAATTTTGTGACTGAGTCAGAGTGGAAATTGTAACTTTTCAGCATGAATGACATCACACAAGTATGACGAAAGAAAACAAAGTATTGCCTTAAAAATAAGGATATGCCAGTGATTTAGGCTATGTGAGGTCAGTGAAGGCCAACCATCTCAATCATACCATAATCAATCAGAGGTATCAAAGTAGCAGCAACAATTCTTATCTTTGCATCAACAGCAAAACAATACTTTTTGAAATAAATCACCCAGTTGCAGATTTAACTTTTCACATTGCTCAATATGAAGCTTGAAAGTCAAATAATTGAATTGGCAACTGATAATTAAATAATTGAAGGTATTTATAAGACAACATGGACTCAATCACATCACCCTGAGATGTAGTAATAGAAGGCAGGTTTAGCTCCTTATTCTTTAACTTTTTCATAACTGTAGCGTTAAAACTGTAGGGATGTTAAGAAACTAACTCTGCATCTCTTCAATCAAGAAATCATCAATTTAATCTGAAATTGTTACATAAATGATCAGTTTGATTCATTTTACTTCGTATTGTCGAGTCCAACAGATCTTTCTTCATTTAAAGAAATGATAATAATGACCTTAATTTATAGAGCTCTCTTCAAAATCAAAGTTACAAAGTGCTTTCTCACCTTTAAATGTGTGGATGAGTCTGATTATAACTTTGCACTTAAACAACAGTGACATTATTCTTTTTTCTTTCAGCTCCTTCGATCGCTGTTAACCAAGCATTCGCTTAGCTTTGCTTTTCCAGTAGTGATTTAGGATCCAGATGTCCAGCAACTGAGATTCCTCATCTGGTTTGATGATTAAGTTTTAACCTGACATAGATTGAATAGAAACACTAAAGAAATATGTTGGCAGTAAATGATGTCCAGTCATCCAGCTGAAAGCTCAGCGTATGGAAAACTCTTACAAGCTGGTTCTCAAGGGTGAGACATGTAGTTTTATTTTGGAGCAGACTGACCTAAAACTGATATATGAGTAAAGTTGTATGTTTAAACTGAACAGCCAAATCTTCTATGTTAGGAAAATGTCTGAGTTTAGAACAGCACTTTTCATAAATAAAAACAGATTCACAGATTTATGTTGGAGCTGCAAACAGGAGGATTTTTTTCCTCCACATCCAAATAATGAAGTTTAATACACTAAAATATCACCTATTCTGTCTTTTTCTGTACTGATTAGTCTTTAAAGTGTTGCCCCTTTGTTGCACAATTTGAAAATACTTTATTTTTTCTTTGTTTTGTTTGCATCTCTAAAACTCCATTACATTGTGAATAGATTGACACAATGAGTTTTTAAGATACTGGTGCTAAATCTATACTTTCATACAGTGTTGGTGCATAAATTGTGCCTGAATCAATTCTTTTAAGAGGAAAAACATGTGTTGATAGTCAGCGGGAGAATTAAAGCTTGTCTGGGTATCATAAATTATTTGTAAAAATATCTTTGTAAGGTGATGGTTGAACGTGGGATAAGAAAAGGAGCTGGTTGTAACTTAAAACATGAATCATACAAATTCCATCATGTATCTCTTGCCTTTCATTGGGGTGGCAGGGTATTGTAATTAAGAATCAGTATCTGTGTTGTTTTTTGGCACAGTAGGTGCCGGATGTGATGGCACCGGTACCATGTTGGTACCAGTGTATACTCATCCCTTTATCATTGAATAATAAAAGTAAATATGAAAAAAGAATAGCGGCAGGCACAATTCACATTGCATACAGAAACAATTTAACATACATAAATTGATTTTTAATTTTTTTCTGTGAGTAGCAGTCCTTTATGTTTTTTAAGATATCAATCATATCTCTCATGATTCTGCAGTCAGAGCCATTGTCTGACAGAGTTAAATAGTTGAGGGATTCCTCTGAGGCCCACTTTTGACATTAATTTTTAACTTGAAGCCAAAAGAAAAATTTTAAGAAGTAGTAAGTCTTTGACCGAGGCCTTGAGGAGTTTTTTTTTTCAAGGTAAAGAAAGTGTACCTTGTTTCATCCAGAGTCTTTGTGATTAATGGATCAACAGGACTCCATAAAGGTTTAAAATAGTTAAGCATCTTTATTTTTGGAAAATAATGTAATTAACTACAGGCTCAGTAATTAATTAGTTGTAGTTGATTACATAGATGCCACTAATATGTGAAGGATTGCATTACAATTTTTTCCCAGTTTGTATCTTTTATATTTAATGCTTAATTCCATACATTGAGAGCAAAGCTTACCAGAGTCTAATTCTTTGTTTTCGTACGCATACCTAGCCAATAAAGTTGATTCTGACTGATTAATAATAGTAAGGAAAATTTGAGAAATAATGTGCCTTTGAATGGCACTTTTTTTTTTTACAAGCCTTTAAAATAGCAATGTTTATACACACTGGAAAAGATTGAACATGAGCATACCCATGTAGGTGCAGACAAGCACAGGAGGAGAGATGGCAGGTTGCCCACATTTATCTATCTCACCTTGTGTTAGGACACATAAGATAATTAAAACTAGCAGTGAAGCAGCTGTTTTCATGTTTTTTCATCAAATTTTGCAGAACTACTATGGACAGGTTAATCAGCATACATTTTAATCACATGTTTTATCTTCTGATTGATTGATCACCATTAATAAAACCTTTGAAGGCACTAATTGAAAGTGTTAGACCAAAAACCTGCACATAGTCCATAGAATTGACTCAACACTCTCTCTAATAATAATAATAATAACAACAATAATAATAAAAACAATAATACATTTTATTTATAAAGCACTTTTCTAAAGACACTGTACAATGCAGTGTCTTTGAGTCACATTTAGGACAAGTGACAACCATGTGATTCTATTGTGTGAAAAGACTTGTGTTAATATTTCTTTTCATCATGTGTAAACCCAGTAGAGAAGGGACATGTTATTATTTCTCTCCTGTCTTGCTTCGCTCCCTTTGTGTGTCTCTGCTTCTCTCCCTCTGTCAATTCACATTAATTGCTTTTTATTGACATGACAGGAATGAAACCTATGCAGCCAACACTATAGAGCATATCGACCCACATCCTATTTTATAGACCTCATAGACAACTGTCTCTCTCTTTCTCTCTGTGTCTGTTTCTCTACCAGCTGTGGCTTTAGCTTCGTGCTTAGAATAGCGATGTATCTAAAGTGTAGCGTTACATTTAACTTCCCTTATGTGGAGGGGACATATCTTTAACACTTGATATGAATTGGTCCGTCATGCGAGTGAGTGGTGGCTCTGCCTGGACTAAAGATAGCAGATTCCATACTCTCAAGGCTTTTTTACCTTTTATGTCCCTGGCCATGCATTAAAAATAAAACAAACGTGCCCCTGCGTACATGAGGCTCCTGACAATATGCTGCCCCGACATACGAAGGTATAAACTAAACAGGCAGGGGCGACTCAACATAAAGTAAACTCTGAGCATGTGGAGTCCAGACCCTTGTCTCTGCTGTCAGTGTCTCTCTGTCCCGTGTTAATGAAGGGTTTAGGCGGTTTTAGGATCTGATTCTGAGAAATACCTTTTTAAAATTAGCACAGTTTTTCTACCTATATCTACCTACTCTGACTTTATTCTCTGTCTTTATCTTGAACGTTTGCGTATGTATTCCCCTACTTCTATTATCTAGTTGTGGGATGTTTATCACACTGTCTTTTTATGGCTGCTGATTTTATTTTTTTAATATTGCAATGATAATGCAACGATAATTCACATGTTGTATGACTGTTAAAACATTCAAGGAACATTTTTTAGGTTGGGTATATTTGAATTTATTGCCAGTTATTTTGACATATTCTTGAAAATAAAAATTCATTTGTCTTATAAAAAATTTAATTTCACCCAGGAAATGCTACTGATCTGAAATCACTGTACTGAAGGGTTGCAGGTTAAAACTGTGCAGCTATCTCCAAAAACAACTAATTTATGTAGTATTTCAACCATTATTAATGACATTTCATTAACGTCTATGACTCTTGAAGGATTGAAAATAGAGAGGATTTTCAAAGTCAAATGAAAACTTCATAATACATTTAAAAAATCGAGCTAAATCATTAATTTCATGACTTAGTAAGCTAAGAAAAACAACACATTTTCCATGTTACTGTCCAGAAAGCAACAAGAATTGAACATGCATGAAATACTGAAAACACTAATTCCTGTTTGCAAGAAATTTAAATATCTAAGCAGATTTCTAAATACCTTTTAATACCAGCATGACAGAATTAGTGTTCCTTTCTTTTACACTCTACATGCTGCATTGTTGTTGGGGGTTTCTAATAAATAAAGGGTTTCTTTATAACTCTGTGGGCTACATCCACAATACAACATGTGTAGACAGCTTTATAAAATTTCTTCACCAAGGCGACAGCAGCATTACAAATTTTATCTCCATCTGTATCAAAACAGCTGAAAATACATTCTGTCAACATTTGCATGTGTCATGTAACACTAGCAACACCTACTTACGTTGATTACATAGTCGGTAAAAGTCAGCACAATCACTAGAGCCTGAAATTATCCATCAACACATTTACATGCAGTTAGAAAAAGTTGCCTGAAGTTTTATCTCAATCTGATAAAAATTGGACTTTCAGAATGCATGTAAACATGTAAATCAGACTGGAATCACACTGTTTTGAAGGAACATGCTGAATTTAGTGAGTGCTAAAGTGAGAACAACAGGAGGAGACACAGTTTATGTTGCCAGCTGAAGGACTTTGTATTGAAGTACAAAGATGGAAGGATAATGCAGAATGGCGATTGTCCATTGTCTTGTATATGAAGTAATAAAAACAGGAAGAAAGGTCTAACAATAACCAGCTGTGAAAGTGGGCATATCCCTATCACCTGTGGCATAGCCGGACATACCTCCATAAATAAATGAATTCTCCTCTGGTGCTTGTATACTGGGACAAGGACAGCAGTCGAGTTAAATGGTCTAACTGATCCTTTATTGTTGCTCAGTTTAACTGTGCATGTCAGTGTACTTTATGTTAAATTAGCCTCTGCCATTCAGGAGAAATGTGTTTTTTTTTTGTTTTTTTTTTGTTTTATTCTGGATAATAAGTTTAAAATAATGACTCCTACAGTGTTTTCACACATGCACTCACACTAAACATTTCTAGATAATTTCAAGGCCAGCAGCTGCTGAAATCTTGCTGAGTTGCTTATTTACACACGTCTCTCACAGCAGGAAGTTTCCCCTGTGTATGATGAAAAAAAACACTGCAGTAAAGTTGAGATCCAAGTTGTGTAGCAAGTCTGACACTGTAATGACGTTTCCCCCCATGTACCAGTGCTATGTGTAATTAGACATATATAATAGCAAGGGGTTTAATGGTTACCGGTCTGGCCAATTATCAAGGCTGATATTTGAGCTGTTTTATTTTACCAATCGCTGATAGAATCAGTTGATGAAAAAGTAAGCTACTTTGTTTCCACTGGGAGTCCCACAGTCTCCCACAGCCCTATGTGATTGGTTACTGACTGGTTTCTATCCAAACATACTGTAAATATAACATTAAAACTACTTACACTTTTGGCTCATTTTTACTGTTAAAGCATTTCAGTTCCAGATAGGGATACATGATAATATTGGCATATCAGTATCAGGCAGTTATTACTACTACAAATAGTCCTCTATCTGTCACAGCATTTTTAAAATTTCTGTTGATATTTACAACTGATAAATTGCCTGTAAATATTGACCAGATATGTGAATACGTTTGCAGAGTTTTAAGCAGAACCAACAGACTGTCCTCAGCTGAAGTCTTTTTCTTTGTTCAACCTCATATCTTAAACTTTAAAGTAGATTTTAACAACCTAAGTTTATGTTTGTGTTCATCTTAAAACTTCAGAATGTGTTTTAAGGGCTGAATTTTAAGTCTGAACTGCATTTATTTATCTGTTTTGCCATTACTATCAGCTAAAATAAGATTGTAAATATCAGCACATTGGTAGAAATCCAATATTGAGCATCCCTACTAATGCCAAATATTGGTTCTCAGTCTCATGAGCTACTAATAATGCCAACCCTTAAAAAGTATTGATTCCTAGTAAGAACAGTGTCAAAGAATGTTTATAAAGAGCATACTGGCAAGAATGAAGCACTGATGTACTAGTTCTACTGGGTCTGGATTGTATTAAATGTTACCACCTTTTTCCTGCACCTTTGTGGGGAGTTTTCCCAAACAAAACATCTGTTTTCACACATCAGCTGACCCTAAATTTGAAAAGAGTCTAGAAGAAACACTCTGGTTATAGTGAGGGTGGTGAATAAGAATGTTTCCATTCAAACATGCAGGTCTCCCCGAAAAATATGGAAGTTTTCAGGAGTTTTGGTCAAAACACCAATAAATATAGGGCCTGTTTTGATTAATGAGACAAAGTCAGTCTAAGGAAGGACAATGGTGCATCATCATCAGAAGTCCCCATTTGCGGAGCTCTAAAATGCCACCGTGTTGTTACCACAATCTTAATCTTAGTTTATGTGCAGATACTGGTTTTAAAAATGAGTCTGTGTAGAAGCTGCCTTGCTAAAGTGAGCCCAGAAAATGTAAATGAAGCACTGGTTGAGTGTTATCAGGTGTGTAGATATGGAGCTGTGGAGGAAGAGGAAGGTTTGGGTGGATGGCTGGGGTTGGGGGTGCTCTGAATGGACTCAGACGCTGCTCTGAGGCCTGGGGCTGTTTGTTTTGGCTGACACCTTCCTTACAGCAGTAATCCACTCTTTCTCCAGCTGGCTAGCTACTACACCTCCCCCTCCCCTTTTTCTGCTCTTTTGCATCCATCCTTCCCTCCTGAAAAAAGAAAAACTCTCCCCTCTTGTTTTTTCTTTACTTGTGCACAATTTGTGTTGATCAGTCTCTACTTCCTGCTCTTTGTCTGATCTTTTCTGTCTCATGCTCTCTCTTTCTTGTCAGCCTGCAGATTACTAATCTCCAAAAAGTCAGCAAAATAATCCTCAAATTAATTACCAGAATTAAGCAACCAAAGACCATGAGATGGTGTGGTGTTTCCTTTTCTCCCTCTATCTCTTTCTTCACAGTAGATGTTAGTGAAACCTCACACCAGCCGATGCTCATTCAGTAAAAAATTCATTTCCTGTGTTGTCCGCTGGAAGGCTGTCGCTCTGTCACTTAATTATTTAAAAAATGCCCATCATGTGAAGTCAGCAATATGTAATTTACCACTACTGGCGTCAGGGGCGACCGATTGATTTATTATAGTGGCCCTTAATGTGAACAGCTGTTTCCTACTAAAAATAGGTCAGGGGTCACATCAAATGACCTTGTTCCTTTTTTTTCCCCCTAAACGGAGACAGAAAGCTGGTTTGATGTGAGGTGGGAAATGTCCATGTTTGATTCAGATGGAGTCTGTCTATCACAGCCTGTTTGCTCAATGCACAGGGCCAATGTTAATGATTATTACTGCACATGGTATTGGTCTCATCACTAACCCCAGTATCTGAAATATAAGATAAAGCCTTCTTGAACACATTTTCCTCTTTACTTTAAGGTCGTCAGAAGCTCCCACACTTCCAGATAACACATATTTTTAAAAGAATCAATCCTTTCTTTTTTAGACTGATAGTATTTTAAATTAAAACCCTTTTGAAAAACTTAAAATCACATTTTAACCAAAAGCTGCCTCAAGTGTTCAAGAGATATCTGTCTGCATAAATACATTGGTGATATTTCAGTTGTAACCCTAGATTTTCCATTATTTCAGCTGTGGTATCCAAGTTGCAGTGTTGATTTTGTTGTTTTTTTTTTTTACATTTTTGCTCTGATCACGTCTAAGATTCAGTTCCTACTCTTATTACTTTGTATATTGTTAAGTTGTCACAATCCCCTTTTTTTTTTTACTTGCACCAATAAACAGGGCTTTGCACAGACTTAAGGAGTTGTCAACCTGTGGGAAAACGTAGATAGCTGGGGGCTCAGAAGGCTTGCCCAGTAGTAAGCCACCAGTAATAAGGGGTTTGGGGTCTTTTCCAGGAAACTTTGAGAATCTAACACTTATTACTCTGCAGTCTGGTGAATATCTAGGCAACAATTTGTGGTGGAAATTTAGATATGTAAAAGGAAAACCACTGTTAATGTATTTTGACAAAAGAAGTGCATTAATGCATTCTTGCAATGCAAAGTTCAAATTGTTGCCAGATTTGGTTTTTTTTCACAAGTTCATTTGAAAATAAGTGGATAAATGTACAATATAGTCTCATCTCATGGGTGACTACTATTTAAGGCTTTAGATATTTAAATTAAATTGAGACTTTGAGTTTAAACTCTTAAGGCCTTTGCACACAAGCCACCTTTTTCAGGTGTGATCAATTTGTACGACTCTGGAATATTCAAGGAAAACAAGGCAACCCATTAGTCCAGCTATTTTATTTAAGTTGACAAAAAGAAAGAATTAGCCGACTTTAATTAAGAGACTAGTTGGCTGTTTGGCTGACAGCTAATGCTTCTGAAAAGCTCTCAGTAAAGATTAAATAATACTCTCCATTCAGATCTTTGAGATCTGTTGATCAAGTCTGTGTCATTGTCCCATAGAAGACCAGAATAAAATCCTGGGGTGATCCAGTGTTTTCTGTGGAGGCTCCTAAAATGAGGAACGAGCGATCGCTGGAAATCAGAATGTCCCCTACCCAACAGAATTTTAAATCAGTTTTAAAATGCATTTTATCCCTTTGCTTTTATTTGTTTTTATTCATTTTTATCGTGTGATTTATACGTTTTATGTATTTGATGGTGTCTTTACATCCAGTGTGGTTTTGTTTTTGTTTTTTCAGGGCAGTCAAAAGATTAAAATCTTTAATCGTGATTAATCTCAGAATTCAATTACTTAATGGCATTCTTTTTACTGCATTTTGAAATTCCACTACTTTTCTTTTTTTTACTGTGTAGCACTTTGGTAAACATAATGTTTTTAAAATGTACTATGTATAATGGATTTGTTGTAGTACTTGTCATAGAGATAATACTGAAAGCAAATAATTTCACATTTGATCAACACAAACTATAACTGCATTTAGACCACTAGTCTAAAGCCAAGAAAACATATAGGAAAAAAGTCAAAATCTGGCATTGATTCTATGAGGTGGGACCACATCAGAAGTGTAACGGTGTGAAGCTGGTTTTCAGACTGTGGCTAACATTAGCAGTGCTAGCAGCACTGGCCTTGGATTCTGGTTGCAGGTTAACGTCCACATTCCTGCGCTGAAAATCAATTCTCATTGCTTTAGCAATGCTATATGTCAGGTTAACCTGTATGGATGAGTAATGAAATCCGGTACCAACATAGTACCAGTACCAACACGTCTGATACCTACAGTACTGAATTTTAAGATGCGTTTCAGAGTGTCATTTTGGTACTTTGCCACCCCAATCCAATCCCTCACCAAAGGAAAGGCATGAAACATGTTATGTGAAGAAGTTACACCTGTCAACTTTACTTATGTATTCTATTGGCATCTTTTTTTTAATTTCTTATTTACAGTCATGAGACAGCTTTGAGACAGCTACCAACTTTTAACACACTTCTTTTCGTTTAAAAGTATCAATTCAGGCACCATTTAGGCACCAGCACCTTTTCAAAGTATCGATTTAGAACTACTGTTTAAAAACCCCAAAGAATATTCAACGTTAAGAAGCTGACACAGCCTACATACAGCTTTATTCTCATTTTCAAGAAGAAAATCATTAAAAACTGCACTGTTCCTATGAGAAGCTATCAGTGCTATCAGTTCTTTATTGTTTACATCTGTTTTAAGAGCATTAAAGTTGCAAAGCGTAGCCAGTAATCACAGCGACAACTAGTGGCAGGCAGCTGCGTTACAGTTTCAACGGAGCATTGATGAGGACTGTGGGCCTGAACTGATGAAAAATATTAATGTTTGGTTTAACCATCTTGTAACTCTGGTGCCAGCTAGCAAGGGGTCTGAATTTAGCCGTCTACTCTCACACATCCCTGACAGAAACAGACGTAGAAGCCTTCAGCACGTGAGAGTGGGTATTTTCTCTCCAGGAGCAAACTACTGCACGCTGTATACATCGAAAAATACATTGATTATGTCTTAGTCATGAAAGTTTGAAAGTTTGATATCAATTAAAGTATCTGAATTTTTAAGCTTTGATACTTTTAGATTCTGTTCTGTTAAATTTTGTTGGATTTTTTAATCAGAAGGGTCAAAGTATCAAACATTTTACAACCTTCTGAAGTGTTGATGCTGCACAGCTTCTCTGCTACTTGAGATTTAACAACAAACTTTTTGAATATAGATAATCTGTGCAAAATATGACTGTAAAATACAAACCTCTCTAAAAGCATTATCCCTTTAAGTCAGCCCCCTCACCCCCCGTCTGTGTCTCTATCTGCGACTCTTATCATGTGAAGTCTAGCCGTTTGAAGACTTGCCGTGTGGCTCTCGTGTTCTCAGCTGAAGTTGGAGGAAGGACTTAGGGAGTGGTTCAGGGGCCCTCAGCCGTGGCACTTCCCACCAGAGTCACCTCTGACCCCTGGTGCCATTAATCACTAGGCTCCTGATGGCCCTGTCCCTGGGGGAAAATCAGTCCGGGGCAAAGGATGATGGGAGGTGAAGCCTGCAGCCAATTACAGATTGGCTGAGAGCAGCAGAGTGGACAAATCGGTGCTTTGCAGAGAGATGAAATACCCAATGGTTGCTCTGTCTGAGGTCTGCATGATCCAGTATCAGGAAGTGGTCCAGATCATGATGTCTCTCTCCAGACAAATAGGCAATAAAACAATTGAAACAGCAGGACAGAGTGCACAGAAAGGAAACTGTGAAGCTGAGCAGTTGTGCTGCTGTGATCAAAAGGCTTGTTTTGGAGTGGTCTAATTAAGCCTGTTAGAGCTAAATGTCTCCAGGGTTGGAAACGGAGCAGATGTGGGACCAAAGGCAGGCGGCACGTTGATTCTCACAAATTAGGAAATTCTCTGGATAACAGCCCCAGTGTTGCTAATGTGATTTTTGGTCAATTACAGAATTATCAAAGGTGCTTTCCCAGCGCTTTCATTCAGGGTCAGGCCATGCTGAAATGTGAAACCTGGCTGATGTCAGTGTTGACTAATTCATGCTGTTTCTGGTTTCAAAACCACCTCTTCACTTGAGATGTATAGATAGATATTTTGTTTACATTTGCACATTAGTTAGGGCTGTTGTGAAACCAGATTTTTTTAACTTCAGTACAGTAGAAGTAAAAGTCAGACATTTTTTTTTTTTTTTTTTTTTGCTGGGGTGGTTCTAGATGAATAATTTCACATCTGATTAAACTTGAATTATAATGGTGTTACATGGGCTAGTCTGAGGTGAAGAATACAACCAGGAAACAGTGAAAATTGAGCTCTTTTCATTTAAGACAGATTATAGTGGCTGCTGGAAAACAGTTTGAAGTTAATTTATAGAATGTAACTAACCTTAGCAGTGCTAGAATTGCCGCCCTTCAGTCCTCTTTGCAGGTCACTGTTCACAAATCAGAGCTGAATATCATCACTCAATGCTTTGGTTAGATGTGAGTTTAACCTGAAAAAGCATACATCCACATTTTCCCTACTTCCTGTATCTAAATAGTGCTGCTCTGCACTGCTCATGAAATACTTTCAGTACAGTCAGTTCACCGTTGGTTACATGAGGTTATAGAGCATTACGATAGCATGGCAGACACTATTTAACTCTACGGGGGCAGCTAGTGGCAGGCGTCTGTGTCACGTTTAAGACAGCATTTTTAACCAAAATTAAATGCTTGAACAGATTTTAAAAAAATGGTAATTAGTTTGATATACTCATAATACTGATGCCGACTGTAACCATTCAGCAACCTAATGGCATGCATTTTTAATTTGATAAGACTTTAAATTCTGCTGCAAGTAAATTGAAGTCCTAGGGATCCAATAATTGGTCATTTCTTAGTATTGATTGACGGAAAATGGAAAAAACGTATACACATTGTCTAACTTGCAGCAATATATTCACGTCAGTACTGCAGTAGCCAATGTATGAGCTCAATCCAGGTGCTCTTTCTTTTTTGTGGCAGCTTTTGTTCTAAAGAATGACAGATTTGAAGTATTTTCAGGACTTTTTGATAATGCCAATAATGAATGAATCAATCCCCGAAACATGCAGGAAACTCCTGCAAACTTTCTAAGTCAGACAAATCTTAGGGCCCTATGATTTCCGCGTTAACGGAATCGTGGAATTGCCCAATGAAAACGGAATTTCCAATTTAACGCGGAAATCGTGGAAATTGAATGAATTCGACTGAAATGCTGTGTGTTTTTAGAAAGAGGAACGTATATCCAGGGAACACTAAAGTGGGGCTCAACTTGTCCCTCACTTCACAAACACTCACCCCACCCCCTCCTAAACAATAACAGCATGTCAAAGCAGCTGCACAGAACACCAGCAAACATCACGTAGCTCAACGTGGGGCAGTACTGTGCAGCATAATGTTGCACCTTCAACAAAACTCATCCATGCTTCAAGTTATTTTACCTCACCACACCAGAGAGTCACGGAGAGAGAGAGAGGTGTGTCTGAGCGCGAGGCATACTGCTGCCAAGTCCAGTAGTCTAAATGATGTTAAATTCGAGTAACAGTAAAATAATTCCTCCCGTAGATACTGTAGTTCCCTTTGGTTCCTTAACGAGTAAAAACGTAGCGGTCTGATATGAGGCAGACAGACAGACAGCGAGGATGGAGAGAGATGAGGAGAGAAACGTTACAATCAGGAGTAGAACATGATGCAGCATCAAACTGCATGGACTGTTACAGACTGTAAAGGTAAAGAAAAGTTAAGGTAACAGGTTTACTTTTAACCATTTGACTTTAATGTGACCTTCTTATTACGTTACATATGGATGTGTCTTAAAATGTTGGAAATATCTGACTGTTACACTGGTTATAATTATTTTATATCAGGGTTATCCAAACAACGGCTCCTGGGCCAATTGTGGCCCTTTTTCAATAAATTTAAGGTCATTT
Source organism: Cheilinus undulatus (assembly GCF_018320785.1). NCBI lineage: Eukaryota > Metazoa > Chordata > Actinopteri > Labriformes > Labridae > Cheilinus > Cheilinus undulatus. Next base: position 15,223,278 of record NC_054865.1, read on the forward strand.
CATATTTAATTTGTGAACATTTGATTCATTTACATAACAAGACACTCTTTTTTATGGCAAAATTAGTAGACAGGTTAAAAAATGGAATTCCAAAAAAATTGAAACGGAATTTGGAAAAAAATAAAGTGGAAATTGGCAAAAAATAAAATGGATTTCATAGGGCCCTAAAATTGGCTGGCAATGTTTCAGTATGGAAACAATCCCAATGTGTTGATTCTGTTAAGAAAGTGCTGTCTTTTTTGCTCGCAGGAGTTTGAGGTTATATATGACAGAGGATCTGCTGTACTTATACTTTGGTGCTTTTCTGGTACTCGTGATTGTTAAAATAACAGAGTGATTCGTTTGAAACCCATGGCATTGAAAAGTATCACAGTGTGGATGATGTTGATGACCTTACACCACATTCTCTCTCCCCACTGTCTATTTTAGCTGACTGTTTTCCAGCTGTCTGAAAGTAGATCCCTGTAAATACATTAAACGTGATCTAATTTGACAGCAGCTATTGATGAAAGGCTGAATAAAAGCATAGGCGTGAATTAAAGCCTAACTAACTGCTGGCCTGTCACTATGGGGCCAGCGCTGTTGTGCCTCATTTGTTGTGCTCTCATTGTTCACGTCCGGGCCAGTATGAAAACATGGCTTCCTGCTGACCTGCAGTTTAATTCACACATCAATAACCCCTGGCTGATCTCTGACCCCTCTAGTTGTACTAATTGTTTGATGCAGGATTGATGTCCAGCACTGCATTAAATAACTGACGAGGCGCTGGCAGCAAAGCATTCCTGCTGCTTTTGATCCGCTGCTTGTTCTGGAAATGTTTCTACTGCTGCACAGAGAAAAAGGGAAAGTCTGCTATCTCCATTTAGTTTACTACAGTGACACAGAAATGGAAAAATATGTTTGAAATCTACAGAACAAGGAAGATCTTTTTAAAATACGTTTTTTATACATAGCTATTTATACCCTGGTGGGTTTGCAGTTAGAACTGATTGTAAAATATATATCACTACATGTTTTAAAGAATAAATAAGCAATTAATATGCAATTACAAGGATTATAGCTAATTAAATTTATTGGATAACTAAATGGGAATACAGCCATGACATTAAATACTTAATCATTGTACCTCCTCTGTCCTCACGCTCTCAGCAGAGCTAATCCACATTTACTGTAAAGGAAGCCGGCATCTTGGCATTGGCTGTCTTGTTTTGTGATTTTGTTAATTGGCTCTGGAGTAACATGGCCATTTTCCCAGAACAGATTTTCTGCAGCTTTAATAAGCTTAACAAAATTAACCACATACAGTAAACAGTGGCGCTGATGTGACACTTATTTTACAGGCTAAGAGGAGGCCTCACAGGTCTGTTAAAAGGTTGTGATTGTTCCTAGTTTTTTTACTTTTCTATCAATATGTTGATTCTTTTTTTTTTTTTTTTTTAATTTTATAGTTGTATGGGGAACACCCATAGATATGTTCATGTAGATACAGCCTGGGCTTCTACTGTTAACAGGAGCAATAATGTCTCAGCAAACGCCTTTTAAGACTATTGAGCCGTGGCTCAAGTAATTTAAGTCTATGACGGTGGGAGGTTTATCCATTCGCTTAGTCATAAGATACTGACAAGTGAATCAACTTTTAAGCTGTTTATTTTGTCACAAATAGAGATAGAGAGAGAATGAAAATCAGGGCTGATACCAATGATTTATACATTATTTTAGCTATTTACCAGGTCTGACATTGGTGTTTTTTCTCTCTCTTTTGACTACAAAAACAGATCAGAGTTTCTCTATTTGTCACTTACTTTGCCTGATAAAAACCTCTTCTCTAAATCAGTAGTTAGCTGTGTTTCATGCCAGCATTAATTGATAATACACAACGGATAAAAATCTGCTGCCGACATCTGTTCATGCCACATTATTTGCCCTTGTTTGTCAACAGATGCTGATGCTGATGCTGAACTGGTGCATCCCAAATCACAATGTCAGATATGTTTTTGTGACACAGGATACTTTATTAAGGTTTTCATACTGAAATACTTCTAATATAATACAAGATTATCCTAATATAAGATTATTTGTATGGTTTTGAGCCATGGCTACCCCCCCTTTTTTTAGATTAATATAAACTATAATGGTACAAACAATATTGTTTCACCCTATATCTTGTTTGAAAATATCGCTATATATCTTACAAACTCTACCAGCCCTAATAGGGCCCTATAATTACCTGCTGCCTTGTGCATGACTCATATAGTGTCTATAGTTTAATGTATAGCTGCAGGCAGTATGCTTCTCTTCTCTTTAACCACTTAAAACCATAATAAAATCTCTTCATTGCAATATTTGCATACAGAATGAGGAAACTGTGTTGGCAAACAGCTATTGTTCAATGGCGCAGTCTCAACGGCTTTCCCAACCCCCATGTACAGACTCACTGCTCAATAATGGCATTTATATTAGCAGGTTACAGCCATCTCCCACCTTCCCTAAACACAGGTTCCACCTTTGTCGTCTATAAAGCTGTTAAATGTCTACATTATCTAAAGAGTGATTGTTGCTGAACACAGTCAGCTGTAGAGAAATCATGAGTTCCTTCTCCACCAGCATAACAGCCCTTATTAAGTAGTGTGCTTAACGGGTCAGAGCCATAGCGCCCTGACACACCTTCCTGATCTCAGCTCTTGTATAGGTCCATGTGTTCACCTAGGCCCCTCGCACATGGCTTTAAGACATGTTGCTAACTTAAGAAAATGAATCAGGGCTAATCTTCATGGCCTGATCACACTGCTATTTTACAAAGTCATTAATGAGTCTGATTCCAGGTTAAGAGCAGCCTGTGGAGGGGCTGAAGGATTGCCCGGCATTAGCAGTGAGGGCAAATCTGTGTGGCTCCCCTGCACCGGGCCCGGCAGCACTAACAGCAGAGGGGTGTGGATTTACTCGGTACAATCCTCTAAATGAGCTTCATTATACTGGCCTATCCAGGAGCCCCCCACCCACCACTGCCCATGGATTAGCAGGTCGTCACAATCCCCGGTCCCCTCCTCCCGCTCCATGCTTACACTGTTGCACATTGCACTTTTTGATTCTGTTGCATACAGCGAACCGCCCCCTCCTCCCTCCTCCACCTCGTCCTCTCCCCCTCCTCCTCCCACACGCTCCCTGCAAGCTCGACTGCAGATAAGCTGTTGACAAGATTAATGCATCTGTATCAAAAGTCTAGAGCCGCTTTGCTTTGTGTTGTTTGCGAATCCCCTTTTCCAGGTCAAGCCAGATTGCCTTAACTGGGCTAATATGTTTTCAAGCCAAATTTAACAGGCGTGCAGGCAACAGGCCGATTCACCCGTGTCCTATCAGCATCCTGACAGCTCCTAGATTAGTTCTCTGGGATCATAAAATGATCCATGGTATTTCACGTGTTAATGGGTATAGATGATACCAGCCTTTTAACTTGGATATGAAACACAGAAGAATCAAACCATGTCGAGCAATGTTTAGATAAGACTTAAATAAGAATAGAAACTCTGTAGATATCCAGTATAAGGTTATTTCTTGTTTTTAATTCACAAAAATTGCAGGCAAACTCCTGCACATGGTCTTACTTGCATAACAAATTTTCAGTAGTTGAGCAGTGTAGCCTGCTTTTCTCCCTGTTTGCAGTTGAAACATATTCATTTTGCAGTTTAATGTGACATAAAAATCAGTGTCTTTGGATCTGTGAGTTTGGTTGAACCACCTCATTTTTCTCTGGTTGCAGTTTAGATACAGAAGACCTTCGACCCTTACTTGTTTACTTAAACTCTGATACTTTTTGATGTTGTTGAATATTAGAACAACACTGACTGCATCATTTTGAAATGTGGTATCAAAAAAATCATTGTATTGATACTTTGTCAAGCAAAAAACTGGTGAATAACATAATTCTTAATAGAATTTGACTGTTTTAATACTGTTAAACCTACCCCAAATTGTCCCTGTAGTATGCAGTATTACTGCCAGGTGTTTAAAAAAACACATTTTACAAGAAGCAGGTCAGATCAAGCACTTGTCTCCTTGCATGCACAAGCGCAGCGAACAGATAACACACATCTACATGCATTTTGTTCAGACTTTTTACAAAACACTGCGTGTCACGTTAATTACAGGGGAGCAGGAAGTGGTTTATAGTTGCAGCAGTATTTTTTTCAAACTTGAGTTACATAAGGACAGAGGATCAAATGGAAATGTGTCTCTTTTCCTCTTTCTCTGTACCCCTTTTTTTTTCCTCTCAGAGGTTTCTTGAGACATATCAATTCAAAACGATTATCGTACAGAATCTAGTATGTGACCTAATGTCTTGTTTGCTTTTGCTACATCCCATAAAGAAGGGTTAACATATGCCTAGATGTAGAGGACCGTAGCGGGATGCCATAGTGTGGTACCATGATTAATAGTAAGTTTGTTGTTTGACAAATTTAGCCTGACATCATTAACATGAGTTTTGTAATCACTATAATAGCACCTTAACACAGGCACTGGTGCTGCTGTTGGAAACGGACATAAACTCTTAAGTCATTTGTTATAAACATGTGCAGTATCTTCATGACAGTAATTAAAGCAATATTGTGACTGCTTGAAAATACCCTGGTATACTATATGATCGTGGCCTGTTAAATTTGTCATCTGTGTTGCAGCAGCTTTAAGTGAATGTTCTATGTTAGGTTTCAGTATATCTCAGGAGAAATGCGCAAATTGCCTGAAACTGGTTTCCATCCCAGTTGGGATTTTCCATTTTTAAAAATGCATTCACATGCAATACACAAATGTGCTTTAAAATAGTTCACTCACAATAAAGCAGTCATTGTGCATTACTTAGCTAATCCGATACTGATGCATAATTCATACAGCATTGATTTATTTTATGCTCTTTTTCCTCTCCTCCATAGGAACCCCAGTCAATCGTATCCCCATCATGGCCAAGCAGGTCCTGGATCTGTACATGCTGTACAAACTGGTGACTGAGAAGGGAGGCCTGGTAGAGGTTATCAACAAGAAGATCTGGAGAGAAATCACAAAGGGACTAAACCTGCCTACCTCCATCACCAGTGCAGCTTTCACTCTTCGCACACAGTAAGTCTTGTGTCAACCACCTCAAGTCCTCTTCTTCTTTTTAGTAACTATGTATTCACATTTGAAGTCAAGATACTCTGTCTGTTGATGTTCAGTACACTAAGATTATCACAATACCACATTTTTAAATTTAATACGATTCTAGTACAAATCAAATCAGAGGTGCACCGATTATGGAAAGTAGGGCCAATACCAATGTATTTTTCCATTACTTTTTATAGTGTGTAAACCGGTTACTTCTCCTAAATTAAAAAAAAAACACAAAAAAAAAACATTTTTTTTAAATCAGCAGCTTGGTTAGTAGATACCAGTAGTTAATTGATTGGACACAACATATAACTGATGTCTGTTTAGGCCACAATATTTGCTGATGCCCAGTGTTTGTCAACAGGGCTGATATCTGCTCATGCCAGTGTTAAAGTGATGCATCTGTGCATCCTGTTGATATCATGACAACAAAAATACAAGTCCTTGGCACCTAGTACTGTAAAGATTCAAAATGCAAGAAAGAGAGGGGACAGGGATGTCTGTTATTATTAGGAAAAACATGTGACTTTACAGGAACATGATGCAATATATTTTACAATGATCACTGAATTTGACAAGAGTCCTGCATTAATCCAAGACTAAGGTTGTCCGATACCAGAATCTTAACTTCGGTATGATGCTAGGCAAAATTGTAAAATATACATACTTTGACCGACACATTATCAAGTACATTATTTCCAAAGTTTTGAAGAATAAAAAAAAACAGATGTATACTTCTATTCAAGCCAGAGATGCCATTAGTGGAGAGAAAGACAGTGCACAGCGATAGGCAATCAAATGACAGTGATTGCCAGTGTATTGCTGCTAAAACAGAGCATTGATACAAGATATGTTACTACTTTAATAGGTATATGAAGGTCTACTATGTATTTGCTGCTTATTATTTGCAACCTTTATTATTTGCAGGTTAGAAATTAAATTGTTCTATCACAACTAGGTAGCATTATCGTTTGATTTGAGCTAGTATTGAATCAAACTCCAGATCCTAGTATTGGTAAATCTCTAATACTAATACCTGTTTTGATACTGTGGCAATGCGAATACAAGTCCTTAGTACCCAATGTTGAGTAATTTCTTGTTTTCAGTCATCATAAATTACGGTAAAGCTCTTGCACACTGTCTAAATTGCACAAATACATTGGCAATGCGTCTGTACCTAATCACTTCTTATATATTTGTGTAATTTAGGCACTGCTCTCTTTGTTGCATGCTCCCAGCAGCTCATTGTTAAAAATATAAATGAACATCAGAAGCTTTTTGAAGTTTAAGTGCTTTGTAGGGTTATCAGTCATTAAAATGACAGATTGCATTGTGTCAAAACACCTGGTAACAAAATATATATTAATTTATCTTAACAGATTTAAGGTAAACTGATTTTATTTAGAGCTGTTTAATAAAGAATCTCAAGTTTGCCTCTTCCCTGTTTGAAACAAGCCCCTTCTTTATGCCATAAAAACTCTGCATGTGCGTTTGCGTGTGTGGTCGTAGTCATAGTAGAGTATGTGGATTTGTGCGTGCCAGTACGGATGTCAATATTAACCCTTGCCTCTGTGTTTATACACATGCAAGTTTATTTCCTCCTCTGGGCCACCTTCCCTCTTCGCATTCAATCCACCGGTGCGTTACATCACACACAGAGCCCACTGATCCCCATAGATTTATTGATGTGATTTGGGTCAGAGTTCACAATGACTATGGTGGGGTTTGACTGACGGGCTCTCCATGAGCCTCGACTAAAACTCTCAGCCTGCCTTGATGGAAATCCTTCAGTTAGATGTAACACCTCTCTATCCTGTCCACTCACAGCGTGCCCTAATGAACCTTTATGTATTTTTAATGTTGCTGGGCTGTTGTATAGCATTTCTTCTCCAGCTCTATCTAATGGACGCTCCTCTTAGCGTCTTATTGATCCTCTGTGCTGCTGTTCCACAATAATGACTCCAGCTGCATGGGCTTTACTGTATAGTCATTTTAGATTTGAAAGACAAGCTGGAGCTGTGACTGTATATACATGTAGCACCTCTGCTGCATAATCTTTGCAGCTTAGCATGCAAAAGATACCCTGTTCATTTTTTTAGTTTCACCAAGAATTCCTAATACCCAATATTTTTTGATATGAAGTGTTTGATGATGAAATTTCTGTGATTTCAATGAATCGATGAGAACAGAAGCTGTAAAAGGTTCAGCTCTTTAGTCTTATTTTTTGTCCAAAGCTGCAATAGATGGTGAGAGTGCAGCAGGGTCTGTTCAAATCTACAGACTGGTTTGACTGGATCATTAGTGACAACAATGTCAAAATAGCACAAAAACATTGACATATTTTGATATTAAAATGTTGCCAGTGTTTTTGTGAAATGCAGACAGTGGGCAAGAGTTTTACTTGCAAGACTTTATGCGAGGTTTTGTTGCTGTGATGTCAAATGTGTATTCGCACCAGTATTGTATCTAGAATTTAGATTCTGGTCATATAACAGCCCCCAATGACACATTTAATCATGAGTGAGGACTTCAATTTAAGTAAGATGGTTACTCTTAAGATTTCAGGAGTAACCCGAGCCTTTCAGTGTCATGTAAACACAAGGACCCAGTCTCTCTAAAATCAAACGAAGGGAACAGACAAACAGTTAATGCTGCTGTGTTTCTCCTCGACAAACCTGATTTTTTTGACATGTGTAAGCATGTAACCAGGTGTCAAACAGGGTTCTTACATGTGCGAATGAGCATGAAGAACTTCAGACAGTGCTGGAGTAATTCTTCCTAGAGGTGTGTCCTTTCAAAATAAAACTCAAACACTGTTGAACACTGATACAGACATGACTTAAAATACTATACTCATAACAGATCATTTCTTTGGCTCAGTGGAAGACACTTTTTGAAATTCAGACATTTTATTTGAGGAATAAAGATGCATCTCAACTTCAGTGAAAATCAGCTGACATTACACTGATCAAAAACTGATTTATTGCCAGTATTACACTTATTTCAAGCCACATGCACATGACAAAAACCAAGGCCTGCATTGCTTTTAAAAATCATAATTATCTACAGCTGTAAGACAAAGTTTCCATTTTGAGTGTTCTGAAATAAGACGGCTGATTTCAATCATATGGTGTACATCTAATTTCATTCTACAACTAAACAAGAAATTCATGCCTAATTTTTATACTGTCTATCTTGAGTTGAGGTCTTTATCTAGACTTTTAAGATGAATGTACCTTAAAATAAACATAACATTATATTAATCACTTGTAATCAGACATATTTATGCTTAAATTGAATTTTTATGCAGCACCACAGTGATAAACTTCAAAAACTTTGATTTCCATTTTACGTTTGCAGGCATTCCAAGCTAACCATGGCTACAAACCTGTATGCAAGGGATCTTCTTTTTATTTATCATGTAAGGCAGGGTTCATTGCACATGTCCCTGTAGAATAAGCCAGTAAAATAAGATGGTTAGTCAGAGTGTTTGTGTAATACATGGTCTAAAGCATCTCTTATTATATGGTGAGTCCTGTTTATATGACAAGTGCAGATAAACATCTCATTATGAGATACAGAAAACAAACAGTAAGGCCTGAACTGCGTGTGATGGGTGAGAATTTTTGCCAGTGTAGCAAGTTAATGATACTTAGGCTTCTTGAAATGAGATATGCGGTCTGAATTTGTCAAACTTGGCAAGTTAATTCTATATTGAGTGTGATGAGATATGTTTTTCTAGAAATTAGACAAATACAGACGGTAAAATTTGAAGTTTTGCAGTGTATAATCATGAAATGTGTTTTTGCTGACACTCGTAATCGGTCAACTTGAGATCAGAGATTAACTATTAGTTAACTATTTGTACATATTGTTCTATTTTTTTAAATATCAAAAAGTTTACTGCAGGGCACGTGAAAAGGTTTCTGCTTTTCTGTAGGGATGCACAAATAAATTGGTTTAACATCAGCATTGGCCAAAATCAGCTCTTAAGATTGACATTAGCCATTGGCAAATAATGTGGGCACTGGGCACGAACTGATGTCAGTAGCAGATATTTACCTGTTGTGTTATATCAGTTTAACTAGCACCAACAAGTACCCCTAACAGCTGATTCAGGAAGATATTTACTCCCTCACTCTGGTCTGTTTCGTGGCATTATGGGAGTGTTGCATAGCATATTCTACTTTAAAACTGCTCAAACTTTTATGCAGTACATTACAGTAAATATTCTTGACACATTACTGTTTTTAGCCCAAGCATAAAGATGATTTTTTGTGTTTTATTAATACTTGTAGGAACCATTTGTTTGGAGCTTCTTGTGTGTGAAGATAGGAACAAAAACACCAAGGATCAGACAACAATTACACTTAAGAGCAAAAATATGGAATAAATATAGTAACTATAAATGCTGATAAATGAATTAAAACAATTAAATGATCAGTCTAATAAAAGGACTAAAGTATTAGTCTCTGTAAAAGACTGATATAAAATGCTCACCTAGTTAGATCAGCTGAGTGTAATTTGTCTTTAATAAAAACTAGATTAAGTTTAGTGAATGTTTCTGGATTGATCTGATGCATTTCTTTGCCTGTTTTTCTCCTCAGGTACATGAAATACCTGTACCCATATGAGTGCGAGAGGAAGGGCCTCAGTTCCCCCAGTGAGCTTCAGGCCGCCATCGACAGTAACCGTCGTGAAGGTCGTCGTCCGAGCTACAGCAGCAGCCTCTTCCGCTTCTCTCCCTCTCCCAGCACTGCTCCCCACATCCTCTCACCTCCCAAGATGCACCTCTCAGCTCTGGGAGCTGGAGCTACAGCGGCCCTCAATGGGCTGCAGGCCTCACCTGGACCCTCTCTGAAGAAAGGTAGGGACCATAAAGTGGACGCTGGACCATTAAGACTCCTGATGGTTTGAATTAAATATGTTAATCTGTAACCACAGCTGGGCAAACATCAACTTTAAGGTACAAAAGTCATTAATATGTGTTCAGGCTAGCATTAGACGAAGGTTAATCCATCCATACAAAAATAAAACTGCAGTATGTCAGGGTCACCTTTCAAAATGACACTTTACACATTAAGAGGTTGTCACTATGAATGGTGAAGCAGAGCTTGATAAAAATTAATAAGCAAGCACACATACCAAGAAATTCCTCTTGAGATTGATGGTTATATTAAACTGGGTAAATGTTTTACCTAAGAGAATGTACCCTCTTCAAACTGGTTGGACTGAACTGGAGTTTTCCAGTTACTGGTGCACTCAGAAATATCTGTAAGGAAATACTGCCCTCTGTCGCAATTTAGAAGAACTACATAACTACCAGAACTACAGGCACAGATTGTTCAAGTTTGGGTGTTTTAAATAGTCATTATAAAACATTAAAGCCTGTTCTTGCTATAACAAAAAATTGTTTGAATTAGAGTAATTAGGATACCAGAATTTTAAACTGGGATTCATTTCTATTCAAAATCAAACAAGATAAATCCATGTTTCAGTTTCACATCGATAACAACAGACATCCTAGACACTCAGTGGTGGGTGTTTTCTTGTTTTTAATTGCCAAAAATTGTTGTGTAATCTTGCTGTTGTGTATTACTCTTCTTCCTCGTGGGTTTTCTTGTTTTTGCTTTGTCTTCTTTGTCTGCTGTTTTATAGCAGTTAGAATAAAAGTGGCAAGCATTACTGCCACCTTGATTACGTGACTACTGCCATTTTTTCAAATACTCCTACACCCCTGCTATTAACCAATAAAATCATGCCACTTTAAACAATGTGGTATTAAAGTAAAGTATTGATCATATTTTGAATAGACACGTGTTTTAGTATTTTTTGAGTCACATTCTTGTATGTCAGGTACCTTCCCGCCATTGTAAACCTCTGTCAGTGTGTGTGTTTTAAGTGTTTTTATATGACTCTTTGCACGCCTGCATGTGTGTCTGGTCCATCCAGGTGTTTAAAGAGTCCGTGTGTGAACCCCTCTAGCCTGAGGCTATAGAGAGCACTCACCTTTTACTACTGATTAATAACACGGTTCCCACGCTAGGGGGTACTTTATGAACTTTGAAGCTGCCGTCCACATCGGTGGGATCCTGTTGATAACTGTCATTATGCCTCCGTCTTATCTGATGTCGCTTTGTCTTGGCTGGAATGTGACAAAGATCCCGCGAGTATTGTTGGTTTTACACTTCCTGTGTTGTTCTCGGTATTTTACCTTTCGTCGTTTTTTTATGTGGTCGTAGGATTGCACCTGAAACCCCCTCCCCAAGTTACTATCAATGTGTGACTGCTTTGCATACCAGAAACCAGCTCTGATTTGTTTTTATTCAAATCAGCGGATCTCTAAGTGGGATTCTGGGAAGACGGGAAACCAGTAATGATCTCTGGAATATGGGAGGCCTCTGCTCATTTTAAAAAGGTTTATTTTTTCAGAGCTAAAACTAGCAATGAGTGCTTGAACTAAAATTTACAGTTAATTTCAAATGTGGTTTGTGTATTTCGTTGCAGCTAAAATTAACAGGAGTCTCTGCCTGCATTATATGAGAAAAAAATGCAGTGTGCTCTGTCATTGTTGAGGGTTGTGGTATAGATATTAAGGAGTGCATTTTAGCAAGATAACAGAAAATGTAAAACTTGTGCATGATGTTAGAATAAAGTTTTGTTACTGAAACATTGCTAGTGTATGATGAATATATAATAACTCAGGTGGTGTGCAGGAGTTTACTTACATTAGCAATCCTGTGCATCTGTCTTATGAATCAGACCATTTTTTACTAAAGCTTGAAACTTTTAAGTGAATTGATCATTGAAATATTTTTTTTTTTACTATCAATGAAAGGTATCAGAATAACATTTTTTTAATGCAACCTTTGTAACATGTTCTTATGGCACAAAAAAAAATACAAACGGCTGTGTGTTCAGCATCGTGTTTGCTTAAATCCACCTATAGGCTGCTTGACTTGCATATATTGAGAAAAATCATGAAAAAACACCAAATAAATAGTTTACACAATGGTCTTTTGGTAAGACAAACATATGTAGAGGTATTTTCTCAGAGCATTATCAATAAAACAATTAAATGGGTGTTGATTTTTGACAATAACATGTTAAAATTACTCTGTGCAGGACTTGTGAGGGCTCAGCTTTTTTTTGATATGAGAGAGGGGGGGGCTCTGAGGAAAAACGGTTTACAAATTTCAGTCCTTAAAAACCACTTGTAATGATGATAAACAAAGAATAAGACTGCAGCTGACGTAGGTCTGTGGTCTAGCCTTAAAGGCACTAAACTGCAGGAAAGGAGCCACAAGTTAGATTATACAAACTTCCATTCATGAGGCGTGACCCAACAATTGGCTGTCTGCACCCAAAGATTGTCTCATTTAATTAAAGTTGTGAATAACATGCATCCTCATCAGCAGGGCAGAAAGCCTCCTACTATAGGGAAAGCACACAGATGTGTATTTTTGTATCCCGAACATGTCATAAACTTACCCCTCCTTTTTTTTTTTTGTCTTTTCCAGATGACCTGACCCCCACCATCATGGCAGCCAGACCCTCCATGGCACTGGCTCTGGGTCAGCAGCAGGTTGCTGGTTTGGCCAGAGCCGCCACTTTGGAGCAGCTGAGGGAAAAACTGGAGACCGGCGGAGAAGGACCAGAGAGGAAGATGGCCCGCCTGGCAGAGGAACAGCAGCGTCTGATGCAGCAGGCTTTTCAGCATAATCTTCTCGCCATGGCCTCCCAGATGCCCATGAACCTGCGCCTCGGAGCCCCCACCATCGCCACCAGAGGTCAGTGCTGCAGAGTCTGTCAAAATCTGTTGGAAGGGCCTGGGAATAGGGAAATAGACCTACCACTGTAGACCTCTTCTAATAACTGCATTGCACAAGTACAGTATTAAGAACTAACAGAGTTCATGATTTCTTTTTCCTTAATTTAGTCTCATATTTGTGTTGTATTTTTATGTTTCTGTGTTGTTGAAGTTCAAAATGGGGAAAAAGGAGCACACTCAAAACAGAAAAACTCTTCAGGTGCAAAACTGGCTCCAAGAAAACTGAAAAGTTAGAAAACAAAAACATGCTTTAAGGGCTTTCATTTTGGGCAGCGTATAGATACAAAATACAGTCTTTTTCTTGTTTTTGCAGGAATTTGATAAACTTTCAAACAAAATACTTGTAAACCCTAATGATATTTCTCTTTGTGATGTCAGCTTATTGTTACTTTTTCTCTTCTATAAAAAATGTGTATTTAATGACAGAACAATATTTTAAAATAAAATAAACAATCTTTGATTCTCTGTTGTTTGTGTTTGAGCAGAAGAGAAGCAGCAGGACATGTCTCTGAGCATCTCTACCAATGGAAATGCCAGCATCACCGTCTCTGTGGAGGTCAATGGCACAATTTACTCAGGTTGGTTCATGGTGGTTCTTTCATATCATTTAACTTGAAAATAAAGATAATATATGCAGAAAATCCCCCACCTCTAGGTGCAGCTTTAATACCTCAGCCTCTGCCCTTTAACTTTGACATCTTGAACACACCATGTTAATGCGATGCGATCATTTTGACGGGGTGACGAGATTTTTCACATTTTATAAAGGTACCTCATATACATCAGTCTAGACTGTACTCTTCGTTATATTATTTATAAAGATAAACTCAACATTAATCCACTATGAGCTCAGCACTAAGCAACATTACAGTGGCAAGAAAAATCTTTCCTTTTTAGTCAGGAACCTCAAGCAGACTCATGTAAAACAGCTTCCTGCTGAAGCTGTGTGCAGGTTGGGATAAAAGGAAAAGCAGAGAGAGAGAAGAGGGATGCAGAAGAGAAAGAAAACAATCAGAACAACAACAATAAATAAGATGAACTTTGGCTGTCCTGTTAAATGTATAGTATGCAAAATCTCAATTAAAACAATAAACCAGCACTGCTCAGCTTCACTTCTCTGAGCTTTTTACTTCTTGTTTAAAACTGTAGATTTACAAAGTGATGAGAAAAAATCACTGGATGGCTGACTTTTTATGTCGACAATAGTCTGCCATCATATCTGATTCTCTCTAAGGCTCTCTGGCCCTTTCAGAGACTGCAAACCAAGCCAAGGTGGTCCTAAGCTTTTCTCCCCCTGTAATAATTCAGCATCCAGATGTTTCACCAGGCCAAGATGAAATACGTCTGGATAAGTGGTTAGATTAATGATCAAGTGGCATTTCAAAAGCAGGAACTACTAACATTTTAAATGAAGCAGGTTTCAAAGATGATTTGAAGAACACACTCAGATTTACAAAGACATGATAATTAAGGATGCACAACAAGCTGTGTTAATGCCGTCTTATTGTTAAACAAATTCTTGATATTTTATATCAGTTCAGGCCCACAATCGTGGCCAAATACTCCATCTATACTGTAACTCAGCTGCCAGCCACTATTTGCCTCTGTAGCTGTTCCAAATGACTACTGCCTCATTGCCTCAATGCTCTTTAATCTAATGTAAACGATAATTATCTGATAGCACTAACAGCACTTTGTAGGAACAGTGAGTTAATTTCTATTTTGATCTATAAACTGGGTGTAAAAGTTGTCTAGAGGCTGTGTCAGATCATACTCATAGCTGAAGCAGTGAGTGACAACATTCAGCTCAGTAATGCAGACTTTAACCTGCAAAGATGATGGATGGCTGGCAGTGGTAAAACGAGCTACACTCTGTAAGCCAACTTCACATTAGGTGTAAAGTTGGTTTACAGAGTGTGTTTTATCGACTTCTCAGCTCACACAAATGTAATTTGTGTTTAATCAGAAATTTAAAATTATTATCTAGGAACATCCCTTGTGATGTGTGGAGTTAGCTTAAAAGTTATTTTACACATTTTTAACAGTATCATCCCTAATAGTGTCACTTGTTGCATCTCTGGTAATGATGTCTCTCATCATCTGACAGGAACTCTGTTTGCTCAGAAGTCTGGAGGGGCCCCGGGGCCCGCTGTGTCGGCTGCTGCTGCCTCAGCCTCCCCGGCTGGAACCAGCACTAGCTTTGGCTTCTCCGCACCCCTGGCTCAGACCCTCAGCCCCTCGTCCTCCGCCTCCTCCAAGGGTCCCAGCCCGGCCGAGGCAGCCCCCAGCGGGTCCCCCTAACTCAGGCGGCCCTCTGTACCTGCTCCTTGGGCTTCTCTTCCACCGGGTGGCCCCGCTAGAAAAACACCGTACAATGAGAAACCGCTACGAAAAACAAACTGTTGCACAACAAATACCTCATCAACCCTGTCGACCTCTTGGCTGTCCAATCATGAACACAGAGCCCGAGAATCTTCTACCACAACACGTGCCCAAAACGCACAGCTATGCATTAAATCAACACACAGACACGCTACACTAAAAACACACAACGACACACACTCTTATTAATCATGATGAACATGCTAAACACAATCAGCTCAGCCAAAACCCACTGACAGGCGTAGTCACAACTGAACTTGAAAAGTTTTATCTTAGGACATTTTGTTTGTTTGTTGCCATTTTGTTGTCTTTTTGATTTTGTGTTTTAGAATGATTTTATTTTTAGTTTTTCTCTTTTTACATACCTCAAATCAAGTAACCTGCAGTGGTGTCTTTACCTCAGGAGCTGTAGTATATTTAACCTGAATCAACTTTATTTTTGTATTCTTTTTGACCTAGTTGCAATCAGGGGAAGTCGGGTAACTCTCACCAGTGGAACCTCATGTACAGAGTAGTGAAAGGCCTTTTGACCAGGGCTGCTCACGTTTCTTTTTAACCCAGTAGACTCTTTCTGATGCTGTGGATCAGCACATAAAATACCTGATTTCATAACTACAACCTTTGTTCAGATCATGTGAAGTCCATTAGAGTGATAGGAGGGTTAATGATGTACAAACCTCCTGATATGGACGTGATTTCAACAAACTCATTAATGCACACGATGTCCTGAAATTTAACTTATTGCTGGTCCGCACAAGCTGTCCATAAACATGTAGCGCACAAAGTCGGAGGTAGTGCAGAATCAGGTGCAGTGCATAGCTCTCAGACCTCATAGCGGCCTCTCTGCTTCAGGGGGCGTCTCTCCTTCCCGCTCTTTCTTTCTCAGGAAACAGCTGCAAAGAATCACTGTTAATGTAAAGGAAACAAAAGGAGTCTCACCTGAAGAATGCACAAGTCTACATGACTGTTCAGAGTACCTCATCGGCCTCTCCGTAGAGGAGAGCGACACTACATACCTCAAATGGCTGCAAAGCCATCAAGACTTGACGCCCTGACCCGCGGTGGAACTCCTCCCTGAACTGGAACTGAACACACCGACTCAGCGCTGGTGATTTTTGAGGGCAAACAGAACTAGGACGGGCTTATTCGCTCTCTCTCTCGCCCCCCCCCCCCCCATATTTACTTGTAGATCGTGTTTTATGCTTGCTTCCGTTTTCTTTATGCTTTTTCTTTTTGGTTCCTCAAGTTGTTGTCTGAAAAGAGTGATATATATATCTGCATTTTTTTTTTCAGGGAAGAGGAACAGAAAAGTTGGTTCCTCACTGACACATGTACATTTGTAGGATTGCTGACAGGTTTCAAATCTCAGGAGTCAAGAAGTTTAAAAGAAAACCACGTTAACCTTACGTTTGACTGCAAATCGCAGCTAACACGTCTTCTTTCACGACAGCGGCGCAATGATATGCATGTGTACAATCATCGACCAGTGTTTAACACCCTAATCTGCTGGTTATTGCACAGCTAGATACCAAAGACTAGCCAGGTCGCTCCTCTTGATTGATCCCTCGTACAATCCTGCCTGAAACCCGCTGTGATGCACAGCAAGGCAGTTCAATGTCTATTTTATATGGACTGCAAAATAGATTTAAAAAAGAATAAAAAATAAAAAAATGCATCTAATGTCATTTAATATAATTTTTGAGTTTTTCTTAAAGCAAGTGATACCTCTAGATAGGGTAAGTTCCCTTGTTTCAGATTTTATGGCATGGTTTAATCATTAAAAAGTTAAAAATAAGGACGTTTAAACTGAATTTGGAGACTAAAATCTGGATTCAAACCATAATCATGTGGATGTTTTTGTTAGCAGATGAGAAAAGCAGCCCAGATGTGATGGATTTCCTGAGTTGCTCCCTTTTATTAGATTCGAAACATTTATGGGCCGTTTTAGCGATTTAAACACCCGCTGTGGAAATATTATAAAAACAGGCCTGCAAGTTTGGCCCCTGACAGATTACCCTGTGAATTGTAAGTTATCCTTTTTCCCTTTAAAGTAACTTTATAGCATTTTGAAATACCACAAAGGTTTAAAAAATAATTTTCTAGCTTTATGTGTGTTGAATGTGAGGCATTTTAACTGTTTAGAAACCTCTTAAAGCCCAGAGTGACCTCCAGTGGGCAGCCTTGATGCTTTCATTAGACTGTGCTTTAGCCGTTACGCGTCACATTTTGCAGTGCAGATCACAGTTGAGGGTTTGAGGACGGAGCCGCGAGTTCTTCAGGTGAACCCTTCACGACCCTGTATGACACATAACTGTATTTTCTAAAGGTGAGAACTGTAGATGCTGCCTTAAAGTAGTTGCTGGTGAGATCCGACCAGCGCAGGTTTCACTGCTGCGCCAGTCGGGAAAAAAGTCTTCAAGCTTAATCCTTTGGAGAGTAATCGAGTTTATTTTAGGAAGCAGTTCAATCAGACATTAGACATCAGTTGTTTTCAAGCTGAGTTTGCTATTTATTTGTTTTTGTTTTCTCCTGGTGGACCTAGTTTTTAGTAACACTGGAGCTCGATCATTCAGGCCAGGTTACTAAAGTGTTTTCATGTTTCTAAGTCCAAGCTTTCTGTTTCATCTGCTTAGTCTAAGCAATGACTGTTTGATAGTGTAGCCTCACTGCCTTTGTGTGTGTGCATGTGTGTGCATGTGTGCGTGTAAGCAGGTCACTTGTATTACCATGAAAATGCTGTAGGTGGCGCCAAACATCAAGTCAGCTGTATTGTAGGACAGAATATGTAATTTCAAACATGAGGTTTGGTGACGTTTTAAATTTTTACTCCAATTATAAATGTTTACATTATCATCAGTCTCCCTTAAAGTTGAATGAGAGTTTTCCAGTAAAACCACAGCTGTGTTTTTGTTAAAAGGCACTTTGTAGCTCATATTCAGAGGGAATGAGAAGAGTAACAGGATGGCAACCCACCTTTTTTTCTCAGGTCCCTCTGCCTATCTCACTGATTTCATTTTTAAGCCACCTGCACTGTTAAAACTCAAATCTCAGCAAGTGAATTGGTCGAATTCCAAGTCAAAATATCTTTTTACACACGGTAAGCTAGCTAAACAGTTTATTTTAAGATACACAGCAGAGAAGATAAGGCATGAAATGCTTGAAACGAGTTAAAAATACAACACATGCAAGCACAGACTCTTTCAGACAGCAGACCCCATTACAAGACACCCAAAAAGTAAAGTTTGCTTGCCCCACTGGCTGATATTTCCACTTATTGCAAGCAATATAAGCCTTATTTATACTATATACCCTAGAAAAAGATGTTTATCTAGACTGATTTGGTAAAATGAGGCTTAAAATAAGTGTAAAGAGTGGGGATGCATGACATTATGTGCTTGATATTGGTATTAGCAGATGGAAAGAATTCTGTGGATATCTACAACTGATATATTGGCTGTAATATCAGCCTATATTGTCTTTTAATATTGGCCTATTTCAGCTTAAATTATGGGCATGTATCAGCTGCAATATTGGCCCTGATTGGCTCTAAATATCAGTCTATATTAGCTGTAAATATTGGCCAATGTTGGCCTTTATTGGCTGAAACTGTGAGCCTATATCAGCTTAAATTACAAGCCTGTATGAGCTTTAAATATTGGCTGATGTTGGCTAGAAATTATGGGCCTGTATCAGCTGTAATATTGGCCTACATCAGACCTTGTTGGCTGTAAATATATGTCTATATCAGCTGTAAATTCTGGTAGATGTTGGCTTTTATCAGCTGAGTTTTGGGCCTATATTAGCTGTTAATATTGGTCTTTATCAGCTGTATATAATGGAATATATTGGGCTTTATTGGCTGTAAACATTGCGCTATATCAGCTGTAAATACTGGCTTATGTTGGCTTATATTGGCTGTAAATATTGGCCCCTATAGGCTCTAAAAATCAGCCTATATTAGCTTGATATAAAGGCATATATTGGCCCTTGTTGGCTCTAAGTATTGGCCTTTACTGGCTGTATACATTGGTCTATCTCAGCTATAAATATTGGCCTTTATCTGTGGTAAATATAGGCCATAGGTACAAAGAAATGTAGGGCGCTTCATGCTGGACCAATAGGCCTACTTCAGATAAAGACTTTTTCTTTGATTATAAAATTTTCAATTTCGTCTAAGTACTGAAGTTTCTTTGTTCATCCTTAAACTTTAGAGTGTTTTTAAGGAGTTGTAAACATTGATGTCAGTATTGGCCAAAAGGAATCTGTATTTACCAGAGATGGGCTAAAATCCGATATCGTGCATCTTTACTGATGAGATATTTCTGACTATAGTTCAGACGATTCCTCCTGCTAAGATTGAGTTTTCTTTCTGTAACCTGCTGTGTGGATGATTGTGTATGAATGTGTTGTGTGTCTGTGTGTATTAGAGACCGCCCCTACCTCGTCACACCACAATACCTCAGGGCAGTGGGCTGCAGTCACTGTTGCGATGTTGGATGTTGAAGCTGCATTGAGGGACGAGCGCCGACCGAAGCGGCGCTCACTCGGCTGAGCGCCTCTTTGGTTCTGGTGTTGTATTTTTTGTCGTCAGTAGCTGCAGGCAAGGTCTCGTCACTCAGGAAGCTGTGAAGTTGGAAGTCTGCAGAACCTTTTGTCTCTCAGATGATTTTGGAGTTAATTCAGTTTGAAATTGTTAAAAAAAAAAAAAAAAAAAAAAACTAACCTGATCTGTGTAAAAACAGGCGCATATGCAAGTGGTTATCGAATACCTCATTTATCAATTTTATGTTGTTGTTTTTGGCTTGTACAATGCTCCGTATATTAATTCAACTGTGGGGTTTGTGCATATTTTTGTACTGTTATTATTATTATGGACATGATAATAATGATATTACTGATATTATAGTTTTCTCTTTGATTAAAGCAAACAAAAAATAGGACAAAACACATGAATGCTTGTAAAAACTGGTTTGTGCTGATTGTATTTAAGAGGAGCACTTTTCCAAAGTGGTTTTCACACATTCAGTTTTGTTCATATTAGTAATATAAAGATATGGTTCTCAGGGCTTTAAACTTGTATGTCATGATAAAGTTTTACTTTATATCTTATTCCTAATCTGTGTCTGTGGTCTTTTTTTAAAATGTCTTGGGGCTTCTGCAAACATGTGATAGACGGTTTATCTCGTGTTCTCTGATAAGACACTTGGTTAACTGCTTTCGCCTCCTCTTCAGTGGACCGCCACTAAAACACAAACACAACAAGCTGTCTGTGCAGCTTTTATGCTTGGATCCATTGAATATTTAAACAGCCAAACAATTTTATATTTTACTTCTATTTACCACCATAATGGATTTCAAATAAAGCAATCAGGCTTTCCTTTAGGGGCTTTCAATATTGTATTTGCTATTTAGAAATTACAGCCTTTTTATTCAGAGTACCTCCATTGTAAGGAGCTCAAAGGTATCTGGTAACTGGTAAGCAGTTGGACGCTCTCAAATGAAGGCAAAAAGCTCAGAAATAATCTTTAAAACAAGGATGCACTGGTGGGCTCAGTAACATGAAAATGATGGAAGACCACAGAAGACAACCACTGCAAAGGTGCAAACCACTGTTAACATCCAAGGCCAGGATAAACGTCACCAGAAAACATCTAAAAAGCTTTGCCAGGTCTAGACTCAGATTCACTGGACAAAAGAAACCAAGATAAACTTATACTTGAACGATGGGAAGGGGGCATGGGGAGAAGGAAAGGGACTGCTTGTGAGCCAAAGTGTATCACATCAGCTGTCAAATATGGAGGAGACAGTGGTATGGCATGGGTAAGGCCATCCGTGGGGTAAAGCTTTCTAGGGCCCAGAGTCATGGAGGTTGGTCCATCCTGAATTTTGGCAATAATTACCATTCATTTAAAACCTTAATACCCATTATTATTTACTAAAGCAACAAAAACACAGGCCTTAGCAGGTCTGGGCATGGGCATTCATGTCTGCCAACAGAGCAGGCTCACTCCTGTTTACTGAAGATGTGACTGCTGACAGAAGAAGATTAATTCTGCACTCTTTGCTCAAATTCAGCCAAAACTGACAGGACAGCATTTTGCAGAACAGATGGATAATGACCCAAACATGCTATTAAAGCAACCCAATGGTTTCTGAAGGCAAAGAACTGGATTATTCTTCAATGCTCGAATAAAATCTTCTGATCTCAACCCAACAGAGCACACTTCCTATTAAGCTCCAGACCTGTCACAGCCACTATTCTTTATCACATGACTTATATCGTGAGCTTACATTACATTGACTCAAGCATTTTTCAAAACAGTATTTTGCTTCAGTCACACCAAGTGACCTGAAGTAGGGAGTGGTTGTTATCTTGTGATGGCCTAAGGCGTATGCTCAGAAGAAATATCAGCAAAAACAACATCCTGAGGGCTTGACCTGGTTTTTAGCCTAGAAGCTTTATCTTTCAGCATTATTAGTCATTAATATCATGGAAATAGCTTCATTTTAGAATACCCTGAATCAAAAGTACTAATAATTTTAGCTACCATAGCAGGTTTTTGTGTCACATGATCTCAGATTTCTCCATTGTCAAATAACTGTTACTTAATTTGTTAATTTTGATATTTCATCAGGACATTACTGTGGAAGTAAAACCAGTTCAACATATGATTGAAAAATATTCTCATGGGAACTAAGAGTATCACTTTTCCCTCTGATCACACTAAAAACCAACGTGTTGCATGCTGAGGAAATGTCCCAGTAAAAGTTGTGACAATTTGACTTCTCGTCAAACCTCTCTTTTTATTTCCTCTTTACTCTGTAGCAGAAAAAGTTTGAATTTTTTGTACCTTCTAGTCCTGTCATACAGAGTAATCCTAGAACTTGTAAGATGAAGAGTGAAGAGTCATCAGCATAAAGGAACATGGGCATGTAAATGATAAGAATATGGTAGCTCAGAATATTGTTTATATGTCCATTATGGCAAGAGAGTAGTTGGAAATTGGAGATAGTTCTTAGGATGTTGTTCGACAAGTTAAAATAATAAAGCCAGCTGTGTTTTCTACAGTTTCTGTTAAATTCATCGTGACTTTAAAGGCGTTCACTAGTATAGAGCATGGATCAGCTCTGTAAGTTCTTTAAAGCTTATCAGCCAGTTGTACAGTAAATACAGACTAACATTTACAGTAAACACAGGAGGGAAGTGGGTTTATTTAAATTAATGTAAAAAAGGAACAGAATGCATGAGCAGATACACAGGTACAAAAATAGAAGTCAACATTTCAGAGTTTCAGTATGTACAGAAGTGAAAATGTTACCAATCATTCAACAATCATGAACACACTCTGTTAATAACTTACATACTAATAAAAATTAATAAAAGTTTTTAATAATAAAAATGATTAAAAACTAATAAAAAATTCTATTTGTTTGTATTTTTCAAACAAATGCAATGAAAATAACATTAGATATTTTTGTATAGGAGCATGTTTTAAGAAGGAGTTCAGAATACTTTGGCAGAAAAACTGTTTCAGTAGACACCACCACTGCAAACTTCCCTTAAATCAACATCTCTTCATGCACACAAGCCATTTTAATTCCAGTGTTGAGTTTAGCAGCAGCTACACCCATTCTATGGAAAGAAGTCCTGTCTATTGGACAAACAACCAGAGCTGCTTGAATTTGCACACCAGGATAATTTACCCAACAACAATGATGCATGAAAGCTGTTCAAATCATGGATATATTCCTCTAAATATTGATTTCTGATGTCTTCCTTAATCAAAAATGGGATTCTATTGTTTAAAATATGATCATACAACTTTTCTGACTGTATCCTCAAGAGGCATTGTGTGAATATACAGCAGAAAAACATGGATTTTAGCTTGTGCTGCGCCTTTCTAGTCATCTGACTACTCAAAGCGCTTACCCATTCACTCCACATTCACACACTGATGGTGAAGGCTGCTATGTAGAGAGGCAATCACTGTAAACTCAAACACATCCATAGACATTCACACACCACCAACACAGCAGTGGGAGCAATCTGGTGTTAACTGCCCAAGGACACATCAACATGTGACAACAGGAGCTGGGGATCAAACCCCTGGTTGAGAGACAGCGACTCTGCAGAGCCACAGTCGACCATCAACAGGACTGATCACCCTGCTTCAGCCAGGAGTTCCCTCACACCGGCTGTTTTAACTTCAGTCCCTCTCATGTAATATTGCCACATTATATGAACATTTTTTCACTGCATTATACATGCACTGAAAAAAACATCTTTTTGTTTCTTCACATAAATTACCTTAATAAGAACATTTCATTGAGATACTGGGGAAAAGGTAATGAAAATATTCAGATTAATCAAGCAGAATCAAAAATAAATATAATGATAACACATTAGTTATAAAACCCTTTTCATAAAAACACTGTAGAAAAGCTTAAAAAGACTTAAGACATATGAAGAGCAACAAAACAGCCTGATAATAAGTTAAAGATAGACTTTGCAGTGAGCTGCATTTTTGTTTTTTTAATTTTATATACTTTTTTTTACTTTAATCATTTTTATCATATCAAATCTTTTTTGCATCAATACATTTTTTGCATGAAAATTATTTTGCATTAATAAAACCTTTTTGCGTTTATAAAATCTTCTTTATTATTATTATTTTTTAAAATCTTTTTTTTTTCAGTTTTTGCATTAATGAAATTTTCAGTACCAACAACACAGCTTTGATGCATGAACCAGAGAGCAATAGTGGCAGTGTAGCACTTCCTTTCAACGGCTCTTTGTAACTAAAAAAAAAACATGAATTATTAGCACATAGTAAATGTTCACAGCAACATTAGACATCTGGAGTTTCAACATCAAATATCTTCTGACTGTTAAGGGGTGGACGCAGAAAATCCTGTGGATGTATCACACACATATCAACCAACAACTCCATATAAACATCTCATAAAAATATACACAATATAAAAAACCTACAATTATGTTTGATATGTTGTGAAAAATAAAAAATACCTCCTGTTGCAGCAGGAGAATTGTACTGAAATATGGACATCTTTGGGCATCTAAGTTCAAGACAATTGACTAGTAAAGTCTGTCTGCTGTAGTACAATATCATGGATTTCTAACGCTTTGAGGCTCAAGAGATTATAGAAATTATTTTAGATTGGCACAGAAACAATCATGTTTCAATTTCAAGTAAAGATCTAATTTTTTCCTTATTGACAAACAGATTTACGGCTAGAAACAGTGAATGCAACGTGTCACAGAATCACAAACATGAGTTTTGCTGAAAATAAAGTGCTGAAACTGAATAAATGTGCAGAAAAGTTAAATCAGTAACTTAATTCGTAAAGGCTCAAACATTCAGTGATATAAAATG
Source organism: Cheilinus undulatus (assembly GCF_018320785.1). Lineage (NCBI taxonomy): Eukaryota > Metazoa > Chordata > Actinopteri > Labriformes > Labridae > Cheilinus > Cheilinus undulatus. Next base: position 15,248,022 of record NC_054865.1, read on the forward strand.
TTACTGTGGTACGTGAACACTTGTGTGGTTCACCTCTGTGCATTCACACTTCACTGGCTATAAATAGAAACAACGATTTCAACATCTCTGAGGCTGTTTCACAACACCTTTACCTCAACTAAAGAACAGTCTTCATACTCTGAAGCAGTCTGTGTAAACTCAAAGCTCATCACACAATCCTGAGGTAGATCAGAAGAAAGGAAATGATAGCAAGAAGCGGCCCCCTTAACATTAGAGGAAACGATAACAGCGATTATGTTAGAAAAAAACTTCTACAGAATGAGATTAGCAGGAAGAAAATCTGTTTAAATTCTCGCTCTCTCTGTCTCTCGGTTAAATAGATGTGATAAAAATCAAGTACATAACTTAGCAAAGTAAAAAATTCTGACATCTATAGAAAAGAACTATATATTCTGCTGTTTGTCAGAGGGTTCACATTTGTTAAAATAGGAACATTTGAGGTTTAAGAAACATTTCTTCTTTGCATTTTAAATATAATTTTCATTCAAAGTATCTGGGTTGATTAAAAGGAGTATTATTAAAAGAAATCTGCCTCTTCTCTAAAAAAGAACTTGTTAATATTGTTCGTTTGTTAATATTGAGACATTTGCTTTCATTAGCAATGAGTGCAGCACTTCAACATGACTCTAAACATCAGGATGCTTGCAAAACTTACTTTGTAAGGAATTGCATAAAACATCTAGTGTTTTGACATGTGGAAACGAAATGCAACAACCTATTATAAAGAATTTCTGCTGAGCTCCTCACTCCTGTATGTCAGCTCATACTCTGATGAAAAGATAAATGGACATTTAGGGTTGCATTGATGATGCTTTTCCCAAAAGGACAAAAACTCTCTACACAAAGGTAGAAAAACAGTCTGTAACATGGCTGCCTTCAAAAGACAAAACAACAATAACGGAATTAAAATGGACAAAAATCTGATTGAGATAAAGACGTTTGGACTCGACAGAGATCCTTTCATAAACACAGAGGTCTGTGTGCATTCACACGTTACCTGATTAAAAATCAGGGAAGAACACAAGCAAAGCTTCAGGATACATTCTTTTTTTTATATTGATAATAAAGAGTTAAACAGAAAAAGGTTTGACAAAGAAAGCCATCTTTGTGACTCTAAATAAGGCCTGGTTCACTTAGTCTGGCCACACACTAGACCCTCAGTGGGTCTGGACCCAAAGGTGGGTCACAAAGCCATTTTCAGTGGGTTGCGGATGCAAAAATATTGGGTAATGATGTGCTATTATTTTGAAAGAGATCTCCTTGTTTTGCAGCATCTTTAGTTCCAGCTCAAATCCAGTTACCCTTTCTTTATTAAAAACACCTGCTTATGACTGAAAAATGTTAAATATTTGGGTTGTGATTTCTCAATAAGCAGGTGAAGGTGGGTCCTGACTCTAGGCTGCTGGAGAACCACTGCATTAGACAGTTTTCAAATCATAATCAATTTTATAACCATGGAAGAACACGGACACCAGACCTGATTTTTCATCTAACTAGTGCTCTGAATGCATACACTAGACAACTCAGCCTGACCGTGAGACCACATACCTGCTGTCTGTAAATTTAGAGTAAAGCCACTTCTACAAACATCACTACACCACTGGTGGGAAAGATCTCACAGTGAAGACTCCATACATATGAGATCTCATATGTATGGAGATCTCATATCTCAAAAAAATCAAATGTGAATTCAACAGAATAATGAACATTAAGGGCATTATGGTTAAAACAAAATCAAAATAACAGTGACAGTACAGTGATGTTTTCGTTTAAGAGCTGTCCTCCAGCTCAGTAAGGAGCAAATCTGGCCAAAAGTCAGGCTTAAGACGGTGTAGTGCGTGGCCAGCCTAAGAAAGATATGTGAGGTATCCTTCCATCTGCTCTGTTCCAAGGTCTAACTCACAAATATTCCCACACTAATGATAATCAGGCACCAACTTGCCCAAATGTCTGACCTTTATTCTTCCTATCTGAATGTTAAGAGAAGCGACTTGCATCTTCACTCTGTGCAGAGCTGTGCTCTAATGCAAGCAGAGCTCTGTTTTGTCATAAAGATGATATGCTTTAGAGGAAACGGAAACTTACTCAGGGTTTAATTTGATGACTGAACTTATAAATATAATACTGTTAGTATTACAGAGTATCTCTGTTTTTTAAAAAGGCTTTCTACCTGAACGGTGCAGGCTTGGTAACTAAGAAAAAAACAATTGTGAGTTTTACCATGCTATGCTATTTTCAAGTAATGCCCCCCAAATTTCTTTATATATTCTCAAAAAATTACAGATAATAATTTCCTCATAATGTCCAAAACATTCACTAAAATTTCTAATGAAAGTTTGTGAAATTTTCTAGCAGATTCGTCTGTGTGGCTGTTAGTGCCTCTTTCCTCTTAAACTAGATGCTTTTAGAAATGAAGTTGATTGGCATGAAAATGTGGCATTTTTTTCCAAAGTGGCTCATTGAAACATGTCCCAACAGAACTGGAGCACAGAGATGGTCTAGAGCAAGTCAATATTATCTGAAGTGATCCCTGTATTTAAATCATTTATTCAGGGCTAAGAGGACGACCATTAGACAGACCCAGACCAGTAATCCTGCTGAATGTGTTGCTGCTCTGCTCTTCAGGTTGAGTCGATACTCTGCCACCACCTTGCTGTATCCCTTCTCCACTGACTCACATTTGTAGACCCCCTCCTGATCCAGGGCCATGCTGTCGATCAGATGGAGACACTGCTGCTCCTTCAGGCTGCATGGCGTAGAGCCACCGGGGTGTGACCAAGTGTACTTTGCATGACGTGATGACACAGGACACTCCAGGAAATACTTGGACTGGGAGGGAACGTCAATGCTGCCAGGATCCTTGACTTCATCTGACTGGGCTAAATATTTAAACAGAGATAAGACCACATGAAGTTTGTTTAGCTTAATGATGTGCTGTATGTTTATTTTGTTCTATTTACTTAACCTCCATTTAACCAGACAGGTTTCTTATTATAATTAGAGCATGGTAAGCATCTTTCCATGATGTGGATATTCTTCTTCAGCATGCAATGAATGAACCATGATGGCCAAAAAAAATAAGACAGCAATGAGGAGATGAAAGACCTGTTCAACACCACAAAAACCATGCTGCATGTAGAGCAAAATTTGCATGCTTCTAGGAGGAGGTTGAGCCGCAAGTTTGCAAGTACACGCATTATGTGAATGCATGAGGTCAAGACAGAAGATTAAGATCAGCCTTCAGAGAGTGCATACAAATTATTTAGCTGTGAATGATGATGCTGATGTTAAAATTCATGTTGAGGTAAAAATCAGACATTTGGGCTGATATTTAAATTAATGTAATGATTTTCTTCTTTCCATCACAAAAAGTAGGCAGTTTCATGACTAACAAGTGTATGAACATCTACCAGAACACAGGAAATAAGTGGTAGACCTCAAAAGAGACCCCCCTCTAAGGGAAATGTATGTTTCCTCTCCAAAACACTAAAACTGAGGCTAAGCCTACACCGGTTTGACATAACACTGAAGCCCACTATGGAACAACCATGGCATGAAGGCGCATCTCTTTATCCTACTTTGACATCCCCCACCCCCACCCTCCTGTATGTTGAAACCCAAAAGGTGACACAAGCCCTCCAAGTTGCAACACCTTCCAGCTTTGCACTGCAAGCACCCCCGCGTGGTTCAAAGTGCTTGCAGCTTGAAGTTGGATGCCTCTTGTACACTTTTTTCTCTCCCACATTGGGTAAAATGTATTCATGACACTAAAACAAAACACTAAAAATTACAAAAGCAAGTAAGCAACTGTAGTAGGCAGAGCTGAGTGACCATCACTGTATGGTCTGGATGAATTTGGTGAGTATACGATGTTATAGTTGTGTTTGAAGGTTAAAGCTCTGACACCAAGATGCATCGGTGGAGGATTAGAGGTTTGTTAGTGTCCAAAATTCAGGCAAAACAAGCCAAAGTATATCATGATAAGTGCCCTATTCAGACGGATGATCAAAACTGGCAAGTTTTTACAGGTGTTGTTTGGTTAAATCTGACTTTTTCCATTTCTGTGACGCCTCAGTTGCCACTGAGGAGATTTTTCCTCTTTCAGGGGATCCACCCAAGCAAAATGGTGTAGACCACTGAGACTAAAACCTCACACCACAGCAGCTTCTCCCCTTTCCTACCAGCGTCATTAACAACACCCCAGCAACCACCCAAAACATACAAATGAGGATGAAGGGATTACCACCCCTAGAAAAATATCACTTTTTAAAAGCATTTCCCATGTGCAAGGAATTTGTAACACAGCTTTTCCAAACATCCTAGCTTTATTTTGGATGCTTACATTATTTTACTTTGCAAACAGAAACAAAATTATTTCACAAAAATAAAAAGATACCAGGGTCTAAATTATTTATCCTTCCTTTAGAGCTGACTTCCTTGATGAGCTAAAGCACAAACAACTGTTGTGCAATGATGTAATGCTCAAAGCTCATAAAATCAAGTTCAACTGAGGGTTATCTTCACATTTACACAGAGTATAAAAACTTCAATGAGGGTTTGAGCTGTCACTGAGAAAGCATCATGGCAAAAGAAAAGAAAGAAATCATTTTAGACTTGAAAAAAAGAATTGTTGACGCTATCAAAGCAGAAGAAGGATGTACAAAGTTATCACAGTGTTTCCAAGTGTCAAGAATTGGAGTGAGAAAAATCATCAAGAAATTCAAAGAGAGCCCCACAGTCAAGAAGAAGGAAAGACTCAAAGATTGTAAAGAAAACTAGTGAGAGATGTGTTTAAAGCCCCCAGAACAACTGCTAAAACACTAGTGAAGGACTTAGCCAAGTCAGGAATTGTTTAAAGAAGACAAATGTTAGACCCCTGCACAGGAAAGGACCAAGAAAAACTCCACTTCTAGAGGAGACACCACCAAAGCAGACTGAAGTATGCTAACAACAACCTGGAGAAGGATTAGGAATACTGGAAGTGTGTTCTTTGGTCAGATGAAACTAAACACGAGCTCTTTGGCCATAGAGACATTGGTGATGTTTGGAGAAAGAGGGGAGAGGCGTATCACCCAAAGAACAGCGTCCCCACAGTGAAACATGGTGGTGGGAGTATTATGCTGTAGGAATCTTGTAAAAGTGGAAGGAATCATGAAGAAAGAAGGATAGAAGATTTAGAAAGAAAGCCTCAAGCAAACAGCAACAAAACTGGGGCTGGGTCATCACTTTGTCTTCAACATGGCAAGGACTCAAAATGTGCGTGACTCTGGGTGAAGAACTACCTCCAGAAGACAAGAGTGAACCTTATTGACTGGCTTGAACAAAGTCCTGAGTTGAATCCCTTTTAAAATCTGTGGAGTGAACTGAAGACCAAAGTCCATGCCAGAAGACCATCAAATCTGGAGGAGCTTGAGAGATAAACCAAAGAAGAATGGGCTGGGATTCCTCAGGAGACATGTCAGAGACTTGTTGAAATCAGCAGGCTCTTATGCAGCAAAAAGGAGACACTATTGACTACCAGCATCAGGGGGGCTAATAATTTTCTTGTTTCTGTGTGCAAAATCAAATACTGTAAGGATCCAAAATAAAACTCGGATGTCTCGAGAAGCTGTGTTAAAAATTCCTTGCTCTGTTTAACAGCACTTGGAAAATACTTCAGAAAAGTTAAGATGTTCATAGGGGGGCTAATAATTTCATCCTCATCTGTACCCCTCTGAAGACTATACTGGCTCTGAAGAGGGATGAACCATTATACCCCTGGTTACTCTTGAAAGTCAATTCCCCTGGGTACAAAACAGGCAAGGCAAATTTGCACCACCCAAAGCCAAATAAGAGGCTTTATTATACACTCACCAGCCACGTCATTAGGTACACCTTGCAAGTACCAGCTTGGACCCCCTTTTGCCTTTAGAACTACCTTAATTCTTCATGGCATGGTTTCACCAAGATGTTGGAAACATTCCTCAGAGATTTTGGTCCATATTGACATGATAGCATCACGCAGTTGCTGTAGATTTGTCGGCTGCACATCCATGATGCAAATCTCCCGATCCACCACATCCCAAAGGGGCTCTATTGGATTGAGATCTGGTGACTGTTGAGGCCACTGAAGTACAGTGAACTCATTGTCATGTTTAAGAAACCAGTTTGAGTTGATTTCAGCTTTGTGACATGGTGCATTATCCTGCCGGAAGTAGCCATCAGAAGATGGGTGCACTGTGGTCATTAAGGGATCCACATGGTCAGCAACCATAGTCAGGTAGGCTGTGGCACTGAAACGATACTCAATTGGTACTAAGGGGCCCAAGGTGTGCCAAGAAAATATCCCCCACACTATTACACCACCACCACCCCCAGCCTGATTCACTGATACAAGGCAGGATGGATCTATGCTTTCATGTTGTTTCTACGATTTCTCTGTGTGAATTGTAGCCTCAGTTTCCTGTTCATAGGTGACAGGAGTGGCGCCCAGTGTGGTCTTCTCGCCCATCTGCCTCAAGGTTCCACATGTTGTGCATTCAGAGATGGTATTTTGAATACATTGGTTGTAATGAGTGGTTATTTGAGTTACTGTTGCTTTTCTATCATCTCGAACCAGTCTGCCAATTCTCCCCTGACCTCTGACATCAACAAGGCATTTTCATGCAAACTGAATATTTTCCCTTAAACTCTAGAGATGATTGTGCGTGAAAATCCATCAATCTAATGCTCAGTTTGAACTTCAGCAAGTTGTCTTCACCACCTCTACATGCCTTAATGCAGTTGAGTTGCCATGTGCTTGGCTGATTAGCTATTTGTGTTAACAAGCAATTGAACACATGTACCTAATAAAGTGCCTGACGAGTGTAGGCTGTTTAAAGACCTGCTATAGCCCCACCCCCCAAATGACACTGATTTTATGTAGGCCCACTGTCAATGGAGTATGACTCCATGTTTTTTTTTTTTACATTGTTACCCAAATGCCAACTTATTCTCCTCAGAGGCCAAACACAAGGATTTCATTGTCAGTCCATGCACACAGTTTGAACTGTAGTCCTTGTTGGTTGTGGGCAGTTCCTACACAAGTATTTCCTCAAGCACCCCACAGTCAGTGACATGGACGCACCAACAAAGCAGAGTTTTGAGCCTACTCAGGGTGTGCACTAGCAGTGGCTTGCAGCACTTCATAATATTAAACGTGTGCGTCTTATTACTCTCTGGGAACATCATTATGATATTCAATTATGATATTCAAAGCAAACTGAAAGACTATGCAAAGTCTGGCAAGGATACACTTCATATGAAGATAATCTTTGTGACATTACAGTCATATAGTTATTACATCACAAAACAAACCCCTGTGTAGGTTATATTCTCAGCAACCCATGTGAATGCATTTGGTTATATTATAATAATTGACTTACCAAGTCCAAGATAGTGCTCCTTTGATGAAGTTGATGGAGTTGGACAGATCGCGTGTTTCCCATGGGCCACATCCTGCACTGTGCCACTCCCGTCACTGTGAGAGAAAAGGAGATCTGATTCAGAAAAAACTCCAAAGATAAAGACAGAGGACAGGATTTTGAACTTTAAAACAGATCAGAGAAAGTAAAACACAAAAGGAAAAATCAATAAACTGCTAAAATCAACAGCTTTTTTGGTGCAAAAGCAAACAAGACCATCAGACAGCACTGCCTTTTCTAGGTTGTACTTTTATGTCTCTGCATGGATGGTAGCCAGGTCTCGAGGCATTATTTGTTCAGGCCACAACATTGATATCTCAAAGACACTGAGGGATTTTCTTCAAACTCAGCACAAATGTTCACTCTGATTCAACCATAAACTGAATACATTTTTGAGGTACAAGGTCAAGGTGAAAACCACCTCAGCCCCTCTTGACCCACACAGTTCATAGTGCCTATGGTGTGGGCAGCTAAAACATCCCACACATCAATGCTGAACAACAGCTATTTAAACTCTATTTCTCTGAGATAATAGAACACATTTTCAGATTTAAGTAAACAGTACTCAATCCCTTTATGCATTTTTAGCCATTAAATTATTTGACAATTATCCCTTAATTTGCAGTTTCCCAGAATGCCTTTGGGTACTTTTGCACCGTGAGTAAAGTTACTGACTCGGTTAGACAAGTCCTGCCTGTGGGCACCATACACCTTATGTAATGGATGGTATGCCTAACATGAAGGAAGTGGACTTCCTGGTTCAGCGAGCATCTTTTAGTTATTCTCAGTTACAGTCATGTAGTTGGCCTACCTTGAGTGATATAATGTTCAAGATTAAAATATACAAAAGGCACAGGGGAAAACTGCAGTGGATGAAGAACATGCAACATGTTTTGATTTGGATTTAAACTGAAATTCAAAGTGTAGGAAAGTTTCTCTAGTGTAGTTTAACAAAAAGAAGGTTAAGTTAAGTTAACAAAAATGTAGTAATATTGAGTAATATTGAGTTGATGTAACTCACAATGGTAAAGTACCTGCAACTAAACAATTGTTTTTTTTAAAGTGAGTACTTGAATTTTTTACATAATCAGTTGTCTCTACATATTTAGAGTTTAGTCATACTCAAAAAATTATTTCCACTACTTAAAAACTTTCGGTTTCAACAAATATTTTGAGTTTCCTCAACTTGTTTGGTTTTACAGTATAAGACAAGAATGGGACAACATTCCTCTCCCAAAACTCAAGCAACTGGTCTCCTCACTTCCCAGATGTTTACAGACTGTTATTAAAGAATAGGGGATGCTACACAATGGTAAAAAAAAAAAAAAACTACTTTTTTGAGATATGTTGTTGCCATCAAATACAAAATGAGATCAGAATTTTCATTTTTGGTTTCCAAAAATGTCTCAGTTTCAACATCTATGTTTTTTGTACTCTATTGTGAATAAAATAAGTGCTTATGACATTGCAAATCATTACATTTTGTGTGCTGGGGGAATTTTACAGTGTACCAACTTTTTGGGAATTTGGGTTGTATATCCCTGTAGAAGAGAGGCTGGGGATTTTCTCTTGGATCTGTGTGCCATTCTGTCTCTGCCAGAATAATACGTTAGGGTATCAGTGTTGGCAGATATCAAAATTTCTGTAAATATTTGTATCCAATATTTTGCCCGTGTATTTTAGCATAAATTGACTGTAAATTTTGTCCATGTATACTAAAAATTAGTAGAGTGCTGAACCAAAAGACCTGTGTCAGTTGAGGTCTTTTACTTTATTCGTCCTTATTCTTTAAACCTTAGAGGGTGTCCAAAAGGGCAGAAATTTTTTGTTTGAAAAGCATATTTAAATATATTATTGATATCGGTATCGGCTAAAATGAATCTGTAAATATCGGCATATCGGATATCAGCAAAAATCCGATATCTTGCACCCCTATAAAACGTGGTAAGTGAAGTTGTCACAGCATCTATTAAAACTAGCACAACATGACAGAAATCTAGTGCTTATGCAACAGTTGAAAAATTCAAGAGCAGCTGTGAGAACATACCAGACTCAGCTGATTTACCATACAGATGTCCCATAAGCCCAAAACTTTTAACCATGACGTATTTTACACTGAAGAGCAAATGCTGCAAATAAAACTGAAATTACTCATTAAGTATAATTTAGTATAATTACTTGTTAAGTGCTCTGATAAGCATACTGTTCTCAGAAAAAGTATAATCACTTGTTTATCAAGTTTTAAATGTGGGGGTTTCACAGATGTAGAGGACAGATCAACATGAGTATAAGATAATTCAGTTTCCACATAAAGCTTCACCCAAACGGTCATCACTCACGCTAATCTGATAATTTCTTTAAAAAAAAATCAGGACAGCTTGCCACTGAACTTTCCCTTTGTTAGGGAGACTTCATAAAACACACCCCTGAAAACTTGTTTCCTCATGGGGAATTTTATTGAACATTTCCTGCTCTCATCTCTCATCAGCTCACCCTGACTTTGTTAGCAGATTACACTGGGAAATGGCAGGCCTGTGTAAATTCCAGGAAAATTTTCAAGAATTGTGTGCATGTTTAAAAACAACTGCTTTATAACAGATGCAGATCTACTAAAGAAGTTCCCCCATACTAAAGCAAGTCATTTAACAATTCTGAACCATTAATACAATAACAATTGTCACGTGTCCTGTTGATGGTGGGAATTTTGACAGTGAATCCCAAGTTGGCATGGACCTCAGTCTTCAGTATTGTTTTTAGTGATACATTTTCTGGTAAATTCCCTCATTGATCAAGTTTTGTAGATTACACCAGGTGTAGTACAAATCCCCTTTAGTATAGATCAAAGTAATCAGTACTGAAATGTATGTGCAGAGGGCCTCACACCTGAAGGCTTGCAGAGTATTCATTTTAAGCAAAATCAGGAAGTAGTAAGCAGCAGAGTTTAACCGCAAACCTTCAGCTTGTGTACATAGCAAGGCTTTCAGCTTACTTCCTACATCACATAGTTTTTTTTTTAACAAGAGTGTTTACATGCATGCAACAAAACTAAAAAGCTTTTCATGAAAAAGGGCAAATACAAAGCTACTTAAACAATGATGTTTTATCTCCTAAGATGCTACACTATGGTACAGGGTCACAGCAACCTCACAATAAATTTGCAGTGACTTTTGACCTTCAAATGTTATACATTCACCCACAACCTCCAAGTGTAGGTTTGTGACAAATATGACAAAAATCCCAACCCAGTCAGGTAGAGGTGGGTGCCACCCTCAGTTAAGGTTACCCACCCTGTCTCTGTCTCCCCCACCATCCTGCTAAACCCTCTCTTAACACTTATCTCTATTTCTCTTGAGTTCCCTTTGCAGTTTCATGTGTAACAGGAAGGGGGTCTTTAGTGGTTTCAGCTATAAGTCAAGCCACTTTAGGTAGTATCAGAACTGTCGCTTTCCCTGAGCCTGGGTCTGTTGTGGTGCTGAGATGGCCATATGGTAGGTAGGTAAAGTAAAGGATGTCTAGAGGCTGGCATGCATGCTGGGTCTTTGCAGAACATCGGTCTGCAAAGTTTACTTGTGGAGACCAATATTAGGACCTTTAATGGGTTCAGGGATTTCTTCACGAGAGCTTAGTAAAAATATTTTGTGATTATTTCAGATAAATTTCTCACATGATTTGAGGTCACAGTGACCTTTGACCTTCAAATCCAATCAGTTCAACCCTGAATATGAGCGGACATCTCTGCAAACTCAGTTCTTGAGCTACAGTGCCTATAGAAAGTATCTACCCCCACCCTTTTATTGATTTCATAAATCATTCATGGTCAGAATAATTAGGCTTTTAGGAAAATAAAAATACACTAAAAACACTCTCATGTCAAACTGAAAACAAATTTCTAGAAAGTAATGTCAATTAGATACAAATATGCAAGATCAAGGCTTGACATTTACACCTGTCAACTAGCCAAATGCGGGTGCATTTCGGCCATGGTGGGTAGCAGCGTGACTCTAACTAGCCAACTGACTAACTGATTTAGACTTGTTACAGAGAGGCCATTCGGCACATAAAAGCTCAAATTTCCCTCCAAAACAACTGAAAAGTGGCTGGTCTCTTCATCCGCGCCAAGGGCTTTGATGCTTTATGACACACATAAACGTGACACTCCCAGACATATATGGATACACACTCGCACTGACGTGTTGGTTAGACTGAAGGCTTCTATCTGTTTAGGGAAAATATTTCAGAATTTGCAGGATAAACTCAGACCTGAACATTCTCCTTCTGCTTAAATGGAGGATCAGCACGTCAGCGCCGTTTATGTGTGTGTGTGGGGGTGTGTGTGTGTGTGTGTGTGTGTTTGCTCCAGCTGTGTGTCTCTGTTGCTCGTACGAGCCAGGGCGGTGTGTCTAAATATTGTTTAATACTCCATCTATATTCTTTGTTTGTTGAGGGCGATCTAAATGATTAAAACCGTCGCAAAGGTGTGCATACTTTAAATGCTATTGAAACTTTTAAACATTTGTATATTCAGGGTTAATTATAAATTTGCCATAAATAGATAATTAACGGTTATAAAAGACGAGAGAAACTATGAAACTTTAAATAAGTTCACTGAGGCAGTGAGAACAGAGGCAGAAGATTAAAGTCTGTAACTGATCACTTAAGAGTCCAAGAGAATTCAACTAAATGGTGATTTTTTTTTTTCTTCTTATATTTTACATCATTTGTTTTATGTTCTCCAAATGTGAGCTTCACACACCAAATGTAAGTCATCTGTTATTTAAAGAGATATTTTAATTAGTAGTAGACACACATATGAAAACCTTTCCTCCATACAGTACAGAGCAGAGGACAAGAAAAGGTTGCAATAAAGCGCAAAAAAACCCAACAAAGATGTTATTGTGAGCTCTGCTCACATGATTAAACTACTACTCCGGTGTCTGAGTTGTGTGTCCTGATGTTTTCAAAAATTATTACAATCCTTTCAACCTTGAGTGGTACTGATATCTGGTCTGGCCCATGGACTAAAAAACATTTTCTTTTCAGACAAGTGGCAATTTTGGACAAAAAATGGCCTTTAGGCCTTTAGGCAACAGGCATACTTATTGGCTCTGATTTATACAGAGGTATAAAATTACCTGCAAAGGGGTCAAGCCAATTTGTTCAGTGTACTTTAATGAGAAGTACCAAATAATTCAGAAAGTACATCTCATTTCAAGACACTTCAAAAGCAAAATAAATGTGCTGCATTTTCAAACATTTTATTTACTGCAAGAAATCTGGAAAATATTTTTGGTTGTTATACATTAAAGCCAGATATTTATCTCTTTTGGTTTATTCCTCTATATATTTTGAATATTCTGACTGTGATCAGTCAAACCTCATGACCTCCACATGCTCTGTTCTCTAATAAACCAACTCTGTATGTAACTTTCCAATCAAACAAAGAAGTTCTTGTACAAACATGTGAAGATAAGTCATATGAGACAGATCATTGTTTGGGGGAAATCCTGTTTCAAACAGGTTTGGAGGATGATTACAGAAAGTATTCAGAAGAGACCAACGATTAAAACAATGAGCAGAGATAAGAAAATTAGGTCATGCTTGCTTAATGAGGTTATGTGTTTGAATGTTTGGACAGCTTGTTCTCTATTTTAACACTCATTCAATATAGACACTTTTTAAACTAATTTTACAGAATAATCATCTCCAGTAGTCTCCACACATTTTGTAAAAAGGTTTACAGTAAGTTGATTTCAGGTTAGTATACAGTACACTTCCTGTTTGCTATCAAGTCAAACAAAGTTTAGATGATCTTATGACAACATAATGAGCTGTCATTGTTTGGTAAGTGTTGAAATATTTTTGTAAAATGATCAAAGTCAAGCTAATAATCCCTGTTTCATCACACTGAAACTGAAGACACTTCAGCAAGTGTGGTTTACAGTGAATCAGCTGCAGAAAGGTGTGCTTCATTAACACACATCTTTGATTAAACTTTGACTGTATTGATGACTGATGCTGACTCGCAATGAACACACCTTTGGTTCTTGCGTCCTCTTAAGTCTTTGATAAAATCTAACCTCCGGGGTTGAAAAATGAAGCCACTGAGGAATTAAAAACAAAACTGCAGATCCTCCAATGTCCACTTGAGGCTGTCTGCAGAAGCCAAAGGCTGAGCTGACAATTTCGGGGATTACTCCTAACCCTAATTTTCAAGTGCCGTCTAGCCCATTGAAAAAGTTACAAGTGGTTAAACCTTCTCCTGTGAAATTGGACGACCTTTCAAACTCCTGATACATCATCAGTACTTCACCATCAGGATTCAACAGCATTTACATTTACAGATATGACAAAAAAGAAAGACATTTCTGAGATTTTTAAGTGCTTGTCCAAAATCGAAAAGACCAGACTGCATTGAATATTAAATATGATTGGGGAATGAGAGAGTTATGCATAAACTGGGATGCAATCAAGGTCCAGAATTAGTACATTAATTACCTCAACTGCATTGATTGCATTTTTTTATCATGGCTTTAAGCACACTTTGAATAAATCACTGCAGCGTCTCCCTGCAGCCATAGTGGTGTAAAATAAATTCGCCACTGCTCTTTAATGACTCCTTTCACCTTAAATAAACTCAGACAGCTCAGTGGACAAGTCAAAAGTCATCTGAACCTTGTCTTATCAAACATCTTCCTTTTTTTGTGTTTGCTTGTACCTTCTTCTGTGGTTTACTTCATGTCATAGTCTTTGGTCTGCATGAAGTTCCCTATTTTCTGTCAAACTAAAATACAAAAGCAGGGAGTCAGCTACCCTTAAGTGGGCCACATACTACATGATAATTGTGCCGATTGTCATTTTTCCCTCTCTGACCTGAACAGAGGTGCTCCAGCTTTAGATTGTAAATATTAAACATGTTCAGCATTTACAACCTGAAATCCTGTTGTGTGGTGAGCACAGAGGACAGCCTAGCAGACACTAGAGGCAAATCAGGAAGTAAGCTGACTGAGGAAGGACTCCAAGCAAGGTGTGGAAAAACCTCAGCAAAGACTAAGAGAAATGGGAGGAACCTGAGCTAAATTTCAGGTGTTTTGAAAATGGTGTGAATACTGATGTCAATGTGATATTTCATTTTTTATCTTTCATATGTTTCCAAAAATGTCACTTCGTCATGGCAAGGTTCTGAGTGTAGATGGTGGTAAAATGATGGAGCAGAGGTTTGTCTTTTATACCCATATTTGTACCGGTAAAGCCAATGGCAAGATATGGCTCATCATATTCTGTTATCTTTGTTCTTGTTGGTGTGAAATCTGCTGGTGTGAAGTCATCTTTAGCCCTACATTTACCTGGAAGTTGTCTCACAAAATTTACTTACGAGCACTGCAAACCAGTAGGGTCCCACTTAGGACAAAGCTAGCTTTAAGGTTTTATTCAAACCTAATTTATCCAGGAAATCTGTTTCTCTCAAAAGCTTCATCAAACACAACTTCAAGATTAATTTCATATTTAAAGCTCCTGAAAAAAAAATGTATAGTTGAGCAGGGTGGAACAGGAGTATATTTGGTTTCAAGCTCATGACCGCCTAAAGTAAAGTCTGATGGTCAAACATCAACTACCAGCTATGTGAGCGCCTAGGGGGGCTTCTGTCTTTGCAGTGGCAAAGCTGCACAGCTGAGGCAGTGCATGAAAACTGGTGAAAGAAATAAAAATGTTTGTGTTAACTGGTGTCTTACGGTGTCTCTAGGATGCACTGGATCTCATTCCAGCTGCAGTACGGATCTCTGGCTAACACACAGTCCTGACAGTGGTCTCCATACTGAGCACATTTTGCCACATCCACCTGGACCAAATCACTTCTGGAGTTTGCATAAAGCTTTTTCTGCAAGGACAGACAAGACGAAGAATGTTTCAATGCACAAAACCACTTCATAGTAAGAATAATTCATAGTTTCCCTTTACACACTATAACCATGATTTTATGAATAAACCCACTCCACCTCGTGTCTGGTGGGAGGATATTTGGTTAGGCAGCAGGATTTACTCACAGTGATGGGGTTCAGGATCATGTTCTGAACGTGGGTGCTGTGGTTGAACAGTTGATATTCAGCAATCAAAATAGTCTGGTTTTCATTCTGCACCGCCTTATGAATAGGTCCATTATCTGTGTGACGACACAGGAAAAAGGATGAGTCAAGCTTTAAGCTGTTGAGCAACAGTACACTCCCCTTCCACTCAAAAAATTCACGTTTCCTTACCACAGATTACTCCTCAGAACTGGAGTTAGCCCTGTCTCCAGTAAATGCTAATTATTGTAAAGAAAATGTCAGTATTGTAGTTGACTGTTTTGTTGAATTTCACTTTGCCCACATAGGTTGTTACCATTCATGCCAGTAAAGCATCTTGAACAATTTGTAAATAAAACCTGAGAGATATATCCTATACTGGTTGGAATATCAAAGCAATGATAGAAGACTGATGAAAATGGTTTTTACTAATAATGATTTCTATTATCAACATTTAAAACTATGAGGATGATAAAGCACCTGAGCAGCTGCGTGCTACATGTGGTTCAAACATTCACATCCTTTTTAGACACTTTTGAATCCGCAACTTGTTGAAGCTTTGGAAACAACTTTAACCCTGTAAGTACCATTAAAATTAGTTTAAAACTGTCATCACACACACTACATAAATACTGATCACCCATCACATCTGTTATCTAATCACATCTTAGCTAAAAGTCCTCTGCACTTTATGCAAGACCTGGTAGAGATCTACAAGAAGACCATGTTTTTATTACTTTACTCACATATAAATTTGTCAGAATCATTCTGGTTCAAATTAAACCACTATGACCTTCCCTGTATTTTTGTCTCATGGGCATTAGTCAGTACAAGTGGTCAGTGAGGCCAGGCCCACACAGGGCAGTGACTCGTCATGTGCGTGGTTTTTCGCAACAACATAAAAAAAATTATTACCCAATACAATAGGAGTTCAACATATGACATCTCTATTTTGGGGAACAAAACCGAAGAATCATCTTGGGTTTTGATTAAAAAAAACAAAAAAAACCATCATATTTATCTTCCTGCTCATCACAAAACTTTAAAACGCAAAACAATGCTCAATCTCTAAGTCTGTATGCACAGACAAGACTTTGGTTCCTGACATGTTTTTACATCTTCATGTAGTTCATTTGTAGTCAGAGTAGTATTGACCAGTCAGCAGGCCTAGTGTATCTAAGAAGGACCGTCGGTAAGTTCCAGTAGCTGAGTGATTATGTCTATGTGCTGCATGTATAGAGGCTGTAATCCTTGAAGCAAAAAGCTCAGGTTCAAATCTGGCCTGTGGCTCCTTTCCTGCATGTTATTATGGTCACTCTCCTCTTAGTATATGACACCATCCACTGCCCTTTTAAGCAGTATTGGACATATTTCCAATACTGGTATCGGTATCGGAACAACCCTACTCCTGACTACTTTGAATGCATCAGAATTGATTGATCTTTCATTCATTCAACATTTTTTTAAAGTTGCGTTCTTCTCCTCCAACCTTGATTTTTCCCTTACAAATCTATGCTGTGCTATTGTTATTATGGAAAACTTGACCTTGTGAAATGCAGGTAAATTCTTTTAAAAATGGTTTTCTTTTCAGAGTTCACACCATGAATGAAACTAGACTGAAGCCTCTTAAGCCTCAACCATTTCTTGAGGCATCATTCATATTTAGATAGACAGATGATGATTGCGAAGAGTCTGAAACTGAACCATCTTTGTGCCAAAATGAGTAGCTCTATGTTAGTCTCTTTTTCTTACTGTAAATTAAAGAATTTCTCAAAGCTCTTTTCCCTTTCTGTAACAACCTATTTAAAGGAACTGACCTGTTACGTTATGTCATCTTGACATTTAATCTAACTCACGGCCCACTCCCCTGATTGGTACTGTACAACTTACATAGAGACAGAAACAGGACAGGGTGGTGTCTGTTCCTCTTGCTCAGTAGGCCATCCACATAGATGTGAGTGTATTTATGATGATTGACGAGGATTGGACCAGCGTTGTTGAGAGGTTGAACCCAGTCCTCCATCTCTGAATTCTCCTCGATCATCTGCAGGATGTCCAAATGAGTCTTGGTGCTGTCAGGAACACACTGAGGAGACAGAGATGTCTTAAGCTGTTGTTTTGTTGTTTTACTTCACTTTCAATAATCTGCTTTGCATTTTGTGAACTGGGGCTACAAAAATAAAGACTGAATTTTTTAAATCATTATGAACAACATCAGCTTGTATTACCCCACTTCTGGCTCATTATGTTACTGGCTGACTTGTTTAAAGAAAAAACATTTAAAAGTAGCCTTTAAGAATTAAGCACATCAGATTTATATGGACAATATAGAAAAACTAAAGATTAGAAAGTTCTGAGCCACTCATTTATTGTCTTATAGAACAAATTTTGTTTATGACACTACTTGTTGTATAAAAGAGAAAAATCAACAAATTCTACCTCAATAAAAACTAAAACTGCTGCAGCTGAAATGCCAACCAGTACCACAGCATACCGTTTTATAAGGAAGATATAAGAAAGTACTCATAGCTGCTTCATCACAGTCATTTACAGCATGGACAAAATATCAGAAAACTTCTCTCTCTGTGTTTCTATGCAGATTACATGACTGTCAGTAGATGTTTCTCACAGCAGGAGAATCAGGTGCATGAAAGCAGAGTGTGGAAAAACTGTGCACTTATCAGCTGTGGACTGCAGATAACTAAAAATAAAGCATCTGTTCCAACATTCCTTCCACATGTTGAGAAATTGTTTAGTATTGGAGGGTAGTGAGGGTGGCTTGTCCTTCATCCATCTCAGTCCAGTACCTTCTGTGGACGTTTTGCAAAAAATTGAAGATATCCCTTCAAGACATTCCTGAGTTACCTCCTTCACAAGACTGGGATAGGAGTAATGAAATCATACAGACAGGGATATGAGTTTAGATGAAGTTACCACAGTAATACCGTCAAATTAAAGAGAGCCAGCTCTGAGACAATGAAAACCCTGGCATGACTTTCAACAGACCTGAGCTTCACTCTAATCTTGCCTCAAAGTACATCTCCAGACATTTATAAGGTGGATAACATTTGACCTCAAGCTTTTCACCACTTAATTCTTTACATTTGTCTCTGTCCCAATATGAATCATTTAGTGAAATGAATTTACAAAGAAGAGCCCAGCTCTTTGTTTGTTGTTTACAACATTTTTACCCTGAAATGTAAGTAAATTTATGTAAATTACAGGCTTTTCTCATCCAGTGCAAATGTAAAACACCACATGATGTTGGGAGTATTACCAAACTTTACGAAACATTCCCAAATGAAATGAATAGGGCTAGAGTTTACAGTTACCTATGAAAATGTCTGGAAAATATCAGGGAAGTCTGCCTGTTCAGACATAAACTTCACAGCCAGAGTCTCGGGAGGCAAGGCATGACTTAGGCATCCTTAGGCTAAGAAGAATCAGTTTCATTATAAAGAAAACAACCACACAGCAGTCACATGATCTAAATGTTATCACCTCCTGTTTCTTGCTTTCAGTAATTTTTCCTAAAAATTCCCTGCTGTGTTCACATCGGTTCAACCACACAGCATGGGGACTTCAGGGAAGAGCCGGCCAGGGGAGAGCCCAGGGAAATCAGCTGAGAAAAGTCAGCTGCTTTTGTTCAAACATGCAGCCCATCCTGAAAATCTGGGAATTTTTAAGGAGTTTTGTATTTTTTTTGTACCAAATTTGAAGACAATACACACTAAAAACTGGGGTACATGAAAGGATGGGCTTCAGCAAACAAAATAAATAGAAAACATATATTAGCATACTCCTTTTTTGTTGTATAGATTTCAAAACTCCTGTTAAAATGTAATTTGAAAGCATCAGTCAATTTTGAGACATTGTTATGTTTACATATTGTTCTTTACTGAATCGACACATACCACTCTTGGTCTGCTGCTATGGCTGCTGCCGCCTTTAAATGGGGAGTTTGCAAAGACATCATGGAAGTTCTTGATTGTATAGACACACACAGCACTCATCCCCCTGGAGAGACAGACACAGTTAGAGAGGTCAGCCAATTTCAGACGTCTGAAGCAACAAGGAACTGCAGTCAGGTCTGTACAAAGTTTAGACATGCTGGTTTTTAAAAAAAAAGCTGTTGAGACAAGCAAAGTTTAGCAAGAGCATATGAACTCAGCTCTGTCCGAAAATAAACTGAGAAGAAGCAGGAACAAGAGAAGAAGATAGTTTTGCTTGTTCATCATTTGATCTCTAGGTACAATGGCAGAGGTCCACCACAGAGTCATTATTTATACACATGGCAGTTATGGTCACTTTGGTTTGGTCATATTGGATGACAACAGTGACTCAGTTGTTCTATATAAAGACAAAAAACAGTCATTCTTCCTGACTTTAAACTCACGATGCCAAAAATGTCTGAATGTGTCATATCGCTTTAAGAAAAACTCACAGACAGCTCAGAGAGCAGGTCAAAAGTCATCTGCACTTTTTGACTGTTTGAGCTTTGTTTCCTTTTTATTCACTGACAAGTTAAGTTCCTTATTTTCCTAATAAAATAAAGCAGGTCTGTAGCCAAACAAGAAGTCAGTTACCTTTAGTTTTAAAAACTGTTTTTAATGCTAAACAGTTGAATTTCAAAATGCATGAAAAATGGACAATTATTATTAACTCAAGAAATTCTGAGATTACTTGTGATCACATTTCATAGTTCATAAGTATTTAAGCTGAATTTACAAAATATAATAATAATAACAACAATAATAATAATAATGTCTAAAACTGCCTGCTTTGTAAAGAATAAAAGAATTAAGAATTCAAAAGTGTGTCTTTTTTTCTGGATTTTAACTTTGAAAAAAGTTAAAGAAGCTCAATGTAAAGGACATAAAACCAGTTATCACAGTGTTAAACAATTTATTATATATTTAAGTTTCAAGTGGCTTTTTATATGGTGAGGAACTTTTCCTCTTGCTCAAGATTGATTGAAACTTTCCACAAAGTAATCATTAAACTGGTTAAACTCTGGGGGATGTCACTGTTTGCAATGAAGTCTTACCATTCGTTCCTGAAGAGCGCGTAAACGCGGGTATCCTGCCAGCGCTCTTCATGCACAGCAGCCACATGGACCAGCTCAGAGTAGTGCTGTTTGCTGGCCGGATCTCCACAGAAGAGCCTGGCGTTCATCTGGGACGTCCAGCTGAACTGCATGTGTTTCTTCGGACCACCCTTGTCTGCCTAAAATATTCCACATCCACAAAATCAAACCTTTATAATGCATGTTTAATGATTAAATTCTAAAGTGGATATAGTAAGAGCCTTTGGTTATAGTGGGAATAATGTGAGAAAAATTATGCTAAGGTTTTTGTTTCTTTATATAGACTAGCTAAATGTTGTTACTATATTCTGATACAATCATATTTCAAAAAGTTGGGGCACTGTGTTAAATATCAAATAATTTACCTGTATGTATATAAATGTGTCCTTAAATGACAACCGTTTTGATGTGATATGCCATTAAGTCTCCGCATTATTTGTAGTTTGAATTTTTTTGCACAATTTTTCATTACAATCTTTCACAGCTTCTCTTAGATGCTCTTTTTTATACCCATTAAGTCACTATAAGGTTGCCAATTAAGCTAATTGTTTGTGAGTCCTAACAGGTTTTACTTTAAGTATTTCACAAGTTTTTCGTCATTGTTAACATTTTTTTTTTAACTTTTAAAAAACATATTAGAAAACTGGGCATACTTTTTCTAAAAACAATTTCCTTTCCCTGCTCTCATATTTGATATTTTGTCTTCATACATGTGGTTTCAATGTTCTGAACATCTTCACTTTGTTTTCATTTATATTTTGCACAATGTTCCAACATCTTAGGAAATGGATTTGTATTTTTAATAATGCAGAACTTACCATGCAAACCTGGGTGACAAAGGGTAGCCACATCCCACTGTACAGGGCTGTGTCTCTGTTTTTCTCCTTATAAAAGGCGAAAACTTTGTCCTGTAAAGGATCTTCTTTTTGTCTGCTGACCACCAAACCCACATAGTGCTGCTCTATGACAGAAGAGAGGCAGACATCATTTTTTACTTCTATAAGCAAAAGACATACTAATATTTTATCAGCATACAAAATACATTGAAAAAGACTGGCATTTAAACATAAGAATTTGTAAGTTCTACGTAACTACTGGACTTGTTTTGTTATAATTCATCCATGCCATTCCTTATGGAAATCCCCTGACTGGCAACATTTTTAGTCATGAAAAAAACCCCAGGCACACAGCTAATGTAATGAAATCATATTTAGAGAGAAAAACAGCTTATAAGACATTTGCACAGTGTTAAACATATAATGCTTGACAAGGGAAAACAATCAAATGAGTAACTAACAAGAATAGTTCTGAAGAGCAGAAACCAAAAAATGTCAACAAGAGCACTATATGTCAAAAATATGAGGAAAACAATACACAATAATGAAAAAGACATAAATGAAGCTGAGTCTGTTCTTACACTGCAGGAAAAAGGTAGAACAAATGTGTTTTTTTTATGACAGTTTGAACAGAATGAGTCATAAGGAAGCTGATCCTCCTGAATCAGATTTAGGACACTTTCATTCTTAGTCCTAAATCAGATACAGGTCAGATCTTTAACAATGTGACCTCAGTCTGAACAGCCAGGTCTGTAGACACGCAACTCTGACAAACCTCAGAGTGAGACTTGTCCCAGTTCTGCACTGTGGACCATGAGGTGTTAGGACTTACAAGATCTATAAGTGAGACAGTTTTATACAAGAATGACTTGCAAGGTTGTATTAGTGGCATCATATCAAAAGAAACGACTGATCATTGTCCTAGAAAAACGAGGCTGCAGTGTCACTGAAAAGTTAGGAGCCTTAAAGACAAGTTTCAAAGGGTCATGGTCAGATAAAGCCCTGGGACTGACAGCGTGTACCCACACCTCTCGCTCATTGGCCGCGGGGATAGGCTGCAGCCCCCCCGTGACCCAAAAAAGGATAAGCGGTATAGAAAATGGATGGATGGCCAGATCAACTGCCCTTTGACTAAATTCTGGGTCATGCTGTCAGCTGTCCAGCTGCTTCATAGCTCTGTCAAAGGAGGCAAAGAGGAATCTGAAACTCTTGAGCATGGACCTTATCCAACTGGCAGCCTGTGATATTAATTGGGGTTGCAGATTGCATTTACTTAACTCTATGTAAGACAAGTCTTTGTAATCCTACTGCAGGCAACTTCATGTTGTAAGTGACATCTTTCTTAATGTTCTATTGCGCATGTGTGTGAGTTCAGGACTGTGTCCAGTTCACGCTGAAACCTACAGCTCGCAGTATGAACACAGACTGAGTGACAAAGAGTTGAAGGCATTGTTGAACAGGCAACATTCTGACCATCACACAGTTTGTATTTCTGATAGCTGTGGGAAGCGAGGTCTATGTATACCTTTGTTTTGGTTCGCTGGTCCAACTCTGTTTGCTCCAAACTTGTAGATCCCTACAATCTCCTGAGATCCAGAGTATGTTGTGTACAGGTCTGTATTTCTGTCTGATTCTGCAAAACAACCAAAGATGATTACCTCTCCTTAATGCACAGAAACACTGACGATATTACAGTTTCACCTATCAGTGATAATGTAAAAAACTGCTTACTGATAGGCAAAACTTGTGAGAGACAGTGTGTGTGTGAGTGCAGGCTTTGATGGGAGAGGCTAGGTACAAAAAGAAGGGCTAGAGGAGTCTCATACAATATACCATACAATACCAACTCCATAAAGTAGTTGGGGCACTGTGTAAAATGTAAATAAAAACAGAACATGATTTGCAAATCTCATAAATCCTCACTTTATTCACAATAGAATATAAACAACATATCAGATGTTGAAAATGAGACTTTTCATTTTCTCATAAAAAATATTAGCTCATTTTGAGTTTGCTGGCAGCAACACATCTCAAAAAAGCAGGGAAGTTACAACAAAAGACTGAAAAAGGAAGTGGTACTAGTGAGGAACATCTGATGGAGCATTTTGAAACTAATAAGGGTTAATTGTTAATAAGAAATGCCTGTGCACAAGGAACATGACTGAAGGTCAATATTGAAGGCCTGTTATCTTGCACCGCATTAAAAACACTCACGTGATGTCCTGGAAATTACTGCATGGGTTCATGAACACTTCCAGAAATAATTGGCTGTCAATACAGTTGGCCGTTCTACCTACAATGAAAGTAAAAACTAGAGACCCTGCCATCTTCTCTGGGCTGAAGCTCATTTAAAATGGACTGAGGCAAAATGGAAAACTGTTCTGTGGTCGGATGAATCAAAATTTGAAATCCTTTTTGGAAACCAAGGACAATGTGTCCTGGAGACCAAAGAGGACAGGGACCATCCAGTTTTTTATCAGCGCACAGTTCAAAGCCTGCATCTCTGATGGTATGTGGTTGCATTATCACCCATGGCATGGGCAACTTACACATCTGGAAAGGCACAATTAATGCTGAAAAGTATAAAGAGGTTACAGAGCAACATATGCTCCCATCTAGACATCGTCTCTGTCAGGGAAGGCCTTGCATATTTCAGTAAGACAATGCTAAACCACATTCCACATCTATCACAGCAGCATGGCTTCACAGTAGAACAGTACAGGTGCTGAAATGGCCTGCCTGCAGTCCAGACCTTCACCAATGGGAAAGATTTGGTACAAAGAAAAAAAAAAACATGAAAGAAGACTCAGGACTGTTGAGCAACTAGAATTACATCAGACAATAATGGGACAACATTCATCTCCCTAAACTCCAGCTTTGTCTTCCCAGATATTAACAGACTGTTGTTAAATGAAGTCAAGATGATAAACAATGGTAAACATGACCCTGTCCCTGTCCCGACCTTTTTTAGGTGTGTTCCTGCCATCAAAGTCAAAATGAGCTAATGTATTTCATTGTATGATAAAAATGTCTCAGTTACAACAACTAAAATGTTGTTTATGTTATTATGTTATGGGTTTATGACATTGAAAATCACTGCATTCTGTTTTTATTTACATTTTACACAGTGCTCCAACTTTTTTGGAATAGGGCCTATAAAAAAACACAATGGTGAATTAAAGAAGAAGAAGAAGAAGAAGAAACTGTTCTAGAGTACTGAATTGACTCAAGCAGGTTAGCCGATTAGAGTGTTAAGTTCAGCAAACATGTTTTCTTGATCAAAAGGGAAAAACTCACCCACAAGCACAGATGGTTCACCTTCTTTCACACTAAATTTCCTGATGCTTCCTTGTATGCTCTGTGTTTCATCAGAGACAACACACTTCGGAGACTGCTGTGACAAATCCTAGAAGAAAACACAACAAACACTATCAGGGCATCAGCCTACACAAATTAGATTGAACAGTTCAGTATTGTGCAGAAAAGATCATCCATTTCTGTTTGAAAATAATAAAAGATTAGATACTGAGGAAAAAATGTACTAGGCTACTCCAAAACTACAATGGTCTCTTGTTTTAAAAACAAGAGACCATTGCATAAAACATGTTTCTGAGGTTCAACTTCTTTAAGGTTTGTTTGAATAATGGCATTAGTAAGCAGCTGTTCTCCCAAAATCCAGATGAAATGTTTTAAGTAACTATTTTTGTTGAAAATGATAACTGGTGGATAAAAAAAAAGGTCAACAACCTCGACTTTGTTAAATAGACTGTCGAGTCACCACTGAATTTGTGCCACATTAAGTAGAACAAGGAGTTTCTCTGGTAAAATTTCACAGAGAATTAAAGTTTTTTGTCTTTTCAACATTCTGTGGTGTAAATTTCTGCCTTATCTTACCACATCACAGCACAACGTTTCTCTGCTGTTTATACCGCAGACAAACACCAGGTTTGTTCCTTTCCTCTTGTGCACCAGAGTGATGTTATAGCTGCAGTCCTACATAAAAAAAGCAAGACCTATGTGAAATTAACATCAAATCAACGAACACACCAAATCTTCTTCTGTCATGTGGTTTCATGCTCACCGTTGGTGAAGCTTCACTGTCAATACAATCTTCCCACAACAGATTTCTTTGCACTGGAGCCTGTGAGGGAAAACGAAGGATAATCACTGTTTTCACATTCAAATGGTCAGGTCTTGATAAGATTTCATTTGTTGAATTGTTGAATTTATACAGCATTTCTTATGGAGATGCAGTGTTGGATATGAATCATTTTGGCAAGATGGTGGTCCTAAAACGACAAACTTTAATTTTTGCTCTCACTTTAAAAAAAATTAAAATCGCTGACAAAAAAAAAAGTCCATCTCTTTCTACTGTTCCTCTTTCAAAAACTATGGTTTAAAGCAGTGGATGGCAGTATACGGTACTAATGATCCTTGCACCAATGGAGGTCAACTGCACATGCACTTACAGATATGTGAACTACCCATGCAGTTATGGATGTCTGACGTCTGCAACCAGGTGCTTCTAAGAAATGCTGTGGAAATTGGATGGACACAACTCCTGTGGATAGTCACTGTTGTCTTAGATCGACTCCAAAAACCTGTAGTTTCAACGTGTAAAAGTTTTATATTGTTTCCTTTCAGGTGCAGAGTCAACTGAGGGGGATATTTTACATTTCTTACAATTTCACAAAATGTTCCCTCAAAGTTTGGTGCAAATTTTAAATTCAAAGCTTTATTTTTTCCTCCTGAATGTTTTGATATCGCAACCACTTTAGGTAAATGTGCAGAGAACAAATATGGGTGGCCATGAGATTTTTTGGCACAGATTGTTCTGAAGTAGCATCATCAGACTATAATGTACAAGATTGTCCTTCATATGTCTGCTTTTTTGAATAAGTGTGAAGATGATCATTAATTGTTTAACAGCCTTAAAAGGAAACTAGACTCTTCTCTCTGTTTGCACACTATCTTTAGTTTGATTATTAAACACATTTTGCATCTTGAATGTTGTTTACCTGCAAAGGATTTTGAAAGGAGACTGAAATCAGGTTGTTTTGTATGGCAGTGATGACAGTGTCTGACTCTCCTTCCAGAAGAATCTGCACAGGTGTTAGGTGCACAGGTAAATGAATCCTCTTCACTGAAGCATCTGTAATGACAAAAAACCCAAGGCATGTACAAAAGGTGCATAGTATGACGTCTGGTTGTGGTTTGTAAGCAACAACCTAATCAGATTTCAAAGACTTAGGGGGTTTGGAAACCTAAACCTGACCGTAGACAAAAAAAAACTTGAAAGTTTTGTCAGAATTGCCAATAATATGTCAGAGAGATGACAGGCTACACTCCTGGCCATAATAACAGGCGGTCTCTTCATGACTGTGAGAATCTTTACCTCTTAGTGACTGTGACCTTTTGTTCTTAGGTTGTTATTTAAGGCTCAGATCCTGTTTTTCCTAGAAGCAATTCAAATTAATGCAAATTAGAACTCAGGCTGTTTTTCTTGCTCTATCTTTGCACGTTATACACCTCCACAATAGTAAGAAATATACAAAAGTGCAAGCAGAGTTGTCTGTTTTTAAATTTGGAATATGAACCTCATATGTATGCTGTTAAAATTCCTATAACATTTTGTGCTATTTAAAGGTGACACTAAGCCCTATAAGAATAAAAAGTCCCTGTGTAAATCCATTTCGTCAACTATTTCTAACCTATTTCCAAAAAAGAACATCTATTTTGTCTTAGGGCACTCCTCAATTTATTGGACTAATAAAATTCTGAGGATTTTATTTCATCAAGCTCTTCCATCCTGTCTTTCCCCTTGTTTCTTGGTTTTGCAACTTAACTTGAAGCAGGTAAGCAAACTTATAGGTGACCCAAAACTCAAGCTAGCCTATCAGATCTTTGTCTTAAACTGCAGCGTAAGGTGAGCTCTGTTCTCCATGACTGTTCTCACCCTTTAAATTCTGTTTCACCTTCTTTGCTCCGGCTGCCAGTTTTTGGTCACAAGGAAACAAGAACACCCTACAGGTACTTACAGCTTTAGCACTTCACACAACATGATGCACTAACTTAGTATGTGTGTAACCTGACATGCCAGATGGATGTGTTTCACACATCCATCTGGGAAAGCTTCAATAGGAAACGTTTGAGAAAAGGCAGAGGCTTTGAAAAAAACTCAAGAGGGTGATTGGGTGAACGTTCTCTCTGTCACATCCCAATCAGAGCTATCAAGCTGTGCGTGCGCAGTTACTGAGGAATAACGCAAAACATGGCGACTGTAGACATGTAAGTACTCGACTTTTGTCATTTTTGAAAAGAAAACAACTCACTGCTGTTCTTTGTTCTTCTTTTAACAAAGAATTATCGTCAAGTTCTGATAAAACTGGCGCTTTAGCAGCATCCACACTCATCTCTTCCTCCATAACTGCACCAGCTCTTGCTGCTGCTTTTAACGACTCCGCTGCACCTGAAAGTGCGGCCCCTCGTCGCTGATTGGTCCTGTCACTTTCTAACTGGGCCCAAATGGTTCAGATGGGAGCTTAACAAGATGGATTCGCCAGTGAAAAACAAGGAAACGGCCATATCCATCTGCGTTGCAAGGTTAGTATGTGTGTGCACATGCATGCATTTCTTTTAGCCTTGAGGTTAAAGCTCCATCATCAGCAGACTGAAACATGCACCCTGCAAGTAGGAGCACCACCGCAGGTCTTTCATACCAACATCTATAAGAATCTTTAACATCAGCATCACCATATATGAGTTTTGAGCATGAATTTCTTGTATTTTACTTTTCTGTTCCTGTGAGCCGCTGTAGCAAGAGAATGTGAAAATAAAGCTCATCATATCTCATCCTATCTTTTATCAACATTTGTTAATAGGCTTCCACGGGTTAGATTTTCCATCTTCTTTCGTCTCTGATCTCTGTTTTGTCAGATTTACAGCATCTATAAAAGGTATTCACCCGCTTGGATGTTTTACCCTGTTATTGATTTTATAAATAAATCATGATCAAGATAAAAATGTAAAAAAAAAATGTAATGCACAAGAAGTAACAACATAAATATTCACCTCTGTTAAAGTGACTGCCCTAATTCAACTGCTGCCAGTAGTCTCACAACTAGTGTATTGTAGTATAAAGAAACCCGTGTCTGGAAGGTCTAGTTACTGGTTAATCAGTATTCCTGGCTACTATTACACCATGAAGACAAAAGAACATGCCAAGCAACTCAGACAAAAGGTTAGCGAAAAGTGCAAGTCAGGGGATGGATACAAAAAATTCCAAGGCACAGAACATCCCCCAGACTTCAGTTAGATCTATCATCAAGAAATGGGAGGAATGTGGCACATGTGTAAATCTGCCTAAATCAGGCCGTCCTCACAAACTGAATGACAGTGCAAGTAGGAGACTAGTGAGAGAGGACATCAAGACACCTATGACCGCTCTGTTCAGCAACTGAGATGAGAGAGACTCTGCATACAACAGCTGTTGCCCGGGTTCTTCATCAGTCAAAGCTTTACAGGAGAATGACGGAGAGAAACAATCTTATTCAGTTTGCAAGATAACTATAGCTAGGAAGAAGATTTATTTTCAAACAAGACAACAACCTGAACCATACAGCGAAAACTACAAAGAAGTGGTTTAAAGACAACAGGGTGAATGTTCTGGACTGGCCCCATAAAAGCCCAGATCTCGATCCAATAGAGAATTTGTGACTGGGACTTGAAAAGGGATGTTTATGCCTGATTCCCGAGCAACCTGAGAGCTTGAGCAGTCTTGCAAAAGAGAATGGAGTAAAATTGCAGCGTCCGAATTCGCAGACCTGAGACCTATCCACACAGACCTGCTGTGATTGCAGCCAAAGGTGCATCTAAGACTGACTTTAAAAGGGTGAATATTTTTACTTTATATACTTTTATTTAATTGACAGTACTTTGTAGAAAGAGTTTTTAACTTTTTATTTAGAAAACAAGCCAAATTATATTGACCATAGTTGAATTATAAAATAAAAAGGGGAAAACATCCAACAAGGTGAATACCTTTGATTGGCCCAGTCAAAGTTATAAAACAACAAAGTCATCATCCATTTTCCTCACATTTTATTTAAAGTCAACTGTTATGAGCCCGCTGTCTGGACGCCAACAGTACACAATATGAGCCTACATTTTATTTCAGTCATAAACACCATTCGCTGTTTAGTAATTCACGTACAATCTAACTTACACCCATTCTTAGGCAATGACCCACCTGTCTGAGCAAAGGTGAACTCACTTCCTTATAAGCCACTCCTTCATTGCTGCAACTGCATGAGTCTTTTATTGCATTATTCTTATGAGATGAAGAAATAGACTTTACTATTTCCCACCAAAGGGAAATCATCCGTTACAACAGCTCATATAACAAATATAAAAAATCAAAGAAAAGGAAGATAAAAGAAACAGGGTCTCAATCAAAGGATAGAGAGGACGATTTCATGAAACATTGTCTGAATAAATTATTGCAGCGCTAAAACAATACTATTTTCACTTTAACTTTAATTCTTACTTACATACAGGATCCATATGCAGCACTAAATGCCTAACTGTGCAAAGTCCAGTAGATGTCAAGCATAGGGGTACATCTTGGGTGCCAGACGGTGGTCTAAAGTCATTTAATCAGCAAAGTTTTAAGGTGAAAATGCTGAGCAGTCAGTGTGATCATGGGAACATGCAAAAGTTTTGTTTATCATTGCAGTGTTAAAAGCCAAAGTGCTTTACAAGCAAAATATGACCCCATCTCTACACAGCAGCTACTTAGACCTAGAAAAGCAGGTGTAAATGCTACAGTAAAGCAGCACTATAACAGGATGGTTCGCTGCGTGGAAATGTGAAAAAAAGATTATGTGAAAGGTCAGTTTTTAAAGTCAGACTTCCCTGCAACTGGTTCAACTTTATTCGTCATTTACTGAGAAGACCAAAATTAACTTTCCCCCCTTTTTTCTCACTTATTTCTCAGTCTATTCAAATACAGTGTGGGAGTTTTGATATTGACAGGGCCAAATTATGCGTTGATCTCAATGATGCTGAATAAAAAAGGACTGAAAAACTATATTTGGATGCAATTCAAACACGACAATCCTAGCGTTGATAACTAAAGCAGCCTGTGTGTGTATACACCTGCACTGAGAAAAAGAAGACTGTGAACCTACTTTACAAATTGCTTTAACTTGTTACAAGCAATTGGATTACATTTATTCAGCACAAACCAACAAGTTGCATGAAGTTAACTTGAGTTGCAACTTATTTACTTGAGCTAAATAAAATTAATTTAATTGACTGCAACAAATTGAAGACTTTATGTGGTCCACAATTTCTTTCACCGTTTGTAGAGATGTCTGTGCACTTCTTGACTTCTTGATCTTCCAGGAGAGAAAGTGCCCTTTTTTCTGGGGCCTTTTGTTTTTTTTTTTTTTTTTAAATAAATGAATTCTTCTCTTTCTTTCTATACTGTATATTCCTGTTTGCACACAGCTTTCCCGTCAAAGAAACATAGATGTAGAAAAACTCTAAATAGCAGGTCAGGAGATGACGGGTTCTGATGCCCTCTGTACCTTGCAAAATAAACCAAAATCTCTAAACTGACCAGAACATGAAAACACGATGTTTAAATCTGTAGAGTCTTGTCTGAAACAGCTACTGCATCATTTGAGCTGTAGGCTCCTCAGATAACAACTATTCATTCTACTAGATATTTGATACCAGACAGACAGACCTCCTCCAGATGTGAAAGATGCACTAAAACTAAGATCAGGTCACCATCAGTTAGTGTGTGCTTGTTTGGAAATGGCATAATAATGATGATAATAATAATTATTATAATAATAAGAGATCATTAGTATAAGGTAATTCTGTATTCTGCTGCTTGGCTATAGAAGCTCAAATCATTTACATTTTAATTATGTCTGCAGCACAATGTCATTTCCATTTTTTCAATAATTTTTTTGCAGTGATTTTCAGTATTTCTGCTGTTTTCTCCGGTAAAATAAACAAAGTAAGCAGTAGAGGAGTGCAGATGCTCTAAGCCTTATTGTTGCAACTAATCATTGTTCTAACAGCAGTTTAGAGGGTAGTTTGGCTTGCTTTTTTATGTAGAGAACAGTCTTTTTCATTTTGGTGTGAAGATTGTGTTTATTTTGAAGAACTTTTAAATTCAACTACACCAAAAAAATTGAAAGAATTTATTATCTTGTGCAAAAATAAACAAATTATTAGTGCTTTTTTTTCCTTTTCCTCAAAACTCTTCTTTCACCATGCCCCTCTCCCTAGTAGCTACAGAAATTCTAAATATTTAGTAGAGACTAGCAGCACAGAAAACATCACCATGGTGTCATTGTTTTGTCCTTGGTTACTCTTGTGATAAACCCGGTGAATACTAAAGTGGACATTGTCTTTGTGTGATCCATTTATTTTGTAGAAATATGTTGAGTATTCGTCAACTTAATGTGAGGGTATTAAAATAAATTGGTGACTGGTTAAGTCAGGGCTGGGCTAATATATTTAACTTTCTTTGAATATTTTTAGAAAGAAAAGTGCCCTTTTTCTCACTTGAGCCCCTGTTCCTTAAAATGTCTGTGCACCCTGGTCTTAGTTACACTGACATCAAAAACGGAACAGGATACGAAGAAATGTTTGTGACGACTTTAAACAAACATTGGTTTCCAGATATATTGAAAAAATATCACAAAAGTTAAGAAAATTAACAAAACAACCATCAACAAGAACTGCAGACTCTCTCTCCCCCAAGTCGCATTTAACAGCCACTGGTTTGACATTTCACCGCCCTTATTTTTAAAATCATGTAGTCCAACCGTTACTTTACTAGCCAAAAAACATCCATAAAAAGCGTTCACATTCCTCACACACGACAAAATACTTTCTTATATTAAGTCTGACCTATTTCTTCGTGTCAACGCTGTCACTCACAACCTAGCTTAAAACATGAAGAACCGTGAAGTATTTCCTACCTTCATGTGAGAATTTCATCCTCGGTGAATGTTCTGGGTTTGCCTCAAACAAACTACAGAGGCATGAAAGTAATAAAAACACGGTTAACATTGGTCGAGACATTGCTCTGTCTGCTGTGGTCCTGTCTGAGTTCATACTGAAGTGAGGACTGCTTACAGCTTTTAAAGGCGGTTACTATCAAAGAGATCAATTCATTGGTTAATGACACTCTACAAACGCATGATGCCTCCTAACTTTGCCCAGTGAAGACATTCCCATCCAGGGGCTGGAGCATCCCACATTTTTAAGACATATGTTTTTCTCAGATCCTAATATCATTGAATTTCTTTCTGAGTGTACTATGTAATAATGATAGACTACACTGTAAAGCATTGTGGGTGTGGTTGGTGAAGGAGGAAACTGTAGAGCATTAAGCATTGCTTTTAACCGTGTAATTATGAAATTTATCAGGTTATAAATCATACTGCACCTGTTAAAAATATTTATTTTCACTAATTCGGTTGGTTTAGCCCTAGTTGGTAACTTGCCTAAAGAGAGCTTCGCATTTAATGCTGATTGGTGAGTTTAGAGCTGAGTGAATTCTAAGGGCAGAGGACGAGACAGTAATTTATTATCAGTACTACATCAGAGACAAAAGGTAGCTATGAGACGCTTTTACGTCAGGATCAGTGAAGCCTGTTATTTTCAAAGACATTAACCCTTCAATATCCCTTTTGTTCTACTTTCCTAAAGTATGATTTTAAATGGCAGTAAAGGCCCTAGATGATTCATCTCAAGTATCAACATAGATACTGCTTTAACTACAAGTGCATCTTTAAATATTAGAATATTATGAAAAAGTTCATTTCACACAACATCAGGCCAAAAAAGGACTTAAAATACAAAAATGTTGACCCTCTGGAAAATCATCTTCATTTATGTGCTCAGTAGCTGGTTGGAGCTCCTTTTACACAAATGACTGCATCTGTGCGATGTGGCATGGGGCCAGTCAGTCCGTGGCACTGCTGGGGTGTTATGAAGCCCAGGTTGATCTGATAGCAGCCCTCAGCTCCTATTGCTGGGTCTGGTGTTTCTCATCTTCCTTTTGATATTTCCCCAGAGATACTCTGTGGGGTTCAGGGCAGACCAGTTGGCTGGTCAATCAAACACAGTAACACCGTGGTCAACAAACCAGTTTTTGGTAGTTTTGGCTTCAGTGTGGGCAGGTGCCAAGTCCTGCTGGAAAAGGAATCAGTATCCCCATAAAGCCTCTTAGCAGACAGGAGCGTGAAGGAAATTTCCTGGTAGACGGCTGACAGCGTTACCTTTGGATTTCATAAAGATCAGTGGACCAACAGCAGCAGACATGGCACCCCAAACCATCGCCAACTGTGGAAAGTGAAAACACTGGACTTCAAGGGCCTTGGTCTGCTTCCAGACTCTGGGACCTTGAATTCACAACACTTGTAGTCTATCTCCTGAACCTACTAATGAGTGGTGGATCTTGATCCACTGACTCCAGTCTCAGCACACTTTTCTCTGCACTCAACTTTCCATGAATATGCTTTCATACAGCCTCTGAGAAGAGCTTGTCTTTTCTGCAGTGACCTTCTGTGGCTTACTCTCCATGTAGAGGGTGTCAATAAATGTACTCTGGATGTTTGTCAGTAGTCAGCAGTCTTCCCCATGATTGTGGTTGTGTGCAGTGAACCAGAGTGAGAGAATAAAGGCTCAGGAAACCTTTGCAAATTGGGATTTTTCACAATATTTTAATATCTTGAGATAGAGGCTTTTAATGAGCTGTAAGCCATAATCATCCAGATGAAGACAGAAAAGTCTTGGAATATTTCACTTTTTATGTAAAATTTATGAAAATGTAACTTTTTGAATTTAACTTGGGTTTTCTTAAACCCATAACCATCCTCAGATTATCTGAAGACACAAACGACCCTCTGGACCTCACATCTAGGCCGGGATCCACAAATGGATTGCTGGAGGTTTTTCTCCCTTTTCCCATTTATGCCTGCCGCACATACTATAGCCACTTGGAGGGGGCGCCACCTCATCACGCTCACCCTCTCCACCATAGAGAAAAAACAAAAGTAAATGTCCCTGAGTGACAAAAGAACCAAAGTCAGAGTCATGGATGCTTAGCTAATTAAAAAGAACCATTGTTCCAGACCAGACAGCCACTGGAGGCCCAAGGGACTGAGCACGCAGAGGAGGCCAATGTGACAGCTATAAAGTGGTCTCTCTCAGGCTCATAAAATGGAAAGAGCCAGATCAGGACCAGATTGAATCCAGCATTCACTTAATTCCAAGCTAGCACTGGTGATTACGTTAACCTATCAGCCGAGGCTGGCCCAGAATGCAGACCTGATGAGCAGTAATGAGAGATTGATTTGACTTTTCCAACCACTTTTATTTGCTCAAAAAGGACTGAAACAAACATCCCATAGAGAGAAATAGAAAAGAGTGTGATGTAAAAACCCCAAGAGTCCCTGAAACAGGGACGGCCCCATCTCACTCTGAAGTCCCACTGGCTCTTTTAGAGGCCAAAACAAGAGGTCACCGTTCTTTGGTTCTCCTTTTGGCAAAGTCCCCACATCTTAAACAGTCCTCTATAAAAGTGGGAAATTTATCCATTTAAAATCCATTCAAGTCCATTAGAAACAAATCCTCCATACCCAGCCATCCAAAGTTCTCCAGTTTTGTACTAGAAACAAGTCTCCAGACCATGTCAGCTACTCCAGTTAGTAGTCTTTGAATGGAGTGGAGCCTGAAGGCAGCCCCTCTGCTTGCCAAGAGGAAAAGTCCTCGTACCTCCTCCTTGGGCCGAAAAAAGAAGCTCTGTGGAATCCAGTGCAGTTGATCCCAGAAGAAATCCAGTTCGTAAGCGGGTCCATACACACCTGGTGCCACATCATGGAGGACCCAATGTTTAAAACACAAGTTAGGTAAAATCTATTTCAGTTTTTTTAGAGAGGTCCAAAATGTCCCGAATTAGAGTAATCCTGTCAGTTACCTATCTGCTGGGTAGATCTACATGAATGAGAGGCCCCATCTCTGTTCACACTCTCATTATAGCAGAGTTGCTCTCTATGCTCTTTAAAATCATACTGGTTGAGGCGGACAATATGGACATTGATCCCTGTTAGAGGATCAGGCTCCAGAGGAAGGACATCTTAAATGGTTTATTTGCTTCTTCCATGTTGTTAGGTACAGTCTTGAATTGGAAGGTTTAAGAGGACATGTCTGCTTTATTCAGTGTGTGAATGTGTATGTGTGTGTATAATAAATGGAAATGAAATGAAATAACATTAGATGGAAACAGTAGTTAAGTATTGTTTTCACTATGTGGCTAACACAACTAAAGAGACCGAAATGTTCAAATAGTCATAGAAATTATAACAAATAATTACAATCTAGCTTATACAACAAAGCTGCTGTAGGGCCCTATGATTCACATGATAATCATCAGTTAGGATGTGATTATACATGTGAATGTGTCTTAAAATGTTGGAAATATCTGACTGTTACTCTGGTTATAATCATTTTATATCAGGGTTATCCAAACAATGGCTCCTGGGCCAATTGTTGCCCCTTTTCAATAAATTTAAGGTTATTTCAATTTAATTAGTGAACATTTTATTCATTTACATAAACAAGACACTCTTTTTTATGGTGCTCACAAGTCCTAAAACAGGACAAATCTAACAAAGAAGGACTGGATTCAGCTTAATTTCTTGACTACAGCTATGACTACTAAACACGTTAATTTACTAACTTTCTTTACCATGAGGGAGTGTAGACTAGCTAAAAAAATATGCTCAGTGATAATAACTGATAAAAAAGTAAGCTTAGTTTGCATAAAGTGCTCTCAAACTATGTGACGGGCTGGGGGCCCTTCCCCCAGGTGTAACTTTTAGGGTTAGGGTCAGCAAGGGTTAGGGTTAGGTTAGGGGAAATTAATCATTCCTCTATGAGGAGTGACTAAAACTGGCTACAGTTCTTAAGGAGTAGCGAAGGCATGAAATAAATTTGGTCAATGTGTAAAGCATCCAATAAAGTGTATGTGTAATCTATGGGTATTTAAAAAAGTGGGATAAAAGGGATAAAAATCATAAAAGTATTCAAGAGTGCATCCAATGGAATTAGAATGAGGCAAATAATCATAAAAAAAAACAACAAACATTGTTGTGTGTGTGAAATATCAACCATTAGATTAGGAAAAGGGTGCCTGGTTGTCACAGAGACTCTCATAGATCCTTTAAAATTAATTGTTAACAACATTTAATATAATCCACATAGCACCAAAATGGGAGTACACCGATTCTGCATTTCCTAAAAATCGCCACTAGATGGCAGTATGTGTCAATGGTTTAAAGTGGGCCAAGCTCTTCAGGAGAGATCAGGAGAAAAGGCTCAGGGGGGCACCCAACCTCAATCCAGCTCTTGGAAAAGGCAAGAAAGTCAAACAAAATTACAGTTACACTCCATAAGTCACGATAATCCAGCGGAATAACACTGGATCCTGCATTTCTCAGGTTTTAGGTAGGTAGGTCCAGTACTGGAGTAATTTACCTTGTCTTGACCTTGGATAAAGTTAATTCTTTATTTAGATTACTGTAAATACTGCTTTACAAAGGATTGATTCTGAAAGCATCCCCTGACCTGTACCGAATCAAAATCCAGCCTTTGACCATACAAAGTGTACGTTTATTATTTTAAATTCATGCAACAATAATTAATTGTGAAATAGGTGCATGCAATTTTCCTCACAGTCATGCATTAATCTTGGGGTTTGATTGATGCCATGGTCCAGATTCTACTACAGTTAGTAAGGAGAAAGAAATTAAATAGAAAGGAGTAGGGGGGAGTTGAGGGATAAAAGGGGAGGAGGAGGACTCCAAAGTACTACAGTTTTACTTCATTCAAGATCCAGATGTTAGTCCGGCTCTGGAGTGAGAAAGGACTTTTGACACAGTTAAGACTTGGATTAAACTATTCCACAGTGAAAGTGGTAAGTGCCTGGGGTTAGTTTATGGTTCACAAAGGCCTCTCATTGCCTGTTATTGCTCCAGCACATGGAGAGAGAATAACATATGCTGGCAACAAGAAAATCTGACACTCTGTAAGAGAGGGAGAGGTGCCACTGCTGGATAAGTTCTATAAAAGAATAAGTGAAATCCAAGGGTCTAATCCGATCTTTACAATTAATCATGCAAACAAGAAGGCAAGCAAACAAACTGGGTGGAACCTGAACCCTTAGGACTGTTACATTTCAAACAATTCAATTCACAAAACATAAGTATTAAAGGAGTATGTCAAGAAGCTGATATTAAGTAGGGTTAGCCAGACGGAGTGCTCCCAAACTATTTGAAAGCCTGGGATCTTTCATAATAGGCAGAAAGTGGCAAAAATGGATTGAGAGGGTAGTGAAATTGGATTTTAAAAGTGGCAAAAGTGGGTTAAAAGGGGTAAAAAAAAAGGGTGCAAAACTGATAAACAGTGACAAATAAAAATGTCAAAATATATGGGAAAAAAAATTAATAAAAGTGGTTAAAAATTGACCAAAACAGAAAATGTGAACATCAGAAACCCAATAATAGCTTGACACACTAAAGTGGGCCTGTTCACTGGGTTTGTCATTGGCCCAGCTGAATCTGTGGGCAGGCCTGATAGGATGTTTGACATTTCTAATAACATCATGCACAAAAGCGGAATCAACATCATTTTTTCCTTAAGTTGACATAACACATACATGTGTTACATCTAAAATATTGAATATCATATAAAAGTCCCCCCCCCAGGGTTTGCTTAAAAGAGTGAGACTTACATAAATTCTAGACTCATCTTATTCAAAATGAAATATTTCAAGACTTTTTTGTTTAAATGTTGAGGATTATGGCTTACAGCTCAGGAAAATCTAAAATCCACTATCTTAGTTATTAGAATATTGGGTAAAACTCCAATTTGCAAAGGTTTCCTGAGCTTTTATCCTCTCACTCTGGTTCAGTACACAACCACAATCATCAACCATCAAGAAAATGTACAAAAGCAAGAGGGATGCGCTCAGCCTCCAGGGAATATAGAACAATGCAGATTTAAGAGCTTGGGGGAGCTTCATGAGGATTGGACTGAGACTGGTGAATCATGAGCAACCACACAGTCAATATTTTTGCTGCTTTGCTGCCATCTGGTGGCGAGATACATACAGAACAACGTTTACTAAAGGGCTCTGCACAGTCATATCATGAAAGCCTGTTATGCAAATAAGCCTATTTTATCAGAGACAACACCATATATCTTATAGACTCTTATTGGTTTGTATAAGTCTCTAAATCCATACTTCCATCCTGCTTCTTTGTAAAGAATTTTGAACAGCAAAATGGCCTTCGTAAATAAAATCTGATTGAAAGTCTCAGTACAATATAAAATGTTATCCTTCATTCATTATTTTTCTTGGCTGTTTGTTTTCATATCAGAAACATGCCTGAGATGTAGGAGGATTTTTTGTCTTTTGCACATGATTCTGTTTGTATTTCAAAACAACAAACACTCATTAATGTGCAGAGACTTCCTGTGGTTTTATTTACAGAAATGAGCAACATTTTAGAGGCTGTTCGTAGTCGTTGTGCTTCATATGCATTGCCTCTAGAAAATATTCTCACTTCATGGCAGATACAGTTGGCAGGCAGGCAGCCGAGGTGTGAGATACCACAGGAAGATGAAAACAGATGGGATGAACATGAAATGGCTGCCTATCTCTGTGGTATGGGGGTAAAGTGTTACTTACCTGCAGTTCATCTAAGGTTCATGAACAGAAAATGAAAAAGTAAGAAATAACTCAGACACTACAGGACACAGAAGACCACTTTCTGTTAACATTAATATTAAGCTGATATTTGGTGCAAAAAAAAAAAAAAAAAAAAAACAGCAGATGAAGCCCCCCGCCCTCAGCCACCCACACACATCACACCCCCACTGGGCTATAGGAACTGAACACCTGTTTCATTGTGGAGCTAAAATTAAAATCAGGCTCTTTAGATGCCACTCTGTATGACTGTTAGGCTTTGTCTCAACACACCTCTTACTCCTACCACTTAGTCTATGCTTTGCACGTTTACTTTTAGGGGTAGGGGGTGTCCCTATTCTTTTCAGAATTGTTGATGTTTTAGGGGCATATGGCCCTTCAAATGGAGATTTTTCTGAGGCACACTCCATATAGTGTTCAGAGAACTCTCCCAGAAAGCCTTGTAAATCATCAGCAAGATAGCTAGTTATGTATCAAATGAAGTGCACCATTTAAAAATAATAGCAACCATCCAATGTCTGAAGTCATTGTTGTTTCAAAGCACAGGACAAGTGTTTATAGAAAAAACTCCATGTAGAAATGTCCAGTAGCTAATGTTGCTGCATGTGTTTACATAAATGCTGTCATGGCATATCAGTGTTTTAGTGTTACACTTTCATTTAGCAGACACTTTAGTCCAAAACAATTTACATCTGAGATAAAGAACAACACAAACAAGGATCTGGACAGGAGGAAACAACATAAGTAAGTGCAACAATCTGCTTCAAGTCCAATCAGGTGCTACCATGCAGTGCTACAGGCTACACCGCCATCCAAATTATTATGCAAATTGGATTTTAGTGTCATAAACATTCAGTTTTTTGTTTTTCTATTAAACTCAGGGATGGTATTGTGTCTCAGGGCTCTTTGGATCACTGAAGTCAATCTCAGACACCTGTAATAATTTGAGCTCAATTAAAAGAAAACTACTTAAGATGGACGTTCCACATTATTAAGCAGGCCACAGGTTTCAAGCTTTCCCATCCTTCCCTGACCTCAACCCTGCTGAGAACCTTCAGAGCATCCTTAAGCAAAAGATCTATGAGGGTGGGAGGCAGTTCACATCAAAACAGCAGCTCTGGGGGGCTTTTCTGACATCTTACAAAGAAATTCAAGCAGAAATTTTTCAAAACCTCACACATTCAATGGATGCAAGAATTGTAAAGCTGATATCAAAGAAGGGTTCCTATGTTAAAATGTAACTTGGCCTATTAAGATGTTTTTGATTCAAATAGCTTTTGATTCCAGTAAATATGACCCCTTAATGCTGCAAGTTTAACAAATGACCATTTTCAGTTCTTTACAACCTATAAAATATTTTGAAACTCTGTTTTGCATGATCATTCGGAACAGTGCATTTTGAGTTTTTTATTTTCGAAAAACAATTATCATTAGGAGGTTTGTTCAATAAAATTTTAATTATGCTCAAACAGTTGATGACTTCAGAATTATACTGACTGTCATTTGCATCGACTATTTAGGAAAATCAGAGAAAAATATCATTTGCATAATAATTTGGAACACAGTGTAGAGGCAATGCACAGCGTGTATAGCTGCAGGTTTAATATGATGGTAACATCATTGTCATCGGTGTCAAACTACTGAGGGAATTGTTCTGGGTGTAAACTTTGAACAAAGAAGCTAAAACGTCTGCAGGCTAGGAAGCTCCTGTTCAAACATTTATAAACAAGTGATGTTTAGAGCCAACATGCTCTTCTTCAGACTTGCAAATGAATCTGTGAGTCACCATCTTAAATAAGTATGGACATGGACGTGACACAACACAGATATAGTCGATCATTATCTACAACAGCAGTTCCAAAAAAGTTGGGGCGCTGCATAACATGTATGTTAAAACAGAATGCAAAGATTTGCAAATCTCATGAACCCATATTTTATTTACAATAGAACAAAGACAACTTATCAGATGTTGAAACAGATTTTCTTTTTGTTTTGTAATGCATCAAATGTTTTCTTTGGTGAAGCCATGTTATTTTTTCATGGACCAGTATGTGGTTAAGCGTCACTGAAATATGCAAGACCTTACCTGAAAGAAACATTGTCTGGATGGGAGCATATGCTGCTCTAAAACCTCTTTATATTTTTCAGCATTGAGAGTGTTTTTCCAGAGTTTAAGCTGCCCATGCCATTGGCTCTAATGCAACCCCATACTGTCAGGGATGCAGGCGCTGATAACAATCTGGATGGTCCCTCTCCTCTTCAGTGTGCAGGTCACAGCATCTGTTGTTCCCAAAAAGAATTTCTAATTTTGATTAATCACAGAACAGTTTTCCATTTTGCCTCAGTCCATTTTAAATGAGCTCAAGGTTCTGGATTGTGTTAAAATATGGCTTCTTTTTTTATGCTACAACTTGAACTTGTATTTGTGGATGACACGGTGAACTGTGTTGGCAGTCAGTGATTTCTGGAGGTATTCCTGAACCCATGCAGTGATTTCCAAAACAGAATCATGTCTGTTTTTAATGCAGTGTTGTCTGAAGGCCTGAAGATCACAAGCATCAGATAAAATCCTTCAGCTTTGTCTCTTGCTCACAGAGATTTCTCCAGATTCTCTGAATCCTTTGATGAAGTTATGTACTGTAAATGGCGGGATATTCAAAGTCTTATAGCATTTATATTTGAAAAAATGTGTCTAAAATGGTTGCATAATCTTTAGATGCAGTTTTTACCAGATTGGTGAAGGTCTGCCCATCTTTACTTCTAAGAAGCTCCTCCTCTCTAAAATGCTCCTTTTATACAAAGTGACATTACTGACCTGTTGCCAAATAACCTGATTAGATGCAAGATCCTGCTCCAGCTGTTTTTCTTTAGGACAACTTACTTTTCCAGCCTTGTGTTGCCCTGTCCCTGCTTTTCTGAGCTAACAGTTTTCATGAATTGGTAAAATGTCTCAGTTTTAACATCTGATATGTTGTTTATGTTTTGTTGTGAATAAACTATGGGTTTGTGAGATTAGCAAATGGCTGCTGTGTTCGGGATCATCTACAGAGGTTAGAATGTGCATGCAGTGAACCCTGCCAGTAATGAGTAGCAGGAAAAAATCAGGAAATTGATGGGTTGTCCTATTTGTAAAGGGGTGATTTCAACACTAACCTGTTCTGTATTAAGGGGCACTCAAAAACAAGCAGTAGGGGTAGAAATTAGAAAGGCGGACAGGGCATTAGGAATCCTCTTGGATTTTACACCATAAGAGAAGGCCAGCAGACATATTTATCTTTCCTCGTTCTGAAGTTCTAGTGTGTAAGAAATCAAGAAAAAACAAGAAAATGATTACTATTTGCACAGCTTTTATTGCATGTTTTACAATAATTTAAAATACCCCAATAATCAAAGCATGTAGATGAAACAGATAACCTTCAAGACACAGCAGCTTTCTCCATCTGAGCTAATTTATTTTGCAATAACAAAAATGTTACATTTGGCATCAGCATCATTACTGGCAGCTGTAGAGCAGGTTGATCCTCATGATGTCCCAGTAGGACATGCCCTGCCTCTGTCCGATCTGGACGTTGGGGTCTGGGATGGGGGTGATGGAGTCCTTGCCGTACTGGATGGAGAAGGCTGTTCTTCCATAGTGCATGATGGAGGAGTAGTCGTAGGGAGTGTTCAGGTTGTTGGTGGACTGCCTGTAGAAGTTGTAGGCCATCTGTGGGTTGATGTTCTCCCAGTTGATCCTGACGTAGTAGTCGCGGTCGCTCCTGGTCTGTTCGTGCTGGAAGCCCAGAGCGTGGTTGATCTCGTGCTGGATGATGCCGTGGTAGAGGCAGCCCTGCCTGTTGAGAGAGAGCACCTGTCTGCCTCCCTCTCTGCCCAGAGAGGAGAAACATCCCGCTTTGTTCTCGATGCTGATGTAGTCATACTCGTTCTGACGGGGGACGAAGCGGATGCAGGTCCTGCTGTGGTACACCTGCATGGCGTACTCGATCTTCTTCCTCTCCCAGCTGTTGAACTGGCTGCTCACAGTGAAGGGGATCACCACCAGGCCGTTGGAGGATTTCCTCCACAGGCAGTTCTGAGACCAGCACATCATGGCGTTTCTGGTTCTGGGAGCCAGCAGGTCTCCTTCCAGCAGGATCTCATCTGTGCCGTTGTTGGAGGTCAGGATCCTGGTGGTGATGTCCACGCTGTCTGGGACTTCTTCTTCTCCCTCTGTGCTTCCTTCCTCCTGGAGAGGAAGAGCCTGAGAGAGGCCGAGCAGGAGCAGCAGGAGCAGGCTGGCAGAGGGAGTCATCTTCAGGGTGGCTGTGGAGCTGCTGTGGAGAGACTCCTTGAAGCTTGATGTTTGACTCAGCTCAGTCCTCACTCTTTATACTCTCCTCTACAGGTGTGTCTGCAGGAGGATTATGGGTTGGGGTCCTCTTTGTTCATCCTGAATAAACCTGTGAGGGGAGGACTCCACAGACAAACCTTCTGTGTAAACATGGTTTGTTGTTTCAGGTCAGTAGAAGAAGAATCACAGCTTTATCAGCTGTTTACTTGGATGGATTTGTCAGTGTAGACACTTGATATGGTCCAATGTTATAAGTCCTCTCTAAGGGTATTTTGACATGGCTCACCTTTGAGTAGAGTTATGTTTACAGTGCATTTAGAAGGTATTCTCACCCACATACTTTTTTTCATTTTTACCTCCACCAAGGAGGTAATGTGATTAGCAGGATTTGTTAGTTATTTGTTAGTTTGTTTGTTAGCAACAAAACTCAAAAAGTTATGGACCGATTTTGATTAAATTTTCAGGAAATGTCACAAATGGCATAAGAAAGATTTGATTAGACTTTGGGAGTGATCTGGATCACCATCTGGATCCAGGAATTTTTTAAAGGATC
Source organism: Cheilinus undulatus (assembly GCF_018320785.1). Lineage (NCBI taxonomy): Eukaryota > Metazoa > Chordata > Actinopteri > Labriformes > Labridae > Cheilinus > Cheilinus undulatus. The sequence goes on from NC_054865.1 coordinate 15,292,150, forward strand.
CTTTACTATTGGGTGATAGGGTTAATGGCGGAGGTCTGGAGTGCTTTTCTAGTTCTTCTGTTGCAGGCTGATGCTACGGATGAAAAATTAATTCCTGTTTTCATTATCTACACTCACTACCCCAACATGACAAAGTGAAAACAGAATTTTAGATTTTTTTTTCTTAATTTCTGAAAAGAAAACACTGAAATATCACATTGACATATGTATTCAGACCTTCCTCAAAACACTTGAAATTTAGCTCTGGTAAATTAATCAGGTAAATCAAATCTAAAGGACATGGTTTGGAAAGGCACACACCTCTCTCTATAGAAGGCCTCACAGCTGACAGTGCATAACAGGGGACAAACGGAGCCATGAGGTCAAAGGAACAGCCTGCAGAGCTCAGAGACTGGATTGTATATATTTCTGCTTTGTTTTGAAAACGTTTTCTGTAAACATCAGATCATTTCAAGAAATGTCCGTGTAAACATGAAACCATTCAAAGTGACTGAAAACACTGCGGTTGAGTGCCAGGCATGTAAGTGGCGCTGTAACGCTGCCACAGAAAAGCACAAGGAACAGATAAGAAGATTGTAAAGAAAGCACACCCAAAACTTTTCTCTAACCCAAAAATTTCTCCTTGCTGTCCTTCTGGTTGCTCTCCACAATGGATCTAATAAAATGTGGTGTTTGCTGTTCTATGGCTGTCTGTTACTCATGGTAGTAGAGGAGCAGAAGATACAAACACAATCATGTAATCTTCCATTATTGTTGTTGTTGGCTGAGCTTGTGCATGCAGGCTAACTGGGCTATGTTATCATTTCAGGAAAGATGTGCTTCGTTGTACACATGGAGATGAAACGGATGTCATACATATATGTGTTCACTCTGGGAACGGTTTCCAAAAGTAGTGTTTTCAGGCTCCCAAAATAACGTTTCCACTATATGAAATGGCGATACAATAAAATACTTTTGCTGATACTCCTAAAGTCGTCTCCATGTGGACGGCCCCTCAGTCTGGAGAATGACTTGACCATTTCGAACCAATTTTCACCATGTTTTTTCAACATCTTTTTGCCACTTTATTTCATTTCCCAACTTTTTTGCCACTTTAAGCCAAGAGTTGGCACTTCTTTGGAAACAACGTTTAATCCATTTTGCCAATTTTATACTTTTTTTTTTTTTTAAGATTTATTTTTGGACCTTTTCATGCCTTTATTTGATAGAGGAAGGAGGGTGGATAGACTCGGAAACAGGGAAGAGAGTGGAGAGAGACATGCATAAAGAGCCACAGGCTGGATTCGAACCCTGGCCGCCCACGTACATGGGGAGCGCCTTAAAACACTCTACCATCTGCGCTCCCAATTTTATACTTTTTTTACCACTTTTTCGCACTTTGAACCCATTTATGCCATGTTTTTTTCCCCCACTTTCTGCCACTTAGACCTCCTTCTGAAAGTTTTTTTTAAAAACTTTTAACCCATTCCTGCCACTTTAAACTTGCTGAATTATTTTTCCACCAGTTTTCTGTTTCTTCTACTTTATTTCTATTACTTTATGTCTGACATTAATTCCAAATGGTCATTCCAATGTGCCCATCCACATTGTTATCATTACCTAAAAGAATAAATTCTATCTTAAGAAAAGGTGTTTTTATCTTGAAAAAGGCTATATTATACTACAGCATTAATAAAGAACATTCATCATTGCGTTGCTTTAATAAGAGTGATTGTTTTTCAGGTTAAAAATAAAACATGGTTATCACATATTAACTTTAGAATGAACCATAATTTTCCTGACCTCAATGAGCGCCCCACTTGTCAGGACCCCAGAAATCTCTCCCTTTTATCCCCCTTATGGTCCTTCTTTCTACTCTTTTTCATCCATCAGATTAATTTGGCTTTGGATTTAGATAACTTGTACTCTGGTTAATTTAGCACTTTTATCAGAATACTTGCAACTAGATCACTTTATTTTTGGCAGCAGCAGATAATTCAGTTCTCAACACGTTAAAATTTTCAATGATGAAGTAATAGTTTTGTCAACTTTTTTGCAGCTTTACTGTTTCATATCTCACACAAATCAAACATGTTGTTCTCCATCAAGAATTAAGGCTGCATACTGTTGTCTGTATCTATGCTAAGAAAGTGAAAATAAACCACATCCTGAGTATTTCAGCCTCCTCTAGCTAACAAAATCCTGCTCTTTGGTGTAAATGTTTTGAAGCACTTCAAAGGATGTTAAAGACACAGCTGTGAGTTAGTTTTATTATATTTATTGATAATAATTTTGGCAGGAAGGTCACATATTCTGTTTTCTGAACTTTAAAAACAGTGAAATAATCTTGTCTGAATTTGGTGCATTTGGCATCAGCATCATTACTGGCAGCTGTAGAGCAGGTTGATCCTCATGATGTCCCAGTAGGACATGCCCTGCCTCTGTCCGATCTGGACGTTGGGGTCTGGGATGGGGGTGATGGAGTCCTTGCCGTACTGGATGGAGAAGGCTGTTCTTCCATAGTGCATGATGGAGGAGTAGTCGTAGGGAGTGTTCAGGTTGTTGGTGGACTGCCTGTAGAAGTTGTAGGCCATCTGTGGGTTGATGTTCTCCCAGTTGATCCTGACGTAGTAGTCGCGGTCGCTCCTGGTCTGTTCGTGCTGGAAGCCCAGAGCGTGGTTGATCTCGTGCTGGATGATGCCGTGGTAGAGGCAGCCCTGCCTGTTGAGAGAGAGCACCTGTCTGCCTCCCTCTCTGCCCAGAGAGGAGAAACATCCCGCTTTGTTCTCGATGCTGATGTAGTCGTACTCGTTCTGACGGGGGACAAAGCGGATGCAGGTCCTGCTGTGGTACACCTGCATGGCGTACTCGATCTTCTTCCTCTCCCAGCTGTTGAACTGGCTGCTCACGGTGAAGGGGATCACCACCAGGCCGTTGGAGGATTTCCTCCACAGGCAGTTCTGGGACCAGCACATCATGGCGTTTCTGGTTCTGGGAGCCAGCAGGTCTCCTTCCAGCAGGATCTCATCTGTGCCGTTGTTGGAGGTCAGGATTCGGGTGGTGATGTCCACGCTGTCTGGGACTTCTTCTTCTCCCTCTGTGCTTCCTTTCTCCTGGAGAGGAAGAGCCTGAGAGAGGCCGAGCAGGAGCAGCAGGAGCAGGCCGGCAGAGGGAGTCATCTTCAGGGTGGCTGTGGAGCTGCTGTGGAGAGACTCCTTGAAGCTTGATGTTTGACTCAGCTCAGTCCACACTCTTTATACTCTCCTCTACAGGTGTGTCAGCAGGAGGATTATGGGTTGAGGTCATTTTTATTCATCCTGAATAAACCTGTGAGGGGAGGACTCCACAGACAAACCTTCTGTTTAAACATGGTTTGTTGTAGTGTTGTATTACTTGAGACCGATCTTGGTCTTGAGACTGGTCTTGTCTTTTCTTTTACTTTATTGATGTGATAATAAGGAGAAGCACTCACTAAAACAACAAATAGCTACACCTGCAAAAACTCAGACATCAGTCCATCTTTTAATAATTATGAAGGCCACTGTGCTTTTTTTGTTTTCCTTTTAATTTGCGAAAATTTCTAAAATTATTTTTTCCATGTTGTCATACTGGGAAACTGAGTTTGGATTAATGTGAATAGAAATGATTTTTTTGGAGGAGCATCAGGCTGCAACAGAAGAAAAACAAGAAGAGTAGGGGGTCTAAATACTGTTTGAATTAACTGTACATATAACTCTGCCAAGAGGTTAACCATGGATGGTTGAAGGTATCTCAGGGGTGATGTATTAAAGGAGAAAATACAAAGTGTCTGACAAATTCAGTCCTGTAAACAGTCTATAAAGCTGTGATTCTTCTTCTAATGACCTGAAACAACAAACCATGTTTACACAGAAGGTTTTTCCTCCCCTCACTGGTTTATTCAGGATGAAAAAAGAGGACCCCAACCCATAATCCTCCTGCAGACACACCTGTAGAGGAGAGTATAAAGAGTGAGGACTGAGCTGAGTCAAACATCAAGCTTCAAGGAGTCTCTCCACAGCAGCTCCACAGCCACCCTGAAGATGACTCCCTCTGCCGGCCTGCTCCTGCTGCTCCTGCTCGGCCTCTCTCAGGCTCTTCCTCTCCAGGAGGAAGGAAGCACAGAGGGAGAAGAAGAAGTCCCAGACAGCGTGGACATCACCACCCGAATCCTGACCTCCAACAACGGCACAGATGAGATCCTGCTGGAAGGAGACCTGCTGGCTCCCAGAACCAGAAACGCCATGATGTGCTGGTCCCAGAACTGCCTGTGGAGGAAATCCTCCAACGGCCTGGTGGTGATCCCCTTCACTGTGAGCAGCCAGTTCAACAGCTGGGAGAGGAAGAAGATCGAGTACGCCATGCAGGTGTACCACAGTAGGACCTGCATCCGCTTTGTCCCCCGTCAGAACGAGTACGACTACATCAGCATCGAGAACAAAGCGGGATGTTTCTCCTCTCTGGGCAGAGAGGGAGGCAGACAGGTGCTCTCTCTCAACAGGCAGGGCTGCCTCTACCACGGCATCATCCAGCACGAGATCAACCACGCTCTGGGCTTCCAGCACGAACAGACCAGGAGCGACCGCGACTACTACGTCAGGATCAACTGGGAGAACATCAACCCACAGATGGCCTACAACTTCTACAGGCAGTCCACCAACAACCTGAACACTCCCTACGACTACTCCTCCATCATGCACTATGGAAGAACAGCCTTCTCCATCCAGTACGGCAAGGACTCCATCACCCCCATCCCAGACCCCAACGTCCAGATCGGACAGAGGCAGGGCATGTCCTACTGGGACATCATGAGGATCAACCTGCTCTACAGCTGCCAGTAATGATGCTGATGCCAAATGCACCAAATTCAGACAAGATTATTTCACTGTTTTTAAAGTTCAGAAAACAGAATATGTGACCTTCATACCAAAATGATCGTCAATAAATATAATACAAACTAAACCATAGCTGTGTCTTCATTGTCCCTTGTAGTTCTTCAAAACCTTTTTTTTGTCTTTTGTTAGGAGGAGGAGGCTGAAATACTCATGATGTGATTTATTTTTACTTTTCTTAGCATAGATACAGACAACAATATGCAGCGTTAGTTCTTTGATGGAGATTAATATGGGCAATTTTGGATTGATGAGATATGAAACACATCATAGCTGTAGCAGGGTTCATATTTTTAAGCATACAATCACTGGTTTTAGCATTGAATTGCTCAATGATGAGTGAGTACTTTTTCAAATCAGTGGCAGCAGAAGTTTGTTTCACTTTGATTTTACAGGACTGAGACATAAGACAGCAATCATATAAACCAGCAGAGCAGCCCAAAACAAAAAAAACAAACACCTCAGTATAACAGAACAATCAATCTACGGAAATCTGCAGAGCAGACAAATACAGATTGTGTTGCACTGCTAGGTCAATGTCAGAAAAGAACTGTAAAATTTGAAAACAGATTACTCTATATGCTCGTTTATGAGCAGATGATGAAACCAGGATTTTTTTTAAACATCTGTTGAAAATTGAATATCTGATCATATTGATACATTTCAGTTATGAATGCTCGTCATACATTTACTATTGTAAAATGGATAAACAGTTTTACAGTAGAAGGCTCTGCTCAAAAGATGCTCCCTGGGTTAGTCAAGCAGCATGCTTTCACTTTCCATGAAGTGCTTGGTTAGAAAATCTTGTATGAAGTGATACATTTATGACAACGTGTTTTGACTGCAATAAAATTAGTTCAAAAGCAATGAATCCATAGCAGCATGGATCTGAATATGAGGGTGCAACAGCTTTATGCTATAAAGGAGGAGGCTGGGGTGGAGGAGGTTAAGATTGTTAGCAGCAGCAGCGTGGTGCATCAGCATTAATGCAAACAGGAATTAGTGAGACTATGTCATATTATTTAAATACACCGCTGTGTTGAGAGAAAGAGCCATGGGCCGTGGGAGCTAGGCGAGGATAATTACAATCAGCTGACCGTAACTGATCACAGCTGGGCCAGTGACAACCGTGTCCTGCATGAATTCATTAATTTGTATGCAAGTGAGCCTGTAGAAAATGTGGTCAACAACTGCCAAGTGTTTGGTTTCACACTTCAGCATTCAAAGTTACTGTTTCAGTTTAGGTGCAAGACCAAGCATTAACCTCTGGTGTTGAAAAATGAAGACAATGTAGAAGTTAACTAGAAAGATTTCAGCAGTTCCTCAGGAGTCCATTCAAGGTTGGTTGGAAGAACTGTGAAAAGTCACATAATCATGTTAAAAGGTTTGTTTTAACATCAGTAATAAACATGTTTACAGCCTGCTGCCTGACTACCTCTTTTCTAAACTGGCACACACCACATACAGGATAAATTCTTAAATGACTCTGTTTTAATGTTGAGGAAAATAAGAGTTACATGTCACAAGGTTTTATTGCTAATCAGACTGAAAGGTGGGTGAAGACCTGCCTTAGCTTCATCTCTTTGCCTTAAACTAGACTGACTGAAAGTTAGATTGAGACGGCATTTCAAATATGATGACGATCGCCTTCGACTTCAAAAGACTTGTTCTGAAACAATGTGATGAGGTCCATATTTATACAGTCTATGAACAGGACCCTATGATACTGAAGCAAATTTTACAGTGAAACTGCCTTTTAATATCTGTTTTCTCTCTCAAGAAATAATTTGGTCACTGAATTGGATTCTGACTGTAATGTAATGTTTTTTTAAATGAGTGTGTTGCAAAACTTCTCTATCTCTGTTTCTGAAACCATGGTGCAAATAAGTTTGACTTGGAAGAAAATAGAGAGAAGGTACAGTAAACCTTGTAAAGAGTTGTTTAATTTTCTGCAAGAAACAGCTAAATGGTTATAAATTGTATTAATATTTCAACAAGTTAAAGAAATTAATTGTTCAGATTCAAGAAATCTGGATAATAGACAATCACAATTCATGGAGAAAGGATGGGATTAAATCAGTGCTGTCAGTAGATTAAAACAAATGTCTCATTATTTCCAGACTTTGTAATTAATTAGTTGCAATTAATTGCATGTGTCGATAATTTGAGAAAGATTGCATTACTGGTGAATTAAATAATAATAATAACAGAACAACAAGGAAGGACATGCTTCTGAATGACGTTAAAACTTTCTACTAGAGGTTCATACTAAGGGCAGTTTGTCCACTTACCAGTCAATGTAGGATGGTGTTAATCTGAAGAATGTGGATTATATCATTAAAGTTATACAAATTAAGAGCACTTAGATTTTTTTACGTGTTCCATCAAGGTTACAAAGCTACTTTAGTCAGTTGTGTGATAGAATCAGAGTGTGATACATCAGCATAGATTTTTAATCGCATTTCACATTCCTGTGATTAATTGATTGAAATTTATGAAACATTTTGACAGCTCTACATTGAGTACTCCTTGCCCCTCCTTTTAGTTGTATCTAAAATATTCAAAAAAAATTAAAACATTTAATCCTAAATGGGGCTTTTCAGTATTTGGCACATATATGTTTGCATATCTTGCTTATCTACCAACCCACGAAATATAAAACAAGCCATCTCAGTCCTTTGTTTGAGGTCCAACTACTGTGCATTCAGAGAGTATTCAGACTCCCTTCAATTTTTTCAGTTTTATGCTGCAGCCTGATGCTAAAGTCATTAAACTCATTTTTATGCTTGTTAATCTGCACTCAGTACCCCATAAAGGCTCTGTTGGAGTTTGCAAAATATTTCTCAGGAAAGCCAGGGGGCTTTCATGTTTTGACCCTTCTACCCCGATTACTAAGCTTGGCCAGGCATCCAGCTCTGGTAGGAGTCCTGGTCTCACCAAACTTCTTCCATTTGACAATTATGGAAGCCACTGTGCTCCTGGGAACCTTCAGTGCAGCAGATGTTTTTGTAGCCTTCCCCAGATCTGTGCCTGTCAACAATCCAGTCTCTGAGCTCTGCAGGCTGTTCCTTTGACCTCATGGCTTGTTTTTTCCCTGTTATGCATTGTCAGCTCTGAGGCCTTCTATAGAGAGAGGTGTGTGCCTTTCCAAATCCTGTCCTTTGAATAGTTTACCTGATTAATTTACCAGAGCTCAATTTCATGTGTTTGTGCAGAAGGTCTGAATACGTATGTCAATGTGATATTTCAGTGTTTTCTTTTCCATACATTTTCAAAAAAAATTTAAATTTTGTTTTCACTTTGCCATGATGGGGTGTCAAGTGTAGATAATGAAAAGGGGAATTTTTTGACTCTAACATCAGGCTGCAATAGAAGAAAGATTTAAAAAAGTATGAGGGGTGGAAATACTTTCAAAATGCACTGTAAACATAACTCTACTCAAAGGTGAGCCATGGATGGTCAAAATACCCTAAGAGATGACTTATTACATGGGACCATATGAAGTGTCTACATTGACAAATCCAACCCAGTAAACAGTCGATAAAGGTTGATAAAGCTGTGATTCTTCTTCTACTGACCTGAAACAACAAACCATGTTTACACAGAAGGTTTGTCTGTGGAGTCCTCCCCTCACAGGTTTATTCAGGATGAATAAAGAGGACCCCAACCCATAATCCTCCTGCAGACACACCTGTAGAGGAGAGTATAAAGAGTGTGGACTGAGCTGAGTCAAACATCAATCTTCAAGGAGTCTCTCCACAGAAGCTCCACAGCCACCCTGAAGATGACTCCCTCTGCCGGCCTGCTCCTGCTGCTCCTGCTCGGCCTCTCTCAGGCTCTTCCTCTCCAGGAGGAAGGAAGCACAGAGGGAGAAGAGGAAGTCCCAGACAGCGTGGACATCACCACCAGAATCCTGACCTCCAACAACGGCACAGATGAGATCCTGCTGGAAGGAGACCTGCTGGCTCCCAGAACCAGAAACGCCATGATGTGCTGGTCCCAGAACTGCCTGTGGAGGAAATCCTCCAACGGCCTGGTGGTGATCCCCTTCACCGTGAGCAGCCAGTTCAACAGCTGGGAGAGGAAGAAGATCGAGTACGCCATGCAGGTGTACCACAGCAGGACCTGCATCCGCTTCGTCCCCCGTCAGAATGAAAACGACTACATCAGCATCGAGAACAAAGCGGGATGTTTCTCCTCTCTGGGCAGAGAGGGAGGCAGACAGGTGCTCTCTCTCAACAGGCAGGGCTGCCTCTACCACGGCATCATCCAGCACGAGATCAACCACGCTCTGGGCTTCCAGCACGAACAGACCAGGAGCGACCGCGACTACTACGTCAGGATCAACTGGGAGAACATCAACCCACAGATGGCCTACAACTTCTACAGGCAGTCCACCAACAACCTGAACACTCCCTACGACTACTCCTCCATCATGCACTATGGAAGAACAGCCTTCTCCATCCAGTATGGCAAGGACTCCATCACCCCCATCCCAGACCCCAACGTCCAGATCGGACAGAGGCAGGGCATGTCCTACTGGGACATCATGAGGATCAACCTGCTTTACAGCTGCCAGTAATGATGATTCTGTCTCAGTGTGTCATCAAAGAAAATAAATTTACACCATGCAGAAGCTGTTTTTATTGCTGCCTCTTTGTTGATTTTTTTCATATAGTGATATTTAAAAATGCAGTCAGTTGAATTGTTAAACATAATATATTATACATCTACTTCATAACATATCTATCCCTGTGTCTGGTTTTATTCATCATTAGAAGGTTACACAGACAAAGTCACATGAAGTGAGATATAACATCTTATATCAAGATACTTCACAAGTATATTATGTTTGCTCTTTTGGAAGCTCTTTCTTTACTCATTATAATTCAGGCCTTTCTTATTTGCTCAAATATATCAAAGTTAGATGTTTAGCCAGTCTTGTCATGAGAATTTGGTTTAAAGGAATAGTTTGGCGTTTTTTAAGTGATCTTGAAAGGGGTATGTGTCTAAAACAAGTATATAAGAAGACAAAGATGGGACTGCTTGCTCATCCAGTTTAGTAGATTTAAAGAAAAAACTTTTAACCCATTCCTGCCACTTTAAACTTGCTGAATTATTTTTCCACCAGTTTTCTGTTTCTTCTACTTTATTTCTATTACTTTATGTCTGACATTAATTCCAAATGGTCATTCCAATGTGCCCATCCACATTGTTATCATTACCTAAAAGAATAAATTCTATCTTAAGAAAAGGTGTTTTTATCTTGAAAAAGGCTATATTATACTACAGCATTAATAAAGAACATTCATCATTGCGTTGCTTTAATAAGAGTGATTGTTTTTCAGGTTAAAAATAAAACATGGTTATCACATATTAACTTTAGAATGAACCATAATTTTCCTGACCTCAATGAGCGCCCCACTTGTCAGGACCCCAGAAATCTCTCCCTTTTATCCCCCTTATGGTCCTTCTTTCTACTCTTTTTCATCCATCAGATTAATTTGGCTTTGGATTTAGATAACTTGTACTCTGGTTAATTTAGCACTTTTATCAGAATACTTGCAACTTTCAATTCACTTCAATTTCACTGTTTTTAAAGTTCAGAAAACAGAATATGTGACCTTCCTGCCAAAATTATTATCAATAAATATAATACAAACTAGACCACAGCTGTGTCTTTAACATCCTTTGAAGTGCTTCAAAACATTTACACCAAAGAGCTGTCTTTTGTTAGCTAGAGGAGGCTGAAATACTCAGGATGTGGTTTATTTTCACTTTCTTAGACAACAGTATGCAGTGTTAACTTATTTGATGCAGAACAACATGTTTGATTTGGGTGAGATATGAAACACAGTAAAGCTGCAAAAAGTTGACAAAACTATTACTTCATCATTGAGATTTTTCACGTGTTAAAAATTGTATTATCTACTGTTGCCAAAAATAATCTAATTGCAAGTATTCTGATAAAAGTGCTAAATTAATCAGAATACAAGTATCTTAAATTCACTGCCAAATTAATCTGATTGGGTGAAAAGAGTTCTCTGAGCAAGGCGGTCCATAAGGGGGATAAAAGGGAGAGGTTTCTGGGGTCCTGACAAGTGGGGTGCTCATTGAGGTCAGGAAAATTTTGGTCCATTCTACACTCTTAGAAATTCCCCCGTTAAAAAACAGTGAACAACTGGCAGTAGGGTTGCCAAGGAGTTACTGTAAAATTAACAGTATGTTGCTGTAGCTGAAATTTACCGTTAGTTACTGTTTTTTTTATACATACAGCAAAAAGCTGTTATTTTAAACCTTAACGGGAAAATACTGTTGAAAAGATTAGCAGTTTTTAACCATTTATTTACACTTTTTCATTAGATGTATTGTGGCAAGCTGTGGTAAGAAATGGCTTATAGACTAGCTGAATGAGTTTGACAAGCCCTTGTGCAATGAGCATGAGCAGCTATCATGTATTTTCAACACAGACAGGCAGCGTAGTCTGCACCATTAACCCCCTCACTCATGGTGTGACATTTCAAAAGAACACCCCCAAAAAACATGAAGCAACAAACAAAACATGCACGATTACAACCCCACAATGAAACATGAACATTTAAGAACACCAGAAGAGTGAATTCCCTTGCACAACATAATACCCAGAAGTCCCTGCTCCAGGCGACTGCTTCCTGAATCACCACAGTATATTTACAGATTTTTACTGTGAATTGTAACAAAAAACTACAGTCGATAACTTGCTGTGAATTCATTTCTTTCTAGCAAAATTAACAAACTAAAAACGAACTCAGAGATCACAGACCTCTGCCATTAGCCCTATCTCCCAATAGTAAAGAATCGTTTAAAAAATTCCAGGATCCAGATGGTGATCCGTATCACTCCTAAAATCGAATCAGTTCTTCCTTATGCCATTTCTGACATTTCCTGAAAATTTCATCAAAATCCGTCCACAACTTTTTGAGTTATGTTACTAACAAACAAACAAACTAACTAACAAACTGACCCTACTGATCACATAACCTCCTTGGCAGAGGTAATAATACAATAAATGAATTATCTGAATTCAGTTTTTAGCAACTGTTAAGATCAAGCAAATGTTAGCTGGCAAAGAATTTACTCACTCTGTGTGCCTGCAGTGTTTGTGCGTCATGTCAAACTCTTGCTAATGCTAATTTTACAAATGACCTCAAACTTAGTAAGTGATGGTTTTTGCCTATTCTACCTGGCAAAGCAGTAAGGCATTAGCCTGTTTATTGTTTGGATGGAGTTGGATAACAAAGTGATTTCTAACTTCACTCTCCTTCCAAGCATGTGCTCTCACCTTCTTGTTCAACAAAAATGCAATGTAAAAATACAAGAAATTACTGATTTCTTTCCTTGAAGCAGTAATACAGTAAAATACTGTTCTAAACCGTCACTTTACAGGGTTGTCCTGTATTTAAACATAACAGGATCTTACCGTTGAAATTTCCCCGTAAATTTACAGCAATCTGTTAGAGTGTAAAGTTAATCTGTGGTAACCATGTTTTATTTTTAACCTGAAAAACAATCACTCTTATCAAAGCAACGCAATGATGAATGTTCTTTATTAATGCTGTAGTACAATATAGCCTTTTTCAAGATAAAAACACCTTTTCTTAAGATAGAATTTATTCTTTTAGGATATGATAACAATGTAGATGTCCACATTGGACCAAACCATTTGGATCTAATGTCAGACATCAGGATGCAGGAAATAAAGTAGAAGAAACAGAAAAGGTTCTTAAAGGCTTAAAGTGGCAAAAAAAAAAGTTGGGAAATTGAAATAAAGTAGCAAAAAGATATTAAAAGAGGAAAAAACATGGTGAAAACTGATTAAATGTAAGTGGTCACGTCAATCTCCAGACTTAGGGGCCGTACACACAAGTTTAGAAGTATCAGCAAAAGTGTTTCATTGTAACGCCATTTCATCCACATGGGAACAACATTTTGGGAGCCCGAAAACACTACTTTTTAAACTTTGAACAAATCTATATACAACAACCGTGTCGTCTGTACAACGAAGCACATCTTTCCTGAAATGATTACGTCATAGCCCAGTTGACCTGCATGCACGAGCCCAGCCAACAACAACAGTAATGGAAGATTACATGATTGTGTTCGTGTCTTCTGCTCCTCTACCACCATGAGTAACAGACAGCCATAGAGAACAGCAAACTCCACATGTTATTAGATCCATTGTGGAGAGCAACCAAAAGGACAGCCAGGAGAAAGTTTTGGGTTAGAGAAAAGTTTTGGGTGTGCTTGCTTTACAGTCTTCTTCGGGTGCATTTCCATGGCAGCGTTACAGCGCCACTTACATGCCTGGTATTCAACTGCGGCGTTTTCAGTCTTTTTTGAATGGTTTTATGCTCATGAGGGTAAAATCTGAGGACAGATTGTTTCAGCACACATTTTCTGAAAGGTGGAGAAAGAGGGAGAAAGGGAATGGATTTTTCTGGTATTTGGGGGGATTGTGGACAGGGCACATATTTTTGTTAGAAAAGCCTGAAAAGTGATTTTTGCATAATATGTCCCCTTTAAGTACAATTTTTGTTTATCAATTATTGCATAAAGAATAAAAAAAAAACCTGATTAAGTGGTGAAATGATCTGTAGAATCAGTTTTTCTACTTTCTTTTAAAGGCTTAGTGTATTTTTCTTTTTCCTTTGACCATACCTCTGATAGAAATGTGTACTTATTATCAAATTCACACCCTAAGACAAATAAATCCAAACCTACAAAGGACATCAGAGTTCTGAGCATTAAATATGAATTGTGACATCATTTGCATCCATGTCCTGCTGATTTATCTGTCCGTTGCAGTATTCATAAATGAAAGCCTTCTTTCTGTGGGCCTTGTGATTAAAAGGCATCCTAAAATGATGTCTTCAGTTTGCTTGCTCTGCATCAGCAGCCACTGTGGTTGATCTTAAATCACCCGAGGTACTCTGAGTGACTCCATGACAAATGGACACTCCTCCTGCTGAGTCCACAGTTTGCCTGATAGATTGTGCTGCTTCAGATGCTATTGAAAAGGTCCTGATAGAGCATCGGAGCGCTCCGACAAATATTGTAAGCCAAAAGCTGTACGGTGAGTGGTAAGTGACCCTGGCACTCAGTGTTCTCTTATTTCACGGTTATGATGGAGGATAGCTGCCCTGTGTTTTTTTATTACTGTCCCTGTGGCACTTTGTCCTGCCGCTCTGCTGCCATTTTCATTTTTCTGCATGACAAACGTCAGAGTGGATTAAATCCATCATCCTGATCCCTGAAACTAACCAGACCAACACTTGGCTCTCTTTATTTCAGAATAAACATTTAACTATGGGGGTTTTATATACTTCACACATTTTAAGCATGATAAGTATTTTGAGAGCGGGGTGAGGAAGGAGCTCATTCACACAGAAAGAGACAGACACCTAAACAGACTGGTCTGAGAAGGGCTGTCAGGGCCAAAGCTTGATCTTTATTACATTATGACCAAAGCACAACACAGACGTGTTGTTCAGAGACCACAGGAGGCTGTATTAGGCTGTATAGGCTTTCATGTGAATCTGGGCAGTATTTTACAGCAGCTCTGCAGACTCTAAGGAGTTTTCCCTCTTTTATTTCTGTTTCTTGTGTCTTTTTTGTCTCTATTTCATTTTGTGAGTGTTTGGAATTTCCCCTTGTTGGACTAATAAAGGAATATCTTACCTTATTCTTTTTGTATGTGTGGGGTAATTTGAAAAATTTCAGGCATTTTCATTGAAATGTGGGAAATGTATTTGCAGTTTTGGCGAATTTGATTTGAATTTTCTGTGGGAAATTGCTTCAAGAATGTTTTTTTTTCATGTAAACTTCAATAATTTCTTATTTCGGGTAATTTTCTGTCATTTTCCTTTAATTTTTTGAGAGTGTTTTGATAAATTCTTCAGAATTTGAACAGAAATTTTAGGGGGAATTTGCTTTGAAATTTGATTAATTTACATAATATTTTGGGGGGGCTTGTAACTAGAATGGTTAGGCTTTATGAAAATTAAACAATTTAAATTAAACATTTGGGGAATATTTGAAGAAATTCTGGTGTTCCTTTTATGGGCTACTTAAAAAATATGGTAAACAATTTTTTACATAAATTTCAAGTTATTTGTTTTTGAATTTTTAATTTTAGGGAATACTTGTTAATTTTTAGGAAAGGAAAATTTTAGAGAAATTTTAGAGCTTTTCGTGGAAATTTTGTTTATCCTTGTGGTCCATCATCAAAATGACAGTAAAAAAGACTCCACCATACCTCTCTTAAAAACTGACACCATTTCTTACTAACCGAAGATCCCAACAACGGATCAGCTGGAGAGCACATGGCCAAAACAGATTCTCTAAAACCGGTATTTTCTGCAGAAATAGGACCTTTAGGAGATTTGCAGGTATCAGTTTTGGTAAAAACTAATTCCTCTCAAGGACAAGACTGAACTTTTAAAGTTGTCAGGTACTTCTTATCCCAAATACGTTTTAGAAAGTAAAAATGCATCCCAAACAAAAAGGTTTCTATAAAGTCATGTCAATTAAAATTGGAATATTTAATATAAAATAAGTGACCATAAAAATCACTTCTGGTATTTAGTAGATGCACACTTGACTGCAATTACAACTCTGAGTCAATGTGGATAGGTCTCAATCAGGCTTGTACATCTGGACACTGTGATTTTCCTCCATTCTTCTTTGAAAAATTGCTGAAGCTTCAGGCTGTCAGGTTCCACAGGGATCAGGTGTGAAAGCCCCTTTTCAAGTCCAGCCACAAATCCTCAATTAGATTTAGGTCTGAGCTTTGACTCCGCCACCCCAGAACATTCACCTTGTTGTCCTTAAACCATTTCTGTGTAGCTTTCTCTGTATGCTTTGGGTCATTGTCTGAGTGGAGAATAAATCTTCTCCCAAGCAGTCGTTCACTTCCAGACTGAATAAGATTGTCCTCCAGGATTTTCCTATATTTTGAAGAATTCATTTTACCTTCTACTTTTACAAGCCTAACAGGGCCGACTGCCAAAGAGCATCCCCACAGCATGATGCTGCCACCACCGTGCTTCACAGTGGGGATGATGTGTTTGTGCTGATGTGCACTCAGTTTGTGAGGATGGCCTGATCTAGGCAGATTTACACATGGATTTAACTGAACTCCTTTGTATCTAACTTTGCGTCTGTCACCTGGCTTATACTTTTCAATCACATTTTCTCTGAGTTGCTTGGAGTGTTCTGTTGTCTTCATGGTGTAAATGTAGCCAGGAATACTGATTAACCAGTGACTAGAGCTTCCAGACACAGGTGTCATTCACTGCACTGAGGTGATCCTCATTTCACTAATTGTGAGACTACTAGCACCACTAGCACTGGACCTCTGTTGAATTAGGTCAGGGGAGATGTACGTATCATCTTTTGGTTTAATTGGCATTGTTTTGAAGAAATCTGTTTTCACTGTGGCATAAAAGATATTTTTCTGCAAAAGATCCAATTCTGTTGACCATGATTAACTTTTTAAATCAATAAAAGGGTAAAACATCAAAGGGGGTGACTAGTTTTTACAGACATTGTACTTTTACAGAACGTAACATAAGAGCAGATGACATCCGCGAGTACATACGTCCCTCCAGGACTTTTTGAACACATCCCAGTCGGACTAGACTAGAGACTCCGAGCTCAACAGAAGTACCAGTTCTTTAATCTTTGATCATCTTTAAAAATTGCAAGTGTTTCATGGGCACAATGTCCAGACTCAACATTAGCATCATGAAGGTTGATATATGTCAGAGAGCATGTGTTTTTCATGAGAATCCTAATTTCAATCCCCACTGCATCTTTCAAGTAAGTTGTAGGAATATGCCCTTAAACAAGTTGCATGCCACCCCTTTATCGTGTATTCCCTCCAGACAGTGAATTAAACCACCTTTGGTGTCAAAATATAGCAGCTTGATGCTTAAAGTGCACATTGAAAATCATGAAATAAATATGTTGTAGGTTGTAATGGTCCCAGAGCATTTGTCCTCACTGATACTGCAGCACTTAGTCTTGAATGTGTTCATGTAGAACAGCTGCTGCACTACAATAAGCTGCGCTGCTGATGTGTGTAATAGAGTGACTGTGTGGCGGTGTTGCATTTTTAACCACCCTTAAGCTAGCTGAGTACACCTCAGTCAAGCATGAAGATAGATTACCTAAGCTAAAGCTACTGCTTTCTTCTTACATTCTAAATCAGGCGTGTTACTCAAGCTATTTGATCAAGGTTGAGTATTTCATTTGGGGTAATCAACCAGTTTCTTACTGTTTATATGCATGACTTTGTTTTAGGTTATAACAAAGATACACTGTCATGTTGTCTAGCATCTAAAAAAGGGTTAAGATTGTCATGGTAAATCCCCAGTAAAGCTATGTTTCTCCTTCTACTGACCTGATAAAACAAAGCATGTTTACACAGAAGGTTTGTCTGTGGAGTCCTCCCCTCACAGGTTTATTCAGGATGAACAAAGAGGACCCCAACCCATAATCCTCCTGCAGACACACCTGTAGAGGAGAGTATAAAGAGTGAGGACTGAGCTGAGTCAAACATCAAGCTTCAAGGAGTCTCTCCACAGCAGCTCCACAGCCACCCTGAAGATGACTCCCTCTGCCGGCCTGCTCCTGCTGCTCCTGCTTGGCCTCTCTCAGGCTCTTCCTCTCCAGGAGGAAGGAAGCACAGAGGGAGAAGAAGAAGTCCCAGACAGCATGGACATCACCACCAGGATCTTGACCTCCAACAATGGCACAGATGAGATCCTGCTGGAAGGAGACCTGTTGGCTCCCAGAACCAGAAACGCCATGATGTGCTGGTCCCAGAACTGCCTGTGGAGGAAATCCTCCAACGGCCTGGTGGTGATCCCCTTCTCCGTGAGCAGCCAGTTCAACAGCTGGGAGAGGAAGAAGATCGAGTACGCCATGCAGGTGTACCACAGCAGGACCTGCATCCGCTTCGTCCCCCGTCAGAACGAGTACGACTACATCAGCATCGAGAACAAAGCGGGATGTTTCTCCTCTCTGGGCAGAGAGGGAGGCAGACAGGTGCTCTCTCTCAACAGGCAGGGCTGCCTCTACCACGGCATCATCCAGCACGAGATCAACCACGCTCTGGGCTTCCAGCACGAACAGACCAGGAGCGACCGCGACTACTACGTCAGGATCAACTGGGAGAACATCAACCCACAGATGGCCTACAACTTCTACAGGCAGTCCACCAACAACCTGAACACTCCCTACGACTACTCCTCCATCATGCACTATGGAAGAACAGCCTTCTCCATCCAGTATGGCAAGGACTCCATCACCCCCATCCCAGACCCCAACGTCCAGATCGGACAGAGGCAGGGCATGTCCTACTGGGACATCATGAGGATCAACCTGCTTTACAGCTGCCAGTAATGATGATTCTGTCTCAGTGTGTCATCAAAGAAAATAAATTTACACCATGCAGAAGCTGTTTTTATTGCTGCCTCTTTGTTGATTTTTTTCATATAGTGATATTTAAAAATGCAGTCAGTTGAATTGTTAAACATAATATATTATACATCTACTTCATAACATATCTATCCCTGTGTCTGGTTTTATTCATCATTAGAAGGTTACACAGACAAAGTCACATGAAGTGAGATATAACATCTTATATCAAGATACTTCACAAGTATATTATGTTTGCTCTTTTGGAAGCTCTTTCTTTACTCATTATAATTCAGGCCTTTCTTATTTGCTCAAATATATCAAAGTTAGATGTTTAGCCAGTCTTGTCATGAGAATTTGGTTTAAAGGAATAGTTTGGCGTTTTTTAAGTGATCTTGAAAGGGGTATGTGTCTAAAACAAGTATATAAGAAGACAAAGATGGGACTGCTTGCTCATCCAGTTTAGTAGATTTAAAGAAAACCCGAACTTAAAACAAGATTGGGGTAAACGTAAGTTTTTTGACACACTGTACTCATGTTTTTAAAGCTTTTTTTAATTAGCAAATCTATCACAGTGGAGCGTATCTCTTTCTTTCTTTCTTTCTTTATGAGGATCCCCATTAGCACTAGCAGAAGCATTGGCTATTCTTCCTGGGGTCCAACACACATAAGGTCATACACATCAACACACAATAAAACATTGCTCTTTTTGAAAAGATTAAAAGAGAAATGTAACATGTACATAAATTTGTACCTCCCAAAGATAATACTCATCCCTCATCCAGTTGGTTTAACCCTGTGCCCTGCTGCTTAAAATAAGTCATGACTTGCAAAAAACTGTTCCTGTTTAACACTGATAGAGTTCAGAGCTGAGTGAATCCGGAAGATAGTCAGACACGGGGCGAGAAATTTTTTATTAACATTTATATCAGAAGGAAGTGGTAGCAACAGACTAAATTGACAGTGGTAGATTCAGACCAGTGCAGAGAAAAATATATCCTCCCCCTCCTCCTGGTTTATGAGGTTTATGATGCAACATGTGGGTTCATTTTTGCTGATATAATGACAAAAAAACAGCTATCTGACTTCACAGAAACATAAAATTGTGTTTTACAAAATGACACACTGTAGTGATACCAGTGTTAACTTTGACAGCTATTTTTAATTTTAGTCTCAGTCCTAACTTTTAGATTAAATGCCTTTTAGTTTTAGCCACATTTTAGTCATTTATAACCTTTTTACTGCAGGTTTAGTCTAGTTTTAGTCGACAAAAACTCAAAAACATTTTAGTCTAGTTGTAGTCCATAAAAAGTCCTCACATTTGAGTCTTAATTTATATTCTAAACATTTATTCTCTTGCCTGAATCTGTTACCAGATCATGGTAGTGTGTTCTTTGCCCCCTGCCCAACCTGGGGTCCCTGCTCTCTACAGCTGATGGACAAAATTGATACAGAGGCATTGTATTTTGACAGATTTAGCCCCAGTGGAGAAATATACGGTGGCTGGAAAGGGCAAACAGCCTGCGAAAGCTAGGTGCATTCTAAATGAAACAAAAAAGCTCCAATAAGAGGAACTCTTCAACTTTAGAATAGCAGTAAAAAGTCTGAACTAACCTCAAAACGAGAAACACGTTGCAACTGACAAAATACTCTCCAAGAATCAAAAACTAATTCAAGAAAGGCAAACATGCGTCTAATACAGAAACGATTTCAAACTCAAAACAATCCTAATCAAAACGCGCTTCGAAACAAGAAACTTCAAAGAGCTCCCGGCATCCAGGGGGCTCTCTTTCAGGAGGAGAGAAAGGAGGCGATAGACAGATGGACGAGAGAATGAGCAGAGGACGGACTTGTGATTGGGTTTTGAAGCGTGACTTGGAGCACAGTCGTTAGGCGGTATTCATACTCATTACCAGTTATGTAGTTACATCAGGGTGCTGGTTGACAGATCGGTAGTGTCTGCCTGTCAAGCTGTCAATCAAATGAGATGCATCAGTCAGTGCACAGTGAGGTTTGTTTTCCAGATATAATCAAAACAATTGTGGTACAAAAAAAAAAAAACCCCACCTTTACAGGGAGCGTACATGAAGACATTAGCTAATGAGACAAGTTTGGTTTTTTGAACCAGGCTGTAAACCAGTTTATTTCTAGTGTAAAATAACGGCTTTTTAACGTGTCATGCATGTGACTTCTGGTGTTGCAGCAAGCCTCAAGTGGACATTCATGGTATTGCAGTTTTTTGCACTTCTGCATTGGCTTCATTTTTCAGGACTGGATGCTTACTGTCGACAAACCAACCCCTCTCGATCAGAATGAAATTTCTTTCCAAATGAGCTGAATCTGAGTATTTTATTCCAAATAAAGAGTTTATATGAAGCATTTTTATTCAGATCAGGCATTTATTAATGTAAACATGTAGACATAGGTGTTAAAAGTATACTTAAATGTATAAAAATACAACAGTGTGAGTGCTAAAAATGAACAATATAAGAGGGTTAAAATATGAACACTATGCTGATTTCACTCAGAACCCTGGAGAATTAGATCAACTTGAAAATGATGTTAAATTTAATACTATGAGAGTTGAATAAACAAGTCTGGCTTCACCACTGCAGACATCACACACTCCATGTATTCACACCTTCCTCTGACAGTTTTTGATAATGAAATGGATCATTCCCCATGCAGTGAAAGAAAGTTCATTAGTGGTGAACAGTTTAATCATTTCACTGAGAATCGGCGCTTGAGTTTGGATCATTGAGCTTTGTAAAGGTGATTTTTGTGCAGATTTGTCAGGAATTGTACTCACTCTTTTGCACACATACTGCATTTGCTCCCTTCCTGATTTCTGTCTCTCCATCATCAATGTTTATGACTCTATCTACTGTCATCCTCTGTCTGAATAAAGGCACAAAATCTCCGAAATATCTTTAGAAATATTAGACAAACATAACTCGAGTAAATGCAAAATTCACTTTTTAATTCAGAAATCAAAAAAGTGCAATTTGCTGTAATGAATGAGAAAATTGAATCTGTTGTCCAGGTCAGATTAATTCTTAAGAAGTTAAAACTGTATGAATTCAAAAATGCTTCTCTCATTTGAGAATCAAACCAAAGAGTAAGAGAAAAACTGTATAACATTATGGTTTGAGAAATCAGAGAAAAAAACACAGTCAAATAAAGAATAAAAATAGTCTTAAAATTATCTGTAGAACCCACAATGATGTCAATATGATATGAAATCAGAGCTGCATTTGTGTGTAAAAATGATATCTAAGTTTGATATAAACAGGCAGGTTATAATGATGAGTGAAGTCTCGGTGTGTTTTGGGGTCTTTGTGCGATTATTTTGGTGATATTTTGCTTTTTCTGTGGTGATGATGAAGCTAAAAGTCTGCGCAGGTAGACTGATGATGTTTGGGAAGTGACGGAGAGGAGGAGAGGGAGAGAAGTCACACCTCCCTCTCTGCTGTGATCCACGGATGGGAGAAGGAGGAGGAGCGTCACAACGCCGCCTGAAGGACGCAGAGCTGCGGCTCGGAACCGGGCTGAGGAACCTAATCCAGTCGGTACCGGTCCAGGGTGGAGATCTAACAACCCGGATGTGAAGAGACAGCGTCTTGTAGTCCTACGTGAGGTATTAGAGACCGTCACAGCTACGTATTTTCATATGATGTAGCCGAGACGCACTGGCTGGACTGGCGGTGAAGAGAGGTCGCTGACGGACTGTGCGTAATGCTGAGTGGACAGCAGTATTTCTCGCTGTATTTTCCAGCCTAGACGGGCTATTGACAGGAGATTCGCACTTCTTCTGCAGTGCAGCTCGTCATCACAACCAGATGCTCCCCGCCGGACTGGACCCGTTCAGTTTCATGCCGTCCAAGCCGACCGGAGCCTGAGCCGAAGGATGCAGGTTAAAAACCAGATCTGCACCGAGCGGAGCAGCACCACCGACGACCCGGAGCAGGATGACAACCAGAAGAAGACCTCGTGTTTCTCCAACATTAAGATCTTCCTGGTATCGGAATGTGCGCTCATGCTGGCTCAGGGCACCGTGGGAGCCTATCTGGTGAGTTTCCACAGACGGACACAGCGCTGGTCTGGGGGATCGTCGTATCTCAGTTGATCTCAGGTAACATGGGGTTAACGCAGCGTCCTTCAAACCGGCACAGGCAGACAGACAGTGAGGAACGACGCGCTGTCTCAGCTGATGCGGTTAATAAGCACATTATTCTGCTCACATTAGAATAATCACATCCTATAGCAGCCGTGGGACGCGCTGCTTTCACTGATTGATGACTTGCTGCGTATTATCCATCAGGCCTTTGCACCATCTGCATGACACAAAGCGCGTGACGGCGGCCGTCGGCTCCACGTTGTTGTTGGAGAATTTGATATGCGCACACGGAGGGTCTGCTGGAGAGCAGGTTACGAAACGCAGGTCCAGAGCTCCATCCTGCTACATAATGCAGGAGGCCTTTGACACCAGAGGATACAGGCCTGTAGATGACGTGAACATCACAACAGAAGCGACCACTGCTTTGTTGGATTTTCAGACATGCTTGTTTTATCATACATTTGTCATGATTCCAGGAGTTTGGTCCGGTGATGATCAAATGAGCTGTAGTGAGGACCAGTCAGACAGAAGACATGCAAGGTTAAACTTGCAAACGCAAAGCATATTTTATACCAGTAAATTAGAGTGAACCTGCTATATGAGTCCCTTATTTGTCTGTGAGGTGATCTCTATTAATCTCTCAGACTTGGCCTCTCTGTGTTGCTGTAAATCTGCCTGAAGATGAAAGATGTCACTTAAATCAGATCACTGTGAGCTGATCAGAGACATCTCCTCTGATAGGTGTCAGCCTGGTCTTGACTCTATAAATAATTGCACAAGCAGGCTTTATGTGGCTCTTCAGGGGGGGAATTTTGTTGACAGAGTGCTAGGGCTGGGAAATACGCATTACATTTAGGCTATGCTGATATTATGCATGCTGACATTTTTATAGCAAAACAACAAAAACAAAGTCAAATCCATCCTAGCCAATATGTGGCCAAATAGTTCCACGTGTTTCTTACTGTATCTATTTTTAATCACCTTGTTGAACATTGCTCTCCCTTATGGTTTGATATTTATTTGAATACAACATAAACTAGACCATCATACAACCTTGCTCTATATCCTTTGAAAATATATCAGTGCCTCTTTGAATCTCCATGAAATATCCAGGCCTACAAAC
The DNA here is from genome assembly GCF_018320785.1 of Cheilinus undulatus. Taxonomy (NCBI): domain Eukaryota; kingdom Metazoa; phylum Chordata; class Actinopteri; order Labriformes; family Labridae; genus Cheilinus; species Cheilinus undulatus. The sequence continues at coordinate 15,315,740 of NC_054865.1, forward strand.
TTTACAGCTTGAATCACCAAAAATGGATAAATAGACAAGGTCACTGCAGAGGTGCTGCTTTCCAGCATTCAAGGAAAGCAACTGCTGGGGTCCTAGCAGTGTTTCCCACAGAATAAAACTTCACTTGGATGGTCATCCTGCCCCGTCACATCAGGTATGGGGGGCATATGCCAATTTGGCACTTTGTCGCTTCAACCTTGGAATCCCAGTGGCTATCCTCAAGGCTTGTGCCAGGCCCATGCCCCATCACTCCAGGTGTCCTCCCAGCTTCCCCGTCCACGACGTATGTAATCACCCCCAGCGTCTGGACCAGCCTGCCGGGTCCTGGGCACCCAGCTGGATCAGGCCTGGGAAAGTGCAGCTGCTTTTCCTGTGTAAAGCAGCTGATCCTTTCTACCTGCTCTCCTGAGCATGTCAGCATTAGACTGGCATCTAAGACTGGTGTCCTTTTTTGTGTTTCTGCTACTTTGATCGCATTGATGCTCAGATAACATTACTTGTCTTTGAAATGTTTCACTATATAGCCAGGGTTTTTTTCCTGACAGATACTTTAGGGGCAAGACTTTCCGAGAAACTCAAACAAACATTTTGGTCTAATTAACAAATTATTGTCAAAATATTTTGATTTTCTTTAAAAAAGTTTAGTCTGAAGCATTGAGAACACCTTTACTGCAAACAGCCACAAGGGGGCAACTGAGATATTTTAGCCACATTTTTCTGCGACTGTTGTGCTGCCCATCATTGGGTTTGATGCTAACATGCTGTGTTTTGATTGTTGGAAAATCTGTGAAGGAAACAGGTTTTTGGTGTTGACTCATAGGCAACAACAGAGAACTGCTCTTGGAGGGCAATAAAGGATTTCTGCATAGAGAAAGGCTAAAATAAAGGCCATATTTTCAGCTTTTTACGACTATGCCAAACATTCAAAGTGCAGAAATAAAAACATTTTTGATTCTTCAGCAATTTTTGTGTCTCGAAAGTGTTGAAATATTCAGGCAAAAGATTTTAGAACATTTAAAAAAAAACTCAGAGAAAGAGCAGCAGGCAGGAATTATTCAAAGCTTGAGTCTAAAGTCAGCACTGGTGTATGGATCTGTTTCCCCAAAGTGGTCCAGTTTGGTTCGGTACAGTTTGTCATGGTTAAGCTCATTAAACTCTGATCTTTCCCATGTTTCCTCAGCTGATGTCCATCTCGCTAACCTCCAGCCTCGCTTGTCGTGGCGGGAAATCTGTCTAATTTATGAGATCCAGAAAATTTGACCCAGCTCACTAGAGCTGGTTGTGTAACGTCTCTTTACTTGGTACAAGTTTAGCTTTTCAAATGTGGATTAAATAATGACAAAGGAAGGGGAAAGGAAACTGGCAGTCAAACGGGAAATAGGGATCACAGCAATGTTAAAGAGACGTTCTGTAGCGCAGGCTCATTTGTGAATGGCTCATCATCTCTCGGTGGCTTTATTTATTTATTTATTTACTCAGTTGATGGTCTATCACTGTTTCAGTTGAAAGCAAGACTCTTCAAGACTCTTGTCTCCATCTAGCTAGATGATGCTAGGAGTCTGCAGCACTGAGTAATTAGTGATATTGATCACAACATTTTTTTTCCCCCTCGTATTTTCTGAATTTTCCGAAGGGCCTAATGTGGCCCTTGTGCTGCCAGTTTGGGACCACTATCCTCAAGTACATACAGGATAATAATGGATACAACACTTCATTTTTAATATAAGATGTTGCTTTATTATGGTTTTGAAACCCAAATGTGCATGAGAATTTCATCAGAGGAAAATGATTTCCTGTCTGTAGATGTTCCTCATGTTTAAACTTAGAGAACACAATATTTTTATGGTGTTTGTATTCAAAACTAGAAAATAACACTAATGTGAATTTTGTAAATTAAGTAAATGATCAAATTTGACATGTCTTTTTTTAACTTTCGTAAACTACTGCTCATATTTACTAATGGGGCTGTGCCCTGATTTAAGGGCCTGCTGTATATTTTTGCCTTGGACCAATATCTTCCCAATTCTCACTGGTTAGTATGAGATGACAAAAAAAAGAGGATTCAAAATTGCATGTAAAACCTACTACATCTCCAAGATCTTGAGTACTGAGTAAAAGCTTATGATATTGGCATGTTACAGTGTCATAAAGGCAGCTTTGTTTGGACTGTTCATGTGTTTGTAGACAACTGCAGCTTGGCAGAACCAGGCGAATGTTGGTTTTAATGTGTTTTGCTCCAGTCACTACTTCAAAGTGCATTAGTGGTACCTTCAGCTGATCAAAGCCAGCTCCACTGATATGCATCAGCATTGTTTTGATTATGAATAACTGCACATGCAGGCTGGATTAAATCCTACATGAGAGACATTTGGCAAAATACCCAGTTTCATTGAACAAAACCAGAGAGACAGTCAAGGTCAGTGATTTCACTCTGTTATATCCAGCCAGTGCCCGCTGGTTGGGATGAGAGAAAACAGAAGAAAAGTCCAAATTGCATGAAAACAATAGCCCTCCAGTTTGACCAAACACAGACTTGCTTGTTGTGTCGTCATTAAAGAGGCCTCGTTGAACTCGTCAGTCGTTCTGCAGCTTGGCAGAAACACGACCTGTTTGGTTTTAATGTGTTTTGCGGCACTCACAAATTTAAAGCGTATTAGTGTTCACCTTGAAGACTGCAGTGATTTCTTCCTTTAAAACAGCTTCTCAACCCAAAAGTGCACCTTTAGCAAATCATGCTGCAGACAAAAAAACAGAGTAGAGCCACTTCCTGTCCTCTCCGCTGTGAAATATATTGTTCATTTCATCATCTTTTATCCCTCCCTTCACAGCTTGCTTTTATTTTACCCTCTCCCTTCAGTAGCACATTATCTCCTTTACTAAAAAACAGTAAATCTTTAGAAGCTTTAACAACCGATCATCACCCGTCAACGGCTCTCTATGGTTTAGTGTATAGATAAGATGTGAAACCTTTTCAGAGTGTTTAATTGTCAGGCTTTAACGTTTTTTATCTGTCTGATCCACCATGTGTGCTGCACTGTGTGCTGACAGATCTAGGTTAGTGTTTCACAGTTGAAATAATAGAGCCGTGACAGCCGTCTTCCTATTTTAGAAGTGAATAACACAGTGATTGTCCTTTTTTGTAGAGAGGGGAGCTAACATCTGTGTAACTGTTAAGACTGCTCAGACAACTCTGAGTGTTTCACTGAGGTCAGGTCTAGTCAGCCATGACTGAGGACAGGGTACACTATTCTCTTTTCCTCACTTTTTGATAAAAATATAATCTGCAGTGGTCATTTTCTCTAGATACTATGTTCAAATGGCATGCAAGCATCAGATGTGGCGTCACATTGCACAGCTCACTGTCCAAACATCATTCATTCTTGGCCCAGTGCCAATAAAAAGTATTCATCCCTTTGGTTACCCTTTCATTGATTTAATTGATCAATTATACTCAATATGATTTAGCTTTTGACAAAAAAGTAACTGCATAAATATTTACCCCCTTTAAAGCAACTGACCTAATTCAGTGGAACAATTGGTGCTAGTAGTCTCACAATTATTGAAACTGGGATCAGTTTAGTGCAGTGAATGTTTCTCAAGTAATTGTGGTATCAAGAGACCTGTGTCTGGAAGCTTCAGTCACTGGTTAATCAGTATTCCTGGCTACCATTACACCATGAAGACAAAAGAACACTCCAAACAAATCAGAACAAAGGTGATTGAAAAGTAGAAGTTGGGGATGGTCAAAAAGAATTGTTCTGTATTGAACTTCCCTTGAAGTCCAGTTAAATCCATCATCAAGATATTGAAGGAATATGGCACATGTGTAAATCTGCCTAGATCAGGCTGTCCTTCACATACTGACTGTTTAAGAAGGAGACTAGTGAGAGAGACCACCAGGACACCTATGACTACTATGAAGGAGTTACAAGCTTTAGCATGTGTGTTGGGAGAGACTCTGCATACAACAACAGTTGGCCGGGTTCTTCTCCAGTCAAAGCTCTCTGTTTTTTTTTATCCAGATTAAATCTGGCCTAGAGTTCATTAAAAGGCATGTGGGAGGCTCCACAGTCAAGAGGAAGAAAGTTCTTTAGTCTGATGAGACCAAAATGGAGCTTTTTGGCCATCAGACAAAATGGCCTCAGTTGTTCTTGAATCTGCTTTGATAACAATCCCCTGAAGGCTGAGCTCATCCCTGTTGCTTGTGCTCCTTTTCTTACCACACTTTTCTCTTCATGTCAACTTTCCATAAATATGCTTTGATTCAGCCTCTGAGAACAGCCAGGCCTTTTAGCAGTGACCTTCTGTGACTTACCCTCCTTGTGGAGGGTGACAGCAGTCTTCCCCATGATTGTGGTTGTGTTAACTGAACCACAGGGAGAGAAAGAAGGCTCAGGAAACCTTTGTAAATTTGACTTTTCCACAATATTCTGATATTTTGAGATAGTGGATTTTTTTTGTGAGAAGTAAGCTGTAATAATCAAAATTGAACAAAAAGTTACTATTAAAATGTTTCACTTTGTCAGAGATGAATTTTGAATATATAAAAGTTTAACTTTTTGAGGTAAATCACGATTGAAAATGAACTTTTACACGATATTCTAATTTTTTGAGATTCACCTGTATATTTACATATTTAGAATATGAAAAGATGCTTTATAAATGATGGTAATTACTTGGGATTCGTACTTATAAATGTATTAATCGTTCTTAGTGGTTTGGAAACAACATAACTATGTGGTCATATGGTTGAACTGAATTAAATTGACTTGGATTTAATTGAATGGACACAAGCAGCTCATCCTGAAAATGCGTTGAAGTTTTCAGGTGTTTGGTGCATTTATGGATGGCCAAATAACATTCACTGTGAATCAGTTCAATTCAGATCCAGTGGCAACAATGGGCAAGGGTGAGGTCATCCTATGCACATGTGGGTCTCTGCCAAGCGGCAACCTCCGGTCCTGAAAACTAGAGCCAATGTGGAAGTGCAAAAATGCAATACCACGAGTGTCCACTTGAGACTGGCTGCAGGAACACCTGAAGTCCCATCTGAAAACATGTTTAAAAAACATTTCTACACTATGAATAAACTGTTTTACAGCCTGGTTCAAAAAAACAAACGTGTCTTATTGGCTAATGTCTTCATGTGGGGTGAATTTTTTTGTATCACAATCATTTTGATTATATTTAGGAAAAACCTCACCGCGTTGATTGGCATGTCTTATTGTTATTGACAGATAGCTTGACAGGCAGAAGCTACCTCCAGAAGGCCGGCTTTAGTGCTAGCTGAGCTGACAGGAAGTCGAGCTCAGTGGGTGGGCTCTTGTCTGCCGTTAGGTTGATCCAAAGTCCAGTTGAGACAGCAATTTCAATATGAGCCCGCCCCAGATTGGCTTCAAAAGCTGTTTGAGTCCACCTGTTGTAAGCAGACGGCAGACGTCACACAGGCTTTGTCCAATTCTTTCTACAGTCTATGGTCTCTGCCCACCTAAAAAAAGGTGTACAGGAAGAACTGTTTGTTCAGCTAACAGGAATCCAGGTACAGGTCCCAATGTGTGACATGGTTGGCAGCCTACATTCAGCATGGGCATCTGCTGTAAGCCAACACCTTTTCAACGTTGTTTCCAGACATCAGTCATATAGAGTGAAACAGCTGCATTACTGAGCGATGTAAGCTTAGACAGTGACAGTGCATTTCCATAAAGCAGTTTGGCTCATTAGAGTGGGGAGGTTGGGTGTGTTAAATCTTGATCTTGCTTGTGTTTACACAGAAAGATCACTATGATCACACAGGTGCACTTGGTACCCAATCAGAGGGGTGCCAAAAGTGGGGCGGACAGATCAGTTATTTTGAAACCTTTCCCTACTTTTGACAGTGGAAACACCTAAGAAAGAAAGAGACAGTACTCCACTCTAAAAGTTTTCCTGTGACTTCTTAGTGTTTTATGTTGATTTAAAATTTGGTGCTGCAGGAAATACAGGATGATTAAGAAGAAAATGAACAGATTTTATACATGACTTCTCCTGCATGATTCTCTGTTTTATCTAGAAAGTTCTCCTAAAAGTCCTGGAGCTGACACTGCAGGTTTTGCTTTTAATGAATGATTAATAAAAGTTTAAAATAACTCCTGGCCAACCTCGTATCGTCACTCCTGGATGTTACTGAACACAGGCTTGGCACAAGTACTAGTTCATCACTCTCTCACACAGACCCAGAGCACAGCTGCTACGACGTGTTTGTGTCCGTCTTATAATTAGAACAGCTGTGTGAGGTTTTCTTGCCTGAAGCTACGCACATGCACACGTCCCTTTCCCCCTTGTTGGCATCAGGATAGCCTCAGGCTTGTTTTTGAGGAGGGGAAGGGAAGCAGCAGCTCTGTGTGACATCAACAGGTTGCTGTTGTTGGTACGAGTCGCAGATGGCTGCTCGTACCGTGCATTAATGAATGAATAGCAGCACGGGCTTACTCTCCTGTTTATTATGTCACACAGATTTCTGAAGAAGGGTTCTTTATCTGATTATGATCCAGAATGAAATTAATAGTGATTCCTCTTAATGGGCTACAACAGTATCAATACGGGAAAAAATATCCAGACTTTCCCTTTAAAACTCTTGCTCTGTCTCTCTCTGCTAGGTGAGTGTCCTGACCACTCTGGAGAGACGCTTCAACCTCCAGAGTGCTGATGTGGGCGTCATCGCCAGCAGCTTTGAAATCGGCAACCTGGCCCTCATCCTGTTTGTCAGCTACTTTGGCGCCAAGGCCCACAGGCCCCGCCTTATTGGCTGTGGAGGTATTGTCATGGCATTGGGGGCACTGCTGTCAGCCCTGCCGGAGTTCCTGACTCATCAGTACGAGTATGAGGCTGGGGACTCGTGGCACGCCGAGGACGGCAGAGATGTCTGCTCAAACATCTCCAGGTCAGAGAACAGAGACTCTGGGTTTAAATGTGGCAACAGAGCCAACACCAACATGATGTACCTTCTGCTGATCGGGGCCCAGGTTCTGCTGGGCATTGGAGCCACGCCGGTCCAGCCTCTAGGAGTGTCCTACATTGACGACCATGTGCATCGGAAGGACTCCTCGCTGTATATAGGTGAGTCACAATGAGCTACAAATGTCTGACTCGCAGAATGCTTCAATGCTGACTTAGACATCTGTAGTTAGATGAGTCCTGACTGATGGTTCGTTCTATCTTGATGTTAAACTTGGTCCAACAGAGTGTTGTTTTTTTTTGTAGAGTGGAAATGATCTGTGTGTAGGATCAAATCTACTGCTCATGCACATGAAAGTCAAGAAGTCACTGGGCCTCATTCACCGATAACCTTACTTTTGCTATTAGTTTTCTCAATAAAAATCAGATGAATCTTGATCAGATTCATTGTGTTCTTAAACTACTGAATTGTTCGCACCTGAGTTCTTAAACTGATGAAAGCCATATGCTCATAAGCTGGAAGCTCATGCAGGTCTCTCCTAATTAGACTACAGGGCAGTGTGCAAACACAGAGGGTACACAGGATCAAGAAAAGTAGCAGTGTTAGTAATGTCTAAATTAAAAAAAATAAACCATAAAAACTAGAGTGATGATTCAAAAGTAGATGAAATTCTGCTCAGATTGAAACCAAAAAGGGCAGTTTAATAATTTATTCAGTAGTGGATATGTAATATCTTTCAGGAAGTTTTCAGACCACTTTCACTTGTTTTCAGTTTTATCATGTAGCAGTCTGACCCTACAGTTGATCAAATTTATTTTTTCTCTCATTTATCTCCACTAGGGCAGGGCAGTTTATCTAAAATTAGATTAAATTGCAATATGGTCTGCTGCAGTTTTTAAAATTGCAGACAGTACAATATGTTTTTAGCCTGAAATGTGTCAAAATACCAGTTAAATACCTTATTTTTTACAGCAGGGATGTTATGCTATACACATCATGCAAACATTCCAGTGTCAGTAAGAAGTTATTTTTTCAGAAACTTCTGAATCTACAGTAGTTTAATTGATCTACTGTTGTGCTGGTTATAATATCAGATGTTTTTTGCTTGTGTTTCTTGAACAATACATAAGATGACACATTTAAAATGAGTAAATATGAAATCTAAATATTTCGGAAAAAAATAGCAATTTGATTATTTTTGCAAATTGTTCATCCCTAATCAAAGTGAAAACAAAGTGAAAAACCCCATTCTCTGGTCAGGGTCTTTGGCCCTCATGCTTATTGCGAAATCTTCAGAAGACTTTGAGGTATTTTCTTCAATCTCTGCACAAATGTCTCTGACTCTCACTCAAGGATAAACTGATTAGACTTTGAGGTCAAAATTAAAAGATCAAGGTCTTTGGTTCTTTTGCTCATCCCATCCTTGTCCCTGGTTCAAGGACTAACTGGGCAGATTTTAAATGTCAGAGGTCAAAATCATTATTCTTACCACCTGCTTGGGGATGCAATACTGTAACTGAAGAGTGCTTTAAGCAATTTTGAGCAAATGTCCACCCTGACTCAAGGACTGACTGATTAGTTTATTTTTGAAAGGTCACAGGTAAGGGTCATTGTACCTCATGCTCATCCCCCAATTGTGAATGCAATATTTTAAGAAGACCTTGAGGTATTTCCTGCAAACCTTGCACAAGTGTCTCTGAGTCTCACTCAAGGATAAACTGATGAGACTTTGGAGGTCAAAGGTCAAAGTCATTCGGCCTCATGTTCATCCTTTGCTTGTTATTTCATTCATACCATACACCAGGGTTAATCAATTAAAATTCAAAGAGGTCCAGTCAGGGAAAATATATTAAATGAAAAGTCAGGAACATCATAATGTCTAACTACAGTGTGATATGTGGATCTGGGGGCAATTTCAGGGACTTGTTGCGTGATAAAATATGAAAATTTGTCTACAGCTCACCCGTTTCTGTGTCCGTGCATCTCTCCTTTAGGGCCCTATTTAGGGCCCTTTCCACTAATTTTACCATAAAAAAGAGTGCCCTGTTTATGTAAATAAATAAAATGTTCACTAATTAAATAGAAACAACCTTAAATGTATTGAAAAAGGGCCACAGTTGACCCATGAGCCACAGTTTTGATAACCCTGACATAAAATATCTATAACCCCTGTAACAGTCAGATACTTCCAACGTAAGACACATCCATGTGTCTAATCACATCCTAACTGATGTTTCTAATGTAAATGAAGAAATCCTTCTGTTCTCTCAGAGTGATAGTAAGTTAATAAGGTCACATTAAAGTTAAATGGTTAAAAGTAAACCTGTTACCTTAACTTTTCTTTTCTCTCACAGTCTGTAACAGTACATGCAGTTTGATGCTGCATTGTGTTCTACTCCTGACTGTAACTTTTCTTTCCACATCTCCCTCCATCCTCGCTGTGTGTCTGCTTCATATTAGACTGCGCTAATGCAGACACGTATTGGCTCATTAAGTATGGTGGCCAAGAGGTCTCACACGAATGCAAATTCAAAATGCTTTGCAAAAAAAAAAAAACACGACATTTGAGAAAAACAAAAACAAAAGTTCACAATAAATATACAAAAGCTTGCTGCAGCGCATGAATACAAACAGCGCCGCGCATGGATACATAAACTCGGCACAGCGCGGAGGCAAACAGACTCCACAACAGCACAAAAATACAACAACTTGGCGCAGCAGATGCAAAAGTCACAACACAATGGAAGTGGGAAGTTATTAGGGACGGACCTGCTAGCCTGCTAACGGCTCCATTAGCAATAAAGTTGCGTACAACACTGCTACTCAAAATAATTTCTGTACTCACAGTAAGTAATTTGTAGTGTGTTTTTCATGATTTTTAATAACTGTAACCTCCTGTACAGTTTAATATGTATGTAAGCAACTATCTAAATCAAATTGATCAAGTCCATTCATTCATCTGACAGCTTACGTCATGCATATCGGACCCCAAACGTAGCTGTCCGCGCTGTTTGCCGGTTAAAATTACTTACAAAGCTTATCAATTACAAAATAAAATGTGCAAGAAGTGGAGCTGATGAACGAACAGTGTTTACTTACTTTAAATACTCGATCCAAGCATGTCTTCAGTTAGTTTGCCTTATGGTACGTAACTTTATTGCTAACGGAGCCGTTGGCAGCTTAGCAGGTCCGTCCCTAATAATGGCCCCATTTCCGTTGTGTTGTGACTGTTTATTTGCATCTGCTGCGCCAAGTTATTGTATTTTTGTGCTGTTGTGGAATCTGTTTGCCTCCGCGCTGTGCCAAGTTTATGTATCCATGCACGGCGCTGAGTGTTTGTATTCATGCGCTGCAGCAAGTTTTTGTATTTGTGTTGTGAACTTTTGTTTTTGTGTTTTTCTCAAATGTCGTGTTTTTCTTTTTGCAAAGCGTTTTGAATTTGTATTCGTGTGAGACCTCTCTGCCACCGTAGTTAAGCAACCAAGTGAACTACAGTATCTATGGTAGGAATTATTAAGCTAATTGATACTTGAATGGAACATCATTTAGACTGCGGGCACTCGAGTCTCGAGTTTAAAGCCCTCAAGGGGTGAGTAGGTGAGAGGTGTGTCTGTGCCTCGCGCAGAGTCTCTCCGTGACTCTCAGGAGTGGTTAGGTAAAATAACTCATAGTACGGATGGGTTTTCTTGAAGGTTCAACATTATGTCACCCTGTACTGCCCTGCGTTGAGCTACTGTTTGCTGGTGTTTCGAGCAGCTGCTTTGACATGCTGTTATTTTTTAGGACTGGGCGGGGTGAGTGCAAGCACAAGTTGTGCCATGCATTAGTGTCCCCCCAGAACATATGCCTCAGATATACATTCCTCTTAATAAAAAACAGCATTTCAGTCAAATTCATTCAAATTTTCATGATGTCCACATTAAATGGTAGATTCCGTTTTTATTTGCCAATTCCGTGATTCTGTCTGCGAAACGCAGAAACCATAGGGCCCTAGACTCCTTGTCTCAGCTCACTCATCTTTCCGTCTACTGTCTTTGTCTTTCTAATGATTGTAGGTCCGGGTCCAGGTCTGTATCGGATAGCTCTGGGTCCGGACCCAGACCGCGGTCCGCCATTTGGTGACCCCTGCCATACACTATACCAGATCTGTTCTAAAAGCTGTAAGAAAACATGTATCAAAATAAAAGATTGTTCATTTCAATGGTGCGTAATGTTGTGAAAGACTACAGTTTTATATTTAAATCAGTAATGTAACCCTGTCTCTTCTGTTCTATTTGAAAATTTCTGAGCTGAAGAATGTCACAGGAAAAATAAAGCTAGCTATGAAGAAAAGGCTCCTTAAAAGCAGCTAGCATGCTTAATCCCTCAGTGGCTTAGCAACATTAAACACAGTAGCTGCAGGCCAAGCAGCCTTTCAAAGTAAAAGTGACCAGAAAATGAACAAATATTTGGCTGGTCATTTAATCTATCTAAAGTAATGGAGGTGGTATGCTCTTGGTCAGGTTGTCCACATTTCCTCCTTGGAGGAATGGACAAAGGGCATTAACAGAAACAGAACCTAACAAAGAGAAGTTTTGATATAAATGTATTTTTTCATTTTGTAATTTTGTGTTATTAAGGGAAATTGACTGCCTGTTTGGATAGAGACCTTTTATTTTGAAAGAAAATAAGGAACTTAAGATCAGTTGAAGATTATGACATTAACTTAACCACAAGAGAAAAAAAAAAAATCAGAGAATGGTGGAGCTAAGGCAGCCACAAGCCTCCTGACAAACAGCCACAGTGTACTTGCACGGTCTGATAACAGCAGCGCCCCTAATTATGAGTAATTGTACCCTTCTGAAAACCAAAATGGATGACTTATTTAAAAATCAACTCCTTGTACAGTGTGTGCCATTTAAGAGATATCTATTTCAGCTCAAATCATTACCTGATTCAGGCTGTAGATGTGTTTATTTCTAATGTAAAAAAGTCACTTTTACGTGGGTGTGGATGTGGCTAATAGGGCTTTTGCAGCCAGTCTCTAGTGGACACTCGAGGAACTGGATGTTTTAACACTCCTGCTTAAATCCTAAATTTTCTGCTGCTTGGTTTGAACACAGATGAATTTTCTCCTGTTGTATAAAATATCTTGTCACTTCATCTGTTATGATGAAGACAGGTAAATGAAATATATCTTAACTGAACAAAACTGCACAGTAATATCACTGAATTTCTTGTTTGGACATATCTAGCAGCATGTTTCTGTCAAAATGAACTGAATTGTTCTGACATAGTTTTGTCCTGAGCAGATAAAGAGTGAGGGTGGAAACACCCCTGACTATTTAACATGTTAGTTTTATGTGGGGAAGCCTGAAACCATCAATACTTGTGCTATTTTAAACTCCTCTTTGCTCAATAGTGTCACCATGTTGTAGTATTTGAGATGGATTTATGCAATAAGTGTTATGTAATACTAAATTAAAAGTATCAGTACTGCTTACTGACATTTTCATAACACCTAAAATGTCTCCTAGCTCACTGTTTATGTTTTGAAAGAGGTCATTTAAGAATAAGATTGATTTGGGGGGCATTTTGGTTGTAAATTAATGAGGTCAGAGAAAAAAAAGTCTCCTGTCTTTGAGCATTTTGTTCCCAACTTCAGATAATGTTCAGTCTCCAGCAGCAGATGACCACAGTTACAGTTACAGCACAAAGCAAAGGCTCAACATAACACACATTACAGCCTGTCTGCCAAAGTTACCAGGGAAACAGTGCAGAGACAGACACTGAGGCTACAGTATGTGCCAGTCCTGTTCCTCTCAGTGCTCAGCAAACCTGTGATCTGCACGGCTTCATCTGAGACACAGAGAGAAAAATCAAGGACAAGAGAAGAACTTCCTTGATTCAGAAACACAGGAGGATCCATTCAACCAAAAAGTCATTCTGTAGATATCGAGGACATATTAATACAGAATTCAGATTCAATTCAACCGTGTACAGACTTGCTCACTAAAGCTTTGTTTTTTTATGTTGCAGTAGTCAGGAGCTCAGGTACCATTTCATACAAACATGGAGGCTTTTAATTCAAAGTTTCAGTCACATGACTGCTGCTGAGGCCTGAAGGACAAGAAGAGATGTGGAAATAAGGTGCCAGTCATTAAATATTTGTGGAGCTGAGCGTAGGTTTTTAGATTTTCCATCTTTCATCAAAATAAGGCTTGTGGAGCAGAGGTGGCCTAGTGGTTTAAGGTGCGTCCCATGTACGCGGACGGCCCGGGTTCGAATCCAGCCTGAGGCCCTTTGCCGCATGTCTCTCCCTCGCTCTCGTCCCTGTTTCCGACTCTATCCACTGTCCTCATCTATCAAATAAAGGCACAAAAATGCCTCGCACAAAATGTCACGCACGCGAACCTTGCACACTAGGCCCAATAATTTTTGTTTGCATTCACTGCGAAAATTCGTAGAATGTGGTAAATTGTTTTGTACTGTGAGGCAGTGTCTCTGACACTCCTTTAAAATTCTGATGGATCCATCATGACAGAGAGCTTCATACAGCACCTGCTCATGCATCAAAGCGCTGATCCAAGTTGGAGAAACGGAGAGCAACTTTATAATTCAGTCTCTGTTATGACCTGCGAGTAGGTTACAATTAATGCCTTTATCTGTCATATTTCCATGGTTGATATCCACATAATAAATGAGCAAACTTTGGTGTTTGAAGTGAGGTTTCGGTACGAGAGAGGGAGCGAGAGAGGAGGGGTCCGGCAGATGTGAGCAAGTGAGGACGAATCAGCAGGTAATGTTTTGAATTATCAGTCACCCATTTAAATGACTTGAACTGATGCAAAATTTCGCATAAAATCAAGCCTTTTCTGAAAAAATATATGACGGATGGAAATTTCAGCTTGAATGTGTACACCAAAAGATGCTAACCACTCATTAGCAAGAAGAACAAGAAGGCCAGGCTGGAATTTGCCAAAAAGTACAGAGGAGAGCTCCAAACATTCTTGGACAAAGTTTTATGGACTGTTGAGACAAAGATGAACCTTAACCAGTGATGGAAGGGCTAAAGTTTGGAGAAGAAAGGATCTGTTCATGATCCCAAACATACAAGCTCATCTGTGAAACACAGTGGAGATAATGTCATGGCTTGGGCTTGCATAGCTTCTTCTGGGACAGGCTCATTAATCTTCATTGATGATGTAACACATGATGGTTGCAGAAATGAACTCAGAAGTCTGCAGAAACATTTTGTTGGCCAATTTAAGGAAAGATGCAACCAAATTGTGAGATCCTTCATCATGCAGCAAGATAATGACCCAAAACACACTGCCAAAACAACAAAGGAGTTCGTTAGGGACAAGATGTGGAAGGTTTTAAACTGGCCAAGTCAATCTCCAGACTTGCACCCTATAGATCATGCATTTAACCTGCTATAGAGGAGACTGAAGGGAGTAACCCCCCAAAACAAACACCAACTGAAAGAGGCCATGGTGAAAGCCTGGAAAAGCACCACAAAAGAAGAATGCAAGTTTGTTGATGTCAGTGGGTCACAGGCTTGATGCAGTAATTGCAAGAAAAGGATTTGCAACTAAATATTAAGTCTTATACACTTTAATCTAGTTCAAGTCTCTCTGTTCCAGTACTTTTGCTCACCTAAAAATGTGGTGTTCCATTACAAATAAAGCTCTCCTATGTGGTGAATCAGATCCAGATTTAAATACCTGGAAATAAAACTGAAATATTGATTTCTTGTCTCATATTCATCTTTTGTGTCAAAACCAAATGCTTTCAGTCTACAACAAAAACAAGTCTAGGTAAAAACCTAGTATATGGCTGACCGCAACTATCTGGGATGCCTGTTGAAATGCCTGTCTGAAATGTGTGTTCTGGCAGAGTGAACTTTTCACGATTGTTAGTTTATTTTTAGCCAAAGTTATAGTAAGTGGTTTCTGAAATGTAAAAAGCTACATGATGCCCTGTCTCTCTCTGTCTTGCTCGTTCTGTGTGTGTGGAGATGAACCCTGAGCAGCGTCATCCCCCCTCCCCTCCTGCTTTTGTTCTACCGCATCTGATTGTTTAAACACAGACGCATATCGACTCAGCTGAAGCTCTCTGTATTTTCTCTGTATTATTACTTCACAAAGGGAAGACAACACTACAAGAACGGGGCAAAAACCTCTCCTCTGCACAAGACAAGCTGTTGGTGTGGCTCTGTGTCCTGGTTTCGACAAGAACAGCAGCAGTGGTCCTACAGCGACATCCAAGCTAACAGCTAATGGCGGACTAAACGGGACAAGCCCACTGCCATGATCGGAAAGCCATGCCAAAACAGACCGGGAGTGAAGCGAGAACATTTTTTTCTGTCACAGAAAGCTTTCAGTGTTGCTCTCTGTGCTTGTTTGGATTTAGACATGTAGTCTGGTTTAGATAAAAGTGCCACTGCGGCGCAGTCCCAGCTAATGACTAGCAGGCCTGCTAGAGTTAATAACTGGGACACAACAACTCACTAGCTGTAACAACCTTTCCCCATAGTTACCACATAATCATGCCAAAGCATGACAGGAGACAACCTGTTTTCTAACCTAAACAACCTCGTTTTCTGTCGCAGAAAGCTTCCATGTTGCTCAGTGCTAACTGTAATGAAGAAATGTGTTGGTCTGGCTAAGGCTGAGCTAACGTTCGGCTAGCAGCTGTAAATACAAGCACAACAAGTTATCCTCTCCCCCCTTTAACTGTCACACACACGTTGAAGCAGTTTGGCAGAAGAGCAAAAACACCCTTTCTGTTACAGAAAGCTTTTAGTGTTGCTGTGTTCACTTGTTTAAATAAAGAAATGTCCAGTTTTTACTGAAGTGCTGCTGTGATTAATTCAGAGCTAATCACTCCAAGCAGCAAGTGTACACAAGCATTCACACAACAAGTTACTTTTTTCCCCTCAACTATCACATAGTCATGCCAAAGCAGGTCAGCAGAGGAGTGGAAACATCTTTCCCAACATGAAAAGCTTGTATGATTGCCTTTATTCTTTGTCATACAGAAATGTGGCCCAGTTCTGGTTAAACAGAGGCCATGCTAAAGCTATATCTGAGTATTTAGAGCAGTGGAGGCAAATATTAGAGGGCTTTCAGCACAAATAAACTCTGCCCATAGCACAATTCTGTATGTATGGCTCTAGTTAACACAGTGGAGGCAGCCATCACTGACAGCATTCAGAACAAGCAAACACAACTCTATATTATATGGCTTATACAAAAGGATCACTCAGTTACTTACCAACAGACTTAGTCAGCCAGACATTGCCATGTGTAGGGCTGACCGAAGGAATTGGGCCCACCATTCCAATACTTTTGGAGGGAACTGTATATGTAATTGTGAAAAATAAAATCTCCTTTGTATGGAACCTTAAGAGCCTATACTGTTTATATTACATTCTTTAAAGCTCTGCAATCTGCCTTTGTAGGACAATAAAAAATAGACAACCATTATCACTGGTTACCCATTTGGCTACCTGCTCTAAATCGGAGGCTTCTGTGCTCGTGCTTGGCGAGTCTTGTTGGCCCTTCTCGTGTTTCAGTGCAGACCTCTTGCAGTGTGAGGAGGCCTGCGGTTTGTGCTGTACATGCTTTGATCTGTACAGTCTCTGCCAGCAGCACTCAGAGCTGAGGAGAGAGGGAGGGCTGGACAGAGGGAGGACGAGGGGAGGGCAAACAAGGCGAGCACAGCACCCAACAACTCACCCTACCCCTCGTCTGGCTACAGGCCAGCTCTCACCAGATGTCTAGTGTTATACTTCATATTTCTTTGCTTCTTTACAAGAAAACAGAGCAGTATGAACTGGTCCCATGCTGCTGTGCCACAGTTGTATCATTGATGCAGGTTGAAAAATGGTTACATAATCAAAGGTATGAAAAGTAATCATGTTTGTTAAAGGTTTAATGTGAACCCATTCAGCAGCTGCTGCATCATTTTACTCAGGAGAACAGATGGTTTTGTCATTTTGGTGATAGAGAAGTTACAAAGTCATAAAGTCTGGGATTTCTCCTCTCCGACAGATGAATGTCACTGAGAATCTGTGTGTGGCAGTCTAGTGGAAGATTTTCAAAATGCTACCATTTTATAAGAAATATGTACAGATAAAAAAATAGAATATTGGAGACAATATTTTGTCTTTTAAGAGTCTAACCAGCCTGAAAAAAGTCAATTTAATTAATTATGTTTCTTTATGTTATGTTGGGCTAAACTCTTTACCTGAAGTCTTCCTTGGCGTGCCAGGTGTTGCTGTGACACACAGAAAGAGAGAGAATTTCTCTATGTGGGTGGTAAATGCTAATGCTGCCAGTCAGTGTTTGCAACAGCATTAGTAATATATTTTATTTGATAAAAAACTTCCATTTCAAAAGAGCATAGAGCACAGAAAATGTTTTGCTTTAGCAGATCGCTTTCCAGGTTTGATGTCAAATCAAGGTTGGAGTGCAGGCATCAAGTCAGTTTGACACTCATATTTAAATAACAATTGTTTTAAATGGACAATGTGCACATAAAGCTTTACAGTGCATCACACAGTCTTGACACATGACTTCCAACCTTGTTTTGATTTTGGAACACCAAATGAGGACCCACTTAGCATAAAGCTTTTCTGCTTTCTCACTGTTCTTCTGTTTGGAGACAGTAACTGGTGAACAACCCAGCTAACAGTTGTTGTATGCAGAGTCTCTCTCATCTCAGCTGCTGAAGCTTAAAACTCCTTCGGAGTATTCAGAGGTGTCTTGGTGGCCTCTCTCACTAGTTCCCTTCTTGCATGCTCACTCAGTTTGTGAGGACAGCCTGAACTAGGCAGATTTACACATGCTATATTCCTTCCATTTCTTGATGATGGATTTAACTGGACTTTAGAGGATGTTCAGTTCCTTGCAAACTTTTTTTGTATCCATCTCCTGACTTACTCTTGTTTATCACATTTTCTCTGAGCTGCTTGGAGTGTTCTTTTGTCTTCTAGGTGTAATGGTAGCCAGGCATACTGATTAACCAGTGACTGGATCTTCCAGAAAAATGCATCTGAGCCACATTCAGTGCACTCAGGTGATCACCATTTCACTAATTGTGAAACTACTAGCACCGATGGCTGGACCTCTGTTGAATTAGGTCACTGTAAAGGGGGAGAATATTGCAATCACTTATCTTACATTAAATGTTTTTGTTTTATTTTGTTTAATACCATACAGATAGTATCTTCCTTGCATCCCTAAGATAGATGTCTTTTACTGTTTAAAAAACAGTCCAAATTCACTGAAACTCCTTAGAAACTATTATTGATGACAAAGAAATATACAGAAAAATAACAGTACTTGTAATTAATTCCACGTGATTTGAATCAATATGTAAAAGTGCAAAATAGCTTGCAATTAATTGTTTTAATCAACTTATCAATACGAGGGTTTACTGCTGTTCCATGTGCCCACTTTAACTTTGAGCACCTTTCTCTCTAAAGGTTTCTGCTCAACACAAGAATTCCTTCATACAACCAAAGGTCCTATCTGCAGTCTTTAAAAATACACGATGTGCTGCTTTCCTAAGCTAAAATAAAAATGTTTTTGTTTGGTGTCATGGCCCTGGTTTTCTGTCCTGGCTCGGTGCACCTCGGCCTGGCCGTCCATTAGGGACTCTTTCTGTCATAACATCCCCCGAGCTTCTTCTTCTGACACTTACAGATAGTCTATTATTCCCGTTTCTACACCACCCCCTCTCTGCTCTCCATTTTTTGACAATCCAGGCATATTGATTGCCATGGTTACCTCCTACAGTGTGACTGCTGGGTCGTCTGTTGTGTCTCTGTAATTGCATGGAGCCCCGTCTTTGTACAGTATCCTGCACGTGTCATCTGCTGCTCTGTGTTTTTGCCGCTTCTTTTCACAGTCTTTAGGCGTTAGCATTGTTTGACGAGCGTTACGTGTGAAGACAAATTGTACGGAAGAGCTCCTGAATAATGTAGTGTGAGAGAGAAGCAGTTTGGAGATGTTTAGCAAACATCTAACCAAATAATTAAATATTAAAGCAGCAGCTCTCCACAGGCCGGATGATAGAGAGAGAGGCTGCTTTGTTGTGGCCACATCTTCACCTCACATGGATCAATACTGCCTGAATGAGACACTGAGGATGCTGGGAATACTTAAAGAGTAGACAAGGTAACACTTCTTAGTTGTCATGGCACACAACCCCCAGCATGCACCTGTCCTGAATCTGCTCTGCATCAGCAGTGCACCCTGTCCTTTCACTTTGAATGCTTTCACATCAGGCACGATTATTTTATAGCGATCATCCCAGGTGCAATCACTCCTCCCTCCCTTCTCCCCCTTTGGTCTACTTCCATATTAAAGTCATTACTCCATGTCTGAACACACTTCTGTGTGTATTCGGTCTGATACAGTAGGTGGTGGTATGCAAAGGGGAAGCAACTATGGCCAACGTCTTCTTATGGTCTGCAGACAGTGGAGTCGATTCTACTGGAAACTATGATGGCATTTTGACAGCCCCAGTGCCAGTACCTGAGTCCACAAAAATCGGGCCCAAGACATCCTCTTGAAGCGGACTAGTCTAGTGTATAAAATCACATAAACCTGCTACAGAATTTCAGTGTTCTCTATTGCCGCCATTTAAAAAGAAATAACAACGATTAAAAAAGAGAAGAGAAATTCTAATCCTCTGCCTTTCAACAAAAAACCTCACCAGCCCTTAACTTCCCATGGTTTAAGCTCTCTTTATTGTAACACTGGTGCTCTGGTTTTCTGACTCAAACCTAAATGCGGTATACCTTCGGCTGTCAGTCTCAGGAGAGGGGGGACCCGTCATGTCTGCAGCTGGGGTCATAGCATTAGTAACAGCTATCCTCAGACTCCAGACAGTCTCCTACGTCCTCATCTGTTCGGATGGGCTTAAAGAGCTCCCAAATTTTGAAGTCAGTCCCATTAGTAAAAAAAGGTAATCCATTGCTGAAGTCCATGTAGAAATCAGGAGAGACCTTAATTAGCACACTTAGGGCCAGATCTACTAAAGGTTTGCATGTATAAAAACGTGTGCAAACTCATTGCACACGCAAAAAAAAAAGTACAAACTGATTTACTAACAGTGTGCGCTAAGGGTTGCGTCTTTCAAAGGTGTCTCTGCATCCAGTTAGTACGTTTGCTGCAATGAATATGCAATATGGGGCGTTTACATGCAGTTGTGCGTGTGCTGGGAGGAGAAAATGTAAGGATATTATTTTAGCACACGCAAAATGATTTATCAAACCTTAAAGCAATTTTGCTCATAATAACTGCGTCCACATATAACACGTCTCAAAGGGAGGAGAAAACGGTTTTTATGCGTAATTGCACACACATGGCTGCGGTTATCGTGGCAAGAAAGAGACATCAAAACGATGAAAGAAGACGCAGAGAACACATTTTTCACCCTTGTGTGAACAGTTTTTGAATCAATGAGGAAACACTCATTAAAACATATCGCCTATCCAGCCTTGCCATTTTGGAGCTGTTGGAGGAACTCAGAGTGGATTTGGAGCCAGCCATGAGGAGGAGTCACGCAATACCTGCAATGACAAAACTCCTTGCAAGTTTACATTTTTTGCATCTGGGTCATTCCAGCGTGCAGTAGCTATTACAGCTGGGATCTCCCAGTCCCGTTTTTCTGATGTTCTGTGTGAAGTTGTAACACTTAACTTTTCTTAAGCTAGTGTTAAACACACACAACGGGGAACTTTTAAGGAAAATAGAAAGCCCTTTAAAGTAAGGAATATATCAAAATATAATAAACAACAATTCTGAACAAATACAATCAATAAATCTCTCAAGAGAATGTAATGACTTTAAAGCGCTTCCCATTTAATTAACACCTCCCCAGAACATAAGCGCACCTTGTGTGTAAACTTAAATGAAAAGTGGGTCACCACAAAATTAAAGATTTTATCTCAGTCTTTATAATTTCATAATAAACTAAAAGTCCAAATCTAATGAACACAGCGACCTAGTCCTTATCTGAGCACTTTTAAGTGTCTTTTAAGTCTTTTTTTAAATGTCTATGACTCACGTTAACTCAAACAAAAAAGTCTATAATCCACCAGTCTCCTCAGAAAAAAACCCCACAATAAATCCACACAGCAAAAACCCCCCAAAACAAAAAATATGCGATCGACTGCTAATTCGTGGTATACCAGGTAAAAAATACAAAAACAAGACGATCTCACCCAAATGCAGGAAGCATAATCCAACAGGGAAAACTCTTTTCTTCTCCCTGACTCCCTGAGGGCTTCTTTGCTGTGACTCATTTAAGTGTTTATTGGCTTCATCCATCAACCCCTCTAATTCTGTAAGGTCAAATTTTATTTTGCGCGTTCGGCTCTCATGCTGCAAACCATGAAACACGCAAAACCCTCATTTAAATAGGCGTGTCTCCAACATGTTTGCACCTCTTGCAGGGTTGCCAGGTCCGCAGTTTTCCCACGGAATTGGGCTACATTTTACGTACTGCCGCGGTTAGATGTTGCTGTCCACGGGTTGAGCAGACCCATTTTTATGTCTTGTCAGTGGCGCAAAAAGTGGGTATGCACTAGGCTATATACGGCGCATAGGGGCGCCGCGTTATGGGGGCGCCAAAGCGATGGGGGTAAAATTATTTCGAGTCGGCATTTTCTGTATTTAACAGCTGTTTGTGCATGTGTAAACGATATGATCAACAACAGAGGAACGTCTCTGATTAGGTGCCCCTCTGCTCCTTCAACTCCCCTCCTCTCGCCCTCCACACACACACACTATAGGCGCTCCAGTGCGCGCCCTCTCAAGCACACGGGTGCTTTCATTTGAATCGTGGCTCTTATAAGGCTTACTTTTAAAAAATCCTCCCGAAATCCTCTATAAAGGTGAAAACTGTCAGCAGTAGCCTAAAGACTGCAACAAGTCACATAAATAAATCTAAGTCCACACAGAGAAGACGGACCTTAACTGCCAAATTCAAATGAAAACATGTGTATTATTACCGCCGGGTGCACCCAGGATGGAGGAATGTGCATAAAAGAGCGCAGAGGATGTCTGCTGACTGCGCATCTCTTCAGTAAGTGAAGCTTCTAATGCCCTTTTTTAAAACACATTTCCTCAGTCATTTCCTGCCGATGCCCTCCCATACTCGTATTTGATGATGACTTTTATGATACGCATCATCATCAACAAGCCAAACACACATGGATCACATCTTAAAATAATGTAAAACTGAGTAAAACTTGTCCAAACATGGGTGTTTTATTTGATCTTAAACGTACTAATGATAAATACTGTCAAAAGGGCAGAAACAGAAAAATAAAAG
Source organism: Cheilinus undulatus (assembly GCF_018320785.1). Lineage (NCBI taxonomy): Eukaryota > Metazoa > Chordata > Actinopteri > Labriformes > Labridae > Cheilinus > Cheilinus undulatus. Next base: position 15,338,007 of record NC_054865.1, read on the forward strand.
CAACAAACTGACAGGACAGAACATTTGTGAGGGGGAGCTGCAGGTGTGAGGCAGGGCCGGTTTTAGCCATGTGGAGGCCCAGGGCAAAGAAAAACATAGGGACCCTCCCCCTTTAGCTCAAAGTATCAAAAATTAGAGGAAAAAATAGACAGCATCTCTTTAAGTTAACAGAGTCACACATCTACAGTAAATGTCCAAATATGAAATATAAATATCCAGACACCCATAATTCATCAGCTCTTTGAAAAGCTTCTCATAGTAGGTAGTTGTGCCCCTGTGTTTTGTGTATGAGTATTTAATATCTGTAGCAGAAAAACTACTCTATTTACACTCAAGTACAACTAAAACAACCTGCAGAGAGGCAGAAAAACATGGAACAGGGCATCCAGACATACACACCACCCACAGAGAGGCAGAATGTCTGCGGGCACTCAAGCAATATATGCAGTGTGGCAGAGGTTTTAACTGCATCATTTTGAATTTCAGCATTGGGCTTGTTTTGGGCTAGTTTTTATCGGCCATTGGGCTGGTTTTGTCACACAGACCTGGCAACACTGACCTCTTGTCATTTATGCAATCTCTTAGTAAATCATCCGCAAACCGCGGTCCAACCCCAAACGCAATATTCTAGATTGTGAACGCAATCAGTACACGCAAATTGGGATCTTAGTAGATCTGGCCCTTAATGAGCTCACTTATGGTGATGATGTGTACAAGATGGCTGGGAAATTTGAGGATTAGAGGAAGGGGCATGAGTATGGAAATGCATCAGTAAAAATAACCTGGTATTTTAAAAATGTATTTCAGTACTTTTATTCACTGAATACTTTTTGGAAGCAGTTTGTAGCACTATACTTGATTTAAATGTATTCATCCTATTTATTTGAATATATATATTTTTAATGTAAAAAAGGGATGGTTTTGGAGATAGAAGTTTATACAGTGGCAATTTTATGTGAGTGATAATGTTTACATTGTACACTGAACAGTGTTGAATGTTGACAGGGTATTAACATCTTCTTTCCCCTCTGCTGAGTGTGAATTCACCCCAAAATTTCAGGACATATTCAGGAGTTTTGTGAATTTGTGAATAGCACTTGAGACAACAGTGTTACACCATTTCACATTTGGTGTAAAAGCTCAAAGATGAAATGAAGTCTTCTTAATATTTTAAAACTAGACCTGCAGTTTTTCCATCATCTGTTATGTTTGTGGTTGTAGAAGAAAATGGCTTCCTGCGGAGGACTGTCCTACTCCTGAGTTCTGTTGGCTACAGTAAAATGTCCGAGCCAAACTGTAATTGGATTATTGATTGCTGTCTACCACTTTGACTGATATCACAGGCAAAGGCAACTCCCCCTCCCATGTGCGGGGTTGCTCACAGAGCTGCTAACAGGAAGGCAGCTGTTCAATTACAGCATCAATACACTGTGTTGTTTTTACCTTAATGTAGCTCCTGATAGTTTCTGCCTTTAGAACAAACATGACCCAGAATGTGGAGCTGTGGTAATGTAAGTATCACACTGACTGAAGGTTGAAATTTTGATCTGATTGGTGTATTGCTGGGTGTATATTAACAAACAAGGACAGATGATTGGCACAATATCAGTATCAGCAATTAACAGCTTAAAAAGCTCATTTTTTGTATCAGCAGATAAAAAAAAAAAATCTTTCAAGCTGTGGCTGTAGATAGCAGCAGAATGCATGAATGCAAAAATTTGTTTTAAGCAAAACCAACAGACCTCACAGGTTTTTCAGCACTGATTTTACAGCTTAGAAAAGGCTTGGTGCCTGTGTTGGCGGTTGGGCGTATCTTAAAGCAGTATTTCTCAACTGGTGGGTCGGGACCCAAAAGTGGGTTGCAGAGCAGTTTTCAGTGGGTTGCAAATGTGGGCCTGGAAAAAAAATGGTAGCAACAGTCGATGAGGAACATGCAACCATACCAGCCATTTTACTGTTTTATTGTGATAATGGGTTAATTTCAATGTTTTATCAATATATTTTAACTAATTTAACTCCCATCCTTGCAATAAAAGAGCAGCTTTTACCATGATAATGAAGTAATTTTTCAAGATCTCTGGACAATTCGCTAAAATTTCAATGTAATCATGGGGAAAGGGGGGTGTCAGTTTTGTCCCGTCTCTTGTTCCTGTCATAAATTCTGTTCCATCCAAGATCTTTAGTGCAGCATTTTTATTTACTAAACGTGCATTGTTAGAAATGTTTGGAAATTTGGGTCGCGATTTGTCATCAAAGATATTGGGTGGGTCCTGAGTCTAGAACAGTTGAGAACCACTGTCTTAAAGCATGCAAAAGCCATGCAGCTGTCCAACCAACTCCCTCATTATTAAAAGACTGATGATTTACAGGCTTCTAATGCTGATATTTCAAACTTTCTTAACTTTCCGTGTACAAAATGTGCACTACACAGACACAGTATCAGTATTGTTGGTATTTTCTAAAATTAGTTTAGAAATGAGCTGCATTCCCATTTTAGGATTCACGTTGTAGTTGATTCTGATTGGTCTAATTTTACCCATAGTTGTCTAATCATGGAATTCTTTTTTTTCCCACACATTGATCCATATTGTCATTTACAACATAATAGATAAACCATGTATTTGCGCTGTTGGAATAACAATTTAATCGGTACTTGGCCACTTGCCAAGTTAGCCCGCACTGAGCCCTGATCTCAACCCCATCGAACACTTTTGGGATGAACTGGAATGGAGATTTTAAGTCAGGCATTCTTATCCAACATCAGTGCTCGACCTCATAAATGCTCTACAGAATGAATGGGCAAAAACTCCCACAGAAACACTCCAAAGTATTGTGGAAGCCTCCCAAGAAGAGTGGAGGCTGTTATAGCTGCAAAAGGGGGACCAACTCCATTAATAAAGTACATGCATTTGAATACAATGTCATTACAGTCCCTGTTGGCGTAATGGTGAGGTGGCTAAATACTTTTGTCCATATTGTGCATGATGGGTCAAACATTTAGTCTTTAATATAGTGAGCTAATAATCATATCACATATGTTGATTTATAATGTAGAAGGCTAATAGTTGAATTATCCAGCCTATAGGCTCCTTAGACATTTTAAGTGCTGGGCCATGATACTTGTTGTCAAGTGGTATGACAACAGCTTTTATACAGTTTGTATCTTACTTTTCGTCCAAATGGTCCCATATTTTAAGGCTTTCTTCATGACAATGTGGGCTACTGGGAAACTAAAGATACTGAAAGGCTGGCCAAGATGCCACTGCTCCGATGGGATAGCCCACCTTAAATGTATTCATGCACACATTAAGGAGACTGATAAGAAGCACATGAGTTATTTTCAGAATGGCATTAAAATATTAATAAGATGATGTTTATACCAAGATAGGTCATGAGTCATAATTTATTTAGTAAAAACATTTTAACAACTTTATATTTGTCTGCTTTTGACTGGGAATCTAAGAGTCTCCTTTAAAATTGATCTCATACTACATTACAGTATTAAACAGAGCGAGCATTAGTAGCCTACGTAACAGTACAGTAAAGAAAAGAGCAGCATGAGCCTGAGGGGTCGCGCTCTTCAGCCGCTGGGTCAGCTTCCTGCCTCGTATCTCAGCCTCTATTCATGGCCGTAATGCGTGTAATGAAGCGCTGTGAGAGTCCACTGCAGCAAAATGTTTGTTCTCTTGTGGAGTTATTACTCTTCCTCTGTAGGACAGCAGAGGAAAGAGTGGACGCTGACTCAGCACACACTGTCTGTTCAGAGCGGCCCAGGTTGTTTTATATGTGCACCTTTTTTAAGAGCACCTTTGCCAAGATACAAAGTGCTAGTGATTGAACCGTGCCATAATGTGAGTCTGAGTGAGAAATTATTCACGGGCTGGCTGAGTGAGCAGGGAGAGTGACCGGGCCTGGTGCTGTATGACATTACCTCTGCTGCATTTATTACTGAGGGGCTGACATATTTCTTCTTTTATTAGACTAAATATACCAGTTAATGACTATGGAACTTCCAGTACCTGACACCATTATTCTAATAGAGGTATACATGACAGTTTGGTGCTGATAGGTTACAATCACATTGCTCTTGATTTATTAATGTTCCTGGTTTTATGGTCAATAAGGAAGTGAAATTCATCGAAGTCAGGGCTGTAAGAGGTCACGCTTTTTTTTTTTCTAGAAGTGTAAGGGCTTATCAATGGCATCCATACACCACAGTTAGATGCCATTGTCTGTTTATTAAGATGGACAAGACATGTCTTTCTCCTTCGATGTACAAAACAGTTTCTTTGCAGATGATGTCATACAGCAGCAGAGTATGGGGGCAAAGACTGATTTCTACATGGAGAAATGCTACCAAAAGCCCATCTTTAGAGCTGTGTACAACAATGCCAAGTGTTCAAATTGCAAAAATATAAAATGTTTTAATTCTTGAGCTACTTTTGTGTCCATCAACCCACAGCCTGGCTCATTGTGACAGCAAATCTGTCTCTTTTAAGAGATCTAAATAATTTGGCTCAGCTGAGTAGAGCTGGTTGTTTGACTCCAATACGACTCTTCATCTGGTCACAGTTTGGCATTTCAGGATCAAGGAAAAGAAACACACTCAAAAGAGAGCTATCTACAGTGACTCATATATTAAAGGTGCACAGCTAGCCTCTTAGCTCACTTCTAGACTCTAGAGTGGATGTAATGACCAAATTAGGCAGTCAAAGGTACTGGCTATTTCCTCTTTGTGTTAGCTTCAAGCTAATGGATGAAGATAATGCACCACAGGAAGTTCATTTCCCCTGCTCTCTGTGATGCATCAAGATCTGGTATCATCATCAGTGGCTCATTTAGAGGCTTTATATTATCTGTATATGAATTTCCATTTCCATGGAACAACCATCCTGTTAAATATCCTGTCAGCTGAACTCCAGCTCTTGCTTCTGTTTGTGTGTGTTTGTGTTTTTTTAATGAACTTTTCCTGTTGGCTCCTGGGATTTTCAGAAAATTCACAACAAGCAAGAAAGCAGGGGTGATGACAGTCATATCATGAAACTTGTGCAGTCCTTCATATTATGAAATGTTTTATACTATTTTGAGGGGTGTTCATGTGAAACCAGCTGTTTGGTGTGCATTTTAGATTTTTGGTTTGACACACGTCCCACTTTTCAACTAGGAAAAGATGCCGCTTATATTGCAGCCGGTCAGCTGGGGATAACCTTGCACGGATGTACTGTCCAGATTCCATGTCTATCATCAGGCAGACCCATCTCGCACAGCTCCAATCTGAAACAATTGTGCCTGGTCTGAAAACAGACAAGACCAATCATCATCATTGTAGAAGAACAAGGTGGTAGATGAGGGCAGGGTTTAGTTGTAGTAGAGTACAGGGTTAGGGTTAGGGTTGGGAGTGAAGTAGGAAAGCTTTTCTAGGTGGGGATGATATCAGCCAGCTAGCTAGCACTCTGGTTGACAGAAACGCAGCCTCTGCCTGTTGAGCTATCTGTCAATCAAATGAGACGCGCCAATCACAGCGAAGTGAGGTTTATCCTAAATATAATCCAAACAATCGTGGTAAAAAAAGTTCTGCCCCTGTACATTAAGAGCACAATAAGACACTAGCTAATGAGCAGTGTTGGGAGTAACGCATTACAAAGTAATCTGTTTGAGTACTCAGGTTACTTTTTTGTTGTAACGAGTAACGTAACGTGTTCATTTTACAATTCAAGCAATCCCGTTATTAGATACATTTTCATAAAAGTAATCAATTGCTGAAAGAAAAATCCCAAATTCTCTCTCTCTTCCGTGGCTTCAAAAAGAGAGAAAGAAAAAAGGAAGCTCCTTGAAGCACTTGTTTGTCCTTCTGGCTTCCTGTAGTCAGGTTGGCACGTAATGCCATACCAGCGGAAGGTAAACATTCTGTGCCATTACACGCGCATTGTTAGCTTGTTGAGCCAACGAGATAACAGAGAGGACAGCATGACACTGTGGAATTATCCCCATTATGACAGATTTTTGGATAAAAGGGAAAAGAACAGAACGTGAAGAACGTGCTGTTATTATTTACACCGTTTGAGTGTTTCTGTCTGCCTCTGCTCAGCTTGTTATCAGATTGTGAGCATGTTAAAGAGCTGTAAAAGTTTTCTTGTCTGTAGTTGGTGTTCTCAGGCTGCAGAGATGCAGATTATTAACCTGACATGGCAGATGGATGTGTGAAACACATCAATAGGAAACGTTTGAGAAAAGGCAGAAGCTTTGAAAAAACACTCGGGAGTGTGATTGGGTGAATGTTCTGTCTGTCACATCTCTACGGGCCAATCAGAGCAACAAAACATGTGACGTAGCTACTATCGAACTGCGCGTGCGCAGCTACTGAGGAATAACGTGAAACATGGTGACTATAGACATGTAAGTACTCGACTTTTGTCATTTTTGAAAAGAGAACAACTCACTGCTGTTCTTTGTTCTTCTTTTAACGAAGAATTGTCATCAAGTTCTGATAAAACTGGCACTTTAGCAGCATCCACGCTAATCCCTTCCTCCATAACTGCACCAGCTCTTGCTGCTGCTTTTTTACATCATGACTCTGCTGCGCCTGAGAGTACGGCCCCTTGTCGCTGATTGGTCCTGTCACTTTCTAACAGGGCCCAAACCGTTCAGGTGGGAGCTTTGCGAGATGGATTTGCCAGTGAGAAACAAGGAAACGGCCGTATCCATCTGCTTTGCAAGGTTAGCAGATTATGGGCTGTAGATTACGCTGTACATTGGCATTAGAGTCTGCACATTCAAATGCAGACATGCGGTTGTTTTTACGACCGCTGAGTGGAACAAGTGGCTAAAGGGTTTTAATATTTAGCAACGTAAAAGTACTCTAACGTGTTAGTTTTGGAAGTAGGTAACGCAGTAATCTCACGAGTTAGTTTCAAAAGTAACGCTACCCAACACTGCTAATGAGACACATTTGGTATTTTGAACCAGGCTGTTAACCAGTTTATTTCTAGTGTAACAACCGGCTGTTTAACAGGTGTCCAGACGGGACTTCTGGTGTTCCTGAAGCCAGCCTCAAGTGGACAGTCGCGGTATTGCATTTTTTGTACTTCCGCATTGGCTTCATTTTTCACGACTGGAGGTTGCCGCTTGGGTTTTACCCTGAACACCAACAATGACGTCCCTAACAGGGTTTATTATGTCCAAAAGTAAAAACCACAGAAGAGGTTCCTTGGAGGTCTTACAGAGTGACAATGTACAGAGCAAGAAGACTCTTTAGTGTCAGCTTGTATTTATACAGTCTCATTGGCTGCAAAGATGCCCATATTTTGACAACAACTGGCACCTTTCACCCTCCTGGGATCCCACAATGCCTCCTGACTGACAGCTGCAGTTGTTTACCAGTTCTTCCTTCTAGAACTCTCTGTGTATCAGTATAATATCAGTAGAATTCATACAGATTAAATGATACGAGGTGAGGTGACCTTTCTACAGCTGTCTCCATAACCTTAAATAGCCTTTATCTCTACATATTGGAGTTGTCGGCAAGATACCCTGATGTTACACTAAAAAGTTGTACCACATCACTTCTAACCAGCCTCAGCATGAGTTTTATCCACCAACATGCTCCACTGTTTATAAGTTGTACTCATTTTGTCTTGTCGTTCTGATTGGCCCATAATGAATCTGTTGAACAAAATATTCATCCAATCACCTTCCAAGAAATTTGTAAAAAGTCCTGCCCTTCCTAAACACTTTGTATGGAAGGTTTCCCAGATGGATGTGAAATATATGCATGCAATGGATATATATGAAACAGTTTATCAGGTGTGTCAGGATAGAGGGGGGCTTTGAATTTTTTTGTCTTCACTTCTAAGGAGTTGCTGTGTTGTCAGTCTTTATATGCAGCCTGAAAAAGCCCACACATCTTAGGCTCTTATTATATAGACTGGGTGCCATCAGAACTTAAGGGTATTTATTTAAGATTATGAACATTGTTTAAATTTAGCTTTTAAAATGTCTCATTTTAAAGGTTGATTACAAGTTTTTCTAAGACTTGAATAAGAAATATAATTTACATAAAGTCATACAGAATAGACACAACTTAGTGTAACTTGTAAATAATGGTTTTATCACCACTTAAAGTAATATTTTATGATCCAAACAAAGGCTCGTGTTGCACTTGTGACCTTCTTTTCTTACTGTTCCAGTCATGTAACAAAGTCACTGATCTATACAGGATCATTGAAGACAGAAAAGCTGCTGCAGCTTTCTATGCAATGAGGCAGAACCAGGATGACTGCAAAGTCAATGACTCCAGAGAGATTTATGACCTGCCTTTAATGAACAATCACAGGTTAAACCACTCCTTTGAAAATAAACCCCATAGACTTTGATTTGTAAAATCAAAGCCTCTCCTCCTGTTTCACCGCTCACCGATCAAAACAGAATAACGTTCAGTTTATAAATAATCTGAGTTCAAGCCTCACTTTGAAGATTTTTTAATGACTTGTTGAAATTTCAGGATTATATATGAACAAACCATTTAACTAAATTTAATTTAGTGTATCAGTCAGTGTCTGATGGTCTTTGGATTTATAGTTCTGAACTGTAAGTGAATAAAAAAATAGTTATTTGATTTTAGTTTGAAATTAGAAGAATAATTGAACACAGGTGAAAGTTTAACAGGTTTTTTGTGGAGGATATTTGACTGTTGTATGCTGCTAATGGTGGCTAATGAGCTAAGGACTGACTTTGAGCTAATGTGAAGCTACGTGTTGTTTAATGTGTCAAACATAACAAAGGGCATAGGTAAGGAACAGCTGGTCACACTTTATGATGTTTTCTATTTGACTTACATGCAAATAAATGAAATAATGACTTCTCTCAGCCATTTTCAAGTTCTGCTCAAGTGTAATCTGTGTTAAAAGACAGGCTGTAACGACAGGATGGACAGCACGGATTAAGGTTAGGATCGGTTTTGACTGTTTTGGACTCAGATCGGGTTTTGTACAGAAAAATGTGGCTCTGGTCTTGACATGATACTCGATCACAGTGTTTGTGTCTGTTATTGCTTTTAATGCTGGTTGTGTCCGTTAGTTGTTTATGAGTGGAATTTTGGAGTTCGGTCAGCTACGAGAGTCTGGCCTGAACTCTGGACCTAAGTTCATCTTTTTACTGTATTTCTGAAAAAGCTATTAGACATGGGTAGAATATTTTTAATTTTAATATAACTGAAGTCATAGCCCTCCGGTTACGGTTCCCATGTGGTTCTGTAACGTTTCTATTCCAAACATCTGCTGCTGTCACAGCCAGCAGGTGGTAGTGGACACTGCAGTTCCACTGCAGTAATGGCGGCCACTCAAGATGGCGGTGCCCACTAATCAGCTGAAGGATTGGTCTATAAAAGAGTGGCATATGCATATTTGTTCCCTCTGGGACCTTCTTTCAAAAAAGTTCCAGAATTTGGGAAATTCCCTCATCAGGAAGAATTCCGGAATGTCCTCCTCATAGTGCATTCTGAGGCATCATACATCAAAGACATTTAGGCTTCTTTGAACCCAGATGCATGCATTACTCTGTTAGTTACTGCAGACAACAGCAGATTATGCAAAGGAAGCGCACTTGCATTCAAGGAAGCTTTTTGTTGGCAACAGTTTTTCTTGTTTAGAAAGAAAGCAAAGAAAAATGCTCAAAATGAACCAACAAGACGCATCAGATATGATCAGGATTCCAAGGAATGAACTTGAGACCCTCCACAAAACCATCGCGGACCTCCGCACAGAAAATGGGGACCTACGTAAAAACAACGAGGTGCTTCGGAGAAAAATAGAGCAGTCTCGAGGCAGGAAAAAAAGGGAACTACAAGCAGAAGTTGAGATACTGCGTACTGAAAATTTGGACTTCCAGGATTATAAGAAAAAATCAGAAGACAAAATTCAGGTTCTTGCCAGAGTTAACGAATTCCTCAATCAAGAGATTCATGACTTGACAAGGATGCTAGAGGACTCTAAAAATGAAAGCAAGACGTTTTGTGCAGAAATCCAGGGTCTCCAACAAGATAAGGAGAGCTTGTGCTGCAGAAATGAGGTGCTGGAGACAAGAATTGAAGCCCTCATCCAACAAAATGAAGACACCAGAAAGGAAATAGTTGAAGACTTTGAAAAGGAAAAGGTGATCTGGCAAGAAAAAGTCACAGAGCTGACCCAAAACAACAAGGCTCAAAAAGAGGCCTTGGAAAAGCAAAAAGAAGACATCTCTGACTATCAGGCCAGGTATAATTGGATGTGTGATGCAAACATTAGTTTAACAAAGAACGTCGAGGCCTTTAACCAAGAAATTAAGGAGGCCGCAGAGGAGCTGCATCATCTCAGACAGGATAACCAAAGCCTGCGCTGCAGAAATGAGAATTTTGAGACAACAATTGAAGCCCTCTCCCAACAAAATGAAGAATTCAGGGAGAAAATGTCACAAGACTTCGAAAATGAAAGGAAGTCCTGGCAAGTGGCAGACAAGCAGCACAGAGAGGATCTAAAGCGACGTCAAGAAGCTCTCCAAGAACAATGTCAGGCATTCAAAAATGTTCAGCAAGAACTTGAGGAGCATAAAATTCAGAACACAATTCTGCAGCATCGCGTTCAGGATGTTGAGAAGAGGCTCAGGTTGGAGAAAGCTTTGCATGCACATGAGCAGATCAAAGCATCCCAAATGGAAGAGGCTCTTCGTGATCAACTGCTGACCGTCCAGATTCAGCTACGTTCAAGGACTGCGTCAACAGAGTGTTCTGATGATTGCCCTCATGTGCAGGCCTTTAAGCTCAGATCATCAGCAGATGAGCTTAATGCTTGCGTGATGGAACAGCAAAGGAAAAGGAAAAGTTTCTTCTCCGGCTGGTTCTGATTTCACCCTGACAATAAACTTTGTAAAAATATGACTGACTGGATTTTGGATTTTAAGTGCATGTTTATAATAAGAGCAATGTTTATTATGATCTAGAAAGCACTGTTATTGTAAAATGGAAATAAAATTATTTAAATAAAAAGAGCTTAAATGCAATTTTTGTTTATTTTAAACATACAGTAGATTTAGAAAATATTTAGACACCTTCACTTTTTTTCAATGTGCTACTTGCACTAAGCACTTCTAAGCACTCTAGTTAGAACCCTGGCCAGACAGGACCTGCCTGGTTTGAGTGGGCATGTTCTCTGAGCAACCCTGAACAGGATGACCTGTGCAGACAATGGATGGATGTTTTCTGTAACAGATGCTAAGGTTTATCTCTTAATTTGTGTGTGTTGCTGCTTTTTAAAAAATGTTTACCCATATTAAACTAAATGTGTAGGGGCCTCTGCCTTCATTTATCAAAACATGTAACATGTAGTGAAAGTGTCAGGGCCTAAAATTAGGATGAACTTCTATTTGAAGTTTTACGGTATAAAAAAGAAGAATGGAGTATGTTAAAGGTCACATATTATGCAAAATACAGAAAAAACAAGCATATTTAGAAAAAGGGGATGGAGTCTTAAACAAAGGGTAAGAAAGAACGTTATCAGCTTACCATAGCACAGGCTTGTTTTATAACTGAACTCTGCACATGGCACTTTGACAAGGTATCCAAATCCTAAAGCATACCCCGATTTATCATGTTTTTGTTTTCTCCAAATCACATCATACTTACATCATGAACATTACAGTGTCTTAAGGTAGACTCTAAGTTGGCTGTTATGGAAATAACTCATCTCCTTTGGCATATTCTAGTGAATGGAAATTTAAGACACCTTGGGTGTTTCCCAAAGGCGGAGCCAGGGGGTGGTTTACAGGGCTTAAGCCTCGAATCGTTTAAATGGTTAAAACCTATGTTTCTGCTGAGTGTTATGATAGATTAATACTAAAGAAATAAACAAAAATAACATGAAACACCATGAAAATTTCCATGTTGTAGCAAAACTGATACAATCCAACAATTTAGACACCTCATACACACAATGCATTGCGTATTATGCAAAAATCTCTTTTTCAGGCTTTTCTAACAAATATATGTGCCCCTGGCCTGTCCACAATCCCCTCAAGAATCAGAACCCCCCACACACCTTTCAGAAAAATGTGTGCTGAAACAAGATGTTCTCAGATTTTCCCCTCATGATGTCATGTGGGGAGTTAGCAGGTTCAGTTGGCCCTCCCCGCTTGGAAGAAAGATCTGCCCTCTTCTGCCACACCCATTAAGCTACATCTATTTCCTGAGAGGGGCGGTGTCAGGGGCAGAGTCAGACAGCTCAGTAACATTTAAAGCCACAGAAACAGGTCGTTCTGAGCAGAGCTGAAACAGAATGGGTTTTAGGCATGCAAAAATCCAATACTAGAGTGTTTTTTTTTTAGCAACAAACGTCACAGGAATGTTTTGGGGGCCTCTGAGACCAATACAAACTTGTCTTTAAAGGGTTCAATATGTGACCTTTAAACCTGATTCATTCATCCTCAGATTAGCCAATATAAAACAGTATCTTTCTACAGTCTTAGTTAAAATATTTGTTCCTTTTTAGCTGAGAATTTAGTTGCTTGTCTGTGTGAATATGTTGATCCCAGGATAAAGTCTTATCCCAGTGTTCCCCTGTCAGATTTATACCAACAGCACTGATCATTATATCTCTGACAGAAGCATTGAGTGGCCCTCTTCATGTAGCTCTCTTCTGCTCTGTGGTTCTGTTATTAGCACTCAGGCTACTGGAGGTCACTCCCATTGTTCCACTTAGCACCAGCGTGGAGTTTCACAGCCACACACACACACACACAGAGTCCAGCACTTAGCCTCTGGACCAGAGCAGGGCAGTGAGAGAAAATCAAGCAGAGCTGCTGCATCAGTGCTTCTCTGCTGCTGCTACAATAAGAGCCCATTTCCTGCCTGATTATTTATGATGCTGCAGGATAATTCAGTCGAGGATCGATGACGCAGTTCAACCTATGAGCCGCATATTACAGTGACGGAGCATAAATCTGTCAGAGTGGATATCTGAGGAAATTTACAGTCTGTTGGCATGAATTCAATACTTAATTTATAATTTAAAAACACATTTTATTTCCAGTCCTGTGGTGCATTTAACAACAGAAATAGTCTTTGTGGTAAAAAAGCTCCATGATACTGAATATTCAATGATAAACTGGCTTTAAAGACAGATTGACACAATGCTGCCCTCTGCTGAAACATGAGGTGACATGCACTCTCATGTATGAGTGTTGTGAGGCTTTCTGAGAGCTTTTTTAAAATCAGTTTTCTTCAGCTTTGCTTTTCCTCTTGCCACATTTACAAAAGCAGCTTGAATTAGTTAAAATAAAGAAACATTATAATTTGCATGATTTATTGTTTAATTTTTTTTTATTTATTTTAAATTTTTTGTTGTTGTTGTTTTCACTGTGTCATGCAAAAATCCTGAAATTAAAGGACAGGATTTTTCTTTAACTTTAATTTTTTACCATTTGTAGAATAAAGATAGTTGTCTTTTCTATGTCAGAGCTATTTTTGTAGACTTATACGTGTGGTGTTTAACATTCAGTATTTTTTTTATTATTTTAATGTTTGTGTTTTACCGTTTTTAATTGTCATTGAGCTTTTGGGCCGACTAGAGTCCCCTCAACCTGTAGGTATGGACTGAGCATTTACATAAGGATTATTTGTTTTTTTTTTGTTTTGTTTTGTTTTTTTTTTGCATGTGATCTCAGTAAGCTGATGTTTGATTTTTGCTGATTGAGAGCTGATGTTATGATGATGATTGCTTCAGATGCAGGTTTGTCATTACTTCCTACATAGGATGTCCCTTTTAACAACCTGTTCATCTGATGGAGTTCTAACACTGAAATATTACCAATTAATACATTTTTGCAGGTTTTACCATTTGTTGGAAGTTTCTTTAGTAAAGCAGATACTTCCTTCCTTCTTTTGAACTTGTTTTCCATCTTTGATTTTTGAACATTTTCTGTCTTATTCAGGAAAAAAATGTGCTTGGTGAAATCAAACTACACCTATAGTTTTTGCCTGGAGGCTGCTGGAACAGTTCGGTATCAGACTTTCCATTTGAGAGCAAAATATCTGATCAGAGCATGGATTTGAATTCTGGCCTGAAACTAAAGGGAAAAAACAACAAAACTTTTTTTTTGTTCAAAAGACCCGCATTTTAAAGTTTCATGATTCCCAGGTTTGGCAGACTACATCTCTGTCATAAGGCAAATCCATCTTGAAACGTTTGTGTTCAGACTAATCAGCATCATTTGCGGAGAGTGAGGGGGTAGCTGTGGGCGGGGTTTAGTTGTACTCAAAGCTGTTTGTCATGGCTGCCTTCAGTGCAGCGATGACCTCACGGATTTCCCAGGCAGCATCAATGAGTGTATAGATCACTCATAAAAATCACATATAATCTATTTTCCATTTTAAATCACACACACAATGCCATTAGGAGCAATGTAAAATAGAACCATGCACCATTGAGTTTAAACAAAGATAGAAGTGGGTCCATACTCTCCTACTGTGTTATATGTATGCTTCAGTACAGCAGATAAAATCCCAGTAATGGTCAGTGAAGTCCTTTAAAGATTGTGTGTTATCTTCATGTAAGATGTGTAAACCTAGGTGAAAACAATGAAGGCACAGAGGGCTGCAGTTACCCAATCTTCAACTCCTGCTCCTCAGCACAGATCCCTACAGTCCACCTTGACTGAAACTGTAACATTCCTGGTATGGACATCTTCTGGACATTGTTGATTGAGGGTAAAAGCTGGGTAGGAACTTCCAGTTCACACTGTAAAAATACAAAAACAAAACAGAAGTCAAAATGATGTAGAAGCAAAAGTAGCAAATGTAAATAGCACAGACCCAGATTTATTATCTAAGTTCCAGATTCTCAAAAATAGAGTGTATATATATATTAAAAAATTTCCAAGTTAGAGACACATAAACATCTTCCCTTTCATTAAAAACTAACTCCATTCCTGCTCCACTGTAATGAAATGGTCCTCAGTCCCTCCAGATATGGGGCAGCAGGACTAACGCAGCATTGAGGTTAATATCTGTAAGAAACAACAAAAAAAGGTCCTTTGAGACATTCAGACTATGCAACACCTCTGGGGATTCCTAATAAATAACTGGAAGAGTGTTGAGCTACTTGTTGTATCAGCATGTATGAAAAACTTAAATATAATTCAGGACTATTATTTAATATACAAACAGACCATATTATCAATATGCTTGAATAATTTACTTATATCCAAAATGAAATAGCAAAATACCTGGTAGACCAAATCCCAGTGTTTCATTGCCATAGAGTACATTTAGCCATTGGAGATTTTCATCCTCAGCTTGATCACGTTCAGATGTTTGTGGTTACAGCCCTCTCACTGGCACAGGTTCACAGCAAATGGATGGATTACATCAACCTCTCCTTAAAACTGAAAGAAGTGATAGAGGGAAGATTCATAACTTTTTTTCCACATCATCTTAACAAAGAGAGTAGAAACCAGATAATTTCAGAAACATCTTTCTTGCTTTCCTTGCAGCATTATCTTGTATTGTTAAAAGTGCTAAGTTTGCTTACATTAACACAGACTGTGTGCTTTGAACAGATGTAAGCAGACTGAAGTACCACAACTAGTGTCACTTACATGTGAAGCCAGACTTAGGAAAGGGCATTTCCTCAGTACATCATCAATTGTCATGCCATCCGGGATCTCCTTTTGCCACCATGCAAAGGTCTGCTGCATCTAGCCTTTGACCATGGAGAGGACTGGTTTCATCTTCTGGTATGTAGATCATACAAATGCTTCTCAATAGAGGATGCAGCACCTGCTAGAATTAACAAATAAATAATCACAATCACCAAATGCTGACTCCAATTAGACTGCTATCATCAGAGGCTGAAATACTATGTTATTTGCCCTGGAATTTTTATTTAGAAAAGATGTAAATGCAACTGATTTGGCCAGGATTTAAAAAGGCAAAATGTATCTTGTTGCAATTTTTTTTTTTAAATAATTTCAAAGTGAAAGATTGCAAGAACATTTTTTATGATTATTATGGTAATAATCTACATTCATCAGAAGGACATTTGTATCACTGACATGATTTCAATTCTTTGTTATTTTTATGTTGGAGGTTTTGTTTTAAGATCAATGGTAGATGTTATGGTAATTATTTATTGCCAACGTAACCACATGATAAACTGACTAATTACAAAACAATCAATAGATGAATCTATGAAATAACCATTGACAACTGAAAGCCCAAAACACACTGGCACTGTCAAACCCACATCCAAATGACCGCCCCCATTACTTTCTATCAGCACCGGAGCATTTTAAGCCACTGCTCTATTCCCAGTGCAGCCGGCTGCAGCTGGCAAAGTGTTTACCTAGGAGATTTTTTACTTTCTATAACATCAATTAAGAATGAAGATTAATGACACAGTATGATGGCTCTAGAATATCATTTTTACAAATACACTAGGAACCATTATAACTAATGTGTACATGTACTTTTCAGTGTTTTGCTGATCTTACCCCTACATCAGTAATTTTTTTTTAAGTAGACATGTACTTGCAGTGGAGTAGTTTAATTGTGTGGTGTAAATTCAGGGTTTGAATACTTACATATTTTAATTAGTAGTTAAAACAACAATAAATCCACCTTCTATTAAGATGAGACGATATCTTTCAATATATATAAAATATAGACAATATCTTTCCAGACACATAAGGATTTTTTTGCATTACAAAACTTACCCTTCTCAAGCCAAACGCTTCATGAAGAATTCCCCAGGATCTGGTCATACTGTCCTACAAATACTGTTGGCCTGAACTTGGCTTGCTTCTTGAATGAACCAGTAAAAGAGTTGTGACACCAAGTGTTTTGTGATGCCAGACTGTTGTTTGCCATCTACTCCATGACCTACAAGAATGATCACACAGAGAGGGAGAGAGAACTGTCATTTTTACAACACACATTAAAGGTTAAT
The DNA here is from genome assembly GCF_018320785.1 of Cheilinus undulatus. NCBI lineage: Eukaryota > Metazoa > Chordata > Actinopteri > Labriformes > Labridae > Cheilinus > Cheilinus undulatus. The sequence continues at coordinate 15,354,977 of NC_054865.1, forward strand.
TTATCACTTCTTTAGAAAACGTAGGGTTAAACTGCCATGTACTAGTATGAGTAATATTTTTTCTTGCTTAACTAAACACCTAACAGTACTACTGATCGGAACATTGTTGATCTGGCCAATAAATCAAAAATATGGGATACGACAGCTTGCATTTGTAGCTGCTGTTGTGGTGTAACTGGTGACCGTGTTAACCAGTGACTTACTTGCTTTACATAAATGCATCACGGACTTGTTTAAATAACACATGAACCCCTTTACTCATCAGTTCTCTATAATCTAACACAATAATAAGTTAAAGCTCTCAGTTACTGTACACCAACTAACCAACGGCCGTTATAAACTGTCGGGACTTTAGAGGTACAGAAGTGTACTGAGAGGACATTTTCTGTCACACAGACACAAAGGTACAGAAATGTACCCTCAGGTAGCATTTCAGTTAGCCAGGCTATGAGTTGGCATTTTTTAGCTTGCTAGCTAGTTACTATTCTACCAAGCTACGCCAAAAAAAAAAAAAAACTGAAAACCTGTAGATAAAACTTAAAACCTACTGATAATTGTCATAAAAGTTATACCTGCTGCCATTGCCATAACTTATTTCTTTTCACTGCCTGAAGCATAACAGCTGACTTAAGCTAATATCTAGACAATGCTAGCAAGCTCTTCAGTCACTCTGTTTATTCAGTTTAGATTAAAAAAAAAGGGCTGCATGGAACATTTAAAGAATTAAATTCACATCTTTAAGCTTAAACTGACATTACCTCTGAATCTTGGTGTCTTTCTCCATCGAGTTTATTCCAGACTCCTCTAGTTCTTCAGACAGACTCCTCCAGAAAAGTCTCCGTTTTCAAAATTGCGCGTCAAGGGCTAAGGTCCAGTGAGGGAGAGGATACGCACGCGCGTGCTTGTGCTGAACCAATGCGCATGTGTGAGTTCATTCAATGTCAGAACTGCATTATGGGTATTTTTTCCTACTTTGTTGTGCCAACAACAAATTGCAAATTCTGCTAATTTACAATTACATATTGGTCATAATTGAGGTGCACATTATTGGTCTAACATGTATTTTCTAGTTAAATAATAGCTATTTTAATTTTCATGTTAACACAATTAAGAATACAAACTCTGGTGAATAGATTGTCATTGTCTTTTTAACAGTGTGGCTGTGACAAAGTGCAAAAGAGCAAAAACTATCTCTTCCTACTGGTGTTAAGAGGAGAGATGGCAGTAGGATTTAAAGACTGTTTGTATCTGTTGGTTTTGATTGGTGGAAGTCCGAGAAGGGAACCTGATAGGAGAAGCTCAAATTGTTGATGTAATGGATGTGAGCTGTCTGATAAGATAGAGATGGCTATGTTGTACACCTTTCTGTTGTACAAATCCTGAGTCACCCCAATTATTTTACTGCAGACTCTAATGACTCTCGAAAGGACATTTTTGTTTTTTTAATGTTGAGGGATAGCACATGCTTACATCATTTTGTGTTGTTGCTCTGATTGGCTCATCATGAATGTTACAGACAGAACGTTCCTTCATCACCTTCTGAGAATTTTTTGAAAAGTCTTGCCATTCCTGATCACATTTTATGGGAGTTTCCCAGATAAATGAGAAATATATCAATGCAGTGAAGATATTAAACAGTCTATCTGGCAAGCCAGGTTATTTCATCAGTTGAGTTACAGAAGATTAAATGTAACAGGGTCAAAATGCACCTCAGTATTGCTTGTTATAATTACACATTTGTCTGTTATGTATCAGCCTGAGAGAAACTCCTTAATCTATGATGCACTGTGTTGTTGTTTGCAGCCCCCCTTGCTTTGTTTTTTCTTCGTTGGTCATTTGTATATATTCTTTTTGCCCCATCCTCTCTCCCCTTTTTGAATGAATCCCTGTGGGAGAGGTGGGTGTCCATTGTATCTATTTCCATCCTTATGTTAAATGTCACATCTTGTACATATTTTTAATCCTTAAAACGTCCTTTCATATTTTTCCACCTGTTGACATGTTTATGTATATGCTTTAAATTTCTTGTATAATTACCTTTATGGAAGTCATGGATGTTAGTTGGCGCACACAGCAAGTTAAGCTAGCTTACGTGCACATCGTATGCAGCTAACTTATGTGTATGTCATGTTAAGCTAATGATACGTACTGTACTTTTAATTTGTGTAGGATCTGGAGCAGGTTTTGGAATTTATGGGAGTTTTTGTCTCTTGTTATCTCTGCCAGGTATGCACTGTTCTATTTGTAATATATATTTTTTATTCCATGAAGCCCTGTTGAATGAATCCCTGTGGTAGAGGATCTGGAGCAGGCTGTGGAATTTATGGGAGTTGTTATCTCTGCCAGACATTAAAAGTGGTCAAAGAGAGAATTCCAGTGTCGCAGTCTCCTTCACATCAACATAAACACAACACAGATATTTCTGCCGGTTACACAAATACATTTTCTTTGCAGTTTGTCTTGCATAGCTGACTTCTGATCTCCCCCTTTCTGTCTCTCTCTTTCTCTCTCTCTTTGTGTTGCAGGAATTTTATTTTCCACATTAGTGTTTGGCCCGGCCTGTGGCTTCATCTTAGGTTCTGTCTGTACCAAAGTCTACGTTGATGCCGTCTTCATCGACACCAGTGAGTATGCTATAGATTTTCAGGGTCCTTTTTTTTGGTATTTTTATTACCTGTATTCTTAGATTAAGAATATCTCTGGAGTCTGTTTTCCTCACTGATGTCTGAATCAGCTGTGGTATCCCTTTCTTCCTGTGCAGGTAAGCTGGATATCACCCCGGATGATCCTCGCTGGATCGGGGCGTGGTGGGGCGGCTTCCTCCTCTGTGGTGCCTTACTCTTCCTGTCGGCCCTCTTCATGTTTGGGTTCCCTCAGGCACTGGACGAGCAGGACATAGACAGGGGAGGGGAGAGCGAGCAGGCCATGCTGCCCTCTTCCCTGTCCATGGAGTACCCGGGTTCCAAACCCAACGGGGCCATCCATGGCTTTGACCTAAACAGCGGACTCTCAGTGTGTGAGCATCTGAGAGGTAAGGAGTGAAATGAAACACAGAATATGGGTTTCTTTTTGTCTTCTCTGCCTGCCTGACCACTTAACACATCTTGTTTTGCCTCTGTTTTTCTTCTCTGTGGCTCAGTAATCCCGCGGGTAACCAGGCACCTTCTCTCCAACCCGGTGTTCAGCTGCATCACGCTGGCAGCCTGCATGGAGATCGCTGTGGTGGCTGGCTTTGCTGCCTTTCTGGGAAAATACCTGGAGCAGCAGTTTAACCTCACCACCTCTTCAGCCAATCAGCTGTTAGGTAGGCAGGAAAAGAGTCAATCTTTTGGTCCTAAAGCATCCTACAATTAAAATATTTTACCATTAACCATCCGCTGGGGATATAAATAAAATATGACAAATAGAAAAAATTAAATCAATGACATCAGTATTTCTGCAGTGAAGCCTAGATTGACTGAAATACCTGTAAAACCTTTGGCACACACTCGTCTTTTCCTCCTCAGGAATGACAGCGATCCCCTGTGCCTGTCTGGGGATTTTCCTCGGGGGTCTTCTGGTGAAGAAGCTGAACCTGTCAGCTCTGGGAGCTGTCCGCATGGCCATGCTGGTCAACCTGGTGTCCACCGCCTGCTACGTCTCCTTTCTCTTCTTGGGCTGTGACACCGGGCCTGTCGCAGGGGTGACTGTCGCCTACGGCAATGAGTAAGCAGAGAAAACCTGATCTGAAAGGGGACCATTTTCAAGGATTTCTACCACATGCTTCATTACTTTACTTCCAGATTTTTTCTCTTAGCCTCATGAGATAGGACTTTAGAAAATAGACTGGGAATTTGTGAGGGATGACAGGCATCAGATGGTCACAAAACATTTTCAAGAAACCTTTTGCTATGCATACTTTTCAGTACAAGTATACTTACAGCTAAATATGCATTAAAGACATGAAATACCAAGAATAGAAATGCATTTGTTTGAATATTTACTAACAAATCACAAGTTTTTTTGTACTGGTGCAGCTCTAAGCATTTAATACTTGTCCCTCATTGGTTGTGGCTGTATTGATGAAGCTGAGTTTTCTGTCAACCTTGCAAAAATGATGGATTGTCTAGATCAGTCATGTCCAAACTTTTTCCTCATACAAAAATATATAAGGATGGTGGGGCCACTTTCATATGCCTCATCCTGGTGATTGTAAAGTTACTAAAACCAATATTATGATGGTTGAGATTTGCTTAGTAATTGGGTATGGTTAAATTGCTAGTTAGTTAATGGCTGACAGGCATATAGCCAATATTTTTAAAGATTTTAGGGAGGCTAATCAGATTTCTGGAGGCCCTGGCTACTACTGGTTCTGCCCCTAAAACACCATCAGTGCTGCTTTGTACACCATTGAGGAATTATAAATCAAAATATTGTTATTATGTTGGTTGTGGATATGTTTTCCATTAACAGTGTTGTCTTCTATTAGTTGCAAGAAACTCAAATCAATGAATTCATCTAGTTAAAATATTTGCTTGCAGACATAGCATGATAGCACTGCTTTGTGCTGAAATCAGTAAATACAATTCAGTCAAGCAGTTCAACAGTTCAAATGTGGGCCGTATTTCATTTTATGTTTAGAATTTGCAGCGGGACAGTCAAAAATGGATTGTGGACCACATTTGGCCCCCAGGACATAGTTTGGACACCCCTGGTCTATCAGTGTTAGGCGATCCATCCTGCAATACTCAAGCTGATACGCTTGTTTTGTCAGAGAATGACCGGAAGTCATTTGCAAAGAGCAAGGCAGTTTCTGCAGGTATGGTTTAGTTGTGCTGCAAGCATTTAAACAATGAAAGTAGTGTGGATATAGCTGAAGCAGCAATTTTATCAGAATTGAAGACTTTTATTAAAAGAAGAGCAAAGAACTGCATTGGGAGCCCTCTCTTTTTTAATTTTACATCATAAAATAAAAACAGTTGAAATATTTCCAGACATAAATACATGTTCAATTCAGGTACATCATTTATTCTGTGAGGAATAGTTTCTATTTTCCCCATCCCATCAGCAAATCAAAACTAATATTGTAAAAGTTTGTCATTTTTGTCAGCATGAGAGAAGAGTTGATCTAGTAGGATGTTATACAGCTGATTAATGGAGCTTCTCACCATGACTGTGACGTCACAGTACCAACAGTATGCTGTCTTCATTTAAGCATTATTCTCTTTTTAATATCAGCTGCTCTGAAAAATAATCCTGCACTGAACCCTCTTCTGTAGGACGTTGCAGTCCTGGCAGCGGCCTGAGTCGGCGTGCATCAATAACTGTAACTGCTACACAGCATCAGTGAGCCCCGTCTGTGGTTCCAATGGAGTCACCTACCTCTCTGCCTGCTTCGCTGGCTGCACCAAACCAGTGAGTGAACAACTCATGAATACACATGCTTCTTTTTGTAATGATGGCAATCTGTCAGCCTTCTTTTACAATTACAGAGCCATTATTTGAAATTCCCTTTTTTTTTTTACATTAGAAGACATATCTGTATCTGTATGTTTAAAAAGCTGTCATACTCCCAGTTAATAATGTGATGTTCAGTCAGCTTTAACTAGAAAAAGCAGGGAGAATTACCCATCAGAGGGCTGCTTTTACTTTAATCAGAGCTTGAACTTTTAATATAAACCTCTAAATTTTTAAAAGTCTTTGTATGTGTCAAAGTCAATGACTGAAACATGAAATATTCATGCAGGACTATGTGGGATCTCTTTGAATACTGGGATACAACATTTCAGTGTAATTCCTGGTCTCTGTTTCAGAACCTGACTAGCTGTGCGTGTATATCCAGCACCATCGAAGATGCCGTGGCTTTGCCGGGAAAGTGTCCGAGTCCAGGCTGTCAGCAGGCCTTCCTCACCTTCCTCTGTGTGATCTGTGTGTGCAGTATGATTGGAGCCATGGCCCAGACACCCTCCGTCATCATCCTCATCAGGTGAAGGGACCTGCTGTAGTACAGAGAGTGTCCACTAGAGAGAGCTGTTGGTATTTCAAGACAATCAAAGGCAAAATGACAGAGCAGCAGTAACATCGGTTTCTAACAGAGAAATAATGACGCTCAGAGCAGCATCATGTGATTACACTGAAGGAAACTGAACAGACAGATGTTAGAACAAAGATTAATGATTCAAATCTGTTTTTATCAAAGAATAACAATAAAACATTTAGTTATAAAGCACATTTCATTACACTGGGGTTAAAAGAGGAACACAAGAATAAAGATTGTCTCAGTAAAGTACAGAAATCAGATCAGCAAAACAAACATCCAAAGTCTATTTGACAAATACAGAAGCTAATTGATCTTTTATACTTACAAAATATAAGGATTTTATTTAATGCTTAGATTTATATATATAGATAAGGAAACTGGTTGTTAAACAAGTAATTATTTATGGAGAAGGGAAAGGACTTAATATATTTGTATTTCTCCCTCCTTCTTTTCAGAAATGTAAGTAGAGTCATAGATTATTGACCGTTTCTTTGCATCCTCCTTTCATTTTATGTGAAAGATTAAATTTGGGGGATTTTTATTCCTTTATTCCTTTATTGAGGTAGTTAAGTGGATAGTCAGAAACTGGGAATAGAGAGCGGTAGAGAATAACATGCTGGACAGGAACCAGAGGCCTACTGTGACCACTGGCTGCCTACTGGGAAGAAGACAATCTCTGCTCATGGACGTAACCACTTCATAACTCTGTTACAAATCAAATGCCAGAGTGATCGATGTTTTCTAAAGGCTTAAGAGTTGAAGCTGCAACATGCCTATGAATTAGATCTGCCTAATCCATAACTGATAGGAACACAGCTTCAGCTTTTCTCTTCCTGCTGAACATCAGAAAACTTGATTTATTTCTGTACAGGAAGCCCGTTTTCTGGCTTGAATGCAGGAGCATCCATAAACTTTAATGTAAAGTCATTATCAAGCCACATGTCGAGATATTTATACTCTCTGACTCTTATTATCTGATCCATTTATGGTAGACATGTGAGCATTCTCATAATCAGTGTTTCTGGCTCTGGAGAAAAACATGAATTTTGTTTTGGCTGCTTTAAGTTAAAGTGTATGGTTAATTGAAGATTCCAGAGAGAGTGGGAATAATACACACCTCCTTTTATGGACATCCTGGGGGTGTATGTTTATAGGTCACACCTTCATGCTTTACAGAATGCTTTTTTGTCCTCTTATGTGTTGCTGAGTTAGTTATAATACATTTTATATGGCATATTAATTTAACTCTGTAGACAGCATTGCCATATACAACAAGAAGAAACACGTCATTCAAATTGAATAAATTGTGGACCGTAAATCAGAGACACTTGTTTTTTCCCCTGAAAGCTCTCGTTGGTCCTGTTCTCATGACACCTTCGTAGCTCTCACAGAACGTTTTCTAGCGAGCCTGGAACTTGGCTGACTTTCCAGAGTCTTTAAAGATTAAATCCACACCAGTAACTCTGATATTGCACATCTTTTTATCCATTTATAATTCCATTGTTTGATTGTTCCAGCAGTTAGCCAATTAGCCTTCCACCATATTGTCTGTTTGTATCCCAGAATGCATTGTGACTGGGCTGTGACGACCAATGACAGGCTGTTTCATCATCAAGTCATGCTTTGCCAAACAGCGCATGTGCACAGACTTATAAACTGAAGAAGAGAGCCGGAATGACTCATGATAGAGAGAATGAGACATAGAGAGACTGCAGTTTGTCCCTCAGAGTCACTCCACTTGAAAATAATGACTCAAATTCCCAAAGCGCAAGGACATTTTTTTGTAAAAACTTGAATATTTTTAAGACTTTTTGTCACAGAATTATTTTTAATTCTTTGGTCCCACAAAAGATGAAAAAACAAGCTTGATTAAAAAAATTTAGTCATTAATATTTACCGTGTTTAATACGTAAAAATCTTTGGGTTTTAATTTTTGATTAGTTTTTCTTTTGTCCTTATAGTCTGATTCCTTTTTCAAAATTCAAGTGACATTACTGCACATATTCTTAAAGCCATGGTTGTCCTAATAAAGGATGTTTAGAGCTTGACTGTGCACCACAGTGTTGATGTTTTACAAGATTTTTAAGACAAAAATAGCAGATGAGACACAATGGTGAAAAAAATAGCAGAGAGCTCAAAGGGTGAAAAAGCAAGTTGCAAGTTTTTGATGGCTTTGATGGCCTTACAAGAGTATTGGGCCCAAAACGGAACCTTGTGGCACACTTCTATTGATTAGCAGAAACTCAAATTTAATACACCTGTCAACCAGGTACATGCACTTTAGTCCAACCATATAGCAGAGGATTTCTTTAAAAAAAGGTGGTGATCAGATGAATCGTGCTTTGACAGGCCTATGAAAGTGCTGCACAATGACACCTCCTGTCTACTGCCAATAATATGTAACTTATGGTCAGTGTGATGACTCAGATTGTGCTATGATCTGCTTTGAGACCAGATTGGCGTGGGCTTGGAGCTGATTGATCTGAAAGAAAGGATTTTAGTTGAGTATTTTACCAAAGACTCCATGAGTTTTGCCAGACAAGGAAAACACTGATGAGAGATCTCTGGACTTAGACAGCCATTGAGCTTTGAGGCAATAGGCTCTAAATATTGTTTTTCTCAGAAAACTGTATTCATGGAAACTGAATGTAACAGCACTGACTACAATTGTTTTTCAAAATAAAATTACATTAAAAATTAATTTAAAAGAAATAATGCAGATAATCAATAAGCTCTGGATAGGGTTTATTAGCTATGAAGTTTTGCTATTTTCTGCTTATTCAGCTATGAATTTTTGCCCTATGAGTGATGAGACTAGCCGTGCACACATTAATGCTCATTGTGTCTTTGTTTTCAGAACTGTGAGTCCAGAACTAAAATCCTACGCTCTTGGAGTCCTGTTTCTGCTCCTCAGACTAATAGGTAAGAAATGTAATAAACCCCTGTTGAATTATTTACTGCTGTGCATTTATATACAAAGAGGAACACTTGTTTGTTAGTTTCTAGTTTGTGTTTCACTTTCTGTGCCTGGTCTTTGTCCGTCTTGTTCCTGGCACGTCCACTGTGGCTCTGCAGTTTGTAGCTCTTTGATGTAAATGTCAGAGCAAGTTTTCCCTTGGGTGAAATGAACGTCATTGGTCCGTCTGTGCAGACAGAAAAGATTCCTGAAAACAAACTGGTGTGCTTTTTGGCCTTTTGACCTGCTGTCTGTCCACACTCCCCCTCCCCCCTCTTTCTCCCCCAGGCTTCATCCCCCCTCCTCTGATTTTCGGGATGGGCATTGACTCCACCTGTCTGTTCTGGAGCACCGTGTGTGGAGAGAAGGGTGCCTGCATGCTGTACGACAACGTGGCCTACAGGCACCTGTATGTCAGCATCGCAATCGTCCTCAAGTCGTCCGCCTTCCTCCTGTACGCCACCACATGGCAGTGTTTGAGGAAGAACTACAGGAAGTACATCAAGAACAGCGAGGGGTATCTAACGCCTACTGAACTCTTTGCCTCTAATGTGACTCTGGACAATCTGGGCAAAGAGATCACGCAGAACCCAGCCAACAGGACAAAATTCATTTATAACCTGGAGGACCACGAGATGTGCGACAACATGGAGTCTGTTTTATAGTGGAGGCTGCAGACTGGAGCCGAGGCTGTCAGTGAGAAACTGACCTGGTTTGTGTCTCTGGTGTCAGTGAGGAGAATGTTCTAGTGAGGGTTTTATCATTTTTCTCACCTAAAACATCTGAACAAACCAAGAAACGTTAGCCAAAACGTTTCTATATCAATACTGCACTTTTTTCTTTTACCAAAATGCAGGTACTCATCCTTATTTGTCAGATCGAATCAAAAACTAAAATAGAAACCTGCCTTTGACACCAGGATAGAGACTGACAGCAAACAGGAGGAAAAATAAGATATGACATACAACACAATATGAAAAACACACTTAAACACAGGATGGGCATCATAGTGAACCTAGAATGACCTGCTATCAACACGGTTTAGATATACAAGATGACAAGAGTTACTGAGAAAAAAAGAAAGTTTAGTTCTCCATCTTCATAATCAGAGAGTTATTTTCCTTCTGAGAGATGTCTGTCTCTGGTTCAGATATCAGATAGAAAGGGTGGCTCATATCAGTGTCCACCGTCAGACTTTAAGCTCATTTATGCTCAATATTTGATATAAATATGGGCACTGACAGCCTTCTGCCCGTATGCTGGCTTCATTCTCTGGGAAGTGATAATGCTGCAGTTCCTCAAGTTTCCACTTGAGGCAGAATGCAAAAGCACCAGGGGTCACTACACACGCCATGTTAAAATGCTGATTTTACATCAGAAATAAAAACGTTTACAACCTGGTTCAAAAACAGGATTTTGGCTGATATAATCAAAACATCTATTGGCACAGTAAGCCCACCTCTTTGTCTGTTTCTACACTAATCTAGAGTTAGTATGAGACGGTGTTCAGACTCAAAAGCCTAAATCAGTAGCCAAAAGACTGACACCACTGAGGCATCAGCCAACATTTCTGCAGTCTTTTGTATTTGTGCATGTTGTCTGGAAGCTTATGGGTACAGATCAAAAATTGCAATACCACCGGTAATCTTGGGGGCAGTGCTGAGTAGCATAACCAACCAACAGTTCAAGTCAAAGCAGCAAAACACCATGAAGAAGACATTGGAAAATAATTTAACTTTTTGAGGAAATTTGACAGATATTGTAAAGGTCGCTAAAAACTATAAACATCATGTTAGCTCAACTGAACACAGGGACATGCAGCTACAACAGAATAGCTGGGCTTAGATCAGATGAAGCTGAAGCAAGGGAAAAATGGAGGTCTGTGCGGGACTGCCACCTCTTGCTGAGTAATTTGTCAACGTCTGTGCTAATAAAATAGATGCACATGAGCAGAGGTGGAAAGTAACTTATTACATTTACTCAAGTTACTGCAATTGAGTAGCATTTTTGGGTACATTTTGAAATTAATACTTTTACTTCACTAGGTTTTCACCAGATTAACTGCACTTTTCATCGAATACAATACTTTTTTATTTTGTTCACCTCTGTTGACTAGACAGTAGCACCCAGAGAGAGAATGATTCCACGTCATATCCAAAACAGCTGTTGCATTTCACTTTGTTATAAAGGTGCGAATTTACCTGAACAATAGTTGGAGATTTATATTTTTTCTGGGTAAGGAAAGATCATATTTTACTTAACAACTCCTCAGTAGCATTTGATACTTTTTACTTTTGCTGGAGTAAATTTATAGACCAGAACTTTACTTTATATTAAGTCAATTTTAACCAAATTAACGGTGCCCTTTGTAGTTTTAGCCGACAAACTTAACCCAGGTAGGTGACATAAATTTCCATCAGGTTCAATGAAGTAATTAGACCTTGTTTTAAGAAAAACATGGTTTATTCACAATCTCTGTCAACAAGACTACATTAACCATAGTTTTAGAGTGTCACAGCACTGTCACTGATTAGTTGATTTCCCCTCAGCCTGTGTGTTGTAGTGGATATTTGTCAACAAAAAAAAAGTTTCAACAAAAGGGACAAACTTTAACAAACGGCCACAATACACCGTTCCAGTTGGGTTGTACCCAGGCAATAAGAAAGTTCATTTCCACTTAGGATTCAATGTTTTTGTCATTTACTCAGCTCAAACAGAATTAACAAACATTTCATGCCACCTCTCATTCTCCTGGTAAAAAAAACATGATCCCCTTCCTGGTGCATGAACCCCAATGACACACCTACTATATATGGGAATATGGGAATATGGGAATCCTGTCAGATCACTGACTGGCACAGTGCCTATTGAATTTAAATACTTTGTTAAAATGTCAAGATTTGGGATCTAACTGATTAATAGTACTACTACTAAATCTCCATGTTTTTATCTGAGAAAAGTTCAGAGGGTCTACTCTTTTAGCAACTTTAGCTTAAGATGAGACCTTTCCATCTAGTTTAAGCCCTTTATGTACAAAAATAGATCAATGCATTTTTAAACAACACAACTGTCACTGCCCACACACGGCTGGGCACATCCATTACAATGGGATAAATGTTAAAAAATTAATCCACCTGCAGTTACTGCCTCACACAGACTGTCTCTGTTGCTCCTCTGTCCAGCTGTTCCCTTGTAGTCGTCTCTAAGGCAAAGCGAGCTAACATCTTATAAATGTTTTAAGTTTCTAACACAAAATTCTGCCATATTTTCTCAGATAGTTCCACCTTTGTTCTTATTGGTTGGAGCTCGGGTTTGAACTGTTGGCTATTTTGCTCAACACTGCCCCCGTCATCAGCAGTGGTATTGCAGTGTTTGGGTCATATCCTTAAGCTGAAGAGGACATGCAGAAATATGGATGAGAAGAACACAAAGTATGGGCAGAAAGCTCCGTTTATCTGTATGCACTTCAGACAGAGCATAAATGAGCTGTTAGTGTGTTCAGAGACAATTCAACACAAGGAATGATACTGAATCAAAGACAACATTTAAGATACATTGGTCACCTGAAGTTCAAATGTATTTATGGGGTGATATTTTGGTTATTTTGGAAGGTACACTCTGTCGGTGAAATTGAACCTTACAACTTCCCTGCTGGGTAACCAAACAATGACACAACTTAAGATAAATCCTAATGAATTTCAACCAACCATTCAGTGTGAAATTAACACAGAACAAAGCTTGTGCTCCAGCCTTATTTCCTTGCTGCAGTGTTAAGCTTACAGAGCATTAAAGAATCAGATTATGATAAACAGTAATGGAAAATATTGACAACTTAACTCAAGGGCAAACCAAGTAGTTGCACTTTTGTAATCTTACCCGTGATGACCCAAACATAGACATAGTCAGGAGTGAGGTCACAAAGATTAAGGACCTACTTTAGAAAACAAATCAAAATGACAACTTTATTGGGTGATATTTAAAAAAAAAAAAACAGAAATGAAATTTAAATTTAATCCATTTTTGCATAAATAACTGAGATTTCATATAAAGGATTTCTTTATTAAAAGCGTTTATGGAGATTTAAAGAAGGTAGAGGTGTGTTGAGCAGCTGTGTTTGAAATATCCCTTTACTGTGTCAGAGAGATGAGCTTTGCTGTGAATGCTGGATGTTTTTCTGGGAATATTTTCAGTTCCAGAGCCACAGAACTGTTATTTTTCTTTATTTTAACACCATTTTCTTGTTGCCTTTTCTCTTTGAAGTTTATAGAAATTAGGTGCAGTTTTAAATTTTTTTTAAATACCAAAACAGATTATGATAGAAAAGAAAAGGAACTAGGATGCCCACCTTTAAATATTTGGACATATTCACATGGACTGACTCGGTAACTTGTGACATCAGTTACACGACTTTCTCTGATTGGATGGCACCAAAACTGCAATTAGGCCAGAAACACTTGTGTCTAAGAGAGACATAAAGCTTTAGATGCTGATGTTACTCCACTCTTGGGGATGCTTCCTGCAGCAGCAATGCATGGAAACGTAGCAACATGATAAATAAGCAAGCAGGGGACACTCAAACAGAACTCTCCAGGGTACATGTATGTGTGTGGAGGGGCCACAGCAGGTGGAGGCTGTGGTGGAGGAGGAGGCCTTCACTCATAGATTCAGTTACAGCGGACTGAGAGTGTGAAGGCATGTGGGTAAAATGCCAAAATGAGGTGACGAGACATGACAACGGTGGGCTAGCTGTCAGCAGACACAGCTTAGCATGACTCACAGTGTCCAGCCAGAATTAGTTCCTTTAAAAGCATGCTGGGAATGCATGCATTAATAACAAAGAAATACTCAGTACGTCACTGAGCTGCACCGACTCTGTGGTCAATGTTAAATACAAATTTAACTCAAATCTACAACCATGGAAGAGCTTTATAATGCATACTGCATTGTGATGTTGAGAATTTTGAACAAACCTGAGCTGACTCATAATCACTCACACTGCAGTGGTTGTCTCACTAATTCTTCTCTTTTTTCTAAATAATATTTATCTTTTAATTCTAAAGAAGTCTATGGGATTCAGATTTCTGTCATATTCCTTTGAGAGAGATTATATTGTTTTTTTCTGGCTTACTTTGTAAGTATTTAATATGTTTTGCATCAAAAATATGGCCATTTTTGTGGCCACTCACCATGCTAAGAGAATTAATTTCTTAAATAAGTTTTCCTTTCTGGTGTTTTGGGATTGACTGGCAAAAGCAACTATGAGGCTAATGAACCCCTTTACTTACATGTCGGGAGTTAAACAAGGAGGTTGATACCAAAGGCATGAGGGTACAATATTGATTTTTGATTCAATGATTATCTTAGCTTAGTTTGGCAAGCATAAAGAGAAGAAATAGAGGAAACAGAAGGCCTGGTTCTCTCCAAAAATAAGTAATCTTATCAACCAACAGGGAACAAGCTTAATAAGTATTGTTCTAGAAAAGTCATAACAAGATGTTATTGAACAGTGAAAGTATGACTCCACTGCACCAAGCCAAGAGTAGTCCTGCAGTTAAGCCCCTGTCTGAGTAAAATTTGTCTCTTTTTTTCACTTACCTGTGTTTATTGTTGCTAGGTTATGGCAGCTGACTCCTTATATTCTCTGAACTATGGATGGATGGTTGGATGGATTTATGGATGGATGGATGGATGGATGGATGGATGGATGGATGGATGGATGCCTGCATGGCTCCATGGAAAGATAGATGGATGTTTGGATGGATGCCTTGATTGATGCGTGGATGTGTTCATGGATGTATGGATGGATGGGTGGATGGTTGGATGGTTCAATGCAAGCATGCATGCATGGATGCCTGGGTGCATGTATGCATAGATGCATGGACGAATGGATGGATGGATGGATGGATGCATGAATGTGTTTATTGATGGATTGATGCATGCATGGATGGATGGTTCCATGCATGGATGTGTGTATGGATGTCTGTATTGATGCATGGAGGTATGGATGGTTGGATGGATTTATGTATGTATGGATATATGGATGGAATCCTTTCCTGGAATTAAAGTTAGCACTAGACCTGGAAATCATACTAACAAAAAGACAGGCCAGAAGTGTTTCGCCTCCACCATTGCTGTTTGAGCTGGTATCCTAAGTCCCGCCCCTTCATTGTTTTAATTGGTCCATATGGGAGAAGTGAAATCAAAAATCAGGCACTTTTTTTTTAACTAATAGTGTCATGGTGTTTTTTTTTTTGTTTTTTTTTGCAAAAAACATTGGTTTGGTATGGAAATTGAGCCCTTAAAAAAGGGGGTCAGAGGGCATAAATTGAAGCATGTTGTAGCTGTTTATTCAGGACGCTTAAGGCCTGCTATACCTTGGCCTCTGTGCCTAACATTAGATTGACCCAAAGTTTGGTTTAGAGAGCATTTCCAGCATGGTCACTCACATCAGTGGGCTTTAAAATGCCTTTTGAGAATCTTAAAGGTGAGGTCACTGAGCCTACATTGATGTTTCATACAGTCTTTGGTGCTGATAGATGAACTTCAAAAGAATTTGAAAGTGGACCAGCTGCTTTTTTTGCTTTTTTTTTTAGCTTCATATTTTTAAAAAAGTCTTGGTATCAACCTTCTGATTTGATTCTTTGAAAGAAACAGTTTAGGGTATTTCCTAAAATGCTTATTTAGTTAAAACCTCTTAACATCCTTTAAGAACCTCCATGATTTAGTTAGATTTAATGCTGCCACTCATATTTATGAGTACTTTTTTGCCTGTCAAAAGGTAAAAATGGCTTTGGACCTACTCCAGTTATAGATATATTTAGTTTAGCTCTCCATGTAAGTCATAGTACAAGATTAAACTTATACACTGGTGGCTCTTTAGCCATATAGAGAATAATATAGAGAATGATGGGTAGAGATGTTGGAATGGACCTGAATTTAACAGAGCCATGCCAAACCACACCAGAAATGGCTGGTTTGATGTGAACTAACAGTTTAAATACAGATTTTTAGCATTTTGGTGAGACTTGAATTTATAAGAACAGAATAATTTTTGGGCACTGACTGAAATGGTTCCTGGCTCCTATGCCAACACTCAGAATGGCTTGATGTTTTGCCAGGATGTAAAAACATTTAAAACAAAGCTTGAACACAGGAAGGAGGGCGATAACTAACATTACCAGCTGGCCACCGTCTCCTCCTCGACGTGCACCAACAGGTGGCGCTGTCTTTGATAACTACACCGTCCAGTGTGTCATAGTGCTGACTCCTCTGTACATAATAGTGCCATTCAAGTGCCAAAGTGACACCATAGAAGTGTTCTGTGACGTCCTGCAGAGATTTTTGTCTCAGCACGCTGGAGCTCAGAGCAGATCCTCCAGCTGTATGTAGCCTTTCTGTGATATCCCTCAACTTATTTCACCATATCATACAAAAGTGTCCCAAAAACATATTGCCTATAAAATACTGTACATGGGTCTAGAATACAGAACTATTTAGGATGTAATACTTGTTAATATGTAGGACTTTTCTACTAGTGAAGGTATTGTCTAATTTAGAATAATCTCTCCTTCCATCAGTGGCAGAGCTGATAACTGTTGTTGCTTTGGTCCAGATAAAACAACATTTTGCTTGAAATAAGTGGCACCAATGTTAAGCTACAGCCTGACATTGTACAGAAGAAAAAAAAAAGATTGGCTGTTGAAAAAAAGCAGCCAAACTTCACTGATAGCAGTCCTGCACCTGTGCCTGGATATAAAGCTCTGAGACTTGTGCCATATCAACCTGTGCACTGTAACATTCAACACTCGCAAAGAAGAAGCCAACATATTCTAGGTCTGTCCCATGCTTGACCTTGCATTCACCTGTGGCGACAGGACTGTTTTGCCTTGTGATGAGAAAATACCTTTGGAGCATAAATGTTTTTTTTTTTTTTAACATCCTGTTATTGTCATTCTTCTCTTTTTGAGGACCTTGCCTTGTGGTAATAGCAGGTTGACTTTTATAGCAGATCTTAAGTGACTGAAATCTTCACATATGAAGAGTTTGCTTCCAAAATTTATAGGCAAAAATCAGCCCTGAGGTTTATCATTCAAGAGGCATTTGGACATCAATGGACAGTTATCCTGTAAATAGGTCCATTATTTGTTTCATTGTTGTTAAATATTTACTATGGATAGTCACTTTTTCTAAATGATGGCTTTATTTTGGAAGCAAACTCTCCATATGTAGGTAGATATTCTCTGGTTAGAGCCTTTAGGCAGCATGTTGCCTCTGACTAGAGTGAAACCATGTGCTAACAATGTTAGTGAGGTTTTAGACTGATGTGTTTGCTTCTGTTATGGGTGGTATTGTTGTTTGATTTCATGGCTCTTTGCAGGAGGACCTGTGAACAGAAAAGGGCATTGAAATAAGAAAAAAAATCACCTATATTTTCAAAGCATCACTTAAGATTTTTAGATGAGCTCTACTGCTTCTTTTTATTTATTTCCTTTTTCTTTAACTTATATGACTTTATATTGAAAAGCTTTATGTTCTGTATATTTCTTGGAAAAGAAAACATGATTGTATGTTTATTGTAAATACATTAAATATACTATTTTTGTTTTTAACATGAACTTTTCTGCCTATTACTCACAAGATATGATGATTTCTGATGTCAGTGTCATGCTGTGATAGCCTTCACACTCAGAGAAAGTTTCATGGCCACGTCAGTCCACCTAACTCATAACCTGACATGCATGAAAGAGTGTTTCACATGTACATTTTACGGGATCTATCTGAGCAACAGTCCATACTCTGTGTTGGGATGGGCAGAACCTTTCAAAAACTCTTTGTGGGTGAAGGGATGAATCTTCTGTCACATTCATTACAGGCCAATCAGAGTGATAAAACATGTAATTGGCTGGAACCACCATGGGGAGTAAACAACATAACATGAGCTTTCAGCCATTATCACCACTAGAGCTCAGCGCGGGACGCCTCTTAATCCTGCTCCCACTGGATCTCCGACTAGTACTGCCTGCTCCCGCAGCACATGCCATCCACTCCCACCTGCACCCACAAGTGTGTCAATCCTGCCTGCACAGCATTGATTCTGACAATCCATGTTATATATTCAGAATAACATTTCTAAAGGTAATAATATTGTTCACTTAAGCACCATCCTGATTAAGTTTCCTCTCTGAATGAAGGAAACCCTAAGAAAACAACCATCCTCATCATGGGTGACGGTGCCACACATGGATAAAAAAAGCAGCTAGGAGCCTCAGACTGATTTAACTCCTGGTTATGGCTTAGTAATAGCAATGTCAAAGTAATATTTATCATCATTTATTTCAAGTCATACAGAAGTGAAATTATTTCCGGATCTCCGGAAAGTTTGTGCATCATCAAAACTGCAGCACACTTCCATCAGCTCTCACAGACAGTAGGCTAATCTTTACTCTATTTAAGTCATGCTGTGACCATCCTCATCATCATCTTGGCCTTTTAACGTATTTACTAAGTTTTAGGCCTTGTCCACACTGTGACAAAAACAAAATATTTCAAAATATTTCTGTTTCGCTTCTGTTTCGCTAGTTTTCCGTAAACACGGAATCCTTCAGGAAATATCTGCACAAGCACGGAACCACTGAAAATGACTTAAAACATGGTAGTATAAATGCCAAGCCTGTAAGTGGTGCTGTAATGCTGCCACGGAAATGCACCGAAAGAGAGAAGAAAATTACAGAAAACTGCCCCAAACCTTCTCCTGGTTGCCCTTTTGGTTGTTCGTCACGGTGGATTTAAGAACATCTGGTGTCTCTTGTTATCGGTGGTGGTAAGGAGCGTCAGATTTTGCTGTAAAAGCCATAATAAGCTCAGTAGCTTGTGCAGTACTAAAAACAATCCTGTAATTTGCCATTGTTGTTTTGGTTTGACCCGTACATGCGGTTTAAGTGGGCTATGCTATGTGTGACATAATCATTTCAAGAAAGATGCGGTTGGCTGTCCACATGAAGACTAAATGGTAAGCATTTACAGATTTGTTCACTCTGGGACCCGGTTTCAAAAAGTAGCGTTTACGGCCTCCCATAACACAGTTTCAGTGTGGATGAAACGCCGATACGACAAAAAACTTTTGCATATACTCCTGAATTCGTCTCCCCGTGGACGGGGCCTTAGATCACTCTCTTTATTGCTTTCAGTGTGGTTCTTTAATCCTCTCTTAATAAAGAAATGTTCTGAAATCTTCCACCTCACTGGCAGCCATTGTTCATAGACTTGCAGTTCAACTAAACCAAGCCTGTAGCTACTGTCTGAAAAGGTACTGAAATGGGATTTTAAAGGTAGCAAAGATCAGTAAAAAGAGGCGAAAATGGGCAAAAATTGTGCGAAATTGAGGAAAAGGAAGGAGAAAAGGAAGGAAAAGTGGCACAAATGAATAATTTCAACATAAGAACCAAATTAAAGTTTGACACTCTTTTGCGCCAAAATAAAGTGACATTAACCATAGAGGTGTAACGATTTATCGATGTACTGTATATCGATATATCAATTGGTTGATTGATGCTCCAGTCAGATCGATGGAAAGTCAAAACATCGATCTAAATTGATGACTCAAGCTCCACTTCTATTTTGAAATTCCCTCTGCACGCCTGTTAACAGTTTCCGCCCCAGGCAGCGTCCTCAACAAGCTAGCTGCAAGCTAACTAAGTAGCAGCAGTGGCTTAAAGTTTCACGGCTGAGGGAAAGAGGATATCCTCTCCTCTCTCGGCTGTGTGGACATATTTCAGACATACACTACTGCAGGATGGATCTCTCCCCTAAGTTTGCCAATTACATCTACGTTTTTATCTGAATATAACCGCTGTATGAGATCGTTCACAGATAAAAACACTCCATTCGTTATGGCTGAGGTAGCGCGAGTGCTGTCTGCAGCAGACCGCAGATACACAGAGAGGAAAAAGTCCGCTGCTGCATGTCTCCTTTGATACACTAATGCTGCGTTCCATTTGTCATTGTAACTTGTATTCCGACTTGTTTTTCCAACTTCCGACCAGAAGTGGCAAATGGAACGAGCACCCCGACCTTGGCGTCACATGGTAGCACAAAGTATTAAGTGTAGTAAAAACTTTGAATTTGACCTGTTTTCAGAACTGTTTGCTGTTTCTCAGTGCATTTTTAGAAATTGTAGACACAGCACTACCCTGCGGTTGCATGTCGTGTGCAGCAACAGTCTTTTCATACAGGAAGTACTGTGCAATGTGCTGTTTTAAAGGTTTATTGGCTAACAACTGATAAATGTTGCTAAAAACAATGACAGGCTAACGCAAGAAGGGCATCCGTCATTTTTCCAACTTTGTTATTGATATATGTGAAGCACATACATGCATACTTACAGATTTTATTCAAATGATTCACCTGTGTATATATGAATTGATACACTATATACATATAGGGTACCTAGAAATTAAATAAACATATTTAGAGATTCACAAATGTCCAGAGTTTTCATTGTTTTTATGTGTTTCATTCCATGTAGTGAGCTCATATAATATTCTATTTTCATTTTAAATTTTTGTATCTTTTGTAACTTTTGAGTCCATTTACACTTCTGGATATAATATCTATCAAACAGTACAAGTAAATTCAAAATAAAAAGCTTTTGAAAGTTTCCATTTCAATTGTCATAATGAAAAATTGCATCCTTTCCTTTAACCGAATGTTGGAGCCAGTTTGTACATTATAGAGTTGCTCTACGTCCAACTAAAATAAGCAACTATGGAGACACTCATTTCTCCAAACTCATAGTGGTTATGACAAATGGAAGGCAAACAACTGGGAAATCCATATTTGCAGATGAATGTGACGTCATTCCCAGTTCCGACTCCCGACCTCTGAGGTAAATGGAACGCAGCATTATTTTACATTGCCGTCTCATGTTAGATTTAAAATAAAAATATAAGCTGTTAAAACTTAACGTGGTTCAAGCAGGACAGCTGTTCTCTGTATGCCCCCCACCCCCTCGCTCTTGTTATGAAGCTGCACATCACAAGAGCATGTTTTATATTAAAACTTTGCTTTCGTATTCTGTCTATCCTTTCCATTTATTAAAATCAAGGTTGCAATAAATAAAAATTAATACAGAATCATTACATAACACCATATGCCACATATTTTACCTCATTTGAATTTCATAAGGTGAATAAACTATAAAAATGAACTATCTGCCACATTAATAGGCCCCTGTGTAAAGTATGAAGGGCTGATATAGAGCAGAAATATCTTTTGAAGTCCACATGTGTGTACATAGGTTTAAGAAAAAAATCTAAAATGGGAACACAGGCCAAACCTTTTGATCATTATTATAAAGGTTTGCAGAAAAAGTCCATATTAGTGCTTTAGAGTGATCTGGACATTTGAGGACATAAAATGTTTGGTACTGAAAATGTTTGCTGTTTTAAATCAACATGTTTTAACACAAATGTGCATAGTTGTGTTGCTAATTTAAAGGTAATCGGGGTAATCAGGTCTTTGTTGTTTTTGTTAAAGAGACATTTTTAATAAATACACAGACCTGTCTATAGTTTAATTACAGAAACTGTTTTTTTTTCTGTAACCGTGTGAAATTTTTAAATAAAATCATCTGATATCAATCATCATCAACCATCGCATCGTTGTCCAAAATAGCGATATCGGATTGGATGGGATCGGGAGGAAACTGGTGATTTACACCCCTAGTTGACCATAATGTGTGTTAGCACCAATACTACAGATCCAACACACATGCATTGATACTGTCAATAAATCACAGCTAGGAAGGGCCTGTTCTCTGGTTTTGGACAGGCCTGGTTGACCAACCGACCAACTACAGAGTCAAACACAACAGCAAAACAGCTGCATCGCATTTATCACTCATTCACTGTAGTTCCAAATATGAAGATTGAGAGCCTCTTTAAAGGTCATGACATGAATCAGAAGAAAAAAAAAATTAGATACTCATATTTTTTTTCAGACTGTCTTTTCACCTTTGCTCACTGGACTTCAATGAAATGATCTAAGGGAGAAATATCTCAATGAAACATTCATGCAAAATATGAACAGACAACAACATGATATGGGTTCATTAGTAAAAAATGCTGTCTATACTATACCTCAATAGTTTGCTCATAGCCATAATAGTTGATATTGATTTACACAAAACATAACTTTTATTTTGTTCAGTTGTTTTATGCCACACAATATGATGTTGTGTCATATGACATGTAGAGCCGTGCTTATGATGAAGGGCTTTATTTGGTCAGATGGAGTGAAAGGTCACTTTCTCTCCATCGTCTAAACGCACTGACAGAAGAAGATAAATCCTGACATCAGTTTAATCGAAATGTGCTTGTGCTTTGCCATGATCTAATTTCCTGTCATCCTGGCCCTATGGTTATCCCCGCCGCGCTACAACAGCCGGAGGAGATAATAGCCGGGGTTATGGATTGACCGGTGGATCACCTTGTTTGGCTGCTCTGAGGGAGCCGTGTACGTGTCCAGGGCTGGGCTGCAGCGTTGCTTTTATGCGAGAGCCGGGGCCTGAGAGCTCTCCTGTTTCTCGAGTGCAGACGGGGTCTCGTCGGGGCCACAGTGCAGTGAAATGGAAAGCATGCCATTCCCTGTTCCGCTTGATGCCGAGTGACTCTGAGAGGTTGTGTCATGTTCCTTGGCTATTGACTCAATGACTTGGGACTTCACGACAAAAGCCTGAACCCGTGCAGGCTCTCTGCGTGCTGACAGAGAAATGTGTCTTCCACTTGTCTTCACATTGACCCGAGGACTCTGCAGGACTGACGTGTCCGCATCCCCAAAGTCTCACCTCCTGGACCCAGAAATAACCTTTCCACGACCTCGCCTGTCTTTCACGCTCTGTTAGCCCTGGGTCTGCCTGCTATCGAAACAATTCACTGAACTTGGTTTTTTTTCTACTGATACAGCTATGGATTACCTGTCCATGGCAGTCAACATATTCAGCTTACGCTACACGGATGACATGGCTGAGAATTCAGCCTTATGTGCCGTGCATGATTCACTGTCACAGTGGGTTGAAAAGTCACGGCACAGAGTAAGCACAGGCCATTAGCTGGTACTGAAATGACAGCACAAAGAGCCAGACCTTCATGGCTGCTTCACCCAGAGGCTCATCCACCAGACTAAATCTCCATATGCCCTTCATTTGTTGGAAAAATTAGACACATCTGGACTTCAAATAAATGATGATGTATTCCTCTTTATATTGTATGCTAAAGAATTATTCTGCATATTTGACTAATGCCTCGTCTGCTGACATGGCTCTGACAGCTGACCTGATTTATTGCAAGGTTCCCCACATTGTTAAAAAAAACAATCTCTGACATTGGTGACAACGGCCCAATTATCCTTCTCATGCAGAAGAGGTCCATATACAAAAGAGGCTGCGTGAATTGCAAATCCAGTAGCTGGCCGTCTTTGCTCTCCTCTAATCTAATAATGTGATCCATCATTTCAGAAGCGACGGCTCTGCAAGGAAAAGAATCCCACTGAGGGCTAGAATGAAGATGTTTGCATATCCATATGTGGAATCCTGAGAGACTTTATGGAAGAAAAACATAAAAATGTATCATCTTGCATTGTATCTTTTTATCTCCTGGTGTTAAAAAGACTGTTTTGGCTGTCAGTGAGAATTAAAAAATCAGTTTTGGTCCGTAACCGGCTAAGATGCCTTTGGGAAATAAGACGAAGTTTCTCTGTGTTTTCTGCTCAGTAGAGGCGCTGTTGGTTGAGGGATTGTCCCGTTGCAGAATCATCCATTACCCTGATGAGCCACAGCCTCTGCGCTTCCACAGCACTGCCACACGATGAGCGAGAGACAGGGGACTGCCACTATTTGTCCTGCTAAAGCATTCATCACACTAATTACCCATGGTGCCAAGCAGCTCCTGCAGCCCGGTGAAGCTTGTGCTGCTCGTTTGTAGCCGAGGTGAGGAAGAAGAAACCTCAGATGAGTCTAAACAGTCCTCTTTTTTTCCTGCACATCATTAACTCAGCACTCCAGCAGCTTGACAAATTGGAATGATGAATCTGGGTGCTATGAATAGATACAAATACATGATCAATCAAAACACAGGACAGGGTGCTGAGGCTTAGGACATGTGTCGCTGTACAGGACAAAAGAAAAGTGTTGTCTATGAATGACGTGAGAAGTAAAGCCTTTGTTGAGTTACTGTTTGTGGAAATCTAGAAATAAGTTCACTGGCTGCAAAATCTACACCAAATAAGAGCTAAAATCCATTACATTTCCCTGTGAAAATACTCCTTTTTAAAGACTGCACATGCAACCTGCCTGCTATACCATCGTCCCTAAAGACTACATGCAGACAGATGTGAAAAGACAGTCACCAAAACTCTGTCATTTGTGCCACCTGACCTTGAAATGCACCAGAAGAGACCCATGTTTCTTGTGTTGCTGGGATAAGCTGCCAACTGTCTGTGTCCCTCACGGCCTTTACACAGCCGTCTGAACCGATGTAACACCCAGCACATCACAACGTCCCAGCATCACCTCGCTGCAGACGCTAACCGATCAACAGATTTAAGGACAGAAACTTCCTGGAAGCACCAAATCCTCACAGTCCTCGCCGTCTTACGTTGACACTTGCACTGCCAGGGGAGTAAAAAACACTTTGGTATATGGCAAGTAGCTTTATGGAAATACACGATTTACAGAGCTGGAGGTCACTGGGAAAGGTGAGCCAAAAGTGAACCTCTTAAAATACTTTTTAAATGCTGATACATAGGGCTGTCAGAGTTAATACGTTAATCATGGGATTAAGATCAAAAGTTAGCGCCTTAATTTATTTTTCACACATAATCACATGCTTTATTGTCCCTTTCAGCAAACTTTGGTTAAGCCATAGCAATGTCTACATGCAGCCACAGTGATATAAAACCAGTCCACCACTGCTCATGTATGATTCAATTAAGTTTAAAAAACTCAAAGAAAGCTCAGAAGATAATTTTAAAACCATCTGAGCCCTATGCTATCATACATTTACCTTTTTAATATTCACTTATTTCTTTTATAAGCCAAAAAAAGTTTCTTTTTCTTTTAATGTTAATTTTTCTTTTTTTTTTTTTTTTTTTTTTTTTTTTTATCTTTCAAGGTTGCTTATTTTCTTTCAAAACAAAAGCAGGTCTTTACCTGGACAGGAAGTCAATTATCCAAAGTTTAAGACAGTATAAGAATTCAAAATGAAATAGAGACAGTTATAAATGCATATGGTGGAATTTCAAAAAGGAAATATTAATTAGAATTGATACATAAATTCTGAGATTAACTGTGATTAAAAATTTAATCGTTTGACAGCCCTATGGGAATGTTTTGAATGTCTCAGAGAATCATTACCCAAATTACACAGCATTAAAAAAAAAATCATGTTTTGCAACTTTTTACATACCATTGGTTAAAATCTTTAAGCGGCTATTTAAGCTAGCATTGCTGCAATTTTTGCATCCACAAGAAAATAAACATGCAGGCTAATGCTGGCCAACATTAAAGCAGGTCGATATGTGTTGAAGTCAGAGCCCCCCCCAAAAGGGTACTTCTAAAGATTACATGAATTTTGCCAGATAGCTACTTTTGTGTAGCTAAAGTAGCTACAGAATTCAGGCATTTTTTTTAGTTTAAAACAATTGCAGAGAAACGGCAGGAGTTTAAAAAGTTTCCGTCTAAAGCCTGGATGAACGGTGTCATATGTGGTCCATTTACATAGAGCGGCCCAGTTTGGTTGTCACGGTTTAGCACATTAAACTCTAACTTACCTGTGTTTCCTCAGCTGACACTGAGGAACTGACCCTATTAACCATCTACTGAAATGTACCTAAACAGTAGCATAGCTTTCTGCACAACCAGAATCATATCCCCAATCAGTTTTTTTTTGGTCATCTGAGTATTAATTCTTACTAATAAACCAGTCTGGATTTCTTCAATGGTCTGAATGCTTTGGCTATATTTTTTTCAGAGACTTGATGTTCCATCCATGTGTCTTAATTCAACATCCTTTCACAAAAACAGTTTTAACTGCTTCTCCCACAGTGACTGACGAGCACAGAACAGGTCAAAGTTGTTTGGTTCTGCTGTGATTGTTACTGACTGACTGACTGAAAAAGCAGATGTACTCACCATCCTCTAGGCTTGGGAAATCTATCTTTAGAGATGCAGATCATTTGGCTCAGCTAAGTAGAGCTGGTGGTTTGGCTCCCAACCAGCTCTTCATCTGGTACCAGTTTGGCTTTTTAAAATTTGGATTAAATAAAGGATGGAGGAAAGAAAACTGGCACTCAAATGGGAGCTAGCTACCACAGCTAGCATAACAAGGTTGTTTCATACCACAGGGTTGTTCGTGAAAAGCTCATTATAACTCGATCCTCAAATCCCACAAGGTTTTTTCATTTGATAGTACATCACCGTTCAGTTAAAAGTATGTTTGTGACAAAAAGAGGATTTTTATATGTTGCTCAGCTAGCTTCTTAGCTCAGAACAAGAAACTTCCAGACTCTTGTCTTCCTTCATCTGACTAGACGATGCTAGACGCTAGGAGGTCTGCAGGACTATGTAATATCTGCTATCGATCACCTTCATGCCAGGTAAATCTGTTCAACTGAGGAAAAAAACAACACTTTTTTTTTTTTTTTAAGTATGGATCATATTCAATGTATTTAGAAATGTTCTGGTGATAATTGCAGCGTACAGGTCCTTTTACAGTTGTAAATTACTAACTTTCCTCTGTCCCCAGACAGACATTCTGGATCATGAGACTGCAAGCAATTTATCTTTGTATCTTCATTTACCAGAGTGGCACTATACAATTCCCCATACCCATCTCCCTGGAAGTAGGATCATCCAGAGGCAGTCGTGCATAAACCTACTATTTAGCCACCCCTAACCAGTGCTCACAAGCAGAAACAGTTGCAGTGGGCCCAGAAAAACATGAAGATGAATTTTAAAACAGTCTTGTTTCCTGATGAGTGCTGCGCAACCCTGGATGGTCCAGATGGATGGAGTAGTGAATGATTGGTGGATGGCCACCATGTCCCAACAAGGCTGCGATGTCAGCAAGGAGGTGGCAGAGTCATGTTTTAGGCCAGAATCATGGGGAAAGAACTGGTAGGTTTGAAAATAACCTCTGCAAAGTATATAGAGTTCCTGACAGACCACTTTCTTCCATGGTACAAAAAGAAGAACCATGCCCTCTGCAGCAAAATTATGGAAGCCACTGTGCTCTTGGGAACCATCAGTGCAGCAAAATTTTTTTCTAGTCTTCCCCAGATCTGTTTCTTCAACTATCCTGTCTCTGAGCTCTGCAGGCATCTCCTTTGACCCCATGGCTTGGTTTTGCTCTGATAGGCATTGTCAGCTGTGAGGCCTTCTATAGAGAATTGTGTGCCTTTCAATATCATGCCCAATCAGCTTAATTTACACAGGTGGACTCCAGTCAGGGTGTAGAAACATCTCAGCAATGATCCAGTGAAATGGGGAGAACTTGAGATAAATTTCAAGTGTTGTTGCAAAGGGTCTAAAGTTCTATTTTTACTTATTCATGTGATGGGGAAGCAAGTGTAGATTAATGAGAGAAAAAAATGCAATTTTTTTAGTTGTAGCATTAGGCTGCAACATAAAATTGAAAAAATGGAAGGGGTCTGAATATTTTCTGAATAGACTGTAGTATGCATGTTTCAAAAAATGTAAATTATGATACATAACCTTAAACTAAACTTAATTAATTTAATATATGAAAAATTATTTAACTGAGTTTTATGCTGTTAACAAAAAATGTAAAATAACATGAGTATGTGCAAAAAGTAGTCTATTTAAGTGTCAGCTAAGATTGCCTTACCATGTCAAGTTTCTGCGGATGCAGAAGCTTCATAAAAGTAGATTTTTTTCTGGTTTATTTCACGGTACGGATGCTGTCTCCATTTAGGCGTGTTGTATGTGTTTGATCATTTTTTAGGTATGTGGGTTAATCTTGTGCCAGATAATGAGCTAGAGACTGACTGAGGTCTAAGGTTAAGTCGGGCTCTGTCCCACTCCTAATGAGGATCTTCATACTCCAGCATGACGGCTCTGCTCACAGCTCAAGGGGCCGTTGGTGCTACGTTATCATTGCACACTGACCTAAAGCATAATGAGTCTCTCATGCATGAAATCCTCCTCAAACTGAACTCTGTGAGAACCCTGGTTGGGTCAAAGGTGGACAGTCTTGGGTTAAAGAAAGCAGAGAGATGGTGCAGTGGTCACAGGTGAAGCAGTGGCTCAGGTGTGCTAATCTAACTGACAAGTTATTGTTGCTTCCTGTCCAGGATTTGACCCTGCTTAGCAGCCTAAGAGATCCCAGCTTTGTTTCATGGGCTGCCAAGGTTACCAGAAAAGAGACGATCTGCCTGCTCTGCTTACTGTGCAGCATCAATCGCATTTACTCAGAATTATCTGTTTAACATCACCATTACTCTGCAGACGCATAATCTGATTAATCATAGTTTAACTGTGAATGTTTAAAATAGACCATGTTAAACAAACGTGGGTGGATGTGCACTCCTGACTTTGTGACTCAGACTTTAATGGAGGTGAAAGGTAGACGGAGCGACTTTATTTTCCTGAAATGTACCTTTGCTATTCTTGTTACCTAGGGATTTTAAGACTAAGACTGAACTTAATAAAAACAAAAATAAATTAAAATATGACAACTTCTCAATTCAACAGACCAGCATCTACAATTTATCTTACAGTAACTATGCATTTTACCCCAATATGACCTGACACATTACCTCTAATTTGGTGGAGTAGCCAATAGCTCCACCCAAACTAACTTAAAAAATCAGGGAAAAATAAATAAATAATACATTGTTTTTAAAATGAGCCACAACATATCCTTTTGTTGTTATCACTGTAGCTGCACAGGGACGTTGCAGTGGCTTAACCAAAGTTTGCTGAAAGTGACAATACAGCATGCAGTTAATCATGATTTTAAAAAATGAATGAACTAATTCTGGACCTTCATTAATCACTTATTTACTCTGCCCTGCTATTGTTATGCACAGAACAAAGTCAGCATAAGCATAGGAGGGCATCAAATTTGACACAAAAGTTCCACACAAGAGTTATACCACCATGGTGTAAAATTAACTTGAGGCTGTTATTTAACTGTATCTCACTCCGCATTAGGAAAATGTAAAAGTCTGTCAGTTTTTAGACTTTTCCTAAAAAATTGTTTTGCAGCACCAGGTAAAATCCAGATTTTTAAAATGGCCATTTATACCTAGAACAGCCAAGCAGGTAATATTTACCCCATACGAAAGCATGGTTTCATATCTGTTTTATTTCACCCCTGTAGAAAAAACAATAGATGTTGACATGGAAACACCTTCTCTCTATTGCTGCATTGCCTAATTAGAAGTAATAATTCAACATTCAAGATAGATAACACAGGCAAAAAACAAACAAACAAACAAACAAACAAACAAAAAAACAGATTCATTATTATGAAGTGAATCTAGTGGTGGGGAAGTTTCAGAACGGAGCGATTAGTCCAAGGATGATTCTAGATGTGATGGATCATCGTCAAACATTGATCCTGTTCTCTCTATTTGGCCAATCAGCTATTCAGTGTCAGTGGTTAATTGTTTGCTCTTGATCAGTGGTCTATGTAAAAATTAATATACTGAAAGCGCAAGTAAATCTTACCTGCTGGCTGTTTTAGGCAGTTCTAGTGTTAAGAAGAGTTTGGCAACATTTCAGACTTTCCGGCTGAGCTCTACACAGTCACTTAAAGAGCAGTCAGTAATGGACCAATGAAAATGCCTGTGTTTTCATCAGATTTATGTCTTCTGTTTGGTCACAAGAACATTTAGCTCAGAAAGCATCTTAAAATTAACATTAAATATAAGAGAGGTCCTTTCCACTATGACTGTTGGCCATGCCGTTCCAAACCAAGCAGAGCTGATTTACTTTTCCATCACCACTTTGGCTGCTGGGCTACCCCAAGCCACACCCAGAATCGTCCTGCTCTGGAGCAGAGTCCAAGCGCCCACGCCCTGCCTCTAAATGCCACGATAACATCACAGTAGGTCATTGTCATTTAGGGATGCCTTGAAGATGTATTTAAGTAGCAACCTCTGCACCAAACTTTGAAATACCTGATGGATTACCAACAGCAGAGGAAGAAGAAACTTTGAAGTAGAAACAACGGCCAACTCTTGGACAGCTGAAAACACAAAACAATGCTTATTGAAGCCCTGCTATTTATCACCATCGACTCAGAACACCGCGTCAACAGCTTTAGACCCACCTTCAAACGGGTAGCTCAGTTGTGGCGAACTGGGCTGCTGTGCCAAGTCAAAATAGAACCAAGCCACTCAATGTAATGGCAGAGCCCCAAGTGATGTCATCCATGAGTTTCTGAAGCTGACTTCGAAAACCCAAATGATGCCGGTCGCATATTGAAAATGCCTTCACAAACTAACTCTTGGTAGCGCTGGGCTGGGCCTTTAACCTCATGGATAACAGATAAATGCCTGATTGTTGTCCCCGCTTTGGCCTTAATCAGGCATTAGTTGTCCTTCAGCAAAACAGACAAATTATTCAAGAATTTGTCCCTCCTACAGTGTTGGTCAATAAAAACAGAAGCTACTAAGGTAAAATTTGAGTGAACATGTTTATTTCTTCTGTCTAAACAGGCCTATTAGGGGTTTGAGTGTTGATGTGACTCCTAGGGTTTTTGTAGCCAGTCTCAAGTTGACACTCAAGGAACTGTATATTTGATATTTGGGCTTCATTTTTCAGCATTAAGGTTGCTGCTTGGATTTACATAAACCATAACTTTATGTCTTTCTTTATTCTAACTTGACCTGAACTTTATATGGCTCTGTATCTTAATTTCTGAAGAGAAAGAAAAGACTGTGAGATTAAACTGAACATGCATTCAACACTTTTAATTAAAAATTGTTTTATTCTACTTGATTAGATCAGTGGTTTCCAAACTGTAGGCCCCCAGAGGAACAGCAGGAGGGCATTTACAATAAATACAAACCATAAAAACTATCTAATTATAATAAATAAATAAATGAATTATATAAAATACTTGATTATTTGTTATTTTTTAAGTATCTGAAGTAACAAATGCCAAAGATTTACTATCTATCTTTTATTTAGGCTGATGTTTGGGACCAGTGTCATGTATTAACTGGTGTTGGATTTGCTGGTGACATTTTGTTGGACATTGTACTATGCTGCTGGCTAATGAGTTTTAAGAATTCATGCATGGCAGTGCAGGGGTTAGCTCTCTTTCTTCACAGCAAGAAGGTTCCTGGTTTATTGTGCATTCATGAGTTCTCTCCGGGTACTCTGGCTTCCTCCCAAGAACCAAAAACATGTCATTAGGTTAGGGTGACCATATTTTGATTACCAAAAACCAGGACACTTGGCAATAAGAAACTCAAATGATACTCAAAGTTTACTCAAAGATGCCTTATAATTTAAATACATTTAAAGTATGCTTCCTCTGTACTGATAGAAAATTTTTATATTACCCAATACTATCTATAACCAAAGACACAAATTCAGATAGGCTTCTCAGAGGTTACTCAACATCAGGGCCATCACTAGGATTGAAAGACAGGGGGGGGCTTAGCCTCAAGTGTTGCAGGTAATGCTTGGCATATAGCGTGCATCAAATTCTTTTCTCCACACCTTAAAATACGTAATTAATTATTAGTTGAGCATTTATCAGGACATTCTGGTTCACTCTCTTTTCCTTAGAAGTCCGTCCTTTCCTGAGCCTTGAGCAGGTCTTCCTTTTTTCTAATAACAACTTGAGTGAGTTTATGAGTTGGTATTTAAAGGTCTATATGTGGGATTGAGTTAATGGAAAAGAAGTTGAAAAACATACCCATTAATCCATTTAGTTAAAAAATGTGGTACATAATATCTAAAATGTATAGTTTCACAACTCCTCTTTCTTCTTTCAGGCTGTTCATTCTTTACAAATCAAGTTTATTTCTGCCTACCACTGATATTTCTCTGTCTGAAGACAGTCTATACCAGGGAACTCAACCTTATTCTACCAAAGAGTCACGCTGTCTTAAAATACTTTAGAGACCCACAATCCAAAACCAGGGATGTAAGAAGATCCATAGATCAGCTGATCCATAGTGGAAATAAAATGAAACGGTGAATTGTTGGATTTTTCTGTAATTAAGTGGGATGCAATAGGCCACATGAAAATGTCTATAGTGTTAGAGGAAAGGATGTTACTAATAATGAACATACATTCTTTTTTATTTATGCAGGTTTCACCTGGTCTAATGACATGTTAAAAAATTAGTTTGAGCTCTGAGATGTTTTTTAAAGAGCTGATGGTTGGTTATTTGGATATTTATATCTCACACTGAGACATTTACTGTAGATCCGTGGCTTTATTAACTTAAAAGACGTTTTCTATTTTTTTCCATTCATTATTCATATTTGTAGCTAAAGGAGGAGGGGCCTCATAGTGGTCTTTGCCCTGGGCCTTTAATGACTTTTGACAGTTTTTATTATCAGCAGTACATTAAAGATCAAATAAAACACCACCATTGGACAAGTTTCACTAGATATCACGTTATCTCAACATGTGATCGGTGTGCATGAGGGTTGCTGATGACCGACGACACGTATCACAATGATCATCATAAAATATGAATGTGGAGAGCATGGACAGGAAGAGGCTGAAGAAATGTGTTAAAATGAGAAGAAGCTTCAGTTTGAACAGCAGACAGCAATACTGAATGAATGATCTTACTGAGAGACGCAGCAGCAGCGGACTTCCTCTGCTCTTTCCTGCGCGCATTCCTCCATGGCGTGCACCTGACAATCATAATACACGGATTAAATATTAATCTCTGCTCGACATGTTTTATTATGCCGGTCAATTTAGTGGCCCAATGAAAAACAATGAAAACCCGGACATTTTCATCACTTTATAAAAAAAAAAAAAAAAAGAACGCCTGGACGGCCAGGACAGGACCTGAAAACAGGACATGTCTGGCGAAAACAGGACGTTTGGTCACCCTACATTAGGTTAATTGGTGACTCTAAATTGGTTGTGCTTTGTTAGCATGCCTGGCTGATTGTCTCTAGATGTAAGCCCTGTGATTGACTGACAAACAGTCCAGGGTTTACATCGCCTCCCAGTGACAGCTGAGGTAGTCTCCAGCCCTCCAAATGGTATAAGTGGTGCAGAAAATGGATGGATGGATAGAAAAGAGTTTGCTGAGAGGCACATTTAAGATATTAGAAAAGAAAATT
Source organism: Cheilinus undulatus (assembly GCF_018320785.1). NCBI lineage: Eukaryota > Metazoa > Chordata > Actinopteri > Labriformes > Labridae > Cheilinus > Cheilinus undulatus. Next base: position 15,388,298 of record NC_054865.1, read on the forward strand.
CAAGTGATTTTCTCAAATGCCTCATCAAAGCAAAATAATGGCAGAGGCTCATGATTGTACACTACTCTGTGGACCCACAAACACTTTCTGAGTAATGCATTATTTTCTGCTAAATGACATTGTAAATTCTTTGACAGATAAGAATTGTAGATGATGTAGTTTCATTTAGAGTTCTCATGAAACTACCACTAAAAAGGATAGCCTAAAATTCTGCAAATGACTTTATTTCCTTCTCTGGTGTTAATATGAATTCACATTTAAAAGTCGATAATACTGAGGGAAAGAACAAGCACAGCTTCAGATTCTATACAAAACAGAGCTATTTGTTGTTCTCTAAATATTCATAAATTTGCTCCTATCCTGGCTGCTGAGGGTGACATGGGTTTGATTCCTGGTTCAATAAGGAGGAAATGTGACATGATAAGATTGTGGAATTGTTATATCAATATGCCTGATAATAGGATCAATAAGACATTTTTTCTTTGGAGTAGAGTTAAGAATTCTTCATGGGCTGCAATGCTTCATGTTGTTTTTTTCAAAGCTGAGTTACAATATGTATATAGAAATAATTTAGCATGCAGCATTAATACAATTACAATTACTTTCTAGATTTGAATATTAATGGTTAAACATGTCTTGGAGAAAACTAAATTGAGGACATAATTCAAATCAAGCATGATTATGGTACTGAGTTTTATGTTAAAGCTAATTTAACAAGAAGTCAGAGATCTTTGGTTGCTCAGTTAAGAACAGGAATCCTTCCTCTGGCTCTCGAAGTTGGCAGGTTTAAAAACATCCCTGAGGAGCAGAGATTGTGTGAACTATGTGATTTAGGTGAACTCGAGAATGAATCTCATTTTCTTTTGTACTGTCCTTTCTCTGATGATTTAAGATTACCTCTGATGAATGACATGTCTGTAAAAAACCCTGAAATATTCTGGAGCAATGATGATGACAAGATGGAATGGTTGTTTACTTTTAATACTTATAAGTTGGCCTCTTTTGTTGCAAAAGCCTTGAAAATTGCAAAATTGTATTAACTTCTTAGCTGCCTTGTGAATGTCTCATGATATATCGTACTTGTTTTACAGGAAAAGAGTTAAGATACAGTCAAGTTCATAAGTCTTATGCATGCAGGGTGCCAAGGATTCATCACGGTGCCTGTTGTGCCACAACCTAGGGCTTGAGAGTATGGCTGAACATTTGTAAAAAGGATGCATTGTGATTTTTTTCCCCCAATATTGCAAATGCAATTTGATATGAGATCATTTTTCCTCATCCTATGCCTTATTCAAGAAACAAACAAAAAATAATTCTGTATTATAAACAGCACAAGAACCAGAAAAAGTACCAGAAAAATCCATTCCCCTCCCCCTTCTCTTTCTCCACCTATCAGAAAATGTGTGCTAAAACAAGCCATTCTCAGATTTTACTCTCATGATGTCATATGGGGAGTAGGAACTGCCCCCAGGTTTGGTTAGCCCTCCCCGCTTGCAATAAAAGTCCACTCTCCTCTTCTGAGCTTCCTCTTAGCTGCCAGCTGAGATGCTGGATAGCTCAGTGGGTTACCCTGCTGACATAAAATATGTCCCCTTTAAAAACAATGACAAAACAAGAAAAGCAGGACTTTTGTAAACTATTCTAAAAAAAAAAGGCAAGTAAATGTTTACAGCATAAAATCCTGCTGCAAAAAAGTTGTATTAAACTGATATTTGACACATTTCAGGTTAAAGAAATATTGTACTGTCTGCAATCTGAAAACTGCAGCTGGTCATGTTGCAATTTAATCTAATTTCTAAATAGCTGCACAGCCCTACTGTAGAGGGGGCAGAGTCAAGCTTGACCCATGTAAACATACATGTGTATCACTTGACAGCCAAGGTCAAGCTCGACGGCATCTCTTTTGTCTTTTCAACCCTGGTGGTACACTCAAAGACCACCCACCAGCAGTTTCGTGCCTACATTTTTCGCCCAAACATGCCTCAGAGTTATGTACAGTACTGCATATAATTAAGTATGTTTAAAAAACCAATCTCTTGCAATAGTTGGGATATAAACCAGAACATTAGTGAGATGAGTGGCAGAAATAGGATAAGATATGCTTGTATTTCACACACAGATCATAAGATTCATCTCCTCTATGCTAACAGTTGGAACATGGAGCAAACTTTAAAATCAAATACATTTCCATTTTTTATTTTTTATGCTTTTAAAAGTGATACAATGCCGTTATAAAAAGCTGTGATGACAAATGAGGCTCCTGCAACAATAACTTTCCCCTCATCATTTCAAAGCTTGCTTTTACATTAAACTGTATTTGGAAAAACCTTATCCCAATACAACAGAAAGCATGACGAAAACAACAACAGTGCATGCAGTTTGTTTTTCTTTGCTGTGTTGTGACCCTCTGGTTGAGTTCATGACATTCCTAGATCTGCATGCTCACAGAAGCTCTGCGTCTGCCAATAACTTACTGTAAGAGTCCGCCGGAGGGCATGAGACAGGCTGCAGTATACTTTTAGATCACCACCATTAATCCCATTGACATAATGAGCTTATACCACACCCATTTACTCTGATGGGTAAGAATACTACTGTGTTTTCCTGTTAGTCCATGAGGTATACAACTCTAAAAGCACTACAAAATGTAAACTCAGAAGCCTTTGTCACTGGAGATGTGCCTAATTTTATGATAATGAGGTCAGCTGTCAAATAAAGTGCTCTCATTCTGTTGTATGCTGCTTTTATATCCCTTCTCTGTTTGTGTTTGTCCCTTCAGTGTACAGCCACAGAGGGTGTCACCGCTCCAATCTCGTCACCTCTAGGAGACCTGTGCTGTACCTCTCCTGCATCTGTCCTTATATTAAACACTGTGCGGATTTAACAGATAACCATATGGTGCCACTTGTTGTTCAGAGAGTAAAGAGCTTAGCAGGGAGCTGTGATTCAACAATATATATTTACGGAGCCACCTCACAGAGCAGCATGCCTCCCACTGAGCTGTAAACAATCACATCCTGCTGTTTTGCACACACAGCAGGACAAGGCCGTTTGACTCTCCCTCTTACTTTGTCTTCAATTAGCTGGATTTCAGCTCCCCACATGTGATAAGTCCTAAAGGGCAGCAGATCACCAGAAACAGGGGGAATTATCATCCTTAAACTCCTAAATCTGTGATAATGCTAACAGAACGTGTCGCAAGATAGAGCGGGGAAGGGAGGGTTCAGTGACTTAAACTGTTGAGGAAGGCATCATCCCCCCACAGTGTAGTAAACACTTTAGCCTTGACCTTCCACTGTTGATTGGTCTTGGACGTCAGCCGTGTGTTTTGTTAGCTGACAGAGCAGAGCTTGTTTTGTGTGTGAGCAGTCACTGAATGACTGCAGAGCTGGCCGTCTGGAGGAACGTGACGGCACACTCAGCCTCAGGACTCATAGAGCATGAGTCAACAGAGAAATGGCCATGCAGAGTTTTTATTTTAAGGCTCTGTTAACATCACTGAATCAAAGAAAATAGACTAAAATAAATTACACTGTTGTAGAAACAACAAGAGGGTTAAAGCATAGTCTGTGGAAACAACAAGAGGGACAAGGAAAACACTCTTGGCTTTATAATTATCAAACAGAAATGTCAGTAAGTTGAGCTGCATTAGACTTCTGACTTTAACGACAAACAAAAGTCATCTCTGGATTTGATCACACTTCCTTTATCTGTGAGATGTCATGTCAAGAGGGGTCTGGCTGCAGGCTGTACATTTCTGACAGCCACTGAGGCGCTGTATATCTCAGAAAGGAAGTGCCATAATTTTACGGTACAATGTATTTCCAGTTTTAGATTTTTTTTTAAATTGTACTTTACTCATAAAACAAATTTTGACATATATATTAATGAAATAACAACACTGCAAACATTACAGACTAAGAAACATTTCAGAAATTAAACAAAGAAAAAGATCAGTGATTTTGTCCTGGATTAAAAAGACCTATTTCAAAAGTAGATACACAAACAGTGGCTTGCTTCATCTTCCTTAGCTTCAGCTAAAGCTAACATAGATATGCTAGCTCCATAATTAAAATTACTACATTACTACAAAGTTAGATTTAGCAATGTCAGTTTAGCAAAAGTAGCCAAGCTAACGTAGCTACAAAAATAACATGTCTACGCAGCTTACATAGCTGCTTTGTAAGCTTAGCTTTAGCTATGTAGCTATCTACATTAGCTATGTAGATACGTTATCCAAATCTGTTAGCCTTAGCAAAGTAAACTTTAGTAAACATAAATAAAGCTAACTTTGCCATGCAGATAACTTGGATATGTAGCTCACAGAGCTGCTTTGTGAGCTTAGCTTTAGCTCCATTAGCTACATAGCTCATGCAGCTAACAGAGCTACGTAAGCTGCGCTGGCTATGTTAGAATGTTTTCATGGAGGAGATTTATTACTGTAAGCAGACTGTTTACCTGGCTTTTTTAAACGTTTTGTGACCAGGTTTTTAACTTTTGGTATCCTGTTACCTTAACCCTAAACAGAAGTTTGATCTGATTTTATTTCTAAAGTTTTAGCGTGTTTTTCTGTTCTGGGTGTTAAATCAATCAAGATTAATCAATCAAATCTGCAATTTTAGTTCCACTGCAGAGGGCGTCTTTCCCTCTGCCTTTATTTTTGCTCTCAAAGGTCTCACCAACAGCCCTGTACACAACATAGTCTAATGGCTAGATGTCACATGAGCTCTAGCCAATCAACACTTAAGCCTGGGTGCCGCTGACACAGTGAGCGTATGGCATCATTTCCCGTTTTCTCGTTGCTCTGTGGTGTTTCTCATACTGACAAACCTTGGGATACATTTTTTATTTTCTCTCATTTTTTGATTGTGCAATCTTACTTTTGCCAAATTAAGTAAATTTTGTGGTTTATGATAACTGCACATCGGTTCCAAATATCAATTACAGGTCTCATTAACTACTAATAATCAGTATCAGTATTAGCCCTGAAAAGTCAATGTCAGTCAACCCCAGTCTACAGGAGACGGTGGTGTACTGGTTCTTATCAATGAGTTTTTCCTAATTTCATACCTGTCTCTTTGCTCTATCCTTGCTACAACTTTGCTACATGCACTTTGTCTAATGCAAGATAGTAATTATTAGTTATTATGAAAAGTGCATTGCAATGACTCAAAAATTAAAATAGTAAAAACTTCAAATTTGCATCCAAAATAAAAGGCAATGTATTATTGTGCTGAAATCTTAGTTTTAAAAATATATCTTTTTAAATTAATTCATAAATATTTACACCTTACAGTGTTAATACGAGGATAACACTTTGGTAGTTTTGATCCACTAAGAGAATACATTTCTAACATTACAAGGTGATGAGCTAAAGTAACACTGATTAGTGCTAACCGTTGAAAGCCTGTTGTATCATATTTCATACACACTTTTATGAGACCTCTATCTAATCAACATGATCCAATCCACTTTATTTATATAGCACATTTTAAAAACATTTAAGTTTACCAGAGTTCTGCACAGTAAAAACTCAGAGATAGAGCACAAACACAGCCTAAATGAAAACATGATCAATAAATAACTTAAAAATCTTTTGAATACAGTCAAATAAATGATAATGTCCACCAGTGGACAAACACCTAATGTATTTAATGTGATACCAAAAAAAAGGGTCATTCTATGACTTCTGAATATTTTATTTTATGACTTGAAATTTTATTGAGTTATCAGACTTTATGAGGTTAAGATTCCATTTTTATCCCCAAAAAGAGTAAATAATGACACTTAATTAGTCTTAAGGTATCAACTCTTTAAAAAGAGTAAAGTCAGCACTCTGTGGTGTGGGCCCATATATAGAAGAGTCTAAGGAACAACGCTACTATTTAAATCTTGTATAGCAAGTCTAAATGACAAGTGATGGTACAGTGTAAAACTGTAAAATAGTCTGACTTACCAGCGAGTACAATATTGCAACACTGTAGAATTTTAACATGGTGTCATATGTATTACATAATAGACCAGGCATTTATTTACTTACAGGGTCTGAAAGGATCCTGCCTTTATTTGGAATATGTGTCAATAAGAAACAGGAGTTAAATTACAATTTCATAGTCTTTCCCATCTTTGCTGTGCACCTGTTTTGCTAGAACATCAAAAGTCTGTCTTGTATTGGCACCTGCCTTTAAGTATTTCATAGACTGAAGTAAATAAAAGCCCAAGCAGTTACAGCAATCACTACTGAGTGCTGTGCTGGTCTGTGGAGCTGTGTCTTTAAGTGTTAAAAGCATTCACTATAATGCAAACAATCTGTGGGTGAACACAGAAGATAAAAAAAGTTCAATCACATACAGTGCATTCAGAAAGTATTCAGACCCCCTTTACTTTTATTTTATTCTTATGCTGCAGCCTGGTGCATATTCTAATTAATCTACACTCAGTACCCCATCATGACAAGTAAAAAAAGTGTTTTAAAAATTACTGCAAATTAACTGAAAATAAAAAGTGAAATATCACAGACATAAGTATTCAGACCCTTTGCAACAACACTTTTAATTTAGCTCAGGTTGCTCACATTTTTCTAAGTTGTTGTTGAGATGTTTCTACACCTTGACTGGAGTCCACCTGCGGTAAATTAAACTTATTAGAAATTATTTAGAAAGGCACACACCTCTGTTTTACACTGAGGAGAGGCTTCCATTTGTCCACTCTGCTATAAAGCCCAGATCAGTGGAGGGCTACAGTGATGCTTGTCCTACTGGAACTTTGTCCCATCTCCACACAGGATCTCTCTCTTGGTCACCTCTCTTACTAAGAATCTTCTCCCCCAATTCCTCAGTTTAACCAGGTGATCAGCTCTTGGAAGAGTCCTGGTCATAACAAACTTCTTGCATTTAAGTAATATGAAGACAAAAGAATTATGTAGGCCACTGTGGTCTTGGGAACCTTCAGTAAAGCAGATTTTTTTGTAACCTTACAGCAAACCTGTCTCTGAGCTCTGCAGGCAGCTCCTTTGACCTCATGGCTTGGTTTTAACCCTGATATGCATTGTCAGTTGTGAGGCATTCTATAGAGAGGTTGAGCTTTTTAAAATCATGTTAAAACCATTTAATTTATCACAGGTGGACTCAAACCAAGGCTTAGAAACGTCTCAGCATCAGTCATGAGAAATGGGAGGAACCTAAGCTAAATTTCAAGTGTTCAAGTGTTTGCTTACAATTCTGCAACATATGGCTAAGGAGAAACTAAGTTCATAAAAGAGCATGCATGTTTAAAATGTGCATATAAAACCTTCAGAGATCCATATCAACCACAGGGTCCCTTTTGTTGCTGCACATTAGGACAAGTAAATGCTGGCCTCAACTTGGTGGTTTAAATGCCTGTTGTTTATCCGGCTTACTTTACTTTAAACAAGACTCACAACATTTACTGATGCACAGTAAGACCTGATTGTTGTTTTAAATCAGGTTAACCAGGTACAAATAAGGGGGATCAAAAGCAAAATGAATCCCCTTTTATTTAAAGAGAGTGAGAAGAAATTTCTGTCCAAGGAAGCTGAGAAATAAAAGACACTGAGGAGATTATATGCAATTTGGTACTTTTTCCCCATCTTTGCTGTTCATGAGTTTGGATCATAAATAAATGGTCTGTCTCATAAAGACTCCTGTCCCAATTGCAGCTGGGGGGAGGGGTCAGATACTAAAACAAATAAACGCTGGGGCTTTCCAGGTTTTATTATCTCCCCAAGCCATGTAAATAAATAAAATCCTTACTAAAACTTCTGTATGATTTAATGATAACACTAGGTGGCATCAAGTTACTGTAGTAAGAATCTGCTGCCTCTGAAACACTCCTCATTAAAGACTCATAAAAAGTGAGCTGGCAAATTTCAGATTTCTTTCGGCTGTATCTCTGTGGATGTATGACGGAGGCGATGGTCTGACAGAATCGCTGCAATTATTGGAGTCAAACAAACATCGCACACGCACGCACACGCAGAAGACAAGCCGAAAAGATTAGAGGAGGGATGGGGGTTGAGCACTCGTACCACACTCGACTGTGTGTGTATCAACAGAAATCCAAACGGGGCCCCACGCTGCTGCTCTCAGACCAGCTTCCCCGCGCTCGTTAACCACTCCCCAAACACGCGCGTCACCGAACCACAGCCAGTGACGTTCGGACGCACCACTCTCCTCCTCCGTCCCGAAGCAAAGCATCATCAAATTCATCATCCATCACCCCCTCTCCCTCCGTTGTCTTTTTAATGTAACTTCTGAGTGATCGGGAGAGCAGGGAGCGTCTGGAAAGCCTGGTCTCTGATGAAGCGTCTGCTCGCGCGCGGTCCTCTTTGAAGCTGGACACTCGGGACAGAAAGGATCAGATTGTTTTATTTTTTTTCCTTCTGGATAACGTTGCCTCACTCCGTGGATGTTGGCTCGGTGTTGTGTGTCTTTATGTTTCCTCTGTGGATGTTATAGCTTAGTGCATTATGTCGCTGTGAATGAAGCTTTCTTTTGGATTTCCGCCGCGCTGAACCTATTTCTGGGTGACTGCCCTTTCTTTACTTGTGAAGTCGCGCGTTATAATCATATCGCCGTTGTCTTATGAGCTCTATATGCGAACTGTGAGGCGTAACTGTATTTAATTTAGTCAAACAATGCCGCAGTTTCCTTGATAGTGTAGAAATAATCCATGCAGACAAATTGTGTCCGTTAATTATTGTATAAAAAAGAGGAAAGTTGGGTGCGCAAACTTTTGGAGACGGTCGATATGGCGATGGTGGCGTGGAGAAACACCGAGGGCGTAGGGGACACCCACGGTACCCTCGCTTCCCCGGTGTCCCAGGTCGCCCCTCTGTCTCTGCCCGGGGAGCTGACAGGACACATGAACCAAGCGCCCTCTCTGGAAATACCGCCGGCTGCAGCAGCGGCACCTCAGGGCGCACCGCCGTCCAACCCGTCCAGCAGCACTGTCACCGCGAACAGTACCACCACCAACAATAACAACAACACCTCTTCCTCCTCCTCCTCCTCCTCGTCCATGGACAAACACCAGAGCCAGCAGATCGAGTGCATCGTGTGCGGGGACAAATCCAGCGGGAAGCACTACGGACAGTTCACATGTGAGGGATGTAAGAGTTTCTTTAAACGCAGCGTCAGGAGGAACCTAACCTACACCTGCAGGGCCAACAGGAACTGTCCCGTGGACCAGCACCACCGCAACCAGTGCCAGTACTGTCGCCTCAAGAAATGCCTCAAAGTCGGCATGAGGAGAGAAGGTACGGGCTGGCGTCCTTCTGTTATTGCTATCACAACACCCAGCATACAAAGCCCAGGATACCGCTCTGTCTCAAAGCGACCTGCCTGCTCTGACCGCACGCATTTCTTTTAAATATATTTTGTACACGCTACATTTGTTTCGCTCGTATGAATTCCCCCAGCACGGCCATTTTTGTTGCCTTTGTCTAGACTGTGATATGTACATAATATTCCCCCACGCCTGTGCTCATTTGCCTCGGTTACTCTCCACCATAAACACAGTTTAGCCTGTGATATTAGAGATTAGAGAGCCTCAGCTAGCATCATGTAGCATGTGTAGTTGTTCGCACGCTACATGACCGTTGTGTGCCTAAAACAGCCCGAAGGTACTTTAAATGTCAGCTGTTCAAATTTTATCATTTTTAGCCACATTTTGGATTATCTTCGATTTATTTTTCTTGTTAAATATAGTCTACAAGCAAGTAATATTTTGGGTAGATTTTGCGTTCTCTGTGTGCGTGAGTGCGTATGTATTATGCATGCAGGCCTAACGTAGCCTGTTTTAGCCTGCTTCCCAAAAAACTGGGTTAGCCTATATGTTAGCCCTGTAAGAACAGTTTTCCAGCAAATGTAGACAAATGTATTTACTCTCTAAATAGTAAAATAGCAACAACACAGACCTTGGAGGCTACAAAAGTAACTTACCAGAAAGTAGGCTACAAAGTAGACATTTTGGCACTTATTTTTTTGTATTTGTATTATTCTGCACTAAAAGACCCACAAATTCCCTCCACAAAGTCAGGAAAAGGTAATGACATGGAAATATACCACTGATAATGTGACATTTCTTCCCAGGAGCTATAAACAGTTAGCCCTGTCTGCATAGTTGAAATGACCTCTTGTGTCTAAAACGCTATAAGGCCCTGTGTTGTGAGTGGTGATAACATGTTATATTGGTTTAACTGGCAGTTTTGTTGCTCTAAAATATGTCCCCGCTATTAAGTGTTTTCTCTAAATGTCATATACTATATGTGGAGGATATTATTCGCCTTCCAGCTGGATTTGACATTTGTTCTGTGCTTTTGTTGCAGCTGTCCAGAGAGGCCGGCTTCCTACGCAGTCTTATCACGGTCAGTTCGCGCTGACAAACGGAGACCCTCTGCAGTGTCACTCATACCTGTCGGGTTACATCTCTCTCCTGCTGCGTGCAGAGCCATACCCGACCTCTCGGTTCGGCTCTCAGTGCCTGCAGAGCAACAACATCATGGGCATAGAGAACATCTGTGAGCTGGCTGCCCGGATGCTCTTTAGCGCCGTGGAGTGGGCCCGGAACATCCCCTTCTTTCCGGACCTGCAGGTGACGGACCAGGTGGCCCTGCTCCGCCTCACCTGGAGTGAACTGTTCGTCCTGAACGCAGCGCAGTGCTCCATGCCGGTGCACGTTGCCCCGCTGCTGGCCGCCGCAGGTCTGCACGCCTCCCCTATGTCTGCGGACAGGGTGGTGGCCTTCATGGACCACATCCGGGTCTTCCAGGAGCAGGTGGAGAAGCTGAAGGTGCTGCACGTGGACTCAGCAGAGTACAGCTGCATTAAGGCCATCGTGCTGTTCACCACAGGTACACAATCTTTCTCTCCGTCCTGACATGGAGGCCTGCTGGCTGACATGTAGCGAAAGCGTTCACCTTTAGCCTGAAGTAAGGACAGTGGTGGATGTAGGCTTGTAGCCTAAATAAAAATACACCCAGTCAAACAGACACCCGTGGGTATCCTGGCCAAAAAGATAAAAGACGACCACTCGTCGGTAGAAAGCACTGAGGGATATTAAAGATGGATGAAGAGCCACCATTTTGATTTTTAAGACAGGCGGTAGCCTTCTCACTAAAGACCGTTTAATCGTAACGGTAAAATAAACGTTGACAGGTTTAAATATTTAAAAAAACGTTTTTTTCGATTACAATGATAACGGCGTATGTGTAATAGAACACTTAAAGTTAGTTTATGTCGATTAAAATATTATGCGATGTAGGAGTTTATGGAATTTTCCAGAAAAAGTTACATGCACAATAATTAACCTGCTGAATTTAAATACTTTGTAACGAATTACAACATAAAAAGAGATAATTCTCACGGTACGTTCTTTAAACGGTCACTCGCGTTTTCTTATTTAAGATAAATAATAAATTACTTATGGTACTCAATGCAAAACAGCAGTTGCCCTTTAATTTTAATTTCCTTATGATTTTAATTTTCAAACAACGAACATTAAAAGAATAAACGCCAAAAAGTAAGGAAAATCATTGTAAAAATGTAAAGCATTCTTTTGAAAACCTTTTGGCTTTTTTTAAAATCAGGCTAAATTGCTAATTTCTCTTCATACAAGTTAATGACTGAATAAAGTTTTCAGCCCTTAAAAACGTATATTTTTTTAGTTTATAAATGTTTTGGCTTTTTAAAGCTATGTGTGCATTTTAGCAAATCACTTTAACCACTAAAATATATATTTAAATACATATATGACATGTAAAACACTTAGCACTATCATAAAGAAGACTTTCATAAAAGGGGCTCTGTTTTTCAATTGTTGCTTCAAGCATAAGTAAAACTTTTTAGACTTTTTTGAAATTATTTTACCTTGAAAAAAGTATTAAGACAAATAAATTTGCAATATTTACTAATTAAATATATTATACAATGTTAAACAGTAACATGTATTTTTCTGACATATTTTAAACATAATTCTGGTCATTGCTTGAAATCTTAGTTATATGATAATGAATGCAAATTTATGTTTTAATTTGTAACTTTTTAAAGCTGTTATAGAGTTAGAGTCAGCTCACAGCCATGTCTTTACAAATATAAAACTTTTGTCTGCATTTTATTGTAAAATAAAACAAAGTTACATTTCAAAGTCTTTAATTAATAATGTTTGATGGCAAGATGGTGAACAGGATCAAAAGGATGAGTAGCAGAAGAGTAAAAAGTAAAAAAAAGCTCTCTATCCACATCTATTTTGGTCCCTACAAGCACATCTGAACACGTGCCGTTAAACTGGGACACAGAGACCGTGCTTTAACCCCTGCTGCCATCCGGCCTGCAGCCTTACAGTGCAAACACAGGGCTCTGATGAATACTACACACTCTGAGTGTAAACAAATCGTTTCTGCCCTGCATGTGCACTCAGTCATTACAGTAACTGATCATTTTCAATCATTCTTAACATCAGTTTTTAGACGTCTTGGATCCCTGGTGTATTAAGACAGAGGAGAAAGTCTATCTGAATGGCAGCATAAATGTATAATTTGTGTTCATTCTGATGTGTTTCTGCCATAACATTCATTCTTAAACTCTGCTTTACATATTATTGTTTTTATATATATATAAAACATTTTTGATGCATCTGCAGTGAAACTGCACATGATTACCTGGCCATATCTGTTTAATTTATTTCTTTAAATATTTTTAGGAGATAGTAGTTAAATGTAACTGCTTTGTGCAGTTTTATGTTGATGTAGTCATAACAAGATAACTGAAGGCCAGCCACACTAGGTCAATCTTGCTCATTCTTTAAACCACTTGTCAATGATTTGGTTTCAAGAGTTTAAGTGTCAAAAATACTTAGTTTTTGTTACTGGTGTTTGTTTTTCTTGCCTTGTCATGATACTGGTTTATACCTGGGATTTATGCTGTTGTTATTGTGCTCTTGTGAGCTGTTGTCAGTCTGTGCTAAAGCTAACAGTGAGATTCCTGCAGCATTTCTCATTTTTGATGCCTGGTTAAACTACTCTTTTTGACCACTTGTTCTCCTCCCTTTCTTTTGTCTCCCTGTTGTCTTTCTGCCTGTAGATGCTTGTGGTCTATCTGACGTGGCTCATGTGGAGGGTCTGCAGGAGAAATCCCAGTGTGCTTTAGAGGAGTATGTGAGGAGCCAGTACCCCAATCAACCTAACAGGTTTGGGAAACTGCTGCTCCGCTTGCCTTCCCTCCGCACCGTCTCCTCCTCTGTCATAGAGCAGCTTTTCTTCGTCCGCTTGGTGGGAAAGACCCCCATAGAGACTCTGATAAGGGACATGCTGCTGTCTGGAAGCAGCTTCAACTGGCCCTACATGCCCATTCAGTAGAGGAGGAAGAAGCTTCAGCGGTGCTGCTAAGGTCAGGAAAGGGAACCACACCTCAAATCGAGTTATTTCTGTGCTGCGCAAAATCTCTATTGCTTCGAACAAGGAAACAAAACTGCCAGTGAGATAAATACAAACGTTTTTAATGTAAATAAAGATCTCAGCTCATAATTTTTGTATTATTACCGCCACTTTCTTAATACCAGAGGAATGATCTGCCTTATTCTGCATCGTGTCTTCAGAGGACCTGAATTAAATGAACCATTTTTGCAGACGTTAAATGATTCAGTCCACTGGCAGGGTTGCTAACTTGTTCATAGAGAAACTAAATTTCATGACATGAAATGACTGCTTATGATGGGCGTTTTTTTGCAGTGTGGTGACCACTCAGTCTATGATTTTTGGGATAACAAACAATATTTATTGGACCCTGTGTGTATATTTATCTTATCGTGCTTGTAAATTATGTTCCAGCTCCTTTTTTTAATGTTTTACGTATTTTTGCCCCGGCCAGTGACAGAACTGCAGGGATTGTCTTGTGTCGATTTGTTTTTTGTTTTGTTTTTTTGTTTTGTTTTGTTTTGTTTCATATCTTCCAGACATGGCACTTTGGACTAAAGGAAAATTTCAGAAAAATTTAACACAGGTGTTTCACACCAGACTTCATCCAACTTTAACCTGTTTGCTCATTTGTGTACAGACAGAACAGTGAGATTAATGCTGTGTTTTAGTTACTTTGGATTCCTATTCTGTTTGCATCGTCAATGTACGGAGAATGAGAGGAATCAGAGCAAAAATGTCGCAAAATGCACTTCTTGTGAGCTGGCGCCATGTAATGCATTACTCCTTTCACAAGTAATACCATTACTTACATCAGTATTTCATGAAGTATTTAAGGTTATACTTACAGGCAGATATATGTATTTCTTCCTGCCTTGGGGCTTCATTCTTGCCTTCTAGACTACAATATTTTTCTAGATTTAATGATTACAATTCATATTGTGTTTATGTCTTATCAAATTGGTGACTTTTACCTGCAAAATAACTGAACAGAGAGATGATGACAAAAAGCAACAAAGGGAATGAGGCTGGATGTTTGATAGCTGTGGGTTAAGTTGATATTTTTAAATGTCAGCTGATAAAGTCAAACTGTTATTTTTTGACTGGTAAGGGGAGAAGTAATGACATTACTTTACTGGATTAATGATTAATGCATTACCAAACACTTTCCACTGACCGTCTGACAGAGATTTTAAAGCACTGGGCCTGATGTATTCTGTGCAGTTTTGTTAAATGAACTGTACTCATTTTGCCAGGTCAAGTAACAAATCTATTTCTTTTTTTTTGAGTCTTGCATTTATGAGCCCAGGCCAAATAATGGCACAATAGACCACTGCAGGGTATTGCTGAACTGAAAGTGTGTGTGTTTGTGGAAATGTGTGTGTGTTTGCGTGAGTGAGTGTGTATTTGTGTTTCTTTTTGACAACCACTCTGATGTACTGTGAAAGCATATTGGTTAACATATTGGTACCGTATTAAATTATAACTCAAGATTTATAAATAAAGTGTATCTGGTTTATTTTGACATTTCAATTTCATGTTGTGTATGACTGATTTGCTCCTTCTAAGAAAAGGAAATTTGTGCCTATTTATGTAGTGTGTGGGTATGATTTACCCAATGTGAGGTAGAGAATAAACTGAGCAGATTTAAAGCCAGTTTATAAAATTGTTACTGCTAATATTCAGACATTTTAATAGAACAGATTTCCTACCATTTTCAGCCTGAATGCCTATGTGAAGATTTGTTTAAAATTTACATCTCATAAAAACTAGGGCTGTCAAGATTAAATTGCATTAATTACGATTAACTAAGATCCACAATTAGTACATTTAACACACTCTGGTTAAGCCACTGCAGTGTCTCTCTGCAGCCAGAGTCATGTAAAATAAGTCCACCACCGCTCCTTGATGTTTAATTTCACTTAAAAATGCACTTAAAACTCAGTGGACAAGTGTAATTTGCACCATGTTTTATAAAACATTTATCTCTTTACTGTTCCTTATTTCCTTCTCAATCCATAACAAGTTCATTTTTCCAAGGTACAGTTCATGTTAAAATCTTCAATCTACTTACTTAAGCAGGGAGTCAATTAACTTTGTTTAAGAAAGTATAAAAATAAAAAATGAACCTAAAACCAGTTTAAATGCAAAATAGGGAGATTCAAAAATATGTTTAAAAAGGATGAAATTAATCGCAGTTAAAAATGGTAATTTTTGACTGCCCTAACAAACATTTTTGCATGTACTTCACATTGCTCCTTCAGTGGAAAAGCAACTGGCATGTACACTATAAAACAGCACGAATACACAATAATATTGACAGTAAAAGTGCTGGATTTGTCTTAGAGTGTGACATCAAACAATTATTAGACCAAATTTTATCTTTGCATATTTATAACAATCCTAAATTTAGTTGAATTTAGTTGATTAGAAATACCCCTCAAGTAATATATCAATGCAGAGCAGAAAAATTCCCTTTACTATTTAGAAAATTTGCACCATTTATAACTTTATGTTAACTCAACACCTCTTAACAAACGTGCATCTTTGCATAAATGGATAGTATTAAGTGATGAAGGCGGTTAAACTGGTCATAAGACGGAGGAGAGACAGAATGAAAAAGGATAATAATGGTGTCTGTGTTGGCAGATTGTGCAGGACAGGGAGGATTAAAGCAGCTTCTTTGCTTCTTAGCGGACAGAGAGCTAATGAGGGGCCCCCGAGTGCTCTGTCACAACAGTTTACCCTGAGGAGGATGAAGCTGGGTGCTCCACGGCCCCTGGGTGTTCTGGGCCAAAGGGCCAACGTAAAACAATTGAGCATTTTCCCACACACGTACTGGTCCGAGAGAAGAAAATACCAAGGAGTCTGTAGTGTGCAGAGGAGGAGGAAAAGCAGACTGAGATGTTCTGTAGGAGCAGGAGGAACACCAGCTCTGTTACCCATAGGGTTCTCTAGGTCTGCAGTCAGCCAATCAGAACTCAGCTGTGAAAGTGTGCAGCCAATCAAATTACGCTTTTTATCCCTTTTCTAAAATATTAATTGTCATTGAGTCAAGTGGGGAATAACTATAAGAGGCTCAAATCCAACAAAAGCTTTGATATGAAAATGTGAATTAAACTTCAGAGCAGCCTGTATTTATCAAAAACGCCTAAATGTATCTGATATTACCACACCCTTTAGTGATGCTGCCAGATTTTTCTGTGGGATGGCGCAATTTGTCTTTTTTGAGTGCAGAAAGCCTCTGATATTTCATCAAAATGATTCTAGCCACGCTTTTTGTTAGACTTTAATTTCTATTCTTAAAACGGCGAAATTAAAGTGAAATTAAAAAAAAAATACACATTTTTGGGAATAAAAAAATAATTTCAGCGCTGTGAGTGTATTGTATTTTGGAGCAGACACCCGCACGTGCCCATCTGTCTCGTGCTAACCGTCAATGATGGGCAAAATTGTAGCGAGTGGGTTTTTGTGCTTTTTCACCCTTTGAAAGTTTGAGCTTTAAAAGCTGGGTTGTGAAATTAAATTTAATATCTATAATCAAATCTTAATTAAGATTATTAAAATTGTTCCTGGAAAGCTTTTTTAGCTAGTTTATTTAGACGTGGAATCACTGTTTACAGCCTCAAGCTTTTTCAAAAAATCAAACTCCGCCACCGGATATGAGGCAGAATTTTTTAGTCCTTCCCGAAGCATAATTTTGATAAGTTATTTGCGCTGTTAAATATGCCTACTTAACGTTTGGAAGAATTAATTTCTCTCTGGCAGTGAAAAAACTGTGTTAAGGATGAACAAAGGCTAAAAAAAAATAGAAAATAATATTTTCCTCTCGAAAATTAATACTAGCGAATAAAGTATTAAAGCCATTATCAGTCTATCATTAAAAAAAGAGTTATAAAAGAAAAACTGGAAAAGTATTCCATTACATTCCGGAAAAGTATTTTTCATAGCAAAGATTCAGTTTTACATTGGTGAAAAAGCGAAGGTAAAAAAAAAAAAAACAACAAACTGTTGTGGTTTGTTGTTGGATCGTCATTTTTCTTTGAAAGCACGTCAGTAGATCAGACCCTGCCAGTTCCTTTACTTCTCAAACCCTGTTATTTATAATATATTGCACTGTTATGAAATAGTGGAAAAAGTTTACTGTAGGATTTATTTCAGATTGAAAATATCAAATAAACTTTGAAAGGCTATTTTAGAGAAACATTTGAATGCAGCTGCATGTTGTAAACTGCTGTCTCGGTAAATTATTTAAAATGAAAAAGAAGCATATGGAGTTATTTTGGGGAATGCATATATATATATATATATATAGGCCTATATACACTAAATGTAGGCAAATAGCCCTTCCTAATAGCTTTAGATAGAAAACACAGCGTCACTGTCTGTACTTTATTAGTATTTATTCACAGAATGGAGAAATTAAGCATAATTTTATTTCTTTCCCTCTTTAAAGAGCTACAGTTTTTATCCGGAGTTTCACACACTCTTAACACATTTATTCCAAGTAAAAAGTTAGTCTGAACGTATAATAATAACGATTTTCTTTTCACTTACTTGTTCTTTTGCATTAAAAAGTCTGACACAAACGGCAAAATGTTGCGGGAAAGCATGATCATAAATGCGCAGAAAGGAGGCAAACACTGCAAGTAATCACGTTTTAAAATTACAGAAAAATATAATTTTACATGAGAGCGTATTGGCAGATAAAAATGCTAAATCATACTATTAACAACTTTCAAACTCTCCATAAGTAAAATTGTATTTTTAATGTGTTATATTTCTCTAATTTTTATGTGCATTCGTTGGGCTTTAATTTTATAAAACACGACCTTGGACTTCCGTCTTTATTCCTGGCTTAGTCACTGGCCCCTCAGATATATTTCCATCGTGAGCTCTTATTGTGGTGAATGTAAAGGTTATGAAGCGCCGCTGCGTTGAACTTTTGTCCTCTACAGTAGGCCTAAAGCTCTGTAAGCTACATAGTGTACATTGGCTTAACTTAACGCTTATAATCAGACTTACCTTATAGACCGCAGCTACACAACCTGAATCCTCTTTTCTCAACAATTAAGTTTACCCAGTCTTTAAAAAAACGTCAATAACATGACGTGTGTGGGTGAAAGTTCACGTCTGCGCCTCTAATGTCCCTCTGCGGCTTCCCTCATCTTTTGTTGTTAAAAAGCATGGATAGGCAAGTGTGCGTTCAGGAAAATAAAAGCACTTTCATAACTGAAAGGAAGCTCCATCTGTCTGCTATTAAACGGACCTGTGGGCTACAACATCTGACAGCCAGTTTCACTTTCTGTTCAGTGGCCGAGGCGATGTCTGTGGCACTCGGTTAACACGGAAAATCCTCACCGATTCAAAGAAAGAGCTCCGTTTATTTTTCTCAGGTGATCAATAGCTCAATTTTATCCTTACTTAACTAATTTCTAGCCATTTTATAACTTCTTGGTAGTATATTTCTCAGTCTGGTACGTGTAGTTCCTCCCGAATCCATCCACCGTTTTACTGTTTTTTTATTATTGTGAGAATTAGTTGAGATTAACTGAACAATTGCTCTAAACCAGTATCAGTATCAAGTTAATTGCCAAACGCTAGGAATTAGCTCAGTCTTTGGGTTTTATGTGGAAGAAACAGTGAATATAGAGGCAGATTATGGCTAAAAGTGTGAGGATAACGGGATTTTGGTGTCAGAGGACTCAAAGAAAACAAAATAAACAGTGAAAAAAGGCAGTTTAATTCCAAGTATATGCAACTAGAGCAATGGAAGAACTGTATAGTGGTGCAGGAAGGTACAGAATGTCAGGTAGTACAAATCTATGTCCTGGGAAAAGGAGAACCAGGTCTCCCCTTCTTCCTTTATTTCTCCTCCTTGTCCCCAAATTGGCCTTTTAATCCCTCTCCGTGTGTCGGACTGACATCAGGCCACTCCAGCTCTGATGTCTTCAAGCTGACGTGTGAATCAAGAGTCTCCCTTGGCTCCTTCACTGACCTTTAACCCCATGTTGCCCTTTCCCTGACACTGGCTGAACCTAGAGAGAAGTGGGATGATCGTGGTGAGGATGATACAGTCACTTAATTTAAGGGAACCATGAAAAATTCAACTTAACGGTGCTGAATTTTGCTGTTAATGAAGATCGGTTTTGTGTCTTTCTCCCTGTCGTTTGTTGATAAAAGAACGCCTACAGTCTGAACCACACCTCAGCTGGTCCATCTGATGCTAACTCTTTTAAAGCAGTGTGAATATGAGAGGGAGCCTGCCTGTCTGTCTGTCTGCTGAGGAGGAGCCCCCCTCGCTAAACATTTCTGCAACCAAGGAGGTATGAAAAAGAAAGCACCAATCAACTCAAGGACTGTACAAAGAGTGGTCTGCCGTTGCTAAGAGACAGATGCAGAATAACCTCCATGAGAAACCTGACCATGACCCTTCCTCCTCCTCCTCCCCCTCCCAAACAGTCTCTCCCTCTCCTACCCAATTACTCCACAACATTAAAGCCCACCTCTGTCACATTAAAGCTGAAAGGCAGGGAGGAAAAGGAGGAGGGGGAGGAGGAGGGGGAGTGTTTTAATAGGAAGCTGCACAGATTTTGGATTATTCCTTTAAGCAAGAACAGACCAATCTTCTTTTTTTTAGAGAGAATACAGCAGCAGGCATGACTGGATGATGTTGGTGTGTTTTATGCAGGCTGGTGGAGGCATGGGCGGAGTTTTGGGTGGATAGGAAAAAAAAAGAGGGTGGGGGTAGGGAGAGAGGGGAATCTGTCAGCCGAATGAGAAGATGAAGATTTGACAGAGAGGCGACAGAGAGTTCAGCTCATACGAGGCCTGTCGATTAGTGTGTTTGTGGCTGACAGGTGGAATCCCAGGGGCGCGTCTGTCACTGCGTCTGCTGCCAGGCCCGGCCGCCACACCGCCACCACTAACACCAGCAGCACAGGAGACTCCATGATGGGCGGAGATATGCTGCACGCACAGAAGCAGACGATTGGCTCCATGCTGCAGCCCGGCCTCCCACTCCGAGCCCAGATTAAAGCTTTATTGTGCTCAGAAAGCAGGGCGAAAGTCATGTTAATCCTCCTCTAATACATCGCTATCAGTGATCTGATTTTACAACACAATTGAAACAAGCTTCCTGGAAACGGTGGTAATCTGACATCTCAAATAGTATTTTTTTTGTTTGTTTGTTTGTCACAGCTCTGAAAATCACACAGCGCCTCATTGTTGCTATGATCCATTAAGATGCAAATCTGCCTTTATGAAAAGTTTCTTTTTTTCTTCTTTTTTTTTAATGAATTGGCAACTGAGCCAAAAGAAAAAATCATACTGGGATGATTGAAATCATGCCAGCAATTAATCAGACATTATGTGAAAGTCAAAGGAGATGAGAGACAGAAGTAGGACACAGTGATTTCTCTGAGGATGTTTTTAATTTCAGACGATCTTATGATTTTATATCACTCACATGACAGGAGCTCAGTCAGAGCTGGGGTCTTCCAAAGGACGTCAATCTTTAGATTGACCTAAAAGTGTGAAACATTTAACTTTTGTCATCAAATTCTTTGGTCTTTTGACTCAGTAGTTCAAGAAGCAACACTCCTTAGTACAGAGATATTTAAAATGACAACACAGGCACATGTCACATGCAGTGAATGAGTCAGTGCTTTTGTACAAATATCCATGTACAGTTTCTGTGTACAAAAATTTGTGACATAATTCGTCCTTCAGCAATGACAATAAATGGTTTACAATGGAGAGATGACATTTTATGCTGTTATTCAAATGAGGAGAATGAGGGAAGAAAATAAGCAACATGCTGTGAGTAATACTTCACACAAATGTTTTTCGCTCGTAAAACACAAATAAGTCAAGTATATTAGCATCCACAGTGCATTCAGAAAGTATTCAGACCCCCTTAAATACATTATTCTCATTAATCTACACTCAGTACACCATCATGACAAAGTGAAAAAAAAATTTAAAAAAATGCAAATTAATTAAAAATAAAAAAAATGAAATATCAAATTAATGTAAGTAGTCAGACCATAATTATCAAATGGAAGAAGTTTGGCACAACCAGGACTCTTCAAAGAGCAGGTCACCCAGCCAAACTGAATGATCAGAGCAGAAGAGGTAACCAAGAACCTGATGGTCACTCTGAGCTCCAGAGATCCTGTGTGAAGATGGGACAAAGTTGCAGAAGGACAACCATCACTGCAGCCTTCCACTGATGTGGGCTTATGGCGGAGTGTCTAGACAGAAACCTCTCAGTGCGAAACGTATGAAAACCCACCTGGCTTTATTTGGCGTTTTTAGCAAATTCCAAGCGTGCTTTCATGCATTTTGCACTGTGCTTGTATGCATATACCATATGTACATATATTGCAGGGTTGCACAATGGGGGAGCCATCTGGGACCCCAGCATGACGGGTAGCAGATATATAGTTTGAATAATGATAAAACTTTAAGCCTTAGCATTACTTTTTAAAGCAATGAAACTAATGTTGGTTTAGCTCTGCTTGTAGAGCTGGCACTTGCCATCCAGAGGATAGAGTCCTCAATGTACTGGTCACAGGAGCAAATCTTGGTTTACCTCCGTTTTGTTGCATGTTGTAATACTCGTGCTCTTGTGCAATATTTCCTGTCTTTTTTCAGCTAAAGGCAACAAGCCCAAAATTCATCCTCTAAAAAAAACCCCAAAAAGAAACAAACCATTTTACTGATGTTTCTTTCAAAATGTAAACACTTCTTGAAATATTAGAGCTTGTTTTGTTTTGTATCATCACCACTGGACATAAAGTACTGTGGGGAACTTTTAGGCATGTTTGAGCCAAAAATTGAGGCTGAAGTAAGGCACAGATGTGGCTAGTAAGCTTCCTGATGGCACCATCGGGTGGGAAGAACACAACCCTTGTCATGCTCTGGATGTCCTTGCATTTTACCAGGGCCACGGAGAAACAATCTGTTGAAAAAATAAAGTCCACATCTTTAAGGCAGAGTGAAGGGGGATTTAGCAAGTAAGCATGGTCAAGGGTACTTTCCAGTTGGGAAGTAGGGTTGCCACGAACCCCTGGTCCTGCTATGGATGTCCCAAGGGCCAGCAGTCTTTAGGGCGTATTACCAGGGGTTGAAAAGACATAAGACATGCGGTGCAGCTTGACCTTGGCTGCTATGTGACACACGTGTGATGACGTGTCGAGCTTGACTCCGGCCACCCCTCCAGCAATGGGTTGTAGCACATCAGTCCCCATGAATCCTCACACCTTAAACATTTGCACACCACTGTAACTGTTCGGTCAGTATTGTTGGACAGCGTACTGATGCCAAGACCTGCAACAAAATGCCAGAGCACATGCGCAATCAGGGACCACTTTGAGCATGGATGCAGAGTGCATTTCTAAGTGCCTTTCTCCCTCATTACATGAAATTTAGGAATCAAAATAAAATTTCATTTTTCTGTTTAGAAAATACACTCTTTAGAGGTGCTGTTTTTATTGGTCCAAAACAAGAAGTAAACATGGGCAGAGCTGAGCAGCGCTGTACTGTCATATTGTGTTATTGTTTTGATTTAGAGCCCCATGGCAAGGAATTTTAAATATTGTGCATTTAAAGCAGATGTTTTTGTGTCAAAATTTCACATTAATGTTATGCATTGATGCTTTCATTACTCATTTTTGAACCATACACAATTTTTTACACTAAATGCATATGGAAATAATAAGGCCTGCCTTTTTTTTATCAATACTTGCACTATCAAGGCTATTTTGAGTTTTACACTATCTGATTTCTTTTTTAACTTCTGGGAGTTTATCTGTAAAAAAAGAAAACCAAGAACAAGGCTTTTGATACAAAATCAGAACACAGTTGTGTAATTTTCGAAAGCGTAGGAAGTCAAAGAAATGTTTTATCATGAAAGCTCCCTGACCGTTACTGTTTGTTACACCAATCTTATGCCTTCAAATCTTTTCTGCCAGTGAGTAAATGTAGCCAAACAACAGCCAAACTGCAATGCAAGAAAAGAAGAAAAAGAAAATGATTTACCATGGTATATGTGGTTGTCGTGGTTTTATTTTCATCATGATATACGCTGATAATGAATCGTGAGTACAGTGCACACAGGATTACATCCGGTGGTGCCACTGCCTGCAGAAGTCAGCAGCACAGTTTGGCTGACTAAGTGAAAAGTTTTTCTCTACCAGTACACTAGCACAGCACAAGATAATCAAAAACCATCTTGACTACAGTCACAGTAGCTATGCATGGAAGCTTTAAACAGACAAGTGCTTTCAGGCTGCCTTTTTAGCAACATATTGCCTCTGTTATTTTTTCAGATTCCATTCTCATCAAATTTTATTGTGTTCAAACTTACTTACCATATTTGTGTCACAAAAAACTTTAACATACCAGATAATTATTGACAAACACAAAAATATCCAGGGGTGGTTCAAGTAATATGGAGGCCCCACGCATAGACCGATAAATGGCCCTTTTCTATTTGGCTTTAATCAATCAAAGATACACACTATAAAAACAGCTGGGTTATCTTCATCTACCCAACCGTGGGGTTATGAAATGTTTAACCCATTATGGGTTATTATGGGTTATTTATATGGGATTTGGGTTATTTTTGCGCAAGTCATGCGCTGAGTCAAAATCCATCAACCCAACACTCATCGGTTGACTCAGCACCTGGGTTGTTTGTGCTTTGAACGTCATGATGTCATCGCGTCATCACATCGACTTCTCTTGCCATCCACCACGAAACACCAGGCGCGATATGAATATCAGCACTGAGAAAACCCGACTGGTCATCCTCTTGGAGAGGCAAATCAATAATAAAAGGTTTGTGCACACTACATATCTAATTCACATTGTCTGTTTTGCGTTACCTATTTAAATAGTATCTTTATAGTTTCATTATGATGGAAGCACTCACTGATACAGTTTATCGGTTTGGTCTCAGCCATTTACCAGATGAATTAATGAAAGTAGTTCATAATGCCCATGGGCATATGGTCATGTTTTTTGAGTTTGCCGGCTCGCTAGCTGGCTCACTAGCCAGCAACATGTGTGAACCGCCTAGGTAGCTGTGTTCACTGTTTAGCCACAAACAAGCTTGTTATCTTCTCATTAGATTACATTCTGTTGCTAGTCTGCATTGCTTTTGGTATGGTGATATCTGAATAGTTAATACAATAGCAATTTTATTTTGCTTAAGCTCTTTAAGTGATTGTTTCAGATCTATGGACAGGTTTTTTATTAACACATTGAGTGAGTGGCAGCTGGCAGACCTTATAGAAAAATTCTGCTGTGACTCCTCTGAAGATCAGCAGGCACACGTGTGCAGCCTGCAGCAATCAGCCACAGGTGTAGCCAGTGTGGCCTAATCAGGAGTCTATAAAGGACTTCTGAGCCCATTGTTCAGTTTGCTCTGCTGCTGAAAACATACATTTCCACCCTGGCTGTCAAGTGCGTCAAAAGTGTTATTTGATGCTATTTAATTTATGAAATACATTGTATCTAATTTATGATTGTTTGATCAGATAAATTCTGTGTTAAATGGAAACTTTAGTTTCTGATGAACATTATTGAATATTATTTGTTGCTTGAAGACCATCAATTAGTTATGTTACCTTTCCTTTTTGTAAAATACAGAAACACCACTTGACAGCCTGTAAATAAAACCCTTTAACTTGGGCCTTTGTCTTTGCTTTGAGTGATTCCTCACCTTCAAATTGATGCTGATAAACGCCAGCCCTACAAAAGCGTTACACATTTAGAACAGTAAAAAATGTGTTTTATTGTATTTTTACCATCCACAGCATATCAAGTCTGCATTGCTAGTCAAAGTCATAATTTGGACAGTCATGGAGGTGACTGCATTTCTTTTTTTTAAATAAATTCTTATGAAATATAATTTCCTCTTTTTTTCAATAGCTTCCATGTAAGTGTCTCCAATAAATCAATAGGGCACATGCCTTTTGTAGGCTTTCAGTGCTTCATTCTATCTGTAATAATTAATGATGGAACGTGCATGTTTATTACTATACCTTCTGTGCAGTTAGCAACACCTTTTGTTTTCTGCTCTTCTGTTGTAAAAACAAAGATGTCTTAGTGTTTTCTATTTTTGTCTTTCAGAGGAGGAAAGTGATGAGGAGAGTTGTCGTCTATTAGATGAGGCTACCATCAATCAGTTGATCCCTAGAGCTGGCCCTAAGCTCAGGTTCCTCAAACAATTTCTGTTTTTTAATTCTACTATACTAGTTGGTAGACATTTGGTACTTACTCACTCACACTTTCACTTGATCTCTTTCATTCTTTTTGTTTCTTTTTTAGCCTGGAACAAACATGGTGGAGTACCTCCATGAGGCCAAGGCATCTACCCCTATGTCCTGACACTGGGCAATGACCATCACCATGCATCTCAGGCCTTTGTGATCATTGATGGACAGGCATTCCTGCTTCAGGCCATTGATGTTTGCTTCAAGACATTCTTTGTGTTTGACATTCAGTACCCGAAACATGTACACATGTGTGGGAATTCTTACAGACTGTTATTTATAAAATGCCAGGAGGGGAGTCCAAACTAGTTCAGTTTCTGGAAAGCAGAATACTTGCTTGCAAGTTACGGGTACTACAGCGTTTTACATCCACATTCCAAGAATCTTCACCCAGTTCATTAAAGGGGCAGCAGTTTTGTTATTGTTGATGTTTTTGTAAAGAAAAAAAATTCTACGTAGTAATTTTATTTATTTTATTTTTTATTTAACTAGATAAGACCTCATAAGACCTAATAGCACTAAAGGGGCAGTTGTTCTATTATTGTCGATTTTTTTGTAATAATAAATGTTTTTCGACGCTTCAAGTATTGTTTAAGTTTTTATTGCATAATATATGATTTGCATGACCAAATCTATCATGTATTTTGCTATAGTTTAGTAGTTTCTCAGTTTTATAGCTATGGGTAGTCTATTGCAATATGTGTTCTTATAGATTGTACTGTAATGTTAGAATTAATGAACAAATGTGTAGTTGAATAAACCCAGAATTGTAGTAAACTTGACTCAGCATTGGGTAGAGTGTAACAAATATGTAGTTGAAACAACCCAGGATTGTAATTAATTTGACCACACATTTGGGTAGAGAATATAACAAATATTTAGTAGAAACAACCCAGAATTGTAATTAATTTGACCACACATTTGGGTAGAGAATGTAACAAATATTTAGTAGAAACAACCCAGAATTGTAATTAATTTGACCCAGCATTTGGGTAGAATATATAACTAATATGTGTGGTTGAATTTACCCAGATTTGGAGTTAATTTGACCCCGCATTTGGATGGAATATTTAACTCATCTGTTGGGTTAAAATGGATCAACCCATCTTGAAGGGTCAAACTAACTAACGCTGGGCTGGTGCTATTTTGACCCAGCGGTTGAGTTATAAAACAAACCAAATTGGGTTATATCCAACCCATCATTTTTTAGTGTGTAGTCTAGAAAATATTTTGAAGCATTTCTTTTCAGCAAAAGTCAGAGAATTGCATAACTACAGGACATACACAATGTGAGCAGGAAGCACTCTCTCATCACCTTTTTAAATGATCAACACTTGAAGTCAAAGTCTACACATCTCAGTAGTTTTACTTGTCAAGATATAGCTTTTAATACACCTACATTTACAGAATATGCTCTCTACATGCTTTAACATCCATTCTTCCACCAAAAATCATGATTTTTAAAGATTTTCTATGCTATCTTACCACACAGTAATCCAGTGTTTTATTGATATGGCACTTCTGTTTCGATCTACCTTGCTTTAATTTGCTTTATATGGGGACATAATGGGACTCTTTCAGGGACTTGAACTCAGCAGGACACCCAGGTGTCCTTCCCAGGAAATCTTTTTGAGTTTATCAAACTCAAATTTTGCGCTCATTTTAGTTCATTTTAATTCTTAACATTTTTTTTTTAATGTATACCTCAGATTTGATGCACATTTTTGCCTATGCCTTGAGGCCCCCAGACAATGGGCTACCTTTGCTTAATAGTAAACCGGCCATGAAATGATATCTCAACCTTACAGACTAGTGACCATCAGATGAGATGAGAAAAATTATCTTTATTGAATTTAAATATTTAAATTTGAACATATATATATGTTCACATAGACACCCTATAAGCCCCGGTCCAAGTCTTAATTAGCCTAGCATGAGTGCCTGGTGAATAAATAAGAAAATCTATAAGTAAATAAATCTGAAGTTTTTCATGACTTTCCATGGCAGAGGTAAACATGGAGTCCACAGCCTGTTATCTTGAGGTTAGCAAGCATTCACAGGGCAAAAAATTTGTCTTTTCTTGAAGTGACACACAAAACAGTGTAATGCTCCTTTAGTCTGTGTTTTGGTTTAAGGACTGGTGAAGAAAAGAAGACAAGAGTGCTGTGGTTTTATTTCCTGAAAATATAAAATACCAGTGTGATGGAGCGAGGACAAAGCACACACTTGTGGGTAATAATCTAAGATAACACAGCTCACAAAGGCGTGTCACGCTCTGATCACTGAGCCTCTCTCGTGTACATTTGTCTGCTGTGTTTGCTGTTTCCTGTCGCGTACCATTGTTCCTGACAAAGACAGAAAGACTCTGGTTTCCTTCTTAACCCGTCTTAATGATCACTGATCATTCATGGGTCACAGAATATTGTCTGTGTGCTGTGACCTTTGGCCTCTTGATCTCCTGACCGCTGCTTGTTTGTTTTCTGTCTGATGGAGGAGAAACGACAGCTCAGAATTAGAGAATCCTCAAGTAGAACTTGTTGTAATTTTAATTTTTGTTTGATTTTTTTGTATTTTTTGGACCTTCTGTTACCGACTTTAAGAGATGGAGGGTGGTATTATAGTGCAGTATGTCATATTTGCATTTCAATGACCATTCATCCACAATTTCAGCGGGACCATCCTGTTTTCAGGTTCTATGTCCTGACAAAAATCTATAAAATACTAAAATATCCCAGTTCTGAACAACCCTCACCACAATTTTAGCCACTTAGAACACATAACAATGTACCATCCTGCAACACTTTCTTTGTATTGTCTGTATGTCAATCAATGTTGTTATCCAGATTGTTGTTATTCTCTACCAGTAAAAAAAAAAAAAAAAAAAAAAAAAAAAAAAGCTGATGCACTGCATATCAAAGATCACTGATTTGTTGGTACATGTGTCAGTCAATTTCAACGTGCTGACCAAATCAGGTGTGTTTGTACACACTTAAGATGTCTACTTTCATTAAGTTTCAATGTACAAAGTCATATTAAAACTAGAAAAACACAAACAGTGTGTGCAGGCTGAAGGTAGCACTCTTATGACCCACTTCAGTGAGTCAGACACCAGATACATGTAACTTAGCAGGCTGTTCAGGAGGGCATCTTTGCACAGAATCTTATGTTATATAAACAGGTTGCACAGATTACCCCTTGTATTTCTTTAAGCTGAAGAACACACATTTTTGTATTTTATTAGGCCTGTCAAACAATTAGAACTTTTAATTAGGCTTTTATCCTAGAATGTCTTCATTTAATCAACGACAACTTCGTCTAGGCCAGGGGCCAAAATTATTATTCTAAATTGTTGAACAACAGTATAATTCTATTTTTCTTTACTTAAGAGGTGACAAATTCTACCATAGATATCCACAACAGAACTTTTAAAATTTATTTTCCTTTCTTTTTAAAAGACATCTGCAACACAGCCTCTTTAGCATGAAATAAATCTCTACTTACTTTTAGGGTTGTTCCAGATACCAGTATCTGAAATATGTCTGATACTGCTTAAAATGCAGGTATTGGTATCGGCGAGTACGCAAGTTTATGCACTGATCTGATACTGTTTGGTTTAGCTTTATATTTTGCTTCGTTTAGCCATGCTAAATGTTAGCGCTATAAATCAATTCTTCCTGCTGCTGTGTGAACGAGTTTCCATTTTTAGTGCAGCGAAGAACCAAGGGACCCACTGCAGCAACAAAAATGGTGGCTGCATGACAGTTTTTCTCTGAATGTGATAGTTAAAGTGCCTTCCAGACCGACGCTGTCTTACAAGACAAGAGGTGAAACAGTTTATCAACTTTTGAACCGTAAATCATTGCCTCTTGCTTGTTTGTCCTTGAAACTAGCTGTTGTGCTTTCCCATTGACACTATTGATGTTTTGAATCCCATCAGCAGTATTTTCAGTGAGCCGGGAACTCGTGTGTCTTTTGGGGACTTTAATGATGAAATCCACACCAGTAAACCTGATATTGAACGTCTTTTTATCCATTTTAATCAAATCACAATCGTTTATTACCACTAGCTCGAATGCTAACTGCCATATTGTTTCTGTCTGTGACTGTCTGTCAGCCAATAGCAGGCTGTTCCGTAATCACGTGATGCTGCCCAAATTAGCAGAAAGGAGAGAGAGTTCAATGTACTTGATGATTTATACAACTGTATACATGAACTACATATCTGTATACAACAATTGTTAATAGGTGAGTTGTAAGTTTTATATCGTATTTAGAAAAGTGCAATAAAGTTTGTATCAAATAAAAGAGATAGAGAGAGTCTGTGATGCAGCCCCCTGTATTATTGTTATTACCTCCGCCAAGGAGGTTATGTGATCAGGAGGGTTTGTTAGTTTGTTTGTTAGTTTGTTAGCAACATAACTCAAAAAGTAATGGATGGATTTTGATGAAGTCTTCAGGAAATGTCAGAAATGGCATAAGGAAGAACTAATTCGATTTTGGGAGTGATCCGGATCACCGTCTGGTTTCAGGAATTTTTTAAAGGATTCTGTACTATTGGGATAGGGCTAATGGTGGAGGTCTGCGCTCTCCGATTGCTTTTCTAGTTTAATAACTAGTAATACTAATAAATAATATTTAGCAGTAAAACTCAATCAGCAGAAAAACAACTTTAGGGTCACAGAGATGCTGTACCTTATGATTCTATTTGTTGAACCATGTTCTAAGTTTAATATAGGTCTAAAATAATTTGCTAGTCTGAACAATCAGTTCAGAAAGTTCAGACTGGTATCGGATCAGTACTCGGTATCGGCTGATACCTAACACCTTGGTATCGGAATCGTATTGGGAAGGAAAAAATGGTATTGGATAGGAATTCACAATATTGGATTTTTCCCACGATCCGATATGCCAATAATTTAAAACTCACTTTGGCCGATACCGATACTTAATAACATTTTTTCCACTGTAAAAAACACCAATTCCATTCTGTACTACAATTTTTTTTTTAAAATATTGGTAGTCTATTTTTTTTTAGAAACAGACAAAACATTTGAGTTTTATCAGAAATGAAGGATGCATTGTTTTCTTCAAATACAGCTATTCACTAATGAAAAACTTACAGTAATGTCTTTGGGTTACATGTGCTTACATGCTACATTTATTTTTAACAGTACAGCCAAAGTCATCTGCATCTTTGAGGGCAATAATCAGCAGCAAAATAACCTGATGACACTGCGCTCCACAGTGCAAAATAGAAATAGCTGGTACATTTAGACTTATTCTCCCTATTACTCAGCCAGTTTGCAGGATGGCTCCCTGAGATACTCCTGACAAAGTGCTTTAAATAATAACAACAACAACAACAAAAAGACAGATTCTTAAATGCAAAAAAATCTAGCTATAGTTCAGAGCTTAAATATGCTTTTAAATTTTTGAGACTCAAGATGAACATAAGTAAAAAAGAAAATTCAATTGAAGTAGTTCTCTTGATTCTGCTTTAAACAGCACAAATTAACTAAGCAATCAAGTTTAACGGGCATTTCACTGTAAACAGCTCTGTAACAACCCAGTAACACCCACATCTCCAATGCTGGAGACAGCACCTTAGTGCACAGCCAGCTGCAGAGTGTGTGCGTTGCACAGGAGACTTGGCACACAGAAGTCTGTCAGTATTTTTGCCATGTTTCACGCACTGTCACGTAGCATGACATGCACGTTCTTTATCTCTATTTTCCATATCAGAAACATGTTAATCAAAAGCACTCCTGTGAGTGCAGGACAGACTTTTTAAGAGTGAAATCTTCATATCCACTGAGGCAGTGGGGCTCAACATGCTAACAGGACGGACATTTGATGTCCATACATCCGTGGTGAAGCTAATGTGTTTAGCTTTAACGAGGAGCTTCTTCTCTACGTGACTGGAAACAAAATTTTGCAGTTCAGGTAGGCTATAAGCACCTGCTAGGTATAACGTAGCGGGTCTTCAAATGCATCATTAGCCTGCGGAAGCCCATATATTCCACCACACTGAAAGGCTGATTATCAAGAGCTATAAATTCAATGAATTTTCTGTTAAGCTCCTTACCTTTTGGGTGGTCGCTGCTGTATTTTTTTAGCTTTGTCGAATGACTTAAGTAGAGGCTGCTGACGAGTTTTCCCTTGCACAAAGTTTTGTCATTCTTTATCTTAAGAAAGTCCTTGTAGCCATCAAGTTGACATCAGGGTCGTGCTCCTCCTCGCATCACATGTACTTTACAAGCAATGCAAACCGCTACTTTGCTGTCTTGTTCCCACAACTCAAACTTCACACACACAGCCGACATGTTGCGTTTGTTGTTGGCACATGTCTGGCATCATTGCCTGTGCTTAATTATGATGTCACATTATCGGCTGAACAGAACGGCGTAAATTTTCTTATCAGGTGATACCGATATACTGCTGGTAATATCGTGCATCCCTAGTATCGGAACATACTTTTTAGATGCATGCCTTTCTCTACATAGATTAGCATATCTGCCTTTTTGCAGCTCAGTCTGTTTCTCCTCTTATCCAGGATGTGAAGCTGCCCTGGTGGCTGAACAGGTTGCTAACAGCCTGTAAAAAAATATTTTTTGTCTTGTTTGAACACCATTATCAGTGGCTGCCTCTGTGTGTAAAAGACTTTTCAGGGCTCTTACCCAGGGGATCGTATCAGCAGCCAACTTCTCTTGTGCAAATGGAGAGATAAGTGTGATACAGTTTTTAAACTACCTGCTAAGAAGTTAAAGTTGAAGGGAGATTGTAGTCGATGGCATATGTGGCAAGCATTTGTTTTTGTTCCAGTAGATTTTTTTGGCTTCACTTCTGACTGAACCTGCACAGCCTGCAGGTACGAGGAGGCGAGGGGATATCAAAAATGTCCCATCATTTTTTGGCTAATTGCTACAAACTCAGCTGATCTGGACAGACAGCTGAAGGGTGTGTACACTATGCAGCAAAATTAATTAAATATTTTCATCTGCCAAAAGAGCCTCATAGAAAGCGTTTGGGAACCACTGTCTTACAGGATGTTAAACATTGTTTCTTATGTGACAATTTCTGTGATGCTATGCAAATTCTACAAGCATCCAATATGAATTTACAATGCATGTTAGCATCAAGAAAATAAACAATGATCCAAGCCCCCGTCCCTAAAAAATAACGCAGCTGGGAGTCTGATCTGTGTTGAGGACTGCAGACTCTGGTTATGGGGTGTGTGCACTACTGACTGAGGGCCTAAAATTTTGATTTTTTTCATGAAGGATTCATTGTATCAGTTGTTTTGAAGTTCAAGTCAAAGGTTTGAATTAGAAGTCTCTCCATTTCTCTTTTTCCTGCGAGGAGATGTCAGAGCTTCATATACAGAAAGCTCTTTGCACCTTTTCATTCATAAAGAGCATGACTCTTTCATAAATGTCCAATCTTTGAGAGTATGTTACCCTTGCTTGGTTCAGTCAAAAGTTCACATTTTGGGAGTTTTTTAACACCCTTCACTAACCCTGGAAAGATCTCAGACTTGGTTGTATAAGCAGGGCCTCTAAAGCTTTTTATCATTCAGACAATGCAAGTAACTCTTGGTTTTCCAAGAAATTATCCCACAATGTATTCCTGGTCAGTCACATCAGGGTTTTTAGATTCATCAGAGGCAGCAGATCAAATGTATCTTTTTTGTTATCACATGTGTGCTCACTGTTCACAGCTACACTGAAGTCAGTCAGAAACACTCTTGTCATACATTTAACTATTTCATTGCAAAATGGGTATACAGTTTTACTTGGCGGAGAAGGCTCTGCTCAAAAGATGCTCCCTGAGTTAGTCAAGCAGCATGATTTCACTTTCCAGAGTACAATAAGATCAGTTAAAAGCAAATAATCCATAACAGCATGAATCTGAATATGAGGGTGCAACAGCTTTCTGCTATAAAGGAGGAGGCTGGGGTGGAGGGGATTAAGCTTTAACAGCAGCAGCAGTGTGGTGCATCAGCATTAATGCAAGCAGATATAAGTGTGAAGTAAGTTATACTTAAATACACGGCTGTCTTGAGAAAGCTGGGAGGGGATAATTAGGATCAGATGGCTGTCAGCAGTTATTTGAAGTAAGGCATGTTTGGTTGGTTTGTCTTTGCCATTGTTGTTGTATATTTTGTTATTGGACCATCATCTCCCTGCATTATCCTATCAAATAGTCATTTGTCAGATGTAGGGATATTCTCTGATATGAGGCCCTCTTAAGTGGGGTTACATGAGGTACTTGATAACAGTAAGTATATTAGCCACAGGAGATGCTGATCAGTGTCGCCCCTTAAAAGAGAGACTAGCTGGGGCACTGGCCCCTGAGCTAGGCTATACAGCTATGCAGACATGGCTGTTTGTACCACATACATATCCAAAAGGTACCAAAACTCTCAAAAGAAAAACAGCTAAAGCCATATTTTCAATCCAAGCTCCTTATTGCCCTGAGTCCTTATCAATAGGCAGCACTATTTATAGCTTTCTTTTGTTTGGTGGAAGGATACAACGACAGTCCATTTTAAAGAGAGTGGTATTAAATGAGCGGATCTTGAAAAGTTAGAAAGATCATGATTACATTAGTTATATCAATTTTATATTGCACATTATTATAAGCACATTTCTCATTCTCACAACTTTATTCAACTTTCTCACCAAGTACAGTACAATTGAAGGTAATTAGCTCATGTAAGGAGTTAACCATTGGTCAGCTCTTTAAGTGAGCTGATTAACTTTAATTGTCATGTTTTTAATGTATAACTTAAACACGGGACTAATAAGTTAAACTAGCTGGACTTGCTCCATAGTCAGGGAGTTCTATTCATGAACGTTCTTAGTAGATGAGGAGTAATAAAGTCAGTGAGAGCCTGCTACCCGCTTATAGTCTGAGTCTTTTCCTCCTCAAGCATTCTAATTAAATTTGACTCATAATGCAGATATGTTTTGAGCTTATGTGTTTATTAGCCTTTGGCTAAAGTTCACCTTAGGTCCATTTGTTTGTCTGTGCACTGATGTCTCTCTGCTGACAGACAGTGTGGTGAATGGTATAGGCAAGAAGAAGAGGAGAGACGCAGCTAAGCATCCTCCTCACAGATGTTAGAGATGGAACAGTTTTTGTTGTCATCCCGAAGCATCAAGAGTCCAGGGTCACAGTTCAGAGCACATAGTCCCACGACAAATACGTCTAAACCATTAAAAAAAGAAAACAAAAGCGAACAAATGTACTTACCCAACAATTTAGGATGCAGTAATGTTTTTGTGTCTGTTAACTGCTGTAAAACATGCAATACAGAAGAGGAAGATGCTGGCAAAACACACAAAGAAGAAAAGCAAGTTAGGGGGGTTTGAAGGGAGTATGGTTAAAATGTACATTTACTCTAAAACCTGATGACTTCAGATGATGGAATATCATTTAAACATGTTTAGATGCCTGTGTGTGATGATAGATTTTCATGGCTTCACATAAGTGTCTAATGATGAAACTCCAACACATGCTGCATTTATATTGATAATGTCATATTTTGCTGTTAAGATCAAACACTGCATATTTAAATTAATACTCATATATTTTTATATATCACTTAATAACACAATAGTGTTAAACAAGGGTTCCTACACAGTTTTAAATATCAAATTCAAGACTTTTTAAGAGCTGACCTGAACTCAGAAAAATATATTCCACTTTTTGCATGGTGAACGGTCAAAAGTGAAAGAAATGAAATTTCTCGCTACACCAGACCAGGGGTGAATTTTCCGGTTTTATGAATTGTTTATGAAAGTCAAATGGCATAGGGCAAAATCAATGTTTAGGCCATAAACGCCCAAATTTAATGCCGATTCTATCAATACGTCATATGGCGATACTTGTCATAATGCATTTTTTTAAAGATTTATTTTTGGGCTTTTACGTACCTTTTTTTATTAGAAAGAGGACAGTGGATAGAGTCAGAAACAGGGAAGAGAGCGGGGAGAGACATGCAGGAAATGGTGCCACGGGCTGGATTTGAACCCGGGTCGCCTGCGTACATGGTGCACGCCTTAGCCACTTGACTACCGGCGTGCCCTGTCATAATGCATTTTTGCAGATGTGTTGAGAGGATTCTAAACAGTTCAGCTATTAAGAGCAGAATAATGCTTTTTTTGTCAGGGAAGTCCTGTTAAAGTATGGGTGGTCTGCACTGATTTTTAAATGGGCAACCTGGTAGCCCAGATGTGAGAGAATTTGACCAGTGTTTCACAACAGAACAGCGTTTACTCTATAATCACAGTAAGTAGGATGAAATCAGACAGGGGTCTGGGGTTCCTCCTCCAGGAATTTTACAACATCCAACTCTGAATTTGTGGAGGAATAATTAAAATAACAATGTTGGCTAAAAAAACAAAGACTGGTTAATGGCATGTCTTAGTCAAAGTGTGTTCTACAATTTAAGACCCACTTTATGGCCTTAAGTTTCAAATGTGCAATTTAAGACTATCTAAGACTTTTCATGGATCTGCAGAGACCCTGTAAACTGAAAAAAAATGCATTAAAATAGAATAAAGAACTATATGTTATTGTGTCAGTCCTAGCCTTGCATACTTGAGTGCCAATGGTGTAAAATCAAACTTTGATGAATGTCAGAATCTTCTTTAAAACTGCATAAGAAGGTTTTCAGACAAAGTTCTCCTCCAGAAGGATTGGTGAATAAAGTCCAAAGCTGACATTCCTGTTAAACATCATACACCTTGTGTGCCGTGCATTGAGATCTCACCTGCAGTGGTCTGCATGCTGATATCAGACTGTTAATGTGAATGGGGAGAGTGTATGAGTACATGAGTGGAGATGGGACTCTTGTCTCTGCTGCAGCTGCTCATTTATGGCTTTGTGCAGGAAATTGTTGTTTAGAGCAGACTTAAAGGGTTAAATGTAATGGTCACTTCGGTGAGGAGGGAAAATCTATCTCAGGCTCAAACTTGGCATCTGAAAATGAATCTGAGTTCAAACTCCAGCATTACTCTCCTGATCTGATATGTCATTAGTGAAGACATCTCATCAAGCTTCATTAGAGGTTTTATTAGCACTGAGAGCATTAACATTTCTTTAACATACAGCAAATACATGAAAATATTTAAAGTGTCAAAGCAAAAGGAGGTCTAGGAATGTTTAAGGTACATGTGGATTGTAGGTGCTACTCTCTATGTTACAGTAAAATCATGTGAATTGTTTCATGTAATTATAATGCATCATGATATTTTCCCATTGTTTAAACAAACGTAGGGGATGGATTTTAATCCACAAAGTGGCATCAGTTTTTGGATTTGGTTGCGTGCAAAGCGAGCCTCTCCATTTAGCTGTGTTATGTAACAGAGGCTGTAATCTGTTATATAATAACAGAGTAAGTGAAATGCACTGCACTTAAATTGGTGGGTTCCAGGATTTGTTTTTTATCTGGCAGTCAGAATTGTTTGCTCTCTGAAACATCTGTAAGATAGCAGAATTGACAGTGAAATCAAATAACGCTTACATGAGTTTAATTAACCCTTTCAGCCTGCAGAGCTGCAGCAGAGCCGCGGGTCACTCCGGTTTATTCTGACACGTTTCTAACAAAGCTGTCTCTTTTATATTAAATGAATACAGAGCTCTGGAAAATAAAACATGCCATGGTTAGCAGCAATTGGAATTTCTCCTCAGACTTCTCTGAGTCAGAAACATATTTTTTATTCAGTGTATCAGACCTTCGCATACCTCACTCTCTGTTAGAGAGACTTCTCTTGGAGAAATGTACTAAAGAGGAAACAACAGGCTTAGAAACAGAATTTAACACTGTCTATCCAATAAAGCCTGGCAATGTGGTGTAAGAAAAGCATCTCTGTCTGTTAAAGACGTCAGAAAAACCTTAGATAAATATTTTCCTCCCTCAAGTTGTATTCTTTTTAGTTGTCTGTGTTTCCTCTGGTTTACTACACGAGTGATAAACACATCAATTGAAAACACAGATTTAACACTGCAACAAAGAAATGCACCGAAAAGTTTACAGAACTAAATCTTTGCTTTCTAAAATTGTTTAGAGGATGACTTCATCTCAATGATGAGCAAAGTATGGCTTTAGTTTCAATAACTTTAAGGTATTAACGTGTTATTAAACAATAAAGCTGCTAAAACTGATGGATATTGCCTCTCCTGATTAATCTGCAAGATTACACATTACACTAATGAATGAATTAATAAATAACATGTTATAAAATTGTATGAATTAGTGGTTGCATTCAGTCCAGAGTTTGACTTGCTTAAATAAATAAAACCAAAGTGAAGTCACTGTATTAAAACATTTTAAAGTGGGGGAGAGTGGGGTAAGATGAGCCAGTGAGTAGGCTGACTCCCCCACAGTTTTGAGGCAACAAAGCCCATTTATTGTCATGTGACCACGCACTCAGCATGGCACCCTTTACTTGTATCTGGTTGTGCAAGGGAGATGCTCATGAGACAAGAGGTTAATTTCTTAAAAAAAAAAAGAAAAAAAAAAAGGTAAATACACTCTGTTGCTTGTTAAAGAAAACTTTCTGCATAGCAGAAAAATATGCCAAATTCTTCTTATTTTTTTTAAAGACTTAAGTTGTGTATGATACTGTACATGTTTACATGTTATGATACAATCCAGCGTATAAAACCATGTGAATCATTTAGCTGAAGATGATCCTGAATTATAAAGCTACACAGTTCATATACGACAAGAGGAGACAAAAAGTTCAATAATTTTTTAACCATAAATCATAGCCATCTACTTTTTTCTCTGGAAGCCCTCCACTGTAGAGTCCACCTCCACTCTAGTGAGCCTGGAACTTGGGTGACTTTTCAGGGCACTGCAAGATTTGATCCATGACAGTAACTCCAATACTGAAGTATTTTTATCCATTTTTAATTCATTTTTGATATTTCTGTTGCTCATACTGTCTGTCATATGGCCTGTTTGAATCCCACAATGCATTGCAGCTGGGCTCTGATAATCAATGTCATGCTGTTCCTTCAAACTTTGTTAAACTGTGCATGTATATCCTAGATGGGACCGCCAGAAGAGCTCATAATGGAGAGAGTCAGAGAGCCTGTGGTGTGGCCTTCTTTGTCTCTGCTGACAGGAACTGCTCTGAATGATGGTTCAAACAAAGCTAACATAAAGAAGCTCAGTATATTTTTGTAAATATGTGATTATTTCAAAGACTTTTTGTCACAGAATGATTATTTTCTCAATTTTTCTCCCCAAGAGATGGGAGAATAAATTTGTGCCAAAAAAGTGTCAGTCATTGTTGTTTACTGTGTGTCACACTAAGAGATGCTTGAGTTTTAATTCTCATTATTTTTCTTTTGAATTTATAGTCCCATAACTTTTTTTTTTTCATTTCAAGTGACAATACTGCAGCACACATATCCTTAAAGCCCAGGTTGTCCTGTAAAACAAAGACGTTTAGAGCTTGACTCTGCCTCACAGGGTTGATGTTTCACAAGCTTTTTAAGGCAAAAAGTCCAGGAGAGACAAAACTGTAAAAAAAAAAAAAAAAAAAAAAAAAAAAGCCTTGTGCTTGAAAGGTTAACTTTTTACTTATGTACATCATCTGGGGAAGTTTTGCTCTAAAGCATTTTAGACGCATTAGTGCTAGACAATTAATCTAATCACAATTGCAATGTCAGGCTGTGCAGTTACATAACAGCATTAAAGTCTACAATTATTACTTCTTTAAGAAGTACCTGAAAGGTTGACAAATATGCTTGCAGAAATGCCTTCACACTTAAAACAGTGCCACATCTGAACTCTGCAGAAGCGCCTTTATTTTTTAAAAGGTTTTGTATTTTTTATGCTTCTTACGTTTTGAGTTGAGAAAAAAACACTTAAAAATTATCTTAATTATCAGTTTTGTCCTTGATAACTGAGCACGTAGACTGATGATACCATTTATGTGATATGTTATAATCGCAATACTGTCCAGTATGATCACAATCACACATTATTATGAAATCATGCAACACTGAAATGCATTACTGACCAAACAGTCAGACAATCAAACAACTAAATGCCTTAAAGAAGAGGTCTAATCTTTCTATCAAATATGTGAAACAGTAGGGTTAATGGTCAGTGGGACACAGCGAGAGAAGGATTCCACTTGACATCAATGATCAGCTGTTGCATCGCACTGTTTTATAAATGTTTGCAATGAATTTAACAGCCAGGGTGGAGAGTCCTCATCTTCTTTTTGGTTTGCCTTGTTCGTGAAGGGAAACTCATACTTTATCTTTTGTTCTGTTTAATACTAGGGGCAAGAGCCAGAAATGTTGAATATCTGAGACTTTGCCCAAACCTGGGAGAGTCTGAGGATATTCTTCCTTGGCTATTTGTTGCTTCTCAGGCAGTTATTTGCACTATCAGTCCTTTCAAATAAAAATGTTTTTGAAATGCTCAAAAATCTATTCATCATTTGGTGGTGGGATATACTTTTTAAAATCTTTTATGTCTAATCATTTTCTAAATGTCCTCTGACATTCTAATATAACACAATGACGATCAGTAAGTTTCTTTTCTGCCAATCCTGTAAGGGAACATAACAGGCTGGGTAGGAACTTAGCATAAACGTTTAGAATTGTGG
This sequence comes from Cheilinus undulatus, assembly GCF_018320785.1. NCBI lineage: Eukaryota > Metazoa > Chordata > Actinopteri > Labriformes > Labridae > Cheilinus > Cheilinus undulatus. Next base: position 15,428,653 of record NC_054865.1, read on the forward strand.
TTCAGTGATGATGACGGATTATGACCATCACTTTGACCTTTTTGCTCCTCATAACTGAGCTGGGGGTCTTTCGAATTTTAATGTGTACCTTCTCTTTACAGAAATGTTTAAAACTATTGTAGGATTAAACTGAGTGTAAAACTCTACTTGTTTTCTTGTATTGTTTGAGGAATCTTTAAAAATAAAGCTGTTTGAAAAAGATTGTAAATGTACAATCACATTTTTCCAACAATTCCATTCAATTTATTTTAGGGCTGTCAATAGATTAAAATTTTTAATCAGGATTAATCTCACAAAGTTCATAGTTAACTCAAGATTAATCACAAATTAATCACACTTTTTTGTCTGTTCTAAATGTACCTTACAGGACTATGGCTCATGATTTAAATACCCTTATCAACACAAGTGGGCAAAAATACTTACTTTATGCAAATGTTTGCTAATGTCAACGACCCAAAACAACAACAGATAGTCCAGAAAATTCTCTAGACTAAGCTCAAAGATAGTGAATGCTCCAAAAATCTGCTGAGAGCATAACATGGTAAACTCAAGCCCAACAAGGACAACAGATGACTGACCTTCAGACTTCTAGATGTTAACTCCTCTGTTGTTCTCAGCAGCTTAACAGAACAATCTCATCACCACACATGGACATAAAGAGCATGGTCAGGGAAGTTCAAATCACCTGAAGATCATTCCTGATCCTTCACACTAAAGCAAAGAATTTCAGCCTCACATGGGGGACATAAAGGCTCACAGAAACATCCCTTTACACCAAGAGGACTCACAACAGGATGATTCAAAAAGAGAGACTAAATACAGTTAGAGAACTACAGATTACTGGGAAAAGTCAAGTCTCCTCTGAGAGCTCGGCAGTAAGGCACAGACACATCTACTGGTGTTTCACTGGTCTGATGTGGTCAGAGGTGAGTAAGGTGGACACATCTGCCTTACTCTAGAGAAAAAGCAAGTAATTACAAAAAAAAAACCCTGCTATTCATCATCTTTTTTATCTGACAGTAAGACAGTAAGAAATCGGTCATCAGTCCAGTAGATTTACTGGAATGTTGTCAATAAACACACATGTGAAGCTGCTTTCAAAACTCATGAACACACAAAGTAAAAGAAGTCTCAGTGGATAACTTTTAAGGTGTTGTGAGGACTTAACCATCTTTTTATTATTTAGATCATAGAAGAGCTTCAGATTTAATCTCAAACATTTTTCTTCATAAATAAAGGAGACCCATGGTCATATATGCTTTTAGCTTATATACTGTACAGAGCTTCTTCACTCTCAGGCTCACCTGTAACCTCTGCTCCCCTGTCACACACCAGCCTCTGTTGCTCTGCCCCCTCCTCCTCTTCCTCATGATAGCAGTATATTCACCAGCATCAGACCGTCTCCTATAGGGACTGCAGAGTCTTTGACACTTTTGCAGCATCTTTATTGACTGTTTTTTTTTTTTATTTATTTGGCATTTATTTACAGTTCCAATCAATTGTTTTAGTAAGTTTTGTTTTCTTTGAATACTTTCACTTTCAAGCAGGAGCTGCATGGGGATGGAAGAGGGGGTAAACGGACCTTTAGGAGACGTGATCAGACCAGTCAACAGTCAATATAAAGGGTCAGCGCAGCTGTAGTGCCGGTTCATAGCAGATATAAATAAATGAATATTTGCTGACCCAAAAGTGAGTAGGCCCACCGGGAAATGCCCGGTATGTCAGATAGGAGTCCATCCCTGCTTGCAGAGTTGTCTGAGCGTCTCCGTTGTAAACAGTCCAGCATGGCTAAGGGGCAGCTCTCTGGTATTGTGCTTGGCCAGCGAGTGGTATGGGCTATTTAAGACTCTATGAACTGGTAACTCAGTTCATGTCGACAGTAAGAGAGAATAACTTCAGTCTTATCTGGCATAACCTCAAAGCTCAACCTGCCATTCAAAGTCTCTGTCCTTTATCCATTTCTGCTCGCTTGCACTGCATTATAATGGCGCTGCTTCCTGATCTGGTAAACTACGGGATGGGCTGAGGGTCACACAGAAGGTGCATGCGTTAATCGTGCAACAAAAAAATAGTGGCGTTAAAAGTATTTTGAGTTAATGTGATATTAATGCATTAACTTTAACAGCCCTAATTTACTTTAATTTAGAAATTCTCCATTCAAAATAATGACAATTTTTAAATATTGTCTGCTCAGTTTATTCCCATCATTTTACCCACAGACTCAGAGCAACGTACCTGAGTCTGGGATAAGCTGATCTACTGGAGAACTTTTATCTGAAGTCATTTATAAACGATAGACTCTTCTGTTTTCAGTTGAAAAATCACATCCCAAATAAGACCACATAAATAAAACCTGGCTTATCTTACCCCACTCCTCACTGTATTTAAAAAACAGACAAGAAGAGGTTGACCAAAGTGCTTGGAGTGAGCAATGGTTTGTGAACAGCGCTCAGATAAAGTATACCTATGTTATAAGAGCCATAAAAAGTAAAACATAATGTAAGGCATTTAAACTGAATAAGATCCTGTGGATCTAAATATTGCCGTGGTTCATAACCTACTTGGAGCTGAACAGAAAAAGACCTCTCCATTTTTCTACATTTTTCTTTTCCTGCACCTGTGCTCATTCTGTTTAGTCCTCTCTTTCACCTCTGGCGAATCTTATCAAGTAAGTTTGAAACTGCTCAGATTGATAAGTGAAAATGCTGCAGTTTGGATCTCAGAACAAAATGTGACTGAACAAAGAGACAGGACAAAACAAACATGTTTTAAAAGAACATCAATACAGAAGCTCTGGGAGGATGCGCATGCATGTATTTTAATTTTACTGCCATAAAAAAATGAAACCTTTGGTTGTTTTCCTGGAGATCCTAGAAAATAAAAATGTTATATTAGAAAAACTGTCTTTGTTATTCCAAGACAATGAGAAAAATAAGCCCATATTTAAAAAATAAAAAAACAAAATTAACTCATTATCATTGCAAAATGGAGTGAAATGTAATGGTTGCTTGTTTTCTAGGGGCGCAAATCTCTCCTTCTCATAATGACTCGATTTGAATCTTAATTTACTGATGATTCATTCAAATACAGAACAATTCGATCTGATTCGATTTGATTTGATCCGGTACAAACTGATTATGGAATCCAAATGATTCCTTGCTTTATCAAAAATGAGAAAAAAAGGCCAAAACAAGGTCATTTCATAATAATGTTAGTGTCTTTGAGCTTATTTATAAAAGAGACTAAATCCCAGCGCTCCTTTGCAACATTATGAAATTGTGCTTAAGGGTTAAGAAATAAAGTTTTCATCACACATATGCCAAAGTGTCTCACTGCGATAGCTGGGAGATAAATATTAAAATTAGTTTTTACTGGTGCATACATTTTTGTTTTTCTGTACTTGTAACTTCCCTGGCTTTATTAATCCTGATTACATTAGAAACTAAATATCAAATTTGAACAAAAAGCACAAATTAAAACTAATTTAACAACTAAAGAAGATCCTGATATACAGAGCTCTGTGTGTCTGCTGGTAAAGGAGAATAATGGCTTAAAATAATATGAAAAATAAAAACTGCTTTAAATACATAAATTTTCTCCTCCCATAACTCCTCTTACTGTGAATATTTAGTCTAATGTTGTTAAAACCCTGTTATGTCTTCTCTCGCTGTATCTGACCGTTCTTGATTGTTTTTGTTCTTGAACTGGAGATCAATCGATGGATCCACAGCTCAGCTTAATCTTCTCTTTTTAATATAACATCAGTGGGCTCGTATTGATTTTGTCACCAAATCAATCACTCCTTATGGTTGTAAACCCTGTGAATGTTGTTAGGGTAGTTACGAAAAGTGTTTGTTTGGGTCTGTTTGTGCTATGTTTAGCGTCAGCATACGGCTGACATGTCGAAAGTTGCTTCTTCTTCATATTTAGTACATATGACTTGCTTTCTGAGTTGGAGAACTGTAACTATGAGACATTTCAGTGATGAAACCCATCCAGCGACCTAGCGAGCACCTAGGTTAACCGATATCAGTATCAACAAAAATAATTTGTATATATCGGATTGGCAAGAATCCAATATTGAGCATCCCATGCAGATTTACTTGCCAGTAAATAAATACACTTAGTAACTACTTGTACTTGAGTAAAATAATCTTGTTCTCTTCCACTTCTGATAATGAAATATTTACTACAATTTTATTACAAAACTTTACTTGAATTTATCACTTGGTCAAATAGTTAACTTGCTAGATCGAGACACAGTGGATCTTTAAGGATGCACTGATAGCTTCAGCGGGCCAGAACAGAAACAAACGTGCAGACTGACGTCAGATGTGGTTGGGTTTCATCAGAATCTCACCAGTGCTTAAAACTAAGTGTAAGGGTGCCAGTTTACCCAAGTGGGCAGAGCAGGTGTCCATAATAACTTTCAGACTTTTTAGTTTGATCCAAACCTAAATGGCAGGTATGAAACTTCCCTTGGACCGTGATATCACGTCGGTTTGTCAGGTCAAGTCTGTGAGTCCAACCAAATGTATAATGGAACAAAAACACAAACCTTGGTCCAGACTCTAAAGTCATCCAATGAGACCAGCGTGCAACGACTGCTCGTACAGTTTACAGCTTGTATTGTTCGATGCATTGAGGATACTTGATATTTAATCAATAAATAACATAGAAATGTGGGGATTAAATGACTGGGAATGATTGAATTTACAGTAGATGTACAGTGCCATGAAAAAGTATTTGCCCCCTTTCTGACTCCTGATTTTTTTGCATATTTTTCACACTTAAATGTTTCGGATCATCAAACCAATCTTAAAATCTCACACAGACAACCCAACTTAATGCAAAATGCAGTTTCTAAATGATGCCTTTATTTATTAAGTGGAAAAACCTATGTGAAGATATAATTGACCCCCCTTGTTGAATCATGAGTTTACAGTGGTGAACCTACCCAGGAGTGGTTTGCCAACCAAAATGACTCCAAGAAAGCAAGGATGACTCATCCAGTAGGTCCCAAAAGAGCCCAGAACAACATCTAAAGACCTGCAGGCCTCACTGGCCTCAGTTAAGGTCAGTGTTCATGACTCAACCATAAGAAAGACACTGGGCAAAAATGGCATCATGGGAGAGTTCCCATGACCAAAACCACTGCAGACAAGAAAGAACACAAACGCTCGTCTCACATTTGCCAAGAAACATCTTGATGATCCCCAAGACTTCTGGAGAAATATTCTGTGGACTGACGAGACAAAAGTTGAAAAGTTGTTTTTGGAATGTGTGCGGCCCGTTACATCTGGAGTAATAATAACACAGCATTTGATAAAAAGAACATCATGCAAACAGTCAAACATGGTGGTAGCAGTGTGATGGTCTGGGTCTGCTTTGCTGCTTCAGGACCTGGACCACTTGCTGTGATTGATGGAACAATGAATTCTGCTGTCTACCAGAAAATCCTGAAGGCTAATTTCCAGTCATCAGTTCATGCCATCAAGCTCAAATGCTCTTGGGTTATGCAGCAGGACAACGACCCAAAACATACCAGCAAGTCCACCTCTGAATGGCTAAAAAACCCCACAAAATTAAGGTTTTGGAGGGGCCCCATCAGGGTCCAGCCCTAAATCCACTTGAGACGCTGTGGTGTGACCTTAAACGGGCAGTTCATGCTCAAAAACCCTCCAATATAGCTGAGTTAAAACAATCTGTGAAGAAGAGTGGGCCAAAATTCCTCCACAGCGATGTAAAAGACTCATCACCAGTTATCACAAACACTTGATTTCAGTTATTGCTGCCAAGGGTGGAAAAACCAGTTATTAGGTTCAGGGGGCAATTACTTTTTCACATAAGGCCAGATAGGTTTGGACTTTTTTCCCTTAATAAATAAAATCATCATTTAGAAAATGCATTTATTATTTACTTGGGTTGTCTTTGTGAGATATTAAAATTGGTTTGATCAAGCCACGATGAAGGGTGATAGATAAGCAAAAAGAAAAATCAAGAATCAGAAAGAGGGCAAATACTTTTTCACTGTACTGTACGCCTTAAGCGTGTAATATGAGCTAAGACAGAGGTCTAGACACTTTGGCAGATAAACATGTTATACAAGCATGACATGATCATGAAACATCACTTTATTTTTTATATATTGACATATTTGTCAACTTGTCAGGTGAATGCTGCTTACATAAAATGTACTGATATATTTGTGATTAAAATCAGACATATAGGCTGTTAGATTTGGGTTTTGTGTTATCAACTCAAATTAAATCAATGATTGTTAATAAAATGTTTAGTTAGAAAAAAATGAGCTGATGAGAGGCTGTTGGTTTCTGTTTTTCACAAAAGCAAAGAAAAAAGTGAATTTGAGGGGGAAGAGGAGATCTCACACTGCAGATGGTCTGTCATCTCCATTCAAACCAAGAAACACACACCAGCAGAGCGTCTCTCTCACCTGCGTGTGGCTCTGATGATGAAATGTCGACTTCATCATGCAGAGAAACTTTGTGAATAAACATTTGTGCTCACACTGAGTCAGTGGGGGGAGGTCACTGCATCACTTTCTGTCAGAAATGCTTTGAACTGTTTGCTGTGTCTCTGTGCTCAGGATATTTTTGGCTCTCACACAGGGAGAGAGAGAGAGAGAGAGTGATGGCTGTCAGAGGCTCTCAGAAACTCCCCCAGCAGGCACTGTGTGTGAGATCTGGGGGCCCCGGGGCCCTCTGGATGGCTCATGCTGAATGGGTGCCCTGGCGAGGTGACCAGGCTCATTGAGAACAGGTTACGAGGGGAAGGGAATGCTTTTGCTCTGTGTTTGGCCCCCTGACCCACTGTCCAACGTCTGCCTTGGCAGCTTTGAGACCCAACATATTTATTTGCGCGTCTGTGAAGAGAGAGGGCGGAGCGGCTGTCAGGATAAAGTCATCGTCCTGCTGACAGCTTCATCTGCTGTTGAAGGGCAGCTATGACAGGCGCACAATGTCTCTGCATCGGCCAGCCCTGGGCGAAGGACTGTCATATGTGGACATGCTGGGAATCCAGCAAGCGTCTCCTCTCCCTCCCCTCTGCACAGCTCCTCTGACACGCCAGAATTATTTCTCTGCACTGATAGAAATGTTTTTCATTTCTGAGAACAAGAATGTCTGCTGGGAAACATGTGGGAACTGTCCTCTGCTCAGCATTTCTTGTTTTTGTTATTCAGTGAAGAAAGATTAACATATTTCTAAGCCAAGAACAAGCATACATGCTGATTTATAGGAAAAATAATGAAAAAATAAAAACATCTCTATCACAGAGTCACTTGTGCTGCTGATTATCTTGGGAGACTGGTCTAAAGACTCAGTGGGGATTAATCAACCTGTATACCAGCCTAATAATGACATCTTGTTGGACCTTGGACATAAAATGAGCAGGTTGTAGATCATGGCCTCTGCTGGCTCACATCACATCGCCTCAGCACACAAAAACATAGCATGTAGTGGGTTTAAAGATGGGCCAGGAGATTCAAATATTTGACAGTCATTTATCAGTCAGCAACCTCAGGCAGTTGCATTAGCACAGGGGGAGAAAAAGTACATGACTATTGTACTCATTTATAAGTACAGTTACTCTGGTTAAAGGGCACTTAATTAAATGTACTGGTCTATAAATCTACTCTGGTAAAAGTAAAATGTGTTTAATTTAAAGTACTGAGTAGACAATAGGGTTAAACAATTCAGGACATCAATCAATAAATCAATCAACCTTTGTACAGAGCCAATTCATAACCTTAGATATCTGAAGATACCTCACAAAAGGGCAGGTCTAAGCCGTAATCCTCCTCCTCCTCTCCTACTACCAATAATAACAATAATATTAAAAATGATTATGAGTATTATTTAGTATTATTTTAAAAATAATGATAAAAGAAAACAATTATCAAAATATAATTTTAAGAATACTACTACTACTACTACTACTACTAATAACAATAATTATAATGATGAAAATAATGAAAATAACATTTATTATTATTATCATTATTTCTGCTATTATTTCTATTATGAAAATAATAGAAATAAAATAATAACTGAAATATATACTTAATATATTTTACACTAGAACAATAATAATTCTTGTTATCATTAGTATTAATATTATAAAATAATTATAAAAATAAAATAATAAAAAAATTAACACTACTACTACTTATACTACTACTACTTATAATAATAATTATTATTTTATAATTCTCTCATATTATTATCAAAATGATGATACAAGAAGAAATACAACAAATACTACTGTTATTACTATAAAATAAAAATATTAATCAAATATAATTTTAATAAAGAACAACAACAACAACAACAACAACAATAATAATAATCTTATTCTGTTTTTTCCAATATTGCATTTGCATTGACATGCATTTTGTTTTTTAAATAACCCCCTTTTTTGTATATTTCAGAAAACACAAGCAATAAATCATTCTATGTTATAACCAAATAACATTGAATAGATTTAACATAAATTGTCCTTTCCTGTGGGTCAGGGCTATATAGGTGACATAACATGATACATAATCAATATACATCCATAAACAGAGACATATTATTTTTCTACTTTGATCACAGTAGTAAATTTACTGATTTGGTTCAGTTAAAGCATCGTAGCAATCATCATGAAAACTAGGGTTGAACAATTAAAAAACAACTCTAAATTCAATTCTTTTGACTCATATTGACTGACATATTAACTTAAAGTAAAGTATTTTATCCAAGGGAATGATCTTTTTTATATATAATTTTCATTTTAAATGAGAAAATCATTTTCAAAAATAAAAGTTTTCTGCAAACTATCTCAAAAAAGATGCTTCAGTGTTTGCCCGATGTGTAGAGTGTAACATCTCTGTTGTAAAAGTGCATGAAACTTTTATTGACACACATTTATATCTCTGATTTGAAAATTTCAGTGGGATATATTGTGATTTATTTTCAAAATTTTGATGAACTGCCCAGCTTTAATAGCTGGAGAGGAGTTGTAAAGTACAATCTCTTTATTAGCAATAACAACATGAAAATATGGATCTACAACCAGGTTGTTCAGGTAAAGTCCCACCTCTGTAATAAAGTAAAATACAACTGCTGTTTTGGGATGTGACGTGGACTCATTCTCTATGTGCTAAGAGTATTGTACTCTGGTTGAAATGTACTTAAGTCAAAGTAAAATATTTAAAAAATGGAGTCTTGTAAGCTTCTTTGGGCTGGTCGTTTTGTTTATGCATGACACAAATATAAAACAGAATCAAATCAGTCCATTATATGGTTCAAATTAACAGACTGTTCAACACCCTGCTTCATCTTTGAGAAAATAAATCATTGGCACTAGCTTAAATATTATTTGAATTATTGCCAATGACATTAAAATGGTAAATTATGCACATCCCTAGTATAAAGCAAAGATAATCCTGATAATATCCGTTGTGCTAAATGATTCCATTATGTGCATTTTACTTTTGGATTTAAGTTTTCAATTGTGGATTTTTACCTCAGAGGAGAAAAGACTATGATACAGTCTCTGTGTAACAGAAACATAAGTACAGTGGAAGTAGACTGCTCTCTAGGAGGGTAAAAAAAAAACAGTAAGCATGAATGAGTGCAATCATCGTAACTGAAGAAAACAAACATTAATTAAGATATTATTATTAAAATATATTTTATATTTAAGAATGTGGAGAAAATAACAGGCTTTGTTGTTTATCCAAAAAGGACTTCTCAAGCAGATCACTAAAATTAAAGCTCATTTTCCTTCTCATAATCATTTATTAGAATAAAAAACAGATTGTTTTACTGCATTCAAAAATCAAGGGGGGGGGGTCTCTTTTTATTTTTAGATACAGAAAATAAACATATAAGCAGAAAAAAATAGGAAAAGGCTATGTATAGGCAGTGCAGATCTATGTCAGGAAATCAAAATAGAGTATGATGAAAATATATATTAAAAAAACATTATTGAATACAAACATGAAAACATATTATTTACAAGTGGTAAAAATTGCGTATTGTGGCTTTTTTTAGTCCAAGCACCAGGAGACACACAAAAAAATAAGATGAAATCGTACCTAAAAACATTTTTTTTTTATTCTACCTCTTTTATAAGCCATCAGTATGTTGACATGTATGGAGACCTGTGTGTGGCTAAATGTGGTGAATTTAATTGTCTTTGTTTTTTAGGACTAAAAAAATTCTTTGTACAATGTGCAGTCACAAAGAAGCATTTAATTCTCTATTCTTTAAAAAACAAAAATAAATAAATGAATAAATAAAAGCATGGCCTCATTGCCTCAGCTCAAACTACAGCACTAACAGATTGAGACGTACAAACATATAACGCGTCAGCAGAGCGACCTCGGTGCTGAGGCCCTGTGCAGGTAATTGCATTAGCGATGCTCAGGGTGGTGGAGTGGCGGTGCTGCGACCAGCTGGTGTCATGCTAATATGCAGGGAGCACCCGCCTTCTCTCTCTATCAATAAGTCATTATCTGAGCCGTGCCACTGATGGGCACCATGCAGCCGCTCTGCAGCCTCACACAAAGACGATGGAGAGGGTTTACTGCTGGAATGCTGCCATGTATGAGGAGTTCTACATGCCACAGAGAGGCAGGGGTGCTGACGGCAAATTAGACTGGCGTTATTGTTGATATTAGTGCTATATTTAAAAAGAAATCTGCAATTATATCCTGACAGCAGACATGTCATACCCATTAAAACTGATGGAGCACAAAAAAAAAAACACCTTAAAACTGAAGTGTAATGATGATGATGTTCATCAGGCAGTAAAGTGTTGAGCTGTGGTAGGCAGCTAAATATGAAAACCCTAATGAGGATGACAACATGATGATGGTACTGGCATATTACAGTTACCTTGTCCCTCTGTACCTCTCTGACCCCCTTTTTGACCATTTACAAAACCTGTTTTAAAACCTAACCTTTCAAACAAATAAATTAGGCAGTAATTATTATAATTCTTATTTGTATTAGTTACTTTGTCTTGGTACTGTGTTGGACATGTTGAGGAAGAACGTTCAAATAAACAGCAATGAAAGCATCAGAGGTTTGGGTAGCAACAAGAGCTAAAGAAAAGTTGTGCAGGGGCATTTTTTATAACACAAGTCTATTGAATTTTTGGAAAGAATATAGGTTTGATGCCCAAAATCAGGTCTGTGCTAAACACAAGCTTTAGAGATTGTGATGTAGGTCCTTCACAGCCTAACATTAACATTTTACTTTGCTGACTGTGTTTACACTTTTATGAAAGTAGTGTTCAGTGCTGGTGTTTCATAGTAGGGATGCACCATGGTACTTACAAGGTATCAGTATCAGCAGGATTAATTATAAATCAGCCTTCAGTGACAGCAAAATGTACACATGTACCAGGTAAAGGTGGTTGCCTAAGGCTGGCTACACAATTTTAAGCTTCCTCTCCTCATGATCAGGGGCGTGGGGTTGTAACCCAAGGGGAGGCTTGACGTCAACGATTATTTGAATAATACACAAGCATGTGGCGCCAATACAGATATTCTGCTGCTCCAACATGCATCATAGCCTCCTAGACCTTGAATTGTAGATATCAAACATGTTTGATATGTACGATACAGAATACCCAGAAGAACCAGTGAGAGCAAGCAGATCGTTGACATCATCTGGCAGATGTCACATACTTTCACTGCTCACGACTTTGCCCTCATTCCAGCCAGGAAATCATATTTGTCCAGTGTGTGGCCAGCCTAAGGCGCCAAATGCTTAACACATCGGTATAAAGATGGATATTGCAATACAATATTGCTGGATTCAGTCACTGGCCTTATTGTAATAATTGATAATGTGAGTATAATGCCACGATTTAGTTCAATAGCTTCACTTTTTACCTTGTTGCTGTTTGAAAAGTCTCAGTAATCTGTTCTAAGAGTTGTGCAAAAGCTTCTTCTTCATGTTATCATTTTTTAAATTAGACTATTATTAGAGTAAGGCTAGGGCAAGTATCTTTGCATGCAACCCTTTGCAACGGTGTCCTGAAATATAAACCTGCTCTTCTACTTGCACAGTGTTAACAGTCCACACATGAAGAGATTACTGCACTAAACTTCCTGCCACAAAACAAGCTGTAAAACGTATTAAATGGAGAGCGACAAGGAGCAACAGTGTCGAACTTCTCCTTCCTTGTGGCATTTTTCACCCCCCATACCCCTAAACAACATCCACCACTGAATCTCTGAGCACCGTCTCCACCATCAGCTCAAATTACCGTCCACCTCTAATTGATATGAACAATAACAGAAGAAAGCTTGTTAATGGTGAACATAATTGTCCCAGACAAAAGGCCAAACATGGTAGATCACACTTTACAGCAGGAGCGGGCAGGAGGCGACGTCTGGGCTGCAGCCAGATAGCGGGCAGAGAGATTTCACTGCAGATATCCATCTAGCACCTGAATCACATTTCATTACTGAGGCAGCCATTAAACAGAACGGTGGACTCCTAAAGCTCCGCTTTAACAGCTTCATACACGGCACGGCACGGCATGGTGACTGTTGGTAGATTAAATGTTTATGAGAGTGCATGACAAGGGCAAACATGCTCTGCCGTGTTTGTGTGTAGAGCAGGAAGGCAACAGTGTGTGTATCAGAATTTGTAGGGGAGACTGGGGATGGATTTAACAAATATTTCTTAGTTTTTGAGTGATCCTTTTATCAGACCAACTAAAAATATCCTTTCAAAACCATAAAATGACAAAGAATTCACAAAATTGATCAAAAAAGGAGTGGTTGTGATAAATTCAAACACTGGTGACAGTTTTAAACTGGTCAGAGGTCACAGCACACCGCTTACTATCAGATTCCATTCATGTGAGAGCAAAGTTTACACTTTCATAACATGAAATCTTGCAAAGTCTCTCCCAGTCAGGTTTTCCTTCTAGAAAAACTTGGAAGATGATGGGCACGAAGATTGGCCTTGATAGTGTTTGGACTTCATTAGGGGTGGTTTTAGAAATCTGGAGGCCTCAGGCAAAGACTAAGCTCTGTCTCCATTTAGTTGAAAGCAATAATAGGATGTGAAGAAATTTTTTGAAGCTTTGGGGTTTTAGGGGCCTTGACTTTTCTGTTGGGGCCAGAGTTTCTGTCTGTAGACTTTTGATATCATTTTATTCACTTCTGGACCCTTATCTACATTTGTAACACACATCTAAATCATTGTCAAAAGTTTGAATTTCTAATCTTTATTAGGCTAATCTTAGAATTCCATTTTCAATTGTGATAAATCACTTCCTTTTTACTGAATTTCAAAATTCCACAATCTCACATGTAAAACTGCATTTTAGATTTTTCCACTGCCTTAAACTCAGGATAACTGACTTCCTGTGTTGATGAAGACCTGCTTTTACAGGTAAGATGATTATAATATGAATGGATTAAAAGGAAATAAGGGGGCACTAAGATGAAAACCCGATTAGTATTACCTAGGGACCTCTGGTAATTTGTGATAATCACATGGGATGTCTAGGTTCTTAATCACATGCAAGTTGACCATGTCTGTATTTGCAAAGTAAAATTCTGGTGGAAATGACTGACCATATTTAAGCACACACACAGAGGTCCACGGGTAAATATAATCCTGTGTAAATTGGCATTGCTGTGATTTAGGGTAGTAATTGTGTTTTTTTACACTCCAATCAGCTTTTCGTGCACCTTTCTCTGATCGAAAAAAATTGCTGAGGCAACGTAGATCAAACAAAGTTTTGGCACATATGAGCTATCAATAGTGCTTTTCCTTAAGTTAATTTCAGCTTACAGTAAAGAATGTGCATGCACCACTGCTCTCTTAATATGCAGAGCGCTTCTTCTCTGCCTCCTACAGCTTTTCTTTACATTTACCTGGTCTTGCGTATTATTTAGCCATACATTTCATATGTACATGTTTAGTAATGTGTCGCTTAACAATCAGTGGTTAGGCTACAACAGCTGATCTGAGGAGGGTTGTTGTGCATGCGTAAGGGTCCCAGGTTATTAGAATGCAAGGGACATGAAGGACATGTGACTTTCTTCCGCTTCCTCTTCTCTGCCTGATCAGCAGCAGAGATGCACAGATGTAAGCTTGATGGGTAATGGAGTAGTCGGAAAGGTTTTTCAATAGTTTATTGATCATAGACAACTTGCTACATACTAAAAATGTTAGAAACAATATATATATATATAGAGAGAAAAACACTTACGTGTATAAGACACGTGTAGATGTCACCTGCAATTTTTTTGCATGAACTTTAAAAATAAAAAAACGACCTTGCTTTTTCATTGCTGCAGCCATGCTGCACCCTCATGTTTTCATTTAGAAACATCTGTCTTACAGCCCTTTGGATGATGAGCTCCTTGCCTACTTCTTCACAGTTAAACCACCCATGACTACCTTTATTCTCTCTTTGTGCGTCTTTCTTCAGTCAGCTTGCCTCTTTAATTATTGATCATTTCAAGTGTCCTCAGGGTCTTCCTCACACAACAGGAGATCAGATTATTTACAATTTGAAATCAAAGTGGCCACAATCATCTTCAGAGAAGATCCTTGGAGGTAAAATTACTCCCTAAAGCATCTCAAACAGCGGGGAAAATCTGTTGAGAAAATCTTTAACATTATCAACAAACATGGACTTTGCGTACTTTGTTGTAAGGGGAGTTTAGGCCCAAAATCAACCTAATTATCTTGTTGTGTGAGCCCTGCTTTAGGATTTTTTTGCTCATTAAACATAATATTATTAAGATAAAAAATGAATTAGGATTTTATCAAAATGTGATTATTTTGGAGTACATTGTAGTTCAGTTGGCAGAACAGGCTCTTCACATACTGAGGTGACAATCCTCCACGCTGGTTCAGCTTTAAAACAACGAACATACCATATAATACAGTTTCCTGTAAAGCAAAGTTTACAATTTTCCACGTTAGTCAATACAGAGCCTGTTATTCTAGTTCTACACTGACCTTGACCCCTGACAGCCTTTGCTGATTTCACCATGACACAAAACTCATGCTTCGTTTTCATGTCAGCTGCATGAAAACAGACATTTTCAATCCTGACTTCTTACACATTTTTTGTGTGTCCTTGAAAATCCATAAGTTGTCAGGGTATAAAATTACTGTGATTACTTGTGTGATCTAAATGCTTGAAAGCACATTTTTTACCACTCATTGGTTGGTGTGGTAAATATTTTGGACAAAACTTAACATGGATATGACTGTCAAATCTTTGGATGCTGTTGCTTTGTCCATCATTTTCACAAAGTACTTTTAAAGCCATGCCCTGCTGCCAGAGAAGCCCCGCTTGTATAACAATGAAAGTCTCCTGCTGTGAGGTGCAATGATGTAAGTCAGAAGGATTTCAGGGTCAGCTGGTCCTGAAAGGAATTATCAGGAGTGCATGCCTGGAAAATGTTAGTCACTAAAAAATCTTCAAAACAATAAATATAAACTATTATTTCCTTGATTTGAACAAATGGTTAAGTCTGTAGCTCAAAAACACATAAGACTGCTTTGATGCCACAAAAAAAAATGTTTCTTTGTAAAAGCAACTGCAATGAAAATATAAGAAATAAGACCTGTTGAAACATCCCCATGTAGAACAGAATGAAATAGAATTGATGTTCATTGTCATTTACTCTGTTACAGCTCAATAAAGACAGATTAAATACATGAAAAATCTGTGTGCATCTTTTTAGCTGTGCTGTTCTTAATATAAAATAAGAGCGATGGAAAAGATCAGAGAGTGGCAGAAAAAATAAAATTCTTAAGAGATAAACACTGTACTGCTGCATTCCCCCCCAAAAAATAAAATAAAAGTGACAGAAGCCTAAAGTGTCTTTAAATCTCCTGGTCAAAAGCTACATTGGCTCTGGACTTGAGAAAGCACAATGGACCAACAGCAGCAGAAGACATGGCACCTTAAACCATCACTGACCGTGGAAACTGAAACAACTGGACTTCAAGCACCTTGGATTCTGTTCTTTTCTGGGAACTTGATTTCTACATGAAATTCAAAAGCTACTTTTATCTGAAAACTTGACTTTGGACCATGTTGCTCAGTGGTCCACATTCCCAGCCAAGACCACAGTCAGAGATGGTTTGAGGTGCCATGTCATCTGCTGGCGTTGTCCTCTGTGCTTCATCAGGTCCAAAGTCAATGCAGACTCTACCAGGAGATTTTAGAGCACTGCGGGCTTTGGTCAGTTTGGAATAAAATTGTAGTGTAAATTATTTATTCTCACAATATTCCATTTTTGAGATGCAGCAGTCTTTTTCTTCTTTTTTTAGTGTTTAATTCTTGTGGTCCATTTATCATAACAATTATTTATTTGCCATCCTTGAATCTTTTAAAATGTTGTGCTTTTTCTGTGCTTTAACAAATGTAGAGCTGACTTGGGGGATAAATGCAATAAAATTCTAACATACGCTAACTGTTCTTTCCTGTACCTTTGAAAATGACAACAAACATCTAGTGCTACAACTACTGGAAACTGGTTTGCTGACAGTGGTATTACTATAGTAGTGCTAGACTGGCCAGCTAACTCACCACACCCAAACCCCACTGAGAATTTATGGAGTACTGTCAGGAGAAACATGAGAGACAAAGTTAAATGGACTTTTAAAATGCAGTTCACACTTAGATATTCACTCTACATTCATACACTGATGGTGAAGGCTGCTATGAAGAGTGGCCATCAGTGTTAGCCAATCCCATTCTCCATCATCTAGAATAATGCAGCAGTGGAAGCTTTGGGCTAAGGGGCTGTGTCCATAGCTGGCTTTTATAGCGCTGACGATAACTTCATTATCTGAGCGCTTCTCACAAGCCTTCATTGTTGCTACATTACAAAAACTGAATCCCTCTTTCCTTGGTAGAATCTATGATTTTGAAATAGCTCTATGTGCTCCATATTTAAAGGAAAAATCACACAGATGACACGCCGACAATGTAAAAGAATCCTGTCCTGACACAGGCAGCAGCTGCAGACCTGAAAACGACCCTCAGAAAAAGACTAAGTTCTTTTTTCATACCGAATTCTTAGTCATGCATGAAAAGCAATGGCTAAGAACTTCATATGTAAGTGAACAAACTTTTTCAAGGGGCAACATTTACTATACTATAGATACTATACAACTATAAATGCTTTTATGTCTTAAGTAGGGCTGTCAGCATTAATGCATTTGTAGCGATTAATTAAGATTCACTGTAAGTTCATTTTTTAAATTGTGATTAATCACGTGCTTTGCCATCCCTTTACGCTATAGTGATGTAAAAAATAAAAGGACACCACCCTTTGAAATGTCTCGTTTCACTTAAAAAAAAAAAAAACTCAGTGCAGTGGTCTAGTCAAGTCATTTACATCTTGAGGTATTAAACGTTTTACTTTTTATTTTTCCCTTATATCCTTTTCCCATTGTTCCTTATCACCATTCAAAATAAACAGAGGCCTGAATCCATTCAGGAAGTCAAGAATTAGCGTTAGACTTAAAGAAGCAGTGAACACTTTAACATTTTTTTCAGCTGTACACTGCAGTATCTGACTGAACTATGATAAAACACATCAGTGCTGATGTTATTTCTGACATCTGCACCAAACTGATAAAAATTTGCATTTTAAGAGTTTTAATTAGCTCAAATGGACATCTACTTTAAAAAAATGTTTTCTGAAAAGGTGGGGCTCATGTGACATAGAAACCTACCATCGGTGGGCTCTACGTCACAAACTTTATATAAACGGTTGAACTTTACCGCCTCTATCCATCTTTGCCATTCAGAGACCACTCCCATCCTCTCCTGCACCTGCACTGCTCCGGCTCCGAGAGCTCTGGCTTTAGTAACGCTGGTGCTGGAGCCAACAGGTAGTGCTCAGGACCACCAAGGTCTGCCACCACTCTACAGCCTGCTTCAGGGGGCCCTGGAGAAGAAAAATCCTCCACCTCAAAAGATCGCTCTGAGGCAGCAGTGCTGTAGGACTCTGTGTCACTTTCTGGCAAGGGGACATCACTGTCACTCCCACCTCACCCCATCCTTTAAAAAAAAACAAAAAAAAAAGGGGGGGGGAACAGTCCTTTTCCCCTCCCTCCTCTCAGTACCAAACTGCTTGCTTTCTATGCATTTTTTGAAATCCTGAAGTGGGCAGAGTTAGCTTTGAGCTGGGGATTCACATACACTTTAAGTACAAAAATCCAAAATGAAACAAAAGCAGTTTAAAATGCAAATCGTGGACTTTCAGTGGGCAGTCAGTTTGGCTCAGATGGTGGGGCAGGTGCCTGTATGCAGAGGCTGGAGTCCTCAACACACTTGTCATAGGATCAGTTCCTTGTCTAGGTGCTGTTTAGCAAATGTCTTTCCCCTTTCTCTCCCCAGTCTCTCTTCAGCTGTGCTCTCTAAATAACAAAAAAAAGCCCAAAAACTAATCCTAAAAACACATAGTTCAAAAAGGTGAAATTCATCTCAATTAACTGCAGATGTGCTGAGATTGACTCTAATTTAAAAATTTTAACCAGCTCCAGTCTTATGTCATATTCTAAGATATTGTTGTTTTATTCATTTTCATGAGCTATAAGCTGTTATCATTCACATTTCAATTTATGTGTACTACATCTAGACTATGTTGGAATATCACTTTTAAAGTAAATTACAGGAAAAAAACTTTTGCACTTTGTTAGCACCTGTGAGGTGCGCTGTCATATATCATTGTAATCAAAAGAATATGAAGTAGTAATCTAGTCATGATGTTAGGCTGTGCAATTACACAACTGAATAAAATCATTCTTGTGTTAACTAGTGCTGTCAGTCAATAAAAACTGCATCTAATTAATTATAGGCTTTCTGATTAGTTAATCACAATTAATTGCATACGTTGATCATTTGATAAAGATCGCATCACTGCTAGATTTAATGATAATAGTAACAAGTAGGATTTTTTGGTAACTTTTCTATAAAAATTACCACTTGAATGTTTGCATGACGTGTAGAGCATAACGTGTCTGCATCTTCTGCTATTTGAAAATTGCAGTGGGCCAGAGAAAGGTTTACAAAAACGCCTGCAGAAATGCCTTTAAGGTTTAGAATAGTGCCACTATTGCACTTTGTAAATGTACCTTTACTTTCATAAAAGGAAAAATGCATTTTGGGGGGAAATAAGTTATTTTAAAGGCAGTACTGTAAAAACTTATAGTTTGCATGTTTTGAGTTGAGAAAACTATTTTTATTCTCCACATTTTTCTTGATGACCACACAAGCAAACTTGTGATACCATTTGTGTATTACACCGCAATTGAAATTTTGTCCTGTCTAATAGCAATTGCACATAATGACCCAACCATGCAGCACTAATAAAATGACAGGTTAGAAGAACGGATGTTATCCTGAAACCCACTTCCACTAGTGTGTGAGAGCCTCCCGTGGAGCTCCCATCAGAGTATGTTGTGCTGTTTTTCATTAGGTGTATTGCAGTGGGCTGTAGGAGACATGACTGGAGCCTGGTGGGGACGTTAAATGAGGTGGACAAGTCTTAAAGCCTCCACTGTGCTGATAACTGGCTCACCACTCTGTCTACGTCTAACACTCTGCTGAGAGGAGGAGGGTTAACTATCAGCTATAATGTGCGGCTGAAGATCAGCTCCCCCCTCTGGCTTCACTCCTCACACCTCCTCCTCCCTCCCCTCCTCACCCCACACCCACTTCACTGCACTCCACTCCTCCCTCCCCTCCCAGCATCCCCTGCTGCTGTTGTTGGGGTGGTCTCTGCTTCTGCTGTCACCAAGCCGCTGGTCTTTCAGCCGTCCTGCTCCCTCCCCACCTCTTTTTTTTGCCGCCCTCTTCGCGTCACGAGATTACTGGAGCAGTGCTGACATCTCTATCAGCCTGACCTAACACCCTGCCCTCTCCTCCCTCCTCCTTCTCCTCCTGCTGCTCTCCAGGATCCATCACATTCGGCTTCTATAGATGCTCACAACAGCACGTTTGAAAATAAATAAAAGGATTAAAGAAAAACAGAAAGAAAAAAAGAGTTTTTTCCTCTCAGGCAGACAGCACATGTAGTAAATACTTCACTGCCTGGAGCACAGCACAGTCATTTAGATAAGACTGCAAGAATCTGTCTCAACTCACAGAAACATTTCCAGGAGCTATTTCAAAGGCATCCACAGGTTTAATTGGCCAGCATATCATCTATGGCTATGATGTGTTTACGTCTGCACTCAATGCTTTCAGTCCCATCATCTTCTACCATTCATTATTTATTTTACTGAAATACAATCTTGAAGGATGGCACCATAACTTGAAATGTTTGGAGCTTCAAGTAGCATTGCAATTTTGGATGGCAGTACGCCATCCAACAGTTGGGAGGCCCTGGACTGACACCAGTATAAACTCCTTTCCCATTTAGGTATCATACTGAGTGAAAAAAATAATTTGAATCATCATTTTTCAGGCAACAAAGCCAAAGATCTACATCAGAACTTGTTCATTACCTCTTGGGAGAGCATCACATCTCAAATTAACTACATCTAAACATCTTAACATGCCTCTAGCCTGGGTGTAACATACCGTTCATACAGAAAGTATGCAGACCCCCTTCCCTTTTTTCATTTTTTATGTTGAGGCCTGATGCTACTGTCAAATACAGTATATAGATATTCTCATTAATCTGCTCTCAGTACCCTATCATGGCAAGCTGAGAAAGGAGTTTTAGAATTTTTTGCACATTTATGAAAAATAAAAACCTGAAAGGGAAGGCTACAGAAAAATGTCTGCTGCACTGAAGGTTCCCAAGAGCACAGTGGCCTCCGTCATTCTCAAATGGAACAAGACTGGCACAACCAGGACTCTTTCAAGAGCTGGTCACCTGGCAAAAATGAACAGTCAGGGGAGAAGGGCCTTAGTAAGAGGGTGACCAAGAACCTAATGGTCACACTGACTGAGCTCCAGAGATCCTGTGTGAGGATGGGACAAAGTTCCAGAAGAACAACTATCACTGCAGCCCTCCACTGATCTGGACCTTTGGCAGTGGCAAAACAGAAGCCTCAGGCTGCTGCAAAACACAACAAACTTGGTGTTTGCACAAACTTCCATGTGGCACCAAGCTCACTCAGTACAATGATGCTTTGATTGTGATCACGATTTATCTGCATGTAAATGCTTAAGAGTCTGTGCCAACAATAATGGAACTAAAAATTAATTCATCCACCAACCCTTTATTTTCTAACAAAAACCAGTAGTATCACTGTTTTACATGCTGTGGGACCTACAGTGCTCATCAGCCAGTCTGTGTACCCATCGTCCTTTGCACTCCACAGACTGGCTTGATCTTACACTGCAAAAACATTGGATGGTGAGGGAGAATCAGACCTGAGTGACTTGAAGTTTTTGAGAATGCGGAGGCTTCAGCGATTTTACAATTTAACATGTGGAAGCATTTTGGTTTCCCTGTGTCAAGAAATGAGAAAGGAGAAAAGGTGATGGAAAAACAAAAAACAACGTACAGACACTGCCAGACTTAGGTGACACAGTTACGTAATGGGAATACGAGTGATACAAGTAGCTACTCAGCAAATCATCTCATAAAGATTCGCAAAGATGTGAGGAGCGTTCACGATCCCACTTCACCAAAACAGGGTGAGGGCTCAACAGATCACAAAGTATATCAGTGAATATATCACCAAAGATCTACAGCTGCTTTCAGTGATGGACAACAAAGGTTTCAGCAGGTTAGTAGACACACTGGAGCCAAAGTATAAGTGTACACTTTCAGGCCTAATGAACACCTGAGGCCAAAATAGTTTAACTTTTGCAACACAGCCGTGGTCATGAATGTTAATTATCCCTCATTAACCAACCAAAATCAGGAGGATGTCAGGTTATTCCAGGGCAGGATTCCTTCACATGGTTGTTAGATTATTCTGAATAAAAGCAAATGCTAAGCATTCAGAGGAATCTGAAGCAGACCATAAGTGTGCAAAAAAGCTGTTACTGGGCACAGGCCCTTATTTGATTATGCACTGACCTGAATATGGTAGAGACAGTCACAATCAATTATCTAATATTGAGTGGGTTTCATATTCTGGCAAACAGAAGAAAATTATTTAGCCATTTTGGTATAAACAAAGATATTTTGTAAGTTCTCCTTCTGTTCTGTGAATATTGAAAGAAAACAGATCACCTTATACACTAGCAGTGTCAGTTCTGGTTACTAAATGAGGTCGTGCCACAGGCTTGTGTGTTATTTTAAACAAGAAACATTTGTCATGGGGTTTGGAACAAGCGTACTAGCCTAGCAGCACACTGCTTTCATGCCACTGCCATGTCGTGCTGCTCTATTTGGTTTAATCAAATAGATTTCACTAATATAACAAAATGAAACTAAAAAAGTCTGGTGATGTCACACTTAAAGTGACATGACAGCTGAAAGCAGAATTTCTCAACAATACCACACTCAGTAAATGATGTAATAAATATCATGATCAACAGACTGTTCATTTTATTGTCATTATCATGCTAAGTGGTCGTAGCAGAAGTTGCCATTCTTCTAAATTGAGACGGAGAACATGGCAAACATGTTGTGAACCTCAAGATTATGGTTGCCACTCTGAGTGTTACATTAGCATTTAGTTCAAAGGATCAGCTAAAGCAGGACTTTACATTCTAGCTGTGCACTATTTAACTGTTTGTATCAGATTTTTGTGCATTTGCACTAAATCTGCATGTAAACTGCCTGTTTGACTTTTAAACTGCTTTGAAATCTGATCATGTTGATCAGCTGGTTAGATTCAAGTGTTCTATAATCTTTAAGACAATTTTAAATCCTCTTTATATTCAGAAAATAAGAGTTCATTATAAACAAGAGTATTTGTGTTGTATAAGGATTAAACATGACGCTGTGAGAGTCTTCAGACTGATGTGAAGTAGTTTGGGGAGTTTTATAAGCAGAGTGAAAATGAGTCTCACTTTCAGACCACCAAAGTTTCAAAGTGAAACAGATATATGAACAGATGTGATATTGTTTACTGGACAGATTTTCTGCTCTGTGTAGAAACATGAAGGACATCATCGACCATAATTTGTGATTTCATGCAGAGGATAGAAACATTTATGTCACCCGCTCACAGCTGAGAAATGTTACATGAGGTTTTCTTCAGTCTCACCATGAAATGATAGCGCACACATTTTGCCTTCAGACTTATTATTCCTTTTCAGCTCTCGGCCCCTCAGCGTCAGTGATGATCAGTCTGAAAAATAACCAAGGACAAACTCACAGTCCACGGCTCTGTTTGTATTCTTGAATACTTTTTAAAGAGCACTCATGTACTGAAAGTGTCCACAGAAATACATGAAAAGCTGAATAAAATGTACATTAGAGTATTTATTTTTTAAAGTATAAAATTATTTAGTTTCCAGAACATCGTGATTCCTCTTTGAGGGATTAATGTGCCTCCATCAGAGACAATGACTTTTCAAATGGTTGCTGCATACATTTTTAATAAATTTAGAGGATTTTCAAGGTCTTTCTGCACCAAACAAAGATAAATTAAACCATTTGTGCAACATGTAGAGTCCGTGTTTTTAGGATTTCATGGGGCTCTCAGTGGCTTCAGTCCCCATTGTAACAAGTATAAAAGCATGTTTACATATTCTATGAGTCACCTCAATATCATCCTCAATCTGAACTCTCGCAGTCTCTGTACGTTCTGTTCAAGGTTTGTAAATGGGTACACAAAAACATGCCAACGAACTTTTATGTGAAGAAGCAAATCCTCAAAAACATTCATTAAAAATACTGTAAAGCTACTGTAACATAGGGGTCTCAAACAAAACTCTAACAGAATTCTGCCTGACATTTTCCAAGTTCATACATACCCATTTACACTACCCCTCACATAGTTAAAAACATCATTCAATTTTTCAGAGTGGCTTGTTTGACATAAAATAAACGTGACATGTCTGAACATGTTTTTGAGTTTTTGAGGGCTATGTGTCTGGCTTTTGTCATCGTGTGGCTGCTTTCTGCTTGAACATCTCTTTCTTAACTGAAAATTAAAATGGATGACGTACAGTTTTGAGACAGATGGACTTATCAGTAGGGACGCATCCCAAGACAGTCTGACTGCAGACGGTTTATCGCTGATGGCCGTTCTCACCAACTGTTCGTCTGAGACACCGTAAATTTCAGAATGGGAATACACGCAAAAACTTTCAAAATAACATCGGATAAAACTTCAATTTAGGGTTATGGTAAGCATAGTTTAGGAAGCTCTGTTAGATGCATAATCTACATAGATCATGTAGCTACATTAGCTATATTGCTGAAGCTTATGTTAATAAGGCAAACTTAGCTATAAATAACAGAGCTACATAGATAATGTAGCTAAAGCTAAGTTCACAAAGCAGCTATGTAAGCTACATAGATATATTATCCACACAGATACGTTGGATTTAGCGTTGCCAAAGCGTTGTAGTAATGTTAATTATGTAGCTAACGTAGCTATGTTAGCTTTAGCTCAAGCTTACGTAGCTAAAATGAGCCACCATTTGTGTAACTTCTTCTCAAGCTGGTCTATTTATAATCTAATAGAAGATTAGACCTCTGATCTTTCTTCCTGTTGTATTGAAATGTTAAATGTGAAATGTGTCTGTTTTGTTTGCAGCGTGGTGATTTCATGAATGTAACTGCCAGTTTTTGTTTATGAATGAAGTTGAATTGAAAAAAACAATCTAAAACTGGAAATATGCTGTACGGGAAAATTATGGTATTCTCTTCTGAGATATTTATCTATATAGTCTTTAAAACGTACTTCAGAGTGTAAGGAATGATGATTAATAAAGAAAAACACCTCAGCTGACAAAAGTCTGTGGGTCGAGCCTGAAACTGCACAAACTAATCTGTTTATACAGCCAATATTTACAGCTAATATACAATAAAATAATACAATACAATAACTTTAGCTATCCCCGGAGGGAAATTCATTATAGGGTTTTTTTTTTTTTATTGATAGAGGCTCATATAACCAAATATCAGCTAAAATTTTCATATCAGCTAGTACCAATAATTCAATAACTGCAGATACTAATATCATGCCAATAATACTATGCATCCCTAGCAGAAACCTTATTTTTGCAACAAATGCAGCCAAAACGAGGCACAAATAGGTCAAAAAAAAAGGGGCAAAAATGAGCAGCTGAAGTAGCGTAAAGAGTTAAAGGTAGTAGTCGAAGCTTTGCCAGCAGCAGCACGGTGCATCAGCATTAATACAAGCAGGCATTAGTAAGAAACACATCATTTCTAATACACAGCTGTGTTGAGAGAAAGAGCTGTGATTGGCTATAAGAGCTGGGAGGCAGTAATTAGTATCAGCTGGCCGTCAGCTGATTGCGGCTGAGCGTAAGACTTCTGTGAACTAACGCTAGGCTTCATCAACATTAGACAGAATGAACTAGGGCAGAACAATTAAAAATCTATGTAATTATTTTTGCTCATATTGCAAATTTGATATCAATTAATTTATTGAAGGGATCATCATTTTTCTTTTATTCTCTTTTTGATTTATAAAAAAAATACAGAAAACTGAAAATTAGGATTTTTGTGAACCATTCTATAGAAATGTATACTTCAGTGATTGTATAATATGCTTACAATTCCTGCAGCAAAAATAAATGTATTAAACTTGTATTTTGACACATTTCAAGAAAAAGAAATATTGCAACTTCTGTGATTTGAAAATTGCAGCAGGCCACGTTGCGGTTTAACCTAATCTGTGATTAATTGCCCAGCCCTGCTGAAAACAAAGGACAACATTTTTAGAAATAATCCACTTTCTTTAGATAACTGAAACCTGAAGTGACCCTCCTTCAAGGATCAACACCAGCTCTTAAACACTTTGAGTTTGAGAGCCCTGCACAAACTTTTCATAGTAGATTTGATAAGATATCCAGCAAGCATCAGTCAACATGCCATCAATACTTGAAGACCTCTAAAAAGCAACAATAAGATTTTCTAAGACACATTAAGACCTTGAGTTTTTATCCATCCAACTGATATTTCAATGATCCACATTTAAGACATTGCCAACATCAAATGTGACTCCATTTCAACACAGAATCTGAACTATAACTTCTAAATGTGTTAAATATTTGAATGTAAACCAATAGGCGGACTCTTTTCCTCCTACAGCTTACATTCAGTCCATGTCCTTCTCTTTTCTGAGCTCTGGCTCCAGAAAAACAAATGCAGTAAATTAATTGTCGGCTGAATGAGGGGATTCTAACTCTGCTCTTTTCACACATATGACCAGTTTCTCTTTTAATAAGTTATATTGAATTTCCTCACTGAATGCTGTCTTTGCTCACCAGCAGCATTCATCCAATCACCCCCCAGTGTTAGCTTTTGAGATTTGTGAGGGGAATGATTTTCATCTGCAAACAAACTGCTGTTCTGGATAGAATTCCTCTGTCGGTCCGGCCTGAGTGTTGTTATTAAGCAACCTAAAGTGACACAGTCTGCAGGGGGGCCTGCCAGTGGAAAGATGCTGTCCATTAGCTGTCAACAATGACCACTGAGTCCACCCTCCCATGGGACTGGCAAGCAAGGCATCGTCTCATCCCGAGTCTGGCTGCGAGATCACACAGGCGCCATTGTCTCAAGCAGCCCGGGGTCTTATTGTAGCAGCGTCTCTGGGAAAGGACGAGCCTTCACGTCCGTGGCCCGCTGAAGAATGGGCTTTCTGCAGGCCAAGGCCATGAAAACTGTAAGGGATGAATCCGAGAGGCTACGGAGTAGATTTGGAAAAGGGGCACCCCTCCTTAGACGAGTTTGGAGTCCCCATCCAGACCTCCCTCTCCCTCTCGCGGGGCTGACCTCCCTTCTCCACCTCTGCTTAATAAAGCCCGGGCCTTGGTCATTATTTTGGGCAGATGGAGACGGGGGCAGGCAGTGAAAGGAGCTGGTGTCACTCCTGAGGAGAGGATGGTAGGGATGACAGAGAAGAAAAAGCGAATCAGAGAAAAGATCAAAAGCAGAAGCTCGCCTTTCACTGGCCTGAAAGCGCTAAAGAGGATAAGGAACGATCGGGCCTGGGGTCTCCTGTCCTCTCTGGCAATTAGACTCAGCTGATGGAGAGAAAGGCGTGAATGGCAGGGTTCAAGGCCCTCTCTAGGACTCACACAACGGGAAGGAGTTTTTTCCCCGACGCCTCCTTTATCTTCCTCTCCTTTCAGAGTGTCAGAAATGCAGCTGAAATATCTCTCCAAAAAGACAGCACAATCCCCAATGCCAAACCTTAATCACGGTGGCTGATGAGATTGAGGGGAGTGGGGGGTGGGGGGTGTTTGAGAGAAAACACACATTCTTTTCACAATTCATCTTTACACTTTATACGAGGCCAGGATTCAAGGAAGGTGTAGTAGGCTTATATGTGATAATTAAATTGAACAAATCCAGAGTCCATTTCTTTGTGAGACATGAGCGCATGATAAATCTTTTTTTTTTTCAAATCAATAAATAACGACATCTTGTTGTGTGTTTTTTAAAGAATGAAGATTGAATGATATAAACTGAAATGAAAACCATGGGTTTGCTGGTTGGATTTTAAATCAAATAACACATAAAAAGCACAAGGATGTTCAAGGTGTCAAAATTCCTTTATAGATGTATAAAACTGAAAGAAACTCTTTCAAAGAAAAGCATAATAAACAAGCATGCAAGCATCAGTACACAAAAGCTATCTTATGAGCTACCCTGATGGACAGGAATCTATGATGGCTCTATACAATAGCTTTGACTGTTTCATACTATTTAATATTCTTCTTTTCTTCGTCTAGAGAGACGTCCCGAGCTCGGCCACAGCAACACGTCCCACAGGAACCTATTAGCATCCTCTACATATGCACGAGATTCAATAGGCCGTCTATCATTCTCACAGAGGGACACGCGGCTTCTGCTACATCTTTAGCAGCTTGTCATAAGAGGCCCACCGGGGATTTCAATTACTCAGGTCATCAGAGAGTGAAGAGATTATTATTTATTTGGGTCACTTGGTTTTTATTTTAACATATAGTATTTATTGATAAAGGTTGGTAAAAAAATCAGTTTGTAAAGCAAAGAAACATAAAACCAGCTCTGCGCAGCTTAAGGGCACACAAAGTGGACAAAAGAAACATTTAGGGATTAGATGTTTGAAAAGTAGGTTTGTCTGTGGAGTCCTCCCTCACAGGTTTATTCAGGATGAACAAAGAGGACCCCAACCCATAATCCTCCTGCAGACACACCTGTAGAGGAGAGTATAAAGAGTGAGGACTGAGCTGAGTCAAACATCAAGCTTCAAGGAGTCTCTCCACAGAAGCTCCACAGCCACCCTGAAGATGACTCCCTCTGCCGGCCTGCTCCTGCTGTTCCTGCTCGGCCTCTCTCAGGCTCTTCCTCTCCAGGAGGAAGGAAGCACAGAGGGAGAAGAAGTCCCAGACAGCGTGGACATCACCACCAGGATCCTGACCTCCAACAATGGCACAGATGAGATCCTGCTGGAAGGAGACCTGCTGGCTCCCAGAACCAGAAACGCCATGATGTGCTGGTCTCAGAACTGCCTGTGGAGGAAATCCTCCAACGGCCTGGTGGTGATCCCCTTCACCGTGAGCAGCCAGTTCAACAGCTGGGAGAGGAAGAAGATCGAGTATGCCATGCAGGTGTACCACAGCAGGACCTGCATCCGCTTCGTCCCCCGTCAGAACGAGTACGACTACATCAGCATCGAGAACAAAGCGGGATGTTTCTCCTCTCTGGGCAGAGAGGGAGGCAGACAGGTGCTCTCTCTCAACAGGCAGGGCTGCCTCTACCACGGCATCATCCAGCACGAGATCAACCACGCTCTGGGCTTCCAGCACGAACAGACCAGGAGCGACCGCGACTACTACGTCAGGATCAACTGGGAGAACATCAACCCACAGATGGCCTACAACTTCTACAGGCAGTCCACCAACAACCTGAACACTCCCTACGACTACTCCTCCATCATGCACTATGGAAGAACAGCCTTCTCCATCCAGTACGGCAAGGAATCCATCACCCCCATCCCAGACCCCAACGTCCAGATCGGACAGAGGCAGGGCATGTCCTACTGGGACATCATGAGGATCAACCTGCTCTACAGCTGCCAGTAATGATGATTCTGTCTCAGAGTTCTCATTTAGGACAAGAAGGAAGTTTACAAGTATTCTTGAATAAACAGACAGGAGAGTAAGAGATAAAGTCAATGAATGTTTTAGCTCTAATGTTGACTGAATAAACTTGAAGAACATATCAATTAATTTTGTCTCTTGTTTCTGTGTGAACTCATTAATCTTAAAGCATTAAAACATCTCAGCTCAAACACATCAGAAAACTTCCATGATCTAAGTCCCTGATGCTCAAAATAAAAGCCTGACTATCTAACATCTCCATATAAAGGATTAGTCTAGCACTGCTCTTTGTCTGCCAGCTAATCCAACAAAAGGCCAAAAACCAACAGTGAATTGATCCCACCAACAAGCTTTATCTGTGTATTTAATAAAGCCTCATAGTTCTTTCCTCTGTGTTTTTTCTTAAAACTCTTTAAAACACATCAGTGAGTCTGGCTGTTGGACTGGGTTGCCTTGAGACAGAAGACACTTCAGTCCTGGTTGCTAAACCTTTTCAGCCAGACCCCATCATTTCAGAGATAAAAATGATTTCAAGCCCCTTTCACCATACACATTAACATATAAACACATAAATTCTGATAGATACTTTATTAATCCTGAGGGAAATTCAAGCCATACACGCTAAAGCCAAAGCAGACAGCAGGATTTTTTTGTCCATTATGACTGTCACTATATCAGACTAGGCAATCACAGAGCCATGAATTTGTGCTGTGACTTGACTAACAGACATGACAGACTACATGGAGGGATGCAATCAATCATTGCAACCAATGGGGTGACATTAGAAGGAAAAGGGCTTGGGCAAGACTACAGACAAACGTACTGTATTTAGCAGAGAGTTCTAGTGGATTTCAAGAAGTGGGTAAATCTACCTACAAGCCGTTCTCAGATAAAGTGGAACTTTACTCAACACAGAATCATGCCTTCAGAAAGGAGTGGATAGCTTTTGTCTTTCTTCAGGATTAATCCAAATAAATCACAGTGGTTGAATTTGACTGTTTTGGCTGTGGTTGGAGTGGAATTGATCGTTTATGAGGACTAATATTGGAAAATTGGCGGTAAGACTCAATTTTTATTTGTAATGCTGAGTTTTAAGGTGGTGTGTAGTTGGGGAACACTGATGATCTGTTGGTATTTTCAGTGGAGGATGGTATTTGGCTGTTGTTAGTGGATAATTTATGGTAGCAGCTAATGTGCTAACGTTGCTAATGGACTATCTCAGTGATAACGGTGCTTATATGAAACTAAGTGCTGTTATTATGGGAGGCTCCATAAATTTTACAGGCCTTTCATTCTTCATTTTTGATCATTTTGGCCGTGTTCATGTATATGGCATACATTTTGGCAAGATTGTGCCTTTTTTATTTGATCTTGTTATTTCCAGCTTAGCTCCTACAGTAAGTCTAAAATATACTGTTTACAAGCAAGAGTTACACTTCAGCTGTTAAGTGCAAAAAATGTGCCATTGAAACCAATTCAAACTGCAATCTTTGATCTCATTTCAGTAAAGCAGAGTATATGTATCTTATTAAATCTGGCTGTCAGTCTCAATAGTATGTATCTGCAGACCTGCAGGCAGCAGTTTCAGGACCGCAGATTCAGGATCGTAGCTCTAGGACCCCCTTCTTGTTTATCTAGGCTTTTGCCCTGAAACTGATCATTTTTACTACTCTCCACCAGATGGTGTCATTTTGTCCATATATGGTATAAAAACATGGTAAACATGTAAAAAATGATAATGTAGAAAAAAACAATGTTGTTACTAATAACTGACATATTCCAGGCTGTGATGATTCAACACAAAACAATTTACTTTACATGTAGTTTATTGAGAGTAATTAATTTTTCTGTTTATGTTCATTGAAAAACACGTTGGCATCATGACAAAAAAACTGACATTCAAAGGGTTAATAAATACTTGATATCAATAATTAGGTCAGTTGTAGGTGAAATAAATTAGCTTGAAAGTAGAATAACTACTGGTCATAACCTGCCACATAAACAAAAATAGGATAAATAAAAAAATAAATCACAGGAGGGTCAGAGGCCTTTACAAGGAAGCTGGATTTTCTCTTATTGAGATAACTTCAGGATTAAACCTGGATTTTCTGTACGACGACACTGGTTCACTTCTTACAGGGATAAATCACCACGGTAACTTATCCTGAACGGCTAACGTGCTGCAGAGCAGGTTATGTTCTGGATACGAGATCAGTGAGTATAAAAGCACCGCCTCCTGACCGAGGCAGTGCTTTTATACTCACTGATCAGTTCTCTTGGAAAATGGCCTGCCCATTCTTAGAAGATCCTGTAGACGTTGGTGCACGGATCATGAGAAGAGCGCTTAGTAGAGAAAGAATATTTAGGGATGGATGATAGATAAATTCCGGTGATTTCATCCATACATCAGAGACAGTGTGGAGAAATAAAGCCTTGTCACTTGTCGCTTTGATGTATGTTTTTATATTTGATCTTCACTTGTTCCCAAGTCCTTTTTGCTCCACTAGGGTTGCATCTGAAATAATGGGGTTAATAATAATAATAACAATAATAATAAAGTGAAACTGAGTGATCAGAGTGCTGTCCGTTTATATTGTCCGATGAATTAATATTGTATAATCTGATGAATTTACGTGTTAACAGGGTCTGAAAGTTTCGACCAGCATTCCTTCCTGGCTTTTGCTGCGGCAACAGTGTTGTTTCTAACCTGGATGATTGCTTTAAATTCCTCATATTTTTCAAGAATGATTGTCTGTTCCTCCATTGAGAAATACGCTTCTCTGCAGGGTTTCTCCATGTCTGCGATTGGTCAGATGCTGCAAACACCACCCCTTTTATGTGAGCGCGCACTGATCCAGCTTGGAAAACCCTGGGCACAGTTACTGAGTTTTTAACCAGCTTCATCATACAGCTGATCTGGATTGTGAATGTCTTTATAAGTCAATCCAGCTAGCAGAGAGATATCCTGGGTGTGTTAATCCAGCCTCGTTGTACAGGCCTCAGGAAAACGTTGAGGCTAACAGCAAGCAGCGTCCGTGTCTCTGCTCCCGTTGTTGAGGCAGTAGCGTGACATTGACCGTTAAATCCCGCTGTACAAAGTTCCACCAAGCAAGCGAGGCTGTATGTTAAAAGGTTAACGCCATTTATCAAGCTAACAGCTAAACACGCACTAGCATAGACAATTCTTTTCTGTAAACAAACGTCAGGCTGACAGGCTGACAGGCTGACGTCTTCTTCAGGGTGTTTGGTCCACAGTTTCTTAACAGCTATGTAGCTGACAACTACAACATTTATACAAAATATTTCAACCGTAAACTCATTCATAGGGATTATTCTCCTTCTGTTCGCCTCTCTCTCATCCTTGTACAATCCACCACCAGTCTCTGGTGCCTATGTCGCCCCCTACTGTTCAAAACCTGCCACATAAACAAAAATAGGATAAATAAATAAATCACAGGAAGGTCAGGTTAAAAGTTATTATTTACTCTTTTGCACAGTACATTGTTTTAATTTGTCGTTCCTCACAGATTCCATTTTTCTTATTTATTTTGCCCCTCTGGGTTACTCAACAATAACAGCTGCTTTTTGAGACAAAATTGGAAACACCTGTAGTGTTCCAAATCACATACGTCCATTAGTATACTTCAGTGCACCAGGTGCATCTCAAAAACTTCAGATATACAAAAGGTTTTCTTTTTTCCTGCTATTTATGTCAAAAAGTTAAACCTCTATAAATTCCAGATCCATCTCATTCGAAATGAAATGTTCCACTGCTTTTTTTGTTTTAATCTTGATTAAAGCTCACAGCTTCCACCATCTCCACCAAAATCCACCATCTCAAACTATTAGAAAATTTTGAAAAAGTACAATTTCTTGTCAGTTATTTCTCTCACTCTGGTACAGTACACTCAACAGGAATCATGGGAAGACTGTAGACTTGACAACTGTCCAAGAGACAATCAATGACACCCTTCATAAGGAGGGTAAGCCACAGAGGGTCATTGCTGGAAGGGAAGGCTGTTCTCAGACGCTGTATCTAAGCATGTTCATGGAAAGTTGACTAGAAGGGAAGAGTGTGATAAGAAAAGGTAACAAAGAAACAGAGATGAGCCAGAGGATTGCCCAAAAAAAGCAGATTCAAGAATTTAGGGGAGCTTAACAAGGAGTGGACTTAGGCTGGAGTCAGTGGATCAAGAGCCACCACACAGACGGGTCCAGGAAATGGACTACAAGTATGGTGTTCCAAGAGTCAAACCACTCTTGATTCGCTGACATCGTAGGCGTCTCACCTGATCTAAGGAAGCAGAACTGGACCCTTACTCAGTGGTCCAAAGTCCTGTTTTCAGATAAAAGTAATCAGTGTATTTCATTTGTAAATTAATGTGTGACTTCAACGTGCTTGAAGTCCAGTATGTTCAGTTTCCACAGTCAATGATGGTCTGAGGTTCCATGTCATCAGCTACTGTTGGTCCATTGTGCTTCATCAAGTCCAGAGTGAATGCTGTCAGCCATCTACCAGGAGATTTTAGAGACCTTCAGGCTTTCATTTGCCTAGAAGCTTTATGGAGACACTGATTTTTTATCCAGCAGGACTTGTCACCAGCCCACAGTGAAGCCAAAAGTACCAGGAACTGGTTTGCTGACCTGGTATTACTGTGTTTGATTGACCAGCCAACTGGCCTGACCTGAACCCCATAGAGAATCTCTGGGGAAATGTCTGGAGGAAGATGAGAAACACCAGACTCAACAAAAAAGACAAGCCGAAGGCTGCTATCAGAGCTAATTTGGATTCATAACACCACTGACCATGGCGCTGGACTACAAGCACCTGAATTCCGATCTCCCTTCAGACTCTGGGACCTTGATTTCCAAATGAAATGCAAAACTGTCCTTTCATCTGAAAACAGGACTTTGGTACCAGCTAAGAAGCTCAGGATGTCTGTTTTGCTGGATTGTCTCGACACTAGGAACACAGTACTTAAAGCCCATCTCCTGGACCATCTCTGTGTGGTGGGTCTTACTGACTCCAGCCTCACTCCACTCTGGTACCATATCCGTGTCTTTTAACAAGGACCACCAATGACATATCAGGAACTTTCAAGGTCTCATTTAACAGGGGGAGACTTCATCAGTACCCCTAGTGGGAAAATCTGACACAGACAGGGAGATATAAAAGTACTGACACACAGTGTGGGTGAATTTAAAAGTAAAGTTATTGAATTCAAATACATATTTTTTGCCAACATTATCCTCAGAGATAGAATAACAAACTTCTTTTTATTTTTCCTTCAAAAAAGTCTGCAGATCTAAAGAAACGCTGAAACAAAAGCCAAACTTGTGGTGTCTGTGTTGGTCTCCCTCTGTTCAGAGTCATTGTGTGTCCCCCCTGTCAGTCAGAGCTGTCGGCTGCTCGTAGCCTCGGGCTCTGCGGGATCGAGGCTTTGATGTTGGCCGGCTCAGGGACAACACAGTCGCCCCACCGCCTCTGGGCAGCGGCCCAGCTCCAACATACTGCGCCTGTGATTTACCTGCACCCAAACTCCCTGAAGGATTGTTAACGCTGTGGGGAGCAGTGGGGTCATGGAAGTGGTGCACATGGTCACAGTCAGGCTCGTTATTAAAAGCTCTGAATGTTGAAGGAGGGTAAACAAACTGTAAAAAGACAAATGTTTTCCAAAATTAAAGCTTGGATGGGATATTTAAGCACAGATAAGTGTACACTGTTGCAGCCGATTACTTTGAAGTGAAGTAAAAATAGATATTTTGGGAAATAATTCCCATTTATTTTGTAAACATCCACACTCATCAGGAGTGATGTGTAATTATCATCAAGTTGTTCTGATTATCAAAATAATCATCCTCTCCTATCGCTGCTGTTAACCTCTCATTTGCAACAATTAAACAGATAGTGTGTTCATAGAATGGGCTTTTCCACTGACAGGATTGGAGGGAGAATGAATTTTTCTCTTGCTCTAGTAAAAAGTAGGTGGAGTGCAAACAACCTGCAACAGCCCGATTGATTCACATCAGGAAAAACAAGCTGACAGCTATACTGCACATTCAAAATATATGTAAAAAATAAAAAACAGTAGCATTTTTGGAAACATGCTGCTGATATAAAAATAATTCTGAAGGGACAAGCACCTGCATTAAAATCAGATGCCCTGCAGATACATAAATGATGTCACACAAACAACTAAACAGAACAACTGCAAAAGCAAAGCACAGCAAATCCTCTCACTCTTTGAACAGTTTATAATTGAAAGAGAGAGTGAGTGAGACCACACTGATACAAACTGTAGGATGTCCTTTATTAGACTGTTATGATTAATTATAATTTAACACAAAAAAAAAAAAAAAAAGAGCTGTCATAAGAATGTACCTAACATTAGTCATTACTAACTCAAACGCAAATAGTAATGCTTCATTTAATGGCCTAAACACAGAATTTAAGCCACTTTAAGCTGTTTGATTTGTACAGTAAAGAATATTTATTGCTAATTAAAGTAAATTTTACTTACTATTTAAATTTTGTTCAGCTGGTATGGGCATCTGCTCACTCACATAGCCAATCCCACGACCTATCAGGATCCAATCATCCCGCTTAAACTCAGTTCTCTTCCGCAGTCAGTCGGTTGTATCAGTGAGACAGCTGCAACCCTCCTCCACCCCAGCCACCTCCATTACATCTCATCTGTGTGTAGGTCTGATCTTCATCATCTTATCCTACTCCATCCACATCATTGTCATGACTCCATGAGGGTTTCTTACCCCTGCTGTTGGCCCACCTTCAAGTTCCAAGGGTATCACGATAGAGTCTATTTATCAGCGACACTACACAATTTCATACATTTCAAAAATTGTATTGTTAAACTTTTATTAAGTCTCTCTTGACTGAAATGCATTTATCAGTGCCTAACCAGAGTTTCATATAAACAACTACAACTAACCATATTTATTAATGTGGTCTCTGGACTTCCTGTAGCCCACAGTCTATACAGCATGTTAAAGCTTAAACTTCTGATGCAAATAAGCATTTTCCCTATAAAGACTTAGAGCTGTGTATCTGAGACCTGTACATGGTTGACCAGCTACTGTATGTCCATTTCAAATAAGTGAGAAATAAAGAATGCAAGCGTGCCTTTCCATCGTTGAAACTCTTTTTGTTTTCGTCTTTTGCACGTTCCTGAATTTGCAGCATGTTTTTTCTACCGATGTCAGCTCTTTGGGCTGTAATAAGTCATACACTTGTGGGCCACCATACTTTTCTGTAAGCGGGAGAAATGTTCGTTTTTATTCCAAACCAGCCGTCTGAAAAAAAATCTTATTTTATCAAACACATTATCCATTTAATAGCTGCAGATGAGAGGTTAACAGCAGTGATAGGAGAGGATGATTATTCTCATAATCAGAACAACTTGATGATAATTACACATCACTTATGATGAGTGGGGATGTTTGGAAACAGAAAGATGTTTCTGAAAGAATGAGTGGATATGATACTGACTTGACTGCTCTGCAGGACCTGAAAAGTGTTGTGATCGGAACCAATCAGCTTTCAGCATGAAGGTTAACTATAATTGAGCCTTTATGCTACATGTTACAGGCTTTTGTCCTGAAAATTAATATAAAATTCATGTTAAGGATTCAATGCCCATTCAGTTTCAAAGAGCAGGAATAGTTTGAAGGTGAAGTGTTGCAGGAATAGAGACAAAGTGACGCTCAGAGCAAACACATCTGTCACTGTGGAAACACATTCATGCAGCTTGGGAAGTGTTTGATGTTTTATATTGGGACGGGTACAGCACCTATAAAAAGTATTCACCACTTTGGATGTTTTACTCTTAATGATTTTATAAATCAATAATGGGCCACATAATTTGGCTTTTTGGACAAAAAAACGCTCAATCAGTGAAATGGGAATCACCTGCAGTAAATGTGTCTCAGGTGATTGTATTAAAGACACCTGTATTTGGAAGGTCTGGTCACTGGTTTATCAGTATGCCTGTCTACCATTACCCCATGAAGACAAAAGAACACTCCAGGCAGCTCAGAGAAAAGGTTATTGAAAAGAATAAGTCAGGGGATTGATACAAAAGAAATCCAAGTCACTGCACATCCCCCAGAGTTCAGTTAAATCCATCATCAAGGAATGGAGAATTTGGCACGTGTAAATCTGCCTAGATCAGGCCGTCCTCAAAAACAGACTGATCGTGCAAGGAGACAAGTGGGAGAGGCCACCAAGACACATATGACTACTCTGAAGGAGTTACAAGCTTCAGCAGCTGAGATGGGAGTGACTCTGCATACAACAACTGTTGCTCAGGTTCTTCACCAGTCAAAGCTTTATGGGAGAGTGGCAAAGAGAAAGACACTGTTGAAGAAAATGCAGATTAAATCTCGATTAGTGTTCACCAAAAGACATGTAGGAGACTCCATGGTCAAGTGGAAGAAAGTGCTTTGGTCTAATGAGACCAAAATGGTGCTTTTGGAAATCAGACAAGATGCTATGCACATCACCAGAAACACACCACTGTGAAGCATGGTGGTGGCAGCATCATGCTGTAGGGATGCTTCTCAGCAGCCAACCTGGGAAGGCTTTTAAAGGTAGAGGGTAAAATGTAGGAAAATCCTGTTGGACAGTCTTAGTCTACAGGAGAACCACGGCAGTGATCTAGTCAAAGCCCAGACCCCAGTCCAAAAGAGAATTGGTAGATGGACTTGAAAAGTCATGCTTATCCCTGTGCAACCTGACTAAGCTTGAGCAGTTCTGCAAAGACAAATGGAGTAAAATTGCAGTATCCAAATGTGCAAGCCTGATTGGAACCTATCCACACAGACTTAGTGCTGTGATTGCAGCCAAAATACTGAGTTGAAGGGAGTGAATATTGATGCAGTCACTTATTTCACATTTCATATTTTATTTAACTGACATTACTCTGTAATAATCTGTTTTCACTTTGCTATTAAAGAGATCTTTTGGTCAAAAAAGCCAAATTATATTGATTTTTTGATCAAATCAGTAAAAGGGTAAAACATAAAGGGGGGTGAATACTTTCTATAGGCATTGTCATTGTGGTACACCCTCTCCATCCTGTGTGCAAACAGTCAACATCAAGAAGTTAATTCAGTGTTTAAAAAGACAGTAAATTGATGATAGTGGACATTCACAGCCTCTGCAGAGCTTTATATAAAGTCTCTCTGTGTGCACACGCACACAGCTGCACGCTCTCAGGTCCAGTTTTTTGAGTTTTAACAAGTCTTTAGAGACTGATCAGCCGCTGTATTTGCGGCTCATCAGGATGCGTGTGCCACCTCACATTAGTCCCCATGTGTGAACTGTGATTTTACTTGGTAATTCTGACGCGTCCTGCTGCCTATACATATTCATGCTGAGCCTGTAAGTGTCAAATTGAGATGTCCTTCCAGCGCCCTTGACAGCGAGTTATTAATATTGAATACCTAAGTCAACATTGTGACTAGATAAGGAGATACACAGGCCCTCGTCTGCCATACACTCCTCATCCTCAGTCCTTGAGACAATTTAACAAATTCAACACATTATTTCAATCTGTAAGCATTATGTTGGGTATTATATTCACTGTATGTGCAATGGGAATTGAAGAGACGTCAGGTGATATTTGATGTATTTTTCATCAACCCCAGCGTTAATAGACAATTTCCCAAAATAATTATAACATTCTTTATCTATAATCAAACCCTACAGTATTAAAATATTTCTTTTGCATCTGTAACAGATATTAAAGGGTTGTGATTTTATTTCAGAGCCGTTTTCCTCTAATTTTCCTCATTTCAGAGGCAGCAGACTGAGGGCCCACGCGCTCTGACTTAAAAGGCAGAAATCCCGGGGTATTACTGTGAACGCCAACATCTTAACTACTCCCATTCTCCAATCCCTAAATTGGTGCTGCTCTTGTTGTTGCTTGTGGCTGCTTTATAAACCTCCTCCTGCTCTTGAGCGCTGTTCAGCCTGCGAGCTGCTGCAGGTCTGTCTGGCTGCTGTGCTTGATAGGATGCTGGCTGCAGGCGTCTCGTCACAGCAGCTGAGAGGAGGTCGCCGAGGTCCTCCTGCTAGTGGCGACGCCCAAGGGCCAACAGCACAGCGGGGAGCCTGGGTGCCAGCGAGGTCTCACACAGCCTCGCCTCGCTTCATGAAAGCCTAATGAAGAGAGGGGGGCTCTGAAAAAAGGGCCGTTAGACGCCCACAATCCTGCAGCAACGGAAAGGAGGAAGAATACGGCGTGTAGGGGAATTCAAAGAGCCGAGACACAGAAGAATATCGAGTGGAGTGCATTTATTGCTGTTGGATATGAGAAATAAAGTCTTCATAAGTGGTTAGCATTAATAAATAAAGTTATGTGTGTGCAGATCTGGTCCCTTACTGCTCACAGGCAAAGAATAAAACATAACAATGGGCACAGTGAATCCTGGATGAATTAAATCGTAAAACAATATGAGAAATGCAGGCACTTGTATTAATCCTCTTGTAAAATCAGATCTGTGAAGAAATAGTCAACTCTGCTTGCACATAACTCATACATATTTCAAGAAATAAGGAAACAAAGTTTTACGATGCATAACACTTGTACTTTTTTTATATAATGATGAATATGGTCATGCAATATATCAGAGCTCTGAAAAGGCAAACCTTACCTCACTTTTATTATGGTAATTGAATCTTGAAACATATAAATGTGCTTAGAAAATGTCTTAATCTCTTAAAAGAAACTATTAATTTTAATCTTTAGGTTGTTTTTAGAATGTAGAAAATCCAATTTATGGTTAAAAAAAAATCTTCACATTCATTAATAGAAATTGTAAAAAATATACAAGTGTCACTGAAAATACATTCAGTTATGCAACTTTAGCTGACATATCAGCTGTTTTCAGTGGGACAAAACTCAAGCCACACTGCAAAGACTCAAGTCTAAGGAAGTGTATTTGCTTAATTTGTAGCCAAATCTCTCATTACAATAAATATATTTACCTGACAAGCCCACATTCCGACCTCTTCTTTGAGAGGTGCAAGCAAAATTTACTTGTTGGGTGTCTTAACATGTATGTAATATCAAGGTTTGTCAATGCACTATATAATATAATATAATATAATATATAATATGTAATAATAATAATAGAGCAAGATAATATTTTTCAACAAACAAGACAAATACACATCCTTAGATTTTAGTTTTAGCAGTGCAGAAAAATAAAACAGCAGCTTTTGACTGTAAAGAACAAACTGTACAAACACTTAAAATCTTTGGACAAAATGTTACAAATGTTCCCAGAAATGCACAGACAGACACATGGTTAAAATCCTTTGTAAAAATGTGCAGTGAGCCTGGACTTCTTTGGTTTCAACGTCTTTAGCTGCATGAGTGCAACACTCCAGCAGATGCTTTGCAGTTCCTTTGCAGTTTTGGGGGAATTAAACTCGTAAACAGCAGCATCGTGTCCTGTTTTCCACACTGTCCTGCCTCTATAAGATCTTCTTCTTCTTGCTGCTTTTTGTCTCGCTGTATTGAACCTGCAGAAAAGAAGAACCAGAGTCACTTAAACTCACACCGCAACAAAGATGTTAAGTCGTGAGTTTACTGGGAAGGCTTTAAATAAATGCATCTTGACGGCAAAACATCAGATCTTGGCATAATCTTATTACACATAATATAAGCCATAAACCACATTTCAAGTCCTGATATAATACTATTTTAAGATATTATATTCAGCTAATGCAGCAAGAAAAATTTACTTAAGTCTTTAAAAAGGGGGTCTATCTCTAAATTTGTATTTCTAATTTCATGACATACAATGTGCAAAATTATCTTGCTGCAATCACAGATATTTTAACTTTGGTGTTATTCATGCCTTATTTTTTGCACAATATAATAAAATAAGATGCTCATCTAGACTTGTAAGGTTGATGTAGCATGTAAGATATTTATAACTTGCTAAGATTTGACTTTTTGCAGCATTCTTTAACTGAAAAACATCAACATGCACAAACATTTGTGCATGATGATAAAGTAGTGCCACAGCAGAGCAGGATGACTGCAGTCATAAGGACAGAAAAACAGTGGTCAGCAGAGACACTAGAGAGAGAGAGTGAGCGGGCGTCACTATACCCAGAGGCCCAAGGGCATCAGAGGAGGAGGAGGAGGCAAACGGGGTCAAACAGCTCAGAGAGCCACGGACAGAGTCGCACAGGGAGAAGAGGAGAGATGACGGTGGCTAAAAAGAGAGAGAGGACAGAGGAGAGAGGCAGTGGAAGAAAGGAAAGAAGCATGAATAGAAGAGGAAAATAGAGCCGTTTCACAGACACACACTGCTGAAAACTTGTAGATCTTTTCAGTCAAACTGCCCCTGAATCTTCCTGAGTTTCTTATTCACACATCCACTTACAAAAAGAGATTATCCCTGTCAGATAAGAGGAGGAGGGCTGTCTCAGGAGGAAGAACGTGATGTAAAACCAACGAAGCAAAGCCAAATGAAGCAACACAGCACCATGATGTGATAGTTTGTCCTTTGAATCAATGCTTATAGCTGCAAATGTTAATATTAGAATAATCAGGGTTGTTCCCACTAACACCACATATACTGCTACTCTTATTGTGGACATGGGCATCCTGCTGCTGCATCTGACTACCACTGCTTCAATTATCAACATCAGCCTAACATCTATTATCCTCATTAGTAACATTTACGTGCAACAGCTGCTCAGTTTCACCTCTTATAATTACCAATATCAGTCTTCTTCCTTTCATTATCATCTTAATTGCTATTTCTGTTAATAAAATGATTAGTCTATAATAATATGATAATTACTACTAATTCTACACATATTGGTAACACTGTTGCTGGCATTATAGAAGAAAAAGATTAGGATAAACTTATTGCCGGGACAGCCAGTATTTCTTTCCATCATTGTTTGCCCTGCTTTTTTTCTCTCCATCCCATCCCATCCTTTTCTGCATCTCCCTCTATCCCAGTGGTTCCCATCCCGAGGCCTAAGGCCCACTGGGGAGGCAGCAGGTTTTGTCTGCCTCTGTGGCTGTCAAAATTAGATTTATAAACTAACAAAAACCAATGTAACACTTGTTTTGATGGTTCATAAAAAGGTCTTTGGTTGATCAATTGGTATTTTATCACTGAAAACAACTGAAGTCGACTTTTATGTTTGACAGTAATAAATCATGTTTTCATATTAAAAAAAGGTTGGGAACTACTGCTTTATCCCCTCAGACCCAGCACAGCATCGGCAGAAGGCTGATCAGCATGAATCTTGCTCTTCTCGAGGTTTCTACTTGGTTAAAGGTGTTTTTCCCCTTGCTAAGTCCCGCTTAAAGTTGCCCAGTGCTGTGCTAATGGTGAACTGGTGTTGGTGGATTAATATCAGGAAAAATGTATTTTTTCAGAGAAAACATGAGGTGAAAATCTACCAAATCTGGCAACTTTTAAAAGAGGGCTTCCCACTCTTATTTTTCTGCATTGTCCTCTATCCCTTTACAAACTCAACACAGCTTTAAGAGATGGCTGATACACACAACGCCACAGTTTTTCCTTTGGTCAGTTCTCACGGGATTAAAAACACAGAAGACCGGTGTGATTATAACAAATTACCAAAGGTCCCAATTCTAGTCCTGTGCAAATAGGGCATTTGTGCCATATAAATGCATTTTTAAGCAATCCCTGCAACTTTAATCTTAGCACAAAACAACAAAACGTCTAGCAGAACTTTTACTTAGAAGCAGAAAAAATGCAGCTAATCTTCTTTAAAAATGTGTACAGCTGTCCCTGGTTTATGAGCTTATCAGCTATATTGAATCACCAACAGAAGTCCTGCATCCTTTGTGGAGACTTCCATAGACATAATTTTGGTATTTTTTGTTAAAGTGCTGTATTTGATGCGTCTTATTTTGCCTCTTTTGTCTGCTCATCACATTGTACTCTAGTTAAGGTCATGCAGGAGACACCAGCAGCAGCATCAGCAGCGTCTCCTGTCTCAGCCTGGGAACAGCAGACCTCCACCAGGGATGTATCGTGACCAAAAACACAACAGAAATTATACAGGGCTACATAATTATACAGAAGAATCTAATTATACAGACAGGAGTGCTGAATGCCTGGGAGTTGTTGTAGTAAAACTCAGAGCTGCAGGGCTCTGGGATTTGGGGCTTCCTGGCCGGCTGATCCAGTGAGGCTTACCTTCTGCACATCTGAAGGCACCCTCGACAGGAAATCAAGCACTTCATTGTTGTCGATGCTGTACGGGTTCCGTAGCTTCTTGGTGAATTTATTGATACCTAAAACAGAAATTCACACCAACATATCATTAGCACTAGTCTCCTGTGGCTGCGCTCTTTGTTTCCACACAAACAAGTAAGAGGAGACTCGTGTTGTCCAAGAAAATATTGCCTCGAGAACCGCGGCCTGCAAGTGCCTTTTTCTTGTTTTACTTTCACTTTGCAGACAGAAAAACAGCATTTTTTACTCTTGAGGCAGTCAGACAATATCCATCTATCTGCAC
Organism: Cheilinus undulatus; assembly: GCF_018320785.1. Taxonomy (NCBI): domain Eukaryota; kingdom Metazoa; phylum Chordata; class Actinopteri; order Labriformes; family Labridae; genus Cheilinus; species Cheilinus undulatus. The sequence goes on from NC_054865.1 coordinate 15,472,415, forward strand.
AGTTCTGAGAACAAACTTTAATTCATGCATCAAAAGATAAAAGCAAAAAGGTCAAAGAAGCTGAAAATACTGAAGGAAATACTCTTGTGACCATGTTTATGTACAAGAGAATGAGAAAGATCAAATTGAATTAAAAAAGAAGAAAGACTTTGCGAAAGATTCTTTTCTATCGGTCTTTTCAGATATATTTTTGTTCTATTTTACTGAAGTCACCTCACATATGGCAGTTAAACAGACATTTACATCTTTATTCTACTTTTGTGTTCACTGTTTTGCACCAAAGCATCAGAGTCCTGTATCTGTAAATGTAATCAGAAATAAACCAAAACTCTGATTTTATTCTCTGGTTAATTAGACATGTGACACAGCAGTAGACTAAAAGAACAGATAACATATTCACTACAAAGTAACATGTTTGAAAAGGTGCAGGACTAAGTCAACACGTATTTATCCTTCACTTTAAATCAACTTATCCTGACCCTAACCCAAATATTCTGAAACCTGTTGCTGCCAAATCCTTTATGGGCATTAAATTTTAGAAAAATTTCTCAGGTCAAACATCTGATATGTTCTCCTTTTGAAAATTTGTTATGAAATACAGGGTTTCGATGGTTCAAATATCACTATATTTTGTCTTTATTTCCATTTTACACAAAATGCCAACTTTTTAGGAAAACAAAGTTTCACCTAGTGTCAATACCAGAGGAAAATAAATACATTAACCTCTTAAAACCCAGCATGTATGGACATTAGGAGGACATTTTTTTTTATACGATAATACTTTGTGCTGTAAGATTTTTTAAGATAATTGTCCAAAATGTCCAGCGAAGTTGAATTGATCTGATTGAAATGTTGAGAAAATTTGCTGTGAAATTTTCATCTGAAATTTTAGTGAACGTGTTTTTATATTATGGGCAATCTGCTACTTTTCAAGTGTTTTTATTAAATTTTTGGGGTTATATTTATATATACTGAAGGGTTTCATTGAAAGATTTTGGGGTAATTTACTTTGATTTTCATTCCCATTTGTATTAGAATTTGGGAAATATATTTTGATGTTTTGTGGAATTTATCTGAAAATTTTCTAGCACATGTAAATATTTCATTTCACACATGCTTTGAATGTTTCTCTATTTTATTTTCAATGAAAATTTGGAAAATTGTTTGTACAATTTTGGGACTTTGACTGGGAATTTGGGGAGGGGGTCCAGAATTTTCATGGAATTTTTTAGATTTGTTTTTATGGCTTTTTATGCATTCATTAATAGAAAAGGACAGTGGATAGAACCTAGAATATGAGTGAAAGAGTGGAGGAGAGACATTTGGGAAAGGAGCCACAGGCTAGACTTGAACTCAGGCTGCCTGCATTCACGGGGTGTGACTTAACCGTTGGCCATCTGCTCCCCAATTTTCATAGACATTAGAGGGACTTTGTTTGGATGTTTAGGGGAATTTTGTATCTATCAGGGAATTTGGGGAATGTACTTACACATTTTTGAGAAATAATAATAATCTTAGGGATGATCTGCTTTTATTTGGGGGCATTTCAATTGAAATGTTATGGCTTTATGAAAAAGTTACACTGAAACATTAAAGGAATGATTGATCAAATTTTGGGGTTCTTTTTATGGGATACTTTTATAAATATGGTGAAGAATTTTAACAGACATTTTAGGTAAACCAAAGAGAGTTTGGTTCATGCTTGGTTTTAACACGCTCTTGTGGTCCATCTGCAGACATCTGTGGACATCATTTTTGGTAAAAACTAATTCCTATTCAAAGATAAGTCTGAGCTTTTAAACCTATCAGGTCCTACTGATCCTGAATAAGTGGTAGAAACTAAAAATGTATTCCAAACAAAAGCTCAGGACTCAGGAGGTTAATCAATTGATTTAACAAGAAATAACCATCTCCCCTCTTTCCTTTACCTGTGCAGTTTTGCTTTGTTTAGTTCAATTTCAGTAACTCATCCACTGTTTTAGCACCTGTGTATTTTCATTGTTTTTTAACACACAGTTTCTCAAGGTTAGAGTTTCTCCTAAAATTATAACAGTCTGCTCTGTTGAAAAACATGTTTGAATATTAGCTAGAAGTCATACATTGCTTTATTTGTTAAATTTAATGAGATCCATATTTCCACACGTGATTAAAAAGCTGTGCTAGTGAGTTCACATTATCCCACATTGTTAATAGTCATTATAACTCTGTTTGTCATGATTGTAATGGCTGCAGGCTGCTTTTGCTCCCCAGACTTTAACACATTAATTCTGCTAAGACTAAACCCCTGAACCATGTAAAGAGTGTACTGCTTCATGATCCAAAATGTACGCTCCCTCATGACTGCAATATTTTTCAAGGCTTCACCCCAAAGTGTCTTACCACAATGTGAAGTTAAGTCATGATATGAGCATTTCTAACAATTAGATAGGAGAAAAAATCTCTCTTAAAGGCAGACTGAACTGGTCACTGCTGGAGGCGGTGCAGCAACCTGACTGCTGACCAGCGGTGAGTTTTGAGCTTGATGGCACTCTATATTGAGGGGATTAACCCTACATGCTAAATGCCCAGAACAAATACTAGTGGCAAGCACAAAAGGCAGTTATCAGGAAGTGGCTCGACAAGGAACCATCAAGAAAGCAGAATAGATAGCAATCATTAAGAAACTATTTGATATGGAAAATGTCCTTTTAGTTAAGACTCTTTCATGAGAAATTTTTATGGTACTGGTCCAAATGTATAAGAGGTAACATAGGAAAATGGTGTTTGGTGCTTCTTATTACCACTACTAATTTAATTTGAGTTTATTCTCCTTGCCTTTCTGTGACTTACTCCGTTAGATTGCATAGGTTTGTATGTAAAATGTTCTGTAAGGTCGTTTATGAGACAAATGGGGGTCAGTTTGGCCTGAAGATAAGATAAACCGACAATGATAGTGACTCTAATCTTGAGACAGTGACCTCGACTTTAAACGTAATTGGAAAAAAGAGCAAATTGTTTTGTAAAAAGAAACAATAATTTAAAAAATGTGATCAAACTCTACCAGTAACTGTTTCAATACACAGCAACAAAAAATAGAAGCCTTAGGACCTGATGCTGCATGGGCAACAAGTTGAAAGCAAACTCCTGCACACTCTAAACTGCACAAATATGTTAGCAGCAAAACCCTTTTGATGCACGACAAGAGCAATCCAGACAGCAGTCTGTTGTTTACTTGCTGTAGATTTTGCCTATATGAATAAAGATTTACAGTGTTTTTTAAACATTTTAGTAAAATGCAATATTTCTGATTATTAAAATTATAATGTCATCTTCTTATCTCACGCTGTATGACAAAGCCTTGAAGTAGCTAACATTTTGACAACCATGCAGGTTTTGCAGTTCCTCATAAAGAGAGGATGAGCAACACTCAGCCAAAATGTAAGTGAACAGACACACAAACAGAGAAAAGAAGATGCAATGTGCAGTAATTAGACTTACCCCAAATTAAAACTATGTAGCGTATGGGGATGAAGTATGTGAGGATTGTTGCTGTGACAAAGATCAGAAAAGCCAGACCGGACAGGAACGGCACCGACCAGTTAAAAGTGCTGGAAAAATGAGATGATAACTCAATTTTACATAGAAATTACAACATAAGAAGGTTAAACTAATAAAATAATTGAAAACTGACTTTTCTGATTAACTAATATATAACAGAGAACTGGGTATTTACAAGAATACATAGACCAGTGCATTTACTCCTGTAGTGATGGTAAACATCTGAGGTCCCTCCAGCTGAAATACAAATGAATATTTAACAGCAGCAAGCTGGACTATGAATCTTTTATTCTTACTTTTTAATTCTCTCTCCAAAGCAGGCGATCTCGTCCAGCAGGGTCTGGAGGGTGATGATAGTTTCTTGGACCATGTGGATTTTCTCCATCAGCCCTCGTCTCTCCGACTCCTGGAGCAGAAAAACAAACAGAATACAAAGTCTGAAGTTTTTCAACTCCTCCACAAGAAAAAGGGAGCTTAACTTTCAACTCGTAAAAAAGGCTGCTGTCCAAAACCATGTACAGCGGTTTTCAAATAAAGCTGATATCAGCGTTTTAGTGCTAGGCAGTATAATGACTGGTCATTGATTTTCCTCTGCAATAAAACATTTCATGATTGGGAGAAACTATGTTTACAGCGATCAATGATTAATAAAAGTTCTATTATATTGTACCGTATCTTAACTAATCATCCTGTGTGTCTACTATATTCACCACATATATGTTTAAATGGCATATTTTAGGAATTAGAAAGTCTCTTTTAGTGGACGTTGTAAAGAATTTATTTTCTCAAGAAAAAAGCTTTGTGTTGGTTCCAACAACAGCCGCAAAAGGGATGATTTTTAAACATGCCGTTAATTAGACTCTATAGTTTAATGTAGAACTACGATAAAAAATAGACATTAAATACGTAGTCAACAGTGAGTTCAATCTCATTTAGCAAAACGACAAGGAAAAAGCCATTAATGTGCTTCTGTTTATATAAAATGTTGTTTTAAAGGGCTTTTGTAGTTGTCTGTTGCATCATATAATTTTGATTTCAAGCAGCTTTAAAACCATGCAAAAATTTAACAAAGCTTTTTGAATGAAAGTATCCTTCTTTAAACTGATTTATTAAGACAGCTATCATGAAGAACTTAAATTTATGATTTTGTTTAATTTAAACAACACAAATACCAACTGAAATCCATCAGCTCCTTTAACAATAAGATTTTATTCAGCTTTATCCAGGCAAACACATCTGAAAAACTCTCAAGGCCACAGCTTCGACTGCTACAAGTGTTAATAATAAAACCTTTCAAAGAGGAGTTAAAAACACTGAAACAGATTCTCTCCACACTGATAAGAAAATCTGCAAAATGTGGTTGAAAACACAGTTTTTTAAAAAAGACTTCTTGGAGTGAACGCTCTTTAAAAAGGGACTGGACTTCACATTATGGGGAAGACGAGCAACTGTTCTCAGGCTCGTCCAGATCCCAGGAGGACGGACGGCTTTAAAGTAAACAGAGGAGCTCAGACTTCAGACGGAGACACGGACAAATGTCCACATCAAACAGAGAGAGAGAGCGGAGGAGGACTGGAGAGAGGGGCTGCGGTCTGTGAGGGGGAGCTGCTGCGGATATAAAGAGGTTATTTAAAAGCCAAAGCCACGGTCCTCGTCACTTTCTCTGTGATACACTGCAAAAACTAGAGTCTCACCACTTGTCTTGTTTAGTTTTAAATCAAAGCATTGCATTACTCGAGATAAACCACACTCACCTCAGAGGTCCAGATAAACATCTTATTTGAGGATTTTATTAGCAAAAAAAGGCCTGCAGTGCTTGTTCTTTATTAGCAATATTTGCTATTGGGGAAAGCAAATTTTAATCATTCAGAGTCTAAAAAATGAGAATGCACAATCTGAATAAGTTAGTACAATTCATTTTAATGCACAGCAAGAACATTTTCAACAAAATAAGTGCAATGAGATATTTTTGACAAGAAATTGAACTTAAATGGTTTTTATTTTATTCTGTTTTTTTGCAGTGTACATTGCTAAAACTCAAATCTCAGCAAGAGAACTATAATGTTGTAATTTTCACTTAAATGTATCTAAACTTAATAAAAGCCACTTTAAACTAATTAGTCCAAATAAACGTCTTATATCAGCATTAACAAATGTTAAAAATTTTGATAGTGTTTTATTAGGAAATTGGGGAAACAGTTCCACCAAGGACGTAATCAACATTTTTTAAATGTTCTGAAATATGATGAATACACAAATAAAGAAACAGACACTCAAGTAAAATTTCTCTGCTGCATTTGCAGATTTTTTACTACAAACATTTCAGGCCTGACTTCACTTGAAATTACACGACAAAAACTAAGACTCAAGTTTTTGCAATGCATGAATTCGTTTGATGCCTGGAGTTAGGGCTGGGTGAAAAATTATTATTACTTATGAATCAGATTTGTGGAAATTGAGATTGATCTCAATTTCATCGAAAATGTACAAAAAGAAGTTCAAGCTACTGTCAGGAACTCTTAATTTTTGTTGGCTTTGGTGAATCCTGTGAACAAAATGATGAATCATTTATTTACATACCGATCATGTATAGAGTGGTATAAAAACCAGTGTTATCTTCATTGACTAAATTGTTTGCCTTTATTCCATGAGGAAGACGAGACAGAGACTAGCTAAGAACAGACTACTGATGATAAAAAGGGACAAAAACGAGACTTAAATGTCAGTGCTGGAGTGGTGGACCTTCAAAATCTATGAAATTTCTCCACTGTGTAGTTTGTGAAAACACAAGGACAGATTGGGTTGACAGTATTATCTCCCGTATACTTTATAGTAATTAAAGTGTTGATGGCCCATTAAGATGAGTCTTTAACAATTAACTTAGTTTTACAATATGGATAACACAAAAAGTGTGAAGAAAATAATTAGTTTAACTAAATATAAAGATTTAAATATGAGGACTTTTTTATGCTTTAATTCAGGAGGGAGGGCAGTGGAAAGAGTTGGAGACAGGGATCTGGGGTGACAACAACTAAACAACTAAAACCACTAAAACTTGACTAAACTGTGTTTCAGTTTTCGTTGACTTAATCTAGACTAAAACTTTCAAGAGTGAAAATGACTAAAATGGGACTAACCCTAAAAAAGTATTTTCATATAAAAACTGAGACTAAATTGATAACAGCTGCCAAAATAAGCACTGTCCCTTAAAACATCAAACTGACTTCAATAATCAATCTTTAATAATCAACTTCTTCTGTTTAAAATACTAATAAACAGTTTTGACGACATTCAAAAGCATCTCCTCTCTGATTTTCTGTATCACTAAAATTTACCAAAATGCAGTCCTTCTCCAATTATCGACATATGGAATTAATCACCATTAATCAATTACATGCCTTTAATTAACTGAGTATTTTTATTAACCAACTGACAGCACTAGAAATAACATAAAAATACTGAAATGACTAAAGTCCTCCTGAGGTCTTGTTTGCCTTTTAGGTCCCACAGAGACATCAGCATTAGTTTCAGTCTTTTTCTGAAGTCAATAAAAACTTTTAAGACCCTGAGTATCAATGTAAATAACTCCCCTTTTCCTGAAACTACACAGTGTAGTTTTAAAGACAAGTTCACAGCTACTTTAACCCTTAAAGGGAAATGTAGATTACATTTTATGTGATCAATTAAATAAAAGAAAAATTTTTCTGGATGTTTATTTTACTTGTAGTTTTTTAAGCTGTAAGGAAAATTGATTAAAATGGTAAATTTGGTTTGGAGTGAGAAAAAAAATCAGAGACTTTATTTTTAGGCTGTATCGCCCAGCCCTACCTGAGTAACATTAATACTGACTAAAATCACTAAACATTTTAGAGCATGAATTGTAAAAACTAAGAGGTGATTTTATTGTAAAAAGCATGCAGTAAGTACAATCTATGTGTAAACATGCTCTGACCACTAATAAAAACACTGACTGTAGCTTATACTAATATCAATCAGATCTTTTTTTGACAAGCTTTCAATGAATGCACAAGAAAACATCAACTTTTTGCAGTGTAAATGTTTTCTTTTGCTCAGAATCTGAGTGATCACTGGCTCATTGCCCTCCAGCAGTGGGAGGATGAGCCTGGGAAAAATACTACAGAGGAGATCAAACCTGCGATATTCCAGATGCACACTGACTATCAGTCCCAAAAAACACATGTAAGACAATTTACTCTCATCCTCGAGTATTATCCATCAAACCTACTCACTGCATTTAACCACTTCAGCCATTTCAGGGTCATGTTCCCACTGGAACCAGTATGAGAACCACTTCACATCAGGCCCACGCAGCCCATTCAAAACGTCTGCAATAAACTGCTGTCAGTGTGGAGAAATATTTCATCTCCTAAAAGCATTGTAACACTCTGAACACAAACTTTGCAATGAGCTTTGAAAAGGCATGTCTAAGTGCTGTCATTAGTTCCATATTGATGGTATTATATAGCGTGTTAAGCTCAGGAGCTTTCCCAAATGCAGCAGGACCTCCTTCCCCCGCCCCTCTATTAGCATATGAATGTGTGCTGACAAGTGGGAACGGGCTGCTGAGGTCTTCATTAAGCTCAAATGTCTTTAGTAACCGCGTGTTTACAAAAAATAAAAGAGGTGGCTGGCAGCAATCAAACTGCATCAGAAGATTTAGAGCTGAATAAAAAGCTTAAAGAGAGAAAATCAGAGATCAGATGCAGATACCTTTGTCAACATGGAGAAATAAAACACTTCTCTATCCATCAGTATATACATAAATATAAAGAGGCTTAGGCAACAAAGAACTCACGCTACAGGTACATACCTTCTCATCATCCTCCTCTTCATCCCCCACATCCATATTTTCCTGAAATGAAAAAGAAGATTTATCTTAAGCAAAAGACAATCAGTGGATGATTAAAAACTTATTATTGCATTTTTTTCTCGTTTGGGACTCTGTATGAACTTCAGCAGGGTGACAGGGTTTTCATGTGACAAAGAGCAGAGAGCAGCCGTGACCTCCAGGTCAGCCTAAAGAAACACGGTGGGACAGTTGATTGACAGGTCACGTCGGCTTCTTTCCTCAACAAACCGGGGTGACCTAAGGTGAGACAACTCACACCAGTGCACGAGTACTTAAAGATCCAGTGAAGAGTTTTTAACGGTTCAGCTGAGATTTAAAATGAGGACTCTTCATGACCCACAAAATCAGGACAGCTCATCAGCCACAACACTGACTACCTCTATACAGATTTTATATGACAAAGAGTTCAGCTGCACAACCCAAAACGGGACATTTTAGTGTTTTAATTTTCCAATGCAAACACTGTTAATGGCTGAGTCTTTGCAGTGGAGAATAAAATCAAGCAAACTGCATCTGACGCATGCACCAAACACAAATGGCAAAGAAATAAGACTAACCTATGTCCAAAGGGGTTGCCAAAATTGACACAAGGATCACAGGAGCTTTAAAATAGAATTTAATCTTTATAAAGAGGTTTAAGGTAGGGCTGGGTGATTAATGAAAATTTAGATCAAATCACAGTATGGCTTGCTGCAATTTTCATGTCGCAAAAGGTGCAATATTTCTTTAACCTGAAATCTACATCAAAATACCAGCTTAAAACTTTTTTTGCTGCAAAATATGTATTACATACCATGCTTCATTTCTGTATGTTTTTTTTACTTTGAACTTTTGAGAATGACATAAAAAATAATCACTCCTTTCAACGCAATTCATATAAAATTTGCAATATGAGTCAAAATCAACACAATTACTTTTTTTTTTTAACTACTGCAGCCCAAATTTAGTCTAACATTGTGTTGGTTAGAATATAGAATGATTTATTGCTTGTGTTTGTTGGAAAATACATAAGATGAGGAACTTAAGAAATAATTGCATATCATTGCAATTACAATATTGGGGGAGAAAACTCAATAAGAATATTTTCCCAAATCACTGAGCCCTAGTCAACTGGTTTACTTAAAGGACGTTACTCACAGTATAAAGAAGCTGCACAGAGTTTAAAATAAACAGATTTATTATGTGACCTCTTGATATTCCCCTATGGTCCTCTCAGCTTTTACCCTTTAAACTTGTGAATTTGGGTAGAGATGAGAATGGGCATAAACTCTCAAGGCATTAATTATAAATGTGTGCTTTCTACGTAGTACTGTCTTCATGACAGTAATTAAAGCAATACCGAGGCTATCTTTCAATACCCCGGTATAAGGTATTACTGTATCACCGCCCATTCCTAAATGTGAACATGAAAAATTAAGTTGTTGTCATTGTTTGTTGTAGCCTTTTTACAACTGCCAGAGGGTTCAAGCGAGCTAAGGCTCAAGTCAAATTAAAAAAAAAAAAAAAAAAAAAAAAGTTAGCCATGGGATTTTTTTGTTTGCCATGAAACAGGAAGTTTTTGATCATATCCATGATCGTATTTTACGTTTTGTTTTGGTGGTGTGCAGGTCTACTTAGTTTTGCAGTGCACTGTTAATTCCTACAGATGGCAGCAAACCTGATATAAGAGCATAAAGCTCATCCTTAAATTTCCACATACAGCGAACACGCCGCGAACTGCCGGCAAATCGTACTGCAGAGCACATCGCTCCCTCTCTAGTCTATCAGAGCATTTCCACAGCCAGCGCTCCAGACCGGCAGCAGCGTGTGCCTGGACCGACACTTTGCTCTGTTTCGTTCGAGATACGCTGCAGGTCTATTTTCAGCGCCGGCCGCTGCCAAACTGCTTCAGTATCCATCGATCAGAAACACAATACAATGCACAGACTCCCAATCGTAATTCATCAATATATCAACATTACGTCTCATCCTGCATCAAGAGCAAAGGGTCACCAAGAGGTCAGTGGGTCACAGAGCTACAACAGCACCATTGAAGAGGAAGAGTTAGCCTTTGGGAAATTAAGCCAAAGAATTTTACATAAAACCACAGATTCTTTAAGCAAACATGAACCTTTTAACTTCCTAATGTACTCATCCAATGGCAGAAGCAATAATATCATGGACTTATACCGGAAAGAATGACAAATTAACCCCAAAAGTTAAAATAGTCCGCTGTGGACATACTATTCCTGTGTGAACTAGCAGTTCTCCTGTGATCTTCCTGCTGGTCAGGGCTTGCGCGCTGCAGCGGAGCACTCTAGACTTCGCTTCCAATGGGCAAGGTCACTTGCCTTCGATCAGGGCAAACCTTGTGGTGCTTCGGTGCACGGCGCAGTCATCCTATGTGGAAATTGCGGGTTATTCAGTCAACAGGCTGCTCTTACTGCCTTTGATCAACAGCACTTCTTCTCAACTGGTCCAACCTCAAGACCCACCATTATCTCGTTAATGACAAAATGCAACCCAAATTTCTTACATCTTGCAATCATAAATAAATGTTTTTAGATTAAAAATAGGGCAGTTTGACTTAAATTGAACAAAAGATAAAATGAAATAAAAGGATGAGACAATTAGAATAAGAGCACATTGGGGTACGGATGGTCTCGTGGTTAGGTCATGCAGGACCAAAAACAAAGTTTGGGGATTTAGCGATAGCTGGGTAAAGTTTATTATGTTGACTGATGAGCAGCATACAGGTGGACAGAGTTGTTTTCAAGCTGACAGTTAAAGGTGCTGCATTTCATTTTAATGTGATTCACAAAGCTGATGACCTCACGACTTATTGGCTGACAGTTAAGTTGTATAATTATACTACAGCACACATCTGGTCTTTCCCACAGGCTCAGACACCAGGGTACTAACCATATCAGCTACAAGTATTAGATCAAACTCACAAATTAGTCTTTCTTTATATTATTGTTGGACTTTTTGCTATTTTTTGGATAGGACAGCGGAAGGACAGAAAATATAGGGGGGAAGACATGCACTAAAAAGTGCCCAGACCAGGAATCAATCCTTCAACCAGTGTGTCGAGGACTCCAGCCTCTTTAGTATATATGGGTAGCTGCTTAACCAACTGAGGAAAAACAGAGGCCATCAATGTCATTTTATTTTAAATTAGAAAACCAGATAATGATTGGTTGCTGATTAATCAGGGCATCTCTAGTTTGGTTATCCACCTTGGAAATACATCATTTGGTTCACTGATAGCACATACATAGCTCTGATGTAACATATACAATTATTCAAAAGTGCTTGTTCTTAACAATAGAAATAAATGTTTACATCAGGGTTTTAAAATAAATTGTCTACTCAAACACACTGCATGAGAGGTGAATTCTTGTCATCAGTTTTCAATTTATGAGGGATGAGAGCTCCAGCTCTAGCTCCGTCTGTTACTGGGCTCATTCAAAGTTATAGTGAGACAGATTTTGCAATAGTGAAACCACCTTTGGGCTTCAAAAGCAGCTCCAGGAACCAATGGGTGATGTCACTGATATTATGTCCATGTTCATATGCACTCTATGGTGTGAACTTCGCAGGTAATACTCAAGAAAATTCATCAAAAACTAATGGGTGGTGGTGATAAAGTTTATTTCCTGTGAGCAATGCAATCTTCTAGCACAGTATAAAAGTGCTCCATGTGCTCACCAACATTTCTCCTCCTCCCATTGGGCACTGTAAATACGTCCGATTACATGGACTATCAATATCAGGCGTGTTCTGCCTCCTGAGACGCCCCCACAAGCATCTGACAGAAATGTCCCTTTTTGGAAGGCACATGAGTTAACTTTTAGGGTCAGCCTGTCCTGAAAGTTTATCAAACTTTGCAAACATGTAGAAACGGTCAGAGATTTTTTTAAGCATTGTGGCTCCCTGATATTTCATTCAGTACCACTGAGCTTTTTGGGCCTTTACAGCTCCCTGTTGTTTTTATTTCTGATCAAATGTTTCCCATTCTTGACCTTCATAGCACTGCTCCTGGCCCTTCAAGATCCATTAAAAAGGCTACAATCCATCATGTCAAATACATTTATACAATAATATGTTTTCCCTACATTTATCAACATGGTTATAAAGCTGATGTGATAAGCCAATTTTTCTTGGGTGTAAGTGATAAAATAAACCTCTAACAACTTTCCTAATAGTTTATTTCAGTATTGATATAACTGCTTTTTATGTTCATAAACTGCAATTTTTTTATTGTGAACTGGTGATCTCATGAAAAAGTATCAAACAAAAAGCAGACAATTTGAAGAAAATGCCTGAGGCTCTGGGAAGTTGTTAAAAAAGCTAAAATTACTTGATGTATTGATTAAAGAAAACTTAATAGCCAAATATTTTTTAAACTGATTAATTGCTTCAGTCGTTAAACCAGCAGAAATTTCAAACATGTTGGTTCCAGCGCCTCTTTTTATGATGTTTCTGTCATTTCTGACATTAAATCACTCAAAGAAAGCAATTTGAAGACATCCTTTCAGGCTTTCAGAATGGTTTTTTTTTGTCACATTTTTTGACATTTTTTCATACCAACTGATTAATTAGTTTCTTGAAAAACATGATTGGCAGAAAAATAATTTAAAAATTGTTGCTCCTATTTCTCATTAATTGTCTTTTTTGACAAATTTCTGACATGAGTAGACTGTTAAAAAATCCCTAATTAGTGGTTAGTGGCTTCTCTTCTTGGTTGTAAATCAGCACATGCTCACCAGTAATGACTATATAACAGAGTACACTGTGTTGTGAGCATTGTTCTGTGTATATAATTTGCAGAAACATACAGTTTGTGTTGAACGACCATCAATGAAGTCAGTAAATACAGCTGCTGCTCCACACTGAGCACACACAAGATACAACATCCTTCTGAGTCTGTGATAAAGACAGGTATGAAGCAGGGGAGGGGGGCTTTGAATTGCAACCTTTACAAAGTGAAGGCCTTAAAACTTTTTTTAAATTTGACCAGTTAGATCAGGAAGAGGCCAACAGAGCAATTATAGCAAAAAAAAAAAAAAAAAAAAAAAAAAAGAAACAGAATTCACGTTGATGACTGGAAACAGAAAAAAAAAATACAGTCTTAGTGGCAGACAAAAACTGAAAATTAGTTCAGACTGTAATCACATGTTGCATTATTCTATTCAGTGAGTTTTCTATGCTTATGTATTATGTGTTATTTTATTATTATGTGGCTAGGTTGCAGCTGGTTGCTATGGAAACAAACCAGCTTTAAAACATTACCACAAACCACAATCTGTGGTTCATGAAGCTGTTCTTTATTGCAGAAAATAAAAAGCTGAGAATGAACAGAGGATGTCTGGGCTTCAGTCCAAGGAAAAGATGAACAAAGGAGATAATTACGTTTATTTTATATTTATGTAGCACCTTTAATAACATGGGTTCAACATGGGTTCTTTGTCATACATGCAAAGGCTAACATTATAAAGGAAGCATAAGAATCAAAGCAACTCTAAAATAATCTAAACAAATAAAAACTAAACAACTTTTGAGCCTCCATTTTTAACGTACATGCAGACTTCATCCAGCAGCCTTTTAGGACCATAGGAATGTTATGTTGTGTCATATATATAATATGATATGTCAATTATCATATATCAAAAATAAAAATGTGCTTATTTTGCATTGACAGTAGGAAACCTCCCTAAAGGGGCCCTATCTGAGATTCAGTGCAGGGGAAAATATGTTGGTATATTTGTGTTTTAATGTATGCTTATGAAGTGTTCTGAATTCTTTCAAAACTCATCTCTTTTGGTTTAATCACCGTGAACTGGAGGACAGACGTGTCAGTACTGTATGTTTTTAACATTGATTTACAAGTTAATCTAGTGTTTCTAGCGCTCAGCAGCCTATGTGCTAAAATGCCTTGGGACTTTATTGTGTTTTTGCGGCTCTCTAAGTTTAAAATACAACCCCAACTCCAAAAAAGTTGGTTCTGTGTAAAATATAAATAAAACAGAGTACAATGATTTGCAAATCTCATAAAGCTACATTTTATTCACAATTGAACATAAACAACATATCAGATGTTAAAACCAAAACATTTTACCACTTTGTGAAAAATATTAGCTCATTTTGAATTTGATGGCAGCAACACATCTCAAAAAAGTAGGGACAGGGTCATATTAACCATTGTGTAGCATCTCCTCTTCTTATAACAACAGTCTGTAAACATCTGAGAAGTTAGGAAACCAGTTGCTGAAGTTTAGGGAGAGGAATGTTGTCCTGTTCTTGTCTCATGTAGGATTCTAGCTGCTCAACAGTCAGTTTGGTTTTTTTTTTGTTTTTTTTTCGTTGTATTGTGCTAAACATTTTCTATTGTGAAAAGGTCTGGACTGCAGGGAGGCCAGTTCAGCACCAGCACTCTTCTGTGGAAGGATGTGATGTGGAACAGATTGTCTTGCTGAAATATTCAAGGCCTTCCCTGAAAGAGACAATGTCTGGATGGGAGCATAGGTTGCTCTAAAGCCCATTATACTTTTCTCAGTCTCGATAGTGCCTGTCCAGATGGGTAAACTGCCTATGTCACAGGCACTAATGCAACCCTACACCGTCAGAGATGTAGACTTTAAAACTGAGCGCTGATGACAAGCATGGATGGTCTCTCTCCTCTTTAGTTGTCAGGACATAGCATCCATGGTCTCCAAAATTATTTTCAAATTTTTATTATCTGACTGCAGAACAGTTTACCTTTTGCATCAGTCTATTCTGAATTAGCTTTGGTCCAGAGACACAGCCGTGTATCTGGATCATGTTCACATACAGATTTAACTCATATTTGTTGATGGCACAGTGAGCTGTGTTGACAGACAGACAAGAATTTCTGGAAATGTTCCTGGGCCCATGCAGTGATTTCCAGGACAGAATCAGGCCTGTTTTTAATGCAGCGCTGCCTGGGGGCCTAAAGATCAGAAGCATTAAATACTGACCTTCAGCCTTGTCCCTTGCTCAAAGAGACTTCTCAAGATTCTCTGTATCTTTTGATGATATTATGGACTGTAGATGATGGAATTTTCAAAGTCTTCACAATTTTACATAGTGGAAAAGTTTTCTGAAAATGCTCTACATTTTTGGACAGTTCTTCCACAGATTGGTGAACCTCAACCCATCTTTACTTCTGAGAGACTCTGCCTCTCTAAATTCCTCCTTTTATTCCCTGGTCATGTTATTGACCTTTTGCCAGTTTACCTAATCAGTTGCAAAAGTCTTCTCCAGCTGTTTTTAATTATTACCACCTACTTTTCCAGCCTTTTGTTGCCCTGTCCATTCATTTCTGAGATGTGTTGCTGCCAGCAAATTCAAAATGAGAGCATATTTTTCATGAAATGATAAAATTTCTCAGTCTCAACATCTGGTATGTTGTTAAAGTTCATATGGGTTTGTGAGATTTGAAAATCATTGCATTCTGTTTTTATTGCACGCCTTACCTTCATGTGTCCTAAACATACTGTCAACCAGAGTTTATAATAGTCAACATGTGCTACAGTGTTTTTTTCCTGTACATATATATTTTTTTTATATTTTATGCAGCTGATGCTGTGAATATTATTCTGCATTTTATTAATTTAGGATCATTACGTACCAACAACTGTTGTCACGCAGATCAGCTGTTGAAGCCTATTCCAAATTGTAAATTG
Organism: Cheilinus undulatus; assembly: GCF_018320785.1. Classification (NCBI taxonomy): domain Eukaryota; kingdom Metazoa; phylum Chordata; class Actinopteri; order Labriformes; family Labridae; genus Cheilinus; species Cheilinus undulatus. The sequence continues at coordinate 15,488,510 of NC_054865.1, forward strand.
TGTAATGCATAAAATGTGCAGCTAAATAATACTGATATAAGATCAGGCACTTGTAAAGAGAAGCTGTAGGAGGAAGAGATGAAGCACTGTGCATATGAAGAGAGCTGAGGTGCGCACACACACATAAAGTAAAATAAAGTCATCTTTGAACCTACGCTGCAACTAACTGACAGAAAAGCATTATTAATGATGCGTCTCTGTCAAAACTTTGATAACAATGTCATACACAACCTCTAGTTTTCACAGGTGCAGAAAAAAGTCACACAGACCTTTAAAAAAAATTATCACTCTAAATTACAGAGATGCAGATTCACACAGGATTCCAATTACCTGTGGACCCCTGGGTGTGCTGAAATATGGTAGGTATTTTGCTCTGAAATTTTTACTCCTTAAATTACAGACATGGTGATTGGCACGGGATTAAAACACAAACATCCTGTGGTTATTCCAAATTACCAGAGGTCCCCAGGTAATACATGTCCAGCATGAAAAGGGATTTTGTTTTAGTAATCATGATGCCTGGTGTTGATTCATCATTAGTCACATATTTACTGTAAGTTGTCAGACAAAAAATACTGTTTTGCTATTAATGCAAAACGGAGCACATTGTTTTTCTTTAGCCTTGCTGAGCCCCCCTGTCGTCACTTCAGCCCCCCCAGGGGCCCACTTTGCAAACCACTGACCTAGCAAATGTGAGAAACCCTTTGAAAGTGAGGTCGTTGGCACTGCCAGGACATAAAGCCTTTACTGAACACAGGACCAGAGCTGTTGAAAGTTTTGTGCCACTGCCATCCAACCATTATCAGCACTGAAACAGTCTCTGACAGCAGCTTGTCTCTAAAATCGTCTTATGTATAGCAATGAAAGCAGACATGATGGTGCAGGATTATCTGGCAGAGTGTCAGGTTGTAAATACAGATAAAATCAGATGCTCACCAGATCCTGACTGACATGACCCGACCGGATCTGGAGGTAGTTCCAGGAGATGAGCAGGACCAGAAAGAAGGGCAGCATGTAAAACTCCCAGTACCACACTGTGACCACAAACACCTGCAGGCAGAAGAGGTCAGAAGTCAGATATCAGTGAAGGCAGACACGAGGGGGCCAGGAGGATAAAACAAAGTGCTCTTCATTAAGACATTTCCAATAGATCCTGAATCCCTGCCGGCTAAAGGTCGATTCCATCTGCTATTGATTACACAAGCACTGGTCAAGCTGATGAAGGCTACCCCACCACTATCAAAGCCGTGTTCCTGCGTACAGTTACTCTGCATATGCTGTGCGGGCCGAGCACACGGCTCAGCTGGACCTGCTCGCCCTTCACCCCCCGCATATCCACTGACATTAAGCACGTTAGTCTAATTGCTCTGCCTCTCTCATCTCGTGTACATTAAAGACAACCACGCAGCCACAGGGAGCCTCTGTGTGAATATGTCATTAGCATCCATAATGGCACTTGTGATGCACATTCCACCTGTGCGTGGCTCAGGTAAAAAGGATAAGAGGATAAAGGGGTATGGCTTGTGATGTCTCTAAATGGAATGATAAAATAATCCTGTCAGAGAGGCAGCGCCGGCCAAAATGGCAGCAAGCCACAAGGCGTGGGGAAGGGTTTTACTGGTTTTTATACGCTAATAAAAATAGAAGTGAACATCTGGTAAAGACATCACTCTCCTCTGAGGCACCAACTGACATAAAAGATGGCAGACGCCCCCTCCATCCGCCGCCACCGCCACTACCAGCACCAGCTTTAATGTGCAAAAAGCCAAGCTTGCTCTTGTCTGTGTTATCACAAGCCAAAGCAGGGCCTGGGAGAGGAGATGAAACCAATTCCTCACTGAAAGGGTTATGTTTTATTAGTGAGGACTTTGTAATGACTGCGAAAGCCGGGACAGAGGGGAAAGCCAAGTCACGCTTCGGTGGAAACGTATACTCAGGCCGTAAAGATTGTGATAATTGCAGCCCATTTCAACTTGAGAGGCATTACACAGTCTTTGACAGCAAAAAGGGCTCTGGAAATACAATCCAGATCAGAGAGAGAGAAAAATGAAAGGCTACCTAATATTAGGAGAGCTACTGAACTGGAGGGTAGCACATTTTTAGAGTGTAGCAGGATTTCCACACTAATGCTCGGAGGAAGGGTTTGCATGGCACAGCTGTAATCCCGAGAGCACAGAAACCACCGACATCATTCAGTCCACTCTTTGTTTAAAAGTCAGACTGTGTTACTTTTACTGGACACCAATTATCACAACCATTAGTAGCACTAATGAAGCATGATGAATATTGTAATGCAAAATTAGAACACTTTAGGATGTAACAAAACCTGGAAAAACAATTAAAAGTCATTAAATAAGGAAATTTTAAAGAATCTGGCAAAATTATTATATAATTATTATAGCATATAGCAAACTCTACAGTCAACAGAGGGAGAATCCTGTAACATGCATAGTTTTTGTAAAAAAAAAAAAAAAGATATTTAAAAAGAAAAAGAAAGGGGGATTTTGCCTTTCTATGTCAGAAAAAAGGATATAATCGTATCAAGACCCTAGTAGTGGGTCGTAGTGAGTTGAGTCTATCATCGTATCCCACTAATGTCCAGCTGATTAGACACGTAAAGAGCAGAGAGGCTTAAGTTAGCTAAAATAAAGGCTGGCTCAGACAACTGATTTCTTTGCAGCTAAAGTCCAGTGTTGTCTTGGTTGTGTCCTGTGTTGACAGCCTGGCCACACAACTCCCAACCACTCATCATATGCCGACGTCACCACTGTCTCTGCTACTGTGTGGGAGTTCACAGGTCATCAGGGGGGCGAGTCAAAGAGAGTGAATCATAGAAGTTCTCTATGCAATGTAAGGGGTCTTATGCTCTGACAAGAAGAAAAAACACAAGAAACAAGTATGAACTCTTCCTGAAGCAACAAGAGGAGGAAAATATGGACTAGGCCTCCAAATAGAACTTTAGCAGTGAATGCGATGAAATGTCAAGAAAAATCACTGCATGTGCACATAAATACCCGGAGACATGGGGACTTGTTTTATACCACTTTGGTGAATGGTGGTACTAAGATAAGAACAAATGCTTTCCTGTTGGTAGGCATCAGGACATGCCTCGTTGACGTTAGGTCAGGGTGTGAAACTAGACAACAATACAAGAAAAAATCCTGACATGCTAGTTTTGTTAAATCATAATCCTGGGGCAATGTCAGCTCTTTCTGTCAAAAGGTAATGACAAAACTGCTTCTGGAAAATGTAGCTAACTACATGTTTAATGACATATATTTTCCACCCCATATTACCTCTTTACTGCTAGTCGGTGTGTATGTCATGAACAAATTTTGAAGTGTGATTCTTGAGACAAACATACAGTTAAAGTGAGACTAATGTGAGGATTCTTAGACAAGCAGAAGCAATATCTCCTGTTGGCAAGGACCCTTTAACTTGAGTCAAATTTCTGAATTACTTGAAAAGTTGCACAGTTGTCATTCAGTGTAGTATAATGCATTTTTTTTACTGGAGCCTCACAGATTTTTTTCTCTCTTATTAAAGATTAAGACACGTTGTAGAATTATAGATATGGACAGGATGCAATGGTGCACTCACATCAAGATTGTCACATTTTTATTAGGTGTTTTAAAACCATAAAATTGTTTACTTTTATGATCAATAGTAACAAGGAGCTCTGAAACTGTATAAACTACATCTATTTAATAAGACACGTGCTGTGCTATACTTCTACACTAGTGTATGGCTTCTCATGAAGCCCGTCAATCAGATTTCTTACTTCTTTCAACAGCAGACAAATAATGTTGCTTGCTGTCAGAAAGCTTTATTTATCCCTGATTTAATCAACTCTTCTAAACTGCTAAGAGAGAAATAATTGAAGGCAAGGCAAGCATGTTTTATTTTTAAAGTACACTAACAATCACACTACAGTCACGTCAGTGTACATGAACACTGAGATGATTCAAAGTGTTTTCACAGTGAAGCATCAGCAGTTTTACCATAGGGCAAAGTTTGGCAGTTAAATAGGCCTGGGGCCTTTGAGGGGCCTCAAGATATACTCATCCTAGGTGTGCCAATATGAAGCTTATGTCTAAAATTCATACATGGAATTTATATAAGTGGCCAAGAGTGAATAAAGGAGCATTTAATTGTTTGTCATCCAAAAAATGTCCCTGGGAAGGACCCCTGGCCCCAACAGCAATGGCCAAGCCCCCAAAATCCCCAAAATGTCCTCAAATCAAGCAGATCATAGTTAGGTGGAATCCTACAGACATAATGAGACAATAAATTGTTGGATTACTGTGACAAATCAATCAGAAAATCCCATGACAAAGACAAGACTAGCTCAAAATAGATCTTTGATGACTAAAAATATGTTTACTTTTCATCAAGCGGACTAATGCAAAACTGAATTGTATTTTTTGTCCGTTTTTTAAAATCCATTATATTTCTCCACTGTGGGTAAATCTGCCAAAATACAACACATCTGTAGCTCTTCTGCCTCTCAGCTGTAGACAGCAAAGACCACAGTTTCCACAGAGTACATAGATCAACACTAGTATGATTTGGCACAAGATTCAGGAAAAGAGAATAAATCTTTTGACTAAAAGGAAAGACTGAAATGTAATCACTTTTTATGGATCAAAACTGGACTGCAATATTTTGAATCTTTCTCAACGAAAGCTTGACTAAAACTATGAAGGGCAGAAATGACTTGAATGTGACTAAAACTAATGAACATTTTGATCTTAAGATGAAGACTAAAATTAAAGGTAGATCTCAAAATTAACATTATTGTGCATGTTAGACGGTATGCAGGAGTTTGTTATTTCTACGGTATTAAAACAGATATCAGTATCATTTGATTTTACAAGAATATCATCTATGTTTAAGATTCTGGTATTTTGACAGCCTTAATTCAACCTCGAGAAGCTCTAAATTCACTGATACAGAATTCATGGAGATGCTCTCTGTCTTTCAGGAGCGGTTTGATGTTTTCAGTCACTGTGTGCAGCAAGGGTTACACCAGCCTTTCCTAAACAGACATCTCTATTTTCTTTTCAAGTATTCATCTCCTAATTGATAAAGTAACATGTAAGTTATATCCTTTGTTTATTTTGTTACTTTTTTACTTTGAAAGCACATTTTACCAAGTATTCAAGTATTTTATGATTATTTACAGTTTGATTCTAATTTTCAAAGTTATGTTTGTGGTTTTTATATGATTTTATACGAGGCCCTCCTTGCAGTCTCCAAACAGTGTGCCTAGGCCCACACTTTGGGATCCACTGGTTTACACCACAAGGCAATCGTTAGTAGGAAAGAAGGAAGAAAGTAATAGAGAACATGGATTCCCAACCTTATTCCATAGAGCTCCCCTACTCGTATCTAAGAAAAGCCCACCCCACCAGGACCCACTTGAATTCTCAAGTTTAGAAAGTTGATTTACGGGGCGCAGGTGGCCCAGTGGTTTGGGCGTGCCCCACGTGTGCAGACTGCCCAGGTTCGAATCGACCTGTGGCCCTTTGCCGCATAGAGCAAATGCAGTAATATTGGATATTTACGTTATTCATAGTTATCGTCATAATCTAGTACCTAACTCTTCTGTTCTGTTGCACCAAATTATCCATACATCTTGATCCACTTATAACATTTTATTCCCATTACCATAGAAATTCTTCTTGCAAGGCGTAGATAACCTAGCAGTTAGGGTGCATACCAAGTACGCGGGTGGCCTGGGTTTGAGTCTGACCTGTGGCTTCACAGGTCATTCCCTGCTCTCTCATGCCTGTTTCTGACTCTATCCACCATCCTTCACTCTGAGTAAAGACATAAAAAGCCCAAAAATAAATCTTAAAGAAAATGAAATCCTTCTTGCACTGTCCCATGCTAAATGTTACTACACTGTTGTTTCTCTGAAACTCTGAAATTACAGGTTTATTGTAAATTCCTCTAAAATTGTGAGTTTATTTCCTTGTAAACATACGACTTCATAATCTCCAAAACTGTAATTTTTTTCACTAAAATTTAGACTTTTGCTCAAAAATAAATGGATTCTCGTCCTTTTTTTATTTGTATTTTTTTGTGTTGCCCACCGTTATACATTGTACTTCCAATCACAGTTTAAAAAAATATACACATGTACATATAATTTTGACATTGTTAGAGCACATAAGGTCCCGTGCCTCCCCGCCCCCACCTGCACCCCCCCCCAGGGGTGCCCAGACCCCAGGTTGGAAAACACTGAAAAAGAAGGTGCGACATAGATGAATAATTATCTCTGTCCTGGCCTATCAACATTCAAACAATTGCTTTAAACCCACCTTTTTAATACATTTTTAATGTTAGTTTGTGCTGTTTTACATGCTTTTGATTATATAACCTGAGTGTAAATGTTGAATGCTTGTTTTAACTTATTTATTTTATATTTCTTAACTTTTGACTGATGTTAAGTGCATTTGAGTACATGAAAAGCTGTAATATTCCGTATCTTCTTAAACTGGGCTTCTAGATATTTTCTTTTTTGGGAGAGAAGGCAGAGACTCAAATATTTTGACAGCCCGTACATTTTAAGTAAAGTGCCCCGACTGAAGCACTCTGCATGAAGGTGTGTGACACTCGGCAGATGTTGCAGGTAGATCGTCTCTGTCCTGTCATGTAGAGTGAAGCTCTGCTCCATCACTCTCATGTGGAGATATTAAGCAGCCATTTATTTCTTCTCACTGAGGCTTGAAAAGGCAGGAAGTGTGAAAACATGAGTACAGATGGTACTGTCTTTCAAACACTCAGATGCAGTGGGAGGATGTGTGTGCGCTTCTATGATCTGAGCCTGACTGTGAGTGTGCGTGTCTGAGCTGTCAGGCAAAACAACGATATTATCCATAATATTTATCAGAGGGAGTTGGGTATTTTTCTCAGTCTTAATTTAAAGAATGGTTTGCCGTCAGTGTGTTAACTGTGGTTTTAATATTTTTATTGAAAGCAGTTTGTGATTAAAGCATGCTGACCCCTCATGGCACAGTTTCTGCTGGTCCAAGTTTTCCTAAATTACAAATGCACGGCTCAGAGCTAAATAGTAGCTTCTGTTCAGATAACAGCTCTGTGCAGCAGCTCCCATTTTTCACAGCAAATTGAACAAACTGTGCTATTGGCCGGCATACAGTATCTGTTCACCACTCTGCCTGTGTCAAAATGCTGTGCAAAACTATAGTGCCATCTACAGGATGCATGCTGCAAAAACAAGAAGAACTCTCCATGACCTTGATTGCCTGCATAGTTAATGCACAACTGGCTGTTTGGTTTGATTTAAGCAGGATTTGAAAGTGAATAAAGCCAAAAAGATCAGCACCCATTCCTCTGTGCGGTTTAGAGACAAGGCCTGAGAGACTTGTCCCGTGTTTCTGTCTTCACACTTGCTTAACACTTGTTTTAAACAATGGCTGGATGGAGAATAAGCCTTATCTCCAAAGAGCCTTTTAATTGGACTTCTGTCTGCATAATGGGGTCTAAATCAAACCGAGTACAGATTGGACAGAGGGTTAATGAGTTGTCAGGGAAGTCGAACAAAAATAGACTCTATCTCATCTCCACTGGGACTGTACCCGCTCCAGCTGAGGCTTAACTCTGCATCCACGAGACACGCAACACTAAAAAGCGTCCACTCCAACACAGAGTGAGGGCCAAGCCTGCATTTCTGCTGAGCCCAACACCGCATTGATTAAGATTCTCTCCGGGAGAGTTCAGGCAGGGGCTGGCCAGACTGCGCCTGTCTTCTGCAGCTTGGAGGGAAAATAGAGAGAAATGCAGATAGTGTGATGATAAGCAGTTAAAGCACATCACCAGGAAGGCTAGCAGGCTCCTCTGAACGTTCTCCCACTGGAAGCAGCTTTTGATGTACTGCAGCGTGGATATGATCGCCCTGTACAGCGTCTGAACACGCAGCACGTTCCTGGCCAGCGCCTGAAAGACAAATTTAAAAACATGCATGAATATTACAGCAGTTGTGCACAAACATGGATTAAAGTGTTCCTAATGGTGTGTGTGCATGAGAAATGTATTCAAAGCAAACAGGAAAGTGACACAGTGAAATAATGAGAGTAGCCGGTATGTTTTGGAGTGAGCCACTATGGTCAGGTCGAAAAATGTCAGTAATCTGACCTGATTTTGTCAACTGACACTCTCAACATTAAAACAGAGGGAAACGCTGCACGTTACCATCCCAGTGCTCAGTGTGTAAGCCAATTTCAGCATTAGCGAGCGATGTATTGTCTGACAACAATGAGCCTTTGTAGGGAGTACAGACAGTCAGGCACCCTGTCTCGCACCCTGTCCTGCACACTGTATATCAAACTAATGTAGCAGAACAGCGGACAAGAACTCTGCACAGTCGGGGTCAATTAAAGCCCGATTCAACAAAATCAGGCAGAGGAAAGACTTTGCTCCCTGCAGTCGATGCTTTTCAGGAAAAAGCAGAGCAGAAATGTTCACGCTTACTTCAAAAACAGATTAACATTATTTCTGCAAAGGTATGTATGATCACTTCTTTATCTGACTCTACGTTTTCTCTATGATTGGTTTTCTAATTATCCATACATCACAGGAATATTGTCAAAAGTGCAGTGACCTCTGATCCTTGCCCTCTTTACACTTGGATGCTTGAAATGTTTAATGTTATGGGTTTCAGGGCCGTCATTATTTTCACTGCCACTATAAATCTGCCGCTGTACATCATAATGAAGAAAAATCTCTTCTGACCTATAAATGGTGGGAAAAAATTGAAAATGTGCAACTTTTTAGAGTTACAAAAAAAGCACAGCGTCCTATTTATATCCTAGTAATCTTCCCTAATCTGAAAAACCAAAAGAAACCAGTGAACTACTCAATAAATCATCTGTTGTCTAACTTGTCACTCCATAAAGTGCTTTTCTACTTTTCAGAAGTATGAAAGTCTTCAGCCACCATAACATTTTTAAAAACATAATTCATCAAACATCTGAAGAAAATCTGTCCAACTTGCAAAAAAGGGGTACGTATTTGCAAAGTTTCAGTACTAGACCTTCGTCAGGCTAGTATTGAAATGTTGTAAATAAAAACCCTTTATTGCAAGTTGAACGGTGTGCAAGAGTCTCCTTTAAGTTGTTTGCTGAACACCTTGCCCACTGATGCACCTGTCCTAAGAAATAGATGTGGAGAGTGATTCTTTCATTGAAAACTGTAATCCATGCCATTTGTTCTGTAACATAAATGACTGTGTAAGATTGTTTCTAAGCATAACAACAATCTCAAGCAGGCCGTTTTTCTTGCTTGTGGAGAAAAATAGCAGACGAAACCCTGACGGTCAGTGCTGACCTACACAGAGGTCTGGCACAAATAGCATAGAGACACTATGTTATCGCTGGAACAGAGAGACAAATAAAAGACAGCCTGCATTTAAAGAAGAGCTCTGTTAGTGCTATAGAAACCTGGTATGATGTACTAGAGTAGTGGTTTTCAAAGTGTGAGGTGGGCCTCCCCTGGGAGGTGCAACAGGACTTCAGTGGAGGCACAGAACCATAAACCACACAAAGGTGATTTGCTTTGCTAACTCCTGCTGTGCACAGGGAAAATTAGACAATTATCGTTAATGTAGAGTTGACAATTAAAGTTGGGATTTTCCTGCATTGGTACTGATGATGCAAATGGCCACATTGTTTAATCAGCAAAGATGTACACATTAAAGACAGCATTAGGCTGTGTAAACCCTGGGGTCATATTGAGACAAAAGCACTAAGTCTAGTGACCAAACCAGGGGATTTTTTTGAGAAGAAGTAAGAGGAATTTTAGACACTGAAGGTAACTGAGAATCAGCCTGTATGAGTGCAGGTTTTTTGCACCAACAATGATCAAAAGTGATTACGAGGCAAGGCTGAAGGTAGAGGATGATCTGTTGTTATGCAACCCTGCATTAACTGCATATATGCTAACTCATAGTTCCCACTAAATAAGAGTGTAGAGCATTAAAATCAGGTCTTATTGGCAATAAGTTCATCACTGAAACTAATTAGCTGACTGCCTTGGAGAGATGTATGTTTAAAAAAATATGCTGAACAAAATATAAAAATGTAAAAAAAAAAGCTTAAAAAAGAAACATAAATGTTTGATAATAAAGTTGTTAAAATCATATTTTTTTTATGGTGGTGGGGGTCCAAGGAATAAATTATTTTCTCTTGAGGGAGGCTCACTTTCCAACACTTTGAAAACCCCTGTACTAGAGGATTATTGGAAAAAAAACTTTAAGCTAGTCCCTTCATAGGAGTTTAACATGTGGTACATGCAAAGTAAGGTCACCCTCAATACTAAATTTGGCCTTGGAAACCACTTTAATGTGAAAATTGTGGTCTTTGTTAATTGTGTGTACTTATTATTGTAGTTTTTATTTTACATAAGACACTGGTGGTCATTAAAACTTTACCAACAGTATGAGGTCTGTGGTGGCAAAGCATTGATGGTGTACTTAGTGTAGATTGCTGAGAATAAAAATAAATTTAAAAAAACTTTATCATCAGACATTGAAAACATTTAAGGGGGTCTGAATACTTTCTGAATGCACGGTAAAACTTACAAAAAAAAAAACTCTTTTAAAAACCCATTTGAAACAAACTGCAGCCATAAAAAAAGCAAGATTGTTAAAGCAACAACTGATAAAACCAAGTGTTGTATAGAGTTTGTTTTATGTTGTTCAGAGTGGTTACTGCAGAGGAAATAAGCTATGTTTACAAAGGCCTTGATGTTCATGGAGAAAATAAAATGACATTATGAAACAATCTATAATATATTTCTGACTGAAGGTGGTTTAAACATCACATCGCCTGTTCCTGTGACATTATTTGTCTTTTTGGGCTCCTTCAGAATAGCAGGATGTTGGCTGTTGTTCACACCATCATGGTTGTGAGCTGCTTCTGTCATTCCTGTGTTTCTTTACAAGCTTTATCCAAACTGAGTCAATAAACTAAATATTTTTTCCTGCCTTCATACATGTTATAACAATAATTTTCTAAATAGGAGCTAAACAGTAGATAAACTGTGCATATTAATCAATTGTTAAAGGAGGTTGTCACCAGCACATATTATTCTAAGGAGTGAAGAATGACTGCTCTATGTAACTGTGTGCTAGTGAAAAACCAATACTATGATAACCCCAGAGCTGAATGGTATATTGTTTAACAGCCAGGGTGGGGATGTGCACATGGCAGGACCTGCAATACTAGTCATGTGACCTCAAGCACATCATGCCAACACGTCTGTGCTGTTTAATGCAACCCAAAATGTAAATTTTATCGATTTTGCGACTAATTTTCAATAAAAATCAGTCTGAAATCACCATCAGCAGTCAGAACTGAACACAGGGCATGCAGAATCTGTGTTAATCCTTCCAGTACATTCAGGCTACAGGCGACGCTGCCTCTGTCAGACACACCGGCATTGAGCAGGTAGATGCTGAACTATGCAAGGTCCATCTTGCGTGAGCGCTTTCACGCTATCAGCAGCACTTCTTCAGGTTCTCATTTATACATGGTCCATAAATGGCACAGACATGCCATCATACAATAATGAGGCTGATCTTGTCAACTAGATATTCACAAACTGTGAAAATTAAGGTTGATACTGATGTTTAGAACAACAATTTAATTTTCCATAACTTATTTGGTGTAAGACTCCTAGTATGCCAACATTCTCTCACACATTTGACCATGAATACAAAAAACCATGGGTGAGGGAAATATATTCATGCCGCATTATTTGGCTGATAGCCCACGTTGGTAAATAGTGCTGATATCAGCCAGTTCCAATGTTAAACTAATGCATCCCGACATCCAAATATAGACTAAACACAACTTTCATTGTTGTTGGAAATAGGTGATGGCATTAAAGCTGCACAGTAACAAGCAATAATCTTATTCTGCAAAGTGAATAAAGAAATGAGGGCTCCAACTTTTCCTCCTCTATTCCTCCTTCTTCTTGTGTGTGTCAGAGCCACTTTCAGAGGGCTGATCCAGTGCTGGATGTTTTACCCTTTAATTTATCTTGTTAATCAATCATGGTTAATATAATTTGGCTTTGTGACAACAACAAAAATACCACAAAACCTTGTTAATGTCAAAATGAAAACAGATTTCTATGAAGTAATGTCAGTTACACAAAAATATGTAATATGAAATAAGTGACTGCATAAATATTCAACCACTTCAAGTCAGTATTTAGTAGAGTCACCTTTGGCTGCAATCACAGCACCGAGTGTGTGGATAGATCTCAGTCAGGCTTTCACATCTGGACACTAAAATTTTACTTGTTCTTCTCCATAAAACTGCCCAAGCTTGGTCAGACTGAACAGGGATCAGGCATGAACAGCCCTTTTCAAGTCAAGCCACAAATTCTCTATCAGATTGACTTTGCCACTCCAGAACATTCACCTTGTCATCTTTAAATCAATTCTGTGTAGCTTTCGCTCTAGGTGTTGGGTCATTGTCTTGCTGGGAAATCAATCTTCTCCCAAGCCTTAGTTCTCTTGCGGACTGAGTAAGATTGTCCTCCAGCTTTTCTATATTTTGCTGCATTCATTTCACCCTCTACCTTTACAAGCCTTACAGGGCTGGCTGTTGGGAAGCATCCCCACAGCATGATGCTGCCACCACAGTGCTGCACAGTGGGGATGGTGTGTTTGTGGTGATGTACAGGGTTGAGTGTCCGCCACACACAGTGTATTCTGATGGCTAAAAAGCTCCATTTTGGTCTCATTAGACCAAAGAACTTTCTTCCACTTGACCATGGAGTCTGCCACAGGCTTTCTCTCTGCCACTCTCCTATAACGCTTTGACTGGGCAACAATTGTTGAAAGCAAAGTCTCCCATCTCAGCTGCTGAAGCTTGTAACTACGTCAGAGTAGTCACAACCAGCCTCTCTCACCAGTCTCCTTCTTGCACAGTCACTCAGTTTGTGAGGACAGCCTGATCTAAGTAGATTTACACATGTGCATTTCCTTCCATGTATCCATCCCTTGGCTTATACTTTTCAATAACCTTTTCTCTAAGTTGCTTGGAGTGTTCTTTTGTCCTTATGGTGTAATGGTAGCCAGGAATACTGATTAACCAGGGACCTGGACCTTCCGGACACAGGTGTCTTTATACTACAATCTCAGACACATTCACTGCACTCAAGTGATCCTCATTTCACTAATTATGAGACTACTAGCACCAGTCGGCTGGACCTCTAATGTATTAGGTCAGTCATATTTCACATTCCATTTATTTTTTTAATTGACAGCATAAGTCTGTTTTCACTTTGACATTAAGGAAGTTTAATTATTGATTTATAAAACAAATAAAAGGGTAAAACATCCAAGGGGGTGAATACTTTTTAAAAGCATTGTATCTTAATTTGGCTTATTTCTTAATTTATTAAAAAAGAAAATCAGCATAAATAACACAGAAATTAAAGACATTGCAACATCCATTTTTTCTGATATCCTTCAGCCCTAGTCAGGTGTTTGCCAAAAATGTATTTTACTGAATTGTATCGTTGATTATAAGTCCTTTATTTTTAGAGTTAATAATTCAGTGCTGCTTCAAACCTTTTTGGAAAACTTGGGGTTATCCTCCATGAATGTCCTCTCTCTGGGCTGGAACGTTCTGATACTCGCTCTGACCTGATGAGAAAACATCAGTAAATGATGAGAAGCGGACAGAATCAGGCCTTTCTTTCAGAGCTGTCGTGTCCTCTTTACGAGCTGAACTTTTACTCACAGGGTTAAAAATAACCTCGAGCTCCAGAGTGATGCTCCCTTTCGACAGCCCGCCTAGGTCCTCTTTCTTCAGCGGGTAGGTGATCTGCTGTCCCCTGCGGATCTGTGGGACAGAAAGGGCATCAGGTGGTGAACTCAGACATGCACCTGACCATCAGTCAAGCTGGATTACATCTTAGCAAGTCCTCAACCTGCAGGAGTGTGATCGCCCTCTTCACTTTAATTTACACTAGGAGTGGTAATAGATTAGTCTATACAATGGACTCCTGGAGAGGTGTGTGCGTACCGAGAGCAGAGGAATGGCGACTTTTCCCAGGAAGTCTGGCGCCTTGTCTCCATCCTCATCAAAGATGGTCACTACCAGAACATCATGAATGTCTTTGACAGGGCTGCAGGAACAAATAACAAGGTCAGATACTCCTTAAAATCAGGTTTAAATAACAAAACCCCATTTCCAAAAAGTTGGACCATTGTGTAAGATGTAAATAAAAGCAAAATGAGATGTTTTTCAATGAATTAAACCTAATATTTAATAAAAATGACACAAAGACAACATATTAAATGTTGAAACTATGGAAATGTTTTGCTCCTGTAAAAAATGCATGCTAATTGTGTTGCCAGTATGAAATAAAAAAGGCACAATTAGCATGCATTTTTTACAGGAGCAAAACATTAGAACGGTGATGATAAAACTTTAACAAACCGTATGCTTGCTTTTTGTTAACGAGTAGAGACAGGACTAAAAGGTTAGTGGTGCGCTGTCGGACATTCAAAAATCCATGATAATTTCTCCCACTGTGCATCTGATCTGTCTGTCAAAATACCAGCAGGAGACAGAAGTGCTGTGTGCACTGCCCAGCAAAGAGCAGGAGCCTACGTGAATACATGCTTGCATGTATGTGTGCAAGAAGCAGAGCTGCACACAGAGCCAGCTGATTAGATAACGACCCTTAACAAGCTAACGTTTGCCGGGCCACACAGTAAGTAATCTCTATTAACAGATTCTACATAGAAATCTAGAACCTGTACACAGGGGTCAGCATGGGAAGTGCTCTGGTTTCTGTTTGCAATACATTTGTTCAACTGTAATTACAAATATTGTACAAGCAGGATTTGGTGTGTGCAGAAGAAAAAGTCCATGTGAGGGTTAGAGTTCCAAAAGTCCTTTTTGCTTAGGAAGGTTCTTGATCGAGGGAAGCGGCCCGGAAGCATCAGAGCAGCAGAAATTATACGAGCAAAAAGGAGCTTCACTAATTCCTTTATTATCTCCTTTAGCAGAGGATACACTGGACCATCCTTCACCAAAGTGGAGAAGAAAAAGAGAAGAAAAACCAACAATTCTTTGTGTCAATTTCATATAAAATAATGCCCCTCATTTAAAGTCCATGTGAAGTGATTGTAAAAATAATAATCATTAGGTTTGCTGTCTGACAGGTCACTATATTATGAACCACCAAGACAAATTTCAGTCATGAAAAACATACGTTCAGAAAATCATGCTTCAATATCATGAAAAATGAGGCAGTAAAATCTGCTCTAGGATAGTGTGGGCATGGCGGTTTTATGAACTGTAGCCACGCCCTTTACGAGAAATATGATCCTCTAAAATTTTATGAAAAATACATCTAATCAGAGCATAGCTGCCTGGCTCTGTGCCAGAGCAGAAAAGGAATTGGGGATTAAATTTACTGTTTTCTGGCACAAATCTCTCCGCTATGATACTTCTAATGACCCGTGGGCCACTGTGGCTGATAGATTTGGGAAATTTACCTCACGATGAACAAAAACACAGCATGTAGCTGACTGTTAACTTTCAATGAAGGCAGTTATATCAGCAAACAAAAGACTATTAAGATTAACTGCTTAGTGATTTTATATCATTGTAGCCTCAGGGGGGCATGGTTATTTCCCATCAACACTGGTGATATCATGGGCTCAGATTCTTGCCATACCTAATTTAAACCAAGCCAGGAAAGAAACTGTCTAAATCAAAAATATACACAGATCTCAGTGTTTTCCCCTGTTTACAGCAACCTTATTACAATATATCAAGTGTGTAAATCCACACTCAGTAACCCATCATGACAAAGTAAAAACAGAATTTTAGAACATTTTAAACCTATTTAAAAAAAAGCTGATACATCACATTTCCATAAATAATTCCACTAATTTTAAGTAGTACCTTGCTGCTGTTATCAAAAACAGTCTGTATTTAAAAAAAAAAAATACTGATGTAGTTTATAAATATCCCAGCAGTGGCTGCACTTCCTCCAAAAGCTCAACCAGTTTGGGGTGTGCCGCAAACTAATGTTGGTGTTTTATCACTCCACGGTTGAATCTGTCCTGACCTTCGCCATTATCTCCTGGTTTGGTTTCCTCTTTTTAGGAGATAAAAAGAGGTTAGAACACATTGTTAAGGTTACCTGTAAAATGATTGGCATTAAATTTCCTGATTTTTTCTAACTTTTTACAAGAGGGTTTAGTCTACGGCTCAGGACATCAAAGAGTGTCCTGAGCGTCCTCTTCATGATGAATTTTTGAGCTCCATCCTCTGGCAGGAGCTTCAGATTACTGAAGGTCAAATCCAAAAGGATAAAACATTCTTTCATCCCTCAAGCCTTTACACAACTAAATTTGAAAATGAACAATCATGATGCACCATATCTTCACCATATTTCACACAATGCCCCAACTTTTTAGAAAATGTAAAAATGTAGGGGATAAAAAGACAAAGTGTGGTTAGAAAAAGAGGAACTCACAATGTGAAGGCTTTATTCCACTCTGGGTGGAGGCTCTTGTACACCGTGTGGGTCTGCAGTCTGTCATTGCCCAATTCGAGTACACAGAAGGGATCACTTTTACCTGCACATCACAACAACAAGAAAAAAAACTCTCACTCTGGGCTCCATCTGTCCTGTGACACAGAATAAATACAGATCTGAAATGTGCAGACACAAACCGTTTAAATCAGCTGCCAGCAGATCTGCAGCCTTGATAACCTTGATTTGAAGGAAACCAACATCACGCAGGTTTTTCAAGGACCTTTTCAAACTCTGTGAGGACAGAGGAGAAATGAAGAGTTAGACTTCAGTTCATTTAGACAACATAGAGTGAACAAACTAACTACAAGACTACACAATTGTTGTTATTTTTTATCCATTTTTTAAACTCTGAAATATTCTAATCCATTTAAATCCTCTGTGGGAAAAACCCAGTTAAATTAAGTGATAACAGCTGACAAGGTTGCTAAAAAAATCTTTGGTCTTCTACAGGAGCATATACCATTATTTCACACTCTGGTAGCTCAGGTTAAGCCTACTTTTAATCGTTGTGACATTATGGTTAATATCAGGCTCTATTATGGTTAATGTAAGGCTCTGGCTGATGGGGTAGTAGAAAAGAGTAAGCAGACATGTTGTATCCCTCCTCTCAACCTCTGAAGGCCCTTTTATGAATTCCCAGGGTAGATTCACCTCAACTGAAAATCTGGCGTTTAGCTACTCTTTAAGTTGCAGAAGATAAATGGACCCTGTCAGACTTTTCCTTCTCTCCAGGAAACATTTCAGACAACTTGGGTTTAGAAATAAACCCTGTTTAGGACTCTGATCTTTATGAGTCTAAATCAAACTAAAAGTTGCATTCTGTTCAGAGTTTTCTAAGACAAAGGAAACCTGTGGGGTCTGATACAAGTCATAAGATGTTCTTTGTAGCACAGTCACAAATTCATATCCATTTTCCTCTAAAAATCATCTGTTTGCTAGAGAGACCAGGGTTACAGCTGGACCTCTTTTCAATGTTTTTACATTCTTTGGCAAACTCTTCTGTAACG
This sequence comes from Cheilinus undulatus, assembly GCF_018320785.1. Taxonomy (NCBI): domain Eukaryota; kingdom Metazoa; phylum Chordata; class Actinopteri; order Labriformes; family Labridae; genus Cheilinus; species Cheilinus undulatus. The sequence continues at coordinate 15,506,119 of NC_054865.1, forward strand.
ATGGCTTCTCTCCTTATTTAGATATCTGTGCTGCACAGCTAAGTCCTGACATAATACTGATGGAATTCCTCACTAAATGACCTTGTGGCTGATGTCATGGCTTATGTAACATTGAATAAGGAGATTTTATCTCAGAGATAGAAGAGATGAATCAGAAATCTTCAGACCAGTTTACACCTGGTGAACCTAGATCTGACTGAATGCTGGGACCCAAGGGTGCTGGTTTGGTTCAGTAGGTAGAGCAGGTGCCTCATATGCAGAGGCTATTGTCTTTGATGCTTTGGCTCAGGTTCAACAGACCTCAGCTCTTTCATGCATGTCTTCTTGACAGGGCTGCTCCTGGGGAACTAGGTAGAATTTTCTGTAAAGCCTTTATCTAATGTTAAAACAGCTCTCCAGATATACTCAAGGGAGCATTATTATACTGGGGTGAAGTTGATCAGTATGAAAAGCTGGATGATCATTTAACAACAGTAAATTTATTATTTAGATACCATCCTGATGAATAGGAAAAAATCATGTGATGTGCAAACATAACAGGACCCCCATAGTGAATAGGCTCTGCACACAACAGTGTTAATTTTGTTGACTAAAAATGTTTGTGACAGCCTTTTCATCCATGACAAAAACTAGACTAAGACTAACAAAAAAGATTTGTGATGACTAAAACTGACAAAAAGTAAGTTTAGTTTTCATCAAGATGACTAAAACTAGACTAAAATGTAATGTAGTTTTCATTGGACATTCAAAACCCATAATATTTCTCCACTGTGGGTACATCTGTCAAAAAACAATGCAAAAATGTTTTGAGTTTTCATTGAATAAAACTAAAATGGATTTCATTTAAAGACTAAAACTAAGACTAAAATTAAAAAATAGCTGCCAAAATAAACACTGGCACACAAGCCCGCTCTCTCTTCCCCACGTTTCCCTACTCTCTTACTAAAAGCAAAAAGGCAAAATAATAAAAAAAAGAAGAATGAGTCTTTCATCAGATTCAGACTGAGTTTGAACTGAGGGCTTTTTCTATCTTAATAACAATTTTTAAACGACTTGTGGTTTAGCTAAATTTTCCTGATGAAGTGACGCCACAGGACAGTAAAACTATAATAACTACAGTAGTGCAGGTACTGACGTAGGTGTCGAGCTGGTTCTGTAGCTCACGAGGCTCACTGAGCGGAGCGGAGCAGAGATCGGAGATGGAGATGCCGCTGCACGTGTTCAGCGTGAGCAGGAAGATCAGGCGTCCTCTCCCGTTGTCCAGAGTATGTGTGAACAGCTGCCTTTGATCATAAGGAACCTTGGACAGGTTGATTTCACACCTGCACATAAACATAAATACAGAGGCCTTTAGATTAGGACCCTGACAATTACACAGAATAGAGGGGTAAGCACTGATGTCACTCTGAGCGCAGGAAATGGATGAAAAGGGAAGGAAACAGTTATAACCACTTTAATTAGGGATATTTGAACTCAACAGAGATCTATACTGTCTTCTGAAGACACAGCAGATCATTAAGACTGATATGACATCACAAATCCGAGTGTCCTGAGAACTCTGGAGAACTCGGGCCATGCACAACTATGGGACTGTTGTATGAGCACAAGTTTTGGCCGTGTGTCATAAACGTTTCAGTGGCACAGCAAATGCTGACATTAGACCACCGCTGTTTAAGAGTTGGATGCAGTCAGTCTGAGCAGAGGCAGGGATAAAACAATCATCAGAGGGAGGGAATCAGAAGCAGAAGTGGGGGAAATCCCCACCATCCCCCCTGCAATTCATACCCTGTTCATCCCTACTTTAATTTATAGTAGATGTGGCTGTAGAAGACTCATGGTGCCTCTTAGGTACTTACGGAAACTTTTTTCTGAAACAAAAAACAAATGGCACATAGACAAGCATGGTCATAGCCAAACTCATGCACAATAACAGAGGTACAAAGCCACGCATGCTTACGATCCCCAGCACTCCTCAGTCCTCCGTCCCTCCTTGCACCAGAGCTCCACCTCCAGGATGTCTGAACCATCCATGAACTGGTTAAATGTGAACCTCTCTCTCCACTGAGGGTTGGACACTCTGCCCTGAGTCTAAATAAGGAAAAAAGACCCATAAAATATTACAACCAAATAACAAATATTTATTTGCATGTACTCTGTCAGCTGATAAAAGCATTTCAAAATAAAATAACACTGTCAAAAAACACAGAAACTCTTATTATCCTGGTACCTTACAATTATGATCTGCTTTCTGTGCTTTACCGATCAATTCTGTGTCAGACAAGAAGCAGAATTTTCCATTAAGACAGGACAATTATTAACCATCTCTGCTGGCAGCCTGAGTTTATGCAAAGACAATGGACGCAGTGGCAGTGTAGCTCATTAGCATGTGCTGCAGCTTTGATGTGTAATGGATGATGCTGCAGAATAACAGGATAATCATCAGTGACAGCAGCCACAGAGCCAGCAGTGCACAAAAATGAGCATCATCACTGCCAGACGTCATGCAGCTGCCAGGATGAGCCGGATTTACGGCTCAGGCATTTCCTGTCTCATACCAAAAATCCACTTATCTTATTTTGAACTCATTCATTAATTTTAGGTCACCCATTGACACAAAATCAGCGATGGAAAACATACGAGAGAAATTAAATATGTGGTGTGTTTACTTAGTTCTGCAGTGTGAGAAACACCCAGCTTTCATGAATTTAGGGTCATACAACATTTACTTTTGCAGAAGCATGTATTTCATAATGTTGACTTCTAAAATTCCAAGGCAGTTTTAAATTACTGATAAATGGGTATAGAATACTGAGCACCCATGTTTTTTTTAAATAAATGACTGAGTTTAGTTAACCTTCACTCCAATATCAATGTTTCCTGCCAGCCCCTAGGGAAAATTGACAGCAAATGCATCTGAGGAGGTGATAAAAATTACATCAATCAGAATAAGACCAGAGTTTACACATAGCAGTGACAAGAAGATAAAGACCAAATGTTGCGTCACCTGCCATTTCTTTGTCGTCCACTTTATATTATGCCTTGCCTCCTCTAGCCCCCACCCCCAAAGTCTCCCACAGTGAGTTGCATGTGTTAGTCAGTTCAGGAAGATCAGAGGGGGAGTCTTTATTGAAATGAATAATCACATGAAAATATGCAATATGCAGAATGCTGGAGGCTTGCACTTGTTTTTCAAGTCTTTTGAAGTTGCAGGAGTCTATTAAATTACTGAGCATCATTTATAGGCCATACCAACAACTTTGCACAGACTTGTGCCTGTTTCGGACTGGGTGCATGTTTTGCTGCATGAGTGTGTTTGCTCCAACCCGCACTGTCACAGCTTTGATACCAGGCGCATGTGTGCTGCTTGTTGGCTTTGTCTCTTCCTCCTCCTGTCTTTCTTCAGGAGTAATAAATTGGTAAATCTCCCTAGAGGTGACATTGTATCACTGAAATGAGATGAGGAATGTTCAGGAAATAAAGCATTCTGAACATGTGAATTTCTCCACAGACATGCTAGACTGGGCTCTTACTATGAACGTACAAATGGGAAATAACTTGTTTCTTTTGCCTGTGACACGTTTTATCGATGTCGAAGCAGAACGCTTCACCAGTAGCTGTTATTAACAACTTTATTAGACTGGCCCATTTCAGATAATTGCCTTCATCTACAGACACTGCAAACATACTTTACCATTGTGACAAACATATTCTAAAACAAGGTCAAACTGGCTTTCTATTTATAATATTCCAGTCTGTTTAAGCCAAAAGATGAACACAGAAAAAAATAGGAAAGACTTCTATACTTCCGATTCTCTGTATGTGGGAGGCATCATGTCTGGAAGATGCGGCATTCATAGGAAGTCTGAAAGTCCTGAATAACATGCGAGCCAAATTGAAAACAAGCCGTGTTATTAGCAAGATCTCATGTACCCGGTCTGAAACTGATCTTAGACCTTACATCATATAGGTATAAAGGAGACCTAATCTAGTCACTTTAACTGGTTACATACGGCAGCAATGTCTCAAAATGCCCTGTAAAGGTCACTCCTTTGTATACCAGTTGTGAATACCCCCAATTTTATTATAACTCATATCTATTCTTTTACCGTTTTCATTAGAATTTTTGTATTCACTACCTCTTTGTGTGCTTTACAGAACATGATAGACACACAACATATCAAATTTAAAAACTGCATATTCAATGTTGTTTATGCACCAGCTTGATGCATAAAACCTGATTAAAAGCAGATACTTCTTTATAGAACATTATATTCAACCCCCTACATAAAGTCAGGAAAAAGCCCTCCAGTAAAAATCTGTTTTTAAAATGACTTAGAGGAAAGAAGAGTGTCAGCCACCGTGGTTTCCTCAGGTAGGTTGTTCCAGAGCCTTGACGGAAGATGCTATGCCCCCCCTTAGCTTTCAGCCGAACTTCTGGTAAAAATAAAGATCTTTGCCTGAGGATCTCAGTGTGTGTGCAGGAGGACAGGGAGATGGGAGGTTGGTGAAGTAACTGGGACAGAGACACTTTAAAGTGGTCAACAAAATCTTAAAATTTATCCTAAAATGTACTGGCAGCCAATGTAAAGATGCTGTAACAGGTGTAATGTGCTTGTACTTCTTAGTTCTGGTTAAAATCTTGGCAGCAGAGTTATGCACCATCTGTAGCCTGCCCAGGGATTTGTGGTTAAGAACTGCTGTTGCAATAATCAAGCCTTGAAGAAATGACAGCATGTAAAACTGTCTCTGTATCTTTAAAAGTTAAAAATGACGGAATCTTTGAAATATTTTTGAGGTGATAAAAACGCAAATGTAAATGTCAATATAAACATGGTATCATCTGCCTGCCTGTCCAAGACTCAACTGACTGCAGTTTCAGATTTAGATCAATCAAATGTTGCATTTGAAACCAGAGAAAATACAAATGTTAAGAGAAAACAAAAGGGGAAATTCTACCAAATTAGGCAATTTTAGAAACACAACTACTCCCTCTTCTCTTTTTCTGCATCTTTCTCACTAGCATTGGTTATGAACTGAGACACTTTTTTTTCTAAACATACATGTTGTATGTGTTGTGACAGGTATGTGTCCTGTTAAATATTACAGATGATTGTAAAGCTCAAGAAAAGTAATAGAAATTAACCATTAGGTCTAATTTTAATTTGATCCAGTAGATATTAAATTAGAACAAGAGCTGTTGTCTGCTTGAGATTTTTTTCCTGTTTTCCTTTTTTCTCCCCTTTACATTTATTTTCTTTCACTAATAGTTTACTTTGCTGTCCCTGCTAATATCACACATAGTTGAAGTCTTGTTATGCCAATATGAGTCTGGTCTGCTCAACATTCCTGCCCTTCGTTAGAGAACGTTATTTTCACCACTGTAATGGCACTAAATACTGCTGGTGCTGTAGTCATGGTGATGAACGGAGGTCTTTATTATAATAGGATAAATTCTTTATTATAAAACTGATGATAACACTGATCTATAATAGGGCTGTCACGATATCAGATTTTCACTTCACAATTATCATGGGCAAAAAATGTCACGATAACGGTATTATCACGATTTCAGTAAAAGAAATTAAATAATAATGGGACAATTAATCAAATTGATCTTTAACTTTATTTATGTTGTGTTCTCTCTTTTGGTAGATGAATTACACTCAAAATACCTGTCTAAGGAGGTACTGCAGCTGCTGTGTCATTGAGGAGGGTCAGTGTTTGTGTGTGAGGAGGAAGGGGGAAGGGAGACGAAGCAGGGTGGAAGAAAACAGGGGCGGATGTAGAAACAAACTGTTGAAGTGGCACTGAATCATTTACACGACATTATCATATGCACATTTTTAACATGATATTGAAATTTTATTTTTTAATACCACGATTATCATCAAAATCGGTATATCGCGACAGCTCTAGTCTATAATAATAGGCCACTTCAGTTATGACTTGGCACTCTACAAACAAAGACTGATTGATATTAGTGTAATCATGATTCTGTAGATCATCTAGACCAGTGGTTCTCAAGTGGTGGGCCAGGACCCAAAAGTGGGTTGTGAAACTCTTAGCAGTTGGTCTCGAAAAAGTGCCCGGAAAAAAAATAGTGCAGAAAAGTCTATAAAGTATGGAAGCCATAAGTCAACACAGATCCATCCTTTTATTTTACTTTCTTTTCCTTTGATAAAGAACACATTTCAGTCTCCAAACTCATTTTCTCATGATTTTGAGTTATTTATCTGATTTTCTTGGAATAATAATGCTGTTTTTTTTCAAGATAATGTAATTCCTCACAAATTTACAAAATTGCATGCTGTCCAAGGAAAATGGAGAAAAAATAAAATGTATGCATGCATGATTTATGTATCTATGCATGTTTTTTAGATATACTGAAGCAATTTAATAATAAAAAAAAAAAAATTTGGGTAGTGACTCCTGATAAAGGTGTAGTGGTAGGTCCTGATGCTTGACCAGTTGAGAACCACTGTTCTAGACCTGCTGTCAATGATGTAACATTTGTAATGAGTTGGTTGAAATGAAACTAAAAACTGATCATCTAACATGTTATTTAACTCCTGGAACACATACTTGTATGTGAAATCTGTACTTTACTGGACTGCTTTACATATCAAAGTAAAAATAAATACATAAATTACATCAGTTTTGCAATGAAAACTGCAGATATGCATCGTTCAGTACTCATGGAAGGGCTAATGAAAATAATAATGGAAAAAGTGAATAAATAAATGTGTATATGATTGAGTAATAAAGGGAAAGAATCAGAGGAAAGGGATTAGGGGGTGACTAGGAGGTGGGAAGAATAATACGGAAAATTCAAAGAAGAGGAGGAGGGGAGAAGAGGAGAAGGAGGAGTTGAATAGGTCCAGTCCTCCAGCCAGTACCTTGCTTTTGTATCTCTGCTCTCCCAGTCTGAAACGAACAAAGAGTTGACCCCCCAGCGTGTCCAGCGGCAGCTCCTGACCCTCGACCAGAGTCACTGACACCACAGACGTCCAGAGCTGACTCTTCCTCAGCGTCTCTGACAGCCGAAAGCTCTGAGATGAGCCGCCCGACTGCAGGAGAGGGACATCAAACAAAGAGGAGAGAGGGGGGAGAAAAGGAACAGAGATCCATTCATAATACAAATAAAAATCTTTATACAAAAAATTCCTTTTACAAATAAATTTAATTGTCTTGCAATATTCAAGAAAAAATGCAAACCGATGTGTTAAATAGAGGGGACTCTACTTTGAAAAGGTCACTTAAACACCATTAACAGCTTAAATCAGATGCAAAGATGCTCTACGTCAGAGTTTTGTACCATCAGGGAGAATAAGAGATAGCACTATCTCTCTTCTGCAGTAAAAGAGCATAAAATTGTTCCCTAATTTCACTTAAAGATTAGCTAAAGCCTGACATCGCTACAATGCAGAGCCTATTCCTTGTCTCTATACAATAACAGGGAGCCATATTCTAACATAATTAGCTGAGCTTACATGAAGGCACGGCTCTGTGGGGAGATAAATTTAACCCAGATTCAATTAATGCAGATCAAGCTGACTATGTAGTCATGTCTGAGCATGTTCTCCCACATGCAAAGGCAGAACATTGAGTGTAACTGAATGCACAGTAAGGCAGAGTGTCTGAAGGAGCAGGGAAACATGCACTCAGTGGTCACTTTATTACGTCCATCTGTGCAGTAGCACAAACAAACTGCTAAAGACAGAATCATGTCATGGCTCATGGCTCCAACTGAATCTATCAGCATGCAGAGTTGGTTAGAAGTTTTTGGACTGGTCCCAGAAATAAGTGAAGATGTGCTGGTTTGAGCCCTGCTCACATTCACACACTCGTGCAACACAGAGGAGATGGTGTACAGATGGGATGAGAACAAAAACAAAGCATGCATCCAGCAGCTGCTCTGTGGGTGAGGAACACAACGACCAGACTCGATTCATGGTTACAGCTATTTTTAAATGTTTTTTTATTGTTCATTTTCTTTAAGGTCCTACACAGCTGTCTCTTCTTAAACAGCTAAACTCAAAACCTATCTATTGTCACTCCATGCATGAGCGCAGATGTGATAGATATTATAGTTGGTGTACGTGCACTTTTGCTTTTCTAGGTTTTTATTTGAGTTTCTTTATGTATGCTGTGTGCTGAGTCCAAAATTTACTGGATTAACGTTTTATTGATTTGATTCCTGTAACTCATTCATGGCTGTAGTTTAGACTTTTATCCTTGTATTCCTGTTTTAACAGTTGATGTACAGCACATTGAGCTTGTCTTACAGTAAAATATATCCTCTAAATAAAAAAAAAAAAAGCCATTGCTAGTTCAAGGTTAACAGTGAAGCCTTTGAAAAAGAGAAATATTAAACATCTGTATTTAAAAAGCTAAATAAATCAATAAGAAAGACCTTTGATAGTTTCGCTTGCTATGATTCGTAGCTCATGTGATGTTTTCAGGGATGCTCAATCAACTTTTCAAGGTGAGCGTCATATGTGTGCACAAATAGCCATATTTATTCACCCAGACTACACCAGAAACCTTTGCTGACAGCCCCTAAGTCAATTTGCATGAGAAGTATTAAGTAAAATTTACTATTAGCACAAGGGAATGAGATGTGTGATGTTTGCATCACACAATAGGTGAGTCTGGTGCAATTTTTCTGCACAGCACAAAGATGTTTCATTCTCTTTACTGCTCTCCAGTATGTTATTTTCCACATTCTTTGATACTCTCACTATAAAAAAAATCCACGTAGCACTGATATTCCAGACATGTTTCAGTATTTCTAAAGTTAAGCTGTACAAGGTACTTGGCAAAAGTAAAGCTTTAGAGATTTCAGTGTGCATCGTTTCTTTAAGAATGACAATGAAGCTAGGCTATACAGGGCTACTGATGAGTGCAGTTTCCCCGTGTAATTTAGCAAATTCAATATGATTATGGGCCTAAAAACAATGTTTTTGAAGTGTTTTATTTTGCACCCAGAAAGCCTCTGTGTTTGCCAGTGCAAGCTTTTGTTATCAGTTATGTGGCTTCCGCCCCAGCATATCCTATCAGCGGGTCAGCTGTCAAAACACCTTCAGGACATTTCTGATGCCTGCAGCCTGCACCACTCCCCATGCAGAGTTCCTGTCTCACTGAACACTGTTGTTTAACTGACCTTCTGCAGAAAAATAAATAAAATAGTGCCAAACACAAATGCCTTCTTGGTGAAAAATGAAACACTTCAAAAATTTGGTTTCAGAGTAAAATTGAGCAAACACTGCTTTTGGCCCAATTTTTCCTTAAACTCTCTGACGCAGAGTAACTGTACCTGTCTGTAGTGCTGTATAGCTTAGCTTCCCCAAGCGCGCCCTGTCTGAAGAGGTAATGCCCACTGAAATCATCGTAAGCTAAAGCCACTCCTTTGGCAAGAACTTCATACAACTCAACTTCAGAGATACAAAAACATCCCTTTGAAGCTAAAACTGCCATTATAGTGCTGGATTCTCTTTCTTCAGCCAACATTTCTGTGTTGTCATGTCTATGTCATTATCACTCCATCAGTAGGACAGTAAAAGTCTCCTGAAGTGAGTTTCACATGTCAACAAGCAGTTCAGGAGGATTTGAGGGGCAGCCTGTCCAGAAATGGTTAGGAGTGTGAAAAAGGCTATGGTTTCTAATATAAGCAAATTTTACAGAAATACTGCTATGGCTGACTTTGTGTGTAAGTTTAAGAGCCTGACTATCGTGGGATTTTTACAGATGACATTGATACTGATTGAAGATGAAAAACCTCCCAGTGAGCCCAAACTGAGCTGGAGAGAATAAATTTGGGGTTGATTTTACTATGCCAGTTGACTGTATATGAATATACAGTGCATTCATTAAGTATTCAGACACCCTTCACTTTTTCTAATTTTGTAATGATGCAGCCTGAAAGGAAGTTGGGGAATTTTTTTTTTATTCTCATTAATCTACACTCAATAACCAATGAGATAAAGTGAAAACAGAATTAGAAAAAAATGCAAATTCATTAAGAAAAAAAAAATTTTGAAATATCATATTGACCTTAGTATTCAGACCATTTGATCTGTGCCTGTCAACATTCCTGTCTCTGAGCTCTGCAGGCTGTTCCTCAGACCTCATGGCTTGGTTTCTGCTCTGATATTATTGTCAGCTGTAAGGCCTTCTATAGAGAGGTGTGTGCCTTTCCAAATCATGTCTAATCAGTTTAATTTACCACAGGTGGACTCAATCAAGGTGAAGAAACACCTAAGCAAAGGTCGAGAGAAATAGGAGGAACCTGAGCTAAATTTCAAGTGTTTTTTTAAAAGGTCTGAATACTTAATGTGATATTTCAGTTTTTTGTTTTTAATCAATTTGCAAAAAAAAATCTGTTTTCACTTTGTTTTGATGGGGTACTGAGTGTAGAGTGATGAGGATAAAAATGAATTTTTTCGACTGTAGCATCAGACTGTGACATTACAAAACTGAAAAAAGTGAAAAAAGTTTGAATACTTTCTGAACCCACTGTAAAAAGCTTTTCAATCTTAAAACATAACTTTAGTTTAGGGCATTATATGATAGACCTCTGGGAATATTGGACCACTGCAAAGTATGGATTTATTTGGTTCTATAAGCTAAAAATTTGTGTTTGAAAACATTAAACACTTTGTGTTTCATGGTCAATCTTTCCTCCCAACTTCTGATTAAAATATCAGCATTTACGCATTTTATTTGCGGAAGAAAAAGTGCAGGCGGTGTGGAAAACGATCTTGGTGGTCTCTTAAAAAGAAAAAAGACTTCCAACTTTTTTCTTAATCAGCATCAGTTCTTGCAATGAAGTCATTTTCTTTCAGTTTCTGTCGTTTCAACAAAGCTTTAGTTCATTCTTCTTAATGGAGTACTGATATTCGTTAGCTGACTTTGCATTATGGTGGCACGACTGAACCTTTTAGCAACTAATCAGCTTCATGTACTTGATATTCTTTATTTTTTCAAGGACAGAAACATGAAAACAATGTAAATTAATCATGTCCTGGCCTTAGCAGCAGCTCTAAAATGATAGACTGTTCCTTAGAGACGAATCAGTCAAGTTTGTTGTTGACATAGCTGCCATCATAAGTGGCACTCCTCCTTAATTTTTTTTTTGAATGTTCTAAAAGTTAAATTCTTTCATTTGTGAACCTCTGAGCACAGCAACAAAAAACACAGATTGAAAATTGGACTTAAAGTCCATGATCTTATTGTTTATAGTTTTAACCCAACAGCGGCCTATGGCAGAAAGGAATATGCAAAACCAGACTTTGATTTGATAATAATCAAATATCCTAATTCAATGCTATTGTTGGTTTTTAAACAGGATTTGTTGACATAAAAAAATTATGTAATCTAACACTTTTTTAGTTTGCAAGGCAAATACTGTCACAAAATTCAGCAGCTTTGTGTAGCAGGTGAACAAATCAATTTGTATATAGTTAAAGACTTCTCTCTAATCTGTAGTTCTAATCCTCTTTTCCTGTTTCATTAAATGTGGGGATTTGCTGCCCTCTTGTGCATGGAAAACAAATGAATCAGATCAACTTAAAAACCTTGATAAAAAATTGTTTTCTAAATGTCTGTCCAGTGCTCCCTCCACCGTGCCTTACCCTAATGCTTCTTTTCTGTTTTTGAGGCCACCACTGCCAGCAGGAGCATGCATGTTAGGTGCAAAACAAAACAATACTGGGGTTAGTTGTCAGACACGGACAAAACAATGTGTAAAACAAACAGTGATGAGTGATAAATACGATGCAGCACAAGTATCCCTACTGCTAGATAACATGCAGTAAATATATATGGGAGGTTGCCACACATGGCCTCTTTTGCTGTCTCTGTCCCTGCGTGACAGGCTCAAGTCCACCAGCACGGAGCCCATGTCGTCCTCCAGGCTGTTTGGGTCATCTAGGGGCAAATCCAGCTCGTGGACCCTGAAAAAGGAGAATTAAAGCTTCAGTTATAAAGAAAATTTCAGCATGTGAGAGGAAACAAAGCAGAAGTGTTTTATGAATGGACTACATGCACTGGTGCAGCTGCTTCATAATGTGGATTATGAAATTACTCGTTTTTACTGAGAAGGACTTCAGCTAATTTCTGGTCATCTAACTATTCAAAGCTCTTCTTACACCTCAGATCACCTTCAACTGTTCACACATTGATGGCAAATGCTGATACGTCGAATTTTCATCAGTATAAACGGGTCCCATTCACACACATTCACATGCCACAGAAACAGGAGCAAACTGGAGGTCCACACCTTTGCCAAGGGACACTTTAAAGTGATTGCAGGCTTGAGTTGTCTTGTGAAATGGCCATTGAACATGACAATAGTTCAATCTTGACAAAGAGTCTCTAACTTTTAGGATCACTGAATAAGGGCACAGAACCAAATTTTGAACAAACACTAAAATGTTTTTTTCCCACATAGCCACTGCAAAACTTTACTGTTCAAAGGTAAAGGTTTATCAGATTTAGATTTATCAGTTTATGGTTGAGCTGATTTCAGTCAGAAACACTTTCATCATACATTTTACCATTTTATTGCAAAATGGATCTATAGTTTTACTTGGTGGAACATGCTCTGCTCAAAAAGATGCTCACTGGGTTAGCCAAGCGGCATGCAGTAAGCAATGAATCCATAGTAGCAGGAATCTGAATATGAGGGTGCTACAAGCTTTATGCTATAAAGGAGGAGGCTGGGGTGGAGGAGGTTAAGCTTTGCTAGCAGTGGCAGCAGCATGGTGCATCAGCATTAATGCAAGCAGGGCTTATTGAAAAAGTACATCATTTTTAAATACACTGCTGTGTTGAGAGAAAGAGCTGTGATTGGCTGTAGGAGCTGGGAGGTGATAATTAGGATCTGTTGGCTGTCAGCTGATCACGGCTGGGCGTTTGACAACCGTGTCCTGCATGAACTAACGCTGAGCTTCATAAATGTGGAAAAATCATGATCATGATAATCTGGATTAATATTAAGATTGAGACAATCATGATTAAAAACTTTAATTACTCACTTATTTTACAACAAGACAAGCAATAAATGAATATCTGAGAGTAAATACAAATATCTAAAATAATAATTTATCCACCTTATTCCAAACCCCCATGACACTTTGCATAAATGTGGGTGCAACTTCTGGTCCTTTCTGTCAGAGCAGGACTTTGCATAGTAATGAGATGTGGATCCTAAAATATGTAAACATCACCTGTTACACCTCAAATGGAATAATTCTATTATACCTTCACCTTCCTCCGCCCCTGATAACGTGCATAAATTGAGCTAACTTTATTTGCTTCATAATGGTTTTTGCATATTAACAGGGATGAGTGTAATAAGAGTTGTAAAAGGAGTTGGAACATGAGCTTTTATACTTCAAATAAGATGTAGAGCCCAGTCAGAGCTGTAGCTTGTGTCTCTTTAGTTTGTGGGTTTTCTGAAATTCTTATTTCACCCCAACTCTTTAAATGTGTGAATTATATTAATATCCATGAGTCACTTGTTTATCTCTTCAGTCGGTAAATCTCATATTCCTTCAAAAAAAAAAACAAATAAATAAATATTAAAGGGCACACATCTCTGACGCATTCAGTCAGTTAACAGCTTGTTTTAACACTGTAGTTAGAGACACATTCAAGTTAGTTTAGTTATTAGTACCACGACAATAGAAACAAGATGTTACAGAAAATATAACTTAAAACTTTCAGCCTACCACAGAATTTAGCTGGATTCCTGATTTTAAAAAAGGAATTAGTCTTTCCATAATTTAAGATTTATTCATTCCGAAACAGCTGCTATTGGTGCTGAGTTACTTTTTGTAAGTAATTGGAAAAACCCCCTCAGGAATAAGGTGGATTTATAATAGAAGAAAATCTGGAAAAAACACTACATGGGACATAGTACTTATTTAATGTTGATGGTCTTGTTTCTATGATCATGGGAAGCCTGATTCATGAGAAAATACAATCAAAATTCAAACGTGATTTATTGCCCTACATTAGTTTTCTTGCAGAAACTCACAAATGTCTGATGAGGTAAAATGACTTGCAGTGGAAAAAAGTTTGGAAGTAAAATAATTCAAAGGCTTCTTTACAGTGCTTTAACTATAATCTAGAACAAAAAGTAAACCGGACAAAATGTATGCAATATTATTGCCATGATATTGGCGTTTTGAAAAAACAAGCGTGCTTAGATGCCCTTGCCAATCTGACTCACTCATCACTATTTTATAATGTCTAAGGGTGGCACCTATGACATAAATGAGGATAAAGTAGAAGAAGATAATGACAGTAGGACAATGTAGGACAGCGTTGAAAAGAAGTCAAAGGATGAGGAGTGATCAGAGGTGAGACTGAAACCAAATGAAATCATTATATTAACATTTGACATTTTCAAGATTTGTAAACCAATAAAAAATAAACTTATTTTCTGCACACTTTCTAACTCTCTTCATCTTAAAAAAAAAAAGATATTCGTACAGTAATATATATAAAAACGTTAGCCCTACAGCATCAGTGATAAGGAAGACTCCACATATTGAGTGAGTAGCGTTGTTTAATCCCTACTTGTCATTTCATTGCAGAAGCTCTGGTGCCGTTCCATGCAGATGTGAAGCAAAAACACATTTTTGCAAATATAAGTGGACTTACCGTCAAATGAAACCAGACTATTATTGTATTACATGAAACACATGAAAATATGATAACAAGTAAGAAAAAACAATGTTTATGAAACCATTACTATTTCTAATCAGAAAATTTTAATTTGAGCTGGGATAAACTCCAGCCCCCTGATCCTAAAGGGATTAGCATAGTTGAAAATAGATGTGTAGATGGATATCTACAGGATATCACCTGTTTTGTTTTTTAAAGTTATAGGATCCTTAAAAATATGCCTTTTCTGTTATACAACAGAATTAATCAAGATCAGCAGCTGTAATAAAATCTGTGCAGGTAAACTTTACTATCAAAGACCTTTGTTGTATGTCTCATAGTGTGGCCTCTGTATTATAAATGTATTTATATAGTGAGTTTTACTTTATCAAGAGACTGTGGGAAATACTCAGCCCTACTATGTCATCAAAGCACTGACAAGTTTACTGATTAAGATCAGACTCTGACTCATTTAAATTCCCTCTAAACCCCTGCTATTTAATGCTCTACTAGGAGATGTTTACATGTCTTGAGTGTTGACCTCTACAGTCCAGGATCAGTTTTTAGCTACAGTTGGGTTCACTCCTGCTGCTTCCAACCCAAACCACACTCACTAAGAGTTGAGAGCTAACGCTCGCTGAGAAACTCACTTGTCAATCTCCAGATCGCTCAGGAAGACACTGGTGGAGCCCATGAAGTCATCAGTTGTCAGGTCACGGTCGTACACCTGTCAAATACCAACAGACTGTTAACACACGACATACCGCAACAGTGAGCATCTGTTAAACTCATAGCACCTCTGTGTGAAGAATCTAGATTATGTTCATCACAGACAGACTAAAAATACACAACAGGAACAATTAAAGGTTTCAGTCTGACAGGTCGAATTGAGGTGGAGAGTCAATGGAGCACAAGCAGACTGAAATATGCCATTCATGTGATGACTGATCACGCCTCATAGCATGCCTCTGAGGTTTAGGTGCCATAACGGTTTTTCTCACAGTGCAGGGTGATAAACTCAGCAACCAGGAAGTCATCAAAACTGAGAAACCATCATCATAAGACTTACTACAACAGTAACAACAATCAACCACAGGGATTTTAAAATCCATAAACCCATGTTTCATTCACAATAGAGTAAAATAAACATATCAGATGTTGAAAATGAAAAATTTTACCATTTCATGAAAAAATATTAGCTCCTTTTAGATTTCACGACAGCAAAAGAGTAGGGACAGGGCCATATTTACCATTGTGTAGCATCCTCCCTTCTTTTAACAACAGTGGGAGGTGAGGAGACCAGTTTTGGGAAAGGAATGTTGTCCCATTCCTGCAATCCATACCATTCTTGGTGAAAGGTCTGCAGGTAGGCCAGTTCAGCACCCAGACTCTTCTAAAGTGAAGCCATGCTTTTATGATGGATGTGGTATGTGGTTCAGCATCGTCTTGCTGAAGTATTCAAGGTCTTTAAGATGGAAGGATATGATGTTCTAAGACATCAGTATACTTTTCAGCATCGGCAGTATCATTCCAAATGTGTAAGCTGCCCACGCCATGGGCATTAATGCAACCCCATACCATCAGAGATGCAGGCTTGTTAAATGTGCACTGGATGGTTCCTCTGGTTTTAGTCTGTAGGATATGGCATTCATGGTATTCCAAAAAGAATTTCAAATTTTGATTCATCTGACCACAGAACAGTTTTCCATTTTGCCTCAGTCCTTTTGAAATGAGCTCTGTCTCAGAGAATGTGCCAATTGTGCATCCTGTTCACATACACCGCGTTCCACATTATTATGCAAACGACGTTTTTCTCTGATTTTCTAAATATCAATGCAAATGACAGTCATAATATTTTTCAAGTCATCAACAGTTAGAGTATAATTCAAATGTTTTTGAACAAACTTCATAATGATAACTATTATTCTTTTAAAAATAAAAACCTCAAAATGCACTTTTCCACATGTTCCACATTATTAAGCAGGCCACAGGTTTCAGCAATATGGGAAAGAACAAGGATCTCTCTGCTGCTGAAAAGTGTCAAATAGTGCAATGCCTTGGACAAGGAATGAAAACATTCGATATTTCAGGAAAAATTAAGCATGGTTATCGTACTGTGAAGAAATTTGTGGCCGATCCAGAGCACAGACGGGTTTGTGCAGATAAAGACATAATGAGGAAGGTTTCTGACGGGCAAATACATCAGATTAAGAGAGCAGATGCTAAAATGCCATTACAAAGCAGCAAACAAGTATTTGAGGCTGCTGGTGCCTCTGGAGTCCCACCAACCTCAAGGTGTAGGATCCTCCAGAGGTTTGCAGTCGTGTATAAACCTACTATTCAGCCACCCTAACCAATGCTCACAAGCAGAAATGGTTGCAGTGGGCCCAGAAATACATGAAGACTCATTTTCAAACAGTCTTGTTGACTGATGAGTGCCGTGCAACCCTGGATGGTCCAGATGGAGGAGTAGTGGATGGTTGGTGGATGGCCACCATGTCCCAGTGAGGCCGGGACGTCAACAAGGAGGGGGCGGAGTCATGTTTGGGCTGGAATCATGAAGAGAGAGCTGATAGGCCCCTTTAAGGTCCCTAAAGGTGTGAAAATGACCTCGGCAAAGTATATAGAGTTTCTGACTGACCACTTTCTTCCATGGTACAAAAAGAGAATCATGCCTTCTGTAGCAAAATTTTCTTCAAGCATAACAATGCTCCATCTCATGCTGCAAAGAATCCCTCTGTGTCATTGGCTGCTATGGGTATAAAAGGAGAGAAACTCATGGTGTGGCCCCTCATCCTCCCCTGATCTCAACCCTACTGAGAACCTTTGGAGCATCGTCAAGCTAAAGATCTATGAGGGTGGGAGGCAGTTCACATCAAAACAGCAGCTCTAGGAGAATATTCTGACATCCTGCAAAAAAAAAAATTCTAGCAGAAACTCTCCAAAAACTCACAAGTTCAATGGATGCAAGAATAGTGAAGGTGATATCAAAGAAAGGCTCCTATGTTAACATGAAACTTGTCCTGTTAAGATGTTTTTTATTGAAATAGCTTTGATTTCAGTAAATATGACCCCCTGATGCTGCAATTTCTACAAATGACCATTTTCAGTTCTTTACAACCTATAAAATGTTTTAAAAAGCTGTTGTGCTTAATAATGTGGAACAGTGCATTTTGAGGTTTTTATTTTAAAAAAAAATTTTTTTGTCATTATGAAGTTTGTTCAAAAACATTTGAATTATGCTCTAACGGCTGATGACTTGAAAAATATTCTGACTGTCATTTGCATTAATATTTAGGAAAATCAGAGAAAAATATCATTTGCATAATAATGTGGAACACGGTGTATAGAAGGCTTCATCTTTGCATGATACAGCTTTAACTCACATTTGTGAATGGCATGTCACTGTGTACAGACAAGGATTTCTAGAAAAGTTCATGAGCCCATGAAGTGATTTCCAGACAGAATCATGCCTGTTTTTAATGCAGTGCTGCCTGAGGGCCCCGAGAGCCCCAGCATCCAATATTGACCTTCCACCTTGTCCCCTGCTCAGAGATTTCTCCAGATTCTTTCAATCTTTTGATGATATTATGGACTGTAGATGATGGGACATTCAAAGTCTTCATAATTTCACATTTAAGGAACATTTTTCTGAAAATTTTTCGACAACTTTTAGATGCAGTTTTTTTTTTAGATATTGGTGAACCTCTGCTCATCTTTACCTCTGAGGGTCTCCACCTCTCTTAAATGCTCCTTTCATACCCAATAATGTCACTGACCTGTTGTCAATTAACCAGATTAGCTGCACAATGCTCTGCCAGCAGTTTCACTTAGTTTACCAGTCTTATGCTGACCATGAAATGGTAAAATGTCTCAGTTTCAACATCTGTTATGTGGCAGCCCAGCTTTTCTGGAAGTGAGGCTGTACTTTATAGTGAATTTAACTCATAAAAGTTAAGAGAAAGTTACCTTGATGTACAGTTTCTGGTTCAAGTCTTTCACAGGTAAGGAGAAGGTCTCATTCCATGTGGGGTTCAGATCTTTATAAACCACTTTGCTTTTGTAGAAGGTTTTTCCGTCCAGTTTAAACTTCACATACGGGTCACTGGTTCCTAAAAAATGATAAACAACATTACACAATACAGTTTTACAGTGTCAGTCTTCTACCTTTCAACTGAGCATCCCTTTAACATTTCAATGTTAAATATTATTATTATGGATTGATATCTACCACACTATGTGTGGTTTTTTTTGCCCTTCTCTGCCATTGCTCTATTGTTTCTGTTTTGTTCTTTTACTTGTGTTTAATTGTTGAAATGTTTTTAAAGGCACATATTTGCACATACAAGTCAAAGGAAAACTTCTTCCTTTGCATGCTAAAATAATCAATCTAATATTTTCTCATCTAGTTTTCCTATTCTACTCTGAATAAATGAGAAGACCACTTCTGTCTTTCGCAGGTCTGAATTTTTCCCCATGACTGTGTCTTAATTTACCAGTGAAGCCCCTGTCTCTTATTTCAAAAGTAGTTCACTGAAGCTTTCTAGTTTCCTGTAAAAGACAGGACCTGTGAGCTCATAATGTCAACTCTCATGAGTCTGTACTGAGGATGTGGTTTTGGTTTCTATCCTCTTCAACCGATCGGACCACAATTTCCTGAAACAGAGGCCAATCAAAACTAAGCTTGCCCTGTGAAAGTGACAGCCAGCTTTTGTGAAAGTTTATTGGCATCTTAATACTGTTTATTATTCACAAATCCGAAATTAAATTAAGAAGACTGTTCCTGGTGTAACACAAAAAGAGTTTCTTTAAGTTAAATGGAAGTGCTATAAAACATTTAATTTCATTTTGTAGCTACAGGGTGGTCACGACCAAGAACTTTAAACTTTTATAAGGTACTGGTAAAAATTGAACAATATTTCCTGTTTGGATAGCACAAAAGCAAAAAGTAGAAGTAGAAGTCTTAGGTACCCAATGTTGGGTAACTTCTTTTAAATTTCCCAGAACTTTAAACAAACTCCTCTGTTGTCTCCACTGCTGGCTTTTTAAAGAAACATCAACATAACTCTTGCATTTTTATGGAAACCCCAAAAGGCCTTGAAAAACAATGGACATTTTTTAACTTGTGAAACTGATTTCTCACTTGTGGCAGCTTTTGGTAGAAATATGACCCAAAATATTTCCAGACTTTGCTACTGGACTCCTTGGGTCATGTAAGTAAGAGACGTCTCATTTTTAAACACATGGGGTCAAACATTACAAAGGCTGTCAACCTTATGTAGGTCCGGTCCAGTTATTAATCTTCTTTGACTTAACCAGCAGAGGGCAGCAGACTCCCAACTCACTGTGTGCATCAACGTCCATTTAGAACAAATTCTGCTTCTCTGGGGTTTTGTTGTACCAATACGAGCTTTACACTCACCATTTATTACATAATAAACGTAAGTCATCATCAGCAAAAAGCTATAGGTATATAGTATTTCATAGAAAAAAAAAACAGAAACTCACTTAAAGGTCATTCATACTTAAAGTAAATAAAACATTTTAAGGGGTAAAATAAAACCATAACTACATAAATCAGTAAACAAATGAGTAAATTAAAAAACAATCAGCAGATGAGATGAGTGAAGGCTGATTCATATCACACTGACATAAGTGACACTGTAAATTTAGCTCAGGTTGCTTCCATCTATCCAGTCTGCCATAAAGCACAGATCCATGGAGGGCTGCAATGATGGTTGTTCTTCTGGAACTTTGCCCCTTCTCCACACAGGACCTCTGGAGCTCAGTCAGAGCGGACATAGGTTTGGCCACCTGATTGCTCAGTTTGGCCGGTCAACCAGCTCTTGGGAGAGTCCTTGTGGTGCCAAGCTTCTTTCACTTAAGAAAGATGGAGGCCACTGGCCTACTGGGAAACTTAAGTGCAACAGAATTTTTTCTGCCCTCTCCAGATCTGTTCCTGTCAACAATCCTGTCTCTGAGCTCTGCAGACAGTCCCTTTGACCTCATGGTTTGGTTTTTGATCTGATCTGCATTGTCAGCTAATACTTATGCCATTGTGATATTTAAGTTTTTTCATTTTTTTAATACATTTGAAAAAACTGTTTTTTTTTTTTTCACTTTGTCATCATGCGGTAATGAGTGTAGATTTATGAGGAGAAAATGAATTTAAACAACTGTAGCATCAATCTCCAACAGAACAAACTTTAAAGAAGTGAAGGAATACTTTCATTAAATGTGTCATGAGCTTCTCATACTAAACAAATAAGAGGCCAGACAAGACAGAAAACACTCTTACATTCAATCACCTTCTAAAAGATCTTTTCCTAAAAAGGGAATGGTGTTCTGTGGGGAACAATATCAAATGTTAATAAAAACAGACTCAGTTCAAAACATTTAAACTGCATATTTACATGAAAATTACATAGATAACATATCAAATGTTGAACTGAGAACTTTTCTTTTTTTGTGAATGATGTACCCTTTTAAATTTGATGAAGAACCCACATTTGAAACAGCTGGGACAAGCTGGGTGTGTTTCAGCTCTACATCATCATCTTTTGTTTTACCAGCACTTTACAGTGCTGATCTTAACAAAGCATCGTCAAACATTTTGTGCTTGCTGTAGGATTTCAAAAGTTCAGGCCTGGTCTCCTGTTGTATTTTATGCTATTTTATTCTCATGATGAGTATGCAACAAGTTGGGACTGCAGGCAGGTCGACTCCTTTTCTCTGAAATACATACCAATTTGGAAGCTCAGCCTTTCATGGAGAGTGTGAACCTCTCCCAAACTTTACTTTGGATAGACTTGGCCAAACACATAAATCATCTGTTTCCACTTGTCCTCAGTTCCTATCCAAATGTTTTCTTTAGTATTGCGAAACTTTTTCCTTCTTTTGATCCAATTCTAAAAAGATGTTTCTGGCAAATAACTCAAAATTAACATTGATTTTAACAAAATCAAAATTTCTCAGTTAAAGCATTTGATTTATTGTCTTTTTGATCATGTTAACTAAATATGGGGTTTGGAGGTTCTGCAAAGCCTCACACCCACTTCTTTGGTGTTTTTTAACAACATCCCCTCTTTTTAGGAGGGGTTTTAGTAGGGTTGCTGACAGCTGAAGAGAGACAGGAAACATGGGGAGTGAGACATGCAGCAAAGTCCTCTGAATATGGGCGCCTGCTCTACCCACTGGGCTACTTTAGCACCCTTGGTTTGACTTTATAATGTCTTGCTCTTGATAATTCTCATATTCTCTTTCATAATCTATTACAAAGTCTCCTTTTTCCCTTTACCTTGTTGCAGAAATGTGCTCTATCAATAAACTTGCCATTTGTTGCCTCATTACTATATTTGTCTATTTTCAAACATTTGTTAATGTACAAACTAAACTACGTATTCTTAATGTTTCCTCACAGCTCATCAAAAAGTTCTCCCTTTGGCAGATCCACATCTCTGCTTCATATTTGTCTTCTCTATTGTTACTGTAAAGCACATATACATTATGTAATGCACATAGCTGATCAAACAGGAAAAAGCTTGTTTATGCACTGTTTTAGAAAAAAAACCCTGATGACCTCAACAATAAGAGAGCTTAATTCTGCTGCCACCTGATCCTTCCCTTTCATTTGGTGCATTATCATTGCACAGAGCCTTTTTGTGTAAATATGCAGCCACACGAGAGCAAGAGAGTCATCATAAGAGTGAATAGTTGGAGTGAAAGGCTTGCTGTTATGAATGCTGGGTGTGGTCCAGACAGGTTTTAATACGCTGTGAGGAATCCTGCCCTGGCTGTTTTACACTACAGGAGTGAACCTGATACTCAGCCATCTTAATGTCCCTGGAATCATTAACAAAGCATGCAATAAAAACATAGACACTCCTGGATGTCATTGACTAGCCAAGGCTAAACACACACAGCGAGGACAGTGCAAGCAAAACACAGTACGGATAAATACAAGACCTTTTTTTAGCAAGTTTAGACAATCTTCCTAGCACAAATAGGATTTTTAGTTGAGACTAAGTTAACATGAGCAAAGTTGAGATCTGATAACACTTTAGTTATCAGTGATAGTTCATGAGTGATAAATGCCATTATTAAATGATGAATGAGTTTTATTAACAGTTAAGTGAGCAGAAGAAGGAGCAGCTTAGAACAGCAACAGTAGCATTTATACACATGGTGAGAAAAACACATTAAGATAATAATGATGACAAAGGTGGCTAGCAGTTAAAGCATGCATTATACCCGGCAGGAATGTAAGACAAACTTTACAAACAACAATAAGAGTACAGCTTTCGCCAAGAGTTTTGAGAATGGCACAAACAGTGACTTTCACAAAGTCTGCTGCCTCACTGCTTTAGATCTTGTCAGATGTTCTGAAGTTTACTGAAGTGTAATTACAAGCACTTCATGAGTGCAAAACGCTTTTACTGACTATACATTAAGTTAATGCAAAGAGTTTATATTTGCAGTGTTGACCCTTCTTTTTCAAGACCTCTGCAATTCACCCTGGCATGCTAGCAATCAACTCCTGGGCGACATCCTGACTGATGGCTGCCCATTGATTCTTCAATCAAAGCTTGGAGTTTGTCAGAATTTGTGGGTTTTTGTTTGGCTTCCCACCTCTTGAGGATTGACCAAAGGTTCTCAATGGGATTAGGGTCTGGTGAGTTTCCTGGCCATGGACCCAAAATTTTGATGTTTTTTTTTTTTTTTGACAGACCCACAGTGGAGAAATATAAATTTTTAATGTCCAACAAAGATTTATTTAGATTTTAGTCTAGTTTTAGTCATCTTGACAAAAACTTAACTTACTTTTTGTCAGTTTTAGTCATCACAGATCTGTCTTTGACTAGTCTTAGACTAGTTTTTCATCATGAAAAAAAGGCTGTTGACAAACATTTTTAGTCATAGTTTTAGTCGACAAAATTGTAACTGCTGAGAAGGCAACCCCACACATGAATGGTCTCAGGTACTTTACTATGACAAAGGACTGATGGTAGCACTCATCTTTACTTCTCCAGACAAGATTTTTTTTCTAGATGCTCAAAACAATTGGGAAGGGGATTCATAAAAGAAATTACTCCAGTCCCCAGCAGTCCAATCCCTGTACCTTTTGCGACCCTCCAAAAGCCATTACCTCAATGTGCATGCAGATGCACCCACACCTGCCTGCTGCCATTCCTGAGCAAGCTCTGCACTGGTGTTGCCCTGATCCCGCAGCTGAATCAACTTTAGGACACAGTCCTGGTGCTTGTTGGACTTTCTTTGGCACCCTGGAGCCGTCTTAACAACAACTGAACCTCTCTCCTTTTTGTTTTTGATGATCTGATACATAGTAGATTTAAGTGCAATCTCAAAGCAGCCCAAGAAGCCCTTTTTGTGCAAAGCAACGACAGCTGCACTTGTTTCCTTGCAGGCAACCATGGCTAACAGAGGAAGAACAATGATGTCAAGCACCAGCCTCCTTTTAAAGCTTCCAGTCTGTTATTCTAACTCAGTCAGCATGACAGAGAGATCTGCAGCCTTGTCCTCCTCAAAACTCTCTTGTGTTAATGAGACAATCACTGACACGATGTCAACTCGTCCTTTTGTTGCAGAGCTGAAATGTAGTGGAAATATTTTTCTTGGGATTAAGTTCAGGGCTTTGCAATTAATTGCAATTCATGTGATCCCTCTTCATAACATTCTGGAGTATATGCAGATTACCATCATAAAAACGGAGGCAGCAGACTTTGTAAAAATTAATATTTGTGTCATTCTCAAAACTTCTGGCCACAGCTGTATTCTGTTTTTGCTACAACCATCTGCGCAAAGAAAAATTATGATTTCACTGAATATTGTAGCAGTAAATAGTTTGATGCAGCCTTATATGTCATATCAGATAAGAGCAAACAGATCAGTAAACCAACAACCAGTGTGAGTAATCATCAAGTTCCCTTAAAAATACCAGTGTTTATTCTCCAAAACAGTAGCTGTTGAAGATTTTCCAAGTTTCTGTGGATTATTGCATTAGGATTTTTGCATGTCTAAAAACTCCTCTGTTTCAGCCATTCTGAGAACGAGCAGTTTCTGTGTCTGTGACACAGAATGAGCTGTCTGGCCCCGCCCCTGACCATACCTCTCTCAGCAAATGGATGCAGCACTCCTGATGTTACAATGTTACATACACTTTTATCCAAATTTAAGGATTTGAACCATCAATCTCCCAGACAAAAGTCAGCAGGGTAACCCACTGAGCTATCCAGCATCTCAGCTGGTAGCTGAGAGGATCAGAAGAGGAGCGTGGAACTTTCTTCCAAGCGGGGAGAGCTAACCAAACCTGGGGGCAGATGCTTACTCCCCATGTGACATCATGAGGGTAAAATCTGAGAATGGCTTGTTCCAGCACACATTTTCTGAAAGGTGGAGAAAGAGAGGGTGGAAGGAAATGGATTTTTCTGGTATTTGGGGGGGATTGTGGACAGGCCAGGGGCACATATTTTTGTTAGAAAAGCCTGAAAAAGTGATTTTTGCACAATATGTCCCCTTTAAATGATGAGTTCATCTTATCTTTGTCTATTTTTTATGATCTAAATCATTTGAATGTGACAAATGTGCAAAAAAGAGAAAACAGGAAGGTGGAAAATATTTTTTCATAGTACTGTATATTTTGAGTATTTTACATGTCGTGCTTTAGTTCTTATGGAGCCCATTAAGGGACACAGGAGAAAAAAATAAAAAATGGGAGAATTTTTTTTAAACAGTTTGCGAGATCTCGCAAAAGTAGATTTAAACGATGTAGCAGTAACTACTTCCGGGTCAAACCAACCAAAACAATAGAGGGCGAACATCTGTGGGGGAGATTAATTGAATTTTACTTTGAAATTGGCCTAAAATTTAAAGAAATTCAATCCGTGTTTAGTCGCAGGCATGCTTTTCGTCTCAGAGAAAGGCATTTGAAGGCATTTTGGGTGAAAGGGGACTCTTTCGTTGTAAAACTTACTTGGATCTGGCGTACCTGGTCGAATTCATCAGCAACCAGTTGTAATCTACCAGACAGCTGCACGGTAAAGATGGGTGTGTGCCAAATGCAGAGAGCTAGTATTACATGTAAGTAAAGAAAACGTACAAATGGGTTTGAAAGAGATGGATCCAGGATGGCATTCATTAAGACAAGCCAGCCATCTAAGTAGATGGAACTACTTTGCAACAGGAGCTCACTTCATCTGGCACTTGGATTCATACGATAAACTGAAGCCATATGGGATGCATATCAATGGGGGCATTGTTGGCTTTATAAGGAAGGTCAAATGGCTTAATGCCTACATAACATTTGGCACTCACTCATCTGTACCCGTGCAGCTGTCCAGAGGATTACAACTGGTTGCTGATGAATTCGACCAGGTCCACCAGATCCGAGTGTTACAACAAGAGTCCCCTTTCATTCAAAATGCCTTCAAATGCCTTTCTCTGAGACGAAAAGCATGCCTGAGATTAAGCTTGGGTTGAATTTCTTTAAATTTTGGGACAATTTCAAACTTCAGTAAAGTAATAAAGATATTCACAGATTTGTCCTTTCCGCCATAATAACTCAGCAGAGGACCATCACATTTACAAAAAACCTCAATCACCGTACATATGGTCTGATTTCAATCTACTTTTGCGAGATCTTGCAACCTGTTTAAAATATTTTTTTCCACCCAATTTTTTATTTTTTTTTTTTTCATGTCCCTTATAAAAAAAATTTTTCTCCCTTAATGTTTTTTTTTCATGTCCCTTAAGGGCTCTGTAAGTTCTTTGTTATTTTGTAAGGAAAAAAACTTTTTAAGACCTATTTATTTGGAAATTTTCTGTGATTTTTTCTGTGATATGTAGTTATTGTTCAGGAGTCCTATGTGTTTCTGCCTCTGATTGTGTTGATAAACTGGTTTTGCAGTGGTTTATATCAAAAGATCTGCAGGTGGAAAGAATGGGGGAGCATTGAGGAAGGAGACTGGTTTTGTACAAGGGCGCCACAAGACCCATGCCAGTAATAATGCATTAGAAAGTAAAAATGATAAGGTCCTATAATGTAAATGCTGGTGCAGTAGTTTTTAAGGAGGATGTTCTTACCACAGCGGTCTCTGATGACCAGGTTTCGTCCTTCCTTCAGGTTGATGGTGAGCAGGAAGGACTGGGACAGATCCCTGTTCTCCAGCACAGTTGGGGTCTCATTGCCCATCTCACTCTGCACACATAATAAAAATCATCAATCACAACACCAGAATTTTAATTTAATATCATACCAGTGAAAATTAGATACAACCAGATACAACGGCAAAAAATCTAAGTCCTTGGCACTCTGTTTCACTAAAAAATGCAAAAAAGTCCAGCACATTGTCTTTATTTAATAGATCAAACAGCAACATTTCTGTAATGTGCACATTCTCTTTCACTGATGGTAGTTCTGTTCAAAATCTGACTGAAGAAGTCATTTGACTGAACCTTTAAAACTCAAACTTTTCCCGCAAAGCATTACCCTCCAGCAGTGACCCTCTGCAAGTTAAAAAAAAAAAAAGAAAAAAAAGTGCTATCATAATAATGTGAGGACTACAGATGAAATTAGCATCACACTAAATCTGGTGCAGCCATCTTTTTATTATTATTTTTTTAATAGTTAATGACACTGCACACTGTCCTGTAAATAAACTAAACTAAACTCGATCATAACAAAATCTGGTCATAGCACAAATCTGCACAAATAACTCTTGCCTTTTTTTAAATTTTGACATCAGTAAAGAGGAGGACAAAGACTTGGATATGCAGTGATTTCTGAAATTGCATACAAACTAGCCTATTAAAGTCTAATAAATATTACCGTCATAAACAATGTTGAAGTTAATTTTTTGTGTATGTTCTGTTCCACCCCCCCTTGTTTGTAGCTTAAAAAAAGCCTTAATCGTGGCTACTGTGGTGGTTTTATCCTGGAATGGTTAGAATCCTGAGAATCAGAGCTTTTTGGTGATGTACTGTAAAATATGTGGCATACTTATAAACAGTCATTCTGTAGATAACTGAATAATTACAAGAAATATCTGCAGCTGTCCTGATGATGGGCCCTTGAATTTTCAAGGGGATAATGTTGTTTTCTATTATTACAAAACCACTCTTCATTTTTCTCTTTTTGTTGCATATTAAGTTATCTCTTTTAACAATGATGGTGTCGACACTGTCTCTATGGCAGCAAAAGCCAGTCATATAAAAATACTGCTTTAAGCTTCTTTTAAACTGTGACACAAAACTAAAGCTTCTTCCTTCTGCTTTCATTTATCTATGTGAACATCACTTGATCTTCACATGCTGGAATTTACTTTAGTGTGTTTTTTTTCTCCTGATTTTGTACTTGTATTTTGCTAAATGCACTGTATATATGGGCACCCTCCCTGTGGGGCTTAATGCTGTTTTATGCTCCCTGTTTATGTCATGGATTTTGTAATCACTATTAAGCCCCTTGACCAAACTGAGCATCTTTCAGAGAATAAACCCATATCACCCAGAATCACCCGGCTCAGCGCCCTGACCGTGACCTGCCACAGAGACCAGAAAGACGCACACAGACTCAATACTGTTGTTTCATAATATCCCAGGGGACACACAATAATCTGGATTTAAACTTTGACGTGAGCGTGCCCTTAAAGACAATGCTTCTGCAGAAATGAAGGGAAAGGCCTCCTGCAGAGCCCTATTGACTGCACACATGTAGCTCAGGGCAAAACAACCTAAAATCAAATTTTCAGCATGATTATTTGTACTTGTTTCATAGAAAAACAGGCAACGCAGGTATTTCACCTCATCTGAATCAACAGACTAAGTAAAAAATGACCAGACTGAATAGCAGCACTTACATTTTGGTTGTCCCCTTCTTTCAAGGCGTTACTGTTTATATCTTCATTCTGCAGACACAAAGAGAGTTGCACATCAAAAATCTATCCTGTGATATTTAAAGAGTATAAAGTCCCAGATTATGAAAGAGGGAAGTTCCAGGCTGCTTTCATTTCTACCTCCAGCCAGCACAAATCCTCTGAGTATTTATTAGAAATTCCTGCAACCTGGGGACTGAACGGCTTCAAACCAAGCACAAAATAATGAAAAAAGGAAGAATCTAAAACCTCTGTTACAAATATAAGCCTTTACTTCCTCGTAGAAGCTCTGACAAACTGAGAATTTTATTTTCTATCATTTATTGGAAAAAGCACAAAATCATTCCTTGAAATTTTCATTTAGAAATGTATTAAGCAACATTAAATCTCAAAAACTGTTTACAGACCTTCATGAAGTTTCATGATAGAGCACTAGCAGGTTTACTGGGAGAAAGTGCATTTCAGGAATGAATAAGAAAATCATGACTTTCCAGTTTGTTTTTCAGCTTTTGTCCAGTTCTGCTTTGTGTTTTAAACACATGTAAGGGGCATTGAGTTCAAGGACCTGCAGAGCCCCAGTTAACCCCCCTGGATTAAACAGCACGTCTATTGTGTACAGTGAGTCAAATCAAGTCAGATAATCTTAATTCAGCTTGACTCTACCGTTGAATTTCTATAATACAAAGACAATGGTTGTGTTTAAAGTTTTCAAACTGTGATTTATGGATTCACACCATGCAAAAGCATTTGTAATGAAATAATAACAATCTTAAGAATTACTTGTGACAGCAATTAGAAACTGACAACCATGCTATAAATGTAGACTGTGAGGCATACAAGCATGTCAATGTCAGTGTTAATGTTTGGTGTTTTGATTCAAATTTTCACGTTTACAAAATTATAATAAAAATAGAACAAATGAGTTTTTTGTATTCATGGGAAGAGAGAACAGTCGGCACAGGTGGACCCTAACATGCAGTTATCATCAGCAGGCCTGTCCACAGAATTAGCTGGGCCCTTGAAAAGACCTTGAGAACGGGCTCTTCCCAGTTATGATTTATTGATTATATCAATGCAAGTGTTTGGTCAGTAGCATTGCTGCTAGCATTCTCACTAAGAGTTCCTTCATTTTGAAGCTGAATTGTGTGTAAAGCTGCTATTGCATTCTGATGTTGGACTTATTTATTTATTCTACTTTTTAATTGCTTTTTACTATTGTTTGCCTATTTCTGCACCTTCTTATTGCAACTTTTAACACATTTTTGCCACTTCATGCCCTTTTATTGTCAATTTAAAGTAATTTTGGTCATTTTTTGGGTGCCTATGCCAGCTTACACCCGTTGTTGCCTCTTCTTTTCAAACTTTTTATCCAGTTTTTGCTGGCTTTTTCCCCTTTTTGTCAGCCCCAATCTGGACTTCTTTACTGTGACATGAAGCCACCTGCAAACAACCTATTGATAAATGTTTGATTAGAAATGTGCATTTCAAAGAAAATCACTGTCTTAATGAAAAAAAAAAAATCTTATTTCTCACAAATGAACAGGGATGTGCAGCTTAGTCTGGTAGCTTGATGCTAAAATGTAATGGAAATTGCCATATACAGGGTAGCTGATGTAGGTCTGTGCTGTAGTAAATGAAAATAAAGGAACGATCTATTTTGCTTGAGAATGCAAATTTTGAACATTGTTTCAATGATACTTTTCTTAACAATGTTAAATAAGTAGTTTTTAAAGTTAAAAGATGCCTACTTGGTTACTTAAGGTACATTCATATCAGGCCCAGTTGCCCTGTATCATGCTGAAGCTTGTCTAGCCTCCCCAGGTCCCTGCTGGCCTGCACTCACATTGCTCCAAGCAAATAGGTTGTATCAGTTTTAGGTCACATGCTTGCGTGCTTTCATAGGCAATTGTGCAGTGTTGAAGCCCACCTTTTCTGTGTAAGAGTAAAGGAAGTGTATGACACTT
The DNA here is from genome assembly GCF_018320785.1 of Cheilinus undulatus. Classification (NCBI taxonomy): domain Eukaryota; kingdom Metazoa; phylum Chordata; class Actinopteri; order Labriformes; family Labridae; genus Cheilinus; species Cheilinus undulatus. The sequence goes on from NC_054865.1 coordinate 15,536,642, forward strand.
TAGCACAGTATGGAGCAAACTGAACTTTAGGGCTCAAGCGTACTTTGTTTGACCATTTTTCATCTCTGTACCAGAATTATCTTTTATTTGATTTGATTATAATTGCATTATGAAGTATTGTGGCATCCCTAGTTGTAACTGTCAGTTTCTGTAGCCTTGCAGAGACTTCTAATAGTTCCTTGTCAACTCATGAATTTACTGAATTAGCATAACATTCATAACTGATAGATGGTGCCATCCACTGAGCATAGGAATAATGGCTTAGTTTATCTTTTAGCAAGCTTACTCCGGAAAAAAAGGGAAATAAATTTAACCAATAACAGTTTAATTATTTCATTAGAACTGCATTAATCTGTGGGATCTCGCTAGAGTAGGCATGTTAAGTGTTCTTTCCTTTTGTTTATTTTAGGGAAAGCTTTTAAGAGCCAAAGAACAAAGTCTGAGTCGGCATGAGCTGAGAGCTTACTGTACTAAATGTCATCACACAGGTTGGGGTGCAATCACACAACATTCACTGTTTAATGTCTTCCTTGAAAATCACATTTATTTCCCCAGCAAAGATCTAATGTGGGCCGTGTATCACTTCTTGTTCTACAATAGGTCTCTTCTGAACTGAAGCAACAATAAAACCAGGAATAAAGGAAAGAAATTTACATTAAACTATTTTTGCACTGTCAAATTATTCAAACAAATGTGGGTTTAATCTCCGTCATGAGGAGATAATAGGGAGCGTTGTTTTCCTGTTTATTGTGACACTAAAAGATGTGAACTATACACTTGTTATCACCTGGCGCTGTATTCCTCATTGTTAAAGATTAACTAATAAAAGGAAGTGTATTTGAATCAATTATAGTTTGGATATGCTTGGTAGGAATTAAATTCCTACCAAGCATATTCATATACCACTCTAACTGCAATCACTGATCTAACTATTGGTATGTGATTAATTTACTTCCCAGTAATAGATATCAGTTAACCACTATGCATGAGCATGAGGTCAAATCTACACATAAAATACTTTTTTTTCTCTGTTCAATCATGTGAAAAACGTGGATGTAAGATGAAGATAAACTGTTGATGAAAAGTAGTGTTTTACAAAATGTTTTAACTGCTGCATACAATTTTAACCAAGGTAATGATAAAATAAGTTTTAGACATCCTTTTTATGAACATTAAAAGCAAAAATTGTGTGAGTTTTGTGTAAAGAATCATAAATAAGGACATTTCTTATGACCTAAAAAGTGTTCCAAATAATCTTAATGAAAGGGAAATGTTTTGTACTGAGAACTCTTGGGGACATCTGGGAGAGAAAAAAGTATGGCGTCTGTACTACACACAGTGCGTTCAGAAAGTATTCAGACCCCCTTCACTTTTTTTGTTTTTCTAATGTTGCAGCCTAATGCTACAGTTGAAAACATATTTTCATTAATCTACACTCAGTAACCCAGCATGACAAAATAAAAACAGAAATTTAGAATTTTTTAAAATTTAAGAAAAATAAAAAAACTGAAACAGCAAATTTGCATAAGTATTCAGACCCTTTATTTTAATTTAAATTTAGCTTAGGAGCATCCCACTTCTCTCAATCCTGCTGACTGAGAGACTCCCTCCCTCTTGCTCTGGAGTTTGCAAAACAAATAAAAGTGGGTTTTTGTGTGTTCTGCACTGAGGAGAGGCTTCCATCCAGCACTCTGTCATAAAGCCCAGACCAGTGGAGGACAACAGTGATGGTTGTCCTTCTGGAACTTTGTCCCATCTCCACACAGGATCTCAGTCAGCCCAGTCAGAGTGACCAGCAGGTTCTTGGTCTCCTCTCTTACTGTGGCTCTTCATCCCCAATAACTTAGTTTGGTCAGGTGGCCAGGCCCTGGAAGAGTCCAGGTCATGCCAAACTTCTTCCTTTTGAGAATTATAGAGGCCACTGTGCTTTGGGGAACCTTCAGTGCAGCAGAATATTTTTTGTTGCCTTCTTCAGATCTGTTCCTGTCAACAATCCTGTCTCTGAGCTCTGCAGGAAGTTTCTTTGACCTCATGGCTTGGTTTTTGCTCTGAGATGCATTGTCAGTAGCTCGGTCTAGAAGGAACTGGGCTGGAAGGAACTGGGCTGGGAATCCGAAGGTCGCCAGTTAGAGTCCTGGTTGGACCATGTCCATGTGAGAGCAGCAAGGCCATCACTCTGTCAATGTGTGTGTAACATGTAAAAAATAGAGTGTAAACTGTGAATTTCCCTTAAGGGTATGACTTTACTGTTTTTTGTCTTAAAAATATGTTTGTACAACCTCTCTGTGTCACAGATATTCTTATCTATAGAAATCCTCTCATTTCTGCCTAACATGAGCTGCTCTCCACTCTGTTGACTCAACACACACCTTTGTGGCCATGTTCTTGCTAGCATGTAAGCCAGACAAAATGTCTCTTTCTTCCTCAACAAAAGACATAGATGCAGAGAACAGAGAGTTCAACAGGGATTGGATAGAAAAGTATGTGTTTACATCTGTTTGTGAAAGCCCATGTGTTTACTCTGCACAGACTGCATAAATGCATAATTGTACAAGGAATACAACTTGAGAAAGAATTTAAAGGCAGTTCTTGTTAACTTTGACACCACAAAGAAGATCTTGGGGCTGGCCTCATGTTACAAGCAACAATTTTTTGGACCATTTTTCAGACTTGTAAAGAACAAGAGAGCTAAATCAACAGCACTAGCAGTGGCAGGAATTTTAGGCAAAAGAAAAACATTTTACAGACACAGAGACTGTGAAAGAGTGCTTGTGTCTATGGAAGAGGCAAAATGCAGAAAGGTTTCATTGAGAGAAGTTGTAAAAATAGGACAGATCTCTCAGGCCCTCCATCAGGGATCATTTCTCAGGAACTGGTCCTCATTCTTAAGTTACCGAATAGCCCTGATGTAGACTATGCCTGGAGCCGGCCCGTCTGTTGAAGCAGGTGATGTGGCCACTTGGCTGCTCACGCTCTAGACGTGGAGTGTTTCAAATAATGTGAGGAAATGGCCTTCAGCTAGAATCGTTGATGCAGCAGCAATGCAAAATAAAACAATCGAGCTAGAGTCTCGTTGTGAAGTCTTGAGAGGCAAGTCTAAGTCAAGTCTCGAGTCACTTCTGTGGGTGAATCAGGTCTGAGCTTCAAACTTGAGTTCCCATCCTTGCATAAATATTAACTTACGTATCATGTTACGGTATATAGAGACCTTGAGGTCACATCAGAGCACGCTTGGAGCCATGGCATGTTCAGATTGACAGAACACAGCTGGACAATAATAGAGTTCATAGCCAGGCTTCAGCACCGAGCCGAGTTGAGTTTTTGCCTCTAAGATTAGTAAATGAGAACATCTTATTAATGCATTCATTCACTGCATAATGAACAGTATCGCATCAAAGCTGGCAAGAGCACACAATCTTGAACTGGAATTATCCCATTTCCAATGTTTTACTTTCTATGGCCACAAAATAATTACTTTTCTGTCATGGGAATGAAAGTTATTTTCTCACAGACATCATAAAGGGCTCTGTCCTTATGTTTTTTTGACATTTAATTTTTCAAAGATTAGTTTTACACATTTTTGCCTGTGACTGAGGGACAGGACAGTGGATAGAGTCTGAATGCAAAAGAGAAAGTGGACGATGACATGCAGGAACGGAACCACAGGTTGAAACTGAACCTGGGCTGCCTGCTTTGAAGACAACGGTCTCTGTACATAAAGCATTCAAATTAACCACTAGGTCACCACCCCTTTTGTGCATGATCAAACTTAGACAGCCTTCTAAATACTCCAAATCTCTTGAATGTAACTCTAAATCATTACAACTTAAAAAAAAAATCTGAGTGTGAAAAATAATCAGCATCCAATAAAAACCAGAATGATACTTTTCATAACAGCTGTGCAGGTGTTTTAGATTGAGTTGCACGGCTCCAATGGATAAAGTAGTCTCTCTTTTTGATGATGGATGATTGATGATGGAGAGAGCAAAAGATCATTGAGAGGTCAGAGGGTCACAGAGCTGAAACAGCATAATTGACAAGTAACAGTTAACTTTTGAGGTAATAATCCAGCTGAATAATTGAGCTTACTATTTTTGCAGGTCAGACTTCCTGTATGCCCAAGTTTTCTCTCACATTTGATCAAAGAAACAGAGCAGAGTTTGTCTAACTGGTTACTTCTTTGCCTCACAAAAGTCTCTTATTTGATTCAGCAGCTAGATAAATCAGATGTCAGCATAGAATTGAATAGATAACAACAGATACACAGTGCTAACCTGTATCTGTTCATGGCACATCAGTTGGCCAGTGTTTGTTTGGGCTGATATCAGCTCATGCCAATAGTAAACCAGAGCATCCATAGTGTCAAGCCAAAGAACCACTGACTGGTGCAGTGATATTACTGGATTTTGAGCAAATATGACTTTACTAGTGTCTACAGCCCTCTGTTTGCAAACCATTTGCATGTATATATGTTTATTCAGCTGTTTCTTTGATGTCTTTAGTCTGTGGCTAAATGGATCAGAGAATAATCTATTACTTGCTAGCTGAGGTACATTTGTAAGACTCTAAACTTATGAATTTAATTTGAAGACTAACACGATTAGAGACAACAAAAGATGGATTTCTTGATTTATGGTTTACAAACCTTAGACCAGAGCTCAGCGCCTATCGTGTAATGGCCTCTGAACTGTGATACATATCCTATCGTGGCCTGTGTCGGGATACGTACGTATCGTATCTTGCCTTCTAATCGTGATACAAAACATGTTCTGTTCTGGCCTCTGTATGGTGGGACATATCATATTGGGGCCCCTGTACTTTGTTACATACCATATCGTGGCCTCTGTAGAAAAAATCCACCCCTAGCTGGTACCAGTGAAATGACATAATCATATTTTCTACTCGTAGCTCTCATTTTCCATGGATACCCATTAGGGTTGCTCCGATTCTGCTACCAGTATCGGAAAAAAGTCCAATACTGCTTAAAATGCAGGTAGAGCCATGTTCTGAGTCAAATATAGGTCTAAAATAAAGTGCTAGTCTGCACAGTTAGTCCAGAAAGTTCACACTGGTATCGGATCAGTACACAGTATTGGCAGATACCCAACACCTTGGTATCAAAATCCTTTCGGGAAGGAAAAAAATGGGATAGGAACATCCCTTATACCCATCCCAGTGCAGGATTCCACCTCAGATAACGTCAATGATTTTCTATATCTGATAAAGCTGCTAAACATGAGACAATGCTGACACCATAACAATACAGCCTTACACTATGTTGTAATTACCCACGCCGATTAAATTGGCAGGGGATTATGTAAAGGGTTCCGTATCTTCACCAAACTTTCAGGGAATATTGGGATAGTGACAGGGAAGAATCGATTCAATTTTGGTGATGATCTATGCACACATTCGGTTTTTCTCTGACTTTGAAATTTTGAACACCATAGTGATGAAAGGAAGTGCGAGTTCCTTGGTGGCACTGCTTAGGCATGGGTCTGCCGCCTCAGACGGCCATTCTAGTCGATTATGTGTACTGTCTGTAAGGATGTACACTACTCAGTCCGATTGTTGCTCTCCCTTTTGCCTTTGGACAGATTATTAAACAACTTGCTGGTATGTCTACAACTATTTAACAACATGGCCAGCTTGGCAACAGACTTGCAGCCTACCTGCCAACTTGTAAAAGCCTGTGCAGTATTTACTCTAGTCCAGATTTTTGCTTGCTCACTATTTCTCCCTTTCTCAGCTTCATCCATCACCTCTCTGTTTCAATTTTTTTAACCTCAGCCTCTGTAACAGAGATGTGCTTACTTTAAAGCTGAGGGCGGCTGAACTATTGCTGCAAAGCCCTCCACACAACCAAAGTTACGTAGTGCTAAAAGCAAGTGACCAGGGCACTCTGTGGGCATGGGATGGATTTCTCTCTTCCTGCTAATTGTTTGGACAATTATTAAGGTGGAAATATTACAAATTGCTGCTTTAAGTAAGTGTTTCACTCCTGCCTATCATATCTGATTATTTCATAACTAACTTTAATGCCTTCCAACACCATATCTTGTTTATTTTGATTAGCATTTGGTTTTTTTTATACTTGTGCACAATTAGTAAAAATAAAGCGTAAACAGAAAAAAATACTGCAAAAGATTTTTTTTAACAAGCACATGCAATAACATAAAAATTGTCCAAATATTTTCAACATGACATGCAAGTTTTGCTCCTTTAAGTCCCCAAGCTGTGAGAAAGTAAAATTATCTGCTGATTCCCTCCTGTAATATTCTTAAAAACATCTGATTAGATAACATGATTAAGTCATTGATTATCTCATTGCTGTAGATCAAATCACAGTCAAAAAAAATAATAGCTCTGAAAGTGTACAGACATGACTATAGGAAATACTGCCTTCCTCCTTTAGAGTAAAGTAAACAAACAATCCCCAGGACTCAGGTGTACCAGGTATGTGACCACGCTAGTTCAGCACACATGCCACATCCTTGTCACAGCTGATAAAACAAAAATGCTTCAGAGGCGTAGTTGATTAAATCTAGTGCTTTGGCAGCGTAAAAACATGCGCAGTCATAGTTTACTCAGCGCTACTGTTGACTGTTGATTTTGGACGAGCTTTAGATTACAACTTCATCCAGCTCCTGCAAGTCAAACCTCTGGACATCCTGTGCAAACACACATGACACTACACACCCACAACTGTACACAAACCCGATGGTTCATGAGAAAGAAATGCATTATCTGCTTACCTGTCTTGTACTAGGAAAACAGTACAATACTGTAAGACGGTTGTCAAAACTTTCAGCACTTCTATGCATTTTGATGCCTTGTGTTATAAAACAACAGAATCTCTTTGGTAACAGTGATTGGTAGTGATAAGAAGTACCAAAGTTTTTAAAAAACCTTCAGAGCTTCAGTCATAGTTTAAGAGTAAAAATAAGAGGAGCAGCCTTCTAGTAGAATTTAACAGATGATTCACCTGGATAATGTTTGATAACTGAGGGGAAATATTTTAAAATGTCTGTGTTTGTGACAACTGAAGTCCCTATCTACACTGCAAAAAAGCATTGGTGACATTTCCGCATGCTGCAAATGCTATTGTGCAATTCAGACAGTACCTTCTCTTTCCATTGCAGCAGCCTCTGGTTTAAAGTAGGCATGAAGATTTAAGTTTCTTTGAGTTTGGATTTTTTCAATACTTCTCATTAAGATAACTAAGATTGTATTGTTGAAAAAAAAAAGGCCATAAAGTATTAAGAAGTTTTATTTGTTGACAATTTCAGCCTGTAAACAGGGGGACTGCTAGTGTTACTCAGTCCAAAATCCACATTTTCCAATACTCATAAGGCAATCATATTTTTGTATAATCATAATCTTTGTGTATGCATTTGCACATATGTCACAACACTTTGCAAACTCCTGTTTTTTAAACATGTTATATGAAAAATATATTATTATGACCTCATTATTAGCATTTTTTCACAGGGAATATGTTGACAAAGTGCAAGAGTTTGCCTGCAAATGTAGTAATAGTGCACAAGAAATTGGTCAAAATTTGGTGCTTAGGACTCAAGTTATTGTTGTGCATTTACAATACTCCAATCCTTTTTAACACCCTGATTATAACAAATACATCTGTTATTGTAGATGTCGGATAGGATCAAAAAGTTTCAAAAACCAGGACTAATCTTCAGTCATACTTAACCAAAAGCTGCCGTATGCAAAGAGATTTTTGTCCAACTTGTCTAAACACATTAATGCTTCAGTTCAGAAATTTTACCAATGATTTTGTGCAATATAGACTGTGTGAAGGAGTTTACTTATAATTTTGCTACTTGAATACAGGAAATCAAACACAATTTGGTGCCTAGGACTTGCATTTTTGTTACTGTGGTTTAGAAGCAGTTATCCATATCGTTTGGTTTTTACTACAACTGTCTTTTAGTTTTAAGTTGTGGTTTTGTGACAACTTTCAGCCCTAATTGCTCATTCTACTGTGTCTGAATCCCCAGAAGCCTTAGATGTTAAATGACGCATAAAAAGTCCAAATCTACATGAGTATCCAGGTGTATGTTAGGACCATCTGTTAGGTGCTTCTCTATACTGAGTCAACATTAAGCTGCAGTGTCTGTACCTGTAAGCTGTCCTTGGAGACCTCCACAGAGGGAGGGTCTGGGCTGTAGACAGTCATCATCTCGGGCAGGCCGAGCTCTTCAGGCTCCATGCCTCGAGCAGCTTTGTAGTTTCTCTCTGGAGAGCTCTTCTCCTCCTCATAAATGCTGCTGAACGACTCCTGAGAGGAAGCCCAGTCAGTGCAGTCTATGGGCACGCTCAGCCTGTGTTCACTCCACCCTGCTCCTCCTCCATCTACCACCTCCCTCCTCAGACCACTCCCACCTCCTCCAGGGCTCCTAACAGGCTTGTTGAGCGGTGATACTGGGCTGCTGTAGCAGGGAGAGTTGTACTGTTGGAGCTGCGTCTTGGCGGTGATAGGAGTGTACTCCTGCCTCATGATCCTGATGTCAGGGACAGAGGAGCTTATCCTGTGATCCAGGCCATGCTCGCGTGGGACGTCCAACTTATTTGCCTTGTCTCGTCGCAGGTGTGGCATAATCTTCCTGCGGATATTCCGCAGCACACCTGGCTTTTTAGAGTCCATGATGGGAGGGAGGATTGGTCTGTGTCTAAGGTCTGGACATCACTGACAGCTGAAGAAAAAAACCAAGACAAAGAGGAGTCAGCATTATCTAAAGCATTGACTAACTCTTAACAAGACGTTTCATGTTCTTACATCCTTGGTATGCAAACACCAAAGTTAACAAAATCCTCCAGCTTGTATCTCATGAAGTCATAGACATCCAGTTCAGTAAACACTAAAACAGCTGAATGAAATCTATAATCTATAAAGAGGTGGTGCAGGGGAGCTTTTGCACTACAGCATGTGTAAGCCTTATTCAGCCAGGCCCATTCCTACTTGTTTCAGTGCAATGCTAACCCTCTGCTGGCCAAAACTTCACATTATTGTGACAGTGTTCATCTTTCATCAAACTTTGGTCCGTAAATGCCATTCCCAGATACAAAGTCACTACTAAATAGCTTGAGCTGTAACTAAATGCAACTATGACTCAGTGGCAACCCTCACTGTAGTGTCATAGCATATTTACGGAAAATGCATTATGGGCATACAGTTCTCTGCAAAGATGAAATTTACAGCTGATATATCGGCCATACATATCAGCACTTTAAAAGTTTTATCAGCCTTAAATATCTGCAAAATATAAAGCTGTATCACCAGGTTCAGGTGGGGGCCTAGAGCGCCACACACTCAAGGGGAGCCACCATGAACCTTGAATATTTTGATGCTACAAATATGCTAAAAAAGCATTAGTTTGAGCACATTTTATAGAGCTTTTTAATGTTAAACAATAATCTGCAGCCCCTTAATGCACAGAAGACTACAGTAGATGCTGAAACTATCACCTCTTTGTAAGAAATAGGGTATGTTGTGAATTAGGAATTAATTTGAACGGAAAATCAATTCTGAACCCAATCGTGAACCCCGGAATAGGAACTGAATCGAATTATCAGATACTTAAAGATTTCCATATCTACAGAAAGGTTGATACTTCGATCCACACCACATGTTGAAAAAAAATGCAATCTGCATTTTTGGAATATTGATATACTGAAAAGCAACAGAGCTTCGAAAATGACATTTGCATATTTAAACAAAACACCTGCAATAAGAAGAGAGAGAGAGAGATGAGTGTCTCTTACAGACAGGAGAGCAGGTGACACTGTCTAAAATGATGTCTGCTGGTACTAGTAAGAAAAAAAACAGGAAACTACCCAACATTCTGAGAAAAAGACTTCTATATTTACTGCAGTGGTAAAACTGTTATCTACAAAATCTTAAGACCAGTTGAAAAATTGCAAGATTTCGCATTTTGCACTGTTGGATCTTAAGAAGGTTCTAAGTAGAGCTTCAAAATGCAGAAAGAAGAAATGGGAGCGAGACAAAAAAAAATATTTGAGTAAGAAATTTATTGAAAACAACAATTAAACTGAAATAGGCTGTTCATCAGCTGATCAAAAGTTTAAGAACACAGCCTTTAAAAGACAAAATCTGCACAAAAATGTGGATTCCATGTCATTTTCTATCAGGTATTCACACTGTCATGACTTCCTGATGGCAAAGGAAAAAAAGCTTTCTGTCTTTGATCGTGGTCAGGTTGTTGAGCTGCATAAGCAAGGCCTCTTGCAATGCACCATCACTGCTGAGGTTGCAGTAAGACAGTCATTTTGAATTTCTTAAAAGATCCTGAGGGTTACAGAACAAAAAAGTCAAGTGGTAGACCCAAAAAATTTCACTGGCACTGAGCCGGAGGATCCGATTGTCTGTCTGTCAAGACAAGGGATGATCCTTGACCCATATTAAGACCGTTACTGGTGCTGACTGCAGCCCAATAATCATCAGACGGCATCTGCGAGGGAAGGGCTTAAAAAAATGAAAACGTCTTCAAAGGTTTTGTCTCCTCCAATGCCACATAATTGCCCGTTTGGACTTTGCAAGGGAGCACCAAACATGGGACATTGAAAGGTGGAAGAAATTTTTATTCTCTGATGAGAAAAAATGTAACTTTGACGGTCCTGATAGCTTCCAACGCTCCTGGCATGACAAGGAGATCCAACTTGAGATGTTTTCTACGCTGCACAGCGGAGGGGGCGCCATCATGATCTGGGCTGCTTTTTCCTTCAATGGAACAATGGAGCTTCAGGTTGTTGAGGGGCATAAAATGGCTGGCTATGTGGAGATGTTGCAGCGGGCATCCCTCATGACTGAGGGCCCTCTTCTGTGTGGTAATGACTGGGTTTTTCAACACTACAATGTTGCAGTTCACAATGCACGCCTGACAAAGGACTTCTTCCAGGAGAATAGTGTTTCTTTTGGACCATCCTGCATGTTCCCGTGATCTAAATCCAACTGAGAACATTTGAGGATTGATGGCAAGGAAAGTTTACAAAAATGGACATCAGTTCCAGACAGTGCATGCCCTTTGTGAAGCAATCTTCACCACTTGGAGCAACGTTCCCACTAGCCTCCTGGAAACACCTGCATCAAGCAAGCCGAAATGAATTTTTGAAGTGATCAACAAGAACGGTGAAGCTACTCATTACTGAGTCCTTTTTTGAAACTTTTATTTCTGTTTTGAGGGGTTTTTTTTTTCTTTGTCTTTTTTTTTGCTGTGGTCTTAAACTTTTTATCAGCCAATGAACAGCCTATTTCAGTTTAATTGTTGTTTTCAATCAATTGCTTGCTCAGTTTTTTTTTTGTCTCGCTCCCATTTCTTCTTTCTGCATTTTGAAGCTCTACTTAGAACCTTCTTAAGATCCAACAGTGCAAAATGTAAATTCTTGCAATTTTTCAACTGGTCTTAAGATTTTGATCAGGAGCTTATGTTGTTTGATTATTACTATAATCATAACAAAGTTTAAATACAGGAATGATGATGGCACTCCTCTAAATAAAATATCAGCTTACTCATCTATCATTCATTTTGTTTATTGTGCAGAGTCAGTCTTATTACGTAAAACCGGATCTCTGTTTCAGAGAGATGAACAAACAGCAGGTTGACAAGGCAGTTCATGTTTATTGTGAGGCATCATTTCAGCTTTAAGCTGTCATCACTGTGAGCCATCTCTGCAGTACAAACAGCTCTGGTACCTGCCCTCAGCTAATGCTGCTGCCTCTCACAAACCCTGATTTTGTAAAGCAACACAGCTCCATAAGCCTCTTACTGGCCTTGTTTGCATTGTCATTAACTGCGACCGATGACCGGCCATGTTATCAGCTGGAGAGGGGAAGTGGAGGAAAGGAGGGGGAGGTGACAGATCAGGGAACAAGACAAGAGCCTGTGTTCACAAAAAACCTGTAGACATGATGATGGAAGAGAATGTCTGCAAATGAGAAAAGACTTGGAGATTGAAATAGTGGAGTTTTAAAATCTTGCACTCCACAGCTGCTGAAAACAACAGATAATCCAGGTGTTCAAGCATGCTACTGTATGTTTCCACTACAGATTATAGCATGAACTGTCAGCGTCTTAGTATTTTTTCTATAAATTAGAATAATTTCCAACTATGTGAATCTATATCTGGTTCAAAGAAATAGTGGCTCATATGTGCAGCTCAGATTCAGTTCTCTATCCTGACCCAAATACAAGGATTAGATCGTGGATCACTGAAAGGGAGAGACACTGACGGCATGCACAGGGAAAGAAAAATGACCAGTGATAGGCCTGACAGCAGATTCTTCTTTAGTTCATCTTTTAATCTACTTCATCGATATTATGATACTTAACTTAGAGCAAAGGACTACCTGCAGGATTATTCAAATTCAATACAAGTCTACAGCATTTCTCTGATTCATCCTCAAATGAGGGATTGCGACACAGCCATTGGACAGATCTCATTAAATAAACTGCCATCATTTTAAAGGTTAACTCAACCCCCCTCTCTTTAACACTAGGGGGTTTAATGCTGTTGATAAGTTAGGATCAAAATCTTGATATTTAAGCACCAATTAGGCAGATTCTGAATTTTGAGATAAAACTGTGCAAATCAACTTCCATCTACAGGTCCAGACCAGCAACTAAATTGTTTGAAAAATGTCCTACTGGCTGATCTGGTGGCAACCAGAGGTGTCAAGTAATGAAGTACAAATACTTGGTTAACTTACTTAAGTAGAAATTTTGGGTATCTATACTTTACTGGAGTAATTATTTTTCAGCCGACTCTTTACTTCTACTCCTTATATTTTCAAGAAATTATCTGTTCTTTCTACTACTTACATTTTAAAAATAGCCTCATTTCTGTTATTCCATTTCAGCTTGTTTTCATTCCAGCTTGTCATCGTTCAAAAAAACATTAAAAAAAAACCTAAAACCTATCCAGATAAATCGCGCCATCCGGATAGAGTGACTTTAATTGTGGTTGGATGAGAAGTATAAACATAATACCATTCCGACACCCTACTGGTTTGTACACAATCCATCGCACCTGCGCAGATGATACAAATCACGTCACACTCCAGCAAGGAAACAGCAGACGTATGTCGCCTAGTACGAGGGTGTCCGGCAGAGACTCAGGAGAACTCCAGCGAAACGTCCCAACCAAGCACCAGCGAGGAGGTTGGTAGCCAGGAAGGCCAATACTTATAGGCAACTAGTCATCATATCTTCCGCTCCATGAAACACATGTTAACGCTCAGTAGTACACATCTGTATATGGTTTTGAATGTATTTGCATTGTACTAAAATGCATTCATTTTAAATGGGCATAAATGCAGCTGAAACAGGTGCATCCCAAATTTTTCAACATTAACATTTTAATATAACATTATAGCCATTATGGCCTTTAGAAAAATGTTTTTTGAGGAGGTGGGGTAGTGCACTATCGGCCCCTGTGGCATGGCCTAAGCTTTTGTCCTTAATGGCATTTTATCCCCCTTACATCAATTTTACTTTTATACTTTAAGTAGTTTTGAAACCAGTACTTTTACACTTTTACTTGAGTAAAAAGGTTGAGTTAAAACTTCAACTTCTACAGAAGTCTTTTTAAACCCTAGTATCTAAACTTCTACCTGAGTAATGAATGTGAATACTTTTGACACCTCTGGTGGCATCTGACACACGTGGTGCTAGCTATCATCACCACAGAGCTTAACAGAAACTTCCCACTCTTTACAAAACTGTCAGCTTCACTCATAGTAGCTGGAAACTGAAACTTGCAGCTCCACCAACCAGAGACATTGATGTGACACTATAGGATTGTGGGTATTGCAGTACTATTGATCCTGAGATCTGAAATAAAATTTGTCTTTCTTAAAACAAAGTCAATAATATACTTGCTTGTGTTCTTCTGATGTTCATATGAGGTTTGGCTAATAAAATGCCATAATACAATTTATGGTACATAAACATTTTAAATGTCTTTCTCTTTCAATGTATGAGGTATGACTGTAAACACACTGCATTGTGAGGATAAAACCACATGGTTCACAGTCACACTGAGTGTTATAGATTAAAGGTTACGGGTTCACGTACAACTGCTGCAAGTTTCTCATAAGTGATGTCTGTAGATCACGGCTAGCTACTGAGTGAGTACTGCATGTCACGTTCTCGTGTGTTTGACTGGCACAAGAACATTTGTGAAGGCGGAGAGGATTTCAAAGAATAAAGATTCTGGGCACTCATGCAAATCATAAACTTCTGAAAACATTTAACAAATTGAACAAATCATTTGAAATTACTGATTGCTCAGTATAAAAATGACAGCAGTAGTGGTCTCCATAGTTAAAGGGACAGTTCGGCTAATTTGATATGAAAATTTAAAAATGACAAAAGAGTGTGCCAAACTTCTGACTCCTGGTCAAAAGGAAAAATGCAAGCAAATGTGTGGAAACGTTTTGAAACAAACTGAAGGAAATCCAAATATTTTAGAAGGAGCGATTACATGATTACATTACACTGATAAAAAACACCATCGTCACCAAGGATGAAGAAAGCACGACTAAGCAAGTCTGAATACAAACAGGTCCTAGAAAAACTGAAAGAAAAAGTCTGGAGAAAGAGAGCACAGTTGTGGAAAAATGGTTTCATTCTTTGTCAAGACAACGCACCACCTCACACACAGTAGTTTCTGTTTTTACAACAAACCACAGTGCTTGATCACTACTCACTCCCTATTCACCTGATCAAACACCATGTGACTTTTTCCTTTTGTTAATATTAAGTCTGTGCTCAGAGGAACATGTTTTGAGTCAGAAGTTAAGAGAAAAATGACAGAGGTTCTGAGACGACTGTCTGAAGAAGACCTGCAGCCCTGATTTGATCAGTAAAGACCTGAATGCAGCAGCGTGTTGATGCAGAAACACTGAAAAAAGTTTATGATCAACAAAATCATATTAGAGCATTAGTCTTATTTTAATATCCATACCTCATATATCAGTGGTCCTCAACTGATCTAGCTTCAGGACCAACCAATTATGACCAAAAATCAAAAATTAAGAAAACGCATGATTATTCAATCAATAATGTTGAAGTCTGGATCTTGGATGGAACAAATTATATAAATGACAAAAGAGAAAGGAGAAAACTCAAATGTTTCCTCAGGATTACAGACATTTCTTTTGCAAATTTCCAGAGATCTTGAGAAATTACCTCACTATCAAGGGTAAGGCAGCTCTGTTTTTGCAAGAAATTGACAAAAATTAGTTGAAACATTAAGAAAACATTTAAATTTGCCCATCATCATGATAAAAAAAGTACAATAAAATGCATGAAAGCATGTCCATCCAATAAGGACTGCAGTGCTCCATGGACCTTTTGCCACCATTCTTTTTTGGGCACACACTTGCGAGCCACTGAAAACAGCTCTGCACCCCCTTTTCCAGACCCACCAGTTGAGAACCACTGTCGTTTATCATCATTTCACTCTCAGCTAGCTTGGTCAGTCTACTTTGAATGGTTATGACATTATGGCCAATAATCAAATTTGAAAAGCATCACTCATAGAAGCTGAAAACTGAAATTCACGGCTCCGCCAACAAGATGTCCCTGTGAGACTTTAGGATTACAGAGAGATTAGTGCTGCTGCACAAGATCGCAAAAACACACGTGGAATAGACTATAGTCCACATGCCAATTCAAAAATACATCCAGGCTCTATAACCCAAGCACTTCTCCCTGCATGATCACTCAGTCATGTGATCATCAACTCTTAACATCATCTAGTCACAGCTATCCAATAGCACTGCTACACTTCTTCACTGTCTGCCTATCATGCTGCAGCTGGTTATTCACATACGGCTTTCTCCTCCACCAGTTCATTCATGACATGGTTGCATGAAATCTTTCACATCCCCATCACCGTCAAGTCTACAAGATGACATCTTCAGCTATCAATGCCAGTCTTCACAGTACAGTCATCCTCTGTACCCCACCAACCTCGGACGACATCTTCAGTCATTGTGTAGTCAACACCGATCTTACTGCCACTCTGACAGACACTCTTTGAATTTGATATGCCAAGCGCCAAGACTCTCTAACAATAATTCAGTACCACTTGTAAATCACAGAACATGTTGGTGGTGTTCCCGCTATATTTCACAGCAGCAAGACAGAGCTTGCAAACGGCATTTCCTTTCTTTGACTCGCTGTCACACAAACATGTGAGCAAGTCAGATTTTACTAACAACTCAGCTAAAATATGAATTTTTATTTTTTACCAAAAAATCGATATTAAGAGTTGAAGTATCAATATTTCATCGGAGGTCAAAGTATCACGATATATTGCCGTATCGATATTTTTTCACAGCTCTCTTATCCCCCCTCACTCTTGGCTCTTTTCATAAGGTTTAAAAGGCTTTTCCAGAAATTTCAGGATAGATGAAACTCAGTTGAAAGTCTAGGGTTTAGGTACTCTTCAAAAATATTTGTGCTTTTGTAGGAATCAAGCTGATACTGCTTCTCTGCAAGAAAAGCTAGGGATACCCTAATGATGTTTCTTTGCTGCTGATAATGATTCCAATCATTTATGAGTGAAATCAGCTCATACCAGCACTGATACTGGTCATGGTTGGAGATTTGTTCTAGCAGCTGGTTTAGCAGCTGGCCAATCCACTTTGCTTTGAGACCTCTTGTTCTCTTTAAATCAAGTGTGTAACATAATAAAAGGAGTGCAAACATCATTCTTATTCTTTTGGGTTTTTCAATGGCTGTTAAATCAAATGCATATTTTGTTTCCCACTGAGAGTGGAAACTGGGCCAAAAAACAGGTTTAGGTAGAGTGAGGGCAGGGAAGCTGGTGTCAACTCATCTCTTTGTGTTCAGGGAAATATGCCCATCACAGGAACGGACAGAAAGTTCCCACCCTAACTGTGAATTGCTTTGAGATCCGGTGTTTTAGCCTTTCTCTGCTTATTGTTTCACTGAAATTTCACCAGTGGGAAACCGTTTTTAGCAACAACTACTACCTACAAAGAACCAAACAGCAGACAAAGACAGAAACTATACGATTATAATACTATACAGTTACTGTTCAGTCATTTTAACTGAGAGCTGCTGCAAAAGAGAGAGATGCCAAAATTTATTAAGCATCTTATCAAGATGTTTTTGCACTTCAACAGAGTGTGGGAAATTGTATAAATGTCTACTGTTGCCATTTAAAAAAAATGTATAAATGTCTGGTATTTCCCTTTAAAAAAGTGTATACATGTCCAGTCTTGCCATTTTAAAAATGTAAAAATTTCTGGTATTGCCCTCGCATCTGTATACGCATTGCTGCCAACAACAATTGATGACATATCAGGAGATAGAAATGTTTCATTTCATAGGGGAGGAAATGTTTCATTTCCTTCCCTATGAAATGAAACATTTCTAGCTCCTGATGACATATCAGGAGCTAGAAATGTTTCATTTCATAGGGAAGGATTTCTGCACTACCTCTTGTAAATCTGTTTTAAGGGGCAAAGGACGGTCAAATTTATGGAGGACCAAAAGTTAGAAATGGAACTGACCCAAGATTTTGTAGAGACTGAAGATTTTGCAGAGTCATTTACTGCAAGACTACGATATATTTCAAACACGCACCTCAGTAACTAAAAATTTGGAAATCAAAATCCAGAGGCTGGATGTATCATATTCACTGGGCCATCAGACGAGCATGCTGTAGCTAACTAGTTAAGCTATGACATGATCAACTGGGATTTTGAGGGCTGCATCAACTTCTGTCCACTGTAGTGTGGCACAAATGAGAGGCAAGGAAGCATTCTTACTCTTTCTGTAAAACTCCAACACTTTCTCTCTTTCCACACTCCATGAGATCTGCGCAATCCTTCACCTCCTCGCCACGGTAACTAGTTTTTAGCTTCCTGTTTGGTGCTGGTGAGATTGCTCCTATTAATTGTTGACAATGGTCATGTCATTGGACAACACAGTTTGCATAAGTAAGGACTAAAACCAAGGAAAATATTAAACGTTTTAAAACTTAGCAATTCTGAAAGAAAATCTATTGTGATTACTTTGACTTATTGCAAACCTGATGTGATGTTGAACTGAATGGAAAGATAATTTTAGGTCTTTATCACTATTAGTGAGACAAAAACAAGTATGACTTTTTACAAATTAATCTGACACTCTGTTTGCATGTGTAGAGCATCATGTAAACACATTCTCTACCTCAAAAATTGTAATAAACTGCTATTTTAAAACATTTAAGGTCAAAGAAATATTGCATCTTCTGTGATTTAAAATTGCAGTAGGAAATATTGCAATTTAATCTAAATTTCAATCAACTGCCCAGCCCTACTCCAGCAAAACTCTGACCATTTTATGCAGACTTCAGAAATTTTCTGGCTGACCTAGAAATTTCTTGTTGCTCAGATGTAAACATGAGCTTTCTTTACCTAGGTTTTGACAACAATAACACATGTGGCCCCATAAAATTTGACAACTAAAGTGCCTAAAAGACAGGAATGATAGATGATCCTGGTATTTTAATTCAAACCCACCAAAGAATCATTACTCAGATAAGTCTGTGGTACTTTTTCAATTACCAATAGAAACCAGAGGCATGGCCATGTTAAGTAATCAATTCAGCTCAAATCTACTACGACCAGTTTATCCAGCCCTGAGGGAGCACCAGTCAGTCCTGGTCTAAAACCCTGCAGGGAGCAGATAAGTTTAATACGTTTCTACAGAAGGCCAATGGTCCCAGCAGGGAAACCAGTTCTTCATGATCTTCAGCAGCCGTCAGTGCTTCTTTTGTCTTTGCATTTTATCGTAAGGGTGTTTCATTACATAAGATTGTGGCAGGGCATCTTAGAATCCACTTCTGTTCTTAGAGCTACAATGTTTGTACATCAAGCAACACAAGAAAGAAAAAACACCTATGGCCAAGTTTTCATTCTGATGTCAAACAAAATCAAGAGAAATTCAGAAACAACAAAAGTATGAAGGTGCATTAAAGCATGTGCTTTTCCTTTAATGTGTAAGTGAATAAGATAAGCACTTTGAAATTGAGAAGAAGCTCTTTAGGTAAAACAAATGTCTATAAATCCAGCAATCTTGTTGACAATTTTAAGCTTATGTATGTGCTGTATATGTGTGTTATGATGGGTGACTGGGTGGGGGTTAAGGGGGATAACCTGGGGAAAAGGGATGTGGGCAGATCCTGTAACAAGACAAGCTATCGTGTTTCGTTTTATTGAAGAGATCTGAAAGGGAAATAGGACAGTTTAGTTAAAGGTTCTCAACATGGGGGTTAGGACCTGCTTTGGGTTTGCGAGACACTGAGAGGGAGCACCAGATAGCTTGCAAAAAACTAAATATTTTAAAATGATTTCAAATCATATATTTTACCCATTTTCATAAGTATATATGCATACAATATTATACACTTCTATTCTTGAAAGTGCATGGCTGTGTTAAACTACGCTTCAACCACCTCCAGGTACAGTGTGGGTCCCTGGTCTCCTGCACCTCTATTTTGAGGAACTCATACCATTTAGGTATTTTAAGTTTGAAGGTGTTGGAAGGCTCTATGGGTGCATGGGTGTATTTATGTGTGTAGGTGTGTGTGTGTGTGTGAGTGTACATGTATTTGTTTTTGGGGAACATAATGAAAAGGTGGGGATATGGGTTGAAAATTTAAGTTGGGATTAAAATGTATAAATATATGAAAGACAGGAGGGTGGACACTGTAAGGATGCAATATATACTGATGTAGGTCAGTATATGAAAGGAAATAGTTAAGGTGGGGGGGGGTCAGCTTGATAACAATCGTTATAAAAAAAGAATAGAAAATAAAAAATAAAGAAAACAAATAAGCAAATAATACATTAATCAAATAATCAAAAAAGATATCAAATATATGTGTACATACATTTATATATATATATACACACACACACACACATACATACATATATACATACATATATATACATATATATAACAAACTATTACTTTGTGAATATTAATAATTTTTTAAAAATGACAATAACAATAATAGCTATAATAACAATCTAATTATTGTTATTAACATTATTCTGTCCCTTAATAGTAAAAATAAAATAAAATAAAATAGGAAAAAAGGGTTATACTAACAATAATGATAATAATAATTATCATTATTATTCTACTATAATGGCTAAATAATCGCATGAGTTAAGGGATGGAATTGGAAATCAGGTGACAGTAAGGGTTAGTTTATTTATGAATGTGAACCAGGTTTCATTAAAGTCAGTCGATCTGTGGGTGAGAGAGGCAGTCATTTTTCCATAGATATGTGTTCTGTTAGAAGATTTTTCCATTGTGCAACACTGAGGTGAGCTTTTTTTCCAGTTTAAGAGGACTGTTTTCTTGGCGATACCTAGAGCCGTAGATAGTGAACTGGAGGTGTTGTTATTAAGTTGTAATGCTGAAAAATCTCCTAAAATGCAGAGGTGGGGGATAAAGGGATGCGGCAGCCCAGTATTGAAGATAAGTGATCTGTGACTTGAACCCAAACGTGCTTGACTAAAGTGCAGTGCCAGAAAGCATGCATGATGGTGTCTGTTGTGTTGAGTGAACAGTGAGTGCATTTTTCAGATTTGCTGAGGCCCATTTTGTGTAATTTATCACCTGTGTAATGTGCTCTGTGGAGGATTTTATACTGGATCAGTTGTAAATTTGTGGTTTTATGCATAAGAACCCCTGATTTAAGAAGCAAGAGAATCCCAAATAAGCACTGACAGAGTGAACAGACACAGCAGTGTCTGCTCCTCCCTCTTATCACTCAGCAAATCCCGATCACCTTTATCATACAACTGAGCTGAGCTTACCCTATAAAACAATGTAAATAACTGAGAATAAACGCTTTTGTTCAACAATCAGACTTCTCTAAATAATATCCTTTAGTGGAGGAGGGAGTGCTGTTTGATGTGGGCACTGACATTATGTGACGAAATCCTCTGTCATTGACTTACATTTAGGGCTGAAAGGATTCCTTGAATTATTTGGGTGATTCGATTCAAAAAATTCATCGAGGCTTCGCTTGAATCTGCCATGTAGCCATGTACGCCTGTGCTGCAATCTTGGACATCACGCCGTGTGTTGGACGGCGTTCTGTGTTTCACATGGACGGCTGGCACAGTACACTTGTTTTCGCTGTTACTATAACGTGTGCGCACGTTGTACATTTAATTATAAATAATTTAAATTCAGCACACTGAGGTCTTTCAGCATCCCAAATAATTTGATAAGACTTATATTGATAATGAATTGACACCAACACCTTATTGCCACAGACAGTGACTGAGACTAAATAGGTTAAAGTTCATCATCATACAGTCAAGATTCAACAGGTCATAGAAGCAGCATTAATTATCCCTTTAAATGTGTTCTCCATGCCAGTGGATGGTCTTCAAAGGTCACATTAATCTAAAGGTTCACCTTTCAGACGTCAGACCTTTGTGTGAATGATGAAACTTTATTCTTGCTCGAATGTGAAATATAAAAATTATGCATAAAGTAGAGGATGTTAAAAGGATTACATGTTCCTTTACTTTAATGGCAAATTGGAGAATAAAAATAAACTACAAGAGAAGAAATGAAGTGTTGGCAACAAAAATGTCCTGGGAGAGGATCCCTACAAACCGCAAATATGGCACAATCTAATGTCAATATTTTAACTTCCTG
Organism: Cheilinus undulatus; assembly: GCF_018320785.1. Lineage (NCBI taxonomy): Eukaryota > Metazoa > Chordata > Actinopteri > Labriformes > Labridae > Cheilinus > Cheilinus undulatus. The sequence goes on from NC_054865.1 coordinate 15,558,388, forward strand.
TCCTTGTAACTTTAAGAAATGAAAATTGTCATCATAACTTCATTGCATTTTGTAAAATATATTTTCTTCAGAGAATCTGTTAATACCCATTTTTAATAAAGAAGTAGTTCATTTAAGGGGCCCAGCTTCTTTTCTCATTGGTCTAGTACTACTTCTCTTGAAAAAGCCAAAGTGATTGGTAAAAAAAAAAAATGCAATAGTTCTTATTAGAGTACTCGATTAATCGTCAGAAGAAACGATAGAGTACTGGATTTCAAAATAAATCAATTACTGCAGCCCTACTTACATTCATTGTCAGCCGCAACTCACCCTTTAGAGTACAGCGCCTCTCCTCAATAGGGTTGAGGTCAGGGGAGGATGGGGGCCACACCATGAGCTTCTTTCTTTTTATGGCCATAGCAGCCAATGACACAGAGGTATTCCTTGCAGCATGAGATGGTGCATTGTCATGCATGAAGATAATTTTGCTACAGATGGCACAGTTCTTCTTTTAGTACCATGGCAGGAAGTGGTCAGTCAGAAACTATATATACTTTGCTGAGGTCATTTTCACACCTTCAGGGTCCCTGCTTTGTAATGACATGTTAGCAGCTGCTCTCTTAATCTAACGAATAATTTCTTCACAGTATGGTGATCATGCTTAATTTTTCATGAAATTTCTAATGTTTTCATTCCTTGTCCAAGGCACAGCACTATTTGACACCTTTCAGCAGCAGAGCGATCCATTTTCTTTCTCGTATTGCTGAAAGCTGTGGCCTGCTTAATAATATGGAACAGTGTATTTTGAGTTTTTTGTTTTCTTTTTTTAAATAATAGTTATCATTATGAAGTTTGTTCAAAAACATTTGAAATGTGCTTTAACAGCTGATGACATGAAAAATATTCTGTCATTTGCATTAATATTAAAGAAAATAAGAGAAAAATATCATTTGCATAATAATTTGGAGCACGGTGTATGAGCGAATCTGCGCAGATACACGATCTAAATAAACAGTGTTTTCTCCTCACAGAGACTGTACATGTTTCCAGCAGCAGCATTTCATAATCTTTCCCCATTAATGATGAACTTATTATGCATTTGCAGATCGTGTGTGGCCCCAAGTAGCGCACGTGGAGGAGGGGGTGGGGGATGGAGCGGTGATCATCGAGAATTTTTGTGACGTTTTGATCTCGTCACACCCCTATGGGTTGCCATAGCAACAATTGGTTGTCAGGATGTTTACTTCCACTTCCACTTCCACTTCCGGCCAGTCAGAAGGTCATGGAGATATACCGAAGGATCAGCGGGCCGGAGTCAGACAATGTGAAACATCAAAACACAGCCCTCATGTTAGAACTCAATAAGCTACTGAGTACGGCAGCCTGTGAGGATCAGGAAAAAGTAGAAAAACTCAGCACAAAGCTGGTTTTAGAGGAGAAAGAAAATAAAACCCTCTGGGACCAGCTTGGGTACCTGATGGTTAAGCTAGATAACATGGAGTGTTCCCTCAGACAAATGGCTGAGAAGTTTCGAAAAGAGGCAGCCAAGTGTCAGGAGGAGCAGAGGCGGAGAATAGAGCTCAGCCAAACCGTAATAATGCTCCTGAATCAATTAGACCAGAAGGAGAAGCAGGCGGAGCTGCTGATTAGAAAAGAGCAGGAGACCAGGGAAGAGCTTGGGGAACTCAGGGAAGAGTATTGCAAGATCTACAGGCCCGAGTCGATGTTTCAGACTGAGGTTATCTACAGCCAAAGGCTTCAGCAGGAGCTTGAGGCTGAAAAGACGGCTCAGGCTGGAACATCATCAGAACCCAAGCTTGAGATTCAACAGGAGAAGCATGAAGAAGACACCCTGAAACAAAAGGTAAAACTCCAACAGCAACGGGAGACAGAAAGGAAGTGTCACCCTCAAGGTTTGTCTCAGCTCCTGCCCCAAAATAAGAGCCTGAAGAGCGAGGGTGACACCCTCAAACAGGCTAATGATCTCCTAAAACACGAGATAGAGGAGGGCTCTCATGACCATAAAGGAGAAACGCAAGATTTGGAAGAAAGTCCACCAAAATTGAAATTAAAAAGACCTCCCTGCTGCCATGATTTGACTGATTTGGCACAGAAAAATCACAAATGAAAAATTCAAAGCCTCTGCCTTTTCTCAGACATTTCCTATTGAAGCTTTCCCTGATGGATGTGTGAAACAAATCCATCTGGCGTGTCAGGTTACAATAATTACCCCTGTGCCTCCCACAAACGAATAGAAATTGCTGCAAAACCTGTGCTCAATGATGTGTGGTTGATGTTTGACAGTGCATGAGTAGCATGTGAATACAGCAGCATTAATATGGTTTATAACCCTCCCTATCATTGCTATCAACAGTATGTGTTGTCTAACCTTCCTGTCGTTCACAGAAACTTCACTGTCAGTGTCACAAAGTTTATTTTCTTTGGCTTCCCTCCAGTTGCCGTTGTGATTCACTGCCAGAAACCTTTGCCCTGTTGGCTCCTTATGCACTTTATTCATAAGAAGTTGTTTACAGGGTAATCAGGATTTCTAGACGCAGCTGAGTGTTTATTTCTACTGCCGGACTAATTGAAACATGGATGCTGTCTCAGTGATGTCAACCACTGCTTTGTGAAGACACCTGAAGAAGCTCAATAATGGAGCTCATCATACTGGAAATGCTAACTCCATCAGATGTTTATTTAGTCAAGAAAAAGGCAAACAGGTGGAGGTGAAGCAGGCCTTAAGCTTCTGGAAAAACAGCTACAATGCATCTCAGTTGCAAGCTTTGTTACACCCCCATATTCATTTTATGCTCCTACAGAGTAGACTGCAGCTTAACACAATTTCATTATGTTTAAAAGCATTGCCATAGATGTATCCATCCATATGGGGGGTATCTAGGAATGACCTCCCTCGAAAGTGAAAGCTTGCTGCTTGACTCACCCACTAACCCTGCTTGTCTACTGATTTTGCAATAAATGAATGCCAAACGTGTTACTGCCTGAGTTGGTTTTCTGACGTTCTGCTGCTTGGATTTAACCTCAACTCATCCCAAAACATCTGAATGCACAGCCTTTACAGCTGTCCAGATTTACACTTTCATCAAAGGGCTTTTGGTTTTGGAAGGGTCCGTCTGTTCAGGGTGTTGGTTCAGGGACCAGGGTATGTCTGCCAGCTCTCTGTTGACATATGAAGGCTGAGGCAAACTCAGCCCAGGTCAAGGAGACGCTGGAGTGTACGTCTGCAGACGACCTTGTCCAGAGACCCTGCTCTCACTGATGTTATCACATTTTTGACATTTATCTTACTTGTGTAAAGACAAACAAATTAGGGCACCTTAAACCTTATATACCCTAATTATAAGCAATTAAAAAACAACAGTTGAAAGCCACTCTGAACCTTAGGGATGAATACATCAGTAGAGGTCAAAGAATAATGTAAATGCTAATGTTGAGCATTTACACGATTATCAGTGTTGGCATTTTATTTTAACGATAATTGATGAGACTGATTAATTAAAGGGTGTGTTTCTTTGGTTTTACTGCAGGTGTGTCTTCCCCTTTATCATTGTTTTCACTCTCTGCAGTCTCACCTAATGTCCCACCCACAACACTATCTGACTGGCTCTATGTCACATAATTACCAGACAATCAATACTTTTACCTGGATGGCACAGACACTTGGAATGTATGAGATCATTTCCTATTATCCTGCTTCTCTGTGTTGTTTCTCATGTGGACAGAGCTGGTGCTAAATTGTTCATTTTCTTTAATTTCTTAACATGCAGTTTTATTTATCCACATTTCAGTCAGGAACACTCTGGTCATACATTTAACCATATTATTGCAAAACGGATGTACAGTTTTTCTTGGCAGAGAAGACTCCGCTCAAAAGATGCTCTTTAGGTTAGTCAAGCTGCTTTGACTTTCAAGGGAGTGCATAGCTAGAAACCCTCATATAGAGAGATCCATTATAACAATTCGTACTTAATGCAATATTACGCAATCAATCCATAGTAGCATGAATCTGAATATGAGGGTGCAACAAGCTTTATGCTATAAAGGAGGAGGCTGGGGTGGAGGAGGTTAAGCTTTGCCATCAGCAGCGTGGTGCATCAGCACTAATGCAAGCAGGGATTAGTGAGAAGTATGTCACATTTTAATACACCGTTGTGTTGAGGGAAAGAGCTATGATTGGCTGCAGGAGCTAGGAGGAGATAATTAAAATCAGCTGGCCATTAGCTGATCACAGCTAAGCTTATGATTACTGTGCCCTGCATGGACTAAAGCTAGCTTCATTAAATGCATTTTGTTTAACATAACAAATGCATATCAATTTTAAATAATGGTTGTTAGTCTCATGCACTCATAATATGCAAAGAAAAAAAAAACACAATATCAGTCAAACCTTACAAAACACCAAACTCTCAGAAATGTTGGCTTCGACTGCTTGTGGTGCAGCCTTATGTGAGTACACACAAAAAGATAATTGGCCCAATTTTGGACTAAATTCTGTCTATCCAACCAAAATCAGTTTGGCCCCAGAAAGATGATCAAAGGGAGGAACTGCAACAAACACAGCTAAAGCAACGTGAAGCATGAACTTCAATGGTGTCAGAAATAGAGGGTCAACTTGTTGATTTGCGAATGAACACATGTCCAGTAAAACATACCACTATGAAAGTGACATGAAGTGGAGATGGACCTAAACTGCTACCACAAATAACGTTCCACAAATGTAAACATTCAGGACTGTCACTACAAATAAGTCAGAGAGTATGTCTACAACTATTCAAAATGTGATTTAAATGAAAGTTCTAGTCATGAGTGGTTTAGCAGGCATGAGGTTTCTCTCTGAAATATGCCTCCAGAAGGAGCTAAGGCCATATTAAAGATGGTTAAGTCATGTTATCTGATGCACATTAATAATACTGCATGTATACGTATGTGCCAACAAGAGCTCCTACATACAGTCAGACTCTGCAGGTTTTTTCCAGAAGCTGAAGCAGGCTGACACATGTACTGCCGACTGTTAGAAAAACAAGCATTCATCTCTGCTATCACTGTCAAAACGAGGTCGCCTGCATTTGAGACAAAGACAAAATGCTAAACAGAAGAGAAAGATGGGATGATGGTGTTTTAAAGCAATACTGGGTTAATCCCTTGTTAAACATGAAAGCATTTTTTCAGACCAGATTCTCCAAATATTACTGATCTGCTTTATGAACAAGCCATAGTTGGTCTGCTGAAGAGAGCAAAAACATCAGTTCTGATCTAAAGGATCAATGCATCGATTCCCATGTTATAGCGCACATCAGATACACTGCACATCACACCACAGCTTTATCATTGATGCAATATGAGAAAATAAACACATTTCAAAGTTTGTAATTATCAGAATACATGAGAAAATATATTTTATGAATGATGTATATTCACACAGCATATGGACATTTTGCTCAATGGAGGCCTGAGTCTTACAGCCATGCTCATACCATTTCTTTGTAGTCTAATGAAGCTCAGTCTATCGGCCACTTTCATATTGATTAGTGCTAATTTATTCATGAAAAGAGATGCCTTTTGGATTTCAACATTGTTACCCATCATCCCATTTTCTATATAACATGTCATGCAAGACAAAAATAAAATTGACTTTGGGTATAAAAATGTGTACGTTATGATTGTATGATCTAAATGCTAATAGATTTTGAACAACTTCTTGTATTTTTAACTTTTTACTTTTGGGCTCTCTATGACCTTATTTAAATAGGAGAACAGGGAAACATGCTGTTATGTCAAATCAGTGGGCGTCATGTGACACTGAGGAACTGTCAAGATATGACTTCCAAAAAAGTTATTTTTTTGAAATTATTTAAATGGCATATTTTACTCATTACTGTAACAATATTTAGATAAAAATATTTCAATTTAAGATAAAACCATAGTCATTAGTCCAGTCAGACAACTCACATTTGTAATGTTTCATGTTTGTTGCAACAGCAAAATCTCTTTGAGTTTGGCATCTAGGCTCCAACCTCATCCTTCCTTGATGATATTTTTTATGTGTAGAAATTGAGGAGTAATGACTTTATATCTAAAACTCAAAGTCAGAGCCTGCAGCTGGATACTGGGATGGCTGGGGGATTTTTTTTAGAGCAGTACTGGTGTGAGACGGCAATGACAACAAAAAGAGAGGCAAAGGGAGAGACTGGATGTTTTGCAGTTTAACTAAGCCGCTACATTGGGAAGATACATGTGATATGAGAAAATATCATGTTCGGTACGAATCAATGTAGCTTGAGCTGTCCACCTCATAGGGGTCAACCACTTATCAGCCTAGAGGATTATTGAGGCCAATAATTGACATTGGGCTAATTGCCACTATTGTCATCTTAATTTTATTTCATTGGTAATCAATAAAATTAACTTATCTATAAGTGCATTACCTTGGCTCCATTGCAAGGTGGGTCTTGCGCCCTGGCTTTATTTTCACTCTCTCTCACCAAATGTGCTGCATATAATACAATCTGATTGGATAGCAGTGTTAATTTTGTCGACTAAAACTATGACTAAAAATGTTCGTCGACAGCCTTTTTTCCACGACAAGAACTAAACTTAGACTAACAAAAATAGATCTGTGATGACTAAAACTGACAAAAAGTACATTTAGTTTTCATCAAGGTGACTAAAACTAGCCTAAAATGTAATCTAGTTTTCATCTTACATTAAATATCCACAATTTTAGTCTTGTCACATTAAGCACAAGAAGCATCAAGTAATATTGGATGTCATAATAAATTATATCGGTTCCAAATATTGGTTATCAGTCTTATGAACAACTATTAATAAGTATCAGCACTGAAAAACCAGTATTGGTCAAAGCCTAAAGTGCAAGAATGTAAGTTTGCACATGATAGCACAAAGACATCACCTGTGCTGTACGATTTAAGTATACCCGCTCAGTGCTGAAGGCTATCCATGGGGTCTACAGTAACTGTATTCTGCTCCCAGCCTTTATTGCAATAAATTACCATTATGTCTTCTAGGTTGCGGTGTTCTTTTTAAGTTCCTGTGCCAGTGTTGGGAAAGGCACAGAGCATGCACACAGTTTGCTTTAACCACTGCCAGGCACAGTGGGACAGTCTCCAGCACAGTTATTTTGGGGTTGCAGGCTAAACAAGCTGAAAACCCCTGTCATAGACCATACAGATGCAGTGCCATCATACAGACTTTACATGAGTACAGTCAATGAGGGATTAATTTTCTCAGTTAATGGGCTGACATGTGTAACAGGCACCCTGTCTGAACAAGAAGAGGAGGGGAAGCTATTTCCTGAAACTCTTTTCGGTTTGCGGTTCTTTCACTTTGATATGGTGCAAGACTGAAGTGACTGCAGAAGCTCATTACAAGCCATAGAACAACAGAGGAACAAACAAACCAGACGTCTTAAATTCCAACAGATATCAAGAATCTGGGTGTGAGATTAAGCTTGTGTACAAATCACGGCGTGATGGGATTAAAGCCTAACATGATGGAATTTATTTAAGGAGCCACCCTTATGAAACCAAGTACCTACAACATTTTTAAGATGCCTATACTGTCCAGTAACTGACAACTCTCTCTACTAAGCCCTGAGAAACTCTCATTAACACTTTCACATCACATTAAAAAGACAGCTTCCTCTGAGCTGCTGCTCTCTAAGAAAGGTCAGACCAAACTCTTTCAAAACTTGCACACAACATCCAGCCTGTTGTCAATTAAGAAGATAAGTCATTTTATCTTTAACTTTATCGTTCATGGTGGCTGGTCTTAAAGTAGACTTGACAAACGTGTTGGTAACGGCTTACAGAATGACAGAAACTTTCATGGTCACAACTTCTTCATGTTGAAACAAGTCTGTCTTGCTAGCTATCAAGAAAAAAGTACGAGTAAGTCTACAATGGTTCCCAGATGTTTAAAGTGAGTTTGACTTCAACCTCACTCTAAACGGATAAGCAGCAAACCTCCTATGTTAACTGAAACATGTTGAAGCTGTTAATTCTACTTCTCATCTGTCCATAAGAAGAAATATTTCCGAGCAGGAAGGTGAATCACCTGAACAACCCCACCTCACAGACCCCCACAGGTAACTATCTCAACGCTTCTCTGGATTGAAGTCCAAAACTTTTACCTTTATTAGTCGCTAAGTTCCGCCAAACAACGGTCTCTTCTTCAGCTCATGACCGCTACATGTCGTGTTGAGAAAACAGACGACTGTAGCTCAGGACATCCACCGTAATTTGAGGCTTTTGCAGACTTCCTCCTCTCCTCCTGAGCATCAAATATCAAGCCCTCAAACATCAAGCCGCACGCAGCAAAGCCTTTTTAGTGCAGCGCCTTCAAAATAAAAGTCCTACCAGACGGTGCGTGCAACAGAGACGACTCTCCTTTTCCAAATACCAACAGAACGCGTCAGAAAACTAAACCTTATCAAGCACAACTAGCATCAAGATATTTACGAGATTAACATTTCGGATAAAATACTTTTATTGAGTCTGTGGTTTTAAGTTGAAGGCGAGGATAATCAAACAAGGTCTGTGGTTTTTGGACACTGCTGACAAACACAAAACAATGCTCTTACCGGAAAAAATTAGGTAGCTGAAGCCTGGAACACCCACCTAACACGGTTACTTTCTCCCGGGCAGACGAGGCTCAAATCGTTTTTCCCTCCACGTGGACGGGGCAATGTTTACATCCGTGATAGACGCACACGCTGCGTCATAAAATGGTCACACAACGTTATCAGCACGTAGGCTTACAAACCTTGACAACCCTACGTGAACTTTTCTGTCAGTTCTATTATTTACTGTCGACAGGCAAGTCCATTAGTCAGTGTGAGTACGAAATATGTTACTATCAGGGAGGAATTAGTGATATGTACGGTGGCCTGGAAGTGCAATACAGTATTACAACGTTTAAAACAGTGGTTCCCAACCCGGGGATTCGCCGAAGATCTCAAGGGGGTGCGGGACTGCTCTCTCTACTCTTTCTGTCTACTTCAAAATAAGATGTACATATACATTTTTTAGAAACATAATGCATTAGGGCCAACCTACAAGACGAAAGGTGAATAGAATCAGTCATTTTTTTTGTTAATTTTTGTTATTAAGATTATAAAGTTGGATATTTACAGTACAAAGAACCAAACTTAATAACTATCAAGAAAAACATTAAAATGTCCATGTAAGTGTAAAAAGTCTTAAATTTTGAGACTTGAAACTCAAAAATGTCAAGTTTTTAAAATTGAAAAATGTACAACAGTGTAAAGTAAAAGATTTACAAAAAACCAAAGTGAAAACAGTGGTTGGATTTTTTTTTTTTTACTTTTTAGTTTCAAATTTAAACGTTTTGGTTAGATATGAGTGGGGGGGGCCTTGAGGAAAGAAAGGTTGGGAACCACTGATCTAAAACACATGACATCACCTGAAACAAATTTACATTAACTGAAACATTTTTACATTTCATAAAGCACATTTAAATATGCAAAACACTTTTACAAATGAAAAAAAAAACCAACAAACTACCACATACAAAACACATCTACAGCCCAATACAAAATTGTATTTAAAACACTTTTACACAATATGAAAAAAGAATAAAAAATACAAAGTCTGATATGAAATTACAGGGTCTGAAACACTTGGAAAAAATTACAAAGTCTGGTACAAATTACAGAAACACAACCACAAGGTTGTATATAAAATTAGAAAAGCATCCATTGTAGTTGCAGTTGTCAAGAGCAAATCTTCTAAAGAGCTAAAGGATTTTAGACCAGTAGCTCTGACTTCACTCATGAAATGTTTTGAGCGATTGTTCAGGAAATTCCTGACAAATAAAGTGCAATACCTGCTTGATCTGATGTAATTTGCATATCGTCCATTCAGACGAGAGGAGGATGCTCCTCGGCTTTACTTTCTCTATAAGCATCTGGAGGGTACGAGAACCCATGCCACACTCTCATTTGCAGATTTCTCCTCAGCTCTTAATCTAATCCAGCCACACATTTCGTCTCATAAATTAACAATTTTAAACTTGATGTTGGTGTAACAGAATGGCTTAAAGGCTTTTTAGCATGTAGGCCCCAGTGGGTCAGGGCAAATGGTGTCTCATCTTTAAAGAAACTGTCATCCACAGGCTCTCCTCAGGGGTGTGTCCTGTCCCCATTGCGGTATATTTTGTATACTAATGACTGCAGGAGCCACCAAACTAACAGGCATCTCTTGAAATTTGCGGACGACACAGTTTTAGTCAGTCTTCTCCAGGATAGAGAGGTCGACCAGTTGTGACAGATTTTGTGAAGTGGTGCGACAGTCATTTCCTCAAGTTAAATGTAAAAAAAAAAACAAAGAGCATAGTCATCCATTTCAGAAAAACCCACAGCCATCTGTCCCAACCACGGTGGAGATGGTTGAGTCTTATAAGTACTTGGAGACAGTGATTGATAAAAACCTAACTTCTGGCCTAAACACATCCAAACTGGGCCTGCAGAGTCTGTATTTCCTGCACAGACTGAATTCTTTTATAGTTGCTAAGACTTTAATACGGGAATCTTACTGTCAAAACACAAATTGTCCGTCCAGAATTGTCTCAGAAGTTAGCAAGATAATTGACATTCAGCAGCTCTCTCTTGCAAAAACCTTTGACAGACAAGTTTTACAGAAAGCACACTCCATCTTGTCACACAGCAGTTTTGCAGGATTTTCCTGTTATGTATTTATTTCCTTTATATGTTGTAGATTTTGGAAATGCTGTCATCGTGTAGAAGTCTGTTTAAAAACATAGGTGGCCCCATAAAAGCCCAATATGAGGTGTTTTCCCATTTAGCTAAGAAGTTTCATATGTGAACAAAACATTTCAGAGCGTGTCTTCATATAGTATTGCCAGAAAACTACAGCATAGACCCAAATATGAAATGCACAAATACCAAACACTACTTCCTCCTCTTCCTCCTAGAAGACTATCATAACTCAAACCTGCCACATTGTAATATTTTATTAAGTCTCATGGCCAGCAACTTATACAGAATATATAAGCTCACTGTTGGTGTAACACCCAGGCCTGCCCAGAGAAATCACTGGGTCCCAATTAAAAGGCCCTCCTTGGATCTGATTTAATATTATGAATGCATTAGACAGTATTATCAGCATGTTATCGGTGTAGGCAGATATGAACATTTCTGATGCTTTTACAGCTGATACATCATCTGAACGCGCAATTTAGTGTGTGGAGTTTTTAGGCAGGACCATTAAAACAGTCTTTTTCTTTATTCATCCTCATTCCCCAATTTTTAAAGTGTTTTTTTTTTTAAGAACTGAAGTTTGCCTAGAGGAAAATTTTACTGCTCAGTGCTTTCTCTTCTGCATCTCATGAGACAAAATCTTGATTCTCATCCTAGCCACTTTAAAGTTTCAGATTTTTTCTCATTAGTTTCTTTTCTATTTCTCCTAAAATTCACTAGAAGCAATGGTTGAGACTATAGCCAAAGGAGTCTTGTTTGAGACTTAAAGCAGATATCTTGGTAATGTTTTATTGTCATCTCCAGAGGACAAAATAATAAGAAAGACTGTGAGGAGCCTATAAACCTCTAATACATAAAAATTCACAACTGGACATCCATCTTCTGTACCATTTATCACAGAGCTGACATGTGAAGACAGACACCCAGGCACACTCACAGGCAAACCATATGGCCAACTTAGAATCACTAATTAACCTAGTGAGCATGTTTTAGGTGATGGGAGGAAGTGAACCGGGGACCTTCTTGATGTGAGGCAGAAGCGCTAACCCCTGTGCTGCTGTGCACCCACAGCTTGACATTTCACAACAAAAAGTTTATCTCAACAGCAGATTTGAAAGCAGTACATTTTAAACTGCCCATAAAACAGACATCATTAAGTGCTGATGCTTCTATAAAAAACATTTTTAGCTGGGTGGCCAACGAAACGAAACCGACAATCAGCAAGTTTACCTTTTCCTGTTATTTTTAGTACCATGGGATAACATGAGAAACAAACAGAGGTACATCTTTACAATGAGAGACACTTTAGACTGTAACAAAAAGATCACATTATACACTAACAGTGTTCTGAAACCAAGTCTTTAGTTGTTACCAGAGAAACAGATTGCAAATTTTGAATTCATACCTTTTAACTTTCAAGTTACAGCTGACTTCTGACCACTAGATGGTGCAGAGTAACAGGGGAATCAGTTATAGGCCATCAGATTTAATTGATAAATTCAGGAATTTTATCTTATGAAATGATCTCTGTTGCTTCTTTTTTATTGGTGGATACATAAATGATTAATGCAATATTGTGTCTTAAATTCTCATTTAAGATTCCTGATTAGATTTGGAAAAAATGATGCCCAGAATAAAGCAGTCAATGTTTGTTACTATTGTCTATTGATTCACAGACACCCAATAGAAATGTTTTTTGCTCTGAATAATAACATGAATGGTGTGTCTGAGTGACTGGTCATATGTTTTATTTCCTGTCTAATTTTTATTTCATTTTCATAACTATGCTGTAATGGGTTCATAAGATTTTAGAAAGAATTTACCCAGTTTTGGACCATTTTCATAGCCTACTGCAGTGTCTGCCAGCTACAGCTTACTGCTTCTTAGCTTTTCCATGTGTCTGTAGCTCATATCATTAAAATCCAAAGGTAACAAGCTCAGCCGGGAAGAGCATACTCTGAAAAAGTAAAGCAGTTTGTTAAAATAAATATTTTCTCACATAATCTTATCAGAGGTCACATGATGTACGTATGCGCTGTAAATATTAAAAAATGCAGATGACAGGATCATGCAAAATTAAACAGATAAAAAAGAATAAGAGAAAAACTGTCAGGTTCAGACCTTTAAAAATAGGGCTTTGTTTCCAAATGTATTGCATTGAAAGTACATTTTTAAGACGATAAATTATTAGAAGGTCAGTGAGAAGAAGACTAGGTTTTTCCTCTGTGTGAGGTCAACATGAGAGTCAGAAACTGAGTTTGAAAAAAATTCGAGGGATGAGATAAGATTGAGTAAATCAAGAGATCTCTCCAAGTTCTCCGCCTGAGCTCAAAAAGAGTGTCAAAACTTGAGAAAATCAAAGAATCATTTGAGAACTTGAGGTGATCTCCTTTGGAACTGAAAGGAAGACTAGGTTGTGATGATGTGCAGCCATTTTATCTGTAAATAAGGTTGGGAAGCTGTAGAAATAAGCCATAGTCTCATTTAGCTTTCACACAGATCTCAAAGTTGTCTAGGAGAAATATTTAAGACATTTTCAATATCTCTTTTCTAAAATTCTTTTCCTCTGGGTGTGAATTTGTTCAGCCTCAAATCTTGTTTTAAAGGCCACATGTTTGACCCCTTTAAGACAAGTTTATATTGGTCTCAGAGGTCCCCAAAACATGCCTGTAAAGTTTGTTGCTGAAAAAACATTCCAGTATTGTATTTTTGTACGTCTAAAAACCCCTCTGTTTCAACCCTGCTCAGAACAAGCTGTTTCTGTGTCTGTAGCTTTAAATGTAACCAAGTTGTCTGACCCTGCCCCTCTCAGGAAATGGATGTGGCTTAATTGATGTGGCTCTCCTGATTCTCCTCTCAGCTGATCAGGAGAGGAGGGTGGAACATTCTTCCAAGCGGGGAGGGCCAACTGAACCTGGGGACGGTGCTTACTCCCCACAAGACATCATGAGGGGAAAATCTGTGAAGGGCGTGTTTTAGCACACATTTTCTGAAAGGCGGAGATATAGAGGGTGGAAGGGAATGGATTTTTCTGGTACTTTAGGGGATTGTGGACAGGCCAGGGGCACATATTTTGTTAGAAAAGCCTGAAAAAGTGATTTTTGCATAGTAAGTTCCCCTTACAGACTGAAGAATTAGGTCCGAGCAACATGTAAATACAGTGTCTGTATCAATATATCAGCTCAAATTCACTTGTACTTGATTATGCATTGTAAGGATGCATGATGTTAGATGCAGTGATTTGTGACATCAGTGCTGCTTAGCCTCCAAAGCCAGGCTCGGATCAATTTTGGCAGAAAAGGGTTTGCCAGGAGGTCATTATTGGGGTCAAATGCACCTAATTTTATTGTCCTTTTCTTTTCAGCTCCCACTTTTATTCATTCCTGGCATGGCTCTATGATGTCTGATTTAAGAAGAGGGGTTGCATTTAGAAGGAAGTACATTTTTGAAGGAATAATAAAACAATGTTTTTTTTGTTGCTGGTAGGTGTAATTTTGAGTATTTTTGTTAAATTATCATTGGATGTTATTAAGAATTGACCATGTTTTTGCAAAACATGATTGAATTTTTTTTTTAATGACTTTGACCTACTGTAGCTGCTGGAACCAGGGGCCCTTTCAATGTTTTGGGGTTTTTTTTTTTTGGTTTTTTTTTTGTTTTTTTTTTTTGGATGATCAGAATCTATTTTGATGCCATTTGATTCAAACGTTTTATCATTTAAAGTAAATTCAGAAGTATCCTGTTTGATGCACACCTACACTGTAAAACTGAACAGGTTGAAAATACTCAAAATATTTGTTGTAGCTGATTACGTAAAAGTTTTAAGAAGTGGAAATACATTTTTTTGAGTACAACCAAAGTTAAGAGATGTCATTTACATGTTTTTCATTCTCTAGAAGTTCATTGAAGACTGACCCAGAAAGTGCTTTTCCACATAGACATTGCTATGTAGAAGTTAATCTTCACAGGTGGGACTTCTCTAACTGAGAGAGCAACTTCACTCATGGTGCAAAAACCACCAATGCCCAAAGGTGTTCTTAGAGAACTATGCTGATTAAGGGAAGATTTAAAAAAAAACTGTGTACAATTAAGTACAAAACCTGCTTAGATTGATTCATTTCTGTTTACTTTAAACTAAAAATGTGTTCAAATCAGAAAAAAAGAACTGAAATAGCTATTCAATATTTAAGTTAACACATCAGGTTTGTTTTTTTTAACAACCCTTTACCATCTTTGATCTTACAGTGTGTAATGACTATATCTTGAGGCCCAAGGAAACAGCTGATCTTTGCCTAAATGTGAAAGTGCCTGCAGGGATCAGTGTGCTTCAACTACATGGTTTAACTCTCCTGTCAGCACTATCTTTTTAATGTATGTATGTATGTTATGTACATATTTAATGTATTTTTGGTTTTAATATCAGTAAACATTAGTTATTTTAATATATACAGTGCTTAACAAATTTATTAGACCACCTGTCATATTTGTCTCAGAGACCATCCAGCATCATGAAGTGCTTTAATGTGGACTCTTTCATTTTCAGTGAGCTCTCCATGTTTTACCATTTTGAACAGGAATGAGGGATTTCAAACTGAGCCAGCTCACTGAGCCAGCTCACTGGGCTTCTCTGAGAAGTCAGGATTAATCAGGCATAACATTCAACCACTAAAACTCATTTTTCTGTTCAGGAATGCAAACAAATAGCTATAATTTGACATATTAATCAAGAAATAACAATGTGCTTTACTATTTTTTCAGTTTTTTGTAATCAGTAAATTTGAAAATTTGTGGATAACAATAATAATTATATTTTAGCATTAAAAATATCACTTGGGTTAAAGAGCTTCTACATATTGGTGCATTAACCATTGCAGAAACATAAAAAATGATTTTGGTAATTACCAGTGCTGTTAATTTAGGGCAGCTGTGGCATAAACCTTACTTTGGTGAGGGTTAGGGTGGTGTAATAAATTTGTTAAGCACTGTATATTTAATACGTCAATATCCCTTTGCTCCATTCACTGCCTGTTTAAGCTCTCAATATTATAAAAATTTGTCTTTAATTCTGTAAAGCTCTTTGTACTAGTCTTTGTATGATCACTGCTTTATAAATACATTTACCTAAAGTTCTTATTTTAAGAATGAAGTCTTACATTGCCATATCATTGCAGAACTTGGGAACAACACAAACCTTTTTTTTGTTACAGCACAAAACAAGTGGAGGATTTTCCCCTCTAATATTGATATCAAAACCCCACGCTGGTTACGACTAGTTTGGTATTTTATAACATTAAAAATGATTTCATGTATATTTAAAACTATTGTATAATCAAGAATTGTTATGATGGTGATAGGATAAACAAAAATAGCCCATTTTCATAATTTAAAAAGCAATCCTGCTTTGTAAAGGAGATTTATTTCATAATACTCCAGGGAAAAACACCCTTACATAATTAAATATTTTTAAACCATGCATATGTTTTCTTTAAAATATAGTATAAGTATAGTATAAGTATAGTATAATGTAATGTAACATACCTGCAATGAATCCTCACTGAGGTTCAGCTGGTATGGCTAACTGTTTGGTTAGTTAACTGTTTGGTTGGTTTTGAGAAAGGTTATATTGTTGTTGTTTAAATGTGTGGTGATAATGAATGCAGCAACGTGACTTTGAAAAATATATTTAAAGCTAGACTGTAACTGCTAATGTTGAAATGACAGCTTTGTCAGCAGTAAGCATGTCATTTTTTGTTTCAATATACCTTCTTAAAAATTGGATTTTATTTAATTGAAGCAGGGATACTGTTGGTCTTCGATACTTTAACTGTGCAGTTCTGAGGCTGATTTCATAAATCTTTTTTCAGGACTATGTATTTGTATTTTTATTTAAAGCTAGATGATCATGAAGTCAGAAAACCATTTGAAATGTCCATCTATTTGTAAATTGTGTTCTTTTATCACCATTATTTTCTCCAGAGTGGTCATTTGTGGTTGACATAGCCCCACTCCTTGAATCAAACAGCTGTTTGTGTTTAACTTTGTTGCATTTAATCCTTTAGCACGTCAGTCCTCCACCTCACAGTGACGCAAGCGAGTGAATGAAACCTTGACCTGCTGCTATCAGTTTTCTCTCTTTCCTACAAACACACACCCTTTTAATGTTATGACTATGATTATTAAATTAACCTTATTACACAGTGAACTGCTTTAAGCCATCTTTTAGCACTGAGGCTATTCTGAGATGTTTAGGAGCCTTTTATTTGGCAACATTTAACGCCTATAAGAAGTATTCAACCCCTTGGATGTTTTACCCTTTTATTAATTTTATGAATAAATAAAGTGTCAAACTGACAATACATTTCTACAAAATAATGTCAGTTAGATTAAAATATGTAATGCAAAATAAGTGGTTGCATAAATATTCAGGAGAAAAATCTACATGCACACCCAACCAAGGTGGAAAGGTGCTGAGCCAAAAATGAGACCAAGAATGAACAGAAAAACGTCTCGCACACTACAGGGCTCCAAAAATACAATTATTATTTATTTATTTATTTATTGTACCAGCGTATTGATGTTTTGAACACTGCTGCTTGAAAAATAGCAACTTGAATTTGAATTTGATTTTGTCCACTTAAATCTGAATTTGTCGACTTGAATTTGAGTTGAATTTCTAGACATGAATTTGAATTTGAGTTGAATTTCTCGGCTTTGACTTTGATTTTGAGTTGAATTTCTTGACATGAATTTGAATTTGAACTTCAGGACGCGAAACTGATTTTGAATTATTAGACCTGAAATTGATTTCTCGACATGAATTTCAAATTTCACAACTTGAAATTGAATTTCTTGACTTGAATTTCAATTTCACGACATGACTTTGAATTTCTCAACTCAAATTTAAATTTAATCTGTGTATCATTCATTCATTTAATATTTGATTGATAATTGAATAATAATGAAAAAATGTTTCATTTTCTAGTTTTCATTTCTGAATCAAAATCAAATAAAGAAATGATGTGTCTATTAGACTTTTGCCATAAATGTTGGGATCAGAGAATATAATACGAAAGAACGGGCGTAAGCTGTTAGTATGATTTCAGTATTAATTTGCATAATCTGGTGCAGGTCACCCTCCATGGCGTTACAAAAGATACATAAAAACAAGGCAAATTCTTGCAAAGCCTTGATGTCCTCTGATTTGACAGGTGACCATTCAAGAGCCTTTTTCATGTATGCAGTTACTATTGTTTGCTCATTTCTGAAGTGTTCTTGCAGACGTACCTTTGCTCTTTGGTAACTCGCTGTCAGGTGACGACGTGTTGACAGCTCTTGACCAGCTCCTGAGTCTGTCCCTTTGTACACTGCTCCAAAAATACAAACCATTCACTCTGCTAGCAGTCTTTGCCTCCACCCCATGCTCAAAAGCTCTGATAAATGCATTGTACTCAAGTGGGTCTCCATCAAAGGTTGGTATATCTCTTGGTGGTAATGATAGAGGACTGCTGTTGCACTAAAACAGCTGTTATATCATTTTGCTGCTGCATGATGGTAAGACTGCCTTGGTCAATATGAGCAGAGCTGGTTCTAGTCATTTTGGCACCCTGGGCGAACTTACAATTTGGGCCCCCCCTGCCAAATACAGGTGCATGTTTCTTAAAAAAAAATGCAGAAATATTAATAGTAATGTTTTCATTTATTCTGTAGCATGTGCTTTTAAGCTTTTCAAAGTAAACAAAACATCTGATTTTTTTTTTTTTTTTTCAGTTTGGCAACAAGAATGAAACTTCCATGTTGTGATCAGCAGGGTCAATCTCTTTATCAAAATCTAAGATAGTTCTTTTTACATTCATCAGTAATCAGAGATAATGTACTTTTACCAAAGTTAAAGATTCAGGGCTTTTGAGTAAACATTAGGGGCATAGACCCCACAAGCTATCCCATGGCTCCACCTCTGACTGATAAACTTATCCACCACACAGGATTTACACATCATATCAGCACCTGAAACGTAGGGTTTCAGAAAGCAGGTGTTAATGGTCAGGAAATGGGCAGGTAGGGTGTTAGCTGTCCGACACAGGGCTCCATCTCGACATCCAGTCTGTTCAGCGCTGTGTGAACGAGGAAAAAGAGAACTTTTTTTTCTCTAAACGTCTTGCTGGGCTCCCAGAGTGTCGGGGGCGCGCATGGAGAGAGACAGGGAGCAGCGAGGTGAGTCTAGACCGTTTCACGAACGAGGGGCGCAGAGGTCAGAGGAGTGCAGGAGTTGATGATCTGTTACATTGGTGGACCTATTCAAAATGTTCAGGGCTGATGACGGCGCCCCCCCCCCCACCGTGGTGCCCTAGGCGAATACCTATATTGCCTATGCCCAGTACAGATGTCACAGTGAAGCTCTCCTAACAATGGGAGCACGACCCAAAGAAACTGACCTGAAGATTGGACCAAAAACTCATGCTCTGAGCCGCAAAGCTCATTCACATCAAGTCTTGCAGCAAAGTTATCAAGGCACCTTTCCACAACAGGATCCCACCATGCATTTAACCCGGGAGCCTATTCAATGTGGCAGCCCTTTGTAATCTCATATTCAGGACACCTCCAGTAGGTGGATGATTACAATATTTATTTGAATCTCTTGGCTGTGCCTCCATTTGCACTGTAGCTTTGCTGCCTCCTATAGGTGGAACATTGAATTGTTGGTTTGACTTTTTGTACTGTCTCCAATGACATTGCAGCTTTGGCGCCTCCTGTTGGTGGAACTTCATATTACACAGTGCATTTAGAAAGTATTCAAACCCCCTTCACTTAATGAATTTTATTTTCTAGTCTGGTGCTTCAACTGAGAAAAAAAATTTTTTTTTCATTAATCTACACTTCGTACTCTATAATGACAAAGTAAAAACAGAATTTGGCCTTCATGTAGAGTATTTTGGAAACTCCAAGCAGGTTTTGCACTGAGTAGAAGAATTATTATATTGTTATACTGAATTTACTGTTATGTTATACTGAATTTAATGTTATATACTGATTATGAGTGTATGGCATGAGCATACTACTAGTAGGCCTATTACAAAAAAAAAAAAAAAAAAGAAATCTTTAAGAAATGTTAGCACACATGATGATTATGCATTCTCCCCCCTTTATTTCAGGGCATTATATCCTCCCCCCAAACAGAAATGGCACTTGATGTACATTACGAAACAATAAAAAGCATGATGCTACAGGGAGCCACATATAATCAAATTTCTTCAACACTCCTTTCCATGGGTGTGGAGAGAGGTGCATCAGCATCAAGTGTGAAGAAATTTTGTCTTAAAAATCACCTGTCCTGAAAAGGACTTGTTTCCAACTCTGCCCTTCAGGCCCAAGTCACCCAAGCAGTTCAAGAGGTAAGTTAAAATTGTGCTAAATATAAGACAAATTCTTTAACTATGTTTTGCTGACAAAAATACTCATATGTTCAAATTCCATTTCATCTTCAAACTTGTTCAAATGGACAATTCAAACAAAATGGAGCAGATGCAAGGGTACATATTATATATCCCAATATAACACATGTGCACACACTGACACAGTCACACAGTCCCACCAGGAGGCACACTCGTACAAATGCACACTCTTATGTACCATCCACATCAGTGTTTGGCAATTGAAAACCCTTCATGTCACTGTCTTGGAATTCTATTTTTATGCAATGCTAAGGTTTATTGTTTGAAATAAGCTTGTAAATTAAAGTAGGCCTACACTTGTGAACACTTTGAAGTAAAAAAATAACATTTTCATTTTTTCAAAAGACTATTCTACATCATTTTTTTAAGCCTTACAGCTACATATAAAGATAGTGAGCCATTGTCTTTATGCTGCTGCTGTCAGAGTGGAATCATTACTATATGCAAAAGCACAACATTCCACAGCGTGTACAAGTTTAGTACCTGTATGTACATACGTAATCACATGAGTGTCAAGATATAGTAAGTACCTGCAATTCTACACATTCACAGTTTTCAAAGCACAGCCGATTTATTTCTTTTGTTTTCCCTGGTAGTGGATTTAAACGACATTTTTGCAGTGTGTGTGTAATTCAGACTGAAAAAGTTTAGCAGGCAGCAACAACTGTTTTGAATAATCTTTTAACTGCATAAAAAGCTCAAAAACAAATTTGTTTTGTTTGGCTATCAGACAGGAACAACTAATGGTCACCAGCTGATGACTGGATACTTGTCCAGCAAAGGTATATACAGTATGCTTCACAACAACGTGTGGCTGCGGCACTTTGTTTGGTGAATCCACCAAACCATGAGGCAAGACAACAAGTAAGTTTGCATGACACTTCATATTCTGTTAAATCTTCCCCTGACGTTTCCTTTTTTTCATTTTCTGCTTATTTATTATTAATTGCCCTCATTCATCTCATTTGATTTTCTTACACCCTTACACAAAAAATACATCATTTAGTTTCTCAAAAAGCAGCTCAGCCCACATGTCTGATAGACATATCCTCGTTTTCTAAATAATTACAGGCCCTCTTTAGAATAACAAAGTCCAATATCCCATGCTGTTTTTGTGAGTGTTTCAATAGGGTTTGTTTTGTTTAACTTGGACAGATTTAGCACATTTTTAAAGTAAAGGGAGAGCTACTTTATTGTCATTATTCATTCATCTTTACAATGAATGTACAACAACATTAACCTGACATGCCAGATGGATGTGTTTCACACATCCATCTGGGAAAGCTTCAATAGGAAACGTTTGAGAAAAGGCAGAGGATTTGATAAAAACTCGGAGTGTGATTGGATGAAGGTTCTGTCTGTCACATCTCTACAGGCCAATCTGAGCAACAAAACACATGACGTAGCCGCTATCGAGCTGCGCGTGCGCAGCTATGGGGAATAATGTGAAACATGGCGACTATAGACATGCAAGTACTCGACTTTTGTGGTTTTTTAAAGAAAACAACTCACTGCTGTACTTTGTCCTGATAAAACTGGTGCTTTAGCAGCATCCACGCTAATCTCTTCCTCCATAACTGCACCAGCCTCTTGCTGCTGCTTGTTTACATCATGACTCTGCTGCGCCTGAAAGTACTGCCCCTCATAGCTGATTGGTCCTGTCACTTTCTAACCGGGCCCAAACGGTTCAGATGGGAGCTTTGCAAGATGGATTTGCCAGTGAAAAGCAAGGAAACGGGCGTATCCATCTGCTTTGCAAGGTTACAACAACATTGCATATTAACCAAATAGTGGATAATGGATTTATCCTCTTTTTTTTTTATTTCTACAAGGCCTTTGACTCTGTGGAGCACCCCTTTATAATGGCAGCACTTGTACACTTTGGATTTGGTACTAAATTCAGACACTTTATTAATGGCCTGTTTCAGAATATTAGTAGTTGTGTTATACTTCCCAACGGTACCACTCCCACCTTCAAGGTTAGCGTAGGAATACCCAAGGTTGTCCTATTTCACCATATTTGTTTATTTTAGCTGCAGAAATGCTATCAATTTATCTGAAACACTGCAATGAAATCAAAGCTTTAAATGTATTCGACACAGATGTTCTCATCAGCCAGTTAGCAGGTGATACAACATTATTTTTAAGAGACTGACACCAAATACCTATAGCCATTAACAAAATCCAAAAATTCTCCAAAGCATCAGGATTAATGTTAAATATTAAAAAGTGTAAACTACTAGCATACATGAAAAGAAATAAGAGAAATATACAATATCCCGATTAAGTCAGAATAAAATACCTAGGTATTCATCTATCAAAAGACCAAAAAGTGAGCCAATCTTTAAATGTTGATGACAAATTAAAGGAATGCAAAAGCTAACTAAACTCTTGGCTCCAAAGAGATCTTTCGATTCTAGGTCGAATATATCAGACAAAGATGGAATGTTTATCTAGATGTATATATCCAACTTTCTCTATTGCCATTCCAAATAGATAAATTAAATCTATTAATCAGATCAATCTAAACTTTATATGGTGCAACAAACCACATTATATGAAGAAAAGTGAAATGGTTAAAGAAATAAAGGATGGAGGACTGACAGTTATTGATTTTGATTGCCTTAATGGAACTCGTAAAATAAACTGGATCAAATCCCGGATCAAACATAGCAACTCATTCTGGTACTGTATTCCGAATCATTTATTCAATAAATTTGGGGATTGAATCTGCTTCTGAAGGCAGACTTTACAGTTGATAAATTATTGATTTCACTATCAGAATTTCATAAACAGATTTTGTTATATTGGAGGATGTTATATGTACACAACTTTTCGCCACGTACCACCATAATGTGGAACAACAGATATGTTCTACACAGGAACAAATCCTTATTTTATGCAGATTGGTATGAAAAGAATACATGGTCATTTATAGATTTACTGGACCTAGATGAGAATCCTTTAAGTTACAAACAATTCTGCAATAAATGTAGCTTCAACCTCTCCAGGTCAGACTTCATCAAATTGCATAAAGTGGTTCCTCAAGAGATCATGTTTCTCTTTAAAAATGTAGCAAATGGAGTTATACAACCACATTTAACTCCACCATCTATCAGAGGAATCCTACTATTCAACAGCAAATGTAACAATCTTTTTATAAGGTCCTGTTTCACTGAAAATATATCTCCTGGGAGACAGAACAAAAACAATATCCTTCACAATTTCACAAAAACTCAGTATGCAAATTATGCAAGATGTACTTAAAGTTCCCTATACCACCTAAAGCAAAGGAAGCACACTATAACATTTTAAACGGCATCTATCATTCAAATGAATTGCTCAGAATAGGATTTAACATTGATGATAATCTGTGTACACTATGTGAAAATGATACAGAAACAACAGACCATATATTCTTTTCATGCAGTGTTGTACATACATTTTGGTTCGATGTTCACAAATGGATTAAACAGAAGATTACATCACTTCCCTCTCATATCTTGAGAGATAATATAACCTTGGTTTATTCTTACGAGACAAGAATGATGACCTCTGCTGTAATGTAATTTTATGCCTTGCTAAATTCTATATTCACAAGAGTCATGTTTTGAATCATTCCCAAAATTGTGGATCTTCTTGAATGAGTTTAAACTATACCTAAAATCTCTAAAACTACTGAAAGAAGTTAAAACACAAAAGCTCTACGACATCCTTAAAGACTTTCCCTATGAAAAGGACAATAATTAAGAACAGGCTAACATCCCTTGTACATCTCAGCGATATTCTACCCACCTTATTGTATGACACTTGACTCTACTATGTATTCAGAACCTTTGCACTTTATTTTTGTATTTTATTTTTATATATACTTTTGATATTATTCATTTTATTTTATTTAGGTTCTTTATTCTTACCTGTCTATGTTGTATGTTAATATTGATGAAATTGTCATCAGTTTGTATCCCTGATCTTCTAATCAACAAATGTATTCACTCTGTTCCTTATACAATACCCTGTAATGTTAAAAATGTCAATATTGCCAAATTTGTTTTGTAATGCAAAAATTTAAATAAAGTTTGTAAAAAAACAAAACAAAAAACTGAGCTTTGTTTTGAATGCATTTTTACTTTCTCCCACCTAACTGGGATCAGTAGGACCTTTGAAGTGTGCAAGCTCAGTCTTGTCTTTGAACAGGTTTGTTTTTACCAAAAATAATATGCACAAATCTCCCAAAGGTCCTGTAAGCAACTAGGTCACATTTAGAGGATATGTTTTGGCTGTGTGTTGGTCAGGTTATCAGTTGTTGGGGATCCTCAATCAGTAAGGTGTCAGTCACTGAAAAGGTATGTTAGAGGCATTTTTGCCCTTATTTTCATAATGGACAACAAGGACTTGTTAAAGCCAAGCATCAACAATATTTCCACAGTAAATTTGGAACATTTTTAAAAACTCCCTTTTCTAAATCCACACATGCCTTAACATTTCAAAGAGAATCAGCTAAAATGTCTGTGTCTGTGGAAATTCTGAAACATAGCTTTAATTTATCCCATTAAAAGTTCCCCCCCTTTTTTCATATACCCCGAATGACACAGTGAAACTTTATCATAAAGCCTACACATCCTAATAATAGTTATCAAAAAGTCCATCAAGCTTATTCCCCCATAAATTTCAAAATTCCCCAAAATTTAAAAATACATTCAACAAATATTCTGTGAAACTGACAAAAAAAATGACCATTAACAACCCGGAACTTTCCGTGGAGTTTTAAGACAACCTCCCCAAAATTACCAATGAAATTTCCCCATATTTTTAAAGATTTCCCAAATGTACATGAAATTATCGTAAAATTCCAATGCACACCCCCCAAAAAGAAAATCAAATACATTTCCCCTAAATCAAAAATACAAAACCCACATTGCGATGAAAATACCTTTATTATATAATACCTTTTAAAATACCCTTTATTTATTTAACATTTATTTGACATGACACACAGTTACATTGATGCTGTGATATTTAATCATACACAGGTCCCAGATGCACTGCTCAAAACGGATACCCAGTATCCAAAAATGTCCACAAGATTCCAAGAATTTTCCAAACAAAATTTCCAGTTTCCCATGAATATGCCAAAGAAAACAATTTGAAGTCAAATTTTCCAAAGATTTCGAATGAATCTCACCAATAGATGAAAAATATCTCCAAAATTTCAATGAAAATCTTTAAAAATCTTCACTTCGATTCCCCTCGATATACCAAAAAATCCCCTCAATTTCAATGAAAATTTCTCAGCAAATTCTCCCAGTATTTCAAGCATAGCAGAAATGATTAGACTTACATAGGGAAGCCAGAATGGAATGTCCTCATTGGTACATGCAGGATCTTAGGAGCTTAGAACAGCTGAGAATCTTTTTGACACAAATGTCATAACAGAAAAGTTCACTGCGGAAGACCTCAGCCGTGTTCAGGAGATACAAGCACATCTGGCTGCATTTGAAGAGGTGTCTCTAAATAAACATGGCATCATTTCCATATCATGATGTATGGATAGTATGTCTATTTCAAAATGTATTTTTTCTCTCATCTACTGTCTTGCAGACCAGAATTCTAAGCTCTGAGTCCTCAACAGACTGAAGACATACTAGGGGGTCTGTTGAGGGACCCCAGCATTACACTGTATCTGATGTGATGTCGACTCCAACATCACCCTCCTCTGGCCATGACCCTAACCAACCTGAATGGTCCCTATGTTTAAGGTGCAGGGAAATGCCCACCCCTTTAGACAAGTATTGTGGCCAGCACCCACAACACTGCATTTCCCTGTTACCCCATGATATGTCTAACTCAACTTGACTTGTACTTGCCTTTGCCTCTATGGGCCATTGACAACAGAGATTTTTAAGCATGAATATTTGAAACCTTTCAGCACATTCTGACACACTACATATGTAGCACGTCAATGAGACAACTCAAAGTAAATTTATTTACTGAAGAGTGAAGCTATTTGGTAGAATTCACTCGGATTTCCCAGTCAATATTGCAAGTAAGGACAAATGATTTAATGATATCAGCTTGAAATTCCATGAACATTTGTAAGTTTGTACGTCGTGGAGTTTCAATTTTGTTGAACTCCTCTACATCAATGCTGTCCTCTCTCAGATCCAGTGACATCATACTACACAGACTGTCATTAGGGAATAACATCACATAACTGCACATCAAGATGTTTAGGCCAGGATGTAAGCACTAGGCATACAGTGGATAACTCATATGCTAACAGTTTTGTCATTAAAATCTAAAATATACCTTGCACTGAAGTCGCTGCACTGCTTTGTCCTCACTGCTGCTGTTTTCCAGCTCCTCAACACCGACAACAGAGAAGTTGTCTCTGAAAATGAGAAAAACAAGTTCAAACAAAATTAACACAAGAAAATATATATTCAGCTGGCGTTCGCTATACTCATTCGGAGGACAAAACAGAAAGGGATATCTGGGCAAATGTAAATTTGCAAAGAAGTATGAAAATAAGGAACAAATCATACGAAACTCACTGTCAGAAAGAGATCCAGCCAAATTTGCAAATTTAAATTTTCTCAAATATCCCTTTCTGTTTTGTCCTCCATAGTCTTCCATAGCGGGAATAAATGCAAGAGTGAGACGAAAAATACACACTGGCCGGGTGACGATCAACCGTGCCCCAGCTTTGATGCTAAACAACTTAGAACAACAACACAGTCACATACCACCAACGTTCACGCTTCAATCTCTTGACAGACCTGAACATCTAAACACATGGCTCTCAAGCCTCACGCATTCAGAGTGTGACACATGCATTTTAACCTTTTCACACTCTCACCTGCCACACCTGGGATTTCTCACACATGAAAATTTTTTGTGTGACATCCACCAACTTACACCACTATATATGCAGTGGAATGTCTCAACATCATCGGGGCCTCCCTTTAAGCGTTTGTTTTCTTCTCTCTCTCTCTGCACATCAGTCCAATGTTTGTATGATAAATACGATCGAGGTAATGTATAGACAATGTTGCCCAAACAAGAACTTTACATGGCCAGGGGGGATGAGGGGGGCAAGATCACTGGTATATGCTAGTTTAATTCTGAGGTAAGAACCCTAATAAAACAGAGCTAAAAAAAATGTGGGATTAATGTTATGATGAAAATAACTCTTAAAATGTCAGATAGACATTAAAAGTATTATCTTTATTATTGCAACAAGGAATATGATCACTGAAAGCAATGATCATTTTTGTGACTTTTTTCAGTAGAAAGTTATTTTTGCTGAAAGACACAGGCCTGTGGTAGTTTTTGGTTGCTATCCTTGATGATGACTCAGTTACAACTAGGAATGGCCCCTTTTATATTCAACTAACTCAGGCTAAATTGCAATTTCCACAGACCGAGATGGTGGGTTTGTGCGTGGGTTGGGGTATTTGGGGGCCTCATATCAGGGTCTGCTTAGGGCCTCACATTGGCCAGGGGCGGCCCTGCATACGTGGCTTACACTGGACTCAACAGTTGAACAGAGGCCTAAAGGCCATTGAAATTCATTGTATAGCCTAGTCAATTTCGTCCCTATAGCAGCCTGTAGACCATATTTTTTAATGAAAATGTTTGGGCCTGTATTAATTTTGTACCCCGGGCATGCCCACAATGGGAGGAAAAAGAGTGAAAAAAAGCTGTTCAATTCAAAACAATTTAAATGGATACAACAAATCTGACAATAAAAAGAAAAACAATAATTGTGTTGGATGTACACATTTAAATTGTTAAATTTAATCAAAATAATTATTTAGTTAGATTTAGTTAATTGTAAATTAGCCTCCGGCGCTGCCATAACCTAGTGTGAGTACACACACACACACACACCCACACACACACACCCCAGCCAGCACAAATCTCACTCTGACCAGAGATCAAAACTTGAGAGCCCTGTCTTAATAAAGTTGTTAAAAGACATCTAAAATTCTGTTTTCCCTTTGCCATTATGAGGTACTGATGATGACAATATTATTGTTTTATTGTGACATCTCGCTGCCGCTTAACAAAATTGAAAAAGCAAAGGGGGGGTCTGAATACTTTCTGGATGCACTGTAGATTTGGAAATTATTTCCAGACCAGAAGGTGGCGACTGCGTGCCTTATCGTATGACAATCAGTCACAAAAACCTTACACAAAGAAGAAAACGAAGCGCCTGTCTAACGTAATTGCAGGTTGATTTTAGCGTAATATGGCTACTTTGCTACCTATTAGACCGCACTGCGATAGCAATCCAGCAACTCCCGGAGCACAATCTATAAAGGTAATATTCACCATCATATAAATTCACAAACACCATTTTACTGTGCACGGGTAGCTCCGATTCTCTGTGAGCACGGCTAACGGCTAGTTAGCTACCAAACGGCTATCTCCGTCTATGAAAGACATCAAGCAGCGACCCGAGCAGTCTTTGTTTTTGACGTGCGCTCAACGGTAGATGTGACTGGCCTTTTCTGATGTGTGCTCATTAACACTTAGCTTTTATTATTACGAACAAGGGAACGAACGTAAATTCAACTACCAATGTGCTGACATTGAAAAGTTAGCTTTACCTTTCCCTGCCACAAGTTTGCCAACCAACTCTGAATGCAAACCGCTGAGCTTGTGTTATTTATTTGTACGACCCTAACGTCATTTCGGACATTCCTCCTCACATTTGGTTAAAGCTTAAACCTATTTTTGTTTTTGTTTTTTTTTGTAGTTAGCCGAGTAGACTGATGTAAAGTGTTAAACTATTTCAGTCTCCTTTTAGATGTCATACAGTGCAACTTTTGTTTATTATTTCTGGCTATATGTGTTCACTTTAGTTTGTGGTTGTTGGGATTCTTGTTCTTGTGGCTCTAGGGGACTGTTGTTAGCGAGGAAATATTGACTTAAATCACACATTAAGATTATGCTGGGGCATTAAATAATGCCTTTGAATTTGTCCTCTTGGTGGGATAAATATTGGACCAGGTGTTGGATATTACAGAGCCCACTAAACAACAGCACAGTAGCTTATCCAGTTATAAGGAGGGCCTGATTAAATGAAAGGGGTTACTAGTATAATAGTCAGTTTTTGGTATCAGTCATCTTAAAGCCAACTTTTTAAATGCTATGTGGAATTTGCTAGAAAAGTTCAGTCAGACCCATACTCATCACTAAATGGATGCTGGATCCAAAGAAAATACCGTAGAGAGAGGAAAGACGGTCTGCACACCAGTAAGATCTCATTTCAAATATGTATTTTTTATGACCAACAAGAAAATTTTTTGAGCAAATATGCACTTCAGACTTGAAAAGACGTTTCAAATCAACATGCTTTACCTCAGAGTAGAAGTTAAGTTTCGAGTCAACATGTTCTTCCTCAGACTTAAAGTGACGTATTGAGTGAACATGCTCTTCATCAGACTTGAAGTGACGTATTGAGTGAACACGCTCTTCATCAGACTTGAAGTGACGTATCGAGTTAACATGCTCTTTATCAGACTTGAAGTTACATATCGAGTTAACATGCTCTTTATCAGACTTGAAGTGACGTATCGAGTCAACATGCTCTTCCTCAGACTTGAAGTGACGTATCGAGTCCTCAGACTTGTCAAATTTGAAATGGGAGCTTCCTATTCTGCAGACCTTCTTTCCTCTTCTGGTGGAATTTGCTGACATAAAATTCATCATCATGGAAAATAAAGTAAAATTGTATTTTTCTTTTGCTTTGCAGGAAGATGTTATTGAAGAAGTCTCCAACGATGGCAGCCAGCCTCCCAAGAGAAGGCGAATGGGTTCAGGGGACAGTTCTCGAAGCTGTGACACCTTCAGTCAAGAGCTTGGGTATCTTTGCTTTCTTTTTTCTAAAAAGCAGTTTTGATAACCCCTAAAGGCTAGAAAAGCCACAGAGGACACGTCTTTTATGTGTTTTTTTCCTTCCTCCTTCCAGCCCAACATATTTCCCGGCAGAGAACCTGACGGAGTACAAGTGGCCTCCAGATGACACAGGAGAGTACTACATGCTGCAGGAGCAAGTCAGCGAGTATCTTGGTGTCACGTCCTTCAAGAGGAAATACCCTGGTAAGACTGCAATACTATTATTACAGTAGATCATTAAAAGATTTAGAAGTGCTCTTTTTTCTGAGTAATCTGATGTGACAAATGAAGCTTTTCTTTGGCCAATATCATTGTTTCTTTTATTACTCTGTAGATATGGAGAGAAGAGACTTGTCCCATAAAGAGAAGCTTTACTTGCGTGAACAGAATGTCATAACTGAGACGCAGTGTACTCTGGGTAAGAGTCAAACATACAATAATGAATCTGTTTTAAAAATGCTGCACTACATCAAATTTTTTATTGGTCCTTACTTTGTTTTGAGTGTGTTTTTTTTTTGTTGAATGTACCCAGGTCTGACAGCTCTGCGGAGTGACGAGGTGATAGATCTGATGATAAAGGAGTATCCTGTCAAACACTCTGAATATTCAGTCATACTGCAGGAGAGAGAGCGACAGAGAATAGCCAAAGAGTATTCTGTAAGTGTACTTACAGAAGTAATATCCTTTAACTTGTGGTTATTTTTTATTTGTTTTTTAAACTCATGTATTTAATGGAAATCCATGACTTACTTAAGTGTTTTTCTGTTGTTTCATAGCAAATGAATCAGCAGAATCCTCAGAAGGTGGAGGCCAGTAAGGTTCCTGAGTACATAAAGAAAGCAGCTAAAAAAGCTGCGGAGTTCAACAGTAACTTCAACAGAGAACGTATGGAAGAAAGGAGAGCGTACTTTGACCTCCAGACACATGTAAGTCAAACCTGAGGAAACAGATGGCCTAATTAACTTTAGGAGTGTTATGATTCAGGTTAGAATGGAAAGTTAATCTAAATGAGCAGCAGTAAGAACAGGCCATTTATTTTGTTTCAGATTATCCAGGTACCTCAGGGCAGGTTCAAAGTGCTGGCTCCAGAGTTAACAAGGACAGGGCCCTACCCTGTGGCCCTCATACCTGGACAATTCCAAGACTACTACAAAAAGTACTTAATCTTTCTCTTACAATATGTTTTTCTTGTATTCATTAAATTACATGAAAATAATACATCTATAACAAAATATAATTGGGCTTTTTACCATCTGTTTTGTCATGCTGAGTTTTACTCCTGATGCATAATTGTGCCCTTCATGCCAGGTACTCCCCAAATGAGCTACGATACTTGCCATTGAACACCGCTCTGTTTGAGCCTCCACTGGATCCAGAGCTCCCAGCTCTGGACTCAGAGCCTGATTCTGATGATGCAGAGGATGGGAAGGAGGACAAAAAGAACAAAAACTCATCTGTAAGACAATGTCAAATCATTCAAGCATCCCAAAATAATTGTAGACCTTGACATTAAAATATGTTAAACTATTGTTTCTCTCCAGGACAGTTCTTCTGGCAACACATCAGACGTGGAGAGTCAGGAGGGAGGAAGTGGACCAGGTAGCAAGTCCAAGGCCAAAGACAGGACACCGGGAAAAGACAGCAGCCGCCATTCTGCCTCCCACAAATCCACTCCAGGGTACAAGGTAGAGGACAAAACCAACTGAACTCTTCTCCAACAACAGCAGCAGCACTTTTCTACCCCTCCTCCTCTTTCTACTACTACCACTCCCTTACTCCATCCATCCCGCCACCCCTCCCTAGCTTTCTTCACTTTGTTCTCCGGCTTCTACAGTTTGTCAGCTTTTTTAAGCTGGGACAAAACACGCTTAGAAATTTACACAGCGGGACTGTCTTCAGTTTTTGTTTTTATGATTTCCACGTGGCTTTTTCCCCCCTCTTCATACCAGACTGTGAGCAATAAGAACTTTTTAAAGGAACAGATCGGTTATTTCTTTTTCACAGCACTTTCACTTTTTGTGTTGTCAGTGAAGACAAATTTGAACTTGAAAAGATTTTTTGAAATTAATTTTGAATGTCTTCAATATACCTCTTGTCTGTCCTCACTTGTCAACAAAATGTATACCTGAGACAAGTAAGTGGATGTTTTTTGCTGCTAGTTTTCATTTTTGAAAGAGAAGTCTTCTTGTTATATTGATATAGAAAATATAAACCACAAAGAGTCTGTGGTTGCTTTAAAAAGTAGTAAACACTAAAGAGGTTTAACATTTATATCTGGAGTGTGGGTGCATTTAACCCTTATGTTTGAAGTCTGTTCTATCAAGATATTCTTTGTTTATACACCATGTTGATGTACTGTTAATCTGTTAAGAAGTATCAGACAGCTGTTTGACATGAGGCTGTAGTTTATGAGCAGAGGACTTGTTGACCTTGGTCACACTGTTGCTGAGCTGAGCTGAGAAGTGGTCTCAGTATGCGTATGCCTGAGTTTTGAGCTTCATAACATCTTCCTGTCTTAAGGACACAGCCATTGGCTTGTCTCTTGGAGCGATTTTAATGAGATGCCATCAATTTTTTGAACAAGTGTTGATGGAAGAAATTAAACCATATCTTCCCTTGTTTTCTCTTTGATTTCACCAACACTCAACATTTAAGCAAATATATCCCAACATGTTAAAATGTTGGTATATGAAAGCATGATGCTCCTGGATTAGTCCAGTTGAGTTCAGCTCAGCTTTGTGGTGTGGGCATGGTCCTTTTGAGAGTCTGTTAAAAATAGCTAACAGTTAAGTGTGGCTAAGTTTAACTCAATTAAGATACAAACCTTTTAAACATGTTTTTTTAATCAGACTATTCTGCAGAGATTGCATGCTGGTACAGTACTTTATATTAAGTATGTACCATAATACCTCTTTATAGCAACATTTTGCAATGAGAACAAAAGTACACAGAGAATTAAAAGCTTTTTAGCTTGTCTCCAAGTGTAATCCATCATTTTGTATCTGTTGTGCCACTCCCCCATTTAAGTTGACATATTTGTCCCTTTTATAGAAATTCCCAGTAGAGAAAAGTTTACTGATTTGTACCATGTCTCTCCATTAGTCACCACATGTGACAGCTGATTAACGTTACTCTGCTCTGGCCACCATGGAGAGTGTGTGCAGTGGTTCATGTTGACCTCATGATGAGTGATGTGCGATTTTATAAACAGCTCATGAATAAAAGATAATTATGAACAACAACATTGAAATTACATTGACTAATTGCGTATACTGAGGTACATTTTCATACTGTGATTCATGTTTCATGCTCCATACATGTTAAACCTGTGATCTACCATTAATCTACATGAGACTGTGTAGTGTTTTGTCCTCAGAAAGTTTCTTTCTTTTTCTTTTTTGTAAATTTCTCAAATGTATTTCCTTTGTTGGCTCTGATTACTGGTACACACCGCAAGTCAGGGACCGCTTCAGTTTCACCAAATAATATGCATTCGGACCAGGCAAGTAGGGAAATTTTAATGCTAACAGTCTAACATTTTTAGCAGACACATGAAAAACAAATCAGTTAATAGATAAGAAAAATTTTGATTCACTGGTTTTTAATCTGTGGAATCAGTGTATTGATAAGAGTGTGTCTGTGTTTAGCTCTGTGTGTTAACTTTACAACATGCTGGGAGCTTTATACTGAAGCTATCTGCTCATATGAAAGCAAACACGCCTGAAATGCCTATTCTGTGTAAATTTTTGCCTCATTTCCCATAATTAAGTATTTATCAGAAACATTTAAATGAAACTGATTCAAAATTAGTTTTATCAGGAGATGTTTGAACTGTGCACTGCAGACATTAAGCAGTGACTGGGAACATTTCATGTGGCATGCATTTTAAAAGTTGTATCTCTTCACAGTAGCTGCAAGGCTGCTACTTTAAAGATTTTCACATTGCCTTTATAATTAAAAATACTGATGAAATACATTTTGTTTCTTTAAGTCCAGTATAGTTGCATCCAACTCCTCTTTTTTTCCTTATTTCCATCTTCTGCTGCTGTGTTATTAGATTAGTCCCCTTCTCTGTCTCTAGTCTGCAGTTTTCACTGTCACCAAACCATGTCCTGACTTTGTAACCATAGTTTTGTACCCATGGCTGTTAAGCTTAGCCTGACCTGCTTTCATCTCTTCAGGGGGCATTTTAATGAAGGATGTCACAAAGTTTATGCTTTTAAGTAACTGGATGGTTTATGAATTCAACAGCAATCGGTGACAATCCCACCAACATACAAGAAAAACTGCATTTTCTTGCAAAGTAAAGATTTTAATGCCAGGGATTCTTTAAAGGGATACTTTAACATTTTTGGCAAATCTGCCCATTGCCATAATCCCTATAGTCTTAGTAATAGGTTCGTTACCGTTAGTTGTCCGTGCAAGCTGTTTTTAGATCGACGCTGTTGAGTTCGGAGCTGCTGTACCAACTCAATGGAGACAGACGGTATTTTTGGCTTTTCCCCATCAAACTCATCAAATACACAATCCAACAACTCCAAAATGCTCTTGTGGACAAGTCATGACCTGTACATTCACCACACTATGAAATAACCATGGAACATTACGAGACGGAGATGTTTTAAAGTTAAATGCAAAGCCGGAACTACACTCCATACATGACTGCTGCACCGTATCACTCCGCCCAGTGGTTCACTCAAGAAATAGTTCTGAGTATTTGCTTCATGTGTCGTAATGTAACATAATTATACATTATTATTTCATAGTGTGGTGAATGTGCAGGTCACAACTTGTCCATGAGAGCATTTTGGAGTTGTTGGATTGTGTATTTGATGAGTTTGATGAGGGAAAGCCAAAAATACCGTCTGTCTCCATTGAGTTGGCACAGCAGCTCCGAACCCAGCAGCGCCAATCTAAAAACAGGTTGCACGGACAACTTAAGGTAACGAACCTATTACTAAGACTATAGGGATTATGGCAATGGGCAAATTTGCCAAAATGTTAAAGTATCCCTTTAAGGACTGCTCTAAGCCATCTCTTCTTATGTGCATCTTTTCTATGCTCAATACCTCTGTTTTATTTCTTAAGTGTTTAAAGGCCTCTGCAGTTCAAATTTAAGTCGGCACAGTCTTCTCTGTTTTAAAATTTGCCTTGCTTTATAGATGTTTGTGTTTAATGTCTGGTGACATCCTGATTTAAATGTCCCTAACCCTTCTGATCCTTCTGCTCTTGTTCTGTACTCTCTGTGTTCAACTTCAAGATGTCTGAAATGGAACAACTCTTTAGATGTCCTTATCCAGATAAAATAGCATTTACCTCTTGTATGATAAGCGCCACAAGGTTCCTATGATTTTTTTACAAGATCCTTCTATCATTGAATTAAGTGTGCCACCCATAAACACAGTAAACATCAACAGATTCATTTACTTGTTTGTAATTTGTGTACTGCTGTAGTTTAAAGTGAAGACTTCTTCAAGACTTCCAAGTACTCGGAAGCCCAGTAGTCTGGGTGTCTCCATGCCATACAAGCCCCTGATCAGCCCATAGGAACACACAAGCTAGTAGGTTCAGCATCATAAAGAATTAAACTTAGTTGCACATCATCTTTGTCTAAAGTGTGTTAATCAAACAAACTGGCCTTTTTCCAAGCATATTTTGTTTTTGTTCTCCAGTCATTAAACTTGTGTTGACCTACTTGATTGTCCATGACTACAGGAAAATTGTGGTTTTATAGCATTATTCTGCCCTTGCAGCCTAAGGTCATTCCCAATGCTATATGTGGCATTTGCCAGAAGGGTAAAGAGGCCAACAAGAAGGGCAAGCCGGAGGCTCTCATTCACTGCTCCCAGTGCGATAACAGCGGTAAGTTTATACTGTTTACATTTAAAGGACTCTTCGCTGTTTTTGGTTAAGCGCACAATTAAACAGATCTTTACTTCAGGTTGATTAAAAAAGCCTTCTCAGAATAGATTTTTACTAATGTGAACAGTGACCAAAGATCTCTTTCAAGATAAACATCATAATGCATTATATTAAGATCTGATTGAGTTTTTAATTGTAATTAATGAGTCATTGTTAAAGTAAATAAATACATGTTCAGTTT
This sequence comes from Cheilinus undulatus, assembly GCF_018320785.1. Classification (NCBI taxonomy): domain Eukaryota; kingdom Metazoa; phylum Chordata; class Actinopteri; order Labriformes; family Labridae; genus Cheilinus; species Cheilinus undulatus. Next base: position 15,594,602 of record NC_054865.1, read on the forward strand.
TCCGTTGTATCAACTGTAGCCCATTCTGTGAAAATCAGTTTATACTTAAAACAGTTTGTACTGTAGGTTTAAAAGCCGTGTTTTAACATTGGTGAACCACGTTTTTTCTCAAGAGATTTTAGAAGCTCTTTTAAGAATAAGTTATAAATTGTTTGTGCAGTTCTTTCTGAGAAGGTTGTATAATGTTTATAAACCACACAGTTATAGCAATATGGGGAAAAAAGTAAAAAAAAAAAAAAAAGTCCCGTAATCGTAAATTCATGTTAAAAAAAAAAAAAAAACGATATTTCTCAGATAGTCTGCTAAGTGTCTCATTCACTTGTATGGTTCTGAAAATGTGTCTTTCTGTCTAAAAACATCAGGCCACCCATCCTGCCTGGACATGAGCGAGGAGCTGGTCCGTGTGATCCAGACATATCGCTGGCAGTGTATGGAGTGCAAGACGTGCACCGTGTGCCAACAGCCCCACCATGAGGACGAGATGATGTTCTGCGACAAATGTGACCGAGGGTACCACACATTCTGCGTGGGCATGGACTCCATACCTACTGGTGAGTAGAAGGAAACAATTGAAGAGCACACTGGATAGTTATCACAAATACAAAAGCAAACATGGCTGTTTTGAACAGCATCTCACTCTGTGAATAGACAGCAACATTATACAAAACGAAGCAAGACTTTTACACCCAACTATTTTGTTTTCAGTCATTCAGTTATATTGAATATGTGGTTGTTCTTTTTAAAATCTTAAATCCTCATTTACTGTCTATGAAAAGTAGACAGACAAATCCACTCCCTTGGATGTTTTACCATTTTACTGATTTAAAAAAAAATCAATCATGGTCAATATGATTTAGCTTTTGTGGAAAAACAAAATACTGAAAAACTCTTTAATGTCAGTGAAAACAGATTTCTCCAAAGTAATGACAATTGAATAAAATATGTAATGTAAAACAAGTGATAACATAAATGTTAACCCCTTTTAAGTGGCTGACCTAATTCAATAGAGGTCCACCTAGTTGGTGCTAGTAGTGTCACAGTTAGTGAAATGGGGATCACTTTAGTGCAGTGAATGTGTCTCAAGCGATTGTAGTATAAAGACACAGACAGATAAAGACAGTATTCCTGGCTACCATTACACCATGAAGACAAAAGAACACTCCAAGCAACTCAGAGAAAAGGTTATTGAAATGTATAAGTCAGGGAATGGATAAGAAAAAACAAATCCAAGGCCCTGAACATCCCGTAGGGTTCAGTTAAATTTGGAAATTGAAGGAATATGGCACATGTGTAAATCTGCCTAGGTCAGGCCGTCCTCATAAACTGAGTGACCGAGCAAGAAGGAGACTAGTGAGAGAGTCCACCAAGACACCTATGACTACTCTGAAGGAGTTACAAGCTTCAGCAGCTGATTGAACAGCAGCTAATTGACTTTACTTTGTAGAAATATCTTTTAACTTTGACACTAAAGAGGGTTTTTTTTTTGTCATTTTTTCGTTAAAAAAAAATAATTTAATTGACCGTAACTGAGGTATATATTTAAAGGTAAAACATCCAAGGATGTGAGTGGATATGAATATTTTTCATAGGCACTGTTTATTCCTAGACAAAAGCTAATGCAGGGGAAAGAGAGAACAATTTTTACATCACACAAATACGTAGGCAATGTTTGGTAAAGAAATTTTGCGATTTTTGGTTGATAGAAATAACAGTTCGGTATTGGCTGCCCAGGATTTCGTTCAAATGAGGCAGTAAATTTTTTTGATTTTTATCTGTGTTTATAATTTTGCATATCTAAAATGGTTATTGACAGTATTTTGGAACTATTGTCCTCACAGATATCTGTGCTGTATCTGTGATTGCTCTGTTGCTCAGAGAGCAATCAATAAGAAGTATGTCTGGTATTAATTCAGTCTTTCTGTTTCCTTAGGCCTGTGGGTGTGTGAAGTTTGTGATACTGATTTTAACACACCCAAGAAGAAGGGAGGAGCCAAAACACCCAAGAAACCTAAATCAGCTAAAAAATAACCAGCTTTGTCATATACCACTGTGCCCTGACCAAATTGCATACCAATGCACTGCCCTCTGTCCAGTTATTTTCAGAAGTTTCATTTTTAAGTGATCCAAAAATAAGTGTGTAGTCCTTCAAATACAAAGATTTCAAACATAAGATCTTTACTTGTTAATTGTGAAAACAAACTTTAAAAAACTTGAATCGAAGTCCATGGAGATGCACTGAATTCTTTTGTGAAATCTTTAAGAAAGATTTTATGTCATCCATCCAAATGAGACATCATATTAAGCATAGCAACTACTGACAATAGACTGACTTTACAACAGCGTACATACGTAATGTTGACAGCTATGCTGTAAATGAAAATGTGTCTAAATGAACTTCCTCTGGTGACCACTAACAGCTCTGGTGCATCCCTCTTTCTTTAAACTGAGTCTTGTTTCTGTTTCATATCTGCAGTGATAAGCTGTTTGTCTGAGAATGGATCTATTTAGACTAATGGTGCTTTTGATCCACAACTACTGAAACAATCAATGTTACCAAGAGCGTACTGTATTCAAGTAAGAACCTTTTAAACATTTTTGAATGTTTTTTGAATCTCGTAAGTAAAGTTGTTGTTTTTAATTCAAATGTATTTAATGAGCCAGCGAAGAGCAGTCTTAAATGACGACATGGTGCTAGTGATCCTTTGTAATGAATAGAAACTGACTGTGGTAGACAGCAGTCATCAGGTATTTATGTTCACAGAAGTGGAAAAGATATTTCACTGTTTAATGTTATAAATTTGTTGTCCACCCTTTAATATTAATGATAATTAAAGGTTACCACTCTGTGATACATTACAATTTAAAATCAGTCAGCTCTTATTAGTCAGGCGGTGCTTTTGCTGTCAGTTTGAAAGTTTTTCATCATTTTTGTAACTTAAGTTTGTCGATTTTGTATTTTCTTTCAGTATGCAGGTTATTTGAATAATATTTGTTTAAGGAATGTTGTTTCAATTATTTTTTTATGAAAGCTACTGGAATAAAACTCATCTATTCATGATTTGATGTGTTCAATGTATGAAATCCCAAGGCAGATGAAATAAATGCATAGTCCTTATGTGTCAGTAGTAATAATATTAAAACCTATATTTTAAACCTGATCTTACTGGTTAGAGTTAGCTTTATCATGAGTTTCACAAAACATCTACCAAAAATAAACAATGTAGGGTATTGTACCATTTCTATTATGATTATTTTTTAAGCCATTGGTGATTTTAATGCTTTTTGATTTGAGGGCCATAGATTTGAGCAAATTTCTCTGAACTTGCAACAGAGCACTACTGCTTCTAAACAAAAATCAAGTACCCTGTGTAACTAATTACATTTTCCAACAAAGCTCCAAACCAGAAAAGGCAGTGCAAGATGAATGGATGGAAACAACAGAGTACATTTGTTCATGGCGAACAATCTGTTTAGTGTAGTTACAGTGACTTTATTTGTACACGTAGGTAGATAAACTTTACATTGAGTACACAACACGGATCAAATCTTGAAAGGCAAAATGACAGGTGCACTCAAGAATGAAAAGGAAACCCTTAATTGAACATGACTTTAAAAAGCAGTAAAAAAGGTGAATAAAAAACAAGATAGCAATACAAATTTGTCACACTTGGTAAAATCTACACCTTTAAAGCATTAGTAAAGCATAAGTAAAGCATTGGTAATGACAGTACTTGTCACCTATAAAAGCTTAAAAAATTATGTTATTGGCCATGAAAGCTTTACTGAGGCATTAGTAAAATATTAGACACTGAAGTTATCTTCTACAAAACATTTTTGATTTATTCATGTCATTAATAAACACAACTATAAATGCTGTACTGTTCCAACACAATCAATAAATCAATTGTAAATGAAAAGAAACTAAAATGTACTGAACAAGATAAATAAAAGTATAATTTAAAGATCCAGAATAAATGAGTGAGACTAAATTCTGTCCTATAACTGCTTTACTTTTTATTTGTTTATTAGACTCTGTTTTTCCCTGTTAAAGTAGTGATCTCTACATTAGTGGGAAAAATTACCAGATAACCACAGTTGTATTAGTTTGGGATGTTTCATGATTTTTTTGTTTGTTTGTTTGTTTTGTTTTTTTGCCTTTTTGTTTTCACTTTCAGTGTGGTTTTGATTTTATTTTAAATGCTAGTTTTTCAGTTTAATCAAGTATATATTTGGGAAAAAAATGCTTTTTTTTTCTTTTTTCATTTTTGAAAATTAGTTTGTGTTATTTTTCCTGCATCATGTGGTGCTTATCATGATTGAGACCCCAAAGGGCCAAATAAAGTAAACATCAAGGTTATAATAGTTTTTGATTTTTCATTAGTTTTCGATTTTTATTTAGTTTGTACTTTTGTTTAAAATTTAAGTTTAGTTTTTGTTTTTTTCTGCTGATTTTGTATAATCACACAGTTTAAAATAACACATTCAAAGAGGCTACTCTTTTGATTTCATTATTCAAATTTGATGTTTAAATTTAACCCAAAACCTAAAATTAACGATTGTGTGAGGTCTTCAAGCAAATCAGGCCATTTTACACTTGGGTGTACATGTTTGTCAGTAGGCTGCAGTTAAACACTAAAACAAAGGAAATTTTGTCGCTAATTTTATTTAATTGAATTTTGATTTTCTTAGCGCTGATTTATTTTTTTTAAAGCTTAGTTTTAGTTAACTACAATAACCTTGGTTTACATCATTTGATTTTAAAACTATTTCCAAAAAGACTACTCTTCAATTTTTAATGTATTTATTTAATTTTTACTACAATGCAAGACCTACAAGTAACCATTGTGTGAAATCTTGACCAAATCAGGCAATATTACACTCATCAGACTTGGATGACAGGAGAAAGATATGATGGCTCAATTTACTTTTATACTAGAAACGAAAGTAGATATTATTATTGGAGATTTGTTGAAGAACATGTAAATACATGCTATTGACTCGTGCACATAAACTTAATGCCTCTCCTGCAGAAGTCTACATGTCAGTGTTCCAGGGGCCCCAAGTTTGGGGATAAAAAGTTAGATTATTTAAAGAAAGAGCCTTATGTTCTGTAATGAACAAGCTCATCTTAAATGTAAAACATCTTGAGAGACGAATCACAAACCACGGTATGCTGGTGTCAAATACAACTAAGGATATTTTATATCTAACTTTATTTAATTTTAGTAAGTTATGTTTTCTTTTTTTGTGTGTTTTCTTTTTTTTTTGTAGACCTGGTGTTCATTTCAGTTTCAGTTCACTAAAAAGATTTTGGCATGTTAGTTTTAGTTATTCAGTTAATTTAGGTTAACAAAGATAATCTTCAACATAATTTATGTTAGCTTTAGTAATCAGGTTGTTTTAGTTATTTTGTTAGTTTTTAATTATTTTGCTAGTTTAAGTTATTTTGTTGATTTTAGTTTTTTTGTTACTAGTAATTTTTTGTTTGATTTAGTATTTGTACCTTACTATAATGACCGTGCAGATAGCTTACCGGTATGTTTGTTCTTTTATACATCAAACAACCAGCGGGGGCGCCCTTGTGCAGACTACAGCTGGAAGCGCGGCTCTAATGAGTAAAAGAAGAGGCTGCCATATTGCAGTGATACAGCGACTTTACCGAATTGCAGCTTGAACTCCGTTTTCTTTTTAGGTAAAATGCTTTCCGCTCATACTGTTGGAGATCCCGGAAAGATGAAAGAGTATCATTATACCGGTCCGGTAGAGCACCGATTCTCTCCATACGCTTTCAACGGAGGGTGAGTGTGATTACGGTGCCAACTGCTGCCTAGTTAGCATGCTAGCTAACGCGTACGGGTAATTGGACTGGGTTAGCTAACCAGTTTAGCAAACATCACAAAGATAAAGTTAAGAACGGGTATGCGATACGACTAGAGTTTCAAAAACTATGAAGGAGAACGACCATAGTGAATTATAAATTGCTAATTTCCACCAACAAACATATTTTAATGAAAATTAATCTGTTAAGAAAGTTTCATTTTCGGATCAGTAGCATAGCTTCCGTTTGCAAGTGTCGGGGCCACAGCACATTTGACTCTCTAGTAAGCTGTTTAAAGGACAATTTAATACTTCTGCTGTATTTTGTTTTAGGACAGTACTAGCTGTTGCCGGAGAAGACTTTGCCATCGTAGCTTCTGACACCAGGCTGAGTGAAGGATACTCAATCCACAGCCGAGACTCACCCAAATGCTACAAGCTGTAAGTGTGCACTGTCACTGCCACGATGTAAAGGAGGTAAACAGCAGGTTTCATTGTTTGGATGCTGATTTTTTTTTGCCGTGGCGAGCAGTTAAACGTCTAAGCAAGAGCACTGATGCTTCCTTTGGCAGATATTACTTGTCTTTTTTCAAAAGACACTCTTTTTTCAAAAGACAATATCCAAATGAAGGAACTTTAAATTCCTTTTTAAGAAATGGTACTTAACTATTTTAAAAGTTTGGGTGTATGGATATATAATTTTTTTTGTAACAGAATTGTGCGATAATGTCGATTTGATTGGTGTTGAAGGTGAGTTAAGGAAAGATGCCAAAAGAAAATGAAAATTGTATTTCAATATGATGCCAAATATCTGTAGCAATTGTGTGAAAAGACCCAGTGTGGGGACATGTCCAAAATAAGGGATCTCAAGTCTTCTGAAAATAGTTGATTGAATAAGTCGTCCACATCAGTATCTTTTTTGAATCTCTGTAGGAATATTTTTTATGGAGAAACACCACAAAACAGTTTTAAAATAGTCTTCCATGTGCTTCTCTTTCCCATAACAGGACAGACACAACTGTCATCGGCTGCAGTGGTTTCCACGGGGACTGCCTGACTCTGACAAAGATCATCGATGCCAGGCTAAAGGTGGGGCAGTGCAGCAGTTTATAAAGTTTCACTCTCTATTTTCTCTAGCCCTCAGAATAACACTGCTGACTCTGCTCATAGACCTGCCCTTGCTTGTACTTAGCTGATTATACTGGTCTACAACAGCTGACTCGAAGCTGTAGTGTGACTCCTCTAGATGCATTTACTATGTATTTTTAATCATCTCTTACAGATTTAAATAAAAAAAAAGCATTGTTGCATATTCTTATAATAGTTTTTGTGTAATGACAGCCTCTTTGTTTTACGGGTTGTTATTTATTACTGATCCTACGAACTAATGTTTCTGTTCATCTTTCAGATGTACAAACACTCAAACAACAAGACAATGACGAGCGGAGCCATCGCAGCTATGTTGTCAACTATCCTGTATGGAAGGCGGTTCTTCCCCTACTACGTCTACAACATCATCGGTGGACTTGATGAAGAGGGTCAGTACTATTGTGTCAAGATGCCCTGATGTTATGTACAATAGTATTGTATGTAAACAGTCACTGACGTAGTTTTGTCCATGTGTCATGGATTTGGTGATTGCAATTTGGATGTAATGTTTTTTGAGTTGTTCCTTATATTGGTTTCATTGTACCATTGTTTCTTTGCCATGACTGGATTCTGTAACTCCTGTTTGTATGTTTCATTTGTTTGATTGTAGGCAAGGGAGCAGTGTACAGCTTTGACCCTGTTGGATCCTACCAGAGAGACACCTATAAGGCTGGAGGATCAGCAAGTGCCATGCTACAGCCACTACTAGACAACCAGGTAAATGAAACACTGCATACTGACTTATTTCTTCCATGTGTATATTTCTAGATTGTCAGGCAACATGATGCCCTGGTTGGGTTTTTGATGCTTCATTTATGTGCTTCTCATCTTCCTCATAGATTGGTTTCAAAAACATGGAGGGTGTGCAGCAGGTTCCTCTGACTAAGGACAAGGCGGTTCAGCTGGTCAAAGACGTCTTTATCTCTGCCGCAGAGAGAGACGTTTACACTGGGGATGCACTTCGGATCTGCGTCATCACAAAGGAAGGCATCGACGAGCAGACAATACCTCTGAGGAAGGACTGAGGAGGGAAATCTTCCCCTTTCTCTGCTGTCCTCTTTTCTCATTGCTTTCCACTTTCACCCTGTTTATGTTGCCCTTTAACATCAAGTTTGTTATAGTAAGAGTGTTGATGCAGCAGTTGTTTCTAGTGGACTCTTAAACAGCAAAGCTGATAGTCAATTTTTGAAATCCACTCACTGTTAACATCAGTCAGATTTTACACCTTTTCAAAGTGTATGCTCTTACATTTCTTCTTTAATTACAACCTGGTTGTGATTAAAAATTTGATTTAGATCAGCAGTTCTGTTTAAAGGGCCAAGAAACTCTTCACAGCACTTTGACTATACTCTTCCTCTGTTGGGATTTCCATTATTTTTTTGGAGAATACATGCTCTGCTGTTCTTTTTACATTCTTAATAAATGTAAGGAATTAAAAATAACTGTCTCCTTGTTTTTGAATCCTTTCCTCATAAGCTCACGTTGTTTATTGTGTTGCCAACAGTGCTGTAGTCTGTGAGGTTTTTAAAGCATTTTTGTGCAAAAAAGCAAGATTGTCCCTGTCATGCTTTTTTGGTTAATCAAAGTTTCACTAAATGTAAGAAACCTTTAAAGTATGATTCTCCCCAGAAATACAAGGAAATTCAGATATGACAGAAATATTTATTAAAAACGTATGACTTTTCCCTTTAAACTGTTAATTATATCCTAGACAACTGTTTATATTCAATGCAAGATGCATGTTACGGTGAAAAGCATTGTGTCAATCAGAATGACTGCTTTGTTTTAATACATAGGTCTTAAAACTCAGCTTTGAGACAAGCTAAATAATCCTGCTGTGTTTATTTTTTGTGTTAATTTATATGTTCTCATATACAGTATATTTCAGGCTCAATGTGGAAAAGCAATCAGTTGAAAGTTTCTTTTTCCTTTTCTCAGGGTTTACTTTTTTGACAGATTAAAGAAACACCACTCAGATGTTTAGAGTGAACATAATAATTTCAGTCAGCATTGAAAGTTTCTCTCTTGCAAGAAATGAAAGCATACAGAAAAAACCTAGGGCAATATAGAAATGATCAATTAATACATTTAAGGATTAAATTGACCAAGATGGTTGAAACCAGAGCATCGCCTTATTATGCCTACACTTTTTGCATTAAATTAGTTGTAAAGCAACCCTTTATCAACTGAGTTTAGTCACACCTTAATGAAACAGACAAGTGTCAAGTGTTTTGAATTTAAAAAATATATTTATATTTGCAAAACAAGTAAAAAAATAAACCTAAGGAAAGTCACAACCATAAGTCTCATTATTTTCAGATGTTTTTCTTTCAAAGTGCTGATTTAATTTAAGGACAAAAGAGCACTATTTATTTTCACTATCAAGTCATCTTACAATCTTTCTTACATTTCAGTACTGATTGTATATTACAGTAAAATAATGCTGATCTATCGAGTACATTTTGCACTGGAATGCAACAACCATAATCTGGTCAGCTGTGATGCTTTACTACGTGTTAATGATAAGAGTAATGTGAACAGTCAATTAAAGCTCAAACCTATTAAGTTCATATTGGCACTGATTGGAATATATTTGCTGATAATGAAATGTTTGATCTGAGGACAGTAGCTGTGGTTGAAATAAGCAAAGGTAGGCACATCATTTGTGAGTTTCATTACAACATAAAAACTCAGGGGTTAAGTCTTGTGAATAAGCTCAATGGTTAAATGACCTATACCTGCTAAGTTACTGGAAAAAACAAAGCTGTGTATCACATCCATAGTGCAATGTATTGATTGTGTTGGTAATAGCTGAAGGAAAACAATGTATGTCTCACAGCAAATTAAAGGAATGTTGAGGGCAAAAAGTAAAGAATTTCTGTTTTATTTTAAAATGTAAAAATCTGACCTTGAATTTCTCTCAGGATTAATAAAGTATCCATTTAGCTATCTATCTAAATGAAAGAAAATAAGCATCTACCTTGATATTTTTCCCCTTCTTCTGAAGTTTTCTATCATGTTTTAGCTTCATGGTGAATCTATGATGTACACTGATTCCTGCTTTGATGGATTATAGACATTTATCAATCAGTCATTTCATCTTAAGTTGAGCAGCATTATCAAAGATATCTTAAATCACTTTACAAAGGGGGTAGGTATAGACTACATCTATTTTCTCCTTTTTCCCTCGCCTTTTCAGGATGACATGTAATAACTATATAAAGTTAATGATTTCTCTTCGTTCTCCACAGTAGATCCAATACTATCACTCTTTTTAAATGAGAATTCCCCTCTGCATATTAAATCAATTAAAAATGATCAAAAAAATAGACAAGTTCTTGTATTTATGAGTTAAAGCTGGCGAATTCAGCCCATTTCAATGCAAACCTTATTATCTGTCAAGTCAAAACGTGCAGTGAAGGAGGATTATCATGTCTAAAATGAATCACTTTAATAACCTGCTAGGCTCCGTGCCTTCTGTTGGTAACTAGTTTTAAAAAGGCTTCCATAAGAAACTGACATTTTACTAAATCTACACTGGACTGGTCCAACAGAGGCGTACGCATACTTTAATCCACTACTGCTCTGCCAATAATTATGCTTTTGCAAATCATTTAAATTTTCAGCTTCATTGACATGCTTAGAGGCGATAAATCTACTTGATATTTATTAATGAATTCATAGTTGGTGGTGTACTGGAGTGCATTATATTGCAAGATATTCTCATTATTTTGCTCTCATTTATGTTAATAGTGTTAAATTGATACCATTATGTATTCTGCGTAACAGTGACAACAGAAGAGGGAAAACAACATTTATGACATTTGATTTTATTACCCCAAATCAACAAATAACTGTTACAAGTGTTAACATTTTTGTTTGAATAATCAAAGAATCTCTCACACACAAACACAGACACATGCAGTGTCCTCAGGCGTAGTACTGCAGGTTTGCCTTCTTCTTGGCTTGGACCTCCAGGATTCCCTCCATGTAATCTTCATGGTTCAGCTCTGTGGCCCCTCTGCGCAGCGCGATCATGCCAGCCTCAACACACACAGCCTTACACTGGGCTCCATTGAAGTCATCAGTGCAGCGAGCGAGCTCCTCGTAGTTAACATCAGGACTGACGTTCATCTTACGAGAGTGGATCTGCATGATGCGGGCTCTGGCCTCTTCATTTGGCATGGGGAACTCGATCTTTCTGTCCAGACGGCCAGAACGTAGCAGGGCAGGATCCAGGATGTCCACTCTGTTTGTAGCAGCAATTACCTAGAAAGTAAAAACATGTTTAGTTTTAAATACAGATGTAAAATTATGGTAAAACACACAGAGAACTTTTAAAAACTTTTGTAATGTGATTGATCATAGTCTGAATGTAAATCTGTCAACTTTTAAAACTTTACAAGATTGTTTTTAGCTGTCCTGTGTGACCATATTTCTTATTTTAAGTTTCCATGCTTATTTTTCTTCATGTCACAGAGAAAATAACTTAATCTGAACAATGAATGTAGTTGCAAAAGGCTATCATACCCTGATTTAAGTTTTAAAAAAGATTTAAATAAAAGGTTGACAAGAATGTGAAGAATGTGTTCTCTTTGTTCTTAACAAATTTTAAAGTTTGCTCTGGTAAATGCATGTTTTTTAAGTCTAGGTGCTTAAAATATCAACCTTTTTGTATTATTTCTTCATTTTTAATCGATGTAAGCATTTGGTTGCACCCATTAGTTTATGAATTCTCTTTGACTTGTCTTAATTACCACATTTGAATAAGAAGATAAGCATTTTGTATACATTGTAAATAAACAAATCAGACACAGCATGGTTATGAACACTTCACGTGATCAGTTAAGGCCTCGGTGGCAGCATCCTTACCTTAACCTGCATGTTGGGTTGAAATCCATCCAGCTGGTTGAGCAGCTCCAGCATGGTCCTCTGTACCTCTCTGTCTCCTGCCTTCTCACTGTCAAACCTCTTGGTTCCAATGGCGTCCAGCTCATCGATGAAGATGATGGATGGGGCTTTTTCTTTGGCCAGGGCAAAGGCATCTCTCACCAGCTTGGCTCCATCACCAATGAACATCTGGACCAGCTGTGGACCGGCCAGCTTCAAGAAGGTGGCTTTGGTCTGAGCAGCGCAGGCCCTGGCCAGAAGGGTCTTCCCTGTGCCAGGTGGTCCATACATCAAGACTCCTTTGGGTGGCTGGATACCCAGGTTCTCAAACTTCTCCTTGTGGTTCATGGGCAGGACAATGGCCTCCACCAGCTCCTGGATCTGCTTGTCCAGTCCTCCTATGTCGCTGTACTGCTCTGTGGGGCGCTCATCCACCTCCATGGCCTTGACTCTGGAGTCGTACTCGGTGGGTAAGGTCTCCAGGATCAGGTAGGAGTCTTTGTTGACACCTACCAGGTCCCCGGGCTTCAGCTTCTCTGCGTCTACCAGACCGATAACAGGGAGGAAGTATGTCTGTCGAGTGGAGGTCTTAATGACGGCGCACTTTCCTTTCCTCTGGGAGTCCAGATCCACATTGGCTCCGTCTTCCTCCTGGTCATTGGGGTCCACATCCAACAGCTCGATCACATTCGAGACCAGGTACGGCAGGGTTTTGTTCACTTTTATCTTCTCCGTGTTTTCTTTGATTTTATCTTTCATCGCCTGGAGCTCGTGGGTCACTCTCAACACTTCGCTTTTCATAATCTTAATCTCGCTGTCGAGGAGACGAGTTCGCTGAACTATCTCCTCTGTGGACATTTTTAACACTTCTTCGCCGATTCCATCCTCCACTTCATCCCAAACTGATTTGTCACTCAGCGACGCCATCTTTGCTCTGTCTGCGGTGAACTGTGACACAGCGGAAAAGAAAGCTTCAACTCCCGGAAGTTGCCGACGACGAAGTCGCTAATGAGCGCCGAAGAAGAGCTAAGAGCGAAGATGAAGCGAACCTGAGGTTGAATTTACTCTGTTCGTGCTCGAATTTCAACTGTGAGAGTGTGAAGGTAGGTTGCCCGACCCTGTACTACATTGCCCTGGCTTAAGTTCAAGTTATTGGTTCATTATTCAGAATGTAAAGGCTACTGTTTTGACTGTGGCTTCAGCACGTTTGACATACGGCTACATGTTAGCTCTGTTTGCTAATGTTAGCTCTACTGCTAACTTCTGCCATTCACTCTGTAGACATGTTTTATTAAAGAGGCTGTCATTAGGTCCTGCTCATAGACCACTTTGAAAAGATAAAACGTACGTCCCGCTTTCATATAACCTCATAACCTTACTAGGGGCTGTTAACGCAGAGTGAAAACAGTGCATAGACTGGTGTATTAAAGTTACACTGAGTGAAGCTAAAGCTAAATGCGGTTAGCAGGCAACTATTCGCGCCACTGCTAAAGCTGCATAAATGTCTACTCCATAACATTTATGTGCCACTATATTTTAAATATATTACGTGATATTTTTAACGTACAACATACGGTTTGTCTGGTATTGTCCATTTTTTTCAGGAAAGGAAGTCCTGCCAGCGAAAAGAAGCAAGAACAAGGTGTTTTTGCTGGGCTAAGTCAACTGTGTTGTTGAGTTTTTGCTGCAACGTTATAAACTTTAGGACAGAAAAAGACAGAGGAGAGACACCTGCTGTGTAAAGTTGTCCAGTCTGCGCGGCTTCCTGCTCTTTGGAGGCGGAGAACAAACGTGAGACTCCACAGAGATGGACCAGAACAACAGTATACCAGCCTTCCAGGGGCTGGCCTCCCCACAGGTAATGCTGTATTTAGGTATTAATCATGACTATATATCAACAGGGATGGCACATCTTGATTATGTTCCATTTAGAAAACTGAAGCCAAAACACCCCCTCAGTGGGTGCTGACATATTAAGCCTGTAGTGTAGTTTTGAGCCAATACCTCTGCAAAAGGGAGCTGTCTGGTCTCTAATTGAATCGTATATTTCTCCTAGCTATAATTTCCACATATGACAGCTGCGCTGTGATCCTCTGGCTTAACGCACTGCGGAGCAAATCTCTCCCTCTAGTCAGTTGGAGCATTTCCACTGCCTGCTTTCCATTCTGGCTTCAGCATGTCCCGGAAGTAGCCCTCTGCTTGAGATTTGCTGCACATCTGTGTTTGGTGCCGACCACCGCCACTGTCAGTTCACGATCTAAGCAGCCGGAAAAACGTGCAGAGCATTTCGTTAATTTCAAAATAAAATACAATGCACAGACTGCTGATCATAAATAATCTCTATATCAACATTACATCTCATGCTGCAGCACATGCAAAAGGTCACTGGGAGGTCAGTAGGTTACAGAACTACAATGGTGCCATTGATGAGGAAAAGTTACCTTTTGAGCTGGAAAACCCCAACTATTTGAAATCATACATTCTTTCTAGCAAACACTGACCTTTTAACTTCCTGATGTACTCACACATGGTAGAAGCAATACAATCATAGAATCATGTTAAAATTAATGGCAGATCAACCCAAAAAGGCATCATAAGCCACTGCTGACTTGTTATTCCTACATGAACTCAGAGCACTCTAGACTCGCTTGCCTTCGGTAAGAGCAAAACCACAGGGCAGCCAGTATATGTGGAAACTATGGCATGCCAGTAAAACTTTCATAGATCCCTAAGGCCAGTACAGTCCACAGTGGAACACAATCTTGTTCTGGTTTGAACCAGACACTAAGAAATTTCAGTGGCTTTATTGTTAGTTTTCATTACAACTGTCTCGCCTGTCCCTTTTCCTGCCTCTTTTGTGAGCTGTGAGAGATTTTCATTTGCATGTTTCTCCATGCATCTTTGTGCAGTTTGTGTATATGATGATTAATACATTTTAAAATTGACTTGCCTTCTCACTAGCACAAGCTTTCAGGCTCCTGCAACACCCTCAAATGTAATTATTGCCCACAAATGTAATAAACCACAAACATAATACAGATCTGCAGCTTTAAATGTAATAATCCCACAACTTTTATACATTTTCTCCAAACCTAATAGCTGTTTTCTACTGCAAACATAGTAACTATTACATTTGTAGGGACTTAAAACTTGTAGGGTTTATGGGAAGGTAAAAATCTCTCAAAATTGTATTAAATTCCTACAAATGTAATGTGAACATGAAAAATGAGGTCACTGTATGTTGTAGCCTTTTTACAATTGCAAGTGGGTTCAAGTCAACTTAAGCTCAACAAGTCACATCAAGAAATGTTGTTATGGAGATTCTTTTATTTGCCATGAAACAGGAAGTTTGTTCCAGAGTCTTAAAACATTTGTAGAGCCATTAATCTTAGCAGAGAGGGATTTAAATGTGTCAAAACAGGCTCTGAAAAAAATACTGCCTGTTTCATAGTAAACAAAAAAAAAAAAGACTGTTTTTTTATCTGACTTGAGCCTAAGCTGACTTGAATAACAAACCACAAACAAAAATAGCTTTCATTTCATAGTTTTTATTTTCATATTACATTTGTGGAAAATAATTTAATTTTTTAAAAGCTGGAGATTTTTACCTTCCCATAAACATAATAAAACCCTGCACGTGTAGTAGATTATAGGTTTGCAAGGAATTTTCTTAAAATGTTTGCATCAGGCAACTGCTATTACATTTGTAGGAAATTATTACATTTGTGTGTGGGATTGTTGCATTTAAAATCACTGATTTGTATTACATCTGTGGTTCATTACATTCATGGGCGCTTATTAAGTTTTCAGCTTTAACACACAGTCACATTTGCCAAGCCATGCTTCCAGCTGGATATAGCTGAAAGCACACAGCATATTTTGTAGAGGATTCAAGGTAACAGCTTGATCCTGCTTCATACCTTTAACTATTCCACAGATTAAGCCAAATGGCTTATTCACTTTGTTTGTGACTATTTACTTCTAGCACTATAGGTAATTTAACACTCACTAAGCTATGAAATGAGTCCTGTGACTTTTGATTCACATTATGCCAGATACTAGAAGAGACTGTTGCAAAAACTAAGAAATTACCAAACACATATGGTATTGCAGTTTTATTTGATCAAATACATCCAAGTAGTTAGCCACTTTAAAAGTGCACCTTCAATGATTTGAAACAAATTTTATGTCTGTTCTTTCAGAGCCCCAGCTAGTACTGCTGTCATTCACATTTTTATAGCTGTGCAGCTAACAATTTGATAAATATTGTGAAAATTGATGTGTGAAGCACAGATATTAAGATCTTCATTACTAAAGAACTTTGGGATGCTTTCATTGTTCCTTGATTATTTGTCAACACATTTTACTTCTGATGAAACTTTTCCACTCAATGATAACTGAATTTTATGGCATGTCTTTGTGCAGGGTGCCATGACCCCTGGCATGCCAATCTTCAGTCCAATGATGCCTTATGGCTCAGGCCTGACACCCCAGCCTGTCCAGAACACCAATAGCTTGTCCATACTTGAAGAACAGCAGAGGCAACAACAACAGCAACAACAGGCTCAGCAGGCAAATGCAGGTACAACATGAACTACCTCTCCATTATATCTCAGCATTACGTAGTGAAAAAAGATTCTCACATTCCTGGATTGGATATCTCAGTTTAGTTTTAAATCTGAATGTTTTTAAATTCTATTTATTCATCATGCAGAGGTGCCATCGCTTAATAATGTTGAAAAAATCTCTATCCTCCAGGCCTTCCTGGAACATCAGGGCAGACTCCTCAGCTTTACCATTCCCAGACTGTAGCAGGCACAACTACAACGGCGCTGCCAGGAACCACCCCGCTCTACAACACACCTCTGACCCCCATGACCCCTATCACACCAGCCACACCAGCCTCAGAGAGCTCAGGAATAGTACCACAGCTACAGTATGTCTCTTTTCCAGTGTAGAATATATTAAAAGTACCTGTTTAGGCCATGTGTAGCCATCCCTTTTAGAGTTGTCTTGTTTCACTTTGTGCTTGCATTACATAAGACCATGGTGAATGTTGAGGTTAAGCTTACTATTAGATAGCCCTTTATGAAATGCCAGCCTGGACCATAAGTGTGCTTCAGGTGAATTAAAATGAGAAGAAACTTGAGTAACTAACTCATGCTGTCCTGGTGTCGGATGTGTTTAGTCTTTTTGATGTTTTTTTGATACCAAACTGAACTGTCACACATTTAAACCTGCTATTTTCTTGCAGAATTTTCAAAAGTCTCTTACTGTTACTTTTCTTATTTTCTTACCATAAGAAACATTGTTTCTACTGTAAACCTGGGCTGTAAACTGGAATTGAAAACCATCGCCCTCAGAGCCAGGAATGCAGAGTACAACCCAAAGGTGAGTGTGGTCCCCTCAGTCTTATTACATTCAACAATCCAAAGCTGATCCCTGATCTGTAAATTAAAGCCCATTGTTTGTAACTCATGTGATCCCCTGATCAATAATGAAATGTATCTCCATGGTGTAAAATGAATGTCCTGTTCCTGTATTCTGAATATGGTAAGAGCTTTTGTGCAGAAAAAAAGGCTCAAAGTGTACCAAACAGTGCTCTGACTTAACTTTCACTGTGTCTGCAGTTGTGAAAGTTTCAGCTAAAGTTTATGTGGAACAACAATCAGTAGCCTAACATTAGTAATATTATTTCACAGCCTGCTTTTTAGCCCGTGGCTGTAAATTTAGTCACAATTCCTCCTTAAACAGTGTTAACCCCCCAAAGTACGGAAGATATAGTTCTTCAATGCAAAGTAATTTACTTAATATATCCTGCAGGAGCAAGACAAAACATGCTGCTGGAGCAGCCATTGCAAAGATAAACATTGAACAGCTGTTTGAGTGGTGTGTGTTTATGTGGCTTTCTATGCAAACTCAAGTCATGGCAGTATGAAGGCCTTTTTAATGAAGGATGTGACATGATATTGAGATATAGTTGATGTATGCTAAAATGTACTCTTCTGTCATGGCTGAAGAGTAGGCAAGTTTTATTATATCATATTTTTTCTGATCCAATATACCTTCCCATCTGAAACTTGAAATTTATGATCGTATTTATGATTCATCGGAGCCCAGAGTTTTGTCAGTGAGATCATCTAATATTTTTGTTAATTTGATATTTTATATTAAATAAGCTGTAAAGCTAAATTAATGGAGATGATCTGCTAACAGTATTCCCATTCTATCATGTCTTGTAGCGTTTTGCTGCGGTCATCATGAGAATACGAGAGCCCAGGACCACGGCTCTAATCTTCAGCTCGGGGAAGATGGTCTGCACTGGAGCCAAGAGGTCAGATAATGTTATTTGCTCACTCTTTGAAGTGTTCATAATGAAACCTAAATTAAGCTTCATCTATCAGAAAATCAATTTTCAGCCCTGCACTGACTTTGATTGAAACCCTTTACACATGCTTGTCTTTTCCAATTTTTTTGTCTCCTACTCCTCCTGCTGTGACTACTCCATCCCTCTAGTGAAGAGCAGTCGAGGTTAGCTGCCAGGAAATATGCCCGTGTGGTACAAAAGCTCGGCTTTCCTGCAAAGTTCCTGGACTTCAAGATTCAGAACATGGTGGGGAGCTGCGATGTAAAGTTTCCAATTCGGCTGGAGGGATTAGTCCTTACACATCAACAGTTCAGCAGGTAAAGAAAAACTACTGTTTTGTGAATATTGAGCTGATAATCACTTATTTCTGTTTTTTCAAAGCTCCAGTATTATTGTTTTGTGCTGTGAGCATTAGAAGTTTGCAGCAAAGAGTAATGCCACCACCGGAGGAAAGGAGAAATTTGCCTTTCTCTTCTTAACTAGACGTGTAGTTTCACTTCAGCTAGAGCTGTAAAAGGAAAAAAAAAAAGGTCATACAAAAAGGTCTCATACAAACAGAGAATCTTCTAAAAGAATACAAGATGAATAGTTTAACATTTGTATCTGGGTCTCAGGCAGTAAAGATAACTGTAATTAACATGATTTTTTTTTGTGATTTAACTTGATCCTGAATTAAATTATTTATGTTTCAGCTACGAGCCGGAGCTGTTTCCTGGATTGATTTACAGAATGATCAAACCCAGGATTGTCCTGCTCATCTTTGTTTCAGGGAAAGTTGTACTCACAGGTGAGAGCTGCTCTTCTTTTTATGTTGCTTCACTTTAATCAAGAAAATTAAGATCAGTACAGTGCCTATAAAAAGTATTTGCCCCTCTTGGATGTTTTACCCTTTCATTTATTGTATAAGTCAGTCATTGTCACTGTAATTTATAATTTTGACTTTTTGCCACAAAAAAGCTATTTAATGTCAAAGTAAAAAAAAAAAATCTACAACATAATGTTGATTTAAATAAAATATGTAATGTAAAATAAGCACAAGTATTCTCACAATTAATAAAACTAGAAATAATATCCAGAAAAGCTTGTACATAGCTAAATCTTAATTTTCATACTTTACAAGTTTATGAATTTTTGTATCTAATGTTTAATTCCTGTACATTGAGAGGAAAGCTAACTAGAGTCAAAGTCTTTGCTGTGTAAGCGTACTTGGCCACCAAAGTGGATTCTGATTTCAAGCCTGCTCTGGCCCCAGGACTACACCTCACCATGGCCACTGACTTCTCTAGTCTCAGGAAGACATCTCGCTCATCTCAAATGCACATTTGCACAAATTAGTCTACCACCTGTAACTGAAATTACTGTAGTAAAATACATCATGTCATATGCACATGTGCACCAATTAACCTATTACTGTACTAATTCGTAATGCCTTCTATTTACTGTATTCAGATGTAGAAGTAATGAACATGTGCACTGTAACTCAGATACTGTAAGAAAGCCCCCTTACCTCCTATGCACATTTTGTATTCAGCTGTGTGAAATGATCTTATGTCATGTGAAGCTGCCCACACTCTTGCATATGTTATACTTCTAATCATGTCTAGTCAGCATTCTTGCACCCTTTATACATCTTGCAACCATACTATCAATACACACAGACCTGTATATACTAAAAACAGTAACAACAATATTAAATCATATTTCTTCTCTTTTAAACAGTGCTATGTAGCTGTAACTTTTAGCATAGGTTTTCTTGTTGTATAGGCCAAAAAGTATTTCTGCTTTAAATTGTATAAAGGCTAATTTGTGTTCATCTGCAAAGATTTGTAATTTTTTATCTTAAATTTTCTCTAAGTGCATGTGGGAGACTCCATGGTCAATGCATTAATATAGTTGAGGAGTAGATTTATTTTCCAGCAAGACAGTGACCCGAAGCATAAAGCAAAATCTGTCTAAAAAGCCAAATTTAAAAAAATAAAATCAACGAAAGGGTAAAACATCCAAGGGGTAGAATACACTTGATAAGCAATGTAATTATGCATCCAATCACCACTTACTGTTAATTAACCATGCTGATGTATCAGCCAAGCTCCTTAAAATGCAATGTTTATAACTAACATTGGTTTGATCTGATTTGATCATCCTCATCAAAGTGTAACTGTGTAGTTTGTCTTTTTCATTATTTGCCTTTCCAATGAAACTCACTTTAATTATATCTTTGATTTTTGTTTTCCAGGAGCCAAGGTGAGAGCAGAGATCTACGAAGCTTTTGAAAACATCTACCCCATTCTGAAAGGTTTTCGCAAGACAACGTAGAACCTGCAGCATTTTCTTTTTCACCTCAATAACCCCGTCTCTTTTTACTGTTTTAACATTCACATGAAGCATCTTCATGTAGACCTCTTCCAGTAGACCGCTGTAAGGGTTTATTTTTTCTCTAACAGGGATGTCAAGTGTTTTCAGGTTAAAAAATAGTTTTTTGGGTGTTTTTTTTTTTGCTGTTTCAACACAAGTGATGGAATAGTTTCTCCAAGGCACCTCGGATTATTTTAAATCCTTTAATTTTCTTCTCGTTATTTTTTTCTGTTCCCCTGCTCGCATCCCTGATTGTACATAAGACTGTAAAGAAATGTAAAAATGGTTGAGAAGCAGTCTGAGAAGGACTGCTCTTTGCTTTTATTTTCAGCTGTTTTAAATAGTTTTATATATTGCATTTTTATCACTTGTCAGGGCTGCCTGCACGTTTTATCTTCGCGTGTTGGGGTCTACTAGCCATGCATTCATTTTAACAGTATTTATCGAGATTTTAGATGAACAGACTGTGTGCAAAACTGAACCAGTCTACACTCTCATCCTCATGTTCACATTAATCACAACTGGATCTTGGCTAATTTCAATTCTTATTGTATGGGTATTGGTTGTGGAATTTCCCTCCAAATTAACAAACAAGCATCCACTGTGAATTAGTGTCTAAAGTTTGGTTTGCCAAAGTTTTGGATAGACTGGAGCTAATCTGAGCACTATTGCTGATGTTTTGATGATATGTTTGGGCTCAAAATACATTAAAATCCAAGCTGTTTATTTTTTATTTTTTTACACTCCCATGACTCCAGGATCAAAGGGAATGGACAATTTATTTTTTGGCAAACTGTGCCTTGTCTGGAGCACAGTGCAGATTAGAAAGTTTGAATCTAGAAGTCCAAGACACAGATGGGACTGGCACTCTTTAGTTAAAACCCCTTGTGTTGTATTTATTTTGAATTTACATTGTTTCATACTCCCACAAGCACTAAAAGATGTCCTGTTGAAAGATAAACTGCATCATGGCTTGACATGTTTATTATGTGGCTACAAGTTTCCTTAAGTTGGCCATTCAGATGTATATTTGTTTTAATCATTGCTGAGCACTGGTTGATGTGAATCAGTCCTGACTTTCAAAACTTTGTTCTTAGCCAAATACGAGTTGATGTTGTGGGCACATGTTGAGTTACAGATCCAGTGTCTGTGTGTCAGCTCCATAAGGGCTGTTTGGACAGCAGAAGCTGGGGAAATTAGAGATTTATGTTCAGCTACTACATCATTAAGTTCGTCTTTTACCAGCAGCTTAGTAGCAGCCAACTGGGAGTTCAGAAATCTAAATGCAACTCTTGAAATTGTAATGTGCTGCACTGTCCAATAATAAACATGTACATACTGACTCTGCTTTAAGCTGCTTCTTTCATCTCATTTAAATGAAATCAAAGCTGCGTGGGATTTTTGGTGGTATTTGTCAACAGCAGTATGGTATACATACCAGTTGGCACTATTTTTTTTATTAAGTAATTAATGGTGTTGAAAATCAGTTTCACTTCAACTGCAAGGAAAAGCCTATTATAAAAAGTAGATATTTTAGATAGGTAGATAGATGTCAAAACAATGTAAACCTGCTATAATGAAAACTTACAGGTAGTTAGTCAGCTGCCATTAAAAATTTACACTTTATAATTTAACCAGTGAAAAGGTTTGATTCATACACAATATACCCTTTTTGAATTCAATCCAATATTGTGTAACAACTGTTTGGCCATTTGTGCAACTCTGTGTGTGTTACAGCAAATTATCATTGGTATCAGTAGAGACTACCTGATGGTTTTACATGAGCAATACTAAATATATTTTTTGGATGCGGCAGCAGTGTTAGATTTCTGCAAAACAACCTTGAATTAGGCCATTGACCAGTCAGTCAGGATGATATGGTAATATCCTAAGCTGGATCTGTTAAATAATGAAAACTCTTATCAGCATTTTATCTGGACTTTTAAATGTGTGTTTTGTCTTTAAACGGGAAGAAAATCAGGACATTGTGGATAACTTTTCAGAACAGTTTTATATGGCAATTGTATGTGTGAGGCATGAAATGAAATTAGGCAATGACCCACATAGTTCAAAAATATCCCTGATGCTTTAATTTTAACAGAAGAGATGTTTAAAAACAGCAGCACCGGGAAGGCAACATCAAGAACTTCACTTTGACTCTGAACTGAAACCAGATACTTTTTAAGGGACAAATTATAAAACATTCATCAACTTCTATGGTGGTTTAGTCTGTTTGTGCTGATCTGGAATGAAGTCCTGTTTCCAAATGAACTCTGGGTAGTACTGGTTGTCATGGTTACAGCTGGCGGAGCATGTGTAGACAGCTAGTGTCCCCCAGTCAATACTGGCTCCTGTAGAGTCCACACACAGACTGTTCAACAGCTGGGGCATCACCTAAAACAGACAGGCAAACTAAATTACTGCATGAGTTGGACACATTGTTGAATATATTATAAATAATGATATCATGTACAGCATACTTGCATTTTAATAATTTACATTTTTAAACCATTAAAAGAGACATTTTCCAGTATTAAAACCTAAATATAAAGATGTATTGGCTTCTATTATTTTAATTATCATGATCATCAGTTCATAATATTTTTTTCTGGTATTTTTTTCTAATGGAAGAAATATAATTTGAATTAAGGAAAAATATGAAAGTTAAGAAAAAAGTTAACACCTTGTCTTCCATTGAGATTTTAAGTAATTATAGTATTATTATTATTATTATTATTATTATTAATTCCTTTTCATTTTAAAATTATGTTGGAAGAGAAGAAAAAATTTCTTCAGACAAAGTTACACTGATAGTTTGAGGAGAAACCAAAAATGGACAGTGTCTGCTGCTGGTCAAAAACAGGCTCCCTTCACAGTAAATATACACCACGTTCCACATTATTATGCAAATTGGATTTTAATGTCATAAACATTCAGTTTTTTGTTTTTCAATTAAACTCATGGATGGTTTTGTATCTCAGAGCTCTTTGGATCACTGAAATCAATCTCTGACACCTGTGATAATTATTTTGCCAGGTGAGCCCAATTAAAGGAAAACTGCTTAAGAAGGAAGTTCCACATTATCAAGCAGGCCACAGGTTTCAGCAATATGGGAAAGAAAATGAGCTCTCTGTTGCCAAAAAGAGTCAAATAGTGTAATGCTTTGGACAAGGAATGAAAACATTAGATATTTCATGAAAACTTAAGCATGGTCATCGTACTATGAAGAAATTTGTGTCTGATTCAGAGCACAGATGGCTTCATGCAGATAAAGGCATAATGAGGAAGGTTTCTGCTGGACAAATTCATCAGACTAAGAGAGCAGCTGCTAAAATGCCACTACAAAGCAGCAAACAGGTATTTGAAGCTGCTGGTGCCTCTGGAGTCCCACCAACCTCAAGGTGTAGGATCCTCCAGAGACTTGCAGGCGTGCATAAACCTACTATTCGGCCCCTTAATCAATGCTCACAAGCAGAAACGGTTGCAGTGGGCCCAGAAATACATGAAGACTCATTTTCAAACAGTCTTGTTTACTGATGAGTGCTGTGCAACCCTGGATGGTCCAGATGGAGGAGTAGTGGATGGTTGGTGGATGGCCACCATGTCCCAACAAGGCTGCGACGTCAGCAAGGAGGGGGCGGAGTCATGTTTTGGGCCAGAATCATGGGGAGAGAGCTGGTAGGCTCCTTTAAGCTTCCTGAAGGTGTTTGAACAACCTCGGGCAAAGTATGGTAAAATACCAAATAATAGCCGGGGCAATTATTTGTCTCAATTCCTGAGCAGACCAGGCGTTTATTTGGGACCAGGCGGCTATTTGGAACAGGCGTTTAATTCCTTTCTCACAAAAATCTTGTTTAGCAAAAATTGGAAAAATATGGTAAATTTAATCAAAGTATTTATTTACACCAGTATGAATATCACCTTTACATTTTTAAGATAGGACAGTTATACTTTTGTCTCCTTCTGTCAACTCAACACTCTCTAAACATTTTAAATACTGGTAAGAAACTAAACAAACACAAAGTTGACGACAAACAGTTATAGTTAATGTCGTACTTTTTATTTTTTCGCTGCACCGGGGCCATGGCACTGCTATCTCACTTGAGAAAACCAGCAAGGGACGGGGTGCCCCAGCTAATGAGGAGGCTAGTACTCGCTGCCAATCAGGCTCAGGTCAGAGGGAGCGTTCCTATTGGCTGCTGTAGCTTCCGTATCTCAGCTCAGTGAGAAGTTGATTCAATGGTGGAATTACGGCGGTGTTCGGCCCTGTGTAGAATTTGTTCATGATGAGATGAAGTGTTTTCTTGCCTGTGATTCAGCCATTGATTTCAGTGGAAAAGCAGAGCAAAATCAGCACTTTGCCACCGTCAGTATTCAATTCAGCGGACATTCTCATATGCGAGGAGGTACGTAAAGAGAGGGGCGGAGCTACAGAGCTCAAACAGGGAGAAGAACAGGAAGGGAGGGGGAGTTGGGAGTTGATTCTATACGGTTCTCATCTCATCTCAGTCACATATCGGAGCTTGAAATAAATTACACCCGCCATTTATTTGTCAAATGTACTGCCATACCTGGCGGTTAATTGGGACCCGGTGGTTAATTGGGACCTGGCGGTTATTTGGTATTTTATGGTATATAGAGTTTCTGACTGACCACTTTCTTCCATGGTACAAAAAGAAGAACGGTGCCCTCCAGATCAAAATGAGCGCCTTGTATAACTCTGTGTCACTGGCTGATGTCACAGAAGGAGTCCTATGTTTACATGTAACTTGGCCTGTTAAGATGTTTTTGATTGAAATAGCTTTTGATTTCAGTAAATATGACCTCCTAATGCTGCATATTCAACAAATTCCCATTTTCAGCTCTTTACAACCTATAAAATCTTCTGAAACTCGGTTGTGCATAATAATTTGGAACAGTGCATTTTGAGCTTTTTATTTTTTTTTTTTTAAGTTATCATTGGGAGGTTTATTTAATAAGATTTGAGTTGTGCTCTAATGGTTGATGACTTAAAAAATATACTGAATCATTTGCATTGACTATTAAGGACACTCAGAGAAAAACATCATTTACATAATAATTGGAATGTAGTGTATATACTTTTTTTTATCTCATTGATGTATTTAATCCCTATTTGTATCAGGTTTAAATTTGATCACAAGCTATCTTTACACCACTACTTACGTCTTCTCTTCTTCCCCACTATGAGGTTTGTTTTGATATTTCAAGCATCGCCCCTTTGCATAACATTCTTTGGTCTTTGGAGGGATGTTATGAACCATTATAGATTTAATGATTGTCCAGCAAATAGAAAACATTTCAGACCAAAGTCACAGCAGAGAAACAAGCTTGCAGCAGCCTTTTTTTTCATCAAATACTTTGATGCAGTTGAAGTGGACCTATTTATTTTTATCATAAATAAGAAAAATAGCATATACTTTATTCTATTATTAAGAGATTTATTTGTGCTTTTTGCCTTAATTTGATAAAACAGCTGAAGAGAGGAAAAAAAAATAGAAGGGAGAATTGGGAAAGGCATGCACCAAACAGCACCAGGCTAAAGGACTTAGTATATGGGCGCCTGCTCTTCAAGCTGAGCTAAACCACCGCCCTCTAATTTGTTATTAAAGCTGATGTGTTAGTTTAGTTTTAATTTTCACCTAATGTTTGCTCTATGTTAATTTGCCGTACAGTGAGTATTAGTTTTAAGTTGTTATGTTTTTTCTATATGGGATAGCTGTCAGGGGAAAGAAGGGCCAAAATAGCCTGAAAAAGTACCATGCAATAATAATTCAAAACAATAAGGGCATCATCTGCCTGGGTCTTAGTTTGTTTTTCCCCTGCTGTGGTCCTTGAGCAGGCAGTCCTGGTTCCATCTAAAAAATAATACCAAAAAGCATTTAAAAGAAACTCAAAAGCTCACCTGGAACTCAAAAGTCCTCTTAGCACCACAGGTGCATGATGGGATATCCTGATCCGAAGGGATGTGCTGAGAAGACACCCACAATGGGGAGCCACCTCGACTGTAACGAACCACCTGAGCACAAAAGAACATAGTGAGATGGACTGTGAAAATACAGTGTAGATTTCTATAACTTCACATCATGGTCATATTTGTTTGTTTGTTTGTTTTTTAACCTGGTGTGGCTCTGGTGCGATCTTCTTTTTAAACCGCTGGAAAACTTTGTTGTCCTCAGTCTCATGCATGGCCATCTCCTCCAGGTCTGTCTCTGCCAAAGCTGAATAGAAAACAAAATGACAGGAGAAACTAAATTAACCCTCTGAATCAACTTTTCAATTTGTTGTTTTTGCAGTCAGTACTCAAAGTAGCACATTCTGTTTTTATCCTACATTTAATGGATTAACTCATGTAACTACAAGCTTACCTTCTGCCAAAGACTGACTGTCTGTTGTCCTTTCCTCTTCTTCTGCAGCCTCCTTTGTTTCTTTCTCCTCCTCTTCTTCAGGCTCAGTGACCAGCTCAGACTCAGGGAACACAAACGGAGAGGTTGTAACGAAGGCTGCTTCTGAAGAAATGTAAAAATAAACAGCACATTGTTGGATTTAGTCTCCTGTGTAACTGCCTGTTGTATGCAAAGATAAAACAAGTCTGTTATCCATTTACAACATAAAATGAAGCACACCTTGGCTGCAGCACTCCTTCTTGTGACTGTGTTTCCAATGGAGGGTCTGGTGGTGTTTCCCACAGTATGTCACATTGTGACAGCGGGAGCAGGCCTTGCTGCCAGGGCAACCACAAACCCAACACAGTTTAACTCCAGATGGGGACAATACACTCTGGTTCTGTACATGATCACTAGGTGGTTCATCCTCTGAGAAATACAAGAACAAAATCAGCAAGTGCAAAGTCTGAAACATTTGATCTGTAAATGTATTTTACCAAAACTTCATGGTCCGTTTATGGAGTTAAATACTGGAAATTCATAGTAAACTACCAAAACCTGTCATTGGATGTTTTAGGTATTATGACTTCCAAAACATTATTCAACAACATGAGGCCTTCTGCAGTTCAAAAACAGATGAATATACTACACTTAAACTACTGACGAAATACACACAAAAACACAGATATGCTGTATATACTAGAGCATCTCAAAAAATTAGAATATCATGAAAAGTTCAATATTTTTTGTCGCTCTTTTCTGAAAATGAAAACCATAAATTATATAGACTCATTACACATAGAGTTAAATATTTCAAGCATTTATTTCTGGAAATGTTGATGATTATGGCTTACAGATAAGAAAACCCAAAATTAGTGTCTCAAAATATTAGATTATTGTGAAAAAGTTCAATATTGGAAAGTCATGGTGTCGCTCCCTAATCAGCTAATGAACCCAAAACACCTGCAAAGGTTTCCTGAGCCTTTAAATGGTCTCTCAGTCTGGGTAAATAGGTTACACAATTATGGGGAAGACTGCAGACTTGACAGATTTTCAGAAGACAGTCACTGACACCCTCCACAAGGAGAGTACACCCCAAAAGGTCATTGCTAAAGAAGCTGGTTGTTCACAGAGTGCTGTATCCAAGCATATTCATAGAAAGTTGAGTGGAAGGAAAAAATGTGGTAGGAAAAGGTGCACCAGCATAAGTGATAACCGCAGCCTTGAGAGGATTGTCAAGCAAAATCCATTCAAGAATTTGGGGGAGCTTCACAAGGAGTGCACTGAGGCTGGACTGGGGCACAGACCAATAGACATGGGCTACAAATGTGGTATTCCTCGTGTCAAGCCACTCCTGAATCAGAGACAACGTCAGAAGCATCTTACCTGGGATGTGGAGAAAAAGAACTGGACTGTAGCTCAGTGGTCCAAAGTCCTCTTTTCAGATGAAAGTAAATTTTGTATGTCATTTGGAAATCAAGGTCCCAGAGTCTGGAGGAAAAGTGGAGAGGCACAGAATCCACATTGCTTGAAGTCCAGTATGAAGTTTCCACAGACAGTGATGATTTGGGCTGCCATGGCATCTGCTGGTGTTGGTCCACTGTGTTTTCTAAAGTCCACAGTCAACGCAGCCATCTACCAGGACATTTTAGAGACCTTCATGCTTCCTTCTGCTGACAAGGACCACGGAGATGCTGATTTCATTTTCCAGCAGGACTTGGCACCTGCCCACACTGGCAAAGGTACCAAAAGCTGGTTCAATGATCATGGTGTTACTGTGCTTGATTGGCCAGCAAACTGGCCTGACCTGAACCCTACAGAGAATCTATGGGATATTGTCAAGAGGAAGATGAGAGACACCAGACCCAATAATGCAGATGACCTGAAGGCCGCTATCAAAGCAACCTGGGCCTCCATTACACCTGAGCAGTGCCACAGGCTGATCGCCTCCATGCCACGCTGCAATGATGCAGTAATTCATGCAGAAGGAGGCCCAACCAAGTATTGAGTGCATAGAAATAAACATACTTTTCAGAAGACTGACATTTCTGTTTAAAATATCCTTTTCTTATTGATCTTATATAATATTCTAATTTTTTGAGACACTGAATTTTGGGTTTTCTTATCTGTAAGCCATTATCATCAAAATTCCAAGAAATACAGGCTTGAAATACTTCACTCTTTGTATAAAAAGTCTATATAACATATGGGTTTCACTTTCAGAAAAGAGTGACAAAAAATATTGAACTTTTTCACAATATTCTAATTTTTTGAGATGCACTAGTATAACCAAAGACTACAGTCATGGACTAAAGTATTGGCACCTCTGAAATTTTTCCAGAAAAATGCACCATTTCTCCCAGAAATTGTTGCAATTACAAATGTTTTTGGTATACACATATTTATTTCATTTATATGCATTGGTACAACACAAAAAGCAGAAGAAAAAAAGACAAAATTGACATAATTCTACACAAAACTAAAAAAATGGGCTGTACAAAATTGTTGGCACCCTCAACTTAATATTTGGTTGCACACCCCTTGGAAAAAAATAACTGAAACCAATCACTTCCTATATTGATCAACAAGCTTCTTACACCTCTCAACTGGAATTTCGGACCACTCTTCTTTGGCAAACTGCTCCAGGTCTCTCAGATTTGAAGGGTGCCTTCTTGCAACAGCAGTTTTGAGATCTCTCCATAGGTGTTCAATGGGATTTAGATCCGGACTAATTGCTGGCCACTTCAGACCTCTCCGGGGCTTTGTCTCCAACCATTTCTTGGTGCTTTTTGAGGTATGTTTGGGGTCATTGTCCTGCTGGAACAACCATGACCTCTGATGCAGACCCAGCTTTCTGACACTAGGCCCTACATTGCGGCCTAAAATCTTTTGAGTCTCCAGATTTCATGATTCCTTGCACAGAGTCAAGGCACCCAGAGCCAGAGGCAGCAAAACAACCCCAAAACATCTTTGAACCTCCACCATCTCTGACTGTAGGTACTGTGTTCTTTTCTTTGTAGGATTCATTCTGTTTTCTGTAAACTTTAAAATGACATGCTTTTCAAGAAAGCTCTTGAAAGCTCCCAGAAGGATTGAGGCTTACTCAGGTACATTTTTGCGAACTCCAGTCTGGCTTTTTTGTGTCTCTTTGTCGGCAGTGGGGTTCTCCTTGGTCTCCTGCCATAGCGCTTCATCTCATTCAGATGATGACATATGGTCCGAACTGACACGTTTGCACCCTGAGTCTGCAGGACAGCCTGAATTTGTGTAGAAGTTGATTGAAGTTTATCCACCATTCCAACTATCCTGCATTGCATTCTTTTGTCAATTTTCTCTTCCGTCCACGTCGAGTGAGGTTAGCTGCAGTTCCATGGTATAAAAACATCTTGATTATATTACGCACAGTGGACAAAAGAATTTCAAGATCTCTGTAACCTTGAGATTGTTCATATTTTTCTACAATTTTGCTTCTTGAGTCCCCAGACAATTCTGGGCTCTTCTTTCACTTCTCCATGCTTGGTGTGACACACACAGGCACACAACACAAATGTTGAGTCAACTTTTAGACATTCTAACTGGTTTCAGGTGTGATTTCCAGATTGCCAGCACCTGTTACTGCCATGGGTGAGTTTAAATGTGCATCACATGCTTGAAATAAAATGAGTTACCCACAGTTTTAAAAGAGCGCCAATAATTTTGTCTGGCCCATTTTTTGTATTTTGTGTAAAATTATGTCAATTTTGGCTTTTTTCTTGTTTTTTTTTGTGTTTTTCCAATGCACATAAATTAAATAGAAATGTGCATACCAAAAACATTTGTAATCGCAACAATTTCTGGGAGAAATGGTGTATTTTCTGGAAAAATTCCAGGGGTGCCAATACTTTCGTCCATGACTGCTCTTTTTTATTTATTCTCTGGCCCAATGACAGCTGGGACCCCAAACAGGACACCCAGATGGATGGAGCTCACAGCTCTTTAAATATGATGTCGTTCCTTCCATCTTAGGTTTAAATATCAGCACTTAAAAGGTACAAGTGTTAATAAATGGCATCCTTAAGTCAACTACACTGTATGTACTGTATGAACTTCTTGATAATAAGTGATGCAGAACTGCACTTAAACTGTCCCTTGCAATATCAACAAACCTGATGGAGGGTCGTAAGGGTAAAACTCATTGCTCCTGGGTAGCTGACTTCTGAAAACTAGAGGAAAAATGGAGAGAACACAAATCTGTAGGAAAAATGACTGATGGAAATTCACCACATTCAATATTTCTGACACACACACACACAAAACTACAGGAACAAGCTAGACTGTTGCTACACCTTACTGCTTATTATTGTCAAATGACTTTTATGCAAGAATTGTGCAAAGTGATTAAAAGAATAAGGTTACGTGTACCTTTTATACAGCGGCTGTCGTTGCATGTGTAGCAATCCTGAGTTTTGCAGCAGAACACAAAGAGAGTCCTGTGAAAACATCTGTCATTGCCTGAAATCGGTGCATACACCTGCATGAACCATAAGACAGAGCTGGAATTAGTTTTGTTAAATCCAGACTGGTAAAAACAAACAAAACAAAACAAAAAAAGTTTATTTACTGACACCATATTGCAACATTAAGTGGGAATACAACTGAGACCTGACTTATAAGCAGATAGTTACCTTGGAATAATCTATTTTAGAATAATACTTCTTTTATTGTAACAGACTAGAGTTTTTGGATCTGATACCTTTCAAAGAGTCAAACAATATAGAAAGCACTTTCAAAAAGACCAGGAAATTTGGGGTTGCATTCATGAATGCACACTTATTTATAAAATATTTTGCAAGTGTTATAAGATTATTTAACAGAAATTCAAGCTTTGAGTCCCCCAAAATTAAGTTCCTTTGACGTTTATCCCCCCCCCCCCCCCCAGGGAGAGGGAGACATTACAAGAACAGGTGTTCCTGAGTTTCAGTTCCATTACTGCAGAATTTAAAGTTATTCAAATCACTATTAAACTTAAGATGCACAAATTCTCTGCATGGACAAATGTCATTCATTTTGTAAAGGGCACTTCTCCAGCTTTAGGTGGAAAAGAAATTTTCATTTAGTTATATCTTATTCTCTTGGAGGTAGAAGCAATAGTTGAATATCTTTCTAACATACATCTCGTTTAAGGGCGAAGGGAAATATTATTTGGAGAGTAAAGATCTTAGCAATTTGTTTTCGCCACATTTATCGGCTGGAAAAAGACAGTCTTGAATATGCAAAGGGTACAGTCGAGGTACTGTTGATTCATAAAATAAATATCCTTTGATTGTAGCTATAAAAGCCTGTGGTAATGCATTAACCTCATCATTATATTACTTTTGGGTGCCGTATATGTGTTTTGTATTTCTGAATTCTGTGAAATCAGATTGACTCTGTAATCCAATAAATGTTGAATAAACCTAAACACATGCCGTCTACTTGCCCACCTGTAATAGAAAAGCCATGGGAAGTCTGCATATCTCACACTCCAGACCAGGTAGGGAGGGTAGGCAACTCTGGCTGAGCCACGCCGGTTTCCCCCCGACTTTACTGGGGAACTGTGGGGACAGCAGCCGCCACGGCTCCGCTTCCTCCAGGAAACCCAGAACCACCTCCGCTTTGTTCGAGCTGTTATCGCTGGACATGTTAGCGGAGGTTAAATGTTTGTCATGTAGACACCAACAGGTAAGCGGAAAGCTTTGTCAAGCTTCCAAAATCATAACACATGCAACGTGACTTAAGTCCTAAAAGCGTCCGTCTGGAAACATTGACCAGCTGGTGTTTCGTTCCGCTCTTCAGTTATTCTAACTCTAAAAAATAAGATTTTAAAGACTGGTGTGGTCCTAAAAGCAGGCCTTACCACTGAATCATGTGGGCCAGAATGGGCCCTCTCCAGTTTATGATATCACCACATGTGTTGGATCAGTAGCATTAAAGCTAGCATCCTGGCTAGCAGTTCTTTCATTTTAGAGCTGAAAAGTGTCAGTCTGTTACTGGATCCGGATTTTCAAATTATTTATTCGTGCCAAGTTTAACCCTTTTTCATCACAGTTTCTGTAAATTTTTTTTCTCCACATTTTCCCCTTTCCACTCATTGTTGAAAATTTCTTTTAAAATTTTTGGCCACTTGTCACCTATTTTTGCCACTTTTTAACTGCTTTTCACCACTTTCCATCTATTTTTGACCCTTTCTTTGCCTTTTTAACTAGTAGGCTATAGCTGCTTGTATCTAATTTTTGCCTCTCTGTAACCACTTTTCACCACTTTCTCCACTTTTTTTGGGCCCATTTTACGTTAAAAAAATTGCCTTTTGTCACAATTATTAAATTATTTTCCCCTTTAAATTGTCTCACTTTATTCTACTGTATTCTCTGGTATCATGAGGTTTGTGCACATCAAGGCTTAGCTGTGAATTCTGACATTACTTTCCAAGTGGTTCATTAGGTAATAAAAAGTAATTCTGTTTAACATCCTGAGACCTGAGCTTTATTTTAGAAAGCATTTTAGTGTTTTCTAATAATGTGGGATAAGTAGGGTAAATACATTATTCAAAAATCTGCCACGTCTTGTAGGACTAGTTGCTGGAAATTTTCCTTTCCAAGATCCAAAAAAGTCACTCGAAGTTCAATGACATTACCCCAGATTTCTAAGAC
Source organism: Cheilinus undulatus (assembly GCF_018320785.1). Taxonomy (NCBI): domain Eukaryota; kingdom Metazoa; phylum Chordata; class Actinopteri; order Labriformes; family Labridae; genus Cheilinus; species Cheilinus undulatus. Next base: position 15,628,252 of record NC_054865.1, read on the forward strand.
ATAATTTTAAAGTATCCTTCATATTTCTTCAGCTGGTCCTCAAATTTTACAGTGAAACTTTATCATAAATCCTTGCAAATTTCTTTCTTTTTTTTTTTTTTTACTGAATTTCCCTAAATATCACAGCAAATTCCCCCTAAAATGTTTTTGCATCTTCTAAAAAAATACAGAAACATTCTCTAGAATACCATGAAATGATTGAAACATCCAAACTACCAAAAAAATTCGCTGAAATTTTAATGAAAATTCCTGGAAATATCAATTGGAATTTTTGGATTGGGAAAAAATCAACTTTTGATGCGGTTTAATTGGTCAAAATGCTGTGTTTTTCACTTTGGCATCTAGGGGGCGCAAACGTCCAATTAACAGTGTGTCTTTGTCCCTGAATTTGGTTCAATATTGATTTACACATCTATGACTTTACTTAATTCTGCATATCAAAAGACTAAAGGTTTTTCTACTGTTTAAGTATCATCCGACTGCTTTATCCTTACACTGGAGTTAAAGGCACACTATATGCAGATCTAGATTACTCTTATAAAGTAAATTTACACATGACGAATATCAACATAGAGCAAAATTAACTTAAAAGTTAAACAGTGGGGAGAAGAGGAACGAGAAAGTTGGGAAAAAAGTATAGGCAATGATGTAATTGATGGTGCTGAGTAACACAATTATTGCTATGCGCCTATTCTCTCTCTCTCTCTCTCTCTCTCTGTCTCACTCACACACACACACACACAGTCCGTGATGTCACTTGAAGGGGAGTTTTGACGCTCTGTGCATCCGACTAGTGGACAGACACAGATTGTAACAAACTATAATTGAATCCGCACCCTTTCATTCGGACTTTAATTCATTATTAAATCAACCATGGAACTAAAAATGGACACACAGTCAGTGTGTGGTGTGACTGGGTGAACAGAAGTTCACATTTATAGTGAGTGAACCATGGAAACTAAAAGGAAGCGGGCAGCAGAAACATTGCAAAAGTCCGCTGTAAATCGTGGTAGCCCGGCAGATAACGGAAGAATGGACTCTGGGAAAACTGGACCAAACCGGAACTAAACCACCTGTCCGGGTCTCCCCGACCTACATGTCACCCTCCTCTCCGTGCCAGATGCCTCCGCGGGGCGATGGGGGCTACAAGCCAGCACCGGTGTCCCCTGCCCCGCCTGTCCCGCCTCGGAGGGTCCGGGGCCGGGAGAAGGGCTCTGGCAGGACGCGGCGGTCCGGGGCAGGAGGGTCAGGGGCCGGAGCAGGAGCACCGGAGAGGCGGGTGAAGTGTGTGCTGGTTGGGGATGGAGCTGTGGGGAAAACCAGCCTGGTGGTCAGCTATACTACCAACGGGTACCCCACCGAATACGTCCCCACCGCGTTTGACAACTTCTCAGGTAATAAGGTTTATTCAGAACAGCTGTGGACCGGTGCAGTTTGTCCAGATAGCATTAATGCTGAACCACAGCTTCCTCTAAAAGTATATCTGTCACAGTTTTTATGGCAGTAAAGACATCAGAGTAACTCTCTCTTTTTCTATAACAAAAGTAAAAGTTGAGCATATATGAAAACTTAAACATTATACAGGGATGGTCTAATAATTAGCATACTGAATAAGTTTAGACTATACCATCTGTTGTGTTCAGATTGGGTGATTATTAAAAAGTAAGCTATTTCTTATCATTGTTGTCTACATAACATAACTACATAACTACAATATGTTTCATTGTGTGTGTTTGTGTCTAAAGCTGTAGTATTGGTGGATGGCCAGCCAGTGAAACTACAACTTTGTGACACAGCTGGACAGGTCAGTAATCCCAAAATACACAAAACACACACTCAGACACACAAACCAAGAGAGAGAGAGGCGGCAGCATTTCCTGTTGTTTCATTTGTGTTTGGAACAATCTCTTTGAAGAGCTCTCTTCTCCATGTCTGCTCTGATTTGTACACAGATTTGTTCTTTTTTTAATTTGATAATAATAGTGTTAGCCTCACTGGAAGAGGCAGTAGACAAAAACAATGCATGCCCCTGGGGTCCTGTGGTATCTGCCTCAATAGCAAGAGCTCTAAGAAATCATTTTTATTGGAAAGTCAAAATAGTCATTCTGCAGACATAAAATCATGTTTTGTAACAGCAGCTCATATTGTTACACAAAAACAGATTGATAATCTAGTTTTACCCAAACAGGTTTAATTCATTGATTATTGGCAAATGGATCAGGATATCTCAGGGATGTCAGTCTAAGGTTGTATTCACAGTGGAAGCCTTCATGCTCAAGAAAGATTTTTTCCTGGATTCTATTTTTTGTTCTTTTTTTTTTTTTTTTTTTTTTTGTCTTTTCACATTTATCTTTAAGATATGGTCTCTTATCAGCCACCTCCATTCACTTCAGTGGATTCACACACAAAGGGCCCAAATTTGATTTGAAAAGATCAAATTTCATTGTGATCTGTGCTGTTCACATTCACTGTCATCCAATCTGAGTAAAAAAAAAAAAAAAACAAAAAAACAAATTCACTCTGTGTCCAGGAAACTGCATGGTGGGTCACTCATACTAGTGTCTCACACAGGAAGTGATGCATTTTATGCCCCTGTTAGCAGCATCTGGAGCTGTGTGTGTTGGAAAAATACTACACTAACTACAATTATCTCCTCTGAGTAAATACAGATCAAGATGAAATTATTAGCCCCTCAGTAAAAACGTCTTTTTTTAAGTATTTACCAAATGCTGTTAAACAGAGCAAGGAATTTTTTGACATGGTTTTTAAATTTTTATTTTGAATGCTTGCGTTATTTTACTTTGCACGCAGAAACAAAGTTATTTCACAACATTATTAGGCCCCATGATGCTTAAAGTCAGTTTTGTCTCCTTTTTGTAGCCTGCAGTCGTTTTGTTGTAGTTTTTAACAAGTCTCAGACTCGTCTCCTGAGGAATCCCAGCCCCTTCTTCTTTGGCCAATCTCTTAAGCCCCTCCAGATTTGATGGCCTTCTGGCATGAACCATGGTCTTCAGTTTATCATACAGATTTTCAATGGGATTCAAGTCAGGGATTTGTGCAGGCCAGTCAGTAATGTTCACTTTTGTCTTCTGGAGGTAGCTCTTCCCCAGAACCATGTTTTGGGTCGTTGTCGTGTTGGAAGACAAAGTGATCAGTTAGACCCAGTTTAACTGCTGACTGCTTGAGGTTTTCTTTTAAAATCTTCACATATCCTTCTTTCTTATTGATTCCTTCCATCATCAGCATTTCTTTTTCTCGGGTCTAAACAGAGTATTTTGTTTGACGTGCGTTAAAGGGCCACAGGCCGGATTCGAACTCGGGCTGCCCGCGTACATGGGTAGCGCCTTAAACCACTCAACCATCTGCGCTCCCCGTGTTCAAGATTTCTTGCTCTGTTTAACAGCACATAAGAAATACTCAAAAAATGACATTTTCATCAGGGGGCTGATAATTTCATCCTCATCTGTATAGAGCTAAAGAAATCAAGAAATCGTAGTTCCACAGTAAAGCTTTTTTAATTGGGATACCGGTTTGCTCAGTTAGTTGAACAGGGTCCCATATTCTGTAAAGATACAACAGCCCTGACTGTTTCTTCAGCTGTCCTATCAACTAAAGTCCAAAGTCTCCAACATAATCTTAAAAGCTTGTTATATTCACTGTTAACATGAAGAATGAACTGCTCCTACACACTGAGGATTGCAGGCAGAGTGAGAGGTCAGTGGAAGATCATATGCCATTATAAACACCTCACTCAGTTTACCAGTAACTTGTGTTTGGATAGACAGAATGCTCTACATTAGTTATTTCTCTATTCTCAGAAGGGTTCTTGTGCTGGATGTTAAATTCCTGCATTTGCCTCATGTTTCTCTGTCTGCTGATCTTTTCAGGATGAGTTTGACAAGCTGCGCCCTCTGTGCTACACCAGTGCCGACGTGTTCCTGCTTTGCTTCAGTGTCGTCAGTCCCGCGTCCTTCCAGAACGTTCCTGAGAAGTGGGTCCCGGAGATACGGAGACACGCCCCATTTGCTCCGCTTGTCCTCGTTGGGACTCAGTGTGACCTTCGAGAAGATGTCAAGGTGCAGTAAATTTAGTCTGTGCAGCATTTTATATACAGTAATCTCCAAATATCCAAATCTAAAGCTTTCAGCTTTGATACAGGTATCACACAAAATAATAATACCAGTGGCTCTTTACTAAGACCGTACAGTTAAAAGAAAATAATCTGTTTCTCTCAGTGATTGATGTTTGAGATAATTAATAGCACAAATGGAAAACAATAAAGAAATGAGAAACAATACAGCCTAAAAATATTTCAAACCCTTGGCATTAGCACCTTCTCACATTGGAAACAAAAGGCTGTAATGTTGATTATGATTGCAGCAAAACTAGACTGTTGGCATCAGTTAAAGTTTTCATGGTATTTTAGCAGTCAACCTTTTCACAGAAGACCTCAAAACCAAAAACAGGCACTTGTGCCATCAATGATTGTGCTTATTTGTTATTATAGAGTGACAGTTCAACCTTGTGGTTGTAGCCCTTTTACACAGAATTTATATAACTTTATATGTTTTTATGGATATAGTTTCCCCAAATACATCAATGTTTACCAGTTTCATACCAAGTTTCATTGTTTATTTGACTTCTATTTTAGATATTTATTTGCCTTTGTTATAGACAGCGGTGCATAGAGTTGGAAATAGGGATGAGAGAGTGAGGAATGACTTGAGGTAAAGAAGCCACAGGTCAAATACATGGAGCATGATCTAACAACTAGGCCATCTGTGCCCCTTAATTTTTGTTAGACAGATTTATGGGGTTGGGGTGAGACAGCAGAGGTGAGACATTCAGGAAGGGAGCCACAGGCCTTACTTGGACCCGGGCCGTCTATGTACATGGGGTGCAATCTCCCCACTAGACCAGGGGTCACCAACTGGCAGACCACACTCTGGGTCCGGACCCAGACATCATCCAATACGGAGATGGACCTGGACCTGGACCTACAATCATTAGAGTAAATGGGAACTTTTAATTTGACGGGGCGCTCCTATTTTAACCGGCGCAGCTATTCTAGGATTTACAGTACTGGTTTTGCAGATCAGGAAATGCACAAACCAGTTAAGCCATCTCACGTGGCGCTACTCGGCCAGTAAACTGTCTGTTTCCAGGCGGTAAACATTGAACTGCTGCATTCATACGAGGGACAGTTAAAGCCCTTTATTTAATAAATTATTTTAAGACTTTGTGGAGTAATATAAATTTTGTAAATTAGCTTTAAAATGACGGTAAAATTATATTTTCCACTTTTACTTCCGTTATGTGTTGCTTTGTTTTAATAAAAAATTTCGTTTCAAATAAAATTAACAGCATTAAAGGAAAACTAATTTTCATATTTTATCAGCGCAACAAGTCCCTGAAATCACACCCAGATCCACATATCATACTAACTCAAGTTAGACATTATGATGTTCCGGACCTTTGGTTTTCTCTGACTGGATCTTTTTGAATTTTAGTTGATTACCCCTGCCTTAGACCATCTGAGCACCCCAAACTTAGATTTTAGAAGGATCGAAACATTTGATAGGATTTTTTTTTAATATCTTAAATTATTAAATTGTCATTGATAAAACCCTTCCTAACCATTATTATCTATCTGTACAAAATTGAAACCAAAGAACACCTGCAGGTGCTGACTTATCATGCTGGTGATATAATTAGGAGTAAAGACATATGCAGAAGGGAGCTTTCTGTTAGAGCCTTGGATCTCATGCCATGCCCTTCTGCAATGTCAAAGATCCTTTAGGTTGCTACAGTTTACAGCAGAACAGACACTTGTGCAGATTTTTGCATGCTTAAATGTTAACTGAAAATTGAAGAAGTGTGTTGTTAGTTTACATATTATACAACCTTTCCTCTTCTCTGAGGTTGAGAACACAGCAAGGAGCAGACTTGCTAACCGTGATGATACATTCAGTCTTTTTTCATTTAATAACTTATTAAAACAGAAAAATGATCAGCATGACAATATCTGTCACCACAGATTCAGACACAAAAATTACCTTTTTTCAAACTCATTTGTTCATTCTACATACACTCTGTTTAAGTGGAGGAGACAGAGTTTATGATATTGCGGAGCAGGAGAGCTCTAAATATTTTAGCTTTTTTCCCAGGTTACTGTAACTAAGTCGATCAATTACATTCTGTGTTCTTTACTATTGTATATGAATTCCAGTTAAAAAGCTCTTCACAGGTGCACTGACCCTGTGTCCCATTCTCTCTTTAGGTCCTCATTGACCTGGCTAAGTACCGGGAGCGACCTGTGGACCCAGCAGATGCTCGGGACTGTGCCCTGGAGATTGGAGCTGTCACCTATATGGAATGCTCCTCTCTGACTCAGAAAAACCTAAAAGAAGTGTTTGATACAGCTATACTGGCTAGCCTGCAGAACTCCCATAAGCACCCAAGAGGGAAACCAAAACGACGAAAAAAGCAAAGACAGACGCCAGACAAGAAGAAGAATCTGTCCAAGCCATGGTGGAAAAGGTACTGCTGCGTGGCCTAGAGGAGACCTTTAAGATTTTTACATTGAACTCCGATCCTTGTTTGACATTTGCCTGGTCTGGATTGAGCTGGATTGCCTAAATTCATTTTCAGTGTGGATTTTTATCTAACGGAGCCTCATGTTGAGCAAGACCGTTGTACTGCTGCTGAGCACCAAAGAAAGACTGTTGGGATCTAAAATAATGACTGTTCTTTTATTGTGGAGGGATTCTTGTCTTATCATGGATTTGATGAACTTCACATACAGGCCTGGTCATAGCATGTCTTGAAAATACTGCAGCGATGTTAACCAGGTTTGAATCTTACAGTGTTGTAACACAAAAATCCTGAAATTTTCACTGTATTCTGTGAACTGCTTGTGTGAATGCAAATGACCAACATTTTATTGCCAACCCCCTTCTAAGTTTTCCAAGTGAAGTCAGGGTGAGTTGATATAAGAATAGAGGAGGAAATATAACATTTATATGTTATAAACTGCCATTGGCGTGACCTCCATGCACACAATGAAACTGCCTCGCTATTATTTTCTGTTTACTTGTATGTTCTTTTCCACTCTTTTAATGACGTCATATCCTGCTTCATGAGACCCCCCTCTCTAGTTTGACAAGGATTTAGACTGTGTCCAAACTGTACACAACACATACAACTACTTCTAGATAGTCAGACATACTGTGTATGGTAGCTGCTGGTAAGCGAATGGTTAGTACGCTGTTCCAGCACCATATCACATGAATTGCCATTGCAAGCTTGCTTGATTGTTGGTCCATAGGTATAATTCAATAAACACTTGTGTTTAATTAAAGCAGCCATGTTGTTCAGTTGGTTGGTAACTTTTATTTTAACACAGATTATTGACTGGCCAGATGCCTGAGAGTGGCAATGCATTGTGGGGCAGTTATGAACAGTGTGCCCCTGATTTACAGTGTCTTAAAAGTGTTCACCCCCTTGGATGTTTTACCCTTTATAAATAAATCATGGTTAATGTAATTTTGCTTTTTTGACTAAAAAATTACAAAAAAACCCCTCTTTAATATCAAAATGAAAACAGAATTCTACAAAGTAATGCCAATAAAATAAAAATATGTGATATAGAATAAATGACTGCATAAATATTCACTCCTTTCAAGTCAGTACTGGGTTTGTGTGGTTAGGTCTCAATCAGGCTTGCACATCTGGGCACTGCAATTTTACTCCATTCTTCTCTGCAAAACTGTCCAAGCTCTATCAGGTTGCATGGGGGACAGGCTTGAATGGCCCTTTTCAAGCCCAGCCACAAATTCTCTGCTGGACTAAGGTCTGGGCTTTGGCTCTTCCACTTTAGAGCATTCACTTTGTTGTCTTTACACAATTTCTGTGTAGCTTTTGCTGTATGCTTTGGGTGATTGTCTTGCTAGAGATCAAATCTCCCAAGCTGTAGTTCTTTTGCAGACTGGGTAAGATTGTCCTCCCGGATTTTTCCTATATTTTCCCACATTCATTTTACCCTCTACCTTTACAAGCCTTCCAGGGCCAGCTGCCAAGAAGCATCCCCACAACATGATGCTGCCACCACTGTGCTTCATCGAAGGGATGGTGTGTTTATGGTGGTGAGCAGTGTTTGGTGTCCAATGAACAAAGTGTCTTGTCCGATGGCCAAAAAGCACCATTTTGGTCTCATCAGACCAAAGAACTTTCTTTTGGTGAACTCTAGTCAAGATGTAATGCATTTTCTTCAGCAGTGGCTTTCTCTTTGCCACTCTCCCATAAATCTTTGACTGAAGAGGAACCCGGCAACAGTTGAATGCAGAGTCTCTCCCATCTCGGCTGGCGAAGCTTGTAACTCCTTCAGAGTAGTCATAGGTGTCTTGGTGTCCTCTCTCACTAGTCTCCTTCTTGCACGATCACTCAGTTGGTGAGTATGGCCTGACCTAGGCACATGTACCATATTCCTTCCATTTATTGATGATGGATATAACTGAACTTTTTTACTTACTAACTTTTCAACAACCTTTACTCTGAGTTGCTTGGAGTGTTTTTTTGTCTTCATTGTGTAATGGTAGCCAGGAATACTGATTAACCAGTGACGGACCAGTGTCTTTATACTACAATCACTTGAGACACATTAATTGCATTCATGTGATCCCAATTTCACTAACACCAATTGGCTGGACATCTGTTGAATTAGGTCAGTCACTTTAAAGGGGGTGAATATTTATGCAGTCACTTGTTTTACCTTTTTGATTGACATTACTTCGTAGAAATCTGTTTTACTTTGATACTGAAGAGTTTTTAGTGAAGAGCCAAATTATATTGACCATGACGGATTTATGAAAGCAGTAAAAGGAGGTGAATACTTTCTAGGCACTGCATACTTAAGGATTTTGGCTAATCTACTATATGTCCAAGGATTTCTCATGTTCAAGAATGCATACTAGGAATTCAGTCTGTACTGGAGTGCATGCGTGAGTGAAGTAGAACTAGAACCTCTGGGGCCATTTCATGTACCGTTCAGATTTAAACAAGAACAGAATTATTGATTTCCTCACCTCAGTTTGACACATAAATGGAAAAGTGTTTGGCCTGGTGTTCTGGTTAAACCTTGTTCCAACCTCTTATGGATTTATGTGGTCCTTGTTATGTAACTGGGAGGGAGCCTGACTCTGTCTGACTGACTCTGCGTGACCTGCAGCACTGCCCTGATTTCCTACACTCCTGATCAGACCAATCTGCTGGCTGAAATACGGCATCTCAGATCAAACCCTGTCCTCACACAAAGAAGAAGTTGTTTGGATTTTCTGATCCACAGGCGATCACTGATCATAATTACAGCAACAAAACTTGCCCATGGTTAATTTTAGAAACTCCGTAACTGAGATCATTGTTGCTCTAATGGAAAGACTGACTTTATCAAGCTGCTCATAATTGCATTGCCGCTATATTCAGTGTTTGGCTCAAAATGATGTGAGACAGTGAATGAGTCATGTAGATTCAGACTTAAGGCCATGATCTTATCTTTTTATGGAAAGCACTCGTTCAAACCAGAGTTAAAAACAAAGATTTTTTTTGTAAGAAGTGGACATAACCAGCAGGATGTAGCCTACTGGTTTATATCACCATTATGGAGCTTTTCATATTTTACATTCCCTCCACTGAACATTATCAGTGCTATCTTGCTATTTTGTAGAGAGAAGTGGGCAAAAGGGTGAAGCCAAAGTGGAGCAAGGTGTCAGCAAATGCTTAGTAACAGCTAATGCTAGCTTTGTTGGCAAGAGGCTATCAGTAATTGAAGTCAGTGTTTTCAGTTTTAATTTAAATTTTAGCTTTAAACCACGGCGCATCTTCAGGTTCATGGGCAGGAACAACAAAAAAAAGGTTCAGGTGTGCAGAAAACTATCCCACGAGCAAAAGACAGTTTCCAGTGCTCATGTGAAGGTACTGAACACGCATGTTCCTGTGACCATGTAACCTTCTCTGTGAGCACAAGGCAGTGTCTGGTGCACACCTGAAAACGTACTTTTAACTATTTTTTCTGCCCATTTTACCCTAGGGACTCCATATGAAACAAATCAGGCTTTGACCAAAATATACCTACAAGAAAAATTTATGGTATTTTTGTGCAACTGAATGCCCAAGAGAGCACCTAGATTGATTATTGATTTGACCAAAAAAAGGACCAGAATTTACTAAATGAACATGATGCTGTGTGAAAGGAGAACTTAAACTTGCAGTGAGACTATAAACTCACTACGATATAAATTACTACAGTAATAAAACCAGTCAGAAGCAAGATGACTTTCCCATAGGCATCCATAAAGGGGTTTTCCTTTTATAACCAGCAAAGTTGACCTCTTCAGGTCATGAGAAGGACTGGAGATTTTTTTTAAAAATCCACAGAGGCTTCACTTTTTAAATTTGGAGCATACAGTACAATAACTAAAACAGACCTTTCAAAATGACACCATCTTTAAAAAAATGGTACCAAACATATCTAAATCTAGAAACTGATTCTGAACAATGAAACATGCAGACTATGTAGCAATATCATCTGAGAGTTTGTCCATTGTATGTTCAAATCAGATTCATTGTCCACGACAGATGCATCTAAAAAAATTGGAATATCATGAAAACGTTTTTTTCCCCCTGTGATTAATTTAAAGAAGTGAAACTTCCGTATGTATTAACTAGAATTATCATTACATAGTGAAATAATTCAATACTTTTTTGTTTTAATGTTAATCATTATGGCTTACAGCTCACAAAATAAAAAAAAAATACACTATGTCAAAATATTTGAATATCACAAAACATCAGCTCAATTTATAGTACAGAAATGTTGACCTTCAGGAAAATGTTGCTCATTTATGCTCAGGAATTGTTTCGTACTTCTTTTGCACAAATTTGCATCTGCGCAGTGTGTCATGAAGTCTATTAGGCCCTGTCCACACAGATGAATTCAGGAGTACAGCGAAAGTTTTTTGTCGTATTGACATTTCATCCACACAGAAACAGCGTTTTAGGAGGGCGTAAACGCTACGCTCTGAAACCGGGTCCCAGAGTGAACAAATCTGTAAATGCTTACCGTTTCGTCTCCATGTGGACAGCCAACCACATATTTCTTGAAATGATTACATCATACATAGGGTAGCCCACTTATGTTGCATGCGCTGTCAAACCAAAACAATAATGCCGGATAATAGGGGTGTGTTTGTGCTGCAGAAGCTATTGAGCTTATTAAGGCTTTTACAGCAAAATCTGAGAATCGGAGAAAAGCCAGAAGGGCAACTAGGAGAAAGTTTGTGGCAGTTTTCTGTAATGTTCTCTCTTTTGGTGCATTTCCGTGGCAGTGACACAGCGCCACTTACAGGCTTGGCATATATACTACAGCTTTTCCAGTCGTTTTCAGTGGTTCCTAGCTTATGCGGACATTTCCTGAAACGATCCTGTATTTACAGAAAACTTTTTCAAAACGAAACGGAAATATATCGTTTTCGTCTCCGTGTGGATGGGGCCTCAGTCTGTGGCACTGCTGGTTGTTATGAAGCCCAGGTTTCAGCTTGTCTGTATTATTGAGTCTGGTGTCTCTCATTTTCCTCTTGACATTTCCCCAGCGATCCTCTATGGGGTTCAGACAGGTCAGACCAGTGTGCTGGCCAATCAAGCACAATAATACCAGGTCAGCAAACCAGTTTCTGGTAGTTTTGGCTTCAGCGTGGGCAAGTGCCAAGTCCTGCTGGAAAAGGAAATCAGAATCTCCATAAATCTTTTTAGCAGATGGAGGCATGAAGTGCTCTTAACTATCATGGTAAACAGCTGACAGCATTGACTCTGGACTTGATAAAGCACAGTGGACCAACACCAGCAAATGAACCATGGAAATGAAAACACTGGACTTCAAGCACTTCAAGCACCTCACAGACCCTGGGACCTTGATTTTCAAATGAAATTCCAGATTTACATTCATCTGAAAACACTAAGAGCATGACACTTGTAGTCCATGTCCTTGACATGTCTGTGTGTATTGGCTCTTGATCTACTGACTCCAGCCTCCCTCAGTCAGGTCTTTCTGAAGCGCACACATGTTCTTGAATCTGTTTTGTTTGATGATCCTCTGAAGGCTTAGCTCATCCCTGTTGCTTGTGCTCCGTTTCTTACCACTCTTTACCCTCAGAGTCAACTTTCCATGAATAAGCATTGATTCAGCCTCTGAGAACAGCCTGGCCTTTCAGCAATGACCTTCTGTGGCTTACACTCCTTGTGGAGGTGGACAATGATTGTTTGCTGGCCAAGAGTAAAGTCAGCAGTTCTCCATGATTGTGGTCGTGTGAACTGACCCAGAGTGAGAGAATAAAGGCTTACAAAACTTTTGCAAGTAGGTCATTTTTAAAATATTGTAATATTTCGAGATAGTGGAGGTTTGATCTTCATGAGTTGTAAGTCATAATCGTCAAGATTAAAACAAAGTTTTGAAATACTTAACTTTCTATAAGATGACTTCAGCATACATGGAGGTTTATCTTTTTGAAGTAAAACAGGAAAAATGAACTTTTACTAACCTTGCAAAGCAGATGGATACGACTGTTTCCTTGTTTTTCACTGGCGAATCCATCTTGCAAAGCTCCCATCTGAACCGTTTGGGCCCGGTTAGAAAGTGACAGGACCAATCAGCGAAGAGGGGCAGTACTTTCAGGCGTGACTGAGTCGTGACGTAAGCAAGCAGCAGCAAGAGGCCGGTGCAATTATGGCGGAAGAGCTTAGCGTGGATGCTGCTAAAGTGCCAGTTTTATCAGAACTTCACAATATTTCTTTGTTAAAAAAAGAACAAAGAACAGCAGTGAGTTGTTTTCTTTTCAAAAACGACAAAAGTCAAGTACTGACATGTCTATAGTCACCATGTTTTGCGTTATTGAAGCTTTCCCAGATGCATGTGTGAAACAAATCCATCTGGCGTGTCAGGTTTAACTTTTACATGATATTCTAATGATTTTAGATGCATCTATCATACATTATTAGCATAATTAGAGTTTTTTTTCAAGCATTTCCATGCAGTTGTGTATAATACTACTGAGTTTGAATTGTGTGAATAGTCAGTGATATCCCGCCTTTGCATTCATAATGAAATACTATACTGATTGCTCGGGTTTTCTTCTGCATCCCTTTACACAGGGTCTGATCTATTTCTTTATTTCAACAACAACCATTGATCATGTGAACAAACATAGATCTGCAGACAAGTCCCTCATCAAGAGATAATGTTTTTTATGTTGTCAAGCTGAAATAAAGAGCAAACTAAAACACTGGGAAGCCCTCAGCTGCCACACCTTCCTTTGTACATTGTTAAACTTAAACAAGAGCAAACCCTGATAATTTACAGCCATCTATCAACTGTCCCTCGGTCTGGATGGCTCTTTGTATCTCTGAGGTGGAAATGAAAATGTTGCAAAGAGTTATGTATGAATTTAACACATCTGCCATTACATCATGTGTATGCATTACAGCTATTCATATCAATGAGAAATTAACAGATATGTATTGTTATTCATGCATGTTTGAGCCCTGGGACAATCTCAACTTTCACCTAAACCACTGTCAGGAAAACAGGGCCGAGTTCAACTCTTGTCAAAAGATTAACTCACAGGTTAAGGTCAAAATGTCATGTCTCAGGGTGACAGTTACAAACTATCACTGTTTTACCCACTGCAACCATCTCACTGTAATTTTTTTTTTACAATTTATGTAAAAATATCTATATTTGACCCCCTTTTCTCTTCTCTCACAGTTGTCTTTAAAAGACAGTAATCATTAATGTTGCTCTGAGGGAGGGTTAGTAAAATCTTATACTGATTTTTAATTTTATGAGGTGGAAGTTCTTTGGAGAGACAAAAGCTGTTAACTCCAAGCAAAAACACATTAAGGCAATATATTTAGATGTATTTAGTGTACATTTAAAACCTCTGCAATTTCTTTGTCATTGTGCAGATTACTTGAGTTGTGCACCTTCAAACCCATTCGATTCAAAATCAGTCTAATCAAGTGTACTTTAGTGAAACAGTACATGCTTCATTTAAATTAACATAAAAAAATCGACATCATGTGAAAACCAATATTTGTTTTATACTATTTTTTTTTGTTCAGAAAATATCCTCATTTAACCAAAACAAACCTGCTTGTTTTCCACAAGTTTGGCTGAATGATGCACTCTATATAATCAGGGAAGATTGTTGACCTCTGAGCACTCATATGAAATATTCAATCTTGGCTTTAGTCCTGGGTGTGAAATTTAGACTCCTAATTCAGAGACTCATGGAGCTGTTTGGTAGTTTTGTGCTAAGGATGTTACCACTGGGTGTGAATGGGTTCACTGTGTCCATGGTTTGCATTGTTTCTTGCTGAGGAAAAGGCATAATAAGTTGCTTGTCTTGTATGTGAGCAGTCTGGACTCATGGTAGATTTAAGTAGGGTAAAGGTCATGTAGACCTTTATGACAGCTGGCATTTCCTCTGCACATTTTACTCTCCTTGTCCGTTTACATGTTACATGTACATGATGTATGAAAAGCACAACATGCCACTTACTACAGTGTTTGAGTGGCTTAATAGAAAGCCTCTTTTTTTAAAAGTGTCTCTGTAAAAACACTTCTTGCTGGCAGTGTGCACAAATGGGAGGGACTCTTACTTTCATAAAGCAGTGATCTTGTACATAGGAAATATAGTTTTAAGGGAATTCAGCAATTTGACCTCTATTTCTAAAGAAATCAAAATATATTAGCCAATACAGCCATTGTTCACTTAAGAACAAAATAAAATGTAAAAATGCAGTGGAGCACTTACAATAATCAGGGTTCCCGTGGATCCTTGAAAAGTCATAAAAAGTCTTAAATTGGGCTTTTGAAATTTAAGCCCATAGAAAGAGCCTTTTTTTTTTTTTTTTTTAACAAGAAAGTGCTTTCAGACTGGCACTTAAAGGCTCTGTAACAAAGATAGTGGGTCCCAAACTTTTTCGGACAACACCCACCCCCAGAGAAAATTCAAAATTTCGTTAGAATATACCACAACCTAAAACCTCAAAATTTAGTAGGAACGACTTCAACCATCACCTAAAATCTGAAGATGAAATGCCCTGAAATTAAAAACTAAATGAACATCTTTAACATCTATACTCCCAGTTCAGCTAAAATTTCAGTGTCTGCTGTGGCCTTATTTGGTGCCACAGGTCTTCTTCAGTCTTGAGTGCTGTTGTGAGTCTGCTGCTCTTCCTTTTTTAGTGTCCAGCTTAGATTTTTTTGTCTTGATTGAGGCTGTAGCAGAAAAACCTCTCACACAGGGAGGATGTTGCGAAAGGGAAGAGTGTTGCAGGGCTCTCCTCCATAGCAGGGTGTTCTCCTTTTCCACTCCAATCCAAAATGTAGACAATGTTGTGGATTTGAATTGGAACCTCATCGTTGAACCTGAGGTGATATTAATGAACTGCCCTTCCTCTGCAGTCCTAAAGTCATCAGCTGATACTGCTCTGCCTTTGGTTAGAATTTAGGCTGGACTGACAGACCTATGTCAACTGAAGTCTTTTTCTGTATTTATCATCATTCCTAACCTGACACGCCAGATCTGGAAAATCTTTGATAGACAACGTTTGGGAAAGGGCAGAGCCTTCGAAAAAAAAAACTCTGAGGGTGATTGGATGAACGTTCTGTCACATCTTTACGGGCCAATCAGAGCAACAAAACATGTGACGTCATCACCACTACCGAGGTGCGCATGCACAGCTACTGAGGAATAAACTCCATATAGACCTTCATAACCTGAACCATGGCAACTATAGACATGTCAGTACACAACTTTTGGCGTTTTTTGAAAAGAAACAACTCACTGCTGTTCATTGTTCTTCTTTTAATGAAGAAATGTCATCAAGTTCTGATAAAACTGGTGCTTTAGCAGCATCCACGCTAAGCTCTTCCTCCATATTTGCACCGGCCTCTTGTTGCTCCTTGGTTACCTCACGACTCCGTCGCGCCTGAAAGTACTGCCCCTCGACGCTGATTGGTCCTGTCACTTTCTAACCGGGCCCAAACGGTTTAGATGGGAGCTTTGCAAGATGGACTCGCCAGGAAGAAACAAGGTAACAGGCATTTCCATCTGCTTTTCAAGGTTAGTCATCACCTTCTTCAGTCTACTTTCACTCATCATCATCTCTGTTCTCAGTCTTAGGCAAGAGTCTTCAGCCTCAAGCTTAGTCTCTGCTCATGGCTGTCTCTCTGGATCAGAGTCTCTGACTCATTTTGGTCTTCCACAGATAGTCTCCTCCATCTGCTCCTGGTTTCATCTGTTTGGTCTGTCATTAATGAAGTTGGGAAGACTGAGGGTTCACTTCATCATCTTCTCTCTTCACAGGGTGAAAGGGAGCTCCAGTCATTCAAACTGCTCTCCCTTCTGACTGCTCCTCAGGTCCTCCTGTTCCTCTTTAATTTATGGAGGCTCAGTGCTTCCTGGTCCATGCTGGGGCTCCACTAATGCAGCTCAGGGGGAACCTCTTCTTTATTTACTGATAGCTGCTGAGCATCTGGGGGAAAGAAAAATTTACAGATGTCGAGGGAAACCACCGGTAAATGTTAAAGCACACTGAAAACTTTTGGATCACTAATATACTGGTCAATGGGTTGTACTCATACAGCACTCTTCTTCCCTTCTGACCCCTCAAAGAACTTAACACTACATGTCATGATTCACCTATTCATACATACAGAGGATGCTCCGTAAAGCTCCCCCAGTTTCTAAATAATCCCATCCTTACACATTCACACACTGCTGGCTATGCCACTGAGAAAACATCAACATTTAGCCTGGCGAGAGGATGCTGTTTGGAATCAAACCAGGAATCTTATAGCAGTGAGGCAGCAAAGCTAACCGCCTCTCCACCATGCAGCTTCCCCTGCTTTATTCCAGTCAATGTGAATTTTTCTTGTGGAAAATGTAAGTAAGGGCGCTTTCTGCCTGGCATTCACTGTGGCAGTGGGTCCAGGTATCTAAAAACTTCTATAAAGAAATAGAAGTGCTGTCATGATGGTGTGAATGATTTTTGTAGCTCAAATTGAATTATCAGGATTGATTTCAGCCTGCTTCATCGCTGGATGGAAACTCCTCACAGGAGCTTCTAACTATAGTGACTTTGGCAGGGGTGGAAAGTAACTAATTACATTACTCAGATTACTGCAATCGAGTCATTTTTTCATGTACTTGTACTTTTTTGAGTACATTTTGAAGTCATTAATTTTATTTCTACCTAAGTAGGTTTTAACCAGAGTAACTATATTTTACTTGAGCACAAATACACAGCAGCACATAGCAAAAGATGAAGATGACTCCACATCACATCACAAAATAAAACTGGAGTGTTGATACTTCAGGGTCACGACTTTGACTCCCAAAGTGTAATTTTAACTCCATTCTGAGTGAAATGGTCTTCAGTGTTGGAGTTTGTATACAGTGCTAATCTACCAGTGTTAGTTCAATTCTGTAAAGAGTCGACTGATCCAAGCTCTGCCTACTGCATTTTAAAATCCGAGAGGATGTGTGGACAAAGTTTTCCTTTCACGCCTTTGAGCAGAGTGTTAAGGTGTGCTTTATATGTGTTTAGTTGTGTTTGGATGCTGCCTGTTAAACATTGATGCTTGTTGGCGTTCTTTTGATCATGTTTCTTGTGAGCTGTTTTTTTTTGTATGTTTGTTTGTTATTAGACATATATACACCATTATTTCAGTTATCCACTGAGTTAGAGTTCCCGCCTGTGACTTTTGGTGCTCTTTAAGATTGCATAGTGCAGGAGTATGCATTGCCTTGCGAGGAGGTTTACTCTGCTTTATTCTTGCCAGAGGAGACCTGGCTTGCAACAGATTTTCAAGAGCAAGTGAAGCTCTGTAATATTGTAAAATATTTAAGACTTTTAAAAGTGTAGTTAAACTACAAGTAGTGTGGACCAACATATACTGTTTTAAAGTGTTGATTTGAACTCTATATGGGTTTAATGAACACTGTCAAATTTGCTGTGTGTATTTTACTTTATTATAGAGTCGTAGCTTTTCCCGTCAACCTGGTTGAAGATCTATTCTTTTATTGTTATGCCAATAAGAAAAGAAAGATAATATTTTACTGTATAACTCCTACTTTTTCTTTTAATTAAGTAGATCCATAGACTAGTACCTTTACTTTAACTTAAGTAAAATTTAAACAGAGTAACTGCACTTTGACTTCAGCACAACACTTGTGTACTGTGGACATTTTCACACAAAGGCACCGACTTTATATCAGCACAAATTTCGTCAAAAAACATTTTCTCCATCAGTCACCGTGACGTCACTGTTACGCTCCAGCTAGCTTGAAAACTTTTGTAGTCCACCGGTCAGATGAGTCTGACGAAAAGCACCGAAAAATGTGAGCGGAACAGCTTTATTTAGGCATACGGGGCTCCAGATTATCACTACCATCGTTACTTACGCTGCTGTCATTCTTTCTAGAGACAAACTACTCGTATTGGGGCTAAATACACAGCCGTAATATGAGCTAACGCTAACGATGACCCGGATGTGATTGGTGGTACCCGGATGTTATTTCCCAAAGATGTTTTTATTTTGCAGTGTCTACAGTGTGGATGCAGGAGCATGTTCGTTAAGACTCGCGTTATTGAGGCTGTTTTAAACCCCAAATCAAAGCTTTAAACAGCAGGCATGTTTTCTTTCTCCGCTATATTAATGTAACTGTAATTCAATGCTAAGATGAAACATCCGCAGCAGTCTATTTATTCATGCTTATTGATGTGTTCACCTCTCTTGACTCTCACTAACGTCAATTACCAGTCCCTGTCTAATTATGTCGGATTCTTATAATCCTGAGTGTATCTCTAAGAGCATGGAGACCAGGAGGAAATTTGACTTTAAATTCAAAGAGACAGTCCTGCAGTATGCAGAGAAGACATCAGGAGAACAAGCTGCCAGGTTCTTTAACATCGACCCTAAAAGGATAAGGGACTGGAGGAAACAGAGGGCCAAACTGCTGCTGGCTGACCAGAGGAGAGCACGGCTGACCGGAGGAGGGAGGAAGAAGGTCAGCCTGGAGCTGGAGAAAAGGCTCTCTCAATGGATTTATTCAATGAGGGAAAAACAGAAGAGGGTGTCAAGAAAAATAATAAGAGCTAAAGCACTGGAGATCTACCCGTTAGTAAGTGATGGAGGCAAGACGTTTGTGGCTAGCAGAGGCTGGCTTCAAGGATTTTTACAGCGCAATGGCTTAATACGTCAAAGCTCCTCCACCACTGACCAGAGAGACCCAAATCAATCCATCAGGACACCTGCGGAGCAGTCAGACATAGGTGAACTAAAGACAATTTATTCTTATGGTCTTTTAATAAGCCACTCAACTCTTGCTTTAAAATGTATGACTATTCAAATATTTCAAAGTCATCATAACCCATTCATATTAAAGAGAAATAAAAGAAATACACAGGGTTCCTGCAGATCAAAGTGTTGAAGTCTTAAATTGCACCTTTAAAATTTATGGTCATCAAGTTTCTTTAAAAGCCTGATTTTTTATTAGTGAGAGGTCTTACATTTTAGAAGGCACTCTAACTAAGACATGTATTAGGACATATCCAATCCTGTTTGCTGAGCCAACCTTATATGATATTCATAATATTCCTCCACAAACTGTTGCTTAAATATTCTCCATAATTCAGGTCATTCTTAGTTACATTTGCTGGGCTAGCACTGTAGATCCCACATATGTTGTTGATTCACCGTGATTTGATGAACTACTGTTGTGAAATACTATTCAAGTTTTCTATTTTCTGGGCTACCTGGTTGCACATTTCAAAATCCTTTCAGTTTACAGTGCAAAATTGGTATTCGTTTTTCATAGATCAGGTCTAAAGAAAGGTCTTAAATAGTCTTAAATTTGATTTTTAAAAGCCTGTAGGAACCCTGAATTCAATAGTACAATAAACTAAAAGAAATGCAAGTTGTAAGATGAAGTAAAAGAAGTAAAATCATTAAGAAATAAGAAAATAAAAGAAGTAAGAACCAGAAAGAGGAAATACGAAACAATTAAAGTTATTACAGGAATTAAAAGACATGAAGGAAGAGAAGAACAAAGACAAATAATGGAAATAGGTTTAAGTAAAAGAAAGGAAATACAGGTAAGAAAATAAAAGGATTGTTAACAGATTAAAAATAAAAAGAAATATGATATTAAAGAGAAATTATAGTGATAAAAGAGAATTAAAGCAAAAAAGATTATGAGAAATTCAACACATTAAGCATTAAGAAGAAAAAAAAAAATCTGAAGGAATAAGAATTTAAAAGTCAAAAAGAAATCAAAGCAGTAAGAGGAAATAAAAGAAATAAATACTATAAAAGCAAAAAGAGGAAACAAAGGACATTTGAAGAAAAAGGGAATAAATAAGAGAATAAACCAAACAATGAAATAAACAAAAAGCAATAATAAGTAAACCACATATAATAGAAAAAATATCAAAAGAGAAAACAAACAAGTAGAAATAAAAGCACGAACAATTAGAAGGAAACTTTAAAGTCTGAGGTTGGAAAAATACTGAAATGAAAAATAGACAACAGATGATTAAAAGATAGCTGCTCATCACAGAAAAGCAAGTCAATACAAGTGAGTTTGAAGAGGTTATAGACCATTGGTTCTCAACTGCTGGGCCGGGACCCAAAAGTGGGTGGTAAGGCCATCTGTTGTGGGTTGTGTATGCAAAAAGGCTAAATTATGCTTTATTTCATCTCTTTGTTCTTTCACATCCTTTGTTTCTTTTCAAGTCCAAACTACCACATTTTCCATTAAAAACATCTGGATATGGTTAAAAAAATCTGATATGTGGGCCATGATTGGTCAACAGGCCGGTTGAGAGAACCGCTGATTTAGATGACAGGGATTTTGCAGTCTTATATCCTTTAGGCAGTTGCTCCAAGGCAGAGGAGCCTTGATAGTAAGAGCTGGATCTGATTGTAGATTTCAATCTGGACTTTGGAGTAAACAGAAGAACCCCAACATGGAGGTCTTAGGCTTTGGGCAAGCTCACAAGTGGTCAACAGTTCTGCTTTTAAGAGAAGATCTCCATTTCAATTGATAATTTTTTCAACTTTTGAGTATGGCGTGTTTATAAATTTGTTACAGTTTTTCATTTTGCAAGTAAGAATTAACAAGTGTCTACCTTTGTTTCAGCTTCAACCCCCAACGACTTAAAAAACATTATAATTAAAGAGGAGCAGCAGGAGTGGAGCCCAGCTCTGGAGCTGGAGAGCACTGAGCCTCAACGTATCAAAGAGGAGCAGCAGGAACTGTGGAGCAGACAGGAGGGAGAGCAGCTTCAAGGACTGGAGGAAGCTGAAACCATCAAGTTCCCTTTCACTCCTGTTCATGTAAGGATTGGGGATGGAGTGAATCATCAGTCCTCACAGTTTCCCCAAAGACCTACTGAGCAGACGGAAACAGGAGCTGATGATGGAGAGGACTGTGGAGGACTAGAATCAGCCAGAGACTCAGACTCAGAGATAAACTCACAATCAGAAACAGAGGTCAAGACTGAGGACACCTTTGATTCAGATACTGACAACAGTGAGGATGATTGGAAGGAGACAGTGGCTCATCAGTCAGGTTTGTATTGAGTAAACATAAACCCCTCTGTGTGTATGGTGAATCAGCAGCTAACTGTGTGGTGGATTTAAGTGGGAGAGGTCCACAGTTATAAAATGACAGCTGAGTTCTAAATAAGTTATGAGCTGTGCTAAGTGCTGGCCATTTCATGTGAATGACTTAAGTCAGCTCCTATTTAGGATAGAATAAAGAGCGAGTCAAACCTCAGACCTTATTTCTGAGCTGAGCCAAATGGTCCACATCTCTAAAAACAGCCATTGCCAGCAGTTCCTTTGACATCATGGCTTGTTTTTTTCTCTGATATGCATTGTCAGCTGTGAAGGTTTGTATTGAGAGGTGTTTCACTTTCCAAATTATGTTCAGTTTATTTTACCAGAGGTGGACTCCAATCAAAGAGTAGAAAATCTCAGCAAGATCAAGAGAAATGGGAGGAACCTGAGCTAAGTTTCAAGTGTTTTTGCATAGTCTGAATACTTCCTGAGTGCACTGCACATCCGAACTGTAGTTTAGATCTTTCCCTTTCATTTATAATCCACTTCTGTGGCCATTTTAATTGCTTGGAAAAGTTCAGATGTAATTCAGATTCACGTTCCTATGGCACGTGCGGTGAAAGCATTCATACAGAAGAGAAATACTAAACTGTTGTGTTGTACACAACACCCTACTGATAGACAGGGAAAGAAACAGAAGTCGCATACAGATGGTGGCTCTGCAGTCATACTGTAAACAAAGTTCTGCCATCTTTATGCCTTTTTACTTACACATTACATATGTAGTGGTGTCCCAGTGTATGAATTCCCACTGTATTATGGCACTGCAGAATGCCAAGAGGAGCGTGGGAGGCACAGTGCATGAGCCCACAATGGAGCTCCACATACAGACCCAACCAGACATGCCCACAGACAGCACTGCCATTCACCCACCACAGTGATTGGCATTTGACACTGTGCTCCTTAACCTGGTAAAGGGCTGATACAGGAAGGCCCATGGTTTTGGCCTCCATACCTCTTTCAAGAGATGAGCTGGATGGGACTGAATAAATGTAAAGCAGTCATCTGCATGTGCCAGGAAATAAAATGGAAAAACAAATCTTCTTGTGATGAGAAAAGAGGTATATTTGCCATCAATTGCTCCCAAGCAATTTGTTTAGTTCCAGTCGGAGCAGGATTTAAACAATGGCTTTCCACATCTCTTTGTCCTGTCAAAGGAAGTGAGTTGCCATCCTGTATCCCTCTTTGCCCTGTAGGTCAGCTCCAGAAACAGAGATCACCCCAAGGCGCTACTGAAGGGCAAGGAGAAGAAGCTTTTTCCAGTTCCTGTCTGAATAGACAAGAGTGAAATGTTGTATCATATTAATATGAAACATATTTTTCCGCCCCAACAGTTGATGAATGCAAGAGGGAATGGAAGACTTGTTCAGATGCTTTTGTTAAAAACAAGAAGCAGAAAAATCTGTTGAGTAACACCACTGGTGGCACCAAGAAGGAGTGGGAATATGACACTGAAATAAATTCCCATCCACCTCACGAGCAAAGCAGAAGGTAAGGGGGTTTTCTTTTTCATTTATAAGATATACATATTGTATCTGCAGAGCTGTGACAACAACCAATTCATTATGAATGTCATATTCACTGTGTTTTTCACAGACACTTGTGGTTTTCTCAAGTCTTTAACATGATTTTGTTATGAATTGCTTTCTGTAAATTTTAGCTCAAGAAACACCCTGCAGCTGCAGAAAGGAGGATCCCTTTTACCACCTACAGTGGAGAAACAGCTTCTAGACATAATCAGACAACCTCTGACTACTCCTGCCCCACATGTCCCCTCCCAAGATGAGGAGATGTTTTATTTTGCTCTTAGCTTGGTGCCCCAGCTGAACAGGCTGTCCCGTGCAACACAGACACAGGCCAAAATTCATATCCTCGCATATCTAGCTGGGTTAGAAGCACAAGAGCAGGGGCAGCTTCCACCACAACGCCCACTGACTGTCCAATCATCGAACCAGCAGCCGCTAAATCCTCCACCCGCAACATTTCACACCTTCCAGCACACATCTGTCTACCAGCAAGGCCAACCAACAGAGCCTCCCCTGAGAGCAGACCAACAAGGATCACAAAGATCTTACATGGACTACTGGCAAGACCACTGAAATACAACTTATCAGTTCAGTTAACTGCTACAGCCTCAGCTTGTCTTCAGTGGCTGTGCTTGACACATTTGATTGATATTAGAAGACTCAGTTTATGACAAATGTGAATAATTTGTTTAGTCAACAAGTTATTCTAACAGTTGCTCCGTAGACTTCCCTACCACTAGTTTAAGTTTGTAGTTTTTCTTTCAATTTATATCATATTTTCATGGTTTCCATTTTTGTGATACAAGTGATACATTAAAAATATGTTGTCTTTTGAAAAAAAAAAAAAAAATGAGCCAATATCATCATAAGGTGCCTTTGAGACTTCCTCATTTCCAAAAGAAAAAGCTGAGATTTTCCATTGAACTTCATATTCATTGTATGAAGTAGATGTTATACTGTTAGAAATGCATGTTGGTCAAGCTCAAAGACTTTTTATTAATTAACTGCAAGCACAGCTGCAAACAGCAAAATATGTCCACCCTGTCATGGACAAATTCAAAGTAGAATAACTACATTGTAATTAAATAGTGATTATAAAATGTACATTTTCAGAAAGCTGTTTGGTCTCTTTGTCAACAGTATATTTTAGTTAATGGGAAAAGTATTTGGATAATAATTAAATTATGGCAAACTTTGTTTCTCTATAAAATCTGTGAGAATTGCACTTTCTTTTCTAAATGTGAAGAAATAGCAAAAAATTGGTTCAGAGGCAACACATGCTGGAAAGTGTAAAAAATGGGCAGAACAAGCGGTGGGAAGGATTTATAAGTGTCAAAAACGGCTATGAGGTTTCAGAAACAGGCTAGAAGGTGGTGAAAGGGATTAAAAAGGCCATAATGGGGTTAAAGGGTTAAAAAATGAGTGGAAAAGATGGTAAAATTTTATTTTTAAAATAGCAAAAAATGGGTTCAAAGTGGCAAAAATGGGTAGAAAAAAAGATGAAAAGGGCTTAAAATGTGAGGGGAAAATGATAAAAAAGCAGTTAGAGGCAAAAATTGTGCACAATTGGTGAAAGTGGCAATTAACAGTGGCAAAAATGGTCAGGAAAAAAGTGGTTTAGAAGTGGCACCAATAAATGAGTGTATTGACTGTCAGTGGTTGAGAGACATCTGAGAGGAGTGTCATATAAGCATTTCCTGGTGGTCTGATGTTAAAGAGCTGTGCACAAGAAGATCAGAACCATTAAACAAATAGAAAGCTAAGGTGAGAAAACTGCTATGCAAGTTCATGATCAGTCAGATCTGTAAAAAATACATTTATAACAGTTGGGTAAAATTATACTTTTCAACCATTTGAACAAAGAGTAGACAGAGGGGTTCATTTTTCAGATTTGTATTTTTGACCCCCTAAAGCACACCTGGGCTCACTTACATGGGGCACCAGCTGAGGATGCAGCCTGTGTGAAACATGATGGTGTTTTCATTTTTCTATCTTTTAAAAACAGCAACGAGAGAGCAGCTGCTGCATTTTGTCCTCAGTTCTCTGTTTTAACCGAGGAAGTCATTCAGAGCAAATGTGCCTTCTATCTGAGGTTTTAACCCTGACAAAAACAGAATAGTTGTCATTATACACGCCTTGTTTTGCTTTAGCTCTGAGAACAGTTATGAGGGAAAGCGTGTATAAACATAACCTTATACGGGACCTTTGCCAACTTGAGAAGTTGAGGTTGTAAATAAATGTTAATGCTTAAGTGAACACATGAGGATGAGGTGTTTAGTCTGCATCATATTTGAATCCATGAGTAAAAATTTAAACAAGTTTGCTCATGTTGCTGTTATCAGTTTGATAAAGTGCTAAAACCATGTTGGGCTCAGCTGATGCACACAGGAGACTGCAGATAAGATGCAAGCACTGTTTGGGGGCATGGAGACACACAAACCCAAACACAAACATCAGAGAAGTCCCGTACACAGACAGCCTCAGAAAGTCACCCAGCTTCAGACTGGATCATTGTAAACAGACTCTCTGCTTCCAGGCTCTCATGGTTATGCAACAGCTTTATTTTGAAGGCTGTCATGTGACATTTGGTTAGTGGCATGTCTCTGTTGTTTGAGGCAGTGTAAGGGAGCATGCCCTGACTTATCTCCATGTGGGAAACAAGCAGCTTGACTATACCTGACATCACAGTGAGTGTATTAGGAGAATAGACCTACTTTGATCTGGTTTGATCAGCTGCTCTGTGACTAAAGCAGTGCCAGTTACTTTACTGAGGAGCTGTCCTCTGACTGATATGGATTATAGCTTATTTTACTAAATTTGACTGGCAAGAAATAGAAAACTACTGGGAAGGAATACGAGGTGCCACAAGCATTAAAATGTTTCGATATGAAGCCAATGCGGAAGTACAAAAAGAAGTGATGTCATAGGTCTGTCCCAATTCAGGAGTAGCAACCTTCAACAGACCCAGTCTCTTTAGTCTATGTACACTGCTCAGACTAAGATGAACAGAGATGGTACCTTCAACCTTACCCATCTGAATACTAGCTGTGTCCGTCAGCTTGCTATAGAACCAGCTAACATAACTAGCATCAGGTAACCTTTATGATCAAGACAATTTGAAGTTATACAGCCTTTTGGTAGTAGCTATTCAACTTAAGTTTGAGTTTAAACTAGCTGCTTATTTCTAAAAAAAAAATCTGCTCAGCTTGAGAGTCCACTAGCTCATTTGAGTAGGCTGCCATTGAATCTTGAGATTTATTGAGCTATGATGGGTGCACTGGATAAATCATATGTTGGCCAAGGAAAGAAGGATCCATTTGTCAACTGCAGTTGAAGGAGGCTTCTATATGGACAGCTTTCCACATTCGGCTGTAGCATGATCTGTCCTAAAAATCTGCCCTGATGCTGCCCCTGAGATGGAACATTGTAGCTAATTGGAGGCCCAATTGATCACAAACAATAAGCGGTGGATATTTTATTTGATGCTAAAGTTTGGTAGCTCAGATGCTAGTTTGCAACTGATACTTTGGTGGAGGAAGTGTATCAAAATGCATTATCCCAACTTCAAAGTTGTTTTGAGACTTCAAAATAAAGAATACTGAAATATTGTTGGAAAATGTATTCAGAAAATTAGACACAAAATCTTTAAACCATTTGCAAATGAAATTTAGCAAACAGTTGCTTTATAATGTGACAAATTACCACTTGAACTGCATAAACTAACTGTAGCTACCACATAGGTGCCTTTAAAGTGATGTTTCCTAGGAACTGGTTCAAATAGCTGTTTTAAATCAACTCTTGTTAACAGACTTGACACACTGCTGGAGTCTGCACTGAGTGAGAGAAACTGCTACCTAAATGCCTACTCAACTCCTGCTCTCATACAAACTCACTCTCCCCTCTTATCCTTCCTTTTCTTATCACTCTACGTTTCCTTTTCTGTATTTGCCTGTCTGAGACATCCCTTTATTGTCCCCTATCTTCTGTCAACACTCATCACACAAGCATCTTCTGTTTCTAGCTCTCATTCTCTGTAGGTTTCCTGCCTGAATAACCTGGTGATGAGGAGTGTAGCCTTTGGTTGTGCAATACCGATGTATGTGTATTTATGTTCAAAGTTCACAGAGTGTGTCTTGTGGCATTTACTGGTTGAAGAACACTATGACACATAGTTTGCACCCCTGCTGCTTCCTCCCACTTCGTACCTCCTCCACATATATGTCTCCTGTGGCTTGTTAACACCAGCTGACCACTGTGTTTACATGAGCTAATTACACTATGTATAACGCTCTAAAGGTCAAACTGTGCTGTACTTTCCCAACCCAAGAGTACCAAGTCTTTATGGCTTAGATAGAAGAGTAAGGTATCTACAGCTCTTCCTGAATATAGACACACAGTATTTCAGTAAGTGGCAAATCAAAATAGGAAACAGGTCAGGAAAAAAGTCACTAGAAAGGATCTCACTATGCACAGGACTACCTAGAAGATTGTATGTGTATTTTTGTTAAATTGGTATAAGTGAAACCGCTGATAATAATTCTTAGGGGTCTTTTGACCTCATGTATCAATCGTATCATAGAGAAGAAGTAAAAGGGAAAAAAGTCAAAATAAACAATTCACAATCAATGACTGACAGTTATACCAATGTCTACAACAGACAGATGTCTGCAACCATCTGTCTGTAGTGGGACACATTCCCGGTATGCATTGACCTCAGCCAACTTGTCTCTGATTCTGTTTGGGATTTTCATGGACAGGATCTTGAGGCGCAGGCTGGGGGAGGAGGGTTACCGGTTCGGGGACCTCAGAATTTCATCCCTGCTTTTTGCAGATGATGTGGTTCTGTTGGCTTCTTCCTTGGGGGACCTCCAACAGGCATTGGAGCTGTCTAGATGAGGGTCATCACCTCTAAGTCTGAGGCCATGGTTCTCTGTCAGAAAACAGTGGATTGGGGAGTGAATCCTTGCCTGAAGTGAAGGAGTTCAAGTACCTCAGGGTCTTGCTCATGAGTGAGAGTAGAATAGACCATGAGACTGACAGGCAGATTGGTGCAATACTGCCGACGTACCGAGCTGAGCCGGAAGGCAAAGCTCTCAATTTACTGGTGGATCTTCATTCCAACCCTCAGCTATGGTCATGAGCTCTGGGTAATGACTGAATGAATGAAATTGCAAGTTCAAATGGTTGAATTGAGACTCCTCAGGAGGGTGTCTAGGCTCAGCCTTAGAGGCAGTGTGAGGAGCTCGGACATCTGGAGGAGCCAGTTGAGGTGGTTCAGGTATTTGATTAGGATGCCTCCTGGGTGCCTTCCTGTGGAGGTCTTCCAGGCTTGTCCAACTGGGAAGAGACCCCGGCTAGACCCAGAACTTACTGAAGGGATATATCTCATCTGGCCAAGGAAGAGCTGGAAAATGTTGTAGGGGGGAGATATGTCTGGGTTGACTTGCTTAGTCTGCTGCCACCACGACCCAGCTCCAGATAAGTTGAAGAAAACATATGATGGATCTGTATCTAGTTTGATTTCAGGCACAATGTATATCTTTTTGAGGCCAGCGCCCAGCTGTTGCATAACTTTATCATAGCAGAGAGTGCTAGAATTGAGGACATCAATAGATCCTTGAGTCATTTGAGTTTTCCATTGAGCATGCATGTGCAACAAAATGAGCCCAAGTCCATGAAAAAATAACAAGCCACTCATAACAAATGGCAACAAACCAACAAGTGAAATAAGCTCTACTGCCTAGGCAGTTTTTAATACTACAAAGTAATTTGTAAATTTTAAACTAATTTCACTGGCTCTATGTAATGTCTTACTCGTGAATGGCTTTCAGAGTTAAGGGAAAGAGTGAAACAGAATGACTCTTGGTCTTAGTTAAATCTGAATCTATCCAGTTGAACTGTACAAATATGATAGTAAAAGAGCTCAGAAGGCAAAAACCAAAAGTGCAATAAGGGAATGCAGATGATCAGACAGATATGATAATGATGAGCAACTAAGTCAGCAGATAACTTGTCCAAAAGATAAGCAGAGGTGGGAAACTGAGTTGTTAGTCTGGAATGAGGAGGAGGGGAGTTACGCATCCTCATGCAGAGGTTTTATAAGATTTGGAAAAGAAAAATAGGAAAAGGTCTGAGCAGCTGCTGCCATGTTTGTCCAATCACTCTTTAGTATAGCAACTAATTTCACAACTTCCATCATTAGATGTTTTAATTTATCATCCAAGTTGCAAATCTATCACAAGTTCTGCCCCGTCGCTAGCATATGGATTTAAATGCTCGTACACACAAAGATAAACACACACACAAGCACACTTCTGGGAAAGAGGAATTAGTAACTGATATACGAGGTGAGAGAAAGCAGCCTCCCTCAATGGCCTCTGAAACCAGATGTAACCAGCTGGCACACACATACATACACACACTCAGTTTCAGTGACTGGGCTCGATGCTGGAACCGTTGTCTTTTTCTCAACTGAGACAGACGACACGTGATGTAGAGAGGGAGACGCAATCAAAGGTCTTTCTCTCTTTGATTTATCTAATCTTGGTCTGATGGTTAAATAAATAGGGTGCTTTCACACTTGTAAAAATTAAACACTGCAATCTTCCCTTTTGGTTTCACACAGTGTTGCACAAGCACCCAGCAATGAAGGGCTTCTCTTACGCCGTCATGTCACATCTTTATTTTTCCATTATGCAGGTAAACAAACACCATGTGCTTTAGTTTCAAGACGCTTTCAATCTTACAAACCTACCAAAAAATTAGTTCGGGGTTGACTTGAAGAGGTCTTTTTTTTTTTTTAAACAGTCTCTTTAAATGATCTTAGGAGTGTTAGCATCCTTTCGATATAGATCTTAGGTCCAGGTCCAAAGTGCTTATACTGTGGATTTCGGAAACATGGACAAATGCAGAAAAGGTGAGCGTGCTGTTGATAAAAAGATGAAAGCGTGTTTGTTTGTTGTAACCGCTAGTGCTAGTGTATGCGTGTGTGTCTGTTTTTCTTGAAGCCAGAGCAGAGAGCGTTGGAGGGAGGGTGTGTGATGTGATTTTAGAGTATCAACTTTAGGGAGTAAAGATGATCAGATTTGCTTCATGAGTCATGGAGAAGAGATGATTCTCTGGAGTTTCTGTGTGAAATATACTGAGTCACGAAACCACCTGTTGTTTCCTGATCACTTTACTTTTTTTACAAAGTTATGTTGAAAATATAAGAACTACAAAAAGTTCAAAAGAAACTCTAAAAACAAAATGAAACAACAAAGATACAAACGACAATCAGAGGGCACGAGCGGCTTCAAAGAAGAAGAAATGACGGTGAACAGATCACAAACACAAGAACCAAAAAACCTACTAAAAAGTACAAAGAAACTCAAAGAAGCTACAAATAAAACAAGAAGAACAGATACACAAGAATAGTACACAATTACTCATCAAAGAGACATAAAGAAATCAAAAGTGGTACAAAAAGACTAGAAAGAGACCCAAAAACTTGCACGGACACAATATACCTGAGAAATTACATGAATTTACAAAATGAGACACAAAAGAAAACTGACAAAAAAAATCTGGAACTTGTCAAAAGACAACTACAAAGATACAACCCCCCCAACAACAATGACCCACTACACAACATAGACAAGGCGACTTCAAATGGACATGAAGTCACAAGAAATGACAAGGTACTTTTAATTTTTATATCCTTTTTTCATTATTTCTATGAAATTACTTTCTGCCATGTTTTTGTTGTATTAAAAAATGACATACAAATACTGTAAGTCTAGTTGTCTGACAACTACAAAGTAACAAACCGTTCCAGTTCCTCCCAAACATGCTCGATTGGTTTGAGGTTGGGGCTCTGTGTGGGTCAGTCTAGTTCTTATCCAAAACCATGTATTTATAATCTTTTTGCACTGGGCACAGTCATTTTGGAATAGAAAAGGGTCTTCCTCAAACTGTTGCCACAAAGTTAGAGGCATTGCAAACCTCAGAGTTTGCACTATGCAATCAGCCAGGTAATGTTCTTCTGCTGATTTGCCCACCTGACTACCTAACAGAGAAGTGTGATTTGTCACTCCACAGTCCAGTGTCAGTGTGCTTTATACCGCTCCATTTGATGCATGGCATTGGGCTTGGTGATGTGAGGATTGCATGCAGCTACTCAGTCATTGAAATCATTCCATGAAGCTCCTGCTGCACAGTGTCTGTGCTTACATTAATGCTCAGAAATGTTCAGCTATGGAATTAGCAGAGGGTTGGCGACTTTTATGCAGCATTTGCCTTGGTAGTTGTTAAAAATTTACAGTTCTGGCCAAATACATTTGTCCATATTGTGTATCATCCATATTTTGAAGAGGATCTGGCTGCAGACCTCGTGCAGACCTCTACGGTGGGGCGTTCAGCAGCAGACCACTACACTGGGGCAACGACGTAGGCTATATTACCCAAGCCGAAATTGCAAGACTTGGTAGATTTTCAATCTTTTTTTTTTTTCTTTTTTTTCATTAAACTGCTGTTGTGGAAAAAAAAACAGCCACTTACTGGCTCTGTCCGAAACCACGCACTCATTCCCAACTCCCTATCCACTGTATAGTGCGCAGCATATAGTGGACTAGATAGTGGACTTAACTGCAAAACACTAAAATGATTTCAGACACTACTTCAACCGTGGGAAATGAAATCATCGCCATCTCACAATTAAAACATTTATAAAAAAGCTAAAAGAGTTTTGTGTCTATAGTGGTAAAATAGTATACATTTTTGTGTGTATTATCACTTATTTTTGCATAAAGATGATGGTCTCATGTCTTCTAATCCTCATAGGGGGAAACAGTTACTCCGTTTTGAATCCTTAACCTTTTATTACAGATTAAATACTTTGGTTAAAACCAACAAACAAAACAGGCTTTTAAAAAGTTATGGAATGTGTTCCTGTGCTTCTCTCGTTCGTCTGTCATGTTTGAGAGCAGCTACTGTCAGACCCAGTTTAGAGGTCTGCTGCTGAACGCCCCACCATAGAGGTCTGCTGATGAACACTCCACCATAGAGGTCTGCAGCCAGATGCCTCTCCGTATTTTACCAACTGTGAGCTCAGTCAGATGTCTTTTCATATGATCTGGCGTAGTGCTTTATATAGACTGCTGTTAAGACAAGATAATTCAGCTGTAGGGAGGTTCCTTCAATCACAAGATCTTTCAAGTATGTTGAAAAAATGTTTATTGTATAAAAAGCTGTCTTAAAGTAATTCCAGAGAGTGCTGTAAGGCTTGTGCTTGTTTTAGCTGTCTTATCAGTTTCAGTCTTAGTCTCACATTGGACAAAGCTCCTGTTTTACCCATGACCCTCGATGAGTGCAGGAAGAGCAGCCTCTCTTTGTGCATGTGACAGCCGAACAACAGCTCTTTCACTGACACAGAGCAGACGTGTAGGAAGCATTCTCAGCAGCTTTAACTACGATCAAAGTAAGAGAGATAAACATGCATGTCCTCACTGTGGAAGTGCACACGGCTCTGCATCCAGGCTATGATAGTTCAGGATTTTACAGTATTTTAAAACTTAGTTTTAGTTACCTTTGTTGGTTTCAGTGTTAGTTTTAGTCTTTCACCTCTTCATTGTCAAGGTTTTAGATTCGCCCTATAATGTAAGTTTTTCAAATGAGAAATCTTTCACATATTTTACCACCATGCAATCTTTTGACACCTTCTCTTTTCAGATAAAATAAAGTCAAGATTTCAACCGCGGACTTGTGTTTGATTTAGTTTTTCTCAAGCTTGGTTTTCATTTTCCAGAGAACTTAAAGGTTAATGCACACAAATACTCAGTTGAGTTTATCAGTGTTCTTGTTAAGTATGGTACCCTTGCTTCAGATTTGTTGTATGTCATAAACTTTATTCTTTTTTAGTAGTGCTTATGTCTTTGCTGTGCTAATGGCTGCATTAACTATCATTAGTTTAAATTATATTTTAATGATTGATGCAGGTTTAACTGTGCCTCAGACTTTTAAATCAAGAATTGTATTTTGGGGCCGCAGTCAAAAATTCCTGAATTTTCAACAGGATCCTATGACTTGCTCCATGACGAACCAGATGAAGTAGTTAAAGAAGCATAGCCATGAAATAACAGGATCATCTGTTATGATGTTATGTAAAAGATCAGAGAGCTGGGGGAAACGGCAAGATAATTTGCTACTGCTTGACATTTTTACACATCATCTGAGGCAAAGATCAGAAGTGTTGGCCGTACAGATCATATTCCATTTTTTTCTGCAGAAAAATTACAAAAAGCTATGCAGAAACAGTCATATAGTGTCTTCTATCTCAATGAAATTTAGTAGCTTTTAAACAGGCATACTGTAGTAACCCAAAATTTTCATTGATTTAAAAGTAAATATTACAACTACTATATTTTTCTATTACCATATTTTCCTTTTGGCCAATTAAAGTTGTTTAAACTGTCTAGAAGTTTCTCTGTCTTAGTAAAGTCATCTGTTTGTAAAGGAATGATTCTCAGATGTTGGCTTTTATATTAAATGCACCGTATGTAAATTTGACCCCCGGTGGACTCTCAGTTAAAACAGTAACAAAAGATGATGAGTAGAGACAAGCTGCTGCATTGCTTTACTCTTAGTCAGGACTTTAGACAATAACAAACTGTACCGCAGAAGGTGAACTTATCAAACAAACACACTGTTTTTGTTTCATGGATGAATTTCACATAAGAAGGGAGAAAAGTGGCATTGGTTCCCACTGCAAGGTATTGCAAAGGGATAGCTCACAGGATTTACCAGGGAGGTCAGCTTTTTAACAGCTTTTCTCCCTCATAATGTGTAAAGGCCAGCTTACATGTAGAACTCAAGCTGCAGCACTTTGGATGAGTCGGAGTTTTTTGTTGTTTTTTGGTAAGTCCAGCATAGAAAGCATTACAGTAATCTGGGCTGTTGGATATGAATGTATGGACCAGTTTTTCGGAATCAGACGGAGACATGGATTTCCTAAGTTTGGGAATGTCTTTAAAGTGATAGAAGGCTGTTTTGGTTACGGCCGTCATATAAGGATGAAAGTTAAGATTTGCATCAGTTATAACCAAAATTTCTGACATACTCGCTGAACTTAAAGGGAAATGAAGATGAAACTGATTGGAATGATTTTCTCTGTTTTTGTGGACCAGCTATAAGGATTTCTGTTTAATCCGTGTTAAGCTAAAGGAAATTCAGTGACATCCATTGGTTTATTTCATCCCTGCATTTGACCAAGTGATTAATGGGATTGGGATTACCAGGGGAGAGTGAGACATAAAGCTGTGTATCATCAGCATATGTATGGTAGGAGACGTGGTGTTTCTGAATGATTGAACCAAAGGGAAGCATGTAAAGGCTGAACAACTGTGGTCCGAGAACTGATCCTTGTGGCATCCACTATCAGTACTGAAATTTCCAGAGAAGAAGTTAACGAGTAAAAGTGAGACTGTTCTTTCCTTTAAATATGATTTAAACCACTGAATGACAGATCCAGAGAGGCTTATGAAATTTTCAAGTCTATGTTGTATGTTATGGTCCACTGTGTCAAAGGCAGAGCTAAAATCTAATAATACCAGGATGGAGAGTTTGTTTGAATCATTATTTAATTTTGGGTGGATGATAATGTTGACCAATGCTGTTTCCGTGCTGTGATTGACTGAATCCTGGTAGGTAGACATCATACAGATTGCTATGGGTTAGATAATTGAATAGTTGACTGTAGAGGGCTTTCTCTATGATTTCACTAATAAAGGGAAGGTTGGAGATGGGCCTGTAGTTGCTTGTTATTGAAGGATCAAGCTTGTTTTTATGAGTAATGGAGTAATAATGGCATGCTTGAGAGAAATGGGGAAATTACTTGACTGAAGAGATGCATTGATAATATGTAGAAGATCTTGTAACATGCAGTGAGAGATACACTTAAATAATTTTGTAGGAACATAATCAGCCAAGACACCTCAGGACCATGATTTGACAAGACTAGCACATCAGAATTTGTTGTGCATTGTTGTCTAGTTTACACCCTGACCTGACGTCAGCGACGTGTGTCCTGATGCTTACAAATAGGATAGGATAAGATTTACTCCCTATCTTTGCATCATCATTCCAAGGGTGACATTATACAAGTCCCCACTCTTTCCTTCCTCTAGGGGTCTTCTGTTTTCATACAGTGAAGCTAGCATAGCTTTGCTGACTGGGCTAATTCTCTTTACATGTTACCATAGTCACAGCCAGTCTATAGTCCTTGTCTTGCTACATAGGGATGAGTCTACACTTGTTTCTCCTGTGTTTTCAGAGTAAAGGACGGTGCTGGAATCACAAAGAGTGTTTCAAAAGAAAAAGGACAAAAAAACTTCATCTGAACAAGCCTTAGTGAATCTGTAATCGACCACAAAGTTACTAGGATGGGGAAGTTGTGTGGATGGGCAACAGAACGCACAGTCCACGGCCGAGGATAATCGTGGCACATCACAAGTAAGCAGGACAAAACAGAAATGATATTCAGCAACAGAGCGGCAGCTTCCACTTGCAATTTTAGCTTCCTTATGTGTTTGTCTTTGATGTAACACTAGCATTTCCATCACAATTTTGTGTCTTGTAACAGTGACTACCATAACAGAGCTGCTATGACAAGAGATAGAGCATCACAAGAATTTCTCTGGCTTTGTTTACCACTGGAAATATAAGGTAATGTAAGTACTCAGAAAAAAAAAACACCCATGTAACATAGGATTAGTTATTTTTTGTTTAATGTGGACATTTCATTGCAACATTTCTACTTTTAAATCATGTATTTAAAAAAGTATATGAAATAGATACGAAGTCCATTTTCAGGAAAAGGGATTATTTTTTCCATCAAGGAAAAACGGGAGGGGAATCTCTGAAAAACGAGGAGAATGAGGGAGTGAAAAAACATAGGTGGTACCACAGCAACAGAACAGTTTGTCCACTGATCAGACAGCTGCTTGTTTCCTCTTCTGTCTTATCACCGACCACACCCTCTGTGTGAGTGTGTGTGTGTGCATACTTAGGCCCTGATATGTTCAGATCACTCTCTGAAAATATACTTATGTATGTGTTATAGGAAATATCAGCTTGTTTCCAGGTTTTGTAATTTGCTGCTCTGCCTACCCTGGTCTTGCTTGATTACTGTTGAAGAATTTAGCAAATGAATAAAGGCAGAAAGTAGGGAATTTAAAGTAAAATACAGAGGAAAATGGGAGGAAGTGGAGTGTAGAGATTGAGAGTGGGTGGAAAAAAAAAGAGGGGCACAAGAAAGGTGAGAGGAAAAAGTGGAAAGAATAGGAAAGGATATGCTGATGAATTGCGCTCACACACGCACACTCAGAGAGGATGTATCTGGAGCTGACATGCTGGTACATCCTGCCAGCAAAAGAACAGCTGACTGTGACATCTCCTATCAAATGTGAGTGTGTGCATGTGCAATCTCTGTGTACAGGGGTCAGGACAATGCTAGGAGCACCTTGCACTGTGTGTATAAAAGTTGCCTGATCCAGTATAATGGAAGCTGTAACTGTTTTTTTTCTGACATAAAAGCATCTTATAAACTAATATGTCTTAAATGTTAACCTACAAATACCATCATCTGACATGACTTTGGCTGGCCACACTGAAGGATTTTAAGCCAGACTTTTGGCCATTATTACGATTACTTGTCAAAATAGTCCTAAAGCAAAACGATTATTGTATTGCTCTTTACAATGCTGGAGACTCCCAAACCTCCACGGACTCAAACAGATTACCCCAACAGCCAGAGATAGCGGGCAGACTGTGTAGCGTCCTCAACCAGATGTTACCTAGTTTTACAGCTCACAAGTATAAACACAGCTTTACCTTAATCTCAGCCAGGATTTCACCCTCATTCTTTCTTAGTCTTTTTGGCCTACCACTGAGGTCAACCCTACACATGGGTCTGTATGTCCCTGACTGACTGGGTGAGTGACTCTACTTTCAGAGCTGTATACAGAGTTGAGCTATGGTTGGGGTTTAGTTGTACTCAAAGCTGTCGTTAATGGCAGCCTTTCAACATTTCTGTATGAAATAAAGGATAAAATAACCTTAAAAGTTTTTCATAATGTGAAAGATGTTTTCGCATTTCTGCAGATCTGCTTCGGCATGAGTATGTGATAGTTGCTTGGAAAGGGTTAGTTGTTGCATATAATGGCTGCTAATGGAATGATTAGCTTGGACTTAGCCATAGCGGCAGTTTTGTCAGAACTGTACGTGTCTTTATTAAAGCAATGGCAGAGAGCAACATGGAAAGCTTTCCATGACAGAAAAGATGTTTTTGCTCCTCTCCCGGTGTACTATGGCATGGGTTTGCAATCATTACAGGTGGGGTTTATTGGTGTATCCAGAGGCTGGTGCCGCAATATCTGTTAGCTCAGATGTAGCTGTAGGAAAGAAGCAGTTTAATCAGAGCTGGACCACATTTCTTTTTAAAACATCGCAAAGAGTCACATTGAAAGCTTGTCTTGGCAGAGAAGATGTTGTCACATGTCCCCTAAACAGCTTTGGCATCCATTTTATTCACTGAGAAGCTCCGCCATTAACAATCTAAGGCAGTGATCACCTGTAAGAGTACCACATGCTCACAACGTCATTTGTCGCTTGGATTGGCCCGTCATGAACGTGGCAGACAGAACGTTCCTCCGGTTACCTTTGGAGAAGTCTGGGAAAAGTCCTGCCCTTCCCAAACACTTTCTATGGGAGCTTTCCAGATGAAATGTGAACTACATCCAAACAATGGATATATGAAACAGTCTATCTGTCAGGTCTGTTTCCTGACAGGGCTTTATATTTTAAACTTTAAGGGTCCTTCACTTAACCCACAGACATAAGGAACAGCACAATTGCACACCCCAAAAACGAGTCACTGCCAGAACACACTATTCAGTCAGGCATTTCAACCCGGCATCCCAGATACTTGCGGTCAGCCATTTACTAGGTTTTAACCAAGCGGCAACCTCCAGTCCACAAAAATGAAGCCAATGCAGAAGTGAAAAAATTTGCAATACCACAAGTGTCTACTTGAGGCTGGCTGCAGGAACGCCGGAAGTCCCGTCTGAACACCTGTTAAAAAGCAGGTTTTTTTTTTTTACGCTTGAAATAAACTGGTTTACAGCCAGTTTCAAAAAACCAAACATGTCTCATTAGCTAATGTCTTCATGTGCTCTCACTGTACAGTGGGGGGAGAACTTTTTTTGTACCAGAACCGTTTCTATTATATTTAGGAAAAAACTCACTGTGCACTGATTGGTGCATCTCATTTGATGACAGATAGCTTGACAGGCAGAAGCTACCTATCTGTCAACCAGAATGCTAGCTAGCTAGCTGACAGGAAGTCGAGTTAGTGGGCGGGCTGTTAGGTTGATCCAAAGTTTGTTTGAGATGGCACTTTCAATATGGAAGCCGCTGTGGATTGGCTTCAAGAGCTGTTTGAGTCCGCCTATTGTAAGCAGACAACTGACATCACACAACAGGCTTTGTCCAATTCTTTTTACAGTCTATGGTTTTACCCTAGTCTTGTTTTCATTCTAACTGTAAATGTAAAGCACAGCAAATGAGTATCAAACTACAAGTTAACCATTAACCAAAGACAATTTGTAAACCATTACAGACAAAGAACAATGAATAGAATGGAAAGTACTAGTTTACCATAAATGAATGAATCACTAAATAGTATTTAATCATTAGTTAACCACAACTTAACAAATATTACACAAATTGTGAATAGTAAGTATTAAATGGAAATTAACACTAGGTAACCATTGATAAATGTATTACTAACTTCCAGTTAAGTGACTTAACCCTAACTTAACAAAAACACAAGTTTCACACATTTTGTAATGTGAGTAGCAAATATATAACTACCTTATTGTTTATCATTAACGAATGAGTAACTGACTAACCGTTAACCATTAACAAATGTATCAGAAACTTTTTAACTATAAGTTAAACATACTGTAAGTTTGGAGAAAACAAATGAGTAACTAACTACTAGTTAACCATTGATGAATGAGCAACTAACTACAATTTTCCATACTAATAATGCAAAATCTGAGTCCTTCATCTTTTTGTTATGGTTAATGATATACTAGCACATCATATCTGGTCAACCAGCAGTTAGTTACTCATTCTTCAATGGTCAAATACAAGTTAGTAGTTATTAATTTGTCACCCATAATTATGCAAAATTTGAGTATCATATCTATTTGTTAAGTAATGGTTAACTTATATATCCAAGCGTTTATCTGTCTTTGTTGATTTCTTTGATTTAGTACTCTGATGTAAAAGAAAGAATTAGTATAGCATCATGACAGTCATGAACAGTCATCAAACTTTCAACAACTGTGAGTGTTAGCTTCAAACTGACAAGAATCTGTTTGTTTTGCTGTGGACTGACCAGTCTGAGGGATCTTTGATGTTTTATGGGTCGGTTAAATGTTTGCTTTGGTTAGCAGAAAGGACATGGCTCTAACTAGTCAAGGATGTGCTCAGAATAGTAGAGCAGACATGTGGTTGCTACTTCTGTGGGCTTATATTAAGCGTAGAAAATCATGATGAAAACAACTTATGAACTGTTTCCTTTTCGCAGGCTTCATACAAACTATAAAACAACTTGAATATGGTATAACTTTGGCATTATTGTTGGCATTATAACTAATCTGACATTAGTAACAATAATAGAGGAAGGTGCTATGTTGTGCTACTTTTGGTCACAGCAGGTATTTAAACTAGACTTTAGTGGCTGCTTCAGTGTCACAGAGTCTGTGTTGTGTATTTGGATTTTTTGGCAGGACCTTGATGAGCCCTGTGCTTTGTGAGGGCAGCGAGGCCTCTGCAGTTTCAGAAGCGTAAGGAGCGGATCAAAAACAGTCTTGATGAATGCTTACAGTGTCTAACTACAACCTGCTATTGTGGTCTAGCTTTCTATATAAGACCTTTGGCTGGAAAGCACACACACAATGGTCTATATGTATAACTGCAGAGTGGGTCTAGCTGGACTCCTGCGGTTCTCCTCCACAGCCATCACTCAACTTTAAGAGTCTGGAGACAGAAGCAGCTCCCCCAGCACACGCAGCTGGACAAGGCTGCCATTGAGCTTTACAGTGGTAGCCTTCTAGGGCCTTTTTTAAAGTGTCTACTGTGAAGAATATACCCCTGGAACGGCTTCTTACATCGGCTTTAGTACATGAGAAACAGCAAAATTATTTTCTGACATCTTTTTTTTTTAGACAGAACATACAGAAATAGACTTACTTTTGGGAAATGTCTGGCTAAGAACAGAGCAAGTATAATTATATTTTATCTTTTCTGCCTTTTTTTTTTTTTTAGATCATAAACAGACATCCAGACCAGCAGACCTTACAAAAACTCTCTGATCCACAGACACTCACACCACTAAAGCTGCTAATCTCCAAACAAGAGGAAAACCATCTCTCCTGCTGCAGACAGGAAGAGAATGTATGTGCTGGTGTGTGCGTGTGTGTGCAATGACATTTTTAGATTCCAAGGACAGGGTGTGTTTCCTCTCATGCTTTCTATTGTTCCTGCAGAAACAGTGATCCTCAGGGAGCGAATCAACCACCAGCATCCAGGACACGACAGAGAGACCACAGTGGCCGATCGTCTATCCTTTACTGGGATGTTGAAATCCAAGAGTTAACCAGTGACTGAAATCAGCAGCTTTTCTTTTTAGTGGAGTAACACATTTTAGTTAATTTGCCCTTGATTGCACATGATCACTCCTTCCTGTTGAAGATTATCATGTCCATCAGAGGAACTAAGCTAGATGTCTTTGCTGCCATCTGCAGGAAGAAATGCTTACATGCAAAGATCCACTGATTTTGCTTTGAAGCTTTGCTGTTTGCACTCTATTTAGATAGAAATGTATGACAGC
This sequence comes from Cheilinus undulatus, assembly GCF_018320785.1. Lineage (NCBI taxonomy): Eukaryota > Metazoa > Chordata > Actinopteri > Labriformes > Labridae > Cheilinus > Cheilinus undulatus. The sequence continues at coordinate 15,669,455 of NC_054865.1, forward strand.
GCTGCACAGCACCATCATGAGGTTGTATGTGCTTCTTGATATGTGCAGCTCTGTGTAAATATGGATCATTTTTTGCATTGTTGCTCCTAATGTATTACTTATGTTATTATCTGGCAACTTAATGTGTGCAGCACTTGGAGTCCAAGACACATTTTAAAGGGGACAAAAAAAGTGTACCGTATCGTATCAAGGTTGAAAACAATTGTGGTGGGGTTTAATGGGAAATTTACAGTTTGAAATTTGGTGCACATATTTTCGAACTTCTTGAGTTGGGTTGATGTTGCTTGTGAAATGTGGTTGTCTGAATATAAGGCTCATTTTGTAAACATTGCTCAAATGTTCTCAGATTTGCTCATCTTTCATCAGTGGGGTTCTAACTCTAGGGACTGTCTACAGATCGGCCTTTCCCAAAGTTTTCCTTGCTGAATTATTGACTGAATCATGCTCAAAAAGTAATCTACCTGGCAGATATACAGTCAGGTGCATAAGATTTAGGCACATAGAGTCTTAAGGATTAAAGATTCTTTTTTTTCTGTATTGTAATTTTTTTATAATTTTCATTTTCTTATGTTGTGATGCATGTTAAGCTAATTGTGAAACACTGCAAACACTTACAAATGCAAAATGAGTAAAGATTATTATTATTATTACATCCATTTACCATACTGAATGTTTCAGTTAGGGTCACAGTAGCTGGGGCCTATATCCGCTCTTATTGGGTGAGAGGTGGGGTCCACCCTGGGCAGGTCAGCAGCCAATCACAGGGCTGACAAACAGAGACAGGCAAACATTCACACTCCAAGTCCCACTCAAACTTCTTAACAATTTAGAGTAATCATTTACACAAATGAGCATGCAAACTCCAAGAAAGGCCTAGTCTAACAGGGATTTGAACCAGTAACCTTTTGCTGTGAGGTGACGGCACTAACCATTTTAGCACACTGCAGCTCAAGTTATTAACATTATTGATACATACTATATCAATGAATTTTCAAATCTGACCCACTCAGCTTCTAGTCCTTGTATGGCAATTCACTGCATGTCCCTGTCATTTTCAGTCTTTATTGTAACCAGAGAATACAGTTACTTCTCACAGGGGTGCTAAGAAGAAAGGAGTTTTTAGTATGACACAGATCGAGTTGAGAGCCTCTGATCACCTTCTCACCTTGCTTTGCAATTTAAATAAATAATCATCCACTGAGTAGTTCTGGCACCAATTAGCTTTTATACACCTGTAAAAGCACTGCAGATAACGTACTGCACAGGGCAACGGTGGAATACAGTAAAAGGAAGCAAAGTTTGCAGCCTTTGACATGCAGAGCTCAAAGTCTTACATAAAAATGCTTTGACAGCTGCTGACTTGATTTATAAAACTATCAACATTGGAGAAAGTGACATGTGAGTTCAGCTGATGTGAAGCTGCATGTCAACAGTCTTACTTCCTCTCTGGATGAACAACACCCTTTACGGTTTGCACTCACACCCTGGTGCCCACTGGTGACTTGACAGGAACTAATGAGGCTTGCACTTGAAAACATTAGATTGTGAAATATTATATTTCATACACACTAGAGTCAGTTCAAAGTCCTTTATCAGTTCAGATTATTTGTGGTCATAAAATCCAACTGCAAATATAAACTAGAGCTGTTGTTTATGTTACTTTTATCAGGATGTTACTATAGTGAGAAAACAACATATTTCCTCAAAACTGCTTATTAAAACTAAAAATACAATGATGGCTCACCTGTGAAGGAGGCCTCTTTCTGCAGGATCCTCATCTTGTGCCCCACCATCAGGTACCTGTCTGAGGCCTCTAAAAGCTGACGCCTGATTTCCTTTGAGAGTTAGCCTTCAGGCAGGTATTTCAGCCTGCAGGTGGCCATTGTTGGATGCAATAAGGTCTCTGGCTTCCCGTGGCTCCCTTTGAAGAGCCTGATTGGTCTCTTTCTCAGCCTGCAGTTGGTATTCCCTCTGTTGGCTGCTGATGATCTGTGCCATGAGCTGATTGGATAAGCCCCTCAGCTGTAGGACAGTAGTGGTGTCTCTGCTGGAGGCCTCTTTCTCATGGATCCATGTCTGCTGCTTGAGGTAGTCCATTTCAGCTGAGAGCTTAAACGTCACCCCCTGCACCTTTTTTTTTTTTGGAGGGAGTAAGACCTTGACAGCCAGACTAAGGAGTTCTTGCATTGTCCAGTGTTTTTTGTCTCCTTTAGTGCTCTGAAGGATGGATTTGAGCTTTGGGCTCTTCTCCGCCCTCCTTAGGAGTTTCTTCAGCTGGTTGTGGATCATTGTCCTTGTCCATCAAGTTAAGGCTGCCACCTTTGGATCCCAAATGATCTCCAGCTGCTTTCTGAGCTCTTGGATCTCTTTTTGAATCTCATGATTAGACTCCTCCTGGGCCTTCAATTTAGCTGCCTGTACCTGATTTTTTAACTCCTCATGATGGTTTCCCTTTAATGCCTACAGAAGCTCATAGATTCTTTTATTGAACATATCATTGTTATTCTTTCTTTCCTCTCTTAACAGAGGGACACGCCTTTTGGTTGCAGGAGCATCTCTCTCAGGTAACTCTTAAGCTCTGCCAGCTCACAAATCTGGGGAGGGAAACTGCAGTTCTGGTACTGTGGATAAGCCAGTTTCTGGTTTTGCCTCTGACCCCCTCCCCTTTTTTAGGGGGAGCATTAGCCTGTGGCTAGAGCCTGCATTTGACTTCTATGGACTTCTATGTGCAGCACCTAACAGCTGCAGGATCTCATTGCATCCATTAGAAACTTCTTATGTAGTGACATGAAGCTGCCTGCAGAGGGAGATGTAACATAACTTTAACACTGAGGTCTGAAGACTTTTTACTTTTCATACAGGTATAGGTCTTAAATAAAATCATTAAAGAATTTAGGTTGCTTACCCGAATCAAAGACTTTTATTGGTCTCTGGCATTTGAACATGATTTTAGACGTTTCTTGAGCTGCTAATTGAGCTATTTTATCTAGCTGAAATATGATGACTGGGTTCATGACAGGGTGTAAGGTTTGTTTTTGTGGGGCTATGGCAGATTGTTAGTTGTAAACCCCACATTACTGTTTAAGTTTTTCAACAAAGTCCATCACTGTTTTTTTTATTTTTTTATTAGTCATTGTAGCAAGCAGGCGCTAAAGCCCTTGTCCACCAGGCAAAGTGACTTGTATTAAAATGTGTAGGTTGCACTTATATTTCAGTCTGTCTAAAGTTGACAAACATGTCTAAAAGATCATAGTAAAATAAATCTAAACTGCTTTAGATTAATAAGACACCCTTTACCAATCAAAGCTGCACAGTTGTATCTGATTTTTTCCACATATTGTGTCATAGAGTGGAGCCGAGCCTCCTTGACTATGATTACACCTGTTGCATCTTTGTATAAACAAACATTAAAAATAATAGATAAAATACCAGGAGGTGGAATAACTTGCCCAGTTTTGATCATTTTGTATAATTCTTATGCTTGAAAATAGTTTTTAAACTCAAAGCTTAGCACCAGAAATTTTATGGACACTTTTTATGAGGCAAATTAGTGGTAGGTACACCAGATGCACAGATAGTGGTAACTGCAATATTACCAATCAGGAGACTTCTCTGGGGAAGGCAGTTTTTTTCTGTAAAATACTCTTGAATGTGAAATTCTCTACCAGTTGAAATGAAATCAACACAAAGCATAAAGACTTTTAACAAAAGTGTTAAAGGTGGCTAAAACGAGATCATGTGAGACATATTTGCACCAGGAGTGAAGTTATCCACTGAGTTAGAGTTCCAACCTGGGACTTTAGGTGTGCCTAAAGTGCACATAGAGCATATTCTTTATCAGTCCAGAGTTACTGCTGCGCTGTCATCTTGTAAAATATTTAAGACTTTCAGATGTGTAGTTTACCTATGGACCAACTATGTGGACCAATATTGGCACTTTTAAAGTGTTAAATTTAGCTCTATATGAGTTAAGAACATCATCAATTTTGCTGATTATTTAGCTTTATCATAGAAGTATGACTTTATCTAGACAAGCTGGTTGGAGATCTCTTCTCTTGTTGTCCTTGCCAATAAAGAAAGATCAGGTTTTATTGTACAACTCCTCAGTATCTTCTCAGTATCAATACTTTCAACCAGAAATGATTAACTTTTAATTGATTAGATTCGACCAGTACTTTTACTTAAGCCTTTGATGCACAACATGGGTCAAAAGTGACCTGGCAGAGTTTTTATGGTCTATATCTCTGCAACAAATGAATTTGATCATTTAGTATTCCAGGTATTCCTCAATTAACTTGTTTTTGATCATCAAATATCCTTATTTCATTTTTTCCTTTCTTTATTTTTGAATAAAAGCTCTTTTTTTATCACTACCCTTCTAATGCGCAACATGGGTCTTAAAATGACCCATATCTATTTATTTCAAGTATGGCTGAGTGTCTCTATGCTATATCTTTGAAATAAATGTATTTTATCATGTAATATTCCAAGTTTCAAGTAAATATATTGCTTTTGATCAGCACAAATGATCATTTTTATTTTCCGTTTCTTACTTTATGAACAAGCACAGCTTTTGTATTTCTGAATCAAGTTTACACACGAGTCAGAAACGACCTGCATGCATTTACTACAGAACTTGGTGGGAAACTGAATTTTGTTTGAAAGTAGGAACATATTTACCTCAAACAACTCTTTACCTGCCAGGCATTTCGCAGCTCAGCACAACCCCCTTTGCACATCTGACACATGTAAGTCTTCTTTTAAAATTATTTTAACATTACAAGAAAATATTTGATGACAATTGTGAAAGGAAACTGAACATTTTACTTGATTAGGTTTAAGTAACACTGAGAGTCAGTACTTGTCAGATATATAAGTAATTGCTATTAGCTAGAAGGAGAAAGGCTGTTGTCCTCCTGAGCACCATTCTTGATGACAGTGGATGACAGCAAGTGATCCAGCACTACAACTAAACAAAAGGAGGAGAGCACAATGGATCAGATGGTTAGCAACTTCTTATGTAAGAACACAGAAATGGCCCGTGGTACTCTGGTACATTATTTTGGATGTTTCAGACCTCAGGTTCTTGTGCTCCTGCACAGCACGAAGCATCTTTGCTGGTTTTTATGTAAACTAATTCAGCATAACCTGACAAGGAAATGAATACTGTTCAGGGGTATTTAAAGGTACTAATTTGCTCCACATTTCTGACCCTTATAAGTATTCAAACAGAGGGTTTCCATGATGCGTTCTTTTACCATCTACACAAATCTCTTTGCTTTGGTGATGACCAATAAAACAAGAAATCGAAACAGATAAACAGATTTTTAGGGCCCGTGTCAACAGACAGCTACTTCACCAGTGTGAATGTTTCCAAGCTTCAACCGCTGACTTCTGCTTTCTTTGGTATTGGTGAGGTTGTTTTTAAATAGCTCTACGTGGGCATCATATTTATCTTTAATTCACAGATACATCACCAAGAAAATCTGGAAAAACCTCAATGAATCATCTCCTGTCGACGTGGAAATGACAGTGAAGAACCCCACCATTGTTTGTGGACAGGACTGATATTGGACATCCTACCAATTCTTGATTTTGATTGGACAGTGAAGGAGAAGTGCAAGTGTGGTGCTTTAAAAAAAAAAAATGGTAGATGCTGTTTTTGTTTGTTCGTTTGTTTGTTTGTTTGTTTGTTTGTTTGTGTGCTCAGGGCACTGAATATTAAAAAAAAGTTGGGCTACATGGTTTTACATCGACAGTAGGTGCAGCCAGTACTATGAATGGCAGCTGCAGCCCTTAATGGTCATATTAAGTATCTCTACACCGCTACGGTGTAACTGAAACCATATCACAGCATCCTTGTGTAAGTTTTTCTCTTACAGAAATGGCATCAGAATGCAAACTTGGGGAACTCTAGTGTTTGAAATAAGACTCTCAGACATCTCTGAGGCTGAGTCCTTAGATATTCTTTTATGCAGCTAATGACAGCTAATTCAACATGTAAGTTAAAGAAAAAGACATCAGTGAATCTACATTCACAGTGTTAAAAGCAAAAGGAGTTTTGTTCAGTGTATCTGTTAAAAATGGTTGTATATGACTCTCCCCATGCATGCACTTAGTAAAGATGGATGTCAGGGCAAAAGGTCAAAAATAGGGTTTTGTTTTTTATTGTTGATGTTTTTCTAAGTTGTTGGAACAGAATATGTGTCACTGAGCCGCTGGAAAATATCTCCAGTTGGGCTTTGGATGTTTTTTCCTTATTCACCTCAGTGAACACTACGTAATACGCTGTCTGGACATTTACCTTGACATTAAAATGTGGTTATTGCTAACAGTTAAAATAATAATTAAAGATATGAATGCTATGTTAGCCATGGGGGAATTTTATCAGGGTTATCATAAATACCAGTAACCATTTCATCAGGTCAGGGGGCAGCCCGCACTCATTCAGTGTTTAGTCACGTGACAAAGGGTTCGTGCTTTAATTCAGTTTGAGCAGAAGTAGCTCCATAGAAGTCAGAGGCATTTTTGCCAGAATGAAATGAAAAGCAGAGTTTGATATTTTCAATGTATTGTCCAAGGTAAATTATTGTTGTGCCATGGGATGTTTCATTGCCTTGCAATGTCACCATTTCTTTTTACTTAATAAACAATTAGTCAGTAAACAAATGTTGAAGACAAGAGCTCAAAATGTGTGCAAGAGAAGAAAAAAATCAACACTTCTCAAAGATTGATATTAAGATATCCTGTGTTATTGACATCTGTGTTCAGTGGCTGACTTATATAATGCCTGATGGGGCATTTGTTAACTTTAGAGATGATCCAATATTATGTTTTCCTTCCTGATACCGAGTGTGGGTATCGGCTGATACCTAGAACTAATCCAATACAGGTGTAACTCTCTGGACCAACTGCTGTGGAAAACTGGCACATTATTTTATCCCTACTGTGAACTCAGAATATGGTCCATTAATTACAATTGCGATGTACAACCTTACAGTTGTAACCTTTAAAGTTGTCTTTTCTGAAAATTATTTTCTGTTTTGCAGCTAAATATTTAAGTAACAGTAGCTCATTTCCATTACAGTTTTTCTCAAAATAAAAGCGATTTCTTAAATTTCAACTAAGTACATTTGCGCTTTGAATGTATTTCCATTAAAGGAAGTTTTGGGCATGAGCCTCGTAATTCTCATAAAATTTCATCTCATGAGACTCCGCTGCAAGGGGTTCCGGCAAGATGGCGGTGTGACTAGTTGGGCTTTATCGAGCGCACAGCACTAAACTTTTTATTTAGGCATTCTCTATGAAAGTTGGCAATATTTTGTTAAGAAACATTGGTGCGTTTCATTCTACATCATTTTGAAGTGTCCTCTTCAACTTGTGCCACGTAAAATGCCCAAATCTGGACGGAGAAGTGAGCCTTGCTCAGGAGAGGAAAGTTCTGCTTGCACTTTTGCTAGCGACCATGACTACAGCAACGGCATGGATTGTAACCTACAAACGGCGTGCGAGGTAGAATTCCCTCCGCTACCTGTGACTCCAAGTAAGCCTCCACTTGCCAAGAAACCTGCCTTTTCTTATGCTCAAACACCGGACAATACTTTTAAATCTGATGATGCTGTCCGCACGCTGGCAAACCTCATTAACTCCAGAAGTGATGCGGTTGAGAAAATGGTGGACAGTAACCGCACAGAGATAAAAACTATGAATGAAAAAATTGTTCTCATTGAAAAAAGAGTAGAGAAAAGTGAGGAATCGGCTACGAAATGCATGTCTCGTGTGGCCGACTTGGAAAGTTACGGCTTCAGTGGAATTTGAGGTTCTATGGTGTACCTGAAGCTGAAGAGGAAAACGTGCATACAGAGGTGATCAGTGTGTGTCAGAAAGTGCTGCCATGCCAGAAGGAAAAGCTCCCAGATGCCATAGACATTGCTCATCAAGTTGGGAAAAGGCGCCAAGATGACCCAAAGCCCCGCGGTATCATTATCAGGTTCATCTCCCGCAAATCAAAGAGGTTGTTGGGGAAGCTGCCAAGAACAACGCCTTTCTTCAGTCCAGTGGTCTACGCTTCAACGAGGATTTGACGAAGGAGGACAGAGAAAATAGACAGAGACTGTGGCCTAAGATAAAGAGAGTACGTGACGAAGGGAAAACAGCCTACTTTGTGGGAGGAAAAAGATTCATCAACAGTGCAGAAATCCATCCATACCATCCATGCTACCTGCTCATCCCAGAGGAAGATCCAGAGACTTGGTCCTCTGTTTTCTCAGGTTAAAGTATTAATTTCAGAGGGGGTTACTCACAGACTCATTTCAAGAATGTTTATTCCAGTTGTGGTTTCTTAACCTCTGAGGTGACTTCTGTTGCTAAACCTATTCTTAATTAATCATTATCTTTAACATAATCAGTGAAGAAAGTTTCCCCTTGTTTTGTTTTTTTTTTCTTTTTCTTTAAATGTTGCTCTCTTCATTTTAAGAATAGGGATTTAAAAAAAAAAAACGGTCAACTGCACTTTATTATTGTTTAATCTCTTTGCCTAGTTATAATATTATAGATTGGTGCTGATCTTGATGCTGCATTACTCAACCAGTCTATCTCATAGTTAACACAGAGTATTAACTTTGTGTGTTTGTTTTTGTTTGTTTCAATTTGTCAAATTTATCTGTTGTGTCTCTTAATGCTAGGGGGTTGCGCAGTATTACTAAGCGTAAAGCTTTATTCTTATTAGCTAAACAGTTTAGATCTGATTTTCTGTTGTTTCAAGAGTTTCACTCTACTTCAGACGATGCTAACTTATGGAAATCTCAGTGGGGTAATGCCATATGGCTCTCTCATGGTACAGTACGCTCAGCTGCAGTGGCTACATTAAAAAACAGGTTTGAGGGTGAAGTGCTTCTAACAAAATGTGACCCAAGTGGTCATTTCATCTGTCAGGCAATTCAGTTCAATGATCTGATATTCATAATAACCAATGTTTATAGTTATACTACAAAAAAAGAAAACGATGACCTCCTTGTTATGATAGAGAACATATTAATGAGTTGGTTGGATAAATTCCCAAATGCCACTTTATTACTAGGAGGTGATTTTAATTCTATACTGGATAGCACCATGGACAGATGGCCTCCTGTGCAACCAAATAGGAGCAATGTGAATCTTAAAGTATTTATGGACAGGTTTAACCTTCAGGATATTTGGAGGTGTAAACATCCTAATGATAACATTTTTACATGGAGTAATAAAACTGGTTCAAGCCAATCAAGAATTGATTTTTGGTTAATTTCAAAAGGTTTTAACGAAAATGAAATTGAAGTGGATATTTGCCCCGCGCCTCTCACAGATCATAAAGCAGTTAGTATTAAATTTAACTTGGCCACCATAAAAAGATGTGCTGCTCTGCTGCTCAGTCAGCATATTGGAAATTGAATAGCTCTTCATTATCAAATGAAAATGTTATAAAAGAGGTTAGCAATCTCATTTCATACTTTTGGTCCAATGCTCAAAAAGATTAACAGTTTGGATCTAACTGGGAACTTTTGAAATTTGAAGTAGGTAAGTTCCTAAGGAAATTCAGCAGTGATTTAGCAAAATCCAAAAGAGCTGAAGAAGTTCACATAGCAACAAGGATCACTCGTTTATCTCATAAAAGCTCAGATGCCCTATCAGAAGAGGAAAAAATAGAACTTTCTAATTTGCAAATGAAATTAGATGAGTTGTACAACCAAAAAGAAAAAGGTGCTTTTATTAGGTCCAGAGCAAGATGGCTTGAAAAAGGGGAACTACTTTTTTAATTTATAAAAACATCATTCCAGAAAGAACAATATTGACAAACTTATTGTGGATGGAGTTCTGACAAAGGACGACAACGTAATACCGAATCACTGCAGCAACTTTTACCAAAAGCTATACACTTCAGAATTTTGTCAAGCATCAGCGGACTCCTTTATGAATTCCCTGACAGTAAAAACTATTACTCAGAATGAAATGAAGAGTTGCCATAGCTATATATCACTTGAAGAGGTTTCAAATTCAGTTAATTATTTAAAAAACAACAAATCACCAGGTATATATATCAGAATTTTACAAGTCATTTGCTGATTTTATTTCTCCCTTTTTATTGGAAGTCTTTTTGGAGAGCATAGTTAACGGATATCTCCCAACAACCATGACTCAAGGTTTGATGACTCTAATTCCCAAATCCAATAAAGACACTTCTTTTCTTGATAACTGGTGTCCAATAACCTTGCTTAATAACGATTATAAGATATTCGCTCCGTTACTAGCTAAAAGACTTAAGAAGGTACTGGACTCAATAATTGTAGAAACACAATCAGGATTTATGTCCAAAAGGCGCATAACAAACAACATCAGGCTAGTCATGGATGTGTTGGACTACCCAGAAATTATTCATGACAATGCATTTATACTATTTTTGGATTTCCGCAAGGCCTTCAACACAGTTGGGCATCACTTAATTTTGCAGTCTTTAAACAAGTTTGTCTTTGGTGAATACTTTTCTTCAGCAATGAAAACTCTTTATAAGAACAGTAACAGTTCTATAAAATGAACGGGTGGTACATCTCGTAGATTTAATTTGTCTAGAGGCATTAGACAGGGTTGTCCTGCCTCACCATATCTTTTCCTTATAGTTGCTCAGCTCTTGGCAGACCACATTAAATCTAGTGAGTTAAAAGGTGTCTTTCTTTTTGGTAAAGAATAAATTATAACTCAACTGGCGGATGGCACCACACTGTTCTTAGAAGATGAAAATCAAATCACTGTAGCAATTGATGTAATCAGGGAATTCTCTAAGGCTTCTTGTTCGTGCTTGAATTAAAAAAAACGGGAACTTATGGCTATAAAGGATTGTGCAACCTCTACAATTTGTAACATTCCAGTGAAAACTGAGGGCCAATACTTAGGAATACTAATTACCAAAGATCAAAATCTTAGAACAACTTTAAACTTTAATCCAATTATACAAAAACTCAAAGAAAATTAAACCATTGGCTCTCAGAGATCTGTCCATGAGAGGCAGAATTCTACTCACTAAAGCAGAAGGAATCTCCCGTCTAGCTTACGCAGCTCTGGCTTTGCATCTTGATGATAAACTTCTAAAAGAGACTGACAAAATGCTCTTCAATTTCATATGGAAAAATAAAACTCATTACCTGAAGAAATCAGTTCTTATGAACCCATATGAAAGTGGTGGCCTAAATTTTCTGGATTTTACTCATTAAACAATACATTTAAAATTAATTGGTTAAAGCAATTACTTAAAAACCCTACCTCAATTTGGAATATAATACCTTTCCATATATTATCTAAACTTGGTGGCATAGATTTTTTTCTTGTCTGTAACTTTGATGCTGTAAAAATGTCTGCTCTTTATCGCCAAGCCTTCTTATCGTGGTCACTTATCTACAAGTACAACTTTTCTCCTCACAACTATTACATCTGGAATAACAAGGACATCTTATATAAACACAAGTGTCTCTTCATGAAAAACTGGTTTGACAATAATATTTTACTGGTAGATCAGCTTTTTAGTAGGCAGGGTCTTCTTTTCACATATGAAGAATTTTTGTCACAATATAGAGTACCTGTAACACCTAGTGGGGATTTTGCAAAAGGGTTTGGTGCCATACCCTCTGGAGTATGTATGCTTTTCAAGTATCAATCTAGGTCTGGTGGTCAACATCTGCCCCTATTATCACCAGTAAACACTCCGATAGGTAAAATCTGTTTTTCCAGTCATTCTATTAACAACAACAGTTCTATAAGGAGACTATTTCAAAAGGATATAACTTCTTTACCTTGTGTCATTTCTTATTGGAACATGTTTGTGGATAATGTGGAATGGAGGAATGTTTGCCTCTTACCCAATAAGTATTTGATCACCAATAGAGTCAAGGAAGACTCCTTCAAACTTATCCATAGATTTTACCCATCAAAACTTTACACTAAAAATACGTTTAAAATTGACATTGATTCCGACTGTAGTTTCTGCAATCTTTGTCCTGAAAATGTTGTACATTTATTTTGGTATTGCTCTAGTGTAAAGAAATTCTGGCAAAAACTCTTTACTGTGGAAGAATGTATTGATTGGACTCTTGGAAAACAGCAAAAATGAAAACAACTGTGTATTCTTGATAAATCTTATTATCATATTGGCCAAATTCCATATCCATAGATGTAAATTTTCAGGCAAAAGACCACATTTCAACACCTTTTTAAATGAGTTCAAGCAAAATATGAATTCCATCAAATATTCTGAAAAACAAAAAGCAGTTAAAAGTGTTTCAGCTTGTAATATGTTTGATATCGCTACATAGACACTCATTCCCCCTGGCATTTAATGTTCACTTGTTTGTTCTTTCTCCTACTGTTAATGCACTGAAACTTTATATAACTGTATATGTTAAGTACATGACTGTATACTGTATACATATGTGTTGTAGATCTATTTTTGTATCTTGAGAAGTGCAATAAAGTTTGATTAAAAAAAAATATTTTAAATTAATGAAAAAAAAAAAAAAAAGGAGACTCCGTTGCAGGAGAGCTGGACGCTCAAACCTGTTGCTTGTTGGTACGGTTATGAGTACATCTACAGCCGTTGTCTTGATCATTTTGAACAAAGATGAAGGCAACTGATGATAGTTCAGAGGTGAAGTCTGTATGTTTGACAAAGGCCACATATAAGGGTGTAAGTATGATGCCAAGAAAAGTCTTAGTCTCCTCTTCTGTCCACACGTACAGTGCCATGTTGTCTTGGAGGGAACTGGTCATGTGACACCATACGTTACGTCTTGTGACTTGTAAATGTGGAAAAACTGTTTCCATTGCACTTTTGTGATATATTTCTATATCGAAATGTCTGAAAAACCTCCCCTTGAGAGTGTAAAAACCTTTTAGTGAAATTTGAGAGGTTTTTCGAAATTCAGGTGTTTCCGTAACCAGTTTTCTATTGCGCTATTTAGATTTTGTGCATTTCTTCGCTTTCTCTCCATTAAGACTCTTCAGGCCGTCTACATAATGATCTGTATGTTAAAGCACGCAGTTTGACAAAGCACAGCGTGATGATGGAACAGCCTGCTGTTGGTTGACAGCAGCTTACAAAGCCTTCTGGGAAAACATAATGGCGGTTAGCTTTATCAGTGTGAATAAATGGTTGAAAATGGATTTAAAAAATGGATGGATTTAATCTTTAAAGCCCCTGAGAAGTCACCTAAGTTCCAGGTAAGCTAGAAACTTCAGTTGGAGCTGCAATATTATGGATAGCATTACTGGAATGCTGCAATGGCTATCCATCCATTTTCTGTACCGCTTATCCCTTTCAGGGTCGCAGGGGGGGCTGTCCCAGTTGTCGTTGGGCGAGAGGCAGGGTACACCCTGGACTAGTTGCCAGTCAATCACAGGGCTGACATATAGAGACAGACAACCAGGCATTTTGACATTCACAACTACGTCTAATTTAGAGTCACCACTTAACCTAATGAGCATGTTTTTTTGGTGGTGGGAGGAAGCCAGAGTACCCGGAGAGAACCCACGTGTTCAAAGGGGAGAACAGCGAACTAGGAACCTTCTTGCTGTGAGGCAACAGCGCTAACCCCTGCGCCACCGTGCAGTCCTGCAACAGCTATCTTCAATGGGAAATAAAACAAAAGGTTATGATTTGTGGTTGAAAAGTTATTAGCTTTCAATAACCTGTGGCACGTTTTTTTTTTTGTTTTTTTTTTTTGTATATAACAAGGCCCGTCTGGAAGGGCTTTATACAAATATAAACAGAGAATAATGACTGTCATCCTGCCTTCAAACTTTGCTGCTACAGTGGATCTTTGTCTTCTTCTTTGTTTGCTTCTTCTCCCTGCTCTACAAATGTGTCTGTAGTACTTTCAAGCAGCAATGAAGAATTGATTTCCAGTTTATAACACTAACTTATAGCATGGCTAAATGAAGCAAAATGTAAAGTTAAGTTAAACTGTTTCGTACAGGTGCTTAAAAGTGTGTACTGGCTGTCACCAACACCTGCATTTTAAGCAACATCGGATGTATGTCCGATACGTACAAGGGTGTAGCACGGGGGAAAAAGGTTACTGATTACCTGGGCCTGTAGCGCCATATCATGTAATAACACCACATTATGTAATAACCCTAACCATAGGACTTAGTGTGGGCTCCAAGGTATGCCCTACCCAACTATCTTGCCCTAACTCTAACTGCTTAGTGACTTTTGCCTAAACCTAACCCCCCTTCAGGGCTCTAGACTAAACACCTAACCTTAACCCTAGGACTTAAGGTGGGCTCCAGGGTATACCCTACTACCTTGCCCTAACCCTAACCACTTAGTGGCTTACAAAATATGGCGTTATTACATAATAAATTGAACATTTATTACAATATTACATAATGAGGCGTTATTACATAATGTGGTGCTGCAGGGCCCACAGTATGGAGGGGTCCTTAAGGAGTCTGCAATGAAAAGTGTGATTTTATCTATTTTTTCTAAGTAATTAGTGTCATTATTGAATCAAAAGTGACAAAATGAATCAGTCAACAGATTGAAATTTGTATCAAATAGAGCAAAATAAATACTGGGGGCCTCTGCTCATCCCTTAGTAATGTCCAAATGGTGTAGTCCAGCACTGCAAAATAATGCAAGTAAATTCAATTTAATCATAGCCAGTTAAGGGGGGACTGTGTAATATTCTTTCTGGGGTCCCAAAATCCCTAGCTACACCCCTGGATCTGTGTATTGGAATCAGAACAGCTCTAGTAAATATCACACATCACAATGTCAGACCACACCAGATATGGATACAAACCACTTACTGCAGGTCCAAGTCAAGTCTCTTATAGTTTTATAAATAATGATAGACAAAGGTATTCATATGTATCCCTTTAACAGAGCAGTGTGGGGAAAATATTCTCTCTTTTTACTGTCATGTAGGCTGTGGAAATGTAGCAGATATGGAAAAAAAAAAAACAAAGAAAACAACTCCTAAAGGAGAGCATAACATTGCTTCAGCTGGCAGATATATGGACCCTCAGGTTGTATATTGGCCTGCCCAGATTAAAATCCTCTATGACATATTTTTCATGCTTATTTTATAATTTACTGATATTTCAAATGAACTTGTGGGCTGCATTGAGTCTCCCGGCTGCCAGTTGCCCACCCCTGTCCTCATCTGTACAGTCAATCTGAATTTGTACACTTCTGGAGCACAAACAAACAAACAAAAAACAAACAACACACAGGGAAGCAAATTATAAATACTACCACAATGAATTGGTTTTAAGAAACAGGATGTCTTCCAATAAAAATGCTGTTTCCTCTTTTTCTTAAGTTTCACTGTTTCCTTCTCAAGCTTTTGAGCACTCTTTTGACATAAGCCTCACTTTCTGCCCTGAGTTACATAAACAGGATTTTCCCCTGTTCTCTCTCTATTGATGTGAACTGTAAAGTGTGCAGGTCATCATGATTAACTAGCCATAGAAGATCTGCTTCAGTGCTCCTTCAGCGGGACACAACAGAGCATGATGGTAACATGCAAATCATGGGATAAAAATATAGTTCAACCTCACATCAGGTTACTGCTTTTAAACATGCAAATGAGTCTATAGTTCTCTTATCTTCACCTCTAATAATCTAAATGTAGTCAGAATTCAAACATTTTCTGAACCATGATATCTCATTGTTGTCATACTAAACTTTACAGATGACAGAAGTTAAACAGATTTGGGGAGTTAAATAAATCTGCTCTGTGTTTAGAGGTAATTCCATTCAATCATGTGACGGTCATGTCTGGTTTTTCAAAGAAGGAAGTATGTACTGTCACCGTACTTTCTACTATAACCTGTGGTTGACAGACAACCTGTCCACACGCTGCTTCAGCTGCACTGGAACAATTTTAGAGCAACTTTAAATAATCTCCATCCCAGCAGCACCTGCTGCCCGCCTGGTCAGTGTGTGGCTTCTGACTCAGAGAGAGGTGTTACAATCAGTGTGACAACAGCAGAAGTCCTAATGTCAGTCTGAATAAAGGTCTGAGACCGCAAAGATCCTTTTCCTCAATCAATAACAGAAACAATCAAACACATTTCGTAAGTAAAATAAAACAATACTTACAAATTATCCAGACACATGTCTATCATTAAGTGCTAACAGAATATGATCACCTCTTTGGAGTGTGGTATAGAAAATATATTTTTTAAGATTACCTACACTCAAGGAGCAAAAATTGTATGTTTCTATGCCTCTACCTGCAGTATCGGACTGATTTTTAATATTTTCGTGCATCATAGCATCTTTATGCAGATCATATCCAACTTTACACTTCCTTTAAACCCATTAAGACTTTAGGACTTTAAAATCACTAGCTAGATGAGTGAACATTATCTCCAGCTTAGATAATGTTACAGTACTGAGTGTCAAGGCTGCACATAAGCACGGACAAAGGGGGAGTCCACTATCTTCTTTCCATGAGAAAGACAAGGTTAGCTAAAAATAGATCTTGGATGACTTAAACTCTGACTAAAAGTAAATATAGTTTTGGTCAGGGACACTAAAATGAGAATAAAATGTAATTTTCTTTCGTTTGAAATTCAAAAGCCATGACATTTCTCCACAGTGGGTAAATTTATCAAAAAAAAAAAAAAAAATGCAACTGTCGCATTCACCACCAGATTTAATACAATCTGATAACCAGAGAATTGCCACAACATTCCTGGTAATTTTGTATTAAGTTACTTTCAGTGATGACAAATTGTTTCTAACTTCTATTTCTGTATGCTGTGTTGTTTTCATAAAAATGACTTCACAAAGTATGACTGTTAAATGCATACTTCAACATTTTGGCAAATTCACCCATTGCCATAATTCCTGTAGTCTTGGTAATAGGTTAGTTTCCTCTAGTTGTCAGTGAGAGCTGTTTCTAGATCTGGGGGGACCGATATACCAGCTGCACAGCTAGCGCTATGTAAGCAGACGGTATTTTCGGCTTTCCCTCCTCAAACTCATCAAATACACAATCCAACAACTCCAAAACGCTCTCGTGGACAAGTTGTGACCTGCACATACACCACGCTGTGAAATAATAATGTATAATTATGTAACATTACAACACATGAAGCAATTACTCTGAACTATTTCTTGAGTAAACCACTGGGCGGGGTGACACAGTGCAGCAGCCATGTCTGGAGTGTAGTTCCGGCTTTGCATTTAACTTTAAAACATCTCTGTCTCATGATGTTCCATGATTATTTCATAGCGCGGTGAATGTGCAGGTCACGACTTGTCCACGAGAGCGTTTTGGAGTTGTTGGATTGTGTATTTGATGAGTTTGAGGAGGGAAAGCTGAAAATACCGTCTGCTTACATAGCGCTAGCTGTGCAGCTGGTTTAACTGTCCCCCCAGATCTAGAAACAGCTTGCACCGACAACTAAAGGAAACAAACCTATTACTAAGACAATAGGAATTAAGGCAATGGGCGAATTTGCCAAAATGTTGAAGTATACCTTTAGAAGCCACACATCTATAGAATTTACTAATCTGCTTAAAAGATGCATCTTTTTATTAATTTATACACTATATTGCCAAAAGTATTCATTCACCCATCCAAATAACTGAAATCAGGTGTTCCAATCACTTCCACGGCCACAGGTGTATAAAATCAAGCACCTAGGCACCTAGGAGCTCAGTGAATTCCAGCATGGTACTGTGATAGGATGCCACCTGTACAACAAGTCCACTCGTGAAATTTCCTTGATCCTAGCTTTTCCACTGTCAACTGTCAGCGGTGTTATAACAAAGTGGAAGCGATTGGGAACGACAGCAACTCAGCCACGAAGTGGTAGTCCATGTAAAATGACGGAGCGGGCTCAGCGGATGCTGAGGCGCATAATGCGCAGAGGTCACCAACTTTCTGAAGAGTCAATCGCTACAGACCTCCAAACTTTATGCTGCCTTCAGATTAGCTCAAGAACAGTGCGTAGAGAGCTTCATGGAATGGGTACCCATGGCCGAGCAGCTGCATCCAAGCCATACATCACCAAGTGCAATGCAAAGCGTCGGATGCAGTGGTGTAAAGCACGCCGCCACTGGACTCTAGAGCAGTAGAGATGCGTTCTCTGAAATGATGAATCGCGCTTCTCCAACTGGCAATCTGATGGACGATTCTGGGTTTGAATCGCCAGGAGAATGGTACTTGTCTGACTGCATTGTGCCGAGTGTAAAGTTTGGTGGAGGGGGGATTATGGTGTGGGGTTGTTTTTCAGGAGCTGGGCTTGGCCCCTTAGTTCCATTAAAAGGAACTCTGATTGCTTCAGCATATTAAGAGATTTTGGACAATTCCATGCTCCCAACTTTGTGGGAACAGTTTGGGGATGGCCCCTTCCTGTTCCAACATGACTGTGCACCAGTGCACAAAGCAAGGTCCATAAAGACATGGATGAGAGAGTTTGGTGTGGATGAACTTGACTGGCCTGCACAGAGTCCTGATCTCAACCTGATAGAAGGCCTTTAGGATGAATTAGAGAGGAGACTGAGAGCCAGGCCTTCTCGTCCAACATCAGTGTGTGACCTCACAAATGCGCTTCTGGAAGAATGGTAAAAAAATTCCCATTAACACACTCCTTAACCTTGTGGAAGGCCTTCCCAGAAGCTGTTATAGCTGCAAAGGGTGGACCAGCGTCATATTAAACCCTATGAATGGGATGTCACTTAAGTTGATATGTGAGTCAAGGCAGGTGAGCCAATACTTTTGGCAATATAGTGTATGCACATATGCAGCTGTACAATAATTCACAATATCTATTGAGATAGCTGTTTTTTTTTGTTGTTTTTTTTTTTTATGAGGTATTTTTCTGTTACTTCCTAAGTAACACCTTTCTGGCTACCCACATCCCGTCAACTATGTGCTTTGCATGAACAAACACACACACACATACACTGTGCTGTGATCTGCTTGTCTACACATCTCTTACGCACCCCCGCCTCTCGTTCTCTAGGGACTGTCACCACACCCTGGCCTTCCCCTCCACCACCTCCTCATCCATCTCCTACTTATTTCTGATGATAAGTTTTGTTTTGCTTAAATATGAAACAGAAGTAAACCACGCAAGGATATAATCTTTAAGGCCTTAACAAGAGCCGGACATAGCACTATTCTATGTAAAAGGTGTTAGAACCTCTCACATCACACTTTAAAGTTTAAAGGGGAACAACAAAAGCAAACTTTGAAGTTCGAGTAATGTGGATGAACAAAAAAAAAAAAAGACTGCAGCTCTCCTGTTTGTCCAATCCAGACTCCAAGAACCTATTTTGACATATGGCTGATATTTATAACTTACATATCAATTGTAAATGTTTGCAGACATTTTCATACCAAAATAATGCCAATAGTATCTTTCTCATAATAATTATTGTGCATCTCTGGTCTTGAACATTTGATTTCATTTGTTTTAATTGTTTATTATTCTCTTATCATCTGATCAAATCTGATACAAACAATGTTGGTAATAAGATTAGCAGTTATCCTCTTTCAACTCAAACTCCCAAGACCATGTTAGCTGTCAGTAATTTGAAAAATAAGAGAACATACAGTGCTTCACAAATTTATTAGACCACCACCCAAAGTAAGGTTTATGCCACAGCTGCATCATGAAGTGCTTTAATGCGGACTCTTTCATTTTCAGTGAGCTCTCCACGTTTTACCATTTTGAATAGGAATGAGGAATTTCAAACTGAATTCACCTTTTTAGACCCAAATTTGAGCCGGCTCACTGGGCTTCTCCGAGAAGTCAGAAACTAATCAAGCATAACATTCAACCACTAAAACTCATTTTTCTGTTCAGGAATGCAAGTCAATAACTATAATTTGACATATTAATGAAGAAATAATAATGTGCTTTACTATTTTTCCAGTTTTTTTTAAATCAGTAAATTTGAAAATTCATGGATAACAACAATAATTATATTTTAGCATTAAAAATATCATTCGGGTTGAAGAGCTTCTACATATTGGAGTATTAACCATTGCAGAAACATAAAAAATGATTTTGGTAATTACCAATGCAGTTAATTTAGGACAGCTATGGCATAAACTTTACTTTGGGTGGTGGTCTAATAAATTTGTTAAGCACTGTATAATTTAACAAGGAAAGCACTGGGGAAAAAAAGGAAAACACAATATTTACTGCTCTGGTCAACAGTATACTAAAGTGCATGTTTGAAAAGGAGAAGGTTGATGTTTACAGTGTCAGCGGAGGAGAAAATAATTACAGTGTCTATAAAAATATTTGATGTTTATTCTTTAGTGAAATGGGGATCACCTGAGTGCAGTGAATGTGTCTCAAGAGATTGTAGTACAACAACATCTGTTTCTGGAAGGTCCAGTCACTGGTTATTCAGTATTCCTGGCTACCATTTCACCATGAAAAGAAAAGAACACTCAAGGCAACTTGCAGAAAAGGTTTTTGAAAGTATGAGTCAGGGGAGGATCCATGCACTGAATATTCACCAGAGTTGAGTTAAATCCATCATGACTAAATGTAATGAATATGGCACATACGTAAATCTGCCTAGATATGGCCATCCTCACAAGAAGGAGAAGGTGACAAGTGAGAGAGGCCACCAAGACACCTATGACTACTCTGAAGGAGTTCCAAGCTTCAGCAGCTGAGATGGGAGAGACTCTGCATAGAGCTGTCAAAGCTTTACAGGAGAGTGGCAAAGAGAAAGCCATTGTTAAAGAAAACTCATTAAATCTGGACTAGAGTTCACCAAAAGGCATGTGGGAGACCTCATGGTCAAGAGGAAGAAAGTTCTTTAGTCTGATGACACCAAAATGGTACTTTTTGGCCATCAGACAAGACATTATGTTTGGCGGACACCAACCACTGAACATCACCACAAACACACCATTCCCACTGAGAAGCACGGTGGTGGCAGCATCATGCTGTGGGGATGTTTCTCAGCAGCCGGCCCTGGAAGGCTTGTAAAGGTAGAGGGTAAAATGAGCGCATTAAAATATAAGAAAATCCTTGAGGAAAATCTTGTTCAGTCTGCAAGGGAACTAAGGCTTGGAAGAAGATTTATTTTCCAGCAAGACAATGACCTGAAGCATACAGCCAAGGCTACACAGAAATGGTTAAAGAGGACAAGGTGAATGTTCTGGAGAGATGGATTCAAAATCCAGACCTCTGATCAATAGAGAATTTGAGGTTGAAAACCTGACAGAGCAGTTTTGCAAAGATGAATGGAGTAAAATTGCAGTGTCCAGAATATTTATGCAATCAGTTATTTTACATTACATATTTCATAGAGGTCTTTTCGTAATAATTATATATATATATATATATATATATATATATATATATATATATATATAAAATCAATTAAAAAATCAATAAAAAGACAAAACACCTAGGGGGTGAATACCTTTTTAAAGGCACTGTATATTAATGAAATAATGTAATAAGCTATAACTTCCTCTTCTCCACTGATACACAATGATTCTTTTGTACAGTTTATCAAAGTGAATCAAGACTGTGCTCTGGATTTTATGTTCAGACTGTTACTAATGCCCACTAACAATCTAATATCAAAATAATTGTACTTGATTAGTTTCTCGGTCAAAATGTCATAGCGTCAACTGTGGAGCTAAATGGTTTGAATAAATGGGTTTAAAATTGCAATCCCATAATCATATTTAAAACTTCAATCAAATTCAGTTTAATGATTGTGTCTAAGAAATGTGGTGGAAAAGAAGCTCACAGTACATAAAGATGGGATAATTCAGTTTAGTACAAATTCTTCTGTGTAATACATGAAATTATGTAGTTGTTTATATTACAGCAGTTCCTCTCTCCACATTGTCTTTGGGGGTTTTTTTATTTTCCATGGTATACCAGCTTTAAAAATCCATGATGTTTTTGTGTGTCCTCTGGTCATATGACACTTTTATAAGCACACTGAAAACATTTTATGCCACTGTCATCACAAATGTCTGCGGTCCCTCCCATACATGTACATTTCCCACACCAAAGCAAAGTTTTCTGAGTGTCTGAGTGTTAGTAGCTGTTTTGGGCAGCAGGCCCCTGTGTTGACTGTTCCTCTTTTCTGGGGAGAAGTTGTGTGCTGGACGTTCTTCCTGGGCTCCTTCCTGCGTTTCCTGTCCAGAGACAGATCAGGCGGTCAGGGATCACTGTTGTCAAAGAGTGCAGCAACCAGGACAGAGACTGACGCAACCCTCAGCTGTGTCTTCACCCTCACAGATTCAGATCAAATGTGTTCTTGTTTATAATTACTCTGGAGCCAGACCTGTTATCACTTTAGGTCTCACTCGCTGACAGAGTTTCTACTTTTCACTTGCTTACTGATCAGTGTTCATTTTGAACTTGGTGCTGATTTTATGTTGGCATGATTACAGGATAAGTCACATGTGAGTCTCTCAGCTTTAAAGTTAACCTTTGCTCTCTTTGTATTTCATCTTGAGGCCCTGAGCTCAGGTCAGTGAACAGAGGGAACACAGATGGATGTTGGTTTTATATTAATTTGGAAATGTTGGCAGGTTACAATAAACCACTTTCTTGTAAATCAGTGCACTTCCCTATCTTCACTTTTGCTTGTTAATCTTTCTTGCCACATCGTACAATTTCTAGTATTTAAGCATTTCTGGAAAACTGGTGAGATGTTTACATGCAGTTTTCTCATTCAGAGGTTTAGAATCAAATATCTATATTTCATTTTTTACAGATTTTTCTTTAAAATCCAAAGAGTTTACCTAAGAGTCATAAGGCTGTGGGGACTTTTGTTTTCAAGGACATGAACTGATACTGATAAGAGGATCTGATCCTCGATCACTGGTTACCATGGTGTGAGTTTGTGTTTGTGCGTACTCATTATGTGTGGTTGTGTGGCTTTCTTTCCCTACATGTCCCAGGATGTGGGCTCCTCGTCCACCTGTGTCTCCTCTGACTGCGTCCCCAGCCCTCTCCCAGTTCCTCTCCCGATGCCTATTCTCATCTCACCCACCCTGCCTCTAAACCAGCACACTCCCCAGAGACACCACCAACGCCCTCCTCACCACTGATTGCATAACGCAACCTGTTCACGGAATATCACAACTTCCCATCAGGGACTTCTGTGAATGCTTTTTGTTTGCATGACCTGCCATGACATGAAGGAATTAATGACGGCCAGTATATCAGTCAGAAATCATTTGTATGTAAGTATTTCTCAAATTTGCCCAACCACCAAAAATGAAACTTGTTTTCATTTTTTTTTTCTAACACATAGTTGCTTTTTAAAGTTTGAACACATGAAAGCTCATGTGAGGATTTTTTTCATCAGGATATGAAACAGACTGAAAGTAAATCAAGAGGCTCTGCAACATGCAAAACCAAATCAATAAATAAAGAGTGGACAAAATGTACTCTCCATACTCTTTTAAAGACTTAATAAAAAAAAGGATTTTTAATTATGACTTTAAATTCAGCATAATTATCACCAAATTACCATGTTTTATGTTTAACTAGCTTTATCAATCAAGAACTTTATTTGTCCCCAGTAAGGGCGATTCAGTGTGCAAAATATGGGGAGCATAAGAAACATTCAAGCCACATAAAACACGCAAGAATACATAAAAACATGAAAACATGCTTTATGCATGTTTAGTTATAAAAAAAAAAGGTAAATGTGCAATTTGAAATAATTTTGAAATATTTTTAGGTTTATGAAGGCATCTGGTGATCCCCTCTCAGTGCCCCTAAGGGGGTCCCAACCCCTGTGTTGAAAACCACTGGCTTAAAAAAATGTTAACTAACACTAATACTAATAAAACTAAACTAAAATGAAGCATTTTTGAAAAAATAAAACTAAACTAACAAACCAGCAGGGAAAAAAAATAAACAAAACTAAACTGAAATTTGAAACTAACAAGTCAAACTTAAAAAATCCAAAAATATCTTAACCTTGCTGCAGATTTGAAATTTTACCAATATTTACAGCTGATTTATTGGCCACACTCACCAGCAGAATGTATGACTGAGTTAAACAGTTTTACTCAGAATCAAAGATCCTGCCTCAGTTGTTTTATACTTTTTAGTCACCCTCATTTCTTAAACTTTAAAGGGTGCTCTAAACATTGAAGGAACCTTAAAGAAGATTTGGCGGGTTATGAAGCTGTTCATAGCAGGTTGTGAAGGCATGCATAGAAGCTCTAAGTAGACTTACAGAACATCCATCCAAGGCCTCCCATGGGGGAGTGGGGAGTAAAGGGGAGAGCTTTCTAGAGCCCTGCCAAATGTGGGGCCCATGGAGGTCAGCAAAAACATAGTCAGTTGTTTAACTAAGCTGTAATAACTATATCTTTTATCAAACCTGAATAACAATCCCTCTTATAAGAGAAACAAAAATAAAATTTATTGATTAATGCTGTAGTGCAACACAGCATTTTTTTCAAGATGTAAACCTCTTTTCTTAAAACAGTGTGACCTTTGTTAGGTAATGATAACAATGCAGATGGGCCAGTTAAACTAAACCATTTGGAAAGTACTGTCAGAAGTCAGGATGCCAGAAAATAAAGGAGAAAAAACTGATATGATTTAAGTGGAAAATTAATCAGATAAATATGAAATGACATAACAATGGGCGACAAGTAAGGAAAATTGTTTAAAACTGTCAGAATGTGGATTACAAGTGGAAGAAAGTGGCATAAAGTGATTAGAGGTGGCAAAAAGGGGGCTGAAATAAAAGGAGCTGAAAAGGGTTAAAAGTGGGAAAATGTCTCAAGAATGGATAAAAGTGGAAGAAAGGAAAAAATGGGTTAAAGGTGTCAAAAATGGGCTGAAAGTGGCAAAAATTGTTAAAATTGTTTAAAACTGGCAGAAAGGGGCAAACATGGGAGGAAGTGGCTTACAAAGTGATAAAAAAGGGGATTAAAAGTGGCATAGAAAATAGCAAAAATGTGTTTCAAGTGGCAGAAAGTGGCAAAAAGGGATTAGAAGTGGCAAAAAAGTTTTTAAAAAATTGGCTTAAGTTGTAAAATAAAAGGGGTTAAAAGTGGTAAAATACAATAAAATGGTTCACAAGTGACAGAAAGAGCAAAAGATGGGTTTTAATTAGCATTAAGTGGTAAAAAGGTATAAGAGTTGGCAAAAAAGGGGCAAAAATGGATTAAAAGTGGCAGAAAGGAAAAAACGGAATAAACTGAAAGAAGCGGTGAAAATGGGTTAGAAATGAAAACAAGTGTTGAAAAGGATTACAAGTGTCAAAAAAGGGTCAAAAGTTGCAAAAATGGCTGGAAAAAGAGTTGAAAAAGGGGTTACACATTTTCAACATCAGACTAAATAGCTGAAACAATTTTCAGCTGCAAAATGGGGTAACTGTTAGCCAGGGTGTTAGCACCAATGTTACTGATTCAAAACACATGTGTTGGCATTGTAAATAAATCTTAAGCTAGGAGGGCCCACTAACTGGGTTTTTCAGCATCCCAGACAATTCTTTGGGCAGGCCTGCATCCACAAATCTTTTTAGTTTTTCCTGGAATAACGAGTAGATTTTGGTCTTTTTCTCAATATTTCAACATATTTGTATCATTTTTCCTGGATAAAAAATTGTTTGTTTGTTTTTTAATCAGGAAATTCCTCAAAAAATGACCAAATATTTAAGCTGTCTTGGGAAATGGAGTAAAGTATGAATGCATGTAACTTTGTCAACGTGTTTGATTTATGCTCTCTTTGTTCAAGCATGTTTTTTTTTTTTTTTTTTTTAGTTATGGGTAAATTTGATGGAACAAGCCTGTTGTTTCTATGAATAATTATTGTTAATTTAAAAGTGTGTGCTCTATAGAAAGATTCACATTGTTATTTAGTGCTCCATGTTTGTCATTGTCTGTCAGCAGGTCTGCTGTCTGAAGCTCTCACAAAGGCAGACGTTTGGTTTTACGTTCACTGTTAAATTACCCTTTAGATAAAATGTATGCTAAATCCAAATAATGTATTATGTTTCCAAGACTGAATTTATATATTTGAACAAGATTACACCAACTTATCAGATATTGTTGTCTTGTTTTATTCCTGTTTCTCAAAGCCTCTCTTCTGACAGTTCCAGTACAGGAGAGACTTGATGTCTTTTTACAATGAAAAAGGTGCCTTTATATTGGTATTGATGCCAGTATCAGCTAATATGAGTTTAGAAGCATCAATATGTTAGAGATGGGATAAAAGGCAATATTGTACACCCTTATTTACAAATCTAAAAGACAATCATTCTTCAAAAAGACATTCTGCTTTGCTTGCAGAGGAAACAAAAATGGGACACAAAACCAAAGTTTGTCTCTGGAGCTTCTATAAATAGATACTATATCATGGAAAAAACAATGAGAAATAATGATAGTGCAACAGTAATGACCACAGAAATCATGATGTTTAAGGGAAATTGAAAGTGATCTACAACAAAGAAGAAACTGAACAAACACTTAGAGGCTGGGAAGTTTCTTTTTACAATGTTACAATGTCATTTAGCAGACGCTTTTGTTCAAAGTAACATAATGACATACTACTAATGCTTTATTAAGGCTTGATTACTGCTCTAGTGATGCTTTGTTAATGTTTTATTAATGCTCTAGTAATGCTTTGTGAATGCTTTATTAGAGCTCTAGTAATAGTGTGTTAATGCTTTATTAATGCTTTAGTATTGCTTTTTTAATGCTCTATTAATGATCTAGTAATGCTTTATTTATGCTTTATTTATGCTTAATTAATGCTGTATTAATGATATATCAATACTTTATTAATGCACTAGTAATGCTTTTTAAATGCTCTATTAATGTTTTATTTATGCTTTGTTAATGCTTTATTAATGCTTTATTAATGCTTTATTTATGCTTTATTAATGTTTTATTTATGCTTTGTTAATGCTTTATTAATGCTGTATTAATGCTTTGTTAATGCTTTATGAATGCTCTATAAATGCTTTATTTATGTTTTATCAGTACTCTATTAATGCTTTATTAATGCTCTAGGAATGCTTTGTTAATGCTTTATTAATGCTCTAGTAATTCTTTATTTATGCTTTATTAATGATCTAGTAATACTTTATAATGCTTTATTTGTGTTTTATTTATGCTTAATTAATGCTTTATTAATGCCCTAGTAATGCTTTATAAATGCTCTATTAATTCTCTATTTATGCTTTATTAATGCTCTATTTATGCTTTATTAATGCTTTATTAAGGCTTTATTAATGCTCTAGTAATGCTTTGTTAATGCTTTATAAATGCTCTATTAATGCTCTATTAATGCTTTATTTATACTTTATCAATGCTATATTAATGAACTATTAACGCTCTAGTAATGCTTTGTTAATGCTTTATTTAATGCTCTAATAATGCTTTTTAATGCTCTATTAATGCTTGATTTATGCTCTATTAATGCTTTATTTATGCCTAATCAATGCTCTAGTAATGCTTTATTAATGCTTTATTTATGCTTTGTTTATTCTCTATTAATGCTCTTTTATTGATCATTTAATGCTTTATTAATGCTTTATTTATGCTCTATTAACGCTCTATTAATGATCTATTAATGCTTTATTATTGCTTCATTAATGCTTTATTAATGCTTTATTTATGCTTTATTAATCCTCTAAAATGATTTATTAATGCTTTATTAATGATTTAGTAATACTTTACAATGGTTTATTTGTTTTATTTATGCTTTATTAATGCTTTTTTAATGCCCAAGTAATGCTTTATAAATGCTCTATTACTTCTCTATTAATGCTTTATTAATGCTCTATTTATGATCTATTAATGCTTTATATATTCCCTATTAATGCTCTATTAATGCTTTACTAATGCTTGATTTATGCTCTATTAAAGATTTATTAATGCTTTATTAATGGTCTTTTAATGATCTATTACTACTTTATTAATGCTTTATTTATGCTTTATTAATGCTCTATTTATGATATATTAATGCTTTATTAATGATCTATTAATTCTTTATAATGCTTTATTTAGGTTTTATTTATGCTTTATTAATGCTTTATTAATGCCCTAGTAATGCTTTATAAATGCTCTATTAAATCTCTATTAATGCTTTATTAATGATCTTTTAATGCTTTTTTAATGTTTAATTAATGCATTGTTCATGCTCTAGTAATGCTTTATTCATGCTTTATTAATGCTTTATTTATTCCCTATTAATGCTCTATTAATGCTTTATTAATGCTTCATTAATGCTTGATTTATGCTCTATTAATGATTTATTAATGCTTTATTAATGGTCTTTTAATGATCTATTAATACTTTATTAATGCTTTATTTATGCTTTATTAATGCTCTATTTATGATATATTAATGCTTTATTAATGATCTATTAATACTTTATAATGCTTTATTTAGGTTTTATTTATGCTTTATTAACGCTCTATTAATGATCTATTAATGCTTTATAAATGCTCTATTAATTCTCTATTAATGCTTTATTTATGCTTTATTAATGATCTAATAATGCTTTATTGATGCTTTATTAATTCTCTATTAATGATATATTAATGCTTTATAAATGCTTTATCAATGCTTTGTTAATCCTTTATAAATGCTCTATTAATGCTTTATTAATGAATTATTATTGCTTCATTAATGCTTTATTAATGCTCTATTAATGCTCTAATAATGCTTTATTAATGCTTTACATATGTTTTATTTTTACTTTATTATTGCTCTAATAATGCACTATTAATGCTTTATTTGTGTTTAAAGTGTCTAGTAATCAAAGCATAACCACCAAGTTTTAAATTGTAGCTCTATTAAATGTTCATCCATGAAGACAGTATTCTTTATGCTGGTTTTATTGTTCATTCTCATACTGTGTTGTATCCTTCTTGCATATTCATTCATTTTTATGTATGATTACATCTATCCAATAGCACTGCTCCACTCTTTCATTATTGGTCTATCATATTGCAGTGGTCATTTTTCAAATATGGCTTTCTTCCGCACCAGCTCATTCATGACATCAGTGCAACCCCTCCATCATCTTCAGATGACATCATCAGCCACCACCTCCACCCCTGTCTGGACTCCACGGAGGGACTGATCATGCTGCCATTCAGGGCAGTCCCTGTCGAGTTTAAGTGCCAAAAACTGTCCATCACAAATGTTTTTATTCATTTAATGGCCTCTCCTGACTGAGCTGAAATGAAAAGCACTGAGGTGTCGTATGGATCCTCTCAGAGCTGTGATATAATCACGGAAGGGCTGCCATATTTGCTAGAAATTAGTCATTTCCCCTGATGTCTCCTATTGGACTTTCTCTTCTAAGGACTAAAGAGCTCTGTATGCCCGGCCTCAGAATAAGGGGAAGTCTCTTTGTTCCACATGTAAACTCATCTCAAGTGTCATATAGACAGGACGTTCTCAGGGAGCTCACACTATACAGTAGTCATGTATGTCATGTATGTGCTATAAGAGCCTTTCCATATAACCTTGACCGAGCTGTCATTTTATAGAGGGAGACGTGTCCATTTATTTCTACAAATTTCCAGAAGCTTGATAGCATGTCTACTGTTTCTTCAGACTAGAGTTGTTCTGAGTTGCCTGAAGACTCTGTCAGTCAAAGTCAACACATTTTTTAAAATCTTATCCCCAGGTGAGATTGCACAAATTAAATTCCTGCTGATACTTGATAACAACAACAGCTAAAGTGAAAGGTCAATGCTGATTCTGCAGCCTAACCTCAGGGACACTAAGGACCGAGGAGTCAGCAATACAGAGAAATCAGGAAACAACAAGAATAATTTATCGGGAAAAGCTTTCATTTGCAGTTATTCTTCTTTTTTCTGCTGTATTTCCTTAAAGCAAAGCTTCTCACAAACAGCTGCTGCTTCCTTTAAGTAAACCACTGGACAATGATGTTATAGAGCAGATGGCTATGGTTGAATATGTTGGCAGCATCGGCTCTGTTTGTTGCCTGTCTAATGATTTATTGTGGGAAGCCTCAGACGCCACAAAGACGTGTTGCAATCCAAAGAGAACCACACTGCAGACGCTGGAAATGAGCAAAAAAGAGACTTCGTTAGCAGAAATATTCAAGAGCATGTGTCTCCGTCCCTTCCGAATAGTCTCCTCAGAGGAGTGGAAAAATACGCCACCAAATCTGTCAGAAATGTGGGTTATTTTCAGGTTTGACAAGCAAATGTAAAGAGGCTTTTTTGAGAAACAGGACATCATAAACATGACTAATACAGTTTATAATAGCTCTCCCTTCTTAAGATTCTGCATGTCTAATTTTACTTCTTTCTGCAAATGTGTTCTTTATTCAGCCATTTAACAACTAACATCAACATATCATGAAACATATTTGGAATCTCTTGTCCTGCTGGAGCTCTAAACTTTTCAAATGTTGTGATTGTGAAACTTTAACAAGCAGAGAAAAGTGAAACCCAGAACTGTGGACTTAAAAGGGAAACCTCCCGACTCATTCAATGGAAAAAATCTACACAACAGTCAAGGTTTTGTTTAACACAATGTGCCATCCCTGAAGCATGCCATCTTTAATCTTTAAGACCATAATCAGCTTTTATACATATGCACTAAAGGAAACATTTTAATACTCTGTGTAGCTCCAGCCCAGGGACATTAGGTGGACTACAATGGTGGACTCTTGTTCAGGTTTTGTTTGTGCCACTCACTCCCAGCTGACATTTTCTTGAAATGTAGTCTCTTTGCTGATTAAGGTCACTTAAAGCAGTGGTTCCAAACCTTTTTTCTTTAGGATATGGTTCCAGGGCTCTCTCAAAATAATGCCACAACTTGGTTTTGAGGAACACCAGCCTATCACACAGGCCCTATCCAGATTAGTCAATCATGGCAGGCCTATTCTTGGAGCAGACATCCACTGACCACTGTAGCAGGGCCCACGCTCACAGGAGCAGTGAGCACTGGTCCCTGCAGGGTATCAGAAGCTCAAAACAATGGCCAAGAGCACCAGCAAAACAAGATATTTGCCATCAGCAGAGAAGATTTGACAAATTTTCCATGGGCAAAGCCCACATACTCAGCTCTGCTGCTCATCCCACAAATTCATGTTCCTTACTAATGTGACACCATTAATCAGGGAAGTAAACAGGCTTTCCAACAGTATAAGTTTTATTGCCAAGATGCATTGTAACGACAAAGAAATAATCCTCCCATTACTTTTTGTGCTAAGTTCAGTTATTTCTGAGGACCTATGTATGATTGTCAGAACACAGAACTTTTATGAAACAAAAAAAGTGTTTCTGATTTTGTGGATTATTTTTATGTTAACATGACCTGACACAGTTTCCATACCAGATTAAAATTTCTCACAATATCTATGTTTCCAATACCCACTTTTTAAAGTAACTGAAAAAAGTTTGGCTCTAATGCCCCTTTGACTACTCTGTGATTTAAGTCCTACTCTTGTGCCCAGACAACATAGCAGTACTTACCAAGTCACAAGGCCATTACTAACGCCCTTGACTTCTTGGGGCAAACTGCTGAAGTATTATGTATGATAAATAAATGAAATGTTAATGTAGAACCAGATATGCTATTTAAAGGGGGATGGGGGTAGAGACGGTTTCCTGTCACAGTTTTAAAGTTAGTTCCTGTTCTGTGGAACTGAGACAGAACTCTGCTGTATGCATAACCACACAGGCAAGTACTGAGATAAACACAGTATTCACCTGGATTTTTATCCACTGAACCATCAGTGAATTGTTAATAAATCATATGAGGAGCACATGACTTCTTTCACTGTGTGATCTCTGAGTCAACACAGGAAACAAAGAAAGAAAAATTTCATTATTCAGAGAAAAACATATTTAACCAAACCATCTCTTTTAAGTGTTGTTTATTTTGTCACTAGATAACTCTGTAGGGCTACAACTTAAATGTTTATAAGTATAAATGTATTATTTAGTGTTTACATTCATGTTTTTATTTAATTTTATGGGTTTTTTTGCATGATTTTACTTCCATTTGCTGTATTGTATTTTATGGGACCAACACTACAGATGTATGTTCTGTAGAAAAGGATTTATTTAGCATTTAACCATTAGAAACTCAGGTGTGTAGGATTGGGGAACTGAAAATGTTTCTCGTGTTTATTTGTGTGTGGGTGTGTTTGTGTATGTGTGTATTGGTGGTTTTACCATCAGGCATAGGTGGGAAATTTCCTCATGCTCCAAGGGGTTTAAGATGAGGTATGTGTCTAAAATTACTTCTTTTGATTAAGATGTGTTTTTTAATGTAAATAAGGGGCCAAGAGTGAACAAAATAGCATTAAAATAGATATTGATTTTCCAGAGAAGTCCTTGGGGACTCCTGGGCCCAACAGCAAGGTTCAAGCCCCTCAAAAAGCCCCATAAATGTCTTTGTAACAAGGAATTATATAGAGCCCTATAGACAATGAACTGGTAGATTACTGTGTGGTTAAATTGATAAAAATGTTTAATTTGTGACAGAAGAACAAATACTGCACCTTTAGTTGAGTTCTAAGTTCTCTCTTGTCTTCATGTGTTAAAATAGTATGATATTGTGAGTATGATGCTCCTCTAAGAGCTGTCAGATACTTGGATAATTATTCTGTCCTGTCGTGCTCCAGCTTTGTTGCCTGAAAATCCTGTAAATATTTCCTTCACTCACTCTCAAGTCTGCCCACAGAATTTTTTGGGCTCTGAAAATCTGAGTGAATTGGCCTGACCCAGCTGTGATTAGCTGACACCACGAGCTCAAAAGTGAGTCCAGCTTTAACTGGTTTTGAAAAATGAAAACATGTATTTGTGGTAACTTTAAACCACTTGTCAAACTTTTTAACCCACTTTCACCACTTTTTTCCAGCCAATTTTGACACTTTTCCACCACGTTCTGCCCTGATTTGCTAGTTTAAATCAATTTTTGCCATATATAACCAATTTGTCCATTTTTTCAATATTTGACACTTTTTGACCCCTTTTACTACTTTTTCTGTCCATATCTGCCACATATAGCCCATTCTACCACTTCTTAACCCATTCCCATAATCTTCCCAGTCTTTTTTCTTTCTCTTTGTGCCCTTATTGCTTCTTTTAACCCTCATTTGCCACATTTTTTGCCACCCATCTTTGACTCTGTTAACCCTTTTTTAAAAGCAGCATTCAACCCATTTGGTCACAATGTGCCATTTTTTTACTGCCATTTTCTACCACTCATAAGGTGCTTTTGCCACTTTAAAGCTTTTTTAAAGAACATTTTCCTGCTCATATTTCCTTCCCCCCCCCCCCCATTTTTAGCCCCCTTTTGCCAATTTGTACAGGTTTTGCCTCTTTTAAACCAATTTTATGCCATATTCAACCCATCTTGCCACTATTTGACTAACACTTTTAAACTCCTTTCAACATGTTTTCTGCCCATTTCTGCCAACGTCAACATTTTTGCCATAAGTGACCCAATTATTTTCCTCTTTGGACCCTTTTTCATACCACTTTTTACAGCTTTTTCTGCTGATTTTTACCCATTCTCACCTTTTCTCCTGCCCATTAGTCCTCTAGAGTCTAATCTAGAGTCTACCACAACGAGAGCACACGGTACATCTCTCCCCATTTTGCTGTGACTCTTTATGCCACTATTTGACCTATACGTTTTTGGACTTATTTAATCATTTTCACCTTTAAGTTGTCTCATTTTCTTCTACTTTATTTTCTGGCATCCTGATATTTGTGTAATTTGTGGCTTAGCTATGAAGTCTGAAGTTACTTTCCAGTGGTTTAGTTTAATGTGCTCATCCACATTGCTAATTCCCCCCAAAAAAAGGTAATTCTGTTTTCAGAAAAGAGGTTTAAAATTTGATAACGGCTATGTTGTACTACAGTATCAATAACTGTTGTTGCTTTAATAAGAGTGGTTATTATTCAGGTTAAAAATACACAGCTCAACTTTACAATGGACCATGATTTTGCTAACTCCATGGGCCCCAGTTTTGCTAGATCCCTGAAAGCTCTCCCCTTTATCCCCCCTTATAGGCTCACTATAATTGCTTTTGCTTAAATAAGGAGAGAGCCTCTTATTCTTTGTCTTTGTCACTACAACTGCCCCTGTGCGTGCTTGTGTGACTGTTTGTGTAATGCCTACAGCTTCGGTCCAAAAATATTGCACGCACTTCCTTGCCGACATCACCACCATGACACACGTCTGACTTTTGAAGTGACACCGCCAGAGTCTAGTTTGAAATGACAAACAGAATTAAGAGACAACGTATGAATGAATGCTGTTGTTGTCTCATTGTGAAAAGTGTGAAGTGAGTAGCTCGTCTTGGTCAGTTCTTTCTTTAGGAGTCATGGGTGAGGATTTGTCTGAGAGCTTCCCTGCCTTTGGTTTCCCAGATCCTTCTTTTAGTTTCATAAAGTTTCATCATTCCTACGCTGTAATAAACCGCGTGTATTCTTAATAAATGTCAGCCTCAGATGAGAAGCGGTCCCTTACATTCAACTCTGTCTTTGAGTAAAAGTTCAACATGCCATATGGATGAAGAATTCCTGATAAGCTTGAATTCAGCAAAACTCAGTTATGAAGAAATAAAAAAGAAGCAGAGTTCAGTCTTAAGCAATTCTTCCTTGTTAGAGACTCCATGACATTTTAAAGTTCAGAAACATGGAAACTGTAAAAAAGTGACATTTACACCTTGAACTCTGCACACAGTTCCAAATTTTGTGTTGCAAAGCATCACTGAAACCAAAAGTGATGTTCAAACTTTACAAAGGTACCTAAATATCTATTAGGATTGTTTGAGACTGGACTTCATCATCGAGAAAATGATGCTTGAGTCATTGAGTGAAATGGGCCAATAAGAATAGTTTCCAATGAATCAGATAAAATCATACTAATACTAATAAAAATTCTCTCAGTGATGTTTTTAAATCAGAAAATGTTGCTGATAAAGCTAATAACATTTCACTCTCGACTTTTTTGGATAGAAACGTTTTCTTCCATCATCCCCTTGAAGTAGTGAGAGTGGAAAGGTCAAAACTTTTAAAGACAGGACAGAAATCTAATGTTAACTGGGCAAAAAGAGGGTGGTGTGGGGTATAAATGGCTGGAGGGATGGCCAGAGAAAAATAAGGGAGAAAAGATGATTGCTATGATGGCTAAAGGTGGGAAAAAGCCAAATTAACTGATTTATTTTTAAAACAAATCACCATTATGGCCACCATGTTGGCTGCTGTAAATTAAGGGATTACGAGGCGTTTAGCAGGAAAGACTGTTAACAGGTGAGTCAAGCAAGCAAAACACTTTTCTCCTGATACTGTTATATCTTTATTACATTTAAGACTGTGTCAGTAATTCATAGATTACCATGGTAACTGCTCCTCTGTAGTGTTTTAAACTAGAAAGACAACAATCGAGACTTTAATGCTACATGTGGGCTCACCTATCAGCATTTGTACATTATTATTATTATTATTATTGTTGAAGACACTTTTTTACCTTGAATAAATCCACTTTAACACCGTGTGCAGACTTCCTTTCTTTCCTCAGTATTGCTTGTTTGTCTGGTTCTTGCTTTACTTTCTTGCATGTGCATGTCTTCACTGTGTGTGTAACACACACCTCAGTATCAACAATTTAACAAGTAACTGTGTCACTTAGATTACACAATACAATGTAAGCCAGTTACTTTCCATTATTAGTTAAAGCTTTTACGTTACAGTTAAAGTGCAATTGTTGCTTTAAGGTGATATTAATGTGACTGTGAACATTTGTTCTTCTATTTCACAAAATGTTGTGTTGTCAGTATCAGAAAATATGAGCGTGAGTAAACACTACTGTGAAGCAACTAGCATTAAAGCCTATAATTATCAACTCACTCTATAATATAATAAAACTATAACATCAGGAGAAGATTATATTTATTTATATTTATATTTATCTTTTTATATTTATTTATTTATATTTTGCTTGATTTGTAATGTAACAGCAAATAAAAAATGTAATAGGTTTTAAAAGTATGCCCTAAAATATGCATTTTGTGACATTATCGACCAGTTATGACATTATGGGTTTTTAACCACTTTTTTGTTACATTATCAGCTTTTACCTGGCCAGTCTGTTGCAAAACCAGGATGTTTAAATGACTCCATAAGAAGTCAATTATTCATCAAAGCGAACAGAAAGAAAAAGATCAGCACACTCTGACCATAATGCTGCTGTGGTTTGTTTTATTGCATGCTTTTAAATCAGCTGTGTGCATTATATTGGCAATTGAATTATATTTGTTGTCGTCCAGGTAACAGTGAGCTCTGCTTTTGTCCTGATGCACTCATGTAGATCTACACTTTGATTTAAATCTTATATAGTAAATGAAATGGTGAAGAGCTACCTAAATAGTCAAAATACTAAAGTGTTGTATGCTTTGGAAAAGTACTAAAAACAGTCAGAGACAAAAGTATTTCAAAGCTACCAGCCTAAACAAAGTACTTTGACTATTTTAGAAAAAAAAAAGACATTAAATGGTCCAATATTTTTAATTTTTTTAGTTAAAATTCAACATAATACTAGCCATTCTCCTATTTCACTAATCAAAACTAAATACTACAATAACATGATCAAAAAAGGACAAGACAATGCAAAGCTCAGTAAAAAACTTTGTTTTACTTGATACACAGTTTGTAGAAATGATAAAATGAAGCTCAACTTAAACAGTCTGATAGTAAAACCTATCTTTCACACAATGCCACGTTAAACAGCTCATTTTTGTTCTCTATAGAAAATACAAAATATTTATATATAAAAAATCAATGTGTTGTGCTTCACTCAAAAGCTTGTTGACTTAAGAAGCAACTCAAAAACAAGAAGGATCATACATGTCAAAATATCACAAGAAATGAGAACTAAAACTGTTCGATCGAATCTGTCATTGTACCGTTTTCTAGGATCTTAACAAACAAAATAATGATAATCTTTGAGAGTAATCTGAGTAAGTCTGTTTTGTAAACTCTGAAACATATACTGAGTGAAAAGTGACTAAATAACTAAGAAAGGTTAGACTCAGGAGTCTGTATCAGCTTTAGGTACATCTATAAACATTATTATACAACAGTTAGTTCCATGAATGCTTGAGTACAAACACACTGAAGATTTTATGTCAGCCCTCCAGCTTAGATTTTTTGACAGCTGTTATCCAACATTAAAGCAGATTTTCTTAGTTCACTTCAGTTTGTACTGGCAGCAGAGCAAGTGTCCCACTACTGTCTCTCTGATGTCTTATGAATGGAAACATACAGACCTAGAGATGTACAAAATGCTGAGAAGGTTATCGATGGAAATATTTAGACATTCAAAAGTAGCAGAAAAGCAGGAAACAGTTTGTTTTGCTTGACAAAAACAGCTATGTGTGGTCTCACTAAAGTTTAGGAACTGGCTGTGATGGTAAAGACAATAAAATACAAAATGAACACAAAAAGTCCGTTTCTTTTTACTTTATGCTGCCTTTAGAACTGCTGTATAAAAATGACAAAGAAGGTCTTCATTCTCTCTGATAAGGTCAGAAGAACGAGGCCTGGCCCAACTAAGATGGACCAACAGTGGTACCTTTTGAATCATTTGCTTAAATCCAACACACACTTTAAGGAAAACATTCATTTTCAGTATTACTTTGTGGCTTTTCTGTCTCCTTTTTTAGATAGAAGAGTGAAGGAGGGGGGATGACCCAGGCTGCCCAGTCTCCCCTTGTGTAAGGGGTTCAGATAAAACCACTTGACTAGTGAAAATTCAAAGCCCTTAATAAAAGATTTTCCCCTCACTGTCTTTCTGTCTCCCTTGCCATTGTGTTACTTTTAGTCAAACCAAATTGTGAAACATGTTGTTTTAAACCGGGTTCACTTTGTGAATGTTTGTCAGAGAAGAACAAAATGTCCTTATTGTACATTCAGTGGTAAGAGCATCCGGCTGGTGTGTTTGAGCTCACAGTTCAGGCAGTGATGGGCATGTTGTCCCGGTAGCAGGCTGGCCTCTGGGGGGCGCTGTAGCTGCACAAGTCCTGGTAGATCCGGGCCATCTGGTCAGAGGCCGCACTATCAGACATGTCCAGGTTGGGGTTGTTGGAGAAGACCGGAGGACGCCTCATGTTCATTGTTTCTAGCAGATGCTGGCAGTGCACTACAGTGATCTGTTACACAGAGAAAGAAAAGGGGGTTAAATTTCAGCATGAGCCCATCTGTGCAGAGGATTCAATTCCTTATCCTACACGTGGTTTTAAAAAGCTTAAGCCTTTAAAGCATTTCAAAAGTGTCACATTAATTCAAAGTTTCAAACTTGTGTTTTAGGCTGCTCTTAGTCACAGAACGACCAGGATTCAAGCTGACTTGACTCTCCTATTATTTTATTTATTGTATCATTTTATTGTGTTGTTTATGGTTGTTCTATCTGCTCTAATCTATTTTTATATTAGATTTTATTCAGAACCTGTGCATTGCTGTGTATCTGTGCAGTTTTAAGTCTTTCATCTGGACTTTGGGCTTTAATTTAAATTTTAGTGTCTGTCTAGGTCATACAGCGCTTGGGTCAGCATTAGTTGTTTTTAAATGTCCTCTATAAATAAATATGACTGAACTTGACTGAATAAGCATACTTTAATATTCATTTATTTGTTTTAAATCAAGCAGTTTTGTCATATTCTGGCTGGTCTTACCTGCACGATGATCAGTTTGCTTTTTGCATTGTTGAGATCATGGAGCTCCTCTCCAAAACACAGAGTCACTGTTGGATCTGGAGCAGGAAACTGACCCTCCTGGTATAGTTGTAGAGCTGGAACATTAAAAAAAGTATTTGGAAAATCATCAACCCACTTTTATGACCCTGCTTTACATTCATATCAATGCTTCTGAGATTATATCTAAACAAGCATGCTGCTCACCTTGCAGAAACCTCCCTGTGTCAAAAATCTTGACCACAGCATCCCTCTCCAGCTTACTAGGCATGGGGCTGTACTGTGAGCCCACTTCTCCAAGCCCACTCCAGAAGACCCTGCTCTGGCACAGCCTCTTGATGAAGATGCCCTCCTGGTTGGCTCGGACCAGGATGCCTCTTTCCAGGTGGCCCAGGAGCTTACGTGTGACTTGGCGCTGGCGCTCATACTCGATGAGCTCAGCAGGGGGGAAACAGACACTTTGCATGCTGTCTGAACTGTAAAGGGCGCCCCGACTCAGGTGCTGCTGTGGGGAGATCCTGCAGCCTTCAGGATGAGTTACCACCTGTGTGTTCATCAGTTTCCCTCCGTAGAAGAAACTGATCATCATTTGGGAGAAAGCTGGAGAGGAAAGGAATCAGTAAGCTTTGCTTATCTTAAAAAGTCTTTCTCTTATTCTTCCACGATTGATCATTAAAAATGCAAAGGCATACCTGAGCCGACAGCACCTGATGGCAGAGGGTCCTGGTGTATTGGGAAAGCTGTGAATTCAAGGAGGAGGAGGTGAGATTAAGCATTCTTTAACATGAGCACACATGTCATGTCATTATTTTGCTGCATCATCAGAAAAAGAGCATTTCTCCAGCACGATCACACTAAAAAATAATCACTGTACTCAGCAAAGTTCAACAGGATGTTAGTCAATTCTTCCATTGCAGAATTCAACAGACAAGCCAATAACCTCTATTTAGTACCCACCAAAGCAGGGACATGACATCGAGATTTCCACTGTGGTTATTTTTTTAGACATATTAAAGCTCATTTCTCACAGAGACAGAACGGTCTCACATCAGATATGATAACCACCCTGATAAATGAATAACAGCTGTACTAAAAACTGATAAGAAAAGGCTGTTTTACCATTGATGCTGCCCTGGGACCAGTACTCTGGACTGGACTGGATACTACAGCCTTCCTCCTGCAGAAAGACAACAAACATTGTTTTCAGCAGTGAACCTTTGTACACTCATTGCTCATGAAGCGTACGTGGAAGTGTGACTGTGCTCTGTGCAACAAGTGTTGAAGGAGACCGAGTAGAAATGAGAGCGTTAGAGGTGAGAAGCGTGGTTTTGATTCATGCTCTGAAGCGGAAAGTGGTCTCACCTCTTTGATGAGCTCCTCTATTGCTGCAGGGCTGCAGTCCATGTCAGTGATATCACCAGAGCTGGAGGCTGCCAAGGCCATCATTGAGCTTTTGCCATCTGAGGGTAGAAGGGCAAATGCAATCATTACCATCATTGCATTGAGTTTCTCTTGAAAAGAGTTTTTGAATTATTCATATCTATTATATGACTTTATCCTGTAACATGTAATCAACTACTACTCTGGTTTAGATCATCAGTGCTGGCTCTCAGGACTTCAGTCTTAAATTAAAGAGAGATGCATGGATTTTGACAAAAATGAACTCAACAAACTCACGCTTTTGCTCTTCCTCAGGTACGATGCGATAGACTTTGTAGGGCTCGGAGATGTCCAGCTGTGACCTGTCAGTCACCTCCTCAAAGTCAGGGCTCTTATTCAGGGCACAGCGGAGCCGGGTCTTCCATGTTGCAGGCTCAGCCTTATCCCCCTCTTTAAACTTGCCTTTAAACATAGCCCAGGCCTGGAGGAGGGAGGCAAAAACATAAGATAGGATGATTTTCAAAAAAAAAATAAAAAAAATAAAAAATAAAAAATACAATAAAGCTGTTGTTGTTTTTGTTTTAAAAAAAATGACAAAGAAAAAAGAAAAATAAAGATAGAAAATCTCTTTAAGAATTACTCTGAATTTTCAACATGTGATTTTATAATTCAGAAAAAAATAAATCTTCTCTATATACTATTCAGTGACAAGTAAAACTGTATATAAACTGTAAAATTTTTATAGTTTTCTTCAGCCATAAAGGAGCCAGGCTTGAGGAAGCACCAGAGAGTTCCATCAAGTTTCCTCTAAGGTTGTGTTTGAGGCGAAGCTGTGCGTAAAACAAAACTTAGTGCAGAAACCCAGAGTTTGATCCATGGAAAAACACAAGAATGCTCTCAAACCTTGAAAATGGATGCGTCTACTTCTTGATTGTAATCCTGTTTTCCTGCGTGTTTCCACGGAATTCGGAACAAAGTGCGGCTTTCATCCTCCCACTGCAGCCCGGAGTACTGCGCGCTCTCGATCTGCTCTATCAGCCACTGCTTCAGTCTGCGCCCTCCAGAGTTTGACATCTTGTTGACCAAGTATTGTTTACCTGTACGTAAATGAATGCACATGGTGTCAATAATGTTTACAGATTTATTATCTACTTTTTCTAATGTAGAAAAAATGTAAATAGGCCTAACTCACTCCTAATTTAAATTTGAGGTAAAAAACAAAAAAACTTACAGTTTGTGATAACGTTCAGAAGATGATCGATAGACCTCTGCCCGATTAAGTAAAGTGAGATCAACTCGCCCCTACACATGCCTATCAACTTTATAAAGCTCGGTGTTGTGAATGAAGCATCTGCTATTTGATTGGACAGCGCTGCCTCCTTCTGACCAATGATTCGCTGGAGCGTCGTCGGGCCGGCCCATTCCGGAAGCGCTGTTCTTCTAACTGAGGGCATTTACAAGAAATGGCCTGACAGACTTGCCGGTTGTTAAAGTGCTGCCCACGCTATGAAGTACGCTGTAATGAAGCGCAGATAATCCCGGAGAGTCACAAGTTACTTGTTCTGCGGGGGATTTTTGCGCCTCACGCCAACGTAATACATAGTTTATACGCCCACGCAGCCCTGTAGACAAACCTGAAACAGAGTTCAGGTGTAATGATGGGGGCTGATTCCATTGCACCGAATCCTCCTGGAGAAATTACAGTCGAACATGAGGTCAGGTTTGACTGTGGGAGAATATTTAAACAGAAACAACCAACATATTTTATACACGTTACTTTAAATGTAGACATATAATTAATTTCGTTCCAGCAGAACCTTAATCAGCCGCAGCTGAATGTATGCTTACCCAGTATCCCCCATAAAAGGGACAGCTTTCTTATTTTTAACCTGAATAACACCACTGTTTCAGTGTAACAAAAATGTTTTAATAAATACCTTTCTTAAAAAGGAATTACCTTGTCATCGGTGGTGTTAACAATGTGGATGGGCACACCAAACTGAATGATTAGGAAAGTAATCTCAGACTTCATTGCTAGGCCATGATGAGCACAAAGGATGCCAGAAAATAACACAAAAGATGAGACAACTTTAATACAAATAATTACATAATTGTGAAAAGTAGCAAAAACATGTGCAAATAGTCGCCAAATCGGTTAAAACTCACAAAAGAAGTATCAAACATGGGTGAAAAGCAGCAAAAAATTGGGTAAAAATGTCCAAAAGAGATGGTAATGAAGTGGCAAAAATGGTTGACAGTGGCAAAAAATGAGATAAAAGTGGCCAAAAAGGACTGGCAAAAATAGGCATAAAGTGGCAAAGATGTTTGACAGTGGCAAAAATGAGATAAAAGTGGGCAAAACACTGGCAAAAATAGGCATAAAGTGGCAAAGGTGTTTGAAAGTGGCAAAAATGAGATAAAAGTAGCCAAGAGGACTGGCAAAAATAGGCATAAAGTGGCAAAGGTGTTTGAAATTGGCAAAAATGAGAAAAAAGTGGAGAAAAGATACTGGCAGAAATAAGCATAAAGTGGCAAAAATGGGTAGAAAGCAGCAAAAATTGGACAGAAATGGCAAAAAAAAAACAAAAAAAAAACAGCAAATGTGGATGAAAAGCTGCAAAAATGGTTAAGAAGTGGCCAAAAGTACTGAAAAAATACACGTTGAGTACCAAAAACGGGTGAAAAGCAGAAAAACTTGTATAAAAGTGGCCAAAAATAAGGGCAAATATGGGTGTGTAGTAGCAAAAATGTAATAAAGCTGGCAAAGCAGTGCTGAAAATTAGATCAAAGTGGCCAAACAGTGGCAAAGGACGGGCATTAAGTCTCAAAACTGCAGCAAAAAGGGGCAGAAGCGGCAAAAAAGTTAAAAGTGTCAAAGTAATGAGTAAAATTGGTGGAAAATGGTTGAAATGGGGTTAAAGATTAGCTTGAATAAATAATTCCAACATGAGAACCCAACAATAGCTCGACACACTTTCATCTCCAAATTGTTAGCCAGGAAGCTAGCTTGGATGCTACAACAAACATACATTAACACCATAAATAAATCACAGCTGAGGAGGGGCCATTTCTGGGTTTTTTGGGGCTGCCCACAGATTTGTGTGGGCAGCCCTGTGCTTACCCACGAGAACTATGTCAATATTTTGTTTCATTAGAATCTAAACTTTCAACAGTCATAAAGCCATCTGACAATATTCCTTTTAGCCTTTAAAGCCCCTGCGAGTTTTTATCTGGTTTTCAATCAGACTGAAATTAAGACTGAAAGTTATGACCTGCTAAAGGGGAGGTGATATGACAGCCTTTTTTGGTTCCAATTGTCAAACATACACCAAACAAAAAAAAAAAAAAAAAAAAGATTAACTCAGTTGTCCAGTAAAATATGATATTTCTAACAAGAGAATAGATCTCCAACCAGGTTGCTCAGGTAATGTCAGACCTCTATAATAAAGTCAAACACACAGCAAAATTGACAGTGTTAATTCAACTCGTATAAAATTAAATTTGAAACTTTAAAATGATCTATATTGGTCTACACTATAGTCAAACTATGCTTTTGAGAGTGTCAAACATTTTACAACATGACAGAGCGTCAGTTACTCTCGAAAATCAGTGCCAAGGTTGGTCTCCTCTGATAAGAACAAAGCAGAGACTCAAGCTCATAGCAAGACAATACATACTGACGAAGAACACGCACATGCATGTCATCCAAAATGCTGATCTGTTTCAGTAATTCAATTCAAAAAGTGAAACTCATATTTTAAATAGATTATTACACACAGGCTGATATATTTCAAGGGTTTATTTCTTTTAATTTGGATGATAATGGCTTACACGAGTTTCACTTTTGAATTGAATTACTGAAATAAATTAACTTTTTTGATGATATTCTCATTTATTGCACCTGTGCGACAGTAACTGTTAGTGACACAGTGAACCAGTAATTCATGTCTCAAGAAGTGCAGCATCTACCCATAATTCATTATTACTGACTGGCCCCCACAGGTGTGACCTCTTTAAAGTCGGCCACTTCACTCATGGTGCACACCTAAAGGCATTCTGGGAAAACTATGCAGGTTACGGGATGATAGTCCAATAATTTGAGTATTATGACAAACAAATACTTAAATTGTTTGAGAACCGTTGATTTAAAACTAAAAAAAAGGGTTCAATCAACTCAGAAAAATAGAGTTTAAATAGCTGTTTGGGATTTTTAAGTCAACACAACTCAATTGTTTTAACCACCTTTTACTGTTCAGTTTTAAAGTGCACCAAAAAAAAGTTACGTTCTAAATACTTAATTTGTTTAAAACAGGTAAACTGAAGTAAATTGAGTTCTTTAGCTTTTTATGGCCATGATGTACATGTGTTATATTAAGTTTTTATAACAGGTAACAACAAAATGAATTAGTGAAAATGATGTTAGTTTTTTCAGTGTCAAAGCCCACGCTGTGTGACTTTCCCAAGCATGTTTCATAGAATTCAAACTTGATTCCAACTAACAAAAAGTGATTCAAATCTCCAGAGTAAAGAATGTGACCACAACAGATGTTTGGATTTGTCTGTCCTTCAGTTTCAGTCCAAACTTTATATAATGATAAAAAACATTTTTTCTGACACAAGCTGAAAACTCATTTATTCAGTCTGGCTTTTATGTAGTACTTTATAATTTTATGAC
Source organism: Cheilinus undulatus (assembly GCF_018320785.1). NCBI lineage: Eukaryota > Metazoa > Chordata > Actinopteri > Labriformes > Labridae > Cheilinus > Cheilinus undulatus. The sequence continues at coordinate 15,714,225 of NC_054865.1, forward strand.
TCTACTGTATATGCTATCAGAATCAATGTTCTATTTTATCCCATTTCTTCAGAACATTCAAATCTTAGTTTAGGGTTTTCAGGTTTTTATTTAACTCTAGTTGTGATCATCCGTGTTTTTATGTCCAATTTTATAGGGTTTGAATTATTTGGAATGGTAAATCTTTCATCATTTTTAAAATATTATTATTATTATTATTATTATTATTATTATTGTTCTTCTTCTTCTTCTTCTTCCTCTTCTTCTTATTATTATCATGTGCATTAGACTCTAAACCTTTTCACCGTTTTACCTTTTTGCCAATCACTTTTGTACAATCCTGTAAAGCACTTTGAACTGCAATTAAATATGTTTGAAAGGTGATATATAAATAAAGTTTGATTGATTAAAAAAACTAATGACGTTGATGTATTTTACACCATGTAGCTTTTGCTTTCTTGTCCCTCTTATTCATGCCAGTCACTTACTGATAGTGGAGGCAGCTGTGTGAAGTGTTGATCAGTACATAGCCTATGTGTACAGCTTTTTGGTGTATTTATACTTTAAGTAGTTAAAAATCAATCATTTAACTTTTACTGAGTATACTTTTGGGAAAGTAACTTCATTTTAAACAGCATCAGCTGAGAGATTAAAAAAACTAAATAGCAAAAATGGAGGTCTACGCTTTTCATCAGCAACTACCACATGGTGTCCAGAAGCACACAATGACAGAAAGGCTCAATCCCACTTCACCCTCTGATCAAGCTAGGCCCCTAAGTTTTGTGAATTCACCAATGCATGGTGTCCTGATGATGAGTTTTTATTGTTTATTTCATCTTCAACTGTTGTTTCCAATTTCCTTTTAGTTTTTGATAGGTTTTACTCCTAGTTTGATATTCTAGTGAAGTTCTTATTTTATCAAAATGCTTTGTTTTAGTGTTAGTTTTTTTTTTCTTTAAGTTATATGAGATACTGTCAGGGTTGACACTAAAAAAGGCCACAAAAAGTGAACATCATACAGTTGAAAAAAAAAAGAATAATTATATAGGCTACTCTTCACTTTTCATTTAATTTACTCAAATGTAATAGTTATCTATTTAATTTGGATTCCCATTCACTGTTACCTGGAGCACAGCTAGTCTCCCTGGGGTCCAGGCCAAAAACAAACATATTAAGAGGCATATCATATAAAAATTTAACTTTACAAGAAAGCACCACAGTCTGTGCAAACATCACATGTTGGAAAGAGAATTAAAATCATACTCAAATCCAGAAACTTAAAAGATCCATTAAACTTTACAATAATTTCTGTAAAAATAAAATAAATGTCAGCCACAAAACACTGACACAAAGGTTAGGATAAGAAAAACTACAAACACTATGTCCTAAAAATATGATGTGCCAAAGTGTTTTAATATGATTTTTTAAAAGCATTTTTTGTGTTAATTTAGTTAGTAACAGTGGTAAGAAATTCCATGCCTTCATTGCTCTGTACTCTACTGTACGTTTAAGGAAATTAGTGTTTGCTTTTGGTAGTGAGAACTGTCCATTTGTTGCCTGTCTAGTGGTATATCTATACCATTCTAAATTCAGTTTGAGTTTCCTGTACTGATAAACAGGTGTTTTAAAGAGCAAAAGTTTCCATGTTGCCAATAGTAATAAAGCAGTCATCTTGTCATATGGACATTGCAGAGCCGGGGGTGCTGCCTTGTTTTGTAAGAGTTAAAAGATCTCAAGACCTAACAATACCATGATGGAAATCTTTTCTCAATCAAATCAGACCAATTTAATCTCTCTTCGCTTGGGTGTGAGTGTCAGTCTACTTCTGTTGAGGACTAAAACTAAGGAGATTTTCTTTTTTATTTTAGTGTTCATTGTTTTGTTAAGACCTTTCTAAATTCAGTCTTGGTTAACTGTTATGATAACTACAAATGGAGTGTCTGGGAAATCTCCTTGAACGTCTTGCAAATCATCAGAAAGTTTTGAAACTTAGAACAACAGTCTGATATCATAATTGAATGTTTTTCAATTGATGGTCCTATATTACAGATTATGGCCAGACTGAAGCCTCTCCTCAGTGGAAAACACGAGACCCCACTAGGAGATTTAAAAGGAAAAAAAAAAAAACAAAAAAACAACCTCCATGTGAAATCCAAGCAGGCTCTCATGTGCACTGAGGGGAAGTTGCCGTATAGCCACTCACATAAAGCCCAGACCAGTGAAAAGCTGCAGTGATGGTTGTCCACCTGGAACTTTGCCCCATCTCCACACAGGATCTCTGGAGCTCAGAGTGTCCATCAGGTTCTTGGTCACCTCTCTACTAAGGCCCTTCCACCCCAATTACTCAGTTTGGCAGAGTGACCAGCTCTTGGAAGAGTCCTGAATGTGCCAAACTTCTTCCATGTGAGAGTTAAGGATTCCACCGTGCTTTTGGGAACCTTCAGTGGAGCAGATTTTTTGTAGCCTTCTCCAGACCTGTGCCTTGCAACAATCCTGTCTCGGAGCTCAGCAGGCAGTTCCTTTGACCTCATGGTTTGGATATGCATGTGAGGCCTTCTACAGAGAGAGATGTGTGCCTTTCCAAATCATGTCCAATCAATTACATTTTACAGGTGGACTCCAATCAAAGTGTAGAAACATTTCAGCAGAGATCCAGAGAAATAGGAGGCTCCTGTGCTAAATTCTAAGTGCTGTTGCAAAAGGTTTGAATTTGTCATTGAATAAATTTGCAAAATTTCAAAATTCATTTCTCACTTGGTCATGGTGGGATACTGAGTGTAGATTAATGACAAAACTTCCTTTCTACTGCAGCATCAGGCTGCAACATAACAAAACTAAAAAAGTGACAGGGAAATGAATGTTTTCTGAATGTGCTGTGTCAGGAACTTGCAGGGCAGTCCCATTTTACGGGGAGGAGATCACCACCAAGGGGTACCTTAAAATTGAAAGGTGTAAGTAAAAATGGGACTAATCCAAAGTTCAACATTACATCCAGAATTTACAGTTGTACTCCATTTCATTAAAAAATACATTAAATTAAGCAATATGTTTGGAGATTCCTATTCTCTTTTTTCCACATAAATCATATTTTATTTTCAATCCCCTCAAGTATCATAAATAGGCAGTAATTTGAGTAAATACTGAACCAGTTTGAATCAAAGTTACAGTACTTTCACTTGATGACAGTTTACTAGTTCTCTTTCAACCCTGGTATCAGCTATCACTCATACACATTCAAACACCACTGGTGCAGCAGTGACAGTGATCTGCCCCATGAGTCTTCAACATGTGACATGCTGAAGTTTTAGGGATCGAACCCCTAAAACTCCAGCCTTACCACAGCCACATTGTTGTGTAGAGAAAGTTGCCATTTTCAGCTTTTTTCCTTTACATGTGTAGTTGTGTTTTATTCAATTCCCATACAGGCTTCTTCATACATTTAGATATATCCCTCGTCAATTATCATTGCTGTAAAAAATGTAAAAACAAGGATGCTCAATTCATCCTGTGACACTCTATATCCATTATCAGGGCTAGTCAGTCTTTTTCTTTGCCTTCCTTATCTCTCCATATAAAAGAAGGGTTAATTTCTTTTTAATTCATCCTTTCATTCATTAATTAATCTCTCACTTCTGTGTCTCCCTTTCCCTGCTCTGGCAATCAGTATCTTCTGGTATGGGTTTCTACCCACATAAAACCTATTCTGCTCTCTTCTGTAGTCAGTCTGTGATTTCAGTGTGACTGCTACACTCCTCCACCCCAGTCTCCTCCATTAGATCTCATTGGTGTCCAGCTCCTCCATACCAGTTGTAAAATGTCATATATAATAGACAGTCAACTCCTGACACTCCTACCTTGATACTGAGTTGCTCCAATTAGTCTTTGACTCTTCCCTCTACTTCACAACAATCCCTTAGGTTCATTATGATGATCTTGAAGAGAAATCCTGAAAGAGTGGAAAACAGTCTCTTCTGGTTTTAAGAATGGCTAAACAATATGATGTCCTGCCCTTATGTCCATGAAATCTTTCTGGTCTTGATGTGGCAGTCTGTCTTGTATATTTTAGTCTGTTGTTATATTTTTGTCATTTTTTGTCTTTCTGTAAAAAATCTTTGAAAAAAAAAAAAGAACAGTCAATCTTCTTTAAGTCTGGCTTTTATACAGGGCCATTTCTGGCTTTGTGGGGGCCCTATGTAAAATGCTGTGGAAATGGATCTGCCAGAAAATATACTGACCCAGTCATTCCCATCCTATGAACCTCACTCACTGCGTGACAGTAGAGTTCAACAATTTTGATGTAATTATGCCTAAAAAACACTAGCAACAGCTTATCGTTGCAGCTTATTTTATTCTGATATCTTACTTTTATTTTTTAGTGTGTACAGTAAGGGATAAAGACAGGTTATCTTAACTGTCCTCAGATGAGGCTGAACATTCAGCTTTGGGGCCCCCTGTTAGCTAGTGGGGCCCTGTGCATTTGCAAAGTCAGTGTTTAGCAAGAAACAGCCCTGCTTTTATATGTCCTAAAGAGGTAGAAGTATTCAGTCTGTTTAACCCACTAAAACCGCCTAACATAAACTTTACAAAATCATTTAAAGGGAACTGTTTAGATTCACTCTAGTTACATTATTAAAAAAATCTCTGCAAGCTCCCCACAGGAATAAATTCAAAAGAAATACAATGCCATTGCATTTCCTGTGAGACTGAAAGCAGTTGAAGGGCCTTTTGGTACTTCTTTTTTTTCAGCTTCAAAATAGTGAAACAAAGGCGTAAGCATTCTTCATAATGTTCACTCTGACACGTTTTTTTTCCACATCATAGGGAAAATGAACAACACAGCTATTTATGCATCATTACTGAAATTTTCTTGCAAAAACATCTTACATTCATAATAAGTTTAACTTTTAAATGTTTCCCTACAGCGGTGAATCAGAGCTTCACAACATCCTACACTGGTGATCTGTCCCCGATTCACAAATGAAAATTTGGAGACATCAGTGGTATTTATTTTCAATAACACACCATCTGAAGTCAATTTAAACAGATGATTAATATTATGAGATGACTGATGATGTCTATGTCTCTCACAATGTAAAACTTTGTTGACAGTTGAAAATGTTGACGATGTTGAATATTAAACTTGCAGACTAAACTGTTTAGGTTCTGGTGACCACTAAGGGCTGTGTGGTATGTTATGTAAAATGTCAGGAGGGCAAAAGCCTTTGGATGAGGTTGCACCGTTAGGGGAGTAGGGATGGAGTTATCTTGTCATTAGGACACAAGTATAAGTAGTACATAAGTAGTCAGACCTTTCACTCAGTACTTAGTTGAAGCACATTTGGCAGCAATTACAGCCTCCAGTCTTTGTGAATATGATGCTACAAGCTTTGCAAACCTGGACTGTGGGATTTTCTGCCATTCTTCTTAGAAAATCCTCTCAAGCTTAGTCACATTTGATGGGGACCATCAGTGGACAACCATTTTCGTGTCTCTCCTGAGATGTTCAACAGGGTTCGAGTCAGGGCTCTGCCTGGGCCACTCTAGGACACTCACAGATTTGTCCCTAAGCCACTCTTGTGTTGTCTTAGCTGAGTGCTTAGGGTCATTTCCATGTTGGAGGGCAAATCTTCAGCCCAGTCTGAGGTCCTGAGAGTGGTGGAACAGGTTTTCATTGAGTATTGAGAAAACGTAAAATGAAGCAAAATGTTGTGTAAACAAGGCCTATATCTTTATACTTTACCTCTGTTCAGGTTTCCCTCAACCCTGACCAGTCTCCTAGTCGCTGCTGCTGAAAAGAAACAAAAAAAACACAGCATGATGCTGCCACCACCATCCTTCTCTGTTGGGATGGTATTGGGCAGGTGATGAGCAGTGTCTGGTTTCCTTCAGATATAATGTTTAGAATTGAGGCCAAACAGTTCAATCTTGGTTTCTTCAGACCGGAGAATCTTGTTTCTTTCAGTCTGAGGGATTGTCAGGTGCTTTTTTGCAAATTCCAAGCAGGCTTTTATGTGTTTTAGGGTCTGTGTCCATAGTCACTGGCAGTGGCAGCGCTTATTTTGAATTCTAAACCAGCATAGTTCAGTATTCTGAGGGCTCAGCACCCTGGGCAGAAAAAGAGCCCTCAGCATTGGCTGTTTTTGTTGCTGCACTCAAAGCACTCTTGGTTGAAAACCATATAACTTATAGAACAGCACTGTGCTTGTCAATGTCACTTCTCCCTCACTTGCCAGTCAAAATCAAGAAGGGACGGGACTTCTGACAAAGGCAGATGAAAAATGCCATAAAGCCCAGATCAGTGGAGGGCTGCACTGATGGTGGTCCATCTCTTCACAGGATCTCTGGAGCTCAGTCAGAGTGACCGTCAGGTTCTTGGTCACCACTCCTACTAAGGCCCTTCTCCCAGACTGCTCAGTTTGGCCAGGAAACCAGCTCTTGGAAGACCCTGGTGGTGCCAAACTTCTTCCATGTGAGAATTATGGAGGCCACTGTGCTCTTGGGAACCTGCAGTGCAGCAGACTTTTTTGTAGCCTTCCCCAGGTCTGTGCCTTGCAACAATCTTGTCTCTGAGCGCTGCAGGTAGCTCCTTTGACTATGTGGCTTGTTTTTTTGCTGAGATACATCATGAGTTGTGAGGCCTCCTATAGAGAGATGTGTGTCTTTCCAAATCATGTCTAATCAATTACATCTACCAATTTGGTATTATAGGGTACTGAGTGTAGACTTATTAGAGAAAAAATGAAATTAATGATTGCAGCATCAGGATGCAACATAACAAAACTGATAAATGTGAAGGGCGTCTGGATTTTGAAAACCCTTGATTAGATGTGAAAAACACTTCTAGATATATTTTTTTTTTCATGAAGCTGGGTATTAAGGAACATGTGTAGTAAAGCACTATCACAGACGATCTGCTAGGTAAAACTGAAAATCTGACCGAGGAAAAAGAAAAGGCATTCAGGATTTTACTATGTGGTCTGATCATGCATAAAAAAAAACAAAAAACATGTTTATAGTAATTTTCTCTGCTTAGGATTTATTTTTATCCACACAGACGTATAGTGTAGATAGTACAGATTTATTAGCATTTTCATATTATCTTTCAATCACTGCATTTTATCAAAAAAAAAAAAAGAACAAAAACACCATAAATATGCAATTAACACAGCTGAAATAATCCATGTACACAATCACCTTAAAATGAGCTTTTCACAATAAAACGTAAATCAGAGCTTCAGTAAAATCAGGAAGACTCAAGCTTTAGGACTATAAAAATCCTTCATGTGTAGTTAAAGTTTTATTCTGCCGTACTTCATGTAGATTATCAGTGTCACCTGCTTAAAGGAACATTCTGCCAATTTTGAAATTAGCTTGATACGTTAACCCTAGCTGTGTGTATCTCAGTGGTTAAAGCAGTGTGGATTTCTGAGCTTTTACAAGATCAGGCTTATCAAAAATCAAGAGATAACGTAGCACAGTTTTGTTGGCACATATGTTGTGCCAACTCCTGCGTGGAAACTGACAACCAAGCATGAAGGTATTTCCTCACAAGGTACACGACCACATTGAGGGATAGGAAGTCACTATGTTTCTTGTTTGTGCAGGTTCTCATGTACACATGGGTCTTAGGCATACTATAGTGAAGTTTTAAAACAACACAGCTATGGTGCGGTTCAATGCAAACAACAAGGGCACAGACCACAGTGAGGAGGTCCAAGAGTGGTGTTCAGAAAACAACATGGACCTGAGCACCGCTATATCAGGGATAACTGCGAACTTTAGGAGACCATACAACCTGTACTATGTCTAAATAGTAAAGAGGTAAATATTATGGACAAAAATCTCATTCCTTGGTGCCCACATCACTGAAGGTTCCTCAACATGTCCCACCTGGCAGGAAGTGTTACAGAGGGTTTTCTTGCTTAAATTCCTCTTAAGTGCAAGACAACACACCAGACTCTAATTTCAAGTCACTTCTGAATCACTGTCCTTACTTGTGACTTTATGGCCTACCTGTTTCATTCCTCTGTCCTTGTAAAGCACTTTGTAACTTTGGTTTTGAAAAGTGCTCTATTATTAATGTTAGAAAGAAGGGCTTGGTTGTAGCGTTGTAAAAACAGCACAGAAGATAGTGTGAACTGTTTTCGTGGACCTGGATCTTGTGTGTCATTGCAGGGCTGATTGTCATCAGTGAAACACTTTTGCATGCATGCACATATCTTATAGTGTACAGATCCAGTGTATAACTGCACATAAACAAATGATCTTTACTCCATGGGCAGTGATGTGCAACGGCGATAGATAATCTGCAATACAACATCTTTAAGTGGCTAGTGTAGCTGCAATTGCCAACATGACCTAACTTTACTGGTCAAATGAAAAAAATTGTACATTCTACTGTAGTGATACTTCACTGTAGATGTGCAGAGGTGCTTTCTTTGTTGTTTTACTGTGTCTGTGTATTTTGGATGGTTAATTAGGAAAAAAGGAGTACATCTGAAGATGTTACATTGGGCTTTTGTTATCAGCTTCTTTTACAAACCTATGCAATTGCATCCACTAAAACTAACTGATTTATTGTAGAAATAACAAGCAGATTGTTCAATAATTGACCTAACCAGTAGTTGCAAATATAGCCTGGACTATCTTTTTGGAGTTTAACTCCTATGTGCAATGCTTTTTGCATTAAGTTGCTTGTAAATCAAGCAACACAGTTTCTTTCAGCTAGACACATTAAAAAGAACTGGTGTTTCAAGAAAATTAGATTGATTACTGGCATGAAATTTGCGGCAGTTTTGAGGACGTCACTGTGCATATTCAAAGATTAGACATCCACTTTATGAGAGGCAAAATATTCCTTTAAGAGATCATATGATAGCCTTAACTTTAAGGCTAGCAAGCTGCAGGTGAATAGAGTCCACATGGAAGTATGGTTTATTCATTATGGCTAAGGTGCAGAGGTGATTAAAGTAAGGCGTCTGTGAGCACCGAGACCCCTGTTGTGGCTTTTCTCAGTTAAGGAGACATGGGCGGTACTGGTAGTGGAGAAAATTCTGAAGCTCAATTTTAAATCAACCCCAGGTCCTAAAAGACAGAAGTGAGGGGATAAAACATATAATGGCTTTGTAGGTGACATTTTTTTAATCCTAGGTTTCCATAGTTGTATAAAGGCCTTAAAGTTTGATACGGCTCAGGGGTTGATTTAAAACCGAGTGCAGAAAAATAACTTCTGTCATTTCCAGACAGAGTTTGGCAGGACTTTGGCACGACCCAATGCCCGTGTTTCAGCTGCTGCCTTCATGACCGTCAGAGTTAGATGGCATAGCACACACACCTACACCCTGACTTATCCAGCGGTGGTCTCCTCCTCTTCTTTGGCTCTCCTGCTGCTCTGTGTACTGGCTCAGCAGCGCCCCCACTTGCTCCTGGTCATTAAATGGACTGGGATGGAAACTGGCCCGTAACCAGGCTCGGTACTGAGGAAAAGAAGACACATCAAAAACTCATTAAAATTCTTGATGTTCTTTGGTTAAGATCAAATAAAAACACAGTGTTTAATAACTTACTGGATAGATCTTAAGTCTACTACAATCATATACAGTAAGGCAGGATCTTCAAATTACGTGTGTCTGTGTAGCTTTGTGGTCACAGAAAGTGAAGCTGTTTACATTAGACAACTTTCAACTTCATTCATTTGCTGGGGAATAACATATCTTGGCTTTCATTTTCCTAGGGAAAATGTATATGAATGAAATTTTTGGTGCTTGAATCCTGAGACACAAAATTTCCCCAGAACAGGGGGCGCAGATGGCCTAATGCTCAGATTGCTCCTTATGTACGCAGGAGGCCCAGGTTCAACGCTGGCCTGTGGCTACTTTCCTACATGTCTCTCCCCAACTCTTTCATTCCTGTTTCCTGCTCTATCTGCTGTCCTACCCAATAAAATAAAGGAATAAAAAGCCCCCAGAATACATCTTTAAAAAAATCCCCAGAGCTCCTGTTGACGTACCAAGGAAAATAAAAACTCCACTTTGAAAGGATGACTTAATATGTTTCAGTTTTGTAAATTTAGGGAATACTGATTTTAATCTGATGACCATCATGGCCTGTAGGCAGTTTATATAGACATCCAGTCCCTTATTCAAACAGAAAGTGGCAGCATAAAAATAAGAGTCATGAATAACTAGTTTAAAAAGCTGTTTAAAAAACATCACAGTGCACTACAATTTGAAGCAATGGTTCCCAACCTGGGGTCCTGGCACTCCTAAGGCAGCACCAAAGATCTCAGGGGACTATGAGGCTTTGTCTGCCTTAGGAAGTTGTCAAAAAGAATTGAAATCACAATAAAATACATACTGGATGTATTTTTCAAAGGTCTTTTGGTAAGAACAAGTTTGTGGATGTCTACCAGAACAATGTTAGGAATTTATTTGTGATAACATTTAAAGCTGAAGTTATTTTTGACAGTATTGTGTCTGTGTGGGTCCTAGAGGCTCTGGTTTTCTTACACAAGTAAGAAGGACTCCAAGACAAAAAACATGCTGTTAACCACGGTGATGTCCTTATAAGTAGAGGATATTTGATAAGAGACTCATTAGTTTTAAACTGTTTATTCGGCTAACACTTAACTTAGAGTTGTTTAAAAAAAAAAAAAAAACTTAAGACCCAGCTTTTAAATCTGGCTTTTAATTTGGAGTAATTTAACAGCCTTGTTTAATGTTTTCTGAAAAATACTTCACTACTGACAGATTTATCTAATTGTTTCTCAGCATTTGTTTTTACCTTTTTGTTTTTATTTAACTTTATTTTTGATTATTTCATTAACCTCTTTCTTGTTTAAATATTTTATAATTTTAATTTCCTGCTATTTCCTGTTTTTTTGTTTTGCTTTGAAACACGCTGGATTTCATGTTTTTATGTTTGACAAGTGTTTCTGTAAAATTGCTGAGTTGAAATGGAGGTTTTGTGAAACAGCAACTTTTTTTTCTAGTGAAGTTTCTCATTTAGCAGTGAAAAAGCAAATTTTCAAGGAATAATAACTTGCTTGTGCAATTTCTTATCTTTGCAAAGTATAATGAAGAGAAAGTCACTCAGAAGGTCATACATTTTCTCTACTAAAATAAGTATAGACATAATCTAGTCAAAGCCCTTGTAGTGTAGCACTGACCCTTAACATGAATACGACTGACAGCAGATACGTAGATTATCATCAGTGTAGCATAAAGATAACACATCAATGTGATGACTGCTATCAACAGTTGTGCAAGACTGATACATTTTATTGTGTCAACTTGAAAAAGAAAGTGAAACATCTGAAGCTGCAAAGTTCTTCCTACTTATCAGAAAAGTTATTTCTAATCATAAATATCAGTGATCTGCACAGGTTTACTCACCACACCTTACCATACTATAACATACCCTACCACACCATGCCATACCATACTGGAACATCCTATATAACATACCATACCAGGCTGATGATAACAATATCACACTACAGTTGCTCTGTAATAACTGATAATACTGAAGGACAGTTATATAATAATGCATCACAGACTGAATGTAAAATACACCTAAAAAGGTAAAGTGGGGGATTAATGTATTTATTCAACACAGTTCAGAGTCAGCTTCACCTCTGATCATGCTTCATCCTAACATTCATTATCATTCCTGTTCTACATCTTCTCAGTCTTCTTTTATCCTGCTTTCCTTAGCAATCATTTAAAGATCATGTTCTTTTCAAACATGTCATGAGCACCTCTGTAAGGAGTCATGTAGGGCTGCAACGATTAGTCGCCATAATCGATTATGTCGACTATTTACAAAATTTGTCAGCACGGAAATTCACATGTTGACTAATCATATTATTGTTTTTGATATTGGTAAAATTAAATACCAGCTGGTAAAAACTCATCTATACTTGCAGTTCACTACTCAAAGAAGAGAGCCAGCCTCACACCAGAACATGTTGACATGTTGTTCCTACACTGCAATTTAAAGAAATTCTAATCTATTGTTTAGTCACTTGGGCTGGAAGTTTGATTTGTTTACATTAAGTGTTATTTGTACTTTTGGACTTTGGATGCGCTATTTGCTTTATTTAATTTATGGACATACCAGTCACTTTAAAGAAAGCCATCCTTTAGTCATTTGTAACCTGCAAGGCAGATGAACTGCTACTATTTAAATTGCTACTATTTATATAAAATGGGGATCCAAAAGAGTATGCCAAATAATCGCGACCAATGGACTAATCAGGAAATCTATTGAAAGATTAGTCGACATAAAAAATAATCATTAGTTGCAGCCCTAGAGTCATGAAATACTGACACAGAGTCAGAATGGCAGGGAAAACTGTTTTTAAATCTCTTTGTTTAATTTAAATATCAATGTATGCCTTAGAGATTCACGTTAGTCAGGATGTTGATACCGTGCCTTTAACAAGAATTCACCCCATTGGATGTTTATCCTAGAATTGGTTTTAAAACTCAATAAAGGTCAGTAAAATTTGGCTTTTTTTGGTAGCCCCCCCCAAAAAAGACACAAAAATGCTCTTTAAATTGAAAGCAGATTGCTACAAAGTAATGTCAAATAAAAAATATGATGTAAAATAAGTGACTACATAAATACCCCCCCCCCCAGTATTTAGTAGATGTACCTTTGGCTGCAATCACAGCAGTGAGTCTGTGTGGATAGGTCTCAATCAGGCTTGCACATCTGGACACCGCAGTTTTACTCCATTCATCTTGCAAAACTGCTCAAGCTCTGTCAGACTGCACAGGGATCAGGCGTGAAGAGCCCTCTTCAAGTCCAGCCACAAATGCCCTGTTGGATTGAGGTCTGGGCTTTGACTTGGCTACTCCAGAACATTCACCTTGATATCTATAAACCATTTCCATGTAGCTTTTGCTTTATGCTTCGGGTCATTGTCTTTCTGGTGAATAAATCTTCTCCCAAGCCATAGTTCTCTTGACTGAATAAGATTGTCCTCCAGGGTCTTACTGTATTTCGCCACATTCATTTAAGCCTATACCAACACAAGTCTTCCAGGGCTGGCTGCCAAGAAGCATCCTCACAGCGTGAGGCTGCTTCCACTGTCCTTCACAGTGGGGATGGTTTGTGTGATTATGTGCAGTGTGTGGTGTCTGCCAAACGTAGCGTCTTATCTGATGGCCAAAAAGCATAATTTTGGTCTCATCAGACCAAAGAACTATCTTCCACATAACCATCGAGTCTCCCATATGCCTTCTGGTGAACTCTAGTGCAAATTTGAGTTTTCTTCAACAATGGCTTTCTCTTTGCCTCTCTCCCATAAATCTTTGACAGGTTAAGAACCTGTGGAACAGTTGTTGTACGCAGAGTTTATCCCATCTCAGCTGCTGAAACTTGTAACTCTTTCAGAGTGGTCTCACTCTTGCACGGTCACTCTATATGCGAGGGCAGCCTGAACTAGGCAGATTTACTCATGTGCCATATTCCATGATAAGGATTTAACTGAACACCAGGGGATGTTCCGCTCGTTGGAACTTTTTTTGTATCAAACACCCGACATATACTTTCAATAACCTTCTCCCTGAATTGCTTGGAGTGTTCTTTTGTCTTTGTGGTGTAATGGTAGCCAGGAATACCGATTAACCAGTGACTGGACTTTCCACACACAGGTTCACCTGATATGCCAGATGGATTTGTTTTCACACATCCATTTGGAAAACCTCGCATGGACAGAGTTTGGGAAAGGGCAGAGCCTTAAAAAAAAAAAAAAAAAAAAAAAAACTTGGAGGGTGATTGGATGAACGTTCTGTGGTTGAGCAAAGAACATTTTAAAAATTCTTTCCAAAGATTTCATCCATTATATTATTAAATATGTTCAAGCAGCACTAATCTGGTCATCTAAAGAGTTAAAAGTTATTTTGTCTTTGCACTGTTTGGAAGATGGTTTCACAGATGTGCTCACCAGTGTATTTTGTTGTTGTTGCTTAGATGCTGTTGCAGTAAACAGAGCTTTTAGGTTGCAGTAGTGACTTAAGTAAAAAACAGAACGAATGGAAGATTCTTCACTTTCTATCTGAGGCAAATGTGGGAAAAGCACAAACAAAAAGCTTGTTTCCCTTTAAATCCTCGAAATCAGTATAATATCTACAAACAATGAGCAAGTCATGTTGTGTTGCAAGAAGCTGACAGTAATGCTAAACACGTGATGAGCAGTACCAAGCTAATGCAATCCCAGCAAACCCCCTACAGTTCCCCTTCTCTACTTGATGGCTGTGTTAGAGTCATTGCATTGGAATAACACTGAAGGTGCTTTTAGTTATAAAGCTGCAAAAAAGCAGTATGGCTGTCAGAAGTAAAACACTGAGGGCAAAATGAAACCAATTCAAATCCAAATAAACTCAGCAAAAAAAGTTGTATTTGGTGGATTATTTCTTTGTTGTAACAATGCTTCTTAGCAATAAATCTTATACTGTTGGAAAGCCTGTTTATTACCCTTTAAATGGTGCCACATTTGTAAGGAACATGCATTTGTGGGATGAACAGCAGAGCTGAGTATAAGGGTTGCGCCCATGAAAAATTTGCCAAACCTTCTCTGCCAATGCCAAACAGCTTATTTTGCTGTTGCTTTTGACTCTTGTTGTGAGCTTCTGGCACCTGTGAGCATAGCCCTGCTACAGTGGTCAGTAGGTGTCTGCTCAAAGAATTAGCATACCTCGTTTGACCGATCTGGATAGGGCCCGTACGATAGGGCAACTTCAAGCTGGTGTTCCGCAAACCCAAGCTGCGGCATTGTTTAGAGTGAGCCCTAGTACCATCTCCAAACTGAAGGCCAAGCTCCTTATAATGGGGGCTGTCAGAGACAGGCCGGGAAGTGGCCGACCCAAGACGACCGTTTCTTCACCCTGTCAGCACTTAGGTACCATAGGCTCTTCTACAGATTTGCAGTCAAGGCTTGCAGGACGATATGGCAGACGGCTCTCTGCACAGACAATCTGTAACAGACTGCATGCAGCCAATCTCCAGGCTCATAGTGCTGCCAGGAGGCCTGCCATGCCTGCCCTTTACCGTCAGGCCCGTTTGCGCTGGTGTTAGCAACGTGTGCACTGGAACCTGAACATGTGGAGGAACGTTATGTTTAGCAATGACTCTAGATTCTGCCAGTTGGATCGTAGGGTCAAAGTGTGGAGAAGACGGTGAGAACGCTATGCTGATTGCTGCACTGATAGAATAACATCTTTGTGGTGGAGGCAGTGTGATGGTGTGGGGTGGCATCTTCCTCACTGGAAAAACAAGGTTTGTCATCATTGGAGGCAATCTCAATGCAGAGAGATATCAAGATGAGATTCTGCAACCAGTGGCAATCCCATACCTCCACAGTCTGGGACCAAACTCTACCCTCCAAGATGACAACGCTCACTCCCACAGAGCGGGGTTTATCAGAGACTACCTCCAGAATTTGGGAGTGGAGAGGATGGAAAGGCCTGCCAGCAGTCCTGACCTCAACCCCATTGAACACTTGTGGGATCAGTTTGGGCGTTGTGTTGTTCATGCCAGAGTGACCAACACAACCACATTGGTTGACTTGTAACAAATGCTGGTTGAGGAATGGGATGCCATCCCACAGGAGTGTGTGACCAGGCTGGTGACCAGCATGAGAAGGAGGTGCCAGGCTGTTGTGGCTGTGTATGGTTCTTCCACACGCTACTGAGGCTCCTGTTTGTTAAATGAATAAATTGTTAAATTGCCAATATGTCTTGTTTCTTCAAACTTTAATCACCCAATCCACCACACACCAAACAAGAGTCAATGGCAGAAAAAGCTGTTTGGCAGAGAAGATTTGGCAAATTTTTCATGGGCGCAACCCACATACTCAGCTCTGCTGCTCATCCCACAAATGCATGTTCCTTAATGTAAAATGTAAAAAAGTAATGAAATGGTTTCTTAATGCCTCAGCTCAATGGTAGCCTAACATTTCATTTCAATATGTTCACAATTATTTTAAGTTATAACTCCAGTTTTATAAAAATACACTTTAAACCAGACTGAACATAAAACTAGGAAGTCCTATATTTATTTACAGAAAAATGAGTTATTACTTTACAGTGCTACTACATTTGTATTTTTTCTCAATTTTGGATTTCAAATGTACATATAAACGTGGCACTGTCCTTGTTTACATGCATCACAGGCAAATCATCAATATTTTCATCTTAACAGAAAAGCCATTAAGTGGATGTCAACTTGCCTTTACAAATACACATAGAAACAGAGCTTTAGTGTAGCCTGAGACAGTCCACCAGATATACTAATGTTCCATGACAACAAGAGAGCCACAACTAACGGTCGACAGGTTAACCACCAGCTGCATGTACTGATGGTTTATGTGTCATCCCCTGTCAGTTCCTGTGCATGTCTACGTGGTTTTGAATCACTGACATTCACACAAAAGCAGTAACAGCATTCTAACTGAACTAATGTTGGAAAAATGGCAGAAAAGAAAAGACAGAAAATATGCATGCTACCACATTACAGATTTTTAAGCTTATATTTTTGTGTCTATATCAGATAAGACAGCTGAAGAGAGACAGGAAATGTGGGGAAGAGAGAGTGGGGGATGACGTGCACTGAATGGTTCCTGACGGGGAGTTTAACCAGGAACCAGTGTGACATGCTATAGTTGTCAACCTTAAAACTTCATCTTTCAAGTTGGGCTGCATTACTGCAAACTGTTAAAGGAACCTACAGCATATAGTGCTTTTTGCAGATATTGAATGGGTTCTTCATCATGTCTCTGTGTCTTCTGGTTACCTCTGAGACTTGTGTCATCTGGTACTCCTGCAGCTGCTGCTGGAAGCCATAGTTTGGGCCGACAAAGGAGCGCACAGCCTTAACCGCAGACAGACACTCTTCCCAGCTGTAGTGGGTGACGGTCATCAGGTAGGCCACCACCATGGTGGTGCTGCGGGACACACCTGCAAGGCTGCGGCAGAGCACACAGCTACATCATTGTCATAAAGACACCGGACACACTACTCCGTTTCCAAAAAACGAAATATTTACATAGATATATTGGGACACTGTGTACAATGTAAATAAAAGCAGAATGCACACATGAGGGGCAATTATTGATAACTGCACAAAAACAACAGATCAAATGCTGAAGCTGCAAAACAAAATTTTAGGAAAATATATAAGAGTGTTTGTATTTTAGCCAGCAGTATGTTGAAAGCAGGGTTAACAAAAGACAGGGCAAGTTGTTAAATGCGAAAAGAAATCATGCAGGAAATTCTCACTGTAAACATGACTGTTGTTCATTGTGCTTTACACATCCTCCCACTGTGGATATAGGGTTGTATACTGATAAATAACGCTTAAAGGCAGCACTGAGAAATAGGAGAAACCTAAATCTTATTTGTGCTTTCTTCTTTAAAGGCTGGCCTGATGAGAAAAAGAATGCTTTAAGCGTAAGTAAATGAAAATGTACAGTGCTTAACAAATTTATTAGACCACCTGTCATATTTGTCTCAGAGACCATCCAGCATCATGGAGTGCTTTAATGCGGACTCTTCCATTTTCAGTGAGCTCTCCACATTTTACCGTTTTGGACAGGAATGAGGAATTTCAAACTGAATTCACCTTTTTATACCCACATTTGAGCCGGCTCACTGGGCTTCTCTGAGAAGTCAGAAATTAATCAAGCATAACATTCAACCACTAAAACTCATTTTTCTGTTCAAGAATGCAAGTCAATAACTATAATTTGACATATTAATCAAGAAATAATATGTGCTTTACTATTTTTTCATTTTTTTGTAAATCAGTACATTTGAAAATTCATGGATAACAATAATAATTATATTTTAGCATTAAAAATATCATTTGGGTTGAAGAGCTTCTACATATTGGGGTATTAACCATTGCGGAAACATAAAAAATGATTTTGGTAATTACCAATGCAGTAAATTTAGGGCAGCTGTGGCATAAACCTTACTTTGGTTAGGGTTAGGGTGGTCTAATAAATTTGTTAAGCACTGTATGTCCAAACATAACATGACTCCTACATGCAGACAAGGCAGTGGTTACAGTTTTAGACCTGAAAACCTACCAGTGGACAAGACAAGATCCACCATTTAGGCGGCACTCATGGATGAAGCTGATGCACTCTTTAAAATGCTGTAATCTGGAAAGAAAAACACAAAACATTAACTATATGACTCAATACATCAAAATCTGACAGTCATATGAGGGAGGCTTCTGCGGTTTGTATTAGCATAACTGGGTTCTGATGTCGAAATTAACTATTTGTGCTACTTTTAAATCCGTTTCATCAAATTTCATCAACAGATTTTTGCCACTTTTGCCCCCCCTTCACCAGTTTCAAATCATTTTTGCTCCACTTCTGTGCCCCTCTTGCCCCCTCACTTACCACTTTAAATAATGCCACTTTTAGGCTAATCAATCTTTGCTGTTCTTGTCCCCTTCTTTAATCACTTTAAATCAATTTCTCCCCCTTTCAATCCATTTTTGCCATTTTTACCCCCTTGTTTTTACCACTGTAATCAAATTTTGCTACATTTTTGCCCACTTTTAACCAATTTGAGCCACTTTTACCCTCCTTTTTTAACACTGTTAAACAATTTGTGCTACTTTTTGTCACATTTAACCACTTCTGCCCCCTTATTTTACCACCTCAAATCGGGTTTTTCTACTTTTTTGGCACTTTTCACCAACTGGTGACACTTTTGCCCTCTTATTTTGCCAATTTGTGCTACTTTCCCCATTTTGATACTACTTTTAATCACTTTTCCCCCATTTAATCAATTTTTTGCCTCTTTTCACCAATTTCTGCTGCTTTTTCCCCTTTTTGTTGCCACTTTTAACCAATTTGTACCACTTTTGCCCCCTTCTCTTCAAACAGAGTTTAAGAGGGGGTATTATACTTTTCCGATTTTTAAAACATAAATATAAAGTCACAATGTTGGGTGTCCATACTCCACGTATGCAAATTTTCAAACCGCAATATAAACATATGCGGCAGTAATCTTGGAATTAGTGTGTGAACTGATGAAAACGGTTCATTGAAAACCTGTCCGAGTTCCTCCCGAGACAAGATTTCGATGGAGCAAACTGATGAGGTCATCGCAATAGGCTCTCCTGACTGGTTCGTGGTTCGTCTGTGCTGCCAGCAAAGTGGAACAGACCACCCTCACAAGGCCTTTTAGCCATTTAGCCATCTAGTAACACAGTAATTAAACACTTACCAAACAGATATGTCCTGCTCTATCCTTCACTGCTGCTGCATTTCTTCCCCCCCTCTCCAAACTACCAGGATCAGACTCTGGGTCTAGCACGTACGGATGAATATCAAAATTCGCCATATTTTACTCAGTCGGACCGGTTCATTCAAAGCTTTCAACTACTAGGGTAACAACATTAGCCACATTGGAGGGGGCAGGCACAAAACATTGAGTCCTGCTGCTGACCAGCCTCCAGAAAATCGGCCAATCGGAGAAAAGCAGGTCCATGGGGGGGGGGGGGGGTGTTAAAGAGCCAGCAGCGAAAACAAAGCGTTTCAGACGGAGGTTAAAATAAGGTTTTTTTCAGGACGCCAGTGTGAGAAACATGAGGAGCTTTTTGAGCTGTACACCATATAATGCTACTACATGGTGTAAAGCCTTGAAAAAGGCACAATACCCCCACTTCAATTATTTTTTGCTACTTTTTTTTGCCACTTTTCCCTCATGTATTACCACTTTCAATCAATTTTTCTAATTTTTAACCCCTTTAATGGATTTTTGACACTTTTCACCAATTTCTGTCACTTTTTTTCACCCTATTTTCACAATTATTTGAACATTTTCCATTAAAGTTGTCTCAGTTTATTCTACTGTATTTTCTTGCATCCTGACGTATCATGGTGTATCTATGAAGTCTGGTGTAACTTTTCTTATCGTTTAGTGTGCCCATTGAAATCGTTTACATTACACAAACAAGAAAAAAGGATTAACATTTAAAAAAAAGGCTATATTGTACTACAGCATAAAGAACTAAAGTTACTGTTTTTCATTTCCTTGATTATTATTTAGCTTAAAAATTAAGAATGGTTATCACAGCTTAACTTAACACTGGACCATGATTTTGCTGACCTCCACTGGACCCCAATTTGGCCGGGCCCCAGAAAGCTCTCCTCTTATGGGCAGCCTTGATCACAGAATATGTAACTACATATACGCAGACACACTGGTATCAGGTTTGTAAAGCTGAAAATAGATAAGATAATACAGGATACGAGAAAGGACACCTGAACTGAAACTCCTGTTTGGAGGCTGGAACCCTGTGCTGTAAAAACGTGATATAGTTTTGATGCTGACTGTACAAAGTCCTCTTGAAATCAGTCACATGTACCAGAATACATTCGATAGTTTTGATTTGCTTTGTTAACTGTCACCAAGATATATGTTGTTAAGGAGCACTGTTTTCCTTCTTCACTACTCCAACCCGTCATGTGAGAAAGAGGCCAGGACGGCTCAAACTGAGCTTCTGTGGTAGACCAGAGCACAGACAGTGGGGACAGACAAGGGAAGTAACTGGCCTCGATTTTTGTCTGTGTGCAAAATCTCAGCAGTTTCCAGCGTTGGTTCATTATTCAGGGCCTAAAAATGATCAAATGAATAAGTTTAACTTCAGAACTTGTTTAGAGAAATCCTGCTTTAGGCCACAATATTCAAAATGTGCAGGACTTTTTTTCAAAGATGCTAGCTATAAGTGAGAGCTTTAAAAATACCAACAGTGTATGCGGACTCAGCAGCACCCTATCCCCAAAACACATGAAAACAAATAAGCAGAATCAACTAGGAGATCACACAAACACACACCCTTAGAATGAGTAAAAGGGAAGACAAAGCAGCTCAAGGCAGTGCAACTGCTCCTCAAATATCCTACTCGGTCACTGTCAGGAAACCCTGATGGGGTTTTGCATAATCAACCAGTGCATGGCTGATAGCAGCGTCTCCTGAGGAGCAGATGCTGGTTACTCAACAGCAGACAGAATAACAGACGGTGGCTAAAATAGATTGACTGCCACTTTTCTTTTTTCTCTTTCCTGAGATCCAAACTCTTCTTCAAAAGATGTCCCCTCAGCACTTTGGTCTGTCTTCCTAGCACAGAGGTTTCCGGCCTTCTTGTTTAATATGCAGAAAATTACCTTGTGACAAACATCTGAGGTTTAAACTAGCTGAATCCAGAGGACATAAACGGGACAAAATAAGCTGTTAAGTCTTGTTGCTACAAAGTTACATGATCTATGGGAGGGTGAAATTTCTCATTTTTACATTTGTCTGCATAAGAAATCTTGAAAAATAAAACCTATACAACCTTTGAGCCAGAGTGCATAACAGAAGACAAGCAGACTCCTCACATGAATGCACATCTCATTTTGGAAAAGTTTGATGCAAATGACTTAACACTTTCATGGTCACTGCACATTGTGCTAAAATCATCAGAGACTTATCATGTGAATGCTTACATTAAGGGGAATACCTTACCCTCTGCAAACATGAGCATGTGAACAATATTATCTAGAAAAATCAGCATTAATGACAATTCATATTAAATATTTTACATTCATTACAATGATGCTTACATCATACCAATAAACATGATTTCAATTCAACATAACCTTGGCAACGTCAACCATGGTGGCTCAGTGCCCCTGGCTACTTGTCTCTGATCACTGACTTTATATCAATATGGACATAGCTTCTCTGTTTCCTCCTGTTGTACAAAGGTAAAGCCAAAACACACCTGCAATCATGGTCAATATAATTTGGCTCTTTTGGCAAAAAAAATAACACAAAAAACTCTTTGTCACCGATTTCTACAAAGTGATGCCAACTGAATAAAAGAAATGAAATTTAAATTAAGTGACTGCATAAATATTCACCCCCTTTAAAGTGACTGACCTAATCAACAGAGGTCTAGCCAGTTGGTTCTAGTAGTCTCACCGTTTATGAAATAAGGATCCCCTGAGTGCAGTGAATGTGTCTCAAGTGACTGTAGTATAAAGACACCTGTGTACGGCAATGTTACAATAGTTTTGGATTTTTTATTAGCTTTTATTTTTGGTTTGTTTTCACATTCTGTGTTCAATTTAAGTTTAGTTTTAATTAGTTTTTACTGCTGGTTTGTTAGTTTAGTTTTAGTTAGTTTTCGTTTTTTGGTAGAGCTTAGTATTTATCTAGTTTCAGTTAACTAAAATGATTTTCAAATTTT
Source organism: Cheilinus undulatus (assembly GCF_018320785.1). Taxonomy (NCBI): domain Eukaryota; kingdom Metazoa; phylum Chordata; class Actinopteri; order Labriformes; family Labridae; genus Cheilinus; species Cheilinus undulatus. The sequence continues at coordinate 15,736,467 of NC_054865.1, forward strand.
AGTTTTAGTTATTTAGTTAGTTTTAGTTGACTATAATAACCTTGGCATCTGGCAAGGCAGTCACTGGTTAATCAGTGTTCCTGGCTACCATTACACCATGAAGACAAAAGAGCACTCCAAGCAACTCAGAACAAAGGTTACTGAAAGTATATGTCAGGGGGTGGATACAAAAAAAATTCCAAGGAGCTGGACATCACTGGGAGTTCAGTTAAATCTACCATCAAAAAATGGGCGCATGTTTAAATCTACCTAGATCAGGCCATCCTCACAAACTGAGAGACCGTGCAAGAAGAGGACTTGTGAAGAGGCCACCAAAACACTGATGACAACTCCAAAGGAGTTACAAACTTCAGCAGCTGAAATGGGAAAGAATCTGCATACTGTACAGCAACTGTTGGTCAGGTTCTTCATCTGTCAGAGATTTATGGCAGAGTGGCAAAGAGAAAACTACAGTTTAAGAAAATCAGATCTGGAGTAAAGTTCACCAAAAGGCATGTGGGAGACTCAATGGTCAAATGGAAGAAAGTTCTTTGGCCTGATGAGATCAAAATGGTGCTTTCTGGCCATCAGACAAGACATGTTTGGCGGACACCAAGTCAATCGATCAATCAATCTTTGTCATCACAAACACACCATCCCCACTGTGAAGGACAGTTGTGGCAGCATCACGCTGTGGGGATGCTTCTCGGTAGCCAGCCCTGGTAGCCTTGTGAAGGTAGAGGGTACACCGAATGTAGCAAAACACAGGAAAGTCCTAGAGGACAATCTTATTCAGTCTGCAACAGAACTACAGCTTAAGAGAAGATTGATTTTCCAGCAAGACAACGGCCCGAAGCATACAGTGAAAGCTACACAGAAATGGTTTAAAGACAACAAGGTGAGTCTTCTGGAGTGACAGAGTCAAAGCCCAGACCTAAATCTAACAGCGAATTTGGCTGGACTTAGAAAGGGCTGTTCACACCTGATCCCTGTGCAACCTGACAGAGCTAGAACAGTTTTGCAAAGAAGAATGGAGTAAAATTGCAATGTCCATTACTGACTTGAAAGGGATGAATATTGAGGCAGTTGCTTATTTTACATTACACATTTTATTGAATTTAAAACACTTTGTAGAGATCTCTTTTCACTTTTTAAAACTCAAAAAAGCCAAATCATACTGGCCATGATTGATGTCTAAAATCCATAAACATTTAAAACATCTAAGAGGTTTAATACTTTACAGGGACTGTATCTGATAAAGTTTTGAAAAGTTGTTTTACTTCTATTGAGGGTGAAAGGTTTGTTGGCATTTAATAATCTTCCTTTTTTCAGAAATCATAATGAGTCCAATACTGAGATTTGGTTCTATATAAATAAACTTGACATCCTGACATGCATCCAAACACATAGGTATCAGAGCTTTACGGAAGTTTAGGGTTTTACAAACAGCTTCAGTAACCCTACATGACAAAGACCATGGACCTTACATATGGGAGGGGCCATAAACCCATAGGGCCATAGGGGCGCCCTTGCTGGTGGTGAAGATGCTTGAGCATCAGTGGGCCTCACCATTCCTGTCAGCCAGCTCAGTGATTGTGACAGAGGGGGTTTATTAAAGTCCTGGGTGGTCGGGGCCTATCAGCCAGATGTCACATTGAGGTTTCCTTCCTCTGCTGCGTGAGGAAAGGACACTTGATTGCGACAGTGAAGGTCAGACACCTTCAACCCCATCCAGTCACCAACATCCAAAAAAACAGAGAATTCTTGATTCTCACTTAATTGCTTTTTACTCTGCTTGTTTCATTATTGAAGCAACAGGAGTGTTTGTTCAAGCTCTGTTAATGCAGGTAAGATAAACAAAAACCTTGGTGTGTATCAATGCCACTGACTCTTAGTTAAAAGAGCACTACTGTGTATTTGATCCGTTTCAGTCATGGTGAATTTGTGAGAACTAAATTGAGAGATATTATTTAAATTACAGAACAGAGTCCTCTCTGTTTTGCAGAATATTGTGCAGCCCATCTCCCTTTAAAAGAACCTGACTGACCAGCAGGAGGCAGCAACAACAACATTCCTTCATCAGCACCAGCACTGACTGACATGAGACTATTACTTCATTGATGCTCAAACAGCATCCGATGATAGACGCTTCAGTTTGAGCTCTCATACCGTGCAGAGTAGTCAGTCCAACATTACTGCAGCTTTAACTGCATAAAGTCAAAGGTTCTGGGTAGAAATCAGGATAAATGTGATGACTAAAATGTTTTTTAGCGACTGCTGCAAGGGTGGAGGGACAGCTCACTCCTCTTACAACATCGAATCTGAGTCTGATGAACAGTGACACACTGAAAGCAATTACTCCATCTCTCTCTCTCTGCCTCATTCTCTAACACACAAACAGAGAGTTAAAATTCGATCATGTAGAACCTATAGGAACATGTTTGTCTTTTGTCCTTATTATTTATTTACTGGAGGATCCACTTTATACTGTCTTATTCTATTTTCTGTTGTTGTTTGTTTTGGATGATCTCTTAGTGTTTTATCATCTTATTCTATTTATTTTTTGGAATTAACTTTTCATTTTGCAGTATCATCATATGTGACCATTTACTTTAATATTACTAGATTAACATGTTGGTGATCTAATTATCTTATTGTAGTTTATTTCACTGATGACCCTAAGCGTTTTTATCACGTATATGTTGTCCTTTTATGTGTGTTTCATTATGTATTTTTTCCCTTATTTTATAATTCTCTTTTGATTTTAACATGTTAATCATACCTCCAGTGTTTTCTCATTACAAATTCGTGAAAGGGTTTCCTCAATTTGTCAGTTCCTGATTTTACTGAATTGTTGATCTATCTTTTTTGACCAAGTGGATAAATAAGTGGGTGTTTTTATTGTTTTAATGAATCTTTTTGTAAACAAAGCATTGCATTTTGTACAAAAAAATCTGATAAAGTGATCAATTGTTTGATTGACTGAGTTTCTTACAAGTTACAAAATGAAAGTAATTCAAGTGTTATTTATAGAAATGGATCTGCTCTCTTTTCTCTCTACAGTACAGATTAAATTCACGCATGTGCTGCATAATTCAGACATCAAAATCACTGTTAACTGTAAAAAACTATTAACTCCTGATTGTAATCATGCAAGTTATAAAAAAATCAATCAGTAGTTGGGACAAAAATCTTGTTGAATTCATTGTGACAGTTTGCCGTCACACCCTGGCATCTCAATCTGAGGGATAGTCGTGTTGAAATAATTTATCATGACTCATCAATGCTTGAGAAATGGAGAAGGATATTCATTATCTAGGGCATAAGCACCATTATTAAATTTTGTGTGTGAGTTGGTGTGTGCTTACTTACAGGTTCTGGTTGGAAGCATCAGCAGCATGAATACAGAGGTACGTCTTGTCCTGTAAAACATTCATAAAAAAGTGTTACAACTGAAACAACATCCAGAAATTCAGTCAGTGCAAGCCACATCTGGATGTTTATCATAAATCTTTTAATCTATTTAAATAAATTAAATATTGATCCTAGGTACAGGGTTACTTAGTTTACAACTGAGCATTTGTTACTGAGTCAAATGTGAGTTCTGAGTCTGTCAGCCTTGCCACACAAAAATAAGTTGTCTACATGAGCAGGAATTTAGACTTTGAGTACGACAATAAAATTAGCCTGACAGCTCAACGTAACGTGATTTGCTAAGGTTGTCTTTGTAGGTGATATTTATTTATTTTTCAAATCATGTGTATTAAAATGGTACAATCTCCATTATTAGTAATGAATGGTAATCAGATTAAAAAAACTACAGATCTCCTTATTTCTAACTCTAACAGAGATAGCACCAGAGGTTTGCTGGACTTTTTTGTTGTGTCATTTTGACGGAAAGGGTTGTAAAAAATTCAAAATTTTGGGGTCAGTGTGCAGACATGATTAGAACAACATGAAACTGTCTCATTGTGCAAAGGCCGTTCACTCTGCATACCGACCTGTATTCCTCTGTGACATACTGAGACACCTGCAGTAGCCTCTCAGTGTGCTGTCAGCACGGAGACCGATGCGCTTTCACTACTGGCTCCAAGATTTTTTAACAGATTAAATAACCTCCTTGATAGTCCATGTGTGCATGTGGAAAAGGTCAATGCATCTGTCTGCGTGTGTGCGCTGAAATGTTGGCTCATCCTCATCATTCCAGTCAGTCAAAATGACAGCCTTCAAAATTCTCCGTCATCCTTCAAAAAAAATCAATCAATGACGGAGAATATTCAGTTAATGCGACCTGTGGATAGCACTACCAAAAAAACAAAAAATAAATTGTCAACACTTCAGTGCAAGAATGTTGCCAGTGTACTTGTGCAATTTACAGTGTGCAGTAGTGTGTCTGCAATAGTTCTTGATTGAAAATGAAAAACAGCCCAATGTAGGATGTCTAAGACTTCTACACAGCAAACCTGCAGTGCTGAAACCTCAGTGTCCAACAGTTTTTGAGTTGATTTTAACCCCCATGTGTAATTTTAAATCCATTCTGATTGAAATGGCCTTAAGTGTTAGAGTTATCTGACAACGTTAACCCAGACAGTCAATTGATCCAAGCTCTACCCACATTGATCTCAAATCTGGAAGGCATTTTGTTTTCATCTTGCCCTTGGGCAGAGTGTTAAGATGTGTTTTAGATGTAATTCTATGTTTTCAGGTGTGTTTAGATGTTGCCTGTTTTGCAGCGATCACTGCTGGCCCTCATGTGGTGCTCATGTTTCTGGTGGATTCTTGTTGTTTTCGATGTTAGATGCCGTTTGCACCATGACAACACTTTGCATGTTAAAATATATTAACTAGAAAAAGTGTTAAATTTAACACTATAGGAGTTGAATTAAGACTGATAATTTTGCTGTGTATTTTTTCTGTGGTACTGACAGCCAGTTCAAGCATGTAGGTGTGTTACTGATTCTCTATATGTGGACCTATGTGTATACACTCTGCATCATTGGAGTGAAGTATACCCACATGGTGTTTTATACATGTACCCCTCCGTTTTTATTATTTCTGCCGGTTGCAGTTCACACAGTGTAATGTCTGCAGTTTTATTTTACCTTGAATATATTATTTTTATTGACTCTTTTCACCTTACACATGCATTTTTTTTTAATATCTGAATCTGTTCCTATGTTTTTAACTTGTTTTAACATCTTGAGTCAGACACAATGTAATTTTGTTTTACTGTGTACCTGCCTGTAATAGAGTTGGAATGACAAAAGGGAAACCTGAATTTTGACAAAGATATTGATATTGCTTGATTTTTACTGTTATCTAATTGAAGTTTAAAATTCTAGCATAATAAAATCAGTTTAATTAACCACGATTTAATTCAAAATTTTATTTTTTTTTATTTAAATTATTTTACCAGAACAAGCTCATTGAGATAAAGAATCTCATTTCCTGGCCAAGACGGGCAGCAGCACAATCACAGAGTTACAGACAGAACACAGAAACTATTACAAACATAAATCAAACAAATCCATGTCACAGAGTAACAAGTCATTAGTCAAAACATCTACAACCAGATGCATCATCCTCCAACACTTTTATTTTCAAATACATTTAGAGACCAGCTCTTACAGTCATAAATTCTCCTGTAGTTGATTCCAGGCTGCAGGAGCAGCACATCTGAATCTTCTTTTAACCATTTCAAGATGGACCTTTGGCACAGATAGCAAAAGTAATTTTGTGACTGAGTCACAGGGCAGAGACAGTAACTTCCAGAACTTTTCGCCTGAATGTAATCACACAAGTATGATGGAAGCAGATTTAGAATAGCCTAATAAATAGGAATTGCCAGTGCTTTTTTTCTACGTGGGGTCAAAGAAAGCCAACCAACTCGATCATACAGAATACAATAATGAGTTAAGGACCTATGGTTCGTTATAAACCTCAGTGTCCCATGGTACACAGTATCTAAAAACTTCAGGCATTGATGTACAGAACATCACCACAATCACTAAGAGGCAGAAAAGTGGCAGCAGCAAGTCTTTTCTTTGCAGTAAAGGAAAACCAAGACTTATTCCTGAAATAAAAACCCAGCTGCAACTTTAACTTTCTTACAGGTTTCTCAATATGAAGCCTAAAAGTCAAAGAACCATCACTAAAAAAAACCAAGGTATTAATTGATCTGAACATGTAATAAGAATCTGTATCAGAATCTAAACAAGCCTTTTTGGGCCACATACTAGGTCTCACTTGTAAAATACACATCCCACTCTTGTGCTCCTGTCTTGTAATCACAGCAGTTTTGAGAAACCTTAAAAATAATCACATGATATGATATTAACTCTGTACTCATAAATCACTCAGCATGGCCACCTCAAACCAAAACCTCCTCCTTTCCAACCATAACTCCGCACTGCCCCCAGCTGGCTGACTGGAGACATCACATCATTTTATGCAGAATCATACTAAAAGAATACCTAGGTAAATTTCCACAGGAAGTACACAAGTATTGGCATAGCTAACCTGGATTTTCCTCTCACCTCAAACACTGGCTTGGCGTTGTTGTACACTGACAGGATGTGGGTGATGCCATTCTTAGAAAGACTTTCCCTGTTTTCTGCATCTGGGGCAAAGACAAAAGGAATAAATGTTAGGGAATTACATGCAAACAGTTCTGACTTTCTCTATTATGAGCTGCTGCACTGCAGAGGCAAATCTCTTGTATGCTATCCTGAATTGGCTTTTAGTACACTCCAGCCTGTGGTCTCTTGCTCTTGTCACTTGGGCTAATTTTAGCTGCTATGCTCATGCAATCATGTGGAGCCATCATTGCTGCAGCTAAAGTTAGAAACGCTGCAAACCCCACATTAACGAGGAAGGGGTTCTTACAGGCCAGAGAATGACTAACTAACTGCTAACTCTAAAGCCTTTTGCACATGCACTTCTGATCATTTCTGGAAAATTTCAGGACAGGCTGCCGCTGACATCTCAGCCTATGCACCTCACAATGGGAGACGGTAAGGTGTCCTCTAGAAAGCAGGACATGATGTAAAAAGGACAATGGGGAAAAGGTGGACAGAGAAGGGTCTGATGCTTATATCAATGCTACATGTCATGAACACAAGTCCAAAGTAGGGGACATATATCTCCAAAGTTTATTTCAAAAATCTTGAATGTTATAAGGCTAAAACCTGTCACCACATAGAGGACATCCTGGATTTTACAATGACTTATAATCTACTGAGTTCTTCATTCACAAAAGATGTGGCTTTTGGGGTTCCTGTAGCTTAGTTATAGTATAATCTGGTTGCATTTGTGCCTCCAGAACTTGACCGCCAGGCTGGTTCATATCCAAGCTAGGGCTCTTTTCCTGCATGTCATCTCTTATTCTGTCACTCGAGTTTCCAGGTCTACCTGCTGTTCTATCCAAATGAAGGCATAAGGAGCCCAAAAATAAAGATAAATATAACTACCTAATGATGTACTTCTTTTTCTATGTCTACAAATTTACTCTTCTTTTTCACGGAAACTGTGATCTCACAAGTGACAGGAATTTGACTGATGGAGAACATTTTACAGCAGACTGAGGATGGAGATGGAGTTTTAAGGCTGTAAAACTACTGATCCCTAAAGAAGACAGACTGCACACCCACTGCAGCCAACAGAAGGAGGAAACAGAGCTGTTCTTTCTGACCCGTCCTTGGACATCAGACACAGGTTATTTCTACTTTTCACCAACAAACAAAAAACAAATCACCAGTATGAACAACAAAGAGGAGCCTCCATACCTGCTGAGTGAAGATGCACACTGCATTTGCACAATGCTGCAGCTACTGTGACCAAAAAGAACCTTAAACACCACCATGACCAGGATGGCCTACACATATTCTTATTATTTGTTTATAATTTCATCAAGAATGTATACATTTTGAACCATAATTTTAAAGCTGAATCCAAATTTTGATGTATAAACCAATTACAATACTTCTTTCTACCATTTTTATTATAAAATTGGACACAATGTAAACTGATATTTTCCATGACAATAAAACTGTTCACTCAGCTGTCTATTAGTTTTTCAAACTGAAATGAGACATTAAGGAGTAGTGATGTACTACTTTACATCATGTTGGCTTCAGAGGGTCATTGCAATGACTTAATCAAACTGTGCCCTAAAGAGGGACAATTAAATTTGTGATTAATGGTATATATATATATATATATGCTGTTAAGGATCTTCATTAATCATGATTTATGCATTAAAACTGACAGTAATATTCAGTTGAAATCAGTGTTAATTTTGGAGGCTATTTCAATTTTAGTTTTAGTCTTTACACCGAAAATATTATTTTTGTGTCACCTTTTTGGTCATTATCACTGTAGTTTTAGTCTAGTTTTAATCAGTGTCAACTCAAACATATTTTTTTTCAGTTTTAGTCAATGAAAAGTCCGAACACCCGTCAAAACTTTTAGTCAAACATTTATTTTCTTTGAACTGATTTCATTGAACAAAATGTAAAATTAATATAACTGTAAAACACTTGTATTAATGCACTATCAATGCTTAATTTACTTTCAAAAATAATTAAGTAAATGCTGGCACACCCTGCATGTGCTTTAACAGATAAGAGTCAGAGGTGAAACTTTGGATTTTGAATGTCCAGTAGTCCAGCACTAACAGCACTGTTGTCTCCTTTTAGTCTGCTTGACTTTTCATCAGAGATTTTATAATCACAGATGTGTTTTTAGCTTGTCTTAGTCTTTTCTTTTTAGTCAGTTTTTTTAAAAAACAAAATCAACACTGGCTTACATGGCTTAAAGAAATTCTGAAGCTTTGGCTTCAGAAGTCAGCTGACACAAGTTTATCTAATATAGCTAAAATTACAGTAAGACCTGGATTACAGTACATATGTTTAAGAAAAACATATTTTTGTGCATTTACTGTGTTCACACCAGGGCCTGCCCCTCACTTCACTAGGAAATTATGCTATTGTGGGAAATTATGGGTGAAGTCAGGGTTTCTGGTAATTTTCAGGAGTTTTGTGTATGGGTGAAGACCCCTTAATAATTAACAATATATTCAGCAGAAGAGCATTTTAATGTCCCAAAGTCTGATGTTTCTTTAACATGATGTTTAGATCAGATTAGACTAAATAATATATTCTTTTTTCTCTCTATATGCACATTTCCCTTGTGCTGAAAAGCAGAAGAAACATACAACTCAAGACAGACAACCATATATACACAAATAAAATAATAAATAAAAAGATTAAAGGCACAGCCTTTAAAGAAATCGTATGGGCATAATGCTGTTATCTCTGTATAATTACAAAATACATTAAGTGCAGCATAAAAACACCATTATAAAGGAGTAGCCTATGTTTCAGACCATTAATGGCAAGTTATTGCAATACTTTTCTTCATCACTAATTAAACAGCTCAGTCCTTCATGCATTTATGGTCTATCATGGTGGACATCTTTCTCACTGAAAGCCTAGCTTGAACCAACACTTCATACTAAGTTCATTCACAGACAGCAAACAGTTACCTTGTTTGTCTTACCTCTTATGTTTCCAAGGTAAAGCCCATCAACAACCTGTGAAGCAGAATTCACAGACATGTTGCATTCAGGTTAGAAATTCATTCCTGTCCAGCTACAGACTTGACCATCCCTGGTTGAGGCAGATTGGATTTAAAGCTTAAGGCTTAAGAACCAAGTTCCAGCAAAGGAGAGATTCCCTGCAACCTCCATACAAGGCCTGAACCAACGATGCATGATTATCGGGACAAAGAGACGGGGAAAGAAGCCACTGAGGGCTTTTGTACAGCTTTGGTACTGCTGTAGCACCATGAGGCAGTAGATTTGTGCAGGTAACGGAGAGCTGGATTCACTCTTATGATGATATGACCACGAAGTTAACGTTAAAAATATATAACACCTATATAAAGAAGTCACCCCCTTGGAAGTTTTACCCTTTCCTTGATACTATAAATCAACCATGGTCAGTATAGTTTGACTTTTTTGACCAAAAAAAAGGAAAAAAACACCTCTGAAATCCTCTTAAATGTCAAGGTGAAAACTTCAACAAATACTTTTATGGGAGAAAAAAGCGTTACTATCGCTACCTGTAGCAGACGCCAGAAACCGTTATTTCTAACGGCTTTCCAGCTCATGTTTTTACAAATAAAGCACAATGTGCTGCTTATAATATCCTGATAAGAAGTTGAGGGAAACTTCTGAGTTTACTTATTAACTGCGGTTTGGGATGACACTGATTAGCCCGGTGAGCCTAGCTGTTGCTGCTAACTGCTAATGAGCCTGGTGTGATGAAGACTGGTGTTAGGGTGCGTTACCTTGTTAGAGCTCATGACTCGTGCCCAGCTCCTGAATGACTGCTGTTTGAAGAAACCCGATTAATCCTGTATCTTTATTGTAGTCTGTGAGCAGTAGATAATCAATGTCTGTGTTCACGGTCTGAGTACAAACTTGTTTCAGTCTGAGGAGGAGTGAGACGTGCGCTTCGGCTGCATACTGCAGTTCTGTGACTGCTGCCCTCTGCTGGGCATAGTGTTGACTGCACCACGGTGTATACGTTAACACTGATATCACTGCTGCCCTCTGCTGGCATTTTTATTGACTGCACAATGGGGGGGGGTGACTTGTGTTAAAAAAAACTGACATCGCTTACAGATACAGGCTATCAGGCTATTACGTATAATATCAGTACGTGTATCGGCAAGGTGTGCGTAACAACATATTGCCATATCAATTTTTTTTAGCACTGGCCATGCAATTTTTGGTAACATAAGCATCTTGTCTGATGGCCAAAAAACATCATTTTAGTCTCATTACACCAAAGAACTTTCTCCCGTTTGACCAGTCGACATTTAAAAAGAGTTTTCTTCAACAATGGCTTTCTCTTTGCCACTCTCCTATAAAGCTTTGACTGGTGAAGAACCCACTCCCACAATTGCTGCTGTATGCAGTCTCTCCCATTTAAGCTGCTGAAGCTTGTAACACTTTCAAAGTAGTCATGGGTGTCTTGGTGGCCTCTCTTAGCCTGATAGGCAGATTTACACATGTGCCATATTCCTTCCATTTCCCTGGAGTATGTTCAGCGCATTAAATTTTTTTGTGTCATCCTTTACATAATCTTTTTCTCTGAGTTGATTGGAGTGTTCTTTTGCCTCCATGGTGTAGTGGTCGCCAGGAATACTGATTACCCAGTAACTGGACCTTTCAGAAACAGGTGCACATTCACTGCACTCAGGAGATCCCTATTACACTATTTGTGAGACTGCACCATTTGGCTGGACATCTGTTGAATTAGGTCAGTCACTTAAACAGGTGAATATTTATGTGGTCACTTATTTTACCTTTTTTTTGTCAAAAAAGCTAAATTGTATTGATCATGGTTGATTGATATAATCTATAAACTGGTAAAACATCCAAGGGCGTTGAATACCTTGTATAGGCTGATGATAAACATCTTTCTTAAGTAATTTATAATACTGTTTCAAAGAGTCAGCTGTTTTTAACACATAAACATGAACTGAAAATTGGGCATCGTTTTATAATTCTTATGATAACAGTAATCTTTTTAAAAGACAGACTCAATGCCACAGTTAAGAGGCAGGCAGAAGAAGGTGGGTGAAGATCAGTTGCTGCAAACCTTGTTGTTCCTGCTCTCACTGTGTAATGTTTATTGATTTTCTTTTCAGGTTGCTTAAATGTCACTGCTTTGTCACGTTACTTCAATGGTTAAAAGAAAACAAATGAATGTGGGTGAAAAATTAAAGGAACAGTCAAGAAACATGTATCAGCCACCAGAACAGATTGTCTTATTGGCACCAGATCTCTGAACTCCTTTCTTTAAAAAATTTCTTCTCATTTGGTGTTTTGATTTTGTTTGGGTACACCACTATCCAACAATCCAGTCTCCCACTGGCGATCAATGGGTTGAGATTAATTGACAGCAACAGCCATGACATGACTCCCATTATCTTAAATGATTCAGTAAACCCTAAATTACATAGGAGAAGAAATGCTTCATCATGGAGTGGACAGAAAGTAGTCGCTAAGACCTATACTTTGAATTGATACTGTATTTCATGTTGTACATGTATTTGTAGGCATGTAATGTAACACTTTAAGATTGCAAAGGAAAGTTATTTTAAAATCAGTATTACATGTAATCTATTTGCACCATCCTTATCACGTACATCAATACACATCAATACAATCTGCAAACCCTGTTCCTACTGAGGTCACAGGTTGGCCTAAACTGATGCTATCAAAATGTCACTGCTGCAGAGAAAACAGAACTGAATGGATTAAGCATAGACTTAACTTTTGTCACCTACTGTTTGTAACTGATGGTAGAATAAACTGAAATTAGGAACGGCATAAGAAATGTAATAGTCTTTGCATTTGATTATCCTCATTGCAAAGCATTAACCCCTACTGCAAGGTCAGAGGTCTATGGTTTGGATTTAATGACTTATTGGTTTTGTGCACTGAAAAGGTGTGATAATGAAATAGTATGAGAGCAAAAAAAAAAAAAAACACATTTATGGTTCAGCCTTATTGCTCGCCTGCTGTCTAGACTGTTACTATTTCAAACTTCTTTAATAATAATATAAAAGAACACTCCATAAAAATCCAGTAACATAATTGACCCCACTTGTTCATGGCTACCACTGCTGCCTCTTACACTGCAAGGCCTCCTTTAAAGTCTCTGTAAAGAACAGCTACTACTGCTGTATCTTATGTTTGTAATATTAAAATTCATTCTTCCTGGAGGGTGAGACAAGATTTGGTTTATGTAGTAAACAGTATTGAAACATTCAGAACGTGATAATCTGCTTAATTTACCTCTGCATATTAGGCTGAACGTGCACTCAAGCTATTTAATTATAAGTATCAGACGGCAAAAAAGTGACGTAATTGACTGACGTTTATACCAGACACAATTTAACAATAATAAACACAAGAAACACCACAGCACGTGACCTTTAGGAAATCCAAAGCCTACCTTATTCATTCCATTACCCATGTTGACTTTGATTCAGTCTGTGACGAGCTACAGGACTTAAATATATGCAACGATATCTTATCATGGACTTTGCCTCCAAAACGCGAGCCTGAACCGACCGACTCACAACAGGGAAAGGCTTCGCTTTAGTCGCTATGTCTGTCCTCTATTTGACAACATTATTGAGTTGCACTACCATGCCGAACAGTAATGTTATCATTTGAGCCTTCACCTCGTCTCAGCTTCACTAACATTTCCCCGTCATGCTGTATCGTCTTCCGGATTGTTTTGACGTGAAATAACTGCAGCTGCAGGCTCATCCGGTAAGTGACATCACAGCATGCCGCCGTCTGTGATCAGCTGCGCCCACCCAGACTTCACCTTCAAACGGATATTAGAAATATCTGCTCATTATGACCATAGACGGTCAGTTTAGCTCTTATATAGATATATACAGTGTGTAAACAATGGCACATAAGCGTCATAGCTATTTATACACCCATTTTAACCTAAATGACGTAGATCATCCCTAATATGGGCAAAGACGGAATCCCTTCTCTTCTCACTTTAACACCATAAATCCTACACATTTTAATAGTTTATGCAGTATTTTCCGTCACAAATGCGCTCCATTTTTATAAATATCGATGGAATACTGGCAATAACATACACCGCAAAAAAGCACATCTACAATACTAGTGATTAATGCTGTTATAAACGTAGTTTGTACAAAGTGCAATTATTTCTTTGTTTCATGCATCTCTTACCGACCATCAAGTGCTGTTGTGAAATGAGTCAAAGCACCCCATAGTGACAGTAACAGGCTTCAAACAAAACAGCAGCTTTAACTGTCCACAAAGCAGCTCCTTCAACCAAATGACTCACTCTCAATGGATTTCCTGTTTTATCTTCATGTTTTTCTCAGTAGCTATTCCTCCCACCAGCCTACAAGGGTAAAATAAGACAAACTGTATGAGTCAAATCCAATCTCATCCTCTCTGTGGTGGCCTATTATTTGTAAACATTGTTCAGAAACTTCAGTGAAGTTATAACAATGGATATGTCACCAATCACTAGAACTCGTGCCATTGTGTATCACTAACACAATCCACTGATCTCTTTCCGGTGTGGCTTCAACCCTAACCCTTTTCCTGACTGATTAGCCAAGCCAAAAGACGGCCAAACGATAAACATACACTAGCAGGTAAAAACATACAGTGATTAAATTACTGATACAGTTATTTAGGTGCAAGAAAATTACGCTGTTAAAATAATGGTTGCAAACAACTAAACTGAAAGACTCTGCTTTTAGAGATATAGCACTTTGCTCCTCAAACAGCTATTTAAGTGAAAGCATGTTTCAGTGGAAGTCAGAGGCAACACAATTAAAATGAAAACGTTTTATGAGTTTAGCAACTTTTATTCTCATTTCTATAATACACAATGACCTTAGGAGGAAGAGGCCTTCCAAAATGCACAGACTGAGGTAATGTGAACAAGTGATAAATACAGAAATATAAGGATTCTTGTATCTTTGAGTTGGTCTGCCTTTTTCTTCAAGTATGTGAAATGGTCCTCTGGATCTGAAAGTTACTTTTTCCACTGCTTGTTTTCGTAGTCCCACTTGGCAGCAAAGCCCTCCACTGGGTTGATTCTCATGTCCAGCATCCTCTGCAGCTCCTTCTCTTTGTACTCAGCTTCAAATGTGTGTGGGACAGGTCCATACACTGAAAAGAACAAAATCAAGAGCGTTAATAACAAATTCTATACATTATGTTGTTTTAATTTATTATGTTATCATATTATTATGACAGGGGATTGGGGCATTCCTGTGTTTCATTTTGTGCAGATCTGTTGCTATCTATTATTTTTTTAAAGGCATACCAAACTTCCTCTGCCAGAGAACAACCAGGCCAGTTAAGCCGATAAAGAACAGAATTCCTGCAACAGTGCTCTTCCACTCTTGTGTTCCCTTGTTCATCTCAGCAAAGCTCTGATTGAAGCTGATGCGGTACACTGAACATAAAACCACACAAAAACAGATTATCAACATTTGTATAGTAAAAATTATTAAAAAAAAAAAAAATATATATATATATATATACATATAAGAAAAAAATAAAAATGAATCTGTAAATACTGGCAATAATATTGTGCATCCCTAATTTCCATAACATTGAGAATGAAATAAATTTGATTTATCAATTAAATATCAAAGCTTTCCAAATTTTTGAAGTGTAGTGAACACCTACATGCAACCTTCTCCTCATTGGACAGCGCAGCCCAGGAGCCCTTCTCCTTCTCTTTCAGGGACTTCTGCTCTGCACTCAGGTTCTGCACATAGCAGATGTCAGGTAGCGGATTCTCCCGCCTATCAAAGTAGGCAGGAAGAGTATAGTCTTCTACTTTAGCAACACCTGGAAGAGAAAACGCAGGATGACTCATCAGTCTTCTCTTAATTGGCAAATTACTCGAGGTAAAATGTTTAGGGTTTTTTGCTTTCTCAAATGCAATTCTGATTACTTTGGAGTACACTGACATGTTAGCAGTTTTCTGATCCTATTTAAGACAAGGTATTTTCAGTTTTCAGGCAGTAGTGAGAAGGGAAAGGTGATAACATGGGATCTTATCACAGCCAAGCACATATAGGGGACAGCAATGTGTTATTTAGACCCCCCCTTGAAGAACACCAGTCACTCATGAGCAATAAATAAGAACAAACTGCATGTGTACTGTTTTATTTATGGGGTTGCCAGACATAACATAAAATTACAACTTCTGACAGAAACCATTACTTTTGGTATTACTGTAGTAAAGTTTAACATAAAATCTTGATTTTCAATTTTCAAAATCTTAATTTTCCAAAATAATAATAATAATAATAATAACTAAATAATAATAATAATAATTCAGCAATTTATTGCTTAACCCTAATCTGGAGGGGAAAAAAAGTGATGCTCATTTATCAAACTGACAATAAATACTCCAGAAAAACAGCAATGCAGTTAGAACACTTGTTTCAGGGGGTTACTTAAAGATGGATATCCCCTTTTTAAAAAAAATCAGGATATTTATAAACAGCTGTTTTTGCTCTTGGACACCAACGTAACCATCAATGATATGCAAGCGTTCTGCCTTTATACTGATGGACACATACTGAAGTAGTTGTTCCTGCTCCCACAAATAGAAAGCACTTAATGTCATTCCAGGTTACACTTACCATGTCCTCCACGTACACAGACAGATGTGGAAATGGCACGTTTGCCAACAAGGCGAAGGGCTCTGGTGGCCAGCATTCTGTTGTAAAGTTCATATTAGAGTTATTAGCAAGACTGTGAATTAATTTCAATTTATACACCACTATGCTTAACTTCATTTATTACATTTTGATCAATTTCTACCAACATTCATGAAAAAATGGCCTGTTTCCTTTGAGGAATAATGAAATAAAATATAATAAGCTAGTTACAACCCTGTGTAACATGTGTAATAATAATGTTTTGATGTTTGAAGACAGTTTGGTAGTCACAGGTCAAAGGGGTAACGCAGAACATCAACAAGTTACAGATATTTAATATTCATGCTGATATCAAAGGGTTGTCTAGGTGAATCAGTCGATCAGGAGAAATTCACAGAGAGTCAATTTTCCATTAGTATTTTTACTTATTAAAGTTTTTAAAGCAACAGTCGAGCATTAACATCAGCTCCACCGCAAAGCTAGGTGTTAACCGGTGTTAGCTTTAGCTACTAACACAAGGTCATAGCGCCCCGGAAATTATTATCACAATATTACCACAATATTTGAAATAATTCTGTCAATAACATTACGTTACTGTTGCCTAAGTCTACATTTACACGAGTACGTTAAAGACCAATGTTATGTTCACTGTCTGCGCAGCACATCTGCCTTCATACATAAGACGCTAAAAGCTAGTGACAGCCAGTCGGCAAGTTAGCAAGTGTTAGCTCTGACAAAGTCACGTCGACTAAAATCCTTTATACGTCTTACATACTATTTCACAGCGACGTTTTTGCGTATTATTTGAACATGTTCGATATTACAGTGTAAGTTAGTGTAAATATTAGGTCTACTGCTTTATGATTATAAGATGCTGATGTTAAAAGAATACACTACCTGGTTTTTTTCTCCTCGCTCTTGTCCGCCGAACGGCTTGAAGGAAAGCTGATGGCCACCGGAAATACGTAAGCTAAAAGCTCTGGGGTGAAACGAGGCCACCGGATCTACTTTTACGGCATGCTCATTCGGCTTTACGGCACCACCGGTGCTGCAGAAACGGAGTGGAAGGTGGAAGCAAGATTAGCTTTTGTGGCTAGAGTTAGTGACAGTGTGAAGCCATCAGGTATAAGAAGTCTGTTGTGATTCTTTAGTAAAAGTTTACATGTTCGCGTTAGAGGGCTTAGAGACAACTACATGTTCTGGCAGTAAGGTGTCTGCTGAGGTAGATCTCTACTTTTCTTCGAGCTTTGCATGTCAAGTTAGCTAACGGCAGCAAGCAGCAGTCCCTCCTCGCCGTGTAGCCTCATCTCATCTGTGGCAGGATCTGTCTTTACACAGTTTCTGAGGATCTTCTTACAAACATGCCTATTCAGCTGACAAGTCAGGCTTACTGTAAAATGATTTTACATGCTGCCAAGTATCCACACTGCGCAGTGAATGGACTTCTGGTGGCAGAAAAGACGAAGGAGAAGAAGAAAGACTTCCACAGTGGACCTGTCATATGTGTGGACTGTGTGCCCCTATTTCATGGCACTCTTGCTCTGGCACCAATGCTAGAAGTAGCTTTAACTCTGGTAAGTAGCAGGTCACCTGTCAGTAATTGGACTAAACTTTTTTTTTATAAACGAACACAGTCTACAACGATAGTCCTGGAAGACAAAAGGTTAAGTTATCGTTGGACCTGATCAAGTTAAGGAAGTGATCAAGTCGGTGGTAATTTTTAAAAGCTCAGGATTTGCTTCTGTTGAAATCTCACTTTTCAAGTGTCTTTTATAGGTTACTGTCACTATCAGGTTAAAAAAGAGAATGTTTCTTCAGTGAACAAGACAAAAATATGATACTCAGTAAAACAGTTACACACTGTGGTAAGATGATTTGAGATCATAAAATTTCCAAGAGAAATGAGAGGATCAATCTTCAGACTTTGTTATAAATTGTTTAACATTTGAGGAGCACAAAAGCTGACTGCAGATTCAGAGAAAATCTTTGAGACTAGTAACTTTAGACAGTCAGTAGAGCAAGTCTGGTAATGCCCAGTGGTTCAGTCTAGCAAAGATGTTATGTAAGATGGTGTATGACTTATAGATAGAAACATACATGTGTTTGTCATGCCTTTGTGTCAGAAGTCCAACCAACATTGTTATACAGATCATAGTGATGAGTGTTATAAGATCCCCAGTTATGAGTGAATTAAGAGCATCATGATAACTAGAGTTTAGAGATTTGAGTGTTGAAACAGCAGTGTGTCTAATGACGATATCGTCATAACCAAGTACAGACAGAAAATTTGCCCTAACTAAACTTTTCCTACAGCCAGGAGGAAAATTTGATATGTGTATGTACAGAAAACCAAGTTTCTGGTGAAGTTTATCAGTAAGATTCTTGTTATGGTGCTGAAATGTGAATGATTCATCAAGCCAAATACCAAGATATTTGTGTACTTTAAATACTGCTACCACTGAGTGCAGATAGTTGAATCTCTGGCACATCATAAATTTCATTTTGCTCACATTGAGAACAGTTGTAAGGGCAATAAAATCATATTGAAAACTGTTAAAGCACATTGCTATTTCTCTACAGCTATCAATGCAGAATCAGCAGAGCACTGTAAAATAATATCAACCACATAAAGGTGAAAATGACAGCCTGCTAACTAATGTAGATGCTAAATAAAAATAGGGCCCAGAGCTGATCCATGTGGACACCCTTTGATAAAGCTAAAACTTCTTGCTAAATATTTCCAGCATTTACACACTGATGTCTATTAAAAAGACGGCTAGAAAACCAATTAAAAGTTATAAAATCAAAGGCAATATTACAAAATATCTGAGTAAGAAAATTCTGATTAACTGTACCAAATGCTTTTGCTAAATCAGTGAAAACAGCTGCACAGTGCCTCTTCTCATTAATGTCAGAAACAACTTCATTAATAACCAAAGTTTCAGCAGAGATGGGACTATGCTCTAAAACCAAAAAGGGATTTTTTCATTTTTATGGTAGAGGATTTAGACAAAATAACCAAATTCTGGCTAATTAACAAACTTAAAGCTTTTTTGTCCTTATGTATTAGATAATCGCTAAAATCTATTATTAAATAGTATTGTGAACCCAGTTTATTGGTACTTATTGTGACATTTCCAGCTTGTTAAACTCAAACTTTGTTAACTGAGTTGATCCTACTCCTATTTCTCTTTGTTGAATTATTTTGGTCTGATGTCTGCTGTCCTTCTTTCCTTTCATGTTGGCTCCACAATGCCTACTCTGTGGACAGATCGACACTTGGTGTAAAGAAAACAATTATGTCATTGCTGCATATTATCAAGCCAATGAACGCACGAAGGATTCAAGGTACAGGCGTGCAAATTGACGGTGAAATTCTGCAGTTTACCCTGTAATAAACCATGTCACAATGTCCTCTGCACCCTAATGCCCTATATTATCCTTTTTTCTTGCAGACCCAACCAAGTTGCAGAAAAAGTGGCTGCCAGGATTTCTGAGAACTTCAATGATGCAGCAATTATTATGGTAATAGCAAAACATTTGGGCAGATGTTAAAGGACTATGCAAGTGGTGTATTTGACTGCTATCTACAAGATTAACTTGTGAAAAACTCTGCCTCCTGACCTTCATTGTGGAGTTCCAAAAGCTGATTTCAGAGGGGGAGAGAGACAGACTGACAAACCCTTTGTCTTTCCTGTATGATATTACCAATGAAATAGCCTATAATAATGAGAGATAATGATTGTTCTTCCCTGATGTCCTCCTTTAACAAAGACTGGGAAAGCAACAGGTAGTTGCCTTGTAGTTTATAAGATGCAAAATTAAAAGTACTCAAGGCTTTAAATTATATTTTCATAGTGACTTTTATTTACCTTATATGATTCTTATAATACCTTCAGTTCTGCAGAAGAAATAACTGTCAGGAAACCAACAGAACAAAAAACTCATACATACGCAATCATAAGTTCTTAAATTTAATAGATTTTTTCCATTTTCATATTAATCAAGAGCAGATTTAGGCTAAAAATTTTGAATTAGGTATTTGTGTTTAGTATTATCATGTGCTTGGTGGGCTTCTGCTTGAACACTTCATTTATGGTCTGGCCTGCTGACTTGGTGATTGGTGTATTTCCACTGTGTTAGGGCTTGACTCACCTCAAACTTCTCTTATTATTGTTTTCATCAGGGATAGTGCCTGTTACTTTAAGTTTAAACTCTTTCCAGTTGTTTTGTTTATCAGATGCTGTATCCTAAAATTTATTTGTTTTATTTTGTAATTAACAGTGCATTGGGATAGTTACTCATCTTATTCTCTTGATTTGTTCCCTTCAAAAAATCTGTCTTACGCTGCAATGGTGATGAGTGATCACAAACTGAGACTGTTTAGTTATGCTGTCTAACAGTCTGCACATCTAACTATGACATGAAGGCAAGGGCTGTACAATTAATCAGGATTTAGATTAAATTCTGATATGTCCTGCTGAAGGAGCAATATGTCTTGAACCTGAAATTTGTATCAAAATACCAGTTTAATCGATTTTTTCTTTGTTGGAGAGGTGTTACACTCTACCAATCATGCAAACAATCAAGTGATAGTTTCTAAAAGTTTCTACTTTCCTAGTTTTTGTATATATATTTTTTTCATCAAAATGCAGAAGAAACTACCGTTCCCTTCAGTACAGCAGTTCCAAGCAAATTTGCAATATGAGCCAAAATAATCTCAATCACATTTTCAGCCCTAGCTGAATCTATCTCATATTGTGTTTGGTAAAGTACAGTATAATCTGTTGCTTGCGTTTGTTAAAAAATAGATAAAATGAGAAATGTGAAAAATATTCCCATATTAAAATGCAGTCGCAATATGGGGGGTAAAAATAGCAATTAGATTATTTTCTGAAATTGTTCAGCCCTAGTTTCCTCAAAGCAGTCCAGTTCAGTTCATTGCCGTTCACATTAATCTGCTTTTCTATGATAAAAAGTTAGGAAAGGTAACAAAGTAACTTTTCCTTACTGTCTTCATTTTTGGCACGCTGCTGTTGAAATACCAAGCGTACCTACCTCACCTTAGAGAGTGGAGCTAGAATCACTGCAGTTCACTAATTGGTCCAAAGAGTCTTTACTTCCTTTAAAACAACAATAATAATGGTACAACAAACCATGCCATTCTTTACTGAGTTGCACAGGTGGATAATATTTAGAACCCTGTGGTTAGAGCAGGTCCTACAAACCAGAGCAAAACAAACTTACTCTCCATTGAGAGCCTGCTTTCTTTCTTCCCCATTTTTGTTGTTTTATAGACATGGAAAAGCCAAAATGGTCATTTAGAAGCCAAAAGACTAACTTTTATTGCTGAACTGAGCCAAATAATCCAGATCTGTGAACAAAGCTGGAATAGCCATCACTAAAGCTGGATGGATGCTGGCTGTGGAAACACAAGCAAGATCAGGGTTTACTGTACCAAAATGTGCTAAAGCTAAACTGTGCTGAACCAAGTCAGAGTTTTGATGTAACTGGTAGGAAATGGAAGATTCTGTAAGCTTTAAAATGTAAGCTGGAGTCTTGAAAAAGGTCTTTATTGGCAGTGAATTTAACTCCAGATTTCCAGTGTATACCCTGGTTTACCTGTGTCATGTTTTGAATATGGTTACGTCAGAGTTTGTCAAATATGATGACTGGCCGATCATTCGTGATTGTGAAAGCGTTACATAAAGCTAACTACACCTCTTTTGTGTGAACATGCTCACATAAGTTGTGGGATGACATATCAGATTGATTTGTCCTGCATTATTGCTTGTGTCAGGGTTAGTAAAGCCAGATAACCTAAAAGATATCCTGGGTATGTTGCACTGTCTTCATAGTATACCCCCTGGTCCTGTTGAGCTTTAACACCTTGTTATCTGTTTCTGGCCTCAGGTGGACAACAGTAGATTAACGATGAGCTGTTTTGAGCCCATCGTCTTTATCTATGATCACCATGAAAACAAGTGGAAATGCAGAGAAGTAACCTGGTGAGTGGTTCTGTTTGAACAGCAACTTTACTTCAAGACTTGTATGTGCTGTATGAGACTCGTCCATAAGTCTGTCTGTTTTCTCTCATCATCAGATTTACATTGTATGAAATTGTTTCTGAGGTTAATTGACACCATTTTTCATCTGTTAGTGACTGTTTTGAGGACTGGAGTGAAGCACAGAAGATCACGTCAACTCTGTTGGAGGGCCGGTCTTATGAGAACTTGATTGACTTTGACAATCACTTGGATGATCTGAGGAATGACTGGACCAACCCTGTGATCAACAAGTCCGTCCTGGATCTCTGCTAAAACCCCCAGTCAGGAGTACCTCAGACAAATACACACAAATCTTGCTGACATTTCAGTAAGTGTGATGCTACTGATTCGGTAGCATACGAGTACATAGAGGCTGGGTTTTTGTTCCATCTAAAGGCTCCCGTATGACGGAGGGACTTGTGGAGCATTGACCAGTCAGGTCAAAATCTCTAAAGGGCAAGCAAGCGCTACGTCAGCACTAACAGCATGTGCCCACCTTTACAAGGTGATGAAACGCAAATGTGCTTTTGAATGCAACTTAGATGTTTTTCTTTCTGCAACGGTTTGTGTTTATTCATAGTTGTGTGCATAAAGTTTAATTGTAGAATATTTTATCTTTTTTTCCTCTAAAATTTTATAGCCACTAGCCATAAAGAGATCAAGTTCTAAATAATTTAAAGTGTAGGTGGTGATTGTACTACTGAGATAAGACATAAATACTTTTCTTAAATAAATTCTACTTTAAAACGAAATTCACAAGCAGAACTGTGGTCTGAGGATCTTTTTGGTGGTTTGGTTAAAAACCACTACAAAAAGATGAGTTTCAAACATTTGATATTTTTTCCCATCAGACTTTGTCACAATGTGAGTCCTTCAGAAGCACCACCAGTGATGAAGGGATGATGGATTAATAAATAAGTGTGACCTGAAGAGATTTATGCCTACCCACATTTTTATGATGCATGATGTTGTAATCGGTGAGCTTCAGAATGCCATTGTTGTTGATTTACATTTTGGCATGTTGGTTTTGGATTGTTTCTCTGGAAGATTGGCTGAAAAATGTAAAAAGTGATTCAGATCACAGGGATGTGTGAAGTTTGTTTTAGGATAAGTCAGTTGTATTTATTTATACTTAAATGACCTCTCTGAAATTAACTATTTAATAAGAGATGTAAAATTGAAATACTTATGTGAAGATGCAGAACTGCCTTTGTACCTTAGATTAGCATTTTAATCAGAAAGAGCTAATCACTAATTGTGTGGCATCACATTTTTTACAGAAATTTTATGAACTGAATGTACAATGAAACAAACTTTTTAAAATATTCACATCTTTGTGTGGGCCATTATTTAAAGATTCATTATGCTTGGTGTCTCATACCACGTATGTTGAAACGTTGAGAACTCACTTTACAGCTGAAGTTCTGCTGCAGTTTTTTCTTTGGTTTTGTGTAAAACAAAAGGTTTGGTTAAAAAAAACAACTTAAGTAAAATTGGCAATATTAGTAGTGTAACCAAGTTAAATTAGCACTGACAGCTTCTCAGTTGGAAAAGGTTGAATATAATTTATTTTAAAGTGAATCTGTGTAACAAATTTGTAATTGTGCATGTAGCAAACAGGTGAAATGGAAATGATGAAGACATGTATTAGAAGTTTTGTGTCAAATCTTGTCACTACAGACAAATCACTGCAAACCTTATCCTCTTTAAAGAGCTTACAAGTCAGAATTAGAGCCTTTCCAGCCCAAAACTGCTCTAGATATCAGTTTAAAGCAATCTACAGAATAGTATAATCACTCCTTATGCATGTACTATCCATTAAGTCCCATTACAATTCAACAGAAGGTTACTTTCAAAATTACACTTGAAATGGAAAATATTTTTCCCCTGCCAGTCAAAAACATATATGAGAGTGAACTTAATAAAGATTTTTAAAAAATCACTGATACATGTGAAGGGTTACAGCCTTCAACTGAACTTTTTAAATATAAAGTGAAAACCAGGCACTCCAAATGAGAAAAATGTGTTGTGGTTGTGCTGGTTGTGAATAATAATCAAGTTCATAAAGTAAGTGATCATCAACTGGCGGCCTGGGGGCCATTTCAGGTCCCACAAAGCTCCCCGTCCTGCCTCCAAAAGATGCTTAAATTCAGAAATTGTGAGGAGGAGAAAAGATGTGGCTGTTGGGCATCATTTGTTTTTTAAATCCCTACAGCCATCAAATTAACCCCAAAACAAGACTGCAACAGTATCAGGAGTGACTTAATATTTGATCCACTTTTTAAAAAAAATACAGAAATCCACCTGTCAGCTAAAATAAGTAAATGTTATGCGTGATGAACACACACTTATCTGTCCAGTTCTGATTAAATCTGCAGTTTTCTCTGTCAACTTTTCTCTCCGTGATCCTGAAGAACACGATTTTCCTGCTTGGGAATCAAAACAAAAGACCTGTTTCCTCCATTTGTTTTTAACCAATCAGGACCCAGCATATTGGCGTCAAACATATTTTTTTAGGCAGTCCTAAACATATGTAGCTAAAATAGTTTTATTGCCAATAGATGATAGGGACTGATCTCTCTTTTAATGCTGAAATTTACTTACATTTTACAAGACAATACAAATACTGATAAAATAATATATTATTGGACCAAAATATTTATTTTATGCCAGCTAATTTGGAAGTCTTGCCCCCAAAATGCCTGTCAAGACAAAATCTGGCCCTTGTAGTAGATGGCTCCTGAAGTAAGGTAATGCAACGGACAGAGGGACCCACGCAAAGAGGAAAAAAGAAATTATAAATATTTCAAAGAAAAAAGATAAGGGAAGTCAAAAAAGAAGGGTTAAACGTTTGATAAGAAATATTTATGATAATGAATGAATGAAGATAAGGCGCTGATCAAGCGGCTAGAATAAATTAAATTACAAAAAAGTTTGCATTCAGAGGGCAGGATTCACTTCTTTTTCGCTTGGCGAATAGCACCACCTAGTGGCACTCTTCTGCTATCGTGATGATTGTCACGTGACCCATTTCTCCCGGTGCGAGGCTAGAAGAAAAAGTATGAAGGATTCGTCAGTGTCGTCAGGACCAGGACTACCGGCATCTCGCGCGCCTGTAAACATTTACCTTTATAGTCCTCCTAATACTTGATCGCCCCAAAGGGGGGGGGGGGGTGGTGGGGGTGATATTACGTACAGACACCTAAATGAGTCCAACGATGAAATCAGACATGAGCTCACGAGGCTCCACTTCCTGTAGAAGATGACGCTGTCGTATCCTTTTTGCTTTTACGTTAGTGACGTACAGCCGGCAGCGCGGGAGAAACAAGTAATGTGGATGTGTGGCAGACGTTTTTGGGGTTAAAAATAAAACAATAGAAATACACATACAGCTATGGATCCATCAGAAGTTGAGTTCCTGGCCGAGAAGGAGATGGTGAAGATAATACCGAACTTCAGTCTGGACAAGATTTACCTGATCGGGGTGAGACAATGAAACGACACAGTTATGTTGTGACTATTTACGATTGAAGTAGTGATACTGACCACTCTGATCGCATACTCCATGCATTTTATGCTTAATAATGAACGTTAGCATTTGCCAGACTCTACAGTATAGTGATCAACAATCATACGCTGAAATGCCAGGGTTTCTCAGTTTTTGTGCAGCCCGTAGCATTGACAGTTGTTCTGTTTGTGACCTGTGAGGTCTGAAAGACTTGCTCTTTCTCGTCTTCAGGGTGACCTTGGTCCCTTTAATCCTGGACTGCCAGTGGAAGTCCCTGTGTGGCTGGCCATGAATCTGAAACAGAGACAGAAATGTAGGATTGTTCCTCCAGAGTGGATGGATGTTGGTGAGATACAGATTCATAAAGTCAAATAACACACTAACTAGACAAGTACATCATGTGTCATCAGGAAATTTAGGTTTGCTAACTTTCTTAAAGAGTCTTCCCTTTGTGCAGGTAATAGCCACCACTCAACACCTGCCTGTGCTTTTTGATATAAAATATTTAAATATTTAAAGCATCATGCAAAGAAACTTCTGATTTCCTTTAGTATTTTAATGCTTGTCCAGTCATCACAGAGCTTTTCTTCTCTAGTTGTTCAGTTTAATATGTCTTCAATGCCATCTGTTGATTCTGTGCAGAGAAGCTGGAAGAGATGCGAGATCTTGAGAGGAGAGAGGACACTTTTACACCTGTCCCCAGTCCGTACTACATGGAGCTGACTAAACTACTACTGAACTAGTAAGTCATATAAAGCTTTAATACCTATACTTGTGTTTACTGAAACCAGAGATTTTGAGAGGATGCTCTCTTACAGTCTATGTGGCTCTCTGCCTAACATGATGGTTTGTGTGTCTCTGTAGCGCGTCTGATAACATCCCTAAAGCAGATGAGATCCGCACGCTGATCAAAGACATCTGGGACACCCGTATTGCCAAACTGCGCCTCTCTGCCGACAGCTTCATCAGTCAGATGGAGGCTCATGCCAAGGTGGGACTCATGAAATTTAGTCAAGTCAAGTGATTTGTAAAGCACATTTTCTACACAGGGAATCACAATGTGCTTTACATTTAACCAGTCAGTCAGTCTTTAATTGTATAACACAGAGAAATGATAAGTGTTATCTCAAGACATTGCACAAAACAGGTCCACTACCCATGCAAAGTATGTGATCTATAAAAATCAGACCAGATGGTAAAATGTGCGCAACTGTAGGTAAACTCTGACCTGTGCTTACAAACCTTTTGAAGACAAGAAATTGACCACCCCTTTTATTTTGCTGATCCAAGATGCACATACCCAAGCTGTTCCATGCTGCATACAGCAAAAAAAAAAAAAAAGAAAAAGCCCCAGTGTGAAACACAAATGAAAGCTTGAGCTTCAGACAGATATGCCACTTTGCAGGATATATTGTACACTAATACTGATAACAGAATGCCATGTAAAAGTATTTGTCCCCTTTCTGATTCATGATTTTTTTGCATATTTTTTACACTTAAATGTTCCATATCATCAAACCATTTTTTATATTTCATATATTTTTATATATTGCTCACTGGTCTCAGTTAAGGTCATGACTCAACCACAAGAAAGACATGGGGCAAAAATGGCATCATGGGAGAGTTCCAAGGCCAAAACCACTGCTGACAAAAAAGAACACAAACTTTTGTCTCACATTTGCCTAGAAACATCTTGATGATCCCCTTTTGGAGAAATATTCTGTGGATTGACGAGACAAAAGTTGAACTTTTTGGAAGGTGTGCGGCCCGTTACATCTGCCGTAAAAATAACACAGCATTTGATAAAAAGAACATCATGCCAACAGTCAGACATGGTGGTGGTAGTGTGATGGTCTGGGGCTGCTTTGCTGCTTCAGGACCTGGACCACTTGCTATGATTGATGGAACAATGAATTCTGCTGTCTACCAGAAAGTCCTTAAGGTGAACATCCGGCCATCTGTATGTGCCCTCAAGCTCAAGTGCTCCTGGGTTATGCAGCAGGACAGTGTCCTGAAACATACCAGCAAGTCCACCTCTGAATGGCTAAAAAAAAAAAAAAAAAACAAAATTAAGGTTTTGGAGTGGACTTAAATCCAATTGAGATGCTGTGGTGGGACCTTAAACAGGCAGTTCGTGCTGGAAAACCCTCCAATATGGCTGAGTTAAAACAATACGATGTAAAAGACTCATCACCCGTTATCACAAACCCTTGATTTCAGTTATTGCTGCCAAGGGTGGCACAACCAGTTATTAGGTTCAGGGGGCAATTGCTTTTTCACACAGGGCCAGGTAGGTTTGGATTTTTTTTCTCTCAATAAATAAAATCATTAAGAAACTGCATTTTGTATTTACTTGGGTTGTCTTTGTGAGATATTAAAATTGGTTTGATGATCTGAAACATTTAAGTGTGATAGATATGCAAAAAATCATGAATCAAAAAGGGGCAAATATTTTTTCACAGCACTGTAAGATTGGGCAATTAATAGAAATTTAGAATTTTGAAATCTCAGAAGGGGCAATATTTCTTTGACCTAAAATGTTTTTAAAATTGTGGTTCAATACATTTTTGAGGTGGAGATGCGATGTGCTACACATAAAACAAGTCAAGTGTCACCTTTTTTTTCGAGAATAAGTTGGGGGAAAAAAAATCCTATCACCCTTGTTTTTGTAAATGTTTGTCGTTTTAAAAATGACATCATTCCCTTTACAACAATTCATATCGAATTTGCAATGAATCAAAATGATTGCATTGAGATATTTTTTAATGATAACTTAGCCTTAGATTAATCTATAAAATATTGTGTTTGTTTTAAGATTGGTTTATTACTTGTTTTTGTGAAAAAAACAAGATTAAAAACGTAAAAAATAATCTCATGTTAAATTGCAATATTGGGGGGAAAAAATCACAATTAGATTATTTTCCCAAATTGTCCAGCCCTAATTCATAACTAATGTACGGTGGCGTATTGCATTTACTTGAAAAAAAAAAAATCCCCCTGTTTTTATGACGTAACTATCTCGTAAAAACAGAAATTTATTAATTTTTGAAATTCCTGTTTTTACAAGATAGTATCTCATAAAAACAGGATTCCCCCGACGCTCTCCTGCGTGACTGGTTGCTGCATTTATCAGCCAGTAAATAGAGGTGCGGGGTTAAGAAGTAGTCAGAATCTTTCAAATCTTGAAAGATGTTGATCCAGTGCATATTGTTTGCTCAGAAATCCCCACCAGTTCTCTATGCATTGGTTATGATTGCTTAAACCATACAAATAGCATCTGCGTGAAAACTCATCCACATGATCATGTCCCAGGAATATCTGCATCTGCTCCACGTAACAGTTCTCTGTCCCTAGGTCTAATCGAATTCTGTTCTTACCAGTTACTATCTCTTAAAAACAGGAAATTCAAAAATAGATAAATTCCTGTTTTTATGAGATCATATCTTGTAAAAACAGGAAGTTCAAAAATAAATAAATTCCTGGTTTTACAAGATAGTATCTCATAAAAACAGGAATGTCAAAAATAAATAAAAAATCCTGTTTTTCTGAGATAGTTCTGTCGTAAAAACAGGAGTTTTTTTTTTAATTTTCAAGTGAATGCAATACGCCACCATACTAATGTATATAAAACATTAAAAAAAATCAACCGTTAATATCTTCACTGAGGCAGTTTGATTTATTAATGAGGTACATTAAAGCTAGGGATAATTAAAGTGTTAAGATTGATGTTTCAGTCCTCTTTCTCATGTAGCCTATTATTTAAAAGAAAAATCAAATTTTTTTTGTTGTTTTGATCTTTTATTTATACAGATTTAATGATGTGTTTATTTAGTGCAAAATAGCCAGCACTAAGGACATCTATTTTTTTTGCCTTTATACAGTATTTTATAATGACATTTAAATTATATTTACTGTCATACTGAAATTTAAATTTGATGCATGACATCTGTGATACATGTCTACTGTTAACTTACTTAAATCTTTTTTATACACTGTTCAAATTAAATACAAAGTACTTTTTGTGGTCTTTGCTTGTCAAAGGTGTTTTTACCTCAGATTAAGACCAGTGGATTAATTTTGAAATGTATAGAAAAGAGATAATTCAGACTCTTAGTGACAAAAATTGACCATGAATATAATTCATTGAGGCACTGAGAAAAGAAGAACTTGTGTATAATGCTCACTAATTCTAGTTATTTGTTGGATAATTCATAACTCCTCCAGGACTCAATGAGAAAAAAACTAAAGAGAGTAAAGCTGTAAACTGGTTAAACAACCAGGCTTAATGATAGCGTTGATATTGATGTTTCAGTCTTCTTTCTAATGGAGCATATTATTTTAACGGATAATTTAATACTTTTAGTTGTTTTACTTAGCAGACACAGTAAATTATGGAATAGAAGTAATCAGTAACACAGAAGTAAAGGGTGTGACAAGCAGTTTTAGGAGGAAGAAGGGGAAATGAGAGATGGTTATGCAACCTGACACCGTTTTGAAGATTAAAACGAAGGCTGGTTAGAAACGTGGTTTTATACAAATATAAAATGAAAAAACACTATAGACTAAGGGCCAAAATGGTAATTTTTACTGTCATAATGCCTAAAGAAAGAAAGTATTTCAGTATTGGCCAAAATTGGTATTGGCAGGCCAAAACAGGAAAAACATACCGTAACTCTGAAATCAGCCAATCAAATCTGAATCAGTATACCTCTTCTAAAAATGTGAATTATAGCATGTCTTCCTTTCTATCTGCTCAGCTGTGTTAATAAACTGGATATGAAGTGACATGAAGTGTTTTCTTGGGCTCAGGGAATGTGTTTTAGACATTTTACTATCGTAGACTTCACTGTTGACAAGTTTCCTGTAAAGATAAAGTCAAGATTAATCAGCCCTTAAGAAACTGAATGTTTCAGCATTACAGTAAAGGTAGCATAGCTGCAACTTTCAGCTTTAACTGTCATTTCATGTAGCAACTTGAGATTGTATAGAAATTAAAGGAGTATATTTTCTTTTACTCTAAAGTTTTCATTGACTGATAAACTCATTGAACTTCCCAGTAACATTATTTTTCTCAATCAGTAGGACTGACAAAAGTACTTCTTCAACATTATGTGTTAAAATTTTAACACTTTGTCTTGCAACTGTTTTATTGTTTCACATTTAAACTAAGATTATACATTTTTGTTAAGAATTAATCTTTTTTTTAGTTAAAAGTAATGTGACTCCTGTCTCTGTGTGCCGTTTCCCTCTGTAGCTGGACAACCTCACTCTGATGGAGATCAACACCATCCGATCATTCCTTCTTGATTCCCTGAACTGCATGTACAAACTCCGATCTAATCTTCAGCCTGGTTCAAATAAAGGACAGTTCACGGATTATTAATACAGGAAATAAGAGCCTGATCAGGTGTGGATATTTTTCAGACCAGGGTTGAATTGTTGGACTGATGTGCGCACCGACTCACAAGGCATCACTCAAAGACTTGAAGATCTCAGGTCTGAATTAAGCAAGATCAAGTTTTACTCTTTGTCTTTTAAGATTTCTTTGAGAGACAGTAGTTTTCTGTATATGTATAAATATCTGAGCTTTGTGTTTGTCTGCTGTTCTAAACGTGTTCACATGTAGAGCTGATACCAGTGAAAAATCTATTTGTGTGGTGTTTTGATAAAGGTTTGACTGCAGCATTATGATGCAGGTCAGCGTTTTTGACACGGCAATAAATTTGTAGTTCACATGTTTTACAACAATAAAATATATTATAGTAAAGACTGACGGTGTCAAAAGGTTCAAAGCATTGAAAACTAAAGATTTTCACTCATTTTTAAAACTAATATATGAATGAAGATTATTTTAGTAATGAAACGCCTTTCTATTTGTGCAAATTAAATAATGTGCAGGAGTTTGCCTTCAGTTATTTATTCAAACATGGCATTACCCAATAGCTGGCACTTAGGACATCTATATTAGTTGAAAACTGTTTGTCTGACTACCAAGGGTTTTAACCTTTGTTTTACAAGTGTTTTTCTGTCATACGTTGTTCAGGTAAAATACAGAGTACTTTTTCTTCATTTCCTATTACCTCTGATGAAGAACAGTGGGTCAATTTAAAAGGAATAGTTAACTTAATATGAAATTCCCACTGTATCATGGAGGGATAATTCAAACTCACAGTGACAAAATCATTAAATAAATTCTGAATTTGATGCTGCTGTATAGGTGGTACTTTCTGAAAATATGGACTGGTTAACAGTCTACGGATTTAAATGCCTGGTGAACTTTTTTTCTGTCTATTTAACCCACCATAAAGAGCTGTGTGCCGCTTAAAAACTGCCTCCCAGCACCAATGGCAAATTCTTTTTGTTGAATTTCAATGTTTTGCTATAAAAGAATGACCTCTTATTACAGTTTTTACTACAACCAATTACAAGTTAGTATTCTTTAAGTTTGTGCAGAAGTTAACACATAAGTGAAGACTATAAGCTTTCTGTGAGGAATTCTTCGTTTGAGCTGATTTTGGCGCCCCCCTGTGGACAAAGCAGTACATCAAATTTTACCTGATTTAAAGAACAATCTCGTCCAGCTTTCTTTTCATGGTGTAACTTATTTTGATTTTTGCTGTTTAAAGCAAGTAAAATCTCTTAAGTATATTGTGAATTGTCAGATATCTCCCCTGTTGTAGTAATTAGAGGCTTTAAAAAAAGACTGTATAGAAACAAATGAATCTGGTGTCTTAGAGCCTTGTTTGTTTTTAGAGGTCCTAAAAGGCTTCAGCATTAATTTCAGTCAGATTCATAACTGGTAAAAAAAAAAAAAAAAAAAAAAAAAAAAAATTGTTTTATTTTTTTAAACTTCATGGATTTACAATACCACTTGGACTCTCCAGAACATTCACCTGGTTGTCTTTAAACCGTTTAGCTTTCTGGTCATTGCCCTTCTGGAAAAATAAATCTTTTCCCAAGCTTTTGTCTGAATAGACAAGATTGTCCTCCAGGATTTTCCTGTATTTTGCTGCATTTTTTTGATCCTCTGCCTTTACAAGCCTTCCAGGATCAGCTGCCGAGAAGCACCCCCACAGCATGATGCTGCCACCACCATGCTTCACAGATGGGATGGTGTGTTTGTGGTGATGTGCAGTGTTTGGTGTTTACCAAACACAGTGTCTTCTCTGATAGCCATAAAGCACAATTTAAGAACTTTTCTTTCACTTGACCATGAAGTCTCCCACATGCCTCTTGGTGAACTCTAAAAATTAAAGATTTAATCTGCGTTTTCTTCAACAGCTTTGTTCTCTTTGCCACTCTCTTATAAAGTTTGACTGGTTTAAGAACATGGGTAACATTTGTTGTATGCAGAGTCTCTCCCATCTCAGCTGCTGAAGCTTGTAACGACTTCAGAGTAGTCACAGGCATCTTGGTGGTTTATCTCACTAGTCTCCTTCTTACACGCTCACTCAGTTTGTGAGGACGGCCTGATTAAGGCAGATTTACACATGTGCCATATTCCTTCTGTTTCTTGATGATGGATTTAAGTGAACTCTGAGGGATGCTCAGTGCCTTGGAAATGTTCTTATATCCATCCACTGACTTTTCACTGAGTTCCTTGGAGCGTTTTTTTGTCTTAATGGTGTAATTGTAGTCAGGAATACTGATTAACCAGTGACTGGTTCTTCTAGACACAGGTGTCTTAATGCTACAATCACTTCAGACACATTCACTGTACTCAGGTGATCCCAACTTCACTAATTGTGAAACTTCTAGCACAATTTACCCAGACCTCTGTTGAATGAGGTCAGTCACTTTTGAGGGGTTGAATATTTATGCAATTATTTAACTTGCATATGTCTGTTTAACTTTGAAAAAAGTCTGTTTTCACTCTGACATTAACAACTATTTTGTGAAGAGAGCCAAGTTATAGTGACCTTGAGTGAATTATAAAATCAATAAAACTGGTGAAATCTTTTAAGAGACACTTTCAGCTCTCCCCACCAAGCAGAACCCAAAACAGACGTTAGTTGATACATAACATTTTTGAAATATTTTATTTTCTTTTTTGTCTGAAATCACAGCCATATATTCATAAATACCTAATTACTACATTCAACAAAGAATATATTACATTACAATGAATTCAAACAAGTACATTTTAAAAACAGGATTTCACAGCATCTAGACATCCTCCACTGAGTAATGGGGCTATTGCATGGGTGTGTGTGGGCTGGAGAGAGACATGGGGAGGCTGAGTTAGGGGGCTGTTGGCAGCTTACCTCATCATGAGGACCCCCCCCCTCATTAACTGACAGAATCTGCTCTGAAAAAAACAACAGACTACGCTCTGGATCTACCTGATCATTTGGACTGGCTTAGGCCTGGGGAACTGATTAATTGAGGAGATGCTCTGGATAAAGGAGCTCTGTGTGGGTTCTTGACATGCACACATTTTAAAGGTGTGAGACATACAGTAGACACTTAAAATGTGAAGTCCCTGATCACTGATGCTAAGTGTAAAACACTCCAACATGTAGACTGACACTCATTCACATGCTCCCAAATCTCTGAGGCACTTGTAATCATTAAACTGTATGAGGGGGTATTTGTGCTTTAATGTTTGTATAAATCAACCCAATGATTTTCAAATTACCTTAATTTCACTTTCAAATACTTTTTCCACAACACCAACTATTGTGCAGTCGGGGTAGAACTCTTTAAATTAAGCTGCTTTTTGACAGCTTTAGTGGGAATCTCCAAATGCAAATACAGCCATTGGACTGAGGTAACATGAGCTACAGGGGAGAGCCAGTGTAAAACCTGGTCTGAATCTCAGAGCAGAACTAAAGAGGAAATGAGACTAAAAGGGTATGAGGCCTGGTAAATCAAACTTTTCTGTTGTACATTTTCTATGAAGTGCTCAGTTTGAGTGATTAGTAATTTGTTGGCAACTTTGTTTGCTGATGTTCTTAAAAATGGGTCCATGCATAGAGATGTGGGTTTCCAGCAGAGGAAGATGGCCATTCTGATGTGAATGTTTGGCTGTCTAATTGCAACATAATCTTAATTTAAGAATCCAAATGAGTTCTATTTTGGCACCGTCTTCTCTCATGGCTGCTAAAAAGGGCTTGATCTTGTAAGGCGTAACATTATGCAAACCGTCATATTGTTATAGTCCACTGTTATATTAAAAAAAACCCAAAGTGACAGGTCCAATGGAGGATAAAGCATCAAGAACCAGATTCATCAGCTGGCTGCTTAAGAGACTCTTCATGTCTTTACAAAATAATCAAGTATGTCAAAGTAAATAAACACAATACAAAAAAAAGTCACTGTGGATTTCATCTGGTTTCTGTGTGATAATAAGCAAACATTTCATGCCAGGAGCAGTGAGTCTGAGCAGAGGAGTTTCTGAAATGGACATTCAAACAGACACACGTGTTGCTGTGATGGAGGGAGATCTGGATCTGTGTCTCAGAACTTCTGGGTGATCTTTGTGATCTCAGATGCAGTGTGAGGTGGCTGTGGATGGGGTTGGGAGACCGTAAAAGGCGGGGTGAGTTTCCTGTTTTTCTCTTACTCAGATATATGTCTCAAAATGAGCTGTTCTGGCCAGCAGCAGTACAAACACTAAAAGCAAGGCTTTCTTTTCCAACCCCCCAAAAAAGCAAAAACATATAAAAATGGCAGGCTTTTTTCTTTTAAAAGAACAATGATTAAAGTAATAAAAACATACAAAATTCTTTAAGTCTTCATATTATGTACAATACAAGGCTGAAGCACCTTTTAAAATTCTTATTCTCAAATTTTCTATTTCGAAATAAAACATTTCCTTAATTCTTTCCAAAAATGTGCATTTTCTAAGATCTTCCCTAATTAGAACAGTTCTTTGTTGTAACACAGTACCACCAGGTAGTTCTTCAGCTTTTATTCATAAGTGCATTTCCAGTTCCAAAAGCTCACGTGTCCACTGTGATTAAATCAGCCTCCACTGGCCAGAAGCCTTCGGAGCATTCAAGTCTCTTGTTGACTGGTGGGGCAGCTGCTCCCTCATTGGCAGGATTGTCTGTGAAGCTGTGGCTGTGAGGGAAGCAGGGACTGAAGATGCTGTGAAAAGCAGGTGCATGTGTGTTTCTTTGTGTTTGGGTTGATCTGCAGGTGCACCTGCTCCTACACTCTCGCTGATCACGGGGTTGGCTACATTGGCACACGTTTTTGAATCGTGGCACAGTCCCTGGCTGGCCACATACTGCCCCTCCTTCACTGTATGGTCCTGCATCATCCATCAATCCATTCACTCCATTCATTCATTAAATCACTCACTCATCTTCTACAGACAGCCATGCTCTCCTCCATGGAGCCATGTGGACAGGGCTGTGAAAAATAAACTCTGGGTGTCAGTCAGAAAGGGGAGCTGGGCGGGGCTGTCAGGTGGACGTGTTGGGGTCACCTGGGAGGGTAGCCCTTGTAATGGCCACCTCTCGGCCAGTGTGTCTGTGGCAGCGTCAAACACTTCCTGAAGTGCTCCAGCTCTGCTTGTAGCTTCTCCCTTTCCACTGCTAGCTTCTGTCTCTGGGACATCAGCTCCTACAGGACGGGGAGAAACAAGAGTACAGGTATGAAAAAGTTGGAAAAAAAAGGGTGTGAAGGAGTCATCTTACTGATAACCCCCAGTGTGAGGATGATATGGAATAAAGTGATTCTTTGGATTGATATCACTCATGTCTCAAACTAGTATAGGACAAAAGAGAGATAAGGCCTTTTCTTTCAAGAATATTACAGTTTGACAAGAAGTAGTAGAAAAAGTTGAAGGTAAGTACTGAAGAACTTGGGTTGAGGCATGCGTCTTACCCCCATGCTGTGAGACAGCTGCTCAGCAGTCAGACTGAGGTTGTAGTTCTGAGCTTCTAGTCTTCGACACTGACTCTGCAACACGTGACGCTCCAAACTTTGCTCTGATGGAAAACATCAAACAAGAAACACGTAGAAGACTAAATTATTTCAGGGTCACAGAGGAATAAATCACATTTTTGATAAGGTGAAATCAAACTGGTAATAAATAAGGATCATGGGCTCTTTATATTCATATCTGAACCACTAAGACACACAGAAACTGTTTATTTTAAAGGCCCACATTGGTTTGGTCATTGTGTGAATGTGATTTAACTTGAGCTACATATTCTAGTAATCATGGACATTACTAAACTGTTTAAAGGACAGATAAATACTGCCCCCTACTGATTATAAGAGATAAAATATTCCTGTATTACTCCCACAAGGGGAAATTCCAAATGTACAGCTGTGAGAGTGGTATAAAAGACAACAACAACTAAAAGTAATCCTTTTTGTTTTTTAACCTAACAAAATATTGCAATAAACTGCTCCATTAATTTCACTGTACAGTTTTGGAGGAATCAAATGAAACTTGATAACCCATAAATACACAAAGCAGTGATACTTGACGTGCGGTTCTTGATCCACATGTGGCTCTTTTGTGACTACTTGTTGCTCTTTTAAGTCTTACTTGGAAAAATAATACCCCCAGAAAACCTTTAAAAAGGGAAATTTGGCCTCAGAAATGATCCGTTTTAAGTCACATAAATCATAAATCACTGATTCACTTAGCTTCAAATGTCACATTTAACTGTCAACCTTTACTTTTGTTTGTATATTTCAATTAGATATGTGCGAGACAGAACATGCAAGCTAAATATTACTAATCCTGTAGAAAAGGGACGAAAGTGTTCTGAACTTGACTTTGTAGTGGAGATTTGTGCAGGTTAAGATCTCCTCTAACAGTCGTGTGAAGGAACAGATTGTTTATTCAGTATTTTTTCCAAAATATGATTTTTTCCCTATCATTTCTTGATTTTTATCAACCCTGTCAGACACACTGAAATGTATTTGTTGTTCATTTCATTAATTCAAGCTAAATGCCAAGTGTTAAGTTATTTACTTATTTTTTTGTTTGTTTTTCCCCTCATGAAGTATCTCATCTTGGAATTTTCTGATTTTCTAAGTTAATCTTCAAAATTAACGGTATTAATCAAATTGTTTTTCAACAAATGAAATGAATTATTTTTACATATAAATTACAGCAACCCACCCACAGGTTTGGATTATGGCTGATGCACAGGTAAGTTTCCAACAATCTGGCTCTTTGGTTGAGCAGGGTTGAGCAAAACTGCACTAATGTACTGATTTGCAAAGATGAGAATAAAAATATTTCTATATTTTGAGTCATGGCACATTCAGAAAAAAAAAAGAATAAAAAAAGATTAAGTCAGGATGACCGCTTACCTTCAACGTATTCCTGATATGCTTCAAAAATCGATTCAATCCCCTGCCACTTTGAAGCAGGAGCCTCCTCCTCCTCTTCATCATCCTCCTCCTCAGAGTCATCTGGACCCGACAGGTCCTCCCTCGTCCCCGAGGCCTCCCGGTGGTATTGAACGGAGAAGTGCTGCCCGTTGGGCTGAGAGTGAGAGTGTGACAGCGAATGAGGAAATGAATGCGTGTTTGTGTGAGGCTGTGAATGAGGCTGCTGCGGTCTGCCGGGAGCACTCTGAAGCTCAGGGAGGTTGTAGTGAACAGACGACTCCTGGAGGTGAGATGACTCTGACATCCCTGACGCTCCTCCTAAAGGACGAGAAGAAAGAAAAGGAGGGGAAGAGTCAGTGAATAAATGTTTAAAATGATAACCACCCTACCTGTGGGCTAAACTGCTGACTAGCTCTAAAATAAACTTTCTTTTCCTTCAGAATGTTAGGCAATAGGAACAAATCTGATTTTTGTCATACAATAATAAAGAGACAGGAAGTATGGGGAGAGATTTGGGAGACATGCACCACACATGCACTGAAACTGGAAATCGATCCCCCAACCAGTGTGTCGGGGACTATAGCCTCTGCTTGTGGGTGTTCTGCTAGCACCCAAATATTCATGTCTGAAACTGTGATTTTACAGAATATTACTATTATTTGCCTGTTTACTTTATTTTGATGACCAGGCTTTTCAACGTGAAGCTAAAACTATGACAAAAACAATTTTAATAAGAGAAAAACATTTTTATGGTTATCATTTAAAAATATAAAAGCATTAGATGTACAAAAATGCAGCCTGTGACTTAAAGAGTGAACATAAAGAGACTGATTAAGTGAGAACCTGGTTTGACATGTCCCTCTTACCTCAGCCTGATTATTAGTAGGTGGCCTTCCCTGGCATGCTATAGTCCCTCATCAGTCAAACTCAAGTCCTTACCAGTCTTTCCTGTCTGACTTACCTTTGTGTTTCTGCAAAGCCTTCTGGGTGGACTGAAGCACAGATTCATGGAACTGTTGAGCAAATTCCTCTGGGGTGAAGCTGTCCCAGGGTTTGGTACGTCCATTGACGCTGTGAAGCCCCTCTTTTGCCTGCAGGGGGAGCGGGGGCCTTAAGCTGTTCAGCAGGCTGGAGCTTCTCTTAGAGATTGGCCCCTCACTGGGCCCCCGGGCCTTGTCTGGGTAGACAGCTGGAGAGGGGGGTTCCTTTGGTCTTAATGTTTCCCCAAGGGGTTTTGGGTGGCCATTGGGGGACGCCGGGCACTGTGAGGGGGGGCTATGTGGTCTGACACTGTGGTGGTCCTCTGATTCAGAAGAAGGCGGGGCTAATGCAGAATCTGTAATCATTTGAACATGTGTTAGTCCCGATGAGGTCAACATTACTGCAGATGGGGCACTGCAATTATAACATGTAGATGCATTGAGATACACTGTTAAGTGAGTACATACAGCCCCATCCTGATACTACTGTGTGCATGATTATGTTCATTAGCTTGTGTCTCACCAGAGAGCGGGGCTGGAGGGCTCTTACACAGCGGATGAGGGGCATGCCTGATAGTATCCAAGGTTACGCTCTTTTCTTTAATGGCCTGGAGCAGCTCCACCACCCTTTCATTATCTAAGAGACAGAGAGAAGAAAAACATGCTGAGTAAATTTTTGTAGCATATTTCCTATGTGTGCACCACATTCACCTGTGTCTCCACATTTATGTGTGTGTAAGGAGGTGGAGTGTAGGAGGCTGCACGTTGCCATCTGTAGGCAGCAAACAGTAAATCAAGAGGATTAGACGAGGATCACTGTAAGCCCACTGCTGCCACTCCCAGTTCCAGTCACTGTGTGTGTCTGTGTGTATATACACGTGTCTAGAGACAGGACCTTGACAGCAATCTGCTCTGCTAACTAGGGCACTGTAAAGCTTTACATTATGCATACACCGTCTAATATATGCTGCTTATAATATAGAGGTTTAAGGCAGACATGCTCATTGTTTGACCCCTGCATGATTTCCTTGCAGGCTTGAGTCAACATGTTAATGAGCAGACGGCGCGTTTCAAGCAGGCAGGGCTCAGCTGAAGTGAAGCGTCAGCAGGATTTAGAGGCGGCTGAGGATGACTACTTCTCTCTGAAAACTAAAGGAGCGTGCAATCAGTCTTCTTTTTTCTGCTGAAATGAGATGTCAAAGACAGGATGCATGATATGGGTAAAAGATGAGGATGAGCTGTGTAGCTTAGAATGGGTCAGCTGTCTGATGCAGTGGTTTTGAGGCAATTGCTATACCTCTAGAAAATACTAAAGTGTTTATAAATGTAACAAAAGCCATTTATTTTACTTAATTTTGAAATGTTACCACTAAATGAAACAATGAAAGCTTGCAGCACACTTAAATAATAAGGGAGCCATGGTTTATTTGATTAAGAATAGCTAAGAGGGATTGTTGTGCACAGTTTAGTCTTACACTAATTAATTACTTGAAACATAATTAAACAAAACACTTGGTAAACAATCACCAGGTTTTTAGAGAAGCTTTGAACACCAACAAAGCTTGGGTTTTCTAGCGAAGGGACCTGGGACGTTTTTAAGAGACTTTAAGGCTCCTCCAGGTCCTTGATGTTTGTGTTTACACACAGGTCTAAAAACCCATGAAGAACAGGTAAATTAGTTCATGTGCAAACAAGCCACGCATACTCAACCAATTAAAATTTTAAGCGCTGCAGGATCCACCCCAAAAATCCCTGTACTTTTGGAAAATACTACCCCCAAGGCAGGGACCTCTTTGTGGTTGGAATTAATTCCCGAGGACGTCATTAAGACCGCGTTCCCTGCTGAGGAAAAACACAAAGTACCTGACAAGATTCAAGTCTCTGCAGAAAGATCATGCAGTGGAAATGCAGCTTAAGCTTGGCCAAATCTATAAGTTATCTGAAATCTTTGCAAATTTTGTGAGAGACCCAACAGATAACATAATGAAGCACCATCCCCAAACTGTCAAATCTGGACATCTTACAAATTGTTATTGCTCAAATTTGACTTTAGAGAATACCAACACAGTAGGATGGGCAACAGGAAATGATGATAGATTTGGACTCATTTTTGGCTAAAATTCACATAAAAAATGAAAAAAACAAGGAAGAAGTCACAGGAGATGGCATAAAGTGACTTTGTACACATTACTTTGTAAATTTGAGTTGAATAAAATCTGATTTTATTCAGTGTGTGTTTCTTTCTACAGTCAGCGTGTTTCTCAAGTGGCTATCATTTTGTCCCCTGTGATATTCCACATAGTGTGTGCTCAGTTATACTCAGGATACCCCAAGGATACATACTGAGGGATGGGATGAGTACTTGAGTCTCGATGTGGCCGCCATTATTTAAGTAATGGTTCTATACTTGCCACCATAAACACACTGCCTCAATCTGCAGTATTTTGACTAATTTAGCATTTCATGTGAACTTTCCAGGTGTGTCTGACTGAATATACTTGGTAAGAAATTATAAGAAGCACACTACATGAACGAAGGTATTTGGCCATCAGACCACTACACTAACAAGGACTGTAATGACACTGTATTCAAATACATGTACTTTAATATGGAGTTTTGCCTCCCTTTTGTTGCTATAGCAGCCTACAGTCTTTTTAGAAGGCTTTCCACAGGATTTAGAGTGTTTCTGTAGGGATTTGTGCTCATTCATTGAATAGAGCATCTATAATGTAGGATGAGAAAGCCTGGCTTGCAATCTCCAGGTCATCCAGTTCACCCCAAAGGAGCCCCATGGGATTGAGGTCCAGGCTCTGTGTAGGCCAGTCAAGTTCTTCCACATAAAGCTTGTCAAACAATGTTTTAATAAACATTACTTTTTACACTGAGCCACAGTTATGTTGAAAAAGAAAAGGACCTTCCCCAGACTACTGCCACAAAGTTGGAAGCA
The DNA here is from genome assembly GCF_018320785.1 of Cheilinus undulatus. Classification (NCBI taxonomy): domain Eukaryota; kingdom Metazoa; phylum Chordata; class Actinopteri; order Labriformes; family Labridae; genus Cheilinus; species Cheilinus undulatus. The sequence goes on from NC_054865.1 coordinate 15,778,503, forward strand.
TAGCCTTGTAGCATAGCCCTGAAAAACAGCCCCATACCATTACCCCTCCTCCAGCAAACTTCACAGTTGGCACAGTGCAGTCAGGCAGGAAATGTTCTCCCTGCATCTGCCAAACCCAAACTTGCCCATCTGACTGCCAAACAGAGAAGCGTCATTGTCACACGTTTCCACTGCTCCAAAGTCCAGTGTTGGTGTGCTTTACACCACTCCACCCAAAGCATGGCATCGAACTTAGTGGTGTGAGGCTAACATGCACTATTGGAGACTTTTACGCACTATGCGCCTTAGCAGTCATTGACCCCACTCTGTGATATGTGGTTGTGGTTCTCTGCTTTGTGGCTGAGTTGCTGTTGTTCTTAAATGCTTCCACTTGTTAATAATATAACTTACAGGTGACTGTGGAATATCCGTCTAATCGCAAAAGTAGCAACCATCACAGTACCACACTTAAAGACTAGGAGCTCTTCAGAACGACCCATTTTATATCACAAATGTTTGCAAACGGAGACTACACAGCTAGGAGTTTGATTTTATACACCTGTGGCAATGAGTCTGATCAAAACACCTGAATTCAAGAATTAAAAAGTGTGGCCACATATTTTTGTTCATATAGTTTAAGAAAAAAATGTAAGAAAAGAAAATGGAACACAGAGGAAAACCCACTCCAGCCATGGATCTGGCTTTAGTCACACAGCAAGCCAGATTACAGCAACAACTGCTACAGTAACTCTCAAGGGACATATGACTCAAAAGACAAACAAAATTCACCTCTTAGCATGTTGTTTGTGATGACAACAGAGTAGAGAAGATAAGCCTGCTGTATGAAACTGGCAACAGGATATACGCTCACATTATGTTTTGTGTAAAAGGCTTCAGTGAGCCAATGGCGTTTGTTGAGCCAGTAAAACCTGCCATCAAAACTAACAACAGCTTCAAGAGCAAAACAGGTGTATACTGACAGAGCAGCTTGTAGATTAAGTGGCAGATACTCAAGGACAGATATTTCCATGGACTGAGATGAGTTAATGAAGTATCTTTGCGTTTAATTTGAATTCTTCCTTACCTCTCCTCTGCTGCACAGTGACGTGGGATAGTCTGAACATTGTAAGGAACCGCTTCTTATCCTCCAGCTCTGGAGCTCGGTCCATCTCCTCCGGGGTGAAACGCGTGCTGAGGTGGGGAGGTGGAGGAGGAGGCGTGCGTTTGGACTGTGAGGCAGGCGGTGAGGGGCTTCGTTCCCTGAGCATCCTCCTCCTCTTCCTTCTCTTTTGATGTACAAGCTCGTCCCGCCGTGCCACAGTGGTGAGGCCAAACACTCCCAGGAAGTCCAGTTTCTGTGATGAGTTGAAAATAAAAAAGATCTCAATGCAATGTTTTTTTTTCCTGAGTTGTCTTGTGAGTCTTTATGAGAAAAAGCACAGAAAGCAAAACAAAGTGTTAGCAGTGTTACCTCTGTGGAGTCATCCAATTTGAGTGGCGGCTGCTCTGCTACTCTCCTGAGATGCGCTCTCACCTCCTCCTCATCACTCTCATCATATGAGTCATCCAGCTCATAGTAGTAACCTGCAGCAAACAAAGAGGTTACTAATGAAGCCCCACTTTTAAGTCCTGTTATAAAGTGTGACGGTTAAATAAGAAATCAATTATGGTTTTCTAGGGCTGCCAGCTGAATGCTGAGGATTGAAATACTGAGTAGGGAAGACAAGACTGGAGTAAAACTTTGTCAGTCAAGTCTTTGCTCTTTACACTATAAGCTGTGTTAATATACTGGGTTTTCACTTGGAGTTAATTAGCACTGAGGCGTCTGACTTTATGAATAATTGCAATTAAACAACTACTACAAAGGAAGAAGGAAAGGCTAAACAGAGAGTAACACACAAACTTTTTTTTTATATAACACAAAGTAAACAATCAAGACTAAGACTTTTTTTGCACACATACTTGTTCTCCCATCCATTGGGCACCAAAAAGTGAAAAAAATTATTCTATGATAAAAAATTAAAAAAAAAAGAAAATCTTTAAAATATTGACTTATTTAAAAAAAAAAGTCTATGCATTTTTTTTAATTTGCTGACTATGAGCGATTATTCAAAGCCATTCCTGTCTGCAGGACCTCTCCTCTATACACGTGTCGTTGGGTAAAATAAGATGTGATGACAGAGCAGCCTGCCACTGGTTGTCACAGCCCATGTGACATCTGTTTTGAGAGGATATGGTGGCTGATGCTAAGCTAGTAGAAAAAACAACTGAAAAATGGTCAAAAAGACGCTGAATATCTGTAAATGATGTTGATCTAATCTTTAAAGACCACAGAAAGTCACCTAAGTTCAAGGCATTGTATGGATAGCTTCATTAGAATGACAAAAGAGAGGGCTTACAGAGGAAAAAGAAACTAAGTGGCTAGGATCTATGATTAAAAGTTATCTAACTTCTTATAACCTGTGCCTCTTCTTGTCACATAAGGCGAGTTAAAACTTGATTTTAATTTTCAAAATCATGTTTATTGCTTTTATATGAGGAAAGAGACCCCCCTGGCCCATACTTTGGGAAGCACTGGTCTAGATCAGTGCTGTCCAAAGTGTGAGCTGCGGCCCTCTTGTGGGCCCTGGAGGTACAGTAGGTGAGCCACCAGAGGTAATTTGTAATAAACAGAAAACATACACCTATTTTTAAAAAATGGAAGATTTTTCAGATCAGTAATGGAATGATTGTAAATCCCAGAATAAAAAAAAAATCAGCTTTTCATAATTTAGTTTATATGATGTACAGAACCAGTGTCATGGTTTAACTGTTTTTGGTTTGACTGGTGACACTCTTTTTTAACATGGCACATCACAATGATAAGAAATGAATACTTAGGCATTTGTAGGGTCATATGGAGATGAACATTAGAAAAGAAAATATAGGTGGCTTTGCAGATGCCAGCTTAAAACATAATGAACGCTAGGGCTTTGTTAATTTTACTTTGTGACTCAACAAAGACTTTCCTATTATTTTTAATGTCTCTAAAAAGTCATTCTCTGTATGTAAAAGGTAGGGTAAACACTTTAAATCTGATGTTACAGTTGCATTAAGGATTTAGTGGGCCCCGGAAAATATTTTTAGGTTTCCCTTAGGGCTGTGGCGTACTGAAGTTTGGGAAATGCTGGTCTAGTGCTAGAAAAACCTAAAAAGGCGTCCAACAGAAAAAAAACCCCAACAACTTCTTGCAGGTTTCTAAACCTGTGTGATTAGGTGATGAACTAGTTCAAGCTTTTTGTTAACCACACTATTGTGTTTAACTGACAGAATTCAGAGTTGAGTAACATTTGAGGCTTTTCAAAGAATGTAAAGGTGGGTGTTATCAGCTGTGTGTTTATGCAGTGTGCACCTTTCTCCCTGGCCTCCCTCCTCCTCTTCTCCTCCAGGTCCAGCTTGCTGATTGGCCGTCTGTGCTGCTGCAGGAACTCGTCATAAATCAGTGTCGTATCTGGGCCCATCCCCAGCATGGACACTTGTCCCATACCTGACCCAGCCACCAGTCCTAGTCCTTGACCATGTCTACTGTGTCCTGGGTGTCCCTGCAGGCTCTTTGGTCCAGTATCTCCTCTTTTCACAGCTCCCTCCAAATCGTACTGACTCGTCAGGGACAGCGACGACCTCTGCTGGCTGAAGAAGCTCTGAGTGGATTTCTCCAGATCAGCAAGGAATGTGCTGGGCTCCGGCAGGCCTTGAGGACCCCTCAAAGGGGGATACTTCTCCATGGCTCCCCCTTCTTTCCGCCGTGTTCCGTCTTCATACTTGGAGGGCCCCAGGGGCAGTCGACTGAGCTCATAGTGTCCCATCCCTGAGGGCTCGTGGTTCCGTCTGGACTCTGAGGATGTTTCTATGAGAGATGCAGGGTTCCACAGAGTGGTGGGAGGTGGAGGGTGATGGTCTCGTAGGGGCTGTGGAGGTTTCGGGGAGATAAGGGGTGGAGGGGCGCCTAGGTGAGGGTGCATGTCCCGGCTTCCGGGGTCATGGTGATTTGGTATTGATCTGCAGAGATACAACAGAAGAGAGGCCATCTGTTTAGATACAGAGCAATTCCTTTAAAATGATCAACAGTCTTTCCAGTTTTACCTACAACAAAACACCACAGCGAGTTAAGTCTTGCCAAGAGCGTGTGTGCAGCGTGTGTGTGTGTGTGAAGAAGTGTTATCAAGCCCAGACAGAGTAGCCCAGAGCAGAGTGAGGATGTGGCCAAGGCACACAATGTCCTCCAGATATACTGGCCTGTTTTTGATCTGTTTGGTCCTTGTAGTGTGGGACACAGGCCGCACACACATGCACATGCACAGAGAGGAAAAGGGAAACTTCAGAGCTTCTACTAAAGAAAGGCCAGAAGAAATGTCTTCCTGACATGTGGGGGGAAATGACTGACATATGAAAGGTAGGGAAAAGATGGATTTATCATATACTAAATGAGGTGAAAGAGATCTAATGGGCTAATGGTGCTAATAAACAGCAATAGTGAGAAGGAAAGAAAGAGAGATGGCAGGCCATCTTAAACATCTTTCTAAATCAAACCTGGCAGGAGGAAACGCTGCATGACCAGTCAGATTATCTTTGCCTCCCTGTTTGTGTTTGCATCGCTGTGCATGTGTGTGTTAGTGAGTAAATGTGTGTGTGTGTTATCTTCAATCTGCAGCCTGTGAGCTGTGATTGGGCGATTACACCGTCATGTTACTGATAGCAGATGAGTGTGTATCTTCCCCGTCCTACCAGTTCAGCATTAACCACAACCTCACTTTGGAATTAAACACAACAACACAAACACAGGCACAGCAACAAAGGAAGGTAAGCAGGGAGCTTATGCTGTGCAAGGTTGAGAGGATTAGCTGAGAATTAGCCTTTGTGTATCTTAGCTGTCCAACTCGCTGCCTGTTTGAAACCCCTGTGAACTATTCATGAAACAGCAGTCATCAGGACCCCCTCTTTTTACAGCAGGCTTCATCAAACCTAAACATAGCTGCCTGTTTGCCTACATGTCAGGCCTGGAAGGAGGCTTGGACAGAAATAGAGTCGACGTGATGCTTCTGACAGGGTTTATCTTTTTTCCAGTCCTGCCTGAAAACAAACTTCTAAAGCCTGCCAGCTTCTGAGGCTTCAAAACACAGGCACAACTGTCCCTGTTGGGCGAGCAGAGGCAGCCAAGCACCCCAAAAATAGTGTTTGCGCTGAGCATTATTGTCCCACAGACCCCAGAACTGCTTGTCTCTATCAGACAACACCAGCAATGCTTATTCAAGGTTAAGTGGAATAAACCCTGCCATAGCATAAAGCAGGTTTTGAATTCCTGCAATTGTTGTTTTGACTTTTGTCTTACCTGTGTGAGTCTGTTCTGTGATCTGCTGTGTCACCTGGACGGCCCAGGTCCAGGTGCTGCTCCAGAACCTGCTGGCGGAATTCAGACACCTGGTACTGACGGTCCTCTTTCTCCTGCCTAAGCTTGCGTTGCCGTGCTAACCACCTCTCTTCCTCGTTGGTCCTCTGAGCGAGTAATGATGCCGGAAGACCCGCCCCTACAGTGCTGGGCCCCATGTAGAGGCCGTGGCCTGAGATCAGACCAGGGACAGGATGATGTGGCTGGACCATTGCAGAGTGAAGCCCAGGAGGGACCGGTTTAGGAGGTGGAGGGATGGGCTCTTTGGCTTTATCTGCCATTGGAGACAAAGATATTTATATCAGACCCAAAACAATGATTGTTGTCTTTGAAAAGTCATTCCTTCAATAACTTCTATAAAACTGGGAGAAAATATTTTCAAAAGTCTTTCATAAATAGACAGCAATACACAGAAATATACCCCTCCTTGGATACTTCACCTTTTTGTTGATTCTATAAATCAATCACGGTCAATATAGATCAGCTTTTTAGACAAAAAAATCACAAAAGTAACTGCGTAAGTACTTGCCCCTGACCTCAACAGAGGTCCTAGGTGCTAGTAGTCCCACAGTTAGTGAAATAGGGATCACCTGAGTGCGGTGAATGTGTCTCAAGTGATAGTAGTATAAAGACACCTATGTCTGGAGGGTCAAGTCACCTGTTGATCAGAATTCCTGGCTACCATTACACCATGAAGTCAAAAGAACACTCCAAACAACTCAGAGAAAAGGTTATTGAAAAATGTAAGTCAGGGGATGGATTCCAAAAAATTCAATGGCACTGAACATCCCCCAGAGCTCAGTTAAGTCCATCATCAAGAAATCGAAGAAATATGGCCAATCAGTAAATCTGCCTAGATCAGGCCTTCCTCATAAACTACGTGACTCTGCAAGAAATAGACTAGTGAGAGTCCAACAAGACACCTATGACTACTCTGAAGGAGTTACAAGCTTCAGCAGCTGAGATGGGAGAGACTCTGTTACCCAGATTCTTCACCAGCTTTAGGGGAGAATGGCAAAGCAAAAGCCACTGTTGAAGGAAACTCATTAAATCTCAACTAGAGTTCAGCAAAAGGCATGTGGGAGCCTCCATGGTCAAGTGGAAGAAAGTTCTGTGGTCTGATGAGAAAAATATCAAGCTTTTTGGCCATCAGGCCAGACGCTTTGCTTGGCAAACACCAAACACTGCACATCACCACAAACACACCATGACCGCTGTGAAGCATGGTAGCTGCAGCATCATGCTGTGGGGATGCTTCTCTGCAGCCAGCCCTGGAAGGCTTGTAGAGGTAGAGGGTAAAATGACTGTAGCAGAATAAAGGAAAATGCAGAAGGACAATCTTATTCAGTCTGCAAGAGAAATACAGCTTCAGAAAAGATTTAATTTTCCAGCAGGACAATGACCTGAAGCATACAGCGAAAGCTACACAGAAATGGTTTAACGACAAAGAGGTGAGTCCGAGTCAAAGCCCAGACCTCAGTCCAATAGAGAATTTAACACAGACTCAGTGCTGTGATGGCAGCCGAAGGAGCATCTACTAAATATTGACTTGAAGTAGGTGAATATTTATGCTGTTACTTATTGTACATTACATATTTCTATGTAATTGACATAACTTTGTAGAGATCTGTTTTCATTTTAACATTATAAAGTTTGAAGAAGTCAAAGTCAAAAAAGCCAAATTATATTGACCATAATAGATTCATAAATAAAGAAAATGCTAAAACATCCAAGGGGGTAAACACTTTCTATAGGCACTGTATGTTAATAGTTAACAAACTAAATCCTTAAAAAGTTAACTTTATTGTCCCGAAACGATAAGTTTTCCACTTCCAGCAGCAGAAAAAAGTGTTTTCATCAATTAGGTTAGCAAATGACAAAATACACTGTCATAAGTTGTTGCATTTAAAGTACAATGCAAAAGACTTAGGCCACCACTAGAGCAATGTCATTGTAAATCACTATGCCATTCCCTCTGGAAAGCTCCTGTTGGGAATTGTTTTATTTTCAGCATGACAATGACCCCAGGCTAATAAAACAAAATATTTTGAAGAAAAAAAAACACTGTGGTCTCCACAGAGACCAATCCTTAAAGTTTTGGGACAGTATGGGATCATAGGGACAGAGAAAGAAATAAAAGACATCTAAAGATGAACTCTGGAAAGTACTAAAAGAAATCTTGTATAAATGTCAATACAGTCTCCCTTAAAGAGTTCAAGATGCTCTAAGTGCAGAGGAAAGTCACACTAAATTTTCTAAACATTTTCTGCTTGTCCCTTGATAAAGAATGGCAAAAAAATATAAATGGTCATCAAAACTTTGCTAAAACGACAAGGCTAGTGGTGGTCTAAAGCCTTTTCATGCTGTCATACTAAAATGTAAGTATATTACTCTTTGAGCTCTGTGATTGATTTCTAATTGTATGGTTATGTGTTGGCAAGCCGAAACTTAACGAAGCTACAGGGGCAACATAGACACATACCGGCCCGATTTGGGGTGAGTCTCTCAGGCTTGGTTCGGTCTTCTTGCCCCCTCATGGCATGGAGCTCAGCCAGATAGTGGCTCTCCATGGCCTTGGATGCCTGCAGCTCCTTCTCCCTCAGTGCTCTCTCCTTCTGTCTCTCCAGCTCCTTCTCTCTCTCCCTCTCCTTCTCCCGTTCTCTCTCACGCTCTCTCTCTCGCTCTCTTTCCCGTTCCAGCTCCTTCTCTCGCTCTCTCTCCCGCTCTCGTTCTCTCTCCCGCTCCTTCTCTCTCTCCGCCTCACGCTCTCTCTCCTTTTCACGCTCCCGTTCGCGCTCCCTCTCTCTCTGCCGCAGCTCATCCTCCAGCTGAAGCCTGAAACAAAGGAAAAGTGGACAAGGAGGCAGAAGTGCAAAGGAGTTGTCAGTGAAAACAGTGCTATTACTTATGATTGCATTACAGGTGAAATAAGCTGACTTTACCTCTCAGACTGCAGTGCTGACAGTGAAGGGTGTGTAAAATCACCAGGGTAGCGCACCCCTGGTAGGTGCATGTGAACAGCAGAGGGATGGATGGGGGGTAAAGCTCCCCCTGCTGGCAGCGAATAGAAAGGTGACCTCAAAGCAGAGAGGCAGAACGGGTCATCCATCCTGGGAGATAAGGGTTGCAATAAGAAAAAAGAAAAAGAGAGAGAGTCAGTCTTCCTGTGTGACAGTACAGCATTCACTTTCATTAACCTGCCTGTGACATCAGAGAGTCCTCCATCTTTCAAGGAAGCAGCAGAGTCTGTCAGATAATCTCAATCACCGCCCAGCAGCTAGCAAGACACTGTGCTGTGTGCTGATGTGTGTTTTTGTGTATGTGTGTGTGACATCCACAGCTCATCCCCTCATTAAATCCATTACAGCGCAGTGTGTGATGGGTGCTGCAGTCCTCTGATCTTGCTGGGTTGACAGACCGGGGCATGCAGCCTGTGTGATAGCCCAAAGCAAGCAGGCTCCATCCCAGCACACACAGTCCACATGATCCAACGTAGTATATGTTTAAAAATTCATGTACTTTTCTGACAAATATTGCACTTAGATTTGAGCTGCGTACATTTCCTCTGACTGTCACTTTAAGAAACATCAAAATCTGACAGAAAACCTCCTTATTCATAAATTGATAAAACCACATTGGCAGATGGGATATATCTCATTCCAGATGTATAAACAATTCAGCAGTGCTTTTACCGTAATTGGCACACATGAACAAGCACCACATAAGTTGTGTTAAGTGGTAAATCAGCCATGTCTTATCATTTATGTTCATATTATATCCATATGTTAAATACAGGCTAGGTAATGAAAAAGAAAATACATCTTTGAGGTAGTAGATTTAGAAAACTCTCAAATAAGCCAGATGTCTTTGTTTCTTTTATACAGAAATGAAGCTCAGCAAACCCAGAAGCATCATGGGCATAATGGGCTATTTCTACATAATTGACACAACTGACCAGGATACTTTAAAAACAAAAGTACTTAATAGTCTGTCAGAGGAGGGAGTATTTAAAACTTTTGTTTCACTGCATTCAATGTGATGAAATCCCTGTGCTCAGAATGTAAATTTAACTTTTAAGGGATACTTGATGTCGCTTATTTTCGTAGACTTCATTCTTGCACACACTGCGAGTTTGCAGAGTCTTATATCTGGGAGGATAAAAGGAAGCGCTTTCCCGGGCCCAGGTATATAGGGGGCCCATGGAGGTCAGGAAAATCATGGTCTATTGAAAAATTAATCTGTGATATCAATATTTTACATTTAAACTTAATTACAACAATCAGTCTTACCAAAGAAACACCTTAATTAATTTATTTATGCTGTAGCACAGTAAAGACTTTTTTCAAAATGCTAGCCCCTTTTCTTAAAATAAATTAGCCTTTTTTAGTAATGTTGACAGTGTGGATGGACCCTGTTATGAACTATTAAGAAAGTTACATCATGGTTAAGGTGATGTGCACAAACTTCAGAGTGGCAGAGAGTAAAGTACTAGAGGGTATTGAATAATTTTAAAGGGAAAATGAATATAATAATTACAAAAAGAGGCACAAGCTAAAAATTGGTAAAAAGTTGACAAGAAGTGCCAATAATTGGTAAAATAAATGGTGAAAAGTAGTTAGGAGTGGCAAAAATTGGTAAAAAGTGGCAAAATGGAAAAACAGCGGCAAAAGTGTGCTAAAACAGGCAAACAAGGCCAGAAAAAAAGGCAAACAGTAGTTAAAAAGCAGTAACAATGGGTTACAGAGGCAAAAAGATATAAAAATTGATGACAGTTTGATAGACATGCCACATGTATTGATATCATCAATATATCACTACTGGGGAGGATCTATTCACTGGGTTTTCAGGGGCCCAGACAATTCTGTGGGTAGGCCCATGTGTATATGTGTGTGTTACTTTTTATCCATGTCGTATTTATGTGTATTATTTCAAAATAATAAACTGCCATTTTTCTCAGCCACATCTCCCTCCAACTCCCTCCCACATCCAACTCTCTTACACTCTATAAAGTCTCCCATCCAGTTAATACAGAAATATAGAACATCAACAAAATATTTTACCTCTGGGGCCATGAATCCAAGGTCAGCTATACACTAATGTGTTTAGTGCTGAGTATTAGCAATGCAAACACTCGGTTCAGTCATACGCGCTGGTTTGCACAAAATGCTCTCAGAGGAAATCACTGCCAAGTCAACAAAACAAATTAATGCAGGCGCTTACCTGTACGGCGTGAAGGAAGGGTGGGGCAGGTAGCTGGGGTGGTAGTAGGCAGCTGCAGCCGCTGCAGTGGCAGGGTCCAGGCCCAAGGGCAAAGAGGGCATGCGGAGGGCATCCTCAGTCGTGGCGTAGGGCCGGAAACCACGGAGGTACTCTTCCGGTACGGGACCTGGGGGCACTGCATTCGGCAACTGTCTGGGCAGACTGAAAGTAACAAATTCAGAGGAGAATAAAAGGCAGAGTTAGATGCTGACGCACTCATAGAAACTTGTGAGAAAATACAATTAGTGTCAAGAAACTATAAATTCGTATTATTTCTCAGCACCACTAAAACAAATGTTTGCAGTGGCTGCTTATTCCAGTGAGTTTTGTAAAGCTTTGAATTATCGATTGTGCACTTAAATCCAAACATGCAGTAACTAAAGCTGAACTGATAAGGCATTTTAAGACTGGTACTGATTCAGATTTGTGTAGAAAATATTCATTGTGGAAGCATTATTTGAGCCCATTTTGGTAGAACTTTATTTCAAATTTCCAAGTAAATTTCTGAAGAATAAGTTGGTAATTACCTAGTAATAAGTTGGCATTTTACCAATTAATAACCTGGAACTTTTAATGTTTACCAAGAAGAAATATATTCATTATCAAGAAATTCCTTGTAGTATTGTGGCAGTTCCCTTGTAAACAGGTGGTATTTCACCCTAACCATTAACCTTTACCCTAATTTTTGTAATATTGAGGCCGTTTTCTGGTAAGTATGTGGTATTTTACCCTAACCCTCAAACCTGAACCCCTAAGCATAGCCCTTGTAAGTTGTAAGTTAGTTGATAATTAATAGATTAATACTAGGTAAATACTTCCTCAAAATAATCATATTTCCAAGTTATTAATTGGTAAAAGGCCAAATTATTATGATGTATTTAACACCTTATTCTTGAGAAATCTCTAGATAAATATTTCTAATCCTTGGGTGAAACTTAAGGGTGTTGGAGGACAGGTAGTAGAAAAAAGAAACAATGTTTTTTGTCTGTTTTTGTTTTGGAGCTTGATGCACACATTTAGAACATGGGGAAATAATAAAGCCGACATGAAAAAAAACACAACTTCCCTTCTTGTATTGTGCACTTATATAAAACCTGAGATATAAATCAAATAAATTTAACAGTACCTCTGTCTGCTCAGCTGTGTTATTATGATATGTGTACTGCAGACAAATCGCACAGTATTTTTAACTATACAGAGTTTAATCACATGTTAGAAGAAACAAGCAGAGTCCAGTGATTTTTGCACTCAATGTTCTGCTTTAAAACGGTTTATCAATGCTTTCCCTGGAACATCTATACAAATAGCGATTAATGTGTTACAGGCCCATATCAGCACTGTAATACTGGTCGAATGAGATATTGATCAAGCTCTACTAAAACCCTTTGGATCAAGAGCAAAATATCTCTGCACATCCTGTGAACATTCAGAACAATGTGTGACTCACTTTAGTGGCTGAAAACGTGAATCCTGCATGACAGCACCAGGCGATAGACCAAAGGCATAGGGGTTTCCCAGGAGGTGGGCTGGGACTGAGGGGCCGCCCTTCTCCTGCGGGAGGGCCCCTTCTCCACCCAGACGCTCCCTGCTGGCCCCGCGAGGCCCCGAGTCAGCCTAGAGGAGATAGAGAGAGACAGAGAGAGTCTTAGTCATTGTTCAGGAGGACCTGTGACCGTCATGGTTGTCAGTGTTCATGGAGCCCGTCCTGTGAGCGGAGAGGCAGGGAGAGAAAAGGAAAGAATAGGCCTGTTGATGCTGCAGCAGCCTCTCTCTCTACCTCAGGCGCTTTTATCCACTGTCTCACATAAACCAACTCCCTGTAAAAATAGACAGATCGACTATTCTCTCAGGGGAATTTATGGTAAAATGGAAAAAAGCAGGCAGAGTGGTAAAAACACGGCCCGAGTATTTTTCTCTAATTGTAAACAAGAGATGTCATCCTTAAGATCGATGAGGATGTGGTAGAGCTGGATGTACAACAGCGGGGCTTCTACTGAGACGATGACTTTGATCCTGGCAAAGAGTGTGCGTGCGTTTGTGCAAAAACTCGCACACTTTAACATCTACAGGGAAGACAACAAAGTCCAACAAGCAACATCCCTATGCCTCTGTTTCTCTCCCTCTTTCTTCTGTCTTCTCTTTCCCCTACCTCTCTCCCTTTGGCAGCAAGCCTGGTCTCACTTATCCAATCCCACAACTAACACACAACACAAGTCTGCAGACACACACACCATTTCTGAGCTACAAAGACACCCTGCTGTGGGAGTGGGAGAGCATTTTCTGAAGCTTTGGTTTCTCTTAGCCTACAAATGCAATCTCAGAACAGAGAAACTCAGAAGTTGTATGAGGAAGTTGTTTATGGAGCGTTCTACAGTCGAGGAGGATTTTCACAGGTATGATGGAACGGTTATCTCATCTCCAGCAAAATGAGACGTCAAGTTAAAGTTGGCAAGGGACCGATTTAGAAAAATAGAAAGAGGAGAGAAAGGAATTCTAGAGATGAAGACATAAAGTAGAGCAAGAGGAAAAAGCAGTTCTTGCCCTACTAAATTAACCTCTGGGCTCTGTGGGACTATAGAGAGACCCTCCAGTACTGCTGTCCCCTCTCTCTCGCCTTTGAGAAAATAAATCCAATTTAGGGAGCCATTACCTCCCCATCCTGCTCTACAGCCACTGACCCAGGCTGACACTGATGCACAAACATCCAATCTTAAATGCCTCTAATGTTTAGACCCCCCCTCCTTTGATTCCCCTCAGCACCCCCCACCTTCCAGTAGTTTTATTTTACTGTTTCTGGCTGTTGTTTGTTGCGCTTCGCTAAACACTAAGCCACTCTGCTCCCTCAAACCTCTGTTCCTGTAAAACCCCCTCCCCTTTCTTTATCCTTCCAGCACTTTATAAGTACAGGGCGAAGGTTGACGTGCCCTCCCAATCAGCAGCCAACTGGAAAAGAGGTTCATATATGTCAAAAGAAGTCAATATCAGATAGTGGCTTTGGAGCTGCAAGACGCCAATCTCCCTGTTTGCCCTTTCCACTTTCTCCATTCTAACTGTAAGGGTCTTTTTTGTCTTCTTTTGCAATGTTGTACCATAAGACAAAAAGCTGATGAAGGGAAGTCTGGAAGGGTAAGTTAAAGCTCTCATAATACTTGTGGCAAGCAAGAGGACCACACTAATTCAGATCCCCATCCATCACCCAAAGCAAAATGCCCATGATGCATCGCAAGTACTGTGCTTTTTGCATCTCCAGTCTCTCCTCTCTAGAGCGCCATAAAGACGGTAATATGCCTGACAGATAAACAGAAAGCCCTGCTTTAACATCTTCAATCTGTTATCTGATTCGCAAAAATGACAACTTAACTAACCAAATGATTTGAGTTCAGAAAAGCTCATTACATTTTAGATAACACTGAAGCTACAGGTTGATAAGTTTATTAATGTGTGTTAAAATCAGTGGTGGAAAAAGTAAATAACTATTGTATTCAAGTAGAAGAACAGTCACTTTGGTTAATATACGTAATTGAAATTAAAATTACCGGTCTATAAATCTACTTGAGTTAATTTAAAGTTTACTTTAAGTACTGAGAAACTAATGAAGAGCTGTCCAGTAAAATATGATATTTCCTTAATGGCAAGAACAACAAGAGAACAGATCTCCAACCATGTTGTTGAGGTAAAATAACACCTCTACAATAAAGTCAAATTCACAGCAAAACTGAATTTGACACTTTAGAAGTGTCTATATTGATCCACACTACACAGAGTTGAACTACACTTTTAAAAGGGTAATATTTTACAGTAAGACAGAGCTGCAGTAACTGGAAAAAAAGAAAGCAGAGTCAACCTCATAGCAAGGCAATGCATACTGATGAAGAATAAGCATTATGCATCCTTAAAGGACACCAATGGTCACAAATGAGAGCTCTAAATCAGTCGATAACTTCACTAATAATGCAAATGTGTCTCACACCAAAAACAATAATAATCCACCAGAAACGCAAGCAAAAAAAAAAAACACCAGAACAACAGGAAACATCCAAACACAACTGAACACATAAAACACACACTCTAAACATGCTCCTTAAGGGTATGATGGGGAAATAACTGACTTCTTACAGAGTTAAACTAACACTGGTGGATCAACACTGTCCAAAAACTCCAACACTGGAGACCATTTCACTCAGAATGGAGTTAAAATTGCACTTTGGGGTAAAAATCCTGTCGAAAATGTTAAACCCTGAGATATCAACACTCCAGTTTTTGCTGTTTTGGGATGTGATGTGAAATCATTCTCTCGGCATGTTCTGCTTTGTAGTAAACAGAGGTGGAAAAAATACAAGAGTATTGTACTCAGGTAAACGTGGAGTTACTCTGCTTAAAACTGAATTAAGTACAAGCAAAAGTACTGATTTCAGAATTTGTTACTTTCCACACCTGGTTAACATGAATGTTTTATTCATGCGTGTGGTTACTGACATGATCCATCCTTCCTGGTATAATTCAGACACATTAACAGTAAATATTTCTGAATCCAGCCAGAATCACACAGCAATGACCAATAACATCATCAAATAAATGTGATTCAAAACACTTCACATACCCACAAAGAGCACATTTGACCAGCACAGATTCAAACATAAGTATATAAAGACATTATCACTCCTATTAGTGTGCAGTATCTATAGATTCTTTCATTGCTTTAACAAGTGAATATAAGTGGACATTTTAATCCATTTTAGCTCAGTAGCTGGTTTTTATAAGTCACCATCAAGAGCACTGATGGCTTTCACATCATGCGCCTTTTTACATTTAATTCACGAGCAATAGTGCCACTTTTTACACAATAAATACACTCAAAAACACTATATATACAGTACTGTGCAGAAGTTTTAGGCATGCAGAGCGCTAATGGTACTTCACAGGCCCTGATGTTCCACAACCCCGGACTGAAGAGAGGAAAGAGGGCAGCCAGAGTCAGTGTCGGCACATTTGACATGTACGTGTGTCGCTGCCAAAGTCGAGCTTAATGGCATTTCTTTTGTCCGGGCCTTTGCACCCCTGGCATTATGCCCAGCAACCACCAACAGTTTTCAGGTGCTTAGAACATACACACAACAAACAGGGGGTTGTGACAACCCTCCTACGCGCCCTAACAGTACTCTAGGCTATGTTCAAGCGCCACATCTACCCATAACTCTGCCCTAAAGCTGTGGTTTTTGTTTGGTTTTCATCAGATTATTTTCCCAGGCCCTTGGTAATGTACAAAGACATCCAGAGCATGACCTGGGTTGTGTCAATCCTCGCTCCCACCCGATGGGGCCATTTATATAAACCCAGTCTCAGTCCCAATTTAAGGCTCATTCAGTATCTTTTACCACCCAAGTGTTGATAGTTTTCACTTTGACACTCCTATGAATTTAATACTGAAATAATGCGTATTTGCAGAAAAAGAAGAGCTACTCTATTTTTGTACTGTCATCCTGAAACATCCAGACACCAGATTTTCATTCAGGATTCATCAAGTTCTGTCTTATTGTAATTGCAGCATCCTAATAAATTATGTCTAAGAAGCACTAGATTTACGTCACTGTTATGAAAGGCACAATTATTTGGTTCAAACTGGTGTGGTAGAGGTCAGAGACAGTCATCAATGGAACAGAGAGTGTCAGAACCGCTGACTGATAAGATCGACCTTCATTTTCATGACACTTTCTGTCTCCATCACACTTCATTTTTGTGGTGTGGGGTAGTTTCAGACTTAATTTTTGGTGTGCAACAATCCAGAAAACAGCACCCTCACAAAACAACCACAATGTGACAGTCAAATCCCAAACATTTGTAGCGCCGCTGTCTCAGCCTGTGTCCTTACTTTGCCACTCATTAATCTGCTTGATTCAAAGAGAGTAAGCTAATGATGTTAACCTTCAATTTAACAGAACAGCACAACAACACGAGAATCTCCTTAACAAAATAAAATCATGTTAGAATCAGACATAAACTGTGCATTCATTCAAGGAATCTGACTCCCATTTGAATTTGCTCCTTCAGAGTGTTTAAACTATTCTTTAGCATGAAGACCTGACTAGTTAATAAAAATCAAATGTGAGTTGAACCTGTGTCATTAATCCTGCATCATACAGTTTGTTTGTGACAGCAGCGTAGTTTCATAATCACAGCAATGACTCATTAACTGTCAATTGGTGCTGTTGCCAGACACGGATTACCACTCAAATTGAATTAACTGTTCTGTCTCCACAAATTTCACAGAAATCCACTAATAACAGAAGGGGGAAGGCACTGCTGCAGTTTTCAACAAGTCCCTTCTTTTTAAGGGAAAGATTTTAAAATATGTATGTGAATCAAAATGGACTCATATGGCTGCTGTTGCACTTTTTTTTCCTGAGCCTGCTTCCTCTTCACGAATGTCTGTGCATGTATGTGAGGTTCCACCTGAAGACATGCAAAAGGTGTGGGTGTAACAGGTCCGCACCTTGCAGAAGCATGTACAACACAAAGACAGAGCCTCCCAGCCCTATTAGAGGCATCTCAGTCACTCAGACACCCACAAATGCAACCAGCCATTTCATTTTGACCCTAAGCCCTGCCAAAAAAAAAGCAGCTTTCTATTCTCAAACACATACTACTAACAGGCAGCATGCCATATACACTGAACACAGAGCATCAATACAAGCACTGTGCCTCAAAGACACATCCATTATCAGCCGTCTTCCTCTGTGTGAACCAGGCCCCTATAACCCCCCCCCTTTTGCAAGGGTGGGAGACCCCGTGCATTGTAGGGCGCTCGTTTACGCCTCTCAGATGGAGCCATGAATCCAAATTGCCAATTAAAAAGCAATTACAGGCAGCAGCAGGAGCAGACTCCTGCAGTCATTAAAGCAAAATGCCAACGCACTGAGCCCTCCCTCCTTTGCTGCTGTGCCTAGCACCCCCCTCTGAAAGACAGACTCATATCTCAACCAGGGAGACACTCAGCAGCCCTACTAGTACACCAAAAGCAAGACACACATGATCACACAACAGCCAACATGCTTTATAGGATGCTTTAAAGGGACCAAGAAGCTTCTGCTTCACTATGTACAACAATCGTACTGCCCACTGGTTGTCAAGGCTGCCAATAAAGGGGAGAGCTTTCTGGAGCCCAGCCAAACTGGGGCTGATGGAGGTCAGCAAAATCATGGTCCATTGAAAATTTAAGCTCTGATAGTGATGTGTTATTTTTTCCCTGGATAATATCCACTCTTGCTGAAGCAAAAATACAGTTATTTATTAATTTCTGTTGTAGTACAATATAGCCTTTAAAAAAAATGTAAACCCCTTTCCTAAAACAGAATTAGCCTACCCTTTGTTTGGTAACATTAACAATATGGATGGGTACACTGAACTAAGCCATTAAGACAGTAATGCCAGACTTCACAGCTAGGCTATAATGTGCAAAAATATCAGGAAACCAGAAAAAAGTAGAAGAAATTAAGACAAATTTAATGGAAAATAATGGAAAAACTGTGAGAAGAGACAAAAGAGGTGGCAAAAACAGGAGAGCAGTGGTGAAAAATGGCAAACTGGCAAAAAGTGGCAATAGAATTGCACACAAAAGTAGAAAAAAAAAATGGCTAAAAGTGGCAAAATTGTGGAAAAAGATGGGCAAAAAGCACCCAAAAAAAGGTAAATAGTTGCAAAACTTTGGTGAAATAGGGCAAAAAGCTGCAAACATCAATTTAAAATACCAAAAATGAGCAAAGTGGCAAAAAGTTCCAAAAAAAGTAAAAAAAAAAAAAAAAAAGGTGGCAAGATGATTTAAACGTGGCGATATGGGCAAAAATCTGCAAAACAGATTAAAAGTATTAAAAAAGTTCCAAAAAGCTAAAAAAAAAAAAAAGTGGCAGAATTGGTTCAACATGGAAAAAAATGGTCAAAAAGCGCCAAAAATTGTTATGAGTAGCAAAACTGTGGTAAAATGCTGCAAAAATGGATTACAAGTAGCAAAAATTGGCCGCAGGTGGCAAAAAAGTTCAACAAAAGTAGAAAAATGGGCAAAATGCATCAAAAATAGGTTAATGTTGGCAAAACGAGGTTGCAAACAATAGTAAAAGGCAGCAAAACTGAGTTCAAAGTGGCAAAAGTAGCATGAATAATTCCAGAAACTGAACCCTATGGCTGAACACACTTCCAAACTCCAAAATGAGGTATCTGCGAGCCAGGACACAAGCACCAATGCTACTGATCCAAAACATGCATTGAGATTTTCAATAAATCACAACTGGAGACGGCCCATTCTCTGGGTTTCTCTGGGGCCTGCCGCTTGTATGATGCAAATATCACTCTCTTACCCACTTGCTCATGGTGACATGTCCTTAATATTTTCTGCTGCATCAGCTGACCTTGACTTCATACGGACATTTTACTAGAGGATGGCAGAAAAAATTTCAGTCAAGTCTGAGTGACAAATTCAGCTCACCCTGAAAATTTTGGGAAAATTTCTGCTCTGTATTTCTGTTAAAACACCAAATGTTTTATTCACTTTATAACCGCATGAAACAAGTGCCAATTATTTGATTGATCATATGAAAAATTAAAAAATCAGCTTAGTCGTGAAAAGGCAGATACGTGTCTTACCTTAGACTAAACTGGGTACAAAACTTGAATAGTTATGAAGTAGATAAACTCCTTTCACACATGCACTATCACCTAAAAATGTCCTCACATCATTAGGCCTGGTACACATGTAAACACCAAACCCATTTGGCTGCCTCTCTCTCTGTGAGGTAATGGGTGAGGGCCTAAATACCTAGAAACTATACAGAAAATGCCAAGAGTTCATAAAAAAAGGGTCTTTAGAGGATAAAAGAAGGAGATATGGGTAAACAGACAAGTTCAATGTACCAGAGAACTATTCAGCAATTAGCAGTGGACAACAAAGCACCAGACAGTATCATCTTTGTTTGGAAGGGACGTATATATGTGTGGCCACATGGCTCGTTGTGACCACAGAGTCATACATGTTCACTCAAGCGTCACCAAAGAAATAAGGGACGTGCTAGGACGCCAGTTTTGGTGACGCATCCCTGCCTGCTGCTGTCCTCTCCCAACCTCTACCCCCTTATTCAAACTGACCCCTCGGTCCAAATCACCTCCCTTAACCTTCTTATTCTTTGGCTGGATGGCCTCACGCGGCTGGAGGCACCATGAACCCAGTGACACGACCTTTTTTGATTCCAACCTGACCTCTTGCACATACAATAACTGTGAAAAAGAAAATAGAAAAAGAACAAGCATTCAAACCAACTAACTTCAGGGTATACAGGCTGGTATTGTTTGAAGGATTCATGTGTAGTTTAATTACTATTTTTTCTCGTTGAAGTTTTGAAGGAATGGCAAATGGGGTGAGAGGATGAGGGCCCCTCCCAGCCTTTGCTGACCCTTGAACTGTGGAGGGGTAATTTTGTAAAAGCCATAGCCACAGAGGGAGAGGGTCATAGGGGTTCTCCAGGGGAGAGGACAATGGCCTGAATGCTCCCACACCCTGCTAGCTGGCTGACCTCCTCATCATTCACCCTCCACTGTCCCCCCATCTCTCTTCTTCTCCCGGACCTGTCAAAGTGTCTCAGAGTTTCCGCATGTTCCCCAGTGCTGGCTCTACCCATGTGTTTGGCCTCCACTATTAGCCCTGAGCTGAGATAAGAAGGCTTAAAGCAAGGCCATAATCCATAATCCGCTCCTTATCAAAGCAAGCAGCTCTCCCTCTTTCTCTCCACCCCTCTACACAACAGAGTACCGAGGGTGTCGAGGTGATGGGGTTGGATGGAGGATGCACTTGACTCACTTGGGTGAAGAGGCTGAGGCTGGAGTAGGGCGGAGGGTGGGTTTGGGCCCCAGAGGTTGGGAACTTGAAGGGGGGGTGATGGTCGAAGGGCAAGAAGGCCAAGTGGGAGGGGGGTTGAGGGGCACAGATGTTAGCTGCCGTTGATGCTGTCACCTAAATGTCCCAGCGGCAGCTGGCACTGTTTAACGCATGGAGCAATGAGGAGGGGGTTTGGAGAAAGCAGAAACTCATAGACCAGTCAGCTATGTTACATGTGCATAAACCACCATGATAGGTGTGTTACAGGTCATCTACTCAATCTATTATGAATGAAACAACCTCACTATGTTTTTCCTATTGGCAGTTTGTTCTCCTCTGGTGTTTGTTGAATACATCAAACTACATGATGATATAAATGCACAAATGTTCATCATAGCTCCAGACTCTGTTGCCTCATCCGCCTTTGTCTGCGTTGTTGTTTCCATGTCATCCTGCATCCTGAGAATCTCACTGACCAATTTCAGGGGAAGCATCCCTAAAACATCCAGGGGTGCACTGACAGCCAGATGAAAGAACTATAACACAATACAAGCAAACAATCTGAGATTTAAGAAAGAAACACTGAAGACAGAAAAGGAAGAGAGCTAGCCCAAGGCCCTGTGAGCTGCATGTGTAGATGTGTTTTTACCTGGCGTCCCTCTGTCCTCCAGAGGCCGTTGCTTGTCTTTGTAGGAGCAATGGTGACTACAGGTGGAGTGTTTGGCACGCTGTGGCCCGTCGGGGGAACCAGGACAGGCCCTGGACCAAGGGGACCTCTCTTGGGTGTACTGACTGGAGAGCTGTGGTTGGTGGCCGGTGAGGATACTGGAGAAGACTCACTGCTGATGGAAGATGCAGCTGGAGAAAGACAGAAAGAGGGAGAAAGACGCATGAATCAGGGTGCAGACAGAACATTAACAAAGTTAACAATATGCTTTGCTTTATTGATTTAAAAAAGGCAAATTGAACAATTATGGGATCCTGTAGCTTCTTCTCTGAGGTGCTGCAGCACTACAAAGGAAATGTATAACATGCATAGATACACTCTCTCTCTCACACATACACAGGGCCAGATGGATGGCCGTAGGCCCCCATTATGAAGTGACAGTGATCAGGATGAGCAGCTCTGCAAGAATCACATCACACAGAAACACACACACACACACACACACAAAAACCACACCGAAACAGAGAACACACTGACGCCATACTGAATGTATATACGGTCTGTGGCACTTGCAGCCACACACGGATCTACATAACTACCCCTCCTTCTTACACGCACACACACACAGCAGGTGGTGAAGAGCTGGCCCAATGAGCTTCTCTGCTGTGCTGTAGCTGTGCCACATTAACAAAGCCCTCAAGGGAAACCCTGTAGCGCAGGGTCATGGTCTGGTCACATGCCTGGCTTTCCACACATCTTACACTCTCTCTCTCTCGCTCTCTCTCTCTCTCTCTCTCTCTCTCTCTCTCTCTCTCTCTCTCTCTCTCTCTCTCTCTCTATATATATATATATATATATAATTCAGTCTCTCTTATGATACTCCTCCTCATGGACACACATCACCAAGATTTTTCATCTTCCTCCCCCGACACCCTCTGTTTCCCTCATAATGTCCTTATTTCTTCTCTCTCATTCCTTCATTTTTCCTCCCCCTCTCCTGTGTTTTAACCTGTGTGAATTTTCTTTGTGTCCCCTCTTCTCCTCCTCCTGACAGTTCAGCGTGCTGTACGTCTACTCTGCTCACATCGAGCGCAGCATTACACAGTCAAACTGGGTCACAACCCTCTCAATGGGACTCACTTTTGCGCTGCTGCAAGGACTGCATGAGATGTGTGCTCATGTGTGTGCGCATGCAGGTAGTGTGCTTTTGTGCATCACTGCGTTTAAATGCAGCCATGTATAAGAGAAAAAACACAGCTGAAACCCCAGGTCAGTTTCAGGTCTACTTCCTCTCCAATTATTGCCATCAGGATCGAAAAAAAAAAAAATTTCTTCCTGAATGTCTTTTCTTCCCCTTTCTCCGTTTCTGTGGCAACGGACCCTAACAGACATCAGCTCAAATCTTTATAGGGTAGGGAACCATATATGGTCACTTCAGTTGACTGCCTTTGTGGTTTCCCCTTCCTGTCGATCAGGTAGTAAAACCAGTATGATTCTGCTCTGACAGTCAGCAGAGATCAGTCAGCATCACAGGAAGTGACATTATAGCATCCAACCAATCAGTGGTGGCAAAGAGCATCCCAAAGTTCCTTTTTTTATTTGTTTTTTTGTTTGTTTGTTTTTTACCAAAACACGCAAAGTTCAGTTTTACATCTCTTTCAGTCCCACACCAGCAATTCTAACATGATAACTAACCATGATAAGATGACAAAAGTCACATATAATGTCATGATCAGTGTCATTTGCACAGGATTTGTAACAATTACTGCAATTCTATTGGGAAAAGTTAGGTTCCATATTTGATTACACACCCATTTAGGGATGAAAAACACATTTATTTATAAACAGATGCTACTAAATCATACTGAGGGTACTTTCCTTTGGGAATAACTTAAAATAATGTTGGATATTAGAGCTCAGTAGTGTATTAAATGTTGCCACACGTATGTAAAAGACTGATCCAGGGAGAAATTTTATCAATTTAAAGAAGATTTCAAAATATGAAATTAAATATTTACCATGAGCTTTATTACTGCTAAAATTCACTTAAGCATTCAATAATCCATCATATGTGATTGTGTTTACATTTTCTGTCGACATTATGAGAAAAATAAATGTTATAATTATTAAAATAAGTGTTATTTTTATCAGCTTTATGACTATATAACAGTTTTATTACACTTGTGGCATATATGAGTTTTTATTTTTACCATGAACTTTATTTCAGCAAAAAATCATTTATTTGTGATTTTTCTACATTGTCTGATTGAATCAACTGGAAAAATAAATGGTATATAAAATGAGATATGTGTGGTTTTGGTCAGTTTTCTAACCTTTTATCAGTTTTATTACATTTGCATGGCATAATATATCAGTTTTTATTTTTATCATGTGCTTTATCACTGATAAAACTCTCTTAATAATCAAACATTTGTGATTTTCTGTTGGAATTCAAAGGAAAAATAAGAGGTTCCACTATGATTTATACTGCATCCTGAAGTCAGTCATGTCTTGACCTCCAAGAATTTCAGCATTTGAAAGCAACCTCACAAACCCTGACCCCACAGCCACCCTTGATGACTCTGTGAGGTTTGACCTGTCCCTAGTCTGAGATGCTGAGATCTCCATGTCCTAACTTTAATTGGAAAGGTGCTTTTCGATTCATCTTTGAGATTCATTATTTACCCAAGAAATAATGATTTGCATAAAAAAGTATTCTTGTATTCAAATAAAATTTAATGTGTGAGTAAATGCTCATTGGACTTCATGTGTGTTTATATTTTTCATTATTAACATTTTAATATACAGATAGATTTCTTTTTTACCTTAGACAGGCAATGAACCATATATGGGCACACTGTAAACCTTGATTTGCACCATAATCATGAAAAAAATAAAAAAAGTATTTCAGTGAGCACCCAGGAAGGGTTAAGGTGCGTGTGGCAATAATATTGACTGATTTTAAACACCTCATCCTGACTAATAGCTCTCAATAAAGGGGAGAATCAATCATGTGAATCTGAAATCTATGTGTGATTGGTGGTAGGAGCTGAAAAAACAAAGGAGGGGGGGTTGTGTGTGGAAAAGATGGTGATGATACATGTGAGGTGACACATGAAAATGGAAAATGATGAGAGAGGGGGAGAAAAAAAATCAGTGAGTGAGAGTGCAAAAGAGGTGCGAGGTGAGGCGAGAGATGGAGTGAGAGGAAAGCAGAGAGATAAGGGGTGCAGATGGGTGAGTGGGTGGCAGGGACGGTGTATGTGTGTGGTGGTGGGGGGGTGAGTGGGTGGGGTGGGGGGTATCTTGTCTGCACAATGGCAATTAGTGGCCTAATCCTCCCCCCCTCACCTCAGAGAGCCATTACTCTCCCCTGCAAGACTAGGCCAATCAATAGCAGCCCACTCAGCCTGGGGAATGGAGCTACACTTAATACAGCTCCAGTGTCACAACCTATTCACTCATCACACACAACATACATAGGCCAAGATGAGGGGGGAGAAGAAGAAGGAGGGGGGAGGTTTAGTGATTCTGAACTGCTAAGCAACAGACCTCTCTACTCCATCTTTTTTCCTCCTCACCCCCATCTCTTCACATCTCCTCCTCTTCCATGTAGAGGGAAAAGCTGACTGAAGAAGAGGCAGGGTGGACTAAATAATTAAGAGAGCAGGAAGAGAAGCAGGTGAAGGGAAGGAGAGAAATAAAAGAGACAAAGGCCGTCTAGCGCCCTTGTCCTGTTCTTGCAGAAAGATCTGCGTGCACTTCTACGCGTCTTCCCTCAGTACACAAATGGCTATTATTCTTGTATTATTCCCTCCTCCTCCTCTCTAACAACACCCCACGCAACCACCGACCGCCCACCACCTCTCCATACACCCTTTTCCTTCTGTTCTTCAAACACAGTGCCAGCCAACCACATGCAGATCTGTCAGACTGAATGCACAAATTTCATAAACACATTCACAATAGTTAGAGACGCTCGGAGCACAGCACAGGGAAATGTGTGACAGAGTGGTTACACATTTGCATGTGTGCACCCATCTACATTTCCTTCTTATCTTCCTGTTTAAACCACATGAAGACACGTGTGATCTTGTCATCTTATCCATTTTCAACCCTCCTGCTCCAGTTTCCACACCAGTCCTTCTCCCGCCCCTCCCTCCCTCATGAAGTGCCATCTGATAGGAGAAAAAAATGATCCATGAAGCGTGTGACTGGCACCAAGCTGGTGTCATTTCTGCGTTATGCTCCTCCTCCCCCTTCTATATATACAGAGAAGATGGCCATACGTTGTGGCCCTGTAGGGAGCCAGAGGAGGAAGAGAGAGGCACTGCCTCCATCCCCAGAGTCTAAAATAGGCTCATCAGCTCTCAACCTGCACTTCATTAGATGTACTGATTGTCACTTGCTGGCTGTGTGTGGCGTCGTGATGGGGCCGGGTAAGGGAGGGTTATAGCAGAGATGGAAAGAGGGACAGAAGAGGTGGAGACAGAAGAAAAGAGTGTGAAAAAAGAGAGAAAAGAAATCAAGCGCTGTCTCAGTCCCAAGCTGTGTGTGATTAATGTGAAGCTCCTTTCTCTATCGCCTCCTCTATTACCAGTCGCACTCTCCCAGACTGCCTCCACACTTGACCGCTCAAGCTGAGCCACACATGCGCGCACGCATACACAAAAGATGCAACCTACAGCAGGAACAAACAAACAAACAAACAGACATCGAAGTGGTCAGAAGATGGGGCCAAGTGTCTCTGCGCTGACGGCATCTTTTAGTTCAGCCACTGACCCGATCAAAAGGCTTAAAAAAACCCTCCACCACAGCTCTTCAGCAGGATTTTTCACTCAATCAGGGAGCCCAGCAGCCATGGCGGCGTATCCCACTGTATCACTAAGCCTTGATAGGAAGACAACACCACATAAAAATGTTTCAGTGTTGCCAAATGGCCCCTACCGACTCTCTTCCTCCACCACATCCTCTGCCAAAATGGCCAAGCATAGCCTGCCCCGTCCTTGCCAGGCAGAAGGTGCTCCCCTCCACCCTGCCAATACACCCACCCTACTCCACCCCAGCCCACCCCATACCTCCTCCTCCACCTGCCTCCCTCCCAGCATGCATTACAACAACATCAGCACTTAATTAAACAGTCCATTTCACACCTGGTGTGCATAGCAGTGCCCAGCCAACCCTGCATCCATATGCCACCCCACCAGCACAAGCCTCAACACGTGCACTCTAACACAGCTACAGACTCACAATAACCAATGATGCACACAAACGCTGTACACACCTGCTACTACAGTCTTGGCCATGCACTGACAACACACCACAAAGCCTGTAATCTGCATCACTGGGTGGGGGGAGGGGAGAAGAACAGTGAGTGTATTGCTGTGAGGGGGAAGAAAGACAGTACAAGATGGCGGATGGAAATAAGAGCAGCAATCTTGTGTGCCTTCTGCTGACTGTACAAACTGTATTATGCTTTAATGCTGCTTTGCTACTGAGCAGAGTCATGAGAGGTGTAAGGTTGGTGTGCTATGGCACGAGAGAGAGAGAGAGACAGTGAGCGAGGGGGGATTTTTTGTGAGTGTTTCAGGGACAGTCACAGCCTGGAGGGTTTTGCCTTCAAGAAACACACCAACACTCACACACCGAGCGCAGCAAGGCTGTGTGAGCTCCAGGCAGGCTCCAGATGGAGAGGTCACAGACACACTGCCCCGCTGTCCCAGCATGCTCTGGGCTCCCAGAAACAAGGGGAGCCTCCGGCCACACACAATCTGACAAACACACTCAGGCTTTCACAAATCTACTAATTACTTCCTGTTCCTCTTTTTTCCAGCCAATTCACTCCATCCATCTTGTACACCTTTATTCTCCTGCTCTCTCTCCAGGCAGAGTACTACAGTGGATGTGACCACAGTCATAACACTCTGCTGGTGTGTATGAAGAAAATACTGTGAGGATTAAACCCAGGTCTGACTAATTAATCAGATATCAGCAGGCTTTGCTTTTCGTGGCAGTGTGATATCTGTTATGTGTATAAAAAAGCCACACACATGAGCTCCGTTCTGTGTGTTCCTGAGTGTGCATGGGATGAGAGTGTGTCCTTTACGCCGCTCTGATACTCATTATCACTCACCTCCCCTCTTCAGCGCAGAGCTCAGTACACAGAGCTGTTCATTATACTCACCAACGACAAGTGACGTTGGATGTGTCTGTATGTGCGCACATGTGTGTAAAAGTGTGGGGGTGTTTGTATAAACAGCAGTCGTGCTCAGGGTCTTAAATCAGTTCAGCAGCCAGTGGTGGTGATACTAGTCTCAGACCTTTCCAGTTCTACAGCTGTGCATCTTGACTGGTCTCACGATTCGATTAGGATTATCAGGCCAACGACTCGGTTCAATATCATGATGCATCACATTCCATCCTCTGTTTAGTATACGCAGTGCACACAGACCCCCTTCACTTTTTTTTTGTTTTTCTTATGTTGCACCCTTTAGAGTTTGCAAAACCTTCCTTCATGTGTTTTGCTCTGAGTAGAGGCTAGCCAAGTCTAGCCACTCTGCCATAAGCCCAGATCAGCTCCAGTGATCGAATGTTATCATCTTTGAACCTGAAGTAGCTAAGGCTGCATGCTTTGGTCAAGTTGAGTTTTCCAGCTAATACCTCCCAGCTAGCATCATCTGAAGGTTTGGGAAGAAACTTCAAAGTGTTAGCATTCTAAAGACACCCCGTTTGTGTTTTCACTCCAAATGGTGCAAACACAGCATTCAATATAATAAGGATATTCCTAGATAGGTGTTTTGGACTAATTTTACCTGGAATTCTAAGGGGTTAAACTGTCGGAGGGTCAAACATAACACATAGGGATGCCAGAAAATTATCGGTACCAATAAATTATTGGCCCATATTGCATTTATTTTACAAATTTTATTATCCTGATAATAAAATAATAACCGATAAAATCCACCAATAACAAAGGCTTTGTTCTCTTTCTCATGGGACTTTGCATTCTGAAACAGTAGGTGGCGCCGCAGTATGTGCCCCGCTGTTAAGCACCAGAGAAGAAGAGGAAGCAGCCACAGTGCTAAGAGGCTAACAACAGGTTGGAGTTATTCAGTATTTACGGGGAGGATGACACAACGTTTGTAAAAATTTCCCCCGCAAAGATCTCGAAGACTGGAAAGAAGTCCTCGAGTTTTAACATAACGGATCTTACAATTCACTTAAAAGTCTTAATCCTAACGACATTAAAACAGAGCGGTAGTAGCCGCTAGCCTCAGCTGCAGGCACTAGGACCAAGCCAAAGGCAAAACCAGGCAGAGTGCTGATTCAGCAGGCACTGGAAACTGTAGAAAGTTTGAAAAGTTCTGATATGACTTGTGTGGGTGCATATTTTTAATCTTTATGTAAAACATCAGCTTTCTTTTTTCTGACTTATGCAGCAAAAAAAAACCCAGATGCCCAAACATCCCAAACATCTCCATTTGTTAAGCGTGACAGCCTTTTATCATTTGGTTTTATGTCTGATTTGACAGAAGTCAGCTGAATTCTGGTGTAGTTGATTAAAATGTCAGATTTGACCCCTTGTCAATATACTAAATTCATTTCAAGGGAAAAGGGGAGAACCGTATGTCAGTTGTTTGAGTATGTTGTACTTTGTTTGGTACACAAATGTTAAACAAAAGAAAACAAACAAGCTGTAAAGTCAGAAAAGTTCTTCGTTTTTTAAAGTAAACATGAGGGATGTCAGTTAGAATTAGTTAGGAATATCTTTGCTCACTACACATTAACCCCCAAATGTGCATAAATACATTGAATAAATCAACGATTGAAAAAAAAATCAGTTCTTATTGATTATTGGCTACAAGTGGTAGGAAATTATCGGTTACCTGTGTAAAAAAAGTACTTATCATGCATCACTAATAATAAACATAAACATATCATCTTCTGTCCACCTTTGATTAAACTGTCTTTTTTCGCTGTCTCCTTTTCTTTTCCCAGACTCACTCTGCATCTCTGAGGTTCTGTCTGCAGACTGCACTCTGCAGACTTCTGAGCATTTCCATGTTCTATCACCAGCCCTGTCTACACAAAGGAATTGATTGGTCGAGTAGTATCATGTGTGACTAGTGCTACTAAAGACAGGATAGGCTGGGCAATTTAAAATGGACTTCAAGTGAAATGCACTGAAAGCAGCCTTGTTTGGAAGGAACACAGGTTATTATTTTTGTATGTGGTAGGTCCAGCTGCAGAGGGAAAATACACAAGTAGCATCTGCCTGAGCTGCCTCTGCATCGGTGCCAAATCGTCCACATCTGCATCACGATGCACCATGGAAAGATCATTGCCAACACCACTAACTAATTTCTCCAGGCTTTAGGGCACTGAGTCATGGCACCTTGTATATACAGTGCTCTCCTCACCTCAGAGCATCCCAGATAGAGGGAGAGAGAAAGAGAGAGATAGAGATAAGTTGAGTCAATGCAGCTAATGAAAGGACAGCAGGCTGCAGCATGCTGAGAAATCAGGAGGCTTACACAGTTGCAAAGACAACTGTTTGCATGAGCAGGGATGTCTGGGTGTGTGTTTGTGTGAGCGTGTGTGTTGCCTATAAATACAGGCTCTGCAGACAGAGAGGTGACTGCAGCTCCAGGGGCTGCGTGCCTCTCTGCCCACCCTGGAGCCAGCGCTCCTAACACGGGCCGAGTCGCCCCTTATGCCTGACGGCTGACTCACCCACACACAAACACACATCCCTGCCTACACCAGGCAGTTAGTCAGGGAGGCACAGTCAGCAGGCCTCAAAAATAACAAAAGGGGCTTTTTTGTGCTTTTAATAAAAAGGTGCTAGAGCTTAATCAGACCGAGCGAGGTGTCTGTTTTTGTGACAGAGACACAGACAGGAGTTCTCTGCCTCAGTAGGATTATAAATAAAACAAATGAACACTTTTTCTCACCTTAAAACACAAAGGAAAACACAACAAGCAGAGGTTACTGAGGGTGATTAAAAAATATAACTACAAGAATGCAATCCTTGTATTCTCCGGCTTCAGCTGACAAAAAAGGGGAGAGGAAACTGAGATGAAAATGAAAATCTAATAAAAAAGGCAAAGGATAAAATGATAAGGTGGGATTGAAGTCTGGAAGTAGATTTGTGTTTTCAAGAGAAACAATGTGAGAAAATAATAGGACTGGCATGCAGGGCTGAGGGAGTGAAAAGAGATGAAGGGGAGACAGACTGAGAGGGAGGTGAGGAGAGGTTGGAGCCAAGCTCTTTCTCTCTCCCTCTCTGGGTAATAAATCATTTGCAGGGTTCTGGGTCCTGGGCAGCAGTGGGCTGGAGAGCAAGGTATCCAGGGACAGTCAGAGAGGAGGGGGGCATCTGATTTAAGAGGCAGAGCAAGGGTGGACAGCTGGAGTAGCTGGGCCTCTGTGTGACTAAGAGCCACACACATGTATGCACACACAAATGTGACACACTCTCAATTATCTCCATAATAACAGTTTTACTACTGAGGCCATCCAGTGAAGGATCTGCTGTACAAGTTGTTTGTATCTTGCTATAAAAGATACTGGGGAGCATGAGTCTCAAAAACACTTGCATGTAAATGTGTTTTAGAGGCCAGTTTTGCATTAATCATTAAAACAGGAAACAAAGGATATCCCTGAAACCACAAACACGTCCTTGAGCACCTACACAAATAAATATTTGCATGGACCTTTAAACAACATGTTTCAGCTTTAGCGGAAGGGAAGAGTCCTAAGAGTTGATAACCTCCAATTTAACCACTTTATGAGAATGCCATAGTCATACATTACAGGTTAAAGCTCTGACAGATGTGAACAGTATCAGTTTCTTTGTCTGCACGGACAAAGACAAATGTATAAAGGGCACCAATGACACTGTTGCATCTACCATCCAACACACCTGTAAAACCAACCTGAAAGAGTTGGTTTAGATAGTTTCAGAAATCCATTGCATTGGATTTACTTCACATCCATGATTAAGAAATGTTGCCCAGTTCTGCTAAAACATCAGAGCTAATCACCTCACTGACAGCCATTGTTTACTGACTTGGCATGCAAATAAATCCAGTCCATAGCTACAGCCTTGTTTCCATTAATGACACTTGATTTTTCTCAAAGCCAAGGAAGGATCCTAGAACAGCAGATATTGAAGAATACTACGTCATCGACTGCCCTGGGAGGACCGTGCCAATGTCAAGGATCCTCACAATTCTTCAAAGGATTGAGTCCTTCCACCAGGGAATTTTCAAGGATGCACATATGTATCCTCCACTCGTAGGAATTTTCCACAATCAAATGCACACCATTTTTTTCTTTTCATAATAAATAAATAAATAGCACAGGTATCCAGGAAGATGGGTCCTTGACCACTCTACATTTTTAACGTCCCATATGTTATCACCATAACTTTATATTTATATTTAATATACTATATGATTCATCTGATTATATTATTATATATTTCATATAATTATGTTATATGATTATACAACAGCATATTAGACGCTGAGTAAAAGTTTAACAGCACTGTTGTTAGTACCATCTCCATTTTAATTTCTTCTGCTAGGTATATGGGCATGACCATACCAATGACACACACACACTAGCCTGTTCCAAATGTGTGTTGAACAGTTGCAGGGAGGCCCCCATAGGACCCGACTCAGGACTTTGACAAACAGCTACTGACTGGTCCATCCATTCTCAGAGAGGGAACAAACATTTCAGACAGAAGCTTTGCAAGATGGATCTGCCTGATGACAGACATGGAATCAGGCTAATCCACTGACTTTGCAATTACACTGTAAACCCTCCACATGCCGAGAAAAAACAACCACACATGCAGAACATGTGCACCACAGCGGGAGGTCCAAAAGATCTAATCCAAGATGAGTTGTTTTGCTTTAAGATATTGTTTCAGATCCCAGTGGATTTCAACCATACACTGTCTGCTCAGTCATTCATCAAACAGGATGTAGTAAAATATTCAAGTTGCAATCCTTAAAGACAGCAATAGGAAGTAATGTCAAATTCTTCTAGACATTGATGTCAATCGTGGGGCTCACATGCTGAGACAAACAACCAGCCACACTAACACCTACAGTCAATTTAGTCACCAGTTAACCTAATGAGCATGTCCTTGGTGGTGGGAGGAAGCCGGAGTATCCAGAGAGAACTCACGGATGCACGCAGAAAACATGCAAACTCCGCACAGAAAGGCCCTGACCAGGAAGCAAACCAGGAACCTACTTGCTGTGGGGAAAAAGAGCTAATCTCTGTTTTAAAAGATAAATTCACTCTTCAAATTTATCATCAGGATCAAAATTTGCCTAGGCTTTCAAAAAACGACAGCTCTCCAGTCTTATCACAACCACAATCAGCTGCAAGCAAGAGAGAGCGGAGGTGGTCCTTTCAAATTTACTGGTCATAAAAAATGGAAATTCCTGAAGTTCTCTGGCAGTTTCCAAAAGACACAATAGTTACTTCTGTCTCTTAGACAGGTGGCAGAGGAGATGACACTGTCTAGATTTTACAAAGATATGGGCGATGTTTCTGTAGTGAAATGTTTCAGTGTATTAAAAGTTTGCTTGTTTATTTGGTTATCAAAAACCTCCAACTTTTATATCTTATGATTTTTTACCAGCATCACATTGAACTAGAAAACTTTGGATTTGTGACTACCCTAGTACAACTCTGGCAAAGTTTCAGCTCCCCACCCAGAGCGTGATGTTGTCAGAAAACGGCTACTGGGAGCCCTGAGCTTCACTTTCCTTTCCAGCCTGTGTGGCTTTACCTCGGGGTTCTTCGGCCTGTTTCGCCAGTTTACGGAGGGCTGCAGCGAATCCAGAGTGAGCAGACTGGGTGGCCGGGCTTCCATTGGCTACGATGGAGCCGTTGAGAGGCGACGGGGTGAGGGGGCTGACCGTCGCCGTGGTACGGGTCGCCGTAGAGATCATTCCTAACGATGGTGACTTTGGCTCATGGCTCATGCCTACAAATGGAAAAAGGGAGGACAATGGATAAGTATTCATAATCAATACTTCATTCAGAATGAATGAACAAATAATAAAAAAAGAGAATCTGAGAGGGCCCTTGGCCCATGACAAGAAATATGCATACAGACAAATACATGCAAAAGGAGAAAGATGGCAGTTTTCTTGGACCGTCAGGAGAGAGTGTGGGGCTGTGATCTGCGTGTGACAGCCGGAGTGGATGGGGATTGGTGGTGTGAGGGGCAGAGGGGCTTTGGTACAGCTTAGGGTCAAAGGTGTGAGGTTAGGGGGGCAGGTCACTCTTCCCCTTTGCTCAGGGAGATCCAGTCTGGCTGTGTCTGCCAGAGGTCCATGGTCACATACTTTACACAAAAGCTCTGCTGAGCATGCTCCAGCACTGCCAGAGTGGCTATATGTGTATGTCACATCCACTTCGCTCTCTTTTTTGGTAATTTAACAAGTCTTTGGTAAAATGAAGCCATCATGTCCATGTTGAGCCTGAAAAGTAAAGTCAGATCAATAAGAGCACAGTGGCGACTGCAGGAGGGTTTGAGACGGCTGTCCCTTTCCTTCCTGTGTATTCCTGTGTCTGTGTGCGTGTCTTTGTGTGTGCGTGTGTTGAAAGGTGACACCTTGTTGACAGCCCCTCAGTCTGGAAACCCTACATGCAAGAACGGCATGTGATAGTCACACAATCACTAAAACACATCCTTAAAAGTAAACTTCCAGCTGACACAATGACTTCTAAGACAACGATGCATCCGTCAAAATAAAACGCTTACATACAGACTAGCATATCAATAGTATAATTAGATAAGTGGGAGCTATATCTGGGTTTACCCCAGAGGCTGAGGGAGCTATAAAAAGATCAGATTCCCTCCTGAGAGGAGAGCACAGGCGCTGCACCCAGAGTTTGAATGGAGCAGCAAGTCGGGCATGAGAGAGTGAATAACATTCCCAACACCTCTCGAGTTGTCCTGCCTGTAACCTCCCAGTTACCCAGTGCACTTCAAGTGAACCCAGCACACAATTAATAATGGAATCAACAGTGAGTACTGTCTGAACAACACACGGCGCCATTCACAGACTGACAAACAAGTAAAAATACACACTAACTGTCCGCTCCAGTAATGTGGCTCCCTCAAACTAATGTGCTTCCTTTCCCTTGCTGTTTAGAGAAAGTCAGGAAGAAGGGAGCAGAAGAAATCAAGAGAAACTTTTCACTGCTTACTTTAGAGAAAGAGGACACTGTATTTACAGCCACACTTAAACCCCAGCACAGACAGACACATGCGAGTGAAAGAAGAGACAGACAAGCTTGACAAATACACACAGAGGCACATATCCGGAGGTCTGGCTCTGGTTCATGACCCCCCCCCTCATAGATTAAAAGCGTGGCCGAAGCTCCTTACTGCACAAAGGAGAGGAGCCGCCCGGATCCCCCATGGCTGCATCTTCACGTCGAGCCCAGCCCCGCACACACTGGCAGCCATCGACAGGACACACACCATCTTCCTGCTTCTCTCTCTCTCTGTATCTCCTCTTGCCTGTCCGTCCACCCTCTCTCTCCCTCTCTCTTGCTCCCTCCCTGCCTTCCTGTCTCTGGTGCTGCTGCTCACAAAGACTGTTTAGAGCTTATCTAACAAAGCAACACACCACACACGCTGGCTGCCTATCTCTCCCCTCCTCGCTCTAGCTCGCTCTCTCTCTCTCTCTCTAAGTGAGAAAACAGAAATTCTTAACCTAGCAGCTGCTGCGATGTCACATGACCTCACCCAAGCCCCCCGCCGCCCCCCCTCCCTCTCACACTCTCCCTCACTCCTCCTCCTCCCCCCTCTCAACCTATAATTCCTCAGCCATTTGTAGATAACAGACACAGGCATGCATGCCCTGCCAAGGCGAGCTGGGGGAGGGGAGGGGGAGGAGAGCGGAGGAGAAGAGCTGAGGAAGGAGAAGGAAGAGAGAGAGAAAAAGAGAGGGAGGGGGGCTCAGTTGGTCACCACATCTGACCCCATTGCTGCGGAGCGACAGGCAGTGTGTATGTATACAGATGGAAGGGGGGTAGGTCAAATATGTGAGGCGCCCTTCCCTTCTTGAGACAGAAAAAGAAAGAAAAGAGGACATGTCCTGGCCTGTGTCAAGAGCTTCAGCAGAAAGAGGAGGCCTTTTGTGTTAGAATTAGGGCTGTCAAATGATCGTATTTTTTAATCTCAGTTAATTTCAGAATTTCCGTAGTTAATCACATCCTTATTGTCTCTTTATAAAATTCCACTAAATTGAATTTCAAACTTTTGCGTGTCAGTTTGGATTTTTCTGCTGTCTTAAACTAAGGGTTATTGACTTCCTGTCTGACAGACCCGGTTTTATAGGTAGATCAAAGATTATGGTATGAACTTAACCACTGAAAAAGGAATTTGTCATGGATTGAAAAGGAAATGAGGGGACAATAAACATTTTGTGGGCATTTTTTTGCCCTTATTAGAGAGATAAGACAGTGGACCGAGGAAGTGGGGAATAACATGCAGTGAAAGAGCCGAAGGCTGGACTTGAACCCAGGCCACCTGCGTGCATGGGGCATGACCTCACCACAAAGCCATCTGCATATCCTCTGTGATTTTAAAAGTGAAATGAGACATTAATAGAGGACTTGACTATGTACAGACTCAGTGAGCACAGCCTCGTCATTAAGAGAGCATGCCATAGACAAAGCTGGATCCCTAAAGACCACAGAGTGTGCACCCACTGCAGCCAACAGGAGGTAGAAACAGAGCTGCACTTTCTAACCACCTGTCCTTCATACAAGGACATCTTCCACTTTTCACCAGCAAACAAATAGAATTCCTAATACAGAAACTTCCATACCTGCTGGATGAAGTGCATAATGTTACACATTATGTGACCAAAAATGAGCCTCAAACACCACACCACCAACAAGAACAGGACTGCCTAAACATTTAAAACAATATTGAAAATGCTTTGACATTTTTATATCAAATTTTAAAGTTGAATCCAGAGTGTGACACCTATTTTAATACATTATGCTGTTAATAATATTATTATAAATGTGTCCATTGCTTTGAAAATGAAACTGGTTACGTTTTCCATGCATATAAAGCCTGCTGAATTGAACTGAACTCATCAAAAAGGAGTGGCAGACTTCTTTACATCACAGTGGCTGCAGGAAGACGCTGCAGTGTTTTAACCAAAGTGTGCTAAAATAGAAAAGGATGTGATTAATCACATTAAAAAGTAAATGCACTAATTATGGACCTTAATAATTCATGATTAATGTGATTGATCTTGACAGCATTTGTTAGAATATGTGCCAGTGGCACAATTATTTTATTTGCTTTATTAGCATAAGTAATCAACAAAAACAAAATTTAGGAAATTGAATTAAACTTCTCAACTGTTGTACTTTCATACAAACAAAGAAGTAAAACTACAACATAGACGTGCAGTTAAACCACATATGCTACACACACATGCACACACGCAAATGCTATTACTAGGACTTGTTATCAGGGTGGAGGAGACTGCTGCGTAATAGTGGTTGGAGGTGGAGGACTCAGGAAGAGAGTTTAAAAGCGTGGGTCTGACTTCCCCTCTGTCCATCCTGCTGTCATTGCATGGGTGTGAATGAGTCGTTTCTTTAGTCATTTCCTCCTTCCGTCGTTCGCTGCTTTTCTCAGAACAGTGAGGGAGCGAGAGCGATGACAGGGAGAGAGATTATCTTTAGGGGGGAAAGCTGCAGGGTGACCAGTATATTGTGCCAAAGGCCACCTCTCAACAAAGCTCTTTTCTGTCACTCAGGCCACGGTCTGACTCCCCTGAGAGGACAGGGGGCTGCTGAACTCCTCTGTCTTTGTTGCTGTCTTTTTTTCACTGCTGTTCATGTGTAGCATCGTGAAGATTGCCCTGCTTGTTTTGGAGAGTGTTTTATTGCCTGTGTGAAGCTAAAACAGCATCAGACATTATCACAGCAGGTTAGGAGCTGAGAGAGGTCTGTAGGTGCCAACATCACTGGTTTGTTCAAGGGTCAGGGTCAACAAAAGTCTCTAGTATAAATCAAGCATATATACATTCCTGTCTGTTTAACAGAACTATTGTGAAACCAGAATTTTTAACTCCAATTAGTCCAGATAAAATCAAGCAATATTGAGAGCTATTTCAATCATGGCAACAAAAATAGAAGTCCCACACAACAAGTGCAGGCTAATTTCTGGTTTTCAGCCAGTGAAAAATGCAAGCTAACTCCTGCATTTTGTCTGGGTTACAACTTGGCAACATTTGTGAGGAAGTTGGCTTTAAATTTTATGAGCAATGCACCCCATTGCAATTATCAAGTAAATATAGTTTCATCCAATTTTCAGTGATTAATAAAATAACTAAGGTTGTGTTGTTTTAAAACAAATGGTATCACATTTTTTTGTAGACATATATATATATATATATATATACAGAGCTTAACAAATTTATTAGACCGTGACCCAAAGTTTGCCCTATATTAACAGCATTGGTAATTACCAAAATCATTTTTTATGTTTCTGCAATGGTTAATACACCAATATTTAGAAGCTCTTTTACCCAAATGATATTTTTAATGCTAAAATATAATTATTGTTGTTATCCATGAATTTTCAAATTTACTGATTTACAAAAAAAAATGAAAAAATAGTAAAGCACATATTATTTCTTCATTAATATGTCAAATTATAGTTATTTACTTGCATTCCTGAACAGAAAAATGAGTTTTAGTGGTTGAATGTTATCCTTGATTAATTTCTGACTTCTCAGAGAAGCCCAGTGAGCCGGCTCAAATTTGGGCATAAAAAGGTAAATTTAGTTTAAAATTCCTCATTCCTGTTCAAAATGGTAAAACATGGAGAGCTCACTGAAAATGAAAGAGTCCGCATTAAAGCACTTCATGATGCAGCTGTGGCATAAACCTTACTTTGGGTGGTGGTCTAATAAATTTGTTAAGCATTGTATATTCAGTATATATGCACATATGTTTTTTAATTCAGTTGCATCAAAAGTGTTACAGTATCGAACACTTTGGCAACCTTCTTGTCTATTTTTGTAAAAAGTACAAGCTGTTCAAGGAATAAGTGAAGCTCTTACAGCTGAGAGTTCCTACTGAAAGAAAACCAAGACCTGTGAGTTTTATTTAGCTCCAAAGAATAGTATTGTAAAACTCTTGAAGGTACAGAAGATTTAAAAATTAAGAGGATTAAGTGGGAATGGATGATAACATTAAGGTGCATGTCTATGGTCTAAAAAGAGAGCTTCTCTTTCCTGTTTCTACATTTTCTCTTTGAACTACAAAAAAGAAACAAGCAATGTGAGTCAGAGTTCTCTATTCAGAGTCAGTCTTGACTCATGATGATGCAAACAGCCTGGGATGCCTAACAGATACACAGATACCGAGCCCTCTATCACCTCCTAACATCACACTTTACTCCAGCTCACTTTACTCATTACTTTATGCACTTGTATGCAACCTACAGTCTTTTGAATGCCCAGCAGATGGCGTTCTCCTCCTGTGATTAAAAAGGGGAGCCCTCAGTGAATGAAGCAGCATATGTCTCAGCCCTTTAATCCACTGATACACAGAGGAAGAAGAGATTTTAAATGATATTGCTGTGGATTATTCAGAGGACAAAGGCCGCACCCACAGGCAGGGTTAAGACCTTAATGCCTAAAGGTCTTAGGAGATATAAATAAATGAGATCTTTTTGCACTGTGGCAAAAGTTTAAACATTTTTTCTTTAAACCTAAGGGTTAAAGGAGTCTGTTACACACTGAGCTTTCTCGCACAATTAACCCTTTGAGTGCCGTTACGCCCTAAGGGGAAACAAAACAAAGCAGCAACACGAAAAAGGAATGTAGATTACATCAAAACCACACACAAACATGATCCCGCCCATACACACACACACACACCCACACACACACAGAGCAGATTGACTGCTAAATGGCATACAGTAAACACACAGTTTTAACACCCCACTGGGAGTAAAGCCGATCACTTACTCCCATAGTCAAACAAACACTAACACACACACACACACATACACCCACACACACACACCTACACACACACACATACAGTTCCACCCTTTTGCTGGTTGGAATGCAGATTACTCTCTCTCTCTCTCTCTCTCTCTCTCACGCACACGCTCGCACACACAGGCATATAAAGCAAATCCTCTCGGCTCCTGTACGGCCCAGTCAGTAGGGAGATAATGCAGTGGCAGCTCTGGCGAGTGGTTAATCTTTAACCAGGAAGGGATTTGCCTATCAGCTCGTTAAAACTAGCAGGGCGGTGCTGCTGGCTCATCTATCTGATCCAGACACCAACCTGGCCTGGCCAAGTTCAACGCAGCATGCAGAGGAACTGACTCACGGTGCATCCATGCTTTAATGCTTCAATAGCCTCTTCTGCAGTGGCTTGTTGCAGCACTCTTTAGCCATGCCAAACCAGTCGGTGTTTTCCCTCCAATGAACATTAAGGATGTCATCATAATAAACGTGTGGTTA
This sequence comes from Cheilinus undulatus, assembly GCF_018320785.1. NCBI lineage: Eukaryota > Metazoa > Chordata > Actinopteri > Labriformes > Labridae > Cheilinus > Cheilinus undulatus. Next base: position 15,818,249 of record NC_054865.1, read on the forward strand.
GACAGGCAGCGAAGGCTCAGTTTCTGTGCTCAGCTCTGAATACTTCTCTAACTCCTGAATTGAAGCCTCTGTGGTTTGGGGTTTTTGTTTGACTCCTACTTTCTGTTCTAACTTTTGTCAAAGAAATAGCACCCTCATTGATAATGTTTTCTTTACTTTTCTATCACAGCTGTATTCCTCAATAAAAACAAACATTTTCTGCTGCTTCACACTGAATCATTCTAACAGTAAGCTATCCTGGAGGGCTTTTACTGTAAAACAGTTACAAGAAATTCAGATTAATTTTATAACAACTGATAAATGTGGAATACAGGCACAGTGCTTTTATCATCAGTAGAACAGTGTTTTCAGGAAGCAATAATAAACAATGATGAAATCATAGTGAACCGATTACAGGTGACGTGTGTTTACCATAGTTTGTGCGGACTAGTCGCAAGATAAGCAACACCTTTTCTAGAGCATGAGAAGTGGAAACCCCCTCACTGCTCAGATCACAGCTGCTTATCACAGTGCAGGTATTCAAAAATGGAAGCATCACTCATTTAACTCTGTTAAAGCAAGTCACTCAGACACTAAAAAGTCCCTTTCACGTGTGTGCTGTACGCCTCAAATGTCCTCCACATACAGTGTATGAATACAAACAGACAAATCAGTTCATCCCAACCTTTAACTCAACTTTTCCCTGTCTGCCATTTAGTATAAAGCCTGCACAAAGTCAATGTGAGCAGATATGAAGATGCAGCAAGTAATGGACTGAAACATTAACTACAATCTAACTGACACTGTGCAAAGTTTTGATGCTTTACACCTATTGCTTGGGTTTTGTGTTTGTAATATAGAAGCACGCTTAACCTTGAAAAGCAGAGGGATTTTGCCGGGGAAAATCCATCCTGAAAAGCTCCAAACTACAATGTTTGTGCCGAACCGAACACGGTTTTGACCAACCAGGTCTCCGATTTGAGTAGAGCAATGTGATAGGCTCAGGTGAATTTAAGTTGTAATGAAGCTATTAGCAATGGCTACCTCCAGTTAGCAGTTAACTCAGATGAAGCTATAGTATAGTGGCAGTTCTCTTTCTTAATGCGACACTTCAACATTTTGGCAAATTCACCCATTGCCATAACCCCTATAGTCTTACTAATAGGTTCATTACCTTTAGTTGTCGGTGCAAGCTAATTTTAGATTGTGTATTTGATAAGTTTGATGAGGGAAAGCCGGGATACCATAACACTCCACTGTGCTGGCAGAGCAGCTCCTAACTCAGCAGCGCCGATCTAAAAATAGCTTGCACCGACAACTAAAGTTAACAAACCTATTAGTAAGACTATTTGAATTATGGCAATGGGAAAATTTGCCAAAATGTTGAAGCATCCCTTTAAAACAAGATGCTGACAGCTTTTGGTGAAGATGTTTTTTGCTCTTCTGCTGATCTGTTTGGCCAGAAGTCTGCAATCATTACAGGTGGAGTTGATTTGTGGCTACCGCCACAGTAGCAATTAGCTTGGATGAAGCTGTAAAGAAAGCAGCAGTTTAACCAGACTTCAACAACATTTCTTTATCAAAACAAGAGCAAAAAGCCACGCTAAAAGCTTCCCTTAGCAAAGAAGATGTTTTGTACTTCTGACAGGCTTCGGCATGAATTTTCACCAACGACAAGCTCTGTCATACAACACTACTACCTTCCTGGTAAATGGACTTTCTAGTCCTCTGACTACTCAAAGCACTTTCACAATGCAGGTCACACCTACCACATACCATTCACACTCTTTCACTCCATCATACACTGATGGTTGCTCAGGAGAATTATCCATCAGTATTAGCTAATCCTATTCAAACACATCCATACCCATTGAAGCACCACTGGCACCCATAGAGGCGCATGCCATAAGCCCCCCCCCAAAAAAAAGAAGTATTTATGGAGTTTCACTCAAATCATGACAGAGCAAGTGGAGAAGACAGAGTTATCATACACCATTCACATGCAACAGGATATTGCAGCATCTTCTAGGTGCTTTAGTCTGACTTAGAGAAATCAAATTAAGCATGGTTTCAGTCAGACTAAGATGTTGAAATGCATTTCAAAAGTCCAGTTTAAGCCAAAATAACCTAAAAATTCACCACCATTTTTCAAACTGCAGGTGAGCATGTTATCTATCTCCTGCTGTAAAATAAATGAGAGAAACACAGCTGCGGAAAATATTAAGACCTGTGTCTTAAAATTGACAGAGGTTCAAGAGTTAAAGGGGCTATACAGAGAAGACTTAGAGTTGGCTTGATGAGTACATGTCATCGTTAATGCCAGGCTGTCTGGCTAGCTGGTTTAAGATGTGCTGACAGGAGGATAAAAAGGATGGAGTAGAATATTTAAGATGTTTTGCACTGAGGAAACTTCTGACAACAGACAGAAATGAAAAATGATGGTGCCCAAAATACCAGAGAGGCAGAAATGAAGATGAAATCAGCCTTGCAAAACAGGATATAATAGACTTACTATAGCCTAGCCTCTAACAGCCACATTGTGCAATGCTTTTATTGAGAGGGAGTTTTCAGTAAAAATGACACTCAGTGAAAGACAACAGGAAACATAACTCTGCGGCTGACAAATCTACACTATAAATGTTACTGCGTTTATAATTAGTGAGCATATACTGCCCTAGTACACAGTGATAGAAAGTGTGAAGAACATGAATGATCTTCAAACACGACAGGTGCTATAAAAACAAAGCAGAAGGTAATGTAGGCCAAAGAAGAGAGCAGGAACCACACTAATTCAACTGTATAAAGTCACACATAAGTACACTGGGGCCGACTTCAACATAAACAAATAGATTAATGTCATGATCTCTGGACTGAACACACATAAGCCTCTGTATGCACACAGATACACACACATACATTGTCTTGGAGCACAGCAGGATAAACCTGCTCCGGTAGTTCCAGGTTTGTTTGACTTCTGAGATGAGATGTCAGAGCAATCTACCCCCAGGCACCACAGAACGGATGTGTATGTGTGTGTCATTGTGGGTTTGCACATGCACAGTAAAGTGCGTGTGCACGTCTGTGCACAAGCATGCCATCTCTTTTACTCCATACCAAAGAGAAAACCCTGATATCAGAGAAACTCTGAAACAGGAGCGCTGTGGCAGCAGAGTCACAGAATCAAAGGCGACAATTCCACTGGAGAAAGAGAGAAAGAAAGGAAGAGAAGGGGAAGATGAAGAGAGAGAGAAAAGGGAGGGAGAGAGGAAGAGGGGTTAGAAGGAAAGAGAGAGAGCAAGAGATCAATCAAAGCGCTGGAAGAGAGAGACAGTGAGTATTGCCTGTCTCTGAGCTGTCATTATACAGAAGGCCTCCATTATGGAGCTACAGCAGAGAACAGAGTACATCTCCTTCTGACCTGGCTCTCTGCCACAAACACTCACACAGGCAGCCACACAAACACACAAACACCTTTGTGCATCCAGCAATAAGAGCAGCCTTCCTCTATCTTACCATGTGTGGCTTTAAATGATACTGTTGAGCGTGCATGTGCGCACACACCTTATTATTCATCCCTCACCTCTTACTCTCCTTCTCCTCCCCCCCTTCCTCCTTTTCTCAAACAGCCTGCCAGCCGCTTGCAACAAAAACACAGAGATTTCAAAAGACCAGCCGGCATCTCTCTCCCTCTCCTCACCTTGCTCTCTTTTATTCTGCAACACACACACACACACACACACACAGCCGCTCAGAAACAGATTGTGTCTTGAGGGTAGGCACGAGCTGAGATGATTTTCTCTTCTCTCCTCCTCCTCCCTGCATCCGACTCACCCACCCCGACAGCGCCATTTCCTCTGTCTGTTAATTACACAGCGGCTGTGGTAGGGTTTGCTGGGGTTGTGTGTGTATGTGCATGTCATCTAAGGAGTGTGTGGCTGTGCTCTCTGAGACACCAGTGTGGGCGTATGACAGAACAGTCTGGTTACGCTTCACAACGCTGTGTGGAGAGTGTGAGCACACACATGCAGAAGCACAGACGCGCACATACACAGGAGCCTTCTGTCTGTGTGTCTCTGGCTCTTTGTGGTCCGTGGCCCAGGAGTCAAGCTGCTGTCTGTGCAGTCTGTGCCCTCTGTAGCCTCGCACTGAAGGGGACAGGGCCCCGACGTTCCCCTGATGAGAGGGGCCAGCTTCAGCCCCAGCTGTTAGACTGACTCACTGTCTTCATCATCATCATCATCATCATCATCATCATCATCATCATGCTTCATCAAACATGTCTTTTAATCATCTGATTCATAAAGACAGGCAAAGATGGGAGTGTGGTTCTTACAGCATATATGACACATGCTGCAGATCAAACACTGACTTAGAGCTTCAACAATAAAACTGCTAATTGATGCCACTGAATAACTGATCAATTTCACTGTTCATTTTCCAAGCAAAAAAGTCTATGCTTGTTGCAGCTTCTTAAATAAGGATTTTTGTTCCTTTGTGAATCAACAGATTTTAGCAGTAGATTTATCAAAGAACTGAATGAGAAGGCGTCACTTTGAACATTTTCCCAACTTTCTGATATTTGACGGACTAAAAGGTATCACAGTTTCAGAAAAAACATACACAGCTGATTATCAAATTGTTTTATCAGCAGCCCTTTTAACTCAAATTGAAGCTCAGCGTTAGGACACAGACTTCATACCCCAGCCATGATCAGCTGATAGCCAGCTGATCACCTCCCAGCTCCCACAGCCAATCACAGCTCTTTCTCTCAACACAGCGGTCCATTTTAGTATGATGTACTTCTCACTAATCCCTGCTTGCATTAATGCTGATGCATCACGCTGCTGCTGCTGACAAAGCTTCACCTACTCCACCCGAGCCTCCTCCTTTACAGCATAAAGCTTGCTGTTCCCTCATATTGAGATTCATGATACTACGTATTAATTGCTTTTGAAGTAATTGTACTGTATTCAGTCGCATTGTCATAAATGTATCTATCGATATGGGGGGGTTTCTAGCTATGTGCACCCTGGGAAGTCAAAGCATGCTGCTTGGCTAGCCCAGGGAGCATCTTCTGAGCAGAGCCTTTTCCCCTAAGTAAAACTGTATAACCATTTTGCAATAAAATGGTAAAATGTATGACATGAGTCCTCCTGACTGAGACACAATTAGAAGCAAACATGCACAGTGAAGGATCTGCAAAGGAGATTATTGCTGTTTCTGCACCTGTAAGACTCACCCAAACAGACACACATCATACAGTCCTGAGTAAATTGCATTGTTCTGTGCTATAAATCTCGTAGTGCCTGCATGTAACATCTTTCCACTCTTCCATCTCTCCTTGGAAGAGGAGTGCTGTTTTTGCTGCCCCCCTCCCCACACACTCCTCACTTTATCCTCTGTTCAACCTCACCCTCTATTCTCTCTCTCTCTCTGATGTACTCTGCTGGGCTGTGGTTGGCTAATTAGCACTCCAAGTGCTCTGCATGGGCCCTGACTCCCAAGCGGCTCCACCACACGCATCCACACTTGACTTTCCATAGCAGGGTCTGGTTGCAGAGAGTTGCCCTGTTGTAATCTTGTAATTGGTATAATTAGTGTATGTCCTTGCTCGTACATGTGTGCACGTCTGAATGTGTGGATGCTGTATGGTCTGATTGGTGGACCTCTTTCCTCTAGGTGTTGTCGCCATGGTCACCACACATCTGGGGGAGCACCCTTAAAATTCCAGGTTTGAATTGGACAGAATGGGAAGACCTGCAAAGTCTTTCAGTTGCTTTTTTCACTTATCATTTGTAGAAACTGTAGCATGTCTTCAACATTTTAAGTGTTCATTATGATCATTTCATCTCTTGTTTTAATTTTTTAAAATAGGATTCCGATCATTTTTAGCATTGTGTTGTTTTCGTTTCTAAGTCAGACCATTGCAATGTGTGCAAACCCTGCAGGCCCTGGATAAATAAGCCCTGTGCTGACAAATGAATGGCCCATTCTGTCAAAAGCACATATCATCATGATTGCACAATTACTCCACATGACTTAAGCTTAAGTTAGAGCCAAAGCCAAGCAAGAGATTCACTGAAAATGGAAAGAAAAAGAAAAACTTTCAAAATAAAGGATTATTATTCCTTTTTTCAGAAACATATCAAATAAAGGTGGTGAAAAATGAAGTGATTTCCACTATTGCCTATTACCCTGGCCACCAACTCTTCACTACCCCCTTTGCCAGGAGATACAGGACAATACACTCCCAGACCATGGACTAAAAAAAGCACCTTTTACCCGTAACACCTGGCCCAACAAGCCCTATATACACATGAACTAGGGACTGACTGGCATATATCAGCAGTAAATATTGGCAGTAAGTGATGTGTATTTCAAAGGAAATTAATACTTGGATAGATCAACCATTTCTGCTGTTCCATAAAAAAGAGTAATAAATAGATAAATAAATACAATCTAATGAAGTCTTAAGTGGGCAAAATAGCATGATCAATTATGTCCATGAGTTATCCATGTCTTTGGACGGGCAGAGACAGAGGACTAGGTAGTATTGTTCAGGATCCCATTTAAAAGTCAAGGAAAATTTAAAGACTCTAAGTGATAGACAACGATATACATCTGAGTTTATTAGCTTGGTGCTAACACATAACAACACATCTTCTTCTTTTGTCATTTAACCCTTCAAGCTCTAATCAATTTTTAACCATTTTGTCTCACCTGAACTTACTGTCTTAATAAGCTTGTAAGAGGGGTGCAGACAACCTAGTGGTTAGTGGTTAGGCCGTGCCTCATGTATGTAGGTAGCCCGGGTTCAAGTCTGGCCTGTGGCTCCTTTCCTGCATGTCTCTCACCCACTCTCTCATTGCTGTTTCTGATTTTATCCACTGTCCTATCCATCAGTGAAGGCATAAAAAGACAAAAAAAATAAAAAATAGATATACATATATATATATATATAAAGAAAACTTGTAAAACATCAACCCTGTGGTGCACAATCAACCTCTAAACATCCTTTTTAAAGGACAACCTGAACTTTAAGAGTATGGGTTCTGCAGCAATGTCACTTAAATTCAAAAAGTTGTGGGATGACAATCGCAAAAGAAGAAACTTTAGACTACTTGTTACTTGTTTGAACTACTTGTTCTCCTATCTACTGGAGTCCAAAAAGTAAAAAAAACCCATCATTTTGTGACAAAAAAAACTTCAAAATATTCACATATTTACTAAAAAAGTCCTTGCACCTCTTTATATTGGAAGCTTTTGTGCCAGTTCTAAAACAGCTCCTGTCTTCAGTGACACAGAGGGACACATCAGAGTTACTGGTGTGGATTTAATCATTTAAGACCCTGGAAAGTCACCCAAGTTCAAGTCTCACAAGAAAAGCTTTTGTAAGGAATTCAAAGGCATAGATAACTTTGTATAACCTGTCACTTCTTGTTGTATATGATGATGTCAGTCTCAGAAGGTCAATGTAGCTTGGCAAATAGCCGTCTGATGTGTTAGAGCAACCGTGTGGTGGTAGTACTATATAACAGGTATCAGTATACACAACAGAAAAATAGTCATGAATTCAGAAAGTAGTTGCATAATTTTTTTTCTTCAAAATAATGACTGAATATTCTAAAAAAATCACTGCTTTATATGCATGCTCATGATCATTGTGACTGTTAACATACTGTCGCTTTCTAAGGCTCATTTGCACATCACATTGCATTTTGTAGCTCATTGATCTGTTTTTTAATGTTTAGTGGTAAATGGTTTTAGGCCTTAAGTCTTTGATATTCACCTTGCAGAAAAGCACTGTTGTATGATGACACATTTTAGAATATTAACAATTAAGAGCCATGTTTCTATATGTAATACAAGACAATCTGAAAGACCGCTTTGAAAATTTCATACTAGGAAAATCATCATTATGATCATGACTAATTCAATAAGAAGGTGGTTTTTGGTACTCAAGTAAAAAGTGCATTTATAATCTAAATCCACTTCAAAGGTACAGAATTACAGATGATTCTAAAAACACATTTAAACTTAACTATATGAAAAAGCCACCAATCAGTTTTTGTAGGGCATTAGTTTTATAAATGTTTGTGGTTATGGTGTGTTTTTTTTGGCAGTTATGCAGAGAGTAAACACATATGGCTGATGTGAAACTGATACAGGAAAATAACACCTGTTGAAGATGTGAAATCAGATTATTAAAGGATATTAATCTAAAGGAGCACCACAGTGCATACCCCTTAGGAATGCAAATTCCAGACAGATTTATGAAGAAGCCTTGCTGCTGACTTGGACTTGTGCGAGAGCACGTTTAACACGACAACTGTGGCCTCCACCAACACAGGCATGCAGCTCTGTCCACGAGCTGATTAAAAAACACTCAGCCGAAAACCCCTCTGCACTTCTTCAGGCACACATCTGACCTTGCACTTATACACGAGGAGTCATGTTAACAAACAGATGCACACAATATGACAGTCAGCTGATGTAGCAGATATCTGAGAGAGCAGAGAGAAAGAGAGTGAGGGAGAAGCAGAGAGACAGACATGGTGTAGAGAGATAGAAGCAGACACAGCGTGAGGGAAATAGAGAGATGATGGTGTGATAGTCATAGAAAAGGGCCTTTGTTGGAGAGTAGCCTTTAGCACAATGCTGGGTTATCCTGTGAGAGGGCGACTGCAGAAAGCACAGAGGCAAGACGGATAAACACTGGCGCACACACTGTACGAGCAAAAAATGCTCAATGAAAGAAGCACTATTTAGTGAGGGCAATAGTCAAGTATGGTCAGTACGTGTCTGTATGACTCGCTTATCTGCTGCTCTCATGTTGCCTGTGTTGTTTGTTTGGCCAATGCTTATCAGGCCCTGCGGGTATGACAACAACAGCAGCAAACATCAGCTACACAAACACACACATAATCTTAAGATATCTGGAACATGGTTTGGTCTGGTGAATGTAGCTTTTTTGTGAATAAAAATGTTTTCTTTCCAGTTCCTCTCAGATAATTTGATTCAAGCTACAGATTGAAAATTCAAACAAAGTTAACATTGTGAAAAGGTTGCTGGTAATGACTGCACTGCTGAGCACAGTGCTGGGTGCTGCTGCTGTCTAAATGAAATCAGGCTGCATATGGAGGCAGCATGTGTCCAATGCAGTTCAGAGAATGGGCCTTGAAGCATGGGATTCACTACCACACAGACAGAGGAGTATGACTCTGCTTAACTCATGCAGACAGCACTGTGATTCACTCTTCAGATTAGGGATGTTACTAGGCGACTAATTTTACTGTCCATTAAACAATAACTTAAAGTCAGACTAGTCAACTGGACTAAAGCTTAAAAAAAAGCATTTAGGAAACAGTCAAAATTAAGCTTAATCTAAATTCAGTTAACACAGGAGCTCAGACTTGTGGGTAACTGATGGAGCTAATGTTAGCAGTGCTAGCACCGCCAGCCTTTAGTCCCACTACTAAGTTAATTTTCACACGCTAGCCACACGGTGCTCTAGTCAAATGGCAATGTGCCAGTTTACCCTGGCACAGACTACACAGAGCTTTATTTCCATAGATCAAAATATTCAAATTAGTCTGCACTATGAGATGCCATACATCCACTGTGCAAGTGTATATCAAGGTAGTGAGCATCATGATGCTGACAGTTAACCTTAGCTACAGCCAAGGCAAGTGGAGGGCATCTGCTACAACATGATGCCTAGCATTGTGGGCCAGAATAAAATAAATATCAATTACTAGTTTAACCAAGCAGTAGTGCTAGTACAAAAAGAGTGGCTTTTTTGTTGGCTAATAGCACATATCCTTACTTTGGACACAAAATATGCTCAAGTTTGGTAAATGGAAGGTGTGCATGTGACGTCGCAGCATAAGTCTCTGTAGTTCTGGCTGCTGAGTGGCAGAAAGTTCAGGCTGGTGACAGAAAATCAGCAGGGAGTAAGTAAGCGGTATTATTTCTGCTGAAAGGTGGTGTCTTATTAATAACATCTTAACGATGTTCACCCTGATCAATCCAGATCCTCAGCTGATTAAATATGTTTATAGAAATGTTTGGAGGCATAAAGGTACGTTGAAAAGGGTCGTGAAGCTCTTTATAGTGGGTCACAAATGTGTGCCAGTAAAAAAACTTGTCAAAATGTCCATGTATGGAAGCCCGAAAAGGACATACAGTAAATCCATACATTTATTTTTTTAGGTCTTCTTTTTATGATGAGTAAATTTCAGTGTTTGACTCAAGATTTTTACTAATTTCATCCTGCCCTGAATTTTTACAAAGAGATTTAAAAACCACAGAGCAGATTAGCTAAAGTAATAAGCAAGAAAATACAGAAAAATGGAGAAACAACAAATTCTAAGTTTCTCATTTACAAAACTTTTTGGTGTTATTTCACATACATCACTGGTGAACCAGGCTATGTCCACGATCCACCGTGTCTGTAGCCCAGCAGATCAGATGTGTCGCGGGCTGAATGTGACACCAGTGCAAACCCTCCACACAAAGAAAAGTATTAAGTAACTCTGGAAACAAGAAAGATGTATCTAACTCAGTTAAAAACTGTTAAATGACAAGAAGTCAAAGCAAGCAGGATGCTTGCTTTGCTTTGCTTTGCTTTGACTTTCCAGGGAGTACATAGCTGCAACAATGTGTACTGAATACAATAAAGTTAGTTAAAAAGCAATTGATCCATAGAACCATGAATCTCAATATGAGAGTGTAACAAGCATCGTGCTATACAGGAGGAGGCTGGGGTGGAGGAGGTTGAGATTTGTCACCAGCACCAGAGTGCATCGCATTAATCAAAGCAGGGATAGTGAGAAGCACATCATACTTAAATGGACCACTGTGTTGAGAGAAAGAGCAGTGATTGGCTGCGGGAGCTGGGAGGCAATAACTGGGAACAGCTGGCCGTCAGCTGATCACCGCTGGGCGTGTGACTTCTGTCTCCAGCATGATCTAACGCTGAGCCTCATTAATGTATAAATGAATTAATAATTTTACTTTAACATTCAAAGCATGTGATTTATCATAAAGAGGGATTTAAAAATGTATTAACAGTATGTAAAACACCTGTGTCTGTCAAGTGATGACAGACAGTTGTGTCTGCTATCTTTATCTTTGTCGCTGCATGAAGGTATAAAAAGCCAAGTTAACAGCAGGTAAGGCTAACTACAGCAGAGCTCAGCTAGCTTAACAGCCACAGCTAAACAAAGAAGTGTTGATGAAAAAAATCTATGAGTATTTTGAAATCCTATTCAACAAAACCTTTTGAAAAAAAGATTCATGAACAATCCTGGACTGAGTGACTTACTTTAAACCATGTCCCATCATGATCAGATTTTCTTGTCCCTTAATTTGATAAACCATTCTAGCCAACAAGCTAGCTAGCTAGTAATTTAAAGAACAAAAAGCACCCTCCTGGCAGTTTCATGAGACCTTTGAGAACAAACGTTAAACCTCAGAGCAAACAAAGCAAACACCTACTCTCTTTCATTTGTGTATCTTGCAGGAAGATTAGTGGCAGCTTAATTATCCTGCTTTTGAGGAGAGATGAGACCAACAGGGTGACAAGGCACCTGTTAAACATCTGCTTGCCACACCCATACATACACAACCAAGATATGGAAGTGAATAGGGATATGATTTTTGTATGGATGCAAGCTACAATTTTAGCTCATCTGCAAGGGAGATGTACAAAGAAATTAAGATATAAACTGAAGGGTTCTAAAGTCTTATTGTAGGACTGATAAGACAGAGAGAAAAATAAGGGCTAAGATTGTCATCTACAAGCTTTTGTGTATTTTAACTAACTAGAAAAGATGCTGTTTTAAACTAGGGCCCTCCTTTGTTTACAGTGCATGCAGACTTCTCCAGCTATCAGGCGACTGTATGGTGTCAAGTTTTGATGCATGATCTACTAATCCATGTCAAGCCATAAATTAATGTGTCCTCAGGTGTGTGGGTGCGCGCCGGGCTGTGTTGAAAGCAAATGAGCACCACGCCCTTAACATCTCTGAAAACATGTAGCCCCCACACACACTACAATACCTGCTGGTGACATGTTAAGTACTGTTTAACGGCAACGCTGGGTGACATGGGGACATGTGTCTGCACACAAAGCTTACAGAGCAGGTTAGGCTTGCTCTCGCACACACATGAGAAAACACAAACAGAGAAAATGATAATGATTTTATCAGTGAAATACAGAGTACAAAAATGAAAACAAAAGTCATGAAGCACAGGATGCTTTAGCTGATTATGGTTAGTTCATTCCACAGCTACTAATCTGTCTAACCAATTTCTGGCCTGTCCTCTCCTCAGATAAATACTTTATAACTTGTTTGTTCAGCTGTCTTCACTGGTCAACACATTCACAGCTTATCTTTACTACCTGTTTTTACACCCAGCAGGAGGTGCATGGATACACATGATCACTTACACTTCTCTTTATACCAAAGAAAAACAGTCAGACAGGCACCACCAAAAACCAAAAAAATTAACTGATGTACCAAGAGTTCTAAACTGAGCACAAAAGTAAGGAAACTTGTGTTTGGTAGATTATTTCTTTGTTGTAACAAATGCTTCTTGGCAAACAATCTTTTGTTGTTGGAAAGTCTGTTTGTTTCCTTTTAAATGGTACCACATTTGGAAGGAACATGCATTTGTGAGATGAGCAGCAGAGCTGAGGATGTGGGTTGCACCCATGAAAAATTTGCCCAATCTTCTCTGCCAATGCCAAACTGCTTATTCTGCTAATGACTCTTGTTTGGTGGACTAAAGTCTGAAGAAGCAAGACATATTGGCAGTTTAGTGTGTGGAAGAACCATACACAACTACAACATCCTGGCACCTCCTCCTCCTCATGCTGATCACCTGCCTGGTCACACACTGCTGTAGGATGGCATTCAATTCTTCAACCAGCATTTGTCACAAGTGCCAGTGTGGTTGTGTTGGTCACTCTGCCACAAACAGCATGCCCAAGCTAATCCCACAAGTGTTCAATGAGGTTGAGGTCAGGACTGCTGGAAGGACAATCCATTCTCTCCACTCCCAAATTCTGGAGATAGTCTCTGATGAACCCCACTCTTAAGAGGGCAAGATTTGTCATTGTTGAGGATAGAGTTTGGTCCCAGACTGTGGAGATATAGGATTGCCATAGGTTGCAGAATCTCATCTCGATATCTCTCTGCTTTAAGATTGCCTCCAATGATGACACGCCTCATTTTTCAGTGAAGGAGATGCTGCCCCAGGAGGCCCAAGAGTCAACAGCAACAGCAGAATAAGCTGTTTGGCACTGGCAGAGAAGATTTAGCAAATTTTTCATGGGTGCAACCCACATCCTCAGCTCTGCTGCTCATCCCACAAATGCATGTTCCTTACAAATGTGGCACCATTTAAAATGGAAATAAACAGTCAAAATAGTTAATGTCAAGAAGCACTGTTACAACAAAGACATTATCTACCAAACACAAGTTTACTTACTTTTTATGCTAAGTTTAGTTAAGGAAACAGAAGAGAGTGATACTTTTTGATACCACATGGTTTAAAACAGTGGTTCTCAACTGGTGTGTCAGGACCAAAAAGTGTGTTGCAAAGCTGTTTCTAGTGGGTCGTGAACGTGCGCCAGGAAAATAAAAATGTGACAGAAAGTCTATGATGTACAAAAGCACTAAGTGGACATACAGCACATCCATATTTTTTAGGTTTTCCTGTGATGATGAGCAAATTTTGGTCATTTTCCCACATTTCAACATACCTATCTCCTTTTCTGCCAGATAAAAAGAGCTGGTTTTTATAAGATAATTTGGATTTTCCTCCAGAAATGACCAAATTTCCATGCTGTCTTGGGAAAAAGGAGTAAAATCAAATGTATGCACCCAGGTCCTTATGTAATGGTGTACCTTGATGACATGTTTATTCTGCTCCTGTCTCTATGTTCAAACATGCTTTGTTCTATTTAGGGTCCAACCTGCGAAATTTTCCATGAAATGAATTTGAGTAGTTGAACATTTTTGGGTCTCGATTTCTCATTAGGAGGTGGTGGCGGATCCTGATGGCCTACCAGTTGAGAAAAATACAATCCTAGCCCCTGATTGCAATGAGAAGTACTGAAGCTGTTAAAAAAAAACAGTTCTCCAGTCATATTTTTAACGAAAAGCTGCCACAAGTCAAAAAAGCACTGTCTAATTTGCACAAATACATCGGAAACATTTTGGTGCTCAAATAATGCACACAAATGTATCTGTGCATTTTAGACATTGTGCAGGAATTTGTTTGAAATCTTTGCTAAGTAAAAATAAGAAATTGTGCAGAATTGGGATCCTAGGATTTGTATCTTTGTTGCCATGAAATCAAAGCAATTATGTGATTTTTAAAATCACATCAAAAGACATACAAATTTGGTATACCTCTAAAAATGTGATCAAGACACAGGAAAGCAGACGGATGGAAAAAGCAGCAATGGTAGAGGAGTTGGAGAGACGTTGGTTAAGGAAAACCTTTATTTGCTAAACATCCTTCAGTGGTTTCTCTTCCATCACATGGACAGACCACACAGCAACCCTGCCCTCGCACACAAAGAGAGCGGTGTGTGCATCCACATTTTCATACCACCTCAGGACATTGTTGTAATGCTAGTCAAATCCAAGCCTCGCCCAGTCAAACACATCCTATTCTCTCTAATAGAGAGCTATGTAAACCCATGCAAAGGCCTCTCTACAGTCTGTGCTATTCAAAGCTATCAATGGGGGCTGTTGATAAGGAAATGCAAAGTGGGTCACCTTTAACTCCAGGCTCCTTGTGTAAACAGTATGGGGAGCTGCTTGGGACTCTTCTAATCACTCTCTAAACAGAGCCAGGTGCTCTTGCCACAGACAAACTGTCACCAACACTCTGCTCCACACAGCTGCTGTCTAGCCCCCAGACACTCGCAGCACTGCAGGCTACCACAGCATGACAAACAGCACAACGACACCTGAACACATGCCAACCAAGCATAGGCGCTATCACGATATATAAGGGTTGGACTGACTTTGAAATGGCAGATCAGAAGCAGGGAAAATTCAGTTCCTCTGAGTCAGATTTGCATAAGTAATCTTACAACAGTCTTATCATGTGCTGAACCATCAGACATGTGTAAGTCTCTGACAAGACAGGATAAATCCTGCTAAAGTAAGCTAACTCACACTTTTATGACTTCTGCAAAGGAGGTTATGTTTGTTCCAGCTTCTTAATTTATCTCCCTGTAAATAAGACAGAAAAAATACTTCCTGTATGGGATTTGGTTTTCTAGTGAGGAGCCCAGATAACAGCCACTGGTCATATTATTAAAGATATATCTAAATATAAAGTTTCAATGACTCTACAGCCATTACGGGGCAAAAGCTTGACAAAAATTAAAGTTTAATGAGCATTTTGGAGAACTCTTCACGTTTAGTGGTTGTTGAACTGTCAGGAGAGGTGGATGTCTGCCAGGTGGAGGAACAAATTCAACTGGAAAGGAAGTTGTGGTGCTTCAAAGTAAGCAATGAAGTTACTACCTCTTTCTTTAGAAATGCATCACAAATAGAAAGAATGGTGTTTGGTGACAATGACAGTGTGTACAGCACAGCAGACAGGGAAGATTCAGAAAACACTACAATTACACGTAATGCATCTAGCTTTTCAGTTGTGAAAGTTGTTAGCACAAATCTGCCCCACAACTGACAAAGGACTCACTAACACAGGTAGTAAAATGATCAAGTAACGCCAGGTTTCTCCTACTTGAATATGAAACACTGAACACAGTTTGCATCACACTGTTGTTACCTAGAATTTGGCAATGCCTTTTTCAGTCAGCAAATAATCCCTGAATACCAGAGCATCTAGCCTGTACATCTGCAGCTTACAGATGTCGACATGAACACAGAAAGTGCCAAATTTAACAGATAATGACCACAAACTTTCCTCTGCTTTTATGCTCTGTTTAAACATGCCTTCACTGAAGTTTTGGTTTCAACTTACATCTACTTAATGAGTCAAAATCACTTGTTGCTCCCCTTAGCTTTGTCAAAGGTTATGAGTCACTACGATAACACACTTTAGTAATGCAGTTCTGAGAAAACTTAAAATAGTTAAAGCACAATTGGCAATTCTCTTGTAAACTCAGAGACCTTGCCTGTCCAATGGTCAAGAAGCAGTGACAGTAGTCTAACTACACATGCTTAAATGTCAGACTGATCGATAATGATTATTTCCTGTCCGACAGAGGTATGGGTTCGGTTGGGACATTGGCTGACATCAGGGTTCAAGGTGATAAAGTTCAAGCCTTACTTTGATCACAAGAGAGATTAATTCAGCTATGCAAGTAGAGAGCACATACATCCACCAGGGCTTTATCTGGATCAAGATTTTTATCAGAGTACACAGCGATAGACAACCATAGGATAAACATGCCATATGTCACAGTGCCCTAAGATTAATATTTCTAACATCTTTGACCCCTCGCACCCTGAAAAGTGACCCCAAAGTCTCTTTGGTGAGGCAATTAACTTCAAGATGTAAGAAATTAATCAGCATCTTCCATTGACACAGTATTACAAAAAACACCACAAATTAAAAACTAAAAGTGTGTTTTGACATTTTTTTTAGAGAAGCCCTAAGCAGTGATAGAGGCTTACATTTTTTCCTTTTGAAAACAAGTTATTTTCCATGTTTTTCTGTTGTTTTCTCTTTGGTTATCTTGGGATAACAATGCTGGTTTTTCACTGAGAATAAGTACAATACTAGAGATATTGAGAAAGCAACTGAAATCAAGATGTCACTCGCAAGAACAACATCAAGATCCAAAATGTGGTATCTGGAGAATGCTCCAGCTTTGCAGGTTTCAATGGGCATCTGAAAGCGTGGCTCAGGACAAACCAGAATTGTGACCATGCTTCACCACCTTATTATCTCTATGCATACTTCCATACAACTATGTATGCATCTTTTGTGTAATATTACATACATAGATACACATCTGTATGCTATCCCTGTGCAATAATACATGCATAAACATGTCTGTTTATGCAATTTCTGTGCAATAGGGCTATGCGTAATTATACCAGCACTTTAAATAAAATGGGTCAAGGGCAAATGTGTAATTTACTCAAGCACATTTATAATGATGTGCAATACATCAGCACTTTACCACTTGTTTTATTCCTAGTCAGGCTTAAGCAAAGTCATATAGCCGCCTTATGAAATGTTACATGTGAGTCTTTGTACAATAATGTAGTCTTTATGTTGTTTAATCACTGTGTGTTGCCTGATTTTATGTAGATTTTTTTATTTTCATTATGTACATGCCTGATATACACTTTTATTTGTATACCATTAACTTGCCGGGGACCATGTATAGAAATGAGCCTATGGCTGCAATTAATCACATTTACATGTCCATGGCTGTTAAGGTGCACCATCCCCTATGATAAATAAATAAATAATTAAATATAAAATAAATAAACCAATCAATATCAAGAGTAAACAACCAAGTTTCACTAAGTAACATAAGAGAGTAAACTTAAATCTATGAATGAATGGCACTGCTTAGGGTTTCTGTCCTACAGCTGTGGTGAGAGATGGTAAAACTTCAGCTTAGTAAAAAGGGACATAGGCTACAATAGCTACATCTTTTATTGTGATGAAGTTTCAATTAAAGAAAGTTAATGTGCTCACCTTTTTTATTGTTCTAAAGAGTTATTTTTCCAGTTTGGCCCACTTTAGGTATTTTGGGTTGGAGACAGGTTGTAATCCATACTGTTCACAGCAGTAAAAATGCCATACCACTGTAATGCCTGTATTGACAACACGCATATCTACCCTGGCACTGGCAGACGGATGAATGACCTGTTTCCAGCACCAGTTAGTCGCCCTGTAAGACCCCAACAGGACACCCAGCCATAAAAACCAGGAGGCTCTAATTCCCTGCTGCTCGTGCAGTTTTATGGCCAACCTTATCAGCAGCAGCTAAAACACACAACATGCCCCTTCTGGCTGCAGATAAACTCAACCCTCAGCAGCACACTGCTCACTGAAGCCTGTTGCTTCACGGCTGTGTTTGCAGACCGTGTTTTAAAACCCGAGAGGTGTGTGATGAGTGCTGCGTGTGTGTGTGCGTGTGTGTTCTCTACAGAAGCAGCTGTTGTGCGCGCCTGCAGTTCAAGAGAAGTGAAGGAGCGCGTGGGAAGTGATTCAACACGGTCCACCTGCCACGCGCACGCGCACAAACAGACACATACACATTAGGGGTCAGATCGTTCACCCCGGAGCACCAAATGGTCAACATGTGTCACTATCGCAGTCACAGGCGCGTTAACAGAAAAAATGCTGCTTTCAAAGACAGGCTTTACTGCTCTGGAGGAGCAGCCCAGACGATCATTTTAAATGGAGTCAGCATGACTGGAAACTACGAATTACCACCCAAGTAAAGCCAATAATACTATTTTATATAAAAGGCCTGCAGTGAGCGTAAATGGCTTAGACAGAAACCCTCTGGGCTGTGCTTTACATAATAATCACAACAGCGCGCTTTAACAATGTTACAAGAAGTTAATTTGAGGTGGTGGGGGTCGACTGCTATTCTTTTCACTGCTTTTGGCCAATTCGCATTTAAAACACAAATGCTTTTAAATCTTAAACAAACACCCAGTTAATGCTTTGAAAAGCAGCTCTCCCCACCACCTCAACGCTTCAGAGCGTCTCTTTCTCTCTGTTTCTCTCACTCTCCATATCTTGTCCTTCTTGTCTCTATTTCTCACAAACATAAGCACGCACACACAAAGCACGCGCACGACCGCGTGCATACACAAGGGCTCGGCACCGACCTTCGATTAAAAAAAACAAACTATCAACCGTTTCCTCGATATCGTTCTGACTTCCTCAACAAAAAGCCCCACCGTATGCTCGCTGGTTTACACAAACAACCTCCGGGTTTGAGAGCACTACAACACATTTACACAGAATCACTCACCGCAAACAAGTATGGGCTAATCCAGTCTTTCTAAATGAGTCAATTTCTCCCTCCGTTAGCGGGGAAAGCGCGGGTCCATCCCGTCGTCGAGAACAGAGACTCGGCACTTTTTGTTGTCACGCAGGAAGCTCCGATGCCGAGCGAGACCACAGGGACGGAGCGGAGCAGAGCCGGGCAGAGGAGGAGAGAGGCAGGCGGCCGGCTGCTGGGAGCCGGGAGGTGGGGCTTCCTCTCCGGTGGGGGCCGGACAGACTCACAGACAAGCCTAAGGGGGCGGGGGGTAGAAGCACCTGCTCCCCCCGCCGTCACGCCTCCAGTCCAGAGGGCTGACCTCGCATTGTCCCCCCAATGGGATAAATAATGTCCCGTCCGTCCCCAAACAGGATAGAGGGTAGACTATCACTTCCTGTTCGTTAGACAAATGCATTAAATCTGAGGGTTACTTATTTTGCTAAGTTCAGTAATTCAGCTAGGCTATTAAAGTACGATAAAACAACAATTACAGCCTACATTATGTATTTATCCTTTCACAGAGTCTATTGCTTAATATGGAGTTTTGCTGTGTTAATTCTAACCTTTTATGCTGCTATTTTTAAATCAATTGGTTTTCCATGAAAATACAAAGCAGTCTGTAAAAGTGTAAATTCCTCTACTGCAAAAGACAGAAAATTTATTTAGAAGTTGTTACAGTTTGTTTACAATGGCTTTTACATTCAAATAAACCATCAGTGCAACTGTTTTAACCTGAAAATATCAATTTCCAAAAGGTTACATGACTTAAATAGAAGCATGGAAATTCCTAAATTCAATTACATTCAGCAACAAGCAAGGGATAATAAGAATTAAGAGCATTTGTGTTTCTAGTTGCTAATAAATGGCTGTACTGTAAAAGTGAAGTTCCACCAAGTGTCCACAAGGGGACAGCCACCCACCAAAAGCTCACAGAAGCCTCAGCTGACAGCCTCCTCTCCTGTCTGGCTTATCAATGGTTTTACTGTGGATTAGATACCAGCGACTGCATCAAAGCCACTCTTGTTAGCAGTAAAGACGGGATGCTCTACAAAAAGCCAAGGATGAAAATAAGGATTAGGCAGGTGATGGCTGGGGAGGAAGCAGGATGAGGCCCTTTTCACATTGTGCTGTTTACTGCTAATTGCTGTGATGCACTGGATCAAATGTGAGCCTAATTATGTATTGTGTGTGTGTATGTACGCTGTCACAGCCGGCTTCTTCTCTGTGCTAACAGAAGGCAGAGCATAGCACAGTGACGAAACACTACCCAACACACACAGGCCCTTTCTGGTAGCATGATATACTATAAGCGTGTGTGTGTGCGGGATGCACTCAGGCAGTGCGTGGTAAAGCTTGTGTGTCTTGTCTTTCATCCAAGTGATAGTGTGTCCCACACCTCTACTTGACCTGCGAGGGAGATGGAGAGAGCAGGTAGACGAGTTATCCTGACTAACACTGTAGCAGTGAGACCTCAGCCTTTTGATCTGCCTGCTGTCGGTACACATGCTGCCCCCAGGACACCCAGAGAGCCCCCTTCTGTTCCATTAGTCAAATAATAACTCACTGGGGTATTAAAATGTCTTAGTCAACTAAAAAAATCTCAGTCAATTAGTCATGTTTTATGGTCTTTTTTATCACTAATCACTAATGAGCTATTAGTCTTATTCATTTTTGGTGATTAGTCATTGCTATTAGGGATTAGCATTGACTAGAAAATCACAGTAACACCTCTGGCATCACAATAATGTTCATGACACAAAACAATGTTTTGGTCTTTAATTCACAAAAGAAAAACTTTGAAAAAAATTACATCCTTCAATTTAATCAACTAATGCATTTGTCATCAGTAAAGATGAGCACGCACAAGCCTTCAGGGATGCACAAATGAATCCAAAAAGACACAATGGCCCATGAACACATTTGTCTTCAAATGCTGCACCCATAATACTATACAAGGTTTTCAAAATTCAAGACACTTTTATACCAGTCAGTCACAGGGATGAGTGTTTTAAAACAGGGGTGTCCAAACTATAGGGCAATGAGGCAGTCTTATTGGGCCACAGCAAATTCTGAGAGTAGAATTTAATCAGTCAGCATTTTTGGCCAAGTATGTTAACACAACAAGGAATTTGACTCCGACAGATTTGCTCTAAAAGTACAGAAATTAAACACTAACTACAAAAAATAATGCATTTTTACAAGCATCTTGTTAGGTGTTTTTCTAATTTGTACAAGTCTGCGTGCATTAATTGTAAAGTTGCAAGATGTTCAAAGGGTAAAGGAATGCTGAACATACATGATCAGAAGTATAAAAAAGGATGTAGGTAGATTTACATGAAGAAGATAAGATAATTTAAAATAGTTTACAATTATTAGTGCAAATGTGCATATGAGGTAAGATTTTTTTAGCACAGTGAGCTTTTCTTACAATATTTGAGTTACTCTTAATAGAACAAGTGCAAAAGTCTATTTGAGGTAAAGCAGTTAACACGGTGAGCTTTCTTCAGTTA
Source organism: Cheilinus undulatus (assembly GCF_018320785.1). Taxonomy (NCBI): domain Eukaryota; kingdom Metazoa; phylum Chordata; class Actinopteri; order Labriformes; family Labridae; genus Cheilinus; species Cheilinus undulatus. Next base: position 15,839,756 of record NC_054865.1, read on the forward strand.
CATTAACTTGTTAATAAGTGAAAATATTTTATACTTGAGTTACTGTAATAAATTATTAAGTGCAAATGTGCATATAAGCTGAGCAATTTTACCACAGTGTTCTTTCTTACAGTATTTGAGTTACTGTAAATAGATTAATTAATGTTTATTTTAAGTAAGGAATTTATCACAGTGAGCTGTCTTGAGTTACAATAAATATTGTAATAAGTGCAGATGTGGTGAGATATTTTACCACAGTGAGCTTTTCTTACACTATTTGATATACAGTAAACAGATAAATTAGTTTAAATATGAAATGTTATACATTTTACGACAGTGAGCTTTCCTGAGTTACAATAAACCGATTAGTTAGTGCAAATGTGCATATAAGCTGAGACATTTTACCACAGTGAGCTTTCATAAGTTATTGTAAATAGATTAATTAGTGCAAATGTGCATATAAGCTGAGACATTTTACCACAGTGAGCTTTCTTACAGTATTTGAATTACAGTAAATAAATTAATAAGGGCACATGTTCATACGTGGGCTGAATAATTATGGGCAGCTTCAATGCATTCATCCTCTCCTTCTCTTGTACTCCTTTACAAACCATCCCTTACCTCCTCCCCCTCCTCTTACAGATCCTGGATTCCCCCCCTACCTACTATCCCTCACTGATTTGACTACTTGCCATTTCACATCCTTGTTCCTATCATCCCTCCTCCTCTTTATCTCTGCAGCCTTTACCTCCCTCTGCACCACCTCTCCCTCTCACTCGCCCCCCATCTTTTTCCCTCTCTCTCTCTCAGCAGCAGACCTGGCCTTAGGCATCGTTAGCTTAATTTAATAAAGGGGCTTAAGCTTTTGAGAGGCTTTTGAAGGATCTGACTGCTGTTACATTCATTACAATCTATCAGCCACTGGAGACACAGCCTTGTTGCATGGCTGAGAGAGAGAGTGCGAGTGCCTGTGAGTGTGCGTTGATTTAAATGGCTGTAATTATTAGGGCTATGATTGAATCACACACCTTGTGAACTCACAACTCTGCAGGCTGTGCAGCACAGGGTTGCATTTACAGTGAGGCATCTATGTCATGTATAGAACTTGTTAGCTTCCACACATTGTTGCACCCCTAGTGAATGAATTGCCCAGAACAGTAAAAGCATGCCTGCTTTCTCCCTCCTCTTTATGCTAAAAAAGAATGGCTCTTTCACCTCCTTTTAGAACTCCCTCAATCCTCTCAAAGACAAATGACAAAAACCCTATCGCCTGCCTAATGTGAATAACAAGTGGCAGCACTTTTAGCCTCTGCCACAGCGACACCCACAGAGAGTGGGTAAGGAAAATTTTCAGCCTCCCTTGTGGCCATCCTGATTGCACCCCCTTTTACCCTGAGCTATACCCAGACTGTCTCTGGCTTTCCCCACATCCATTTTCCCATTCAAACCCAAGCAAGTACTTCATATTCATGTGTGAGCGTATGAGTGAGTGACGGCTGGAGTGTATATGCTACATCTCTGGGGTGTGTGTTCCACATATTTCCCAGGCAGATATTAAATTAAGGCAAAAGAGGTAATTAACATGCAGATCAGCTGCCACACTGAAGACAGAAGAGGATCTAGGCTGAGTGACAGGTTAGACAAGGAGGAGAAAGAGGAATACATCGAAAGACAGAGAAAAAGGATTAAACAAACAAGAAAAGCAATGCCCCCTACTGTTATTTACTTCACCGTCTGACATGCTGTCATCATTGTGTTACAACAGAGATGTGCACAGATGCCCTACAACTGTGTGCTGCACTGTAAGTGCACAAGAGCTAAGAACGCAACAAGTTCTAATCAACAAAACGAAAACCTCACATTTCCAGGAGTTTTTGGTACTAAAACAAACTATACTGATGTCTATTTCTGGATTAACAAGATAAAGATTCAGTAAAAGATGAATATTTTCTCAACGTTAATTTTTAATTAGAAATGTCTGAAAATGCTTCCAGGAGCAAGTGTAAGACAAAGTGATCAAAAGAACTGCAAAAATTTGAAATTTTCAGTAACAAAGATTCTGGATGAGTAATATTTTGGGATGCATGATATCAAAGCGAATTATCGTATTCATAGATCTGAAAAATTTCTGCAGTGTTATTATAAATAAATGCAAAAAAGTTAACTGACCCTGCTAATCACAGCGATCTTCATTCTTGTTTTGCCAAACTGATAAAATCAGATTTTCTTTAAATGTTGCTTCTTATACATTTTCACCCTACAGTGCAAAACAGGGCTTTAACCTGGCACTAAATATTAACGTTTATGGCATTTTCACAAATAAATCTGTATCTGGAAGGTTGAATTTTCTTTTTTGCGTTCAATTTTTAAAAAATGAATTGTGTCAACTAAATTTTACTCTAAATTCCTACCCTATCTGTTATGTCACTTTAGGGTGTACATCAGACACTTTCTGCCTTTTTGGGAAGTGAAAATTAGATGTTTAACATGCTGACTTTCAACTGAGGTCACTTTAAGAAAATTTGGTTTTTAAAAACAATATTGACTCCAAAGGGTTTTTAATGAGGAACTAGACAATTTTGCCCAAATAATATATAGAATTGTTGGTCATTTAAAACTAAATTTAGGTTTAACATATCCTGAAAAGAGTGAAAATAACTGACTAGCAACATAAAAAACTAAAAGAATTCTGGGGAAGCATGCCCCTGTATCCTCTTAAGTTTGGACTGAGCTCCATATATTAAACACTTCTGGTTCTACCCCCAATTTTCTTAAATTCTTAATGTTAACAACTGTGATGGCAAAAATTCCCCCTGGGAAGAAACACACCTGGTCTCACTTGTTCAAAAGTAATCTGATTTGATTAAGCCTATCAGAACAATCAGGTTATTAAAATAATAAAAAAGGATTTCAAAACCAGGTTTTCCAAACTAGTTTTTTTTAATCCAGGTAAAGAAATGTCATAGAATCAAACAGAAACACCAACTTCAGACATAAAAGTACATGATATAGTGTAATAAGTGGTTCAAGCCTCATAACACATCACCAGCAGACACCCTCTGACTGTCAGAATAGGAGCCAATCAGAAAGGATCTTCATATCCCTCAGCCAATTAGAAATGCATGAATAGCTTTCTGGTCTGTCTGCTAGAGTACAATTGAAGGATATTAGACAAGATCCATACTGTTATCTCTTTCACCTTTATATTAAAGATGCTGTTTATCTGCCCCTCTCCCTCACACTGAACCATGATCTTCTCCGACAAGTATGAAAGAGAAAAAATGGAAGAGAGATGGGCTAAACAGGGGGTTGGTCTGTGGTCTGGCTGTGTTCCCATCCTCGCTATCCTCCTACCATCTGAGCTACTGTGTATGTGTGTGCGTGTGTGTGTGTGAAAGCAACAGGGGAGTGTGGTAAGGCCTATTAACAGACGTAGTGGTAATAGGCAGGGGGAGCCAGGATGTGTCTGAGCCACTGACCTGCCCATTAGCTCTCTCCACTCCGCTAAGCCCTCACATCGATCACCCAGCCACACATCATTGATCTGGAAAACCAGGCACGAGCGCACTACTTAGACATACCCCCCATCTCTCACGCTCTCACTGTTACCGTGCTTGTATGTGTGCAAGGGGGGGTTAAAGTGTGTGTTTCTTGGTGTGGGTTTTATCTTTTTGAATGTTAGACAGGCCCCTGGGTCTGAGTGGACACACGCATCCACAGACACCCTTCATTACACATACAAAAGGACAGAGGAATTTAAAAGCCTGCTGTTATATCATTCCTCACATTATTCAAATATATTCCAACCTTCCCACCTCTCTGCTGTGACACAATTAACTATGTACACTCCTCTATTAGCCACACCGACGGCGGCTAATTGTTAGCTGTCAGTGTGAATGTTCAGAGCACATAGACACCCTTAACCCTCTGTATGCTTTACCCATGTGTATTCCTTGATACACTGACAGGCAGAGAGGGAATATTGTAGAAGTGTGTAAAAAACAATTTTACGTTTAGTCCACCTTAGCCTGTCCTTTGACCTGGCTGCGGGTCCGACTACAGAACATACAAAGAGTTAAATCCTTTCAGACAATCTTATCTGCTACTTTGATCATATTTCCTGTGCCTATAAAAAGTTTCCACCCCCTCTGGATGTTTTACCCTTTCACCCTTTTAATGATTTTACTAATCAATCATGGTCAATATAATTTGTTTTGTTTTGTTTTGTTTTTAACAAAAAACCCTCCTCAATGTAAAAGTGAAAACAAATTTTGACAGAATAATGTCAATCAAACAAAAATATATGTAAGTTAAATAAGTAACTGCATAAATATCACCCCCTCCAAGTCAGTATTTAGTAGATGCATCTTTAGCTGCAATCACAGCACTGAATCTGTGTACATAGGTCTCAATCATGCTTGCACATCTTGACACTGCAATTTTCCTCCATTCTTCTTTACTAAACTGCTCAGGCTCTGTCAGGTTAAACAGGGATTAGCCCTTTTGAAGTCCAGCAACAAATTCTCTACTAGACTGAAGTCTGGGTTTTGACTCGGCCACTCCAGAACATTCATCTTGTTGTCTTTAAACCATTTCTCTGAAGCTTTCATTGTATGCTACAGTTTATTGTCTTACTGAAGATTGAATCGTCTCCCGAGCCATAGTTTTGTTGCAGGCTGAGTAAGATTGTCCTCCAGGATTTCCTATATTTTGCTGCATTCATTTGACCCTCTACCTTTACAAGCCTTCCAGGGCTGGCTGCTGAGAAGCATCCCCACAGCATGATGCTGTCACCACTGTGCTTCACAGTGGGGGTGGAGTGTTTGTCTGATGGCCAAAAAAGCACCATTTTGGTTTCAAAAGACAAAAAACTATTTTTCCACTTGATGATGGAGTCTACCACATGCCTTCATGACCTCTGGTCAAGATTTGATAAAAGTTTTGTTTAATGGTGGCTTTCTCTTCCCCACTCTCCCATAAAGCTTTGACTGGTCAAGAACCCGAGCTACAGTTGTGTGTGCAGAGTTTCTCCCATCTCAGCTGCTGAAGCTTTTAACTCCTTCAGAGTAGTCACAGGTGTCTTATTGGCCTCTCTCCCAATCTCTTCTTGCACGGTCACTCAGTTTGTGAGGATGGCCTGATCTAGGCAGATTTACACATGTGCCATATTCCTTCCATTTCTTGATGATGGATTTATCTGAACTCCGAGGAATGTTCACTGCCTTGGAGATTTTCTTGTGTCCGCCCACTGACTTATACTTTTCAATAACCTTTTCTCTGAGATGCTTGAAGTGTTCTTTTGTCTTCATGGTGTAATGGTAGGAACACTGATACTTTCCAGACACAGGTGTCTTTAACAACAGTCACTTGAGATACATTTACTGCACTCAGGTGATCCCCAGTTTCACTAATTAGGACACTAGCACCAGTTGGCTGGACCTCTGTTGACTAAGGTCAGCCATTTTACCTTTTTTTTTTGTTTAAGTGACATTACTTTGTAGGTATCTGTTTTCCCTTTGGCATTGAAGAAGTTTGTTTGTATTATTTTTGTCAAAAAGCCAAATTATATTGACCATGATTGATTTTTAAAATCAATAAAAGGGTAAAACATCCAAGGGGTGATTATTTGTATAGGCAGCCACAGCCAAAGAAAAGGAGAGAAAGCAATTTAGAGAAAAAAAGGAGATACAAGGTTAGAGAAACTGCCTTTTTACTGTCATGCTTACAGCAGAAGGGGGAGTAATAAAGGGAGGAGAAAAGGTGCAGAGGGAGGAAGACACAAATAAGAGTCAGATTTATTGTGTGCACACATCACAAATTGAGAGAGGGGGAAAAAAAACGTAAAGATAGGACCAGTACAGATGGAGACGTCAGTCAGCAGCAGATGTGGCTGCATGTTTCTGTAAAGACGGGAGGAAAAAATAAACATGAGAGATGGAGCAGGTACACCGCAAAGAGTAAAGGATGTTTGAGCTGTTTTTACATCCACACAAGCACCAAAAAAGCATCTGTAAATTTCTGCACACACATTGTAACACACAGCAAGGCAATTAGTAGCGCCAAAGCACTGTAGGATGTAAAACAGCACTTTGAAAGCAAACAGAGCAATTAAGTAGATGAAACAGCTCTTAGCTCAGAATAAGTTATTGTAAACGAAGATGTGTCACTGCGTTTAAAAGCAAGCTCTGATATCTAGTGCTTTAAGTTTCTGGAGTTAAACAAGGGAATTAGGCAGTAAATGATGCACTGGAATGAAAGAAATAAAGCAGAAGATACACGGACAATCTTTCTGAACTTGTGTATCCTTTAAAAAATCAAAACATAACCTATAAAAACCTGGATTTCCTTCAGCATTCCTGCCCTCTCTCACACGAAGAAGCCCACGCACTCACTCACCCCAACACACACACCCTCAAACAGATGGCACAGTGGTGATGATAGCCAAACCAATTATTTACCTAATTATGACTTAACACTTAACACCATAATCTCCCACTGCAATCGGTAGGTATTAAAATAGGGGCAATTAAGGGGGTTATGCAAATCTGAACGAAATCATTACGCTTGCAGTAAAGGAACGACCTGTGTGTAAACCTGACCAGTCTGCATGAGTATTTCTTCCCCAGGCTTGCCTGGTAAACATGTCAACAAATGTATATCACCATGAATAGGGCAATAAAATGTACAGGAAATGGACAGAGAGAGGGAGAGAGAGGGAGAGACTTAGCTGCTGCCAGTGGGAGTTCAAGCCCATGCTAATAGGGTAATTGCATTGATTTCCATTTAGCTGCTCTCTCTGATGTTATTTACAGCATTTAGTCCAACAAACAAGGCCTCTCTCTCTTCTCCCAGCTTGCTTTTAACCAGCCGTGACACGCTGTCAGCCCCTTCTTCTCTACCCTCTGCCCCCCTCCAACCTTTTCACAACTGCCAAAACAGCCAGATACATTATTAGGTCATTAATAGCAGTCACGCTTACACATCCCTCCACCCTCTCTCCCTCCCTCTTTCTCTCTCGCCTTCTTCCTCCTGATTCATCCAGTGTTGCAGTCCCTTTCTCTCCTCCTCCTCCTCCTCCTCTCAGCTCTGCTGGCATGAGCACTGAGCTGCTTTGAAGTGGCCTTGTTTATTCAGCCAGCCTGAGATGTGCCTGTGAGTGCCGGGTCGAGGGGCCGGGAGGGCTTTGTTTCACTGGACCAAATGTCAGGGCCCTTACAAATGTTAAGGCCGGATCTTTGTCTTCATTAAGGTGTTCCGGGGTCTGGTAGAGGCTTTGGTCAGAGCTCAGGTGCAGGTCTTTAAACATTAAAGCAAAGTATGCATGTAGCAGATGAATTAAGTGTTCAGGCTACCATGATTTTCTTATGAGGAATGTGGTCTAAGTAGTGCTTGTAGAAGGAAATGAATGCACAGAAATATTGTACTGTAGAAGTTGATAGGTTAGTATTCATGAACGAGGAAAGATACCCCTTTAAATCTTTGACAGACTATTTTTGTAGGCAACTCCCGAGTTACAGAAGATAAAACCTAAAAATAAAAACTATAATTAGCAAACTATGATGCCACAAATTCTTATCAAAGTTTCAATTATTGAGTAAAACTGTCATGCACATCTTTAGGTCAACTTTAGCTAATGCAGGACAGGAAAGTCATCAGCAAAGCAGCAATCAGCTGACTGCCAGCTGATTAAATTATTGTCTCCCACCACTCTAAACCAATCACGGCTTATCTTCTCATCATGGCAGTCTATTTAAATATGACATCCTGTTCACTGACTCCTGCCTCGCCACTGCTGATCACACCAAACTGCTGCTGGCAAAGCTTCACCTCCATCACCTCCTCTTTTCCAGCCTAATCTTGGTTGCACCCTCATGTTCACTTTTAGGCTGCTACAGAGTGGAATGCCAGAAAAAATCCACAGTGTCTGACATGCATCTATGTGGGGTTTCTAGGAGCAGAATTTTAATCACAGAGCCAAACTTTCCATTTTGGATTACTGATTAAAAAAATAAGTTACCATACAATCCAGGGGAGGCTGGTATAAATGAACTAGCAGGGCAACATCCTCCTTTCCTATATAGGGAAGATGAGAAAAATGTTCTTCAATAACTCATAACAGATAGTTTTAAATTTTAGTTGACTCTTAAGTAACAATCAAACCTAATAGTCACAAGAAAAAACAGCAATATCTCTTTATAAATGCTAGTGCTGAGTTCATGGTGGATCAATGTTAGGTCTCTATAAATAATATAAAAAAGAGTACAGTCCAGACCTGCTCTTTTGTAAAGAATCTCAAGATAACATTATGAATTGGTGCTATACAACTAAAGATCGGTTAACTGACTGAATATCATGGCATAATTATCCTTGTAGAGGAACTTAATAGTGTTTATGTACTGCTGAGTGTAGCTATGTTTTGTTTTTCCAAAGAGACAAAGTCTCCATCTCCCTTACAAACTGCTGCCCTCTGGTATCAGGTTCAGGGTTCCCTGCTGTAGATTGAACAGGTTTAAATGCAGTTATTCCTGTGTAAAGCTATTAAATAGTAACAAATAAGGCAGAATTGGCACTGGACTGAGATTTCTCTTTGAATTTTTGGCACTCTGAGAATGAAATTGTAATTATTTTCTATTTTTTTAAGGGGAATTATTCTTTCATGCTCAATGCCTTACGACAAGGTGTTTTCATGTGTAATGCGTATGTGGCTGAATGTTGACTTATGGCAAATTGTTACAATGTGGGGCAATAAAGCTTATCTTATCTTATCTTATCTTATGTAATCTTATCCTATCATATGTTATCTTATCTTTTCTTTTTTATGTCTTATCTTTTTTATATCTTATCATCTTATCCTGACAAGAGATTACAGATCTAAAGGAGCATGCCCTGGTACCTCTTCCATTCACTTCTGCAGCATAAATGAGACCGGTCCTGGCCTTCTCCTTGATTTGTTCACCCTTTGAGCCACATTCATTCAGCCTTCTAGCCACTGAGTTTTGACATAACTGTAGTGTTACAGACTATACAGATGACAAGAACTCTTCTTAGTGAGTCCTTACTGAAGAAAATATCTGACTTGACATTGTTGTTACATTAAAATGACCATGGTTGCCATTTCTACACTATTTTAGTATGAAACTGACAAACTAAGGTGTAAATCCTGCTCCTTCTGTGGGAAACTGCAACCACCCTGGAGATTAAACACCAGACACAACTGATAGTATAACTTTTATATAAACCTGTTCATCCATATGATCTTTCAGATAAGATCGTAAAGTAGCATTAAAGAAGAGTAAACATGACACCGTCATTATGCTGTTGTCTGAAAATCTGGTGGCACGTAGTTATGATCTTTCAGGTACATCAATCTGGCATTTTGAAGAAATTAGGTATATGCGTCAAAATGGCAATGACAGCCTCTGTAAGTGTTTAGTTCTAGCTGTATCTAAACTTTACAGCTTTATGACTTGTAATTAAACTTAATTACTGTTGTCTCTTTATGGATACAGCATTTAGAATATAGTAGCATTTAACATAACAAACTTCAAAAATGAAACATGATACTTTACACATATGTTTAAATTAGCATTTAATCACTTAAAAATAAATATTTTAACACAAACATAAAGAAGGTCTGCTCCATGGTCACTGCCTTCTTGCACTGCCATATTCCCATACTTCTGTGAAAGAGACCGAGTAACAGCTACACATTTTTATTCAAAATTCCACTAGCTTTCATGGTTACTGTCGGAAGTGCTCAGATAGAGGGAATAAAACGTATATGGGGCTTGCTGTGTTGTTTTGCAGATAAGATTTTATTGACAAAACTACTAAAATACTTGAGTATTTAATGGATAACATATTCTTTTTGTCCTCGGAGGCCACCATGACTTTCCAAACAGTCTGCAGTCTAGAATCTGACTGTCTGATGTTGCTAATATTCCCAGTTTCATACCTTGAAAATGGCAGAACAAGTTCAAATTTGTGATCTAACAGTTTGATTTCTACAAAAATTGTGTAAGGAAAGTGTCCGGCACTTTATAATAATGAATTAGAATACAACTAAGAAAATAATTCAGTATACAGAGCACAATAATCTGACATTCTTCAAGTGCTCTTATTTGGTATTTAAAAAAAACTTTAGTTATTGAAAGGAAGCAACTCTATCAGCCTGACTGATTATTGAGACTAATATTTCGCATTTGGCTGATATCAATATCTGCATTTTATTTTCCAGATAATCGATAAAGTTAATTAATCAAAAAGTGAGCTAATTTGGTTCCACTGCAAAGTCTTCCCCTCTTGCTTTATTTTTACTCTCCACAGTCTAACCAGATATCCTGTATACAACACAATCTGATTGGCTAAATGTCACATGAGTACTGACCAATCAACACTGAAGCCTGGGTGCCACTGACAAAGTCAGCATATGGTATCACTTCCTGTTTACCTCTTTCCACTGAGTTGCTCTGTACTGTTCCCCATGCTAATAGAGTGTTTATTTGCCTTATTTTTTTTAATTATGCAGTTTTACTTTCTGTATGTCATAATAAATGTATATCGGATCCAAATATCAGGTATCATGAAGTACTAATAATCAGAATCAGTATTGGCCCTGAAAACCCAATATCACTCCACCCCTTGATGATTGCCTACATGGATGTTCTGTGACAACAGACAAAGAAGGAAGTAAGACAGAGACAAAGTGCTGTACAGCTTTGGTGACTATGATCTATATGAAAAGCAGGCACAAGGAAGCCTCGGTGCACAATAATCCAGTACCCTTTGTGCTTGGTGGATGTGGACTCTTCCATATATAATGTGTTGTTAATGCTTTTCATCCCACGTTTCAACCCACAAAACACCACCTCCCATGTCTGTTGTCGTGCCTGTTGTTTCTTATTCTTGTTACAGAAATTACCATGACACAAATACTGCTTTTACAATGTCTGAACATAATTACCTCAGGCATACAAACGTTACTCCTGGATAATGCATGAAACATCAGGCTGACTGAACAACAGCCAACAGGTTAAATCAAAACAGCCTTTACATTAGAAGTCTCTCACTTGTGTGTCACACAACAAAAGACAGCAAAAGAGAGAGAGAGGAAGTGTGCCAGTGATTAGCATGCAGCAGACAGCACGTCGTATTAGTGCTATATTAATGTGATGGTCACGTCCCGGACACAGACAGACTGCATTAAGCTCATCATCACTCCTCTGCACACATCAAGGACTCCGCTGAGACCTGCGACCTACCACGCTGGTTAAAGAGCAACAGGAGATGTGGGTGATCTCTGCGCTGAGTGCATATAGTTCACTTCTCCGGCCTTTGGCACACGTGGGTTAGCGCTGAGACAGGGCAGAGGGTTGTTCTGTGACCATGAGCACAATGCATGTAGGAGTGTTTGTACATTGGAGGGGAACATATGTGTTCAGTGTGCTATGTTTGTGAAGAGCGTCCTCACATGTGACTCATTTCATTCACATCCAAGAGCTGCGTGGGCGCTAAAGTGGCTTGGTTGTTAACACCTCAGAGATACTAGTGTGTGCAAGTGTGCGTGTTATACATAAGTGTAACATATGCCTTTTGGGTTCAGCCCAAGCACTCTGCAGAGCCATGAGTGCCCACACATTTTAGCATCGCCACAATTAAACCTGAGTATCATGCTGCATACACACCTTAAGAGCTTCTTTATTCAAGTAAAGGTTGCCATCTTTACAAAGGCAGGGGGAGAGCAAGGTGAGTGTCAGGGATCATTCAGCTGAATTTTAGTTTGAGTGGTTTGCGGGTTTTCTTTCCATCACAGCCTTTTCTCAGTAGTTTCATGAGGTGATGGTCAAACAGGAAAAAACAGCTTCTTTTCCTTCCTCTTTGGTTTCATTTCATTGAATATTGATGACCTATTAGCTGTGGAGCATCTAGCTCCCTTGTCAAAGCAGCCATCTTCATCACCCAACTCTCTTTTCTCCCGCCAGAGACATATTGAATTAACTCTGCTGATAAAGAGTTCCGCCATGCAAAAACAGCTTTAATGGTGTCATTTGCTCAAAGAATTACAAGGACTAAACACTGAAACATCCATCATCTTGGCCCACAGCTACAATGAGGGTGCTTTTATAAGAAAAGCAGGCATGGTCTCGGTTAATAACTCCAAGTAAATACTTTATATACCAGGTAAAGGTATGGTTTTTCCTCCTCTGTCTTGCCCTGCTACTTTTTTTATCCCTGCAGGTTCAAGCAGCAAAAGCGAACGCCCTACAGTAAGACGATAAGGGAAGCTAAGGCGCTTCTATCCCTGCAGAACACACACACTCGCAGGGATAAGCTATGGACTACTCCGGATCCTGGAAACACACAAACATAAAGAAGCAGACGTGACAAAGCAGAAGCTCTCGTCTCACCGCTAAGCATGTAGGGAAAAGGAGGGAGGGATGACGAGAGGAGAATGAAAGGATTTAAGTCTTCATCTGCGGATGAACATTGCTATCTCCTCCTCCCTGTTAGCACAGATTCCCTTGCTTCACTTTACCTCTAATTGCCATTAAAGCTCCTGCTTTTTCATCTCTGCCAGCCTGCCTGCCCTGCAGACTCCCACCATCTTTAGACAACTGGGTTACTGATGACTGTCGACGTGAAGCGTTAGCTAATACTCTTTACATTCCAAAGCAACATAAGCTATGACTATGGCTGCATTAAAAACACATTCTCAGAGCCAAGCACACGCTTCACACTCCTCCGACACACTTTCCCAGCATGCAGATGGTGTGTGTTTAGAGCCAGCAGGGCAAAGCTGTGCATGCATGTGTATATGTGTGAAATGTATGAGTGTGTTTCTCCATGCATGCGAGCGCTCGAGGTCTCACCTGGGGGACGAGAAATTAACACAGGCAAATTTTAGTACGTTCATTTTCATTTTGCTGGTAACAAGACCATCTGCTAACCATCCTGCTCCACACGGGGGGGGGGTCTCAGCACAATCGCTCCAACAGGCCCCTATCTCTCTCTTCACCCCCCTCCACCCTCACTCTCTCCAACACAGTGAGGGGCAGAGATAACACCTCAAGGCCGTGGTGTTGCTGCCAGCCTTTAAACCTCTCCGTCTCCCTCTGCCTCACTCTCTGTGGTTTTGGTGATGAAAGAGGGGAGGCAGATCAGAGGAAAACATGGCAGCCAAAAGACTTGTATCCAGAGCCAAGGCTAAAACCAGAGCACAGAGTCACTGCCCTTCACTGTTCACCTGCAGCACAGGCTGGTGGACACCCACCTTTGCACTGACAGAAATGCACATGATTGGTAAAACAAAGAGAATCTGATATCATAGCTTAATGAGTCACAGAGATATGAAGTTTGCACCAACTAAGGGTCGACCAGTATTGTTCTTCCATAAATCTATGAAACAGATAACCAGTATTTGGAAGGGCTATGCACTGATGATGACAAAATGCAGTTACTGTAAAAAAAAACAAAAAAAAAAAGAGTAAAATTGCATGATCACAAAAATTAAGGAAAGTAAATAATTTAGCCGGGGACCTCTCCTCTCAGACCTCTTCTCTAGTACCCTCTGGTGGGCTTTGCTTTTAGCTTCTAATTATCATAATAAAAGCTTGGTCTATGAGCATGATTACACAGAAATAATGTTGATTCAGAAATACTCCCTATAGGGTTAGCTGTAAATGCCAAGGCTGTGAGGTTTCTGCTGCAGCTGTACCCATCTCATAGTAGCAGGATAACAGGAAGTGATGCCATATACTCACTGTGACATTGACACCCAGACTTCAGTCATGATTGGCTAGTACGAATGTGACATTTAGGATACTGGACAGTGTTATGGGCAGGACATAAGGCCAGTACTTGCAGAGGAAATGGAAGAAGAGGGAGGACATATCCTGCAGTGGTGCAATATAAACTTTTAAAAACATGATTACACAAATGAATTCATATAAATGAAAATAAATAGAATGAAAATAAATAAACAAAGAGGATGCATTGATTTTTTGAGCAACAAAAACTGCTTTTTTGGGGGAGATTATAAAGTATATATATTTAAAAGAAACCAAACAGAATTTCAGAGTGTAAAAAGTTCTCAATTTATGAGGAAAAGCTTGACATTTCTTTTTCCCTCTTCTTTTATTTCAAACAAAACTGAAAACAGTGGTTGGATTTTTGTTCTACAATCTCAAAAATTTCAAGTTTTGGTTCACATCCATTTACAACTTTGAAAGTAAAAAAAAAAAAATTTTTTTCTCATAATCAATAACTTTTTAAACTTGAGGATTTCAACTTTAAACTTCCTTTTATTTTTTATCATATCATTATTCTTATTATATTATAATAATAATCACAATAATAACAATAATAATAATATTATCTATTTATTTACTTGCCTGAATAATGAAAGGAAGAAAGTTTATTTTCAGCCCATGTTTTGTGCAGATCTGTCTCATCATGACAATTAAACCTTTAATTCGATTTACCCATCATCTCTTACTGATTTCCGTAAAGATTATATAAAGCTTGAAATCTGAAATTATGACATGAGAAAGTGGGTTATTTTCTACTTGACAGCTTTATAATTCTGGTGACTCTAGTTCCATACATAAAAATGAGTCCAAATCCCCACAAAGGAACCTTTTCAAAGAAATACCACTGAAGACAAAAATATGCATTCATCTCCTTGATTTCCAATAATCACCTTGTTCACTCTTCCTTTTTTTGCAGTTAAGAAAGTGATCTGCTTGACAGAGTGTGTGTGATACAGATGGGCTCCAGTGGGCCGTTACAAACGCTCTCTGACAGCGGCTTAACAGGGGCACTGGCCTTTGGCTCCTACATCTGTGTTGGTGCTGAGCAGCCAAAACACACAAACACACAGATTAATGCAAACTTTTATGTCTCCATTACATACATCCACACTCTCAGTCCGTTCAAAGAGCAGTAGCTGTTAGTAAATATCCCAAATCTGATTTTCAGGCAAAAATCTTTGGCTGCCTCCCTTCTCCCTGCACATAAGCAGATTCTGCACTTTCAGTGAAACACTTGGAGGTGTTTTGTTCACAGCAAATAATGACAGCAAAAGAGAAACAGAATGAGAGGAATTCAGTGATCTAATTAGCAGCTAGTTAGCAGCAAAACAGGAGAATCCAATTAGTGGGTGTGTTGAAGTGTATTTACAGAAGGCTTTGAATAATATCCTGATTATCCAAAATGTTTGTTTCAAACACTTGATGCATCTGACTGAGAGATTTAGACAAACAAAGGGAGAGTCAGTGTGTATTCAGAGACTGAGGGTGACTAAAATGTAAGTGTGTTGGAGATATAAGTGCTGGGGAATTCACCTGTGTGCATGTGCATGTTTGTTTGTGGCGACACATTGTTGTCTGATACTCTTACACTCCTCATTAATATCCTAAATCTTCAGAGACTGTTTCCAGCAGCCTTGAACACCCCTCTCCTCTCTCCCTGCTCCCACCCCTCCCCTCCTCCCTTCCTCTTGGCAGAGTCTCCCCCTGTCGGCAGGTGCACGCTCCGGTGGCAGCCAAAGTGCCAACCTGCCCTCCATATGCCCGCCTCCGCAGTGCCAGCTTACTCCTGCCACTCCCCACCAGGATTCAGCTGGCCTGCCCTCCCCAAATCTGTTCCCCCTTCCCCCCTACACACATCCATCCCCCTTCCCCCTTACTCCACAGCCTTTCTTCTTCCACACGCACACCCCTAACCTCATCCGTGCAGTGCCAGTCCTCGCTCTTGTCTTGCTCTTTCAGACGCCCGCTTACATCCATGTGTCTTCTCATTGTGTGTGCTCCATCCTTCCCCCTTTAGCCCTTTCTCACCTTACACCCTGCTCTCCCCTGACCTTCATCTGCTGTTTCTCTCCCCTCCTAAGTATCCCCTTGTTGGCCAGCTTTCCCTGAGACCTCCTTTGACACGATGCCGAGAGACCGGAGCAGACACTTGCAGAGCCGGGAGCCAGGCCACATCAATCAACACCAGAGTGCAGGACGGCTGCGTGTCAGATCGATGCATCATCCTTCAACTGGTTTTACTTTGGGATTTATCAGGAAACTCACTGCCCGACCAGTGCTTTAGAGCATGAGCGAGTTGTGCTCAGTTTTTGGGCCAAAGTGTGAGTGAAAGTGTGTTTATGTGCATCCACTCACTAAGAGCTGCTGATGTAACCTTGTCTGACCTTTCAGCTTGTACAGTTCTCCCTAAGGGTGTCAAACACCCCTATGGAGGCCACACTCTGACACTGTGCCGACAAATAAACATACAAACACACAAACCCAGTGCCCATGGGCAGGATGTGAGAGCATGAGATATATCACCAAACCCTTTGCCCTCTTTTGCTTTTTTTCGTGAGACAGCCATCATTTCTCAAGCACACACAGTGTGTGTATATGTGCGAGAGATTTATACTCAGCTATAGCCACTGTGCTATTTGTTTAGTGTTGGTTGTAAGACTTCCATGAACACAGAGTGATGGAGTGGTAATCCTGTGCCCTCTCCTCATTACTCCTCCTCCTGAGGAAGTCATCTGACCGGCCTGGAGCCATCTATTCAGGTCACAGCTATCATCTATCATCCATCATGCAGTCTCTGCCTGTCCCTCCGCCTCACACTCACTCACTCCAACACAAATTCAGTGTGTGACACAAATTTTAATAGGATGCTTTCGACCCAGTCACTGATCACTTGGCACACGCCATACCACTGTCTGAGAACGACAGACAGTGGAGAGAGGGATAGAGTTAAGACACGGACAGGAGCAGGAGAGTGGAGAAAAGGATAGAGAAAGAGAGTGAGAGAGAGGGAGAGGGAGACCTTGCCTCCAGTCATCTCCAGTCTTTAACAGGATGTGATGAGCTCTCGCCATTCTCTTAATCTGTCTCCCATGATTCATTTCCATTTCCTGTGTGCCGATGGGCTGGCAGCTCGGCACCAATCAGGCACACAAACAAGCACAACCACACAGACCACATCCTCTGCAAATAAAGTAGAAAACAGGTTATTCATTCATTACACTCTTAAATGTGCTGTAGTCTCTGACCTGGGTCATTCATCCCTGGTGAGGGAAGTAGTAGACAACCCGGATCCACCATCCCTTTCAGAGTGACTGCACCTCCTGCTGACTCCAGGTCATCATCCACTCATCTTTGACCTCTCAAACACTCACACACTGAGCTGAGAGAAGCCCCCTGCCTACACAGGTATTTACAACCTGGTCTATAAACACTGCAGCTCTCTGCCTCAGCACTCCATGGATCAGCCCAAGCAACCCCTCCTTCCCCACCCCTCCCTTACTGTTCAGACCAACTGAGCAGCTTGCAAGACTAACCTCAGTGCATCCCAGAATGATTCCTTTGCAAGCTCTTTAAAATACATAAGACGAAAAATGAGAGGGGTCTGGCAGCAGATTCTCTGATGGTGACTCTCACAGACTGTTCATCTAAGACGCGGTCTATCTCAGAACGGAAATACACACTGAAACTTTTGGAATAAAATCAGATCAAAGTTCCATTTAGGGTAAGGGTTAGGACATTAAAAGTAAAAACATTAAAAACCTGACCTGCAAAATTTGATGACAAAACTTTTATTAGAGCAAAGTAAACAGTCTGCTTGCACAGGGAAAAAGCTTGTCCTCCCTGAAAACACTCTAATGCAACAAATGTGGCTCATGTTGCCCAGTTAGCTGCATAAGCATAGTAGCTAACATAGCTACAGCTAAGCTCACAAAGCAGCTGACAAAAACTATGTAGGGAAGTTTTCTACAAAACTACATGAGCTTTAGCAACATTTGCTAAAGCTCAAGTTGCTGAGGCTAACTTAGCTGCATTGGCTTGTGTAGTTATGTTAATTATGTAGCATCTTTTAAAGAGGTAGTGAACACTTTAACATTTTTTTTATCTGTACACTGAGGTATTTGACTGAACTACAAAAACATGTCAGTGCTAGTTTTATAGCTAAAATTTGCACCAAACTGATAAAAATCTGGATTTTATGGCTTTTAATTAGCTCAAATGGACATCTGCCTCAAAAAATCTTTTCTGAAAAGGTGGGGCTTATGAGACGTAGAAACGGATGGTCGGTTTCACAAACTCTATATAAAAGGTAGAGCGTTACCGCCTCTAACTGACTTTACCATTCAGAGACCACTCCCATCCTCTCCTGCCTGCACCTGCACTGTCTCAGCTCTGAGAGCTCCGGCTTTAGAAACGCCGCTGCTGGAGATAATGGACTGAACAGGTAGTGCTCAGAACCACCACGGTCCACCACGACACTATAGCCTGCGTCAGGGGGACTCTAGAGGGGAAAACTCCTCCACTTTAAAAGATCGCTATGACGCAGCAATGCTGTGGGACTCTGTCACATCACTATCACTCCCGCCTCATCTAGAAAGCCCTGTCCTTTTCCCCTCCTTCCTCTCAGAACCAAACTGTTCACTTTCTGTGCATTTTTTGAATTATGGATGTGGGCGGAGTTAGCTCTGAGCCGGGGGTTCACTTACACTTTAATGGGAGGTTTGTGTCCTTTGGCAAGACACTTAGTCCCAATTTGATCTGACTGGGTGGTGAGTGAATAGATAGGTATGAATGGGATTACTCAATACTGATGCCACTCTATAAAGCAGCATTTGAGTGTTTGAAAACTAGAAAAGTGCAACAAAAGCTCAAGTCCAGTTTGCATAAGGTGTACCATAAAGCTCTCTATTTTTACTTTCTGTTTGGATATAAAATACACCCCTAACAAATGCACAAATTTGGATTAATTTACGGTCATCTGTAGAAAACACACTGTGACAACACCAATAACTGTGGCCCTGAGGCTTCAACAAGACAGTTCAACTAACAGTAATCTGTCACTGTGGCTATGCCTAATATGTTTTTTAAGAGGGGTTGAGAGCTGGAGCCTGCCGACCCACTAGGCCAGGAGGAGGGCTTCTGAGCATGACAGAACCGGTCAAAGGTGCTCACATAAACTGCATGTAAAAATGGTAGCTGCATGTCTCTATAGGAAGGACAAATGTTTAACACTGAACAAAGAGGAGGGGAGGGGATTGAACTTGGGCAAATTGCACTTTCTTCATTTCTTGTCTTAAGTAAAGGGTCTTCTTTGATGGCTAAGCTCTGAAATCCCATCGACTAATGATTGGAAAGCTGTCAGCTTAAAAGGCACTCCCCATCCACTTGCCGGAAAAAAAAAAAAACAACACAAACACACTACCAGAGTCAAAAAGTGCAATTTCCAAATCCCCATTACCCTCTCCCTGGGTGGTACAGTTCTCCGTTTTTCCCTCCTCTCCCTCCTAAATCTTAGCCTTGCACACTCCTAATTAGCCCGGGAAGTAAGGGAGGATTACCCTGCGCCTCCTTTTAACCTCATCTATCTCCTTTTTTCTGCTTGTTTCACAAACTGCTGAGCATTTATGGTGCCATTAATGGGACAGGGAACATTTGGGATCACTGGTATTCACCACTTTTCAGTGTGAGTGTGCATCTGCGGTGAGGGTTTACACGTTTATTAAAACCATTAAAGATGAGGTCCTGAGATCGCAGGTGATCTGAGGGGTGATGGAAATGGACACAGTGTAAATGAACCTCTGCTGCCCTGTAAGGGGAAGTGGACTGGATGGTTGCCACTTAGATATAAAATGAAGTGCACAGTATGGTGTGGTAATATATGGTATGCACAGAGTGGAAGAGTATTACTGTATTGTTTCTCCTTGTATTGTAATGTATTGTATCATTGTATCATATTGTATGTATTAATGGTATGGTATTTAACAGATCACATCATATCAAATCATACTGCATTGTATTCTATCTTACCGGTATATCATACCATATACAACCATATCATATCATATCACATCACACTATATCATATCATGTCCTGTCCTGACCTGTCCTGTCCTGCCATGTTATGCCATGTCATGTCACGTCATGTCACGTCCTGTCACGTCCTGTCCTGTCCTGTTCTGCCCTGTCCTGCCATGCCATGCCATGTCATGTCATGTCCTGACCTGCCATGCCATGCTATGTCATGTCCTGACCTGCCATGCCATTCTATGTCATATCATGTCATGTTATATCATATCCTGTCCTGACCTGTCCTGACCTGCCATGCTATGTCATGTCATGTCATGTCATGTCATGCAATGTCATGTCATGTCCTGACCTGCCATGCCATGCTATGTCATGTCATGTCATATCATATCCTGTCCTGACCTGTCCTGTCCTGACCTGCCATGCCATGTCATGTCATGTCATGCTATGCCATGCCATATCATGTCATGTCTTGTTCTGCCCTGTCCTGTCATGCCATGCCATGTCATGCCATGCCATGCCATGCCATGTCATTGTATCACATTGTATCTTTTCGTACTATATCTCATCATATATTGTATCATAGGATTCTATTGTTGTGTCATATTGTAAGATTTATCATTTCATGTCATATTTTATCGTACCTTATAGTGTTGTATCGTATAATTTCATCACCATACTGTACTGTATCATATCATATCATATCATATCATATCATAACATATCATATCATATCATATATTGTATCGTAGCATAGCTGTAAACAAAAACAGCCTAGCCTGTCCATCTGTCTCTGCACTTGCATGACCCGTAACATATCATCTATGCCTGTACCAGTGGCTTTAAATACTTAAATAAAGATTTGCTGTTTTCTCTTTAAATAGTTAAAGTTCTTGGCTTCCTGACTTGGATTTTAAATTTCTTAGGTCCAGTGGTCAGATGTTGTAACAGACTTGTTTACAGATGTAATGTTTAACATCTGCAAGTCCAGGGGCTAATAATAATTAACAGGTCATTAAAGAGGAATTGAAAGAAAAATGTCTTTATCTGATTTGGGGGGTATACAATCATCTAAGGGACTTGTGAGTATACAGAAACAGCTATTTTTGTTCTTTTTTTGGTTTACTTATTTTTTCTTTGATTTTTCCTACGGTTTGCCTTTAATGGATGCTGAAACATAACCTGTCACGTCAGATGGATTTGTTTTACACATCCATCTGGAAAATCACTCATACACAGTATTTGGGAAAGGGCAGAGCCTTTAAAAAAAACTCAGGGGGTGATTGGATAAATGTTCTGTCTGTCACATCTTTATGGGCCAATCAGAGCAACAACGTAGCCACCAGCGAGCTGTGCCCCTCTGCCCCTCTTATGGAGTAAACTCCATAAGAGCTGCATAATGTGAATCATGGCGACTGTAGACATGTCAGTACATGACCTTTGTCGTTTTAAAAGAAAACAACTTACTGCTGTTCTTTGTTCGTCTTTTAATGAAAAATGTCATCAAGTTCTGATAAAACTGGCGCTTTAGCAGCATCCATGCTGTCTTCTGCCATAATGGCACCGGCCTCTTGTTGCTGCTCGCTTATGTCATGACCCTGTAAAAAGTACTGCCCCTCGACGCTGATTGGTCCTGTCACTTTTTAACCGAGCCCAAATGGTTCAGACGGGAGCTTTGCAAGATGGATTCGCCAGTGAGAAACACGGAAACGGGTGTATCCATGTGCTTTGCAAGGTTAGCTGAAACCTACATGGAGGGAAAAAATGCAAGAGAGAGAGAGGACGATATGCAGCAGAGGGTTGAGGTGAGGATGCAGCATTTGTACTGAGGGTGTTCAATTTAGCTACCAGATGTTTTGAAATACATTACCACTGTATCACCACATCTACTAAATGTATAAAATATGTACAACTGGAATTGATATTATCAGTTACCTTATTTCATGCTAAACAAGCACTATGATAACCTTCAGGAGTCAAGGACGTGTCAGCATGCCATGTTGGTGCATGCTGTGTCAACAGTTGCATAAAGATCCTGTGCAAGGAGTCATATCTGTGCTACAGGCCATGATCAATGAAAGCTTCTCACCTAAAACAGGTCATGCAAACTCCTCTACCTGCCTCATTGTCTCTTTTTTTCTGCACCCTCTTTGGCCGACACCAGAGCAATAACACAGCTTGCACTTATCCTTTCTTCCTCTGGTGTACAAAATTCTGGCTTATTCATCACACAAACCACTCTCAGAAAGCAGCATTGCCACCATATTTCCACCACAGCCAGTCTTAATGCACTTTTACCCCTACAGTGGTCAAGTGTTGGGAAGCTTACAAACCGGTCATAACTCCATTAACTTGCACTAAAATGCTCTTCATCTGAGTGCAGGTAGGTGAAAACTAATCCTGGTTACATGCGTTGATGATAGCGATGTGCATCTGTCTGAGTGTGTGCGAGTGAACCCAGCACCATCAGATGCAGGCAGGGTTTAATTAGAGCTCTCTGTAGTCTAATTTGATTAGTGGAAGCAAAGGAAGATGAAGGCAATTAGTGCTCGACTATTTCTGCTGCTGGAATAATGTTTCAGGAGAGAGGTGAC
Organism: Cheilinus undulatus; assembly: GCF_018320785.1. NCBI lineage: Eukaryota > Metazoa > Chordata > Actinopteri > Labriformes > Labridae > Cheilinus > Cheilinus undulatus. The sequence continues at coordinate 15,862,158 of NC_054865.1, forward strand.
ACAAAATACACACTAATACCACACACAAACACGCATGCATAAATCCAAAAGCAGGTTCATGTAAGTTCACCACGACTTAATGCAAAAGAGCAGAGGTGAGCGTCCGTCATGATATGTGAGTGTTTGACAAGCACTCAGCGAACTAATCCTCCTGCACATACAGCAGTGAAGAAACCGTTCACTGTACATCCCCACTGCTGCTTCTGTATGGATGTATGTATATGTGAGTGTGTGTGCGTTGTCCACAGATGAACAGGAGCAGAGCAAACAAACCCGCTTTCAACACAATGCACTACACAAACAGCCTAGCGTCTCCCTGGTGCCAAACTGACACTGACTACCAGAGGGAGCAGAGAGGGAGAGAGGGAACTAACTGCACTCCATAAATCATGGTTGTATGCTAGGGTGACACCAGAAAGGCCCCCATTACCTCCCTGCACCTGTTAGCTCAGCGGATGTCTGTTGGAGTACTGTGTCATTGAGTGAGCGTTTGTGTGTTTGAATGTGTGTGTGATCTGAATTCCTGTGCACTTGAACCAAAAGTCCTAAGAGTGATTATAAGCTTAAAAAGTCACTTTTCATGGCTTTAGTCAAAGGAACAGTTTGGAGGAAATGACAGAAACTCTTTTGTTTTGTTTCACTGGATGAGAAGATTAACACCTTCAACAAGGGTTTAACTGGAGTAATAGAATTAATTAGGACTGTTTAATATTTTCTCAAATAGCCTGGGGGCATTAACCCTTTAAAACCACAACAAAGAAATGTATGTGAGACAGAATCATAATCTGCTTTTTAAGTGCACAAATCAGGGCTGACAGCATGAATGCATTAATTGCAATTAATCAGGGGCCTTACTTAGTGTATCTTTTTTAAAATTGTGATCAATCACATGCTCTATTGTCCCTTTCTACACACTTTGGTTAAGCCACTGCAAAGTCTTCCAGGGTGAAGTAAAAATAGGTATATAACTGCTCCTCAATGTCTCATTTACATTTAAAACCCCCACAGACAGCTGAGAGACAAGGCAAAAGTAATCCGCATCTTGTTTTATCAAACATTTTCCTTTAATTGTTTAACAGGTCCTTTAGATCCATAACAAGTTCCTTTTTCCACAATGATCCTTATTTTCTATAAAAATAAAAGCAGGAAGTAGATTACCCTAAGTGTAAGACAGTACAAAAATAAAAAATGAAACAATAGCAGTTTTAAATTCAAAACAGTGGAATGTCAAAATGTAAAAAAAGAGGGTTAAAATAATTTTGCCCTTATGAACCCAACAGCTCAAGAATGCTTGAGAGATTTTCTTCATTGTCCACTTTGACTCCAGGACACACTGGAGGGATTTGAGGGACCCTGAGGGATTTGACAAAAAGTCAACTCTGACCAAAGGATAAACTTTTTAGCTTTTTGGTGGTCGTAGGCCAGAGGTCAAGGTCATGGAGCCTCAAATTCACCCTTGGCTAATGAACCAAAAATCTCTAGAACACTCAGGCCTCATGTTCATCCCAGGCTTGTGAACAACTTATCCACAAATGTCTGTCACTCTGACTGCAGGATAAACGGATAATATTTTGAACGCCACAGGTCAAAGGTCAATTTTACTAGGCCCAATGTTCATTGCTTGCTAGTGTACATGATATCAAGAAGGCTTTTAAAAAAATATATTCTTGAGGTGCCAATGGTGTAGCGGTTTAAGGCGCGCCCAATGTATGTGGGCGGCTCGGCTTTGAATCCGGCCCGTGGCCCTTTCCCTGCCCTCTCATCCCTACTTCCGACTCTATCTACCATCTATTTGAGATTAATCACTTTCAGTATTTTAATAGTTTGACAGCTCTTGTATGAAAACAAGGAACTTTGTCTATATATACAAGCATGAAACATTAAAAATACTAATATGCCTTCATAAAACATATAAGAAATATATGCCTGTGTGAAAGACAACATCAAGGAGTTCAAAGGATGCTGAATGATTGAAAATGATAAAATTATACAACAGATGAGTTAATTTACATGACTTATAGTATTTAAAAAATATCTACATCAAAAACTGTTTTGATAGTTACAATCAGCAGTGTGTTACAGGGTAAACACAGGTATACAGAGTAACCCCACTTTTCACTCTCCAAAGAGCGTACTCACTTCTCAGTTCCCTTTCAAACTCATTGTCCAGCAGTATGTTGCTTTATTCCCCCTTGGATGGTGAAGGTATGATTCGCCTTACTTTGTCTCTTATTGGCTGGTATTTTGTTATCGCCTGTGTTGTTTGTTTGGGTAAACATATCAGTGTTAGTCAGAGACAGAGTAGATCGGATCATACTTTGGGGTTCTCTGGGATATCTAGTGATGAAAACAAAACAGGCTGTGCTAATTTCTGTCAGCTTGATCCCTAATCATTCAGCACTCATTGGTGCGATTTATAGATGATGTCAATATATGTGTCTCGGATCAATAGCACTGGTGCTAGCATCCTGGCTAACAGTTACTGCATTTTGGAGCTGGAAGTTTGATAAACTATTGGGATCGGATGTAGAAATTATTTATTTGTGCCACTTTAAAAACACTTCATCACAATACTGCCATTTCTTCTTGCCACTTCTAACCAATTTGTGCAGCTTTTTGTCACTTTTATCAATGGTTTTTAAAATTTTGTAATCAATTTTTGTGGCTTTATTGCTCCTTCAACCCAGTTTTTACACTTTTTATGCCACTTTTAACCCATTTTGCATTTTTTATCCTTTCAAGCCATTTTTGCCATGTCTTACCCCTACTTCTTGCCACTTTCAACCCATTTCTGCCACTTTTCTGCCTTTTGTTTTGACCCATTTGTGTCACATTTGCCATTTTTAATTCATCCTTGCTATTTTTGGCCACATTACGTTTTTACCTCATTTCACATTATTTGACCTTTTTCCATTAAATTGTCTCAGTTATTTTCTACTTTATTTCTAGCATCTTGAGGTTTTATGGACATTAAGGTACAGTCGTGAATATTTCTTTCCTGATGGTGTAGTTTAGTGTGCCCATTGCTAACATCACCAATAAAAAGGTTATTTTGTTTTAAGAAAAGGGGTCTACAAGTTGCTCTGATAAGTGGTTGTTTTTTAGAGTTAAAATTAACCATAGTCATCGCACTTTAACTTTACAATGGATCATGATTTTGCTGACCTCAGTTGGCCCCCAGTTCTGCTGTTCCCATTACACCACCTTATGGGCGGCCTTGACTTTGTGTCTACCTTTTCCAGTTTCACTGGTAGTTTCTTCCTGTTTCATGCCTTAATGCTAAGCTAAGCTTATCTGTTGCTGAGTGTAGCTACAGACATAAATGTGGTATCAACCTCCTCATCTGACTCTGAGAAAGAAAGAAACGGCCCATTCCCCCGAATAAACCACTTCTCTGAGAGTGCAGAGCGTAATGACTTCAGACTGTGGGTAAGGCTAAACTATTCCTGTGTGTGAGTTCGAATGTATTACGGGCACATAGTCTGTGTTATCACATTTGTAGCCATACTGATTTGAGCTCATGTGAATGTATTTGTGGAAACCCCACGTCACTGTTGCTGGTGGTGGCTCGTGTCCAGATACGAGCTGGGGCCACAGGTGTGCAGGGTCAGGGTTTAACAGCTCAGGGTTTACGAGGAGGCTAACGGGGCAGCCGGTTAGACGCGCCACTACCGACCTTTACAGCCGTGACCGGGGCAGTGCCACCTGCGGACTGGCGTGGAACAGATGCCACATGGAGAACGGGTCAGAGCTTTTACAGCCAGGGCAGAGCAAGCAAGCGAGGAAAAGAGAGGGAGAGAAAGGATGAGGGAGCTAGTAGTCCATCATTGTGACTGCTTTACTGCCACTACTGCCATCTAATGACAGAGCTGTCAGAACACATGGAGAGGGAGGGATGGAGGGAGCGGGCGGCAGAGGGGGAGTAAAACAGATAAATGGATACAATGATAGAGTGAACAGGGGATAAAAGCACAGAGGGAGGAGAGGAGAGAAGGAGAGGGCTTGGTGACACTTGAGTGGATGCTAGCATAAAGAGAGTGGTAGATGCAGAGGGGAGATTTGAAGGAATTGATCGGAGGAAATGGCCTCAGAAGGAAAGATACTGTAGTTAACTGGACATAATTATTACAATACTCCACAGATAATCATCTGAAACAGTATGGACTCCTCTGCTGGCTCCATCAATAACTGCTCTCACTTGGTTTAAGGTTATCAGTGTGTGATAGTAGATGTCCAATATGCACATTTGTAAGGCAAAATCGCTCTTAACACACACTCACACACTGTTCTCTGCTCTTGAACGAGTGCTCAGTAATCACCAGTGATTAGTCCACACTCTGATCCAGAGCTCAACACCCAGCATGACTCGCACACATATTGATCACTCCGGTTGGTGTGTGTGTCTGAAACGAAAAGGGCTTTTTGTCCATGTTGCTGTGTTCTTCAGGAATTGATTTTTAGAGAGACAGAGGGAGATAGGAGGGGACACATTTTGTCCTGGATCTGTTTATTCTCACTTCACATCAAGGTAAAGTCCGTCTCAGACGTTCAGTTACACATTTTCTTCTTTTTCCAGCTCTTTAGTGGACTGGTTTTCTGCCTGGTTTTCTTAATACTACCGTTAAATTCACAGAGCAAGTCGAGACCAATAACTAAAATATAGCTTCAAGGTTGGATTTTCAAAGGATACTTCAGGTTTTCAGTATTATATGAGGAGGCTAGCAATACTAGTGGTGCACTAAGCAACTAAGCAACCGAGGTTGTGTGGTCAGTACAGCACGACTTAAACTATGCAAGAGAGCCTGGCAGCAGACATCAGACATTCATGAACACATAAGCATTGCCTACTATGTTTTTCCTTTTCACTGAGGTGTTTTGTCATTAAAACTTAACTCCATAGCTTCAGATTTAACCACTCAAAATAAGGCCAACTTTGACATGCAGTCCTGAAAATGATGAAAGTTGCATATTCACAGCTTCCCCTCCCAGCGTGAAGTTAACCTTGTTGAAATGGAGACGGTGGTGACCAAGCAGCATAGTAGGACACAATAATGATAATTCTCTCAATGTTCAGATTAATTGTTTTATCCACAATATCAACAAATTAATGTTCATAAAACATCTGGCAAGCAGAAAAAAATAAGAAGCAGTTTTTGATACCTATGGTTTAGTGCACTGATCCTGTGATCACCCCATCCCACTTGCTCAAGGTAATTTTTCTCAACTCTTTTCACCCCATTTTTATACAGGAATTTTAGCTCTTCAGGTCTGGCTGCAGACCTTAGCTCTCAGATGCCTCCTCTCACAGACTGTTACAGTGAGACAATGCCTCTGTCAGAAAGGAAATACACACTAAAACTATCAAAATACAATCAGATTGAATTTGCGGTTAGGTTTATGGTGAGGGTTAAGGTGAAGGTTGGGATACCAAAAGTTAAAGGTCATAAATCTGACCAGCAAGACCTGATAGCTAAACATTTACAGAAGCCACGTAAACAGTCTGCTTACAGGGAAAACAGCTTGTCCTCTATGAAAACCACAAACATAGCAAACATAGCAAATGTAATTCTGTTAGCTGCATAAGCTACGTAGATCATAGGGATGCAAGATACTGGATTTTTGCCGATATCCACTATCCTGAGTTTTACAAAATAATTTTAGCAGATACTGATATCGATATGGGATGTAGTTCAGACCTAAAACCTGAGTCCTTAAATAACACAATTTAAAGTTTGAGGATGAACAAATGAACACATGTTAGTCCTTAAAGCACACTTGAAGTGTAACAAATGATGATGAATAAAGAAATTACTTCAGTTGATGTACTGTAGGTCTGTTGGTCCAGCCTAAAACTCCACTGACTTATTTATTGAGATGGCCAATGCTCAAGCTAACAGAGGCAGATTTTTACAGCCAAAATATCCGATGTTAATATAGGCAGAGATCCTCATATCAATAATAGCGATAATATCCTGCATCCCTAGTAGATAATGTAAAAGGTTCAAAGGTTCAAAAACGCTTTAATGGCATGAACGATTAGGACCTTTGTTGCCTAAACAGAATACATCAAAACAAATAATAATAATAATAATACTAATACTACTACTACTACTACTACTACTACTAATACTAATAATAATAATAATGATAATAATAATGATAAAAATAATAATACATAATAACAATAATAATACTAATAATAAAATACTCAAATAAAAGACAAAACAAGCAAATTAAAAAAGACTGGAATGAAATAATTTTTAATAAAGTTTGACAACAAACTAATTCAAATGTGGTGTAATGTAATGGTAACGGTGTAATGTAACTAAGTACCTAATGTAGCTAAAGAAGAAGCTCATGGATATCTATAAGAACAAAGCTAAGAAGCTAGAATTAGCTATGTAAGCTACACAGCTACATAATCTACATAGCTACATTAGCTTAAGTGTTGTGTTCTAAAGCTCATATTGCTTAAACTAACTTAGCTACACTGGCTAGCACAGTAATGTTAACTAGGAAGTTATGTTGCTATGTTAGCTTTACCTAAAGCTAACATAGCTAAAGCGGGCCATCGTTTGCATTACTACCTCATAATTTCATTTACACATAACTTACCCCTGGGTTTGATGTTTGACCTTTTTTCTCTGTTTGATTTTTGAAATGCTGCTCAGTCTGTAATGTTTGCAATGTGGTTATTTCATGACTGTGACTGCAAGACGTAGTTTATAAATAAAGCTGACTCTTTACTTTTTCATTATATGAAAATGCTTCAATGTTGGCATATTGCCGTATTTGCCATAATGCCTGTCAACATCACTGCATCAACCTATTTCCGTTCCCTCATGATTTTCATGCACAGAGCCTCATCTCTTCTGCATGTTACGTTGTATTAAAAGTGAAAACAAAGTGCAGAACACAGCTCACTGTGCGACACAGCGCGATGTCCAAGCTCACACCATGGGCATATTTGGATACATGACTGATTTAAGCAAAGCTTCCAGGCAGATAATTTGCCTTGAGGAATTTTTTAACCGAGTTATACAAATTATTCAAGGAATCATTTAAGGACTAACCAGTATCATTAATCGGCCAAGCCAATAATCGGTCTACCCCTAGTGAAAACATCATGACAGCCACTTATCGCACTGAGCACAGTTACCCCAAACAACACAAATTAAAACAAATCTGAAGCTTTAAACTGTATTTTAGAGCTGTTCCCTTGTTTATAATTAGTATTTGTTTTTATCTTTGTACTTTTCATTTTGGATCTGACTCTGCTGTTTTATTTGAGTGTATTTATTTGGGTTTTATTGGACTATTTTCAGTTGTGAAGCACCTGAAAGAAATTACATGAATAAATTGTGCTTTCCTGATCTACATGCTGAATATATATCGATTTATAAGAAGGGGAAACCTTTGCGAAACAACAACTGATGTGTCTCAGTATCTGATCTGAACTGTGTTTAACAGGATTTGTTTTCAACACCAAACCTTTGTCAGTCCTTGTACTCTTTAACCTCACTTCCTCTTTCTTCTGTTTGCTTCTGTGGTTTGTGGTTTCAGCATCACTTTTTTCTTTGCTTGTTTTTCTGCCATGCACTTTAAGTCCATTCTACTTCTTCTCTCTCTCTCTCTCTCCTCTTTTTCCTCCTCCTTTTCTTTCTCACTGCTTTACCCTCAGGCTATAAGCGCAGACAGTTTTAGGGGAGGAAAACAACAACAACAACAACCTGAAAGTGATCGTCTATCTGAGCAGTCAACTTAAATACAAGCCTACACAACACACACTCACAGAGAAGAAAGATATGCAGACAAATGTGCACAGGCATCACAAACAAAACACACACATGCAGAGCATAAGAGGTTTAAACAAGGTTTTTATCTCTTTGAAATCACCTCAGAGAATAGAGGATGGAGGAGGATGGAGAAAGGACGAAGGGAGAAACGGTGTCAAAGTGAGGAGGAGGATGATGAGAAAGAGTGACCATGAGCCATCCTCCATTTTGAAGTGCTTGCTCTCTGGCTTTGCTCCACCTCAGCTGTGATAAAAATGCAACCCCAGTTCAAGTGCTTCTTTTTTTTTTACCCTCTACCTTCATCTCCTCTTCTCTAGTCGTCATTCTCTTTATTTCTCAGCTTTCTTTTACCATCTTACACACAATTTAACCCAACCTTTTTTTTGTTGTCAAATAATCATGGAGAACTAGCATGTGTCTGACATGGTCTCCAAGGCAACGGCGGGTAAGACGGGAAGGCAGGCGGGGGCTTATTCAGAGGCTGAATGAAAGAAGGGGGGAAGAAGAAGCGACCCACAGTGCAGGACACACAGGCACAAAATAAGAGAGAGAAAGACAAACACAGTGAACTGAGCCACCGTTGGCCACTGTCACAACCAACACCTTCTCTCTGGAACGCTTTCCTGCTGGGGGAAAGGCTGGAGACGGGGGTTTTCGGAGGTCACAAGAAGCACAAACTGAAGGAAAATGAGGTAGAAAGAAGAGAAGGAGGTAAATGTGTGGGTGGTGAAGGAGGCTTGGGTTATCTTTTGGAAAAGGCCTGAGAAGACAAAGAGTAAAGATGAGGAGATAAGTCAGTTTTCTAAATCTCTCTCCTCAAATTTCTGTATTTCTCTCTCTCTCGTTGCCCTTGCTGTCCCTTGCATTGCTCCGTTTGATCCAACCATCACTTTGAGTCTACGGTACTGCCTTGAACCTCTCCTCTCCCCCTTCATGCGACCACCCCTGTTTCTCTCACACACACCTCTCTATGGTTTTTCCTTTCTTTATTTTTTTTTCCTTTCTCACACAGCAGGTGCTCTGTGGCTTTTACCGGCACATCTCCATTTCAAAACCCTCCCCCCGAACAAGAGAGAAAGGCTTGCAAGACGGAGAAGACACGCCGAAGACTGGAGCCGTGCTGAAGAGCAAGTACAGAACAAAAAGGGAAAACTGTGAAGTGCAGCACATGCAAAAGTGTTGCAATTTGCATGTCAAGGTAAAAATAAGAGGGCTGAAAATGCTGCCAATGTTTGAAAATGACACCATAAATTTTGTTGGTTACAAGCTACAAACTGAAGCAGTGACACCTCAGTGTACGCCACTACATCTTATACACTCTTTAAAGTGTGGTGGAGAATTCAGTCAGTAGAGAATTTTTGTCTGTGCCAACTGCTCCCTAAAAGTTGTTTTAATAGGTCTGTAACACTGTCTTTGTATCTTAGTTTCTCCTGAATAACTTGCAAGTGGAGAACACAACTTGACACCCCTGCAAAGTGGATCAACATCTTTTCCATCTGAGAGCACTTTAAGGATGCTCATAAAATCAAAAAAAAGACTATGATGTGGAGTGGAAGCTTGTAGAAAAGTGGTACACAAAGGTGCATCGTTCAATTTGGCTGACTCGTATTAGTCCATCTCCAAAATCACCGCTCTCTAGGGAATGAAAACAACGCCATGGGCGTAGCACAGGGGGAAAAAGGGAACTGATTACCCAGCCCACGGTAGGGAGCGGCTCTTGAGAAGCCTGCAATGAAAAGTGTGTTTTTATTTATTTGTTCTTAGTAATAAGTGTCATTATTGAATCAAAAGTGACTAAATGAGTCGCTCAACAGACTGAAATTTGGATGAAATAGAGTAAAATACAATACTTGGGGGCCCTGCTCCTCCCTTAAAAATGTCCTAATGGTGTAGTCCAGCGCTGTAAAATGATACTAATAAATTTGATTTAAAAATATTGCTCACAAATTGGGAAATTATTGCTCAAAAATACATTAAATGCATAGATATTTGTAAAAACAATGCAACATTTGATGCTTGGCTAGCTGGTTAAGGGAGGCCCGTGTAATAATCTTTCTGGGGGCCCAGAATCCCTTGCTACGCCCCTGTAGTCAGCCTCTTTTAACTAGTTTTATTGCCTTAAAATGGTTTAAAACCCACTGACAGATGTAAAAGGTGACCAATAGCACTGATTTATGAAAAAATTAAATCATGAAAAAATGGAGATACAAGGTTTTTTGCTGGACACCAGTGATATTTTTCAGAATTGTGGGGAAATTCCAAGCAAAAACCTTCTGTGTCCCACCAAGGCTATTATTAAAATATCTATTCTGACAACAGAGATAAAAATGCCTACAGGTTTAAGAATAATACTGGTCTAAATAGCCTTCATTGGTAATCTTTCTACATGAGGTGAATATTTTCAGATCTCATCTGCTGTGATTATACGAAAGCAGGCCACACATTACATGATAAAAGTGCTTATTGTCGAGATGAATCCATCCTTCTGACCGAAGTCAGCAAAGGCCCGATTATCCAATGGCTCTAAAGATCAACATGCCAGATTATCCTGTGGTGTGTTAGTATGAGTGAAATATTCCCTTTCCCACCTGATTAGAGGCGCTCCAACACAAGATCATACATTTTAAACATGTTCAATATTTACAACCAAAAGTCCTGTTGTTTGTGGTGAGGACAGCCAAACAGACACGAGCAGACTTCTGAAGTGATATGCAGCAACAGCCAATCAAGAAGCAGGCTGACTGAAGGAGGAAGTAAAACAGTAAACGGCAGCGCTGTGGATAGCACTGGTAAACAGGAAGCATAAAGTTGGATGGGAGAAACGTACTGATTTGTGGCAAAAAATGAGCTTTTAATGTATACTGTAAAACATAGTGCTGACGAACTAACAAGGGTCGGAGCTGGACCGAAAAGGCAGCCGTGATGGACTTAGCATGTAGCTAACAGCTAACCACAGTAGTTTCTTCAATCTGAAGTCACGTTTGAAGGTGCGAGATTTGGCGTTTCGAGAGACGGGACTAGGCCGAGACTATGTTGGACAACAGAAACTGTCAGTGTAAGGTGTGTTGGGTTGATCCTCTCAATCTACACTATGCCAGCTAAATGGTAAAATCAGAGTGTGGGGTTGCTTACATTGGGGTCTCCCCATCTGGCCCCCTAAAGATGATTCAGGTCATCTGGGCATGGCCTGGCCCTGCACGGCCGGACTAGTGATAACAAGGTATCCAAACCAGCACGGCTTGGTTTGAAAGTCAGAGCAGAAAAACCTTATTAACTTTATTTTTAAAGACTCAAACTGACCCCAACTCTTTGCTTGACCTTTAGTTAAACTGACACAGCCAAGCATTTGTCAGACATACAGCATGGCAGCGTTCACCAATGGGTTTCAAAATGCTGCTTCAGATTAAATGAGTGACATCACAGAGATTATATCCGTGGTTTATACTATGGCAAATCCAAATTCAAGAAGATGATTTGAGTTCAGATTAAAATAAATAAAAGTGAGTGTAAATAGAAATATATCAAAAGAGAAAATGGTAGAAAAATGGGCTAAATACTAATTAGGATGACATGACTGCTAATAAATAATGTTTCTGATAGTCAGAGAGCTGAACTTGAAAACAATCTAAAGAAATAACGTTAAAAAGCATTTGCCTTGAATTGTTAATAAAAAAGCAGGTTGATTGTGGGGGTAGAGAGGTCTACTAGATCAGGCTCCAGGGTTTGTAAAGTGAAATGTGAGGGCCAAAACCAAAGGGTTGTTTGTAATGGTCTAACAGCACACTGCGCCTGCTGACTAAAGCGCATACATTATTCATGGCAGCTAAGTGTGGACACTTCTGCTGAAGGAAGACAACAATCACACACACATTGAAACACACACTGACCAGAAGATGAGCAGCATTGTAAAGAATGGAGCAGACTGTGTAAACGGTAAAATGCATGTGTAGGTTCACCGCTGAGAGAAGTCTAAACCAGCCTTCACTGCATACATTCAGCACAGCATGGTGCATCTATTTTTGTCTACCTCACAGGTGTGTAAGTGCACAGTGTGAATGTTTAACAACCAAGGAGCAGGGGAAGCATGAATATATTTATGGACATAATTCCACACAAAGAAGTACGATGGATACAACAGAAAATGCAGTCTTCTTAAGTTCCTCTCCTCTGTCTGTCACTCTCTCTCTCTGCCCTCTCTTGGACGTCCTCTCCACAATCAGTGCCCAGTGAGCCGTGAGACGCACTTAAGCGCCGACCGGCAGTAACCTCATGCTGCCCTTGCACTCACTCATTTTCACACACAAACACACACATATAAAAACAGCATGCATGCGTGCACAGTGACCGGCACAGACACAAAGACGCACAGCGTTAGAAATAGACAGATCACATAAAATCATACATTTGCTTCTCTCCTCTAGTGGCTGTGCTGAATAAAACACACAGTGCCACTTAGCGTCCTGTTTACCTGCCCACTTCCTTGCTGATAAAGGGCTGAGAGCTTAGAGAAACAGAGTGAGAGCTGCTGTCACACAGCATTACCAGCTCTGGATCTCAGGTTCCAACCTCAGGACCAGCAGCACAAAGACAAGTGTCTCCTCAGATGCACTCTGAAGCACTTTTTTAAACAAGTATTCTCTGTGTCTGTGCAGCATTTACTTTGCAAAAGGATTCTTAAACATGAAAACACACAAAAGTTGCAATTTTCTAATCAGACAGAGGAACTATTTGCTTACCCGGCATGTAGTAAAGTGGTGCTTTTAGTCCAAACATGGTCACTGTTTGAGAGTCATGAAGAGAGAGAAACTTGTGTGAAATGTGCAGGCAGCCGTCCTGTCCTGGATGACTGAGCGAGAGAGGGGCTGCGCCCTCACAGCCACCCAGAAACGAGGCTCTGTGTGTGGGGAAGCTGGGCTGGGACTCAGCCTGTCATCCCCGCTCTCTGGTCCTCGCTAACCAAGCGTGAGGCTGGGACCGCCCAGCCAGCTAGGACACACACATGCACTCACACAGACAGATACACACAGACAGAGTGGTGCAAGGGTCAACCCCCTGAGCACGCCCCCGCTCTCGACCTCCTCGCTCGCGCTGCTGATCCCCTGGGCGAGGGGGTCACACTCACTCGCTGTCCGTTTCCAAGCAGCAGCAGAAGGAAGAGCGCTTCCTCTGGCTTTTCTTTTACGCACATACACAAACACCAAGGGAGACGGGACAGCCGGAGAGAGATGTAAAAGCTCGCAGTCCAGTGCCAAGAAGAGGTGAAAAGGAGGCAAGAGGGAGGATAAAATACAGGCTGGGTAAATCCTGCAGACGAGTGACGACTGGATCCTGGGACTGTCTTTTATCCCTCAATCCAAGAAAGATGATCAGAGGAGAATCGCTCTGCTTCCTCCGCTACTGCTGCCACTCTCTCTCTCTCGCTCTCTCATTTCTCACCCTCCCTTTTTTTTCACCCTCTCTTTCACGCTGATACGGAGAGAGAAGGAGGTGGAGGAGAGGAGGAGAGGAGGAGGGCAGAATGAAGTCCCTACAGGCAGCAACACAGCCAGATAGCAATGTGTATTCATGTGTGTGCGTAAGGGGGATGGTGGTGTGAGAAGTAACACACAAGGAGGATGCAGATGAGAGAGGGGAAGATACTGGGCAGTGCAGGTTCTTCAGCAGAGGAGGAGAGTGCATGGTCACAGTTCAGTTGGAGTCAGGGTGGCAGCTGATTGGCTGGCCCCGGTGACAGCAAGAGGCCAACGACTATCAAGGGAGCATCTGTTCGCACTGTATCAGACAGGAAGAAAGTAAAAAGCAATGGAGAGTGCAGGGATAAGAGTGCCGTGGGTCTTCAAGGGCAGCTCACAATAGAACAGCTACGTGTTTGGAAGAGGAGAATATAAAAGATCCCCCGCCTCCGTCCTCTCTCCTCTGAAAATAAGAGTCCTCCTCGTCTCTGTCTGCGAGTGTGTGGGTAGGTTTTGTGTGTCCGTCTAGGAAAACTTGGCTTGTGCAGCCTAGCGCACAGACTGCTCAGCATGCTGCGCTGACAGCAGACTTTCCCCCGTTCTCTTTCTCTCTCCCTCCTCTTCATCACACACATACACATGAATAAACCTGACTGTGACGGTGGCAGCACACGGGTGAGGAGTTAACTATCTTTTGGGATGCGGCCATGCCAAACAAAACCAAGAAAACAGCAGGAGAAAGGGGGCAAGAGGGAGAAAGAAAGTAGCAGAAAGGGAGAAATGATGGGGAAATAGTTGGGCAGGACAGTTTACCCTGAGGGCTGACTTGCTCTAAAACCCATTCTGTGAGACCCACAGCAGGGGAGAAGGAGAGGGGGAGGAAGGGGGAGGATGAGAGAAAGAGGAAGGAGGCAGATTGAGGGGTTCTGCGCCTTTAGGGAGACTCAGAGGACAGAGAAAAAGAAGAAAAACTCCTCAACAAGCACAGTGAGAAAAAGTGGGAGGCATGCTCACAGGCAAATAGGGCAAATAATCACTAATAAGCACTGATGATTGAAGGTAAGAGGAGAGACAGACACAAGGAGAGGGGAGTCCAGAGATCGAGAGGATAAGGAGAGGGGGAGGGGAGAGGGGGAGTCATCCTGAGAACAAAGCCCATTTTATTTATACAAAGACAGGAAATGTGCAAATGTTTAATTAAGACAAGTGTGAATGCTACAGCACAGATACGTGAGCATGTGCACCCCCCTTTGTGCTCTATTACAGCACATAAAGTGCAGAATGTGTGCAAACAACACACATTAGCATCGCTGGAAGGCATGTGTGTGCTTCTGTGTTACCTTACACAGGTGTGAGTGTGAGCCAGGTGTTGAGGTGTCTCGCACCTCGTGAGACAGGTTGGGAGGTGATCTGTGCCCCCTGAGGTGCTACATGACCAAGTCTGATGACAAACTGACAGACAGAGACAGACAAAGGCTAAAAATACAGCAGACAGCCTGCTTAAGGTGGACGAGATGGAAACTGGGACAAACGGGACGTTTTTTAACATACAGGTGCAGCCAATCTTCCTGGCTAGCTTTCATAATATTCAAGAAGGGTGCAGACTAAATGTATGTTAATTACTTAGAGAGGGCATAGGTTTTAAAGAGGACTTTTATTTATTGCTGAAAATGCGTCTCTGAAGTTGTTCCCTGTTTCCTGGCTGTGGAGTTGTGTTTGAAATATTTTCAAAGGAACAGGTTGCACCAAATTTTTAAAACTTTTTTTCAATTAATTTTTTAGAGGTTGCGTGTTTTCCAACTGTTAAAAATCTTGTACGCACAGTCAGGCCTGCCCACTGAATTGGCAGGATCCCTGAAAACCCCTTAGAATGGGCCCTCCCTATATACATATCAATGTATATGATCAAGAGCATTGATGCTGGCATCCTGAATAAAAGTTACCTCATTTTGGAGATGTGTCAAGCTATTATTGGTTCTGGATGTTTAAATTACTATTTGTCACTTTTTTTCCAAAACTTTTTCCATTCATTTCACCACTATCATTTACCACTTTTACCACTTTCCATCAATTTTATGCGCTTCATAGCCTTTTTGCCTGTTTTATTAACCATTTTGCTGCATTTTAACAGATTTTTGTAGCTTTTAAAATCCTATTCACTAACTTTTCCACCCATTTTTGCCACTTTAACCTGTTTTTATCACTTTTAAACCAGTTTTCACCATTTTTCTGCCTACATTTTTGCCACCTTCTGTAATCATAATTCACCTCCTTTACCGAACTTTTTGATTCTTTTAAAATGACCCATTTTGACACTTTTTAAACCATTTTCACTACTTTTTTCCTGCCTGTTTTTGCCACCATTTACCCCTTTTCATCACCTTTTATTTCTATTTCTGCAGAATTTCACTTTTTCTTATGCCATTTTTTGCCACTTTCAGCTGATTTTTGTCTCTGTTATTTCATTTTTGCCATTTTTAACTTATTTTCATTGTTTTAAGAAACAGGGGTTCGTTTTTGACAAAGGCTATGCCCCAGCATACATTGATATGATAATATATATCGTTTTGATAGGAGTAGTTTTTATTATTTAAGAATTAAATAAAAAATTAAATCTGGTTATCACAGTCGTTGTCAACATTAAAATTGACTATGATTTTGCTGACCCCAGTAGGCATGAAATTTGGCTTGGCCTTAGCAAGCTTCCCCCTTTCTTTCTTTCATTATGAGCTATCCAGGCTGTCTCCACCCCGATAGACGCAGTAAGAGCCACGCAGTTTGACAAAGCATGACGTGTGATGGAACACACTGCCACTGGCTGTCACAGTTCGTCAAAAGGATTGTGGGATACAAAATGGCATCGAGTATTAGAATAAAAAATCAAAAAGACATTCAGTGTTATAGTTTCTGGTGTGGATTTAACCCTTAGAAACCCTGGAAAAACAACCAAGTTCCAGGCTCTCTAGAAAAGATTCTGGAAGCAATTCATAGGCATAGATAGCGTCATTGGAACAGCACGAAGGTGAGCTTGAAGAGGGAAAAAAGTAAGAGGCTAAGATTTATGGTTCAAAAGTTGTTCAAGATATTTACTGAAGTTATTCAAAGAGGCTTAACCAGGAGGCTAGCTGGTCCAACCCACATGCGCTGATATTGATAAATTACGTTAGTGGAGGGTCAGTTTATCAGGCTTTAAGGGATCCAGCCATTACTGTGGGCCTGCCAACACTGCTCTTTCTTTCGGCATTAAGGTTGTCTCTATATGATATGTTTATCGACGCACAAAAGTCATGCCCACAACAGGATTATTCACAAGTTTCAATTACAAGTTGTCAAAAACATCATGGTTTTCATAGTCCATTGGCTATGTCTGTTAGGTTATAGTGAGGTTATAAGAACAAAAATAATATGAGCTTCATTAATTTTTTAAATGTCAAGCATTCCTTGCATTAAAAGCAATGCAAAGAGTTTGGTCAAACACAAGGATTCGAAATTTTCAGAAGACTGAGCTGCTCTGATGTTAACAGGTAGAGTGTTAAACAGATGCGAAGCAGCCACTACACTTGTTGTGTTTTTCTTCCTGTCAATCAAATGATAACATCAAACAAACAAACAACACATTTTTGAGCAATTTAACATGGGAATCAATCCCAAGTGTCGTTTGATCTGCAGTGTGTCTCCTCTTGTCTTCTGGCTCCTACTATTCTGTCTTTCGTGTTTTTTTTACAAATTCAAAACTCTCACAAAAATGGAGAGATTTGTTTCCTGCCAGCCCCGTTGTAGAGATTTCTGTAAGAAGTCAGGGTGAGTTGAATGAGTGAATGAATCAATAAATCCTTATGAGGTGTTACTAAAAACAGCAAAGTAATTCTTGAGTCACATAGCGCAACCAAAAACTTAATAATAGAGAATGCTTTCAGTCTCACTGTACAGTCCAGAGTGCTGTTTGTTGATATGTGAATGCAGCTGGAAATATTCCAGAAAATAAACTGAAAGCCAGCTTGTGTGATCTTCATGGTCACATGCCTGTTTTAGACTGGGTGAGTGTTGTCTTTGTATCGCTGCCACGTGTCCACTCCGGCTTTCACTTTCACGGCTTTTATACCAGACAAGTGTGTGCTGCATGTTGTCAGTGTCTCCCTGCTGTAACAGTCTGTCTTTCCTTATAAATTTTACCTTAATAACTCTCAATACAAGCAACCTGATTGATTGTGTGGCATACCTGAGCTGGGAAAAATTCAGAATAAGATGTGCTCTAAATGCTAAGTGGGCTTTAATTTTTAAAACTACAAACCAGAAGCGTGATCGTACTGTTTATCTTCCCTGTGCCATATTCTACCTGGGTAGAAGCAGAAAGCTTCAGTAATCATTGAACTTTAGAGAACAACTTTATTAGACTGACCTCTTTCATCTTGAGGCCTTAATCTGGACCTCTATTTATCATTTACCTGCTTTTTTAGCTGAGAGAGGCGTAGTTCAAATCATAATAATAATAAATTCATCATTTGAAAATTCACTCACCGACCACTTCATGATACACATCTGTGCAATATGATGCACACCAGTAACAACATCTCTACCATGAATGACTTTATAAATGTTGGTGACTGTCAGACAGATGACTCATTCGTCTCTATGTTTATTACTGGGATTATAGTGAGTGTTGCTGTTGTTGTAAGAGGTGTTACTAATATTTTGCCCTTCTGGTGCATGTGAGTGGGGTTAGCGAAATAGCACAGACTCCTCAATATGATGCTCCTCATACCAACTCAAGAAAAAAATAAGGAATTATCAGATTTCTGACAATCTAGCTATTTTTTTTATTTATCAATTATTCAAAAAATTTAAAAATGTAATCAGCCGATATATCAGTTATCAGAATTATTCATTTCCTAATATCAGTATTGTCGCTGGCCTCGGCCTCCAAAATCTGTAACAGTCGGGACGTAGTTTTTCTAAATCCAGTGCTAAATCACTACTTTTTATATGGTGCTGTTGCCTAAACAGTGCCTGAATCAACACTTATGAGAGAAAAAAGTGGGTTAAAAGTCAGTGGGTGACTAAAACACGGTATTTATAGAAAATATGACATCAAATGAACACTTTTTAAGACATTTTAAGACGCTCTTCACTCATTTTGAGACCCCTTTGGATCACCAGTTTCTTACCCAGCTACACATTTGTGAAAAGGTTTTCTGCTCACGTAAAAACGTGGCAACAAAAAATGCCAGAAGTATGTCTCACTGCAGTATGAAAATTAAGCTTTCTAGTAGCATTTAGAGATTAGACTATGAGATCCTCAGTTTGATACAATAAAGTAGGACAATATAGGTTTTAAGAAAAAAGTACAAGGTATAATTGTCCATTTGGGATACATATATGTTTTATTCATTTTAATAATTTATTTCCACCAGTCTGGATAGCCTTTGTACTCTCTTAACATACAACGAAGATATTTGGCATATTTAAATGCATTAATCTATTCTGATTTAATTAGTTTCACCTCTGGGAATCAATAGTCTTATCTTAATCATGTGTAGTATGACTATTGTGAATCTGAACTCTGTATGGCAGTTGCTGCTCTTTTCCAGACAGCACGTGTTAATGTTCCCTACCACAGTAAAAGCTACTATGCAGAAAATGGGGCATTCTGGTCAGACACCAAGTAGTTGATGGCTAAAAAGTCATATAAACTCACGAGAACGCCATAAAAAGTAATATTACAATATCACTAGCATGCAAGTATTGCTGTAACCCTGTCCATATTAATAGCGCTAATAAAACTGACCGAAATCCGTCATAGCTACTGACAATTTTAATGTAACATGTTTAGTTGTTGTAGCACATACCTGAGAAGTTTGCTGCTGCTTGGGGGAAATATCCAGGTCCTCTGGGCTTAAAAAAGTCACTGATTAGGATTTCTGTCTTAAATTGCTCTCAGGCTTCATCACAAACTAGCTGACTGAGCACATTAGCTAGCATTAGTAGACTGCATGCTAGTGTTACACTTTACTGCAAAGCTGCTTTTTATTCCCAAAACTTTATCAGGTATACAGCAGTTCTCAGCATTGGCTCCAGCTTCCTCTTCTCCTCTACCCATCTCCCGGAAATCTCAAACATACATTTGTCAGTAATTTACCTGCACACATGACTACAGCTGGCAAGAGGCGCAGTGAGATTATGGCACGCGCTCGGTGGGACAGAACATGAGCGTGCAGGATAACGTCACAGTTCCAAAATAATCGCTCAGTGATTAAAATAAAATATCAAACACTAAAGCTGAAAAAATAGCCCAAAATCTCTTTAGATGAATGAAAAATCAAAGAGCAACAAAAAGTAAGACTTTATACTCTAATATTATATACTATACTATATATTTATATATTTCAAATACTTTTTAAAAAGTAAAAAAGTTTTAAAAGCCTGGCTAAATTGATATATCAACTTTTAATACTTTTAATGACCCCTGTCTGAGTATTTTAAATGATTCACAGACATATCTGAATAAAGATGCCAGTAGCACATGGGATAAGAAAAGGAAACCAGTGTAACTCAACACATAAATTACACAAATTCCATTCAATCCTCTTCATTTGGGGTGGCAGGATATTAAAATGTAGTATGTATCTGTGTTGTAATTCAAACAGGTAGGTATTGGATGTGCTGGTACTGGTACCATGTCGGTACCAGATTACTCATCTCTAACATTTCTGGAATACTTCAGTGCACCTAAGATCTTTAAATGTGGTAATGTCAAACATTACTATGAATCAAAGCACACATTTTTGAACCACCACACTCACACCTGACCTGAGGAAGTGGGAAACTAACAACCAAATGTAGGTATGATGAAGGACACACTCTTTCTCTGACCCTTAAAGTTGTTCTGGCCTTATGTTGACATACATGCCTTGATGGCTCCAGGATTGTCTGATAAAGGCTTGATTTCAGCTCAGATTTAAACTTTTAGCAGAACAACTAAGAGGGAAAGATAGAGAAAAGCACATATCAAAGCTGTTTAATGTTTTGAAGTTTTCTTATTCAAAAATTGGATTCAAAAGTTAATATCTAGAAAACAAGAGAGGAGGAAACAAACGCTCCAACTTTTATTACATTTTTTAAACTAAGCTTATTTCATGTGAACTAGGCACTTTTAAAGAGCTATTTTTATTTTAATAACCTAAACAGTTTCTTTTACTTGCAACAAAAATAATTTGTATGGATATTTTTGAGGTATTGTTACATTGATATAGTTTTTTATTAACTCCATTCCATTAAATATTGTTGTTTTAATGTTTCTCATCCAGACCACCAACAATTTTGATGGATGACTCCTGGGAAAGTGCCTAAAATCAAACTACAATTCTACATGGTTGCATTATAGAAGTGGACATTGACAGGATAGAATAGAATGTATATTTTTAAATGTTGCTTCTTATTTAAGGAGAGGAAAAGCTAGAGAACGGCTATGATCTCCTGATCCTCCCCATTCTCCTTTAAGGTGGCATAATGATTCACATTTGACGAGTGCACTGCAGAAGAAGGCACGCACACACAAGTGCTTCCACACATATGAACACCCTGAAAGGCTATAAAAGCTCCTCAGGGACCAGAGCGATGTGACTGAAAACACTGTGATCAAGAAGTAAAGGAGAGCGCGAGAGGAGAAGGGAGGAAAGAGGAGAAGAACAAAACAAGTGAAACAGGGGTGCTAGAAAAAAGGGAAAGAAAGATGAAAATGGGATGGGAGGGAGGGCACAGAAGCTGACAAAGACAGGGATGAAGAGGGAAGAAGAAGAGAGGAAGAGAGAGCATGAAGGATGTCTCCCACACACACATACACAGATAGACCTGCCACGCTTACTTCCTATCAGCCCACCGTACGATTGTCTTCCCTTCCCCCCTCTTACAAATATAATCACTCTCTCCATCGCAGTGTGAGTGTGTGTGTTTGTGTGTGTTGGAATGGGTTGAAAGATGGTCTGTCTCCTTCCACAGCAGGGAAAGCAAAGATAAAGCATTACTATAATCTTTCCCCACCACACACAGCCTCTGGAGCTGCACACAGTCCCACAGACACACACAAACAAACACTCACACATACATGCCGTAAACTCCTGTGCTTGCACTCTGACATGATGCAAAAAACAGGTCCGTTTTTCAGAGCAGGTGCTGGATTTTCAGACAGAGTACTAGAGTGAGTGTTTGGGTGTGCCGTGAGGAGGAAAGGAAGGTCCTTCAAATCCAAATGTGACTTTTTGTATGGAAGCTGCATTCAGGCCTTTTCAGTACTTTTAGAATGATCATGGTGCAAAATAAATGTGGAGCACAGGAGGTCAGCCATGGCATTGAAGTCCTGTAAAAATATTAGTTAAAATGTGCACCTTTGAAACCCATAGAAAGGTTAATTTTAGCTCCCATAGCACAAGGTTGCACTGACCTTTTTTTAATATCACTTTATCTTAAATCCCTTTTGCTTATACAGCATAACTTAAATATTTTTAATAAAATATGAACTTTGGCGCAAGATAACAGCCCTAAAAATAAATGGGCTAACATGATTAAGTCTTTTTGCACATAATTTATATTTAAACAACAGCTGTCAAATTTTCAAGAGTCTTTTTTGTCCAAATAAATATCCTACCGTGGACTTGTTACTGAGGTATTATCATACCTTGAGATTAGATGCCGTTATGTGCTATAATCTGTGTGGATAATTTTTGGTGGCCTTGTTGAGTTTTTACTTCAGCTCAGAATTTTTATATTGTGTTCTCAATTTGCAATACAATGACTGTTGCGGTCACCTGTGAAGCACATAGTGTTGCCCTGCATATGAAATGGCTATATAAATAAAGTTTTATTTGATTTGATCCCTATTGGGCACAAGATGGAAATTCTGATGTGTTTTGAAGGTCAAAGATGAGAGAAAATGACGGCACTGTGGGAATATTATGCCAAAAGAAGAGATAAACAAAACATTGGCATCGTCCCAGAATTTATCTCTTCTTGTAAGATTTTCTTCACAAAGTCTGAGAGAAAAGGCAGACAGCAGTATTTCATACTAAGCTGTAAAATGAACATGCTACTTTGTTATAGCTTGTAATGAACTAAAATGTTGGAAAACTTCAGAACTTTTGTCTTATAAACCAATTAAGGGTTGGACACTTTGTGTGCAGGATGAGGTTCAATCAATAAATCAAACAACATTACTGGAATAACAAACAAAGGGGAAAAGTACTACCCAAAAACCAGCTAAAGTTTGGGATCACCAGCCAGTCTGATTTTTAGGATGGCCCTGCCCCAGAGTTGTATTCAGTTATAGTGAAAAATCAGGTCCTTGCTCTCAGAGCTATACTATCATAGAAAATTAATCCATGACCTTTGGCCTATCAGAATAACATGGTGTTTACATAGTCACTTACAATATATACACATATTACTGACACTATCCCATCTTATTTATTCTGTAAACCTGACAGGCTTAGAGATAAACAACCTGTGACCTTAGCAAAATACAAATCCATATACTCGTAATGGCATGGTTGATATGGTTTAAAGGGGACATATTTTACCTTTTAAGACAAGTTTACATTGGTCTCAGAGTTCCCAAAAACATGCCTGTGAAATCTGTTGCTGAAAAAACCCTCCAGTATTGAATTTTTGCATATCTAAAAAGCCCTCTGTTTCAGCCCTGCACAGAACGAGCTGTTTGTGTCATTAGTTTTAAACGTTACTGAGCCGTCTGACCCCGCCCCGACTCCGCCCCTCTCTGGAAATGAATGTGACTTAATGGATGTGGCTCCCCTGATTTTCCCATAGCTGGCAGCTGAGAGGAGGATGAGGAGAGGAAAGCAGAACTTTCTTCTAAGCAGGGAGGGCCTACCGAACCTGGGGGCTGTGCTAACATGACATCATGAGGGGAAAGTCTGAGAATGGAAAATCGGGGGGGGGGGGGTTCTGGCACTTGAGGGGATTGTGGACAGGCTAAGGGCACATATTTTTGTTAGATAAGCCCAAAAAAGTAATGTTTGCATAATATGTCCCCTTTTATAGCATAATTTAAGCTTCTAAAAATATAACTTCTGTGTATTAAACAGCTTGTGCCTGGACATGAGCACCATATCATCACAAACGTATCGCAGATGTAAGCAAAATCAAAAAAAAAAAAAAATAATGAAACATCTCCATAGGATGCTCATATGTCATTTTGTTTTAAACAAGAATGGGAGTTAATGTGGGTAAAAACATCATCATGGCTCCACGGTTCAGCCTCACAAAGAAATGAAAGAAAGGTGTGCAGAGAAATGCGTAGAGCTTGAGCGATTCGGCACAAATGATACAGACTTTTTTGGTACAGTGTGTCACTGTGTATCAAATCTGACCAGAAATGATATCTCATCACCCTTCACTAACCCCCCATTTACAGAGACCCACACCCGCTCCACCATTACACACAGCCATTTAACCTGACCCCTCACTGGTGATTAGAAGCCTGTGAAGTGTGTGTGAGCACATGTGTGTGTGTGTGTGTGTCCACATCTTTGTGTGTGAGATGCTTCTCTCCGTATGCTAATCACAGCCTAGCACTGAGAATTAATTTGCAAATGTGTCATTACCCATCAGGCTCAACAGCAATAACCCTGCAATTACACAACTCTCGCCCGGCCAGCTGAGCACCACACAACCACACAAATGCACACATCGCACAACCACATAAACACGCTGCTTCTACAAAGCAGAACAACAAAGCTTAAATAGAGAGATTCATTACCACCAAAAACACTGTTCACTTTGCATCCATGCTGTGATATGGAACGTGTTTACAGTGCATTCACAGCTCCTCACCTTAGTGTCAATAGGACACAACCATGGTCAGCTGAGCACTTTCACACACTCCTGTTTCTTAGCAACATTATCCAGGAGTGTGGCCCCAGCGGCATTGTATTCACACACAACGCCTTAAGACAACAGATAGCTGAGCAATGCATGTAGGTGTGTGTGTCTGAGAGTGTGCACTTGAGTTTAAGCACTTACCTGTGAAGTGAGAGGGTCAGGATCAGAGGTGAAGTGTGCAGCAGCAGTGAGGAGGAGGAGGATGGTCGACATGGAAAAGAAGAAGAGAATAGCAAAACTGTGAGGATAAATACAATATATGAGGCACGCAAAGAAGTAGTTTCACTGGAAATCTTATCACAAAGATTCAGCTTGTGCTCCAAGAGATACATATGCCACATATATGGAGCAATGGAAAAAAAAAAAATCATACATTAAGGAGCAAGGCTGCCCATGGGGGGGATAAGGGGGGAGCTTTCTGGGGTCAAGCAAAATGGAGGTCAGCAAATCATTGTCTATAGTAAAGGTAATCTGTGATAACTATATCCTATAACTAACTTGAATAATAACCACTCAAGGTCACACTTCTTATCTTAATACTTAATATTTTTTGTGCATAAGTGTGCAAAGAATCATACTAAAGAATCTGAAAATAAAGTGTACAATCAGCAAACTGAAACCATCCAAGACTTTTGTGTGGAACAATGAACAACTGTATTTGGCCACACCTGCTAATTACTGAATTTAGGAGTTTAAATCAGACCTGCTGCCACAGGTGTATAAAATCAAACACCTAGCCATGCAGTCTCCATTTGCAAACATGTGTGATATAGAATGGGTTGTTCTGAAGAGTGCAGTGACTTTAAGCGTGGTACTGTGATGGATGCCACCTTTATAATAAGACGGTTTGCAAAATTTCATCCCTGCTGGATATTCCACAGTCAACTGTAAGTGATATCAGAATGTGGAAGCATTTCAGAGCAACAGCAACTCAGCCACAAAGCAGAAGACCAAGTAAAATCACAAAGAGGGGCCAACAACTGCAAAGGCGCATGGTGCATAAAAGTCGCCAACGTGAAGAGTTCTGAACTTCCACTGGTATAGATGCCAGCACAAAAATTGTGGGGTGGGAGCTTCATGGAATGGGTTTTCATGGATGAGCAGCTGTATGCAAGCCCCACATCAGCAAGCCCCATGCCAAATGTCAGACGGAGTGATGTAATGCACACTTACAGTGGACTGTGGAGCGGTGGAAACTTGTTCTGTGGAGTGATGAATCACACTTCTCTGTGTGGCAGTCAGATGGGCAAGTTTGGGTTTGGCAGATGCAGAGAATGTTACCTGTCTGACTGCTTTGTCCCAGCTGTGAAGTTTGGTGGAGGAGGGATTACGGTATCGGGCTGTTTTTCAGCCCCATAAATAATAAGTTCATTTTCTTTGAGTGAATAATGATAAAAGAGAAAAAAAACAGTCAAATTTTGATGATAATTGCCTAACATCTAAATAAAAGAGGACAAAATAAGGATTTTAAATGTAACTTAGTGCTGTACGCTACACTGAAGGATACTGCAGTAGAGCGTAGTGATAGAAGCACTGTATTCGATTTGAAACACATTCAGGGTCATATTTACTAGTCTTTTCTATAGACGGTGCTATGGAAAATGCAGTGCTCAGCACTTCTTACACTGACATTTCAGATTTTCTAAGCTTTACCTAGGGCTGGGCGATTATGGCAAAAATCAAAATCATAATTAATTGAACTTTTTACCTCGATTATGATTGATGAACGATTATCTCCCCCCTGCCTCGACTCTGTGTTGTAAATATTTGTATAATTTTAAAACAAATAACTGAAAGGAACATGTAATTTATTAGCAATGTATGGTTATATATATATATATTTTTTTTTAAATCAAAACACACTTTCTTCACACTATTGTGATACTTTTGTATATAAAGTAGAAAATAACTAATCCTCACTTTGCACAGTCAGCTCTGTGTTTCAGTTTTAGCAGACTGGATGGTGCAGTAGTAGAGAGAGAATTACAAGGGGAAAAAATAATTGAAATAATTGACATGGCAGGTTTACATTGGTGAGAGGCTCTAAATGTCGGTTTTGATTGTTTTTTGATTAATTGCCCAGCACTAGCTTTACCTGTATGGAATGTGCACTACAAAGATAATGCGGATATAAATATTTATTCAGCAGTGGTTTCCAAAGAGTTAGCCACCCAGGCAAGGCAGAACCGAGCTAGACAGACTGGGATGTCACACGCAAAAGGCCTTGACTTGTCAATCCGTCCCAAACTGGTCACAGTTGCCTTGCCAGACTTTGACCCTGATGTCGAACAGCAGAGATGACATAACCTCAAGAGGGAAAGCATGCTTCTCACTTATACCAAAAGTAATGTAGAGCACTATATAGTGGTCTGTTTTCTTTTGTCAAGATATACAAAAGCCAGAATCAAAGCCTTCTGTTGCTTGTAATGAGTTAAAAATAATTCACTGTGCAGCAAGCACATTTTACTTGTTGAGTGTCTTGACAGAGATGTCTAAATTAGTTGGTATTTCTCATCCGAAGAACTTTTACAGGTAAATCTTGCTGCACTGGCAGGTGTTTTTTTACTGAAAGCCTGAATTTTGTAATTAATGTGCTGAAATAAGATGTTTTCCAGGCTTAGATTAAGTGTAATGAGATATTTTTGACTAGAAATTAGACAACAACCATTTTTTTGCTCATGGTTACACTGCTACACTCCCAAACTTTTCAGCCTGCAACCCCAAAAATAGCAGTGCTAGAGACTGCCCCCCCCATTTGAAGGTGATTAAAGTATAGTGAACACAGCCATGCACATTCAAGAAGAGTCATAAGCAGACGTATGTTTGAAGGATTTTTAAAAGATTACTTTGATGACAGTTTAAATCTCACCAAATGACCATGTTTGTATTTTACATTAACCAATTTTGTGCATATATTTTTACAATAAAGGATAAATATATACAGCTTGAAATGTTTTAAGAATATAGTTTGTTTTTTGGAAAATACCTAATGACCCCCTCGAATTGTCTCGTGACCCCCTGGGGGGTCCTGACCCCCATTTTGGAAATCACTGGTCAACAGCACGCTTCCACATAGAAATGTCTGGAAGTTGTTGTAGCTGTCTTAACCATTGCATATATGTTTAAGATTAATACACCCTCCACTGGAAGAAGGCACTTCACTGATGAACTGAAGCGATTTAAACTAAGAGGTAATATTTAGCTCTAAAATAGATAGAAATGTGGACATTTACACCTAATTCAAGATAAATGTGCTCATTAAAACAATGATTTGTGCAGCGTGGATAGCCCTGAAAGCATTCTCTAGACTCTCTCTTGATGGCATCTTCAGGGGCCTCTCAAGTTTTCCAGCTTTTAAAGAGTCACATTTTAATATTCACAAATCAAGCCAGCTCTCCTCCTGCTCTTCACTATTCTGTCACTCCTGATTTAAAGTGAATTTGCCTTTTAAATAGCTGCTAACCCTTATTGTGGCTGACACACACACGCACACACATGTGAACACACACTCAGGGGAGCCAGGTGGGGGGAGCTGCTGACCAGAGCTGACAGCCTGATGTGCCGTCATATCATATCCCTCCCACAATGCCTTGTGGCACACCTGCTTTCTAGCACAGAAAACAGAAGCGTCCCTGTTCTCAGCCGAGGGAATGCATCCCGCTGCACGTCTCCGCTCTGATGAGGCTTTTTATAGTCGCTCAGCTCTCTTACCTGCATCCTCCAGCCCTTCATCTGTCTCCATATCAAACACATCAGATGTGCTGCCTCTCAGCGAGCCCGCCGTTATTAGACACAAGAGCAGAGCACCACAGACGAAGTACTGAACCAGAAAGAGAAGGAGGGAGGGGATCTTTAAAAGCGTTGCTCATTTGATTAACAAATATGTGTGCACATGTGTACTGCATGATCTTCACACTGTGTGTCTGTGTGTGTGCACACTAGGTGTGGGTGTGGGTGTGTGAAATGGCCCAGGGGCAGGTGTACGGTATGCAAACGCAGCTCAGGGAACCTAGAGAGCAGACGCAGCAGGAGAATCCTGCTTTACAGCAACATGCCGCAAAGAAGCTGACAACAGGCTGACAGGGTGGGATTGCACACACACATACATACATACAGCCACACAGAGAAGTTAATGTACATGCAGGAAACAGCCCACACAGTCTAGTGTATTTGATTTAATATTTAATTACATATACGCATCCACACACACTACATGCCCACACAAAGAGCTGCCGGCGGTGTGTTTTTCGCCTGACTTGTGCTCTCCTGTGACATTTTCTCATTGGCTTGTTTGTCTCAATTATCCCTGCTTATTGGACAGAGATGGTTAACCCATTAACTCACTCACAGGACGAGCGAGAGAGACTAACAGTAAGAGAGAGAGGGCTGGATTATGGTTTCGGCCTGCCTTAGGCGTGTTATGAATCACACAACTGTACGAGGCCACAAACATGGGCTGGCCTGGCTCGGCGCCAAGCAGACACACAAGCTGTAAACACACAGACACACAAACACAAAGATACACAAATAGGCAGCAGAGAGCAGCTGACAGGGCAGTAGAGCACCAGCACCTTGGGGCCTGTTGGAGAGGCCTGAGCTGACCTTCTCCGCTCACAAATGTGCTTCTGGATTTAACACAGTCTCCTACAAGCAGGCTGCAGCTTTGTTTGTTTGTGCGTGAGTTTTGTAAATCAACATGTGTGTTTGTGTGATAGAAAGCTGTGTCTAAGAGGAGGCTGCCCTGCCCTGTGTCAGACCTCTGCTGTGTTCAGTAAGTGAGGCGTGCTAATACTGCGTGTGCTCAGGTTTCACGCATCAGCACACAGTCGAAGAGACTTACCCGAGGTCACAGACTGTCAAACCCTTCCTCCCCCTCCTCACCCCTACCTCTTTTCTCTCTCCTCCTCCTCCCCTCTGCGACTCAGACCCTTCTCTTTCTCCCGCTAAACACTTTACCTTGAGCGAAGCTTTGGCGCTCTATCCTTCAGTTTCCCTTTACTCCCTCCCTCTCTGCATCCTTCAGTCCTCCCTCCCTCCCTCCTCCTTACTCCCCCGAGGATTCCATCAGGCTCAGTCTTTTAGTATCTTTAATGTCTTTTACCTGTCAACAGAGGAGAGAATGTGCAAGCAGCTCCCCAACAAAGGAAAAACACCCTCCTGTCATCTCAGAAAAATGCTGCAGGGACGAGGGGGGGGGAGTGAGATCGACAGAGGGGGAGAGGGGGGGACAGGGAGCCAGATAACATGGGGTGTGGGATAAAAAAGGGAAATGTTGAGGGAAGGGGAGAGAAAAATGAGGCAGAGGGAGTTTGGTGCTGTTAATATGTGTTAAATAAACACAAGTGGGCCAAGAAAGCAGTTTGAAAAAGGGCTGAACAATGTGGGGAAATAACCTAAATGGGATGTTTTTCAATATCTCCATTAGTGATGCTCTTAGGTGTAAAATTTCCCATCAGATTAAACAAAAAATATAATAGTGTTACGCCGACAAGTCTTAAGTCACATAATTTTCATTTTGCAAACTAACTTCACAATGCTACAGTACATAAAGCCGTAATAATGCAAAGTTGCTTTACAGTATGTGTTGGATCCTTTTTTGCAGGTGAACGTCCACATTCCTGCTGAGAGTCCACACTACACACCGCTAATATGCAATAGATCCTGACACAACGTCCAGACCGGTGGTTCTCAACTGGTCTGGTAACAGGACCCACCTCGTCCTTACTGACAGATTGCGACCACAATTCCTTATATCTAAAATCATAACCAAGTGTTTTTAATTAAAAATGTGTGTGTTTGAACTTGAGATGTAGCAAAATATGCTTAAAAACAAAGAAATGAGGATACTTCCTTCAAAATAAAATCATATAGCTCTTTTGCCACATATTTTTTCTAGGCACATTTCCGTGACTCACTGAAAATGGGTCCTGACCAAACAGTTGAGAACCACTGTTCTAGACAACCTTATCCCTGTTTTCAATTACAGTTACTTTCTAAAAAAGTAAAGTATTACAATACTTAGTTACTCACAGCTAAAAGTAACTAGTTAGATTACTAATTAGATTACTTTAAATTACTTGTTCCCAGAGGTCTTCTGTAACTTAATTGCCAATGAAATATAAAATGCTAAACCTTAATTATCCCCGCATTAGTGTAGTATAAAATAATCACACTATTTTGTGCAGTAAAAGGTGTAAGGATACATGAGTGCTGCCAACATAAGAAGTGATGATACCAGACAGGACGAAGTGTTAGACTTTAGTCAGGAGTCCATAATGTCTGTCATGTGATCTGTTCAGTAGTCATGTTATTAAAGTCAACAAAGATAGTCACTGCTTCCTGATAATTCTACATAACACAAAGCCTTATTCTAATAAGGAGGGCTTACAGAAGATCTCTCCTCTTTGATCTTTAATACAAAAAAGGTGACAACAAAGTAGTAAAAATTTAACCAAAACAGCACCTCACAGGCAAATATGTCAAGTCAAGGACACAGTAGGGAACATTTCCTCCATGATATGTGCTGCCACACACCTATTTATCTCAGCTGTTGGGGTTACCTGTGGCAGATGTTGGAAATCAAGCTCTGGCTGCCTGGTAGGCATCCTGAACATGACTTGGGCTCCAGCTGTCTTAGCTAGCTTCGTGTTTGCAGAGTTCACGTGATGTTTGAGTTCTCACTTCACCATCACCTTCTTTGTCTTTGGTGCTACAAATCCAGTGTAATGTTCATATCTCCATACATCTAAAGATGTCCTTATTGGAACTGCTTCACCTTTTCCTCTCCCTCCTCCATGGACTCCAGCTAATGTGTCAGTCACCTGAAGAAGTGAATATTTCATCAGCGTGCATTAAAAGGGGCACTTGATTTGCTTTCTCCATGCCCCTGTTTTACAGGAGTTGGAGGAATTATGGTAGCACAAGTAACGGGATTATTATCATTTTATACTGTAAGATGCCTCATAAATTAGCATCAGTTATACGTTACACTACTGCATTACATTAAAAATTTTGTATGATTACAGCAACACATTACACATTGGGTGTGTTACACCCAACAGGGATGGCAACCAACACAACATTAGATATACTAAACAATTTTGAAAAAAAAAAAAAAAATCTGCTTGTTGTTGAATTGTTGTATGTATCATTCTGATGACATTCTCATTTTTGATAAGAAAACATACAAAAATGAGAAAAGTAGGATTTTGTGCAAATTATTCTTGACAAAATTCACACTTGAATATTGCACCTTCTGTGGCCTGAAAATTGCAGTTGGCCGTATTGTGATTAAATCTAATTCAGCTTAAAGTCTCAGCCTTAGTTTGAAAACAGCAACATGTCTCAAACATGCTTCACTTTCCAGATTTGTTGACTGCTTTTGTGCCATGAGCTTTTGTTTCAGTGACAATGAGCTGCTCATGTATGAAGTATCAAACTCTCACACAAACACATGACCTCTCCAGCTTCAGATGTGAATCCCCAGCAGCTCAGTTCAGCTCTGCCACACTCCACAACAAACACACATTCACACAGGATAAAGCCATAAGCCACACAATCCAATAGGCACCTCACTCAATCTGTGACTGTTTCTCCATCCCATGCCCAATGTGTGTGTGTGCCTGTCTGTGTGCGTTTGTGCGGCTGAATCCTCTTCTATTACTAATCTGCTGGCACATCCGCCGTCCTCAGCGCTGCATGCCCTCCTCTCTCCGTATTATTCCGGGATTAGCCTGTGTGTTAGCCTAGCTGCAGCCCACAGCCTTAGCTGGAGAGAGGCAGCCATCTTCGAACAATGCCTATTGATGAAACACTAAGAGGCTTGATTGGATTAATCATCTCTCCCTACATCCTCCTTTTTCCTCCCCTTCTCTCGCTGTCCCTCTTTGTTTCCTTTCCCTTTCTGTCCTTCCGCCTTTCCCTGCTTCCCTTCAAAGCTCAATAACAAACATATTTCCTCATTTCTCCCCAGTGATAAGATGTGACTGTTAACGCCCCCTTGTCGGATAATGAACACAAATAACAGGCTGCAGGTTTTTACGAGGGCACTTCAAGGTAAAAGTAAACATCTAATTAAAAGGAGAATCAAATAGCTTCTGGCTGCTGCGGTGTCGTTATACATTTCACATTACAGTAAGTGGAAGGCCCCTCCTTGATGAGTGAGCCTATGATAACAGCTGGTTATGATTAAAAACAAAGCGTCTTATCATGCGCAAGATGTCGAGGAAGAGACACATACATGATGGTCTTTCTTTCGATGAAACCCGTGAAGAAGAGCTGCCAAATTGTGAGGCAGAGCAGAGAGGAACAGGGGTGAGCCTCTGCAGATTTGGCCTGTGTTTAGCCGGGGCGCTCTACCAAGTGGTAGTCGCCAGCCTGGGCGGCCTTTTGGCCCGCTGTCCCCACCAATCACATTCCAGCCCCTGGCTACACCAGTGAGCAACCCTCCAGTATGATGCCAAACACCCGTACACACACAATCACAGGGGAAACCACAGCTCATACAAGCACCGCAGCCAACTCCATTTTCAAACATGGATAACAACTGAATTAACACTCTGTGATCCTGAGCCAAAGCAGAAGGATGCTCCTTTATATGTTGAAAGACACACAAGCACGGATGCAAATAATTACACATATCCACAAATATACCCACAAACGCAAGAGCCTTTTGGATGGAGTTAACGATGGTTTGTTTTGTCTCATCCAGTCCGTACGTCTGAATCTCTCCTTTTCTCTCTGTGACTCTGTTTTACTTTTTCTGCTGCTGCAAAGATGAAAGCAAATGACTGTCTCATGCTGAAGTTGTTAGCGTTAAAGCTATTTAGACGGAGGCTTCTCTGTGTGACGCTGCGGTGTTAGGATGCAAAAAAAAAAAAAAAATTGGGTTGAGCATAAGAGGTAAGTACAGGCAAAACAGGAATGATATGTTCTCTGACGTGAAGCACCTGAACTTACGTAAATTAATTCTGTTTGGATTTAGAATGAGGCTGATATACATTTCCATCTCTTTCCTCTTACCTTTCCTCCTTTACAAAGTATTCACCTCTTTGGTTGTTTTACCCTTTTACTGATTTAATAAAGCAATCACAGTCAATGCAATTTTGACCAAAGAAAATTACAAAAAAAAAAAAAAAACGAACAAAAAACATTAAAGTGAAAACAGATTTCTACAAAGTTATGTCAACATAACAAAAGTATCTGATATAGAATTAGCGACTGTTTAAATATTCACCCCCTTTAAAGTGACTGAACAGCCAGTTGGTAAAATGGGGATCACCTGAGTGCTGTGGATGTGTCTCAAGTGATTGTAGTATAAAGATAAATGTGTCTCAAAGGCCCAGCCACTACTTAATTAGTATTCCTGGCTACAGTTACACCATGAAGACAAAAGAACACTCTAATCAACTCAGAGAAAAGGTGACTGAAAAGTACCAGTCAGGGGATGGATACAAAAACATTTTCAAGGCACTGAACATCCCCCAGAGTTCAGTTAAATCCTCATCAAGAAATGGAAGGAATGTGGTACATGTGTAAATCTGCCTAGATCAGGCCGTCCTCACAAGCTGAGTGACCGTGTAAGAATGAGACTAATGAGAGAGGCCACCGAGACACCTGTGACTACTCTGAAGGAGTTTCAAGCTTCAGCAGCTGAGATGGGAGAGACTCAGCATATAGCAACTGTTGACCAGGTTCTTGACCAGTCAAAGATTTATGGGAGAGTGGCAAAGAGAAAGCCACTGTTGAACAAAAATCATTAAATCTGGACTAGAGTTCACCAAAAGGCATGTGGGAGACTCCATGGCCAAATGGAAGAAAGTTCTTTGGTCTGATGAGACCAAAACTGGTGCTTTTGGCCATCAGAAAAGATGGTATGTTTGGCAGACACCAAACACACCATCCCCACTGTGAAGCATGCTGATGGCAAGTATCATGCTGTGGGGATGCTTCTCGGCAGCTGACCTTGAAAGGCTTGTAAAGATAGAGGATAAAATGAATGTGGCAAAATATGGGAAAAACCTGGACAATCTTATTCAGTCTGCAAGAGAACTATGGCTAGGGAGAAGATTGATTTTCCAGCAAGACAATAACCTGAAGCATAAGAGAAAACTACACAGAAATGGTTTAAAAACAACAAGGTGAATGTTCTGGAGTGGCTGAGTCAAAGCCCAGACCTCAATCCAACAGGATCTCTTTCTTTTCCACCCTAACTTGTCCCACTGCCATGTTTGCCTCACAGGAGGACCGCACGGTTTTACGTCACACCAAAAATCCACACTCACACAAGGACTTCACACATGAGCACAAGATCTGAGTCTCCTTTTGTTTTTGTTTGCAAAAACAAACCCAATTGTCACAGCTCTGGTTATTTGAGGATGTTTTCTCTACACAGTAGGTAGAAAAAAATGGCAACTATCTAAAAACAGAGAGAGAGAGAGAAAGAGAGAGAGAGAGAGAGAGAGAGAATCACCCTACATCACAGCTATTCATCCTGTCGAGAGGAAGAGAGCGGCTTGGTCCTCCACCAGCGTGGAGAGGAAAGGCCTTCCAAGAATCCCTCTCTCTGCTCTCTGTCTTTTTTCAACTGATAAATGTGTCCAGCAGCCGTATAAATCCCTGTGCTTACTGTGGAGAAATGCTCCATGTGGATCATTTATGTATGGCACAAAAGGAGATAATGCTTGGAAACCTTTCTTTAAACAACTTAAACTGACCTTAAGCTGCACACTGGGCACTTAAACTGTGTGCTCTTCAGCTATGAGACATGAGAAATGAGATAATACTGATCTGCAAGTTTACATTACCCAGAGTGAGCGTGTTGCTCGTGTTTTTCCTGTTAAGATGTCATGACCGTTCAAGGATAAGGTCAAAACAACTCTCCCTCTCTCTCTCTCTTAAAGATGGGAAAAGACGGGAGGAGGACTGGAGGGGGTAACAAAAACCATTGGGGAGGAGAGAGGAGGGGGTTGAGATGGCTTCAAAGGGTCATGCTGTAACCATGGTGCTGCTGAGCTTGGTCACCGTGGGAACAGACCCTTTTAACAATGTTGAGGTTGGGGAGAAGCATGTTTTAATGGAGGGGAGGAGTGCTTTTATTTTCCTTTTCTCACAGCTACTGTATGCATACCACACATGATGCAGTGTATCTTACATTCAGACCCAATGATCAAGAAGTAAATACATTAAACAATTTACTATTAAGTGTTTATGTGTACAAGAGAATGCAGCATTTAAGTTTACACTAGGGCTGTCAGCATGAATGCATTAATCCCAATGCAATTGCACACCATAGTTAATGCTTTTTTAAAATGTTTATATCAGCACACTTTGGTTCGCTCCCTCCCTCCACAAAGTTGTTCGAAAAAACAGTTTGAAAAAGCTCACATACAGCTCAGTGGATCAATCAAAAGTAAACTTCACCTTATGTTATCAAACATTTCACTTTTTACTGTTCCCTCACTTTCCTATTTCATCCATGACAAGTTCCTCAAGGCTCCACAAGTAGCTTACATAGCTCCGTTAACTGTTTAAGCTACATAGATAATGAAGCCATAGACCTTAGTAGCTAAGGTAGCTAAAGTGAAGCTCACAAATCAGTTTTTTAAGCTACGCACCTACGTTAGCTTTAGCTTTGTTTGCAGAAACCAAAATTGCTTAAGCTGAATTAACTACGTGGCTAACGTTGCTAAAGCTAAGCTCACAAAGCAGCTATGTAAGCTATACACCTAAGTCAGCTTAAGCTAGGTTTGCTAAAGCTTACATTGCTAAAGATAACCAGATTATAGATTATGGAGCTAAATAGCTAATGTAGCTAAAGCTAAGATTGCAGCTACGTAAGCTACGCACCTAAATTAGCTTAAGCTGGGTTTGCTAAAGCTTACATTGCTAAAGCTAACAAAACCATAGATAATGGAGCTACATAGCTAATGTAGCTAAAGCTAGCTCACAAAGAAGCTATGTACGCTATGTAGATATATTATGCTACGATGCTACGGTAGCTACATTAAATAAAGCTCAAGTTGTTAAAGCCAACTTTGTGACATGGGCTATATAAAAATGTTAATTACCTAGCTAGTATAGCTATGGTAGCTTTAGTTAAAGCTAAGGATGCTAAAGTGATCCACTGTTCATGAAGCTACTTCTAAAATGGGTCTTTACATGATTTAACACTGGATTAGACCTCTGACCTTTTTCTCTGTTACATTTATGAAATGTTGCTTGGTCTGTAATGTTTGCAATGTGGTTATTATCATCATCATAAATTACGACAGTGACTTTCTGAAATATAGATCATCTCAGATGAACGGTCTGTGAGAGTGGCTGTCAGAGATGTATGCTCTTTAGACAGACCCCTTTCCAAAAATCCAGGCCAGCAATGCCGGCTAAATTTTGTAGCTACAGCTAAACTGCTTTGATACTGCTCTACCTTCAGTGGATATAAATCAGCGCAGTAGATGGATGACATCTTATAGTGTTGAGCTGTTTGCAATATTTTGGTGTGGAAAACTGAGATAGTATTGTATACAGGTTGTGCCAGTTTAAATAGGCTTACACCAATTGACTGGTGTAATGTGTAACCAGCAGGCGTGTGGATGTTAACATGCACAACGCCACTAATACAAGCCACACTCTGCAAACCAATTTGACATCATTTACCTGCAAACATTTTATCCATGTTGAATAAACTCTGCTCAATTTTGACCTTTGCCTTGGTGTTTTTTGAATACAGTATTATATGATGCAGTGAATGAATATAAGTCAAATAATTCAGCTGAAATTGACATTTTTTCTCACCATCTGTCTTTTTTGTGAAGCCATTTTGGAAAAGTTAATCTTGAAGTCAAGTCATGTAAAAAGATCAAGACAAGTGGATGACCAGGCATGTCACAAACCTCCAAAATTAAAGGAAAACACTGTCCAACACATCTTTAAAGCTGAATTTTGTGTGATCATCTGATGAAATAATTGGTTGAGCTAATTTTTGGCTACAGCAGTTTTCCTTTCATTATTAATTACGCCAATGTCCTATAAAACACTTGCTTCTGTACAACAGTCACGGTATTATATGCTTGGACGGATTCCCTGTATCAGCATCACCTCACATAAGTAAAGATAACAGGTTATCCAATTTTTATCATATCCCACCATATTTGTTTCCAGGAACTGATTAATGCTTCAACCCACAAGATGGAAGTGCATGTTTTTTACTTTTTTTGGCAGCGTCTCCAAAGAGTGTGTAAATCGTGGCTGACAGTTGGATGGAAACAGCTTGTGTCTCCTCGCAGGAACCTCTCCTATTAGATACAGATGATGAGCACAGTTTTCCAAAGAGTTTCTGGAGAGGCAGAGCACGATGAAACAGAGGCGCTTCTGTTTTTAAAACACAGTTACTGCAGAATTAGCTTCATCAATCTCTGCTGGGTGCATTGGCGGGATTGTACTCTATTCTGAGACTTAATCTGTGAGAGTGTGTATGTGAGCGGCAGCTGTGTATATGGGCCCAGTGATACCATCTCCAATATGGTCCCACAGTGAGAGAAAGCTGTGCAATTTAGGTGATATTTCTTTGCATGAATGGAGCATAAGGTGTGCTCATGTGTGTTCTCATGTTTCTAAGTGTGATGTGTGAGTGTGAGAGTGTCTGTGATTGATTTTCTGTCCAAGTAAACAAACAGGCTGAATCTGTCATAAGGAGCCACTTACAGCAGTGACCACTGAAGGAGGATTTACAGCACTTTTAATGATCACACCCTCAATTAGACCAGCAGGAAAGTGAGCAAGCTTGTGTTTGTGTATGTGCATGTGAGTTTGTGCTAATAACTTCCACACAAAATAGTAAGATGAAGGGGCTATGAGTAAGCGATGCAACACTTCGATTTCCCCTCTTGCTGTGATGTCACTGAATTTATTACTGGCTCTTTCTTAAGAAGGATCTCGCCATAAATCAGAGAGACACACACAGATATACAAAAACACTCAGAGACACACCCATGGCCGCCTGTCTGAGCAGAGCAGAGGGTCTGTGGATGAGTAGAAGACACAGATGACGAATGGCTCCAGCCTGAGATGAACATACACTCAAGCAGTGCATTCATCGGTCTTGACCTCCAACTTTCTGTTTCTCCTGCTCTGACAGATAACCAACAACATGGTCACTGTGAAACCAGCGGTGAAAAAAGATGGTTACTGGACTCGCTGTCATACAAGAGGTAAAGATGTAACACCATGACCAGGGTGATGACTCCTACTGTATGAAGAACAGGGATAATGGACGAAGGCCCATTCAAAGGCAAGCAGTGAGCACTGTCAGGGCCACCAGGGGTGACAAGAAAGGAGAGTAATTGCCTCAAGGCACTCGAAATGATCTGTGACCCCTTTCCAAGTGTGTGTGCGATTGAAGGGAGGGGGAAGCGTACAGCAGAGAGAGAAATGACCGCTTCGAAATGCCCATTTCCTGCCGCCGTGCATGGGGTCATGCCCGAGCGCTGTGTGGAAGTGTGGGACGGAGCAGAAGGTGGAATAACGGAGGGATAATCTTGTCTGAGCTCCAGTGAGAGAGGGCAGGGGGCTTGTTATGTGAAAATGAAAGGGGAGAGGTGGAGGAAAGAAGAGCCATGGGCCATTAGAGGCACCCCTGCTGGACATAATAGCAGGTAGAGAGAGAGGGGCAGTTCAGTGGAGTGGAGGAAAGAGAGAGCATGTGTAAAACATATTATGTTCAGAAACAAACACAAGGTAAAAGCTCAAAAAATGTAAACAAACATAAGACATGTCTCTTTAGAAGCATACTAATTCCTAATTTTCATACCCTATTAATTTTCCCTTTAACAATATGTGGTCACTTCAGGAGACTTCCTTTGTGGCTTCCTCCAAACTCTCTATAAGCCAGTAGAACCAGAAAGATTTTCCTCAGTCATTTAGTGGAGATCAGTCAACATCACAGACATCACAGCATCAGACCATCAGCATTGGCCCAGAGGCTCTTGGACTTCCCTTTTCCTCCTGAACTGCAAGATGAATTTTTACATTTCGTTTGGTCCCAAACAAACGGCCCTAAAGTCCTAATCCTAAATCCTAAATCCTAAAGCCCCCTATTCTGACATCTCTCCATCAATGCACGTCCATAGCTCCTGTTTGTCTATGTGCATATGTGGCATATGAGGCTACTGTGTGTCAACCTGAATTTCCCCTTAGGATTAATAAAGCAATTAAATCTAAATTATATGACTGAAGGCATTTCTGAAACAGGTCTCAGGATGAGAATAACATTACCATTTATGTGTGCATAAATGCTAAAAACGTGTGTTGTAGCATGGCTTTTTCTTTTGTTTTTACTTTTGTGCTTTCAAACATTGTATTACAGCCATTTTATAAGAAAGTTAACCTTTAATAATAAAACAGTTCTTCATTTAATTTGGCTAAAAAGCAAATATTAAAAAGCACAGCCAATGGTCTGTATGCAAAACAGAGACACAAGAACCCCAATTAATGTTAAAATAATATTCATATTCACACTGTTGGATTTTACATTCTGCTATTCTCTGTAGAAATGTCCCATCCACAGAACAAATCAAAGTCCCTCATCACCATGTAGTCATGAGTCTGCATCACTATTTTTCTTCATCTCTCTGTTGGTATGTGGCACAGCTGCAGGCAGAACAGAGAGACATGGGTAAATTACAACTATAAGAGAGGAGAAATGTGGGATACAATGAAGAAATAGAGAGAAATTCTCAGTTTCCTGGATTCCTCATTTCTATTCCTCCACAGTCTCATTGGTTTGTTCCTGTAACTTCCACTTCTGACACAAACTGCGCTAAGTCCTCAAAACATCAAAAAGAGTGTGTCAGCGGTTTACACAGACAACTGTGGACATGTGTTTATCATCAGATTTTAACCTCTATCTCTCGTCCTCGTGTTTCTTCCATGCAGACTTTATCCCTGACTGACTCATACGCTGCACTTCTACTATCGTAATCTCAGCAGCATTTACTGAGCTAATTAACAGGCCAGAGGGTTGAGTACTGCTCATCTGAGACATCGGCTTCTCTTTGTCTCTCACACACATAGATAACTACACTGGGAGAGAGGAAGAAATGACCAACCTCATCAAAGTCTTTCTTAGAAAATCCTTTCCCTGAATGTAACATATAAAGTGAGAGAAAATCAGTTTATCTCAGAAGGAAAGTGGTTTCATTTAGTCTGTACTTTGGACATTGTTATATTTTAATAAAAATGCAACAAAAGTGGTGCTTTTGACTGGCCATTTTAAGGAAACCCTAAGCAAAGGAATCAATAGTTTTGAAAATAAGCAGTCTGTAAATGAACTAAAATGGATTTATTAAGACCCTCACATACAAAAACTTTCTAAAATTATTGCCTAACTACTTTTAAAAGCCCTCACCAACTACAGTTATGCTCTCATAGCTTGGGCAACACCCACACAATATTAACATTATATGTAAGATAAATCAAAAAATGTTTTTTAAAGTAAGATAACTGCACAGAATTTTTACTGCAATTATAGATGATTTTATACAACCTTCCTGTCATCATCTAGCCTTCGTTTTCAATTATTAACAGCATGTAATCATGAAAAATCCACTGCTTCTGTATTTTGTACATATACAGTACTGTGCAGAACCTTCAGGCATGTTTGGGCTGAGGTAAGACATACATGTGGCGAGAAAGCTGTCTGAGGGCACCACTGGGTAGGAAGGAGGACTGACACAACCCAGGCTGTTCTCTGGATGTACTCACATATTACTAAGGGCATGGGGAAATAATAAGTTGGAAAAATAACAAAGTCCACACCTTTAGAGAGGAGTAAGGGGCGGTTGTGGCAAGTAAGCATGGCCTAGGGTACCATCCAGGTGAGTAGAAGGGTGGTCATGAGCCCCTGGTTGAGCTGTGGTTGTCAAAATGGTCCAAAACCCCGCCAGCAGTCTCTGGGCATATTACCATGGGTGAAGAGGACCGGACAAAAGAGATGCCATCGAGCTTGACATTGAGGTGTGTGTCAACATGTGTCTAGCTTGACTCTAGCTGCCGCCCCCTGTCAAGCCCCAGGCTGTGGCACATTGGGCTTCGTAATGGATCCTAAGCACCCTGCGTGCCTAAACATTATGCACATGACTGTACATGTGTTCAGTCAAATACATGTACCAACCTGCAACATGTGAAATAAGAAAACCCAGCGCTTTGTTCATTAGGCTCTGAAAACACTCAAAATGACGGTATGTTCAGAATGTGTGCACTTTGTGACATCACAGTGACAGTTGTTTTAATAATACCGGCCTCTCACATGGTATCTTCTCCCAGAACCATGGTAGCTCTGTACTCTGCAAAGTCCACAGAGGAGAGGAGCAGGGTGAGAAGGAGCTCATTAAAGGGACACACAACAAACCAAACCAAACATTCTGAGAAAGGCTGCTTAGAGCTGGTTTATACAGGGTCAAAAACCTCCTCTGTTGCTTAAACTATATTATATTTGACCAAAGCATAGCTAAGATGGTTCATTT
Source organism: Cheilinus undulatus (assembly GCF_018320785.1). Taxonomy (NCBI): domain Eukaryota; kingdom Metazoa; phylum Chordata; class Actinopteri; order Labriformes; family Labridae; genus Cheilinus; species Cheilinus undulatus. The sequence continues at coordinate 15,903,819 of NC_054865.1, forward strand.
TCACCACATATAGAACATAGAGTGCACCAAGGTAGAAAAATAAGATGATGTGACACCTTTAAAATCTGTTTAAAGCTATGTAGTCTCACTGAATAGCTGTGTTTGCAAAGTTTGCTCTGTTTTTTCCTTTTTTTCCCCCCACTGGCCAATAACAGGTGTAGACCAGGTACATGTATCTCATACATTTCCTGCCAATAATATCCACACTAAAAAGAACAAGAGCAAGCCTTGAATTGATGAAAGCAGACAGTAGACAGATGAAGAAGAGTCAGAGAGAGGGACAAAGAATCAGAGGAAGGCAGGGAAAGGGCAGGAGCAAAACAGATGTAGTGTAGGTGTAGGAGAGCAGAAAGCAAAAGGCTTTTATCCAGACACAACGCTGGGTAAAATGTCACCTTATTATCGGTCAGAAAGGCCAGCCTCTCTTTCTCTCTGCCACCTAAGGAACATGAAACCAAATAAATTTGCACTTAGAAAGCACAAGATGTGAAGGTCAGGCAGTGTGAGGGCATTATAACTCCAAGAATCATTTTCTCATAGTGTAATATCCAAAGTAGTTTATATTGAAACATTAACATTTCTTTTCTCTGATTCATAAAATCATGCAAAGAGATGATTATTTAAATGCACAGTATGCAAATTCCACTTCCAGGAGGCTTACGATCAAAACAATAAGAAAACATGAAAAGGAGATATGCAGTGCACAGCTATGCCCACGTCTTTTGTCTTGTTTTAAATCAAGGACTCTGTTCTCTAAAAACACTATAAGGTTACCTAAGAGTAAACTGACATTTTCAGTTCATGGATGTATTTCACATAATAAGGGGGAAAATCTGTTAAAAGTGGCCAGTCTGGCTAATGCTGCAAGCTATTTGCAAGGCTTCTGGGATCACTCATAGCATTAACCAGGAAGGGCATTTTTTAGAAGATACATCAAGACAAATATATGTATAAAATGTACATAAACAATGTATTTTCCAAGTAGCATAGGTGAGTTTTTCCATGACTAAACTAAATTATAAGAGAGTTTTGAGCAAGTGTCCAAGGATTAATGCTTGAGGGCAGACAGATGACCTTTTCCAAAATTGTTTAGATTTTTGGGCCGCTCCAATGACGGTGAAATAACAGACTTTCTTCTAGATCACATTTAAAACATAGATCAGATTAATTATTATAAAAGTGCTGTTACAAGAAGGGGGATATACTGTATATATGTAGGCAAAATCCATTTAAATAGCATCACCTCAAAACAGATATTGATATTCAGGTATTGATTTTTTTCCTCACGATTCAAAATTCATCTATGGAGTAAAAACACCTTATGGTGTGCAGTTTTCATTGAACAGAGTTTTCAATTCAAAATAAGAATTAAAGAGGGTGGGCGGAACTGCGTCTTTACTCAACTTGGAAATGTCTAGTGGGGCCACATTGCGGTGGCTGTGGGGCACAGATCTTCCACATGCCTTTTGTCCTACTCTAGTCCAGATTTAAGTTTTCTTCAACAGTGGCTTTCTCTTTGCCACTCTACCATGAAGCTTTGACTGGTTAATAACCCAGGCACTAGTATCTGTACAGAGTCTAAACTCTAGGGATCTTCAGTGCCTTGGGCATTTTTTCTATCCATCCACTGGATTATACTTTGATAACCTTTTCTCTGAATTGCTTGGAGTGTTGTTTTGTCAATATGGTGTAATGGTAGCCAGGAATGATGATAAACCAGTGACTGGACCTTCAAGACACGGGTGTCTTTATACTACAATCACTTGAGACCCATCACTGCAATCAGGTGATCCCCATTTCAGTAATCATAAGACTACTAGCACCAGCTTGCTGGACCTGTATTAAATTAGGTCAGCCACTTTAATGGAGGTGAATATTTATGCCATCACTTATATTGCTTTACATATTTTTGTTTAATTGATATTACTTTGTAGAAATCTGTTTTCACTTTGACATTTAAGGTTTAAAACATCCTAAACTTAAGGAGTATAAGGGTCAAATAATCACTTGTTTCTGAATTGGGCTATGAATATTTGACAATGCACTTTTCTTTGCTTATGTCTTTCTTTCTTGTATAAAAATGAACTTCATCTTTGGGCACCCATAACAGCTCTGCTCTACAGTGAAAACTCAGCATTTGAACAACTCTGGGTCTCAAGGTTGTCTTGTTAGAGTAAAAAAAATGTTTTGAGACAATCCAACAAAATCCTTCGGACCAGTTTGTTCAAATGTGGGCCTTTAAAACGCAAATTTCGACCTTTCTGCATCCATAGTTCAGTTCCTGTATGTTTTAGAGGATGGTCATTATGTATTTTTTTTTTCATCTCATCATGATACATATGTGTACTGAGTTTCATGCATGTGCGTCTTACCCAGGGCCTTATCTCACTTTTGGCGCCCCCTAGAGGAAACCATGTGATCAACTTACACTGTTCCACCACCAGATGGCTATTTCACAAGGGGGACAATATTTGAGAAAAAAGATGGAGTTTTCACGTATGTTAAGGCCCCGAAAACAGACCTCAAAGAGGCAAAAAAATCAGGCAAAGCAAATACAATAGGGCTCTCACCCTACCATGGGTCGGTGCTTGGGCCCTAATTATGCAGACATAAAAAAAAACTGCAGTTCCTCAAGTGTCCACTTGAGGCAGGCTAGAGGAGCAAGTGAAGTCATATTGATCCCATGTTAAAATGCTGATTTTAAAACCAAAAATAACATGCTTAGAGACTTGTTTATGAAACAATTGGGTCTAAATGGTTAATGCCTCTGTACAGGGTTGAATACTCTTATAACTGGTTTGTTTTGGTTTTAAAAAGGATATTGATTTATACATTGTTAGGGACTTTGGCAGATGTAACTGCAAATTTGCATAATGTCACTTTTTGTCTGGTGGCTGAAGACCCACCTCAGATCCACCTATTTGCCTGTTTCTATCTTGATCTTAAGTTTGTCTAAGACAGCCTTTTTAATGTGGCCGAAAATCTTTAAACAAAAGCTTTAAAAAAGCAGTCAAGCATTGCCCAAATATGCATCTGTAACAACCTTTTTCATGTCAAATATTTAATACATTTTCTTTTAAATGTTGAAGGAAGCAGTCATTGGAAGTTTGGGGTTTTTAATCACCAAAAACATTTACCAATTTTATTTATCACTGACCAAACTGAACAATCAAGAAAACGTTGGTTTTACTGGCTGCTGTACCGACTGAAAAATGTCTGATGCATTGTGTCTGAATTTCCAGTTGAGTAAACAATACAATGTAAAGTCTGTAAAGGACAGATATTGCTTAGTGGTCTCCTGGCTAATATACCATGCTCTGTATATTGGGATCTCCTGCAGTTGCATACAAACAAAAACAGAGCGAAACCGTCTGTGAAGGCTCAGCTGGTTTTCTACAAACAGAATATGTCTGTCTAGTCGTTCATTATTCTCTGTGTCTGCTTTTCATGATCACACAAGTAGAACCACAACAAAATCCTGGCACACTGTAGTTTGGTTATATGTGTACCTGGATGGCTATATCAGGAGGATATGAGCAGATAAGGCATCTAGACAAGAAAGAACAGCTGATGTGTAATGAATGAAGAGTGTTTCAGAAGTGTTTGGAGCATCAAATAAGGGAAGGAAGAGAGAGGAGGCATAAGAGACAAAATATAAGTGAAAATCAACATTGGATGGTAGACTTGGGATCTGTTTATAAAGAATTATCTCGCTCTCTCAGCTTGATTTCTTTCTTGTCTGTAATCTATCAGTGAGAAGACATGTATTTTTGTGTTTTCCTTTTCATTTTTAGTTTCTTTGAGAACACAAATGGGAAAAATTAGAAGTAGAATAATAAAAACATGCCAAATTGTGGGACAGATTTGGGGATGAAACATAAATGTGTGGCATTAGTTGTACTAAACAAACACACTGATAAATCAGTGGATGTGGAGCTTGCTGTGTGAAGCCCAGATGGTGTGTATACAGCAGCTTATTTCATTCAACTGACGCTTTAAACACGGAGAAGCGTCTTCTGTGTGACATCTGAAAAGATGACCTTGGTGTAAATTCAGGAAGAAAATATTGAAGAATTAAGATGCAATCTGCAGTCCTGTAAAGTCTAATTAAAAATAAAGTAGCGAGTAATATTTGCTTGAGAAAACCAAAACATTTATCTGGAGTCGACAAAAATCTCTAAAACCTCCAGAGAGAAATTTTGGATCTGAGTGTGACCAGCAGCACTCACAATAATTTCATTTGATTCAGTGTTAATAAAAGCTTGGATTGTGGAACAGTACTAATATTTCTCTTTCAAATTCTTGGATTTACTCTAAAATGTACACTGTATAACTTAAAACTGTGAGATATTTACACTCACATACCTGAACGACTGCTTAGCTCATGGAATGCACTTCTTGCACATCCTATTTTTCAAATATTTTACAGTGCATAGATTAATCAGGTAACAGAGGGACAAGATTAGAATATATTCAAGTATAATGAAGTTTACATGTGTAGAAATTCAGCAAATATCAGCGTTAACTGGCTAGTTATTAAAGGAAAATCTGGAGTGACCATTTTACTAAAAAGACTGATATATGAACTCCATCCATCCATCCATCCCATTTGGCTTATCTGGGGCCAGGTCGCAGTGGCAGCAGGCTATGCAAGTCAACCCAGACATCTCTATCCCCAACAACATTTCCCAGCTCTTTTTGTAGGATGCTGGGGCATTCCCAGACTAGCTGAGACACATAAACCCTCCAGCGAGTTCTTGGTCTACCCCAGAGTCTCCTCCCAGTTAGACTCACCCGGCAGACCACTGCAGGAAGGCGATCAGGAGGCATCCCGATCAGATGCCCGAACCACCTCAATTGGTTCTTTTCAAGACAAAGTAGCAGTGGCTCGAGTTTGAGCTCCCTCTGGATGCCAGAGCTCCTTACCCTATTTCTATGGCTTAGCCCGGATGTCCTCTTGAGCAGTGGTTCTCGACTGGTGGGTCGGGACCCAAAAATGGGTCTCGAAGCCCTTTCCAGTGGGTCGCGGATGTGTGCCTGGGAAAAAAATTTCGCCAAATTGTCTATGAGACTATGAAAACATGCATGTTTCGTCCTTTCCTTTGTTTTCTTCCACCTTTTGTGCTGCCTTAAGCCCAAGCTCTACTATTTTTTAATTAAATACATCTGACCAAAAAAATATTCAAAATTTGGTCGCAATTCTACTTGAGGAGTTGATGGTGGTTCTTGTGACATAATTAGTTAAGAAGTACTACTCTTGAGGTATCTTGTTTCGACAGCTTGAACTTACGACCTTATTCTTTTGGTCATCACTCAGAGCTCATGACCATGGATGAGGGTTGGAATGAAGATCGACCAGTAAGTTGAGAGCTTTGCCTTCAGACTCACCTCCCTCTTCACCACAACAGTCCTGTACAATGTCTGCAATACTGCAGACGTCACACCTATTTGTCAATCTCATGGTCCATTCTACCCTCACCCGTGAACAAAATCCAGAGATACTTGAACTCCTTCACTTGGGGCAAAGACACCCTCTCAATCTGGAGGGACTAATCCACTTTTTTCTTGCAGAGAACCATTGCCTTGGACTTGCTGGTCCATTCCAACCGCTTCACAATCAGCTACAACACACACAGTGCATGCTGGAGGTCCCTGGCTGAAAAAGCCAACAAAGCCACATCAGCGAAAAGCAAAGATGAAATGAAATGAAAATCACAAACATTTCTGAACTCTTCCTGAGTTAAAACATTAGTCTCCTAGGGTGCCAGTAGCATAGTGGTTTTGTCTGTGTGTCCCATGTGCAGGGGATGGAGTCTCTAGGGCAGGTGACAACGGTTCAAATCTGACCTGTGGCTCCTTTCCTGCATGTCACCCCCAATCTCCCCTAGTTTCCAACTCAACCCACTGTCTCTGACTGAGTCTTCAAAAGGCCCAGATTCATGCTTTGTCACTTTTTTTTTTTTTTTTATCTATAAAACTGAGGCATTATGCGTTGAAGAGCAGAGTGTGCTGCAGAAAAAGGCTGTCCATTGTGTTCATTAATGCTACATGAGTGTAAAGGTGATGAGCCAGAGCAGGTCAGGGTTAAAGATCAGTGCTTTGTGTCGTTTATTTCAAACTTCCTCTTCCTCTCCTCCCTCAATGAAACACTGTCACCTTGGTTACTTAAACCTTTGATCTTCATACGCTCTCTTTCTCTCTGTTTCACACACACATGCACACACACCATATGGATGCTGGTGGTGCTGCAGAGAGCCGGGCAGGCTGGGAGAGGTTATTGATGCGTGCTCTCACAAAGCCAAGGTCTAGGCCATGAATCGCAAACTCCAGCCTCCACCGGCCCCAGACATTAGCAGTCTGAGATAAGACATGAAGGATCGCCTGCATTATGGGAAAAACAGCTTCACTACATTATGCCCTCCCTCACAAACCCACCTCTTTTATATCCACACATACTCTCATGAGCACACGCTGGATTTGTTCAAGGTCTAGAAAAAGGAGTGATTTTGCACAGATGTGTACACCTATGCTGCCATTTTTGGAGTTGATCTACTCTAGTTTAACAAAGGAGATTTTTCTACTGGGTTTCCAGAAGAAATCACATACAAGAAAGGACTAAGGTAGGTGGATCAATCTACCAATTAAAAAATAACCAAATCTGAAAAGAGATATTTTTAATCTTTGAAGTTTTACGACAGAAATGCTAAAATTAAGGAGCATCTTGAGATCATGTAGCAGGTTGGGCAGAAGCTCATAACTTGTCTTAAATCAGTTTTCTTTGTGTAATTGTTTGACTTTATTCATTTTGATCTTATCATCAGTTCATACTTTGGCATTATTGTCTCTGTCACACTTATGGCAACAAAGCATACTGAGCAGAATTTAATTGTGTTTTAATGGACAATAAATAGAATTCAATTCTTCAGTCTTTTATTTGGAATGTTGGAGCTGAATAGAGCTCTGAAAATGATCTAACATCATTTGAGGCTCAGTGGCATGTCAGAAAATGTTTCTCATAACTGCTAAGAGAGCTGAATGATGAGTATTCCAAGTTCAGAGACGATCAACTTGGATTTAAATTTGGAAGAACATCCTGAGCAAAAATACAGAGCAGTAGAAAATTAAAACAAAGTGAGGTTTCTGAACCCAAAAACGTTAGTTTTAGAGACACTTTGGAAAACATCAAATCATGGGGAAACTGCAAGGCAATCTTTCACGGCTTTAAGGTCAGGTAGAAGACTTAAAACAGATTAATGTGTGCTGTGAAATCAAACCTTCATCATGGATTCAAATCAGATGATGGATTAATGTGGAAGTGATGTTTTGTAAGTAAAAAAGCCCACAGAGTTTCCCTCTGAGTTGATGACATGAATAATGCCATTCCCATTGAGCATTTTTATGCTGAAAGGAGCTTAAAATTGGTTGAAAAGTTAACCCTTTCAATAATGACAAAAGCACCAAGTGCTAGTCACTCACAAAGAGCTAGGCACAAAAAGTGTATAGTTACTTTACCTTTGCAACACCGTGCCATCACCTGAGATTCACTGCCACTTAGAAGATAATTGAATCTTAAAAATATACAGTTAAACCTTAGGAGGGCATGCATACGAGTTCATTTTTATGCTCCTATCACTTTGATTGATACCTTTGGTTGAAATGAAGCGTCTGCTGTTTGGTTGGTGTCTCGAGCTTCAGACTCTAGAGGTCTTTAGCTACTGCAGCAAAGCTGAAGCTTTGTGTTAGCATGTTGTCTTGCAGATGTTCAGAAATAGCTGAAGTCAAGTTTACAGAAATGGAGCAGAGCTTACACTTCAATCCCAGTTTCTTGTCTTTTAGAATGGCGAATTCAAACGGCGTGCATATCTTCAAGTCTCAAAGGACGCCTTGGTTTAAAATGCTCCGTCAATTCCGTTGTTCTGCTCCTTGGACCTGAGCCAGTGTCACGAGAGTAATGAAAGACAAATTCTTCACAAATGTTCTTAAAGATGGACGTTGGGTCTGTTTTTTTTCTTCCCACGATGAAACTGTAATGTGAGTGCAGAGTCAGCAACAGCTTAGGTTAAATTACTGCATTACTGATAAATGTAATCTAATTACTATAAAAAAAAACATTACTTGATAATCTATTTCTTCCAACAGGTTTGAATCTCCTTGTTAAAGTCACAAAGCCCATAAAGCACTATTTTTTTCTTTTCTTTTCTTTTCTTTTTTTTTTTTAAAAGAAAAAGTGATTATTATTATTTTTTGTTTTTTGCCTTTATTCTGATAGGACAGGTGAAGAGAGACAGAAAATAAAGGGAGAAGAGAGGGGGAAGACATGCACCAAACAGTGCTGTGACTATGAATCAATCCTGTGACCAGTGCATTGAGGACTACAGCCTCTGTCTGTGGATGCCTGCTCTACCAACTGAAAATGTATGAGTAAAAAAAAACATGATTTGAAATCACATGTCTGTGTAGACGGGATTTAACTCAATGCTGCAAATGACTATGGAGAAATGCTGTTTGCAAAAACCGCTCTGTCCACTGTCCAATTATTATATGAACAAAGCTGACATAATCATAGCGCATTTTGACTTGATAACCATATCTAAGCCAGTAAAAACGTAACTGAAATCAGTTTTTAGACATTCACACCTGATTTCCAACAAATGTCAGTGCTAATATCCCAGCTCTTGCTTACTGGGTTGTTCCCAAATGTCAAGACATTCAAACCACCAGCCTGACCACACAACCACCATCCAATAAGCATTACCTTTAACCTCTGCCCCATGTTGATGTGAGGTCAAAGGTTGGGCTGTGGCGACTGCCTGAACTGATTGGGTCATCAGAGTTCAAAGGTCAAGCTGTAGCCTCTAAAGCGACGGGACATGTGGTCTACAGCCATCCATTAAAATCTACAACCCTGGGACAGCTAAGGGCTTTTAAAGCTTCTGACCTTTCACCCCTCTGGCACGGAAACTGTGCCCTGCACCTGAACCATGAGCAACAGGGACAAATGTATGTATCTGTGGTTGAAGTATGCTTTAAATTGATAATTCGATGCAAAAACTGTCTCAGGGGGTATGTTGGCTTCAGTTCCGTACAACGATGTATATTTTTTGTCATCCCTTAGTCCGCCGTCTTGTGAGACACTTTGAAGTTGAACTGCACTTGAGTTTGTCTAAAAGACGCATTAAAATGTAGTTCTATTGATTGACTGATTGAGATGGACGCTTTGTCCATATTTTTATCTGCAGTCAGTGGTACTTCCACTGAACAGGCACAAAACCAGATGTTATTAAAATCAGTGAAAAGCACTTTCTACTGAGAGTTTCTGCATCATTTGTAAAGGTTTTAAGGAGCTATTGAAGAAGCTTTACCTGTGTAAGTGACAGCCGAGGCACAAGGGCAGACAACAGTGAAAACTGGGCCTTCATTTTGCACCATGCACGTCAATCTGAATTGTCAAGAGGCCTTTTTATGTTGAACTGCATTTATTTTGAAGCAAGGAATAATAAACACTTAAGGAAAATTTGGTGTTTCTCGCTCGCCTGATTGTTGGCGTTGATTACATCTTCATGCTCCTGGTTGAGTGTGTGCGGACTCAGAGGAGCTCAACAACTGTAGATTACCGTTAGCTCTGAAATGATTTTTAGCACTTTTCCAGTCACAAGGATGTGCAAGCTGGGCTCTTATTTTAGTTATTATGGGCCAGGGCGACATCTACGAGCAAGCATGTGAATGGATAAAGCATGTTCCCAGCTCACAGACACACACTCTCTCATGCACACACACTCTCGATCATCAGTGCCAAGCGCCTTTATTATTTAATCAGAACCACTCTTTGCAGTGGCTGAATTATTGAGCGAGTATATGTTCACACAATCCCGCGCTGAAAGGTAGTACAAGGGTTTTCTGAAAACCCACACAGCAGCTTTGAAACGCACTATGCCCAGCCTTTAACACTTCTCTTTCTCCGCTTACTTTCCATCAGCTTCTTCACTCTAAATTGTGACTTTTAAACTCAAGACAAATTAGGCAGTGGGTATGCTAATTAAAATACAGCATGTTATCATAATGATTTGTTCAAAATGAACAGAGAAGGAGGAGCAGTGTCTCCATCCTCCTGTCCTCTAGGCTTACTCTGGGCTCATACGAAGCAAACACAGTCAGAATGACAGAGTCACCAATTCATGATGCAGATGGACAGGCAGACAGACAGATGGACCGAGGGAAGGACACGCAGATTTTCATTGGCCAGACGAGGCCGTAACCATCCCTGTCAGACCGTCTCCATGCACAGCCCCTTCCTGTTGGGCAGAGATCTGGAGGTCCAAGCTACCAACTTGCTCCCTGCTCCTCTTGGCTTCCCCTCCTCCCAGGCTGCCACTGCCTCCCCAACCCTCACATATTACACTCGTAACACACACACAGCTCTCCCTGCTCACCGAGGAGGAGTCCCTCCCTGCAGGAGCCGGGTGACTCTTCCAGGGACCAGACAGGTGGTGGGAGCTGAGCGGGCACGCGAGCGCCAGCCCACTGCCAAGGGCTCGGTGCCAGCTGGCACACAGTTAACAGGCGCTCTCCCTCAATGTAGAGCACAGTGCACACATGATGATAACAGGCCTATACACAGGGCTGTCTTCATGCACTTGTGAGGACCTTTCAACAGTACATGAGGCATCAATATAAACTTCACTTCTAACCCTTAATAAACCACTTCAGGAGCTGAGGACTGGCTGGAAAACTATCATCCAGACACCCAACATCCAACAGAGGAGATCCAACATGCAAATACAGTTTTAGAAGCTATGACAATATAAGTCAATAAAAGGGAAAACAGAAAAAGATGAGCAAATTGTTGCTCTGTGAATAAATGCAAAGTCAGACATAGATGATACTTTCATTTACTTGATATGCAGACATAAAGCTATGTATTCTTTATAAGCAAAAGATGAGTTGTGCCTCCAAATGGTTGGGGCTCAGCAGAAATTAACATTGAATACTCCAAAGCTAGGTTCTCTGCCATATCAAGTCTCAGTCTGACTGAATGCAACAAGTTTTCCTCATATCATTACCTAAAAAAGTGTTTATCCATAAGCTATGTTCCTGTGAAACAGAATTCATGAAACAAAATAGGTTAGAGTCAATTCTTGCAGTCACCACAGGATAATCATGCTGATTTTCAGTCTGGTTCCCCCTTTGACCAAAGTCAGCAAAGGCCTGATTATCACATGATTGTAGGATTATCTTGATGGTGAACAGTGCTGCTCCTTCTCAAAATCGCAGATGCTCAATATCCACCATCAGAAATGGAGCATAGCAGAAGTTCAAGCAGGAGGACTGTTTCTACTCATTCATTAGTCACCACCTCTTCATATCTCTCCATTCTTTCTCTCTGCCCACTCTGCTGATTATGGGCGTTCACTCTCTTAGGTACTAAGCTAATCAGATTCTGTCACAACCACATTTGACCAATCATCATGCACCTGTCATACTTTAAATCTGTTGTCCTCTCTTTCACAGTCAGCCTGCCATTTTAATGCGGACACTGCAGCCCTCCTCCACCCCAGCCAACTCCATTCAATGCATAAGCATCTAGTCCAGATCCTCACAGGTCTTGTGCTCATTTCATCCTGCTTACCTCTGTCTCCTCCTCCAAGCCACCTCATTGGTGTACCGGTCCAGCTTCTCAGAAGTCTACTCCTCATCTGATCCTGCATCCCTCATCAACACCACCACCGGTGTCAACACTCCATGGAGGGAATCCTATGCCTGCTTTCGGCCTCACAACTTCTTCAAGTACATGAAGTGTTAAACTTGTTTTAGGCTCTGTTGTGTGGAGTGAGCACAGTGAAAAGCCCACCAGGAATGGGCAGGATTGTGACTCGGAACAGAACCGTAGCCAACCAGGTAGTAAGCCCACCAAAAGAGGAAGCAAAACAAAAACAGTCATGACACCTTAGCTTGTTTACTCCAAAGTAAACATCGTGCACAAGACTCTGAGATTTGATCGTGGAGACCCTGGTTATCAGTAAACAGAATCTGTTAGTGTGGCATACTGTGTTAGTCATCTTGTTGCACCCCACAAATTATGAGAACAAACAGTTAAATCTGTCATCATACAAGGCCATGTGTGATGTCTCACATATTTAAAAAATCAGTTAAGATTTTAAAAATCTTAAGTGTGTGCTAAGCATTAGAATAAATTTACCCTCTGAGACTAACATTGTCATATACAACAAGAAGAGACACAATAATAAAAGTTACTTACTTTTAAGCTACTTACTTATGTTCCCTCTTGCAGCCCTCCATTGTGCCATTCTAATGACATCATCCATGCCTATGGACTTTACCAGTGAGCCAGGAACTTGAGTGACTTTCTGGGGTCTTTAAGAATAAATCCAAACCAGTAGTTCTGACACTGAACTTCTTTTCATCCATTTTATGATCCATTTACCATAATTTCTGCTGCTAGCATAGCATGCTAACCCTTCATATTGCTGTCCTAGAATGTTGTTCGGTAGTGACAACCAATAAGAGGCTGTTCTGTTGTCTCAAACTGCACAAGTCTTCAAACTTATATCACGATGGAGACAGCATGAATAGCTCATAATGGACAATAAAGAGAAGCTGTGATGTGGCCCTCTGTGTCACTGTAGATAGGAACAGCTTTGAACAATTGCTAGAAACAGCCAAAGCAAACAAAGGAAAAGATTTGTTTTGTAAATATATCTATATTTGACTCCTTTTTGTCACAGAATGATTAATAGATGGGAGAACACAATTGTGATAAGAAAGTCTAAGTCATAATTGTTTACTTTGTGTCACACATAAAAATCCTTGGGGTTTAATTTCCATCTATTTTTTTTCTTTTGCCTTTATAGTCCCTTAGTTTTTGTAAAATTCAAGTGACAAAACTCCAGTGCACATAATCTTAAAGGCCAGGTTGTCCAAAAAAGGGATGTTTTCAAGCTTTTTAAGCCTAAAAGTCCAGGAGAGATGAAATATGTCTCAGAAGGTTAACACAATTATGCTATAATGGTGACATATAATGATGGCAAATACACAAGAAAATTCAAGTTTTTCCTCTTAGAAAAACCATCATTTTATTTCTCATAAAGAGGGAAATGATTTACACTGCAACAAGAAAAGAGAATCTCTCTTTTAACATGATGTACTGTATGTTGAGAAAGAAAATTAAAAATCTCCAGTACAGGGTTGCTGCTGCTAGAATAAGCTGCTCTAATCCCTGACTTAAAGTTATTACTAGTGCAGAAATCTTGGCAAAGACTTGAATGGAGAGAAAAAGACATTCAATTTAGAAATTGATCCTGAATTTTCTTCCTGCATGCAGGAAGAATTCATTTAAATTTCTTTTGAAATGAGTTGTGGTACAATTATGTCCTCTTGTGGCTGAAATTCGTTAGAATGTGGAAATCGCTTTAAGAAAAAAAAAAAATAAATAAAAAGAAGTAATGGGCAGATGATAATTGTGCACTGTTCTCCATCGAGATTCATTAGTTTTAAAACAATTTCCTTTGCTTTGTCTTTATGTGGATATTGTATTTGATTTTCAGAGTTGCTATTTTCAAAGATTCTGTGTTTTTACAATCATACAACACAATGTGAAACTTTTTTTCCCCACAATTTTAAGTAATCACATTTATAAAGCCATTCTGTTTCACTTCCCTAATCACTGAGATTTCACCCAACACATCGTTCATATTCAGTCGTCTGGTGGCTCAGAGACGTCCCTCCCCTCTCACACATGTCACTGGCAGATTCTGTAGCATGTGTGTAATCACCATATGCCAACTAAAAGAGAGGCCTCATGTCTCCAACAACAGACTGTCTCTGCATCAGACGCCCACACATCATACCGCACCACTGAGCGCTTATATCTTCTGCACATACAGAGCCTGTTAATACACGTTTATATTTGCACATGCAGACACTGCACCTAATCAAGCACAGACAGTACATTTGTAAATGTATTTCACTCTTAAAGTGATGCATTTAAGGCGTTCTAGTTGTGAGAGTGTGACCGGGCATGTGAGCCTGTGCACGTGGGATAAGCTAATGAAAATTCTACTGACTGTGCAAGGAGTCTCTAATTATAAACAGGCCTACTTTTCTATTCAACTCAAACTGACAAACTGACAAGAACAATTGTCTTCCTCTCCCTCTGGAGACATTATACTTTGATAAAGAGAGTGCTTTTCCTGTGTGTGAGCAGAACACAAAGTGTCATAATACCATTCTTCAACAGTGCTGGATCTGACAGGACATCTACAGGAGGTTTTATACGATGGAGGGAACTTGTTTTGTCGCTTTACTAATTTATACGCCGCTTCCACGATGATACGCTGCAGCAGGGGTGGAGAGAGCCCGGCGTGCCGTGTTTTGTGAAACATGGCGGCTGTGGACAATGTGCTTAGAGACGGATGGTGATGTACTGCAACAGACAGGCAGACAGCTGAACATACAGAGGGACAGGCATTCAAACAAGCACATTACAGAGGTGTTTAACAGGCTTTTTTAAACCTTTATCTCCCACAACTGCAGCTGTGCTAGACTTGTTCTCTGTTCCTCCTCTTTTGCTTCTCCTTCTTCATATTTCCTCCCCTTCATGCATTCATTCCAGCCATGCCTCCTTTTCTTTGCACTCACAATAAATCTATTCTGTTTTGTCTTAAGTTTAAAGCTACTTCATGATCAAGGACCTAAAAACTAAACAAGTGAAGCAGACATTTAAATTCATAGGCCACACTCAAAAGACTTCATCACCACCAAGGACACCCACACACAAACACAGAGTTTCAGACAATAAACACACTGACATATGCTAGCAGGGGGAGAGCGGGGAGGATAACCGTTACAAAACTAACACTACTTAATGGCTTTCTTTTCTCTCCTGCCTCACTCAGGAGCCTCCTTTAGCTGTCTTCTGAGTCTTTGCTCAGTAAAACACTCCCTTCTCCTTTCTCCTTTTCTTGCCTCCCCCCTGCTTCCCCTTGCTCTTGAGTGAGGTCCTGTCCCGGGCCGGTAGAATTGTGGCAGACCTTTAACCCCTGCTCGCTAATTACAGCACCATGGCGACACCTCAAGTACCTCATCATCCCCGGTGCTACAAAAGTGAGCGCGTGTGCACCACACAAAGAAAACACACATGCACGCACATTTGCCAGAGCTACATTCCGAGATACATCACCAGCAACACGCACGCACACACATGCACGCACAGATGCAGAAACTCTGATTTGCACAAACACACTCATGGACACACAGCTTGCTCTAAGAAGTCATTTAATTGGGGCCTCTTTTCAATCCTGAATTGCAGGGATCCCCCTGACCCAGCTATTATAACACCCCCTCTCCCCTTCTATTCCCACCCCCCTCTCTTCTTCCTCATCACTCCCACTCAACCATCAACCCCCCCTTCTACTTCCACCTTCCTCTATCTCCTCCACATTTTTGCTTACAGAAGGCAGAAAAAAAGAATAAGGAAGGAGAATTCTTTCTGCCTCTCTGTCTGCTGCTGTTAGAGCTCAGTCCTCTTTCTCTGTCTCCTCTGTGTACACAGTATCCCTCTTCATCACCAGGGGCCAGACAACTCTGCACCTCTGGGTCCTGCCCCTTGCCCTCAGCTCGAGATTCAAGCTGCTATTTTCCTCCGTGGATTATGACTTCTGCACCCAGCTAAGAAAATGCTTATCTTAAAAGCCTTTTAAATCAAAATCAGTAATAATAATTATAAAATGTAACCTCTTCATAGTGTCCATATTTGTTTGTTAGGTTTAGTAACTCATTTGATGAAGGGTAGTTTGTTTTTTTTTAATCTTTTGTTTATCTATCTGCACCTTTTGCTTTCTATATTTTGAGACAAGACAAAAATCTGGACCTGGCAGGTGAATGTGGCTGTTATTAAGCACAGTGAGATGTTTCTGTTTCCCTTACAGAATTAGACGAATGCACTTGTTAAGATTTGAGTTTCCCAAAATGCTGACTTCAAATGTCCTGTTTGTGTGTAACACCAAGATGAAGCATGTGACTCATGTGCAAGTACAAGCATGCAGGCAACAAAAAAGTCCTACTTTCAGAAATGTATATTATTGATTTTTAAGTATAGATGATGTAGATTATATATAAAGGAATACATATGTTTAAATAGCTTAGTATATATCAACCCTCCTTGCCTAACATAAATCGTCACCTGCCATCCTGAATATTTGCATGGGTACAGGTTGCAACCTTCTGTGGCACCAGAGTAACGCTGAACATATTTTTAGTAGTTTCTGACTTGAAAGATCCAGTAAGTCAAAGAAGGAGAATTCTGACCACTTTTTCTCCTCGTGTCTGAAATGCTGGGATACTGTGGTGCTTACAGTATAATGTGACAGCTCTCTGTTGGATTGCATGAGGCATTTGTCAAAAGTGAGTGCATCAACCCACAGGGGATGCTCAGTCAGCTGGGCAACGTTACCAAGAGACTAGGGCCTTGTCCACACGGAGGCGAAAACAAGATATTGTTGCTTAGTTTTGAAAAAGTTTTCTGTAAATATGGGGTTGTTTCAGGAAATGTCCATGTTAGCACGGAACCACTGAAAATGACTGACAATGCTGTATATATGCCAAGCCTGTAAGTGACGCTGTAACGGTGCCACAGAAATGTACCAAAAAAGAGAAGAAGATTACAGAAAACTGCCCCAAACCTTCTCCTGGTTGCCCTTCTGGTTGTTCTCTGCAGTGGATTTATGAGCATCTGGTGAATACTGTTCTCAGTGGTGCAGTCCACACGGAGACAAAACAGTAAGCTTTTGCAGATTTGTTCACTCTGGGACCTAACTTGGCATGCCAGATTTGTTTCACACATCCACCTGGAAAACCACTCATACACAGTGTTTGGAAAAGGGCAGAGCCTTTGGAAAAATCTCGGAGGGTGATTGGACGAACGTTCTGTCTGTCACATCTTTACAGGCCAATCAGAGCAACAAAACACGTGACATAGCCACTAGCAAGCTGCGCCCCTACCGAAGGAGTAAACTCCATATAGAACTGCATAACGTTAACCATGGCGACTGTAGAAATGTCAGTACATGACTTTTGTTGTTTTTAAAAAGAAAACAACTCTCGCTGTTCTTTGTTCTTCTTTTAACTAAGAAATTTTGTCAAGTTCTGATAAAACCGCCGCTTTAGCAGCATCCACGCTAATGTCTTCCGCCATAATTGCACCGGTCTCTTGTTGCTGCTTACATACGTCACGACCCCACAGCACCAGAAAGTACTGCCCCTCGACGCTGATTGGTCCTGTCACTTTCTAGCCAGGCCCAAACGGTTCAGACCTGGAGCTTTGCAAGATGGATTCGCCAGTGAGAAACACGGAAACAGGCATATCCATCTGCTATGCAAGGTTATCTAGGACCTGGTTTCAAAAAGGAGTGTTTGAGGTCTCCCAAAATGCTGTTTCCATGTGGATGAAAGGCTTATATGGCGAAAAACTTTTGCATATACTCCTGAATTAGTCTCCGAGCGGACGGGATCTAGGTCGGACTACCAGCATGAAAACTACGGTCCATTTGAAACGTCCAAAAAATTACTCCCTTAGTCCTTTCCATCCTTAACCTTGATGAAAAACCTCACAGGGTCAAGGAAAGGTGGGAGCAAGGGGATAGGAAAGGAGAACCGCCTTGATAAGGGAATCCAACTGCACACTCTGGGTGGATGTTACGGATGTGATGTGGGTAAACTGTGTAAAAACTACAATTTAACATTGATGGACTACAAATATGCATCTATCACTCTCTGTGTTGTTTCGTGTAGCGAATATAACATGATAACCTTGGTGATAAATACAAGCTTTTTTTTAAGGTTTTCAAAGCTGAATATTTCTTTAGGATGAGGCAGCTTTAAGTCACTGTGACTCTGAACATCTAGAACAGCTGAAAGATTTTAAGATCTCCTAATCTGAGCTCTCTCTTTATAGTCAGTGTAAGTAAATTAGTGATATTTAAGTCCTTTTTTTTTGCAGCAGTTAAAAACATTAAGTGGTTAAGTTTTATTCTCTACCTATCTATTCTATCTTAACTTCTCTCTTGTTTTGATTATTGATTACACTTGTTCCATCTTTCTTTCAGCTCAATGTTAAAGTGAGAAACCCATAAACCACTAATGACAAACTTCCAGTAAATCTTTTCTTCGTCTTACTTTCGTAGTTATGAGAAACACAATGATCACATTATGGTAATATGCCAACTTCAACGGCATCCAAGCATCAGAAATGTATTGTTGATTCAGTGAAGGTAATGCTACAGTCAGATTGATCGTTGTTATGATGTACGGTCAACAGGTGTGTCACTTTAAATGAGTGAGGGTTGTCTTTTCTTCTCTCCTTTGGTAAAGGATGGTCCAGTGTTTCCTATGCTAGAGGAGATAATAAAGAAGCAATAAAATTCATTTCCTTACCTTCTGGAGAATTTTGAACAGCCCTTATGGCCGACTCTAAAAGACTTCCAGGTCGTTAGGAACCTTCCAAAGAAGAAAGGAGAATTCCAACCGATCCCTAGTCCATACATCATACCACACAGGCCTGTTTTACTGACAAATTTTGATCATTTTAAGCAGAAAACTGCCATTTTTTAAAACTTTTTGGGGGATTTTTGCCTGTATTTGAGAGACAGTACAGTAGCTTAAAACAGAGATGAGAGAGAGAGGAATGACATGCAGTGCAAGAGCCAAAGGCCAGACTTGAACAAGGGCTGCTCACATACATGAGGCCCCTAGGCCATTTGTGCCCCAGTGAAAACAGTCCTAAAAGCCAATGTCAGGGTGGGACTTTGCAATATTCATATTTTTCAGGTGTGTTAGCCTGCATTTTTGGCACTATTTCATGATTCAGCACATACATGTTACTCCCAAACACTGGTTTAAGGACATTGTTTTCCTTAAAACAAGTCCAACTATGTAGTAAAACCCCCAGCATTGTATCACCTAGCTTCCATCCCCCACACTCTGATTGGTCTCTCAATAAAGGGCCCATGCTGACTGGCATCTTTCATGTCTAATACATTTACTATTGGCCTTGCTAGTGTTGTACTCAAGACCACATTATCTGAGAAGAAGACTTGCCAGAGACCAGAGTGCACCGAGAACAAGACAAGACCAAGACTTTTGGGGGTCGAGACCAAGTCGAGACCAAGACCAAGGCAAGCCAAGACTGGGACAAGACCAAGATCATAAAAATCTATGAAAAGGTTAAACAGTTAAAGAGCATTCTCTCTCTAATTTTAGTTTTCATTTTAATAAATCTGACAGACAAAAACAAGTTGTCTGCAAGTCTTTCAAAGCAGCGAGCAAAAATCTCAAATATTAAATTTGTTCAACTAACTTTTTGTAAAAAATAAATCCTTGTATGTATTTAAAAGCCACTGACAAATCTAGAATTATTTCAAATATCTGAAAATGAGATGTTTATCTAGATTAGTCAGATGAATGAGGCCTAAAGTAAGTGTTCAGAGGTATTTCTGACAAGAAAGAAGATGGACTGATGTCTGAGTTTTTGCAGCTGTAGCTATTTGTTGTTTTAGCAAGTGCTTCTCCTTATTTTAAGTCGAAGAATAGCAGATCAGTTCTTGTCTAGGCTGGTCTTGATGGAAAGTCCTGAGTCCAGCCAGTCTGAGACCGAGACAAGACCGAGACATTCAAAATGCGGTCTTGAGACCAATCTCAATACTAAGACTGTTCTTGAGTACTACAATACTAGCCTATACTTCACAACACCACTCTTCAAAACAAACAGTTACTTGATGCAAGGAGGCTTATAATAGACCAGGGTGAAAACTTTAAACCTTTTCACCTCAAGAGTGCACAGCTGTCTCCCTCAGTGGTCACAGGGTAAAAGCACTGAAAGCCAAACCTCTTCAAGCTTTCATGTTTCTTAATTGGTCTGAGCGACCAGCTGCCTACCTGTACTTCTCTATTTCTCCATCTCTTAATCTGTATTTGAAGAGCAACCGTACACAGGAAGCATGTGTCACAGTCAGGATGATGCACAATGCTCAAGAAGAAGTGGATCAAGTTCATTTGTGTTCTTACTATCAGGGTCTAACAGGCTGAAGACTGGCTGCACTTTTTTCTTGAACAGTTCAGGAAACAACAGAGAGAAGTAGTAGTTAAAGCCCAGCTTGTTTGAAGGGCTGACGACACTATTGTGCAGAAATGGGGAGATGATGCAGCAGAAAAGAAGAAAAGGAAATTTACAGAAAAAGACATTTACATAAAAGCAGAAAAATTAGCAGAGGTTAATGTTTATGGAAAAAGATTATCAGGATGGGACTGGGTTCTTTATGATTAGTTATGGATGTTACACACTCCCTCTCTGCCTCCCTTTATCTCCCTCTCCCTCCCTCACTCACACACTCAGGCAGGCTTGTTAAGCTGGGAATTCCTCACGGCGCTGTGCACTCTTGTGTGCGGCGAGCAGAGCATCCATTATGTATGCCCCACACACTGTCTCTTTACATGGGTCAGTGCCACACACACGCACGCCTGCACACGCACATAAACACACTTGTGCGCACGCAGACAACACAGGTGAAAACAGGCGTACATGCATGCATGCACAAAATGGCCCACAGACACCAAAGCCTTTAGTCAAATGCCAGGGAGCCTGCCTCCAAGGGCTGCCTCCCTCTCTCTCTCTCTCTCTCTCTCTTGCTCTCTCACAAACACAAAGACACCTTGCTATCAGACATTGTGTTTCCTTCAGAAGCGTGGCATCCTGTGGCTGTGCTAGCACCCTGCTCCTTTTCATTGCAGATGGAGAGATATGAGGGAGGGTGGGAGAGTGGGAGATATAAAGATAGAGAGGTGGCACAGAGGTAGAGAGGGTGAAGTCGTGCTTCAACAGAAAAATAAATGATTGCTGAATGATTCATCCTTAAAGAGGAGGAGGAAAGAAAGGAAAGGACAAAGCAAAAAAAAAGGCACCACAGCCCCCATTTCTCCATTACTCTAACTCCACCCATCCTCTTTTTTATCCTCTGCTCCCTCTGCCTCTAATAACCAGGTATATCGCTCTCACCCTCCTCTTTTATCTCGGTTTGAGCATATCTGTCTTCTCCAAGCCTATATCCTGTGCTATCCATTTTTTCCTCTTATCTGTGCAAATCCATGTTGTGCTGCTGTTCTTTTTATGTGCTTCACTTCACATCTCTCCTCCCTCTCTCTCTCTTGCCTTCTTCTCAGTTTGACCCCACCTTTTCCCTCTTTCAGCGTAACTGAACGTCCTCTTTCTCCTTCTCTATTGTGCTGACGGCACAGCCAAAAGAGGCACACTGTGCATGTGTAGGTTTGTAAGTGTCTGTGTGTGTGCTGCAGCTCTGACCCTCTAATCAGTGTGAGGAGAAACAGAGGAGGACTTGTGCTGCCCAGCAGGGTCAGAGGCCGTGTAGAGTCAGCCATTACCCTCTTTCACCGAGACACACACACAATTCCTGGGCTTCACGCCCAGTGAGGCATCTGCCGACGAACAGACAACGCTGTGTACAACAGCTACAACCACACACACACGGGAATAGATAGGAGAGACCGAGGCACTCTGTATCTGTGCTCTGTTTGACTGCTCCGACCCCAGGTCTCCTTATCAGCTGTCACTCATCCATCTCAGCCTCACAGACAACACTCTCACTCTCTACACACATGCGTACACTTCAATGGAGGCCATTTCATTTGGTGTTGACACAGCCCCGGCTCCTCCAGCTGACTGCTTGGGTATACAGGGTAAAAACGTTGTGTAAATAACATCTCATATGACTCATCAATGTGTAGAGGAATCATCTGCAGTATAAACACACACAAACACACACTCTGCATCTCAGTGGGAGATGTATAGACCCAGAGGTAACTCCAACAATGTTATAGGTTTCCATTAATTTAGAGCAGCTGCTCTTTCTGATCTTATCGCAACTATGGATTAAACACTTACAGCACTTCTACAGAATATGACATGAAAATATATCCTTTCAGTATTCAAGATAAGAGGCTACAAGAAAACCTAAAGCTCTATATTAAAACTTAACTGGGCTACAAAGGTTTAAAGTGAGCACTTTTAGCTCCTATCTGCAAATTTATAGTGATATCACAACATCATTTACTATACAAGTTGATATATGTGAATTCAATAACAAAAAGCAGGTTAATATTTATATCAAATTTTCTCAACCTACGGGTCTGGACCCCCTCAGGGGTCACGAGACACTGAGAGGGGGTCGCCAGATGCCGCCCAAAAAACAATAATAATAATAAAAAAGATTGAAATAGTACATTTCACCAAGATATGTTCCAATACCAAGTTTTCCCTCCCAATCTAAAATTCTACCAGAGCATCGGGTATTGGTCGATACAAGTAACGATTTTATAAAGATCCCATCAGTGCAAACTTTCTGGACCAATTATTGTGAGTTTTACCGCTAAATATTAAAATAACAATAACAAAGAGGGACACATCTACGTTATACTCTGTTCAGGCAGCATGTGATGACAGAACAGCCTGCCATTGGTTGACAGATCCTCACAAAGGGAAAACAATGTGATGGTTAGCATTCAAACTAGTGGTAATAAAGAAGCCCCTCATAGCCCTTTTCTACCTTTTAACACAATCTCCTGTGTCCTAAATCAAATATCTGTGGTGTGCTTTGGTAAAATATAATAAGGTTTAAGCACCATATAAAGTTTCTGACCGTATTTAAATGAGGGTACCTAGGGAGGAGCAGGAATTATTAGAATGACTTATTATGATGTCAAAAGCTGCACAGTTTCTGACTGGACAGTCAGATTTCATTTTTTCAAATATAAGGACTGGGCTGGCTTATTTCACTTTTTGTGGGTCATAGATACTCTGGATACCGAAATATATGTGCAAAATATGAAAAAGCAGATTCTTTATGATATGCCTCTTTAAATACCAAACATTTATCAGTCCCAGTCCCCTCATAAAGCAATGTCAAACCTGAAAAGAGCGAGATGAAATGAGCGGTTTATTTTTTAACAGATATTGCCAGCACTGTTCATCTCACTGTATATCTCAGACCACCTTTCATAAAAATGAGAAAACATAAATATTTTGCTGAAGTGCGTTAATGCGGACTCTTTCATTTTCAGTGAGCTCTCCACGTTTTACCATTTTGAACAGGAATGAGGAATTTCAAACTGAATTCATCTTTTTAGACCCAAATTTGAGCTGGCTCACTGGGCTTCTCTGAGAAGTCAGAAATTAATCAAGCATAACATTCAACCACTAAAACTCATTTTTCTGTTCAGAAATGCAAGTCAATAACTATAATTTGACATAATAATCAAGAAATAATAATGTGCTTTACTGTTTTTTCATTTTTTTGTAAATCAGCAAATTCGAAAATTCATGGATAACAATAATAATTATATTTTAGAATTAAAAATATCATTTCGGTTAAAGAGCTTCTACATGTTGGTGTATTAACCATTGCAGAAACATAATAAATGATTTTAGTAATTACCAATGCTGTTAATACAGGGCTGCTGTGGCATAAACCTTACTTTGGGTGGTGGTCTAATAAATTTGTTAAGCACAATACATGTCAAAACCTTCAAAATAAAATCAGCTTAAACTTTATTTTAGGTTTAGGGTGAGGGTTACGGTAAAGGTTAGGATATCAAAAGCTTAAAGTTAAAAAGTTGACTGGGAAAATATGATCACAAATCATTTAATAGAGCAGAGTAAACAGTCTGAATACAAGAAAAAACAAGCACAGCAACATGGAGCAAACATAGCTTGTACATTATCTTCGTAGCTAAGCTAGCTTTATTTTCTAAAGCTAACTTAGCTACAAAGATAACAGAGCTATGTAACTAACATACCTACGTAGCTACTGAGCTAAAGCTAAGCTTATAAAGCAGCTTAAAGCTACATAGATATGTTATCTACATAACTGAGTAGCTTTAGCTATGTTTGCTAAATTTGAGTTGCTAAAGCTTACTCAGCTACATTTGCTCATGTAACATTAATTACATAGCTAGTACAGCTACGTTAGCTTTATGAAGCTAAAGCAAGCAACTGTTTGTGTAACTACTACTAAAAAAAGGTTTATATGTAATTTAACCCCAGACTGGCCCAGAGAGTGTTTTTTTTTTGTCTGTAATGTTTGTAATGTGTTTTTTTTTCTAAACTTTAAATATGTTGTACAGGCAATTTATGGCACTTCCTTTTGGAGATATGTGGCATCAGAGATGAATGGTCTGTGAGAGTGGCTGCCAGAGATGTACAGTTTGCACTCAGACCCCTCTAAACTTTATTGACATTTAAACATTTACATTTTACAATATGCATTTATTCAAAGCACTGTATACATCATAGTAAGAGACACAATAAGGAAGGATCAAGACAGGTGGAAAAAACATCAGTATGAGCCAACAAATAGATTCAAGACTGACCAGACGGGGTCTGACAGGCAGTGCACAGAGGCAATGCACACGGTGAATGCAGTATACATGATTTTCTTCTTCATCATCAACAACACCAACAGACACTATATTCATATGATTATCATGATCATCATCATTATTAGTCCTTTACATATCAATAAGTGAGACAATCATGAAAGAGCTGGGTCCTTTACTTTTCCGTAGAGAGTCTGTGAGTTGCAGGAATTAGTTTAGTCCATAAATGAGTTTTTGCTTAATTTATGGTTTCTGTATATTTTTCAGACCCCCTCTCAAAGTGCAAATGTCAACATCCATTCAGGAGAATGATGTAATGATAAGGAAGTCATGCCTCTTTAGCTTTCATGGTAAACAGCTGTGGTGTAATGTAGCCTACTGCAATTAAGCCTGATGGACTAACAGCCAATTAATGCCATTCACCTTTTTTCTTCCGAGGATCATCCTGCACTAATCCAAAGCAGCATCCTGCACTAACAAGAGCACAGCAGAGTCAGTGCTGCTCTGTAGGATGAGCTGGCAGCAGGACGAATGATACCAATTATGAAAGCTGTGGCTCTCGTCATTGTCGTCATCTGTGTTTTCGTCATCGCCCTACAGCGTGCATCCTCATCGCCCATATGTTCATGTAGAAAATACACTCTATCCCTTTGTTCCCTCTTTAATCCTATCATCTCTTCTGTCCTCTAGCTCTGCTCTCTCCTCCCTTCGTCAAACCCACCCCTCCAAAATCATTCCCTTCTCCTCTCCTGCTCCCTGTAACGGTCCCACAGTGTTCCCTATAGACCAGAAGAAAGGCCAGCTTAACATTGTAGCAGCTTGGCAACCAAGCTCTAAAAGAGGGGGTGTGAAAAAATGGAGAAAAAAAACTGTGTTTTCCCTGGAGCCTCTTCTTCCCTCCATCTCTGACCCCGTCTCTCCCCCTCTCTCTCCCTCTCTCTGTCTCTCTGATTCTCTCCTCTAAGCTGGCTGATGGCGGCGAGGTCGGGGACCCTGGCTGAGTGGAACTCATTACAGACTCCCTTCATTTCCATTCTGAGTGGGGCCTGTAGAGAGAGCGCGCACCAGGGCATTGAGGTGCACTTGCACAGGGAACGGGGCGAACACATTGAGCAAGACACCACTTATGAAGAGTGACGGCCAACAGAAACAGCCTTTAATACCCCCACAGAGGAATACGCAGGGGCGGGGGGAGCAACAACAGAGCAAAAGAGAGAGAGAGAGGAGACGGAGAGGAGGGAAAAAGCAAAGGCAAGAAAACAGTAGGACAAGGCAGAGAGCAGGGCTGACACAACAAGCAGGCTCATTTAATAAACATGAGCTGGAGCCCGGTGCAATCGAGTGCTACAACGGAAAGCTTATGCAGATGAGAGCCGACCTAATGACTAAATGGAGTGGAGAGAGAAAAGAAAAGAAAAGGGAGGAGGGAGAGATTAAAGAGGGAATGGAAGGCAGAGGCGAGGGAGTAGTGTTTAAGTGTCTGTGATGGAGTGTAAACAGAGGAGTTTCTCTGCTGTGTGGAAGGAGACTTTGTTAAACACAGAGGAGGAGGAGAACTG
This sequence comes from Cheilinus undulatus, assembly GCF_018320785.1. Classification (NCBI taxonomy): domain Eukaryota; kingdom Metazoa; phylum Chordata; class Actinopteri; order Labriformes; family Labridae; genus Cheilinus; species Cheilinus undulatus. Next base: position 15,929,834 of record NC_054865.1, read on the forward strand.
AGAACAACACAGCCATGCCCATCATACAGCCGTGCATGCTAACACACCTGACAATCAAGGGCAGAATTTGCTCTGTAACAGGACAGCTCAGGACAGTTGTAAAATTTGTGACATGTCTACTTACACAGGTGAATTGTTTAACAAATGATGTGCTTGCACTGTGTGGTCTTGTTGTAAAGTACAACTCACAAACAGCTTTTCAACAACTTCAATTTTGGCCAATTCAATAAGATGCACTTTTGTTTCTGTTTTGTACTTTTTCTCTGGTCTACACATATCATTGTCACGTCTCCTCACATTGTATTACTTGTTTTTGTGTATCTATCCTGTTTTCCATCACTAAATAAAACTTGAAAAAAAGGAAAAAAAGGGTTGCCTGCAGCCCCTGGTTGTGCCGTAGATCAGTGGTTCCCATCCTTTTTTCCTCAGCCCCCCTCAACACTTGTTCTCGACAAAACATCTACAGTATGTATAAACTATCCATTATTACAACGGTGTATTAGGGCCACTCCAGTTAAAAAAAACAAAAAACAAAAAACAAACAAAAAAAAAAAAAACAACAACAAAAAAAAAAAAACAACAAAACAAAAAAAATGATAAAGAGGATCTGTTAATTTTCAAGAAAAAACTAAAAATTCTCACGTTTAAAATAACGGGTGAAAAATATGTATATATATATTTTTTTGCCTAAAAGTTGTGGATGTGTAAGTAAACCAAAACATATATTTTGGGACTATAAAGTTGAAAATCCAACTACTATCACTTTGGTTTCTTGTAAATAATTTATACTGTTGTTATTTTTTTCAATTAAAAAAAAATGACTTTCTAGTGACAAAATGTAAGATTTTTTAAACATGGAAATTTCAATTTTTTTCCTGTAAATTTCTGATTTTTTTAGCTCCTAAATACTAAGTTTTGTTCTTTGTTAATATCTAACTTTTTAATCTTAATTCTTTTTTAATTGTTTAATTTATTGTTCACTTTTTTGCACAAAAATGAACTAATTCTATTCATATTTCATCTCTTAGGCCTGCCCTAATACATAATGTTTCTAAACATGCTTTATGTACATCTTATTTTGACAACATCAGCCCCCCCCCATCTCAAAAGTATTGCTATATTTGATGTCTTATTTCCAAAGCAAACGTCTTTGTTAGACATTTGAAACTGCACGTTATTGGAAATGGAAGGCAGCACAGATGAGACAGAAAACAAATAATCAGTTGTTTGTTTAAGCGACTCATCAGGCACAAATCAACAAACATCAGCCTCATTTGCACCAATTACAAGGCAGAATTTGTGCGTCAGTGAGTTCCATAACAGATAAGGGACCCAGAGCTTTAAAACTGAGGAGGAGGAGGAGGTTGAAAGGCGTATAAGGTGAGGGTTTTTGATGGTGTGCGTGTATGAGCGTGGGTTTGTGTGGTTGTGTGTGTATGAGATGGGTCCAGGCTTCTTTTGGTGAAGAAAGCTGTTTACCTGGAACAGAGGATTATGGGACAACTCCCTGTGGCATGTTGAAAGCTGTGGGGGTCTGGGAGGGCCGGGCCTTAAATCAGTTTAGGGAACAGTCACACCTCTCAAAGTCCCTCAGCACCACTGTCTCCTCTTTCTCTCTGCCTCTGCCTTTCTCACGCACACACAAACACACACATACTCTTCATCACCTCAAAATATTTATCCTTTTCCATTTCCTTTTTTTCTGCTTGAGGTTTAAGTTGCAGTTGGTTTCCAAACTTAATCCATTAGACACTATTTCATTTTCCCCTTGAAGAGGTCTTTCTTGAGGCCTTTTCCCAACGTTTTTCCCAGCACTCAAAATTGCAGTTTTGAAATCTTCTGTAAACATGCAGAAAATACCCTAAATAAAGTTTATAGATTAGTATTTAGATTGACAATAAATATCAGATGATTGTGTTCCAGTGTTCCCTTGTTCTTGCATTTCCAACAGATAGAATAAAAAGGAAAGGTAGTAGTGTGCATGTGTTAATATGGATAACATGTCTCTCTCCTTCTGTTGTTCATAAATCTAAGCCAAAAGGTTTTAACGATAGGGTGCTGACACATTTTGACAGTGATGTGATTTGGAGCCAAGACATGCAGAGGCACCTGGCTGGATTTGACGCCATGTTCCTTCTGCTAACCGAGGCACTCATTTTTCTTACCTTAAAAACATCAGAAGATCCAAGATTTATCCTTTCCCCTGCATATCCGGAAAAGAACAATATCTGGAGCTCTAGTCAACAGAGCTAGGGCTGGGCAGTAACATGGTATCCTGAGGTATTTAAAAATAGCCACAGTATTGCTTCAATTACAGTCATGAAAAAAATCTACTTTGAAATATACATATTTGTATTAAATGCCTTGGTGTGTGTCTGTTTCCAGCAGCAGCATCTCTGCCTGTGTGTCAAGATGCTATTAAAGTGATGAAAGAATTCCTGTTAATGATGGCTGGGTAATGTACCACATGGATTAACTGTCAAAAAAAGGACACGCAAAGCACTGTTTTGGCTCTGTGGTGGAGCATGTGCCTGTAGATGCTGCAGTCTTCGACATGCTGGTCACAAGATCATTCCTGGTCCCTGCTCTGACTGGTGCATGCCTTCCCCTGCACTCTTTCCCCAAGTTTTCTGTCTCTCTTCTGCTGTCTTGTCCTGATAATCTTAAAAATAATCTACGTAGACATGCTTACAATCGTGCATCATGTGGTGGCACCGCAGAATTTAACATGTAAAAGCACTGCACACGATAGTGCCATCTAAGGTAATAAACAGTTTATAAAAGCTTAAATCCTTCAAGCCTATGCTAATTCTTAACCATTTTGTCTCTCCTGGTTGTATCGTCTTAAAAAGCTTTTAAAACATCAACCCTGTGGTGCAAAGTCAAGCTCTAAGCTCCCATTTTTTCAGGACAACCTTGGCTTTAAGAATATGTGTGTTGCAGTAATGTCACTTCAATTCTAAAAAGGGTATGGGACTATAAGGACAAAATAAAAAAAGAAAAAGAGAACTGAACAGAAATCAACACTCACTGATTTTTATGTGACATACAGTAAACACTACTGACTAAGATTTTTTGCACAATCTTTTTTAACTCTCTTGGGGACAAAAAGTAAAAAAAAAAAAAAATACTCATTTTATGACAAAAAGTCTTCAAAATATACACATATTTTTTAAAAATACCTTGCACTTCTTTATATTTTTTGAGCAGTTCCTTTCAAAGTCACAGAGGGCCACATCACACACTTGCTGTCTCTCTATCTCTCTGTTATGAAATAATCAGGCCTTCTCTGTCATGATCTGCCCAAAGCATTGCAGGATACAACATGATGGTTGTATTCCAAGCTAGTGGCAGAAATGACTGAAAATGGATTAAAAAATGGATAAAAACATAGATTTAAGTACTGAGGTCTGGCAGTCAGCTCAGAAACGTGTTCATACTTCCTTTTTGTGCCCATCATAGAATTTTACAATGCAAAGTAATTGATAGAGTCCATTGGTCTAAAAGTAAATTACCTCACATTACCTGCTATTTATCCTAACAGTAATAGATTCCATACAGGACCAGCTAGTCTTGCACGCATGTTTTGGGCCTGTCCAGCACTATTTCAGTATCGGAAATGTGTATTTGTTTCACTCTCAGCCATCACATCTGCTACCATCCATCCCTCTCCACTGGATGGCCTGTTTGGTGTCTTGCCTACTGACCAGACATTACCCTCCCACTCTGTTGATTTCATAGCCTTCCTCACTTTGATAGCAAGGTGTGCTATTTTACCACCCACCCTCTCATACTAAATGGATAAAGGATGTTTTATCCTTTATGAAATTAGAAAAAATTAGATACTCACTTGGAAACCTCAACACAAAATTTAACAAAATAAGGTTACCTTTTAAAGAGCACGTCAGATTTCTGAATAGATGCTAACTCTGTTGGCAGAGCAACCCTCTCTACTTCATTTTACCAAAATCACACACCTTTTGAGTCTTATTCTCTTATATTAATAGCATTTGGGATGCATAGTTTGTTTTCAATTTTTTTTTGTCCGTTTGTTTTAGGTGTGGTTGCATAATAATGCCCTCTCAGCACTCTTACTGCATTGCCATTGTCTATATAAGGTGGGATGGACTGCAATATGTTTTCAAATCAGAGATTATGCAAATGATTTCTGTATGTGTTGAAAAATTAACTTAAAAAATTTATGAACAAATCATAAACAACAACAAAAAAATGGATAAAAAGATGTTTAACAGTGCATTTACTGGTGTGGATTTAATCTGAAAATACCCTGTCAGTCCCAGGCCCACTAAAAAAGCATCCATGAGTGATTTATAGATATTTCTCGATCAGGTCAGATCTTGATTTTTGAAAATTATTGAAAAAAAAAACAAAACGTATTTTTCTTGTTGTTCTGTGACACTTACACCCTGAGTGCAAAATTAATCTAAATTTCTAAATTGAAAAAGATGATAACAATGAAAATCAAAGTTGTTACACGTTATTAACTTACTCAAGGTTGTGATAATCCGCTTCAAGGAAATTCAATTTGCATGAAGTATATGAATAATATTTAACTTTTTGTTTTTTTTAAATTACAAACATGACATTTGACCAAAAAAAGATTTGATGTACTCTAACTTTATATTTTGACTCCTGTCCCATCTGTTAACATGGAGGATACAGGGTTAATGTCCTTTGATGCAACCAATCAGCTTGGGCTACTCTAAATATTTTGGCTTCACTCCTAGGCAGCAGTTGATCCGTCCATCTTAATATACAGTCTATAATTATAACAGGAAAACATTTGAAATAGGATTAAAATCATCTCAAAGTAGAGAACCTGCTGTGGGACTGAGCGTTGCCGTGTTATCGGGGGATTTTCCTCCTGCCAGTTTCTGCTGTGATATGGAAACAATAGCACATGAATCACAGTTAAGGGGGAAAAGCCTTGCCTGGGCTGAAACAGTATCCATATGAAGCCAGCAAAGACTTTGTCTTCATAACACCAGTGACAGTTTTGTCCTCTGGATGCTTCCAGGGACCAGGAGAAATGCTGCAGTGAGATCAGAGAGAGGAGGAGAGTGGTGAGTGGACGCCAAATAGAACACTCCTACTCTAAAGTGGGACAGTCTGTTGGCAGTGTGAGTCTGCATATGTCAATGTGTGTGTGTAAGCATGTTTTATAATTGTTTCTGCTCCTGTGTTATCAATGTTTATTCATGTATTTACTTTTATTGATCTTATTTATCAGAAGATAGTGTGCAATGACATTGATCATTAAAAGGAAGCACCAGCTTTAGTGAGTCATTTTCCATCTGTAGTCTCATAAAAGTGATGCAAGACGTACAAGAAAACACCCACTCAACAAAGGATAGGAAAATAACGACACAAGTGACAACACAAAGTATATAACTTCATTATAAAATGCTATAACCACTATCGAAAACAATAAGTTAAGTATACTGTAAAAAAAAAAAAAAAACCTTCTTTCCCTTCTCGCTTTTCCCCACTTGAGTGTGGGTGGTTTATCCTTTGTGTGTGTGTGTGTGTGTGTTATTAAAATCACACACTTGATGTGTGCTGACGTGTGTGTGTCTCTCAGTATGACTGTACGTGCCACACTGAGTTTAATTAGCCTAGCGTGGTGCTGACGGTGCTGTGGTCAGACATGGTGAATGGGAGCAGGTGGCCTCTGCTTCTTGGGGGAATCAGGGTCCAGCCTCCACAGTGCCACCTCAACCCCCACCCTCCCCCGCCTCAACCCTTCAGCCTCCACCTGCCCGCCCAGCTCTGCCCTTGACCGATAGGGACAAAGTACCTGCAAGCCCGGAAAGGCAGGAGGATGCTAACGGCTAATGGCTAACATGCTGCCTTTTGCCTGCCTGGCCTTTTCGTCTCCCAGCAGGAAGGTGAAGCCTTTAGAAGAGAGGATTCTCTGTCTTTAAAGTAAGTCAAACTGAACTCTGCTACACTGCCACAGCGGGGGCTCTGGAGGAAGACCAGGTCAGGAGCTGATAGCAATATTATGGCTCAGAAAGAGAACAAGGGAGAGAAGGACACGGGGCGGTGAGTGCCAGGTGGCAGCAGTGGCATGTCTCTGCCACCTGTCCCGGGGAATATGAACCCTTCTCACTCCTCCTGTTCTCCCAGTGTGGGATGACACTGGCTCGCTGTCCGCCCGGCTGGCTCGCTGGCTGTCAGGCTGTCCATCTATCCGTCTGTCCGTCTGTCAGTCTCACTACTTGTCAGTTGGTCAGTCAGGCTCCCTGTTTGTCGGGCTGTCTGTGGGCCCATTAGGCTAGACAAGTGTGGCTGAAATGTGCACCTAGCGTTACTCTGAGGTATGTTTGAAAATTCATTTAAAAATGCCAGCCATACATCTGTCCAGCTAACAATTGCACTATTATCTCCTCAAAATAAAATATTGTTTAAAGTTTCTTGCAACATATCCATATTCATGTTGTGATTGTTGATTACACTGGCTGCATTTGTTCAGAATCAGTTTAACCATTTAATGACTAGTGAGCACCAAGAAAATGGTATCATTGTTTTATCCATGCAGCCATAGAGATAAGGGAATGAGTGAAAACTGGGGCTGTCAGACTGTACATTTTTAAAGTTGTAAATAATCTCAGTCTCTGTTAACTGTGATAAATTTTGTTTTCTGACAGATTTTGAAATCCCACTATTTTGTATTCAAAACTATTTTAGGTCAATTTGCAAATTTATAGTCTCTTAAACTGTGGGTAACTGACTTTTTGTTTGGTTATAGAGCAGCTTTAATTGTGAAAGGAAATAAGGAGCTCTGGGTTGATCAGAGGCGATAAACACATCGGCCCCATCCGATGCACGCCGAAACAATTGCCCCAATTATTTTCTATGACCAAACCCACACTGGTGGCATCCGGACTGCTCTTTAGTGTTTTCCTGAGAGAACAGCTGTTTTGTACATCTTAGCAGCTTTTGTAGCAGTGTATTAGAGTTTGAGAGCACAGACACTTAAATGTAGTGCCATCTTTTGTTCGAAGTATAGAATATGTTGGAGACCCCAGTTGCTGGTGAAATAGCACTGCTCACATTTGTTTTTAACTTACCCAGGCGGACTCTCGGCTCTGGTATCAAGCACCAGGTCCAGCAGTAGCTGGTGGGGAGTATGACTGTTGACACGCAGCTGTCAAGGTGTGCTAGAGGCAGCTTGATATGACATGCCTGTGTTTTAGACTTACAACATGAACTTAACCATGAAAAAGGAACTTGTAATGGACTGAAAAGGAAATAAGGGAGCCGTTAAAAGGTAAATGTTTTACACAACAGAGTGAAGATGACTTTTGATTTGTCCACCAAGCTGTCTGTGAGTGTTTTAAAGGTTTATGAGACATGTAGGATCAGTAGTGTACTTATTTTACATCACCTTTATTTATTGCAATTAATAAATGTTGACAGCCCCTGTGTGGTGTTAATTTCGTCGACTAAAACTATGACTAAATATGTTCATCCATTCAGCCTTTTTTTTCAATGACAAAAACTACATTAAGATTAACAAAAACAGATCTGTGACGACTAAAACTGACAAAAAGTAAGTTTAGTTTTCATCAAGTATATAATGTAGGTAATGTGGGTAAATCTGCCAAAAACATTGCTTATATAGCTATTCAGCCTCTCAGCTGTAGAAAGCAGGGACCCCAGGTTTGGCAGGGTGCAGAGAACACACTACCATGATTTGGTACAAGATTTAGGTATTTAATTTTTTTTAATTTCATGGTGGCAGGAGGCTAAGCGAGACGAACCAGACATCCCTCTCCCCAGCAACGTTTTCCAGCTCTTCTTGGGGGATTCTGAGGCATTCCCAGGCCAGATGAGATCTTCACGGGTCTACCCTGGGTTCTCCTCCCAGTTGGATGTGCCTGGAAGACCTCCGCAGGAAGGTGTCCATTAGGCATCCCAATCAGATACCTGAACTGTTCCAACTGGCTCCTTTTGATGCCAAGGAGCAGCGGCTCTAATTCCAGCTCAATCTGGATGTCCGAGCTCCTCACCCTATCTCTAAGGCTGAGCTCAGACACTCTCCCAAGGAATCTCATTTCGACTGCTTTACCAGAGTTCATGACTATAGGTGACAGTTGGAGCAAAGATTGATAAATTGAGAGCTTTGCCTTCTGGCTCAGCTGCCTCTTTACCACAACAGTCTGGTAAAATGTCTGCAGTACTGCCAACGCAGCATGCTTCCCACAATACTTTAACTCCTTTGCTTGAGGCAAGGACTCCCCACCTGGAGGGAGCAATTCACCATTTTTCATGGCCTTGGACTCTAAGGTGCTGACCCTTATCCTGACCGCTTCGCACTCGATGACAAACTGCTCCAGTGCCTGTTTTAAGTTCTCTACAGAAGTCAACAGAACCACATCATCTGCAAAAAGCAGGGACGAAATTCTGAGGTCCCCGAACCGGTAACCCTCCTCCCCCCTGGATAAATGGGATAAAATAGAAAAAATACCACAGGAAAACAGTGTTGCATAAATGTATTTCAATGCAACTCTGTATAAATTCTGATGTGCATAGTGAGTGGGAGGGGTGGGAGGGCTCAGCTGAAATTGTTTTTTTTTTTTTTTAAGCAGGACCATAATTGAAAAAAATAACGTTTTCCCATCACCACTTTAGAGTGTAGTACTTCTATCATACATTTCCACCTTTTTTTTTTTTTTTTTTTTTACCATTTACAGTTTTTCAACCCCTGTTCCTCTCATCAGTCCCTTACCCTTCCTCTCCTATCTTCCTTCCTAGCCCCCTGGTCCCAATTTAGCCAAGCCAAGCACACTAACAAGCTTAAGCTACAATATGCAGAAGCTATCATGGCAGCCACTCATTTCAATTAAAGCAACCACACACACATACACACTAACACAGACACCAATATGTGCTTGCAGAGTGCAACAGAAAACAATACCTCCAGCAAAACACAAAGATACAAGAGCCTGTTTCATTCTCTGCCAGCGACATTCAACTTCAAAAAGGGTCCTCCTCATGCTTAATATGCACAGTCTCTTCTCTGCGGTCTCTTAGAAAGGAAATGACTCTTACAAAACACTAGGACTGGATTGAAAAAGAAAAAAAACTGTGAAACCATAGACGTTGTGCTGGGGGTAACATTTCCTGACACCTAGCTTGGCAACAGGAAGCAGATAGGATAGGCACTGCTAGCGTAGCCTCGAGCTGGTGTGTGGAGTACAAAGTGATGTTTGAAAACGCATGGAGACACAGGAGAATGCACGTACACACAGGCATGGATGCACATAAACACAACGCACACACTTACACACATATGCACACAGAGGACAGCAGAAACTCCTCCTGCCAGCCCTGCACCATCTGTCTCTCTGTCTGTGCTTCACAGCCGTGCCCAAGCAGGGCCCCAGCAGAGTCAGTGTGAAATTAGCTGCCTTTGTGGGGCTTTGTCTGCACGTACATGTCTGTTTGGGTGTACCAGCATGCTCGGTTTAGATGTGTATTTTTGAACATATTTGCTGTCAGACTGCACAGAGGTAACCCACGTTGAAGCAGTAATATGAGAGTGTGTGTTTGTTTGTGTAAGCAAGAGAGTGAGTAAATCCCCAGTCTGATCTGTAGACACTATAAAACATGCATGTATTCTCTGTGACATCCCCATTGGTTCCTGTAGAGGTGTTTTGAAGCAGTCAGCATATTGAAGATCCTATCTCCATCTCACTATTGATCAATACTGATAGATGCAGGTAAAAGCCGATACTGAGACGAGCCTCTGATCTCCTGGTAATCAGCCACTGCCAGTCAAATCAGCCATATTTATGCCCATTTATGCATACACAGCTGTACTGCAGTCAACACAGATGTGTTGAAAAAATGAGAAAAAGAAAAAAAAAAAAAAATTATTTCTGTTGTTGAAACAACTATCTCAATGTGGGCCACCCTCAAGTGGACACTTTAGAAAGGGATTTTTTTGCTCTTCACACTGGCTCGACACCAGAGGTTGCTGTTTTCATTCAAATGTGTACTCTTGAACATTTTTCTGTCAAACTGCCCTGGAGGAACCAACATTAAAAGGATGATTTAGATGTATGAGCATGTTTGTGTGCAATAAAAAGAGGTTAAAGAAGCCAAAACAGCTGCTTGCTCATGGCAAGAATCAACTATTTTGATTGATATTGAAATCAGAATTCTTAAATATTAGTATCTTATTTTGCATCTGTGCATGGATTTCAAATAATAAAATCTCAGAAAAAAGCTGTATCACCTTGAGAGGCAGCCACAGATTTTTAACCTAAAGTCTTTTTTTTTTTTTTTTTTTATTTATTTTATTTTTTAGGACTGATTCCATTGAAAAGCTATGTAATGTATGCATTTTTAGATCTAAACTTAGCACAAAAGTACAGAAAAGTGTCTTTAGTAGATTTTTCTTTGTTGTAAAAATGCTTCCTGGCAATAGATATTATACCTTTAGAGAACCTTTTAAATTTCCCTTTTAAATGATGCCACACTTGTAAGGAACATGTAATTGTGGGATGAGCAGCAGAGCTGAGTAAATGGTTGCGGCCATGAAAAATTGGCCAAATCTACTCTGCGTATGAAAACCGGGGCTTATTAATCAATAAATAAATTTCCACATACAACAGCTGTGCTGCATTCCTCAGCACCACGGTTTTGCTCCAACTGAAGGTGCGCGACCTCGCTCACTGGAAGTGTGTCTATGGTGCTGCGCCACAGCACACGGTCCTGATCGGCTTGAGACAAGAGGGCACCACACAGGAGAACTGTGAGTTCATGCAGGAATAGTAGTTCAACAGCAGATTATTTTGCCTTTTACAGGTTGATTTGCCATTCTTTTCAACATGATTCCGTGACTTTATTGCTTCTTTCATGGGTGAATACTTTAGGAAGTTGAAATATCAATGTTTTCTCAGTTTCATGTGCAGTTCTGTGGCTTTTTACCTCAAGTTAACTTTTCCTCGTCAATGGTGCCATTGTAGCTCTGTAACTCACTGACCTCCTGATGACCTTTTGCTCGTGCAGCAGGATGGGACGTGATGTTGATAAAGGGATGATTTAATATTAGGAGTCTGTTTATTGTGTTGTATTTTGAAGTTGACCTGATACTTTGTACGTCTTTCCAGCTGACATTAGTGATCTGCTCTACGTGGACTGACGTAGTTTGGCCATTCCTATGTCACATACTATTTTCATTGAGGTCTTACAGTATCCCAAATGTTTCCAAAATTTTCATCGAGAAATGATTTTTTTCATCATCTGGACGGAACAACGCCCTTTTATGGAGGCTGCCAAAGGTTGTGAGTTTAATTGTTGTAACTGACCTCAGTATCCTGCCCCTCCTCCCTCCCTTCCGGCGTGACCTTCAGTGCATTCCGCTGTCATTATGAGAAATTTATGAATGAAAACAGAATGTCCGTTTTCTGTTTAGTAAATGTGTATTGTGATATGTCATTTTGTAGAATAGAGTCCTCATTTCAAAACAAGAAGCAAACAGCGAAGCCAGGCAGCATTGGTCTGACTCGTCATTCAGTTGTTGTTTTGGTTGAGAGCCCCCTGGTGGCTGAATTTTACATACTGTATGTTCAACACTCAGTTATTTACCTCGCACTAGGAGCAAGCAACTCCCAGTCTGATCCATGAATCATATAAAACAGACTTAAAATCAGAAACTTCACCCAATGAGACGTTTTGATGCTGAACAACGGTGAATGCTACCAAGAGGTGGAGCTAAGGCTGGCCTTAGGTCTGATGCTAAACAGTTATCATATTCAATCAGCTCATGCAAAAGTTTACAGAATTAATGCAGATTTCTTAGCCTTATGATCAAATCTAAACAGATAAGATGCACCTGTCATCTTTATTTTATTTTTTTTTTAAATTTGTAGCTAAGGCAAAATTCATGTTAGGCCAGGCTTTCAAAGATCCTCCTCTTCACTATAAAAGTGGGAATTTTAATATGTCCGTGAAAAATATTTGATGATAGAAGGAAGCTGTTGGCTTAGGTTAACTGGATTCAATGGATAAGATCAACTCAATGGTTCATCCTTAGGGACAAATGAGCACATCAGAGGAGGATCATCCGGTCCAACATATTTATTCAGGCAATAGTTTGAGTGTTAACATGGATGAGTCTATACAATCATTTCTAAACCATATTTCAAATCTAACAAAGGTGTCAAAAAATTCCTATCTTAGTTCAAATTTAACCACACCACAACTAGAACAGAAAACAATTTATAACAGTTAAAAGGCAACAAAGATGATTCAAATAAAGTTGCAAGTCAAATACTCATTCAAACTATAAAGTTGAGGAGACATCCACAGGCTGCAGCCAGCTCCATAGTTCTGAGAGGACAGGTGAGCTGGCCGCCTAATTCCTCTGAGGCTCCACCCATACAGGTAACACAGCCAGGAGGAGAGTAGAGTCCAGAGGAGGAAGAGAGTTTATTCTACAGCTGTTAATGGGGATTCCATGGTTTTTGAAGCCAGCCTCGAGTGGATGCTTAAATTGCAGTATTTTTCAGCTCTCCTACTTCATTTTCAACCAACAGAGATCACTGCTTGGTTTAGATTTGTATTTTCTAAAACATATTTGCAGTCACACTGCCCAGAGGCAGTAGAGTGATAATGTGCACGAGAGTGTGTGTTTGTGTGTGAATAAAGAATTGGAGGTATGAAGACTAGTTCCATTTTGATCTAATGGCTATTTCCCCTGACCTTTTAACAGCCACGCTGACCTTACACTCCACCTACACCAGCCTCCACTGAGGTGTGCGTGAACGTCTGCGTGTTTACTTGCTATTGTCTGGCCGGCCAGTCCCCCCATCAGGTCCACGTCTGCCATATCGAGCTCCCAGGATGCTCTTTGATATTCACTCAGCACTCTGACCTCTGGTGAGCTTCGACCTGACCCTATAACCCTCAGGCTTTTGAGAGCTCTGTCCTCCTCCTCTTTGCCTACTAATACGTGATAAATCATGTCGGCTCTGACACCGCTCTGAATGCACAGCCACACACACTGTGAAATACACACCTACACACACACAACAATTATCCCCTGTGCCACATCATCACCTCACACCCCTGCCATTAATGAGCGCAGGGGTTAAAGGTTGTTGACATTCCTCTCTCGCTCCTGTCGGCCCACACGTACATATCCACACATCTAGAAACTAAAACACTGAAACCAAAACAAAAGGTAGACTTACTCTCAGAGCTCCATGGTGAGGTTTAAAGTTGTAGATGTGCTCTTTAAAGTCAAAAAGCCTAAAGCAAACACGAAAAACAATATCTACCACCCATACATAAGAAGCACATAAAGCATATGTAGTATTTCAGGGTTGGAAAGGTCCCTTGGATGATTCAGTGTGTGGTCTGAGGCTGGTACAGGGGCCAGGCTTGGCTGTTGCTAGCCAGACGGATGAAGAACGCTGCTGCCTTGTGACAGATAATCATTGTATTCTTCTCTGCTGCACAGTCTTGGCTAGGAGACAAACCGTCTGGCAAACAGACAGCTTTACAGCGCAGAGCTCAATCAAACTGTCTCCCTACCCAACGGTAAACACACCAACACACACACACACAAACACCCATAGACGAGGCAAAGCCTTACACACATATGCGCACAAACACGCACAGATGAAACAAGCCTAGAGCCAGCAGAGCCTAACCCAGATTGATAACACCAAACAAATCAGTCTGTCGATTCCCCCCACTGCTTACGGGAACTTAGCTTTATCAACAGTGACATTTTGATTGTTGCATACTTTACTTACCTAATTAATTTAGAAGTGTTCTAATTCAAATGCCATTAACATTGTACACTGGTTGATTTCAGCCATTACTCCAGCAGAGATGAGCAGCAGAGTCAGCAGTCATGACAAAAGGAGGGAACCCCTGAGCTCCACTGTGCCAAGCGCCCTCTGCTGGATAGATGAGGTATAACAACACACATTACTTTCCACTGCTGCGAGTCTCAGAAATTGAGAAAATTGGCAACTGTCAGAGTCAAAGCTGATAGGCTCTGCTGCCCTCCTAAGACACTGAATCCTCTGGAGAGTCTGACTCCTAACTAACAATACAAAAGAAGAACAATGCAAGAGAGGCTTAAGCTTGTCCACTGTCTACTATGAGTGCAGTATATAGAATGTGTCTGCAGTGGTTGAGTTTATAGGCTTGTCACTATATCAGAATTTTAGACTTTGATAAAATGTAATGGTTGCCAGTTTCGAATCCACAGCAACAAAAATACAGGTGTCAGACACCCATTATTAGGAAATTTCTTGTTTTTGATTACCAAAATTTGCAGGTAAACTCCTGTAGACTGTCTAAATTATATAAAGGTATTGGTAATGGTTCTACATTCAAGACTTTGCCTGCAGTTGATTTATGGATTCAGTTCTCTCTTATCTTAGGGAACAGATGTATGTTTGGAGTCTCTATACTTTTAGAAACAACTGATCATCTAAATTATAGTTATCATATTCTTGTAAAATAGAATCTAAAACTAGAAATACAGAGGTATCCAATCTTTTTTACTGACGGCGACACACAAGAAATATATGGATAAGACCATGTTGATATACTTCACCTTTAGTGTATTAAAGTTAGTAAAACCAACCCAGTGCAAATGTTGATAATTGATTAAGACTTAAAAAAAAACACATCACACTTTCTCATTGTCAGCTAAAAAGGCAAGCAGCAGATCATTGTTAAGGACTGTGAGAGGGGTCTGGCTGCAGACTGTTCATCTCTGACGGCCACGCTCAAAGACCGTTCATCTGAAACACTATGTCTCAGAATGGAAAAGCTGTAATTTGCCCATGAAATGTATTTCCACTTTAAGATCTACTTTTTCTAAATCAACTTCATTCATAAACAAAGTCTGGCAGTAACATTCATGAAACAACCGCATCACAAACATTACAGACTAAGAAACCTTTCATATACGTATAAAAAAAAAAAAAAATCAGCGTTCTAATCGGAGATTCAAATGTGTATAGATCTTTATAGAAGTAGTTACATGGTGGCTCACTTGTTCCTCGTTAGCTTTAGCTAAAGCTAACATAGCTACAATAGCTATGCTTTCAACATTACTACATAAGCCAATGTATTTGAGTTAGCTTTAGCAACATGAGCTTAAGCAAACATAGCTAAAGCTAAACTAGCTCTGTATATATCCTATCTACACAACTTACATAGCTGCTCTGTCAGTTTAGCTTTAGCTACGTAGCTACATTATCTATAGCTAATCTAGTTGAAGCAACATGAGCTTAACCAACCTGAGCTTTAGCAAACATAGTTCAAGCTAACTTAGCTACGTAGATAGCATAGATATGCAGCTTAGGTAGGTGCTTTGTTGGCTTAGCTTTAGCTCTGTTAGCAATTTAGCTAAATTTGCAAGGTTGTATTATAAGGTTTTGCAGGTAAGTTTTTACACTTATCACCTTTGGCTATCCTTTCTGGTACAATGTATTTCCAGTTTTAGATTTAAATTTTTTTAAAAATCTACTTTATTCACAAACAAAGTATGTCAGTTATGTTCATGGTTTGATTTAGCTTTGTTAAGCTGTGAGCTTAGCAACATGAGCTTTAGCAAACTTAGCTAAAGCTACTATGCCACATAGATAACATAGCTGCTTTGTGAGCTTGGCTTTAGCTGTGTTAGCTATGGAGCTAACACTGCTACATAGTTCCATTTCCCTCAGTTAAGTTAGCTTTAGCAATGTGAGCTTTAGCAAATGTAGCAAAAGCTATCTTAGCTATATAGATAACGTAGATACTTTGTTTATATAGCTGCTTTGTGAGCTTAGCTTTAGCTATGTTCGCAATGAAGCTCTGTTAACTACCTAGCTTATGAAGCTAGCAATGCAATGTAAGCTACACTGTAAAAAATGTCCGTAGAAAATACGGCAAAAGACTGTCAAATAGCAACAGTAAAAGACCATAAAACAAATAAACATATATTACTGTATAAGATACACAGAATTGCTGTAAATCAAGCAACGGTATGAAACATAAATTTTTACAATTAAAGTACGTAATAATTACAAAATTGTACCGTTTAAACGAAAGAAGATTGTGAAAATAAAGGAAAAATACTGTAATCTTCAAGACGGGCAATTACTCTAAAAATTACAGTAGTATTTTGTTAAAATTACAGACTTTTCTCTCATGTACATTTAAATTCACAGTAAAAATCTGTGAAAAAAATTGCAATCACATACCGTAATTTTAGCAGGGACAAGAGGTTAAAAATACTGCATGATCAGGAAAGTTCTGTAGAAAATACAGTAAAAACCTGTCAACCTGCAAAACCTGTGAACAAGCACCAATTTGTTGTTATGTCCACATTTGTTTCTCAGTGCTACACCACATGATGCTGCCTTGTGAAATAAACGGACAGTTACAGTTAATATGAAAACCTTATTGAAACCAAGAATGGTACCAAAAATCATTTTGTTTGTTCTTAATTTGATGGATGAAAGTGGTCAATTATTTTAGTTTAACTGATTTATTGGAAAAGAATGATGTTAATTGCTCTCACAAAGAATGCCATTGCATTTGTAAAGCCATTCCACTTCCTTTAATGCATCTAACACAAAATACATTGATGTACTTTAATGTTTCAGTCAATCTTTCAGAACTGAAATTGGATGACACATATTACCGATAGGAAATATAACAAGGTAATTGGAAAGAACTATTTTATATATACATAAAGAGAGAGAGAGAGATACATACTGTATATATAATATGTATATAATACAGTTGAATATATAGTATATACATTATATAAATACAATAGTTATTTTTACTGGTTAAATAACTTAAACATGAATGCAAATAGAATGACAAGAAACCCTCCATAATCAGTTTTAAAAATGAATGGGAACTGTGCATATAGTCTATCAAATTGATTTCTAAGGGAAAAAAAATTCTTAATTGAAAAACTGTTTCCCGTCGCCATTCAACCCTGTCTACACAGGAACGATTTCTATTCTGTCTATACTAGAACAGCAATTTGGGTGTTTAAAAATGGAACAATTTGGAAACGAGCTCCAGAGTGAACAGTTTCCAGGCACCTCCCTCCATGTACACTAACAGTGCTGCTTTCTCCAAATGCGTTTGCGCACTGTGGTTGCAGTCAATTGCCATGCGCGAATACGGTTTCGCGCAGGCGCGGGGAAAGAAGGCCCTTATACGCATGCGTGTGTGGTTCGTTGGAAAATCAAACCGCGGCTGCCTGGTAAACTACAGCGTTTTCGTGTCTTCTGTGGTCTCGTGCGCGGAAATATTTCATAAAGTTGCTGTCTGCTCGTAGAACGAGCTGCAAACGAAGATGGAATACAAAGCAGGACATTGGCGTGTATTAATTCGGCGTCACCGGAGCATCAGCCTACGAGCTATTGGTAAGGTATGTAGAACTTCTTTTGTCGTAGTGTCAAATATTTCTTGAGTTCTTTTCATTCAGTAACACCACGTGTTTATAGGTAGAAGTTAAATGGGTCAGGAGGCATTTTGTTTCAATTCTAGACCAGCCAACATTGCTGTTTGATATGTATTTTTTGCTGTCATTTTAGCGTGGAGAACGTTGAACACTTGCTGTGTTGGGGACCATAAGTGAACCCCAAGCTCAGAGCTAACTCCGCCCACTTCAGACTTTTGAAAAATGCACAAAAAATGGGCGGTTGGATACTGGGAACACTGGGAAGAGGGAAAGAAAAAGGACGGAGTTTTCCAGATGAGGTGGGAGTGACCGTGAGGACCGTGATGTCCCCTAGCCAAAAAGTGAGAGTCCCGCCGCAGCACTGCTGCTTCAGAGCGACCTAAGGTGAAGGATTTTTCCCCTTCAGAGTCATATTCATATCTGTGTTCAGAGTCACATTCATATCTGTGTTCAGAGTCCCCTGAGGTAGGCTTTCCAGCTTATTCCTACCCCTCCATGAATATGGGCGCAACTTCCGCTCCGTTCTATCTAAATGGGACTTTGCATAGAAACGAGATGCTAAACGTGACTATTAAAGCAATTTTAATACTAAACTACATAAAGTTAGACTGCTTCACCTCAGACGGGATAATATTATTATTATTTCTCTAGCCTCTACTGGAGAGTTCAAATTGATGACATTACTTTAGATAACCTACAAGGGCATATTTAGCTAACTTTAGTAGCTTTATATCGGTATAAAAAGATACATTTCTAGTTTGTGGAGTTGCTGAAATTCTCATTTTACAAACTAATCCCTCTTAAATATGGGAATTATATTTATAAAATTATCCATGACTCAAGTTGCCAGCTCTTCAGTTTGGTAAATGTCAAGTTTTGTATTAAGAATTAATGATAAATTAATACTAAAAGAATCACATCCCCGATGCATTTAGACAGTGGACAGCATGTTGTGAGAGACATATTTAACTTTGTCATAATATTAGTACCATGAACATAGCAACAGGTACTGAGCATTACAGAAAATATGATTAAAACATTTCAGCTCATTGATTTAACAAAAATGAAGCAGTATTTATTACAGCAAATATTTATTTATTTCAGAACAACCACTGTTGACACTAAATCACTTTAGTAAGCCTTTGGAAAAATCATGTTTTTGCTATTATTGTTACTGTACTGGAAGTTCCACTTCCATTCATAGCTACAGTAGACCCCCAGGAATAATGTGGTATCCACCTTATTTACTTATCTACAGCTTATAATACAAACAATGTGAACATGTGATAACAAAAATATAAATATTTACTAATTCCAGAAGAATTCCTATTGAAACAACTGTCGTTCTTTGTTAGCGTCCATAGTTAGCTGCTGTACTAGAATACATGTATTTAATGTAGCCTACTTCCGTTTTGGCACCGGAAGTTTTCACCATATTCACATTTGCAGTAGCGGCCCCAGGAATAAAGGGGATAGTGTGGTGGTGGACTGTGGTGGTCCTGGGCACTACCTGTTGGCTCCAGCACCTCCTAAATGCACAATGGGGATATGTGCACGTCAGTGTCATGGCACTAAAGATTTAATAGCTCACTTGATTTTTGCAGGATGCCACAAAGCTCAAGATTCAGAGAGGACAGTTGGAGGGCTGCTCAGAGGACATAAAGGGCTTCTCTCCTGTTTCGACAAAAAAGAAGACAACCTCTTTTGCCTTGTTGAAACATTCTTGCCAGATGGGGTACCAGTGGAAAGCCTGCCCCAGGTCTTGTTTTTGTAGTAAGTGGATCTCAGAAACACTTTAAAGACTCATTTGGATGGTAATGGATGATTTGCTTGTAATTCTTTTCTACTTTTATCATCCTCCCAGGAGCCTCTTGCTAGGCTTCAAGGCAGCTCATGCTATGCATTGACCAGCATTGGGATCCACTCAGGAGTTCCTACAGAGGTAATAATTTTTCCTCTTTAGAGGTAGTTATATGGTATAGTGTAATGCTGGCAAAATGTTTTATTTCCTTCCAGCCGTGTGCATCATATGATACAATATCAGTTATTTTTATAACTGTGTTATTGTCACCTGTAACAACTGCTATCCTGAGGAAGAAGGTTCAGGACAATAAGAGCCAAAACTAACAGACTGAAAAACAGCACATATCCCAGAGCAGTTGCAATAATAAACTAGAAAAGCACTCAGAGAGCGCAGACCTCCGCCATTAGCCCTATCTCCCAATAGTGAAGAGTCCTTTAAAAATTCCTAGATCCAGACGATGATCTGGATCAGTCCCAAAATCAAATCAGTTCTTCCTTTTGCCATTTCTGACATTCCCTGAAAATTTCATCAGAATCTATCCATAACTTTTTGGGTTATGTTGCCAACAAACAAACCCTGCCGATCACATAACCTCCTTGGCAGAGGTAATAATAATTGCACTGAATGGAACTGTGCAAAATTTCGTTGTACTTGTGTACAATGACAATAAAGATTCTGGTTCAGATTTTTAGGTTTGATAGTATCCAAATTTTCAAATTTAAAAAACATAAAAGAAATAGATGTGCAGCATTTTTTTCTAAACCAAAACTGTTGTGAGCAGAAAAAGCGCAAGGGCAAGCAAGATGACTTACAGAGCTGTGGGATCAACACACACTCTAAGTGGAGAGGGTAGCACCAGTCACAGCTTAGTGTTGATTTTAGAAGAACATATAAACACAGCAACACCCGTCTGATAACTGCTTAACAGCTGGATCACTCTACATGTATGTCTGCATTTTTGTGTCTGCTGTAGCTTCTGCCACAAAACACAAGGGATGTGACAAGACATTCAGCTCACGGGACAAGAAGAGATTGGGTCCCCTCCTTTTTTGAGTGAATTCAAAATTGGATAGTACTTTGCAATCAGTGCATACATAAGTGTTCAAAACTTCTAAGTTGACATGATTTGGTGCTTTACCTTGTCTTTCTATTTTTCCTTACTCTTTTTTAAGGTCCTGTTTCTTCTGCTAGTGGTGACTAGGACTCCATTACTTCATACTGTCTCCGGTATTCCACTCTTCTAAAAAGACGCCAGTTATCAAGGAAAAATAATGGTAAGCCTTGCACAGCATTTGTACATACCTCAATAAATTCTTTAGATTAATCTTTCTTTAAGCAACATGAAGCCATTTTATGTTTATTTTATGTAGTTTACACCAAGCACTGCATTAATCTGGTCATGTAGAAATACCCAGAATACTGCCATGCCACTGCTTTGTCCAGCTTGTTCTCAGTGTTCTGATGATCACACCATATGGGGGCCAATACAGTTTTCTGTGTGAGTCATATGTTTTCATTATGATTGATTTAAAATTCAGCACCCATCATCTTTGTTACAGCAAAATCCTTTTGTACCCCAAAGCATTTAGGTAAGTGTACCCATTAGGCCCACCAAAATCTAAGTTCACATATTTTTCATAGATACTAAGATGGTTTATAAACATGATCATTTGTAAGAATGAAGGATTAATCCCTCATTTGAAGGTATATTTATTTACTTATGCATATTTTAGAGAACAAATTAAAGAAATGTTATGAATAAAGTCAAAGTCTGGCATGGGCTTAATTGGTACCTAAGTACCATTTAAGCCCACGTGTGTTCCAAATAAGCCCACAACCACGTTTATTGACAGAAATTTTAAAAATTATTACATTTTTCAAGTAGTAAACATATATTAATTCAGTAACATGTTATACATGTTAAACACAATTTATTTTTGAACTTGGAATTAATGTTTGGCTTGTAACAATGGACCACCACAAACATGACTAAGTAGGCCTAAACCTAATTTTCATTGGCTTCAGTATTTAACATTTCATTGAACATTTTATTTAATATTGACAAAATTTGATTCAATATTGACAAAATAAAAAAAATGTGTTTGTTTTTAAAAGTATTAAATGACATTACAGTGAATCAACAATATCTTATTGAACTTGGATTTAATGTTTGGCTGTAACAATGATGATTTTAGGACAGTTGCTGTAATTCCTCTTTTTTGTTGGCATTTTTCTCACTATAAACAAATAATTATGCAAAATTAACTGACATAACAATTCTTCTGGTCAGTGTGTGATCTGTGATGTACTCGTGTTAATGAAGTTAGTATAACAACATCCAACACAGGATTACAGCGAAAAGCTATCAAACCTCAAAATTTCATTTTTTTCTATTGAAACACATCAGATGGGCTTAAATGGAACACACTGGGCTTAAATGGTACTACAGTGACTACCAGGAAATGAAGATAATATGTTCTCACCAAAGTTAAACAAATGTTTAAAGAAATGCCTGTAGGCTAAATATGCTGCAAAACTTGCCATCACAGTTATTCCTCTTCTGCCAAACTTTCTGAATTATCAAGGAATTCTTGTTCAAAGTTTTATGTAAGATTTATGTAAAATGAATCAGAAAACACTTAGTTTGTGTACTTATCATTTTTAATCATTAAGCAGTGTATCTATCAGTAGGGCTACATGTATTGACTAGTGATTAGCTTGCTACGCTAGCTAGCATGACTCATCTTTTCACATAAAACTAAATAGTAAGAAATTACAAAAAAAATACCTGTTTATACACAAAAAAACAAATCAATAATCTCTCAAATTACATAATGTGAATGTACTTAACAAGTCAGTGGCTGAAAATGGTTGAAAAGAGGTTCTTTCTGAGGGGTCCCAAAACACCAAAGTTTTGAGGCGACTTTATCTGAGCCTCCTTGAGACTGCACAAATGTAGGCGGGCCTTTTTCAATATCTACAAATGTGATTGGTGTCAAACAAAACTGACATATAATTAAGAAATTGTGTGATTGGACAAAATAATGTTTAGCATAAGACAGGCCCCTCTTTTTTTTTTTTTAAATTGACTTCAAAGTCGCAAGTGGGCTTAAATGGTGCCTGGGCTTAATGGGTAGGCTTACCCTAATACAATACAATAATAACTTTATTCAGCCCCGAAGGGAAATTATATAGAAATTATATATAAAATTATATATTATATTGACATGTAAAAGCAAATTCTATATTTATTTGGGTGGTCTTACAGGTAAATATATAAATAAAGAGCATAGTTTGCAAATATTTATCTTGTGGTTCAACTACCTAAAATCACAATATAACCCTTATGAATGGTTCATACCAAGGTCTTTTGCTAACACTTGTGGTTTGGGCTATGGTGTGTAGCTTTAAACCAGTGTTAATTTCGTCGACTAAAACTATGACTAAAAATGTTCATCGACAGCTTTGTTTTCCATGACAAAAACTAGACTAACAAAAATAGATCTGTGATGACTAAAACTGACAAAAACTAAGTTTAGTTTTTGACTAGAATGTAATGTAGTTTTTCGGACATTCAAAATCCATGATACCTCTCCACTGTGGGTAATTCTGTCAAAAACAATGCAGCTGTAGCTCTTCTGTCTCTCAGCTGTAGAAAGCAGGGACCCCAGGTTTGGCAGGGTGCAGAGAACATCCCACTATGACTTGGTACCAGATTTAAGCAAGACAATAAATGCTTGGACTAAAAGTAAAACCTAAAATGTGAGGACTTTTTATGGACTAAAACTAAATGGACAGAAATTACTAAAATGTGACTGAAACTACAATTCATTTCACTTAAAGACTAAAACTAAGACTAAAATTAAAAATATCTGCCAAAATTAAAACTGCTTTAAATAATGACATCAATTCAAATTTATGTTTAGTTTTTACAGCAATAGCTATGTCACTTTTTTGTGTGGGTCCATATCTTCTTGGATATGTGAAGGAGGGGGGAGCTCAGTGGATACAAGCCTGGGCACCACAGCTCTAAACTATAAAGGAAAAGCAAATTGCAATTAATATGTCATAACTGTCTCATTATAATCAATAACAGAAAAAGTAATTGGCTGTTGTTAGGTGATTGCTGACTTAATAGCTGGCACTTGTGGGTACGTTTGCGTTTCTTCACCATATTCTATTATAGAAGCGATCTGTATGTACTGTACACACTGTTTATTTTATTCTGTTGTGCTGATTGTAAGCATGGCTTATTAGAGCCTAGTTTTCTCAAATTTACATCTGTGTAGGCATTAAACTGAAGCACTGAATCACTCTAACTTTGTTTTGTATATGTACTTCCTGCAGAGAGGATGGAGCCAGTCCAAAGTAGAACACCTGATGAACTGTGCTCAAGTCTTCAAGAAGATGAAGTTTCTTGGCCACGTGAAGCTTCCCAAGTGGAAGGCCTTCTTCAGTCAAGACTGGACTCATTACTCTTCAATCATTTAGGGGCAAATGACTTTGTTTCATCTTCATGCATTACACCAAGGACTACCTGTCGTACATATGGACACAAGCTTTTTTTTTCCAAGATCTAAACTGCTTTGTGAGTATACAGACAAGTTATCACATGTGTTGAAAGGTTTTTTGCAAACATATAACTGCAGAGTTTCTTATTGTTTATCAGAGAGCTTGAATCTTTTGTTAAAAGTAGGAGTATTAGGGCACTACTGCAAAAATCTAGCAAATTAACTGAAATTTCACATGTTTTGTACTGTATTTTTTACAGTAAATTTCTGGCAACCACAGCTGCTGGTAATTTACAGTAAAATTTAAAGTAAGGCAGTATTAAGCTACTACTGTAAAATCTGCAAACATCAGCTGTAATTTCTCATGTTTTGTCCTGTATTTTTTACAGTAAATTTCTGGTAACCACAGCTGCCAGTAATTTACTGTAAAATTTAAAGTTGGGCAGTATTTTGCTACTACCGTAAAATCTGCAAATATCAGCTGTAATTTCTCATGTTTTGTACTGTATTTTTTACGGTAAATTTCTGGTAACCACAGCTGCCAGTAATTTACTGTAAAATTTAAGTAGTTATAATAAAATACCGTTTAACATTATACGGGTCTACTGTTTTTATTACTGAGATAGATTGTATTTTACAGGATTTCTGGTGTTTTTACAGTAATTTACCGTAAACAGGTTCGTTTCATTATCGTTATTTTTACAGCCAATCCCTGTAGAAAATGTTGTAATAGAGCTGTAACTTCTACATCAAATTACAGTAAGTTGTACAGCAAATTACTGTAAATATGGTTACAGTATAACTGTTATTTTTACAGCAAATCCTTGTATAAATGGTTACAATATTGTATTTTTTTTAACAGAAATTTACAGTTAAAAAAAAACAGGTTTGAACTGTAATATTTACAGTTGTAGAATGAAAACACCGTTTTTTCTCATACATTCTCACCGTAATTTTTACAGTAAATCTCTGGTAACCACAGCTGCCAGCGTTTTACCGTAAATTTAACGGAATTTTTTTTACAGTGTACACTGGCTGGGTTTGAGTGTTTTCATGAAGGACCAGATTTTTTCTTGTGAACAGACTGTTACTTGGCTTTATTAAATGTTTTGTAATTAAGTTTTTCCCGGTCAGGCTTTTAGCTTTGAACTTCTGGTACCATCACCGTTACCCTAACCCTAAACGGAAGTTTAGTCTGATTTTTATTTGAAATCTTGAGCATGTATTTCCACTCTAAGATATATATATATATATGTTCATGAATAAACACTTTGAGAGAGTGGCTGTCAGAGATGTTCAGTCTGCAGCCAGACTGTATTGAGGATTTTGGGGTGGCGGATTTGATGCCGCCCTGATTAGGGCAGACTACCATTTGATCCAGCCCAGTTAGGGTGAGAATAATGCTCTGTAGAACTGAGGGGGGACACACCAACAACCCATCTCCACATTCAGACACAAATCAAGAACAAATTGCATGAAGCTGCCAAACTTTACAGCAGTGTTGGTGCTTGAAGATGATTTGTGCAATACACGTCACAATTTGGATCTTGATAGGAGAGTAAATGAGCAGTATTCATGATGCTATTTGCTGCTGTAATCCTTTTGTCTTTAGTGACCAGGGCATCATGAATTGATTATTTTGGCTGTCAAAATGTGTACCATTTCAGTTGTGGTCACAGTTTAGTCATGAAAAAGCACATCGTCAGTAAGTTCTTGTCAAAATATTTGTTTGCAGTTGTGTACAGCTGAACTGCCTACTGAAACAAAAAGAGCACAAAACACCCAAGTACAAGCTTTGTGTTCTAATGTGGGCTATGTATCATTTTGTTTTTAGAATTTGCTGAAAGTGTTGGCCGACTGCAGCCAGTAGTCGGTCCGGGATGTAGTTTTGACCCACCCTGTATTAGAGTTCTGAAAGTTATGGATCTTAATCCAAGGACAGGCTGGATTTTTTGCAGCCCAGTGAGAAAAAAATGAAACAAAAAAAAACAGAAATCACTTACTCTGTTTGTGTGTCAAGAGGCAGAGATAGTGGGTGCTGGGAAGGGGAGTTTTCTTCTCTGATGTGGTAGAAAAAAAGTTTTAGTGCCACTTCTGGCCTCTGCAACAATTGTCCTTTTGACACCAAGGGGCCTCCTCTGGCCCTCGAGGGATGTGTGCTGTGAGTCTGTGTGTGTGATAGTTCGTAGAAGACCAGTCATGGCAGTCTGATCCTGAGCTGAGCTAACAGGATTAGAGGAGCCAGTGCTAAGAGAGGACGAGCCCCCCCGTCTCGGTCCCTCAGGGATCAGAAATGACACTCAGCCTCAGCAGATGCCCTTACAGCTGCAGACAACTAGCCGGCAATATAGACTCAAAGGTGATAGTGAGAGAGAAACAGCATATTAGGAAGGTTCCTTAAAATCCTTGCAACAGAAGAGAGGATGTTTAAAGTAAGAAAAGAATACAACCACCTTTTTCTGCAACTGTCAAGACCCCCAATTTAGGAAGACAAGTCCTAAAACAGAGTTAATTTTGGTAGATATTTAAGATTTAGTCATAGTCTGTGATTTTAGAGTTTTTAGTGTTACTGACATTCTTATAGTTTTTGTTGATAAAAATCAAAAAACATTTTGGTGCAGTTTAAGTCAATAAACAATACTCACATTTTTGTCTTTTAGTCACATTGTTTATCCCCTTTGAAATAATTTAATTAGCAAATTGTAAAATTAATATAAAAGTGAAACATTACAATTCTAATGCACAATCAATACTTTACTTGATTTCAAATGCACTTATGAAAACAGTGACATACACTGCCTAGAAAAAGTATTCACCCTCTTGGATGTTTACCATTTTATTGATTTTGTAAATCACAGTCAATACAATTTTGACAAAAGAAAATCACAAAAAAGAAAAACTCTCTAATGTCATTGTGAAAACAGGTTTCTACAAAGTTATGTCAACATAATAATGTTTAATATAGAATTAGTGAGTGCAGTGCATGTGTCTCAAGTGATTTTAGTATAAAGACACCTGTGTCTGGAAGGTCCAGTCACTACTTAATCAGTATCCCTGGCTACCATTACACCATGAAGACAAAAGAACACTCCAAAATTTAAAAATTAAATAAAAAAAAAAAAGTTAAAATAGAACATTTTATTGAAACATATAAGGGGATGATAAAAAAAATCCATGGTCCTGAACATCCACCAAAGTTCAGTTACATCCATCATCAACAAACGGAAAGAATATGGTACATGTGTACATCTGCCTAGATCAGGTTTGATGAGACCAAAATGGTTCTTTTTGGCCATCAGACAAGACTATGTTTGGCGGGAATTACCACAAACACATCATCCCCACTGTGAAGTACCGTGGTGGCAGCATCATGCCGTGGGGATTCTTCTTGACAAGCCAGCCCTGGAAGGCTTGTAAACGTAAAGGGTAAAATGAATTTGGCAAAATGCAGGAAAATCCTGAAAGACAATCTTATTCAGTCTGCAACAGAACTACGGCTTGGGAGAAGATTTATTCTCTAGTAAGAAAATGACCTGAAGCATACAACGACAGCTACACAGAGATGGTTTAAAGACAACATGGTGGATCTTCTGGGGTCGCAGTCCAGACCTCAATCCAACAGAAAATTTGTGGCTGAACTTGAAAAGGGCTGTTCACACCATATCCCTGTGCAGCCTAACAGAGCTTGAGCTGCTTTGCAAAGAAGAATGGAGTAAAATTGTCCAGATATGCAAGCCCGATTGAGAACTAGCCACACAGACTCAGTGCTATGATTGCAGCCAAAGATGCATCTACTAAACACACTGACTCAAGGAGGTAAATATTTATACAGTCACTTATTTTACCCACAAACTTTTGACAAAATTTGTAGAAATCTGTTTTTACTTTGACATTAAATATGATTTCCTGCAAAACAGCTAAATTATATTGACCATGATTGATTTATAAAATCGCCAAAAGGGTAAACATCCCAGGGATTGAATACTTTTAACAGACACTGAAACTTCTAGTCACAGTAGACAAATATAAGGGATTTTGAATGCCCAATAGTCCACTACTAACACTTTAGTCTAGTTTCTCCTTGAGGAAAACTTACTTTTTCTCAGAGTTTTTATTACCTCTCTATTAATTCTATTTTCAGCTAGTTTTACCCTAGTCCTCCTCAAGGAAAAAAGGTAGTTGATGAACAATTTTACTCATAGTTTCAGTTGACAAAAATTACACTTTCTGGAAACTGAAACAAATCTCAGAGAAAGACTTTGTTTCCTTGAAAAAGACTACAAAATATGCCTTGTGATTAATGGATCTCCTGGGCAGTGACTGGTTGAGAGTGATTTAAACGTGCAGAGCTCACAGAGGATGAATTTGTTGCATTATCGGAGCTGAAACCAAATCAAACCATGACAGACCAGTTTACATGTGGCTTTAATGACGCTTGGCTTAATCACATTGGGTTAACGAATTTAGGGAGTCTCTAATCAAATCTTTGTGATCTGGCAAACAAGACTGACATCTGCATTTGTGTGTGTGTGTGTGTGTGTGTAATTATTGATATGAGTGCGTGTATCTATAACAAGAGGAAATAAACCCATAAGGAGCCGGGGAAGGAAGGGAAATTCTGTCTACATGCTTCAGATGCAGAATGAGACCGGGTGTCAGGGTTTTTCTAAAATGTAATAATAAGCATAGAGACATCAAAGTGTTGGGGGGAAAGAGGAGGGGAGGGGAGAAAAGGGAGAGAGGGTGAGAAAGGAGAGGTTTTACTTGTATGCATGTGCATGAGAGTGCATGCATGCATTCATGATTGCACATCTGGCAGCCCAAAGACCAAGGTTCCACAGTGACCCTATTTAGCTCTCCATAATATACTCACACTCTCATTAGCACCCCGTGTGTGTTTGTGAGTGTATGTGTGTGTTATGTAGCTGCTTCTCCCATTATGTTGTGTTTAAACACGAGAGGGCTTTTTGAGACAGGAGAGAGCTGCATGAGGGGATCAAACAAGCACACATACACAAACAGAGGCATGTTGCAGCATGCTTGTGCACACACAATCTCACGCACGTATACACAGTGCACAAAGTGACACAAAAATGCAGCGCATCCCCTCCCTACCGCTCTGATTAATAAAGGTCAATTAGCAATTATAATTTCCATATTTAATCAGTCCCCTGTGGTGTCGCTCTGTGGCCTAAGCTTTGACAACTGGCTCTCTCCCCCTCCCTCACTCCTTCTCTTTCTCTCCACTGCTCCCCTCTTTTTACTTGATGTCACGCTCCTCCGCTCTTCCCATCTCCGACGTCATGAACATTAGCATCCCACCCCTCTTCACCTCCTCCCAGCCTCTCCCTTCTTACCGTGCCATCCCTTTTTCTCCCATCCCCTCCTCCCTCTCTCTTCCTCTCTCTCTCTCTCTCTCTCTCTCTCTCTGATGAATGCCTCCCCTCATTAATCTTGATGTTTTTCCTCTTGCTGTGTTCTTCCATGGGCCTTCAAACCTCTCACTAATTGCAATTAATCACCGAGGGAAACAGATGCTGCGAACAAAGGCAACCTGGGGGGCCAAGAGTCAGTACATGTGTATATGTGAGGGGGGGGGATTGGTGCGTGTATGTGTCCACATATGTGTAAAACAGGGTGGAGGGTTTTGATGAAGCTGTCAATCAGGTTGACACTCAGAATTTGGGCTCTTACATCAAGTATATGCATAAAGGTGTCAGGTGTAGTGTGTATGTGTTTAAACATGCATGATCTCTTTGTGTCATACAGCGTGCACCTGACCCTGTCACAGCTGGTCGACACATCTGTCCAACCCAACTGTGTGGCGATGACAATGTGAGCTTATGAAATTGATAATGACATGAGTTAACGGACGACGGGAGGGCAAGAAGGAGGGGAAAAGAGCAGCATTTTGCTTCTGCAGGTCTGCAAATGGCCCCTCTGTGTGGTGTTGAACCTCCGCGACACTATTCTGAGTGAAGACGACTGCAAAAATTGCAGGCAACAGCATAAAAAAATATAAAAAAATTACAATCGAGCATGTTTCTTTTTGATGCTGCCTTGAACATGATGATTACAGAACTCCAGGCGGTGTTATTTTATTCCTCCTGCAGAGAATAATCGCAGCCTCTTTCTTATTTCCTTCCTTTTTCCTCTTCCTCCATGTGATGACTGTCATCACTGCCAGGTTTTCAGTTTTGACGATCCATTTTACAACCATGCTTTTTTTTTCTAGAGAATGGGGACCAACAAATACATGAGCTTAAAAACACAATTCATAACTGCTCAGCTGAATCAGAGAGATGAGACAGAGCTATATGAGAGAAGTGTGAGTTTGTGTTTTTGTGCATACATGTGTGTCAGGTGAGATTATCCATCACACCTATCTGCATCACAAGAAGGCAGAGACTAAGATACTCCTGAAAACACAAAAACAAAATGGGGAAGAAATAAAAAGAAGCCATGAGTTGTATTTCCCACACATGACACAAAGCATGCAAACACATTAGGAGCATAGATTTAAAATACTCAAACCAGACACTGCTGAAAAACGCATCAAATAATCAGTGGGAGGTGGTTCAGGGGAAAAAGATGCTGTGTTTCAACACAAGCCTGATATGCTCCAAATCCACTCCAGGAACCAGGCAGAGCGTCCAACACAATAGAGTCCAGCTCCTCCGCAGATAACCAGCAATTTCTTTTTCTGCCGTCACCAACAGAGGATCATTCTAAGTAGCTTTGAGCCCCTGCATATGGGGCATCTGAGGGACAATAATGAAATCAAGCTCATCTGATATTCTCTAGGATTAACACAATATGGTGACCCATGTGTGACCCTGGGGAAGCACGATCAGCCTCCAACAGCAAGATCGGAGAGATAGAGCGGCTGAAAGAGTGAGTATGAGATGAAGGGACAGGAAAGGAGGCAGTGTTAGGCTGCAGCATGTAAATTGCTAAGAAGATGTGCAGCAGGGGCTGCATTAAAGCTAGAGGAGGTGTGGGCTGACCGTGTCTGGAAAGTCCAGTTACTGGTTAACCAGTATTCCTGGCTACCATTACACCATGAAGTCAAAAGAACACTCCCAACACTTTAGAGAAAGGTTGTTGAAAGGAATAAGTCAGGGGATGGATTAAAAAAAAAGAAAAATTCCAAGGCACTGAACATCCCTCAGAAATCAATTATGCTTATTATCGAAAAATCAAAGAAATAGGGCACATGTATAAATCTACCAAGAGGCCGTCCTCACAAACTGAGCGACCGTGCAAGAAAGAGACTAGTGAGGGAGGCCACCAAGACACCTATGACTTCTCTGAAGGAGTTAAAAGCTTGAGCAGCTGAGATGGAAGAGACTCTGCATAGAACAAGTGTTACAAATAACTGTATTATTTTACATACATATTTTTATTTTTGAAACCTACAAACTTTACATTAAACACTTCTCGCATGTATATATATTATATATATTAGTAATCAGAGTAATCAGAAAAACTGTCCAGGGGGAAACATGGCTGTTACCATTGGTCTTCAAAACAGTACTGTAGTTAGAGATACAGTAGTACCAAGTACAGTAGTATGAAATCTAAATATGTATGAGTAAACAGCAGTATTTAAGAAATATATAAAAAATATGTTGATGACAATTTAAGAGGCAGGTAATACAAATAAGCAGTACAGAGCAGAAAGATTTATTGCACATTATGTGCAATAAAATAATGTTATCTACTATAGTCACATTATTGCAAACATACAGTGCTTAACAAATTTATTAGACCACCTGTCATATTTGTCTCAGAGACCATCCAGCATCATGAAGTGCTTTAATGCAGACTCTCTCATTTTCAGTGAGCTCTCCACGTTTTACCATTTTGAACAGGAATGAGGAATTTCAAACTGAATTCATCTTTTTAGACCCAAATTTGAGCCGGCTCACTGGGCTTCTCTGAGAAGTCAGCAATTAATCAAGCATAACATTCAACCACTAAAACTCATTTTTCTGTTCAGGAATGCAAGTAAATAACTATAATTCAACATATTAATCAAGAAA
This sequence comes from Cheilinus undulatus, assembly GCF_018320785.1. Lineage (NCBI taxonomy): Eukaryota > Metazoa > Chordata > Actinopteri > Labriformes > Labridae > Cheilinus > Cheilinus undulatus. Next base: position 15,961,664 of record NC_054865.1, read on the forward strand.
TAATAATGTGCTTTACTATATTTTCTGCTTTTTGTAAATCAGTAAATTTGAAAATTCATGGATAACAATAATAATTATATTTTAGCAGTAAAAATATCATTTGGGTTAAAGAGCTTCTACATATTGGAGTATTAACCATTGCAGAAACATAAAAAATGATTTTGGTAATTACCAATGCTGTTAATTTAGGACTGCTGTGGCATAAACCTTACTTTGGGTGGTGGTCTAATACATTTGTTAAACACTTTAGATTACTGAAAAGTTTACAATAATATTATGATTGCACATGAGGAATAAATACGAAATTAGTCCTGGGCCAGACAGAGCATGAGGAGGAAGTAGTATTAGTCTGATGGCCACAAGCAAAACCGCCCTGTGGTGAATCATGCAGGGGCGTAGCTAGGGAGTTTGGGCTCCCATAAAGAAAATTGCACAGGGCCCCCCTTAGTTGGCCAGCCAAACAAAAATTGTTGTGTCGTTTTATGAATATCAATGAATTTTAATGTATTTTGAACTACAATTTTCCTATATCAATGAGCAACATTTTTACTGTGGTTAAATTGAATGTCCTTGAATTATTTCCTTCCCATTAGTAAATGTGTTTATTAGCCTATTCCCAAAGTATGAGCTGATAGCCCCCACATTAGAAAAATGCTTGAAATACTGCACGGTGTCTTTGTTCACCACTAACTTTATGCACCTTACACTGATGTACTTTATAAAATAACAATACATTGGGCTCTTCCATATTTGAATAAGATGCCAACCATTTGGTTTTATTTATCTCTTCTTGTTTTCTCATGCCCACTGACATCTCAGCACTTTTGATTTAATAATGAAACTAATTACATTAAAAAAAAAAAAAAGAATGAAAACAAACTTTTATTCCAGGCTTCTAAAGGGCCCACACCCATTGTGGGCCAGATTAATCAGTACCCTTTTACCCCCCTATGCTACGCCCATGGCATCATGGGGGAATGAGTGTCACACTATGCCCCAGCAGCATCCTCCTCTCTGATATCATAGTCACAGAGTCAAGCTCCACCCCAAGAATGTCACAAATATGGGAACCACTGACCAAGGGCATGGCTACCTCTAAATGATAGGTCCACAACTGTTAATCTCTAGTTGGAGATAGTGGTGACAAAAGTTTGAGTCTCCATAAGGGGGTCCACATGGGTGATGTTCACTTTTATTAGTCACTGATCACATACAGCCCACAGTGTATTGTCTCATTGTGTTGAAAATGAAAGGGAATCAATTTTAAAAGCTCAAACTCAGTGTTCTAATGAGGAAAAGAGAAGGTCTGAGAATGTATTTCTCTCTTAATGTGCACACAAGTGTCAATGAGTCATTCATAATGACAGCTCAGCATACACACAGGCTGGCCCTCTACCTCTGTTCTGCAGCAGCTTCATCTGTCACCACTGCTGTCACACTTCAAAGCCCAGAGCATATTGAGCTGTTTTTCATTTCTAGTAAAAAGCAGAGTGGGAGGAGATCTTTGCTGAAAGCCTGGAGGAAGCTCTATTAAGTCTCTACTGTTCTTTAACTGACAATCCTACAACTTCAAGAAATGACAAAAGCCTTCTTCCACAAAACACAACACCACCTCCTCCTCTCTCTCACACAGAACAGTCCCCTGACAATTTCTTCCCAGCAGGCTCCACTAAGCCTTTATTCATTTTTTATATATCACCTCCTGTGAGTCTATTGCACGGCACACAGCAATCGCTGCACTTAACCCATTATGCTAGGTAGAGCTCCCCGGAACGGTCGCTCCCTCCCCGGGATAAATTATTAACTTCCTCCACATCCCGCCATTTATCACTGAGCCCCATCGAGCAGAACGGGAGAACCACTGCTCATATCCATGGCAACAAGGGCCCATTTGTGCAGCACTTGGTTGCTGCTGATGATGAGAGGACAAAGGAGAAAGAAGAAGACAACAAACAGTACCTGCTTTTATCAAGCTCTCTTTTGTTTGCATCAGATCGTGCTCTTTTCTTTGATTTATCTTCTGTCCCTTCCTCGCTCGCTCCTCTCTCCTTCTTCACATCACCCAGACTTCTCCTGAGATGGCAGCAGTGAGGGTAATTAGATCAGAGCTTTTCTCTTGTCTCCATAGAGATGAATCATACAGTCGGGGTGACAGTCTGAGCTTTAGCACTCCGGGATAACCCAATCAGAACGTTTGAACCCAAGCCAGAGCGGCAATATAACCTAATAATACAGTCGTGAACCTGCGGTGACCTGCATCCCTGCACACAACAGCACACACACTCTCCTCACACACTAAGAGGGGTGACGAGCAGGTCTGGTTAAACACACCAGTCTCATCCCAGGATAGGCTTGTGTCTGTGTCAGTGCGAAGAAGGCCTCACAGGTGTCCTTATTCATGAGCAATCTCCGCTCATGAATAATTAAACACAAAATGCAAATGGGCTCCTTTGATCATTTACATTCACGTCTAACAGCATTAATTAATCAAACAAACCTTTTCTTTATCCCCAGTGGAATAGAGGAAAAAACACACCAGTGAGCACAAACACACACACACATACTCAGACAGACAAGGAAAAAAAAAAACACTCATTGAACAAGTTTACTTATCACATCATTTAACCACATCTGAAGGAACTAAACTCAAGCCAGTTAGCATGACTCTACCTTCTACTAACCACATGGTGAAGGTTACTCACTGTACTATCTCCTCATGTGAGATTACTCTAATCTCCTCCACCTTCCTCCATAGTATGCTAATGTAGTTTGCAACAAAACAGATGGTATTCGTGTAACTCTACAGTGTAAGAGGAAATGTGATAGTAAGAACACCATGGTGTAGTATTTGTCTTATAAGTAGATTTCACTGTAGCTTCCTTTATAACAAGCACAGAAGCCAACAATATATACAGTTTAAAGTGCCCTTGATTTAATAGTGGTCCTTCACAGCAGAGCTACAGTGGTTGATAGTTTTAGGATACTACTCATGATTTCATTTACAGTGCAATCATAAAGTATTCAGATGTTACAGCCTGATGCTACAGAAACAAATAATAAGAATCTACTCTCAGTACTCCACGATGACAAAATGAAAACAGAGTTTAAGAATTTTTTGCAAACATATAAATAATAAAAACTGACATATCACATTGAGACATGATTGTTGAAAGGCAAAGATCTGGGGAAGGCTACAAAAAAATCCTGCTGCACTGAGGGTTCCCAAGAGCACAACAGTGTTAATTTTGTCAACTAAAACTATTACTAAAAATGTTCGTCGACAGCCTTTTTTTCCATGACAAAAACTAGACTAAGACTAACAAAAATAGATCTGTGATGACTAAAACTCACCAAAACTAAGTTGAGTTTTTATAAACATTACCAAAATAAGACTAAAATTTAATTTAGTTTTTGTCGGACATTCAAAATCCATGATATTTCTCCCCTGCGGATAAATTTGTCAAAATTGCATCTGTATCTATTCAGCCTCTCAGCTGGAGAAAGCAGGGACCGCAGGTTTGGCAGGGTGCTTAGAACACACTAATATTATTCGGTACCAGATTCAGGCAAGAAAATAAATGCTTGGACTAAAAGTACAGACTAAAGTATGAGGACTTTTTTTGGACTAAATCTAGACTAAGATGTTTTTGAGTATTCGTTGACTAAAACTAGACTAAATTAAAAAAGGGTAGAAATTACTAAAATGTGACTAAAACTAAAAGAAATTTCATCTAAAGATTAAGACTAAGACTGAAATTTAAGATAGCTCCCAAAATTAACACTGGAGCACAATGACCTCCATAACTCTCAATCAGGACTCATCCAAGAGTTGGTTTCCAGGCCAAACTAAGCATTCAGGGGAGAAGGGCCTTTGTAAGAGAGTCAACCTGTAAGAGAGTCAACCTGACTGAGCTCCAGAGATCCTGTGTGGAGATGGGACAAAGTTCCAGGAGGACACCCTTCACTGATGTGGGCTTATAACTGAGAGGCGAGTACAAAACACATAAAAGCCTGCTTGAAGTTTGCAAACAGAAAAATGATAGTCAAATGGCCTTTATGCATTTTGCACTGTGGTAAGACTTCTAGCCACTCTGCAATAAGCCCATATCCATGGAGGACTGCAGTGATGGTTGTCCATCTGGAACTTTGTCCTACCTCCACGCAGGATCTCTAGAGTCAGAGTGACTAACAGGTTAACGGTCACCTCTCTTATTAGGGCCCCTTTCCCCTGATTGCTCAGTTTTGACAGGTGGCCGGCTCTTAGAAGAGTCCTGGTTGGGCCACACTCCATCACACTGAGAATTATAGAGGCCACTGTGCTCTCAGGTACAGCAGAAGTTTTGCCTTGCAACAACCCTGTTTCTGGGCTCTGCTGAGCCCTGCTGAGAAGCTTTCTATAGAGAGGTGTGTGCCTCTTCAAATCATGTCCAATCAATTTGATTTACCACAGGTAGACTCCAATCAAGATGTAGAAACATCTTGGGTAAGATCAAGAGAAATGGGAGGAACCTGAGATTTCAGATTAATGACAATGAATATGTTTTTTGTTTTCACTTGTAGTGTCCGGCTGCAATATAACAGAATTGAAAAAAAGTGAAGGGGTTTGAATACTTTCTGAATGCACTCTAATTCAAGCACTGAAATTATTCTACAATGCACAAATTATCACTTCTTTAAGTCCTATTAACAATGTGAATCTTTTTTATAAGACTTTTAATGATGGCCTTCTTACTTAATGTCTGGCAAAGAATCAGCTTCTGGTAGCCAAGGTCAGTTCCTCAGGTCAAGATTTTAGGCTTGTTTCCACTAATGTAGATTTTCTTCTTTTCTACACAAAATCAGTTCAGTTCAGCACTCCTACATCTTGAGCACACACAAAAGCCTTCAGCATCAGTTGATTTTTGTCTCTGCTCTCACAGCACTCTGTTGAAAATTTCTCAACCTTTGCAACACCACCACACTTGTGGGACCTCTTATATTAACTTTGCCAATGAAAGTCATAAATCTAAATCTGCTGCTCATTAACCTGACACACCAGTTGGATTGTTTCACATATCCATTGTATGGGACATATAACACACATCTGGCAACCACTCAATGAAAGTGTTTTGGAAAGGCAGAAGAATCTTGGAGGGTGACTGGATGAATGCCCTGTCTGTCTCTTTCATTATCAGCCAGTCAGAGGACTGAAGCCACTGACATAGTTAGCATGCTCAGCTCCAGAGTGAACTAGTCACGGTAGCTGCTACAGTTGCTAATGCCAACTATAGTTGGAGCCAGTAGGTGAATCAAACTATAGCTGAAGCTCGTTGGAAGATGAAGAAAAGTTTTCAGTGTGATCCTTTGCTCTTCTGCTCAACTGCTTTGTTCTCCTCATTTGACCAGCTGATTGGTCAGGTCTGTTGTCAGACAGGGCACAGCCATTTCAGGTTGGAGCTTTGCAAGATTAATCTGTGGGGAAGTTTCCTTGAAGAAAAGAAAATATCAAGCATGTGGATCAATTTAAAGGGAACCCTTCATATAAAGGCATACTGACTAAGTGTGCAGAGAGACACCTGATTTCCACTTTTATTGGTAAATGTCAAAAAATAATTTCCCATGTAGGCTGCCATGTTTGTGCAGTGCACTCTAGGTAGTGATGTCACATGACTGCATTGCTCGACTTCCTTTGGAGTTTCATCCTTAAAACTTTTTCACTGAGGAAGAAGTAACTGTGACGACTGAGGTGAGGACAATCTGAAAGATGCTAAAGAAGAAGAAGGCAGCAACGTGATATGGCTACCCAGAATGCACTGTGCAAAAATGGAAGCCTACCTTGCAAATCTAAATTTTAAATTTACTAAAAAAATGTTGAACCCTAGACTGTTTATTTATACATATAGACAGTTATGCTAATAAAATAAACCTTATATTCACTACAGAAGGATTTACTATAAACCAGCTTTTGTAAGTTGGCAACACAGTCTTCTAAGGGTTGAAGGCTTTTAGTTTGTCAGGCCAATATTGATTATTAGTAGTGCGTGTGACTGATAACAGATATTTGGAATCTATATGTCAAACAAAATGCACTTAATGTGGCAAAAGTAAAACTGTATGCTAAAGAATTAAGGAAAACAACTTAGCCCTAGCTCTGTCAGCATGAGAAATAGCACAGATGTCAAATATTGGCATTGATAATCAGTCAGGCTGATGTTCTTTGCCCATCAGGGGCCTGTTCCATGAGTGTGTGACGTGAATGCTATGAAATATCTGCACTTGCATGCTGATGTAAGTTTATAAAGTGTGATAAAAGCTGAATTGTCATCACTCAGTAGTGGTTTGGTTTGGAAACTGGTTCAAGGCTGATGCTTTGCTCATTTTTTTCTCTCCATATGGACTGTTTTCATGCAGACAGACAGAACCGTTTGATAGGTTAGTGGAAACATTTCTGGCTAAAAATGAAACCAAAATGCTTACAGCTAAACTAGAGACACCTGCAGATTCTGCATTCAAACACCAAATCTGTTTGAGATCCATCAGACTTTTAAAATTCTACAACATTATTTGAGAAAAGATGGGCTTCTTTCCTTACACGGTAGCTTAGTTGGCTGCGCTGCCCCAGTACGGAGAACATTTTGTTATATTTCTCTGAACACTCCACTGGGAGAATGCATTTACATAGTCCACATGCTAAGATGTTCAGAGTAGTTTGATGACTATTATACCTTGATCTCCAAAAAGAAACAGGGCAACCTAAACTCTGCAGGGGGCATTTAAACATAAAGAGAAATTAAAAAGCCCCTAAATTATATGTATGCCTACTCATAAAGCCTTACACAGAATGAAAAGAGAGATAGGCTCTGATTCTCCTGTTACAGTGTGAGACAGATGGTTGTTAACAGGTCTGATGGATAACACAACCACACAGGCGAACACAAATACACACAGTGGGCCGATTAGGATTTCATGGGCTTTTTGATATGCTCACTCTGAGAGATGGACCTTATAAACAGCCTCTTTCGCCTGACCTCTTGTTTATAGCAACAGTATCATACACAGAGGGAAAGCTGATAAAGACAGAAACAGGTCTGCTTCTCTCCTCTTCTTCCAGATCTGTGTCTCTCACTTTTTTCTCCATTAGCCATTTCCTCCTTTGCCTAACCTGAACCAACTCCTTCCTCTCCCCTAATAAGTCTGTTTGTATGCAGGGCACACTTGTGGAAGCCTCACACAAACACTGACTCCAAACTCCTGTGACTCTCTGCCAGCTCCACTCCCTGCCTGTCACATCCTACTGTCATCAATTTCTCCTCAGTAACAGAGAGGCATATCTGACTTATGGAGGATATCAATATCTCCGACATAAGGGGGCGGAAGGAGGGGCGCACAGCACAAGCTTCTTTTAGGACACCTCGTAAAGCTAAATGATAGTTGAAGGGGACGAGAGACGGGAGACGTGGGAGGAAAAGCCAGCAGTGGTTGTTAACGTGATGGCAGGAGGTTGTAAATAACTGAGATATAGATCTACAGCATGTGTGCTGTTAGAGTGTGAGGTATGTCTGAGTGTGGACACTGGCATTAATAAGGTTAAAAAGGACTGAGTGGTTGACTGAGTGAACGTCTGATGTATACAGTGTGTGTTTTTGAAGATTTACGTTAGAGCATCGTCGAGATGGTGTATTATCCCTGGGCTGATCCCGGCGGGGGGATTTATGCTAACTGCCAGTCTTCCAAGTGTCACGCCGTGCTGTAAATAGCCGTCCGTCTCAGCTGACATCACCAAACCATCCATAAACCTGTCACCTATAGGACACTTTCAGTCACACAGGACAGGACGGGCCAGGCAGCCATTAAACTATCAGTTTACACTAAGAAGGGGGGGCTGGGGGGTACATGTGTGCCTTTGAGGTGGGAGTCTGTGCTGCATGTGTTTAATCAGATGCAGGAAGAGTGCAGAGCAAAGGCGGGGCGCTGTGTGAGTCTAAATATTCATGATGCTGTTAAAGGGTACAGGTTGACACCAGTTGCGATTCTCTGCGGTTATTGTAAACAGATACATCACACTTTGGCCGGGCCTTTGACACACAAACACACAAACACCTCTGAGTGAGGTCAAGGAGTCAGTGTTGAACTGAAGAGAGGATCAATAGAGCGCTGAGTGTTTGTGCACCTCTTGCCACCCTCCCACAGTTTCTATGCCTTTTTGAGATCTCTCTATCTTTATTTCTCTCTCTTCTGTCCTCCATCATAAACACATCTACCACCGCTAGAGCACATACAGTACAGCAGCTACAACCACAAACACTATTTTTCAATAGCTAAGAAAGAAACCCATTTTGCTCGAGGGCCCTCATGTTGCCTAAAGTCACATTTGTATAGCATTTAAATGAAAAACTAAAGAGGCTGAAGCATTAGTAGTTTTAAAAGGCCATACCAGCCATATTAACCATTTTATTTGGTGTTAATTTGAGCGTTTAGCCTATTCCTTTTATTGCTTTAGAAAAAGATGCCCACCACCATTGGCTTTACCAAAAAAACTCAAACAAAGCTGAAAGCTCCTACGGGGAGTTTTATACTGGTTATACAACAGATTAATATTGGCCCTTGATGGGACAAGGAACCATATATGGTCATTTTTGGTAGACTTCCTTTGTGGCCTCTCCCCTATTCTCTGTAATACTGTAGGACCAGAATGATTTTTCTCAGCCAGTCAGTGAAGAACAGTGACATCACAGCATCTGACCAATTCACAGCGACCAAGAGGGTCTCAAACTTCCCAATTCCTCCAGAACTCACAAAATACAATTTTACGTCTCTTTTGTTACCCAAAAAGTGTCCCTAACATCTTAACTAAACATGATAAGTTTTTGAAACTCTCACATTATAAAGGTGAATAATAGTGCTAAATGTCACTGTAGGTTTTGTTTGCATGGGATCTCTAGTGATTTCTGTAGTTTTACTGTGAAAAATAGAGGAACCATATTTGAATATATGCCTGTGTAGGAGTGTAAATTGTTGTCTATGTTAAAACATATGGACAACTCATCTAGCAACCATACAAAGGGTATTTCCCTGAAAAATAACTCATTTTTTAAAGGATAATAGTACTCTAGTATAGTTAGATATTGCTACAGGTTTGTAAAAATAAAACATAAAACATATTTACAATGATTCTATTTGACTTACTCTACCTCACACTGGAGATCAATCCCTGTGAAGTTTTGATTGTTGGTATCAAATACATTCTTTGCTTTTATAGTTAAAAAAAATCCTGGAGTTTAACAACAAAAATCTCCAACCAATCCAGAGAGTTGTTAGCTTGTGTCTGCTGTACAGCCTCTCTCCTGTGCACTGTATAGCTGTCAGCGCTGCAGTGTTTGTGTGTCAGTGTCAGTGTGTGTCTGGACATGTCCCAGAGGCTGTGTTCATTCTACTGTGAGAGATCTGTGGCTGATGACTCCAACTCACTGGCACCCCATGAGCAATTGCCCGGATGTGATCGGCAGATGAAAAGAGAACAAGGCAGTGACAGAGCGACAAGCAGAGCAGAGGCAGAGAGAACATGTAAAGGACAAAATGCTTTCTTCCCTGGATGGGAGCATCTCATTTTTTCTCATTAGAGGGAACTCATCTGAGCTCAGAGGATAAAAGGAGGACTGATAGCCGGTATTTTTCTCTCTCTCCATCTCTCCTCTCCCTCTTTTTTTCCTCCCACTGTGCACATGCCACCTAATTAATTACACCCTAGCATTGCTTAGCTACAACAACCACTGCCGGCTAATTAACAGCACGCCTGAATCCTGACCCCACTTCAAGGGTTCTGGGTGTGTTTGCATGTGTGTGAGATGAAGAGACAGAGGAGGTGGAGGAGGAAAAGGGAAAGTATGAGAGTGACAAGCAAAGGAGGGAAAGAAAAAACAGCAGGAGAGAAGAGGTGGTAGGGAAGATTTGATTTGAAAAATAAAATGGATGAAATGTTGCAAACAAGAAGTGGCTCAGACAGCAAAGGGAAAGAAAGACTTGCAGAAAGAGGGAGACATACACACTGGTGTGTCAAAAGAAGGGGGGGGCAGGAGATAGATGAAGTCGCTCCTCTCTACACCCAGCTGGACTCTATCAGCCAGGCTGGAGCCAGAGAGACTGCTGGGGACTCCCAAGTACGGGGTGTTTCACCCTGGACACGTCATTCCCAATCCCCCCTGAGCCTGCCTGAGCCAGGCCAGACCTCAGCATTGCCACAGAACTGCTACACCAGGCTCCAAACACACTCGTACTGATAGTATCAGAAAGAAAAAAAACAGAGCGAGGCAGAGCCAACAACAACACACATGAACTGTACAGGCTGAAAACCCATGAACATTACATTGAGCATCCTTATAGTTGATTAGAAGGCAAAATGAAGACAGAGAGATGAAGAAGAGAAAGAGATGTAATCTGTTTAGTGTACCTGATTGCATTAGTGTGAGGGTCATATTCTTCTTCACCTATGTCACACACACGCAGAGAACCAAAGCCCAGCGGGGCAATCATGGAATTAATAGAGCTTGACTGGTCTGAGACAGACCCACACACTCCACATACATGCACTCACAGCTATTTCTTCTCTATCATCTGTACCTGCACATGTTTGGACAACGAGGACAGAACGGAGTGAAGACAAGTGGAAAACAAAGATGATATAGAGCACAGATTCAGTAGCAGGGCTGAGAAATCAAAGCAAGATGGGTAAAAAAGACAAAAATTGTCAACAGTGCTGACAAAGGTGATTATATTGGTGATTTAGTCCTAGGCTAGCCTTTAGATTAAAAATGATCAATGACTTTAGCCAGGCCTGCATTTAAGTAGGCTTAACTTTTAACCTTTACAGTTTTAGTCATCATGATTGCTCAGAAACATTTTGGACCAGTTCAAGTCAATAAAAAGTGACTACATTTTAGTCAAAACATGAATTCTCTTTAAATTGTCTTAAAAAGCCTAATTGTGGATCTAATATCCCTGTAATACTCTCATATCAATGCACTATGTGCTCATGTTTTTAGCAGAGTGGAGAAATATGGAGATAAAATGTCCAACCGACTAGCACTAACATGTAGTGTTAGAGTTTTTAAAGATCTAGTTTTAACTCGTCTTCGTTTCATCTTCTGTGTGGATAAAGAAACATCAATGAACATTTTTAGTCATAGTTTTAGTTATGGTTTCGTCAACGTAATTAACACTGATGATGATGAAAAGTTTGCATTTAAAAAAACAAAAAAACAAAAAAACAAATCAATAGGTTTAAGACAATATGAGAACTGAAATGTCCTTCTTCCTTGTTTTTGTAAACCAAAAATCTTGGAGCTACCCTTGCCATGGAAGTGCAAAATAAAATAATCCTACACTGCAAGAACATAAAATTGTGCAAGTATTCACCATATTAAGAGATCAATTGGGCTTGAAATATTTTACTTTTGAATTACCCCTTATAGTAGCATTTTTAGAGGGTCCTAATTATCTAGTGTTTTTATGGCAATAAGCCTTTATTTTGTAATTTCTCAAGAATACGGTGGTGATTACCTAGTGATAATGTGCCATTTTACCAAAAAATGACTTGGTAATATTAAGGAAGTATTAACCTAATATTAACCTCGTAGTATGAACCTTGGTCGCGGCTACGTCACGTGTTTTGTTGCTCTGATTGGCCCGTAAAAATGTGATGGACACAACGTTTATCAAATCACCCTCAGAGTTTTTTTAAAGGCTCTGCTCTTTCCCAAATTCTTAGTATTTAAGTTTTTCCAGATCCATCTGTCAGGTTAATGTTCACCTGGACTTTGCAGTGGAATGCAGCTATTAATATGTGCAATGAAATATATATACGTATATATATATATTACTTTCTTTCTTTTGATTTATTTATTTTTTAACAGAAGACACAACACTGTCATGGGTGTTACAATTACAAACACAGGTCTTGTCCATACAATCTGGAGTACACTCGTACTTTTCTTAATGTGGTTTAACCATAATCCATTTGTTCCAAAGTGCCAAACATTTTTCTAACTCAAGCCTTACAATGAAAGTAAGTCTTTCCATACAGTATATTCTATCTATTATCCCCAGCCACTGGCCTGATGCTGGAGGATTAACCTGCAACCACTTGCAGGTGATAGCTTTCCTACTGCATGCCAAAATCATTTTGAATAAGTATTTATCCTTATGTGGAACAGTCTGAGGTATTTTACCAAGGTACAGTGTGACAAATGTGTAGTCTAGATCCACCCCCATTATCTCATGAATCTGTGTTCTGACCCCAAATGAGACATTTTTGACAAGAAATTAGTCAAGGGCCCTTTTATTTTTGATAATTTGGGATTTTCTGTGATATTAATAAACTGAATATTATTTGGGTAATCTTTTTTTGGTATGTGAAAATAGGGCAGCACTTTATTTTAGTTACCTAATTACCTGTACTTTTATAGTATAAAGTGGGAATAACTTAATAATAAGTTGGCATTTTATCAAGTAATAATGCATTAATATTAGGAAGAATTTACCTTGTAATAATGTATTAATTATCAGATATTTTCCCTGTAAAATTGTGGCAGTTCTATGGTAATTAGGTGGTATTTTACCCTAACCCTAACCTTCATAACACTGGCAATTCTCTTAGAATTAGGTGATATTCTGCCAGGTATTTTCTTAGAAATAAGATGATAATTTTCTATATAAGTTGCTTGATGATCACCTGGTCATGTCTTTACTTGCCAACTCAATTAAAGTGAGTGCTTTCTGAATCATTTTCAAATATTTTTTAGGCTTAGGGTAGGGTTGGGGTAAAATGCCACCTAATTACCAGAGAATAGCATCAATATTACAAGGAATAGCTTGATAATTAATAAATTATTACAAGGTACACACTTCCTTAATATTACCCCATTTCTGAGTTATTACTTGGTAAAATTTAAACTCATTACAAGGTTATGACCACCTTATTCTTATTCCACTTATTACTACAAAATAACTATATATTTAGGGCTCAGTAAAGTGTTACCAAATGCACCAGACAAGTATATGAATATTGAACTGTGTTTTTCGAAGCAGTGTGATTTAAAAAAAAAAAAAAAAAAAAAGAGTTGTAATAGCTTTGACAGAAGTTAAATTTAATATTTGACCACCAAAGCTGTCAGAGTATGTTAACAAGGACAGGAATAAGGTGAAGGTGATCATGCATCAATGTTATTAACATTTAATGGATGTTCAACCAGTACAAAAAGGATAAAGCCTGAACAATGATGAATTCATGAAGCCCCCTTTCTTTATTTTCACTTGTTTTGGCCGCCATGATTGGAAAAGTGTTCTGCCTCCCTCATTTTTAGTGGTAACACTAATCAGATTAGAAATAAAACTAGATTTTTCAAGCAGGACCTCATGAATGTAAAATGTAGAGGAAAAAAAGAGGACAACAGAGAGATGGAGAAAAAGTGAGAGTGAAACAGAATGTTCTAGTAATGGGCCAACAGCCGAGCAGAGAGGCCATGTTCGCTGTCAGCCATTAACATGGCCAAGACTAAATTATTCACTGCACCCTGTCACCTTACACAAGTCTGGGCTAACTCACACTACAGAGGGCTGTGTGTGTGTGTGTGTTAACATGAACTGTGGTTGGTAGGAGGAGGTAAAGAAGGATTCCACTAAAGAAAGAGGGCTCAGTATTGCCATCCTGTGGCTAGAACAAGCAACATACTGTGTGAGTGCCATTTTTATTCAAAGCTACACACACACACACACACACACGGTGGAATAGGAATATGGTTGTAAATGAGTGTGAAAACCTGCATGCAAATAGTGCACAGGCTGTAACCTTTAGATGCCCTTTGAGTCTAATGGGCACTTAGAAACACTGGCATACGTATATTTATGTGCACATACAGTGTGCAAATATACAAAGACGGGGGGAACAGAGAACTGTTTTGTGTAGAGGAAGCTGATTTCCATGCAGCCTGCTGGTTTACTGTGGAACAGGAGAGACTGGTTAGCAGCAGCTGGGCAAACAATACAACCTCACCTGGAGTCATTTACATGGATTATAGAATGTGTGAGTGAGTGTGCCTATGGATGTATTTGCGTGTGTTGTGGTTGTTATGTTGAGAGGGTTGTCTCCTGTTGCTGCTCTTCTTCATCATGCTCCCTGAAAGTGCCGTTGGCAAGGAAACCAGAGAGAGAGAGAAAGAGAGGGAGAGAGAGAGAAAGAGAGAGAGAGAGAGAGAGAGAGATGAGAGACAAGTCAAGGTTCAGGAAAGAGCGAGACAAAATGGGGAAGAAGAGGCGTACAAATGAGGGAGGGGAAATAAAAGCAGTGGATCCTGGAAGAAATGGTAGTGGTGGTTTGGGGGGGAGGGAGATGAAGGAGGGAGTTAACAGAGGGGAGGCAAGGAGCATGTGACAGTGCGACCCATACCTCCCACTGACAAGCTTTATTACAGGCCCACCTGCAGCGAGACAGCAAAAAGCACTTAGCCTCAGCTGAGCCGCCTGACAGTGGAAGACAGTTCCAGAAAGAGAGACAGGGATCAGAGAGAGAGATGGAAAAGAGGGAAGAAAGGAGTGAAAGGAGGGATGGAGGTGGAGAGAGAGAAGGAGGAAAGGTGATAAGAGTCATGAGGTGGAGGAAAGGGAAAGATGGAAAGCAAAGCAAGAGTATTTTTGAATCATCTGAGTGACTCAAAGTGCTTTAGATGATTAAAAAATGAGCATTAAGAACCTTGTTAAGAAAAATTAGCTATTAAATTATAAAACGTGTTGCATTAGATTCTCAACAACTAGTTTTTAATCATCCTGAAACTGTGGTAAACCATGGCATGCCCTCACCTACAGTATTGCAAAAGTACAATTATTGCTCTATTACAACAGATACAAGCCATAGCTTTAACAAGCCTAGCCTTAAGAATGCAGTGACTTAGTTCAGGCTGGCCACAGAGTCCAGAACTACCAAATATCTGAGATCTCACCAAAGCCAAAGCTTTATGCTATATCTGATCTAATCAATGTTATTCTTAGAGCAGAGAAGCTTTTCCTCTTGCAACTGAAGGTTCCCAAATGCACAGTGGCCTCCATAATTCTCAAAAGGAAAAGTTTGGCACAACCAGGAACTTTACAAGAACTGGTCGCCTGGCCTAACTGAGCAATCAGAGGAGCTGGACCTTTGTCTTAAAGGTGACCATGAATCTCATGGTCCCTCTGAATGAGCTCCAGAGATCCTGCATGGAGATGGGACAAAGTTCTAGAAGGAAAACCAACACTGCAGACCTCCATCGATCTGGGCTGTAGGCAGTGTGGCTAGACCGAAGCCTCTCTTCAGTGAAGAAAGCTTGCTTAGAGTTTGCTTAGAGTTTGCCTGGGTTTGCTTCCTATCTGTCAAAAATATGAATAAAAAGTCTCTTTTAGATGTCCGTGAATAGTTTCAAACCTGTAGGTGATGTCAGGCTAATCTCTTATTTATCCTAAATCTCTTCACACTGTATATTTTATTTGGCCTTGAATGCTGACAGAGCCTGGAATCCGGTATGTTAAATGACAAGTAATAATTAAGTAATAGAGTAAATTTAAAAACGATAGAGTATATAATTATTGGTTGAATTTAAATTATTAAGTGAAAGAAGAGATCAAGAAAATATGAGCAAGGAAACAGAAAGAGTGGGACAGAAGAGGAGTAGAAAAGCAAGCAACCAAAACCAAAGGAAATGAAATCATTTTTAAAAACTCATTAAGCTGACATTACTTTGCATAAATCATCCTTATTTTTTTTAAAAATATATCAATTGATGTGAATTCTGTGGTTCTTAGTTATTTCAGTGTTGTGTTGCTTCATGGGCTTTTCATGTTTTTCTCCCATCTGTTGCCAATAAAGAGAGTCAGATACAAACACACTAACCATAGCCTGCTGCTGAGCTTATTGTGCCGCCAGTCAGACTTAATCGTGCTAGAACACCTGTTTCCTGGTGAAAGTGGGGTCAAAGGTCAGAGTGTGCTGCTCTCTTGCTAAGTGTTCATCTTTTCATGGCTACTGCTGAAACATGTCTGTAACCTGACCTCCCTGCTTCACACTGAGGTTAACCTCATGTCAGGTGACCTTACTGAGGCTTAAATAGAACTCCTCCTGAGGCCAGAAGAAAACGATTTTACTTCTCATCGCTCGTCTTTACATCTCAACTACAGCTGACATACAACTGCATTTTCCTAAGAAGTTGAGAGTTGAGGACAATGTCAATAGAATAGAATGGGATTATCAAAATAGTGATGCCTATATTAAATAGAACTAGCCTAAAGTGTTAAAACTTAGACATTTCATTGCTTTCAAACAATATATGCCCATATTGAATTTCATGCTATTTTATACATGTTCAACAAAATTAGGACAAAGCCTAAAATAGCCTGTAACAAAGTTGTGAAAATGCAGAAAACAGCTGATTGAACACCTTACAAACAATAAGATTACTAAGAAACAATGTACAACATGACTGGCTCTAAAGTAGAATTTCCGTTAGTTGGCATTTACTGGTCTTTGGCGAGTTTCACAAGTAGATTTCTGGCAGATCAAGATGTTAACGGACAAAATGCCCAGATGAAAAATGTGCCAATTACCAAATAAGTACATAATGAATACTTACATATTATATATTGTGTTATGTTGAAGATACAGTGCAAGAATCATTAAACTCAAAGTAAAATAAACTCAAAGTAATTTGACCCACTCCTGGTTCAGTGCTCGAGTTATTTATCTACACAGGCAGCACATAGCTAATTTAGGAGGTGAATATTCAGTGATCAACTTGGATGATGTCAAACAAAGTGGGATTTTAGCTGCTGAAAGCTATGTAGGGAAATTGGCGCTATAAAAGGATGTTGAATTTGTCATGTCGTCAGGTAATAAAGAAGCACAGAGTTGAAGTGGACTTCGATGAGAGGGTAAATCTATCGCTGACCAATTCTCAGATAAAGTGGAACACAGAATCATGTCATGCAGAAAGTGTGGATTTGCCGATGGTGAGAGCACTAGCTCCCTTCCCCGTAGCGAGTACTTCATTGGCATCCTGACTAATCAGCTGCAGCTGTGTGGGAAGAGCCATCGATGAGGAGGACTGTACTGAACTATCCAAAGTGGACGCTTTTGTCTTTCATCAGAACTACATCAAAAAAAGAGGTTGGATTTTACGGTTTTAATGGAGGTTACAGCTGAGATCATCAGTATATGAGGACTAATATTAGACAACTGATGACAAGACTCATTCTTCAGTTCCAATGCAGAGTTTTAGTGTGATGTCTAGTTAACTGAGTGCTGGTTAGTTATTTGTTTGGATGATTTTTTGCTGATGTCAATGAAGGATGGTTTTAGCTGTTGTAAGCTGCTGTGTTATGGTAGCTGCTAATGTGCTAGCGGGCTGACTAAGTGTTAACGGTGCTAATGCGAAGCTAACTGCTGTTCTTTATGTGTCAAACGTAGGCGTATACTGTGCATCTGACAGTATGTGTGTAAGGGAAAGCTCACAACTTTCATTATGTTTGTTTAGTCAACTTACATGAAGACAAATAAAAAATGTCTTTCTGCAGTCATTTCAAAGATCCAGTCATGTGTAATATGTGTCAAGCAACTTGTAATAACAGTGTAACAATTACTCTGTTTTACAGTCAGGCTCGGTTTCTACTGACTTGGTCTTGGGTCAGGCTCAGTTATAAAAATGTGTTGTTAAATGCAGGTCATTGGTCAAATGTCTGGTAGTTATTCTAAATGGCCAAAATTCTTGAGGAAGTACAAGAAAAAGTCCAGCAGAAACTCTGGAATAAAGAGAGCATCCTTTGTCGCTGAGTCTGTGTGAAGTAATAATGGTGAGGAGTTCACCACTCCCTAAACTGTGCTGCAAAATGGTGCAATAACTTATGAAAAATGTTTCGCAGTGTCACACTGCAAAGAATCAAGGGTTTTTATGGTCTACAATACATTATGTCAATAAAAGATTGAGACAATCTGAGGAACTGAACTTACAGCATATTTATTGGCCCTATATTCAAAACACAACTCTGCAGCAGACATCATGACCTCAGGAACACTTCTAGAGTCCATAGTCTGCAAGCACAATACATCCACAAATGCAGGATGATAGTCCACCAGAGGTCATTAAAGACGGACCGATCAAAAGTGTAAAACTGTCCTGTGGGGACTTTTTCACACATGATGCAGGCAAATCTTAGCCCTGAAAAAGCATAACAAACTGTCAGATGCTTTTTGCTCTCATCATTTAGTGCTTCTCTTGCAATCCCTGAGCAGGAAATAATTAAGCGCTGAAATGAAGAGAGCTTTATTACTTCCTGATTGGCGACAGCTCGCATCTATTAGCGCCCCAGCCTGCTGATGTATCTGCTGATGAGCTATGGCCAAGTAATGACGTGCTCTGCTGGCCGTGAATCCATAGGTCTCTCCTAAGTCGACTCTTTCTGGCTCCCAGGCTCGAGATGGAAAAACCACAGTCAGTAAATCAAACCCATCCGGAGGGAAGGCGAGGGAGAGGGGGAGAGTTGGGAGGGAGAGAGGGGGTAAACGGCCTGTTTCTCAGCCTTTCGGAGGCAGAGGAATGTGTTGGAAAGGGTACAAATCAACCAGAAGTGACTGCACAATGAGGTCAGTGTGATCAGAGGAGAATCCTGACTCGAATGCTAGACACGCACAAACACACACGCACCGAAACAAACACATTAGGCACACACATGCAAACACAGTGAGTGATTGAGCTGGGGCATAACCCCGTGCCCACCCTGTGAGTGGCTAATAACCGTGGCCGAGTGCCAAACCCGCTGTCTCCTGACTAATTCCCCCCATGCCCGGCAGGACTGGCGCCGCACTGCAGAACAGAGCTCTGTTTTCTCAAAAATCCTGTGATCATTACATTAGTGAATCACTCAAATAGACGCATGAAAAAACAGCGACACAGGCCATACAGCATGTTGCCCCCTGAAGAAAAGATATAATGGAAGAGACAATAGGAGCACTGTGAATTAATTTTTGTTTGTTGAGACTGCTTCCCAACACTAGACAAGCATGCACACCCCACTCTTCTGGTTTGGAAAAAAGAGGGCAGTGAGGTGGCTTTCTGCCAAGCATGGCACTGCCAAGAGACTTGGTATTCCCTCGTCTCCACTGGCATTTTAATCACACATGCACACACACTTCCATCTGCTGTGCTTCATGGGAGCTGTGGCAAGCTTGTCACTGTCATTCCAAGTTAGCCCACCCTCCTGCTAACCCTACAGAGGGAAACAAAAGACAAGAAGAAAAAGGAGAGGGAGAGGGAGAGGGACTGGAGAAGGTGGGGGGCAAGCAGTGGCATTCCTCTTCTCACCTCCCCTGACACCCTCTGATCTCTCTCTCCGTTCAGTGTCCATGTCCTCCTCTGGCTGTCTTTTCCATAGCTCTCAACCTCCCTCTATCCCAGCATGCCGCTCTTGACATCCCTCAGCAACTCTCACCCCCTCCACCTGCTGCTGTCGTCTCCTGACCTGTCCTGACATCAGGATTCCCTGTTCTTACCAAGTTGTCAGATACAGCAGCATGGTCAGTGGCCCAATTAGTCTAAAAATGGGGCTGTAGGTACTGATATAATTGTGTTTTGAATGATGCCGTCAAGCTTGATTTGAATGAGGCACAACAGAGAAGTCAGCTGACACAGAGAGGAACAGAAAACCTCCGGGATGACAGTCAGGGGTTAGAGGACCATCAAATAAACTTAGCACGGTCATACTTGAGGCTGATTTCTGTCAACTTGCACTTCAATATAACATGCAACATATTTACATTAATATAGGAAATACCAAGTATATCCTAACTAAATATACCATTAAGTAGAACTTCCTCTGAGTTTGTTGTTCTCAGCTCTGTGTTGACACTGACGAGTCAGTAGTTTTTCAGTAGTTCCACTGCAAGAACCAACTGCCTTTCCAAACTGGAGAAAACATTGATCTAAAATACTTTAAAGCAGAAGACCTTAATGGGACTGCATATCTGATAGGAGATCAGTCCTACAAACTTAGGTTGCATGAAATTGGATTTTTCCTGATATCAGATATGCCAATATTTACACGTTGATTCTAGCTGATATCGATACCTGAATATAAATGTAGCACTTAAAATTGTATGGATGAAAAAAGAAACAAACTTTAGCCGATATATGTCTGCTTTTGCTGCCTACATCTCACCAAAGCTAGCTATCCATCCATCCATCCATCCATCCATCCATCCATCCATCAATCCATTTTCTGCCACTTGTCCCGGGCCAGCTCATGGTGTCAGCAGGCTAAGCAGATCAGCCTGGATATCCCTCTACTCAGAGACATTGTCCAGTTCCTCCAGAGGGATTCTGAGGCGTTCCTAGGCAAAATGAGATTATAGTTCCTTCAGCAAAGCCTGGGTCTACCCCAGGACCTCCTCCAAGTTCAACAGACTCAGAAGACCCTTACAGGGAGGAGACCAGGAGGTTTCCTGATCAGATGCCCAAACCACTTCAACTGGTTCTTTCGGACATCTGAAGGAGCAGCGGCACTACTCCGAGCTCTTTTTGGATGTCCAAGCTCCTCACTCTATCTCTATGGCAGAGCCCAGACAGCCTCCTGAGGAATTTCATTTTGACCACTTGATCTGATGATGTCATTCTTTTGGTCATTACCCAGAGTTCATGACAATAGAGGAAGGTTGGAACAAAGATTGACTGGTAAGTTGAGAGCTTTGCCTTCTGGCTCAGCTCCCTTTTCGTTACAATGGCACAGTACAATGTCTGAAAAACTGCTGATCTAGAGATACTTAAACTTCTTCACTTGGGGCCAAGGCACCCTCCCCACTCAGAGGGAGTAATCCACCATTTTCTGGCAGAAAACCATGGCCTAAGACTTTGACAGTTACAGCCAAAATATAAAATGTAAATATCAGCAGACATTTGTTGAGCTAATATCTGCCAATACTGATATCGACTGATAAAATCGTGTCTCCCTATTGCAACCTGCGGTTATCCCTCAGAACACCACTGGAGTGGGGAGGAAGGGAAGGCAGCTCAGTGTGTGCGACATCCATTACATCTGAGCTGAAAGTCCTTACCTCTAATCAAAGCTCCTGTGACGAGTTTTAAGGTGGTTATGAAACACAGAAATTATTACTGATGCATCTATATGACTATAAATCCACTTTTCCTTAACCACATTGCTTGTGGTAACGAAAGATGTGATGTCTAAAGTTCAAACATGCCCCAATACTTTTTAAACCCACTTCTTATTTTTTACCTAAACCTAACTTGGTAGTTTTTGTACCTAAACATATGAGTACCTGCATACCTATTGTTGTTGACCTCACCGCTGAGCATTGCACTTGCCAAACCACAGCAGTATATGTTGTCATATCTCGCAGCTTATAGGCTGGGGGCAGAGCTGCTATATTTGATAAGCTTGGACTAAGCCCATGTTGCCAAGTAAAGACAGTCACAAACACCCTCTCATGGACAGACTGTTCCCCATTTAATATGTGTGTGCAGTGTTTGTGCTTTGTAACATGTCTGTTTATGGCTTGAAGCAGGCGGCTGTGTTCTCCATGCTATACCCGTAATGTGAAACGTTAACCGCAGCAGCTGAAGCAACAGCTCTGACATTGATCCTTCTCCTGAACAAATGTAGATTGCCAGATACTGTGAATCACCCCCCTCTGTGCCCTCACCAGCACCCACTGCCCATCTTCAGCAGTACTCCACGCTCCCTCGGTGGCTAATTGTAATTGTATTGAACTGGCCTGCTGCCAAGTGCTCAAGTCTGCCAAGTCCAGCTGTGCTGCTGCAATCAAAACACACTCACAGCTTATCTCACCACAATCACATCGTCAGCATGTGTAATTCAACAGCCAGACATATGTACACAAAAATGTTCATCTCTCTTAAAATATTTACTCAGAATGAAGAAAGGAGATGAGTGAAAGAATAGAAAAGAACATTTCCATTTTACATGGAAATGATGGATGCAAACTAAGTAGAGACTAGTGATCCAGATTTCTACAGACATATCAGACCCTCCCTTCATTAGATATCTCTACAGAGGGAGCTTCACCTTGCCCTCTTATAGTGCTGTATTGACTGTGTGGTCATTTTGAGCCTCAGTGCCTGCTGATGTATGTGAAGTGTTCTGTTCACAGGTCCACAGGCCTGAAGCACAATGTGTTCAGATGTCACATCCTCCCCACTGCAGCCTGTTTCCTGTCTGATAGGGGCCCCATTGACCTTAATAAAGTTGGATATTTAAAATGGGAAAAGGGGGTCTCTTTTTGCATTTTAAATATTTCTGATGTAGTTATGTTTGAGACTTATCCACATTTATACAAGCGTAAAAAAATCTGTTGCTCTCTGGTATCTTTGAATGATTACTGTGTGGTGTCATGGAAAATAAAAATACAAAGGAACTGTTAATTTTGAAAAAAAAAAAAACCTATTGATTCATAAAATTATGACAAACATTTTTGAATTCAAATGTTGTGAATATGACTTTATAACTCTGAAATTTAAAGTTTATAAAGTCATAAACTGACAGCATTATAAGGTCATAAGTGAAGAGAAACAAATTCAAAGACCTGGTTGTATCAGAGTCATCTCCTCAAAGCTGCCAGTGTGATTTCTTTCTTCTAAGTTGATCTGTTTTATAGCAAAGTCCCTTCAAAGTCTGGATGCTAATGATGTGATGATTCTGGCCTTTGATTACAAGCATTCTCTTTTTGCTCAGGCTGAGTAAAAATCCAAATTTAACAGGCACTCAATTGTAATACTTGTGCAAGGCAAACAGCTTCATGTGATTTTCTTCAGTGCAATGGGCTGTTTGCAATCATGTGATCCAGAATGCTCCTTAGTGGTCAGGAAGTGGGGAGAGTCAAAAAGAATGAAGAGGAATGGAGGACAGTTGGTACTTAACAGCTCTAAATGGACCTCACTGCAAATATCTTAAGAAAATGTCTTTATACATTGATACACTTAACTAAACAAGGGATTTCCACCACAGTGGAAATGAGCTACCTAGCAAGGAGGGGATTAAAATCACAAATACTCAGTCCTGCAGACGTTCTAATGTGACGCGTTGTCAAGTCAGATGAAGGGAGACAAGTAGGGTGGCCATTTCCACAGCACCATAAAGGAGGACACTTTGCAGCACTTAGTGAAGCAAGAATGATCACAACAAATAAAACTCTAGAGTATTCCCCGCTACAATACAATTTTTTCCATGATAGCGATGGTATCATAATACAGTGATTCTGAGCTACTCTATTCATCGAAGGACAAGTTGATCTATGATATATCCTGATGTAGTATGAGTCACTGAAAATCTCTCGGTCAACTTTTATTCCACAGTCTACACTCCTGATGGCTGATGCTTGACTACCTGATAGACCTTATAAAACTCTGCAGCAGATATCTTGTCATCTTAGGTGATGTTGCTTTTCGAGAAAAGACTTCAGGAAGAGGGGGCAGTGATATGCATGCTAGCACAGACAAACACAAGAGCAACAAATGAGCCATGGATACTGGAGCTTTTCTTTTCTTTTATTGATTTTTTTTTTAATGAGGCACAATGTAAGTCATCTTTGCTGCTTTTAGCAATAATGCTAACATGCCAACGTTCTGTTAATTTGACCACATGACGTAGGTAGCTAGCACATGGGGGCTTGTTTATGCTTTCAACCAATGATATATCAGATAATCATTTGACACCAATTTCAGCCAATCGTATTTGTTGGCCAGTCTTTTGTTAGACTGTAGGTGTTACATCATTGGACAATATGCTGCTTTACATTCAGGTGCGACTCCAAAAAGGAGGACAAATAAGAGTCCAGGTTGAGGCTGTGTCAGACGCCGGATAAGACATTTAAATTCCTGACTGTCCGGCCTAAAGCTGGGCATATGGCCATCTTAGACACAAGAGTCAAGAGGATTCTTGTACTGAGGTAAGAGGGTAGCTAACTTAAAAACCTTACTTTGTCACAAACATGCTTTTAATTGAAACGTTGATGTACTATCAACTAAATAAGCATTGTAGGACAAACAACCAAGTGATGATGTGCTGTTCACCAATGAGCCTGTGCTACAACACAGCGCTTTAATGTTAGCTGTGGTAGCTAGCTCCAGTTTAAGTAAGAATTGCTTCTCTCCTCTTTCTCTGCACTGGTCGTCACTGCAAACCTCTATTAGAGCTGTGATCATTAAGCCTTTAAATATTCACATGATCACAATTAAACCCTGCAGATAAGAGACATCAGTGGACATCAGGGCTATTTCACTCTCTCTTGGCCCTCCTCTGGCTGTTGCACAGGGCCCTGCTTTAATGATTTAAACCCAGCAGTCTTAAGATCATGACTGATCGTGCACCTCTCTGCTCCATTCTGTGTGAAGACCTCAAGCATGTCTTGTGTCACGTTCTTAGCCCGAGTAGAGGAAATGGGCCGTGTCATGTTAGTGTGAGCTACCGCGCAACACGCATGATGGAGAGCCCTTAAATAACTCATGAAAACCCTGTTCTCAAGCCACCCTAGACCGCTGGGAGGATCGTTATGCATGTGTGTCTGGGGATGTGTGGTGGCCTCCTTCGTCGTAAGCTTGTGACTGTACATGTGCGCGTGAGTGAGTGGGTTCAGTAAAAGAGGGCAAGAGATGAGTTTCTGTAAACGACAAGGGACCCTCACGGCTAAACAGGAATAGCCTCAGAGAAAGTGAGGCCTGAGCAGAAAGAGAGGCAGAAATATAGAGCAGGAGTACAGAAGGGACAGGAAAGTCAAAAGACAGTTTCAATTAAGACAATTAGTTTAACAAAACTCCTGTGTAAACGCTTGTAAAATAAAAAGAGAAGAAGAGAGAGGGAGTGAAGTGAAAAGGCAGTCCAGCTACACTGATAAGAGGAGACAGCAGCACTTTCCACATAAACGCACTGAGCTCCAAGACTCACTGTTGTGATGGTTTCCCTGGGGGCATTTTTGTCTCTGTCTGCTTCTTCATGACGTCTTCTTGGGTATTTTTCAGGCCCATTTGATCACTGCATCTTTCTTTCCTTACTAGCATCCAAACAGTTGCCCTAATCGCCTTCAAGTTGAGTACTTAAGAGCACAAAGGTTAAAATAACTGAAAACCCTATCATTCATTGCTCTGACTTTACCAAAACTGCAGAAATTGAGAGAGGAACGGTGTCCAGGCACGCACAATGTGTGCATGTGCCTTACAGAGGACAGGTTAGAGTTCCCTGATTTGAATTGTTGATAATTAAAATCAGTTGCCATTGAACAGTGCATTCAAATCAGGTGAAGGGACCAGATCTCCTACACATCTGCAAAACAAACTATAGGGGAAGCATGGTTATCTCCTCTTTTCTCACAGCAGTATGTAAAGGCTGAATGTTCTAACACACAGGCTGGAAAACTAAGAGTTAATCTTGGTTGGTTGGTATGTCACTCCCAGCTCTGGTAGCTTTATATAGATAAAATATCATACTGCTAGTTAAAAGGCAACAGGTCAAGTCAAGAAAAATGTTTGTCACTCTGTGATTTGTGTGTTAGAGCCACCGCAGACCTCATCTCAATCTCTGCAGGGGTCTCACTACTTCCTGTAGTTTCACACAGCAGGGTCAGGCAGACACCTCACACAGGAAACAGGAGGCAGTGATAAGATGGAAGCTCAGTAGAGACATACAAGGCCTTCAGATAGGTTTGTGTTCACTGAGTTCACAAAAGGAAAACATGAATGCCATTCTCTTGTGGTATTTACAGCCTCTTAAGTTGAATTTTCTGATAGCTTGATGTTTGACAGTGTTTCCAGAAAAGGTGGAGCCTGTGTGTTTTCGTTTTAGCCGTATACAGGACCAAAAAGAGCTGTTGCAAGAGTTAGTCCAGATTGTTCCCATTGTTGTCTTTTTCCTTGTTATCTGCATTGCATTTACACACAAAGAAATATAATAATGTTAGCATTTCCATAAGGAAGAAGCTTCGCTATATGGACTAAATTATTAGGCACACCTGTTTAATATTAAATTCAGGTGCTTCAATCAGACTTGTTGGCAAAGGTGTATAAAATCAAGAACCTAGTCATACAGTCTCCATTTAAAATTATTTCCTGACAAAAGCTTAGTGACTTCTAGTGTGCTCCTGTGATGGATGCCACCTTTGAATTAAGACAGCTCATCCATGCTGGATATTCCACAGTCAAAGTGATTTTATTAGAAAGTGGAAGCGTTTAGGAACAACAGCAACTCAGCCACAAAGTGGAAGACCATGTAAAATCACAGCTGGGTCAACAGCTGCTAAGGCTCAATGGTGCATAAAAGTCAACACTGATCTGTATGATCTGAATTAAATCAAAATGAGACTCTCAGCTGCTTTTTCTATCCATGTTGGCCCGGATATGTATGACAAGGGAGAAAACTTAATCAGGGTGGTGCTTAAGTGAGCACATTGATTCTGCATTAATGAAAGGCACTGTCAGTTTTTCTGAATATTTAACATGGATAATTAGAGTCTGTGCCAGGTGCAGGCGGGATTGACACACCTGTTGCGGGTAGGAGCGGGAGTGTATGGCACGCACTGCGAGAGTGTGTGGTAATGGTCAGAAAACCAGCAGAAGTAGGCTGAAGTGGGATTAAGAAAGGAGTCCCACACAGAGCTGTAGTTATCATATCCTGTGGTATTGATCAAGTAAAACAAGTAAGGTGTGTGTTTCTTGAGTGTACTTTGAGTCTTTATAAACTTCCAATACATTAGAAAGAGTAACTATGGAGCACATTGAACCTGGAGTTCAGAAGGAGGAGAGGATACACCCTCTAAAAAGGACTTTTGAGAGAACCAGACTGTTTTACACTGCAGCGACTGAACAAGGAAACAAGGCAAAAAAAGCAGAGAAAGAGGGGAGAAGAGAAAAAGTGACACAGCATCTGGTGTACTCACTGGAAGATGGGTGGTCAGCTTTGTCTGACTCTGAGGTCACTGGTTGAGACGGCGTGTGGTCGGCTACAGGAGGCTGTGAAGGCCCAGAGTCCACCTCTGTACTGGCTGCACTCTCAATCACTGTGCACGCCTGTAAGAGAAGAAACAACTTCTTTAATATACAAGAAAGAAAGAAAGAAAGAGGTTTTGTACTTTGATGCCCTTTAAAAAGAAAGAGGTGGAGTTAATTAACAGCCGAATCAATGAGTGACTCCGATACAAGTTCTCAACATTGTTAACCTCCATGTCAAGATGCAGATTGTAAACCTGCTAACACGCCAATCTGAAAATGTTGTAGTAGCAATATTATTTTGCCTAATGAGGTGATATTGGCAGCGCAATCAAATGTAAACAATAAAGAGACATTGACGGTGCAAATATAGCAATTAGCTGCTGATGTAGCATGTCATTGGCGCAACCATTTTTAGCAGCTGTCACTGATTCCATCTGTAAAAAGACAACGACTAAAGAGGATGCAGCACTGGGTGAAAAAATGTCCTTTCCTAGAAGTGACAGAGAGCCACAAAGCAGAAAGACAGAGAGACAGAATCAAAGATGGAGAGAGACAGAGAGAGAGTTTTTTTCTGACAGCCTGAGTCTGTTTGGATGTGCTCTCCTCTGCTCTGCTCCCCACAAACAGCGGAAAGAGGAAAGAGGGACGAGTCTTCAGGAGAGAGACAAGCTGACCATGAAAGCAGAGGGAGAGGCAGAGGGTGGCTGTCAGCGAGGAGAGAGAGAGAGAAAAAAAGGAGAGGAGGTTAGTTTAAAAGAGGCTGTGATGGCTCCCTCCATTGACGAGCAGCAGAGAGACAGGCAAGGGAGGTGCAGCGCATCTTAAGACAAAAAGGCACCCTGGGCTTATGAAATATACATAGCTCTCAGCTGGAGATGGAGACACAGAGCGACAGAGCAGAGGAAGGGGCCCTGAAGACTGACGAGACCCCTCTTAAACACACACTGCTAAAAATAAAACACACAGACATATTGCTAATGACTTCTCATGAGGAGCCAGGGGGGAAGTAGTTAGTATTTTCTTTTTGAGTATGTGTGCTAACATTCACACACACACACACACCCCCCCCACACACACACACAGGTGTTTTTAGCACCAATACTTCCTCCTACAGTAACAGACTGAGTGAGCAACCCGCTACAGTAGCTGTGACACAAAAACCTACAAGTGTTTTGGCTGTTGGCCTATATGTAAATCCACCTGCTGGTCAACGGGATTTGCTTTTATTTTGATAGGAAGTTTCTTTTAACCGCCTCCCCGCAGACCTGCCCACCTGCCCTCTCTTCAAGCTCAGACAGCTGCTTCAGTTGAAAAGCAGTTAAAAACCATTTAAACAGACCTCACTTAACAATAAACTCACCCTTTGTGTGAGCTAACGATCCACCTCTCCCACGCACTCTTCGTAATGGCTATGCCACTGAAGTATTGGGATTCTCATACGAGTGTGAGTGTGCTTGACAATGGATTGTGTATATTCACACTGGTGAGTTTCAATGCTAATCTCATCGTGCCTCCCCTGTCTCAGTCCCTAACATGTCAAGTAAACAGTCATGTCTGAGCTAGGTATTATCTCCAGAAAACAAACATGCCAAAAGGTTTCCTAACCATTCCCACCTCTACATCAGCCTCTCTGCTGCCTTCATCTCCTCTTCCTTTGTCTCTGTTTCATAGTACACAAATGGAGCTTGTTTATGCCATAACTCTGAATTAAACAATGAAAGAAATAAGGAGGGCTAGAGAGAGGAAAGTAAGCGTAGGGCCTGCTCCACCAGGTCAGGGCCATGAGTCTTTGGTATTTAATCACTGAGATATTGTTGTTTCTAACAGCCAAAGAAAACAGATGGCAGTGACTAACACGAAACACACTGGCCTTAAAGAACAAGCTTGGGGAGCCAAGATTTGATGCCACACAGTTAGATGTTGCCACCATTTCTCTCAAATGACTCATTTATTCCCCTACCCTTAGGGCGAGGCACAATTACTCACAGTTTGTCATGTTTTTACATCACAATGCCACTGTTAAAATCCAACAGTTCTCATTTAAGTAAAATCAGCAGCAAAGCTAGCAGCTTCATGAATGTTCAAGGCTGTGCAAGTTTTGAATTCTAGAGCAATCACACTAAATGAAAACATCAAGCACCCTTAGATAAAATGCAGTCGATGAATCAACTGTTGAGATTTTTCTTTGAGTGAAACAGTGGGGTTCTCATTGAGTCACGTTAGGCCAACTGTTAGGGACCTGTAAGGGTCAAAATCACCAGGTGAGCAGGATCTCTATATTTTTAATAAGCAATTCCAGACAAATAGTGCCTCCTACTTACACCAAAATAACTGTGAAAAGTATTTAAGCTGCAGAACCAATAGTCCTGTCAGTTTTGAAAATTTGGTTAAAATTAGTGATGCACAATGAGTATTGTATCGATAATTTCCTAGTCCTGATGGCTGATAAGAACCGGTAAAGTCAGTTGGGGGTAAGATGGGCTCATATGTACAGTATACAGTATATTCATAACCCATCACTAACTGATATCACTCTTGTTTACATAGAAAACAAAGAATATTTCAGACTTTAAAACTGTTGCTTATTCTTTTTTTTTACTTTAACTAGTACATTTTAGTACCAATTAAAGTACATCATAAACTAAGAACTTACATACTTTGGTTTTAAAAAGTTTTTTCACTTTGTCCATGAAAACTGTCTTGACAGATACTAAAATCTGACATTTCAGTAAGCAAAACAAGAATTAACAGACATACAGTGGTTAACAAATTTATTAGACCACCACCCAAAGTAAGGTTTATGCCACAGCAGCCCTAAATAAACAGCATTAGTAATTACCAAAATCA
This sequence comes from Cheilinus undulatus, assembly GCF_018320785.1. NCBI lineage: Eukaryota > Metazoa > Chordata > Actinopteri > Labriformes > Labridae > Cheilinus > Cheilinus undulatus. Next base: position 15,991,510 of record NC_054865.1, read on the forward strand.
TTTTTATGTTTCTGCAATGGTTAATACACCAATATGTAGAAGCTCTTCAACCCAAATGATATTTTTAATGCTAAAATATAATTATTATTGTTATCCATGAATTTTCAAATGTACTGATTTACAAAAAAAAGAAAAAATAATAAAGCACATTATTATTTCTTGATTAATATGTCAGATTATAGTTATTTACTTCCATCCCTGAACAGAAAAATGAGTTTTAGTGGTTGAATGTTATGCTTGATTAATTTCTGACTACTCAGAGAAGCCCAGTGAGCCGGCTCAAATTTGGGTCTAAAAAGGTGAATTCAGTTTGAAATTCCTCATTCTTGTTCAAAATAGTGAAACACGGTGAGCTCACTGAAAATAAAAGAGTCCGCATTAACGCACTTCATGATGCTGGATGGTCTCTGAGACAAATATGACAGGTGGTCTAATGAATTTGTTAAGCACTGTATGTCCAATCAGGCAGGTTGCCCCATTTAAACAGGTCATTTTCAAAAGGAGTACATTCTGAAATGAAAAACTGATGAACTAAAAGCCTGTTGCTTATGTGTCTGCAGATAAAACATATCAACATTTACATGACGGATATTGTCATGCTTAATAAATGGAGATGTTTGATAGATAGCTTTGTAATTTGTGTCAGAAATTAAAGAGAGCTTATATTTTACATAAAAATTCAAAATATGCACTCATAAACATCTTAACAAAAGGAGGTAAAATGTTAAGTGCAAAGTTAATCAAAAATACTGTTGTTGCCTGTGGTTAAACTGATGGTGCTGATGTTGTCAATCAGACTGAATGAAACCATGTCCAAAAAGTAGCTGCAGACTGGGAGACTGAGACTGATTTTGTTATTGATTTGCCTTTTGGCTGTCTCTGACAAACTTTTTGTAGTTTTCAAAATGCCTGCTGAAGTGGTACTGTGAGTGCTAATGCTAGCGGCTACTAATGCTTCGTTAACAGTCCATTGTTAGGATGACACCTCTTATGTGATTCATGAGATCCGTTCAGAGACTGCTTCCATCCCCTCCTGCACCTGCACTGCCTTGGCCACTGTAGCCAACAGTTCAAACAGGTAGAGCTCAGGACTACCACTGTTAGCCCCGACACTACTGCCTACTTCTGGGAACTCCGGAAGGGAAGAGTCTTCCACCTCAAAAGATCGTTCTGAGGCAGTAGTGCTGCTGCTTTTCTCCTGATAGCGGCCGTCACTGTCACTCCTACCCTCCCGCCTCTTCTGGAGAACCTTTCCCCTCCCTCCTCTCTGTACCAGGCTACCCACTTTTTGTGCATTTTTTCAAATTCTTGAAGTGGGTGGAATTAGCTGGGTTGGGGTTTACTTACACTAAATTACCAGGCCACGTACAATGACACCACCTTCTGTTTCTGTGGAGTCTTGTTAAGTAAAGAAACATCTTTATTTATTAAATTCTATAAAAATATTTGTAATATTGACTGATATTTTTTGTTACTGATAACAATTAGGCATCCCTAGTGAAAACCAAAATAGTGAACTAGTTCCAAAACAAATCCACAGTGCCAGACCATTAAGCATCAAACGGTTGACAGGATGTTTTCCTCGGAACGGAACATGTAAATGCTTGTGGTTCCCGATGATATATTGGCTTTATCTCAATTTAGGGGTAGCCTTCTTTGAAGTATTTATAGACCAGTTGATTTTGAAATACCCCGTTAGCATCATCAGCTGTCCCTGCCCATGGTATTTCACTTGTAAGCACTGCCTCTTTCAACTAGCAACCTCAACAACTAAAACGGAGTGAGCTGACATCACTAACACACAAGAAAATGACCTATGACTAGTCATGTCAGTCCTTGTACATAGAAACAGGTTATGGCATAAAATGAACTTCTGTGGTGAATCATTTTTCCTATGACTAAAGTCATTTGACCAAACCTACCACAGATAATTTGAACATTCAAGTTCCTTTTTAGACATTGGTATTGCTAGATTTAGGACTGAGGTAAAAAGTTAAAAGTTAAAAAAGTTAAAAGTTTTAAAGTGTATTAACGGACTGCTTGCAACTTTGCAGGTTCAAATGAATTAGTGTGCAGTGAATCTTGGGATTCAATGGGCCATGAAAGATGCAGAGGATGGAGAAAGGGAAAGTAGGACACATTGTTTAATGCATTGTAGGAGCCTCTCAAATGGGACAGCATGCCGCTGTGACGTTATCTGTCTCCAAATAGTCCCTCTGAAGGATGCAGCCCCTAAAATGGGACAAAGCTACTGTATTTTTAATCCAGCTGATAGATTCTGACTGAGCTATGTTGCTAACTTAGCGAAGTCAGTAATCACTCTGGCATTAATAATGCTATTAATGGAATAATCTACATAATAAGAAAACTATAAACCTATAAAACTATATAGGTTTAAACCTATTGCAAGCTTTATTTACAGAACTTTGTTTATATCAGTGCTATGGTCATGTGGATTTATGCCTGATGAATAGAGCAGAAACAGAGCAGGGACTTATTAGATGCTTCTCAGGAGTCAGGAGGTGACTGTAGAGAGGAAGGACTAATAGAGGTTAATTCAAGAGTTCAGAATTATCTCCTCTAATCCAAGAGGTAGCTGGGAAAGGATGGTGTCGCAGGACAAAAAAGGTCCTCACATGTCACAGTATGTCCTCAAAGGATCACAAGACATTAGTAGTCGAATGCAGATCTTGATATGAAGCATAAACAATGAGCACAGAGGCCTGCAGGCCTGCACGGGGAACTCTGTGACTGGTTGAGAGTCAAGTCAAGTCAGTCAAACCAGCCACAGCCTCTCAAGTCATTTGCATGTCCCACATCCCACCTGTCACCAGTGTTGACACCTTCTGGTACACAAGCACCCACACTATGGACTCAATATCACTTCCTTGAGGTGACACATAGGAGTGATGTGGTGCTACACATGCCCGTCTCCAAGCAGCACGTACACAATGACTCTTTGTTTCAGTCTATTGTGACCTGACCGAACCTCTCCAGGGACAATCTCTTTCATCACGTCCATGCCTGTCGATAGTTCAGCCCTGCACAACATCTGCACTCCGACACCTCCTGGATTCATTAAGGAGGAGGACAGAGTCGAAGAGAATACGTCGATATGAAGAGGAGGTGTGCACAGATGTGAGTGTGAGCCCGTGTCACTGGGGGGCAGGGCCATCCATAAACACTGCTGACAGTCTAGACAGGAAATACACTTGAGGATGTCGATAAGTTAGTCAGCAGGGGTGAGAACAGATCAATAGGAACACTGGATGATGTCAGCGGCTGCAGATGAGATCACCTGAGGCGACTGTGGACCTTTACATGATGAGTTTTGATCTAAAATGAAAGGATCTATCACTAAGTATTCATTATTATCTGTGTTAGAGTGAACAGTGGAGTGAGCAGTAATTAAAACATAGTTTATTGTTGGAAATTCATGAATTAGTCCTTGAAAGACCTCTCTAAAAGATCTGCAGACGGTGTTTTAAAAGACCTTCAAGCACTCCATTATCTTATTCTCCCTCTGGTGCCATTTCCAGCTGTTTTTCTTCACTCACTACACAGGCATATCCAGTTAAACACTATTTTGTTACATCATTTATATAACAAAGCTGCAAAAAAGGGTGATTATTCATGCAAAAATGCCATAGATTACATCTTCAGCCTCACTGGGAATAAAACCCTCCACGGGCGAAAAGTGCATCTCCCTAAGGATGTAGGAAAGCAAAGATTCACCCACAGGACGTGACTGCCCTATATCATACTGCCTTTCTTGCCATGGTGTTGAGTGCCTGAGCCTGTGTGTGTTTGTGTGTGTTCCCAGCTCTACTGACATTTCCTCAAACGTGGTTGACATTTCCAGGGGATTTGAAGATTTGATCCCCTCTGTGTTTGAAGAGTTGTGCGCTGCCCTCCTCAAAACACGGAGGGAGAGGCTGTAGCAGAGCCTGCAGCGTGGCCTGCCTTCAGGGCCTTACTCCACAGCATTGGGAGCAGCCCTGGTCTCTCTCACCCAAAGTGTGATCAGGAGGAGACCTGCACTATACATTCTTTGCCTTTTTAGAGATGACTGGTTCACTGCTTGGTCTTTTACTTAGTCTTGCTGTTTTCCCCTGAGCTGTGGAGTGTTTCTGCTCCTCTCAACTGAGGCAGAAAAGCTATCACCAAAAGATATGAGAGCACAGAGTAGATAAAGATGGTGTGGGAGGGGAGAGAGAGGGAGAGAAAGCAAGACCATGTGAGAGTGAGGGAGGGAGAGATCTGTTTCTCCTGCTACAGGCTGGTTAGTGGAGCGAACTGACACAGACTGACATCTCTCTTCCACGGAGGCCGAGTTAAAAAGGGCCTTACTACTCTTTGTCCATTACTCTCACCCTCTCCCTCTCTCTCTCCAACCTTTCCTCTTCTTACTCCATATTTCTCTCTCTTCTCATCCATCCTTCTTCCTCTGTCCACCCTGCGGCTCCCATGTCTTGCTTTTTCTGCCTGGATGGACTCTGCTGCAGTTCTGTCCTGGCCTGGGGCTCAGATTACACCCCACCACCCTGTGCAGGCCACACATGCTCATATGAACACACACGCACCACACATACACAAGCCCATACACTAGCCATGAGGAGGCCCAGGGCCCAAACACAGGTCACACTTAGGTCACTCAAGGGCAGAAGGACAGGAAGCCTGACAGAAGCAGACCTTGCACTTAAGGCTGGACTGAGGGTAGCTGGATAGAAACAAGACAAGAGACACTAAAAGATTAAGGTGCACATGCATGCACACTTTGCCATCAGCCATCTTTAGACAGTTTCCTTTTCAACAATTGGGAAGGACTTCTAAATTTACTCTGAAAGAGAAAAAAAAACGCTTGTTCTTTTAGACAGCTGCATGACTAAACTGGTAAGTTGTAGTGCCATTGTTATGGTAGACTTTATTTATTCTCCTTAGACCTTTGTGTACATCTGAGGACAGCACATTTTGGCTTTCCTACCACAGTAATAATTTCTGCTGTGTTAAATTTTGAGAAAAAGGTCCAGAATGTCAGTTGAAGTTTACACAGTTTGCTGGAAATGTTGGGATAATTTCCTGATAAATTTCCAGCAATTTTTGTCAGTTTTTTAGGGAAATTTTCGAGTTAATTAATTGTAACTTTTAGGAGAAATTGCTCTGAGATGTCATGGAATTTTCATGGAAATTTTGGAATTTTGTTTGGATGTTAGTGGGAATTTGTTTGGAAATTTGGGAAGTGTACATTTAGGGACTTTGGGGTGGGTGCCCAATGACATCTTAATACTGTAATTGCCAGCGTTGTTGTGTGTCTGTCTGTCTGTCTGTGTCAATTTGCACACCATATCATTGCTCCAATTGTCCTCGATTCCTCTCAGAAGACTTCTTGGGTGTACTGGCTAAACTGGTGCCATGAAAAAAAATCCTTAATATGTATAATATAATATAAATATATAAAAATTTAGTTTATCAGGGTTACATGAATTAAAACTGTGGTTAAACATGTAACGGTATTAACCTCTCAGTGGATTGACATTAAATTGCATAAAAATGATCCTTCCTGGCTCCAGTCTGTCCTTAATGCTCCAGATATTTAAATAGCCACAATCTTGCTAGACATGATGCTTTATACACAAAGGTAGTCACATACATGCACATATAGCTTGTCATGACTGCAGGGCTGCATCTTTCTCCCGCAATTCTGTTGGGAACTTTAACAGGAAGAGGGTAAGTGCTATCGATCGGCTTCTTCCTGCTCAGCCCTACTGTCAGAGCGAAAACAAGCTGACCGTTTGACCGGCTGCTTTCAGTGCATCACTAACTACATGCACTCTTGCCTTCCAGTTTAACTAGGATAGGAGGAGATTTGGAGATTTGAAGCTGTCTGCATTTTAAGGAGGTTAAGGGGTCACAAAGAGTAGATCTGCACGAAATAACAAACTGATATGACTTGAATTTGTCATAGAAGTAAGTAATGCTAAACAGCTCTGTGTAATTGCTCTTTAATGTTGATCTTTCAATAATCTGAATACAGTCAACACATTGTGTATTTCATTGAGTTAGTCTCACTATGGTACATAAAACACAGGATGTGATTGCTCCAATAATAGCATGCATGTTGTGGATGCTGCTTCTGGCTGTTTCACCATGTTGTGGAAGAAGTTAGTTTGCTGACAGACACGTGGGTCAATATGAAACACTCCTCCAGGCAGCACCATGACATTATGAACAGAAATCTCCGCTGCTCTCAGCTCTACTCGATGACATTTAGATATGAGGCAGAGGGATAGAAATCAGGGGGAGGGATAAGTGGACAGGCGGATTAAGAGACTGATGGAGACAGAGACACTGCTAAAAATCAAAGACAGGGATGGAGGAATAAAACAGCAGCAGCAGGTGTGTGTTTGTGGGAGTATGCTTGAGTAAAATGCCTTAGTTAATATAAATTAGAACACACCTTTATGTGACTGAACTAAACAGATTCCTCGTGGCCTCTAACTCTCACAGCTACTACTTTGACATCACTTGATGAGTTGCAGCATGCTATAAGAGGTTTGGACCACTGTGCCTTTCATTATTATCAGTGTTTTAGATTGGGAAACCACAAGAGTCTATGTCTCTGTTTGATATCCAGTAAAGATTCCCACTAATTTTTGAAATCAGTAAAATGCTTCTGAAGACAAAAAGACCCCAAGATATCAACCTCTGTTTGGGGAAAACATAGTTTATTCACCAACTTTGCCAAGAGAAGTACAGTATCCACAATCCTAGAGTGTGACAGTGACCTGTCTCAGATCGGCTCTGGTAACCATCAAAATGTCAACCAAACCCACATACGATGACTGTCGACTGATGATAACGTCCATTCATGTTGCTGTAGTATGAAGCAATGAATAGGTTACCTAAACTACAATATACTAAGACAGTATCATTAAAATGTAAACTCTACAATAAAGATAGGGGTACCGATGTGGTTTTAAAGCTTGGAAAACTGTCCTTAACAAGCGATAGATAGTGGGGCGCCTAGTTCCTTCAGCTTTGTAGAGAAATATGAACACAGTCTTGAACCTTAAATAGGTAGCTGGTTAGCTTGGTTCATACATTGAAATCATTGTAATAAGGATTTTACAAAATGTCTTTGGTTGATTTTGTAAATTCACTTCTGGAACCAGCTCCACTAAAAAGTGAATGGGCACTGTTTAGCTCTATTATAGACATGGTTTAGTTGCACTGCAAGCCTGAAAATGGCTGTTGCCAATAAAGCAAAGAAAAGAACCATGCTGAGAGCTTTTCTTGGCAAAAAAAGATGTTTTTGCTCTACTCCCAACCATCTTGGGCTGAGTTTTTCTCACCTACAGGTTTAACTAATGGTGAATACATCTTCTGTAGTTTTTTCACCAAGGCTTATGATATGATACGGTACGATATGATGCCATACAACGCGATGCGATGCGATGCACTGCAGTGCAGTACCGTACCGTATCGCATCGTACCATACCGTACCATAATTGGACAAGCCAAATAAGACTGTTTCACATATCCATTGCGTGAGATATATTTAACATCCATCTTGGCAACTGCCTATAATCTGTGTGGGGCAGAACCTTTGAAAAAAATCTTGGGGATTATTAGATGTCTGTTCTGTCAGGGTATGGTATCCTATGGTATAGTATGGTATGGTTTGATATGATATGGTAAAATATATTATGGCACATTACGGTAGGGTACAGTACAGTAGGGTGGAGTATGGTATGGTTTGGTATGGTGTGGTGTGGTGTGGTATGGTATTGTATGGTGTGGTATGGGGTGGTGTGGTATGGTATGGTATAGTTTGGTACAGTACGGTAGGGTATGATACGGCAGGGTACAGTATGGTATGATATGGTATGGCATGATATGGTTTGGTATGGTATGGTATTGTATTGTGTTGTATTGTATCATATATCATCTCATACTGTATTGTACTGTATCATATTAAACCGTATCATATTGTACAATATATAATATCATATTTTATAATCTTCATATCGTATTACATTTTATAATATCATATCATATCGTATCATAATGTATCGTATCATTTTGAAGCGTATTATATCTTATGGTATCATATTGTATGAAATTTTATTATACATCATATTGCATCTCATCGTACTGGTTCAATCCTATATTACATCCTGCCCCCCCCCCCCCCCCAAGGTCATTTTTAGTGACCCTTTAGAGATCCAGTATGTAGAATTTCTGCCCCTAAATATCTATATTGATTCAAAAAGTGACCATTCCTATATTAAATAATTTTTTAACTGAGGTCTTACAGTATCTCAGATATTTCCTAAACCTCAACAGCCTCCTTCTCTATACTTGTTCTGAGCATTTAAGAAGGACTAACTGGTTGTACCGGCCAGGAAGTAAGGCCATACATTGAACAGATGGGTACAGTTTGTCTCTGAAATTTAGCAAGTTTTTTGATAAAAAAGGGGCCACAAAACCATCAAAAAATTTTGAAGTGTTAAACCCAGAAAGCCTTTGCATTTCTGTCACTATTTTGCAGTGCAAACACATGGCACCAATAGCCAAAGCCTGCTGGAAAACCCTCCAATGTGGCTGGATTAAAAAAATTTTGCAAAGAGGAGTGGGCGAAAATTCCTCCACAGTGATGTGAAAGACTTATTGTCAGTTCTCACAAACGATTGCTTGCAGTTATTGCCTCCAAGGGTGGCATAACCAGTTATTAAGTTTAGGAAGGGGGTGAATACTTCTTCACAGTGTCATGCACTACGCTCAGGCCCTTCATATGGATGCTTCTTCAGGAAGTGGCCCCCATTCCAAACTAATTGAATAGCCATGGCCTATCCTATTACCCCAACTTTTGAAACTTTCCTGGAAATAGTAGCCTGTAAGTCCTGAAAAGTAAATTACTCAAAATGTAGTTAATTGCTAAAACACATATGCTTGGTGACAAACTGTTGATGTCTTATGCATCTGTCCTTGTACACTAATTATACCCAGGCTCTCAGACTGACAGAACAAGGCTGTGCAAACTGCTTCACATCCTTATCTCAACCTGCTCAACAAACCACAAGACACTCTGAGTAATGTGTTCAAATACAAGTTCAATATGCTTTGAAGGTAAGGGGAAAATTAAGATGAATCATATATAAGTTTTGGATCTTGACACAGAAAAACAGTAAATCTCTAATTTCAGTCCTGTTGTCATATATTCTTTGGCCTAATGCATTTCTGCCACACTGAAGTAAACAGAGATTGTAAAGCCAGTTTGATGTAGTTTTATTCACTGTGATTTATCAGACATATCAAAGGTGCAGTGCAAATAGCAACATCTTCGACATTAACTATGTTTGCATCAAAATGTCATTTTTTATATATTGACTTTATTGCTCCATTTGCCGGTAAATGTGAAAGGCTGGTGTCAGCCAAAAACCACTGCTGCACTCATATATCTGTTGTCAGGCCCCAGGAAAATATATACAGCAGGTAATATAGTGTGTAAAGCAGAGCACAGCAAAACAACTCTATTCTCCAGGGGGAAAGAAAGTGGGGAGACAGCGAGAACAAGATAGAGAGAGATAGAGAGAGAAAGAGGGAGACAGGGAGAAGCACAAAGGGCTGTTTTCTGCTGGGTGGGTAAAGTGTGTCCAGGGGGCAGCTGAGTGAGCACACACAACACAAAGCCTGTCATTAGTCCCAGTTTTCTGCAGACACAACAAATGTGTGTGTGAGAGTGTTAGAGAGAGAGAAGGGATGACGATGCGTGCATGTGCCCCTGTGGGTGTGCGTAGAGCTTTTGTGCATATGTGTGGAGCTTCTGACGTTGACAAAAGCCTGTGTTGTTGTGCTTGTCTTCTCTGATGTACAGCTCCTTCAGGATCACAGCCCGGCTCAGTCAATAGTCACTCTGTCTGCCTGCCTGGGTGAATGTGTGTGTGAGATTACTTGCAATGTATAGCCCCCTGCTCCCCTTTTCTTCCCCTCCTCTTTCTTCTCTTCCTTCTGTCCTTCTCTCTGTATTTCCCTCTGACACCTCACATACACACATACACCTCCTGTCTACCAGCTGCCACTTTACAGCCATTCATCAGTGCTATGATTAGCAAGTGGAGGAATGTCATGTAGCTACTCCCGACTCCTCACCCCGACCCTGATCCTTCACCTCTGCTTGACCCTGGATGACCCCGGGGCAGCAGCAGCTGCTTTTACACCATGCTGACACACTCCATTAGGCCTGACACCTGCTTCTTCTTCTTCTTCTTCTTCTCCTTTGCTTTGAAAAAATGCACACACAAAGATACAAGGGATGGCAGCTAAAGCAAGACTCAGAACAGTTACTTATGCACAGGCACACACAAACACAATGGCCTTTACACATGCTAATGCATCTAGGCGGCTCTTTTATGAGATTACACAGCCATTACAGTGAGAGGGGTCATGTGGGGCACCTGTAGCTGAGCCGCTGTACACTCTATCGGATCCTGTGTGTGGAAATGAGCGTGTGAAAAAACATAAAAGCGTGTGACACAGGGTATCCACACTATAAGTAGGCACAGAGGAGCGTTACACAGCCAATACTAGCATCATTCAGTGGACACAGTGCATATGTTCTGTGTGCAATAAGACACTCTTTGTATGACTGAGTGCTTCTCTCTCTCTTTGTGTGTTGTGTTTGTGTTTGTGTGCGTGCATGTGTGTGGGCCCCAGGCTGACTCTGACAGCTCAGTGCTAGCCATCTGCTGGCAGTCACACCAGGAGAAAGCAACCGCAGCCAAACAATGGAGAGCAATGACAGGCCAGGATTTGTGGGGAGTTTTGTGTCTGCCTGTGTGCGTGTGCATGTATTTTGGTGTGGTGTGCGCGTCTTCTCTTCACGGATCCAAATGAGCCCCTCTCTATGAGCATGTGCAGAGGGGCGTGGCTGTTGTTGATAGGCTGTCTCTGTTACCAGGCGATAGATTAACAAGCCCAAATGGTCATCTGAGGAGGATAGATAGCACGGGCGAGTGTGCACTCACATTTTTTCTTTCTTTTCATGTGTCACTTGCTGTCTCTGCCTACAGTATGTTTGTATGTCCACACCTTTTTCCTTTCATCATCTCTGTCTTTCCCCCTTGTTGTATTCTTAAAGCCAAAGGCTAGGTGGCTGAATACATTTGAGCTTCTTCTGCTGCTCTCACAGTTTACTTTCCAGCCTTCTCTTGCATGTTGCTTTCATTTCAACATTAAGTATGTTCATCCGTCTCTCTTTCTGCAGGTAGAGTGCCATGGCGGATGCAGACAGATGGTCGGGTGCTGTGAGGAAGCTGGCTTGCCTGCTTGTGACATGCCAGTCTGACAACAAGCATCATCCAGCTGGGTGGAGGCCTGCAGTACCTCCTAGAAAGAGCATGCCAGGTGGCCGAGAAACAGGCTGCTGGTGTCCTGCAGCAGCCACACACATAACCCTCCATGCCATGCTAGGAAAGAGTACAACACAGGGGTCTTTTGGACCAAGAAAAACAAATAAATCAAGACCACAAGTCAAAAAAGGGAGGAAATTAAAAGGAAGTGGCCAAGTAAGGACAGGATGCAAATGGATGATTATGAAAAGAATCTCTCTTCCCTGTACTCCATTTGAAGAATAATGTTTGTGCCATGTGCATATGTGAGCCTGTGTTGTGTGTTTGTTGCTTTGGCCGCCCATGCTTTTGTATGGCAGCACTTCAAAGGCAGCCTTCACTAAGTTCCTGCTCTTCCACCTCCTGCTGCTGCTGGTTTGTGTGTTTGTTTGTGAGTGTGTGTGGAGCAGTGCCTCCTGGTAGCTGGGGGCTACGGCTGATCACCACCACCGCAGCGAGGCTGGCATGGCATGCCCGCTGGCACACTTACAGGGCACACCTATTTACACAGGCCCAGACTGAATGGCAGGCATTGTCTGGGTGAGAATGCAACACTTAAGCTCCTGATTAAGGCAGAACAAAGCCCTGAGGGGCAAGAGCGATGAATGCATGCAGCGAGAGAGGGAGGGAGCCAGAGAAGGGAGGAGGAGATGAAGGGAGGCAGGAGAGGGAGGCTCTGTAAAAGGGGAATCTCATCTGCTGTTGCTGCGGGAATGCAAGGCAGGAGGGGGAGAGCACAGACAGAGGAAGGGATGGATGCGAAAAGGCGAGAGGGCAAGATTTGGCAGTGATGTAAGGGACAAGAGGAGAGGAAGGTACAGAAGTGAGAAGAGGGTGAGGAGAGAGACTGGTAAGGGTGAAAGGAAAAGGCAGGGAGGGAACCAAGAGGGAGGCAGGGAGGGGAAGAGGAGGTGGAGGGATGAGCAGAGAGGCAGGCTCAGAAAGAGATAAAAGACAACAGAGGGGGAGCCAAGCAGAGAGGTAAAGAGAGAGAGGAGGGAGCTACTGTCGAGGTATCAACACTGATGAATGGGAAGCCGATCTACAATGTTAAAGCAGGGAGGTAAATAGACAGATAGCGCCCTCTAATGGCACATGTGCTCTCAGACTAGGCTCTCTATCCTGCCCCCTTTTGTACAGGGAGATAACAGCAGGCAAGAGGGACAGGCTAATCACCTCCAAAGTTTCAATTCAATTAAAATTATAATTAACTCAATGTGGCACCACACTCAAGCCCTTGTATTAGAAATTAATTCTACACTGAGTACTAAAATACTCCCCAGGTGGAGGGAAAAAAGGATGCTGTTGGTAACATCAGAAGAGAATTTCTCATTTTGATTCAGGGGGCCACAGGAAGTTCAATGTGTGTTTGTGTGTAACTCTGGTGGCACCTTGGCAACGTATGGGCACAAACACAATGTGTATGACAAGGGGTGAGCAACTCCCTGAGTGCGTATGTATCCTAGCAACAAGGCAGACATAGTAGCTGTGCAGTGAGCAGCTGGCAGAATGGGACAAGGGGGCCATGATGGATTTATCATTAGTGTGTCTGAGTGTGTGTTTGAATGTGTTGAATTTAACAGCTGCACAAAGATTTAAGGGTGTCGGTGTCCATTCATGTTTAATGCTCAAATACTCATCATCATGTCAAGCTGACAACTACACGATAACCAACACAATCAGTGAGATTACAGATGTGACAACTACATAAAAGTACTTTTAACATTTGTAAATTAATTACAAAAATGATCAAGATTTTTGGTTGCATCTGTCACCACATGTGCAGCTCATAACTATTTTTCAAGAGAGATGGAGGATCTGAGCATGAGTCTGTATTAATAGAGACAGCAGGTGTGCATCTGTGCATCTAAGTTTAAGAAAGTACAATTACAACAGGGAATATTTGAATAAATTCTACTAAAAAGGCTGATTTGAATATTATTATTTTTATTATCATTTTCACCTTCTAAACTTTTTATTCAGAATTTTTTTTCTCATATCTTGACCTTTTCAAATCTTCAACCTTTTCTGATTCAAAAGGTAAAGATTTTGAAAATTTTTATTTCATCTTTTGACCTTTTAAACTCATGATTTGGAATTTTATTTAATACTCTAACTGTTAAAAATTATGATTTTAACTTTTGACTAGTTTTTAATTGCAAGATCATTTATCATCAATGTTAAGTTTTTTCCCCCCTATAACTGGTTACCGGTGAAAATGAGGTTGACAGTTTATGGGAAATTTTGGCCCAGTTAGGCCCTCCGGTTAGACCTAAATTCAGAATTCAACCCCTGCTGTGATTGAGTCTGACATCCCTGACTTAAGTCATCATAAGATTTATCAACACTACTTTAGTCATCTTAGGGTCCGACCGATGCACCACTTTAGTACAAAACTTATCAAAGCTTATTGTCGTTTTCACATTCCAACCTTCCCTCTTGCTGTACTAAACCAGATTTCAGATATTCAAAACTTAACTCACGTGATGAGCACAAAACTCCTGCTTCAGGTGTCATTTGTGACAAAACCGCATCCTGACCTTTGTTTCCAAGACAGGAAATCGTCAGTTTGTGCTGCACCATAGAGGCATGATATGACGCATATTTAATTTGATAAAATAGGCCTATTTGTAAAAATAGTTAGAACTGAATGAAAGAGCTACATGTTTTCTGGATAAAATATACAAACCTATCTCAATATAGCATTAGAAAAAAAAATCATTTAATGTTTAAAAAAAGTTCCGTAATTTCACATTTTTGGCACAGCCACAGAGAGCCACTTGGGAGGGGCAAAAGAGCCGCATGCGCCTCCAGAGCCACAGGTTCCTGACCCCTGCTCTAGGTGTTCATTGAACTTCACCTTTCAGCTGTGGTGGTGGTAAATATTGTTGTATAAATGTCATGCATGTATAGGGAAATTATATGGCTTGTAACATATTAGTGTATTAGGAGTCAGTGCTGTTTCTTCTTTGAGTGAATCCTGCTTTTTATGCTATTTTACAGAGAGGGTATCTGTGATTTACTCATATCTGGCTAGAGAGATATTAGATGCACTCCAATAATGAACCATACAGCATGAAGTGCTATTTTAGTCAAATAAATAAACAACTCAGGTCATCAGCCAAGATGACGAGAACAACTTTCTGTGGGGAAAAGGAGTGGATTACCATTTTTCAGCTATTGTAAATCCATAGGATTTAAACCCCTGTCATCACTTCCTTCTCTCTTTTTAAATTAGACTGGATGTTTGATACATGCAGCAAATATTAGCTCACTAAAAGACAGCCCTTATCTAATCTCACACTCCATCTTATCAACACAGATATTCTGTCACTCCCACAGACAGAATGCAGATGATTACAAACACACGAGCAGACATCAGTTTCAGTGCCAGTGATCCTCAGGCCCAGCTGTGCACCAGTAACTGTGGAAGTTCCCCATGGTGAGAAGGGGCTGGCTTCCAAACCTCGGGCCAGTCAGCAGGCCCTGGCCTGGGCAGAACTCTGTCTCCATGGGCCTCATCGCCTGCCAGCTTCTGCTCCATGAGAGGTGTAGCATGCTGCAGCTAATCACTGACTCCAAACTGCTTCTGGAGTGCAGAGCCAAGCCACAATAAGGAGATAACACATTTCACTAACACTGCTGCAATCATCTGGCCTCGTACCATATGTCCCTGTGCTCTTTTCTGTGTTTGTTGTCAGATACTTAGTGGTAGGGTGAAAGAGTCAGGGTGGATGACTCAGAGAAACTCCACATATCTCAGTGTTATCCTTGTAGTATAAATAACAAGGGAAAAGTGCTGACAAAAAAGAAAGATAAAGAGAAGCGACTAGAAAAGGTAAGCTGCTTTGTTATTCTTTGACTCTTTGTGGTGCTTTTGCATCCTCAGACAACCCTCTGCCTCCACCTTCACCGGCACTAACCCTCTTTTCTTTCTGTTTAGAGGCTGCCTTGGCAAGTGTGATGTCTTTTTAAACGATGCTGGCTTCATGTGTTTTTATGTCTGCTCATAAAAAGGCAGCTTCCTCTAAAGGCTCCATTCACCAATGACTTGTGCTCTTGCTGTCACTGGATGACAGGCAGCTCTGAGAATGACAGCAGAGAGAGGGAGAGTCTGAAAGAAACAAAGACAGGGAAAAGGATTTTCATGGATGTGATGTCTCTGAATGATACAGCAACTTTTATTAAGAGATGCACTGATTGAGAAAATCAGGGCTGATACAGATGCAGATGTTTACAATAACAATGTGACCAATTGCCTTTACAGATGTTTAACAAACAAACAGTAACAAAGATCAGTTTGTCCAACAGGTCGCTTCTTTTGACTAATTCAATCCTCTTCTCTCAGCTTGGTGTGCATCACCTTACATGATTTGCAGATGGGTGGGCATCAGTCAAGAGGACCAATACCAGCCAGCACCAATGTTAAACCAATACACTGGTACATCTCTAACTTTTATAACTATGGTCTCTACAATTTAATGGCAGCTATTTAAGGCAGTGATTCCCATAGTGACACCCAACATGAAGTACTGTGTCAAGTTTGGAATGCTTAAAATTAGTTGTTGTTGATGAGTGGCCTAGTCCTTATTTTTTACACGCCACAGGTACCAGGGACAGCATTCTCTGATGATGCTGTGATCATTGCAAAGATTGTAGATGCCCTTGTGTGGGCTCTTCACTTGCTGAGTGAGGAGGCTGTAGCATTGGGAATGCATGTCCTGGGCCACAACAAAGATCCAGGTATTTGGGGATGCTGCCATCGAATCAGTGGATGATGAGAGCATGGAAGTTGTAGAGCAGTTCACCTACTTTGGCAGTGTAATCCATCAATCTAAATGTAAGGCTGAGATCAACTACAGACTTGGACTCAAGCTTGAGGTGATGGGTTTGCTAAGCAAGATAGTGTAGCATTCCAGGTATCTGAGCATGCAGATGAAAAGCTGAGTCTTTGGGTCCTTGGTCATCCCGGTCTGACTGTACTCTTGTGAGGCTTGGATGTTGACTGATGGACAGAGGTGCCAACTGGACTCCTTTGTGGCAACTTCTCTTCCGCACATCTTTAAGTAATGCTGGCAAGACCGTGTGTCTAATGCTGAGGTGCTGAGGTGCTCAGGCGAGCACTTTAATGAGCACCTGGTATGCTTCCCGGGCCTAATCCAGCTACCTGTTTGGCTGCTCCGGACGCCAGGGGAAACCACATGCATGATGGAGGGGTCAGTTTGGAGGATAGGAGAGATGGGGCATGGGCCTTGCACGATGGCCATCAGGAGGCCAGCGGAGTACAGGATCAAGGTTAATGCAGTGAAGTACTGATCCAATATATGCTCCCACACCTGACCTGACTCTCCTGGAGCTAGCCAATGAGAGGCCAGAGGGGTCATTTTAGCAATGTTTGAATGGTTTTGGGAGGCATCTCATTAGCTGTATGACATCTTACAAGGCAGCCAGTGCTTGGATAAGTGAATGTGAAATCAACTTCAACATAAGGATGTTCCTAAATGACTTATTTCATAGTCAATTGAATTCAAAATTTAAGCCACACTAGCTGAGTAGTCTAAAAACACTTAAAACAGTCAAAAAAACAAAACAAAACATGCACACTATATCTTACACTGCTAAGCTTCTGCCTCTGTGGGTGAATGATGCCAAAGTGGTTGTTGAGTGTATCTAAAGTGAACAACACTGGGAACACTAGCATCTTTGGTCCTCCCTGCACCACATACCTTTGCTAAATGAAGCTTAGAGTCAGCTCAGTCAGGAGGACTATACTTCCATACTGGTTTAACGGTTCATTTCCGCACTGTTTCATGCACTCCTCCACGCATGTTCACGCATTGTCATGTAACAATCAGCTGTTCACATCACCTGGTCACACCTATCCATGCCTATCCATGGCATGGTTGCAAGCAACCCTCTACCTCCCCATCACCGCCAAGTCTACATGATGTCATCATCAAACCTTAGTATTTGCAGAGTGGTAAGCCTCTTTGCTCCATGAGCTTTAGATATCAACTCTTCGACTCCAGGCTTCGTAGTTGATCCACTTTCATCTATTCAGCTTCAGAAGACATCATCAGCCAACACCACTACCACCAGTGTCTGGACTCCACTGGGGAATAGATCTCTTAAAATACTGCCATACTCTCATCCATTGCTGGTTCATGTTTGGGTAGTAGAGTAATATCATAGCATGGCAGATGCCACTGACAGGAGTTACAGCCACAGCTAGACACAACATCTGATCAGCATTACAGGTCTGAACTGTTAGAATTGGAATTAGTCAACTGATCAGTAATGCTGGTTCTGTCTAGTGAGTATTATAACTTTTACAATGGTTTGTCAGTTGTCTATGCAAATGCTTTTAGATGACAGGAAAAAGGCTACAATAGCGGAAGTGATTTGTGATTTTCACTACAGCAGAGGTAAAAAACATGGCTTCCACAGAACCAGATGAGGGCATTTAGCACATTTTTATCTGCATTCATTATGTCTTATAATCAATAGTCCAGACTCGCGACTAGCATCATTTTCCCCAAAAATGCAATGTGGTTTGCAGGAGAGGCAGCACCCAAACACATGCAGCCCTAACACAGGCACGACTCAAATGCAGGCTCCAAGTGGCAGACCTTAACCTGACTAAAAAATGCCCTACCACACACAAAAAAACACACAGCAACACCCCAAGACTCTATGCATCACTGAGTTTCCTCCTTAACATTCTCTCTATCCCCACCATTATCCTCTCTCTGCACTGTAACCCACCTGGCTGTTAAAGCCAGCTGGATATGTTGGGCTGTGCGATGTCCTTTAAGGCAACATTAATACTGTGAACACCCAGCAGAGCCTCTGTGACATCATTAAGAAACTGTACATCTCCATACTTCCCAACCCAACCCACCTTCCCTTTTTCTTTCTCTTTTTTTTATCTCATTTTCTCTATCATGCCACAATCCCTCTCTTCTAATTCTTGTGAGAGTTTGTCCACGGGCTTAACAAGATCGATCACTCCTAACTCCTTGTTCTCTCTGCTAAATCAATGGCTCTTTGTCTTGTTAAGCAGTGGAAGGAACTCTGCACAATCTCAGGACTAGGATGCACAAAGAAAGAAAGGAGGAAAAGAGTTTCGTATAGTGGGGCAGTCTAGCTTGGGTTTATCCCAGGACACAGTCGGACCTTTAAAATATGAGCTGTGATCTATTTTCTGGGGGGCAGAAAGGCAAGGAGTGTGGGCAAACTGTATGCTAAATTAAATAAGAATTTATGTGGACGGGTCAGTGCGAAGAGAGAAAAAGGGAGCGGAGAGATGGGGGTAGAAAGGACAGAGAAGGAGAGACAGTGTATGTGTTTCTGTGAGTCTCTGTGTGCAGTATTTTGAGGCGGGAGCCAAACCTCACCGCTGACTTGGCCAGGGCCTCTGGAGCCAGAGAGAAAGCCCTGCTAACCACAAACTCTCTTTCTATGTGTGTGTCTCTCTCTCACACACACTCGCTTAAAGTGTCTCACTGTGTGAATACGTCATTTCAAAACATGTGTTTTTGGCAAGGGGAGTGAGGGAAATAGCTTGTGAAAGAGAGACGGCTATAGAGGAAGAAGGCGACGGCGTAAGTGAGTGCAGTACAACGCAGCAATTCACTCTCATGCTTAGGAAAGCAAACAGGAAGCGCATTCTCTCTCTCACAAACACATTCTCATCTCCACTTGTGTTACCCTCTCTCATCTCCTGCCCTCACCACTCCACTGTATTTAAATCCCTGTCGTTGGAGCTCATTATATTTCCCAAATGCACCAGAGTAGGTGGTTGCATGGCTGCACTTTAAGTCAATAGCGGGTCTGCAGAGCCATGAAAATGAATAAGGATAGGGGCTCTTCACAGAGCGGCAGACCCACGAGTGCTCATCTACAGCACGGCTGCTCTCGGCCCATTTATATTTCACAGTGACACTACATTAGCTGCCCCTGGATGAGCACACAGTCTGCAATCCCTGCTCTGTCTCACCCTGTGCATGGATATCCAGAAAACACACCAGAATGTATGAGGCTGCTGCAGTGCACAACAGTGGAAAGGAGGAGAAAAGCAACAGGTAGGTAAACACAACACTCCTTGTTTATCCTGAGACACACACATAGAGTTAAAAGTATGGGCATCTTAGAAATGATAGATCAAAATAGAGAAAATATCAGGCATACCAACCTGTTTGAAGCTTTCTCACCTCTAGCAGGTCTCTGTCTCCACACACACCAAACATAATCACACACACTACAGTCTGGGTCAATGCTAGCTTCTTAGACGTGATGCTAAAAAAGAGTATGTGCGGGCTTTCTTTGTCATGTTTGTTTTTGTTTTGCTTTTTTTTAATTCTGACACTGAAGGTTGAGGCAAAGCTCATACAGAGGAGCATGTGTGTGCGTGGGTGTGTGTGCATGGTTCAGAGACAAAAGCAGCATATGGCAGCAGCAGCCAAGGCTGTAAATTAAACATAGAGGAAGATTAGATAATGAATGTGTGCTCTGAGACACAGAGACAGCTCAGAGCCAGGGGTGGAGCAGACCACTGTGAGACCAGCACCAGGGGTGAGAAGGCTGGACTACAATGTGCATGTATTTAATCACATATTAAGCAAAAATGTGACAAACTAGCATGGTAAAATAATAAAAAAGAGGAAAACAAGAAACACAAGGTGTGGGGGGGATTATGTAAACATTTAAATGACAGGGACATAGGTCAATAAGAGTTTAAGCAATGTGAAGTTTGTCTCAGAGAAATGGAAAACCCTGCAGATCCATGCTAAACAAGAAAGTTAGTGTTCAGCAGAAGCTCATTTGCATTCCTGTCTAAGAGATTACTGACGCTCTTCTAAAACACACAGTCTGACGCACATCCAGGCATTCAGACACAACAACAGATGCATAAGGATTCACTGAAGTGCCTGTGCATCAAACAGGAACCTCCAGTGTTGAAAAAGAAGCCAAAAAACCCACACTTGTTTGAATGTCCACTTGAGGCTGGTTGCACAAGCCCTGGAAGTCCCATATGCACCCATTATTAAAACCAAACTTTCCATTTTGAGAGCAGAAATAATATGATATAAACATGTTTACAGCCTGGTACAAGGAAAAATTTTGGCCTGAATAGTACGTCTTTATCAGCAGGGAGCACTTATGAATAATACAAATTATAAAGGATTTCCTGTAATTTCCATATACACTGGCTGCGTTGTGCTCCACAGCACCATGGATTTGCTCTGACTGAAGGCGAGCAACCTCGTACACCGGAAGCGTGTCTATAAAGCTGCATAACGCAGCCCTAATAAACTTGAGACAAGAGGGCAGAGATCACGGGAGATCTGCAAGTTCACACAGGAATACTAGTGGAATATTTTGCCTTTTTGGGTTTAATTTGCCATTCATTTTAACATGATTCTATGATTTCATTGCTTCCATGGTGGAGTATATTATGAAGTTAAAAGGTAAGTATTTACTTCAAAGAATCTATGGTTTTCTGTACAATTCTGTTTAAAATAAACCTGCAGTGTATCTCTAACAAAGCAGAGTGGAGTGGAGAATCGGGGACATGCTGGAGCTGGACCCAAGCAAAGGCGGTTTAACTGCTCCGATTTACTGGAGAGGGAGCGGTTTGCAAAAGTGTGTTTTCACTGCAGATTGCTGCACAGCCATTGTATGTGGAAAGTGAAGGTAAAGTCCACAACACACCAGTCATTTGACCCGCTTCAGCTGCTGCATTAAACACACTGACAGCAACGAGTCAACGATTAAACTAGGTGCTTGATATTAGAGCTGAAAGCCCGCATGGCGTCACCTCACCGGGCCAGTGAAAAAGGAAATGGGAGCAATAGTATTTAACCAGCAGCTTAGGCCAGCTGTGTATTTCGCACCTGGACAGGGCTGCCCCTGGCCAAAGTGAGGCCCTAGGCAGACTCTGATATGAGGCCCCCCAACACTGCCAGCTCTTTACCGACTTGTAGATTTATCAAAATGTATGTAAAGATAGCATTTCAAACATGTTGACCATTTTTTTAAGCTTCAAAATGACTCTTCAGAAACCAGTTGATGACATCACTGTCCATGTACAGCATGTCTTAAGCAGCTGAGGTGGACAAGCTAAACAGAAAATTGAGAGACTACACAGGCAAATAGAAGGAGATCAAATGTATGTGTATACATATGTGTTCGTGTGGTGTTGGAATTTTTCTAGAACTTAAAAGGAAACCTAAGTTTTTCCTCTGACTGTTCTCATCTCTATGTGCTTTTGTTGCTGATAAGTGAACACCAGCGGTTCATGAGCTTCTGACATCTAAATAAAGCCATTTGTTCATGCCTCAGTGAAATTCACAAAGACTGAGACTTCATGTGCCATGGCATTCAACTTTTTGAAATATGAAATAAAAAAACTTTCGTTTACAGTGAACAAAACAGATCAAGGTTGTTTTAGACTGTCAAAGAGTATATTTCCTCTTCATTTCAAAAGATAATAAAATAACAAAAAGACCTGAATTAGGGGATGCACCGATTGCAATTTTCTGGACGATCACCGATCACTGATCTTTAAAAAGCCTGATTTTTGCCGATTCTGATTTTTGCCGATCCCGATTTTTTTTATAACTGACAGCATACACCTTCAATGTTTCAATCTTATTTTATTGAATAACATTGAACAATACCCGTGAAACAACACAAACTTGTTGTTTTACCTGCACATGAGGTAGTTCTCTCAAATATAAATGAGAAGTTTAGAGCATTGCTGTCCAAACTACTACATTATATCAGTTCCTTTAGTTTTTCATTTTTTACATTTTAGTAAGTAGAGGCATATAAAACCGATCTCATCCACCGATCTTATTTACAAGGATCAGGGTCGCCGATCTCCTAAAATCAAGGAAATCGGCGCCGATACCGACCTTGGTGGATCGATCGGTGCACCCCTAACCTGAATGCAACAAAGTCATCTTTGACACTTCCTTAACTTACAGAACAAGTTTAGGAATTCATATTTGAGTTAGACTCTATTGTAAATGGCTGCATTTGTTAAGTGCTTTTAATGAAAGTGCTCTATATTTGCCCTTTAGTCATCCAATTCCAAGAACCAATGACAGCCAAGTACCATGCAAGGTAAAGGCTTTCCAGCTGGTAGCAATTTAGAGTTCATTTTTTGGCAGTGGTTTTATTAGTGAAGCTTTACTTCAAAATTATGGAGTTTACTTTACATATAAAGTCATGTTATTAAGTTTTCAACACAGTTTGGCTGCAGACAGCTCATTTCTGATGGCAACAGACTGCACGTCTGAGAGATTCTATATCTATCTATATGGGACTGAAATACATGCTAACACTTTAAACTTCCATCTAGGGTTAGGGATAAAGTAATACCAAAAGTTAAAAGTGCAGCCAACCAGCATAGCTTACATAGCTCCATTAGCTGCCAAAGCTCTACAGATAATGGAGCTATGTAGTTAACAGAGTTAGGCTACGTAACTTATGTAGCTAAAGCTAAGATCACAAAGTAGCTGTCAATTGCTTAGGTAAGCTATCTACATAGCTATTAAGCTTCAGCTGCTTTTGCTAAAGCTATCTAAGCAACATTGATTTATGTAGCTAGTTAATTAAGTAGTTATGTTAGCTTAAGCTAAAGCAAACAAAGCTGAAACAAGCTAGCAATTTCAGCTTCTTCAAAAATGAGTCTATCCATAATCAAATCCTACATTGGACCTCTGACATTTTCTCTATTTCATTAATGAATTGTTGCTTAGTCTGTAATTTTTGCAATGTGGTTATTTCATGAATGTAATTGCCAGACTTTGTAAATCAGTACAGTGGATTTAAAAAAAAAAATTCTGAGACTGGAAATACGTTTTACCTACAAATTAAGACACTTCCTTTCTGTGACATACAGCGTCTCAGATGAGTTATCTGCAAGAGCAGCCATCAGAGATGAACGGTCTACAACCAGACCCCTCACTAGGCATGTAGGACGCTAAGAATTCAACAGGAAGCCGAATATGCCACAGCCCAGGTGGTGGGGGAGAGGGGGTTATCAGAGTCAAGCTCAACACACATAAACACACTTGAGTTGCTTGGCAGCCAAGTTAAAGCTCTCTTTTGTCTGGACCCTTTCAACCCTGATAACACACCTAAAGACCACCTGTGGTTTTTCAGGCCCTTGGGACATCCACGGCACGACCAGGGGCTCGTGGCAACTCTACTACCCACACGGATTATGCCCTGGGCCATTACTCAACACATCCACCCATTGCTCTGCTCTGAAGTTGCAGACTTCATTATATTAAACAGCTCATTTCCCCACAACTCTGGTAACATGCAAAGACATCCAGAGCATGACTGGGGTTCTGTCAATCCCTAGTCCCATCCAATGGTGCCCTCAGGTGGCTAATTCACCACATCTATGCCTCACTTGAGACTCAGTGTTCGGCCCAGACATGCCTAGAAGTTCAACACAGAACTGTATAAATTTTTGTTGGCTTTGATTCTTTTTGAGCCTTTTTTTTTAAACTTACTCAGCTCTATTCATGTTGTATTATGACACAACATGTCCTATCACATTATATAGTATATCATAGTAAATTATGCTGCTTTTTGCCCCACTTGAAGGCAATCAATACTATTTGATATCACTTTCATTTTTATAAGCTATAACCCTATACGATGCATTAATGTAGGTTAAAACCTTATGGAAAGTCAAGTTATTGGCACATTCATCCTCACTCTAGCTTTGTTACTGGGCTGCAAAATAATCAACAATTTTAAAAGTCCTACTCATGCATATTAGACTGTTAAGGGTGTCTGATAGGTGTACACTGTAATGAAAGCCACATGCATTCAAACCACTGTAAAAGGGCACAAGGTTAAACCATTTCACTCACATAGCCTATACATGTGATGGTTATCATGCACATGGGTGATAGTGATTCTCGCTGATGTTTAATTCTTCTTTTGGTCTTCCTGCCAACTCTCACATAAATTGGCACTAACTGTCTGACATGGGATTAGAAACCGAATCTGAAGCACATGAACCATATCACAGCCCTGTCACCTGAGCTTACAATCTTACACTCTTCAAACATAGCTCACACATCCACACACAGCAACTGAAGTTCACAGCAAGCTTCTGTCTCCATGTGAGAAGGGGGAGATGGGTGAGAGACAGCGAGGGAAGGGTTTGGGTAATCTGTCACTGTCTCATTACCAGGCCACATAAAGCAGGGAGGGAGGGTTAGAGAGGCGGAGATAATGCAATAATGTGAAAAAAACAACAAGAGAACAAGAAGAGAGAGGGAGAGGAGGGCCAAGTTATCCTAATTCAATAATGGGAATCAGTTGGGAGCAGATTAAACTGATGTGTACCTAACTTGAGTTCCTGTGTAATCGTTTGCCTGGAGAGGAACAGCAGCAGTAGTTCAGTGGAGATATCTCTTCAATCAGAAACTCAGTGCTGACTTTCTGAATATTCTGTCCATTTTAGAATTTCTCACAAATAAAGAAATGCATGCAGTTGCTTGGGCTTTTAAATATTTACAGTTTTCTCAACATTTAGTTTATATAAAATTTGTGGCTTTGAATCTTAAAGGCTGTGTTTTCCCTTCAGTGATGTGTATCATGAAGATGTACATATTGACAAGTACTTATCAATACTTTTATCAATATAACTTTATCATTTGGTGCAAAAAATCATGGTAGGAGAGATTTTCAGATATTTAGCTCTCTTTTTAAATTAGAGCTTTACTTAGGTTTGTTCTTTCTCTTGCATGACCTGCCATGGGCTATGGCTGTATTGAGGGTAAACTAACAGTGATTTCTAAGTAGCACCCATGACCCCCAGGGGGGCTGCCTGAAGTTTTGACAGCCCTGGCTACATAAAATGCACAATGTTTGGTACTGGTACCAAAGCATAGCCCATTTTGTAAGAGGTCTTTTAGAGTAAACATAGTGCTAACAATAAATGTCCAGATCACTGATCTGGATGATGCTGTGATCCTTGCGGAGACTGTAGATGTCCTTGTGGGGGCTCTTCACTTGCTGAGAAAGGAGGCTGGAGCGTTGGAAATGCACGTCTCCTGGACCAAAACAAAGATCCAGGCATTTGGGGAAGCCTTGGATGCTTCCATCAAATCTGTGTTCCCCTACCTTGGCAGTGTAATCCATTCATCCACTGACTGCAAGGCTGAGATCATTCACAGACTTGGATTCAGGTAGGGGACGATGGGTTTGCTGAGCAAGACAGTGTGGCGTTCCCTGTATCTGAGCATGCTGATGAAAGTCAGAGTCTCGGGGGGCATGCACGTTTGCAGCAACCAGTGGTGGGTCATCAAATTTACCTTTTTGGGTACTAATCAAGAAAATTGACTTGTCTTTTGGTCCTTGGTCCTCTCAGTCTAACTATACTCCTGTGAGGCCTGGAAATGGACTGATGGCCAGAGGCACCAACTGGACTCCTTTGTGACAGCTTCTCTTTAATGCATCTTTGGGTATCATTGGCAAGACTGTGTGTCTAACGCTGATGTGCTCAGGAGAGCAGAGATGGTAAGGGTCAGCTGCCTGGTACGGGAATGGCAGCTGTGCTTAAGTGAACACCTGGCACGCTTCCCCAGGCCTAATCCAGCTACCCATACCGGGTGCCCATGGCACAGTAGGCTGGCCCAGATGCTGGGTGTGACCGTGTGCATCATGGAGGGGGCAGCTGGGAGGATACTTGGAGAGATGAGGCATGTGGATGAAACAGGCCTGGAGGATGGCCATCAGGAGGGCAGAGCAGTACGGGACCAAGGTTGACCTGGCAATGTGCCAAACCGGCATATGCTCTCATACCTGATCTACAATGTGTCTACACCAGAGATTGCAATTACTAAACCAGAGACATAAAAATGTTACAAGCTATATCTCGCCTTTAGCTCCACCTTTAAACCACTAGATAATGAAAAGAGCCACATCTTTCCTTTTGCGTTATCCTACCAGTGTGAGAGGTTGTTTCTGTTGTTGCCTCAACGAAGACAGAATACAGATCAGAGTTAGACACTGAAAATTACCTAGGATTAGCTGAGTTTAACTTGTAAGTTTCATGTTGCTGTTTGAAACATTTTGCAGACAAATGATGCTCCATTTAAGGTTAATTGTGCTGTGTATTATTCCCTGATAGTGGCTTTGTTGGGTCAAAACCTGAGGAGAAAATGTTAATTATTATGCCTCCTCAAAAACAGCAAGTTGGCATCATCATTGTGAGAATGTTAAGAGGCCTGCATTATGAGAAAAAGAAGGGGAAAATTAGGATGATACTTACTGGTTGAGTACTAATTTAACTGTTCCTGTTGCTCATTTCTGATTAAAGCTTGATGCCAAATCATATCAAAGTTTGTTTTAAGGGTCCATGTAACCTTGCAATGAAAATTAAGGCAATTTAATTGTTCAAAAGAAAGTGCATTCACACTTAGTAGCTCTATTTTTAAGAGGCACTGTGGCCATTGAGCCATTTTCTGTTATCATGCTCACACTGTAATGTCTGTGAGACTCTCAGTCCCCAACGTTTGTCGAACTCTGTTCATCATGAATTATCATCAAAAATACTCTATCTTTACTGACATATTTATCTATATGACATATTTATTTATATTTATCTGGCATTTTTCTACAGGTATGAGTTCAAGTCAAGTAAATATGATTAGAAAGAAGCTAGTCTGCCAACTCGCAAGCTCTTGTTACATCAGTCACCAAATCTTTCAGAACCACACAGTTATTTATGAGCCAAAAAGTAACTCAGTACTGAAAGGAATTTTAAAGCACATACACACATTTATCACTTTGTCTGCACCTACATGGCAACCATGGAGGAACCATAATCACATACACAGGAGCTAAAGGTGATCTGCTGCAGCCATAATGAGGGAACACTGTTGTTGTGATCCTCTCACTGCAGCTCTGATTACAGACCGGTGTATAGTTTCTACGCTACGAGTAAACACATGAGAACACAGCCGCTGTGGGTATTCGACAACAGCATGCAACAAGAGAGCCTTACATGAATGAAGCATGGTGCCTTCATGTGTGTAAGTTTAGCAGGCTGCAGCCCAACACGCACCACTTTCCCCGCGTGCCGTCTGTCTCTTCAGAAAGACAAAGCGTGGCCTTTCTGCCCTCAGCTCATTAGCAGCAGCAGAGAAACAGATAAACAACATGTATGCACACGAATGCACACACAGCCATGCTTTCATGGCGACATGTTATGGACGTTTTGGCAGCTTGGCAGCAGCATGCAGTGGGCAAAACACAACAGTCTGCATACTGATATAAATAAACACAGCATGGTCTGACACAACTCTTATGATTTGTTATAAAATCATTTTCAAACTATATTGGTAACATCTCCCTCCTCTATGGCACTGTAAGTGAACTACAATACGACTTTTTTAAAGCCTGTCAGTGGCTTCACAGAGCTTCCAGGCTGCCACCAGGGATTAGCTCAATACTCAATTCTCCACTCAATCTCACCAACACACGCACTATAGAGAGATCTGTGAGTGTGTGAGTGCAACTGAACACCCACATGTGTGTTAATGTCTGTGTGTACATACACCCAGGGGTAATATTAGTTAATCATAGCCTTCACTCAGCATAAATAAAGACCAATTACTAAGCTTCCCAATGGACTCTCCACTATTAGCACACTAAAGGCCCTAAAGAGTGCGGCCTCACAGTCAGAACAGCCTTCTAGTAACTTCCAGCCTGCTGAATCATGATGATAAGCACCACAGAGAGAAGCAGAAGGGCAACATCTACAACATCAGAAAGACCAGAGCAGGAATCATCAACCATCAAGAGGATTAAGATTGAAGCCGGGATCACATATCTGTATCGGTGGTGAAAAACTTCAGGATGAGTCTTTTATTTTTCCAAAGAATATACAGATTTCTGCTGCTGATGTGATTGCTGGAGGAGAATAACAGAAATGAAGCAGGTAATTTAAACATGGCACTGCATATGCGGCAGCTTAGCCACTCTTCTGTCTGAGTGAGCGTTGTCATTTTATAACATAGTGGACCCGTTATCCATCCAAGTTAGGGAGGTCATATGAACTTTGGCTTATATAGTTAAATACAGACTCAGCTTGTAGGCTGTTTGCAATCAGGTGATCTGAATATCTATTGGGGGTCAGAAAGTGGGGGACAGCTATTAGGAATGAATGTGAATGGAGGAAAGTTAGTTGTTTACAGCTCTAAATGGACCCGCATGCTGCAGTTATCATCAGGAAATTTGTATACATATTAAGTACGCAGTACACTTTACAAAAAAGTGATTTTGTCCTCACTTTAAACAATTTACCTGCAATTTACCCAGTTCTGCAGACCTAGCTTCGTCTAGACAGATGAATGGAAAGCTAAGAGGTCAGCTGCACCGTTTTTAAGATATATAAAAAAAATTTACCACAAACATGCTTTAATAGAAACCGTGACGTATTATCTATCAACTGAATAAACCTTTTGGGGTGAGTGACTGTGCCAATTATGATCGAGCCTGTGCTAAGAAACAACTCTTTAATGTGAGCCAGAGTAGCCAGCTCCCGTTTGAGTGCCATTTTCCTTTCCTCCATCCTTTGTCGTTATTTAATCCACACTTAAAAAAAATAAAATGTTACCAAATGAAGAGCTGTTTTGGAGCCAAACAACCAGATCTTCTGAGTTGAGCCAAATGATCCAGATCTCTTAAAAGAGCATGTGAAAAAGATCCGTTGAAAAAAGAAAGTCTTCACCTTAAGGGCAGAGTAAGGGGTGGATGAGGCAAGTAGAGACAGCCTTGGGCAGGCCTATTCGATTAGCGGCCCAGGGGCCCCTTGCAGCCCAGAACCAACTCCCAAGTGGCCCAGCCTGTGGTTATGCCAGAGATGCAGGGGGCAACCTGTTTCGCAAGTTTTCATAAATTCCCACAGTATTTCAGACCGTGAAAGCAACACTCCACATAGCCTAGCAACAGTCTACCTACAATGCAATACATTGTTTTGCGGCGTGGCTAATGATGCTGACAGAGGTGGCCCTAAAATACCGAGTATAAAACATGTCCTTTTCAACTGTACCTACAACTGTGCAAATTTAGTTTTGATGCACTTTAGGATATGCCTGGGTAAGATGTGACCAAAATTATTATTTACAGAATTTCATTTTATTTTTCATTCTATTTTATTAATTCAAATACAGCTCTGTTGTTGTGTTTTGATGCACTTTTTGATGTGCTTTTGTCATGTTGCCAAATTTAAAAGGGAGACTATGAATAAAAGTGCATTTTTTTGCTCACATTGATCTGTATTGGTTCCAAATTCGACATTACCAGATGCTTACTTGGTGCCAAACATGTTCGGCCTGGCTACATTTCCTGATTTTCAAATTTGGTCCAGCTGAATTTGTAATTTAATAGCCCTGGCCTAGGGTATTACCTGGGCAGGTAGAAGGGTTGACACAGGCCCCTGGCTGTGCCGTGGATGTCCCAAGGATCTGAAACCGCTGGTGGTGGTCTCTGAGCGTTTTACTAGGTGGGAAAAGGCCCAGACAAAAGAGATGCTGTAGGGCTTGACTTTGGCTGACTACATGTGGCATTGGGCCCCCTGATAAATCCTTAGCATCCTACATGCCTAAAACTTATGCACATGACAATATATTAGACCTGATTCTGATCTAAATCGGATTCTGATTGTACTACTCAACCATTTTCTTACTCAAATAAGCTGAAAAACCAGTCCCATAAGAGGACCAACCTTGCTTTAGAAGTTGTTTGAGAGTAAAAGGCTGTTTTAACTCATTTCAAAAGCCATTTTCAATCACATTTTCTGGCTGCAGTAACTTACAACTAAGGCGAGTTTTTTTTTTTTTTTTTTAATAATACAGTTTTAACCAGCTAATAACATCAAACACACAAAAATGATGTATAATTTTCATGATGGATACATTTTTCCTATTGCTGTAATAGCATCATAAAAAAGTAAACACATCTTCATAAAGGCGTGAAGTAAAGCACAGAATATTACACACTGACACACCCTCTAACACATGAATCCTGTGGTTAAGTTGAGACTTCTTCTGTTTATCTTTGGTGCAGTCAACTGTCAACTTCTGTCATGTGAAATAAGTCACAATAACACACTGTGCCAATGCTTCAATAAAACCATCTTCCATTATCTTTCTTGTGTGAATATTTACATGTGGACCACTGGCATAGCAGCTGGAGATATGTGCTTCACAGCCCATGCACAAATGTCAAAATACACATACATGCATATTAACACACATGCACACACACAAATAAAGCGGACCCTAGCTGGCAGCCACTCATCACCCAGAGAGGCCAACCTAATTTGGAGGACAGGCTCCTCTCTGCCTGCTGGGGAGGCAGCAGGGATTATGAGCCTTTATATACACTAATCTAGTTTAGCCACGCTGGGAGAGGGAATCTGTGTGTGCATATGTGTGAGCCTGTGCATGTGTGTGAAAGAGAGAGGGAATATGCATGAATGGAGTGCATAAACACGTGTGCGGGAACAGTCTGTGTGCTTCCTGTCAGTGTGTATTGGTGTGTGGCTTTGTACATGTGTGAGTGTGCCCAGTGAACCAGGCTGTGTGAGCAGAGATAGGGAGGAAGGCTCTCAGACTGGTAAGAGATGTGGCTTAGCCTCTTGTCCTATAATGACGGCTGGCACTAAGAACATACGAACACTGTCACACAGAATCAAACACACATACAGAGGCATGACTGAAACACAAACAAGCACAGGTCTATGAGCATGATCAAAGATGTGGAAACCGTTATGTGCACCTCTTAGATGTGATGTCATTGTATCAGAGGTCAAAATGCTGCTTTAAAATATCTGTAGTCACAGGAATGACAGGACTACACCAACAGCTGGTTTAAACACACACACAAACAGAAAGCGAATGCAGAATGGATATTTTCTATCCTTTTCTGGTCTGTGTTAGCTTGTTGTTTCAAACATCTTAACATTTTAGCAATGCATTATTGGCTTATCAACCTGGTGTGGTTGACCAGAAAGGCCAAAACATTATGATACCCTGCTCTGTTTTAACCTGACACGCCAAATACACTGTTTCACATACTCGTTGCATGGATATATTTAATATCCCTCTGTAAAACCACCTGCACAAAGTGTTAGGGAAGGGCAGGACTTTTCAAAATATTCTCTGAAGATGACTGGACAAATGCTCTGTCTGTCACATTCATTAAGTGCAAAAACGTCTTCTCCAAGAGAAGCTCTCAGTGTGTCTCTTTGCTCTTGTTTTAATAAAGAAATGTGGCTCAGTTCTGATAAAACTGCAGCAATACTATAGCTACATCAGAGCTAATTGCTACACCGGCAGCAACCATTGCTATCAGCTTTCAGTACAACAAAACCCCGCCCCTAGCTTCTGCCTCATTCTCCTCAAATGATGATTATTGGTCAGGTCCACTGCGACCTTGCACATACATTTTAGACCAGAGATTTGCAAGATGGATTTGCCCGGTGATGGACATGGAATCTGGCCAATCCATCCCTCCTGAATATTTCCAGAAAATTCTCAGGAGTCATTCTCAGGAGTTATTTCAGAGGAAGCAACAGAGTCCATCATTTTATATCAATGCTTAGAAAGGGTGTTAACAGTAGACAAAAAAATTCAGTTTGATACTGTTCTCAGTTTTTCAGTCAACAACAAGATTGAGATTAACTCTATGGTCGCAGGATAGAAAAAAAGACCAGAAAACTGCAAAAATGCAGACAGAAATAATGGTACATTATATTTCAGGTACAGCAAAGTCTGACACACTACATGATTACCAAGCTTATTTTCATCCTTATTTCCCTTTTCCAACCAAAGTCAGCAAAGGCCTAAATAAGGCCTTTGCTGACTTGCCAAAATATAAATAAACAGTATATTACAATCAAAAATCCTGTTGTGTTGCAATGTCCAAGTCTTCGACAAGAGGGCAGCTGGACTTAGTGGAGGTTTTTGAAGCCGTTTGCCTCTACTCAGTTCTTGAGTGAGTGGGACCAGAACTACAACTTTTAACCTCTGTTGACCATCCACATGATAATGATCTGGGTGGTCCCCTGAGAGTCAGTCACAATTGGTTCACGTGGGTCACCTGAGAGTCATCAGCACTGTTGCTGACCTAGTTTCACCAATGTTACAGAGTCTTTTAGCAGACAGTTTTGTCCAAAGCAACATACATCTTAGACAGGTGTTCCTGCAGTAAGGACCTTGCCCACTCATTGTCCTTGACTGAAATTCAAATCCCCAATCTCCTGTAACAAAGTAGGCAATGTAAGCAACTGAGCTATCCAGTGGTTACAGAGAGGAACACCAAGATCAGCCGAGCAGCGACAAGAAGTGCTACATGGAACAGAACCATTGCCAGTCAGGTAGCAAGCTGGCTGAAAGAGGAAGCAAAACAAACACAGCCATGGCAATGACAGTAAATGTGAGGCAAGAAGCTAGATGGACATCATAAATGGAGAAACAACTAGTTGATTTATGGCAACAGCAGGAGTGTTTGTACAACAGTTGAGGCTGTAAATTCTGCTTAAAGATTATTTTTTACATTTAGAAGAAATAAAATATAAAAAAAAAACATTAGAATGAAATATTGAATAAAGCTGCAACCTTCCACCAACATGTCTTCAATGAACGAAAGATTTTTGAAAAATACAAATATCAAAAATATGACAACTGACTTTTTCTTTCAAACTGCTGAGACATATTGACACCTTTGGGTTTAACAAGCTAAAACGTTTTGTTTTACAGCCTTCAACCACTGACTGAACCTAAATAACACACCAGCTAAGGTACTTTTAAGGTTTAAGGTGAATCCACTGAGTCACCAACACTGATATGGTTGTTGATCTGCTGCGATATCAATGCACATTTTTATCACTTTGGCTTGCTCAGAATTACCATTAATAGGCTATCTAAATGCCAAAAGGGACATTTGCATGGTGCTGTTTCAAATGCATAAGTTTTGACATGCTGTCAGCATCATCCCTGAACCCTGCTGAATAAAGTCAACACACTGCTTTCATCAGGGCCACTCTCCTATGTCCAACTTTGCATTTCATGGGAAACCAAAGTGTTGCCAAACAGGAAACCATAACAAGAGTCATGTACCAAAATGGCTTGCAAGATGAAATAAATTAACATACTGAAGAGCAAAAACAAGAGTATGAATCAGCTTCATTGCGTGAAAAAGACTGCACCAGTTTTATGATTTAAACTTCATCACTTGTGTTTACTCATGATGAATCTACCCTGAGTATTCCCTGCTGCATTTGGCTCACCCTGACTTCACACGAAAAAAAGTGGCAGGAAAAGGTGTAATTAAAGTTTGGGTGAACTATCAGCTGTTTGTGTTCACACACACAACTCACCTGGAAAAATGCGGGAAAATAATCAAGGTTTTTGTGCTTGTGTGAAAACAGCTTATGTGTGAGTATCTGGGTAAACTGGCTCCAAGCACTGCCATATTTAAAAACACAGCAGACAGATCTGATGTCCAAACTGGAGCTAGGACCACAGTGAGAATCACAGAAGAGTTAGGAGGAGAGAAAGAGAGAGCAAGAATGGAGGGGGGACCACAGACTCTACAAGCTTACAGTGTGTATGAGCGTTGGCCTTTGTAATTACAGACTCGCCTGGTGTGTGGAGCCGAGAGTCTACCACAACACAGCCAGAGTGATGACACCATACACCGCACACACATAGACACACACACACATGCAGCAGCAATTACTGCAGAAAGCATTTAAACAGCTGCCTCATATTCCAATCCCTCAAAACCACACATACATTCATGCACACTTTCCAAGCCACCCGGTGGTGCAGAATGAGTTGAACTGTTGCACAAGGGAGCTGATGCTTGCACACACAAATGAACATGCAAATACAAGCAAACACATACAGACATAAGCAATGGAAATTACTGTCTGTCTGCTTTAAATAGGACACAAATACCTGGGTCAACTCTTTTAAGAACATCTAATGAGACTCAATTTTTTCTATCATTTAGCTGATTGCTACCTCTGATAATGTCCAGCATTAAACTCGTCCTGAGTGGAGCACTGACACCATCTGGTGGCCAGAAAAAGCATTACAAATTTTGGAAAATGAAACTTAACCTACAGGACACTCTCCTGTCCTTTGATAACCAGTAAAGATAATGAAAGACAAAGAGAGAAAGACAGCTCCCTCTAATTCATGTGAAATGAAGGATACTGGTAAATCTCCAGTCTCCAGTCTGCAGGTAACATTGCATCTGCCTTGCTACTTCAAACAGATCTAACATCAATGGCATGGGTGCCAGTGATTTTGATCCCTGGACTCATCCACAAGAGTTCAATCTATTCTCTGAGTGGATATCTGTCTGTGGCATGGCTTTCCAAAAGAACTCTAACCAATCAGACACAGATGTAAGGAGGGATAGATACAGAAAGAAGTAAGGAA
Source organism: Cheilinus undulatus (assembly GCF_018320785.1). Classification (NCBI taxonomy): domain Eukaryota; kingdom Metazoa; phylum Chordata; class Actinopteri; order Labriformes; family Labridae; genus Cheilinus; species Cheilinus undulatus. Next base: position 16,026,398 of record NC_054865.1, read on the forward strand.
AGAAAGGTTTAATATAATCAATACTTTAAAAAATGCAACAGGAAACAGCAGCAATGTCATATTTACTCACCAATTAAAACTGTGCAGAATGAATCTACATTGCTAAAAAAAACTTGAATCCCATCAGCTAAATTAACTTCATTATTAAAAAAGAAATCATCCCATTCATTACACTTAAAGAATTTGAACCTGCAAATGTTCTACATATTTGCTCAAAAACAAAACAAAAAAACTGATGATAAAGTTTGCCATAAGGCTGCACAAATAATCCTTATTTCATTGTTGTACCCACAGGTTAACTGGTGACTATTTAATGGTTTAACAAAATTTGGGGGATTCAAAGTGAATTCAGGAGGAAAATCATGCAGACAAAGGTATTGTGTGAAAAATGAAGAACAGCATAGAGAGAAAAAAACTGCGTTACCTTCATGTGAAAGTGCTCTTTTGCAATTTGCCATGCTTTGCAAACAGTTTTACATAGTAAATAGTGCATTGACTTTATTTAGATATGCCAAGTGCCCCCGATAGCTTTGGGCCCCCCTCCTGAGAGGGGTCTGTCTGCAGAAAGCACATCTCCCAACGCCCCCTCTTGCAGACCAATACTGTGAGACATCACATTCATGAAATAACTAATTTGCAAACATTAAAGACTAAAAAACATTTATTAAATAAACCCAAAAAGGTCAAAGGTCTAATCCAGAATGATATCACGTACAGACTCATTTTAGAAGCAGTTACATGAACAGTGGCTCTCTTTAGCTTTGTTAGCATAGGTATGCTAGCTACATAGTTAACTTATTTCGTAGGTAAATGTAGCTATGTTTGTTTTAGCTTAAGCTACTTTAGCTACATAGGTAATGCAGCTGCAGTAGCTTCAGCAAATGTAGCATAAGCTAGCATAGCTGACATAGCTTGTTAGATTCAGCTACATTAGCTAGGTTAGCTATGTAGCTAACCTAGCTGACATAGCCTTATCAACTTTAGCCTAGGCTATTTTAGCTGTGTTAGTGTTTTAATGGAGGACATGCTTTTGTCCTGTAAGCAGACTGTTTAGTTGGCTTTATCAAATGTTTTGTAATGAGGTTTTGCTGGTCAGGTTTTTGACCTTTAACCTTTGGTATCCTGACCCTAACCTTAACCCCTACCCTGACCATAGGCCAGATCAGTTATGGGAGCATATGCTGGCGCGACACTTTGTCATGTCAACCTTGGTCCTGTAATGGCCTCCTGGTGGACATCCTCCAGGCCTGTGCCAAGCCCATGCCACATCTCTCCAGGTATCCTTCTAGCTGCCACCTCTAGACGCCCACCGGGTCCTGGGCACCCAATGAGCGGTGAGCTGGATCAGGCCTGGGGAAGCATGCCAGGTGCCAGGGGTGTGCCAAGCACAGCTGCCGTTCCCATATCAGGCAGCTGACCCTTCCCGTTCTCGCTTTCCTGAGCATGTCAGCGTTAGACAGAAGGTCTTGCCAACGATACCCAAAAATGCACCAAAAAGAAGTTAACACAAAGGAGTCCTGTCAGAACCTTCATCAGTCAACATCCAGGCCTCACAGGAGTAGTATCCAACATGCTGTACTTGACTCTCTGTTCAACCTGCTTAAACTTTTCATGCTGAGGTTGCTGTTCTTGAATCAATACCTACACAACACACACCTATTCATCTTCACTAACACACATAACCTGGGGCTTTGCAGTAAATAAATACTGTATAGCCAGACTGATGAGTCATGTTGGTAACTTTCTTCTCTGTTTAATTATTTCTCGCTTGTTCCTTACAACACCACCTTTACCTCAGAACCGTTCCCTCTGCACATTGTGGTCTCCTCTTTTCTAGTCTCACACACCTATCTCCCTCTGTGTGAGTTATTTTACCCCCTCCTCTGCTATCTGCTCCATGTGGAAGAGATGTTTCCTCCTGGACCCCGGCATCAGAGAGGATGGGGAGAAGAAATCTTTGCTCATATAAAAACAAGAAGACAGATGGAGCAATAGACAGAAAGATACAAAATGTAACTCTTAATGAAGGTTTCAGATTGTTCCATTAAGACAGAGAGACAGAGTGACTGATGGAGAGATCTGCCAGAGAGAAAGATGAGGAGAGGAAAGGAGGGGGGAGAAGGAGGTAAGAGCAATATATAATATTTACAAGGGGATTAGTGTACAGCAGTACAGGACATGAAGACCCCCACACGTCAACTCTGAACTTGTTAAGGTAGAACATCTGTGGTGGAGCAGGAGGGAGGAAGTGGAAAAGGAGGAGGGAGAGGAGAAGGTCAGGGGTAACCAGAGAAAGAAAGAGAGAGGGGAGGGGGAGGGAAAAAGGAAAAGAGCAGATCAAAGCATGAGAGCTTTGTGCTCCCTCTTTTGGCAGGAGTCTACAGCTTTGTATGTGTGTTTTTGTGTGTCTGTGTGTAGTGTGTATGTGAGGGAGCATACGCATGCCTGTGCTCCTGGCAGACTCAGACTAGGCATTAAAATTATTGGTGCCGCCAGCGTGCCGCGGCCCCCACTGAAAGGGGGAGGGAGGTGAGAGGGGAGGGCAGGAGGGAGGGAGTCACCAAGTGCTAATCAGACCCATGTGTGTGTGGCCAGAGCTTCTCTGAACAGCTGTTCCCAGGCTGAGGAGCTCGTCAGCACACACACTTACACACACAAATGACCACACAGGTAAAATCAGTTAGAAATACACACAAACACCACATTAACTTGAGTGAACATTTTGATAAATAAGTGTTTAGTAGAAAAACGGCACCATATCTCTAAGATAGAGCAGTGCTAATGTCTATTTTTACTATAACTGCTACTGTGCCATTACTCACTTTTCAAAGAATTCAGATTGAGCAAGCTGATACAGCTTTTGATGAGGGTTTCTCAACCTGTTGGCTCTTTGATATTTATTTGATTGTTTAGGGGCCTAAATGGCTACTTTATCTGTTCTGCATAAGGCTTTATAGTGTGGTCCCTGAAGTAAAATTCCCATTCATTTTCTCTATAGGGGAATTGATTATCAGGCAAATTGTCAGGAGTACCAAGTTAGACTTACCACGAGCTACAAGACAAACATCCTCTTTTCCAGACAAACTTGGTTTATTTGCAATGTCAGCCATAAATACAACGCTCCATTTTCAGATGCAGTTTTGGCGCTGAATTAAATATTTTACAGTCATCATGAGTATGCAGATAGCTGGATAGCTTGGTTCATGCACTAACAGTGTTTTAATAAGGATTTTGTGAGATGGCTAGAATGGTGAATTTTATTGTCAAAATCAGAGCTGTCAAAAAAAAGTGAGACTGCACTGTTCAGCTATTCAGATTGTTTGCAATCATGTGATCCTGAAGTCCACTGGGGGTCGAGAAGTGGGAGACAGCCATAAGAAATGAATAGGAATAGTGGAAAGTTTGAACTAAACAGCTCTTAATGGTCCTCTCCATCGCAATTAGCATCAAAAAATAATATATATACAATGAATATGATCCTTACACTTTACAAAAATTTTTTTTTTTCCCCAACAGTTTAACAGATTTGCTTGTGGAGGTTATCAGTACTACAAATTACTCAGTCCTGCTAACATCTAGCTTTGATAAAATGAATGAATTAATGAATTAGAGCACTTTGTAAAAAAAATGTAGCTCTTTTAAAAATTGTTTTAATATCTACTTGGTTTTTTTATTTCCAATTTTCCCTTAGCTCGCCCAACCTGAACACATTTTGGATACATTGAAAGTAAATTACACTAAACCAGACAAGAACAAACACAACATATGTAGGCAGAGCCAGTAAAAAGGTGTGTGTAGGTGAAGTGTCCTTTCCTCTCTCCAAGCAGGGAGACAACAGGAAGAGTCAGAGAGCAGAGAGAGGAAGCTCTGTTATTTATTCTATCAAAGGCGAGAGGAAAAGACCTCCACTTTACAACCTGACCCACTGCAGAAACACAAACATACACACATGCATCCCCTGACTGCACACTGCAATGAAAAGGGCATCGATCCATCTTACTTTGCTTGCTTAAATTAACCGTTTCAGGTTCAGTAATTGGACCTTTAGGCTCCAACTGAAACGATGCTGAGCATACTGTGTGAGGAGGATTTTTATGTGCATGTGTGTAACGAAGCAGAGCTGTGATGAGCCTTGGGGAATGGGTCTCTTTGTAGCGGGCAGGGAAGTAGAGGAATGTCAGGAATCTCCCCAGAGGATGCAGGGTCTGTCCGGTCAACCCTCTCTCCTTCTCTGTCTCTCTCCTGCCCATGTTCACAGTGCATGCATGAGTGTCATTTGTGCACAAAGAACCTAGCAGCTGAAATGAGGTTTAAAAGATATGGAGCCAATAAAAATCTCTAATAGCTCAGGAGCCAATAAAATAAAGCTTTAGGCTGGGCTTGTGCTTGTATGTGTTAAATAACACATGAAAGGGTTAGTGGTCAGACTTGGTCCAGAGCTCTAATCGCTTTACCAGCCACACTTGATTGGTGCTGTTGTGTATCACTCTGCCCTTTCTTGTCAGCGGTCACATTTGTGTTTGTGTGTATGCGTCAACCCCAGGAGGGAGCAAATTCCTCACTGTGGTGTAGTTTTCATTGGTGATGTTTGTAATACAAAATGTGCTGGCTGCCAATCAGAGCGGAGCATCCGGTTGATGACTGAGCTTTTGCAGATCATGAGTGAATTGAAGCTGGAGAGCAGGACGGCATATGTGTGTGTGTTTTTGTGTCAGTGTGTGTTAACTAAACGTAGATCCCTAGCGGTGCTCTGTTCTGCATCAGAGATCAGACAAAAACGCTCATACCCACATCCACTCAGCAGAAATGTGAGTCATAATAGCACTTGGTTGAACAGAAAAAAAAGAACAGCAGAGAAGATAAAGACAGACTTTTGGACGTGAATCACCAGAGGGAAAATATGTACTTTTAGAAATGACACATCTCATGCTGTGGTGTTACACTTGGAAAAAGAGACTCAAAGAAATAAAGTGAAGACATGCGGAGTTAGAGCTGATGGGTGTGGGGAATAAGCAGAAACACACAAAAGCCGCACAAAGAAACAGCTTTTATTCACACACGCCAAACAGATGAAGAAGAAAGATGTCCGGAGTAGCCAGAGGATGGAGAGAGAGTACACAAGGAGAGAGAGGAGGGGAGCGAGTGATGCTATGAGAGAGTCCAGACTCTTTCAGCAAACAGATGTTCAGCACAGCACACACATCAGAGCCGTGAGGCTGTCACTGTAAACACACATTGTTTCCTCATGGAAACTGATATCACTCACGTCCATCTATTTAAAGGTTTTGTAATCTCCTGCGATTTCACAAGCGCCACTCACCACGAAAGAAAAATCAACACGCTGACCCTCACCTCCCTGTCTCTCTCGTTTTTACATCCATTTGTTTTTCTTTCTTCTCCCCTGAGGAAAGGAGAGGAGTGGAGGGTAGAAAGCAAGAGGGGGGCCCGTAGATGAGTGGAGAGAGAACATGAGGCTTGGGGAGCAAGTTGTTGACCCTGGTGGCCTTTGGGAAAGAGGGGGTCTGAAGTTCCAGACTGAAATAAGAGGATGCTGAGAGGTCAGAGCTCACACACCATCAGAAAAGTTTACCAGTGCAGAACAGATACAAATGACAGCCATTATACCACAACAAGCAAGTCCACAGTCCTCCAGTCATTAAAGCCTGGCCCACACAGAGGACTTTTGAAAGCTAAACAAACGTTGCAAATATGAAAAAATGCCACACACGATGACAAGGAATAAATTTAATAGTTTTGTGTCTAAAGCAAAAACATGACCAAAACAGCACAGGACACAAACAGATTACAGTCACCAACAATCAGAATCCTGACTCTAAGGCTGCAGATCTTCTCGCTGTTTCATCTTGTGTATGTGTCCAGCTGCATCACAGGCGTAACTGTAAACACAACATGTGATACTGAAAGACACCACTAGAGGGCAAACCAGAGCACCCATGCTGTACGGAACTACCTGATGTGTGGGATGTAAACTAAAGTCATGGAAGCACTGGAGGAGGTTACTATAACCTTCCAAGAACCTGCATGTAAATATGAGGACATAACATTTTAGCTTTCTGACAACATAGTCATCATTTCTGCTTTCAGAATTTTTCCAGATAATTGTCCAAAATGTCGATTGAAGTTTAAGTAATTTGCTGAAAATTTTTGGGAGAACTTGCAATGACATTCTCATGAATTTTCTTGGAAATTTTCAGTAATTTGTTTGTATATATAAAGTATTTCCTGGAAATGTTGGGGATTATGTATTTTGTATTTAAATGGGAACTTATTTGGAAATTTTCAGGCATACTCATTGAAGTATTTGTAGAGAAGTACTTGTAGTTTATGGGAATTTTAACTGAATTTTGGGGGGAAATTTGCTTTCACTTTTTTAGCTCTAGAGAGTTGATGGACAATTCAGGAAATCTGACTGGATGTTTGAGGGATTTTGCACCATTTTCGTGGAATTTTGAGGAATGTATTTGTACATTTTGGGGATTTCGATACACATTTTAATGGGATTTTGCTTTACAAATTAGCGAAATGTACCAGGATTTTTTTGGGAAATTGTTATTGGAATGTTTAGGCTGTATGAAAAGGTCTCACTGGAACACTTGGGGAATATCTAAATAAATTTTTGCGAACTTTTTATGGGATGCTTGAAATGTTTGTTTGAGAATTTTCACAGAAATTTTAGGCAATTTGTGTTTTTTGGGAACTGTGTAGATTTTAGAAAAGAGAGTTTCCAAGAAATTCTGAATTTCAATTAAAAATTTGTTCATGCTTGACCTCAACAGGTCCTTGTGGTTTATCATCAAAATAACAAGAAACAGGACACCACTGTACCTTTCTCAATGGCTAACACCATCTCTGACTGGCTGGAGACCCCTAACAACTGACCAACTGGCCGACACACAGGGAAAAAAAAAATGCTCTAAAAGCTATCCAGTGCTGTATTTTCTGCAGAAACTGGACTGCCAGGAGATTTGTGGACAAAACTAATTCCTGTTTGAAGACAAGGCTGGGCTTTTAAACTTATCAGGTCCTGCTGATCCCAAATAAGTAGGTGGAACTAAAAATACATAAAGAAAATCTCAAGTCTCAGGAGCATAATGTTGATTCAGAGAACAGATCTAACATTATTTTAACATCAGTAATCAGTAGTAATATAAGATCAGACTGATGACCTGGTCTACACCAGGTTTCTTCAACATTTTCCTTCACACATGGACATCCAGTAGCAGTCATGGTGTTTTGGATTAATTTAACTGGTAACTTACAGCCAACTGCTGCAAAGTCTAAACATGATGTGTGAAGGCTTCCATGTCAAATAAACTCATCAGCTCTGTATGTAATAAAACTTAACTAATAAAATGCAGACACATTTAGCTGAAAGTCACCAGTTTACTCTGTCACTGGTTGAATTGAAAGAGCAATCTGTCTGTCTCCAGCTGGTTTAACAGACATGTTTGTCTCAGTGCAGTGACAATGACACATGGTGCATGTGTGAATAATTGTGGACTTGGTTTTTCAGTTTGTCTGTTTTTCAGCTGTAGTCGTCTCTGCTGGCGTTTGACTGTCTTACCTCCTCTGCCTCCACACCACTCCTTACCAGACGTGCTTGCATTTGTGCTCCTGTTAATTTTTGAGGATGTACACAGTTGCATCAAACCAATGCAGGGGATGTGTTGCAGCCATTATGTGTCCACATAACAGTAAGTATATCTCCAGCCTGGAAACTCGTAACCTTGCAAAAATCTCTAGAGGTCAAACACAAATTTAGATTAGATTTAGATATACTTGGATTCAAACCTCGATGGTCCTCGATGGCCACCACTGAGCTTCTCATATTAACATCCGGTGAAGTGCCTCACAGGAAGGCAGCAGTCATTAATTGAAGCTACAGCGGCCTCTAGTGGCGGGAAGTTCATTACAGGTTAAACTAGCATTATAGACGGGGATTGAAAGCCTGTGTTTATAAAAAATGATAGGTAATTATCTTAGCTGACTTGTAAATCCCATGCCAGCGGGATTTGATAAAACAAATTTAACAGTTTTAGCAATTAACCGCACGTATCCCTAATTGACACCGGAAAAATGCCAGATCGCATTTCACTTTACTATGTCAACAAAATGTCATAATGGGTGTAGCCAAGCCCAGAATCAACAGGTCAGAGGGACAAGAAGAATAGGTAAAGTTCATCTAAATCAAACTTATAAAACAAATTATAGTAAACTGATTAAGCACATTTGCTTATGATAAAGACAAAATCGAGACATATCCAAGAAATGCCCCCCTTCTCCAACTCCTGCGGCTTGAAACAATAGCTTTACATGTGTTTGTCGTGTTTTTATAGCACTTCAGCAGATTCTTTACTGTGTAAACTCTCAGTCACATGGGTTAAGTAGTCCAGTGATTTTGCTCCGTGCTCTGCACTGAAAATGCCGTCGCTGTCGAAAATGCAGCAGACATGACAGACCAGAGACAGGCCAAGTGGAAGTCTGGGGTTAAAACTGATTCATTGTGGTTTTCCTTCCTTCATTACTTCACTTGCCAATCAATTTGCTATCTTTTTTTTCCACATGATAATCCACTGAGTGTGAGCTCTGTCCTCCTTGGGGGTCCCCCAACACAACAGTTCAGATCATGTGATCTGAAGTCGGTGCAGTTCCTCTGAGCAGATCAGATAACTTCCTGACACCTCACAACAAGAAAATCAGACAAGATTATCTATAAAACCATCAAAGGTCAGAATTTGTTTAGTTCTGTTGAATGGAGGGAATCAGACTCAAATCTGCCCAATTATTATGAAGTGTGTATCCGGTTTAACCCCAAACCACAATCACAGAAGCTGAATAACATAACAAATTGAATTTTGCTATAAGCTGACCTAAAAAATGAAGGAAAAACACTTCCTTACTAGTGCAGTCATTTTCCCTGCATGCATTGTTCTGACTTTTTTATTCAGCACAATGATGCATTCACACATCAGTTGCAAACGTATTTTCATAATGCATTCAGGAACTCTTTGAGTCAACAGATGTGTGTAATTCTCACTAAAAACACAGCAAAGCAAAGGAGTGAGTGGTGTGCGATTTTGTATACAGCCAAGGGGAATTCTCCTGAAGAGTGAAGTAAGCTGCTACAGGTGTGAGGGAGAAAAATCGGTGACTGTAACAGTGGTTTGTTAAGTGGATCACTTCACTTCCATCTGCAGCAGCTTACAGGTACTTACAGGTGTTAAGTCTGGTAATGATAGTGTTCTTTCCAGGCCACTGAGCCGTGCTCCACCTAGACCTCTGCTGTTGCAAGGATCAGCAAGACAGAGCGCTCATGATGAAAATCTTACACAGCTGCAAAAAAATGTGCCGGGACTTTAACATTTCCACAACTAAGGGGAATAAAATTTTGATATGTGCACATGGTGAGGTCAGTGGATTGAGGGAACACATTACTGTATTTGTACAGTAAAAGCTCAAGTCTGTGGGTCTCTACCTACAGCTCCTCTCCTGTAAGAAACTGTACCAATCATAAAACTGCCCCCCTCTCAAAACAGACAATAAAGCCTGGCTAACAACCCCAGGACGCGGCACCATTCACACTTTAAAATAACCAGCAAAGAGCTATTTAAACAGGACCAGGTTACAGCCCCTCATAAAACAAATACACACAGGAATAATTGTATCTACACAGCAACCTGGCAGAGGGGAGAAAAAAAAAGCCCCTCCATGGGGGGCACTCATGGACGCTCCGCCGAAGAGTGGTGGCGGTGTTGAGGGGCGGTGTGTGGAAAAAGGTGGGAGGGAAAAGGAAAAACGGGGGGAGGAAGAAAAACAGGTCCCACAGAGCTACCGTGCAGGCGCCAGCAAAGACAGCGAGGGTGGAAAGGAGGGGAGGGGAGGGAAGGGGGTGGGGGGGCCATGGTGAAACTCTCAACAGATGCGTGAAGCCCTTGTCAGCATTCCTGCTAGGTAACGCAAGGTCAGGAGCAAGCAGGAAGACAATATGAGGACTATTTGGGCTCCCTGAGCGCCAGATGTGTTTTAATAAGACGGCTGCCCTCCCAGCTAATAAGGTCAGCCTCTGGCTCCAGCCAGACGAGCAAACAAGTAGACTCTTGGCAGGAATTCAGCTCCAGCTTGGCACAGCCTCCCTCTCTGCTTCCTGCCTCGCTCTCTCACTCACTCACCCGCTCTCTTGCACTCTCTCTCTCACGATCTGAGAGAGATGGAGGGAGGCAGACTCTCTCTCTCTCTCTCTCTCTGCGTGTGTGTATGAGTCACCCAGTCTCATACACCCGCCTTATATTAGACATTTCCCTTTTTTCTGCAAGGGGAGAGGGAGGACTACTGCCTCAAACAACTGGAGCTCTTTGGAACATCTGTGCTCACACACTTACACAAACACACATGCTTTGTTCACACCGCTGACTACCTTTAACCACAGAACTTGGCAAAAGTGACTCTGCCCATGTTAATAGATAAGTAATGAAAACTAAAATTAGTTATAAAAACAATCATTGCACCAATAAATCTCATTTCTCTAGAGGGAAAAATAAAGAAGTAGCATCAGTGCCAGAAAACATTGGCCCGCTGTGCACTGAGAAGGAGACAGAGGAGGTGAAGAATGCGGAGGAGGAGGAAGAATGAGAAACTGAGAGAAAGACAAAGATAGAGAGATCAAAAGTGAGAACAGGGACTCTTGGCAGCTCTGGTTGAGGTTCTGTTTACACCAGCTCCTGCCAGTTGCTTATTGGATACAAAAAGAAAGTCATTGTCAAGCCAGTCCAAACATTGTCTGGCATTGAAACATGTTTAATTGTCCAATAAATGTGTTGAGAGCAAAAGAGCCAAAAGTTACTGGAACAGCAACTTCCCATTAGAATAACTTTTTCAATGCTACAGACGAGGCCCTTGACTGAAACTGAGCAGAACCCAGGTGCCACAGGAAGCAGAGTAAGGAAAATGTGATGGAGGGGATGTCACAGGCAAAGTGCCGGGCAATTTAGTAGCAGGTAAACAAAGAGGCACACTAAAACAAAAAACTCACTCTTATGGGGTCTTCACTGCACTCCAGAACTGAATGTAAGAAAAGACTTGACTATTTTGTGCAATTAATGTATTCATAGACCCTCAGTGCCACCACACCACACACTAGATAAAGCTGATCTCATACTAAGCCGAACAAAACATCAGCCCCTCAAAACAGACCCTGTCCTTATATCTACCTCAGGGCCTAGCAATGCCACACTCAGGAACTATGCTCCTGATCTCACTTTTCCTCTTACTCACACACTCTTTCCACATCTACAGCCTGACAAACTGGCCACTGACTAGAAGGATAACTGCAAACATGTAAAGTTCACATGGGACAGCTTTTTCCTTACTGATGTGGGGCGAAGACAGATATTGAAATAAACTGAAATAAAATAAATGTTTCTATCTAATTAAAAGATTCTTGTAAAAATATTATTTCCTTCCAAACTTATTGAAACTTTAAGCTTTTAACAATGAGATCAATCCCTGTCACCTATACTGCAGCCAGCCACAAGGGGGCGATTGAGATATTTTAACTAAGTATTTCTGGAGCCCTCTTGATGTCTATCACTGAGTTTAATGCGATTATGCTGTGCCGTGATTGGCCAAAGACACAGGCAGGAAACAGATCTGTGAAGATTTTCAGTGGAGGAAATTGCACTCTCAAAGAGCCTTCTGTGAAAATGACTGCAAAAACCTGCAACTTTAATCAAGATAACAATAATAAGTATGTGTTTACCATGCCAAACTACAGAAATAATAGTGTGCTTCTAGGTGAAAGGTTTTCTTTAGACTTCAAGAAAAAAGGTTAAACGAAAGCATGCCATATTTTTGCTCTCTCAAATTTAATAATCCTCTGGGGCCCAGATAGGAAACTGTGAGGGGCCTGATGTGGCCCCCGGGCCTCCAGTTGATTAACACTGCACTAAGGTTTGGCAAAATTGTAGAGAATTCAGTGTCTTGGGTTTCTGGGTTTGTTGAGTATGAATTAAATCACAGTTTTTCTGTTAGACATCAAAAAGCAACAAACATTTGTCAATTGCTACAGCATGCATGTGCAACATGCATAGGAACAAATCGCGTCATATCATATTGCATCGTATCGTATCGTATCATGTCGTATCGTGTCAAATCATATAGTAATGTGTTGTATCGTAATGTATCGTATTGAATCTTATTGTATTGTATCATATCATATCGTATGATATTGCCTCGTATCGTATCGTATCGTATTGTATCGTGTCGCATAGTATAGTATCGTGTCGAGTTGTATCATATAGTATAGTATTGTATAGTATCGTATCATACCGTATCGTATCGCATAGTATTGTGTTGTATCGTATTGTATAATATTGCATTGTATCATATTGCATTGTATCGTACCGTATTATGTTGTATCATATCGTATTGTATTGCATCATATTATACTGTATCGTATCATACAGTATTGTATCGTATTGTATTGTATTGTATTGTATCATATTGTATCATATTGTACTTTGCTGTGCCCCTAGAAAATATGCAGAATATTTCTATTCCTTTTTTTTTAAAGATTCATTTTTGTGCCTTTATTAGATATAGGAGGACAGTGGATAGAGTCAGAAACAGGGTCAAGAGTGGGGGAGAGACATGCGGTAAGGGGCCTCAGGCCGGATTCAAGCCCAGGTCGCCTACGTACATGGGGAGCACCTTTAACCACTTGGCCACCTGCTCCCCAGAATATTTCTATTCTGATTGTACGAAATATTCATCTAGGCAGAAATGCAACCTATTTCTGCTGAAAGAAACTGATTTATTATGCAAATGTTGCTTTTAATGTCTTCTTCTGAGGTTCCATTGGGTCTTGTACACTGTGTAGTATGAGCAGGCTCTGCTGGGGCCCCTGCAGATCTGAGCCATGTGAATGCATCTGCACCACGTGGGGCTTTTCCATTACATTGAGCAGCTTGGATCTATGTTTGAGGGAGCATTTAAAGCTGATGCTGCCGCATTTTGAGTCAATGACATTAAATAAGTACACTTCAGCAAGCATTGTTAATATTTTCAAAGCAGGGTTTATTTGTTTTGTGCCTCCTCTTTGGTGTTTGTCATGCTTCAGTTATTCAAAAGACACATCTGTGGCCGTGAATTCCAAATATTTTTGGGCTATTAATGCTTTAGCAGTGGTGCTCTAGAAAATATGCCTGAACCTACGAAAGTAAACATACAACAACTACACTGCTTCATTATTCCTTGTTTTAACCATTTTAAACATTTCTCATAAAAAATTGTAATCAATTTATGATATCAAAAATCTACCTCTTATATCAAGCGCTACACTGTGTATAGGGCTGAGTATCCATCCATCCCTGTTTGTCTGACAGAGACCATCATCCATCACTGTGTTAGAAAAGGTTAGACCTTCCTGTTTAAAAAGCAGCAGACAGGCAACATTTGGCTACGTGTAATATGAGATGACCTTGTCACGGCAGGCTTGGGGTTACAAGGTCAGCAGGCCTTATCGTTCAACAGCAGCAGGCCTCTTTCTGCTCTGCACTGACCCCCCCCTTTCTCTACCACACACACAAACTGTAAGACAAGTGTGACTGTGTTCCCACGGCTGCAGCAGGTCTACGAGGTTGATGTATAGCAGCTTGTAAAGCCATTCTGTCAGTCAGCTTTAACAGCCTATCACAGAGATCCAACAGGACCGCAGCAGTCCTCGCTCGGGCTCACAGCCCGGTAACCGCCTCAGCAACACTCCATAAAAGCAGCTAAGACTCCATCAGCTCTGACTCAGCCCAGTTCAGCAAAACAACATGCTTTGATCTGCGCTGACAGATACTCCCACTCAAGATGCTTCAAACTCAAAACCCTTGCACATGTGTGTCTGTCTCTCTCACACAACACTGAACAGTTTTGACACCTGTGGAGCTGTTGCATTGTGGGAGCCCATCCAAAGCCTGTGCTCTGTCCAGCACTGAGGACACATGTTCCACATTGAGTGGAAGTCAAACAGAGTCTGATCAGCTCTCGGCCAGCGTCAGACTGTCTGAGGGTCTGGTCTGCAGGAATTGCTGTGCTCACCACTCTATACAGGAAAGCCAACAGGTGGACCACAGTCAGCTCACAAAACTCCATCTGGCCTGGACTATACACAGTATTATCATACGCTCAGGACAGTAAGGACATGGGTCATTGGATCTTATGGCCATCATCCTCAAAAGGTCCACAATCCACAGGAAGTCATGTGTTGTAGCTGATTGTCACACTGAATTCATTGATCTGAAGTGGACTGGCTGCCTTGGACCGGAGATCAAAGATGATTCATCGTTATTTTAGTTGAAAAACACATGCAGGGTAAAAGACTGTGAGGTCTTTTGATGAATCTCACAGATCCAGTCATGAAATTTAACAACAGCACAAAGTATATGGGCTTATAAATGGGTACAATATCAGACTGGAATAACATTTAGAGTGTGGAGTTCAGTTGGTTTCCTGTTATCAGATTTATATAGGTACAGTTTTGTTTAAACATACAGGAGTATTGGAGGATGGTTGCTGATATCTTGCCATAAACATTTAAAAGTTAATAAAATGCACTCCTAAACATAGGTCAGTACAAATTAGTGAGGTGCAAAAAGTAACCTGTGTTCCCACATTCCTAGCCATGCAGTCTCCATTTGCAAACATTTGTGATACAAAATAGGTTGTTCTGAAGAGCTCAGTGACTTCAAGCGTGTAACTGTGATGATGCCACCTTTGCAGTAAGACGGTTCATGAAATTTCATCCCTGCTAGATATTCCACAATCAACTGTAAGTGATATCATTAGAAAGTGGAAGCGTTTAGAAACAACAACAACTCAGCCATAAAGCGGAGGACCACCTAAAATCACAGAGCGGGGTCAATGACTGCTAAGGAGCATGGTATTTCAGACCTGATCCTAAGGCCGCCTATTGAGGCGGTCATAAAATGGTGTTTTGGGCTGCAGCCTCCACTAAAGAGTACTAATCACTTACACAAGCACACTTGGAGTAATACATCAGATGCACATTTGTGTCAATAGACATTTAAATAATTATTCAACAGTGTGCTGCTGAGCTACCTGACCTTTGCCCCCCTCACTTCCTCACTTCTGAGGGTATCAAGGAGCAGAGCTGCAGGTGGATATAAAGCCTAATCAAAAATTCTCTCTCCTTTGCCTGTCTCCTCTTCAGTCATGTTTTGTTTGATGTGAAGCTTGTCTGCATTTAAAGTGTTAGTCAAAAAGGTATGCCTGCTCCAGCAGGAAGGGATGGTATATAGAAATGTCTTCCTACATGTCAAGGAACAATATGTGTAGATTATGATAGCACTAATAATTAATGTGCTGAGCTGGCTCATAAAGGAACCAACAAAAAGGTAACACCCCATAGTTATTTTTCTAATTAACGGTATGGATGACTAATGTACAGTAAAGTAGAGCTGTTGTTGTATTTTTTCTGCTTAATTAACACACAATTACTCAACATAGTTGGAATAAGATGGATATTATTCATTGTAATAGACTCTTGTTGAACAGGTTGGCTTAGCTTAAAATGGATCTAATGATGTTTCCTGGTTTCCATACCAGCCTGTCAGCAGCCAAATTTAAAAACTGAGAGTTTAAGTCATGCTATTGCTAGGCCTGCACCTACATCCCATACCTACCAGGTGGCAGTCATAGAAATTAAAGACCTATGAATTAATCAGCTTTGTTGCTGATGGTCTTGTTTGCTTATGAGGCATCAGTATCAATTTCAGTTACTTTTTTTTAACTCGCTACAAACTACCCCCTGGAGCTTTGAGTCAATGCTGACTGTTTCTTTTACATTAGAGCTGAAGCTAGGTCTCCTAAATTGAAATTGTTGTGTTTGTTTGACACATCCATAACCCATGACCTCCACCTTGAACAGACTTGGCACACTTTACAGGCCATGACTTTAACTGTGTTAAAACAAGCCAGATAACATCATTCAGAAATGATAGTACATCGTGTTGTGATGCACTGGGAAGCAGACCAGGCTGGTGTATTTGTTGACTTGGCAGCAAGAGCAATCCTTGACACTCTTTTGTGTTAAAATGTCAGTGGAGCTGCTGGCATTAGTCAAACTTTTACTCTGACTTCAACTTCAACTTTTGTGTCCCTGAGGGGGAGTTTGTTTTCCAGCTAGGCGAAATCAAGAAGCAGAGAGAAAACACAGGCACACATACCTCGACTTTAAAAATGGCATAAAAACATATATGTACACAAGAGTGCAACAAGTGGCAATGACATGCCAATATTATGCAAAAGTGTCACTAAAACTATGAATAAAGTGAATCTAATAGTAGCACAGGTGTATTGTACTGCAGGAGTATTGAAATCTGATAGAGTGATGTGGCTGCAATGTTGGGATCTTAGATGTACTATAAGGTAGAGATTGTTCACCACACAAATGCCAAAACAACCTACATCCCAAGTTCTCACCAATGAATTTGACACAACACACTTTAATAAGTTGTGGACAAAATGAACCCACATGATCTGGACAGATAAAAAATATCTCAAATTTTAAAAAACACAAGGCAGTCACTTTCTGCCTTAAGGGCTAGGCCCCTTCTCTAAAACTTCATCCGCTAATGCCTAATTTTAATCCATTAAATCCATTATCTTTTATAGTAGAGGCTACACACTTTCATGTATTTACAAAAGTGTTAAAAGTAGTGAAAAGTGTACTAACATCCTAATGAACGCTGATGAAATAAAGCTGATTAATGTTCTGTTGATTTGTATTGCCCTCAGGAAGTTGGATATCACTCTAATCCTTTCCAAACTCTTTACACCACACAGATTACATTCAGCTGTGTGTCTCTGACCTGAATGAACCACAGGCTGAAGGAATGACTGATGGTGCTTTAGAGGAAATAAGGATCTGAGTCAAAGCGCAATGGCCTTGACATCCTCTACAATTAGTCATACACTCGTATTACCCAAACATTTAAACACAAGGATGTCCTCTCCCTCCCTCAGTATAGGGTTATTTTCTGTATGAAAAATGAGGTAGACCAGAGGTTTTCAAACTTCTTTCCCCAAAGCACACTGAATATTAAGCCAAAATCTTAAAGAATATCATATTTATCCATCCAAAGCAGTATCTTTAGTTGTTCTATAGTTCCAGTAATAACATATGGAGGTACAAATATCCAAGGCAAATCTAGACTTGCCTCAAGGCAGCCTGGGAAATCACAATCAGAGAACTGTAAAAGCCACAGATGACACTGAGAGTCATCAAAAAGACCTTTACTTTTGTCACAATTTTTTTTTTTTTTTTATCATCAAGGTGAAGATCAAGGTCAATGATGTGACCATATATGGCTCCTTGCCTGCTTATGATAAGAAAAATCCATAAAGTGTATGCATATTAAGATGCTAAGAATGGAAATATAAGCAATTGCGCAAGTTATTTAAATACAAAATAACTATTTTAAAAGACATGCAAAGGTTGTCTTTAAATTCTAACCTCTTTAGAAGTAAGACATGACCGACTTCAGAATGCTAAGTAATGGTGGTAGCACTGTTTTGTCCTATAATTCCAAAAGGACACCTTTAAGAATCCCAAATTCTGGATTCCTACATGAATTTTAGCAAATTCACAGTAAAAATAAGAACTGATTTATGACAGTCAAGTTAAATAAAACTGTTCAACTGATGTAAAGCCACTATTTATACCACTTATGTTATTTTCCTTCCACCAGAAAATGTTAAAAACCCATCACTAATATTAAATATCTAACTTTATTTTAATCACACATGAGTCTAACAGTAAAAATAGAAACTGATATAAACTACATAAGGATAATAAAACTGTTTTAAGTTTATAAAAGTGACCAAAACTCACCCCTATTTTACTTTTTATACCTTAACAATTACTAGAAATTAGTGACATTTATTATTGGATCACTCTTTATTTTTTTACAAACCTTTGGCAAAATGTAACAACACTACAGAGCAGTGGTTCTCAGCTGGTGGGTCAGGACCTAAAAGTGGGTTGGGGAGCTGTTTCCATTGGGCCATGAATGTGTGCCAGGAAAACAAAATGCTGGTACATGGGGTGCTTTTGTTGTCAGGACTTTAAAGTGTAAGTGAACCCACAGCTCAAAGCTAACTCTGCCCACTTCAGGATTTCAAAAAATGCACAGAAAGTGAGCAGGTTGGTACTGAGAGGAGGGAGGGGAAAAGGACATTTTTTATTTTTATTATAAGGATGGGGTTTTCCAGATGAGGTGGGAGTGACAGTGACGTCTCCTTGCCAGAAAGTGACACAGTCCCGCAGCCTCAGAGCGATCTTTTGAGGTGGAGGATTTTTCCCCTTCCAGTGTCCCCTGAAGCAGGCTGTGGTGTGGTGGTGGACCGTGGGGGTCCTGAGCACTACCTGTTTGGGCCGCTGGCTCCAGCACCAGCGTTACTAAAGCTGGAGCCAAAGCCGAGGCAGAGCAGGAGCAGGAGAGGATGGGAGTGGTCTCTGAAGTCAGTTAGAGGCGGAAACATTCGGCCAGTTTCATATAGAGTTTGTAATGTAGAAACCTACCAATGGTAGGATCTCACATAAGCCCCGCCTCTTCAGAAAAGAGTTTTCAAAGCAGATGTCCGTTTGAGCTACTTAAAAGTCGTTTTCAGCTGTGTGTCTCAGAAATAGCACTGATGTATTTTATAATAGTTCAGTCAGATACTTAAACCTACAGCTGAAAGAAAAATTTAATGTGTTCACTACTTCTTTAAGTTTTTGATAGCAGAAAGGAAACAAAAAGTGCTCGGTAGATTTTTTCTAAATCTTTCAGAAATTTCCCTGTAAACTTTATTTTGAGAAACTTAAAGTAATTTCTCTTCAGTTTTCTGTGGCATTTTCCCTGAACTTTTGGTAATATTAACTAGGACTTTTACTATAAATCTGAGAAAAATCAGAAGGAACCATGAACTCATTGGAATTTTCAACTGTTATTATTAGGTCTTCTTGAAGAACTTTTCATCAGTCCATTCCAGGAATTTTCACTGAGTGAATCAGGGAATTCTTGGGAACCTTCCTGAAAACATTTGGAATTTTTTCTAGAATGTGTCTCAGAAGCTTTTGTGAATTTTCTACGATACTTTTTAAGAAATTTCATGGTATTTTCCTCAGCCTTGTTTGAACTGAACTGTTTAAGGTCCATACAGCACTTTGTTTCATTAACTAATCTGGTTGAACAAAATAATGTGAAATTTGGGCTGTGATTGCTCATTAAGAAGTTGGGTTCACTTGAGAACCACTATAGAGTACTGTTAGTACTGTACTACATGATTAGTCATTTGTCAAGAAAATACTCTTAGTATGGTAGCTGAATGAGTTGGTTATAGGTATTAATATAGTCATTTTACACTCCTAAACAGGCATATGTCCAAATATGTTCCTCCATTTTTCATGCAAAAATTGTAGAATTAGCTTAAAAATCTATGCAAATGAAACCTAGCATGACATTTAGCAGTAATTCTCCTGTATTTTGTTGAATTTCATCAGTTTTTCATGGTTATGACATAGGGCCATCTGTTTGGGAGCAAATGAGATGTAAAACTGCATTTTTTGAGTTCTGGGGGAAACAGAAAGTCTAACTCTAGGCCACTGCTAATTGGCAGGATGGTGTAATGTCCTTTTCTGTGATGTTGACTGGTCTCCACTGATTGGCTGAGGAAAATCATTCTGGTTCTACTGTATCATTAAAAGGATTGCTTGTTAATTGCATCATCAGTTAAACTTTTGACCAAGAAGGTTGAATACCATCCTTACTGATAGAGCTGACCAGTCATGGGCCCTGCAACGTTTACTGATCTTAGCAAACCTCATGAACTTTCTTTTTGTTTTCTTTTTTTACTTTTTATCTCCTTGAATATCTCCTTCCTACTGCTACATGATTTATTCCCCTTTCATTGTTCTTAGTTCTAAGCCTACTTTAAAAAACAGAGGGCTGCAGACCAAATAAAGCTCTTCTTTGAAAAAGACATCAAGAGACTCAGTTTAAACAAGCAAGATGAGGGAACACCTATTCTTTTCATATCACTAGATCACTAAATAGATCAGTCAGATATGATCTGACATTTGTAGAGATAATGGATGAGATTATTACAGTGAAGGAGAGAAAGAAGGGAAACTTGCACTTGCATCACTTTATGTGTTTGAAGTGTAAAAAATGAAAGTAAACAGGCAAAGAGCAGAGTTAGAAAACCAGCAAAAGTGCTGAAAGCAAAAGACAGCAGCAGATCAATGCTTTGTGCCAGACAATGCAAGACAAAAAAAAACCTTTTGCAACCTTGCACACTTATCAAAAATCCCACGCTCACTGCATTTAATGTCTGCTTTGAGGTCTGCTACTTGTCTAGATTTTCATAAAAATGACCCTGGATATTTGCTGCTGAAGCCTTTGTGTATAAAGCAGAAGGAGGCAGAGAGGAGCAGAAGACAGGGAGGGCTGATAAGGTAGAAGGCATGAGACTGATGTGTGGAGAGGGAGGTCAAAAGTTATCACCTGACCTAAGGCTATGTGTCTGGACATTTTATCACCTTTTCAGACAGAGAGCTTGAATTCAGAATAAAAGAGGATGCGCGGGACTCTTTCTTTGTGTGCATTTCTCCTCTCTTCATGTGTCTCTCCCCTTGTCTTTTTTATGTGACATGCACAGTGTTAGTCATATGGTTGTGTTCAGAAACCCCCCCTCACCCTAGCCAGAATGGACATCTCTTCAGTCTTTTATGCCCCCTCCTGAGGTGTGAGGTCATGTCTGCAGCAGGGATGTTGCCAATATAACTGAGAAGCATGCAAAAACCAATGTGTGTGTGCATGCATGCAAGTGTGCTAATGTAGGAAAGCATGTGTGTGAAGCAGATGGGAGGAAAGAAAGAAATTAGAGAGGGGTAAAAGGAGAGTAGCGACAGAAAGTCTGCAAAAGCATGCGCGTGAGTGTGTTTCTGCATGTGTGTTGGACAGAAGGGGCTGTGAGGGGTTAGGGGGAGGCAGAAGGGAGAGAAGGAGGGAGAGGGGGGGAGTGTGGTTAGGCATCCAGAGTCAGTGAACATTTTTCTGGCAGGCCCTCTCTGCACTCCTGGCCGCTTGCCCGGCTCTGAAGCAAACTTAAACAAACTCCTGTTGCAGCCATCTGCTGGGCCCGCGGGATAAATCACAGCACTGCTCCGCTCTGTACCGCTCAGCCGCACCACTATCAGGTTACTGTGTTAGTAGCCTCACACACACACATACACACACACAGGCTCACTCTTAGGCATGCAGGCACACACAACAGTGACTAACATACACAGAGCTACGCGTCAGCCTGGAGCCAGGGCCTGCCATGGGGCTCACACCACCAGGAGAGGCCAGCAACATGTGGCCCCGCTAATACCACAGGGAGAGATGAAGAGGAGGGGGAAAAAAGAGAGAGAAAAAAGAGGGGTGAAAGGGAAGAGACGGCAAAACAGTAGAGAGAGAGAATGACTGGGGTGAGAGGGGGACAGGGGAGAGAGGGAGAAAGACGGACAGAAGACAGAGCAAAAATGGAGAGAAAAGAGAACCTTTGACACCTAACTCAAGCCAAGTCTTGTTTTTGCAGCCCCCTGTAGAAGAGAAGAACATAAAACATTGAGAGCCCCCTTCCTCTGTGGACTTAAGAGAAGCCTTTTTAACAGGGGCTGTCTCTGAGGAGGAAACTTTTCATATTTACCTTCCATTCCTTTCCCAGACCCACAAGAAATAATCCCCAATATTTTTACATCTCCCAGATTAAAGAATGACTGTGTCCAACTGCCCTCCAAGGCATTAAAAGATCATCCACCCTCACGGCTAACCACTCATGCTTCTCTAGTGTGGCCTCTGCACATTAACCATGACTAGCACATTGGTCCACACTGCACACAGCTCCTGCCCATGTGGGAAATGCCACTGACCAAGTTGGCAGGTCACATGCTAGCAAACTGCTAGCCTCATAGCCATGAATTAGGTAATGCATGCTTTCAATGAGTCTTAGACATAACAAGCAGTGGTAAACAGCCACATGCAATCTTTATTAATAACATTTCACTGGAGCAAATGGCGTACTTGAAAGGCAGAGCGGGTAAAAGTAACAAATAAATGATGACAGGCCTTGGGGAGGTATCTGTGGTATCTATCTGCCACACAGATGCAGAAACTGTATCGGTTTATTTCTGACTCATAGGATGGTCATGTCACTGTGGGAGACTCACCAATGGAAACTATTCACAAAGTCCCTCTAACCCCAGACTTAGTCTTTGTGTTCATGTGTGCTCATGCATGTTTATCTGTGTGCTAGGGATTCAATCTTTCAGTATCTCATCATGTCTGAATTCAACTTCTGTTCTGTTCAGGGGACATTGTTGTTTTATTCAAACCAAGTCCAGATTCACGACACTTTCCCTCTCTGTAAAACAGGGGTGCTTATATCAAGATCTACTTAATTCTGCGGTTCACAAAGAAACTGCAAGTTCAGTCAGGATCACCGCGGTTAATACATTTTCTTTTTATTAGCAGTTATTAATTTGCTGTCATTGCTGTTTTTCAGATTTGGTGATGTGGTTGTTCTGGGATCCCCCTGGCCTTCCACAAGCCTATGTGGAAAGCATCAGGCAGGAACAGCACACGTTCCTGCTCTTCCTGTGCCTACAAGAAAAGCCAAAGGCAGGGAGAGAAGCAGCAATAAACCCAGAGCAGAGCCGGCATCAATGACAACAGAATGATATTAAGTCAGAAAAAGCTTAAAGGAGGAGCTTGGGTGGAGGAGGGTTGCAAAAAGTGGCTTGCAGACGGAGCACCAACGTGTAGAATGACAGAATCAGCTGGCTGTCAGCTGATGAGGGCTTGCTTGTGATTAGCTGATCTCAAATATATGGCAGTGCTCAACTCTGTGGCCAGCCTGAACTAACGCTTGATTTATCATTTGACATTAAAAGCAAAATAAAATATCTAAGGGTTAATGCCCGACGAGGTGTCCAATTATCAGGGATTAATGGAGGCCTGGCAGCACCACCACAAGGTCCAAGTACGTTTTGTGATCAAAATAGAAAGTTTTACTAAAACAGCAATTTCTTTCCCCTAGCAACACCCGAGGGCTTGACTAATAACTGGAATAGACATTCCAATCCCATGACGTTCTTAGGGACTGTAATCATAGTTCAGTACTCCAGTAAATAGGGCGGGCCGTAGATACGAGGTCACAACGGAACAAAAAAACTAGTCTGCTCAGTGCACTTTCTGAATGGATTCATCAATGAAAAGTCATGAAGATTAGTGAGACTGAGAGTCATCTGTGATTAGACTATAAACCTTTACCTTAACATGAACAGTCATCTGATAGAAAGCTTAGTTTTAGCAGACCAGCTGTTTGAATAAACAGAATTCTCCCTTCTGCACGAGGTCACAGACATGAAACGGAGCTGTCCATGCCCTGCAGGTGCTGGTTGTCCATCAGACACATGAATATTTATCAGATTTTATCAGAAGAGTTTCCTTTGGCTCTACAATGAAATAATGGCTTAATTTCTTTTTTTTATGTTATTTGAATCTTCTGACAATAGTTTATAGCAGTTAGAACAGGAGGGAAGTGAACACTCACCTCTCAGTGTTAAGGTGAGCCAGGAAACAAGACGTACATCGGATATAGAAGATAAGACCATCTTCATTAGTTGTCTTAAACATGGAGTCTGTTATTTTATTTATGTCAGTTAAGTGGCGGTTAATGGTGGTCCGCAGGCTGGCAGCGCTCTACTCCATGCTCAGAAAATATGAATGTCTCAGCGTTGCTATAGTTACTCCTAACGAAGTAACGGCTAACGGCTGCTGCGCATTAATTTGGAACAGTGTAATGATTTTTTGACCGGAACTACTTGTGAAGTTGGAACGATGTCCATTTATCAGAAGTTAATGGACACCAATGCAATTTCCAGAGTCAATCAGAATCGAGTATTAACCAAGACCATGGTATAAGTTAAAGATAAGGTACGCTTTACAGCTGTAAGGCTTTAATCCGTTGATAAAATAATGTACAGAGGAAAAACTAAAACAAAGAAACTTGTCTTTGAACTGCAAAATACTTCTAAATGAACCGTGGTCATGAGCCAGATGACTTTGTTTTCATAAATCTAAAGCAGTGCTTCTCATCTGGTCAAGCCTCAGAAACCACCATCACCTTCTTGATGAGAAACTGTGACCCAACTTTCTGGAAAACTTTTAACCATTTAAATGTATTTAATGAAAACTGTTGTAGTTTGGACCTTAGATGGACTGCAAAAAAGAGAAGGGGCAAAACAAGTTTTAGTTGCACACCATTACAGAAGCCTTTAGAGGGCATGCATACATGCATTTTATTTATTTAATTTTCTCATGATAACTTTTTAGCAATATTGACAATTTGCAATTACTTTGTTATCATTGGAAAAACAGCTTTTTTGTATTCCACAACAAGGAGATAAGTTAAAATCTATGGAGAAAACAACAGAATTTTCCTGTTATCTATGGAGAAAACAGAGTAACAGACATGTATGGATGTATGTCCGTCCAGTTAGGGCTTTAATAAATCATAGACAGGCACACATGATCCGACCAATCCGACCAAAACATCATCACCCACTTTTGGGTCCTGACCATCCAGTTTGTTTTTTTAGCTTTAGCTTTAGCATTCACCGGAAGCTATTCTTCCTGAGGTCACTGTTTACATTGTGACGATAAAATTTACACAATAACATTAACCAGCTGAGGACCAAAAACCAAACCCAAAGCCACCATAAGTTATGTTTACATCAGCAATTTTTTCCACAATCCAATCAAATTTATTCTGATCTGAGTAAAACTTCTCTGTTCACACGGATGCTTAAAGATGCAACCTGTTTCAGATGTGTGTGCACATGCGTCATAGATTTGATCTGAATAAAGCTGCTCTGACATGTTCAATATTGTCCCAATGTGCCATAGAAGAAGAAATTCTTCTATATTGGACTGTTCTTCACTCTTGTGTGTGTACATTACATCATCTGACCAACAATTCTGAGTTCTTTTAAAGTTTCAAGTAAAAAAGCTGTCTCAGCAAAAAGAAAACAGTTTTGTTTTGCTCCCGCCATGTTTCTGTCTGTTCTTAAAATAACAACGCCGAAAGATGTAATGTCATGTGGGGCACACATGCACAGTAAGACAAAAAACAGCCCAAGAGACGGAGAGATGATCAGATCGCCATGGATGCCGATCAGTATAAACCACCCCTCTTGATTGGAATGAAATTTCTTTTTTGATGAGCCAGATTGGATCATTTTATTCTGAATGAAGTGCTTATATTGCACATTTTTTACAGATCAGGCATTTATTTCAATTACAAGTGGCCTGTGTAAACAAAGTCAATGTTGAAGATACTGTAGGGGGGTGGGTCTCTGAAATGAGAGTTCCACTGTGGCATTGATAACTTTATTTAGGGGGAAAAAAATCTGTGCACTTCTACTACTGCTTAAAGTGCACATTAAATGTGTTGTTGTACTCACTCATTTATAGATATTCAAAGTTTAACAGAAAGACTCTTATTTTACTTTAAACGCAAATTGGTTCCAAATATCTTTTATCAGTATCATGAATTAATCAAATTGGTATCAAATTGATCCCTGAAAAAAAAAAGACACGTTTTCACATGGTATCATTTTGTATCACATTGTAACTTATGTTTTTATCCTATCGTTTCCTATCATATTGTATCATATGGTATGGCACTGAATCTTATCTTTCTTATCAGATTGTATCACATGGTTTCATACTGTTCAGTGCTGTATCTTTTCTTTTTTAATATCATATCACAGTGTACTAAATGGTATAATTTTAATCTTGCTTTTTTTCATTTTATATCATATGGTATCAAATTGTAATTTTTTTATCATATTGTCTCACATTGTGCCATATTTGTATTGCGTTGTACCTGAACTTTTACATACTGTATTGTATTGTTGTAAGCACATGATTACTGTGACATGTCTTCTGCCTTCTTTAAGGCTAGGTGTAAACAGAGAATAGCTAACCTGGGTATGACTGGTCCCTGCACTGAAATTTTGCTATAAATACTGGGTTTTACCAATACCATATTCAAAGCCAGTTTCAGAATGATTTAAAAAAACATTCATTAAAATATTTTCAGTTTGGACTGAAGCTTATTAAAATACCTTGACACTTTCTCACACACAAGACTGACATTGCATAGCTCAAAGGCATTTAAACTAAAGTTTTAAGCTTCTTTCAACACATACTGTAGAGACCACATTACACTAAATGTGTCACGACTACTACAGTCTGTGAACTGCATTCTTCCAGAGGTATCACAGCCTCAAGCTTCACAGGAGGCTGCTTCCAAAACTCCCTCTCTGTCTCCTTCTCCCCAGCTGTCCTGGAGCTGGCAAGACAAGCTGGGAATGTGAGAGACCAGGTGGCTAGACCGCAGTGTGTGGGGGCGGGAGGGTCAGGGCCAGGACTTTTGGATGATGACGGCAGGAGGGCGTAATCTAAGGAGGGAATGCCTTCTTCAGCCAAAATAAGCTCCTTGAAGATTACCAGTAATGCTAATCATTGTCTCTCCCCTGGTTGGATGACAGACGGAGGGGTGAAGATATCTAGTGCCTGCTTGGTCGGAGCCAGTGGTTTGTCTGAATGGCTGGAGGGTAACAGGGTGTGTAGTATATTTAGTCCACAACAGGGGGTGTTTTAGCTCCAGCTGACATTTTCAGATGTCCTGACAGCAGGGTGGGAGACGGTCTTTGCTCTCCTCACCCAGTTTGAACAATCAGCAGAAAACGAAGCGGGAAAATCGTAGGAAAATCACAGCATCACTTGGGAGGTCTTCAAAAAGGAAAACTAATGAACAGCACTTAAAAGCAATGAAAAATATCCAGTCAGCTGAGAGCATACGCTTCATGTTAAATGTCTGGAAAGGAAATAGGTCGCTATTAGCTACTGTGCTAACACACACTCCAGCTGTGTCCAGGTGCAGAGCCACACACACTCACATAGAAATGAACACACAGCTGTGGCACAATCCAGCTGCATTCACCAGTGAGAGAGCAAACACCTGCTAGTGCTCCAAACCACCTGGCAGGCACACACATGTGCAAACACACATTCACACATGCTTACAGCCACTCTGGATGTAAATGATGATCACACATTATAAACTGTATGTGTGCACAAGCAAGTATGTGAATATATGCATGTGACTGTGGGAAACTGTGCATTATGACCAGAGGGCAGCTGGCAGAGAGAGCTGAGCTATAGTTTCATTCTAGTCCATCCTCTATAATTACAACAGTCAAACCAGGTTTACTACTGTAAAACACAGACTCCGGGGTAGTACAGCACTGCAGCCTTTACAGCATGAACCATCCTACACATTGGCTTTTGGCCATGCCAAGCTCCAGAGGAAATGACTGCAGAGCAGATGTACGAATTACAAATGTCTCATCTTGTTTTACTTTAAAAGTATGATGGCAGTTTGTGAGAATCTTGGGATAAAAAATGCTTCATCTGTCCCAGTGGGGTTGACACAGAATCATATTTCTAAACTTTGACAATGCTTGTAAAAATCCGCTTGCTTTGATACCTGCTTTGATTCCATAGCAAGAAAAAAGCAGTCATTATTGGCTAATTTCTTGTTTTCACTTTAAAGTTGTGAGCAAATTCCAAATTCATCTTTGTTGAAGATAAAGGAAAATAAAGGACACTTTTGACTTAATTTTGGTACCGCGCTACCCCAATACGATCCCCATCACTCCAAAGGAAGGCGAGTTAAGGCTCATAAATGAAGGAAATACATTATGTGAAGCAGTCACACCTGTTAATTTTACTTATTTGTTCTATTGCCATCTAACTTCTAATCATTTACAATGCAGACTACAAAGACAGCTTTTATTCAGCTGCAAACTATTAAAATGCTTTATTTCTCTTAAAAGTATTGATCCAGACACAGTTCAGGCACCAACACCTTTTAAAAAGTATTGATTTAGCACCAATATCAGAGAAAAACAAACAATACTCAACCCTACATAGGATGTAGTTAGGCCAGCATGGTCCCAGGGAATAAACAACATACCTCAAGCTCAACAAATAGCGATTATCATTGTTCACCATCAGTAGACTTAGTTGTTGACTCAAAGTCTTGTCAGGAGACAGCAAAAGTATCTTTAACACCACAGCAATAAAAGCTTTTAGTGCAGCTATCTGATCTTCTTTTAATAAAGGAGAGTTGTCCAGTTCTAATAAGACTGCCACCATAGCTGCACCCATGCTAATCTCGTCAACCATTGTTAACAGGCTTGTAGTACAACTAAACCATGCCCATAGTTACTGCCTTGTTTTCCTCAAGTGACACTGATTGGTCCATTCATTCTCTGATTGGAAGCAAACACTTTTAACTTGAAGTTTTGCAAAGGCAATCTGCAGGATGACTTAAGGCCCGCTCAGACTACATGAATTCTGCAAGATTTTGGCCAGACTGCAACGTCGGAGCTCATCGTCAAACCTCTGGCTCAATTTTGTCACACTGGGAACAACAAATGCTCTTGCAGTGTGACATAACACATGACCACGACTCAACAAGACTAGCATGTTGGAATTTTTCCTGCATCGTCGTGTAACGGTTTGACAGCCTGACCTGACGTCAATGAGAATCCTGACACCTACAACAGGAAAGCATTTGCTCCTTAGCTTTGCATCATTTACAAGAATCCCTACTTTTAATGTATTCATTGTACTTTTAATTTTCTTTATGTTATCACATACATACCTTAAGTTCTATCTGAAGGAAATCCAGTCCATATTGTCCTCCTCTTGATACATCCATAACTGTTCTCCATAATCTATAATCCAATCCATAACTATCCATAGTTTCTTGTACTTGTTTTCTACTTGAGCTGCACTTTTTGAGCTGCATTTTACACGCACCTTGCACGCATTCCCAGGCCTAATCCAGCACAACACAGACTGGGTTCCCAGGAACCATTGGGACCCAGGGGCGACTGCCTGCGTTGTGGAGACGCCAGCTAGGAAGATGATGGCCTCGAGGACAGCCATCACCAGGCTGGAGAAGTACAGGTCCTAGGTTGACACGGCAAAGTGCAACACCGGCATATGCCCCCATACCTGACCTGACTTAACAGAAACATTGACAATAACAATAGGAAGAATTTTTATTGCTAGTGAAATCTTAAAATCATGTTGGGTGCTATGACATTATAACCCCCTTAACTCAAAGCCAATTCGTGTGATTCATTTGGCATCCATTTTAAATCTAAGATTTGGTGAGGTGTTTGGTTGATTGCCATTTGGATTTGCTGTCTGTTATGACTGAAAAAGGTGGTGGCATGCTCAGCTTGAAAACATTCCTTTTTAAATGACTATGTCCATGTTGCAGAGCACTCTCTCACTGTGCAGGTGGTTATTTACTATATATGGGTCCAGTTCCATACTGTAATTGTCTTTGGTTGTACTGTAATGTAAAGGCAGTTTAAGACAGAGATGAGTAGGAGGAGGAGGAGGAGGAGGAGGAGTAATAGGAGGGTTGATTTAGTCATCCTTGGGGCACACAGCCCAGTTCTCACTGCTGCTGATAAAAAAGGAAACAAAGCAGATCACTGAAAACTTTACCAAAGAGAGGACAATTGTCTAAGTGATTAAACAATGAAAAAGAAGCTGTAAAACACTTGTCTAATTTACAATAGCACCACTAAGGTGCCGGACTACAGGCCAGACATCACATAAACTCACACTGACACTGTACTCCCACTCACATGACTTGGTTCTCACAGCTCAGTTAAACAGTTCACACATAGTTTACCAGACAGCGTGCCTGGCCTGGCCCGTTGAAAAACACACTTTTTTGTGCCAAATGAGCATCCACAACAATGTTTCTGAAAACAGCTCACAGCAGGTCCATGGTTAAGAGAGAGACACAGAGGGACACTGCTCTGTCTACTTCTCTCTCACCCTGATCACTTGAGGGATGATCAACTGGCAAAATCAATTGCACACAGTCTAGGATATGGTACACTGGTATTGGATTTCAACTGTTATGTTCCTAGCAAAAGGCAGAGCCTTTACTGACTCCATTTAATGACCACTTCAATGTTTACCTTCAACACAATGAAGGCTGTTAAAGTTCTTTACACTATATTACACAGATATGGTGAAAAAATAGAATTTCATTCAGCTAAAACCACTCCATTGAAGAGTTTTACAGGTGGCATTATGGATTATTTCACCTTAAAGTGTGGGGTCAATGTCTGAGAAACAAGAAATGCAACAAAGTCAGGTACAAGCTCAGACTGTGGTGACCCATCACGCCCCCACAGGTGTTTTCAGTTATCCTCTGATTAGATACTTTCTTACCTAAAAGGTATGCAGAGGTCAACACCCTCTACACTTACAGGCATCACACTAAAGTGTAAGTCCTAACAGTGTACCTGTTAGGTAAGCTGACAGGAAAGTCTGGAAGATGTCCATCAATCACAGACTGTTCTTGTCAGCACAGTCATGAGAGACGGTCTAAACAGAGGAAGACCTTGAAAACACCTGTGTGGTTGAACTGTGGGTGAGTAGGGGTTTAACCCTCGGGGGGTTTAATGACACGTTTGAGAAAAAGCTGTCTTTAAGTATTATCAGACTTTAGGTGCCACTTTGTTGGTGTCAGACTATGATTGACATTAAAAGGTCAGATGGTGCAAATAAAAACTGAGAGCTTTGTTATCTGGCTCATCAAGACACTGATGTACATTTCATTAAAAAATAAATATGAAGAAGGCAGAATAAACTTTAAACTCAGATCTAGCTTATGAGAAGAATTGTACTAATTCCTACAGTCGATCCAAGCAGTGCACACCGCCTAGTTTTCCCATCATGCCTTGTGTGTTCAGATGTGTTTTAGATGAGTTAAGATGCCATCTGTTGTGCAGTGATCACTGCTGGGATTCCTTTGCTCATGTTTTTGGTGGTTAATAGTTGATTTTCTTTATGTTAGACACTTCAGCACCTTGAGTGAAGTTATCCACTGAGTTACTAACTTAATTAATTCACCTCAAGTTAAATGTCTGTGTAACCTCGCTCAACTTTTTTACAGTAAAACAAGACCATGCCTTAAGAAACTTGATTAATATATTAAAACATGGTGTATGTGTGGGGGAAGGGGGGTGGTAGTCAAAAAGTTAAACAGGTGTGTCAGAATCCCAAATAGCGGTAGGTCCCGTCCTTCCACTGTGACATGTAACCTTTGCTGACCCCGTCCCTGCGCGCTGAGCCCGTATCGATATCCCTTGTGCGCTTGGCTCTGCAGGGTTAAAAGGTCAGTGTACGCTCATCTGTCAGTAACAAACTAGCTTGGAGGGCTACACCTAAAACTACTTCCGCAAACCCTCTCGCTTCTCCTAAAAACATGGGCGCCTTTTGCTGAGTGAAAATAGAAATTCTCTCACAGTAAAACCTCAGTGAGCAACTACACCATCATTCACTTTTTGCTCTCAATGGCATTCCTTTGTGCACCAACACAGGATGTCAGGAAATGTCTGACATGGCTCGACTCTATCAATCTCTTCTCCTCTTTTTGGCTCTCTACTGCCTCCTCACACAGTCCTGTGCCAGGGAGTTTTAAAATTAAAATATATGTTATGATGCTGGGTATCAGCCAATGAGTACTGATCCAATGCTAGAGTAAACTTTCTGAACCAACTATGCTGTGGAAAAGTGGCACATTATTTTAGCCCTACTGTGAACTCAGACCATGGCTCAGTAATTAGAATCATAATGTGCAGCCTCTCTGTGACACTTAAGAGTTGTTGTTCCTGCTAATTATTGTGAGTTTTACTGCTAAATATTAAAATAACCATGAAACAGAGGGCAACATCACAGCCTCTCTCTCACTTTCTCTCCATGATGTGCTATTCAGTCCATCTCCGAAATCATCTATGTGTTTAAGCATGGCATGATGACCGAACAGCCTGCCACTGGTTAACAGTCCCTCACAAAGCAACAATATGGCTGTGAGATTGATTGATTCAAAATGGATAAAAAGACATTCAGTGCCAGATTTACAGGTGTGAATTTAATCTTTAAAGTCCCAGAAAAGTCAAGAAGAATCCAGGCCCACTAGAAAAACTTCCATAAAGTCTGCAAGGCCATGGATAGCAACACTGGAACAGCGCAGCAGCTAGATTCAAGGGGGGAAAGGGGGAGAGGCTATGTTTTATGGTTCAAAAGTTATTCAACTTTTAATAAACCTGTGCCACTTCTTGTTATACAAAATAATTCCAATCTGGAAGGGATTTTAACAAACACATGCAGAGAAAAATGAATGTCATGCTGCCTCCAACCTTTGCTGCTGCAGTGGGTCATTAGTTTGGTTTTTCTTCACTGTCCTAAAAATGGTAGCATGCAGCAGTCTCCAGCAGCAAAGAGGAAATGGTTTCTGGTTGAATAAACTTACATTTATCATATATATAGTTTGACAAAACAGTATCAGACTGGTGCACCAACACATGTACTTGGTGATACCAATATCCATATTTCAAGCAGTAATGGACATATTTCTTAGCACCGGTATACGAGTCAGTGTACTAACATGCACAAGACACCCCAGGTCCGGGACTTACAACTGGGAGTGAGATAGCCTTGAAGCTAAACTGTCGCTAAGATAATCCTAATGCATTCAACTGAAAGAAACAGATGTATCTATTTATTTGAAGGGTTTCAAAAAGACAGTATTAAAGGCCATAAAGCATGGTTCCATGGTTTAGTTTGTCTTAAGGAACAAGCAGCGTAATAATAATCTAGCTGAGGGCCACAATATCCTAAAGTTTTCCGCATCCCCCACTGCACACATAAGAGTTATCGCTGCAGTAAATGGACAAAAAAAACCCAACAACCCTGCATTGACCCTGCACTGTTGATGACTGTGATATCAAAGCTATTTTTCAGGCTAACTTAATAAACTGACTTACGTTCCCAAAACTACAGAAACAAATAAGCCGAAGACTTTTTTATCAGTTACAGTTACTTGCTTGTCGATCAAGTCTGCATGACATTCAGGTTCAAGAAACATAATCTGATGTCCAGAGGGACAAGAGGGAGAGATTTCTTAGTTTGTGCACTTTGTCAGTAACTCTAATAGGCATGAATTGACGCCCATTTGGAGTTCTATATTAAGTTCTGTAAGAACAGCATGGCTACATGTACTGCATGCTATCTTTGAAAGGAACTGACTGTAGGAAAACCTAAGGATTGTATTCTGGATGTACTGAATGGTGCTCCAGCTGGTTCAAACACCATCCGTGGCATTAGAGAGAGTTTAATGGGTCAGGGCTGCAGTGTCAAACACCAGTCAGGACTCTAAGCATACTGCAGGCCAAGTTTAGGATGTTATGTTGAACTTCAAACTACCACAGGGGATTGCTTGTATGTTGTAAGGTCTTTGCAGGATTGAGACATAAAAAAGTGACACTGGATCCCCTCCATCTCATCTGCTCCACACAGGATCTGATCTCTTTATTCAGATATGGGCAAGAATGCAGCACTGAGGGATGTTAGCGGGAAGAGAGTGATTAAAGCTTTGAGTGCTAAATCAAAACCCACCTCCAGCAGCTTTGAAATTAAGCTCCTCGAATACCAGAGGATTCCCCTGAAACGCAAGGCTGTCTGTCAGAGTGCACTGCTGGGAGAGGAGAGGAGCACAGCTGCAGGAACTCTACAGGATAGATGCAATATGAGTGGTTTGGACGACACACTCACACACAGGCACGCATAGGAAAAGCTCTCACCATATGTTCAGGCAACTTTACCTCCGATTCCTCAAATTAACACTGTTTTAACAGAATCCCCTCTCTGGCCAGCGTGCTGCAATGTTTCCATCTCTGATGAACTGATGAGGACAGAACTGCGTATTTCTTCTGTTTTCCTCTGGCTGCAATTTAAATCCCATTAACCCCCTCACCCTCTCTCAGCCTCCCACTCTGCTTTTCTCTTCCTCTTCTTCTTCCAATAAGTCACTTGACATAATTTTTCTCTCCCTTTTTCAACTTCACATGCAGTTTTGATGTGTGATTTTGCCCTCACTCCTTCTTTCAGTACACTATAAATCTTCCTTGGCAACACTGTCAAGAAGCCTGCATGTTTTTCCTGTGACAGCAAATACCAGCTTCACAGGATATGGGCCGTGCAGTGAGAACACGGTCGATCAATTGCAGCCACACCCAACATGGCATGAAAACACAATATGCAAACATGCACACACATAGAGAGGGTAGCATATCAACATGGAAAGCATAATCATGAGCATCCTTTAATAAACTACAACACACAGACACAGCGACTCCAAACTCCACCCAGAAGACCACCGTACAAGGAAAAACATTCATGCAGCAATAAATACACAGCCTGTAAATATAAGAGTGAGAAAAAGTCTTTGTGTTTAGCTGTAGGCTTCAATTGTAAACATTCTGTATGTGTGTTGTGAACATTTAACTTGGATGTCATATGTTTACCTTACAGCATTTTAACATCTCTTAGGTTGATTCTTGCATATTTTCTTGTGAACACTTCTATCATTCTAAAATGTCGTAAACAAGTGAATACAATCTCAGATTTATCAAAGACACTTGAAAGTTCAATTTTCAACTGAAAATGTGTTTTTAAGCACAGAGTCATGGGAGGAAAGATTAATGAAATGTTTTCCTCAATGCATCCATCCCTCACTTCTCCTGCAGAATGGAGCAATTTATCTTCAAATACAAAGTATGACAGCAATCTGGCTGGTGAAAACGTCTGAAAATCAGAAAATGTTTTAAAAATGAACTAATCAAATAAACTAGGCCACCATGCAAAGAGGTTTCTCATCATCAACCAATGTTTAGATATAGACTTTTGGAAGCCTTTTATAAAAACTACACAATTATAACATCAGTAAAGCTTTACTTAAGCTGAACTCATTCTAAAAGCAGCACTAATGAATGTATTTGTCATTTATAAACTCGCATATGAATACTTTATTGATGCATTAGTACATTTTCAAATGTACTTGTGCTTGTACAGCACTATTCTAGTCTCCTAACTACTCTGTGTTCTTTTATACCAGAGGTCACACCTATCCATTCACACCCATTCACTCCACATTCACACGCTGATGGCAGAGGTTGCTATGGAGAACTGGCGATCAGCAATAGCTAATCCCAGTCCAGTGAATCTGTACGCACATCCCTGATGAAGTGGTGGGAGCAAATTGAAGTTAAGTGTCTCCCAAGAACACAACAACATGTGCCTGATGAAGCTGGGGATTGAACCTTCTGACTGATGGCTGACTCTACCTGCAGAGCCACAGTCACATGTGTAAGCCTTAGCATAGTCCTCACTGTACCTCTATACTAACTTTTGAGTGTTTTTTATAGAACTTTAACACTCACCGTTTACATATGACTTAATTATATGTATGAATTATTATAGCAAGATTATTATAGCAATTCAGAGGCTTTTGGTCCTTGGTCCCCCCCAGTCCTACTATACTCTTGTGAGGTTTGGATGTTGACTGATGGCCAGAAGCACCAGCTGGACTCCTTTGTGACAACTTCTCTTCTGCACATCTTTTGGTATCGTTGGCAAGACCTTGTGTCTAATGCTGACATTCTCAGAAGAGCGAGTATAGGAAGGGTCAGCTGCCTGATCAAGCTCATTACGTACTGGGTGCCCAGGACCTGATGGGCTGGTCCAGACAACAGGGGTGACCACATGCATCATGGGAGGGAGGGGGCAGCTGGGATGATACCAGGAGAGATGGGGCATGGGCCTGATGCAGGCCTGGAAGATGGCCACCAGGAGGCCACTTACTAATGCTTTATTCGTGCTTCATAGTGTGTTGCTTTTAGAAAGTATTCCAGATCTTATATTTGATCAAAATGCCTATTTTTTTCAAAAAGACGTAATACATGTGTGAGGTCATGAGATTTTACTGTGAGTGCCAGTGAAAGATCTGTTGACCTGCAGCACTTCTGCACCACTCCAGCTGGTCCTCCACACTTACACACTCGCC
Organism: Cheilinus undulatus; assembly: GCF_018320785.1. Classification (NCBI taxonomy): domain Eukaryota; kingdom Metazoa; phylum Chordata; class Actinopteri; order Labriformes; family Labridae; genus Cheilinus; species Cheilinus undulatus. Next base: position 16,062,530 of record NC_054865.1, read on the forward strand.
ACAAGTCATGTTCAATAAACGCACAGCAGCAGAACTTAAACATGAAGACCATACAGCACTCCTGTTTCTGTGTGAGTGTTTGACTGTTACATTTAACAGCTACTAGAGTGTCCTGTAGCAGATCTCATTTCATGGACTGATTCAAATTCTTACCAAGTAGTGAACTCAGACAGCCTTTCACATTTCACAGGATACACGAACAATAATGTTTACACCAAGGTGAGTTGTATAAAGACTTAAAAATAAGATCCCACTCTGGCCTTGATAAACAACTCTATTCTTAAAATCCTTAGTCAAACTGTCATTGTTCAGAAGGTCTGAGTTTGAGAGCACTGAAGGAAGTAGAGAGTGCAATAAACACCATGTGATTATCTCTGTATAGCCCTGAGCCAGATGGGCACTCCCCCCTGACAGTCCAAACCCCAGCAATGACTGACACTCAAGCAAATAGCATGATACAAGAGGACAAGGCACCTGTTCCCCCGCTGCTCTTTTCTCACCTCCCCTTCCCTGCTGAAACACACACTGGCACTTTCTCAGCCATGAGGTCATCAGTTCGCTCAGGCCAAATCTGGCACTGACACCTGCGACACCTCCAAGCCCAAAATGATCACCCGAAACCCGGCCTGCTGTGACACCCAACTCATCCTACTGGTCTTATGACTTCCAAACACTGGCAGGCAGAAAAGCTGGTCCCATAATTAAACTGTGTATCAGAAGTGTCTCCAAACTATGATTACTATGAGCTCATGTGATGCAAGCGGGCAGACAATTTATAGACACTTGTGTCTGGAAATCTGCTGTCAAAAATATGTGACAATTCCTCATTACCATTTTCTGGAACCAAAAACTGACGTCTTCAGTTTCTTCTTTTGTCTGATCAACAGCTCAAAACCCCAAAATCCATCACAAACATGACAAGAAGTCTCACTTAACAGGCTGAAATCATAAAATGGTTTACTTTCTGGCTTGGAGATTAATCACCAGAACAGCTAATTAAAATATTTGGTGATTAATTTTGTTCCAGTTAATTGATTAATCAGTGCAGCTCTTCTCCAAAGAAGTCTTTTAAGTAGAAAGTTAGAAGGACCTCTAAAGACAGCTGGTTGTGAGTGTGCAGCATACTGTGTTTGCTGAGTGTGAATGGCATCCACAGATGTTGTTCATGTGTCCTGCATGAACGGACAGTCACTATCTGTTTGCATGACAGAGCTGCTCACAGAGCCAACTGCCTGTCTAATTGCTCCTTAGCTCTTTATCAGCACATCGCCTGCCTTGATTTTCCCTACATTTGTTTACAGTAAAATTGTCAAAATTTTGAGACTTCAATACCTCTCAAAAACATGTGTTACAATAAAGTGAAATTAAGTTTTTTCTAATTTCCATAATCAGTAGAATCACAAAGGACTGAAACATTATGAAAAGGCCATCTGTTTTAAGTTTTCAAAGAGAAACAAATCCATCAAAAATGCAGGCAAAATTCCTGCACACTGTCTACATTGTACAAAATCAGTAATCAAACCAAAAGATTACCCAATGCTGAGTGTCTAGAGCTGTTATAGGTATCTAGTAGAGATGGGCAATACCAATGATTTTTAATTTGATACGATACCGATACTTTTTGATGTAATTTTATCAATACTGATACCAATACTGATACTTTTGAAGAAAGAATAAAATATTGGACTTGCAAACTTTCAAAAGTTACACATTTCAGGCAGTTAAAAAGGCGTATGCAGGTCATTCAGAAATTCATTTAGGGGAAAATTCAATTAAATTAAGATATTTAAGCAGGTAAAAAAAAAACTAGAATTAAAGCACAAACTTGTATGTAGAATTAAAATATTCACAATACAACCAATTCCTTTTCTTTTTTAAAATTCAGATAGAAGGGCTATATTAGCCATCCATACCCACTAATTTGAAACAAAAATGTAACTTGGTCTTTATACATTTTATGGTATTGGCATGTGTTCTCAGTATTTTTTTTATGTTTTCTTACAATTTTGAAATTTACTTAGGGGCCACACTGAGTGAAAAAGACAGCCAGGTTCACATCACAGACTATAGAATGAATTCATATGCTAGCGAGTGGAGTTGCAGAAATCTGTTAATGATTGGTTCTCAAAGTCACATGGTACAGCAGGATCGACATGTCTGATTAGTCCTTAGGCCATGTGACACGGACAAGCAGATAAGGCATGTTTGATTGGTCTCCAAATTCACGTGACTGGCAGTAAAGCCAAAACAGTCTGGAAGAGAGAGAGGTAGGGAGGCACTCAGCGGAGAAGCAGTGGTGAGATGTATTTTATAATACTCATTTGGTATCGATACTTTGCTGAAGGGATCGATACCAAAAGAGTACTTGGTAAATATCGATATATCGATACTTCAGTATCGATACTCCCACCACTAGTATCTAGTTACATTTTTACTTGGGATGCACCAGTTGAGATATTAGGGCCCATACTGATACCAGTGTTTTCAAGAAAATAACAGTTTAGCCAATGCCAATATTTGTCTTAAATACTTCTTTTAGTACAAGACTCCAACTGAGCCAGCATTGTCGCTTGTGTTTTAGTTTGGTGACTTCTTTTGCCTAAAAGAATCAGCTAGATATCCTCCTTCCAATATACTCCTCTTCTGCATCAATGCAGTGCTGCATTCAGGCGTTCCACTGATCAAGGCAGTTCAATAAGCCTTCTTCAGACAGATGTCTCAGAACCTCTGTGGTTCTTTTCTAAACCTCTGGCACAGACTCAAAACATGTTCCTCTGAGCACGGATCTGATCTCAAGAGAAAGGAAAAAGCCACACAGTGCTAGATCAGGTGAATAGGGAGGGTGATCAAGCACTGTGATTTTTTTTGGGCCAGAAACTGCCAAAACTGCCAAAAAACTATTTTTTTACAGTTGTGTTCTCTTTGTTTGGACTTGTAAGAGTGTTGATTCACCTTTTTGGAAAACACTCCTCCAAAGTAATACCCATAATGTCAAAGAAATCAATCAACATCACCTTTGGACTTTCTTTGTGGTGCTTTCTTCCACAGTGGTGGTTTCCAATTCTCTGACTGCCGTTTTGTCTCAGGATCAAATTGGAAGACCTAAATTTTCATCAAATATAATCACTCCTTCTAAAAAATGTGGGTTTCCTTCAGTTTGTTCCAAAATGTCTCCACAAATTTGCTTACATTTTTCCTTTTGATCAGGAGTCAGAAGTTTTGGAATAACTTTGACAAACAATTTTGTCATGTTCAGATTTTCATGCAAAATTTTCCAAACTGTCTTTTTATCAATGGAGACCATTCCTGCTATCATTTTTTAAAGAGTCATTTATCATTTGGAATGATTTGTTCAATCAGTGTGTCTCATTATCTAACAGCCATACCTTGTGTGAATTTACTGTATGTCCACCTAGGGCTTCTTTTCATAGAATTTCTGCCACATTTGCTCCAGACCCCCTTGGAGCCTTGTGATCCACTTTTGGGTCCTGATCCCACAGGTTGAGAACCACTAGTATAAAGCAGCTATCAGGCAATGATAGATGGTGGCTGATGATGAGATTCCAGGCTGCAGAGCATGTAACTTTCTAAGCATATATTTTTATATGATCAAGTCATTGTTTCATCACTGTTAGTGATTTATTCTCCGTCTTTGTCTTGTGCCCAAAGGAAGTTAACATTTGAGAGATGATGGACTGACATGAATTTCTCACTCTTGTGGCCTGAGCTAAATTTGAGGCATGATATGGAGACACACTGACATGGCTGTTTCTGTAGAAAATGAGGTCAAATTGGCCTTTGATGCTGCATTTTTTAAGGATTCATGTTAAAACTTCAATGCATCACGACTTGCTTTAATCTAACTTCCTTGCAAACACTTCTCAACTTGGCCAAACCAAAACAAACTGTTGAGCAGCACTGTGTGAGACGCACTCACTCAAGCTTGCTCAAATAAACACACTCACACACCCACATGCACACAACAAACACAAAGCTGGCCTCGGCCTTCAAATCCACATAATTGTCCTCTGGTGTTTAGAGAAGGAGGGTTTGATGAAAATGTTTGTCTCATCATTGTTCATCCCAGCTGTGCAGACCCCCACAACTGAGCTTCCCCGTATCCAGATACACACACACCCACAAACACACATTATACAAACACAACCCCACCATAAGGAAAGTTTCAGGAACCATAAACTTAAGTAAGACAACAGTAAAAGAATGAAAGCACCATGTGCTTTACAATTATCACTCAGCTGTGTTTCTTTATCCCCTTTGCACAATAACACAATCATTCCTTGTCATGTGGCTCAGAGGTCAAATCAGGGCAAACAGATTGTGGGAATGTTGGAGTAGAGGATTTCCATTTTCAAGAAGCTCATGGATGTCTGAGTCATTCCTGCTCGGTCTTACCTTGTGTCTAGATTTGGGCGAAAGAGGCTCTGATTCTTTCCGCTCCCTGTCTGATGCTCCTTGCCCCAGCCGGTCTCTGTCCTGCTGCATGCTCTGTCCCACCTGCACCAAAGCTTTACATTCCACACATGATCCTATCACCAGTCTTCTCCCATCATCCACCAGGAGCGTGCGTGCACTCCGAGGTGCATACAGGAACACGGGCAGCCTGGCCACAGTAACAGCACTCAGCCTGCCTAACCTGCGCTGCTCCTGCCTGCAGAAGAAGCACACAAAAGCCTCGCAGCTGTACTGTCGGGCCCAGGGAGAGCTGGGAGGCTGAGGGGGGTTTGGACCGGATACACTAGGGGTTGAAGGAGTGGAGCGACCTAAGCCTTTGCTTTCATATTGGGCCCACTGGGTGTGTAGGTCATGGTAGCAGAGGTTACATGCTGACACTAGGCCTGTGGCATCAACGGGCTTTGCACCAGGAGCAGGGGGATGCACTGTGAGGAAGGGGAAGAAAGGCTCCCTCTCCCCACAGCGACCAGGTGGGTTCACATGCAGCTGGTACTCTCCACCTGCACACAGCTCAGCTCCACACAGGTAACACACCGACACAGAGCTGTTAGTGCGAGAGGGAACACCAGCCTGGGAATTTGAAGATCCAGGCCCCTCAGCTACCATTGCAGCATGGTACCTGACCAGGAAGGAGCTGACAGAGGTGATGAGGTCCTCACTTAGGCTGAGTCGGTATGCGCTCCAGATCTCCTCCAGGATACGATGGCACTGTGGGCAGCAGTGCACACAGCCGTTCCTCACTGCTTTGGCGTTAGGGGGGCACGGCAGCATGTTGATGAAGGGAAAATACATCGCACCACGGGATTTTCCAACACCAGCCTGTGCATAGGCTATCCTCATATCTCCTGCACACTCCTGACCACAGAGGTAGCAAGCATCACGGGAGGCCTTGGGGTCAGGGATGCCCTCCATTGGCTGTGGGGGTTTCCCCTCTTGGGAAGGATGGAGAGGAGCAGCACCCTGGTTAAGAGGGACGACATACAGACGCTGAAGGACGGGCACATCCGCCAGTTGGAAGCTCTGCCACTGCTGCATGAGGGAGGCATGGCAGCTGCCACACACCAGGGTGGTACCTGCAGGACTGATGGGCATCGCCCCAGGGGGAGGGGAGTGAAGCCACAGGAAGGGAAAGAAAGGCTCACCCTGTGCCCTCTCCTGTTTCTGAACACTGACTTTAAACCTGCCATCATGTCTGAGCTCAGAGCCGCAGATGAAGCACACACACTCCTCTGGGCTGGTGTGCACTATGTGGGTGCTCTTTCTTGCTGAAAGGTCTCTTGCAGGTCTAAGTTGAGCTGTTGGAGCTGCTTTGCTGTCACACGTGTCATCATCACTAGTAATGTTAATCTCGTCCTCATCAGAGTTGTCACAGTGAGCCTCTCTGGGAGCTGCTATGTTGCGTTTATTGCCAGAAGATGACAGTGCAGTGTTGGGGTCGGCTCTCCCTCGGTGCAGCAGGGATGGATGTCTGGATGAGGCACAGCTGCTGTCGGCAGCACGCTGAATGTGACGCTGCTCCGCATGTCTGACATTCCCCTCCTCCAGCCAGCGCCTGTTGCGCATAATGACCCCGTTGTCTTGCACAGGTGTGTCAGACAGAGGGCTGTCATAGCACCGCGGAGGGAATCTCTCCTGAGACTTTGCCAGGGATTCTGATGATTGACACACATTATTCATAATTTTAGCCCCGCGCCTGGCAGGCAGGATACTCTCCGCTTTTGGTGATCCCTGCGGCACATAAACACCCACCGGGTAGCGGATTGCCCGCTGCGTATCCGGGCTGTTTTTAACACTGATGACATTGTTTTTCCTGACACTACTGTCTCTTGGCGATTTGTTTGATGATTTCAGAAACTTGTCTCTGCCCACACCGGCTCTGTCGATTAAATCCATCTCCTGGTCTGACTCGTTTTCTGAAAAAGATGAGAAATCAGACTCTGCGCCTCCGTCGTAGTTCTGGCTGCTCACGCTGATCCTCCTCTCCAGATCATAGGAGATATTCCACTCCTGTGGGACCCGCCGAGAGTCGCACTGATAAGGTCGTTTCAACCAGTACATGCGCTTCTCAATGGGCGTCCTGCTCCGCTCAAAGGAGTTCCACTGCTCCGTCAGGAAGCAGTGGCACACGGCGCACACCAGCGTGTGTCCATCCGGGCTCACTTCGCACGCGCCCGGTGCTGGCTCCTGATTCTGTAGAAACGGGAAGAACGGGAGCCTCTCTTTTTGATATGTCACTTGCAACCTTAACTCCTTTCCTGGTGTGACTCCACTTCCACATATGAAACAGTGAACCAGTCCCCCCAGTCCGTTCCGATCAGTCCTGGAAGTGTTACCGGGCAGAGGGCTGTCCTCACCGGGCATAGCTGCAGCCATGAGTCGGTGTTTCCGAGATAAGGGTGCCAGCTCCTTGTCACGGGAGGAGTTCATTGTTTTTACACACCCAAGGCTAGACTACATGGCATAAGTTAGGTCATGCTTGTGGTCTACATTTATCTGCAGGTCAGGAAATCACACAACCAATTGTAGTTACTCACTGAATGATAAGATAGTCCATTGAAACGGCAGCGTGCAGCGAACACAGCGAAGCGTTAACTGCTACCTTTCAGAGGCAGGGAGAAATTCATCCAAACATCAACGAAACAGCACAAAGTCCCGGTTAACTGACGTCTGAAGTCCGCATGTTTGCACTGGAGATCCGGAGGTAATATGACAGAAGTTGCTGGGATCACGCTCCCCTCTCCGGAGAACTTTCCTGCCTGCTCTGCAAACTTTGGCTGCTAACTTGTCTCCACTGTACACAGCGCCATCCCCGATTCATGGGACCCGCTCCAACACCCCCCCCCCCACCCCAAAGGCAACCCCCACCCCTACCAGCCCCCCCCCAGTAATAATTTTGCAGAGATTATGAGACCACACTCCCGCAGTAGCTGCCCATTCGTCAAAGTAAGCATGCAGATGATATCCACAGTTTAGCACGCACAGGGGCGTGTATGAAGTTTACAGAGTCCCAGTAAAGAGGCAAACTTCAGAAGGACTTCATACTGGTCAGTATCAAACCACGTGAGGAGGGAGCGTGTGAACTGGAAGTAAATAGTGAAAATAAACTATTGTCAAATAACCAGGGATGCTCAGAGTTCAAGGGGAACACTTTTACTTCATAATATAGCTTCATTAAAACATGAAGAAACAGCATATTCAAGTTTTCCTTTATTCTAGACCACAGTGAGCTCTACATTCTCTGTTCAAGTCTTTAATACTGTGTATGAGGAGGACTTCTTTTATTCTGTGGGCGGCAAGACTTTAGCTGTTTTGAGACGGCCATCACTGTCTTCAGCCTTTAAGGTCCAGGTACTGTTAAGCTTCATTTTTTATTTGCTGTGAAGTCATTTAAACAAATGTTCTTTTAATTTCACACAACACAAATTAATTGGTTTCACAAGCATTTTCATCCCATTAAATACACAGTCACTTTTTTGTTCATGTGATCTTAAAATGAATATTTTGTCGAGTTAAATCTCTGCAAGGCACACACATCTTCACAGACAAAAGAATCAAAGCAGCTCAAAGAGAGCCATCACAGCTTCTCTGCTGCAGAGTTCCTGTTGGCCTGGACATGAAAATGTCTCAGATGTTGTATAGCAGTAAAAAGTCTGATGACTCCTTCTACATGGTGGCATGTTTTAATGTTTGGATTTAAAATTTTTGGAAATAAAGTTCAGAAACTTTTGGAAATATGATTTTCAGCTTTCAGGAACTTTTAGAATTTTCATTAAAAATGATTGAGTTTTCCCTTTATTAGCGAAAGTGTTTCTCTTTTTTTTTCAGAATTTGCTGTAAAAATTTTCAGAAAAAAAGATTTTTGAAGTTATTCACAGTTTGTTTAAATTTATTTTTTTAAACACTTAGAATTTTTAATGGTATATTTCAAACAATTTCAGAAAACAACATTATTAACAACATTTTTTTCAACATTTTTACTTGATTCTATACATTTAAACAGTATATATTTGATTTTTTTTCAATTATATTTTGTAAAACTTCTGGGATTTTTCCCGAACATTTTCAGGAATTTTAATGGACACTTTTGATTAAAATTAAGAATCTGCTTTGGGAAACTTTAGATATTAAGGATTTAGTATTCTTTTGATTGAAAGTTTCGAACATGAATTTCAAGAATTCTTGATGGATCTTTGAAAAATGCTTGAAAAATTAAAAAAAAAAAAAACTGGGAATTTAAGGGATTTAAAATTGATTTTTCCTTAACAATTGGGGAAATTCATTGTTTCACTCTAGGGACTTTTAAAACAATGGGTTTTTCAATATGTTAAATTTTTAAGAATTTTTGGAAATAAGTAATTTGAGGAACAAATGCTCCATATTTTTCAATTTATATTGAAATAATTAAGATCTAAAACGGATGTATTATTTATGTATTTTTAATTTGAACAGAAAGTTTTGGGAAAATGTTTATCCAGAGTGCATGTTTAGGAATCCTAAATGGGAATTTGCAAGCTGATTTCTTTTAGATACATTTTAAACTGAAGTTGTGATCGATTCTTAGGAATGTTTCCCAAACATTTTTGGATTATTGAAAACTTGAATTAAAATGTTATGATTTTCCAGTAGGTTGTTTTTGAAGAATTTCTGACATTTTCTAATCAGAATTTTCAAAGGGAAGTTTCCTTTTAAATGTGTGAAAAAAATTCTTCTCTGATTTAAAGCTGCAGTGTGTAAATTGGGGAAAATCAGTGAAATCTAATGCTCAGATTCTAGATTGGGATGCTCACCTTTAATGGTAACTGTAGCAACCAGCGGAATTGAAAAAGAAACTTTTTTTGTTATTTGGTCCCACTGTGTTACATAGAAGGGATCCTCTCTATGCATGAATCAAAGGCTTAGTCTAACTAAGTAAAGAAAATATGCACACATCCAGGGGATTAAAAATCTGTTTAGAAAGACTTATTTCTAATTATTATGTTTTATTTTTACCAAGTTTGTTTCTCTCAGTGCTGCCAGGCCAAAGACTGCACCTTTAATAGGAACATTTTCATGCAAGTTTCAGAAATTTTATGAGATTTTTCAATGCGAATTTGATTTAAATTTTAAGGAAATCACTTGGGCTTCATGAAAATGTTTTTGGGAAAAATAGTGTTATTTTGAGAAATTTCTCTGAATTTTCCATTATTATTTTTGGAGAATGCCAATATCAATTTTAAATCATTTTCAAGGACATTTCCAGAATTTTCAGTTTTATTATTATTATTTTTTTAAACATTTGTGAATTTCAAATAAATTGCAAGATTTTGGGGGCATATTGAAGCTAAAGTATATGTATATAGTATGTATATAGTATATATAGTTTGGACTGGGAATGAAAGAAATAGAAATTCCTCCCATCCCAGTTTGGTCCTCACACCACTTGGTGTTTGGTCCTGTTGAGAGAGTGAGGCACCAGCTTTAACAATACCCTAGTGCTGTCTATGTAGCATAAAATATATGACTCAGGATTACATCTGGCCATTTTCATAGTGTCTCCACCGAGGGGGGGGGGGTTTAGGGGCTAAAGTTTAGTAACACCGGAGAGCATCACTGGTGGCATATAAACAATTAATTTCATAATTTTATTTAAAAACCAACAAATTTCAATCAACCAGTTCTGTTCCAAATGGTCTTTTCCCTCTTTAAGTGTTCCTCACTCAGAGTGAAAGACTAATGAGGAGTTGTCAGCATAGATTTACAACACTGCCCTGCAGTGTCAGATCTTGGAACTGCATCATCTGGGAATTTCCCCCCTATATGCAGTCAGTGAGACTGAGGCTGAAGCAGGAAAATCACAGCTGAGAGAAAGCAAAAGCAGGTCACCGACCTTCTTTCCCTCATATCTCATTTTTTTTGTTCTCTACACATGTATCTTCATCCAAATTTCTTTAGATTTTTCAACTTGGGTAGAAAACGCAGTTTTGGTGGTAAAACTGGTTGTGAATGTATGGGCACTGATCTGCAAGTAGGGGTTATAAGGCTGGAGTTTGATTTCAGAGGTCTCATATGAGAACATTACTGTAGTTCTTAGTGGCTGGCCATGCAGGACAACTGAGTTTGATAAGCCACCACTGACAGACAAAATGGGATACAATGCATCACTCATGCTCTATGTGTCAAAAACTGTGACCTAAACATGCAGATTCTGGGCATGTATGATCGATATATACATTCTGAGTGATATGAAGATTTAATTGGATTTACACTATCATACCACACTATCATAATGCATGCTGGGAGGAATGGAAAAGGAGCAGGAGTGAGGAGAGGAATGGGAAGAGCTGTGTGGGTTTGCATGTGTGTGTTGAGTGGGGGTAAGGGGGAGAAAGGGAATGCAGAGGGGGAGCGATTTGAATAAAATCCTCTTGTTGAGTAGTGTAGGGCCTCCAGGAGTGTTGTTAGAAGAAGGTGATGACAGGGCCAGGAGGAGGGCAGAGACACTACACTGCTCTGTGTGTGCGTGTGCATGAGGGCATGTATGTGTCAGACTCAGGCTTGTTATAAAAACATGAGGAGGCTCAAAGATTAGATAAATAAATAATAACCTGATGATAGATAGATAGATAGATAGATAGATAGATAGATAGATAGATAGATTGATCTGCTTTGTAAAGTGAAAGGAGACCTTAAGGTGCAGTATATTTCTCGTTTAATACACCTGATACCACATGAAGTTATGAACTAGATAAATTCCATTCATGTGCATGTGCAGAGCAGGCGTACAGTATGTCTTTTTGCATGCATTACTCATGGCACCCTGTATGTGTCTGGGCCTTCAGGGCACATCTGTGAGGCATTATTTTAGAGTTACACCACAGGACTCCATACTTCACCACAAAGACCTCCTGGGATCTGGACATGTCAGTTAGAGTGAGAGAAAATATACTCATGAGAGGAACTGCTTTTTTTCTAACAAACCAAGAAAAAGAAAAGGTGTTTGATACGTAGCTTTGAGGTCCAGAGCACAAATAAGAGTCTATGACAGAAGTGATGTCATCCTCTAACACTAAGAGCAGGTAGAACAGATAACAAGCCTCCTGTTGGCCACTTTAAATCAGGTTGGCATTAAAGCATGAAACAAAGGCACAGCTGCAGCCTTGATTATTTTGCTGATCTGCACTTAAATAAGACTATTACATCATTCATGGCATCCTTGCGTGTGATGCTCCACCTCTCTTGCAAGTCTTAGTCTTTCAGTTTAATCAGCATTTTTATCCCATTAGCCTCAGATGACATCACCAGCTATCACCTCTACCATCAGTGTCTGGTCTGCAGGGGATCGATCATGGTCCCACTCAGGGCTGACACCCTTCCATAACTATATGCCCCTGTGGAGTTCAAACGCCAAAAATTCACTGTCAAAATGTAATCTATCTCATCTTTACAAAATAAATGTGTGTCTTTGATTCGTTTACCAGCCTCTCCAGATTGAACTAGGATTAATGAGAACTTCTCAAAATACCAGAACTGAACAATTTAAGTGTACGAAGCATCATGCTCTAAATACGTTTTTGTGATTATGAACAGAATCTCAGACTTCTCCTCTCATCAGTTAACATTTTAATCATTTTGATTTTATTGCAGGAACAGGGAGTCTTGTGTTACACAACAATGTGTCTTTCCAGTTTCCATCTCATCATTGCCCACCTGTCAGACAGTACTTCTGCCCCACATGCTTTCAATTACTGCCTCAAGTGTTGTTACTTTCTGGTGGTATTTAAAAAGAGTTGAAGCACACCTAGCACTGATGCATTTTTCTGGTGTTCTTGCTTTTATTTTCTATAGTCTAAAAAGACTCAATAAGATCAAATGCAGCCATCACTAGTGAGTTAAATGCAAAACTTGTTGGGGGTCAGTTTAACATCCGTTTAGCATCATTCATTATGAAAGGAACTTTCACATTCAAGAAAATCTGTTATGTTTTCATTCAATAATCAACAAAAAAGTATCACTGTGAAACAGCAGTGATTTTTATCCCCAGTCATCAGTTTATGACAATACATCAGAACGTTTACCCTTCTTGGAAAGAGAAAAGTTGTCTAGTCTTAAATATTTGTAATGTAAGGGACGCTTTGAAAAGAGACTGAGATTCTCCTTTGGGTGGTGCAGGAAAGGTGAGAGCAGGAATGTCGATGAGTCCTCTTTGTGTCCCTTGATGGTGATATCTATTGTGTTTATTAAGCTTAAAAAGCAAGAAAACAACAGTCACGTTTAGCTGCCAAACACGGCTCTGCATCCTGCCAGCCAGGAAGTGAGGGTGCACATGCCATCACAGGGAGGCAACACAGGAAGTACACCAAGCCAAGGTGTCAGCAGTTCAGTTCACGAGTCATCACATTGGCTGTGAAAAAGGTTAAAGGTTATACATAATGTTTTAGAGAAAAGCACAAAGACATCACAACTGTGCATTTTTCAAAGGTGAGTGGCATTGAGTCTAGACATTTATATGTTAATACTTTATTAGAAAAAAGAAAATAAAGCATTTTATGATCTACTCTTATCAGATGCTGTTTTGAGCATGTTGTTAAGGGAAAAGGGAGACGGACAGAGAAGAGCCCTTGTTTATTTATTCTTTTATTTCTACAGGATCTCTTCCCTCTCTTCAAGGTCAGAGGTGCACAAAGGAATGTGTTTCCTCTGAACAAGGAAAAACTAACACAACCAGCTCATACAGTGTAGACCGGGCCATGGTTCACTGAGTTTTATGGACAATACTCCCTTCGCTCTGACAGATATTTCACAAAATATCTAATTCAGACCATTTAATACAAGAACATAAACACCATCCCACTAGAAAAGCTGTTGCTATCCTTATTTAACCCCATCTCAGGCCATGTTGAACTTCATTTCAGTGACTATAAACAGTGGCAATAACTTATCAAATAATTCATGGCAAAAAATTCAGATCCATAGGTGTGAGAATTATCTGCTTTAAAATTTCATTTATTCTGGAGAGTCGTTAGGTTTTTTGGCAGTTGGTTGCCAGAAAAAGGAACCTACTGTAAGTTTTTAATTTTACTTTGGACAAAGATGTTGCTAAGTCAATCAATTAGCTGATCAATCTTCAAAGAAATACTTTTACTGTGGGTTTGCAGCATTTTGGCTTTTATTTTGAAATGTTCCTGTTGACTATTTCCTGCGTGGGGTTCTGTTTCCCTCTTTACAGAGATTAGGCGTCTCCCACTGCACTGGCTCTCCTGGTACCTGCACACCTGATCCTCATCACAGCAGTCACCACCAGCTCTTAAGCTCTGCTCTGAGTTTTCACCGGCGCCAGATTATTCCCGCATCTCATGTGGTATCGGCCAACTTCCAGTGCTTGTTGTTACTTTGAGTAATTGATTTAGATTTCTACTACATGTGCCTTGCCTGTGACTAATCCTGCTTTCCCTCCGTCTCTTCCAGTGCCTCCACGAGCCGCCAGTGCTAAGCCCAATCTCTGTCACGCTGCCTCACCCTCTCCCTGGATTCACTTGCCACCTCTCCCCTCAAAGCCTCACGCCTTCAGCCCTCACATCCCCATGGATTCCCCTCTCACACCCTGGACCCTGGACCCCCCCCCCACTGCCTGTTTTTCCACAATAAATCCATTTAACTGCTTCATCTGTGTCTGGTTCTGCATTTTGGGTCCTACACTAAAACGCTCGATCTTCAGATCATAACATGTACAAGTCATTATGAAATGTTTCTGTCTTTACAGTTTCTCTTTGTCTTTAATGATGGTGAACATAGATTTCTGAAACAGTTGTAGGACGTCACGTTGAATCAGAAAAGCTGTACTGATTCAGTAGTTCACTGTAAAGGAAACAGAACACATAGCTCCCATTAAGTTCTTTTTTTGTGTTGATTTTGGTGCCCCCTGTAGGCTATACAGTATATCCTGTCTCACCTGTTTTCAAAGCGTGAGGCGCACCTCCCCTGGGGGGTGCCAGAGGACTTCAAAGGAGGTGAGACTGTGAAATAATACAGAGGCCCTGTCTACACAGAGACAAAAACGGTATATTCCGTAAAGACGGAATCGTTTTAAGAAATATCAGTGTAAACACAGAACCACTGAAACGACTTAGAATGCTGTAGTCCATATGCCAAGCCTGTACGTGGCGCTGTAACGCTGCAATGGAAATGCACCAAAGGAGAAGAAAAAGATCACAGAAAACTTACACAAACTTTCTTCTTGTTGCCATTCTGGTTGTTCTCCTCGTTGGATTTAAGAACATATGGTGTATGAGTTTAGCGGTGGTGGTAAAGGAGCATCAGATTTTGTTGTAAAAGCTATAACAAGCTCAGTAGCTTCTGCAGCACGAACACAAACCTGTAGTCCGCCATTATTGCTTTGGCCGGACCCGTGCAGGTGCCTTCAGAGAGCTACGCCGTGAGACGTAATCGTTTGAGAAAGATGCGAATAGCCGTCCACAGGGAGACGAAACAGTAGTCGTTTACGGATTTATGCACCCTGGGACCCGTTTTTTAAAAAGTATCATTTACAGTCACCCGAAACATTTCCATGTGGATGAAATGCCGATACGACAAAAAACTTTTGCGTGTACACCTGAATTCGTTTCTGTGTGGACAGGGCCTGAGTCAAAACACTCGAGCTCTGGGACCAAGTCACAGGAGCTTTTTTTTTGTTAGGAAGCTAAATGAACACTGAGCACTGTTAAAGCGATATTTTGGTAATTTTGCAGTTGCGGCAATAGTAATAGTATTGATTAGCCTCTAGTGATTTCTGTGAACGTTGCCCCTTCAAACAGGACATAATTGGAGAAGCTAGGCAGTACCAGTGGTTCTCAACTGGTCTTGCCTCAGGACCCACTAGTCTCTCCTAGAACAAATCATGACCAAAAATTTCAACAATACATATTTAGTTAATTGAATATGTTGCAGTCTGGAGCATGATTCTACCAAAATACATGTACACATAATGTTGGGAAAACAGAAGGGGTTAGTTTTACATCCTCTTTTCCCAACATTATGTGTACATTTTTGCCAATTTTCCAGAGATCTTGAGAAACTACATTATTGTGGGAAAAGTAGCTTTTTTCAAAAGGAGATAAATTTGTTGAAATATTAATCAAACATTTGAATTGATCCAATTTCACAGTAAAACATGGTAAAATTAAAGGTATTGATTTTTGCCACCATTTTTTTTACAGACACCAATTCACGACCCACTGAAAACTGCTCTGCGACCCACTTTTGGGTCCTGACCCACCAGTTAAGAACCACGGGGCTATACAGCATAGCAGACAGGTACAGTTTTCCATGTAATTTAGTGAGTTTAAGGTAAAAATGGGCCAAAATACAATGCTGACTCAATTTAACACTTTATAGAAAATTTGGAACTATTAATTTTTACCCAGATGGTCTTTAACATTGCAAAGCAGATGGATACGTTTCCATGTTTCTTACTGGCGAATCCATCTTGCAAAGCTCCCATCTGAACAGTTTGGGTCTGGTTAGAAAGTGACAGGACCAATCAACGACGAGGGGCAGTACATTCGGGCGCGACAGAGTCATGATGTAAGCAAGTAGCAACAAGAGGCCGGTGCAATTATGGTGGAATACATTAGCATGGATGCCGCTAAAGCACCAGTTTTATCAGAACTTGATGACATTTCTTTGTTAAAAGAAGAACAAAGAACAGCAGTGAGTTGTTTTCTTTTCAAAAACGACAAAAGTCGTGTGCTGACATGTCTACAGTTGCCATGGTTCATGTTATGCAATTCTCTATGGAGTTAACTCGTTGGTAGCAACACACCTCGGTTTGGGGCTACGACATCACGTGTTTTGTTGCTCTGATTGGCCTGTAAAGATGTGACAGAACATTCATCCAATCACCCTCCAAGTTTTTTTCAAAGGCTCTGCCCTTTTCAAAGCAACGTCTATGGGAGGTTTCCCAGATGGGTGTGTGAAAACAAATCCATCTGGTGTATCAGGTTAGATAACCTTTATGTTCGGCACTATTATGCAATGCAAGCTTAGGCTACCAGCTATGTGCTCTCCAGCCTCAGATTATTTTAACAGCTGTTTGTGTCTGCTGGCTTTATTGGTGGGAAAATGAAGTAACTTAAAACTACTTATTACTGCCCAGTTTTTTCACTTCAACAGCTGACTCGATGTTTTCATAAAGTCAACATAACTGTAGCTTATCTAGCTTTCAGCCATTAGAAGAATAAAACAACAGGTATGAACTTACTATGATAAATATCCATTCAGCCCCTCTGGTAAGGGTCGGTTTCTCCAATTTATCATCTGATAGTTGAAGAAGATCCATAAAACAACAGCGCTCAGAAAGGCAGGGATCTCTTGGTGGGGAGTGATGCAGGCTGCAGACTTCTGTAAGCTACTATCTTCACTCAGAAATGTTCAGGAGAAGTGTTGAAACTTCAGCCCCACTCATGACAACAGTCACCCTTGGACATGGGCTCACAATGTCCACACTTACACCGTTAGATAGGTCAGGATCTCTGCTGCTAACTAGTCTACACTAAAGTTTCTCTCCCCTCTTTCTTCCCACTAAGTCTCCATCAGTAGACGTTCCTCTGTGTACACCGGGTCATACAAGTATCCCCTCATATCCACAGTAAAAGGGCACATCATTGCCACTAGAGTTGATGTGATACTGATGCACATAGACATCACCTAATAGAATCTTTTCCTTGTTGGTTTGGTCTGCTTTAATAGGTCACAAAAAAGATTAGAATTCATTTTCTGATCCATAACTTGTTAGAAGTTCTAACAAGATCTCTAACCATCTATAAATACATCTGTTAAAAATACATCTCTCCAAGTCTCCGCCCTCTGACAGTGATGTGAAAAGGAAAAAACAGACTGTAGGACATGCAGAGCTTCTACTTTCCCCCACATCTAACCCCGTCACAGCTGTAGTTGACCTCTCCCCTCTTTCCCAGAGTGGTACAGCCTGGCTGGAGCCTTTGCGTGTGCATGTCCTCTGTGACACAAGTTTGACCCAATCCACTTTCACCTGTACTTGTCAGTCAGTCATCAGGCTCCTCCCCAGGCCTGAGGCTGTGGGCCCCTCCCAGTAGAGACCTTGAAAAGTCTTGGCATACTTCTGAAGAACATTCCTCTCTCCTCAGGTCACCATGACCCACTGGAGGAAGGATCCAGCAGGGACGAAGCAGAAATAATTTTTGGCTAAGTCATGACAGAACAAGGGAGATATGAAGAGGAATGTAAAAAGAGAGAACAAGTAAGAGGTCCTGATGGTGTCTCCCTGCTGGGTGATCAGTGGAACTGGAGATCCTGGGACACCTGTTCTCTACAGCAGATGTTAGAAAACTGTCTCTTAATTCTTCACCTGCTCTGGGTTACAATATGATGGCACCCTTGATAGGAAGTGGATTTGTATTTTCATTAAAAAAGTGCATACCCTTTAGGGACAAGTACGACGAGAGACTCATGTAGATATGAATAAGAAAAAGTGCAAAATTTAGAATTTTGGAGTGGCAACAGGGATGGGTAATCAGATTTCTAAGGTGGCCTTGAGTTGATTTATAATTTTGAAATGTTGACCCTCTGGAAAATTATGCTCATGCACTCAGTAATTGTTTGACGCTCCTTTTACATAGATTACTGCATCTATGCAACACAGCATGGAGCCAATCAGTCCGTGGCACTGCTGGGGTGTTAGAAAGCCCAGGTTTCTCTGATAGCAGCCTTCTGCTCGTCTGTATTGTTGAGTCTGGTGTCTCCCATCCTCTTTTAGACATTTCCAGAGATTCTCTATGGGGGTCAGGTCAGACCAGTTGGCTGGCCAAATAAACACAGTAACACCACGGCCAGCAAACCAGTTTCTGGTAGTTTAGGCATCCCTGTAGGCAGGTGCCCACAATATCTCAACATGGAAATCAGTATCTCAACATAGCTTCTCAGCAAATGGAAGCATAACCTGTGCTAAAATCTCTTAGTAGCAGCTGACAGCGTTGACTCTGGACTTGATAAAGCTCAGCGGACCAACAATTGAAGGGGAAATGACACACCAAACCATCACTGACTCTAGAATTTCACACCGGCTTCCAAGCATCTTTCTCTGCCTCTCTGATCTTCCTCCACACTCTGAGATTTCCAAATGAAATCAAAATTAAATTTCATCTGAAAACAGGACTGTGGACCACTGAGCAACAGTCCAGATCTTTTTCTTCTTGGCCAAGGTGAGAAGCTGAGGATGTTGTCTGTGGTTTAGGATTGGCTCGACACAAGGAACACAACCGTTGTAGTCCCATTTCCTGGACACGTCTGTGTGTGGTGGCTCTTGATCCACTGAATCCAGCCTCAGTCCACTCCTTGTGAAGCTCCCCTAAGTTCTTTAATCTGTTTTGTCCGACAGTCATCTAAAGGTTGAGCTCGTCCCTGATGCTTGTGCATCTTTTCTTACCACATTTTCTCCTTCCAGTCAACTTCCAGTGAATATGCAGGCTCTGAGAACAGCCTGGCCTTGCAGCAGTGGCCTTCTGAGGCTTACCCACCTTGTGAAGGGTGACAGTGGTCATGTTTGGTGACTTAAGTCCTAGAGTGTGCCTCTGCAATAAATATATCATGTTTTTGCATGTACTAAGACTTTTCAGATTTATAAAATATTAAATATTGAAAATAGAACTGTCGATTTTGATACTTAAATGGCATCACACCCTGATCCAAAAGATAGATAACTCAATTAAAATGCACCGTTGTTCTTATTTTAGGGTACATCTCTTATTTTTTTCTATTACTCATGTCATTATTTTTGTTATTTTTAATGTGAAATATTAAAATTGGGCTGAAAAGATGATTTAATTTAATTTTTGCAATAAAATATTCAATAAAAATTACTTATTTTAAGTATAAACTGTCCAACTCCTCGTACATCCAGCATCTCCTTATGACCTCTACTGACCTCTTTTATGAACTGGTTGAACATCTTTAAATGTTTAGTTTTAGACAGTAACTGAAAGACACACCAACAACCACACACACTGTGAGAGGCTTTGTAGTACCAGGGGCCCCTCTCCCCTCCTGCTCTCTGACACATCTCCGTCTCCTGCCTCAGCTGCAGCAGCTAATATAACCAGAAAATAATGACTGGGATGAAAACACAGGACATCAGGGGCGAGAGGAAAGGCCAGCGGTATCAGGGGATGGTGCTGCTCGCAAAGAGACGCCTGGAATAATGGCAGAGGAATGTGGTGTAACGACTCCCCCGGGACGGCCTGAGCTGAAGGCCCTCTGGCTCGGGAACAACAAACGGGAAAGCTTGAGAAGCGCAGGGTGCACACAGGGCTTTAACAGCACCCACACATACATTCACTGACACACACACATACACTCACCCCCTCCTCCCCTACCTCCCCTTCTTCCTGTACCGACCTACTGGAGTCGGCTGTTGTTTTTGGCTGCCGGCCACATTCGGAAGAAGTGCGCCTCTCCTCAGCCTCTCCCTCCTTCCTTCGCTCTCTTTCTCTCCACCTCTGTCTCTCTCTCTCTCAACCTCTCTCTCGCTCTCTTTCTTACTGCTAGAGAGCTGCCAGGGAAATGCTGATGACATGACATCTTCACAGAGGTCCCTGGAAAAAGCGATTACCGCCCACCCTCGTCCCCATCAAATAATCCTATTCCTCAAGTTCAACCCCACCTTGCAGTCTATTCAGCACTCAATATCCACCCCGACTCCCTCTAGCTGTCCCTCCATCTCTCTCGCTCACCTGTCTGTCATTGTGTGTGGCTGTGCTGTGTGTATTTCTTGTCATATTAGCAGGAAGATCATTTGGTCTTTGCCCTAGAGAGAGGAAAATGTGTTTATTCTCGACCCCTGGCAAATACATTTACACATGGAGGCACAGCTGTCAAAAGCAGCTTTTTCTTCACAGGTTCTGGCCTTTAACCCATGTAATCTTATGTGTGTTTGTGTGTGCATGCATGTGTGAGATCAGAGGGTTCAAGAGAAGTAGGAAAGCCCCTTGTCTCCTGTTCATTTTGCTGCAGTGAACAGAGGTGCTGTGTGATACATGAGGTGCCTGACATTCACTCAACCTGCACAAGGAGTCTTTACGCCCCGGCAGACATACACGTGCACACATAGACAGAATCTTCTCTCACCGCTCAGCTGGATTCCCGGGGTGTGTGGATCACGCGAGTAGCAGTGTGAGAGCTGAGTTAGGGCCAGTAGTCAGAGGAGGAGGAGGGTTGGGTTGGGTTGGAGCCATCTTTACATCCAGGACTTTGACTCACAGATTGGGTCCTGCTGCCAGAACAGTTAAACCCACGTGAACTCGGAGTTTCCAGAAGATATCTTGGAAGACGGTTGCTTGGGTGCCTTATTGGTGGCTGTTTCTTGATGAAAAGAAGGACATCTTTATTAACTGAAACTGAATATATGTGTGGTACAACTAATTTTCCAGTAAACTTGGGATGACTGAGTACTGACTCTACCACATGCTGTAGTGCTTCTCTCTAATAAAGTTAATGTCTTAATAATGTCTTTTCTTTCAGTGGACTTCATACATGTGGTGTTTTACTTTGAATTCCTGGTGTTATGGCTCAAATAGAGGCATTTTAGGACAAGTGACATGATATATGCTCTTGGGAGTTAAAGACATCATCTCATCGCTTCTCAAATTTCTGCATGTTAAGTAAATCCACAAGGAGTGATGAGGTTGGGCCCTAGATCCTAAACATAAACAATTCTCTACTGTTGCAATAAACATTTCTTACTTTCACAGATATTAGTAGCCTGTCTGAACTGTGCACCACCAGAAAAACTAACAGCAGTCCACCTCAATGTGTGCAGAACTATTTCATAAAGGAGCCGGCATGCCAAACTAAAATGCTTAGGATGGGGAAATCATTTCCGGTCAGCATCTTACCACTACATTAAGGACATGTTTGCATGGTGATGACTGACCTTAAGCCCAGCCTTTCCCAGATCCTCAATCAACTATAACATGACACTCAAGGTATTTACCTCCTTAATTTTATTTCACCAACAGAGGATTTCACTGTGAACCGTTGGGAGGCATTTAGCTGCAGACCTCTATGGTGGGGCGTTTTGGGCTTATCTGTTACATACCTCTACAACGGGGCGACCATGACCATGGGGAGGGAAGTTAGTGGTAATTTTAATTCCAGGTTGGGTAATGTACGTCTGGTACATCACCTCCTGCCCCACAGTAAAGGTTTCCCGTTTGTAGAGTTCTGCAACAGATGAGCCCAAAATGTCCCACCATAAAGGTCTTGTGCAAGTGTTTATTTTGTTGTAGTCAGGTGTCAGCAAAGTCACCTATATGTCTCTAGCAATATAGTGTTAGTTCATGCAGGACATGGAAGTCATACACTCAGCTGTGATCAGCTTATGGCCATGGGATGGGATCATGTTAAGCTCTGAGGTCGTAAAAGAATTGTAGAAATACTAAAAAATAAATTGCTGGCTTAATATAATTAATGAAAAGTAGTTTCATCTGAAGTAAATGTGTTATTTTAGCGTTAAGTAGTATATGGTATGCTAATGTTAAGCCAACACACTTATTTTGGCTCAGCACAGGTACTTCTTGCTTAAAAAAAAAAATTATATAAGGTGGATCTACTTTCCATACTTTAATTACGTTCAAGGTTTACATTACAAGCTTTTAAAGTGTAGCATATAACTTGTTGCATCCTCATATTCAGAGTTGTGCTACTATACATCAATTGCTCCTGAAATAATTTTGTTGTATTCAACACCCAATGTCTTTCATCAAAACTGGACAACATTTTTACCAAAAGAAGAGAGAAAGGACTGCACAGAAAGCATTTCCTGGCCCAAAAGATGTTTTCGCTCTTCTCCCAGCTGACTTTGGCCAGATGTTGATTTACCAACTGGCTGCATCGATAACAAACACGAATTCATTATTGGTGCAGCCACTCCAAGAATCATTTTAAAGGTTCTGCGCTCAAACAAAGACTATAGGCAGTTTCCAAGATTGATGTTAAATCGATCCCACGCAATGGATACATGAAACAGTCTATAAGGTGTGTCAGGTTATCATCAGAGCCATTTTTCCAAAATATGAGCCAAACAATCTGTCGAAGCTAAGTAGTCGTAGCATTGTTTTATGACTCATTCCCTACTCCCCAAAGCTTATTTCTTATTTGCAAAGCAAAGAAAAACAGTGAAGCAGTCATGTGATCAGAAGGATGAGATGCCTCCCTCATCCTTCTCTTTATATCTGAATTCTCCTGGCCTTTTCCATGATAACCACTTTCACAGTCTGTCATAGTGAGCCATGGTACACCATTGGCTGGAGTCAAGACCTCCTATTTCTTCTTCTGTCATTCTCTCAGACAGCACAATTCCATCACATTCAAACCGCAGTCTTCATGTCTGCTTTTTTCTCAAGAATCTCCTTGTGGGCAGGATTGCACTTAATTCATTCACCATATTCACATAGGGGCAGTTTTATACTCACATGGTATTTAGGTTTAGAAGGTCCAGTGCCCTAAAATAGCTATGGCCAAGATCCAATTTATTATTATTATTTCAACACTTGTTGATTCATCAGCAGCAGTCAGTGACAAAAGACAATGTATGTAATGTGCTGTACATCCTATGTCCTTTGCAGTCCTCTAAAGTTCAACTTCTAGTCCTGATGAGAGCATGTCACTGAATTCTTGAAAAAAAACAAAAACAAAAACAATTTTTTCTGTTTCACATCCCTTAGCTATCGTCAGTTAACTATCTGTTCACTATCAGTGTCCAGCAATTCCAATTTAGGAAAATTCACTTAAGTAGGATTTCAGTTGGACTGACATGTTTACATGCATTTTAGGAGTGCTGTTTTTGCCTAACTCAGTAATTCAGCCTTTCATATTTGCATGCTTATTGTTTCTAATCATGCATAAACCAATAAAAGCCCATGCAAATAGGCAGTCATTTAAACTCCCTTCTCACTGATCCTTGCAATACTAATGCTGCTCACACTGCGCTGCTGCTGCCAGAGTTTTGTCCCCACTACCCCCGTCTCCTTCTTTTCCAGCCTAAAGCTACCTTCAGGGGGGTCAGCATTTCCTGGAAAGCCGTGATGCTCTGCTAGGTCAGGGGGCGTCTGTATAGAAAAGCCATCAGCGACAAGTGTAACTGCACTTCCATTTTGCAATAGATTTTTAGATTTTAAAAGTTCATGTTTTAAAATGTCATATCATTTCTTCAGCACTGATCTTGAATATCTTTGAGAAATAAAGCTCATTTTGTTGTTTTTGTCTTGGTCATCCCCACCATCCCCTGTTCAATAGTGCCTCTTGCTTGTAAAAAAAAGAAATCTTGTTCTCAACTCTTGTTTATCCTGCTCATTGAAAAATTCCTGAACCATGTGCTGGGCTGTGCTTCTGTTGTTGCAACAAGTACCATTTATTTCTTGAACGAACATCAGCAGATGAATGCTGGAAGTTGTTTTAGTTCCAGAGTCAGTGTCGTAATACAGTCAGTGTTATTTAGTCATTTTGGCCTTGTCTGTATCATAACAGGAACTCTCAGTTTTGTTTATGTATATCAGAGAGTATGTGCGCTTGATGAAGCTGATGTCTGAGTCTCTGCATGGACGATGAAGTGTGTTCCTGAATTTCTGTATATGTAGTGTTGCTTAACTCCAGATGTGCCAAACAGGTGGCACATTTCTAACAAGTGGCCACTCCTCATTTGCACAACAAGAGGCAGAGAGGCGGTCAAAGAAGCAGTATCTCTGCACTTTCCCTCTGTCTTTTCACTTTATGTCAGTTCTCATGTGTGTGTGTGTGATTGAGCACATGTGTGTTTATCATGATGCCTCACCTCAGCTCTCCCACAGCTTCCCGGCAGCTTCCCGAGGATGAAAGCGAGTGAAACCCCAGACTAGTGGGGCTCCACAGCCAATTAGGATTGTTTATTTAGCCAGCCACGGCCGCCTCGCAGAACAGGAGCACACAGCCAGCCACATAGTGCTGCACTGGAAACCTCTCTCCGCCTTTCTCTCTCTCTTTTTCCACTCCTTTAAACTCCTTTGGCTCCAGCTCCTCTCTGGCTTCTCTACACCCTTTGCCCTCTTTCTCCAACTTTTACTGCTCTCCAGTCAGATATAAATTTTTGAGGAGGTTCCAGAAGTCCTAAAGACTGATAATTGTGTTAAAATACATGGAGATTCTTTCTTTTGTTTATTTTATCATTAGGGAAAGTAATTCTTGCTGCTGGCATTACTGCGCATAAGTGACCCCCCTCAGCGCACACAGAGATGTTCACATAGGCTGGATAATACGTTATTTCTTCCTCCAACTCTCTGATATTCATCCTCTGGTAACCTAATAGTGTAGCTGTGGTAAGGCCTGTCAAACACTGTAGCATTTCCAAGCAGTCCAGTGTCTGCGATTATCAAATCTTCCATTGTTGGACTCCGATCATGACAGAGCTGTGGTTTCTCTCTGTCTGAGTTTTACTGATTTCTGACCAGTTTAAATCCTCCAGTCTTTTGTTTCATGTGTGAGCGGCAGAAAACCGACATGATGAGTTACTGCTGTATGGAGGATCTGCTGCATGTTGGCACTAACAAAGACTGGGATTATATACAGGAAGAAAAATAAAAGAAAAAATTATGTTTCTGGATTACACATACTCCTCAAACGCATGCATGTTTGACCTTTGAGTGCCCCCTCTCCCCCAGGTTTCTGTTGTTCCTACACACCAGTTGTCTCCTGTGTGCATTTTTCCTGCTTGACTTCATGTTCACGTGGGATTTAAAGGGGAGAGTAACCATCATCCAGCATCCTCTGTGTCATCCATCACTTCGATCTATATCTTCTTCTCTTCCTATTTTTTTTGTCCCTCCCACACCAGCTCTTCTTTTTCTCCATCTTTTTCTCACTTCCTCCCATCAGCACAAACTTCCAATGATGGATTGGCTCACTGACTGATGCCTGAGGGGGACTTTAGTGGTGTGTGCACTGGAGTGTTACTGGAGAGAAGAAATGTGGTGAGAAAAAGATGTGGTGAGTGGGCCATTTAAAATCCCTCTAATATACATTATAAAAGTGTGAGGTGCAGTATATTTAGCAAGGGAGAGAGAAGTCTTTATAGACTTAACCAATCACACCTCATATTCTTTAAAACCATATACTGCTAAAAAGTGCCAGAGCAGGGATGTTTGAAACCTGCACTTCTTACACTGGCCAAGGGGGGGGGGGGTATGCTGGTTGCCAATGTTGGGGGTAACTCGTTTAAAGAGTGATCGGTTAGAGCTTTAGTTCCTAACCTGGGGTCCGGGGCCACCTTTGGGGGGCTTGTGCATATTTCCTGCAAAGTCCTTTAAGCAAGAAAACCTTTGTGTGTTCCTATTTGGTTTAGATTTGTACATTAAAAATTATTAACCTAGCACGCTAGATGAATACATCCATCTGGAAAACCACTCATAGACAACGTTCAGGAAAGGGCAGAGCCTTTGAAAAAATCCTCTGAGGGTGATTGGATGAATGGTCTGTCCGTCACATCTTTATGGGCCAGTCAGAGCAACAAAACATGGGACATAGCCGCTACCGAGGAATAAACTCCATATAGAACTGCATAACGTGAACCATGGCGACAGTACATGTACATGTACATGACTTTTGTCATTTTTGAAAAGAAAACAACTCACTGCTGTTCTTCGTTCTTCTTTTAACAAAGAAATGTCATCAAGTTCTGATAAAACTGGTGCTTTAGCAGCATCCACGCTATGTTCTTCCACCATAATTGCACCGGCCTCTTGTTGCTACTTGCTTACGTCATGACTCCGTCATGACTGAGTACTGCCCCTCATTGCTGATTGGTCTTGTCACTTTCTAACCAGCTCAAATGGTTCAGATGGGAGCTTTGCAAAATGGATTCCCTGTGAGAAACACTGAAATGGTCATATCCATCTGCTTTGCAAGGTCAAGAACTATTAAATTTGATGGCAATTTTTAATATCTTTGTATCACCTTTTGTTCATATGGGTCCTGGGGGGCCTCAGCTCCTCCACAATACAAGTAAGGGGGGCTCAAAGGAAAGAAAGGGTGGGAACCACTATGTTAGAGTACTTAGTTTGCTTTATTGGCAAGACAGTCTGGCTGCAGACTGTAGATCTCAGACACCCCCTCTCATAGACTGTTACTGTGAGACACCGTCTCTGTCAAAACTGAAGTGCAGTAATTTGCTGGTAGAACTTTTTCAAGTTTAAGATTAAATTTAATAATTCACCTTTATTCCTAAACAAAGCCTGGCAGTCACATTAACCCCACTGCAAACATAACAGACTAAGCAACAGTTCATAAATACAGGAAAGAAAAAGGTCAGAGGTCTAACCTGGGGGTATATTATGTATAGACCCATTTTAGAAGTAGATACATAAATGGTGACTAACTTTAGCTTTGTTCACTTTTACAAAAGCTATAATTACTATGCTAGCTACATAGCTAATGTTACTTCATAAGCCATTGTAGCTAAGTTAGCTTTAGAAATGTGAGCTCTAGAAAACTTAGCTAAAGCTAACATGCCTACACAAGCTGTAATAGCTATGTAGCTAACGCTTGCTTTGTAGCTTTGTTTATATTGATTTCCATGAGCTTCGTGGACTTTAGCTTTAGCTACATAAGCTGCCTAGCTACATGTAGCTTATGTAGCTAACGGAGCTACGTAAGCTATGTTTGCTACCTTAGAATGTTTTCATAGAGGACAAGCTTTCCCTGTTAGCAGACTGTTAAGTCAGTTTTATTAAATGTTCTTCAGGTCATGTTTTAACTTTTAGCTTGAATAAATGAATGAATGAATTTTTTTAAAACAAAATAAATATGAACAACATACAATATAATGGACAAACAAAATTAATTTTGTCTGAAAAGGAGGTAGATATACAAATTATATATCGCTCCTACTTTCTCACTTTTCTACTTTCAGCGCAAATTATTTGAGCCAATCCTCAGATGTCTTTATGGCAAACATACAGCAAGTCTCCCCAATCTTTTCACCACCTTTTTTCAAAACGTATGAAAGTTTAATCCAATTTTATTTTGAAAGTTTTAGCATGCATTTCTGTTCTGAAGATGTGGCGTTCCTCAGTAACAGTCTGTGAAAGGGAGTGTCTGAGAGCTACAGTCTGCAGCCCTTTTTTGTAGTAGCATGTTACATGACATGTTAGTTCTGCAGTTTAAGAAATCTCTGAAGCATTAGTTCTTTTTCGGTCATCTTCCACTTCTTGTCAGGCAGCTGTGCATAGGTAAAACCACATTAGTCTCAGCATGCATGTAAAACTGGCTAATTCAGTCAACATGGTGGCAGAGAGGAAAGCATTTCCTTTGTGAACATTTCCCCATTTAAGTGAAATTTTGGATTTAAAGGACAAGGAAAATGTGGTGAAGATAAGTTTGGAAAGTTTTTCACAGAAACAGCTTTGCCATATACTGTAAGACTCTGCACAGTCAGCCGTCTCATTGTTAGCATAATTAAGTGCTATAAAGGCCATGCCACATCTGTCATACCTGTTATTAAGCAGTAGAGTTAAGCCTGGTTTGCACTTCTGCATCAAAGCCATGCCATAGTAGCCAATGCTGTTGTGAACACACCAAACTTGTGCAATGGTTGCTCTGCAAGACTCCAAATGTAATATGGTGGTGCAGTTGTTTTTAGCCAGTTTTTGGTCCTGCCACCCAGGGTTGGGTGTAACCCAGCACAAATAACGTGTTACTGTAATCACACTACATTCGTCTGCAATGTGGTAATGTAATGTGTCACTTCTGCTAACTTAGTGACCACATTACATTTACTGTGAAATAACAAAATTGTTACTTTTGTTACTGTAAATCCTCCAACTAGAGAGAAAGCAAATCAAATGTCACAAAAAAGAGTTTAATAAATGTTTAAGCTGGATATGTTTGATGGCATGGCTAACTTGTCGACCAGGACAACAATCAAATAACTAATAATTGAACCAACCCTTTTGTTTGGCATTTCAGGGTCCAGAATATCAAAGTTGCAGATCATGCATGCGTGTCTAAGAGAATATCTGGGTTTGATAGGGAGAGCAGTTTGTCCTGGGAAGCATCAGCTGGTTGCTGAAGAGCCCACTTGACTTCTTGATCCTTGCCAATTGAAAACGCCCAATGTTTCCAAGTGTTTTTGCACATGCACGGAACAGAGGAACACACATGTATGCACTAATACTGGAGTTGTGCTTCCAGAAGAGTGGAAAATGTAAAAGGATCTTTGTGTACTGCTGCACATGCCTGGTGTGCCATGGCTCTTGGATAGGTGGGAAAGTACCTGTTTACCCCACAGCCCAGTCAGTGTGTTGGACAGGTACTGAAGGGCTAAATGGGCTGCATGTCCTTCACTGGGCAGTAGGCCAACCTGAGAGTTCACTCTGAGGTCACAGAGCAGACCAGAAAAAAACTGCAGGTAGGAGAGTCAGCATACACAAAGGACAAAGATATTTCGTTAGTCATAAAGATGACATGCTTAACTCAGTGAGTAAGTTAAGAAAAATAGAAAGCAGAGTTGAGAGAGTTGAAGTGAGTGAATTTACTCACAGAGCAGCTCAGAGCAGGAATAAAGGTCTGTTCACTGACTCGTTCCACATGGGTGCCTGTGGTCTGGGCCTGTCGTGACCACAGTGGAAGTGTGTGCGTACGTTTGCATGGGTCCATGCGTGTGTGTGTGGGTGTGTGTCCTCTAACCCTTCGGCCACCATCACTCACAGCGTGGTCATGATGGTGGAGAGCCAAAGATCATGGAAACCAAGAGGCAGAATGGCGTCATTTTAGCAGAGCTGACAGAGCTTTGATGAGTAAACCTGGACAGCAGAGAAGTCCAATGAGACACTATTGATGAATTTCTTTGCCTTGGCCTTAAAGGTGTACTGTGTCCACCTGACCATGTCAAAAGCCATTAATCTCATAGGACAAAAGAGTCATGTCTTTTTTTTTTAGATTTTGAAAGTTTTTTGCTTTGGCTTGGCAGAATTAACAGTCTAATGTTATTTTCATGTGTTACCATGATTAAATGAAAATGATTAATTGCTTCAGTTACCTAAAACACAAAGTTACAGAATGATGAATACTAATCTTTGCAGCAGAAAGATTTTTAATGCAGTTTGAATCACTGGCGTCATTCATTCTGGTTCAAGGGAACAAAATAATAATTCCTCTTGATTTTACATATTTTATTCAACATTAGGAATCCTAAATGGCCTGTTAAAGTTAACAATGGAAGTGGAATTTTCAGAAATGTGTTCAGGTGGTTATCACACACTCAGTGGGCAAGATTTTTGCAGATAAAATATGTGATGTCTTCTGATTCATCTGTTCCGAAACTAAAACTTTAGAATTTTCTTTTCATTAACAATACACTCTATTGTTGGGGATTTTTGTATGATTGGTAGAGTTAAGGTAGTTACAGACAATTCAGTGCAAGTCCATCATCATTAAATCACCCTGTGCAACCTTTTTTTTTTTTTTTGCCAGTGCAATACTTCTGAAAAAAAATCTGATTTGCCTCCATTATGCAGCCTAGCACCAAAGACTACCTTTGATCTCTTATCAGATTCATCAAAAAGAAATAAGGATGCATGCTCAATTATCCTCATTTATGATAATTTTGACAAGAATAAGATGATCAGGATGTTTGTTCATTTGATATCTATTGCCATCCATTCACATGACTGATAAGTGGATCAAGGATTACATTAAACCCTTGTTGTACCCCTTATTTAAAAAGAAACCTGGTCTTTTTTAGCTCAGTTACCAGAAAATGTGGGCTACAGCACTCAACCTGGTCACAGGTTCAACTCCCAATCCTGGTGTTGTTTTGGGCATAACTTCCCCACTGTCTGTCACCATGTATCCTGTCTCTCTTCAGCTGTCCTGTCTAATAAAAGACAAAAAGACCAACAATAACCTAAAATGGAACCACAGGCTAAAATATTACACCAATCACATTTACAATCTTAGAAACATATCTCTTACCAGATAATCACATTTCACAAGTCACTTGGGGCTATGTTTTAGGTGAATTTGCAAGCTTATCTATTAAAAAAATGAGACTAATGCTGTAATACCATTTAAAAGAACATAACTACTTTTCAGATTTTTCCTGACAGTTGTCTCAGAACCTCTGTTGTTCTTTTCTTAACTTCTGACATGGACACAAAAGATGATACTTTGAGCACAGATTTGATCTTAGGAAAAAGTAAAAGGTGCTAGACCAGGTGATCGAGGAGGGTGATAAAGCACTGTGATTTGTTTTTTGGGACAGAAACTGCTTTACTGAGAGAGCAGTGTGAGCTGGAATGTCGTCTTCATGAAGAATGAAATGATTTTTCCACAGTTGTGGTCTCTTTCTTTGGACTTTTTCTCTACGTTTTTCTAGTACCTGTTTGTAACAGTGTTGATTCACCGCTGACCCTTCTGGAACCCACTCCTCCAAAATGAAATCCTTAATCTCAAAGAAATCAATCAACATGGCCTTGTGTTTGGACTTGCATTGTTGTGCTTTCTTCATCCTTGGTGATGATGGTGTTTTCTAATGCATTGACTGTCGTTCTGTCCCAGGATCAAAGAGGAAGATCCAACTTTCATCACTTGTAATCACTCCTTCTAAAAGAAATGTGTTTCCTTCAATTTGTTCCAAATGTCTCCACAAACATGCTTGTGTTTTCCTTTTGATCAGGAGTCAGAAGTTTTGGGACAACTTTAGCACACACTTTCATCATATTCAGATTCATGCAAAATCTTTTCTTATTTAGATTTAGACAACTTTATTTTTCCCAAAGGGCAATTCAGTTTTTGCAGTCTACCCTGACCATACATCCATTCACAAACAGCAAACAGATCATGTCAGAGGCAATAATAAATAAAAAGTCAGTACACTGACAGAGATGCACAATGACACATCGACCCTTATGTGTCCCTTTTAGTAACGACATACCCAGGGTCGGGCAGATTATAATGTACATTTAAGAACAGCAGCAGACAAAAGAGAACATAAACAAGATAGCCAAAGATGCATTACATTATTATGCTGAGTCGTCAATCATGTCGATTGATTTTTTTTTCAATTTTGATGTAGTTTTGATGTACATGGTTGCCCAGAATGTTCTTCATCTTGGACATCCTCTCTGCCTTCACCAAATCTTTTGTGCCATTCAAACACACGTGCATGTGACATGCAGTGTTCCCCATACACTTCAATTATTGTACCAAAATCATCATTTTAATTATCATTTTCTGCAACTTAGCAAAAACATGTGCACTTCAAGTAGCTAGCAGTGAACTAAAGACGTCACTTAAAGACGCATGAATACCTAACCTCTCATACTTAACACTTGGTGTGACTGTGAACCACATGGTTTTATCCTGATAGGGCAGTCTCATTATTTAATAACCATATCTTTTATGTCAAAGCATTGATCAAGAACAGATTTATCTTAGAGCAGGGGTGTCCAAACCTTTTACTTTTTTATTTTATTGAGGGTCACATACAGAAAAATACAAGGATGATGGGTCCACTTTGAAATACTTCACCTTATGTGCATGAAAGTTGCTAAAACCACTTATGTAGGTTAGAATATGCTTAATTATTAAATTTGCTTCAAGAATAAACAGATAATCCTAGCTTTCCATCAATGGCTAACAAGGAAATATATTCAATGATTGTTAAGGATTTGAGGTGGACAGCCAGATCTCAGGGGCAACCCTTTTAGGCCTAGGCTACCTCTGAATACACCTCTGGTCAGGACGAGAATCATGCTCCATGGGAGACACTGACGACTCTTCTCCACATTCAGACACAAAACAAGAGCAAACTACATGAACTTCTCACATTTATAGGAGGGTGGGTGATTGAAGATGATTGGCATGATGTGCTTTATGAACTAAGTCTTTAGATTAAGCACAAAATGAAGGAAATGAGGACACCAGAGAGAAAACAGAGCCAACATTTCCTCTCTTTAGTCTCATTCTTTCTCCCTCTTCCTCCTCTTCTCCCCTCTTTTATCACTCTTCCTCTCGCTGCCCACCATTGTTCTACAACTTTTGCAGACCTAACTCTCTGCTTCAGTTTCTGGTCAAAATTACAAATAAAAATTGGTTTCCAGCTGAGGCACATCAAGCATGTTAAACACCCTACAGCCTGGTCTCTCTGTCCTCTCAGTTGGCTTGGCTTGATAGATAATGTAAATGGTCATGCACAATCAATCTCCTCGTTCACCCCCTGTGAAAACCCGTCTTTGAAAAGGAAAAAAAGCTCTGTCTGGGCTGTGTTTGCTACGTCTCAGCCTTTCTCCCAGTCTCCGTCTCTCTGACTGTCAGGTTGGCAGAGCGGCCGCTGGCCTGCACACTGGCAGAGCTATTGTTTTCATTTCCCTTCCATTAAACACAGCCTTGGGAGAGAAGAGAGGGAAAGTGGGAGAGAAGAGGGGAGATGAGAGGAGGGGCGGGCGACCATCTTGGGAGGATCTGTTGCTACTAGACAGTGTGTTTATCAGAACAGCTGCTGTCCACAGGGGAAAGTTGGCAGACTACATCAAAGGCTCATTCACAGCCCACCTCTGCCATCAGACACACAACCTTACACACATCACACACACCCCACAGAAGAACATATCCTCACGTTCACCGTGCTTAAGACATTGTAAGAAGAGGCCTATAAAAGGCTCATTCTCAGGTTAAAGGAAGTTGTGTTCCAGCTTTTATTACCTTAGCTGTTAGCTCTCGGCAGCGAGGTCTGCTTTTACGATTGTTCTGGTTTTTGTGTAAATGAATTAAAGTTCCATTTGAGTGGCGCCCCTTGTATATGCCAACACATTCTTCAGATTGAGAGCTGAGCTGGCCTCACTTCAACACATCTCTCTCACAGACTCTGCTTAATGGGGAGCAGTCGTTACAATCCCTCCCCTCAAGACAGAGAGACGGAGCGGGGGGGAGGGTGCTCAATGAGGGTGTTTTTATGCAGCAATTTAAGCAGTCTCCTCAAAGGCTCAGAGGATGAGGTTACAATTTATTTCCTCGTTAAGTCTCCCACCTCGGGAAGTCTGTGGAGAAGCTCAAAAATGTTACTCTGCTGCCATCTTGTGGTTGGAAAACTGCACAACCAGTGAGCACCAATAATAAAGTTTTCAAAAGTATCAGCCCTCTTTACAACCAACTTTTTGTCTGAAATAATGGGATATCGATGGATTTTAATTTATTTCCAAAAATTTCTAAAATTCTGTTTTCACTCTGTCATGATAGGGTACTAAGTGTAGATGAATGAGAATAAAAATGTTTTTTTTCGACTGTACCATCAGTCTGCAACATAAGAAAATTGAAAAAAGTGAAGGGGGTCTGAATCCTGTCTGAATGCACTGTATTCCCATTGAGGTATGTCTCTTTTGATAAACAGCAGACTGTAAAAAAGCAAAGGTTCCATCAGTCGAAGCAGCTTTCAGCAGAAAACGTGCATACACTGGTCAAGAGTTCCTTATTTCTGGTTTTAAATCTCCTGAACTAACACAACACTTAACTCTAAGGTGAGTCGGTAGCACAGACCAGGATGGTGGAGCAAATACATTACAAACTCTTTTAATAAAAACAGAGATAGTTCAAGGAATTTCGTACATGACGTATTCATGGAAATGCAGGCTACTGCTACCACTTGTTTTGGAGTCAGTGGAGAACAGGGTCTATGCAGATGGCGTCACACAGCATCAGAGGACTCTTCTAGGTGGCAAGTAGTGATTCTGTGGGGAGAAACATTCAAAAAGGCCATGCTTTGAGCTGTTTATGCCAAGTGTTCAAAATGTGAAACAATCCTCAATCTTAAGCTATTTTTGTGTCCCGTAAGTAGTGAAATATTCAGGCTACAAAAACAACAAAAAGTTTTAAAAACTCACAAACAGAAGCAGGCAGGAATTAATGATGTCCTGCCTCGTTGAAAATCCATGTCTTTTTAGAGATCCAGATCCTTATACTCAGCTCAGTAGAGCTGGATTTTTGGCTCCCAAACAGCATGGACATTGTATACAATAATGTGTACTGCATGAGTTTGGGCATATTAGTTGATGAAACTGAGGGTTGCTGCCCTTCATGGTCAGGCCTCCTTTAAAGGAGAGATCTCTGACCTGGCTGCGTAAAGGTTCAGTAAAACCCAAGTGGTTTAATACTATACACAGTGTTTTCATATTACACATCATCACCACTTTGCCCCATTGGATGGATAAGGTAAATCACTTAACATTGTCATTATTAGTGTTTAAATGAGAGAAGATTTTCTAAATGCAATATTCATTAACAGTCATTGTAAAACACACATCAGCATCATAATGCAATCATTTGATTCTCTCCTCAGTTTGAAAAATACAGGATTGTTAATGCAAACCATGGAGTTGTGCATATCACCGTTCTGAATGCTTTACACCTCATTTCAAGAAAGCCATGGAACAACACAGAGGCACTGAAACCAAAAAGTGGAAGAATGGCATTGTTAATTTTCTATTGACAAAATGTCCACTTTGGAAACGGCTAACCATTTACAAAGCAGCAGAGCTTGCTGCCTGATGATGTTTACCCCAGAAATATGTTGATCACATCTGCACTCCTTGTGATCAGCATGCTTCAATCATAGTCAGTTACCAGCATTCATACCTGAAGGACCAAAAAAGTTGCATTTTAATGGAGCTGGGGACAAATAATTGGAATAAATACATCAGTAATAAGCAGCCCATCCATGGCCATTTCAACATTCAGCATCTAGGCTGACACTGTTTTCATACTTAACCGCAGTTTTAATTCTGTATGTCATGGTAAAACGTGGACAAATTTGCATCTTTTCATCAAAAAATAACACTCACATGCAGACCTAGGGGATTGACGTCCTTCTTCTTTTCCTCTTAAAGGTCACATATTATGCAAAACACACTATTTCAGGCTTTTCTAACAAAAATATGTGCCCATGGCCTGTCCACAATCCCCCCCAATCAGAAAAATCCACTCCCTCCCCCCTCTCTTTTTCCACCTTTCAGAAAATGTGTGATGAGACAAGCCGTTCTCAGATTTTCCCCTCATGATGTCGCATGGGGAGTTAGCACCGCCCCCAGGTTCAGCTGGCCTTCCCCGCTTGGAAGAAATCTGATCCCTCTCTGAGAGGAGGATCAGGAGAGCCACATCCATTAAGCCACGTCCACTTCCTGAGAAGAGTGTAGTCAAGGGCGGAGTCAGACAGCTCACTAGCATTTAAATCCACAGACACAGAAACAGCTCATTCTGAGCAGGGCTGAAACTGAGGGGCTTTAAGACGTGGAAAAATCCAATGATGGAGTGCTTTTCAGCAACAAACTTCACAGGTATGTTTAGGGGGGCCTCTGAGACCAATATAAACTTGTCTTAAAGGGGTAAAATGTGTGACCTTTAACCTTCATTTAACCAGAAAAAAAACCTCATTGAGAGTAAAAAATCTTGTTTTTAAGAGTTTCAAGACAGGCAGCAGCAAAGTTTATTTGCAATATATAATGTCATTTAGCAGACACCTTTATCCAAAACAAATTACATTTTGGACAGGTATTACTGATGTTACCTTGCCCGAGGGCTCACACTGGACACTCATACTCTGACTGGGAGCAATCTTCCATTCCACAGTCAGTAATGCAAACCCTACGTTATCCAGCCACAGTTAATAAAGTCACAGACAATAAACACTCATAAATACAAGCATAATAGCATACTAGAGACATTGGATAAGTAAATATTTGTCAAAATTGGACAATAATCATAACCCCCATAGATCAGGTAGAACATCATTCAGATGCACCTGCCTCCAGGTCATCCATCATCCTCTCAAAAGTGTCCAATGAGACCAAGTCATGTAGCTTGAGGTCCTTCTCGAATTCCTGATCTGAAAATAGCCTTGTAGCTAAGAATACACCAGTGTTTTAATCTACGTGAAGACAAAGACCATCCAACACGTTCGTACAACTAGAAGTGATGTGTGAGGGTTTTAAAGTTAGTGAGGAGCCTCAGAATTCCATGATATACAGCGGCCAGAGTATTTAAACTCTGAGATGAGATGTGCATGTATAAAACATCCCCAAAGTCTAACACTGATATAAAAGTTGCAGCAACCAGTCCATTTTTTGGATCCAAAAGAGAGGAAGGATCTAGTCATGCCATTAAAAACCCAGTTTCAGTTAAGCCTTGTTACCAGATGCTGAATGTGTGGAGTAAAAGACAGGGACTCATCGATCAAAATACCAAGATATCTGTAGTTCTGAACAGACTCACTCTGTAAACCCTGAGATCTGACAGGTAAGAGCAGGTTCTGCAGCTTAGCCTTGGCATTTAAAAACAGAATGACTTTAGTTTTGTCTGCATTTAAGAAAAGTTTGAAATCATAAAACTTCTGCTGAGCACTGTTAAAAACACGTAGCTGGGAGAGAGCTTGGTCTAGAGTGGGTGCTGAGTGGGTGTCATCGGCATAAAAATGAAAGCAAACATTAGACACATCTTGGTCAAGGACAAGTGTGTAATGAGACTGAATGAGTACAAAGACACTGGTGCAACAGTGCTTTGAAGATTGTGGTCATATTTCATCTTTTATTCAGTCCATCAAACTCAAATGAAGCCATTATAATTTCAAAAACTTTGTAATTGTGTTATGATGATTTTAATTCATAAGATGACTCATCTTATATTTCAAACAGTAGAAGTTTTATATCTGCACTACTACAGTCTGTCTCTCTCTTTCACTTTTACTTATTCTTCTCTTTTTTTATCTCACTTTTTAATCCTATTTTTGTTTTTTATGCATTCCTAACCATGTTGCTTTCTTCTTTACCCCCTTATCTCCATCTTCTTTTCCAGTTAAATACGTCTTTATCTTTTTTATCATCTTTAAATTTTGATCTTCCACTTCCACTTCATCTTATTCTTTATCTTATTTTTGTTCCTCTTTTTGTTCTATATTATTACTGTCTTTCCTCTTCATCTTCTTTTTCCTGTTTATCTTTTTTGTCTTCCTCCTTTTATTTTCCCCTTCATTTTCTTCATCTTCTCCATCAGTCTCCATCATGACACTGTTTTCCGTCTGTCTGTCCCTCTGTCTTTCTGTCTGTGTTGTTGAAATTTGTCCCT
This sequence comes from Cheilinus undulatus, assembly GCF_018320785.1. NCBI lineage: Eukaryota > Metazoa > Chordata > Actinopteri > Labriformes > Labridae > Cheilinus > Cheilinus undulatus. The sequence goes on from NC_054865.1 coordinate 16,100,147, forward strand.
CTGCTGCCCCCGAGGCTATCCAGCTGAAACAACACAGAGTGGAGGACACTTAAGAGCCCTGCTCTATCCTCTCGCCAAAATCATAAGTCCTCCACTCATCTCCTGCCAAAACCTCTTCCTCACGACACGGGAGCATTGGTTGTGTTCGACAGCTGCATGCTGGGATGAATCAGCTGAGATTTTCAGCTGGTTCATTGTTTCATTAACCTCAACTTAAAATAAAAAAGGTGTTTGATCAATGTGCTGATGTGACTATTTCATCACCTTAAAAAGGTCAGGGAAATTCTCTTGTCACCTGTAGTGATGGTGACGATCACTATAAAGGCATGAGAGATGGATATCTCATCTGGTGTTGGTTTTTTGTGTTTTTCTGTGTGCATTTTTGATTTACATGAACAGGTGTGAGATGAAAAAATGTCTAAACTCATAAAACATAAACACAGTTCGGATAAATGTGTGTGGCTGGATGATGCTGATGGCACAATCAGTAAGAACCTGATGCAGCGTCAGAGAAAGGGAAGAGAGGGAGCAGACAGACAGAGGCAGGTCTGCTGTTTCTGAAGTCTGTGCCACAGAGACAGGGGTAATAGCCTGTGCCTCTCTGCTGCCAACATGCTCTTCTTCTGGCCTTTTGTTCTCTGTGGTCTGCTAACATGTGGAGCATCTGGACAGATGAGACACATTAAGGGAGAAAAACAGAGCCTGAGTCATTGATCTGACTGGTACTGAAGAGGTCTACTACTTTCAAAAGGATTCTGTTGTGTGTGAATCTAGGTGTTAGAGAAAGGTCAGCTTGAGCAGCTAAAGTGGATTGTTTTTTTATTATTGTTTCAAATGCAAAGAACAATAAAGAGCCGTTGGAAACAAGAAGGGCCTCATTGAATCCATCCATCTTCTTCTGCTATCTGACACTGGATCCCAGTGGCAGCAGGCTAAGCTAGTCTTTCTCCCCAGAGTCATTTTCCAGCTCTTTCTGAGGCATCCCCAGGTCATATATAATATCTCCAGTGAGTCCTGGGCCTATCCAGAGGTCTCCTCCCAGTTGGACATGCCTGGAAGACCTCCACAGGGAGGCGTCTAGGAGGCATCCTGGTCGTGCCTCAAAGGATCAGTGGATCTACTTCGAGATCTCTCTGGATGTCTGAGCTCCTCACCCTGTCTCTAAGGCTGGGCCCAGCCACTGCCTCGGGAATCTCATTTCGACTGCTTGAACTCATGATCTCATTCTTTTGGTCATTACCCAGAGTTCATGATCATAAGTGAGGGTTGGAAAGAAGATCCAGCTTCCAGCTCAGCTCTGGTCCATGACGACAATGTCTGCAATACTGCCAACGCTGCAATCTCACAATCCATTCTACCCTCATTCATGAACAAGACCCAACCCCTCCACTTGAGGCAGGGACTCATTCCCAGCCCAGAGGGAGCAATCGATCATTTTCTGGCAGTGAACCATGGCCTCAGACTTGGAAGTGCTGGCCCTTTACCCGACCGCTTTGCATTCAGTGATGAACCTCTCCAGTGTCTGCAGGAGGTCCCAGGAAGAAGAACAACAGAACCACATCATCTGCAAAGGGTAAAAATGAAATTCTTAGGTCTCCAAACCAGAAACCCTCCTCCCCCCGACAGTACCTTCAGATCCTGTCCATGAAAATTCCAAACAGAATCAGTAATTTAGAATGTTTAAGAAGAATAATCTGGATTTGGTTATACACATGTTTTTAACCCTGGATTATGTAATCCAGCTCACTTGATCCTGATCATTTTAAGGATAACTGGTTTGGATCAACCTTATCCATCTAAAGATTTAACTCTGTTTAAATGGGGACTTGACATTACATAAGTTGTCCACAGGGGGGTGCCAAAATCCAGACAAACCACAAGGTTTTAACTCTGAATTGAATATTTATGTTTTTTTATTGATGGTATTTTGAGAAATATTTCATGAAGAAAACCCCTTTACTTCCTTTTATACCCCAATGTGCCAAGCATCTACTTTACTATTTTTAAAGAGACTTGAAATATCAATTACCCTTTAAAAATGCTGCATTATTTGACATATTTGATAGTGTCCTAACATCTTTCCTGTAAGCCAGTATAAGTTCAGCTCTCTGCAGGGATCAGGATGATCCTGGTGTTTCTTTTTATTAAAACATTCACAATCTTACTCAAAAGTTTTGAAAAACACAAGTAAGAGCCTTTAACTAGATCAAAAACAGGATTTGATGACCAGATTACCCATCCTTTTACTCTTTTGAACAACCCAATTGAAACATGTGATCCTATCCAATATCTTTAACCCCGTTGGATGAATAATCAGGTCCTTGTCATTCCTCTGAAACACTCACAGTGACACAGGTTGAAGAAAGATAACATTGTCTTAACATGTTTGCACAAAAGAGGGCAGCAGAGAGTGTGTCCTCAGCCTCTGGAGGAAAAGTCACCATATGTATGGAGCTTCAGTGCACACATGCATGAAGAGCATCCCTTTGGTTCACCACACAGAAATAGTTTTTCCTACACATGGTGCATGTGCTTTGCAGAAAAAAGCAACTTTAGCACGTGTCAGGACAATAGATCATTTTATGTCCATTTCTGGACTGCTGGACTGAATATCTTCCTTTCTGTTTGCATGCATCATAATTATAATATTATTAAAATAAGAGTATACTGAAAATAGACATTCCAAATACATCATTGGGAGAAAAAAAGAAAGAAAAAGCTTTTAATGTGTTAAAGAATAACAATATTCTATAGTATATTCCTGAGGGGTAGTATCGTTTATCATCTTTTCAAGCATAAACTAACGAGCTTGATTGATATACGCTAATATCCCCTCTTGCCACCCAGCTGCATGCACATTGCTGGATGGGTGAGTGTTCATGCATGTGCGGTGTATATCATCTGCTGAGCTAAGGGTCCCTGGCAAAGGAGGAACGCTGCGTGTCCAGTCACACACTACTCCATGTGACCTTCCTCTGTCTGCAGGAGAGAGTCAGAGAGATAGAAGAGAGTGCTTTGGGATAGACGCCAGACACACAGCGAGGTGTGTGAGAGTGCAGAAACATCATTATTTCATGAGACCTGTTGTGAATGCTCTGCACCCAAAGGCCCCAGATCATACGGAGACGTTGCACAAGGCGAGAATGATATGGGCGGGAGAGAGCGAGAGAGAGGGAGGACAACCTATATATAGACTGTGTTTTAACAAGGCAGATGTATATGCATGTGAAATACAAGCTGTATACTGCTCATGCATGGCTGCTGTTTCAGACTGATGCACTGCATCTCCAGCACCCATCTACAAGAAAAGTCACTCCCCAAAACAGGCTAACAAATATCTGTAGTGACAGTAGTCACGTTTTGCTGAATCACTCATGCACTTGGCCCTGCTTCTGAACACCCAACGGGGTTTTTATTTAGAAATGAGGGTGAGGGTGGAAGTCAGTGACATCATTCCCTGTGACAAAGTGCTGATGACACCCCTGTGGGGATGAAAATGGTGTAGATGGGCAGATGGGGTGATGAAGTGACCTGGCTGACCTCACACAGACAATGAGAGAGAGTGAGAGGCATCTTTGACTACTGTTTCTGACAGTCTGAAGAACCACACTAGAATGAGCGTCATCAGTCTATCTTAGCATTAACTAGGGACAAATACACATACATATAGGGTACATGCTGGCAAACTTGTACTAAACATAACCATGTCTGACATTAAATCTAGACAAGGGTGAAACTTGTCACTTTTTGCGCACTGTCTCAGCCACACCTCTTGTCTTCTGTCCATTAAGCTTCTGAATGATCTTAATATCTTAAACCATCTTTTTCATGATTCATATTCTCTATTCACAATTACTATGTCCTTCTTTGATGTCCAACCAAAACTAACTCCCATCCCTCCTTGCTAAGATACTTTTGAACAATTTTAGTTTCTTACATACCTTGTTCATATGAGGAGTATGTGGTCTCTTGCCTTGAAAAATGAAGTGCCTTAGTGCCTTAAACCTGTATTCTGTCTATTGACCACCAGGGGAAGACGCAAAGAAAAAGCAAGACAGCCTGCAGACCACAGATCTCTGGTGCCCTCACTTGCAGGCCACTGTGAGACGCCACCTCTGTCAGAATGGAAGTATACACATTGGGTTTGTTCAAAAAGTCCAAAAAAAACCCTCCTAAGTCCTTTCCTATCCACTTTTCCTTAACCCTGGTGAAAAACATCACAGGGTCAAGGAAAGGTGGGAGTAAGAGGATAGGGAAGGGGAACAGCGGTGATAAGGGAATCTGACCACAGATGGATGTTACGGACGTGACGTGTGTAAGTTGTGTTAAAACTACAATTTAACGTTGATAGACTACAAAATTCACACCCATCACTCGGTGCGTTCTCCGTGTCGTTATGTGCAGCAGATGAAAAGTGAAAACCTCAAGGTGATAAATATGAGCTCATTAAGATTTTTATATCCTAAAGTCTCTTCAGGATGAGGAACTGTGATTGTGAACATCTAGAACAGCAGAAACTTTTCTCTTAATCTGAGCTCCCTGAAAAGTCAATACGACTAGATGAATAATATTCAAGTCCTTTTATTTCGCAACAATATTAAATCTTTTTGTTTTATTCCCTACCTATCCACTTTTTCTTTAATTCTTTCGTCTCTGTTAATTTTATTAGTCTATTCTGGCTCTGTATTTCTTTCAGCTCGTTATATGAAAAGCTTTACAAACCGTGTCTTACTTGCATCATTATGATAAATATAATAATCACAATATAGCAACATGCTAACTTTATCTCTTGAATTGGTTTTGATTTACAAATTTTTACCACAATTACTTTAATGTTTCATAATGGTGAGACATACTGACTGAACGGTTACTGTTTTGATAAAAATGGAACTGTGAAGAGATAAAAACATTATCATAAGTGGAATGATAAAGTTTTCATATCTGAAATATTCCTCTGTTCAACCCTATTTCCTTCTGTTTATCACATGAATTATAAGTCTGACAGTGATTTTACTGTTTGAATTGGGGCTAGTAAAGTTACAGTCCAATAGATCCCTTGCTTTTATGAGCAGTCAACAGGTGCATCACTTTAAATGAAGTTTACTCAAAGAATTGTGGGTCGTCGTTTCATCTCTCCTTTGCTAAAGGATGGTCCAGTGTTTCCTAGGCTAAAGGAGACAATAAGGAAAATAATGAGGCTCTTTTCATTTTTAGTTGGAGAATTCAAACAGTCTTTATCATGGTTGACACTAAAATACTTCAGAGTAGTTTTACTCAGTTAGGAACCTTCCTGAGCAAAATGGACTATTCGAATGGACCCTAAAACTCTCCAAATTGAACTGGACTAAACTTCCTGTTAGGGTAGGAGCAAAAGTGGAAAGTGAGGATTAGGATACTAAAAGTTAAAAGTCAGAAACCTGACCTGCAAAACCTAATTAGAAAACTTTTAATAAAGTAGAGTAAAAAGTCTGCTTCAGGAAAAAACACTCTAACAAAGCTAACATACAGTAACAAGGCCATTGGCGTAGTCTTGTTCATCATCCACATCGTCTTTTATGCATCATCATTTTTGTCTTTGTCATCTTTTTCATTATATTTTCTGTCGTCATTTTTGTAGTCTTCTTATTTGTTGTCCTCTTCATTGTCTTTGTTAACTTTGTTATCATCATTGTTTTTTCGTCCGCATCTTTCTCATAGTCATCATCTTTTTCGTGGTAGTCATCTTTTTTGCTGTTCAGCTAACGAAAATATTTTAGCTACGTAAGACCATAGGTAATGTAACTCATGTAACTGACATAGCTGAAGCTAAGAAAGCTACGTTTGCTTATGCTATGTTTGCTAAAACTCACGTACTATGTAGCTACGTTACCTACAGGAGCTTTAGCAATGTTAGCTTTAGATATGTTTGCTAAATCTCATGCTGTTAAAGCTAAAGCTAATTGGCTTACATTATAAAGTTAACCAAGTATGTAGCGTAGCTAAAGCCCCCCCCCATTAGACCCCTGGCCTTTTCTGTTTTTATTTCTGAAATGTTGCTTAATCATGAAATGTTTTGCAGTAAATCTGAATTAACAATAAATAACCTTTAAACCCCTGCACTGGCAAATCTTGTCACTTCCATTCTAACAAAGGTGGCATCTCACACAGTGGTTTGCAAAAGGGGGCGTCTGAGATTTGCGGTCTGCAGCCAGACCCCTCTCAGAAAGAGACACCTAATTGTGTGAGACGAAATTAAGGTTCAAGGTCACATTAAAATGAATTAGCCTGCATCTGCCTGCAGCAGTGATGTAAGAATAAATAAGACACAATAAGACTAATTCATAGCAACAAAGACAGAAACTAGACACTACAAATAGCACTTAGAATGTGTTAAAATATCAAAATATAGTATAAATGCAATTTCAATTTTAGATATTTCTAAAACCACCCTTTAAGAAAATAAACGTGTTTAAAATAACTTTTGAAAAAATCTTAAATTGCAGTGGCAATTTTTTTTTTTTTTTTGGCTGTTTGATGACAGTAAGATCTACAAATGTTTAAGGAGTTGACTGCTTTAAGGGAGGCCAGTGGGCAGCTACTATGACAGAATGTGATCTGGCTGATGTGTGTCTTTTATAATCCTTTGTGCTTTCTTTTTAACCTGCCTGATAGAGATGTCTCGTAGAGCACTTCCAGTGATCAACCCTGCACATCTGATGATCCTCAGAGTGCCCTCTTGTCCCAGGAGAAGCAGTTTCCACAACAGGCAGTGGTACAGCCAAAGAGGACAAGGGTGTTGAATATTTTTTTGCAATGCTGAGGAGATCTTAAATTACACCATCTGCCTAAGATGGTCCAAGCTCTGTCATGCTTTTTACACTATTGTGGCGGTGCATGCTGAGCAGATTGGGTCCTCTGAGATATGGACACCCAGATCATTGTGACTTATCAGCCTACCCCTGTTTTGAATCACAGATGGTTCATGCTCAGTCTTTCTTGCCCTGATTTATATTTTATATTGTTTTTATGGTATTTGCTGAAGCTATTCGCATTATTTTGTATGGTTTGATTTTTTTTTTTTGGGGGGGGGGTGGGGTGGGGGTGGCGGCAATACTTGATGTTTAAATTTGATATTGAAGTTGTTGTTAAGGGTACTTGTGTATCAAGGTAATGCTTATTTTGGTAGATTTGGAAGTTTTGGCACCAAATCTGTATTGTGGACTGGTAAGATAGGACGGGCAGGCACCAGGAAAGGTGAATGATTTTTACCAGGATGGCATGAGTCAGGAGTACACCACAAGAATAGCAAATAATGTATTGGAAAATTGTGTTGAATAAACACAGAAGAAACTGTTTTCTTTTGGACATTTCTATCCCACATAAGATCCACTATCGTCATATCACACTGGTCCATTTGATTTTGAGGTAAATTTATAGCCTGTTTGATATTGCCATCTCAAGGTGCAGTATTTACACCCCTTTGATTCATTCTAACCAACACACAAATCCAGGTACATTTTGAACAAAGATGTCTAAAAGTTATGTATGAAATAACTGGACTAGCCTTTATAAAAGCCCTGCACTAAGCTGCACCAGCTATGCATAAGTTCAAAAGCAGTCTAGTTTGAAAGACAGTTATAACCAACAATGACGTTTACAAACTATTAACACTACCAGCTAAGATATTACCAAGAAGTTACACTTTGAATCTACTCCTATCTCTCAGTAGGTCTAAATACCTTTCTAAAGAATGACTCTCATGAAAGCTGGAGGATGAGAAGAGTTTTTTTTACCAACTTGGTGTCAGCAGTGTGCTCTCCGTGATAGATTATATCCCTCAAACCACTTTATACAGGCACTTCCTTGCACTCCATGAGAGTAGATAATTGAATTTGTCCAGTGTTGAATTATCTTATGTTGTTTATAATTTTAACACTTAATCTCATTGTTGTTTTGCATTAGCTGTAGATTAAGTGTATATATCTCCTACCTGTACAGCTTTGCCGTATTTTATCAATATTTTTCTCCTTGTTTGTGGATTAATGACAGTTAACTAAAGTCATTTTATCCATTACCCCGAGACTATTAGACAAACAACAGTATTTGAGTCCTTCTGGACATTGTGGTAGATGAACTTTAAATCTCCATGGTACAACCAAACAACGACTCAGCTTAAGATCTATCTTAGTTGTGTCAAGGTATGGTTTACAAGTCACTAACCTTAAAAGGTAACTTCAGAGCAGAGGTCCAGTAGATGTGGCTCTGTAACAGTAGCCACTCAGACCAAAACAAATCTCTTTTGGTCACGCCTTCTCTAAAAGTGTACTGCCTCCTCTCCTCCCCCAACCCTTCCTCAGTGTCCCGAAGGAATGCATTCATTTGTAGGACTGATGTCCATTCAAATATACTGTCACTGTTCTGCTTCTCTGCTCTGCTGTCTTCACTCAGAACTTTTCACTCATCCTGCCTCTGCTCCTCTCTGTATGCCAGTCACATCCTCCTCATTAGCCACTCACCTGTGCTCACAGCTGGATATGATCAGCAATCAAGCCTCTCTTGTTTACTCAGGCGCTGCCAGACTGTTCCTTTACTTTCATAAGACTTTCAACCTTTACCTACTAGACCGACTACCCTGAACAGACTCTGCCTGATGACTAAACCTCCCCCTGCTCTTATGAGTGCTTCAGCGTTCCGTTCCAAACTCCAGTTCTACCTCTGTGTCCTTGAACCTGTCTGCTCCTCTGGGGCTGTTTGGTGTTTCCCAGTGTTGATCCATCAGGGTGAGGTTTTCAAGGCTGCTTTCCTGGTTATCTCAGTGGTCAACACTGTGGTTCAGTGACTGCTTCTGCCTGACCCCACTTGCCTCTCAGTGAAGATACCTACCTGCCTGCTGACTTTCAAGCCTTCAAGACTTGTGTCTGTCCCCTATTGGACTGTTTGTTTTTATGGACTGCTTTCCTGGTGCAAAACCTATCCTTCCTTGACCATGTCCTGGTTCTGTGGTCTACTGGCCCATGGTACTGTTGACCTTGCAAAGCCAATGGCTAGATGTTGTCTCTGTCATCAGGCTGATCCAACTTACAAAGCTGAAAGCTGAAAGCTGCCCCTGGTCAGAGAATGACCAGATGAAGATAAAAAGGTGGTAGCATCAGGCCTGGTTTGGTTGCACTGCAAGCCTGTAAACAACAGAGGCCAGTGAGACTGGTCTCATGGTTAAGGATGGTGGAGTTAACATAAAAAAATATGTCAAAATATGTCTGAACCTCTGAGTGACCAATAAACAATCTATCCTATCAGTGTGAACATAAAGCTGAGAACAACAAACCCAAATGAAGTTTGACTTCTCTTTTTTCTTTTAAGATAGCCTTTACTGAATGAAATATGTGTAATTAGGCTTATTTGATATTTACCATGTTAATGTTTAAAATGCTGCCTTTAACTTAGTCCAACCATAGTGAAATAAAGGGAGCATGAACTCAGAGGTTCAGCTTGTTTGATGTAACATCTTTAATTTTGTTGTTCCTGAATGAGAGCAAAGTCTCTCTATTTCTTTCCACACTCTTCTGAAAAGTCTTCTCAGGACACTGTTACAGGAATCTGTCCAGTGTCGTCATTTATCTGCTTATCTTGGCATGCTGGCAGTTTCTAAAGTGGCAGTGACAGACCTGTCAGCTGTGGACCGATGATGTTTAATGTTCCACTGATTATCTCCTCTCAACACATGGTCCTTCAGATTGTATTTGTGCTCTGCTTTCTATATGTGCCCACCACCTTGGTCCCTCCAGCTGTTTGTCAGAGAGACTCTTTCTGTTTATCCATCTGAGGTCAGACCAACATGATGAAGAGCTGATGAGAGGATGGAAAGAGTCTGAATCAGCCATTTATTTATGAGTGCACCTCTGGCCCTGCATCCCTCCCTGCAAGAAGAAATGTACTTTGTCTGCTGTAGCCTGAATGCTGATTGTGTTATTGGAACAGCAGATATGGGTTAAGACAGTCAGGAAACAAAGTAAGGACAAAACAGATGGAGGAAGGAGCAAAGAGCAGAACGGATAAGGAAGCTTTTATTTTATTAGAGAGCACAGACACAGAGCAAGTGATGTTGCTCTTGCCTTTTAATTTGATTGCATCAATTATACAGTTGCTGTTTTTAATCTCATTAACTTGACACCTGCTTACTGTATTTGTAACATTTATGTATCAGAAACATTTAAATGAATTAATTTTAGCATAGCAGTAATCTGAATGAAAAGAGTAGAGCATGAAAGAAAAAAGGAGCAGAGTAAAGGTATGAAATATAAGTGGTACCTGTTGTTTTATTCAGAGCCATATTCCCTGGTGCCCATAAAAAACAGAACTTGGGTCTTTTATTTTATAATGTCTGGTAGACCTGAGAGCTCTGAAAGGAGATCAACAGCATACTAAGCAGCCACTGATGGTGGAGGGGCCCGCTTCTTCAGCTCTTTGCATTCACATCTCATGCACAATGAACCAGCCTTCTACAAGATTCTTTATAGTGTTTCAGTGTTGGATGTCATTCCATTTGCTTCACATGAAATAACATCTATAACAAATAGCTTCCCCTTTATATGGCATGCACACTCCAGTAAAACTTTGAGGGTGTTTGGTAAAATAATGTTACAATGAACAGTAAGTCCTGATGTTTCATGCAAACATTTTATCCAAAATTGATGCATCCAACTGTGGGTCATACCAGGTAAAAACCATGATGATTAGAGCAACACAATTTTTTAAACATGAGAAAGTTGTGCTTAAAGGAAAAGCGCTAACTTCACCAGGATTGTCAAGTCCCTTCCCTGGTGTTTCATTCAGTTACACCAACAATACCTCCAGAGGACTGTACAGTGATCTCCAGCACCCCAGAGCCACCTCCTACACTAGCTTTCACCACCCACCAAGCCAACACCATCCCTCCACATAGCCATCCCAGCCCAAACAGCATCACCACCTTCAACAGACCCACTGTATGTACATGCAAGCTCCAGGTAGTGACGACGCTAATACTACCCAAGCACTACTCATAGCTGCCACCACAAAAGGTATTCCTGGTGCCAAATCTACACGGATAAAAGCAAAATAGAAAGTGTGGAGAGAGCCACACGGGAGGATGGGGGAAACTTAGTTGATAAATACAGAAGAGTAGCTTTGGATATTTTTCCCCAAACTGCATGGGTTCCATGTGTAGCAGATTCTTATTCCAAATCAGTGAAAATTCATTTAGACATGTTAATAAAATATAATCTGTGTTTAGACTAGCATTGGAAATCACTAGTGTCTGTATTAGGCACATTCCTTACACTTGGACTGCTTCTCCCAGTGGAAACTGTCGCAGAAAGTTTGTAAAGGAGTCATTCATTTATTCAGCAACAAAATTACAGCTACTGCCCACCTGAAATCTCTCATCAAGATCCGCACTCCTACTCACTTCCAATCAGCTGTTTAGCCGTGCCAGCCCATGCCAAGCAACACCCACAATGGTCCTGTTCTGGAGCAGGGCCCAAGCATGCATTCCCTGTCTCATAGCACTCCATGTTGACTTTACAGCTGTTGGTCATCATTCGGGAATGCCTCATAGACATGTTTAAGTGGCAGTCGCTGCACCAAACTTTGAAATACCCTGGGACAACAGCATGGGCAGGCATGACCTGAATGGACAGCATAACCAAACAGTGCTTCTTCTTCTTCTGGAGCAGCTAGCATCATCAACTCAAAACAATAAATCAACAGGTAAGTTGGTTGTTGTGGAAAAGCAATTCCTCCAATCCATTAGGTCCCTTTCTACATCTGAAAAATTTTATACCCAGCTCTTTGTGAACCACTCTGCACTTGGTAGTTCAGTGCTAGGGATGATGATGTTGATGACGATGGTGATGAGCATGATGGTGGAGTTGTTGTTGCTTTGTTGCTTTGGTGATGGTGACATTAACAATTGACAGAGAAAAAGGGGAAAGACATGCTTCAGTTGTTGTTCAGTCAGACTTAAAGCAGTTTGTGGCACTAATTTATGTTGGTCCGTCACCGCCAAGATCCTCGCCTGTGTCTAAATACACTCAGATGCACATTGCTCTGGGGAAAAGCATGTGCTAAATGAATTTTTTTTTTTCATTTATTTACTCATTTGCACACACAGCTTTGAGATGTTATGACTGTTTTAAGTTGACTGAACAGTGCCCTGATTACTAATACAGTTGCTTTATCAGTTTTGCATCGTAAACTCATTAATAGAGGTCCAATGCCCTTTATATGTTCACTGCCTGCTTTTGATGGAAATAAATGGCTGATTTAGCTGCAAAATGCTGCATTAAATTAAACAACTGTCTTTCTGTTAGTTGGTACAGAGTGTACTCTGGGTTTTTTGACAGCTTGGTTTTGCTGAAACATCTACCTGCTCCAGCCAAAATAACACTAGGAGAATTGTGAGACTGATCTGCAATGACCACATAGCCAAACAATAATCTAAAGCTTGCTTCACAAGGCTGTATAGTGGATGGGAGCTGTAGATTAAGGGAATATTTTCTGAAAGTCCCCCTTCATAAAAGACCACTTTTGTGCTTCCTGCTTTTTCCAAATGATGCTAATGCCAACAAACTTTAAGTCCTTCCACTATAACTTCACTTCAATATAACAGAGTACAGCAGCAGATACACAGCACACCCAGGCCAAGTATTTGTTTCTCAGGAGGAAGTTTTGTAATCAATCACATATAAGCTTATCTGCCTACGTGGAATGCAGTCAAGACACATTTCCCCTGTTTTGATGGGAAAGTATTTCCTCTGAGACCTCTCAGACCTATTTCCTTCACCATGTCTAAATATGGTGTTTGTGGAAACAAGCCATCATTCTTATGAACACTTTCAACAAGTGGAAACTTCCACTGAGGACTGAAAGCTTCCAACAGATAAATATGAGTCCAGTTCTGTGTAATTTTGTGCTATTTTAGTGTGTACCAGTTATTTTGCCTGTTTCAACAATTTCATGTTACATTCTAATGTGTTTCTACATTTGCTGAAAGGTTTAAGTGTCAGAATGATCAAGACACAAAAGCACAAAATGATCCCAATGACCTTGGCAGCTACATGATGATGATGATGTACAGATTTTAACATGTTAATACAGCATATTCCTTTGAAATGGAGCTCAGCGGAAGTTAAAGCAGGAAGACTGTTTTTGCATTCATTCTGTTCTTTCTTTCATTCTGTCTTCTTGGTTTGGTGATCAGCTGATTATAGGCATTCATTCTCTTAAGTACTAAGCAAAACCTAACCACAACTTCATTTGTCTAATCATGTTGCACCTGTCTTATTTCAAATCTATTGTTCTCTCTTTCGCAGTCAGCCTGTCGTTTCAGTGCAGACGCTGCCACCAACCATTCACTTTATCAGCATCTGGTCCAGATCCTCACAGGTCTTTTGCTCATCTCATCCTGCATACCTCAGTGTCATCCTCCAAACCACCTCACTGGTGTCCCGGTCCAGCATCTCAGAAGTCCCCTCCTCATCTGATCCTGCATTCCTCATCAACACTATCACCAGTGTCTAGGCTCCATTAGGGGGGATCCTATTCCTGCCATCTGCCTCACTACTCCTTCATGAAGTCATCACAATGGAGTTTTGTTACCAAATACTTTGCACACCATGTTTCATCAAAATTTTTAAAATATTTTTTGTTAAACTTACATTAAAGGGGGCATATTTTACCCTTTTGATTCAAGTTTATATTGGTCTCAGAGGTCCCCAAAACATTTCTGTGAAGTTTATTGGTGAAAAAACACTCCAGTATTGGATTTCTGTATGTCTAAAAAAAACCCTGTAGTTCAGCCCTGCTCAGAATGAGCTCTTTCTGTGTCTGTGGCTTTAAATGTTACTGAGCTGTCTGACTCCAGCCAACCCCACCCCTCTCAGAAAATGGATGTGCCTCTTCTGGTTCTTTCTCTCAGCTGGCAGCTGAGAGGAGGACCAGGAGAGGAGGGCGGAACCTTCTTCCAAGCGAGGAGGGCCATTTGAACCTGGGGGCGGTGCTAACTCCCCATATGACATCATGAGGGGAAAATCTGAGAATGGCTTGTTTCAGCAAAGCAGCAAACAGGTATTTGAAACTGCTGGTCCTTCTGGAGTCCCACAAACCTCAAGGTGTAGGATCCTCCAAAGGGTTGCAGTCGTGTATAAACCTACTATTCAGCCCCCTAACCAATGCTCACAAGCAGATACGGTTGCAGTGGGCCCAGAAATACATGACGACTCATTTTCAAACAGTCTTGTTGACTGATGAGTGCCGTGCAACCCTGGATGGTCCAGATGGAGGAGTAGTGGATGGTTGGTGGATGGCGACCATGTCCCACCAAGGCTGTGACGTCAGCGAAGAGGGGGTGGAGTCCTGTTTTGGGCCGGATTCTTAAGGAAAGAGCTAGTAGGCCCCTTAGGGTCCCTGAAGGTGTTAAAATGACCTCAGCAAAGTATAGAGTTTCTGACTGACCACTTTCTTCCATGGTACAAAAAGAAGAACCGTGCCTTCAGTAGCAAAATGATCTTCATGCATGACAATGCACCATCTCATGCTGCAAAGAATACCTCTGTGTCATTGGCTGCTATGGGCATAAAAGGAGAGAAACTTATGGTGTGACCCCCATCCTCTCCTGACCTCAACCCTACTGAGAACCTTTGGAGCATCCTCAATCAAAAGGTCTATGAGGGTGGGAGGTGGTTCGGATCATAACAGCAGATCTGGGAGGCTATTCTTATCCTGCAAATAAATTCAAGCAGAAACTCTCAAAAAACTCACAAGTTCAATGGATGCAAGGACTGTGAGGGTGATATCAAAGAAGGGGTACTTTGTTGACATGTAATTTGGCCTGTTAAGATGTTTTGATTGAAAAAGCTCTTGATTTCAGTAAATATGACCTAATGCTGCAAAACAAATGACCATTTTCAGTTCTTTACAACCTATAAAATGTTTTAAAACTCTGTTGTGCATAATAATTTGGAACAGTGCATTTTAAGTTTTCTTATTTTTGAAAAAAAAAAAGATATCATTGGGAGGTGTGTTCTCTGAAATTTGAATTATGCTCCAACCGTTGATGACCTGAATATTATACTGTCATTTGCATCGACTATTTAGGAAAATCAGAGAAAAATATCATTTGAATAATAATTTGGAACCCGGTATAAATGATACACGCAGGAAATATCTTGTTTAAGTGAGTGTACTGATCCTTCTACTGACTTAATCAATACTTGAACAAATGTCTATATGCCACAAGAACTGGGCACCCCCAAAGTTCTGATTCTAAAACTACCTCTCATGAAGATTCCACATGGTAAGGACAAATAAAACTAACTTACTTGTCTTATCCTTGAGTTAGACTCTTAACCCCACACTGCCCCTGAAGGCACTGCCTGCAGCCTGAGTGAGTGAAAGAGTGGTTAGATCACTATTTTACATAACAGCTTTCCCCCCATCACTGTGAAAATCTCAGTATAAAAAAAGCAAATGTCACATGTTGTGTCAAAGTGTCTTATGTGGCCAGAAGACTAAAAATGTTATTTAAGCTCAGTGCATTCACCATTTGCACACATGCATCCTCTACAACATCTTTTCTTCTTGATTTTAACTTTTAGTTTTGGTTGACAAATCCTGTCAGTTAAAAAAAGCACACAATACTGACAGAGATGACTGATGAATTACATAGGAACTAAATTATTTATTACATTCAGTCTCTATTAAATGAATTGTACCACCTTACAATAAAGCAAACAAAATGCTGAGCAGTTTCCAGGCAACAAATGAGGAACTAGCCACTGAACCATGAGCTAATGAGTAACTTATTATCAAATTTAAAGGGTAAGTTAATGATTTGACAAATGGTAAGCAGCTTCAGTTGTATAGTGTCTGCATAAAAGTCCACCAGTGAATGTAATTTACTGTACTTTACAAGCAACATAATATCATTGTATACAGCCTTCTACTAAAATATATTGTTCTTATATTATTGAATCCGCTCTCACATTCTTTAATCAGCTTTCATGGAATGCAAACATCTTGCTTGGCATATCAAAACTTGCTGCAAGGCACTTTTCTAAGTTCACTGATTTGTTTAAGCTCAAGACTCTTAAAAGTCCTGGCTGGTCCTAAATGAATGAAAATACTGAAGAAGGTCTTGCTTTATCCAACTAGCTGAACATACAGTGCCTAAAAAAGTGTTTACCCCCTTGGATGTTTCACCCTTTTGTAGATTTCATGCATTGATCATGGTCAACGTAACTCGTATTATTTGACAAAAAATACAATAAAAAGTCTTAAATGTTAAAGTGAAAACAGATTTCTACAAAGTTATGTCAATTAAATACAAATATGTGATGTAAAATAAGTGACTTCATAAATATTCACCCCCTTTAAGTCAGTATTTAGTAGATGGGTGCAGTCACAGTACTGAGTCTGTGTGAGTCCAGCCACAAATCCTCTGTTGGATTGAGGTCAGCTCAAGAACATCCACCTTGTTGTCTTTAAAACATTCCAGTGTAGCTTTCGCAGACTGCTTCTGGTCATTGTCTTGCTGGAAAATAAATCTTCTTCCAAGCTGTGGTTTTCAGACTGGATAAGATTTTCTTACATTTTGCCACATTCCTCTACCTTCTTAAGCCTGCTGAGAGGCATCCCTATGGCGTGATACTGCCTCCACCGTGCTTCATAATGGGGATGGTGTGTTTGTGGTGATGTGCAGTGTTTGATGTCTGCCAAACATAGTATCATGTCTGAAGCACCATTTTGGTCTCATTAGACCCAAGAACTTTTTTCACATGACCATGGTGTTGCTCACATGCCTTTTGGTAAACTCTAATCGAGAATTGATATGAATTTTCTTCAACGATACACTCCCATAAAGCCGGGCAACAGTTGTTGTATGTAGAGTCTCTCCCATCTCATCTGCTGAAGCTTGTAACCCTCTGAGTAGTCAGGGTTGTCTTGGTGGTCTCTCTCACTAGTCTCCTTCTTGCTGTCTTTCTGTCTTCATGGTGCGATGGTAAACAGGAATACTGATTAACCAGTGACTAGACACAGTTGTCTTCACACTGCAATCACTTAAGACACATTCACTGCACTCAAGTGATCACCATGTCACTAATTGTGAGATTACTAGCACCAACTGACTTCTGTTGAATTAGGTCAGTCACTTTAAGGGGAGGGAATCAACTGAGAGAAATCTGTAGAAATTGGATTTCAATTTGACATTAACGAGTTTTTAGTTTTTTTTTTTTTTTTTACAAATTATATTGACCATGACTCAGTTCTAAAATCATTAATAGGGTAAACTATCCAGCCACCATTAGCCCTTTACATAGTTTAATGTTATATTTACTTAGATTTACTCAATGCACTGCTCTTTTAAATCCTCTTGGTGTCTTTTGTCATCTCCTTTATTTTCTTGTATTTCTTCTACAGTTTGTCTGATGGTATGTGTGATACTTCTGGCTGTAAAACAAACTGCCCCTTGAGTACAGTAAAGATGTCATTGATCCATGAGCAGGTCAGGATGCAATGGAGGTATTTGAATCATGATTAATCATTTACTTGTCTGATTCTCCACAATGGAAGAATACCATAATGGTGAGTCACCATTAAAGGGCAGGAAATTCTAAATCCGTCATTAGGTAATGAGAGGTGAATGAATATCTGTGAATTTAGACTAGCCATGTTTTTCACATTATGTTTCTAATAAACTCCTATCCAATCAGTGAACGGCAAAGTCAGGGACTTATTGTTACTAATTATCTATTAATTACACTTAATAATGATACATTACACTCACTTCTTACTTAAGTATTCTTTAAAAAAAAAGACAATAGATTGTTTTTTTGTAGAACGAGATGAAGACATATGCAGTAAAGATGCTGGGAGGAAAGTAAGCGAGCAGACAGCTTGACAAAGATTCACTCTGGCTCCTGCCACCCCTGATTTGTACCTCCTTTGTCTGAGTGAGCGTGGGGTATATGTGCAAAAATGTGTTCTGAGACACTGAGAAAGAGCTCATTTTAACAAGAAGTTTTAGGGTAAGTGGAGTGAATAATATGGGTAATTTACCCTGAAATATAAGAGGAAAACTAGAAAAGAAACAGCTGTGTTCAAAGGAATACTGGGGTATCTGGGTCATCTGTGTAGGTCTATACCCTTCCAAATAACAGGATGGATTTTCCAAAGTTTCAAAACATCATTTAGAAAATTAATTATTCAGGTCCACAGCTGACAGACAAAGTTATGACTGAGCTATATACAGCAGCCCCGAATGTAGCTGAGTCAGGATCGATCTCTAGGCCAAGCATTTCTCTGAATGCACCACATGAATTATTTACAGAGAAATCATGAAACCTATTTGTGTGCCATGTTATTAGAGCCCAAGGAAACACTTGGGGTGAGGTGAGAGAAGCTGCACAGGTGGGATGGAAACAGCTCTGTGGTTGCTGTCTCATAACGCCGGACGCTGGAGGGAGAAAACAATAAAACGTCATCATCACATGAACACAGCAGTTATATAAGCAGCTGCTCTTACACAGCATGGCACTGCCTACTGATTACAACTCTCAAATACAAAGAAATGCATAAAACACAGGCATGTTACTGAAGCACGGGGGCTGATAGGGTGCATGCTCCAGCCTAAATCTAATTTCAAAGAATATCTCACAAATAGTCGAATTAAAACCCAGACAAGACAAATGTATCACTCTGCAGTCAAATCAAACTGTGCATGTCTTAATTTCCTGCTTGGCCACTTATAACAAAAGTTACTTTAATCTTGTTTTATCTTTCTTTTAGGGAATTGTGGGGTTTTCCACTCAAAGCAAGCTGCTGAGTAGCTCTAATCATAGAATTAAATTGGAATCTCACAGCAGGTCTTAATTGTCTGTCCATATGGAGTCTCTCTGACTGGCTGCTGAAAGAATTAAGATGGCATTGCAGAAGCTGCTAAAGTGTCAACATGCTTCAGTAAGCATCAGTAAGTGAAGAGTTACTCATCATCAACTGACTGTGGGCCAACACTGCTCAGTTATCACTGCCTCAAGGTTTACATAAGGCTTGAGCAGGATCAGGATCCTGATTATTAAATCAGATCTTTTGAAGCTGGACACACACGCCTAGATAATGTGGTTAGAGATCATTTTTACACCTTGATCAGACCAGACTGGTCCAGATGTTACGTGCACGCTCCAGTCACCGTGCTGGACTCTATTTCAGTTTCTTCTTTATTTTTCTGGCATACTGATGTTTTTGCACAGTGCTGCTTAGCTATGAAGCTGACCTTACCTTTCTAACCATTTAGTTCAATAGGCTCATCCACATTGTTAACATTACCAGTAAAGGTGATTCTGTTTTAAGAGAGGCGTTTACATCTTGAAAAAGGCTATATCGTACTACAGCAAAAATAAACATTCATTTCTGTGTTTTTGTTAAGACTGGTTCTTATTCAGGTTAAATGTAAACTATGCTTATCAAAGCTTAACTTTACAATGGACAATGATTTTCCTGACCTCCATGGGCCCCACATTTGGCTGGGCTCCAGAAAGCTCTCCCCTTTACCCTCTTTTTGTGTGGCTTTGTGTATTGTGTTCAGCTCATTTGTACCAAGAGTGCAGCATAGAGTACATAAGAAATGTAGGATGTTCAGTTTGTCCATGTTTTCACATTTTGGTATTCAGCTGGTTAGCTGATATCAACCTGTTAGTGATGCAAACAGGAAGCGGGACTGCAGTACCTAGCTGGCAGATCATCATCTACCTTAGAAGAGGAAGAAAGGCTTTCATCAATACATGGATTCTTCAGGGTGTATGTGTGCTGGGATAAGGCTAGTAGTCCTGTTAAATAGCCTACTTGAGCTAGAATCATGGCTCAACTTTACTGTGCACATACGGAGTGACTTAAGCCCGAAACACACCTGCACTGTCCGATGCGCATTAAAACGATCACTTCCCATTATTTTCTCCATGCCCTGCTGCCACACTTCAGGACACTGCTCTATCCCTGATGCACTAGCTGCAGCTGGAGGAGTGTTTCCCTGTGAGAACAGCTGTTCAGTCCATCTCAGCTGCCATAAGAGTAAATCTGTTTGAGGTGGTTTAAGGGCATAGAAAAAGAAATTTAGTGCATCTTTTGTTGGAAGTGTAGAATAGACAGAATGCCTCAGCTGCAATGCTGCAATTACGTGATGCAGCAGTCTGGCTCCAGTGTGTTTTTGGGCTTCACTCCTGGACAGTTTTTTAAGGCTTTAAACTTGAAAACAGACTTTTTTTTTACTTTAAAATGTCATGATGCATGGGTACACAGGCTTTTGCCACTAAAAATCCAAGGGTCCACCCAGATATTTTTTTTTAACTAATCAGTTACCTATTTACAAAATGACTGCACATAAGTACCACATTATACACCACCAGAGCTCTGTTTCTCAACCACCACAGCAGCTACAATTAATGCCATAATTGTCATACTATATACTGTACAATAACCAAACAATAACTATAACTTATTTGTCCAGGCAATTAGCAAGGCTATACAGAAAAACGTCTGCCAATCTTGATCCTTTATAGTCTCAAGTTTGAAACGGCCAAGATTTTCCTCAGAGAAACTGTTTTGAAATACTCCTTTTCTCAACTTCTGTTATCAGCTTTGAACCTGAGCAAGCTCAGGCTTCATGCTTTGGTCCAGATGAGTCATCTGCATACTTCTGTTTCACAATATAAATTCAGACAGGAAAAAACATTTTGTTTCTGGGTTTATTACTCAATACTAGTAGCAGCTACAGTGAGTCTGACAGTTTGAGAAGAAATGTCACAGTGTTACCTTTCTAACAGGCACACAGACTTGCTCATTTTCACATCGATAAAACTCGGATGATTTTATTTGTATCAAGCTTTTATTCACTCTGTCCTGTCTTTTACCAAAGTTTCATAGTTTGGTAACTTCTCTTTTAAAAAACAAATATGCGCTTAACCAAGTGGTGAAGTGGGTAGAAAGCTTATAGATGAGCAACAAGTCAACCTATCAGATCTTTATTCTTCACAGCTGCAGCTGAGGCCAGCTGTTCTCCATGACTGTTCTCATCCTTTAAAGTCAGAGTTCTTCCCTCTACAGGGACACTTTAGTACCTGCAGCTATAGCACTACTCAACAAAACTAGCACAAGATGATGCACTTTAACGTAAATGGAATGTGTATTATTTTAGGGGGTCTTCAGAAGCACTTAAGCATTTATAAGTATTATTTGAGAATGGGTGGCTTCAAAAATACTTTATCATGACTTGGTTTTAATCATCATTTCAAGGTTAGATTTTATGTGTTTTGTCTGAATGTATTTGTTTGCATGACAAATTTAACTTTTAGGGTAATAAAACAGAACCTTGAACCTTAAAGGCGCCTTGTTTGTGCTTGTATTCCAAGTGGTTCAAACACAGTATTCAAATGATGTGTTTAAAATCAGTATTTCAATATTCAAATGATGTTCAGGTAGGACGTTTTTTCCCATAGTGTTCAGATCTGGCAAATGGTTTATATAATTTAAAAGAAAAGTTGTTACAAACTGCTATCAGACAGAGGGATGGGCTTGTTAAAGGTGTGTTTTAAGGTAAAAAGGTGAAAAACCTTTACTTCATCATTAGCTTTGATATATGTGCTTTAATATTGTGGCCCTTCTCTTCTTCCTGACTCCAACTCTAACCCCTCCCTTTCACAAAAAGAGCAGAGAGAGGAGGGTGTGTGTGTGACTGTAATCGATTCACAAGGACATGCCCACAGCCATGTTTATAATGGCGATGGCTAGAGCACGCTGCAGTGAGGGATCTGCTGCAGCTAAATGAGCAGCTCTGATGCCTTATTGTCACCATGGGGGCTAACACATTAAAAGCTATAAAAACACACACACTGCACATATCCAGACTGGGAACTGTGCTTTTAGGGATGCTAAGACTGAAGAGTTTGCTCCTCGTATTGACGTAATAGCAGAGAATAACTATATGAATTGATGAATTTGGTGTGTAGAAAAGATAAAGCATTTTTTTTCCATCACAAATGCTTTATTAATGATTAACAAAAGATTGGTTACACTAAATACCAAACAAAAAATAGAGTTATGGTACAGCTGTACATGCAAACATGGTTAGCATTCACTGCAAAACAGTACAGATTAACACAGTCAGATGACTGCAGATGTTACAACACATACAGTAAATCTAACTAAAAACTTAGTTCCATGAGTATAAGTAAGACAGAGGTGATTTAGGCTTTCCACAGTGAGAGAAAACAGCTGTAACATGGGACAGAGGAGGGTAAATGTCTTGGTTAGTCTCTATTCACAAGAGAAGCTTTCATATGTATCAGGACTTCATACCCTGCTCCTTTTCTCTTCCAAACTCAAAGTGCATTAGACCTGCTGTGACTGAGTCCACTACAATCATAGGTCGCTCATTTCCAAGATTTTCCATCAGTGCAACTCCTTTTCATCATTTTGCCAGGAAATTTCCCTTCCTCCACCTTATCATCAATGTGCAATTACATTATCTCTGTACAAACAAGCACTTGCATTCTTCCAGCTTTGCTTAATATCTCCAAGGAAACTAACATTTTACTAAGGCAGAGTGCAAATATAGTTGTGCACATGGGGTTTCAAATAGAGCCATCTCTTCAGATACACTAGCTCATAACTTTGGATATATTTCAGTGAAAACTACCAATATATCACTTATAAAAATAGTTTAAGAGACAAATCATCTCAGTTAGTTCTATTACCAATTAAACAGCAGGATTAAATTATGTTATGTGATTTTTTTTTTCACATTAAATTGTAAGTGTGCTTTAGTTCTTTATCATGGTTAGGCTCTTTCACCGGGCCCTCACAAAACAAACTTTCACAATTCACATCACTCAGTTCTGCTTTTTAGATGCTTCAAAATACATAGAGAACAGACAGTAATAGGAGAACATTCAATATGAAACATTTACACATTTACATATACATCTATATACTAGTGATTTTTTTATGCAAAATGTTATGCATACACTTAAATGAGCATCTAAGGAGGCCAGAAGCCCTTCACTTCCTTTATGGCAGGTACACACCAATAACAACAGCAGAGGGGAAGTAAACTAAAAAAGTACCTTGTTATGGTGCATGGGGAATGCATTTGTACTGTTTGTTGTTTAGTAAAGACAGAAAATCTGATCACTCGTTGGCCACAATCAAATTTGATCAACTAAAACCCACTTATCAGTATGGCTCATTGGTATTGATGCATTCCTGTGTACTCATGTCAGCAGATTCAGTTTGATAAACCAAGCTTTTGTGGTATAGCACAGCATGTATGCTTATACAAAGCTTGCACAGACCATAGCAGACAAGACAACACAGTAAGCTCTGCACTGGCCAGACCTCGAATATGAAAGAAAATCAGCTCTGAATATGTGCTGACAGCAAAACTTAACATATTCAGGTATATAATATTTAAGTCCCAGCACAGAGCATTTAGAGGCTAGCATCACTGATGGGCTGATAGTGGAGCTTCTCCAAACGCTAAGTGGTCGAGCGGTACTTTTCCACATCTCAACTTGCTGGCATCTCAATGATGTAAACAAAGGACAGAGTGATGTTTAGATTACAGGCAGAGCACAGGAATTAAAAGCATCTTCGTTTATGTCCTTTTCTTGCTGAATTGCACTCTCAACTTTCTGCGCACCCACAAACATCAGACTATTATTCAAAAGCATGTCTGCATCTCATTAAAATGTGTACAACATGCAAGCCTGAGTATATGATTACAACTGGTCTGGAGAAAAAAAAAAGACTCATTTCCAGGATATTGATCAAAAATCTATGGATGCAACATTAGCTGTAATCTGCAGAGCGCTGGTTTTGTAACATCAAGGCTACTGGTTGGCTTTCAAAAGAAGTAATCAGACAACAGGTAGCCATCTAAGGATGGAAACATCATCCAGCCAGATGTTTCAATTTATCTGGTCATGTGAGGCATGAGAAGCAGCA
Source organism: Cheilinus undulatus (assembly GCF_018320785.1). NCBI lineage: Eukaryota > Metazoa > Chordata > Actinopteri > Labriformes > Labridae > Cheilinus > Cheilinus undulatus. The sequence goes on from NC_054865.1 coordinate 16,124,159, forward strand.
TTGTTCTTGCACAGTGGTTAATGCAGGTAATATCATGTGCCCTTATGCACTAGAGAGCATTGAAACACAGTTGTTGGTTGTGAAACAGCTTCTTTGTCTGTAGACAGTACTGTCTGTGAAAAAGTAAATGTAATAAAGAACATTAGAAATGAAAAAAAAAAAAGATTCTGTCTTGTGTGTAAATGTACAGAATTACTTAGAAAAAATACTGTGAAAATAAGATCTGTTTTTATAATCTGAAGAAGAAGAGAAGAAAGTCCACAAGTGATCCGAGGTATGCATTCTGGAAAAAACTGCTACTAAAATAATGTTCCCCAGGAGGAGAACAATCACAGAAGAGCACTGCTGAAGTCCAGCTGTATTTCTTTGTCTTTATATTTTCATCAGGTCTCAAATTTAGTTTATACTGTTTGCATAAATGAAGTGAAAATATACAATGGGTTGAAAAGTTGCAAATACAGGCCTGAGTGGTAGCTGTTTGACTTCCACTATGCCACTTGACTGGAAGTCAGCAGATTAAAAGACACGAATTTCAAGTGTATGAAAGGCTTGGGCCTATTTTAAACTCAAAGTTTAACAATGACCACCTACTGCATCTAGTCTATTCAAGCCTAATGGAGAAAAAACTGTACAACATTCAATGCACAACTTCCCACATCAGGTCTCAAAATAAGGCAACTTTTAGTGACGTGATCTTGGGAAATTATACATTGATTATTAATCAAAAATCTGAAGCATGTGTATGTTTCCCCATCCTTCATGAGTCCATAAGAGATAATGCTAGTATAGGTTCACTTGCATGTATTTTTATCAGGATGAAATGCTTTTTGCTTCTCATGTGGACTTTTTGCACGCATGCAAAACAAACTGATGATTCAAAAAATCAACATGCCGCCAAACAAACGCACGGCATCTCCTGCAAGGGGCGGTGATGCCTGAAGTCGGCATGCCCGGCACGTTTTCCGTGGCACGTGTTTCTACATTACATAACGTGAACATGCCCTCCCAAAGGGCACCCAGCTGTACAGAGCCCTGACATCAAGGCAAATTATCTAACAGCATCCCAAACCGGGCACCTATTAAAGGCTTTAACAGTGGTCTGTGACACTCAATCTGTGCCTAAAGCAGGGGAAATATTGAAATTACTGAGGCTCTTTGTTTTCACTGTAGCTGACAATGGCAGAAACAAAATCATCTTTAACAGCTTACAGCTAGAATTAAGGTACCCGGGGATCAGTTACGCGTAAATTACGCACACACTGTGCCGCTGCAGACAACAAAGCTCAGATAAAGTGAATCCATCCATTCTCCCATTCTCTTGGCGGGGACATTTTGTACTGGTGACGCCGCACTTTATAGTTGTTCCCGTTATTGTTATCCCAGTACTCCTTCCCCTCAACACAGTATTTGATTGCAAACTGCAATGTCCCTCCGTTTTCAAAGGAGGTAGGCATGACAATCTTGAAACAGAACTTGTCAGTGTCGCCGTCGCTGGAGCTGGGCACATAAGACGCCAAACTGTCCATGAATGTGATCCAATTGTTCAGAGAATAGCGCAAAGAGACGCTCTTCTCAAAAGCCAGGTTCAACACGCGCACAACCCCAGACAGGCTGAATTCAGTCGCCTCCACGCACTCCAGCATCACTTTCACCTCCCTCACTTTCTGCTCAAAGCCGGGTAAGGTGCCTGGGTTGGTGAACTGCAGCTCCATGAACACAGAGTGCGAAGGAGCCCGAGGGAACTTTGTGTCCAAATGATTCAGGTGCAGGGTTCCTTTAGGAAGCTTTGCCCAAATGCGCTCCGGTACGTCTGGCTCATCTGTATCATCGAAGTGCTTCACTGTTATGAGCTCCAGACCCAAAGAATCAGCAAACCGGACCTTTTTCTGACTAGTAGGGCTCCTACTGCGGGAGATCTCTAACTTTGCTCTTTCGGTGGGCGTGGGGAGCGACTTGCACCTCCGCCGCAGGTTTGGACTCTGTGGAGGCTTCAGGAAAATCTCTCTCCCCCGCGGTCTCTCATCCACAACGGGGCACTCGATGGGCTCACATGTACTGTTCATCAGGTCAAAATCATCCCCATCCTCCAGTCTCGTGTTGGCCGCTGCCAGGCTCCCGAAGAGTCCGGCTATGCAGCTGTAGTTCCTCGGCAGGCAGTTCTTTGGGGGCAGCATGATCACGACCGTATGCACAGACTCTGCTTCCATAAAATGCAACAGTCTCTGCACTGCAGAGCCGGGATGCTCGTGATGAGAAAGACCGGCGTGCTGAGGGATGGAGCCGTCAGGTGTCAGTGTGCCCCCACGCGGATAGGTGCTCCGGCTGCGTCAGAGGCTGACACTGCGAGCTGTGGACCAATAAAGCAGGCAGTTAAAGTGCGCAAGCCAAGTGCGAGGCAAACTGCGAGTTTGAGAGATCCAGATGGACACTTAAAAGGTCCAGAGTATGAGGAAATAAACCACAGTCTTATTATTTATGATGAAAAGGGAGAAAATGCTCTCTTCCTCTCATCCACTATCTCTCTTGTCTATTTTGGTGTGGTGAACATCGTGTCCTCTCTCACAGCTGAGAGCGTGGAGCTGAGTTTGACGGCTACGTTAGCTGTACGTGCAGAACTGAACGTTTCAAAGAGCCAAAATGGTTTCCTCCCTCTCAAGTGGTCAACCACTGAACTTCCCCCTTTGACAGCCTGGTGTAATGAACAGTTTGTTGTTCGGAAAGTACTATAAATATTATTATCAACACGTTTTAACTCAGTATTTTTTATACATGTTGACACTTTCCAATCATAAGTCCTCGTTACTGGAGCTAATTGCCTTACACTTCTATTTTTTTGCTCCCTGAAACATTTAATAACTGGGGTTACGTTTTATTGCATAACAGAGGTGTAATAATTCATCAGAAGCAGACTGGGCTCTCAGACCCGCCCTCTGTTCTACGTCACATCCCTGCCGGTGCAGCCTCAATGAGTTGCCATGACGACGGCGTTTCAGCTCGTCTGTGAAGGCATTCAGACTGCTGTGTGAGAAAACTATCGAGCAGGACGACGCAAACCACGGTAATATGAGCTTTTTTTGTGAATGGGGCTTTCTAGTATTTAAATAGTGACGCATTTAAAAACGCTGCCCATATTTGGAATTGTTTCTTTTGTTTTAATAGGTTTGACAATAGCCTACGTTTCAAAAACTAAAAAAAAACACGGATGTAGCTTCCTTTGTTGCTTTTCCTCTAGTTTATTCTTCTTCGGGTATTTTTTTAGGCAGCACCATGAGGAGCTTGAGCTAACATGATGGCGTCCCTTAAAGAAGTGGATAAAACAGCTGCTAATGGAGAGGAAAATGAGTTTCCAAAAGAGGAGGACTCAGAGGAGGAGCTGGCTTTTTGTCAGACAGCAGAAAGGAGACATGTTGATGCTCTTCTTGATATCAGTGAGGAGTTGTTGCTGAAGGAGTTGGAGCCATTTGAAATTCACAGTTACAATGGATGGGATGAAGCGGTAAGTTATTAGAGGCTTTCTCAACAGGGATGTCCTCTGGCATCATCAGGGATGCTTTTTAAATGCTTTAAATTCAACCAAGAATTGACTGTGAGGATGACTATGCAGATCATTGGCTATCCTTACATTCATAGGCTAATCTTAAGAGTCTTATTTGCCCTTTTCCTGAAATTGTGTCAGCATCTGGGTCAGTGAATGAATAGTGTGCAAGCATCATGCATTTCTGTTTTCATTTCTGCAAGCGGTCCAAAATACACCCAGATGTGTTTTTAAGGTCTTGGTGCCCTTCCATGAAAACCAAACCATTTGTAAATATTTTTTAAAAAGTGCTTTAGAGCAGAGGCCCCCAACTGGTCTAGCCACCACAGTCTCTTTAAAGCCCTCTTAAAGTGAAATCCAAACTTTGTGTCTCAAAACACTAGATATGTTGGAAGAAGGTTGCTGTAAACATGTGAAAACACTGAGGTCTATGTGTGACTGATTTCTGGATTTAGACCGTGAGGAAGTTTTTCACCTCATTCCTGACTTGGTTTTATGTGAGCAGGGCTAATATATGAGCCCATGACATCATCAGTCTTGACAGGGAATTACCCAGCCCCCTTAATGCTACAGTGATATAAAATCACAGAGCAGTTCATCTCAATACAGTTTGTTGTACCAGAAAACAGGGAATTTAATCCTCAACTTCTCTCTGCTCTGGCATAGTCAGGCAGCTGTGCTCAGGCCATAGTTCACTGTAAACTCAGGGAGCAGGCTAATTGCTGGACTGCTTGTCTATTTTTTTCTTCACTTGAACCAGGTACAAACATCTTACATCACATCATTAGCCCTGCATGATAAAAAGAAGTGGGCTGTGATTGTCTCTCTCCACTCTTGGCTCCCAACCCACCAGTCGAGAAACTCTGCTTTAAAGGTTTATCCTTTAATTCTACAACTACATGGATCCCCTGGCAGTCATAGGAATGTAGATTGTTGTTTTTGTCAATATATTTTGACAGGGGTGACTTTGGATTTTTCAAAATTATAAAGAGTGCCTTGACAGAAAAAGGTTGAGAAACTCTGAGTTAATGAATAGACACCTTCTAAACCCTTTCACAGACTGCCTCTATATCTCTGATTAAGATGGCCTTTAGAGCCTTTGACTGATGACACTTTAACTCAGTATGCCTCAAGAAATATAAAACTGGGACCTTTTTATGACCTACGAAAGCAAGATCATTCGTAATAAGACTAATTACTTTTGCAATGTAATTTTCCATTCCTATATTTACCGCTACCACAAGGTAGGTGTCAGACAATACAGTTAACAGTGTGGTGGAAAATTACTTTTTCCAGTTTTACTCAAAAATATTCACAATTAGTCTGACAAATTTCTGTTTCAAGAAGGCAGAATGAGATTTTTGTTAGGAAACAGTAGACCTACTTACATAAGTACAGACAAAATCAGCAAAGCGATAAAACTTACTGCTTTGTCCAAAGGGATCAATAAATCTGGGAAAAATTCCAAAATTCTGTTTTCACTGTGTCATGATGGGGAACTGAATGCAATTTTTTTTTTACTGTAGCATTGGGCTGCAACATGAGTTTACATGCTCTGTAATAGCTTGGAGTTTGATGCCAATACATGTTCAATTTAATGTTTCAGTTTAAACTCTTTCACAAACTTTCTGCTTGTCTATGAACAGCTATTTTTCTGATCAGGAATTTTATTTTAAATTAAATTTAATTAAATCGTTAACCCATACAAGTCTTCTTTGCTCCTTAAATCTTTAGCCAGCCCCCAGATGCATAAGTGGAAGCTCATAAAAATTACTACAATTACTAATGGGCAGTTAAATGCATGTATGGTTAATATTTAATCTCGATAATGGCAGTTCTTCCTTAGTTTTAGAAAAAGCATTTTGCTTTACAGATTTCCCCCTCATACATTTTTACAGTTTCATTTTAAACGTTTACATTTAAACAGGTCCGAGGTTGGGCCAGAGTGGATCCACTGAGCTGCATACGTCTGACTCCAAAGATGCACAAGAAATCAAAGCACAAGGAGGCTGCCACCCCGACTCCCTCATCTGTCAACCTAACAACACCCCCAAATACAGCCAATTCATCCACCACAGCAAAGCACCACTGCAAGACTCATGTGAGCTGGAAAAGCAGCTTATTCAAATCAACACAATCAAACCAGCACATGGGATCCTGGAGTAACACGGCTGTTTCTGCTTTACAAACAGATGCTACAGCATGGCCTGTTATCAATGCATTGCAAGAAACCACATCGAATCACTTATTCAGGGTAAAAGCAGAGCAAGAAGAGGTGCTCAAAGAGAATCATCATGCTTCAACAAAACACTCAGTGTCAGACAACAGGCCGTCGAAGCCTCAGAAACACAGCCACAGGCCCAACAGCACAGTGGTTCCCATTAAAAACTTCACATTTTTACCTCCAATTAAACCATTGCTGCATGATCCTCAGAGAAACTGTGCTTATAAGACCACAGAAGAAGACATGAAAGAGGGAAACTGTTTCATGTTTGATAACAAGAGCAGAACAAGAGGAACAAGAATGGACCCTACTGCTAATCCAGAGCTTGTAACTTCCTCAACAGCCTTGACCTCCAAGTACCGGACATGTCAGCACAACCCCCGCGTGTTCTCTGTTTCAATACCTAGGAGGTATCAGGTGCCTACGTCTTCCAAACCTGACACACTGCACCACACTAGCTTCTCAACACAGGCCCTCCACTCTAGCACTGCAGCAAGTCAAGGCCATTTACACCCGAACAAGACTGTATGTGCTGCCACGCTGTCTGAGGGCTTTGGAATAAATGTTTAACTGATGAAGTGTTTGAAGTATTTAATGGTTTTAAACTCTCAGGTCCCACCAAGTAAAACCAAACTGCACTGTATTGTATATTTAGAAAACATGTTGGTCAAGTGGATTCAATCAAAATATGTCTGTAAGAACAAATGCCTGCAAAGTTATGCATTATTTTTCACCCTTCAAATTGTTTCTACTGTTCCAGTCATGTAGTAAAAACACAACTACCTCATATGAGGCATAGCAGTCTGTCGGCCTCACACTTTACACTATTCAAAGTTAAGTCTTCCCACACATAATGCCAAACTACTGCATCTCCTCTGTCAGTTCGTTCTACTCAAGTCATGCATATCAGTAGGTTACCACGGTGGGATTTTGGGTTATGTTTACACTAACCCCACAGGGTAAGTAGGGCAGAGTCCTCTTGGAATTCCAAAACACACTGTGTATCATGTTTATGTACAAAACCAGGCAGTTACTGCAATATAATTTCAATATGAATGATCATTGCAGTGAACATTATTAATATGGAAAGTTAACAAAATAGGATGTAAAATGCTTTTAGTGAGTAGACTCCATCAATGTCTTCATGTACCTGAAGGGTAGCAAGGCCAACAGCAGGACAGAACACCCCCCAATGGAGTCAGGACACTTTTGATGATGATGGAAGGATGTAGGATGAGATGAAGACTAAACTTCTGAGGAGCAGGACATTGATGAGATGGAATGGAGGTGGCTGGGGTGGAGGAGGGTTACAGCAATCACAACGAAACAACAGCTTGACTGCAGAGGAGAGGAGAACAGATTTTAAAATATGACAGCAGCAGGATGATAGATCAAGGGCAGTCATAGCAGAATAGGATAGGTTAGGAACTTGAGTAAAAACACACAGGACATGCTAATTACCACAGTGGGAAAATGGGGAAACAGAGACAAAAAATGTGATGCTTCATGAAAGAAAGGATGAAAGGAAATTAAACATTCTTGAACTTAAACTAAGCTTCATTTAAATCCCTGATCATCACTACCTCTTCTGTTTTACTGCACTGAAAAAAAGATAACCTGACTGAACCTGCAAAGTTAATATGACAAAACATTTAACGTCCCACAATGTGCTTGCAAAATATGATTTCTTAAAATGGATGCGGAGTTGTTAAATTCAGTGCAAGCAAGGACTTGGTGTGTCTTTCTTTCAATCACGAAAAACTGTATTTTTAGTCAATGGTTTCATTGCAAATTCAAAGGGTTAGTGAGGCTGACAGCAGGATTGAAAATTCACTCTATGAAGTATATACACAGGTTTTGGTTGTAAAGAAGGATGCTAGATGTAATGCAGGGTGGCCATCTGAAGTTTTGGGCACTGATGAGCTGGACAGGAGGTGGCTGGGGTGGAGGAGGGTTGCACAGGTCCATGGCCGAGAAACTGAGAGCAGGTTCAAGGTGGTTGTGTCTACTTCTGGTTGGGTACGTCAAGAGAAAACCCTGATAATCAGATTATCACCAGTGCAGGAAGGAATAGATAGGGATAGAGCATAATGAATGAATATCAGACTGCTTGTAGTCATGTTTAGCATCATTTGTGTAGTGGTCTATGCATCAATAGAATAAGATGCCATGATCAATTACTTTTTATGTATTTTTGTACATATAATGTTACACATACCAAAAATAAGAGATTACATTCAATTTTCCCAAGTTAAGCACAAGACAACACATTTTACTGCAAAAACTATGATGTTACGGTTAATTAAAGACATCTGATTGATGTGAGTGGAACCTTTGTATGTCTGTCATTTACAAAAAAAATATATATATTTTACGTGTGCTCTATAATTATGAATTATTTAAATAATTCATTTATATTTAAATAATTAATGAATTTCCCTTCGGGGAAGAATAAAGTTATTATTGTATTGTATTGTATTGTATAATTAGTAACACTGAACACAGTATACAAGAGGGACCAGGAACAAAGTACACACTTTCCAGCAGTTTATTTAGAACATCTGTAGTGTAGTTTAGACAATTAATCAAGGCAACCATTCACTACACATATAGGCAAACAGAAATTCTGCTTGAACAAATATCCAAATGTTTTGTGCAGGGAAAATGTCTGCATGCATTCCCACTAAAGAGAAAATAAAGCACTATAACTGACACTTTGAGACTGACAAGGCTTGTACACATAGTTCTGTTTAAGCAAAGCACTTCCCCATGCTGTTAAACCAGCAGAGAGCAGCTATGCTGTACATGAATTCAAGATCCATGAACTAGAAGTAAAAATCTCAACACAAGATATTACATATTTTTATGCAAGGTTCAAAATCCTCATTAATCAGGAAAATCACCCTTCAACAGTGGAGTGTTTGTGTCAAAAATAGACTGTTTTAAGTGGGCACAGTGTCATGTTCTGTAAATTCTCCAGTTTCTATAAACCATAACCGTCCAACCGTCCATAAAAATGTGAGATGGTGTCAAACCGATTCTTTACAAGAAATGCTGCATAGCATTTTTTTCATGTGACAGAACAGACTTTGAATACAAGCTATAAATTATGATTCCGGACAATCCAAAGTATCATGCAACAATTAATAATGAATACAGACTGAAATAATCATGCAACACAAAACCAGAGGGATTCTGACCACTCTTCAGTGTTGTTCACTGTTTAAAACATATTCTAGTAGTACTCTGATAAATATATGACAGCAGCGAATGTTTGTTACACAACTAAAGCTAATACTTGGGATAAGGCACCAACGCAACAAAATATACCAATGATCAAGGCCTATGACTATGTGTACACAGTATACATGTGCTTACTATGAGGTAACTCGGTGCAACAGTAAAAAAAAACATGAGAGGTTTAGAGAGAAAAATGATATAAATAATAAGCATCATTATAAAGGGTCAAATATCTGATGAGTTTAATGGAAAATATTCAACACAACTCCTTTCAGTTAAATCAGGTTGTGAGGACATTTAACTTTTTGCTAATCCTTGCTCTAATCTATTTGTTCCTCTACAGTAACATTACTGCATCACTCCAGCACTGTGCTGCTATTGTATACACTTACACCCAGCTAATGAATAAGTCAAAGACACTGACAGCCTAGTCTGTTAACTGACTTCAACTGACTGCTAAGCTCTAGAGGCCCCGACACAAACTAGTTTTCACATGACATAATACATCACAAAACACATTTCAAAGAAAGCTGTGCAACAACCAACAAGACAAACATGTCATTTTTTAACTTGTGCCACATTTGTATATTTCAGAGATACAACTTAGCAGTTCACTGCTGAAGGCTTCGTGGGCTTTTATTTAGGAAAACTTAAGCTGACAGGTTCTTAGAGGTCAAGTTTTCCGCTGACAGCAAAGCTTGTATGCAGTGACTCTTAGCTTGTAGTCATGCTGCCACTGATCTGGTAACATCAATGGGGCAGCTACCAGATGCACACGTTGCACAATGCACCATACATCACCTACGTAGGTAATACGTAAACAAGCACAATGTTGCCTGCAGAGTAGCTGAGATGAAACTGTTCTCATGCATGACTGAAGCCATCAAACAGGGTAACAATTTTCTAAGCCTTCTGTTGTACGGCTAAAGCTGTCATCCCTTTTGAGTGCAGATCTAACACTGATGAAACATTATGTTTTGTTTCTTAACTGCAAGAAAAGACTGAGCCGTCGAAATCAGCCACAGTGCTTAAACACTGAAATACAGGGGACTGGCAATTCAGACAAGACATATACAGTATGTTACTTTATGTGCAAATAAATGTGTAAACTGTCACAGGAGTGGATAAATCATGCCTGTTTAGCGAATAAAGTGCAGCGGAGTAGACAGGGTTTAAACCTGAACAACTCTGGACATGATGTCTCCATAGGAATGTTCAAAGACTTTGTCACAGACTTCTTACTGCTAAGACTGTGGTCCACTGGAGGACAGCATAGACTGATTCCTCTTTGTAAAGGAATAGGCAGACATGATAAATCTGCACTAGAAAACTTCAGACAGCACTTCAATGCGGGCTTCAGCTGTTGGGTTTTTCAGGGTTCTGAAAGAGAGCACAGAGCTCCTCACATGTTTGTGTTTCCACAGAGCTGAAATGGGACTCCATATTCCAGGCCAGGTCTGCTGACAAGAAGTCATCCATGACAGTTTGTGTTTCGTTGCTCGTCAGGAAGAGGTGTCCTAATCCTTCTGCCTGGCTGGTCACAGTCTGTGTCTCTGTGCTGTTCAGCAGTCTCGCCTGCTCACCCTGACTGACAGGTGTCTGAGCAGAGAGGCCTGTGGGAAATGAGGGGAGGTCAGTCTGTGTTTCTGTATCCGAGGACTCCGTGCTCATAGAAAAGCTTGAATGTCGCAGGATGCTACTTAGGGGCATGTGGCTGCCAGCACTCAGCAGGAAATTAAGGTCAGTCTGAGTTTGAGTATCAAATAGCTCCAGATCGTTGGCTTGGGTTCGACTTGGTCCTTCACTTTGGTCCAGTTCATCCATCAGGAGGAAGTCAGTCTGAGTCTGAATGTCCAGAGACTCCAGGGGTGTGTCACCTCCCAATCCTCCCAGCTCGCTTTCCTCTGTCTGTGTCTGGATGTGTACAGCTTTAAGAAACTCCTCAAAATCAAAGTCAATACCATTATGTTGCTCTTGAACAGAGCCTAGAGCTGCCCCACAGCCTGCAGAGGCCTCTGTGAGCACCTGATGGCCTGACATGCTGTCAGACAGAATATTCTCCAAGTCATTTAACAAGGTCATTGTCTGGGTCTGGTTGTCCGCCATGTTGTTTGAACTGAGCTCATCTGTCTGCACCCCAAAACACATACCACCCACTGACTTTGAGTCCACATACATACTGCTTCCTTCAGCTGTGAGAGCATCATCTATGTCCAAAGCTGTCTGTGTGGACACACTGAGGGAGTCACTGCCAAATAAATCAGAGCACATGATACCCTGGTCCTGAACCTTGTCATCTGACTGTGGCGAGGCAAAATGTGTCTGTGTTTGCCGGGTTTTGAACGGGGGCATAGATGAGGAGGAGCAAGGAATTTGGCTTGTGCACTGGCTGTCTGTCTGAGCGCCAATAGATGATGTGGCTTTGGCCCGTGAGGAGAATGTCTGTGTTTCAACGCTGACTGGCAGGAGGACTTGGGCACTCACGCTGATATCTGTTTGGGAGCAGGATGATACTGAAGACTCACCCATAGAGCACAGGCTTATTCCATCCCCGACCCCAACTCCCATGGGTAATTTTGACAAGTATGATTTGTCGGTCTGAATGTTGGTGGATGTGCTTCGTCCACGTTGCCCTCCCAAACTGCTAGCAGAGTCCTCTGTTCCTCCAGGGTCCAGACTGACCTGAACCCCTGTGCTTATGGGCCCCAGGCTAGAGCGGGAGCTAGGCATACTGCCCTTGAAACTTAAACTTTTAGCATCAAGTTGGGGTACGACAGCTCCTGTGGCTTGTGGCAGAAGATGCAAGGTGCTGACTGAGCCTTGGCTGTCCACTGCAAGCACTACAGACCTTAGAGCCCCGCTTTCTGTAGATGGAAGAAGAACAGGGAGGTGGGCCAGCTGCATCACAGGCACACTAACCAATGCCACCTTGGGCTTTGGTAAGAGCAACTTCTGAAGGTTCTTACGAGGATATGAGTTCTGATTTACTGAGTCAAGGATATGAACAGATGTGTCAGAAGGGAGAGCAGTTTCTGTTATGTCTTTAGTGGCAGACATGATCTGACAGGTTGACTCACTGGTGTTAACCTTCTCAGAACCACTCAGCAGCTTCTCCAATTTTCTTTTCTTTACTGGAGGAATTCTGTAAGGAAAAAAAATGTGAAAAAAGACAGTGAGAAGTTTCTCTTTTTTTTGCAACCTGGGGCAAAGTTTCTGTTTTCATGTACATGCCTGTGTTCTGTAGGTATTTCATGCCCTGTCCTGTAGATATGGGAGAGTAAAGCAGCCCTACTAGCATAGGGGCAGCCACATGTGCATTGGTACATCTTTCCACAGTCCTCTATGTGCCTCTTCAGGTCCCACTCTGTGCTGTAGCCGTTGTTGCACTTGGTACACTTGTGTTTCTTTTCAGCATGCATCTTCATGAAGTGCTACAATGACACAGATCAGATAGAAAGAAACTGGTTCTTCAGCATTTTTCTGTAGCCTTGAAGGATGTACATTTCTTACCTCATCCCACATAAAAATCAAATATCCAGAATAGTTTTTGTCTGAAGAAACAAACACAATACCAGTCCACTGAATGTATTAAATAAAGATCTGAAATGAAGCGGTGTTACCAAGTGCTTTGCAGTCCTTAAATATATAATTTCAATAATTTAGTGAAATTTACCCCTGGAAAATTTACACATCTAACAACACTACAGAACAGTGGTTCCCAACCTTTTTCTCTACTTATTAGTAGGAGGCAGGCAAAAAGTGATATTTGAGTAAGGCATAAATACAGTGAAATGTCTTTGTAACATATTTGCACTTAAGTAATAAACAAGGAGCTACTTCACTGTACTGAGACCTCATTATTTTACTCCTCTGACTGTGTGGATTGGTTTACATGTCACTGGAAGAAAGGCTTACTTGTTTAACCAGAGAGAACTGGGAGAAGGGTCTGTTTGGTCCCCTGGGACAACCTTCAATGGGACAGCAGTAAAGCTTCTGAGAGCCCTTCATGTCCTTTCTGACCGTGGGATTGACGATACCATCCTAAAGGTGAGATAACAGCAAAAAGAAAAGGGAGAACAAAGCAGAAACATTTTATTTAATATATGATTTTACAATGCATAGTCACACAATGAGCTGACTCTGAAGAGCTTGAATGAGTACTAAATTGTCTTTATCACAACAAACACAATCTTTATACAAGACCAGCATGAACCAAATTAAGTGACATTGAAGATTTCAACTGATGAACTACGACTTTACTTGACCAGTAATATTTCTGACAGCATCTACTGCATAATGTACCACATCTCAATTATTCATTTATCTAAATAAATGCTACTTTCTCTTTTGATGTCATATTTGCCTTGTATTTTAAGATCTGTTTTATCTACAAACACCTAAAGGTGTGCTTATACATCACCCTGCTTTTCTTAGCCAGTGTAAGTTACATGTATTAGATTCTATGTATAACTGGAGACACCACAGCTCTGCATATGCAGTAGGTATTGCTTTACATAAGTGAAATGAATAATGAGCCTAACAGTACAGGATTTCTAAATGTGCCATACCGCTGCTTCTCCTTCAGTCCTAAGATAAGCTTTCCAATGCAACTGCCTGTACATTAGAAATCTAAAGCAGACGAAAAGTATGTTTTTAAAGAAGACAATAAATATTCTAAGTTGTGAAATAAAACCCATCGTGTGCTATACTTGTAATAAATACTGCAGGCCTTCAGTGGTCAAGGTCACCTCCATCTGTTGTTGAACAGAGCAGCTAAAGCTGACAAACATCCTCCGCTTTATCATAAGGATTTAGCATAAACAGACATTTTGCCAGCAGCCAATGTTCTGGTGGTTGGCTTTAGCTACGTCCTCCAGTTGTAGGCTGATGGCTGAGTCATGTCAGCAAGTTATTCATCATCGGTGAGTAGCTTTTTGTTGCACAAAATAGGAGGCAAGTCCAGATCCAAAGCATCCAAAACAGGGTCAGTTTGCAGCCTTTTAAGTAGCCAATGCAAAGCTCATTTCTCTCTAAGAGTACCAGTAACAGTGTAAATTTAGTGAAAAGTCTCTTTCTGCTTCTCCCTGATGCTGAGGTTAGGGACAGAGATAAAATTACACTCAAAATCATGGCCAAAACAGTCACACTAAACTTATTAAAGCAGATCCAAACAATGCTGATGAGATGCCTTCTGTTAGCTATTCCAGCATTCAAGAACATGATGATGATAACAAACATTGTTATTCGTCATCGAAAAAATTGCTATTTAAAAATGTTGAGTCTGTACCTTACTGATGAGCTGGCTTCTAGCTTCTTTTGCTATCTTTACACGTTTAGGGGCAAATAGTGTGTAAGAGATGAATAAACAAAAGTTAAAAAAAAAAAAAAATTAAACTGATTATGGTCTTCAGTGTAATATCACCATTAAAGAGACACTTAATGTAAACCAAGTTTTCTGTAGCTCCTGAAGTTTTGTTTTCCACTGTAATTTTGGATAACTGGATTAAAAGGGACTTAAAACGGTGCTTTTAAAATGGGGGTCCCTATCCTATGCTGGGCAAGGTCGCCAGGGGGGCTAGGGGGGTCATGGTGAATTGGACGGAAGTAGGTAGGAAGTAGGGAAGAACCCACAAAAATCAACCTGTTACATTAATTGTGGACATATGATCTTTAATTAATCTTTTTAGCTTTTACAAATCACTGCATGTCAAAATATTTTTCTAAGCAGGCTTTACATAAAAAAATCACGAGACATATTGAATGTTAAAACGTGATTCACAGAAGAGAAAATAATCTTTAAAACACATTTTAAATGTAGCCATTATGCTTTATTTTTGTTATGACATAAATTACATGAAAGATGTTTCAAATCATGTTGAATGAAAATAGAGATTATTGGGAATGCATGATTTTATTGGTATATCGGTGTCAGCAGATATAAGCTCAAAGTTATGAAGTATCGGCAGATAGAGAAATTTCTTTTTTTTTGTTTTTTCCACCAATATATTGGCTATAAATATCTGCTGAACGTACAAATACA
Organism: Cheilinus undulatus; assembly: GCF_018320785.1. NCBI lineage: Eukaryota > Metazoa > Chordata > Actinopteri > Labriformes > Labridae > Cheilinus > Cheilinus undulatus. Next base: position 16,139,198 of record NC_054865.1, read on the forward strand.
TTTCTGGAGTTTTAGGTTGGATAAAAAGATTTGTGGCAGCTGAAATCTTTGTCGTTTACCCCTATTTGTTGATTTCGAAGGACTGAAATCTACATTTATATGCCGTATCAGTACTGAACTGACTAAAATTAATTTGTTAATATCGGGAGATCATCACAAATCCAGTGTCATGCATCCCTAAAGATTATGGCTCGTTTATGCAATGAGGAAACATTTGCATAAACTGCAAGTTAAATTTCTATAACTGCCATCGCAATGTATAAGGATTAGAGTAAAGTTTGCAAAGGAGGGCAATGCCCAAGGTTCATGCTTCTTTAGGGTCCTTGCCTTGACTTAACAAGTTTGGTAACATCTGAGATTTACAGAAAATGACTACCAAAACAGCAGATATAATAAAATATAACTCACCCAACCCTAATAAGGACACAGTTAAACAGCTGATGGGGCCTTTTAAAACTTGTCTGACTCACTTCTTCTAAGACCTCATTCAAATTCTAACATTCACCTATTTTAGACAAAGAGCTTAGTCTAACGCTGGACAAAAGGCAGCCCTGCTGTGTAAAGAACTTCATTGATAGAGGGGAAACAGTGAATTACAGCTTCCAACAAAACAGCAGTCTACTGAGTACTTGGGGGGCCTAGGTCGTAAAGCAGACTTTTAGTCCATCAGCTTTCTATGGCTTTACTAACAGTCGACACTGTTGGTAGGTTTAGGTTCTGAAGCTGTGTGCTAACTACTACTAACGCTTCTTTTACTACACTAGTACAGCCCAAATTATATGTCACAGAAACTAAAATCACGACGTACACTTGGGAAGTTTAAATCAGATGCGTATCAAAAAATGCAGTCAGCATCTGTCGTCACGTGCGATCCATATCGGTAATTGATGACGTAAGTAGCTAGTTAAAATGCTGCTAGCTAGCTTGCTAACAGCATTTCACTGTGACAAAATGCATGTATCACAGCTTCAATTACATTTCAAAGAGTTCAATTTCAACGTTTAATAGCGTGTTATGCTTGCCAAGCATCACTATCACGTGTTCGCCCGTAAGAAGTTGTTTTGGATGACTTGCGTTTTCCAGTTTTGTCACAGTGTTTTCACAAACCCGAGTTAGCCAAGTTAGCACTGCAGTGATGCAATGCCCTTTAACTATGCGAATATTAAAGATAGTTTAAAGCGTTTACCTTTACTCTGTGAGACTTAACAAGATGCATGTTCAGTGCAGGTGTGTTAGGGAGAATCTTGCCACATCCCTCCACGGTGCAGAGGATGTTCGTCCTCACTCCTTTGGTCAGCTCCGTTATGGTGGGTTTTATAATTTCTCCGGACTGCGACAGACACTCTTCGTGACATTTCGGACTGTCTGTTGTCACGATATCTCTATTATTCGCTTTACTCACTGCAGAGGAAGCCATATTTCTGAGTTGACAGTCCATTCTGTGTTTGGCAAAAAGCCCCAACAGCAGCATTGAATGAAAAGTGACATACCGTCCCTCAGCTTTGCCTGAAAGGCTGCATCGACACCGCCTGCCAACAAAACGTTGGTAGAGAGAAGGGTGTGCGTCACATCCGGTATATCAAAGTACTTCCGCTTTGAAAAAAATTATACATAGTGACAAATACTAAAATAAAAGTAAAACCATTCTTGCACCCGAGAATGTAACAAATCTACAAGGATAAAGGCACAATCAACAGAAAATCTGTCAGGAATTATTTTACAGATAATTGTTAACTCGTATCAAGTAAAAGCTCCTGTGTGAGTTGTAGCTTGTTACGAAACGAAATCAATTGTGATTGATTCAAATAAATAGATTTTTATTGTCACTGCTGCATGGCACAGGGTAGATTTATAATCAACAGCGCAATGCATTTTTTACAATAAGATTTTTAATGGCAAAGGTTCTAACCTGTGATGCATCTGACAGTTTGAAAATGCAGGATAAGTTTTGTTGTTTTCACAGATACAGTGTTGGAAGATGTACAGATTTCCCACATGGGTCACCAACTAAGAGTCATTCATAGTAGCTTTAAATAATAGCAAAGCTTCTATTTAGTAACAAAACAATTATGGCTTGGTTTCTGCAAAGCACGGAGACTCGCCAATATTTTTTGTTAATATGAGATTTGAGAGTATATAAGCTTACAGTTGTGTTAAAATAATAGCAGTCCAACATCACCAGATCAATCCCTGTTTTTAATAAAAGTTATATTTCTACATGGAAAATTAACAACTATTAACAACTACAGTAAGGAGTTCAATAAGTGAGGTCATTCTGTGGGGGGGGGGCAGGTGTCAAACAGGTGGTCCTTATTTAAGGATGAAGGCAGAAAATGTTGTACATGCTGGTTATAGTGTATTTCTCTGAAAATCTGAGTGAAATGTTCCAGACATTGCTCAGAACAGTGTATTTTGATTAAAAAGTTGCTTGAAGATGGGAAAACAACTAAAGACATGCAGAAAATGATAGGCTGCTTAGCTAAAATGATCCCAAATGCTTTAAATTGGCAACCAAAACTTAAAAGATGTAGAAGAAAACAGCAAACTATCACCAGTACTGCGTAAACGTGTAAGTACAGGTCTGCCTCTGCACAGTCAGCATCACACATCAGGTGGGTCATGTGATCTCAAATCAAATGTTTTGAAAAATCTAATTTCTGTACATTAGACTGTGCTGTGTTAACTCTGATGTCTCGTCTTCTCACACAGTTGAAGTTTCATTACATTCACTACAACTGTAGGTTGTACTGTTGTAGTGTTGAGGTCACTAATGAAGTTGCATTTCAGTTATTGGTGTTCATGTTGAGATGCTGTTCTGAAATGGGTTGGTCTTGATTTTTCACCAGATAGTGTTTCAGTTTGATTAGTTGCCTTTTTATGGTGCAGCATTTAGCGAGAGTTGGGTGTAAATTGTTTTCAAATCTTACACTTAACTGTGTTCACATAAAATCAAAATTTATAGAAACCAGCTACTAAGTTTATACAAAGACACCATAAAAAGCCTGCTGAAAAGGCATGAAGGTACTCTTTAGCTCTTAATGCAGCTGTCTTTTCAACATCAGAACCCTTTGCCAGTCTCTCAATCCTGGCACCTGGAAAGAAATAAATGGAAATAGAGGTAGTTGTACAACCATTTGTATTTTCCCTGGTGCTGCCATATTGGTTGTACCAACTTTCTCCTGCTGTATGACTGTCACCTCTGCCGACTTTCACCGGACAAAGGGCGCAACAGCACCATCAAGTGGACAGAAAAGCAACTGATGCTATTTATCCAGCATCATGGACTTCAGTTCATATTAGCAATTAATTTGAAAAAATCAATACTTTGTGGAAGATATGATATATCACCATGCAAATTATTGGGATACTATGCTGTATCAATTTTACCCCTCACCCCTACCACCTACATGCTCGGACTTTCCTGGACAGGCTTATGGAAATGACTGTGGCATGCTCATGTTGATTGTAGGTAAGATCATTGGTTCTGATTTAATGTTCTGTGTGCTTTGAAGGAAATGATACTAAACTAAAGATGTTTGTAGCATGCCTTGTACACAGTTCTGGATGTCCACTTTGACTTTACCAATGTAACTTTACCTGCTTATTCTATGCAAGATCAAACTCTTAGTGCTAATCTGATATCAAATTTATTGTTTTTCTTTTTCAGGATGATATGCCAGCCCTGCAAAAATGGTGGTGTGCCATGTTCATAGAAAATTTTGACCTTGGAAGGTGGGACTATAAAAGAATGTTGACTATTTTTCTTGGAGTGTTTACACAGCACTGTCTCTGTTGCACTTGAATGATATTCATTTTTTCTTTGTTTGACATTGGTAAAATGTTTGCCAGTTGGATGGAGATGTCCAAAGCTCTTCTGCAGCATGAGGCGCCCCAGTGATTCATCTAAAGAAGTGGAAGTTGGATGGCATTACTGAGGTCAGTTTGTAATGTTAATTTTTCCCTTGGTTTTGTTTATTTAGTTTAGGTTTACTAACATACTATTAATAAGCATAATAATAATAGTACTTATAAATTACTTTTGAATACACATATTTGCAAAGTATTTTGACAACAAGCAAAGCAAATTAAACAAACTGGTCACTCAAAACTTTGAAACAAATTACATTCTCAATTCTCCTACCACATCTCCCACTATTTGCTCGATGATTAATCCTTTAAAATAAGGCTTGATATCATACAGACTTGATGATACTGTTTGATAAAAGTTCCTGGTATATGCAGAAAAGGTGTACATCTTTTAGACTGCTTTGATATGGATTAAAGATATGGCCTTTATGTGATCTGTTCTTGTTAAATGTCAGTATCAGCAAATATCTGCCAATATTAAAAACAATAACTATATCAGATGTTCTGAAAATATTGGCCATACAAATTACTGGAGTTTTAGGCTGGACAAACAGGCCTGGTCAGCTGAAGTCTTTATTTCTTCATCATTATTCCTTACACTGTGTGTAGTGTGTTTTGAGGACTGAACTTTGATAAGTTGTTCATCCTCAAACTTAAAATTCTGGGTTTTACAGACTGAAGTTTAGGTCTCAACTACATTTAAATACCAGTATTGATATCAGTACTGAATAAAAGGTATTGGTAAATATCGGCAAAAATCCAATATCATGCATCCCTACTTGTAGCTTTTTTTCTCTTCTTTTATTTTGATTAAAAAGTCAAGTAAAATCACTTTTGGCACACCACAGGTTTTTACACTCCAATCAGCTTTGTTAAGAAAGAGATTTAGCTGCTGCCAGTAAAGAGAGAATTTAAAAATAGGCCCATGAGTGCCATTAAGTTGAGGCTTGACAGGCCTAAACTTAGTTAAGAAATGGATGTAACACGGTGCTTCGTTTACCCAGGCAGGAGGACTTGTGTTAACTTTGCCTAAATGACTATTAATAGCACTGATTGAGGAGCAAGTGTACAAAGGCCCACTTTTACTATTTCTGTCAATGCCAATGATCAAAAATGATGATTTCTATCATTATACCTGATAAAAAAATCCTAAAAAAGAATATGGGATTCAAAAATGATTTGAAGACAACATAAGAAATAAAGTATTTAAAAAATCCTGCTTTTATATTCAGTTTAGATAAATATTAAAGGGCAGTTAAGTGACCACTCAGACACCGATAAAAGACCATTTAAAATACCTGTTACTATTGATTTATTCACATCTGGAAGCACATATAAATAAGAACCATAAAAGCTACCTCCAAGATCCCTGACTATTTAAAAGCTTTGTCCATCAGGAGGATCAATGAAAATGTCAAATCATGAGTGGGTCTGACGCAGAGGTTGGCCACAGTGTTAGTCCCTTAATTCAAGGTCCTGTCCCCGATAAATCAGTTGTGTGCACATTTATGAGTCCATTAGTTCAAGGATCCGCTGCTCATTAGTTCTGTGGCCGTTGTGTTTGTGAGGAGGCGCCAGGGCTATTGTCTGTGATGACAAAGTAATTCTTTCCTTTTAGAGAAATTGATGAGAGCAGAGGTGTGACAGGTGTGGAGGCAAATCCTGTGGAATACATAAAAACATATAAATAGTTTAAACAAATTTTTCTATTTTTGTAAAACCAATAGTTAGCAATGCCCTTGACAATTTCCTCTTTAGAGACTATGATATAGATGCAGTGGGGTAAATAATTATTTGATCCCCTGCTGAATTTGTGAGATTGCCCACCTACAAAGAAATTAACGGACTCTTATTTTTATGGTTGTTTACTGATCATGGCAATAGACAGAATATCACTCAAAAATGTATAAAAATTACACAGTATAAAAGTTATAAAATGTTGTGCATTTTATTCAGTGAAATAAGTATTTGATCCCCAATAACTCGCCCAGAATTCCGGTTCCCACAGATTGGCTGGTGCCCATGTGGTACACAGCTGTGCACAGTTAACCAATTATCAATACTCCTGATCTTAACTCATCATGTGTATAAAGCACACCTGCTCCAGGAATCAGTTTCTTACATTCCAATCTCTATAGCACCATGGGCAAGACCAAAGAGCTGCCAAAAGATGCAAGGGACAAGATTGTAGACCTGCACAAGGCTGGAATGGGTTACAAAACCATCAACAAAAGGCTTGGTGAGAAGGTGACAACTATTGGCACCATTATTCGAAAGTGGTTGATACAAAATGACCATCAACTGTCCTCGGCCTGGAGCTCCATGCAAGATCTTGCCTTGTAGAGTGAGGATGATGCTGAGAAAGGTGAAGGAACAGCCCAAAACTACACAGCAGGAGCCTGTTAATGATATGAAGGCAATAGGGACCTCAGTCACCAAGAAAACAGTTGGTAACACACTGCGTCATAATGGACTGAAATCTTGCAGTGCCTGCAAGGTCCCCCTGCTCAAGAAGGCACATGTACAGGCCTGCCTTAAGTTTGCCAGTGAACAACTAAATGACTCAGAGAAGGCTTGGGAAGACGTACTGTGGTCAGATGAAACCAAAGTAGAGCTATTTGGCATCAACTCAACCCGCCGTGTTTGGAGGATGAAAAAATGCGAATATGACCCAAAGAACACCATCCTCACAGTCAAGCATGGAGGTGAAAACATGATGTTTTGGGGCTGTTTTTCTGCAAAGGGTACTGGGTGACTTCACCACATTGAGGGGCCAATCAACGAAGCCATGTACTGTAAAATCTTGGATGAAAACCTCCTTTCCTCAGCAAGAACACTGAAGATGGGTCACGGGTGGGTCTTGCAGCATGACAATGACCTGAAACATACTGCCAGGGCAACAAAGGACAGGCTCCACAAGAAGCATATTAAGGTCATGGAGTGGCCTAGTCAGTCTCCAGACCTCAACCCAATAGAAAACCTGTGAAGGGAGCTGAAGCTTCGTAAAGAGGAATGGGCCAAAACCCGTCCTGAGCTGTGTGCAAACCTGGTGACCAACTACAAGAAACGTCTCATCGCTGTGGTTGCCAACAAGGGTTTCTCTGCCAATAACTAACTTATGTTTTGCTTGGGGATCAAATACTTATTTCACCCATTAAAATGCAAAACATTTTATAACTTTTATTGTGAGTTTTTTATGCGTTTTTGACTGATATTCTGTCTATTGCCACAATAAGTAAACAACCATAAAAATTAAAGTCTGTTAAGTTCTTTGTAAGTGGGCAAACTTACAAAATCAGCAGGGGATCAAAAAAGTATTTACCCACTGTATATGATGGGTAATGCTGGTGTCTGAGTAGAGATATTTACTCTACCAGGGGTGCCCTCTTGTGGTCATTCATTAAATTGCCGTAAGTGTAAAACACTAGAAACAGTGGTAACTACTTAATATCTCATTGTTTATATTATTTCCTTGTTACACTATATGTTAATTCAGTGTCTGAAGTTAAACAGACTGTTGTTACCTGAAGAAGCGCAGTCTCTGAGGGACTCTAAGAGGTTGGTGCTTGTAAATTTGACAACACATCTGAAGGGCTCGTCTCGCTCTGTCATGTTCTTGTTGGTTTGGTCTCTGAATTTTGTTTGCAGCTAGGAAAAAACAAAAACATGCTTCAGACAATCACAGCACAGAGGAACACCCTAATTTGCTTTGTGAACTGAAGTAAATTTGAATTTGAAATGATAATATCAATACAAGCATGCTTCAGATTACCTTGTAAACTGCAGATTGTAGCTGAGGTAATGTCCCATCACCAAAGGCTTCACAGGCCATCTGCTGTCGATTTGCTGCATTCCCGTCCTGTTCTTTTTCTATGTGTGGGTCTGTGAAAACAAACAAAGCCAAAAAAAATGCAGAATGCTACTATATACACAACTTAGAAAATACACTACATTAACAATGTTCAGGCATGTGAGTGAAAATACAAGCTTTTACATACTTGAGAAAGTTGGGTTCATCTCTGTAAGTGGGCTGGGATATTTTGAGGGAAACGCCTAGAAAAAAAGCAAAATTAAAAATCTCAAAAACTCAACTGTTACAAACATCAGCTCTGTCATTCATAAATTTGCACAACTTTCTCCCAAAGTGTAATTAGCAAAAAGAAAACCCTAAAAGAAAATATTTCAGCAGTTATCACCTTGTTTTGAGTTGATCTTTGTCCAGATGCCCATAAACAATGACTCGATACAGTCAAACATACTTTCTTTATGTGCTAACTAGGCAATAACAAGTGGTGGTTGGTAAAGCCCAATAATAGCCCAACTAGCAGGTATTTTTAGGCTACTCTGTCTTGTGCAACTCATACTGTCAAACTCCCCCACTCCACTGCATTCTTTTGTTTGAAATGCTGGGATAAATAAGGTAACGGTCCCACGCTTTGACAAAGAAGTACACAGCAAGAGCTTTTCAGAGGTTTGCACTGGGGCTGACACTTCAAAGAAATGTAGAGACGACTGGGGACACAGCAAAAAGTTGTTCAAACAGACAAACTTTGCTTTTTTTTTTTTGATATACACACAATCTCAATTTAAAGTCTGTGGCACCTTTCATAAAAGCTGGGACAGGGGTAAGGAAAGAAGAAAAGTCTGGGAAAGTCATGGAATGCTCAAAAAATACCCAGAACATTACACACATTAGTTTATCTGTACATTCTCATCCAAAGGTTTTCTTTATTTTCTACATTGTAGATTAATACTGAAGACATAAAACCTATGAAAGAACACTTATGGAACTATGCAGTAAACAAAACAAACCAGAATATGTTTGATAATTCAGACTCTTCAAAGTAGCCATGTTTTGCTTTGGTGACAGCTTGGTACACTCTTTGCATTCTCTCACTCAGACTCATGAGGTAGTCACTGGGAATGGTTTTCCAACTGTCTTGAAGGAATTCCCAGAGGTGCTGAGGACTTGATGGCTGCTTTGCCTTCACTCTGCAGTCCAACTCATGCCAGACCATCTCAGCTGGGTGAAGGTCATCTGATGCAGCACTCCATCACTCTCCTCAATGAAATAGCCATTGCATGGTCTGGAGGTGTGTTTGGAGGTCACTGTCCTGTTGAAAAACAAATTATGGTGCCTCTAAGCGCTAACCAGATGGGATGGCATGTCACTGCAGAATGCTGTGGTAGTCATGCTGGTTTAGAGTGCCTTAAATTTTGAATAAATCACCAAAAGTGTCATCAGCAAAGCACTCCCACACCATCACAGCTCCTCCTCCATACTTCACTGTTGGAACAACACACATAGAAACCATCCGCCCACCTTTTCTGCATCTCACAAAGACACGGCAGGTGGAACCAATAATCTCAAATAGGACTCATCAGACCAAAGAACAGACTTCCACTGGTCTAATGTCCATTTCTTGTGTTTCTTGGCCCAAGCAATTCTCTTCTTCTTGTTCTTCCACAGTAGTGACTTCTTTGCAGCAATGAAGACCATGACGGCCTGATTCACGCAGTCTCTGCTGAACTGTTGATGTCGAGATGTGTCTGCTTCTTGAACGCTGTGAAGCATTTATGTGGGCTCTTAATGGGCTTAATGGGGCTGTTAATTTGCAGTTTCTGAGGCTGGAAACTCGGATGAACTTATCCTCTGTTGCAGAGGTAACTCTTGGTCTTCCTTTCCCGGGTCGGTCCTCATGACAGCCAGGTTAATCACAACGTTTGATGGTCTTTGTGACTGCACTTGAGGGTACATTCAAAGTTCTTGCAATTTTCCGGATTGACTGACCTTAATGTCTTGAAAGTAATGATGGACTGCTGTTTCCAATTGCTTAGTTGAGTGGTTCTTGCCATAATATGGATTAAAACAGTGGTCCAATAGAGCTCTTCACTGTGAGGAACTGTGTACCAACCCCTACCCCTGCACAACACAACTGATGGTCTCAGACACATTAAGTAAGCAAGAAATTCCACAAATTGACTCTTGGCATAGCACACCTATAAATTGAAAACCATTCCAGGTGAGTGACTCATGAGTCTGATTGAGAGAATAGCAAGAGTGTGCCAAGCTGTCACCAAAGCAAAACGTGGTTCTTTTAAAGAATCTAAAATATCAAACATATTCTGGTTTGTTTAGCCCTTTTCTGTTTACTACATAATTCCATCCGTGTTCTTTTATAGTTTTTAAGTCTTCTGTATTCATCTACAATGTAAAAAATAATGAGGTGTGTCCAAACTTTTGACTAGTACTGTGTGTGTGTATATATTGTTTTTATTTTTAACATTTGTTTCTTGTTTTGTGTTTTTCAACCTTTTAACAATCATAGTATGCTCAACTCTCGCACTTTAGTAACCTTGCTGTCACGTTACTGAGTCCATATTTGATGTAATTTTGACATTTTTTGTGGTGAATCCCTTTTGTGGGGACTTTTCTCACTGAAATCGGTGAAGCCCTTTAATGCTGTATGTTACTATGAACTATTTATAATGCTATTCCAACAACAGTTCTGTGCTTTATGATGTTTGTATATATTTTTTGTATGTTGTGGTGACCTTTTGTCACATGATTGTGTCACGCGATACATTTTTCGTACTTAAACTTGTTTTTTATCTGCTCATTATGTCCTGATGAAGACTCAGAGTCAAAACGCATAGATGTGCCTGTTTAATAAAGGATTTTTATTACATCAGAGTGCCTCGGACTCTCAGTTCTGACTGCCATCTATACTATGGACTTTTATTGAGAAGTTAACAGGCAAGTCATTGCTCCCCATTTTTTGCAAAATCATTTTGTGTTTTTGACTGTATTCAACTAAATGCAGGTTGAAAAGGATTTGTAATTTATTGTATTCTGTAGTTGCTGACATTGCACAACACCCCAATTTTTTTTCTAAGATTTGGGGTTTGTAAATCTGAGTATACAGTGTTATGCTATTGTTATCACAGTTGGCTTACCTGTTGGTATTGTCTCATCAGCAGCTCCCTGATGGCAGTGAGTTTCCGTCCACTGAGATTTCCATCCTTGATAGTTTGGTATCTTGTCGATAAAACCAAGGCCTACAAATCACATTACAAGTTAAGAAGGAGATCAGATAAAACTGTCAGGAGATGGGACAACAAATGACAAAAAAATAAATCAAAATTTTTGCTCACTTGGAATAACAGGGGTTTCTGCTTTGAGGTAAGGCTGGTCACAAAGACATATGGGGTCTGAAGATAGTGAACAACATATGTTGGTTTCAGGTGGTTAGGGCGAGAGAAGCTGTCCCCCCAGGCAATCCGCATCCATACAGCTTCATCTGTGTGCTTCTTTATTTTGATAGACACCTTGAACACATTGTCAAAAGCAGACTTTAGTATAGGATCTTAAACACAGAAGACACTATTTAATACCTCTATATTAGGCAGGTATGTTTGTAAGAATCTGTGGTATATGTGAGCAGGAAAAGATGGCTTACATGTCTTACAAGCTCCCTGAGGTGAGATCTGAATTGTTCTTTAAATTGTGTCAACTCTACAGAGTGAGCATCATCTGAAAAAAAAAAAAGATAAATATGTATAAAAGAATTCCATTTAATCTTGGTAACAGCACATGTGGTGAAATCTTACTTTAATTCAGACTTTTACCTGGAAAAAACACATGATCACACCAAGTTTGTCAAAATGTTTTCTTAACTACAATACTGTTATTTTAATGGTCCATGTACTGAAAATTTCAGAAGCTTTAAAAATGTTTCCATCAAAAAAGCTACTATTTCTGTGTAGCAAAAAACATGTGCAAACATATTTTCTGAAAAATATGCATTTTAAACCAGTGATTCTCAAATGATGAGGAAAGACACACTGGTGTACTTCAAGGAAAATCTAGGTATGCCACGGGAAATTGTACAGCTAAACATAATTACTACAGCTATACAATTACTAAAGACACTGTAAAAAAAAGTTTTAAAGCGGTTATTTTGCCAAGGACTTATGTTTTGTTTCAGTAATGTCTGAATGTGAATAATTATATCAAAATATAAATATCTGATATAAAGACAAGATCACACTTGCAGATGTACTTTTATAATTAATATAAAAGAACAAAGAAGATCCCTCCTTGGCACAAAATGCATATTGTATTTGCATACCTTCAGGGTCCAAGAGCTGGTAGGCATACCACATTCCCTGATTAGGATTATCAATGATATCTGAAGGTCAGAGGAAGCACAAGCATGAAACATTAATGAGCTGATAAAGCATTATATGCTTAAATGGGTGACAGTAGTTGGTTGCTTTGGCAACTCATGGCCAACTATTCAATTAGGCTTACATATCATCTCGAGCTCTGTGATACGCGTCAGTGTCCATTCATTCTCCTGTTGCGAAAAAATATGTAAGTGTTAAACAGATTTAAGTACACATTAACAGCATCCCAGTCAGAATCAAACTGAACAATAGAGAGAATTATGGGAAACTTCACGACAATAAGTCTCAAACGGCGAAGTTAAGAGTACAATGATGTGTGGCTTTAACAAGTATTCTGGTACAAATTAGCTTTCTAGCAAACTGTTTGGGTGTAATATAGAAGTTAATGCTAAAATGGGTTTTCCGTACCTCACAAATAGCCCACAGGTTTTCCGTTAACGTCCATTTTGGTTGAGAAAAATCGAGGGACTGTTGCTGTTCGACAGTCAAACGGCCCCACTTTTCCAGCGTCGTTTTCAGCTTCTGACTCGGTATCCGTCTCATGAGTCGTTGGAGAAAACTCTTCGCAGCCTCGTCCATTGTTACTAAGACAGTAACCTATATTTAGGTCAGCTGTTGTACTTGGAAAATAGTTTTTTGTTTAGTTTCACAGTTGACGTCCTAAAGTTTACGGTGGAAACACAATCTGAATTTTCCAAACAACCCGCCAGAGCGGAGCACACGAATCGACCAATCATATGTCGACTAAAAATCACGGTGTTCCCCTTTGGCGCCGTCTGTTGTGTTGGAGTGGTACTGCACTAAAATGGTTCCGCTGCACACAGTGAATCTTCCCATTTCAAGTACACAGTGGTGGAAAAAGAACTCGGATCCTTAAAAAAATTCTTCGGTCCTGGAATAATTTCTATAAATAAAAAGGGTGATTTCAAATGTGTATTATTTTCGGTACATGTTTGACATGCTGGACTACTTGACAAAAAGAAAGATAAAATGTCTCTGGAGATGGACACAGCATGACTCACTTGAATATGTTAAAGCTTACTGGTCTGGGTGGGATTCTAGTGCTCTGTTGTGGTGTTGGAGATACTATTCACCAGGTCTACTTGATTTAAGGAAGTCTAGTCCCCATAACCAAACTATAAATTAGACTGTCTGCAAAGGCCCACAACACAATACTGAGAGGTTGTGTGGTAAAAATGAAAGAGAAGAATCAAATCAAAGCTGTAAAACAATCAGGCTCTATGTTGACTCACGGAGATGGTATTGTCTACAGCAATAACTGTGAGATTTTCATTTAAACCACTAGCTATTATTTTAAAATACATGACTTGACAGTGTTTCAAGTTTCTAACCAACCCTTCTTTGCTGTTAAGAGATCAAAAGACAAAAAAAAAAAAAAACATTCAATACAAGTGGTTTAATTACGTAAGTGTATCACATGAAGTTTTAATGTAGATTCTTAAAGGTAGGATTCTGGAAACTAAAGATTCAAGGTAATAGTAGAGAAGTAATAACAACATTGCTCTCCCTAACATGATGTGAATATTGTACAATTGCTAGAGGGAATGTGGATTGCACCACTGCATTATTGTCTCTTTAGGGCAACTCCTCCTCCTGAAGCAGTAATGTTTGAAAAAAAAAAGCAGTGAAATTGCCCTTTGGATACCCAAGGGAACAAAAATTGACAAACTGCCCTCTTTATTTCCTTTAAATGAAATCAATTAGAAAATTTTTCCTCTTTAGTGTCCTCTAAATGAACAAAATTTGATGATTTGCACTTTTCAGTGCCCCCTAAAAGAACATATTTGACAACTTGTCTTCTTTAGTGCCATCTCAAAATTTGACAATTTGCCCTCTTCAGTGCCTTCTATAGAAAAACTTTAACAATTTGTCCTGTTTGGTGCCCTCTTAATCAGTGGTTCCCAAACATTTTCCTTGCCCTCTAAATAGACACAATTTGCCAAATAGCTTTATATGACACATATCTAAAGTGGAGAAAACAATAAAGTGTCATTAGTGTCTTCATATTGAGTTAATATTTAGTTAACTTATGATGACAACTGTATTACAACTTTGTGTGCTGGTGTCCCACCACATAGGGCAGGTGCCTTTTTTTTATTGTTTCCCTGCCCCTTATTAAACACCCAGGGTCTGCCACTGGTAGTTGCGTCCATATAATAATTGATTAACCATTTGATATTTAATATCTATACTGTATATTATAAAATTTTTAGATGAATATTTAGCATTAAATATTTCATGTTTAGCATTTGTGAACTGAGCTAACAGTTAATCAAAGTCAAATTCATCGTTAGCATACCTGGCAGTCAGGCTGCTTCAGACAATGTTAGGCCTTGATATCTATTAATTCCAAAATGGTTTACATCTTTAATAAGGCGTGTTAGGGACACACCAGATAAGTAGTCCACTCCACTCTAACAGTGTAGAAATAAGGGCCGCATCTTTACGACTTTTATTTAACCAGTACTAAAATTGCTGGTAGATACCATTTAAATATGGCACCTCTGACATCCGCCATTAAATTTACTCCAAATAAATCAGAGGTGATACGCATTTTACATAGCAGTAACGGTACAAGCTGCAACAATTTTACCAACTTCTAAAGATAATATCAGCACAAACCGCAAACAACACCGGTAGTACTTTACTCTGAAACCTCTTGTTTTCCCTGTTTACTTCCGTTGTCAAAAGTCCCGCCTCTTTTTAAAGGAGCATACCATTGGTGGATTGGAAAAGAACCAGGCCGCTGATTCGCTGATTTCGGTTGTCTATCACGTTGCTGTCATCAAACGGTTACGACAAGCCAAATGTGTTTGTTCAGACAGCATGTCCTTAAGGTTCGTGTTGTCTTTGTAGGTTAAATGTTTTCCAGTAAGACACCGGTGGGTGAAGCTGAAAAGGTATAGACATTGCTGGGACATGCGTTGTTGATTCAAGGGCAGAAAGACGACTCTTGTCCGTAGTTATTCAGTAATTTTATGGCCAAACGTCCAACGACAGCATAGGCCTAATTAGCAGTTAGCTAACATTTGACCGTGGGTTTCAGGAAAACATCATATCACTCTTCTCCAACACTGGTAAGGGTCATGCATTTATATAACCTACAACCTTTTGTGCACTTAGTTTTTTAAAATATCTCACTGAAAATAGTATATATGCAGTAAAAACAAGAGTGGCTATTCTTTCGGATCTAGTATGAAAATCCAACTCTGTTCATCATGTCCCCAGAATCCTGTACTGTTTGCATGGTCCCAGAAAATTAAGGGCTAGTTTACAAAACATTTAATATAAAATTGTATCAGTGTTGTATAACTCTGCCTCTTTGTGTGTGCAGGTAAGTGTCCAAGGGGAAAAACACCATCTTCACTATGACAGCTCAGGAAGGAGAGGGATGGGGAGGCATTAGTATCCTTTAGAAACAAAAGTCAACAGCAGAAGTGTTACATCTTTGAATGGACAGGTTGTGGAGTCAGATAAGTGGATTATAGGTAGCATTACTTACAACATTTTTGTTAAAATTTGTTTTCATTTTTATCAATCAATAATGTCAAAAGACAACCAGTCCTGGTGTGATTCTGAGTTTTCAGCTCAACCAACTTTTGATAAAAACAAATAATTTTCATAACACTGGATCATCATATGTATTTCAAAACTGTAGAACAAAAGCATGTCAAGTGTTAAAAATAAGAAATATCATTGGTTTTGAAAAAAAAGAAAAAAAAATCATTTTAATTTGTTGTCACCAGCGTCTTTCAAAAAAGTTTGGAAATTTAGAACAAATGACTTAAAGGTGCAAAATTTTTAAAGAATGTAGGTGTAGGGACATCTCATGGTGAATATAAGATCAACAGGCTCGTAGTATCACAGTGTATGTACCATACTCAAATGCTGTAAGTAATAAATGTACTATTCACTGTTTCTCAAATGTTGAAAGCAGTGGTAAAATTCCTCACCTCATATGCGCATTTTCACTCATCAGCTATCTTAAATTGTCCACCTCATGTGTATGCCCACATCCTCACATAAATTTATACTTCTGATCATGTTTAGTCGGCATCCTTGCACCCTTTGCTCATCTTGCAATTATACTTTCAAAGCATACAGACTTGTATACACTAGAAAAATATTTACAAGAGCTTGTACATTTTTAAATTTTTATACTTTTTTTTTAGTTGTATGTATTTTTTGTATTTAATGTTTAGTTCCTGTACACTTGAGCAAAGCTTACCAGAGTCACATTGCTTGTTGTGTAAGCATACTTGGCCAATAAAGCTGATTTTGATGAAAATAGCATCCTAGAGAGGCAGAGTCTTTGAGGTGAAGATGAGGATAAATACACCACGCTTTGTCAGACAGTACATGAAAATAGTGCCACAATTTAGGAACAATGTTTTTAATGTAAAATTTCAGACCTGGGTATTACACAGCATACAGTACATAATATCATTCTGAGAATCTAAAAAAATCTGTTAAGGGGTAATGGAGAAATCTAAAATTGAGTTGCTGTGATCTTTAGACTGTCAGACTTCCATACACTGAAAACAGACACAAGTCTGTAGTGAATATCACTGCATGGTCTCAAGAGCACCTTAAGAAGCCATTGTTGGCCATCAAATATATTACGTGCATTATGAAGGGCAAAATAAGGCAAAGGAGACCCCAAACTGTTGAACAGCTGGAAACCACATATCAAGCAAGACTAGGACAGTAATCGACATCTAAAATGACTGAAACCGATCTCCTTAGTTCCCAAAATACAAAATATCGCTAAAAGAAGAGGTGATTTTTGAAGAGTTGCAAACATAATCCTGTCCCAGCCTTTAAAAATGGGTTGCTGGTATCAGATTTGTAACTGCATACAGTCTTTGAGCTATTTTCAATAAACACAGGATTTTAATGTCATGCAAATCATCAAATTCTGTTTTCATTTATGTCATCATGGGAGGAAATGGTGTTATAAATTGAATAATACATTAAATAACGACTACAATTTTAATGGAGTCCTCTGAGGTCGGTGCTCGGGCCCTAATTGTCCTAGCCAAAAAATGTGAATTTGTTAATCAGCATTCCACTGTTTAATGGGAAACTGTGTGTATAAGCAAACCCAAAAGATGTTGCCACCCCATGGTAACTCTAGCAGTAATATGTAAGAATAATAGTCAGCCCCTCAGTCTGTGCTCCTCTTGTTGGCTTTTCAGTCTTGCTGCAGGTGTACAGTTGGCCCTTAACTCAGCATGCACCCTGACCTGTCCCCTCACCTGCACACCGATGAGTGTAACGCTCTGATATCTCAGCTGAGGCAGTGCCACGCCGAGGTGGGCCATGGTTTTGAGTCAATATGAATGCTTGATATAAACAGACAAACAACCGTTTCAATTTCTGTTTCTTTTTACCTGCAGCACAGTTTCCTGAAGTTCTTCGGGACATGCAATGATTTGGACCGGGTTATGCGTGAGTGCCTAAAGAAAGAGGTCAGTTGTTTATTATGTGTGTTTCAGCCATTTATTAATATGCCAAAGAAGACTTTTTGCTCACTTAATCAGTTTTCTCTTTGTTTACTATCAACAGAGACTGGAAAAGAGAGAGCGCAGTAAGCAGCATGCAAGGGACATGAAAAAGAGGCTGAAGGAAGGACACAAGGAGGAGCTCTGAAGGACATTTTCCTGCATGTATCTACTGGCAACACCAGTTAAAAGTGTTTGGATGGTGGGACAGTGAATGCAGCATCACTGTAAAACTGCTGTTTTGATATCAACACAGAAGAAGGGACACATTCTGTTTTGTTGATTATTCAGAACCATGTGGTGTTTTTTCTCAGAATCAGCAGGTCTAAGTATCAAGTGAATGTGAACATCAACAAGTAAAAAGGCTCAGCTCATAAATATGTTATTGCCATTAAGATTTTATTATTTTATTGAACAGAAACATTAGTGGATGATGTTAATGTTGGGATCATATACCAGCATTGGTTTGGTTCTGATGTCCAGCGTACTCATGCTTTTACAAATGTTCTCTGGCACATACCTCCCTCACACACTTTATATGATCTACACAGATTGAAATCTGTAGTATTACCAGAACGTTTTATCTCGACATAAAACCCAACCTGTACTTTGGATCAAAGACACTGTTCATCATTCATTTTCCCTCTGGTAGCAGAACACTATGGCTCTATCAGAGAGATAAGTGTGGCTGATGGCTGAAGCCTTTCATCAAACCATTATTTTATTCAGCAGGACTCCTCAGGAATATTCTAACACCTGAATAATTCATGAAAGGCAGATAGGAGAGTCCATTTCAGGGATGCATCCGAAAGGCTTTAAAAGAGGAATGATCCAAAGTCTGACCAGCAGTTGGGGAAACTCCGTCAAATACTCATTGTTGTGTGAAAGTTTTATGTGAATGAGAAATCATATTGATTCATTAAGTTCTTTGAAATAAAGTAAAAATCTGTTAAATTAGGAACGTGTTCATTCTTTTTATAAGATTATTTCTTGGACTTTTCTGCCTTTACTTGATGGGATAGTTTGAGAAGCACAAGAATGTTAGGAGAGAGATGGGGGATGACATGCACCAAAAAGCACAAGGACTGTAGTGCCAGAACATGGATGCCTGCTAAACAAACTTAGCTAAAACAGCACCCTGACTTTTATTTGTCTTGAAGTGGGTTTGTTGAAGACTGTAAAATAACAAGTTTCTGCAGGTCTTTATATTTCCTAATACCAAACATAATCTTTGAAAAGTTTTCTTAAACAGCATTATAATATCTAGTATAGCCATAATTAAAATTCTGTGTTATTTGTATTGACATGCTGTTGCCAAACTTGAAAAAATGGTCTGAGTAAATCAATTTAGGAAAAAGTTTTGAGTTAGTTGTAGGCTTTCAAGAGGTTTCTGTCATGCAGATTGAGTGAAGTAAAAACAGGAAATAATGTGGAAGTATGGACAATGCAACTAACCTGACTGGATTTGTTTCATACATCCAACTGGTAAACCTCTCATAGACAGCATTTAAGAAAGGCCAGAGCCTTTGAAAAAAAAAACCTTGGAGGGTGATTGAACATTCTGTCACATCTTTACGGGCCAATCAGAGCAACAAAACACGTGATGTAGATGCTACCGAGGTGCGCCCCTGCCGAGGAGTAAACTCCATACAGAACTGCATAATGTGAACCATGGTGACCGTAGACATGTAGACACAACTTTTGTCATTTTTGAAAAAGAAAACAACTCACTGCTGTTCTTTGTTCTTTTAACAAAGAAATGTCAAGTTCTGATAAAAAAGGCGCTTTAGCAGCATCCATGTCAATGTCTTCTGCCATAATTGCACCGGCCTCTTGTTGCTGCCTGCTCACGTCATGACTCCGGCGTGCCC
The DNA here is from genome assembly GCF_018320785.1 of Cheilinus undulatus. Lineage (NCBI taxonomy): Eukaryota > Metazoa > Chordata > Actinopteri > Labriformes > Labridae > Cheilinus > Cheilinus undulatus. The sequence goes on from NC_054865.1 coordinate 16,158,651, forward strand.
AAAAGTACTGCCCCTCGTCACTGATTGGTCCTGTCACTTTCTAGCTGGGTCCAAACTATTCAGATGGGAGCTCTACAAGATGGATTTGCCAGTGAGAAACAAGGAGACGGGCGTATCCATCTACTTCGCAAGGTTACAATGCAACCATCTGACATTATTACCCAGAATACTTTGCCTACAATTTCATTCCATTTTCTGTAAGTGTATTAATATAGTGTGTGTTTTTGATACTATGTACATGTGGAAGACACTACTGTTGATCTAATAAGGTCTGTGTGTTTTAACCTCCTGAGCTTATGTTTAGAATGTGTTTATAGTTCCTCACCCTTCTTTACCATACAATACCAAAATGGAAAGCTAGCTTTCAAAATAAAATATGACTACATTTGGCAAATTTCCCTTAAATGCCTGAAAACTGCCCAACAAATTCCCCCAAAACACTCAATTTTCCCTAAATTCATATGAAAATACCTAAAAAATCAAAGCAAATTAGCTCCAGAACATTTAATGAAACTCTCTAAGAGATACATAGACATCCCCAAAATCTCATTGAAAATACTTGAAAATTTCCAAGCAAATTCCCCCAAATGTCCAGACAAATTCCCTAAAATTTCCATTAAAATTCCTGAATATATCATAAAAAATTCTCCCAACATTTTAAGCAAATTACTTAAACTTCAACAGAAATTCTGGACAGTTATCTTAAAAGCTCTAGTAGCAGAAATCATTATTATTGTAAAGGGAGGCCGAAATGTAATGTCCTCATATGAACATGCAGGGGATTGAGAGGTTGATATGCAGGATTCCCTTTAAAACATGATGACCAATGTGCTTCATAAAAGAACTGAGAAAGAATAAATAACAAAATTGAAAACAATGGGTGGAACTGTTCACATGTATATAAGAAATAAGATAATAAAATAGTTTAAAAAATTAAAATACTAGTAATATAGCAGTGTTAATTTTGTTGACTAAAACTATGACTAAAAATGTTCATTGACAGCCTTTTTTTCCCGTGACAAAAACTAGACTAAGACTAACAAAATTACATCTTTGGTAACTAAAACTGACAAATAGTAAGTTTAGCTTCATCAAGATGGCTAAAACTAGACTAAAATGTAGATTTTGTCGGACATTCAAAATCCGTGATATTTCTCCACTGTGGGTAAATCTGTCAAAAAACGATGCAGCTGTAGCTCTTCTTCTGCTCCGCTGTAGAAAGCAGAGACCCCAGGTTTGGCAGAGTGCATAGAGCACACTAACATGATTTGGTATCAGATTCAGGCAAGATAATATGTGCTTGGAGTAAAATTAAAGACTAAACTGTGAGGACTTTTTATGGACTAAAACTGGACTAAAATGTTTTTGAGATTTCGTCGACTAAAACTAGACTAAAACCAAAAGGGGTAGAAATTTTAGACTAAAATGTGACTAAAACTAAAAGACATTTCATCTAAGACTAAGACTAAAATTAGAAATAGTTGTCAAAATTAACACTGTAATATAGAATAAATTTCAAATAATTCAAAGTTGAATAAAAGGTGAAACCAGTTGTTAAAACAAACATTAATAAAGATGTGTAATTACTCAAACATGTCTCTAACTTCTTTTAAAAAACACCCAGAGCTCAGAAATTCTAACATCCAGAGTCAGTGACATCCCTTAAATACTTTAAAATACATATTGACATATAATAAAATCAGCTATTTCACTTTTGATCTAATACTTGAGCATGCTAGTCTTCAGGTTTGGGGCAAACATGGTCCAGCTTTAGTTGCCAGGATGTTCATGTGTTTTCAGAAAAGTAAGTTATAGATAAACTCACAAGCTATCTTCTTTACTGGTTTTGTTATCCTACTTTAACAGTTTAACAGCTTTAAAAATTCATTAAAAGCACTGGATTAGATTCTAAATGATGTTGCACCAACAGAAACTCCTGTCACAATGTAAAGAATCTGAGCTCTGAGGCCTATTGTAAATAATTCAGACCTTTAAACTGCATCTGCTCTGTGTTCAGCCACTGGAGCTGGTAAAGGTGTCACCATGTGACCTGAATGGGAAGGTCTTTCACATGTTGGCTGGTGGTCATGTAACCCCTCTCTTTGTGTAAAGGTGGTCTGTTGTCGACCCTCTGGATCTTTCATTGGCTGACACCTGGCTCTCTAAGCTGATGACTTCATGTTCACATGACTGAAAGGTCACATTTAGGTCAGAAAATGACACCTGAGCTGTCATTTTCTGTGTGAATACCACAGAGTGGGCTCAGAATCAGTGGTAACTGCAGGGTAAAGTTTGGATTCATGGAGGGTGTTGCTTCAAAAGGTGCTTTATGTTTAGGGGACGTTCTGTGTATGCCATTGAAACTCTGTGCCAACCTAAATTAACCTCACTTCTTCACCGCTTCACCATGTTTCCTAAATGAGTCACATTCTGGATATTAATTCCCCTTTTGGCATTCTTTAAGATGTAACCAAACTAAATGAATGTCATACAAAACTGCAGACAGAGTATTTAGGGTTAAAACAGTGCAGAGATACAGAACCATTCATACCCATGGTTGTTAAAGTATTAAAATGAATGCACTAATCATTGTGTGGAAATGTGCATGAACATTTTAAGACTTTATGAAAAGACACAGAGGACACAAACTAGATCAGTGATTTTCAGCTGGTCTCGCCTCAGGACCAACCACCACCTCCTTAATGAGAATTCGTGACCCGATTTCCAAAGATTTTCATCCACTGAAATGTATTAAATGAAAAATGCTGCAGTTTGGAACTAAACAGATGATTAACAAAGAGGCAAAACAAAAACAAAACAAATCCCATAATTACTGAAGTCCTGTGAGAACTTGCAGAAATTTTATGCAACTCCATTTCCTTTGATAACATGTATTTTATTTTATTTTTTGACACTCTGAGAAATAGGCACATTATCATTTATTATCTTTTGGGGCCAGACCCACGTGTTAAGAACCCCTGTGCTTGATCATACTTATTAAATGGTAGGGAAAATTTTTTTCAGACATCCAAAAGATTTCAGACATCCTTAAACGTGTGTACTTGGACATTTATTACTAGACTTTTTCTAAAATTGAGGAGTTTTTCCAATAAAAAAATGCACTCGATAATGTGTATAAACCAAAAAATAAACTACTGTTGTCAATTTATGAATGAATTTTTCACATTGAAAGAAAAAGTGCTTTTTGAAAGGGCCAGTGCAACAGAACCTTTTTGTAGCTTGCCCCAGATCTGTGTCTTGCAACAATCCTGTCTCTGAGACAGTTCCTTTGACCTCATGGCCTTGTTTTTGCTCTGATATGCATTGTCAGCTGTCAGGCCTTCTACAGAGAAGTGTGCTCCTTTCCAAATCAGGTCCAGCCAACTTGACACAGGTGGACTCCAATCAAGGTGTAGAAACATCTCAAGAAAGATTCAGAATAGTGGGAGGAGTCTGAGCTACATTTCAAGTGTTTTTGCAAAAGGTCTGAATACCTAAGTCAATGTGATATTTCAGTTTTTTAAATTAATTTACAATGATTTCTAAAATTGTGTTTTCACTTTGTCATTATGTGATACAGAGTGTAGCATCGGGCTGCAACATAACAAAATAAAAAAAGTGAAGGCCGTCCTAATACCTTCTGAATGGCTGTATATCAAATGTTAGTTGAGTAAGGTAAGTATCTGAACTGTAATGAAACAACTCTACAGACAGGACCAAGTGAGTGTTGAAGAAACCTAGCACACGTACACATAGTGGAAGTACAGTTTGTTTATTTGAAGCAGCTTACTCTACCCATCACAACATACGGATCCATCTCTGACAGATATTTGGACTGTAAGGCACCCTAAGGTGTGCTATGAGACAATGCTGGGATATAAATCATGAAAATGCACACATACAAGGAACAAATGATGGTTTCATTTTATTTAAATAAAATTGTCAAAACACTTTTTAATAAATAATGGAATTAAAGGGGTCATTTTTATGACTTTAAAATGTGATTATCAAGCAATTAAAACACATGCTTAGGAGGAAATTTTGATCAAACACCTGACACATTTTTTGAAGTAAAGAATTTGCATGTTAGGTTATAAGAATGCATAGTAGAATTACAAATCAAAATAAATAAACATACAAGGTATTTGTGAATATGCTCTGTGAACATTAACGATCTGCATTCAGTGACTCTGTACAGTAGACACATCACACGGTTATTTTGCTCTGGATTTATGGAGAAAAACTATTATTTAACTGCAGGTGGAGGTATTGCTAGAAATTTGGAAACAGGGACTTTCTATTGAGGTTAAGGGAAAATAAAGGAGAACTGTGATGCCAATGACAAAGTGTGCTAGTTAATTGAAGTTGGAATAAAATGAATCAAACTATTAGTCACCACCTGAAATCACAATTCAATGGTTATAAATAAAAGTGATAAAAATAATGATGAAACCAAAACAGAGCACTAAGTCTGATAAGACTGAAAAGGAAAATTCTCCATTAGAAGTCACTTTATTGATCGTCTGATCATACTTATAAAGCCAGTCAGATCCATTATCACATAATTTAAATTATTTGCATCACTTTCATAATTAACAACAAAAATTAACATTATTATGCCTTATTAACTTAAAATTAAATATTCAAGTGAAAGAGTGTTTGGATATATTTAAAAGATAAATGTATAAGTTATCCTTTTCATCCAAATTTAACTGGGATCATCTGATTTTAAGAGTCAGGGGCTTCTGGAGCAAAGGAAACCACATGGCACTGCACATCCAAACAGTTATCTCAAATAAATACAAAAATAAACTGCACAATTTCTAACAATACTTACAATGTTGGTACAAAACATACCTTGCAGTAAAAGGTATTCAGACAGGCGACACATTAATATGTACATTATCTTACATGCAAGCTGTTACACAAAACAGTCTACATTATCCATATATTATTCTGTGCTGCATGTTTACGATCGCAAAAACTGGACAAATATCTTTTTACCAAACAGTTTTCACAGACCTACATTTTTTTTTGTAAACCAAAATAGATGCCTGAATATTATCTACAATAAAAATATGCCTTCAAATCTTGAATCATCACATGCAGATAAGGACAAAGTTGACCCCATATACATGACTGTTCCACAATAGAGATCTTTAAAAGTTTTGCCACAATATATATATTTATTTTCAATGAAACAATCACTCACTTCACACATGAACTATCTGCATTTATAACTGGAAGCATGTTTTACACAGAACCCCACACAGTGCTGCATGTAAGGCTACCATATGTAGCTCAAACTAAACTGGATCCAAATCCACCACTAATCCTTCCATGTGATCCGTGCCGCCAGTTCATTCAATCTTCTACAGCCATTTTGTACTTGTGCCAAAATGCCATTTGATCATAAACTGACACATTTTTTTATATTAAGTGAGAGCATGTGCATGAGACTTCCAGTGTTTTCCATTTCTGCTTATTTTGCAAGAAAAATAAGTGCATTTTTACCCATTCTCCTTTTAAAGAAACCTCTGTGAGACTTTATTTGTGTACATCAAAGTTAAATGTGTTATTGCATGTGAAATGAAGTAAAGACAGATGGATGTGGACAGTATGAGGATGATATTTAATTAACTTATCCACCAGACGGTCTCATTAGTACCCTATAAGAGCATTAATCTTCATTTCATGGACCAGTAGCTAATCTACGGTGATTATAATAATGATGGCAAAGTCACTGAAAATTAGGTCTGTGCTGTGTAACAAAGACTTTAACAGTAGAAAAAAATGAACTGATTTTCTTTGATTTTTCTGGAGATTTCATTGGAGAAACCATAAGATCACATAAGTATAAGAGTTTGTGGGAATGTGCATGTAAAGATTGAGAAACGGTGTCCTCATGCAAACTTTGGCTTACACTTCAACTTAAAACAATAAGCAACCAAAGAAAGTCCTGAACAAATGCATTATACAGAAAGAACCTCTTCTATACACTCTTAAAATAAATACATATTAATATATATTACTGTCGATTCATCATGTTCTATCAGACATACATTGATTTCATACATCCTGATGATTTCACAGACACGAGTATCCCGTATGTACAGAAACACTCCCTGAATAACCTCCTTCAGTGATCACTTAAGCATCACACATTCGGCCCTTCGCTCTTTCTCCCTACAAGAATTCACACCTGGACAGCTGCAGGTCCAACAAAAACTACAGAAGATGATCATGAAGGAATCGTTGGTTTATATGACAGCAAACTGAACACCCCTCTGCATGGGTACATCTTTTTCCTTCAGTTTAAGATAGGAGCGCATTGACCCTGGACGTCATTCTGTGGATAATAACCCTCTGAATGTAACTATCTGGACATCTATGATTACTTCTCATACGTCTTGTTGTGCAGGTAACTAAAGAGGGCCTCTAGTCCTTTGGTGGAGCAACAGAGCTGCTTCAACATCTGGCACTCTTTCTCATTTACTTCCTCCAGAACTGACATGACGATACTCCTCACCAGGCATTTGGATTCTTCCAGAACCTTTCAAAGAAAAACACACAAATATAACAGATGTTTTAGTAGTATCATATGAACATGCTTTAAGAATTAGGGCTGACAAAATACTGACATTTTAATTAGGATTAATCTCAGGATTTCTGTAGTTGATTGTGATTAGTCACACCTTTTTTGATTGTATTCTAAAATTCCACTATTTTGCTTTTTAAACTGCAAGAGTAATGCTAATAGATAGTAATGCTATCTGGCTGAGAGAACACTGAATCTGAAAAAGTTAAATTCAGAAAGATGGCAGAAAAAGGCAGGAGGTATGTCACAGAATATGCATGAGAGTCAGAAGCTGGAAAAAATATTTATCGAATCCCCATTCCACTTCTCTGATTCTTTAATGTTGATGAAAATTTCATGAAAGTTTAAGGTAATTATAGTTTTATATGGAACCAAAATGTAAAGTCATCTTGATGATAGTCAAACTTCAAAGTTTTCAACAAACTTTACACCCAGCCACATCATAATTTGCATGAATTCTGGGTTGGGACTCAGAATGAAGTGATTATTCCTCTGCTTTCTACTACAGAGGGATGAGAGGACAATATGAACAAACTGCCTCAGATAATGTAAACATGTATATTTATCTAGTTTTATCAGCTGCTTTTAAGTATTTGCAAAGTAATAAGGATAATTGTCACAGGAGGTGGGACATGACCTTTTATACTTTGAAGCAGAGAAAGAGCCTTGACATTTCTCCTGCATAAGTAAGGTTGGGTTTAGGTTGTTTCCACTGAGTGGTCAAGTTCAGCTTGTTACGGCACAGTGCACGTTTATTTACATTTCCATTATCAAAAGTTGGAAAGAGTCCCAAATAACTGACCTTTCCTGTCCTGCTTTATTTGGCACCCTTTTGCAGGGGTGCCAAGCTTACCTATCAGTCCCAAAAGAGTGGAACTACACACACTTTCAGCATGCGTAGACTGCAGAGTGGTAAGGCTGTCTGCTCTGAGGAGTGGGTGGGAGAAAAACAGACTAATATCTGCTTAATTTAGGGATTTTTGGACTCGACAGAGGTCCAAACTGTTTCCTAAACCGTAGACATTGATATATGGACACAAGTTGGGTTTTCTGACATTTATGTGGACCTGATTTCAAGTACACAAAGCAGAGCCTGAATGCCCACATCAGCCTGGTCCATCAGTGGTGGATGTGAAACTGAATTAATGTAATAGTAAAAAAAAAAAAAAAAAAAAAAAAAAAGGGTTGTTCTAGGGTTGTTCTGATTCCGATACCAGAATCAGAAATACGTCCGATAATGCTTAAAATGCAGGTACTGGTATCGGCTAGTTAATGAGGTTATGCACTGATCCGATAACATTTGGTTTAGATTTATACTTGCTTCATTTAGCCATGCTAAATGTTAGCGCTATAAACCAGAAATCAATTCTTCTTCACTGCCGCAAAGTACGACATGCACGGGCTACAGTATATGGGGCTACTGTTTTTAGAGCGGCGAAGAAGAAGCAAAGGACCCACTGCAACAGCAGAGAATGGTGTCTGAGTGACAGTTTTCTCTGAATGTGATCGTTAAAATGCATTTCAGACTGGCGCTGTCGCACAAGACAAGAAGTGACACACTTTATCAAAATTTAAATAACTACTGAACTATAAATCGTTGCCTCTAACTTGTTTTCCCCTTGAAGCTAGCCGTTGTGCCTGCCCATTGTCGCTATTGATGCCTTTGAATCCCTTGTGGCAGCATTTTCAGTGAGTTTGGAACTCCTGTGACCTTTGCGGACATAAATGATAAAATCTGCATCAGTAAACCTGATATTGAACGTCTTTTATCCATTTTGGTCGAATTATGATCATTTATTACCACTAGCTCGAATGCTATGCGAATGCTAACCTTCATAGTGGTCACCCTTTGTGAGGGTCTGTCAGGAAAAATGGTTTCGGAACATCTCTAATTTTTTGCTGCTTTTGTTCTCTCAAAAATTGCCAGAAAGAGGCTGTTTGTGCAATTCAAATGCTTTAATTGATCCGATGGATGTGCTGTCAATGATGCACCTGCTGGATAATGTCAACCCTCTTTAGTTTTGTCTTTTTTTTTAAGTCCACAATTTAACTGGGGAACAAAATGTTCCTAAACAAGAGACTTTATCTGGGAAGATTCAGGCTGTTGCTGTCGTTTGCTGTGGTTGTGTGGTTGCCAGGATGGTGTGGGTTCTGCTCTCATTTTCCCATCTGTGTAGGAGCTTCGCTCACGTGTATTTGTTTGGTACACGTCTGCACTGTACCAAATTGGTAGGGTGCAAATACACGCACCTTTACACCCCTATTCAACACTAACCAAATGCTTGTTACAGCTACTGCTAATAACCCAGCCTCCTCTTATGTCTTTATTAAAGTACCGTTATGGCTCTAATCATTTCTATAAACATATTTCATCAGCTGGAGTCTGTACTGACTGCAGTGCTCAACATTAAGATGTAGTTATTAAAGTGATGGCACTTTTCAGCTGAAATAAAGCTGCTTACTCCCCACTGCTTTCTGTCACCAGCTCGTCCTTTCTCATCTGCTGGAACAGCAGACTTGCGCTGCCTGTGACATCAGTCACCCACCCACTCACCAAGTGAGGCCTGTTGAACTCAAACTACTTGGGGGTTTTTCCATACTGAACCATACCAAACTGTACTCAATCAAACTGGACCACCAGGTGGAAATGTAGCTTTTGCTACAGTGCTGTTTGCTGTGCTGTTAACTAGTGGATAATGGTGTATCTTAAAATACCAGTTAGCATGCCTCATCACTGTCTCTTTCAAAACAAGCTTATTTACAGCTCAACATAAGTATCAGCATGGAAACAGAAAAGTATAATCACACATTTTTTAGTTTGTTGATGTTCTGAAAACTAGTCCTTCTTGTTGAATGTTTTGGGGCTTTTATGCCTTTATCCATAGAGAGGGGCAGTGGATAGACTCAGAATTAGGAATGAGAGAGTGAGGACTGACATGCAGGAAAGGAGCCTTAGACTGAACTTGAACCCGGGCTGCCTAACTACCTACCTACGCTGGGTACAACCTAACTTCTAGCCCATCTGTGCCCCACTAGTCCCTCTTTTAGTCTGTGTCTTTGTTACATAATAGCCATGATTCTTGTGGTTGCCCCTTCCAGTTGGTAAATCAAAAAATCTGTAATAATTCATGAAGAATCACATCCCTGATGACTGGACAATGAACTGCATGTTTAAAAACCACCGCTGTTTTACTCATAACTTCATCTGGTTATAATACAACCACAAACAGAGCAACCGGTACCAGAACTCACACATTTGAAGAATGTAACTTTTGACTTGCAGCTTAGAATAACATTTGGTTGGATGTTTTATTTTGAAAAATGAGGCAATGTCTGCTAAATTGAGGATGTATTCCTTTCAAAAACAACCAGTGTCTGTGGTTAGCTACAGATTAAAGCCACTGGCTAATTTAATCTGTTGTCCCTAGAAGGTTGAATAGACTTTATTTGATTCCCTTTAATATTATCTGGTAGTCTTATATTTTACCCTTCATATTTTTTTTGATGACAACATACCACTGCACTGCATGAAGCCATTTCCTTCACACGCAGCATGACTTCTTGGTTAAAAGTGGTCGGCCAGAAGACTTGTGACACCAGACCTCGGCTGCACGCTTCCTGTGCCGTGAGTTTTCGTCCACAGAACAGCATCTCATTGGCCTGCCATTGTGGAGAAAAAAAAGAGAAAAGATGTCATTCCACATGCAGTAATCAGGCAGTTCAGGTGGAGCATAAAAATTTGAAGAAGTAAAATCCACTTTGGTATCTGGACTCACCAGAGCTACACCGAGGATCTGAGGAAAGGTGTAAGAGGAGCATCCAGAAGGGGTGAGGTGGAGGGCTGCACACGGAGTTTGAAACCAGGCTCTCTCACTGGCCCAAACCACATCACACAGCGGCAGGATGGAGGCCCCTAAGCCCAGAGCAGGCCCGTTTATTGCCACCACAATGGGTTTCTTGAAGTGGATGAATGCCAACACAAAGTCCCTGAAGGGGTCACAGAACGATTAGTCCCAACTCAGACAACTCTGAAGGCGAGTGATAAGAGACTCAGTGTTTAAAGAGGACAGATTTCTCATTACCGTACGGCATCTGCGATGCGGCTGCTCTCTTTCCTGCGGTCAGTGGAAAGACGTCCTATCAGGTATGACGGCTCCAGGCCGCTGCAGAAAACAGTCCCCACAGAGCTGAGCAACAATAATTTACTGTCATCAGCAGCTGCATTTCCGAGAGCTCGACACACTTCCTTCATGATCTAAAGGACAAGAGAAAGAGTTGTGTATTAGTTTTTGACTCACCTGACACATGAAGATTTAGAAAAGAACATTTTGAATCCATGGGAAAAGGCTTGCCATCTGGAGTGGACTTTTTTGGGGGACTAAGAGACAATTTAACACACTGAGAAAACAGGAATCCTTACTCCAGTACATAACCACAGCTTACTGGATTTAAAAAAGTTCTTTCTCTTCTGTAATTTGACAAAAAAGTAATCAACATTCAGTCTAATGAAGAGCTACAAATTTTCAGGGTCCAGTTATTAAAGTGCTGATCTTTATGATGTCTTTCAGTGCTGTTACTCTTCTTGCTTTTTTAAACACTCAATGGATAAATAAATAATCTTACAACAATAAAAGCAGGTTTATAGACCACTGCTCAACAAAACTACCATCTGTGGCATTTTTACAAGGATTCAAGCTCATTGTAACAAATCTTTTTTTTCTGACAATGCCAGTGATTTTTCCTTACTGTGAATCTCCTCTGTTTTTAAATTTCCTTTTATGTGTGAAACAGCACCCCCTAAATATTAAAGTAGACGTAAAAGTATACTAGTGGTGAACTATTTTACTCTTTTAACATCTCTGAGCATGTTCGAGCTGGCATCCCTTTGTTAAAAAAAAAAAAAAAAAAAAAAAAAAAAAGGGGGGGGATGTGTGACAGTTCATGTCAGAGCAAAAACCAAGCCATGAGGTCAAGGGAACGGCCCCCAGAGCTCAGAGACAGGAATGTTGCAAGGCACAGATCTGGGGAAGGCTAAAATAATCTGTTGCACTGAAGGTACCCACGAGCACAGTGGCCTCCATATTTCTCAATTGGAAAAAGTCTGGCAACACCAGGACTCTTCTGAGGGCTGGTTGCCCCACCAAACTGAGCAATTGTGGGAGTAGTAGGAAAGGTGATCAAGAACCCGATGGTCATCCAGAGATCCAGAGGTCCTGTGTGGAGATGGGACAAAGTTCCAGAGGGACCGAACTGCAGGCCTCCACTGATCTGGGCTTTATGGCAGAGTGGCTAAATGTAAGCCTCTCCTCAGTGTAAGACACAAGAAAGCCCAGTAGGAGTTTGCAAAAATGCACCTGAAGGGCTTTCAGACTGTCAGAAACAAGATCCTCAGGTCTGATGAAACAAAGATTGAACTGTCTTGCCTCAGTCCTGAACGTTATGTCTGGAGGAAACCAGGCACTGCTCATCACCTGGCCAATACCACCCCAACAGAGAAGCATGGTGGTGGCAGCATCATGCTGCGGGGGTGTTTTTCAGCAGCAGGGACTGGGAGACTAGTCAAGGTTGAGGGAACAGTGAATGGAGCAGTTGCATCCTTGATGTACTCAGGACCTCACACTGAGCCAAAAGGGCCACCTTCCATCATGACAACGACCCTTAGCACACAGCCAAGTAAACGAAAGAGCGGCTTAGGGACAAATCTGTGAATGACTTAAAGGGGCCCAGCCAGAACCCTGACTTGAACCCTATCAAACATTTCTGGAGACACCTGAAATCGCTGTCCCCATCAAACCTGACTGAGCTTGAGAGGATTTGCAAAGAAGAATGGCAGATATGTCAGTTTTTTATTTTCAATAAATTTCCAAAAAAAGTCAGTTTCACTTTGTCATTATGGGGCACTGAGTGTAGCATCCGGCTGCAACATAACAAAACTAAAAGCAGTGAAGGGGTCTGTCTGAGAGAACTGTATATATATTCAAGGAGGTTTGTTTTGCAGTTCAATAAAAAATCCAAGACACCAACAACATTATAAGAGCAGGCTTGTTCTAAAAACATATAGTGCCATCATTTATTGAAAATAATAACATATTCCTTTAATCCACAACTTTACATATACTAAAGAAAGTTTAAAAACATTTTAAATTAGTCAGAGCTGTAACTGCATCAAATCATTTAACGCAGTGATGTAGAGGGAGGCTTTCTGCAGGAAACTATCATTGGCAAGTGTCTGTGAGGTTAAAGATCTTAAATTATTTTTTAAAAATGACGGATTTAAATGTAAAAATGAGGAAATATGTATTATTTATGAAAGTATTTGAAAGTGACTTCTGGATTAGGATACAAACTTTCTAAGGAGTGACAGAAAATGAGATGATAACATGACAGGATGCTGAGTTCTGTGTCTCCTTCACAGCCTTTGTCAGCTAAAAATAACTTGACTGTAAGCCAACGGTAGCTTCTACTACAGAGAAATAGTACTATGAGGAAAAACTGTGCAAGTTTAAAGAAAAACAGTATTAAATGCTTCCCCTTAATGAATTCCAAGCTAAATCTGAAAAGTCATCCATAATCTACACCGCGTTCCACATTATTATGCAAATGATATTTTTCTCTGATTTTCCTAAATATTAATGCAAATGACAGTCAGAATATTTTTCAAGTCATCAACCGTTAGAGCATAATTCAGATGTTTTTGAACAAACTTCACAATGACAAAAATTATTTTAAAAAAAATAAAAACCTCAAAATGCACTGTTCCACATTATTAAGCACAACAGCTTTTTACAACATTTTATAGGTTGTAAAGAACTGAAAATGGTCATTTGTAGAAACTGCAGCATCAGGGGGTCATATTTATTGAAATCAAAGCTATTTCAGTCAAAAACATCTTAACAGGACAAGTTCCATGTTACCTTGGGCCCCTTCTTTGATATCACCTTCACTATTCTTGCATCCATTGAACTTGTGAGTTTTTGGAGAGTTTCTGCTAGAATTTTTTTTGCAGGATGTCAGAATATCCTCCCAGAGCTGCTGTTTTGATGTGAACTGCCTCCCACCCTCATAGATCTTTAGCTTGAGGATGCTCCAAAGGTTCTCAGTAGGGTTGAGATCAGGGGAGGATGGGGGGCCACACCATGAGTTTCTCTCCTTTTATGCCCATAGCAGCCAATGACACAGAGGGATTCTTTGCAGCATGAGATGGAGCATTGTTATGCTTGTCAGAAAATTTTGCTACAGAAGGTGCTGCTCTTCTTTTTGTACCATGGAAGAAAGTGGTCAGTCAGAAACTATATATACTTTGCCGAGGTCATTTTCACACCTTCAGGGACCCTAAAGGGGCCTATCAGCTCTCTCCTCATGATTCTGGCCAAAACATGACTCCGCCCCCTCCTTGCTGACATCACAGCCTTGTTGGGACATGGTGGCCATCCACCAACCATCCACTACTCCTCCATCTGTACCATCCAGGGTTGCACGGCACTCATCAGTCAACAAGACTGTTTGAAAATGAGTCTTCATGTATTTCTGGGCCCACTGCAACCATTTCTGCTTGTGAGCATTGGTTAGGGGTGGCTGAATAGTAGGTTTATACACGACTACAAGCCTCTGGAGGATCCTACACCTTGAGGTTGGTGGGACTCCAGAGGCACCAGCAACTTCAAATACTTGTTTGCTGCTTTGTAATGGCATTTTAGCATCTGCTCTCTTAATCTGATGTATTTGTCCGTCAGAAACCTTCCTCATCATGCCTTTATCTGTACAAACCTGTCTGTGCTCTGAATCAGCCACAAATTTCTTCACAGTACGATGATCATGCTTAATTTTTCCTGAAATATCGAATGTTTTCATTCCTTGTCCAAGGCATTACACTATTTGACACTTTTCAGCAGCAGAGAGATCCTTTTTCTTTCCCATATTGCTGAAACCTGTGGCCTGCTTAATAATGTGGAACATGTGGAAAAGTGCATTTTGAGGTTTTTATTTTTTTTTTAAATAATAGTTATCATTATGAAGTTTGTTCAAAAACATTTGAATTATACTCTAACTGCTGATGACTTGAAAAATATTATGACTGTCATTTGCATTGATATTTAGAAAATCAGAGAAAAACGTCGTTTGCATAATAATGTGGAACGCGGTGTATATTGCGTGTGCCTGTCTGGGTTGCAGTGGGGGTTGTTGCCAATCCCGGTCGCCTGTCACTCACAGGGCTAAAGAGAAAAACAACCGAACATACTCCTACTCACACCTACAGACAATCTAGAGTCACCAATTAACCTAACAAACACCTCTTCGTTTGTGGGAGGAAACTGAAGCACCGAGAGAGAACCCATGCACAGGGAGAACAAACACAGAAAGGCCTGATCCCATGGGGATGTGAACCAGGAACCTTCTTGTCGCAAGGCAACAGGGATAAACACTGCACCACCGTACAGCCCTTGATCATATAGTGGTTAAAAAACATCGAAAGAACAGTCTTTGACTCTGCAGGACTGCTTCATTCAGCATCAGCAGATGACTGTTTGTCCTTTGTCTCATGGGAACAATAAGAGAGCGAGCCTGCATCGCCTGATATCTGATCTGATAAGAAGTCATCCAGAAACCCCAACACCCACATCACAGTCTGCAGTCAATCTGCACACTTTAATGCTGCTTTTTAATCAGATTATCACCCCTGACCCATATTAACCATTCAACCTCAAAGTGAACTTAATTCTCTGTCTCACCAAGCATATAATCGCTCCTCTGTTTTTACCGGCTGGGGGGTTTGCTCATGTCGGAGTGAGAGTGTGTGTTAATGACAATGGCGTTAATCCAAAAAACATGAATTAAAACTTTTCTCAGAAACAAGACACACAGATGGGCAGATGCTGGTTCCAGTCTGTGAGACAGGGAGGAGGAAGAGAGCAGTCAAAGTGACATTCATGTGCATTGAGCAGAGGCCTTGAGGACATTTGTAGACAAACACAGGTGGTATCCACAACAAAGAGAGCGGCAACAGCAAACATCAGCTCCCTGGAAATGAAAACACCGCCTGTAGGGGTGGGTAGAAGTCAATCAATCATGTGTTTTGAAATTGAGCAGGTTTGACAGGCTGCTTTCACTTCACTTCAGTTTCCAGATGCTTTTTGATGTTAGGAGCAAAACATCATTTATTTCTTTTTATCTGTTTTGCATTTTCCTGGAGGGTATTTTTTGGCTCTTGAAAGTAGAAAGAGCTTCACCTTTTCTGGGTCTATGCTCCAAACCACTCCCTCAATCACTGAGTCACTGCTTCCTACAGAGCAGAGTCTCTGCAGTTCACTGTAAAGGGCACAGAATCAAGATTTCTGTTTCAACTGTAGACTGTTGCAATAGTATAATGTTTGAAATCATAAAAGTAAACAGGGAAAATGTTATATGAACTTAGCACAAAAAGTAAGGCTCGTTCACCACCTTTTCATTGGTGCTACATTTGTGTGGAGCATTTGTGAGACAAGCAGCAGAGCTGAGTTTGTGGGTTGAACCAATGAAACAATTGCAAAATCTTTTGTGTCAGTTCCAAACAGCTTATTCTGCTTTTGCTATCAACTAGGATCAGCCACATTTTACTGATCTGGATAGGGCTGTGTAAAAGGGCAACTTCAAAACCAAGTTGTGGTATTATTCGGAGTGAGCCCTTGTACCATCTCCAAACTGAAGGCCAAGTTCAATATAATGGGGGATGTCAAGAAAGTGGGTGTCCCAAGAAGACAACACCCAAAGAAGACTGTTTTCTGACCCTGTCAGCGCTTAGGCTGTCTTCTACAGATTTGCAGTAAAGGTTTGCAGGATGATACGGCACTCAGTCATTCTCTGGTCTCATAGGGCTGCCACAACTGCCTGTCACTGTCAGGCACCTGGTGTGGGGCACGTGGCAGCACAGGCACTGGAACCTAAACATGTAGAGGAGCATTATGTTCAGGGATAATCCAGATTCTGCCTACAGCAGTTGGACCGTTGAGTCAAAGTGTGGAGAAGACGTGGATAACGCTATGCTGATTGCTGCACTGATAGAGTAACATCTTTTGGTGGAGGCAGTGTGATGGTGTGTGGCAGCATCTGCCCCACTGGAAAAGCAAGGCTTGTCATCCTTGGAGGCAGTCTCAATGCAGAGAGATATCAAGAAGAGATTCTGCAACCAGTGGCAATCCCATAGCTCTGGAGTCTGGGACCAAACTCTACCCTCCAAGGTGACAAAACTCGCTCCCACAGAGCGGGGTTTATCAGAGACTACCTTCAGAATTTGGGAGTGGAGAGGATGGAATGGCCTGCCAGCAGTCCTGACCTCAACCCCATTGAACACTTGTGGGATCAGCTTTGGCGTGCTGTTCGTCCAGAGTGACCAACACAACCACACTGGTCGACTTGTGACAAATGCTGGTTGAAGAATGGGATGCCATCCCATAGCGGTGTGTGACCAGGCTGGTGACCAGCATGAGGAGGAGGTGCCATGCTGCTGTGGATGTGTATTGTTCCTCCACACGCTACTGAGGCTCCTGTTTGTTAAATGAATATTTTTTTAATAGCCAATATGTCTTGTTTCTTCAGATTTCAATCATTCAATCAACACCAAACACCAAACACCAAACAAGAGATAACAGCAGAATAAGCTGTTTGGCTTTGGCAGTGCAGGTGTTGCCAACATCAGGGGCCTGACGGTGAAGGGCAGTTATGGCAGGCCTCCCAGCAGCACTATGAGACCAAAGATTGGCTGTGCGCCATATCGTCCTGCAAACCTCGACAGTAGGTTTTGTACAAGGGCTCACTCACAAGAGGTGCAACTTGATTTTTGAAGAGCACCAGTTTGAAGTTGCCCCATTACACAGCCCTATCCAGATCAGTAAAACACAGCTGACTCTCCCGGGGCGGTACAAAACAAGAGTTGATAGCAACAACAGAATAAGCTGTTTGGCATTGACACAGAAGATTTGACAAATTTTTCATGGGTTCAACCCACAAACTCAGCTCTGCTGCTCATCCCACAAATGCATGTTCTTCACAAATGTGGCACCATTTAAAAGGAAAACAAACAGGCTTTCCAACAGCAGAAGATTTACTGCAAAAAAGCATTTTTACCAAATAAAATAATCTTCCAAAAACACATTTGCTTACTTTTGTGCTAGATTCCACTTTTATCAATCTTTAAGAATGCCACAGGCCTTGATCATTTATTCCAGACAATTATTGCCTTGCTGCTTCATAAGTAGGATGGCTGAAGAGAGGCAGAAAATGTAGTTAGGGGTGGTGATGACTTGCATCAAGAAGTCACAGGACAGAAGTCAATCCAGTAATCAGTGTGTCAAGGACTTTAACCTTGGATTGACCACCTGCTCTGCTGCTGGTTTATACTGTGGCATTCAATCTATACTGCTGCTACGCCGTCATAAAAACTGCATACTTGTGCTCTGATATGCTAGCATACCTCTACTGCTTACTCTCTTCTTGTTTGTGTACAGGAGTTCAACAGAGTGTATCTAAGCATATAATATAGAAGTGTGAGTAAATAAACACTGAGGAGCAGTTGATAAAACAGCAAATGTTGTAAAGAAGAAATAAGAGGAGACATCCAAGGACATGGAAAGTATGGCTGCTTTATCCACTGAGGCAGGGGGAATTTTGTTAAAGCCACTGGGAGACAAAGAGGAGGAAATTATTGTGGATGTTGGCAAGTAGATTTGACAAATTTGGTCATTACCTGCAGCCATTTATTTCACACCAGAGTTCACACTGTATGCCTGTAGACGTTAATCAGAGACTGGCAGTCACCTGATGCTACTGAGAGGACCAGTCACAGGGCTTAAAAGGAATCCTGCATGATCAGACAAGTTCATCTTGTTGGATAGATAACTGTATCTCTCATATGCATATTGAACTAAAAAAAACTCCCTAGATATCTGCATTTTGAGTAATTTGAGTTTATAAATTCACCATGAGGCCGCCATGTGTTGGTCCACACTGGCAGTGTGATGTCACAGTGCTGCAGCACTCCTCACCGTTTCTATGCAGTAACCTTATTTCAGACTGGTCGCCAGTGTTAGGGCTGCATCTCAGTCTAATGCATGGAGAATTTTAATATTTAAGGTCTCGTCTATTTTTTCCATGCACCATGAGCAGTTATCGGTCAAACTAGACATGAAAATGATAAACACAGAGCCATGTTTACCTTGTCGTAGCAAATATTTACGTCCACACTGATAGAATATGTTTGAAATCTGTTTCTTGATGAACCAGATGAAGGCCACGAGCTATAATGCGTCTGTTTAATAAAGTACTTTCCCAAACTTCTACTATTTATGAAGCTTTCTGTTTCCACATGGTCCAAAATGTTGCATGTAAAGATAAACCCAGTATAAAAATACTTCTGGTTTGCGCTTTTCAAAGTAAAATCCCACTTTAGCATTCCTTTGGAGAAACTCCCTTCGTATGTACATAATGCTTTTATTTTGAAAAGCTACCAGGACACTTCCACTATACACTGAATCCAGTCACTTGTAGGGAGTTTTATTGAGGTAAAACTTACGAGGAATGACAGAGCTTTGACAGCAGGGAGACAAAGCCATACCCAACCAGAAAAACTGATTAAGTCACATTAATCAATACAGAAATGGATTATTGTTGTTCATTTAGGTGTTTTAGTTTCAGGGTCCTTTTGTGCATGCTGTCATGGCTTACTGGTACACTTGACCAAAATCAAACTGTTGAAGGTCTAAGTAATACTGGAGATGTGTCCAACCAAAATCACAATCACTTTCAGTTTATCTCTATTAGCCGGGAAATCCCATGTTTTGGGATGGTGCTGTTTTGTTGCTTCATGGCTCAAAAGTATGGAAAAAATGTAGATTAATCTGCAGAGAACAAGAAACTTTACAGCTACAAAAAGCAACAGGAAACATGACATGGGTTTAGCCAGTCAGCGAGAGCCTTCTGCACTTTACATTGGTGGGAATTTTCAACAGGCCACAGAGGTGAGCATGAGCAAACAGCATGCTGCAACAGAGATGCAGAAGAAGGCCTTGCTAGAAAAGGGTATAAGGCGAGGTGACACTTTGGCCATGCTTTCATTTATTTTCTGTTGAAAAGTTGTCTAAAGTTGTTAACAGATGAAGGTCTGGTATAATAAACAAAACGGGGAGGTTTAATTTTTCAGTAAATCGGCCATTTTTGGACAAAAGACAGTTTTTCTAGCATTAGCTCAGATAAATACGACTGTTTTCGTTGGTTTATACACAATACATTCACATATCATCCCCCATCACTGCAGTGCTAAGATACAAACAAAACATCCATGCATCCATTTTCTATGCCCCTTATCGCATTGGGGGTCATGGAGCCTATCCCAGCTGTCATTGGGCGAGAGGCGGGGTACACCCTGGACTGGTCGCCAGTCAATCGCGGGGCTGTTATATAGAGCCAAACAACCACATCACACTCACACCTACGGCCAATTTAGAGTTACCAATTAACCTAATGAGCATGTTTTTGGTGGTGGGAGGAAGCCGGAGCACCTGGAGAGAACCCCAGGGAGCACGGGGAGAACATGCAAACTCCGCACAGAAAGTCTCTGACCGGGAAGCGAACCAGGGACCTTCTTGCTGTGAGGCAACAGCGCTAACCCCTGCGCCGCCGTGCAGTCCAAACAAAACATTTTGCCCCTAATTTCCTACTGCAAAAGCTGGAGACCCTAGCACTGGACTACAGACTGAGCATGAAAGAAAAGAAAACCCTTCCTGACACTACCCTAAGGTAAATATGTGCATAAATACTCACTGCCTTCAAGTCAGTATTTAGTAGATATACCTTTGGCTGCAATCACGGTACTGGGTGGAGAGGTCTCAGTCAGGCTTGCACATCTGGACACTGCAATTTTACTCTATTTTTCTTTACAAAACTGCTCAAGCTCTGTCAGGTTGCACAGGGATGGAGGGTGAACAGTCTTTTGCAAGTCCAGCCACAATTTCTTTATTGGATTGAGGTCTGGGCTTTGACTCAGCCACTCCAGAACATTCACCGCATCATCTTTAAACCATTTTTCTTTTGCTGCATGCTTCGGGTCATTGTCTTGCTGGAAGATCTTGCCGAATTCATTTTTCCCTCTCCTTTTATAAGCTTTCCAGGGCTGGCTGCAGAGGAGCGTCCCCACGGCATGATGCTACCACCACCGTGCTTCACAGTGGGGATGGTGTGTTTGTGGTGATGTGCAGTGTTTGGTGTCCAACACGAAGTGTCTTGTCTGATAGCTAAAAAGCACCATTTTGGTCTCATCAGACAAATAAAGAACTTCCTTCCTTGTGACCATGGACTCTCCCACACACCTTTTGTTAAGCTCTAGTTGTGATTTAAAATGAGTTTTCTTTAACAGTGGCTTTCTCTTTGGCACTCTCTCATCAAGATTTGACTGGTGGAGAACCCGGTCAACAGTTGTTGTATGCAGAGTCTCTATCACCTGAAGCTTGTAGATCCTTCAGAGTAGTCAAAGGCGTCTTGGTGACCTCTCTCACTAGTCTCCTGAGTGCACAGCCACCCAGTTTGTGCCATGTGTGCCATATTTTTTCCATTTCATGATGATGGATTTAATTGATCACTGAGGTACGTTTAGTGCCTTGGGGATGTTTTTGTATTTGTATACTTTTCAATAACCTTTTCTCTGAGGTGCTTGGAGTGTACTTTTGTTTTCATGGCATAATAGTTGCCAGGAATGCTGATTATCCAGGGACTGGACCTTCCATACACAGGTGTCTTTATACTACAATCATTTGAGACAAATTCACTGCACTCAGGTGATCCCTATTTCACTGATTGTGAGACTACTAGCATCAACTGGCTTGGCCTCTGATGAATTAGATCAGTCATTATAAATGGGGTGAATATTTATCTCACTTATCTTACCTCACATATTTTTGTTTAATTGTCATTACTTTGTAAGAATCTGTTTTCATTTTGACATTAAAGAGGTTTTTATTGTCAAAAATGCCAAATTAAATTGACCATGAATGATTTATAAAAGTAATAAAAGAGTAAAATATCCAAGGGGGTGAATATTTTTTATAGGTCCTGTATATCAGCATTAATTCAGTTGGTTTGTAATATCATACTGTTTTCACAAAGTAATTAAATAATAAAAAAAAAACACAAAAAGCAGAATTTTAAATTAAATAATCACACCTATTTTTCTATTCTATTCTAAATACTCTGGTCACATTCTTATTGTCCATTCAAAGAAAGAGCAATCAAACATGACATTTTACCATCTGAAGCTTTGCAAAGCAATGGTATGTACCCCTTGCATTGTGGACTAAAACAAGTTCACTACATGGCGTATAATTTCTTTAATCATAACTCCAACATTGCTATAAATAGCAAAGTTGCCTTATTGTGCCCTTTATACAGTAATGTGTAGAGGTAATTTTAGACACACAGCCATGTGCTTTTCTACCATGACAAGCCAAAAATCTAAAGCATTCAGAATCATTTCCCCCTCTTATTTGGTGCTTCATTAGAGGTAGCATACGACCTTGTTATGACTGAAACCTAGACAGACTCAGTCTCTGTACGAATCCTATTCAAATGTGTGTTTGTGTGAGTGTGAGTCCCTCCAGCTCAGATTCACCACCCCCAGATCAATGACTCTGATTGTTGTGGCACTGAATCAACCAAACCAATCACAAGGACGCAATCAGTGACTAAAACCTTTAAGAGACCCAGCTCCACAGTAGAGGCATTTTGGGTTCAGTTTAGCTGACATTGTGCTCTGGGTATTGATAGACTGTGCTGTAGTTTGAACAGTAATTTTTTTTTCTAGTTTGTCAGTCAGTCCCACACTTTCTAAAATAAGCAGAGGTTTTTATAAAAGCTTTGGGGCTGGACCAGAGTTTGCTCTAATCAGGCAAAAGAATTTCATCTTAGTATTTCTGCATTAGTTACTGAAGGCTGTAATATACTGATATATTTGATCTTTTTTACTTGGAGAGGCAAGAAATTAAAGTTATTATGAACTTTTACTCTCTTTAAGCCACTTAGATTGGCAGCTCTAATGTCTTTTGGTGATATAGACTAAATTTATGGTTTGAGCTGAACAACCAGACTTTTTTTAAGTTAGTTTGCCTCATTCAAAACTCATTAGGAGCTGTAGCTGATTCAGTAACAGATTATAGTTAACAATACCTATTTTGAGCTACAAAAATAAATAAGACCAGCAAAAGACTGACCGTTTCTATTGGGGTATTTGTAAGGCTTTACAGCTGTTGGTATCAGACAAAACAATTTATGGCACTCTGCTCAGTCAACATTTTCCGCAGCAGGAAATAAGTGATATGTTTGATGATTAAAAGATGGCGACAGGTTTACCAGTGGCCTTGCAGTGCGGTTGCACCTAGTGCACAGAGGCAGTAGTCCTTAAAAATGGATGCCCTGAGTTAAAGTCTGACCTGTGTCTCCAATCCCTCATCATTCGCACTCTGTTCCCTGTTGCCTCTATCCACTGTCCTCTCCAATAAAGGCATACAAAGCACTTAAATAAACCGTTTTTAAGATAGCAGATTGGATTATTTTTCTAGAAAAGTCTATAAACACATGCACAGGACAAGGTCAGCAAAGAAACAAGATGTACTGCTTTGCCCCCTACGGGCTTCAAGTTCCCCACAGTGTATCTAAAACCCAAATATTGCTAGAAAAATTATTTCCAAACCATCTTTATTTCATAGCAGACTGAGACAAGAAATAAAAAGCACTGCAAACCTCAAACCCTGACTTTAACTGTAAATGACTGCTTTGTCCTTAAGTTCATTAACAGTTTTTAAAATCATCAGTTCAATCAAAATCCCCCAGTGTTACTCTCACTGTCTTTAATACTGCAGTGACCAGCCTCTATTGTTCCCTCCCTCACTGCTCAATTTTAAAAACTTTTTCATCCATCATCTTTTTTGTGTGGAGGCTACAACCAAGTTGCAGTATATAGACAAAAGTATTTGGCCACCCCTAAATTATTGAATTTAGGCGTTTCAATCAGTCCTGTTGCCATGAAACCAATGCATCTGTGAGCTTAGTGAATTCAAGCAGAGTACTGTGATAGATGCCACCTTTGCAATAAGATGGTTCATGGAATTTTATCCCTGCTGTAGATTCCACAGTCAACTGTAAGTGATATTATTAGAAAGTGGAAGCGTTTAGGAACAACAGCAACTCAGCCATGAAGCAGAAGACCACATAAAATCACAAAGCAACTCCTAAGGCGCATGGTGTGTCGAAGACCCCAATGCTCTGCTTATTCCACAGCTGAAGAGTTCTGACCTTCCACTGCCATTAATGTAAGCACAAAAACTGTGTGGTGCGAGCTTCATGAAAGGGTCTCCATAGCCGAGCAGCTGCATGCAAGAATCACATCACCAAATGTCAAGCGTCAGATGGAGTGATGTAAAGAACACTGACACTGGACTGTGGAGCAGTGGAAACGTGTTCTGTGGAGTGATGAACCAGGCTCCTCTGTTTGGCAGTCAGATGGGTGAGTCTGGGTTTGGTGGATGACTGCATTGTGCCAACTGTGAAGATTGGAGGAGGAGGGATAATGGTATGGGGCTGTTTTTCAGAGTTTGGGCTAGGCCCAAGACATTTTGGACAATGCTATGCTTCCAACTTTGTGGCAACAGTTTGGGGCCTTTTATTCCAACATGGCTGTGCCCCAAGTGTACGAAGCAAGAACTATAAAGACATGGTTTGATGAGTGTGGTGTTGAACTCAAGAACTTGACTGACCCACAAAGATTCCTGACTGAAACCCCACTGAGCACCTCTGGGATGAATTGGAATCAAGACTGCGAGCCAGACCTTCTTGTTCAACAACAGTGTCGGATGCCATCAATGCTATACAGAATGAATGAGCACAAATTCTCACAGAAACAGTCCAAAATTTTGTGAAAAGCCTTCCGAGAGGAGGAAGCTGTTATAGTTGCAAAAGGGAGTGCAACTCCATAATAAAGTACATGTTTTTAAATACAGTGTCATTTCAGCCCCTGTTGGTGTAATGGACACAACTTATGTCCATAAATCTAGTGTAACCCAGTGTGTATTTTAGCAAATTATGTTGTAGTTGGTCACTGTATTTTCTTGTGAATTTCACCATTGAGCTTGGTTATAATGAGTGGCATTCTGAGCAACCAATTTCCCTGCCGATACCAGTATTTCAAATTTTGAGAAAATGATTATCCTCATAGAGCAGGTAAAATTTGGCACAATTTGTTTGACACAGCTAAATGAAATTGCATTAAACCTGTTAAACAGCCATTTTAAACACTTAATCACATTCTCAAATAATCAAACTGATGGCTGTTTTAATGCCACTGAGGCACTTCGTAACATGCATAATTCTGCAGGGAACATCAGCTTGATTTAATGAGTGTGGCTAATGTTAACAATGTTTGCACTACAAGTCTTATGTCCTCCTTGCAGATTAATGTCCACCTGTCTGAGCTAAATGTGGTTTCACATTTCTTAGGTCAAGTGGTGACATGCCATTTTAAGCTGGCAGAGCTAATCCTACAAGATGCCATCCGTTAAATGTGCTAGTTAACATCTGGGTAGAGCTGGGGGAGCAGGCCCTTGAACCAGAGCATCAGCCCTATCACTGTTAGATGGCTGCATTAGGGCTTCGACACATTTATGCATACTTTGTTGGCCTCCATTCATTGAAATATCGATAATTAGTTTAACAGATTGGTAACACTGGTGCAGTTTAAAAGAGAAACATTAGACCGATTGACTGACTTAACACATCTGTTTGTAGTAGGTCTAAATATAAAGTGTTTACTGTATATACCCTGAGCTACCATGCAGATGTTTATATGAGTGATAACATCTTGGCAACTTTCAATCCTTGCCTGCACAAGGAAATGTCAGATACTGCTTTGTTGACTTGTGTGGTAGGATGGTTTCAGGATGTTTGTGTTCATTGGGTTGCTTTAAAAACAAAGGATATTTATTTGAAAAGAGCAGGCAAAGAAAGCTACAGCATTGAAAACAAAGGTGACAGAGGCAGTAGCAGCTAACAGCTCGGGGACTTTCTCACCTAAATCAGGCTCTGAGAGTTTGGATGAAAAATGTGCAGGATATTTTAGAAGATTTTCTCAGCCAAAGCCATTCAGCCAGTACATCGGCACACTCTCTTGTTCCTGTACTGTAGCTTCAAAGAGTCAGAGGCAGAAAAGGAGCTATCAGAGCTGTTTGATAAGCCCACAGCTTACGGGCTTACTGTCACACATGAAAGTACACACACACACACACACACACACACATGTGCACACAGTTCAGGCCACTTCAGTGCGAGTGAAGAGCGGGCTGCTGCTCACATGGGCGCTGTATCAAAGCCAGAACCACCCTCTGAGGAAGATCTGAGACACATCCCACAATCCTTCAATCTGAGGGTAGGAAAAGCTTGTTTGCTTAGATTTACAAGCCAGAGGTGGATGACTGTGATACATGACATTATGAGAGGCTTAACTCACTATTATATTAATGGAGCTCAGAGGAAGCTGCAAGAATTCCTTAGTAACTCATCTATTCAAATGCTGACTCACTAAAGGTTGAGACTGAAAATGCTTCATAAGTTAGCAAACTAACTTCTTATTATCTGCTTTTTATTCTTCCTTCCAGCTAAGTTATAAATTAAAAACAGAATATGAATTAGCCTCCAAAGTTTGTTAGTGCAGGGTCAACATCATTTGTGGTGAGTAAATTTACTAAAATGCATGATAATCTTGAGGTCTCTCATCCTTTTTACGCATTAGGAGGTTATCCCCCAAATAAACGGACTTTAGATGGATTAAAAATAAATTGCTTCTACAAAACATGGTTGTTCATAAATCATAACTTTAAAGTATGAAGCTGGAGGTTACAAAATGTCACAAGGGTCAGTACAAAGAGTCAAAAAATGAGCAAAGTGACATTTAGTATTGCAGCTGGGGAAAAGCATCAACTGGTCTGTGAAGGCAGGCTGCTAGCTGCCTCCAGGGGAACTGTGAAACAGAGCTTTTTGTTGATTGGAGTGTGAAAATGGGAAGCCAATCGGAGACTGGTACTCTCCTTTAGATGGTCAATTCTACAAGTGGATCATCACCATGCAAGAGGCTACAGCATCAGAGCAGAGAGCCATTAAACCACAGTGAAAACCACCAGTGCTGCAAAAGTACACGTAGCATTATTACACAACTACCACAAGGATCAGCTTGGTTCATGGAGGGAAGCATACTGATCACAGGTTTTTACCAAGTAATGTCAATTAAACAAAAATATGTAAAGCAAAGAGTGACTACATAAAACATTCACCCCATTTAAGTGACAGAGGTCCAGCCAACTGGTGCTAGCAGTCTCACAAGAAGTAAAATTGGGATCACCTGAATGCAGCGAATGGGTCACAAGTGGTTGTAGAATAAACACACCTGTGTATGGAAGGTCCAGTCACTGGTTAATCAGTATTCCTGCCATCCATTACACCATGAAGACAAAATAACACTCCAAGCAACTCAGAGGAAAGTTTATTGAGGAGCACAAATCAGAGGATGGATACAAACAAATTTCCAAGGAACTAAACAGAGTTTAGTGGAGTTCAGTTAAATTCATTATCAAGAAATGGAAGGAATATGGCACATGTGTAAATCTGCCTAGATTATGTTATTTTCACAAACTGAGAAGAGGAGACTCCTGAGAGAGGCCACCAAGACATCTATGACAGAAGGAGTTACAAGCTTCAGCAGCTGAGATGGGAGAGACTCTGCATACAGCAACTATGCCCAGGTTCTTCACCAGTCAAAGCTTGGAAGAGTGGTGAAGAGAAAACCACTGTTGAAAAAACATATCTAGTCTAGAATTCATCAAAAGGCATGTGAGAAACTCCATATTCAAGTGGAAGGAAGTTCTTCAGTCTGATAAGACCAAAATGATTCCTTTTGGTCATCAGACAAGCAACTATGTTTGTCAGACACCAAACACTGCACATCACCACAAACACACCATCCCCACTGTGAAGCATGGTGGTGGCAGCATCATGCTGTGGGGACGCTTCTCGGCAGCTGACCCTGGAAGGCTTGTAAAGGTAGAGGGTAAAGTGAATGCAGCAAAATATAGGAAAAATCCAGGAGGAGAATATTATTCAGTCTGCAAGAGAGCTACGGCTTGGAAGAAGATTTATTTTCCAGCAACACAATGACCCGCAGCATACAGCCAAGGCTACACAGAAATGGTTCAAAGATAACAAGGTGAATGTTCTGGAGTGGCTGAGTCAAAGCCACGACCGCAATACAATAGAGAATTTGTGACTAGACTTGAGAATGTCTGTTCACACCTGATCCCTGTGAAACCTGACAGAGCTTGAGTAGTTTTGCAAAGAAGAAAGTCGTGTGTTACATATTTGTGTTTCATCAACATTACTTCACAGAAATCTGTTTTCCATTTGGCATTTAAGAGCTTTTTGTATTTTCTTTTGGTCAAAAAAGGCAGATCATATTGATTGTGATTGATTTATACAATAAATAAAAGGGTACCAGTTAAAGGCACTGTATAACACACAAACGCATTATTCCATAACAAGGTTAAGTTTTAGATGTTAAAAAAAATACTTTGATAGAACCCAGATATTTCTGTCCATCATTGCAAGAAATAATAATAAACACAGAAGTTGATTATATAGTGGAATTTGATTGCCATCAAGTTAGTAAGAAATCAACAAAGTGCTGAGAAGACTGGATGAAAGTTTTCAAAAGCCATCAAACAGCCTGACATGAAAGATTTAACCTACATGCATGTAGAGAGACTCATCAAGCAATCATAACAGCTTGTCTTAAGAATACAGTCTGATTACTGTGTTTGATAAGGGAATTACAGGCATTACTTTTGCTTACGTCAGCAATTACATTATCGCTACTGACCAAACAATTATCTTGATTCTTGCATTACTTGAAGTTCTTTTACTATCTACATAACACATTTCTTCGAACGTTGTGTTTGCAAGTACGTAGAGGAGGTAACGGAAATTGGCAGAGTTTTACAAATTTTAACTGGCAACCATTCACTTTTAACAGGGTGCCAGTTTGGCTCAGCTGGTAGAGCAGGCACCCGTGTACACAGCAACTCTCCCAACAACAGTGTTGTTCCTGAATTTAGGGTGTGCGATACATTGACACCCAGGTGAGATGAGAAAAATGACTATATCGCGACCATCAAGTATGAATAACGTAAAAGTTTCATGCAATTCTCTGGAGTTATGCCTCTCCCACTGTCTCCAAACACCTCTCTCACAGCAGACAGTACACCCCCTGCCCATGCAGAAAACTCTCCTCATTGCATGCAAGTTTTTGTATCAGAAGAGGAGGAAAGGAAGCGTGAGAGAGTGGAAAAAGTGCATTAATGACCAAAGCAAGTAGTTTGAAATGTTGATGGATGATTTGGTTCAGAAGAAAAAAAGGCACTGGGTCTGTCATC
The DNA here is from genome assembly GCF_018320785.1 of Cheilinus undulatus. Classification (NCBI taxonomy): domain Eukaryota; kingdom Metazoa; phylum Chordata; class Actinopteri; order Labriformes; family Labridae; genus Cheilinus; species Cheilinus undulatus. Next base: position 16,187,736 of record NC_054865.1, read on the forward strand.
TTGCGCTGGTTCAGATTTCAAAAGGAAGACATCGAACAAAATGCGGTAATCGGTAAAACATACTGTAAGATAAAGCTGAGATTATGGCAGTAACAAAACACATGACCTAGGACATGGCCCCAGGTAGTGTTGTTGAAAACCCAGGATTTAAAAATATTGAAGACACAATAAGGTCAAATCTTGTGCTGAGGACTGAAATTTATAAATTTTCAAAGAAAAACCAAGTAGCATAAAATTATGGCTGTATGCCCATGCATGGTTCTGCATGTCCACACTTCCTGGGGGTCTCTGGTTCTCCTGAAATACAAATACGTCATGCTGTCCTCTATGAACTTGCTGCATAATTTCCACACTAGTTCAGCTGACATTTTGCTGCAATAACAACAGATGGCATTCTGCTGGATTATATGTACCCCTAATTAATCTACTTGTTGAAACCTTGTCTGGCAAGAGGCAGTTTTAAGGAAACTCTGTCAGTACTGAAGACAGCGCTCACAGCTACTTCCCAACCTCTTATGCTGGAGTATGTTCGGTCTTTTTCAGCAATACCCTGTGGAAAATTAATGAAGCTTCAGCTAAACATAGTTAAACCTGCCAGTTGTCAAATAAAACCACAGCTTTTGAAAGTTGTTTCCTGAAAAGCTCCCCTGGAGCAGTTGTGGAGTTAGTCCATAGCTTCAGGGCATCTCTACACTAGTTAATGAGGAAACTCCTCTCTTTTATTCTCCCAATAACCGAGCTCCATTTTAACTGAAATAGATATATGATAAAATTTAGGTCGTTATTTATTGATATATACCTGAAAATTATATAAGGTTCAAATGACAGACATAAATTCAAATCAATAAAAGTCATTTGTAAGCATTGAAACAGTGTTTGTTGTGTGTATTCATTCTAACCTCTGGTGTCAGGGCGTTGTTGTCTGTCGTTTGGCTGGACAGCAGCACATGTGTGAATCCCTCCTCCTTCCTGACCACGATGTCTCTGAATCGACAGTTGCTCTCGTTCTGTCGCACGTTGTACCTGAGTCGCTTGTCGAACACGTAGCCTTTTTCCTCTGCCAGCTTCCTCTTCACTGAGCTGTGTAGATGCATCTTACCATTGGCCACTGGAGAGCCTGATATTAAAGGAGAGACAAGTCAGGGTTTTTTCTTTGCCATAGGTAGACTCTTTGGATTGGTTTTTAACATTTTCTCCACAATGGTTAAATAATTGAAAGCTCCTGTGAGGACTTTTTGATGGTGATGAAACAGACTGAAATTTATATAAATATCTTTTTATGACCTAAAAAACAGAATATTTGCCAAATGACTGCATATTTCTATTTAGGTGTTTTTAATGCCTGTAAACACTGTTGCAGGGTAAGATGTCAGCTAGGCAAAAAAGAGCATTTTTTCTGCCTCTATGAGTCATTGTTAGATATATTGCTGTTCACCTTATGTTCATATGTACTTCCACTTGCATCATGAGCATCTTTGTAAATACAGTCATATGCATAAGTAGGGCACATAAGTGTGTGTGTGCATGTGTGTGTGTTTGTGGGGGGGGCAGAATCCAGCTCTACAGTCTCTTGGAAGCCAAGGTCAAGCTCAATGGCATCTCATTCCCTTGTAATATGCCAAAAGACTGACACTGTTTTTTGGGCTCTTTGGACATCCACAGCACGACTGGGGGCTCCTGGCAACCCTACTACCCACCAAGAAGGACCTTACTTGCAACATCCAACCCTTACTAAGCCCTACAGGTGTACACTTAGCTATCTCTTCAACAGACTATTTTCCCATGCTCCTGGTTATATGCAAGGATATCCAGAGCTACAGACACGCCTTACTGCAGCCTCAATTTTTTGCCCAAAGATGTCTAAAAGTTCCACACAGTACTGTATACTTGCCTGTTAGCGATGTGTGTTAATGGAGGTTACTTCTAGAGGGCATACAAGAGATGTCAGGCCAGCTACAAACATGGCAACAGTAAATATGATGTTAAACCTCAATGCAATGTTACTTCTTCTGCACTCAAAATAAAGGCAGCGTTGACAACAGCAGTGGCTGAGATGTTTCTACACTTTGATTGGATTCCACCTGTGGTAAATTAAATTGACCGTGTATGATTTCAAAGGCATTGCTCCCAAAACACAGGAACTTTATTAAAATGAAAACAAGTCAAGTTGCTCATGTCTGACAGAAGCACTTGTATGTCCAATATAGAAACTGTACAGTTTTGTCAAGTATGACATCCTGACTTCTTTAGACACAGACATTTTAATGAATATATTTAACCTTCTCTGAACACCCATTTTGACTAACCTTTTAACACAAAATTTAAACTAGTATAGGATCTTCAGTCTGGATTAATTCTTAGATTAGTCATAGTTCAAGAAAATGTAAAAGGGTGGAAGGGAGGTGGAAAAAATGAGTCTTCAAGTACAAATCAACTAATGAAAGAGTTGATGACGTCAGTGAATCACAGATGTGGAATGTGAGACAACTTTAGCTTGGTTTCAATTCATACATACTGAAAAAGAAGAGGTCTTGAGCAGTATATAACACTGTAAGGCTGCTTTTAAATCCTGTATGTTTGTTAGTGTAGGTCATCTACCAAGGAATGTCTGCCCTTTCAGATTATCTTTAATCATTTTTTGTTAAAAAAATAATCAGCGTGATAGAGCAGAGCAGAGATAAAGACAGAGCAGGTGCCTCCACAGTTGGGTGCAGCCATCATACTCTCTCTCCCCCCACATCTAAGGTCTCTCTCAGCTGTCCTATCAAAAAAGGACATAGCCCCCCCAATTATTTTTTTATCAGTGTGATAAAAAATAACAGCTCCAAATAATCTTGTTGCCTGTTCCAACATGGCTTTTTACTGGTTTTCTTAGCATCCTAGATGCTCCAAAAGTTTTGTATAGGAGACAAATATATTCCTATAGAACTACTGCCCCTTAAATGATTATGGACAGCATTCAATGTGACTTCCTCTTGGTTGTTCTTAATTATCAATAGCTCTATCTATTTATTAAAGTTAAGGTCTTTCTATACTATTGTTTTTGTTAGATATTGATGCATCCTTAAAAAGAAAAAGAATCTTATCTTGAATTAACTATCTTTGGACACTGACTTTAAAATACTCATCCGTCATTATTATCATTTCTTTCAGAGTGTGTTATAATTTGTGTTTTACACATCCATCCGAGTAATTTAAATGGCTGTTTGACTATTCAGAGCAGTGACTCCAGCTCATGTTCTCTCTCTCTATCTCTCCTGCTCTGAAGCACCATGATATCCATCCATCTTCTCCTGCTTATCCAGGGCCGGACTGTGGTGGTAGCAGGCTGAGCAAGTCAACTGAGATAGCCCTCTCCCCAGCAACACTTTCCGAATCCTTCTGGGGGATCTCAAGGCATTCCCTGAGAAGACAGGATATGTGTTCCCTACAGTAGATTCTGGGTCTTTCCTGATTTCTCTTCCAAGCTGGATGTGCCCCAAAGACCTCCAAAAGGAGTGCCCAGGAGGCATCCTGATCAGATGCCTGAATAACCTCAACTGGCTCCTTTGGATGCAAAGGTGCAGCAGCTCTACTCCTAGTTCTCTCCAGATGTCTGACCTCCCCACCCTATCTATAAGGCTGAGCCCAGCCACCCTCCAGAGAAATCTTATTTCAGCCGCTTGCATCCGTAATCTCATTCTTTCAGTCATAACCAAGAGTTCATAATTATAGGTGAGGGTTGGGAGGTTGATCGACCTTCAGCCCCCTTCTCACCACAATGGTTTGGTACAACGCTGGCAGTACTGCTGACGCTGCACCGATCCACCTGCCAATCTCACGCTCCTTTTTACCCTCACTCATGAATAAGACCCTGAGATACTTGAACTCTTTCACCTGAGGCAGAGACTCTCCATCTGGAGAGATCAATTCACTGATTTCCGGCAGAGAACCATGGCCTTAGACTTGGAGGTGCTAACTCTTATCCCAACTGCTTTGTACTCAACTACAAACCATCCCAATGCCTGCTGGAGGTCCCCTACCGAGGAAGTGAACAGAATAACATCATCTGCAAAAATCAGAGATTGAATTCTGCACCATAATATGCTTAACATAATAGATACAGGCCAAAATTTGTAGTCACAGTCACATAAGAAAGAAATTGTCTCTCTCCAACTTGGCTCAGTGACGTGGCCCGCAAGCTTGTGCAAACAACCCAAACAAAGGCATCTGTCAGAATAGATGGACCCAGTGTTTTCTTTTTTCAAGGCGTGAAAGAGACACAGAATCATCTTCATTGCCTTTCTTTGCACTACAACATTGTTTTTCCCAATTATGCAAATCTTTATGACAAAAAGAAAAACTAAAGGCATTGGACTCACTGTGCAAAGTTTGAATGTGTGACCTTTTTTTATCTGATCACAGATCCCAAAGAGCATGTAAAGAAACAGGCTCAGGGTTAAAAGCGCCATAAAAATCCAAATTCTGATTGAGATTGGGTTTCTTTCAAGGCTGGGTGGTTAATCAAAATTTAAATTAAATTGCAGTATGTCCTTCTTCAATTTTCAATTGTGGATGATGCAAAATATCTTCAACCTGATGTGTCTAAATGTTTAATCCCTTTTTTGCAGTAGTGATGTTTTGTGTGTTTTCCTTAAAATGAGGATGACAGAAAAATAATCACTCCTTTCAATACAACATTTCCCATCCAGTTTGCAATATGATTGGAAATAAACATAATCAGGTATTTTTTTCAAAAATCATGCAGCCCTACTTTAATCTATCTAATATTTCACTGGATATAACACAGAATGGTTTATTGCCTGTGCTTGTTTAAAAAAAATACATAAGATAATTATTTTAAGAAATAACTGCATAATATTCTTCACACATTACTCTTCTTATGTCATGCTTGCTTCAGGCCTCACCCTTGTTTCAGACAGGAACAGTCTCCTGCTGTGAGGAGTATGTGTATTGTAAGGATATTAGAAGGCAGTACTCATGAAATTCTTTGAAATGTTTCATAAGTGAATATATGGAGTTGGCTCTTTTGAACACTTCCTGTTTGATCATCCATCAGTACATTTTTGCACAAAAAAAAAAAACAAAACATGAACCTGGGTGTGCTCTTTGATTATAATCTTATTTCCTGAAGCACAAAACACAACATTTCAGAATTTCTGCACAATCCCATGAATGTTTTAATGAAACTCAAACTTAATTCATTTTCAGCTGATAAACTTAATGGTCTCCAGACTGTTTAAACAGAATTAAGACTATAAAAGATGAAATAGTAAAACATATTATACAGTATTTGATATAAAGAGCAATTAAAGCCTGAATCCTAATAGATATATTGATAGGTTCTATTTTCATCCCTTTTAAATACCTTTTTCCAACTAAAAGTATGTGCTATTTTTGAATTTTAACCATAGATTTAAGATATACACACCAGATGCAGACTGCTTTAAAAAGTTTGTTGAAAATCTGTCAGTCTTCAGTGTTCTTCAGTAAAGTACCTACAGTACCTACCACCTACCCACCTGCCTACCCACATACCAAACTCTTCAAAAGGAATAGACAGAGGCAGAGTTTGAAACATTTTTGTACATCTTTGCATATTCGAGCTGTCACAGTGAGATGCATTGAACTTGAACTTGCCATGATTGCAATCATAACCCTACACACACAGAAACCTTGCCTTAGCAGCAGTCTTTAAAAAGGCCAATTTCATCAAAACACTTTTCTATGTCACCACAGAGGAAAATGCATCTGAGAAGGCTGACTAACAGAGCCAGTTGTGCACTTTCATCATCTGAATTGATGAAAGAAGAAAGAGCCATTAGTTAAGAAATGAATCAGTCCTTTATCTGAGATCTAGTGATGAAGTGCTTCTAAACACTAATACACAATTAAGTCATACATCACTTGGACACAAAAGCAGATTTTCCCACAATAGAAAATGGTGTGATGCTTCATTTTCTTTTCAGCTGGCTGTCAATTACAGGGACAAGCTGTGGATTTGATATTGACTAAACTGTTTCTTCTAGTCTTACTTTTAAACAACAATGAGTGAGTTGTTTTAAACAAAAATTGATTTCAAGATAACTTGAGGACAGATGCAAGCAAAAAGGGTTTCAAAAATATCAGTAAGTTTGACCTTTGGGCTGGCCATTGATACAAACGGAATTACCAAATGACAAGAAAGCAGGCATGATCCTTTCATTCCTAAGAAATATGACTTTAAGAGTAATTTGGACCCAATATTTATGAAACTGGCATTAAAAGCTGAATTCTCAATTACATTATAAGTTTTCTCATGACTTATTAGAAAACAAATCAGAATCAGTTAAGGCCTGTAGGAGCCATTCAGTGTGTGTATAACTGTGCTGTATTTAAATAGATTGGTGTACATGTTTATTGATTTAAAGTTCCTGTAAAGTGATTAAAAAAACTGTATATAGTTTTGTTGTATGACAGGCCACTGTGTTATGAACCACCACGCCAAATTTTAGCTATGAAAAAAGTCTTTAAGTTTATAAAATTAAGCTACAAATCCATAAAAATGAGGCAGTAAATTCTGCACCAGAGTGGTGTGGGCATGTCAGTTGAATGAGCTGAAGTCACGACCATTTATGAGAAATACCATCCTCTAAAATAAAAAAAAAAAAAAAAAAAAGCTACAGTGTGAATGGATGGATCATCTGTCTGCTATGCTGCTATGTTACAACTCTCTTTTCTAAGCCTCCAGAGAAACAATCACATTTATGTCATGACAGACGGTCTAGAGCAGTGATACTCAACTTTTGGCTCTTGAGCCACATGTGGCTCTTTTGTGATGATTTGCTGCTCTTTTATGTCATAATTTAGAATATTATTCCCCCAGAAAACCTTAAAAAAAGGGAAGCTTTGACCTCAGAAATTATCCATTGCAAGTCACATCAATCAGTTTGTTTCCCACACTTATATAGTTGGCTTTAATTGTCAACCTTTATTTTTTGTCTGTATCTTTTCATCACCCTAATTTGCAATTTTTGCCACTTTTAATCCATTTTTACTGCTTTAAGCCCACTTTTGTCACTTCTTTTTGCCACTTTTTGCCACTATTATCCAGGTTTTGCCCCTTATTCCCCAGTTTTTGCCACTCCTTGCTGCTTTTTTTCCCATTCTCCCACCTTTAGCTGCCTGTTGCCCATTTTAGTCACTTTTCACTCATTTTTGTTATGTTCTTGCCACTTTTTGCCACCTGTAACTCATTATTGTGTCACTTCTCACCCAAATTTTGCCACTGTTCACCACTTTGATTGTGGCTCTTGCAAAGATATTTTTCAACAGCTTGGCTCTTGACTGTTGAGCAGGGTTAAGTAACGCTGGTTTAGAGCATGTTTTAAAATGTTTGCAGCAACCTTATTCCGAAATATCTAGCATGATACGTCATGAATTTCGGATTTCAATGTGCAGAGACTTTGATTCTCCATGGTGATAACAGTACATAAGGGTAATTGTTCAGGTGTATCTAGGTCACAGGTAAACAGGTTAACAGGAGGCTAGTAGCACAGATGATGGGAACGCACGGCTTTTACTTTAAACACTACATCACAGTTAATTAGTTAAAAATTGGTTTTTGAAAGTTTGATGAATGTTGAGATCAGCAGCGTACATCTTAAATTTCTTTTTTGCATTTAGCTATCATAACACTCGGCAGTAACCTACTTTTTACCAACCTTAAAGAGAAGACAAAAACAGCTTTTGAGAGAACATTCGGGGCTCAAGCCCTGCAGGCCACCCCGTGGCTCCACCTATGCTGACATCTCTACATTGGTGCATTTCCATTGGATCACATTTGTTAACGCCAGTGTCTTTAGCCTACAGTATGTGTGTTTAGCATGTACTGTAACAGAGTGTAAAAACAATTTCTTTTCCTTTAGGCTATTAAAGTATATCTTATTATTATCATTTTTCTTCATCTAAGGTGAAAAAAACATACTAGTTATCAGCTCTTTTGTGTCATTGCACCCACAGTGCGTCAATTGAAAATACATAAACTTTTGGTACATTTATGCCCTTGTCAGTGTTACATTTATGTCACTGACCCCAATTAGGGCAGAATTTCTGACATCTAAAATAATGGTGAAGAAGAAGGTTTTCCTCATGCACCTAGATTACTTTTTTTGGCAATACACGTTTCAGGTCGAAAGCAGCTGCTAATGTCAGTACATGATTCCTTTCCTTCATTTTTTATGTTTTCTTGCTGAATATTAAAGACCAAAAGCAAATATAAGATAAAAATGCAACATAAAACACTTTCACCTATCACTTCCAAAAGAAAGAGAATGAGACAGCTTCTGCACCTTAACTTAACAACAGCAAGCATTATGGCACTTTGAAACTGAGGCTGAGGGCACTGCCAGTGCAAAAATGCAGTCAGTGGAAACAGGCCCTCAGCATTGCTCTAACATAGGCACTGCCTTTGACAAACACAATCCTCTGGAGTTTAACTCTGTTATATAAATTATGATCCACACCAATTATCAAATTAAGAATCTGTTCATTTCACTTCTACAGAGAAACACCAACCACAGACGTCAGCCTGAATAAATGAGTTCTCCAGTGGTAGCAATGCATGCAGGACGAGATGCTGAGACTTTTCTTTCAATTATAGTTCTCCCAATTTTTGAAGGGACGGTCTGTCTGCATTAACCCCCTGATTTTCACAGCATGCATTAGCATAGCAAAATCACTAAAATAACCCTAAACCTTCTGTATTTACTCCTAAAATGAGAGACAGATGTCCTTATATGCTGTAGCCGTTTTCTTTTGTCCAGCACTCAAAAAAAAAAAGGATCAAAGACAATGGGAAAAATTCATCCTGTATAAGTTAATGGTAAAAATGGTAAATGGTTAAGGCTTGTATGGTAAAACAAACCTGAAGGGAGTAAAGTAGAAGTGATAATCAAACCAACATTTAGATGCTGCAGCCACCTTCTTGATCTTGCTGTTAGCAATCATTTTCTGCGTAGGTCTTTCATTTTAAATGACATGACCTTGTGTGCTGTGCATCTCTCACGTTGCCAGTCGGTGACAAAAGAGGCATCTTCTGTCACTGCTTTTGCTGCAGATAACTGTGCAAAAGGAGGTGTTAGGTAGGCTTTTATATTAGAAGGTTAGATTGGGACAAACAATGGCTCATAACCGTCTAATGGGGGCCGAAGGGTCACTAATGGTGGAAGACCTGATGTAATAGTGCTTTCAAAGATTTCTTCTACTTTTAAGTTCAAGTTTTTGTATATCCCATATTATTTAAATGCAAAGAAGGATGAGTAAATGTGAGCTGTACAATAACATGCCAAAAAATAAAGTGGTTAAAAAGAGAAGCTGATGTCCTAGCGGTTATGTTGCACCCCGCGTACAGAGGCTATAGTCTTCCAAATGAGCGGTTCACATACAATTTAGATTCTCCTCTCTTTCCCTGATTTCCTACTCTATTCACCGTCCTGTCAAAAAGTAAAATTCCCAAAACAAATCTTTGAAATCATTAAAAAAAATACAATGTTGTTGTGTTGAATGTGTTATTGAGATGACATATTGAAACCAGTCTAATTATTAACTACGGCGGAGCAGGCCCTGGACTGTGACCCTGGAGTGAATTTCAAAGGTTTTATCAGCCTCTCCTGCAGTAAAGAGCCACAGAGGAAGGTTAAAGAGCTGTGTGTCAGCATAAGACTACTGTATAAAATACAGCCTACTAAAATATACTGTATCTATCTTTACAAGGCACACAACCCATCATGTAAGAGGAAATACTCATCATGGAAAAATGATTTTATACACCCTATAATAAAGATAACAGCAGGATACCTAAACAGAAACCCCTCTATGTGCTAACAGCCTGCTATATTAGGGACGGTAGTACCTGTGTTATTCATATTCATGAAGAAAAGTTCACACTCCAATACACTTTCCATTAGACACAAACAGATACATCTGCACGGCTGATGTGAACCATTCGATATTTTTAGCTTATCACTGATCTATCAGGGGCCTGTAGACAGCATGCAGAATAAAATAATGCAGCACAACAGGGGAGATTTATTTCAAGTCATTTAGACACAGTGTTTGTATAACATAGATGGTTTATGACCTGCTGATCAGGCTCAAGTGACATTTTATTCCCCATGACATTAAATCCACAAGATTTTCATTTAAATACGTATCCATAAAGACACTATCAAGTTTGAATGAAGTGACTTAACAGCAACTCAGCCTGTGGATTCAAAGTGAAAGCCTCTGCGTTTGCAGTATCACAAATTTGCTGTCTAGAATGACATTTCCTGGAAATGTTATAGTGTATGTTGGATCCAGTGGTTCAATTTTCATCTGCTTGTGGTTGCTCCACAAGAGAAGGCAGACAAAGCTAATGCAAAAGATTCACTCAACTCATTTTGGTGTGCTTTTTCTGTTGTGTAATCCATTATCATCAGATGAAATGTTCTGTGTTCTTTATAGTTTTAAAAACATCTGAACTTGTTCTATTTATGGTATTGAAATTAAGTCATTCAAATCATATTAATTAAAAAAAAATGCTGTACTTTTCAAATAACTTAACACTGAATGTTCATGGGCAGCATCTTTTTGACACTTTTCATTGGTTTAAAATTTGTTAAAACCCACTGACAGAGTCAAAGGGTGACCAGCAGTGCTGACTTATAAACAAAGGACTCCATCCAATAATAACAGTTTTCCATGAGGAGTTTTTATCAGATAAGAATCACCGTTTCTGTTTCATGGATACATCTTACTTGTATAATTTGCAAACTTTGTTGAAACACGCCAACAGGAAAATGTGTTTGGCACGTCTGGATGCGACCTACAGTCGCTCCACCATCCTTGATTAAAGTGAGCTCTCTTTCAAGCACTTCTCTATGCTCCTGTTAAACAACATAACACAGGAGATGTGTCACACGTTGGTGTAAGAAATCCTGGTTTATTTGCTGTTATTTGTTGGTTGAAGTTGGCAGTGTTGCATAAACATGTTTGAATATGTCTGTCTCCACGCAGCCAAACAGTTTTTGATGCTTTAAATCTCCACAATTAAGTGTGCACTCTAAAACTTTGTAAATAAGTCAAAAGGCTTTAAAGCTCCCCTTATTGTCTTGTTTGCCTATATATGCACAGAGATGCTGAGCTCATATGCAGTTATTTGGGGAAAAACCACCCCTTCCCATGCAAATTGGCTTTAATGCATGACGACGGCAATAGCACGCCTTAAATAGACTAAAGATTAGTCTACTGTCTGTGAGGGCTGATGGAAGTGTGCTGCCATTTTTTTATGATGCACCAACTCACCCCAGATTAGGAAACAGTTCCCCCTCTGAATGACTTTCATATAAAGGATGATAAATGATGTGTAAATAAGGTTGGTAAATATTACTCTGACATTGCTATTACTAAACCACAACCAGGAGTTAAATCAGACTGTGGCTCCCAGCTGCTTTCTTATGCATGTGTGGCATCGTCATGCTTAACGAGGATGTGAGTGTTGCGGTTTAGAGTTTCCCTTTATTCATGGAGGAAACTTTGTCAAGGTGGTGCTTAAGGGAACACATTAGTATCGCCATTCCTCTAATTAAACATGCTGTCTGGCATTCTGAATTTTAAACATGGATTGTTGGAATCCATGCATGATGTGGGTGGGATTGGACAGTCCTCTTACAGGTGTGTGCGGGATTGTATGGCACACGTTACTGGAGTGGATGGTAATGACAAGAAATCCAGCAGGACTGAGATTAAGAAAAGCATCCCACAGCGTTCTAGTCTAGTCTAGTCTAGGGGAGAAAAGCTGTTAAAAACTTGTTCGCAGAAAGCTGTTTTGAATGAATAGAGTCCTCAAGAAAAACAAGAAGTAAACAGCAGAGATGGGCGGAGCTAAGCAGTGCTGGTTCTACTCATCGTACTGTGTTACTGTTTTGATAGAATCCCCTGGTGGCAGAATTTTACATACCGTGGGTTCAAGTTTATATTTTTTTCTGTATTACTTTTTTGCTAAATTATATTTTAAAAAAAGCAAACATGTTGTGCATCTATTGTCTCAGTTGACCAGCATATTTGTTAGCTCACTCAAGGTTCATCAGCAAACTTGACACGGCTGAGTCTCTCTCCAAATTTGTGAATATTCCCTTCTGTATCAAATACTTTAAAATCAAGTGAAAAAGGTGTGTGTTTTATACCTATTTTCTTGTGTAAAAAGTTGGCCATGTCCTGCAAACTGATGTGACCAATTTTCCAGGTGAAACACATGCCATAAAAGTGAAGCCAACACCATAACACACTCTATGAACCTACTTTAAAAATGTGTCCTCATCTGTTGTGTAAAGTGCAAGCACTCGCTCCGCTGCTCAAAACATGCTGGGATATAATGATGCACACCAATTTTTAAGGCTGTTTTCTCTTGTTAGGTCATAATTCTGCATATAAAGATAAAGAGTGTACTGTACTCTTTAATTAAACTGAACAAATGACCAGGGGAGGTGGGCGTGTGACAAGCTGAGTCTGCACCTCATAACTGTCAGTGCAGTATGAGCTCATCTACTCTACATGTAGCCAGCAGGATTGCAAACTCAGACAGTACTGAAAGAGATATGTGGAAGCTGCACAGGTGCACCTCCAAAAATGAGAGTACATGTAAAAGTTTTTTCCTGTCATTTACTTCAAAAAGTTAAACTTTACAAATTCTAGATTATTCTCATACAAAGTAAAATATTCCAAACCTTTTTTTTTGTTTTGCTTTAATCTTAATTATTACAGCTCACAAAAATCTAAAATTCACTAACTCAAAATATTAGAATATAGTGGAAAAGTCCAATTTGTCTTCATTCTCTCACCCTGGTTAAGTTCACAACCACAATCATGGGAAAGACTGCTGACTTAACAGAAGACACTCACTGACACCCTCCACAAGGAGTGGTTCAAAGTCCTGTTTTCAGATAAAACTCAATTTTGAATTTCATTTAGATATCAAGGTCCAAGAGTCTAGGGGAAGATCTGAGAGGCACATCCAAGGAGTCTGAAGTCCAGTGTTTTCAGTTTCCACAGTCAGTGATGGTTTGTGCTGCCATGTCATCTACCAGCTGTCTACCAGGAGATTTTAAAGCTCTTCATGCTTCCAACTGCTAAGAAGCTATATGGAGATACCGATTTCCTCTCCCAGCATAATGAGCATGAGCATAATTTTCCAGGTCAACATTTCTGTATCATGAATCCTTTTATGGACTTGTGTTTTGTCATAACTTTTTCATGTTATTCTATTTTTTAGATGCACCTTTATGTTGTAGACTTTACTTAATACAATTAAAATCTTTGCACGGGAAGACGGTGTAAAACCTTTTTATGCTCAGAGAGAACCTTTAAAAAAGACTAGATGTTAAAAATCAATGTGACTTCAGCTGTGATTTTACAGAGCTCAGTATCAGAACAGCTGTTTCTAAAATAATAAAGGGAACTAAACTACTTATGAGTTTGAGTGACGATTTTCTACAAACCTGTTCCCAAAATGATTGGACATTGTCTAAATGGACATAAACAGAGTGTAATTGTTTGCAAATATTAATAACTCATATTTAATGGAAAATAGCACAAAAACAACCCAACTAATGTTAAAAATGTTTTTTTTTTTTGTATTTTTGGAAAATGACGTGCCAGCAACATGACCCTGTCTGACTCTCAACCAAATTTAATTTGGCACATTATTTTCCAAAAACCTTAAATTTTCAGATTAAAAATTTGATATTTTGTCTTTGTGCTATGTAAATTAAACACATTTTCAATGTTGCAAAAATTACTTTTTTAAATGTTATTTCCTCTTTACAAATGTCCAAGCTTTTTATAAAATGGGGTCATACTTCTGTGAATAACCCAGTACCATTATAATCAAACTGTGAAATCCTTATCAGCCTTTTCCAACTTCATTAAAATGCTTTACTTACCTAGCTCAGTGCTGAACTGCTGTTTAGTATTATCCATGTCTCCTAGTTCTCCATCCACTCTGTCCATGGGCGGTCGATGTGATCTCGCTGCTGATCTGTACACCAGAGGCTCCATCTCTCCGTTCTGGAGTCCATTATGAGAAACCCTCAGTGGAGGGACAAAGTGAGGCCCGCCCTGAGGAGGAGCCTTGTATGTCATGGCTTTGCTTATCCTGTCTCCTAAAGCATGTTTCCCAGGTCCCACACCCACCTTCTTGTGCTTCTGAGTGGGTCCTGACCCTCCACCACCGATACCTAAAACAGACCCCACTCTGACTCCAACAGCCGGCCCAAAAGTCCTTTTCTTTTTCCTGGCTTCAGACCGAGCTCTGGGGTTTTCTGAGGCTGACTGATGGCTGGGCTCCTGGCGACTTTTGGGAGCTTTTGGTCGTTTGTGTGAGTGCAGTCTCATCAAGCTGTTGAACTGGTCGATAAATTCCTCACAGTGCAGAAGGTGGTGTTCTGGCTCCCATGTGTCCTCTTTACTTCCATAGCCTTTCCACCTGATCAGGTACTCCCACTTACCCTTCTTGTTCCGCCTCTTGTCCACGATCCGCTCCACCTGAGGGAAGAAGAACACGGGGGACAGACCATTAGACAGAATATATATCTGTCTTTCATCCATACAAAGCACTGCTGTGTTAGTGTAAAATATATCCACATATTGCTACTGTGCTACTGAAGTGAAAAAGCAAAGGGATAAACCTGTTTAAAAGAATTTGAAATGAAAAATAATGAATCTGTTCAGCTTCTGAAGCAGTGCAACAGTTCAGCATCAGTTTCTACCACATTAACAGATTGGGGTTTATTTGATCGAATGTTTGCCTTAATTATTTCATCATGGTTCTAAAGGTTAATGCCTGATGAAGCAATCATGTTTAGAGTTCTAATATGCTTTTATTTTAATAGAAAATGTCTGACAGAAGTTAACCCTTTAAAGCCTGAATACACAAATTATAGCCAGAAAATTCTCATTTTTGGAACTGAAATGTTTATTTCACTTTCTACTGAAATCCAATAAAACATCTAAATTTCCATAAAATTTAACATATATATTTTTTGTATTTCATTTGACACATTAGGTGATACTCCACTTGAGGGCATTTATATAATTTATCAGATGGTATTCAGAATTTTTTAGTAATTTATTGATTATATTGATTAGATAGAGGTATCTAAAAGGTATATAAAAGTATGTATCAAAAATGATACAACAGGCTTTAAGGAGTTAACAAAGAAAGCTAAGAAGAGTTCAGTTGTAAAGTTGGACTGGGTGGTATCCAATTTTAAATACTGTCAGACGTTTCCCAAATTTTTCAGCAGTTTACGACTTTACCATCATTTGATCAAAAAACAAATTATACAAAAATCAGCTCAGACCAAGCACATGACAACGTGCAGTATGCACAACAGGGAGCAGAGTGTGTAACTTTACATGAGCTTTGTTCAGTCTTTTGAGAAAAATGCTCCTTTAACCAAGTCTTAAATAACAATGAGGACTTAAGAATGTATTACAGGGGTGCTGGAAGTGACTGATATGTGTTTACACCCTTCACTGGTTAACAGAGCTACATCTGTAGAAAGGATCGATGACATTTTGTCTCCTTTTCCTCTCCCTCTGGGTGCAGTGTGCTCTGTTTTAGTCTCTCCCCCACATAAATGCTATCTATAAAAATTACTATCAAGGACTGTTATCAGACTAGATCTGATAAAATAAAGTGATGTTTCATGTGCCATGAAAAGATAAAGTTCAGTACAAATATTTTTTAATTATTGTATTTTGCATGGTTATACTGGCTATGTTCTGTTATGGTTTGCTTTACAAACACTAGACTGCATCCAGTACATTTGTATTCATGTCTGTGGGCTTCGCAGCAGAATTTGTTTTCTCTGCTCTGTCTAAAGAGATGATAAAATATCACTGTGTGTATTGGATAAGACCTGCAAGACATCTCAATAGCTGCACAATGAGGGCACGCTCCGTCCTGCTGTGACTTGAGCTTATATCTAATTTCTCTAGGGCTGACACCTTCCAGTCAGTTGGTCAACTGGTCCATTAGCTCTCATCCAACCAAGACAATGTTGGTTGGATGATCGTGTGTGCATACCTACCAGTTATTTTTCCCAGGTTTCTCCTGTAATTATGGCCCATCTCCTGCCTACCTCCTGTTTTGTAATTTTTTTTCTGGGAAACTTTTCATGTATGTTTCTCTGAGGACCTTAAAAATGCCAGATTGTGTAGAAATCGCATAAAATATACACAATCCATATCAACATGAAATTTCACCCCCACTGCCCCCTGTGACCCGGTAACCCACAACCAGACGTAAGGAGCGAGCTGAACTCTGCACGAGTAAACAAACGAGATTACAGCTGCATCACGGAGCAAAATGCCAGGACAGCGCTCTGCTACCATTTTTTATTCACTCTTCTCTTTTTATGTTAAAATCTGGATAATCAAAAATAAAGTAGAAAATTTCTGTGACTTGCAGAGCCATTATTTGACTGTGAATGATGACAGCAATGTTACAATTCAGAATTCATGTGGGAGGGGAAGTCAGACATGTAGGTATTCAAATAAAATAGGCCTAACTGTTTTTTCTTCCCACAAAAAAAAAACCCCAAAAACAATTTAATGACAAATTAGGTTATAAAAATACACCTGACTACATAAAAGAAAGTGTAAAACCTTAACATTTTCTGGGGGAGGACCCCCAAACACCTCTCTCAAAGAAATGTTTGTCCCTATTTTAAAACCCAAATATTGGCAGATAAGGTGTGCATGTGAGTACGAAACAGCAGGAGAGCAGAGTTGACTGAACGAGAGACACACAGCAGGAGAGAAAACAAAATAAAAACATTTTTAAACTGTGCATTACTGTAGACTGCATTACAACAGGCAGTGCCTTGTGCGGGGTTAGTATGTCTATAGTGAGTCCCTATTTTGATAGGTTTGTTCCTGCACAAATTAGGCCTCTGAAAGCATTTATTCCGACTAAACATGCACACATTGCACAGCAGATTTTTCATGTCAGTAATTAAAAGGATACTGTCCTTATTAATCATGCTACAGCATTGGCCCTGTTAACAAAAGTACCTATAACTGATATTTGCAGTGAACACTAAAGATCGTCAGAGGAACTCCCCCGTCACTACAACACCTTTACAAGTGTGCCTAAAAATATACTTTAAAAAGCATGCAACAAATGCAGTTAAATAAATTAGTGGTCTAATTTCTGACCATTGCAATTAAGGCTTTAAAGCTGACAGCACTAATAAAATCACACTGCTGAGTAGGGGTGTGACCAGATCAAAACGTCACGAGATGTCTCATCGAGGTGAAAATCATCTCGCGAAATCAACATTGCACAGACACCAGGAGCAGCAGCTCTCCTGACAGAAAACAATACCTAAATGGAAGTTATAAAAAGATCAGAAAGATGCCCTGGACAGTTTAAAATTGTTGGTGGGTGAGCTAATGAAGAAACGGAGCTGATCCGTGACCCATTCAGTCACCGCTTCTTCCCCGGCCCCTCCTCCCCCTCCATCAGCTGTTGGCTGTGCGTATCATCAATCAGAGGCTTAACCTGTCTAGCGCAGCGGGCCACTGTATACTGCAGTGGTAAACTGATCAAAACAAAGTCTGTTTGAGCGCCATAGAGTCCATTGTTAGCTCCAAAAAGTGAAGTTCTAGCCCTAGTTAAACGCACCCTGTTTGTTGTCTGACAGCAGGCAGAGCAGAGACACACTCACTCACTAGCACACACACATTAACACACACTCATCTGTGCATCGTCTTCAACACTGTCAAAGCTCTTATTACAAAAAAAGACCACAAATGATAAAATAAGCTATTTCTCTAAATTACTGTAAAAACAAATGTGTTATTGTCAGAAATATTTCTTTTGCATTTTAAATATGGATGTCCTTAAAGAGGATGACAAATAATTTGATTTTACTGATGCAGCTTTTTATATCTAGGTCTGTTGTAAATATTTTTTAAATTACTTTCAATATAATTGAAATGCTTTTATTATTATTATCATTATTGAAGCAACGAGTGCATAGTGTAGTAAAATAAAGATGTAGACTATTAAAATGAAAGGTTTGATAAAAAGCATTAAAGCATTAAAATGTACAGTTAGAGTCAGAGTTAGACAAGATAAACTGTGTGCAAGCATTGATAGCCTATTCAGTACAAGAGGAGTTTAAACATTTCTGAACAGACCTGAATGCTTCGACATTATGACTTTCAGCTGTATAAAGGACATATTTTCCACTCATATATTTTTCCAAAAATAAGTGTAAAATCTCGTCTTGTCTCATAGGCCCAAATCTCGTCTCATCTCGTCTCGTGAGATAAGCACCTCGTCACACCCTTACTGCTGGGTGCATGTTGCAGTTTAGTATTACATTCCAGAGATGTTGCCAGGGGGAGTCAAATCTTTGAAAAGGGCCATTTTGTGACACATGTCAGCTTGAAGATAAGGGCTAATTCCTGCAAAAGAAAGATAAGAGGCCAGAGAGACTTAAGATGAGCTTCGGGCTGTTATGAAGACACCTTCAAAAAAGGCTTTTCAAGGTCACACCAAACTATAAATGAGGTTTATAATCATATTAGATTGCAAATTGTTGCCATCAAATAATAAATAGGGTTAAACATTTAAAAAATTACCAAAGATCTGCAGTTTTTATAGATTTTTAAGGTGTTATACAAAAGTGTATGTCTGTCCTCCTCTTACAGACATTGGTGGATTATTAACACACTGATGTCAGTTTAAAGAGTTAAAAGTAAGTCTGGGTTCTTGCAAAATAAATAAGGGAGTGATATATTTATTTTAAGTCTAACAGATGTAATGTTCACTGACAACACTGTGTGTGTGTGGGTGTGTGTGTGTGTGTGTGTGAGGAACTAATCAACCAAATAATGATCCTGTTTGTGTCATCAGTTTGCTTTTCATTTTGATTACATTCATCCTGATTTGCATTTTATGATGTGTTGAAAGGGCTTAAGGTGATAAAACTGGGCCTTAAATACCGGCTGAACATTTTATGTCAATGCATATGTGCACTGCCACCAGATACTGTTTATCTGACAGGTGGGCAGGATGTTAACTCTCATAGCAGTGGGACAAATTTTGTGTTTGAATGGCAAAGGCTGTACACAAAACAGTGATTTTATCTGAATTTGTCTAGCCTAAACTGACCTTTTGCTGCTTTTAAATATTCTAAAATTTGGATGACTTACAAATTGTCTGTGTAGGTTCTCATTCATCTAGGTCATGGTTAATCAAAGCTTAATCCAAAGGGGAACTGGACTCGACTGAGGCTTTTAAATATGATCCACCTCTCCTCCAGTTTTCTTCAGTTTTGGAGAACAGGTAAACCGTCTTCAAGAGCCTCAACCAAGTTCAGTTCCCGTTTGGTTTACAACTAAAACAAAACAAAGAAACATACTGAATTTTTTTTTATTTTTATTTTTTATCTTATTATTATTACTTCCGCCAAGGAGGTTATGTGATCGGCAGGGTTTGTTAGTTTGTTAGTTAGTTTGTTACATAACTCAAAAAGTTATGGACTGATTTTGATGAAATTTTCAGGAAATGTCAGAAATGGCATAAGGAAGGACTGATTAGATTTTGGGTGTGATCTGGATCACCGTCTGGATCCAGGAATTTTTTAAAGGATTCTTTACTATTAGGAGATATGGCTATGGCAGAGGTCTGCGCTCTTCGAGTGCTTTTCTAGTTTTTTTTTTTTTTTTTTTCATGTGTTAGTCTTATTGTTTTATCTAATTAATCAGATTTATTTTTTCATTATAAATTGATTATTTGCGGAATAATTAAATATGCTAATTTACATTATGTGTGAATATTTAATGCATTTCTATTTTTTATACTGCTTTTGCAGTTACTGATCTGTTCATGCCAATAATGAAAACTGAAATTGAATTGAAAAACCTGGTAGCTTTACAGCTTTGTAAATAGCTTCAGAGGACTGAGTGCTTGATCCTGGTTTACAAACTGAACCTGTTGGCTTCTACACAAAGCTTTAACTTGGACAAGGATGCCAGTTCCAGTGTCTACAGATGTTGTGTGTCTGTCCACATTATGTGTTCAAACTATTTCAGAAATAGTAACAGCTGATCAAAGAATAGGAAAACTCCCCTAATAAGCACCAGCCAAGAAATAGCTACTGATCAGCACAGAAAGACCGATGCAAATGTAAACAAACACACACAGGGTCACTCATAGAGGTGCCAGAGGTGTCTTCAACCCTCATCCCTAGAGAATAGTCAGCTCTTTTCCATTCGAGAAAGACCTGGCCCAGCTGCCTCCTAAAGACTATAAACACATGATCTAACAACATCAGCAACACAAGCCAACAACAATTAAAGTTAACTATATTGAGTGACTCATAAATCAAGTTATTCCAATCATTGCTCTCTGTCCATGCCCACAACTACCCAGGCAGACAGAACATGCTTGAGTGGTGGAGATACATTCATCATTTTTTCAGGAGCTGATGAAAAGAGTGGTGAATGAGCCAGCCAGCTGGGTTAACTTTCTAATTTCTAGAGTTTAGGCTGACCCACAATGATAGATATTACAAATCTTAAAGGCCACATATGCTGACAAATGATGAGGATAAATTTAACAGTATTGGTCCTTTAGTGTGTGTTAGGGGTGTCCCTATCTAAAGATTTACACAGTCAAATCTGATCAGTCAGTGTTAATATACCAAGGCAGGGTTCTAGTCATGATTTATTTAGAGAAAACAGGCAAATCCATGTTATAAAAGACATTCAACATGCCTGTTTGGCTGGAATAGAATTATTTTGTTTCATAGGCAGGGGTTCAAATATGCCTCTTAATGTTTTTTAAGAAGGACTTAAAAATGCGACAAAAAGTCACTAAAGAGCCGATTAAGGAGCAGCAGCTTGAGGACTTCAACGTTATAGTAAAAAAATAAAAAATAAAGAAAACATGACCAACAACAGGCAGAAGTGTTGATTAGAACTTTTGACTACTTCTTACTGAAACTTCAAAAAGTTAAGAAAAATTCTTTGGATGAAGTTGTGGAGATGGTATGAACACAGGCTTAACATGTTGGTCAGAGAACCTATGACTGAACAAAGAAAATGCAGACATACAGAAGCCTTGGGAGGACATGAATGCAAACAGTTTCTATTACTCTGTTAAACATCTTTACTTAATCCTGCTGTTTCAACATATTTCACATTAGATTATATCACTCTTAAGACACCTTACAGCAAAGAAACATCCAGAAGGATAATGTCTATAATCATCATAAATTAGGACAATGCTTGGGTTTGTAAATGGGCCCAAAATTATCCCAATTATTATCCCATTTAGGCGTGGACAGTACAGATAGAGAAGGGATGTGTTACTCAGCAGTCAATAATGGGCATCATTCACCAACTATTCCAGGAAGAAAATCTCAAATTATTTCTTTTCTGGGATTCATTCTTGTCAAGAAACAGTCAGTAGGGATGTTCTGATACCATTTTTTCCTTCCCGATATGATTCTAAAACCAAGGTGTTGGGTATCTGCCGATACCGAGTACTGATCTGATACCAGTCTGAACTTTCTGAACTGACTGTTCAGACTAGACATCTATTTAAGACCTATATTTGACTCAGAACATGGCTCAACACATAGAACGGTCAATGTACAGCTTCTCTGTGACCCTAAAGTTGTTTTCCTGCTGCAGTTTTGCTGCTAAATATCAAAATAACAATAATACAGGGGGCTGCTTCACAGACTCTCTCTATGTCTCCCTTTTTTTCAATACAAACTTTATTGCACTTTTCTAAATACAATATAAAAACTTAAAACTTGCATATTAACAATTGTTGTATACAGATATGTACTTAATGTATACAGTTGTATAAAGCATCCATTGTATTGAACTCTATCTCTCCTTTCTGCTATTTTGGGCAGCATCATGTGATTACAGAACAGCCTGCTATTGGCTGACAGACAGTCATAGAGAGTAACAATATGGCGGTTAGCATTCAAGCTAGTGGTAAAAAAATAATCGTAATTTAATTAAAATGGATAAAAAGACGTTAAATATGAATTCCAGGCTCGCTGAAAATGTTGCCGCGCGGGATTCAAGGGCATCAGTAGTATCAATGGGATGGCACAATGGCTAGCTTCAAGAGGAAAACAAGTGAGAGGCACGATTTATGGTTCAAAAATTATTTCACTTTTTATAAACTGTGTCACTTCATGTCTTGTACGACAGCGTGGGTCTGAAAGGCGTTTTTTAAAAATCACATTCAGAGAAAAACTGTCGTGCAGCCACCGTTCTCTGTTGCTGCAGCGGATCCCTTGGTTCTTCTTTGCTGCGCTAAAAACCGAAGCCTGTTCATACAACGGCAGCGAAGAAGAAATGATTTACGGTTTACAGTGCTAACATTTAGCATGGCTAAACGAAGCAAAATATAAGTTTAAACCAAACAGTATTGGATAGGTGCATAAACTCGTGTACTTGCCGATATCAATACCTGCATTTTAAGCAGTATCGGACGTATTTACAATACTGGTATCGGAATCAGATCCTTACAGTCAGTGCTAGTAACCTCAGCTGAAATGATTGGAAACAATGTTTTCATTAAAAGTGCATTTAAAACCTGACACGCTGGATGGATTTGTTTCACACATCCATCTGGGAAAGCTTCAATAGGAAACGTTTGAGAAAAGGCAAAGGCTTTGAAAAAAACCTTGGAGTATGATTGGGTGAACGTTCTGTCTTTCACATCTCTGCGGGCCAATCAGAGCAGCAAAACACGTGACGTAGCTGCTATTGAGCTGCACATGTGCAGCTACTGACGAATGACGCGAAACATAGCCACTGCAGACATGTAAGTACTGGACTTTTGTCATTTCTGAAAAGAAAACAACTCACTGCTGTTCTTTGTTCTTCTTTTAAAGAAGAAATGTTGTCAAGTTCTGATAAAACTGGCGCTCTAGCAGCACCCATGCTAATGTCTTCCTCCATAACTGCACCAGCCTTTGCTGCTGCTTGTTTATGTCACGACTCTGCTGCGCCTGAAAGCACTGCCCCTCGTCGCTGATTGGTCCTGCCACTTTCTATCCGGGCCCAAACAATTCAAATGGGAGCCTTGCAAGATGGATTCGCCAGTGAAAAACATGGAATGGGCGTATCCATCTGCTTTGCAAGGTTAGTGCATTTATGTTATTAAATACATTTACTAAATATGTGATTAAATAAAGTCAGCTTTTATTTTAATAATTTAATGCTTGGTCTAAAATGAAAATTGTTGAACTCTGAAGAAAAACAAAACATTTGGTTCAGAATTTCTTAATAATGGAATGAAAACGTATTCACAATAATGAGGAGCTGCCTTTATATACAGATATTTGATGATAAACTTGTCACATGTTGGATTATTTTACAGTAGCAGCTTTCAGAATTAATGTAGTCCTTCGGCCAAATCATAATACTGTATTTCCAAAATAAAACATGACTTCATCTATTCATCTATTTCCCTATGTTGGAGCCTAATGCCTCAATTGGAATAAAGACATGTTTATTTTCATTTGTCTACACTCAGTTCCTCATAATGACAAAGTGTAAAAATGATTTAAGAGTTCTTTGCAAATTTATCAAAAACAAAAAACTGAAATATCACATTGACAAAGGTATTCAGATGCTTTGTGAAATCTCTTCAAACTTAGCTCAGGTTTCTCCCATTTCTCTCAATCTTTGCTGAGATGTTTCTACACCTTGTTTGGAGTCCACCTGTGGACATGATTTGGAAAGGCACACACCTCTCTATAGAAGGCCTCACAGCTGACAACGCAGATCAGAGCTGCATATCAAAGCTCAGAGAGGCACAGATCTGGGGAAGGCTACATAAATAATTTCTGTTGCACTGAAGGTTCCCAAGAGCACAATGACCTCCATAATTCTCCAGTGGTAGAAGTTTGGCACAACCAGAACTCTTCCAAGAGCTGGCCGCCCAGCCTACCTAAACGTAGTGTTTAGAGTGTTATCATTTTGGTGTTTTTATTTCCACATCCCCGATGTCTCTCTACTTCCTCATTTAATCCTGTGTGGCTACTGTGTATGCACACGGCCCTGCAGTCTCATGCCCTTATATGGACATTACAGGGATGCTTCTCTAGGTGAAATAGGAAAAGCATGCACAAGCTTCAGACTAATGAAGATACAACATTTAACAGTTTAAGAACACAGACGTGAACGACTGGGCAGTTTAAGAACAGCATCATGAATCTGCCTGGGACTTTTCTGAGAATCTTCTTAAGAACAAATGTAAGAACATCCTAAATAGTTCTACATGCACACCAGAACAAAACAAAACAAAGATTCACTTCTTTGTCCAAATTAACTATAATGCAAGGGAACAAGGCAAGAAATTGAAAAGTTCAAAAGCACCGATCCTTATTACAGGTACTAAAGTGATAAATCTATTCCAACTAATCACTTCCCCTCTCTCTCACCCCCACCAATCCCACTCACCAGACCTAAGACAGATACAGCAGAAAGCTGTTCAACATGAGTCTGGGAATCTTGAGGTTTCTGCCTGTTAAAAAAAAAAAAAAAAAAAAAAGTTTTCTCTGGCTCCTCTTACTTTTGTGAATGTTGCCAAGTGCTTTGCTAAAGGTGGATTAATGTTGGGTCTTGTTAAATAACAGAGTACAGTCTAAACCTGCTCTTTTTGCTAAGTATCTTGGGATAATATTTATTTTAGCTGGCACTACAGGATCTGTAAGATTCACCTATTCTCACAATTTACATAAACGCATCATTGCACCAGTCTATTTAATGTCAGAAATGTAACAAATGTGCAGGTTTGGAAGACTGGATCACTGCCTAACAGAGAGCCCCATTTATGCCAAAACATGAGCTGTTAAATTAACAAGTCAAAAAAGTCATGCACACACATTTCTTCTTAAGCTTTAGTAGTAATGTGTTAAACAATACTAACAGGACATTTGGCAGCAGCCTGGTTCTTGGGCAAAAAGACTGATGGGAAATGGTTGAAAGGTGCCATCAGAGACTTTTACAGCTGTGGTTATAACCACTCATCATGTCAGATGTGCTGTGCACATTAACAGGAATAAACAGCCTTTGATGGGTGAGCTGCAGGGGTGTCACAGAAATGGAGAGACGATCAGGTTGCTCATAGTCCCAAACAATGTCGCACTTAAAGCACTGCAGGGAGAGACATAAGCCGAGAACAGAAAGAGGCAAGGAAAAGTGTGGGGTAAACTTGTGTACACAGACCCCAGAGGTTTAGAAACACTTGTTGCTAAAGTATGAGCTGGCACAGAGAGAGTACATGTGGGGGATTCAAATCCTTGTAACAGCAACTAAAAGGTTCTGTGTACATTACATGCTGTGTATAAATCCTGACAAACCACCAACAAAAATGTTGACATAAGGACCAAACTGAACCCATCTGCAAAACGTTGTTTGTTGTTTCTGTGTGGAACAACTTGTGCCGGGTAACTGAAAAGGTAAATCTTCTCTTTTTCATCCTCATATTGGGTTGGCTAACAAACATGACAGCCAGCTGGGGGGTTTACTTACAAACTGAGATTAGAGGTTAATCAGATCTGTTGAGCCCTAGGTCGGAGTTTTCTGTGCTGCAAGGCCAGCTGTCTTTTAACCTGGCTAGCACCATGGTATCTGACCATATAGTTCTAACATGCTTAGTACCAGGTTATGTTCAAAGTTATGGCTTTAAATCAGCTAAAGTGTGACATTATGTCGATTAAAATTTGATAACATATCTTACTACTATAATTGGTCTGTGTCTGTCTGTGCGTCTGCCTCAATTTGCACACCACACTGTTGTTCCAGTTGTCCTTGATACCTCCCTATGAACCATCCAGACCACTCAGGTCATCTGGTGCAGATCTGCTCTGTATCCCTAGAGTCAGAACTAAACATGGAGAATCAGTGTTCAGTTACTATGCTCCATATATCTGGAACAAACTCCCAGAAAACATCAGGTCTGCTGAAAGTCTGAGCTTTTTTAAATCAAGGTTGAGGACACACCTGTTCACTGCTGCCTTTGACTAAAAAATTTATCACTTTTCAAATTTTCTATTTTCGCTCAAACTCTGCACTGTAAGTTTTATATGTGTGTTTTTATTTTTGGGGGGTTTTATGTGCTGTTTTTATCACCTTTTACATTCTTCTTTTAAATTGTTTTAAGTTAAGAGCTTGGAGCTCAGATAAGAATCTGGAATTGGCCAGAAACGTGAAATTGTCTGGGACAGAATTCGGTCTCCAGACCAAGGTTGAGAGGAACCCAGGTTTTTATCTTTTGTGGATCTTATTTGCTGTTTTTAATCGCCTTTTACATGTTTCGTTTAAAATTTTTCCATTGTGTTTCTTTTTTTCCCTTTGTCAATGTATTTTAATGTCCTGTGTGAAGCACTTTGAATTGCCTTGTTGCTGAAATGTGCTATACAAATAAACTTGCCTTGCCTCTCAGAAGACTTCTCAGATGTACTGGTGGGCAGGTCACAACTTGTCCACGAGAGCGTTTTGAAGTTGTTGGATTGTGTATTTGATGAGATTGATGAGGGAAAGCAAAAATTACATCTGTTAACATAGCGTTAGCTGTGCAGCTGGTTTAACGGTCCCCCCAGATCTAGAAACAGCTTGCACCGACAACTAAAGGAACGAACCTATTACTAAGACTATAGGAATTATGGCAATGGGTGAATTTGCCAAAATGTTGAAGTATCCCTTTAAAAGCTGATTCTACAATTAAGGCAGATAATAAAACTGACTTTTCTTTATTCTCAATTTTATAAAAGAATTTAATTTGGATTTTGTAGTTGTTTCCATGTACTTATTATGGTGTGAAAGGCTAGCAGACCCAATAAAAGTTCATGGTTATTCCACTGAAATCATGTGTCATTGTAAAGTTTAAGGGTTGTACTTTTTGTTCGCTGTAGAAATAAATAAGGTCATAGCATTAACAGTTTGTTGGAAGACAGTTTCTACTAGTCAGCACAGTATTTTTGGCTGTATCTCCCCCTCAGTGCAGTTGTTTTTTTTTCACTACAATAACTTTTACATTTTCATCATCACTTCTCATAAAGTCAGTGTGACAGAAGCAGACAGCTGCTGGTTGTTCCTTATGCAGAGGGAGCATCAAATGACCTGCTTAAACCCCTTTTTATGAGAGCGTGTACACAGCCTGAAGCAGAAAGCCTGAGGTAACAGAGAAAGTTCATAACCAGCTTCATGATACCAAATATCAACTGGAGTCTAAGAAAGCCTAGGTTTGTTGAGCTTGCTTCATGGTATATCCTCAAACTCAAGTCAAGCTCTTCTTTCAGGGGAAAACTGACTTTTACATGACATCACCTGAAAAACGTCATTTTGATGCTGAAAGAAAAAAGCCAAAATTCACATTATGGCAATAAAAAAAAAAAATATATATATATATATATATATATATTATATAGATATTTGAAGAGATTAATCACACGATGGTTATAGAAAACTAAAGTTCTGCATTCTTAATTTACCACTACACAAGGCCAGACCCCCCCCACCCCCCACCCCCACCCCCCCCCACCCCACACACACACACACACACACCCCTTCATATTTCCTCCTTAGACCATAAATGCCAGGAAAGACATACAGTTGAAATCATTTGGGGAAAGTCCTTCTTTTTATGTAGAGATAACATTTTTAGAGTGGACAGGAGACTGAAATGGTGAGAAACAGATGCTTTTATAGCTTTGTGGAGACATACTCATCCGCCCACTCCAACAAGCCAGAGTATTCCAGCAAGTTCAGAAACTGCAGCACTGTAGTCCACTGAAATGACAACAAGCTACACCACTGAAAACACTGTCCAATACAATGATCATTCACATCACAGAGTGAATATCAGACTCCAAATCCACTTTGATTTAATCTCATCAATATAAATGCTCAGCAAAGTTATAGTAGGCCTGTAGCACCCTATAATGTAATAATTTCCTGATAATGTAATAACGCCTGATAATGTAATAAAAATTTGCCCCAATTCAATCGAAAATGTAATAAAACCCAATAATGTAATAACTTAACCAGTAATGTGATAAAATATCCTGACTGATATTGTAATAATATTTTTTTCAAACCTGATAATGTAATACTTGACAGATAATTTAATAAATATGTTCATTTTCAGGCCAGAGTTCTACATTCTGTGTTTTAAGGAATCTAAGAATGTTATATACACTGGATTTGAAACAACAGAAAGACTATTTGGTTAAATTGCAGACCTTGAGTACCATACAGCGCACATGTGCAAATACTCAGGGACATGCAACTACATCCTGGTCTTACTGAGCGGGTGATGGACTTACCTCCTTGGGAGACCAGAATTCCAGCTCAGATAAGCTTCTGAGCAGCACTGGAGACCCCAGGTAACTCTTCCCTAAACGTACCTCTTCACTTCACAGATTTCCAACAAATCACTACCTCATGAAAGCAACCACAATCCAACAAAACAACTTTCAGTAACACTTCATTTGAGGATGGTATAAGCATTCATAACACCTTCATTCACATTACATGAGACCTGACATAAATACAGGCCTGCATATCCACTCATAAATGCTTATTAAATCACTTTCAATGTCAAGTGACATAGTGGTCAGCTGACATACTGTCATACTTATAGTATATTGTGAGGTTTACCTGTATAAGACAGTCAGCTCTTTTACAGTCCAACAGGAAGTTCAGCTTCTATGTGGTTAACGCTGTAACAACTGGTTATTATGGTACTACATTACTAGTAAACAACATTATGATGAGTAGCTTACAGAACAGCTCATGAACATTAAGGGGGCATCAAGTCAGCTAAAATAGGTAGACTAGTAGTATGAATGTCTTTGGAAGCATCAGACTAATTAACAGTGGTTCATTTAACTTACTGTAAACCAAATATAAATTATAGAGGTTGGACATCTCACCAATAACAACTAATAACATAACCAGTTAGTCCAACAGTTTCAAAGGAAACATATGCGAGGTGGTAATTCATTCAAACAATATAACTCAACCTTTAGAAACCCAGCTTTGAAGTGTGAGCTTTTGGGAGACTAGTTAGAGTTCACTTTACATCACATCGCTTACACTCGCAATGCTGAAACAGTCATTTAACAGTATCCATGTTCATCAACAATCTATTTCCAGTATATATCTTTGTAGTACCGTAATAACCAGTTGTTACAGCGTTGAAGCTGAACTTCCTGTTGGACTGTGAAAGAGCTGACTGTCTTGTACAGGTAAATCTCATAATATACTATGACAGTATGTCAGCTGACCACTATGTCACTTGACATAGAGTAAGATGTCAACTTGACATTGAAAGTGATTTAATAAGCATTTATGAGTGGATATGTAGGCCTGTATTTATGTCAGGTCTCATGTAATGTGTATGTAGGTGTTATGAATGCTTATACCATCCTCAAATGAAGTGTTACTGAAAGTTGTTTTGTTGGATTGTGGTTGCTTTCATGAGGTAGTGATTTGTTGGAAATCTGTGAAGTAAAGAGGTATGTTTAGGGAAGAGTTACCTGGGGTCTCCAGTGCTGCTCAGAAGCTTATCTGAGCTTGAATTCTGGTCTCACAAGGAGGTAAGTCCATCACCCACTCATAGTAGTAATAATCTTTCTGTTGTTTCAAATCCAGTGTATATAACATTCTTAGATTCCTTAAAACACAGAATGTAGAACTCTGGCCTGAAAATGAACATATTTATTAAATTATCTGTCAAGTATTACATTATCAGGTTTGAAAAAAATGTTATTACAATATCATTCAGGATATGTTATTACATTATTGGTTAAGTTATTACATTATTGGGTTTTATTACATTTTCAACTGAGTTAAGGGCAAATTTTATTACATTATCAGGCGTTATTACATTATCAGGAAATTATTACATTATAGGGTGCTACAAGGCCCAAGGCCATTTCACATTTTACTTTACAATAAAGTGACCACAGCTATCACATGTATGGTAGGTAAATGATAGATGAGTTTCTTATCTAAAATATGACGCCAATCATTCTAATGTAAGAAAATAATTTACTCACTCCCACAACTTCTCAATAACCCTGTTTACATCTGCAATACTTCTTCAAACCAAATAACACTGTTCTGACTGGGGATTCTAAATATACTGTTTACATGTGCGCTCGATAACGGCATGTGTATACATCCATCCAACATTTAGTCAGAATCAGAGTAATTACACATCTACAGAGCTATCCCACTGGTTTGAACTGTCAGAAACTGTAGTAGAGGCTCTTTCTTCCTGTTAAAACAATAAAGAACATGCTCTGACTGACATTAAACTTATTCCTGTTCAGTATTAACTCATCAACCAAGTGGTGTACATTGGTTTCCTTTGGGAATTAAGGATTGTTTTCTGTCTCCATGCTGGCAAAAGCCAGGGGTCAGAGGCATTATGTTGTGTTGTATGTGCTTAAAAACATCTTCATTAATCTGCCCTGTGCATCCTTTTGAATCAGATATCTCAAGAATGCTTTAATGGACTCAGACTCAGGTGTGAAGTGATTAGACTTTGGAGGTAAAAAAAAATCAGGGGTTAAGTTAATTTGGCCTGTTCATCCTTGGCTTGTGAACCTAGTATCTCGAGAATGCTGTGAGATTGCCTTCAGACTTTGTACAAATGTCCACTCTGACTCCAAAATAAACCACTCAGAATTTGAGGGTCAAAGATCAAGATCACTAAGCCTTGTATTCATCCTGGGCGTTTTAACATGTTATCCACAAATGTCTCTTCTGACTGTAGGAAAAACTGATTATGTTTTGGAGGTCACAGGTTGAAGGTAAATGTCCTCTTGTTGCTAGAATATGATGTCAAGGAGGCTTTGAGGGATTTTCTGTTAACTTTGCAAAAATAAGGGGTAGATTAAGATATATATAAAGATATTTGGCATGTGGCCACTTATCGGCATCAGCATGTTATTTTACCAATAATTGGTAAAATAATCAATAAAAAAGTGGTTCCACTGTCTTCCCCTCTGGCTTTAATTTCAATCTTCACAGTCTCAACAAATGTCCTGTATGTAACACAATCTGACTGGCTAGAGGTCACATAAATTTCTGTGGCTTACTCAGCTGACTGACTCTGCCCCTAACCACGCCCCTCTCAGGAAATGGATGTGGCTTAATGGATGGGGCTCTCCTGATCCTCCTCTTAGCTGGCAGCTGAGAGGAAGATCAGGAGAGGAGGGTGGAAATTTCTTCCAAGCGGGGAGGGCCAACTGAGTCTGGGGGTGGTGCTAACTCCCCACATGACATCATGGGGGGAAAATCTGAGAACGGCTTGTTTCAGCACACATTTTGTGGGGGGGGGGGGGGGATTCTGGTACTTGAAGGGATTGTGGACAGGTCAGGGGCACATATTTCTGTTAGAAAAGCCTGAAAAAGGGATTTTTGCATATGTCAACTTTAAGACCTGATGCAGCGATTGCGTACATATTACTTTAAGACTGGATGAGATGCTGACACGACAAAAAACTTTTGCGTATACTCCTGAAATCGTCTCCGTGTGGACAGGGCCTGAGTGGGGGAGAGAGAGCTGCTTGTGTGTGAGGGGGAGGGGCCAGGCACTCAGGCCGAGTTCAGCAGGGACACACACACAGAAACAGAGCGACAAAATCCCAGCACAGCAAAAAGTTAATATATCGACTACATATTGGCCGATGTTGATTAATCTGTGACACGTTATAATTGTCCCGATTAATCATCCCGCCAATCAATCGTCCCACCGATCAATCGGTCGGGCTCTAGTGGCTATCATCTCTGCTATTGGAGAAAATCTGTTGGAGATAGGCAGGTGCATATGCATGTAGACATCAGAGTTAAACCAGACACACACACATCAGTGGGGATCACTTGGTCTTTTAGTCAGTTGGAGTCAGCCCATCACAGTTAAGGTTAGGTCAAGGATCATTGTTCATATCCATCTCCCTCCTGAAGCTAGGTGACATCAGTTTGAATGATATCCTGTGAAGGCATTATGTGTTGTGTAGTCACACAGTTAGTAACTGAACTACACTGCTGAATTGACTCTCCTTGATGTCTATCATTGGCATAAACTGAAACATTACAGATTCATTGTCACGGGTAATAAGACTGAAGGCTAGCTCAGAGGGAAATGTGTTTCTATCCCTGTCTAACAAACCCTTTTTTCAACGGCATAAGAGGAGGGAGTTTTGCTGCAAATGCAATAACAACACCTTTTTAATTCTTTCAAGTTTAAAGGTTCTTTCTTCCTCCATTCATGTTAGAAACTGAAAGTTTCTTTTCTTCTCTTCTAAAGATGTCACTACAATAGTTCATTAATGATCCTGGACTTTCACAGTGAGAATATTCAGCAGTCACTTTACTACCTTACAGTAACCTTTGCTTTGTTACTGGCAAACTCTTTTAGGTATAGAGGGAGATAAATGCAAATGACTCATCACAATACACTATAAATGGTAAACTGCACAATAGATAAGATGGAAATCCAACTGACATCATCTACTATAAATCAAGTTTTGATTATTATACTGAAGTCAACTTTCAGTTTTTGCTTTCAATATTTTCTACTTTACTGGATTCAATCAGAGATCTCACAGAAGCCTCATTCTGTGAAAAGCCTCATTCAATGAAAACATATTCTCTATTTTTTGTAATTCTAAAAAAAATGTTGGACAAGAAAAGGAGGATTTTTTTAACAAGTTTTTCTAACAGATATATTGAAAATACGCTCATCATTTTCATAGAAATTTAGATTGACAGGTGCTTTACGTTTACAGTGCCTATTAAAAAAATAATTCACCCCTTGGATTATTTATCCTTTTATTGATTTCATAAATCAACCACGGTCAATAACATTTTTTTTTTCTTTTCTTTTTTTTTTTTTTTTTACAAAAAACTCTTGTTACATGCTCGTTAGGTTACTTGCTGACTCTAAAATTGGTCGTAGGTGTGAATGTGAGAGTGCCTGGTTGTCTGTCTCTACATGTCAGGCCTGTGATTGACTGGCGACCAGTCCAGGGTGTACCTGCCTTTTGCACAATGACAGCTAGGATAGGCTCCAGTCCCCCCATGACCCCCATTGGGATAAGCAGTATGGAGAATGGATGGATGGATGGAAAAACTCTTAAATGTCAAAGTGAAAAACAGATTTCAACAAAGTGATGTCAATTAGATGACACATGTAATACAAAACAAGTGAATGCATAAATATTCACTCCCATCAAGTCAGTATTTAGATGCACCTTTGGCTGCAATCCCAGCACTGAGTCTGTGTGGATAGGTCACAGTCAGGCTTTCACATCTGGACTCTGCAATTTTACTCCATTCAGGTGTGGGAATTAGGCGTCAACAGCTGTTTTTAAGTCAAAGCACAAATTCTCCATTGGTTTGAGGTCGGGGCTTTGACTCAGCCACTTCAGAACATTCACCTTGTTGTCTTTAAACCATTTCTGTATAGCTTTCACTGCATGCTTAGGGCCACTTTTTTGCTGGATAAATCTCCTAAACCATAGTTCTCTTGCAGACTGAATAAGATCGTCCTCCAGGATCTTCCTATATTTTGCCACATTCATTTTACCCTCTACCTTTACTATGGGGGATGGTGTGTTTGTGGTGATGTTCAGTGGTTGGAGTCTGCCTATTGCAGGGTCTTGTCTGATTGCCAGAAAGCACTATATTGGTCTCATCAGCTCAGTTAACTTTCTTCCATTTGACCATGCAATCTCCCACGTCTTTTGGCATAATTCAATGCATGTTTTCTTCAACAGTGGCTCTTACTTTGTCACCCCTCCATAGAGCTTTGGCTGGTGAAGAACTCAGGCAACAGTTGTTGTATGCAGTCGATCCCATCTCAGGTGCTGAAGGTTGTAACTCCTTGAGAGTAGTCATAGGTGTCTTGGTGGCCTTCCTTCTTCTTAGTCTTCAACTTACACAATCACACAGTTTGTGAGGATGACCTGGGTTTAACTGATCTCCAGAGGATGTCTAGTTCCTTGGAAATATTTTTGTATCTATTCCCTGACTTTATGATATGAATCATAACCTCTTCTCTGAGTTGCTTGGAGTGTTCTTTTGACTTCATGGTGTAATGGTAGTGAGGACTACTGAGTAACCAGTGACTGGACCTTCTAGACACAGGTGTCTTTATACTAAAATTACTTGAGACACATTCACTGCACTCAGGTGATCCACATTTTAATTGTGAGATTACTAGCACCAGTTGGCAGGACCTCTGCTGAATTAAGTCAGTCACTTCAAAGGGGGTGAAGATTTATGCAATCACTTATTTTACTTCACATATTTGTTTTCAACTCATTTTACTTTGAAGGAATCTGTTTTCACTATGACATTTAAGAGGTTTGGGGTTTTTGTAAAAAAAAGAATAAAATAAACAATGGAAAAATAATGCAAAATAAATAATGCATGTGAACACCTCAATCTGACTCAAACTGGTGGGTGTTTCTGCTTCACAGTTCCCATGCTGGACTGTGACCTGCTGACATGTTTGCTGATTGTTTGGTATGTGATGTATGTGGTCTAATTAGTCAATCTGAAAAACGTTCCAACATTGACTCAAAGGTGCACACCGCTACCTATCACAACAGGTAGGCCATCCTTCCATCAATAAATCATTCTCTCCTGGTGCTTGTATACTGGGATAAGGACAGCAGTGTCCTAACTGAGTTTTAACCATGGCTGGACTTAACTGTACATGCACTGTGCAACTGTTTAACATACTGACATGACATGCCATACATTGCAGCTATCAAACTTCATGATAAAACAACATAACAGAGATGCAAAAGAGGAGGAGAGTGGAGGAGGAAGCTACAGGTGCCATGTTGCAAACACAGACAAGACGGGGTTTAGAAAGGCTTAGTGCTTCAGTATAAGCTGAAAAGGTGGAGGTGGGCATATCCTCCCTCAGTGAAAATACAATTTCCTGAATACAACAACCCAAAGGAAAAAAAGAACAACAATCACTCCTCAAAGATGGCAAAATAGCAGTGTAACATATACGCAGGGGACCTCTTACACCTGTAACCACACCCATAAATGATGTGAAGGTGTTTATTACACACCAGTCGTGACATCATAGACAGACCAGACCACACGTGCACAACATTATCATTTCTTGTTTGAGCTCAGTCATCTCATTGAAGTCCACTCTGAGATCCACCTATGAGCTCTCTTACACACTCTGACAGGATCTATCCACGTAAAAGCTGGCATCCTAGTTATTTAGAAGATGAACACAAATTGCAGCCCCAAAGTCAGTGCAGAGCACTTTTGTGCAAAGTCATTTCCTTAAGTCTTAAGTCTTCTCACCATTAACCAGCACATGGTCAGTACAGATAGCCATGTGAGTCCTTAGTCTTTAAGGAACATAAATGTTTTTTTTTTTAGAAGAAACAAGGTGTAAGATCCTAGATTTGTCACAAAGACTTTTTTCTGGCTGAAGGAGTCTTCAGGCGTCCTATATCCAGTGAGAACTTTTAAAGTTAAAAATGGACTGAGGAGGTGTGTGGATGTTTTATTTGTGAATGAAAACATTGTACTGTTGTTGGCACCAGATTAGAGGCAAGGGATCACCAAAGGCATCCATGAATACAGCTGAAAGAGATGCAGCTTCAAGCTAATTTAGGCCTTTTGCTGAGGTGGTATACTGATATTTGTGCACCCTCCTTTGATGTGGAATTTTAATCTATTTATTATTACTCCTATTTTGAAGCCTCTTGGGAGATGCATTAGTAAAATACATATTAAGTGGAAAAATAAGTAAATTACTTTCATTTTGGATATATTAAAGGGTGTATGTCACTGATGCAGTTTTTGGCAGCACCCATATTCTATACAAAGCTTACGTAGTTCAGAGTTTTTGGCACACAGTCCTAATCACATCACAGCCCCCAGTGTCAGCTGACTTCTGTGGTTGCACTCTGCACTTTTTGTTGAGACCGGCCTCAAGATCACATTTTGAATGTCTTGGCCTTGTCTTGGACTTGAGAGCATTTTCACTCAGTCTTGTCTCGGTCTCAGACTGACCTGACTCAGGATTTTCCATCAGGACCAGTTGACACCAGCACTGATCTGCTATTCTGCTTCATTAATGTGATTATAAGGAGAGGCACTTGCTAAAACAACGAACAGCTACACCTGCAAAAACATGGACATCAACCCATCTTCTTTCTAGTCAGAAATACATCTGAACACTTACTTTAGGCCTCATGTCTGACATTTGAAAAATCTAGATAAACATCTAATTTTCAGATATTTAAAATAATTCTGGACTTGGCTTTTATATACATACAAGGATTTATTCTTTACAAGAAGTTAGTTGAACAAATTTGTTAAGATTTGAGATTTTTGCATGTTGTGCTTTGAAAGAGTTGCAGACATCTTGTTTTTATCTGTCGAATTTATAAAAAAGAAAACTAAAGTGAAGGAGAGAATGCTCTTTAACTGTTCAACCTTGTCATTTTTTAAAAAATTATTTTTATGGTCTTGTCTTGGTCTCGGTCTTGACCCCCAAAAGTCTTGGTCTTGTCTGGGTCTCAGTGCACTCTGGTCTCGGGCAAGTCTTGGTCTCGGATGATGTGGTCTAGAGTACAACACTAGAACAAGCTTGTTCATAAATAAGGCTTCTTTGTTAAATAGTATGGGACTGTTAACTTTAAAAGCATGATTAAACCACAATGAGGGAGAAAGGTTGTTCACATTAATACAAAACATAGCACATGTCATGTTTTGTGTATTGTTGTTGAACAGGAAGTGAAGATTTTTTGACCAACCAATAGACTGCAGTGAGTCCATCTAGTGACTTATTTTGGTACCTTTTACAGCTTTTGATGGTAGAAACAGAAATTAATGCAAACTGAGGCAGACCACTTGGCAGGTAAAGATACTCTTAAGCCCACAGGAGGTTAATTGTCTTAAAAAGGCATTTTTAGGTGAACATTCATTTGACAAAAAGTTCCTCTTAAAAATGTAACATGCTGACTAATCAGCCTTTAGACCTGTTCACTTCATTCACTGTGTGTCTGCTGCCTTGTTGAAGTTTTCAAAGTCGGCAGAAAGCCTGACCTTTAGCCAACTGTTTTCAAAAGTGCTTTTCCACTCAGATGTCTTGATATAATCATATCTGCTCTGCACAGCATGCTAGCTCACCCCATTTGCCACCAAGAACAATGACAATGGTTTAGCTTACTAGTAAGGCAAACAAGCATGCAAAAGAGCAACACAACAATGCAGTTTAACAATGCAAAACTACAACTGGAGACTAGTCCCTATACTACCAATTTCACACATAGAGATGATACTTGTAAAAGTTGAACAATTAAGATACCTGCTTAACAGATAATCAAGGTGACTTTTCCTCACAACAGTCATTTTAAACAATGGCAAAGTGTTGGAGCTGTATCTGACCATTGGATGTTTTTGGTTCCTAATCCCCCAAACAATAATTACATTAAAACAGTGACTAAATTAATTCAGGAATGAACCGCACCATTTTGTAGTTTCTGTTCAGTGTATAGAGCAGCGATACTCCACCGGCAGCTCGAGGCTGCGACCAGATGCAGCTCCTCTAAGGCTTACTTGGAAAAAAATAATCCTCTTAAAATCTGTTAGAAAGGTAAACACTTTCATCAGTATAGATTCATTGCAAGACACTTTGATAAATCTATGTCCCACACAAAGAAGACAGGATTTGATATTCAAATATAAATGAAAACATGCATAAGTCATATTTTACGATGATTATTGTGTTGTGCATCATCATCAACAAGGCTAACACACAGATCAGTTTCTGAGATAATATGTATGAAACTTGTCCAAACGTGGGTGTTTAGTTTGATCTTTAACGTACTACCGATAATAAAAACTTTCAAAAGGGCAGAAACATTAAACCAAAGCCACAAAATGAGGCAGGGTGGAACAATGTGTCTGGGAGAGCTACAGTTGTGAGGCAGGGCTGGTTTTCGGCCCAGGGTACGAACCAATATTACCCCCCCCCCCCCCCCTTGGCTTAAAGCTCAATGATGAGTGGGGAAAAGCAACTCTTAAGTGAACAGAGCCACAGAACTAAGCCACAGTAAATGTCCAAATGTGAGACATAAATACACATTCTAATATTTTAGTCTTCAGGCCAGGTGGAACTTACATAAATATAAAAATATATGCTCATTATCAGTGATATATACTTTCCTCTGACACTATACAGACATTTTATGTAGCCTATTGCATCTCATTCAACCAAAAAATAATCAACCAATTAATTGTTTGATTTCATTTCATTCGATCGATGATCTACCTTAAATCCCCAGTTCTGGATTGTGGTTCTTGTAAAAGTGTTTTTAAGACACTGTGGCTCTTTGGTAGAATAAGGTTGAGTACCACTGGTATAGACTGTCTTCAGACAGAAATATTAGTGGCAGGCAGAAATAAATTAGTTAGTTGGAACACACATTTTTAGATATTATATAACATGTTTATACTTTACTAATTGCATTAATTGATATGTTTTCCAACATCTTCTCATAAAGGCTCAGGAAAGGATGGGTGGAGGGTTTTCCAAAGAAAGCAGGAAAAAAAGAGACTGAGCCATATCAAAGGTCCTGATAAATGTTCTAACTAGAAATAATAATAAATTAATTAAATGAGCCTTTTAAGGTGTGGTAAAGACATTTTGGCGAGTGCTACACACGTGCTTTATCTTCAAGCTTGAGGCAACGTGAGTGCAGGTCAGAGGGGGACTGCGGAGCTGGGATAAGCATGCTTTAGCACAGTACAACACAACTGGACCTAGTTTGAGTGTGCCTTAATTTGCACAGATATGTAGCAAACAATTGACATGTTGCCAAAGAGTTTGTGCAATTTTAGTCCGTAGCAGCTGTTGGCTAAAATATGATTGAAGATCGGGGTGGGGTACATTTTGCTACTATCCATCATAATAAAGGGACAAAAGTTGAAACCTTGGGCGTGGTTTAAGGCGCGTCCCATGTATGTGGGCAGCCCAGGTTTGAGTCCAGCCTGTGCCCCTTTGCAGCATGTCTCTCCTCACTCTTGTCCCTGTTTCTGATTTTATCCACTGCCCTCTTCTATCTTATAGGGCGGGGTAATCAGCTAAAATTCAAAGAGGTCCAGTCAGAGAAAATGTTTTAAACCAAAGGTCCAGAACATGGAACATCATGATGGCTAACGTGAGTTAGTGTGATATGTGGATCTGGGTGTGATTTCAGGGACTTATTTCCTTTGACAGCGCCATTTTCTTCGTCTACAGCTTACCCGTTTCTCTGTCTGTGAATCTCTCCTTATTTCAGCTCGCTTGTCTTTTTGTCTACTCTCTTTATCTTTCATTCTTCCTTTCTTTTCTCTTTCCGTCTTCCTCTCGCCTGTCCCTCTAAAATGCAGTGGTTCAATGTTTACCGCCTGGAAGCAGACAGTTCATTGGCCGAGTAGCGTCATGTGCGATGGCTAACTCGCATGCAATTGGTTTGTGCATTTCCTGAGCTGCAAAACCAGTACCGTAAATCCTAGAATAGTTGTGCCAGTTAAAATAGATGTGCCCCGTCAAATTTAAAGTTTGCTTTAAATCTAATGATTGTAGGTCAGGCCTGTATCACATGGTGTCTAAGTCCGCCAGATAGTGACCCCTGTAATAGGGACGCAAAAGGCCCAAAAATACATCTGTATAAAAAAAAGGTTGAAACCTTGACAGCATTGGCCACTGAAACCAGACAGACAATTCTTTCTCATTTTCTATCTGAACCATCACATCACATAGTCTCTTTCACTACTCTTTTACCATTTGCACACTCAAAAGCCTTTCAGTCCAAACTCCAACTCCATTACTTCCAAAAAGTCTTGTTTTCTCAATATAAGTTTGTAACCCAGACTCTGTAAGGACAGCTAATGACTCACACCGGGCTTCATGTTTTTTATGGAACATATAAGTGACGACAAAAGTTGAAGATATACTGGTTTTTCTTAGCTTGAGACATTTTCCTGGTTCGGGCAAAATATGAATTCTTCCTGTATAATTGCAAGCTAAAAAAAAAAACAAAAAAACAAAAAAACACTTAAGAGCAGGTACATTTGCTTCATTTCTTGACTTCTTCCCATCCACTTCAGCACAAGTCCATGCCTCAAATGATTCATAAAGAGACAACATTGCCAATATGCACTGGCAGTCAAGTGACAATATTGACTTCACCTTTCTAAACAGCATCTTACAAACCACAACATTATTTGCCAGTTTATTGGAGCTGGCACAAACTCCTCAACGTTATTACATGCCATAAACCCCCAAAACAAGGAGACACTGTTCTTCATATTTCCCATCTTTATTTGGCCAGTTTGTCTTTAAGTAGGCCAGCAAACTCTGGGCAGCTTCTCAAGCTCACCCTAAAGTGAACTCCAACACATGGAGATGTTGTCATGTTACTGGATAAAGAACCCAAAGACTCAGATGACTCTTAGTAGGCCGTGCCTCTGCTGCTGACAACAGTTTGTTGAAAACTATAAACATTATTGCAGAGATAAATCAGGATAAAGCACTCACCTGTTCAACAAGGGTAGCCAATAAGCTCCATGGAAAATTAATCATCTAGCAATGACTGCAGAGCAATAACAGAGGCTGTAATGTGAGAGAGAATCTTTATAAAACTAAATCTATGTAGATGTTCTCGTTTACTGTTGTAGTGCCAATTTCATGCAACTGGTACAAATAATATGAATACATTTTCCAGCTTAGATGGACAGTATCATGAATGCAGAAATTCAAAAATGTTTTTGTTTTGAACAAGAGAATGGAAATATCTACAGTTCCTAAGAGAAGTCTTTTCTGGCTAAGAAAGAGACTGAAATCCATATTTATGTCTCTGTATGACTGACAAAATCAACAGGACCACCAGGAACAAGACTAATACTTTCCTAAATACAGGCAACCTTCTGTGTTAACTGACAGTGGTTTTATGACGTGTTCCTGAGTCCATGTTTAGTTTTTTAATGCAGTGTTGCTTGAGGAATTAAAGCTCATTCAATGTTGGTTTTTGGCCTTGCCTTTTATGTGCAGAGATTTGTCCTCACTCTCTGAATCTTTGGATGATATCATGATCTGAAGATGGTGAAATCGCTAAATTTGAGGCAACTCTCTCAATTTACTGGTCAATCTTCATTCCAACATTCATCTATGGTCATGAGCTCTGGGAAATGTATTTATTTTATTTAAATTTATTTAACCTGAAAAAACCTCATTGAGATTAAGAATCTCATTTACAAGAGTGTCCTGGCCAAGTCAGGCAGCAGCACAGTCAACAAAGACATAGACATAAAAACACAAAGCAATTACAATCACAGAAAAAACAAATCCAGAGTCACAGGGCAGAAAGTCATCAGTTCAAACATCTACAACCTGATACATCATCCTCCACTGTCTTCAGTCTGCCTTTAAAAAGATCTGAAGAGACCATCTCCTAAAGAAATAAGGTCTCCAGTAGCTGATTCCAAGGTGCAGGAGCAGCATAACTGAAACTCCTTCTAACCATTTCAAGTAGCTTTCAAAACTTTTCACATCAATGAGATCACACAAGTAAGATGGAAGCAGATTTATTAAAGCCTTATAAATAAGGACAAGGCAATGATTTAGCCTACATGTGGTCAAAGAAAGCCAACCAACTTGATCATACAGAAAACAATGATAGGTCAAGGACTTAAGGTTAGTTATCAACCTCAGTGCCCCATGGTACACAGTATCTAAAGATTTAAGGCACTGAGATCATGCATGCATGTACAGAACATCACCGTAATCAATCAAAGGCATAAAAGCAGCAGCAATAAGTCTTTTCTATGTAGCAAAAGAAAAACAAGACTTATTTCTGAAATAAAAACCCAGTCGCAAACCAAAAGAATGAGATTGCAGGTTCAAGCAGTCAAAATGAGATTTCTGGCTGGCCTCAGCTTACAGTGTGAGGAGCTCAGACATCCAGAGGGACCTCCAAGTAGGGTCACCACTCCTTTGCCTCAAAAGGAGCCAACTGAGGTGGTTTGGGCATCTGGCTGTCAAGCCTGTTAATCTCAGTTTGTAAATCTCAGTCTTCCTCTTCAGGACATGTGGTGTATTTTGGTCAAGTAAACATTTTGTATGACTGTGGGTTGTGTCATTATGCAATAACAAAAATAGTGAGCTGAAGACTTACTTTAAAAAAAAAAGGCCATTCAGCTCTTTTGGTTTATGGGTTTTGAGTTGTGAAGGTCCATAAACTCGTGTGTGTTCAGGATGACAGGGAGCTCTTACTAGGGATGGGAATTGTTAAGCATTTATCGCTATTGAGGACATTATCCATTCTTCTTATTGATTCAGTTCTTAATTAGTTCCCTTATGGATTCATTCCTGTTAACTTTATTTTTGGAAAAAGTAGACTATATAGGTTTTTTCACTGTTAACAACTCAGATTTCATTGAGTCTCAGTCTCTCTGAACACTGAACAAGATGTATGCCACCTTCAATGAGAGAAAAGCTCAATCACTGGCTATAATAAACAGTTTTGATAACTAAACATGGTTCACATCAAGTGTTTGGGAGGAGAAAATGCTAAAATGTACAAAAAATCTCTTTTGTTGTTGGAAATGTCTAAGTTAACACAAACTGCTCTCTGGATTTTCAATCCCTGATCTTGAATTACAATATAATACTACTGCAAAACCTTAAAATAAATATAAAACTGGTCTCTGAATCCTAGATCTCTGGACATATGAAAATAACTTGTAATCTTTTAAACAATTAAAAGTTATTGTGTAAAAAGATGCATGTCTTGCATGAAATCACTCTTCAACAGAGAAATTAAGCCAAGTTTTGACCACCTTAGCCGGTTTTTATGACTGTCTGCCATGTTTACTTCCTCCACCTCTCAGTTCATGGTTGCTTTGCTGACTCTCTTACGAGATTGTTTTTTTCAAGACACATGGAAGTAAGGCATTGACAGTAATCATCATTACGATTAAATGTAAATGAAGTCGATGTATTGAACCAACTGGGACTGGTTCTAAACTGGAACTGAGTTTCAATCCCAATACCTAGTCTGGATGGTAATGATGCAGGCATATGTGAGCCGCTGGTATCTCCTAATCCAGTAGGTTTCTTAAGAACTGTTTAAAAAAAAAAAAAAGAAAAAACTGTATACTGTATATATATATACAGTGCTTAACAAATTTATTAGACCACCTGTCATAAAAACGAGAAAACATAAATATTTTAGAAATCTTTCAAAATATTGTTTAAAACTAAAAAATGTTATTGTTATTTATTTGGCAAATAACAAACTGAAACTAAATAGTCCTTTTTCACACATAATAACCAAAAAACTTCATATTTTGTATGGCCTCCTTTAGCCTTGATAACAGCTTGCATTCTTGCTGGCATTGTTTTTATGTACTTTTGCTCAGTCTCTTTTGTTATTGAGTACCAAATAGTTTCTAGCTGTTCACACAGACTTGCTTTAGATGAAACTTTTGTGCCATCATCTTTGAATCTACTAAATCCCAAATTTGTTCAATAGGATTCAAATCCGGACTTTGACTTGGCCAGTCCATCAGTTCCAGTACTCCAGATTCCTTTTTCTAGGTCAAATAGTCTCTGCACAGCTTTGAAGTATGTTTGGGGTCATTGTCTTGTTGGTATATGAACCCACGACCAATCAGATTCAGTCCAGAAGGGGTTCCATGATGCACTAAGATGTTGTGGTAGACGTTCATGTTCATGATACCGTCCATTTTCACTAATTTGCCCACGCCGTATCCACAAATGGAACCCCATACCATAATGGAACCTCCACCATGTTTCACTGTGGGTGCAATGGATCTGGCATCAAAACGTTCTCCAGCTTTTCTGTGGACATAAACACGACGATGCTCACCCAAGAGTTCAAACTTGGACTCGTCCATCCAGAGTACCTTCTTCCAGTCATCAACAGTCTAGTGTTTGTGCTCCCTGGCAAATCTGAGGCGTTTTTGGATGTTTGCAGGCCTCAATAATGGCTTCTTAGCAGCTATTCTTCCCTATAAGCCTTGTTCCGTCAGTCGTCAGCTTATGGTCATTCTGGAGACTTTCTCAGACTCTGATCTAGAAGCATTCATCTCTGCCTGAAGATCAGCAGTGGTCTTCCTTCTGTCTCTAGTACTTAAAATCTTGAAGTGTCTGACATCTGCTTCAGTTAACTTTTGTTTCCTGCCTCTTCCTTGGCGCATTTTGTAAGTGAGA
Organism: Cheilinus undulatus; assembly: GCF_018320785.1. Lineage (NCBI taxonomy): Eukaryota > Metazoa > Chordata > Actinopteri > Labriformes > Labridae > Cheilinus > Cheilinus undulatus. Next base: position 16,232,095 of record NC_054865.1, read on the forward strand.
CACTGTGAGAACACTTTATGTCTTTCCCTGTTTGTCTCAGAGGTCATCCAGCATCATGAAGCACTTTAATGCGGACTCTTACATTTTCAGTGAGCTCTCCACCTTTTACCATTTTCAAGGTTTCAAGGTCGGGCTGGAAAATTTATCGAAAATTAGATTAAATCGCAATATGGCCTGCTGCAATTTTCACATCACAGAAGGTACAATGTTTCCTCAACCTGAAATTTGTGTCAAAATACTAATGGTGTAAAGATAATCTGATATGAATGGGTTAACCGATCTTGATGTAAGCGGTCCGAGTGCATCGGTCTGCAGAGCCCTGGATTGGTAAAAATGTGGCATGAACCAGTCTTTGGGCTGGTTTTAACGTTACAGACTGGTTCATTCAGGCTCTGCCACTTGTTTTCATAGCCCATTCTGCCATGCTTTGGCTCAGCGTCTGTAATCTCGCTGTGTCTTGCGGTGACGTTTTACCTTCACACGAGAGTTCCGTTTGCTGTAGGTGCTCTCTAGGCAGCTGGATGGGTTTCACTGGTCGTTGCCTAAATGTCTTTCAGTTAAAGTTCTGCAGCTCAGGAAAAGTCATGTGGACTTCATATAAAGGAAGGATAACTTTTGAAATGTCTGTCCGTCTGTACGCTTTGGAGAAATCTGATTAAGAACACAGCAGCTCATAAATCTTACCAGTTGAGATGGCGGAGCTAAAGTTTAGCTAAGATGCTAATGCTAAACACAGCACAAACAGACCCGAACATAGACACTTCTGTGAGTTCAAACTCAGAGAAGTCTTCAGTTATCACCGTAACAACAGCTCCTTTTTTCACAGGGTTTACAACCGTAACATGTTGTTGGGAGTGTTTGATTTGTTGACATAATATCTGAGCCCACTGATATGATATTAAACAGAGAGGACTTCACTGAGCTGGAGATCAGCTGGTCTCCAGTGAATTAATTCAAGAATGAAAACAACCAGGAATGGTCAGATACACAGAGAAAGGAAATAACCATGTTTTTCTACATGAAGACTTAATACTCACATTAAGAGGAATTATAAAAGGAAAAAATGTATTGAAAGCTGTTTAATTTGTTTTCAATATTATTTTAACCCCTTGTTCTCCTGTACTAGCAGACACACAGAGCTCTGTCTCTTCAAATCTCCTTGTGACTTTAAATTGGTTTTAATATGTGCTTCTTGGGAAAATTTGATATTTAGTTTACTGTTATTGGGATTAATAATGCTAAGGAAGTTACAAGTACAGAAGGATAAACATCAATTAGATGATGGGCCCAAATTTTGCCTTAAAGCAGGCGTAAAATCCTGTGTGTGGTCAGACTAACTATTGCTTTAAATCATAGTGAAGAAACAGCTTGTGTTTACATTTTTCACAGCAAAGATTCACAATGAGCAATACATTTGACAGTTAATAGAAGGCATTTGGACATTTTTCACCAGTTAAAGGAAACAGCAGCTGAAAGAAAAGAGTTAATGATTTGTCCACAGGAGGCACCAAACTCAATGCAAATCCTCACAGGGGCAGCAAGCAACAAAACCATTCCAAGAGGAATACTTTTAGCCCTTTCCTTCTGTGTTAGTATCAACTATGCTGAGCCCAATAAACCAAATGGCTATAAGACATGCTTGCTGATAATTACCTTCATTACTGTCTGTTCCATTCAGTTAGTGATGTCAGACACAGAGGACAGAAACACGAACAGCTGATCAATATACATATAAAAACAGAGAAGCATTAAATGGTGAGTGCATCAAAACCGATGTGCTATCAGCATCATCCAGGTGGAGAGAAAAAGCTGTTCATGCTCAGATAATGCAAGTTTGTACAGAGTCACTGATTGGCCAGTAATGTGCAGCTTTGATCGGCTGTTTAATTGAGACCATTTGATTTTATCAAAAAAGTAAAAAAAAAAAAAAAGTAAAAAAAAAAAAAAAAACAGGGCAGATATGACACATTGATTGGCAGTGTTTCCCATCAAATGACACTACTTAGGCAACAGGGCTGACCATCCTGCCAAGCCTCATTCTGTACATTAATTTTTGTGTTCTATTTTGATCATTTTCATCAGCAGTACATTGTATATAGATGCTCAAATATCATCAGCCATCTTTTTAAATGTTTTATTTGATAATCCATATTCATAGGAGGTAATCTGCATGTGTGGTGAGGTAATGTAGTGCAGTCATCCTCAGAGTGTAGGAGTACAGGATAATATGGGCAGTAGAGGCTAACAAAGTGATGAAAAGGCAGCATACATATGCGTTATTTTTAATATTTTACAGGAGGGAAAAACTAGTGGGCGTCTCCCTAGTGTGTGCTGATGCCATTTATACAAATAAAAAAAATGGTTGTAAAATATACTTGGGTGGCTGTAAATATACCTGGGTGGCCCATCCAAGTATTGTCAATGTGTAAGAAATGCTGTTAAAAAAACACATTAAATTGATATTGTTAGTATAGGATAATGCAATGATGAAACCATTTAAACCAAAGTTCTGCTGAAATAATGTTTCCTACTGTAGTTTTGGCGAAGAACAAATTCGTACACAGTAATATTTAAAGCAGAGTAAGAAAACTCGGGTCTGATTATTTGTGATTACTCCCTGACATCAGTGCTGGTACATTCACATGACATAAGGGAAGTCTGTTATGTACATGAATTAAGTGATAGTTCTGAAGGAAAACACAGAGGTGCTGCATGACTGCAGCAATGAAAATCAGTGAAAAAATGTTATTTCTAAATTTGACAGAAAAAATGCAATGTGATGCATATTGTGTTTTACGTGTGGCATTGCTTTCTTGTACCCTTGCATACTGTTAATCAGTTTCCGATGGATAATATGTGCCAAAATATTTTTCTTTTTTTTTTCCATTTTTAAAATCCTAATTAAACTGTCTATGACCAGCTGATCCAACAGAAGAAGAGAAAGAGAGAAGGCACACACTGTAACATACCTTCCATTAATGTATGAGAGAAGAAAGACGTTAAATATGAACCTCCTCTGTCTTTTCTTCAACATTTTTCTGCAGTTGATGTTGTCGGTGTTATCCTGCGCTCCATTTATGTTAGCTTAAGCACCAACAAAAAAAGACACCTGCTGTTCTAGCCTAAACACTGAATGTTAATTGACAGATTTCACAGCATGAAGAGTGTCATGAGGGAAATGTAGGGTTAAATAAAACTGACCTGAGATCAGGCTCAGTGCAAGAGAAACTAGGAGAAGGAGCAGGAGTGCTGTGTGTTGTAAGAAGGCAGAGGTGTGTTCAGATCATAATGTTTAAAATAATTAATCAACATAAAGTCATCTGTGACATAAGCTTAAAGGATCTGAAAGAAAATCACTACAATAACATGTTTGTATCAAAACTTTCTTGACAATTTCTTATCTATTATTTTTTTTGATCAGATAAAGGAGCAGAAAAAGCTGAAGGACCCAATTATTACCATCTATAATGACAGAGATGCTAAATCGTATGGGATTTTTATTACCTCTGAACCTGTGTGTTCTGAAATATGATCTGTCACCTTGGAACTTCAACTTTTCAAATTACATAGATGGTTGAGTCGCACAGGATTAAAAGCACAGACATCCTACATGATTATTACAAAATACGAGACGCCTCTTGATTAAATTCATCCCATGCAAAAAGGGCAACTGTTCATTAAAACATCACTCCATCATGTGTGTTTACAAAATAGATGTTTTGTTTTCATCGATTAATTTCACATAATGAAGGAGAAAAGCTGTCAGTACTGGCCCTTCTGGTTCATACTGTGAGCTACGTGAAAAAGCACTGAGATCATTCGCAGCACAAATCAGGAAGTGCACTTTTAACAGCTTTTCTCTCACATTATCTCAAATTTCTCAATGATACCAAAATGCAAGTTTATTTGTTGGCAAATGCATGATATGGAGTACAATTTTTAATGAATAGAGTCCTCAAGTCAGCAGAAGAAAAAAGCCTCGAAGGCTGGTGCTGAGCAATGGGCCTGGTCTACTTGACCTGGAAATGTGGAGTGGGGCTGCAACGTTGGGGGAGGAGGACTGGGGGATCTGTGTTATGGGGTTGAGCCTGGGTAGTTGACCTCTCATCCAAGGGCAGTTAATAAGCATTGTTGGTCACAACTCAGCAGCACAAAACATGAGTGAGATGTAGAAATACAACAGCAGCTTCCAGTAGCAGCTGCCTCTGCATACCAGTCTTTCATGTAACATCCAGCATTTCCAAGATAAACAAGTCATGTTTGTCACTGCAGCACAGTCATGACAGCCACCATAACAAGACCAGCCCAGATACAAATATGAAAATGAAGAATTTGGCAGACTTCAAAAACTGTTGGAAATAGTTGAGGTAATGTGAGACTTCAACAATAATATATAAATACATATTCATATATAACAGCAGTCATTTTTGATTATATTGACACTTCAATACAATCTACATATTGCAGCTTAAAGTTATAATGTATGTTGTAATGTTTGAAAAGTAAGTAGTTAAAACTGATAAAAAAAAAAATCCTACACAAGTGAGATTTAGTCAAATTTAGCCTCTTATGTTCTTTATGGTGCTTTGATATCATAGTCAGGATTCAGTGGGCTGCAGGGATAAAGAGCTAAATAATAACAAAGATGATAGGCAGTGATAATATGTCCTGTATGGGCATATCTAGTTTGTCTCTGTTGTGCTAATGATATCACTGGAAAACTTGTGAAAGTGCGTCTTCAAACAGACATTTGTGGCATGTTTTATGTATTTCACCCCCTCAACTCTGAGAATAAAATAAAATAAAGCACTCAGTCTCAACTCCCCGTCTCTCTGCCAGCACCATGAACTGAAACACAGGACACCAGGTCAGAACCACAGAAGCTAACGTCAGTAAGTACGGCTGATGTTGAAACCACGCTTCATGCAAATTCTGGCACCGGTTCCAGAGTGATGTTGCGCACGAGGGCAGCGTGACCTTCCTGCCCCCCATTTGGGTAACTTTTACGCCCAACGCTGCTGGTCCGGAGTCATAATTTCCCAAATCCACACATGAAAGAAGCTCCCTCAGACTTGTTTACACCGCTCGATAAAAATAAACCGGCGTCTCATCTAAAGTGCTAAACAGCCTGTGAAACAGTCACACCGCTGTAAAGGCTGTGATGATGACTAAATATCTTTTGGCATGTATGCGCACCTTCAGGACCATCACTCCGTCTGTAGCTATTCACCATGTCCGTCCGCTCGCGCTGCTGTCACTTTACCACGACTTTCAACTCGGCGAGTTGAGCCCGTGAAATACATCTTATCTATTTCCGACAGCCGTGAAGAAATATGTCAAAGTACATCAGAAGCGACACAAAGTGGACGCATAAATTCACCAACCTCGTCTTCGTGAAGCTTCAGAAGGGTTAGTTTCGCCTGTTAAAGGGCTTAGTACACCGCTTTTTACATACGCGACGCCCTCCCCTTTACTTCCTAATTCCATTATTCGTCAATATTACACAGCCTTTTCCGTGGACACGCTTTTATCCTACCTCGTAAAGGTCTCCTGAAGCCATTGTGGGGTGCGGACTCCGGCGGCGCGGCGGTCTTGCCTGCCTTGTTGGCTTTTTGTGGACCCTACTCTCTCGGTGTTTCGGCGAAAGCCCCGATAGACGGGAATTAGCGAGCAGCCTTGTTATTCTGAGCAATCCGCAGTAGCAGATCAGCAGACAGTGTCAATCGAGCCCGGCGCTGTGCGATGGATCGCTCCACACTTAAAACAAACAACCATCGGGGCGGTGCTGTTTACTCAGACCCAAGTGCAGGACTGAAAATGAGTCCGGGGCTAAGAATGAGCAGCTTGATGGTCTGCACGCGCCCAGCTCCTCTCTGCTCGCGTGCAATCCAACTACTCAACGGGAGGTGATATGGTAGATGTGCTCGGAGACACCAGCTGAGACAGTTCCCTGTCTGTGACCCACTCTGCCTGTCCACTTCACTGTCAGTTTGAGACCTTATTCAACCCAAATTTAAAGTTAATAATCCAGAAGTCATTCTATAAAGTTATGAATAAAGACTCAGTATTAAGCTGGAGAGCTAGGCTTTAGATGTTCTTTAATACACCAGGTCATGGTGGTACAATAAAACTGTTATATTTTACACATTTTCATCCTACAGGTTAATTATTATTTAAAAAACATGTTTCTTGGGCAAAAATACAAAATGCATAATTATGATTTTTTTTTTCAGAATTACACAGCAGAACCAAGTCATTTTACCCTGATTAAATGTTTATGTATTTTTATATATTTTAATCTTAATGTGATATTGTTAGTTCATACCATATTTGCCAGGCTCTTAATGTTCTGTTTTAAAGCACATTTAATTTCTATCAGTGAAGGGTGCTTTAAAAACAAACTCATCCTGGTTAAAATCCTTAAATTAAGGCTCCACAAGCACATTAGCATATCCCACTTATTACTTACTTACCTGTCAAATTTAAGAGCAAGAAGTCCCCAGTTTGAGAGGCATAAGATAAGAAGTAACTTTACAAAATAAAGCTTTTGTACATCATTGAGAGCTTTTATAATTTAGGCTTTGTCATGTTATTTATACTATGTCCCTATTGTAAGTTATACACCTCCATGTAAAAAATTGATTTTATACTGACAGGCCTCCCCACGGATTTTATTTCATTTCAGAAAATCCCATTTTACCACCCTTTCCACCTGTTTTTACCACTCATAACCAATTTAATTCTGTTTTAAGAAAAGGGGTTTGCATTTTGTTATTGTGTTCTGATGTTGAAATGCTTATTTGTGCCCATTTTTAACCCCTTTCAAACACTTTTTCTGCCCATTTTGAACAATTTTCTCCAATTTTTCCTCTTTTTTTTTAACGAATTTTTGCCACTTTAACTGATTTTGATACATTTTGACCCCATGCCCCCCCCCCCTTTTTTTGCCAATATAGATACATTATTGCCATTTTAAACCAGTTTTGATACCTTTAAAATAGCATTTCACCCTTTTTCACCCATTTTGCAAATTAAAACAACTTTTGCCTCTTTTACCCCATTTCTACCACTTTGTAATCCCATTTCACCATCTTTTCCATCAATTTCTGCAACTTTTAAACTCTAGACCCACACTTTCTTCCTGCTTTTGCCACTGTCCACCCATTGTTGCCTCTGTTGACCAATTGTTGCCAATACTAACCCCTTTTCAACACCCTTTGCCTATTTTTTTTTTTTTTGCCAATTTTGACCACACTTCACAATTTGTCACACCAATTTTAACCACTTTAGATTCTTTCCACCTTTTTGTGCCTTTTTATGCTTTTTTTAAACCTACTTTTTGCAACTTTTCTCCTACTTGTCACCTCTTTTTACACATTTTTTTTTTTGCCACTTTCAACTCATTTTTGCCTCTTTAAAGTCATTTTTGCTGCTCCTAAAATCCAATTTCAGCACCCTTTTGCATTTTTAAGAAAGAAGGCACACTAAATAAACAACAAAAAAACATTTGTTGCTTTTATTAGAGTGGTCCTTATTCAGGTAAAAAATAGAATAAAATATGGTTATCACAGATTCATTTTACAACGAACCATGATTTTGCCAACCTCCATGGGCCCCTAATGTGGCTGGGCCCATGAAAGCTCCCACCTTTATCTCCCCTTATTGGCAGCCTTGTATACTATCATGCATAATAAAGAAATAAAAATTTAATTAGATCTATTCTAATTTGCACAAAGGATGAAAAATCAGTGACATTACAAGATATGGTTTTCATTATGTAAGGGGCAGAGATAACCTTTGCTGTAAATTCAGCAGAAAAACTTAATCATGGATTAAAAGATAAGTTCAGACTGTAAATAGAGATTTTTACCAGTGTCTCCATAACGGTGACTGGTATCAAATAGTGCTGTATCTGGTGTTAGACAGAAACCAAGTAGCTAATTGCGTTTACTCAAATTACTGTAACTGAGTAGCTGTTTTGTGTACCTGTACTTTTTGAGTACAGTTACTTTAAGTAAACTAAACTGAAATTTATTTGACTTTAACTTGAGTAGATTTAAAGACCAGTACTTTGACTTTGGTAAGTTTTAACCAGAGTAACTGTACTCTGACTTGAGTACAACAGTCTGGTACTTTTTCTACTCCTGGACAGGACCAATATGATTTTATTCTCAGAGTCATCAAGTCAGCAAATAAACTTAACCCAAGATTTCTTCAGACAGCTTGGAGAGTATTAACAAACATTTCCAGTTCAGTCCATTCCACTCTATTTACTCTATATAGCACATTTTAAAACCATGTTTTACGTTCAATTTTTCATTTTACTTGTCCTGCACCATCTCAGTCTCTTTATTAATATCCTTAAGCATCTTTATGTGTTACTTGTAGTCTCTGCTCTCTCTCATAGTAAGTGTGCAGTGTACAATAAGCTTTAAACATCTTCAAAGCAAACTAAAGCTATAAGCAAGAAAACCTGCTTGATTACATCTTTTTGTGCTGTTTATGGTTCTATTTCTTTCATTCACTAACTCTTTTTGTATTTTATAAATACTACACCCGCCTCTGCACATTTGGTTAGATACAAAATATTGAATCAAGCAACCAGCAGTAGATACTTTCTCCAATTTTATCTCAAATTCAGTCAAAAGAAAAAAAAAAAAAGCAAACTGAGCAACTGTATAACAAAGTGTGGTCCTTCTGTATGAACTCTTCAAGTGTCCTACTGAGAGGATAAGAGCTCAGTGCAGAAGATTTTCAACCGTGCTTCAGGCCACACAAAGTTGTACCTAGAGATCTTTAGAAATAACAGGCAACAAGTTTTCAAAGCTTTTTTTTAGTTAAAAACTCTTGAAAACCAGTCTAATATCCCAGCAGTGGTGTAAAAATTCACCCTTTAGCCTGTAATACAATATTAACGTGAATTTATGCCTGGTTTGAGGGATAAGAAATGCTGCACTGAATCTTTCTCTGCTGATTCCCTAGAAAAAACAATAAAATAGAACTTCAGGATGTTGTTGCAGAAGGTCACTCACACAGAAAGTTGGGTTTACTTTTGTCTTACTTTTATAATGAGTTACTAGGTAAATGTAAGAATGCTGACCAGCACTGGCAGGTGTTGAAATATCATGCTTAATTATCACACAGCAGTCATGATGTAAAGTGCATCATTTAAGTATTCAGCCCCCCTTCACTTTTATCAGTTTTCTTATGTTGCAGTCTGATGCTGGTATGCTAGTATGCTCTGTACCCCATCATGACAATGTGAAAAAAAAAGATTTCATTTGGAGACAACTCCAATCATGCTTCCATCTAGCCACTCTGCCATAAAGCCATAAAGGCTGCAGCGATGATCGCCCTTCTGGAACTTTGTCCTATCTTCACACCGGATCTGTGGAGCTCAGTCAGAGTGACCATCAGGTTCTTGGTCACCTCTCTTGCTAAGACTGTTCTACCCAGATTGCTCAGTTTGGCCAGAGGACCAGCTCCTGGAATAGTCCTGGTTGTACCAAACTTCTTCCATCTGAGGATTTATGGAGGCCACTGTGCTCTTGGGAACCTTCAGTTCAGGAGATCTTTATTTGTATCCTTCCCCAGATCTGTGCCTTGCCTCAATCCTGTCTCTGAGCTCTTCAGGCAGTTCCTTTGACCTCACTGCTTGGTTTTTGCTCTGATTTGCACTGTCAGGTGTGAGGCCTTCTATAGAGGGATGTCTGCCTTTCCAAACCATGTTTAATCAATTTATTCTGCCAATCAAGGTCTAGAAACATTTCAGCGAAGATCAAGAGAAATGGGAGGAACCTGAACTACTTTTCAAGTGTTTTTGCAAAGGTCATGAACACTTATCTCAATGTGATATTTCAGGGTATTATTTTTGATAAACGTGCAAAAACCCGTAAAGTTTTGTTTTCACTTTGTTATTATGGGGTGATGAGTGTAGATTAAAGAGAATAGAAATGAATATTTTAGACTGTAGCATTAGGCTGAAACAAAAAAATTAAAAATTTAAAAAGTGAGAGGGCTCTTAATACTTTCTGCACTGTATATCATTGGTTTATTTTTCAAACATAAAATTGTGTTTTAAAAAAAATGAATTTTTTAACCTATTTTTTAGATAATGCAAACACTGAACTTAGGGTCACCCAGTGGCCCCTTTCATTCTCCCTAATATTATGTTCAAAACAAACATCTGTGATTATATGGGGCATGCTAACACCATTCATATGGCATATGAGGCAACTTTTATAGTGTGCTTTGTGTTTGTCCTTACAAATCTTTCTTGAAGGGCTGTACGCTCAATCCTGTTTTTTTTTTTAAGGTGAGGAGGGAAATGCTGGGATGATGGGGAAAGGAAAACAGGACTTTTCTTTGAACAGCGTCAAATTCTGTATTTGCTAAAGGGGGAAATCAAAAAATATAACTAGATAGTTGCATTGCCATTATAGAGTAAACAGTATGAAAAGCATGTGTCCTGTTTCATCAGTGAAGAGCAGTCCACTGTTGATTTGTGGGAAGGATGAGGAAATGGCAAAACAGGAAGGGTTGTTTGCATAGATTACAGTCAGCAGAAGTTCAGGAGACAGTTGATTATTGGGAAAATAATATTAAAACTACACAGCTGGAAAAAAGTTTTTCATATCACGTTTCTCAAAAGCAATATTTCATCTTTTTAATTGTGACTTGCACCTGTAGCTGCTGTTGGCAGCCCAGCATGTTATCTGATGGAGCTCATAGTTCATGTGAAAAAAGGGAAATAAATGCTTTTTTTAACCTACAGTGACAGGGATGGCATTTTCTATGTAGATTTTTAAAGTATCTTTATAATTCAAATGAAACTCGACAAAAAGATGAATTATCATATAATTTTCTTTTAAGACTACAGGGGGAAGCTAACAGCAAAGTTTTAAAAGTTGGCACCCTTTTTTGCATTTTCTAGACAAGGATATTATTATCTTTTTAGGTTTCTTTTAATCAGAACTTTTATTGTAAAGATAGGACTGAAGATAGGGTCAGAAACTGGGGACAGAGTGAGAGAGTAGGGAGTGACAGGAGGTGGAGGAACCACAAGCTGGATTTTTAACTTGGACAGTCTGCTTCAGAGACCATGGCCTCTGTTCATGGAGTGCAGACTAAACTATGGGTGCCCTCAAGATCATTATTACCAACAAGGAACAAAATAACAGCTTTTAATCCCATCTCTGCATTTCATACTGATACACAAGTTGCACTTTATCATTGACAGTTGATCTGTGGCCTTCTCACTACCTGTAATACAATCTAAAGAAATATTTGACATTAAAGACACTTTACACATGTATGGGTATGGCAGTTGACAATGAAGCTGAAAGTTGGTCGGGGTCCCCTGTCTCTGGAGAGTCAGGGTGCGAGGTTTACACCCCCACACCCTACACTGCATGTCGACACTTAAGATTGAAAGACCCACACAGGGAAGTACTCCCGACACTGCAGCTGCTAGATGAGCTGACTGCAAGTCAAAACCTTCAGACTTGGAGGACTTGGAGGAAATCCGTAATACGTACTGCATGTTGAACGTTGCTGGTGGTGCTGAGGTGTCGACGATAAGTCTCAACTGTTTGGTCTCAGCCTGAGGCAGTCAGTCCAAGCCAGCACCTGAAACATGACATCTCTTCACGAGGACCCTGGATGATGGTCATCAGCAGGCTGGAGCAGGACAGGACCAAGGCTGAAGTGGTGACATGCTGAATCGGTTTGCTCCCAAACCTGACCTGACACATGCACTCCTTAAAATTTCAACAGAATTTCAGGATAGCCTGCCTTGAAAGGACTCTCCCCACTGGGATAAATCGGTCTTGGAAAGCAAGATATGACATTCACCCTTTGGTATACGTAGGCACATTCTTTGTATTCTGTTTTGGAATTCTTGAACTAATTTGTGTTCTGTTGATGCGATTGGCATGAAATTGCACAGATGTGTTGTTTTGCTTATTTTTAATTTTTCAAGCCAGATCATAACATTAACCTATTTAGTATTGTAATTGGGAAAAATACTCACGTTGGTGTCCCTTGGGGACAAAACTTGCCCATTTAAACCCATTATAATTGCCTATTTTGATTGCAAATTTGCAACACCATGCACACCGGTACCGCCATTATCTTTGTTGCAATTTTGAATGCAGATCTTAGACTTGCAATTTTTACTACTAACCACTATATGGCGCCATTACTCTTTTGGGCCAAGCATGTATCCATAGGGCACTTAAAAGGCACACTTATAGTGGGATTTTCTATAGCTCTGTGAAATAAAGGCATTAATGAAATAAAAATGTCTGTGGGTGTTGACAGGAATATAAACTTGGGTGTTGCATGTTGGATTTTAGAAATTGCATCTCTGAAGCGCCACTCCAACACGTTTTGTTGGGGATACATTGCAGGTCTATGTTCGGTGCTGGCACTGCCAAACCGCATCAATACCCGTTGATCAAAAAATTGATAAATTATTGATTGATTATTTATTAAAATACTGAAAGTTACCAAAGATTTGCTATGTCATAATTAGAAATGGAGGTCATTACAAAAAAAGATAATTAATTTAAAAAACAAAAACAAATGATGAATATAGCCATATAAAGTAGGGGTCAAAATGTTTCCTAAGGGTTGATCTTTTGCATAATTTCTACCAATTTCTGGAAACTGCACAAATAATAAAAATGCACCAAACTGGATGTTGGTGGTAATTGATGACTTATGACCATCTTTGATCATAATTACAAAACTTAGCATTTTTTGTATGAAAAATATCTCATTTCGCTGAATTGAAAATTGAATAAACTGGCACTTAAAGGGTTAAAAACATATAAAATCATGACAATGACCAAAGATTTGGAAGTGATAACAGGAAAAAAAAATGTTTTTGAAAATAATATAAATTGTGAATTTTAGCATTTAAAGTAGGTGCAGAAAATGTCCCCTAGGGATTTCTGTGTGTAGTCGTTTAAAGGGATGCCTAAGGGTTAAAAGGAGGATGCATGAACGGCAGGCAAAGCAACATAGTCCAATGATGTTACAGCAGCTTCTGCTATTTTATCAGTGCTTTGTGTTACTGAACACATCCACACCATCAGCAAATGAGTTTTACAGAAAAAACTTGCTTATAGGAAAGAGTAAGAAGCGGCTTCACTCTACATGCACAATGACTGCACTGGTCAAGGGATATAAACATCATTCAAGCCTGCTTAGGCTGAATCTCCCTAAATATTCCTACTGTATCATCACATTGGATCACCCAAAACAGGCTTGCAAATTTACTGAGGACAGTGGGGAAAAAAATCAGTTCAAGAAATATTTTGACATTTTCAGGAGTTTTATGCATGTGTAAAAACACTATTAGAAAACTGGGAAATTCTGAGTTTATGGTGGTAGTTAAGGGCAGTGGATGGTTTAAATGACAGTCACTCAATACCATATAGGTCTGAATATAAAGGCTGTGACAAATATTAAGTTTTTGACACCCTAATTTGTGAAATCATTAAAGTTCTTGTTATTATAACATAAGATATATTAATTGTTTCAACCCCCCAAGAATGAAAAGTAGAGTTCGTGGGGCCAATGTCTGTATGTGGATGCGATTCAACATTTTTTTCCAAAACTTTTTCGGCTAACTGTGCAAACAGGTTGTTTGGTTTGCTTGGCTTATTCAAGGGACATTGATCCTTATGGTTTCAAAATTAATCTTTTGGTTAAGGTTAAAAGGTGTTTAGGTTCATGGTCACAAAAAATGAAAATGTTGAGAATAAGTTGGAAATTAATTGAAAATTAAACCAATTTTGTTGACCAAAAAATCCACCTTGAGACCTTCACATACAGGAGCATCTCAACAAATTAGAATATCATGGTTAATGTTTTCCCATGATTTATTTCACAAAATTAAACTTCCATATATTCTCATACAAAGTAAAATGCTTCAAGACTTTCTGAAAATCTTGATGATTATGGCTTACAGCTCATTAGAATAAAACATCCACGATTTCAAAATATTTGAATATTGTGGAGAAATCTGATTTGCAAAGGTTCCCTGAGCCCTCATTCTCTCACTCTGGTTCAGTACACATAACCACAATCATTGGGAAGACTGCTGACTTGACAAATGTCCAGATGACGATTATTGACACCCTCCCCAATGAGAATAAGCCACAGAGGGTCATTGTTGAAAGGCCAGGCTGTTTTCAGAGGCTGTATCAATGCTTATTAATGGAAAGTTGACTGGAAGGGGAAAGTGTGTAATAAAAGATGCACAAGCAACAGGTTTGAGCTCAGCCTTCAGAGGATCGTCAAACAAAGCAGATGGAAGAACGTAGGAGAGCGTCACAAAGGGCTGACTGAGGCTGGAGTCAGTGGATCAAGAGTCACCAGACAGACATGTCCAGGAAATGGACTTTAAGTGCTGTGTTAATGGTTTAGAGCCAATCCTGAATGACAGATTGTCAGAAGCCTCTCATGGGGAGAAAAAGACCTAGACCATTGCTTAGTGGTCCAAAGTCCTGTTCTCAGATTTAAGGCAATTTTGAATTTCATTAGGAAATTAGGTTCCCAGAGACTGGGGAAGTTCGGAGAGGCACAGACAGAATCCAAGGTTCTTGAAGTCTGCTGTTTCCACATCAGTGATAGTTTAGTGTGTCGTGTCATCCGCAGCAGTGGCACAGACTGATTGGCTCCACGTCACAAAGATGCAGTAATTTGTGCAAAAGGAGCTCCAACCAATTACTGAGGGCATAAATGAGCAGAATTTTCTGACCCCCACTATGGGAACCACTGATATAGGTTATATGACTCAGCAATAAAGGCACCCAATTTCCTCTTTTGCTTCTATGAGTCAGGTTCAAAATTGCAATCACTGCAAGATGGCCTGAAAGAATAGTTTAGCCCAGTACGATGATGTGATGAGACAATCACTATTCAAAATCTTCAGTGAACAACTAAAGGCCGATAATTTCAACTAAAATGTAAAGGAACTCATGCACAGCCATTAGGGGCATTGACTAGAACAAAACACAATCATGTATTTCTTGGTAAATGCATCTCCAATTTTATCAAAATCTGCTTCTGTGATCGAAAAATATAAGCATATTTGTCATTTTTAAATCATGATGAGTTTCTTGTACACTTCACAATTTATCAATACATCTTCAGAAATTACATCATGAGAAAGTGACAATAAAATACTGATACTGCGACCTTTTGAAATCTTTTTTTAAATTATCCATTCAAGTGGACTGTCTCTAGTTGACCCCTTTAGACAGACACTGTTGTTCCACACTGCCCAGCTGTTTTTCTCCCATATGTTTTCTTCTTTAAGTTCTCTTTCCAACATCAGGGGAAACGAGGACATCTGGACTCCTGTGGTTTACCTCCCATGTAGTTAACCTTTCTCCCCAGACAATGTTTGAATTTTTCAGTGTTGTTTTCTGAAACTTTATAGTTACCTAACATTTATTATTATTGGATGTGATTGCTTAGTTGTATTTATGTAATGTTGATTTTATCATTCTAACCTACAATGATGGATCAGTGACAAGGACAAGGACATTTCTACTTGACTGCAGATGTAGAACCATCCCTACAATACTATCTGCCAATTGTTATGTCACTTTTCTACCACCGCCCTGTGCTGATGTCCAACCTCTTTACTTTTGTATGTTGCAGAACCAGAAGCTACAGATTTCTCTCTACTCCACCATTTCATATTGCTACATATGTTTAAGACAGGTTTTACAGCATGAATGAATGTGATGAAATCGCAGAAATGACCAGAAATAAGGACTAAACAAGTTTAACTTTGAGAGGCCTGTGGGGAAAGCAGTGATACAGTGATTTCAGGATGCATAGGATGTTAAAAGGCAGTTTGAACCACTGACCAAAAACAAAGTTGAACGATTTGTTTTCATGTCCTTCAGCAGAACAATGGTGAAACCATAATACTGTATCCCTGTGATGGGCAATGACATATAGTGCAATTGGAGCCAGATATTGCTCAGGAGGGATCAGTCAGTGGGGCAGAGGCATCAAAGTATGCCATGAAATGGAAATCAAAAAGTAGACCCAAACACAGAAACATAAAAACCGAATCTAAACTAGAACAAAAGGTTGGGAAATGTGGTTATTTCATTGTTGTAACAATGCTTCTTCACAAATCTCATACTGTCGGAAAGCCTGTTTATTTCCATTTTAAATGGTGCCTCATTTGTAAGGAACATGAATTTGTGGGATGAGCAGCAGAGCTGAGTATGTTGGTTGCACCCATGAAAAATTTGACAATTGTTTCTGCCAATGCCAAACAGCTTATTCTGCCAGTGACTCTTGTTTGGTGTTTGGTGGGTTGGATGATTAAAGTCTGAAGAAACAAGACACACTGGCAATCTAAAAATGTATTCATCTGACAAACAGGCGCCTCAGTAGCGTGTGGAAGAACCATACACAGCCACAACTGTCTGGCACTTCCTCCTCATGCTGGTCACCAGCCTGGTCACACACTGCTGTGGGATGGCATCCCATTCTTCAACCAGCATTTGTCACAAATCAGCCACTGTTGTTGTGTTGGTCACTCCAGCACGAACAGCATTCCCAAGCTATTCCCACAAGTATTCAATGGAGTTGATGTCAGGACTGTGAAAAAGCCATTCAAGACATATGGTATTTCCACTGGTTGCCGAATCTCATCTCGGTATTTCTTAGCATTGAAATTACCTCTAATGATGACAAGCCTTGATTTTCCAGTGAGGGAGATGCTGCCCCACACCATCATGCTGCCTCCACCAAAAGATGTTACTTTACGGGGGAAGACAATCAGCATAGCATTCTCTATGTTTACTTCACACTTTGACCTTATGATCCAACCTCTATAGGCAGAATCTAGGCTCAATAACTAAAAGTAAAGTTTCTCCACATGTTCAGGTTCCAGTGCACTTGTTGCCGAAGTGCTGACAGTGAGGAAATGGTCTTCTTGGGGTGTCGTCTTCTTGGGATGCCCACTTCATGGCCTGTCTCTTACATCCCCTATTATAAGGAACTTGCCCTTCAGTTTGGAGATGGCCAATCAGGCAACTGGTGGTCATCACCCGGGGTCACCAGAAACTCAAAAAAAAAAAAAAAGAGTCAATAGCAACAGCAGAATAAGCTGTTTGGAATGGGCAGAGAAAATTGGCAAATTTTTCATGGGTGCAACCCACATACTCAGCTCTGCTGCTCATCCCACAAATGCATGTTCCTCACAAAAGTGGTGTCATTTTAAAGAGAAATAAACAGGCTTTCCATCATTTAAGATTTACTGCAAAGAAGCATTATTACAACAATGAAATAATCTAAATAACACAAATTTGCTCACTTTTTGTGCTAACAAAACCCCAAAGGTGAAAATAACAAAACTTACTCAAACAGTCCAAGCAGAGATGTGCATCAAAAATGTGCAAAAGCAAAATAAATCCAAAGTCAGAACAATCTCTTGAAAATACGGGCAAACTAGGAAGCACACAGACATCAACGATGAACTTTCACAGAGGGAATGTAGCTCAGAAAGTAATTAGACAAGGAGTGATTAGAGACTGGGAGACAGGTATGACAAACAAGACACAGGGAAAACAGGAGGGAGCAATCAAAGTGGAGGGAAACCAAGGCAGGAAAAAAAGCTGGAATCACTCACAAGGGATGACAACTGCAAAATAAAACAGGGAAACATGAAACATAACAGGGGAACAAAGGGAAAGAAACACAAGCGTGGAAATTGACAAACTATAACAGGACTGACAATACAAATACAGGATATAAAACATTGGAGCTACAAAATCAAATTAAAAAGGCATGAAACTGAGACAAGGAAATGACCACAAAGAAAACAAAAATACAAGGAGAGGAACAATGAAAAGATTGTTTTGAATATCAAACAAATCAAATTCTGAAACATATTAAATCAAAACTCAGGATCATGACAGCTGTATCCCGCCTTCTGCTACCAAAACACATATCAAACTTACTGATTATACAAAACATTCTTCAGGTTGGCATGGTCTACAGGAGTGGTTCCCTACCTGGGGTCCGGCACCCCCTTGGGGTGGGTGGGGGGGGGCGCTGGGGGACTGGGGTGGTGGGGTGGGCAGAGATTTCAAGGGGGGCATGAGGCTCTGTCTGCTTTGAAGTTGCCAAAGTTAGATTCACTTGTACAAACTAAAATCATGTTACATCACTTATGAATAGTTCATGCAAAAGTCTCTTGATAGAAAACCTTGTGTGGGGTTATTTCATATAGATTTAAACAATGGCACCTTTTAAATTTGATGTTAATTTTTTATATCCTTGTATCACCTTCTGTTTGTGTGGGTCTTGGGGGTCTTCAGCTCCTCTTAGATGCAAGTAAGGGGGGTTCATAGGAAAAAAGGTTGGGAACAACTGGTCTACAGCACACCAGAATCTTGTGTTAGTTTGACAGTTATTCAGTCTGAAAATTTGAGAATGAAAAGTTCAATGACTTTTGTGTTGGTGTTTGTTACCTTCCCTCAGACTGTTCTGCAGGGTGCACACAGCGCTGCAGGAACTCTCACAGGGAGAGCTATAAATCATGTACTTATACATTTCTGCTCAACATCAAATGACTAATAAAACCAAACTTCTAGGAAAACTGAACACTTGGACATAAATCAGAATGATAAGAACTATTGTTATAGAATTTGTGCTTTTTGATTTGACCATAGCCCATTTGTTAACATGCAGGGCATGGTGCTTTTAATCTTTTCTGCAGCCAGTCTGTAGGGGAAGTGCCAAATATTTTAGCATCAATTTGGGGGAGCTGTCATACTATCCATCTTTTTAATGCCATCTATGGTTTAAACTGAAGAAAACAGCGTAGTTAGTTGATCATGTGATCTTTGCTTACAGCTTCAGTAATCATTAAAAAATCACTGCTAGTTGTTTCAGAAAATGCACTGACTGAACATTGGGGTGGACTCAAGCCACGTGGCATGACCTGGCTTTAACTTTTCATTGTTTGTACTTCATCAGGATGCCATGACACACTCAATTGTCCAAGAACCATCACAGTTTATCTAGTCTTACCACCTGTGAGTAACAACTCTGGTATGGAAAGAAAAATCATGAGTCATTTCCTTTGACCTGTTTTACAAAGAAAAAAACATGGTTCAATATGGCATTACGTGGTAGGAAATGGAGCACACTTAACGCCCAAAACTGTTCAAGTGCATGGCAAAATGAAGATTTAAACGGGGCACACACTAAAGATAATCAAGTAGTTTGGGCCTGATTCCTAAGAGTGATTTTACAATCTCTGACCTGCTCAAAGGTGCTCTGATTTGAAAGTGTAACATGTTAAATTTTTATAATCTGAAATCCTGTAGTGTAAGGGGAACACAACAGACAGCTAAGCACGTACTCTGTGGATTGTCATGTGGAACAGGATGATAGCCGATAAGGAGGCAAGCTGACTGAAGAAGGAAGCACAACTTGGCAACATAAAGACAAAACATAAAGTAGAACCAAATTGGGATATGTCCTATGAAACACACCATAATTTGACAAGGGTAGGAGTTTGAATCAACATGTCAATGGATGTACAAGGCAACTAAAACCTTGTCACATTCTGACTGTGCAAGATGTCAGTTTTTGAGAGTGGAGACTGGTTGTTGGTTACTGAGTCTGTAAGCTCTTTGAACACCACAAACAAAACCTTTGCTCACGGAAAAATTTAACACTAAGTACACACAATATCCTTTAATGTCTTTTAATCTGGGCAGAGCACCAGCTCTCAGCCCAGCAATGGAAGCATTTCAGCAAGAAGCCTTCATCAGCGTTCAGTATGGTGTGTAAAACTGCAGTGAGATCTGCACGGTCACCCAGTCAAGTTGACTGTGTCTGGCCCATGACACACACCCACAAGACTAAACAAAGAGTACTATGATCCAAATGAATTTATCATCCGATACAGTAGTCTTTAAAGTTAAAATCCCCCTTGTTGGATGCCGGTTTGGCTTGGTTGGTTGGATTGATTCCCAGTCTCCTGGAGAGTGATTGTACATGTTTTCCCCTCACTCTCTCTCCCCATATTTCTCATCTTTTTTAAGCTCTCCTATCAATCTTTATAAAATCCCCATTGTCAAATACTTCGCAAGACAACACCTTAAGCAAGCAGGTTGGATTTTTTTTTTTTTTTTTTTTGCCACATAAATAAAACTAAAATCCAGTGCAACATGCACATTTCTTAACACAATTCCATTGAAAAAGAAAGTGTTTGAAAACTAAAATGTGTTTTTAGAAACACTTTTTCATTTTCAGAATGTGTGCTTTTTACTCATAAATGAAAAGAACATTCAATAATCTAATTTTTCAATTTATTTTAATGTTCAATTATAAGTTTTTTACATTATTAAAATGAAAAGGAAAAATACACTAAATTTGTAATTTTTGGAAAAGGCAATAACAGATATGCAGTGTTAATTTTGGCAGCTATTTTTAATTTTTGTCTTAGTTTTAGTCTTTAAATGAAATGCATTTAAGATTTAGTCACATTTTAGTAATTTCTATCCTTGTTAGTTTTAGTCTAGTTTTGGTCAATGAAAACTCAAACATTTTGGTCTAGTTTTAATCAATAAAAAGTCCTCACATTTTAGTCTTTACTTTTAGTCCAAGCTTTTATTTTCTTGCCTGGGGTCCCTGCTTTCTACAGCTGAGAGGCAGAATAGATACAGCTGCATTGTTTTTTTTTGACAGATTTACCCACAGTGGAGAAATATCATGAATTTTAAATGTCTGACAAAAACTACATTTAAGTCTAGTTTTAGTGGTCTTGATAAAAACGTAACTTACTCTTTGTCAGTTTTAGTCATCAAAGATCTATTTCTGTTAGTCTTAGTCTAGTTTTTGTCGTGGAAAAAAGGCTGTGGAATAGTTTTAGTCATGTTTTAGTTGACAAAATTAACACTACAGGTATGCTTTTAAATTTTCAAAATATTTGTGCATTTTTGACTCAAATAAAATCAATATTCATTTATTCAATTAGCATTTTAAATTTCATCTTCACTTGGCATAATTTATGACATTAAAATGAAAAAGACATTTAAATTTAAATTTTCTGAAAATGTTCTGTTAAATGATTCTCATTATTTAAATGGAATAGCTCATTTAAACATTAATAGGAATTATCAAAAATGCTTTATAATTTTTAAAAAGTGATTGCACTTTTTGACTCAAATGAAATGATAAAAGAATCTTTTTTTCTCATTTGTATTTTCATTCCATCAGTTTGCTCATCCTCATCTACAGAAGAGGATGGGGCTACTGAATTTTTTTTTTTTTTTTAGTAGAGTGTTCTATTATTTTTTTAACTTGTGAGAAAAAAGTCAGAATTCTGAGATTAAAGTCAGAAATCTGAGGAAAAGGAATTCTGAGACAAAAAGTCAGAATTTTGGGCAAAAAAGTCAGGATTCTGAGAAAAATAAATCAGAATTATGAGTTCAAAGTCAGAATTCTGTGAAACAAAATCAGATTTATAAGTTCAAAGTCAGAATTTTGACATTAAATTCAGGACTTTGAGATTAAAGTCAGAATTTTGAGACTAAAGTCAGAACTCTGAGTTCAAAGTCAGAATTTTGAGATTTAAGTCAGAATTCTGAGAAAAAAAATTTAGAATTCCAGCTCCTGAAAAATGTCAGACTTTAATTCCAGATTTCTGACTTTAATCCCAGAATTCAGATTTTTTTCTCACAAGTTAAAAAAATTTGCATCTCATTTTTTTTTCAATGGCCCTAATCCTCTTTCCCTAAAATATAGATCACTGAGTATAAACTGTTCTTTAAAACCAATTTAATGTGATCATTTGTGCTTTTTGTTCCCACAATTCACATACTCCTCGTCTACTTGTATTGACTTACGTAGCAGATTTGCCTCTCGCAATATGGCAGTGACACAGACAGCCAGCCAAATCAATGAGGCGTCTACGTATTATGTCTGTTTGCTCACTACCAGCAAGTGGAAAAACGTCATACTCTGTGAAAAAGTTGGCTGAAGAAATGATAAAACAAGACATATGAAGGAAACTTAACTTAAGTTTAACTTAAAAAATTTAGAAATATTACTTTAACACAATGTTGATGCTTCTCATATTTGTCAGAGCTGGCTAATAGACTAACCTTTAACCTTTGGGCTTACTAGCAAGTGCACCGGCCCTTAAGGACTTCAAAAGTATGAACTGACTTATCATTTGTTGATGGATACAGTTTAAAATGAATGCAAACAAAGGACAAACACCTAGTTTACGGAAGAGGATTAGGGCCATTTTCGAGGGAGTAAATAATTTTGGACAAGTTGAGATTAAAGTCGAAATGATGAGATTAAAGTCGAAATGTCGAGAATAAAGTAGAAATTTCAAGAATAAAGTTGAAACACAATTTCAAGATTAAAGTCAAATGGTGAGAAAAAAGTCAAAATTCCGAGAATAATGTTAAAACACAATTTCGAGATTAAAGTTGAATGACGAGAAAAAAGTTGAAACTTGTTGTTACTAACAGTTGATCATAGATGCTGTGTGTTTATGTGGCAAAGAGAGAGAATCTCTTCGTTGTTAAATCCATTAATAAGGTATTTCACATATTCGTAGTCATGAGGCATAAGGCATTTTGTAGAGGCAGGCACGATTCTCTTAACCTGACACGTTAGATGGATGTGTTTCACACATCCATCTGGAAAACCTTCAATTCTAAGCGTTTGGGAAAGGGCAGAGGATTTAAAAAAAATTGGAGTATGATTAGATGAACATTATGTCTGTCACATCTCTACGGGCCTATCTGAGCAACAAAAGACGTGATGTAGCCTCGACCGAGGTGCCTTTGAGCAGCTACCGAGGCATAATGCGAACCATGGCGACTATAGACGTGTCAGTACACGACTTTTGTCGTTTTTGAAAAGAAAACAACTCACTGCTGTTCTTTGTTCTTCTTTTAACGAAGAAATGTTGTCAAGTTCTGATAAAACTAGTGCTAACAGCATCCATGCTAATCTCTTCCACCATAATTGCACCGGCCTCTTGTTGCTACTCGCTTACGTCAGGACTCTGTCGCGCCTGAAAGTACTGCCCCTAGTTGCTGATTGGTCCTGTCACTTTCTAACTGGGCTCAAACGGTTCAGGCGGGAGCTTTGCAAGATGGATTTGCCAGTAAGAAACAAGGAAATGGGCGTCTCCATCTGCTTTTCTAGGTTATGATTCTCTGTTATTGACTTAAATACTCATCAACAGGAGAGACAGAACAGCGCTCGTCTTCCTCTCCATCTGATCACCGGTGGAGACGCACAGGTGACAGACTCAACCTCGGTAATGGGAGAGCGAAGGAAGATTCATCAATCGTTTATTGATCAGCCTTTGTTGTGGTTGGATTGACGACATCAATATAAACAAATCTACTGACATATCTGAAGGAAAGCATGGAGGCGCTGCATGAAAGCAGCAATGAAAACATGGGGATTTTTATTTCTAAATTCCATACATAAATGTAATGTACATTGTCTACATGGCATTTTACAATTAACATTTTCTTAATGTACCATACAAAATATTGTTAACTAGAGTTTCCAATTAACAACTCTTGACAAAGTGTTCCTTTTTTTTTTTTTTTGCCTTTTTTAACATTTTGTCATTAGCAGCAACTTGTCTATGATCAATAAACGAGCGATCAATCTCCCTTCACTCTCCCATTACGTAATGAGGTTAAGTCTGTCACCTGTGCGGCTCTACAGGTGATCAGAGAAGAAGAGGAAGAGAGACACGAGCACTGTTATGTCCCTCCTATAGATGTATGAATATTCAAGACAACAACAGAGAATCGGGACAGTCTCTACAAAATTCCTTATGCCTCATGTCAATGAATTTGTGAAATTATACCTTATTATTGGATTGATTCTCTCTCTTTGCCACATAAACACACAGCGTCTATGATCCACTTAGAAATAACAAGTTTTGACTTAATTCTCATCATTTTGACTTTAATCTAAAATTTTTAGTTTCAACTTTATTCTCAAATTTCTGACTTTTTTCTCGTCATTTCGACTTTAATCTCGACTTGTCCAAAATTATTTTCTCCTTCAAAAATGGCCCTAATCCTCTTCTGTACCTAGTTTAAGGTAAGATAACTTGTTTGGTATTAAAAGGAGATTAATTCCCTTCTGAAACACCGCTCAGAATTTCTCATGCATAAAACGAGGCAAAATTATTACTTTAACTCCTCAAAACCCAGTCATCTACTAGCTATGAAACTTCAGACGGAAGAGCATTTTGCTCATATTTTTTTTTTTGCATCAAAGACAAAGATGGCATTAAACAATCAAACCCAAAGGAAGTAAATGCTTCTTTCGCCTCCTTTTATCAGGAGTTATATAAATCAGAAAGAAATTTCAACAAACATATTTGCAATAACTTTTTAAATAACATCAAACTATCTCGCCTTAGTAAAGATGACTCCGCAAAATTAGATGGCCTTGTTACATTGCAGGAATGCGAAGCAGCTGTTCAGGATATGCGCAAAGGTTGATCACCGGGGCCGGATGGTATTCCACCCGAATTCTACCTCACTTTTTGGCCTTTGATGGGCCTGCTGTTGGTGGATATGATCCAATATTCAATCAAAGAGGGTTCATTTTCTAGGGATGTTAATTAATTTCGCTACTTCTTAAAAAAGGAAAGGATCTGGTAGAGTGCGCTAACTACAGGCCTCTTTCACTTTTGAATGCAGATTTAAAGATCTATGCAAAATTATTGGCCCGGTGGCTCCAAGCACATTTGACAGAGCTGGTTCATTGTGACCAGACAGGGTTTATAAAGTCTAGACTGGCCACAGATAATATTAGAAGATTATTACACGTTATAGATGGCGTCCAAAGCTCAAGTTCCCCTGCTGCTGTCCTTTCGGTAGATGCATGAAGGCCTTTGACCGTCTGGAGTGGCCTTTCTTGTGGTCAGTGCTTGAGTCTATGGGATTTGGCATGCCTTTCATTATCATGATTAAAGTGTTGTATAAAAACCCAACAGCCGTAGTGCTCACAGGCAAAACTAGCTCTCCGCCCTTCCCTATCTTGAGAGGATCAAGACAGGGCTGTCCGCTCAGTCCCTTGTTATTCGCGCTTTCTCTTAAACCACAGGCTCAAGCCATCCGCAGCTCACCCACAAGCTCCCCAGTTTCTATTAATGGAACCAACCATCACATCTCATTGTATGCTGATGACGTCTTATTGTATTTAAACAACCCAGTGCAAAGTATCCCACATGTTTTGACTATCTTTGAACATTATGGCAAGCTTTCCGGTTTCAAAATAAATTGGCAGAAATCATTTTGCTACCTTTAAATCAGGCCATGTGTAATGCACCCATCCCTGCGTTTATTCCAGTCACTAAAAACTTTACTTATCTGGGAATAGATGTTTATCCATCCATACAGACATTAATTAATAACAATTTTTGTAATACACTTAACAAAGTAGTGGCGGATCTTGACAGGTGGTCTAGCCTGCCAAATTCACTTCGTGGCAGGTTAGCTATTATTAAAATGAATATCCTGCTTAGAGTCAATTTTGTTAGCTTTCGTTGCTTGCTTGTTAGAGTAGGGCATTAAGTTGAGTGCACAGCTAAAGTTGCCCGATAGAGGCAGAGAGTTTAGGTGGGCGAAAAGCATTTGTTGTTTTTCTCAGAGGAACTGGTTGTGAGTTATTTACTTGAGTACTTGATGTGGTTGGTGTTTGATTTTTGGTTTATGTCATGTTGCACATCTGATTTCCTTTGTTTTCTCGCCAAAAAGGCTGAAATAAATATTGTTACTAGAGTTAAATATGTCACATGCTGCTATTGGGACTTTTAATGTTTTTGGGCAATAATCTTAGATTCTGCTCAACAACAGCAGATTCCTGTCTTAAATTCAAAGTACTTTGAAATATTTATAGCAGATGTGTGGTTAGCCTCATCTGGTAATATTTCATTTTTTTCTTTAAAAGATAGATTTATTTATCCTGACACGCCAGATGGATTTGTTTGGATTTGCCAGTAAGAAATACGGAAATGGGTGAATCCATCTGCTTGCAAGGTTGAGATTTATTATTAAGGTGTTTGAAGAGATTTGCATTTAAAATTAACAATGTAAATTCAGAGGGTTTGTCAGGGATTAATTGTGTATTAGTTAGAGTGAGTGTCTGATTAATCTCTAATATCTTTTGAAATCGGTGGTTTGTTTGAGCTGCTGATTAGTTTATTTCACTTTGAACGCATAATGAAGTTGTGAGAAGACTAATTCTGAATTATGCACGCTTATTTACCCAGGTCTTTCTGTAGTGAATCAATCTGATCTCCTTCAGCAGATTGCTTGCCATCATGCTATTCTCTCAGCTCTATATTTATTATTTCTTTAGTAATCTGCTGAAGCCACACATAAAAAGCTGACAGGCAGAGCTTTTCTAGTTATTAAAGTTTTATTTATCCAACAAATAATAAACAAACAGGCAATATCAATGCTTTAAATTACAAAAACATCCAACTGCTAGCGGTATATTTGCTCATTAAGGGAAACCTAAGTAGACAGACATCAAGCAGTTACAACAGATTCTCCAGATCCTCACTGTGTTTCAACATGGCTTTGAATAAGTATGATCTCTTCTCCCCTTAATCATGTCTCTAGCTCACATTTGTTCATGTGATATCTTTTCTAACGAGGGTTTCAGTCGTCATTGAAAGTCTGGTACAGATGTATTTTTACATTACCAGAGGATTACTGTAGCAGCTGTGACCCAATATACGTGACAACAGTCAAATTTAGAAATATCAGGCAATTCTGTTTGGTCTCAGAGAAGGCAAATTCTTGGGATACAGGCACTGTTAAATCCAAAACTTTCCAATGTATTTTAATACTTTTTCCCATAATAGATTAATAGTTTACAGTTTGGAATTGCATATAAAATGTTCCTGTTTTAGCACCTGTGTTATAACTTACACTAAATCTCCCCCTTTCCTCCATTATATATTTTCCTTTATCTGACAGCATTTCTAACCACTCTTGTTCAGTAAACCACTCCCTAGGTCAGTCTGCCAAGTGATCCTAAAACACATTCTTCTTCTTCACAGTTCTATTGCCCTTTTAACTATTAAAAAAAGCTTTAAGAAAGCCGTATTTAAGAAAAAACCCAACATTGGATTTTTTTCTGTTTGAATTTGCCGTTAGTACCACAGTCTTATTTGTTGGATTTACAAAGATTTACTCACAGAGCTTTGATTTCTAAGTTTTAATGAGAAATGTCAGGATTTAAAAAAAAAAAAAAAATGTTTTCATTGACATTTCATTCATCCCATTAGTTAAATCAGACATATCTTTTGTGTCCAAAGATGACTATTACATTTACAGGTTAGAAAGAGACTTAAAAAAATACCAATATTCATGCTGCTCTTAGGTTTTGTGTCTGTTGTTACATTTTGAAGCAAGCAAATATTTTTCTCCTCATAATGTAATAATTATATAAAATTATAGTGAGTCAATACTGTATGGATTAACATGGTTATTGATTAACAATAGAGTTTAACCTGCATTAAAAGCATTATCAAGAGTTTTTATTGCATTTTTTGTCACATAACAAGCAGATGTTACATTTTTATCTCTTATACAAGGCTTGATCTCAGTGATTTGTGTTTTCTTATAAATATATACCTTAGAACTGTGGTTTTCATCCGTTTTTGTCCAAGGCACACCTAAGATCAAGTCAAAATCTCAAGGCACCCCATATCCATATTGATATTGAATTACCTCTTTAAATCATGTTAGGCTAGGTAAAATTGTTGTATGTTTGTAGTAATAACATAATGTGGTTGTAGGAGTCCCACGGCACACAAAGACTAGCCTCAAAGCACACCAGTGTTCCTCTGCAAGCCATTCGAGAGACCCACCTTAGAGTACAAACAACCTCTTGGGACAGAGATTGCACACACTACAGTACATAGTATCAAAGGCTAAAGTAAGTTAATAAATTGGGCAAAGTTCATTGTCAGAGCCTTAAAATATAGCCAGAGAGTGTGTGGGTTACTGTCAGTTGTAGCTGTAAATTATGCTAGATGCCCCCCCATGCAGTGACGTTGTGTTGAAATATACCTTTTAATTTTTTTTATTTGTTTTAAAATGAATTCAATTTGAACTCAGTATGAAGTTATATTTGTTTTCTTCCAGTGCCACATTCATGTGGAAAAAATAGGTCGATGAAATCCACACCAAGTTCTGGCTGTGATTACACATTTTGTCCCCTAGATAGTGCTGTAAGCTTAGAATAACTTGGGTTCTGGTTTAATAAAATCACAAATGCTTGCAGAGCTGTAACTTCTCAGCAGTGTTCTGTTTGGCATGTCAGGTTATGCTAAAGCTGCTCTTACATACTGTTACCTTGGACTGAGTGACCACAAGAAGTCATAAAACAGTTCAAACAGAACCTGGGACATGTTTGGGTTTTGCCTGATAGTTATAGTTGCTGGTTGCTGTGAATGAAATTATGCAGATGCACTTTGGTTTAGATTTGTTGGTTGTTGATTTTAAGGAGTTTTTGTTAAACTGTGCCTGGTTTACTCTGATAAATTGATGGTGTTTGTGTCTTATCTAAGCTGCTGTGTACTCATACAATCAGCACTATGGACAGGGTGAGATTAAGATTAGATTACACTTTTGTCTATAAATTCACTGTATTGAGAATTTTGTGGGCTATTTGAATTCCTTCATACAGAAAATCAAAACCCTGTTAAATAATCTTTAAGTAGTTTTGCAAAAACAGTAACAGCATCATTGCACAGATTTGTCATTTGTAACTGCAGTGAAGACACACGTTTCTGAAATTTTTAAGAATTATTTAAGATATCTAATATCAAATAATATTTTAAGCTGGTGAAATTTAAACATAGAGAGTGCTCCACTCTTTGAAGACGACTATTTGAAGTGCTAACATCATAGTTACTGCACTTTCTTTACTTGTCTTTGGAATACTTCCTAAACTGGAGCGTTTGAACAGTACACAACTAACAAGATCCAATAAAGTTACATAGAAAGAAATGTGAAGAGGAAAAATGCTCATTTTTGTCTTCAGCTCTCTCTCTTACAAATGTTGTAGTGAGATGGTGCCCGTTATGGCTTCTTGGATTGGTCTACAGTGGACAGGCTAAAGTTTTCACTTTTCCAGTTGATGCTACCTGCAGGGATATTCAGCCTAATCATTTGGCAGGATCAAAAAGACATTGAACGAAGTTGACCTCTTACTGAGAGATACTTTAAGTTCACAAAAAATTAGTTCAAAGTTGGCACTTTTACAACATTTCGACCATAAAAATTCTTCTAATTAAAAATGAAAAACAAACTACAAAATAAGTTAAAAAAAAAAAAAAATAATAATAATGATTCCACCAAAATGTAAAGTATTTATGTTTGACTTATGGCAGGTTAATCTACACTTTCACAATAGAAACAA
The DNA here is from genome assembly GCF_018320785.1 of Cheilinus undulatus. NCBI lineage: Eukaryota > Metazoa > Chordata > Actinopteri > Labriformes > Labridae > Cheilinus > Cheilinus undulatus. The sequence goes on from NC_054865.1 coordinate 16,261,591, forward strand.
ATGGCTCTTTAAAGGTTTGGTTCATTCATTCACTAGATGGCAACATTGTTGTACAATAGAAGTCTCATATTTCAGAGGTAGTAAGCAAGAAGAGACAGGGTTAAGCTTTTCTGAAGAGTATTTTTAGAGCAGTTTTAGCCTTTACTTAGCAGACAGCATAGTAAAAAGAGAATGAACATAGAGGAGAGACTGGGAGACAACATGCATTAAAATGTTGAGGGTCAAAACTGCAATGCCTGCTTTGAGGACTATAACCTCTCTACATGATAAAACTGCAAATCAGGTGCTCCAGATTTGAACCTCTAACATAAAAACCAAGGTAGTCTTGTATGTACAAAGATGAGTCATTAGGAAGTGACGATGAGTCAACTTTCCACTTGTAATGAAATCTGAATACGTTGAGCTGTTGAAAATAGGTGAGCAGAGCCTTAACACGGGCCTCTTTAAGGCTGCATGAGTCACCATCCCCTCCTGCTGTTGGACTTCAAACCACATTTTTACCGGTAAACTTCCTTTCCTCTTCTTGATCAATGATTAGAGGTGTCAGTACATCTTAAACCACTGTCACACTTGAACTCCTTTTAAGTTCTGTCAGAGGCTTTATGAAAAAAAGAGAAAATGACTAAACGGTGTCACAGTTTTGTATCATTGAGGCATTAATGATCATTGTTAAAATCAGTGTGGTAGGTCTTTTTCATCCAAGAATAGGACAGCTACAGCATGTCTAAAAGGAATTCAAAATGAAATACTTGATGTAAAGGTTAAAAACTGTACAATAACAGTGCGCTCATCTTTATTGTATGGGTCAGTAATTCAAACAGATGTTAAAATGAGAGGACTGGCTGGTCTGGTCACTGAAAAATAGGTGATATAGCATCTCTCAGACCTGAGAAATATTTCGTTGGATATTATATTTGGTTTGTTGTGATTGTAAGGCAACGACCTCTTACATTAAAAAGACCTTTGAGTTGTGGCAATGTGTTTTGCTTTGCATTTACGTTCATTTCTTTAAGAAGAAGAAGAAGAAAAGAAAGTGCCTCATGTAAACGTTTTCTGTAAATTTAGGCGCATCAGGTGTCAGTGGAGCTCCACTGTGTGAGGGGAATATTATTGATTCATAAATAACCTGCCATCGGGGATGACCGTGTTTGAACAAATGTGCTCTCTCTGCAGTATCACTGCTCAAAGTGTCCTGATGTTGAGAGTGGTCACCACATGTTTATGCATAATATGATGAGATTTTTTTAAACGTGCATTAAACCGATTACAGGCTGTATAGTGCGGCCAAAGTTATTGGAACTTGTATGATTTTTTTTCACAGTTAAGCATCCCAATATTTTTTAACAATTACCCGAGTAAAAATGAAGCCCAGTGATCTGTATAAATATCAGAAAACAAACATATTTAAAAGTAATGTCCAATAGAGGGCAGAGAAGTACTACAAATGTAAATTCAGAGTTTCATTTTGCTCCTTCACTCATTCAGACTACATTATTTTCATGAGATGAATGCAGCTGTGCATATCCAATAACAGTGAATGGCATTAATACCACTCTGTGTGGATATTTGAATTCATACTGTAATTGTTATTAATTGGTATGTTGTGGTCTGGGGAGTTTAATTATGGCTACTGTGTGTGTTTTTTTTTTTAAACATGACCTGAACTGGAATGGGTAATATTGCGTTTGTCCAATAAACACAATTATCCTGAATCCAATTAGTCCCAATTCTAGTGTGAGGGTTCATCCCTCCCACATCCGGCTCACCTTTTCAGGTCCCTGTACCCCATACCACAGTAAGGATTAATTATTCAGCTACAATTAGTGTGATGTCAATAGTAATTGCCACCAGAGCAGTGCTCCCCTGACACTGAGGCGGCCTGTTGTGAGATTACGCTTCTCTCATGTTAAAATTCCCTGTTTCAATCAACTTAGTGTATGTGTTCACACTCAGACACACACATGCAAACACACATCACACACAGAGATGCGACCCCGTGCCCAGCCAGGGGCAGGCATGCATGAGTGCACTCCAATAACTCCAACCAATTTACACACACCGAATACACACTAAGACTTTCAGTCAAATTTGAGAAAAATGACTGTAAAACATAGATAAGTGTGTTTCTCTTTCCTTTAAAATGTTAATGTTTAATAATAGACACATATTTGCTGTGCTGCTTGCTGACGTCTGGTAATTGCCCAGAGTCCTTCACATTACAAACAGGAGATTACAGAGGTTTATGCACAGACTTAAATATGCTGCTTTTGTTGTTGACATGAATTAAAATGCTAATGACATCCAAAAAACTCCAAAAAGCACTTACATATTTTACCTAAAATGAACCCTCTGCTGGGCTTTGGGTTTGTTTAAAAAAAATCTTTTTTTTCCAATTTTGATATAGAAATAAAGATAAAACTCAGAAATACTCTGTATCAGTGTTAGCCAGTCCTGACACACTTGCAAGACAATTGTCACTTCTACTTGGCAGCAGCCCAGATAGTGGTTGGAGAAAAAAAACTACCCACCCCACCAGGTATCCACAAACAAATATCACATTTTTGATATTATTCAAACATGCACCTATGATAATGCTTATTGATGTTGGTTGTTTCAACAGCATTGAGACGTCTTCTTTATGAAACAAAAGCGTTTCTTTTTTTCCTTTTCTTTAAACATTTTCAGAGAGGTTGAAAGTTGGACTGAACAATATGGGAAACTAATCTAATTGCAGTTGTTTCCCCCAATATTACAATTACGATTATACATGCAATTCTTTTTTTAAAATTCCTCCTATTATTAATTTCTTTTAACAAACACAAGTAATACATTTTTCTATATTATAACCAACATAGTAGTCTGGGCTATTTTGAAAAACAAACAAACAAACAAACAAACAAAACCGTCTAATTATTATTTTGATTCATACTGCAAACTTGTTGTGTAGAGGGAATCTTCTCATTTGATCAAGAAAATCATCAACAAAAATATGGAAAGTAGGATTTTTTGTAGACCATTCTAAAAAGACACCTTTATGTTTGCATTATGTGTAGAGCATAGTGTCCCTGCTGCAACAGAACTGGTATTTTGGCACACATTTCAGTTTAAAGAAATATTGCACCATCTGCGATTTGAATTTGCAGCAGGCCATATTGCGATTTAATCTAAATTTCTTTTAATTGCCCAGCCCTAGTTGAAGGTACATAATATACATCCTGTGTCCTTTACACATTAAACACAAGAAACCCACTGTCTGTGCTGTCCACAGCCTTCAACCCTGTTGTGAAAAACAATCTCATGTTAAACAGCATATTACCCAGGCGGCCGACGTTGTCAAAACATTTTGGCTTTTTAAATAACTGGCCCTTACCATTAAGGTGTTTCAAGTATTTAATTTCTCAGTTTTCACATGTCTCATGCGTGTAGTGTCTGGTTTCCTTCCTTTAAGTCAGCTCAATACCTTTGTCAGATTTTTTACTACCCTGATTTAACTTTAAAATCTCACAGATTTTCCTCCTGCGAGCACATTTTCCTAAGACAGCACCTGGTGATTTTGTCATTTCTTAATTTTCTCTCTGCAATGATGGCATTAAACTAATGTGGACATGGTGCCTTATGCACAGGCTGCCACTTTAGTTTGAAGATAGTCCTGTTAATACAGCAGTCAGTGCCCTCATACTGATGTGTGTCTGTTATGTTTGAGTGGACATGGATAATTAATCCACTAGAGGTCGTTGTCTCTCACTGACTTACTTTGAAGCTGCTCCATCCGTCCCATACTGGAGAAAGAGCGGTCTGTCCTCTGCCCAGCTGTTCTCTTGTTGTCTGTCTCTGTGCCCAGGGAAGATAACTTCATTGATATGTTTGTATTTTCTAATAACTAACTCAATATTCAGTGATATTTCCTCAGAACACTTGAGTAAGTTCTGCCTTTTTTTTTTTTTTTTTAACAAATGATTCTTTATTGCTGTGTTTTGCTTCTTTGGTTGAACTGTTGGCTGCATTACTCAATACTGCCCCATGATTGGCGGTGGTGTTGCAATGTTTGGTCCATATCCGTAAGCTTTGAGAAAACAGATGAAAAATGGATGAAATGAACGCAAAGTACTCAGAGACCTCAGAGAGACACAGCTGTCAGTTTGAGTCTGCAGGCTGCAAAGGCTTTTGTAAATTCACTGACTGACCCCAGAATTAAACAGATCAACAGGCTTTACGATTAAAGTCTCAGTTTTGGTTTTCGTACTCAGTTTTTCCATCCCTCTCTCCCATTGTCCTGTGCACACGAATGGACATTATATTGTTAATTTCTAATATACAGTACTCTTTTGTCTTGGTCACGGCTGTTTTTTACAAAGATTTCAACATCTTGAGTAAAGAGGAATATATATTGATAAAAGAAGACAAGATAAGTAAAAGGCTGTGACTGCCATAAAACAGTGATTGAAGCTGAGAGAGAGAAAGAGGTTAGGAGTTTGTAATCATGTTTCAAGGTTAGAGGATGGTGTTGAAAAGTTCATTTCTTATGGATAAGCACACAAGAAGAAAAAACATGTAACTGCAAAAATTACAAAGTGAACGTATCTGGTTTATAACAGCTTTATGGCCATCCTCACACCACCATGTGAGTGATGGCACTTCATTTCTTTGTTAGAATGTGGAATTTACATTCATGCACCTGTAGTACCAGACAGATATTGAACAAATTAGATTAGGTCACTTTTACAAAAACATAATTTCATGACAAATTGAAATGTACAAGAACTAGAAGAAATAAAGAATAAAGTTCTCAATTCTTTTGGAGAGGATCCCCAAAACCGTCCGCCCCATTTTTATTTAAAGGACTTGAATAAACACAGTAGCTTTTATGGAGTGGGGTAGTGGTATGAGCAGAAGTGGGTATACTCTGTGGCAGTGTTTCTCAACTGGTAGGTCACGACCCAGGACTGGTGGGTCATGGAGCAGACTGTGTGTCTGGAAAAAATGGTGGCAAAAGTGATATTGGGTACATTTAAGTGTTTTATCAATATTTCACCTCATTTATCTTCTTTTCTTGCAATGAAACAGCTATTTTTATCATGTTAATTAATTTCTCAAGATCTCTGAAAAATTGGCTGAATTTGACACATTTACACATTTTCTCTAGGTATTTCACCTGTTGAGTAATTCAGGATATGATCAGTATTGACTTGTAATTCTCTGCCCCCTCTCCCCTCCTTATTTAACCTTTGAATCTTATCTATGAACATACAATAACCAGATATCACTGTTATTATCAGTATTTGTTCTTTGTTTTAAAGCAAATGTAAGGTTGTACAAAGAGATAAACAGCAGAAAAAATCCACTGTTATGTTGGTAATTGAATATTGAGGATCAATGAACACACATTTTATGTGTAAGAGGAAGCATATGCTCTTTAAATTACCAGTATTGTATCAACCACAGTACAGCCATATACAACCAGTTTATATTGACATATCTTCTTCCCTGCTTCTATATATTATCTCTGTTTCTTTTCCATTGTGCCTTGGTGTGATTTAATTTCACCTCTCCCACATGTGTAATCTATTAGACCCGGTGATAAAGGAACCACTTTATGTTTCCATTGATTTTTAAACTGAATTTCATTTTGACTTAGAGGATTATGAATCTCATTACTAATTTCACACATGCTTGGTTAGTCAAACTATTGAACTTCTGTTATCACAGTCAAGTTTGTGCAGCCAGACAGAAAAAAATGATCCTCTGAGCAGAGAGAACTAACTACTTGAATGATGAAAATAGAATCATGTGATCACCTTGAATAGATAATACATTAACTCAGTTAAAGTTCTGTTGCTATAGGTCTGTCAGCTCCGTGTTGTTGTGTAGTGTGTGTAAAAGATTTGTGTGCCATGCTTACAGTGTGTGCCTGGTCTGGACTGGCTGTTGAAACATCTCACTATGGGGCGGAGAGTATTGATGGTGGTGATAAAGACATGTAATAATGTCATAAAGCCCGGGAAGACAAGGAGCTGTAAGTGAAGATTGGCTGAACAGTGTAACCAGTAATCAGTCAGCGGGCTGAAAAATGACAGGGCCAATGTGTGTTGATAGAAATAGGGAATAAAACATGGGGCCCATGAAGGCTGAGCTGAGCAGAAGAGGAAGAGGAGGGTGGGGGAGTAGAGGTGACCTGCTCTTAGAGGGGACAGCCTGTCGCACTTCCTGATTACAACCAATAGGTCTCAATTTCACATGACAACACCAACTACTCATCTGGGGCAGCATGTGTATTATAGAGCTTAGAGGAGAGAGGGGAGGTGGGGTTAATGTCCCATTGGGTTTATAATACCTTCCTAAAAGAGTAACCTCTATAAGGTGAAGAAGAATTTTGTGCCAGCACTTTTCCTCAGTTGGTAAGTCAGTCGCACAGAGTGTGGACTCAGATTCAGACCTGCAGATTTATCCTTTTTTATTTCCATCTTTTCTATTTATAATTATTACATCACTAAATTGACTATGTGCAAGCCTTTGTATGCTCTGCAAACAAAAATCTTCCTTGAAATCATTCTTAATGATAAAACTTATTTACCATATCATACATAGCACTTAATGCAATACCAATTTCCATGCTTTTTAGAGGAATTGTTTTCATTTGTGGCCTCTACAAGCAAAGTTTTATTGCTTTTTTATAGCTGCTGCATATCCACTCCTGTGTGGCTTTCACCGGTTTGTTTTAATCAGTTTTATTAATATAAATCATGTTTCTAACTTGTCTGATTGAAACACTACAGCAGCCAAATTGCACTTTATTTTTGACAAATGAATCTGATTTAAACCAAGTATTGGAAGTTGAACTGTCAGTGGGCTTCAGGCTTTCTCAGTGAACCCACTCTGTTTGCCCACCCACTCGAGTTTTATGCAGATAAGACCGAAGGCTTTTCCCTCCCAGAGCTGGGCGGGTGCCCAGTATGCAGGAGTTTATCTGGCATCCACGTCCCTCCCTCCATATTTCACTTCTGGTTCTTCTCTCTCTTTCTGATAGCTTTATCACTGCGGAGGGGTCAGATGCTGACACCAGCATAAGGGCCGCTTAAATCGCTCTAAACAACATCTATCATGGACCCTATAAAATAAGCTTCATGGCATGCACAATACCCCGGCCTCGTGCTTGGAAATGCTCGTCTATCATGTGGCTGCTTGACTCCAGAAAGCCTTTTTTGATGATATGTACAGGATTCAGAGGAGGAGGGTTCTGATTTGGCCATAATCAGTCTTTATGAGTAATTTTAGATTATAGACCGAATGTGAAATCTATCATCGAGAGAGGCAGGTAGGCTGAATTGCAGGTGATAAATGGCACTAGCCTACAGTTATACCTATCGATCAGGAAGAAGCTTGTTATCAGAAAAAAAACCCCTTTTTGATTGTTAAAAAATGGCAAAAAAGGCAGCGACTATTTTTCTTATTTACGAGGTGGAAGCAAGTCAGTAGAGACAGTGTGTAAAAGGAGGGAGAGGACAATAATAGTCTTTGAATAGACCTATGCTAATACCATTTGACTGGTTGCTCATATGGATGAGATAAATGTTTGGGAGGCAGCTGTTTGAACAGAGAGAAGACTGTTATAGCTCTTAAATCACAAGGATCCTGCAGGCTGTTCAGCAAACTCAAGATTAATAGCTGGATGAGAACTGAGTGCATCAAACTGTTGGTTCTCTGAGGTCACAAAAATGTAAAATAACATGTATCATGAAATCCTGTACATCTGATAACTGTTTTATTAATTTAAAAGGTTAGCTGTGGCTTATACACCAGAATGACTAGTATACCAGTATGAAATGCTCAGACATGTGATGTTATTACCACAAGAACCTGCAGTTGCCGCTGGCAGACACTGCACAAGACCTCACAAGGTTGAAAAATTCATCCCCTTTTCTGTGTATTACAAGCGTCCACTTCCTCTCTACTAATCAGCGCGTACTGGAATACACAACGACACAAACCACACCAGTAGGGTTAGTGCCACATTTGAACTGCTTTACGCTGGTAAAGCTAGTTTGCTGTATTATAGCAAGTAGACGCACACCCAGACCTTATTACTGCTAGGCCTAGAATCAATAAATCACTTAACTTGTCTGACAAAAAGCAACACATCACGCTTCAAAATAAAGAAATAGAAGAACAGATGAGAAAACCACAATGAGAGCCATTTGTCCACCTTTGGTGTTTTAAAAAAAAAACACAAAGGTTTGTAAGTTGCCTCGTCAAAGTAGGGACTCAAATTTGACTGAGATGCTGTTGCATGGCTTTAAACAGGCCTTTCATGCGTGAAAACCCTCTGATGTGGCGTCAAATTCTGAAACGAAGAGTGGGCCAAAATGGTGGTGATGTGAAAGAAAAAAAAAATGTTGAGACTTTTATTTTTGAAAGTGTCAATGTGTTAAACTAATTTAACTAATGATAAAAGGCACTGTGTCAGTATGCTGTTTTGTTTTATGCTTTAATAATGTGAGTAGTAATGTTTGTATGTTTCTGTGGCTGAAATCAAAGATTATGGGTAACAAGCCTTTGGAAAAACTTTGAGGCCTAGTCCACACTGAGATGAAAACGATCTATATCTTTATTCGTAATAAAAAAAGAAATGTCTGCATAAGCACAAAACCACTGAAAACGCTGTAGTTTGTACACCAGGCGTGTTAGTGGCGCTGTAATGCTGCCAAAGAAATACGTCAAAAATGGACAAGATGTTGCATGTCATGCTATTTGCATCTGTTTCTGAGAAATGAAACCACATGTTCAACTGCTTTAGCCTGTTTTTGTGACTGTCCGCCATGTTTACTTCCAAGACTTCTCTGTTCTTGCTCGCTTTGTTGACTTCCTCTTGTAAGATTGTATTTTTTCCAGGCATGTGGAAGTAAGACACTGATAAGGAAACTGTTATGATTAAATGTAGATGATGTTGTTGGTTTAAACCAGTTGGAACTGGTTCTCAATCGGAGCAAGTTCCTTGATTCCCATCACTACTATTGTTGTTGTTGCAGGGTTAGCACATGTGGGTTACGGGGGCTATGATGTGATCATTTCAGAAAAGAGGTGCTTTGTTGTATGGACAAAGATGCAAAGGGTGGCATGTATGTATTTGTTCTCTCTGGGACCCCTCTGGGATCTGACTATTCATAATAAAGGGTGTGGCTGATCTGACTGGCAGATAGGTGGTGTAGATGTTGGTCAAGAAGCTTTAGGTCCCCCCCTCAGCTGAGACAGCATTTCCAAAGTCTGCTTCAGAAGCCAATGAGTGACACCACCAAGTCTACGCCTGTGTTTTTACAGTCTGTTGTGTGTTCACATATTTGACCTTATCTGTAATTTATTGTTCACAGTAGTTTAGTAAACAAGTCATCTCATGAAATAAACATATTTTTATACCTCATTTAAAATGGGACATATGTGAAAGCTCAATCTCATGTATCTCTTTTATTCATTGACTTGTTTTAGGATTAAAGTAAAAGGCTTGAGTCCCTGCAAGCAATCTTAAGTGGAGGAGCAGAAAGTGTCTGGAGGAGCCAAAAAAGAGAACAATCAATGACCCAGAAAAGAGAAATTATTGTCCAAGCCCATCACTTAATTTCTTTAAAAGCCCATTGAGAAGTCAGAACAGCTCAATGTGCATCCACTAAAGTTAACACTCTGGGTATGCCATACAATTTAATTATCTGGACATGATTCATTCGGTGAGTGGTCACCCATTCGATGGGACCATTTATGTGCCAGCGTATTCTTTACAGCTCAAGAATCCTCCTTTTGGTCAGTAATCACTGGACTGTACAAATGTAATTTAGATACTTGATTGAGGGGGAGATTTTGCTAATTAAGAGTTTTTGTTGAGTGCGTAATCATTTTGGATGGTTATTCATCAGGAATAATGTGATGATTAGCCCTGTGGCACAGTAAGTGCTGCTTATCTGCTGAAAGACAACTAAGGATTCCTAAGCAAATATAACAACATGTAAGTTTTTGTAAGCCCAAGAAAATATTATAATTATTATCATTCTTATTATTACTATCATTACACCTGGGGAAAGATGTCTGAATGATTCATGATTTATGGGTGGGAAGGACTGTTTTGAATCATCACACTGCATCCTCAGATAAGAAGTATTTCTGTGGTGAGCCTTGCACTGCATCATATTTTGAAAAGTGAAGCCATAACTTCAACCTCTTCCTATCAGCCATGTTTGCTGTACTGATTACGCTCTCTTGCGTGCGATGCTGCGTTCGCGTCCGGCATGGAAAATCGCCTACACTTACACTCTCTCATGTCAGGAGGATGTGTTCAGATACCATCCATCCGGTATTACTGGTGGAATTTGTGATATATTGTAATATCACAAACATGTGCAGTGTTTGTCACATGACCTGAAGCATATCTGGCTGCTACCTCTGTGCTGTTGGATAGAAGCCTTAACTGCAAGTTTTCTCATTTCCTTGACTAACCTGCATGTAAGTTTGCCTGAAATGGCCATCAGAAGTCAAGAAAGTGAACACTGTGAAGGCTGAGTCTGTCTGTCTCATGCATTTTCTGGCCACAGGTGGCACTGCTGTTGTTACAGATAGGCTACACCAGTATGACACTCCACAGGGACGCTCAGTTACACGAGGCTGATATTAGGTGAGTGGATTGTTATAAGCGGTACCTCATCTCAGTGTTATACAGTCCATTCATGGCATGGCCATGCTGATTGTTTATTTCATGGCCTCATGTGTATGCTGTAGTGTGTAACAATCACAGCAGCCCAACACAACTTAGTTTAATCCTGAGTTACACACACGGAACTAGTCCGGTCTGTAAGCGTACCGTTCACTGTCATTTGAAATGATTGATGACATTTAAGGAAATAGTGAATTGCTCAGTTTACCTGCTCTTACTCTTTTCCTCCTCCTCTGCGCGTGTGTGTGGATCTGTGTGTGTGTTTTAGAGCTGTTGTTTTGCTGAGCAAAAGTCGAAAAAAAAATGTAAAGAAAATGCAATTTTTGTTTGAAATGTGATAAACATATATCAAAATGTGTTACATAAGATTCATTTTTTAATTGAAATAAAGAAATCACAAAGCATATCGCGTAAAAAACACTCACATGACAGTTTTTCTTTATTGTTCAGTCCTGCATACATCAGCTGTAGCATCAGGTAAAGGTGGGCTACACACTCAAAGGGCCTACTGTGAGCCCTGGACGTTTTGAATGAATCCCCACACATAAAACTACCTGTCTACTTTCCTGCTTCTGCTTGACTCAGCCTCTCTTTGCAGCTGGTGTTCTTCACAATGAAGAAAGAGGTGTACATATCAGTATCAGTATCGCTAAGTTTACTTTGGAAATATCATCATATGTGCAAAAATCCAATACAGTGCATCCCCTTCAAAAATATATACCCAGAGTAAAGATATGTGTTGAAATCCTCATTGAAGCCAGCAGATTAAAGCCTATTCAAAGGCTCTGCCCTTTCCCAAACGCTGTCTATGATCTGGCGTGTCAGGTTATACGTGCGATTAGCTTGCTAAATTGTTCAATTCTGATCCTTTTGTTGTCAGCACCAGAATTACAAGTCAGCTAATTATTAACATTTTTTATCAGTTCAGGCCCCAACGCTCCATCTAAACTGTAATGCAGCTGCCTGCCACTAGTAGCCACTGTAATTGCTCTTAATGAGTACTGCTTTGCAACCACAATGCTGTTTAATCCAATATAACCAATCGCTAACTACTAGAGCGCTGGTAGCAACTCATACAAACAATGCGGTTTAGCACAATTGTGATGTAAAAAATGGAGAGAAAGCATTTAGCTCAGGAGTTTGGACGTTACCCTGCAAAGAGGATTAAAAGCCTGCATTGCTAGCACTGCTAACATTAGCCAAATTCTGCAAGCCAACCATATGCATCGTTACGCTGTGACATTGCTCTACCATTGCAGTTGACTTACAAAATGCATTTATTCGACTTTAGACTATTCAGCGAAACATGTCATAATTTGCGTTTGGACTGATGGGAAACATTACTAGTCATTACTGTATAGGATACTTGTAGCATTACCCTTTGGGAGGTTTTTGTTCTGCTCTGTGTAACAAAGTAAGTAAAAACATGTTATTGACTGAATAATAATGGCGTTTGTTCATGTTTTATCTTGCTACTCCTCCACCTGCAGGAGGTCACAGTACACTACAAATCTAAACACACTGACCACTAAACCAAATGATGTATCAAAACACAAAATGTGATTGTATTTGTGATCGGCTGATCTCAGTCTTGGCAATTGGTGAATGGCTGTAAGAAACCCAACCAAATCCTAAAATCTACTGCCAATAACTATGTGGGAGGATTTTCAGTAAAATAAAAGCAGCAATACGTGTGCATAGGTGCCATGGAGATCTATAAAAACAGTCTGATTGACTTTGACAGAGTAAAACGTTGATATTTAGGGGTGCATGTTCACTGTCAAATGGTTGATTCAGCTTCCCTCACTGTGTCTGCATGTATCATCACCTGTTGCTGACAACAATCAACAGCTACATGCTGTAATGTTTCCCAAAGCCTAGTGTCGACTTACTGGCTGTTGAACAGCTCTCTGAAAAATAAAAATAAAGTCCTTAGACACATGCTACTCATTAACTGTCTAACACAGCAAACATACAAGGACAGCTAATGACACACAAAACTTAGACACACACGCATACTATATGATCATTTAAGGAATTTTCTCCTTGACCTCTTGATGCTCCTGTAGTTGACCTCGAAAAGCCCAAAGAAATGGAATACCAAAACTATAAAAAAACAGTCAAAACAATACAAAAGCCCCTGATGGCCCTGGACGTCATACCTGTACCGAACCAAAAACCATGACCAAAAGAACAAGATACGTTTTCAGCCATGGGCTAACTGCATTGTCACTCATTATGCTGAACTTGCACTTTTAGATAAGGAACTGTCTAAATTCAGGAGATCTCACCAGATTCACGATTGAAAAGAGGAAGAGACTGAGAGAAGACTAGAGTAAAGCAGAGTGTTTCTTGGCACCAGCCCTCTGATTCTATTTACAGCTTTTAACAGAAATCTGATTAACGGAGGCATTTTAAGCAGAGTGACCTGGAGGAGGAGAGAGGAATGGGAGAGAGGAGCAGAAGCTTTCATTAAATCAGCAATCGATGCCAGCACTCCTCAGAGACCAGTGTGTACGAATAAAGGAATAAAATAAAATGAAATAAAGGAACCATTTCCCACGTTTATCCAGACCATTTGGGCTTGAAGCACACTATGAATGCAACATTACTTCACAGTGGAGAATTTTTCTGAGTCTTCTCCTGATGTTGTCTGCCTTAACTGCCTCCCCTCCAGTTTTTTGTACAGAGTAACAACAAGACAGTATCAATATCAAGAAAAGTGTTTGTTTTAAATGACTAGCAGGGATTTTTTTTTTGACAGTGTATAAAGCTGAAGATATGGATTATTAAATAACTGCTTGAAACACATACTGATCCAGCTCAGCAATCAAATTAAATCATTTTTAAGTGGAAATTATGAAACATTGGAGAGTATCCTTTAAAACTGGCCTGAGGTGATGGCCTGAGGGGCTGCCAGAGGGCTTTATCTTCCCAGCAGACAGAGCCGTTCAGCTCTGTATTATAACTCAATTAGACATGGCTGAAGTGCTGAATGCTTTGCCGACCACTAATGCCTGGTCTTAATGCCACTGTAAAAAAGTAATAAGATGTTTCAGTAACCAGCATAAGAGCTCATAATACGATGCTTCAAAAACAAACATGCATAGGAGAAGTGATATTGTAAGGTACATCTATTTTTAGGACCACTGGCTGATCATTAAAGGTTATTGAGAGGTAAGTGGTTTGGCTTCGGCCTCACAGTACAGTAGACTGATGCACTTGAGTATCATGAAGTTCTGCAGTGTTATTCACCTGCTTCAGCACTTTAGTGTAGAGAAGTGGAGAAGGGAGAGTGGTAATGATAACAATGCTGATTAAACAATACATGTGTGGGTCCAAAATTACCAACTCTCTGAGGCTGCAGCTCCAAGGAGTCTCTACAATGCATCATAATGAGACTATTTTGTAGTTCAAAATGCTAGTTTGTAACTTTTCCCCATATTCTCTTTTCAGTTTGGTTCAGTAGTAATGGTAGGAAAGGGAGGCTTTTATTTGCCTCATTCCAATCATTCATTTACTTTAACATAATATGCATAATAAGTTTTGCTGTAATATCACTTTGGATGAGGGTAGAAATTCTGCAGACTAGATTGAAGCACAGTAGCTTAATCCCTGTGACTAACACCACCATAGCTCTGATTGCCCCCTGGAGAGGGCAAGTCTGCCTAAAATAATCTGTCCCCCTCACTGTGTGTGTTGGAGAATCTGTCACAGGGAGCAGTGTCAGGTGATGCACAGTAGCAACAGGAATCACCCTTTAGCTCTGACATGGATTTAGCTGTTAGGCTCCTGAAGTTATGAATGGCGTAAAAACATCCCTTAATGTTATGAAAATGAGGTATGGACATAGCCATTGCAGAGGCAGGGGAAGTCCCTGTGGTTACTGTTGACCAAAAAAAAAACACATTTTGTATTTATTTTTTTGATGGTCTATTTGATCCTAAATGATCCCAGGACAGCGGTGACTGGATGACAGTGTGGTTGCAAGGTCATAGTACAATGTTGGCGAGGCCTTCAGTGACCCAAACAGTCTTCACAGTGGGAATTCCCTTTGCAGAAGCAATAAGCAGACTTAAGTTTGTGTGGTTCAACAAAACCCAAAGTGCAATGAAAGTCAATCCTCAAATATTGCCCTACTCTTTATATTAATTTGTCCTCTTGGCCAGCTGGAGAAGTAACTTCTGGCTTACTTTAGCCTTGTCCTGATTCATGCATCTGATTTGCTTTGTGTGGGCTAATAGAGCTGCTGTGAATAAATGGTTGGATGGAGAGGGGCAGGATGAGGAGTGACAAGTCGAGTGGCTGCTACACTGATAAATAGCCTTGGTTTTATTCAGTTTCATCTGTTTAAGAGGGGGCTCAGCACTCCCTTCCTTTCAGCCGAAGAGTTCCCGGGAGATTCTTATCCCTGGGCAGGTGGGCTTGGTACACAGCTCTCCTCTTTGGGTAAGCATCTCTCCTTTAGCCACACGCCTAATGATCCTAGCTAGCATCTGGCGCAGGTGGTCCCAGCAATCCTTTTTACGGGAAGAAGAATTGACAGAAAGCCACAGCTTCCGGTATTTCTCTTTTATCCCCCCCTTCATTTTGGCTTCTACTCATTTGGTCTACTCCCTTATCTCTAGTGCTTCTTTCTATTTATTGTATTTCTCTCCTACTGTCTAAATCTAACCTTGACCACGACTTTACCAACTGGTTGAATTTTGCATAGGGATGCACATTATTGTATTTTCCCCAATATCTGAAGTGCTTATATTTACAAATTCATTTAAGCTGATGCCAATATGATATGGATACATAAATGTAATTCAGACCCCAAACTTCAGTCCTTTAAACACACCTAAAGTTCAAGGAATTAGATGAACAAAATAGATTTCAGCTGATTTAGGGTCTGCTAGTCCTGCCAAAAACTCTACAAATTTTTCTACCTGCCAGTACAGATGAACTTTTTTAGCTTTTATCTGCCAATACTGATATCATGCCAATTGTATTGTGCATCCCTCCTTTTGTTAGTCTCATTTAGTGATGTTTGAGTGAAGACAGATCAAACATTTACATAATAATATGCTTTTTATTAATATGCTGCTGAGCCATCCATAAACTCTGGCAGAGCAGTAATAAAACCAATGTGGCTCAAAGAGGGAATAGTTGCATAAAGTAGCACGTATCAAATCCTAATAAGTGCTGAGTAATGGCTGTGTCAGAAGAGAGTGAAGTCAAACCTTCTGTGAGTTTGTTGTTTTCAACTCTGTGTTCACACTCACATGGTGTCTCCTTCAACTTGCTTGTGTTTAACTCAAAGATTCAGACAAGTTCCTTGCATGTTTCTGTTTTTGGCATGAACCCATCTCTCTCTAACTGTTATTCCCAGCACCAAGTGGAATAAGAGAGGCAGTGCCGTCCACTTAGGGATGATGTAAAAGCACAATGGCAGAGTTTTATTACAAGCACAATTCAAGGAGAAACAACTCACTTTCCAACCAAAAAAAGAATTGGAAAAGACTGTTTGGTTTTCAAGTACTTTGAAAAAATTAGAAGACTTTGGGCTGCATATCCAATGGATGAATGCATTTTTGGGTATCTTTGGCAAGACCGTTGTCTAATGCTGACATACTTAGGCACCTGGCTCTTCCCTGGGCCTGAACCAGCTCACAGCAGGCCTGGAGGATGGCCATCTGGTGGCCAGAGCAGTACAGGACCAATGCTGACACGGCGAATTTGCCGACCTCACATATGCTCCCATACCTGACCTGACCTTTAACCACACTGGATCAAATAATGTGTTTGTTGAACTCTGTGGTACTGATTATGTGTGGTAGGAGGTACTGTGTACTAACTTGTGGTGCATTTTGCTAAACCAAATGAATGAAGCCCTTTATTTCACTTAGGTGTGATAATAGTGTCACAAAAGTTTGAGCTGTATTTTTTTCATAAAAGAATTCTGATAGAAATTTACGAGTGTTCATATTAATATCAACAAACATTGCATTTGGGTTAATTCAGTCATTTGTCCAAATGCCTGTGGAATCACCCGTGTGTTTTGCTGCCATTAATTTGCTCTCTTATCGCCTGTCAGGAACGAGGCTTGAGGATTCCTGAGAGAGTTGTTGTTGCTCACAGTTTACACTGAGCAGGGTAAGATAATACTAATAGCATCTGTAAATTAGGTTTATGGGATATTCCCACAGCACTTCATACTCTTATATTTTTGGCCAATTAGCACAAACACAGTGTGCAACCACAGAGGTAAAAAAGGAAAAGTCTCAGTGATGCTTTCATCATACATGCTTTCCTTTCCACCACTATCATCTGCCTCAACGCTTTAATCAGTGCTCACAGTTCATCATTTCTAACCGGCAGGCAGTCACATTTTGTGTGAGAGTGGCAGAGCTGCTTTCTGACACTCTCACAGTGGATTTATAGCAGCATGTCTTGATACTCTCAGATTGTGAGTGTATCAATGTCTCCTTGAAATTTCTACATTTTTAAAATGTGATATATTTCAAAAAATTTTCATTCGGTCAAAAAAAAAAATCAAAATTGGAAAAACACATGTATATATTATGATTTTAAGAAACTAACATTAAATTTCAATATTTTAAATTCAATATAGTTTTTTTTTTAATCTGTAAGGCTACCAAGCAAAACACCTCTAACGCCAATAATAGTCAGTGATCCACCTTTTCCACCATTAAAATGATGTTCAACTGACGATTCATTTTCAGGAAAACTGCTCATGATAACTTATTTTGCCTTATGCCTAGCCCTTGCACTGAACTCTAAACAGTGCAAAATCCCTTTATTAATGAGTCTTTACCGATGTTTCTGAGCACTTTAGGGCAAATTTTGAGTTCATGTAGATATTTATGACCATAATACTCCCCAACTTTGTCCAATTTGCCCCTATCTCTCCCTCCACTTGGTTTGATATGCGTAAAGAATGCAAATGAGCCACTTAGTAACCACATCAATTACCCACCTGGCCTCTTATCAGCCCCTCCAAGTTGTTTGCAAAACACTCGTTACGGTCCTGTGGTGATGAAGGCGGACACTCGTTGGTGGAGTCCGTGTTATGGTTCGCTCTGGAACCAATTAGTACTCAATGCCCGCCATCCTCTGAGACCAGTAAAACTGAGCAAGAGGCTGAGGCTTAAAACAATAATGTGCAACCAGGCCACACCTAAATAATATGTGCATGTTAGTATATTATTAAACAGGGATCATGGTCAACACTTCCGGACTTTATTATTAGCAACAATGTGTGTACTGTATCACAACAGAGACAGCATGAAAGCAGAAAAACATACAGACAGAGAAAGCATAAAGGAGGCTGCAGAACAGAAGCCATATTTCAATTTTATTTTTAGAGACTGGTAATCTACTCCCCTGTGTCCCTACCCTCCATAAGGTGACATCAGCAAACAGTAGTCTCTTTTCAGCACTCCTCCATTTCCAGAGAGAAAGATTGGCCCGTATGATCTGGTTGTGCACTAAGATAGTCCTCGATATATGTTCTGTATCTCAGAATGGGAGGAGATGGGAGGACTTAGCAAGGGGAGGAAGGAGAGAAGTAGATGGAGGGGAAACTGATCCGTCTCTCATTATGTCCTCTGTCTTTGTCAGATAACCCAGGAAACATCTCAGACTCCCATCCAGCTTTTAGGAGCTTGATTTAGATCCATTCTACTTCACAACCTTGCTCGATGAAACAGGACTCGTGGCTTTATTGTTAGAAACAGGAAGTTGTGTGCACAGTGAGTGAGTGTAACAGAGAGGTAGCCATGTGTCTGCAGCCCTGTTTGTGTATGTGTGTATCTGTCATACAATCTAGCGTGGAAACAGTTTTGTTTAAGAAAGGAGCATAGCTTTTATGAGCCTTAAAGAGGGTAACCGCTCATGTAAAGACTAAGTTATTAGTGTTAACGCCTTCCTACAATACACACATTTGTTATACATCATTCAGCTTAAGTATAAGCATATTTAGACATTTATTTTAAATATTAAATGTACATAAAGCAAACTGACTACTAGTGGCATTTAGCTAAATAATTACATTTACTTTGTGATAAGAACAGTTCAACTCATTTGCCACAAACAGCACATGTACAGTATTTGATTTCAACATTTAGGTAAAATATATTGTAATAATGAAATTTTTCCCAAATACTCTGTAACCTTGAGTGTTGTATACTCTCCCCACTTAGTCCCCGCTTAATTTCCAACTCCTAATGGCTGATAATCGATTAGATAACTGATCCTTTTTTATCGAATGTTGATTTTAAGGAGAATTTTACATACGCTCACCTGGGGTTAAGAGAGGTTAATATTTAGTGAGCAAGGATATAAATAACCAATCATATCTGCAGGTCTGACTTTGCACTTCTTATTTTTATTTTTTTTAAACATTAATGACTACATTTCTGTGCCAAACAAGGGACATTACAAACTAACAACCTACTTACTTTGGTTTTAAGGAGTTTTCTTTATTTTTCCACTTTTGCCATGAGTTGAATTTAAATGTCTTGACAAACATAATTTCAATTTACAGAATAAGAATTGAGCTGAAATATGTTAAATCAGACACGTTTTCCTTAAAAACTAGCAATGGTCAAAAAGTAGAGTGCATTCCTAAATTTAAAACTTCAGGAACCAAAAGCCGGTAGCAAATTAGTCTGCAGATTAAACACACTACTGATGACACACTGTCATGCTTAATAAATGGAAAAGTTTGGTGGATAGCTGTATAATTTATACTGCACGGTCAGAACTGAAATAGAGCTGATGTTTTAATAAGCATCCAAAATATTCACTGACTTAAGTCATATCACAGGTAGAGAAAAAATGCAAAGTGCACTCTTCATACAAACAAAGGTGTTGTCAGTGGTTAAAGTTATGTTCCTAATGTTGTTGATCAGAGTGTGAACGTGTGTGGAAACCACGTCAAACAGAGCAGGCAGGGATATGTCAAAGAAGGAGCTGTAGATTGTCAGACTGATTTTTTCATTTGCCTTCAGGCTGTCTCTGATGAACTTTTATGCAGTTTTCAAACACCTGCTGAGTCGGCACGCTGGTCGTCTGCGTAGTGCTAATGCTTGCAACTAATGCTAGCGGCTACTGCCACTTCGTATTCCATATTATTAAGTAGTCAGTTGTGAGGAAAATGTCTCTTATGTGACTCATAATATGGGTTGTGTTAAAATTAAAGGACCTCTTGCCTCACTGCGGGGTCTGTTTGGAGCATGTTTTACAAACATATTCATGTTATCCTCCCCTAGAACACTGAAAAACACCCAAAATTAGCTGCATTATACTTTATGTTGCTGCTGAGCAGCTTCTTCTTTTTCTCTTGGCTTAATGGCGGGTCACATACCACCACCTCACTCACTGTTACTGAATATTTGGTCGTGAGGAAGTAAAGAAATGCCTTTGTTATCTGTGGATTTTAACAGTGGATGTTTTATTAACAGAATTAAAAAATAATCTAAAATATTTGCAATACTGGTCAAAAATGAATCTGCACCAGTACTTTATTAGTACTGATACTTATCCTGGATCCCTAATTGCATTTTACTTCACTGATTATTGGAATAATTTCAAATTCATACACACTTTCCTTTAGTTCTTTGCCCATTTTTTGGTAGAAATGTTCCACGTTTGAAAAACAAACAAACAAAAAACAATTGATTTGTCTGACAAACTGACAGGTAAGGTTGGGTATAGTTTGTTTTTTCTTATACCAGTGCTAAATCGATATGTTTTACACAGTGCCAGTGCTTAAACAATTCCTGAAATGATAGCCTACTTATAAAAGCAAAAGTGTGTTTAAGTCAGTGGGAGAATAAAAGCTGTCTGGAAATCTTAACATAGGATAAGAAATAGAAACCGATGTTACTTAACACACAATTTACACAAATTCCATGAAGTTTTTGTTACCTTTCATTTGTTGTGGCAGGGTGTCAAAATGAAGTATCAACTTCCACTCACTACCACCATAATGAGAGGGGATATGTTCAGGAGCTTTACCCACAAGCATGCCAAACCTTTTCCAGATATACTTAGATGTTGTAGTGTTAGGGAGTTATCAACCAATCACCAGCTCTCTTCCACATATTGGATTCAGCTTGAACTATGATTTAAAGAAGGAATACACTGTGCTTGATCTTTATGAGAGATTCTGGATGTTTCGTACCTTGACAAAGCCCTATTGGTTCCACCTTACCTCCCCGTCTTGTGGTCTGCCTTCACATTAGTAGCACTGTTTCATGCTTGAACATGCTTGCATTTGCACAAGGTCCAATAAGGAGTTAGTGCTATGCTTGTAGTTGGTTTGCAGGAAGATGAAAGAAGAAGCAACCACCTGGATCAACTTTATTTTTTCTCCATGTGGACAATAGTGCTCATTGTGCTGCTACGGATGTGTTTGGATGTGTGTTTGCTTCTTGACTGGATAGGCAGAAAATCCATGCTAAGTTGAGTACCTTTCTCCTGAGGAGTGCCTGGACATGTAAGTGTGAAGAGCCTTTAAGAGGACCAGTCCAGGGCAAACACAGACACAAAGGTCCTGTTAAAAACATGGTGATTCTAGTATTTTTTCTTAAGTCAGTAAGGATTATCATCTCCTCTACCTAGAAATGCCATACCATGAAGAAATACGTTGGTTGAATACAGCCAAGAGATTTCTCAGCCAGCAGCTTGATGGCTAATTCACAGGGCTTTGGCAAGAAAGTATTTTTCTCTCACTCTTGGCTTGTTAAGAAAGGGGAAAATGTTGACCTGCTACTGTACATTTCCCCTCTCCTTTTCTACAACTTCGTTAGCTGCACCTGTACATTGGAAGTCACACTCCATTCAGCTGCCTTTTTTCTTTTCTGCTTATGCTTCAAATAAAATAGTGTTTCAAAGACCATATGTGTATTTTGCACACTTTGGAATATGTAATATATTTGGTTTGGTGGTAATCACTCACACATTGGGACAACAGAGGCAAAGCACTCTGTGAGAGAACGGTGCGAGGAGAGTCGCTGATGTTTAAAAACGTGTATGGATGATTAATTACCTGGAGCTGCTGGAAGAAAATACTGGTTTTAAAGAACACAGAGAAAGACCGCTACAAAACCTGTGAGTTTCCTCTCCTCCATTGGAATAATTGAAATTTGATTAAAAGGGAAACCAGAACCTTCTTTTGCCCGGTAAGCAGAATATCCAGAGTGAAATGCAAAAGTATCCTTTCCCCTTTCAATATGGTAAAGTGTCCGTCAGAGTTTCCACAGGGTCATTCGCCAAAGGACAAGGAGGGAAGTCATTACTGCCTTTCTCCTTTACCTGTAACCTCCAACAAATGCATATTACATCGAGTGAGGCTCAGTCAATCAATTGGGACCATACAATTACAATCTATCAACAAGGCTGTCAGGTTGAGCAGATCCCCAGGCTTGAGTTGGTAATGATGAGTTCAAACACCTGAAACAGGTCTTTCAAGTCCCTTGTACTTTAGTGAGTGTGTGTGTCGAAGTCTGTGTGTTTGTGAATGACAGAAAGAGAGAGCGAGGGAGAGAGGAAGGAGAGTGAAGAAAAAGAAAGGGAGGGGAAACAGAAAGAGGGTGCAAGAGATAAAGGGGGGAGGCTAAAGTGCCCTTAGTTTGCCTTTTCCATCACTTCCCAATGCATTGGCAAAGGTCTTGTGTATGTCAATAATAAAAGAAAGGTCTGAGCAGCTGCTGACCAGCCGATAAACCACAGCTCTCTGTAGTGCAAAGATGTGATTCATCCTCAGATCTCCTCTTCCCTTCATGATTGTCGCCTCTTGTTTGAGAATTTCTCTGCAACAAATAACATGTCTTTCAGTTAAGACTGACTAAAGATGAATCTCTTTTCTGGTAGGATGCAAGTAGGACATAAAGAGCCATGTTTTTTTTTTTTTTTTTTTCATAGTGGGATATAACTCCCCCAGTGTAAGCAGGACAGAGGTTCTCCTTAGTACTTGAAGTGATTTTATAAGGATTCTGTTCTGTTCAAGAAGTAGACCCTAAGATTCTGTACTAGGAACTGCTGTCACTGCTGATGCTCAGTATGGATATTACGTTTTAAATGAATTAAGTATCAGATAAGTAGGGGTGTGACAAGATCTTGCGAGAAGAAAACGTTACGAGATGTCTCGTGGAGATGAAAATCATCTTGCTCAGACACCAGGAGCAGCAGCTCTCCTGACAGAAAACAATACCAAACTGGAAGTTATAAAAGATCACAAAGATGCCCTGGACACTTTAAAATTGTTGATTTGCCAGCTAATGAAGAAATGGTGCTAATCCGTGACCCATTCCCAATCCATCCCACACCCGCTCCTCTGCGTTTGCTACTCGGGGTCGCGCATGATCCGCCAACGCATAATAAGTCACAGTCATAACGGTGTGAAATGATTCAATGCTGCTGCTGGAAACCTGTGTACTCTCCACCAGTTTGTGTATGTGCGCAGACCCGCTCATAGTGCCGATACATGTGACTTTGATTACATTTTAAATGTACTTCTGGTCTGTGGCAAAATTTTCATCTGACACTGAATCTGACATGACAGACATGGCAGACATGACAAGCAATCAAGTACAAATAAAGAAATGATTAACATTCTTCTGTTGGC
Source organism: Cheilinus undulatus (assembly GCF_018320785.1). Taxonomy (NCBI): domain Eukaryota; kingdom Metazoa; phylum Chordata; class Actinopteri; order Labriformes; family Labridae; genus Cheilinus; species Cheilinus undulatus. Next base: position 16,284,918 of record NC_054865.1, read on the forward strand.
CTTGTTTACTTGCATAGATCATGGAGAGACATCAGCATTACTTTCAGACTGTTTCCTAAGCACATACTCATTTTCAGAGCCTGACTATTTATGTAAAGTTTATAGCTTGGACTTTAACCTGTAGAGGAAAATTCAGTTTAATTTTAACATGTAAATCATAAAATAAAATTAAACCTGTTTGATTAGTTTATTTTTCATTTGGAAAAAAAAGATTAAAATCACAGATTTAGTTTGGTGTAAAAAAAATCTGAGATAAGTTAAAAAAAAATATTGCCCAATTTTCTTTTGCAACTTTAAACCCATTTCTGCAACTTGTAACACATTTTAACACCTTTTTGTTTTGGTTTTTTTTTGCCACTTTTTGCAGATTTTTGCCACTTATTGCATTCTGTCACAACTGTTCAATTATTTTCCTACAAAGCTGGCATAATGCCTTCTCCTTTTGTCTGGTGTACTGATGTCTGACATTACTTTTCTAATGACTTAGTTCAATGTTCCATCCACATTGTTAACATTACCAAATAAAAGGTAATTTTATTTTTAGGGAAAGGATTTTACGTCTCAAAAAGGCTATATAGTACTGCAGCATTTGTAAATAAAATTCTTTCCTGTTACTCTGATAAGAGTGATTAGTACTTAGGTTAAAAATAAGATATATTTAGTTATCAAAGCTTAACTTTACAATGGATCATGATTTGCTGACCTGTATGGGCTCCCCAATTGGCTGGGCCCCAGAAAGCTCTCCCCTTTATCCCCCCTTATGGGTGGCTTTGCTTACAACAGGAGGATATTGCTTTACAAGCACGATGTGTGCTTGTTCAATAGTCCCAGGCCAGCACAGGACATGCAATGTTAGTTACATGCAATGAAGCAAGGCATGCTGCCATTTCTGTGCTTGTGGATGTAAACCTAAACCAGGAGTTTTCTTGTTTCCATGACTAATCTCCATCAAAAACCCCTGAGATATCACTGTCAGCAAACAGAGATCTGAGCACCGTGCACACACAGTCTGTGTGTCTCCTGTGTGTGTGTTCAGGCTACAGGTGATGCTGCTGTGTTACAGTTACACAGACATGATGCTCAGGGCAGATGCTTCAACCAAGAGTAGCACCTCATACAGGTACATGCTAATATACACGATAACGCCACAGACATGCCAATCGTTTAGTTTACAGCTTAAAGTGAGCACTGCAGTGAAGAGAATCACAACAGCTTGACACAGTGAGTGAGTCTTTTTGTATAATTCTTACAAAGTTTCCAAACAGAAGGTAACTTAATCCTGTTGAGGCAGAGCCCCCACTCTGATACGTGCTGTGGATATGGACTTACAGGATATGTGTTTCTGGGGCGGAGGTGGAATTTTCTGACTTTGGAATAACAACACCCCACCTAAGACTGGCATGTCTTAAAGGGAATTCCACTGCATTTGTAAATCTTTATTTCCTGTCACAAAACCACAAGAACATATCACACACGCCGCTATAGACCTTGCGTTTGAAACCAGGCTCCACAAACTCCCTAAATTAGTTTTTGCAATGGTCCAAACTGCACTGGATAGTGGTGCTGAATAAATAAATGTCTGGTGTGGGCGATTGCTGGAGGGAGGGCTTCAGGAAATGGTTTGCTTGAGGCTCTGAGTGCTTCCAGGCTGACATTCCCTGTGATGGATCAGTATGTCTAGGAATGTCAAAGTGGTGATTTGAAGTTTAGCTCTAGTTACAGATAGGACAATAATAACAGGCACATCTGTAACCATGCCCATATGGCCTTAATAATTAGTGCATACTGTATCAAATCACTGGACTCCACCTACAGATTACAGGGTGTGGATGGACTCCAGACTGGCTAATGGTGGTCCTTGTTATCACAAAGGACTTTTTCATATTGTAAGGACCAAAATGATAGCATGGCTGTTCGTTCAATCTTTGAAATAAAACTTTGTATAGTGCTCCAAAACTGAGTTTGTTTTGCTAAGTTTATTGCTGCGGTGTACAACAGAAGACTAGTTTAATTACGTTATGTTTCTGATTAATGACGAGCAGCCAACATCTGATAGATGACAGAGTTATGTCAACCAGGGTTTGAATAAGTTACAAATATCAACACTTTATGAGCTGTCTCTGTCTGAGAATCTTTACATAGATGCACTAATTAAACACTGTATCCTTCTCATGTAGACTCTGCAAAGATTTGTAGCACAGTACATTTATTTTACACCATGATGACTGACATTTTATCAACCTGCAGGTCACATACAGGAGCTGGCACGCATGGGGGCAAGGGGCTGAAGGAGCAATGTTACAGACTGTTCACAGATCAGCTGTGCTCTGTTTCTCCACTAGCTGCCACACAAATAACTTAGAACTGACAGGGGGAATATTTAGTGGCAATTTCCAGTTCAGTTTCAGACAGTATCGTGGTAGCTACTCTGCATTTGTGCCCGCTTTTTATCTTCCAAGACTGTTTTGAACTTAAAGAGAAATCTTGAGACATTTTAATCTTGCAAGATCTTATGCAACAAGATCTGGTCAAGCCCTACTCACCAGTGTACCTCTGCACTCACTTTAAGAACCACTGTTGTAGACTGGGTTTCATTTAACCCCTGAGCCCGGCGTTGTCGTTATTCAAAGTCAAATACATTTTGAACCATAAATCCAAGCCACTTACTTGTTCTTTTCCACTGAAAGCTATCTGTTGTACCATTCTAATGACGCTATCTACGTATCTTCAAAAGAATGTTTTCTAGCAAGCCTGGAACTCTGCTGACTCTCTTTAAAGATTAAATCCACACCAATAACTCTGATATTGGATGTCTTTTGATCCATTTACAACCCACTTTTTGAACCTTTCTGCTGCTCGTGGGTTAGCCCGCAGCCATATTGTCTGTTGTTTCCCAGAATACAATGTGACTGGATTGTGACAACCAATGCTCTTCTGTTGTCATATCATGCTTTTTCCAACAACGCATGTGCAGAGGCTTAAAAAGTGGAGAAAAGAGCCTAAATGACTCATAATTTTTTATTTACCTGACTTTTCTCTTGTGTAACCTTTGTTACACACTTGAACACTCACATGAATAAAATCATTATCACATGAAAAGCAACATTTTAACTACGGGAAAGATTTATGGAACATAACAAGGCAAAATTGAGCTTTGTTGTGTAATCAGTGATTGTGAAGTCCTGTCAAACTTCTAAATTTCATAACTGGAACATTAGAGAGTGTAACTCCGATAAGTGACATTGAAATGAGGCTGTTGAATTTTGGGAAGAGTAACAAAGTCAGAGTCTGCAGCTTTATGTTATTGGTGCTGGACATTATCTCATGAATGAGTTAATGCTGGATCAACTTAATATATTTGATGACTGTAAATGTAAACTACCTCAGGCAAAGTCATCACTGTATGTGTTTGTGTGAATGAGCATACGGTGTGTGCGTGTGACGGTGTTTGAATATGTGAGCTTTTCTGCCGGTAATATCACAGGGAGGTGTTTTTAAGGACTTTATGAGCTTCTGTATTAGCATACATATTTACTGTTGCAGACTGAAGGAGACGCCATGCCATCAGACTCAGTAGAAAAAACTCCACATATCACCCATCTTACAAGTTAATCCACATTTTATTATAGCTGCTGAGCCGGCAAGGGGTAGATTAAAAACAACATGTTTTGAGCTGGTTGGTGAATCAACTATATTAAAGGGGAGATTAGTTTGGCTTAGAGATTAAGTGTGGACTCACCACAATATCATCTGCACATTTAAATGTACACAGGGTGACTTCGACCTAATGTTTCTACTTCCTAAAACATTGTTATAAATCTTCCTGTTCGTAAAAACATGTTTATTGACAGATTAGCTGCGTCAGAAGCATATAGCTGTTTGTCACCTCTCAGGTGTGATATTTGTCAGATGAACCTTATTTTTGATGATGAACAATACTTTCATCAGACTTTACATCAGACAAGGAGCTGTTATATCTGGATTATAAAAGTTTATTTCCCAACAAATAGTAAAATGATCTGAAAATCTTGTCTCCTGTAATGTTGAAAGCCCACCAGACCACGTCTAAAGTGCCCTTTGTGGAGTATACTTTATAAATTGGCAGTTAGGCCATCTGGCAGGTCCAGTGTATATCCAAGAACTGTTTGCTGTTTAAACAGTCATCATAGCACCTCTGTCATAACAGTCCACACACTTTCCTTGCTGTTGTAGGATCCCAGCCAATTTATAACAATTTAAAGCAGCGCTACACATGGACAAACCATTTTTTTTCATTAAAAGACAGAAATATTTGAAACAGTAGCCTTGAAGAAAGAATCAAACATAATTGTGTTGTCCATCAGGAGAAATTGATATTACATTGTGTGAAAAAAAGTCTGGACTACCTCTCTTCAAGCTTGTTCAGACTAAAACCACACACACTGGAACATGTAACCCCCCCAAACTCTCCCAAACCAACCCTAAACAAACCTGCTCTAACACCTCTCTGGGGGACTTGTCGGTTGGCAGCTTATGGACCACACACAGGCATATGCACACGCTCGTGTAGACCTACACAAACACAAGTGCGCACACAAGCAAATCCACACACTCTAATTTAATATCCATAACAACATAACCTTGAAGGATAAAATGCAGGACTCATTTAAATGCTAATTTGTTTGTTAACATAACATCAAGATTCAGCGCGGGACAGGTTACGGAACTAGGCTGTCACTTGATATGTATATTTTATTCTACTTTGTTATTTTTATTGGAACTTTGATTATGATAATACAAAACACTAAATAAAACATTAATATAAACAGGAAAGACTTGAGCAACATCTTTTATGTATTCAGGTGCTTATTACCAGGCAGGAAATAAGGATGGCGAGAGGAAGAGAAAGCAAAGGGCTAGAAGACTGTGGATCTGTCAATACTGAGAATGATGGGATGAATTAGACTTGTTTGGTTTCTAATGTGCACACACTTTAATCTCTAATATCACATTGTCCCTTTGGTTTGTTCTCGTGGCTGATGAAGAGTAAAGAGTAACCTATGATTGTGTTAAATACGGCTGGAACCATATTCTTTGGTGTCTGTATGGACTTGTCTTTATAGCTGCTGCTGAGTCAATTTGTATCGCTATCATGTGTTGTATTTTGAAACAAGTATTGGGATATAGTAATATTAATTAATGCAAAACATAAATGTCCTGTCTAAACAAAAACCCTTTCTCAGTGAGATAAATATTGAAATATTGTTAGAAGGAGTTGAAAAAAATAATTCACATAAGTATTGCAGTTTTTGTATTGGACAATTTTAAATATCAATGAGCCAAGAGCAGCCAAAGAGACAAATATCAGACAATGCATGCCTTTTCTCAAAGCCTGTCTCAGTCTCAGGTTATTGGCAAAGCCATAACTCTGAGTTCTCCCCTTTCAGTCTCCATTTTCAATCTTGACTGAAAGAAAAAAAAAAATAGTTGGAAGTTATTTAATGTCTGTAATAAAGTCTGGCAATGTGAACCAAAAATCACATCATGATGTTCATGCTGAAGGGCTCTTAGAGCTCCATATTATTTTGACTGATATTGACATAATTATTAGTAAACACGATTACTAACTGGTTTTACATCCGCATCTGTGTGTGAATTTTAAATGATTAGGTCAAAGTTTTGTTGCCTTGAGAGGCAACCACAGCTTTGTAACAAAATGTTTAAATTTCTTGTTTTTCACATTTCATTAGGGCTGATTCTATACAGGAAAGGTTAGGGAGATTTGTCCTCATCAGTACGCTTCAATAAACACAATAATCATTCTACATTTTACTGGCTATTTGTCATAACCTACAGCAATGGTTCAAGTAACAGTTTTGATTTCAGGAAAACAATCTCTTAACATTTTAAAAAATTAGCTTTAACTGCATGCGCTGACATATTTTCCAGAAGAGTACCGTGCCTGACATTTTTACCAGAGATGTATTGACCAGCGGGATGCAGTGAATCTGCTTTGGCAGATGCTGGTTTTCAATTCTCTATTCTTCACAACCATGAATGTTCTTTATGTGGCTTCATATTGGCCTACGCTCTTGTTGTAGCTCATGATTATAAATTGAATTGTTTAAGTCAGTGTTTGCCAAAAGTACAAACTTTTATTGGGTTTAGGCACAAAGCTGGGAGAACTCTGTGCTTAAAAGGAAGAGTGCGTGTGCTCAGTTTACAATACATGACATGTGGAGCACATCATGACATGTGGCATGGTAAACTATGAACCTTGATTGTCCCATTTTTAAGCTCATGGGAACCTAAAATCCTAACCATAATTGAAACTCAGTAATTGCTGAACACTAATGGCCATACACCACATATATCTTGAGTCCTCTTTTTGTAGAGAAATAATGTCAAAGCCAGCTTTACAATCTCAACTTGTAAATAAAAAGACTAATAGATAAGTAAATAGGATTAAAAAAAACTACCTGTTTGCATAAATAAATCTCCTTTAATTATAAAAGGATAGTCCTCCAGTCTAACCATTTTAGATTATCTTGATGTCATATTACTGGAAGTGTTTTTTTACTATAAACCAGTGTTAAAATGATACCAAAACTTTAACTTCAGTACCAATACAGAAGCTAAAATACTTCTGATTTAGACTCTAGACCCAATGGATCAGTAATAGGATGTTCACAAGTGTTCACATTTTCAAATTGATTGTTTATTTACAACCTAAAGTGTAAAAAATGCATTAACAATAAAGTTTTATTTATTTTATATTAATTGCTTTTTAAATTCAAGTTTTCTACTGTCCATTTATTTGATCAAACACAGTGGGATTATGCAAAATTATGAGACTTAGACCTTACAAAGTACATTTTCAAAGATGACTTATTTCATGTACACCAGGTTGGATTGAAAATCTGTATTTAGATTTTATTATTTGGACAAAAAGGTTATTTTGTTTAAATATTTGATCTGATAAAATTCAATTCATAACATAAAATGTTTTTAAGCCTGCCTTGCATAATGGCCATGCCATTGTATAATTAAGGTAGATTCTATAAATCTATGAACAGGCCCTTTAATGGGTGATGAGTATTAAACCCACCCCAGATATGGTTGTTTGCCTGTAACATCAAAGTTCAGGGACTTGCTGAGCCATACAGGCTGAGATGTTTCAGTAGCAGCACCCAGAATGACTGAACTCAAAGTAAGCAAAAACTCTGAAAAATTAAAAAAAAAAAGGTGCTGGGTGCAGCAGATGCCTTCCAGGTACCCACACATTTGATTTTCCTCCCTTTTTGTTAGGAATAGCTCTCAGCCCTATTCCCAAAAAATCTTAAACAACAGTTGATGAAGGCTATCAAGTGCTTCCAAATGTTATGTTCATGACATTTTATCACAAACAGCCAATGCTGCCCTTTGCTGTTAAAACAAATAGTGGCTTTATCGCTTCACGGTTTATGGACTTACATTAATACATCTGTGCTGCAAATGATTTCAGAATAATTGTGGCACATATGATTGGGGTGAAATTTATGTGAGGGGTGTTCTTTGGAAAACAAAATATATCCTTCTTCCTTGCAGAGTATACAAGGCCAGTTCTGTAGAAAAGAGTTGAAATAGCTTCCAGCAGGTAGAGGTGGTGTCAGTTGACAAAACTGGAGTTGATTAAGTGGCCTGTTAAGGACGACTCTATAAAGAAAAAACACAGGGTGGAGTGTTGTCTTTCTCCTGCAAAATTGCCCATCTACTTTATTGTTTCAAAATTAAGCCAGTGTATCACTTCCTTTCATGGCTGTAGTCTCATTTTGAGTTATGGGGTATATGATGCATTGACTGCTGAAATGATTAAATGGGGTGTTGTGTTTGTGGGGTGTTTCTGCTAGTGAAAGCTTATCCAATCTATGTTCAACCCTTCCATAAGTCAGTCTGTCTGTCTGTCTTGGTGATTCTCTTAAATGTTTCAGTAACACAAAGCTTCCTAGTGTTCTCTGTTTTAGTTTGTGGCAGTATAACTACACTCCTACCTCCAACAGCAACCTAAATGTTGTTGTGATTGAGGAATGTGAACAGACTGAACACTTTAGAGGAAGAGTGGGGGTGGTAGAGGGGAGAAGGTTGATCTGTTAGATCTAAATCCTCATTACCAGTGTCCACATTTAGAAACAGTCTGTTTATTTGGAGTCTGCCCTGAGAACATTAAGCTGGTGAGACTATACTGGCTCTGTAAAATGTGTGTCAGACTGATTATTTGATCACTTACCACAGCTCATCAAAGAGACATCACCTCTGAGAGCGTTTAACTTGTGCACCCAGCCATGGTAAAGTTTGCGGCTCATATGCCTACGGTGAAGACCTGTTTCTTGGACTGTGATTTCGATTCTGTGTTGTTTGGATAAGTTTGTTTTAAGTGAGCATGTAATCTTGTGTTTATGAAGTTTGTGTGCATGATTATTTTTGTGCATGTGTGTGGTCGAGGTAAGACAGCTAAGCCCACCTTATGCGCATGTCTCCTTGAGTTGCAAATGACACGTATAAATACACTCGTGCTGCAAAGATGTTTTCTCTGTTTTTATGTCTGAATGACGGGGCCCTTTCAAAACTATGCACAGGCTGAAGGAGAGCTGTCTATCTCTTATATACTGAATAAGCGTCTGGGAGAGCCTTCTCTTGTTGTGAGCCCATTCCAACATGACATGCAATGCGTCAGTGTCGGCCGCAATACACTGAACCATATGTTTGCTCATGGGTCCTTTACACTGAGGCAGAGACTTCGCCTTGTCACATAATCATAAATAAGGAGGATGCCATCACATACTAGTACAATGGGACTATGAGGAGATTTTTGCACAAGGTGATTTGTCCTGGTCACCACTGTGGCAAGGTTCTGAAGTGTTCTTGAGTGTACTTGAAAAAACCTGTGGAAGAAAATCAAAATCCATCAATAACACTGGTAAGAAAACAGAAGATTCACCACTTTTCTTCTCTCATCCTCTATGGTGCCAGATATCAGGCAACGATCAGGGAACTCTTTTAAACCTGCAAGTAAATATCTGAATGAAGCTTTAACAGACATTAACACCCGGGAACCTGTTGATTTGCAAATATCATGACTAACAAAATTTACTTAATTTGGCAAAATTAAACTACATGTTAAAAGATTAAGGAAAATAAACAATTTAGCACTGGCTCTGTCAACATGAGAAACATTACAATGCAAAACCACAGCAACAGGAAACAGGAAGTGCCACACACTCCCTGTGTCAGTGCCCCCCAGGCCTTATTGCTGATTGGCTGGTAGTTGTGTGACATCGAGCCAGTCAGATAGTGTAGAGGGCAGGACAATCAAATCATGATTAATGGAATTTTTATACCTTGATTATGACTAATGAACAACTATCCCACCACTGACTTGGTTTGTGCTGTATACATTTCTACAATTTCAAGACAAATAACTGAAATTTTGTAGAAAGTAATGCATCAATCTTGTGTACCCCAAGAACAAAATTTTGACTTTTTTTTTTTATTCTTCAAGCTTATATTTGAAGGTACCACATTGGCTTGATCTGATACTCATTGCTGATGTGTTTTGAGTTTATGTCTCCCCTGCAAGAACTGAATGATAAGGTTGACTGCATTGATTCTCAGGTTTTGATAAAATACAGAACCTAATTTTTTACATACCCAGGTTAGATCTCCATCCCTACTAATACTAGTCATGACAGTTTTGTGTTGTATGTCCCAGCCCTCAAAGTCATTCCATTAATATTTTCTCTTCTATTTCACAAAAAAATATCTTTGACAAATTCCCAGATCCTTGAATGCACAACAAATAATGACACTGACTTTAAAAAAATTGACAATGTGTTGTGTGTAAACCATTGTGCTTTGTTACAGCAGTCAGCAGATTATTCATCATGTTTTATTTTATTTTATTTTTTAACAGAAAATGGTATTACAGTCTGCCCAAAAAAATTTAAACAGGGTGTCTCCTATGGGGACTAGCTGGAAAAAGCAGAAAAAATAATCATCCATTTGTTCACCCAGAGTATTTCAGGAATTTTTTTGAGTTTTGTGTCTGTGTGAAAACACCAATACTTTCTTCATCTGAATAAATGATAGTGTCACTGAGATTCTTATTCAGGTGTAAATAGGACCTGCCTCTTATATAATGTGATGCATGTGTAAAATGAAGATATGACTGTGGTTACTACATGAATACTGCTTGTTGTGATTATTAATTTTAGACTCATAGATATTTAAGACTGTTTTTGCCTGTTAATACTTACATGTTAGGCAAGATCAAGGCTAAAAATAGATTTTTTTCTACCAAATTTTGTGGGTTTCAGTTCTGTGTTCATGGTCACACCCAGTGTTACAGTAGGAAGGCCTTTGCATAACAACATTTACATGCATCCATGTGTTAAACACACAAGTGCACACACATGCATGTGTTTCTGATGAGGTGGACAGGCAAGTGTATAATAGTAAGTGGCAGGAATGGGGTTAAGTTTCCTGCTGCAGTGTGGTGGGCAAAGGGTTTAGAAGTGGGTCCAGGAGTGTGTGTTTACACATGGGCATGCCAGAGTGAGAGTGTGTTTGAGATGGAGATGTTTTCACAGTAATGCGGCTGGATGAAGTGAGACCCACCCTGAGTCAGGAACAGAGGACCGATTGTGCAGCAGACTGAGTGGGCTGGATGGCCTGATCGCCTCCTGGGAGATGGGAGGACTGAATATTTCCCCCAAAGCCACACTGTGACAGGTGGCGTAGAGACTGCTGTCACATTATATCCTGCCCTACTTTAAAAACACCTGAGATAAGGTCATGTAGAAATAAACACTTCAGTCTGTCTACTTAAAACATGTAAGTGCTAGCTTAAAATATGTGTGGAATCATGGCTGTCGTGTTTCCAAGTGCATGAAAACTGAAACATTTAACACTAGTCATGTGGTTCTGTGATCTTAACTGTCAACTTGTATCAACTGTGCTCAAAATCGCATCTCTCCCTCCTCACCTCTCAGGCCTGAAGTGCAATTTCCCCGCTCTAAATCCAGAAGTGCTATCTAGGGACACGTTGGGTAGATTACGAGGTTAAGGCTTCATTTTGTCCCTGAGCTGTGAAGAAAACGAAAAGCAACAAACTTGAGTGTGACCTGTGCTGGTTTGTGGTTCCAGGGAGAGCCCATAGCTGCCCCCAAGGCCCTGAGGTGTCTGAACCACCTCCACTCACTTCTCTCTCAGCCTCAAACTGTTATTGAGCTGGGGGCCTGGAGGGGCCTGCCTGGAAATATTGTTTAATGTTTCTGAACAGAGAAAGGCAAGATACAGTACAGCAGCTCACGGCCAAAAGCCTCAACCCTGATTGTACAGAGTAACAAATGCTCTCTGAACCGTGTGTGTTTGTAGGTGTGTTTGATCCACACATGGGCCACTGAGCATAACTGAAAAAACTAAACATTGATCAACAATTATTTCCCTAAGACTCCCTATTCAAGGAAACGGTGCTCTATGTTAACAAAGTCCACTGACTTTCAAGTCAGGTTAAGTAAACTTATTATAACTTTGGTTTCCATAAATGACTTTTCACGGTTTGTGGTCAGTGAGCTGATCAAAGTTCTGCAGAGAGTATCAGAAACGGATATGCTGACCACATCAGAGGAGAAGAACACAGAGTGGTTTTATAGTATATCAACTGGGGCCATCTGTGAAAAATGTTGAGTGTGGCGCCATGCAATCTCTGCAAGTGAAATCAAAAGTAAGTAGTCTTTAAATAGAAAAGATATTAGTTCTTTTTGAGCCTCTGAGATCTGCTTTAGTTATCATCAGAAAATAAGAGCTGCACCAAGCAGCCTGAAACAATGAAGAAGAACCACAAAAAGACATTTATATTCAAGGATTATTTCAACAAACCATGCATTAGAAATAATATAAAGTAAGACTTGGCATACCTTGTCAGTTTTAATCCCAAATTGAAGGTGAAGGGTGAGAAAGTTTTTCATTTTTAATCCAAATTTGGCCATCCTTATGTAAATGTTACACTATAGGTACAGGAAGTCAAACAGCAGAAGAGCGCTTAACACATTAGTCCCTTTTTCATTTACAGAATAGTACATTACTGAAGACAAGGCTCTTTTGACATCCTCAAAATTTTAACTATATCACCTATGTGAGTTTGTCTGGTCAGCTTTAATCAGATCTTTCCTGCCGTGAGCCAGTTTGCTAAAACTTTCTCGCACTACTTTCATTATTGCTGCACTGGGCGCTGAACAGTGAGACGCACCACAAAGGACAAATGAATCAAATGATTCGGAGGAATCGTAGATCATAAATGAGATTCAAAATGATTTCCAGCCTTAACAGTGTTCAGTATGGAGTTTAAGAGAAAACTGTTACTGACAGCAGGACATTACACATCAATTCCCCTGGTCTCTCCCCAGCCTTCCCCTGCATTCATAAACATATCCCCTCGCCTGCTTCCCCTAATTACCTAGCATGAGCTTGGCTGTTTCCACTTCCCTCTCACACATAATAGAAACTGCTTTTTAATATCCAGGCATCATAAAATGTCATGCTGACTTAACAGACATGAGGAGCAGAAGGAGCAATAACAAGGAGGAGAGGGAGAGCTGGGTTGGTAAGTGGGGTAAGTGGGAAAAGTGGGGATGGGCTGGGGATTGGCTCTGGATAGATCCTGAAGTTTTGACTTTCTTCTCTTCACTGTTTGCTTTCCTGTTATGATATTTTTTAACCCTGTACTTCAACTTGCAACTCAAAAATCTTGGGAAACACATGAGGAAACTTTTTTTCTTCTGTCGGAGGAATAAAAGGAACTTTTGAAAATCAGCTACACTCAATAAAGGATGTGGTTTGAAAGCATTAATCCAATCCAAATTTAGATTGTCTTGCGAGATCTACTTTCCTTATCGATGGCCCCAAACAGGCTGCCATGAAGCCATCTTTATTGAGCCAAGCACCCAGCTATTGATCCCAATGCTCTAAAATAGTTTGTGTGGTAGCTAGTAAAGAAACAGAGATCCTCCCTTATTTGTTTGAATCACCACAGACCCCGCCCCCTCCACGCGTGCACTTGTGTGCTCGTTTGAACCGTTCGAGTATATCTGTGCACAGTCACAGGGAGGATACAGCATTTAATTAGTGCATATGTTTGTCACTTCCTCATTTTCAACTCCTCGTTTTGTCTCACTGCATCTGTCACTCATTTATGGGATGTAAATCACATCCATCACAAACTTAGCGTGAATAACATAACAGCCTGTTTTTACACTGCAGTGGAAACCTTAGTAGACTAATCTCCACTGTAGAATGCTTCGTATGCCTCAAACTGGACTTATGGTTGCTATGGTCACCAAATGAACAAGATGTCTGTGTTTTGTCTCCAGCGTTGTCAAAGCCCACATAAAAAAACAGACCACAAAATGATTTTAGACAAAGATATCCTGCAGTTTAAAGCAAACATGACAGGTAGATTTCTTTAAGTGTTTGTTAAGGTGATTATCCCTGAAAGAGACTGAAAAATAGTTTAATTAAAGTGATGCAGCTTTTTAAATTCCAGTCTGTTTTACTCACATTTTAAAAATGTTTTTCAAGTATAGAAATAGTTCAGGCTTATCAAACTCTATCTTATATCTTTATTTTCATCGGAATAGTAGTAACAGGAAGTGAAGTAATAAGGATATGACACACTATGAACATGCATGAATAATTGATGTAAGGTGCTGTAAAATGCATGATTAATTCATGACCAGACCAGACAAACTACGATAGCCTACATAGTTGCAGTAATATTCATTGCAAAAGGATAAATAATCAAACTTTAAAAACTGACCTGCAGTCATTGCATTTAATGTCTTTCAGTTGAATTAAAGAAGAAAAAAAAAACAGTCATATATTCTGTTATCAGAGTTTTTTTTTTTTTTCCAAAAAAGTGTAAAATCTCATCCCGTCTCATTCTGATGAGCCCAGATCTCATCTAGTGGATGGACGGATCTAACTGGCATACTGTGTTAGACACAGCTGTGTCAACAAAAACAAACACAACAATGGCTCTTGACTTACATTTCACACCATCACATTCTTATTCCTTTTTTCCAAAAATACCAATGTATTAGGGTTATTTTCACAAAATAAAAATGACATTAAATTTGATTAACTGATTCAGATCGGTTTATCTTCACACCACTATTTCACACAAATACAACTGTGGGTTTACTTGTGCAGCTACCTGCCTGGAAGAAGGGGAGGAGCATAAACCATTTAACACCGATGTGCCAATATTTACAAATTCATCATACCCAATACAGATACTGTATCAATACCTATATAACTGTAGCTTAGACCTGAAGCTGCAGCCCTTAAAACACACTTTTATATCAACTGTCAGACTTCACATCATTTAAAGTAATAGCACAGGACAGTCTGCTGATGTAAGAAGCGCTGGGTTGATTTTGTAATTCTTTAAGCATTGTTTGTTACATGAACACAAAGCATATATCAAGGCTGGAAGTGAACTTTATGTCTGTCTTTTTGTCATGTGACTGGGAGTCGTAGAACTTTTACAGATTACATTGTAATGCGAGTCTAAAGTATTTTTGTCCCTACCAATAGACAGCTAAACAAGTGCCCTAAAACAGTGATTCCCAAAGTTTTTATTTATTTATTTATTTTTCTGGTGAGCCACTTTTTAGAAGGTAAAAGCCATTGGGACCCAAAAACTTAATTTTCCATACATTATTGCTGATCATGTCTGCCTTCAGTGCTGGTTTGTTAAGCTGATGGTGGGTTGGCTTGGATAAGGTTGCATTTCTTTTTTATCATACAGAAAACTAAAAAAATAAAAATCTCTCATGACCCAAGCATGGGTCCTGACCCAGACTTTGGGAATGATTGTCCTGAAGTAGCTTAATCTTTGCTCAGATTGTCTTTTAATACTTCCATTTTTTAAATACTTCAGCCTCTGTTAAACACTAAATTTCAGATTAGATGACTTTATAGTCATCTTAGCTTTTATAGCTGATCATTACTCAGACATCTGAAGCATTACAACGGGACCATTAGTCAACCTGTGGCCAACACCACCCACTGGGACAACTGAGACGAATGACCTGCCAGTTTTCGCTGCATTTTTCACCATCCTGAAGAAAGACAGAGACGGCTTTCAGCAGTGAGACAAATTAAGTCACAACCTGTGTTTGAACCTTGTTTGAACTGATAAATATATGAAGTCAGAACTTTAAAGAACACCTGCTCTTTGCCCTCTTTGGTTCTGACATGTATTTTTACTGAGTTTGTCAGCTCTCAGGTGCTCAGGTCTTGTTTGGCATTGAAGACATACTGAGGACATTGTAATGACTCTTCAAATTCACTGTTTTTTGTAAGATAAAGTATAATATTTTCCACTCTTCCCATTGGCAAGACCTGGCCATGTTTGTCTCTGTGGGCCTTCAATAATTTTTCTCTGGGCAGTGTGTGATGGATAGGTTGTATTTATTCACTGCTGGGCGTCTGCTCGTGGAATATGACTCATTCTGAGGCATTACATATTCATGGCTTGGGATAGGCCGTATACAGAAAGTTATAATTAATGTGTCACAGTAGGAGGTGTTAGTAGAAGGCAGGTTTGTTGGAGGGCGTTCTGGGGCATATGATGATTTACAGTAAAAACAACTAGGAGGATGTTTGTGTGCCGTCCAAAAACATTCTCTTAAACCAATCCTGACTAGCTCTTTGAGCATAATAATGTCCTGCAGAGAAGAACTGACCCCTTGCCAAGCAGCTGTTGAGATGCTCAGGATTTTCTGGTCTTTGTAGACTCATCTTTGGGTCATATACAAGTTATTTTGTCTGCTAGACAAAGGTCAGGTGAACATCGTGCCGTCTGTTGTTTATATTTGTGGATATGGTGGAGTAAACCTTAATAAAAATCAGACTTTCTTTTCATTGAGGGGAAAATGTAGTAGTCCTAGTAGACCTTGTTACTCGGACATCTGTTGTTAGATTATCAACAATTTAGCAGCATATTTGTTTATCTTTTAATTTGTATATTTGATCTTTATCTTTTAAATCAGGGGTGTCAAAACTTTTTCCACTGAGGGGAGCATACAAAAATATATATGGATGGTAGGGCCACTTTTATATGCCTCATCCTGAGGATTGTAAGCAAAAAGATTTTCTTAGTGACTGTGTATGCTTAGATACAGTCATGGACGTAAGTATTAGCACCCCTGGAATTTTTCCAGAAAATACACCATATCTCCCTCCCCCGGTGGGGTGGAGACAAAAGCATTGGCTTCGCTACATGTGGACTGTCATAGCGGAAATCACCCATGGTCTCACCGGACGACTGAAAGTCATGGCAGATGGTGAATATTCCTCTGTTCCTCCCAGCATTGTGAGTATTGTAGCTACAAGTCGCTGTCTTTCTCTGTGTTACGCTCCGACACGTCTCCTGGACCGGACGTGTATTAACAAAGTATATACACTCCAAAACTTTGAATAAGTTACTCATGTCTGCCATCTCCTGGTGTAAAGTGGTAACAGCGCAGACCTATCTCCCAATAGTACAGAATCCTTTTAAAAATTCCTGCATCCAGATGGTGATCGGGATCGCTCCCAAAATCTAATCAGTTCTTCCTTATGCCATTTCTGACTTTTCCTGAAAATTTCATCAAAATCTGTCCATGACTTTTTGAGTTATCTTGCTAACAAACTAACAAACAAACAAACCCACCTGATCACATAACCTCCTTGGCGGAGGTAAAAAGCCAAAATTAACATAATTTTACACAAAACTCAAAAATGGGCTAGACAAAATTATTGGCACCCTCAACTTAATATTTGGGTGCACATCCTTGGGGAAAAATAACTGAAACCAATCACTTCCTAAAACCATCAACAAGCTGCCTTCATTTAGGTGCAAAAGACTCAAATCAATAAATTCTTCTCATCAAAATGTTTGTTTACAGATATAGTATGATAGCACTGCCTTATGCTGAAACCAAGAAGTACAATTCAATCAAGCAAAAGCTTCGTGTTCAATTGTTGTTTTCATTTAATGTTTAGAATTTGCTGCAGGCCGATCAAAAATGGACTGCAGGCCACATTTGGCCCCCGGGCCATAATTTGGACACCACCGTTTTAAATGAATATTTCTTCACATTTCTGTTAATGATTTTTTTTATTGGTTACATTCCTGAGTCTGTGTCTCCTAAGTATAGACTATACCTTCAACCTGCAACTACTTTATTAGATAGAGGACAGTGGCCAGACATGCAGGAAATGGTGCCACAGGCTGGATTCGAACCAGGGCCTCCCGCATACATGGTGTGCGCCCTAACCACTCGACAACCGGCGCATCCCAGATTCTTCCTCTTTTATCTGAGTCCTGATACTTAACCAAACGTTATAACTGGGAAATTGGAGTTTAGATTTGAAATTTTAAAATGATGACCCTATTAGACAAAAATACAACAATTTCATTGAAAATTCTATCTGGTGTAGCCTCCTTTTTAAGTAAAATAATACCCATTATCACAGAATGAAAAAATATTGCATTCAGTTTTTTTCTGATATTGTTCGGCCCTAGTGTGTATACTTGTGGTTTATGCAACTCTGTCGCTGAAAAATGTAGGCCAGTCTGTTTCCCATCACCTGGGCTCATGTTAACACCCTGTGTAACCATGTTTATATGTTTTGGAGTATAATCACAAGTTCTGAGGTAATCTTGTCTGAGCTTTTTAAGTTGGAGTCGACCCCTGTTTGTTAAATAATTCCTCTCTTTTGTGATAATTCCTTTAGTCTCAGCCTCCTTTGCCAGCTCACAGTGCTTCCTATCTACGCCCCCGTCTGGCTCTGGTGTAGGCCAAGGTCCTGAGTAATATCCCACCTTAATCACATGCTGTTTGTTAGTATTTGTGGCTCTGACCATTTCCAGGTGCATGACCTGATTTTCCTGCCGGGTAGGTGGTCCTGAAGAGACCAGGGCTGTTGATCACAGAGCAGAAGTTCATTAGCAAGAAGACTTGTGTAGAGGTGAGTATATACTTTACTAATTCAGGCAGAATTGTGGTCATCTTTTCAGTCTTTCATTGGTCTTTCTTTTCTGCAGAGCTGTAAAGGTTTTTTCTGTTTGCCAGTGTGTGTAAATATCACAGCTGCCTTGTATTCCTAGATGTCAGCAGATCTAGATTCCTCCACTGAGTCTTATAACCTTGTGGAGGGATGCAGGTTACAGGCCAAAGCAAACATAGTTTAACCAGTGTGAGATCAGTGTCAATGTTAAATAGAAACATAATGAGCCGTTGAAGCTCTCAAAAGAATGAAATAATTCCAAACCCGCTCTAAGTCACTCAGATGTGTTCATTTTTGATAGCTCTTATGGACATTGAAATTAAAGATGGAGGACAAAGTTCATTCAGTCACCAGACATCTTTTTGTTCAGCTTCAGCTTAGACCTGAGGAATGTTCTAGAGACCCATTAAATAAACGCACCACTGTTTGAAGCCACAACCCAGCACTCAGCCATGGGCCAGGAGGAATTAGCTCTGATCCACAGTTTGGGAATCCTGGAGACCTTCACACGTCTTGACCTTAGATTCATGCTTTCTTTTGTGTGTTTGGGAGTGGTAAAGGTACCCCACTTATCTCTCCCACTCCCTCCCCCCTCCCTCCCTCATCCTCATGTCTCTATCCCTCTTCACGCCAACATATTTTCTCTGGCCATAATCCTATTAGACGCATTTATGTCGTTTATTGTCTGACAGGATTAGATTTGGAGAGGAATAATAAGAAGAGGTCGACATTCTGAATAGGGTCTGTGTCCCTCCTGCTAGCTTTAACCAGATTTGTTATTGTATTATGTTATATCATCAGATCTGTTTCCATATCGTGCAGGAGTTTTGCTAAAGCTGCTAACGAGACATTGGTTTTTCTGTAAATCGCCTCTGGTACAGCTGATGGTTATTTGACATAGATTTTGGGTCTTAGCAACAGTTTGTTTTTAGGATTTTGCAAAAGCCGTACCATATGTGGACTTAAATTTGATAACTAGTAAAGGATTGCATTAGGGGGTGTGCTAAAAGAATTTCTAAGCAGTCTGGGGCCTGTATTGAGAACACCAGTTGAGAAATACCTTCCCTTTGAGGTTCAAAGCTGTTTCCTGTTTACTTCCTTATGAATTCATTTACTTTGAACACCTGCAGTGATATTGTGGAAGCTGTGATTCTGATCTTGTTTTCTTTCTCTTCCTTTCTTCAGTTTGTTGATTGAATAATAGAGAAAAACAAGCTGCAAAGGCAGAATAAATGTGTGCTGCACGACATGAGCTATGGTGTTCATTCAAAGGAGAATTATAACAATCACTTTAAGGCTTAAACGCTTGGATTTTACAGTCATTTTAGGTTTACATCCTCATCAGTTTCATATTAAGATAAACATTTAAAGATTCTGGTTAATTTTAATCATTATACTCATTATTTAGAGATGTACATTCATATGGATCTTCCCTTGTACCTTCTTCACAGCTTCAGCTATCCTTAAGTCAGTGAGAAATATTAGGATGTTAAAAACAAGAGACTCTTTGATTTCAAGAACCATAAATTCAGAGGGATTTATTGCCTCCTTCCTTCTTTCAAATGCAAAACAGCTTGTTATTTTTTGGAGATTTTTAAATGCTTGCCGCCCGATGAATCTTAAAGGCTCAGCATTGCCCTTTTAGGTTACACGTTTAAAGATTTCTGTAGTGTTTATGTTGTGTGTGAAATGCACTCTTGGAAAATGTCCAGTTTGCCCAGGCAGTACGTACGTTTTAATTTAATTCCAACACATTTCAGAGGCTCCTCAAATCTCAGCCTCAAATGTAATGTGAAAGCCAGATGCTGCACGGAGTGTGTGCTGTGTTGGTTCGAGTTATAGGCAAACGCAGATAGACTCTGGTCCAACAGGCTCAGTTATTGCTCAAGTCAAACACAATCAAAGTGACTTTAAACAAAATGTGTGCTCGACTATAATGAGATGCTGAGTTGCTGAATGCTATACATGTTGTGATAATTATCTATAGTTCTGTGGTTCACTGCTTTTGTCAGATTCCAGGCAGTTTCAAATTGTAAATGTTTCCTTTTCTGCTCTGTGCATTTCATCCATTTATTTGCCAGCTTAAAAACACACATGCATGTACTGTAACCAAACAGGTCAAATGCACCTACACTAACACAAACAAACAAAAAAATGGTTTTGTTTTTTTCATTACATGCAACATTTTTCTGAAATTATATTAAATAGCAGTTTTTAAACTTTAGTTAGTCTGATCTCTGAATTTATCTCTCACCCTGTTTAAGCCATTCAAGCTTGAAATGATCATTTAAACGGCTTTAAGTACATTTTAATTCTTTTTGGTGTAACATTGTAGCCCACCATCAAATACTTTGATTACTGGCAGAGAATCCTTTTTTGTGTACATGTACATAAAGGTACAACTAACTGAATCTGCTGCCACAAAGTCAGACAAGGTTGAGTAACTGCCAAAGCAAGCTCAACAGGAAACTGAGAGAATTATGCCCCTCTTCCATAAATGGTAAAATTGCCATTAATTTGACTAAAAATAGGACATCATAAAACTGAATGTTCCTGACACAATGGTGTGGTAGATTTTGTTGCATGTTATTCTGCAGCTGCAGGACCATACTGGATTCTTTAGTCACTGAAGTCTTTATCAAGCAGCTGTTGTTGATTTTTCCTCAATCAAAAAAGCTGTTACGAAGTAAACTGGTTTAAGCTAGAATAAGGATAGACTTAAATATCTGTGACCGAAGAGAGTTCAGTGAAAGTTTGATATGATTTGGCAGTGGTGTGAGCATTTCTAAAGCACAACCTTTACTGAATAGATTACATCACATAGACTCAGAGGCTGTTACATAGCCTGGATGATGTTGCCCAAATACCATATCAGGGTATTTTTCCTGCCTTTGATGGTAACGATATATCAGGATTTTACAAAATTTAAAAAAGATAATGCTATTAAATCCAAATTCAGGAGTTGAAAACCTTCTTCTCCTCTTCAAACAAGCCTTTGATGGAATACTCAATTTATGTCTGACCATAGAGCACAGATTTTATTTCTCTTTTTTATTGTTGATGGTATTAATAACGCTTAACTGCCCATGACTACTCTTAAATAAAGAAGGTGGCCTTATTCAACTTTTTCTGTAATAATTTACTGTTGCTACACACAGAAAATAGACAAAGCATGATTTTCGAACAGTTTCAGAATGAATTCTAATTGAATTTAGAATAAAGTAATGACAAAATAATAATTCATAATGACTGTATGTTACAAAACACCACTGCAGGAAGCAGAACTTCATTCTATTTCATTTATTATCAAATCTGGTTATCACACCAAGCATGACACAAGCATGTTTTCAGAAAAATAATCTGTGTAATAACACAAACCAAATGAGTTTGTTGATCTACAGCAGCTCACATGCTTACTACAGTCTGGCTCACAAAACTCACCGCTTTTTGACCTTGAGCTGAGCAGTCACAGATTAGCAGACATAGATTCTCCTTGTGGTACAGATTGATTGTTTTGCATGAGAAAATGGCTTTTGCCTCCTCACATTGCAGAGGTCACTCAGTCTATCAATCAAGTGGTTCTGCAGATAGCCACATCCAAAGATTTACTCAGGTACTTTCTTTTGT
This sequence comes from Cheilinus undulatus, assembly GCF_018320785.1. Classification (NCBI taxonomy): domain Eukaryota; kingdom Metazoa; phylum Chordata; class Actinopteri; order Labriformes; family Labridae; genus Cheilinus; species Cheilinus undulatus. The sequence continues at coordinate 16,306,617 of NC_054865.1, forward strand.
CTTTTTATGGTCAACAGTTGAAAAACACTTAACTGGCTGAATCCATCTGTTCAGTAGTGACTGCTTTTAGGGACTGATTGTAGATGTTTTTATTCAGTAAAATCAGGGTTCAGGTACTTTTACCTAATAAATTCAACCCAACAATATCTGTATGACTTTTTTATCCAAATACAATTGCAGTGGGGTCACTAAACTACTACTAAAGCCTTTTCACAAAATATCAAGTGCAGTTAACCCTGTGCTTAAACGATCTCATTTTTCCATAGAAAATTGACCATCATCACCTTGGTACTAGGAATAGGCTGTGATACAGTGATACCCAGGGTATTACTGACAAATTTTCTGTCTATTAGATTAGGTTCCATATGCATATCATTTATTTAACTAATATTATGAACTAATGATACATTGGAATTTGTAAAACTTATATTTTGATTTTTGATTTTCAGCACCCACAGTTAACCAGGTTTTACATGGGCTTGTATATGCCATGGTGTATTGTGATGTCATTTGAAGTCAACTTCGGGTTCCAGAAACCAGTTGGGTATTGTTATTACTTTATCTTTGTTTGGTTTTCAGAAAAATCTCTTTTTCAAATATACAAACTATTGTCTTTTGAGTGCAATCCCCTGCCCCTTTGCTTTTTGCTTTTTAGTTTAGCTCCCCATCATTAATCACAGGTGCTGAGAGTTCTCTTGGTTCTGACTGGACAGACTGCTGGGAGAAATACATTTCTTGTCTTTCTGTGTGGCTGGAGCACAGCACACTTCAGACCTGATGTGGATGATGCAGCCGGCAGGATTAATTGGGCCCAGTTACAGAGGATCAGCAAGTTCTGTGCTCTTCACATGCTGCTGCTCCATATGGCAGCACAGAAGTCACAATCTATGATTAATAGTTCAGGTAAAATGTTTCAGATTGTGGCAGATAGAACTGAAATACTTTTCAAATAACAGTTTTTTTTTGACACAGAAGTGCTGCTTAACCACAAGTTCACTTTTTGAACTCTATTTCCTTCAAACAAATGCAAATCTAATATATGTAAACAATTTTCCTAAGTAAGACTTTACTGGTGATTTCACCACTTAAGCAGATATGCAAAGTATTAATTTAAAAGTGGAACATGTAAGCAACGTTGCAACATTGCCAAGGCCAACTCTATCAAAGTTGCTCCAAGAAAAGGTGGCCTTGACATAAAGTTATCTCCTAACACCCGCCTCCCTTTTTTTAGTTAAGAAAACAAAATTTAGCCTCATTATTTTAGGTATTTATCATATTTTTTTACATGACTTGGCCTAAAAGTGTGTTTCCAAGCAAAAGGGGCTGCAAATTGCCCCCGGTCTTATTTCTTATTTGCCTCAGTGGGCCCGTGGAGGCGTTAGTGTTGTGGTCAGCACTCCTCGCACTCTTTGAATTGCAAATCGCAGCCGTAACTCAAAAGTAATGCAGCAGGGAACGTCACCTCCTGTCATTTTTCTGCATTTGGGTGCATGGGGGCACCATTGTAGAGGAGGTGCAGTTATTGTTTCTGTCTCTGGTGTGGCTCTTCCTTATTGTAGGAATGACTAGGGCCCGCTCTCTCAACCTCCACCCCTCTAATGTGCCAGATGGCTCCCCTAGCTGTAATATTGCCCGTCCGCTAGCATTACAGCAGTGTGCAGCGGGACTTCTTCCTGATTAAAGAAAAAAGAAACTAAGAAATGATGCTGTGGCCTAATGCACACCAACAGCAGTGAAACTTTTGGTAACTACATGAGCACCAAAAGTTCAGAGGAACTTCAACTGAGTTATGTTGCTGGGTGTAAATTAGGTACACTTTAGTGTAGTCACTTAGTCCATCAGGAAGGAACAGACATAGCATTTTGTGTGAAGGTGTGTGCCATTGTGTCTGTATGATACATTTTCAACCATCAGTTTCCATTATCTGATAAGATTTTAACAATGTAATTAAATCAAGTCCAGATAAATATAGAAAATACAATGAATTGTTAGTTGTCATTGAATGCATCCATATGTTTTCAGTCAGAGACTGTTCCAGCTGCAGCTATAGTGCCACCTCTGAACTCTATATGGATGTGTAAGCACCAAATGGATTACGAGCTTTTATTATCACCCTCTACTCTGCTGCTGATGTTATTATGTTGTGTGTGAGTGTGTGTGCAGGCATATGTGTAAACAGTAAGATAAAATGTTAGTATGCTATTTTTCTTTAGAAAAACCTTCACATATATCATCCACCCCATAATCTACAACAAAATCTAAAAGTAAACCAGAAAAAGTGTTTTTCAACCGCAGCTGGTCTGTGTTCACATCCGCCATTGTGCATGTGTGCACCATTTCTCCTTTTAATGTAGGGCTGTGTCTGCTCAGAGTTATAATCTGAGCTGGTATTTCTTAATCAGTGACACTGATTGTGAGAAGGGCAGAGAGGCAAGGGGAGAAACCCACACTCAAGGGTCAATACAGGGTGTCTCTCTTTTTGCCAGGCTAATTAATTCACCATGTCTTTCCACTCCTTGCTTGCAGACCGTTATGACTTTAACACTGTAAAGCCCAGTGGATTTAAAATAGAAATTATTGTCTCCCTCATTTTGTGTTTTTTCCTCTTAGTACACTCCAAACACCTTTTTTCTTTTTTACTACATGAAATAACCAGAGATAACAACCACATGCATTTATATACACAGTATTATTTGGAACAGGATATGCTTCAAAATAAGGGGTGTCTTTGCATTTTGAATGCAGTCTAATCCGTTTATAATTACACAGTGAGGAAGTGAAATAGTGGTCTGACTGTTTGAATGTGTAATCCCCTTCATGTGCATAAACATGAGCATATTTCATCAGCGGGGCTGGACTAAGACTTCTGGATAATTACCTGGGGCAAGGAGTGTTTCTATAGACCTGCCCTGCCCCCCTTTTTTCTCTGTAAATAATGCATATAAAGTTAAAATCAGAGAGGCCTCAGCGATGTAAAATTACCTTCAAAGGCTGGCGTAAAATTGGGCAGCTCATCCGTGTAGACAGGAAATGAACCAATGTTTCTATTGTGGAAGAACAAGAGCGTAGATTCCATATCTCTGACGACAACTTCAATGAGAGCTGTCAGATAGGATTTATTTTATCTCTAATGATATAGCATGCCTTCTTAACAAGTTTTATTAAATATAGTGAAGAATCGACCCTCTGTGCTTCTCATCAGCAGTGACTGAGGGGCTTTTACGCAGCTCCAGAGATCACAGTATCTTGTCCTGTACGATGTGCCCTTGCCCACACAGACAAACTTTCTTGCCTTGATAAAATGTGTCTAAAATAAGAATACTGGGGAGCAAGCTTGTTACAGAGGCCTGTTTTCCCTTACTATGTTACATCTCTTGTCAAATATTATTCACAACGATTTTTTTTTGTGATGGCTATCATTATGTTATTCAAGCTGTGCACAAATTAGACAATTATATGAAATTTTCAAATCGCTTTAGTTTTACCATACCACATTTACAACAGTAATGTATTATTATCTTGTACAATCATCTAATTTCAGTCAGTGCTGGCACAGACGTGTGCATATGGTTGCCAAGAAACATCCTCTAATACTCTGTTTTCTCAAGCTGTGTGCCAAAAAAATAGCCTGCACTGATTTTCAGGGAAACGATTTATGTTGCTGGTACTCCTCATGTTAATAATACCTTTCTGCTGACTTTTAAAATTACACAATTGTCATTGAACTTACTCCACTTTTCTGCAAGACGAGGGAAAATATCCTATATTATACCTTTTTAACTGTTCTGGAGATGTTTTTTTTTTATTCTTATAAAGTTTGAGCATCACAGTTAAACATCTTTGCTGAATTGCATAATGAGGTCTACATAATTGTTTGAGATTTAAAAGCTTACTTTGCAGCACAGATTTGCTGTAAGATAACAATATTAGTGCCACCATTAGACAATCCTCAGAGAAGGTATAACTGCAAAAATATGCATTATTTGCAAATCTAAAAGAAGCAGAGAGAGTTTCTTAATTTCCATCTCTGAAGACTGTGTTTAAAAAACAATTTTTTTTGTCAGTTTTGTTGTTAAGAAAATGGAAATTGTAGTGGAAATAGTTGGGTAGATGAAGTTCATTAAGACTAATGGAGTGCAAGTTATCGCAGATTAATGATGGTCAGGATTAGATTTGATACTCTAAGGAATATTTATGAAGCTTCCAATTCTTCTTCATGTAATCAACACGTAAATGACCCTCTGTACCAAGCAGAATACTCCCGGTCTTAGCCCGTGCGTAATACGCTCAATGAGGTCTCTCATAAATCACTCTAATTGAAAGGATCCCTCCCTGGCCGCTCCTTACCAGACACCTCACACGCCGACAGGGTGAACAATCCCTGATGCTCCATTTGAACTCTGGATGACCTGGAGACCATTAGCTCCTTTGGCTCAATGAAACACAAATGACACAACAGAAAGATAAGTGTAGATTTGTCACTCAGAGAAATTCAGATTTGATTTCAATTGTTCAAAGAGCTGATAGAGCTGATGTGATAGTGTCTTTAAATATGAGACTACATGGAATCACTCTAGATGTTATTGTAGGAGGGACAAAGGAAAGCCTCTATTATTTTGCAGCCGTGTGCTTTCCAGTTCAGCAGATTGTCACTCAGACTTCTGACCTCAGATCACAGGATGAAATTGTGTTTTTGGAGTCAGTGATCTGCTACCAGTCAAAACTTTATGAATGCCTGGGATCTGCCAATAAAATGATACTGGGCTGCTGGGCAAAAAACTGATGAGCTATTACCCCTGAATACTTTCTTGTTTAAGGTATTTAAAAATAATAATAATAATAATGACAGGGAATGCAAGTTCTTGAATGACAGTTCTGTCAATTTGTATATTTTGCTTAGAGAAAATGTAACCTGGACACTCGATGTCTTTCCTTGTTCTTTCCTGAAAGGCAGTTTTTGTTAGAAACGCAGTGATATTGAAAATTAGGCCTGTATGTTTAAAATAACAATTTAGCTTTTCTTTCTTTCTTTCTTTCTTTCTTTCTTTGTTTCTTTCTTTCAACAAAACTCTTTTGTAATTCTTAAGGTCTGTTTTTCATTTGGGCAGCATGATCGGGTGTATTTTCTGTCATGTTTGACCATGAAAACAAATCAAAGTTAGGTCAATTCATGGCTTCTTCTTCCCAGTAACTTCCAAAAATGTCTTCTCTGGCCCAGCAGACATTCATGCATCCATGATAATTATCATAGGTTTATGCATGCATCTGTCATTTTCTCAATTCCAACTCTTACTCCACACGTGTTTGTCTGCACACACCTTATTTGTGCTGTTACTTTGAAAACCATCAAAAGAGAGTTAACCACTGACATTTTCTACTAGGGCTGGGAAATTAATTGAAAATTAAATTAAATTGCAATATGGCCTGCTGCAATTTTCAATTCACAAAGGGTGCAATATTTCTTTGACTTGAAATTTGTGTCAAAATACAAGTTTTAAACTTTTTTTTTTTGCAGCAGCAGACATATCATGCGATCATCCAGGTGCCATTTATTTTAGAATAATCTACAAAAAACCTACCTTCTTCATTTTTGTACTTTTTTCTTATTAAATACAAGAACAACAAAAATCCTTCAATGCTACAGTTTATATCCAATTTGCTGCTGACCTTCGCTGTGTCGGTCACACCTGTCTGTTTCTGTTAGCAAGCTAAAGCTTGGACAACCTAGCTTAACTTTAGCTAGCTGTAAACTTTAGCAGAGTCAGTTACGACACAATGAATGTAATGGTGCGATATTTCTCATTTGTATTACACTCACCCAGGCAGCCGCATGCTGCAAGATAAGACCAGAGCAAATTCGACATATGACTTGGGGGGTAGGGTGGGGGGTGTTACTGGTCAGAGTTTGATTTATGATAACTACCCTTTAAGTTAAAAAGTGGAGAGAAATTGTGAATGCATGTTAAAAGGACATCAGAGAGGTGCATTTCAAATTGGGTTTTTCCATAACGCTGTTAATGCACTTACCTATTCTGATGATAATAAACTCATCATCTGTAAATAAACTCATTTCATCTCTACCTTGAATACTACTTCAATAAATGTATGGCTTTATAAATGCTGACGCTGTTACTCACTGTTAGAGGGTGTTGCTGTTGTTGTAAGAGGTGTTCCTAATATTTTGACCCTCTGGTGCATGTGAGTGGGCCAAAAATCACAGACTCCTCAATATTATTCTCTCTACACCAACACCCACTACCACCTCAATAAGAAGTGTACAGAAGAACAATCAGCTTTCTGACAGTCAACAACATTTTAAAATATGTTTAGTCTAATGAGCAGCCAGGGAGTGTGAAAGCTAGATTAATTCATTTAAAAACAGTAAATTGTTCTGCCTTCAGTTTATGTCTTTGTAACACGTGTTTGAACTATTGCATTTTTTTATTTCCTAATTTCGATATCCGAAAATATGTATTGGTAGGGTGCTTTTAATGATGTCTCTTGATGTCATTCACCATTAAACATCAGCCGTGCTCTTTGCAAAATAATGTTGACATAGAGTTGACCTGTTTGGATTTGTTTTGACAGAAACTCCACCTTAATAACAAAGAGCAGCTAGCACAAAACAAACTGATTCAGTGAAAAAAACGACACTGCACAAACTTGTGATGGTTTTTTTTGTCTTATTTTTTCACTTTAAAGGCTAAACATTGCATATAATGGTCAGTGGCAGTCCTATATTTTCCAGAGGTCCATGCTGACCTTGATTATACAGGGTCTCCAGCCAGCCCATCAGGAGGCAGGGGCTTTTGATCACATAATGGTAGCTTTCCCAGGAGCCTTAGGGAGAGGTTAGAGACCCCAGCATTAAGTCACTACATTAAACCTGTATCACGCCAGTCCCATTAAAGACCATTTTATCACCATTAAGCAGGTCAGAGTGGCTCTCCTTGCTCGTTTGAGTGGAAAAGAGAGGCTCTCAGCTTAGCCGCTCTTAATTTGATTGAGCTCTATTGTGAAGCTTGACATAAGACAAGGTGAAAGCAATGGGTATCTGAATTTTCAGTCTGTACCACTGATGTTTTTTGGTTTCTTTATTGTTTTTTCTCCCTTAAACAGTAAAGAAACCAGTAAAGAAGCTTACAAAGAGCCGTTAGGTTTTACTTTCATACTTAGTTTGTTACTACCTGCTGCAGTGCTCTCCAGATTAGATAATATAGTACATTTTATGGGTAATGGAATGAACAGTGGCTCCTTCCCATCTCAATTTTACATTATTGCAATACAGAGAGCGATCCTAAAACTGTTTATTTTCATCATTAATTATTTAAAATTAAGGCAAACAAATGTATCAATGAAACTGGATGTCACTGAGCAACCACCTTTTACAGTACCATATCTCACAGCGGCTAAGTTTTTGGGCTGTACTGCTCTGCCGTGTTTTCCCTTTACCACTCACTCCACAGTATCGTATATAAAGGAAACTTCCACACTCGCTCGAGGTCTACACAGAGTCATGACATTTCCGTGACCCGTGCATGCTGCTGAAGCTGCTGTGTTAAGACTGAGACACCTGTGAGTGTGTCCTCATCCTGGGAACACTCTGAGATTTATTACCTATTGATACACACACTCTCACTGAACACACCCCCAAAGACACCCACAGTACATTGTTGACTCATGAGTTGCACAGCCTCCAGCCCATGAATCATTTTCTTAAAAAGAATATTTCCCCTCCTCTTTCTCCACTCTCTTCTTCTGTGATTTCACATCCTCTGTCAAATAGATAAAGTACTTTGTGCACAGCCAAATAAAGAAACAGTGTTTTTCCCTGCCATCATGTGTTTCTCTCTTTGGAGAAGAAAGGAAATCAGATGATGGTGGATGTTGTTTTACTCTTGTCCCTAGTCTTGTTCTGTCGGTCACTTGGTTATACATGAAAGACTCTCTCTGGAATCTTTTAGAGAACTGAACTTTATTTTTTGGAAATTAAACTTACCCCTTTTTGTCATTCTTGGCTTACACCAGCGTTTCTTTAGGAATTGGATATGTGCACTATTTAAATTCCTTTCCTCTAGGTCTATTCTGTATCTGATGCAACTTTTTGAGATACAAAGAACACTATGGAATAAATTACAAAGCACAGTGTTTACAAAAGTGTAAAAGCCAGTGGTATAAAACTGTATCACTTCACTGTGATTCAAGAGCACTTCCTCTCCTGCTAAAGCAAATAATGTGTAAGTGTGTTTGCCGTGGCCACATTGCAAAGGTGCAGTGACAGACATAATAAAAATAAACCTGCCTGTCGAGGCTCACTTCTACATTCATCAACCTATCTGAGTGAGCCTTCTGGGCTGGTTCAGCCTGGGAAACTCCATTTGTCACCTGCTAAATGCTGCCAACGTACATGGAGTCCCCACTCCTTTTAAAGGAGCAGATATAGGTTTTATTTATGTGTTTGGAAAAACACACAAAGAAAGGTGTGAGAGGAATGGGATGCAGTAAACATTTAACCTGCAGCTGGGAAGATTAGTTGATAAATTCGTTACTTTGCCAGACAAAAAGGCCAACTCTGAATATGTGTCATCTCATTCATATCATTTTTACAGGAAAAATGTTATTTTAACTGTTCAATGTGCAACATTTTAAACAAAGTATACTAAACATCAAATATATATCCTAACCAAACTGGGGAGTAGTTATTTTTTTGGGGGGAAAAATATATCAAACCCCATCAGAATTTATTAATTATTTTCCTATTGACAGGCAAATATTTAAAGTGTTATTTATAACTGTGATATGTTTCCATCACTATCCCCCTGCAGTCTTTCTCAGAACCCTCTGGGTCTGTTGTTCTCATTGATGCTGTTTATAGGGCTATTATGATAGAGTGTCATAGCAAGAGTATGACCTAGGGATGCACTGATCAGATCCTGGCATCAGATATCGTTTCCAGTCCCAACTCAAGTAGCTAGATCAGGTATCAGTGACCGTGGTCTGATCTATGGGGCTGATCCTTGAGGACACAGCTCAGTTCTGTGCAGCTGTGTTGATGACAAGCACATATTTGTGCTATATCACTGTCCTCAGTTATCTTGACCCATGCATTTTGACAGAAGGAGCCAATACAGAGTTGAGGAAGTGGAGAACAAAGGCTAACCAGTGGATCTACAATATTTCACACTTGTTATGCCAGCAACTTCTGCCACTACATGCAGTTTATACACAGCTATTTTTCTAACACAAAGGAGGACAAAATGAAACAAAACAAACCTGTTCAGTTTGTTAGCTGTACTGCAACATCAGGAGGAAACTTTACAGTGATGATTTGACAAAATTGCAACATGTGGAACCACGGTACAGTTTATCAGCAGGTAAATAATTTCCTGAGGGCACTCTGCCTGGCTTCTTAAGAACATATAACAAAATTAATCATCAGAGTTAATGGATGTAAAGGTGAAGGAGCTTTACTGCAGATAACTACAGTTTCTGCACGATGCAGTGGTGCAGGTAACAGGCTACTAAAAACACATTGTTACGGCACCTCCACAGCGGCATTTTAAGAGCCTCAGTTGCTGTTCCTAGCACACACCGACAGCAGCGTGTCAAGGGTCAAACTCCCAACCAGCCACTGCTAGGTCAGGTGCTTGCTACCAGAGCCTGCTCAGGGCCGGCCTCCCTGCCTCACTGGGGACGTGAAAAAAAAACTTGGAGTTTGTTTTGGATTTGAATATAAAACTTTGATTTAATGTAAAATGTAAACAAACACCAAATAAACTTAACCTAAAAGAAATACATTTGAATAAAAAACACAATAGCTTACTTAAATAAATAAGAAATTAGGTTGAATAAATAAAGTAGGTAACTTAAATCAAAAGGAGTAACAATTTTGTGAAATTTTGTTCCTGCAGAGTTTGCACCCTTTCTTGAGGCATTTTATTTTACGGGGCTTCCTAAAAAAATATTCCAAAATAGGGCTGGCCGACATGGCCTAAAATTGATATCCCAATATATTTTTGCTATATCCTGATACATGATAACCTGACACGGGAAAGCTTCAATAGAAAACGTTTGAGAAAAGGCAGAGGCTTTGAAAAAAAACTTGGAGAGTGACTGGATGAACATTCTGTCTGTCACATCTCTACGGGCCAATCAGAGCAAAAAAACACGTGACGTAGCCGCTATCAAGCTGTGCGTGCGCAGCTACTGAGGAATAACGCGAAACATGGCGACTATAGACATGTAAGTACTCGACTTTTGTCATTTTTGAAAAGAAAACAACTCCCTGCTGTTCTTTGTTCTTCTTTTAACAAAGAAATGTTGTCAAGTTCTGATAAAACTGGCGCTTTAGCAGCATCCACACTAACCTCTTCCTCCATAACTGCACCAGCTCTTGCTGCTGCTTGTTAACGTCACGACTCTGCTGCGCCCCTCGTTGCTGATTAGTCCTGTCACTTTCTAACGGCCCAGATAACAGTTCAGATGGGAGCTTTGCAAGATGGATTCGCCAGTGAAAAACAAGGAAATGGGCGTATCCATCTGCTTTGCAAGGTTAGATACACGATATATATCGCAATATTTTGAAATGGCCTCTCAGCAGCTGTATTTAATTCAGCTCCAAATGACACTAGTTTGGTGATGAAAATAGACAGTTCTATTGGATTTTAAATAGAATTGTTTGCAGAAAATAAAAATCAATATAAAGTCAAATTTAGCAGTTTTATTTTGAAAAGGACTTTACTCAGTCTTTCACTAATAAATCAAATATACATAAATCTCGAAATAGTCAGTCTACAGTGTATGGGAAGTCCTGAAATGTTTTCTGTGTAATGTTTACTATTCCTGAATATAAAATTAATATTTTCCCCATTAAGGGTAATGCAAACCTACACAAAACCCACCAATCCTGCATGCAGCCAGAGGCCAAAACCCTGCAGTCTAGTCCACCATTCAGGCCAAAACCCTGCAGTCTAGTCCACCATTCAGGCCAAAACCCTGCAGTCTAGTCCACCAATCAGGCCAAAACCCTGCAGTCTAGTCCACTATTTAGGCCAAAACCCTGCAGTCTAGTCCACCATTCAGGCCAAAACCCTGTTGTCTAGTCCTCCATTCAGGCTCACAGCTGTGATTATATTAGTCCGTTATCTGTGCTGATGAACACTGGACCAGTTTCTGACAAGTTCATAACAAAAGAGCATCTTTAGAGCTTATTCAATAAACTCTCCTGTGTGATCATGGGGGAAAAGCTTGTCTGGAGGCAGGAACATTTTAACTACTTGTTGTTGATGTTTTGAACTGTTAGGCTGAGATAAGGCTCCGTAGTCGTGGAGAAGTGGATCACATTTGTCCGCTGCTGGCAGGGAGTTTTTTAACGAATACCGCGTGAGTTTGACCTCCTCCTTTTCAAAGTTGAATGACTGCTCAATGCTGCAGATCCAGCGCTGTTTCTCATTGTCCATCTTAAAAGGCATCTAACTAGCCGCTAACTCGCCACGCTGCTCTGTTTACCTTCCTCTCACTTGCTTCTCTCGCCGCTGATACAAAAACACGTATCAGCAGGAGTTTTCTGAATGGGCAGAGGAGAGAAAGACAGCTCTCTGCTGTGAGAGATGCATTCAGGGACAATGGGAGAAACTCCAGCGAGAAATGCATGCTGGTGGCTCAAAACTTCCACATAATTTATACTTGGATATTCGCGATGTAGTCATCTTAACGACATGCTACATTCACAGATTGAGGGCAAACAGGTAGCACCAAAATCTATTTGTGGTGGGCCTAATTTATTTGTGGCCGCAAATAAATGAATGTATGGGAAACACTGCATTGGTGTTTATAGATTTTGTCCATCCGAATTTCTTATTTTAGAGTAGAAATGTGCTCTGACAGGTACACCTATCATAGAGTTATTCAGGTTGACTCTAAGATTGACACGTTTTCAGGGATTTTATAACACTACCTTCCAAAATGCATGAAATATTAAATGAATTTAGCATGCTGCAAACATTTATCTATCTCCGTCTGAGCTTTTTGAGACCTGCTAGTCCTTCAGTCTCCTTGATCTTTTGCCTTTCATTTCTAAAACACATCACCATATGTCTAAGAAGTCCATGCATTGTTAGTTCATGATAAGGTTCATAGACAGTAAAGTTAACACATGCACAAAGAAAGCAGCACTCGCCGTCTCTTAGAACAATAAAAGTGAAAAGGAGTTTTCCCCAATGAAAAAAGAGCAAAACAAAAACCTTGCAAAGCATTATAATTGTCAGAGCAAGAAATAAGAGGCACTTTGACATTTTTTCAACGGCGCAGTCTTGCATTATTTATCTGGAGAGTTTATATCAGATCGCAGATACTGAGGCTGAGCAGAGCAGCCATTTTACATCCCAGTCCCTTCCATGTGTTTTATGATAAATGTCCTCAAAGTGCTCTGCATTTTACCCAGAGTGCACATAAACTACAGGCTAGCTAAAGCCATAACTCTTTCAGACCCACTCTCAGGATTGCAAGCACCACTCCACAGAATCTTATGCACAGTCCCAAAACATCCTCATAGTTTGACTCAGTCTTCCTTCCTTTCAACACATGCAAACCTGAAACCATGACATTATGTTGTTTTTTTCTATTCTTTACTTTTCAGTTAGCACTCCCAGTTACTTACACTTGTTCTTGTACTTCAATTCAGGAATAACACAATATGTATATATTTAAGTTTTTCCACACACAGGATCATAATGGAAATACACCCAAGACAAATTTTGACATGCTTATATTGATGCAGGTGCAGTGCATCAGTATAAGTTGGTGCTATATCAGCCAGGGGGTTATATTGCTCAGGGTTTGAGCATGTTTGAAGTGACAAGGCCTACCTCTGCTTTAAGAAGGCGTGAAATGGTTTCATTTACATCATAAAGACAGGCTAAATGTAATCCAAATAACTTAGATTTAAGTATCGTTCATTTAAATCTTTTTTTTTTCTGATCACTTGCAAGCAGCAACTTGCAGTGGTGAAGATGAATCCAATGTGAGAATGCAAAAAACAAACAACCAACCAGTCAAACAAAGCAGTTGTATGAGTGTCCAAGCTGGCAGCAAACGCCCAAGAAGTCCCGTTACAGGTAGTGGTGTAAAGATAATCCTATATGGATTGGTTAACCGGTCTTAACGTCAAAATTTGAGTGCATCAGTCCGTGGAAACCTGCATCAGTAAAAAAGAGGCATTCCGCCATGCTTTGGCTCAGCATGTGAAATCACACAACCCACGGTGACCTTTCACCTTTAGATGAGATTTCTGTTCACCGTAGGCGCTCGCTAGGTAGCTGGATGTGTTTCTCCGGTCATCGCGTCTTTCAGTTGCAGTTCTGCACCTCAGAAATCAAGTCATGTGGACTTAATATGAAGGAAGGATGGCTTTCGAAATGTCTGTCTGTACGCTTTGGAGAAAAGTGTTTAAGAACTGCAACAGCTCAAAAATCTCACCTGTTGAGACGGCGGAGCTAAAGTTTAGCTAAATGTTAAATGTAGCACAAAGAGACCCCAACATAAACACTTTTCTTAGTTAAAACTCAGAGGGAGTCCTCAGTTATCACCGTAAAACAGACATAAACAACGTTTATTCACAAGGTTTACAACCGTAACATGTTTACCAGAGTGATTGATTTGGTGACAAAATCAATACGTCTGAGCCCACTGATATGATATTAAACAGAGAGGACTTCACTGAGCTGGAGATCAGCTGTTCTCCAGTGAATTAATTCAAGAACGAAAACAATCAAGAACGGTCAGGTACACAGAGAAAGGAGATAATATTTTTGCGACATGTAGACTGAATAGCCTACTCACATTAAGAGGAAATATGAAAGGAGAAAATGTAATGTCTAGAAAGTTGTTTTTATTTTGCTGTTTTTTAATATTATTTTAGTACTTTGTTCTCCTGTACCAGCAGACACACAGAGCTCTGCTCTGTCAATCCAAATCTCCTTCTGATTTTAAATTAGTTTTAATTTGTGCTTCTTGGGGAATTTTGATATTTAGTTTTTATTGTTATCAGAATTAGAAATGCTAAGGGAGTTATAAGTACATCCATCCATCCATTTTCTATTCTCATTATCCCGTTGGGGGTCACAGAGGGGCTGGAGCCTGTCACTGGGTGAGAGGGAGGGTACACTCTGGACTGGTCGCCAGTCAATCACAGGGCTGACATCTAGAGACAGACAACCAGGCACACTCACATTCACACCTAGGGCCAATTTAGAGTCACCAATTAACCAAATATGAATGTTTTTGGTGGTGGGAGGAAGCCGGACTACCCGGAGAGAACCCACGCACGCATGAGGAGAACTTGCTAACTCCGCACAGAAAGGCCCTGACCGGGTGAATCAGGGGCCTTCTTGCTTCTTCTTAACCCCTGCACCACTGTGCAGCCTGTTACAAGTAAAAAGAGTAAAAACTCATTTAAATATGAATCCCCCAATTAACTGTTAAATTATAACACCTGGGCATACGTGCGATGAAAACTTTCTTAAACATAATTTAAGAATGTCTGCGCAGGAGGCCTGAGATTTAGTCTCTTTTATAAATAAGCCCAAATCAACTTAGACTATTATTGAATTATCTTGTTTATCCCTTTTTCAAGTTTTTGTAAGTAAAAAGTTATTTTGATTCCAAAATGATATTTTAACCCCAGGTCTGTTTGTGAAATGAGCTTTTATACTGCTGATTTCAACACTGGATATTTTAAAGTTTGAGGATACTTTTCATGGACTTTTTTTTTTTAGCAGAAGATATTAAACTAGAGCCAGAGATGGCATACTACTCTACCAACCTGAGTATTTTTTTTTTTTTTTGTCAAGATGTCAGTTGAAGGTAGACTACTGCATGTTGGTTTAATTTGATTCCTAATGCCAATGTGTTTTGAGCTCATGAACTGATTAGCCTACAGCTAACGTGCTCTTCAGGCCCAGCCGTCTTACCTGAGTCTTAGCACTCTGACAGTCACAGTGAATGAAGCAGCAAGACTAGAGAGGAGACACAGGAATGCCTCCTCCTCTCTGACATGTTCTAGTATCTTTGGTCGACCCATGGGTGTTGTTTTTCCTCTTCACCTCAGTAAACAAGCAGGAGCAGTATGCCAAGTGGAAAATTATTTACTGTGAAATCAGAGCAGTTATCAGTTAAAATATGAACAGTATGATAATGGCTCATGCGAAGGAATTTAACCACAGCAGATGCTGTTTCATCTCTACTGTGTGGGTGGTGATATTTTTTAGTGGGTTATCAGTTTTGTTAGTTATAAGTAAGTAGCAGCATGTCTGATCTGATTGGCTGGCAAAGAGTCTTGTAGCTCTTTGCCAGGCGGCTGAAGGCCCAAATCTGCAAGAGCTCTTCGCCTTTTTCAAGGTTGACCATGATTACGTTTGAGACAGCATTTTCAATATGGTGACTGCCATTGTTTTGCTTCAAAACTCCTCTTCAAAAAACAATGGATAAAATTGGTGAGACCAGGTCCATTATTCATACAGTTGTCTTGTGATCATGGAGCGTTTTTTAAGACATCAGAAATATTAACAGTACTTCTTGTTTAACTCTTTTTTTTTTTAGGATGAGATATGTCCCTATATTACTCAGTAGGAATGCATCCAAACTTTGCTTTAGTGGTTTTTATCAGGTTGAATTTGTAACAACCCAACTTTATTATTTTGTATCTCCAACACACAATCACACAAGTAAACAACACTCATTAAAATAAGGCATTTCAATAACTGAGAGAGGCTGAAAATACTTTGTCAATTATTGGTCACAGTGGGCAGTCAACATGGCCATTGTGACCAATATGAAACTCAAAGAGAGG
The DNA here is from genome assembly GCF_018320785.1 of Cheilinus undulatus. NCBI lineage: Eukaryota > Metazoa > Chordata > Actinopteri > Labriformes > Labridae > Cheilinus > Cheilinus undulatus. The sequence continues at coordinate 16,322,464 of NC_054865.1, forward strand.
CCAAGGGTCTGCTCTCACTATCATCATGTAGGGATGAAGGGTCAGAGTTCTCCTGACCTGCAGCTGCAAAATGATCACATCAAACTAGGATCATTGACTTTTCCATAAACTAGCACTCAAGCCAATTAAGATCAATGCTTGATTATGGTTTCATTCCTCTCCTTTAATATGAGAGAGACAAAGAAAAAATATAAAAAAAACAAAACAAAACAGAGCCTTTTAAACACCCCCAGTCTCCAAATCCAAGCAGGGAGTAGTGCATCAATCTTAGTAAGCTGCGATTAGCTCTGACTTCACTGTCCATGAACAGAAAAAAAGACAACAACTTAAACACAAACAATAGATGAGGCATTTAGATGATTACATAAAGACCATACAAGGACAGAACAGATCAGTTCCAGTGCTCCATCATATAACACCAAGGTTGTTTTGTACCCTGGTTATGTATATGGCATAAATACCTAACCTCAACATGTTTTCACCCTAGCTATATCTCTGCTAAATTTCAAAGACAGCAGAAGGCTAGCCACAAAGATCTTGACGTATTTTCAGTTGTGATCATGTAACTATTAGATGACTATCTAAACAGCCAAACAGAGCCTTTGCCCTTGCTTTATTGGTTGTTGTTGCATAATTGTGTTAATTTAAGCTGTACCAGTACTATTTTGAACTGGAAAAAAAACAACATGAGTTGTAGCTCAACAGTCATGCCTGTGTTATTTGTGTATTTTGAACCATTTAGTTAAAAGCTTAGTAGGGATGTCATGTTACACATAACTCATGATATGATTAGATTCCCAATGCTGGCTTCATAATACAGATTAATGTGTTTTTCAGCTTGTGAGGTTGTAAGTTACCTTGCCCCCATTTAAAGTGTGGGGAAGACTACCTTACAAAATTGATATTTCTAAAGCTTCTGTTGTGGCTTTTTTTAGTAACTTAAACCTGGTGACTAAGCACTAGAGGTAGACAAATTAACGGCCTGAATAATAGTAGAGGCAGATAATTTGCATTTAGTCATCCTGGCTGTGGGACAGTGGACCAGCTCTTTACTCTTGCAAGGCTCTTTAGTGGAGCAATGGAGTTTGCACATCCAGTCTACATCCAGTCTTTGGTGGATTTGGTGAAGGCTTATGAGGGTTATCTCCAGCAGGCATTGGGACAGTTTGTGGCTGAGTGCAAAGCAGTTGGGATGAAAGTCAGCACCTCCAAGTCCAAGTCTCTGCTGGAAAATAGTGGACTGCTCCCTCCAGGTGGGGAGGGTGTCCTTGTCCCAAGTGAAGGAGTCCAAGTATCTCGGGGTCTTATTCACGAGTAAGGGTAGAATTGACAGTGAGATCGACAGGCAGATTGGTGCAGCATCTGCAGTACTGCAGACATAGCACCATACTGTCGTGGTGAAAAGGGAGCTGAGCAGGAAGGCAGTACTCTCAATTTACTAGTCGATCTTTGTCCCAAACCTCACCTTTGGTCATGAACTCTGGGAACTCGCGGGTTCAAGCAGTCACAATAAAATTCCTGGCTGGGTGGCTGGGCTCAACCGTAGAGATAGGGCTCAGACATCAGGAGGGATCTTGAAGTAGAGCCAGTTGAGATGGTTTTGACATCTGATCAGGAGGCCTCCTGGTTGCTTCCCTTTGGAGGTCTTCCAGGCACATCCAAGTGGAAGGAGACCTCAGGGCAGACCCAGGACTTGCTGTAGTGATTATATATTTCATCTGGTCTGGGAACACCTCGGAATCCCCCAGGAAGAGCTGGAAAACATTGCTGGGGAGAGAGATGACTGGGTGGACTTGCTTAGCCTGCTGCAACCAAGGCCCAACCTCAGATTAGTGGATGAAAATGATGGATGGATGAAATTAGCATTTGTATTATTTGTATCAGAATTGTATTTAACAGATAATCCATAAAGTTAATCAATTAAAAAAATGGCTGCTTTGGTTCCACTGCAAAGTGTGCCCTTCCCTCTGGCTTTATTTTAACTCTCCACAGTCTCACTAAATGTCCAATATACAGCACAATGTGATTGGCTAGATTTCACATGAGTATGTCACATGGGTGCCACTTATGCAGTGAGCTTATGGTAGGGGTGGGCAATATGGGAAAAAAAAATCCAATTATGACATTTTTAAGGCCGGATCATGATTTCGATTTATTAAACATCCTTTTCAGTCTGTTTTTAGGCTAACTGGTAGGTTACAAAAAAAGACAAACCCATGTAACTGTGAAAATGCACAAACTGTATTTACTTGTCAAGTCTTTTTTTTTTTTTTTTTTTGTGTGTGTTTGGGAACATCCTGATTGCCAGTGCATGAAATATTCCCATATTTGTCATTTGTTGTTTTCACCATCAGGTAAGGGGAGTCTGGATGCATGTTTGTCTGAACCCACAGCACTGATAGAAAAGAAATATGCATCATGTTATCTATTATGTACATTGTGTGTTGTTGGGAATGTCATTTTATGTTAACTTTAAAGAAAATCTACATGAGATGCAAGTTCATTACTCATCTCTTTCTTAAGAGTTCCTCCTTCTTCCGAGTGCTCCGTTGTTTCCCACAGTCATAATGCAGCTGTGAAACAGCCGTGACTTCTCCGAGTCACCTGTAGAGGTCGGCATTTTGTGCTGCACAGGTGGAGGTTTACGTTTGAGGAAGAGATGTTCAGCTCGTACTGATAACACACCTAGATATCCAAAATAAAATGATTGGGCGTAAGATTCAAACCTCAAATGAGAGTCTACAGACTATTAGAGGCAAGTGCAGGTCAAGTTTCACACCGCGTGAGCAATGTTTTTGAACCCATACCTAATATATATATAACCCTCTGCTCACAAATAAATTAATGAACAGCTTTTTTAATGGCATTTAAAAATAACAAAAGGATCCAATCAAAAACAAAGCTTAGAAAGGGATTCATTTATGTGATATATAGTCCTGCAGTGAATAAGTAGCCTTATTTTTTTCTATATTACTTTGTCTTGATTTTTATTTATAAAGGGGTCAGTACTTGTAGCCGACTTTGAAGAGACATTGGCTCTTATGTTATCTTAACGCCGCCCGTTGTGTTGTCTTTTATGTCTCATAAGAGAAGGCAAAGGCAGATCAGAGTCCTAGGTTGTTATGAAAAGGAATCTCAATCCATTTTTTTATATGACTGCTTTCAATTTTGATGTTTTTGCAAATTACGGTTACACCCTAGCTCTTTATTGCACAAAACACCTTAAACTCAACTGTGATTGTTCTAAAGTATAGCTACTGTAAGGCTGGAGGCCGTAAAATGAAAGACATTCACAGTAAAGTGTGTGTCAACATTGTACAAAGTTTGACCAATCTGCAGTCAAAGCTGGAGCCTCAGCTCATGTATGGCTTGTTCTGTCTGTTCATGTTTGCTCAGCTGCTAGTAATGTCTGCCCACAGGATGACTGGCTAAGTGTGTTTCTCATCTGCATACATGTTTGACAGGCGACTTTGAAGGGCTTGTTTTGACAGAAATGTGTGGGAAATTTTAATGGAGGATGAAAAAGCAATTACTATCCAAACAGTGAAACTTAAGAAGAGAGCATCTCCTTTCCTTTTCACGTCACTGCTCTACAGTGTAAGTCAAGTTCTTTAGGTATTACAAATAGTACTGATGTGCAAGGGTCAAACTTGTTTTTAAGAAAATGCGTAAAAGAAGTGAACTGGATCCACTCTTTTCAGCCTTTATCATTTGTTCTGTAATGGCAGAAGTTTGCTTTTCTTTCCTCACATGTGGCAGAGCATTTCAGAGGGCTGTGAGTGACAACAGTTTGTTTTAAAATGAACCAGAAGAAAAAAAAAAGCTGAAGACTTGGCCGAACAGCAAACCTAATTTTATAAAAGGACGCCTGTAGCTCGGGAGCAGAAAATTAAATCAGAACTTGGAAATATATTTCTCCATAGGCTCAGTTAAGAATGTGAGTATTTCAGGTCTTTTTCATTGGTAGTGATCGGGACGGCCTGAGTGGCCACCATGACTTTCCATGGATGCAGTTACACTGTAATTTTCAAGGATTAGTGGCAGAGCTGAATTCAGACAGTTTGATCCTGGCAGTGTGTGTTGCTGTAAGACTACCAAGCAACTGTTTAAAAAGAAGTTGACATTGACTCCAAATTAGGTGTTGTGCAATGAAAAAAGCCATGCATCAGGTAGCTGTGACAGTCCCAGCCTTCTTAATCATGGGTCATTGTCCTACTTTGGAGACTGGACAGAGGGACCTGCGGGTAGAGTTTGTGGATGTGCTAATGATAGATGTTAGTTGTACTGACGTCACATGGTCACACGCCTGGAATTCTGTCTGGGTCAGTGCTCACCGCCATTTCCTGGTGGTTTGTGGATGGCCAGTCAACATCATGAGGGGGATCCAGAGGCTGCTTGTCTTCCTGGCAGAAGTCCCTTTCTACTCTACTCACTGCCTGGGACCTCTACTGAATCTATGGAGGCTCTCCGTCTCCACAGTCCTCCAGCCTACCCAAAGATTCCCCAATACAGAGCCAAAGAACTTGATTAACACTCAATATTTTTGTTCTGCAAGACTTTCACCGAGGCTGTCAAAGATTATATTATTGTTCTGACACCACTTGTAAGAAATTGATGCAATATCTTTTAATTTAATGATTGTTCATATTGGAAAAAAACCCTTTAAGAGAGTGCATCTATTTCCAATTCCATAAGACAGGTGCTAGCCAAGGAATGACTCCGTTAAAATTGTAAGCAAATTCCTGCACACTTTCATCAATCAGTGTTTCTCAACATGGCTGCATGGTGGCGCAGGCGCTAGCACTGTTGCTTCACAGCAAGGTTTACGGTTTGCTTCCTTGTCAGGGCCTTTCTGCTGTCTCTGTGTATGCATGGGTTCTCTCCAGGTACTCTGTCTTCCTCCCACCACCAAAGACACGCTCGTTAGGTTAATTGTGACTCTAAATTGGCTGTAGGTGTGAGTATGAGCGTGCCTGGTTGTTTGTCTCTGTATGTACAATTGACTGGCAACTAGTCCAGGTTGTACCCCGCCTCTCCCCCAATGACAGCTGGGATACCCCTGCAACCCCAAATGGGATAAGTGATGTAAAAAACAGATGGATGAGACCCACTACCACCTATCCAGAAACCATGACCCTGAGGATTTTTAATTATAACCAAAATCTTTTAATGAATATAAGGCAGTTTGGAATTGAGATGAAAGAAAAGACGTGAAAAAACAAAGAGATGTAAATAAGTCCTTCAAAATAAAGTCACATCATGGACTTTTTGCCTATATTTTCCAGACACACATCCCTCCATCCCTTTTCTTCTGCTTTTCTGAGGTCAGGTCGCAGTGGCAGCAGGTGAAGTAAGTCAACCCAGACGTCCCTCTCCTCAGCAACGTTTTTTCAGTCCCTCCTGAGGGATTCCGAGGTGCTCCCAGGCAACTCCCTCCAGTGAGTCCTGGGTCTACCCTAGGGTCTCCTCCCCATTGGACGTGCCTGGAAAACCTCCAAAGGGAGCCGACCAGGAGGCATCCTGATCAGATGCCCAAACCACCCCAATGGGCTGAATGTCCAAGCTCCTGATCCTTGTGAGGGGACTCACTCTGGCTGCTCACTGTGACAGGTGAGGTAATCAGCTCATGCTGAGTCAGGTGTGTATGGCTGATTAGCCTCGATTATGACTAGGTGTGGGAAGCTTACTTTTTCTCTTGAGCTCCACTGCTTTGTACTGACTCATTATCTCATCGTCAGAAATAAGGAGAGCATCTCTTTGGGTTTTCTTGGGTGGCTGATGAAATTAAGAATCCCCGTAAATGTTTTGAATCTTTCTGTGAATATACACAAGTAATCTCCAGTTAGTGCTGGAGGCAGTTACCTAGCCTTTTGTTCATCGAAAGCACCAGTCAGATGGCATTTCTGTTTCCTTTTAGAGAAGTGTTCTCTGCCTCCAAAGAGTTTTAGTTTTCAGCTGCATATAGTGGTGCTTTAGTTTGACCTGTCAGTCAGTTATTAAGAAGAGTTGATTCTGATTTTGGCTTTTGCCATTCTTTGTGTGTTTGTTTTGTTTCCCCTTCTCCCAACTTATCCTATGGGATTTTAGTGGTTATCCCTCCGTGAAAACTTTAGTCACCCTTCTGTCTGCAGTTGTGTCCCATGGCCCCTCCGTTCTAAAACCTATCCCTGCAGGTGATGGGCCCACATGGTGGCGGCTCCATTTTGATTTTTCTGGGCTGAGCCCAACTGGGCCCCGTGGAGGGAAGCCTGGCCACCAGATGCTCACCGTCATGCTATTCACCCAGTTCTGGCTCCTGGGGTGTGTCCCTTTTATGAGCGAGGTGACTCCAGACTGCAGAGTCTGAATCATGAAGATTTTCTTGAATCACTCTTTGCCTGGACCCTTCCCTGAGGATCAATTTGCCTTGGGAGACCCCTCCACCACTATAAGATGGCGATTCTCGGAGGGAGGCACACATCTGTTACCATCTAAAAAAGGTTTCACGATCCACTTTTGGATTCTGACAGAACCTAAATCATACGAATACCATGGTGTGGCCAGTGTTATTGTCAAATGTCAACGATATACAGGAGTTTTATTCTTTATAACCCAAAACAAGAAATGTTCTTCTTTTAGGGGGCAAGGGCTTTAAATTTTCTTGCTCTGGTATCAAAAAAGGTCTTGATATTGTCCCGTTTTCAAAATTGTATCAGAGTTTAAAATTCTGGTATCATGACAGACCTACTCCCACATCTTTGTTAGCATCACTTCCACATCATTCTGTTTTCCTGCTGGTTGGACTACAGTAACAAATATTTATTTCAATATTACACTGTCTTCTAAGACTAGAAACTGTGCTTGTGAAATTCACCCTGTTTGCCAAGAGTGCTTGATCACAGGAAATCTGGTGCACTGCATTTTGTTTTATGGTATAAATTAAGGATATGTGGGGGGAGAAAACTGATGAGCAAATGAAGGATTTAGGGAGAAAAGGGCCAAGGTTGAAGGATCGGAATAGGTTTTTTTACCTCCTGCCCTTACTTTGTGGTCTATGGAGAGCTGGGCTGGACAAATATACCATTATGCTTTACCATCTGTCCCCTTAGAGATGCACAAGTCACCCTGGATTTAAAGGGAAGCATTTTAATTGCTACTTGGATGATACATCACATGGGACCCAAATAGATTTTTTGCATAATGACCAGTGCTTATATCCACAACACAGGGCCTTTAAGATAGAGCTGTACACGACCTTTTCTTGGTCACAGATGACCCAAAGAGGCTGGTCCTGTAACCCTGCAGACCTCCACAGCCCTGCTTCATACAGGCATACTGGGAGGTCAGCAAATGTAACCTGCAGGCAATTGGTTCACTCTTACGAGTTCTAAAATAATGTGATTGATTATTTGGATTTTAATGAGCAGGTGAGGACTTTGTAGCATATGGGGATGACACTTTCTGCATGTTTAATTAACATAGAGAGGTAGATCCACATAATGATGATCATCTGAGCCTCAGAAGAAAAACCTAAACACATATGTTTACTAGCTCAAGAATAATCTCAATGTTTTTCCTCATTTTTACCAAATGCCCCTGTTGTTCTAAGTGTCCTCTGCCTATCCATGCCCCCTCTATATGCCCTCTCTGAATGCCCTCTCCAGGGGCCTGAGGGAGCCTTTTGATATGCCCCCTTCTCTCTTGGCAAGGTTGTATTTCTTCATTAGGCCCTCTGGGGGCTGCCAGAGTCCCAGAGGATGTCAGAGTACATTAATTCTCATCAGGACATGGGTCCTCTCAGGTGTGAATGGCAGCCAGCAGCTGTCGACAGCGCTCTCTCAATCCTACTGCAACTCATATATCACCCACTGCATGTACACACAGATGCTTGCACGCACACACAGATAAATTCAGAGTATGCAAAGTGAAAAGCCAGACGCACATATGCAAGTGCGCTGTTGAAAGAATCATCACAGACAGAGGAAGATTTACGCTGAAATCACTGGTATATGAACATATCTCCATTTAGGACGTGACCCGTGATAATTACAAAAGCAGCCATATATCTTAAAGTCTTTAGGGGGACAGAATGCCGCCCCTGCTTAATTTTCCATGTGAGTAAATTTGCTGGGTGCATTTGAGGAGCCTTTGTGATTGCCTCATAGCCTCTCCAGCGAGAGCCCCAACCACCATAGGAATAGATCACGATTATCTCTCTCTTTCTCTTTTCTCTCTCTCTGTTTTTCCTCTTTCATGGCATGACACAGCCTCGCGTGTGTCTTACTGAGATATTTTCTCAAGTAATTACATAAAGTAATTCCTCCCAGTGCGGTTGTTATGGCTCCCAGCAGACGTGTATACAAATTACTCATATTTGCTCTGTGGTCAAAGCTGTGAGCTGTCCCACAAGGCTATGGGGTTTACATTATGAAGGCCTGCCTATTAAAGTCATTTGTTAAGGTCTTCACTCCTGGGAAGAGGCAGCTCCGAAGGACACTAAATGAAAGGGGTTAGCCTTAGAAGTGAGCTGTTAATTACTTCAGTTTGTTACAGAAGGCTCCACATTGGATCCTGACTCGACAGCCAAACCTTAATCCTCATGTAAACCCAGACAGGGCTCAGAGCAGTGGAAATTGCTCCTTCTGCTTATGGCACTTTGAGCATGTGAAAAGAAGTGATGGGCTAAATGTAGAAGACTTCAAGGCCTGTTTAAGATGATTCCTCTGCCTAGTATTATTTTTTCATCCTGTCATTATTTTTTCATCATGGGACCATGTTTCCAGTGTCTATGGTTGTTCCATAAATTAGCTATCTGTGCTCTTCATTACTGGACATAGTATTTCTGTATCGCTGTGGGCTGTAGCTCCTATAAGCTACTTCCTTTGGTCTCCGTTTTTCAGTAATTGTCTCTAATTAGAGAAAGGCAGGATTGGAATAAGAACGTATGCATTTGAGTATGAAGGAGTGAGGGCAACAAGTTCACAAAAATGTAATGTTAAACACACTTTTTTTTAGAGTAATCCTGAAATCCTGTGGATGATTTACATAATGGACCTGATCTTCATTTTACAGCTATGCCTTTGATACTGCCTGACATGCATTTTGACCAATAAATCAGTTTGTGCCTCAGTTCCCAGCCTGGGGTCTTGGCCTTACAGGGGTGCTCAGGGTTCTGCCTGCTCTGAGGTTGTCAGAATTAGGACTGCGCATCTAAACTTAGAACCAAGTTACTGTAACACACTTACGTGATGACCTGAAAATAAGACTGTGTGCAGAATATATCCTGACTACATTGCTGGTCATTCTTGAAATTCATTTTTTTTAATGATATCAATTTAATGTATTGCAAGTTGTGAGGGCTCAAAGGAAAACAGGAAGGAACCAGTGATTAGTGCACCAATCTTATGCCATTTATTTATCAGCCCAATAGCTGAAGACAGTGTTTCCACAACTAGCTTACCCTGAGAGCCCACAGCATCCATGTGCACAGTAGCTAAGTACGCGAGTTCACAAAACTACAAGATAACTACAAGATATGGAAGGACTAAAAAGAACAAACAGGGGGACACTTTGCCTTTCCAGAGAATCTGTGATGAAAATAGGCTCTTCATTTATCTGGAGCAGAGCAGAGTGGTGCTGCTGGTATGCACCAAAGATTGACTGTAGCATGGTGGAAGCAAAAGCTTTGACTATAGAGCATGTTATACGTTATGGTGTTTGCTGCACAGACAAAATGCAGTAGGGATTTATTTTGGCAAGAATCAGGTGATTTGCGATACAGAGATGCCCATACAATATATTGCCATGGATGTGTGTACATTTGTACAAACTGAAGATGAGGATTTTACTCATTTGCTGGGATGAAATAAAAAGCTGGCAGGATTTTTAAACAACAAGGGGAAAAAATAAATAATAAAATAATAATAAGAGTAAATGTACTCCAATGTTGTATGTTTCTTGTTGTATCAGTTTGTCTGTCTGTGCTTAACCCTTAGAGGTCCACTGGCTCTTTTGCCGTTTTGTTAATTTTCTTTTGACAAAATAAACCACTCAGAAAATGTATACCATGCTCATGTTTGGTATAATCTTTAACGGCACCACTTCAACTTTATAAAATGAAAACTATATATATTTTTTTAAGTTTAATTAACTCTATTAGATATAGGGCCTTCAAAAAACACTCACACAACACCCCACAAAAAAAAAAGATTTTTAAAAGTTGTTAATTAAAAAAGTATATATATATATATATATATATATATATATATATATATATATATATATATATATTTATTTATTTTAATTACAATATGCTGAAATTATTAAAAAATTACCAGTGCCAGTCCTGCACAGCATGGTCCACAGTCCTCTATGGGTTACATACATTTTTATATCAAATTAAAATGACCACATTTCCTGTTTTTCTTGGCCTATTGACATCAAACAAAAACTTAAAGAAAGCTTAAGGATCATGCTTTCCACATGAAGCGATTACATTGGAAAATGTGGCTTTGTTTTCATGCTGTCATGTGACAAAAGTAGCATGATGACATCACGCTGGTTTGATTGTGGACCCCTTAGAGCTACTTTTAAGGTGTTTGTGGAGGTAGACTTTGAAAGACAAGCTAGTTCTCATGCCCAGCTTTAGGGACCGTTGGACTGTGTTGTGGGGAGGGCATAATGTTACGGGCTACAGTGTTTTTATCATTTCACAGAAGCCGACATTCTTAACAACAGTGACACGACACAGGTCCTTACAAATAAAAATAAGTATTGACTGTGTAGTTATGGTTGAAAGAGTAGAAGTCAGCAGAAGCTTCAACAGGCTTGTGCCAGATTTGGTTAAGAGGTGTGTTACACGTTACCCATTAGCTGTGCTATCGCTATGATGTCTAGCTGTGAGCTTGCAGATTTGTTATGCTGCCTGAGTATTTCACTCTGCTGTTGCAAATCTTGCAAGTGATTTGACCCCTGTCTATGTCCGCACTGTTTTTAATATTTCAGAAGCCAAAATAAGTCCACACATCTGCTTTGAACGCAGCAGAATCCAGCATGACTTGCCACTAAACCAGATAGGCATGCAACATTTTAGTGACTGATATCATTTAACACCCCTAGAATGCAGTATACATATATATTAGGGGTATCAACGACTAAGGTTTTCCATAGTAGAATCTGATTCGTCAGATTTTGCCTTTAGTCAACTAATAGTGGAGCAGCTTTTCTGCTAGACTTTTTTGTCCCCAGACTGGCAGTCCTCAAGAATTCTGGCCATTGAGAACAACTACCGGACATTTGCTTTAACATTATTTTGCTGCATTAACAGCAGCAGAACACATTAATCTCTCTCTTATTTTTTTGTGTAAGTGGTTTAAAGTATCAAAATGAAAGCTGCGTGCTTTTCCTTCCACAGATACACAATATATGCCCACGTTAAACTCATAAACAACAACAGTTAGCTTCACATCATCACCATTAGCCTGTTAGCACTTTGGCCGTAGCTTACAACAGCCAAATACCATCCTCTGCTGACAACAACGACGCATCCAAACACATAACAAAGGTGCTCTGTGGACGCTGCGATAAAACTCTACATTTCGAATGAAAAATGAGTCTTACCGTCACTTGCTAATATCAGTCCTCACGATGATATCACTGTAACCTCTGCTAAAGCTGGAAATCCAACCATCCTGGTTTATTTGGACTAGTCCCGAAAAGACAAAAGCTCCACAGCAAGTTCGGTCCAGTCCTCCTCTCATTAACAGCTTATTCAAGACTACTTCTGCTAATTAGCTGTCATATGCCTCTCTCTCTCTCTCTCTCTGCTGCTGCATCAGTGTTTCAGCAGCTCAGCCATAGTTCCCTTCATTTCAGCCTCTTCATTACTCGCAGCAATGGCACAAAATCCCTCCATACCACTGATTATATTAAGCCTTTGGTTAACTGGGAAAACCTCAGATTAAAATTCTGCTTTACAAGAAAGCTCTGGTGAAACTTTCCAACTTTCCCTGCATAGTCCCTAGTGACTATGAGCTTGCGCTGAGAAATAGACTTGCTTTGATGTCATCGTGCATACATAGCCATGTACTTGCCATCTGAGGTGATAAACAAACCCAGCACTGCAGGACAGTGGGTGGAGTCTGATTCGACTATGAGCCTCATAGTCTCCGAAGCGAATCGTCAAATCGCAGACTATTCCAGGTCACCCCTAATATATATATACACATATATTTTTAATAAACATTCTCTCAGCTGAGTAGTTTGAATAATGACAGCAATGCATAAAAGTAGATCAAATACAGCTGCTATTATTTTCAGTCTTGCATTGGTAGGCACATTTAGGTGATGAAATTGGTATGTGAACATCTCAACTTTTTGGCAAGTTGCTACAGACTTAATTCCTCTTTATCACCACAAAGTTTGGAGAAAGGTAGGAAGAGAATCTGCCAACATATAGAACCAATGCCTTGCAAAGTTGACCATTAACACTCTAACAGGTGCTATTCATTGCACTTTTTTAACATTGGAAACTGCCTGCCAGTGTTAATTTTGGCAGCTATTTTTTATTTAGTTTTAGTTTTAGTCTTTAAATTAAATGCGTTTTAGTTTTAGTCACATTTTAGTAATTTCTATCCTTTTTAGTTTTAGTCTAGTTTTAGTCGACAAAAACTCAAAACATTTTAGTCTAGTTTTAGTCCATAAAAAGTATTCACAGTTTAGTCTTTACCTTTAGTCCAAGCATGTATTTTCTTGCTTAAATCTGGTACCAAATAATGGTAGTGTGTTCTCTGCACTCTTCCAAACCTGGGGTACCTGCTTTCTACAGCTAAGAGGCAGAATAGCTACAGTTGCATTGTTTTTTTTGACAGATTTACCCACAGTGGAGAAATATCATGGACTTTCAATGTCTGACAAAAACTACAGTACATTTTAGTCTAGTTTTAGTCATTTTGATGAAAACTAAACTTAGTTTTTGTCAGTTTTAGTCATCACAGATCTGTTTTTGTTAGTCTTAGTCTAGTTTTTGTCATGGAAAAAAAGGCTGTCGACAAACATTTTTAGCCATAGTTTTAGCCAATGAAATTAGCACTGCTGCCTGCCTTGTTAGAATGTGGATGTCGAAAGCTTTTTCCTTGTAGCACCTCTTGATATTTTCTTCTTCTTTTACCAGAAGGTGAATGCTGGGTCAGGTTGTAAGATGTACTTCTAACAAAAAGAATAAAAGAATGAGAGTTGACTCTTCTTCCTATGTTGTTGCTTATTTTTGCATTGAAAAAGAAAAAAATATATAAAAAGACAATTTGCACAGAATACATCTGCAATGCAGATTTCCCCTCTTTTTAACTGTTACTTGTTTTTAACTTGTTTTTCACTCTTTGTTTTTATGTTTTGTACGGTGTCCTTGGGTGTTTTGAAAGGCGCCTATAAGTAAAATGTATTATTATTATTATTATTATTATTATTACAAATTCTATTATCAAAACCATTTTTGTTAAAAGCATTGCTTCTTATACTCATAAATCTTCATTATCCTTGGGATCAGAGGAAGTATTTGCCATAACCTGTTCTCCAACTGACATGCACCACATCTTACAACCTCTATGGTTATAAATGAGGCCCACATTTTTTTTTACATTCATTAAAGTAATAGAGCTCAGAGAGACATTTTTGAGCTGTTTTCTTTGTGTTGAGCTGCTTCTAGATGTTGACCACAGCAGTGGAGCAGGATGAGAGTATCTGGAGGCATAAAGACACAGTAGGAGTGAGGACACTAGCCTCATTCATTGAAAAAAGCCTAGCTTTGGGCAGCTTGTAATTCCTCTGAAGCCCTTGTGTTGATGCTGGCTTTGCCAAGCCAGCATTCCCTAGACAGAGGGAGGGAAAAGATGGTTCTTAGGGAAGAGAACATGAACGACAGAGGAGTGCTGTCTCACTCAAGGTCGCTCTACAAATCAAGCAAACCATACATGGTACCCAAGTGGGGGGGTACTGCTCAGAGCACCCAATCACAGGGGGGCCCAGCAAGCACACCCCATCACTCTCTCCAGTGCACCCACCAGGGGAGCCAGGCTTTGGGTTACAAATGAGCAATTACAGTGGACTGAGTTACGCTCTTTTCAACCTTTTTCATTTAACTTTGCTTGCCTTGTATCTCACAGTGAAAGCTATCTTTCCCAGCCAAATCTCCTCACAGTCAACCTTTGAACGGCCTCTTTTTTTAGGAATTTGTGGTCGTGAAAATGTGTCATGTGTTTTCCTGTCTAAAACAGAGAATGCACTGTCTTTTTTGACTGTTTGATTTTTGAAGCTTGTGTGTCAGTGCTGTGTGGCCACACCTAAGCCTTCATCATTCCCAGCTGTCAGTGAACCTGCACTGGGCCGCCAAGGCACCTCATGCATTTCATCTGATCGCTGGAGCCTGGCATTCTGCATTTAGGCTCAGACTCAGGAAAGAGAAAATCAAAGTGGCTAAATTAGCCATCTACATGCCCACTCTCTAAATAGTTGTGTAATTGTTTGAGTGTGTGGCACAGAGATTATATTTCAAGTCTTTTAAATTCCTCTTTTCATATTGTACCAATCCTCTCTGTTTTTCAGCCCACACATTCACTTTCTTGGGGCTGAGGAGTGAAAATGTTGTTTAAAGACCTTCAAGCAGAGCATCTGATAGCTGGCTGTAAAAGAAATGTGTTTAACTTCATTCAGCCCCTCTGTTGGCACAGCACACCTTACTTGTAACGGCTGTATTTTACAGTAAAGTGCTGTCTCACCTACAGTTTATTTTAAAGACTAATTGCCTCAGTCTAATTGTATTATTCACACGGAGTGCAAGTGAGAAATTGAGTTTTAGGAAGTCTCTTAGTGCAGCAGCTGTATGATCCTCACCTTCTCCCTGTTACTTTAGTGCAGTGTCAGTAATGCTTTGGACCCTGGCCCAGACATCCATGCAATGTGACAAGGTAGTCCCATTAAGGTTTCCTAATCAACTATTCTTTCCTCCTCCCTTCCTATCCCACTTTCTTTCTGCCTTCACACAGATCCAGTGTTTTGGCAGATAACTCTACGCTAAGGATTCAAGGCTGTGTTTGTGTTGGCTGTGGGCCAGTAGCCTCTTCTATCTGCCCTCCTTTCCCATATGGGATGGTTGCTGCAAAGCAGCTAAATCAGGGACAGTCAAAGATACGTCTCCATCTTTACATCACTTCATTGACTGTGAAAGATTCAGAGGCATATTGAAAATTCACAAATAAATTAAAGCAGGAAAAATATCAGGCAAAAATAAAAGTTGTAGATAATTTTTAGGTTCATGGTCATCATCCTGATGATGATATGCAGGCAGCTCACAGTCTTCTGTAGTTTGTATTTTATTTAAATCAGGAGCTGTTGATCATGCATCTTATGTACTCATCATTTTCAGTGCCATTTTTGCTGTTCTCCTATTTTTAATAGGCTGTTCCAGAACTTCTTCTCTTCCTCTAATACTAATTTGAAATGAACACGAGTTTTGGCTTGCACAGATGAGAATGACTGAGCTAAATAATCACACTGACATTAAAGCTGTTTAAGCAGCTGCTTAGTCTTGATCCAGGCCTTTGCATGTAGTTTCAGCCTTGGACCGAGCACAGAACTGCAGCCTGTGGTGGAGGCCCTGTGGCTGCATGGTTATCTCATAACCCTGGGTATTGGAGTATGAACACCAGCCACTTCCAGCTCTCTTTAAGGACTTATTAAGTCAGCCTCTTATTTATCCAGCTGCTAGGTGCCGGACCACAGCAGTGGTCTGGGATGTAGGGATGAATATAAGGAAAAGGGGAAAGCTCTCTGAGGCCCATGGATGTCAGCTTAACCACCTTGGTCCAGTCACCTGGTGGTGGAATTAATTAATAAATTCAGTTTGATCTGCCAAATAATCCAGCTCCATCATAAAGAACTTTTGTTACTGATCGAACTGATGCTGAAGATTACCTTGTTAAGAATGAACACAGGCAATTCAGAAAAGTGTATTTGAATTCAGCTGCTGTTTGTAATTAACAAAAAAAAATCCCTTAACATTAGTTCTTAATAAGGTGAACAATTGATGATTTAATTCTCTAAATGAAATGTCAAAATCCTAGTGTTGCATTGTCAGTGGGCCACACGACCATAAAGAGTAACTAAACCCCCAACTTTTGGCTGAGGTGCATCCATCCTTATTGCACAGACGATGCTGCTTATTTGGATTTGGCTCTTAGACACAATGTCATATTTGACCAAAGTAGACCTAACATTAGCTACATGAGAGCAAAATGATGGCATATAGGGTCAGACACTGCATCTGCATCGCATGTTTGCTGTAAACACTGCGTCTGTTAAAAGTGTGCCCTGCCCTGTGAATTTCAGGCTGCCCTTGTAAACAGTAGAACATCTAGTGCTTTTATTTTGAATGCTTTGAATTGACACACCTTTGATAGCTTTGTGCTGTATAGTTTGTATCCATGTTGACAGAAGTCAGAGCATAATACATTTCAAACACAGATATTATTATAATTAATGCATAACCTTCTCCACTTTTAACACAAGCTACAAGTTCTGTTGAATGAGGAAAATGAAAGAAAATCCAGGAAATATTCCTGTCCAACTCTCCTGACAACTTGTCATCTCCCTCTTTCCTTGTTCCTTGTCCATCTCAACATAAGAGAAAAAGGAAAATGGAAAAGGGTCCCTAAAAGTCCTCAATAAGAAAAAGAACAATTGCAGAAAGATAATTACTGCCTCCACTTCTTCTGGATTATTAACAACAGCTAAGAGAAAATATTAGTTTTCAATATGTGATTTTTTGGAAAATATTGTTCAATTTGCCTGTCAGGACTTTTACAGTGCATCAGTTTTTTGAACATTTGTATTGACCTTTTCTAATTTCTGTGTTAGAAATTGAAACTATTTAAACTTACGAGTTTGGGAGTCTATGACATTTCAAAACAGGTGTCAACATCCTGCAATGATTACAGGCATTGCATCGAAACTGAAAACTCTTGTATAATGACAACTGCGCTTGGGTATGAAAAAAATGAAAAGCCATCTGGTCCAAATTCAAATCTGATCTGATCCCATGGTTTCCTAATCCGTGTGCATGGTTTATGGTGGGTAAGGTTTGGTAAACTCTGCACAGATTTGCAGTCTGTGGGCACAGCTGTAAATCTGTGTCTTTGAGGGAGGAAACCCTCTCAGTGTCAGGATGAAGCTGTTGTGTGGAGTCCCCTGCCTGTGCCTCCCCACATTTTAACCAGGCATCCCAGGCGGAGTGCAATTGATTTTGGCAGAGGAAGGAATAAAGATTGATTGAATCAGAATGGAAAGGACCTCGCTGGAGGATCGACCATGCAGTAACCCCTCAGCTGTGGACGCCTTTGCCAAGAAAGTACTCACAGTTATTCTAGCGTAAGGGGCAATGCGATTAAAGCCCATAGCCTCCACATACAGAACACAGAGGGGGATGGAGGACGTGTCCCAGGGAGAAAATACACATGTGACCACTAGACTGTGGTTTTACTGTTAATTAGAAGATTGTCTTCTATCTAATTCACTATGGTCTGAGATGATGAGAGAATGGAAACAGGCGCAGAGAGACGAGATTTATTGAATGGAGTAATAACAGATATTGGGAAAATACTCAATGTATGCGGTCTGCTCTGTTTGTTCTGTACTGCATCTGTTTAGTGTAAACGTGCTCTCTTCAAATCGATGTACAGGTTTTGGCTCTTTTTGTTGATGTAGTAAAGCAGTGAGGCTGGCTGAAAGAAGAAGCATAACTAATTCAATATACAGCCTGTTTTTCTGAATACTGCTGGGTTTGAAGTGAGTTTTATTCAAACGCTTTTAGCTCAGGGGAATTCAACCACTAACAAGTATGCTCATTTAAAGCTTGACAGGTTATATTTCTACAATTATCAGATTACAGTATAGCTGTTAGATCAATTGTGTTGCCTTCACAAACTTTACCTCAACATAAACATCATGAGGGAGGCCCCTCTGTCATCTCTTTATTTGCCAAGTGCGTGATGTGTCATTATGTGTGTGTATTTACAGCATGCTTGTCTTTCTACCCAGGGACTTCGTCAAATACCTGTCAGACAGCAGCCTCACCAGAGACAATCAAAGAGCGGCTCGTGGCGTGTTTGATGTGTACTCAAACATAATGTGCTGTGAAAACATCCCCACACTCTGCCAACGCTAACTCTGGCTCTGCCTGGCTCTGGTTCCTCTTCACTCGTGTGCCTGCGAGGCTCTTGTTTATCTCTGTTTTATACTTCTTTATCCGCACACACACTGTGTGTGACACTTTGAACAGATGAACAGGCCTAGAGCTGTTAAACACATCCATCTGTTGCATATACACTGAGAGAGAGACGTTTTATGTTTGGGGCTGACACAAGTCCATCATCTGCTTGTGTTTGTCACAGTTGTACCGGTCATATTTTTATGTCAGTTTATCAAAAATAAGTAACTGATGTAGTAAAACCCACCATTCATGAAACATTTTCTTGATATATCCTTTTTATGGTTTAGATGTAAGTATGTGCAGTACTACTGCAGAAGGAGCCTACCTTTCCAAAGCTCTCTTAGTGTCTTTGTATTCTTAGAAAGCACACAACGCTTATAGCATCAGTAATGGCAGTGAGTTACGTACACATTTCCAAACTTAGGAGTAGGGGAAATAGTTAAAGGAAAGTTGGGTTTAAAATGAAAAATACAGCACTTATGAGGTTACTCGCGAGATGACTGCGAAACACTTTAAACTTAGGCGATTAGAGTCAAAGCTGATGAATTCTGAAAGCACATTTCTACATGAAGCAAAAATTGTTCTAATTTTTCCTTGCTTGGTCTTGAATTTGATCTTATAGAGCATGTATTAACCTAATTGAGGACAATAATAATGCAATAAACGGAAAAAAGAAAAGGGAGAAGTTGAACAGAAGAAAGCTGAAGTATTGACTGGTGCTCTCCCTGGTTCACTGAGGGAAGATAACACCCAAACATGGTGGAAGAATCTGTAAAAAGTTGCATTATTGGAGTATGATACTGTATATATTGCTTTCACTGTTTTTCTGCACGAGAACATGATCCAAAAAAAGTTGTCTTTTGTGCTGTTTCAGTACTGAAACAGGAGTATATACTAGGAGAGACTTTTGCACTTGTGAGAAAACAGGGTTAGAGTCATGTTTTGAGATAACCTTTTGGAAATAGGCCTTGACATAAAGCAGGAGTTAACCTCCTGAGAGTAAAGCTGGGCTCTATATACTACATTTATTGTTCATGATAATATTTTGCTTGGAAGCACTGAGTGTGAAAGGAGTAGGACTTGACCATAGTTGAGTTCTTTGAGAAAAAAAAGCTGAGCCATTCCCAATGCTGCTTTATCAATCTGCCAGCTCTCCACCTGTGCTCTCCTTTTTGTGTTGCCTTAAGTCATTATAAACTGTGAACTCTCTTTACCTTGATATTAACACCTTTTTGCAGTGATGTGATGTGCTAAGGTAGCTATTTGGGGTCCATGATCACGCTGGTGTGATGTCATCATACGCTACTTTTGTCACATGACAGCATGAAAACGAAGCCTCATTTTGCATTTCAGTCACTTCATGTGTAAAGCATGATCTTTAAGCTTCCTTTTAGTTTTTGTTTTATGTCAATAAGCCAAGTAAAACAGGAAATATGATCATTTTAATTCAATATAAAAATTAATGTTACACATGGGGTAGGGCTGGGCGATTATGGCAAAAATCAAAATCATGATTAACTGAACTTTTTACCTCGATTATGATTAATGAACAATTATTCCATCCCCAACCTCTGACTCTGTTTGTTTTGTAAATATTTGTATAATTTTAAAACAAACAACTGATAGGAACAGGCACAGATTAACAACTTATAGTTATTTATTGAAATATTTGAAATCAAAACACACATCAGCTGAAATGAAAATGTTTTACGTAAAAAGTCAATTTTTTTTCAAGAAAAGGGGAAAAAAATGAAATAATTGACACGGCAGGTTTATGTCGGTTAGAGTCTCTAAATGTTGGTTTTGATTATTTTCTGATTAATTTCCCAGCTCTAACAGGCTACAGTGGACCACACTTTACAGGACTGGCACTGGTAGTTTTTCATAATAATGCACATTGTATTTTTTTTTTTAATGACAATATATTGTTTTAAATAATTTTTAAAAATCAATTTTTGTGGGGTCTTGTGTCTTTTTGAGGCCCTATATCTAATACAGCAAATTTAACTATTAAAAAACATAGTTTTCATTTTATAAAGTTGAAGTAGTGCCGATTATACCAAACATGAGCATGGTATACATTTTCTGAGTGGTTTACTTTGTCAAAAGAAAATTAACAAAATAGCCAGTGAACAACAAAGTCCATGTTGTCTTTGTTTTTAGAGGAGACAAGAGAGACCATTTAACATTTGCCCTTCTCTCTTGTAAAGGAAAAGAAAATGTCAATATCAGTGAGACCCCTTGGTAAAACAAAGATCCTGTCAAATAGACATGTTTAGGGTTTCCCTCAAACTGAAACAGACCAAAACCACTTAGTCTTCTGTGTTATAGAAGTGGTCATTGTGCATTAATAATAATCATGGGTCTCTTATATCCTTGTTATTTAATTACTGATGCCTGTGTATTTTATTAATGTGCACCAAATTAGTCGTGTCACCACATGGTTTTACATGAGAAAATGCCTGGACAAGGTGCACAGTAACCTTGCAAAGCAGATGGATACGCCCGTTTCCTTGTTTCTTACTGGCGAATCCATCTTGCAAAGCTTCCATCTGAACCATTTGGGCCCTGTTAGAAAGTGACAGGACCAATCAGCGACGAGGGGCAGTACTTTCAGGCGCGGCAGGGTCGTGACGTAAACAAGCAGCAGCAAGGGGCCGGTGCAATTATGGAGGAAGAGATTAGTGTGGATGCTGCTAAAGCGCCAGTTTTATCAGAACTTGACAACATTTCTTCATTAAAAGAAGAACAAAGAAAAGCATTGAGCTGTTTTCTTTTCAAAAATGACAAAAGTCGTGTACTGGCATGTCTACAGTCGCCATGGCTCACGTTATTGCTCAGTAGCTGCACACGCACATTTCGGTCGAGGCTACGTCACCGTTTTTTTGTTGCTCTGATTGGCCCGTAAAGATGTGACAGACAGAACATTCATCCAGTCACATTTCGAGTTTTTTTCAAATCCTCTGCCCTTTCCCAAACGCTTAGTATTGAAGGTTTTCCAGATGGATGTGTGAAACAAATCTATCTGGCATGTCAGGTTAGGTGCACAAAGGAAACACTATAAAGGGAAGACACATAAATACAAAGGCAAGCAGAGGATATTAAGACACAGGTCCAGGTAATCAGGGGTAGTGCAGACAAAGAAGACTGTTAACATGAGGAGCCAAACCTAGGAGACAAAGACAAGACTGAATGACGTCAAAATAGAACAGGAACTAAATATGAAAAAGAAGAAGAAAAACTGAACAGAACAGAGAACTTGACAAGTGGTGTCATGGCCAAAGTTAAAAGTGGCGGTGAAACTTACTTTATTCTGTTTCCATGTAAGACCAACAGTGATTCAGTCCTGTAACATCACTTCAGGGATCTACCCTGAGGGCTAGTCTACCATCGCTGCATGTAAGAACTGGCATGGGAGCATTTGAGCACTAACAGAACCTATTCATACCATAAATTGCACATAGACTTTAAAGAAAAAAAAAAATAAAAAAGAAAGATATGTTAGAGATGCTCCTTTGGGCTAATCTACTAGTTTGATGAATAGAAATTAAAATTCAGACTAGCCAAGAAGCCTAAGATAAGGAAAACACTCAGAAAACTGTGAAAATGTTTAAAATAAAAACAACTATTTTATTACATGCAGCTAACTATGGGCTCTGTTTATGCAGGTTAACAATAATCAGTTTGTAGAGGTTGGCTAATGTTGGCAGCGCTTGTACCACCAGCCTTCGGTCCTCCTTGCAGTTCAACATCCAACATGTCTCTGCTGGATGTGGTTACACATAGCTGTGGTTCATAGGGCAATTAAAAGTCATTTTGCCTCCATTTTCTACCATCAAAATCAAACTGGGAATTGCTCTTCCAATGAGGTGCTATCAGTTCATTTTACTTGTTTACATCTGGGGAGTAGCTACAACCCTGGCTAGTGGAATATGGCTGTGTTACAGTTTAAGAACATGATCTGTCAACCACTGAGGGAAGATTTAAAAAAATATGAATAATTTGTTCAACAAAGTAGTAATTCTATTGCCAACTTTTGGGGGTGACAAAGTATAATTGTGTAGGTGGACACTTGTATACATCTCTTAAGTTTTTGAACATGATGATTAACACATCAGTCCATGTAGGATAGGACTAGTTAGGTTGTCCACAGGTTTCAACCCATCATAATTCTCTCTTCAGGATTTGCTCTTGACTAAAACTCTGTACATCTCCTGGCGGTCCTCAGTTTTGCTCACTCGTTCCTTCACTTTCAGGGGAGATTGCATAACCTAGCCAAGGAGACTTTTGTCTCTCTGCCCAGAGTAGAACCTGGAACATTGTGCGTGTAAATTTCACGTACTATTTTCATTTTTCCTAGCACTCCCTGTCTAAGTTGGTCTTACATTCTCCTCTTACCCAATTTTGTACTGACCCCAGCTCTAGGTTGGGGTTCTGTTTGCCCAGCTGCATGGCTTATTTATCTGGGGTAAAGGAAAGTCCCATCAGAGCTTCAGTAAAACGCAGAATAAAATGTAATCTGAAAAGGAAAGAGAGAGCGGTGTGAGGACAGATCATGGTCTGTTGGATTTAGAGGAAACTGAAGGTAGTGGACCGCTCCCAGGACAGTGCTGTTAAACCTTTGGGGCAGGGCCAATGAAAGCAGATTATTAGGAACCTGAGATGTGGTCCCACAAACTTCCAGGTCCCTCTGCTCTCACCAATGCCAGCACACACTCATTTTCTGTCGTCCATAACATACGCCCTGTATGTGTCCCCCCATTGCCTTTCTGCTCTTATTGTCAGAATTTAGCAGGAAAAAATGTCCTGATTCATGGAAAGGGCTTCCTCGCCCTTGGGCTTGTGGTGCGGTCAGGCAGAGGGAAGTTCTCAGGTTCAGACCCAGATGGCACCTGTGGCTGCGTGGGATCCCATCACTCTCATCCGGGGGTTAGGGCTGGAGATCCCTTGCCAGTGCACAGTCAGCACCACAAAAAAAAATCAACAGCCATTTCTGGTAATAATCTAGGCCTCAGGGTCAAACTGGTGGTACAGCTGCATATCCCTACAGCTGCTGCACAAATACTCACCATTCTCAGTTGTAAAAGCCTCAATCCTACATTAGGGTGACTTAATATCAAAACTGAATGGCTGTAGACTGAATAAAAAGGAAATTTGTACTTATGAAGGGCTCTCTGGTTAATCAAGAGGTATAATTTAACTACCTTTAAGATGACTTCAAAAGAACTTCACTTTAAAGACTGTCCCCAGACACCAACAATGCAGAATGAGTGTTGACAAATAAACTTCAATTTAAATGGTTTCTCTCTCAATTTACACCCTAACTCCAGTGCGTTGTGTCTGTTATGTATTTGATATTATTTCCTTGGAGTCTCTTTAATAAAGTGCATGCATTTCTTTAAACCTTCTTTATAGTGGGGTATTAAAAGCACAGCGCTGTACTCTAATCCAGCTAGGGTATTGCCCCAGACGCCAAGTGTCTTTATAGAGCAGTGACATTAGCTTGTTTATTGGCTGCAGGGGCGTAAAGATGCTATTGTTTTAATTGCTTGTACATGCTCCTGGGATCAACAGAGATTTCAGAGACTGCAGATGCCAGCATATTGGAAATGGGATAACAAAATGAAACTAAAGTAAGCCAAAATATACATTAGTGATATTTGATTTGTTTTGCACTCAATTGACAAAATTGCTTACAGGGATTGTATATCCTTAATGCATTCAGCAACAGTAGTCAGGCAAGCTCAGTATAATTTTACATTGCCTATGTAAGAAACAGACCTTAACTGTGATAGAAAGTTGTTCAATTTTTCTTGATTGACCAAGTAGCCTGATGGATGAGTAGTAAATAGAATATGACAGAAATGAATCACTGACATTGCTGACATAAAAGCAGTCATTGATTTAAATTGTCATTAAGTGACCACAGTTAAACAAGCTGAAAGTAAGCGGAATATCTCCTACATTGGCCTTTTCATACACAGCAGCACATTCAAACCTACCCAGTCTTGTTGACACTTTTATGTATATGCACACACTTCATTCACCGGCATCCTGCACTATCCCCATTGCATTTCTTGTCTTTTGCCTTTGGCACTTACTTACCTTTTTACATATGCACGTGCTGAACTTTTGACCAAGGCCCACCGGTGTGACATTAGCCAAGAGGGAGCTCAGGAGGGGGAGAGGGAGGCAGACGCTTTAACAAGTTCCTGAGAGCTTTGGGCCCTCATCTGGTGTGCCGGTGGGGTAATTTCACAATGTTGCTAAGGGGCTGTTTAGAGCTTTGAATGTGACTCAGTCCCTGCTTCCCTTTTCATTACAATCCTTCCCCAGCTCCCTAACATTGCTCTACCTCTCACTGTCCCAAGTTTTCCCCCTGTTCCCCACAAGCCTTCTCAGGCAGCTGGCACTGGGGCTGCAAGCCATCTCCCGGCTCTTGAAGGATGTCTCCCTCCTCTGTTAATAAGGGTCCCACTTCACCTGCTCACCATGGGGATAGACATTTAATGAAGTGCCTAACAAGTGGCTCCACAGTCTTGCATTGACTGTCCTCTAGTTGCCCCCCTCCCTCCCTTCGCCCCCTCCCTCCCTTCACATCTCCTGCCTCCATTCTTAGAGGGAGAGTCTCTACGCGCAGCCTGCCAGTGTGGAAGAGGATTTCCCCAGCAAAGCATTGTTAGGCAGGAAGTGGTGAGGGAGGAGGAGAGGGACTTTCACTTGTGGAACAGGCAGACATGGTGGCGGTGTTGCCGTGACAGCCGTGTGGTGCTGTGGTCGCTGGGGCGGAACACCATGGGCAGAGGTCCCGCACACCAGGCCCCCTCAGACGCCTCCAGAGCAAATGAGCTGCCAGGCCAGACTAATGGAGTCCTAATTGGTGATTAGGAGAAAGGGAAAGGTGAGGGAGTGTCTACTGGCAGTCTGCTGATAGCAGAATGAAGCAGCAGGCTGTTGTGTTCACTGTTTCAGAAACAAAACAGCAGTTACAGTTTTTTATGCAGATGTGTCTGTGCTTACTGCATGATATTGCGTATCATAGTACATGAAGAAAAAATACAACTATAAAATGTTATAATATAGACCCATGAATTAATAGGTTGATCTTTTCTTGCAACACAAACTGAACAAGACACCAGTAGTGAGTGGCAAGATGCAAGGAACAGTCATTTGCAAAATCTGCACAAAAACAAACTGTTGTGACAGTCTCAAGAGACTGCATTTAGAAAGTAAAACAGTCTTCATTGCCTGTGTCTTTTATAAACCCAGGGTTATGTTAGTTATGTTAGTTATTATTTAAAAACCTTCAAGACAGCATAACCATCAATTTTTATGCATTTTTGTACATGCATGCAACCAGGTGATCCTAATCTGCAGCTCTCTGACTCTTGTC
This sequence comes from Cheilinus undulatus, assembly GCF_018320785.1. Taxonomy (NCBI): domain Eukaryota; kingdom Metazoa; phylum Chordata; class Actinopteri; order Labriformes; family Labridae; genus Cheilinus; species Cheilinus undulatus. The sequence continues at coordinate 16,348,095 of NC_054865.1, forward strand.
AGTGTGCAGCAGGCAGATTTGTGACAATAAGGTCATGTGTCCATAATAAATAATTTCCCATGCCCTTTTTGAAGGAAAATCAAGATTATGATAAAATAAATCAAGGTTATTTCTTCATTGCATGACCATATATCGCAGAAATCATCCCATCCTGGGTTATGTTTAAATTAGCTCATTATGTTATTCTATTTGTCTATAAACAAAGCTAATGTGACTTCATCATGTCTTCCCATCAGCCTCTGTATAAATATGAAGAATGGCCCTTAGGTGTGGATAGGGTTACACCCTGACTTTATATGGTGCAATGAAAAGGACAGAGGATGTAACATCCTGACTGAATATCAGCTGCTGAAACAGGACCCCTTCCCCTGTTTGTGAATGACTGGATGGGGCTGGGAGTTGTATGGAGCTGCATTTGTGAATGAACGGGACCCTGAGCTGATAGTGATTTTGTAGATAGGGTGACGTCTGCTGGGATCCAGGGCCTGGTGGACTGTGGAGGACAGGGGCTGTGATGACTGCCTGTCTGCTTCCTGCTACTAATCCACCACATTAGTTGTGTGTGTTACCCTATTTATAGCTATGCCAGGATGTGAATAGGCTGTCTAGTTTCACTTTTCATACAGACGGTAATTTTAGTCCTCTGTTGCTCCACATCTCGACCCTGTCCTTTACTGAGAGTGCTGATGGGTGTAGGATTGAGCACTCAACATTATCGCTTCATGGTGGGATGTCTGGGGGAAGTGATTATTATTATTATCACTACTTTTCTGGATGAAAAGGTCCATAGAATTTTTGCTGTATCGTGACACTAATATTTTTTTATAGATGAATCCAAATGTCTGTGCAGCAACAGAGCACAGAGAAAAACTAAAAGAATCTTTGTATCATCTATTACTGGCAATAGAATAGTTTGTCAAAATTAAAATTTGTAATTGCTTAACTTCTTTTAGCGAGACAATTCAGTGATGTGTATATTGTTAGCAGTTTTTGGTGAATTATGTTCATGTCGATAAAAAAACTTCCCAATATTTGCAACTTTACTGGGGTACACAATGCAAAATAATGGGCTGGTTCCGGCTTTATTTCCCTTTTTAAACAAAAATAAGCACTTCCATTATTTAATGGTTCTATATATTACCCTGCCTGATTTTCCTCTTTCTTTAGATATGATCAGAGGGATTTAATCTGTAGGAGAGGATTGGGGCTGGGTGAATGATTTCACATTCAGTTGACCACAAAAAAGAATTAATGAGTCTGAAGTAGAGTAAAACACCTAGACAACTGTCAAAATTACACACAATCATATCATGGCAGTGTGTGGGCCAGGATTTAGGTAAAATAAAAACTATTTATAACATGATACTGTTAAACATCACAATCATCTCAGCAACAGCAGAATTAAATATTAGTGCTATTATAGGGGATTGATCAAATGAGCTGGTGTATAACCCTCCACATGAAGCTTTGTTTTGTCTTGCATTTGTGCCACACCCTAAAAGTACAAGCATGACAGAAACCTTCTAAGTAAGTCACTTATTGCTTCAGTGCCTCCAAACTGATCCATGAACTTGATGCTTCAAGACCGCCAGTCTGTCAGCTAGCCAAGTGGTGGCCAGCTAATGTCTGAGCCCCTCTTCATTATCTGTGCTGATATTTATTGTAGAGCTTTTATTTAATGCACTTCTTTTTGTTGACACAGCATCTGATTTTTTTTAAACCTCTATCTTGAACCAACCCCTCTTGGCTCATCTGAGACAGATTAATCCAAAACTTCAGAGGAGCTTAACTCCTCTGATCATGTGGGTGTGGGAAAATGTTATGGGTCCCCACCCACAGCCCTGAGGTCCAGCCACAACACAATGCACTTAGAAACAGAGGTAGAAACCAAGAGAGCACTTTTCCATGGATAGGCACTCCGATGTGAGAGGATACAACAAGCACGTGTGTACGTGTATGCCCACATACAGAAAAAGCCAGCAATCTCATTTGCTAATATTGACATGGGTGTCCCCGTTCAATCTTGTTACAAGGATTATGTCTATTGAGATCCCATTTCATTAGGCTAAAACACACACCTCAGGGTGCACACTGAGGCTTCTGCAGGCCTAGTCTTTTAGCCTCTCTGCTGAGCTGATTGGGAGGGGTTATGTGAGTCTTTCTTTATTTTGTCCTGATGATCACTGTTCTTTAAAGTGTCTCTCTCTCAATAAATGTTATTATATGAGGTATTTAGGACTGTCACAATACCAGAATTTCAAACTTAGATACAATATTAGTAAAATTCATAAGATATCAAAAATGATGCTAAAATGACACTGGCTTCAGTACCACAGGACAAAAAAGGTAGACATCTCAGTACTTTGACTTACCCAAACTTTTTGCCATACTCTTGCAACACTGAATTTCAATAACATGTGTCCAATGTATACAGGATGGTTTTGTTTGCAATTTTTTGATGAATTCATTCATCCTTCTTATCTGAAGAAAATACATTTTTTTAAGATTTGGTACTTTTTCATTATTCTAACTAGAGCCTTATGTGTGACTCTTGTCTCAATCCTGCTCCCATCGGAAGCTGCGGGATTTCTGACCATAACTGCCTGGCACCTACTCCTGCAGTGCTTGCCATCTTCCAGCTACTATTGGAACAGGAATATCAGATCCAGTCATCATCCTGCACAGATTCTGACAATCCATGTTCAGTATTTAGAATAACAGTGTGTTTAAGTAAAGATAATATTGATATGTTCACAAAAGCACCACCCTGATTAAGTTTCCTCTCTGAATGAAGGAAACCATAAGAAATCAACAGCTCTCAGAGACAGTTGGTGAATATTTTCTCTATTTGTGCCGTGCTGTTACCGTCTGCATCAGTAGATGCTTAATGCAATGACGATCATTTCCATGGAAAGGGTTTTTTTTCCCCAAATCACTGCATAATGGCTTTGTGTCTCTGCGTGCTGGTGATTGGCCAACAAAAGGTTTGAGTGCACACACTTTATTGTGGAACTTCAACAAAACATCACATGGGCCACCTGTGGTGTGATGCTGGCTATGTGGAGACAAACAGAGGTTTTCTAACCCCAGGTTTGGGTGAGGGTTAGAGCTGACTTTGATCAGGGAATGTTGGGCAGGTGTATCATCACATCCAAATACATTTCCTTGTGGGCATGTTTCAACAAAGTCCAGTTGTTTTCTGGCTCTGTCACTTCCTCTTTTGAGCTCGTAGCAAATGGAACACATTCAACTCAGGTGTAACATCATCCCCAGCTCTGACATCCAAATAGGAGACATGCAAAGCAGCAGAAGTCCCCAAATGATGATTCAGCACAACATTTTTGTATTTTATAGAAAATCTGTACATACATATGTTTTTTTTTTTTTCTCGGTTTCCAGTTTCAAACCACCACACCCAAGAAGTTTTCTGAGAGGTATAAAGGACAAATGGAGCAAAGGTGTAGCTTGCAAATTGACACAGCCAGGCAGACAGACAGACACATTACCAATTTAGTAGTAGGATATCAGTACCTTAGTATGCAAAAATTGTCCAACTGTATTAGCAAGCTTTCCAAGAGAACAGCACAGGGTGAGCAGAGTCCAGTTCATACCTGTTCAGTGAAGTAAAGTGGTCAGATATCCCGCTAACCATTCTATAGAAATGCCTATTCTTGAATGATATCCAAAATGCATATGAGAAAGCAACCCAGCACCCTGCCCATGGCCCCAGTCCAGATTACATATTGATTCTTGATATGAAAAGCTCATTACATAAACAGGAAGAGCAACACAAAAAGCCAGCGAACCTTTGCATAAATCCTTTAATTGAATTTCCAGTGCCGGTGGTTGGAGGTTCTCTTTTTAATTGAATCCATTGCTGCTGTTGTGATTTGCATGCACAGGGAGTGGGTCCTGTTCCAGATAAAGTGCCATTGATCCTTATTAAAGCTCACCTCTGGCCGCACTGTGGACTAACAGGGAAAATTAAATGTGTTCATGGTGCATATACTTACTGGCCGCAAGGCAGGAGTGTGAGAATCAGCACAGAGGAGAGTGAATGGCAGAGATAGGAGGGATAGAAAATAGAATTATCATGGAATTAATTTGCTAAATTATCTTGGCTATGGTCATTTTTATCCAGCAGTTTTACAAAAGGAATTATTTGGAGCTATCCTCAGCAGCTTAAAATAGAAACTTAGTCCTTATCTAGATTTGGCAGTGATTCTGCTAACAACTAAACAATGGCATCTCACAAAAACTGCAGGATCTAGAATTTATGGTTGAATTTTGTGTTTAAACCTGAACAGTTTGTATTTCTAGTAATCAGTTATGTAGAAAAAAGACACCTGTTGGCTTAGCAGAACATTGACAAATGAAGGGAAGTATGTTATCTATCTTGATTTGGCCAGTGATATCACATGAGATCAATCTGCTGATTGCTGAGCATTGATCAGTGTTTTCTCCTGGTTCTGTGGAGGACGTTAGTGACACTGAGAGTTCCTATTGGATTTCCTGTGGAGGAGAATACAACAGCTGGAAGGCGACTTACCTTACATCTGATCAATGCAACTTAGACAGCTGAAGGGTCATTCTTTTGTCTGGTGCTTGTTGTTTCTGTTTTTTGTCAGATAATTGGTTTAATGTTGTAACTGTGAGATTAGTAAGTCCTCCCTGCCTGTAAGTGCTCAGTCTCTCCACTTTAGTTTTTGCACACACTGACTTAAAGAAAGTGTTAGCATCCATTGTTTTCATATCAAAAAGATTTTATTTCTCCTTAAAGCACAACTTGTGTGGTGCATAGCTTTGTAAGTCATTTTCGTGAATGAATTTTGTTCAAACTTCAGGGAACTTTGGATGACTTCTAAAACCATCCACACGTTAGCACACAAGCATGCAAACACGCATGTGGCGCCACATTATGTAATAACGCTGCATTATGTAATAATATAATACATTTTCAATTCATTATGTAATAGCGCCGCATTTTGTAAGCCACTAAGTGGTTAGGGTTAGGGCAAGGTAGTTGGGTAGGGCATACCTTGGAGCCCACATTAACTCCTATGGTTAGAGTTATTACATAATGCGGTGTTATTACATAATGTTGTGCTACATCGCAACCAAAATTTAAATAGCTTGACTTTGCATTCATTTGAATAAGTCAGGAAATACAGTGCAATGTGCAATAAAGGCATTTTAAATGAACAGAATAGGAAGGGGAGGGAAGTGACTCACTACATTTACTTGAATTACTGTATTTTAATTTTAATTATTTTGAGTAGCTTTTTTAAGTGCTATTGTACTTCATTACATCTAAAAAAGCATCCATTGATGAATAAAAAACTGAAAGTCAAAACAAGGAGGTTTTGGCTTCCTGTTGACTGGCCAGTTGTTTGGATTTGACTTCACATGACGGTCAGTGGATCATAGCAAGAGAATGACATTTCAGTTTCTTATAAAGGTGTGACTTTACCTGACCAAGCCAGTTGGAGACCCATATTTTCATGTTGTAATTGCCAGTAATGACGGATCTTTTTTTTTTTTTTTTTACTCTAAAGTAAACTGTGTCACATAAGCAAACTGTTTACCTTAAAAGATATCTTTTGTGCTAACACTTTTGTAAAGATTGGATTTTAATTGGTCTGCTTCATTTAATATTTTTTGTTAATTATGTCAAATATTCTGCCTAATTCAGGCTAATGAAACACTGCATGGATGAGGATAGTCCTGATTTAAGGAACAACGTTTTCTCAGTCAGCATCAGTATAATTTTTTTTTTCTGATTGATTTACAATTTGAATACCTTTTCATATCTGATTTTATACATTTTTTTCTTTTCTCAAAAAATATTTTCAAGATTTTATTCAGATCTGATGGCTCTGATCCAGTTAAACATCTGGACCTTGCATGACTACCACTTCATGCGCCTCTGTGCCAGCAATAATCCAGACTAGAGGCATTATGTTTTTGGGTTGTCTGCTCTTCCTCCTGTCTGGGCCGTTCGGTTGAACAGTATCTCAAGAACCATGAGAGGGATTTTTTTTTCAGACTTGGCATGAATGTCCACTAAGAGTCAAGACTGATCTGATTGTATTTTGGGGTTAAAGGCTTCATGTTCAACCCCTCCTTGCGAATGCAATATCTCAACAACGCTTTGAGGGATTTTCTTTGCACAAGTGTCTATGGCTCAGTGATCAACTGCTTGGATTTTGGAGGTCAAAAGTCAAGGTCATTAAACCTCTTTCTCATGACAGGGTGCCATGGCTCTGAAGGTGGTTGTCTTACAATGCAGAAGTTCTTGGCTTGGATCCCCAGTCCTAACAGTTATATTTTGATGTGTCCTTGGGCAAGACACCCTAGTCTGCTCCCACTCTGATTCTACTGTATCAGACTGAATGGCAAGATACATTTTGTTTATCAAATCAACACTTTAAAATAGGCTCTTATTTAGTGTCACACAGTTTGATTGAGTGGTCCAAAGCTCCTTTGCACAACAAGTGAACACATGGATTAAGTAAGTTTATCTGCATCCAGTGAAGGTTCTTTTGGTCTGACTGTGTGTCAGGATTGACCTATTGTTTCTTTTTTTCTGGTCATTCTTAAAGGGGAAACATCCTACTTCCCTTTTCACAATGATCATTTTTCATCAAAAGACCCATTTTTTCCTCTTTCCTCAAGTGTGAGCATGCAGTCTGAGTATCTGGGGGCAATTTGAGTGTTTTGAAGAATGTATTTGGTGACATAGATCAACCTCTGGGACACGTTCATTATACTCCAGCAGCTCCACCTGGCACAGAGTGGCAGCAGTTGGTTGATAGAATAAGAGAAATAAGGCGTCCCTAATGGAGGCAAATAGTGGAAACATGTTCCATCAGAAGTGATTACCACTAATTAAGCTGTTTTCACAGCTGGCTGCCTCACTTTAATATGCATGCTTGCATCAAATAAAGCGCTGAAAGAAAAGCTGTGAAAATGTTTAGAGATCCAGTTGAGTCACAGAACACTGATTAAATAGATTAATATTAGTCACAACAGACAAAACAGGATGATCAACATGATGTGTTAATTTTTCTTATGCACAGAACAAGGAGGGAGATTAAAGACTTAAATAAACAGCTGTAAGGAGAGAACTATAAAGTAAAGCCACACATAAAGAGTGACTGTGACTGTCTGCTTTTAGCGCTGTCTCCCCCTCCTGTCTGTCTGTAGCCCATGTTGAGTGACCCTCCTCTTGTACTGAGGCCTACCGGTCTCCTCTAACAGATGTCTGATTGTGCTCCTTTCCTCTGTGTGGGCCCACACCGCTCAGCAGCACATCAAAGAGCATCCAGGCTTCCAGGGAGTGACTGTTGTTCACTACGGCTCCAACACGGCGCTCACTGATGGTTGTCTTTCATTCAGAAGCAGTTAGCAGCCCATAATCCTACGCTCTGAGTGCCAAAGCATACCCAGAAACCTTCATAGTATGGAAGTAATGTAGCTGTTCCTGCATGCTCTGCTGGGCAGTAGAGGGGATCAATGTGTGTGTGGTGGCAGAACACAGAGAGAGATGTGAGATTTAACTTCAGCTTTAAGAATCACATGAGTATGATGTCAATAATAGACAGCTAGTTTTAGAAAACACAAGCGTACAGTACTTAAACAAGATTTTTCCCTTTATGACATTAGATTTTAATTCATAACATGGCATGATGGATGGTTCAGGGTGTCATATGCAGCTGTTGTCATAGCCTCAGCTTATAACATGCACTCATAACCCCTTACACAAGTTTATTTATCTGGATAAATTTGAAAAAAAAAAAAAAAAAATCAATCAGTCTAACTTTTTATCCCCCAGCTTATTTGATAATTTCAAATTCAAGTGAGTGATCAACTGGTGTCAAAACATTTTGTAAATGAAGATATTTTGTTGCAGTGTGCGGGGGCTTCCTCTCTTTGTTGCTGCTGATTTCCCTGCACTTATGATGCCTGCATCCTTTGAAAGCACTTTTTAAATTGATAACTGTGCAGGAGAAATGTAAGCATTTATTTGGATCTGTAGATAATGTGTCAGTGTTCATAGCCATTATTATTTACTGTCTCTTTAGACAGCGTTTTCCCTCTGCTCTGAGAAACTTGATGACTCATATATGTTAAATTGAAGTTTATAACAAACTCCAATATCGACCTCTGTGCTGTTGAAAAGTCATGCCTCCTGGAATTACAACTTTCCTGTACGAAGAGATTTCTCTCCTGTATTTTTGGATGAATGACTTGTAAGATTTGGAAGCCTTTGAATCAAAGAGAGAGCTTTAACTGACATAAAAGGGGGGGGGTTTGCTGAAATATGCTCAGCTACTTAAAGAATACCCACTGACTGCTGCAGATTTGCTCTTTCTCAGCCTTTAAACTGTGGCTGATACCTCCAAAAATTTTCACTACGATATTTAAATAAAGTATGTAACAAAATTATTTATGAACATTGCTTGTGTTCTTTTACGGGCAAGAAATCCTCTGAGAGATTTGTAAAACTTTGCCAAAACCATTTTAAATGCAGGAGCTACAAATCTTTGCTGCCATCCCATTAAACACTGCACAGCTATTACAATGACTCTTCTACTCCTGCCTGGACCTTGTTGCCCCCACCCAGCTCCCTGTCTAGAGGTGTTTTATTGTCCACTGGGAGGTGGGTGGCATGTGGTTTGCCAGGTTGGTAAAGGCGTACTAAATGATTACTTTTACTGGTTCAAGCATAAGACATGCAGAAACGAAGGACAGTGTGGAGCAGTGCTCCATAGACTGTCAGATCCTACCCAGTGTACCCATATTACTTACTTTGTAAATCACTGAGTTATGGACAGGTTCCTGCAGATCTGTGAAAAGTCTTAAACAGTCTTAAATTGCACTTTTGAAATGTAAGGCCTTTACCAGTAAGAGGTCCTAAATTTTATAAAGCACTTTTTGAGTAAGGCATTTCCTTATCTAATCTTTGTTTTCTGGCCAACCTTATATGACATATATGTATTTATTTAATTCTATTTAACCAGGAAAATCACATTTAGATCAATAATCTAATTTACAAAAGTGTCCAGAGGCATGAAATATAACACTTATAAACACAGATCAGACAAATCCTGAATCACAGAGCACAAAGCCATCAGGTCAAAACATCTACAACTTGAAGCATCATCCTCCAATGCCTTCATTCTACTTTTAAAAAGATTTAAAGAGACCAGCTCCCCAAGACATAGAGTCTCCTGGAGCAGATTCCAGGCTGCCTGAGCAGTGTACCTGAAACTCCTTTTACCTATTTTAAGACGGATTTTGAGAACAGAGAGCAACAATAAGTCCTGTGACTGAGTCTCAGAGCGAAGACTATAACCTCTAGAACTTTTCACATGAATAAGATCCCACAAGTATGATGGAAGCAGATTTAGTACAGCCTTATAAATCAGGATAAGCCAAAGATTTAGCCTACGCTTTGATAAAGAAGGCCAACCAACTTGATCACACAGAATACAATGATAATAATATCTTGAATTTATATAGCGCCTTTCAAGAAACCCAAGGACGCTTTACAGGAACACAAAGACATGGACAAACTATGTGAGGGGTAGGATGAGTGTAAGGGGTGGTTTAGTGAAGACTGTAGGCTGTGGTGAACAGGTGGTGCTTGAGACGTGAGTTGAGGACTTTAGGTTTTAATCATCTTCCCCCACAAATTGTTGCATAAATATTCTCCACCATTCAGGGAATTCAGTTTTGGATGTTCTACATTTCCTGGAGGACCCAAGACCCCTCTCTGGTTATGTCTGACTCACTGTAATTAAATGAACTCAGTACTACCTGTCCAGTACTCTAATATCTGGGCTACCAGGTTACCCACTTCTTTCAGCCCACCTTTATTTTAACAGGTGTCCCCTGATAACATTTTTTTTGCTTATGATAAAATCCAATATACTGTGTATTTGTAAGATAGATGCATTAAATGTAGCAGAAATCATCAAATGTGGGCATTTATCACCCAAAATATGTATTTTGTCCAATACCATATTTGACATTTTGTAAACCGTTCAATAAATCTGAAAATTCAGTCCTGGCCTGGTGTACAGAGGAACCTCATGCCTCTCATTTTTGACGGTTAACCATTGCAAAAAGAGGTATTCATTTTTCTCTGTTCAGGTCCTAAAAGGTGTTTAATTTGATTTTGCAAAGCAAGTAGGAACCACTTGAGTTTGGCAGGAGGACTGTTTTTCCTCTTAAAAACGGTTTTATTTTTCTTTCAAATGAAAGCAAAGATGCAACAATCGTTAAAAGAATTATGTATATCTTATATTTTAATAATTTTTCCATTCATGCTTATACTTGTGCAGTAAAAGATGTTTTCATTTTCCAAATCTGAATGTCAATTGTAAAACAGAACGGAAAAATGTAAAATGTTCAATAATTTGATATCATAACAGATCATAAGTTAAATTTTTGCCTTGAAGTAAAGTATTTGTATGGCTGGGTAATGTGCTTTAAGCTTTATTTAAATGACAGTTTTATGTTTTGACAAGACTCATAATGTTCCTGGGATACCTGTGATAGGGTACAAGAAATGAAACAAAATCAAATAACCAAAATACACAAGACTTTAATCCATTGTTAAGTAACTCTTGTTTACAGTTATGAAAAAAATGCAATCAATAACTCATCATATGTCTTAGTTGCAGAAATAATTTATGTTAGTAACATTTTATTACCAAACATTACCAACACATTTGTAGTTAAGACAGTGTGTAGGAGTTTGCTTGCAATTGATGGATTCATTCCTCTCCAAACCATCTGTCTTATTATGTGTTTTTAATGAGAAAGTTTGGTGCTTTTCTGTAACACCAGTCTTAAATTATTGCAGACTGGCTCACTGTCTTTGCTTCATATCATCCTTCAATACGACATCTTCTTAACTCCCTCATTATCATGAAGTAGAAATGTTTAAAACTACATCAGGAATGTTTTTAGCTAATAAAAACAGTGAGAAACATCCTGCTAATAACTCTTAATCCAAACTCTCCTCACCTGTCTGAAAATCCAGTGGAGTATTTCTAAGTGGCCTGTGTTTGATCCTGCATGATGCTGCTGCTGATGTACAGTGTAGGACATTTTCCTCACCCTGAACCAGCGGTGGAGGAGTGTAGCTGTCATATCAAACCTCTGTGCTCACTCACTTAGTTTGCCACACTCTCCGGGGCGCCCCTGTTTGTCTACACCACTGTTCCGGTTCAGTAGAGAGAGCAACAGGGAGACGAGCGGCTCAATGTGCATTCCTGTCAAGAACTCCTTCACTGATCCTGTAAACCACCCTCACACACACACGCACAGACACACACACACAGGGCTCTTACCTCTGAGAAGCCGTCTGTGAGCTCTAACGCTGCAGGCGCGCTGGCTACACTTGCTCTTACATGCAGTGGTTTCATTCATTATTGTCTTAATTAATACACTTTAAGTCCTAATAAGGCCCCTTGATTATGGCGGCAGTGAGTGTAATAGTTGAATAAGGTTTGTAAATGAATAATAAAGCATTCTGTGGTAGTTAGTAGGTTAATAAGGACAGTCTTTGAGGTTCGAGGTGATTGCACTTCAATGTGATGGTTCTGCTGAGTGTGCTGGAAAACACATCAGTCTGCTTTTAGTGCGATGGCTTTTGTTGTGGAGAACAGGTGCAGCGTCACACCAATAGAGGGCATTGTTGTTTAACTGAGGAGCACATTCTTTGTTTATGTAGGTATCCATGGGTGCTTTTGTTTTTCTTTCCCTCTTTATTCTGAGAATTTGATGGTTTGTTTGAATTTAAAGCATCAATGTATCAATGTCACATTTTTCACATTCTGTCAGCAAATGAAATGGCTTAAACACTCTCAATCTTCTGATTTGTTTCTTCCTCCAGTTTAAATGACTTTATATTGTGTTTTATATGTGATGCAAATCAAAAGGATTCATTTCATCAAGCTGCAACCAATTCTCCTAAAGGGAATAACTCAAATATGGTTTTCCTCCACATATTTCCATGAAGATAATTTGCTAAAATATGTAAATAAGTAAAGTCCCATTTTTTAGAAATGATTTGATGCATTTTCTTTTTTATTGCAGTTTGACTGGGACACAGAAATGGAAGTGGCTCTGCAGATATGTGGGTACGTTTTAAACACAAGAGATTGAATCAGCCTGCTTTTCGCAGGTTTTAACATAACAGACAGGTTTGATCAGGTGTGTGTAAATCGTCACATTTTTCTTTACCCTTAGACAACTTAAGACTTTGTAAGCTAAGTTAATTTTCCATTTTCTGTATTTAATGTGTTTGAGTAAAACAACAGTGTGCTTATCTTTGTGCGTCTCTCCTTTCACTCTCTTATTAAAAGGTTGAAGTTCACATAACAATTTGCTGGACTAATTTCCCTTTCTGTTGTCCTGTATTGCCATCAGACATAGAAAGGTGCAGAACACATGCTTATTTAAAATCATAAAACACAAAACAATGTATACAAATAGTCATCATGTATCAATTAAGATAATTTTATTGTCAATCTAATCAAATGGCTGTTTTTCTGAAGTCTTATGTTTTCTGTATTTTCTCTGATATTTTTTCACAATTATCTCCTGTTTGCCCTTTTAAGAGCACAGTCTGTCTTCACTAAATCATTGCAGTTTGGATGTATAATCATTCATAAAGCTTAATGCATATTGATCATCTAAGGTGATATGGAAAGTTAGGAAAAAGGGCAGACCTATTACAATAGAATTAGAAGATTCAGATTGATTTCAAGTTTGTTTTAACTTTCGTGAACTTTTTTTTTTTCAATTTGCAGTTTAATGACTATTTACTGTAAACGAAAATCATACAAATATGTTTAAACTGTTCTTTTCCATTTAAGTAAAAAAGTCATTGGTCAAAAGGACAAAACTCATTCAGCCTCATTTCAACACAATGGATGCGCATTCAATCAAATGGATGCCAATTTATTGATTTAGGGGAATGCACAACAGAAAGGATTTAAATCTCCACCGATAGCCATTAACAGCGAATCTGAAGATAGACAGACGATTGGTCATAGATCACTGATGGCAGGAAATCCATCTCCCCATGCACATTTCTCCTTTTTTATTTGCTCCCACTCTGAGGTTTTCCACACAGCCAAGTCATACGCTTCAAATCACATCTTTCTTTGCCATGTTTCTTTTTTCTAAACATTAGGAAATCAACTCCTGCTCCTGATATGTATGAGTACTTCTCAGGAAAATAAAATATCATTACAATTTTTTTACTTCAAGTCATCTGCTGGTGTAAGTTCACTGTTTTTTGTCATGTCCAGAGTCAACACAGACGTCCATCAGAAGATTTTAGAGCACCTTATGATTCTGCCTGCTCACAAGATGCTGATTTTCTTTTCCAGCAGGTTTTGGCATCTGCCCAAAGTGAAGCCAAAAGTACTTGTAATTGCTTTGCTGGCCATGGTGTTACTGTACTGGACTGGCCAGACAACTCACCTGACCTGATAGCCTCAAAGAATTTATGCAGTATTGTTAAGAGGAAGATGAGAGACAGCAGACGAGCTGAAGGCTGCAATCACTGAAACCTGGGCTTCCATAACCCCTCAGCAGTGCTACAAGCTTATTTCCTTTATGCAGCTCCACACTGATGCTGTGATTTGTCCAAGTATTGAGCACATTAATGAATACACTTTTCAGAAGGATGACATTTCTTTATTACAAATCTTTTTCTAATGGTCATATGTAATTTTTGAGATATTGTATTTTGAGTTATTTTTTAAATCATTACAAAAAACACATTTCCAGGGTATTCTTTTTTTTTTGCACTGACAAATGGCCACAAGTAATGTCATCAAAGTTTACTGTATGACTCAGTGACCGTCCATGGATTTTCTTTCAGTGGGATTAATTGGGAAAAACGTGTAACGTTAAAAGTATATCGTTTAGCTGCTGTCATGACAGTAAACATGACAGTACAACAAGCTGTTTTAATATTGATTGTTTTGAAAAGTAACTTTATATTCTAATAACAATGTATTTCATAAGACAGGGGTGAAGATGAATAATTAATCCATAAAAGTAGAAGGGAAACTCCTCAAAAAAGTCATTTTGGTGCCAAAATGTAGCCAACATATTGTGTGTGATTTAGGCAGTGCTCATGAATTTGCCTGCAAAATTCTGAGGAAGTTAAACATTGTGGTGTGATGAAACTGTGGATAGTTAATTATAGAATGATGCCAATTTAATCTGATATTATATTAAAGGTCAAACATTTTACCCCTTAAGACAAGTTTATATCCGTCTTAGAGGTCCCCAAAACATGCCTGTGAAGTCTGTTGCTGAAAAAACACTCCAGTATTGGATTTTTGCACGTCTAAAAACCCTTCTGTTTCAGTCCTGCTCAGAACAAGTTGTTTCTATGTCTATGGCTTTAAATGTTAATGAGCTGTCTGACTCCGCCCCTCTCAAGAAATGGATGTGGCTTAATTAATGTGGCTCTCCTGATCCTCCTCTCTCCTGCCAGATAAGAGGAGGATCAGCAGAGGAGGGAGGAACTTTCCTCCAAGTGGGGAGGGCCAACCGACTCTGGGGATGGGTCTAACTCCCCACATGACATCATGAGGGGCAAATCTGCATATTATATGACCTTTAATCAATTATTTTTTAATTAGAACAGTCACTCCAAAACACTAATGAAATCCAACAAAACAACTTCTTGAAGGTTAATCAACAAATTCAATTCATGTTTATAAGGCCCTGACATTATTGATACTAAATGATTCGCTGTTGATTAAAAGAAATAACAGATAATTAAATCAGTAAAAAAATGGATAAATATTAATACACCATGTTAAAAAAAATAACACAAATAGACACACGTTTCGCCTGTATATTCATAAAAAAAATATTTTTTTCAATTTGATAAAATTCTTCTACTTCATAGTAATGACTGACCTATTTGTTCATTTATTCTTTTGGTACAATTTTTTTTTTCATAATACAGGTTCAGACAGTTGTTGCTACAGGATCTGTGAGTGGGCAGTTTATTGATTACTGTGGGGACTCAAGTGATGGTATGGTGGTGAGTGGACAGATTGTTTCAGAGTCCTGTACACTTAAGCCCCTGTCTTACTTATACATGGCTACATAAGGAGTTTGACATGTTGATAGCAAGTTCGTATTGGAAAAGAGCAAACATCACACAGGGAAGATGAGACCAATAGACTATTGTGTTACACAGCAAACCTTTAGCCTGAACAATCTTTCAAAGGCACTTATACAGACCGGACACTTCTGACGCCAAAGCTCTTTTCCTCAGTAGGTGGACAATTAAATTTACTATTTTTTTCATTAAGCCCTAATTTTGGTTCAAATTGACAGTTCTGAACAAGAATTTAGGTGCTTTTGTGTGAATAATTAAATGTATTGACATACAGTATATAATAACAAACAGAGATCCCGATATAAAAAGACAGTCCTCACAAATTGGTGTGAGGATGTCCAGAGGGGTTGCAATTTGAGCTCAGCTGCGGTCGGTGTTCTCAGGTGATGGATCGGGTGGGGGAGTCGGTGGTGGGGTGGGCAGGCTTTGACCTTGGCCATGGAACAGTAAGCGCTAGCTCAGATATCTCACATGATACCCATACATAGCGGCTCATTACGGAAGAGCCCCCTTATGCAAAGTGCAGAGCTCAACACTGGCTGGCTGACAGAGGCTAGCCTAGCACTGCTGACCTAACAATAAGACGACTGGGCCGTCCCCACCTCCCCAAAAAACACGGCTCCAGCAGTGTCCCTACTCCTTCATCAGCAGTGGGCAGCAGCTGCTGCTCTGCAAGCTAAGATGACCAGGACCTCATAGAAAAAACTGAGTCAGGATGTTTTACTCCTTGTCCTCATAGAAAACGCTAAAAGATTTGTATTTCTCTAATGCAAGATTTTACTGAATTGAAAAAGTTAAACAGTTTTGGGAAAAACATTGGAGCTAGGACAGTTCAACACTTTTCAACTACTAAGATGAAAACAGAAAAGAAAACAATTAAGCAATTTTTTTATTATCAAACATGTTCCACCTTCAAAAGACATTGGCAAATCTAGAAATCACTGCACATTCAGACCACACAGGTAGACACCCAAACCAGAACTGAGGCATTCACTAAAGACACTAATAAGTGCTCAACATGGCTGGATAAGGCCGTTGTCATGCAGTAGTGACCCCTTAACACACTGATGTAGTCTGTCTGCTCTGTCAAAGTTGAGGATCCTGATTTTTGATACCATTCAAAATATGTGCAGAAAGCAATAAATGAACTTTTGAAAAACTTTGAGCGTGTTTAAATGGAGTTTAAGTTGTTTCAGTTTTGTCTTGGATCACTGTATACATTTTTATCCTACCAAAATAGAACATTCACCTTAGTTTATTTTAGTCTTTGTACTTTCATTATTATTATGACTATTTACTTTGGATGATTCTTTCTGGACTTTGATGAAACACTAACTACTTTTAAAACTCTATAAATAAGATTCTGTTTGGTTTCTAAAGAAAACGGCACTTCTCAAAAAAGTTACACTTTGATTAGCACATTTATTCAGACAGCTGTCCTTGTCTCTGTATACAAGCACCAGCAGAGAGTTGATCTGTTGGCAGGAGTATGTCTGCCTCTTCTACACTAAGACACAATATGCCCCCTTGGCTAGTTACTCTTGAACCCTCTTCTGGTTGATGTTGCTGGTAAGTTAGGAGCAGCAAACTAGACGTAAGTGGGCTTGTGAAAACTAGGGTTGGGTATTGTTTGTGTTGTTTCTTATACCGGTTCTAAATCAATACTTTTTATATGGTGCTTGAACTTTGCCTAGAGCAAAAAAAGAAAAAAAAATGTTGAAAGTCAGTGGGAGACTAAAAGCTGTCTGGTATCATAAATGGTTTGCAGAAATATGCTTATAAGATGCCAGTTAAACATGGACAATTTTTACAGCTCTCTATGCACATACTCAATGCTTTAGTTCTGTTTGAAGCATGATGCACCAGTCATCTTCAAAATGCAACACAACACATGGACTTTTAGATTAGTCCAGTTGTAGACTTATTGCATATGAAGGCACTGGCTTTATAGAAACCACACATACTTCAAATATTGACGTGGATTTCCTGTCCAGGGCCAGGTATGCTGGAAATGTGTCGTAACCAGAATGGGATTAATTTGGTTTAGTTTAATTTTGTCCATTTGCAATACTGTGTTTGTACACATTAAGCCACAGACTACAGGATTTTACCTTAGCTTAGGGTATAGTTTTGAAAAAAATAGGAGGCTAGCCAGAAATGTTGTTCTTATTTACTAATTTACATGTAATTTCTTATGAACTTCTGTTAAAATCAAACTATACAAATGTTAATTAACCTCTTTAGGGTTTCAGCTGCACTGTAAACAGTGTTTTTATTTTTGTTGAGTAATATAAATATTTTTTTTGGTTTAAACTCCAAACTTACTGGTGTCTCTGCTGGTTGCCTGATGACTGGCTCTGGTCAAGAAATAGTTTGTCAGAAAAAAACAGAGATTTGTTTTCTACACTTTTATGATCTCCTTTCTATGCAAATCTTTTCACTCTTACTATAAAGAGCAAATGGCATTTTCTAGTGTGTAAGTGGTAGCTCTGGTAATTGCAAGTCATGGATACCATGTTATTGACAGTTTTGATTGACTCACTCTCTTTAATAACGGCCCCGCTGTAAACATTTTTACTATCAGGCTTTACAGCGCTGGACAATAGCCTCTAAGGCTGAAGAGCTGCTGGGGTGGAAAACATCCTCAGATTGTTACTTGGGTTTTACCAACAGGTATTAATATATTTCAGCTGACCAATGTTTTAATGACAGACATTTGATGTAATCTGCATTGATGTCTCATGTTCAGTAGAAATGCTATGATAAATTGTTTCATCACTTTTGTAACTTGCACTTTAGTAGTGTCACAATACCAGAATTTCAAATGTACAAGATTGAGTGAAAAATCAATCAGGGATACACCGATATCACACTTCCCCAGACCATATATAAGCACAAGTACAAAGAGTTAGCTACTCACCAATACAGATTACAATCTGAGACCAAGACATGCCCAGGACCAGAGTACACCAAGACAAAGACAAGACCAAGACCATAAAAATCAATCTAAAAAACACATGAAAGGTTGAACAGTAAAAGAGCACTCTCTCTTAGATTTAAGTTTGCTTTTAAATGAATTTAAAAACAATATACAAGGTGTCTGAAACTCTTTTTTTAAAGCACCACAATGCAGAAATCTTAGATCTAAGCAAATTCGCTCAACTTACGTCTTGTCAAAAATCCTTGTATGTATTAAAAAGCCACTGGCAAGTCCAGAATTCTTTTAAATATCAAAAATTAGATGACCATCTAAATTTGTCAGATGAATGATACATAAAATAATTGTCTGATTAGAAATAAGATGGACTGGTTTGTAAGATTTGAGTTTTTGCAGGTGTCTGACACACAAGGCACTTGAATAGATTTCAATCAGCGACCTAACGGCAGCTGTTTCAAGTCAAATTACAACATTGATTAATCAGGAACAGTTCAACTGAAAATGACATCATATGCCCAGCCTGAACAAAATTCAGTGACAAAATACTCAAAAATCTGAGCTCAGCACAATGAGTAAAGAAGAATCTATTTAGTTTTAGAGAGAGCCTCTCCTTGTTATCACATTAATGATGTTGAAGAACAGCACATCAATGGTGGTCTCAACCAGTACTGATGGAAAATCTTGAGTCAAAATGCTCTCAATTCCAAGACAAGCCCAAGACATTCAAAACATGGTCTTAAGACTAGTCTTGAGACCAACACCATTCTCGAGTACTACAGTTCTAGTATAAACACACAACTAAGGGGCGTTGAGAGCGTTAAGAGACGTTTGAAATAGAGATGGATGGTTGGTTCAGAGGAAAAACAACACTGAATCTGTCATCTGGCAGTGGTTTCGGATTTCAAAAAGAAGACGACAAACAAAACACAGTAATCTGTAAAATACACTGAAAGATTACAACAATATTTAAGCGGCGGTAACACAACACATTGCAGAGAACCTAGCCCCAGTAAGTGTTGCTGAAAATGCAGGCTTTAAAAATCTCACAAAGACACTCAACCCATAGTATGATTTGACTGGGTGTTAAAAAAACTCCCTGCCAGAGTCGTCCTGTAAAGGCCGGCTCAGACTACATGAATTCAGCCAGATTTTGGCCTGACTGCAACGTCATAGCTTGTTGTCAATCCTCGGGTCTTGTAGTGTGACACAATTAACGTAGCATCCAAGACGCCCCATGACCAAGATTCAACAAGACTAGCATGTCTGAAAAACTACACAGATAAAATGTCCCCATCTACAACCATTATGCCGCAGATCTCTGAGCTCCACAGAATCAGCTTTCACAGAAATTACTGGAGGCTAATGCCACTACTATAGCCAAGTACCTCATATGACCCAAATCCTGAAATATCCCTTTAAGGACATGGTGTATATCAAACAAGACAGCATACTAATCAGTGTAAGATATGTGGTATGTGTCCATACACTTTGCTATCTCTTAGTTTTGAAGTTTAATTTATCTAAAGTTAGACTAAGGGAACAGATGTGCTAATAATGTAAAGGTGTATGTCGCAGGTGAGCAGACAGTAGCCCATACCACAGCTGTCTTCAGCTCCTGTAGGTTAATGAGTGAATACATGAGGATGGATGCATGTGTGACATGGGTTTGAGAAAAGACATTATAGTGTCAATCCTTTGTGCATCTGTGTCCAGCAGCATGGTGGACTGGACTATCTGCTCCAGGGTAACCTCTTATCAGAGCCATTGGCATATCTTGAGCGGGATGACATAATCAATAATCAGAACTGTTAATCAATGGTATTCTAAATAAGCATTGATTGGGCCCACAAGGTTAGCCAGCTTTATCGGTTTACATTAAGCAAAGCAACACAATAGACAAAAGGCCCACGATGGGACAGACCACTTTAACCCTTACTCATCCATCTTTTACACACAAAGAGCATGGTGGACAAAACGATGTGTATAATATCGCTTCAGTGTCTCTTCCTGAGCCCTTTTACATTTCTGTATTTATTACACCCAGAGAAGTTAGAGTCAGTCTCCATGTGCCGGTATCTCTTCAACATTATTGTCACGCGCTGCCTCATTTTAATACAACGAAGCTCCCGTTGCATCTCATTATCGACATGGTCAGGTAGACAGAGGTCACTGATTTGTGTCACCTCTCACAAAACGGCCAGCTCTCATGGGAGCCTGTTGGATGAAGAGGGAGGAGTGTGGCAGCACACTGTGAGCGTGTCACCCATGGGGGCGCCACGTCTCCCTAATTACCAGGTAGTGGAACACGGTCACAGCTGTCTGCAGGTTAGTTGAAGATGACCTGTGAGGATCTACAGTTTTTGCATCCCCCATAAAATCAGCTTGTTGTTCTTTACAGAGAAGCCTCAGTGGTTGTCAGCTTTAGGCTGTCAGAGCTTTCAGAGGAGGCTCCCTGTGTGCCTCAATTTCACAGTTTTGCTCTCCATACCCTCCCATAAAACATGACAACTGTCAATGTGCAACAAACAGAGGGGCCTGTTGGCAGGCATGGAAAATTTGCAGAAATAACCCTTTTAGTCTCCCTTCACCGCAACAAAGCTGAGTTACATGATTAGCGTGTCGCCAACATGGATACTCCAATCATTTTTCCCCACTGGCAGTGGCTCAGTGCCAGAGACAAGCTTAAATTCGGCCTGTTAGAGAAACACTTCTCATTGCTCATACAGACCACCTGGCATCATATCTTCTAACTTAAGTTAAAAAAGGGCTTTTAAAAACAGGAACGTCCCTCTTTTCTCTCCCTCACACATTTACACAAAGTAAGACAAATATTTAGCACTGCCTATATGCTTAAAAATATGAAGCTAAATTAGCTATTTTTATGGTCTGTTATCTATTATTCATACTTGAAAGTTTCACATAAGGCTATCTTCAACCCTTGTAAGCGCACAAAATGGGTAGTGAGTAGCAATGATGCTTCTTTGATCTTCTCTGTGCCGGCTCCCTCTGAAGCGCTCCGTACTAGTGCAGCCTCCTCGTCGATTCTCCACACACACCTCATACCTCTCGCTCCACCTCTCTCCCTGCCTATCTATCCCTCTCTCTCATTCTCTTTGTCCCTAGTGAAAGCCCCCTGTCACCTCTGGCCCTCCCCCTCTCCTCCCCCTCTGTGAGGCTATTACAGGCAGCACTCCTCCCTCTCTGCCTTCCCCATGTATTACCATTAGAAGACATGCATCCTGGGAGCTGCTGCACACTCCTCTGTGTTTTGATTAATATTTTAGCAGCCTCAGGGAGGAAATGGGTCTTCCTCTGAGCTAATCTGTTATGGGGTGGATGCTTGGAGCAGAGAAAAAAAAAGGAAGATGATAGAAGAGGAAGGTCAAGCTCGACTGTTTTTATTTTCCATGTCAGAAGTTGTGAAGACATCCAATACACATTCAATACCTTCAAGATGTGAATAATGCACTAGAGCAGAGTACAGGGGAGACTCAGAGCTAACTGCTATTTACCACACTTGGGCCAAAGAATCAAGAGAACATTTTTTGCTCTTAAATCATGTATTATCAGCGTATTTCTCTGCAGTGAAGCTTTTGATACTTCACTCTGTATGACTTCTGCCATGTTTGGTGGGTGTCAGACATTATGCACCCTTACTTGACCTGTCTTTTTCTGATTGACTCAAACTGAGCAGTCTTCTCGTACTCTCTGCAAGAGAAATATCAATAAGCAGAGACTTTTGTCAAGCTGAGCCACTGCTGTCTTTGTCTCACTGCATTAAGTCAACGGCATCACAGCACTAAGACTGTTCATGTCAAGGTGTTTAATGATATCCACTTCAACACAGATGGGCAGAATTACAGTCTTAGTTCAGTATATTACTGGATGTTGACTAGGGCTGGGCAATCAATTGAAATTTACTTTAAATCGCAATAATTTCTACTGCAGATTTCAAATTACAGAATGTGCAGCATTGCTTTGACCTGAAATGTATTTCAGAATACCAATTTAGTGCATTTTTCACAGCAGAAATGTTATGCTCTATGCATCATGCAATGCTTCAAGTGTCAATTATTTCTAGAATAATTTCTTCCTTCTTGTTTTTGTTTGTTAGTCTTATTATAAATGAGAAACCCATAAATGATCAACAATTTAACAATTCATATCAAACTTGTATGAGTCAAACATAACCATGAATAGACCTTTTTTTTAATTGTTCAGCATTATTTTAATATTGTGTTAGTTTAAAATTAGATTAATTGCTTATTTGTTGAAAAAATATAAGATAAGAACTTAGAAAATAATCACACATTAAATCGCAATCACAATATAGGAGGGAAAAGTCACAATCAGATTATTGTCCCAAATCGTTCAGGCCTAATCCTGACCATGATATTACTTCACTGACTGAAGATGTAAGTGCATCATTCTTGTACAGTAACAAACTGTTTTCTGTCTAACTTTGGGGCCAGGGACTTGTATGTATCCATAGGTAAATTTAAATCTCAGCAGACAAAAATCACATAGTTCAAAAAGGCTACGTCCTCCTCTGTTAAACCTTTACATGCCACAGAAAAATAACATTGTAAGTTATCAAAGCTATGCAGATGATACACAGATTCACATATCAATGCCATCAGGCCACCATGGTCCAATGCAAAGACGGGGAAAGTATGAAGCTGAAGTAGCATTATTTTCTCCAGTTAACCCTCTGAGATTCACGTTGTTGTATATGACATGAAGAGGCACAAGTTATAAAAAGGTACATAACTTTTCAACAATGGCTTTTCAAGTGAGCCTGGAACTTGGGTGACTTAAAGATTAAATCCATACCAGAAACTCCAATATTGAATATCAATTTTTGATCGTTTTAGTTGCTGATGCTGTCCTCCATATATTAAGTTTTGCATCTGTAATGTGCAGATGAGTTTCATACTGTAACAAAAACATTCATGCATGGTTGTATATTATAACAATGTATTTGGACGAAACACTTGTTAACACTGTTTGACTCATTAATATTGGGACTAACAACTGGTTAATTTTTACCTGTTTGATGAACAGGACATATAATCAGAAAGAAAATCTTCAAAGACCTCCCTTGTCTCCTGCTGCCTCCACAGAAATCTTCATAAGCATGCAGAATGTTTAGCTGACAAACACTGCCTTTCATAGTTGAGAAAGCCAGGAGTGTGAGAGGGTCACATCTGACCACTCCAAATAAGCCACAGAGAGAGTGAAGTTGCAGTCTTGTTGCCTGTGTTATCCTCTACTGAGTTAATCTTGTGATGACATGCACTTGCGTGCTTTGCTTGATGCCCCTTGTGTGTGATGTCTCCGTGCTCAGGCCTGGACGCATTAAGCAGTGGTAGTACAAGCCAAAAGGGGGGCTTGGGAGGGGTCCAGGGTCTTTAGCACAGCACTAATACAGATTTCCTAGTGTGAGTGGGCCCTAAAAGTCAGCAAGTAGTGTTGTTTATGACTGTTGAAAATGACCACCAAGGCCAGAAATCTGGCTGTAGCAATGCACTCAGACCTGACTTCTAAAAACACTTGATGTCACCGTCACCTGCAGAATATTCCTTGGATTAAAGGATTTATGTGTCCTGGCATAACAAGTAAAATCTTGTCTGCTCATTCATGTTCAGGTCACTTGACTACCTGAAGCTGTGTCCTCACAGGTGTCAGACAACTGCAGCTGATTCAGTATCATTACACCGTATTGTAACTTTTACTCTCTCATTTGAGTAAAGTCAGGAAAAGGCCAGAGTTTCTTCATAGCCGGTGCAGAGAGAGAACCACCCTACCACTTGGACATACCTCTAAATTTTGTGCGTTCATATCGAGAGGGTAGAATGTCCTGATTCTTGTTAAAATGGAGGGGTAAGGTGAGGTGCATGTGTTATATGGTCCTTCAAACAGAGATTTTCCTGAGGCACACTCAAAACTGAATGTAATGGGAAATCTCCCATAATCCTGAAAATCACTAGCAAGATTTGAAAGTACAACAATCTGATATCATGTTGTTTGATACATTCCTGTCATTTTGATTTCAACATGCTTTTTAAAAAAAAAAAAAATGACTCATACAGTGTTTCCCACCAAATTTTAGGAGACTATGGTGGATGGCCCCAAACTTTTTGGGGGAGTCTGGGGCCATGCTCCCTCAGGAGGAAAAA
Source organism: Cheilinus undulatus (assembly GCF_018320785.1). NCBI lineage: Eukaryota > Metazoa > Chordata > Actinopteri > Labriformes > Labridae > Cheilinus > Cheilinus undulatus. The sequence continues at coordinate 16,372,384 of NC_054865.1, forward strand.
CTGTGACATTTTGAAGTTAAATGCACCAATGTTGTGAACTCTAGAAACGCTTCCAGTATGCAAGGTTGCTCACCTTCTGTTTTTTTCTTGTCAACACAGCATCTTTTCAAGAACATAAAGAGGCGAAACAGCAGTCAAAAAACAGTGTTTTCCAGCTCCCAATGATTCTGTGTGGATGAAACGCCAATACAGTAAACTTTTGCGCATACTCCTTAACCCGTCTCTTTGTGGACAGCCCCTTAGGAATGGGACTGAGCCATGGTTTGTGCTGTGTTTTCTAAAGGATTGCTGAACTATTACTCTGCATACCAAGTGATTGTCTAGTTAGTGGTGTGATTAACAGACCCAAAAAGGTCAGAAAGGCCAAATAACAACTACCTGACAGGGGTATATAGACACCTAACTTAGCAGAGTTGGACATACTTCTATTACTAAATGTTTTTTTTCTCCTGATGATGGTATATTTGGACAATGAAAGGAGTGATGGATAATTATAGAGAGCCTGCATAAAATGATATTACTTTCCTGAGGTATGTTTGAATGATTACTTTTTAGCTGTTGTTATGTCTGATAGTTGCAATATACTGTGTAGTGATGTACAGCAGTACCACTAAATATGAGTGTACAGAATTTCCTTATTTTTCTGCAAATGAGTGCATAATTATTTGTTGTAATTGTTACAGTTCAGTGTATCAGCTTCTGGGTCTGTGTGCTGCTTTCCTATGCTTCCTCTTTCATTGATCCATGCTCTCTTTTATTTATGTTTGTTTACTGTGCTGCTTGACTCAAGAACTGCCTATCGCTTTTATTGTCGAATGCAATGAAGGGTGCTTTTATCACCATTTGTCTGCAGGTCAAAGGTGAGAATGGAGACAAATGGGCCAACTGTGCAATGATGAACAAGGTGTTCTGAACCAGGAAATACACATTCCTTTCATGGATCCTACCAGTCCAGTCTTTTGTAGCTGGAGACAAATATGTAGAACATGAAGAAAAAAATATCAAATATGAAAAAACATGTTTTGAAAAAAGATGCATTGCATTTTGAAGTTGAGAGAAATGGTTATATCTTCCATGGAAATCCAGTGTTTTTATGCAAAGTTGCACAATTCTTCTGCTCCATCTTTAATTAGAATCCAGGTGAACTAAATTTTAAGCTAGTACTGGGTCATAGGTGTCTTCTTCAGTGTCTTCCTTGCCTTCATTGTTATTTCTCAGCTATCATATACAGTAACCTTGGCTGTGAATCATGTGACACCTAGACGCTACGTACCACTTTGCACATTGGTTCTGTTGACCAACATATGAATTATTCTGGCTGTATTGTTTGTGAATTTATCCCCATGGTGTTACCACGTTGATTAAGTGCAGTATGGAGGTCGAGTGCTGGCAATTACTCACCATGTGTTGGGAGCAGCGGGCCATGTACGCTGAGCGAAGCTGGCACATTAGGAACATACAAATGAAGGCAGGTCTTTGTGGTGTGCACGCTTATTTTTTAAGCTCTGCCAGCCCATTTAGCGCCGTGTCCTTGGGGCTGGGGGGTATTTTGTCTGCCTGCAATGGGTGTTGGCTTGCTAATGAAGGTGGTATTTAATTTAGTTAAATGCTGCAGGGATCAGGCTATGATATCTGTATGGATGGGATAGGAATACAATGGCGGATGGGAACCATTTGCTTGGCATTTTGTTCTCTATTAATAGAGGGCATCATGTGCAGAAGGACAGGGCAGCTAGCAGGGAGCTAATGTGAGCATAAGGAGGATACACCTGCCCCTAGGTGTTTTTCTTAGCAGGTATAATAGCAATATATTTCCACATATGACACCCCTTAATGCTAGTAGAGGGAATATCTGCAAGAGCAAGTCAGGTTGGAGCTTCGAACCCTGTGGCAAACCGTTGCACAGTAAGACATTGGCGATATTAATGGGATGACATGCTGTAAGTAAGTTCAACAGTAGGAAATAGATTCAATTAATTCTTAGCCGTTGACTTTATTTTCGTCTGCTCTCAGTCTACAGATTTTGGGGCAGAGGAAATCCCTGCAGCTCCTGTCTGACCTTCAGTAGTGTCCTTTTTATTTTAAACAAAGTCGCATTGCAACAAGATTAAGAATCGGTGAACAAAACCTCCCCACTGTCTGTCTCTCACTGTCTGTGTAGTGTGGAGAGGTTTCTTCATTAAAACTGACAGAGAAGCCAGAGGCAGGGGGGAAGTGTTATAGCTCTGCAGACCTGTCACCACGTCTCCACAAACTATAATTTAATGCTCTACAATAATTGAAATAATTCTTTCATTTACTGACGAGGCTGCCAAATGTTGAACCAGAAAACTGCCAACAGCCAAGATAATGTGTTTCCTCATGGCATTTTCTTCTTAAATTCATTTTCTATTCTAATGTATTAAATGCATAAATTCTCTCTCTAATGGTTTGTGTGAGGCAGGGCAACAGCCTATCCAATGATGCAGTTTAGAGGGGGTTTACACTTAAAACAGGAGCAACCATAATAAATGCCAGTAAATCTGTGGACATGTCCATTTTTCCATAGCACTTAATGCTTCCTTAGTTAATCCTGTTCCTTGCACCGGCCATTTTCAGAATGTAATGGGGTGTTGTTTCTCAGAGATACTGCAGGATGCTAAGCATAAAATGTGTGATAAATTTCCTGAGAACCTTAAAAATGTGTCCCTGATTTACATAAATAATAGCCAAATTTGCCGAATATTAAATCATTGCAAAAAAGTCATTTACAGTGTCAATGTGTGAAATCATGAAATGCTTTTTACACACAAGCTGATTAGCACACCAAGAACAGAAATGACATTCAGGGTCAATGCCATACAGTTTGTTATACAATAGGAGGTGAAATGTGATGGAACAGCGTTACATTAATCTAAATATCAAAACAGGAGAATCACACCAGTATTTGTATTCCCCTTTTGAAATCCCACTGAATTCTTTAATTCTCAAAATCTGCATAAATTATTTCTAGACTACTCCAACAAATCAGACTCAGTCTCAGACTCCATCTAAACTTCAGAAGAAGAAGCAGTCCCCTCCTACACTCTGGGTCATGTGCTCCAAGAAGTAAGCTGTTTAGACTGTTATGAGAGTGCAACTCAGAGTGAATTAGCATTTTATTTTTCTTCATTATTCACAAAACTGCCATCTTTAAGTCTGTTTTCAACATGTCAAAAGTGGGGCACAAATTCCTAACTGACTGTCTCAGCTCTGAGATGGTTCCTTCAAATCCAGCCCACATTCAGCCCTTACCAAAGCAATATTTGATCCAAAAGTAGCTTAGGATTGAATTAAGTACTAACTAGTTAATATGCTAGTAAAGCTATTGATAGCATATTGGAATCAAGTTATAAACTATTTTCTTCACTTTTTGCATAGATGCATAACACAGTGTCTGCTTTGACTCATTGTTAAATTGTAATGTTCTTTTTAAGTCCTGAACTTCATATTCAAATCATTACAGCAAAGCTAAACTAGAAGCTTGTGACATTTTAAACATAAATATGTCAGATTTCAAGTATTTGAACTAGTAGCATCGATCGTGAAAATTAGAGCCAATACCCATACCAAATGTCCAATGTTTAAAATGACAATTTAACCAATTGCCAAAACCAACACCAATGTTATTTTCTCATTTTTTCTTTTGGCGTAAGACCCACTATGCTAACATTTTATCTTACATTTGATCATCGTAACAGCGTGTAACAGGTGACTTCATCCTCTGACCAGTAAAAATAGCTCAAGCTCAGCTAGATTTGATGAAAAGCATCTGTGAACAGTAATTTTCAAGTCTCATCACAGATTCTCAGTGGGATTTAGGTCTGGACTTTGACTGGGCCATTCTAACACATGAATATGCTTCAATCTAAACCATTCGATTGTAGCTCTGGCTGTACTTTTAGGGTCGTTGTCCTGCTGGAAGGTGAACATCTGCCCCAGTCTCAAGTCTCTTGCTGATTCTAACAGGTTTTCCTTCAAGACAGCCCTGTATATGGCTCCATCCATCTTGTCATCAACTCTGACCAGCTTCCCTGTCCTGGCTGAAGAAAAGCATCCCCACAGCACGATGCTGCCACCCCCATGTTTCACAGTGGGGATGCTGTGTTCAGGGTGATGTTCAGTGTTGGTTTTCTGCTACACATAGCGCTTTGCGTTTAGGCCAAAAAGTTCAATTTTGTCTCATCTGACCAAAGCGCCTTCCTCCACATTTGGTGTGTCCCTCACATGGCTCTCGCAAACCGCAAATGAGACTCCTTATGACTTTTTTCAACAACGGCTTTTTTTCTCCCTACTCTTCCATAAACGCCAGATTTGTGGAGTGCGTGACTAATAGTCCTGTGGACAGGTTCTCCCACCTGAGCTGTGGATCTCTGCAGCTCCTCCAGAGTTACCATGGGCCTTGTTGTTGCTTCTCTGATCAATGCTCTCCTTGTCCGGCCTGTAGGTTTAGGTGGACGACCATTTCTCGGTAGGTTTGTAGTTGTGCCATGCTCTTTCCATTTTCGGATGATGGATTGAACAGTGCTCCGTGAGATGTTCAAAGCTTGAGATATTTTTTTATAACCTAACCCTGTCTGGTGTGTTTCTCGGTCTTCATGGTTGTTTTGTCACTGATGTTCTCTAACATATGTCTGAGGCCTTCACAGAACAGCTGTATTCATACTGAGATTAGATTACACACAGGTGGACTCTATTTACTAATTAGGTGCTTTCTGAAGGTAATTGGTTGCACTGGATTTTAATCAGACTCCAGGGGGCTGAACACTTTTGCAAACTACACTTTTCAGATTTTCCAATCCCAATAAAATATAGTTATGTTTGTGGTTGTAACATGAAGAAATGTGGAAAAGTTCAAAGGGTATGAATACTTTTGCAAGCCACTGTATGTGTTCATGTTGCATTATACTGCCATTATTGACTGAAAATAATGTTGAATCAATGCATAGGTGCTAGGGGTGTAACGGTTCACAGAGGTTACAGTTCGGTTCACAATTCGGTTTTTCAGTCATGTTCGGTGCGGGTTTGGTTCATCTGTAAAAAAAAAAAAAAACAAAAAAAACAAAACAAAACAAAAAAAAAAAATCAAAAAATATCTTTTTGGCCCACAACAATTAAGCAACTCTACAGAACTTAATACAAGACACTGCATATTGTTACATCACAAAATCTGATAAACTGAAGAATGCAGAGTGCCACTGAAATGTAAGTGCAGGATTAATGTACTAGTGTGTATTCAAAGAGGTGACCAAGAACCCCATGGTCACACTGACTGAGCTCCAGAGAGCCAACATGGAGGTGGGACAAACCACCACCGCAGCCCTCCACCTATCCTGGTTTATGGCAGAGTGGCTGGACAGTATCCTCTCTTCAGGGTTGCCCAGGTATAGTCACTGAATACAGAATCATGTTATTCTGTGTCACTTGTAGTCTTTTATGTGCAGATACAGTCTCACACATCCCACAGATGCATCATCAAATTTAAGAGATTTTTTGATTGATTAATGAAGCTTTTATCGATTAAGAAATAGGAAAAAGATCCCCAAAATCCACTTACATATCAGCGAGACACTTTTATCCCTCCTCTCATGAACATGATTTACGAACGCAGTCGATGCATACCCCACTTACACGTGACTGCATAATGAAATGGTGAGCTTACTTGAGAGCACAAACCTCTTTCTGAGGAGCATTTAGTTAAGTGTACAGATTAGCATAAGAAAAGCAATTCCATAACATCTCTAATTGAGCTATTGTTCATGTAAGCTGTGTGATTTTCTATTGGCAGAGATCTCTTAAGCCTACATTACCTCTTCTGCTTCTGGGGGTGATGCTCTATGTTATGCATGTTTGTGTGAAAGGGATCTGAGTCCTTCAAATTGATCACAACCCTTCAACAGGAGAGGACAGAGGGGGCGTTAGCTAGTAGATGTTGACTCGGCCAATAATGAACAGGGTGGGTATAATGCGAAATCCATTGCCTCTCAATCGAGACCATTGATCAAATGTGGCCCCCGTATGTTTGATTCTCTGCCTGGCTTGTGTGATCTGAAGCTATGTCCCTGGCTAATGCTCACTAATCTTTCTGTGGTGCAATCTTAAAGCTGAAGAACCTAGTGGTGAATGAAAGTGACACTTTCTGCAGCTGTTAATGCAAAGACAAGAGGCTTGACCCCAGCGCCATCAGAAACAGCTACAAGCGGGAGAAGGATGAGTTTAGTCACCTTGGTACCAGCTCCCTTTGTGCTCTGACTTTGACTGGACGTCTTCCTTCAAAGCTTTTAACAGGCAGATGTAATAGCCCTGTGGTTTTGAAGAGGCCACGCTTAAAGCGCCTCTGGAAGAGCAGGCTGGCGTCTCTTGTGGCCTCAGATGCGGTCTAAGTTGTACTTAATGCACTGACAGGTAATCCATCTGAAGGGGAGATGCTTTATGCCAATTTAGACAGGAAATTAGAAACCTTACGTGGTATTAGCCCCAGTGTCTCTTCCTGTTACCCAAACCTGAGCATGTTCCTCTAAATAAGAGCACAAGATACCTGGTTTCAGTTGCACTGTGGTGTTAGAGGAGGAAGATTGGAAGGACTGCATACTTAAGTATTTAAATGCTTGTTCAAATAGTAACTTAATACGAGTTAAATGAGTTAGACTTCTTTGAATAATGATGATGAATTACAATGATATCAAATTATATGTTGGAGGGACAATTAAAAATTTATATTTTTACAACTGTTATAAATCAATTAGAAATAGTTGATTGGAAGAATATATATAATGCAACAGTTTTGTACAAGATATTTTTATATGAAAAAAAAAATCCGGCATTGTTTTGGCAATTAATTGAGTTTTGACTATGATTTATTTTCCCACTTTGAAAAAACAAGATAATCCCGATTTAACCATTACTAGGCCACATACTATGATACAGTGTTTATATGAGAATGAAACAGTTTAACTTTCATAGATTCAGGTCAGAATCACACATATTGATGTCTATGATTTTCAATCCACTCCACATTTCCAATAATCAATATTTTTTTAAATAGGGTTGGGTATTGTTTGGGTTTATTTCTGATACTCATGCTAAATCAATACTTTTTTTGTGGTGCCGGTGCCTAAACAGTGCCAGAATCAATACAAGAAAGTGTGTTGAAAGTCAGTGGAAGAATAAAAGTTGTCTGGGTTTCAAAAATGATTTACAGAAATATCTTTATAAGGTGCCAGTCGAACATGGGATAAGAAAAGGAAACCACTGTAATTTAAAATATAAATCACAAAAATTCCATGATGTACTGTATTTCCCACTTTTCATTTGGGGTGGCAGTGTATCGAAATGAAGTATCTGTGTTGTAACTTTGCCTGGGGGGCATCGGATGTGTTTGTACCGGTGCCATTTCAGTGCTTGATTTTGATGCTCATCTATGTTTTTCGATGCACTTTTCTATATCCTGAGTGTATTTTTTTGTATTTTCCTCTGTGTGCTGTCTCAGACTCAGTTGCTGAGTTGCATGAGCCTCATAATTCTCGTAAAATCTCATCTTGCAGTATCCGCTGCAAGGAAGCTGGATGTTCAAAACCTGTTGGGCGTATCATCACATCTGCAGTGGTTGCCTTGATAATTTAGAACAAAAGAGGAAGGTAACGGATGATAGTTCAGAGGTAAAGTCCGTATGTATGGCAAAAGCCACGAATAAGGGTATAAGTATGATGTAAAGTTGACACGGGTTCACACGTACTGCGCCATGTTGTCTTGGAGTGTACTGGTCATGTGACACTGTCCGTCACGTCCTGAGACCTGTAAATGCGGAAAACGTGTTTCCATTGTACTTTTGCGATATATTTCTATATCGAAACGTCTGAAAAACCTCCTCACGAGAATGTAAAAACTTTATAGCAATATTTGAGAGGTTTTTCGAAGTTCAGGTGTTTCCATTACTAGTTTTTTATTGCGCTATTTAGTTTTTGCGCATTTCTTAAGGTAATGGAAACGCAGCTACTGCTGTGACTAGAACAACTGCTGACACTTTCAGCTGAAAAGTCCTCAGTTAGCACAGACACTTGTTAAAACATAACACCTGCTCTCCTACAGCATCAAAAGTAAAGGCTTTAGATTTATGATTATCTTTTTTCCACAAACAATTTTCTGATAAATACCTTTCCTGCTTTAGCTCATACCTTTTTTCATATTGCAATATTTTGCAAGTTAAGCTCAAATGACTATTTTCTTTGCCATAATTACAATAAGATAATTAGAAAAATGCTACAAATATAATAAAAAATCTGTCTTTTGGGCACATTTTGTTAGGCTTTTAAATGTCAAATAATGGTTTACAGCCCCTTCGTGCACAGCAGACTGGAGCGGATGATGAAATTACCACCTCTTTATAAGAAATATTGAATGTATTGTGAATGGGGAATGGGTTTCAATTGAAAATCAAATTGTGACCCCAAGAATTGGAATCAGAATGAAATCATGAGATACTTAAAGATTCACATCTCTACTACTCTTCCTCGCTGAATAGGCAAAATCATGACCACACCAATGTCTAAAGTGGCTGTCTATAATTAATGACATGTACTTCACATAGAGCCTCTCTGTTTATGTTTCAGCTCATTCTAGTAAGAAGAAACCAATACTGCAGGAATTAATTAGTCTGCTTGTTCTAATATACACAAATTATAGCAACACTTAGCCCTCTCCAGTGATATTTTAAAGCCCCCGTTCCCACAGACCTGCTCTCCTGAGACCACCGTCCTCTTCCATCCCAGAAAAGGTAGCAGCTTCCGGACGCAGAAACAGCACCTCTCTGCCTGAAACCCAGGAACCCCATTACATCCTTTCATTTTTCAAACCCCTCTCTCTCCTTTTCCCTCCCCCTATTTCTCCCGCTCGTTTTTTTTTTTTTTCCCCTACTACACTACATCAGTGTGGCTTTATCCATTTCATGTTTAGTGAAACACCCCAGGCGCGGCAACACAAGGCAATGAGATGCCGCAAATCTTTGATATCTTAAACAGAGGGCAAAGTGCCAGCACTCCCGCCAGATAGGAAAAACGGTAATCCAAGGGAGGAACATCATCCTGAATCAAACAAAATGAATAAATAATCGAGTCTGCAGACACACTTTCATACTTGCGGTGCATGTCCGTGGAGGATTGGTTTACCAGCCCAAGTGATTAGTGTGTTGGCAGTATTGTTTGGTTTCTGTGGCTCAACCATTTACAGTATGATATAACAGCAGATCAGATCCAGTTCTTAACACAGGCCCCTGTGGAGCTGCTCATATTTAGCCGGGGGGGGGGCAAAAGCTCACTTTTACACTACTGTCTCTTCAGATCTGTATCATTATTTGTTATGCCTTCGATCACCATCCATGCTTTAGGTTTTAAGACAAATAATAGAATTGTTATTTTACTGATTTATATTATTTGGGTATGCCACAGATTTGCAACCCCCACCTGACAGTGGCATAGACTGTTTCAAACTGGACGAACCAAACACAATGTTTTGCTTGGGTCAGTTTTAGAGACTATTAGGGACTATTTTCTCACATCGTGGAGTTTGGCACTTGGACCTTCACCATTTTATTTGAGAGATGGATGCTTTAATAAGTCTTCCTCAAACTGGTTCAGCTAGCTTTGGAACAAATTCACCTCAGCATAGTAGAAACATTGTGTGCCTATGGTTTTGCACAAATAGACATGGGTGACACATGACAAAAATTCTATACTGTGAGTAAAACAAAATGCAATTCAATCAATCAATCAAACTTTATTTATATAGCACTTTTCATACAAGACAATGTAGCTCAAAGTGCTTTACAAACATAGAAATAAACGAAAGGAGATTAAAGGAAATATGACCCAAACCCACTCCACCCAACCCTAAACCCACCCACCCCGCAATCCATACCGGCCAAATAGATTGTAAATAAAAGACACTCTAAGAACAGGAAACTTATGTACCCAGTACGTACCGAGGAAACGCCATCTTAAAGGTTTAAAATGAGTAAACACTAGAGGTTAGGTTAAAGTGTAGAATGAATACATTTAAATGAATTATAATTAAATAAAGGGGTGCTGTAATAGGAACAAAAACATTAGAAAGGTTACTCAGGGCAATATGCCCAAATGAGAAAAATTAAACACTTGAGAAGAACTTGATGAAATATGATAAAACAAGAGGATAAACTACTAAAAAATCATTCTGAAGCTAAACAAGAAAAAGATAAACATATATTACTAAAACAGATTAAGGTGAGTATATTAAATTCAGATGAAAGCCAGACTAAAAAGGTCGTGTAACGAAATGCCAAGTAAAGGACCTACAAACAGACTCAGGACACCAGGAAAAGTCTCAATCCGTTCAAGAAAACAAGTTTGGTACACAGGAGGTCAATCAAGAAAGGCGAAAGTACAAAAATATGGCAGGTAGAAACTCGGAAACGGAGGACTATAAACTGGGTCCAAAACACTAGGATCTATCAGGAATAAAGGCTTGAAAGTAATGCACACGGGAAGTAGAACAAGACGATCTCGCATAGAAGGAAGGGAGTGAATGGTATAAATACAGGAGGAGAGGGAAGACAACCAGACGGGGATCACCAGGTGCAGCCACTCAGACAATCAATGCAGGTGAAACACATGAGGTGATTACAGACGTGGAGAACAGGTAGGGATGGGCAGGAAGGAGTGATCTGGAAAAGAGACATAAGGTAAGTATACAAAATAAAACAGGATATGACAAGACAGAAAACATGAGGGAAAAAATAAAGCTTAACTAACTCAGCCAGGGGCTTGACAGGTAGGTCTTGAGTTTGCTTTAAAAAACATAAACATTAGGCACTGCCCTCAGGTCTTCAGGTAAGCTGTTCCACAGACGGGGGGCCATAGTAATAAAAAGATGCCTGAATTTCCATAAGACCTGAGGGCTCTACTGGGCTCATGGGGTAAAAGCAAATCAGATAAATAAGAAGGAGCAAGACCGTTAAGAGCTTTAACATGAACCCTGTCTTTAATAAATGAATACATTAAAATTACATCTAAAAAAAACCCAAATTAATGCTGAGCTTATTTTAAGTCAAGTAGGAGGGCTTCAAGGAAATAATGTTTTATTTTACTATAAATGGAGCCATATATATTTAAAAAGACCATCATAGTGTATGAAGTCAGTCAAGTCATAAATGATAAAAGCAATTAAAGGGGTTAATTTCTTCTATGGCAGCATAATTTTTTTTTTCATATATTTTATATAACTTTATTTTTTCAAAATGTGAATCCCTACTGTGAGACACAACTTATATATACAGCAAACAAAAAGCAAAAGGACCAAGCTGACAAATGAAAATACACTGAAATGAATACATTGCAAATAATAATAAAAAAAAAATACATATATATATATATATATATATAAAGCCTAAAATTTGATATTTTTCTGGAACTGGTGATAATTTAAAAGAATGCAGGTTTATTGCACTGCACCATGTTTTGACTTCCAACACCAAAAGTCTGGTGAAAAGCAGACTAATCTTCTCTGCTCCTGTATCGTCATAAATGATGTGTGCTATTTGGTGCTTATAGGGCTGACTCTGTTTTTGCCTCTTGAGTAATCTGTCCCTTGAGAGTTAGTGTAGTTGTCGTAAAGCAAAATTTGTTGCTGTAATCCAGCTTACTGTGCTCATCCGGCCAAAGCAGTGGTTGGAAAAGTTACAAAGTACCGTTAATTATTTTCTGACTTCCAACTATCTTTTAGCATTAGAAAAATAACTGCAAAGGAGGAAGGACTTCTGAAGCAAAGAGAGAAGTTTTGAGGTTTATTTTCAGTGAATGTTGGTGGAAATCCTGATGGCTCAAACCCCGCAGGTCCAGACGCGGCAGCAAGTTTAGCTAACCACCGGGCAGGTGCCGCTGTCAAACCCATGTCATGATCACAGACTCATAGAACATCACTGGCCACTCAAACTCAGCGAGAAGCAACATCACCAGATCAGGAGCTAACCTCTCCTCAAAACCACCATCAAGTCCAGGAAAGTCTTGAGCTGGTAAAATGAAACACTGCATGAAAAACCTGATTATCAACCCCTACAGAGCTGCAGCAGCAAGATCATGCCCGTTTCCATAGAGCACAATTTTTCATCTTTCAGACTGATTCAGAAAACACCATGTCAGCAGTTTAATAGAAAAAACTAACGGACTTTCTACGAACTGTACAGAGGACTAACTGGCTCAGAAAACTGAAAACGATGCTCCGTGAAGGTGTGTAATCTGGCTGAGTAAACATCTGAAGGTAGGCTTCATCTCACCTGTGATAAAATTAGAATTATATTCTGCAATCATGCATGTTTGGGAGTATAGAGGTGATCGTATGGCATAGAGCTGCTGTGTGTTTTCCAACACCTGCTGTTTAAGTTTAAATGAGGTTATTAGAATTCTTGTGCATAGCTGTTGTTTTCCTGTGCGTAATGGTTACATGCAGCAACAGGCCTGCATATTAACTCATGCAGACTATAAATTGTTGACAATTTCAGCACCTTTGCGATGCAAAAGCCTGTTTGCATTTTGCTTTTGTGCAGCTTTATTGCTTCGTGCTTAGCGGACATTGGTGCTTCTCATTATTGTTGGCAGGAATTAAGAAATATATATTCTTTTTATTGTTGTAAAAAGCTTTCCTATAAATAAGAGTTCAGCCGATTGGACCTGAATTTCAATTGGCCTAGATTGAGAGAGAGAGAGTGAGTATGTGTGTGTGTGTGTGTGAGAGAGAGCATATATTATACCCATTTAACAGGAGGACAAATAGGAGATGAAACCATCATTTGAAACGCACGAGTCATCTTTTTAACAGTGTGTGTCAGATAATCTTTGGTAAACCTATTGTGCACATTGCTCATAAGTCCTGCGTCTGAGGCGAAAATTCCAGTCTGTGAAATGTTAATAATTTATTATTCACTTAAATGTTGTGCAACATGGATTCTCAATAGCATATATGCAACAACAACTTATTCACAATGAAGGTTCCAATAGACGTGGCTTTGATAAATTTAGAGTTTATAATAAAGAGAGCAGTGATCATCCACGTAGACCAGCGGATCCTTGCGCAGTTACCGCATGTTAGAGTGCTTTTATAAGACAGCGCTGGTCCATTAAAACACTGAATTCTTCTGTGCTGCATTATTCACTGGTGAACAGAAATACTGTCAGACTAGATGATCAGCTGATTCTTTTTTTTTTTTTTAATCACCTCTCAGTCATTTTCTGTGAGCAGTGCTGTTGCTCTCTCCCTTGTGCCAGGTTGGCCAGGGAGCAGGAGGCGACTTATTCATACTGTCGAATATTAAAAAAATACAAGGGCCCACTTAAGGTGAGCTGCTGGGGGGCCCTGTGGATTTGCGTTACAGGGCTGGATGGATGTGAAATATATCGCATGCTATATATTATATACGTGAAACAGTCAATCTGTTGTCAGGTTAACAATGTTGATACTTTTCTAATACTCTTCTCCCCTTAAATTTCTGCCTGTTGTGCTCATGATCAGGTTTACATCCATGCATTTCAACCACAATCATAAAAAAACAATAGTACCAATGTTACTTTATCAGAGATAACTATACTGCCCGTTTCCTCACAGCCTTCTCCTATAGTTTATCTCTTAGACAAAATAAAAAAATAAAATGAGTTGGATTTCCTATTGATAGTGGCTACATGCCTGAAGTAGCATTAATAAACAGCCTGGCAGAGATAATATTTTTCAATGCCAAATGGATTTTCATAAGGTTACATTCCTAATATTTATATTTCAGCAACCTCTCTCCTGTTTATACAATAGAGGGTATTAAAAGGGAGATTAAATTTTACCCGCCTGAATATAATACAAACACAAAATGATGCTTCTATTTCCAGGCCAAGCTGTGCATTGTCATTTATTTATGAGGGTTTTTTTTGCCCTCCCTTCCGTTTTCTTTTCTCACCCAACAGTAAATATGGAAATTGTGTTTGTCAGTTTGTGTACATAAACGCACAAACACACAAATGAATGCATATCTATACATGCACCTTTGTGTAGAAATCTTTTAATGTGTGTCCTTTATACGGTGGTGAATGCAGTCTTGTGCTGCGCTTCTGCGTGGACGTGATGGGCGTAGGAGGGTCATGCAGCCTCTGCAGAGAAAACTTCTCCATCCTCCATCAATAAACACTCCCTCATCCCGTCTTAGTATAGGCAGTCAATCATCTGTCCTCTCACAGTCGTTCTCACTGACAGAGACTCTCTCATCCTTCTGAAGACGCAGACAGACTTTTATTGCTACTATTACAGTGAGCTGCCATTATCCTTCTGAATGGGAGAGGGCCTACATGGACTGGGTTGTTCCCACACTGATAGTGCTTGTAGGTTAGAGCGAGAACAATGATAAGGAAACCATTTCGTTCTCAGTATTTTAAACTAATATATGTATAAAAATTCTTTCATAATTATTGGTTTCCAGTCTTCCTAATCTCTTTAATTGTGATACATCTCCATTTCCACTCCAAACCGGGCTAAAAGTGCTGATACAGCGGCTGATAAAGCCATCTTATATATGTTCATCTATCCAATAGATTCAGAGAAATGTAAGACCATAATAATGATAGCTCATCACAAATCAAAAATGAAGCAGTATCAAAGTTCTTTCTTACAGTAAAACTGTAATAAAATCATGGCTGTCTGGCAGTGATACATGAGAGTTTTACTGAAATCTTTTTGTATTGATTTTTAAAATGCTTCATTTTGGCTCTATCTCTGAAATGTCTTTTATTTGATGGTTCTTTTAATTTCCTCCCTTCTCTAAGTTTTTAATGTTTCTTTCTTAATAACCCACGTTAGATATATGGGAGTGGTAGTCCAGGACTATTTAAATTGAAGGAAGGGAGCTAAGTGGTGAATTGTACCTACTTTTACATCATGTACAGTTTGTTTTTCACATGAAGAGTATAAGTTGACTTGCATACAGTCATCGAGTCTTAAAGATAGGAACAGACAACTTTTGCTTGTGCAGTACTAATAGGGGAGAAATCTTTCTGAAACTAATGGTTCTCTGCATTTAACAGAGCCTTTTACCTGAGACATTTAGCTGTTTCCACACATGCATGCCTTTTTCAGTTCATTTAATAGCAGATGCCACACTAGATTTAATTCAGGCTTACTTTTCACATCATCCACTGCAGCCAGCATGCACCTGCTCACTACTTCCGCTTTGTGGATGTCAGCTTCTTCCTTGCCAAGATCCATGACATGTAGAGGGAAGCTGCTGTGGCTCTCTGTTGGACTTATGGGCTGCACCAGGATTATATGTCTCTGTTTGTGAGCTGCAGAGAATCTGTACTTCAGCGTTCTTCCCCTAATGTGGGTCCAGAGGGTTGAACATTTTTTAGATTGATGACTTAAAATGTTATCTTTTGCAGCACACGTGCTGAAAAAACATGTTATAGCATTTGAAGTTGTCAGTAGAACAAGTCCAGGAAGGGGGAAACTGCCATTTTTACAGTTTTTTTTTTTATTTTAGTGTAACAAAAACATCTTCAAAATCAAAGCTATCAAGCATAGTATAATGTTTTGAACAAAACTACTTAGGTGATCCATTCTAAGAAAGCTGCACGTGCAACTCTTGCCAAAGATGGGAATGAAATAAAGTAACACACTCCCTACTGCGTCTGAACATACCGTTCTGATATTTCTTTATTTTTTAGTTTATGTGGTCGTGGGGACTTGGAGGTCGCCTCCAGGCCAGATTTGGCACAGGGTCTGCCTGGGCTGAGCAGCCCAAGTCAAAAGCAATGTGTAACCAAGTTCAGCACTTGAACCTTAACCTGCAAGGAGGCCACATTAAACAAACCAATTTGACACTTTTTTCCTTAGAAAAGAGCTCAGAATTTAGTTTGGAATTTGATTGCCGGATGGATGGATGTTTCTTAGTTGATTTGAGATGAGGAACTCAATGATTTCTCTTCTTTTTAGATCCCCATTGAAATGAAAAGAAAAAAAATCACATAGCCTTCATCACACAGGCGACTGGGCCTGGTCTGTGCTGTTACCAAGTGTACATTTCATGTCGACAGGATTTAACAAAGCTTAAGTTGTTAATGAACTGTAAACTGACCAGCAATATTCTGTGTTTTTAACAAAATTCCTCAACTCTGACACACATGCACAGATTTGTTTGAGGTGCATTTAAAAACTGTGTTTGCTCTGCACTATGCTCTGTTAACATGGGTCAGCGGTGGAGCAAACATCCTTTGCATCCTTTGATTAGAATATGAAAGGGAATCTCAGCGCGGTCATTTGCTGCGTTTGCTTCTCAAAGACTCCTCAGCATGAATTAGACATGAGTGCTGCAGTCCACCCCACACCATGTTTAAACCTCCCCTGTTTACAACCACTCCAGTAAGCATATAAAAAAACAAATATGTCATTAAAACGTTATTTTAGACTGTTTACAGAATGGCAGCTTAATCAAAGTTTCTTTTGCGGGTTGCTATGGGTTCAGGAAGTTAACACAAGTTTTACATTTCTTTAAAACAATTAGATATAGAATATGGAAAAAAAAATTGCACATATTTTTTCAGTCAGTAAGATGACACTGTCAGTGGCCTTCAGTATCTTAGAGATACTACTGGAATATTGTGAACACAACAATCAAACTTTGTGTGGGAACAAGTCAAAAAGTTTGATTCTAACTGATAATATCGTTCTGGGTCTAGGTCATGGCTTTGTTACTAGTTAGCATTAAGTAGCATCTGGCTAATGTTACTCACTGTTTCCTCAGCAAAGTGTCACAGGACTCGACTATGTCGACTGGCTAAACGGCTTTTTTAGTTCCCAGAATGGTATCCAGCTTGTGGAACCAGGCATGTTTTTTTTTTCTATCATTAGAACTGCCAATTTCCTGAGCCAGTCACCACCTTTATGTAATGCCGTCACTGTCTCCAACAGGTGTTATGGTGTAAAGAGTGACCATGTTAAGTGGTGACCTTTGACAGTCTGTGATAGCCATCATTGCAACTGTTGAAAACAAAGAGTACTCATGAATGCCTCTTTGTTTATTTTGTCTGTATATCATAAAAGTAGCTTATCAGATGTGTCATTAATGGAAAAGAAAACAATGAAACTTCTCAAAGAAGCCCTGTAAACATCAGTTAATACAATGCACTTAGCTAGACTCTACTCCTCTGTGGTGTCGAATGATTCTCCCAAATACAGTTGGCAAACACTGTCCTGCTCTACTTCTTTTTTTTTTGCACCCAGCTTCTTGTGGACAATCCAGCACTTGGTGCTGTGGTCATTATTTGTTGGTGAAGACAGTTATTCTGGTGGTGATGATGAGAGTTCTCATCTTATTAGTTGTTTCATTGTTGATGTTGATCATAAAAAAACCACCTTGTGCATTGCCTCTATCACTGCATGGCAGCACCTTCGTCTGATTGGACTTGAAGCACTTTGTGGCATTTATTGATGTCATTTTCTCCTGTCTTGATCTTTGCTTGTATTGTACTTATTCTGAGATGCATGCAGCTTTGGAAAAAAGTGTCTGCTAAATGACATTGTCATGCATTTAACTATGACACCAGCAGATCATTAAAACCACCCCCTTCCTTGTGCTGATTCACAAGTTTGTAAACCTTGCTACCTCTGTGAATGGCATCAGACATTTGATAAATATGCTTATCTGCCCAAAGATCGATCGATCGAGCATTTGATCTCCTACTGCTCCAAGTCAACTTCTGATTCAGGTTTGTCTGTAGGTAAACTGCTGACTAGCATCTTGGAGAAAAGTGCACATGGTTATGTTTACCAATGCACATTGGGAAAGGCACGCGGTGATGTAATGGTATAAAGATCTGACTGTGGTGTGTGCTTTGGGTTACTTTTAAAAAATTGCAGCTTGAACACAAAAACACTAATGAAGCAATTTTTTATCATTTGAATCAGAACAAAGCAAACAAGTCATAGGTCTATGCCAGAAATCTTTCTAGCAACTGATTTGCTTGACAATTAGATCACACTAACCAACAGTTCAACAGGTAAGATAACAGTTTTTCATATATAACTCCAAATCATATTGCATTTAGCCTATTAGTGAAAATTGCAAAAATTTTATCACATTCAAGTATATGTAGAGTCAGGTTTGCAAAAACCTTAAAGAGGACCCAAGTGCAGATAATTCAAAAAGATTTAGTTCAAATAAAAGAAGACCAATCCAAAAATGATTTAAGTCCAACACAAGGAAAAACTAAACTAAAGAACCACAAGGGAAAAATCTACTAAACAAAACTTACTTTAAACAAAGTCCAGTCAAAGGTAATTTGCACAGGAGGCACGAGGAAAAATACAAGTAAGACTGAGGAAGACATGCAACCATCTGACAAAGGACAGGGAGAAACACAGAACGTAAATACACAGGTAGTGATTGCACAAGCAGAGACAGGTGTGACTAACAAGACCAAGGTGAAACTAGTGAGGGGAATCACAGTGGAGGGAAACAGGCAGGAAGAAAAACTGGAATCACACACAAGAGGAGGCAACTACAAAATAACACAGGAAACATTGAACATTTCACAGGACAGTACCAAGAAACACACAAGGGCTGAAAGACAACAAAACAATACACTAGAAACTTAAACTAAGGAAACACTGCAAACACAGGAGGATACAAAGGCAACAAACTAACAACCAAAGGGATTACAAAGAACACAACAGGAGAGAAACTCAAACATATAACATAGAGCACACAAAGCATGAATGGTGTTGAAATACGTTGCACTTTGTTTAAACATTTTTCAATTTCAGATTTGTTGGCAAATGTGGTTTCAATTAGCTTCTAGCACCACCAGCTGTTGCCCTTCCTTGTATGATAACATCCACCTCTGGTGCTGAGTTTGGTAACAAATGATGAAACTGAGGGGTTGTTTGTCACTTTACATGCCATCCTCCTATGAAAGTTCATTTCACTGTTTACATCCAGGGACAAAATTGGGGAGAACAGGCCCACTGCTCTGGCTGCAGCTTTGGCCCACATCAGAGCCACAGTCCTGACTAGTGCTGGGTGGCTGTATTGCCGGTGTCGATCCAACATTTGACCTGCATTGAACCAACATCAATAAAGATATTGAAACATTGTTTTACGGAGCAGGAATTCTTGTGCTGATTAGCAAGGGTGCCTGTCTAACTGTATGCATCCCTCATCAATACTTAAGAGTTCTTTGTTTCAGCTCCTATTTAACCCTTTACATTTACGTATATTAATTTCACTTGGTTTGTGTAAAGGGCTGCAACCTAAACAGTACTAATTTGAGCACTAAGGTGAAAAGCATTAATAATGATGACAACATCACACACATTTAAAGTATTCATTTATAAGAACATATAAAGTTTAACATGAACAAGATTGTATTACTTTTATCATTAGGTGTTCTACAACCCTGAGAAGCTGAATCGCCCTCCCCTCTTGTCATTAATGCCCTTCCAGCTGTGAGCTTCAATTACTGCCATGAGTAAATTTCTACATTTCCGCAGGGCCAGATCATTTAAACCACAATGCCAATCCTCAGTAACTTCAGAGCCCCTGTGGGCCCGCTTCAATAGACCCCCAGCCCCAGGTGTGAAGCTGGTAACTTGTTCAGCGATACACACAGAGAGTAGTGGCTGTGAAAGCATCAGGATAATGCACCCCTAATGGTGCAGATGTGTTAGGCCAATAATGTCCCTGTCAAAGGAACGTTAGAAAGAGCACAGAGGTTTATTCCTGGTTCTGATAGAAGACTCTAAAAGAGTGAGAATCTGGAGGTCACAACACAAAGGGGTTCTTAAGAACTGCATCAAATTACCAGTTTTATTTAGCAAAACTGTATATTGAAATATAGCATTCAGTGGAACAGTATGTAACCCTTATTCAGATTCAACCAACCAGAAGACGATCACAAAGAATAGTCAGAGTCTTCTTTACCTATAAACTGTTTATTAAGGCTAATGTTTGATGCAGCAAAGGATGTGCAGGTATGTTCTCTAAGGAGACTGAAGCTGTGGCCTTAACTGTACCTGCCTCTCCATGTAGATTCTATGGCACATTTCCATACCTGATAACCAGATATCAAATCCAGCTAGGGTTTTATTTCTGCAGGGTCAGGGTGAGCCCCACACCAGTCCAGGAGTAATGGTAGTGCACCAGAAGCTGTTGAAGTTGAAGTCTAGGTAAAAATGGTTGTCTGATACACTAGCTCTCTGCTAAAACTGTATCCTGTAAGTTTCTTGATTAGATACAGGTTTTATTAACTTTTTGGCCACTGTGAGGCTCAGTAGATACAAGCAAACAATAGTCTTTGAACTTGAGGCTGGATCAGACAGCATGACTTTTGCCAGATTTTGGCCGTCTCCTTTCATCATTAAACATCAGACCTGAATATAAACATTATAGGGATGACAAACACTTTTATAGTGTGACATAACCAACAATGCATTTAGGACTCCCCATGACCCCAATTTAAAGGGGACATTTTTTATCCTTTTAAGACAAGTTTATATTGTTCTCAGAGGTCCCCAAAACATGCCTGTGAAGTTTATTGCTCCAGTATTGGATTTTTGCATGTTTAAAAACCCCCCTCTGTTTCAGCCCTTCTCAGAACGAGCTGTTTCTGTGTCTGTGGCCTTGAATGGTAATTAGCTGTCTGACTCCGCCCCTGACCACACCCCTCTCAGGAAATGGATGCAGCACTGGCAATATTACAGGCACTTTTTTTTTTTTAATCCAAAGTTTAGACTGGGATTTGAACCATCAACCTCCAGGAATCAGCAGGGCAACCCACTGAGCTATCCAGCATCTCTCTGGTAGCTGAGAGGATCAGCAGAGGAGTTTGGAATTTTCTTCCAAATGGGGGAGTGCCAACCAAACCTGGGGATGGATGCTTAGGCCCCTGGTGAGGTATATCTAATTCATACTAAGTCTTACAGAGTGCGGTTTGTGGTTCAGTAATTATAGATGGGAGCGTAAACCTTCTCCATCCTCTTCTTCACCAATTTCTCCATTTTTCTGGATACGTGTTCTCTACTTTTTCCATTCTATACCTGATTTTTTGCACATACATCCACCGGCAGGACTTAATACATTCCACTTTCAATTTACTTTTTTGAATACCTACAATCCATTTCCCTTTCCAATGTAAGTGTTGGAGTGATGTGAAAATGACCTTTATTTGGGAGGTAATTGTGCAGGCCCTGTGCAAATGCCTGATTGTGATCTCTCTCTGCAGAGTGCTGCTTCAGCAAGGTTCCAACCCGTTCCTCAGCATGGTCCTCTTTTTCCTCCCAAGGTGTCCTCTGGCTGCGCTGGCCTCTTTGAAGGCTCCCTCTCTCTCTATAATGGAAACACTCCATACACTTCCTGGACGAGGCACGGAGAAGCACTAATTCCACACTGATAAAGATCCCTCCTTCCTCTCATTTCATAAGTCCTCCACCAGATACGAAGCGGTGCGAGATTAGATGTGTCATTCCACCTCCCATCAACTGTAACACAAAAGTCCTCACAAGACCCAGAGAGGGGAAAAAAAGAAGAAGAGAGAATTAATTTAATTGCTATTCAAGTGTGGGTGAAGAGGGGGAGAGCTGCACATCGGGGCGGAGATTGTTTCCTTTTTCTGCAGAACTACAAAAGAAAGATTCATCCTTTAAAATCCAGAATTGTGTATGGTATTGGGAAAGACAAGCTGGAGGTCATCTCTAATATCTGTTAAATTCAGGGTGTAGTTGTCAGATGTGTCAGAGATTCTCCTCGTCCTGTCTAAACTGAAACAGGAGGGGGTATTTATGGTAATGAAAGCCTGTGTGAGCGAATGCCTGTGAACACACAGGTGTGAGCACACTTCTGGTCTAATGAAGAGCTCAGAAAAGACAGCAGGGGTTTAGCTGCACAGCTTTTGCAATGAATGGTCTATTATCCACAGATTCAAAAAAACAGTTAACTGGGTGAAGGGAAACTTTGTTTGTTCTTTAAGTATAAGCACTGTGTGGTTGTTTTTAAAAGCTTAAAAGAAGATGCAAAACTGTCAGTGATTTGATTTCATTTAAAGATCATGTGAGGAGATTTCATTTGGTTATGAAACCAGTTTTAATTAATAGTCAGAGCTCTATTTGACCTGCAAAAGCAGACAAGACCATAATCAAAAAGGCTGACTATTTCTATGCTGTTGTTTTGAACACTTTCAACCTCTATCAAAGGGTTAGATGTGAAAAGGAAGTGAGTCACAGCATGCTGCAGACCAGCCTTTTGATGTATTTTTCAAAGATTCACACTGAATGATACATTTCACTGTTGAAGAAAAGCCTTTATAAAACTCCTAATTTTTCCACAAGAGGCGCCAGAGTTAACACAATGTGAAGTCCATCACAGATCTTTAACGTATTGGCACATTTGGTACATTCAGACTATTGGTTCAAGGTGTGGATGTCCCTGTGATGTTTTACCTTCAATATGAACGTCACAGAAGTGCACTGGTGTGACAAAGTGACTTCAAGTGTTAATTCTGTTGACTAAAACTATGACTGAAACTATTCGTCGACAGCCTTTTTTGCCTTGACAAAAACTAGACTAAAACTAACAAAAATAGATCTTTGATGACTAAAAATGACAAAAAATAAGTTTAGTTTTTGTCAAGATGACTAAAACTAGACTAAAATGTCCTTTTGTTTTCATCAGATGTTCAAAATCTGCAAAATATCTCCACTCTAGGTAAATCTGTCAAAATACAACGCATTTATAACTAATCTGCCTCTCAGCTGTAGAAAGCAGGGACCCCAGGTTTGGCAGGGTGCAGAGAACACACTACCAAACCAGCAAACACTCCTTTTGTTTTGTTGGCATTTGTAACACAGAAGGCCTCTGCCAGAGTCTCAGTGAACATCCCAGCTGCAAAAACAACAGAATTTTAACATCAATTCAGAAACATACCGTGAGAGAGTGTAAAGAAGCTTAAACAATGATATGGTTGGTCATGCCTTTAGTGAAGCTGAATCAGTGTCAACATGATCTCAAGTACATTCATGGTGGTTGACAGAAAAGAATGAATAGAAAATTTAAACATTATTCCTTTCAGCTTGTGTGATATTGGTGCTAGCAGACTGATTACATTACTTTGGTTGCCAAAGGACACTTGCTGATGTGAAACTCCAGCCTATTGACCTTGCTATTTAAGGACAGTTTATCCCAATATATCCACGTTATTTTAAACTGAGACTAAAGTGAAACTTTCTGGACTTTATCTGTCATGTTTCATTGTGTTTTTTTTAAGGAAGTGTCATGTTTCTGCCACTGTGATTGAAATGTTGTGTCACTTGTTTCTCACTCCCCCCGCTTTCTCTTCCTCCGTCCTGACCCTGTGTGTCGGCGAGAGGGGATTTCCCTCCAGATGTGGACCTTTTCATCTGCTCTAACAGCAGTTTGATCAAAGCCTGAGAAGTGAGACTACAGACCTGTGTGTCCGTGGCCCTGTCAGAGCAGTAGTAAAAATAATTTAACCCGTGTGTTCTGGTAAAGAGATGGAGCATTCACATGTAACAGCGAAACTTTTAAAATAGAACAAAGTCACTGTGAAAGGAAACAAAACTGAAAGAGGAAAGATGTTTCTCTGTCTTTTTTTATACACAGCTTTTTATGTGAGACACTCATAGACCACAGTAGATTTAGTTTTTAACGGTGCAATAAAGGCACACTCATACGTTTAGTTGCAGATATTGCAGACTTAAGTTTTTTTTGTGCATGCAGTTAGAAAAATGAAGCGTTGATGAGAGACATTTAACCACTGAGTAAATCAAAAATAAGTTGCTTCATTTAAATGAAGGCATTTCTTGCAGACTCACTCTGGAATCTCTGCAGAATATAAAATCTATAATGTAATATTTTCATTGTGATGGTCAGACCCTCCCGTACCTTCAGCTACCTTGTTGACCACAACCGCAAAGCGATCCATACTGTCTAGCAGGTGTAGGGTTGCGTGTCTGTGCGTAGAAGGGATTGTGATTTATTTCTTTATTTAGTTTCTGCCTGGTCACCAATAATTGTGAAACTTCAGCTAGTTTTTCTTTCCTTGGCTGGACACAGACGCTGTCAGGCGTCATATTTCCCTCAGGTTCAAATGTGCTGTGTGCTTTGATAATAAATGGAGAGAGCTCAGGTGACCAGGCCTGATCGGCTTGTAGGTAAAGAGAAAGGTTTTTGAGTTTCTCTCTTACGTCATGTTGACTTCAAGTTCTTCAGCTCAGAAAAACCTTTCTTCTTTATTTAATGAGAGAAATAATTCACTATAACATTTCTGCAAAGTCTCTCAAGGGCTGCTGACCCGGACAGAGATCTAAATGTTTGATCAGATGTTGGGCATCAGTTTATCTTGACCTAAAATCTGACTGTGACAAAATGAAAAGGGAAAAAAACTTTTTTTTTCACTCCGTTAATTTCACAGATATGTTTATAACCCAGATACTTTAATAAATTCTTTCATTGTATGTAACCTAGATCATTAAGCCAGAAATATCTTCAGTGGAGCTGATGGAGGAAGGCAAAACCAGGACGTTGTTGTGCAGACCAGAAAAGAATTCTCTGCTAAATGTTGCACCACACAAACAAACAAAACAACAGGAAAATCCTGGTCTTCCTTTTGTTTGTTTGTTGTATTTTGAGTTTGCACACAGATTAAACATTGTAAATGAATGTGGTAATTAACGCTGGCTGTGTGAGTGTAGGCGCTGCTTTATCTACTTGTTTGTCTCAGATGAAAGGAGCAGATTTTCTCTAAAACAAAAAGTGGGATTGTACTCTGTGCATCATACCCACTTGTTTACAATGGTCTCCCATGGGAGCTCCTCTCTGTTTGTTAGTGTTTGCAAGAGAAGAAGACTTAAAATAGCCCACTAGCTCAAGCAGAGCACCATCTATAGGCGAATGTTCACAGCAGCCAGCTTTACTCATCTGTAAACAGCAGCAGCTTTATTCAGTCTGATCCTTCTCTGGTCTTTGTTTGGATTGCTTTGGAAAGGACAAGAAACCTAAGATTTACCTTCTCTATATACAGACATGCACGTGTGTAATTGTTGAAATACGAATTTTCTCTCGAAGTGTTGCGAGTTCCTGTTAGCCTATGTCAAAGCCAGGATTGTTTTCTTTTATTGTGCATTTCATAAAATCACGGAGTATCAGATGGATCATCACAGACTCACCAAAACATTGCTTTTGAATTAAAATGGTGACTGTACCAGGCCGAAAAGTAGTTCACAGGAAATCAGTGTAGTCTATGTTTGACAGAATGGAGTGATCAAGTTTGAGTACGATCAACATTTAAGCCGCTCATTCACTACTCTACCTTATAATCAGTACACTAGATTCACTTTTGATGAGCAGTAGACTGGCATTTTAGTGTAAAGATGTAGTGTGTGATATTTAGCCTAGTAGCATTTAGTGGAGCAAACTTGGTAAAAATGAAACTTAAAATACAATCAGAAGGTTTACCTAAAGCAGTGGTTCTCAAAAGTTTTCAGCCCGCGACCCCCAAAATAAAGGTGCCAGAGACCGGGGACACCCACTGTACCTGAAGGTGGTTGAACACAACCATGCACATTCAAGAATTATTATGTGCAGACAAGGTTGCACATAAGGGGGATTACAGGGAGCCCTTTTCCTGGGCCCGGGCAGACCAGGGGGACCACGGAGGTAAAAAATGGCTAAAGGGGGTTGAAGTAGCAAAAACAGACATAAAAAGTGGCAATAGGGGGTGAAAAAGTGGCCGAAATGGGTTTAAAGTGGCAAAAATGGGTGGAAAATGTAGTGAAATGTGATGAAAAATTGGTTTGAACTGGAAAAAATGGGTTAATTAAAGCAGAAAAAAGTCAGAAATGGGAAGAAATGGATTAAGCTGACAAGAATGGGCATGAAAAAATGTTGAAATGTGGCCAAAATGGTGTAAAAAGTGGTTCATAGTTGTAATAATGGGTTAACACGCTCCTCTGGCCAGCTGCTTCTGCATGTTCCACAAGTCAGGTCTGAAGTGGGAAAGACTGCCTTTTCCTATTCTGCTCCTGACTCGTGGAACCGGCTACAGCAACTGCTCAAGATCACTGAGCTTCTACCTTGTGGGCTTTTTAGAAATGTTTTTTTTAATCCTCCAACCTTATGTCTGTAATTGTTTTATGTAAGTGTGAACTTTATTGTCATTTAATCATCACTAGCTTATGATTTTAATGCTCTTTTGTCAGTCTCTCTTTTGTTTCTATTGTTTAGTATTCTCTGAATTTTTTCTGTAATTGGCTCGACATCATTGTAAATGAGGGTGCCCCTCAATGATTTCTTGAGTATAAATAAAAGTTGATTGATTGATTGATTGATAGAAAAGAGGCAATGATAGGCAGACAGTGGCAAAAAAAATGGTTTAGAAGTGACAAAAACAGGCAGAAAAAAACTGTAAAAAAGGGCTCAAATTTGGCAATACTGGTGTAAAGGGGTAAAAGTGTAATTTAAAAAATATTCTTAATTTTTCTAAAGCATCTGGAGACCCCCTCAGTGTCTTGCAACCCACATGTTGAAAACCACTGATCTAAAGAAGTGTTTGATCACCACCCATTTTTATTAACTAAGAATAAGCTTTTTATTCATACACAGGGAAGGTCCCCTCCATGGACTCCACCGTCTTGGAATTTTGCATGTTTTTACAGCACCACAGAAGGGACAAAATAACAGAAACACATTTTTTTTTTATTATTCTACTGGTTGCCAAAAGTGAGGATTGCAATCTAGAAAGTGACTGTTAGATGATGCTAAAATTACTCCATTTTACACACTGCACCTTTAATTAACTTATTGAGTCCCAGCGCTTTTATAAAATGGAAAGTGGGTTGTGCCAGTGTTTTTGGCCATTTTGAGTCATCTTTCAAGACCCACAGAATATTTTGTACTATGACTCTGAAAACACCAAATAGCTCAAATGAAAGAAGAAACTCTCTATTTCAAAATGGAAAAAATGTTTGTTTGCACCTTGTTCCGTTCTTGATTTATCTTAAGTTGAATAAAGACTAGTTTCACCAGAAAGACCACTTTTTTTTCTAGAAAGCTGAGAAAAATGCATTTTTGTGAAAGAGGGTCTGTCAAGCAAAACAATGATTTGAATGTTATAATTTTGCCTTAAATGACATGGAAGACATCTGAAAATTGTATTACAAATGTTATTTTACTGTAAAATAAATAACAATGTTTCCAGTCACTGTCATTCACACTCTGGAACTGGACGGCCTCCATGGGACCCCCCTATAAGCTCACGTCCTCTCCTGCTTGCGTGTCCCCTGGCACTGCCTGTAAATTATAGAAGTAATATAATATAAAATATGTTTTATATATATAATATGTAATCTATAATATAGAACTTTTTGTTCTTACCTCTTTTTCTGCCAATAGACGGTGTTGTAGAACTGCATGGGGCTTGCTCTTCTCTCAGGTCTGCTTCTGAAATCACAGGAGCATGAGTGATGGTTTCATTCGATAAATTTGGCTGAATAATCAGTGGGTTCCTAACGTTAACTTACCTACATCGCTCCGGGATGGAGAACAAGATCCGCTCTGCTCACTCAGCAGCCATTCCTCAGAGTCTGGGTCGGAAAAGACCATCTCTGAAGTGTCGTCGCTGTATGTATCCAGCTGGTGAGCAGCTGCCTTTTTTCTCCAACGCACAGGGGAGACCTTGCGACATTCTTTAGCCTGTTGGCCGGCATAGGCAGATGAATGAAAGCGCTGATCCCTGGATTCGCTGTCATTAAGTTAAGTGTAGGTTTCAGTGAGTAAGAGATTTCTCAGGCAAAAGTTTAAAATTTCTTCCTGCGTCTATTTTAAAACTTTCAGCCTAGATTACCTCCGATCGCTCTGCTCTTTGACCCCAGGGTCTCCACCTCTTATCTCGGTGGCTTTGATCTACCGTCTCTTCCGTGTTCCGACCATAGACATCCGACTACGTATCCCAGAAGCCCCAAAATTACTCACAGGGAGTGTGAGAGTGCCCCCTTGTGCTAGCCGCCAAAAAAAACACTTTGATGTATATATATACGCCAATGGCACTCAGTGAGTTAAACAATGGTTAGTCTGATGCAATAAAATAGATTAACAAATAGACAGGACTTAGAGTTATCAGGCACCAGGCTGGATTTTCCAGTGAAAGGCCATGAAGGGAAAATACTGCAAGTGTCTGATCTAGTGGTATTAGCATGTTAGCTCAACTGAAAATGGAAAACATTCATTTAGCCATGATGAAGATGTACCAATATCAATCAATCAGCCAATCTTTATTTGTGTGTGTGTGTGTGTGTATATATATATATATATACATAGCACTTTTAATACAAAACAATGTCGCACAAAGTGCTTTACACACACAAAATTCAAGTGAAAATACATGAGTTCAGCAAGTCAGCAAACTTTGCTGACTAGTTTCTCTCTCTTGTACCTTGTACCACTGACTAAAACTGGAGTTTTTTCCTGGTTGAGTTGTAAAAAAAAAAAAAAAGGTCTCTGCCATCCATGATGTAAAATCTAAAATACAGTTAAAAAGGGCATCAGGTGGTCCTGTGTCATCAGGAGACACAGTGACATAAAGTTGAGTGTCATCAGCATAGCTGTGGAAATTGCTGCCCTGCCTCCTGATGACATTTCCCAAAGGTAACATGTGAAATTAAAAGTTGAGCCTAAAATTGAACCTTGGGGAGCACCGCATTTCATTTCATGAAATTTAGATGAGCAATCCCCTAGATTCACATAAAACTTTCTGTCAGTGAGATAAGATTGAAACCAGTTAAAAACAGTGCCAGGGATGCCAGTAAGATTACAGAGTCTGAATGTCATGGTCTACTGCACAACCTTATCATTATCACTATCATATTAGGCTAAAATATCAATATCCCTTAAAACTGTCCATGTTAAACACACTGTAAGTGTAGTAAATAATGTGAGGAGAAAAACAGAATATGGTGGGTAAATGGAGCCTGCCCCCACCACTGGGAGTTAGAACATAAATAAATAAACCTTTAGACAATACTCACATACATACAAGCACAGAGTCAAAACAGTGAGACATGAAAATAAGAGAAAATAAGTCACCGTTCACCTTACTAGACGGTAGTCAGTCAATAGTAAAATTCAAGCTGATCAGTTACAGCTGATAAGATTCCAGTGGGGTACCACATCCCCCGTTTTAGCAGCATGTCTTACAGCACGTTCACTGACTTGACATGAGGAAATATGGTGTGTTAAATAGTTGAATGCAGATTTAAAGGGATGGAAATAGACTGTTAAACAACCCTCCCCTGGTGCACTTCATACGATGTTCCGTTAGGCCGAGTTAGTGACCTTTATAATCAAAGCATATGCTAATTACAGAGATATTATTAGACGAGTGGGAGTTAGTGCTCAAAGCTATGCTATCTCTGCCTGCACAGAATTCACAAATCAGGGGGTTGTCAGTGAGAAGGTTGACCGATAAATGTCACACTGTCACTATTTTGTCTCCTCCACACTTTATATAATAGGAGGGAGAGAAAAATGCATTCCTGACATGATTTAGCTGGGTTTAAAGTTCTCTACCCTCTCTCTTGGCCTATGATTTTTTGAAGTCTAGTTGTTTTGAGGGGCATAAATACATAAATATTTATAATTGTGCCACTTTTGCAGGTATGCAGCCACAAGCAAACAAAACACATTACAATTTTGGTGAAATTTCTTTGCCAGGTAGTATTTTCTTTATGCTGGTGCTCTGTCCTCTTCCCTGTTAGACTTCCATTTTTTATTTGCATAAAAATACTACCTGGTTGATTCATTCAAAGGGTACCTGAGAGGGAAATACCTGACTGCAGTGATACAAAACAAAATGAGCTGTTTTTAACTGTTTTTTTATTGTGTTTGTTTCATCTCTGTTGCTTTTTGTTCCACTTCTGCTCTTTGTGGTTTTGCAAAAGATCTTGCTACAGGGGAGATCTGATAAGATACAAGTCTGCACAGAATATTGTTTAAACTGCCATTGCAGAGTGAGCATGCAAAAAAAAAAAAAAAAAAAAAAGAAAGAAATTAGTCGAACTAATCTGACAGAAACTTGTTGATGTTTGTTGCAAAACAAAATCCATGGTCTTGTTCTAAATGGTAGCATGTAAAGACATCCACCATGTGTTATAAGTGCAGCTCTTTAAAAGTGTGGCATACTAAACTGACCACTAGTGTTGTACTCAGAACACACCATCTGGGACAGAGACTTGCCCAAGACCAGAGTGCACTGAGACCAAGACAAGACCAAAACTTTTGGAGGTTGAAACCCATTCAAGATCGAGACTGAGACAAGCAGAGGCCGGGACAAGACCAAGACCATAAAATCAATTTTAGTTTTCTTTTTAATAAATTTGACAGACAAAAACAAGGTGTCTGCAACTCTTTTAAAGCACAATGTGCAAAAATCTAAAATCTTAACAAATTTGTTCAACTAACTTCTTTTAAAAAATAAATCCTTGTATATATTTAAAAGCCACTGACAAGTCCAGAATTATTTTAAATATCTGAAAATGAGGCATTTATCTAGATTAGTCAGGTGAATGAGGCCTAGAGTAAGTGTTCAGAGGTATTTCTGACTAGAAATAAGATGGACTGATGTCTGATTTTTTGCAGTTGAAGCTATTTGTTGTTTTAGTGAGTGCTTCTCCTTATTTTCACATTAATAAAGTCAAAGAATAGCAGATCAGTGCTGGTCTAGACTGGGAAAATCCCGAGTCCTGCCAGTCCTAGACTGAGACAAGACCAAGACATTCAAGATGTGGTCTTGATACCGGTCTCAAGACCGGTATCAAGACCATTTGATAAACAGTGTTTATCAAATTTATCATTTTCCAGATAAACAATGTTTATCAAATGGGGCAATAGTGGCAAATAGTGATGATAAACTGATGCCAGCCAGAAAATGTTGTGGTTACTGCTGAGACACCAGTTCACTTCTAAAGCACTGCCGAGGTGCATTTGAGCAATAAATATCACGTCCAATGGCTAAGCCCTCAAGATAAAAGTGAATATCTTCAATACTGTCCAGCCCTTAAAAGAAACTACAAACTCTCGAATACATTCCCAGGATGGTTTTAATGCTTTCACTTTCTATATCTGAAAACTGACAGCCCTAAGCTTGTTGTTACTAAGAGTGGTTTTTTTTTAATCTTTGAAGGTGGGATCTCTTTCCTGCTTTCTCACAATAATTCATGCCACAATTGAATTTTTCTGGCCTTTTGAAAATGGTCTTTGTTTTCCTTTTGTTTCATTGTTGTATATTCTCCACACTTTACATAGTCTATCTCTGTGTCTTATTTTACACTCACACACAAACGACACATACACATGCCAGGATCTAAATTGAACAGACCAGCATGGAGTAGGCCAATTACATCACTGCCCCAATTAAATAAAACAACAGGACTCTTTCAAGCTGTCCTGCAGGGGAGAGAAAATGAGACGGGGGGAGAGACAGAAATGGCAATAACAAATCCCAATCCAGTCAGATCGTCATGATGTTCATTTTAATTAAAAAATTGGATTCGCTGCAATTAACTCCAAACTAGTCCCCCGTGGCTCAATGAAGAAGAAAATGATTGGCTCTCAGTTTCCCAGCAACTCTGAGAGTTCCACAACATCCTGTGATAATGTGTCTTTAAATAGCTTTCACTGTTTCTGCTGAATATTTGGGTGTTTGTCAGAAGAAAATACTGCCTGATTATGTTTGTGTTCACATGATTGATGTTCACCCAAATCTTTCAAGTGCATCTCCTTGACTTTATGAAAATGAGCTGAGAGCATTAAAGATGAAAAGGCACAGGAATGACACTGACACTCAGACTCCTCTCGATTGATATCTCCACCGATCAACTGAAACTCTCACTTAGATTTTTACCTTCATTGACCTTGTTGTACATCAAGAGTCATGTCATTTCCAGTGATATTTTTCACTGAGTATGATGCATATGTGTTAATGTGTCAGTGTGTGATATATAGATTGAAAAGTGTGGGGTAGCCATATGAGAGTATGGATTACTAGAGTGATAGGGGTTGAGTGGCTAACGGCTTATGACTAATAGCCTGTCAGAGTGGTACTCAACTCTACTTGGTCACACAGATCAGCACCCCTCTCTCTTTTTCTTTTAAACACACAGAGATGAACACACTCACACACATTACACACTCACATAAACATGGCCAGTCAAAATAAGGAAAAGAAGTGAAAGTAAAAGAAATGGGGACAATAAAGTGTAATACGTTTATTTCAATAGTAATTCTGAACTGATAATTGCTTTTGCAGCAACACATAATTTACCTTCAACTCTACTGAATTTGCAACTTCTGTGATTCAGCTTTGAAAATCCATACAGAATATTTTTGGTTGTACTCACCCATAGATGGATCTTGTGAGAAAGTTTTGAATGTATGCAAAAGAACATGTGCCTAAAATGTCAGTTAAGCACATATATAAATGCTAATGTGTAAAATTTTCATCCTGGTTTTATCTAGAATTTTTCCTGCATGCCTCTTAGAAAAATCTTGAAGATTTCAGGTGAGCAGATGTGAGAGTGTGGCAGGAAAATTCACGATGATGACATTTCAAGTCAAGTGGCATGCAACCAACCAGTGTACTAGTCATAGTAAAGCAGCTTTGTACTCTTTTGTACTTCCACATGTATTAGTAACTACTTACCTGATGTAACAATACTTCTTAGCAATAAATCTTATACTGTTAGAAAGCCTGTTTATTTCCCTTATAAATGGTACCACATTTGTAAGGAACATACGTTTGTGGGATGAGCAGCAGAGCTGAGTAT
Source organism: Cheilinus undulatus (assembly GCF_018320785.1). Classification (NCBI taxonomy): domain Eukaryota; kingdom Metazoa; phylum Chordata; class Actinopteri; order Labriformes; family Labridae; genus Cheilinus; species Cheilinus undulatus. Next base: position 16,405,288 of record NC_054865.1, read on the forward strand.
GTGGGTTTTGCCCATGTGAAATTTGCCAGATCTTCTCTACCAATGCCAAACAGCTTTGGATTGGATGATCGAAGTTTGAAGACACAAGGCATATTGGCAATTTAACAATTCATACATTTACCAAACAGGAGCTTCAATAGCAAGTGGGAGAACTAAACACAGCCACAACAGTCTGGCACCTCATCCTGAGAATGAGTCTCATTAATGACTTAAAGTGTATGGAAAAGATCCACACATCACAGGAGGCAGAACCCGTCAAAATCTTCTACAACATGCATGCAAAGAGTTGGAGTTGGTCGTGGACAGCAACCTGAGTCAGCAGCCTACCTGGGTGGGCTGTGCGCTGGCTCACTTGAGCCAGTGAGGGAAACACTGCATTGTCAGTCACTTTGGCTATTGACTGAATAGATGTATGTGTTTATGTGTAATGATCCAGACTTACGCTGTCATTCTGTTGTCACCTATTGTGATTTCCTTTATAATTCTTTTCCAAAATGTTTGATATATGACCTGTAAAAAAAAAAAAAAAAAAAGAAAGAAATTGTAAAATTGTATAATTAGGTGTGATTTTCCTGCATCATGAGAGCAAGGCTTGCAGGAATGTATTATTTTGTTCTTGTTGAAGTGATAGCTAAAAAAGTAAGCATACAAAAGTCGAGGAAAGGGAAATGATATACTGCAGAAAAAGAGCTTTCTCATGACTGTTTGAATATGTTAGAACTACTACATTCACTTCTGGTTTAACAATAATTCAGAGGACGTGTTTTGTTTTGGGTGTACAGGAGGCCATTTCTGTTGCCGCAGTATCAAATCTTCTGATATTCATCAGTATTGTATCTAGTTAAAATTGTGTATTGTGACAACTCTCTTCAATCATATGTAAATCAAAAGTAAAAAAGAGAGAGGGTTAATCTACCTTGTACCGAGAACAGCCTTTAGCAGTTGGCAAAACATTTCTTCAGTTACAGTTTTTCTTTGATTGCTTAAACACGATTTTGAAAACAGGGCTAATTTTGTCAAAACACTACACACAATTTACACAATCACACACACAAGTAGCAGAACACCTCAGATCTGTTGCAAAATGAAACACTTTAGTAAAAACTATACACTAATTTATAAAAAACACATTTTGTTACCATATGAAACACACATTTCATATGACTTAATTCTGTTTGAACCAGTTACACACTGCTGTTGCTAGCCTAAAACACTTGTAGCAATTCTACTTCTCAGTGGTTAGAGTACTGTAAGTGAAGTACACAGAGAAAGTGCATATACACAATAAATTCACCAAACACAACACAAGACCAATGCTGCAGACTGATGAAAATATAATTTATTTCTCTCCATATACCCAAATCAGTCAACATGTCAGCATGGAGAATCACAAAAAAAATGTCCCAGTTTTCATGCTGCTACAAGTAGTGTGCCTAACACTGTAAGCTAAGCAAATATCAGACAAACATAAAATACTGTATCCAGCACGGGTTACAATTACAGTAAAAAGAAAAAAAATCTGAAAAAAACAAAAAATACAGAACAGAAAATACTAGACAATATCTCTTCACCTAGCTGGATCTGGCCAGAGAGTTTCATAAGTAACACAGGCGATATCCTCATTGGCAAGACAACGTGGGAAGAACCGTCTTGAATGTCGAATCCTTCCTTGCACAGCTGCGGCGTCGATTTGGTCACAGGCCTCCTCCATGGCCTGAATAAGGGGTACCTGAGCCTGGGACCAGAGAACTGAATCCTCCACTGCCATGCCAAGAAAAACTCTTTGATTGGGATTAGATTTTTTTTGATGAATTTGGTCCTCTTCTTCTTTGAGCATGTTCTCTTTTTGCTTCAGGTCTTTCTCTTCCTCTTCCTCCTTCTCCTCCTCCGTGGATTCCCCCTCTCACCCTCACTCTTCTTCTTCTGACTCCTTCCATTTTGGTTGAAGACAGGTGAACTCTCCTGCTGCATTTTTATAGTGCTTAAACCTGACTGGTGTGTCTACAATTAAGCAGTCGTGTGTTTGTGCACCTGATGGCTGTGTTTAACCAATGACTTACTGGTGTGGTAATTTGACAATCAGTGCTTTGAAATTGCAAAAAAGTGACATCATGATATACTTCTGTGTCTAATGTATACAAGTGCATTTAGTGTTTTGCAAATCACTGTGTGTATTGTTTTGTGTTTTGCAAAAAGTGTGAGGCTGACATTGTGCTTATAGTAGTGCAAATCTGTTTTGCTCCTTGAGTGTAAGGTTTTGATAACTGTGTAATACTTTTGATTTCAGTGTTTATGCAGTTGAAAAAAAACTGTAACACATATGTGGGAGCTGCCTGCTTTTTGGTGGTTAAAAATAAGAAATTAGCCAATACTGGGAGCCAAGAACATGTAATTTTGTTTCAGTGGAATCAAACAAGCTTAAAAATTGTCTGATTTTTACTAGAATAAGATCGAAGTTTTATGGCAGCTCTATATCTAAATGTTCTGGCATGCACCAGCTTCTTTGCTTGTGATGGATTGACTAACTGTATTTTTAAGGCCCTCACCAGCAGAAATGATCAAAGCAAAACAAAGAAAGTTGCTCCAAATCCCAGGTAAACAAGAGCATATGAAGAGATGTAGGACTGATTCTGGTACTTCTGTCCTCGTTTTCTCTGCTCCTTTTTTTCTACGAGAGCAGGCTAAGATAAATATTCACTTATTAAAGCGTAACTGGAATTGACTGTGTCATGCATCAGGCTAATAGCTGAAAGCCATGGTTCAATACGGCAGGGTTGGGACAGGCTTTGCTAATGGAAGAAGTGACGTGGTTGCAGCCCAAATGCCATTCATCAGACCGCACACTGTTCGTTAGGGGCTACAAAGCCCTGCCATCTCACACACTCAGGCTCATCTATTAACCCTCGGCAACGGCACCAGCCGGATTATGGAAATAACAGATTCAGGAAAATAGGACACCGATAGGCCATCCATGTGGAAAAGATTGCTGTCAGGAGAGTGTTGCGAATATGTCTGACTCCAAGGGATGTGGGCGTTTTTCTTTCTCTGAAGATCCATCTAGGTGCTGTTGCTCCTGGAAAGCTGAAGGTTGCATCAGGAGGAACCTGTGCCAGACATTTTAGTCCTGCTTATTACATTCCTGCCCACCACTAATAGGGCACGCTGACTGTGGTCTCCATGTTCTGCGTCATTGAATGAACTCAGTGTTATTCACAAAGATCTAATGAGGGGTCATTCTCTTTCAACTTTCTGGAAAGTGAAGTAGAGTTATCCTGAGATCAGACAAAAGGGATGTGACAGGAGGAAGACTGGCAGAGTGGATGAAGATGGCAGGGTGAGCCTGGGCAGTAATTTTCTCCTTAATGATTTGGACACACAATACTGGAAGGATAACTCTACGGTAACCACAGAATCAGGCTAAATGACCTAATTCCATCTGATTTACCCAACCCCAGAAACCCCAAAATATGGGATCAATTAAGGTTTTATTATAATAATGAAGGATTGAGAGTTTCTTTTAGGGTCGAAATAATGCTGTATAAAGCAGCGGCTGTCCAAAGCTACCCAAGCTGTTCTGTGACTTAAAAGAAACTGAAGATCATTATTGTAAAAATATGGCATCTTAGTCACTTGGTCTGTGGCCTTAAGGTTCAAAATATAAAGGGTCTACGTGCCACTTGAGAATCACTGTTGCCACTTGAATAGTTCATAATCTGAGTCATTATAAATATGCATATGCTACAACTGAGATCAAATTAAACAGACTTCAGTTAGTCTTGTAAAATTAAAAAACAGATTTGTTAGTAGAGAAATTCAGTAATTAACTTTAAAAGAAAACAAAGTTGTAGACAAATCTTTCACATGTATTTAATGAAATGTTATGACAAAAATCCCAGTTTGATGATGTCAAAGCACCAAAGTTAATTTGTAAGATTTGTTAAAGTAACTGTGGAAAATTTGGATCATAGTTTGGATTCAAAGACATGCCAATGTATTTACATTATTTGGAAGCTAATGTGGAAGCTAATCAATAAAATAAAGGCAAAGGATTCAGAAAAACTGAGCTACACACATGACATCACTTAAAAGTAGGGGTCCTGGTATACAGAACATTTGATGAGACTGTGTAGAGTGAAAATATAGCCAGAGAAGAAGACACGCTCTGCAGTGGAACCAAAATAGAACACTTTTTGATTAACTGTATCAATTAACTGTAAAATAAAACACCAATACAGATAATTGGTTATGTCTCAGGGGTCATCCACATGGAGACCAGTTTAGGATTATCCTCAAAAGAGGTTTATCGTATCGGTGTTTCATCCGCACAGAACCTGCGTTTTGGAAGCTTAAATGCTACTTTTGGTTACATCGCAGCGCTGCTTACATGCCTGGCATATGAAGTACAGAATTTTCAGTTGTTTAAATGGTTTCATGCTTACATTGACATTTCTTGAAACCATATCATGTTTATGGAAAATTTGACCTCTCCGTTTGGACCTTTTCAGCCTGCGACCCCCTAAATAAAGATGTCAGAGACTGGGGACCCCCGCTTTACCTGGAAGTGGGTGAACAGCCATGAACATTCAGAATAGTCCTGTGCAGACAAGGCTGTCCATAAGGAGAGATAAAGGGGGAAGTTTTCTGGGGCCAAGGCCAAACTGGGGGCCCATGGAGGTCAACAAAACCATGGCCCATTGTCAGTTAAGCTGTGAAAACCATATTTTATATTTCACCTGAATAATAACCACTCTTATTAAAGAAACAAATACCTCTATTTCTTCATTAATGTAGTAAATAGCCTTCTTTAAATGAAATGACTTTTATTATAAACATAATTAAAATGGGTTAAAATTGCAAAAATGTGTTGATCATGGCAAAAAATGTTGGAAATGATAGTGAAATTGGATTTTGAAGAGCATAAATTGGTTAAAAGTGGCAAAAAATAAACAAAAATGGGTTGAAGTGGCAAAAAACAGGCATAAAAAAAGTGGTAAAAGGGGTATGAAAAAGGGCTTTAAAGTGCAAAAAGATGGTGGAAATTAGGTAAAATGGGATGAGAAATTGAAATAAACTGAAACAATGGGTTAACTGGATACAAAGGGCAAAAAGCGGTGTAAGAAGAGGTTGCTTGAGGCAATAATGGGTCAACAGTTGCAACAATAGACAGAAAGTGGAAAGAATTGGTTTAGTAGTGGCATAGACAGGCAGAAAAAAAGTGATAGAAAGGGTTTAAAATGGACATTTATGGGTTTAAAGTGGCAAAATGTTCTAAAACTGGCAAAATTGGTTTTAAAAATTGGTGAAAAATGGATTAGTATTTGGTAAAATTGGTGTACAATGGCAACAGTGTGATTTTAAAAATATATTCTTAGTTTTTTAAGACATTTGGTGACCCCCTCACAGTGTCTCAACTAAAGGTTGGAGAGGAAGGGGCGTGTGTGGTTGGAACCTCTGAGTGACACAGCTGAATATCAGGAACAAATCCTTGGTCTCAGGGCTGTAAACACAAAGCCAAGAACAACAAATCCACAGTGACTTAACTGTCTTGTTCAGTACTCCATGACAGTTATGGTTGATTTTTGCAAAACCAATGCTAAAGATGTGACCTGAGACCTATAAAGATAAACTGACTTTCACCAGCAGTACAATATACGTTACTGCACCTTTACCCAATATCATTTCTCTTTAACACCATCCAGAAATGGCACTAAACTAGAAGAAATTGGGTGCCAACAGCTCCTATTTAAAGGAGATGGGCCACTGATGAAGCCTGTGTTTCATGACAAGGCAGTGAGTACGTGCGGATGTGGGCAGTTTTGACCGTTGGGATTGGTTAGAAGAACGTGACATTTGCTATTGAAATGTCATGTTTCTTCGACCAAACATCCCTCTCTTTTCAACAGTCCTCTGGACAAGCTGAGAATTTTTCTCCCATACTACCTCATAGTGTGAGAATGACACGGTAGTGCGGCCCAGACCCTGTGGACAATAGAGGTGACATGGCAGGATGATCCAGGACGCGTGTACAGGGTGCTCTGGCTCTGGCGCACAAAGAATTTGAGCCTGCCCTAGATCCCACACAGCCCCTAGGGGATGACGTGATGTCACATGCACCCGCCCGGCAACAAAGATTGTGATTAGTCAGCAGTTTGTAATGTCCAGGGCTTGGCGTGCTCCTCTATCCACAAAGGGCCAGAATGCCCAGAGGGCTGCTGGGTATCTTTGGATGGGTCCTCTGCTAGGCAACAGGTGTGCTGAAACATAAGGGGGAGAGGTTGGAAAAAGTTCATTCACAGATGAATCAGTATAGCTGCACTTTGTTTAAAAAAACATTGAATCTAAAGGGACACTGTTGTTGCGAGCTTTCATTGTGCCTGTCTTCACTCAGATGACAAATACGGCCTCATGCCTCATCATTTTAATAAAACTGGTCTTATTGATTCCATTTTGAGATAAGGGTGTACACTCCCATGTTCCCACTCATATGATGAGTGTTTATTACCTCTTCTCACTTTTATAATGGTTTTCGGTGCTTAAGCGCTCTCTCTTTTTCCAACAACAGAGTCCAATTCTGCTTTTTTCCAATTTAAGACTGACCAAAAAAGTCTAATTGCTCCATGATGTTTGGATAGAAGACACAGGCACTATTCAGCTCTTGTATAGAACATCATGACAGGGCCTCTTTTGAAACAGATTGACTGGCAGCCACCAGGATTTAAATGGCTTTTAAATAACATGTTTATGATGCTGGTGTGGGGAAGCAAATTATTGGTGTTTAGACTGGGGATGTAGTATAGATGAGACTGTATAAACACCAGGGGACACTGTCTCCCAGGCTGTTGGGCCGTCCCAAGAGCTGCCAAAACATTAAGTTGGCCTCATTTAACAGTCACTCTGTAAACTGCTGTCATGACTTCTCTGGGAAAAATAAGCTGAAAACTTTTTCGGTAAATCTGATTTTACTTCTGATTTGAGAAAAAGAATATTAGAGGCACACAAAAGCATGTTCTCCTCTGAAAGGAACATAGTACACTTCTCTCATCTTGGCTTCAAGTATTTGTCAAATTAATCACATCTGTTGATAACACAAGATTATGCAGGTGGTCTTTGTGATCAGAAATGATGAGATCAGGAGGTAAAAGTATTTAATAAATCATCCAGTGAACATAGTGTGTTCTGCAATATAAAAGCTGCCACTCTTGTTTTATTTCAAGGTTTTGGCTCAAGTTAACAGCATGCTCCTTGTGATAGCTGATCCAGATTAAATTACTCTAACAGCCATTGTGTACAGAGGTTTATGGCTGCAGGACAACAGTTCCAAAAGATTTATCCATTTGCCTGACTTTTCCTTCTGCTCCAGCGTTTTTGGTTTGGAGTTCAACACTTAGGCAAAGTTCACTCTTCAGGCAAAAGGGATCAAGTCCATGTTATTTGCTTAAATGTAACCCAGATCTGATATTTTTAATAACAGTTTAAGCGGTACAAGTCACATGGAATATGATATTTTCAAATCAGATTTTGGATTAGTTCATAAGTGGTCTAAAATCAGATAAAGGTTATACTTTCTGCAATGCGATATAGGAGCCATTGGCACACCATGAAAACATACTGAGACAACTGTTGTGGAGGTAGACAGAGGTGTGTAAGTCACCTGATTCATCTCAACATGATATGATGTCAATATTTTGGACAACAATACGATATTTTCGATATCACAGAATCGGTCACAATACAAATAATGACTCAAAAAAGAAGCCTATGATCAATATCAGATGATTTTTATGTACAAATTTCACACAGTGCAACAAGTTTTTTTTTTAGTTTTTGTTTAGTTTTATTTAGATTTAGTAGGGGAAATGAGTAGTCCTCTGATCACTCTAAAACCTTGGTTCCCAACCTTGGGGGGGGGGGGGGGGGGCAGAGATTTAAGGGGGGGGTTGATGGCCTGTCTGCTCGGAGGTTGTTGAAATTTGGTTCACTCAAACTACTTGAAATCATGATAAAACCCATAAGAATGGTTCATACCACGGCCTTTTGCTAATAACACTTGTGGTTTGGGCTATTGTGTTTGGCTTTAAACAATGAAAACAGTTCAAATTTATGTGTATTTTTGGCTGACCGCTGAGGTCAGCCTTACATATGGCAATGTTTGTGTATGAGTGAGTGTGTCTGTCTGTCTGTTGGTTGCTGAGTGAGTGATGCTTCTGTATAAGCCATATACTACAGAGTCGCGTTTGCTTGGACTGAATGCTGTCACTAATGGCTGCCTCCAGTAACTCGGCTCGAGTTAACATCATTTATGTATGAGTAATACATACAGAGTTGCTCTATGGGCAGGGTTTACTTGTGCTGAAAGTCCTCTAATGGCTGCCTCCACTGCTCTAAACACTCAGACATAGATTTAGCCTCCATTTCACCAGAACTGGGCCACAGATCTGTATGACAAAGAATAAATCAACCCTATGAGCTTTTCATGCTGGGAAAGATGTTTTTACTCCTCTGCTGAGCTGCTTTGGCATGATTATGTGATTATTGAGGGGGAAAAGGGTAACTAGTGTGAATGCTTGTGAACTAGCTGAACATTAGGTCGAACTTAGCCAGAACATCTCATTTCTTCATCACAGCTAGCACTGAGAGCAACACGGAAAGCTGTCTGTGACAAAAACAAAAAAAGTCATATCTCCACTCCCGGTTTGATTCGGCATAGCTTTCTACGACCTCGACTGCTGTGGGAGCACACACTGATGAAGAGTTAGCATGTGGCTACCACAAAGGGTTAATGGGGAGCCCACACAATCTCATCTAATAAAGAATCCAAGACATTTCAGAGCGATCAGAACAGCTCATTTCGAAGATAACACCCACATCCAGCTAACTAAACCAATGAACAGGGGAGTTATGGCCATATAGCGGAGAATGAGGAGGAAATGTTCAATAATGTGAAAGGCAAAGCTAGCGGACTGCCGCTGCTAGGCTAACGTAGCCTCACTTTAAGCATTCAAACTCTGCAATTGTCCCCAAAAACAGCGATCAGAGGGCATAATCAGATGATCCTATGCTGTCAGAGCATAACACAGCAGTGTGGGGCTGATAAGTTATGAGTTCGGAGAGAAAAGTAATTGACGCCGCAAGCCCGCAGGCCACGCTGTTTAAAGCCGCAGCCCACAAATAGCATGGCTATTCATGTGTAACAACATGGAGTCTGCAGCGTCAGAGAGTGGTGTTTAAAGCCAGTTTATGAGATAGCATGAAGCAGAGCTGGTATGAAGATCAAACACATCCACTGTGGTCAGAACAACTGAGGGAACTGTACCTGAGGGTGGTCATTAAAGGGAAATGGTATGCCCAGAGGAAAACACAGGAGATCTTCGAGCAGGTAATATCGGTCTCCACAGGTGTCATGGCCGCCGCTATTTTGACATAAACACTAAGTGGAGAAAAACCCCAAAACACCTTAGATCCCGGTGTTGCGCCGTAATCAGGTTTACAAAATCGCAATCCATACTGGTCCAGCTAATACTGGCCACTAACAGGGCACTGATCAGAGAGGGCGCCATGGAGAAATGGAGCGTTGAAAAGTTGAAGACTGGGACAGCTTCCCAGCAAAAAGACGTGCAGGAGGAAGTGACATCACTTGTCTCACGGACGCCCTCTAGGCACGTGAACTACTAACGATCATGACAAAATCACTCGGCCAGAACACACATTTAAGCCAGGCATTTCAACAAGCATTGCAGACAGTTGTGGTCAGCCACATACTAGGTTTTTACCTAGTCTTGTTGACAGCAATATGTCACTTTTTCCATGTGGGTCCTGGGGTGGGGCTCTTCTCAGATATTTGAAAGGGGGGCTCAATGGAAAAAAGGGTGGGAACTCTTGCTCTAAGACACTGTTATGTACTACATGTGGACTTGAATAGTTATTCTACTCTATTTCAGCCTTTCATAATTTACATAGAGACCTATTAATGAAGCCTAGTGCTAGGTGATGCAGGACACAGTAGTCATACACCAAGCCATGATCAGCTGACAGCCTGCTGATCCTAATTACCACCTCCAAACTCCCACAGCCAATCACAGCTCTTCCTCTCAACACAGCAGTGCATTGAAATATGACGTACTTCTCACTAATCCCTGCTTGCATTAATGCTGATGCATCACACTGCTGCTGCTGGCAAAGCTTCACCTCCTCCACCCCAGCCTCCACCTTTATAGCATAAAGCTTGTTGCACCCTCATGTTCAGGTTCATGCTATTATGGAATAATGCTTTTGAACTAATTTTATTGTTTTCAGTACACATTGTCATTAATGTATTTATTCATATGGGGTTTCTAGCCATGCGCTCCCTGGAAAGCCGAAGCATGCTGCTTTGACTAACCCCCCAATAAGTAAAACTGTATATCCATTTTGCAATGAAATGGAAATGCAAGACGAGAGTGTTCCTGACTGAAATAAGGCACATACATCATTTGTAATTTTTTTTTTTTTTTTAAGATTTATTTTTGGTCTTTTTGCCTTTATTTGATAGGACAGTGGATAGAGTTGGAAACAGGGGAGAGAGTGGGGAGAGACATGCGGGAGATGGTGCTGTGGGCCGGATTCGAACCCAGGTTGCCTGTGTATATGGCATGCGCCTTAACCACTTGACTACTGGCGTGCCTACATCATGAAATTTTAATGAGGTTAAATCTGTGGCATACAATGTTACAGTGATGAATTGACTTTTTTTTTTTTTTTTTACTTTATCCCAATCTTGATTTGGATAAAGGATGGCTTAAGACAAAGTTTTATTTTAAAGGACAATCTCTGTTGTTATATGCGGCCTCATAACAAGACAAAAAGAGGAGGATTATATAAAGAGAGCAGCTGTCCTGCTTGTACAAAGTTGAGTTCAGCCATTTTATACTGTCATAAATGTAATGTGAGATTGCAGACTACAAATAGTGGATCAACGAAGGTTCGATGCAGCTGACCTTTCCTTCTCTGTTTATCTGTGGAGCCTGCATCAGAAACATCTCATTCTAATTCAGCCATAGTGAGGTGAGTGTTTGTTATCCTCATAAGGCCGTTGTATATGGATAAAATGCAGAAGCAGTCAGCAAAACAAGGTAAGAGGCCCACCTGTGTCCAAAATATGTCCACAGAGCTGAGAGAGGAGAGGATATTCTAATATCACAGCTACTTACTGTTAGCACCTGCTACCGCTAGCTTGTGGGCGTAAACTGTCAACATGCTTGCTGGAAGAATTTTAAAATAAAAGCTTAGATTATAGGCGACAACGTAGATCGATGTTTTGACTTTCTGTCTGATTGGATAATTAATCAGCCAACTGGCATATCGTTGTACATTGCTGGATCATAACACCCCTATTAGGTGCAAGCAAGACTCAAGGATTTACATCAGAACCAACCTGTGTTTGAAAGCATATTAAAGGAAAAGGCTGATTGTGGCCACAGAAGAACATGACTGCAGTGTCAACAAAAAGTTAAGACCCTTAAAGCCAGGCTGTTTTACAAAGAATGACCACATTTTTGGTAATAAAACCAGCAATCCATCAGAGCACTCTGCTGATGTTGGAGAAGAAGAGGCTAAAACTGGAGAGTGGATCCAGTTCAGCTGGCAGCCACGATACTGACTCCAAAACAGGGAGGGGAACAGGCTGCCTTTCAGCTGATCATAGATCAGATTTACTCCAGTCTAATGTCAGTCTAGCAGCATGCAACACCATGGTGCTTGTGGCATCTCTGTTGTGATTCTTTTAAGGCATGCAGGTAACTTCAAGACTGTGACATGTTCACAAAGGAACCTGATACAGGCAACAATAAAGAAGTAATGTGAAAGGTGACAAAAAAATAAAAGTGAATAAGTATTTATTAGCATACTAATATGGCCCCCAACCCTCACCATACACATCAACACAAATATTGACATCAGTGTTAATTTCATCAACTAAAACTATGACTTAAAATATTTGTCGACAGCCTTTTTTCCATGACAAAAACTAGACTAAAACTAACAAAAATAGATCTGTGATGACTAAAATTGACAAAAACTAAGTAAATTTTTGTCAAGATAACTAAAACTAGACTAAAATGTAATGTAGTTTTTGTCAGACATTCAAAATCTGTGATATTTCCCCACTGTGGGTAAATCTGTCAAAATGCATCTGTAGCTCTTCTGCCCCTCAGCTGTAGAAAGCAAGGACCCCTGGTTTGGATAGGTGCATGGAACACAGGACCATGGTTGGGTACCAGATTTCGGCAAGAAAATAAATGCTTGGACTAAAAGTAAAGACTAAAATGTGAGGACTTTTTATGGACTAAAACCTGAATAAAATATTTTGAGTTTTTGTCAACTAAAACTAGACTAAAACTAAGAAGGGTTGAAATAACTAAAATGTGAATAAAACTTAACTGCATTTCATTTAAAGACTAAAACTAGGACAAAAATTAAAAATAGCTTCCAAAATTAACAAAGATTGACATGGATATACACAGAATTTTTTTAAACATGTATTCTGTGGCTAAAATAAGTGTTTGAACACCCACCATTGTAGAGGTGAAGCTAAGGATAAAATATAACTCCCCATATTTTCTTGTCTTTGCTTTATTCATCATGACTCCTTGTGTAGATTCATTATCAGCTCTGTATTTGTCTGGAAGTCCTTTCACAGAATTTGCCATGCTTTGCTTGCTGTGAAAACTATTTTTATTTTGTCTTGCTAATCTTCCCTTGCCAATGCTTCAGCCCCCACTAGGGGCCAGGGGCCCCACATTACTCTGTTATTCTAAAGACTACTTGCTTGGGACTGTCATTGTAGCAATCTAAGCACCATCTAAATGGTTAGAATGATTAAGTTAGCAATTAGTTTGAAGTTGTCCTGTGCAGCCTTAAGAGCTGCTAGTATATAAAAGTACTTGGCATGTCTATTGTAGGCTCTTGTCTTGTTAGCTTAGCCTCATTAGCGTTGCTATCAAACATTTAAAGTCTTTATCTTAAATAAAGAAGACTGAGATTTGTCATTGTACAGTACAACATTTTGGAACTGTGTTTTTAGTAGAAAAATTCTCTACAGCACTTGGTTAACAAGAAAGATATTCACCACAATCTATTTTCCATTCCCTCTTTAGCTAAACAGGCCTTTATTTTTGATTCGGGGCTGGAATGAGTCCACTGGGAGAGATTTTAATGTGCGTAAATGAATCAGATTTCTCTGTGTGTGTACTGTCTGTGTATTAAAGCACAGCACTGTGATTTAAACTATACTTAGCAATTGAATATCAAAAGAAACACAAATGCTTGCCAGATGCTTCCAGATGCATCAGATCTGCTTCCTCTGAGGAAGTGGAGGGGGACGTGTAGCCACCAGCATCACTCTTCCAGTAGCAGTGTGGATTTCCCTGACTGAGCCAAGCCTGGGTTGTAAATGGCTCTGTGACTCCCTCCCTGCTCATTGCCAGGATTCTCCTGTGCTGGCAGGCTTGTGGCAGGGTTATTAGATAAGGAGACAGACTCTCTGGCCCCTCTTAACATCCCTCTCAGCAGGAGAAAATAAAATGATTTTTACTCCCTCCCTGTTTACCCATAAGTGGAAATAGAACAAGACAAAGCAAATGACTCCACACAGAGAGCTTTGCGGCTGCAGCCTAGTGATTCACTCTCTTGATTCAAGATTTAGGCTAAATGAGGTTTCAGGTTTTTTTTAATCTTAGAAGTGTCACACTTCACAATATCATTTAGCACGCATGTTTAACAAGCCTTTGTAGTCATTAAAAGAATGGTCTATGATCTTTTTTTATTGAGAACTGCTCTTTTAGATCATATTTTCCACTTGGCTAACTGAAACCCACCTTTAATGAACATGTGTTAACCTCTTTCCCTGAGATCTGTGCTCCTGCTCCAGCACATTATTTAAATTATTTAAATTCAAACAACTTTTATGTTTTGTTCCCTTTTTTTGTATGCAAGCAGTAGCGCTATGATAAAATGGAATGAGACCTGTTTTCCAATCAGTATTTCAGCTGTAGTATTCCTTTCTCCTGTAATTACCTGGGATGGCAGCTGCAGGCCTCCTGCTTACACAAAGCCTCAACAAACAGGCTTCCTCCTGACCCAGCTAGCCCTGGGACTAATTATCATCTTATGGAAATGTGGCTATTTCTGCAACTTCCATATCCCTAATTATTTCTGTTATTCCAATATCAGCCTGGCTTTGATGTCCCAAATCCTGTATTTAAATAGTGTAAGATTCCTATTCTTTGTGCCCTCTGAGGATTGTTCATGTAAAATACATGGACTAAGAGTGGGTATTACCCGGGCCTCCAGGGGCTGGACACACCAGGTCCACAGTCTCCCTGTGTTTCCCTCTTTTTTTGTCCCTTGTTCCCTCCTCCTTATGGGGGTGTCTGCTGGGAGAAAGCAGTGAAGGTAATATACATGTGTTATAAGAATATTTGGCTCGTAGAAATGCATCTTTGTCTCATATCTATGGTCTTGATACCAAGGGAGGAGAAATATGCTCACCAGAGTCTATACATTTTTATGAATCATTCCTCATCTCAAATACTGCAACATTCAAAGGGACAAGGTGACCCATTAGTGGCAGCTCTTCTGTTGTTGTGACTTTTCCAGATGGATAAAGGTAATTTTAACAGTTTCTACATTTTTCAGTTTCAGTGTTGCAAACACAACTATTAGCATAAGTTCCGCGAATGCTGCACAGCTTCATTTGGTGACAAAATTCATTGCATTTGGATTTAATTGTTGATTCTCTCTTGTAACTGTGCATGCTTTTTAGTGCTTCAATGCATTGTTTTTACCGAGTGGAGATTGATAATGAGTGAGCCATCTTCAGCCATCAACATGAGCTGATAATATTAATTTTATTAATTCTTAACTTACATGTAACTAGATTCATATGGATGTATTAATGTAATTATCAGGCTACACTAAAGCAAAATAATCCAACCTAGACTGACACTAGTTGTGTTTAATACCAAGACGAAATGTTCGTGCCTTGGTCCTACTGGTCTTACTGTTCTCTTGGGAGCCCTTGAGCTTACCGATGGCCAGAGGAACCGGCTGGACTCCTTTGAGACAATTCCTCTTCAGCGCATTGTATTGTATCATTGGCTGCATTAGACCTAGAGTAATGCTGGATGCCCAGGACCCGGTGGGCTGGTCCAGATGACAGGGGCAGCTGCGTGCCTCATGGAATCAGTCCTGGATGATGGCCATCAGGAGGCCAGAGCAGTACAGGACCAAGGTAGACGCAACAAAGTGGTGAACTGGCATATGCTCCCATATCTATATCTCCCATATTTCTTTCAGTAAAAATTTCTCTTTTTTGATGCATATATAGTCCTGGTATGGCAGATAATATCTCAAAAAAATAATTACCAGTATCAGCAGATATGCCAGTGTGTGTAGGTTTGATCAGAACCAAAAGACCAACCTTACTATTCCCTTTCTTAAAGTTTGTTCTAAAACCTGAGTTTTTCGGTCTGAACTATAGCTTGTTTTAGTTTTTAAAATTTTTCTTTTTTAGTTTCTTTTTTTGTGTGTGTCATTTCAAGCAGTTTCTTGGGGAACCATCTTGCCATCCTGAAAACCCAATGCATATGATGTGAATTAATCTGAATTTGAAAATAAAAGAACCTTTAAAAGGAGCCTTTTTTGTTTCTAACAGTGCTCACTGACCATGCTGTGCTGTTTGTAGGTCCAAGGAAGGCAGATGAAGCCTGGTTTTAATGTTGCCAATAATAATACATTTGTGTGTACATGTATTGCAAAGAAATTCATTACTGATTGTCTGTAGTTGGACAAAAATAATTAATCATTTATGGTAGAATCAAATTTTCAGGTCTTGTTTATGTCTGTTTCTATGATCCTCAGTCACAATAAGACTAAAGGCCTTTGCCCGCTAAGTCCATTTGAAATGGCTACAGATTAAAAAGAAAAACTAATCTGCAGAACGCATCCAAAAATCGGAGACTCAGTGTATAAAAGCACTCAACAGGTAAATTATCATGCAGGAGAGACTTTGTGTTCTTATAATCAAGAGTTTGATATTAAAATGTAGTGTAGGGAAGTTCTGTATTTCTTGACTTGTTTTGTGCCTTTTAAGCCGTATATATGGAGATTTGTATAAAATATTATAAGAACCTTTGATATTTTTAATTGATTAAATCATTTGAATGACATTTTTTGTAATTTAACTAATTTTGAAGCCTTGTTGGTTAGGCTTCATAGAACAAAATGCAACTATCATTTTTAAATGGACTTTCTTTTGTATCTTTAAAATAAGGCCTCAAACTATCTTAACTTTCACCACACTAAAAACAAAACTGCTACTAAATCATGCATTTAGGCTGCAACAGTCACAAAACATGTCCACAAAATCCTGGAGAAGCTGATTCATTATATTCTTTAGGGTTTAAACTGAATGGTGGAAATTAAAAGTATCTCTTACAAAGACATCCATCAGTAGTGCATTAAAAGAATTGTTTCATTAATTACTGGGGTTAAGAGGCATCATGCCATATGGTCTGACGCCATCTTGGCAGACAATTTGACAATCCTGTGAGAGAATTTC
The DNA here is from genome assembly GCF_018320785.1 of Cheilinus undulatus. Classification (NCBI taxonomy): domain Eukaryota; kingdom Metazoa; phylum Chordata; class Actinopteri; order Labriformes; family Labridae; genus Cheilinus; species Cheilinus undulatus. The sequence goes on from NC_054865.1 coordinate 16,421,882, forward strand.
ATCTCCCTGTGTGTCATGCATGAGCCGCATTGTGATATGAATCCTTTCACCTGCACTGCAGCTCAGACAGAAGCTCAGAAATGAAGCACAGACGTATGTGAAGTTATGACTGTGTGTACTCCTCAGAATCAGCCCCTCTCTGGCACATGAGCTCCATTCTAAAAGATGACTCTGTGTAAAACCATCATCATGTATTTTCATATAGATGAGCTATGGCTACCTGTGCTCCCAGCCATGCTTTTATTAATGGGGAGCTGTCAGGAGTGGGATGCTCTGCATATTCGCATATTAAACAGGCAGGGGGTTGAGATGCCCGGTTTATTACTGTTTGATATAAATCAGCTTAAAGCATCGCTCCACCTCCTGCTCCACCTCTTTTCTTCAGCTCTGAGGACGCTCTCCTTCCGCTCTTTCAGTCCTCTGCAGCACAAGTGTCTTTATCTCTATTTGCCTCGTCAATGATAATCCTGGAAATGCTTCTTCCTATAACTATGATACATGAGAAGCACAGTACATTTTTATAATAAGATACAGGACTTCCTCTTTACTAAATGGTATTTAGTCCTCCTTCCGCCTGCCTGGACAGAGATGAGCAGCATCCCAGCTGTCCTAATGTAGTTGAGTTATGAATACCGCTGCAACAGCGATTAAGCAGATGAAATTTAATCATAAAATTTCTTGAGACTGCCACTGTTTATGACTGTGTGCTTATTAAAATGCAACATGTTCCTCTACATTTGGATTCATTTTCATCGACATACCGCAGCGTTGCTGCTATTTAAGTTTCTACTGAAAGAAAAATCCTAAGGATTCTAAAATGTGATAAACTGAAGTCTAGAATAGAATAAACACAGATGTACAGAACTAGGATCAAACCCATTACAATTCTGATAATTAGATGAAAAAGTAGGCTTCTGTATGAAAGCATTGATTTTCTGTTCCCTTAGGTGATTTGTGGAACACAGCCTTCAATAAATTTGCGATTTGGCTCCATTTCTCTCTTTGTGAACAAATGATGATTTAGGATAACTGCTCCACACATTCCATGAGTGATCTGAGAATCCTTTTCATTATTTTCTATTTCTATTGAACAGAGGAAAACACATACAGGAACACACAGAGAGTTTTTTTTTTCTTTAGAGACTCTGCTTGCACTAAAACAAAATATGAATCTGGTAGAGATGCTACTTTCATTTACTGTTACCCTGCTCCTGAGATCTCCAGGGCTTCATACAGCCCAAATAAAAAAGGCGACAGCTTCATGTCTCAACACACAGCAATCGGTTTTCTGTGCCCTGTGTTTGCTTTTAATGAAGCACGAAGTCTTAAAATCTACAAAGATCTTTAGAAAATGGATAATGTGAATGTAAGTTTAGCCTTTTCTTGCTTTAGCTGTTCAATACAATTGAATGTGCAAAGAAAATAAATAGATTGGCTAGATTCGATGTCTGCCATCAGGCAGATGGATCTTGCAAAGCTCTGATTTGAAATGATTGCACCCATTGAGGAGAAAAAGGGGGGAAGCTATGGGCGTGGTTTAATTGTACTGCAAGCCAGTAAACAATGGCTGCTGGTGGAGCGATGCACATAGGGCCACATCACCCAGGAGGGGCTCACTTTGAGCATTTTTTTTTCTTCTCTCTCTAGACATCAGTCCAGTGATACAAAGTCAAGATTATGAATTAAAAAGTCAATAATATGACAGAAAAAAGTTATAATTGACTAAATGACTTTTTATCTCATAATTTTGACTTTGTATCTTTTAATCATGATTTTCTATCTCATAATTGAAAATTTTAATCTTATTCTTTGGATTTTTTTTTTTTCCCTACTTCCACGTTTTTCTTTTTTAAGTGGCAGAAATGGGCAGAAGTGGACTCACTTTGGCCAGGGGCGGCCCTGGGTGCAGTTCTGTTTTTTTATCCTGACTCCTTGTTCCAGATTGGTTCATACTTGTCAACCATGGCTTATGCAATTTTTTTTCCTAATAGGTCAATTAAAGGGTGAGTATATTTAAGTGGATGCAATCAATTTAATTACCCATGTTGTCACCACACATGTTTACAAAACACCCCTCCTTCAGAAGTGTCCTGGGCAGTCCAGTCTAGCTAAAGTACACAGAGCGTGCATGGCTGCAGTGTTAAATGGAGCGTCATGCTGGCACCTGTCCCTGCACAGGACCTGGGCTATGGCGTGCTCGCTCAGGCATGGCTGTGACACTAAACAGTTTATTTCCTGGCACAGCTCCAGACAACTAAATCATAATCGCCATTTTAAAGAAAAGAAAACAAAGTGAGCAGAAAAAGAACAAAACAATCCTCATGAGAGAAGGGTGCAGGTCCCACCATGATGCAGTTCATCTTGTTTTTAGCCTGATAATGAACCTAATGCCTCCTCAGCTGACTTATGAGCACATCACTGACAAATCACAGGAGTGATTCTCTGTCTAAGGCCTTTCTTCCTTTATTTCCTTCTGTTTGTGTTACTGTCTCACACTCTTTCTCCTGTAAATCTCTCTTCATCTCAAATTGCGTAATGCCACCTTGCAGCCAAATATCAGCTTGTTTAAAACAGAGGGGAAACAGTGTGAGGCTTTCCTTACATCTCTTGGTTTTAAAGTTTTTAAAACATAAACTTAAAGACAAAAATGAGTATGAATTTGATTTATTTGTTTCTTATCAAAAAGATGAAGAAAATTATATCTGATTTAGTATGAGAGCCCTATGTAGACTTACATCATATATATATATATATTTTTTTTACTGTTTTCCCCTGATAATAAATATGTTTTACTTGCTTTCTTAAGATCTATGTATATTTATTCAGATCTTTGTACTATGACACCAAGTTAATTTCTGGAGATCTTGCAAAAATGACTAAAATTAACTTAACACGGGAAAACAAGTGTTGATATTTTGAGGGATCAAGACAAAATAAGTCAAGATTTGGAGAAAATATCAGAAAAACAGAGTCAGGTATAATGTATGGATGCATGCCATGTTAGCGGGGCTGGGTGATATATTGAGCATATTCATTGTGTCACAGCTTTTGTCATGTGAGATGAATAAAACTGAGCCACATTGAACCATCGAGTATAAGTTACATGGAAGTTTTAAGTTGTCAGTGTGCAGTGGGCTCTATGCATGCATCACTTCTGCATTTGACATTAGGCTGCTCCCAGACTTACAGAGATTGAATGCAGAAGTGAACAGTGTATGATGGCGGTTTAGCTGCTGTTTGCAGGAGTTACCCAAGGTGACTGTCGATGACAGTGGCACACAGCAATGATGTCTAGAGGTGCTAGTAACCCACCTTTGAAACATCATTTTAGCACGTTTGGATGCCATTATGATAAAGAGTAAACACAAACGACAATTGATGGTTTACTTTTGGAGAGCAATGACAGTAGGTGCTGTTTTGGCTTAGTGTGTATCGTTGGACGGAAGTTGTCAGGCTGCCTAATTTTCCACCAGAAATACGTCACACCCAGCAGTGCATAGAGCCTGTGCTCTCTGGAGTTTTACTCCTCCCACAGTCTCTAAACTCTAAAGCACTCAGAAAATGAATACCATGCTCATGTTTGGTAAACCCTTTTTCAGCACTGCCTCAACTTTATAAAACAAAAACTATATTTTTAAGTTTATTTTACTGTATTAGATTTAGGGCCTCCAAAAGACACAACACCCCACAAAAAATGATTTTTAAAAACCATTATTTAAAACCATATATTGTCATTTTCCAAAAGAAATTACAATAGCTACACATAAATTATGAAAAAAATACCAGTGCCAGTCCTGTACAGCATGGTCCACTGCCCCCTATTTGGAACATTAATTTTTATATCAAATTAAAATGATCATATTTCCTGTTTTACTTGGCCTATTGACATCAAACAAAAACTGAAAGGAAGTTTGCAGATCATGCTTTCCACACAAAGTGATTGCAATGCGAAATGTGTCTTTGTTTCCATGGTGTCATGTGCCAAAAGTAGTGCATGAAGAACCATGGACACCTAAGAGCTATGAGAAGAAAGTTTGAGTATAGACTGAGGATTTGGTTCTGAAGTAAAACAGCACTGAATCTGTCATCAATGTGATGTGGAATCATTCTCTCTCTGTGCTACAGTGTAGTCAGCAAAGGAGGAAAAAGTCCAAGAGCATTATGCTCAAGTAAAAGTACAGTTACTCTGGTTGAAACTTACTTGAGTATATTTTTAAATCAGTACTTTTACTGTTACTTAAGAAGCACAAGTACCCCAAAAAGCTACTCAATTAGAGTACTTTGAGTAAATGTAACTAGTTACTTTCAACCTCTGGCAATAACCCAACACATCACCAAAGAAATGGCCCCATTAAGTGCTCGTGAGAAGACAGGATTTAAAGTTAAATTTCTCTGTTTTTTTTTTCTTTTTTTTTTTGTGAGCTTGTGAGTAATGTGCTTAATTCAACCTGATATTGATTTGACCCTTTCTGCATACACATTTAAAAAAATCCAATAGAAGGGTCTTCTTTAATCCTTATACTGGTATCATCAAAGGACTGAGTTAAACATTAATACAGTAATTTAGAGGAAATTTATCACTATATTTTTTTAGGCCATTTCACCCAGCTCTACCTGTTAGGGATTCAGTAGGGTTAAACAGTGACCATATTGTTTTTCTTTAACTTATATTCAACTGTGATTGGATTATACAGCTTCCAAAATATCAAAAACACACTGTACTACAGATATGTAGAATCAAATGCATTTATCATTATATGCACACATCCCTTGACTTTGCAAACCAGATGCTTTGGCCAGTTTCATGTCAGTCACCAGGCAGATCTGTCCTGCAAATCTTCAGTCTGGAATGTTTGTGTCCCGTCTGAGAACAAATGGACCAGTTGGTGGAGACATGTGAAGTTATTAGCTCTAGCGCTAACAGTTTAAGCAGAACTTGACTACATTTGTTTATTAAAAGAAGGGTAAAAACTACACTGAATGCTCTCCTTGATGCAATATATGTTTACACAGAGGGTCATTGGTTGTAATCCCATGACAAACTGAATGATCTGAATGCATGAACAATGCCAGCTAACTTCCCAAGCACTTGAGCAAGGCACCAACACTCATCTGAAGTGAGCTGCTGAGTACAGTGAGGATTTTTTAAAATTATTTTTCCACCATATTTTAGCTTAGTTTCATAATTGCGTCTGTTACTTTTCTGCACATAAACACTACATTTAGTACTGTTTAAAATCAGTACAGTAATACATTACCCATAAGGCCATCTATGGATCATTGTTAGTCTTATCTGTTTCTCAGTGGTGAAAGTAAAAAGATTAAGGACTCAGAGGGTCAGAGAGCCATGCTGAAGACAGAGGCCTACATGCTCGATAAGAACAGCAACTCTTGCCAAATAGTCTCCAAACAACAATGGTTCATAAATCACTGACTGTGTCCTCTCCTTCCCTCCTTTACTTCTTTCTGAGGGCTATTCTACTGTACTCCAGGAGTGAGTACATACCCTATTTTTTAGGGGGGGGATTCCCAGAGGTATTATTAATTACCCAAAATGCTGTTGGCTCTTTGGGTTTGGCGCTCCCAGTGCCGTAGGTCTAAACACCTCCCCTCCTCTGACCTTGGATAAGGAAGATTAATCGGATACACAGCCGTTTGGGAGACAAACACCCCCATAAAATTAGACTACATGACGACTTAGATTTGCAGTTTTAAAATCCATTATTTCAGTCTCTTGAGCTGCCATCTATCCATGTGTCACTCTGTTTTTCAATTTCTGCTTGTTTTTACAGCTCCCATCCAATCCATGCTCCTGGTGTTGGATGTTCAGGTCTCGTGGAGGGAGCGTTGTGTTGCGTGTGGTGGGCCACGCTGTGCAGCTTATGCATGTTTAATGTTGTTGAACATGAACGCACAGTCAGCCTGTCATAAACATGGCAGCTGGGACGCATAAAAGGTCATAAACCTGTCAATGAAATTAGAGTGGCATGTCCACCGGTGCCAGTTTACCCACACAACACCTGCTTGAGAAGAGGATAGGGACGAACGTTTGCCGCCGCTATCGTCGCAATCCCATAATGCAATGCTGCACTGCTTGCCAATAAATGTGGAGCTAAAGGAATTGCAGGAAAGCAATGGCTTCTTGTGCAACTCAATGACAGTTAAAGGTGTTCCCAGGGAGCAACTATTGCATCACACAGATGAATATTCATGCACTGGTTAAGTTAAACTATTAAGCATTATAGTGTGAAACTGTTACATATAGAGCACGTTAAAAGTAGCACAGTTCCTTTGAAAGAGTATTAAATCTGGTAAGATTTAAGCAAAAGTTAACGCATTTAAGTCTGTGACAAAACATAATGTGCACATCTTTATCTTTCAACATGTGTGGGAGGACTCGAGAAAGCGCCCTGGAGTGTGCTCCTCACTTTTTAGGTTAACTGTGTGTGCTACCAGCTGCCACAGGGTAAAAATAACACTCTTTTCCTCCACCATTATTCATTCAACTCCATTAATCACAAGAGCATTATCTGGCATGTGAAAATTCACTTGCTGATAAGGAATGCATGACCCCAATATGAGATTTCCGGCTATTGTACAGCCAGACTAATTGATCACAGTATGTTTCTGAGACCAGCTATCAGTCTGTATCTCTCTCTCTCTTTTTCACTTTCCCCTTCAATTATCTTTTCCTTCAGTGTTCAGAACATTTATAAACACATTTTGATTGCTGAAAAATCCAATAAAACAGTTTTTCATTCGTTTATTTGCAATGAAAAGCCAGCTTGGGATAATATGTCATTCTTAGTAGTCTTGAAGTATTTAGCCCAGTATAGAGGAGGGCTGAAATGATTCCTCCAGTAAAAAAAAAAAAAATCCTAAAGGCAAATTATCTTCTTTGAGGCTCTGTTTAAATCAGTCGTGTATCCATGTGTGCCCATGGTTTAGGTACAGACTGTGTTTTGCACGGATGCTTACTTGTTGCACAATGCAATTGTTTTCACTGTTGCATTACAGATGATGTGAAGCTTAAAAATCATCAGGGAGGAGAGAGAAGATGATGCAGTACTGTTGAAAGGTACACACCCTCCGTCTTCTATGCATGCACTGTCTGTGGCATTATTTCAGTTACAGCATTATACGAGCATATTAGCGGTGCAGTGTTGTAATGAAAGGTTTACCAAAAGTTTCAAAGAGGATGAAGAGACTATAAGGGCTGTAATACCCACACCTCTGTGTTAACACGCAGCACGCGCAGCCTGCAGGACCCACTCATATGAGACAGCTGTCAGTTTGAGTCTGCAGACTTCAGAGGATTTTGCAAACTTCACAGATTGACCTAAGTGTGAAACAGAGCAGAGACAGGCTTCACCATTAAAGCCCTGTTTTGGAGCTTTCTTTCCATCTGTCTCTCTCCATCCCGCATGCACATGTCAGGTGGTTCAGTAAATTCTCATTTATTCGATATTCAGCTCCCTCACATCTTGGTCAGAGCACGTTTATAAAAAGGTTTCAGCATCCCAAAGACTACATATTGATAATAAACAGATACCAGTCAAATAAAAACAGAGACTGATGCAGAGACACCGAAGAGGTCAGAGTTCAACATCATACAGTCAGGATCAGGCCATAGGAGCCACTTTACACCTTAAAAATATGCTGCTTTCTGGACCTAAAGAACTTTGTGGCACTTACTAATGTTGTTTCCTACTTTCTAGATCTTTGCTTGTGCTGTGCTTGCTCTTAGAAGTATGCTGCTCTGGACAAAAGATTCTGCCTAATGACAGTATATCATTGTAAATTGCACTTTAGACCAGGTGGACTGGCATTACCTGATTTTTGTCCTACTCAGCCATGGCCAGTGACTTGCTGGTCCTCTCCTTATGTTACTGATTTATTTTCAGATCCCAGATACATGCACGGGAGCTGTTTCATGCCATTTCTTGCCATGAGCAAAGTGGAAATGCAGCTCTGGAGTGCACAGTGGCGAGGAAAATGTACAGAGAAACCCTCTGCTGCAGCCACACACGCACAAGCTAGGTGATCTCCTGGGAAGAGAAAAAGATTTAAAATATTTCAGGAAAAAAAGACGTTTCTCTTATCGCTCTTCACTTAAAGCATCTGCTCATGTGTATGCTTATACTCTTAAATGATAAAACCTTACTGTGTGAGCATTATTTAAAAAGAACAAAAGAATACAATCAAATCAAATGTATCACTTACACACAGAAATATACAGTGATATAATAATCAGTGGATATCAATCATGGGAAAACCTCTTTGTTTTGTTATTTGTAGAAATATAGCTAAGAAGAGTAAAGATGTAAACTTCTTTGTTTCCATGATTTAATAAATCCCCGAGTTATATTAAAACAACCACAGGTGTTTAAAATGTAAATGTGGTATTTGAATAACTTAATACCTGTTTTATTTTACTTTGTAAATTGAAAAAAAAAAAAAAAAACACCCCAGCTCTCAATTATGGAATAAAACTAATCAAGAAAACAGGAAACATAGGGTGTGGCACAGACATTAGTTTGCGTGAAATTGCAAGATGGTCATGTGAAAAAAATTGACATCCATTTTAAATTAGGTGCAAAAAAAAAAAAAAAAAGAATTGTAAACAGATTAGTAAAGAAAGCAGGTTGGACAACATTAGTTTCAGCAGTAAGACATCGGAAAACAGAACTGGAAATTGGAATCAGCCAACTGTATTGGAATCGGTGCATCTCTACATGTTTTCTTAGGTCAGTTTTAGGAATGCTAACAAGCACATCAGTCATGTAGATTAAGCTCAAAAAGAGCATTTCCCATTCATAATTCTTTTACTTGTACCATAGAATCTAAATACAGAGTATTACAGTGGAGGCCAATCTTTGCTCAATCATCAGTCAGACTTTAAGGACAAATATTGTTTTTGAGTCTCTTTCTTCATTCTTGCACTATTAACCCTGTGGCCTTGTAACCAATAATCAAGAACAGTTGAAATGTATTAACCATCAATTTTAACACATTTCAACACCACACTTCAAAGAAAACGTTTTCTAGAATAAAAAAAACACCTGTGACCTTAGTAATGTGTGTGATTCACATGTTCTGGGCCAGTTCTTTGAACTGTCAGAGGAAACACAGGAACTGTGCGGTTACTTTCTGTCTTTGCACTTTCTATTATGTCAAAGGAAAATTACTGTTAATGTCACAGTGTTTTATAATGTCTAACCACTGAAAGACAACTTCTTCTTTCCCTTCAGATGACCTCATTCAAACACTGCAGTAGGTTTGTGTGAGAGTATAATCATTCTGTTGATACATGTGGGTGGTCGTGTGAGTAAAACATGATTACATCGCTGCTCAGATTCTCGCACTGACCACCCTGTGGTCTTCCCGGCCATGGCTACAAGGCAACCAATTTAAAGTGGTTTGTGGTCAGCAAACAGCCTTTGACCTCAGAGAGCAGCAGGAGGATCCTGGGAGTAAGGGGGTCAATGTGGGACGGAAAGCTTTGATTGAACATCTCAAGGCCTCATCTCTATAACATACTTCTTTCTTATCTTGTTGAATTATTAAAAAAATGTCCCCAGCATCCTGAAGACAGGTGGCCCTTCAACTTCCTATAACAAAAACAAAAATGTGGCGAAACAAGTAACAAGATAATTTGATATGTGACTTTACCCATTTATTGATTTTATAAATCAATCATGGCCAATATAATTTGGGTTTCTGACAAAAAACCTCTTTACTGTCAAAGTGAAAATAGATTTCTACAAAGTAATGTCAATTAAACAAATAAAATAAAATCAGTGATTTCTTAAATATTCACCCCCTTTAAAGTGACTGACCTAATTCAACAGAGATCCAGAAAATTGGTGCTAGTAGTCTCATTATTGGTGGAATGGGGATCACCTGAGGGCAGTGAATGTGTCTGAAGTGACTGTATCAGGCCATCCTCACAAACTGAGTGACCATGCAAGAAAGAGACTATTGAGAGAGGTCAGAGAGGTCACCAAGGCACCTATGACTACACTGAAGGAGTTACAAGCTTCAACAGTTGAGATGGGAGGGACTGGCAAAGAGAAATCCCCTTTTGAAGAAAACTTATACTAAATCTCGACTAGAGTTTGCCACAAAAGGCATGTGGGAGACTCCATGGTCAAGTTGGAGAAAGTTCTTTGTTCTAATGAGACCAAAATGGTGCTTTTTGGCCATCAGACAACACGCTATGTTTGGCAGGCACAAACACTGCACATCACCACAAACACACCATCCTCACTGTGAAGCATGGTGGTGGTAAAAGGGAAAATCCTGGAGGACATTCTTATTCAGTCTGCAAGAGAACTACAGCTGTGGAGAAGATTTATTTTCCATCTAGACAACGACCTGTAGCATACAGCGAAAGCTACACAGAAATGGCTTAAAGGCAGCTGGGTGAAAGTTCTGGAGTGGTGGAGTCAAAGCCCAGACCTCAATCCAACTGAAAATTTGTGGCTGGACTTGAAACGGTATGTTCACACTCAGTCCTTGTGGAAACTGACAGATCTTGAGCAGTTTTGCAAGAAGATGTGCGTGCCTGATTGAGACCTATCCACACAGACTCAGTGCTGTGATTACAGCCATAGGTGCATCTACTAAATACTGACCTGAAGTCACTTATTTTACATTACAAATTTGTATTAGTTGACAATACTTTGTAAAAATGTGGTTGTACTTTGGCACTGTCAAAAAGCCAGATTATATTAACCATGAAAAAAAGGTTAAAATATCTAAGGGGTTAAATACTTTTTATAGACACTGAAGAAATTATTCAAATTCCTTGCAAACTACATGGCTAATATAAATGAGAGCTATAAGAAAATCGGAGATGTGTGTAATTATGGCTTATAGAAATGAACTAGCACAACTAGGCCCAGGCATGCACAGAATAGCTACGCCACTTTGGGTCCAATTAAGCTGTATACATGCAAAAATCAATCAGTCACCACTGTGCCGTAGACTAGATTATTGCATCCAATGTCTGTTTTGTGAATAAGGAATAGAGAGGAATAAAGAGAATTATGCTCTTGTCTGTCTTGTGTTCTCCTGTGAGGTTTAGTCGTGTGTCATGTAATCAATAAAGTTTCAAATGCTAAAAAAAAGCAATTGTTTAAAATAATAATTTTTTGAAGAAGTTTTATATTTAATAAGTTATTCTCATTATTTTACATCAGGTAATTGCATCATCATCATCATCATTATCATAAAGGGTTCATAATTTATATTTTAAATGCTTTTGCAGTCAAGTTTGCATTAGTGTTAACTTGGTGGTGAAAACTTCAACGAGACGCTGCTGCTCTACAGAGGGAGTTTGTTGATTTACTAAAGGGAGGCACTTTTCCAAGCGGGCCTGTGGGTATCCAAGAAAACTTTTCAACACATGGCTCAATTGCTTGCAGGTTAAATGACAGTGGAATAGCCAGGCTGTTAATTTTCTTAACAGATCCAGATGTTAGGAGTGTGACAGAGAGGGGCTCAGGTTTCACAGACGCATGCGAGGGGTTACGTGTCAAGGCTGACTGATGAGTTGTGTGTGTGTGGGTGTGTGTGTGTGTGTGTAGGGTCACACGATTTGTTAATTTTTTTTATCAGAATAATTTCCTGTCTCCTCTCAATAAAACAATTTGTGAGCATATCACCGAATGCAGTAGATTTAAAAAAAAAAATCATCCATGCTTAATTTCGTCATCGTTTGGAGACTTGATAAGGCATTTCTTCATCATGCATTCATGCAAGTCTCTTGGCAAACTGTAGCACTGCTTGTCTCAGTCTGCAAAGGCCTTCAATACAATGGCCATTTGCTGGTAATGGCAATGGATTACTTTATTGTATTCTGTTTATGATCTGCATTGATCGTTCTCCCTCTGCTCTGTGTGCTGTGTAGTGTCATTTGCATGCTCAGATTCAGACATCCATTTTCCTTTTCAATAAGTGTTTGAAGCACTTTCCCAGCTGCAAAACACATCTTTGAAATTCTATTCAGAATGTCAACATGAGACGTTTCTTCTGTGAAGCATGTGTGTAGACAAGCATGAAATAACATGGGTTAGATATTTCATGTCCCGCTTAAATTACATCATCAGACATGACTGTCCTTTGCTCCTGAGCTTAGTGACTAAAGCTTTTGCTTTTTTCCATTCATGTTTGACACACAGGCTCTGCCATCTGCTGTCACAGAGTCCCTAAAGAGGCAGAACTCAACTCCTGTACTCCGTCCAGGTAAGTTAAGCTGTTTGAACACAGGTGTGATTGGGCATGCTCTTGTTTTGTTTGTTTTGATTGTGTATTAAGGTGGTTCTAACTTTTAACTCAAGCAGGGTTGGCAAGCAGGGTTTACTGTCAGCTCTACATCTGCTTTTTTCATAATTTCAGTCTTCCTTTGAAAGGTTTTGTCTTCTGTTGAGCATAAAATGAGTAAACCCTTCTTGAGTGGAGGCAGTAAATTATAATTACCTCCCCCAAGGAGGTTATGTGATCAGCAGGGTTTTGTTAGTTTGTTAGTTTTTTTGTTAGCAACATAACTCAAAAAGTTGGGGACAGATTTTGATGAAATTTTCAGGAAATGTCAGAAATGGCATAAAAAGGAACTGATTAGATTTTGGGAGTGATCCAGATCACCGTCTGGATCCAGGAGTTTTTTTTAAAGTATTCTTTACTATTGTGAGATAGGGGTAATGGCGGTGGTCTGTGCCCTCCGAGTGCTTTTCTAGTTAGAGTAATGACTTGTAATAAATAAATAAATGAGTGAAGATCACTTGCGTTACTTCAACACCCCACGTGTTCATCTGTCTGTAGCCAGCTTACAGTTACAGTAGCTTCAGTATATGTGAAAAGTGCATTCCTTTTTCTGTGGTATGGATTATTTAACTCAGCTCAGTAAGAAGAGTCGGATTTTCAGCTTCCAAACGGCTCTTTATTTTATACCATTTTGAATTCATTAGATCAGCAAAATTTTGCAAGTGTAATGTATAATTGATTTTGTGCTGGTATTTTACTCCAACTGTGCTGAAATGATTGAATTAATAAAAATCCCAAGTAATTATTTAATTAAATATCACATTTCCCTTTAGTGTATTGTGGGCCAGTTGAAATCTGCTTACTGCCTGGGCCTTATGACATCCCTGATATCAAACAATATTGTTACACTATAAAGCTGAGTCCTTAGGTTGGATAAAAGATCAGCACTATTCTGTCAACCAATTTATTACAATTTAAAGTGGTAATGTTCTCAAGTGGCTATTTCCATATTTGGCTGAAAGTGCATTTAAATTGCGCTTGACCTAAAGTAGAGAAAATGCTCAAAAAGCAGTTGAATTCATTACAGGGTCATTGTGTTAGTTGGTATGATGTGAGCCTGGTGTGCTGAGTAGAGTGTGGCTAATATTAGCTGCTAGCTCCAGAAGCCTATTTTTCTCTTTGCAGATTAATATCATGCTCAGTGTGGTTATTCATCACTTGGGTCGAGTGATTATACATAAGTATAACGCTCAGCAGCCTTCATACAATTTTTTTCAGTTTTTTTTTTTTTTAATACTGCCTAACAAAGCTGTTCATATGACATGTTAACCCCTTACTTCTCATGTTAATGTACAGCAAAGAGAAGTTCTGGTAGGAAGGGAGGGGCCATTAACTTACTGGTGGATGGCTTTATTACAGTTTTAAAGGGGGATTTGACAGTGGTTTTAGACCTGTGTTTGGAAAATTGCTAGATAATTAGTTTAACTCAACCCTCACCAATGGATATGAACTTTGAGTAATGACCGAAAGAATGAGATCTTGGGTACAAGCGGTCGAAGTGAGATCCTTAGGAGGGTGGCTTGGCTCAGCCTTAGGGTTAAGGTGAGGAGCTCGGACATCCAGAGTAGTGGCGCTGCTCCTTTATGTCGAAAGGAGCCAGTTGAGGTGGTTCAGGCATCTGATCAGGATGCCTCCTGGGTGACTTCCTGTGGAGGTCTTCCGGGCACGTCCAACTGGGAAGAGACCCCGCGGCAGACCCAGAACTTGCTGGACGGATTATATATCCCATCTAGCCCCATCCCATCCCATCAAGGTGCTTGGAGCACCTTGGAATCCCTCAGGAGGAACTAGAAAATGTTGCTGGGGAGAGGAACATCTGGGTTGACCTGCTTTGTCTGCTGCCACCATGACCCGACTCCAGATGAGCGGAAGAAGATGGATGGATGGATGGATGGATGGATGGATGGATGGAATTAGTTTAACCAACTCTTAAATTGTGCAATTGTTATCCAAATTTAACCATTAAATTGGCTAACTGTATCCCTGGTTTAAAGGGGGAAAAAAGCATCTTTCAAAGGGGATTTGGATCCAATCATTCACATAAAAGAGCAGTTTTATATGTTTTTTGTTTTATTTTTGCCCTTTATTGTAAAATAATTATATCCCAGTATTACAAAATTACAATAGATTATGCATTTGTATGCATATTCAGATATCACAAGCACCCCTCCCCCATATCAGTGCATAAAATGACAGAAAAAGGATTTTATAAGTCACTTCTATGTTACTGAAATTTGAGTTTAATGTCTCTCTTGCTTAGGCTGGCCACACATACGATTTTCAAAATCTTAAACAATTTTGAAAACATGGGAGACCACAGACATACAGACAAATTCAAACAATTTTTCAGCACACACTAGCCGACTCAGCAGGACTGTCAGACCAATGCGTGATCACATGACTTCAAAAGAATAACAAACATGTATGTTAATTGATACTGTCGGATTGTCCCTCCGTCACAGGCTGGTATGTGTTACAGGTGTGCAGCAAAAATCATAAAACAAGTAAAATAATCAGGATGAAATCCTGGCTGGAATGAAGGCACAGTTGCGTTTTTGTTTGTGAGCAGTGAAAGTACGTAACATCTGGCTGGTGACGCTACCTGGTCTGCTTGCTCTCATTGGTTGTTGTGGGTACTCCATCAGAGACACTAAGACCAATCCTATTATCAAACATCCTTGATACTTACTTTATCACTTGGGTCTGCTCCATCACATGTCCATGACAATAATACCGTTACATCTAACTTTTTAGCACCCCATGGATGTGGGCGGCCTGGTTATGATTCCGAGCTGCGGATCACTTCCCACATGTCTCTCCCCCACCCTCTCATCCCTGTTTCTGATTCTATCCACTCTATCCTCAACAGCTAAAATGTACGCATACTGAATGAGAAAATATTGCATTCTAAAATATTAGAATTTTTCTAATTAGTGTGATAAATTCAAAACCATGTGTGTGTGTTTATTCTAATTTCTTATCCTGCGATAACAGTAACATTGACATTGATTTGCAGACCTATTTCCTTGATTCTGTGTTGTGTGTGAATGTTTATGTTACTCTTCTGTAAGCCTGCACACAGCCCCGTGTTTCTAAGCATAGATGTATGCCTGTTGACCTCTGTTCATTATATTTTCATGAGTCATGCAGTATAACTTGGACCATTCCCCCCCTTGCTCCCTGTTGCCCTCCAGTCCAATCCACTCTCATGGCAGTGATGTGCACAACTCCCTCCTGGCTGTATATCATCTCAGGCTTCCTCTCACTGGTTTGTGTTTGTTTTTCCAGATGCTCTGCCCTGTCTCTCCCACTGAGACTATAAGGAGACGATTCTCCGAGCAGAGGAGGGCTAGACACACGCCTGTGCTTCTTTAAAAGAGGGGGAAGGGGGCTGGGTTTGTTTGAATCAATAGAGTGGCTCTTCAATCTGAAGCAGAGAAGCTGAGTGGTCAGGAGACTGTTGCACGTATGGTTGATATGGACTGAGGTTAAGTGGATGCATGCTTTGTACATATTGACAGTACAGAGATCATGCAAGTCCTGTACTGGACTTTTGTGGCGATTGTAGAAATACCACAGCTAGGCTTATGAGGCAACTTTGCTTTTCTTCTTTGTTTTACAGTTGTTTTGGACAATTGATAACTAAACAAAAAAAACAAAATATTGACAGTAGATAAACAGGAACATTTGGAGAAGAGACAAGCAAGCTACAGGTCTTTGCATGCTGAGTCTGTTATTTTTGGGTGTGTTTATTTGGTCCGTAAACTGAAGAAAAAAAAAAACACAATTGTACTTAGACGAAATGTTAGAAATATTGCTTTTATTTTGCAAGAAACTGTCATGGAAATTCAGGTTCTGTTGGCTGTGAGTACAAACTCTGACACTAGTATAGCCAATCAGGTTTCAGTTTAGGGTAGCAAGAGCAGTATTAAGGCATATTCCTAACACTGCATTAGGCTGCATGTGTTGAGTGAAGCATTTTGTTTACATAAAAATTGAATTGTTTACTTGCAATCCTAATTATCTCCTGAGTTTAGTTTGCAAAGGAGATCAATAATGCAATTTCAAGTAATGTGCATGCTTGCAGTTTGTTGCATGACTGCTCACTTATGAAGATGATGATTGCCTTTAAATTTTACATGCTTGTGTGCCACATGGGACATGACTAACTCAGTAAACAATTTCACTCATGGTGAAAAA
The DNA here is from genome assembly GCF_018320785.1 of Cheilinus undulatus. Lineage (NCBI taxonomy): Eukaryota > Metazoa > Chordata > Actinopteri > Labriformes > Labridae > Cheilinus > Cheilinus undulatus. The sequence goes on from NC_054865.1 coordinate 16,438,409, forward strand.
GTTTATAAACTTAAAAAAACTGCAACAATTCACCAGAAACATGAACAGAGGAATCTCAGCAATGATTACTGTACCAGGGTGTCTGCTGGGTCTTAAAAAAGTATTGAAAGTCTTACATGCAAGACTAGAAGGTCTTAAATTTTGAAGAAGTTTATATTGCTTTTTTTTTTAAAGCCTATCCGTCTAAAGAGGTTGTACGATAGATCTTCTGTTTTTGTTTTTTATATTCAGATTTAATCACACATGAGATGTTTTGAAATTCAGCCATATCTGACTTGAATAATTCCCAGATGTATGGAGATAAATTATTGGAATGAATAAAACTCAATTATTGTGAGCTTTGGTTGATCAGCTGCAACAGTTAAGTGATGACTGGCACGTCAATGCTTGAAAATTAGAATAAAAGATAATAAGCCTCCTGAAAGCATAATTTTCATACTACCATGAAAAAATACTACTGACATTGCTTTGACTTTTCTTTTTGTCACAGTCTTGTCTTAACATCAGCACAAAATAAACGTGCACAACGGTATGGTTTGACGATGTGTTAGGCCAAAAAATGTATGAAGAGGGTCTTTTAAAAGGATCTAAAACTGTGGTTCTCAACTGGTGGGTTGGGACCCAAAAGTGGGTCATGGAGCCCTTTTCAGTGGGTCGTGAATGTGCTCCGGAAATAAAACTGTGTCAAAAATGTCAACAAAACTCTTTCAAAACAAGCATTTTTCAAACTGGTTCGAACTGGGATATTTTTCATTAGATAATCATGATTGGTCAAACACGATCAGAAATTTGGGTCACAAGTTTTTCCCTGGGAAGTTGATGGTGGGTCCCGAGGCTCGACCAGTTGAGAACCACTAATCTAAACAACACAGTTCAAAACATCTAAGACACATATAAACACTCTGCCTGAGAGCATCATGGGAAAATTCTGCAAACATATGCAGATTTGAAATGGCAGTGGGTGGGGCTTAACTCTCTACACAGTTGGATGGATCAACACTGTCAAATAACTAAAGACCATTTAACTCAGAATGGAGTTAATTCAGTTAACACTGAGGAATCAGTGCTCCAGTTTTTACTGTGTGGATGTGAAAGCAGAGGGGGTCAGAGACGTTTCTGATGCTAACACATTTAAAGGCTATGTATGAATATAGGAGAGTGGAGGAGCCCAGCTTCAATTGTGTATTACAAGTGCTGAAGCCTAGTTATATAAACTAGTCTGCAGGCTGTCACCAGTTCACATGAGCAGTGATTAAAAGGAATAATCTTACACCTACTGTTCTTAACCATGGTATAACAGCATACTTCATATACAAATGTGCTTTTTTCCTGTAAATATTCTTCATTAAGTATTTTCAGTATATTTCACTATATTTTCATCACATTTTCATTTTTTCTGTCTCAGTTTGGGATGTTAAAGTGTGCTTTCTCCCCACAGTCACCTCAGCCCACCTGGCCTGTCTAAAGGCCACTAATAAAGCAGAGTTTAAGAGGCTCAGAAGTATCCTGCTGTAATACCATTAATTATTATTGGCATTTAAGAGGATGAGCAGGGCTGGTAGGTACACAGGGACATGCTTTTTACTGTCCTGTGCACTCAGAGGTTTACAATGAGGCCTTCTCCTGCCATACAAGAGGCTCACACAATGATCAGTGTGAAGAGAAAGAACCTGTAGGCGTTCTTTCTGATCCTGTATCACTGTAGAGAGGCTTTCACAGTCAATAAATTGGTCATATAAAAGTCTCTTCTTAAGAAATTTTCAGCTGTATTTACAGCATGGAGCCATGAAAAAGTTGGATGTTATTAAAAGCACAGTCATTAGGTTAGATTTAATTAAAAAAGGCAGTGGCGTTGCTTCATATTCCCCCTTCTCTCTGTGTTTCCCAGGAAATGATAAAGATTTAATCCAATTAGCTCGGCACTGTTTCACCAGACTGCAAAGGGGAATAGACTCTAATTGGGCTGAAGACAATTAGCTGAATTAATTCCAACAGAAGTCGGAGAATATTGTCAGATTTAAACAACATTCCCTCCGCCAGCTCCGCCAGACGCTCCCTCATTTCATTTTATTCAAATAAGACTATGTTAAGCAGCAATGTTACTGTGGCTCATCTCTTGTAGAGCAACTGCTCAGAACATATTTATTCATGTTGGTGTGTTTTTCAGTCCTACTGTAAATAATTGACTGTGTAAACTTGTTAACTCTCATAAAGCAGATTGCTCAAGCCCTATCAGCAGAGATAAATCTCACCTCTAACCTCCTTTATCACAATCACACTTTTTGGATTGATTTCTTCATTCTTTTAATTTATTGTCATAATAGCATTATATTATAAATGATAAAGAATGAAGATGACTGAAAGCATCTGCATGTTGCTTATAATAGAACAAGTGAGACATTATAAAGAAACTCATTAAGCATCCACAACAAGCTCAGTGGTAATAATCATTCAACATTTCAAAAGTCGCTCTTAAAAACACAGATTTAGTTGTTAAGACTCTTCATTAAGACTTTATGGGCATGGACAATCACATTTTTATGCACATCAATTTCATAAAGCATTTTTGTGGTTATCAGAATAGTGTAGCACTAAGTCGTCTTAGGAAGAAGTAGAATCCCTAAGAAAATGGTTATCAACCCTGTGATTGGATGGTGAGTTACAAAATGCTTTGCTATCCACAACACTTGGTATGCTTAGGTGATAGCTGCTGAGATTTTCCTTGTATTTGTTCTCTTAGATTTACAATGCAGTCTTCAGACCCCCATCCCTTTTTATGTAGTTGTGAAAACGAAGTTTTTGCAAATTTATTAAATATCAGAAAATAATATATCACATTGACTAGTGATGTACAATAAGTATTTTTTTAACCAATATAATAATCGATAATGTCTTACTCCTGATGGCGGATAACAGACAGGAACTGATATTTTTTTCTATTATTTACTTTGAAAAGAAGATTATTTTCTGTATGAATAGATATCTCTGAATAACAGAGGTTTATATATATATATAAGAGATATTTATAACCTCTGAATATCTGACATCACTCATGTTAATATCAAAAATTTAAAGAACAGTTCTGACTTTACTTATTCTTTTTACTTTTATTAGTACATTTCTGCACCAAACTAAGTATCATAAACTAAGAGCCCCCCTTTTTTTTCTTTTGGAGAAGGTTTTTTCACTTTTGGTGTGATAAATGTCTTGACAAACTGTCAAACCTGACATTTCAATCAACTCAACAAGAATTTAAGGCCTGTTTCCCGAAAAAAAAAAAAAAAAAAAAAAAAAAAAAAAGGTGATACAAATGTATTTATTCTCATTACAGCATCCTTATATTATTTATTTTTATTTCATTTTAATTTACTTTTAATTTTATGTAATGAAATTTTATTCTACACTTTAACCTAACCTCCAGTTTTTTGTCATTTTAAACCTTTGACATGGCGTTTCCTCAGTGGGTGCACATGTTTCCTGTCCTTATAGAGTCTTTTATTAATGATGCATTTTGCCAATACTGTGTATGGATTGCGGATTGCAAGTGGATTTTGGTCACATTTTCTTTTACCTTCTTTTATTTATCTGTCCGTTTGTAAAGCACTGTGTGCTACATTGTCTTGTATGAAAAGTGCTATATAAATAAAGTTTGATTGATTGATTGAAAAAAGTAGAGTGCATTTTTCAGTGTTCTAATCAAGGAACTAAAAGCCTGCTGCTTATTATTAAGAGAGCTGATGTTTTTTCCTTTAAATTCTGAATATGTGCATACATATTTCTTAACAGAGGGAGGTAAAAACTGTTTAGTGCTACATCAGTCAATATTAGGGGTACTGGATTTTTATCTGTTATGCTGATATTCACAGATTTATTTCAGCGTAAACAGATATCATTACTGTCATTTAAATGAGTATTTCCGACCAAAGATTTCAGTCCTTTAAACACACTTTAAAGTTTAAGGATGAACACAGAAACAAATTTAAGTCCTTATGACACATTTTAAAGTGTAAGGATTGATGGTAAACACAAAAAAGACCTCAACTGACATTGGTCTGTCGGCATTGGTATACATGGCCATAATTTCAATTGAAATATGCTGATATTCACAGCCAAAATACTGGTTGTAAGTACATCCAAAAATGTTTATATCTGCCGATACCGATATCACGCCAATAACATTGTAATGTCTGCAGTATTTGTGGAAGTACCAGACAGTTAATCTCTTTGCAGGATGGCTTTATTTTCTCTTAACTCGGCATTCAGAATGCACTAAACAAGACTACTGTTTTGGCCGTAACCCACGCCAACTCAAACTCTCTCAGTCTGTGGAACCACACACACGGGGGCCTCCTTACAACATTACAGCTCCAGCTATCAGCAGCCAATCAGTGAGCTGCATTCATGTGGTCTTAAAGCAACAGTAACCTCAACATAAACACGCATCATGGACATCTACATTGTATAACTTAGGGTTGTAACAATATCTTCCATCCCTATCCAAAGTAATGTTGTCTGTGGTTAAACTGATGTTATTGACAACGTTATCTATCAGACTGTGAATGAAACCACATCAAACTGAGGAGGCACATCTTAAAAGTAGCAAAACTTTAAAACTTTCTGCAGTTTCAGCATTTTCCCTCGCATTGGCATCAGCTTGGTTCTAATGCTAGCAATTAATGCTACTGGCTACTGCAACTTCCTGTTCTGCCATCATTGGCATGAAAACTCTTTTGTGGCTAACAAGATCTTTTGTGATAAAACCTGGGGAGTTTCTCCTCCTGGTATCACTGCGGAGGATGTTTTGCAAACACAGTCACATTATCCTCATCTGTGGTTATGGCACAGCAGAGGCTTCTTCTTCTCTGGGGCTTAATGACTAATCTTATGCCATGACACCACCTACTGTTTCGAAATGTGTTGTTTTTACGAGGGAGTCGAAAAGTGCCTTAATTCATGGTGGATTTTATTGGTTGAAATTGTATTACTGGAATAATAAGATTTAAAGGGGACACATTTTGCGGTTTTAAGACAAGTTTATATCATTCTCACAGATCCTCAAAAAATGCCTGTGAAGTTTGATGCTGAAAAAACACTCCAGGATCGTATTTTTGCAGGTCTAAAAACCCCTCTGTTTCAGCCCTACTCAGAACAAGCCGTTTCTGTGTCTGTGGCTTTAAATGTTAATGAGCTGTCTGACTCTGCCCTTGACCACACCCCTCTCATGAAAATTGATGCACTCTTAATGTTACAGACACTTTCATCCAAAGTTAAGGATCTAACTGGGATTTGAACCAGCACTCTCCCAAATCAAAATCAGCAGGATAACCCACTGAGCAATCCAGCGCCTCAGCTGGAAGCTGAGAGGAAGATCAGGAGAGGAGTGCTGACCTTTCTTCCAAGCGGGGAGGGCCAACCAAACCTGGGGGCGGGTGCCCCATGTGAGGTCATGAGGGGAAAATCTGAGAACGGCTCGTTTCAGCACACATTTTCTGAAAGATGGAGAAAGAGAGGGGGGGAAGGGAATGGATTTTTCTGATACTTTGGGGGATTGTGGACAGGCCAGGGGCACAATATTCTTGTTAGAACAGCCTGAAAAAGTTATTTTTACATAATGTCCCCTTTAATAAGGTATTTGTTATATTAGACAATAATTTATTGGTAACGATAATTATTGTAATTTAGACCCTTTATAAAAACACTCGTTATTCAGCTTAGGTGTCTCCCATTTCACTTCATCTTTGCTGAGATGTTTCTACACCTTGATTGGAATCCACCTGTAGTGAATTACACTGATTACACACCTCTCTATAGAAGGCTTCACAGCTGACAATACATATCAGAGCAAAAACATCCTTAAGGTCAAATGGACTGCTTGCAGAGCTCAGAGACAGGATTGTTGCAAGGCAAATATCTTGGGAAGGCTACAGAAAAATTTCTGCTGCACTGAAAGTTTCCAAAAGTTCTGTGGCCTCCATACTACTCAGATGGAAGTTTGGCACAACCAAGACTTTCAAGAACTTGCTGCCCAGCCAAACTGAACAATCTGGGGAGATGGGCCTTAGTCAGAGACATGACCAAGAGCCCTGTGGTCACTCTGACTGAGCTCAAGAGATCCTGTGTGGAGATAGAACAAAATTTCAGAGGGACAGTCATCGCTGCAGCCCAGGCTTCATGGCAGAGTGGCTGGAAGGAGGCCTCTCCCCAGTGCAAAACACGTGAAATCTTGCTTGGAGTTTTCAAAATGCTCAATGTAAAAGCTAAGCTTTCATGTGTTTTGCACTGAGGAGAGGCTTCTGTCTAGTCACTCTGCCCTAAGGTATTAATACCAAAGTGTAACCCCACCCTATTTAAACCCAGCATCCTTAGGGTTAACAAACTTCAGTGGCAACATGTCCAGTTTGATCTTAAACTCAATATATTTGATAATACATTTCATTGACACACGCCTGAATGTAACAGTTGCAATCTTTTTTGGAATATGCACTTAAAGCTGCTTTAATGTTAAATAGTAATCTTTTTAAATTTGATTAAATTCCCTGGATATATTTATCATTGTAGGCACATAATAAGAGAATCAGGCTTTGGTCCTTCCTGCCAGCATCTATTCACTTTCACCAGGTCAACACCTTACTGAAGCAGTGCCCACAGTTGACTTTGTTCAGCAGATAAATGGAAAGTAGATGTAGAGCAAAAAATGCAGAACACAGGACAAGGAGCGGGAGGGGGCATGGATGGCCCTCAGTTGGATCAAAGATCAATAGAAATAGAGAAGCAACCAGGATCCTGGAGCGGTCAGGTTTAACCCCCCTCTTTTTTCTTCTAAACAAATGCATTTCAAGCAGGCTTAGGGAGCACCCCTGCTAACAATGACAAACGACAGCACATGGAGTTTTCTCTCTCTATTAACATAAAGTAATATAAACCGAAGGACACTAGTCTATAGAGAGAGTTAGGGGCTAATGTTCCATATCAGATGTGGACAATGTCAGGACTGAATACAGATTAGGCTGTGTCCTTCTCTCCCGGGGGGAATTAAGGGGTTGACACCATTCTAGCTGCCAAGTGTATTATTATAACATGCTGGTGCCAGGCCTGTCTTCCCTGGACTATTAACCCCACTGTCCCCAAAGCACTCTGCCACTGTCCCTCAAAACCATAACACCAGATAGGTTTGCCAGCTTCAGCTTATTGTACTTTATTGTACTTTACTTCTCTTATCCCCCCACTCTGGCCTGCTGTAAACTTCACAATAAGACTCTCCTTAGGCCTCTGCACTGTCATTATATTATACTGCTCCATGTAACCTGGGTTTATTTAACGTCTCTCACTTTGATTAAACACCACAATGCCATCAGTGTATACAGGGGTCAGGATTCGCAGGGTGTATAAAGTGCAGAGTGACTGATCCTGTGCACTTTCACAGAGGAGTAAGAGTGCAGTGCTGTCAGCTCAATCTGTATGCTGATGATAGATTGCTGTCCATTTTCAGTATTGGTAAGGCTCATTGCACATGAGGTATCAGGTGGGTGGAATGATTATCGGAATAGCAACGCTTTGAAAAAGCAGAAGTACACTGTGCCCTGTCGCGGTTACGTAGGCGTTTGTCTTATGCAATCTTGTTAGAAGTTGCAGGAAAATATCGCTGCATGTGTTGTCTGTATTTGAATGTGGTAATGTTATTTTTTTATCAAGGTAATCTAAATACTTAAATAGAAATAGATGTCTTTCAGTGAATATTCAACTCTCAAAAAACTATTCTCCAGCAAATGAAACCCTTTTAAACTTTCCAAATAGTCGTCAAGAAAATAGGTGAGAAACAGAGAAGAAAATTAGATGGGGAGGAAGAATAGAAAAACCATGGCTACAGAAAAATCTTTCATGTAGATTTTTTAAATGTCTGGAAGAACTAAAAACTTCGGATTTTGTCATATTTTGTTCTTTTACTTTTTTCAAAGTTATATTTTGGGGCTTTTTATGCTTTTATTTTGGGAGGAGGACAGTGGAGAGAGTTGGAAAAGGGGATGACAGAGTGGGGGGTGAGATTTGCAGGAAAGAAGCCTCAGGCCGGACATGAACCCAGACCACACACGTACATCAGGTGCAACCTAACTGCTAGGCCAACTGCGCCTCCGAATTTCTATTTTGAAAGCAGTAGTTTCATCGAGAGAGTGAGGTATTATTGAGAATTTGCAATCAAATCATATTGTAGCTCGTAAAAAAAAAGAATGGACAGCACAAAAGCTGCCAAGAAGTGAAGCAAACTATTTAAATTTCCCCCACTGAGGCCTAGGTCTTCACCTCATCCATGTTAACAGTTGGAACAGTGATCACATTTTGATTACTGACTTAATATTACTGAGTGATACATACAGATGCTAACTTTATTACTTTATGTGTGCAATACTGGTATAAAACTAATCAAGTGTTCAAAACTGAGATTCAAGTGCTAATTTGAGTGTAACCCTCTATGACATACAGTAATCTTGAACATTTATGCCACTCAAGATAGGCCAACTATAGTTACAATAACTGAAAGGTGCACACTGAACCAGAAAGTCCTCTTCCATCTTGTTCAATATACTATCCATTATGTACTGAGATTTCTCAGGTGAGACTTCTCTAACTGAGTTAGTAACCTCACTTATGGTGCAACAGAGTCTAATGCCCAAAGCATAGATGGTAAAAAGAATTGAGCAAAGCCAATGTGATGTGAGTCATTTGATTACAGTAGGTGGATTCAAACAGCTTTTGAGGCCAGTCTGGACGGCCTCCATATTGGAATTGCTGACTCAAACTTTTGATCAACCTAACAGCAGACAAGAGCCCACCCACTGAGCTGGACTTCCTGTCAGCTAAGCTATCACTAAAGCTAGCCTTCTGGTTGACAGATAGGTGGTGCATTCCTGTCAAGGTATCTGTCAGTCAAATGAGGTGTACCAATCGGTGCACAGTGAGGTTTTTCCTAAATATAATCAAAACAAGTGTGGCACAAAAACATCCACCCTTCTGTACAGTGAGTGCTCATGAAGACAGTAGCTAATGAGACATGTTTTGTTTTCTGAACCAGGCTGAAAAACAGTTTATTTCTAGTGTAAAAAGTGACTTTTTAACATGTGTTGTGTATGTGACTTCTGGTGATTCTGCAGCCAGCCTAATGTGGACACTTGCCGTATTGATCATTTTTGCACTTCCTTATTGGCTTCATTTTTCAGGACTGGAGGTTGCCACTTGGCCCAAAGGTATTCTGGAAAACTCATTATTAATTGCCAATTAAGGGATAATTATCAGATACTTAGAGTACAATGACAAAAATACTTATGTTGACTGAGTATTGTTTACTTAAAATAAAAATGGTCTATCATCTCAGAAAAATAGAGCTGAAATAGCTATTTTGGGTTTTTAAATTAATGCAACAATTTTTTTTTAAACAAACTTTAAACTGTTTGGTCTTATTGTGTGCCACACAACATTAGCATTCCCCCCAATGGTGGGACCTCCCTTTAAAGCCTGTGACCTCAAATAGTAGCCAGAAAATTTGAATTTTTGGGGACTGATATGTTTATTTAACCTTCTACAGAAATCCCCCAAAAAGAAAAAATGCCATAAAATGTCTCTTTGTTGTATGATATTCAATACATCAGACATTTCTGGTAATTGATAATCCATTGGTGGGCATGTTTTTTTTTTTTTTTTTTTTTGTTTGTTTTGTTTTTTTTTTTTTTAATCATTTATCAGATTGTATTCAAGGGTGATTAGGAAATTTTGATCATGTTGATTGGACAAAGGCATCACAAAAATGTGTATCATATACCACACAATTGGCTTTAGGGTTAACTGAGCTGGTTACTTCACTCAAGCAAAAATGATAAATGCCCAAAGGCCTTCTGGGAAAACTCTGTCAATTAGGGGATAAAAGTCAAATAATTTGAGTAGATTAAGGAAAACAGCCCAAACTTTCTCCTTGTTGCCCTTCTTGTTGTTACTTCATAGTGGATTTAAGAACATCTGGTGTGTGTTGTTCTTGGTGGTGGTAAAGTAACATCAGATTTGGCCGTAAAAGCCATAATAAGCTCAATAGCTTCTGCAGCACGAACACAACCCTGTAATCCACCATTGTTGTTTTGGTCCGACACACACACGTGGCTTAAGTGGGTTACGCTATGTGTGATGTAATCGTTTCAAGAAAGATGCTGTTGGCTGTCCATACGGAGATGAAATGGTAAGCATTCACAGATTTGTTCACTCTGGGACCTGGTTGCAAAAAGAAAGGTTAAGGCCTCCTAAAACGCTGTTTCCATGTGGATGAAATGCTGATATGACAAAAAACATTTGCATATACTCCTGAATCCATCTCTGTGTGGAGGGGGCCTAAAGAGAAGAGTTCAATCAGCTCAGAAAAAACGAGTTGACTCAATTTTGTAACCACCTTTTACTGTCAGGTCTTACAGTGCAGCGAATAAAGTTACAAGTTGTAAATACTTTATTTGTTTAAAACAAGTAACCCTAAGTAAACAGAGTTATTTGACTTTTATGGCCAAAGAGTTCAAGTAACTTATTTATTAAGTAATTGTAACAGGTTACAAAAACGAGAGTTAGTTCAACTCAGTGTTTTTGAGTAAAACTGATGTCAGTTTTTAGTGTATTTACTTTTTTGAGAAGTTTAATTTTAACAACCAAATTGCTGTAAAAGAAGCATGTAACATCATAATTGACAACTCTGCTGACAGTGGCTCCATCCTTGCTGGTTTAGACGGTTAAATTGGGAATGGCAAATGGAAATGTGACAAACACGTCAAGAGTCAAGGAACTTTCCATAACCATGAGTGTCTGCGTGATATGGACACAATAATCGGTTCTAGTTCGAACTGTACTGTCCTGAGGCATCTTTGAAATTTCATTGGTAAGTAAAATGTGCTTTGGATGAGGGAAGGAAAGGGGCAGGAATGCCCTGGTTTTACCAGCGAGACCCTTCTACCAGGCTTCAAATAACTTAACTGGCGTTATATGTCTATGGCCAACATTATGGTGTATTGGCTCAGATTTAACCCAATGGAGGTTGTTAGACATTTCCTCTGAGACACTGAGCTATCATTAGTCAAAAGAGTTATTGATCTCTCAGAAAGGGAATTAATTTGTGAAATTGATATATTCTTGACTAAAGATGGCTTTGGGAGACTGAATATTGTTGAATGCAGTTGTCAGTTTCCTGTGTCTGCTTGTTTGCTACTGCTTCACGTAGTACGTGCTGTTAGATAATGTTCCTGGATAGTATCTGCTCTGACTGCAGAGACACGGTGGCCTCTGCACACAGGAGCCTCTGTGGCTTCTGTTACCACTTCTGTGTTTGGGCTTTCTAATTGCCGCCACACATGGAAACATATTATGCCGGGTGATGAGATGCTGGTGCTGGAAAATTCCATGCAATAATGCCTGTGGGTGTCGGTGCCATGTGAGCGATAATGTGTGGGCAGGGGCTTATTTTCTCTTTAATACGGGCATGCCCACACTGGCACCCACAGAGCCCCCGTTTGAGCTCCATAATGAAAGAAAGGAGCCGTCATGGAGGCTGGGGTTTGAGGTGTTGTTAAAGTCTTTGAGGTTTTCTCCCTGTGGGCCTCTGTCTGCTGCCCCGAATAAGAGGGGCTTTGTTAGATCAGCGATGGAGGCTTTGGTGAGCCGTGTTGGACAGGCCTTTCTCTGCTGGATTCTAGGTGGGCTCAATCCTGCTTCTAACCAGCCCATTACACCTCCCATCTCACACTGACAGACCCAGAGAGATCAGACAGACACACACACTGACACACACTCTCCTTGAAATAAAACCTGATATGATTCAGAATTACACAACATTGTTTTCATTAACAGAAGGTGTTTCAAAGCTCAGGAGCGATCTCCACAAAATGCTTTTAATCTCTTCCTCAAAGCATTTTTTTTTATTTTTGACTAAAAAAGTATGGAACAGACCAGTGAGTTCATGGTGTGAGGCATCTAGGAAGATATAACAAACAACAGCAGGGACATGAACTGGCATTTAACCAGCCTGTCCACTTATGCAGAGTCATGCAAAAATACATTTTCCCCCTTAAAACCATTAACATTTTCCCCCTTTTTCCTTCCCTTTCTCCTTTCAAGGGTCTTTGTCTCTCATCTAAACCTTCACACTGGACCTGACATTGACTAGACCCCACTCTGACCATAACACATTCCCTCTGTCCAATCAAAGCATGGCTTACTGACCCATCTGTATCCCCTGTTGACCAATCAAAAGCTCCTGTGAGCAGCCAACAGGAAGATGTCAGCATTCCTCTCCCATCCTGGCAGGAAGTCAGTCTCCTTTAAGGCCTGCCGGGAAACCTTTTCCCTTCTTCCTGTCTTTTCCTTTTTCCCTCCCCTGACAAACAGCAATGAACTAGTCATTAATATGGCTGCCACTCTGCCAAACAGAGCCTTCTTTGTCAACTCCCAGTCCCATGTGTGCAAGGGATCTTCCAGGGCATGTCATTCTTCATGTCCCCTCTGTCTGAAACTCCCCACCCTTGACCACTCAGCGGTGCAGCCCTGCACAGCAGGAGCCTGTCAGCCATATGTCTCATTCTTAACTTTCTCTCATTTTTCTCCTGGCTGTCTGCAATGCCCTCTGAGCTCTCTGGATAATCAGGATTTACCTGGCTGTGTTAAATTCATTTACGCTGCTGAAAAGGCAGAAGACAAGCATGTTTCCATGTAGCCTACATGAACAGTCTGCAGAGCAGCGCGGCTTGGCAGATTATCCTGAAACACGAACCACAGAGTGGTCCCTTCACACGGCTCGGGATCTGCTCATTCAATTTTCTTTTCCACTTTTACGTGAGAGGTTTACTTTTGTGGGAAGACATTGGTTTGGGTTGGATAGTGGTTATCACAGCATGGAATCAAAATAATATCACTGTCTCCACTGTCAAAGTAGTCTGCCAATAGATGTCTTTGTTTTTGAACAGTGAGTAGGTTAAGTTGTTTAAATCAAGTGGCAGAGCTCCATTGTAACCCTGACCTTTCAGAATAAAGTTACAGTGTTACTCAGCTTTTTATAAACATGGAATAGTGCTGCGTCAAACACAATGCTTTATGAGGAGCAGAGGGGATCTCTGAGTATTGCATCTGATGGTCAGCTATAAATGTGAGGAGCGCGTCTCTAGCCAACATTGCTGCTTTGTGTGTGTCTGTGTGAGTGCTTAGTGGGCAGTAGAGGGGCTTGGGGCAGTGCCATGCCCCCTACAGTAGTTTATCTTGGGCTTGTACATGCCCCCCTTGGTGGGGTCGATCCTCAGGGCGCCCTGCCCCAGCATAGCTCCATTAGCGGGTGTGCTAACCTTGCAACAATGTGGTGACACCCTCGTTTTTCATCCGGACCTGCCTTCAGCCTTCTCTCTTCCCTCAGCCTAACCCCAGGACTTCCCAGATGAGACGGGGGTGAGAGGGGCTCTGTTGTCCGGCTGTCAGAGAAAGTCTACCACCATACCTATCAAAATACTATCTCCATTGTAGGGGGAGTTGGAAAGGAAGCCTGGTTTGGTTGTGAAATAAGATAAATAGATACTTCCATTGTTTATTTGGAAGCTTTACAATGCATGCTTAGGCTTTTAGTTAGAATGATGAATCCTGCCATTAAAACAGTCAAATAGAAGAGATTCAAGAGGAGAGATTCAAGCAATACAACAAAAATTATGACTGTGTTTTTGATTTGCATGTTTGCTTTCTATATTCATAAGCTGTGAGTGTCACTGAATAGCGATTAAAGAATGGTTCAACCTTTCTATGTACACTGGAAAAACTGACTACTCCCCATGACTTCATCCTCTTCTGAAGAAAACATAAAAGGAGTTGTGCTTTGCTTTACTGAATGTGTCTTTTAAAGTGTAACAAAGTGGCTCCCTGGTTGCTCCCCTCTCTGTTGCCTTGTTTTCTCCCTTTATGCTGCTGTTTGTTGTGTCTTCTAAAATCCAGATTTAAGACAAAGCTTTCTGTGGCTAGACTCCTGTAGTGTAAAATGTTTCACACAGGGAGCGGTAATCTTTGATATAAAGACACTAGACATGTTTACATTCTGTCGTGAAAGCAGGTACTTGTTCTGTAAATGAAATGCAGATGACACATCCTGTAAAATCGATTTAAGACAAGATATCTAATCATCATCAATCACGTCATCAGCGCAGAGACGCCTGCAGCAGCAGCGCTGTCTCATGGCTCTTTTTTTTTCCATTCATGCAGATCACACTTCATGAATACATTTATCCAGGATGACCTTAATGGCCCAGTTTCATGTGGGTGTAAAAGGTGTGAGTGTTTTAACTCTGAGGTTAAATAAGGCCTGGGGCGTCAAGATAGTGCGTGCTCAGAAATGATGATGAGATTTTAAACCCAGTGCACACCTTATCAGTTTTCCATGTTTTGGTATTCCCTCCTAATGACCTGCTTCCTTTGACAGGATAGTAATCCAGGACCCTCAAACTCACAGCTGTGAAAACTCTGATATCCTCTGGCTTTTCACCTCACTTCTCTGATGAACTTCTGCCTTTAAGAATTCACAAACTGTCACTTTACCGAGGTTTCTGCTTAAGAGTCCAATATGCAAAACTGGTCGCTCTTTTTCACATAGAATCTTCTGATGTTTTGCAGGCTGCCCTGAATCCTTCTAAGCTGGTTGTTCACACAGACACCTCACTGTGGGAGGCTACCTCTGTCAGAGGGAAAGAGGGTCTCAGGAGGCATAAAAACAACAATATGAGAATGGTTATTAAAGCAGCATCCAAAAGAACTAAGTTCTTGCCTTGACTTAAATTAAAGAAGGACAATATATTGCTCTAACTTGTGATTGTTTACTTATAGACTTCACCTGTAGCGCACATAGTGAAGTGTTGTGAGAGTCACAGGCAGTTTGACATGATGAGCATTAGATCCCTGTGTGGGACCCTTTTCCTAATCCTGCTCCCGCCTGCATCCGCAACAGGTGTGTCAAATGCTGTACGGGACCTGAAGATCATCGTTAAATACTCTGCATAACAGACAGTCTGTTTGATTAAATGCAATATTGATATGTTCACTTAAGTATCACACTGATAAAGTTTCCACTCTGAATAAAGGAAACCCTAAGAAAACCACCACATCCTTATCATACACAATGGAGCCAAAAATTGATAATAAAAGCAGCTGGGAGCCTCAGACTGATTTAACTCCTGGTTACAGCTTAATAATAGCAATGTTAAAGTTAGAATTTTGACCTTATTTACACATCATTTGTATTTGTATTTTTTTGTATTTAATTTTATTTGACATATCAGGATCAGTACACATTATTAAACACTTGCATGTAAATATGTAGGATTGTAGCCAGTGGCTAATTTCCGTCTTTTGACCCTGGGCAGGTTGATGTTAACAATATACAATCAATAAAACAGAGGTACAATAGCAATTTGGCATAATTTATTTTAAAGTCCAACAGAGGTGATTTTTTTTTTTTCTGTGTGTGCATCACAAAAACTGCAGCACACTTTCATCAGCTCTTGAAGACAGCAGGCTGATCTTTATTCTATGTATGCCATGCTATTACCATCCTCATCATGAGATGCTTAATGCCGTAAGGCCAGTTTGCATTGACAGGGGTGTTTTTCCCCAAATAACTGCATAATGGCTCAGCATCTCTGCATGCTGATGCGTATGTGCAGTGATTGGCCAACAACACAATAAGGGGTACATTGATGCTGTGCTTTTTGACTGATTGACAAAGTTTTAGTGCATGCACTTTTTTGTGGAGCTTTAACAAATCATCACATGCCAAGTGATGCTGGCTACATAAGGGACCCATATTCAGACATGTTTAAACATTTCATTGACCTTGTGGGGGCGAAGGCCTGAGGCTGTTTTTAGGTTGTCAGTTCATACATCTGTATATCCGTCAGTTCATCCATCCACCTGTTTTTTGTGAATGTGAAATCTTACAAACGCTTTGTGGAATTTTATTCAAACTTTGCACAAATGCCCACACCAACTCAAGAATTAACTGATTAAATTTTGGAGATCAAATGTCAATGGGACTTTAGGTCTTTTGAGCACAAATTCCTGATTCACATCTCAGTCTCTATTCTTTACAGGGAGAGACTTGTTTAAGCATCTTTAGAATGCAGTGCATTGAGAGGTTGTAAGTTATCATTTAGCATTGAAAAGTACAATAAAATGTCATCAGTTAAACACAGCTTTATAACTTTAACATTTACTGTTGTCTAAAATACACTAAGCAGATATGTTTGTAAGAAAAACTTAGGCTAAATTCACACTGCAGGCCTTATTGTTTAATTTGGATCTTTTGCTTTATTGCAAATAAATTTATTGCTCCTTTATTCAGGCCACTTTCATAAGTGGTATTAAATCAGATACATGTCTGATATTTTTGGGGCGTAGTTGGCCTTGTGGTTTAAGGCGCGCCTCATGTACGCAGTTGGCCTGGGTACAAATCCGGCCTGTGACACTTTCCCGCATGGTTCTCCTCAACTCTCTCATCCCTGTTTCCGATTCTATCCACTGTCATTAAAGGCATTAAAAGCCCAAAAATAAATCTTACAAAAAAAGACATTTTAATATTTGAGCATGGTGTGAACAGCCAAACAAAAAACTCAGATCTGAGAAAAGATCAGAGTTGAGCATTAAGACCTACAACGTGTCTGAATCTGATACAAAAAGACCAGATTTAATGTGACTTGTGCTGGTCATACTGTCATAAAAAAGGTACAAATCTCATTTGAGCAAAACAAACAAACAAACAAACAAACAAACAAACAAACAAACAAAACAAATTTGTGTCCCCTTTAACTGCAATGTGAACAAAGCATGGACAAACAGACTCATTAAGTTTTCAACTTTTTTGTAATGATAGCCGAAGACACATAAAGTCAAGCTGGCATGATCAATCATTACACCATCTCTGCTCTTTGAAATAAAACAGATTGTTATTGTAACACCTTGTTAGTTTTGTTGTCCATTCAGTCTGCTGGCTGTCAGATCCCTAAAGTGATGATCAGTTGTTGGCTAATGCAAAGTCAAAAGAAAAGGTCACTGTCACCATATATTTTGTGAGGTCACTGTGAACTAACATACTGTTAGGTTGCATTGACATTGTACTGTAGGTTCTTGTAAGCTACACAACTTTCAAAGCATTAAGGCACTATACATTTGTCTTTGACCAAATTTTGTTAAGCATGGATAAGCAATTTCCATCTGTTTTTTTCAAAATTACTATTTTACACATCAGTTTGGCCCCCTAGACTTAACTGAAGTTTACTACAAAAATACATTTTAACAATTTAGAAATACGGATTCTAGCAAATGCTACCATCCCTCTTCTTGACCTACTACTGTACTTTCATGGTCAGGCAGTTCTAGTTTATTGTGTTTTTGTAGATTTCCATCAGCACTCTGCATGCTCAAAGCTGTTTATCTGTGTATCTAAGTAGTCATTCATTCCTTCCTTTCTCACTGTCTTTCTGCGCACTTTTTATATATCAGTGAAGAAGCTTACTGCCTCCTCTTCTTGGCAGGTGTTTTGCAGCTATGCTTGCTGCCTCTCTGTATATAATCAATCCAAGCAAAGCTTTTGAAGGCAGCAGGAAAGAGAAAGCAAGGTCCGCCTGCCTCCCTAACACGCGCTGATGATTAAATGGATGTAATGTATATTCCTGCTCGTTTTGGCCTCACTGTATTTTTTTGTTGCATGTCTATTCATCCAAGACACCATCGTGATCCATCATATGTGCTGCTGATGGATATCCATGCCCTTCCTAAGCAGCCCCGGACACATACTTATTGTATCCTTTTACTGAGGCGGAGTGATGAACTCGTGTGGCCCTGGTACTACAGTGGCAGATACTCAATAGGTGAATGAGCGAGGGGGAGGTTATAAAAAGCTGAATTACAGCACACGATACCCAACGCACCGTGGAGCCGAGTGCAGGAGAGAAGAAGGATGAAAAGACATGAATAACATGACAAATCAAAGTGCTCCGAAACGGCGAAATCTCCAAGGAATTACATGGTTGTTACAGTTCTTTACTTGAGCAGGATGAATGAATTAGTTTCTTTTTTTTCCGCCACTCAGGATTGTCTGTGATAAAACATTCAATCAGAAGTAGCCCTGGGTGATACTATTTTAGTGCTGGGTGCAGTGTCCTCCTGCATTCTTCTTTCTAGGGAATTAAGCCTGATTTATGGTGAAGCCTGGGCTGCAAAGATGAGGGTTTTCCTGCTGGTATGATCCATCCATGTAGGGCTATTAGAAAAAAAGCCAGGCACACAATTCAAAATTTGTCATTGAAATGATAAAAGAAGTAATTAGAGGCAGACACATATGGAGGTTTGTGATTTGTAAAATGTGTCTGCATCCATTAGTCTTATTTTTAATACATTGAGCCTTTTTTTTTCCCCCCCTTTTTTTACCTTTTGCTTCATGAGGGTGGGGGGGGGGGGATGAAAAGTCACCTGTGTGAAGGGGAATGGCTTGTTATTGATCAGGGCTTAGCTTTTTATCTAGGAACTTGCAAAACAAATAGCTCTTCCAAAAAAAAGTAATCATATCTCAATGAAATGTTGAGATTTGTGAGGCGTTTCCACCAAAAAGGGCACTCACACAGTGTATCGGCCATTTTATAAAGTAAAACCATTACAGAATGAGTAGAAATGGGAAGAAATGTAATCAGTGTGCTGTCTCAAATCTTTAAATTCCAAAGAGAAGAGGCACCCAGATCAGTTGCAAATACAGATGTAAGCCCTCTAATAGGGAGGCTTAGGGAGTGATGAGAGAGGGCCACACAATGAATTAGCTCCTGATTATTTGCTATCATGGCAGTATAATCTTTTATAAGCCGCCTTTTTGTCTAACCCCTTGCCAAACCTTGCCTTTACTCGTACTGATAGTGTGACCTGACTCCCCACTCTCCTGCCCGAGGGCTTCGGCTGAACTGATAACAGGGGATTGTATTAAAGAGGAAACCACCGCTACATATGTAGAGGAATTAGAAAGAGTAGAAAATCGTTTTTTCCCCCTGACTTTGTGTGCTCTTTACATCAAGTGCCCTTCCCAAACGGGTGGATCACGTATGTATCCTGTGCAGTATGTCTCTCCATCTGGGGGCTGGAGCTGGGGGGGTGGCTTCCACAAGGGCCTATACGAGGGTGAGAGGGTGAGGAGAAGGACAGGTGCGGCTGGCAGAGCACCCAGGTGACCTCGGCGTGCCCTGGAGAGTGCGGTGCCTATGTGGGCACAGGTGTGGTTGGCACTGAGCTGATGTGGAACAGCGTGTCCCATGCAGTCTCACCAGCCGGTGTGCCCTGGCAAGGAGCCGCGTCCTTCCCCTCTTCTGCCTTCATGGCCACAGATATATCAAGTGTGATGACTTAATTCTTGCAAGCTGTGTTTAATCTAAAACTGTGATAGTGGTATTGATTAATTGTGTATAAATGAGTGTTATAATGTTCATAGTCTCCTATACTGAAGCACATTCTAAAAAGGTAGTCAATTTTTGTTTTAAGACAAATTAGAAGTGGATTAAATAGTGACTCAAGGCATAAAATACTAAAGCTTTTTCAAATCCATCTTTTTTGTTCTTTATAGAAGAACACAGTATTTCTCAGTGTAGGCATTTGACTTTCAATATAGTACATTACCAACTCATATGCAGCTAAATTAGATGCTTAGCGATGCTGGTTGCAAAGCTTACTTACTCAAGCTTATTTGCAAATCCCATATACTTCCGTACCAGAGGAATTGCATATGTTGCAGTTTTGCTTTGACCAGTGGAGAGCCATTGCCCACAACTGCATTTTTTAAGTGATGTGCAGTGGTGCACAGCTCTAAGCAGCTGGACACGAGAGATCACAGAATAACGGAAGAGCAACTAGTTCAAGTTTATGTGATGATTAGTAGACGGTAAATAGACTCAAGCCTAATAGCGCTTTTCTGGTCATCTGACTGTTCAAAGTGCTTTTACACCACAGGTCAAGCCTACCCATTCACACCATTTTGCTCCTCATTCACACACTGATAGTGAAAGGTTGCTGGAAAATCGGCTGTCAGTATTGGCTCATTCCATTAAAACACATCCATACCCATTTACACGCCACCAGCAGGGGGAGAAAATTGGAATTAAGTTTCTTGCCCAAGGACACATCAGCATGTGACTGCGGGAGCTTGGGGTCAAACCCACAACCTTCCAAATGCAAGATGACCGACTCTACCTAGTCACAGTCTGCCAGAGCGAGAGTATGTTAATGACCTCTTACTTCAGCGTTCAAGGCTGGTTTGCTGATATTTGAAATCCTGTGGTTTCTCACCTCCAAAATTAGCATTTTTTTGTCCATGAAGTCCTGTTACCTTTGTGACCCTCTGTTCAACTGAGGAGCTGTAGCTTGTGCCATGGGATGTGACATAATATTGACCTAGTAAATCCATACATTATGCTGTATTTTGATATTGACTGGATGTTTTGTGTGTTCTCATTCCTGTTTTGGTCAATTGAGTCTACATAATGTGATGCATGCTGGTAGCAGCCTCTGCTAAAATCAAACTCAGGACAAATCTCATGCAAAGCAGAGTGGAGTGGCACTTCTGGCACACACCGGAGACGGACCAGGACATGCTGTGGAATCGGAAAGACTGACAAGAAAAGGAGTGATTTGTTCTGGATTATGCTTAGTATGCGGATTGCAGTGCAGAGTATGTGGAATGTGAGGGTTACAGAGAAGAAAAAGAAAAACACGTTTTGAGAAGGTGAGTGGCAGTTGGGGGCAGTAGATGGGCCACATAAGATCTAATTCTGGTGCCTCTACACAAACTCGAACAATGAATGTGACCATTAGCTATCAGTCTGAGAATTCTTCATAGTATTTATGTGCTTGTTTTCAGACATTCCACCTAAACAATTAAAAGTATGGTATAAAAGCCTTGGGTTACGCATTCTCCCACACACTGAGAAGTACGTTAGTCACTTAAAGAGAATCAAAAAGAGATTTTCCATATCAGAAAATATCAAAAATAGCACAAATGTCATTACTGAATCTGTTTCTGAAGTGTGAGAGCGTGTGGATTTTCTGACTGCAAGGCTGAGGTCATCCACAAAATTGGACTCGTGCATGGGACAAAGGGTTTGCTGAGCAAGATGGTGTGACGTTCCCAGTATCTGAGCATGGGGCCGAAAGTCTGAGTCTTGGTCCTTGGTCCTTCCCATTACAATTCTCTTGTGAGGCCTGGACATTGACTGGTGGCCTGAGGTGAAGGCTGGACTCCTTTGTGTTAACTTCTCCTCCGCACATTTTTGGGTATTGTTCGCAAGACTGGTGTTTAATGCTGATGTGCTAAGGAAAGCAGGGTTGGGAAGGGTCAGCTGCTTTATATTGGAATGGGTCACTGGATCCAGTGAATGGATCCAGCTCACTGCATACTGGGTGCCCAGGACTGGGTGGGCTGGTCCAGACGTTGGGGACGACGTAGAGGTGTCAGCTGGGGGGGATACCTGGAGACATGGGGCATGGACCTGGCGCAGGCCTGGACGATGGCCATCAGGAGGTCAGAGCAGTACAGGACCAAGGTTGACGCACCATTTGAGAACCGCCATATGCTCCCATACCTGACAAATGCATCGCAAGAGCAGCAAATGATTGAAGTATCCCATTTATTGTAACCATGGCACTGGCTCCCTGTTTGATAGGGCGATAGAAGGTGAAAATTACCTCTGGATGAGAAAATATGAGACACCTCATGTGATCTAAGTAAGATGTTATTAATCTGTATTTACTGGTTTTGAGGATCCATTGACATACACTCACTGGCCAATTTACGAGTACCAGGTTGGACCCCTTTGGGCCTTCAGAACCGCCTTAATTCTTCATGACAAGGTGTTGGAAACATTCTTCAGAGATTTTGGTCCATATTGACATGAAAGTGTCACACAGCTGCTGCAGATTTGGTGGCTGCAAATCACCCGTTCCACTGCACCCCAAAGGTGCTCTATTGGATTAAGATCTGGTGACTGTGGAGGCCACTGGAGTACAGTGAACCCATTGTCATGTTCAAGAAACCAGTTTGAGATGATTTGAGCTTTTTGACATGGTGCATTATACTGTTGGAAGTAACCTCAGAAGAGAGGTACACCTTGGTCATAAAGGGCTGTATACATGGTCAGCAACAATACTCAGGTAGGCTGTGGTGTTTAAACATTGCTGAATCAGAACTAAGTGTGCCAAGAATATATCCCAACACCATTACACCACCGCCAACCTGAACCATTGATACAAGGCAGGATGGATCCATACTTTCATGTTGTTCACGCCAAATTCTGACCCTACCATCTGAATGTCGGAGCTGAAATTGAGACACTGACATTTTTCCAATCTTCTATTGCCCAATTTTAGTGAGCCCATTCAAATTGTAGCCTCAGTTTTCTGTTCTTAGCTGACAGGAGTGGCACCAACAACCATTCTGGGTTCAAAGTCAATTAAATCCCCTTTCATCTCCATTCTGATGCTCAATTTGAACCTCAGCATGCCATCTTGACCACGTCTACATGTGCATTGAGTTGCTGTCATGTGATTGGCTTATTAGCCTTTTGTGTTAACAAGCAATTGAATAAGTGTACCTTATAAAGTGGCTAGTGTATATCATCATTTTTTTTTCCCATTGAGCTCAAATTGATGTACAGCTTATCACTTTGGCTCTCATGAAAATGAAAATCAGCTCTTACAACCACTACTAAGTTCCCCTTTCAAACATTTTCTATCCTATTGTCTTGCCCATTTTCCGCCCCACAGAGCTCCAACAGTGAAAGTGTTTTCCAAGTCTTAGACTTGTATTGAACATTAATTATGGCACTGTTAATTAATGACATTTACGGCAGCATTTCTTCTGTGCATGTGTGTTTTTTCCTTATAAATGACAATATCAAAGTGTAAGAGTCATTATACAATAGCCTTTGCAGTGTTCAACATCAGAGATTTAAAATGTCCACAGGGGATTCTCTCTTTGCTAAAGACACTCCTCACATCTCAAACTTCAAGGACACCCTTTAATTTAAAGATCTGCTATAAATGATTAATTTAATATTGATGAATATTTAACATTTCTTAATAAATTATTATGTATGCTATCAAGCACTACATGTATCTGCATAAGCAGGACTGTGAGCTCTCTGGATGGCTGACTCTTCTGACTGTGTGTATCTGCTGTGAGTGTGCACTCCTTTGTGTTTAGGTAAGTGTGTGTGTGTCCATGTGCGCACCACGGGAATTGTCTTGCTCCGGTTGTATTTTGACATTTGATTTATGTTAGTGTGAAACCATTTTCATGCAAGCCATTATGCAATCTATAAAAGCGAGCGTGTGGTTTTCACTGAGCGTAGGGACCTGCTGCCGCATCGCTGGCATACCAAGTGGCTCTTCTTCGTAAATTTCATTACACTACAGACACTGCTGCAGCTCGGACCATACGCTAAAGGTGCCATTGGCTAATGAAGGAGGAGGCTGCGGCTAAGTGTAGATGGATGCTGGCATCACGGTTGTGGGGGTGTTATAAATATGTGTGCATATTTGTGAGAGATATGAGAGTAGCCTGACACCACTGCTTTGTCAGGATGTGACTGCACTTTACTGACTTGTAAATAAAACAATATCCATCTGCATAGATAAAAGGGGTTTGGAAGAAAACCAGGATGAAGGAATAATTGTATGGATGGAGTGTCCAGCAGCCAACTCCATCCAAAACATTAATAATAAAAAACACTTCAGGAGTCATTATGGTTATGAATTTCTAAGTGTATCTAATAACTCTCTGTTAAGAACCGCTTTGGCTTTGTTAAGAACTCTACATTTTGACCTGTCAATATCACCCAGATAATTTAAAGATCATGAACTATTTAATCACTCTAGAAAGTCGAACAAGTCATCACATTAAGATTAGATAAAGAAATGTTCCTTTTTTAATCATTTAGGGTTTAATACGTATATGAGGCCCCTAATCACTGTTCAGATAGACATTAAAAAATCATACCTTTCATTAGAAGAGAATATAAAGGATTTTAGCCGAGAAACAGCTCTAAGGTGAAATGGCAAAGACAGTGCCTTCTCAAAATGACTTCAAGTCTTGACTTGGATGGGGATAGTAACAGGGCTCCATAAAGAGTTTTTTTTTTTCTGCATTTTTTGAAACCCAAAGTTTGAGAATGTTTGAGCTATTGATAGCTTAGTTGTGGGTCCTGTAGGTTAACATTATATTTTTGAGTGAGGCACATAATTTAGTTCAAATTGCAGGTTCATAAACATCCAGTGCATCAATTGTCTAATAAAACTTTCAGTGAAATGTAATTGTGATCCACCTCCTCCTCTTTGCACAGTAGAAAAGGGGCCGACGATTATGGGCCCAGCCAATTATTGACTCAGATATTTGGCATTTGGCCCATTATCTGTATCGGTGCCATATTTTACCAATTATCTTTAAAATCATTTGATCAAAAAGTGCTTTGCTTTGGTTCCACTGCAAATTGTTTCTTCCCATTTGGCTATATTTTCACCCTCCACAGTCAAACCAAATGTCCTGTATACAACACACTCTGTTTTGCTAGTTGTTACATGAGTACTATCAACGCTTAAGCCTGGGCACCACTGAGACAGTAAGCATGTGGTATCACTTCCTGTTTTCCAGCTGCTACTGTGTTGCTCTGTGCCATTTCTCATGCAGATTGACCTTGGGCTAAATTGTTGACTTTTCTCCATTTTTGGATGATGCAGAATTACTTTTTCATACTTTGTATGTCATAATAAATGCATATCAAGTCGAAATGTAAGTTATCAGTCTAATGAACTACTAATATTGGTATCAGCATGGGCCCTGAAAAACCAAGATCAGTCCACCCCTACAGCAGACACATTTAGACTTTGTTGTATTTCCTTTTTTAAAAAAAAAAAAAAAAAAAAAAAAAAAGGTAATGTGGGGCACTAGTGGTTTGGGATGCGCCCCATGTGCATAATCGGCTCAGGTTCAAATCCGGCCAGTGGCACTTTCGCGCTCGTCGCTCCCAAATTCTCTTGTCCCTGTTTCTGATTCTATCCACTGTCCTCCACTGTAATTAAAGCCATAAAAAGCCCCAAAACAAATCTTTTTAAAAAAGTAATTAAATTTGAAATTCATGTTAAAACAGGCAGAATAAAAGCCACAGAGCATTATAAAATAGATATATGATAAATGGATTTGAGCTTTTATTGTGTTTTTCTCGTCTGACTACTCAAAGCACTTGTAAACTGCATTAGTCATAGTACTGTATTAGCTAATCCCACTCAAAAGCATCCACGGCCATTTACATGCCACCAAGGAAGCAGTGGGAGCATATTTGGGTTAAGTGTCTTGTACAAGATCACACTGACATGTGATGGGAAGGAGCTGGGAATCAAACCCAGGGCATTTCAATTGCAAGCAATTGACTCCACCAACTGACGCACTGTCGCCCCGAACAGAACAGTTGTTCTGTTTAGGAACATGGGTGTCTTGTCTTGCCATTAAATAACCAGAAAGTTTCAATGGGGTATCACCAACAGGTTTAGATAAGGGTAACAATAAGGGGTATAAATGGTATCAAATAATTCCCAATCTTAGCCATGACCAGAGATTAATTTAGATACCTTTTTTTCTCAGAGATGTTAATAGCTAAAACTGGGAGCTCTGTTTTTTTTTTTGTAGGTTGTCTTTTAACACATCTTGAACATTCTTGACAAATGTGTCGTTATGTAGAATGTATTGGGAGATATAGTCAAACTTTGCACAAATGCCAAATCTAAAGGTGTTCGCACACTGAGTATGTTATTTTTGGATGTGTTTTTTTGGGTCAGTAATCCCATTAAAAAACGCTGCGCACTCAAACCTTGCTCTTGTATCCACTGCCAAAAATTTGTAAGAAGTGACAGAGACAGAAAGAAGAGATGCAGCCGCTGTATGAATGATCAATCACCCATCTTACTACTATAAGTGTCAGTGTGTCTGTCTCAATTTGCACACCACACCGTTGCTTCAATTGTCTTTGAGACCTCTCAGAAGCCCTCTTGGGTGTAATGGTAAGAAACTGGTGCCATAAAAATTCATAACTATGTAAAGACTTTTTATGAATTCCAAAATTCTTTTACTTTGGTTTACCCTATTTCCATTCGCCATTATGTCACTGCCCCTGTACAACACAAACAGTACGTTTTCTCTGCTACAATGCCAAAGGAGACGTCACTCGCTCTCAAACAGAGGCAGACTTTACCATTCGGCAAAGGTAAGGACTACTAGGGGTCCCCTGAAGACATAACTAACTTACCCTTGCTAGTACACCGCTGGAGTTCAAGCAGTTACCCTAATTAAAGGCACAGAATATTGAGTAAACTTAGTGATGTTATACACAAGAGGAGAATCTCAAGATTCCTACAAAGTTCAGTAGTAACAGCTCACAATGCAAAGACCTTGTCTTAAGAATAAACTCATTAGAGCCTGGGGTTTCTGAGGTCACAGATCAAGGCCACTGGGCTCTGGTGCACACCTTGCTTGTGAACGGACTATCGCAAGAATACATTCAAGGATTTTCTCCAAACTTGTAAAAATATTCATCCTGACTCAAGGATGAACCGATTAGATTTTTGAGGTCTCAGGTTTTTTTGGGCCTCATGGTCAACCTTATTAACCTTGCAAAGCAGATGGATATGCCCATTTCCTTGTTTCCCATCTTGCAAAGCTCCCGTCTGAACCATTTGGGCTTGGTTAGAAAGTGACAGGACCAATCAGTGATGAGGGACAGTACTTTTGGGAGCGGCAGAGTCGTGACGTAAGCAAGCAGCAGCAAGAGGCCAAAGCAGTTATGGTGGAAGACATTATCGTGGATGCTGCTAAAGCACCAGTTTTATCAGAACTTGATGACATTTCTTTGTAAAAAGAAGAACAAAGAACAGCAGTGAGTTATGTCCTTTTTTAAAAATGACAAAAGCCGTTTCCTAAATGCTGTATATCGAAGGTTTTCCAGATGGATGTGTGAAACAAATCTATCTGGCGTGTCAGGTTACAACCTTAACATTTAAACGAATCACACTACCACACCAGACACTCCAGGCCTACTTTCTGACCTGCCAGTGTATTTTCACTGTGCAACAGCTGTACATCTAACAGACATCTACTAGGTAGTAGCTGGAGTTCTGTGTCTCTGTCTTCCTTTGACTCCCTTAAAATGTGTTTAAAAAGTGTTTTATTTCCTCAGCATTTTCCAAGTAAATTAAATTGGCTTAATGGGTTTACTCTCCTTTAGTTTTCACTTTTTACCGTAGTCTTCTCTTTATTTTAATCAGACCTCTTTTAAGAATATTCTTGGCATTGCATTACTTTGTGTAAACATACTGTTCAATTGGAATTAGATGGAGATGTCTGGCTTTGATTACACCAATACATCATTTTTTTCAGAGCTCTATTGTGATGCTTGAATAACACCACTACTCCAGAGTGCATCTTTATACTACACTAGACTCCGTTAAATCAGTTTAAAGTCGCCTGCACCAGCCTCAGACCTATTCATTTAAACAGCAATCCCTCCATGATCCTGAAAAGCGATGCCTTTTACATTGGAAGGCAATACAATGACAATTAGATTACGGTGGCTGCACTCTGGTCATCCATGCGGCTGCTCTGACCCCAATGATTGGTTAAGCTCTGGCTGCGTGGCTCAGCTGGGAGACAGAGGTGGCGTTCGTGGCAGCTCCATTGTTCAATGAAGAACTTCTTTATGTGCAGCTGGTGTTGCCTCTGATGTGATTTGGAGCTCCTCTCTGCCTTGCCTTTGGATGATAAAAAGCTTCCCTTTAGAGTCAGACTAGAGGGGCTCATGGGCCTGTTGAGGGACAAAATTAGGAAACTACAGACAGCAATGGGGAGAGTTGGAGGGATGGTTGCCAGTGAGGCTCTTTGTTTTATCAGACTTCATTTCCAGGTGGAAGTAAAACTAATTCTGCATTTCAGAATTTTTAATTACATCAGCTGTTCAACAAGCAACTTTGACTATTTTGACAATGAATTCATGTTTACCACGACTTTGACAGAACAGTTTATCTATTTCCGGACAATTTTTTTTTTTCAGTTAACTTTAGGGTGTGCTGCCATTAACTGTTGTTCTTGCATTGACAGTGCCAACAACCTCAGTTTCAGAGCACTTTTAATTGGTAATTACTGTTGCAAGGCTACAAAAGTTAGATTGCAGCACTTCTTCCTACACTAGTGACTGTTTGGTCTGATTTAGATGGCTGCATTGCTTAAAATTTGCTTTTATTCTACAGACAACATAAAAAGAAAATATATCAATCCTGCTCAGGTGTTAGCAGCACCTCTTGACCAGACATTCATTTTCTCTCCTATCATTTTTGTTGACAATTAGAAGTCCAACCCCATCTTGACTTTGATTAGTCTATGAGAGAAGTGACATTGAAGAGGAAGGTGGTTTTCCAAAAGTTAAGCTGTTTTCAAATGAGAGCGCTATCTGCACAGAGAGAAAAAACAGCTGTCTCTAACCCCCAAATTCCACATACTCCATCTGTTCACCGTTCCATACATGAAGCCAACATAAAACCCCTTCACTACACACGCTGTGGTTTTATCTTCAGCACGTCACAGAAGTGCCACTCGGCTTAAGATATTTGCCAAGTCTATCTTCAGCGCTGGGCACAGACAAACTGTGTCAATCCACATAGAGCAGATCAATCCAAACGGCAGGAAGACTGTGCAATGCATCCGGTCAACTTCAAAATACTGCACTGCACTTTAAATAATCATTCAGACACTGCATTTCCTATTTACTTGGGTTGTCTTTGTGAAATATAAAAATTGGTTTGATGATCTGAAATATTTAAGTGTGATAAATATGCAAAAAAATCAGGAAAGAGGAAGAGGGCAAATGATTTATCACGGCACTGTATACATGAGAAATACTAGTATCATGTTTTTAATCCCTGAATCATATCTACACAGGCCTCTGTGATGATGTCAATGAAAAAAAAAATCTCTCAAACAAGAAATAGTCAGAGAATTCTAGTATGATTAGTGACAGGGTTTTTGACAGGGATGAGTGTGCTTCAGTGGTAAAATGGTTAAATGCTTATCAAATTAGCTGGTGCAAGATTTACGAATCAGGTTTTTTATAAGCACAGGCTTGAAATCCTGGTCTATACTGCCCTTTTAAACTGTAATGAACCTCCTAGAGGCCGCTGTAGCTTCAATTAAAGGCACTTCACTGGACATAAATATGAGAAGCTCAGTGGTGGCTAAGCAGTTAGCGTGTAGTATGAACTGTGTGGTATGACAGTTTTTTAAGAAGTTAATGGAAATAAAATGGTATGGCTGTGGAGTATTGAACTCACATAGAACTCAACCTAAGTGGAAAGAGGCGACATAACAAAGCGCGATATTAATCTGCAAAGAGGAACGAAGGCGTTAGCTTTTAATGTTAGCGACACTATGTCAGGCACACACACCCACTGACACAATGATCCTGTGAGGAATTTTACTAGAGGGTTTCCTTCTCTTTAGACTAGTCAGTTAAGCGAAATTTAAATGAGCATTTAGCTGAATAGGGAAAAAGATGCTTAGGAGCATCCTTAGTTTGTACAATCACCCAAGCAGCTCTACTCAAAGACCGTGCTGTCTTGACGGTCCCACTAGTAATAGTGAAACAAATGTTTTAATGATTCCCTCTTTTACCTATTTCTTTTCCAAATGTGGTCCTGTTTTTTTTTCAAAGGAAGAGGCGATCTCATTGGGTAATTGAACTTTTTTCAGAATCTTGTGAGAAGAGCATGTAGGGCCGTTTTGAGACTCATTTTGAAAGGTTTACAGCCTGATCTTGCATTGCTTTTGTTTTGTTAAGTGCACAATGACTGTTAATATTTTTAAAAATTCCCTGATTTACTGATGTTTGTTAAGAAGACACCCAAAGGGAAGGGGTAGTGAGTTGTAGCCATAGACTGTAGAGAGAACTGGACAAACCCTGTGACATCAGTCGTCTGCTTACAATAGGCGGACTCAAACCGTTCTTGCAGCCAATCCGTGGAGGCTTCCATATTGAAATCGCGGTCTTAACCGAACTTTGGATCACCCTAACGGCCCCCCCACTAAATGCGACTTCCTGTCAGCCTGCTAGCTAGCAATCCGGTTGACAGAAACAGAGCCTCTGCCTGCCGAGCTATCTGTCAATCAAATGAGATGCACTGATCAGCTTTCATCCTAAATATAATCCAAACAATCGTGGCACAAAAAAATTCACCCCCCGTACAGTGGGAGCACAATAAGACACGAACTAATGAGACACGTTTGGTGTTTTGAACCAGGCTATAAACCAGTTTATTTTGTGTGTCAAAACCGTCTGTTTAACATGCGTGCACACGCAACTTCTGGTGTTGCTGCAGCCTGCCTCAAGTGGACACTCGTGGTATAGCAATTTTTTGCACTTCCGCATTGGCTTCATCTTTCAGGACCGGAGGTTGCCGCTTGGTTGCAGCATGTTTATGAGCATCTTACTCTCTTTTCTCCCTCCTCAAAGCAGATAAAGTTGAAAAGTTGACTGACCAGGTCAAGTTTGTGTTTGACTTCAGTTATTCAGTCCTTATCTTAAGTCCTCTCGGCCTTGAGCACATATATCTGATGGAAATGAATAAGGCCTCTTCTGTGATGCTCTACATATACACGCTCCTTCTTACACATGCCTCCACTCCAGCAATACCACAAGATCGAGATAAGAGAGTGCACTCTTAACCACTCCCTTCAGTTAGGTCACCATTTCCCCATGACTTACTCAGTATTGCTGCGGTCGGAGAGAAGAAAAAGCCCCGTAAACAGTCTCAAGGAAACCACATATAACTGACTGCCCCTCTTGAGTCGTACAATATTGTTTCTTACTCAACCCAGCGGGCTCTCTTAGATTGGCTAAGCATCTGCCTGTGCTGCTATTTTGTATCTGGCGCAGGCTGTTCTTCCTCTCCTGTCAAACATACAGCAGAACACATAGGCCTGCTGTCAAGGTGTATTTTCCAGCAGCCAAAAGGTTTTAAGAAAGAGAGACAGAAGCCTCCCAGCATTCAGCCTGTTTGCTCCACACCTCTCAGAGCTCCACTGTACGTGGGAGAGGAGCTGTCTGACAAGACCACCTCTCCTGCCAGGCTCATGGAGAAGGTGGGGGAGGATGAAAGGAGAGGGGAGGGAGAGAGAGGGAGAGGAGCCTAGAGACTGTTTCCCTAATCTTTATGTATTAACAAAAACAACATATTCACTCAAGCTTGCCAAAGCTTTCACAATCTCCTGAAGGAGGAGAGCCTTGGACAGGATTTGTTTACCTATCCAATAAAGGCAGTGTGTATGTGAGTGTGTAGTAGAAAGAGAGTGGCATGACTCTTTATTGGTTTGACTGTGTCTAAGTTTATGCCTACCAGAATGCATGTATTGTGTCCAGACAGTTGAGTTTTAGACTGTAATTGGTTCATGTTTTTTGAACCCTGTACTCTCCGAACGGCGTCGAGGTAACAACAGCGTATGAATTTTTCATCGCTGGGTGCAGCCGCTGCTTCCTCGCTCCTCTCCAGGCTGATCTGCACTAGTCTAGACTAAACTTAGGGTGACATGGCATCTGCATCGGGTGTCAACAGGAGGGTGAGAGTGTGGGAATTCATTACCACCCCAGTTGCTTACCCTCAGTGTGTCAGCTTCGGAGACGCTCATTGTTGTTTATACAGTAGCTGTTGTTGATCCAAATCTTCCTGATTTGTATGGGCAAGATAACTTTTACCAGGAACCAAATTCACAAAATAATAGGGTAGAAGAGTGTATATTTTAAAAATAAAAACTAGGGCTGTTCCAATTCGAAATGTTCGTATCTGACTGTAGAGCTGGGCGATATGGCCTAACAATATGTACAATATGTACATATTGAGACATATTGTACATAATAAACAATATGTACAGTACATCTTATTTTGACAGCGTCAAAGCAGACTGGGTACCCCTGAGATCTTGGGGTTTACCGGACCCCACACAGCAAAATCGCCAGTGTTAGATTAACACTGAGAAAAGAAAAGTGTTTATATCTGTCCACACTTTTGAGTGTTAATTTAACACTTTTCAAAGTGTTACTTTTTTTACACTGAACCAGTGTTACTCCAACACTGTATGGTGTTAAAAATTTACACCGAGTAGTGTAGATACTCTCATGGTGCAAAAGTGTTAAACATCAAAAACTTAAGAACTCAAGATAATTCAAGAAACATGTGCAAGAGAATCCCAGCAGTGATCCCTGTACAACAGGCCACATTTAGACTCAGCTAAACATCTGAATACATTTAAAACATCTAAAACACATCTATGCATACTGCACAAAGGCATGATGGGAAAACTCTGCCCCCCAGATTTGAAAATGCAGTAGGGGGGGCTTGGATCAAGTGTTAGACTAACATTGGTGCATTAACACTGTCAAATAACCCCAACACTGAAAACCATTTACTCTGAATAGAGTTAAAATAACACTGAGTGTTAAAATCAACACTGAAATGTTTAACACTGAGAATTTAACACTCCAGTTTTTGCTGTGCAGGTTGGGAACCACTACCTTACATTGCCAGGACCATAAAAAACCTAGACTCAGAATGTTGGTGCACTCTCTGGCTCTAGCTGCTCCTTTTCTGCTCAAAAAAGTCCATGAAAGTACTCCTGAAGCAGCTCCTGTTACTTTTAAATATTAATCCAGTGTTAAAATCCACACTGACATTAGCAGAACAGTAGTGAATTAGCTTATCTAACTTAGCTGACAGATGGTCATATTATGATGCATTTATGAATATTAGAAAGTAGGATTACACAAATGTAGCATAAATAAACTGTCATGTTATGTTCAAATGTAACATCAAGACAAGAAAGTTGAATATATCTAGTTTGAGGATGAGAAATTGTGTTTGCTTTTGCAGCAATATAAAATCAATTTATCAGATTGAATTATGAAACTTTATAACTAAATCTGCTCATTCTGGACCCATTCTGGTCAAAATAAATTGTGTTTTTTCTTTACACCACACATCAGAACAGTTTCATGAGTGATACTGATAAGGATTCAGCTTTGGATTGAAAATGTGATGTATTTATCCGTTTTTCTTTGATAACTTTGGTACTTCTCTGTCTTGTCAAACATGAAGTGATAATATGTTGTTTAAAGCACGTGGTATCAAATAAAAAACTAAGTATGAACATTTATGACAACCTTACAAACAAAGTAACTCTGTTAATGCACAATTTGATAAGGTTTTCATATTTATTTTAAAAGTTTAGTCTCCATGCAGCATTTGATTTACAGTGTGTTCACATCAAACCTGATGAAAAGATTTAAAATATGAATCCAATGTTTGCAGATTTTCTGCAAATTATAGCAGTACCTTGATAATACTGATAACCACAATATTTTAGGCTGTGATTATCATGATATTTATTGTAGTATTGTAACATCTCTACCTGTGTTGACACCAGTGCTGTAGATTATTGGCCTTAGTGGCAAAACAAATTCCACCCTTTATTTTACATCATAGATAAAACATTGCAGGATTATACAAGCTCTGCCTCTACCTGGAAATGTAGAGAGGCTTTCAAGAATGTATGTCCTATTGTTTTTACTTTTCCTGATCTGCCACAGTTCGAGCATCAAGTTTAGTGCATACAGTCATGTGATGAATTTGTCTGAAAGCAGAAAAACGGTAAAAATAGACAGCCCCTGTTTGTTATCAGTTAAGAAACATCTCAGGAAAGACTGAGAGAAACGGAAATGTCAGAGCTAAATTGAAGAGTTTTTTTCAAAGGTTCTGAATACTTAACATCAACTTTGTGTTTCCATTTTTTTGTTTCTTTTTTAGAAATTTCCAACGTTTTTAGAATTTTGTTTTCCCTTTGTCATGATGGGGCACTGAGTATAGTGTAATGACCAATAGTTTACTCTGTAGCATCAGGCTGAGCTAAGAGAAAACTGATACAAGTAAAGGGAGTCTTGAATACTTTCTCAAATGCACTGTACTTCCGGGGCGTCTTGTTGTTGTGAAATGATGACCACAAAACTGAGGTATGAACGGTTAACTATAAATTGTTCCATCTCTACTTTAGAGTCCTAGAAGACTTATTCAATGCATCTTATTTTTTGTGTAGCAATGACCAGCAGTGCCATTGCAAATAGCACTGAACTGTTTTTTTTTTGCTAATTTTACACAATAAATAACTGGAAATCATTTTTTTTTTCTGCATTGCTTTTAAACAACATTTATTCATGTGAGTGTAATCCAGCTTGCTTTGTAAGCTCCCGTTTAGAGCAGCAGAGAATAAATGACTTCAAGAGAAACAGGTGAATTTACTATAAAGAGCAGCATTAGATCATTTCTGGTCTACTTGTTGCTACTTTATCTGTCATTTAGGCGATATGGGAGGCCCCCTGATGCCATTATCCATATCAGAACAACTCTTACTAACTAAAATGTTTTTTGGATTATTCTGACACTCCACCTATCTTTTATTTTATCACTCTTTCTGTCGGCCTGACTGCATTCCTTTTTCCTTCCCTAATCTTTCCTCAGGCTAGCTGGCTCTCTGGGGCTCCTCATGTTATCCAGTCAGTTGATAGTGTATGCCTCCATGCATCACAGCTCCTAAGCTGTGATTGAAACATCAGACAAGGAGGACGGGGCCCTAGAGATGCTCCTCGCTCTGACACCGACTCTCAGCGCCAAGTTTTATCATGCCCTGCTCCTGGCTCCCACACACATCAGGTATGCTCTGCAGCACCAATGTATATTAATCAATGACAATATGATTACCTCTGAATGGGCCGTATACATTATTTAAAGCAGTGTCCCCTGGCTTACAGTGCGTCTGACTTTCAAATTAAACTCCAAGTCAATAATTAATGTTGAGATTAACTGGGAGCACCTTCAGAGGGCAGGTGTTGAGAGCACACGCATGTTGTGTGTGAGGGAGAGACAGAAAAGGAGAATTCTGTGTACTATTGACATGAAAGCAGTGATGTGGAGGAGTGATCGTGATCTTGGCCCTGTTCCCTGTGGAGTCATCCCCCTGTTTAGACATGTGGATGACACTCACAGAATCAGAGATGTTTTGTTTTTCTTACCGTGACGTTGGTTCAGGAGTTATCTCCATCTCTCCGAGGCAGGGGGTCATATTGTCTGAGCGGGAGCCTGGGTTTTCTCACACGTGGATGGACTCTCTGCACGGTTCAAGGCCTCTGAAATCTGTCTGGGTGATAAGCTGCCAGCGCAGAGGGGAACAACAGCAGATAGGGCTTTTAAAGCAGTTCAGCTGGACTTGGAGGGTTTCTGTCTGCCTGCCAACAGCCTGATTACTCAATCCAGTGCTTTTTTTCGTTGTTGCTCACAATCTGCCCAAAGAGCTCATGGGGCCGAGCCTCACAGCTACCTGTCAATACCTGATACTAGCATAAATACACCACTGCTGCTGCACTACTACAGTGCATTTAAGGTCACAGGAAGTGTAATCTCATGAAGCAACATATTTAGCTCTAAAGAATGAAAAAAATGCTACAAGTTTGGCTTTTGTTTGCTGTAAAACCAGTAAAGTTTCTGCACTAACACTCACGGTTAATAGCCGTGGAAATAACAAGCAACAGATACTGAACTCAACACAAAAAAACCCTTAACAAAAACAGGAAAACAAATAGCTTAATGGACCACACACAGCACATCTCCCTGGGAAGAAAACCACACCACGGATGCCAGCTCGGTGAGCGTGTGCAAGAACTAAGCTGAACCAAACCTCAGACCAGGAAAGGGTTATTCTGTTGTGTTTGGTGTGAAGGTGGAAATTTCTGTGAACAGAAAACTTGTACCTGTGATCAGAGGTGTGTCTGTGCTGTTTCTAGGAAGTGCAACCGCAATCTTACCAGTGGAACAGATTATTTGACAGATTACTGAGAGTAAGGCCTCTGTCATTAAACGCGACATTGCGTCATTTCTAAGTGTTAAAACTGAGCTTCTACAGTTAACCTCTATACTCTGTTAAAAAACTATTTCATATTCTTGAAAATCTGATGTTTGTCATCAGGTTGATCTGCCCTGCAGTGCTTTAAGCTGAAATCAGATTTTCCCAATAAGAGAATGACAGGACCATCAGCATCATTTGAAGAAAATGAAGTAGTAGCTTTGGGCGTGATTTAGTCAAACTGCAAGCCTTCAAACAATGGCCGGGGGTAAAGAGGTTCGCATGGATGTAGCTAGAGGAGTTATTAATCCTATTTGACTGGTGTTTTGTAATAGTTTGATTTTTTTTTTTTTTTTTTTTGTTTTCTGTAAGCTGTAATCATGAAGATTCAAACACAATTAGATATTTCACTTTTTATTATCATTATTTTACAAAATACATGTAAGTTTAACTTTTTGAATTAGATAACAGCAAAAAATCAACTTTTTCCACAGTAGTATATTTTTCAGATGCACCTGTATGTCAGCTGAAATCTTTCTCTTATTCATTTTTCCTTACACTTTAAATTGTGTTTTAAAGGGTGCAATCCATTAATATTTAAGTATTGATATCCATATTGGCTAAAAGTAATTGATAATTATCGTCAAAAGTCCAATATTGTGCATCCCTAATTAATTGAAACTGTGGTGTCAAACTGTGATTTTGGGTTTTTGTGGTTTAGATAATATGTATTTTGTTCTCTCACAGTGAGTAAATCTTAAAATCCTTAATATAAAGCCCTTTTCTCCTTACTGCACCTACCCCCAACTCTGAACAAGCACACAAATCCCACACACATACCAATAGCTGCACACACTTACTAGTGATCATCTCTCTGATGACCTCTGCTTTCAGAGTATGATGGATCATCTGGAGTTGCGGGGCATCTATTTTCCTGCCCAGAACAGAGACACCAACTTTGGGGTAGGACAGTTAGAGCCAGCTGTACGACTTTGTTGGGACTGATTATTGCCTTAGCTTTCACACCTGAGAGCCACAGTGACCAGAATTTTACTTTTGTTACATCATTTTTTTTCCATTTGTTTGTGTTTTCCACATGAAAAGTGTAACCATCATGTATGTAGCTTAAAACCATCAAGCTGAGTCAGGATTACATGAAAGTAAGATGTCATTTCAAACATGTCAGAAAAGTCATAGTTTCCATGTCAGACTGAAAAAATGAATCATAATGAAAGTGATTATAATATTATTACTGAATCATCTTTATGTGTAATTCTTTTCCTACAACAGATTTATAGTTTTGATTTTCAGATAATCATCTAAGAAGTAGGTCAACACTGGGAGTCCAAACAAAGGCCAGACGATTCAGAATGATCAAATTAGCACCTTTAGGTGTGAAGAAGAAAGAACTTCCCTCTGAACCACAAAGGTACAGAGATCACATGTACAAGAAACATCATGTTCCCCTGAACATACTAAAGACACAAAAATTTCTCCAATCAAGAAAATTAGAAACGATGAACCAAAAATATGAACTGAAGCCGTACTAGAGAGAGCTGCTGATGAGCAACCAGACCACACATGGCAGACCTCAGTCATTAAGCCTGACATTTATTATGTGATTCAAGTTGTTTAAAAAATTATATATTATAGATATATATTTAATGAATTAAATTGATTAAATTGTGAGAAATTGGCCATGGTTTATTGCATACAGTATGTCAATAATATGAATAGGATTGCATTCCATGAAGATTTATCATATAGTCTTGTTTGAATTTGGTTATCTTAATATATTTTTCATTGTTATCAATCCTTAACTCTGCTTTATACATTATCAAGAGTGAATTAACACTTTCATTGTATCTGATCTGTTATCTTTGTCAGTTGTCATCCCCGGCACAAGGCTGTGTGCCTCTCTCCTCATTCTGTCTTTCTGCCTCTTCATCAGTGTTTTGTTCCTCTGAGAATTACATTGTTATTCATTGTGAATCAGTTTTCTTTATGTTTTCATTACATTGCCCACGGGAAGCTTCATGTTAACACAAAATGATCGTAATAAAAAATTGTGCTTCTGAGAGGCATCAGAACTTTTCACAAAGAAACAACCACAGGAGTGAGTGTAGTTTTGAACAAGGCCGTTTGCACATCGATAGATGAATGTTTGGACATAGCGTACTTCAGCACTAGGAATGAGGATTGTAAGGTTCTGTTTTTTTGTTTGTTTGTTTGTTTGTTTGTTTTTTCCCAAAAAACCCAATCAATAATGTTTCAGCTTATCAGTACTGCTGTTGAGTCTCACAGGCTCTGTGATGCAGTATTGATTTTATTGACTGAAACTATGACTAATATTTGTAACACTTACTTTCCACGAGAAAGACTAGACCAAGACTAGCCAAAAATAGATCTTTGATGACTAAAACTGACAAAAGTTATTTCAGTTTTCATCAAGATGACTAAAATGAGACTAAAATGTAATGTAGTTTTGGACAGTCTTTCAAAATCCATGAAATTTCTCTACTGGTGGTAAATCTGTCAAAAAACAATGCATCTGTAGCTATTCTGCCTCTCAACTGTAGAAAGCAGAGATCCCAGGTTTTGGTTGGGTGTCTAGAACACACCACCATGATTTAGTTCCAAAATCTGGCAAGAGGAAAAATGCTTGGACTAAAAGTACAACGTAAGGACTTTTTATGGACTAAAAATAGACTAAAATGTTTGTACTTTTCATTGATTAAAACAAAACTAAAACCAAATGACAGAAATGACTAAAATGTGACCAAAACTAAAAAGTCAAAGACTGAGACTGAGACTAAAATTAAAAATAGATGTCAAAATTTTTCACTGCTGTGCCGTATCGTCATTTTATGATAACTGGTGTCAGAACTTACAGTACTGTGCAGAAGTTTTAGGCATGTTTGGGTCAAAATTTGGGGCTGGCGTGTAATGGCAAGTATGCCCACCTGAGGGCCCCATTGGGCGGTAAGGATTGACACTACTCAGGTCATGCTCTGGGTGTCTTTGTACATTACCA
Source organism: Cheilinus undulatus (assembly GCF_018320785.1). Taxonomy (NCBI): domain Eukaryota; kingdom Metazoa; phylum Chordata; class Actinopteri; order Labriformes; family Labridae; genus Cheilinus; species Cheilinus undulatus. The sequence continues at coordinate 16,477,480 of NC_054865.1, forward strand.
AGGGCATGGGAATAAAATCTGATGAAAACAAAAAACACAGCTTGAGGGTGGAGTTATGGGTAGATGTGGCGCTTAAACATAGCCTAGGGTACTTTTAGGGTGGCCACAAAAGAAATGTCAAGCTCAACCTTGGCTGCTGAGCGACACACGTACTTGTCAAATGTGTCAACACTGACTCTGGCCGCCCTCCTTCCTATCTTCCACCTGTGAAGAACCGTTAGCACTCTACATGCCTAAAACTTCTGCACAGTACTGTACATCATTTTTTCAAGAGACACATGAGCTAAAAGCACATCAGCATCGAATCAACCAAGATGTGGTCCATTTAACCGTCAGCTTAAGAAAAAAAAAAAAAAAAGAGTCTGCCTGAGCTGAGAGTAGCATCCAATCATAACAGTTGCTGCAGCTGCCACAGGACAATTTTCCTCTTCATCAGCTCAGACCAGCACTGGAAATGCTCCCAGTGTAGAAATCTGTGGTAAAAGATGGTTATATACATATGATGAACCTCAGTAAATTAGATGTAGTATCCTTTATGTCAGGATGTATTTAAATGCAAAATAAAACAAAACAAACAAAAAGAACATTCAGTTCTTGATGAGAAACTTCAATAAAAATAGCTATGAAGATAAGGAATGTGTTTTTATTTCAGTAAATTGATATGACAGATTGAATCTTAACACTTCAACTTAAGCTCTACTCAGTTTAAACATCTCCTATTGTGAATTTATTATCATTTTGTCTTTACACCAAACAAGGATTTCATATTCATAAATGCCCAGATAAGAGTTTCAATGATTTTTGTGTATAAAGAAAAGAAGAACTACTAGAAGTCTCAGGCTTATTCCATTTAACTTAGTACAGCTAACACTGTTGTAAAACACTTCAAATCAAATTTCTACTCAGAATGTTGTAATAGCTCTGTTTCACTTTAATAATTAGTCAAAAAAAAAATCAAGTACATATTCACTTTGTGTTTAAATCAGACAACAGACACATTTAACTGAAAAAACAAATTGTTTTCATTTTTTTCATTTCTCTCTTCTTTATACGTCATGTCTGTTGTATTCTGATGTTCCTCTTGTTGTTACTGGTGTGCTGTTCTGGCTAGGTCTCCCTTGAAAATAAGCTCTTAGTCACAAAGGTCTATCTGGTTAATTAATGGTAAAAACAACAATCCTCTCAAAGCTCAAATTCAGTTCAAATAACCTCAGTTCCACTTAAACTGTTGTGAACAGTTTCTATAGCCACAATGACAAATAGATTCAACAAATGAGTTTAAAATATTACAATCCAGCAAAGAAGTGGTAGAATTACTTTGACTATAATATTCATAACAAAAACTGAAATCACAAAATGAATTCAAACCAGCCTAACTCCACTGAAAGTGGTGTAAACAGTTTGACTTAAATAGGTAGAGGTTCAGAAACAACTTAATCATACTGTATAGATTCTAAACAAAAATCTCTCAAGATCAGCCACTCTGGGCCTGGTCTGGCTAATTATCGGAGCTGATATTCTGCATTTGGTGGATTATCTATATCACCATTTACTTTACCAATCACCAATAAAATCAATAGATGACTCACTCTGCTGGAATTATCATCCCCTTTGGCTCTATTTTCATTCTCAACTAATGCTAGCTCCAAATATCAGTTATCAGTCTTATAAACTACTAAAACCAGAATCAGCTTTAAAAAAAAAAAAAGAAAGAAAAAAAAACAGTATCGGACAACCCCTAGTAGAAGCAGTGACAAATAAAGTCAATATGAATAATTTGTCTAAAGTTTTGATGAACCGTTTTTGGTGTAATTAATCAATTGAATTAACGTGTTAAATTGCAGCCCTAATTTAAATCTCTAATGAAAATGTGCCTGATTCAAAAGCAATAAAATATCAGACTTTTTTACTGGCCTAAAAAGGAGCTCTTCAAACTCTTCAAAAACTTTTGAAATGTTTGCCTAAAGATATTTTTAGATTTTTGACTTCAGCCCACATGTATGGTATATTTTTCCACAATAGGCCTTACGATTGATGATTAAAAATAAATCTTTAAGATGACTGCTTAAAAGCACATTTTTACACAATAAAGCATGACCTGTATACTCAATAAGTGGAAATGTCCTCGGCTCGGCTTGTTGTCTCCGCAGAGCGTGCTGACGAGCCTTGGCGGAAGTCTACAGTGGTTTGCACGAGTGCATCGAGCCTCTACACACAACATGCACATTTTCCAGCTTTCTTTCCCGCCCTGCTAACCTATTTTTTGCAGTTGCAAAGGTATGCTTGTGGTAGCCCAACAGACAAACAGGACATCTATTTTTGACTAATAAGACAACAATTGTCCCATTTATTTGTAGTGGCGGAATCTTTTTTTCTGTGAGGGCCAACATTTTCCAGCTGAGGCCTGAGACAATATGGGGCCCTTAAAATTGCATAAGCAAAGATGGCAGATCCCTTTATTCCATTATCTTCTTATCTTTAATTAAAGCATTTTATTTGTCACCCATACAAACTAATTTAAATCTTTACTTTTCCACCTTGTTAATCTTCCAACAAACAAACCACTGAAGGCCATGTTATGAGGTCATGCCTTCTCCATAGTCACCATTTTTTATTGCTGTGTATCAACAGAGGGACCGGGCTGATCCCTGAGCCCCGCAGACCCTCTCCCTGTAATTACCTGCCGCTCACATTGTTCTGGAGGAGTTGAGGTGAGCTTCCTCCTGCTCCTCCTGCACACTTTGGGGCATTATCATAAATACAGCACATTAACACTTGTTCCTGGCTTGTCAGGATATAAATTAAGTCTGCAGGTGTCCCACCGAGGTTTACCCCTGATACTAATTAAGGCATGATAATTAGGTTTGTTAAATTCGGTCCTTTCAGCCCTGATACCCCCATTGGAATACAACAATCGCAGATTGCAGACAAGAGAAAGGCTTAGAGGATCCTCCTCTCTCTCACACATAAGAACAGACCAATGGCCGCCTGATAAAGTCGTTTCTCCAGCGCTGGAGGGAATACGTGGGCTTGTAATTATGATTTTGCGCGTGACAATTCTCATTCATCTGACTTGAATGTGGTCTCATTTTGTGAAGGGAAGAGACAACATTTTGATGAGGTTCTTCCTCTTCATCTAGAGAGAGAGATAGAACTATTCATTTACACCAGAGAAATACCCCCATGCAGCCTCCCGCACCACCCCCCTCTCCTTCTTCTCCTCACTCCTGTCTTCATGACCTTGGCGGCTGGCATGCCTTATCAAGCGAGAGACAAGAACAAAGAACGAGAAGAATAACAGAAGGTTATGGCAGCTCTTTAAAGCGTTTCAGAGGCTCAAGCATAAGTTCCGTCTCTTCTAAGAGTGAAAACAAAGTCAGTGCAGGCGGGGGATGCTGAGCTCATTAGGTGGAGCCAAGATGTAGGCTGAGGACTGTGCACCTTTACAAAGAGGTCAATAAAGGACAAAGATCTGAATATCATTAATCACGTTTGTGCCTCCACAAAGAGAACCCAAGCTGTGATGTAGCTCTTCACGTCTACTGGAAGGTGTGCTCGCTTTAATAAAGTAGCAGAGCTCTTTATATTCACAGCAAAGATAAACACACAGCGCTATAATTCTGAGTTAAATGCACAGTGTTTTTCATCTTGAAATTAACACAAACCGACACACAGCACTGATTAATGACCTGAAGGTCGTCCTGATACGTCACCTTTCATTGTGACACTCCTCCGAGGCTGCACATGTAGAACGTCCCTCGGCTCCCGCGTTCAATATTCCTGCCAGCCTGAACCGAGAATGAGAGGTGAAGCGAGCAGGAAAAGCAAGGGGAGAAAGTGAGGAGGAGGAGGAAAGGATGAAGGGAACAAGGGGACAGTCGTGCTGCTAAGGAGTCAGCTGGCTCAGCTGTAGAGCTGTTCATCATCCTTTCCCTCGTGGCTGCGACCTGTGGACCCCTCTGTGGAAGGATGGAGGAGAGAGGGAGAAGAGAGAGCGGGAGTTACAAACACAGACAGAGATAGATGGAGTGAAAGGGAAAGTGAGGCAGTAAAGATGTAAAAAAAAAAGAAAAAAATCAGGGAGTGGGAATGATCCGTCCCTCCTGTGTAGTCCAGATGTCAGACTGTGTGCAGGCCTCCCAGTTGCAGGCCTCTGGGACGGGCGCAGCCTGGTGAAGCTCACTGACAGCACGGGGAGAACAGCTGTGCACAGGTCCTCAGCTCTGCCGCTCAGCACTCAGATGTGGGACAAACAGATACCGCTCTTTGTTTACACATGTTAGTATTGTGCTTGTTTACTTGCTTTCTGTGTACGTGTCGTGTTTTTGATGGTCTCCCATGACAGCCATTGTTCTGCATGGTCATCGTTTTGTGAAGTTTTTGGGCGTCTGGCAGCTGATGGCTCTCCTGAGGTGTGATGGTTGCACGCCACAATGAGCATTTCCAAGAGACTATTTTACATTTGAGGCCCCTTAATGTGAAAGGCTGCACCTGATGTCTGAACTCTTGTGCCTGTGATCTACCATCATTGAACAAAACACTCCAAGTATTCTCTTTGGTAATTTTGAATTATTTGTCCGTCTTTTACTCTATAATAACAGTTAATCTAAACTACTGTTAAATAACCTCATTCTGCTTATTTGTGATTATGCAGCCAACTTTAGAGACCTAAAAATATGAAACATGTTTTGTTTGTGATGAGTATTCTTCAGGGTTAACTTTGGGGTTTTAATACTATCACAGTCGTCCACTCTATCAGTATAAAATGGTAAGTATGCCAACTTCCTCCAAAGCAGGTTATGTTCAAGATAAGAGATCAACTTCTAGGAAAGCACCACCACATCTGATCAAGCAGCTCTCTTTTTACAGAGTGAGCAAAATGTGAAAACTGAAGATGTAAGACTCACAAAAAGTAAGTTTTAGGCATGTAGGGGGATAAGGATTGATAATGGGGCCTGATGTGCCACAACCTGATGCTGGGGGGGGGGGGGTAGGAATGGTGAGTGTCAATCTCAACACTTGCTGACATGCATCTGTGTCACTCAGCAGCCAAGGTCAAGCTCGACAGCATTTCTTTTCAGAGCTTTTTCACCCCTGGTAATATGCCTGGTGACAGCTGGTGAATTTCAGGCTGTCGCGACGTCCACAGCATGACAAGGGGATTGTGGCAGCAACCCTACTACCTGCCCGGACAGTACCTTAGGCTGTGCTTACTCATCACATCCACCCCTTACTCTGATTTTTTTCGACACATTATCTCCCCATGCACCAGGTGATGCACCTGCAAGGACATCCAGAGCACAACCTTGGTTTTGTCAATCCTCCTCTCCGCCCAATGCAGCACTCAGGTGGCTTATATGCCATCACTAGCCTTACTTCAGTGATGATTTTTGGCCCAAAAGTGCTGTAGATCAACATATTTAATGGATGGAAAAGCTTCATTCTCTTTTCTGCTTATCAGCATGGCGTTTTCTGCTTTTAAACTGAAACTGTGATTATAGCCAAAATCACAAAGCATTGCTGTAGAGGTGAGGAAAGTTACATTATTGCTGGCAGGATATGTCACAAGAGGATCTGGCTGCAGACCTCTATGATGGGGCGTATGTTGACGTACATTACCCCACCTGGAACCAGAATGACGTATGTTTTCCACTCACTGTCAGTGGTCATGGTAAGAGGCTATTTGTCAAATTTTATGAATAGAAATTTACTGATGGAAATAAATCTTAATTTAACAAACCACAAACTAAGAAAAACACAAGGAGGGTTAGCCACCTGCACCCTAAAGGCTAGGGTAAGGGGCAGGGGGATAAAATTTAAAATAAAACACCACATACTAAGGAAAACCCCAAAAAAGGTTGTACGTCACTCCCTGCCCCACAGTCTAGGTTGCCCCCATTGTAGAGGTATGCAACAGATGAGCCCAAAACACCCCACCACAGAGGTCTGCAGCCACATACTTCTTGGATATGTTGTTGTTACTGAATATCCATCTTTGTCTTACTCCTGTCCCCTTGGTCATCATGGCCTGATTGCTAAAAATCATAGCATCAGACTGCTTCAGTTAACATCTTGGATATTTTGTAAATATTACAACAGCAGTCTGTCAAGTAATTTCCTGCCTCTTGAGATCCCATCAAAAGGCAGGCTGCCTTGAAAAAAAGTGCTTATGAAAAAGCATATTTTTCAAATACAAAAGAGTTTCACTGTAGGAGAAAGTAAATCTTGTGCTTAGAAGTATGCTTTATTTATTTTTCTATATAAAGTCTGTTTGACATTGCCTTGGTTGCAGCTGAAAGAATGAGACTAAACGTGTTGTTCTCACCACATTAGACAAACACACCAACACATGGAGTTAAAGGAATATGCAAATGTCATTGTAGTCAGATACATTTGTTCCCAATGACAGTGATATTTTTAGCCTTAATTTGTATCTTAAACTGTCTCCAATTTTTGGCACTTTCCCATCTTCAGTTTGGCAGCCGACAGTGTTTTTCCAGCTCGAATTTTTATCAACTTGTTTGTCAAGTTTGTAAAATATCCCTTGACTTACCAATGTAAGTGATCATTTCTGGAAAAATCCCTTATGGTCGCACATGGAACCCCAAAGTATATCCAGTTCAGACCTGCTACTTTTTGTTACTTGATGTTAAAAGTTTCTTAAAAATGTAGCAATGAACTCATTCCAATATTAGGATCAGAAATACATCCAGTACTGCTAGAAATGCAGCTACTGGTCTTGGCAAGCACATGTGGTTAGGTCTGATACAGTTTTTTTTCTCAGTAAATGGTAAATGCACTTGAGCTTATATAGCATTTTTCTAGTTGTCTGACTACTCAAAGTGCTTTTACACTGCAGGTCACATCTACCCATTCATACCCTGTCACGCCATATTCACACAGTAATGATAGAGGTTACTATGGAGAATAGGCCATCAGTGTTAGCTAATCCCATTAAAACACATCCATACCCATTTACCCACTGCAGATGAAGTGGGGTTAAGTGACTTTCCAAAGGGCACATCAACATGTGACTGCAGGGTGGATCAAACCTACAACCTTCCAAGTGCGGGACATCCGACACCGCCTACAGAGCTACAGTTGCCCAGCATGAACCCAGTAAGCCTCTTTTAACAGCTTTTCTCCCCCATTATGAGAAATCTATATTTGTTACAATGTCATTTGGCAGATGTTTTTATCCAAAGCGACGTACTTCTGGGACAGATGTTCCTGGCATCAAAGACCTTGCCCAAGGGCCCACTGAATACTCATTGTGCCGTGGCTGTCTTTTTTTTTTTTTTTTTTAACTCTTCCAGACTGGCGCTGTTGTACACAACAAAATGTGATACAGGTTACTACAAGTTTCATAACTTTTAAAACATGAATCATAGCCTCTTGCATTTTTTCCTCTTGGAGCTAGCCATTGTGCTGTTCCATTGATGCTATCCATGAGATGATGGTACTTAAGCTTTTCTAATAAGCCTGGCACTTAAGTTACTTTTAATGGACTTTAAAGACAATTAGCAGTAACTTACAATAATAAGCTGGAAAAAAAACTTTTAGTCTCACAGTAAGGCTGTATATTACCATTCTAGTTGGTGAGTCATGCTCTGAGTTCATTATAGGGCTAAAATACGGTGCTAAATTTCCACAGCACAGTCAGTCCAGAAAGTTTACACCAGTATTGAACTGGTACTTGGTATTGGCCGATACCCAGCACTCTGGTATCACTACTGGTATCAGGAAGGGAAAAAGTGGTATATTAACATCTCTATTACTTTCTAAAATAATCAGAATAGTAATATCCTCTGGTCATTTAGGTGGGTCAATTCAAAAATAGACTATGTGTGAGTCCCATTGTTGTACCTTGATAAAGCACTTTGACCATACTGAATTATTGCCAAAAGCCTAAAATACTGCAGTGACCTGATGAGCAAAAACTGGACTAGCTGTTTAAATGTAATGTGTTTAGGCTTGCCAGTTTTGTCTCAAAAGCCTGGAAAAGAGGACAAGAAAGTCCGTTTAATTAGTCTTTAGTCTTCATTCAGCTCCAATACAAATAGAAGACCAATACTCACTGCCCTATACCATATAATTCTATGTTTAACACAAGAATAAGATAGAATAGAAAGTTTAAAAACTTTCCCCTTTAAAACCAACAAAATAACAAGTAGATTTGGTGTCTGTCTGTGAGAGCCATAGCTGGATCTTGAGTCATTGATAGACTCCTGGTGACAGCAACCCAAAGAGCTATCCATTATGAATGAAGCAGCCAGAAAGACCACTGAATTGAGTGAAACTGAAGAAGGCCAGGCAGAGTGCCTCACATCAAGAGACACTTGACTGAGACCAGAGACAGGATTGCTTTAGTAATGTCTTACAAAGAACAATGAACGTCTACACTTTCCCTTTATGTAGTGGATGCAGATTGGGTCAGATGATACTGGATCCTGTTGCACTGCTGATTGTTGGGTGTGAAATGGTCACAGTTCTGCATTTTTATTCAAAAAGAAATATACACCATGAGAATAGGACTGGGGATATGTTTTTGGTAAGATTTATGTTATTTGTACCACGGGAGAGCATTTATTTAACCTTGATTTGGTTTGTTCTCACTGGTTTATTTGCTGTTGTACTCATATGTACATCACAACTCACAGTGTGTCAGTACATACAACATACAGCCACATAATAAATAACTGCAGCATTGAGGGGAGACCATGAAGTGCATTGTTGCTGCTAAATACCTTCACTGACTGTATTATCAGTGTGTGTGCAGGACCCCAGCGGTTCCTGGCTTTCTCCCCTTCAAATGTGATAACCTGTCCCAGCCCCCCTCCTGTGATAACTCCAAGGTCTGAGGGGGTCTGCTAGCACTGCATCCCTGCAAAATGAGGAGGGGGAAGCTAGGCCCACAGGCATCCTGAGGACCGTCTTTATGGAGGGGAAACACAAGCGAGCAAACAAAGGGGTCTGCAGCCAGGAAGCCTTAATCACTGCCACTACCATTAGAGTAATGAGGCCTGATGGACGCACAGTCTAGTGAGAGACTAGGGAAGGAGGGGGGAGTTTTCCTCACAGATGAGGGCTGATAACCCCCCTCTCATTCTTCTGCTACTGCCACCGGACTCTCAGGGGCATATTAATGAAACAACAGTGCCCCTCTCTCTTTTCTTTTTCTTTCAAGGGTTTCTTTTTCTTCCTGAGATTAGCAGGGTATTGTTTGAAGGAGCACTGTTTTCTTTTAAAGGAGACCCTGTGAGACATGTAAGTGTGGAAATACATGAGAGAAAAGGTAGTACCTTAACTCCCATCAGAAAAATCAGGATGATCTCAGATGATCAAACATGGTAGTGTCTCTATTAAAGCCTAGGACAGAGGTTAAGATGTCATCAAATGCTGTCACAGTTGCAGAGATGTATCAAAGAGTATTCATTTGAACTGTTGAGCTTCAGAAATCTGAATGTGGTTATACTGGACCAAGCCTGCTCGCAGAACTGGGTGGGCCCCTAAGAGAAACCAAGCAGATGATGATATCAGTGTAAGTGTGTAGGATTGGTGCTAGCGTCCTGGCTAAAGCCTGTTTTATGCTTGACGCATCCGCGAGGTTGCGAGTGTCAGCGCGTTGAACGTGGCAAATATTAAGACACGCCCCTTTGCAGGGGTCCCATGCAGCCAATTTTTGTCTGGCCGCGACATCCCTGAAATTTTTACAGACGCAGACACAGAAGACATCAAAATGGCATTAAACACGCTACAGACATGATTCTTGAAGACACTGCCCCCTAGCTTTTGGGAAAATATTAGTTTGTGGCGAAGAGGAAGCCGGTGCTAGGTATAAATGCACTAGACGTTTCAACATCATGATTTCGCATCAGTTTTTGTCCGTGCAGCCGTGCGCGTGAAAGCATAACCGAGCCTTAACAGTTCCCCTATTTTAGAGCTGAAGTGTGTCGAGCTATTATTGGGTCTGATGTGGAAATTATTTGATCATGCTACTTTTAAACCCATTTCACCACTTTTCTGCCCTATTTTTGCCATGCTAACCAGTTTTTGTCGCTTTTCAGGCAATTCCTTTTGCTACTTCACTAATTGTTGCTACTTTTGCCCATCCTTGCCACTTTTTTGCCACTCTAACATTTTTTGTGCCCAGTCTTGCCAATGTCTTTGCCATTTTAACCCATATCTGCATATTCATTTGCTACTTTTAACAGATTTTTGCCACTTTTAAGCCATTTCTAACAGTGCTTTTTGCCACTCTAACCCCTTTTGCCATTCTGTCCAGTCCTTGCCAATGTTTTGCCACTTTAACCCATTTTTGCCCATCTTTACATCAGCTATTGCCACTTCTAATCCATAACCACCAATTCTGTTTGCTTGTTTCAAGCCATTGCGTCCAAGCATGCCACTTTTTGCCCATCATTGCCACTTTTTTTGCCACTTTAACTCATGTTTTTACTTAAAAGTTATGTCAGACAATTCTTTTTGCCACTTTTAAGCCTTTTATTGCCACTGTTTTTGTCACTTTAAACCAACCTTTGCCTTTTTTTGCCCAACCTTCCAACGTTTTTGCCACTAACATTTTTTGCCCATTTTTTGCACACCCTTGACAGTGTTTTTGCCATTTTAACCCATGTTTGCTACTTTTAACCCATATCTGCCTTTTCTTTTTACTACTTTTAACCCATTTTTTGCATTTTTTGCCCATCTTTGCTGCAAATATTCAATTCTTTTCTGTTGAAGTTATCTCAGTTTCTGGGACTGTTTTCTTTTAACCTGATGTTTTTGCACTTCATGGCTTAGCTTTGAAGTCTGACCTTACTTTCCCAAGGGTTTAGTTCAGTGTGCCCATCTACATTGTTAACATTTCCAACAAAAGAAAAGGTAGTTCTGTTTGAAGAAAAGGAGTTTATGTTTTTAAAAAGGCTTTATTTTACTACAGCATAAATGAATTAAATCCACTGCTCTGATAAGAGTGATTATTATTCAGGTGAAATATAAAATATGGTTAGCACATCTTAACTTCACATTGGACCACGATCTTCCTGACTTCCACTGGCCCTCATTTGGCCCCAGAAAGCTCTCCCCTTTATCCCCCCTTATAGGCCGCCTTGTATGTGACCATAGTATTTTGTGAGCTGTGTTGTGACCGTCACTATCAGGGGATAGTCTGTTGTGTATTCTCCTGTTTATGGATCTCATAGCTCTTTTACAACACACTTCAAAAATTAATCACCCCAGAGTCTCATACAAGTCTCTGGCATGCATCTGCAGAAGTGCTCTGGCCGAGCATGCTCACACTGGAAACATCCAGCACTCGACTCTGCTTTTCATTAAATAATACAGTAAAAAATAGATGTTATATGAAATAGATTACAATGAAATCCCCCCAGAGAAGAATAAATAAGTCACTTGTTTAGTCGGGAAGCAGAGGTGACACTGTCGTCTCGTCTGCTAGCGTTACGTGCTGCTGGACCTCCTGTCTGCCTGTGTTGGCTAATATTTCCAGCAGGTTTCACTTTTAAAGCTCTCAGGTGGGCCTTTAAGCGGTTGCTCAGACGACGGTAAAGGCCTCCCCCCTCTGATTTTCCATCTCTTTCCCTCTCTCTCCTCATGTCCACTGTCCTTTTCAATGGCTGATTTATGACCCACATAAGTGTGCGAGAGACGCCGAGATTTCAGAGGAAGTCATAAATAGAACAAAACCGAGGAAGAGCGGCGGGAAGAGGAAACAGACTGAAGAGGTGACAGGGACAGGCAGAGTGAAAGCGAGAGCGTGAGACAGAGACAGAGGGAACCTTTGACTGACTATTTCAGTCAGGTTTGAATAAAAAGAAAAGCCTTTCTCTGCTGCTGTATTTACTGTAGTCGCTGGCTGTCTTGCTGCCTTTTTTTCCTTCCTTCCTGTCAGCTGACCTTTGAGCTCCTGATGGTGGGTATGCCTCCCTGTGGTTTGTTCTCCTAATTGGAGTCAGGATGCAGATGCTCTGGCAGCTTGAGAGCAGTGCAGTAAATGCACACACCTTTTTGAGATTGAACCAGTGTAGAAGAGAGAAAAGAACTGGGAGAAGTGGAATAAAATTTGAATTTTTATTTATTTATTTATTTTTAAATATTTTTCTTACACGTCAATGACTTGTTCCTTGAATAAAGACCAGTTTTTAATATATTTCTGATTATCTGTAACATAGATGAATAACAATTGCCAGTGACTTGAAGAAATGTCTTTCAAACCAGTTAGAGCCCCTGTGAAAAACTAATTTACTATTTATTTTCATTGCTCCTTTGGACAAAGCAATATGTCTCATCCTTCAATTCGTAAAAAATAATTTGGGATTAAAAAGAAAAAAAAACTTCTGCTATCTTTCAAATGTTTCATATGTCCCCCACTGTCCATTTTTAAATAATAAATGTTGTAGAAACACTGGCTTTGGGCCAAAACCTTGTTTTGCTATTTTTTCATTTTGTTTTGTTTTTTTTCATAAATAAGAGCTATTGGTCACTCTTTACAGCTCTAAGTGTGTTTTCAAAAAATTTAAAACAATAAAAAGTGACAAAAAGATGTTGATCATGACCGTTCAGTGACAAATTTTATGAAAAATCAAGCATACAGTTGGTCTTTAACTACTAAGCCAGTCTGGGCCACCCCTGGTGATATAACATTTTTAGACCCTCTGGACTTCCACATCATGGCCAGGTGCCATGATTGTTTGTTTCTGATGGCATCTGATTCAGTCCTAAAAGTACCTAGAGGAAAACTCTTCACTCAAGGTTTTAGCAAATGCAAATTCATTTTTCTCACCTTGAAGAACCCTTGACATTAGTAATGATCACCTTTTTCTGGACTTACTCCTCATTGAAACAATTTGCTCCATAACACCACAGGGAAGAAGAGGCTTCACCATCAGATAACCTCTTTATCATAATGATGAGGAGGCTACTGCTCCTATGTGTCCAATAAAGCCATAACTAGGCCACCTATCATCTGTCCCACTCAGGCCCTGATCCAGGCTAGTGACGTGTAGCTGGCACCCAAATCCACTCACACACAAAACCACTTTCACTAACTACACGACTGTATAAATGATGGACGACACAGCCCCTCCCTGCATGTGAAGACAAAATGTTTAGAGCTTCTTCTACTTAATGTGTCATATTATTTTTCTAACATGATTACAGTTGTTATTTTTCTTATTATGCTGATCTGCAACCCTCATAAAAAACATTTTTAACCTAAAATAACTTTATTTCAAGTTCACATGTTTCCCAATCACATGATCCTAAATGTCCAATAAGGGGCAGGAAGTGGGGGACAGCTGTTGGGAAACAATGGGAACGGCAAAGTTAGTACTTCCCAGCTCTAAATAAACCTCTACGCAGCAATTATCATCAGAAAACTCCTAGATACATTGAGTACGATCTCTACACTTTACTAAAAAGTTTTTTTGGGGTGAGGAGGTGATCACTATCACAATTTACTCAGACTAGTGTCTAGCATCGTCTAGTCAGATGAAAGGAAACGAGAGTCTCAAAGAGTGAGCTAAGAGGCTAGCTGAGCCCCTTTGGCATATAAAGTTTTTATTTTGTCACAAATATGCTTTTAATTGTGTTGGTGATGAAATGGTGAATCAGCTGAATAAACCTTGAGCTTTTCACAAACAAGTCTGTTCTATGAAACAGCTCTTGTGATGTGAGCTGTACTAGCTAGTTCCTGTTTGACTGCCAGTTTCCTTTCCTTGATCCTTTGTCTTTATTTAATCCACATGGGTAAAATCAGAGTTTTATGCACTAATTCAGGACAAAATTGTGCTGAACCAAACATGACGGCTTTGTAGTGCAGGTTTGGACAGAGGCCATTTTAACATGATTTTTTTTTTTCTTTTTACTTTTTTTTCTGCCTGAACATTTCATGATTTTCAGGACACAAAAGTAGCTTAAGAATTAAGAATGTTTTTATTTTTGCACTTTGAAAGCTTGGCATAAAAAAGGCTGTTTTGGTAGAGTTTCTTCTTGCAAAAGCTGATGCTTATGGTAAGCCCTGCAGTACAAACCTGAGGGGATCTTTGCTGTTTCACTGATGAAATGTGTTTGTTTGTGGAACAGGCAGCACCTTAATCCAGGTCTCCTCTGCTCATGTCCTGGCTCCAGATAACATCAATGGCACAGGATGACAGGTGATTTTGGTAAATGAGCAATTTGTTAATTGTTGAGAGGGTGATGGTAACTCTGGGTTACTGTCAGGATCAGGTCTTATACATTTCAAACAGAACAGTTGGTAGTGAATTCTGTCCTGGATGGAGTTCGGGGTTGAATAGAGATGCGTGGCTCAACAACAGCACAGTCATGATGCTGGATCAAAGCATTTTTGAATGTGTTTTATTGCTGGTTACTAGCCATATGTGATTACCCAAAGCATATGACTAGAAGTTATAATAATGGTAATCCTGAAGATGAGATCTAAATATGTGTGTGCTTTGTCTGAATGTCTTCAAGCATATATCCTGCATTCCTCCTCTATACTAAAGGAAATATGAGGTTAAGTGTAGTTGCAATTCTGATTTTAAAACAAACCAAAAATCATGACAGCACTACTATAGTAGGGAAAAAGTTGGAAGTGTTTCCATAGTTCTTTTTTTCAGTTGCTTTGTCTTTGTTGTTTGTGTTTTGCACGTTTTGGTGTGTGTCTTTTGTGTGAGTGTGTGGTGCACAGACGGCCCATACATCACATCCTCTTTACAGTGTTTCCCTGTGAGTCATTTGCATGTCATTACAGCTTTGTTTTATAAGTGAGTGGCTATTAAGGAAGCCGCTCCATAAAACGCCTGTTAAAACGGAGGAAGGCGGCAATACGGATCTTAAAAAGCCAAGAGCGTTCTCCACTTTCTCACCTTACATAGTTGATGAAAAGTGAGTGTGAGAGAGAGGAAGAGAGAGAGGGAGCCCAGATGTCTCTCCTTTGGGACTCACACATCTGTCGTCTCTTTTTTTTTTAATGACAGCAAAATTCACGCAATCCCATTTCTCTGAGCCCCGTCCCTCTGTTCTTCCTCTTTTCACACATCTGGACTGAGCAGTGTGAGCAGTGGTGTGGTCTCCATCTGTGAAGGACGACACAACTGTTGGCAGGATCTTAACTAGCTGGGCCTGGGGTTGGACAGACATCCAGGGACTGTGTGCATTTAAATGTCTCATTGTCAGTTTAGTTTAGCCTTCAATTACCTGATTTTTCTGCCTTTCTTGAAAGAAGAAGTACTTCAAATGTTTACCTTAATAAACCTATTAACAAACCTCTATAGATATATCTTGTGATATTCTTTTGTTTTGGAGACATAGACAGTGTAATAACAGTCTAATTACAGCACGAGTGGGGAAGTGTCACTAATAAAATCAGCTTAGTTGTTTCCAGTTTTGCATAACTGCGTATGGTGCACCAAAGCCTTCATGATTTGGAATCCATGGTCTGGAGTCACCCTGCCCTGAGGAAACCAGGGCACTCCCCTAGAACCAGACCTGGAGGGGTAGCACTACAGCAGGCATCTGGTGGCTGGGCTTCACTCCATGGGGCCCAGTTGAAACGGCACCACCCTGGAGCCACCGCCCTGTGGGTCCACCACCTGCAAGAATGGCATGGGGGTCAGGTTCATTGGAGACTGAGTAGTACAGACTGGTGGGAAATGGTCAAAGGACTTGGGCTTTTCTAGTCATTTGACTATTGACATTCACACCCTTTCACTTTATTCACTCCACATTCATACACTGATGGTGAATTGTTGCTATGGAGCATTGGTCATCAGTATTAGCCAATCCCATTCATGCCAGTTCACAAGCCACTGGTGAAGCAGTGGGAGCAAATGGGGGTTAAGTGTCTTCGCCGAGGGCACATTGACAACCTTCATATTGCAAGATGGCTGACTCTACCCACAGAGCCACAGTCGCCCCAAAAGGTACACTTATCCATGATTGAAAAAATATGGTTGGACTTTGTTACAACAGTGGAAAAATGTCACTTGGTTGACCACCGTCAAAGACGTATCAATACAAAGCACCACGCTTTAGGGTCTTCCTTTTCAACATTAAAGTGCTAAATCCCATACTGTAGTAAAAGTCAAATAAAAATTAAATAGAAGTTAACATTAAAGATATGGAGCCTCAAATTTAAAATTGGAATTGGTTAGCAATCCATTTTGCAGGTTAATGTCAAAATTCCTGGGCTTATATTGTCATATATTGCCTTGGTTATATGTAGGTATACCCTGTTGACTATTTAATCCTCATTTTCATGATTACAATAGTGCTTAACCAAGTAAACTGAGTAAAGAGGACGGTGGCAGGCAATATTCTTTAAGAACAACAAAAGCCCATTGTGTTACACTTAATACCAAGTGTTTGACCAGGATTGTGGGTCTGAGCTGATAGAAATGTTTGTTTAACTGACTTAAAATTCATGCATCCCAAGGTTGGACACTGTAACAGAACGCAGTTAGGCCGCTTTTCTGCACTGAGGCTGTATTACGCCTCAAGTTAGCAATCACTTCTTCTACAGTTGTTATGATGTCACACTAAAACTTTTGTGAATATTCAAAGAAAAATAATAATGATAAAAATGTAAGTCCTAGGCACTCAACATCGGGTAATTCCATGTTTTTAATTATTAAAAAAATCTGAATTCCACTGTTAAAAATGCACATACCCATTGGTTATGTCCTGATAGTTAAATATTACCATTGTGTCTTTGCATTTTTGGCAGCTTTTGGTTAAAACTGACAGAAGAATTCAAGATCAATATTACAGAGTTTTTATTGTTATAAAACCATGGCATCAGAAGAGTTTTAAAACTTTTGACAACCTTTAGTCATACAGTTACTTATGTTGGTTCAGTGTCATCAGATTGTGTTTAAAACAACTTCATCATATTTAATAATAAAAGCCAAGCAAATTCAGAGTAAAGTTGCACGAAGATTGATTATTTGTGTGTTTGTTTTCTTGTAGAAGGTGAAACGTTCATCTTAATGAAACACCACTGACTGGAGTGTGAGACCTGATTCCCATTAAGGTTCGGGTGGTTTGGGGTGTAGTAGGCAAACCTCAGCTCAGGATTGGAAGCATGTGGCCCACATCTGGATCTGCTTACCGTGTCAGGGAGGGCGCGTTTCGTGACAGCCAGGCACGTGGCAACAAAGTCAAACTTTCGCACACAAAATGTCCCAGTAACTCACTCGTGAAAGAAATGTTAGTGTTGCAAGCAATTTTGACAAGCTGAGTATTGTATTTAGAACAGACGGAGGAGGAGGAGAGGTTGTGCAAAGTTTAACGACTTTTGGCACGAGGTGGAGAGCTCGGCGCTGCCAATACAGAGAGACGAGGTGCCATATTTGATATCACTGACAGATTCTATTTACATCATCCTTTCATCTTATTGCACCATTTAAAAGGATGTTGAACAGCAACTGCACTTAAAGCCTCTGAATGTGTAATCTAAACTTTGGTGAAACTTTGATTATTTAACAAAAACACAGCAAGTCTATAAGCAAACTTATTTGCAACCAGATGGTATTTTTTCTATGATACACAAATACATTACCAGTCATTTGAACTCAGATCTATCATCTCTGTAACAGTGTGTTATTTCAAAGGGGTAAGTGGTGTCAGTTGAATGGTTTAAAGTGTTGCTTTTGCCTAATGGGCCAGTAGACTTTGACAGAACAAACTGTTTTAAGAACAACTGGTTCTCATTTACAAAGACTGTTGTGAGATTACAAGGGTGTATTTGTAAGATCACAGTCATTCCTATGGTTACTTGTGCATTAAGGTGTCTTCTAAGTCAGTTTCCTCTTTTTGTGTAAAAACTCTTCGTTTCCTCGCCTAGTGCTTGTGACTAGAGTCAACTATGTCCTTTCATGACTGTTCTTCAGCAGCACTTTCTCTTTCTCCTTCCTCTCTTTCTAACTCCTCTGTCCTTCTCTGAGTCCACTCTCTGCAAACACTGTTTCTCACAGCTATTTCTCTTCCTCCCCCCTCTGCCCCACTCGCTCTCGTGGACATGACAGTGCGGGGGGATAAGGGAAGAGTAATTATGGTTCAGTGAGGCTGCCAGGTGTGATAAATGACTAATAAGGGGAGCGGAGCCCTGGGTCCTCTAAGGAGGACTATTACAGTCTTATCAGCACAGGGCTGCAGCTCACAGCCTGGCCTGGGACAGAGGCCCTTGTAGCTGTGCTCGCTCCTCTCCTAACCCCGTCACCTCAGTCATCCTCCTCAGCCAGCATCAGGCCAGCCCACCCCAGAGACGAGCTCCTGCTTTAGCACGTTTCTGCTGGGTCGGATAGTGCACATTTATTAATTTGTTGATGATATATATTTTTTTATGTTTTTGCACTAGACAATATAAATGGAGCTACAATTTGGCTTCTGTGCTCTTCAGCTCACACAGCAGAGAGAACATGAAAGAAGTCCTGGATATGATCAGAGAAATATGTGAACAATTTATTACTAAATAATTAATTAACATTTGTTATTTTGGGGTTGATTATGGGACTTTTATGCCTTATTTCAGGTAAGGCAGGATAGACCTGGAACTTGGTCCCACTTCAAGGACAACAGCCTCTGCACATGGGGCATACGGACATTGGCCCCTTAAGAAGCATCCAAAGACATTTGCATTACTATATTCCATATTCCACTGAGTTGCTTGGAGTGTTCTTTGGCCGTCATGGTGTAATGGTAGCCAGGAATACTGATTAACCAGTGACTGGACTTTCCAGACACAGTTGTCTTTACACTACAGTCACTTGAGACACATTCACTGCACTCAGGTCTTATTCTGTTTTCACTTTGACACTGAAGAGTTTTTTTGTTTTGTTTTGTTTTGTTTTTTTGTTTTAGGTCAAAAAAGCCAAATTATAATGACAATGATTGATTTATTAAGTCAATAAAGGGTTAAACATCCAAGGAGGTGAATACCTTTTATGGGAACAGGAGGTCTTAGAGAGTGCAGGAACAGTTCTGGAAAAAAACCCAACACAGATAGTACCTTTGATAAACAGAGAGCCCATCCTCTGTCCTTTAAGTACCTCCAATGAAGCATTGCTAATACTTTTATTGGCCTTTTAAAGCTCAGTTTCTTTGCAGCTATACAAAGATTTTAATGTAAAGCAGCAGTGGATGTTACTTAAAAGTAACAGATTTTTTCCACCTGTTTGTTATTGTGCATTTCTTGCAGTAACCACGTAGATCAGCTTTCATTCCCTTCATCTGGTAAATTAGATTATGCTTATACTTTATCTTTGCAATGTCTCAAGACTATTTAAAGAGGTTTACAGGAGTGTGTTGAATACCAATTTAGTAGAGAACACATTAAACCAATGCTTTAGAAAATGTCTTCACAATAGTCTATTCCTACAGTCAAAGCATGAAATACCCCTCACATTTGGCCACATTGCATAAGCTGATACATTGGAATCATACTCCTATTTGTGCCAGCCAAATTGTTATCTCATCTTGAGGGAAATAGCAGGAACATGTTTTGCTTTCTTTTGGACCACTGATACAAGTAAACCATGCAAGTTTCCATGCAAAGTGTTCATGAAGAGACTGCTGCTCAGGATGCACAATGTGAGCATTCTTAGGCAGCTGAATGATATCACGTCTGGTTTAAATTGCCTTGCAGCCAGTTTTATCTGATGACCATGTGGGTTTCTCTTTGCATTATGACAGAAAAATGGTGTTAAAATATGATAAGAGCTCACTTTAAAATAACTTCAGTATTACTGAGTCTGCTGTGTGCTCATTAAGGTCTCACCAAAAAATTAAACATTTCTATCAATATATATCAGTATTTACTAGCTGTAAGCAATGGTAAAATACCTTGCTTTAATTTCTTGTAAGGCATATTTACAGGTTGAAACTCATTTTTTATAAATTTATTTTAAAAAATGTATACTGACAACCCATATCCTCACCTTTCCATTATGTCCCCCAAAAACAAATACACACACACACACACACCAGCATAAATGTATACATACACATACACACTCACATGAATTAAAACATAGCCTTCCAACACCTTCAAACTTAAATGTTGAGTTCCTGCTTTGCTTGTCTCTTTCTTGTCTTGCTTCCATCGTCTGTGTGTATTGCTAGTGTGTTGTTCTTCACTTGTCATGATCTGTTTGCATAACTTAAAAAAAGAGAGATTGAAAATTAATGTTTTTAATGGCAAATATATTAGAAAGAAAGACAAAATAATGAGTTTAAAAGGTCAAAATGTGAAATAAAATTTGTTATCATGAAATAAACAAACAAACAAAAAAATCCTCATGTTTACAACCAAATGGATATTGTTCTTCAATTTTTCATGACACACACATTATAACATTAAAAGTCTGTTATTCTGATTTTTTTTTTTCATTATTCTGTGGTAAATTAAAAGAAGTCCTAGGAATCCAGTAGTGGGTAACTTATTGTCTTTAACCCTCTGAGACAAACATTGCCATATACAACAAGAAGAGACACAGGTTTCAAAAAACTTAAATAACTTTGAACCATAAATTGTAGCCACTTTCTTTCTTTTTTCTTCCCCTGGATGCCCTCTGTTTTGCCTATTGAGGATGCTTTCCATGCCTCTGTAGCCCTCTCTGAGGCTTATCTAGCAAGCCTGGAACTTGGGTAACTTTTTTGGGTCTTAAAAGATTAAGTCCACACCAGTAACTCCTACATTGAATTTCCTTTTAATTTTTTTATTAGTGTTTTTGATAGTTTTTTCCACTAGCAGCTAAAGAAGCTATCTGCCATGTTACTGTATTTTGTGTGCAAAAATGCATTGTGATGGACTGTGACAACTAGTGGCAGATTGTCACATAATGCTTGAACTGTGCAAGGGGGTGGGGGTGTGCAAGGCTTTGTCTGCTCTGAGGCTGCCAAAATTAGATTTAGTGACTAGAACCATGACAAAGCAGTTATTAGGAAGTTTTTACAAAGGTCTTGAAAGGCATGCATAGGCCATTCATAAGGTTTTATCAATGAAAGAATTAAAATCTATGTTGATTTTTGGTGGCAGTGTTTTACTTTTTCTTCTCTCTTGTGTCCTTGGGGGACTCTGCTTTTCTTAGGTACATGTAGGGGGGGCTCCAAGGAAAAATTGTTGGGAAACACTCTTATATCATGATGGGGATGGCCTGAATAGCTAATAATGAAGAGAAAGTGAGAAAGAGCGCCTGTAATGTAGCCCTATGTGTCTCTGCAGACTGGAACTGCTGTGAATAATGGCACAAATAAAGCTAAGACAAAGAAGCGCAAGATCTTTTATGTAAATATGTGAATGTTTTGAAGACTTCTCACAGGATGATTGCTTTTCACTTTTTGGTCCCCAAGACATGGGAGAACAAGCTTGTGCAAAAAAAAAAAAAAAAGTCTCAATCATTATTGTTTACTGTGTGTCACACGTAAAAAAAAAACTTTGAATTTTCTTTTTTCTTTTTCCTTTCAGGGTTGATGTTTAACAAGCTTTTTCACACAATAAATCAAGGTGAGACAAAAAGGATAAAAAAAATAGCTAAGGGATCAGAGGGGTACTAACTTGACAAACTTCTGCACACTGTCTAAACTGCACAAATTCAATCATGGCAGCTTCTGGTTTGAAACATGACTGAAGAAATGATGTTTTTTTTAAGGCTTTGGTACTACCCATCATTTCATTAAATAGGGATTTTATCATTTTTGAACATAGTATCAAAAAGCATCAACACATCAAAATTTGACATCAGAGTAAATACTAGAGTGGCGTTTTTATGAGATTCAGAAGTAAATGTCAAATTAAGTTGTACACATGCAGTTACTTCCCTTCTGCTTATGCTAAACCATATTTAGCTGGCAGCAAACTGGAAGTGTAAGCCAGACATCCTTCCTTTACCTGGTTCTTAGCTCCTGGGAGATTCCAGGAGGAGCTTGAATAATCCTCTCCTTTCCATGGTGTCCTTGAGTTGACTCCCAGTGTGATGTTCCAAGAATACCTCCATAGGAAGCTGTCTTCAAGACATCCTGATCAGCGTCTTATTTGAGTTAAGGAGCAGCAGTTTGACCATTGTCCTTCAGTTGAGCTTATGGAAAAGCAAACTGAAATGTTTGAAATGCAATTACTATATGTGTGTTAATGTTTATATTATTAAGGAACAAAAAAATGAGGAAAAAGAAGGAAAGAAAACAAAACCCTGCTGATTGGTGGTTGACTGAATAGGATGAGTTTCAGCCTGGTCTGGCCTGACTGACGATCTGCCAGTCATCTTAATGAAACAGATTTTGCTTCAATCTCAGACACATTAACATGAGCCGTTTCATGCAAAACAAGCAAAACAAACTGGAAAAATAAATCTGATTCTAAGGGTGTGATAAATATTTTTTTCTTGATTGGGTTAATTAGGAAAAACTGTAACTCCGACATTTGCCAAAATAAAGAGTGAGTTTGATCATATGTATAAACCGCAGATAAATGCCAATGAAGAGAGTATTCCCCTGGTTTTAAGTGCTGTCAAGTTCTTTAAATGTGGGTAGGGGAACATAAAGTTGTTCATACTGTCCTCCCTGGGCCGGTGTTTTCAGAACGATGGAACGACAAATGAGTTAAACATGCACCGGATCCTTTAACCTCCATCTAAAACTCACAGCTAATTCATAGCCCCGTTGATTACCCAGGGGAATTCTTTTATCTCCCCCATTTCATTCCTGAAGCGCTCGGCAGACATTTTAATGGCTGCACTTTCATCGTCTGTCAGATATTTAAATGGAGAAGTGCGTGTGTGTGGTGCCGAGTGAGGCAGTGTGGGGGCCTTCTCAGATTCTGCATGTCAATCTTTAATGCCTAGAGATATGGACGAGCTCTGACCTCTCACTCTGTCATTCTGCTTCTCCCTTGCATAAATTGACCTCCTGATAATCATTTCCTGCTCCTATCTGCTGTAACGAGTGTTCCACAGTACTTGACGGTCACATGACCCAAAGAGAGCCATTAGGGTTGAGAGATTGACCCCGCTGCAATGGCGAGGCCATAGAGCCCCCTTCTGACATATGGACTACAGTAAGACTGTTATGGTGAGTGCATTTCACTCGGCCTGTTATGACCATGAACATCACAGAATGAAATGTAATAGAAGGGAGAACCATTGGTGTAATGGAACTGCAGAGTGAGTCATTCACCATTAAATCTGTCTAGTGGTAGTTAAAGGAATATGTGACTGAAGAGACACAATGAGAAGAAGAATGAAGGGTGAGTATCTGGTCTGACGACTCTCAACTTCTTTGACAAATCTGTGGACATGTCAGGTTTTGTGTTGGGTTCTTATTGAATATTGATAATGGTTTAAGTGCATCATGACAAAATAGCTATTGAGAAACTGTCTCCTGCTGGTTTATCCTTTTCAGCAACTCTGCCTTCCTGCTTTAGTGCCACTTCAATGAGGTTTTAGGCTAATCTTTCTTTGTCCAATGCTATACTTAGGCGAACATAAGCATGCAGATAGTCATACTCCTGAGGAGTAGTTCACAGATGACCATTTCTCAGAATCCCTCTGCAATCATTATCTGACATCATTCAGGTTGATAACACTATCTCAGCAGCTCAGGTGTAACAAACATTAAGCATTAGAGGACTTTACCTAAAGGCTTTTTATTTCTTTAGTGCATAACCTACCCCAGAATCTGTGTTCACCTGTTTCTGATGAGTATGCATCATTTTGACTCACTTTAATTTAATCTTCTTCATGTTATAAATTAATTGTTATGCTTCTCCATTAACAATAGCCAATAGTCAAGGCAAGGGGCACAATGTATGGCTTCTACCTAAGCAAACCTAATTCAATGGGTCTACAAACTGGCCTTTTTGTGAACTCAATCTGAGGGATGTTCTTCAGGCCTTGCACTAATGTCCTCTCCAACTGAAGAATGAACTGGTTAGGTCTTTGAGGTCCTCAGGTCTAAGTTTTTCCCTTGCTTGTTAAGAGGTTTTGATTTTGGAGGTTGAAAGTCGAGGTCTTGTCTTCATCCCTTGTTTGTGAACACAAAATCTCAGAAACACTTTGAGAGATTATCTTCAGATTTTTGCAAAAATCAATTCTGGCTCAAGGATGAATTGAGTAGATTTTGGAGGTCAAAGTTCAAGGTTGTAAGGATTCATGTTCATCCCTTGGTTATAAGTAAGGAGGGTTATCCCGATCAGCATTTTTGGCCTCCAATCTCAATCTCACTTTTTTATATTGAGTATCTACCGCTTCTAAGTCCCAATCCAATACTCATATTTGCCTAGATTAGAGTTTCAGAGATTTTAGTTTAAAAAATTAACTTAAGTAAATAGAATGACAGCTAGATTTCTCAAGCTTGTTCATTTTAACTCAGAACAGCTAACATTGTTGTAAAACACTTACAATCGAATGTCTTCCCAGAACAGTGTAATATATCTGTTTCACTTTAATAACTAGTCAAAAAAAAATTTACATATTCACTTGGTGCAATGTTTGAATTAAACCAGACAAAAATGAAAAATCCACTTAAAGTGGTCAAAACAGCTGACAGACCTGAACAGTCAAAAAAACATCAACTCAAAAAAGTGAATTCAAATCACCTCAGTGCCACTTAAAAGTGGTGTAAACTGCTGTTTTTTGTTTTTAACTCTATAAAGCACTTTGAAATATATATATATATATATATATATATATATGTATATGTGTGTGTGTGTGGGGGTGTGTGTGTGGGTGTGTGTGTGTGTGTGTGTGTGTTGCCTTATGACCCTGGAAAACACAGATTTTCTTGTTTGGCAAGTTTGCCAAAATGAAATCACTATAACGGAGATTTCTACAAAAGTCAAGGTTGTCCAGATCTGGGGTTAGTTTTATCATAGTAATGAAATATTAGTCCTTGTTTCATGGTGCAACTTTGAATGTGGTCTGTGTCCTTTGAACAGTGCAAAATATGGACAAAAAACCCTCATAAACAATCATTTCAATTCAATTACATGTGGAATATTTTCAAATCAAGTCAATTAGAATAGAGCTACAAGTCTAACAACACACAAATTTGAATTGTAATATTACTATCAGGTGGTTACTAAAGTTATTTGTCTTGAAAATGATAATTTTCTGACTGTCCTCAAGGAAATAATAAGACAGCTTTTAGGATTATTGCTTCTGCATGTCAACCAAACTGGACATTTCTGATTTGTTTCAGTTAGTCAAGAATTGAAATGCCGATTAACTTTTCACCTGCTTTTTTCCACACAGACCAAAGCCTGATGATACATGACTGGACAATCTAGCCTTAACTGCAAATGTAATTCAACAAAACGAAAACACTTTCCATGCTGAGAATCCAGACCCCAGAGAACAGATTTTACTCTTTTATGGCCTCCTTACATAGAGATTGCAGATGATCAGACATTGCCAATAGAGGCAATAACAATACTGTAATAAGTTTTAACCAGTCATTTCTTTTCTTCATAATCATGTCCACAATTCCTGCTCTTCCTGTCATGATCCTTTAATTTAATCAAACTCAAACTCAGACGTGCTTTATTGGCATGAACAAATGTGTCATGTTATTGCCAAAGCATTACATCGAAAAATAAATAATCAAATGAGCATGAGAATTAATCAATGAGCCCATTTTCTGTCTTTATCAGACTCCTATTTAAAAGCAGACAATTTTATTCCCTCTTCTTGCTAAGAAGGAAGGATAAAACCAAACCCTGACCCTCTGAATCCCCATGGTTCTCTAAATATATACACCCAATTAGCTCCAGATGCAAATTTTACTTAATTAGTTTACTTAATCCTTTCAAAACTAATGGCCACACACCGGTTGTCCTCAAATGAACATTTAATCCTTTGGTGGGCACCTCTAATCTTTTCATATTAAAAGCTAAATAGCCAAATGTGGGTATCGATCTAATTACACGTGGATTGCTCTGGAGAGCAATGAAAATTAAATGTGCTCCACATGTAGCCCACAGCACGTGCAGATATGTTAGGCTGTCAGGAAGTGGGTGGAAGAGAACTGAGCCTCACCAAAGATTGGTTTCCATTCACTATTTGTTGCTATCTTTGCAGAACCTGCAACATCAATTATCTCAGGCAGCTCTTTTTTCTTCATTTTCCAGTCTTGTTTGACTCTGCCTACAGAATGTGTTTGTATTATCATATACTGTGCTGTAACCCCAGAGGCAGAGGAACAATATATTGGACATATTTGTTAACTTTTAGCCTTAATCCTTTTTAATTCTGCTTCCTAAGATCTACTTTGGCATGCTGTATGGCACTGACTCCAAATGTCACCTGCCAAACAATCTGAAAGCATCACAGCCTTGGACAGTCATATGACCATTATGACAGAGATTAGAACATCAAATTTGTGTTTATTTACTGAGGATTTTGCCTCTTTTTTATTCTTATACTGCTATTATCTTGGATACAAACATCGAGGGACATGCAATCTACCTTGGGGATTATTGTCCTCAAATCTGTGCTTTTCTAAAGGACACATTTTTGTGCCCTTGGTAGTGGGAGGTGCACTGGACTGGAAATGTAATTGGTTTTGTTTATTTTGTTAGGAAATGTAGTTTTATGCTTATGCAAGTGAATCATTTTTAGACAAATAAGTACCCTAACTCGGCCGGCTCACAGGAATACCACAGCTGTGGTGTTGAAAAATAGAGTTGATATAATCGCTGAGTAAGATAATGTGTATAGGCAAAGCTTATTTTTTAAACAACTGTTTTTGTTCTAAGCAAGAGGACCAAGAATATCTGAAGATCAAATGAATGTTAGCAGATGAAAAAAGTAGTCCAGTTTCCTGTGTGTGATCATGACCAATAATGGCCTCATGGAAGGAAATTGTTTGGTATTAAATTATTATCATTAGGACATAAATCCTATCATTGTCCATCACCATAGTGTTTGAGTATTTGGGGACTACAGGGGGCAGTGGAAGTGCCACTGTTATAAATTAGTTATGCATTATAGTCAACTGTTGCGTTTGAGGTGTATTTTGGAGCCATAAAATTAACAAAGTGATATTTCATAATTACCCAAATCCACAGATAAAGATTAGGCGTACACTGTGTGAATTGCATCTGATTCAGACAATTTTGAGTCGCACGTCTTGCTTGGAAGTTGACATTTATTCAGATTGTACATCATTTCTCAACCAAGGGGGTATGACTGCAAAAAACAAACAGACTATGGCCCGACCAGCTGCTTCTGACTGGTTGGATGGATTTCTGACATGTTTAATATTTTAGTCACTCCCACAATGAAGGTAGAGCCATGAGCAGAATCCTCAAATTTGGGACATTTTTCCCTTCCAAACTATAAGACAACATCTTAAATCATAATGACAACAGCAGGAATGACTTTCTAATGCCTCCCAAAAATAAAGGAAATAAATATGCCTATACATGGACCTCCAGCTGACAAGGATGGCATTGCTCTCTGTGATAGAAAGAGAGAGAACATGACTCAGTACGACTTTAACCTCAGTATGTCAGACTTTTTCAAAAGAAACTCACAGTCCGTCCCGATTTCATTCAGACAGTGCGAGCATTTAGGCTGTGAATGACCATTGGACCATATAGTGTGGATGCATAGATCGTGCATGAAAAAGGATCCAGTCACACGGTATGAGCTTGCATTACACCACGACTGTTGGTGAGTTGGCTTAAAATCATGCAGTGTATGCCTAACTAAAGTTAAGATGCTTAAGTAGAGCACTTATCTATGCGGATATGTCTCTTGAGCACGGATGATGATTATATATGGATTTGAAAAAAGAAAAAAAAATAGGGGCTGACAATTAAACCTGGGTGGCTCAGCTGAGTCACACTGTATGCTACTTGGTCAGTCAATTCCAAAACTCAGGCCTGGCTCTTAAGTGAATACAGAAATATTCAAATGACTCAGCAGATGGTAAATTCTCAGAAACACAGAGGGAGAAATGGAGTTGTGGAGAAACACACACGCTGTGCTTTAAGGTCAATACCGTCATTCATTTATTGCAGTGATGTCAAGTATTAGTCAAAGCACGTCATTGAGGAATGATACGGACTCCTGTCATAGCTTGTGTTGACTACTGACATGATTATTCGCTGATCAACAGCATGTCAACAACATTAGCTTACAGTCTGTAAAACTGTCATCTGTCAGAATGAGATGAGTCCAATTACTGACTCTTAAGGTGAAGCTATGCTTAGCTTTGTAGTCAGTTTAAAGACCGAACGGTGGGTTTGGATATGCTGGTTTGATAACTTCCTGTAAATAGTATTAACATTTATTAGAGATGCACAATATGTTTGTTTGTTTTTTTTTTTGCCAATATCTGATATGATAGTTTAAAACTTATTCTAACTGATACTGATACAGATACTGTATATTCACACCTTTTATTGTAAAGAATGCCAAGTGTCTCTTGTGCAAAGTGCTGAGTCAGGCGGAGAGAGGAGTAAGTAGAGAGTCTGGCAGTTACTTGACATTCAAAATGTTCAGGACTTATGATTGGCCTCCTTCAGTGTGGGGTGCCCTTGGCGACCACCTTTACCTGATGGTATATACTGGCTATATTTTGGCAGTAAATATTGGCAGAAATGTTAATATCTGCCAACATATTTAACTTTTTAGGCCAATATCTGCCAATAAGGATATCATGCCAGCAATACTGAGCATTCTGAATTTATAGGTTGACTGAATTTTGTCATGCATAACAATAATCTCTGAGTCAGCATTAAAGTGTTGTGCTCTATGACATTTGAGTTGAAGAACAACTGTTTAGAATATGTGTGATGAGGGATTAGGAAGAGTATGAAAGCAAATGAACATGTCCAAATCACAGCAGACGGGATTTGAAGCTGATTCATTGTGATGTAGATGGTGTATAAAACGTATTAGATGTTTTTAGTAATAGAAAACGTGGTTTGGTCCTTTAAGGAGACAAACTGTGGGTTACTGATGAGGTCTGATGGGAGTTGTGAGAAGTCTGCAGCATGAAACTGTTGATTCCTCCAGTCTGTGAGAGCTCCAGGCCTGTCAGTGTTATCTTCTTCTCCCTGGTGGGAGGAGACATGCTCCATGGGAAGGGCTATCACCACGGGCTGCTGTGGAATCAGATTCTCCTATCAAAGCCCCTGACCTCACTGTTATACGATAGAATGTGAAAGTTAACCTGGATCAGTGCCTGGGGACAGTGTCTGCCTTTGTCGAGGGAATATGATGTTTCATTGTGTTCTAGGACTTCTCTCTGTGCCCACACTTCTCAGGCTTAAATGTGTAAAGACGAAAAATGGCTGTTTCTAAAGCTAAGCCCGCCTGGAAGAAAGATTTTTTAGTCATCGGTAGCCACAAAAACTTTATGTCACATTCATTTACTTTTTAATGCACGTTTATAAGCAATATAACTGAGGTTATCTGAAATTTGATTTTGTTGAAAGGTCTTTTAAAACAATACAGTCGGCCTTTTTAGAATTATCAATAGTATTAAAGCTGTTAAATAAAACTGCAGCTCTTTGGGCATTTGACCTACAGATACTGTGACAGAAAGAGAGAGAAGCAGAGGTCTGTTCTGCCCCTCTGAACCTTTCTCAAGTTAATTTCTCGCTAAAATTATATTTCAGTTCCTAACAAACAGGTAGAGGGTAGAAGAGATGATGCTGTTTGCGTAATGTGGACTTTGCTGGGGTTTGCTTGCAATTTTTGGTTATTAAGAACAAGCAATTTCCCAGGAGCAGATGACTTCTATTAATTTTAAAATGATATTGATAGTGCCAGAAAACTGGCACTGAAAGAGGAACTAATCCTCAAACCAAGGCAAAAAAAGTTAAAGAGCAATGCAATTCAGTCAGGCAAATGCCTAAAATTATTTCAGAAAAGAAATGGAGATTCTGCTGAACTGCTTCCAAAATGTAGAGGAACAAGAACCTTCCAGATTATGGGGTTAAAGTTTAACACAGTACAGCTGTAACTTTCAGTAAATGTGTAGGGGGGACTCACTGCTTACTATCCACTGGGAGGATCTGTACATGCACTGTTCTGTAGAAAGGTTAATGAAATTACGCAGGGGGCTGATACCTCAGCTGCAGGTGTGCTCTTTCTCTCACACACACAGCCGTAGACCGAACAGATTCAGAGGAAAACAGGACAGCAGTTCGTCTGTTGCAAGAACCCGCTATACACTTGAAAAATCTGCCTTTCTTATTGTTCAGCACATGTGAGAAGTGTTTTTTCTGGGCTTGTGTACATGACTGTGATATCTTTGAATAGTCCAGATTCTGATGGTGTGTTTCAGTCTCTGTGAGGGTTAAAACAGACTTTTAAGTGTAAGAAATGATGATGATTAAAGACCCTCTAAAGTGAAAATAAATCTGTATTTAGGTTTGGTGTATGGCAGGTCACTGTCGCATGGACCCCCAGGTCAAATTCCAGTCACATAAAACATTCATGAAAAACGAGTCAGTAAAATCTGCTCCAGGATGGTGTGGGCATGTCTGTTGACTGAGCTGAAACCACGCCCACTCTGGAGAAATGCGATCCTCTCAAGTTTAAAGTTTGTTAAAATCTGAATAGAGGAAAGCATTCATGTCATTGTCCTGCCCCTTGATCTTATTATCAGTGCATCTGCCTGGCTCTGTGCCAGAGAAGTCCATTTTCTGGCACAAATCTCTGTTATGATGCTTTAAATGATCCATAGACCACTGTGGCTGATAGATTTGGCAAATTTACCTCACAATGAACAAAAAAAACAGCATTTAACTGACTGGCAACTTTCAATAAAGGCAGTGACATCAGCTAACAACAGACTGTACTGAGATGAACTGCTCTTTGATTTTATACCGTAGTATTAGAGGGGCGGGGTCATTCACCACTGTGGGCTGGTGACATCATGAGCCCACATATGTGCCCCGCCCAAACTAAACCAAGCTAGGAAAGAGGTGAAAATCTTCCTGATGGTCTAAATCCAGAGTTCAGTCACATGTAGATATCACTGTTTTCACATGTTTACAGAAACCATATTCCAACATATCTAGAGTGTTGAGACACAAATGTTGGATTTCATTTTACAGGGTCTTTAAGAAAAAGACTTAGTTGTTTGTATGGCCAATATTTACAGCTGATATAGGCAGATTTTTATAGCCATAACAAAAGCTATAAATACCAGTAGAAATGTTCATATCTACCTATAACAGTAATTCACTTTTCAGCACCAGGAACAAAGTTCCTGTTGCTATCGCTGAGCTTAAGCTGCAGCCATATTTGCTTGCACTTATTTATTTATTTATCTATTTATTTAAGTATTTTATCTCACATTTGAGTCTTAAACTTGTTTCTACCCTGACTTTATTAAAATTGGTTTACATGTGATATGTTATTGATTTAATTGGTTAATTCCAATTGATTGTATTGTTATTGTTTTTTTTTTTTTTGGTTTTATTGTACTTTGCTCTCTTTAAAGAAGTAGTGAGCACTTAAACATTTTTTCAGCTGTACACTGCAGTATCTGACTGAACTATGATAATGCATCAATGCTGGTGTTATTTCTGGCATCTGCACCAAACTGATAAGAATCTGCAACTTATGACTTTGAATTAGCACAAAGGGATATCTGCTTTGAAAAATCTTTTCTGACAAGGCGGGGCTTATGTGACATAGAAACCTAATATCGGTGGGTTTCTACATCACAAACTTTATATTAAAGGTAGAACGTTACGTCCTCTAACCAACTTCACCAGTCAGAGACCACTCCCATCCTCTCCTGCACCTGCACCGGTGCTGGAGCCAACGGCCCAAACAGCTGATTGTTGTTTTAAATTGTACTTTACTCTTTAGCAGACCATTTACACGGCTTCAACTAAATCACATTGACTTAATTTAAATTATCTGTTTAAAATGGACTGATGTTGCATTTTTACAAGTGTCGGCCATATGTTTCATGATGTCTCTGTTAGCTGCAGCAGGTCAAAGGACACATAGTGATGAGTTTCCTTGTATCCCAAAGGGTAAGCAAGCACCAAAGATTAGAAGGTGCCAAAGAGGAAAATGACAGGAGGACAAAGATATTCAGTTTCACTACGTTCAGTCTGTTCTCTATTCTTAAAGCTGTTTATGACTCTGTCTGATCCCAGAAACAGATGGTGCTCCCCGTCTGGGTTTTGTATTTTTTCATATGTATCACCATTTGGTCATGCATGTTCAAATGTTCATATGTGTCTCTTGACTTGTAATTGCAATAATTATACTTTTTAGCTGTGCTCATCACATTCTGGTAAGTTTTAATCACACTTATAGGTTGCAAACTTTGCAAAAGCAACTGAAACATTTGTGATGTATATAGTTAAAGTCTTGTGTAAAGTCAATATAAATGTATTTGCATTGAGTACACTCTGCACAGCTAGTAGCACTGCAGGTAACAGAGACGTAATCTTGACAGGATAAAGGTCGTAGTGACATTGAAATGATGGACAAACCAAATGTCATGGCATGGCATAAACACAAATATTGCAAAAGCAAAAAAATAGAGTTGGAAATGGAAGGGGTGATGGAGAAACAAATAAGATAGAGTTGCATGGAGTTAGAGACAGGGAGGGCTGGAGGGATACAGGCAGTGTTCTAATGACTTCACACCCCATTAGCCACTTAGTCTGATGCGTCACACCTCATTATGCCGCTGGAGCAGCAGTGCATGAACGCGTGAAACCGTCCACTCAGCCAGACCTGTCCACCCGCTCCAAACGCTCACTCACTTACAGCAATTAGAGTGTGTGTTGGTGTGTTTGTGTTGCTGTGCTCCTCGCATGTGTGCATGCATGTCTATGTAGGCAAAATCCAACCAGCCTATTTTTCGTTAAACACGAAAGTCTAAAATGAATTGTTTTGAGCCCAATGAAGACCTTCTTAACAGAGATGTAGCAGTGTCCACTATGTGGCATTTAAACACAAGTTCACCATGGCTACCCCACAGCTCAAGCTGGAAATGCTGCAGACAGGCCAGAGCAGCGCTTTCTTTTGTCCGCCTACATAAGGGAGGAGGACCCAGTAGTGTGCTCCAGAGGACTCTCCTTAATCACTCTCCCTTAAACATGCCAGTGCACATGCACTCTAAGACCACTGCAAACATGCATGCACACACACAAACAAAGAGAAGAAGACTGGAGAAAAGAGAGAGGTCTCCCCATGCCATTCCCTGCACGGGCAGCCCCACTTGGCAGAGTGTGAAGTGTTCCTCTCCAGTACAAGGCCTGCTAACTCAAATCCCTGGCCAGCAGCCACGCTCCTCTCCATTACAAACACTAGGCCCATTTATCCCAGCAAACCCCCCCACCTCCAGTCACGGTGCCACCCCAGGGGGAATGCCACATAATGGCTCTGTAGCCACTGTAACTGACATCTCTATGCAGCTAATGTTTATTGTTTTGCTCTGCTTGGTTTGTTGATATTCAACAAAAAAATGAGCAACGCACAAGAAAATCCAAAATGAGAGGATAATTGTATCGTTGTGCCAAGCTTTGTATTATTCATGAAGCATAGACAAATATTTCATATTTAATCTGAGTCGTCTCCTGTTTCCAGCCAAGTCACACTGTGTTAATACCCAGCAGATGAAGGAGCTGGTCTATTATGCAATTTTCACCCTTACTGGAACATCAGTATGAAGTTGAACACTTGGATTATTTTTTTTATCTCTGCAGCTGACCTGAAATGATCTGTGCTTTTCTTTTCTCATTGTCCACTCTGGGTGTTTTTATCATAGCTGCACTCTCTTATTGTTTACCCCTTAGATTTTATTCATGTCCTAATTTGATAATGTTTAATCATTGTCTGCATGATCCCAGCAGCCCTCTCTAGCCTAGACCATGCTGAGAGCAGGATCTGCATCTGGGAGTATCAACCCAACGTGACTTTCGTTTTCTTGATTTTCCGAAAAGTTTCAGGATAAACAAAAAAGAGATTTCAGCTGACAATGGTTTGTTGGTCCTGCCTGAAACTCCTAACCTGACATGCCAGATGGATTGTTTCACACATCCACCTGGGATACCTCCCATAGACAGTGCTTGGGAAAGGGCAGAGCCTTTAAAAAAAAAAAAAAAAAAAATTTGGAGGGTGTTTGGAGGAATGTTCTCACATCTTTACGGGCCAATCAGAGCAACAAAACACATGACATTGTAGGTGTGCGCCGCTACTGAGGAGTAAACTCCACAGAGAACTGCATAATGCGAATCACGGATCACTGTACTGTAAACTTGGCAGTCACAACTTTTGTCATTTTTGAAAAGAAAACAACTCACTGCTGTTCTTTGTTCTTCTATTAACAAAGAAATGTCATCAAGTTCTGATGAAACTGGCGCTTTAGCTAATCTGACACGCCAGATAGATCTGTTTCAACATCCATCTGGGAAAGCTTCAATAGGAAACGTTTGAGAAAAGGTAGAGGATTTGAAAAAGTGTGAGTGTGATTGGATGAACGTTCTGTCTATCACATCTCTACGGGCCAATAAGAGCAACAAAACACGTGACGTAGCTGCTATCAAGTTGCATGTGCACAGCTAGTGAGGAATAACGCGAAATATGGTGACTATAAGTGCTCAAATTTTGTGGTTTTTGAAAAGAAAACAACTCACTGCTGTTCTTTGTTCTTCTTTTAATGAAGAAATGTTGTCAAGTTCTAAAGTTGGCGCTTTAGCAGCATCCATGCTAATGTCTTCCTCCATAACTGCACCAGCTCTTGCTGCTGCTTGTTTACGTCATGACTCTGCTGCACCCGAAGTACTGCCCCTCGTTGCTGATTGGTCCTGTCACCTTCTAACCGGGCCCAAACGGTTCAGATGGGAGCTTTGCAAGATGGATTTGCCAGTGAGAAACACGAAAATGGGTGTATCCATCTGCTTTGCAAGTTTACGCTTTAGCAGCATCCGCGTTAGTCTCTTCCACCATAATTGCACCAGCCTCTTGTTGCTGCTTGCTTACATCACAATGCACCTGAAAGTACTGCCCCTTGACGCTGACTGGTCCTGTCACTTTTGAACAGGGCCCAACTTGTTCAGATGGGAGCTTTGCAAGATGGATTCGCCAGTGTGAAACACGAAAATGGGTGAATCCATGTGCTGAAACGCCACAAACTTATTTGTACTGAAGTCTGATTTTTAAAGCTGATATAGGTTGATATTTACAGCTGATATATCAGTTGTATTTAAATTATCAAATCAGCTATGACCACTAACTAACTTTTTAAGCCAGTATCTGCCATTATCATACTGATCATATCATACATCAACTGTTAAAGCATGGCCCAGATCTCTGTCAAAAACTTTAAAAAAATGACAATGCTAAACGCAAATACACTGCTCATTTACTTTAAAAACACATATAATTTATTACAATAAATTCAGACTTTTTCATTATAGTAAGAAATAGCACAGACATACAACTAATCATTTAAAAAGCCAATGGCAGCAGGGAAAAATGATTGTTTTAACCTTTTTATCCTGCATACTGGCAGGCTGACTCTGCAACCGAATGGTTAAACTCCTAAAATAAAGGATCGGGACTGACTGGGCCTTTTTGAGGGTCCTAACTTTGTACAACTGAGTTAGGTCAGTAAGGGTTGGACCTGAAATTCTTCAGCTTCCTTAAGAAGTGCAAATGTTGATGTGCTTTTTTACAGACAGCGTCCACCTGGGATTCAGAGGTAAGTTTGTCATCAATGACTGTGCCTAGATATTTATAGCCCTGCACAGCCTCTACAGTCTGCTTGTTGATGACAACAGGATAGGTAACAATAGGACTTTTTCTAAAATCAATTGTCATCTCTTTTGTCTTTGACACATTGATTTTAAGGCAGGAGGACATGCACCCAGGGGTGGACTTTACCATTAGACAAAGGTGGGCAATTGTCAGGGGCCCTGGACTACTAGGGGCTCTTTAACTCACAACTAACTTATCCCTATCTCTGGCCTTTCTTCTGGTCATTCAAAAATTTAAGGGGTTAACATACTCATTTAAGGCCCAAAATATAAAGCACACTTGGTTATGTTATAGTGGGATTAAAGCTTTAAATAATGAAAAAAAATATTTGTATGAGTTCTGATTTTTTTTCAAGTTTTTTTTTTTCATTTGAAAAACACTTAAAACAAGTAATTTGGTGTAACTGTAATTTAACAAATATTTTGTAATAGATATTTTCCCAAATATTTAGCAAATAAAAAAGATTTAGACACTTTTTGAGAGCTTTTCATTGGCAAAACATGAACCAAAAAAAAGAAGAAAAAAAAGTCAAAAATAGAACAAAATTTTTTGGAGTAAATTGTTATTTGTCATTGAAAAAACATGAAAACGTAGTATTATATTGCTCTGGTGTTATCTGATAACCAACTGTCTACTTAGAGTCTCCAAATGGACATGTAGAAATCTGCCTAGTCATTCTGCACAAAAACATTGCTAAGTGATCATTTTTGGTTGTATTTTACATCAAGTTGCAAGTGGGACTTTCTGTTAAAAATAAGAATTTAAAATGGGGAACAATGGATGTGGAGTGCCCCATGTCAGTGTTAGCCTAGGGCCCCAAAATTTCTAAATCCGCCACTGCGTGTACCAGTAAACAAACCAGACATAACATATCAGGGTTTGTCCAAGAGGTCCCATCTTCTGTCCAATAATAAATCTCTGCTCTGAATCAGCCATTAGGTGTGCTTAATACTAACATTAACTTGATACAACACAACAGATAAACATCTGCTATTGGCATTGGTTTGTGCCTGCCATTGTTAATTTTAGTCTTAGTTTTAGTCTTTAAACAAATATGTATTTAGGTTTTAGTCACATTTAAGTCATTTCTATCCTTTTTTGTTTTGGTATAATTTTAGTTGACAAAAATTCAAAAATATTTTGGTCTAGTTTCAGACCATAAAAAGTCCTCACATTTTAGTCTCTACTTTAAGTCCAAGCATTTATTCCCTTGCCTTAATCTGGTACCAAATCATGGTAGTGTGTTCTCTTAACTCTGCCTAACCTTGGGTTCCTGCTTTCTACAGCTGAGAGGCAGAGTGGCTACAGATGCATTGGTTTTGACAGATTTACCCACAGTGGAGAAATATCATGGATTTTTAATGCCCGACAAAAACTAAATGACATTTTAGTCTAGTTTTAGCCATCTTGATGAAAACTGAACTCACAGATCTATTTTAGTTAGTCTCAGTCTAGTTTTTGTCATGGAAAAAAAAGGTTGTCAACGAATGGTTTTAGTCAACGAAATTAACATTGGTGCCTACATCACTTGCCAGAGTTGATGCTTGTCAAAAGGGCAGATATTAGATGATACTGATGATAAGCTGATGCATGCATTATTATATAAATGGTTGTATCAAGCCTTGAGCTTGGCAACTGCCCACCAATCACTGGAGGGTTCATTTAAATGGTGCACTGACAAAAAAGGATGCACTCGGGCATACTGATATTTTATCCGTGACTGTACAAAGCACATCAAATTTAAAAAAAAGGCCAGCTTTAATAAATGTTAAGATTGAAGGCGGGTCTGCATAGTGACTGTGAATACCCATAAAACGAACAGACAAACAAACAAACTAATAAAACCCACTCCAATCCATCCAATTTTACTAGGAAATGTGCATTTCTATTATAATTTGAAAAGCAACAGAATTTAACCTTTGACAGATTTTTTTCAATTTCAAATTCAAGACTTTGACAGTCAGAATTATTTTAAGTTCAAGTGTTGGTCATTCCAAAAAGTCCACAGCTGTCTCTGTGCCCAAAGCTGTCAGTAATAATATTCCCAAACAAGGTTATCATGTCATAAAGGCAAATATAACCTCAGCATGTTTGTAATAACGTCTCATGATGGTTTGTTTTTGCCTGCTAGCTGGGGTTCTCCCCTGACCTTCAGCAGCACACTGAGAGATAATGTAATCATGGTCAGGGAGTCGCTGCTGTCAAACATGTCTCCTCCCCGTGATGAACGCACGCTGTGTGAGCATGTCAAACATCACACACCTGAACACCTGTCTGTTTCTGTCTCCAGCTCCACCTCCACCCCCTCAGTCAGGACAAGAGAAGGTAAGGACAAAACAGAAGGGGATATTCACAGAAACACTGAAAGACAGCGAATCCTCATGTACCCAGCAAAATCACCCAATAATTGCAATGTTAATTTACTGAAATGAGGTGTTAATGAAAGTCTTTATCAGTGTGTGGTTAAATGTAAGATGATTTGTCAGATATCAAACCTTGCTGACTGGCAGCTGTGACAGTACATGCAGCTTGCAGTGTGTTGGCCCCTGCAGTGTCCTGTTACTGGGTCATGGAGGCCTCGCTGCGACGCTGTGCTCTGCTGACAGGGGGTGGCCTTTAGTGTCAGATTCTTCTGTGACCTCCCTCTTGCATTCTCAACCTCTTCATCTCTGCCCCCCCCCGATCCTCCGGGATAAAACAGGCGGGAGCTCTTATCAGCTGGAGGAAACTGGCATGCAAAACATGTCTCTTATTTCATGCTGGGATAACAGTTTAAAGTGGGCGGATTGATTGCACAGCACACACACATAGATGCATGTTATTGTGTGTTTGTGTATAAAAGGATAACGGGGTGAATTGCGCTCTGTCATCTTCAGAAATCCTTTACACAGACTCCTCAACCTCTGAACTCCACCCTCACTGCTGGAAGGAACCGGCATCAACAGAAATGTGATGTACATGCCCTTGCCCTGTCCAGATGTACACAGAATAAATATTACACTTTATTTTGAAGGCGTGTGGGGGAGGGGTGATATCGTACTACGGTCAAACATTCTCATTATCCCTCTCAGTTCATTATTCCCTCCACTGCCCTCTGCTCCCTCTCTCTCTCTCTCCCTCATTCACTCGCTCTCTCTCACATTTCCTCCTCTCTTTTGGACAGAGGTATGGCTG
Organism: Cheilinus undulatus; assembly: GCF_018320785.1. NCBI lineage: Eukaryota > Metazoa > Chordata > Actinopteri > Labriformes > Labridae > Cheilinus > Cheilinus undulatus. Next base: position 16,516,416 of record NC_054865.1, read on the forward strand.
AGATCATAATTATGTTTTGACACATGGCGTTAGCCCCTAGAGCGCTTTGGATTTTTAACTCAAAGTGGGAGTTGTCATTGCGACAGCCCCTACTGCTCTTAATTGGAGGGGAGGACCAGGAGGCCCGCCCACAGACCAGGGTGGCAGTTTTAATGAGGTTATGTTTGTACAGGAAGTCAGAGTTGTGACAGGAGGAAACTGTCACTGGCCTGTTAAAGAGAGCGGCTGGCATCTCAAAGCCGGCTGTGTTTGTCAGCGAGAGGGGAAAACCTCTCCCCTTCTCTCTCTACAGGTGGAAGAAGGCAATTAAAACAGAAATAATAAGTAAGTTAAAAACAGCCAGGGCAGCCACACCAACTTGACTAAATCACCAATAAACACCAATCACAAGTGGAAAAGCTGCTGATAGAATAGTAATTGCCAAATGAAGTACTTATTAACCCCCCTGGCTTTACTTCAGCAGGACTCAGTAGAAAAGGAGCCATAATTATCCCAACTAAATGGCAATTAACACAAATCAGCATGAATATTTGTGCCTCTGTCTGCACACATACAGTATATAACAGGATTTCTATATATCTATGTGCATGCACTGCACATTTTATTTCATATGCATGTATTGTTTTTGCATGCAGAGACTTTGCACCCATGTTTTTCAGCTGTTGCTCCAGTCACTGAAAAAAAAAAAAAAAAAAAAGCCAAGGTGTTGAAAGCAAAGCTGCAGACTTCTCTTGACAAAACACTGGCTTCACTGTTCTCCAGGTGCACCCTGTTGTGGAAGGGTGCTGTTGCCAGAGCAATGTGGCTTTTGGTAGTCTGCCCTAACAAACAGGCAGTGTGTAACCTTTGATCTGCACCACCCTCAAAGTGAGAATCCCCCTGAGGTCCCTCTTCTACGAAAATCCATTTACAGAATGTATTTCATTCTTTTTTGCTAGTTTATACCCGAAGCCAAAATATTGGCCAAACGTTTCAGTTCAAACAGAGATTTATTTGGAATGGGAGCTCAGTTTATTTTCCTAAGTAGATTTTGAACAGGTTTGAGTTTCACCCATGCTTTTAAGCACACACACGACGTGCACCGGCGTCCAACCAAAATCATCATGGAGATCATGGCCATTTCCTCCTGGCGTGTCCCTCCACAGACCTCTGCAGGTTTTAGACACACCAGTTTATTTTTGAGGGCAAGACTACCTTGCCAGCCAGGAATTCTTTGGGTCAAGGAAAGGGTTTGAACAGTTAAAAGAAAGAAGAGCTGGTCCAGGTTTCACACTTTAGGTGCTTGGTCTGGGGAGGGTTCAGTTTTTGACTCTTTAAGTAAAGAAATGATCCATACCTGTTTAACCTTTTGTTAAAGTCCCTGTCAAGTGATAAAAATCTGTATATTTAGGCCAGTTTAAGTGTAATATGGGGTTCAAAATCATAAAAAATTAGGCTCTAGTTCAGTCTTTTGAGTGAGCTGAAGCAACATCAGCTCACGAGAATTACGGTCCTCTCAAATTTTAAGAATCGCTACATCCTGAATGTAGGAATCATCTGTCTGCTATGCTGCAAAATAAACTCTTTTTCACATTCATGTCATGACAGTCAGGCAGTTTAGAGCAAAACAAACTCAGTTTAATTTCTCATACTGTGTTTTACTCTTCAGGTATTCCTCATATCTCATTTTCTGAGTTACGTGAAGTTATGTCGCTCTCTTGTTTATGAGATGCCTTTGTTGTTAAGTTGCTGCTGACAATATTACATTTCTTGATGTTGCTCTGCAAAATGAAGGTCTTTAATGATGACTAGAACTGGAGGCTTTTATTGTGACAGGCTTGGCAGGAATAGAATGTGTCTATCAACTGATACTTTACTAAACTTCCACATTGCAACACTAGCTGCAAGGAAGGATCTGTTGCTGCTATGAGAGAGACAAAGCCAACGCCTGCTTCTATTAATCATTCAGGACTAAAGACAAGTGAAATATGGATTAAAACATACCTTCAGCAGGTCAGATGTTTGTTCCTGCTGCATCTTGTTCAAGTGAGAATAGACAAGCTCTCCAGCAATTAGCCAGCCCCTTAACCCTACTATGGCCAGCTGCCTGGCTATGTGCCAGAGTAGAGAAACAAAAGTTTGGGGTTAAATTTACTGTAAGTCCCTCTGTTATGATACTTTTAATAACCCATAGGCCACCATGACTGATAGATTTGGGCAATTTACGTCACAATGAACAAAAACAGTATTTAACTGGCTCTTAACTTTCAATATAGGCAGTGACATCAGCTAACAACAGACTGTAGTGAGATGAGGGCTGATATTTGTCCCACCCGCATTTAACCAAGCCAGGAGAGAAGTGAAAAACTTTTTACCAGTCTAAATTCAAAATTCAATTGCAACATCTCAGTGTTTTCACATATTTACAGCAACCTTATTCCAACATCTCTAGTGTGTTAAAACACACATTTTGGATTTCACTTTACAGGGACTTTAAAACAATCGAATTGTTATTGGAGGAGTATAACAATGTTGATAATGGCATGGTATATGTGGCACAAATACTTGCAGGGCTGATTCCTGCTGGCTTGGTTTTGAAATATCTCTCAGCCTCTGGTTTGCTTCATCTGGACTTTATATCATGAACCTAATAGACTCTCTTTGTCCATCTTGACAATACGTGGCTTCACACAATTAGAGAGGACTCATTCCTGCCATACTGTAGATAAGCATCACCTGCTGGCCGTATAGATTGGAACAGGCCTTTCAAGGTTGTCTGGAGGTCTTTCTCTGTTTCGCTCACCACTTTCACAAACACCACAGAGCTAGCTTCTCCGAGGGAGGAGATGGAAAGGAACGTGGGAGGATCTGTGGTGACCTTGTGTGGCACAGGTCACACGGAGTGAAGAAAGGATGAAGTACGGAGCTTGACCCCAAGCAGAAAGGGACAAGGTCAATGTGCTTTTAGACAGGCAGGAGGAGGCTGTTTAGTTAGTCGACAAGGATCGCAACAAATGGGCTTATCAGGAGATGTGGACACCAAGGTGAGAAGGGGCAAAGTCCCATTTAAATCCAATCTGAATTTAATGCTATGGTGAACACGAGTCTTTCTCATGTTGCACGTCAGAGCCTTCTATGGGTGGGTTTGCTGGTGGTCTGATCTGAAAATAAAGAGAGAGTAAGGTGCCTTTTGCAAGCCACTCCATCAGGACACAAGGTTCCTAAGATCTAACTAGGGGTGGGATGATTATAGATTTTAATGATGGGCTTATAGTCCGAGAATGAATCTCGGTTATTGTCCCATGATAATTTTTCTCAAATAGTTAATTTTTGGTTGGACTGGTAAGAGGCAGATCAGGTTGATACATTGAGATGTGTACCCCCTGTACCCAGTACCACATTTAAGGCTGCATTGTAGACTGATACCAGTACTATAACTGGTATGGGACAACTCTATATCGTAACTTCTTTTGTTGTACTCAGAACATTGACTGCATATACAGTAATATATAATACAGCCAGTGTGGCTCTGTCTCCTTCCACTGTACAGAAGTGAGGCTGGATATCCATATGCTGGTATATTACACTGAAGATATAATTTTTGTTTTTCTTTTTCAGATTTATTTCTGGGCCTTTTTTGTGCCTTTATTAGAGTGAGGTGGACAGTGGATAGACTTAGAAACAGGGGAGAGAGTGGGGAGAGACATGTGGTAAAGGCCCACAGGATGGATTCGAACCAAGGCCGCTTGAGTACATGGTGCGCACCTTAAACCACTTGACCATCTGCACACCACTGGAGATGTAATTTGCAGCGAAAACATCCAAAGACGGGATCTGGCAGGTGGAGCCAGGGTATTGACGCCTTGTCCCCTCTGCTTAATTAAAAACATAAAAAAGATATTTACATAATGGAAAGTCCAACAACTGCACTGTGAGTTTACGTTACATTTTTTGCTTGCTTTAAACCTGTACTCTGCATGTCAGAGCTGTCAATCATGATGTTACAAGTCCCATTTCCATCTGCTAACATGGAAGAGCAGTTCTCTTTTGGCTTCACTCCGAGGAAGCTGATGTTATGTCCATCTTAATATAGACTCTGAGGGTATGAATTCACCCAATTTTGTGAAAGTGTTACAACAGAGCAAACTAAGGCCATTTTAAGCTAGCAGTAAGACGTTGTGGTATGCTAACATTAGCTGTTGTCTGGCTGCTGCTGATTCGTTATTAAAAATGTTGATTTACCATTAAATTTGCCCTGATGTCGCTCTGGATTCCTACTATGCATGTATTTTCAGTTGCTATCAGTGGTAAAGCGGTAAAATGAAAAACCGTCCCAAATAATGGTGTGTTAAGAACATCACAGCTGTGAACATGACGTGTTACTCTGTGGCCGGTCCAATCTGTGAGAACCGAGAATGTTGAGATGTGACTTTTGAGCTGAAACTGCAGCATCAGAGAGAGGTGTGCATCACTTGAGCTGGGTTAGTCGTGTTTGTAAAATGTGTGGGTGGGAGTGTGTGAAACTTTGGCTCAGACCTGGAGTCTTGTCACACCTACAAGGTATCTATCACTTCACTGTGATCACGTCTGACTGTAATCTGACCACAGCTCAAGTTCACTCTTCTTAGACTCAGTCCTGGAACAGTGTCACAGTTTCAGTGGAGAGCACTGTGATTGAACTTAGAGAAGAGCGGCTAGACTGTGAGAACTGACAGGCTGATGCCGGTGCACTGCACTTCCTACGCATGTCGGAGATGGAAACGGAAGCGCTAGGAAAGTCAACATAAACCTTTCTTCACTAGTAAGCACTGAGTATCTAAACCTTTTTCTTAAGTATCTTAATGCCTCAGACATGGTCAGGAAATGAAAAAAAGGCATCAAATATCATGGTTCCTTTTCTCTGGGTTCAAATTGAAATATTGTAGCTTCATTAGTGCGCAGGTAAATCTTTATGTCACACTCATGTAGAATCAAGTTGTACAGTGTAGATTTTGTGAGTCTCTGCAGTGATCACCTCTGGTTAAACCAAGACTCCGTAATGCTCAAAGGTCCACTTAGCCCGGCTTCACTAACATTAATAATGCAGAACATTTTCCTAATGAAGGAACATATTTTTTCTTTTCCATTTTTCTTCCAACATGTTGGATAACTGTGTTAATCAAGGCTTTACTTTCAGATTTCCTCTCTAATGGCATATCCAGTGGAAGGAAAAGGTCATGGTGGTAATAGACTGATGTGAAGTCCTCAGGGAGATCTCTCTCTCTCTCTCTCTCTCTCTCCTTTTCTCTTTACCCTCTCTCTCTCTGTCTCTTTTCCTCTTCTGTCCCAGACAGACCGTCTCACTCTCAGACATCCTCATCTGCCTCCCACTGCGCTTGGCCCAGCTCGCCAGGATTTCAATCACAGGGCCAAATGAAATTATAAAGAGGTGTTAAACTTATTAATCATTAAATTAGCTAAATGATCCTCCAAGTGCAGCCCAGATGAATGACGTGTCATTTTCTAATGCAATTTGCTTCTCTGGCAGGTGAAGGTCAGGAGAGGGCCCACAGCGTGGACCTTGATGGCTTCTTTATGTCTTTTCATATTGTCATTTCTTGTCACTGTCTTTCAAACCAACCTGAAGCTTTCTCTGCATTCTAAGGGAAAACTGGACAAACAGTGTGCTTCAAATATACCTATATGGTACTAGATTTAATTCATTTATTTGACCTTTATTTCAGGTCTTAGAATTATTGAGGGTAGGCCCTCAAGTCCAGTGATAATGAGAATACATTTAAAGTAGAATACATATAAGAAAACAGACACAAAATATAGATGTAAAAGATGAAACTGTTAAAATATAAAGCAAGGAAGAAGAAAAAAGGAGCACAGTTAAAAGTGTTATGTCAAAAAAGGGAGTACTTTGTACCAATGGCCAATCCTGTCATGTCTTAATCTCAATAATGTGACCACGGGAGAGGGGATGGGGGAGACTAATGTGATCAGAAATTAAAAATACATTTTTGTCAGTGCACTTTACCATTTCTTAAGTTTCATTTCCCTTCACATTTCGATTTTGATTGGTGGCAAAGTAGGTTAACATACATACAGCATACACCTCCTACATAACACCTATGTCCTCTGTCTAGGGTATGGGTTGCCATTCGGTTCACACATGGGAAACAAAATACAGAAACCACTGAAAGGATGTCAGATGTCCCCCACACCCTAATCACCTCTGAGGAAGCCAAAGTGTCAGCTTAGAAGAAACGAAAGTTCAGAGTCACCATCTGCCACTGCTATCCGCCAGCATGACATACTTTTCTCTTTACTATGACATCTTCATATTCAGCATTTATGAGGTATTTATTTACTACCTTGGACTGCAAAACCTTTTTAAACAACAGCAACATAAATACATTCAAGCTGCTTACTAATGAGCAATTACATCTTTTTAATCATCACATATAGCAGGCAGACTCACAACTCTCCACCTGTCACCCTTAAATTACACATACTCTGTCAACACAGTGATTCCACACGCAAGGCTCTCTCCAAAGTTAATTGTTCCTTCTCTAGTCATTCTTTGCACTTCCAGTGGATGCTTTGCGGTCCATCTATGATGCGTGCTAGACGCACTTGTTTGACCACAGAGCTCAAACAAGCTACGCTTCCCCCCACGAGCACTGCTACAACCAACACTTCTCCAGCAATGCAAGGAACAACCCCTTTGTCATGGAGCAAGGAAAATGCAGTCAATCAAATGAGGCAAAATGCAACTTGAAATGAGAAGTAAGACAGAACAATCCCTCAATCAAGCTTACAGAAGTTGCTGGGAAGTCACAAATTTTAGAAAAGTAAATTAAAGTCAAATCTGACTGTGCTAACAAGCCTTATGCAGCCTGTAAAATGTGTCTAATTTTAGCAGAGTACACCATTGACTCAGGGACTAGTGGTCTCCAGAGGCACAGTTGCAAAGCAAAGGCTGCCAATAATCAGTCAAAAATAACACGAAATACAATGTTAGATGTCATTTTTGGGTATATTTTCAAGTATTCAACTATTCAAATTAGAATGATGGGACAGGAGTAGGAAAAAAAGGGGAGTGGATGGGAGCATTAGCTACTCTACTTGGAATCGGATGGATGGGATTCTTTATGTGGGAGCGAGATGGAACAGGAATGAAAATCTTCTCCTGTGTCACTCTCTAGTGTCAATCCCATCCCTAATCTCCAGTTTCCACATACTCTGCCAGTGCCCTGATCCACATGTGAAGCGCATTGTGGAACAAATTGCGTCATTCTGTGCCAAGTCAATCTGTGCAATTCCACTGCCTGTGCTCCAGTCTGAAAAAATGTGCAAAGTATACTGCCAACTTCAAAATACAACACAATGGATGGACTCTCAAAAGCATCATCATGGTAAATCATCATTATATGTACATGATGTCTTATTCTGTTGCACAAGCAACAGGTCATCATTGATGAGACAATGTTAGCTTTTGAAAACCTGCATCCTATGTAGGAAAATTGACCCTTGAACTTCGTAATGCACTAGCAATGATAGAGGTGATAAAGTAATTGAATGATTTGAAGCAATCAACCCCAAGATGGAAAATTAATCTGCTGTTCCATACTATGCTGAACACATCATTCTCCTTTAATCTTGAGTCCCATGCTACTAAGGGCTGTGTGGCGCTGCAGACATGCCTCTAATGTGCGAGGTTGCTTGCCTTCACCTGCGCAAAATGCCACACACCTGGATCGCAGTGGAGGTGAAGTATGTGGAAATTGGAGGTGAGTGTGAGTGTTGGGACCCATTAATGCCTTCAGTCCCTCACTCACAGTCAAGGTCAGGGCTGCAGATGAGCATGCTCACTAGATGGAGGTTTAAGAAGGAACTAACAAGGTCAAATGTGCTTATAATAAGAGTCCTTTATAAAAAGAAAGCTCTTTATGATAAAGCCTTTTTGTTTTAGTTGCACCTTGCAGTTGAACTCATACAGAGATGTGGTCAGACACCAGGTAGACTCTCTGATGTCCTTGTTTGTGCATACAGGTCACAAACATGTTTTTGCTTACTTGCAAATCTCACCACAACCATTCAGTCTCCTGTAGTTTCCTGCCATACCCTGTATATATGTATATATATATATATATATATATATATATATATATATATATGTGTGTGTGTGTGTATTTGTGTGTGACATACATGCCAGTGGTGCAGATTACAGTCCCAAGGGATTTAAATATCATTTTAATTAATCTGCTCACCTGAATTTAATGAGACATGTCCATGGGACTGAATGCACGTGTGAATATTGGATGTGTGTGTCCATATAGGAGTGTGAGCTGAAGGTGTGTGTGCTACATGTGCATCTATATGTTCAAGTGTGCATGCCTGTGACTAATGAAGTTCATTGCTGGACTTCAAATTGCCTCCTTCATTTGGTCTTTTTAAATTAGCATATATTACCTGTACGACAGAGACAAGATGAAAGAGGGAACAATGACGAGGCCACTTTGTGTGTTTTCTGTGTTTCATCACAGTGAGAGCTCCTTCACAGGCCACGCTGCACCACGTTTGTGTATCAGTGGAGTGTCTGGAAATCAACTCCACCTGATCGTAATATGATTATATAATTAGTCTGTGATCAATATGACATCGATTCCAATGCAAACAAGGGGATTAGAGCTCTCTGTGTTCTCTGGACAGTTCAGCAGACATGATCTGGACGTGTTCGACAGGCTGACCAGATGGCCTGTACAACCTTGACCAAGATTACATCAATACTTGATTGAACAGAACACAGAGGTTATGGGAAAATACAGAGTTAGAAGTTATCAAAAGGAATCACTTAAACATCACATCAATACCCATTCAGAGTTTGGATAATCAAATCCACAACAACTTCAGAGAGCAAAGCTGCAGTGTTGATTAGAGGCTGTTGGTACATGATTTCGGCTAACAAGGACTTTGATATACCATTTATTTAAAACAACAAAGGAAGCCATTTTTTTTTTTTTTTTAGCTCTTAAGCAGTGTTTTTTTTTTTTTTTTTTGCCAGGTAATTTACCAGCTGTGTTGAATATTAAACCACTGGAAAGCCTGACTCTTGTTTGAGCTTCTGGTACCCCCAGGTGCTGACGATCAGGTGCCTGATTGGCCCTTTGGTTGTCAGCACCTGTGAGCGTGGGCCCCTGCTACAGTGGTCAGTAGGTGTCTGCTTCAGGAATCAGCATACCATGTTTAACTGATCTGGATCTGGCCCGTGTGACAGGACAACTTCAAGCTGGTGTTTTGGAAAACCAAGATCCCTAGTACCATCTCCAAACTGAAGGCCAAGTTCCATATAACGGGGGAAGTCAGAGACAGGCTGCGAAGTGGGCACCCCAAGAAGATGACACCCCAAGAAGACTGTTTCCTCATCCTGTCAGCACTTAGGAACCATAGGCTGTCTTCTACAGTCTTGACATCAAGGTTCGCAGGATTATATGGCCAATTGCTCCTGGCCCATACAATCCAGATCAGACTGTACACAGCCAATCTCCAGTCTCATAGCGCTGCCAGGAGGCCTGCCACTACTGCCATTTCAGGATCCTGAACATGTACTGGATCCTGAACATGTGTAGGAACATTATGTTCAGTGATGAGTCCGAGAGAGTAACATCTTTTAGTAGAGGCAGTGTGATGGTGTGAGGTGGCATCTCCGTCATTGGAAAAACTGGGCTTGTCATCACTGGAGGCAGTCTCAATGCAGCGACATATTGAGATGAGATTGTGCAACCAGTGGCAATCCCATATCTTTACAGGGACCGAACTCTAGCAGTGGCAATTTCAGTCCAGCTCCTTTCCTTGTCAGTTTCATTGTGCTATATTTTACACAACTTGTGTAAACCCTCATGTTGTTGCCACAAATCAACAAGTAAATCCCCCATTTCTGATGTCCATTATGGTGTGTGCCATGACTGTGTTTGTTGTGCTTCCTCCTTTGGTAAGTTTTCCTCCTGATTGGATTTCCTCCGATTCACGTAACAATCCTGCTCACGCCTGCTTGACTGTTTTCTGTGATCCCCCCAGACAACAGGATTAAATATTGAACATGTTTTATATTTAGAATCTCTAGTCAGAGCAGCTCTGATCATCTGCTGATTAATTTTTACACACCGTACACCACAGGAAAATTTGTCAAGATAATTTTGAGAACAACCAGATAATCTGGCATTTTGGTCAAAATCTGAAAATTGTAAAATTGTCTTGTAGCATGTCCTCCACTTTAGCAACACTTCCACACTGGAAAAAATGGTAAACAATTACCGGCCCAGAAATATGAGAGAAACAGAAACAGTGCAGAGATGCTTGTGGGATTTATTCCCTCATTCATTCATTTTTGTATAATTATTTGATGAATATTTGTATGATAATTATTATTTTATTTTATTTTTGTATCGACTTAAGGGGAAAAAATAGCCAGTTTTTTTCTTGAATTGCAGAGCTAGCTAATTACAGTTACAACAAACAAACATGTAAAGCACTGTAGTGGATTATTTTTGTAATGTGTCACCCCTAATGATATATAACTTGGAAAACTGTAAATCACAATGGTGATTTTTAAGCAGAAATATCAATCTTCTGCTTGTTTCTGTGTTTTAAATGTAAGCATTTGTTGCTTCTTATAAATTTTAACTTCAAAATATTTGGCTTTGTCCTATAGGAAAGACAACAAAACATTTAAACTGCTTTGGGCAGTTTTGATTAGCATTCTCACACCTGACCTTTCATGGACTTCCAGTTAATCATTCTAAAGTAATCAACAGCTGCAGTCCAAGTAGAACTGTAACTTTTATTCAATTAAGCACCCACTCATTGATATACATTTTAATGTTGTAAATTATGTGGACTTTTCTGTATCATTTCCTGTGTTTCAGGAAGTGTTGGTGTGCGTTTGATTGTTGCTTCTGTTAAACCACAGTTGTCAAAGATGACAACAAACATGCAAGCACGTTGCCAGACATTACACAATAGGCAAACATCCCCTCCCCTCTCTCTCTCTCTCTGTTACAATTGCCAGTTTCTCTCTGTTGTGCTTTTGTTTTGTCAGGCCTCATTTGTGATGGTATTTATCTCGGTAAAGGATACAAAAACCTTGGCTGCTGTGTGAAAGAAGAGTCATTTACAATCATTTACATTAACAAAAACTGTATTTTAGCATTACAATAAGCTCAGACAATAGCATATATCCGCCCCATTCATTTTGAGCTACAAATGAACAGAGGTACACACGCTCCCATTGTTCTGGATGAAATGTGCGGCAGACGTAATCATCTCCCCCTGCACTGTGTATTAGATAATGAGAAGATGCTGATAAGTTCTCAATACAATCTGCTCCCCATTGGCTAATCCACATTATTCAGTATTGTAAGAATCACAATGATGGTTTATTACTGCTCATTCAGAGCTCAACAATGATTTAAACATTTAGAATATAGGAACAAACACACAGTCTTAGATCATGCATCCATTTAAGAGGATGCTGCTTCTGCTTAGTGGCAGCTGTGTTGGCTGGAGAGTGCAGATGTCTTTCAAAGCTCTACAGAGGTTACAAGCCAGTGAAGAACAGTACCAAGAAAGCAGAAGAAGTTCAACTTTTCTGGTGCATTTTTATTTATTTTTTTATCATTTATTGATTAATTATAGGTAATAAAGTTTCAAGTTGATAAAACTAAAGAAAAAAACTGTTGGTTTTATTGGAAGATTTGACACTACCTCAACCATGGTTGTCACTACTGCAGAATTTTGAACTTAAATCTTTAACCAGTATGATTGCATGTAAACAGAAACAGAAGTCTGAGGCACCTGATATTCTGCAATTTCTCACTTTTGATTCCTAAAACTAGCAAGCAAAATCCTGACAACTGCTTAATACAAAAAAAAAAAAAAAAATGCAATGCTTAAATACCAAAATGTCTTTGTTCATTCACAGTGCTCATGTATTTTTGTTTCACCAGGATAAAAACAGTAATTGATTGTATAAAGCTTCAGTACTTTTATCTATGGACCATTAAATGATTGAGGTTGTGTTGTTTTAAAACATATGGTGTCCAAAAGTCTTAAAGTATTGAAAATTTGGGAACAACTATTCCAAATAATTGTATCAACTGAAAAGCATTGGAGTAATGTCGGCCTTTCACACAGAGCTACTCTGTTCAGTGTTAAACAGTTTTAATATCAGGGTTAAATTTTTCTGTCCAAGTAAACTGATGCTCTTGAAAAAAAAGGCATTTCAACAGCAAGAACTTCAAAATGACAGCACTTTGGCATGAATTTATGGTTGAAATCTTTGAAATCAACAAATGTTATCTGAATGTATCACACTTAAGTTAGAAAGATCGTCAAAAAACTTACATCCTGGAATTTACAAGGTCTCAATGTCTGTGGCACAACCATAAATATTGGGATTTTATGGGAAATTAATAAAATGTATCTAAAATTGTTTTAAAGACTAAGACTAAATCTGAAAATAGACTAAGACTACATCTGAAATAGATGCCAAAATTAAAAGTTCCATAGAAAATACCCGAGGAACCATGAATAATAAAGTAATCCCAACCTTAAAACAAGGCAGAGCACCTACAAACAAACCACACTATCACTGGCAGCAGCAGCAGACGAGCTTATAGCCTTTGAGAAGACATGCTGACTGCTGCTTTGGAGAAATGCAGATTTTAATACTGCTCTATTCAGTGTTGTTTTCTGGTGTAACACCCACCCATCCATCCATCCATCCATTTCCTATACCGCTTATCCCTTTGGGGGTTATTGGGGGGCTGGAGCCTATCCAAGCTGTCATTGGGCGAGAGGCTAAGTACACCCTGGACTGGTCGCCAGTCAATCGCAGGGCTGACATACAGAGACAGACAACCAGGCACGCTCACACTTAAACCTACGGCCAGTTTTAGAGTGTTCAATTTACCTAATGAGCATGTTTTTTGGTGGTGAGAGGAAGCCGGAGAGAACCCACGCCTGCACAGGGAGAACATGCAAACTCCACACAGAAAGGCCCTGAAGTGAACCAGGAACCTTCTTGCTGTGAGGAACCAGGAACCTTCTTGCTGTGAGGCAACAGCTCTAACCCCTGCGCCGCCATGCAGCCCCTGTTGTAACACAATGACTGGAATTCAGTTCAGCTTTTGTTCTCTAACACTGTAGTAGCTGGTGGCAGCCATACAACATCCATGGTGACTGTGCGGCACAGGCTGCTACTCTGAAGAGCACACTGGTTTCTAGAGGCACATCTTAGGCTAATTAATGACTGTTAGATCAGTGCATAGGCTGGCAAACTGGCTAATATCAGTTTTTTGTTTGATTTTTTGTGTATATAGTAAGTATTGTGTTGTCATGGATTGTGCAGTTAGGTCATAGGTCTCATCTTTTTTTCTCTTTGCCTTTGCAATATTGGCAATGTGCAATGTTGTTTACTCTACCTTAGAGTAGTATTTTTTCTTTTTTTTACATGTGGATTTTTTGTTTTTATTTTTCTTATACTAAAAAACAGCTAACACTGAGTGTGTGCAACACTGGATCCAAAGACTGACTTCCCTATGGGATCAGTAATGTGTATCTTACTGTAAGGTATTGTATTATACCATTTCATATCATGTATTGTATCGTAAGCATATATGTTATTGCAGTCATTATGTTATCATTATTATGTCATTATCATGCCTTTTTACACCATATCATTTGGTATTGTCCAATAAAGGTGAGCTTACTTTAATACTGAGATTTACAGTGAAAAAAGGAAATGGATGGAGAAATGGAGTTGGACATGTTGTGGCAGCAGTTAATGTTCCCATTTCCCCAGGATCTTATAAAGAGAGAACATCCTCTGTTTAGCTCATCTAGCCCTCCAGTGTTGGGCACCTGGGGTATTGGATTTCACTGACACTCAGGCCCTTAATGAGAAGCAGAACGACACTTTCAGATTATAGCTTGTGCCCTACCTCTCTCCATTTCTATGACTTGCTTTAATAAATTACTGTCCAATAAGAACTTTTATGATCTTGGCATATGTTGCCTTTTATAGGTGAAAATAATTGCATTCCCAGATCACCCTGGCCGTTCTGAACATGAGAATGAGACTAGCGGAGCCTACAAAATGAGATAGTTTCACAGTGTCTGCACAAGTCCTTCTCATTTGGGTCGTTACGCCTCCTCCTCCTCCCCCCTCCGCCTTTCTCAGTTTCCTGGTGTACCTTCACAAGCACCACCCCTCCCTTTTTGCCACTCTCAACGCCACTCATGCCTAGAGAGGCCTGTGCTTGCATGCCAACAGGCACACTTAAACCCACAACCCCATCCCCCCATTCAGCTTTACATGCACACACTAGTCTACACACATACACAGAGGCTTGTTTTTGAGTTCCCACTGAAGTGTGACAGAAGCCACTTGACAGGTGACACACACACTTGATGTTATCGGGTCAGGGCCAGAGATTCAGCCTCTTGAGTGATGAGAGACTGTCACTGGCATTGTTTATCTATGCTACAGGAGGGGAGAGAGAGAAGTGACAGAGAAAGAGCCAGAGCTTCTTTCTTTCTTTGCCATATATCATTCAAGGCAGGGAGAAAAGGAGGGGGTGGGGGGGGTAGAGAAAGAGACAGACCCCTTCTCTCCTCAGAAGAGTCATCATGTGTAAACATGGCTGGCAGTGGCCTCAAACAACTTTTTAGACATTGGGAATGAAACAGATTCTCCTCTTTTTACACGACCATAGATTCACTAAGCAGCTTTCTGCTAAAACACCTCATAAGGGTTTAAAGTAGAAGAGCTCTTCAATCATTTAGAGAAATGTGCTGGAGTCACCCCACAAATTGATGTGGCTTTGTTATCGGCATTGTCAATTGATTACACCTAGGGCCATAATGAAATAACTAATTGAATGTGTCCTCTTGTAAACAATTTGTTGGAACGTAGCAAACACAGCCACGTCTTGCCTCTCTCTCTTTCTCTGAGACTATGAGTTGCTTTTAATTAATTGAAGGCTATGTCTGATAACCTTCAGAAAACTATTTGCCCAGTCTTTTGTTGAAGGCGAGGAGTACGCTTGTAGAGAAACCACGAAAATGACTCAAACATGATCTAAATAGAAATGGGACCATCTTCAGTTTTTTATTAAATTTTCAAAAGTGAGATGTCCCAGAAAACAGTGTTTTCAAGTGAAACTTAACCTTTCAATCGTCATGTCTTACATGGAATCAAAGCTCAGAGGTCATTGCTCCTGAGACTGTGGTGTCTTTGTATTTTATCAGAGATATACGATGATAGAAAAACCAGCATTTACTGTGAGATCCAAACACGAGTAGCACCATCATAACAGTCTCTTTTACAAGTTTTTAAACATGCTGATTTCAATTGTCTTCAGCAAAGTCCACAAGGTGTAGATCTTTAAGAACCATCTGTATTTGCCATGTGGAGCTAGTCAACATTGCAATAGTTGAGTTTACAGCCTACAGTAACAGTTGTGAAGTACAGACCCACAGCTTGCAAGTCCACTGCCCACTTCTGATGGTCACTTGTCCTTAATCAAGGAGCCTTTTCAATCAAACCAGGGCTCCACAAGCTTTGTTTGCTTAAAAGCAAACCATCAGTTCCTTTAAAGCAATGGTTCTCAGCTGGTCCAGTCTCAGGACCCAGCAGTCTGTCTTACGACAGATCGCAACCCAAGTTTCCAAAACAATTACAACAACATTTGTTTAGTTAATTGAATATGTTGCAGTTTGGAGCATGATTGGACCAAAAAACCTAGTTTAAAAAAAGAAAAGGAACAAAACTGACAAATGTTATACCCTCTTTCCCCATCATTATGTGTAAATTTTTCAGAGAACTTGTGAAATTACTTCATTATTATGGGGAAAGTAACCATTTATTGCAAGAAGAGGAGATAATTTAGTTGAAATATTGATCAAACATCTACATTTACCCAATGTCACAGTAAAACAGGGTTAAATAAAAGGTACCGATGCATGTCCAATAAGGACTTCAGGACTTTTGCCACCAGTTTTTTTTTCAGACACTTAGTCGGGACCCACTGAAAACTGCTCCACGTCCCACTTTTGGGTCCCAACTCACCAGTTAAGTACCACTGCTGTAAATGAAGGACTATGACCTATGATGGAGAAAAACTGGTGGCGTCACAGGACTGGGTTGCATCGCAGTGTATCTCAGCACATTTGGAACCAGAATAGGTATTACTGACACAACTTTACCAACTTCAACGTGCATGGAGGATGAACTCCAGCAACACTGGACGTTTACATTCCAGCATGTTTTAAGCAGTGAAGTGTTCAGTGCACAATATAGGGGGTTAATTTTCAGTAGTATGAAA
Organism: Cheilinus undulatus; assembly: GCF_018320785.1. Taxonomy (NCBI): domain Eukaryota; kingdom Metazoa; phylum Chordata; class Actinopteri; order Labriformes; family Labridae; genus Cheilinus; species Cheilinus undulatus. Next base: position 16,532,768 of record NC_054865.1, read on the forward strand.
TGCTGTGGGGGATAGCAGCAGCTGTACTTTATCTCACATATCTCAGCATTTTACTCTGGTATACATTTTAGATGGAAATGAGGTATATTAAATTTTCTGTATATAAGAGAACTTTTAACTGGGGCACAAAAACCTAAACTACACTGCCTATAAAGAGAGATCACTCATTTGGATGTTTTACCCTTTCAAATGATTTTTTGAATCAATAATGGTCAATATAATTTGGATTTTTAACAAAAACTTTACAATTTACAACAAAACCTCTGTCAAAGTGAAGGCATATTGATATACATACATTGTCAATTAAATAAAACTAAATAAGGCAAAATAACTGCATAAATATTCACCACCTTCAAGTCAGTCTTAAGGCTGCAAACACAGCACTGAGTCTGTGTGGATCTTTACTTTATTCTTCTTTGGAAAATTTCTCAAGCTCTGTCAGGTTACACAGGGATCAGGTGTGAACAGCCCTTTTGGATTGTGGTCTAAGCGTTGACTTAGCCACTTCAGAACATTCACCTAGTTGTCTTAAAACCATTTCTGTGTTGCTTTCCCTGTATGCTTCGGGTCATTGTCCAGCTGGAAAATAACCCCCCCTCCCACCCACTCATTTTACCCTACAAGCCTTCGAGGGCCAGCTGCAGAGAAGCATCTCCATGGCATGATGCTGCCACCATCGTGCTCTACAGTGGTGATGGTGTGTTTTTTGTGAATTGCAGTGTTTGGTGTCTACCAAACATAGCGTTTTCCATGATGGCCAAAAAGCTGCATTTTGATCTCATCAGACCAAAAAACCTGCTTTCACTTGACCATGGATTCTCCCACATGTCTTTTGGCAGACTCTAGTCCAGGTTTGATGAGTTTTCTTCAACAGGGGCTTTCTCTCTGCCACTCTCCCATAAAGCGTTGACTGGTGAAGAACCCAACAACAGTTGTTGTATGCAGAGTCCCTCCCATCTCAGATGCTGAAGCTTATAACTCCTTCAGAGCAGTCATAGTTGTCTTGGTGGTCTCTCTCACTAGTCTCCTTCTTGCACAGTCACTCAGTTTGTGAGGATGGTCTGATGTAGGCCGATTTTCATATTGCCCCAATGGGGGATTAATAAAAGTTTATCTTATCTCATTTTATCTTATTTACACGTGCCATATTCCTTCCATTTCTTGATGATGGACTTAACTGGACTCTGAGGGATATTAAATGCCTTGGCGGACCTCTGCTGAATTAAGTCAGTCATTTTAAAGGGGAGAATATTTATGCAATCACTTATTTTACATCACGTTTTTCTTTGACTGACATTACTTTGTATACATCTGTTTTCATTTTGACATTAAAGAGGGTTTTTGTAATATATATATTTTTAAATATTGACCAGTATTTTTTATAAAATCAATCAAAGGGTGAAATATCCAAGGGGTGAATACTTTTTATAGGCAGTGTATTTCAAGGTTGGATTAGGATGTAACAGTTGCTATTGCACTCAATAAACAGCAACAGCAAGACGAATAAAACAAAAAGTACAAAATCCCAGATTATTAAAAAATTAAATTTCCTTTATCCTCCTGTCTTCATTTCTATTCAACTGTATAATATCCTGATGTTTCAAAGCTGAAGGGACAGTTCAGAAAATGACACCACAATGTTTCTTGTTACAATAATTATTTATTAAATTTAAAATATCTTTAGCACAGGTTAAAAATTAGACACTTCCATCTACCATGAGCGCCTTGGGATTGAACATGGTTCTGACATGGTTGAAAATAAACACTTGTAGAAACCAAAAAGATTTCTCCTCACCTCCTCCCGTCACTTTTCTTCATCAAATGTCACATTAGATTTGTTAGGGCAGAGGCAAATTTGGCATAGACAATCATTATTTTCACTGGACGTAGTTTAAGAAAAAATCGACAGAATTTTCAAAATGTCTTTCCCTTGAAAATCATGATTTGGAGAATTTGGAATGAATCATTATAACCAGCCTTTCAAGTTGCTTGATGGTTTTGGGTGTATTTGTCGGTATGCCTTTTCAAAATAAGGGCACATTTAAAGCTGGTGACTTGTCTTTTTGGTGTGATAACTCAACACAGCCCAGTTTCTGCTGCTTTTAAGCAATGTTTTTGCCATGGCATTTTAATGGCTGTGTTAGACACTTAGGATATGTAAGTAATTATTAAGAGTATGCAGTGAGCGTGCAGTGAAAATGAGAGAAATAAAAGTACAAAGATTATGGTCAGACTGCCATTCCTCCCCTTCTTCTTCTTATTCCCCAACCAGGCAATTCCACAAACCAGTGATTCATGGTCCTTTTTGCCTCAGCCCTACCTTATGGAACATAACAAAGATAACAGGTAACATGAGCAGAGCACTGTAGTAAATGGCAGGGCAATGCATTAGTTATCAGTAAGAAAACATTAACAGCCAAGACACATATTTTCCAGTTTTGAAGTTGTTTACAAACCATATCCGTGTTCACAATTTATTACATTTTTCTATGTTTGATTTTTTTCGTCATTACATGCCATATGAGAAGTCTGGATTACAAAAGTACCTGAACAAATTGCTTGTATATTAGCATGCATAGCTGTTTGGTATTTACATCCTATTTACAGTGTCGAACTAAGAAGAGCGGGATCTACAATACCATTTCTTTCATGTGGTTCATTTACATTTCTTGGATGGAGAACAAAAAGCAGCCTCATACTGAGCGTACACAGGACATGCACATAAAATAGAATGTTTGCTTGGCTGAACAAACCGTGTTGTTTTATTCCTGTACACTAAAAAAATGGAAGTGCTCAATTCTGTAACAAGCTACATCTCTGACCAGGGCTACTGCATTGCATAACATAGATCTATTTTCTCCCCCTTTTGTCTGTATTGCGCAGCAGTCTCTGAGCACAGGGGGGCTAAGAAAGGTTAATTTACGATGTTAACCGTGCCGTGAAGGGAAAAGCAAATAGGAAAGAGCATGCACAGCACCAGAGAAGGACATTAAGCTGCGGCTACATCTTTCTCTTTCTCCCTCCCTCTATCTGTCCAGTGACAACAGTAGGGCCCCCTGATGTGTACAGAGACACAGGGCTATCACCATCCATCATTGCGGACATACTGAGAGGATCTTTCAGCAGTGATCAGGCTGTAAGCAGGCACACACCGCTGACACCTCAGTATTTATTTTTTTATCCTCATGTTGTTCATAGCCACAGGAAAATGCCCGTATCAGTGTAACACATGTGCAAGAACATAAAAAGACACCGATTGGACAGTTCAGTTAATAGGATCAGTGCAGCACAAAGGAGAAGACGCTGAGGAAAAATTCTGTTACCAATAAAAGATGATGGAGCCACTGGTTTTAATAGATCAAAAAATATAATGTCCGATCACATTAATATGAAAAACATACCTTTTTAATGCTATGGTGGTGTGGACTGCAATGTTGTGTTCACACCAGACATGTGTGACATCATTACCATGAGCTAATTACATGTAAGTCAATGTAAAGATGCAAGTTGATGAGAGTTTATCTCAGGTGGCACAAATTGAGTAAGTAATTTGTGCAAATGAGGTGAATTTGAGCTGCGTCTGCAAGAGGATCTGGCTGCAGATATCTACAATTGGGCATCCTCGACTGTGGGGTGGGAAGCGGTGTACATTACCAGAGCTGGGACCAGAATGACCTACTGGCGACGTATATTTTCTGCTTGCTGTCAGGCGTTACGGTAAGTGGCTGTTTCTTAATCTTGTAAACAGATGGATTGGCCAGTTTCTGTATTTCTTACTGGTGAATCCATCTGGCAAAGCTCCCATCTGAACAGTTTGGGCCCGGTTCGAAAGTGACAGCACCAATCAGCATCAAGGGGCAGTACTTTTGGGCACGGCGGAGTCGTGACGTAAGCAAGCAGCGAGAAGAAGCTGGTGCGATTATGACAGAAGACATTAGTGTGAAATTTCTTTGTTAAAGGAAGAACAAAAAACAGCACTGAGTTGTTTCCTTTTCAAAAACGACAAGTCGTGTACTGACATGTACAGTCGCCATGGTTCGTGTTATGCAGTTCTCTATGGAGCTACTCCTCGGTAGGGGTGCACCTTGGTAGCGGCTACATCACGTGTTTTGTTGTTCTGATTGGCCCATAAAGATGTGACAGACAGAACGTTCATCCAATCACAAACAGTTTTATTTCAAAGGGTCTGCCCTTTCCCAAACACTGTCTATCGGAGGTTATCCAGATGGATGTGTGAAACAAATCAATCTGGCGTGTCAGGTTAGCTGTTTTTCACAACAGCATAATTTTTTGAATAAAAATCAAACATTCACTGAGGGGAATAGATTTTGATTTACCACACTACAAATAAGGAGGACAAAGAGGCTTAGGGTTAGGCACCCAAACCTCAAAGGTTAGGGTTAGGGTAAAGAGGAGGAGGATAAGATTACAAATAACAAAGCAAAAACTAAGGAAACTCCCTGTCAATCCCCACCCCAAGGTCGAGGTCGCCCCATTGTAGAGGCCTGCAACAGATGAGCCCAAAATGCCCGACCATAGATTTCTGCACTTGATTGAGTCATCTACTACCAAGTTAGCACCATGGTTAGCACTGCCTGAGTTAGCATAACCCCCTCAGGCAAGCTAATTTTTCCTTCACTTGTTGAAATTTACCTGTTAGTTTATGCAGTCAAGCTCAGCCATGTTTGTTGGCAACTGACTGAAATGCCAGATGTCAGAGAAGGAGGCCCCTACCTTCTTTTGGGCCCTTGCCTACAGGTGATTTGATAGCGATTGGAGCAAGTTATTCAAGCAAATTAAAAAAATAAGTGAGTCTGTGTCCCTCTATGAGAGGTTTACTGTCTGGTGTGAACTCAACAACGGAGTTGAAGCTGTAACATTTTGACTGAGTAATCTATCAAAATAAAACTCAAAGTCTTCTGACCCGCTATGAAATAATTTTTGTAATTTTTCAAGAGAGAATATCACATTTGCTGGCTAAGGATTCCCTAATTGCAGAGACAGGATCAACTTAGATGTTTTAACTTTAAAAGTCATTGGTTTAACTCTTGGTTTATAAAAAAAAATCGACTGGAAGACGTCACTTTGACCTCTTAATAAGGAGCATTTTCACAAATTTCTGGCATTTCATAGACTTAAAAAGTGATTGAATTATTATAAAAATGGTTCAAGTTTAAGTATGTACAAAAATAACCATAGCAGCCCGAGAAAAAATGGAAGACTAGGATATATTTAGACTGCAGGCAATGTTAGTAATCCAGGGGGCAGTAACCTGCTCATGGGGCACTGCAGTCATTAAAGATATTGCTCATTTAGAGAGAACAACATCAGTACAGCACTGTCAGTTCTTGCCCACTACTACAGGTCCTGTGTCCACCTCCAGCTCAATTACACTCAACCTCTAATAAAGGCAATCAGCAGCCCTGTGTCCTCACCGGGGGTCCATAAACACACGATTTCACAGAACTGCCTTTGATAAAGGAGGGAGGTGACTGCAGGAGCATGTTAATGTGCTTTCCCATAAAGCTTATCTCTGACTGGGGTCACGGAGGCCAAGTGGCAGGGGGCTGATCGCCATAGCAATAAGACCCCAGAAGCTGTTACCGCAGCTTACGACCCCTTTGACAATAACAGAGCCAACCGAGGGCTACCTTTGGATAATCAAAACCCGCGTCCAGGCCCATGTGGGAAATAATGTGGACATTTACTGCAGTACAATTGAAATGAGGGGCGAGCACAAATTAACCTCTGGTAGCAGAGCAGGGGCTCATTGTGATAGGAACCATAAATTTTTAATTGTCCACCAGCAGCAGTATTTTAAAAGCATGTAAATACAAAATCATGAGCTGACCAACACTGTTAGGACATGTTTGAACAAAGTTTCAACAAAGTCACATCAGAGGAAAAAATCAAAAATGTCCTTTCACAGTTCAAAGGCAGCACATTTCATGAAACATATTTTTAAGGTATCCATTGTTTTCCCGTTAGTACGCTGAGCTTCATAATTATGTTTCTCCTGTTTTTGTCAGGTATATGTGATGATACTGTATAATTTTGCGGACCAAAGACAGAGCTTTGAAGAACACTTTGATAGCATATGGTTATCCCCCACTGTGTCACACTCGCTGCTCTGTAGGGGGCCCAGAAGGGACGTATGCGTAACTTTCTGGACTCTCCAAACTTTTCACTTCTCAAAAAATACTGAAGGATTACACCCTGTTCACAGCGGGGGGAACAGCATGCATCCTAGCATCTCCCCTTGAGCCACTTTAATCTTCGTTCTACATCCTAAAGACGATGTCCCAGCAAAACAAACCAGGCAGAGTAAGGTTATATCAAAACAACTTCCCCGTCTCACCTGAACCTGAACGAACATGAGCAGCCGTTGCATTATCACAATGAGCTAAGAAAACAGTCAGTTCTGGGTTTTTCTTATCCATTAGCTTCATCAATTGTGTTTCCAAGCAGGCAAATTGGAATCCGGTTAAGCTGTTCATCCTGCAGTTAATTTTCTCTCTTCTGGCTCAGGTGCAAGAGACTAAATCAAGCTGTCAGAGAGCAGACTGCACAGTTAAACGGTGCAGGCTGAAATGCCACCTGTCCACAGCTTCTGGCGATTTATTACCTCACTGTTTATTTATTTCCTTTGTGGCAATTTGGGTATTTGTCCCAAATTTCTACTGTGTATGATAAACTGAGCTTGTTTGATGCTTTCAAATACAACGCTTAGAGTTTTTGGCAATTTCCCCACAGCTAATTGTTGCTAAAAGGATGTGCTTTCCTCCATTACCTAATAAGAAGCTAAAGATTTGGTTTAGAGCATTTATCAATGGTATTACACTGAGGTCGGCCTGGAGCATTTACTTAAATTGAGGCATATTGGTTAATCCGATTCACTCCGACCCCCAAATCTTCTTGGGAGCCCATCTCATCCCAGAGAGGGGCTTGATGGCCAACAGAGCTGCAGCTTATGCACAGGGGCAGAATGAGGTGGGAGTAAGGGCTTTAAAGAGTCCATTATTCAGCCCTGTCATTAGCTAACATGACATAAGGAGGTCTGCTCTGTCTTACTGTTAAAAGAACCCTCATTCACTGCATCTCTGTGTTACAATCTCAGCCTCCTTTCATGCTACATTTTAGGCCTTTTTACAAGTTTTTCACCAGAGTACCTAACAAGTGACTTATTCTGTCTCTAATGTTATATTGTTCATTTTTCAATAGCCTGTTGTCAGTCAGGAGTTCAGGATTAGAGGGGAACAGTTGACATGGGTTGCCTCACTGTAATCCTTCCACCTTTGACCCTACTCCCACCACCCCAACAAACCATGTCTGGCTTGAGGTCACTGTTAATCAAGACACCCCACCAGACACACACTCATACACACCGAATGAGACAGAGAGAGAGAGAGAGGGGGGGGGGGAGAAATATAAATGTATGTGGAGGAAGCGGCTGGTTTACCGAGTGTTTTTTCTTCTGACTTTGTGTTCCCATTCTATTTCTTGATTTAACATCATCGGATTTTCTCAAAATTAACTCACAGTAGGAGCCTGGATTTGATTCAACAGCAATAGTCATGTCCTGGCTCTTGATTAGACTACATAAGAATACACCCCTAGATTACTGGGGCAAATAAGGGGCCATGTGCTGGGGTAGAGATCATTGGCATTGTCACAACCCGGCATGGCATTAATGTTTCAGTTGTGGTTCAATTTAAGGGCTATGCAGTGGCTCATGTAACTTCTCTATGGGGCATTACCCTACAGGTCTTTACACACTGGGCTAATCTTTTTTGGATTCATTTTTTCAGGTCCTTTATCTGTAAAAATGTCGCTCAAACCTTGCACTCTGAGTCTGTTGTGTTTTTTTTTTATTTTATTTTTTGCCTTTACTGCTAAAATTAACAGAATATGGCAAATCATTTAGTACTGTGAGCCTGTGGGTCTGACCCTCCTTTAAATCAGTGGTTCTCAACTGGTCCCACCAATCTGTCTTACGTCAAATTGCGACCCAAGTTTAAAAAAATATTAAACAGCGCATAAATTGAATATGTTTCAGTTTAAAGCATGATTGGACCAAAATAGATTATATAAAAAAGGTAAAGGGACAAAACTGAAAAGTTTAATAACCTCTTTCCCCATTTTTAAATGAATATTTTTATGAGATTTTTAGAAAATACTTCATTTTTATTGGAAAAGTAGCTTTTTCATTGCAAGAAGAGGAGATAAATTAGTTGGAATATTGATCAAACATTTAAATTTGCCCAATTTCACAGTAAACAGAGTAAAATAAAAGTTATCAATGCATGTCCAATAAGGATTTCAGGACTTTGCCACCATTTTTTTAGACTCCTAGTCGTGACCCACTTTTGGGTCCCAACCCACCAGTTGAGTACCACTGCTTTAAATTACTCTGGATCCATCCATCCTGACAGCTTTATGCAGCACACACTCATGCATCATAGGGCAGAGCCAAGTTGGAGGGATGGAGAACAACTTTTAATTCAGTGTGTTTTGACCTGTGAGTACACTACAAACATCTGCCTCTATCTGTTATATTTCCATGGTTGATCTGAATCATCAATCATTTCAATGACTTGGACTGATGCAAAAATTCATATAAAATTGAACCCGTTTTGACAAAAAAAAACAAAAAAAAAACATGACAGACGAAAGCTTCGGCGTCAGTGCTCAAACATGTTTAGAACAACATGAACTTTTTTTCTTTTTTACACGTGAGAAGTTGGTACGACAAAAACGGACTCAGTATGCAAAGACCTTAACCTATGATTTCCATAAACACTGTCTGGGCTGTGCTCTGCAGTGGCGCCATTTTGTTCTCTCTAAAATTCTGTGGCTTTTTACCCCAAAATTGAACTTTTTCCTTGTCAGTGGCGCCAGTGTAGCTCTGTGATCCACTGACCTCACGATGACTTTTTGCTCGTGCTGCAGGATGAGACAAACAGTTTATATAGTGATCATTTCTAATCTGGAGACAATGCATTGTGTTGTATTTTGAAGCTGACTGAATACTGTGCACATTCCGGTAGTTTGGATCGATCTGCTCCATGTGGATTGACACGGTTGCAAAAAAGTGGAACAGAGCTGCACCTCAGGGATGGACCAGAGCGTGGGAAGTGGAACTGCTCTGATTGGATCACGGCGCAGCCGTTGTGTGTGGAAATAGAGGTAAAACTACACAAACTTATTGTTCAGTATGTACTGATGATAAATTGATTGAAAATTTTAACAGAAATATTTCATATCTGCCGATACAGATAATAAATGTTTAAAACTAATATCTGCAGATACCGATTATGCCGCTAGTACCGTGCATCCTTAGCAATTATTGGGATATAGGGTTTTTTCAAATAAAATTTTCCTCTAACAGTCATTTTTCTATAATTTTGGCATAGCAGCTGATCTTAGACCTTCCATAGTCTGGAGCCTTGAATGTTTGTGCTGGCAAGAGGACCAAAGTAGAGCAATGGTGACTTCAAAAACCAAATATGATCATTCATCCAATGTTGATTTACAATTAAAAGTAATGGTGCCCCAACCTCTGTGCATGCTGCATTTCACTGAGCCCGACATTCTTGCTTAGATTTATATTTCTGAAATGCACTTTAGGAGTTTCAGTTTATTTCTTTTATATCATATTATTGAACATAGCTCATTCCTTCCACTTTACATCATATTATATGATTTTTTTTCACATGCTAATCTTTGGGAGTATTGCACTCTTTTATTTAAAAAAAAGAGAAAAAATCAGGACTTTACTTTCCCTGTTTACTCTATTATTAACTCTAAAGTGAATCCATCGTATTTTTTCAACCAGCCAAAGTTTTTTACGACTTCGCCAGTGACATTTTAATGTACTGAAGAGAAGGGTTAATTGAAGAATGGGTTTAGGTTTGATTTTATTTGTTAAAATATTTTGAATCTGCAAGACAGTGTTGGGTTTGGAATGCAAGAGCTTTAGCCATCAGAGGATCCTGAGTATTACCGTAATCATCAGACCTTTGTACCTTTTGTCTGCCTTGCAGGCTGTTTTCCTCCCTAGTGTTTGCCATGGTGTTTACTCTGCCCCACCAACACCAATGTGTATCTGCTTCAGTGGTCTACAGACGTACGTAGCACACACATACATAAGCTAGTCAGTGATGACACTAATGGGGTGTTTAGCCAGGAGGACACAGACTTATTAACGAGTTGAGAGAATGGGCTGGATGGTAATCAAATAAAGCAGAGATAAGTTAATAACCTGTATGTGCAATGGAGTATGCTACACGGGATTTATCTTGACTGACATGGCATTTGTTTGAACCTTCAACATGTTTACGTAGAGATTATGTGTGGGGTGTGGGACATTTATTTCTATGAAGTGCTTTTCTATAAAATAAAAACTCTTAACTTGTGTTTTTTTTTAACTTAGTCTTAGGTTTATGTGTTTATTCACTTTGTCCCATTCTTGTTTGTTTTTCCTGACATCTCAGTGGGCCACCATGACTAGGACACCCTTAACTTAATCCAAAACAAGATTGTAGACGTGTTTTATCCTGACCACAGAAATGGATGGAGCGCTTTCCTGAAGGAGATTAAAATCCAGGGGGAAAAAAATGCAGGAATTGGGCAGAGGATGGAGGGAATGAAGGTAGTGGAGCAGAGAAATGGTAAAGAAAGGTAGAGATGTGTGTCTAAAGATGCAGAGGGTGAATGGGGGAAGTAGAAAAGGGAGGCTGATTAAGTGGGGCCCATATGAGGGAGGTGGAGTAGAGAAAGGCAGCGGACAGGGCCCAATAGGGGGTAAATCTGAATCAGTAGCGCTCTATATCCTTCCTACCCCCTGCCCCCTCCTCCCTCCCACATATCCATCATGTTAATATACCTACAGCGTGGCCCTCTGGGTAATATATCTTTGACCTGTGATTACGCTAACAGCTTATTGTTTGCACACTGAACAATCCCATTATGTCGACGATCTGTTTACATACAGCCTTGCTGTTTAGATTAGCATGGTGTGTGTGAGAGAGAGAGAGAGAAAAGAGCAAGAAAGGGCTTATATGTGTCTGTGTGCATGCTCACACACTCTGAATATGAACATCTACGGATGTTTACCCCACTCAGGGTCATTGCCAGATAAAACGTGGATGCCGTTTGACTCCAGCTTTTGCACTCAAAAACACAGATATACAAATCAACATGTCACACATCCCATGCAGGAAGAAGGCTTTGTTTGACTTCTCACAGAGAGGAAAGCCTTGAGGCTCAGAGAAGATCAGCGCTCGCTCAACGTCTTGTTCCCTACCACATGTGACGTCTCATAGTTTGAGTGATATCTTCATCCTTTCCTGTTTTTTAAATCTGCTTTAACTAATCACTCCTAAGTCATAAGTCCTAATATTGAGTTTGTTTACTTGTTGACTGTAAATTCCCTCAGGATTCTCTGACACTTTTAGAATTCTATAAAATAGATACTCAAAGGGGCACGAAATTTAAAAATCTACTTAGCTAGTATTCTACTAGTATTAAAATTAAAGTCCCTGTCAAGTGAAATACAAACTTAACAGACTGGATATGTTAGAATAAGGCTACAAACACGGGAAAACACTGAGATTGTGTGGCATGTGTGATTGATTTTTTTATTTTGACCATTTGACCTGGCTTGGTTTTATTTGAGCTGGGCAAATATCTGAGCCCACGACACCACCGGTCTTGATGGGGAATTACCCCGCTCCCAAATTACAGTCTGTTGTTAGCTGATGTCACTGCCTCTAATGAAAGTTAACAGCCAGCTACGTGCTGTGTTCCTGTTCACTGTGGGGTAAATTTTCCAAATCTATCAGCCACAGTAGCATACGGGTCATTAAAAGTATCACAACAAAGAGATTTGCGCCAGAGAACAGTAAATTTAATCCCCAACTTCTGTCTCTGCTCTGGCATAGAGCCAGGCAGCTGAGCTCTGATCAGAAGTATTTTTATAATTTGGGAGGATCGTTTTTCTCATGAGTGGGCGTGGCTTCAGCTCATCGAACCGACATGCCCACACCATTCTAGAGCAGATTATACTGCCTCGTTTTTATGATTTTGGAGCTTAATTTATAAACTTTGAGATGTTTTTATTGACTGAAATTTGTCCTGGTGGTTCATAACAGTGACCTGTCATACAACAAAACTAAAATAAGGATTTTTTAAATCACTTTATTGGGACTTTAAATGGGCACCAACCACATCGATTTAAAAAAAAAGTCAAATTTCTAAATACTTAGAATTTTATTCCAGGTGTTAGAGGAGGTTTGTTTGAAAGACAGAAGCTGTGGCGATCAGGCTGTAAATAATCTTTTGGAAACAGGTGTTTAACCACGAAACTGAACCTCTAGCTGAGCTGACAGCTGAGATCATTAAAACAGAGTTAACTGCCACAGGATGTCAGGTGTGGAAAGCCCAGAGAGATGCACGATGCTGTAACAGTTTGAGGTCAAGAGGCTACTGAACTCTCTAAGGTGGATGTTGCTCAAAAAAAAAAAAAAAAAAAAAAAAAAACAATACACAGGTGGACGAACCAGAAAAGATTGAGAACATCCTTAAATTTAATGTTAAATTCAAGTTCCTCTTCACTCCTTTCCTTCTCTGCTCAGCTCTTGGACTTCTCTGGCAGCGAGTCGACTCATTGGGATGTGCAAATCCCTTTGACATAGGATGAATAGACAGTTGCTGGCAGGTTGCCCCATGCCACTTTGTGTGCTGCCACTTAATTGGAGCGCCCCAGTTTGCCTTCCCCTCCTTCTCTTCTGCTACCCACGCTCGCTGTGGCCAGGTTCTGTCTGACATCAAAGGCGAGGTTACAGTATGTGCCCTTTCAAAGAGTTTAAAACCTATCAGGGTGGCTGCTTGGCCAAAGAAGGCCATGTCACAACAGGATGTTAAAACCTTAACTTTTACTGCACTTGAAAGCAAAAAGGAGATGTAGTTCTGACAAGGAGCTGCATCGATACGGAGAGTCAATCCAGTGATGCCCTGCACGGCTTTGTCTATGAATAATGGTCACGTTCCATCTACAAGTCAACATGCAGAGTACAGCATATGAGACTTTACATAGTGGATATACTGTACATATATACAGCAACATATCTGAGCGGCGCTGTGAATGATTGTGCATCTGATGCATGCACTCTCATGTGTGAGTATGTGTCAATTTCCCCATTGCCATGTGTGTCCATTCTCCTCATGAGGCTCCAGAGACATGCAGCACAGAAGTGGACTGCTGGGACAGCAGGGAAGGAGACGGGTCACTGATAAATCATGATTTTTATAGATGTACAGCACACGCTGAGAGGTAGAGGGTGCACAGAGGTGGAGATTAGGCGTTCAACAACGTAGCATTTTCCCTGTTGTCCATGCAAAGGTTTTCTGTCTCAGTTGGAGGTTGTCTGTTCATTGGCTTAGCATGTTTTCTTTAGGTCCATTTGGTTATCTCGATAGTCCATTAAAGAAGACGGAGGTCGGAGTCCTCATGTCTACATTGCAATCAATGACGTGTCGTCAGCTCGGGATCAGAGCACCATTTCGAACCATGCAGAGGAAAGACTGGCCCTCTCATCATGACAGCAGCTTTGCTACAACAGTTAAAGCCCACATATGGGGAGGGAGAGGGCAATTATTGCAACCAGAAAGTATCAAAAGAAATATATTAAAATAAAACAAAAAATCAGACGTTCAACACTCATTGCTTGGGTGAAATTACATCTTTTCCTTTTTAGTTTGACTGTTATTTCCTAATGAAGCTGATTGATGATACCATAACTGCTGCCTGTAACGCTTGAAGGGTGTTGAAATAATAAAACTACCTATAACTAATACATTTATGCATCTAGTTAGATACACAGAAAAAAGTGTGGACTATATTTCTTTAACTATCATAAAACCACTTCTCAAAACTTTAAAAAGGTTGTGAGAAATATCCACATCTTGAGGTTTGTGATCTACTAGGTAAGTGGTAAATATACACTATTGTCAGTTCCATGCTGTTGTCTTCATTCATCTCTATTTACATGTACTAATGTGAATATTTAAGAGGAAGACTAGGCTGTTAGGTAACAAGAATAAGAAGAACAGGAAGCACAAATTTTGTACAGTCCAAAACACTCCACAGAGGAGGGAAATCAAACTGGAAATTAAATTACATGTTGTCTGAGGAGGTAAGAATATGACTGACTTTATATGGAAAATATTGAACCATGAGTGATATATACACAGTCATGAAGGTTGATGAAGTAGGTGAGAGCAACTTGGTATGTATCCTCTATAAGGAATAAGAATAGGGTTGTATTATGATCTATTTACAAAAGCATGCATCACTGATCTTCCCACCAAAGAGAAAATAGTCCCTCCGATGTATTTATTAGGCGTTTTCAACCATCTCATGAATATGAGTCTGTCTCTTTTTTCCTTCTTTTCTTATATTTTGTAGAAAAAAAGCTGGAGGTAAAATATCAGGGAGGGAACCAGGAGTAGTAAGAGGCTTTGAAGAATTTCACTGTGAGGATTTTGGGGGGATTTCAGTGGGTCTCGTCTCCTGTTCTTCAGTGAAGTCATTTTTGAATGTTGTGCTTTGTAGGTGTCTTCATGCGATTGGTCGGCCGCTTTGATGTCATCGCTGCTCAGTCGTTGGGTTATCTGCAAACAGAAGAGGAAGGATGGAGGAAAACAAAGGGGGATGGTGGGGGGGTGGACAACAAGGAAGAAAAGAAGTCATTAGATGGTGAATAAGGCCAGAGTTGGTTCACAGAGGCACACATAGAGTGTACTGTGATGCATTGAGTGAAGCCCACTCTAACTCTGTACACCCATCCAGTCTTTACAGTGACGCAGAGTGAGTCACAGTCACTGTATTTGGGGGGCGGGGTATACTCTGCTGTCACTGGTGCCAGTGTAAAAACAAAGGCAGAGTGACCACCCTGTGAGTGTACATGGCAAGCCTACTTGGCTCAGATTCAGAGTGACAGTGGCGTGGGGGATGACTCTTTAATCAGCTTCAATTAAGGCCAAAGACAGACGAGCAAATTCAGTGTAGATGAGTGTACTCCACGTCTACTTCTCTTTATTTAATCTCTTCCAGTTTAACTCTTCTCAGAATACTCGTCTATACTCTTCTTTTGTGCCGAGTGTATACAAAGTTTGGTGAAACCCCTCTGCAGCCTATAAGGATGATTCATGAAGCCAGAAGCAGTGCTTTGTAGGTGGGCCATTAGACACAGTCTCCCATGGAATTCAGCTACTGTGTATGGTAGATCCAATTACATGACCCTACTGTAAAGGTGCTCAGCCTGCACCCATTATAAATCACTGTAAACAAAGCAAGTATTGACAATTCATTGCATACCATTAGAACTCCAGTTATACCTATAAAATCATTCAAGTATTATACATCAAGTGTTAAAGATGAAGTTTTACATGCTATGAGATGTTACTTTTTTATACATGTGGAAAAGGATGCTACTACCAGTGGCAAAGCCTGCCCTTTTCTTTGACAGGAGTGGTCCAACTGTGGCAGTGATATATAGATTATTTTTCTGAGCCCAGTTTGATTTCACAACACACACACACACACACCCACACACATGCAAACACATATACATGTTTTAGACTTTTGTTGTGCTATTTTAACTTTAGTTGTGTTACTATAAGTAACACAGTGAAAATATATAGCCTGATGTCAGATGTCAGAGTTCACCATTTCAAATACTAACAAAATCAACTGTGCTGTGAAAAGAGAGCTAGAAGCTGCCATCAGCACAGCCTGAAGACAGCTGTGATGGGGGTTTTGGCATAAATTCATGCGGTGGGCAGAAAGAGAGGCATGTAATCTGTGTCAGTCAAACAAAATCCTGAATCTTCCTTTATGTCTGTGCACAGGTGTTGGTGTGTTCTAACAGAGCACAACCGCTTTGAAACAATCAGAAAATAACATTTTCTCGCTCCATATCACTACTCTGTTTTAGCAACAAAACAGCAACAAACGCTCTCATTTGATCGCCCATTGCTGCCCACTGTCTCTGTCTCAGCTTATCGCATCCTTCAGTTGAAATACAAATGTGTGGATGTCTTTCCACAAAGCTTCAGTACTTTCAGCTCTATCAAATGTAAACGAAAAACAGGTATTCTGTTGGTTAACCCTCTGAGCCCTAAGCTATTTTGACCATTTTGTCTCACCTGGATTTGCCGTCTTAAAACGCTTGTAAAACAGCAACCCTGTGCCGTAAAGTCAAGCTCTAAATATCCTTTTTTTTTTCAGGACAACCAGGACAACCTGGGCTTTAAGACAATGTGTACTTTAGTTACATCACTTACAATTTAGATAAATGCATGGGACTGTAAAGACAAAAGAAAAAAAATGGAAATTAAAACAAAGATTTATTTATGTATTATACACAGTTCACAAAATGGTTTGTTGTACAAACTTTTCTTCCATCTCAGGGGACCAAAAAGTGAGAAAAAAATCATTCTGTGGAAAAAGGTTTTAAAAATATTAATGCTTACAAAAATATTCCTTGCGTTTTTTTCATCGGCTGTTTTTGAACCATTATACAAAGCAGTTCCTGTTCTTTTCATTCTCGCTTGCGACTGGTTGTCACAGCCTGCCTTCACACAGTGCATTGTGTGAAAACAATACAGTGAGTTTGCATGCTAAGCTAGCAGCAGAAATGGTTGAAAATGGATTAAAAATTGATAAAAAGCTGTTCAGTGTTGGAGTTGCTTGCTGGTGTGGATTTAATCTTTAAAGACCCAAGAAAGTCACCCAAGTTCCAGGCTCACTAAAAAAAGCCTTAGTAAGGACTATGAAGGCATGGATAGTGTCATTAGAGCGGCACAATGGAGCACTGCAAGACGGAAGAAAGTATGTTGCTACAATTTATGGTTTAAAAGTTATTTAACGTTTTATAACTTGTCTCTTGTTGCTTGACATTGGTCTCAAATGGGTGAAGCACATGGTATGAAAAAAGTGCTGAAGTATAGAAATTTTGGCAACCTTAGCAGGAACCTAGATCTTGTGCACCATAAACTACCATGTGAGCATGAAAAAGTCCTCTGTGCGCATGAGAGGGTGTTGCACGCCCATATTTTAGTTTCGTATGCTCACAATAAGATATTAGAAAATATTGTCATTGCTGCAAGTTTCCAAAATTTTCTCTCATAGGATGTGCTGCATGCTTTTTTTGTCATTGCTGTGATACTATAAAGAGTACACGTCCACATGCAGTGCTTTCTCATGAGCATGAAAAACATTTCCTTCCTGTGAGCATGTAAACTTTCTTTTGCATATAAGAAATTTTCTAGCAAAAAAGGCTAGTTTCTGATGTGCACCAGAGGTTTTATTTTTTCCAGAAGTTTTTTCTGCAGAAGATGACCCTATGTCCTTGGTGTTTTATTATCTCTTTAAATATTTTCCTAATTAATTTAGGGTTTTAATTCATAGTTTCATTTCCTTCAATACAGCATGTTGTTCTTTTATGAATTATGGTCCCATTATTCAGTCATTAACAGCTATAAAGCAGGCTATGCTTTTAGCATGGCCATGACTGACAAGCTGCCAACATAAAACCAGTAAAAGGAGATTTGGCAATACACATCAACACTAATCTCCAAATATGGTCCTTCCTGGCTTCAACAAGAAAATGCTTTGAGCAACCAAAATCTGATCTTGTGGCGTCAAAATAGGAATCTGTGACTGTAACTGCTCTCCATGCCAGTATACAGCCTCTGATCATTACACACAATGATAAATTCAGTGCCTCGTCTCTGTTTTCCAGCACTTCCAGCATAAGTCTGCATCTATGTGGTCTGTGTTTTGTCCGCCGTTTACGCAGCAGTGAGTCGTGTTCTATGAGCAAATATCCTCACAACTGAGATCACAGCCATTGCCCCGGGGCGTGCTACATCCACTCTGAGAGAACAGCAACAGTTGAGACTCCAGCCCTTCAAGACTGATTGTGGTCCCAGGGTGTGTGATAACTGAGTATGTGATGGGAATGCAGGGCCATTTGGACCTCCAAAGCCAGGTGTTAGCACTTCAGCTCACTGCCTCATCAATAATTGACAGAGGCAAACCAATCAGAACAATTTGCTCCCCACAGCGAAGTGCTAGAGCAGCCTAACACCGGTGAATCATTAATGAGGCAATTAGCTGAAATGGTTAGACGGTTAGCCCTCCCTGGCAGCGCTCCTGTGACGTTACGCTAAGCGACGAGTCTGCTTATACGGGAGCTGCACATGATGGAGTGATGTACAGGCCAACACAGGCCAACAGGGGAGAGACAGAGCTGAGCCCCCTTAAGGTTGGAGTGTAACTCGTGTCAGAGATGCCAGCTCTCCATCTGTTGACCACCACTCAGAGGGCCAATAATGGGAACAAACCCAATTGGCCATTACCATGGGAGATTGACCTTTATTGGTTGTTGTTACCATTGCACAGACCAACAGAAGCCGTCTCCCGGGTGATTCAAGTGTGGGAGAGCCTTTATGGACATGGATAAAATCGACCCCAGTGACATCACTCAAACATGGACGGGGGGAGAAGCAACAACAACAATAACAGCAAAGATGGAGTTTGCCTTTGAAGAGCAGAGATCCTGGATTGTTGTTTGAGAGGAAAATCAAATCCTCCAGGGAGCTGCTCACAAAGCCCCATCGATCGACCATATTGGAACCATTTCATAGTTTATCGATGCTCCTCTGCCTGCTCTCTCAGCCCTGGGTCCAGCACAGGCTCAATTAAACCAGCAACCTTGATGTCAGGGAACAAGCCATGCAAACACTCCACGCTGTGCAAATCATTTCCAAATACATCCTACACACTCCTATCTAAAGCTTATAATTTACACACTGTTTATTTTGTTTAGGCCGGATGAGATTAAAATTATATTGTTTACTTTTCTTCATATACAGCTTTTCCCCAGCAAAAAAGACGCTTTGCTTTTTTTTTTCCCAGCTCCCCAATCATCCTAATGCATTCTCCGTTTCAATATATCTTTGTGATGGAGGCATTTAGAGTGAGAGTGAAAAAGAACAGAAAGGGAGGGAGAGACTCTGAAAGAGAGGAGGGGGAGTGATGCATACTAAACTCTTGAGGGTCATTGCTGTAGAATAACCTTAAAGCAGACCATGACAGCAGCTTTGCTACAGCAGTTACAAGTTACGGTGAGGGAGAGGGCAGTTACTAAAAGCAGAAAGAATCATAAGGAAGGCATTACGAGGAAAATGTAAATAGCTATGCAAAGTAAAATATGAAATATATATATAAAAAAACAAAACACTTATTGCCGGGGTAAACTTCTAGTTTCTCCCTTTGATAGGCAGTGACATAATAACTTACAACAGAGTGAAAGTGTTCAGACACCTGGACTACATTTATTTAACTATCAGAAAGCCAGATTCTAAACCTCAGCAGGTCCTGCAGTCACTGTCAGCTTGATTTTATTTTAAACAAAGAACACACATTCACTTTTACTTATTTAAGCAATCAGGAGTAATTGTTACAGCTGAAGCTGTGAGTCATCTGCAAACATGCATACTACAGCTGGTTTTAATTTTAAACTATTTGCTGATTTTGTAGTTACATGTTTTATTTGTTTCCATCACAGGTGCTGTTTCATCCCCAGGTGCTTGCTTTTTAAAAGTCTCATCATTTTTATAGTGCCAACATACTGAACATGGGTTACTGAGGAACATTAGTTTTAAACGTGACAGCTGAAGCACCATGTGTGCACAACAGAAAACCACTTAAAAACTAACACAACTTTTTTTCCAGCCAACACATTTTTAACATTAAGCAAAGGTATGATCCTTTGTTAAAAATGTGCCATTCAAATTATGATGTATTTAAATGCTGGTAGGAGAAAAACAATTTGCAGAAAGAGAAAAAAATTGCTTCAGGTGTCTACTTCCTTATTTGGCCACCTTGTAAGCGCTCAGACTCAATCCCCTCAGAGAAGTAATGGTACTTCATACAGCCCATCCTAGTCTGACTTAGTATTTTAGGTTCCATCTCACTTTATTTTAATTTCAAAGGTTCAGTAGTTTATTTATTATCATTCTGTCTACGTCAGGATCATCTTTCAGTAGTTATCCTCTTATTTTAAGTTTTTTATGCATATTGTACCTATTTTAGCAAATTTTACTGAGCTGTTGTTTAGTGCTTTTATTATAATTTTAGCGTCTTTTTCTTATTTTGTTTTATTTTATTGACTTTATTTTATGTAATTTTGTTTCTACATTTTTCTAACCTCCAGTGTTTCCTCATTGTAAACTAAGCCTGCAGCAAACAATGATTTCAATCATCATCTCATCAAATAATTATTTTCCCAAGACATCAATGAATTGGATGCTTTTTTTGGGACACACTTTTTAAATCCATTTGAATCCTTTATTTCTAAAACTGAATGAAAACTACATTTTTAAAAAATTCTGTTTTATTAAGTAATTTTAACAGGCCACAGAATAAATACAAAGACACTAAAACTGATGACAACGGCCTAGTGATATGCTTTAAATGAAGGACTCTAGTTATAGTGGGATTATGCTTTTATTGTTTCCTTTGGCAAGTGTTTAATAGAAGAAGAGCCACAGATTTAACCAATCAAGCAGGTTTTGTTTTTGTTTTTTTTTTTTTGTTTTTTTTTTATGTCTTAGCGTCTCGAGGTAACTGATATTCTTATAAATAACGGACATTTCACTGTTATTCACTGTTGACCAAGCTAATGTTTTCTTTTTGGCACGTTGGCACTCATCCACGGATGGACACACAAACTTGCTCTCCTCTCTGTCACACACACACAAAACACAGGTACACAAACAACTGCTCCTCTCGCCCTATGACTGCATCACACTTATTCTTCCTGCTCTCCTTTTCCTGGACATTTAAGACACAAAGTATGGAAATGTCACAGATTACATGAACGTCTGACAGCCAAGCGCCGTTTTTGTATCAGGTCACATCATGTAACAGAAACTAAACTTAAGTTACATGACAGTTTTTAAAGACGGCGCTGTTTTTAGATCTCCAGTGTCTCCATCATGGGAACGAGCATTGATGAATAATTCTCAACATTCATTCTGTTAATTATCAGATTATATCAGAGAAGTACTGAACCAAACAAAAGTCAAGTTTATCAACTGTTTGGGTGTGATGAAAAACGCTCTGTGCAACGTAAAGTGATGCCTTTAAAAAACACTTTTCATTTATTTCACTTATCGATCTTTACTGATTTTATTGATTCGTCATCACAGCCTTCAAGAAAATGCTTCCTCAGAACTTAAGTTCCTATTCTTATAGAATACTTTATTTTTCACACATCTGTCAATGTAGTGTGTGACTACAGGGTTGAGGTGGGGTGAGGATATGATTTATTACCTCCGCCAAGGAGGTTATGTGATCGGCAGGGTTTGTTAGTTTGTTTGTTGGTTCGTTAGCAACATAACTCAAAAAGTCATGGACGGATTTTGATGAAATTTTCAGGAAATGTCAGAAATGGCATAAGGAAGACCTGATTCGATTTTGGGAATTATCCGTAACACCGTCTGGATCCAGGAATTTTTTAAAGGATTCTTTACTATTGGGAGATAGGGCTAATGGCGGATGTCTGCGCTCTCCGAGTGCTTTCCTAGTTTTATTTGTTTTGTTTGTATGTAAAGCACTTTGTGCTCCATTGTTTTGTATGAAACGTGCTATACAAAAAATATTGATTTTTGGTTGATTAATAGAGCTATAAGACTTGGAAATACTTCTCAAAACTGAGTAAGCAATTCACAGAAGTCATAGAACAAAGGTAATTGTTAAATTAGATGTTCTTCATCCATAAAAGAACAAAATAGTCTGTAATACTTAAAAATGTAAAAATCACCTCTTAGAACGTAGAGCTTTAATTACAGATCAGTTTAGGTGCCTGTTCTTAGATCACAGTGATAGAGTAACAAGCTGATAAAGGAAATGTGACAGGTCAGATTATTTCAGCCGGCAGTAAAATAATATAATAATACAATTGCACTCTTTTTATTTTTAACTTCTTATTTATTTATAAGGACATAGTCAAACTGAATTAATCAAACATTCTACCAGATAGTTTTTTAAAAACACATTTTAGAAATGCTTTAGTCACTCCTCAAATTAATAACAGAAAAACTGATAAATAGAATAATAAAATTAGCAAATCAGTCCCCCTGGAAACTTGAACTCATATTACACTGATTAAAACAAGGCATTAACATTGACATGACAGATATGGAAATAAATTCTATTTTCATTAAACCTTTAAGATAAAAAGAAAAAAAAACAGTTTTTAAATCTCATCTTTTCCTTCTCATGTTTGCCTTGATAATTCTGGTTTATGAAAACAGGGAGTAAAAGTAATTGATTAGTTCCTGGGTCAGCCTGTGTTGCTGTTATTGACACTTGTGCAGATATTGTCGACGGATAGCCTCTGTTTAATGATTGCCATTCACTTTTATGACCCTCTCAGGATGCCATCCTCAGTAAATATTTGCAAACAGGAAATTTGCAGCATGACTTGAGAGAGCCATTACCCTGTCCACCTATGTGTTTTGAGATTAACATGTAATTAAAATAGTAAATCAATATTTATTAAGCAGTAAGACACAGCGATAAGAAATGTAATCAGGTCATATAATGATTCAGTGGACAGAGGAAGGCCCTTTAAAGTAACACTACAGAGATTATATTATAAACAGCTTAGACACCTGTAAAATCACCTTCATAAAAATCAGTCTGACACATTTAAAATCACTTTGCATACAAATGTGTTCACTACTCAATCAGAAATGCAGGTAGACAAACTTCACCTCTCTCACCCCAAGACCCCTTTCCTTTCCAAACCACACTTTTTAAATGTGGAGTCTTTTCTTTGTCAGTAACTCGCCACAGCTTTCCCACAGTCATCATTCAGGCTTACAGGAGCTACAGAGGGAAAACACCTGACCCCCGTCCTTCCCACACCTCAGACACAAATCTCTGACATCATCAGAGAGGACTGCGCTGTCCATACTTTCCACATTTGTCATGAAGTATGACAAAGAGGCGATGTTAAAAGCTTAATGGACCACTCCTCTTATTGTTTAAAAATTGCTCGACACATAAATGGCCAAAGAAAACATTGCTTGGCCTCAATTATGCATTGAAAATAAAGTTATGAGCTGGTGGCTGAATTATTGATGCTGGCACCGGGAACAAGAGGAATGTTGGCAATGTGTCACTGCTTTTCTGCTGATGCTTCATCTTGTATTGATAATTTTTCATCTAAAAAGCTCATGAAGTCTTGATCTGTGAAAGATGGAAAAACAAACCACAAGTATTGGAAATCTAATGCAATAATACCGGAAGAGGAAAACAGATAACACAACAGTGAATAACAAAATGGAAAAAATAACACACAGAAAGAGCTGCTTGTTTAAGCAGCAGCTTTGCTGCATAGTTAGTTGCATCTTGTCCAGTGTTTCTTTAAAATTACTCTATGTCCATATTAAGCACACATTTATGTGAATGGGACAAAAAAAATGTATAAAAATCTCTTTGTTTTGGGACTTTCCCTAATGGTTGACACACATCCTGAGATGCAAATTCAAGCAGTTATTTAGCGATGGCCTCTCGCTGCTTTTTCTTACTAACGTACTCCCACCCACACACAAGACGCAACTTCACCACTGGAAAAAAGTCTGCAAAGATTCTTTCAATGATCTTGTTTTTCTCCCACCCCAAAGAGTTGGAAGCATACATTTCTTGCAATCTCAACTAGTTTTGATTTAAGCTTTTTTTTTCTCAATAATTCCAGGAAAAGTATCCTTTGCTGTGTATGCTGGAATGGTTGTGAAATACAAACTGGCATCACAAAGAAAAGAACAAAAAATCAAATGGTTATTTAAAACTAATTGCAAAAGGACTTCATTGTTTTGTAGAATGAAAAAAATTACAGGATATAATGTGAGAAAATGTCTGAAAATCTTCCACTGAGCTTTTCATTGAATTAAATGACAGTTTTGGGCAATACAGTTTTTTTTTTTTTTTTTTTTTTTTTTTCTAAACCTATTATGACATGGGCCTCATATCTATTACTTCTTTCTATATTAATTTTATTCTGTATTTTTTTTTTTTTAATTCCCATGGGTTACTAAAAACACACCCCAATTTATTTCTCTTTTTTTCTTGCCTTTATGTAGACATTTTTCGATCAGCACTAGAACTGTTGTTCAAAGACTGGCAAGTTATGTTTTCTTAGAAAGCCTCTTTTATACAAAGAGCTAAATTACAATGATAAAAGTAAAATTATATAAAATATAAGCCCAACTTGTTTTATGCAAAACAGTTTTACAACAGTTTCACATATTTTTCTGTTGTGCCTTTATGCACTTATTGACTAAGAGATGAAATGTTCTTATGTTGAAGTGGATGCATGTGTTTGGTAGTCTTTCAGGTGACTGCAGACAGGTGTTCACTGGCATCCTGGGCATTTCCCTGGCGGGCTGATGTACTCTTGGGCCATTATGATTTTATTTTTTATTTTTTGGCTAAGCACCGGCCAATAAAGCGGTGGCAATGGCCAACTGGTTGTTTGCTTAATGATGTCAGCTTACTGGCCCAATCATGTCTCTTAAAGGTCTTTTCAACCCCGTCTGCTCCAGCTGAGAAAGTGAAATGTGTCTGGAAAAAGAAACTTAAACATTTGATTAAACATGTAACTAAATATCAAATTAAAAAAGTAAATGAAAATGCTGTTGCAAAAACTGTGCAGACTCTACAGTCCATTCAGTAGAAGGTCTGATGCTACATGCAGCTACATGTGGAGGAGGAGCAGAAGAGGCAGGTGTGTGACAGGTACATCATCAGCATGAGAAGGCTCTGTAAAGTATGATATAGGCTGATACACATAATTAGACAGTGGGTCACCTTTATAAAGAAAAAACAGTTTAAGATCAAATCTGTTGCTCTGCTTTCATCTGAACAATAAAGAGATGGTTAAATCCTCTCACTGTATCAAAAAATGACTCCATTATAAAAGACCTGAATTCAGACTTTATCTCAGTTACATAGAGGTAGCCCTGTGCCAGTATTTTTTATTAACACTGAGCACTCTTATTTTTAATGGTAGAATAAATTGTTACATGTGATTAAATTTCTCTTATACTGATATTACAGCTACATTGACACATTTTAATTTTTGATTTCTTATATTTAATATTTAAAAAATGTGGTATAATTGTGAAACTATTCAGCACTAACTAATGAGATATACTGGAGTAGAAATAAACAGAACCATCAAATGTTAATTAAAGCAGAGCAGCTTTTTCTCAAATATTTAAAATAAAATCTATTTATCAACATTATTCCAGTAAATTATTAGATTTCAATTCAAAAATAAAATTAACTTAAATCAAGTCTGGACATTTTCTGCACCTCTACTTGTGTAGGTATATGGTGAACACTCACCTCTGACCGTAAGGTAGTCAGTCAAAACAGAGTGAAAACACACCATAAGATGAGTTTATAACAAAAAAAATTGACAGCTCTACATAATAAGGGGGACAAAGGAACGTCATATTTCAACTGGCTGTGAACGGACAAATTTTCTTCATTTTTTTCTGCTTTTATTTCTTCACTTTTTAGATCAGCACTGGCATTGTTCAAAGAAAGGCAAGATATGTTAACTTAGAAAGCACCAAAGAGCTAAATTAAAATAATAAAAGCAGAGTCATTTAAAATGTAAGCCTAAAAGGCATTAAGTACACACGGTTTTACGATAGAGTTGCTTTTATAAAAGAGATGAAAAATATTTGTATGTTTGAGGTTTGCAGGCATCTGCACACTACAGTTTGTCTGACTATATAAGTGGTCAGTTTTTTTTAGGTAAGTCATGTTTTTCATCCCAATGCAAACTTTCTGTCAAACAATCTCTTTAAACACAAAAGTCAACCCTAGGATTGATATGTGGCTGTCCTCACTATTTATCAAGCTGGCCTTCATTGGTCTGTCTATGGCACTGCTGAGGATTTATGAGTTTTGACTGCTGACGTTTCAGGCATACACAGCTTTTATCTGTGCAGACATTCTAACAGTTTTTCTGTAGAGCTCTGAAGTTAAACAGGGTTAATTTATTGTTAAGGACTTCACAGTAGAGACAGTGATTACCCAATCAGATCCTGTGTTTATAGATCAAGCCACAATGAGAGCGGCACTGCTCAGTGTTTCACAATCTGCGGCCGCTGAGCTGTCAGTGCACAGGCAGACAGACACGATAAAGTCGTGAAAATGTTGCAGAGCTGCAACCAACACAACAAAAGTTTTTGGTTTTGCTTTGTTTTCCATCAGCGCAAACTGAACTGCCAGATTTTTTTTTCTTTGTATGTACCAGAAATGCTCGTAAACTTGGATTTCACACAAAAACATTCCTCAAAGAAAGAATGCATTCAACAAGCATGTTTAAAAAACAGTTGTTATTCCTGCTATATTCATTACAATAAAGTTTTCTAGTTTATCATGTGTAAGACTGAATGTGCCTCTCTTTCCTGCTATTTATGGTTTGAGTTATTGGGAAGGTATTTCTTTAAGCTGTTTTTCATTTAAAATATAAAAAGCTTAGTGTAATCCAGTGTAACTGCTTGCTTTATAATGAACAAATATAAATGTTTTAATGATAATGCAATGCTGTTGGTCTTCTTAGGGGAGAGTAGACTGACAGCTCTCACTTCATCAGCAGGCACCAAAAAGTTCACTGAATCATCCGTCACAAAAAGGCAGAGAGTGGTTGATGAGAAGGAAGTGAAACTGAGCTGAAAAACGAGCATCAAAATCGGCCTAAACCCACGGATGAGTTCAGGCCACTCACCGTTGAAACAGTCTGATTCACCGAGTAGCACTCACGGGTGTCTCAGCGCTGTGGGGATGAGGCTTTCAGACTCAAACAACCACAGGTCACGTCTTCAGATTTCCTGCTCGCACCTTTCCGGCCTACTCGTGCATGCCTCTCTGGTCGGGCAGCTTTAAAAAAATCAGCATGTGGACATATTTTCTGCTCTGTGTCAGTTTCATGCTGCATGACTCAACTTCTGTCAATCTTTGGCCTTTCATCTCCGTAAAGGCACCCGCTGAGATACTCTTTCTTTTTTATTTCCGATAAATGACTGATTTTATGTTTAACCGGCAGTCAGAGGCCACCATTAACCTTTTCACACCTCCACAGCGGCAGGTTTTTTTCACCTCATTTGTGAGGGGTGAGATGTGGTTGACTGTATAGAGCCGCCCACGCCCTCTCTTCCCTCCCAGGGTCCCATAATGTTAGACTGTGGAGGAGATCAATACACATCAGACTGCTAAAATAAATACATTTATCACACCCTGATACTACACTTCACTACAGCATGTAACATCTGATTGAGGCAGAGATACTCCAGCGGACCCATCTGATACAGAAACTACAGGCAAACTCTCCTCTCGACGGTAAAAAAAAGGTCACACAGCACATGCATTGAGCAAGAATGAGACTCCTGCTTGAAAAGACTCGATACTTCTGACTCTGTGCTTTATCTCTGGATTTTTTTCAAATCTCTTCTGAGGAATATGTTCCTTCTGTCGTCCCTCTGCTGCAGATAAAGAACAGGCGTTTGAGTAATTATGGTGCATTATCGCCAAGGAACGTTTCATTGCTACATTTTAAGCTGTGTAGTGAGCGGTGACAAACGAACGACCGTTTTAATTTCTGTCAGGAGGAAAAACACATGGTTGGAGCCAATGAAGTCAGCTCTCTCATTCTGCCACTGACTGAGACCATCTGGACCGAATAAAGTTTTTCCCTTTGAATCAACAGCTGTTGAAAATTACACGGGAACACTCCTTCTTCATTTATCGGACTTTTTTTTTTTTTTTTTTTATTATTTTTTACTCGTTTCTTTAAAACCAACCGTGTTTGTTTTATGGTTTGAGTTTAGTGCCAGATTTGAGCAAAACAAGATAAAGCAGGACTTTCTTGATGCACCTGTTTCCCCTCGTTTCCTTCTCTCTGTCCGTATCTTTCACTCTCCGTCTCTCACCCCGCCTCTCTGCGGTAGTGATCGAAGGGTTGACCATGTCAGTCAATCTGTCAGTGGCTGACAGTTTTACAGCACATGCACTACACTGATGGGTACCATCACTCACGAAACGATCACCCCCACGCTGAAATCAAAAGCAAATGAATGAGTGAGAGGGAGAGAATGGAAGCAAAGGTGGATGAGGTGGAAAGAAACCATGTTTTGTTTCTTAAATACACATTTTTTTTTATATGAAAGTCTTTTCTTTAAAGAGTGTCAGTGTTTTGAACTCAGAGGTAGACATTCCCCTCTTAGCGGCAGAGATGGAACCACTGTGTTTTTCTCTTTCCGCTGGCCAGAAAAGAACTTGTTCCACCAAGCTGGCAGATTCAATTAGCACTTGACAAAGTTTTTAAAAGCATGTCTTTTGAACTATTTTCATTGTTAAATGCAAACCAAGACAATAGATGAACTGAGGTGCTTCATGGCTATCATTACAGTCAGTTTTGTCATTACAACTGTTGTAAAAGCTAAACATGGCTCAAAGAAGTCCTTTTAGGTCCCCATATACAAATGTTAAAGATACTTAAGTGGCTTTTTTCCACTTGCTAGCTGACAGCAGTGACGGGAAACATAAAGGAAAAGTTCCTGTCAGTCCTGACAGCATGTCCTAGACGACTGGGTCAGACAGGAAGCCACAAAAATGCACATTTGTGCCAGGAAATATTCTTACATGTCAGCCAGTATGAAGGTCTGAATAACCTGATGATTTAACAACTTAAAAAAAAAAAAAAAAAAAAAAAAAAATATATATATATATATATATATATATATATATATATATATATATCACATCTAAGAAAAGCTAAGACCCCAATGACCAATTTTAATCAATTTTAATTGTTTTCACTGACAAAATCCAAACATAATAGGCCTACATACACTTATGATCTATTTATACTATCCATTTTTATGATAGTGTATTAGGGCCACTAAAGAAAAATAAAATGAGGATCTGTTCATTTTCAAGAAGAAAATAAACTTAAAATTCTCAATTTTAAAAATTACAACCCTATAGGTTGTAAAAGTACATGAACCAAAACAGAATATAATAAAACAGAGACTTGAAAGCTGAAAAGTCAAAAATCCAACCACTGTTTTCAGTTTTGTTTCTTGTAAATGTTTCACTGTACACTGTTGTCATTGTACGATTTTAAAAACTGAATTTTGGATTTCTAGGGTCAAAATCTAAGCCATTTAAACCTTAGAAATTTCTGGAATCATGAAAATGATGGATACTGCGAATGGCGAGGATTATTCAGTCAATGAGAAGACCCGAGCGACTGACGTTTTTGAGACTGAAGCTCCAGCAACTTTTAAATCTGACTCAAGGAAGCATTTGGGTTTCCAAATGTTAAGAAATGAGAAAGGAGAAAAAAATGAGGGACAAACAAAAACAATATGGAGACACTGCTGGACTGTGGTGACACAGTTGATTGGGGAATATGAGTAACACAAAGAGCCGCTTGGCAAATCATCACCCTGATAAAGTTTGGCAAATATTTGAAGAGCAGAATCCAGCCAGGCCTAAAGACTCTTCAGGAAGTGTTAACAGTCCCACTTCATCCCAACAGCACGAAGGCTCAACAGACAGCAAGGTGTATGGATGAATATATGTATCACCAAAGACCTACAGCTACTATCAGTGGCTGACAATGAAATATTTACAAGGTTACTTAATGCTTGAGTCAAAGTTTGAGTATATATTTCAAAGCCTAATGCTCACCCACAACACTTTTTGAAATATTGTAATATCCAAAGTGAAGTTTCATCAATGCAGTCTCTTTGTTTCCAGTTTTTTAATTTTATTGTTTTTTTTTTGTTTGTTTGTTTTGTTTTGTTTTGTTTTGTTTTTTTACTGCAATAAATACCGTACCATGGATGTAGAAGTAACAAAACACAGGTAGAAGTTTTAATTCACCTTTTTTTGGTCTGATTTTACAGCTGGTGTCATGGTTTAACTGGAGTTAGATTAACTAGTTACTTTCTGCTAACTGTGCAGCTCACTTCCCAGTTGTAAGAATTTATCTGTCTTCTGAGACATTTATGCTTCTTGGGAAGAGTTTGCTGGGCCAGAAGGTACGTTTAAAGAAATAAATGTGGAAAAAAATGAAAGGACTTTGCAGATGCCAGATTAAAACAAAATAGATGTACTCATATTATAGTTATACAAGGTGTTTTTGGTGGGCTCCAGAAGATTTTTACATCACATACTGAAGTTTGGGAAAGACTGAACAAGAGTTTGTGTACCATCAAGAAGGAGCAGTAGTTCTCCAGCCACATTATGAGAAATGTCAAGCATGTTTATGTAGCAAAACAGGAAAAGGCCACCTCTAATATGGAACATGTTCATGCTCACTTTATGAGATTTAAGAAACAGCTCTGCCTGTTGCCTTTTGCACATGGAAACAAGAAACTTATCCAATTAAAAGTCAGAAATTCAATAGCAAGTAAGTGAGTGAGTGAAGGGAGGGACATGACATGTGACACACCTTTTAAACCAAGAACATTTTGATCCCTTAAGTTCAGTGTTATTAAGTTTGATAGGGAATCGCTGCTACTTGCACACAAGTTCTTTTGCATCTGCTGAGATCTGCTTTCAACATTAGTCTGACACTTGACAGTGGTGTAGATTAATTAAAAGAAGCCATGCTATAAATTGAAATGGAGCACCAGCAGTCGTCTCAGTGGAGACCCAGGGGAGGAGAGTCCTAAGCGTTCCCCAGAAAGCAGGAGGCAGAAGCTGCCCAGAGGAGAGAGGCAAACGAGCCAATCTGTTTGTCTGTTTACGGGGACCAGCAGCAGAAGCATCCTGCCGCCCCGCGCTGTCATATGGGAGCCAGGCTCCCACAAACACATGCTTAATGACTCGATTTATTCACCCCGTCACTATATCTTCATCTCTGCCTCTCTGTTTTCTCTAATGGTTCTGCCCATATGCACCCCCAGTTCTCTGTAGAATATTTAAGTTATGGCTTCATGGCTAACAACTTACCTATTTTCTGTGGGGTGTGGAGGAGTGGCGACATATCAGACAGGACTGTTCCCTTTGAAATGTGTCCCACTACAAACGTAGGGTCATGAAGGGGTCTGTTGTGTTTTGAGCAACTGTGCGATGCATGTCGGTGACATCTGGGCCAACAACGGCGGAGCATTGATCAGGCTGTAGCTCTGGAAGGTCTCTCAAAAGCTTTATTCTTAAATCTATTCTGACAGGCGATGACATGATGGAGACGGGGCTGCTGAATTGATCGTGTCCTCTCTCTCTCCTTTCACTCTCCCACTCCCACTTCCCTCGGCCTCTCTCTTCCTCCATTGTCCCATTACTCTGTGCATTCTATCCCTTCTTCCCCCCGCCAGCCTTTTTCCTCCTCCTTCTCTACTCATCGCCTGGATGTGTCGAGCACAAGATGTCAGATTATTTCCCAGCAGACACTGCGCTGTGTGACAGAGGACTGGAGCTGTATATCACTGGATGACACTTCCTTTGCCCCTCTCCCCCTCCCCAGCTCTCCTCAGACAACATCAAATATCGCCGGGCCTTTTTGATCACTTAAAAGGCTTGTATTAGGAGAGGAGCCGGTGCTTAAACAAAAGCAAACAAAGTGTTTCATCTGTCATGTTTGTCAGTGGGCCATATGTGCAGCATAGCAGCATCTCTATCAGAGAGGTGGTAGACCACATGATATCACACAATATGGGACTCAGAGACAACTCAGCTCAGAGACGCTGGATGTCAAAGGAGGCAAAAATGTACATTTTTTAATCTTATATTTAGGAGTTTTTTTTAACGTGGTTTACAAACTTTTACTTTGCTTTAAAATATTAATTTCTTTTTTAAGGAATGGCTCTTGTTTCATGTTCATTATCATGTAGGATCATGCATAAAAAGTGTATCTAAATCAGTGGTTTCCAACCTGGGGTCCAGGCACCCCTAGGTGGGGCAGCAAAGATATTGGGGGGTCGAGGGACCCTGTCTGCTCTGAAGTTGTCAAAATCTGATGTACATAGATGTATTTTTAATCATGATAAGAAACATAATGTAAGAGGGTGTACTGGGGTTAAACTCAAACATTAAAAAACAAAGTGAATGTTTATTTTCAAGCAAAAAAGTCAAAATTTTAACAGGAAAATATTGCACATGTTGAGGTTGTAGAGTCATATATATATTTAAACCTCAAAATTTAGGGTTTGAAAAAAATCTTTTTTTTTTTTTTTTTTTTTTTTTTTTTTTTTAGAAAAATCTTGAAATTCCACAAGTTTTAAGGTGCAGTGTGTAATAGTTAGCCTAGTAGCATTTAGTGGAATAAACTTGGTAACAATAAAACTAAAATATAACTATTAGGTTAATAATTAGGTTAAATAATCAAATAAGTGTTTAATCACCTCAATATATATTTAATCGTTTTATTTCTTTATTAACTAAGAAAAAGCCTTTATTCACACATACAGAGGGTCCCCTCCATAGAATCCACTATATTTGATTTTTGCATTTGACATGTTTCTACAGTACAACATAAGGGACAAAATATTAAACACTTTTTAAATTCCACTGGTTGCCAAATTACCATCAGAACCAAGTATCGCAACCTAGAAAGTAAGACGTTAATAAAATTGCTCAGTTTTATACATTGCACCTTTAAAACATCTAAAATTTTGACATAAAAAACCCCAAAGGTTTCAACGTTTTAAAACCATAAATTTACAACAGTGTGAAGTCAAACATTTACAAGTAACTGATTTTTGGGGGGACTTTTTAACTTTACAATCTAAAACAACTTGGTTCACAAACATGCAGTACTTTTAAAGTAAAATAACCCCTTTTTTCTTAGATTAATGACTTTTTTAACTTGAGGTTTTTTTTTTTTATAACTTAACAGATCCTCTTTATTTTGCTTTTTAAGTGGCCCTTATACAGCTTTGTGATAATAAATAGCTGTATAGATCTTTTGTCATGAACAGGTGTATATGGGCCTATTGTGTTGGGATTTGCCAATGAAAACAATCAAAATTGATGTTCCTTTTCCAAGAGGGTTCTGTGGGGGCTTTAGCTCAGGGTTGCCAACTCCTCAGTAAGGACAGTAGCTATAGGCTGTCCTAAAAGTCGCCAGAAGTCGCTAAATGATGTCATCACCTAATTTGCATAATCATGGGTATGCATTTAATTGTAATGGACCCTTTAAGAGACAAAAAGTGAGTAAAAAGATCTTTAAGATGTATAGAACTACAAATGAACTTGCTCCTGTCAATTCTTGTTTTTATAACGTCACAATTCCAGCCCTCCTCCTTTATCTGGGCTGGGGACTGGCAAAAAATGACTCGAGAGTAACTTTAATTTTTATTTTTATCTTATTATTCTATTAATTATTCTATTTTTCTTAGAAGTTTAGCTTTCTTAATTTTGGTTTAGTTTTAAGCCTTACTTCCAAACCAACATCAAATTCCAGTGAAACATTTACATTTTTAACCATAATATTTATAATAATTTATAAATATTTTTTTATAAAGTCTTCATTAACAACTTTAAATGGACCAAAAACAGACAACAGAAAAAAACTGTTAAGGCACCTTCACAAAGCGGTTGGTTTGCAGTCTGACATGGGGGTGTGGGCATCTTCTGCTCCAACTGCAGCTGAGACCATAGACTGTAGAGGCTGAGACAGACTGCTGTGAGGACTGCGCTGCCTGTGAGTGTTTTGGGACGACGGAGAGGAGCAACAGTGATACATGCTTTAACGTCTGGAGTCTCCAAAAGTCTCCAGTAACACCAGAGAAAGTTGCTAGATTTGTCGCTAGTCGCTTTTTTGAAAAAGGGTCACTAGAGGAGTCTAAACCTTGCTAAATATAGCAACAAAGTTGCTAAGTTGGCAACACTGGCTTAGCTTTTCTTAGATACAAGTAGAGGGCACTCTAAGGAAAAAGACTGGGAACCACTGATCTAAATCATGACAACCACATGCTCCCTGGGTTAGTCAAGAAGCATGCTTTGGTCTTCCAATGAGTGCATGCTCCATATGGATAGATACATGTATGACAATGCCTAGTGAAAACAATAAAATTAGTTAGAAGGCAAGTAATCCATAGTGACATGAATCTGAGTATGAGGGTGCAACAACCTTTATGCTATAAAGGAGGAGGCTGGGGTGGAGGAGGTTAAGCTTTGCCAGCAGCATAGTGCATCAGCATTAATGCAAGTATTGATTAATAAGGAGTATGTCATATTTAAATACACTGCTGTGTTGACAGAAAGAGCTATGATTGATTGGGAAGTAATGATTGGAATCAGCTGGCTGTCAAATGGTCACTGCTGGGCACATGACTACCGTGTCCTGCATGAACTAGCGCTAGGATTCTTTGGACCAAAAGCAGTTCCTAGAGGCACACCTCTTTTTCTTGAATTTCACTTCATTGACTTAACACCCATTCACTAAATTTAAACCTAATTTATTTTACAGAAAAATAAAATATAAAAATGATAAAAATCCCTTACTGTAAGATTTTTATACGTTCACTCAAGCTGGGCTTCAGTCCACACCTTGTAATTCTAGCTGAATGCGATTAGGGATTTGGCACGGGTGGGGTCAGCCCCATATCCAGGCCAACCACTTGCCATATTGTTTCTATGGCACCTGCCCCCCCCTCCAGATTAATAACTCAGAGGTCTGTGCTGGCAAAGCATGCATGGATACCAGAAATTACAATACTAATTCAGGACTGGGGATTTATACAGCAGCCTCCCACAGGATTTATGACGGGGCGAGCGCGAGAGCAGAAGAGAGAGAGAGGGAGGAAGAGAGACTAATAATGTAGGAAAAGTGATTAGCTCAATGGGAGAAATTGTGCGTTTGTAGTCCTGCGATTATTATTGTGTTTCCCATCACATAATGAGTTTGAACAATGCAGTTAATGGTATTATTGGCGAGCCACCAGAAACAGGGGGTGTATATAAGCTTGATAGCACTTTTTGGTCAATAAATCACTCCAGTGCACATGGCAATATTTAAATCTATGTTATTAAAAGTGTTGGAACAACACTATCAGATTTATGTTGTGTTATTTTATTATGGATTGATTATCATCATCACAGGCATATCTGATTTGCGTGGAGGCAGCTGGAGCGTGCTCGCTTTAATCCATTTTGATTGCTCTGCAGAGGAATGCCGCTGCTTTGCTTGAATGGACAGCTACTCGCCGTGTTCCTCTGATGATTGCCTTACTGAGGAAATAAACCAAAGTCTCTTTCTTTCTTTCTCTCTGTTGTTCCTCTGTGTTTGTAAGGAGTTGTTCTCAAATTATAGATCACCCTACTTTCACTGAAGGGAATGGGAAATGAACTATTTAGAAAAGAGTTTGTATCTGCTATAACTTCTACCTTTTACTACCAAATTCAAGACCATTTACTGTGGTAACACTTAAGATATGGTATCTATAGTTAGTGTGATGAAAGCATTATGTGTCATTTATTGAAATTCTGAGTCAATTTTATCCAGTAGAAGAAGAAAGATGAGAATAGGTGGCATAAAGGGCAGCTGCATTGCCTGAGAAGGTAGAAAAAAGGACTTGGAAAACAAAGTAAGAGCCGGAGTGTGACCACCAAGAAGACACTGCTCTCTGTTTGCAAAGCATCCTGATGTGAATCTAATTCCAACCACTTTGTTTATTCACACTCGTGATGAATGTATAAATGTCGGCCGTCTAGACAAAGAAGGAAGAGATCAGTCTGAGCACAGAGAGGCGTTCGAGTACAGAATTACCGGCTCCCAGAACTGTGACAGCCTTGAAATTACAATTGAGTTTCCCTCTTTCCCTGCTTTCACACCTTCCTCCCAACTCCTTCCCTTGTTTCCTCAGCCTCTCTCCCTCTCTTTCTCTCACTGACGGCTCAATAACAGGTGCCATGCTAAGAGAGCTGTTACAGCCGTCCCTGAGTGGTTGTGTCAGCAGCAATGTAAGGGTTGAGCCTTCCAACCTGCTCACTGTGCAGGAAAAGGGAAAGCGAGGAGGAGGGGAAAAAAAAGTCTCTCCGGTCCCCAAATGATGCCCGCTGGGAGCCATCGTGCGCTAAATTTCGCCGGGTGGTTCTCCCTGTTTTCTGTCTTGTGGCCCCCGGACTCCGATTTACAGACAGAGCCATATTGGGCCTTTCTGCATGGAGGGGCTCGAGCAGCTGTGTTCAGCAGGAAAAAAATGACAACAACAAAATAAAGAAATAAATAAACAAATCAAGAAACACATAAGAGAAGCTTATTTCCTTGCAAATGCTCGAATAAGGACTTTTTGTGTGCCATCTGCAGAAAATGAAGCATGTAGTCGGACCTTGATTGCAGTTTGGCCTGACTATTCAAAAAAGAAAAAGCCTAAACAGTGGTGGAAAATCTACTTAATCCTCTCATCTGCATCGAAGCAAAATCATAAACTTTCTTCCTTAAGTTGAAGAGCCAATTTACTGGCAGCACTCCACTTATTCTGATCCGTCCTGCCTTTAACACAAACAAGGCGATGTGTCGTCATGATTGCTCGTCTTTAACTCGTCTTCAAGCGCACTCCTCGACGTTTGAGAGGCTCTTGGCAAAATCTATGCAAATGAAGCTGCTTTGTGAAAAGACGCATCACTGTGCGTGAAGCCTGAAGCGGGCAATAATCACAGACGGATTGTGTGCAAACAAGAGATGCTAAGCACCTCAAACCTCTGCAAGCGACAGAAACACACACAGAGACACACCACGGGGTGAGAGAGATAAGTCAAACAGTTAGGTGACTGCTCAATTTCTTTTCTTTCTGCTGATGAGCAACAAAGCATCGTTCAACATTAGATCTATCTTTACAACTTTTTGCACTTAAACTTGGGAAAATGATCATAATTATGGGGATGAAATTTGGACTGATTGCCACAAATGCGGTAAAAAAAAATAAATATAAAACAAAATGATGAAGCGTTTGATATCACCTGTAACAAAAATGCAGCAGACATACTCTGCATCACAGCATTATTCATAAACCTTTTCCCCCTGTTTCATGTGGAGGAGGGGTGGAGATATGTTAGCATATAGGTAATCTAAATTTAGCTTCCATACCATCATGGGGCGTTTCATTTTACGCACACAAAAAAAATGATAAATTTCAAAGGTGACCTGATGGGTTTTATTACAGCTGATTGATCGGCTTATGTGAGGGTGTCACAAAATGGACAGGGGAGACATAGAACACCTTCAGGATCCTACATGGGACATAAAGGCCCATGGCACCTATACACAGGAAGAGCAGATTTATATGAATGACAGGTCTGCATGAAGGATCCAGTATCAAATATAAACATGCCACTGTCAGAGTTCATTAAAATGATTTCGTTTTTCTGGCTGCAGATAGAAGAAACTGTTCACTTTGTAATCATTTCAAGGCAACTGTGATGTGCCCCGCTGCAATACGAGTGAAAACATGGAAAAATAAAAATCAAGAAAGGTTACATATACGCTCACGATCATCAATCAAACCTATGTCTAACTCTGGTTACAGCTGTTGACACAGTTAAAAATTTCCTTCCTTAAGCAGTTCAGACATAATCTCTTTAAAAACACCTTTAAAATTAAATGAAGGCAACTTTTCCGTCCTTTAAAAATTATTCCTCAAAATAGGTACAGCAACACTAAAAGCAGTCTTATCCCTTTCAGTTCAAAACATTGGTGGTCTTAACATGATTCAGTTCTGAGATCTGGTTGTAAGAGTTGAAATGCTTATAGATAAGACAGAAGTTGGGTGAGGAGGGAGTTTCCCAATGAGCGCTCTGTAAATAAATATAATCAACAGAATACTTGGGCCAGCCTACAGAGCTATACAGGACACCATGATGAGTATGAAATCTATCTCCAGTGATAAATCCAAGAGCACTGAGATATATGGCATCCGAAGTCTTTAAGATAAAGGCACTTGCATGTGTGTAAAGGGTGTCTCCATAGTGTAAAACAGGTGAAATTGTTGCCTGGACGGTCTTTTTTCTCTCCTTATTCCTGTAAAAAAAAAACAAGCTGAGGCCTTATTTTCCGTGCTACATTTGAAATGTGAGACCTAAAAGACAGATCTAGGTCTAACCAGATATCCAGGAATTTCAACTGTTGGACACATTCAGTGGTCTTAGATCTACCTAATTCTTTTAAAATAAAGCAAGTCTGAAAATCTGTTACTCTAAGTTTAAGATGGTGCAACAATCCAAAATGAAACAAAAACTATTTTATTGTATTTCTGAATTCAGATTCTTTGAGAAACATGCTTGCTCAACAAATTAACAGTTTTAGGCTTTTCTCTGAAATTGACTTAAAAAGTCTGATAGCAAAACACAAACCTGTGTAGTTAATGATACTGAAAGTTCCTGAGCATTTATTTTTATGGTTGTCTCTGCATTCCTTATGAGTGTTTGTGAACAAAGCGTGCATCTGTGACTGCCTCCTACAAAACCAGTAAATAACCCCTGCAATTCATCATAACAACAAGAAGAAAATGTCAAGGGCACAGGAGTCCCTTTTTTGTTGAGGTCACACACACAACATAAACAGCAGCACACATATAAACACAAACACACACCCACACATTTCCATGCTGCACTGTGGCCACGGCGCGCTACATACAAGTTGAGGCATTGACAAATCACTGAGACCTGAAAGTGGGGCCGAGGTGGGACTAATTGAAATGAACTTTAGAGAAGGGGGGACACCTAATTAAACATGAACTTTCTATCCTGTGTTTGTGTTGACATCATGGGGCCTAAATTTAAGCTCATCTTTGTTAGGCCTAACCTGGCGACGCAGGCAAAAGAACTGTGCGTGAAAACAGAGAAGGAATAAGGTCATCGCTTTTCCTCAGTGAAAACATATTTTTCCTTGTCTCAAGTCACTGGCGACACTTTTCTGGAGTTTGTGAGGGGCCCATTCATTATCTACGGCTTCTCCACAGAGAGAGCATTCACATATGGTACAGTATCTGCTGTTTTCGTGTTTATCTGTGCCGGCTATCATGAGCTGAGCTATCATTGGCATACATACAGCCGGAGCTTTTGCACCTGCATGCACGGGTGGAGGGTACACGGGTGTGTGCAGGCTTTTGTTTGTTGCTGTTTATTGCCTGTTCTATTTCTGATTTACTTAATCGAGGACGCGGCCCAGTGCAGGAGCTGTGAAGTTTCCCAGTAACGGGCTAATTCCTCAGTGGCTGTTTAGAGTGTCTCCAGCAGTGCTAAGTGTTCTCCTCTCTGTGCCTGATCAGAAAACAGGACCACTTTAGTCAGTTTGTTTAAGGTCCCCCGAGAAGGCTCTCATATCCTCCCTCTGCTCGCCCCTTCCTTTTCTCTGCTCCGTATCTCCTGCTCTCACACATACACAAACAAAATCGCAGTGCCACTTTCACACTCAGTAGAGATAGAACATGATAACTCAACTGATACTTCTCTTACAACTCTGCAGAGCTTATAGTTTTATTCAGATATCTTTAATTCATTTTCTATATAAAAGAGTAGTATCGAAGTTGAGTCTGAGATTTTCATGCTTTAAATTCAAGGTAAAATAACCAAAGTGTGGATGCATTTAAAAGGACACACACAGAGTTTATGAGGAGCTGTGCAGATGGTGCTGAATCAACAAAAATACTCAGATATGTAATATACATTCTAAAAACAGCAAATGTTTGGCACTAGATTTGATGCAAAGCGTCGTGTAAGCACTTTAAATAACAATTGTCAGTACAAGGGTGAGGTTTTGTGGACAGCTGTTGATATTTACACTGAGGATAAACATTTACATGGGGTATATAACGCCATACTACAAGACATAAAACAATGCATAAACCTTATTTTGACTCAGTGAATTTCAAAACCTAAGCTGCTTGTTTTAATCAAACTAATTATGAGCAAATTCTATCTTTATCTGTATTTTTGTCCTAATCACCATTCAATAGCTCAGGGTTGTTTTTTTACTTAAATCTATGAAGTCACGCTGCCCTCAATCGGGACAGACAGACATCAGAAATAGACAGTTCTTACACTGCTTTAAGTCATATCCATTTTTAAAAATTGTACTAAAAGTCCCCAAAATGTATAGAAAAAAATAACAAATATATATTTTATTTCAACCCAAAGATGCTATAAGCAGAGACAGAGATGGATCAACAGTGCACAGCACTGGGTGACCAAATGAGAGCAGGTTACCTGTTGCTAAAACACTTGCTGATTCTGATAGCTCTGCTGTCCTCTCCTCTCTGTCCCCCGTCAGCCTCTGTCTTTGTTAAATGTTTAATTCACCATGCAGAAATGTTTTATTAAGTCCCTTTAGCATTAATGTTAGCGTCCGTTACAGACAAATAGAGAGCAGAGGAGAGAG
Source organism: Cheilinus undulatus (assembly GCF_018320785.1). Lineage (NCBI taxonomy): Eukaryota > Metazoa > Chordata > Actinopteri > Labriformes > Labridae > Cheilinus > Cheilinus undulatus. Next base: position 16,573,255 of record NC_054865.1, read on the forward strand.
ATAAGCATGCCTGGACTAAGGATGATCCTAAGCATCTATTCCCGTATTCGGCTAAACACTCATTTAAATTTCGTTTAACCGACTAGTCTAGAGAGGAGAAAATCCCTAGAAAACAGTCAAATTCTACACGTGGTCATTGTGTCAGTGGGTGTGATGTTAGCCTGATATACTCTCTACAGTGTGGCTAACATTAGCAGCTAGCGCCGCCAGCCTCCGTTCCTCTTTGCAGACTAATGTCGTGCATGACGTGTGACCTCTTTTCACTTCAGGTGAGTAGTTACATGTGCGCTACACGCTAATTGCTAAGCAACCGCTGAGCTTCTCATATTTACATCTGGTGAAGTGCCAGACAGGAAGGCCTTGTCCATTAACTGAAGCTACAGTGGCCTCTAGTGGCAGGAGGTTCAATACAGTTGAAAAGAGTATGCTAGCACAAGATTTCAAGCCTGTGTTTAGAAAAATGATAGCAATAAAAAAATGACAGCTGATACAAACAAGAGGCTTTAAAAATACTTGTTTCTTTTTGACATCTCCCTGTTTTTTTTGCCAATGATTCATCTATCTTTTTCTTTAAGTTTCCACACAGAAACTTCAGCCGTGTCCCCTCTATCAGCTGTGCATTTAAGCATGATGTGCAGCCAGTGGAGGAGACAAAAGGATTTACAGGCTAACCCGCAATTTCCACATGCTCCGCAGCACCACGGCACTGAAGGCGAGCAACCCCGCACACTACGAAGAGCAGCCCTGATCAGAGGGAAGAAATCACAGGAGAAAGGTAAAGCAGGAATAGCATGTCAACAGCAGATTCTTTTACCTGTTCTGGGGTTGGACAAGGGTTCTCAAACTTTTGGGGGCTAGGGACCCCTCACAGGACAGAAAAAAATTTCCAAGGACCCCCACATAACCCTCACACTGATTAAACATATGTTAAGTGCCATTTGTGCTCCCAGATGCTGTATTTTAATCTCTTCACCCTAAATACAAGCTCTTGTCCAGTAGAGTGTTGCTTCTTACTTTTTGAGATCCTTTGAGCAGCCAAATAAAAAGCCCTCTGTGCTTTTTCTGAGATCATGGTCAGGTTCACCATTCCTGTTTTCTGGTGGGTGTATTCCTCACCCTTTCATCTCAAAACATCTTTTGTTTTGTCCTTAAACTCTGCATACTTTGTTATCAGATGACACTTTAGCTTGGCGGGCTTCATGGCTTCACATGAAGACACACAACACGTTTTGGTCTTCCATCGCTGTTCTCAATAAAACCAAACTCCAGATAGCTGTCATCATATTTTCTCAGTTTAGCTGGTTTGGGCCTAGCATCACTCAATAAAGTGGAAGTGCTGAAATATTGATGCGTTGCTAGCTGGACCTGCACACCAAATGTGTCCACAGCAAAGTGACTGATGTGCGGAGAGTGATAGATTTACGGGATATGTCACAATCAAAGCTGAGTTTTTGTTGGCCCAAAGCTGACTTATGTAGGAGTCATTGGTTTAGTGTGTGTTTTTATGGTGTTGTGGTCCCTATATGTATTTATCTGCTTTTTAATGACATGGGATTAATTTAATCTTTTCTTTTTAATTAGTTCACAGACCCCCGAGCTGTGGCTCGCAGATCCCCAGGGGTCCCCAGACCCCAGTTTAAGAACCACTGCATTAGGAAGTTAAAATGTTAATGTTTGCTTAAAGGATGTGTGGCTTTTGGTAAAATCCTCTGGCTTTTTTACCTCAAAATTTAACTTTTCCTCATCAATGGTGCCGTAGTAGCTTTGTGACTCACTGACCTCCCGGTGACCCTTTGCTCTCACTGCAGGATGAGACTTAATGTTGATAGGGATGATTAATGATCAGGGGCCTGTGCATTGTGTATCTCTGGCGAAGCACAGTGGAGTGGCACTTCAGCAACTCACAGGTGCCAGACTGGAGCGCGGGCAGTGGAACTACTCTAACTGACTAGACAGGGAGCTATTTGCTCTGCAGTACGATTTGTGGCAGATCACGGCACAGCCGCTGTATGTGGACATTGACGGTAAAGTTTACATGTGAAAAAATTTTAAAAGATAGGTGTAAAGAGATGTAATCATTTTAAAATCATAGCATGACTTTAGCTTTTTAAATTGGCATTCATATTTCTTCAGAACAAGATTAATAGTTACCTTTTTCACATTTATCTGCTTGCAATGTTACGCAACAACCTGTCTGCAACTTGAAAAGCTGAATCACAGGCCTCTGCATCAAACAGCTTGATTTGAGGTGCAATGGCTCAGTTTAGACTGCTTCAACTCTCGCTAGTGACGTTCTAAAATTGCCCGTCATGTCACGAATCTTTGCTCTGAACTAGGCCTTTCACTGCCCCACATACAAGCATTATTCTGACCTTATGGACAGAGGTTGAGGTAGACTTTTTATATTTGTGTCTTGCTTCTTTCTCGTCATAATTTCAGCTGCTATTTCATTTGCATAGGGGCGTCTTGATCGAGATCTGCTTTTATTCGTCATAACATGCAGCACCATCAGGCTAGTAAAAGAGACCAGGCCTTAAAAAAGGGATTGACTTATATTTAAAGTTTTACAGTAGCCCATTGATTTATAACATTGTTAAGAAAACATAAAATGAATCTGTGGAGTAGCAGAAATAAACCCCAATAAATGATCAGGATAATTTCTTAAAAACATCATAATACACTGCATAAATGTAGAAGCACTGCATCAATTTGCACTAATTACAATGCGTTTAATGTTTTTCTGTACCAATCCAAATAAAACCCTTTTAAAACTCTTATCAAAAGGGCTGTATATTGTGTAAACCCAGTTGGTATTTGAGTGTAAAATCCTGCCTCTTTTAGAGGAATTCAGAATAGGGTATATTTGCAAGGGAAATTCTTTGCATAGAAAATCCATCCCACAACATGGAGACACGTTCTGTCTGTTTTCTATGGCCTAGCCTGTTCTGCTATCCTTGTGCAAAGGTGAAGTTTCCTCACAAGAGCTGACAAGTGTGAAATTACGATAGGAAGTGCTTCATACCCTGCCATTTACCTTCATTCATTACCACGCCGTACACACACATCTATCTACACACACCTACCCCACAGTCCACAGCTGACTGGCTGATATGGCAGTCATTCCTTTTAACCAGGAGTGTAGGAAAATACCACACATATTATGCATGACAGTTCTGCTTTCAGAAACTTTGTTGGAGTCCTCAAAGGCTTGCGCTCGCCTTTGGAGCTGTATTGAGTGCAGAGGTACAAAGGTATCGGGAAGAAGGTTGGAAGAAGAGATATAGAGGTACATGGATTATAGCTCATCTATACCACAAGTCTCCTGCCCGAGAACAATAGATCTATATGATGTTCAAAGCAGCGCTGGACCACTGAGATTTTCTACCAAGGGGTGAAGGAGGCCACAGGGCATGACATTGACCTTGGAAGAAGCCCATTTGGGGCAAAAAATCATGCTCAGAAAGACACCTAAAATGCTGCTTTGTTAAAGTAAAAAAATATAACAGTACACAAAGTCTAATTTTTAGTGCATTGTCTTTTTGCTCTCCTTATAAGGAAGTGTTTCCTGCAATCAGAGATAAAACTGTTTTCATCTCACCCTCTTTAGTCGGTGTGTTGTGTGAAGGTTATCCAGCTGACTGTGTGGCCAGAGGAGCCGAGGGAGACACTGGGCTGGTCATAAGTCTTTGTCTTTGAAGACTGCACGCTGTGTCCGTATCGCTGTTGCAGCGTAATTGATACAGGCTCACGCTGTTGAGCTTAACAGAGCCCCATCATGGCCTTACACTCAGATCTCTCACAGCTGTAGGGCTCAGAGCACTGAGCTCTCACAAAATCACACAAGCGTGTGCAGACACACATACACATATAACACCCAGCTGGCTTCTGGCGAGATCACAGCTAAAGAGATCTAGAGCGGAGCTGGTTAGACTAACGCTAATGGAGATGAGCTGCCTGGTTAGCTCAATGGAAAATTGAGCAGAGTTGATGCTTATTTCATCACAGCAGTGGTCCGTTCTCCTGGGAGTTTACAGTCAACTTACACTGATTTTAAATCCATGTGAACAAAGAGAAGAAATACAGTGCTGCCACAGAGGATACTTTATAATCTGAAGAGTAAGAAAAGCTCATGTCTGATTTTCTTCTAAGCAGCGTGCACAAAAGATACATTTGAAAGGCCATGCTGCGCTCAGTCAATGTTCCTCGAGCTCTTCTCACTCGCCTCCTTAGTAGCAAACGCTTTAAATCATGTCACTACCCGGTCTGGTGAAATCCAGGCCACACCTGAGCGCGTCCTTCCTGCCCGGCAGCACTGTAGCGTAGTAAAAACCCACTGAGGATCACCGGCGAGCGGGAGGAGGTCTTCTGCTTTTATCCCTGTGCCTGACATTCTGTGACATTTAAGAAGTCGTTAAAGGTGTGAGCATGTGGAGCGGGAGAGCGCGGCTCCTCAGGCGAAGAAAGACCCTCAGCGCTGTCACCAAATAAAAGCTTGTTGGATGAACTGATCATGCTGTCAGAAAAATCACAGCTTTATATTACAGCCTCCTAGGAAATATGTATTTACTGTGTTGACAAACCACGCATCATGTGTGCTATAAAGACGTCTGTAGCAGAGCAGTGTTATGATTCAGCCCATGGAGGATGCACAGCAATTATCAGATTGAGTGCAGTCCATCCCTGTCCTGGGCTGCCCTGCTTGTCTTTCATTGTGGTCACTCTTGGCTGTGACATAAACACACAGAATCCACACAAAGATAAGAGTCTCCACTTTTATGAGCCTTTTCCTCTCCACCAACAAACAGCTATAAAAGTGTAGCCAGATCTGGCTCCTGCTGCCGCCGCTGACAGCTAATGTCCTGCTATTTGCCCATCTCTGGCATCCGTCTCCATAAACGCTGTTAAAAAAAAAGAAAAAGGCCCCATGACCTACATCGTTAGGGTCCGACCCTGTCTTTACAGCAGTAAATGTTTGTTTAGGGCCAGTCCCCTGTTCTGAAGTAGCGATTAGCCTTTTGGTAGAGAGAGGAGCCCTCAGGTTCAAAGCCCTCCCTCTGCTGACGGGCTGTCAGCTCCAATACTAACAGAAAACACAGACGGAGAAATGCAGCAGCAGAGACAGGACAGTGATTACAGGGCCTCCCTCAGCTCTCTGCTCTGGGCTCTGTGCTGCTTCTCTAGAGGAAGAAAAGAAAACCTCACTTTCCTCCACAACCCAGTGAACTGACAACTGTAGTTCGCTGTAGTGGGGAGGAATCTGTCCAGCAGAAAAGATGTTTTAACATGGTTTAACTAGTCAGTAAAACAGAATAGCCTTTTGTGGAGTTTTAGGTGTCACAAGTCTCCTTTAAGATGATTAAATCTTCTATGAAGTAGTCAGAGTCTCGAAGTGTCATGTTTTATCTTACTGGCATCCACATTTTTGTGTCACTGTGATTTTCTGCTTATAAAAATATGAAAGAAAAAAACCTGACATCTGTGGATGGTATTCCTTACTAAGAATCATTAAAAATGTAACAAACCACATCAACATTTTTACCATAGTGTCATAGTGAAAGGCAAACTATCGCCAAGATAAAGAAAGTAGGCAGCAAATTAAGGACAACAATGAAATAATCTTCAAAAAGTAGTAAGTCTGAGTAATTTCTGCAACTTAACTTCTGATGGTTTTAAGAGTCCTCACTAACCACCGTGATTTTCCATGTGAACACATAGATCAATACCTTCTATGTCTATTTTAGGCCTAATTGCTCCATACCCTCTAACCTGCATCAGAAGAGTACATTAACTTCAGGTCTCTGCTCCCAGCTCAGTAGCATTTCTCTCCATCTTTTCTGAACTGGGGGAAGACATTTAACTTTGCTTGCAACCAATTACAAAATACCTTAGACTTAATGAGCTGGTCTCATTAGATGCTGTATTGACACATCTGGCTTGGAGCTGGCTTAAAACTAAAATCGCAATATTTTTAGGCTTTATAGCGATACATTACATGCAGTGCAATCAGAAAGTATTTAGACCACATTCACTTTTTCAGTTTTATCATGTTGCAGCCTGATGCTACAATAAGAAAAAACATTTTATTCTCATTAATCTAAACTCAGTACTCAATCATGACAAAATGAAACTAGAAGTTTAGAATTGTTTGCAAATTATTCAAAATAAATACCAGAAATATCACATTCACATAGTTATCCAGACCCTTTGAAAAAACACTTTAAATTTAGCGGAAATGCCTCCCACTTTTCTGGATCTTTGCTGAGATGTTTCTACTAATATGACTAGCCATGATTTTGAAAGGTTCACACCTCTTCATAGAAGGCCTCACAGCTGACGATGCATATTAGAGCAAAAACCACAGCATGACGTCAAAGGAACTGCCTGCAGAGCATAGAGACAGGATTGTTGCAAGGCACAGATCTGGGGAAAGCTACAAAAAAGTTCAGTTGCACTGAAAGTTTCCAAGAGCACAGTGGCCTCCATAATTTTCCAAGGGAAGAGGTTTAGCACATCAAGACTCTTCAAAGAGCTGATCGCCCTGCCAGACTAAGCAATCAGGGAGAAGGGCGTTAATAAGAGAGGTGACCAAGAACCTGATGGTTACTCTGACCGAGCTCCAGAGATCCAGTGTGGAGATGGGACAAAGTTCCAGAAGGGCGACCATCACTGCAGCCCTCCACTGATCTGGGTTAATAGCAGCGTAACTAGACTTAAGTCTCTCCACAGTGCAAAGCATATGAAAGCCTTCTTGAAGGTTGCAACAAACCTGAGGTAAATTTTTCACTGAAGCACCAGGCTGCAACTTAAAGAAATGAAAAAGTGAAGGAGTCTAAACTGAAATGTATTATTTTGAAACCTCCTCAAAATTACTGTATTAATGTTGCATTCAGCCCTTTGCTGCATAAAATGACACCAGTATGATGATTAAAGTAGAGCCTTGTATTGGATGTTTTTAAATTTGTGTGCAGAAAAGTTAAAAATCGATATCAGGTTAAATTTAGGACACCTTTTTTTATTTTGAAAAGACTTCACTCATAAGGGGGGTACTTGCTCTACAAGCTGAACTAGCACCTAAAAAAAGAGATTTTTTAATGTCAACTAATTTAGTGAACTGAAGACTGAATCAAAATACAAGAATATTCATTTCAGTTGTATATTTGTTAAATGTTCCAGTATTGCAAAGTTTCAGTTTTTATAGCAAGTAATTTAAATTCAAAATCTACTTTGCAAGCTTTTACTTCACTGTAAAGGTGATGCAACATTTCACTGCAGTTGGGTGTGGTGGAAAAAACAACCACACTGTGAGGAGTCAGAAGTGAAACTGAGTTGAAACTTTAGATCAAAAGTCACAAGTATAGCATTACCACTTTGTCATCAAAGTTTATGGTAAGGGTTGTGTGCACAATTTACCAAATACACAACTACTGTCTTTTAAAGCTCCTGTGAGGAGTTTTTGTATAATTATGGAACAGACTGAAATGAATACTGTCTCTATATGAGCTACAATAGCAAACAATATCACCTGGAAGAAAAGGAATTATTTCTACATAGCTAATTTTAAGGTAAATCAGTGCTGCGGATGAGGAGATTAAAGTTTATTACAGAGGCCATTTGTTTATGTTTTCCACAGCAAAGAATCACCGTGAATGAGTCATTTCACTATCAAAAGAAGGCAGGATGAGAGTTTTACCAAAAAAAAAAAAAGTCTTGCACCCCTGCGCTCACAGGAGGGGCGACATAAATGTAAAGGGAAAGTTCCCTACAGAAACTTTACTTTTCTTCTTCATGCACTCTGTTCGTTTTAAGACTTGGAGCTAATTTACAGTAATTTCAGAAGCTCAGGCTCGTAAATCAGTCATCTCCAAGCCTTCCTCTTTTACAGCCTGTACCTGGGGACCTCACACTCCTTTCCCACAATGCACCGAAGCCCTCATGCCTGTGCCATGTAAATCTGTCTGTGTGCTAAGAGAGAAAGTCAGCCGGGTCACAGTTAGACCTCTGCCCATCAATCTGAGGCGCACGCTCCTCACACAGGGGGGTCCTGACATTCCCACAATACACGCAGAGGTAATGGAGTCCCCAAAGCTGCCTGAGGAGATATAAGTCACAGAGAAAAGAGATGGTGACAGAGTGACAAAAGCCTGCTACACTCAGGTGCCTCCACCCTCAGGTATACAGGCCTGAAGAGGTGCTGTTACAGTCTCAAATCCTTTGTGGTAACCGGCTCACGTCTTTCCTCAGCAACATCCCATCACAAAGAAAGGACGGGGGGCTGTGTGATGGATGTTTAATAGATGATGGCTGGAGGTTTGGGGAGCACATCAGTAATATTCTCTGTGGCCTCTCAACTGCTGCAGAGTACATTTAAAATGTCTCTGTGACAGCCACAGGCCTACATGCTGCTCAGCGTGCAGGTTCAGCTCTGTCTCAGCTTCTCTTCACGGCTAGAACAGATAGGACAGGCACAAATCTTAACAGTACTTGTCCACTTCCTGCGCCTTTAGCACATAGTTTTACCACTGCATTCATGTGCTCCCTGAATGGTCTACTTTTATTTAGGGAGTAAAGGTGTTTCTTTGATACATCCCCCCAAAATTTCAAGGTACATAACACAAATTTATCCCACTTCCTGGGCTTCATCTGCAAACTAAAGCGGTTTTATTATAAACATTCTATATTATGTACTAATATGGGGTTAATATTCTTCAGTTTCTTTTCTATGCACTGTATCATCTGGGGCATAAGACACCCTTAAAAACCTACCATTCTATCTTAAAGGTGGTCTTCGTCCTTCATACTGGTGCCACCATAATATCAGCATAAAAGGCAGAGATATATGCAGTCATAACTGCAAGTACAGTTGCCACCATCACTCACTGCACACAACTTGCAGCTATTGAAAATTCATTCCTATTCAGTGTGTATTTCAAGCAGCTGCATGCTGGGATACATGACAGCATGGACCTGGCACTTTTTTTGATCAGTTTTTCTGCTTCATTAGGTCATGATCCTGCACTAACAGAAAACAGTGGTATGCTGTGGAGTGTTGAAAAGACTCGTCAATTAAAGACAACAGGTGACCAGTGGAGATAGGTTGTGTGATTGCATGTAAGCTGTGGGTCTGCATTTCACAGCTATGGACATAATCATGGGCTTACACCTTGTTTTCGTATATTATCGATGTCACTGGTGGTCATAGACTGGTAAATTTACAAATCTTATAACGCAGATGGATTGGCCATTAGTCCATGTTTGTTATCAGGCAAATCCGCCCTACAAAGCTCTAACCTGAACTGAATGAGCCCGGTCTGAGAACGGACCTGACCACTCAGCGTCATTTGAGGAGAAACAGGCAGTCGCTATGGGCAGGGTTTAGTTGTACTAGAAGCTGGTTGCATTGGCTGCTGTAGCAATTAGCTTGGATGTAGCTATAGTATAGCGACAGTTTCATCAGAACTGGACCACTTTTTTTTTTTTTTTGTATAGTGGTAATATATAACCAAAGTTATCTCAAGATACTTTACAAAGAGGGTGGGTCTAGATTTTACCTTCTGATGTGGTCTATTGAAATAAAGACCAGCACTAACCATCATTAGCTCAGCACTAGCAGTATTTAGCCCTGTTAACGTAGTGAGGAAACCTTCCCTGTGCTGGGGTTAGAAATGCACAGAACTGCACTGAAAGCTTTTAAAGGCAGAGCTCCCCCCGAACGGCTCTGGCATGAGTTTAGATGTCACAGGCAGGGTTTAGATGGCTGCTGGTTGAATGATAAGTGCAGATATAGTTACAGCAGCAGTTTTATCGACACTAGGCCACATTTCTTTATCGAAAAAGAGCAGGAAACAAGTGCCTCAGCATGATATGTTAGCTCAACTGTTTTAGCTAGTTTAGCCTTCTAAATTTTTATTTAGATGTATAAAGACATATCCGACTATCACAGTGATCTTTGATTATTTCACATCAAGGTGACAACTCTGACAGCATTATATCAAACTGAACAGACAAACTTACTGTAGATAATATAAATTGATATGTGAAGCAGAATAGGATAATTCAGATTCACAGTGTGTTCAAATGAGATGATTAAGTTCTTTGTAATCATACAAACTTGCTTGAAAATCGACTGACTGAACTGAATTGAGGGAAATTGCCTGGCACACTGTTAGCAGCCTGTTATAGTAGTGTTAGCACACAGTTCCACCATCTCTCCATAATCCACCAAAAAAGTATTTTTTAAATTTTAATTTGTAGTTTTTTATATATATTTTTTTTAACATACTCTAGGCACTGAAATATTACAGTAGAGGGTTTTCACAGGCACATTGAATATTACAGAGATTCCCCCTCAGGGATGAACAGACGCCGAGTTCACTTGCCTTAGTATTGGTATGAATAAAGAAACAAGGTTTCAAAGGTTATGTATTATGCTGGTAAGGATGGCAGGATTGAAAATGATTTATTGTAAAAGCAGATTGTATCAGAAGCTGCATTTATTCTGTTTGTTTTGGACTTTGATTCTATTTTTTTTTTTTTTCAACTCTGGGAGACCCCAAAAACCAGATCATCTTACATAACAACATGACTTAAAGTCTTGATTTTATGTTGAGTTTCTCAACAGACCAGCGTTAATTTCGTCGACTAAAACTATGACTAAAAATGTTCGTTGACAGCCTTTTTTTGCCATGATGAAAACTAGACGAAGACTTACAAAAACAGATCTGTGGTGACTTAAAATTGACAAAAATGAGGCTTAGTTTTTGTCGGACATTCAAAATCTTTGATATTTCTGCACTGTGGGTAAATCTGTCAAAAAACAATGTCTCTCTAGCAATTCTGTCTCTCAGCTGTAGAAAGCAGGGACCCCAGGTTTGGCAGGGTGGTTCAAACCAACTGTTTGATAAATAATTGATTCTGATGTTGAAACAAAAGGGACTCTTCGAACAGAATGTGTGACATTTTGTTGTTCAGATCTCATCTGGGTTTATATGAAACCTCCAACTGATAGTTACAGCCTGATACCAAATATATAATGGCATATGAGAAAAGATTCCCCGAATATATTCAGAAAATAAATGCCATTTTTCTCAGCTTGGAAAGTTGATTACAAGATTTCAGTCCAACGCTAGGGGGCCTTATGTTTATTTTTTCCAGTGGGAAATGAATTCTCTCATTTCCCCCTACATCACTCAGCACACCCCTATAGCATCATAACACAAAGGGGCTACAGATTACTGTTTGCAGTGCAGCACAAACATGTAGACATTGTGGCAACACCAATGAGCTCTTACTGGCTATCTGGAAACTGCACACACTCACATTATGTATTTAGGCAGGCACCAGCAAACCAATACAGTGACGTCTTTTACCATAAATACATTTAGTCACTACACTAAAGAACATTAAAAAATGGAAAACGGCCATATTGAGAGCACCCTCGGCTTTAAAGCCACTTTTGATGAATAATTCAAGCCGCTCTTTAAATTATTTACATAAAGGTTAGAGTGTAATGTTATGCAAAAAAAATGGCCTGCCTGTTAGTGTAGCACTGTCTTGAAGTTATGGGGGGATTTTTCCAACGCTCCTTGATAACATATGCTGTTCTACATGCTCTAAGTGTTGTCATGATATGTTTTTCATTACTGTAAATGTCGGCACCTGGGAACACTGCTGCATCTAACAGAACAAGACAATATTTCAGGAATATTAGCGCTGTTGTTTTCTAATTCGTCTGGTTAAAGACAAAACGAAACACATAGACATCTGCTCCCCATAATCCTCTTTCAACTGCTCCCTCGTTCACACACAAACACAGTCGTCAGTGTGGAGTCCGTGGTGTCTGTGACATTGTGACATGGCAATTAACTTATGTCCATCGATTATCCAAAAGCAGCTTACCCTAGCAAGGGTCAAGGATGAGACTTAGGCTCTAAGCATGAAGCAAGACAGGAGAAGAGAGGTCAGGGGGCAGTCCCACCATCTGACTACGACTGTTCAAGTCTGGGTTACATAAATGGATCACAGAAATTACTTGACACACGTATTGATGGAATGTGATTCTTCATAATCAAGTATTCAGGAGACCTATGTGAAGTAACGGAGCCAATTTGGGGTGCAATACCCCTTTTAAGCCTTTAGAAGCAAAGTCTTGATTTCTTTCTTTGATGGTTTTAAAAGCTACCTTGCCAGACTTTTTTTTTTTTTCCGCTGAAAGTTTTCTGGATACTATCAGCAGTTCATCCTGCTACTGTCCACCATGTAGTAACAGTGGCTTAGTGGGTCGGGTTGGTCGTCTCTCAACTTAAAGGTCGGGGTTTGATCCCTAGCTTCAGCCTTCACATGGCGATGTATGCCAGGGCAAGACACTGAAGCCCAGATTGTTTCGTCAGTGGCATGTAAATGTGTAAAGATGCATATCAATGGGATGAGTGTGATGGCAACTCTATGTAGCAGCTTTTTGCCATTAATGTGTGAATGTAGAGTGAATGGGTACATGACCTGCAGTGTAAAAACCCCTTTGAGTTGCATGATAACTAGAAAAGTGCTATAAAAGCTCAAATCCATTAACATAAAGTTGTGCTTTACTGTTGGATATTATCAGAGTTTTCCAGCTTTGAACGCTGGGACTTCACTGTAAAACCGAATGAGTGGGAAATACTCTAAATATTTGTTGGAACTGATGACGTAAAAGTTTCTAAGTAGTGATTTTCTTTTTAAAATAATGATTCAAGTTGAACTATATAATCTACATGTTTATCATCAACTGCAATTTTCCTTCGTCTTTTACATATTTTAATTTTTAACAGTAATTCCCTAAGTAAGCTACTACAAATAAGATTAGACTGAAAAGTGTACTTTGACCCAGAAAGTGGTCTTCCACAGAGTTTAGTAAACTCTTTTTTATTTAACCTTTAATTTAACCAGGAGAACAACCTCATTGACATAAAAAATCTCTTTTTCAAGAGTGTCCTGGCCAAGACAGCAGCAGCACAATCAAAGTTACACACAAACAATGAGTAAACATACAAGTAAAATGTCAAACAACAGTACACTGAAAGAGAAAGCAGCAAGTAATTGTTAAAACCCACTACACATCACACAACCACATAATTCAAAACATTCAACAGATCTGACTGCATCCAAGTCAGCCAACTTCCTCTTAAAAGCTTCAAATGAGACCACTTCACTAAGTTTTAGGTCTTCCTGTAAGTCATTCCAGGCAAAGGGAGCAGCAAATTTTAAGGCCTTATTTCCCAGTTCAGGTCTGACCCTGGGGACAGACAGTAAGAAAAGAACCTGAGATCGGAGATTATAAGTTCCACAGGTCTTCAGACTGATGTAGGTCAGAAGTTAGGAAGGTAGAAGACCAAGGATAGCTTTATAGATAAGAATACACAAGTGTTTAAGTCTACACGAAGACAAAGAAGACCAGCCCACACGTTCATACAAAAAACAGTGATGAGTGAGGGATTTAGAGTTAGTGATGAACCTCAAAGCTCCATGATACACAGTGTCTAGACTCTAGAGCATGTAAGCTTTGAGACGAAGCATGCATGAACATCATCCTTGCAGGCAGGAGTTCTCTAACTCAGCTGGTAACTTCACTCGTGTCTAATGCCCAAAAGCTTTCTTAGAAATCTATGCAGATTAATGGATGACAAAAATTACTTAGAGTGACTGAGTACTGTTTACTCAAAACTAAAAATGTGCTCCATCATCTCAGAAAAATAAACTTTTTTAAGTTAACACAACTCATTTTGTACCACCTTTTAACGCTCGGTCTAACAGTAGGGTTGGTATTTAAAGAATTTCCCTGGTGCGTGGTGTGCTGTTTTGGTCATGGTGATGTTCTCTTTTGAAACAAAACGCTGAAATGTATCATTGTTGTTTCCAGGTGTTAGATCTTCAACATTTTTGACATCTATTAAAATTTTCAAAATGTTGAAGTGTGGGCCAGGCTTAAAGGCAACACAGTAAGTATAGGTCATACTTTACTGATTTATTATAAACATACTATATCATGATGTTAAAGAATTAATTTTATATTCGCCTCAATCACAGTATCTACAAAATGTCTCCAGATTTATTTCACCTCACTAATCCTGTTTCTCTCTTCCTCTATAATTTTTCTGGCCTTTCTGACATTGCTAGGACAGCTACAGAGAGACAGGAAGTATGGGGAGCAGAAGGTGGGGAAGACAAACATCAAAGGGTCGAGGTCAGCGGTCAAACCTGAAGCCACAGTGTCTGTATTGGTCTGTGGCCTCTGAATGTGGTGCTCCTGCTCTACCTTTACTGTCCTGTTAGATCTGTTTAAAAGTCAATAAGACTGACTGTCTATGTAAAATAAACCATTTGCAATGAATTTATGGCATTAGAATGTCTCTTGTAAAATTATGAAGGTACTTTGGGCCTCTTAGGATGGTTATAAAGATTTTTGGCAGTTCACACTTTAGGTGAAGAATTTTAGGAGGGAGGTTTATGCAGTGCTCCTACCCTGTTGGTTTTTGATAACATTAGTCAATTTCCCTGGCAGGCATCAGTTTAACATCCATTTTGGCTAATATCAGCCTTTTTTACAAACACCAGCCATCTGCAAATAATGTTTGCATAAAGCATTGTCAGTTACGATGTGTATCTGTTGTGTCATATCAGTTAAACTCTGCCATGTAAATGCTAATCTAGAGAAGAGATTTTTTTTTGGACGGACCTGTTTGATAAACTCTGAGCTTTTTTATGGCCAACGTTGGAGAAAATGATGGGGTTGTGGGAGACTTCGTCATCTGTATCGGCTATCTGAGTTTTACAATGGTTTATGCCTGAAATTTTCCAAGTATTTAGACACTCAGTAAATTTCTTAGTTAATTTCTTTTTGCAATAGTTTCAAGACCATCTGCCTAACAGGGCTATTTGTCGCCAAGCCAAAAAGTTGCAAAGCCATGGCACTCAGATGGTGGTTAGCGTGCAACGTCCATATGCGTGGGCTCGTGGCTCGGGACAAGACCGGCCTGTGGCTCCTTTCCTGCATGTCTCTCCCCTGTTTCCTTCTCTATCCACTGTCCTCCTCTATCAATAAAGGCATAATAATCCCCAAAACATATCTTTTAAAACATATTTTCAAAAGGTTGCAAAGCCCAACACTACTTTTCTGTTCTTGGACATGATTTATAAACCACAGTGGCGTTTTCCATATTTTAGATCAGACACTTTCAGTCATATAAACACTTTCTTACACCGAGGAGTTTAAAGGTTGGTCACTGACACTCCCTCCAGTGAAACACTGTAATTACCCTGTATCTTACAAAAAAAAAAAGCTCTACTGTTTCCACAGAAGAGAAGAAAAGGCACGGTAAAGTTTAAGAGAAACAGGAAAGTTCGAGTGCCGACCGTGAAATAACAAAGAGGAAACTGCAGTGTCCCTGCCTCAGCACACGACCCCGCTGCCATCACTCACAGAAACATCCTCCAAGTTTGCATCTCATCCTTCTAAATTTATTACAAGTTTCACATGTTAAGTGTGCAACTCCCCGGGGTGCGATTTTAGCAGCAGCAAACTATCAACAAATCTTTGTTTCTCCCCTGGCAGAGCGCTTAGTAGAAGCGATAAAAGCTTTTTGAGAGAAACAGACTGGAACAATGGTGGGGACTATGCTCTAAACGGCTTCCTGTTGCGCTGCAGCGCAAGATTGAGCACTGCTTCAGAAGAGCAGAGAGAGAGAGAGAGAAAAAAAGGCGTTTCATATCAGGGGTGCACAGAGAGCAGAGCGAGGAATACACAGAGTGAATGAAAGAGAGAGAGACACTTAAAACAAACAGTTTATTGACTCTGCCGGCGAGAGCTTGTGTGTGAAGTGAGAGCGGTGCAAAGATGCATGCGTGTTTACAGAGGAATGTCTTTAGTCTGCTACACAAGAATCTCCCCATCCTCTTAGCCACTTAGCACCCTGCTCCAGGGAGCTCAAAAGGCTGCTGTTGCAATGTCTCAAGGGTAAAAATACTAAAGAGCCGGATGCTTTGAAAAGAAACTACAGATCCCTTTTGGATGAGTCAGTGTACTTGAATCAAAAAGGACAATACCTTTTCTTTCTAATCTGTGCAGAATTATTTGACAAGTTCATCGTGAAGAGACAGAATCAGATGCTTCAAAAGACCAAGCAATTCCCTATTTTTGTCTTTTTTTTTTTTTTTTTTGCTGTCAGTTACTTATCTCAGCATTAACCCTAATTTGCTCTAACCCGATGACACTTTTTCCTGTGATTTTTCAGGATTTATCAAGAAATCAGTGTTCTGTGCAGTGTTTTCACTTTACAAAACACTTGCTCAAACATCAACATTTTGCAGCATGAAAAAGCCAAAAAAAAAAAAAAAAAAAAAAGATGCAACACCCAAACATTCTTGAACAAATAAAAATGCAAATTTCTGTCAATTTACCCACATGGTTTTACATCATAGAAATGTTGTTGTATTCGTAACTTCACACAGATTTATTTTTTCCCAAGAATAAACCAGTCATTGCTGATTTTTTTTTTTTTTTTAATTTATGTTGGGGATGGTTAAAGATTTTACTTTCTATGCTGACTGAACAAAGGAAATGCATATGAAATGCGAAATGATTGAAATGAAGTGTGTATAGTATTTGCAGAGACGGGACTGAGACTGTGGTATAAAGTTGAAGCTCTGCCTGCTTCAGTAATCTAGACCCACAGCCACACAGTGCCTTACACTGTCAAATAAAATGAGTTGAGCTTACTTCAAAACTATGTAAAATTGTTGCCTCAAATATAAGTAGGCTAAACTTGACTTTCATGATTTCAAATAATTTATTTTAAATGCTCTTCAATTACACAAACTTAATATTTTTGAGTATTAAATACTGATATTAACTTTAATATTTTAAGTGTGCAACCAGTTTGAAATTGATTATTTTAGTTATTTAAAACTGAGATTGAATTTGATTGTAACCCTCTATCACATACTTTAATCTTGAACATTTATGCCACTCACGGTATTGTGGTTGGGACTTCCCTAACTCAGTCAGCAACTTCATTCATTGGGCAACCGTGTCTAATGCCCAAAGGCATTCTGGGAAAGCTAACTTGAGTAAAATGACAAAAATACTTGAAGTGAGTGGGCACTGTTTAACTAAAACTAAAAATATGTTCTGTCAACTCAGAAAAATAGAGCTGGAACAGTTTTTTTGGATTCGTGAACAACTCTTCAACTGTTCCGTCTTTCAGTGTACTGAAAGAGTTACATATCTTTACTTATACTTAAAGTTAAATACTTGAAGTCTATGTAAAGTGAAATTCAATCTTTGTGTCTAAACATGCTAGATTTGTTGAAAGAAGGTCGCCATAATCACATGAAAACACAGATCTACATCTGGTTGAAATTTGGATTTGACAGTTAGAGTTGTTCACCTTTTTCCTGGTTTGGTTTAATCTGGGCAGGGCAAAAATCTGAGCCCATGACTTCACC
The DNA here is from genome assembly GCF_018320785.1 of Cheilinus undulatus. Taxonomy (NCBI): domain Eukaryota; kingdom Metazoa; phylum Chordata; class Actinopteri; order Labriformes; family Labridae; genus Cheilinus; species Cheilinus undulatus. The sequence goes on from NC_054865.1 coordinate 16,590,730, forward strand.
AGTCTTGGTGGGGAATTACCCCGACCCCCTAACACTACAATGAAATAAAATCCTAGAGCAGTTTATCTCAATACAGTCTGTTGTTAGCTGATGTCACTTCCTTTAGTGAAAGTTAACAGCCTGCTACGTGCTGTGTTTTTGTTCATTGTGAGGTAAATTTCCCAAATCCAAGTCACAGTTGCCTTCGGGTCATTAGAAGTATCATAGTGGAGAGATTTGTACCAGAAAACAGTAAAATTACCCCCAACTTCTGTCTCTCTGCTCTGGCACGAAGCCAGGCAGCTGAGCTCTAATCAGAAGCATTTTTTAAATCTGAGAGGATTATATTCCTCATAAGTGGGTGTGGCTTCAGCTCATTCGACACACCCACACATCCTTAAACAGATTTTACTGCCTCATTTATTATGAGGTTGAAGCTTAATTTTATAAAATTTAAAGATGTTTTCTATGAATGAAATATGACCTGCTGGTTCATAAGACAGTGGCCTGTCATACAGCAAACCTTACATACAGATTTTTTTTTTTTATCACTTTTTAGGGACTTTAATTTGCTTAAAACAAGTAAACTTATTTAAATTGAGTTCTTTAGCTTTTAAAGAGGACAAGTAACTTATTCATCAAAAGTCTTTATACAAGGTTACAAAAGACTAAGTTAGTTCCACTCTGTGTTTTTGAGTAAAATTGATGTCAGTTTTTACAGTGTATCTAATTATAGGCATCATCAGTTAATGACTGAAGCAGTGATATATTCTTACCCCTGTATCTCATCCCAAACTGGCACAGTGTCCCTGTGTGGGCACCCACAGCCTTGAAGCTGAGTCCCTGACAGGGCCTCAGCTTAAATACGGGGTGTTCCTTATTAGCACGATGCCCAAGATAGGAGCGCGAAGGCTGGATAGGTGAGAACAGCCTCAGGGGAAATAGAAAGGATAGATGACACTTTGGCATTGACTCAGACCTTTTTGGATTTAGTAACACTTTGTCACTGTCTTGACTTGCAGACATTGCAGCCATGAAGACTGCACCACACATCTGGTTAAGAAAAACTCAAGCAAGCATACACAGCCTCAAAAAAGAGGAGAAAAGAAAAATATCAGTGTTACTTTAATCACATCCAGACCTGTGAGTGTAACTGTGGAGCTGTACTAATGGTAATCAGAAACAGAGCGGTCCCGTCAGGGGCCAGTCCGCTCGCTGTTTTTCATTAAAATGCTGGCCACTGCTTCTCACATCTCTGTGAGCATTTAAATAGTTAATGGACTGCCCATCCTCATGCCTGGCTACTGTAAGTTTGGGGGGGGGCGGGCTTGAGGGGGCCGTGTGAAGCTCTTCAAAAGTTTCTCTTTCAGATCAGAAAGAGTGACTTTACAATCTTGCAATATTCATGATGTGTTTAGGAACTCTATACTCTCCTCTGGCTTTGAAGTTTAAGTGATGCCAGATTTTATCCATCTCACGGAAACCCTCAGTCTTTTGACTGGTCAGTAATTGGGCACCAACATAAACACATACTTACATTTATTTTTTTTTTATTTGATGATTTTCTTTCTATGTCTATGCACACAAAAAAATCTTAGAGTGCTGACTGTGTCCTTCTTTAATTTGGCCGTAGCTGACATTGAAATGTCTGGTCAGATGTTTGGCCTATGTGACGTTGGAGATAAAGGGTGTGAGGAAGAAGGGGAGGAAAGGACAGATGTGTTACTTTAAATGGGCCAGGATAGCCTGTAGGAAGCCTGAGTTCTTGCACTGAGCACATCCAGAGACTTAGCATGTTCAGCAGGACCTCTGAAGAAAACTATAAAATATTAAGAGGAAGTGGATACCTCACTTGGCTGAATGCAGACACGAGCCAGGCCACACATAGGGTCATAAGATAAAACCTTATCTGCTTTCCCTTTGCTTTTCATCTCTTTCTCGCCCTCTTTATCTCTCTTTCTCGGACTCTCAGTCTGTGCAGCACAAGCGGGTTCATGGAGCCTTTGAGCTACGCAGACTTCAAACATGTCTGTCGGTGGTCTGTCCAACACCAGGGGGCCAAACTTCCACAGCAACTCCACAGCATAATCAGCAGCTCCACCTCTACTTTGTTCCCATCATCCAGCTTTAGACAGGTTGAGCTTTACTGGATATTTTATTTTGATTATTAAAGCCGTTTTTTCCCTTCAGAAGCCAAAAACAGAGTGCTGTTACTCGTTTTCACTTTTCACTCCACACGTTTTTTTTACTTTAAAATACACCAGTGTTTTCTTTGATGAAAAGCAGCCAACCACCAGCCTGGCCTGTGTCTCTGTCAATCCTTGCACGCTTTGCACAGCAAAACGAATTTTTGCGATGCATGTGGGGATTCACTGTGCACAATTGAAACGGGGCAAATTTCCTACATAATCAGGTCGTGGTGGTTATGATGATGGCTGAATCTGCAGTCATGATGCCACATTTGTCACCATTTTAATCAGATATTTGATTGCATCTGTAACTAGGCCAGACCCAACTTTCAGGTGGAAAAAGTAAGTGAAATGCGTCATATAGCTGGTGATTAAAAAAAATGGTTGATTCAACAGTTTTAAAAATCAGTAAATATAACACCAAAAAATTTGTTCGCTCTGACCTGTAGAAACTTGTCAGTTCTCAATCCTATGGCTTCAAAATACTATCACTTCATCAACGCATAAAAATAGAGAAATGTAGAAAAAAACCCTTTAGTTCTATGTCAGACTGTCAGCTGTGATGTCAGAGTTTTTGTGTCTATATCAGACTCATTTAGAAACAGCTGCTAGTGATAGAAATCCAAAAGAGTGAAGCTAAAAATTGTTGTTGCATTTCTTAAACGATCTACCTTATTGTCTTACCTTTATCATTTTGCCTAAATCCAACCAAACAGACTATGAGACACCAACATTTTTACATTCTAAACATCAGCAGGTGATTGAAAAGAAGCATTATTTAATGATTAATATCTGCTCACAACTACATTGCTGATTTATGTTTCTGTAAGGGTTGTCATGTTGTTTATATAATAATTGCAATGAGGTTGGTGTCCAAAATAAACACACTATGTTGATTTTAGAATTGTGTAAACCTTGATATATTTTCTATTTTTAGACACACCGTAGTTTAACTACTGTAGCAGGGTAGCAGCTTCACACTTCTCCTCTTAACATCTCTGTGATCCCACAGTCATTAAAAACCTTCGATTGTCTCATTTTAGAACTTACTGACAGTTCAGTGGGTGAACAACAGTAATCTGTACTGTTTGATATTTAAAAAAAAACTCCTCTCTTTTGCAATCAGTTCAGCTATTTTCTTTCTTCTCTTTTAATTTGTAGCAAGTTCTTTATTCCAATTCCAATGTTTCAAGCAACTTCTGATATTTAGTGTAGTTTTTTTTTTCTTTTTTTTGGAACAGGATATAAAGTAGTAATAACTGAAAACTGTACCTAATACAATTTAAAAAGGTAACTATTTAGTTTAGGGTATAATTTTCCCCATCAGTTAGCTGCTTATTAGCGTGCTCATTAGTGGCATACTAACTGCTTTTAAGTCATTATTAAGAGCTTATGGGTACTTTATACAAGATCATAATCTATGGCTAATAGGTCGTTAACTAAGAGTTTCCCATAATAACCACATTATTACTGCATATAAATATCAAATTAGGAAGTTGTTTCACAATAATTATAATCTTAATATGCTTTCTTTAGTATGGCCCTTACTTACACTGAATAAATGGTCTAATCTCATGAAACAAAGCCTACAATTTATATCCTTAGTAGTAATAATCATAATAATAATAATAATAATAATAATAATAATAATAATACATTTATTTCTAAAGCACTTTCAATCAAAATGCTGTACATAGGGATTAAAAGATACAAATAAAAACACTTGGCAATTAAAACATTAAAGAATCAACAGACATATAGAATTTCTTGTGAAATTAAGTAGTTTAATGACAAATTTTACGGCTCCTGACAAGTCAAACGGGTAAAACTTTCTGTGAGGCCTTTCTCTATAACACATCATAACATGTGTTATGTATACTAATAATGCATCTTTATGCATCTATAATGCTGTATTGCTATAGTTATAAGCACTCATGACCATTTATAAGGCCTTGTAACAGCAATCATAACTAGCTACAATGCCAAAGTTTATAAGGACTTATAAACACACTTATAATGTGTTGTAGTGTGTATATAACTGTATTATTAAATATATTTGGAATAATTTCTAAAAAATATTTTCTCACTATAACACATTTCATAATGACATAAGGTTGGAGGTGCCTGGTCTTATAATTTATTTTACTTTTGACATAAATTTTATGCTTTTTTTTCATGAGAATAGACTGTTTAGAGTAATAACGAGAGAGAACTATTCATGTGTTACTACTATCTCATAAAGTCCAAACTTAGCAAAGCATATTAACATTATAATTAATGTGAAACAGCTTCTCAATTTACAGCATTACAAATGCAGTAATAAGATAGTTATAAAGGGGAAGCTCTTAGTTAACAGTCTGTTAGCCATAGATTATGGTCATGTAGATTAAGGTACTAATAAGCTCCTAATAATGACTAACAAGCAGTTAGAATGCTACTTCCAAGCATGCTAATAAGCAGCTAACAAATAGTGAGACTTGTACCCTAAACTAAAGTGTTATGGTAAAAAACATTACGAGGTCACTTACACAGAAAAAGCAACTGAACTGAAACTCCTGAAAGTGTAATAAGTGTAAGAAGCTGAGCGCCCCCAAAACAAATCCTCATTAATTTTAGTCGGAAACTATTTAAAGAAGTGCTTTTTGATGATTTTAGGCCTGGACCCAAATGTCTTAATGTACAACAGTGCAGAGTCCAAGTAATAGGCACATAAGTTACAAAGTATTTTTCTTTGCAGTCATTTGTTTGTTGAAGACTGATACGATTTGCTTTGCATTGTCAGTATAAACCAAAAAATGGTTTTGAAATGCAAAATGATAACCAAAAAAAAAAAAAGTAAAACTAAATAATTGTAATTAACTATTAAAATTCAGTGATCACTCATGGATAAAAACTGTCATCTTTTACAGTCCTGGCTTGTATTTTTTATACTACCAGAGTGTTAAAGAGAAAGTGAGTTAGAGAATGTATAGATAGCTGGCCAGTTTCTAAACAGACTGAGTTTACTTTTGCAGCAGGAGAGAAACACGGAGTAAAAAGAGAAAGAGAGAGAGAGCACTATACAAAAAGCATCGATCAAATTGTTGCCACTGTTCACTGGCTGCTTTTAACCCTACAGCTATCTCCCCCTTCGTCTCCATCCATCTCTCCTCCTCCTCCCTGACGCAGGACTGTTCAAAGTTACTGATACACAGTACGCCAAGCCAGATGGCCGGCCACACGGTCGAAGCATGTACCACTCGGTTTCAACACCCCTCTAACAAACCCTCCTCCCAGCTCCAGATGGCACGCCATGCCTGCTTCTAGTGCCACAGGGGGACCGCGGCGGTATCCGTGTGACTCACGTCTCTTGGGGTATGGTCCTAGTGCACGTGTGTTTGGGTTTGTGTATGTGAGCGTGCGTACGCTTGTCCCTAAGTGCTCTTGTTTGGTTGTGTGTTTTAGAAAGAGTCCCGACAATCAAAAGCTTGTGTCTCGTGGGCCGTTGATTTTTCCCCTTTGGCCAGATTCTGCTGCTGTGGTTCAATATGGAGCTCCCTCAGTAATAATCCTCCCCACTGAGCCTCGCTGTTTAAGTATGACATTTCAGAGGGGAAAACAGGGCCTGAGAACGTGTCCTCACCACTGGAGGTATCACACTGGTACCCTTACAGTAGATTCTTTCACATGCAGTCAGTCCAACAAATGCATAGAATTAGCAGATGCTTTTGCACATTAGCTCATGATAATTTTTTTATTTTATTTTATTTTTTTAAGTGAAAGTAAAGTAAAAAACAGTCTCCTGAGCAAAATGCAAACGTTAAATAAAGTAATGTAAGACCACACAGGTCTTACATTATTACAGTTAATGCAATGTGTGGTTACAAAGGTGTAATAAAGGCAAAACTATGCTGAAGCTATGTTCACTGCAAATCTGACAGCTGATTCTCCAAATATTAGAGTAGGGTATTGACTTTTTTACTTTCTGAAAGCCTAAAAGGGGGAGATGTTGGATATGGATAAACCTGTGGAAGACTGCATGAACAGTTTTATGTATCTGGATGTAAGCTGTCTAACCCTCTGAGCCCTATACTGTTTTTAAGCATTTTGTCTTGCCTGGACTTTTTGTATTAAAAAGCTTGTTAAACATAAACTCTCTGGTGCACAGTTAAAGGTGCACTTCATAAAACTGTCAAAAAACAGTGAAATTTTAGAGTACACTGCTCACTTCTGGTGGTAACTGTGGTAACCTGTGGAGTTGAAAAATTGGTTTATGCTATTTGCACCCTTTTTTGGTACTTGTTCTTCCATCTCTTTGGACCAAAAGTTTAAAAATAATCATTCTGTGACAAAACATCCACAAAATATTCATATTTTCTTTTCTTTTCTTTTCTTTCTTTCTTTCTTTCTTTTTCTTTTCTTTTTTTTTTTTTTTAACAAAAAATGTCCTTTTGGGAATTAGAGTCATTATTTTAAGTACTTCCCTCCTGCAGTGACTGAGGAACACATCACAGTCTCTCTCTGTCTCTATTATGAGTCATTGCGGCTCTCTCCTCCAGTTTCTAGGTCTGTGCGCATGCAAACGCAGGGATACTGTCATTAGAACAACACTACAGAGGACTTCCATGGGAAAAAAAGTATACGGTCATGATTTATGATTCAAAAGTTAACTAACTTTGACATGTGACAATGCCAGTCTCAAAGGGTTAAAACGACCCAATGAAAAGCATGATCAGCTATCACAAACATACATACAGTAGTTGCACCATACACACCACCGTTTAGCATGTAAACAACAAAACATAGCTTCATGTTAACACTAATTTAGCCTTTAAGCACATTGACAACTACCGTAGAACAACCAAATATCATCTTCCACAGAAAACACCAACAAACAATTACAACAGATAGCTAACCAGCAGTCAGATAATATTAGGTATTATACAGATGATACTGGAGTCTTACCACCTAATTTCTGATAGGCTGATGAACTCAAAATGCAGCTACTGTTCACTTTAAACTAGTCAATCCCAATGTCATGGTTGCTATTGAGTGCTGGTACTGTTCTCTATTCTGCTCCCCAACCCCCCAAACACACACTTTTAAAAAGACACCTTTGAAAATTCTTAAATTTAAACGTAAGAAACAAAAAAAAGTAAAGTTTTTTAAATCAAATTTTACAACAGTGTAACATCACAAATTTAAAAGAAACCAGATTGAAAACAGAGGACGATTTAGATTTTTAGGTTTTATAATCTCAGGCACATTTACTGCTTTTAAAGTCATAAAAATGTCTTTTTTTTCTCATAAATTAACTTTTTAAACTTGAAAATCTTCCTTTAAATTAGTAGGTATTTCTTTATTCCTAGAGTTGCCCTAATACACTGTTGTAATAATGGATATATTGGGCACAGATCTTTAGTCAAGAAAAAGTCTGTATAGGCCTGTTACATTGGGATTTTGTCAGTGAGTACAATTACAAATGATGTATATTTTTTCTGAGTGGGTCCAAGGGGGCTTAGCTTTCTTAGATGCGGGTGGGGGGGCCCTAAGGAAAAAAAGTTTGGACCACTGCCTTAGGGGTTCCTGGACCAGTTGATGGGTCTTCCTGCAGCTGAAGTTTGGCTCTCAGCTGCTGCTTTGTTTATGTTGCTATGAGGAGTGTTGATTTTGTTAGTTAGTTAATTTTAGTCTCAGTTTTAGTCTTGTTATTGAAATTTCATGGAGTTTTAGTCTCATTTTAGTCATTTGATACCTTTAGATTTTAAGTCTAGTTTTAGTCAGTGAAAACTCAAAAACAATATAGTCCAGTTTTAGGCCATAAAAAGTCCTTACATTTTAGTCTTTACTTTTAGTCCAAGCATTTATTCTCTTGCCTGATCTGGTACCAGATGCTCTCTACAGCTGCTGAGAGACAGAGGAGTCACAGATCCACTGTTTTTCTCCACAGTGGAGAAATATGTATCAAAGATTTTAAATGTCCAACAACATATAAACAACATATTAAAGTTTTATAATTATACAGTTTTGCTCTGCTATATTTCAGGTAGGGGTAACTACATTTTAGGGAGACCAGTTTTCTCTACTGTGTTGTTCATGATAGACTTAGTAAAATTCAGTTAGATTGGGTTAAATAGGCTATTGTCGGCCCCTTGCCAGCTAAGTGTTCAATTCAGCTCTGCACAGAAACACATACTACATGTAAGTCCATAATGCCACATGTGCTTCACTGCATATGTGTTCACAGTTGAAATAATGTGGCTGATTTTCCTCCTTTGGGTATCCTCCATGTTAGCCCTTAGAGTGTCTTAGAATAGCACTGAAAGGAGTCAAAGGACAGCAGAGGTGGCCCTTTGTTTCTGATCTCAGGGACATTTCTACCGATCTCCCCCTTCTAAATTAAAAAGCAGTTATGAATAATCCTCACTGGGGACTCTACTTAAATTAATGCCTCAATTAGATTGGGAACATTAAAGGTAGTAATGATTCCACTTCTCTGTATTGTAATTTAAGGCCTGCTTGCTCTTCACTGGGAAAGCAGCTCTTTGCAGTGAATGTATTAGAGTAGATTAATGAGGGGAGGATGTGGAGGTGACTCGTAGTGAGAGCCCGGCCACTCTGCATCCTCTCTCCTCAAATACCCTTAATGGTGGTGAAAACGAGGGTTTATCAGTCATGCAGTCTTTGTCACTCAGGATACTCCTCTAGAAGTTTTCTCTTAAATGGAACTCGACATAACCCGCCAAAGAACAGCCTGTTATAAAGAAATAGTTCAATCTTCCATCCCTACAAGGGCACAATTCAGTCAGGAGCTTCACCTCCCTGCTGCTGTGACTCCCTCCATGGCTCCACCTGAGCGCTGGGGCGGGGTTGTAACGATCGCTGCGTGTAAGTGATCCATCCCTAATCGATCCAGACTGTCAGCATGGACTAGACATTCACCTCTGCCTGTTATCTCTATCTGTAAGGAAGCCTGCCTCAGTCAGAGCAGTGACCACAGCCTAACCTAGCTGGTCAGCTCCAGTCACAACCCACTACGGTGGAGATGAGTCACCTATGACTGGGATCTGGGTCTAAAGTCAGGGTTAACTTTGCTGGAACGAGCAGCGGAGGGATGTAGGCTGGCTTATATTGCATTAAAAGGTTAAATCTATGGTGACCTTATTTTTGGTGGAGCGGCATGATAATTGGAAGTCCTGCACAGCATCGGGGATTACTATGTTTATCCTCCCATAATCCCCATAAACATTAAGACACAATGAGCTACATGCTGATTAGCTTCAGGCAGGAGCAATCAATCAGTGAGAGATAAATAGCCCCCTGGCTTTCTATGCACATCAAAGACAGGTAAGTAAACAGCTAATATCGTGTTGTGCAGGACTTTCTATGGCTTTACCAGCACCACAGGCACCATGGGAAATGAAAGAATACCTGCTCACTAGTTAGCATCTTAAACAGAGCTAATACTTCAATTTGAATAAATTGGAAGTGGTTTGCAACTTTAAATTGAAGTGTTTTTACGCTAGTAATTCAAAAAACAGCTCTTTTTTTTACATGGCTCCTTATTGACAATCAGAAGTGTAAACATTTATCGCCCACCCCAGGCCTGTGGGCACGCTGGCGCCTTTGGCAGACAGGAGGCCATTTTGCCATGCTGCATATTTGCCTTTTCAGACGGGGAATGGGCAGAACCCCTCAAGCAGAACATATTCAGGGGTGCGTTTTGAGGACTTCATGTTTGCAAATGACTTGCAGGTACAAACATAAAACCCCCTACCTGCTCTTGATAAAGAGACTTGTTGAAACCCAGACAAGCGCGGCTGCTCGGCTCCTCTAACCAGATGCCGGGTGGAGGAGACAGGTTGTGTGTGGAGATGGAGGAAAGCAAGAGTGGGGGGGTTGGAGAACGGAGGGGAGGGCAGGCATACGCTCTCTCCTTGTCCGTGCGACGCCATGATAAGGAGACACTAGAGCTTGTTTACATGCAGCAATGGGAAAACAAATTGAAAATTCCTGCCGGGACGCAGATGCATATCAAAACAGGATTATTTTAGAAATAATCGCCCATGCCACAAACTGTCACCAGCTAATCTCCACTTTGTTAGAATTCAAATTACTTTCCCATGTTTACATTGCCATTACTGCAAGGGCAGGACTGGGGACTCTATGGGGGCCGATTTGTACAAGAGTAGCAATAAAAAAACAGATAAAATAAACTTTCCATAAATATTCCAGAGCAGAGAGAATGCTCAGGTCCTGTCAGTGCAATAGGAATATTGAATAGGAGGGGCTTTTGGAATAATGGACGCTGAAAGGCCCGGCTATAAAGCAGAGGCAGCAGACGGATTTAAATTATGATGGGATGAGATAGACAGGCAAAGAGAAGAACCAATCAGAAGTGGTCAAAAACTGCTGGAATAGCCTCCGCTGACCTCCACCTGGCCAGGGGGGGATGAGCCAAGCAAATGTGGACTTGGCGAAGAAGAATAGAAGTGCATTAAGTTTGAACTCTGTCAGAGGCAGAGGCGTCTCTTGTCTCTGGATCAGGTTGCCAGTGTTTATCACTTCTAGCTGTGCTGGCACTGAGGGCAGACACACTATCCCTTATCCAGAGCTGTCAGTCAGCCGGCTGATTCGTCTCTCACACACACAGCATCCTGGAGCATCAGCCTGCTTCAGCACTGGAGGGAGCCATGGAAAAACACACAGGGCTTATTGCCCCATATCCCACCGATCAATGGGGCTTGTCCTTAAGTGAGAACGGAAGTGCAAACCTGTGCGAAGCAGCTCTCATGTATCAGACACGCTGCCAAGTCATTAGGATGTTAATTCTGAATATGCAGGGAAAAAAATAAATACAGGTTTACACTTTTCAAACTTAATTAAAGTGGAAAAAGCCTTGCAGGACTCAAACTGTGCATGTGAAAGTCATAAATCTGATTTCTGTAGACAGGCTTGTGTGCATGCTGGGAGAAGTGGTCCCTCCTAAAGCAGCATTAAAGCTACAGTCAGTCTCAAACTCGTCTTTCTCGCGGTCAGAGTCTCCGCACTTGCCTATTTGTTTCTTTGCCATGCTGTCACGGAAGTTAGCCTTATGGTTCCCAGAAGGATAGGGGATGTGTCTTGTGGTGAAAACCACACTGTGTGACAGACACAGAGGAGACATGAGGAAGGCAGTTCTCATCCATGTTCACTGAAGCAGTGGTCACATCAGAGACTACCAGCTCGCTCTCTCTGTTTGTTCTCAGTGTTCTCCTAAACTTATTGACGAGTTAATTTAAAAATTCAAAATAAACTCTAGAATGGTCTCAAAAGCTGGAATTTTATAACCAAACACATATTGATGGAGTTAACCCCCCTGAGAGGAAGCACTGTGGTGGTGACTCCGATCCGCGGCTCGGCTGTGACTTTGCTCTTATGTTCCCAGCCCTTGCCTGAGGCGGCAAACGGCTTTGCTCACTTAGGAAAAGAGGAGAGGGGGTGCGGTGTGGGCTGGGATGGGAGGGGAGAGCAGACAGAGGCAGGTTAGATTGGGTTTGACAGGGTAATGCTTTGAAAAGGGGCCTGTTAGATGATTTATTCTCAAACACCTCCCCATAATGGGCTGCTGCGTGTTTCTATTAAGGCTGATGGAGCCGCTGCTTCGCTCACTTTCTGAGACACTCAGTGGTCTTCCACGCTGTCTGTCCCCTCTTCATATCCTCAGCCTCTTCATCTTTTTATGTATCACATCTCGACTACTCTCCCCTGTGCATCTCCCACAGAGATGCACACATGCAAGTTCTCACCCCCTCCTCCTCCTCTTTGTCTTTACTTTCTTTTTTATTACTCACTCTTCAAAGATTCCCAACAGATATTTTGTCAGTTCGTCCAACGTTGAAGCAGCAGAACAGACACGCAACATCATAACTCAGGAGACAGAGCTTTGCTGGAGCTCACGTCGACTGTCCTCAGACTCAGCGTGAGACTTAGCGCCTACTAGCTGTGCGTTTCTGCTGCTGTAAGTAAGCCAAAAAGGGGCCTGTCTTTTTAAATTTTGTACTTGTCATCTCAGCCTTCAACTGCTGGGCTGCAGTGCTCCGTGTGGGAGTGTAGCGGTTTAGAGTATACACCAGAAAAGAGGAGGATGGAGAAGATAGTCAGATAGAAAACATCTCTGACAGGGTGAATGAAAAATGACGGCAGCACCGCAGAAAGACTCCAGAAGCAATTGAAAGCTTAAGCTGTTTGTTTAATTTAAGGACTGTAACACAATGCATACAAACCCGTACTGCACAACATAAATTATACATAACCCAGTGAAATGGATATCAATTTGTCTTCTGATATCACCACATTTTATTGCCTTGTTTTTATTTTTACTTCCTCCAGTGAGAGTATTAATGCGATTGTGTTACAGTCTGTGTGTTTTCACTTCTGTAACATCTCTCAGGCCGCGAGTTCAGAGCATGACTTCCTGTGACTGCTGCGAACCCGGCTGATAACAGAGGTTTCAGTTAAGCAGGGTCAGAGTTGACACAGGAACATTAGAGCAGCCTGTAAGAGAGCACTGGTACTAGTTGGACAAACCAAACAGGAAGCAGCGTTTCTCTCTGCGAGGCTGACAGAGATATGGGTCTACAGAGAGCTACGATGGGGTTATGGTAAGATATGGATGCCTGCTCAAAGCCATAGCAGGAAGGAACAGAAATAGATACCATTCTTTCCGCTATGCTGGGAAGGTGCAGCTCATATCGGACAATCACGTTACCGAGGAAAGCAAACACAACTGTAAGACAAGAAATGAGACATTCAAGGGTATATTCTACTGTGACTATGAACTATTTATCCTAATGATTTGCTCACTTAAAGGCAGATAGAAATACACATCTGTTAGAGATGAACTCCTCTTCTATGCAACCTGATTAAGTCAGGGCTGTGTATTTTACTGGGGTGGCCCTATGGTAGTGATGACTTATGCAGGGGTGGCATTTGTGTTCACATGAAATAAATTTCATTTATGTACCCATTCTAGCTCCACTTATTCAATTTACTTTATAGTAACACAGCAGAATGGCACCATATGAATCCTCTTAGCTTAATTCTTTAATGATTCATGAATAAGATGTATAGCAATTTCAAGTTCATTGTGCTTTATATTCAGGATAAAAGATAGGAATACACTAATAGTTATGTCTACTTAAAAATGGCATGTAAACCTGTGACACTGCAAAAATACATTTATTGTCAATGCTTTGGTGACAAAACACCAGTTTGCATCATTTTAAATAGGGGTATTAGAACATATCAATACACTAAAATATTGCAGTATTTTGCATTGCTATATCACATCGATATTTTTAATTGCTGTATGGATATTTTATTGATTAATAATTTTCTCTGTTGGTGCTGTAGTTTTGTGATGTAAGTCAACTTCTAACCACTAGTTAGCAGCAGATGTTTCACCGCTGGACTCTTCCCTCTTCTCCTCTGTCCAGACAACTAGATCACACAACACTTCTGGCCTTAACGAGCCACTTGCTCGTTCCTATCTAGCAGAGTGGCAGGCTGCATCCAGTCATGCTGGTTTCTGTTGCATTCAAAGCAAAACTTATTTTGGTTTCCAAAACATTAAAGATAGTACTGACTCGGACAAGAGCCAAGTTGTTTGCAAGATATGCCATGCCGGGATTAAAATCCCTAGATTACACAACAAATCTGAGCACTCACAGCTGCCCATCATAGCGATGACACAGCTAATAGCAGGCGTGGAATGAGTGGATGCCTCTCAGCCGACTCTGGAATGGGACAGTAAGTTGAAGCTACCAGTTGCCACTACTCATGCAACCAAAGTTACGTATAGTATTGCAGGATTATTGCAGATATACAGCCCTAATTTCAACCTTCTGATCCCTAAGCAATTTTAACCATTTTGTCCTGCCTGGACTTCCTGTTTTAAAATACTTGTAAAACATCAACGCTGTGGTGCATAATCAAGCTCAAAACATCTTTCTTTTTTAGGACAACCTGGGCTTTAAGAATATGTATGCAGCAGTAATGCCACTTCAATTGTAAAAAAGCTATTGGGCTATAAAGACAAAAGAAAAACTAAATGCAAATTACAACTCAAAGATTTTTAGGTGTGGAACACAGTAAACAATAATGACTAAAACTTTCTTTGCACATAATTGTTCTCCCGTCAACTGGGGACAAAAAAAAAAAAAAAAAAAAAAAAAAAATCAGTGACCCAAATATTCACATATTTATTTTTAAAAATATGTTATTGTTATTGTTAGCTTTATCTGAGCCATTATTCAAAGCAGTTCCTGTCTACAGTGACACAGAGGGCCACATCACAGGCCCCTTTTTTTCTCTGTATCTCCCACCATTGTTTGTCACAGCTGGTCACAATGCATTGTGGGATACAAAATAGACAATATGGCGGCTAGTGTTGGCTGCAAGCAGCAGAAATAATTCAAACTGATTAAAACTGGATAAAAAAGATGCTCAATATTGGAGTTACTGGTGTGGTTTAAATCTTTATGACCACTACAGACTATGACAGCATGGATACTGTCATTAGAATGGCACAATGGTAGGCTGCAAGAAGAGAAAAACAGAAGTGGCTACTATATGTGGTTCAAAAGTTAATCAACTTTTTGTAATCTGTATATCCTCTTGTCATGTACGACAACATCAGCCTCAGAGGGTTATGTAATCAAATTTAAATACACTCCTTACTTTACTATGAACTCTACTGCCCTATAAAATAGATGTGAAAGGACTTATACACAATTTAAAGTACTGACAAGAGAAAACATGCAGCGCTGACATGTAAAGAAATCTTTAGTTTCCAAAACTGTAATGTTAACACTGGCGATGCCTAGAACAAGGTGGATAACCAATCAGAAATGAAGAGTTTTTGGTTGCAGTGATAACAGCTAATGGCTGTCTCGGACTGGGTGCACACTGGCTGCTGGACAGCTGTGGCACGTGTCAGCTTATGTTTGTGCCGTCACGGCTGTCATACTGAGCTTGTCCATGCTGCAGTTCAGCTACATCTCCCTGCTGTCAGAGTTCTGTTTTCATCACAAGTTTTACCTCAATGTATCTCCCAACCAGTGGCTAGAGTTGGGAAACATTCAAATTAGAGGTATTCTGTAAAATGTGGTAAGTTTTTCCACAGAAATGCCAAACCGGCCCATTTTTACTGGCATTTTTTAAATACACTTGTGCACCCCTCATCATAAACACAGTCTTATTAAGGCTGATAAACTCATCTTCAAGCTAAAATGACCAGTAAGCTCTATGTCCTATTACACTGAAGGCTGGAAGAGTGGTTTGTTCTCCTACATGCAAGATGTTAATGGTTACAAAAAAAAAAACTTTGCTGTTTAGCCCTCAAATGCTTCCCTCCCTCCTCATTTCTGAGTGTAAACATTTGTTTATAAGCCTTAAATTATTTCATCTAAAGCAATACTTCATTTTCAGGGATGTCAAACAAGATGACTATAAATAAAACACATCACCACAACACACACACCTGCACCTGACAACAAACTCAGCACACCTACACAACTGGATGCATTAGTGTTTTTTCTCTAACAGCGGAAAGCTTGGGTCACTCTGTACTATTGCAATAAATCCCGTTAATTCATTGTCAAGACAGTGTGCTGAAAACCCACATTCATTATGTAAGCTCGCTCAGTGGAACATGTCAGCGGGCATTTTAGATCTTGGGAGTCTGTTGGTGTTTTCGTTTTGCACAGCAGCAGTAGCTGCAGCAGTAGCACTCTCTTATTCCGGAGACTTTTCAGGTGGTGAGAAATGATACGCTATCTGTGGCAACAGAAACTTCTCTACCTACCTCAGTCTCCCAGTTCTTTTCTCCCCCACACGGATGTAAGTTTTTTTTATTGCACCTGCAGGTGAATACGAGCACACAAACATGCCAGCGCTCACACACATATCTGTGAACCTCAGTGTGACCACCTTTACCACAAGTTTTCTTTGGAACCCCTCTTCAAACACTACCCCCACCTCTATCCCCCCTCTGGTCTCAGGACCTGTGGGGCACAGGTAGAGGGGCTGTGGTTGCTCTGTGTGAAATATAGAGAGACTCCAAAATCAAATAAATAGGTGCAACTATTTTTTCTTCAACCATGCTGAGCAGAGAGAAAAGGATCGTGACAGAGAAGAAGGGGTTGGTTTGAGAAGGTGGATAAAGCGTGTCTCTGGGTTGGCTCACACATTACTAGAAAACTGGAGTGGTCACAACCCCCATACTGGGTTCTTGAGGGAGGCAGAGCACGATGATGATGAAACGACTGATGAGTCACACTTTACTGTCAGAGGTTGTAAAGGGAACGCTCGCTCACACGCCTTGAAAAACAGCGTGCAAGTGCACCATCATGGCTAGTATTGACTCATGTCTCCTCCGCTATGTCACTCGGGCATTTAGTCATGACAGTCAGGTGGCACAGCATTGTTGTTTTTCAGCGAGATTTTCCTTCCCCGTGATCTGTTCTTAAATTATTATTTCACTTATTTAAACAGCATTTGCATATTGTGACAATGCTTTTCAGTACATATAGATCTGTTTCTGTGCACCTGCCACTGTGCATATGCAGCCTTCTTGCAGATGGCGAGGTCTCTGTCCTCCATCAGTGGGATCTCATTCGAAACAGATGCGCCCATGTGTGTGCTCCCATTGTGTCTAAACCTGTCTATGCTCCTTCGCTGTGTCTCTGTCTCCCTCTCAACCTGGTCCCATTAAAAGGAGTTTGGGACAGTAAGGATCACTCTATAAAAGACTGTTAAACTTCCTGCCAAATGGGACACTTCCAGTCACAACAGCTTGGTAAACAAGGGCAAACACACCCAGTAAAAAAATATTGGACATGTTAAACCGTCTCTCTGCTTGATGGTGTTTGTTGGTGGTGAAATGTGCAGGGTTTATGACCATCACATACCATAGGTCTTTAAAAGGCATGATAATAATAGATTCATGTGTTAAGCCAAGATTCATGTGTTATTACAAAATAATGAAGGAGATTCAGGCCTGATTCTGACAAATGAAAGCAGAGTACAGAATAATTTGATGTTCTGAAGATCATCTCACCATGTTTTCCTTTGGCTCAGAAAAAAAAATGTTGGGAAAACATTGTTTTTTTAAACTGTGAATATCAAAAATTCAGTATTATATGATCTGATATCCTATTGTGTGAGGGGAATCTTATGGGAAAACCCCAAAGTCGGCAAAACATGCACTCAAGGTAAAGTGTAAAAGGAAGACAGCACTCTGGAACCTATACAGCCAGTGTTTGTACTCCTTTCACCATTGCATCTATTTCTTTTTTTTTTTTCATAAATTCAAGTATAGAGCTGCTCATAATTCAACACCAATTGTTTTTCACAAAGTCCTTCACGTTGGCGAAAGACACAGGTTACAAAAAGTTGATTAACTTTTGAATCAGAAATCATAGCCACTCACTTTTTCATGTCTTGCAGCCAGTCAGTTAACAGTTTTATTGACTTTATCCAAGCTTTCGTAGCCCTTATGTTGCCTTTTCCAGCCATCTGGAACTTAGGTGATTTTCCATCATCTTTAAAGATTAAATCAGCACAATAACTCCAACATTAAACCTCTTTTAATCCTTTTATTAATCATTTTTTAATCATTTCTGCCGTTAGGGGCTAATGCTATCCGCCCTATTGTTTTGTCACATGGGCTGTGACAACCAATGGCAGGCTTTCCCTCTTAATGTCATGCTTTGCCAAACTCTGCATGTCTTTACTTTAAAGATGACCTGAAGAGCGCATAATGGAGAGAAAGAGAGCTAAGACAAAGCTAAGACAAAGAAGCCCAAGGTCTTATTTAGTAAATATCTGAGTATTTTGAAGACTTTTTTTTTTGCCACAGAATGATTTTTTTTTTTTCACTTTTTGGTCCCCAAAAGATGACTGTTGATTTTGTGTCACACATAAAAATCTTTGAGTTTTAATTTTTTATTTTTTTCTCTTTTTAGTCCCATAGCTTAAAAAACAGCACACAGCACACCTATTCTAGGATAAGGCAATAAGTCCAGGCAGGTTACAAAATACCTTCGGACTCCACTCTAACAACTTCCAGTTTCATTCTCTGACTAAGTTTAGGCTTTGCTTACACGACAACGTTCTGCTTCATTTCTGTCTCCTTTATCAAATAGTTCCACGTGCAGACGGCAATATTTTGAAAACAATCTTTGTGCACATGAGACCACAGGAAATACTAAACATGCTGCAGTATACATGCCAAGCCAGTAGTTGGCGTGCGATTTTGTAATGAACCAAAACAAATAGCAGGTATCTGTGATAAATACTGATGGACTTGAGAGTTTTTTCATTGTTCCATGTATACAGCCGTGTTAATCAGACATCACGGGACTATTTGCACAACATAATTCGTTGTCATTAAGTGCTTCTCACCCTAGATATTATTTTACTTAATGGTTAATCTGCTAAAATGTAAGGTCTTAATTTTCCTTTAAGTGCATGGAGTGGAATTAAACTTATATTCATCTCTAACTGAATGCTGTATCTATAATAGCCCAGGTTCATCCTATGTCTTCATTAATGTACTGTTATGGTTCCAGACATTTCTATAAATATATTTCATCAGCTGAGGATTAACACCGACCAGTGTGAACATCATCAGGCTGGAGTTATTGAAAAGATGCCACTTTTCAGCTGAAATAAAGCTGTTAACTGTTTACTCCATACAGATTACTAGACTGCTCTTTCTGCCACTCAGACAATGTCACATGCATGGCCTGTATTGACTTCAACTGTAGTGCACATGTACGTTTTTTAGAAGGTTGTAGTCTTATCCGTCTACATGGAAACAGAGAAAACTTTTCACTATGGAGCTTGTTTCCAAATTGTTCTGTTTTCAGGCAACCTAAAATACCATTCTTGTGTAGACAGACAGCCAAAACGCAACAGAAGTTTCGTGTTTTCACTTGAAAATGTCATGTAAACAGAGTCTCAGAGCGGGGAAGGGTGGGGGTAGTCATATAGCATGACCTAATAATGAAGGAAATAATAATAATAATAATAATAATAATAATAATAATAATAATGAAGGAAACATTTTCCAAAAATAAAATCAGAGATAAATCATGTTTTCCCTAAAGTGTGTTGGCCCATTGAGAAAAATGCCCAGTATCCCATATTACCAGTCCAGCCCTGACCATTACTGATCCACAGTAGTGTTTTTCAGTACTAAACTACATTCTCAGTCATGTGCCGGTGGCCTTTCCCTGGCTCTGTTTGCTCTGTCCTGAAGAACCGATGATGGCTTGTGTCCTCCAGGCCCAGTAGTATCTGTCCAAACACTGATACAGCTCTTCCAGAGCTTCCTCTTTTGGTCCTAAGTCCTGACTGCTAAAACAAACACGGACTCATCCATCCATCAGCAACACTCCATAGGCATGTACAAAGCAGGAAATATTCTTATTTTCCAGTTAAATTATGTTTACAGTTGTGTGATATTATGCAATATGTTTGTATTAAATGTAGCTGTGGATGTATGTGGCTTTGTAAAGGTAATGTTTGGAGGAGAATTAGAAAAAGGAACTATCACCTATATTGACCAGTGCTACTGTGAACAGGACAACCCTTCTCTGATAACAATGAACTCTGACCAAACAGGCATCCTGTCCCTGTCCGGTCATGCTTGTCTAACCCTTACCCAGGCATCAGCTGAGATCCTGGAAGCCCATCTCTTTATGGTTCCCCCTGGGCTCATAAAGCCGCCAGGCCCCAGGATGCAGGGTCCCCTCACTTCACCAACCATGTCACTGAAGGCTCCCTCCACATCAGTGGAGTCAGCTTGTGTCAGGCGAGGAGGGGTGTGTTTGATGGTTGTCTCTTGCACGCTGCTGGGTGTAAAGATAACAAAAGAAGGTAGTTTCTCACCCCCTCACTCTGCAGCACTCCTCTTAAAAGACATTTACCATTAGTCATTTATGTGACAGCAAGGGAGGGAAGGAGGGAGAGTAAACAGGATGGTAAAAAGTTTTAAAAGCAGGCTGATGAAGAAAGGGCAATGCCCTTCATGAATGTCTCACAGTGTCTCACAAAAAAATCTTTCAGTGCATTTAGAATGGGCTCTCTTTTCCTTAAAACCTCTGTGAGGATTTTGTTTTTTTTTAATCAGTTTCAGTGATCCATGTGGACAACGGAGTACCACTTATCTCTTCACTGATTTTGTATGGTACATATGCAAGTCTAGTTTTATGAAAAAGTATTTTTTATCACTTAACCATAAAAAATCCATGAGAATCATACCACAGAAGTATAAAATCAGGCTGTTTCTGTAGCGTTTTATTAAGCATGCTAATAATTAACAGGCATTCATAATAGAAACAGAATAAGTCCATATGCTGAGTCCTTGTTGTTTGCTTTTGTAGGTCATACATAAGCATCTATATTAGTTTCAGTCTTTTTCATAACCAGTTAAAAACTCCTCACAGCATCTTTAATGCGTGTCTCAACCACCTGGCATTTTTTAACATCCTCAAGGGAAGGAACTTAAGACTTGTTATAGGGAACCATCTTATTTTGAGAGAAGCGTGTGGGCCATGCAAAGCATTCAAAAGCCCCTCTCCAACTCCTCCTCAGATGGAGTGCTGAATGCTTTAAGGCCATGAGGGCAGAGCCAAGAGCCCAGAACAGACTCCCATGGACCAGGTTATGTTACAGCACAACACAACTGAGGACAGGCTTACGCACTTTAATCACACACACCAAACACATGCTGTGATGAATCGCACGCAAGCCTCATGACCACAAAACCGAATACTTGGGCTTGGTTTTAATGAGTGTACCAGGCTCAGGCTCAAGCTGGAATGCTGTTGACTGACCAACTGAGTGGAGAGTCAGATTGATAGAGAGCTGGGTTTGGTTTCTCACTAATTTGCGAGCAGGAGGACTTGATGTCACGCAGGTATTGCGTTTGTCCTCAATTTGTGCCAGATTGTCAGGTTTACGGTTTGCATTCAACTTTCTTTATGTGCAATGTGCTTTAAAAGAATTAACAAAGCTTTTTGTAATACAAGTGGAGTAGAATTTAAAAAATGCAAATTTTATGTCTATCTTTAGACCTTTTCACACATGAACTCCTGACTTTATTCTAGAAATTTGAAGACTTGAGGACCTCAGGCCGTATTCACAAAGCTTCCTTTAAAAAGAGCTGCTCCTACTGATGAAATTCCCAGAAAGTTCTTAGAATCGTGTCTTTTCTAAGAATCACCCCTTTGATTTCATATTAGATCCTCGTAAAGCTAAAAGGTTTTCACAAAAGCATCTAAGCCCTGAAGACAGCTCATAAAGTAAAAAAAATAAGGAGTTGTGACTTTACAGAGGCTGCAGAGCAGCGGCGCAAAAAGGAATCTTTTCAGATAATCATAGTTAGATGAGCAGAAAGAAAATCTCTATGGACATATTCCACCTAATTTTGGACTCTCTTTGTTGCAAAGTACAGCAGTGACATCTTTAAATGTGGTTATATCTAATCAGATGATGATAGATCCATAGACTTATAAATAACTATTCATATGTGAGAGTCTACTCTGCAGGTGGACATGTTTTTTTAACATTTTGAGGGCTTTCACTTTAAGATATGACCTACAATTTAGTCATCAGAAATATTATTTCATATATTAGTTTTCTTTATTGCTCGGTTTCTGACTAGATTGTAAGGCTGCTCAGTAGTTAAAATCACAATCATGATTTTGGTTGATAATGGAAACAAAATCATTGACACACACTGATTTAACAACATCCACATCCGTGCATTGATCTCAAAGATGAAATACATCTGTCATGAGTAGGAGTAACCACAACCATGTAATACATTGAGCAAGTTATTTTGCATTGTTCCAGTTTAGACTACTGAATGGAGGAAAAGAGTTTCATACGACTGAAGTCATTTTCTGATCTTTGTGAATTAGTGGTTGCCTTTTCGTCATCTACTTTTGCCTCTCAAACTGAGTGCAACATGGAGAGCTGCACCCTCATCGTTTATCTCAATTATCTTGTTTTCATCATCGTGTGATGCTGCAGTCGTCATTGAAATTGAAACTACATTAATGGCCCAGTACTTGATGTACGATCACAGATTATGAAAGAATGTCATACCTCATAACGAGGCCAAACCCGGCCTCCTCACTATAGTATCAGTTGTCCTGTCCAGGCTCAGAGCTCACTCTTAAGCTTGGACTTTTTGCTTTGTTTTTTAAGCTCAGACAGGAGCTTTCTGAGAAAATTCAAAGCATATCTGTTAATACCAGTTCATGAAGTTTTCTGGAGCTGCCTTACCCACATGAACCTCACAGTGTGAGTTAGAAACAATAATAGGAAAATGATTAACTTTTAAAATTTAGTCAGTGCTAAAAACCAGAGCTGTAGTCAACCAAAGAAAACTTGGTGGACCAAAACTAGACCCACACTCCAACCAGTCGATCGGTTATTCGGTTAACAAAAAACAAAAAACAAAAAAACAAAACAAAAAAAAACAAAAAAAAAGAAGGGGAGAGAGACCTTCCCTTTATCTCAAAATCAGCTTAATTCATGACAGGCTCCTCATAGCATCTTTCTAGTTGTCTAAGTGATATTAAAAATTAACTTATGAAGCATAATTAATTATTTTTAATGTAACTGTATTGTACTAAAATAACAGCTAAGATAATCAGCATGCACCTGCCTTTACCATATAATTCCCATGAACATGGTATGATAACTATTTAGCATCATATAGTCTACAAAATATCCTTAGATAATTGTTTGTGTTATTTAGAATGATAACTATTAATAGAAGCACTTGTTCAAGCCCTTGCTGTGTCATTTATGAGTATATATCAGACAACATATACCTTTTATTTACCAAGGTGAAGTGAACGAAGTTCACTGGCCAGGACTTAATGACAAGAGGACATTGTCTTTTCTCTCTTCTGCTCTCTGTCTGTCTGACAGTTAGGCTGATGTGTACATTTGAATGCAATGATAAAGGGACTTACTACCACGTATTAACTGACTGGTAAATTAAACAGGCTGCAGGAGTTGAAGTTCTGACAGAGGGTAGAGTAGAGACACTCAGTAGCACCACTTCATTACAAACAGCCTGCATCTTCATGCAGGATCATATGGTTGGATGAGAATGCATTGACCAACCAAGTGAAAGGTGCCAGCCCTTCTAAAATACATTGTTGCCTACAGGTAAAGGTTACAGAGTACTACCTGCTACTTTTACATATCACTTCACTCTAACTTCAGATGGATACTTTTTTATGGGGGTTGACCAGAAAAGCTGGATTAAAGTCAGAGTGAACAAATTCAGAGGTTGTGTTATGCCCTGTAGGGGAGAGTGGGGGGATTTGTGCCAACAGGGAAGTAGTGCCACCCCTTGTTTATAGAAAACCATAGAAGAAATTGGTCATGCGACCACATATTTTTGAAGAGCCATCCATTTTCTCATCCTGCATAAAAGAGGGACACATGGCATTAGAGTAAGCACGTTTAGCTCAAAAAAACTGTTTTTTGCCTTTCAAAGTAAAATTTCTATGATCAAGGTTTTTTGACTGTTGTGTCTGAACAATAACAGACAAGTTTGAAAACATTTTACATGTGTTTTAGTGCTTTATTAGGCTACACAATAAGTCTATACAGTTAGCATGGTGTTAGCTCCAACCTGCTGGATCATACTAGTTTTTTCAAAATAGTGGGACTGGGGTGATTTGTGCCAAAGGGTCTGGGTTAAGTTGTGTCAGTGGCACACCCACAAACCCTGACCCACAGACACACCCAAACCCTGACAACCACACAACCAGACCCAAATACCCACAAATCCAGACCCACACACCCAGAGACACAAATCCCAGACCAATAGACCTAGACCCTAACCCACACACCCTCTCACCCAGACACACACCCAACCTCACAAATTCACACAACCACACATGGAGACCTACACACCTAGAACCCAGCAAAGAAGGGCCAAGAACAGCTGGAGAAGTGAGGAGATGGACATGCCTCATCAGTGTTTGATTTACCTGCCATTTATTTAATTCAGCTAACTCTGATTTCAGTTTAGAGTTTGCACTGTTATTAAAGAGCAGTTTTATACACTTTTTAAGTGGCCTAAGTCTCAATGGGATGTTCAGAAATTGGCCTAAATCACTTTATTCATATATGTTACATAATTGACAGACAGCATTCTATGTATGTCAACAGGCATCTATTGCCAAAGCCTTTTTGCCTGAAATCAGTCACAGATATCAACATTGTGTATTTAAGTTTTTTTGTGTTCTCCCAAAACCTAGAAAATATGACTTATGCCATTAGTTTGATAGGGTGACGATGTCTAATAAACCTTAAATTAGTAATTTTATATCATATTTGTCTTGCTTTTATATAGCATTACAGTTTGTGAGATTAAAATGTTCTGTTTTACTTCAATAATCTTCAATAATCACTGGCACAATTTACCCCAACGTATTCTCCCCAAAGGCACAACTTACCCCGCACCAGGGGTAAGTTGTGCCACGAGACCACTTTTTTTGCGAAAGCTATATTTCTAAAACAGTTTATTTCAGATCAGAAGTTATTGTTCCCAGGGATGCACCACATCCTGAAATATATGCACATACTTAAGTTGGAGGCATTACTGTCATGGCCTCACTTTAAAGTCACTTTGAGTAAAAATTGGCACAATTCACCCCACTCTCCCCTACTTCCCAGACAGAACTTTGGGCAAAAATATGACTCCATGTGGAAGCTCTAATGGCTGATGTGCACAGAAGTTAACTGGTAGAAGAAGTTAAAGAATGCAGCAGGATAATGTCAGACAGCAGTGAGAAGAAGTTGAGAGATGGAGGGTAGTAAGTGGTGAAACTGCAACACCAAATTACAGTGAATAAATAGATTCACCCTGTAATTTACCTTTTTAGTTTTTTTAGGTGTGTCTGTTAATCATCCATCATTGTATGCCTGTCTCGCAACACATCAAGAATTGCAGTATCATTGTATTTAAATAACGGTATTGTTACTTATCCCATATTGCACATCTTATTGTATTTTATCCCTCGGAGCCCCAAGATATTTTTTTAACCATTTTGTCTTGCCTGGACTTTTTGCCTTAAAAAGCTTGTAAAACATTAACCCCGTGGTGCACAGTCAAGCTCTAAACAAAAGAAAAGAAAAGGTCAGAACAACACGTGCACATGTACACGCACATGCAAGCCAAAATGTAATCTGAATAAATTTATTATCTTTAGATGGATATGAATGATTTCTCAGAAGAGTTTGAGCATAAATACCCCCCCCCCCAAAAAAAAAAAAAAAAAGAAAACTGTATCAATTTAAAAACAGTAAAAAAAATATCCAGCAGCTGCAAGGACAGCAGACAAAAATATGAGAAAGACTGGTGTTCAGGAAAAAGTATGTATTCAGAGTGTGTGCTTGGCAGCCTTTGAGATCAATATAAATAACACCAAATAGGCTGTAATAAAATTGTTGAGAGCTGTAAATGATCCCCAAAGACAAAACTGGAACATGAAAAAGCTCAAACTCCTATGCACGTACAGTCAAACATATTGTACATTTCCAGCATGTGCATGTTCACCACCTTCCATCACCACTACAGCTACTTCACACTCATATATGCACACACACACATTTGATAGTGATTGGCTGAGCAATCAAAACTACTTTCACTTGCTTCTATAAGGAAAAAGAGGAATGTGAACTCAACAGAATATGCTTTTCTCAAGCAAATTACTTTTTTTTTTTTTTCAGCCCAAAAAAATTACTTGGCAGACACACATGTAGTTTAAAGAATGCATGCACGTACACACTGCTGCTTAAAGCTGACCCTAGGCAATACTTCCCCTTCAATAATGCAAACAAACATCTTTATTGCTTTGTTTAGTGGATGGCATGATTTATAAGAAAAACTTCTCATCAGCAGTATTTCAGTTGCCGTATACCAGGGGACAGTGAAAGGAGCTGACTGTAGGGGAGAGGAGAAGGAGACACATGTCCTGTAAATGCTGCCCCTTGTGGTCATAAGCAGCACATTCAATAGTAAAAACTCATTAAAACTGAGGATATTGTACTATTGTATTGTAATGATTAATTTTATGTTTGCATCATTTATTTTTTCCCTCTTTTCCTCTACCTCCCTGTACAAATCCATTCATTTATCCCAGGTAAGTCGAGAGAAGGAGATCCACTGATTATAGAGACTTATTGTATTATAACTCCGCCAAAGATTAAAGGGAGAAACGGGGGTGGAAGGATGAGGGAAGGCTAAAGTGCTGCGCTGGCGTTTTATACACACAAAGACTTTTTAATGCATATGCATCCCCCCAATTCTTCTTCACAAATGGGTGCACCTTGAGCGGAAAAAAAAAAATCCCAGATATCTTTCCAACTAACTTTTGAGGTAAAACAAAAAAGAAAAAAAAAAGTCTGTTTCTGGCTGACAACAGAGGAGAGCGTGCATTACTGCTGGATGCACTCATACGCCAGAGTGCTTGCGGTGACGGTCGCTAACCGCAGCCGTAATTCGGTGGATATCACACAGACTGGCTAATGAGCATTAGCATTAAAGCTAAGAGACGCACAGGTAAAAAACACAGAGGAAGGAACCTCCTGAGGATATGTCTAACTTTTTAAATCCCCCTTTTTTCCTCTCCTTTATTTTCCCCCTACGGACCATTAGCCAGTGGATCCCTCCCACCTCCCCCCAACACACCGCCCTCCCTTTTTTCTTTCTTTCAGCACTGTGCAATTAGCGCTCTCATTGAATATTGAAGGTATGAAGAAGAATGGGGCTTTTTAGCCGTTTCTCTTCCGCTAAGACCATAGCTTGGCTGAGGGATGGCTGAAGGCTTCGACTAAATCAGGATGCCGAGCTACAGCAGCGGCACTTAGAGCCAAACAATCACTGATCATTTATTTAGTCTGCCTTATTTATTCATCCCCGTTTGCTGTTGCTCTGAGCTGTGATTATTTCACTTAGGATTATTCTCATGTGATTTTCCTTCCTTGAAGCAGACAACTGGTCGGAGTTGCACAAATTAATGAGAATCCTCTAGCTTTGTTTTTTCATTCAGATGATTTTATCACATCCGATTGTTCTTGGTGGAAAAGTCAGAAACATCAATTTAGGGAAATTTGATTGCATTCGTAACCTTTTCCTATCATCTTTTCTTTATTATGATCTTATTTTCCAAAGTGTGTTGCTCTTGTGTTGCACAGAGCTCGCAGGCAGGATTATATCGCTGCTTTATGTCATTCAGAATAAAAAGAAAAGCCCTACTGTGCTCACTTGTGTTGCATGGAAGTTAGCCTGAGGGTTATATGTCATGTTACTGGCACTGCAGATCAGCCAGTTAACTTACCAACATAACACACAAGCATTGTCTGTAAACCCTTCATGCCCTATGGCCACATAATCAGACATGATCCCGATTAACACCAGCCTGCTCCTGCCATGTATAAACATCTACAAAGACACACACATAAAAACGCTGTACTCCAAGGTCTTGCACGAGCACCAGACATCGATTCTCACAAATGCAAGATTACAACGTCTCATTCTCACAGTCTAATACCCATACCCAGCTCACATTGCACTCTATAAATACATTTACAGTCTTAAGAGGAATCAGTTTCAGGTCTGGTATGCTGCTGAACTCCTACACTTGTTGGTTGTGGGGCAGATCTCTCAGGGTAAGGGTATGGATGGACAAGGCCGCCCATAAGGGGGAATAAAGGGGAAAGCTTTCTGAGGCCCAGCCGAACTAGGGGGGGGCCATGGAGATAAGGAAATCATGGTTCATTATAAATCAAATCTGTAGTAATCTTTTTCATTTAACCTGAATAAAAGCCAGTTGTATCAAAGCAACAGACAATAGACTGTATTTATATAGGCTGAAGTACAATATAGCATTTTCAAAATGTAAACCCATTTTCTTAAAATAGAATAACCTTTTTAATGTAAACAATGTGGATGAACATGCTGAACTGAACTATTTGGAAAATAATGTTTGACTTCAAAGCGAAGTGTCAGGATAGCACAAAATAAACTAGAAGGAACTCAAATAACTTTAATGGGGAAAAAATGAATTATTGCAGAATAAAGATGAAAATTGGCAAACATGGGTTAAAAGTGGCAAAAATTGGCAGAAATAAGTGGTGAAAAGTGTTAAAAGAGTGGCAAAAATGGGTCTAAAGCAGCAAAAGTTGGCTTAAAGGGGTAAAAAATAGTCTAACTTGGCAAAAATCTGCAATTTCAATGGCAAAAAGCAGTTAAAAACGGCAAAAATGGGTTAAAAGAGGCCAAGTGGGATAAAAGTGGTAAAAATAGGCTGAAATAAGTGGAGAAAAGAGGTTTAAAGCATCTAAAAAAGGATAAGCAGAGAAAAAAGTGATAAAAATGGCGATGAGAAAACAAGTGAAAAGCGGTTAAAAATTGGCAAAATTAGTTGAATGGGGGAAAAATTGCTTAAAGTGGGTTAAAGGGGTGGAAGAAATGTCAAAAAGTGGTTCAAAAGCAGCAAAAATTAGTTTAAATTGGCAAAAGCGGCAAAAACTGGCGGCTTAAGTAGCGAAAAAGGTTAGAAGATGCAAAAATTGGCAACATTGTGTTTAATAGGGAAACAAATGGCAAAATATGCAGAAACAGTGATGAGAAGGGGACAATGTGAACATCAGAACCCAATAATAACACTTTTCAAGTCCAAAATGAAGCACCTGTTAGCCAGACCAGGATGCTAGCACCAATGCTACTGAGTGTACGCACTGATCCAGTACACCTGCACTGATACTATCAGTAAATCATAACTGGGGAGGGCCCATTTACTGGGATTTTCTGGGGCCCAGCCTATTCTGTGGGCAGGCCTGTGGATGGATGAGGTAGGGTGATGACTGTTTGGATTCAAAGTTCTGTACTGGTCCTGTGAACTACTTCCAATGTTTTTCATGCTCTGATTTAGCTTTTAATGAGTGCACATCAATTTTGATTCTCTTCTTAAAGCGATTATTTGATTATCCAAAAGTTTTATTGAGTTTTATTAATCTGACATTTCTGCACATCTTGAGAAAATGAAGTGATACATAGGTGTAAAGATCATGCTCTGGTGTTATGCAGCGGTACTGGAACACACTCACACTGATAAGGGAAGGAAAGTATTACCGTCTTGTGTCTCCCACCACTTCCTTTCATATAGCTGTGCTATGTGGTAAGAGTCATAATGCATAACATAAATGTGCACCACACATAGACAAGAGATGCAAATACAGGAATCAAATACACACATACACACACGCACGCAGTCATTTCCAGGAAGTCACGTCTCGCTGCTGGCCACAGGCAGCACAGCAGCAGCAGACACTTATCACTCTCATTTCTTCAGATTTGATGTGTCTTTTAACACGAAGAAGCACTCGCTGCAGACAGCTTCTTTCGACCACACTCGAACCACCACTGCAGAAACGAAGATATAAATCACAAAAGACGGGAAAAAAAAAGAAATTGAAAGGAGACAGGTTGCAGCCAGAGAAGAGAGACTGGCTACAGGCAAGGGCCAGACCACAGTAGGAGACAGGCTCCAGCCTTCTCTTACAGCTCCATCAATGTTTAATGCAGTGGGGCAGAGAAGGGGCCGGGTGCAGGCTGCCACCCTTAAAGAGGAGGTCAGCGCTGGAGTCGTCAAGCTGCAGGGAGACCACAATGATGTTAGAGGGGTGTGTGAGGAGACACAAGTCTGTCACATAAGAAAACTAGAGGGAGTACCCCTCCAGGGGTCACAAAGGTCAGCACTGAACCCCTAAAATTATATCTATGAAGAGAAATCTGCTTTGGATTGCCACATGAAAGAAAATTAATTTTAAGAAAGTCTGCAGCATGTTCAAGGCAAATGGAAATATTTGGCCCCTAATGTGTCTGCAGCAAATTTGTTTGGCTGTTTGCCTCCCTGCATGCAATTTTGGATATAAGTTTTTATTGCACAGTTTAAGCTACCCAACAAGCTGGGTAAGGGTTAGTGGATCGCAGTATTTTATTTTTTTTTTTATGATTTATTTTTGGGTTGTCTTGCCTTTATTTGAGAGATAGAACAGTGCATAGAATGGGTGAGAGAGTGGTGGATGACATGCAGTGAATGACGGGGCGTAACGTAGCCACTAGGCTATCTGCACCCCTGGTTCTCAGTTTCTAAAGTTGATGCACTTGGTTAGTCAAGTAGTTACTGTGCTTCAGTCCATACTGCCTGCAATATATCACTGATGCTTGGACTCTTTTGCATCCTTTTTGGTGCTCTGGAGCTGATCACATCCTTTCTAGTCCTTTGGTTCCCAACTTGTGGGTCAGGACCCAAAACAGAGCCACAAGGTCATTTTCATTGTGTGCCTGGGAAAATGTATGTGCCAAAATGTCTATGATGTGCTTTTATTTTGAAGAAACTTGAGTGGTCATAAAGTGAGTGGTTGTGGGTCCTGACGCGAAACCACTTAAGAACCACCCCTCTAGTCAATACTTGTGTCTGTACGGCAGCATTTACACTGAAGTGCTAAAAAATGCAGTACAGTGCAGACCTTTTGGGCACTGCCAGACAGCACTACTGGGCAGAAAGGAGGATTGACACAACCCCGCTTGAGCTCTGGATGTCTTTGGATAAGATTAGGGGCATGGGAAAAAAATCTGTTTATAAAATTAAGTCCACTCCTGTAAGATGGAGATAGGGGTGGATGTGGAGCGTAAGCACGGCCTAGGGTAACATTCAAGAGGGTAGTAGGGTTGCCACGAGCCAAAAACTTGCAAATTCAGATACGCTTCAGAAACCGTTCCAATGGGATTGTGTGCTCTATCAGAGGTTGCAAATCCATGGTGCAGACAAAATGTGGCACACATGGCTACATTGGACTCTCGGAATACAAGAGTCTAATTGTACTTGATTGATGATAAATCTTGCAATAATGTATGAGAAGTCAAAGAGAGCCATTGTTGGTTTTTTAGAAAGACACCTCAAAATTCATTCACCATTTAATCATTAGAAAATGAATTTTAAGAGCTGCAGTGGACATAGGCTATATGTATTTTTCCATTAGCTTAAGCTAATTTATGACAGCACAGAAGAGAGCTTTTTCCTTGAAAATGAAAGCATGGCGTTTAGGATACTACTCTTAGAGAGTGATTGTAAACAGGGCTCACAAAGTTTAGTGCTATGTGCTTATCATTGCAGGACGTCCTCTCACAAATAGCTTCTTCTGATGGCTGAGCAGACATGTACTCTGCGATCAAAAGGCCGATCTTCCTCAGGTCCACTCCAGCTCAGTGGGGAACACTTAAGAGTCATCTCCTCTCACAGTATGAAGAGCACACTCACACCTACACACAGGGAGCTTCCCTGCACACGCTTTAGAGAACAGACACTTGCAAGCTGTGATTACCTGGACTAGAGGCTACCTGCCCTGTCATTGAGGCCATCAGTCGAAGTGGTGTCGGCGTGTGTCTGGGAGGGGGAGGGGCCACATAAACACAGTTACACAGTGACCTTCATCTGCTCTGCCCGTGGAGTGGGCTGTGGCTGTAGGTTGAAACTGCTACAAAGGACAAAGGAAGATAATGACTGACAAAAGTGCAGGTATAGATGTGTGGATGAAAAACAAAATAACGGAAGAACAGAACAAAGAGTGAGAGCGGTATGTTCTACCTGTCAAACATTAAATACAGATGTAGTCAGTGTCACAGTGCTTTAAAATATGTGGCTTTAGCTACTCCCATGGGTCTTCTCTATTCTGTTGACCTAGCTAGCCTACTATATAGTTTGTATGCTTCCGTGCTAGCATTAGCTGAGGCCAGAGGCAAGGCCGCCAA
Source organism: Cheilinus undulatus (assembly GCF_018320785.1). NCBI lineage: Eukaryota > Metazoa > Chordata > Actinopteri > Labriformes > Labridae > Cheilinus > Cheilinus undulatus. The sequence goes on from NC_054865.1 coordinate 16,622,779, forward strand.
TACGGGGGGGAAAGGAGAGAGCTTTCTGGGGACATGCCAGACTGGGGGGCCCATGGATGTGGTCCACTGTCAAGTTAATGTGTGATAACCATATTTTATTTTTAACTTGACTTATAACTCTCATCAAAGAAACAACATATAATTTTAATTATTTAGGCTGTAGTACAATAAAGCCTTTAAAAAATGTACACCCCTTTTCTTAAAACAGAATAGCCTTTTTTCTGGTAGTGTTTACACTGTGAATGGGCACAGTGACTAAAGAAGCTGGAAAGTATGGTCATGCTGTGGACAAATGTTAGGATGCCAGAGAATAAAGTACAAGAAACTGAAATAACTTAAAAGGGAAAATAACAAATTGCAAAAAGAGACAAAAAATTGGTACAAAGTGGCAAAAATTGGCAGAATAAGTTGGTAAAAAGTGGTTACAGAGTGGGAAAAATTGGATAGAAGTTGCAAAAATTGAATAAGAGAAGCAAAAAAGAGTCAAAAATGTACAAATAGATTGTTAAAAGCAGTTGAAAGGTGGCAAAAAATAGCCAAAAGCTGACAAAAAGTGGATCAAATGTGTGAGTGGTCAGAATAGACTAGAGCTATGAAAAGGGGGTTTAAAAATAAGTTTAAACAGGTTAAGAGTGGTCAGAATTGGCCAAAAGATGCAAAAACTGAAAAATTTTGTAAAAATGGGTGGAAACAGTGGCGAGAGGGGCATAAACTTGCACTTTGCACTTTTCAGCTGCAAAATGAGGTAACTGTGAGCCAGGATGGTAGCACTAATGCTACTAATGCTAAACCACAACTGTTTATTTCAGGGGCCCAGCCAATTCTGTGAGCAGGCCTGACCAGAGGCGTCAGGTTTGGGTTATTTGTTCCTCTATACATGTGTATGCTTCTATGATTTGGAAACTCTCACGAATGCAAAATTTTAAGATTTTAACATTTTCTTCAAACTCTAAATTGATGCTCACTTTGACTCAACAAAAACCTCATTCAAATTTGAGGTTGTAGGATAAAAGTCCATCATAGGACCTCATGTTCATCCTTGGATTTCAAATAAAATATTTCATTTACACTCTGAAGGAATTTCTTCAAACTTTCTTCAAACATCTACTCTGACAGTACAATGAATTCTTTCTATTTTGGAGGTCAAAGGTCAAGGTAATTAGGTTAGAACGTGTTGGAAAAGGTAGATTTCCTATGAGGACGAATGTGCTTAAGACTATCAAATGTTTTTTCTCTGACTACCCCTGCTACTGTATGTAAAAATCAAATATTCTGAAATTCACTGCGTGGTTATTTAAAGGTTTCTTTCTTGTCAAACTGTTAGCAACACCACTACGCCCCGAACCGTCTGTCAACACACACACACTTCCAGCAATGTACATATTAGCTCAGGCGCGTGTCCTGAAGGGATGTCAAACCTGCGGCATCTGTGGTTGGCAGGCAGGCGGTGAGGGAGGGATGGAGAAAAGGGAAAAGGAGTGGGAACGTGGGAAGAGGGGGGAAAGTGCTGACTCCGACACCGTCTCTGTGTGCCGCTAACACAGGAACCAATTAGCTAGGAGCCAGCTTCCGTTGCCTGCGCTGTTATAGGACCTCCTCTCTGAGTCCCCAGGGCCGACTGCAGCTTCAGGGCTGTGGTGGCACATATACAGTATACAGCAGACACGCTATAGGAGAGACACAGATACTCTGCAGACACACTATGGACGGGGATGTGGTGTAGCCCTCCAGACAAGGAGCAGCAGACGGATGCAGCAGGTCAAAGAAGTAATGCGTAAATGATATGAAATAGCAAAGCTGGGATTGACCCGTTGCACTATTCTTATATCATATTTGTGACACGTCTAGAAACACCTCTAGTGCAGCTCATTTCCTTTCACAATTTCCACTGACTCAAAATAAACCACCGCACATCTCATCAACTCACACTTCATAGTACCAGAAACAGATGTAAACATATAATATCACACTCGCTGACACAGATGCCTCTTTGATTTCACATGCATGAGCACCCAAACATTCCTCATTCTTTCAAATGTCTAGCCAGGAATGAACACGTGCCGACACACCTCACTAACCAACACACCAGCTCGCTGTCCTGCTCAAAGAGGGCACCGGGTGACGCAGTCTTTTTATGACAATTATTGATCCTCTGGAGCGCAGTAAAAACTATCCCCAGACAGACAACAAAAATAACTGTAACCATATAACAGCTTCCTGCCAGGGGAACAGATCCCACAGAGCGGCCACGTGACCGCACTATTCCTGGAGTATACTGTAGACCCCGCGCAGGCCCGGGGCACTGACCAGGCATACACTCACATATACGGGACGAGGAAAGAGAGCAGAAGGTTATAGAAAAGTGAACGCCGAGACTGTCAGTTCATCAGGCTGAAAAATGAGCATTTCATGTATTTCTGCTCACTGAGAGGCTTTCAATTTGATTGTTTTTGAGCAGCTTCTCTCCCTCACCATATGGTGCTGCTCACTTTTAATTATGATAATATCAAAGTCTTTGTCTTGCATAGTCCATTTATGTAATAACATTTGCTCAATACAATACTCATGGCATTCTCTCACCCTTTCATACGCACATATTTCCTCTGGAACTTATCAAATCCATCTTCTTTAAAAACCTAAATAACTTTGGCGTATTACACCGGCTAACACAAAGGGAGAGAGCTGAACACAAGCCTTATTTCAAGTGTAAAAATGTGCTTTTGTATTCATTGCTTTGTGCTTGAATTTGTACCCTAGGAACAATGGACAAGATAAGTCAATATTTCTCCCTCAGAACAATTTGGCTGTCGGCAGGCAGGAATTACTGTTATAAAGCTGTCTTTGATTCTGCCACCCTGCCATTAATAGAGCGGCTAAAACACAGCTCCTGGACAGACTGAGAGTACCTGAGATGAATGAGATGATGACAGAGGCAGAGAAAGTGGAAGCCCAACAGTGGGATGTTCGACTAAATATACACTAGACTATGGCAGCAGTTCACAATCGTTTTTCTTATTCCCAGAGCCCTATCTGATGGGCTCGAGTACCTCTTCAACATAGTCTCTCTATAGACTTTGCGGGGGACAGCTTAGTTGTTATAAAAAGAATCATAGTTGCTGTAGCAGATCTGAGGCTGCACATATGAATCCACACCAAACATAGTGATCCTAGCACTGCCAGAGTTATGGTTTGGCATCTTGGATGAGCGATTTTATTGAGCGTCTAATGTGGCCTGCTGATATTTGGCTATGCATGCAACCAGAGCAGCCATGAGAATTGAGTTGGAGTAGAGATGGTTGTATGTCAGACTCCTTGCTGCTCTTACATGTATGTTTCTTTAGTAGGATAGCTAAAAAGAGACAGGAAATGTGACAAAGAAAAGCAAAGAAGACAAGCACCAAATGGTTGCAGTGTGGGAGTCAAACCAGTGACCAGTGGGAGGACTGCGGCCTCTGTGTATGGGGCTTTTGCCCTACCCATTGAGCTAAACCAGAGTCTAAATTAGCATACAGTTTAGGCCAAACTAATGGGCTCTACCACTTTAGCTTTCTTGTCTTGTACAGTAATGTTGAACACAACTAAACTATAGAACTAAACTATCTCTCCCTTCCATTTTTCTCTCTTCCCTCTCTAGTGATCAGCTGATTATAGGCGTTCACTCTCTTAAGTACTCAGCTAATCAGATTCTGCCACAACCTCATCTGACCAATCATCATGCACCTGTCATATTTTAAACCTCTCTCTCTTCCACAGTCAGTCTGTTGTTTCAGTGTTCACTCCTCCACCCCAGCTACCTCACTGGTTCTTGCTAGACTTCATAGGCGGGTATCCTATTCCTGCTGCCAGCCTCACTACCCCCTTCCTACATGAAGTCATCATAATGGAGTCTAATCCCCAAAGACTTTGCACATTTCTCTTCCATTGATATTAGTGAAATAAATTATTGTTAAACTATTTTATGTCTCTACTGGTTGAAATGGATGTGGCAGCTCTGCGTTGGCTTGGAATACAATATACAACTAGACTGACAAAACCATGGTAAAAGCCAAACTGACTACCTATAAACACAACAATAGAGTAATGGCATCTTATGTTCTTTGTCTTTCTTTAGAGTGTTGCAAGGTTTACAGCCAAAACTTTAAAAACTTCCTCAAAGAGCCCAAACTGTCAATTTGTGAAACCAGCAGTACAAAACCCACATCTCTTCAGTTACTGTTCTAAATTACATATAATCTTTCCACTTATACACAAAACTCTTGAGAAGTTCCAGAAATGTTCTAGAAATGGACACATTTTCACTATGACTTACCCAGATTTATTCCTGCAAGCCCCTCAGTGAAGTTTCAGTGTGAACACAGCAGGAAAATTCCCTGCATGCTAGTGGGTAGAGGGGATGATGTCTAATTCCAGCTACTGGTGCACAAACGGTGCCATACACATTTCCTGTTTACCTGTTTCATCTTCTTGGCCCCTTTCATGACACTGTGAATATATCAGAATGATATAATTGAATTTAGTACTGATACATAGGCAAAAATTGTCATCCTAGCTGATTACTCTTGTGTTGTTTGCCACTTCTGTTTTATTAGGTCGACATCATGATCTGCCTCCTAAGACCCCCTTGCAGACAGGTATAGTCCCCTTCATTGTGGTTCATGTGTGAACAAGACACTCAGGGAGATTTTAGAGGCAGTGTACCTGAAATTGTTCTAAAATGTTTGCTTTTGAGAGGAACAAAAAAGATGCAATGAGCTGAAAATGCCATTTTTTTCCTGAAATGACTGAATGTTCTTTAAATCAAAGAAACTTGAAGAAGCTGCCATTATCTTATCGTGCTTCTCATGTTGGTGGGAAATTGACTTGACAGACTAAACGTGAAAAAAAAGAGAAGACAAAAAGTCAAACTGCTGTGGAAAAAAAAAATGCCAGAGGTGAACCTAAAGGGGGGTGTATGGGGGTCTGGATATGATCTGGTGTCAGACACAGCGCAGTGAGCTGCCTGTCAGACAAACAGCTTTCATTCTTGTCAAACTCTAACACTCCACAGTCCACATTATGCTCTGGCTCCCAGCCAGCCTGGTGACGGAAACCTCTCTTCAATGCCATTCCTCATCTGTCCTCAGAGTCCCATTGTCTGCTGGGTCTGGAGCTCTCAACTCACATCAGACAAGTTAAGTTGGTCATATGACATATAATGCAGTCAATGAACAGAATTTCTCTTACCTCACTGGACATGTGCGATTTATTCTGACAAATGTCTTTAAAACTCTGCAGCCTTGTTCTGACGTACACACCCAGTAAGTAATGTTACACAACTGAGCATTTTTCCCCTTAATAACTTCTCATCTGTCGGTGTTATCACCTTGTTAGCAGTTGTGTCTGTGCCTCGGCTAAATGAGACATACACTGAGCGGTGTGCTTCTCAGCCCTCCTGCCCCTCAAGGGGAGCGCTCAGCTGGGGACGGTCTGTTTGATCTCAACACTTACTGTATCTGCTTCATTTCTGTTCTCTTATGTGGTACTCACCAGCCATCACTTTGATTTGTGGTCAGGCTCAAGTCAAGTGCATTAACCACCAAACAAACATAGAAGTGTGCATTCAGCTGCACAAACACACAGCATTAAAAAAAAAACACAAGGGTCCCTTTGCAAACCTCAGGAGGAGTGAAATGAATGTGTTCGCCTGCAGGCTGTTTGATATCGTTTCAGAAACTCTTTAGACTCTTCATGTTCTGCTGAAGAAAATAGTTGCATACTGATAGAGCACTGCTGCATATTTCACAGCCTGATATTTCCTTTTTCTGCCAAAGTGACTCATTTTTGTAGAATCTGTTCTGAAACAACTGCAAATTGCTCCCATGCTTGTATCCAGATTTCTACTCCCATAATTATTCCAAATTAGAGCAACGATCTGTACTAAAAATGAGTGATCCCACACTCTTCTACTCCTTTTTAAGAAGTAAAAATGAACCACTTTTACTGAGACTGAGATCAGAAGCTGTGATTGGGGACCAAAAAGGATGAATAACGTAGGAGTTCTTACTTTAATGTTGGACTACATGCACATATTGAAGTGTCTTATGCTATAAATCACGTTTTTCTCAAATCCACTCTAAATTGGATTTGTGGCATGGAAGTTTTACAGCTGTCTCTGACCAAGGCATTCTTTAATGAACTGATTTCCACTGGGCTCTGTATTTACATGCAAAATGAAGTCTCACTGCAGTTCACTTTTTCCAAGATGGGTACCCTCACTGTTCGCTTCATAGCCACACATTTTACATAGAATTAAGTAACTGTTTTTTACTGGTTGTTCAAGACTTTCGATTTAATACTGATGCATCTTCATAAGCTGCAAAAAAAAAATCAGTCAATAAAATCAAATCTATATGGTTTTTAGAAGTCTGTGTCTGCAGTTTAAGTATTACTTAAAGCCATCTGCAGACTAAACTGACTTTTGTTCAGGAGTCCTCTGCAAAGTTTCACAGAAGAGAACGTTTTTCTTTGGAAGATACAACTCACAAGAGTACAGGGCAGGATGAGCAAAAAGATAGGGACATCTTTGTCTACAGAGGCTGTGGAAATGAGGTTTCTTGAAGAGATCTGCCTATCAACCATACAATAACTATCATATTTTGTGTTCTAATTAGGGCTGTCCAAAGATACATATTTTTAATTGCAGGTAATTGTAGAATTTCTGTAGTTAATTGTGATTTATCACACCCTATTCATTGCATTTGAAAATTTCTCCAGTTTGCATTTGAAATTGTTATTATGTTCTTTTGGATTTCTCTACTGCCTTAAACTAAGGGTCACTGACTTCCTGTTTCGATATAGACCTGCCTCACTGACATATTGAAGATTATGACATAAACCTAACCATGTAATAAAGGACTTGCTCTTTATTTTGAACCAGGCCTTTATTTGTAATTCTCACTGTGAAGTATAATTTTTATAACCTGACACGCCAGAGGGATTTGTTTCACACATCCATCTGGTAAACCTCCCATAGATGTTGTTTGGGAAAGGGCAGAACCTTTGTGAATAAACCTGGAGGGTGATTGGATGATCGTTTAACCTTGCAAAGCAGATAGATAGGCCCATTTCCGTGTTTCTCACTGGCGAATCCATCTTGTAAAGCTCCTGTCTGAACCTTTTGGGCCCAGTTAGAAAGTCACAGGACCAATCAGCGACAAGGGGCAATACTTTCGGGCGCGGCGGAGGTGTGACGTAAGCAAGCAGCAACAACAGGCCATTGCCGTTATGGCAGAAGAGATTAGCGTGGATGCTGCTATAGCAGCAGTTTTATCAGAGCTTGACAACATTTCTTCATTAAAAGAAGAACAAAGAACAGCAGTGAGCTGTTATCTTTTCAAAAACAACAAAAGTTGTGACTGCCAAGTTTACAGTCACCATGGTCCATGTTATTCCTGGGTAACTGCGCACGCGCACCTCGGTAGTGGCTACGTCACGTGTTTTGTTGCTCTGTTGAGCCCTATTGTCAAAATCCTATAACAAATTGGTGGTATAATTTTTAGCTATCTGATAAAAATGGTGTGCAAGATTGTGAGGCTCTTGCATACAGTTGGAACAACATTACATAAATGAAACAACTACTTTTAAAAAAGTATTCCCATTCTCAATTAAAACCATCAGAGCAGCAAAGAAAGAAGACAGATTTGTTTGAACTAATCAGGACTGTAACACTGTGTTATGTCTGGTAAATTTTGTTCTGCTAAGGTAACAGAAAACTCATTAATAGCAATCAAAACTAAGAAGTAAACCTAAAGAAAAGTGGTCCCAGACAGTGAAGAAACAGTGAAATAAATGGGGTTAGACAGCGGATAACCATGACACAATACAAAGAGGGTCAGTGAAATTGAAAACACACTTTGCCTGCTCTGAATCTTATTCCTATACGCTAGTCCTGTGCATCTACATGTGAAATAGATTCTTATGCCATCCAGAGTCCTTCACGCTGCTTGGTAGCGACATCTCTAAATATAAGGAAGGTAAGTATGCATGTAGATTAGGTTGGGTAGGGGAGACGCGCCCCTAGAAGGAGTTGGCCCTGTTTTAGTGAGAAAAGTATTTTCTGTGGAAAAGGAGAAGCACTGCAGGGTAGGCTTTTTCTGCAGCGTCTGCAATAAGAGTGTTAATTTCTGGAGGTGTCTCCTTTTCGATAGGGTTTGTTATGAAAGACTGGGAGGCAAGAGGATGAGTTGGGAGGTTCTGGGGATGCTCAAGGCTTCTAGTAGCAGGTTATCTGTTTAAATAAAGCCCTGCAAAGCTATGTGATTGGGGAGCAAAAACACACATGCATTAAAAAGCTCTCTGTGCAGACACTCAAACTAACGTGCTTAAAAAGCAACACTTTTCAGAGGTTTTTATGCAAGAGGTCACACAAGAAACCACAAACACTGTGAGTCTGTTCTCTTGAGCATAATGACCTATTGTTTCCATCCTTTAGATGCAGAGTTCTGTTGGTATGTTGTGTGTAAAACATGTTCATTAAAGTTTAACAATAGGAGAGCACTGAGTTTCTGTGAGAGCAGACAGGGACTGCAGCGGCGAGCACTAGATTTGTTTTTGTGGCTTTGCTTCTGGATTTTTCAAGTTTTTTTTACACCACTAAATTAAGACAGTAACTACAAGTTTACCATCACAAATGAAACACAGCCATACAAGAGAAAAAAACACATTTTATAGGCCGCAGAAAGGGAGGAAAATTTGGCGCTTCTTTGCTTGTATTCTTTCTGCGTGTGTGTTTGTGAGGCAGTGTAATCAGTGCGTTTGGTTTCCCTCGCTCATTATCCTCTCACTTATCTTTATGTCTGCAAGAAACCCAGCAAGAGCAACAGGGAGAGATAACAAGAGAGAAAGAGAGGAAGATGCACTGACAGACACACAGTGAATGAGTGTAGAAGTACCACAGATAAAAACGTGCAGATTTCAGATATAGCCGTTAGCAGTTGAGCCATGATGGTGGTTGAACACAGCTGTCAGACCCAGATGGTGAGGTGCTAATAACATTCAGAGTTTTGCAGCGCACCGTTTATTTTCTAATAATAAAACTGTTAGCGCTTGCTAATAGCATAGCCAATGCCTGCCAAGCACACGTTCCGGCTGACACTCACAACACTCTGCTGCCATTTATGTGCCATATACTGCTGAGCCCAAAGGCTCTATAGAAGGCCCTAACACATCTGACAGACAGACAGACATCGACCAGCAAGCTGCTGCGTGTAACCAAGCACAACAAAATGACCTTAGGTAATGGGAACATAGATGTTCAGTGGGACAACAATGAAGGTGTAAATGTGCATGCAGAGGTAAACAACAGCACCATCTTATTTTATAGATCTTTGTAAACAAATGACAAAACCTCCCTTTAAGAATGAGACTGAAGTCTCAAACTCATATTAGCATGGAACCACTGGTAGTACGGCTGTCTTACTGGCAGTGCTAGAAAGTATCATATCTTCTTGAAAATACATGCTTTTTCCCTAGTTTAAACAGTTGTGTAATGTGTAAATAGAAATGTAAACAGCAGTTTACCTTTCTTGCTTTGCTTTATTTTACTGATCAAAAGCCAACAGCATCTCTTAACAAGTCTAAACAAAGCCTATAATAGTGCCCAGGCATGTCAGGGCTTGTTCTCCAGCAGTGTGCAAAGCACACTTACTTCATACTTGAGGCCAGGTTATCAAATATTACTCTAATCAGGGCTGCCCACAGATTTGGCTGGGCCCCTGAGAAACCCTGAGACGTGGCCCTCTCCAGTTGTGATTTATTGATGATATCAGTGCATGTGTGTTGGATCAGAAGCATTTGTGCCAGTATCCAGGCTACCAGTTCCCTCATTCTAGAGCTGAAAGGTTTGTTTGCTGGGTTTTGAGGAAACTGCTTATACTATACTCTCTGATCCCATTTGTGCCATTTTTCACCTTTTCCCCCATTTTTGAAGCTTTTAGCCCATTAATGCCCCTTCTCCCCAACTTTTGTCATTTTTTACCCATTTTTTCAGCATTTTACCCATGTTCACTACTTACTTTTTCCACTTTTATTATCACTTCTTTTTTCAACTTTTTTCACTTTTGTTCTGCTATTCACCAATTTTTGCCACTTTTTCCAACTTTTCTACTCTTTATCCATTTTTGCCACTCATTTTCTTACACCTTTTGCCCTATTTTTGTAACTTTTTTCCCAATTTTTTCCCCTTCTGTCCCATTTTTTTTCCACTTTTAACCAATTTGTGCCACTTTTCACAATTTTTTCAATTTCTATCCATTCCTGCCACTTTTTGTCCATTATAGCAATGTCTTTGGCAATTTACCCATTTTTGCCCCTTGCCACCCATCTTTACCTCTTTTTTTTGCCAGTTTTAACCTATTGTCTACACTTTTCACCCATCTATCTCTTTTTGGCCACCTTTACCTGATTTTTGCCACTTTTTGCCTGTTTTTACTGTTTTTTTTACTTTATTTTCTGGCATGCTGATGTTTGTGCACATTATGGCATAGCTCTGAAATTTGGCATTACTTTCCTTATCATTTAATTTAGTGTGCCCATTGACGTTGTAAACATTACCAATAAAGAAGGTAATTCTGTTTGAAGCAAAGGGGTTCACATTTTTCAAAATCTATATTCTTAAGCATAAATGAATAAATAAAATTCAATTTTTGTTGCTTTGAAAGGAGTGATTATCATTCTGGTTAAAATAAAATATATTTATCACAAATTCCATTTACAATGGACCATGATTTCGCTGTCCTCCATGGGCCCCCATTTGACAGGGCCCCAGAAAGCCCTCCCCTTTATCCCCCTTATGGGCAGCCTTGCTCCAATATAAGTAAAAGTTACTCAGACAAATTATTAGTTGGAATTATTAGATGGAACAATCAGATGTTTTTTTTTGTCTCCCAGTTGTTTCCTGGGAGAAATGACAAAATAGGAGGTGGACGGGAGATGACCCAAGAACAGGAGAAATGAGAGAAATGGGCTGATCCCCCCTGTCTTTCAATCCTAGTGACATCCCTGAATGAAATAATGCGCTTTAAAACCTCTGACATGTGAAATAAAGGATCCTTTAAAGAGATGAACTGAATGACAGATTTCAGTACAGTCGCCCAATCTAATCATACATCATGTTTGTTTCCTTCCTAAACATAATGTTTATAAATGTCCTGGTGTATTTTAGATTTACTCATTCATTCCAGAAAATCAAACCAGTAGAAATCTCAGTGAATGAAAAATGAGAACTTTTAACATATTCAGGAAATCCTCAAGAATATATATGTCAAAGGATGGAATGAGAGTGAAAATTCATGAAATTCATGAATGAGTTGTGTCTGGACAGTAGTTCTGGGCAGAACACCCAGACTCGCTGGGCCAAAAACAAAAGGTGCTATTCTTTGAAAGTGCTGATTCATCACAGTATGTCCTACAATAGAGAGCTACTGTGGCGTGACACAGTATGTCAGTGACCCTAAAAGACTGCTGTTTCCTTTTATAGACTTTCCCATTTTAGGTGGGATCGATAGGGTGCACCCGCTCTTAATTCAACACAACTTTTTCTGCTGATACTATTTTTTTCTCCAATTTAACACTCCTGGTTAAAAATATCTTGCAATGACTGGAAATGTAGGAAGTAAAAAGAGGGGCCTGCATTGAAATCAACCCTGTGACATCATATTTATCTTCTGGCATCACTCACTTCTTCACACGCTTTATATTTGAGTAGTATGTACGTGTGTTTGTACAGTATAAACAATCACGTTTTGTCAGTATCATACAAGGTTGTTTCACCTCCCAACTTATTTATTAAATATTTCACCAGGAGCCAATTTCCTGTAAAGTGTCATTACAGTGTTTCTGCACACACGCGTGCCTCCAAAGTGCCACAATTAATTGGACTTCATTTCCGGGAGATAATTTCCGACTGTTAGGCAGGCTGTAAAAGCACATCACCATGCACATAATTACATAGGAAGGCAGGAGCAGCCTGCAGAATTTATCTTCCACCCCAAATATGAGTCGCTGGTGAGCGCTGGAGCCTTTGAAGAGGCGTTTATGTGTGTGTGTGCTAACAGTCTCTAAATGAGCAAGCACCGTCACATCACTGACACGCAGCTCCATTTAGTGTGTAAACTCACTGAGTCAGGGCTTCCATTTTTAAATATTGAGCCTATGTATGAATGAGAAGGATGCTTAATGCAGTAACATAACCCTGATTGGCTGATTAAAAAATAGAGCACACAATGGTATAAAAGCAATCAACTAGAATAGCAAACAATCTACATGAATTAACTCTGAATTAACTCGGTGTTCGGTGCCAGGTCTCCAGCTGTCTCATGTAGCTGAAAGTAGGAACCTGTCTTGGCTAATTGAGCTCCCCTCTGCCACAGTTATCATTTTGCTTATTATGCAGGGATATGTTACGCAGAGAAGAGGTTAGATTCTTTTAACAGTAGTTGGCTCAGGAGGGAAATCACCCTTTGCAATGCAAGCTTTGAAATGTTCAGTACTAAAAGAAGACACGATGTGGAGGACAGGGGGGCTGCCAAGTGTCGCAGCAGGGGTCTTTTGTTAGAGGTCTTTCCAGTCAGAGTTTGTGGAAAACTGGAAGAGAAGCGAGAGATGAGAGAAGCAGTGTTGACTTTAAAAAGAAAATTAAATGATTCGTGGAAGTCTATGAGGTGGATGAAGCGCCGGTAGGTTGTTAACATGGAAAAATCTGCTCTGTGTGTTTGTGTGTCTGCATGTCTGAGTGTGTGTGCGACAGAAGGTTCCGGGGCTGCTGTGTGCAGTACCGGCTGGCAGGGTGGCTGTCAGAATGGCCCTGTTTCCTGTGTCAGCTCTAAAATAGGTCCAAACACAGCAGAGATGCACGACACACTCTGGCTATTTACAGCACTCACACAGTGTGTGTGCAGGATGATGCCAAGAATATGGAAGCAGACGGTCTCTGCATTGTATTGTATTTACTCACAGACTTAAAAAAAAAGATGCATTTGCTTTAAAAACATGCAATGTGACTGCCAGGGATATACAATGGTATAAAAATGCACTACTCTGATGGTTAATACGGTGTAATTTTTTACAAATCACATAAAAAGAGTGCCGTTGTCTGTGAGTCACTGTGAGTGCCCTTGACCCCTCCATATGTAGTTGCTGGGAGTGTATTGTGTGCGGTGAGGGCGCTGTGCCCTGCTTATGTCACTGCACCCACCTCCTGTTCACTGAAACGTCGCCCTCTGTGTGTCCGTGACAACCAAAACACTCCCAAATGACGCAACCACGCTGCCATCATGTCTCACACTGGGCATGCCCAGTAAAGCTCCTTACTGCAAAGTTTAGACTTTCATTTTGTCTGATAAGATGCTTCATAAGTTTGGGATTTTTAACAATGTATTAGGGTGTTTAAAGCCGATACAAATATGGACCATTTCAATCAGTTTGATAAATGTAGACATTTCAGTGATTATCTTTTAACCAGCAGAGGGCCCTGTACTCGTTCATCTTTGTTGTTGTTTGAAGAAAAAGAAAAAGAGGTGACATCTTTTCCAAGAGAAAAGTTGTGAGGTTTAGAATGTCTTTTTTAAGTAGCAGAATAGACATGGGTTAACAAATTACAAACAAGTACTGTTGGGTAGTATTATTTTCAAAAGTAACTTGTTCTGCTTCTGTGTTACCCACTGACAACAGAAACATGTCCAAGTACTTTGGCGTTACCAGAAAATAGCATCCTTTACACCCTTTTAGTGTCTGTACACAACTGTAACTCTACAGCCAAGTCTACGGCCCACAGCCTCTCATTCTGCTGCCTGAGAATATCACTGAGAGACATAAATCTTTACTGCTCTTTAACATTACCTGACAATGAACTTGGCATAGGAATACAGTATTACACACAGGCTGTGTGTAATACGGTTTGCACCATTGAAAAGGCTACAAATTGACAGTGCAACAGAAGCTTTAATACTTATGCTTCAACATGATGTACCTTTCAGTTTCATCAAAAAATTCAGTATAAAAAAAGATAATTCCACCATATAATGCTGTCATTTCCACCATCTCACTGGCTCAAGAAGTTAGTAACATGTTATGCGCACTAACACACCTGTGTCTACCTTCTGCCATTATGAAGCTACAATGCTATGACATACTATGTTATTCATTATAACAACAACAAAAAGTAATCTGAGCAATCTAACAGATATATTTGCTATGTGTAGACCCCAACCTGCAGACAAGACAAGAACTGTGCAAAACGAGAAAACTGGGTAATTCACAAGACACAGAGTTACTCTGATGACCACTCAACAGTCACAGAGTTACTCTGATGACAATTTTACAGTCACAGAGATACTCTGATGACCACTCAACAGTAACCGAGTTACTCTGATGACCATTTAACAGTCACAGAGTTACTATGATGACCATTCAACAGTCACAGATTTACTCTTATGACCATCTAACAGTCACAGAGTTACTATGATGACCACTCAACAGTCAAGGAGTTACTCTGAGGACCATTCAACAGTCACAGAGTTACTATGATGATCACTCAACAGTCACAGAGTTACTCTCATGACCATTTAACAGTCACAGAGTTACTCTGATGACCACTCAACAGTCACAGAGTTACTATGATGACCACTCAACAATCACAGAGTTACTCTCATGACCACTCAACAGTCACAGAGTTACTCTGATGACCACTCAACAGTCACAGAGTTACTCTCATGACCACTCAACAGTCACAGAGTTACTATGATGACCACTCAACAGTCGCAGAGTTACTATGATGACCATTTAACAGTCACAGAGTTACTCTGATGACCACTCAACCGACACAGAGTTACTCTGATGACCACTCAACCGACACAGAGTTACTCTGATGACCATTTAACAGTTACAGAGTTACTATGATGACCACTCAACAGTCAAGGAGTTACTCTGAGGACCATTCAACAGTCACAGAGTTACTATGATAATCACTCAACAGTCACAGAGTTACTCTCATGACCATCTAACAGTCACAGAGTTAATCTGATGACCACTCAACAGTCACAGAGTTACTATGATGACCACTCAACAGTCACAGAGTTACTATGATGACCATTTAACAGTCACAGAGTTACTCTGATGACCACTCAACCGACACAGAGTTACTCTGATGACCACTCAACAGTCACAGAGTTACTCTCATGACCACTCAACAGTCACAGAGTTACTATGATGACCACTCAACAGTCGCAGAGTTACTATGATGACCACTCAACAGTCACAGAGTTACTCTGATGACCACTCAACCGACACAGAGTTACTCTGATGACCACTCAACCGACACAGAGTTACTCTGATGACCATTCAACAGTCACAGAGTTACTATGATGATCACTCAACAGTCAAAGAGTTACTCTCATGACCATCTAACAGTCACAGAGTTACTCTGATGACCACTCAACAGTCACAGAGTTACTATGATGACCATTTAACAGTCACAGAGTTACTCTCATGACCATCTAACAGTCACAGAGTTACTCTGATGACCACTCAACAGTCACA
The DNA here is from genome assembly GCF_018320785.1 of Cheilinus undulatus. Classification (NCBI taxonomy): domain Eukaryota; kingdom Metazoa; phylum Chordata; class Actinopteri; order Labriformes; family Labridae; genus Cheilinus; species Cheilinus undulatus. The sequence continues at coordinate 16,638,352 of NC_054865.1, forward strand.
GAGTTACTATGATGACCACTCAACAGTCACAGAGTTACTATGATGGCCACTCAACAGTCACAGAGTTACTATGATGACCACTCAACAGTCACAGAGTTACTCTGATGACCATTTAACAGTCACAGAGTTACTCTGATGACCACTCAACCGACACAGAGTTACTCTGATGACCACTCAACCGACACAGAGTTACTCTGATGATCACTCAACAGTCACAGAGTTACTATGATGACCACTCAAGAGTCACAGAGTTACTATGATGACCACTCAACAGTCCCAGAGTTACTCTCATGACCACTCAACAGACACAGAGTTGCTCTGATGACCATTTAACAGTTACAGAGTTACTCTGATGATCACTCAACAGTCACAGAGTTACTCTCATGACCACTCAACAGTCACAGAGTTACTCTGATGACCATCTAACAGTCACAGAGTTACTATGATTATCACTCAACAGTTACAGAGTTACTCTGATGACCACTCAACAGTCACAGAGTTACTATGATGACCACTCAACAGCCACAGAGTTACTCTGATGACCACTCAACAGTCACAGAGTTAATCTGGTGACCAAACTAGAACTCACATTTACCAAGCACCTTGGCCCTTGTTTCAAATCCTTTCATTTCAACAAAAGTTTAATAAAATAAGTTTTGTAAGACAGTAGCAGTGATACTTTTTGAAAAATAGATGCATAATTTTGCAAAATATGCATTTTTTATGAATAACTATACAGCCAGAGTTTAAAAAGTATTACATATATTTATAAGGAAAAGAATCTTTAACATTCTTAAAGTGGCAGAATTGAAATTTTGGCATTAAACTTGTCTTGAGACTTTGATTATATACTCATTTCCCCTTTTTATTTCTTATTATTCCTTTGCCTTTTTCACATATAAACACACTCGTGCTAATGGATGCAGATTGGAGCCCTGTGTGAAAAACAGTAGCCACCCGCTGATTCACACTACTCAGTTCTATGAAACCCACCTACCTAACATGCTGTCATTACCCAACACACAAACATATACATGCACACTCATCCATAAGTGTCGCTGACCATTTCCTTCCACTGTTGTTTATGCAAAGTGGCAAAAAGTCTGTAGTCAGTTGTCACCTCACACCAACAACCAAGAACAGAGTTAACGCTTTAACCTCAACAGTTCCACTGTAGATGGTACACGAGGGACTGAGCCAGTGTCTCAAGTGAAATTCTTGAATCTCAAGAGGATACTCTGCTTATCTGCCTCTGATAAGTGGTTCTGGTGTTGGAAACTGTAGCTGCCAGCTTCCCAAAGGGGGGCATCTACGTAGGCCGGCTGAATTCAAGACTGATACATGATTTAGATAGCCATGCCACACATTTAGTTTCTCGTTACTATTGTTTCCATACAACCCACCCATGTCCGAATGTACCCAAAATCACATTTAACAAGTTGAAACATTTGCAAGATGCCTCAGTCAGCTAGCCTGTGTAAGCAGTTTGTTATTGTGTACATGCCCACTCCTTTAGTGTTTTACCTACTGCTATTTTTAGTTAGCAAGTAACCCCATAAAGCGAAACATTAGGTTTTGATCCCTGTTGAGTTTTGCTCGGCTGCTCGCCCACACTTATTCTCTGTGCACTTCCTTAACCCTTATCTCTCATGTTCGACAAGTGTTATTTTAATCAAAAATTTCCATTGCTAGTTTCATTTAGAAAGCAAAACACGAAACGATTATTTCTCGATTGAAGTCAGAAACAGAGGCGTACGTGGTTTTTGAGCAAGCTTGCAGTGGGATGCCGTGAAATCTGCACGTACACAGACAAGCTCAGAGGCGAACAATTCCATAAACATGCTGAGAAAAAAAGAAACAATAACATGCTCAGAGTTCACGTGCACTGCCAATACTTCAGTCTTTACGAGGGTTTTTGTCTAATTCATGTCAAAAATACCTCATTATACAGTGCTTACAAAAATATTCACCCCTTTGGAGGATTTACCCCTTTACTGATGTTTTAAATCAACCACGGTTGATAGAAAAATTTGTGAAACAAATCAATGTGAAAACAGATTTCTTCAAAGTAATGTCAGTGAAACAAAAATCTGTAAAATAAAACGAACGCTTGCTTAATATTCACTTCCTTTAATGTGACTGTCACTAATTCAACAGAGGTCCAGCAAATGATTCCAAGTAGTCTCAAAATCAGATCACCTGAGTGCAGTGATATTTCTCAGGTGATAAAGACAGCTGTGTATAGAAGGTCCATTCACTGATTAATCAGTATTCCTGGCTACCATTACACAGTGAAGACAAAGGAACAATGAGCAACTTAGAGAGAAGGTTGTTGAAATGTATAAGTCAGGTAATGGATACAAAAACATTTCCAAGTCACTGAACACCACCCAGAGTTCAGTTAAATCCATCGGCAAGAAATGGAAGGAGACAAGTGAGAGAGGCCACCAAGATACCTTTGACAACTCTGAAGAAGTTACAAGCTTTAGCAGCTGAGATGGGAGAGACACAGACTGCTGATTGGTTCTTCACCAGTCAAAGCTTTATGAGTGAGTGGCAAAGAGAAAGCCACTGATGAAGAAAATTCCATAAATCTTGACTAGAATTTACCAAAAGCCATGTAGAGACTCCATGGTCAAGTGGAAGAAAGTTATTTGGTCTGATGAAACCAACATGGAGCTTTTTGGCCATCAGACAAGATGCTTTGTTCGGCGGACACAAAAACTGCACATCATCACAAACACATCATCCCCAGTATGACAAGGTGGTGGTAGCATCATGCTGTGGGAATGCTTCTCAGCATGGACAGCTTGTAAAGGTAGAGGGTAAAATGCTTATGGCAAAATACAGGAAAATCCTGGAGGACAATTGTATTCGGTCTGCAAAGAGAACTACGGCTTGGGAGAAGATTCATTTTCCAGAAAGACAATGACCCGAATTATACAACAAAAGACAACTGGCACCTTAAATTAGTTCTTACATCTCATTTTAAGAAACATTATGAGAAAAATTTGCTTGGTCCAATGGCAGATCTTTTTACTTACAATTCAGGTTTTACTTTTTGACAGTTGTGCCTTGAAACAAGATGTTTATTTCAGCTCAGTATGTCAATGTGCCTAATAATAAGCATAATCAGGATATTTTAAGTGGAGATTAGACAAAAAGATTTATATAAGATTTTAGCATGTTGCCTTACAGCAATTTCACAGTCTTGGTAATGTCTGTCGGCTGACCAACCTGATGTGCGTGTTTTATGAGTGTTTTTGTAAATGCAGTCATCTTTACGTTTGTATGCAAGAGCAACAGTGAATAGTGAAAGGCTCAGAGTGGGCAGGAAGCAGCTATCAGTGTACACTGTGTCAGTTTTCAGTCATGAGGGCCTCTCATCCAGTCTGTCTGAGGAGGAGGAGAAGGAGGAGGAGGCTTATCAGGAAGCAGATAAGACGACTCAGGCCTTTCTCAAATTATACAGAAATTATTTTAATTGCCAGAGAGAGCAGACGAGCTTTGAATTTTATCTCACTGCTTCTCTTTGCCGGCATCAATTTCTTTTGTCTTTCAACATCCCGCCCCTTCTTCTTCTTCTCCTCATCCCTTCACCCCTCTGTCTATCAACTTTTCCTCTAAATATCTTTTTATACACATGTCAGCCTCCATCTGGGCTGCTGCTAAGGGAGTGTGAGTTTTTCAGCCTGTGTTTTCTCTGCACGAGTGTGGATGTGCTTGGAGCGTGTTAATACACAGAGGTTAAAGGGTCAGCGTTTAACACCCAGGCACTGTATGACCAAGCTTTGAACCAGAAAAGTGAACCAAGAAATCTCGCCTTGGCTGATTTGTGTATGTGTGTATGTGTGCATGTGTGTCTCTCATGCACTTGTGTGCTCCATGAACCAGAGAGCCGGGGTCAGATGCCTCCAGTGTTGGGCTTAAAGCTGCTTTGAATGGGCCAGGCTGTGCTCATCTTCTGTCTAATCTTCCTGCTCTGCTGAGTGTAGGGAGGAGGAGAAAAAAAAAATCCATAGTCTTTTCATCCTCCTGTGACCACTGTGCCTGTGAGACAGCAGCCGTGGGAATGGAGATGGATACAGGCAGCCCTGCCTCTGACCTCCCTATACTCCAACACAAGGGTGGAGATAAACAGGGCCACAAGGATCGCTAACATCTTTCTTTCTCAGGCACGTACACACACTCACATAGCGACACATACACACCCCGGCACAGACATCTCATTAAAGCAATAGTAGGTGAATGTTGCAACAGCAGTGTGCCACTGGGAGAGAGGTCTATTAGGGATACTATCAAGAGACGGAGGAAGGAAATGAGAGTCAGTGTAAGAGTCCTGTGTGGCATGGCGAAAGTGTTTGATGTATGTCTAATTTTGACCATCCCGGGATCTGACCAAGGAGACAGTATTAATACTTATTGGCTTCTTTGTAGTGATAATGTAGGGACTCAGGAGCAAACAGAAGAATTCCTACAACACCCCGTACTAATACAATATCCTTTGGGGGTGATGAAAACATTTAGATCAATATGGATGATTAACTTTGGAAAGTAGGGCCAGTCTGGAATAGAGTAACATCTTTTGATGGAGGCAGTGTGATGGTGTGGGGTGGTTTCTCCCACACTGGAAAAACGAGGCTTGTCAACATTGGAGGCAATCTCAATGCAGACAGATATCGAGATGAGATTCTGCAACCAGTGGCAATCCCATATCTCCACAGTCTGGGACCGAGCTCTGTCCTCATATGACAACGCTTGCCCCAACAGAGTGGGGTTCATCAGAGACTACCTCCAGAATTTGGGACTGGATGGGATGGAATGGCCTGTCAGCAGTCCTGACCTCAACCCCATTGAACACGTGTAGGATCAGCTTGGGCTCATGCCAGAGTGACCAACACAACCATGCTGGCTTGTGACAAATGCTGGTTGAAGAATGTGGTGCCATCCCACAGCAGTGTGTATGGAGACGCCTGTTTGTCAAATGAATAAACTGTTAAATTGCCAATATGTTTTGTTTCTTCAGACTTCAGTCTTCCAATAACAGAAGAAGCTCTTTGGCACCAGCAGAGGAGATTTTGGCAAATTTTACATGGGCACAACCCACATACTCAGCTCTGCTGCTTATCCCACAAATGCATGTTCCTTACAAATGCAGCTCCATTTGAAGGGGGAATAAACAGGCTTTCCAACAGTATAGAGAAGAAGAAGCATTGTTACAACAATGAAATAATCTACCAAACAAAAATGTCCTTACTTTTTGTGCTATATTCTATATGTATTTATTTTTCTTGGCAATTGTCTCACCTCAAACTGACATTATTATTAAATTATATAATTGGTATGATAATTGTTTGGCTACATAAAGAGAAAATAATGCAAACAATTTTATTATACATCACACTACTCTAATTCCTACAACACATATCTGTTATAGTGCGATTGTGTGCCTTATTCTCGTTCTCTTGCAATCCTGTGAGCATGTCCAAAAGTGAGAAAGACAACAGAAACATGCCGCCTGACAGAGAGCGTTCATCCTAAATTACTCTTCCCTCCTCTCTGCTTCCAGGGGATTTTGGAGTGATACTCCCCTCCTGCTCCCTCGCTCCCTCAGCTGTCACAACCCGTCACCACAACTATTCCACTTCAGCCGCAGGGACGGAGGGGAGAGCTTTGTCCCTTTCCATCACCCTCCTTCCACATCCCTCTCTCTAATGGTAACTGTGGCATACTGGGCTGTTTACTAAGAACACATTTTACCCTACGTTGACCTATTTGTTTACAGACACAACATGAAGCTGATGGATTTCATTTTTGTCTCTGGATGTTAAATTGGACAGGAAAGACACATAGCATTTTCTATGGTTATGGTGAGTGTCGATAAAGATGAGTCTTATTATTTTTGTCAGGGGTCATTATTGTAATCCAAGCAGACAGAAGTTTATACTGAGAGAAGTGTGTCATAGTATTCTCTTTCTGTTTGTGTCTATTTTTTTTTTTAGTTTCTATATGCAGCCACTTCCGATAATGTCATCCTACACTGCGCTCCGCTCCTCGCAACCAGAGACTATCAGCTGTGAACTCATCGCTCTCCTTTAATGGCCGGGTCGCAGGGAGGGAAGAAAAATCCAAGAGGGTTGCAAAGCAGTGATGATGTTGACTAAATGTGTGAGAGAAAGGACAGTTTCCTCTGTTCTGAGAAAGAGCGAGCAAACCAAGACCCTTAATTTCTGTTTTTGTCTCCACCACAGCATTCTTTCCCAGGGGTCACACACCCTCAAACGCTAACAAAAAGACAGCAGCGAGGTGACCAACTGAGTTCACAGCTTGGTCTGGCCTGGCGTGCCTGTGTCAGAGAGTTCCCTCACGACACATGACCATTAACTGCCTCTTCAGTACACGCAGAAGTGTGCCACTGCCTCTCAGCACAAAGCCCCCACCCCCACCCATCAGGTCTCTGAGGCCATGGACTCTCAGAGGGTGACACTACCCAAACTCTGTAATTATAAAACACAGAGAGCATTCCTTCAGCCGGGGTAGCCAGAAGTATGAGAGAGAGGGGGACAAGTATTCAGCACTCCCCCCTGCTTCCTCTGTTCCTCCTCCTTTAACGCATCCCCCACCCCAATAATTTAACAGTAAGAGCAACTCAGCCTTGTAAACACAATAGTTATGTCTGTGCTCACAGAGCCATGACGCAGACATACAGGCTCCACTACCCCTGCAGCTACCACTAACACAGTCTCCTCTCCTCTCCTCTACTCTTTGCTTTTCTCCACATTCAGCTTTCAGACTGTTTTATTTATTTTTAGAGTGAATGAGGAATGACAGAAGCTCAATGGGATATTTACAGCTGTGTACAGTTTGTATCAGTGTTGGTTTTATTTTGTCCTTGTAACAGGACACCATGTCTTTCACAGTCCTCAAGTACTGAACAGAACATTTTATCTTAAATGTATTTCTTCATTCTCAACCTGTGGCTGCAGCAGATGCTCTGGGGTTAACGTATTACCTGCCAGATTTATCAAACTCTTATCAAGTAACTAAAAAATATATTTCTTTTTAGTATGTAGATGTAAATCGTAAAATTTTGACCAAAATATAATCTATTAAGGCACATCACGTTCTGCAAAACATCTGTCCCAAGTCAGTTTTTTTTTTACATCTGCCAACTTTAGCAAAAAGTAACTGCATTGCCTAAAAAGTTGGTAAATGGAAAATTAAAAGAGAGCACTTTAAAAGCATGTAAACTTCATATTCATTTAAAAATAGCGCAAGTACACATCAAATATTGACACTAAGAAATCACATTATAATCTTAAAATTGTATGCTCATTTTGACTGTGATTCAAGCAAATGAATGTCAAAAAACTTGGAACAGGGTCATGCTTATCAGACTTGAGCTTCACTTTTTTTTAAACAAAACTTTTTAGGCATTTCGAAAGGAAATCAGTTTCTGTATTTTTAAGGTTTCAACTTTCTAACAATATAGGATCTATTTTGCCTCATTCCACACTCTGCAACACTCCAAACACTTTCAAAATGTCACAAGCTATGCATTTGTTAGTTTATTTTTTCAGCATACAGTGCTCAAGAAGTGAAATTTCTCACTTTAAACACTCTATTTTTTTTATTTTCCAATCATATATTACATCTGATTACCTAAAAATGAATTTGAACTGCAGATGACTACAAAAATTGTGCATCATTTGCTCCCACTTCCTCCACCGTCAAGCTCTAATTCACAAAGCATAAAACACTGAGCACAATTCAGACAACACACTGTTTCCATCCAGTTTCTGGTTTTGTGTCATAAGGTGAAGAAAGCTGTCTGCACCTTTACACTGCGGAGCTCAAATGATAACATAGTTGAGTTATGTCCATAAGTAGATGATGTGTCTGTAGCGATACGCAATGCAGCTCATCCCTGATCAACTTAAGAAAAGAGTGCAGGGATCACGGGGGGACTGCAAGTTCATGCAAGAATAGTATGTCTACAGTAGATTATTTTGCCTTTTTGCAGTTGATTTGCTGGTCATTTTGACATGATTCTATTATTTTATTGCTTCCACCATGGGTGAGGTCAGTATAAAGTTAAAAAACTCATGGTTGCTACAAAATGTGTTGTATCATTTAAAATTCTGTGGCTTTGTACCCCAAAAGTTAACCTTTCTTCATCAATGATGCAGATAGAGCTCTGTGACCCACTGACCTCTTGCTCTTGCTGCAGGATGAGATGAAATTGATAGAGGGATGATTTATGATCTGAAGTCCATGCATCGTGTTGTATTTTGAAGTTGACTGGATACTCACAGGTGTTTGGATCATTCTGCTCCATGAGGATTGATGTGGTTTGGCAGCAGCCAGCGCAGAAAAAAAGCCATACCAGAGCCCAGGCAGTTCTGCTCTGATTGACCTGAGAAACAGTGACTTGCTCTGTGGTACAATTTGCTGGCAGATCGCCGCACAGTCAGTGTATGTACGAGGAAATTGGAGATTAACCCCAATCTGCTCCCACTGCTTTCTCAGTGGGGTATAAATGGGTATGGATGCGTAGTAATGGGAGTGGCTAATACTGATGGCCAATTCCCCATAGCAACCTCTGACTTCAGTTTTTAAATGTGGCGTAAAAGGGTGTGAGTGGGTAGGTGTAAAACTGCTCAAGTAGTAAGATGTCTAGAAAAGCGCTATACAAGCTCCAGACCATCTTCACGGATGGAGATGAAGTCTTGACCCACCAGTGTTCATTTTGGCAGCTATTTTTAATTTTAGTTTTAGTCTTCAAAAGAAATGCATTTTAGTTTTAATCCCATTTTACTCACTTCTACCTTTTTTAGTTTTAGTCTAGTTTTAGTCAACGAAAACTCAACATTTTAGTGTAGTTTGAGTCCATAAAAAATCCTCAAATTTTAGTCTTTACTTTTAGTCCAAGCATTTATTTTCTTGCCTAAATTTCTTGCCTAATGACTTACCAAATCATGGTAGTGTGTTCTCTGCACTCTGCCAAGCCTGGGGTCCCTGCTTTCTACACCTGAGAGGCAGAATGGCTACAGGTGCATTGCATTTTGACAGATTTACCCACAGTGGAGAAACATTACAGATTTTAAATGTCAGAAGAAAACTAAATTACATTTTTGTCTAGTTTTAGTAGTTTTGGTCATCACAGATCTATTTTTGTTAGTTTTAGTCTAGTTTTTGCCATGGAAAAAAGGCTGTCCACGAATAGTTTTAGTTGACGAAATCAACACTGTGACCCACCCCTGTTTATATTATCAATAATACTAACATCTCATATAAAAAGTGCGGTGCAGTTACCACCAACTCTCAACAGAAAGTTATGGCTCTAACTGCACATGGCTGTTAATGCTGATGATTGTCCATTTGCACAAGGCTTATTTTTACAAAGGAGTCTGTTTTTTCCCCAGGATGACTGGTGGCTGACCTAAACCTACGTGAACAGTGCTGGTGCACAGCTCTGCAGCTAAGACGAGGGTGTATTTAACCATTTGAGTGTATTTAAGAATTGGGCAGTGTCATAATGACTCATTTACACAGGTTTAGTGGAATCAGGAACCGTGCAGTCCTTTTGTGAATCAGGTCTTCAGTGTTTCGTATTTTTATCACTTACATATATGATGACCAACAATATAGATTTTTTTTTACCACCATTGTTTAACAGAAAGGTTATCAGTGTAGTTACAAATATTTAATTAACCAGGTCAAGGAAACACAGAGCCCTAAACGGATGTGTGTGTCTCAGACATGTGTTAATAGGATACTCATGCTGCCTGTTTGTATTAACATTTAGTAAACAGTATGATTATATCTCAGGGTTTATTGCTGTGTCTGTGTGTGCATTATGGTGATGCTGCTCTGATTAAATACCCTAATGTTCAGTTTAACACATAATATAGAGGATAAATAGTTTGGTGCAAGGGTTTCTGTCTGCCGGCAAAAATAAATAAATAAATAAAATAAAAGATGGAACGGTATTGTCTCAGAGGCTATTTGTGTTTGATGTTAACGGGCACAAGCACAATACATTAAGCCTAGAATGTAAGTAATGTGCACTTAGACATGGAGCCTGAGCCACAGTGTGCGGACAGCAGCGTTTAATGTGCAGCAATAACTCTGCTGCTGCTGCTGCTTCTCATTGCCTCCCTTTCACCCTGCGTCGTCTCTATCTCTCTGCCCGTTGTCACTCTCTGTATTCATTTCTTAAATGGTGCACGAGTGTGAAAGATGAAAGATGAGAGAGGACACTGCAGGTCTCTTCAGAGCTATTTACTTTGTGCCGCTCCATCTCCCTCTGGTCCTGTTTGTCTGAGCCAAGCAAGATACTTAAAATACTCCAGAAACATTTGATATGATGCAGCCATACCGGACCTCTTTTATTCCCGGCTTTTTCAACAAAATATGCAGCGATTCAAGAGGGGAGCTGAACTCTATCAGTATAAATGCAGGCCGGGCCTCCACAGAGGACCTGCTATCCTGTGTGAATGACTGCGAGAGCCGCTGTATGGCAGGATGAAGTGTGTTCATTTCCTTATTTATTGACTCACTTGCTTTTCTCTGAGTGTTTGAAATTAATAACAGCCAGCAGAAATCAGACAGAGGGATGAAAATCAGCACTTTCCCTGCAGTGAAGCCATTCATCAAGCTAACGAGGAGGAGAATAGGAGGGGAGGAGGAGGGGAAGGGGGGAAAAGTGACGTTTGGAGAAGGAGGCAGAGAGCGGGAGGGAAGCAGGTGCAGCGTGAGGCAGAGGGGGGCGGATGGAGGAGAGGGGAGGGAAGGGAATGTGACGTTAGGAACAGAGGCAAGGGGAAGGAAGCTAAGTTTGTTTAGAAGGAGGAGGAGAGTCATTTGGAGGATAGCGGGGCAGACAGAAGAGGAGGAGCAGCGTGTCACTCTAAGAAAAGCAAGAAGCGATAGATAGAAAGACAAGTCTGACATTGGTATAAAAATAGAGAGGGAGGAGAAAACACAGACAGTATCATCTGGACTGGATGACTTAGGGACTGGCAGACATTAAAACAGAATAAAACTAATTATCATGTGTTTATACCTTGTTATTGCTAATTGCTAATGAATAAGTCCTGTGGCTTAATGGGCTTTTACAACAACTTCAATGACTGACTCCTTTACGTTAAATCTTATCAAGACATATCCAGTCTCTGTCCATTTATTCTTTTCTGCCAGCTCTTCACAACAGTGATATTTTCTGATGAGGACTGATACAAAAAAAAGCTCTTAATTACTGTCTTCAGAACCAGGATTTTACCCGTTTTCCTCAAAGCAAGGCTTCATAACTTTTCCATCTTAAAAACAGTACAAGCACAGTTTTCTACGTCTATCAAATGTCCACAGAGCGTCCTGGTTGCCTGCTTTCAGCACAAAGTCATTTTGACAGCAGCCAGCAGTTTTCACTAAATACCTGTGTACAACTTTATGGCACTAGTTCACACACCAGCCTATAGCTAGAACGAATCCAGATAGCTCATCTTTATACTGTTTGATTCAGTTGGAGTGACCAAGCAAGAAGCATGAAAAAGCAACAGTCTGACAGTGGAGTGGACACCCCTTCAGAAATCACTCACATCAGACTAAGATGTAACAGCGGACTGTATCATTATCAGCATTGTTGTCACATGTTGAGCAGCTTTCTTGAGTGCAAAAAGTGATTAAACCCAAGTTTTGTCTAGGTTTGCACACAAATATAATAAATGTATCATCACATTCTAGTTGTCTCCCTCCATTCATTTTCTTCCACTTATCCAGGGCTGAGTCACACTATCAGCAGGCTCTCCCCAGAGAAATTCTCCTGCTCCTCCTAAGGCAAGGGTGTCAAACTCAAGGCCCGGGGGCCAAATCCGGCCCATGGTACTGTTGTACCTGGCCCACAAGATCATATCATTACCTCCGTCAAGGAGGTTATGTAATCGGGTAGGTTTGTTCGTTTGTTAGTTTGTTTGTTAGCAATGTAACTCAAAAAGTCATGGACAGATTTTCATGAAATTTTCAGGAAATGTCAGAAATGGCATAAGGAAGAACTGATTAGATTTTAGGACTGATCTGGATCACCGTCTGGATCCAGGAATTTTTTAAAGGATTTTGTGCTGTTACAACTTTACACCAGGAGATGGCGGACATGAGTAACTTCAATCCCAGCAGCATATTTTTGGTGTGTTTTTGTATTCAAAGTTTTCGAGTTTATAGAGTTTGAAAGACGCACGCCCAGTTGAGGAGAGGAGTCGGAGCATAACAGAGAGAAAGACAGCCAATTGTAGCGAGAATAGTCACAAAGCTGGGAGGAATAGAGGAATATTCACCCTCTGCCATGACTTTCAGTTGTCCGGTGAGACCATGGGTGCTTCCGCCATGACAGTCCACACGTAGCGAAGCCAATGCTTTGCCTTACCGTGTCTACATCCCACTGGGAGGCTAAAAAATCAGCTAATTAGATTTTGGCAGAGGTGTCAAAAGTATTCACATTCATTACTCAGGTAGAAGTACAGATACTAGGATTTAAAAAGAATTCTGCTGAAGTTGAAGTATCAACTCAAGCTTTTTACTCAAGTAAAAGTGTGAAAGTACTGGTTTCAAAACTACTTAAAGTACAGAAGTAAAAGTAATGTAAGGGGGAAAAATGCCATTAAGGACAAAAGCTTCGGCTGTGCCGCAGGGGTCTATAGTGCACTACCCCACCTCCTCAAAAAACATTTTTCTAAAGGCCGTAATGACTATAATGTCACATTAAAATGTTAATGCTGAAAAATTTGGGATGCACCTGTATCAGCCGCATTTATGCCCATTAAAAATGAACGCATTTTAGTACAATGCAAATTCATTCAAGAACCATATATGTGTGCTACCAACCTCCTCACTGGTGCTTGGTTGGGACATTTCGCTCGAGTTCTCTTGAGTCTCTGCCACGGACATCTTCATACTAGGCTACATACGTCTGCTATTTCCTTGCTGGAGAGTGACGTGATTTGTGTCATGTGTGCAGGTGCGATGGATCACGTACAAACCAATAGGGTGTCAGAATGGTATTATGTTGATACTTCTTATCCAATCACAATCAAATTCACTCTATCCAGATGGCGTGATTTATCTGGATAGGTTTTGGGGTTTTTTATTTGTGTTTTTTTGAACGATGACAAGCCAGGATGAAAACAAGCTGAAATGAAATAGCAGTAACGAGGCTATTTTTAAAATGTAAGTAGAAAGTACAGATAATTGCTTAAAAATGTAAGGAGTAGAAGTAAAAAGTAGACTGAAAAATAACTACTCCAGTAAAGTATAGATACCCAAAATTTTTACTTAAGTAAGGCAACAAAGTATTTGTATTTCGTTACTTGACACCTCTGGATTTTGGGACTGATCCAGATCACAGTCTGGATCCAGGAATGTTTTTGAAGGATTCTTCCCTATTGGGAAAGAGGGCTAAGGCGGAGGTCTGCGCTCTCTGAGTGCTTTTCTAGTACTTCTATTGTAACTGGCCTGTACTTGGTATGAGCTCTGCAGATTTACTAAAGTATGAAAATATGAACTTAACCTTGAAAGGTGATATTCATAGTCATATTCAATTTTGTATGTCAAAATCAAATTTATTATTTGACTTTTTATTACATATTTTGACCTTTTAAATTCACAATTTTGACTTTTCCATCAAAATTCAACCTTTTAAATCCACAGTTGTGAAATTAAAGTCCTATTTGGACCTTTTCAACTCACTGTTTCAAATCTGATCTCACCTTTTGACCTTTTCAACTCCTAACTTTGACTTTTAACCCATCACTTTGACCTTTTAGACTCACAATTCAAAATTTTAACTACTTTTTAAACACCTTTGATACTCATGATTTAGATTTTTTTGTAATATTTTCATTCATAAAACTCCCAACTTTGACATTCTATCTCATATATTTGCCCTCTAAAAATCATTATTTTGACTTTGAATTTTGTGTTTTGACCTTTTGAACTAATAAGTTTGACTTTTTTTTTTCAGATTTTGAGCAGTTAAACTTCTAACTTTGCCTTTTTTAAAATCTGAAAACCATTTATCATTAGTGCTCAATTTTCCCCATCTTTTCATTGGAGCAAATGACAGTTTATGGTTAAATGTTGACCCTGTTAGGCTCTCAGGTTAGACCTAAACTCAGAAACCAGCCCCTTGTGTGATTGAGTTTGACACCCCTGTCCTTAAGGGATTCCAAAGATGTTCCCAGGTCAGATGAGATATATAATCCCTCCAGCCAATCCTGGGTCTACCTTGGGGTTTGGACACTCTCAGAAGACCTCAACATGGAGGCAACCAGGGGCATCCTGATCAGATGTCCAAACCACCTCAACTGACACCTATCGATGATGGGGAGCAGAGACTCTACTTCCACATCCCTCCAGATGTCCGCGCTCCTCACTCTGGCCCTCATTTATCCAGCACAGATTTGGGTGTAGAAATCATCTTACGATGAAGTCCATGTGCGATTTATGAAACCTACATATCTGAAATTTCTGGTAGTGGTGGGCGTATCGCTACTGAAGTATTGATATTTAAAAAGTACTCATTTGCTATCGAGTACGTTTTAAAAGTATCAATAATAAATGACTACTTTAATAAAAGGTCCAACCGTGCACCTCATCCGTTTGCTTGCAGTCGTTCTCGTCTGTTGTGCCAAAAGTCTGCTGCTGCACTGCTTTCCATGTCACGTGACTATGGGACCAATCAGATGGAGCAAACACGCACATACACACTCAAAGCATCAGCACACACACAGTTATTCAGAGTCCTCATGTCTGTATCAAACTGGAGAGAACGGCAGAAATAAACTGCTGCAGCTTTGTGGGATCACTTTCCACAAAAATGCAAAGGCGTGTCAGTACTTCCAGTGTCAAACTACTTTTCATCTCAGTTTTAAAAAACTAATACAAGAGGAGGATTTTAGATTCATGTCTAATCTGCATTGCTCACTTTCCGACTAAAACCACTGATGGCATTTTTCATTGAGCCAAAGCTACAGCTAGTGCAGTTAGTTATAAAAAAGTTCTGACTTTGTTGCATGTGTGATTTATTTTAATTAACTTTGAAAGCATACTTCTAAATCTGTTCCACTTCATTACTGTTTACTAGTTTTTCACCAATAATTTGACTGACTTTTCCAAAAATTTAGATTGTTGTTTGCAGCTTTTTCTCAAACCATGCATTGAATAGTACACAGATTAATTTACTACTTTAAACAGTCCAACCATTAGGTATAGTGGGGCCTGCAAAATAAATTTAATAAGTCCCTTATTGATTAAAAAAAAATATATAAATTGAGTTAAAATCCTGCTTTGAAATATTTTTTACTCTGAATACTTAGTTAATAGTTAAAGATAACTTAAAAATAGTTCAATTTATCAAGATTGATGTGATATATATGTTTTTTGTG
Source organism: Cheilinus undulatus (assembly GCF_018320785.1). Classification (NCBI taxonomy): domain Eukaryota; kingdom Metazoa; phylum Chordata; class Actinopteri; order Labriformes; family Labridae; genus Cheilinus; species Cheilinus undulatus. Next base: position 16,653,789 of record NC_054865.1, read on the forward strand.
TTGTTTTTATTGGCCTTTTTCTATTAATTTGATGATTATGTATACTGCTGCTTTTATAAAGTATCGGTATCCGTGATACTGGTCCTGTATTTACTTGGTATCAGCTTGATATTAAATTTCGCAGTATAGCCCACCACTAACGTCTGGCAGAAGACTAAACAAATCAAGAATTCAAGGACTTCTGTTCTGAACCATATTCTGTCCAAACATAACAGTAGTAATTATTATATTTTAGAGCGTTTGATGCTGGATGTGCTCCTGTCTTATCCAGCCTCCAGACGTGCATCTGTACATAATTTCATGCACAGCAGTGAGTTAGATTGATTATTTAAACTTCAGATATCCAGACTGGTTATGATCTAATCTAAAGTTATTTTTTGGTTTATGGTTAGCTCTTGAACACTTTCTCCAGGTTTATACAGTTAAATAACTTTCCTTCCATTAAACCCTTAACCCAGTGACAGCAGTCTAAATATATGTCCTGTTTAAAAAGCTTAACATTGACTTGGTTTCCTCTCGAGTTTCCGCTTTGTTTTCTACTTGAATAACTGCAGTTTTGTTCTGGTCAATTCTCCCACAATATTTTCTAAGTGATATTACAGTGCACAACAGAACTTTAATCATTATTGAAGGCAGCCTCTCTGTTTATTTGTTTTTTCTTTTTATTTAAATTGATAGTCTAAAGGCACTCTTGTTCATCAAAGATAACAAATAAGGGAACCAGCTGAAAGCTATTCAACATCATTAACAAAGCAATGTTGCTTAGATTGATCATCAAAGCTTTGGTTTAATCTGAAACACATTTTAGTGGTCTTATCTGATTTAATGTTGCCAGATTTAAGCTGCAAAGCAAGTCCACACTGTCTTAAAACTTGCTAACACAAGCTCAGACCTGGTATGGGATTTCAACTTATTTTACACCCAAGCTCAGATTTATAAATGCCAATCTGTGCGTGGAAATGAGTGTACATCAATATTTCTGACGTACGCATGTTTGATAAATGAGGGCCCCTATCTCAAAGGCTGAGCCAACCCCAACATGAACCCGCTATCTCGTTCTTTTGGTCATTACCCAAAGCTTATGATGATACAAGAGGCCAAAATCTAAAGGCAACCTCACCACGTCTTATGAAATTAATATTTTCTATCTTAAAAAAACTGTTTAAGTTAATACTCTTTTGACTCTAAATGTAATAATTTTCCATTATTAACATTTTTTTCTATAAATGGCCAAGGAACCCTACAGGGTCACCTCATTGACTTTGATTTTATAATGAGGAATATGTTTTATATTATATATAATATGTTTTATATATATATTTTATATATATATACCAAAGTAAAACAAAAGTCTTGGGATATCTACCAATAATATTGTAGCGTTGTAAAAGTATTAGCCTCACTATGTATCTAGTCAGTGTTAGCTGTACGCAGCTACACCAGGTACTTAACTCTTTAGTAGATCCATGCTCAGTCCTGTTGCTTTGGAGTACTGATATGGGTAGGTAACAAAAAATATCTAAACACCACTACTTATGATGTCTTGGTCTCATGCTGCTCCGCCTTCCCGCCCGTGCACAGTCCACCAGAGACCCAACAGTATCTCACACCCAGAGCAGGGCTGACTAAGCACTTACCGCTGAGCCTCTCTTCTCAGAGCGAGAGAGGAGCGTCATGCTGAGAACTCTGCCACAGGAAAATAATTAGCAAAGTGGAGCTCTGCCCAAACACACTGGGCTAAATCTAGTACCACTTCACAGACAAACGCAGCCATAAATCTTTCCCTCTGTTTATGTGTTTCTTTCTTTGAAAGTACAGAATCATTCTCATAATCAGGAGGAAAATTATTATTAAAGTTTCAGGACTTTGTTCATCTTTTTAGAGCTAATGCTGGGGGAATTTAAGGTGACACCAACTTTACTGTTTGGTGTCCATCTCACTGTACATGGATATCTGTATTTTTAACTTTAAAGTTAGACCACAGTGTCTTTGGTCACCCAGGCTAAATATAGTCAGCTCCTCCTGAGCAGTCTCCAGTTTCTCACTCCTTTCCGAGAGGCAGGTGGAGCAGAAAGGAGGAGGAAAAGGAGGAGGGGTAACACCCAGTCTTGAATAAATCATCCCCCGACTTTTGACCCATATGAAGCAGGAGGTTGTTTTTGTACTTCTTCTCTCTTTGGCCTCTGCAACCCCCCCTCTATCTCATTCATTTTCTCCTCCACATGACAGGTCAATCTGGATCGATTTCATCTGCCCTCGACGACTGAGACTAACATCCTGGCACCCAGAAATAGAGCTCCCTGTGATAGAAGAGACTCCGACCAACCGTCACTGTTAGCATGCAGCTCCTCGGAGGTTGAGCGAGAGAGGATGTGGGAGCAAAACTATTTAGAAGACATTCTCAGGAGGTAATTTACTGTACAAAGCTAAGCTGATACAAGAAAGGAAAAGAAGGTTGTGAAGAAACACATCATCGTGATGAGATGTGGTGTGTGGGTGATACTTGCTCAGCAAGTTTCAGCCACACCATCATGCCATACATTCTGGGTAGCCTTGCCTACCTGTATGTGCCAGTCTGATCAGTAATACATTCAAAAACTCAGAAACATGCGCCCAAGTCTGCTTTCCTCATTCTATATTTAAACCCCACTCTTTTTCCCACACTTACAGTATGCACACACCTGGTGTTTTATCTTTGTCAGCATATTCTGGGTCCTTCAGCTCCCTGCTGGGCTCTGAACTCCTGTGTCTCTTTTCATGGCAGACCCCTGAGGTGTGCCTGCCTTCATAATACGCACACAAATACATTCAAGTTGCAGGTGAGACACACTTGCAGTCTTACACCAACGTTAACCTCTCTTTATCTCCTCTCCAACTTCTCACAGTTTAAATACACATGTGCCAAGGAAAAAGCCTTTTCTTGTGCATTGGTAGGTTTTTGTTGCACAGTATAGTTTTCTGGTGTAGGCAGTCCTGGCCGGAGTTAGGACACTCTTTCCCCAGGCAAGGACACTGAGACCTGGCTCTGTGTCTCCATCACTCAGCCTGTCCTCCTGGAGCTACGTGGCCAGACTGTCTATCGCCCTCCCCCACTTTTCTCATATGCATGGATTTGCATAAAACAAAGACACGGCTCTGCCTAGTCGCAACCGCTAAGAACGGGATGGACCAGAACAGACCACACCGTGCAGCACACAGCCCCTCTAAGCTGGGCTGGCAGGCTGTCGGAGCCAAACATCAGCATAGTGCCGCGGCATGGCGAGGGGAACGGAGATTTACGAGGCAGACTAAGATAGACACCCTCATGGTTTTCCACTTTCATTCATTTAACATCCGTTCTTGGCATTGTTTATATTCCACACCCCTCGGCGTGGAGCAGAGGGCACCTAATTCACAGTGATGACGTGGGAGGAGAATCGGAGCACTTAAAACACTTCATCTAAAGATGATTTGTCCTTGTCTTCCCTGATGGCTTTTGTCCTGTGTCCCCTCCTGAAGTTAAGTGAAGCTGGAGAAAGGCCAGATCCCACTCCCCACTTAGACAGAATCAACTAAATAACAATTGATACAAATACACGGGCACATCAACACGCCACACGCATACATACATGTGATAATGATCAGCTTCATGAGCTGGGAAGTCAGGAATCAAACCTTAAATTGACTCTTTTCTTTGTTTTTCATGATTAAGAATATTTTTAATTGTTGCTTTGGAAAAATCAATTTAACCTGTGTTTTCTTTGTTTGGATGATGTGTTTGTCGTCCTCATGGGTCAAATTTGGTCAAGTTCTATACTTTTTTTCTTAAATTACCAACGTTATTCCTCTTTCATATGAGCTTATTCCTCACCTTTAAGTTTTAAAATTGTAACAACTTTATTCATTTTTTTTTTACTGTATTTATATTTAGAGAATCATTTGATGATTATAATATGATAAATTTTGGGAGTTTTTTTCTGAAACCATGAATATATTTTTGATGGCAGTAAATAATCACAATTATTGTCCTTGTGGGTCAAAAATGACCCTGTTTGGTTTGCCTCATTATAAATCATATGCACAATTTACCACCCATTTCTGTGGTTAAACTTTTTATCCATTTACATTCTAAGTCATTCATATAAATTTTAAACTTATTTTTATAATGTATAGTCTATGTTGTCAAGAGTTGATTTTGACAGCTAGTTTTAATGTCAGTCTTAGTTTAAAATATTTTTTAGTCTTTATAGTCCAGTGTTAATTTTGTCAGCTGTTTAATTTTAGTCCTAGTCTTAGTTCTCTGTAATCATTTCTACCCTTTTTTGTCTAGTATTGGTCAATAAAACTGAAAAACATTTTAGTCTAGTGTTAGTCAATAAAACCCTTACATTGTTCTTTGATTTTAGTCCAAGCATTAACTCTCTTGCCTGAATTTGGTACCAAACCATGGCAGCGGGTTCTATGCACCCTAACATGGGATCCCTGCTTTCTACTGCTTAGAGGAAGAAGAGCTACAGATATGATGTGTTTTGACAGATTTACCCACAGTGGAGAAATATTAAAGTCTATGTAGTCCAGTGTTATTTTTGACAGCTGTTTTTATTTCAGTCTTAGTCTTCGTCTTTAGTTTAAATACCTTTTAGTTTTAGTCACATTTTACCCTCTATAGTTTTGTCTGGTTTTGGTTGATGTAAAGTGAGAAAAATGTTTAGTCTAGTTTTTGTCAATAAAAAATCCTTACATTAAAGTCTTTACTTTCAGTCCAAACATTTATTTGCTTGCCTGAACAGGTATCAAATCATGTAAGTGGGATCTATGCTCTCTGCCTAACCTGGGGTCCCTGCTTTCTACAGCTGAGAGGAAGAAGAGCTACAGAAATGTGTTTTGACACATTTACCCCTGTGGAGAAATGTCCTGGATTTTGAATGTCTGACGAAAACTAAATGACAATTTAGTCTCAGAGTTTTAGTCATCAAAGATGTATTTTAAGCTAGTCTTAAGCTAGTCGATGAAATTGACACTAGAAGTCTATGTTGTTTCATGTTTTAATTAACATGAAATTAAACATTTTTAGTGTCAAATTTAGCCAAAACAGTGACATTTGTTTGTATTAACAATCTCATGAACATTTGGTGAGGGATTATTTTTCAGTGATAGCACATAGTCACACTTCTTGTCCTAAAAGGGAGAAACTGACCAGGTCTAGTTTGTCTCGTTATAAAGCATGAGATATATAATTCTATGTTACATCTTTTCTCACAGACTGTATTGCTTATTTAACTCTTGTTTTTGAATTACTGATAAATGATTGGGTTCATGTTTAATTCTAAATTCTAGATTAATTTGGATCATTAAAAAAAAAGGTACATGATAGGTAGAGGTCATATCTGACTCATCTAAGTCAATCACAATTAATAGATAAAAAACAAAGGACAAAAATATTCCAGAAATAAAATGACACAAAACTTGAGTTGTTATATAAATATAAAACCTTACTTGTCAGAATACGGGGAATTTATTTCAGGTGGGATTTCAAATACACATAGAAAAACAGAACAAGTCGTGGGTTTGTTTGAAGCTTTAATCAAAAATATCAGCTGATTTTGGTAATAAGGGGTGTAAGTGGGGTGTTCGGTCATATGTCCCCAAAAGTGGTGTGAGTAGGTAGGGGTGTGTTTGTGTGTGTGTCTATATTTGATGTTGAGTAAAACTGGGGATTTGGTGTCTCATCCTGGGACACCCTGGGACTTATTTGACCCAACTATAAGTTTTTAAAACACTCATAATTCATAGTAAAGATTTATCATCTAGGGTATTTGCAAAGTGTGTGCTAGGAACCCATGCATGTTATTTGACATAATCCCGTATTTATTTAGTAAAAACTTTTGACAACAGGTCAAAAATGACCCAAGGGCAACATAAAGAATAAACAGTATTTATGTTTACATTCCTAGCCTGCACACCTATCTGTACTCTAGTCTACAACCTTATTCTTTACTCTGTCTCTCTTCTTCTGTCAACACAATCTTTTACCAAAAATTCAACATGCAGTTTACATTTGAACGAGTGGTGTTGTTGCTGTTGATCCAAGAGAGCTGAAAATTGTACGTCTGTATTGTGTGCTTTTTCTCCTTCATGGATTGAAATGAGGTTTTAAATGCTCACAGTGTGCTGCAAAGTTATGGAATTGAGGAGAGACAGTAGGAGATTGGATGTTGAGAGATATCGACAACATAAAGAAGGCGTGTGCTCTTTAGCATATGAATAGGAATTGACAAACTATGGTACATTATGTGTCCATTATAGAAGCCTGCAGCTGCTATAAAACTCTCACTATTATAAGTGGTGACTGTATGCACTCTACTTAATATGAGAGTCTTATATTAATGAATAATTAATCTAGATTTCATTGTGTAGGTATATAATTGGAAAATAGAAACAACATTACCAGTAGTAATGTTTGAATTATGTCTGACAGCTTGTTAGTCTTGTTTAAATTTACTGACTTTATGAAGTTAAAATACAGTGGAGAAAAGGTAAAAAAGCAGAGTGAGATGAAGCAAGAAGTGTTTTACCTCAGAGAGCCGAGGGCACGGAGGAACGGGGCCGGAAATCACAGATGGAGGAATTTTCTCGACGACCTGAAAGAACAGATAAGATTGAACAAAACACATAAGAAAAGATAAATGAATATCAATGCAAATACACATGCTGTTTTATTCTCTACTCCCTCTGATTCTTTTATTGTGTGTGTCGCTCTCCGCCACCCTGGCGCTCACGCACGCACATTTTTATACATACAGACGGATGAGCACAAACAATCACACAGAAACAAGGAGATTCATTCCAAGAGAGATTCACTCTCACCTTGTCTGTCTGCTGAAACAGTACATGTATCATAGTAAGCGTTTGATGCGGGGGGAAATGTAAAAATTTGCATGCAAATAGATTCTACAGGCAGAAGCCATGCATCAAAACACTGTAACCACAAGAGACAAAACTTAAATATCTAAGCACACAGAGCGCTGTGGCAAAGAAAAGGCAAAATAGTTCCATGGCGAGGCCATTACTCCTGATAGTTTTATTAAATTACATAATTAATTGCTCTGTGAGGAAGTGAATTTATCATGCAGGGGAATAAACAGAGGGTTGTAATGCCTTTTCTGCTGTCTGACACTATCTGAAAACATGCACAGGCATCCTTAATCATCATAATCCTTATTTCAGGGTTCCTACACACTTTTAAGAATCAAACTTAAGACTTTTGAGAAAAATTAACACCATAATATGTGAAAGGCATGTCAGACTATTATGTACACTGGAAGAAGTTGAACAGTCTGGTTTAATTCACTGTTAATGAAATGTCAAATACAATAGAACAAAGAGATGTTTTGGCCATAAACACACAAATTTGAATGCTTCTTCAATATATGTTATAGTGATGTTTATCATCACATATGCAACAAGCATATGCTAAAAAAAGAATTATTAAATTGAATAAATATAGGCAGACAAGAACGACTGGATAAAGACTCGTCTCAGTCAAAATACCTTTTAAAATCTGAAACCACTCACTAGTAGAATTAAGACTTTTGGTGGCTTAACATTTATAAAACCCAGTGAAAAACTTTATAAGGACCTGTAGGAACCCTGTTATTTTATTTTGCACTCCTATTTAAACAATAACTAAGCTGTTTGTTCCACAAACATGGAGCAATCTGCGCTTTTTGATAAGAATGTGATTGATATATAATTACAAAATTACTCAACTCTACATAGTATAACCTGCAGGAAAACAGAAGAGTTGCATGGTGACATTAGACGTTCAGCAGGGATTCTTACATATATGTATGCATTATAAACTTTCATCAGAGTTAAAACAGCTAGCTTTTCAGGACATTTTAGAACTAAGCTGAAAATTTGACTCCACGCAATCTGCCTTAAAAGAAGAAAAGAAAAAAGGCTTGAGCACTTTGCAAGTGCTTTATTTCTCCTGCTGTGGATGTTTTCTGTTTTCTTTTACAGTTTAGAGCACTGTATGAGCTGAAGAAGGAAAATACTGTCCAAGCAAAAGCATTAAACTCAAAATTAATTATTGCTTTCTTCATTTGGGGTGCTTTTTTCAAGTCTGCCTTGCCACAACTTTATAATTCTTCAAACAATGTGTCTGCTTTGATCATTTAATTGCACCACTAAAACTAAGCATTAATACATGTACCACATGCTTTTTATCATTAAAACTTAAAAACCTGTATCCCACTTTGAAAGATTATAATCCCTCTCCAATTTTTCTTTTCAACTCTGCCACCTTTTGTGCAGTGGGACTGCTGAGAGATGGTGCTGCATTTATTTAAGTCACGGGCTCTTGGTTTGGGTCCTTTTACAGACATATAAAATTACCCCAGCAAGTCCCGACCACCTCATTACCAACATAACCTGCAGCCAGTCTTTCAAGGACAACTCTCTAATGACACGGCGCGTATCCGCTTAATGTCTATTTGAAGCACGCCGTGACTTTCTGCCACAAAGAACGAAGGAAATGTATAGAAAAGAGCAGAGCGTACTCTGATAAAATAAGCTGCTTAATTGATCCCTGATGTCTGTTTCATTCTGCAGCACTGAGTGTTTCTGTACTCGACCTCTCATGCACACTGTAAAGTGAGAGTCTCTGTATCTGAGCATTCACAGATGTGGATGCCACCTGGTTAAGATGAGACACCTGACTACTGTTACTATTTCCTCTCTGCACATCCTGTGTGTTCTCTGTCTGTGGCACTATTTTCAGTGGCAAACACATGATTTTACACTTTAAAAACAAAAAAATGTGACCTTTTCATTAAATATATATTCCCTAAAGTCCATCTATAGAATATTTTATTTTTTAATAGGACTTGCTGGTAATCCTTGTAGCAACACCAAAGTGTTTATACTTTGCATCAATTATAATTAATTTATTCTGCACAAACTTCTCCAGAAAAGCTCTTAACTTTAAAAAAAATCTTTAAATTGAATCATGCAATTCATATCTATTTACAAGCTTTTATGCAAGTGTATATAAAGTGCTAATTTTTAAATAATTTTGCACTGATTGATCAGTGAGTGGGTCAGAATAGTGACATTTCTCAATCTTTGCATGGCTTTTCTCACCACTGAAGTGAAGACTGAGAATGAAAATGTCACTGAAGGGAGCCCGCTCTGACTCAGATGATATTTTAATAGCGCTCAGCTTTAAATACCACTGGTTGCTTTGTTGTGTCTTTGCAGCCCCCACATTAAAAATCCATGAATGACATGAGTGTGAGAGAAAAAATAACTGCAGTCTGTGATCATCATGGGTGCTACAAACATTACCACATAATGCCCATTACACCACTGTGATTAGTTAAACCAGCGCAGATGATGCTTTATTTATATCATCCTTATTGCCAACTGACAGTAACCTTTTCTCCTCTTCAAAATAATTGAAAAAAAGTTAAAGAACACTGTCCTACAACTTCTCTGTTTGTGGTTACACTTTGTCTGCAGCTTTTAGCATTCCCACGCCCACAGAATGTTACTATTTTACTGCCTTGCAAACTTATAAATATAGTTTTAGAGGAATCATGTCTTCTTAAAGTTGTTTTTGTGTTAAAGTTATGAGATTTGTAGGAAAACATCTTTTAGAATGGATAAAACTGAGCTGTACAAACTCTCTAAGACGGTAATGAAATACAGGAAATGGACAAAAGACTAGTAGCAATGAGCAGACTTGAGTTTACTGTGTAGTGTACCATGTCGGATGTGCCTGTACATCTCATTCAGACGGTTCTGGGCAGAGGAAATGAGCGTGAGCTCCCCAGGGCAGGGATTACTCTAATGACTTTGAGAGCAGCCTCACGCGCTCTAACTTCTGGCCTCTGCTTATTCTTTTCTCCAAAAGATGACAAGAAAAAATACACATGCATGGATAGACACCTACACCTTTACACATGCAAACAGGTGTAAATCGACTGTGCACACCTTGTGGGTGCTGTGATTTAAGAGATGCATGAGCATAAACAACAGATCCTCTGCAGCTCCTCCTCTGGCTCCAAGTTAAATCTGTAAGAAGTCAGACACCTGTCCGGTTCTCTTTTTGGGTCTGTCAGTGGGGTGCTGATAACTTGAGTGAACATTGTGCTGCATCTCAGGCTGTCAGCCTGCAGAGCGCCAACGGTCCAACGTTCCACATGAGTGCATCATTGGAAAATCGATAGATTTATCACTTACATAACCATTGCACAGTGGTGCCATGGATATAACAGGAACCATCTTTTGCAAATTAGATCTGCCTTCACGCAAATGTTGTTTAGCTTGTAGACTGAAGAATCTGAGGGGACATCATGCAGGGCCTTGAGTGTATTTGTACTCTCAGACTGATGTGTGTCTTTTCATTTCTATTCAGTGGATGATGGCTGTTTCAAGTGCAAGAACATAAGAGGGCTAACTGGTCTCTAGGTCACAAGGAGCAAAATAAAAAGTCAAACAGGGTGGCTCATTTTTTACATGCCACCCTAAACACATGAAAAAGCCAGCACACAAATCCCTAGCCTTGCTCTTGAATAAAGAAGAAAAATGTTTCCTCTCTGAAAAAGCAAGTGAAACATTTTCTTTAAAGGGGCCAGAGCAAACAATTATCCTCCCTGAAGTGATTCAATTCATTGTTGTGGTTAATGTGAAATATCAGAAAAATAAAGCAGCACTGCTGCTCAGATCAAATCGAGGTAATTAGATAAATTGAGGAAGAAGGAGAGCGGCTTGGCTGTAAATTGCATGGTGTGTGCATGCTAAGACCCAACACTGGCACAGCTGCATGGAGCCGCACTCACGATTTATCATCTCTACATCGCAGGAGCCAGCGGCCCACACCACTATTAATCATCTGCAAAATCATTTAATTCAGCCCGAGCCCGACTATTGTCTCAGTCTCTCCCCTCACTCTGGGCGAATCAGCCACCACAGCAGCACGAACACCTCAGAGGAAATCACACAGAACAGGCCGGGGTACAAGTGAGGGGTTAACGCTTGCCTTTTTTTTTCTTTCTTTGCTTTCTTTCTTTTGGACAAGCTGTACAGAAAACCATCTGACAGATGGTGCAGAATATTGCTTTTTTATTTGACAAGTTTCAAATTCTAAAGTGCATTAGTAAGGAAAACAGCTGATCACTCTGCTTTCTGTTAAAACTCGGACAGTGTGGTTAATTTTTCTGAAAGCTGCTCTTTGTATACATCCTCTACTTACAGCCGAGCTGCAGAAAAGCTGACAGATCCAGACTGAAGCTGCCCTCAGAAACCTTCCTCAAGTACACTTTGGCACATTTCTCTTCCTGTTTCAACAAATTGTTCTGGAACAGTTAAACAAGATGCCCACAAGCCTTTCTCTTGTCTTTGAATCTAAGAAAAAACTTCAAGTAGTCATTTAAGTTAAAACAGAGCAAAAGTAATGTAGCAAACGTTTTAACAGCAAGATTTGGAGCAGCAGCTCTGAGCGGTTCTGCCCACCGCAGTGGCTGACTTACATTGGCACCTCTCTGGCACCCACTCACATGCCTGACATGACTGTGCCCTCACTGCACCTCCTCTCTGATGGCACCAGAGCAACACTCAGGACAGGCTCACTGACAAACAGGATAACACAGGGTGAAGTTGGGGGGGGGGGGGTCTCAAAACGATGACAGGCTGATGACAGAGAGCACACAGTGTCCGAAAAACACACGTGCAAAAGAGCACAGGAAGCATGCAATGTGACCAAAAAGGCCAACAAAGAGCAATCATATAAAACATGCAGAGCACAAGAAAACGACACACTGCCATTCAGAGAAACACACACTTTGCATTCATGTCTGTTTAAGTTCAAAGACATGCAGACTCATACAAACACATTTCAGAGGTCACATTTCACAATAAAATGAACAAGATGTATTCAGATTTATCATCTTTATCTCCCTGGGTCCCCAATTTATGCTTGAGAAAAATTCAGATATAATCTACAAATAAATCATCACACTCAAGATCATTATGAAGAGACTGTAAAGAAAATTCTGGGTGGAAATGGAGATATTCACACAGAAATGATCATTATTCATGTTTTAGTTTAGTCTGATCATTATATAGTGTAAGAGATGTTTCTTTTTTTTTAAAGGAAAGATTTGATATCAAACAGTAGCATGTGGAAACAAAAAAAAAAAAAAATGAAATGTAGGCCATTACGTGTCTTAATCTTTCTTTGTGGCTTCTTGTACTGATCTCTTACACCGGACCTGCATCTGTCACCTTTTTTATCAGGAAGAAGTTTGAGAGTGGAAAAAGTGTCTCAACCTCACTTACTTTCTGTATCCCCCCTACAGTGAAAATGACTTTTAAGTGTAAAGAGATATTTCTGCTACACTCAGACTGGCCTGTTTAAGTTCAGTGTTGAAGATCACACAGCAGCAGATGTGTTAAAATGTGGGCATCATGTTTTGATTTTGTTTCAATCAGAAAATCAAAAAAGGACAAGTCAAAAGAAAAGTGAGAAACATATTGAAGACACTTACATACATTTATTGCATATCATTTAATTGTATGAAATGAAAAAACGAGCACATATGAACATCACATATGGTTAGTGAGTGAAATAGTTTTGCACAGCAAAATATATAATATACTATATATAAGAAGGAAGATTAATTAACATATCCTCATGATTTCTTGGCGAATGAAACTCCCTCATTTTGTACAGGCAGGGTGTCAATCCCTGACGATCTAACAATGTCCAGACATTATTGATTATAGTATTTGTTATTGCTTCGCAAATATGGGGTTTGTCTAAGACAAAACAACAGTCTCTCCTGAACTGAAACAAAGAATGAAAATGTTCATCTTTAGATTTAACTTTATCCTGAACTCCCACGTGAACACAGGCGCTGATTTTTAGTGCATCTCAGTCCAGAAGACTTCAGCTCGTTGAGGACGCACCTTTCCAAAAGCATAGCAATTTAATATTGAGGGATTTTTAAGTCCATCATTTTAAATTTGAAATCAAATGGAGCTGCCACACTTCTGTTTGAAGCACATGCTGCCAAAGCGCTGTTTATGCACTGCACAATATACTGCTCTTTGTGTAAACTGGAGCCGAGCCAATTTCTCTAAAGTAAAAAAAAAAATCACTTTTACGCAGCAATAATATCTTATTAATCTATGCTCCAACCTGTGGCACATTATCTTGGATTATTAAACTTAAATTATACTTTGAAAATGTTTTAAAATGCAGAGTGGAATATCTTTAAATAACAATAAAGCAACATTTTAACTTCCAGGAAGGCGTTTTTTTTCTTATTTCCTCAGTCTTTTTTTTCTCCCCGCCGATCCACTTGCAGCAGGAATGCTTTTGCGCATTCACTGCAGCCGATGGTGGTGCACTTCAACACAGCTGAAACGCACTGGTATACATTACAAGGTGGAGGGGGGAGGGGGGTGAGGGGTGGGAAAGTCCTGTCACTTTTTTGTTGCTGTCCCAAAAAAGTGAGGAGGCCATAAATGAAGTATGAATGCCATGCTGGAGTCCGACAAAAAAAGGACATCTTCAAGCACAAAAAAAAGAAAAAAAAGAAAAAAAAAAGAAGAAACCATACATGTCCAGCATGCAGGTACAGTTCAATAACACATCTCTGTAAAAACAATGAATAGTTTGTGATGAAAAGTCTTTTCGTTGCTCAACACAATAACAAGCAAACGCATGAGATGAGGTGGCGTCAAACGGCAGGCTCGCAGTCCTCCAAGTTTGGCAGACAAAAAAAGGGGCAAAGTAATGAAAAAAAAAGACCAAAAACATACTGTCGATGGATGCAGGCTGGACAGGAATCTGTACACTGAATTCAAAGAAAAGTGATGAAAAAAAGGCCAAGTTGATGAACTTTATACTCGGTGCGTGCATGCACTCTCAGGGTTCTGCGGCATAAAGTTGGATCAACTTTAAAGAAAAATCATATTTACTCAAACACTGCAAGTCTGATAAACAACGATGAAAAATGTCGACAAACAGGCTAAGTAGGCTATAATATTCTTTGTATGATAGCAAAAAGTAGATGAAAGTCTGTTTTCTGAATCTCCAAAATGAAAAAGACGGACGACACAGCCTCAAAATCTAAAAACAGCCGCAGACATGAGTAAACTCTGGTTTGAAAAAAAATGTATAAAATAAAAAAAATTGAAAAGTCGACAAATTAGTTCTTGGTCTAGGCATTTCAGCCAAATGAAAAAAAAAGTTTGATAATGAAAACTTTTTAAGCTGGGGTGAGAAACTCATCTGATAATCTCTTTTTTTCGCGGTAATGTGGAGACTCACATGAAAAACTCCGGGGATGAAGGGTTGTTGTCGCTGCTGGATCCATTTTCTCTGAAGCCGTTGCTGATGAGCTTCTCATACTTTTCTTTGTACGCGTCCCTCTCCCGGACCAGCCTGGAGATCTCCTGCTTTAGGTGGTCGACCTGCTGCATGAGTTGCGTCTTCTCCCCCTCCAGGACGTGCCGCTGCTGGACCCGCTTGTACCGGCAAGACTGCGCGTAGCCTCTGTTCTTTAGGGTCCTCCTCTTCTGTTTCAAGCGGATCACTTCTTCCTTGCTGACCCCCCGTAGCTGCCGGTTGAGCTCCCGCACGGACATGGTGACCAGCTGCTCGTCCGTGAACCGGTCGTCCAGGCGCATGTGTTGGTGAATTGTCCCCGAGGTGCCGTTGGACTGGACGCCCTGCGCCTGGTGGTGGCTGCCGCTGTGGTGGTGATGGTGGTGGTGGTGGTGTTGCGCTCCGTTCTGAGCGGCTGCCGCAGCGATGACTGCCGACACCACCGCCGCGGCGGAGCCCATCTCTTCCCCGGCCATGGTGCCTCCTGCTCCGGCTGCCCCAGCAAACTGCTGGCCCCTGGCATAGCCATCAAAGGACTGGAGCTGGTGACTGCTGTTGATCAGCGCCTCGACTGCGTCTTCGGGGCTGAAGCCCAGCGCCTCTGGATTCAACTGCTGTTGGTAACCGGACATCCAGTAGAAATCCTCTATGTGTGTCTTCTGCTCGCTCCCCGAGCCCGGACTGGGCGCCGAGAAGCTTGGAGAGGGGGGCACCGAGCTGCACGGCGTGCTCATCGGGGTGGAAGACAAGGATCCCCCGGCGATAAGGCGACTGCACTGGCTGATGTTGCGATCGGGCTCCACCGGCTCCTTTTTCACTTCAAACTTCATCAGATCGAAGTCATTAACATATTCCATGGCCAGGGGACTGGTGGGCAGGTCGGAGTTGCTCATTGCCAGCTCTGATGCCATCCTCTTGCTGCTGACAGTCCTCCAAACGGGGTGAAGCGCAGCTGTCAAACTGGGTTGGTTGTGGAGAACGTGAGCCAGTTTGATTTTTGAGCGTTTGTCTTGAAACTGAAAAATGAGCTTTTCTGCGTCCTTCTTGCAGGCTGTGCGAGGAGTTTTTCTTTTCTGCAGAGTCTATTGCACAGACACAGCAGTGCCGTGCGCACGGGTAGCGGAGTCCTTTTTCAGCATGTGAATTCGGCGGTTTTGGATTTCAAACATTTAACACTTTACGGGTTTCCTCATGAATGCATTGCGCACGCGGAGAGGGAGAAGAGCCGAGAGTACGGGAGTGAATGCAGCCTGGCACGTTAGAAGCCGCTGACTGCTGGGGCCGATTTTTTAGAGGGATCACAGCAGATGAGTTTAAGAGCATTGTAGCCGCCCTGACGTCAGGCTGCAAATGCGAAATTGACTCGGACGAAGAGCCAATAGGGTCGCACACTCCGGGAGCTAATTAACATATTAGTAGCCCACAGAAACAAAACTTTTCACAACTGTCAAAGGCCATCAGCTGACTGTCAGCTGGGACACGGACTCTTAACTCTTTGGCTGCTACGAGTCTAACTTTAATCTCTGTTTATTTAAAGAGCAACAGTTTATATGCGTCTGTTTCTTTTATGGAGATCCGTGCGTAAAAGTCGGCTTTTACGCAAGCTGCAAATTCCTTCACATGGGAACATTTCTTAAATAGATTCATGATTATAGATTCAAAAAAGACAAGACAGACAGACAGACAGACAGACAGACAGACAGATAGATAGAGAGATTGATTGATTGATTGATTTTCTTTTTATAAACTCCACCAGGAGTATCCAAAGGGCTCTTGATAGAAAGCATCAAGTATTTTACCTTATAAAGTTACTTAAAAATTATATATATATTTATATATATATATATATATATATATATATATATATATATATATATGTTTTAACTGTTTTCAATGCAGCATATTTTAAGCACTGCTATCCCACCAAAGAAAAGCCCCTTTAACTTATAAAAATCACTACCAAGTTTTTATTTTATTTAAGATATTTAAACAGAGACAGAAGACAAATGCCATGAAATTACAATGTTAGTTCGGGGTCTTTTCACATAAAGTATATGAGCTGGATTGAGGAGGTTTGTCATGTGTCTGGCACCCTTATAAAACTCAACACTGCCACCTTTTGGACATGCCAGCGCATGGGATTCCCCCCTCTCAATCACTGCAATAGACACCAGTGTCAATAACAGACTGAAGATCTTCTTAAAGAGATGAAAATTATGCTTTGTTTTCACAATACATCAGGATAAAATGTTAATTTCTTTGTATTTCACCAACAAGAAGACAGCACCAGTGTAAAGAGTTATGTAAGAGAGTCAAGGCAGCAGTTCATGGAAGTGGAAATGAATACCAATGAACCCGGTGTTCTATCCAAACTGATATTGTGTCTCACAGCCATAAACATCGCTTTATCTAAGCACCAGCCCAGTTTTGTTGTTGTGGAGTCATATAATAAACCCTTCCTGAACATTGCTCTTTATCTCAGTTCAGAGGTCTCCTACTTTTAATTGACTCAGTCACGTCCTCACTGCTAATCTGTGAGTCCTGTGAAGCTGCATGGGAAGCTACCATGGGCCATGTGGACCAAACACATAAAAAACTCCAAGAATATGCAATTTGATATTATCTGGGGCATATAGGTTGACATTAGTGGTAGTTTCATTTCTCACATTTACAAAGAAGAAAGCTTGCTCCAAACTGGCACATGCAGTTTTAATGTCCTGGCTTGTGAATGTAACTTTATAGAATCATCATGTATTTTCTTTATTTATGTCCAGTTATTACAGTGATAGCAAGACACTCTTCTTGAGGTTTATATGTCAGAAAATTAGACAAAATCTAAAAGATAAAATGTACACAACTTCAGTGAAGACACAAATTTACATCCCAACTTAAACTAAAGAATTTTCTTGATTCATTGACTCGTCAGCAAAATACATGATTAATTGAGAACTTAAGTTATTTTTGTGCATTTAAACAAAATAGTATTTGTAACCAAAACTGATGTGTTTTTTTTAATTTCACCACTGCATTAACCACAGATGTCAGACAGGTTACTACATTTATCATTAGGAGATAAATCCTTACCATGCCTATAAAATGTAATCACCACCTCGGATGTTTAACCCTTTTATTGAATTTATACATCAATCATGGTTAAAATAATTTGGCTTAAAAAACACACAAAAAACCCTCTTTAAAGTCAAAGGGAAAACAGATTTCTGCAAAGACATGTCAATTAAATAAAAATGTATTGTAAAATAAGTGATTACACAAATATTCTCCCCCTTCAAGTCAGTTTTTATTATATGCACTTTTGGCTGCAAATACATCATTGAACCTCTGTGGATAGGTCTCAATCAGACTTGCACATCTGGACACTGCAATTTTACTCCATTCTTCTTTGCAAAACTGCTCAAGCTCTGTCAGGTTGCATGGAGATCAGGTGTGAACAGCCGTTTTTCAAGTCCAGCCACAAATTCTCTATTGGATTGAGGTCTTGGCTTTGACTCAGCCTCTCCAGAACATTCACCTTGTTGTCTTTAAACCACTTCTGTGCAGCTTTCTCCGTATGCTTCAGGTCATTGTTCAGCTGGAAAAAAAAACTACCAAGCTGGAGTTCTCTTGCAGACTAAGTAAGATGGCCCTCCAGGATTTTCCTATACTTTGCCACATTCATTTTACCTGCTACCTCTACAGGCCTCCAGGGTCAGCTGCCAAGAAGCATCCCCACACCATGATGCTGCCACCTCAGTACTTCACAGTGTGGATGGTGTGTTTGTGGTGGTGTGCGGTATTTGGTGTCCACAAAACACAGCATCTTATCTGACCAGATGACCATTAAGCACCATTTTGATCTCATCAGACCAAAGAACTTTTTTCCACTTGACTGGGTATTATCCCATATGCTTTTTAATGAACACTGGTCAATATTTAACAAGAGTTTTCCTCAACAGTGGCTTTGTCATTGCCCCTCTTACACGTGTCACATTTCTTCCATTTCTTGATGATGGATTAGCTGAACTTGGGTGCATGTTCAATGCCTTGTATTCATCATCAAACTTACACTTTTCCATAACCTTTTCTCTAAGTTGCTTGGAGTGTTCTTTTGTCTTCATGGTTTAATGGTAACCAGGAATACCGACTCCAGACACAGGTGTCTTTGTACTACAATCACTTAGGACACATTCACTGCACTCAGGTGATCCTCATTTAACTAGTTGTGACACTACTAGCACCAGTTGGCTGGACCTCTGTTGAATAAGGTCAGTCACTTTAAAGGGTGAGTAATAATAGAGTCACTTATTTTAACTTAACATATATTTGTTTAATTGATATTACTTTGTAAAAATCAGTTTTCCCTCTGACATTAAAAAAAATTCTTCTTGTCAAAAAAAAAAAAAAAAAAAGAAGTCAAATTCTGTGGACCATGACTGATTTATAAAATCAATGAAAGGGTAAAACATCCAAAGGGGTGAATACTCTTTATAGGCCCTCCCTGTTTGGGCAGTAATCGCTTAACCCAATTTACTTGTGAAATGATGATGAACTGGCAATTTGCTCACTCAGAAACAATGCATTTGGTTTGCGAAAGGAGTGATGTAAACTATACCCAGGCTCGCTCTCAGTGGCCAGTCAGTGTTGATTTCTTTTGTGGCCTCCTCTGACATGCTGCTGACAAATAACCGTTTCTTTCCTGTGACAAAAGCCTATAATCATAGTCTGTCTCTCTGTCTCTCTCCCTCCAAGTGTATGACTTCATCTGTGCAACTGTGAGTATTTTTGGATTCTGGGGTGCACACTATTTAATGACAGGGCCAAATCAGTCACATCCCTGCTGCCAAAAGCAGTGGAAGAGGATCCTCCAATCAGAGATATTCTTATAACCGTACGTAGCTATGGCTGTTCTAAACTGCAGCTTTGGTGGTGTAGCTCAGTATTTTTATGTATAGATGCAGTGGAATCACTCATCTTCTGCTTTCTTTCTTATAAACATGGTGTGTAAGTGTCTTAAACATGATGTTCTGATTATGACGAATTCTGATGGATTTACTCATGGAAGAAAAGCAAGCAGAATGTCCATAACAGAGTAAAATAAGGAGTAAAATGAACACACATGTAGTGTTTTAACTTACAAAAGGTAATCTATATGCAAGTGAATGGAACACCACGTGTTTAGCTCCAACAGAAGTCAAATAGGACTCTATTGTTCCTATTTCCATTCTGTTGCCTTGTCATCTGTTTGGACTTACCTGTTCATGGGAAAGCACAGCAGTGGCACCGTTCCCCGGGGTACGGCCACAGCCGAGCGAGACTAATACACAAACGAAGGGAGAGCTCATTAGTCATGACAGAAGAAAGTGGCGGACCTAATTTAGCTGCTTTTGTGCCTTTGAAGTTATTGATGATGCAGAGTGGAGAGAGATCTACAATATGTGGAGGGGATCTGTGAAGAGGATGTGAAAAAGCTGGGAGGAGTTCTTGTAATGAAGTGGAAAAGCAACTCAACATTACAATATCATCTGAGAGGTGATTTCTGTTCTCAGACTTTTTAATGCTACAATTGGAGCACACATTATGTACATCAGCAGCAACCATAGAAAAGAGAGGAGTTTGGTTGTTAAAGCAATGCTCCTGAGAGGAGAAATCTCTCATTTTTAAAAAATGGTTTGGAGGCCTGTGTTGCAAAGTTTAGAATCACTCAGCCATCAGTAACACAAGCTTTTCACAACCTGGCACACACAGGCTGTGTTTTTGAAACCTTTGTGTACATTATATGTCTGACTTTTACTTTTATCCCAGATAAACTCTATTCAGCTCTTAAAATCTAAACAGGGCATTTTTAGAAGAACTTCTTGCTGTTATCCAAACCTCTTTAAGGAAGGCCATTGAACTCTTGGTTAGCATACCTCAAAATTATGATCCTGATATGACTACTATTAAGATTACAGAGTGCATTCCTTTGCAGTATGACTTAGCAGAAGTCTCTTCTGGTGTTGAAAAATAAAGCCAATGCAGAAGTGCATAAAACTGCAGTACCTCCGAGGTCCACTAGAGGCTGGCTGTAAATGTCTCAGATATTCCATGCTAAAATGTCCATAGAAACATTTATAGGAACAAAAGTAGTTTTGGTCTTTATAGCTCATTCCCTAACTATGTGAGGGGGAATTAGTCATAAATAATTTGTTTTTATCATATTAAGAGTTTTGCATGATTAGTGGTGTTGCTGATTTCACATTGTAGCTATATGCCAGAAAGGCCCATCTCAACAATAGTCCTCTTTATCTGTTACTATGTTGACCAAAAGTAAGTTAGAAACAGCACTGGCGACCAGCCATCACTTGGCTTCAAAACTGCTAGTTTAGGCCACTGATACCACATCCATATTTTATACAGTCAGTGGGTATATGTGTATGATGTGGCTTTGATGGGGCAAGGTAGCCTTCTATTGTTTTAATGGTTGTAGGTGAGTCTTATAGGGTGAAGCCCCCCCCCCGGCCCCTCCTTACTTCTGAGAGGAGGACTGAGAGCTGTGAAACCAAAAGGTGTTTAGGCCTCTATGATGAAAAGAACACAAAAACAATAACATAATAAGAATAATAAAATAAACATGCTTTGATTTCCACATGGTATGAACATTGTTTGTACTTAAATATTTGGCTGGACAT
Source organism: Cheilinus undulatus (assembly GCF_018320785.1). Classification (NCBI taxonomy): domain Eukaryota; kingdom Metazoa; phylum Chordata; class Actinopteri; order Labriformes; family Labridae; genus Cheilinus; species Cheilinus undulatus. The sequence goes on from NC_054865.1 coordinate 16,674,834, forward strand.
TTTGATTTTTCAGAAGCATTTTTAAAGAGATATTAAAACAACACTGGATCACTAAATCAGTCAGAAAGACTTGGGTAAAATATTTTTTCCAACATACAAAGGGCCTAAAACATTCATTCATTTAGTCATTCATTTAAGAGTTTTTTGTCTGCATTTAGATCTACAGGCCATAGATTGTATCATATATGGATGTAGTCTCAGTGACATCTTCTTTAGTTTCAGAGGTGGCGTTATGAAGCCCAGCTACGGTGGAAGCTGTACTGGAGTTGCTGTTTCAAGCTCACTCTCCATTAGACCAGCAAAAGGCAAAGAGGAGGAGCTGAGGCAGGCCTTAAACCTCCTGGCAGACAGCTACAACATGCTTGCCCATGCTTGCTGATCCTGCATGGCTTCTAGCCTTAGAATAATAAAAAAAAGTCTTAAAAAATGTCTGTTTGTATAAGTGTATGCACTGTTTATGCCAGACCTGAAGACAGGTCTCGCCAATCAGCACTGTTTGAGGAGAGTGAAGAGATAGATATGGGTGGGGAAAAGTTGTATCTTGAACCGATAGCAATGGCTGCCTCCAGTGTAGCGGTTAGCTTGGATGTAGCTGAAGTTGTTTTTTTTTTTTTTTTTTTTTTTTTTTTTTTTGGACCTGGACCACACTAAAACAAGAGCTAGGGTCACACTCAAAATTTTTATGATGGCAAAAAATGTTTCCACTCTTCTTCTCTCTGCTTTGGCATGAGTTTGTGTTGCTACATGTGGGTTTGAGTTGTGCTATGAGCTGGTGTACACAGTGGCCATTGTCAGGGTAGTGATTAGCTTGGATGTAGCTGTAGAAAAGTGTCAGTTTAATCAGAACTTGACCGCATTTCTTTATTAAAACAAGAGCAACCCCTTAGCTTGAAATGTGACCCGGATTTAGTCTAGCAGTTTCATAAGAATCTGCTTTGAACAGACAATGTAATGAGTATTAAAAAGATCAGATTTACCTACTCTGAAAAAAAAAAAAATCAACTTTGTACGAAGTGAACATCTGGCCGAGTCCAAAAATGGCCAATGGTCCAAAAAGCAAACAGAAAGAAAACAAAGCCAAGAGGTAAACATAATTCATACATATCACATTTCTGACCCTTGTTCACACTGCTGCAACATTTTGTAAGTTTGCAGAGTTTTGCAGGACATCTGCCATTAAAAAGTTAACAAATGCAACCCTACAACTCAAATGTAGCAATAAAAGGATGAGTGTCATGTAGATTAGAGTACTGGTGGTGATTTCAGTCAGAACTTGTCTCACTATGGTGAGTGATAGGAGCCACTGAGAGAGAGCAGAGGTCAGTGAGTTGTTTGCTTTATATCTGTTAGACTGTGAGTCTTGTATGAATGGTTGGGGGGGTCGTTCAGTTCCAGACAGAGCTTGATAAGGCCATCTAATCAACCTCTTTGCATTCCAACTTCCAACACCTGCCCCTAACCTGAGACTTCCATGTCTTCATGTCTGAATAAAGTACAGTTTATGGCACCTGCAAAAGACAGAAAAAATCCCACTATATTTGGATTTTTTAAAAAACTTTAAAACCAAAAAGACAGAAATAGAATCTGCGTTGTACATCTCTACTAACGTGACAAGCTGGTATTGCTCTGGGCCGATGCAATTTCATCAACAGTTTAGTGAGAACAACAAAGCTGGAATATCAATTGTCACTCTACCAACAGAATGTGGGCACAGCCATGTCATAATTACCTTAATCCATTAGTCAGAAGCAGGGTGAGGCTGAGCAGGGTGCGACAGAGGACAAAGCAGACAAAACAAGGTCAGGAAGAGAGCAGATCTGTCGTCTGAGATGGGTTTTGGACGGCCTCTCTGACACGTGGGGAAAGTATTTGTTAGCCTCCAGCTGGAGAACTCTACTATGACCCCAGGCTGGTATCTTTTCTTTGGCTCAATGGTGACAGACAGCAGTAAAGCAGTGAATGTGTTACATTGCTGTGAACATAACAGTCACATTAGATGGTCTTAAGCATCACGTGACTATAGGGTGAGACAGAGTTTTGTGGTTTAATCTTCATATTTATCCTACTATATTTGTCATGCCAACGAACATGGCTGCTAATTAAGACTGTATGGCCCGTGAATGTTGGCTACTCCATTCACCACATGTGGAGTAATCGAAGACGACAGGTCAATATTGCACAAGAGTCTGCAGAGTGGCTTGCATATTAGCCATAATTATATTCACATGAACATAATGTATTGGTTTACTGTCATGTGTAAGGTTAATGTGTATAGAAATTTAATGGTGTATTAACTGTTGGATGACTCTTCAGGGTTATCTCCTTTGGATGTTCTTGATGCTGTCACACGACTTAGACTTTCATCTCTCTGCATACATAGGGGTGAGTGGGTGGTGCATGAGCTGCCTAGTTACCTGCATGTGTGGGATCCATTGATTGGGCTGCAGTGAATTACTTTAATGTGTATTTGCTATGTTACTTGCAGAGAATGATGGAAAAATTCTCTGATAAAGGGCAAAATACAAATGAAAAACATATCTAACCATATTAAAAAACCATAACCACTTTTGCATTGTTTGCATGTAAAATAACAATTCCAGCTCCTCTAACTTACTGAAACAGGACAGTGAGACGTGCAGAAAAATTATGCAGAAGTCGACTCCTACACCAGTCACTGGCAAAGCTCCAGCCTCCACCTCTCATTGCTCCTGCCCTTGAGCTACAGCCTTGATCTGACACCAACAATAAACTGTAATTTTCACAATTACAGAAAGTTAGCAAGGTAATTACAGTAGAGAAACAATAGAAATATACAAGAACAGAACTTTTCAGCCTCCGGGCGTGCAATGATTTGTAAAACTCTTTGCTCTGTCTATTGTTGAGCTGAGGAACATTTTGTGGGAGACGAAAAAACTGTGCTCATGCCTCTGTATGTGTGCAGATTTTTTTTTTACTTGTTGCTCACAGTATCATTTCATGAAGATTTGGGAAAACATTATACATTTGGCTTAAGCAGGTCTGTTTGATCACATAAGCATAGTAGGCATTCATTGTCAAAAAAGTAAAAATGTGTCACATTAAATCATAAACTTCAGGAAAAAGGATATTTCATGACTTTTGGACATGGAACAACTTTCAAAGCGGTTAACATTTCAACAGTCACTATTTGGACATGTTTGGGCACCAAAACCAGCTGGTAAGGCTTAGGACCAAAGTCATGGTTTGGGTTTAAATAAGTGCTTATAAATTGGCAAACATTGTTGTTGCAGTGTACAGTTCTGAGCCAGTACTTTTTCCAGCCGTCTTTCAACACTTGAAGAAGTTGTTCAGATTTAGGCTATGTTTACACAGGAACCATTCACTGAAAAAAGATTTGCTTCTTTCTTTCAGATTTAAGAAAGTTCCATGTTCACTTGATTACATATTATAACAACCACTGTGCAGATGGACTAGCAAAATGGGTAGAAATACTGTAGTATGCATGCCAGGCCTTTCTTTGTGGGTTGAACATTGTAACAAAACAAATCACATTCATACTAAGGGTGTAAGGGTTCACAAATGTCACGGTTTGGTTTGTACCTCAGTTTTGGAGTCATGGTTCAGAATGGGTTTGATTCAACAGGAAATAAAGCATTAAAAAGTCCCAGATAAATATTTCAACGTTTCTCTTATTTCATATTATGAACTGGCCGTAGTGACAGTTACAGTTTATTCCATGGTGTGTTGTTGGTTGGTGTGGTCGTTTGTTTCTGGGGTTTGGCAGGGGTGTGTCTTAGCCCCTACACTCTTTAGTACCTGTATGGACGGGATAATGGGGCAGGTAGCAGTCATTTAGAGATGCTGATTATGCTCATTGCAGAGACTGTGGAGGTCCTTGTGGGGGCTCATAACTTCCATAGTGAGGCGTCTGGAACGTTGGGAATGCATGTGGAAACATGCGGACAGAAGATCCTTGATCTTTCCGGTCTACTGTACTCCTGTGAGGGCAGGATGTTGGCTGATGACCAGAGGTGCCGGCTGGACTCCTCTGTGGCAATTTCTTTCGGCACATCTTAGGGTATTATTGGCAAGACCGTGTGTCTAATGCTGACGGGTCGGCTGCTTGCTACAGGAACGGCACCTGGTGCATTTTCCCTGGCCTGATCCAGCGCACTGCCCACTGGGTGTTCAGGACCCTGTGGGCTGGTCAAGAAGCCAGAAGTGGCCATGTGTTTCATGGTTAGAGCTGTGAAGACCCCTGGCCAGAGAAGTACTGGACTAAGCTTGATGCAGAAACGTTTTGAACTGGCATATGCTCCTATACCTGACCTGATGGTCTGGGATTTACAAAGTATGAAGTCATATAGCTGTTATAGACCAGCAGGTGTAGGGGTTATTTGTGCTAAATCACCACCCATGTGAGCCAGTAATGGACCATGGACTGGTTTATGTAAATATGGGAAGAGATATTAATTATAACTATATCAACAATATATAATCTAAAAGACCATATTGCATTGAAACAACATGAATTTATGATATGAGATTGTTGTCATTGCTTTCAGATTTTGTCTTTGATTCACAAGGCATTCTGGGAGGTTTACAATAATCTCATTCACCTGTAGCAGTTCACCCACCACCTTCATTCCAGCAAGATCAGGGTATCCCACCCCTAGAAGTGAACCTGCAGTGCACCTAAGTGGTAGATTGGCAGGGGCAAGGGCTGTACTGAGATTGAGCCAACATTTGAAGAGAATGTCAACTGGGAGTAAGCAGCACAAACAGAACTCAGGGACACAACATTGATGTTGTTGACCATCTACCTCTTGGCTAATGACTGGAAACAGAATGGTTACTACAAGTGTAAACCAGACTGCTCATCATGCTGACGTCGCCACTGTCTCCACAACTGTGTGAGAGTTCAAAGTTTTTTTTGTCCATCTTTCTGGCAAGAAGAAAAAAACAAGAAACAATTATAGCCACTTTCCAATGTATCAAGAGGAGGACAATAAGGTCCAGCTGTCCTTCAGATATAGCTTGAGGTGTGAATGTGTTAAAATGCCTAGGAAATCACTGAATGAACATAGAAGATCCCTGGAGGGAGAAAGAGTAGTATAATGTCACTCTGGTAAATGATGATACAAAGATGAGAGCAAATGTTCTCCTGTTGGTAGGCGTCGGGTAACCCACAAAAAAAAAAAAAAAAAAAAAAAAAAAAAATCCCACAGACCTGCTGTCTTGTTATGATCAGTTTTGAGCTTACAAAAATAACGTCATCACTGCTGTTTTCCGAGTCATCCTTTGCCTGTTTGCTGAACATAATGAGGCCATCTTTCTATTGTGTTCAACACAGTGTTTGCCAAATATGCCAATACAGCCCATCGACTGAGTGAAGGTGCACGAGTTGCCTGCCTAAATCAGTCTGATAAATGCCAAAGATTTTTAGAATTTTTAAAATCTAACAACATGTTCCTTTATTGTCGTTAACAGAAAGATAGAAACTCGGTTACAAAAATGTCTGATCACAGTTCAAACAACTCCCACACTAACAAGTAAACAGAAGACACAGTGACACACAATATACCCCCAAATGCATGCATGGTTAAATAAAATGCACATAGGGGGACTTACATGCGCATGCTCCCAGCCTAATGAGAGATTTTCTGACCTTTCTTCATGTACCCCTGGAGAATATTGATGAATCCCCTTTTAAAAATAACTCTCGCCTTGTAGGGTCATTAAATGATTTACAGTTATTTCACCAACACATAATTATTACATTTATTATGCTGGACTGTTCAGGGTTGGGCCATTGTGGTAGGAGTTGGACCTTTTAACGCACAATGGAGGCCATTAAAAGTTTATTTTACGCAAGTACACTTTACTTATGTTCCACTCAGAAGTTAACATCACAAGAAAAGAGTTTACAGCTTTTTATAGCCATGCATTAGCCACTATGAAACTAAACCTGTAGCATTTATGGTGCATTGTCTGATTAGTGAAAGCAAACCCATTAGAGGAACCAGAGAGAAAACAGAGTTATAGTGTGGGATCTGGCTAATTATGTTTAACACTCCCGTAAAATCCTGCATCTTTCAATCCCTGCTCCTGAATTTCAGCCATTTCTAATTGTGAGATTTGCTTTGACATTTCAGTATTTTACTGTCATAGAGTCTAAACCTTTATGAGGAAAACCTTTGTCACAAAGAAACGTGAGTGGATGAATTTTGTCCCCTCTCAGATCGCTCCTATTACCCGTTTCAAATTAGACATGATCTAACGCAGTGAGCTAAGTAATCACAGGTAATGTCACATTTGGTCTCATGGCAAAACGACTAATCATCACATTCAAATGACATGGTTATGGAATTATCTTAATCAGAGCCATCTCTGACCTGCAGATGTGCTTCACTGGCTTCACGGTGCGACTGCTACCATTACAGATTTGATTAAGGCCTTTGTATGTTCGAATCATGTGGTCTGCGTCTGCTTCTTATAATGATATCTTCTCAATTGTTCTGCAGCTCGGCTGGTTAAAATGTCATCTGACTGTGATTGTGAGCATGGCCCTTCAAACACTCCCAGTGGGTGAGGCGCTTAATGTTCATTTGAGCTCTGCGTTGAGCGACCGGCATTTAAAATCCGACTGAAGCCCGAATGAAGATGATTTAAATGAAGTCATTTGAGGAACATTTAATTACCATTGGAGCGTAATTGAATGTTTCTCTGAAGTGCTGAGTGACTCCTAATGAAATGAAGAAGAGCAGGGAGAAACTGAAGAGGCTGCACACAGATGCTGATAGTCTGAGCCTTTCTCAGCCTGGAGGACAGATAAAGAGATCAGAGCGGGATTGACTGGATAAATAAATCCATCCCTGCTAAATTAGCCTCAACATTGCAGCAGCAAAGCTCCTAACTGTCATCCATGGGAAAGAATACTTGGATTGTATTTGATAGAATCACTCCAAGTATTATGGAGAGTTTGCACTTAAAACCCAAAAGCCTTTGGCTATCCTTATCCACAATAGCCTTCAGACTATGCATTTGAGGGTCCTATGTACATAACAGGAAAGGTCCTTGAACACTGAATCCATTATTTTCGGATGCGTTTTTTATGATCTGGAAAAAATGTCACTTACTCGAACTTGCACAGTCTGACGTGTTTTATTTGCTTTCACTCTGAAAATTTGTAGAACTTGGCAAATTGTTTCGTACTGCGAGGAGAACAAAGAGTGAAAACCTTGAAAAAAACACACTGGGTCCATCCTGACTTTGGCACACTATTGATAACGTTCCACAGTTGATAGCCACATAATTCACAGGCAAAACATAATGTTTAACATGAGGTTTCAGTGCTATGGAGAGAGGAGTAGCAGGTGCTGTCCTGAATCATCATTCACTCACTTGAATGACTTGAAAGGATAATATATATATATATATATATATAGATAGATAGATAGATAGATAGATAGATAGATAGATATAGATATAGATATAGATATTTGAACCTGTTCAAAAAAATAATAATGGATGAAGGTTTCCATGTCAGTTTGCAAACACGATTAGAACAACATAAGCTCAGATTTCTATTTTAATGTGCAAAAATTTCAGACAAAAAAAAGGAGTCCGTGCAAATGCCTTCAGAATTTGTAATCATGTTACATATAGACTTAATTTGTTGTATTGTCTCTAAAAGTGAGGTCCTTTAAGGAATAGGTGTATCATCATTATAATCTCAGTTAACACTGCATGCCTATGCTAACTTTTTTTTTTAACCTTTGGTAGGGAAAGCAAAACACTGATTATTCACCCTTTTCAATGAATGAACTGCTTCTGCTACCATCTTTTGACTTCTCAGACTTCATTACCATAGCTATCACACAAACGCTATAGAGTGTCCTGAATACGTCAAATGCCCTACAGCATACTTCTGGCCAGGGTCCAGAACTCACGCCCGCCAACTTCAAATTGGGGCAGAATTTCATTTTGGCGAGTAACTCTCAGAGGGCTGTCCACCACACTGCAGGTCAGTGTATGCACCAATATTGTCAGGTATGGTAGCATAAGCCTGTTTAGCACTTTGACGTGTCAGCTTTGGTCCTGATGGCCATCCTCCAGTCGTGTGCCAAGCTGATACTCCATCACTCAAGGTATCCTCCCAGCTAGCCCCTCCATGATGCACGCTGTTGCCCCAGTGTCTGGACCAGCCCACCAGGTTCTGGGCACCCAGTATGCTGAGAGGTCAGTGTATTTTCTGGCAGATCCATTTCCTGGTTGAAACCAGACTCAAAAATCGAGAGAAACCCTCGATATTCCGTTTTTTCATTGTTGACCTAAACTGAGAAAAAAAAACCCTGGTAAAACAAATATCATTTAAAAGAAAGGGGGTCCAATTTTTGTTTTTTGATTCTGTTATTTTGTTTTCTTAATTTAATGAAATACTTGAGGAAAAGAAAATCATGTGACCATACGGAAAGGTGAACATTTCAAAATAAAAGCCATTTAGTCAGTCCATACAGTCCATTAAATTGCCAGTACATTTATAATTTACATTATTTATGATACATTGTATATAGAGCATACTGTTAAACACAATAGATTGCTCCTGTTTGGCATGGAAGCTTTTATTTTGAAAAGCTCACCTTTCCCAATGGATTAATTTAAGATTAGCAGATTTAGAAAAGACCCAATTGAGGTGGTTCTGATCAGGATGCTTCCTGGTCGCCTCCCTGTGGAGGTCTTCTGGACACAATCAACTGGAAGGAGACCCCAGGGCAGACCAATATCTCTCTGGAGGGATTATACGTATACTCCATCTGGCCTGGGAGCACCTTGGAACCCCCCAGGAGGAACTGGAAGACTTTGGGGGACCTCTGGGTTGTTTTACTTCACCTGCTATGTCTGAACAACACTGAAATATTGGTATCAATATCAGTATTGGCTAAAATTGATTTGTAAATATCGGCCTATATATCAGCAAAACTCCAATATTGTTCATACCTACATTGCAGAGATTAGTTATACTAGTGCTGGACTCCTGGCTTGAATATGCCTCCAAAGCCAGGCTCAGAACAACCTTGAAGCTGCCTTGAAAAGGTTTGCTAACAGGTCATTATTGGGGTCAAATGCATCTCCCTTTCTTGTCCTTTCTTTTCCAGTATCTCAGCTTTTATTTAGGTTCATTGCTGTATAGTTTGTAAAAACAGCATTAACAGCCACAGATTTTTTTTTTAAAGTCCTTTGTTATTGTTACACACATTTTAAGTGTAGAGTTAGATGAGTGAGGTGGAGTCCCATAAAAAAAGAGGAATAGGTGAGTAATGGGTGAGACAGTAGTTACAGGACAGGTGTGCTGCTTGGCCAGTAAAAGCTCCTTCCTCTGGACAGTGTTTCAGACTGAGGCTACTATTGGCCCTCCCATTACAGCCTGCGTATTTGAAGGCCCTCGGAAATTCCCAGATCACAACATCCTCACACCTGCACCATCCATTACAGGGAATCGCACTCTCCCCTTTTGCTCTCTAAGTGTATATTTGTGCATGACAGGAGGAGCGAGACAGTGAGTGCCTCCACATGTGTATGCAAGTAAATATGTGTCAGTCTTTACGAGTGGCAGTGGCAGCAGCTGCTCTCTCCGTGGTCCATTCAGTGTCGGGAAGCCCAAAGGCCTCAAGGCAGAAGATGCAAAACAAATCTTCCTCATTGCTCCATGTCAGCTGGAAGCAAACTGTCAAAACAAAGATAGACAAATTCATTGTAACACACATGACAATCAGTGTTCTTTCTCTTCCTGTTTATCCCCCATCTTCGCTCCATGTTTAGCTTTTCAATGCAGCCGAAGTTGTCGTCATTTGTCAAAGTGTATTTAGTATTTGTAACATGGCTTCAACATAAAGCAAGCGGAAGCTGGTTGGTTAAATGCTGGTGACGCTATTATAAGGTTAAATCTAGAGTATACAAGCCGGCAGTCTGTATGGTGAGAGCATTTCCTGCTGAACAATGACTCTCAAAGCTTGTCTGACAGAGACAGACACACAGAGGGAGACAGGGGGAGAGAGTGAAAGAGAGGGAGAGACAGAAAGAGAGAGAGATCAGTGTTTATAAATGTGTGCTCTCACATTTATGCTGCATGGCAACAAACCAGAAAAGGAATTTTGTCACTTGTAATAATGCATGATGATAATTTAGAGTTCAAATAATGGCTTCTGTGTCACACCATCTTGATGAACCACTATAAAAATCTGTTCGGTCCAACCTCGATCAAAATGTTAGATCATGTTACATGAAGATGCATGGATGTTGCATTTGACTAATGTTATGTGGATCTAGTAAAATATGAATAATGTGCAAGATTGTTTGTTATTGTTTGTCAGTGGTAAATGCTTCTTTTAACATGTGGTGTTATTATTTTACTACTGTATTATTATTTTAATAATTTATATTTATTAACACTGGAGGCAGCTAAATGTGTGTAGCAATATAAGATACAAAACAAAGTATCATATCATATCATATCTTTCATATCAAAATGTATCACATGGTATCATAATGCATATCACTGTGTCATATTTCATTGTACCGTATTGTATTTTTGTATAATATATTTTCATTTTGCAATGGATCATATTATATCTAAAAACAAATCATCTTAAAGTCTCAAATCATATCTAATTGTATTGCATCACATGTGTGCAGCAGCCTAAGACCTAATTCCCCAAAGATACAATACATTGTATCATATGGCATTGGATGGTATCCCGTCATAATACATCATCTTGTTTATTTTTGCATTGTAGCGTATTGCATTGTTTCATATCGTATCATATCGTATCTTGTCGTAGCATATCTTATCAATTGTATTGACTCATACTGTGCCATGCTACACTGTGCTATGCTATACCATACTATGCCATGCTATGCTTTAATATACTATACTATGCCATGCAATGCTATACTATGCTATACTATACTATGCCATGCTATACTCTACTCTACTATACTATAATATACTACTCTATACTTTGTTCAGGAACACTCTCATCATAAATTCATCCATTTAATTGTAAAATGGATCTACAGTTTTACTTGGTGGAGAAGGCTCTGCTCAAAAGATGCCCCCTGGGTTTGTCAAGCAGCATGCTTTGACTTTCCAGGGCTAGAAACCCCCTCATGGGCAGATACATTTATGACAATGTGTACTGAATACAATACAATTAGTTCAAAAGCCATCAATCCATAGTGGCATGAATCTGAATGAGGGTGCAACAAGCTTTATGCTATAAAAGAGGAGGCTGGGGTGGTGGAGAATAAAGACCCAAAGAAGGTAAAGTTAGATTCAAAACAATAATAGCAAATTTGTAAATGTGTTTTTCTGCACAGGTTGACTCTCCTCTGAAATACATTGGTAACTTTAATGACTACAGTAAGCCAGTTATTGAAGATTTAAGCCTGTCAAGTTGAACATGACATCAGTCATTGTACTGTAGATAAAGATTGTAGATGTTGGTAAAGTAGTGATTATGTATGGCTTTTCTGATAGTAAGCAGATATTTAGGTTTAACCTACCCAATTTCAAATACATAGAAAAATATGCAGGGCACACATCACATGGTTGTTGTATATTCAGAGCAGTAATTCAGATGGATCTCTGTGCTGGATGTGTTTCCCATGGAGACGTAAGGACTAAATTGACTAATAAAAGCTCATAATCTTAATTGTAGTCTGTGACTCCAGAGGTTTGGCGTTGGAGAGAACATAGACAATGACACCCAGTTTACAGAGCACATCCTCTAACCAAGCTGACATTCCTAACAGCAATTACAGCACCGGGCCCACCAATCCAGACCAAAACACCTACTCTCAACAACAATGGGCATCAGTGTTCGCACACAAGGGCAACCCTCTTTGGACTGTCTTCATTCCTCTGTGCCCTCTCCCCCTCTGCTCCTGGGCCAATCTTTTTATTAATCTTAACTCATTCATTGAACAGATTCTCAGTCACTACATGTTCTCACATTAATGGAATCATCATGACCGTAGGTCTGCGTGTCTGCTGTCGGGGAAGACTCCAATCACATAATCACATAAGTCTGTGTTTTTCGAGGATCTCTATGACAACTTCTGCTGCAACGTAACATCTGCATAATTGATTTGTTCACCCTTTTTTCCCCAACTGACAACCAAAAGCTCCTTTGTCAAGTAAAAACAGAATTTGTCAGATGACCTATTTGTTCTACAAATAGTACTGTATGTATGACAGGTATCCAAGTGTTTGATGTAAAAGCGTGTGGAAGGGGGGTGTTAAGTAATTTTTGTAAAAACAAATCATATTTGCCAGCTTGGACAACATCCTCTCCCCTCTATTACCAGACATATTCCACCAATTTTCTCTGTTTCTTTAACACACATAAAACTGAAAAAAGTCAGTGCACACTGTCCAAGTTCTTGTATTTCATATACACACTCCCATTATTCACACCACATAATTATGTGTTAATGGCCTGTGCTGCAATTTTGTGTGCAGAATCTATTTTGTAATTTAGTGTGAGATGAAATATCCCAGATGTGATGGAAATAACATTAGTCCTACTGAAGTCTTTGTAATGTTTTTATACCTTTTGCCATGAAAACAGGGCATGTTGACCAGACACGGTGCTGCAGTAATTACACTTGGCATAGATCAGCTCCAAATGAATATATATGAAGTCTTCAGAGAATGAAACAGCAGCTTTACAGCTGAGTTCAGGGTGGTGATGTTGAAATAATGACACAGATTTGTTCACTTTCACAAGGCACCTCTAATCAATGCTGATTAATCAGTAAAAGGATTTGGCAAGTGCTCTGCTTTGAACAAAGCAATGAATCACAAGAACTCGACTTTTTTGGTTAAAATTCCTGCACAAATTGATGGAAGAAGTAAAATTTGCAAGAAGCCTGTCTGCTTTTTGCTGCTTCTTAAACCATCTGCAGCAAAGGGAACTCACTGCTGGGCCTTGCAGGAACCAAGTCTTGTGCAACTCGCCCTCAAAAGAACATTTGTTCACCATCTGTGGCTGCTTCTCCCACTCCATGCAGAGCTGAAGCAGAGAAGCTCACTTTCTTACAGTGCAGAATATTGGCTGCCATTATTTTAACCTTCTCTTGCAACCAAGAAGAAAACATATCAGAATATAAGAACCATGCATTAACTCTATCAGTGACAGTGAATCGCCAGCCTTCCCTTGGATCCTGCATATATAACCACTGCATAAATTAAAGCTCCTTTTTTATCGTCGAGACCCCTGGCCTGCAGAGTGTGTTTTGATGACAGCTATGTGTTTCCTGTTGCGCCCCATTCAGGCTGCAGCTGCCTGTTAAAAGCATTAGTCCAGGCTGGAAATATTGCAATGGTGCCAGGTAGACTCACATGTCCGCACACAACTTAGAGACGAACCTCAGCTGCAGAATAACAGAATAGTTGCATCAGAGTTTTCTTTTAATTGAGGTGATTAAATCTGCAGTGGGGGAAAATATAACTGCAGAAGTTTGCACTGATGTCTGAAATTTCTATACACTGCTAAACTGCTATGGTGCAAACCATTCAACAACATATAAACAAGGGCACAGTGAAAATAGGACAAAAGTTGACATTCTTTATAGTAAAAACTGCAATAACTCAGAGAGAGTGATTGTGACTCATTTTGCATTGCAGAAACACCAACACAGAGACCTCATGCCTTCTCTCTGTTTTAGTGCACTCAAATTCACTCTTCACTGTGTTATTGTCCAGTGCTGTGGGATCCCTCAGCTCGTTTCTTTCCCTCTCCTTTTGTTTTGTTAAGTGGGGGCCAGAGGTTTGGCTTTGTCTATGAAGGAGGAGTTTTAAAAATCTGACTGGTTTAAACTGCCTAGTGACAGTTTGCCTTGCACCTATCAAAAGCTTCTCTGGGACTGAACACAAACACTTTGCTGCCTGCTGGGTACCTTAGTTTACATGCTGGAAGTTGTACTCCTGCTGCTGCTTGGGAAGGCTAAAATCAGACTTATTAGTCTCTGAAACAGGACTATATTCTGTGCTTTGTCATGCGAAATGTGGAATTTCAAGTGTTTGATTTTATAATTATAAAATCTACTTCCAATACCAATCAGGCCTGCTGATAAGTGAAATAGCAAACAACCAAAGTTCAGTCGTACTTCAATTTATTGACTCTTTGATAGTGTGAGTTTATTTTCAGACATGTTGACACATCTGAGTTTTCCATGTCAAAGACATTTTTTCCCTTCTCATTAGTTCCTCTTACTTGGCCTGCAGATGATGAGTTCAAATGAGCTCCAGTTCAGCTGTTGTTGCTTCACATCTGCAGCCTGAATCTCCCTCAGGACAGCCACGGTCTCCTGTTGGAATAGGCTCCTTTCCCTCTTGCCTAGGCAAAATAATGTAGCACAAAGGTAGAAATGATAGCAGTTAACCAAAGTATACCTCCATTATATAGAAAATATAGAAAATATAGAAACTAAGAGCTTAAAGCATCATGCTTGGTATCAGTTTGGTACTGGAGGTTGCAGGTGTGCATGCTGCTGGCCCTGGGGAAGTTAGTGTGCATCACTGGGAACAATAGTAGAAGGGAACTCACTTTTGAATGAAATGTAGATATAGACAAACAACTCATTAAATGCCTTCATAACTGCAGCATAATACCATATGTTACTTAGTGTAGGTAAAGTAGGCTTTGTGGTTTGAAGTGATTTTTAAAAATAATTTGCCAATGAAAGGACTCAAAGGAGGATACAGTTAGCATTATTGGCTAACTAGCTTGCTCAACAGGCCTGCGTACTTGAGATAATATGTTAGTTTTACAGGAACTTATGGGTAAAGACCTGCTCGTTAAAATTGAGCTTCCCAACAGTTGGACAAATAAGAGAACATTTTTAAAAAAAGACTACAGAGCAAAAGTTACAACACTTACCATCCTCCACCATCTGCTCCAACAAAATCCCAACTGCCCAGAACTCACTGGTTTGTCCATAAATGATGCACATCTGGTCAAACCACTCTTGGCCTTTTTGGTTCAATCCACTGTGCCTGTTGTGGTAGCCATGTGCAGCCAACAACTGGGTGGCTTGCTAGTAAACTTTTTTATTTCTGGCCCCTCCATTAAGCCCTTGATGGATCTCAACATCGGTGACTGGAAACAGCAATACCTGCACTTCTTCCACCAACCATGGCTCGGTTTTGCTGGCAGCCATTTCTTAAGTAAATAATCAGTGTAGATGAAAACACAAGCAGAGAGAGAATGGTTGCTGGTTACTTTGATGTTTAAGAGTGGCACGTTTGATTCTGGCAGAGTGTGAATGGAAGACACACTTGTGATGGGTCTCTCTGACCCTACAGCGATGTTTTGACATCACATTAGCTGAGTTTCCATTACCCTTAGAAATGCGCAAAATTTTAATGGAGCATTAAAAAACTGGTAATGGAAACACCCGCATTTTGAAAAAACCTCTCAAACATTGTTAAAACGTTTTTACGCTCTCATGAGGGGGTTATTCAGACATTTTGATCTAGAAATATATCGCAAAAGTGCAATGGAAACACTCCGCATTTACATATCGCGACGGTGTCACATGACCAGTTCACTCTGTGACAACATGGCATATGTGTGTGGTATGTGTGGACAGAAGAGGAGACGAGACTTTTCTTAAATCATACTTACACCCTTATATGTGGCTTTTACTCTGCTTACAGACTCTGAGAAGAACGTTCATCCATGCCTTCGTCTTTTGTTCAAAATTGTCAAGGCAACCGCTGAAGATGTAATCATGACCGTACCAACAAGTAACAGGTTTTGAGTGTCCAGCTTCCTCACAGTGGAGTCTCGCATGATGAGATTTTACACATTCGGTGTAATTGTCCTTAGTCGAAATTTAAGAAATATCACTTTTATTTTTGCGAAAAACTGTAATGGAAACACAGCTGTTATCGGCTCAGCTTGCTTGAAACCTTGCCAGACTTGATACCAAAAAAGTACCGGGTACTTTCTACGATGGGAAAAACAAACAATGAGTAGAGTCGAGGTGATTAGAGCCAGTAACACACTGTGGAAAAGACCTAGAATATTCAAGGATGAAGCTAAATTATCCCGTATCCCCGACTGCAATTTGCTAATAGAGAGTTTAATGACTCTAAAACAATACAATGATGTCGTTTCAGATATGCACTCTTCTAAGGTCTGCAATTTTGGGCTGAATCATTATAAAAGGCATTTGGGATATTTGAACATGGGTCAAAATGGTAACCTGACATGCCAGATAGACTGTTTCATATATTCATTGCATGGATGTATGTCATATTCATCTGGGAAACCTCCCATACAAAGTGTTGGGTAGAAATTTCAAAAACTTCTCAGATAATGATTGGGTGAATGTTCTGTCTGTCACATTCATAATCAGAGTGACAAGACCAGATGATGTAGCACAGATGCTCAGCACCAATGCCAACCCATGCTATACAGACCAGTACTAGATGTGTGTGATGACAAAGTATGTTTGGGGACAAAGTTCATGCTAAAGCCTATTGGAGGGACATGCAAAAAAAAAAATCTGCTAAGAGAAGCTCTCTGTGTGGCTTTTTGCTCTTGTTTTTAAAAATAAATGGGGTCAAGGTCTTATCAAACCACTGCTTTTCTGCATCTACATCCAAGCTAAATTACAGTGGTGTAATGCTAGGCGAATTGGCAGAAGAGTAAAAACATCTTAGTCTGGCATATCCATCTGCTTGGCAAGGCTACAAAAATGTAGCCAAATGTGAAGAAACTCAAAAACTGGCAACTGCAGTGATGCACCACCAAAATACAAACAGCTTTACTTTCCTTTGCACATCACTCTGAGTCAGCTCATGATGAAAATGATAAGACATTTTCATACCAGGATTTAAGCTATTAGGCTACAAAACAAAACCAATGCCAGAGTCTTAAAAGCCTACATTTCCTCAAATGGCCACATGACACTTTCTCCAAAAGTGATTCAATTCCTTTTAGGCCACATTTCAAAAGTTCCAAAATTAATGAAGAGTAAGAAATGTTCACTGGGCTTCCCACAGAGATGGCTGAGCTCCTGAAAAACCCAGAAAATGGGCCCTCCTCAGTTGTGATTTGTTGATGATTTCAGTGCATGTGTGTTGGATCAGTAGCATTGGTGCTAGTATCCTGGTTAACAGTTGTCTTATTTTGGAGGGGAAAAGTGTGTCGAAGTGTTATTTGGGTTCTAATGTTGATAAAGTAAATAAAATTATGTTTTCTTGCTACTTTAAGGCCTTGTGACCACTTTTCTGCCCATTTTTGACACTTTTTGTTGCCATTTTAACATAAATTTTGCTGCATTTTGTGCCATTTTATACCATTTTTTAACCAACTTTGATTTTGATTTAATCCATTTTTGCTGCTTTGTACCTCCTTTGCCACTTCTTTCTGCCCATTTTCACTCATTTGGCCATCTTTTTGCCACTTTTGCCCATTTTTGCTACTTATTTTTGACCCTTTTCCCCATTTTGTCTTTTTATCCCTTTTGCCAATTGCTGTAACTTCTTTTTGCTGCTTTAAACCCACTTTTTTGCCACTTTGAAACTAGTTTTGCCTCTTTTCACAATAATTTAATCCTTTTCCTTCACAGGTATCTTAGAGCCTTCAAATTTTTCTGGCATCTTGATGTTTGTACACATCATTGGCCTAGCTATGAAGTCTGATATTACTTTCCCAACAGTTTAGTCAATGTGTCCTCCACCCTCAATGTTAACATTACACAAAAAGAAAAGTTAATTCTATTTCATTTTACTACAGCATAAATAGATTAAAAGATGTTTTGATGGGAGTGATTACTATTTTGGTTCAAAATTGACTGTGGTTTTTACAGCTTAACTTTACAATGGAACAGGATTTGCAGACTTCCATGGGCCCCTAAATTAGCTGGGTCCCAGAGAGCTCCCCCCTTTATGGGCGGCCCTGCATTTTCATGACTGTCTACAAAACATTTATGGTATTAGAAATGAAATATAGAGTTTCACCTATATCCTGCCAAAAACTGGTTGGATGAATTTTTGTAACTTGCAATCCATGCAAGTCTCTGACCTGAGGTTTGACCTCACCAAGCTCGGTTACTACACTAATCAGATGTGTCTGTGGAGCTTTTTTTCCAAGCCTAAAGCAGACTAGAGGAGAATAATTTTAATGGACTCCACCATGCACCCATACTTTGTTTTCTGTATCTTTATTGTATTGTTTGTAAATATTATGTCCACAATACAGCTCCAGTTCAGTTTTTGTATAATGTTGGTGATTTTCACATTTTTTCTTGTTTTAAATAATCATAGTAAATGGAACAAATTCCTTTATTCCATCTTAAATTGTGTTAAACACATATACGGATAAAGTTACGGCCTAATTGTACCGTTTAATGCGGAGTTTTGGTCAAAGGCAGGGTTACAGTCAAAAAGCAGCAAGTTTTGAAGCAAGGCCAGAGGAGTGTGTCTACTAAAGGAAACTGAAGCTAGTTTAACAAGAGGTCAACGGTCATTCTGGGTCAAGTACCCTGCCTGGGGACTACATGTTAAACACACTCCCCAGGGGAAAAGAGGGACAGCACAGTATCTGACAAGATCAACAACGCTGGCCTAATTAGAACAAACACAGATGCCGGGGACCGACTGTATCTCTGAGGAACAAAAGGAACAAAGAGAATCTCTGCGTGTGTTGTTATTGTTTTGAAATAAAGTTATTTCCTTGAATTATTTTTTCCTTTCCACTTAGTGCAGAATCTTCACCACCAACAAGGATTTACCGTCTGGAGTGTAATTTGGAGAGGCTCCTTGAGGAAACAGCCTCCTCAGGGGGAAAGACAATTAGTCCTTCAACAAACAGCACGGATCAGTCGCTTTAATTAAACACCCTCCCCCATCGTTGCCTCAGCCCTCTCCCCTCAGACCCCTCCCCTACCTTTATCCTCGACTTTTTCTTCCTTCTTTCTATGCCATGGAGTCGAGATTTTAATCCTAGGCCAGATGACACCCTAATAATTTGTTGTATGGCTTGGTGAGCTCCTAACCAGTGGATTAGATGGATATTGGCCAGTGGGGTAGTTTGTGGAGTTAGTGCTAACAGGATTTACCATCTACTGAGTATATCAAAAGCAGAGTCCTGCGCTAAGCACTAAGCACTTCACCAAATTAAAAAGTGACCCACAGGTGGGCTCTCTGCTCTGTTTGTGCCGATGGGCCATGACGCTAATTGCTTTCTAACTCTGTTACGAGTGCCATCAAATTACGCTCTTCAATCGGAGTGAAGAGGGGTGTGTGGAAGGTCTGAGAGCTTGTCCTGCTGATCACTGCTGTGTGCTTCACTTCTGTCATTATTGCACACTGGGCATTGAGTCAGACACAGACTAAATGAAAACTACCTCTATCGCTTTCAAAAGCCCAAACCCTAGCAATTGTGTTTGTCCAGTTTCAAGGTAAAAGTAGCTCATTTATTCTAAAGCTCAGTTTATACTTCAACAATACGGCCCTCTTCATACTTTTATTATCCTCCAAAAGACGATCATCTGGACCTGAATGGCTTATGTTAAAGTGACTCCATGCATCTTTTCCACCTTAAAAGTGGAAGTAGATTTAAGTGGATTAGTATTCACAGAGTGCCCTGGTTGCTGGCTTTTAGCACTATGTAACATTGGCAGTTGGCTGCTCTCACAAGAAGTGCACACAACTCTACAACACTAGTTCACACACCACCCTTCAGCTAAAAAGAAGCCAGTTATCCCATCTTGGCACTGTTTGATCCAGTGGCTATGGCTAAGAGATGGAAGAGGACAGTGATGGATGAGGCGAAGGAGAGAAAAAGAGAGTGACAGCAAGAAGCTAGATATCATGCTATGGCAGAGTGAACTTCCCTGAAGGGGTACATGCCATTAGCTGGTTAAATGGATAAATTTGGATCCCTTGGTAGTCTTCTTCAAAATTATATGTTGGTTAACCCTCTGAGCCCTAAGCTATATCACTCTTTTTTTTGGTCTAGACTTGCATCCTTTTTATCAGGACAACCTGGGCTTTGAGAATATGTGCGCTGCAGTAATGTCACTTGAATTTTTAAAAAAAGTCTTGAAACTAAAAAGGCACAAGGAAAAACAAAACTGATTTTTGTGTGACATACAAATGAATGAGAGTTTTTGCTTGAACTTGCTCTGCCATCTTTTGAGAAAAAAGTGAAAAGAATAACCATTCTGTGACAAAAAGTCTTACATATATGTGTGTTTGTGTGTATATATATATATATATATTGTATAAAAAAGCCCTTGCACTTTGTTTTCAGCTATTTTTGAGCCATTATTCAAAGCAGTTCCAGTCTGCAGTGACACAGAGGGAAACATCACAGGCTCTCTGTCTCTCTTTCTCTCTGTTAGGAGCTATTTAGACCGTCTTCATGATCTGCAAGCTTTCCCTCTGCAGTTTGACAAACTATGACACAACAATGGAACAGCCTGCCATTGGTTGTCGCAGCCCATTCACAAAACATAATTTGTGAACATAAACAAAATTTACAAAATGGCGCTTAGCTTAGCCGCTAGTGGCAGAAACAAACAAAAAATGAAAATAAGATGAAAAATGGATAAAGGACATTCAATATAGGATCTACTGGTGTGGATTAAATGTTTTTAGACCCAAGTTCCACACTCGCTGGTGAGCCAAGCAGAGATTTCAGGGGGACTCAAGGGTCTGTCTGCTCTGAGGTTGATAAAATTTGGGTTATTCAAATGATTTAAAATGATGATAAAATGCATGAATGGTTCACCCAAAAGTCTGTATTTCTGACAGCAATAAGTGACTTTCTTTTTGTGTGGGCAGTGGGAGGCCAAAACGCTTCTTAGAAATGTGAAGGGGGGGCTCAATGAAAAAAAAAGGCTGGGAACTACTAGTCTATAGACATCAAGGCAACATTTGAGCACACAAGCAAACAGTTTGCAGTTATCAGTTTTAAATGTGCAAAATCGAGTAATGTGAACCTCGTCAGTTTGAAAGTTTTTTGAGTGAGGGAGGTAACAATGCTGGTTTAAAACAATGCAGTTTCTATCTGAAACCTTTGGTGGGTGCCAAATGGACCAAACTAAATTCCTACTGACTATTGCTTTAAGTGAAACCAGGTAAGAATTGGACGAGACACTAGACATGTTACACCTGCTAAATTGTTGCAGTTATTCTAACTTTCCATTTTGTCAGACTTTTAATTTTTTGTCTCTGCATTTTATTTGTAAGCTTTGCCAACTTTTTTATTGCAACGTTTTAATGTTGCAATGTAGGCCAGGGATCAGAAAAGCTAAGCAATATTTTTTTTTTTTTTTAATTCAAAAATGAATACAGGTCATGTTCTATATTTTTGCAGAGGATCGGATGGAGGTTAAGGAGGTTAAGCTGCAAAAAGACAGCAAAGACAAAAAGCCTAGAAAGAAGGTGAAGTACAGTAGCAGAGAAAACAAAACTGAAACACCACAGGAAACTACTCAGCTCACCATTTGTGTGGGAATGTACTGAATCTTTAGTTTGTGTCTATGTTTTCTTGGGTGTGATGTGGTAAAGCGGTAAGAGGAAGGCAGGACGTGATGCATTCTCTTCATATAACATCCTGTGATGTTGGGGAAGCCCACTGTGTTTTCTTTCAGCTCTACAGAGCAAGACACTAGGATATTTCCTGTACTTGTTGCAGTGTAAAACAAGTGCTTCTTTTTGCTTTCTCTTGCATGCTCATGAACCAGATATCTAGAAATTTCATTGCTGTAAAGATGAACACAAACTCTAAATCAAGAGTAAAAAAATGTATTAGCACTGTTTGTGTGTTTGTGAGTATTTAATCTAGTAGATCCAGTGTATGTCTCTTTATCTGTGCAGATCTAACCCAAAGACTTTCAGGAAGTTTGTTTAGTTGCTCAGTGACCCCATAACCTCAGTTTAGTGAGTGACAAGAGCTAGGTCGACTGATGGGGGTGTGACATCTGAACATAATGCTTTACCGGCAGTGCAAGGCGTACCTTTCCTGGAAGAGCAACAAAATAATGGGGAAAGAGAACAAAGAGAGATCTGACTCCTTCAGACACACCAGTTCAGACAACACACCTGTAGCAGCAGATGAGTGAGACGAGTGCCACGGTCAGGGTAGTAATTCCACCTGTAGCCAACCCCCTGTGGGCACAAATCAGCTCCTGCTGCCCTAATGTGGGAGGGGGAAGAGTTAATAATACAAATACATTTATCATAGGGGACATGGAGGAGAGTATTATTCTATCAGATCAAGTCCATCATTATGATACTCTCACAGTAGCAGGGAGCACCTACTCAGTTTTCCCAGTTTCACTCAAGCAAGAAGTGTGCACAACAGCTGCTTTTCTCTGCTTCTTTCAAGTGTTACGATTTTCATTTACTCTACTGCTTCAGGGCACTGCACCTCTGGTTTGGCACACCACACGTCTGGCAAAGTGGGTCTTAAATAAACAAAAGGCTCCTGTTTTACACCGTGCAACACATCATTTATTTTGGGAGGTGGGAGCCCAAAAGAGGAGGTAGAGTCAAACTAAGTTATTTTATTACTTCTTTATATGTTCTTTCAATTTTGTTGTTATTTTACTAATTTTAGTTCATTTTTCTGATGTAGTTTGCTTATGCAGTTAAGGAGAAAGTATCTAAACATTTACTATACACCACTGGCTGTAGTGTGTCAAATATAGGTGCAAAGGTCCTCATTAACGTAATGTAATGTTCTGCAATCACATTGACCTATACATTTTTTTAAGTGATGAAAAAGCTCACAATTTTAAAACACTGGAAAAATATCCCTGTCATGTATCTTTTTTTTTTTTTTTAAATTGAGATCTTCTACAGTATTAGTTATGTAAAAGATGCAGTATGTTGGGGTTTTCCTCCACTATGGAAACAGCTTCAAGTGTGCAGCACTAGGGGTCCTAGACAAATTCTCAGAGGGGACAATAGCATAATGGTACTGTACAGTATGGTATGGTATGTATCCTATTGCATCATTTCATATTGAACTGTATTGTATCGTAACATTTTGATTCTTTTCCTGTTGTATCATGTCATATCGTATTGTACTGTAACATATTGTATCATGTCTTGTCATACCAAATCATATTGTATCATATCGTATCATATTGTTTTGTGTCTTATATTGTGTAACTCATACCTTATCATATTGTATCATATCCTTTTGAATTGCATTGTACTGTATCGTGTCCTATGGTATGGTAACCTCTTGTACAATACCTGTCATATCGTATGGTATGGTATCCTTGAGTTTCCTATTGCACCCTTTCGTATTGAATCATATCATAATGTATGTATTGTTTCGTCTTTTATCCCATTTTATCCTTTTTCACCCTATCCTATCCAAACCTAGCCAATCCTATCCTTCACTATCCTATTCCATCCTATCACATCCCATCCTATCCTGCCATGCCATCTCATGACATGTCATATTGTATCGTATCATAACCTACTGTATCATGTTGTATTATATTGTATGGTATGGTATTCTGTTTTTTTCCCTATTGTAGCCTTTCATATTGAATCATGCTATATTGTATTGTGTATATATATATATATTCACCCCACTTTATCCTATCATACCCTATCCTATCCTATCCTATCCTACCCTGTCCTATGCTGCTACTCTTAATTTGTCAATGAAGTCGCTGGAGGTGAAGTGTGATTGCAAGTTGGGGTCGGGGGGGGGGGTAGTGCCAACACAAGTCCATTTTTCAACAGCAAATTGGTGCAATTGTGCCTATTGTTTTTCTGTCATTGACGGTGTGCTACACAGCATTTCACCATGTCCTGACAGCATGGGATCATCTGACATTGCTTCACTCAGCATCAAACATTCCCTGTCCACACTGCGTCTGAAAAATATTTTATTCTCTGCATTGTGAATTTTATTTACGGTATGGCACCTTGTGCTTTAATTTTGAATGCAAAGAAACAGAAGCATAGTACTCTATGTTGACAGGCCTCTGATGACTGTGAGCTGAACAGTTTAGCCTCTATGTGTACACAAGTCAGAGTTCAAGGACAAAGATATTATTAATGCACAGCTACCTTGACTTTGTTAAACAAGCCCGCAGGCTGTGTTGAATGAGGTGGATGAAAGAAAATTAAGGGAAAATTCTTGTCAGACTCTGGTGCCTTGCTATCTCCTTTCCTCATTACTAGTCCATGTTAATGTGAGAAACAGAGAGGAAAATGGATACAAGACATTTCACAAACGTTGTGTTGTGCTGCCTTGTGCTATTGCTCATCAACAGTCTGGATATTACAATAGGGATCACTGTATTCAAGCCACTGATGCTCACTCATGCCACAAACAGTTAGGATATGCATTATAACGCATCAAATTCTGGAAGCCATAGTTCTCCTGCAACAGTTGCTGTTAAACACTAGACATATACAGTATGTAGCTTTTAAACACACATGTTGGTCATACAATGTCAATGCAAATATTTGACTGGGCCATTTCATCCCTCATTACACAAAAACAAGGGGACTGTATTTTTCCCATTTCTTTAGAGAAGATTTTGAGTCTCTAGTTTCACAAAGCTTGACGTTCTGCAAAACAACATTAGAAATCAGATCTGATATAGATATGACAAGCAGTTATCTTGAAATATGAGAAAGCCTAAGCAACAGAGAGGGTTTTGGTGGCTACTTCACACATAAATTATTGCAAAATGTGTTGAAGTGTGTTAGTGTGTGGGTGTGTCACAGTGCTGCTACACAGATGTTTCACAGTCTGCACCTCTACGTGCAGAGGCATGTCCTTGTCTGGGACAGCTGCCAAGACAGGAAGTCTCTCTCTTAACCCATTGTGTTCTGGATACACTAAAAGGAGAGATACAACCAAATACCCTACATTTAAGAGGGGTCAGGAGAATGATATTTCTGGTGTGAATGGAAAGGGTTAATTTGACAGTAACCATTAAATCAACTGAGATGATGTTTCTTTGCTCCCAGCAGTTGGTCGATAGAACCTGCACCCACGCTAGTATTAAATAAAATTAGGGCATTGTGCATCTAAAACTTTAACAACGATACCAGCAGTAGTGAGATAAGAATTGTTGGTACATTTTTACCAAAATAGGGCTCCAAAAGAAGCATGAGTGGATAGAGGGACTTCTTTGTACAAAAGTGCTGATAAAATTTGCAGCACGGACAAACATTCTCATGTGAAGCTGACAATAATTGATCACATCTCAACTGAAGACCGTTTTTCATAACTTGACTGTAACAGTAATGTAGCATTTAAAGGTTGCATTGGTATTCCCAGAAGATTCAAATTATGTTTAGCAAAGTCCACAATGTGCAGTATTTGTGTGGCTCTGGAGCTCTTTAATGGCATCTGTTTTATAGTCCTGTAGCTACCAGTACGCTAGCTGAGCTCTCAGCCTAGGTGAAGTACGGACCTTCCTCTTTCTTCTCTCATTTTTGCATTGCCCACCTCTGCAGGTCACTTATTGTCTTAACAGCCTTCTATAAACTTCATTCCAGTCAGGAACACTCTTGTCATGCATTTAACCATTTAATGCAAAATAGATCTACAGTTTTCATAGGTGGTGAAAGCTCTGCTTAAAAGATGCTCTCTTATTCAAGCTGCATGCTTTGACTTTCCAGTGAGGATGCAAGCCTCACATCACCAGGTGACTGGAGCAGTGGAAACATGTTCTGTGGAGTCACAAATCATGTTTTAAAGTCTAGGAGAACATTGCATGCCTGTTTATATCGTTCCAACTGTGAAGTTTGTGGAAGGAGGGATAATGGTATGGGGCTGTTTTTCAGGTTTGGCCTAGGCCCCTTATCTCCAGTGAAGGCCAATCTTAATGCTTAAGCATACCAAGATATTTTGGACACTGCTATGCTTCCAACTTTGTGGCAACAGTTTAGAGAAGGCTCTTTTCCATCCTAACAATGACTGTGCTCCAGTGCACAAAGCAAGGACTGTAAAGACATGGTTTGATGAGTTCTGTGTGGAAGAACTTGACTAACATGCACAGAGTTCCCTCAAACCCAAAAGAGCACCTTTGAGATTGCAAGGCAGGCCTTCTCGTCCAACATCAGTGCCCGATCTCATAAATGCCTGAATGAATGGGCACTAAGAAACAGAGACACTCCAAAATCTTGTGGAAAGCTTTCCAAGAAGAATGAAGACTCCACTTTAAAGTACATGCATTTGAATACAACATCATTACAGTCCCTGTTGGTATATGGTCAGCTTGCCGAATACTTTTGTCCATATAGTGTTTGTGACTTTGGTGCTTACATCTAACTGTACTACCTATTTCATGCTTATTTGTAAGATTTGAAATCTTAAACCCTTGTAAATAAGCTTTGTTGTTTAATTGATAGTGGCTGCTGCTAATTCGTTTTCCCAGACTTTGTGGTCTGTTTTAAAGGTCTTACAGGAAGTTACACATTTGCCACTTCTAACTTGACTTTGGAGCCCCGTATTAAGACAAGGGTGGCATCCAGGTTGTCAGTGCTTTTTTATGGCTGTGGACTACAGACTGGCTTAGCATCAAGTTTAGGAGTGAGAAGATTTACATGTTCCATGGAGAGTAACAGAACAAAAGGAGACGTATCCTGGTATTGTGTGGCTGCTGTGAATGATTTCAGGGTAATATGTTCAGTTTAATCTATACCTTATGTTGTGGTGTTGTCCAATGGTGTTTCTTTTTATGTTTTTAATACATGTGAGTATCCCCATTTTCTCACCCTCACTACAGTACACAGTCATACAGTAGAAAGCTCTGCTTTTACCGACTAGTTTGCAACTAAGGCTTACAACTGTTACTGTAAATTGTTTCAAAAAGAGACAAATCTTGTGGTAATTAACACTACATACATTTTGTCCAAATACATCTCAAACAGACCAAACCAAAGAAGTCCAGGATGTAAAATAAAACTTAATTCTGCACTGCTCCTGAAGCAGCTGTAGTTCTTTTTGGCAGCTGGACAAGTGATTTCATTTGCACCTTCATAGCAAGAAAAACATGGCCAGGGAAAAGCAAACATTATACAGAGGCAGTGAATGTGAATTGGACTTAAGACAAGAGAAAGTTGTGATTTACAAGGATACGCATTAAATTTGCAACCAGGCGTGCTACACACCTCTGGGACACATTCATCTCACACTTACACCTGCTGCCAGGCAGAAACAGGAAATCAGGAAAAAGAGGGTGGACAGATGTATAGCATAGAAAAGGTAATTGTGGAAGGATGTTCGATTTTTTTCTAAACAGTCAGTTTGGAAATTGATGACTTGGCAGAACACGTTTGCCCATTTGAAATCGAGCTTGAAATTTTCATCTTGCTGAAAACCTTGAACAGTAACAGTTATAAATACGACTCTTCCAACCACAAACACCAAAAATCACTTATGTTTTACTGGGTTTACAATCCAAAGATACAGTTAAACAGCCATGTAGCGCCATGCTCTGCCTTCTGAGAAGGAAGTGTGTCTAATTGAAGCAGACATGATGTTTGTCCTCACGATCTGGGCCGGGGCCAAATGCTGAGCATCAGGGGGCAGGGCCCCTCCAGGCCATGGAGGCTCTAAGATTACCTCCCTCTGCTAGCTTACATCTTCACTAGCTTGCCCCCCTCGCCTCTCTTCTTTTCTCTCCTTCTCTCTACATGAGGCCAATTTGTTGTGGCAGGCGTGCGTCTCAGGGTCCAGATCTTGTTACACAAATTTAGGTTTGCTAGAGGATTTTGGACTCTTTCCAGACCAGATAGAAGAGGCAGTGTGTATCTCTAAGGAGCATGAGGCAGAGAAGACATGATATGGGCTGTTATGTTTGATGAGATTTAATAGGCTAGCCTTGTGTGGTGTACAAACAGCATAATCCAAACGCTATAATGTTACAAATCACTTACTAAGTGCCATCTGAATAACATTATTCCCTAGTGTTCCACTCCATGTATCAAATAACCCAAAAGGCTCTGATAATTGTGCACAAAATTACATGTATTATACCAAACATGAAAATTGTCAATCAAAATTAATAGCTATCCATGGTTTCATTCCAGCTGCTGTTAATTTCAGCTCTTTTCACAACACTCCCGATGTGCTCCTTTACCACACAGTCAAAGCCATCCCACCAAGACCACAGAAGCAGGATTAGTTTAGAGAATACTCATCCTTTCCTGGATGAAATCCTGCTGCAATCTCTGACACGGGAAGCAGCAGCCATGGGTTTTGTGCTCAAGAGGAAGAGAGGCTTCTGTGGTTTACACAGCGCTGCTTTTATCTCCCCTATTGTTGTTTTTAGGGATTGGAGGCTTGATGAGGGTGAGCTGGGGTTGAAGTGTTGAACAGGGACGTCCGGCAGCGATAACCATCTCTAGGCTGTATATTGCGAGATGGTGATGGTGCTGAGGTCATTACAGATGAGATAACATGTCTTTCATGGCCCAGTAGCACACACATCACTCATGTGAGATACACAGGCTTCTTATCTGCATTTCTATGACAATAGATTTAAGGGAGGGCACTTTTAGACCACAATACGCTCTACAAAGTACTGATATTAATTAACTAACAAAAACTGCTGAAAGACTTTAAAGTACAGAGACTGGGGAGTTTAAAACAATTTTTAACCATGTCTTTACTAGAGCAGGGAACTTTAAAGGATATTTATAAAAACACTGACAATGTAAGTGTCAACCTTTTAAGTAATGCATGTTATCAAGATTTTGTCATTGGACTGTTGCCATATTTTATAGATAGTCTCTTTTGACTTCTTTTGTTACCAGTAGAAATGCTAGAATTCACTCTGTTGCTGTCCAGTTCTCTATACTTCTTTTTAAATTTTTATTCCATACATTTTTTTAGGCCCTATCTGCTCTTTCGAATATTTTGTTGATTTGATTTGTTGTATGATCATGTGGGATGGTCTTCATTGTGTACATGTAGACTAAAACACTGGAATATTCTTGTCTACAAGGCTATTCTTGGCCTTCTTCCCTCCTACCTTCAGACCTACACCATTCAGAGTACAGGATCGTATAATCTGCATTCCCAGAATCTTTACTTGCTTTCACTCCCAAAGGTCAGAACTGAACTGGTAAAAAAAGCATTTAAATTTGCTGCTCCCTCTGCCTGGAATAATTTACAAAAAGAGATGAAACTCAGTGAACTGATCTCATTGCACACTTTAAAGAGAACGTTGAAAGACAGAGGCAGACACATCTGGCTGCAGATGCTTTCATTAATTTCACTATTATGGCTGATTCTGGCAAATAGTTGCTGCTTAAATTGTTGTGATTTTACATTTGATGCATATGGACTACATATCTTGTATTATGTTGTTTGGCTGTTTTTTGTCTGTCTGGAACTCTGTTCACTGCTGCTGTCTTGGCCAGGACACTCTTGAAAAGAGATTTTTAATCTCAAAGAAGTTTTCTCCTGGTCAAATAAAGGTTAAATAAAATACAAAAATAAGACTTCTACCTCACGTGCTTTTCCCACATCGTCCCCTGCCCATCTTCATCATCTTATAAGACTCCATGTCTTCCTCCTCTCTCTTCCCAACCATTTCTGCTTCTTCTAGTATTTTTGCTTCTTCTTCTGCTACCTCTAATTAATCTAACATTTAGTCTTTTTTAAGCTATTTACAGCATTGTGTTTTACATTATTCACCATTCTAATTTTAAAGTCCTCAATTTGTATTTATTTTTGTATTTGTACTATTTGTATGGCTAGTATTTTTACCTTTTCAGCTCTTTCAGTCTGTTTTTTTCACTTCATTTCAGCTCTTAGCTTTCCCACAGCTTTTCTGCAAAGGAAAAAACATAACATTTTTCTAGTTACATGCATGAAAACTAATCAGGATCATCAGCACTTTGTTACTGCCACCTGCCATATTATTTAAATGAAGAAGCTATTTCTTGGTTGCTCTTGTACAAGTGCATATGATTGTGTCTGTCCTCTTTATTACTGACGTGTTTTGAATTGCAGTTGCTCTGTGTGGTTTTCGTACCATTGGGCTCATCCATTGCTACCATAATACACTGAAAAACTTTAAAAATCTTAACAAGTGTTCAAAAATATTGAAAGAATTTTAGTCCAGAATGCGCCACAGGTATGTTTAAAAAATGTAATTTTCTGAGACCTTATACAGTGTGCAAGCTTAGGGAACAAACTGCAAACAAGCTAACAGGCTACAGCCAGTGTATATTTCCAGCTTGACATGAAAAACAGTTAGATTAATCATTTTGATATGAAATACGGCATGATTTTACAATTGATATTAAGTGCAGTCAGATAACCTTCACACCTTGAAATATATTTGTACATTTAAGTGAAAAGGTAAAACAGCATTATTAGATAAATATTGATTATTTGACATACAAATTAGCATTTGATGGCTACAGAAGTTACTTTAGTTTAGTGTTTTGGTCATGTACACTTCTTTTTAATGACATATTTCTCAAAACATGCTATGTTCTTTTCAGGCCATATTCTCCAATGCAATATTAGTCCTGGTCTTGTCAAGGTAATGGTCCAATACCCAGAACTGTGGGAAATGGACAGTCCTCTCCCCATGGCTACAGGTAGTTTCTATCAGGTGTCAGCGTTACAGATATCAGACACACATGTCAGTTGAAATATGGGCTTAAGGAGCATAGTTTTTGCCCCATTTTCTGAAATTTCGTGATGAAAAGGGTGCAACAACTACGGAATAAGATGTGGAAAAGGCATGAACAGGGGCTGTACATATTTTAGCGTGACCTGGAGTTGAGTGAAAATTGATTTTCTGCAGTTATTGTGTTTCCTTCCTCTGTCTGTGTGCTTTCCAGCTGGCTATCATTCTGTTTGACTTAAAAATCCACAGATTGTGGCTGTCCTCAGGGTTTTCTCCCACACAATGGTAAATATAATTGATCTGAAATCAGTAAAGTTACCATGTTCTTCTGGACAGATAGGATCACTCTTAACATGCCTCACATCACTGGAAAATCTGGCGAGATAGTCTTCTGTACTGTTGAAAAAATATGGGCCCTATTCCTAACTTTCAAGCCCAGGAGTGACCTGATAAATGTGTCTCAGTGCTTAAGCAGACTTTCAACTACATCACTGACAAATGTTCTCTGAGCATGTATTATTAGAAGAGTGCTTGATACGTTCTTGCAGAAGCTAAAGGTTAACTTGGTGTACCTCGGGATTGAGAACAGACTAGGTTTACAACTGCAGAGCTTTTTTAGGGAGACATAAAAGGTTCTCTTCCCTCATTTATCTTGTTCTTATTCCATATGCTAGACTGTAAATAGGAAGCCCAGCAGCCACACTGTCCATTTCTTTCCTAGAGCTGTGGGCAGCAAGGCTGAGAACAGAGGGCAGAGCGAGCCCTTTAGAAAGTAAACAGTCACAGAATTGAAGAAACATGGAAGCATCTGAAACATGTGGGCATTATGGGAATGTCAGACTGGATGGACAAAGGCTGGCTGTGATGGCTGCAAAGTATGGAATTGTCCCTCCTTATTTGGAAAAGATTACATGATTATGACCTGAGTCATTTTCCCACAGTCCTTAGGTAAGGCATTGTGAGGCCATTTCACTGACAGACCTTTCAATGTAAAGGCTGAGAGTGGGAAGACATGGTGATGAACTGGGCGTCCATTGTGAAAGAGCTTGCTGCCTGAATAGTAATCAGCTTGCCGTCATAGGAACACTTTTTCTTTCCCTTCTTGGGCGTCTTCAGGCCATATCAAATTCTTCCATGTGAATTCAGCCTTTGGCCTGACACAAGCATTCATGCAGCGTCATGTAAGCTTTACTCCAAACAGGCGTACAGAGTAAAAGAAGCATGAAAGTCTGCTGAAAACGTGACATATTACTGTCATTACCAGCATTATCGTGCTGGACTACAGTTATAATGCTGTTACACTAGCTGACAAGCGGAGGATTTAAAGAGAGCTGTATTTCTCTGCCAGACTCTTAAACATCTCATTTTCCATTAACATGAGACCTAGAGCAGCGTGTGTCACAGAGGGACATAAATCTCCTGTTTCCCTTCCCCCTCCCTGGCCCACTCAGCGTGCAGGAAGAGAATACAATCCAGTTGGAGCAGTGCCCTGCCTCACGCTAAAGTGTGCTGTTAAACAAAAAAGTATTATCATTTAAACTTGTAGATTTTATCATGTTCTGACATTAGAAAAAGTCTTGCAAAAAGCTCCCAAAATCTCTTGCAAGATCCATCTGAACCCTCCACTCTGAACCCAAGCAGTGCAGTCATTAGCAGTTCATCCCCTTGCAATGAGGCATCACAAAAAGCAGTGATGGATGACTCCTCTTAGTAGGCAGAAGGTAGCATGCTGCTTCACCAGAGATCCCGCTGCCTGTTGTCTAATCTGCTCCAGAGATGACATGCTATCAGCTAGGATAGAGCCCATTTAAGGAACTATCCTGTGCTCTTAGGTGGTATCATGGACTGGCAAATGGTCATCCAGGGCCTTTTAATGGGTGTCTTGTTCTGTGATCTCAGGGGGACGAAGAGCACCATGATAAAAGATAGGGGAAGGAGATTCCTTGTGGTCTATTTAAGCTGCGGTCAAAGTCCAACATCCATGTTTCCAATTTTAAGCAGGTCCAAAGAGACTTTCTTGAGAAGAGTTAGGAGTGTTGAAGGATAAAGAGGGAGCCCTAGTTTATTGGCGGCAGAATGTCCAACTCTGCAGTGGTAATGATGACTACCCTTTCAGCAAGGCACTACTGGACACACCAAACAATTGACAAACAAGTTAACAAACTGCTTGTATGTTGAAGGGAAATATGCTGCACAACTTATCTACACATAAACTTTTG
Source organism: Cheilinus undulatus (assembly GCF_018320785.1). Classification (NCBI taxonomy): domain Eukaryota; kingdom Metazoa; phylum Chordata; class Actinopteri; order Labriformes; family Labridae; genus Cheilinus; species Cheilinus undulatus. The sequence continues at coordinate 16,707,695 of NC_054865.1, forward strand.
TACAGTTGAGATACATGGTATCCTGTGTTGTGATTCTTCCCAGCTTTCTTGAATGTATTTATGCTGCTCCATTTCTGGGTCAAAGCCCAGTGCAGGAACTGTAAAACATTTACAGAATGTCTTGGCTAGTCTGACTGAAGCATAAGGCAACATCCATATTATCTTGGTGTGTCAGTCTGACCTTAAGAAATCTGACTCAGTACAAATTAAAACACACTAGCATGCCTACATGTATTACAAAATCCAGTTTTGTTCAAACACAACAAATTTGCTTTTTTTTTTTTTTAAGCATCATGTGAAGGTACTGCCTGACACATACTGTTAATAGACTGTAAATTCTGGGCCCCAGATGTGAGCTGTTCAACATGATACATACTATACGACAATGCTAAAGATAAAAGTTTAGCTTCCACAAGCTAATATACACTATTAGCCAGGGTTGGCCACCTGACCATTACACCAACAGGAACTGCAATGATACTGAATTCAAATACATGCACTTCAACATAGAGATGGTTTCTCTTTTGCAGGTAAGGCATTCCAAAAGATTTCTGGGTGTTTCTGTGGGAATTTGTACCCACTCGTTCTGTAGAGCATTAGAAGGTCAGGCACTGATGTTGGATGAGAAGGCATGTCTTGCAATCTCCATTCCAGTTCTTTCTGAAAGTGCAGGATGGGGCTGAGGTCAGGGCTGTGTTTGGGCCAATCAAATCCTTCCACACAGAACTCATCAAACCACGTCCTTATATAGCCTACCTTGCTTTGTGCACTCGGGCACATATTTGTTGGAGTAGAAGAGCCTCCCTCAAACTGTTGCCAAAAAATTGGAAACATAGCGTTGTCCAAAATATCTTGGTGTGCTGAAGCATTAAGATTGCCTTTCACTAAGGATAAGGGGCCCAGTCCAAACCCTGAAAAACAGCCCCATACCATTACCCCTCCTCCGCCAAACTTCACAATTGGAACAATGCAGTCTGGAAGGTTGTCCTGGCATCCGCCAAACTCAGACTTGCCCATCTGACTGCCAAAAAGAGAAGCATGCCTCATCACTCCACAGAACACTTTTCCACTGCTCCACAGTCCAGTCCAAGTGTGCTTTACATCATTCTGTTTGATGCTTGGCATTGTTCTTGGTGATGTGAGTCTTGCATGCAGCTACATGGCCATGGAAATCCATTGCCTGAAGATTCTTCTGCATAGTCTTACCTTAACGCCAGAGAAGTTCAGAACTCTTCAGCTATGGAATCAGCAAAGTGGTGTCAACTTATAAGAACCATACATCTTTGAAGTCGTTGAAAATTCACAAACCTTCATTTCTCATTTTGAAAATACAGATGTTTCTACGTAGAAAATGTGTATGGAAATTACATGAGTCACGCTGAGTCTTTTCATCGACTTATGTTGGCCACAAGGGCCCCGCTATAATTCTTTGAGCATACCAATCTTTATATTTTATGCAAAACATTGTAAACTCTGGGTGGCATGTGGCAGCCATAAAAAAATGATCAGGCCAAACTTTACTTTTAGAAATTGATTTTTATTTGAGCATCATCTATTACCACAGCAAAATGTGTGTTGTAAGATGAACACTGTCAGAATTGATACTGACACTCCCACAGTGTTTCTATGTGTCCACACCACAGGAGGTTGATTCCACTCTTTTAAGTGGTACCTTAACACTAATAAAGCATCCTTATTGACACTATTTGGACTTAAAAATGGCTTCTACCTAACACTTACCAGTGTTAGTTTAGCTCAACACTGCTTTGCAGTGTTAGAAATTTGCACTCTTAGTGGCAATTTTAAAACTATTAAAATGTTATCCCCATTTTAACCCTGTAAAGTGTAAATATTGATGTAATTAATTACTATAAAATTAGATGTAATGCCAAAATGAAATATACCATCACTTCAGGTGAAAATTTTGAGTTTTTATTCCTTTTGGTCATTAAAACTTTGCAATGCATTTTGTCATAATTCACAAAGATTGCCATATTATTTTGGACAACTGTGGCATGGTCAGGTAGTTTCTGGTAAGGATTGAGCAAAACTTCACATGAAGGTTGAATTTTTTTTCGGATGAGAATCAGGACACCACCTAGCCCTGTAGACCAACCCTTGCCACAGGCAGGAAGTCAGTAACTCAGTAGATAACTTCACTCATGGTGCAGATGTGTCTGACATTAAAACAATAAACACAAGAAACAAGAGCAAAGGAATCTCAGCAGTGATCACTCTAAAATTAACCTGACACACCAGATGGATTTTTTTCACCCATCCATCTGGTAAATCTTCCATAGACGGCGTTTGGGAAAGGGAAGAGCCTTAAAAAAAAAAAAAAAAACTCGGAGGGTGGTTGGATGAATGTTCGGTCCGTCATCTTTATGGGCAAATCAGAGCAACAAAATGTGTGATGTAGCTGCTATTGAGCTACGCCCCTACGGAGTAGTAAGATAGATAGCTGCATAACACGAAACATGGCAACTGTAGACATGTCAGTACGCAACTTTTGTCGTTTTTGAAAAGCAAACAACTCAATGCTGTTCTTTGCTCTTCTTTTAACAAAGAAATGTTGTCAAGTTCTGATTAAACCGACGCTTTAGCAGGATCCATGCTTATGTCTTCCGCCATAATTGCACCGGCCTCTTGCTGCTGCTTGCATACGTCATGACTCCGCTGTGCCTGAATGTACTGCCCCTTGATGCTAATTGATCCTGACACTTTCCTAACTGGGCACCAAACGGTTCAGATGGGAGCTTTCCAAGATGGATTTGATATTTGTGACAATATGACTTTACAAGTACATATTTTTACATGTTATTTATCACTGCATATCAAAAATGTGCTCTTTTTCTAAGCCAATATATCAATTTAACAGAATCACACACTCATCATTCTAGCCAGTCAGAATCCTTCAGCATCAATAAGTGATGGTGATACATCTGAAGTGGCTGTACCACTGAAAACTAGCTACCTCCATTTAAAATGGGAAACTATCTTGAATGAAAAGATCACCAGGGGGCCAGGATGACTGTGACTCACCTGCAAAGACTGATACATTTCCAGTTATATTGTCAATATTACTGCTGGTTAATGTTAAACATAAATCATGAAATATTTTTCAAAAAATACACTGAATAAAATGAATTAAAACATTTTCTTTGAAGTGTGGTATTTGCCATGATAATAAACAGGGAAATTAGACATTTTGTATGAGGGGAATCCCCACTAGGGGGATTGCTGTATGGTTTACTTTGGCATAGCAAAGTTTGGGTTCCCCCATATAGCTATTTAATCGTTTTTGTTCCCAGATAGGACTATCAAACTCACATTAGCTGACTTAGATTAGTTTATTTTTTCCAGGCCCCTCGTCCAGATCAAGCTCACTGACACACTGACCTATGAACACACACTCACACAAACTCACAAACACACATTATTTGGTCATTAAGCGTATTCTCATTAGTGGTGAAGGGGTCTTGATTAGGGGCAAGTTCACACAATCCATCTGATGGCCATCCACAGGGACCGGGGGAGGATCGAGGGAGGCAGGAGAGCACCAGCCAGTCAATTAGATCGCCTTTAGAGTTGGATGGTTCTGCTGAGGGGGTCACATTTGGACACTTCTGCCTCCCATTGCAGATTTCTTCCCTCCCACAGGCGCACATATCCTTCACTCTCAGAGCATAAGCACCTACTCTTCAACAGTCCTCCGTGGCACATTCTGTACTGTGGCAGAAAACACAGCACACAAGGTCAGACAAGTCGAGCGTCATTAGCTGCCCTTGGCAGTTGAATGTTCACGTAATGTTTACTTGTACATGTAATACCAGGATGTACTGTAATAATTGTTTAAAAAAATTTAAATTGTTCTGGACATATATGCACCAACACAGGTAAACGGACAATAATAGTAAAGTTTAAAGGATTCAATTGTCAGATCTCTGTGAAAAGCATAAAACAAGTGTGAACATGTGTTTTTGGGAGTCATTAGTTGTATTCAGCATACAAGCAGTTATTCTGAAAATACCTGTCTTTACTGCCTCACAGTAAAATCTCACTGTTAGGTTTTTCTATCACTCATCTAATAATTTTGAGTGTTTGATGAAGTGATGTAATATTTTGCATGAACATATCAGTTTTTGTGCTTTAGTGGCAGTAGTGCACTTTTGTGGAATATTTCAACGTAAAATTCCAAATTGTTCCTTTAACGCAGAACCATGAGCTCAGGTGGAGTGCATCGGTTAGTTTTCACCGAAGTTTCATTTCCTTGTGTCTGACATTATGACGTCCATTTATTTTCAACCTTTCCTCCATTAGAGTCTCTGGCCTGACTGATTAGAACTGCAAATTGAGGGTAAGACAAAATTACAAATCAAAATTGGAATCAGTGATTAAAAAAGGTGTTATGGTCAATGAATCACACAGCTATCTAAATTTGAAGGCCGTGCAAACTTTAATTTCAGCAAGATTTAAATTAGCCTTATATTTTTAAAAAGTCATACCGAACAGTGAGCTGAGAGGGCGCATGCTGCTCATGAATGTGTGTGAGGAACCAGGTGCCTACCAGAGAGCCCTCCTGCCTTGCTGTGAGAGGCTGTGATGGCAGCTTGTCGTGCCGGTGTAGGTACCAGATGTGTCCGGGCTGCCAGATCTGTCCAGAGCCGGCGCCTGCTGATGACATGGCACATTGTGATTGGCTGTGATGACGTAGTGCATTTTTATTGGCTGGAAACTCACACTGTGGGATAGCGAACCCATTAGCTTTCTACATGCTGGCGTTGAAAGCTTACTTCAGCGTTCTCTTTACCTCAGAATTACCTGCTTTCAACCGAGGGTGTGAGAAACAGAATTTTGAATAAAATATTTTAATTCTGTTTACTGTGTCTGAAATGGCCATGACTTGCTGTTTGCCTTTACTGTTTATCAGAAGGACGATCTGTGAGTGATGTCTTCAACAACAGTTTAACAAGTAAGAGAGAAACAAATTATTCATTTTTGAAAAGCAATAAATTACACATTAAGTTATTTATTTTTTGCTTTATTAACCTATATATTTTTCAGTACAAATATCTTTCTACAAAAGAAGGATCTTCATTAAAAAAAACACAATTTACACCAAAAAGTAATATGTACTATAATAAGTACTACTAATCAGTCACTTTAAGTAAAAAAAAAAAAAAAATGGATATCTATATTGAAATGAATGATTTAAATATTAATCCATCAATCAACTCAGCTGCATCGTAGTTTCTCCACACAGAGCTGTCATAGTCAACAATGTTTGTGATGTCATCGGACAGTGCAGGATGAAGGCACAGGGCCCTGATCTGGCAGCCCCAACACATCTGGTACCTACACTGGTCCTGGGGACGGGGTTACCTGGGTGTCTGCTTAATCTGCAGAGTTTTCCCATACACCTTTGATCATTACACACATCTGCACCATGAGTGAAGTTCCTCAGTTATAGGAGTCCCAGCTGGGCCAACTAAAACATTGTAAGGAGAAAACACTGAACTGTCTGAAAGTCAGTGATCAAACACACCTTTCAGTCTTTCAGTGTAAGACTGAATTGATGCATGTTGGTTTGAAATCAAGAAGTGTTAACTTAAAACTCCAAAGCAGCTATTCCAGCTCCATTTCTGTGAGTTGATAGAACATATTTTTAGTTTTCAAAGTTCACAGTACTCTTTAAAGGTCACATATTGTGCAAAATACACTTTTTCAGGCTTTTCTAACAAAAATATGTGCCCCTGGCGAGCCACATCCATTTCCTGAGAGGGGCATGGCCAGACAGCTTATTAACATTTAAAGCTACAGACACAGAAACAGCTCTGAGAGGGGGTTTTAGACATGCAAAAATCCAATACTGGAGAGTTTTTCAGAGATAAATTTCACAGCCATGTTTTGAGGACTCCTGAGAACAATATGAACTGGTCTTAAAGGAGTTAAATATCTGACCTTTAAGGGTTTTTTTTGTTTGTTTGTTTGTTTGTTTTTTGTAACTCAGTTAGAGTAGTCTGTGGGGAGCAACCAAAACACACAGTGGATGACCTACTGAACATGATAATAAAAAAATAAATAAAAAAAAAAGATGTTCCTACTTAAAAATGATTTAACTTGTATCAAGCAATGGAATTAGGTTTGTTCAACTCAAGTTAACAAGTTGTATTAAGTTAACTTCATTGCAAATTATTAACTTTAGCTTAATAAACTTAAATCAACAGATTTTAACAAATTGAATTTTTTCAAGTAGGTCCTTAATTTTCTCTTTCAGTGTAAAAAACGTCCCAGTGCAGTGAGCTCCTTTCAGTTGTTGTCACATGTGTTGTAATCATACAAGCTGGCCTCCCTTGAGCAACATAAATATTCAAGTTCAAGTATCTGATAGAAAACAGGACAAATAGCTGAGGATGAGGAATATGTAGCTTTACCAAAAGTACTTAAACATGTTGTTTTCAGTTTAATTGAAAAAGAATTTCAACAATTCCTTATGTTTTTAACTTTGAAAAATTATGTTAACACAACACAAATGTACAAGTAAAACTGAGCTGTGTTACTTAGAACACATACAATAATATTTCAAGTTGTATTAACTAACCAGGCATTTTCTCAAAAAATGTGTTTTTTTCACCACCTATTGATGTATTGACTTTCAACAAATGTATTGAGTATTTTCGACTCTACCCTACACTGTGACAGTGTAAAGTAGAGTAAATAATTGAGTAGGAATTACTGTCAACTTTAAGTTGAATTGCATTAGATTTAAGTTGCGTCAAAGAGAGAAATCAAATTGATACAGTTGACTTACAGGAACTGTGTTAATACAAATTGTTAATTTGAGTTAGGAAAACTTAATGCAATTGTGTGTTACCACTTGAAGTCTCTTCTTTTTAAGTTTAGCCAATAATTCTCTTTTTCGGTTTGTGAAATCTATTTCAGTCTTTAAAAAACACTTCAGATTCATCATTGTGCTACAAAATCTCAGTTTTCTATAAAGTGAAAGATCAGTTTACCAACTTCATGCATGTAAGTTTCCTGTATGACTTTAGTACAGGAAAAAAAGAGGGAAAGATGTATTCAACATACAAAAACAAAACATAAAATGTGCTGTAAATAGAAACCAGCAGCCAAGCGTATATGAAGTGTCGGTTGAATGGAAACATGACAGCAACTTAGCACAGAAGTTGAAAACAGAGTGAAAGGTTTGGAAAAAGTGCGGCTGACTCCAGCGTATCCCGAGGTGACACCAGACTCAAAGTGCATTCTCATATGTCTGGACTGGACGTGAGGCTTGGGGCCCAGCCAGTACCCATCACAAGACACCGCCGCTGGGCATGGAGCGAAAGCCTCCGCTCTCAATGCTGAGCGTCACAGACAGTCATTAGATGGAGACTTTTGGTGGCTGCCAGTCTTGACGTGTCCAATGAAACTGGCGGTATCGAATAGGGGAGGGGAAAACGAATGGGTTAACATGGGAGCAGTCTGGAATTATTCGATTATTATTAGTTTTTGTAGGATTAAGCTATCAAAGTCAGAAAATTTGATAGCAAATGTAGGTTATTTTTCATCAGCAATAAGATGGAAATCTATGATTTACTGTCTCTTTTAAAGTTAACTACTTCTACTCGTATGAACACCGAAGTCACAAGGTTAACAAGAGAGTTCACCTTTATAGGAGGGCATTGCAGTGTAGGCCGGATAATGTTACAGCCTCATCCATCACACACACAAAAAAATGTGATAATAGGGCGCCGTGGTCAAGCAGTTTGATCACACTCTACGTATGAAAGATGGTCTTCCAAGCAGGTATCCCAGGATCAAGTCTAACCTGCGGCTTCTTTACTGCATGCCCTTCCCCAGTCTCTCTCCCTGAATTCCTACTCCATCTACTGCCCTGTCCTTCAAAATAAAGCAAAAAAAATTTTAAGAGTGTGTTGCATGTTAGAGATAAATCTCCAAAGGGGATGAACATTTAGACTCAGCATACAAACTAAAAATCACTCACTTTAAGTATCATGGTGATTTTTTACTCACAGTTTACAGATGACAGGTTACACTTTCTCACGCCTCAAAACAGATTTCTAAGAGGTAATGTAGAGTTTTTTTGTCTTTCATTTGTCAAAAATGCCAAATTATATTGACCATTATTGATTTAAAAAAATCAATAACAGGATAAAACATCCAAATCCTTTTTACAGGCACTGTAACTATGGATTCAATACCTTTCTGCAGTTACAAGAGTGTGCATTCAGGCTGTTCTTGTATGGATGGCAGGTATGCATGTGACCATCCAGCTTTTCTAACAGCTGACCAGTGTTCTGCCTTAAAAACATAGAGGACATGCAAAGTTGGAATGAGCAGAGAGTGAGGCATGACAAGCTTTGGACAGTTCAAATGAAATGAAGAAAGACAGAGTGGGTGAGTGAACTGAAAAATAGATGTAGACATAGCGTAGAAAAAGAGAGAGAACGTCAGGGTGCTGGCTCGCCCGTGTCTTGCTGAGAAATCTCCAAACCACTGCGTCTCCAGAGGAAAATGTTTTCACCATCCTCTAAGTGCCCATTAACTGTCTATTCCCATTCTAGCCGCGCTCTGCACCGTGCTCCGGCACAGTGGGAGCTGCGGCCAGAGCCGCCCACGGTATTCCAGGGAGGCCTTGCTGGGCAATGCTGGGAGCTGAGGGAAGCAGAGAGGGGTAGAAAGCTGTGCAGGCTTCCTGGTGTGTGAAGACATGTAGGTCAGTCTTTATGCACACAATGCACTGAGAGACTTTGAGATCTAATAAACAGATGGTGTACCCTAGCTAATATTCCCCTCTGCTTTTGTGCTTTAAAATTAGGATGTTAAAGCATTCATCATCACTTTCTTGTTTATCTTTTTCTTTCTTTCTCTTTGAAACAGATAGAGGCATTAAAAGTTGTGAGTTTGTGCATGACAAGGCAAGTGCCTAAACTATTTAAACATATTAAGGCCTTTTTATTTTTTTCTATTTCCATCATAGATTTAAACATCTAACAGAGAGATTGCACCCCAATTAGGGTCTGATAACTAATCAATTGCTGCATATCCTCTAAGCAGGAAGTAAACGATTAGACCCTTGGGAAAAGAGCTCAAATTACACAGCTGTCAATGTTGAGGGGGAAATAGAAAGACAGAAGACAGCATGGGGATAGACAAGGCACAGAGGTATCAATAAAGTATCATTATATTGCCAATATTACGCTTCTTTAGAAGAAAAAGTACTAATTTTGGATATTACTCAGAGCTTTGTGAGCAACAATTCATGATCAGAAAAGGAGAAAAGAAAGTCAAGTTGTACAAGAGTGGAGTAGATGAGTAATGCCTTCTTCAGTGTTTTCTGTAGGGACTGATCTGTACCTCCCAGGCTGAATTATGTGGTGCTTTGAGTGAATAACTGGTAGAAAGAGGCTGTTACTACAACAACCAACGCAGCCAGAAGCAAACCACGAACAAGGACACCACAAGTGGAAACAGGAAGAACCACTGCAAACCCATGCTTTTATTTATGTATTTACTTGAACCACAAGTATGGAGGAAAATATGCAAACTGGTGCCAGTATAGGTCTATTTTTAAGTGCTATCCTTTACCATTAGTGTTATGCTCTTCTAAATGTTTCTTGACTTTATATTTACACACCCAGTACCAATTATTTTGCAGACTGCAAATCGTAAGGCTAACAATCACTGGTATCCCAAAAGATTGAAATAAAAAGACAACATTAAAATGAGATAAAGGAAACCTACTTTTATAATGAAATTATTTCCTTTAAAGCACAATAAGCAGTAATCCTGTGATTTCTTCCCTCTTTTTTCTTTTTTCTTCTTCTGTTGAATGTCATCTCCAAGCTAATCAATACTTTAAGGAATCATTCAAAGCCATTCCTTATCAAAGCATTGTGCTCTGGAGCACAGGCAGGGCCATCTGTGATGTGTGGATAGATTAGTCCTGTCTTCTTTGGCTTTCAATCAAACTACTGAGACGCGGCAAGTTCAGTGTCAAACTGGATTGATCAAAGGGAACATTTCAAAGAAGAATGTCAAGAAAATGTGCACATTAGCATTAAAAGGTTTGATTTTAATCAACTTTATTGTTAGATTAACATGAGAAATGCCAAAAGCCTGTATGATCTTGATAATTCTGTTGTGATATAGCACAATTTTTTTTTTATGAAGTGGATAACATTGTCATACTTGTTTTTAATTGAATATGTATTCAAACAACTTTAATCGCATTAAAAAAGTAAGAGGTATTTAAAGTTTAACTTTAGTTAGAAGAGCCTAGATTTTAAAAAAAGAGAGAGAGAGATCGATTGATTATAGTCTTTATCCTTTGATGCATCTAATCCAAGTCTTAGTGTGAGGATGTTGGGAGTAAAGCATGTGCATATCGAGAAGTTTTGGGCTCTAGGTGCTGCTTTTTGCTATTAGTGAGGCGTTGCATTAATCTCTTTTGCTGTCAGAGTTAATGAAATAGGGAGCTGGATGTGTGTGAGATCCTCAAAGTGCCTGTGCTCGTGTGTGCGCTCATGCCTCCTGTCTGTGTGTGTGTGTGTGTGTGTGTGTGTGTGCTTGGCCTTAAACCTCAGCTTCAGTCTCATGGTGGGTTTTGTGTGACGCCTCTGGAGGATCTGAGTGAAAAGGAGCATTGTGCTGAGGGAGTGTTCTCCTGGTGGGTAAAGCTTGTAAGCCCCTCTCCTCCACATGGGGCCTGCAGTCCAGGCTCAGCGCTATGGTCTGGATGGCACCAGAGACCGCTCCCTCTGAGACACTACCAGTTTCAGCTGTGCTTGTTACCCTGAGAGATGATAAGGGATGTCCAAAATATGTGATACAAATATGATTAAAGCAGGAAAGTTATAGAAAGTTAAATAATGAAGTAGAGAGAAAAAAGGGCTGTTTACATGAGAAGACAAATTATTTTCTATCAAATTTACATGACCAGGGCAGGCGCCATGCCAAGCACTGTATGGGGACTCTCAATAAAACAATAATATCCACTGTCCTCGTCTATAAATACAGGTATAAAATGCCCCAAATTAAAAGTTAAATAATACTAATAATATTATAGTATGAAGAGTAGAGACCAGCACTGCTCTGCCATGTTTCAGCAAAATAGCACTACAATGTATTTATTAAGCAATAGACCAAGATTTAGTTTCTCCGACAAATTTCAGAAAATAAGGGAGAAAAGCTGCTTATTGTGGCCTTCTTGATTAGCGCTAGAGCTACTTGCAAAGCCTTCTGGTATCGCTATCAGCACAAACCAGGAAGGGCACTTTTAGCAGCTTTTCTCCTTCATTCTGTGAAATTCATCCATGAAACCAAAATATTCCATTCACTGTTTAGTAAATACTAGTAACCGCAGAGGCTGGCATTCTGAGCAGTGAAATAATGCAACTTAATACCTTGTTTTTTCATGTTTGAGCGATGGTTGGATAGTTTGAACGAGAAAACAAAATAACGGGCTGGTCTCTGTCACAAAGGCGAGTCTGTGACATGGTTTGCTGCCACTACCAACACAAATGAGACAAATTAGACCTATGTTAATATTTGTCTTGTGCTTTTACAGCTCTAAACTTTAAGATAAATAGAATGGATATAAAGAATGGATATAAAGGGGCAAAGAAACGGAAATGGATTGATACAAATGGACGATTGGAATGGATGATACAAAAGAGACATGTCAAAAAAAAATGCAATCTTGGACCCAATGGCCCACTGCTGACAGTCTAACTTTCTTTTAGTCTCTATTGCATAATTTCTTTATACCCCTGTGAACTGTTGCTTTATAAGCAAACAACATATAAAATTCAGCCTAACCATTTTATTACTTCCTGATAGGTGTTTGCCATCCCGTGATCCTAAATGTCCATTGGGGGTCAGGAAGTGGGGACAACCATCGTACAACAGTTAGTACTTTACAGCTCTAAATGGAACTGTATGCTGCAATTATCATCAGAAGACTTCTACATACATTACTTACGATCCCTATACTTTAGAAAAAAGTGGTTATTTTCCACTGTTTAACCAATTTCCCTAGCATGGAGGTGATCAATATGACAAAATACTCAGTCCTGCAGACCTCCATGCATTGAGCATTGTCTAGTCAGATAAAGGGAGACTAGACTCTTGAAGAGTCTTGTACTAAGCTAAGAGGCCAGCTGAGCAATTTAACATTATTATTGTAGGGGAGCAGGTGGCCTAGTGGTTAAAGGCGCTACCCATGTATGCAGACAACCCGGGTTCAAATCTGGCCTGAGGCCCTTCACCGCATGTCTCTCCCCCACCCTCATCCCTGTGTCTGACTCCATCCACTGTCCTAATCTATCAAATAAAGGTGCAAAAATGCCTAAAATCTTTAAAAAAAGAAAAATCCTCATTGTCACAAACATGTTTTTTTGAAACAGTGATGTACTAACAATCAAATAAACCTTGTGGGGTAATGATGCTTCCTGAATGGGCCTGTTCAATGAAATGGCTCCTAAATGTGAGCCCACTTGGTACCAGTTTTCTTTCCTCCATGCTTTATTATCATATCCACTTTTTAAAAACCCAAACTGGTACCAAATTGGGAGGCGCTTGGAGCCAAACTGAATTGAACTACACCGAACCGCTTTGTGGAAATGGACCATACACTTACCAGGCTTTAGACAGAGGCTTTTGTTACTTCTGCCTGCTGACGTTTCTATGTGAATTAAAAAAAAATAATTTTTTTTTTTTTTTTTTTTTTTTGGCTTGAATATTTCACTACTTTCAGGAGACCAAAGTAGCAACTTGGCCCCCATCGGGAATTCTCTGCTGTTGGGTCACCCATCATCTGCATAGAAACCTATACTACCATTTTACAATTATGCAAAATAGCCTAACATGCTTGCTTAAAGAAGTGGCCCAGTGTTATTTTTGATTTAGCAGTGATTGATGTCATTTTGCTAAGCTAACTGATTTCTTTTGTTATAGTTAGTCTAATGGCAGCTAACTATTTAAAAAATGTTTTTCCTTGAAATATGGCCTGAGTTCCTCTCAAATTTTCAAAGTTTATCATCTTTTTTGTTGTTTGCCAATTTGAAAGAGACACAATGATAAGAATGTTTTGAGAGCACCATTACCCTGCATAAAACCTAGCCTTGTTGTAATATAGAAGTACAAAAGCTTTCTGCCCTGAGCTACTAAGAGAAAATATGCTACTATTTGAATCAGGCTGATAAATAATCACAATAATGCAAAGGTCGTGTTAGGGGTCATGTGTTTTATATCAAACTCTAAAACCCTTCACAATGTCACACTGGGAGGTCATCTTTCTGTTAGAGCCATGTATGTAGTGTGGACGCTTTTTATTGGTAGTGGACCAGCTATATCTGGAAACAATCTGATTTAGTCATACATCACTTTGTCACAACAGCAATCTAAATTTTATCTTGCTCTAATCACAAGTCCCCAGCAGATAGCACTGGGACTGTCAGGGATGAGTAGGGGCGGTAATGCATTGATACGGCTCCCCTCTAAGGTCAGACATGGTACACATGAATGAGTGCGATCCTATTTGTTCCTGCGTAAAAGTTTATTTTCACGCTGTACCAACACATCCCCATATTTGCAGGTCTGTGGCTTGTATGATGATAAATTCAGTGCAGGTGTCACCCTGGTTACGGTAGGTGAGGATTGATGGTCTGCAGAGGCTGGCGATCCATCACCATCGCATCGGGATTTCAGGAATCTGTTCCTGATCACACCCCACGGCAGGGGCCATGTGGTAACGACCCCTCTCAGTGCGACACCACAGGAAATCGATAGCAGGCACTCAAGGTCAATGTACTGTTGGAAAACTACTTAAGCCCTGACGGATGGAGGGCCCTGTCTGCCGATGAGACGAGCCATTGACAGCTCCACCTCCTCCCATACTTAAAAAATACACGCATATGCAGACAAATGTAAACTGTGTGTCCTTTAAGGTTTGAGGTTTCTCCACCATGTCCCTGATGCAGTTACTCTTTCTCTAAGATGTGAAAACATCTTTTGTCATTAAAATACATGGAAATGGAATCTTTCTAAGTGAAACGAAGAAATAAAAATACTTGGGGAAACAATCGCTCTTTTTCAGTGATCCCCCTTGACCAATGTGTGCATATGAATGTCGATACTGAATGTGAGTTTTATGAGTTTAGTGGACTTCAGAAATAATTCTGTGATGTCGCCTGCTTTCATGGCATAATTTTAAAACAGCTGCATATATATTTTGAGTCTCTGTGTTAAACATATCAGCTCATCATCTTAATAACCAGGAAAAATGTGACAGCAAAACATCTATTTTTCCTAACTCGGTGCTATTGGTCACGCTTTGTGTCTGTCAGTTAATTTTAACAAATTTTAAAGCAATGAAAAGAGTCAAAAAGATGCTGACTCAAACATTCTGTGTTCAATTATTTGAAAATACAGTATTTTTTTTTCATACCCTGAAAAGTGGTGGATTTTGGAGATTGGTGATTTGGCCTGACGACAGCAATATGTGTTGTTCTGCTCGTTATTTTGGTTGATAAACAGCCTAGCTGTTTTGATGTGGAGCACACTGGACAGTGTTTAACAGATCCTTTATTATTCGTCTGAACATTTTAACTCATGGAGTAACTTTTTTATGCCTCAAACATAAATGGTCAATGCATGAACACTTTTGATGTAGTAGAAATGCTTCAGTGAAATTAGATTTTGGCCAGTCATATGTCACATGGTGCCCTGTGTATGTTCTGTGTGCTCAAGGGCACTAGGAAAGGAGAAACATTTGATAAACTGGCTGCAGTATGATCTATGAATGAATAAATGCTGAAATCTGCAGTGTAAATACCAACACCAGCCTGCAGGTGCACCTGACTCTTAAAGGGAACAAGAGTTAAGACTCTGGTTTGCTTTGACCTAAAATGCAACTCTGTTTAATCAGTCTATTTAGTCCAACCTCTCAGGGCTTTTTCTTTTACTTAGCACCCTGGGTCAAAAGTGTCAGTCACTCTACAACAGAAGCTCTCTATGTGATTGTAGCAGTCTTTTGCTCTTAAAAGGAGAAAAACAACAAATAAGAAACATTTATGGGTTGGAATATGGATCATAATTATGGATGTATCAAGAGGAGGACAATATGGACTAGCTCTCCTTCAAGTAGAACTTATAAGGTATGCATGTGATAACGTATTTAAAATAAATTAAAATAAAATGTGCACATTAGTTCCCTGGAGTGGGAAAAAGTAGGGATTCTTGCAAATGATGATGCAAAGATTAGGAGCAAATGCTCTCCTCTTGGTAGCACTAAGGATTCACATCAATGATGTCAGGTCAGGATGTCAATCTAGACAATGATTTAAGAAAATTTTTGACATGCCAGTTTTGTCGAGTCATGGTCGTAGGGTGTCTTCGTTAATTATGTCACACTAAAAGACCGTTTGTCATTCCTGACACTCAAAATCGGGCCTGAGTTTTGACAATGAGCTGTGACGTTGCAGTTGGGCCAAAGTCAGGCTGAGTTCATGTAGGATTCACGAATGGGGAAATTGGTTCACTGGGTAAGACAGTATGGCATTCCTGGTATCTGAGCATGCTGACGAAAGTCGACATTTTTGGTCCTTGGTTATTCCGGTTTAACAGTCTTACTGATTACCAGAGGCGATGACTGGACTCCTTTGTGACACCTTCTCTTCAGCACATCTTTGGTTATCGTTGGCAAGACCATGTGTCTAATGCCTACATGTTCAGGAGAGTGAGGATGGGAACGGCAGCTGTTCTTTCATGCACCTGGCACGCTTTCTGATCCAGCTCATCACATACTGGGTGCCCAGGACCGGGTGGGCTGGTCCAGGCACTGGGAGTTGTGCAGGGGGCAGCTGGGAAGATACCTGGAGAGATGGGGCATGGACCTGGTGCAGGCTTGGAGGATGGCCATCAGGAGGCCAGAGCAGTACAGAACCACGGCATATGCTCCTATACTTAACAAACGGCACCAGGAAATGACTAAATGGACGGCTTATGGTTTTCAACATTTTGTGTTTGGTAGTGGATTGAACAGATTTACAGCAAGAGTCTCTTCGATCTTTGAAGTTCAAGGCTGGATTTGGAAGCTGTCTGCTTCACAAAAAAGTGTTCAAAAGCAATTAGAAAAGTTAAAAAAAAAAAAAAAGAAATGTTTTTGGTGGCATACATGTTGATAACATGTTGGGGAAGCAGATCTAATGGGCAAATTTGTGCAGAAGTTGCAGAGAAAGTTTTAAGGTTGCAAAAAAAGTTTTGGTTGAATTTGTTGATTTTCAACACTGTATTTTCTTGGATGGACATAGTATTGATACAATACTTTTTTTTTTTTTTTTTTTGATACCACATGTTTGAGCAGGGACTGGTTGCAGGAGGAAGTGTAGAAGGGTCCATATGAATGCCAAAAGAGACAGAACACACTGGGAGAAACCAAATTTCAACCCATCAGCTTTCATTGTTTGACATTTTTTTCTTTAATCATATTTCTGCATATGAACGCTTGTTAAAATTTGGTCTCATGTTTCCTTTCTCACCTCTAAATCACGTCTCAACTTCAAGTCAGACTGTAAAAAAATGATCAGTGCATAGAAGAGGAAGTCTTGTCTCTTCCCCTCACTCCTACAAAATCCTTATTGTTCTCTGTAAAGCTTGCTTAAAAGAATCCCCAGTTGCTTTTAAATCCTTAACCATATATCCCTATATGCATGGATGTGTCAATGCCTTTTAGCTTGCTTATGTGTTTTACAGCTATCTGTTATAGATACCTTGAATTAACAGGCTCAAATTCAAGTGAATTGCTAGGTTTGTCTCAGCTTTGGCAGCTACCATGAAGCCACAAACCCAGAAGTAGTATTACCATCCCCTCTTTTTCCAACCTCCTCTTTAGACTGGCCTCTTTTGCGTCACTTTTGCATTGGATTTCCAGCCACTGGCGTAACATAAATCCATCACAAGGCTATTTTGCACTAGCAAGGCCAATGAGAAACCCATGCACTCTTCAGTACATGTATTATTTTTAATTTGCAACATTGTTCTTACTGTAAAATAATTCAGTAAAGGTTTTTAATTAACTAAACACCATCCAGTTGCCTGTCTGGGTCTTGCATTGTTTTCTTCCCATGCTGCATCACTCATTGTTGGGTTGTGAACTGTATCTTCCACAGTCTTGAGTGTCTCACTTTATTGGCAAATTTATTCAGTACTATCAAATACTTTTAGTCCTTTGCAAGGCCACCCATAAGGGGGTAAAGGAGAGAGCAGGGAGATCCCAGCCAAACTGGGGGCCCATGTAGGTCAGCAAAATCATGGTCCATTGTAAAGTGAATCTGTAATAGCCAGATTTTGCATATGAAAACATCCATCCATCCATTTTCTATACCGCTTATCCTGTTGGGGGTCGCGGGGGGGCTGGAGCCTTTCCCAGCTGTCATTGGGCGAGAGGCGGGGTACACCCTGGACTGGTCGCCAGGGTGGTCAATCGCAGGGCTAACGTATTGAGACGGACAACCAGGCACGCTCACATTCACACCTACAGCCAATTTAGAGTCACCAGTTAACCTAATGTGCATGTCTTTGGTGGTAGGAGGAAGCCAGAGTGCCCGGAGAGAACCCATGCATGCACGGGGAGAGCATGCAAACTCCGCACAGAAAGGCCTGACTGGGAAGCGAACCAGGAACCTTCTTGCTGTGAGGCAACAGTGCTAACCCCTGCGCTGCCCCTAATGAAAACAGTTTTCCTTTATTTTTAAATAACGTTACCAATGTGGATGGGCGCCTTGACTAAAATATTTGAAAAGTAATGTCAGACTTTATAGATTAGCCAAGATCTACACAAATGTCTGAGTGAGGGAGAATAGATGAAAGAACTGAACTGACATTCGGAGAAAAATGATGAAATAATTTTAAAAAAAAAAGGCAAAAACTGGCAAAATAGGTCAAGAGTGGTTAACTTTGCAAAATTAAAAAGGTGCAAAACCAGGATGAAAGCTGCAAAAATGAGTAAGGAAAGACAACAAAAGGGGCAAAAAAATGGGCAGAAGTGTGGTGAAAGCGGTTAAAAATTGGCAAAAGAAATGGTTTAAAGAGACAAAAGTTGGTTAAAAGTTGGAAAAATGTGGTGGAGGATTGGCAGAAACAAGTATAAATAAATTAGTAATTTGAACATCACAACCCAATGGTAGGTTGACACAATTTTCAGTTCCAAAATAAAGTAATTGTTAGCCAACATACCAGCACCAAATGGATTTTACAGATTGTACACACATGCATTTATATCAATAATACATCACATCTGAGGGTCCATTCACTGGGGGTGCCCAGACACTTCTGTTTGCAGGTCGGGTCTGCTGTAAGAATGCCATATTTTCAAAGACTCTAACAACTATGATGAAGAAATAAACAACAAACTTATGTTTCTTCCTAAGTATTTCTGGAGAAACACAAGATAGTCTTAAGTAGTTTTGATTTTTTGTCAATAGCACAGCCGTCTCTTCATTCACTTAACCAGACATTCCACATGACCACAAGGTACTTTTTCTCATACATGTAAGTTGCGAGTAAACCAGAGATCCACATCCTGTTTTGCAGTAACAATAAGCCTTCATTGGAAGACCTGAAGAAAAGTCCGGGTTCACTGAGAAGCTGAAAAATGATCAGAGTTCCTCACACAGGAAAGCCACAGAGAGGCATTTCAAGTAAGAGATAAAATGCTTTGTCAGTGCAGAACTTCCCTGTCTTGTGAAAGGATCGCAGTCTGTCATACATGACAGGCATGGTGTGGTTTATAGGATCAGTGATCAAGAAAATACTCTTCTGACTTCTTGTATTTCTGAAAAGAAGTCTGACAAGATGCTGGTTGTATTGGAAAAGCATTGCATCATCTCTGTGAAGTGGATTTATGAGCAATGAATTTATCATCATGGTGAAGGCAATTGTCCAAATCTGTTTCATTTATGTCACAACGCATGTCAATTGATAAAAACTTGCAATGCAAATTAAAGAGGTAACTTTTAACATATTTGGTTGGTGAAAAGTCAGCAGACTGAACACAGCAGCATCACAAAATGGTGCAAAGGTGATCAGTCAAAGTCATAGACAGCAGTGCGCAACATTTACTGTACATGGGCGAGAAAATATACTTTGTGTACTGTATAGGTGGTATAAGGGGTAATCAGTCATTGCAGATTTATGTTACACCTTCAGTTATTTTTATATAACAGTATGCATACACATACAATGGACCGAGACAGTTGTACTGTAAACTTCCCTAGAAGCCACACAACATACAGAGTGAGTATTGCCTTCATCTACATAATGGATTATGTGGGTCACCATCGAGGTGGTCTATTTTTCTTTCTCCAGCTCATCTGTGAGCCTTATTCTTTTTATACCTACAAATAATTAGTGCATCCAGACAGCACAACACATTTTTGTTAGCTGCAGTCTTCCTGCTAACCTATTTAAAATCTGAAGTCAAACACACCTAGGATAGCCAACTTTGGCTCGAACAAACAATTAGGATGAACTGCTTCCAAAACCATTTTTCCCATGTTTTTGCCATTCTGCACTGACACTGCTAAAACTTTCAGGGTGCTTCCCTTCAGCCTGTTAGAGGGATGATGTGTGAGCAGATAGTTGGTGTAAAACCAGAGTGGATCATGTTAAGAGTAGTATCACCACACTGAAGGAGAGTAGAGATTTAGGCCTTCAGAGCTTCAACAGCTGGTTTACAGCCAAAAGAAAATGTACACAAGCACTCAGTATGTTTGCATTTACTGTACATTGCAGTTGAATTCCAGGTATACAGTGCCTTTTTTACACAAAAATACAAAAATGATTTCTTAATAGCAATGCCATTTAATAAAAAATGTAATGTAAAATGAGTGACTGCATAAATATTCATCTCCTTCAAGTCAGTATTAAGTAGATGCACCTTTGGCTGTAATCACAGCACTGAGTCTGTGATCTCAATCAGGCTTGCACATCTGGACACTGTAGTTTTACTCCATTCTTCTTTGCAACACTGCTCAATCTCTGTCAGGCTGCATGAGGATCAGGTGTGAACAGCTCTTTTCAAGTCCAGCCACTAATTCTCTACTGGATTGAGGTCTTGGATTTGACTTGGTCACTCCAGAACATTCACCTTGTTGTCTTTAAACCATTTCTGTGTAGCTTTTGCTGTATGCTTCAGGTCATTGTCTTGCTGGAAAATAAATCTTCTCCCAAGCCTTAGTTCTCTTGCAGACTAAGTAAGATTATCTTCCAGGATTTTCTTGTATTTTACCACATTCATTTTACCCTCTACCTTTACAAGCCTTCCAAGGCAAGCTGCCGGGAAGCATCACAGCATGATGCTGCCACCACTGAGCCTCACAGAGGGGATGGTGTGTTTGTGGCGATGTGCAGTGTTTGGTGTCCATACAGCTTGTCAGATGGCCAAAAAGCACCATTTTGGTCTCATAAGAACTTTTTTCCACTTGACCATGGAGTCTCCCACATGCCTTTTGGCAAACTCTAGTCCAGATTTGATGAGATTTCTTTAACAGTTGCTATCCATCATAAAGCTTTGACTGGTGAAGAACCCGAGAAAAAGTTGTTGTATGCAGAGTCTCTCCCATCTCAGCTGCTGAAGCTTGTAACTCCTTCAGAGTAGTCATAGGTGTCTTGGTGTCCTCTCTCAATTGTCTCCTTCTTGTACAGTCACTCAGTTTGTGAGGACAGTTTGTGAATTATTTTAATGGGCAATGTAAATGTACATTTTCTAACTTCATAACAGACTGATTCACCAGTCTCTAAAGGGACCAAACCATTGTCATGGGTAAGGAAAGCAGCATCCAATAATGAAAAATGATGCCAATGCTGAACTGATAAAAGTTTCATTTCCTCCAGTCTTCACTAAAATGCTGATGAAAAAGCCCCGAAAGTTCCTTTTACACATACATTAAAAAATATCTATTTTTACTGGAGAGATGTTGCCAGCCTGGTACAAGGGAAAAAATGGTTTAAATATCGCATGTTTGTACCAGCACACACTGTATAAGATACAACATTTTTTGATAACTCATGTTTTTATTTGATGAAGGAAAACAGTCATGAGGAAGTGAGAGGGGAAATTGTGTGGAGTCCTATTTATGAAGACTAAACCACTGAAATGAGGAAGACTGGATAAGTAAGAAAATACAACTTCATATTTGTGAGGGTAAAATCAATGTAAAAGTTTAATTTTACTGTGTTAAGCAGGATTGCGTTGCTTATGTACAGTACTATCAGAAATCACTATGTACAGATCAGATATCACTAAGCTGTACAGAATGCATGCTTTTTGATTCATAATGCTTAATGTGCATAGAATGGGTGTTTGGAAAATGTGTCAGACATTTTTTGAAGTGAGTTTGTTAATTCATCACGGCCCCAACTATAGACTGCCATTCAGTACTTGGTGAAGATTGTGAAAAGCAGATCAGAGGCTCAGGTTGCCATATTTTATGACCCCTGGAGGGCACTGACAAACCTTCCATTAGCCCTAGTCTTGGCCTAGGAGTCAGCCGTCTGTTTGAACATGAAAAATTAGCAAGGCCCTCAGACACCGATCATTATGTGGTCGCCACTCGGCTTTTCCACCAAAGCTGGGCCAAATGGGACGTGGTGCCGGGCCAAAAAGCCAAGCTTCAAGGCTGGCTATTCATGGTAGCACTTCCCCTGGGAATGGTAACAGGCACACAGGGAACCATGCAATTAATGGAGGAAGAGTGGAGGTGAGGGATATTTGTGAAGATTGGAAGGAGGAAGAAATGGAGAAACAGAAGAGGACAGAGAAAGCAAATACAAAAGCAACTGTAGGGGAGGGGAAAGAGAGTGGAGATGGATAAAACAAGTCTAAAGGCCAGCTCAGTGTCTCACTCTAGATCCACTAGTATGAGACAAGGAGAAGCTTACCAACATCAGCTTTCAGGGTTTCAGATTAGTTAATAGACAAACCAGAAGAGTTCAAAGTGTTACATTTTTCCTCTGAGAATCAAACTTGCCATGATTATTGCAAAGTTCACCTTTCAGTCTTAGTTACCTGTAGCTATTCAAATCAGCTTAATTTGGGTGGCATGATTGTTCAAAACTAAAATATGAAAGACAAAAGGGAAAACTGCAGTGGATCAGAAACATGTAAAACCCTGTCTTATTGGGACTTCAGTGCTTTTGGAGCCAGACAGCCAAGGTACTGCAGTTTCTTGGCATAATTTTTCACTACAAGGCTTCCCCTTAGCCAAGCCCTCCATTATCTTCATCTACAACCTCTTTTCCATTAATGTTAGGGTCAGAAAGCCAAACAGAAAAGGAAGTTGACCAACCAATGGTTGACTATGGAAATGCCAATTATCAATACAGTCTTTGTTGTATGCTTATTGATGCATGGGCCGCTAGAAACACAAGCAAATGCACACAAGATTACACACAAACACATACATAACATTGGATTTTAACCTACTTTCAAACGTTTCCCCTTCACTCTGATAGAATTAGTACGTACACTGAGGTTATCTAGGGGGAGCTGACCTGCTTTTAAAAGAAGAAATAAAGAAACATCCTGTTCTTTCTACAGTGATTTAGAGTGGTGTGTCAGTGTAAGAGTGGCCGCATGTATGAGGCCATTGTTTCCAAGCTACAATAACAGACAGCCTTGTTATAGTTGTTTCATGTAAAGCTCATCTTTCAACTAAACCTCACATGGCCTCTGATGATAATGTTCATACTACCCAGAAGCCTCAGGGGCTTCAGTGGGTGTTTCAGAGGAAGTAAACACATAAAGACGAGAGAAAGAGAGGAGAGAGAGAATATTAAGTGTATATAGTTTATTATAAAGAGAAAAACAATAAGGAGGGTTTGATGGGGAGGAGATGGAGACCAAGGGGCGTTGTTTGTGGCCTGCTCTTGTTACTTTAACCACAGTGCTCAAATTCCTCATCATTGTGGCTTTCCTGTCAAGAGAGTGGTCAGAGGGCATGGAAGTTATGCCAGAAGAGGCTTCCCACTCCAAGGTGCCCATGCCAACAGTAGGCTAAACAGTATCACCACTTTACAATGCGGAGTTATCCATAAACATGTACAAAGATGAGACAAGCACATGTAGCCTCAAACATATAATATATCAGGGTAAATCCAGAGATGGTTAGAGGGGAACTACATGCATTTAAAGTCTATCTGGGGCAAAATCTGAATAGTATCACTAAAAAGACATTGAAAATTATGTTTGAATTTAAGCAACAGTAGACCAAATGGAAGCTAGCTGCTTGATTTTTCTGTTTTTAATTGATTCTATTAGAAAATGTTTCAATCATATTTGTTTATAACAAAACACTCTGTTGTCAAAAAATGTAATCCTTTAAAATTCAAACTAGTTTAGTAGTTTTTATGAACTCCTCTTATGATGCAGGTTAAACTACCTTCATTTTGTGTATTTATTCTAGAAATAGGTACACTTGAGCTTGCACTGCAGCTAACACTTACCCATTAACACCCATTCATTCAGTGATGGCAAGGGGTTCTATGTGGAGTGGCCCTCAGAATAACTCAAACTGTTAAAGAGGGGGTATTATACTTTTCTGATTTTTAAAACATAAATATAAAGTCACAATGTTGGGTGTCCATACTCCATGTATGCAAATTTTCAAACCGCAAGATAAACGTATGCAGCAGTAATCTTGGAATTAGCATGTAAACTGATGACAACGGTTCGTTGAAAATCTCTCTGAGATTCTCCCGAGACGAAATTTCGATGGAGCAAACTGATGAGGTCATCGCAGTAGGATCTCCTGACTGGTTCGTGGTTTGTCCGTGCTGCCGGCAAAGCAGAACAGACCGCCCCCACAAGGCCTTTTAGCCATTTAGCCATTTAGCAACACAGTAATTACACACTTACCAAACTACGTACGTTTACTCAGTCGGACCGGTTCATTCAAAGTTTTCAACTACTAGCATAACAACATTAGCCACATTGGAGGGGGCGGGCACAAAACATTGAGTCGGCCAGCCTCCAGAAAATCAGCCAATCGGAGGAAAGCAGGCCTGTGGAGTGTGGGGGGGGGGGTTTAAAGAGACAGCAGCGAAAACAAAGTGTTTCAGACGGAGGTTAAAATCAGGGTTTTTCAGAACGCCAGTGTGAGAAACAGGAGTCTTTTGAGCTGTAAACCATGTGAAGCTACTACGTGGGTATGAGAGAGATGGTGCAAAGCCTTGAAAAAAGGCATAATACCCCCCACTTTAAAGACCCTGTAAAGTGAAATCCAAAATTTGTGTCTTAACACACTAGATATATTGGGATATGGTTGCTGTAAACATGTGAAAACAATTTAGACGGTTAGAAAGTTTTTCACCTTTTTCCAGGTTGGGGTTAATTTGGGCAGGGTCAATATGAGAGCCCACAGTGGGGGATGACCCCGCCCCTCTAACACTACAATATAAAATCACAGAGCAGATCATCCCCGAACAATCTGTTATTAGATGATGTCACTGCCTTCATCAAAAGTTAACAGTAAGTTAAATGCTGTTTTTTTTGTTCATTGTGAGGTAAATCTGCCAAATCTATCAGCCACAGTGGTCTATGGATCAGTAAAGCATCATAACAGAGATCTGAGCCAGAAAACAGACTTAGTCTCTTCTTCTAAGGTTAAAAAAGGTCAAGGGGCAGGATAATGGCACGAGTGCGTTCCTCAGTTCAGATTGTAGCAGAGGATTGCAGTATATTGCTGTTTTTTTCCTTTACAGTATCTTTCAGTTAACTGATTTGTCTGAAATGCCACTTTATATATTAGTTCTTGTCTGTTTGTCTTACATAAATTAAATAAATATATTTTTCCTGAAATTAATACACAGCAATTTAAAAGTTTAATCACTTACGCAGTGCAAAGCACTTTCATAACAAAATCTGCCAACTCACCATGAACAGCAGTAGCAAAGAATGTGTCTTATGCCAACTATGGAGCAAAGAGATAGATGCAGGAATAGAATACAGCCTGAATGGAAATGTCCTGTCCTTTATTGTAGACCATACCCCACCACAGTCAGGGAGTGACCAACTTGGTGGGTAACTTCACTCATGGTGCAGACATGTTTAACATCAAAAACAACAATGATTCACCAGAAACAAAAACAAAGGAATCCCAGCAGTGATTACTGTACAACTGACCAACACATTTAAACACATATAAATACATCTAAACGTTTTGCACAGGTACATGATGGGAAAACTCCACCGTCAGATTTGAAATGACAGTGGGCAGCACTTAGATCAACTGACTATCAGTGACTCTACTGACCTAGACTAAGGCTGACTGCCTTAACACTGTTAAGTAACTACAACACTGATGGCTATTTAACTCAGAATGGAGTTTAAATACCACTTTTTGATATTTAAATTACATTGATATTCACCAAATAATCAATAAGATGGTGATGGATGAAGAAAGGAACAGGTTAATTAGCATGAAAGTGCTGTATTCTGGGAGGAACATTGCAGTTCTGTTAAAAAACAGTCAAAGGAATATAATTTAACAGACTAGATTTAATATTAACAGTTGAGAGTAGTATTCCAAAATAATGGGTTAATGCTGTTGAATGATTTACAGTGTTTCAATCTTGTTCATTCACATCAATACATAATCACAAAAAAATGGGCAAAAGGATCTGGCTGCAGACCCTAAAAAAATTGAGTGACCTCAACTGTGAGAAGTGATGTACATTACCCAGTCCAGAACAAGAAGGACAGAATGAATGACACAGATTTTCTGCTTGCTGTTAGAGGTTATGGTAAGTGACTATTTTTCACAACAGCAGAATTTTATGAATAGAAATAGAAAATGTACTGAGCGGGATAAATTTAAGTTTAACACACCACAAACTAAGGATCAGGGTTAGGCACCTGAACCCTAAAGTTAAGGGTGGTGGGGGCGAATAAGATAAAAAATAGCAGACGACAAACCATGGAAAAACCCAACAAGAGTTAATACATCACTTTCCGCCTTACAGTCGAGGTCGCCTTATTGTAGAGATCTGCAGCAGGTGAGCCCAAAACACCCCACTACAGAGGTCTACAGCCGCATGCCTCTCTAAAAGGGGGCAAATAGTCTTGTCTTATAAGATGTGGGGGATTGAACCCACGTTTCCTGGTTGTGAAATAAACCACTATACCTACTGATCTACAGTTACCCCACATTCATAGTCATGAATTTGTATAAACTGAGAGAAATGAATTTTCAAATTTCTGTTATACTGCTACTTCTGTATGATAAATGATACTCTTCAACATAACCACCCCTTTTAGTGTCATCAAGGCCAGGTGAAGGCACAAAATACCCTAGTATTAATGATCAATATGTATGCAACAATGCAGAAACTTCATCACACAGTTATTTAGAAGTTACCTGACTTACTGTGTATTCTGCTAAGAGAAACACTCCCACCCAGAATCTAGCTTTTGTAAGGTCAGGGTCAGACTGTCATGGCCCCTGGATGTTTCCTTACAACTTTGTGGCCAGTTTTTCTGTAAATATATTCTTTTACAGTAGCTATAGGTAACTATTTCTCCTGAGGCAAGCCTTGCTATAAAACTTCAGTCTATGAAATTATTGGTGGCTTGCCAAATAAACCAAAGATCTTCCGGCAACTTCAAAGTTGACTGTGGTCAACTTTGGTGGTTTTCAAGAGAATTCAAAACTTTTGGCAACCAAAGTTTTCAGCTCTTCTTTCACTTTCAGTTTATATGTATGGCAACACTGATAAATGGTTTCATTCTGCCTGCACCTATTAATGTAAAAACAGATATTAGGATGTTTAAGTAGCTTGCTCAAATTTTGGTAAAGCAGTATAAAAGAAATGTTTTCAATGGGATGGGGCATCATTGAAGTCACTTAAAACATAAACTAGTCCAGTGTAGAGAGGCATAAAGAAAAGTGAGGCCCAATGTAGAGCGCAAATTAAAACTGTAACTTCAGGTAAGTTTAAAGTCAGACCATCCAAACTGTCAAACCGCCCTTACACA
Organism: Cheilinus undulatus; assembly: GCF_018320785.1. Classification (NCBI taxonomy): domain Eukaryota; kingdom Metazoa; phylum Chordata; class Actinopteri; order Labriformes; family Labridae; genus Cheilinus; species Cheilinus undulatus. Next base: position 16,734,753 of record NC_054865.1, read on the forward strand.
CACCCACACAATAAAACATTAAGCTCCCTATAAAGTTCTCTGGGTTGCAGTCGTGCAGCAAACACTCCTCACCACTGCTGTAATGTTTGTGGCTTGAGGCCGTGAGAGCTGGCAAACAAACCACAGCACAGAAGCTCCTTCCTTATTGCTGTGCGACCCCACAGCTTCACACATCAGGGTGAATTTTATATCATTAAATGAAGCCCTTTAAAGCCAACTTTTACTGCCCCACGTGACCTCGCTTCATGAAGGATCTCCTTTGTTTTTTGTGTCTAATCGCAGCCTCTTAAAGTTTTTAAGGGCAGCCAATAAAATATTGATAACTAATATCAGCTGGAGGCTGGGCTGGGCTCCTGGCAGGTAGCAGGAGCACCCCTCTGAGCTGCGTCCGCCCTCACTGGCATCTGTCCTGGAGCTTGAAGGCGCACAGATGTGTACAGGAACCACAGAAAACAACGTGGAAAGGCATTGTGTAACACAAGTGAATGGTATCTTGTGTGTTAAAATTTCTTATCCCAAATGTACTACGAACTATGCAGTCTGATATACATTACTTTCTGGACGAAGTAGGCTTGGTTATACTTGGATACCTATTAGGGATATCAATATATATATATATCTAGTAAACCTGCAAATCAGGCAAAGGGAAATCTCACTCATCTGTTGCTAGATTACTGACGTCGTAGGTTTTGAGTGTAGTTAAGTGTTGGGCTCACACTATGAGGAAATCATTCTGATCTTAGGCCGGATTCTGACCAAAGTCAGCAAAGGCCTGATTATTGGAGGGTTTTAAAGATTATCTTACCAGATTTTCTTGTGGGCTGTGTTTGAGAGTGACATTTTCCCTCTCTGACTTGTGAATAATAGGTGTGTTCATTCACAGTTGTGTGTGGGGAACCCTGTAGACAACCAAGCATTAACTCCATGGATTATCACATGTAGAACTGAGCGATACCCAGTCAGGAAAAAAACTGACTGAAGATGGAAGCAAAAAAAAAAAAAAAAAACACAGAAAATTAAATTGGTGTCATAAATAGAGGGTCAACTTATCTATCTGAGCACACACAACTGTTCATACAATGTGTAGTCTAACACACACCACAATCAAACTGACCAGGAGAGGAGTTGGACCAAAATTAGTGCTTCAAAGGATGTACAGTGTCATGAAAAAGTATTTGCCCCCTTCCTGATTCCTGATTTTTTTTGCATACTTATCACACTTGAATGTTTTGGATCATCAAACCAATTTTAACATCTCACAAAGACAACCCAAGTAAATATAAATTGCAATTTCTAAATGATGATTTTATTTGTAAAGGGAAAAAATCCAAACCTATCTGGCCATATGTGAAAAAGTAATTGCCCCCGAACCTAATAACTAGCTGTGCCACCCTTGGCAGCAATAACTGAAATCCAGTGTTTGCGATAACTGGTGATGAGTCTCTCCATTGCTACGGAGAAATTTGGCCCACTCTTCTTCGCAGAATTGTTTTAACTCAGCCATATTAGAGGGTTTTCGTGCATGAACTGCCCATTTAAGGTCACACCACAGCATCTCAATTGGATTTAAGTCCAGACTTTGACTGGGCGACACCAAAACCTTAATTTTATTTATTTTGAGCCATTCAGAGGTGGACTTGCTGGTATGTTTCGGGCCATTGTCCTGCTGCATAATCCAAGAGCGCTTGAGCTTGAGGGCATGAACTGATGGCCAGACATTAGCCTTCAGGATTTCCTGGTAGACAGCAGAATTCATTGTTCCATCAATCACAGCAAGTGGTCCAGGTCCTGAAGCAGCAAAGCAGCCCCAGACCATCACACTGCCACCACCATGTTTGACTGTTGGCATGATGTTCTTTTTATCAAATGCTGTGTTATTTTTACATCAGATGTAACGAGCTGCACACCTTCCAAAAAGTTAAACTTTTGTCTCGTCAATCCACAGAATATTGCTCCAAAAGGGGATCATCAAGATGTTTCTTGGCAAATGTGAGACAAGCCTTTGTGCTCTTTTTTGTCAACAGTGGTTTTGGCCTTGGAACTGTCCCATGGATGCCATTTTTGCCCTGTGCCTTTCTTATGGTTGAGTCATGAACTCTGACCTTAACTAAGGCCAGTAAGGCCTGCGGTTCTATGGATGTTTTTCTGGGTTCTTTTTGGACCTCCTGGATGAGTCATCGTTGAACTCTTGGAGTCATTTTGGTTGGCTGGCAGGGTGTCAACAGCACACTGAAGAAGCGGCCTGATTTGGTTGCATTTCCAGGGCTTTTGCTTTCACTGTGAGTAAAGGGTTTGGCAACTGAAAGAAAGTTGAAAGCACTCTTACATGTATAGGACAAGATCAGTAGAAAGATAAGAGATTGTACTTTCTCCACAGGGGGTGCTGAAATCTGTAAGCGCTTAAAGTTCATTTAAAGTTCTAGAGAAGTGATTAAAAAAGCTGAGTGTTAATTTCATACAGGTTTTTTTTATGGCTGCGAACATTTTTTGTGGACACATTATGAGACATTTTTTATATTACATACATATTTTTTATATTTTAAGCCCAAATTTAAGGGCGTTTAAAGCGCTCCTTCTTTGCTGGCTGTTTACTGTTGTTGACTGACAGGTGAGGTAAACAGAAGTAAAGTCCATAGATCAGCAGTCTGCTCCTTGTCCTGCAGGGTCACTTACCTGACGACACCATGCTGATTCTGACAGCCCCAAGGCAGAATCTACCTCTGGACAGTATACGCTACCGTGGCATGACAGGCAAACGCAGCATATTTTTTGGCATTTAGCCCAAAGGCACACAAACAAACACAGGTCAGTCCTCAGTTAGAGTTACCCTCATTAAGTGTCAAAACTGCAATGAGCTGCAAAATGCATCCATAAGTGAATTAATACGAGCATTAGCATGGCTGCAAATATGTAAAAACTGTCTAGTCAATATTTGGTTTCTGCAGAGTAGAACAAAAAAAAAAAGAAATTGCCACACAAGTTAACTATCTAAAGCAGTTCAAGAAGAAAAAAAAAGGATGGGAAAAGAGGTGGTTGTGACATCAAAATGTGTTAAAAGAAGAGACCTGGTACAGCGCAAAGAAAAGATAAAAAGACTATGTTTACTCTCTTTGTAGATTCCAGGGAGATCTCTCATTTATCTCTCTCCTTAAACACAGTGGTTCACCCTGCTGCTAAAAGCCCACCTCAGCAGTTTCTCTCCCTCTCCTTACCCTTTAATATTGATGATTCTCACAGGATAAAATAAGTTAAGTGGAGATATGGTAATCCCCCCCTTTGCTTGCTGAACTCGTTTGTTTACTCTGGGGTGACTCCGGTGATGTAGCTTCGCCTTTCTAGTCGCATATAATTTCACGTTTAGCAAATGCTCCCCTCTTTAATGTGCCCACTATCAAGGTCATGAATAGCTAAATTTTCAGCCTTTGGAATTAATTATTCACAGATAAAAAGCAAACGAGGGTCTTGCCTGAAACATGTTGGCAGCTCTTACCTCTTTGTCCGGAATATATTCTGACCACTTTAAATCCTGATGATGCGGTTACAAGAGTTTATTTTGTGTTTTGGACACTTATCACTTCCTTTCTTTGAGGAGACTTGGTTAAAAAATACAGGGAACATGCTGGAACCTTCAAAAGTCAACCAAGGTGATGGAATTTATCACTTTCAGGAGGTTTGTTTCCTGGCTGTGTGGAATATGAAAATCTGGGAAAAGGTTATATGGCTCAGAAGTTTGAAATCCAACACCCCTCTGCTGTTCAAATAACTCAACACTGAATATTTAGGGCTCAGTCACTGTCCGACAGAAGAACAAACTAATTCAGCATGTAGGAGAAGACTTCACTTGAGCATGAAATAAGTACAGACCCGATTTATTTCTTGGTAATAAGAGCAATTATTGTGCAGGGAATAGCCTGAGTCCTACTCAAGGTTACAGCAGTGATAGGCCAGGACACCCCTGTGGATCCTCTCTGTCCAAACATTGGAAATGGACTGTGAATTCCCATAGATTAGGGCCCAGCTTCATTGTATAGGCTGTTTGATAAGGGATTAAACTCAGTAAATCCGTTACTTCATATGGGACTCCGTGTTTGAGTTATCCCCTGCATTTTACAGCTGTTATTCCCCCTATTACAGTTTTGACCGAGAACTGGTATTAATACACTTTTATATATTGTCCTTGGCAGCAAGACATTGTATCACATACTAGGGTTGACAGTAGAGAGTAAGTCTTTTCATCTGGTTATTATTACCTATATAAATAAAATAACAGTCAACTTGATGTATTGAATCAGTTCAGTTATTTGTAAGAATATACAGAAATGTGAAGAAAACAGCAGTTTCAGCCTACGCTGTGTGACAAAAACAATAATACATAGTTGTCAAATGTTGAGCTATTAACCATTTACCATGGCATCTCCCAACTACTGGTCACAAGATTGTGGTTCTTGGGTTGTAAACAGAATGAGCACTTAAGTTAATGATATTAAGTCATTTAAAATCAAGGTGCAGTACGTCATAACCAAACACGCACTGACCAGGTCATCATAGCAATCAGGAGGACATTCCGCCCACTAAAAACTGCTTTTATTGAGACACTGAGTACAATTGGACATCTATGTTTCTGTTAGTCTACAAGAAAATGTACTAAACTACAACAAAACTGCCTTTGCCATCATACTCTGTTCAACTTCGGCTAAAATGGCATTACATCATAGAACTCATAGGATTCAATAGCAGTGTTGAAAGGCTGAAATGTTATTGATTTTCAGGCTCTGGAAAACACTTATGATGTTGTTAAACAACAACAACTTCTACTCAGTATATTCTAAAATTGTAATTTTAGCAGGGTAAATTTGGCAAGGCAGGTCACATCAGTCCAGGTTATCACCAAGAAACACTGACGTTAGATAAATCTCAGAAAGGCAAAGAAACAAGTAAATAGTATGTCCTTCATTTTATTCAAATATGATAGTGAACTTCCTGCCTTGTTCTGTGCTGTGCTCTAACCTTGCATAGCAGATGGATTCCCCTGTTTCTGTGTTTCTCACGGGCAAAATCCATCTTGCAAAGCTCCCATCTGAACCATTTGGGCCCGGTTAAAGTGACAGGCCTAATCAGCATCAAGGGGCAGTACTTTCTTGCGCAGTGGAGTCGTGACATAAGCAAGCAGCAATAAGAGGCCGGTGCAATTATGGCGGAAGAGCGTGGATGCTGCTAAAGCGCCAGTTTTATCAGAACTTGACGACATATTTTCATTAGAAGAATAAAGAACAGCATTGAGTTTGTTTTCTTTTCAAAAACGACCAATGTCGTGTACTGACATGTCTACAGTTGCCATGGTTCGCGTTATGCATTTCACGTGTTTTGTTGCTCTGATTGGCCCGTAAAGATGTGATAGGCAGAACATTCATCCAATCACACTCACCCAAACACTGTATATGAGAGGTTTACCAGAGACAAATCCATCTGTGCCAGGTTAGCTGTGCTCTGCTTCAGAAACAAATCCAGTTGGTTAGAGCATGCACTGGAGAAAAACCATGCTGCAGACGGATAATGATGCATACAGATGGTGCGGGTTTGAAGAATAGGGAGAGTGGCTTAGAAGATACAAATAAAAATGTAAAACAAAGGAACTTTTTAAACTCCTGAAGTTGGCCAAAGTATCGTACAATCAAGAGAAAATTTTATTAAAATAAAGTCCCCCTTAAAGAGTAAGACCACAGTGATGATTACAGTTTAACAGCTCATTAGAAATAAGTGAGCACATGGCTGTTAATGAGAAGAAACTTTTCCTGTCATTATAGTTTATGGGCTTACATAATCAAATAGGCCCATAAACAAATGGATCAGATAAGTCATTTTTATATACAAATTGTTTGACCCATCTTGAGGTCAAGATAAGAGAGATTGATCTCTTGGCTGGCTTTGATTTCCTCAGTGCTATCAGTGCTAAGAACACGTGGCAAATGATATTGACATATTTAGTATTTACACATGCAGGCACACATAAAGTAAAGGCGGTAAAGGCTCTCACAGATAAACTCATCCTCACAGCACGGCTCCTCCAAAGACAGACGCCCCAGTAAGAACAATCCATTTCAGCTACAGCCAGCATTTGCAATTAAGCTCCATCTTCACTGCTATGTTGTCAGATTCTAACACACCGCCTTCTCTTTGAATGAATCACCTGTACAGTTTAATTACTGAGTCTCTCACCAAGCCCACCCACCACCATCAGCCTTCCACATTATCAAAGAAGGGCAATTTCCCCCCAGCATTTCCATCCCTAATGCACGCTTGCTTTAAACAAGACTGATGATGGCCAATAAAAGTGTTGGAGTGAAGCTGTATAAATGCTCTGCTGCTGTTTTTAAATCCAAACAGGAGGTAAGGGTGAGTCTGTGACAGCCTTTGACATTGCATGTCTCCTTGTGATATTACGTGAAGCTCCGGATGCTGAATCAGCCCAGAGGCCCCAGTATAGGATTCATCAAAACCAGATGATAATCAACACTGGAGTCTTTTAGGGTCCTTCAAGTGGTTTTACTCTTATTTAAACACACAAATGGAAGTTTTTTTGACCCTTGATTATGGGATTGCTCCTGCTTGTACCGGATTCATAAGAAATATTGACTGTTTTTTTTCACATGATTAGAGAAACAAGTTAATTCATTCTTTTACATCTTGTTGCTTAACCTTCATTGTACTTTTATCTGCTCTTTTAATCAATGAAAGGGACAGCTTTAAAAAAAAACGTCACGACTAATTTTGATTAATCATTATTGGTTCTTAATGTCTTTAGGTTGGAAATAAGAATGAACAGTGTTTGACTCAACAATTGTAAGATCATCTGCTGATTTAAGCAAGTGGCAACCTCAGGTGCTGAAAAACGAATTCATTGCAGAAGTGCAAGAAACTGCAGTTCCTAGAGTGTCCACTTGAGGCTGGATGCAAAAATACAGAATCCCCATAAGATCCTATTTAAATGTGCCAATTTTTACAAAAGAAATCAATTTATTTACAGCCTGGTGCAAATTTTCTTTTCTTCTGGTGTCTTTATTTCAGTACTGTATAAGTGAAGTCGGCATTGGGTGGTTTTCTAACTTATCCACTCTGATCATGTTGAGGATAAGTTTTTTTTTTAATAAATTTACATATATAGAGATGTGGCTGCAGTAGCCATTGGCCAGGATGATTAACGTCCTCCTCAGGTTGTCACTTTACCAGCTGGATTTGAAGTTTGGTTGAAATAAGCATTTGGCCCCCATTAGGACTAACCAAGTGTAAGGGCCATCTCATGACTTGGAAATGGGACACTTCTAAATAGCAGTTACGATTTCAGACTGTAGAGGGCAAAAGTAAATGTTACGCTACAAAAAGCAAATAATCCATAAAATTAAACTAAGATACTGGAGTGGTTTTCCGTAATTTTTATATCTCTATTAACAAAGAAATATACAATTGTAGCTCGATTTCTTCCTTGCATTCGCCGCCATCTTTCTTTGAGTGATAATCCTCAAAACTAAGGGAGCTCCAGGAACATCTCAAAATTGAGGGAGATAAATCCCTCAAACTTGCCCCTCAACTCAACTCTTGGGAGTTTTAGGACAGCCCTTGCACTTTGCCGGAACGTGCATTTTAAACTGAGGGTTAAGATTGAGGGTTAAGGGGAGAATTGGTATTCAGCCAAAGTCTTTTTTTGTACTAGGTGCAGATTCAAATCTTAACCCTGCTCCTGGTTGGAGTATGTCTTCCCCCATACAGTTGTGATCAAATTATTCAACCCCCATGGCGAATCAGGTTTATTGTGAAAATGTACAGACTTTCAATAAACAAGTCAAAAGAAATGAACTGAAATTGCTTAACACAACTAATGCTTAAGTGTTGTCCCCAAATCCAACTGAAAATACAACTTGGAATGACTTCTCTAGTCTCAAAATTATTAAACCCCTTAACAGAATCCCATTCACAACAGCTCAATTATGCAAAACCAGTGTTGTTTCAAGCTCACCTGATGCAGCAGGTTTGCTTGAGCTAGAACATATGAAATACCTGAACTGTGATCGATTTGTTAAATGTTGAGTTTGACTGCATGTTAGAAGTATGACAAAGTCAAAAGAGTGGCCCAGGAAGTATAAGAGAAGAGATCACTGGCCTTCACAAACAAGGAACTGTATACCTGAAAATAGCAAAGGCACTGAATGTTCCCGGAACCACTACTGGAAGCATAGTTCACATGTTCAGAGACAGTGGTTACACTACCTAGACGGGGCAGGACGAGAAAGCTATCAATGGCTGCAACCAGATATCTGAGAAGCAGAGGTGGGAGAAAGTTATTGTTTTGCAAGCCTCAAGTAAAGACAAGTCAAGTCAAGTCCAAAGTCATAGGCTTGAAATTTTCGGGCCCTTACAAGTCATAAGCACTGTTTACCAAATAAAATGACGTTGTAACAATGTAACAATCTATTAAATTTGACAGATACAATTAATGCATTTTGAATTGTTTCATTTTTTAAAATAAAATAAGACCAGTGTGACAGAACTTAATCACACAGAAAAAGAGTGCTGACACAGCATTCAGGATACAATCAGTGCTAAGCGGTGCAACAGCAAATGAACTTCTGAAGACGTACAGTCATTTTAACTCATCTTATGTGAGCGTATGTGTGTGTGTCTGTGTGATGAGTGTGTGTATATGTATAGGTGTGTGAGTGGATATATAGGGTTTGTGTATGCTTGTAAGTGAACATGTTTGGCAGGTCAACATTAGGTTTAAGGTGTTATAACCAGTTCTTAACCTCAAGTTATGTGTTATGTGTTAAGTTATAAGACCTCAAGTTCTGTGAACACAATGACTGCCTCCTTGTGAATACACAAAAAAGGTTTGTGACTCTGTTACCTTAAAGTTGTGCTCTCTATTTTTTTCCCTCTCATTATTATTGCTTTTAGCTAAAGGGGGAGGGTCCACATATTGGTCTTTGCCCTGGGCCTCCAAATGGCTTAAACCAGCCCTGCCTCACACCTGCAGGTCCCCCTCACAAACCGTTCTGTCGTGCCAGTTTGTTGCTTTCATTTTTCTTTTTCTGTCCTTTTGACTGAATTTATCATTAGTACATTTAAGATCAATAAAACACCCACGTTTGGACAAGTTTAACTCAATTTTACATTATTTCAAAATGTGATCCGTGTGTGTTTGGCTCATTGATGATGATGCGCATCGCAAAAGTCACGTTTAGTCCAAAGTCATCAAAATTATGACTCGAGTCTGACTCGAGTCCTAGTCGTGTGACTCGAGTCCACACCTCTGCTGAGAAGGCAGGTTGTGAAACACCCTCGAGTGACTGCAAAAGACCTCCAACGTAACTTAGTGGCAACAGGGACTGAGGTTTTAGTGAGTACAGCAAGGAGACTTTTTCCATGCCAGAACTCATTACTGACCAAGAAGCACAGGAAAAGTCAACTCCTTTTGTCCGGGATTGATGGTTCGAATCCCAGTCAGGTTTATAACTTTGGATAAAAATGTCTGTAACATTGTAGCATCAGGAGTGCTACATCCATTTCCTGATAGGGGTGGAGTCAGGGGCAGAGTCAGACAGCAGCTTTAAAGCCACAGACACAGAAATAGCTCGTTCTGCTTTTTAGACATGCAAAAATCCTATACTGGAGTGTTTTTTTCTTTTTCAGCAACAAACTTCACAGGCATGTTTTGGGGACCTCTGAGACCAATATAAACTTGTCTTAAAAGGGTAAAATATGTCCCCTTCAAGCAGTAGTTGTTTCTTATTGTGACGTTGACAGTTTGCATGTGAACCATCAGTCAGAAAATAATTATTTTCTCCAGATAGCACATGTGAGGATTAGTAGAAGAATATCAGCTGATTTTATGCACCACCTTGGACAACTTTACCAACCGGCGTATGTCTACAAAGGATATGATTAAAATATCACCCATCATTAAAGTACAGAAATGAGAAATCAGTTAGCTTTTGTGACAGATGATATGTCTGTAGCATCAGTTTTATAAATCAGCTTTGAGTATAACATTTTCAAAATAGTTTTTTGCTGTTCCTTTTCTATCAGAATGTCTGAAAGTTGATTACAGTTGCTTCTACAGCTGCAGGTTGTTACGGCAATCGTATCTCACTTTTTCAAATTAACTCGACAAAATGAGGTAAAGAATGAGCTTTCCCCTGAATGCAGATTAGCGTGAGCATTCCCTCAAGCTTTAAATATCAATATGTGTATTGTATAGAGCAGACAGCTGTGTATTGTGGCAGAGCATTCTTTAACTCCCTGCAGTGTAAGTGACAGAGCCATAGATTTCTTAAAGGAACCTGCTGCTTATGTGAGGGATGACAGATACATGTTGTTCAGAGAGTATGGGGAAGGGATAGCTAATAAGCTTTTTCCAGATCAATAAATGACTGTATGCTGCAAATTAAACTGTAAATCTCATCAGGGACAGTGAATAATTTTGATGTCAGGGACATGGTCTAACAAATGTGTTTGTTTCCTCTGGAGGAACGCTAAAATTATGAACTCACATTATTTAAAATGGGCTAGAAACAGTACAAGGGCAGTTAATTCTGACTAATGCAATTGTTTTAATGAAAATGATGGTGCAGGTTTATGCTGAGGTTTTGCCGATAGCATGTGGCATCTACAGCTTGAGCATGAAAACCTGATTTCATTAAAAAAAAAAGAAAATCCAGATACTCAGGCTAATTGCCTCAACATTGCACTCTTCAACACAAGTGACGCTAAGAGTCCTGTATCCACTTACCTGGAAACTTGTGTATAAAAGTCTCAGAACATGTTTGAACAAGGAGAGAACACTGAGATCACTCTGCAGTGCGTGCAGAGGAGACTGAAGACAGCACTCACATTGTGGTTTTACTTGTTATGTAATGACTTAATTGCGGCCTTGTGACTGGAAAAGAGACAAAAAAGTGTTTTCATTGGATGCCCTACTGTTAATAATGTGCATTAAGTACAGACATTCTCTCATACATGGACATTAACATATATGATGAGCCAGCCTGTTAGATTCCACACCCCATTCTTCCTAGAAATACACATTATTTCCCTCTAAAGGATTTTGTTGAAATGAATCCTCAGTTTAGGGAAATTTGGAGTGGTGAATGTTATTTAAAAAGAAAGTAATGTTCTCCAACCAGTTTTAACCGCTGTGCTCAAAGCTGTCCTAGTTGGGAGTATCCCTTAGAGCTGTGGTCATTTGACCTCAGGAGAACTTTGCTGCCCTGCAGCTTCGCTTTTACTGTGAATGTGGACAACGTCTGCACAGACTGGACAGAACTAGACCTGTTGGCATAGCTGGACCAAGGATAGATAGGTAGGATTTTAATGATGTATAGCCATATGGACCTTTTACAGACACGACACTATTATGATGTCACTTACCACAGTGGACAGCAGATGTACTGGTGCTGATATTCAGCTGTTATGCGTTTTAGTTTATAATTGTATTTGATGTGAATTTGGGAGCCATAAAAGTAAGAAAATTAAATTTGCCTACTTAACCCTTTATGGGCCAAGGAACCATGCACACTCACTTAGGTTGACTCCCTCCATGGCGTCTCCCCAACACTCTGTGATACAGTAGAACCAGTATGATTTTTCAGCCAATAAGTGGAGATCAGTCAATTACACAAAAAAGTGACATCACACCATCTGACCAATCAGAAGAGGCCCAGAGCCTCCAAATTTGGAGAGAATTTTTTGGTTTTATGAAAACATTTACAGTAAAAGCTAAATTTGAGCTCAAGTAGAGTGAGTTCAGAACTTTTTCTCAGGATTTCACACTTGTTAACTGATTGCTTTGATCACACCTGCATCCTTTGATCACTGAAGCATCCTCTACAGTCATTAATTACCATGGCAACCTTGTGCACATGGACACATTGGTCAGCAACACTGTGGATTCTATCTCTCTGCCCAACTTTTTCTCTGTAAATCGAATTTTGACTACTCATTTAACCTGGATTATTTTTTCTCACTTAATGTAGCTCTTCTAAAGGCACAGCTGCTAAGCTACTGTTTTATCAGGTTACAACGCTTTACAACAAGCTTTTTTTCCATCCAGTACATCAAGTTTCCATAATGATCAGCCATGGCTAATCACACCTGCAAATTATAACTTATTTTCTTGTATCTCCAAAACTTAAGCAGTGTTTTACACTGTTCATTGACTTGATACACCGCCAGAGGAACATGCAAAGTACCCTACAAAACACAAAGCAGGTAAATTCCGCAACGGAGGTAGAGTTAAAGGTAACTGTGAAAAAGGATCAGCTGTTTTCAGATGCAACTTTAGCAGTCTTTAGAGTCTTTCCAAGATTTTTCCAATATAGCATTAACAGTTCAGCATCAGCATACAGCATTCTAGTTAGTATCCATCTTTCTCTCTTCATTATCATCTAGTAGGAGGGATTAACCCTTGACAGGGTACACAGAGAAAAATGTTATGATAATTTTTATAGTCGGATGAATGAGGAAGGCCACCAGTCTGAGATGGGAGATGGCAGGAAAAGAGAGAAAGATTCAGAATGGAGAGTTATGAGGGAAAACACAACTCAAACAATGTGTGCTCCAGCTTTTGTCCAGCCCTCTCAAGTTAAGCCTTTATAATCTATTTACCATCACTGTACACAAGCCCCTGGCATCCTAACAACCACCCGGGTCCACCGAGAATTCCCCCAGTTCTCCAGATTTGCCACTCCGGGCCTGCTGTCCACACACAGTTTTATTTAAATGTCAAAATATGCTCATCAGACACCACCAAAAGGCATTCACCAGCGAACTCTGAGTGTTTGGTTGTGGACAGGGTCACGTTTTGAATGTTACGTTTGCTAGTGTTAACCCATTAAATGCTTCTGTTGTAAATGATGTGCTATGGAAAATGCTTAATTTTGTGCCTCTTAAAATCATTTGAAGGTGTCCAACATTGAAATTTCAAGATTTTAAACTTTCCACCTACAAAATGTGCACTGCACATAACTTCAGAGAACTATATTAGCAGGATTACTCATTTAGCAGTTGCATCCACTAGAGGGGCGTGGACAGAGCTGACTGTTTGACGAGAGACGCAAAAGTTTTTTTATTTTCCCTTTCTGTGGGGATTGATTTCAAAATAATGCATCGACTGGTGGTTGCGGTGTTGAACAGACCTCTTCTTCTTCCTCGCTGCCATCCTAATGACATCCACCTTCTGTTCAGTCTTCACTCAGCTGTTTTAAGTTGTCCTTACCTATGCCAGAGTGAGCTATGTCATTGATATGTTTATAGTTCCTAACCAACTTGCACAATTTTTCCTTAGAGAGTTCCATCATTTTTTTAGGTATCCGTCTTTGTTGTGTTTTTCTCGTCTAACTTGGGCTGTCGACTAAACTATGATTTCTGGTAGTATTGCAATGTTTGATCTGTATCTGTAAACTTTCAAAAAATCTGCACACAATAAGCACAGGCAACGGGCAGAAAGCTCCACCTGTATACCTGTGTATATGAGATGCAGAGCGTAATTTTGCCATTAGATGCTTTTTAGCAGAACTATACATTCTGTCTGTCCTGTGTTGTCCCACTTTCTTTCCGCGGTGCTTGTGATGAAACTTCTTTTGCTTTTCCTCCTTGCGGTGCAAGTCGTTGGTCCAGAGGCCAAATCTCTAGTGGGTAGCCATAAGTCACGTCTGGGTTTAGCACATTGCTGAGGCTGGCTGAGGTTTGCAGTGGAACCACAGCCTAATTCACCCAGCACTGTGAGGAGACGGTCCGTCTGCAGCCCAGAGCCATGACCAACCAGTGGCTTTACTGTGAGGGCTGCACGCCAGAGATATTATCCTCTTTCCTTTATAACTGTATCACCCCCTCCCGTCTTTTGGCTCATGTCTGTTTGGCGTTTTTTGTGTTTCATGTCTGTTGAGTTCCATGGCTTTGCTTACATGTGTTTTCTGCCTTTTTTTCTCCTCAGGTTAATATGTTTTTAATGTTCCATTTTAAATACATTCTTGTATCAATTATTAGCCTTCAGATCTCATCACTCTATTGGCAGAGTGGCTAAGTTCTCTTTTATCTATGGCTGTAATAAACACATGTGACAGGGTTTCACTGCCAGATGACAAGTGAGATAAAAGTGTGTGCGAACATTTCACTCAAGTGCTTTACAATACTTGAAAAGATAATCCATTTTCAAGGAGAGAGGAGTGGGCGGGAGAGTTTGGGGTTTAAACAGCACAATAATCTCCCCATATCTCCTCCTCGACACGACACACTCTCTCTCCGCCACTTACTGGAGATGTGTGGATGTGATAACAGAGAGTAAACATACTCGGGCTGCATGTTCAAGCGCTCTCACACACATGCACGCACGAATACTCACACGCTCTTTTCAAATCATTCCCTGGTGCCACCGCAGCTACTTTACAAATAATGGCCCCCATGTGTGTTCAGGGCTCCAAGGCTGTGTGAGGCAGGGGGACTGGGCTCTGTGCCCAGTCTGAAACCCTGTCAAGATCACTGTAAATTTCTCCTCGTTTTCAGCAGCTGTAATTTAAGGGCCAGATGTGCAGGAGACTGAAGACGGAGGCAGATAAACAGCTTGTTACATATTTCTTTTCCGTGCAAACTACGGTACATGGATATCCTTTAAACACTTTGTTGAAAGCTAATGCTTTGTAGACATTACCTAAAATAAGTAAGAAATTTGTACATCAAATCTACAGGCATTGTGCATCAGCTTATGCCTAAATAAATGTCTTCTTTAACTTGCTTTTGCAAGTTCTATTATTGTGTTGCAGGCTTTCTGGGTTGATGCAGCTAAAAATCTATACATAATAAAACATCTACAAGTATCTAAAGTGCACCCTCTTATTTCAGAAAACAGCCAAGCACAAGCTCCAGCTAAGACTAACAAACCACCTTGTGTCATAAATATTAGTGCAGTGGCTTCATTATATGTGACAGTACCTTCCTGTGCCACTAATGGTCCAAGTTTCCTTGTCTTTAGAAACTCACAGTGGCGCCCATGGAGACACTGGCAGTGTAAACAGTGGGCCCTACCAGTGAAAATGATGTTAAATCCTGAAAATCCACGCTAATTGGAAATATAATGGAGGATGAAGGGACACTGCTGGACGAGGTGGGAGGCCTGATGAATGTGTGGGGACTGGATATGTGGAGGAATCTCTCATGTGTTTTGGCAAGGAGGGGCAGCCCACTGCTGGGGCCGTGTGTGAAAAGTCACACTCTATAAATCGGAGTGATCGGGGCAGGACTGAGGGCAACAGCTGATTTTGAATCTGAGAAAGAAACGTAAAGGAATTCATATGCTATATTTTCTCTGAATGAGAACACACTGCCACTTTGAAAACATCTTTATTTCTATTACAAACTGATTAATATGATGAGACATACATTTATCTTCTAAGAATGCCATCCATTTCCACTAGGGATTACTATCTATGTGAACAGAGTGTATCTTTAATCACGTCTTTGTCTATGTGAATCGAAGCGTGACCTGCACAGGGCCAAACATGCTCATTCAAGCGCACCCCCCACCTTTTCATTTTTTCCATCCTGTGGTGCTGCCACTTTGAGCTCGCAGTCTGTACATGCTTATAAGATTAATGCTGCTTAATGAAGAGTACAAAGTGACTAATTGGGGGCGCATGTCAGTGGTATATGTGTAATTTGCACATCAGTTATGATAACTTTAAGGCTATCTCCTGTGTCAAAACATATTTAATTGCAGTAGGGATTTATAGCATTGGTTGTTATTGCCAGGGTAATTACAGATGTGGAGAGACACATGAAAACATCCACATTAATATGTTATGCATACATGTTCTTGAACAGCCAGCTCTTTGAATCAAGTTTTGCACCTTTGTGTATCCAGTGTAGCCTGTTGTCTTCTTGAGCAAGCAGAATTTCAAATTAAATCTATGACTGTGTGTTTGTACTGATCTGCCAACCCAAAGTAGAGGATGACAATACCACGTATTAGGAACATTATATTGTTCCAAGAGTTTTTTTTATCATGGAAAAAAATAAATAAATAAACTCGGATTAAAGCAAGTGGGTCTTTTTGTCTAATTTCCATTCAGTAATTTAGAATTGCCACATTTACCTTGCAAGTGTGCATAACCATCTTATTTCAAGAAAAAAAAAGACCCCCCCCCAAAAAAAAAAAAAAACTCCTCAACTGCTTGTAGAAAGTCTAAGCATCTGTAAAGATAAGCAAGTTTTACTTGAGTGTCTTGAAATGTGAGGTACTGTTTTACTACTGTTATTCTACTAATCACTTTAGACACTTGCCAAGTTAAGTATATTCGTCCCATAAGCAGATATGTTAACACCTCAGTAATAACACCTTATTAGGTTTTGGTAAAACGATAGGGAAAAATTAGGTAAGCAAGAGTTGAAACTTAACCCTTTTTTTTTTACTTCATTTGTAAATAAAGACACACCTGGTGCTAAATTGGTAATGCCGTAGTAAAGCATCAGCAAGGAGTGATATCAGAAATATTCAAACGTGGATTTGAGAGAGGTAGGGATTGTCGTTGCTAGGGATGTGCGCAATTAACCGGTAAAACATTTGAATTTGTCTATCAAATTAGCCAGCATGGGATTTATGAGTCGTTTAAACTAATAACCTATCATTTACATAAAAACAGGCTTGAAATCCCGGTCTATAATGCTCTTTTCAACTGTGATGAACCTCCTGCCACTAGAGGCTGCTGTAGCTTCAGTTAAGCGTCACTGCTTTCCTGTCTGGCTCCTCACTTGATGTAAATGTGAAGAGCTCAGCAGTGGCTTAGTGGTAAGCGTGTAGTAGGAACAGCGCGGTATGATTGTTTTTTAAAGTAGTAAATGGAAATAAAAGTGGTATTTAGGCTGTGGAGGGTTGAACTCACATGTAACTACTCACCCAAATTGATCTTTTCACACATCAAAGCATGATATTAATTGAGAGGCATCTGGCTGCAGCCCTCGAGCAAACCTCTACGCTGGGGCGTTCAACTGGAGACCTCTACGCTGGGGCGAAACCTCTGTGCTGGGGTGTGACGTACATCGCCAAAGCCATGGACATCTACCCTGGGGCGTGACGTATATTGCCCAAGCCTGCGGACCTCTATGCTGGGGCGATGACGTATATTACCCGTGACAAAATTTCAGCTCTATCTGCTTGCCGACAGGCTGACCCTAAATCTAACCACTCGGATTTTAATGCCTAAATCTAAACACTCGGATTTTAACGCCTAAACCGAAGCACTCAGGTTTTAATAGCATAGACCCATACGCTGGTGTAGGGGTCGACGTCTGATACTGCACGGTTCAGCGTAGACCCGTACGCTGGGGCTATGCCCCAGCATACGGGGCTGTGCTAAGGTCTCATAGGCACAGCGGTGTAGTCATGCTAACAACAGCTAACATGCTGCACGTCCCAGCATAGGCTTGGGCAATGACGTCACGCCCCAGCGCAGGGGTTTCACCCCAGTGTAGAGGTCTCCAGCTGAACGCCCCAGCGTAGAGGTTTGCTCGAGGGCTGCAGCCAGACCCTCTTGTATCAATCTGCAAAGAGGAACGAAGGCTAGCGGTGCTAGCTTTTAATGTTAGCCATGTTGTAGAGAGTACATCAGGCTAACATCACACTAGCTGACACAATGACCCTGTGAGGAATTTGACTATTTTCTAGGGATTTTCTCCTCTTTAGACTAGTTGGTTTAACTAAATTTTAATGAGTTTTTAGTGAAATAGGAAAATAGATGCTTAGGAGCATCCTTAATCTTTGCCACCCTGAACTCAAGTCTGGCCACCTCAGTCATGAACATTGTTGGAGTAGTTACTTAAAAAAAAATAATCCATTGCTTATTACAAGTTACGTTCTAATAAAGTAACTTTACTTAGGTACTCACAGCTAAAAGTAGTTAGTTACACTACTATTTACATTACTTTTGCATAACTCCTCATCTCCTGCAATCTTCTGTAACTTAGCTGCCAGTGAAATATACTATGCCAAATCATACATACTCCCACAGTAGTGTAATATAATGTAATGGAACTATTAAATGCAGCAAAATGTGTAAGGATATGTGAGTGATGTCAACAGATGAGGTGATGTCCCAGGACAGGACTTAGCACAGATATCTGTGGGTCTTAGTGCATGTGCTCAATGAGAGTTAGTCCACAGTCGGGTACTTCTGTCATGTGTTATGTTAAGGGAAGTTTTCTTAATAAAGTCAACAAAAGGCAGTCCCTCCCTGCTGATAATTCTGCATTATCTACGATTACCACAAATCCTTATTCTAATGAGGAGGACTTACACAAAACCTCTCCTTCCTGCTCTTTGATACAAAAAGGTGACAGCAAAGTTGTAAAAAATCTGACCAAAACAGCAGTTTGAGCCACAGATGGCAGCGTTTCTGTCACCAAGCAGCATACTGCCAGCTTTCCACAGGTCTGTAGTTACAAGTCTGTAGTTACCTGCTATTGCTGTTGTTAAAACAGGGCCTGAGCCTCACTCAGGCACTGGGGGTCTTAAGGTACTAGCTTTGCAGGATGCAAGTGTTTGGTAAGATTTGATGTGGAGTAAGTTATACATTAGTAAAATAGAGAAAACTGTCAGCAGTCTGACCCTGGGAAAATTATGAATGTACGTTTAGGTAGTAGTTACTTAAACAGTGTCTCGCTTTAACTACGTTAGTTTCAGCTAAAGCTAACACACCTGCTTAAGCTATGTAATTAACTTTAATACATAAGCCAATGTAGCTGAGTTAGACCTAGCAATATGAGCCTTTGCAAATGAAGCTATGTAGCTTTCATAGCTGCTTTGTGAGCCACTTTAGTTTCCTTAATGTAGCTGTATTAACTATGACGCATTATTATCTATAGCTAACTTAGCTTCAGCAACGTGAGTTGTGGCAGACGTAGCTAAAGCTAACTTAGCTACAAAAATAACAAAAATACATAGCTTACATACAGTGCTTAACAAATTTATTAGACCGCCCTAACCCTAACCAAAGTAAGGTTTATGCCACGGCTGCCCTAAATTAACAGCATTGGTAATTACCAAAATCATTTTTATGTTTCTGCAATGGTTAATACACCAATATGTAGAAGCTCTTTAACCCAAATGATATTTTTAATGCTAAAATATAATTATTGTTGTTATCCATGAATTTTCAAATTTACTGATTTACAAAAAAACTGAAAAATAGTAAAGCACATTAATATTTCTTGATTAATATGTCAAATTATAGTTATTTACTTGCATTCCTGAACAGCAAAATTAGTTTTAGTGTTTGAATGTTATGCTTGATTCATTTCTGACCTCTCAGAGAAGCCCAGTGAGCCGGCTCAAATTTGGGTGAATTCAGTTTGAAGTCCCTCATTCCTGTTCAAAATGGTAAAACGTGGAGAGCTCACTGAAAATGAAAGAGTCCGCATTAAAGCACTTCATGATGCTGGATGGTCTTTGAGACAAATATGACAGGTGGTCTAATAAATTTGTTAAGCACTGTACCTGCTTTGTGAGCTTAGCTTTAGCCACTATGGTTGCGTTAACATGGCTGTATTAACTAGGATCCTCGGTTATCTATAGCGAAGTTAGCTTTAGCAATTTGGGCTTTTGTAAATGTAGCTAAGTAGTTTGTGTAGCTGCTTTGTGAGCTTGGCTTTTTCCACATTAGCTTTGTTAACATAGTTATATATCAACTACGACACTCTGTTATCTGTAACTAAATTAGCTTTAGCAACGTGAGCTGTTGCAAATGTAGCTATAGCTAACTTGGCCACAAAGTTAACATAAACACATAGCTTACATGGCTGCTTTTTGAACTTAGCTATAGCTACGTAGCTATGTTTGCAAATGTGGCTATGTCATCTATGGCTAAGTTAGCTTTAACAACATAAGCTTTGGCTTTTGTACTTTTAATTATGGTATCCTAACCCTTACCTTAACCCTTACAGAGTGTCACAGAGTGGCCATCAGAGATTAACCATCTACAGCTAGGCCGTCTTGCATAAAACAGGAAAACTGTGCTGAAATCAAACCCCCATTGCCTTGCATTTGGCTGAAGTGGTTTAGAAATAATTCCAGATTGTCCCCATACTCTCACTTTTCATGAACAGAGCCCACATTTTAGTATAATGACACAAAGCCTGCCTCACAAAGGTTGAAGACATCAGTGTTTATCTGAAACAGTAAACCGCTGGTGGTCTTCCAGTTAAAATTTACTTTTTAACTGTTCCATTTAAACCAGATTTATCCAAACATAACCTTCATGGAAAGAAGAATCAAGTCGTTATTTTTTTTTTGTCTGGGTCACGATGATCATGGCAGAAGTGATCAAATGAGAGGTATTATAGTGCCTAAAGAACACCTTTTAAGCCCACACTGTGTATGCATCCTTGCAGTATCTTTAGTCTGGGATGTGTGAGCCATACATGATATGGTGCGTGTGTGTCTGCATGTAAGTGTGTGTGCTCATCCTGTAAAAATGGTTGCTACATTGGCCATGGCCAGACAGTCTGTGACCACACAGAGAGTAGCAGCAGGAGGTCGACACCTCTCTGGTTTACAGCCTCCTGAGGAGGGAGCCTCATTTTCTCCTGGTGTTGGCTTCACTCTTTATTTTTCTGTTATAGTACGAGCACTAATATTAGATCAGCCGGGACTGCAGCTCAATAGAAAATGCTTTATGCTTGTTAAAATAATTGCTCTCAGTTTTCCAACTCATAAAATTGCCTTAGTTATTCGGTAGGGAATGTATCTTCTGAGACAATCACTCTCATGCCAGAGCGATGGCAACAGTTTTAATTAGTGGCATCGAATTTCCACAGAAATGAATCCTGGGTGCTGCATGGAGCAGTAATTGTTGAGGTAATAGTCTTATTAATTCTGGCACACTTAAGGGGGCAAACAACAACTCAAAATCCCCCCACACACCTCTTTGGGGGCAAATTTGGCATTGTGGCTTAATGGAATTCAATTCTGTGAATACAGGGATAATCATTTTTTACTCTCTTGCTGTAGATCTCTCTGTATGGAAGCATGCAGTCAGATGCCGGCAGAGACCCACTGTGCTGCCTACAAAGGCCACGGCTCTGTTAGTCCTCCCGAAGAATTCCACCCAGAATTCCTTTGTGCCATGGGGCTCCTAGCTGTACGTTGGTTGCTACAGAGGGCTTTCACAGGCACGGACCCTACTGGTGTAATCCCATAATCCTCCTGCACAGGGGTCTCAGAACTAGGGCGGAAAGTGGGGTGGGGTAGTGTGCTTTAATTAAGATCTGAAAAGGGGGCAATAATGTTGATGAACAGGGGAGAGGAATTGAAGTAATAGGTGGAACTTGAGGAAAAGGGAGAAAAAACATGCCAGGACATGCACACATTTCATAAGATCTCATATAAACAGTTTAAATACAGATGTAAAACTCACAGCTGAATACTTAACGACTTATTTAATTTGTTTACAACAAGAGCAATTAAGACAGTGCTGCTATGGAATAGTTAATTTTTCCTTGAGGTTAAGAACATAATAGGTCTTTTCTTAATAAAAATCCTCTTCAATACAAATCCCCTTATACTTCTCTTGTTGTGTCTACTTTCATCTCTTCCTGTTGGTGGTTATTATTGCCTCTTCTCCTGTGCTATTGATTTTGGTGAGTATGGTTATTACAACATAAAAACCTTTAACTCGCTATCTATTCATTTCATAGAAGGAAGCAGGCTGAAAAAAGCGTGGAAACCAAACTCATCTCCAATTTATATTCACTTTAGCTGGAAAATATTTATTTATGTTTCGGCAATCAATATCACTTATGGAATAACTGGAATGTTATCAATCTAGCAATATTCCTAGAGGGATCTATATGACCCTACTGTGGGTGTATACAAGCAAACAGCTGGGGAAAAAAATGATTAAAAGCACTTTCATGTTTTACCTTTATTAAAAAGTATTCAAATTCTAAAACATTTTCAAGGATATCGTTTATTCAATTTGCCCAGGTAAGTCTGTAGGATTTCTCCAACCCTCTTTCTAAATGAGGGTGTCTGGGCATTTCTGAAACTGACAAAGGCCTCCGAGGCCAGGCAACAGGAAGCACCTGGGGCTCTCTTGGAGCTGGCAGCGATGCCACAGCAGCTCTAATCCAATCACAGAGAGACAGCGGGGCGGCCTTGGCTCTGCCTGATGGATATTATTCCTGTCAACACCAGACCACAGAGACATACTTCTCCTATACTTCTACTGGTTTTGATTGGTGTCTGTCTCACTTGTATTTTAAACACTCTGAACACAGGTGCTTTGTCAGAAAAATTATGAAGTTATGACCTTAAAGTAGTCCTTTTCTAATTTCAGATAAAACTACTCTGTTGCTTCAAAATTAAACATTATAAATAACTTAAAATCATAAATCGTGACATCAGTATTATTTAACGCTGTTCTAAAATGTGTAAATAATTTTCACATGGAATGTAAATTAACATTCAATTAACATTTTAAAATTAAAGTTAGAAAATATTCTTCTTTGCTGAGGCAGATTTTTTACTTTCTGCACCAAAGACTATGGGTCCAATGCATAAGGATGTATTTTAAAATTTGCCATTGTAATGAAAAGCAAAGCCTAACAAAATTAAGTTTAAGTTAAGCTGACAAGTCTGTAACATGGTAGCAAATAAAGAGGCGGGGCTTGAAAACCATGCACTGCCCACAGCTCATAGACTGTTGAAAGAACTGGACAAACCCTGTGTGATGTCAGCCGTCTGCTTACAATAGGTGGACTCAAACAGCTCTTGAAACCAATCTGCGGAGGCTTCCATACTAAAATCGCAGTCTCAACCAAACTTTGAAACAACCTAACTGCCCGCCCACAAAGCATGACTTCCTGTCAACTAGCTAGCTAGCATTCTGGTTGACAGAAACGTAGTCTCTGCCTGTCAAGCTATCTGTCAATCAAATGAGATGCCAATCAGCGCAAAGTGAGGTTTATCCTAATTATAATCCAAACGATCATGGTACAAAAAAATTCAACCCCCGCACAGTGACAGCACAATAAGACACTAGCTTATGAGACACGTTTGGTGTGTGTAAAAAATGTCTGTTTAACAGGTGTTCAGATGGGACTTCTGGTGTTCCTGCAGCCAACATCAAGAGGACACTTGCAATATTGCAATTTTTTGCACTTCTGCATTGGCTTCATTTTTCAGGACCAGAGGTTGCCGCTTGCCGCAGCTACTGCCCATGGTTCTGCCCCAAGCAGCTTTCACAGAGCTGGCCAATCGCAAGACAGTGGGCATGTGGGGTGCAGGCAGAGGCTGCTCACAACACCATTGTGAGACAATTGAAGAGTTTTATGTCCTGCAAATCATGCAGCACTAGTCCATAAGGCATCCCAGGTTGACATAATGAAAAGGAAAATGAGCATAATAGGGTCTCTTTAAACATAAGCTTGCAGGATATCCAAACAATCCAAATTCTTATTTTTAGTTTTCTCATTCTAATTTTTTTGTCACCATTTGCATCCCAATATGCATCTGAAAAGAGGTCGAGTTTAAATAAATCAAAGAGGCTGGTCATGTATTGTCTGTCTGAGCACAGTCTAATGAATATTTTGGCCAACACAAGTAATTATGCAGATAGCAGAAGTACTCTGCAAGCTTTTCTGCTGGTGAAGCCAGGATGTTCACACTGCATATCTTAATGCTAATTTCAGATATTTTTCTCTGATCTGATTTGTTTGTTTGACTGTTCACATTACTTTTGAATGTGGCTTGTATCTGATTCTGGTGGGAACTGGACACGGTCTTGAACTGACTCTCCAGCAAGAAGAGTAACAACCAAGATGTAGCGCTCAGCACAGTGTTTACAGAAAATCCCTTTTCTGAAAGATGTGTAGTTAGGGTTTCAGGTAGAACTGATTTGAGGTCAAAGCTGGTGAATCTGTGAGCACATAATCAAGGGTCAAAGAGAGACAGATTTTAATGATAGCATTTTGTGGAGCAATGATCGCTAAGCAAGTATATGGATATTTCCTGCATTTCCTGATATAGGGATTTCCTGCAAAAACATCAGGATGTTAAGGGATACCTTTGTCTACATTGGTCAGCATCTCTCCATAAGACTACAAAGTGACATCAAAAGCTCATGCATTCTGACCAAGACCGAGGCTACATTACAAATCAAAACTGTATCCAACTTTTAGAGCAACATATGAAAGTAGCCATAAAAAGATCACATTCCATTGGACTTATATTATTCAGACTGTTGGAGATGCATATCACATGAGAGGAAAAAAAGGGATTTTGGTCACTCTGAAAGTGTGAATATAGCTCTAGTGAATGGAATATGTATAATTTTACAAATACATTTAAAAGCATTGGCAGAAAAAAGTAGAAAAAAATCAAAATGGAAGTATAAGCCCTTGCACACTTGCACAGATTTCTTGAAAATTTCCAGAATTTAAGAGGGTGAGCAGAGCAAACAGCAGAGTTTTTCACCCAGACTTTACCCTGAAATGTCCCTACTAGACCCATGTCATTCCCCACTCCCCCTTCCTCCACTGACCGACAGGCAAACTGCAGAAAAGTTCCTGCTGTGAGGGACAAGTGTGAACAAGGAAGTCAGGAAATATTCAGTGCAATCTGTGAATGTGTGACAAGGCTTTGTGTAACCTTAGTATTCTCTAAAATAGAATGTCTATAAAGCTTTGAATTGTGTATATGTGGTTCATATTATTATGTATTTTATCATTGGTATATAATTAATTTATATAAGAGCATTGTCCTCAGAAGTAAATTGAGAAAGTACCAACATAACAAGCATGTCTTATGATGATAATAAAATCATAATTATCATCCTCCCTTCAGGTTATGCAAAGCCGCTTTGTCTCTTCGACTCCTCACAGCAACACCTAATGAGACGCTCATAATGAAAGAATCACACAGGGCCAAAGGCCACATGTTCATTCATACTGAAATGCCTCCCTTATCAGTGTACAATGTTGTAATCACATGACAAGCACAGTTGACCCGAACCAGAGTTTTTCTTTTACTGACTGATAAAATCTAATTACAACTCAAAGGTTCTCAAAGCAGCAGCTCAGGAGGAAACACCCCTGTCATAGCTATGATATTATAATGTTACTGTCTTCCCCTGGATGACATAGAGCAGCTTCTGCTTAACAGGCCACTGAAGGATTGGTTTCTAATGCGCTACATGCTGTAATCCAATATTGATATTTGCAGTCTATTTATTTTCAATGATGCCATGTCTATATTACCCACCCACACTGGAACATGGGGTAATTTGTAATCCATACACTTAGGAAAGCTGAAAGATGGCCAAAATATACAAAACAATGTCATCTGCATAGTGTGAACATGGCCTCAAACCTGATATATGAAGCCTTGCTGAAATAGTTTGGCTGTGGTTTCACTATATTACTGCCTGACGAGTATACTGGGGTAAAAAAAAAAAAAAAAAAAGCTTTTAGTCAGCCAGGAACACTTGTAATTAGGTGTACTGCTGGAAAGGCCTAGTGTAATACAAAACTACATGACTACTTATTCTAAAGTCTCACAAACCCACAGCTAAAAGGATAATAGCTCAGGCCTTAGAATGAAACATAGCTGAGCCACGGAATAAGAGATATTTAGTCCAATTGCTGCGCTGAATACAGAAACTAAATCAAAAAGGTGTAAATTAAGAGATTGGTTAATTACACCGACTGTGAGTGTGAGCCAGTTAATAAGAGCAAGTTGAAGAGTAGATGATTCCCCAGGGAGCAGGCAGGATTACCTCTGTAATCTCCTCTGTCACATATAGTGATGCCCCAAATCTCCCCCTCACTCTGAGGAGCATTCAAGCCGTCAGTAGGAATGAAAGAGGCCTTAACGAACACCGCTCTCCCACTCACAGAGAGCTCCGCTCGGCTGTGGAGCTCCTGCTGATGCTACGTACGCTAAAGCTGGGAGATCAGGGTCTACTGAGGTGCAGGACGAGTGTGATTCTCTTATATCTTTAAAGAGATGAAAACTTGCTCTCTTTTAGGTTTGTGTAATGTGTGTGTGAACTCATGAGTCCTCGACGTGTGAGAGGGAGACAGCGAGTAGACTCTCATTTCATGTAAGCGTTCTTCTTTTAAAAATATCAATCTCACATGGCTCAATAAAATGCTAGTACACATTATTTGAAGTATACAAGCTGATGGAAATAATGAAAAAAAAATGAAATATGTGAATTGAAAAACTATAATTCGACTGGTATTATGCTAATATTCCAATCCCCAGTTGGAGGTACAGTACTGAGGGTAGGAGCCCTGTTTCTCTTATGCATTATCATAAATCATAGTAGGCCTATTTAGTCATTCAATACCATACTGTCCCCTAGGACCGTAATCTGTTTACAGGAGCACTGCAGCTTTGCATAGTACTTTCAAATCCATACCAAATGCATTTTTAATTGGTAAATAAATGCAAAATGCATGCTAACAGGCAATTGTAGCAGTGCTCCTGAATGCTTAAATATGGTTCTAAGCATGATGTTCACATTATGGATTTTGCATCACCGTGTGTTTCCAAGGTGATTTATAATCAGCCAAGCATCCAGGCTCTGTTGTTGCATAATGGAAGGTCCTGAACCAAGCTATGACTTCATCACGTTTCAACTTGAATGTTGAAGAACTCACAGAGTCTCTGGACTCATGAAATGTGAGTTAGACTGTTGAACTCATCACCTAAACAGGAGGGATTTTGGGGATTTGGAGAACAATGAGGTCTTTCTAGATTAATTTTTAGGGCAATCGTAGCAAGTGAAGAAAAAGATTTGAAAACATATCAGTAAACAAATTTACATAATTACATACAGTGCCTCTGAAAAGTATTCAATCCGTTGGATGTTTCACCCTTTTACTGATGTTATAAATCAATCATGGTCAATATAATTTGGCTTTCTGACAAAAAAAATGATGTCAAATAGCAAACTGTTTTCTATCAAGTAATGTCAAAAATATGTTATGTAAATTAAGTGACGGCATAAATATTCTCCATCTTTAAAGTGACTGACCTATGTCAACTGAGGTCAAGCCAACTGGTGCTAGTAGTCTCTCAATTAGTGAACTGGGGATCATATGAGTGCATTGAATGTGTCTCAAGTCATTATAGTTTAAAGAGACTGGTTAATCAGTATTCCTGGCTACCATTACACCATGAAGACAAAAGAACGCCCTAAGCAACCCAGAGAAAAGGATATTGAAAAGTATAAGTAAGGGGATGGATACAAAAAAAATCCAAATCACTGATCATCCCCCAGACTTCAGTTAAATCCATCATCAAGAAATGGAAGGAACATGGCGTATGAGTACATCTGCCTACATCAGGTCATCCTTATAAAATAATTGGCTGCGCAAGAAGGGGACAAGTGAGAGAGGCCACTGAGACACCTAAGACTACTCTGAGGGAGTTACAAGCTTCAGCAGCTGAGATGGGAAAATGCATGTGGGACACTCCATGGTTGAGTGGAAGAAAGTTCTTATTAGACCAAAATGATGCTTTTGAGCGCTACAGCCTGAGAGAAGATTTATTCTCCAGCAAGACAATGACTCGAAGCAAACAGCGAAGGCTACACGGAGATGGTTTAAAGACAACAAGGTGAATGTTCTGGAGTCAAAGTCCAGATCTCAATCCAGTGGAGGATTTGTGGCTGGACTTGAAAACGGCTGTTTACATCTGACAGAGCTTGAGCAGTTTTGCAAAGAAGACTGGAGTGAAATGACAGTGACTGGTGTGCAAGCCTGACTGAGACCTATCCACACAGACTCAGTGCTGATTGCAGCCAGAAGTCCATCTACTAAATAATGACTTGAAGGGGATCAGTGTTTATGCAGTCACTTATTTTACATGGTCATGGTTAAACCGCCATTACAGAAAATAATACCTCATCAGTAAGTGGGCTAAAGTCAATAAGGAGAACTATTTATTTCAGGTACACTTTGATGTGAGAGTGATTAAAATGTAATTTCATACTTTGAACAACTTAAAATGGAGGGATTCTGTTTCTGTTTAGACTTTTAATAGTTGAATTAAAAATCATTTGCTAATTAGTTAGCTTATAACCATATAATTACATCATTATAAAGTTGTATAGTTGGGTTAAGTTGACATCCATCCTGTCATTCAGTCTTTATTCCTGCAGTGACTTAGTTAATTATTTTTCAGCAGGACCTAAAGCATGCTCGAAAATGTGACTGGTGTTCCCCACCCAGAGATCAAAGATCAAGGCACAGCACCATGTGCAGGAGCGCATGATTCTGTAGCAGGTTAGGGCGTACGCATCTGTTTGATTGTGCAACATTTATCACAGATGCCGGTGAGATGGTGTTTATGGAAAGGAAGCCAAAATGCTTACTATTGTTTTTGTAGGAGACAGTTTTGTTCAGTTTGAAAAAAGGTAGAACTTTAGTTTAAATTTTCAGTGACTAAAAAGAAAAATGAAACTGCACTCATTAACGCTCACATTTATGCTTAAAAGACTAACTTAACCATAAATGCCTTCACCTCTATTTAAATAACAGTATCTATTGGGCCAGTTTTATAGTGACAGTTGATTTTTATGTATGTAATGACTTTACAACAAACTGTTACCATTATAGCACCTATCCTGTCAATAAGCCTGGCAGTCCTCCCAGAGGATACCGTTTCTGTTAATTAGGTCCAAAGTTGAAACTCGTCTTTTATGACTTTAATTGAGGGAAAATGGAGAAAGGCAGTAGCTATCCTGAATAACTGATTTAACAGCTAGTATTTTATGTTTACTTACACCTGTAAGGTTTACACTAAAAGACGATGAAACCTTGTGAGAAACTCTTTGAATTAACTTGGATTCATTACCCTCACTCAAAAAGAGTGTTTGGCAACACACCAGTAATGTCATGCACATGTCGGCATATAAAACCTTTGACAACTGAATGGAAACAAAAATTTTAAAAACACTTTTCTTTACTTCTTTGTTTAGAGTTAGGTTTGTCTCTGTATGTTATTTTAGATGTTTGAGCTCACTAATGCCTGAAGTACACAGAGCATACTGAAAATATTCCAGGAACAATTACATTGCACAAAGGAGAAATCCTACTTTTGTTTATATTTAATGATGCTGAAGCCCTTTAAATCTATCAGAGAAGTGGTTTAGAGAGAAATGTGGTGGTTGTTGTATTTCATTTGTACACAGGCAGTAAATCAATACAGCTAAAGATTTAAGATACTATCCTTATCATGCTTTTATCACATCCTTATCAAAATATGAGGTCATACAGCCTCATGGCTGATCAATGAACATTCCTACTGCTACTGAAACAAACACAAGGGCATCCTTTTGCTCCACGTATCCTTATCTAAACATGTGATTACACGGTTTAATCCATTATTTCATCAGGCACACAAAACAAAAGGTTTCTTTACATTTGTTTCAGCTCATTTTGACAATAGTGAAGCTTTTTATACATACACTATTAAAGACTACTTTCAGTTAAAGAAAGAATTTTATGATAAAACACAAGCCTCATAGAGATAAGTGCATGCACGACCACCAAAGGGCATGTATAGTGTAAACATGACTGCACTCCGTGGCATTGTTCAACTATCTGTCTTATCTGAAGCTGTGTAAAGCTGGTGTCAAACATGAGGTGCTGGTAAATGATCCACCACAAGTTGTGACTGTACAGGTTACCTGGTAATCACCTAACAATATCCAATGATGTATTTGAAAGTACACTTTTAAGTTAAAATAGTGGAAAAGTAGAGCATTGAAATTATAAGACAAAACATTCTGATTAAATATTGTTGACCAACCAAGCAGAGACTCTCTGAGTCAGTCTTCAAAGCTGGCCAACAACTTAGTCTCTGATCCTAACATGCTCTGAAAAGTGAATATTGCCATCAAAACTGGGATGCAGGCTCCAAAGTTTGAAGATCAAACAACTGCATTTTGTGCTCTATATGTCTGGATATTTGTCTTTACATTGAAGCTTGATTCAAATCTAGTCTTTAAGTCTTTTGTTGTAACTAGAGCTGCTGTAGACGAGTTTCAGTGATAAGGCCTGATCGGGTATCTGTCAATACTTTTGAGCGCTATAAAACTGCATTTCTGGCCAACACTGGATTTAAACACTTAGGAAATGATGGCTTTAATCATATTCCAACCCAGTCATTTATCATTTCTTATGGTACATCTGACAAACATAGTGTCCTTTCAGACAAGGCTGCTCATAAGGGGGACAAAGGGGACCTGGCCACATGGGGCTCAGCATAGTACATAATAAGGTTAAGCTGGGATAACATTGTTTTTCATTTGTTGTTGCTTCAGTAAAATTTATTCTGCTTCAAAATGTAATCCGTGTGTCTTAAAGGGGACATTTTTTACCCCTTTAAGACAGGTTTATATTGGTCTCAGAGGTCCCAAAACATACCAATAAAGTCTTTATGCTGAAAAAAACACTCCATTATTGGATTTCTGCATGTCTAAAAAACTCTCTGTTTCTGTGTCTGTGGTTTTAAATGTTATTGAGCTGTCTGACTCCGCCCCTCTCAGGAAATGAGGATCCGCAGCTGAGAGGAGGATCAGAGGAGGAGAGTGGAACTTTCTTCCAAGTGGGGAGGGCCAACCGAACTTGGGGGTGGTATTAACTCCCCAAATGAAATCGTGAGGGGAAAATCTAAGCACACATTTTCTGAAAGGTGGAGGGGGGAGATTTTTCTGGTAATTGAGGGGATTGTAGACAGGCCCAGGGTACATATTTTTGTTAGAAAAGCCTGAAAAAGGGATTTTTGCATAATATGTCTCCTTTTAATTGAGCCTTTTTAAACAATGCAGCCCATTTAGCGAAATCATTTCGCAAGTAATGTCAGACTTTGTCGTTTTGTCATGATGTGCACAAAATGAATGAAAATTGATTTCCCGTTGAACTTTTGAACCTAAAAATAACTTAAGATACTTTTCAGATCCAAAAAGTGGTTAATATTAGCCAGGAGGGTAGCATCAACACCACTGACTCAACACACATGCTCTGATATTAATAATTCATGTTTAAGGAGGGCCCGTTCACTTGGCTTTTCAGGGGCCCAGACATTTCTGTTGGCAGACCTGCTTCAGACAGACCAAACATTAATATGCCTTAAGCAAGCAGCAGACAAAAGATGAAAGAAAAAAATAATGGGCTGAAGCCTCAAACAGATCCAGACTCCACCTTAAACATTGATATAATCTAGTATTCTTTATTTTTCAATGTTACCAAGCCATGCATCGTCAGCCAGTAGAAGTGCAACAGACTCAGTCATAGAAATAAACAATTTCAGCACCCAAACTGCAAGATATCCAAAAAAAAGAACATTCCCTGTCTCCAACCTGCATCTGCCCAACCCATCTGTTTTCTCTTCAGACAGATTTTGGCAGTTGAGAACTACATATCAACAATCATGTCGCAGAAACAAAATAATGCTTGCTGATCATCCACTAACTCACAGGTGTCCATAATTACAAATTCTATTTCATATTTCGACCTTTTAAACTCATGATTTTTGTCTTCTTTCTCATATATTTGCCATCTAAAAACATTATTTTTTATTTCAATTCCATATTTTGACCTTTTTAAATTAATAAATTTGCTTTTCTCAGATTGTGAGCCTTTAAACTTATGTTTTTTAACTTTTGAAATTACAAAATCATTTATCATCAGTGCTAAGTTTTTTTTTTTGTTTTTTTTTTTTCATATTTTACCACCAATGAAACAAGGTTGACAGTTTATGGTTAAAAAGGTGATCCTGTTAGGCCCTCAGGTTAGTCCTGAATCCAGAATCCGGCCCCTGCCGTGATTGAGTTTGACACCGCTGCACTAACTAACAGTTTGCTAAACCCTCGATGAGATATAAAGATGTCTGGCTTGTTAACCTAGTCCACTGAAGTGGTTGAAGGTTGGACTCTGTTAGCCATTTATTTAAACCACATTGATTTCAGCTATGCTGATTTTAGCCGAGGGGTTAATGTTACAGACACTAAACAGAAGAGACAATGCGAAAAACAATGGCTTCGCTATGATCCACCAGCTAAATGCATCGTGGAGCAAATCGCTCCTTCTCTTGTCCACTGGAGCAGTCCCACTGCCTACGCTCCGGTCCAGCATTGCAAATCTAAAAATGCATTGTAAAGTCACGTTTGATCATGTGAGTTTCTGTGAGATCTCATGTGTGGGGATATTTCACCATCAGAAGACAGGTGTGTGATGTCATGGTCTGGTCAGGTGTGTGCTCAGAGAATTACAAGATGAAAAATCATTTAAACTGTCCTTATGTCTGTGGCTTCCCACATTTCTAAAATCATCTGAGATTTAAAAAATGGTCTAGTGTGTGGCCGGCCTTGATCAACAACATTTGCAAATGAAAATGTGTTCAAACCATTCTCTTCTGTAGTGAACTGAGCAGAATTATACTAATTCAAAAGGAAAATATCACTGACATCCATTAGATTAGCAAAAAAATAAAAAATGTTCCATGATCATCAATACTGTACGAGTCTTTCCTTTTCTTTTTAGCATAGCAAAGATGATTTAAAACAACAACAACAAAAACATTCAGTGCTGCTTTTTCGCAGTATCATATCACATTCTCCACTGCGAACTCCCCAAAGTCACATTAACAAACCAAGAATGTGTGTGTGTCTTTGTGTGTGTGTGGCAGAAAAGGGTGGGAGACAGCTTACACCAACCCAACAGCATATCACCTCGTCTGTCAATCAAACCACAGGGGAGGTGAAGGGTAAGGAGGAGACAGGCACGCTGGCTAATCATTTTGTAATCAGGCGTCAAAACAAAACAAAAAATGTTTATCTGATCAGTGCAGGCGGCTGCCGGAGTTGACATGGATGTTTTTTCCTCTTGTGTCATCATGTCAGGGCTAATGGACAGTGGTGAGGAGGGGAGTTAATTACTTTTGACGACGCTCCCCGCTAATTTCCCATTTATATGTGGTCTCCTTTCTTCTCTGCCACGGGCTATAGGCATGCTGTTTTTGTATATGAGACATCAGAATATTTACAGTTTCTTTGCATACCTAAACATTATGGAAGCTGTTGTGTGTTCTTTTTTTTCTTTAAAGTGAAGCATTAAAGGACAAACATTTTTACACAAACACACAGAAATGTATTGCTTTGTCACGTTTTCTGACCTCTTTCAGCCTCAGCCGATGGTTGTGAATTATATTTTTTCAACCAATTCAAACTTGAATTTCACTTATCTTTTCCACCAATCATTTTTCATAATCTTTGTTCATCTCTTTATTGGCAGCAGGAAAAATACTGGCTCTCTGTCATGTGCTCGGTAAAGGTGGAACCAGATTAGCATTTTAACATAAAAAACAATAATACAGAGAAACCTGAATATTCACAATTAATGAATTATTTGAGAAGTGTTTAGTACTTTGCTGGCTCTTCTTCTACCCCTGTCACTGCTATCAGTCAATAACACCAGGAAACAATAGGGTTTAAAATAAAAGGAGATGTGCCAAAGTTAATGCACACATTCAATTTAAGTTATCTATTGTTTTTGATCAACAACAATTTCCCGTGGTTTATCTTCATTATATACTGTATGAAATATGGACGTGGTCTCTGTGAGGTCATCCGTTGGTCTTAGAATAGGAGTTTTGAAAGCCAGCAAAGGTAGTCATCACTGGAAATGATGTCTGAAATAGAGCTCAGTCAAAGCTTAAGCAGGAAGACTGTTTCTACACATTCATTTGTCAATATCTCTCTGTATCACTTTTCTTTCATTTTTTCTCTCTTCACACTCTAGGAATCAGCTGATTATGGGCATTCACCCTCTTAAGTACTAAGCAAATGAGATTCTGCCACATCCTTGTTTGTCCAATCACCATGCACCTTTCATATTTTAAATATTTCATCCTCTCTTTGACAGTCAGCCAGTCATTTCAGTTTGAACTCTGCAACCACCCCAGCTACCTCCATTCAGTCCAATGACACTGGCATTGAAAAGGTTAAATTCCTAAAATTAATCAATATCTGATGGTTATGATCAGGTCTGATCTTGATTTTTTTAATGCATTTTTTACTACTATTAGTGTCTGATGTTCATTCCTGGTTACTTACATTCTTCATGTATCAATTTCTTTAAAGCTTTAAATGTTTTTTTAAAAATGCATTACATTCAAAATTGTTGCTGGTATTAAATTATTCAAGGCTGTGATAATCCCCTTCAAGTAAATTCAATTTGCATGTATTTCATGAATTAAAAAAATCCTTTTTGTGTTGTTTTGCAGTAAAAACAGTTTTTGCACTAAACCGACAATGAAAAGGTCAAATAAAATAATAATAATAAAATAATATTTTATATTCATGATCAGGTCTGAACTTGACTAAAATAATGCAAAAGAAATTTGGAAAAGTATTAATGTTTATTATTTTAATTCTTATTTATGCTGCCAGTTTTTTTTTTTTTTTTTTTTTTTTTTTGCCATTTACACCCTGAATGTAACTTTTCTTTACAGGGTAATTACTCTCAAAACTCAGTAATATGCTGGGTCACAAGTTTTAAGAATTGCTTTCTAAAAAGCAAAGTTTATAGTTTTGGATTATTTTTGACTCTGGATTCCTTCCTTACCAACGCTGGTCTTCAGTTGTGACACCAGCTGTCTCACACCTAAGAAAAGCTCTTTGACTGGCAGACAGGCTTTGGAGAAGTTGCCACTCTGAAGAGAGGAGGACTTTCTCTCTCTCTGTGTGTGTGAGTGACACTTTGTCATCTTTGACTCAGTCACAACCTCTGTCACTTTCCTTTGCTGCAGCTTATCTCTTGTTGTCACATCTTGAAAGGCCTTTTCCATCCAATGCCATTTCATGTAATCCACAACATTTTCATAAGTTTATCCTTTATAATGAATTTTGCACTTTGTTCTCTCCTTTGCCTTTGGTCAGCTTCATATTACCATACTTAAAACTTATAGAAGGATTCCATAGCTATCTGACCACTGGACACATGAAAAGGGCATAAACACAGGAAAAGCAATCTTTTATTGTTTTGACTCAATGAATTATTAGTATTCTTTACTATTTGTTGTAACCTTCAGAGAAGATTGTGCATAATAATGTCCAAAAACCTTTTTTGTAATAAGTCAGTTAGAGACAACATAAACACACCACAAAATACTTGACATTTTTAAGTAACCTGTAACCTTCAATAAAGATCCTGTAAAACTGCAGTTTTGTATCAGTGGGGTTGGACTTTGGTATCAGAAATATTCTGGTTTCTGCTTTTAGAATTTGTTATATTGTCCAAGGAAAGTTGTATGAGCTCCCAGAGGTTATGTTGTTGCCAGACAATCGCAGTTTGGTTCTGAGTTTGATGTTACACATTGAAAGGCTTTATCAAATTTTCCTTGCTGACGGTTAGGAAGATCAGTGTGTCAAATTAAATTATTTTGATTTACACAAGTGTTTAACCTAGTTTCTATTTTAAATATCATTAGCTAAAATGAAAGTTAAAGAATAAAAAAGATTTTACTCACCCTAAATGCTTATTTACTGTCCATAGAGACGAAAGTGTTTTACAAAGGCATTGCCCTTTTAAAGGAAGCAAAAGAGTGTTACATACAGTACTGTATGTGGAGACTGAAGAAAACAAGCTTGTGTTTAGCTGGGAGCATTTCTATGACGAGAGCTGCAAATAAGAAAGATCAATGCCTTTTGGATGATTCATTTTTAGGCCAGAGATATAGCTGCAAAGCAGTCTGGCTGCAGACTGTTCATCTCTGATGGCCACTCTCACAGTCCATCTAAGAACAGAAATACATGCTAAAACTTTAGAAATAAAACTGAATTAAACTCAAAGCTGGGTAAAGCTTACAGGAAAGTTATATCGGAGCGAAAGTAGCTTATGTAGCTCTGTTAGCTGCGTAAGCTTGATAGATAACAGAGCTAAGTTTGCTTAAGATATGTTTTCTAAAGCTTAGATAACAGCCATGTTAGCTGCATAGCTACATAGATACAAACTACATAGCTAATGAAGCTATAGCTACGTTCACAGAACACCTACATTAGCCATGTAACTATGTCATCTACGTAGCTTTGTAAGCTTTAGCTAGATTAAAAAAAGCTCACATTGCTAAAGCTAACTTAGCTATATTGGCTTTTGTAGTAACATTAATTTCATAGCTCATATAGCTATGTTAGCTTTCGCTAAAGCTAACAAAGCTAAAGCAGGCCACTATTCATGTAAATGCTTCTAAAAAAGGTCCATTAATAATTCTACCCCAGATTAGACCTCTGACCTTTTTCTCTATTTTATTCATGAAATCCTCCTAAGTCTGTAATGTTTGCACAGTGTCTCAGATGGATGGTCTGTGAGAGCAATCATCAGGGATGAACGGTCTGCAGTCAAACCCTTGTCGTGTCATGAGTGTTCCTGTCCTTGCTACTCCAGCATTTCCTCTGTGTGCTGGGGTAGCAGTCCTGGTGTTTCAGTGTAATTCGTGAGCATGTCAACTGGTGACTTTTGTGAACTGCGTTCATGGATGTTGTTGTCACAGCAGCTGTTGAAAAACAGGAGTCCTTGCAACTGTCTCTGTGTTTGGATTTTCATTATCATGTCAAATGTATTCAATAAATTACTAACTACTGCAAACACAGCCATGGACACACTTGACTGAGAGTCACCAGTTTTCACTGTCACTTGTGGAACTCTAACACTGATCTTTCTTTCATTATTTCAGACTACATTTTTATTTTTTGTGTGTTTATCAATTGCACCATGTCATACAACACAACAAAGATCTATCGATACTGTCCATACTATAAGTGTGATCCTGACTCATCGTATGCTGTTGTCACCACTGTCTCTGCAACTTTGTGCAAGTTCACACATCATTGGGGAGGTGGGTCAAAGATCGTCAATCGTAGCTACAACACGTGTTTTTGGTGATGCTAGCAGTCTTTTGCTCTGAAAAGAAGAAAACAATGAACAAGTACAAACTCGTCAGGATGTGTCAAGAGGAGGACAGCATGGACCAGCTAATCTTCTAGAGGTACGGATGTGATGACATGTAAAGAAAGATGGACGATACAAGAAAATTTAACATGCTAGTCTCGCCAAGTCATGGTCGTGAGGCGTCTTGGGCATATGAGTGTTTGTCATTTGTGTTCATTCAGGCCAGAAATTTAGTCAGGATTGATCTGTCCCAACAGTTATATGGGTACGATTGTCTATGAATTGTACGTGTGGATAATTGTGGACTGGGTTTATCAGTTTGTCTTTCAAACGTTCGGCTGTTTTGTCTCTACTGCTGGGCTGATTGTTACACCTCTTCTGCCTCTGCACTGCCCTTACAAGTCATCAGTGTACTGCATCTCACATCAGCATCACAATCATTTTGCAAGTATATCTCTAGCCTCAGGGTGCAACATTGACTTTTTGGTAAACCAGACATCAGTATGTGTAAAACAAACCCAAATACACTACAAAAAATACAGTTTCAACAATGAATTAACATTAATGAATAAGGGTATGTCATAATTTAAAAGTGCTGTCATCACACCAACACCATTGTCATTTCTTGGAAATTTTCCTCAACTAGGTCTCAGCCGAAGCCCCTTATAACTGTCTCTGAGACCCAGTCCTCAAAGCCTTTTACATTATTATATGTTATCTAAATGGTAGCAGTGTGCACTCTTAGCACCGGTATTAGTCCTGATAAACGATGAGCCTCCTGGCTGATATATGTAGAGGGGCCAAAAGTGAAGAGGGGCATTTTATTCTCGGCCATCAATCTGACCAGGATGTGTTGGCACTGGTGGAGACGGTGGTAATTCATTTTAAAAGGGGCTCAGTGGGCTACGAGGGGCCCTCAGGGCTGGTGATGGGTCTTCACCCTGGGATTGAGATTGTGAAAATGGAGCTGTTTTATGGTATTCTTAATTTAGAAGGGCTTGCAGTACCACACATGTCCTGTCTGTGAGAGGAAGGGGGCACTGGGGCTGACCTCCAAAGGGGGCATTAACTAAGAACATGTAGAATAATTTCAACACTTCCTTGTATGCACACATAGATCTCTACAGGGAAATGAGAGAAAATGCATTCAGAATATATTTCAAAGGACTTTCTAGACAAAAGGAAATAATCCATCACTATGGGTTGAGGCACTGAGAGTAGCGTAGGTGTATTCTGAGTCTTAAATGATTTATATTGGTCATCTATCTTTGATTGAATAGGAAGTGGTGACATCCATATACCTTGTAGGTCATAGATATAAATGATGATACACAGACAAACATGTCCCAAGTGTCTCCTCTCAGTCCATACAGAGAAAAATAATCAATCTTTCTGTCACAGACTCCATGGAAAAGTGGCTGTTGTTGGACTTAACAGCACTACCTTGATGCTCTAAACTGCAGCTCTGCGAGGGCTTGATTCTTCCAGGGGTGGCTCTGAAGAATCAAGAGATTGATAAGCATTTAAGCATGACACCAATCAATCAGAAAGACAAATCCCCCATGTCAGTCCGTGCTGTGTGCTATTCTATGGGAGACAGGCATTCTCCTTGCATGCAAACAATGTCCCCAATTTGTCAGGGACACAATAACAGCGCTGGCAGACCCCATTTGCATCACTGTGTGAACAACAAATGTCATTGATTACAATATTGATTATTGTATTTTGGAGAAAAGAGATGTCCCCAGAGAGAGTATTTAAGGCAGTTGAACAATCAGATCCAAAGATTTATCTTCTTTGACCTTTCTCAAGATATCTAAGTTTCTTTAGGTGGAACATTTTGAAATGTCAACTGGTTTTGAATCCTGAGACAAGACAAAAATAAAAGAACAAGGTTATGCTAATGTGGAAAAGAATGTTTTTATGACTTGACACATCTCTAATCTTCCCATAGAGTCTCAATAAACCAACAAGGAAATTGCTCTTTATTATAAACACTGTATTATGTAACATTATAACCTTTAAGCACCATGTAGTGCTGCAATTAAAAACAAGATCACACCATGATCACTGTGCTGTTTCCATAAAGTCAGTGATAAGAGGAAGTCAGCACTCTGCCCTCATGGCAGCTGTAAATTTTAAGAGCATTCCCCAACTGTGAGTGGCCACCTGATGACTTGTATAACTGTATTTATAAATTCCATTAAAATGAGATTAAATAAAGGAAAAATGCTTTATAGATTGTGAATTAATCTATATGCTATACTTAGATAATTGTCATGCTCAAAATGTAGTGTTGTTGCATTATTGTGTCACATTTATCTAAAAAAAGGGAGTTTATGTATTTACATATATATGTATTTATTTCTATATACACCACCAACATACAACTGATGCTGTTTTATAAGCCTTCCTTGATAAAGTCATACCAGAATTAACCTCAAAACAAAGAGAAACAAACACAAATAAGCAATATAAAATAAGGAGAGCAACAGAAAGGCATTTTTAGGGATTCTTGGTGTCATGTGTTTCTGATAGTGTCAGCAGCAGAATGAAATATCACTGGGGAAGAAAACAGTCTAGATAGAGAGATATAATATAAAGTTAAAGCTCCAAAACTGTTTCCATCAAATCAACACGTAGTGATGCACACAAATGATGCTTTTTCATCAGGCAATGCTGGCATGCGTCGTCGTATGTATGGTGAGTAATGTAAATAAATCAGTGTTTTACAGTAATAGCAACTTCAAGTTATTTCAGAATTTGGGAGAGGGGTCTGGCTGCAGAGTGTACATCTCGACAGCCCCTCTTGCAGACTGTTCATTAGACCGGTCTCTTGCCAGACAGGAAATACACGCTAAAACGTTTTAAATAAAATAGGTTACCAAAAGTTAAAAACACAACCTGCAAAAACTGATCACAAAATGTTTAATAAAGTTGAGTAAACAATCTGCTTCAGGAACACATTCTAACATGGCAAACTCAGCTTTCATAGTAGCTGCACAGCTATGTTAACTATGTAGATAATGTAGCTATGTAGCAAATGTAGCTATGTAGCTAACATAGCTATGTAGCTAGCATAGCTTAAGCTAACATCACATAGTGGCTACATAACTATGTCAGCTATGTAGCTATCTTAGCATAAGCTACATTTGCTAAAGCTTTTGTGCTAAAAGTCACGTTGCTAAAATTTACTTTGCTTCACTGGCTGATGTAGTAATGTTAATTACATAGCTAGTGTAGCTACGTATGTTAGCGTTCGCAAAAGCTAGCTAAGCTAGAGCAATCCACTATTCGTATTACTTCTTCTTAAATGGGCTAAAACACAATTTAATCCCATAATAAACCTCTGACCTTTATCTCTGTTTCATTTAAGACATTTTTCTTAGTCTGTAATGTTTGCAATGGAGTTATTTCATGAATGTAACTGCCAGACAGTTTTTGTAAATAAAACTGAATAAAAGAAAAAAATGTAAGTAAAACTGGAAGTACTTTGTACCAGAAAATTGTGGCACGATTGTGGCACGATCTGCGAGAGTGGCCCTAAGAGATGTAAGGTCTACAGCCAGGCGGTCTTGGACATTGGTCTCTAAACAGATTATGTGTTTTGGGAAATATCTGACATACAGTATTTAGAACTATGTTTGATTGAATCAGACTATTCAAACATTTTTCATCACTATTTTAGTTTATGATTTTTTAAAGCTAGGCCAATGGGGGGGCTTGATGATGCACTGATGTTCCAAGCGTAATTCTGCCCATTTTGCTCCTATGTTATAAAAGCACTTAACGGCTTTAGTGTCTTCAGTCCTGTTCTGCTCAGTTGCACACTAGTCAAAGTTTCAGCTAGGGCTGTCAAACAAGTACAGTTTTTTTTTTTATCATTAATCTCAGAATTTTTTTTAATGATAATCACAATTAATCTCCATGTTTTTGTTGCATTTTGAAATTTTGCTTTTTGCATTTAAAACTGTTCTTGCTTTGTTTGGATTGTTTGTACCCTCCTAAACTAAGGATAACTGATTTCTGTTTAGAAGCGAAACTGCTTTTATTTAAAACAAAAATAAGGAACCTCAGTTTGAAGATTATAACATGAACCTAAACAGTTTAAAGGTAAATGTTTGATGTCACAAGGTGCAGATGACTTTTGACTTGTCCACCAAGCTGTCTGCCAGATTTTTGTTTCTTCTTTTAAGTGAAATAAGACATTACGGAGCAGTGGTAAACTTTGTTTACATCACTGTGACTGCGGGGAGATGTTGAAGTGATTCAACCAAAGTTTGCAAAAGTAAAATTAAGCATGCAATTAATTAAGATTAAAAAAAATATGCACAAATTAAGCACCTAGATTAACTATGATTAATGCAGTAATGTTGACAGCCCTGGTTCAAATATTACATTCTGCAGTTTTGCTCGCTGGTTTGGAATTCATTCTAAAAGAGCAGCTTCCTTGGAGGCAGTTGAAATTTGAAACATCTGAATTGCAACTTCGGAGGATGAGAGATGCCTTCCTGCAAATGGACATTTTTTCAGCATATTCATCGACATGCCCACTGTAACCCAGAGCTGTTGAATTTTACCTGACTTGAAACTTAATCTCAAATATTTCATAATTATTCATTGATGAAATTTTTAACTGGATGTTAATAGCATAATTTCTGTTGTATAACAACATTTAATTACATATTCTATGATATTGTCATTGCTGTATGGGAACTTTAATTACAAATTAACTTATAAGTTGAACACACAGTAAACGTTAGTTCTACTAATATATAAAAGCCACAAAAGGATTTCTGCATGGACTAATTGATGGGTTGATGCATATAATTCAACGGTCTTCTTTTAACTTTTGCATGGAGGGACTCTTTGTGCAGCAGACCTTTACTACTTCTTTATTTCCTTTATGAATTTGTATAAAGGTCTAGAAGTAAGAGGATATGTTT
The DNA here is from genome assembly GCF_018320785.1 of Cheilinus undulatus. Classification (NCBI taxonomy): domain Eukaryota; kingdom Metazoa; phylum Chordata; class Actinopteri; order Labriformes; family Labridae; genus Cheilinus; species Cheilinus undulatus. The sequence goes on from NC_054865.1 coordinate 16,776,695, forward strand.
AGGATATGACATCAATCAGTGTAAAACCACACAATGCCAGCATAACTTACCCACTTGACTTAAGCTGCGGAGTTAAAGTAACATATCTAATCCAAGAGCTGGCCTCACTGTCTGCAGAATAGAGGCTGCAGTCACACCACTTGTTTGAGTCAGCTGGCAGACAGGGCAACTCTCTAATTGAAGATGTACATCACACTGCAACAGTTGCATATTATTAACACACAAAACAAGGGCCAATTGATCATTAGTGCATCAATATGTAGTTTGCATAAAATTATTTCCTTTAAATAGTCTGTGTTTGAGGTGACACAGGGTTGGCTCATCAATAATGTAAATGAGCCATTAGGGCATTAACAGGCTGTCTGTGGGAATGACAGACCACCAGGCGTCACTGAGTTAATATCCAATACAGCACTCCCTGTCACACAGGCCAATGGCCAGGCTGATTATAGACACAAATTACACCTACATAAAGCCTGACTCTTTTTAACGGTATGTGTTAAAAGACAGGCCTTTATGGGAGTCTGTTTAGCTCAGTTGGTAGAGCTGGATGCACTGGGCGTGGGATCTTGGTGCAGGTCTTCCTCCATTCTCTCTCCTGATATTTCTTGTTGTTCTTCAGCTGTCCTATCAAAATAGAGGCAAAATCTCTGAAAACAGTCTTTAAAAATAGGCTTTTATTTTGAAGTAGTGCATTGATTTGCAGGAGCCAAAATATCTTTGATGAAGTCTTAATACACAGATGTTCAGCTCTCTTTTGTCCATTTTCTAGATTTCAAATTCCAAATTCTTGGAGTTATATGGCAAATTCTCTTGGTGACACCATTGCAGATAAAGAGAGGGTTCAGATTATTACAAATGCAATATACTACTGAGGAGAATTCCCAATGAAGCAGTCAGAGCTCATCCCGGACTGTGCCCTTTGCCTCAATCCATAAATGCTCTTGGCTGCCACCTGCAACCTTGAGACTCCCTGTTCCCCCCGGCCCCCCTCCAAGTCTGCCAATAACAAAGAAGCCAGATGAAGTGGCAGTGAGAGGAAATGTTTACCATGAAACTGGTTGTGTCATCTTCAGAATCTGTGATGCAAGCCACAGAGAGGGCTATCAATGCAATCCATCACACCATTGATTCCTGCAGGATACAGGATTCAAATGCACAGCCTAAAGGTTATTTAGACAAGAAAAGTCTGTAAGCCCACAGCAAGTTGCTGCTTTTAGATAAAGGTATAGAACAAAATTCAGTATACCTCACTTTGGTCCAGGCTGCCGTTGGTCAGTAGTGAAAGGGTTGTGTGCCTGTAGGTTTGTGGTTCAATTCCCAGCTCCACAGAAAGAGCAGACAAACCATTTATGTTTCTTGACAAAGTGGTCCTGACTGAAGCAGGGGTGTAGCACAGGGGGGGAAAGGGTACTGATTACCACAGAAGGAAGGGGCTCTTGAGAAGCCCACAATGAAAAGTATGATTTTATTTACTTTTCTTTGCATTTAGTGTCATTATTGAATCAAAAGTGACTAAATGAATTGGTCAGCAGACTGATTTTTTTTTTTTTTTTTTTTTTTTTTTTTTTTTTTATCAAATAGAGTAAAATACAATACTTGGGGGCCCTACTCCTCCCGTAAAAATGTCCAAATGGTGTAGTCCAGCACTGCAAAATAATGCAAGTAAAGTAAATCCCTAGCTATGCCCGTGGACTGAAGAAAAGATTGTTTGATTTATTAACTGATTTTGGAGGGAGGAGACAAAGAGAGAGCTGGGGGGGGCATTTGTTTAGGACCGTTACTCTGCTGTCAAAGTCTCAAAGTAAACAAAATAAAGTTAGTCAAAAGACATCCGTCTGCAACCAATCATGAGTCAAAGCCAGGAAGATACAACCTTCTTACTTTTTAAATTCCACTGTGTAAAGGCAACTCTTTCTCTTTAAGAGTTGTGGATTATGGTAAATGGAAATTTGCCTTGGTTTAGCTGATAAGGGACTAAAAGCAAATTGTTCCCATCTTTTTGGCCACTGAAGTAAATTTGAAACTTAATTATGTAATAATATGTCCAGGGGTTGTTTGGATTAAATGTGAATAACAGAATGCATATGAAATGTTTTTTCTTTACCATGAAGACCTGCATCAATTTAAAAAAAAAATCACTGGTCATTTAATATTTCTCAACTGTGAAATACACCAAGTCGTATTCAGTCAGTATTAGTCTGTGTAAGCCAGGGAGGTAACATTTAGAATTGATTTTGGATGTTAGGATGATCCAGTGATAACTACAATAATATGATCATATGTCTCAGTATGACTGGGCCATTTCTCTACCTGCCATGCCACTCAGGGCTCATACTCTGCCATCATCTCTGAAAGCTAGCACACGAGGGGGCTCGTTAGCCCTTCATTACTGATGTGACAAGCACACCATAATAGCCCAATTATCCCAAAATGCCAAATTTCACTCCAAAGGAAAAGGAGTGTGTAGTGATTAATGGTGAACACTTAAGGGGAAGAGTTAGACAACGCTGTTGGAAAGGAGGAAATATGTATCAGGCTGCCACCACTACAGATGCTTCCTCCCTCCTGACAACTGCAATTCATTCGAGATGCTATTAACATGCATAATTATGCTAATCAAGCAGTAATTAAGTGCTAATTCATCAGAGACCATTTTTTGTCTGTAATTTCATCAAGCATTGCTGTTGGGGTTTGTTTTGTCATGCATATTTCTTTATACAATATTTCACAAATGAGAATCATTGCATGGAACATGCCTTTTACTGTATGTTTTTGAGGTTTATAAACAGGATGAGATTGGATGTAGTACTTCCCATCTGTAATGCCTTCACTGCATGTGCACAAAAGGTTCATGAAACACAACTGCATTTGTGGATGAAAACAATTCAAACAAGCAAATCACATATTTTCATGAGCATTAATGACAGAAGGGCATATTTTCATGACTTTCAAAGTCAAAGCCACTGACAGACGCAAGAAATGGATCCTCAACAGAGTTCATGCTTTTGTCTTTCTTTGAGTCGAACACTCACATATCAACAACTCAAGCTCAGACTCTCAATTTATAGCTTTTAGAGCCATCTGATAACATTTACACTCCCTGATACCAGCACATAAACTATGCATCAAACCACACTGTTCCAGATTCAGCAGCTTCATCAAATGCATCAATAGCATTAAAAAGTCTGCAATATATCTTGACTCTGTCAACTTTCTTCAACTCAAAATAAGAGCCCCGAGGACCCTCCTGCACATAGATAGGTAGGTGTCATCAGCCAATCAAAGGTAAAACAGTAATACATTCAGATATAGATACAGATGCATTCAAAATGACTATTCTGTCAACCATAGGTGTACTTCAGGACAGGGAAAAACAAGCACTTGCCAGTAAATTGCAGGGCTAACATACAGAAACAAACCAGACACTCTCCCATTCGTGCCTACAGCCAATTCAGAGTCACAAGTTGACCTACTGAGCATGTCTTTGGTGGTGGGATAAGGCTGGAGGACACAGAGGGAACCCTCGCATGCACAGAAAGGCCCTGAGAAGTCAACCAATAACCTCCTTCTATAAGACAACAGTTAAAGTTGCCCTGTTTTTAACTCTGCAAAGCACTTTGAATTGCTCTGTGTAAACATGTTTTAAGTCCTAGCATGGCTTCACACAGTTTGACAGTACTGGCCATACAGTTGGGTACAATAGGTCCATTAACACTGCAAAACATTAAAAAACATGGCTCATTTACATCAGTTTAACATGAGGGATTAAAATTTTAAACAGGCAACAAAAAATTAAAAGTTTAAAATTTGAATTAATAAAATAATATTTTTTGCTTTGATTTAGGATGGCCAAAGTATCAAACTTAATTCAACACTGCCACAGCAAAAATGTCAGTGTTAATTTAAATTCTATGTTTTTAAATTTAACTCTGCTCAATATTATATAATTCTCACAGGTTCCAAGTTAAATTAACACTTTAGAAAGTGATAATACTTTAACTCTCTTGTAATTTTTTTTTCCTGATGGTGTTGTTTTAAAGTGTAGTTTTAACACAATACTGTATTATTTTTTTCTTTATTTAGGGTGTAATTTAAGATTTTTATAATTCAAATTACTGACAATGGTGCGATGCACATTTTATATTGAAAGTCTGCCAACACCTCTGGCAAATTCAGGTGTCTTATGGCAAAAATGGAGCAAAGATATAGAGCTAGAATATGCCCAGAGCTGAAAGTCAGCACTCCAGCTTTTATTATAGACCATCCCCTGCCCCAGATAGAGAGCGACTAACTCAGTAGGTAACTTCACTCATGGTGCAAAAGTGTTCAACATAAAAAAAAAAATAATAATATATATGATTATCCACCAGAAATATGAGCAAAGAAATCTCCCAGTGATCAGTGTACATCAGACAACATCTAAACAGACGTAAATATATCTAAAAAAATCTAAAAAAATATCCAAACAAGATCTGCTGCATGATGTGAAAATACTGCCCCCCAGATATGAAAGGCATTGGGCGGAGTTTAGATCAGCTGACTCACTGATGGATCAACACAGTGATGATAACTCCAACAGTGAAGGCCGTTCAACCCAGAATGGAGTTAAGTCTACACTCTGAAATGTCAACATTAACTCTGAATTGTTTAACGCTGAGAAATCATCATTCATCATTCTGGTTTTTGCTTTGTACAAACAGAAATCCTCACAGAACCGTACTGCATAACTCTGGACTAAAATACCATTTAAAATGGTAAAAATAAATAAAAAACTTTAAAGGCAGATTATTCATCAGAAAAGTAAATACAAAGAGCCCCCATTAACCCCAAGACTAGAGGTCAATTACTCTCAAGTGGCTCTGCCATCTCCGCATTTTGCCCAGCATTAAAAACACTAAATTGTATAAGTACACTTCATGATGCATGTTTTTTACATTGTGGCACAATAATGCTATAAAAATGTTCATTTTAATGACCAAGAAGCCACTTTTGATTAATTCCAGTCTACAGTTAATGCCATTTATCTCTAATATGTGTAATAAACCTGCAGTGAGGTACTGCAACTGATGACTGAAAATGAACGGCAGACATTTAGGTATACGGTATAAATATACACACGCATATACCCACACATGCCATGCCACTGGCCTGACACTTTTACTTAGCAGCACTTCAAGAGTGTTTTGCATTCATTGTCTGTCCTCTTTAAAGATTGTCTACATTAACCTCTACTGATTGACTTTCTCTTTGTGTCCCTGTAATGGGCCCTGAAGAATAAGAATAAACCAACCTGCATAAAGAACCGCAGCCTCTGTGTACATCTTTCAAAAGCTCTTTAAAGCAAAGTATCCACCCGCATGTACTTACATATACATTTTTCTTAAAAAGATGGTTCATTTTGTTATATTAACATTTATTTTTCATTGCACTTACCTCTATTCTCCTGTATTTCCACATCATCTGCCCTTGCTTTGGTGCATTATGCCACCATGTCCTCCTCAGCAGTGTGGCACATGTGAAATGTTATTTGCGATGGCATTCCTCTGTCCAGTTTCACCCGCAGAGTCAGACAGGTGTTCTCATTGGACATGAAAGCTACTGGTGATGCGTGTCAGTCTTGATCATCTATGATGATGGCCTGAGGTAAGGAAACTGGCTCCTTTCCTATGACATGGGAACTCTTTGGAGTTTCAGCACTTTTATGTTAGTTTTGGCAACCAGAGCAATAGCTCAGACATGCAGCTGGACAGCTGGAGCATACTCTTTATTGGCTGTTTATGCTTCAATAATCCTGATTCTTTCTTTGAATAGGATTACATTTGTCATTTGGCTTTCTGCTTTCCTCTTTGTGTCTCAGGCCACTTTCAAATTTGACTTTTTTCTTTGTATATGCTGCAAGTGTTTCACCTGACCCTGTTGGTCACTCTATGTGATCCAGTATGTGTATGTTGTTTGTGTATGTTTCCAGAGTCCTATGCTAAAAATGACTTACTTTTTTCATAATGACAACTTTCAATGGGTTCTATGTCACCAAGCAAGTTTGTTTTCCAGATATAAAGTTCATGTATGTTTCCTGTTTGTTGAAGTGAGGTACATATACAATAGCTAAAGATTCGCTTCCTCATTTACATAAAGGACAGGGCTTGATATAATGTCTGAACATTTTCCAAGCTGCTTTTGGAGGTGCCAGTTGGCCAAATGGTTAGGCTTTATACCCCAAATCAGCTAAATGTCTCAAACAGCCCTTGTTCAACTCCAAATTTTAGCACTTTGCTGCATGTCATACCCGCTCTCTTTCACCAATGTCCAGTGATTTCCATCGCCCTATCCATCTAAGAAAGCCCAAAAATAAGTTTTGAAAAAACAAAACAAAACATGCTTTTGAAAAATTAATTCTCTCTCTTTAATAAAATAATTTAATTGCAACCAAAGCCCTTACAAATTCCTGATATCATTAATGAATAAAAAACAAAGTGGCATTGTTGCCAAAATGCCAGAGCTAAAAAGACGTTTACAATTTAGGTCATAGGGTGTTTTATCAAGCAGTCAGAGCTGGTGCAGTACAGTTGGACACAGTATAAAACAGTAACCCTGATTTCTCCAGCCTGTGTTCTTCCAGCTCCACTGGGAGCTACATAATGTGGCTTTGCTCAGTAATACAATTCTGTCTTTTGGCTTCCAACAGGTACTATCTTGGCTTTTTAATGTCTGTTAAACAAGAAAATTGGAAGCATTTTATTTTAGTGGGCCTTCTCAAGAGTAAGGTGGTAGTCTTCTAGTAATTACTTGGCATTTTACCAAGAATTAACTAAGTTTTGTCAATTACTTCATCGTAATATTGTGGCAGTTCTCTGGTAAATAGGTGGTATTTTGCCCTAAACCAACCCTCTAACCCCTAACCATAACCTTCGTAATATTGAGCCAATTCTCTGGTAATTAGTTGGCATTTTACCCTAACCCTAACCCTAACCCCTAACCATAACCCTTACAATATTTTGCCAATTCTTTGGTAACTAGGTGGTATTTTACCCTAACCCTAAATCTTAAACCTAATCCTTGTAATACTGAGCCAATTCTCTGGTAGTTTAGTGGTATTTTACCAAGTAATTTGTAATAAATAAGATGAGCATTTCCTTTTGGGTTATGGGTTTATAGGGTTATAGTTGGTTGGCTGTTAGGGTTTAGGGTAAAAGATGCCATAATTACCAGAGAATTGCCCTAATAGTACAAGAATTTATTGATAATTATTACTAGGTAAATACTTCCTCAATAGCACCATATTTCTGAGTGGAGCCCATGGAGATGTCAAGGTCATTACGGCCTTACTCTTGAGTAATTACTAGATAATTACATTTATTACTATTAAAAATTACTAGGTAATAAGGACCAACTTAAATAAAGTGTTAGCAAGATATGTTACGAAAGGAAACCATGTCTTACGTTCACATTAAAAAGCCCAGGATTTGGACTGGGTTTTTTGTGAACAACTCATCAGCATAGGGTGACTGTCATCTCTCAACCAGAAGGATGGGGGTTTGATCCCTAGCTCCTGCAGTCACATGTCAAGGTTCCCTTTGGCAAGAATGACTGTGTATGGATGTGTATGAATGGGATTAGTTGATGACCACTCTATATTGCCATCAGTGTGTGAATGTTGGGTGAATGAGTGTCATTTGGTAAGTGGGACCTACATTGTAAAAGGTGCTTTCAGTCGTCAGACAACAATAACAAGTAGTGATATCTACAAATTCATTTTAGCAGAATCCAATATTATTACATTAAACCTAGAACTTCAGTCCTTTAAATACACTTTAAAGTTTTTAGTATTATTAACCTTTTTTTAATCAGGTTAGTCCCACTGACATCAGAAATCTCTTTTACAAAGGAAACCTGGCCAAGAATGGCAGCAATACACCGTTTCAAAATGGACTTAAACAGTTCACAACAAACAATAAGTGCAGAGACAGTTAAACATTGGCTTAAACAGTGGCATGCAGAACATTTAGTTTCAAGAGTTTTCACCAGTGGTGCCGTTTAAAATCAGCATGCATAATATTCCAAGAAAAAGGAGCAGAAAAACTTAAAAGCCAAGGACTTTGGGGACAACAAAATGCATAACTTAAATCAAAACGCAGGTTGTTCAATCCATACTTCAAGACTGAGACAGAGGAAAGGTGGTCCAGAATTTAGCCTTGAATGGCTTTATAAATTAAGAAATATCAATATCATTGATGGTGTGTACTTAAAGCAGTCTAGCTAACTTAGAATATAAAGTACAATGGTGAGTAGGGAATCCCCAGTTAGTGATAAATCTCAGAGATCCACTGTCCAACATTATGAAGACTCATGTACAAAACATCACTATAATCAAGAATCAGTAGGAAGGTAGACTCAACAAGTCTCTTTATAACCATAAGGGTTAAACAGATAAAAACCAAGTAAAACCAGCTTTTTTGAGTCTTACTGAAGGTGCTTCTTAAAAGACAAGCTTTTTTCTGGTAAAAATACAAGGCAGATACCAACTCAGTTTCTTGATTTTTCTTGCAACAATTTCCCCAGAAAATGGGCCTAAAGTTCAAGCATAGATGAAATAAGAAAGATGATGTAGGCCTGCTGGTCTACAATAATATATAAGGCCAATATTTACAGCTGATATAGGCTGATATATATTGGTTGTTGATATTATCCTTTCACAACTTCTGACAGCTATAACATGAAAGATTATGCACCATACTGAACCAAACTGAGCCAGACTGCTTGGTGGAAACTCAGCTTTAATTGCCATATTTAGGATATATTGTTCTGTCTTCACTGAACTGAAGGACCCCTCTCATGTCTTTATAAGTTGTTTTATCTCATAGTAACTGATCCCACTCCTGTCTCTCAATGAAGTGGCCACATCTTTTAAGCAATAAAAAAGCCAATCCAGAAACCAAGCATCAGGGGGAGTGAGTTTCCTTGGCTACCAATAAAAAGGCCCCTCGGCGCCAAAGAGGCTAATCATAACCAAGCTCTTCTACTCCACTTACTCAAATCATGTCTCATCATGCTTATTTTGGACTGCCACTGTCGCAGTTTCTTTGTGCAGACCTCAGATCATCTGCAGATGATTTGAGTGGATTTATAGCCACAGAACTCAGGAGTAAACATCACAAAACAAGATCTCAGCCAGAAAAAGGCTGTAACACGGGATGCAGTCTGCATGGAGAGCAAACAGAGAGAAGCAGCCGGGCTGACGGTGGCTGGATGTACAGGATGAGATTGTTTCTGAGGTTTGATGGAGCAGAAGGAGGCTCATGCAGACGGCTGGCTGCTCCTTTTGACAGTGTGTCAGGGTTGGCTCGCAAGCTGCTATGCCGCATCTGGGTGATGCAGTCATCATTGTGGCAGGCCTGTCAGAACAAACTGGTGTGCCAGAGACAGATACAGCGTTAGTGGCTAGATGGGGAGTACGCAACACATGCACCACCCTAACATGGAATATGTTCCCCAAACTGGCAAGCTGGTGGCAAGTTAATGACAGGAACGACCAGTGACATCATATAAAAACATGATTACGCTCCACTAAAGACGTCTGAGTGAGTCTATAGATCAAACAGACAGGGTGATGACTTAAAGCGCTAACACCATGGTTACTGGCATTATTTGAAACAGGAGTATTGAAAGTCTGCAACTGTGTTTTCAATGAAACATTTCTGATGCAGAATAAATAAAGATTCCTCTCTCACACACAGAGATGATGAGACAAAGAGAAGGAGGGAGCTCAAGCATCGCCATCATTGCATCATTGATGCATTTTTTTTTATTTGTGGTGTATTCAAATGAATTGACAGTCTCACTTGGAGAAAAATCATTAGCAAAGAGTTTGCAAATTATTAATGCAATGTAAACCATGATAATTTACTCCCACGTCTTTTTTTCTTATACTGCCATTAAGAAGTAAGTTGGACTCCAATAAATGTCACAATCGCTTTCACTTAATTAAAACAATAGATATCATATTACAAGGTAAGATGTCAGTCACACTGCAGCCTCCTGCATACGGCAATTTACTGCTAGAGCGTTATGAGAGAGCGTGACACAAATAATGCCTATTAAACTGTCAGCGAGTGGAGGCTGGATCACATTACTGAAATTAGCTAAGATGCACTATTATAAACAATGCCAGCCTCGCTCAGCACATGAATACATACATACACACAGTTAAAGCCACATGAATTCACACAAAGGCGCACAGAGTGGCATTGAGAAATTAATTTCAATACATTTTTTTTTATATTAAACAACTTTGCACATTTTATGAATGTAGCAACTTGCAGGACTGCAGGATAGCTGTCTGTATTCTTAAGGCTGATCCTTTTTTACTCATTTTAGGGTCTAAAATTGAATACAAAACCTTGGATTCTGTCACTATTCCTGGAAAGTCTATTATGCACCAAAGCCAACACACAAAGTCCAGAGATCTCATTTGGAAACACATGAGACTAAGGCCAGAATTAGAACCAATGATGTGACATCCTCTCATGTCCTTCTCTGTGAGGGTTATAATGATCAGATCTGTGAAGCTTTAAGTGGAATTACAAATGTGATATTCAGTAAAGACATTTCAAATCCAAGGGCCCACTGTCAGGACAGCAAATTTTAAACTCATTTAAAAAAAAAAATCACTGTTTATGAGTATAGGGGTGTAACAGTATTTTTATTCATTTGGGGTTATGGACCGGTGCACATAGTCATGACAAAACCATCTACATTCCTTCCTCAGACTATGGTCTGAATGAAGATGAACAGCAATCATAGGTGGCAGTAATGCTGTTAAGTGTTACCCAACTGGTTTTAAACAAGCACCAAGGAAGAGGGAGAAGCAGGCCACCCAAAACTCCTGAGGAAGAAAAGTCAGCTATGTGTACTGCTTACAGCTACAGCATTCTTCCTCTTCTCGCGAACTTCTCTGTGCTGTTTTTAAAACAAGATTTAAAGCAGAGAGGGTCAAGGAGTTTAGCGAAGTTGATACATTTTGGAGGCCATATGTGGAAATTCAGAAGTTGAGAATGGCGATTGCAAGTGTGTGTTTAGACGAGCGGCCTAGACGCGGTTTAAAAGTCTGTGTTATTCTCCAGTTCTTTACAGATGAACAGATGATTTTGCATTCTTTAGCCAGTGTTCTCAGCCTCTTCATATCCATGTCTGGCCTCTTTAACATGCTGTTTAAAAGCAGCTATGTGAGGATGTCACAGCAAACCACATAAATCATAGACATGACACCTGAAAAAGGCTCTAAAATACGAGTAATTTATTTTCATCATTACACTGTATTAATTTGTCAATTCAAAGAAGAAATTAGACTAGTCATGTCTGTGCTGCTTTTTATTTAGCATCCTTATTAATTTCCTTTCCTCTTTTTCATGTTTAATACTCCAGAGCCTGTACCAACTATCACAGGTAGATCTCAAACTAAAAGGATCAAACTGTAGGCATCACTACTGTCAACTTTAAAAATAATAAACGAGGGAAACCCAGAATTAGACCTATACATTACAGATGAACTGAACCCATACCGAACCGTGACCCAAAAAACAACATATGGACCTGCGACCTCTGTGAACCGTTACACCCCTATTTATAAGTATACCACATATTATATACCACAAGAAAGCTCTGATTCTCACAATTATGTCCATGTCAGCCATTCCAGGATAAAACCTCCACAGCAGCCACAATTATTGCATTGGTCAGGCTACAAGCAAACAATAAGAGTGACACAATTCACCCTTTTAAGTCTCCTGAACTCTCCTAATCATGTTAACAATAGTCCACACAATCTAAATCCAGTCAAATATTTACTCCAAAACATGATTACTTTCATAAAGATCCATGGACTGGTTTTGTATAGTTTTAAATTTGCCATTGCTGTTCTCTGTAGTCCACTGTATTTGCTGTAATAATGCAGAATCTCCAGTGTGAAAACCTCTGAACTTTTCCTCATAATAACAGGTGCATTATGCTGATTCTCTGTTCTATTGTTACCATCTTTGTGGCTGATCTAGCCAAGGCTTCATGTTTTGGTCCAGATGAGTTTCCAGTCAATTCCTCCCAACTACAGTTATCTAAAGGCCTCTGTATCACAGTACAGATTCAGACAGAAACATATTTTATTTTGGGGGGTTATTACTCAATACCAGTAGCAGCTACAGTGAGTCTGACAGTTTAGGAAGAATCATCAGTGTCACCTTTCTAAGACACCCTGTTTGTGCTTGTACTCCAAACAGTTCAAATGCAGCTTTCAGTTTAATTTGGGTATTCCTGGTTAGGTGTTTCTGACTAATTTACCTGGAATTCTAAGGTTAAAGCAAATCAAGGGTAAAGAATAGGGATAAAAAAGTGGCTTGTACCTCTCCTATGAACAGGGAAATGAGACATTAACAAAGCATAAAACATTTTTCTATCTATTTAGTAATGTGACTGACAGAGACAGCTGTAAAGGTCTAGCGCTGCCAAGCTAAATGGTGCATGATCCACAGGCAACACTGACATCTGCTGGTCCAACAGAAGCATCTATTTTTTCTTTCTCATATGTTGGAAAAAATGCCACCTTTTATTACTGACATATTATACTCTCCATGAGCATTGAAATACCATTCACATCTGTGTATTTCAGAAGGCTACATTTGCAGATGAGACTATCTCATTCCTCCCTCTGCAGCCCTTTAATTTCCATTTAACTCAGATCAATTGAATTGTGCCACACACTTATCAGCAGGACTAATTTATTTATGAACCTGTCATTTGTAATCATTGATCAGGATGTTGTCCGTTAGAGAGCTAATGATATGCAGAGGTAAAAGATTCCCTAATAATTGTGTTTGGTCTAATTGAGGCTGTTTGCTCCTGCATGAGGGTTCAGAGGGGAGCCAAGTGACGCCCTGTGTGCCAATCTGCCAGATACTTCCACAGAATTCTAGCAGACAGGCTAAACAGTGTCTGTAATGAAACTTTGTTTCCATAATGTGTGTAAAGCAGAAAGTTCCTATGAATCATTGATCTTTTTTGTTTGACAAATACAGTCGGCACACAAATGCATTTTAAAAGCAACTGGGCAAATCTAACTCTTATCATCAGAGCAATATCAATCTACTCTAGGCTTAGATCAACTCTAAGGACCTCAGCCAAATGATTTAGCCTTTATTAAAGATTTCAACACAGTCTGGATTTTTTTGTACTTGACTAGAAGATCAAATATGATTCTATTTGAAAGCCAGCTGTACATTAACAATCAACTAGGTTAATATGGCTCTGAGAAACGTATAGAAAGGGGTCCTGATGCCCAACCTGTTGAGAACCACTGTTCTAGGACCTTGGATCTCAACTACTGGGTTGGTACCCAAAAGTGGGAAGTAACTTATGACATTTAATGAAGCCTAGCGTTAGCTCATGCTGGACACAGTAGTCAGATGCCCAGCCGTGATCAGCTGACAGCCAGCTGATCCCAATTATATCCCAGCTCCCACAGCCAATCACAGCTCTTTCTCTCAACACAGCAGTATTTTTAAACATGTACATATTGTATATGTAATCCCTGCTTGCATTAATACTGTTGCCCCATGCTGCTGGCAAAGCTTAACCTCCTCCACCCCAGCCTCCTCCTTTATAGCATAAAGCTTGTTGCATCCTCATTCAGATTCATGCTACTATGGATTAATTGCTTCAGAACTAATTTTTTTGTATTCAACATACATTGTCATAAATGTATCTATCGACATGGAGGTTTCTAGCAATGCTCCCTGGAAAGTCAAAACATGCTGCTTGACTAAACCAGGAAGCATCTTTTTAGCAGAGACTGCTCCGACAAGTAAAACTGTTGATCTATTTTGCAATAAAATGGTCAAATATATGACTAGTTTTCCAGACTCAACTTCAATTACTGCAATTGAATAGTTTTTGATTCTTGAGTACATTTGAAATCAGTAATTTTACTTCTATTTTAGTTTTAACTAGCTTAATTGTATTTTTCTTGAGTACAATACTCTTGCACTTTTTCCACCTCTGTTGACTACACAGTAGCACATAGAGAGAACATTTCCACATCACATCCCACAACAGCTGTTGTATTGCAGTCATAAAGGTGTGACTTTACCTGAATAATCTAGTCAGAGATCTATGTTCACATGGTGTTATTGACAATTATTGTTATTGCCCCCACCAGTATTGTGATATGCAATTTGATATGCAATTATTTTCTAAGTTCCTCATTTAACATATTTTAAGCAAACACAAGCATAAATCATTCTACATAATAACCAACACAATATTAGATAGACTGAACATAATCCGGCCTATCCTCCAGACCAGGTCTATATGTTAGAATGAAATTAGATGATGCCTAAATCAGCATGAACTATCTATTTTTATTTATCTACTTTAATCACAGTAGTAAATTGACTGATTTGTTGAACTGACAGCACTTACGGGCAGTCATCATGACAACATAACAAAGTTCTGCCAAACATGTGTAGTGTAAACATCAAAGTCAGGAACAAACAGGACTGAACAATTTAAAAAGAAAACAAAACATCAAACTATGATTATTTCAATCCATATTGCAAATTCAATATGAATTGTTATTTTGAAAGGAATGACATTTTTTTTTATGTCATTCTCATTATCTAATAAGAAAATCACGCAAAATTAAAGAAAGTTGAATATTTTGCAAACTACTCTAAAAATTGACACTTGAACACTTCCATAATGCGTGGAACATCCCATCTCTGCTAGTATTTATCTAGAGAAATATGACACCTACTGCAAATTGAAAATTGGATTATTAGGATATGGATTAAACGCATTGTGATTTAATCTAAGTTTAAATAATTTGACCAGCCTGTGTAGCTACTCAGCACTGAAATTAAACTTTACATTGGATACTTTCACTTTTATCTTTGCTTAAGAGCACTGTTCCAGATAAAGCCTATACCTTTGGACATGACAGACCAACTCCAGGGGTTTTATGGGTGGTTTATTATTCCACTTTAGTATGAACTTTCAATGTTTTTTTCCCTATGACCTCAAATGTTTCTCATGTTAGTGTTCTATTAAGAATAACAGTGTTTCAAAAGCATCAAATGACCTCTTAGATACTCTAAATGAAGCTTTTGTACTATTTGTTTTATAGGAAATGCTAATTAATTATGTACTTATGTACTTTTTTTTAGATTACACTGATTGAAGTAACGTTCTGAGTTGAAAACAAGTTTACACTAAGTGATGGGGGATATTGTTCTCATTTTAATCTTGGCATTCCTTGTTTGCTTATTTATTTTTGTAATATGAGGACCCTGAATAAGAAGACCCTGGGTTGGAGCGTATTAAGCTACGGTCTGTTATTGAGTTCTTGCATTGTTCTTACTTGACCAGTAGATGGCAGACTTCAAGGAAATGCCCCATGACTTATCCTCAACTTATCAGCCCCAAAATTATAAATTTTGGGGCTATAAAAATTATAAATACTTCTGCTCTCTTCTTCTACTCTTACTAAGTTTTCTCCTCTGTCCACTTTCCTGTCCTCTAAAAATAAAGGCATAAATGTCCAAAAACAATGCATAATTCATGTTTATATTTCATTTCTTGTAGCATACTTGGATGAGTTTTACACATACTAGAAAGTCAATGTTGCACCCTCAGCTTGGAGTTTTACCTGCTGTTGACTACACATGCATCATTACTTCCCTGTCTTTAGCTGTGCACTTCATCAAAAATGAACACAACGCTGATGTCAGATGCAGTATAGCGATGATGGTGTAGGAAGTGCAGAGATGGAGGAGGTGAGTCAATCAACCCAGCAGCAAGTTTTAAAAACAAATGGATAAATATAATCCACAATTATCCACATGGGTACAATTCGGAGTGCCTAAGTATCACGACTGATCAATTCTGTTTGGAAATAAATCAAGACCTGAACTTTTACCCTCTCACATAAAGCCTGACACACTGAAAAATGTTTGTTTTTAAATCTAAACCAGTTTCAAGAACAAGGAAGACCCCACACATGGAAACATTTAGTGACAGATTGAACAGTTTTGGTTTTTTTTATTTTAAAATTTTGATTTTTATTATGCTACCAGACAGAATTTGGGGGAAAATTATGCCGTTTAACTGGGAAAAAAAAGGCCTTTGTAGCCAACAACTTATTTTAATGTTTAATTGTTCTCGAATTTCCCTTTACAACTCTAAAATCCCAATACACAAAATATGTTATTAAGGGCAGAACATATCTGATGTTTACTTTTTGATATTGCATAACTAAGGTGAGAATGTAGAATAAGTCAACAAAGTGAACTGTTCCTTTAAAAAAGAACATTAAAAGCATCCACATATATATTTATTTATGAAAATGCAGGTAGTTTCTGTTTTCAATGCAAAGTTTTTAAACCCTGTGGTGTGTGTTTAAGTTTTTTGAAGTTCAGAAAAGTGTCAGATATTTTCAGTTTGACTACAAATTAAACAACATTTCCAGGTGGTGATTAGCAGGTCATGTGTGTATTAAAATCTACTTCTTTTTGCATTTATCATTAATAATGATCAGCAGCAACTTTCTTTTACACACTTGAAAGATCTGGGGCTCTTCAGAAAAAACATTCAAAACTTCAGCCACCCCTCAATCTACATATATTCACAAACTTGAAACCTACTAAGATCAAACTTAACTATTGAGTAAACTAGCAGTGTTATTTTTATTTTTTATTTTTTTTCTTACAATGGCAATTAATGTCCAGCTCCTCTCCTTGTCAGGTTGGTTGTGATATGTTTTACTGTATAAATCTTGTTTTGTTGCCATAGATCAACAAACTGGTTCATCTATTTTCAACATCGATCTAACCTTTCACTTTCACTGCCATGGCATGTTTGTTGTGCTTCTGCCTTCATTCAACTTGCCTTGAACATTCAGTCCACGAGGCATTACACAGAGTGCATGCTCGGCTGTCCTTGGTGACCCCCAACACAACACGATTTCTGATTGTAAGATGTTTAACATTTATGAATCAGGGCCGCACTGATCATCATTATAATTTTGACAACTATATAAAAATTGTAGTCTTAGTTTTAAGATTAAAATGTTCATTAGTTTTAGCCACATTTTAGTCATTTCTACCCTTTAAAGTTTTAGTCAAGAAAACTTAATTACATTGTAGACCAGTTTAGTACATTTTAGTAACATTTTAGTGTGTACTCTCAGTCTAAACATCTATTCTTTACCTGAATCTGGTGCCAAATCAAACTAGTGTGTTCTATGCACTCTGCCAAATCAAGGATTTCTGCAGCTGAAGAGCAACATGTATGCTTTAAACAGACTGGAGAAAAATCGTGGACTTCGAGTGTCCCACCAAAGTAAATTATATTTAAGTCTTGATTTAGTCTCTGATGAAAACTAAACCTACTTTTCATCTTAGTTTTAGTCATCAAAGATCTATTTTTATAACCTTGCATAGCAGATGGATTCGCCTGTTTCCGTGTTTCTCCCTGGCGAATCCATCTTGCAAAGCTCCCGTGTGAACCGTCTGGGCCTGGTTAGAAAATGACAGGACCAATCAGTGTCGAGGGGCGTCGTGAGGTAAGCAAGCAGCAACAAGAGGCCTTTTCCATCATCAGATAATCTGACTTTCCTGACTTTGTTTCGAAGGTAATCTAACCCCAAGTCAGCCTGATTTTGTTTAGTGTAGGCTCCACTGTCTGCTAATATTCAGATGTGTATGTACCATCAAGCTGTTAACAGACAGGAAGCATTTAAACACCAAATGAATAATAAAAGAATGGATCATACAAGATCAACTTTTGATGCAGTATTTATTACATAAGGCATATTCATCATGATATTATGAAACAAGGCAACATGTTGGACGGAGAATCCTAAAATGTACCGAAGCCTCATTTTAAGGTGCAGAAGGAAAAGTGAACTAAAAGAATGAACAATGTTTCATTTCAGATTTTCCTGCTGGTAATAAATGAGAAACATTCTTCAACAATTTGTTGTTGGTTCTGGTTCTTTACGGGCAATCCAGGCATAAAATAAAAGATTTGTATGATCCTACATCTACAGATGTTTAGATAAAAAATAGTCAGTACACTGTGTGTTTTTAAAGCTTAAGTATCAGCTTTGGAATCTGACCATGTAAGGAATGCAGAGAGCAGCTTTCAATGAACAATTCACATAGATTTATCAAAACTCATCACTGTTATACACTGATATAGTCGAGGCAATATCCCAATGAAAAAATACATTAATAATATTAACGGAGGCTGCTTAAAGCACCAATTTCTCAGACAATCCATCAAATCACCGCCTGGATTCACAATGTCAGCCTTTCAGTGTCTGAACTTCATTCACAGGCGGTGAGGTGGGAGTGTGATGGATCGGAGGAGTTTCAACATTACTTTTTAAATTATAGTTTTTGGCCATTAGCCTGAGATTTAATCCCAAGTGGCTCACTCCTCTCAGCCTGTCGTTCCAAGCTGGGGCTGAGGCCCCTGAGTGCAGCAGAGGGCAAACGGGAAATCCCGTTCACTGTCAGAGCTCCACTGTCTATTGGGCAGATATAGTCTGCAGAGTCATCAGGTTTCCTCTTTCTTAGATGGCTGAATTGTGTAAAGCCCAGTTTCTTCGGCTGAAAATAAACAAGTACAAGGATGAATCATTTTGGTATTTTGATGCTGCAGAAATCACAGAATATTTTGATTCATAATAATTCTCACACCTTTACTTTAGCAGTGGTAGTAAGAGGCACATGGCCCGTGGCGTTGCCGTACTCTCGCTTCTCCTGCATGGCCTGAGCCCCCACCAGCGCTGAGAAGGCAGTAGCAAGATGGCGGCGGAGCAAAGTCTTCTGTGGAGGAATATTTAACAGCAGGGCCAAAGTCTCTGAGCTGAAGCGAGGCTCCAGGATCTGTCGGGGAGAGCATATTGACAGCAGATGGCAGCAACAAATTACAGTCTGCAGGCGTGTCATGTGAGCGTGTAATGCTGGTGCGACTCGGAAAACTTGCAGGCATGCTCAAAATCAGAGAGAACAGAGCTTTACTTACAATCAGCCCACCGTGAACACCGCTGCCCCGAAGATTAGGAGCAAACTCAGCCAGATCCACGGCTCTCAGCCACTCCATCACACGATGGTTCGACCACTGAACCACCTCTGAGGGAGAGGGCTGCTTCTGAAAAACAGAAAAAAGTAATTCTTAAAAACGCACTACAACAGCACCAACACCACAACTTACTGAAGCTTTACTCTTTGTTTAATATCTTTCTGTCGCCACCTTGTGGGCAACTGATGTGGTGACAGCTCAGGAAAACTGCCACATATTGACAGCTTTAAGCCTTTGGAATATGTACATGAATGTAGCATCACATTAGATATACAGCAAACAACTTCTCTCCATTCTGTCTTACCTCTTCCCCTGGTCTGCGTCGTAGACAGTTAGGGTTAAACTTGTTGGCATGAAGCACATGAATGGCACATTTAATACTGAGATGATGAAGCTGGCTGGTGACCTTCAGAGTCAAGAGGTCGTTCTACATGAAAAGCAGAAGCACACACATTGACATTATGAAAAGTGTACAGATGCATACCTTTATTTCCTTCAGGCTTGTTTAACCATGTCTGAGATTTCAGTTTTCTAATTGCGGGCAGAATGAACAGTGAGGGTTTGGTCTTACCACAGTGAGGTACTGAATCATTCGACCGTCCACTCGAGCTTCATGGAACTGGTCTTTATACTGAGGCAAACCGATATCATCCAGCCAGCCTATATGAGTATAAACACAAGTAAACAAGATTCACTACCCTGCAAAAGCCTTAGGAAGTCACCATTTGATTTCTTGGTTTCAGACATTTTTGTGCCTCCACATCTGTGATTGCAGAAGCCAAAGACAGTTTGTTTTCAGATTGATCATCCATCCGCCTAGTTAACCGAATATCTAAAGATTTTGGATGTCATTAGTCAAGGCCATGGTCACTGGGTCTCGTGTTTATTCCTTGCTGTTCAGGCCATTCTTATGAATATTATATTTTTTAGAGTACTTTAAGGCAGTGGATGTCAACTACTCAGGACCCACCAGTCTTGAATCTTGAATGGAAAAAACATATTTGACAACTAACTTGTTTAACACCCCGTTTCCTCATGTACATGTACATTTTTGCCATCCTAATGACTTTTTTATGATGGGAAAAGCAGCTTTTCATCACAAGAAAAAGAAATAAATGAGTTTAAATATTGATTAAGCTTTTAATTGACCCATAATCACGATAAAACTGCTCTGCAGTCCACTCTTGGGTCCTTACCCAACATTTAAGAACCACTGCTTTAAGAGATTTCCTTCATACCCTGCTTACATGTTCATCCTGGCTCTAGTGAGAACTGATTCAATTTTAGGTCAGAGATTAAGGCCATGAGGTTTTTACACATTCCTTGTTTGTGAACCCTTTGAGTGATTCTCTTAAACTTTGCACTGATGTGAATTATGATTCAGGGATGAACTGATTATGGAGGTCATTGGCCAAGGCCATGGGGCTAATAAGGGTCAGTGTGTTCTGTGGCCAATGAAATTAAAAATCTAAACTCAAGTAACAAGCTGCATCACGGTTACTGTTGACAAATGGGAAAGAAAAACATGGAAAACAAGTCCCCTGGGGGTTGAAGCAAAGGAAGAACAAAAAACAGAACTCTGGTGATGTGATATTCTTTTTTCACAACACCTGCACCAGGCCAGGTAAATGAGAAAAGCATGCTATGTCCCCAATATTCCCTTCTTTGATTTTTGTATATTGATAAAATTGAAAAAAACAATACCATTTTCGAGAAGTGTCTTTAATTTTTTGATGGAAAAAAAAACAGAGAATTGGAAGAAGCAGTTTTTTTATTTTCTGTTACTTGTTTTTTAATTTGATATCAATTTTTCTGTGTTCTGCTTTCCCAGTTTTAAATGCCAGTAGGGAAACAGCTCGTTTCTTGATTTTAGATTTCTCATTTCACAATAATAAAAAAAAATAAGTTGGCTGCAAAAAACATTGACCTGTAAGCACCCCTTGTTAGTAAGCACAGTATCTTATGAATGCTTTGAGGGATTTTTATTAAACTTTTGTACAAATGTTTGGGATGACTGAAGGAAAAACTCTGAAGGTCAGAGTTTAAGGATGCTTTTGCGCAACGCTAACTTGAGAACAAAATTTCTCCAGAGCACTTTAAGTATTTTCTCTTAACTTTTCCCACATGATACTCTGACTTATGAATGATTTGGTTAGACTCTAGAGGGCAGCAGTGAAGGTCACTGGTTCTTGCTTAAAACATGTCTACAAATTTTATACTACAGAAAACAAACCAGCCCTCCTTCTTAATCCACCTCTGTACTTTCAGTGTTTGGGAACTGGACACCTGGTGGAGACATATAAAAGCCAGGTCAGAGTTGTGGTACTGTATCTACTGTGTTGTTTCCACTGAGGGTGCCTATCTGAGATTTTTTTTCTTCTTGGCATGACAGAAAAACTAAGCACACTGCTAATGAAGTGGAATTATACTTGGAGAGAAAAGTTGATGAAACATTGATGGTTATAGACTGGTCTTTATAAAGTCTACACCTGAGTATTATAATAATACATTTTATTTATAGGTGCCTTTAAAAAACTCAAGGTCACATTGCAAGGCAAAGTTAAAAACAGACATATAAATAAATCAATGTAAATACAAAAGTGAGCAATGAATTAAAACACTGAATGAAAGAGTGTGCAGGTTGGCAGAAAGAAATCAATCAGACCAAAATCACGTGCATGTTTGAAAAGATGGGTTTTGAGATGGGATTGACAATGGAAAGAGAGATGATGTTGTAGATGTCTGGTGAGAGGAAGTTCCCGAGGCAGAGACTCTAGATCCTATGACGGTCAAGCAGGAGGGTGGGACAGTGAGGTGGACCTGAGAGTACAGGAGGGGGTGTTGATTTAAAGGAGATGTTATGTATTGCAGTGTATGGATGCCAGTGTAGCTGCTGAAGTGGAGTGATGTGATTACTGGATGGGGTTCTGGAGATAATATGGGCAGCAGGATTTTGGTCTAGATGAAGTTTGTGAAAGAACTGCTGAGGGAGACTAAAGACTATAGTCAATCTGGGACATGACAAAAGCATCAAATAAGATTGCAGCAGAGTTGAGTGAGGGATGGACAAAGGTGATTGATGTTGCATAGATGAAATTAGACCTGACCTGGCTACATTACTGATGAGTGACTGGAAGGATAGTGTGCTGACGAGGATGACACCCAGACTCTTGACATGAGGGGAAGGAGAAACTGAGGAATGATCAGTTGTAAGAGGAAAACTGTCAGATTTTGGTAAAGTGGATCTACCTTGGTGGATAGGTAGAGTTGGGTGTCACCCGTGTAGCAGTGGAAGTTGATGTTGAATTTATGGAAGACATGACCAAAAGGAAATAAATAAATAATGAACAGAAGGAAGGCCAGGACAGGACCCTGGGGAACGCTAGCAGAGACTAGAAAAGGGTAGGATATGAATGATTTTAGTAGTGTGATCTAAGTGTGGCCTGAGAGGCAATTTGCATTGTCCTTACAGATAAAATAACTAAGGCTGTCTTAAAAGAAAAGAAGACTGGAAGTGCTGAAAGAAGACTGATATGAGATATTACATGACACGCCTGCAGACTTTACCCATAAAGAGTTTAATACTTCGAGAGTGCAAAGGAAGGTCATTCTGAGAACTGACTTTTTGGGTTTTTCTGTTCAGTAAATTGTGTTATTGTTAGTTTTATGTTCATATTTCCCGTATCATATAATTGTATTTTAGTAAGGAGACAGCTTAGTAAATATGATGGTCATTAGTGATTTACCAAAACAACAAATCAATTGGTGGCCTAAGACTTACGTGTGACCCAGATGTGGTCCAGCTCTGATGATTTCTCGATGACTTTTGTCATGAAGGCATGCAGGGCAAGCTGCAGCTTCTTTCTGTGGAGAGGATTCTTCATACCCATCTCCTAGGATCAGAAAGGATGTTTGTTTTGTTAATACTAAATACAAGGGAGTGGCCGACCATGAACATGGTTGTGGATTAATTTCCTGTTGGATTTCTGACCTTCTCAAAGTCCTGGGGTGTAGCAGACAGAAGTGTTTGTCCATTTTCAATCCACTGTCTGCTGAGACTGACGTACTGGCCCAGTCCATAGTCCTCTAACCAGCCACACACCTTCTCCTTGGTCCACTGGCTGAATGGAATATTCATATCTCTGAAACAAAAGGTTAACAGCAAGTGTAAAAATATTATATATCACTCACAGAGGAGAAAATGTGAAGTAGAAAATGTTTAAAGGCTTTCATTATGAGCACTGTCATTTAGGTCTCCACACTCAGCTTTACCGTGCAGAGTTGTAAGATTCAGGGGCCCTGGTCAGTCTGGGTCCGGCTGTAGCTCGTAGTCCCCCTCTTCGAAACTGACCGCCATCTGGGTCTGCTGCCTGGAGCCCTCCAGATTGTGTTCTTCGTAGTCTGCATGGACATCAGAAAAATGTATGAATAAACAGACTGGTTAAAACTTGATTTCGAGTTTCTAAATATACTATTCATTATTAAGTGCATTTGCATGCATTATTTCTACTTTGTGTCCTATTTTGAGGTAATCTGTGGTATGATTGTACTATATTTTTTGTCCTACTTACTTTCCCCAGAGTTTCTTGAAGCTCCTGTTGTTCTTCATGTATTCTGGTGAGCCCACAGCTCTCTGGCCTGCCTGTGTGTTTGCTTCAGAATGAACGGGAGAATTTTCACTTGAAGTGCTCTCATCTGCCTTCTCCTGCTTACCTATGAGAGGTCATGATAAAATCCCTGTCAGTGTAGTTCCACAAAATAAAAACATGATTGTAATACTGTGACTGGACTCTAGAGGGCAGCATAGACTCAGCATTTTGTGGTTGCCTTTGATCAAAGTAGTCTTAAATTGTATTTCATGGATGGGATGTAACAGATAAACTGTGACTGGACTTAAAGGAGTTTTCAGGTAAAACACCTGGCTTGAGCATAATATGTTTTTCTAAAAATGATAAATAAATTAATACACTTAACACTAAAATTTGATCACTTAGATGCCTGACACATGTCTCCCCTTTTCAAAGCACACTCCTTCTTTAAAGGTATTGAGGTTTGAGGGAAATTGCCGTTTCCTTTTATCTTTTCTATTTCTTTGAAATTGTTTTTCATCCTAAATGATCAGAACAAGTACAATTGCAATCACATGATAACGAATGTCCATTTGGGATCAGGATGTGGGGGACAACCTTAAAGACCCTGTAAAGTGAAAGTGAAGTGACTGTTAGAAAGTTTTTCACCTCTTTTTGGGCTGGGTTTAATTTGGGTGGGGCCAATCATGATGTCACGAGCCCACAGTGGGGAATGACCCCCATCCCTCTAACACTACAATATAAAATCACAGAGCAGTTCATCTCAGTCCTCCATTCAGGTTGTAACATTTTTAAAACCTGAGAGGATCGGTTTCTCCTGAGTGAGTGGGGCTTCATCTCATTAGACTGACACACCCACACCTCCTCGACCAGGTTTTACTGCCTCATTTTTCATGATTTTGAAGCCTAATTTTATAAACTTAGAGATGTTTTATTTGACTGAAATTTGACCTGGCGGTTCATAACACAGTGGCTTATCATGCAACAAACCTAAATACAGATTTATTTTCACTTTACAGGGTCTTTAAGGAATGAAGAGGAGCTACTTATCCTAAAATGAGTGTTCTGCTGCGTAGCGTCATCTGCAAAGAACCTATTCTACTTTTAGTAAAAGCCCCATTCACTACATGAGTCTAGATATGCATCTTAATTCAAGAAATTAAAGCCTGAATTGCTTAGAATGAGTAATAAATAGCTGCCAATGCACCAAGCAAAATTTACAAGTTAACTTTCTAAAATTAGATTATTATCTAAAGCGATTAAATTTACCAAGAAGAATAGCTTGCAGCATTGACAGCTATATTGTTTCTAAATTTTCAAGTGTTTACAGGTGCAGGCCTTATTTTCAAGTGTGCATTGACATGACATAAGATGTTTAAATTAAGTGTAATTAAATATTTTATACTCAAAATTAGATGGTTAGGTTTGAGTTTTGGCATTGTGTCAGTGTATTGTTTTGTTTAGTTTATACAGAATTTACAGATTTCAATTTAATAGTCTTTAAAATATAAGTTGAGGTTACTTAGCATTGCACGGACATTCCACTTTTATTCTCTAAGCCCGTCTCATAGTCTCTGTCTTTCCACTGTTCTTCATTAAAGATGCTGAAATATGTTTAAATATCTTTAGTATCTGCTTCTTCTTAAACACAGAACACCAGGACTTTCGCCATTTCTGCTCACTAGTTTCCTGTAGTAAAGGTATGTTACAGCCAAGTCTTGGTGATAATACAGGCTGAGAAGAAAAGTGGTCTAAAAGCCACACTTCCTTCCTGCACTGAAATAGAACATCGAGAGCTAAGTTGTGCACATTAGGTAGTCTGAGTTTACACAGAGACCTATTCAGGATAAAGGAAGCCCAGGTCACAGACCATTGAGTACAGCAAATAATTCATCAGTTAATGCCCTATGAAAATGACAGGGTTTAGGCTCAATTTTACAAGGTGCGATCTTTATGATATGAGCTGCACTCAGTCACTTTTATTAAGCAGAATGCAGCAGAGAGAAATCAGGGTGAGGCCTGAGTTAAAAGTGGATGGCAAAGCTGTAGGAAGGAGGAGCTGGGATGAATGTGGTCAATCAGAGGGGGAGGGAGGGTGTGTTTGGTATCCCATGATCCATCTGCTCTGTCAGGAGCCTCTGAAATTAGTCATGATCAAAGGCTCAGTGGTCGTCTGGTCAAAGGGGAGTGGTTAGCTCCAAATATGAACGCCGCTTTGGCTCATGGGAATAAGTGGCCTCAAGGCTATTCCAAAGAAAAACAAAGTTTGGCTCTGTAACTGGGATTATTACTGCTCAGAATGAGGGAATATTTCTGGACATTATCTATCATTACATTAATGACATCGTGTGCAGCTTGAGGTGGTGTGTCTGGATTTACTTTGGCAGGAGTCGCCATCCTCACTCCCATCTGGGGACCTCTGACTCGGGATTTCACTGCTGCTGTCGGGCGTTCCATTCTGCTCCGACAGAGAGGAGTTCACAGGCAGAGTGTGACTCCTGGTTTCACCTGGAGTACTCTGGGTGAACCAAACACAGAGTCAAAACAGAAAGACAGAAAAATCATGTAACCAGCAACGCAGTATGAAGGACACTTTATGGCTGAATGAGTATGATGGAGGAAAATGTTTGGTTCGTAGATGTTTTGGCTGATCAGAGACTAATAATGAGTAAAAGCACCTTTTGTGTGGCTCCATTCGTTAGGTCATTCATGCTGCTTGATAAAGTTTGTGATTCTGTTCTGAAACGTAAAAAGGCAAAACAAACATGTAAGTAAAGCTATAAAGCTATAAGCACAGTCTGCTGGGAGAAGAATAACATCAGTACCTGGAATCACTGTCCCTCTGCACTGATGAAACAGATGTTTGATGTGAGGAAGAACTGTTTGTGGAAACCTGTGATGGGTATGAATGAAGGAAAATGAAGATGTTTGTACAGATGAGGCTTAATTAAAAAAAATAAACTCTGTAAAGAGTGAGAAACTGTATATTTTACAGAAAAATATCAAGTGTTGTTAACCCTTTAGAATTCTGGGTAAAATCAGCACCTATCCTGGAATACCCAAATAAAATGGAGTGCTGTGTTTAAACCGTTTAGAGTACAAGGTTTGCACACATTTCTCAGTCATTTCCAATGATGGCCTGGGAAACACATTTTTACAGCAAATAAAGTGGACTATTGAGAACAACCATATCAAAGTCTAAGTTATATGAAACCAGTCTATGCCACTAAGTTGGTGTAATAGTTTCTTGTGCAACAACTTTACTTTATTTTTGAAATTTATTATTTATTTATCTCTTTATTTAACTCTGATGTGCACTTTAAATCTGCCAGTAGGTTTTGTCTGTTTTTTTTTAATCTTAATTTCAATAGCACCAAATTTAAGAGCTCTACCCTGATTTTGTTGTACTTGTACAATGACAATAAAGATATTCTGATTCTGGATCTTTACAGATATAATCATGATTTTGATGGAATAATATGATCAGGAGAGTAATGGAGACCTTCTAATTAGGAGCTGTACCACTTTAGTATGGTTTGCTTGTTTGTGGTCTGACAAATGCATTTATTATGGCTGCGATGGTGGTTTTACACAGGATCGTTAACATGGTAAGAATCCTAAAAAAATCAAAGCTTTCTGGTAATGTATAACATGTGGAATATGTTAAACATGTGGAATATAGCCAGAATTTAAGGGCTTAAAAGACTGAACAACTATGTTTATGCAGACAAAATGCAAGACTGATTAATATTATGATAAAAAAGAATAAGGTGGTCATGTTTGAGTTGAAAAAACCTAATATGATCATGTTTACACAGGAAAAAAGATTAATATCATCCTACTAAGATGCAAATTTAAAACAAGATCACGCTTTGACAGGAAAAAAAATCTAGAATGGTAATGTTCTTTCTAAATAATACTAAAATGATCATGTTTATACATAAATTGAACATTTTGAACAGATCAAAAACAATCTTCTTTTTGCAGAGAAAACTGAAGAAATTTTATCGAAAAAATGTGCAAAACCGATCATGTTTGTGAGGACACAATTAGACTGAAACATCTGTCTGTACCCACTTCAGATTTCACGTCCTCAGATTTGGTGCTGGCAGAGTCAGCATTCTTCATCAGCCCGTGCTCTTCCTCCTCACTGCTGCTGGATGGAGTCCTTCCATTGGACAGTGAGCGAACAGCAGGTGGAGCTGCAATCACGAGGACAAGAGATGTCGTTTTCCTCAGCATAAGCATGCAGACGTACACTTGTGTTATAGAAGGAAGTGTGGTAGCTTATATTCTGTCAAACAGGGTTTCTAACATGTAACAAACAGCCTGAGGGAAGGATAAGGGAGCGAATAAGCTGATTACCTTGCCTTGTGCTGTGAGTGACCTCTCTGAATTGCCTGCACTGATTCAGCAGCAGAGTGAGCTCTTCTATACGTCGGTCCTGAGGAAAACAGAGAAAGTCAATGCAACTCCATTAAGATGTTTATCTAAGGTTAAGAAACACACATATGGACTCTGTGCGTCCCTCAGCTGCTGACCGATGTACCACACAGACGTCTCTTCACCATATGGCTTTTACATGAAAGGAGAGGATAGGGAGGGGATTGACACAGGCCGAGCAGGAAAACTTAGTTGTGGTTAGCAGCTGTGTGTAGTGTGTAGTGTGCATGTTTGAAGTGGAGCTCAGGCCTGGTTTTGCCATGGTTCTCTTAATGTAGCACGCTCCAAAATTAGGCTTGGCAGGTTGAGGCCTACTTAAGTGTGGCTTTGCCTGAAATGGCTCGCCTTGGGGTGTGTGCAAGTGTGTGTGTTCTTTTTGGTGTGCCACATGTAGAGCCGTGTCTGTAAGTCTTTAAATCAAAACTACTCTGGGAGGAGAATACAAAAGCCCCTCTGTGCTATAAATGGTCAGAGGGCGGAGCCTCTGAGAAATGACAACATCTCAAATGAGTTGGCCTCTAACCTTTAAAAAAAGCAGTGATGATAGTGGCTCTATATACAGGCTGGTAGACATTGTAGTAAACAGATGACAGCATGCACACACACTGCTCTGTGCAGCTTAATCACACACAGCTGTGCTGATCTGAGAGAGACAGGATCCATTTCCAGATCAGGGATAACTTACCTTTTCATCATTGGCTGCTATTAGGGATTTCATTCCATTCCTGAGCTTCTGCAGCTCCTGATCTATATTTAAAAAAAAAACAAAAAAACATGTATTATAAATCTGTATAGACAGCTGAAAACTTCAAAAGTAGTATTTTATTTGGATGAATTATTTGGGTTAAGCTGCAAAAACAAGAGCTGGGCGCATGTCCATCTGCTAATTGTTGGCTATTTTCTTTGTCAGAAATGATTGAATATGAAAGTGAATTTGAAAAATGTTTACTCAAATGTTTAACTTGTGGTGCATCAGTTTCCATTACATCATTGTGATTCTTAAATTTACATCCACCAACTCATATCAGCTCACCACATTTCTTCCTGACTCTCTGAAGAGATGAGACTGAAGTTTTAAACTATCAGAAATCAGCATTTTTACATTTCCTATAAAAAGTATTTACACCCTTGGATCTTTTACCCTTTTATTGTTTTTATTAAATCAATATTGGTGAATATTATTTGGCTGTTTTTTTTTTTTTTTTTACAAAGGAAACCAGTTCAATCAGTGTTCATGATCATAAATCCTGTTGTGTATGGGGAACACTGAGGACCGCTGAGCAGGCGTGAGCAGGACTGTTATGTGGAATAGAGCGAGAGGCAATCAGGAAGTGTTTAGACAACATGGACTGTAAAACAAACCACAGTTGAACTGACAAGGGAGGGAGCTACCATAATGGATGTAGCTTGTAGCAAACAGCTAGCCACATCTAGCTTGTTTACATGAAAGTCTGACCATGCAAGATTTGGCGTTTGAGAGTGGAGACTCTGATTGTTGGTGAACAGAGGCTCTAGAGTGTGGTGTAGAGAGGTGGTCATCTTGTAAGCTACACACTATAAGAACAAAGCAGTTCAGTCTTTCATTATTTGTCATCATGTGTGGGGTCTCTAGCATTTTCAAAAACAGTTTAGATCTTAAAAATCTTTTAGCGGGTGCCAGGTTTATTGAATAATGAGCCCAAATACCCATCTCCTCCCTGGGTGCTTTTATTGTGAAATGCTGTTTAATCTGAATGAGGTTTTGTACTTCCAGAGTGCCACTGAAGTGGATACCGTGGTGATAGATTAAAAAAAATTGTATCACTTAAAAGACTTGAAAGTAAATCACTCTATACTGAGTGACTTGGGTGGTCATTAGTCATTATCATATAAGCAATACATTGTCTATGCCAGTTGTAGTGGCGTGAGCTGACAGTCTCAGAACATTGCAGAGCAGGCCATCGAAAATCATTGCAGACCTTTGGTCTGACCTGGCCTTAAGGTATGAAAGCTTCCCAAGAGCCTGAATCCAGTGACGTTGCAAAAAACAGGTTTTTGCAATGTCAATGTTGTTTTTTTTGTTTCTTTGTTTTTACTGGCTTAAGTTCATTTTTAACCAAGTTAAACATGGACTGCTATTAAGTTGTTTCTGAATGGATTAATGGTAAATAATGTTAAAGTTCTGATTAACTGTGCTCACTTCTGTAAAAAAAAACACACCTGAGTAATGATGTTACAGTCATTACACATTTTGTCAAATGTGAGTAGTTCTGATTAAATTGGGAAAAGAAACAATACCACCATTAGTTGTTTTGAACACTTCAATTCTTTGGCTTCACCCACCAGCTCTAAGTATGATTTATATCATGTCAGTTTCCATCACTCAAGTATTTTGGCTTCACTTTAGTACATTAGAAGGTAATACATTTGTCTGGTGGCCAAATACTTTTGTCCATATTGTTATGTAGTTGTAGTGCTAAGATTTGTGTTTTTGCAGTATAGTTATTTAAAAGGAAAGGCAAAAATACACGCTAGCACTTGCAATCTAAACCCTGTATTTTTATATCCACTTGAGCCCCCTTTTTTTAATCGACCAATCATAGCTTTAGCCAAGTCAGCTTTATATATTTGGGCCCTTGGAACATCAGACACTTTCTTTTTAACAACTGCAGGCATTCAGCTGGCACTGCTACTGAGTGACAGTGATTATACTTAGCAATTACTCTGGGGAGGGCTTTTTCTATGACAGGCGAAATTTAGAGCAAACAAGATGTTATGCTTTCATGCATCAAGAAGCTGAAGGGAAAAGAGAGCGAGTACATCTTGTAATTTGGGAAAGAAGTTGGTGATTGGTAAAGCTGCCCCTCGGAGCATAAGGAAACAAAAGATAATGAAATAAAGAGACATGTCTGGAGAAGGAAAATTATACAGAGATCAAGATGGCCCGTGGGTTTAAAATGATTTTTGTTAAGTACTACTCAGGCTTGCATTTGGTGTTAAGTCTCCCCCTCTGAGGGAGAAGCACAGGCAGTGAATCAAGGCCCAGATTTCTCTCAGAGCTGCTTTTGTAATTTAATGAACCCATAAAGGAGTCATTAACGGTGTCACCTATCAGGCTGGGTGACTCTGTCATTGTTAGAGGCTGTTGTTTTGGCGGTTTTGGTGCAGGCTTGGATTCTGGGTGTTCTGCTTACCTCTCTCTGAGCTCTCAGCAGAAAGAGAGGGTCTGGCCAGCAGCTGAGTGTGCAAGCTCTCGATCTCCGCGTTCTTACTGAGCAGAAGCTGCTGAAGGCTGTTGATCTCCGCCTGTGGGTGCCACACAGAGAGAAATGTTAGGAGAGAGGACAGCAATGCACTGCATGTGCCAAAGGATGCCTGTTTAAACATGCACGACTGAAAGCTTCTAAGACATTCACAAAAACAGCTCATGTACATGTATACTAATTAAAGGGCCAGCACATGTATTCACTTGTAAGCTACATTTTGTGAGGTATTGATGTTTTTTCCACCAGTGTATACATCTTTTTTACAGAACAACCACAACAAAGCACAGGATGCCTCCACATTCAGTTTTATAGAGATAAATATCAGGCATGGCTGTCGTTTTAGTTTTGAAGTGCTTTCAAGAATGAAACAGATGGCAGTGAAAGGAACTCTAGGCTGATCTATTTACCAGTGAGTTTGTCTGTGTATTGTAAAAAGAAAAATGGAAGGTAGAAAACATACGGTTTGCTTCATTTATAACACTGCACCTCTGCTGTTGTTTTGAAAGCAAAAAATGAGGCTTTACGGGGTTATATTGATTCCAATAAGAAAGTTTTCCCTTAATAAACTTTCTGCAGGTATTTTGTTAACACATGTAATTAAAAATAAAGTGTTACATAACAGCTGTTGAGTGGATAGAAGAAGAATAAATGTCTGTTACTTTGTTAACTGTTCATTATCTGCATTTACACTTTTAACCTTAACATGGATGTTAATTTAAAAAATGACAATCAGAACTTTAAAATTCCTGTAAACTTGGTTCCATTAACGTCATTTTGGTTAATTTAATTCACTTTTATCATGTTTAATGACGGCTACAGAGGAGAGTAGAGATGGGAATTGTTAGTTTTTACTGATACTGAACACTTTATTTATACATCTTACTGATCTGAGTCCTTATTGATACAACTATCAATACCTGTCATTTTGTCTTTTCAACAAAACAGTAGAAAATACGTATTCAAAGAGCTGTTATAAGCTGATTAGAGGGTTTTTTTTTTTTTTTTTTTACTTTTAATTCATTTCATTTTAACCAGAACAGTGGAATAACAAGGCTCAATAAGAGCAAGATGTCAACATATACAAATAAACTTCTGTTATTCTAGTGTCCAACCCTGACGAAACACACAAAAATCAAGAAAAACCTAAAACAAAACAAAAGAAAAAAAGAAAAAAAAAATGCTGATTAGAGGTTTTAATTAAATTGGTAAAAAGGCCATGACTCTATCTCTTATATCTATGTATTTTATATTGCTGAAAAATACAAACATACTTCTTGTCCTCACAACTGTATTTATTCATGCTGCAAATTTTAACATTGGTTTAAGTTTATTTTTAAACCCTGTGAGCCCTATTTTATTTTTCATTTTCCCATTTTGTCCCATCTTGACTTATTGTCTTAAAAAGCTTTTAAAACATCAACCCTGTAGAGCACAGTCCAGCTTGAAGCATCCTGTTCTTCAGGACAACCTGGGCTTTAATAGTGTGTGCTGCAGTAATGTCTCTTGAGTTTTACAAAAGTTAAGACAGTAGAAAGAACTACATGGAAAGTAAATCTCGAAGTAAACAATAATGACTGAGATCCTTTTCTGCACAAACTTGCTCTCCCACTTCCTGGGAACCAAAAAGTGGAAAAATAATTATTATGTGAAAAAAAACCATATTCAAAATATTCACATATTTAAAAAAAAAAAAAGCCCTTGTGCTTCTTTGTGTTGTCTGAATTCATGCCATTTTTCAAAGCAGATCCTGTCTGCAGTGACACAGAGGGACACATCTCTATCTCTCTTTCTCTACATAATGAGCTTTTCTAGCTGTCTCCTAAATAGCTCTGAGAGTAAAACACATGCAGAGATTGGCAAAGCATGACGTGAGGATGGAACAGCCTGCGATTGATTGTCACAGCCCATGTGATAAAACAATTTAGCAAATAGTATTAGCAAATAGCATCAAAAAATGGTTTAAAAAATGGTTTTAAAAATGGAAACGAAGACATTCAACATCATATTTACAGAGTGAATTTACTCTTTAAATGCCCCGGAGAGTCACCAAATGCTAGGTTCCCTAGAGAAGTCTCCATAAGGGCTACAAAGGCATCATTAGGATGGCAACCAAAGAGAGCTTCCACAGGAAAAAAAAGTTTGTGGCTATGATTTATTGTTTAAAAGCTATTTAACTTGTTATAACCTGTGTCTCCTCTTGTTGTACATGGCAGTGTCTCAGAGGGTTAACTTACAGGACTTCCTATGAAGTCTGAGATCGCTCTTCACAGCTGATCTGAGCAGATGAGGAGGCTAACTGTTAGCTAAAGCCAGTTATGTGTGCGTACAACTCCCAGCACAGCTGGAACTTCCTTTTTTTACACCAGCAGTTAAAGGTACCATTTTTGATGAACAATGCTGATGTGGTTTGAGCTTTGTTCCCCCATGCCAGAGCTGGTGTATGTTTTTGCAGCAATATGATAAATGTTGTAACATCACAGAACCTGCAGGACTTTACAGCAAAATTCGTAATTCAATTTTTATTCATTTATTTTTTTGAACAATGCAGAACCAGGTCTTTACAGAACTGGATTTCTATCTCCATCCCTTCATGGGAGAAAAAGAAACTCTCTGAATGATGGTCTTGCATTGCAGGTGCTGGTGCAACAATGAGCATCTATGTTTACCTGAGACAGAAGAAGGATCTGAGCCCTGCTCTTATGGGTTAGATGGATCTGGGATGACCTGAGCCAGACCATAATGCCTCCTGTCCTTACGAGAGCTTATTGAATTATGAGCCATGATGCCAGTTTCTGCTCCAGGCACTTTTATTGTGAGATGCTGCTTGACCAACATGAAGTTAAACTTCTGAGCATCACAAATGTGAAGACACTTGTAATATTAAAAAAGTTCCACATATTCACTTCAGTCAATTATCCACTGAATTAAAGCATTAATCAAAGTAAGCATCTTGTTGATGAATTACCAGCTAAAGAGGTTGCATTTTTGGTTAACGGTGCTCAAATTGAAACCCCAGCTCAATAAAACTCTACACATACACAGACAGCTTTGGTGCAGGCAGAGACACTGAAACTGAGACAGAGACAGATGATGAAATAATGGGAGAGATAATCTGAACTCTAAGAAGTTAATCCCAATGGCTCATGCCAAAGTATGCATGTATAACATTTAAAGGACTAAGCCATAATCAAATCCTACAGCACTTGTTGGAGGTAAGAAGATTCCCAGACTTCTTAAGAAAACAGAGGTGTCTGAGAATGAGAGACTGACTCACGGCACTGGCAGGAACAACAGATTGTATTGGAGAGCGTTTAGGAAAGTGGAGTGGACAGTTAGTGATGGAATTTGGGCACTGACTGTAGGGCCTAGACACAGTGAAATACAGAGCTTAGTTTTTACCTTTGTTGCTTTGAGTTTCTTCTCATACTGCAGCTTCTGATCCTCCAGGTGCTCCACTTTGTCTTTGAGAATCCTGAGCTCTCTCACTAGGCCCTGAAACAGACAATCAGGTATAAATCATTAAGATACACTCAGGTGATGTTAGTATCCAATGCTGATGCTAATGCTAGTTACTCAGATTCTTTTTCCAACAAAGCAGTCAAACAATTTTAATAAATGCAGCATACTTCATAACTAACACATAAAAACATTAAAGGTGCAGTGTGTAATATTTAGCCTGGAAGCATTTAGTGGAACAAACTTGGTAAAAAGGAAACATACTATATATAAGTAGGTTTATCTAAATTACCGTCCCCTGGATTAAAAAAAAAAAACAAATCTAAACTAATTCAGGATAATGACTAAGGCCTTTTTTTGCACAAACTTGCTCTCCCATCTCTTGGGGACCAAAAAGTGAAAAAAATAAATATTCCGTGACAAAGAGTCTTCAAAATATTCACATATCTACAAAAAGACCTTTCACTTCTTTGTGTTAGCTTTATTTGAGCCATCACTCAAAGCAGCTGCTCCTGTCTGCAGTGACACAGAGGACACCATCACAGGCTCTCTGTGTCACTTTCTCTCCACCATGAGCTATTCAGGCCTTCTCCTAGGATATGCATACACAGTTAGACAGTTAGACAGTTAGACAAAGCATGATGTGATGCCAGAGTAATGCATTGTGGGATACAAAACAGACAACATGGTGGATAGCATTAGCTGCTAGCGACAGAAATGATCCAAAAATTAATTAAAAATGGATAAAAAGACATTCAATATCAGAGTTACTGATGTGGATTTAATCTTTGAATAGCCCAGAAAGTCAGCCAAGTTCCAGGCTATATAGAAAAGCCTCTGGGCTATGAAGGCATGGATAGCATCATTAGAATGGCAAACTGGAGGACTTCCAGAAGAAAAGAAAGTGGCTATACTGTATAGTTCAAAAGTGATTTAACTTTTTATAACCTGTGCCTTTTTTGTGGTATGTGACAACATCAGTCTCAGAGGGTTAATCAAGCTGAATTATTTGTCAAATGTGAGTAGTTTTGATTAAATTGGGAAAAGAAACAATACCACCATTAGTTGTTTTGAACACTTCAATTCTTTGGCTTTACGGACCAGCTCTCAATATGTCTTATATCATGTCAGCTCTTATCACTTGAGTATTTGGCTTCACTTTAATACATTGGAAAGTGACATGCTGTCCATGTTAATACATGATAAATGCTTCTGCACACACTAAAGTGAGAGAACCCATGCTGCACACAACACTACAAGTCATGCAGGCAAGCTCTTCCTACACTTTCTCCTCCACTCTGGTACTCCTGCTCTGCATCTGAGCCGTCAGCCTCTTCCAGGCTGTGCGTGCTCCCATCAGGCCCCTCTACAGCCTCTTCTTGTTGCTGAACAGCTCCTGAGGTTGTGTTGCAGGATGGCCTGGAGTCTGAACCCTGATTGTCAGAGGGCTCACTGGGGCACTGAGAGCTGCTGTCAGCCGGGATCTCCAGGGCCTTTTTCTCCTGGATCTTGCTATTGATCTCCTTCTGAAACCTACACATCTGCTCCTGCAGCTCACTAATGAAATTTACTACAGTCTGACAGAGGCAGGGGGGGAGAAAGAATAGAGGAAAATGTTTAGAAGAAGGGAAGATGTATGCCTTTGTTTGTGTGTGAGGATGTTGTTCATGGGATGTTTCAGGTCCCTTTTTCCTTTGATTTTCTCAAAGCTGAGAGAGAATCATTTTGAGTTTGATCCTAATAATACATGATTACCAAAACTGGGACTGTAACTCTCATAAGGCCTGGCTAAACATACTGTTCACATCCCTATTTCTTTTTGTCTACAACTGTGTAACATTAAGAACATATTTCAGATTCATGCATGCCCAGTTTATCAAACTGTTTTCACTTATAAATTCCTCACATGCTGTGCAGGTTTGTGATCTTTTTAAAGTTGATCTGTGCACAATGTTCCCTCAGAAAGAGTGTCAACAACAGCAGAGTTATGCTGGGACTGTGGACAGAGGAAGTCTCACTCGGGGTTCAGTGCAGCGGATATGACAGATGATATGGAGTGCCTCCATGGCTAAATTTAACCATGAGTTAACTGGCACCACAGCAAGGAGGCTTTAGCACGCAGCTTGTATGTGTGGACATGTTTGTGTAGTAGAGGCAGCACGTGGGAGGCCTTTAAAGTGTTCAAAGCAGATTTTTTTCCCCGATTCTTCTTAAGTCTAAGCAGCTGTTGGAGGGAAAGTTTGTTCTGTGAACACGATGCGAGGATTAACAGGAACTGGAACACTGCTGTTTATGAAAACACACTTATTTGTGCCTTTTCTTTCTTCTCAGAAACCCCTGTTACACCTACAACACATATTAAAATAGGAGTTTTTATAGATGTCACATGCCTCCAGTTAAATAAAGGGTCATTCTCTTCAACCTTTACCCACCACCAAGATCTAAATTCTCTGGGCTGAAGCCTACACACACTCATATTTGGCCCGCCATCCATCATGCCAGCTCTGCTACGCCTGAACTCCTTTAACCTGAGGACACAAAGGCTCTTTGACCAGCACTGTTTTGACAGTAACTACATACATTACAGTATCCTGTCTGCTCTCACTGCTTCCCCTTTTCCTCTATTCATACTTCTCCAAATGCCAACGAAGTCAGCTGGTAACCAGACACATCTACGACTAATGTAAATACATGAACGGACAAAAATTTAAACCCCTCAGAGAGGCTTTTTTTCCTGCAGACTTTGCCCAGGAACTACAGAGCCAGGCTCTGGGTGAATGTTTCCCTCCATCAGTCCAGTAAGTGTTTATGGTCTTCCATAAAATCAGCAGCTGACTTCAAGGTTAAATCCATCACAGCACAAGGCAAATTTTTGTGTGCTCCCTTGTCATTCCTGGCAGAAGTAGGTGCAAATTTCCAAAGAATGAAGTCAAATCCAGAGAGGTTTTGCTAAACTAAATCCTCCTTGACAAGAGTCCTTGGTGAAAGAGACTGTGCACTCGCATTTACTGACCATACCAGTCCTGGATTTCAAGTTTAATTTCAAAATGTGAGCCTGAGTGAAGTAAATGATGGCTTAATCTCGGGAGATTGCGTTGAAAATTAATAGAGAGCAACTACATTTGGCCAACTTCACAAGGATGACCTGCTGCTTATATCTTAGCTTAAGATAAGTTCTCACAGGCATACAGAGATGGAAAAAAGTACACAACTGTAAAATAAATTACAGCTTCTCTGGTTAAAATTTGCTCAAGTAAAAGTACTGATCTGTAAAATAGTCAAGTATAAAGTTTCCTTTAAGTACTGAGTGTTGAGCAGCTACAAAGGAGCTGCACAGTAAAATCTGATCTTTCCTTATTGGCAAGAATAACAAGAGAGTAGATCTCAAACCAGGTTGTTTAGGTAAAGTCACACCTCTGTAATAAATCAAATCACAGCAAAGTTGACAGTGTATTAAACTCGTATATAGCTAAATGTAACACTTTAAAATGTCTACTGGTCCACATTTCAAATATTTAAACTACACTTCTAAAGTGTTAAATATCTGACAATATGGCAAAAATGTCTGTGGCAAGTTGGGTCTCTTCTGTCAAGATCAAAATAGAGAGTCAACCTCATAGCAAGGGAATACTGACGATGTGTCTTTTAGGAGCACCTGAAGTCAGACTCTAACTCATGATGTTGATAACTTCACTCATGTTGCAAATGTGTTTCACATCAATAACAACAACAATCCACCGGAAAAATGAGCAACAGAACCCAAGCAGGGATCATCCAAACACACCTAAACACAAAGAAAACACTCTGCCTAAGGGCATGGTGGGGAACTCCATCCACACATCTCCCCAGAGTTGAAATTGCAGTGGTTGAAGCTTAGATCAACTGACTCTTTACACTGAACACTGGTGGATCAACACTGTCAAATAACTCAAACACTGAAGACCATTTCACTCAGAATAGGGTTAAAATTACACTTCGGGAGTTAAAATCAACTCTGAAATCTTCAACCGTGAGATATCAACACTCCAGTTTTTCCTGTGACCAACAGGATGTGTTGTGGAATCATTGTCTCTCCATGTGCTACTGTGAAGTCAACAGAGGTGGAAAAAGTGCAAGAGTACTGTAGTCAAGTAAACATAGTCACTCTGGTTAAACTTACTTAAGTAGAAGTAAATGCACTGATCTCAAAATGTACCCAATGAAGTATAGTACGCAAAAAAAAACTTCTCAACCACAGGACTCTGAGTAAATGTAGCTGGTTACTTTCCACCCCTGCAGGCATACTTAAATTAAACCTTTCTGCACACAAAGTATAGTCATATTAGTGTCTGAGAAGCCCTACCTCTGCTTTATGCTGCCGTTCAGCCCCGTGGTTCTGTTTTCCCTCCATGTCTGCCAGCTTTATTTTCAGGTAGGACACCTCCCCCATAAGATTCAGCTTCTGGCTCTCCAGTGACGTCCTATGTAGGAGCTCCTATCATCAACAACACACCGTAAGAGCATGAAGGCACATAAGCAGACACACAGGTTAACACATTATCCCCTTCAATAGTACTCCATACTTACTGAACAAAGGCGACATAAAGTGTGAGGCACAGTGAGCCTGCGGCTCTGTAATGACAGTCCCCTTAGACAAACCCTCTGGTTTCAAACGCTGTTTGAGTGGCTAAATATACACAACCCATGACCACTATTTATAATGCCTATTTCACAGCTCACTCAAAGTACACAGCAGAGGGGGAGAGAGGGAGTCAGAGGGAGAGAGATTTAACAAAAGCATGCAAAACATCCATAGAAAGAGCATTAAAATAACTTGAACAGGTGCATTTTCCTGTCAATATGAACAACTGTCAATCAAAGCTACCAGCACATGTCCACTGTACTGTCTGGAACTATGTGTCCTGCCTGGCTGTCAGCCTCCAAAGTTAAACCAGGCTAAGCAGGCACATGTATAACTAATTTGGCGGATGTCAAGCAGGTGCTAAATCACTTAAAGTCCAGAAATGAGCATCAGTGGCAGGCAAAACAGTATATATGGACACGTCCATTTAAAACTTTGGCTTTGGAAAATATCTGGGCTTCTTCTACAGTGCGCATGGAAAATATTAGAGCTTTGTCACCAGGAAGAGATTTACGGCTCAGGTCCAAAGCCTCATAATGACCACGTCTCTGAGAATCCAGCACTGACTGCCCTTTCATACATTGCACACATACAACCCTGAATATAGAAGCCAGACACAAAGAAACTAGAGATTAAGTCACAATAAACAGAAATGGTTAACTTTACATGTGAAGACTTACAAAAGCAGCATTGATAAAATAGCAGGCATATATTGCGTAATACCTGGTTCATTTTACTCCAGGGTCTGCCAGCAGAGGAAGAGGAGTGAGTGTTTCCCTCATGGATGCATGGCCCAAGCCTAAAGTTTTATAAATGTAATCCTCAAGAGTTCTTTGTAGTGTTCAGCAGAGCCTTTCTTGCAGAATTGAAGTCATAAGCAAACAACTGAAAGTAGCAGACATAGACTTCGAACTCTTAAAAGAGCACCACCCCTATTCTTCCTCCCTCCCATCTCTCCACCTTTTCCAGATTATACTCTCTTACTCATTTGTCCCTCTCTCCTTGCCTTGTTTGTCCTCTCTCATTTCCTCTCTATGGGTGTGTGTGTTTGTGCACATGCATGGACTCATTCACGTTGGTTACAGGTTGGGGGTGTGTCTAACGGCGCTGTAATCACCTGCCCAGACGGACCAGTCTGGCCCTGCATAAACCAGAAATATGTACGCTCTGAGACGCTGTCCTGGAATGAGTCTGAGCTTCCTAAATATTTTTTGTTGTCAAGGGAATCTGCTGCCAGATATGTTGGAATTTCTACCCAGGAAGCTAAAGTCATCCTCGGTCACATTCTGTAACTTATGAGAAAAGACTGGATCTGCAGACGGATCTTATTTAGAAGATGAATGGACAGTCCAGGGCACTGACACATTGTAATAAAAGAAAGAACAATATTGATGTAAAAACTCCAAGGGAAACTCAGAGTTTCCTGTAATGTTTCCAGTATTATATGAAATATTTTGTTCTGGGAAATCTGCTGTAGCACATGTAGATTTGAGGGATTTAAAGCTGTGTACCTGCTGCAGCATCTCCTCTGTAGAGTTGAGTTTGAGCTGATGCTCCACCAGAGAATTCTCCAGATCGCTGATCTTTGCTCCCTGAGCCTCCACCTGGTCTGTCAGCACACTCACCTGTGTGTGGAGAGAGGTTCCATCAAAATGAGACTTTGTTGGCAGGAGCAAGATGTTGCAATTAAACTGTTTCACCATCATTAAGGGTCAAATTTTCTCACATAATTGCAGACCAAGCATAGCCAGAAATCCTCTATTTTCAAACAAGGCCAGCCAAAAGGGGGATAAAGGGGAGATCTCTCTGGGACGCAGGCAAATAGGGGACCCATGGAGGTCAGCAAAATCCTGATCCATTGGTTATCCATGTCTGTGATTACCATATTTAATTTTTTACCTGAATATTAACCATTCTTATCAAGGCAACAATTTATTTTTTTTGTTTTCTTTTTTCATAGCTTACAGTCATCTTCAAACTATTAAGCCCTTTTCTTAAAACAGAATTACCTTTCTTTGGTGATGTTGACAATGTGGATGAGCACATTGAACTATACATTTGGAAAGTAAAGTCGGGCTTCATCGCTAAGCCACTGATGTGCACAAATGCCAGGATGCAAGAAAATGAAGAAGAAGAAACTGAGACAAGGAAAAATATTTAATAATTGTGATATGAAGGCAAAAAATGGGTGGAAAGCAGCAAAACTGGGTAAAGAGTGGCAATAGTGGCAAAATAGATTAAAGGGGCAAAATGATGAAAAAGTGTCAAAAAAGGGGTAAAAGATGGTGGAAAGGGGTTACAAGTGGCACAAATGGGTTTGAAGTGGCAAAAATGGACATTACACATAGTGAAAAATAGTTAAAGATGGCCAAAATTAGTATAAAAAGTGGTGAAAAGGGGTATTGAGTGGCAAAAAATTGTCTGAAAGAAGCAGAAAATGACAAAAATGGGTTAAAAAGGCTTAAAATAAAAAAAAAGGCCAGAAAAAGTGGCTGAAAATAGATGAAAAGTGGCCCAAATGGCTTAAAGGTGTATAATGAACAGGAAATGTGGTAAAATGGGATTATAAAGTGCCAAAAATATTTTTAGAATGGGTTTACAGAGGAAAACGGCAGAAAGTAGCATGAACGGATTACATGGGCAACAATGGGCTATAAAACTGCTGGTAAAGGGTCACAAGTTGCACAAATTAAATTGGCAGAAAAAGAGGGGAAATGACATTTAAAAGTGGCAGAAATGGCTTCAAAGAGGCCAAAATGGGCAGCAAAAGGAGGTGAAATTAAATCATTTAGTTGCAAGATAGGTCTTATAAGGAAGAATGGGTTAAGATATGCAAAAAAGAAGGTGGAAAAATTGCAACAATGGCTTCAAACTGTCGAAAAAAGGGGCTGAAAATGTGGTGAAAAGGGCTTTTAAAGTGGCATTAATGGGTTAAAGTGGAAAAATGGATAGTAAGTGGCAAGAAGGGTCCGAAAAAGTGGTGGAAAGGGCTTTAAAGTGGCACAAATGGGTTTGAAATGGCAAAAATGGACACAGCCAGTAGTGAAAAACAATTAAAAGTAACAAAAATTGGGATAAAAAGTGATTAAAGTGGGTTAAGAGTGGCAAAAAAATGGGTTTGCAGAGGCAAAAATGGTAGGAAGGGTCAAGATAGGCTTTAAAGTGGCAAAATGTGCAGAAAAAGTGTTGCAATTAAATTAAAGAGGCAAAAATGGGTTTTAAGTGGCAAAATGTGATTAACATAGCCAAAACTAGGTAGAAAGAGGCATAAAAATAGGTTGAAAGTTGGCAGAAAAGGTGGTGAAATTGGATTTTAAAAATGGCAAAAGTGGGTAAAAATTGGCAAACACAAGTGGCAATAATGGTTTGGAAAAGTAGTTAAAGGGGTCAAAAAGTGGCACGAATAAATACCCAGCACACTGATTGAACACACATACATTGATATCATCAATAAATCCCAACTGAGGGCCCATTCAGTGGGTTTGTCGGGGGTCCAGCCAGTTCTGTGGGCAGACCTATTTTTTAATATCCAATTTCGTTCAAATTATATCAGCTATTTCCACATAATTGCTGAGCTTCTTTCTACATAAAATTCTTCATAAGTGCCAGATCAAACATTTCCTTGGGATGAAATGAATGGTCCTTTGTGCCTCACTAGTAACCTTGCAACACTCCAGTGACTCCAGCAAAGTCAGCAGAAAGCAGGTTAAATGTAATTCCACAGAAAAAACTATTAAGGCCCCATAATAGCTAATCACATGCTAAGAGGCAGCTCCAACCAGCCAAGTGGAGCGGATTTTCCTGAGGAATATTTTATGTGAGCAAATACAGCACCTGCTCACACACCTACATGCTAGAGCACAGCAGGGTGGTGCTAGCCTCGACCTGCCTGAGATAAGCACTTATTCACAAGAGCTGATAAAGGCACACCTACGCCCTTATATACACTGTAGAGACACATCACACAAAACCAGACATTCTAGTGTTGTA
This sequence comes from Cheilinus undulatus, assembly GCF_018320785.1. Lineage (NCBI taxonomy): Eukaryota > Metazoa > Chordata > Actinopteri > Labriformes > Labridae > Cheilinus > Cheilinus undulatus. The sequence continues at coordinate 16,820,173 of NC_054865.1, forward strand.
TTAGCACCAAACCCAGCTTTGTTACTGTTACTTCAGCCGTGCAGCGGAGAAGTTATTACGCAACATTTACAACACAGTTCTCAGCTCTACCTTTGCCCTTTCTCACCTCGCTCCTTTAACACTCCTGTGTGATATGAGAAGTGTTTAGAGTCAGTTCCAACTAACAGTGTGGTGTCATATGTCCTTTCTTATTTGAGCAGGCTCACATCCAATTCAGCTGATTTATTTCATAAACTAATGTCCAGGTAGCTGCTGAAAGAAGCATTTAGAATATCAACCCTGTATCAGAGACAGTTCCTTTGTTTTCTACGAGAGAAGTGAACTCATCTCACCTGCAGAATGAGTGACTCTTTGTCTCCCTCCAGACGTGATAACCTCTCCTGGTAGGACTCACTGCTGCCGGGTGAATGGAGGTTTACCTACAGAGCAAAGGTCAGCCATTAAGTTCAGTAGGTACACTGTTAATGCACAACAGTTGCCCAGTGGGTCGAGTTTGTTTTTCGTTACTGAGTTTCCACTCTCAGGCACACAAACACAGTGCTTTTGTGTCAGATGCTGGTGTGAGGTAAGAAGTTTACAAATCCTAATCCAGCATTAAAAGTTTGTACATTTCACAGAGAGTGATGAGAGGGAGAAATGCTGGTTGAAGGCCGAGCTCAGAGCTGACAGGGTAATAAGGGATATTTCAAAGTAATCATTGCGAGAAGGAAGTAAAGGTCAACCATATTGGCTCAGATTTCTCAGAAATTCAGGCTGTCAACCACAGCCATGGAAACATTACGCAGCAGAGTGTGTCCATGATCCAGAGCCAGCTCACAGAAGTGGTTTATAATAACTGAAGAATGTAATTAAGCCTTTAATACACTATAAAAACAACACTGATGTGTTAGGGTTTTAAGTAATACTTGAACAAACAGCACACACACCCTCAGTGTTCTTCATTATTATTTAAGCTCTATGCTCCATGCTTAAAACATATACAGATGGAGCTCTCTGTACTCTGTGTTCATTGCATTGGTATTTCTGCACTTCCTGTTCTGTCAAAGCTTAAAGATACTGACCAAATGTTGTAATACCACTAGGGGGGCAGTACCGAGCAATATAACCAACAGTTCAAGCCAAAGCATCAAAGCATAAGGAAGGAGGATAACTTTCCTTGGGCCGATGTGCTGCAACCTGGGGCCTGAGCCAAGCTGGACACATGTCGACACAAACGCATGTCCTTGGCAGCCAAGGTCAAGCTTGATGGCATCTCTTTTGTCCAGGACTTTTCAGCCCAGTAATATGCCCAGAGACCCCTGACAGTTTACAGGGACCTGCGACATTGGAAGGTTACTCTTAGCTGTGTATACTCACCACATCCACCCCTTACTCTGCCTTAAAGGTACAGACATTGTGATTTTTTCAACAGATTATTTTCCCATGCCCCTGGTAATATGCAAAGACATTCAGAACACCACTGGGCTTTGGATGTCTTATTCTTCAGCTTATTCTACTGTTGTTATTGACTCTTGCTTTGAGCTTCCGGTACCCCCCAAAAAACCTGAAAGTCAGGTGTCTGATCATCATAAGGCAATCTCAGTGCATAGAAATGGCAAGATGAGATTCAGCTGCAATTCCATATCTCTACAGTCTGGGACTAAACTTTATCCTTCAAGATGACAATGCTCACCCCCACAGAGCAGGGTTTATCAGAGACTACTTCCAGAATTTAGGACTGGAGAGGATGGCTTGAACACTTGTGGGATCAGCTTGGTTGTGCTGTCCATGCCAGAGTGACCAACACAACCAGCTTGTAACAAATGCTGGTTGAAGAATGGGATGCCATCCCCCGGTAGTGTGTGACCAGGCTGGTGACCAGCATGAGGAGGAAGTGCCAGGCTGTTGTGGCTGTGTATGGTTCTTCCACACACTACTGAGGCTCCTGTTTGTTAAGTGAATAAATTATTAAATTGCCAATATGTCTCGTTTTTTTCAGACTTCAGTCAATAGCAGAATAAGTGTGTTGGCATTGGCAGAGCAGATTTGGCAAAGTTTTCATTAATGCAAATCACATACTCAGCTCTGCTGCTCATCCAGCAAATGCGTGTTCCCTTCCAAACAATTTGTCACCATTTCAAAGGGAAACAAACAGGCTTTCCAACAGTACACGATGTATTGTCCGGAGGCATTGTTACAACAAATGATTAATCTAACAAACACAAATTTCCGTACTTTTTTGTCGTAAGTGTCTTTGGCAATTCCTTATAGAGCTGCATACTTTGAAATGAAATTGTAATAATCATAATTTAAAAATGAAAAAAAAAAACTGTTTCATTAGTAGAAGTTTACTTACTGTGGGTGTGTTTACTATTTCAAATAATTATCAAAAGATTTATGCAGTCTTTCTTACACCAACTAGTTGTATAAAATGTAATCAAATAGGGACAAAATCACTATTTTACCTTGGTCCGTTATCATGTAATAGCAACTATTTCTTCAATACATGTTGAACCTTAGATTCTAAATGGTATATACTAATGACTGACAAATTTGTGCTTGGAAAGGCTTTCCCTTCAGGAAGAACTTTTACCTAATGGAGGCAGTGAGGACTAATGACTTCTTAATGGTAGCAAGATGCTGTGTGGTGTCCAAAGACTCCCTGCAGGTTTAAGTGGCAGGAAATGATCTCAGCTGACATGCACATACATTTGTCCTTCGCCTCACACACCTTAACAACAGTTTGGGGTATAGGCATACATTCAATAATTGCTTCATTTGCACATTAATTGTGAACAATTTGCTCTAAATAACTATGATATGTTCAATAGAGAGACCTAAGTTATTTGTAGAGTTAACTCAAACCCCTGAAGTTCTGCTGTTTAGTGAATTTTTAATTTTCTTTTTGTACAGTGGTTTCTACTCTAGTACTTCAGTGTTTGAGTGCACATGTTGCATATTTTGCAGCACACCTCCCCAACTCAAAAACAAAGCACTTATTTCTTCCTCTGAAATTATCTTGCATGCCATAATTACAAAGTTACAACTATGCAGGAGCAAAACAAACCACTGAGATTCTTGTAGCAAATTGTTTCTGCAGCACTATAGAGTATTAAGAGGAGACATGCACACAGAGAAAGCCTTACCTTTCTAAGCCAGGCAAAATGTTTGTAGAAATCAATATCATACTCCATTGTGCAGGCCCATTGTACTGTAGGTCTGGCTCTTAGGATTACTAACAGAATTTAGCCAGTGCAAAGAAACATCAGAGAGCATGAACAGATATAAATCCACAGCAAAAAAGAAATCTCAAAGCTCTAAACTGTGCTGCCGTCTGGATCTCCCTGCTTCTAACTCTCCATGTTGCAGCTGAAGGGAAAGCAGGGAGGACTTTGGTCCGTGTGGTTTGGAGTCTGGGCAGCCTGAAACTTTTAGAGCTCAGCCGAATAACTCAAACTATGCCAACTGGCTTTACTCCCTTTCTTTCTTCTCTGCACTCTTTTTTTCTACCTCTTTCTGACTCCCTCCTTTTCATTTCTCCCTGCTTTCTCTCCCAAAACACTCTCAAACGGCTTCAGTGTCTTGCTGCATGTCCTGATCGCTCATCTCTCTCTGTCCTCCCTTTGTCTCTCCTGTACCTCTCTCTGTCCTCCCTTTGTCTCTCCTGTACCTCTCTCTGTCTGTCTTCTCTCCCTCTTTCTGAAGTGCCTCTTGAGTCGGTTGAGCTAATTTTGCGGGGCTTCCTAAGGGGGCATGGGGGAGAGGAAACTTTCTTCAGCACATGCTTGTCAGATGTGGTGCAAATCAGTAGGGAGGACGCAGAGGGAAGGAGGAGGCAGCGGGGGGTGGATGAATGGGTGTGTGAAGTTAAGAAATATCAATTTAAAGTTGGGTACAAAAGGGCAGATGATGTGATGGATAGCCTGAACCAGACTTATAAACATTTGTAACAGAAGGGGGAGAGCAGGGGGGAGTCAGGGGTTAAAGAAAGGAGACAATAGAAAGTTGGACAGTGAAAAGGAGCTGCAACTGATTTTACTTTAAACAGGAGCTCTGGATCTCATTACCGGTGCAGCTTGCAGTGTATCCTTCTTCCAGCTCACTACTTCTTAGCAGACAGGAAAAAGCCCTCCAGATGTTGATGACCTGGATCAAAGACCCCTATATCAAGTAATAAACCCTTGGAGTCAGTAGTAGAAAATAAGAGACCAGATTTTCCCTACAGAATGAGTGACTGAACTGAAGAAATGGCTGAAGCCACCATGAAGTCTGCATATGGTTCCAAGTCTGGAATTTGGCTATCACTTTTATTTAGTTGATCCAGAATAAACCATGTTTGGACAACGCAAGTAGATATGCATGGCTCACCTAGACTGTCTACATCATGGACATAGTCTCAGTGGTGTCACCCAATGGTTTGGAGAGGTGTTTTAAAGCTGAACAGTGGAGTCTTAGTCCAAATCTATCTTTTAGTCAGTCTAGGGAAAAAAAGAGCTGGAGCTGGGCAGCAAACTAATCAACTCAATCAGCTTAGCCACAGCCTAGTTATGGAAATGTATCAATTACCCTTAGTCATAAAAAAAAAAAAAAATCAAGACAGCTGAGTTCTACAAAATTTACTCCGTGCACAGAGTGTACTTATAAAGTAACCAGCTATCGACAGCAAAGCTGATGTGTGAACCAGGCTGTAAACATGTTTAATGCTGCTGTAAAAGTGTAATCAAGTGAAAACCTCTGGTGTAGAGAAACAGCACCAGAGCAGTAGTTCAAAAAACATGCGGTTACTTGAGTGTCAACTTAGGGCTGCCTGCAAAAGCCAAGAAATCCCCCAAACCCAGCCTCAGCTCCACTTTTGCAGAGGGGGGTCTGGATGCAGATTGCAGACCTCAGACAGTCCTTCTTGCAGACCATTATTGTGAGATTAAGTCTCTGTCAGAATGGAAATACATGCTTAAAATGTCAAAATAAGGGATAGGGTAAGGGTTAGCAGATTGACGCAGATTGAACTAGTGATGGGAATTATGTCCCATTTTAGTGATTCAGGTCATTTGGCTCAGCTTAGCAAGAAGCTAATTTACCAATGTCATGTCTCCAGTTATGGGTTTTTTTTTGTTTTTGTTTTTTTTTTTTATAATGAAAAGATTGTGCAATTATTTTTGGAAATATATATTGACTCCCCAAAACCCCATGTGGGTCAGATGAAATCTGCTTACTGGCTGGGCTATATGACACACTTAATATAAAACATTAATGCTACACCATCAAGCATGAGTCCTCAATGTTTGTGTGCCTGTGACAAACAAAGACACACAAAATAGATTTAAAAAAAAAGAAGAAGAAATAAAAATAGTAACAATGATTTAAATTAAATAAAAAATCTCAAATGGACCACGATCCCATCTTTAAGTAAAAGAGTCGGCTCTTTGAAATGACTTGTTCATGGACATCCCATCACTAGAGTAAACATTCTGATTACAGGACAAAAAGCTTGTCCTCCATTAAAACATTCTAACACTGCAAATACAGCTAACGGAGCTGAGATAGCTGTGTACGCTATGTAGATAACTGAATTACGGAGCAAATGTAGCTAAAACTAAATATCGTGAGATTAATGGCTAGTTATACTAATGGAACTACGAAGCTAACATAAGCAATGAAAGCTACTTAAGTTGTATGTTATCTACGTAGTTAGCAAAGCTTTGTCGGTTTTATCTTTGTTTGGAAAAGCTCACGTTGCTAAAGCTAAATTTGCTACATTGGCTCAAGTAGTAAAGTTAACTATGTAGCTAGTGTAGCTTTGTTAGCTTTAGCTAAAGCTAATCAAGCTAAACTAAGCCATTGTCTGCGTGTATAGGCTGCTTCTTAGATCTATACTTTTCCCCCAGGTTAGTTCTCTGACCGTCACTTATGTTTGTAAAATGTTTAGTCTGTAATGTTTGCAATGTGGTTGTTTTACTAATGCATCTGACAGACTTTCTTTGTGAATAAATTTGAATTTAAAAAAAAAAAGAAAGAATAAAACACGGGAAATACGTTGGACTGGTAAATTACAGCGATTCCATTCTGAGAGAGACATCATCTAACATTATATTCTGTGAGAGGGGCTGTCTGAGATTCACGGTCTACAGATTCAAATCTACAGATTTGTCCTGAACAAAATGCTGCAACATATTGTAAATTATGGAAGAGTACAGTGATCAAAATTCAAATGAAAAGTCTCATTTGAAAATTAAAACACAGTAAAAGAAATGCTTTTTAAAGGAATGCTATTCAATTTTCATTTTAATTTTCATCTGCATAGTTCTTAACATAATTCAATTGAAAATAAGAGTCATTTAATTTTTTAATTTTTAGAAAAAGCTCTGCTAAATAGCTCTCATTACTTGAATGACTTGGCTATTTTAAAACTACAATCCATTATTAGAACTGCTTTTTCATTTTCAGATGTGTGTGCGTTTTTGACTCATAAATGAAATAATAATACAGTCTTATTAATTATACTTTCATTACATCTGTCAGTCTGCACATTCCTTCCTTATCTCAGTTTAAAAGAGATTTAAAACTCAAAAGTCTGAACAAAGCGAAAAGTGGAGGGGGCAGGAGAGTGAGGTCACAGCTAATCTTGCTGTGCATCACGTCGTTAACGGTAGTTGGCGGCGTTTATTTTACTGCTGCCAACACGGAATGTCAGTCTGCTGCGACCCGCCACTAAAATAAAGAGATGAAGCGTCACTGTTTCAGGAGCAGCAATGGAGGATCCGCAGGTGGTTGGAGTGCTTAGTGAGGTGAAACGCTGTACAGCTAAAACACGGTTTACAAACAGGGAAGTAATTTGAGTTGGCTTTCATCGGCCCATGGGCACATGAGGATCCGCTTCGGATGATGAGCGCTACTGATGTTGGGAGCCTTTCAGCTTGAGAGCGGCACGCCGTTTGGCTGTATCCTGTTGGAGGGGTAGGTGCTAAACATCAGCGGTTAGCTTGTACTAGCTAGCTATGCTATCGTTTTTCCCATTTAAATCATGTAATATCCTCATACAACTTGCAGAGTAGAAATAAAACCATATATTAGCTCGCTTAGTTCCAGTGTCCTCTTACAATTTATACTGAGAAATCCACGTTGGCCACAGTTGATTAGTGTCATGGTTAGCTGGTTAGCTATACTGTGGCTAATGACTTTAAAGACCACCTGCGCTCAATCAAGCAAGATTCAAGTCTGGTTCAAGTCCGGTCTGTGGATCTTTCGCCACAGGCTTTTCCTATTTCTGTGCTGGCTGCTGTTGTGTTCATATTATTTAAATGTTTGTTTGTTACATTAAGGTCTTGAACATTAAAGCACTTTGTATGTAGGATTGGGTGGTATTAATTTTATAATACCGACATTCCTATTTCAAATTTTGCCGGGGTATAATGTATTATCGCAAAGTGTTTAAATGTGCAGTGTGTAGAAGTTGGCATTTCGCCGAACAGAAACGGTGTAAATGGGATATAATGTTTCTATATTTATGTGAAGTATGTTAAAATAAGTGTACAATCATCCCCTTAAAATTTTCGTTTTCTTTTTACAAAATCAGAAAAAAGCTTTTTAAATTTACATTACTGCACGTCGCGCTCACAGAGACTGACATAACAAACCACCATGTTGTCTACAGCAACGTTTTGGGGACAGAAAGAGCGAAACGAAATTTTTAAATACGAACCTGCCCGCCGGTTCTGAAATCTACCTGGAAGGCAGGCAGAGAAGAAGACTGACCTATAATGTATAAATAAAATGGTTAAAAAAATGAATGAATAAACCCTCACCTCATCACTGCTGTAAATGATGTCTGGATCACAATCCATTTTGGTCTTCACAGGCTCTCGTTGCTTAGTGATGTGATGTTTTGGTAACAGATGGGCTCATTCTAAAATCTGACGCTAGATGTCGCTAAAATTCCAATTTCTACACACTGTACCTTTAAAAAACACATAATTTAAGCAGCGCGCGCCTATACTGGCACTTCCTTCATACCTTAAACAAAATGCCATGAGTCTCAAAAAGACAATGTTTAGTAGGCGACATATGCAGGATGGAGCTGATTTATTGTTGAAGCGTTGTTTTTACACGCAACACAAAAAATGAGATAAATTAGGACGGAGTATCAATTTAAGTTTATCTCTCTCCTTTCCATATACTACAAGGCATGGGCGCTCTGTTTTCCTTCCCCCTTCCTCACTTCCTGTTAGAGGTAATATGAGAAGTAATGATCAATTATTATCATTTAGGATGTTGGAATGTAAAATAATGATCTGTATGCTTTTAAACTGAGAAAAATGTGACTTTAAAATTATTGATGCAGTGGCGAGCTCTGTCATTCATTTTATACAGGAAGCTTATAAAAGTCACACAATACTTCAGCGCCTAAAATAACCACCAAGCATTGATTGATTTCTTGTAAAGATAAGTTTTCACTTCTTTAATTACCTGTTGATTGTTTTAATGTATTTATTATGGATAATCACTCATCTCACAGCATGGTCTTAATGGGTAATTAAAGCAATAGCATGGCTATTTTTTAATATCCCGGCCGGATTAACCATTAGGGCGATCAAGCAATTGCCGTTCTGCTAATATGTAAGGTTTAGCGCTCTATTTTCATTGGAAACTAAGTTTCAGAAGATTTCAGCTGACAAGGAGTAATGAAAAAGTAATGTAACTAATGGTGTAACCAGTTACTTTTAGCTGTGAGTAACTAAGTAATATGACTCACTCCTTTTTAAAGAAAGCAAAAGCAATGTGTAATGGATTACTTTTTCAATAACTTCCCCAACACTGGTTCTCATGCTGGATTTTGGATGTTTCTGTCCTTTATTTGCATTTTAAATGAACCCGTTTTTCATCCATCACCAGATGCAAGGGACGGATCACTCACCTCATCTTTATCCAGCCATTTCAGAATAATGTGAGCTGTATCAGTGGAAACTTGTCTCCTGAGAGAGTCCTGTTCTTCCTCACTCTTCTGACCCTCCAGGATTGCTCGGAGGGCCTCTGTCAGCTGAAGAGCTTTGAGGGTAGGGTCCACAGGAGCGGGGAGGCTCAGCTGTGAGGGACTCTCTGATGAATGGTAATCCTGGCCTTCTAATCGCATGAGAGCACTGAACAGCCCTTCACCCATTTTGCCTAGGGGAATTCAGAACAACAGGAAATCAAGTGAAGAGTAAACAAAAAAATAAATGAGAATTTTTATTACTCTGGCATTCTTCTTCCTTTGGCAGCAAAATCAACTCAGAGGTCACTTGTAGCCTTCAGTATAGTTGGAATAATTCATCACATGACCTCATGAGGGCAGTGTTGTGCACTAGTGTGGCTTTCTGGATGTAAATAGCATCAAATGGCTGAATGCAGTGAACACAGTGGGTTCTGAAATCCACAAATTAGAGGTTCAGCTCTGCAGGTCACTGTAATCATCTTGTCTAAGTTACATAAAGAAGTTTTATATAATCTGAGTGAAGATGAACCGCAGCTAGGACACATCCTGAATGAAAAAACAGTCTTCTTATGATAAGTTCAGGTACAGTTTGTGCTTTTAAATTTTGGCCATGGTGAAATTTGTTATGACAGTGTGCTAATGGTTTGACTGTCACCTCTATTTATAGAGCTTTGTCTTCTGACCACACAGAAATATGAACAGACTGCTGAGGTTGTGACAAGCAGCTATGACTAAAATGTATCACCTCTGCTAGAAATACAGAGAGAAAAACAAGGAAGGCTTTTCCCAGTGTACTCAGAGATTTGAAATAAAGAGTAGGGGTAATAAAAGCACAAGATGAGAGATTTTAGAGAGATTTTACACAAGTTTAAAATGCTCATAAAATGGTAGAAATCTATCAATTCTAAGCTATACGACTTTTATATTTCATTTACTGTAAATTTTCTTCCATCAAAGTTTTCTTGACAGTAATGTTGTAAACTTGTTTCTATTCTTTGTATTTACTAAATGCACCCAAAACAACTGAGAAAATTCTAAAACTACATGGAAATGAGACCTAGTGAAAGTCTGATCAGTGTGGTTCACTTAAACTTTTCAAAATGTGACAAAATTGTCTGTTGGCTGACATAAAAAGGGAAAAAACGCCTGTCTTTCAGCTTTATTTTACCATCATGGTTAAAAAAAGAACTTCCTTTTTTCAACATACTATAAATGTATATGAAAATCACGTGGTTAGCACTGGTTTAAGGAGGCCTGTAATTACAATCTGGCCGGCCTGCTGATAACAAAACATAAGGTCTTACCAGCAATAATGTCGTCCATTTGCTCCAAGGCAGCCTCCAGCATGTGGCTGGCATTTGACGCCATGCTAATGCACTGTTTACAGAGCAGCACCAGAAGCTCTTCGTTCACCAATGTGATGGAGAGAAGTGTGAGCTGGTGGCATGAGAGAGAGAAGAAGAGAGAGAATGATTCTTTCAGACTACTCCCCTTCTGTGTCACTCTTAGATCCCTCTACTGCAGCTGTCCTGACATCTGAGGGAAGTCTAAAACCTCCTGAATGTGGCTCCTGGCTTTAAACTCCCCTCTCATTTTGTGGCCAAGGACTTACCCATTGTCAGTGCTGCTTTCCATATGAGGTCAAAGCTCAAAGTCAGACTTTTCTCTCTCTCTTATCTTGCATTGTTTGTTTGGATATTTTTTTTTTTTTTACGTAACACTACATTTTTGAAAAGGTTTTCTCCAGTTTAGATTTGAAGGAGTAAAAAGCTATTTTTATTTTCAACCAAAAATGTTTTTGGCAGAGGCACGGGGTCATATCAGTACATGGGACCAGAATTGATTTATGTTGATGACAAAGAACATACTGTTATGATAAGCACTGCAAAATACAGCTGGATAAAGCAGTGGTCACACCCATAGGAGCGTGGGTATTGGTTTTAGTAAATCAAATTTGGCACAATAAATTCACTAAGGAAGACTAAGCTTTCCAGTATGTTTCACTGCTACTCTATATAACAAAATAGAAGCTGCAGGATAAACTTCTGAAACAATGATTGCGGGAACGTAGTCCGTTTGCTGCCGCATGAAAAGAAAGAAAGAGCAGTTAAATGGAAAAACGCATTTTGTCAACCATTAGAACTGTTCAGTACTATGCTTGAGGTGTTATAAGTCCCTAAATGGTCTAGCAGTAAGATAATAAAACATAACTTTACCAATCCAAAAGAAATGCATGTGCAAGGTTGCTCAAACATTACAGTAAAAAGAAAAAACCCAAAAGAGCCACAAATACAGACTCCCCTTCAAAAGTTTAGGAACAGTGAGGCCAGTTCCTTTATTTTTGCTGTAGACTGAAAACATTTGGGTCCAACATCAAAAGATGAATATAAGACATGAGATCAATATTTCAGCTTTTATTTCCAGGTATTTATATCAGTTTCTGATACATAACTTAGAAGATAACACCTTTTGTAATGGACCACTACATTTTTAGGTAAACAAAGGTTTTGAAACAGATAGACTTAAAATAGATCAAAGTGAAGAAGACTTCTTGCAATAACTGCATCAAGCTTGTGACCTACTGATGTCACCATACTTATGAACTCTTCTTCTGTGATGCTTTTCCAGGCTTTCACTACAGCCTCGTTCAGTTTGTTTGTTTCTGGGGATTACTCCCTTCAGTCTCCTTTTTAGCAGGTTAAATGCATGCTCTATAGGTTTAAGTCTGGAGATTGACTTGGCCAGTAAACCTTCCACTTCTTGAACTCCTTTGTTGTTTTTGGCAGTGTGTATTGAGTCATCATCTTGCCGTGTGCTAAAGGATCTACCAGTCAGTTTGGTTGCAGCTTTGCTTAAATTGACAGACAATGTTTCTGTAGACTTCTGAGCTCATTTTGCTGCTGTCATCATGTGTTACATTACCAAAGATCACTGAACCAGTCCCAGAAGAAGCCATGCAAGCCTAAGCCAAGACATTACCTTGACTGTTTTTCACAGATGAGCTTGTATGTTTGTGATCATAAGCAGATCCTTTCTTTCTCCAAACTTCAGCCTTTCCCCTTTCACTTTGGTAAAGGGTAATCTTTGTCTCATCAGTCCATAAACCTTTTTTTCAGATCTTTTGAGACTCATCTCTTTACTTTTTGGAAAATTCTGACCGGAGCGTCCTTTTTTTCTAGCTAATGAGTGGTTTCCATGCTCTGGTGTAGCCTCTGTACTTTTGTTTATGAAGTCTTCAGTGAACAAGAGATGGTGATACCTTCACTCCTCTCCTCTGGAGGTTGTTGCTAATGTCACTATGACAGGAGATGGTGATACCTTCGCTCCTCTCATCTGGAGGTTGTTGCTGATGTAATTTACAGTTGTTTTAGGATCTTTCTTTACAGAGTTCACAATGTTTCTGTTGTCAACTGCTGCTGTTTTCCTTGGTCTACTTGTTCAAAATCTGTTACTGAGTACACCAGTTTCTTTCTTCTTCAGGACATTCCAAATGATTGTACTGGTGATGACCAAAGTTTGTGCAATGACTCTGACTGATTTTCCATCGTCTCTCAGTTTCACAATTGCTTGTTTTAACACAGAGACAGCTCTCTGGTTTTCATGTTAGTTATAACTATAAATGCAGTCTGCACAGGCAAAACCCAAATCTGTAACTAAGCGTAGACATTCAGCGTTATTTTTTGTTGGAGTAATCAATGGAATTGGACACACCTGGGCAACAAAACACACCTGCCAGTCACATGTTCCAATACTTTTGCTTATATGAAAAATGGGTGGGTTCAAACACAAGGCACTCTCTTCTAAGTTGTGTATCACATGCAGATTTAAATACCTGGACATGAAAGCTGAAATGTTGATCTCTTATCTCACATTCATCTTTTGATGTCAAACCCAAAGGTTCTCAGTCTACACAGAGAAAAGGAATTGGCCTCACTGTTCCAATGCTTTTGGAGGGGAGAACAAGCAAAAAACAAATAATTAAAAAACATTTATTGAAAACATAAAATGGATTAGCGACTGATTCAAACAAACCCAGCATCAAAATGAGAACAAAGGTATGATGAAACCAGAACTGATTGTTTATGCTTGTATGTGATCTTATAAAAACAAGAATTTCCCTCAGGATAACTAAAGCATTATCTTATCTTAACATAGGAAATTGAATGATGATCCACTTAGATCCAACAATCTTCTTTTCAGTAGACCTATATTTCTTTTGCTTTTTCCTTGAAAGTGGTTACATACAGTAAAATCCTAACTGGATGTCTTTTTGAAACATTTAGTGTTCAGCCAGCAAAGTGATATTCAGCAACGTCCTGTTTCTCAAAGATAGAACCACAAAAGGAAAGAACATTAAATAAACACAAAATTCACCAAAGGGGGAAACACTCTGGAAATACTTCATAATAACTGTTTAGGCATTAGTAAAGCATTAGTAAAGGGGTACAGTCAGGTAAGTTAATATAGAGTGCTCTGAGAGGAGTGACACGAAAGAGGTGAAGTTTGGAGGGTTAGGGGAAGAGTCAGGGTTAAGGCTATGCATGTCTTTATAATGGATAATAAACAGGGGTGGAAAGTTACTAATTACATTCACTTAAATTACTGTAATTGAGCAGATATTTGGGGAACTAAAAGCAGAACTTTTACCACTAGTTTTAACTAGAGTAATTGTTCTTTTCTTGAGTACTACACTATACTCTACTTTTTCCACTTCTGTTGGCTACACGGTAGCATAGAGAGGGAATTATTCCACATCACATCCATAAACATCAAAAACTGGAGTGTTGATATGTCAGGGTTAAACATTTCATTGTTGATTTTAACTCCCAATGTGTAATTTTAACCCTATTCTGAAATGGTCTTCAGTGATGGAGTTATTGACAGTGTTGATCCAGCAGAGGCTAGGCTCAGAGATAAGGTGAGGAGTTCAGGCATCCAGAGGGAGCTAAGATTAGAGCCACTGCTCCTTTGTGTTAAAAGGAGCCAGCTGAAGTGGTTGGGACATTTCATCAGGATGCCTCCCAGGTGCCTCCCTTTGGAGGTCTTCCAGGCACGTCTAGCCAGGAGGAATCCTTCACTGTGATGTCAAATCTGGGGTGATGCATGGGCAGAATTTCCCATTGGACAGTGTTTAAATGTGTTTTATATGTGTTTAGATGTGTTTGGATGTTGCCTGTTGTACAGTGATCCCTGCTGGGGTTCTTTAGTTCATGTTTGTGGTGGTTTTTTTATGGTTTTTGATGTGTGACACATTTGTACCATGAGTGAAGTTATCCACTGAGTTAGAGTTTCTGCCTGTGACTTTAGGTGGCCCTAAAGGACGTATAGCACCTCAGTATGAACTTCCTTGTTATGAGGTTGAGTCTGCTTTGTGTAAGCCACAGTAGCCTTACCGTGCCACAGATTTTCTAGAGTATCTGCAGCTCTGTCATACTGTCAAATCTGTATGGCTTTCAAAAATGTAGTTTAACAATACACAGTATGGACCAATATAAACACTTTTAAAATATTTAATTTAACTATATGAGTTTAAGTACATTGCCATTTTGTTGTGTATTTGACTTTATTAAAGAGGTGTGACTTTACCTGAACAACCTGGTTGGAGATCTTTTCTCTTGTTGTTCTTGTCAATAAGGAAAGATTCAATTTTACTGTAAAACTCAGCAGCTACTCAGTACTCACTACTTTACAAATAATTATAAAATACAAAGAATTGATGGCTCAAATTGTAAACAACATATACACTATTAATTATGTATGAAGATTTTCTATTTGCTAATGCTGGAATAGTGTAATCATTAAATGTGTTACTAAAAATCAAAAATAACCAAGAGGTTTGAGTCATTGATGTTGCTGTGTCATTTACAGTATGGCCAACAGGGTGCATCACTGCGTAAGAAAAAACTTCATTCAGAGCACTCTGCCATATTAATGAACATATAACTGTGCTGCTAAAATGATTCAGAATAACTCTGTAAGGCAAACATAGTTTGTTAATATACTGTGGGTATCCAGCATGAATCTCAGGCTAAGGTTTTACATTTGTTGGTGCTATCAGGCTCATGTTAGGAATGGGGGAAAAATGCTAGGAAGCCAGTGCTGTTCATTATCTTCTCTCCTCTGATACTCCATACAGCATACTATTGGACTCTGTTTTATAATATGCTTCATATATGGGGTGTCCCTCTCCTTACAAACACTGCCAATATGTCCAACAAGTTTTGATGAATTAAAACATGTGACTGCATGCAGAAGATTAAGCTGTAACCCTATAGTCTCACTTTATCAATGGAGTCTCATGTGTACACTGATGTGAGATATCAGTCTTGCCAAAGATGACCAAACTCTGATCAACCTCCTGTTCAAAAGAAATACCTCCATCCAAATACAGGTAGATGAGACAAAGGGAAAAAGACAGAATGGGTTAAAAAGAATGATCAAATCACACAGACTGGAGCTCATAGATACACCCAGCTGCTGACATTATGAAAAAGATATACCTTGTGAACCTGCTTTGAAAACAAAGACTTAAAAATAAATCATTCTGAAAAAGCTTCATGACCTTGCCAGATAATGAAAAGCTTTATTTTCTACTGATGCAGGATAAAAGCGTCATTGGTGCACCTTTGAAGTAAATCCTACCCCACCACAGAACAAGAAAAAAATGGACTCAAAGCAATCTTTTTTTTCAACTTCTTTTATTTATAAAACTCCTGATTCGTCACATCAACTTAAGCAAACAAAGTTACTTTTTTCATGTTTCCATCATGTCATATAAACCCTGAAATTCTGACATTCATGCTTCACTCGGTATGTTAAAGCAGTGTATTGCAGATAGAATTCTTTAGAGTTATGCTTTTTATTATTGTGTCAGTAATAACATGAGGCATTTTTTATAAAGTATAATGCATTCAGACAAGCTAAGATTTCCCGGTTAGTTTTACATTTTCATACTTCTCCTGCACATGTCAATGGGAACACCTCAGCATGATGTTTCATAAACAGTTGTGATTTGTCTCTGGTTTGGGTTACTGCACTCACTGTTGTGTCTTACATAAGAATGTAGGTTTGTCCTCTTTATACAACAGAGAGGCGAACATTAACATAACTTTTCTTTTAAGTTCATACATGTCTACCCTCTTAACTAGGTTGGTCTCAATGGTTTATCTATCATGCGTGGTATACCATACATCATACTAGTGTGATCTTTTTCATGTGAAAAGTTCTGGAGGTTATAGTCTTCGATCTGTGACTCAGTCACAAGACTTATTTTTGCTCTCTGTTCCCAAAGTCCGTCTTAAAATGGGTAAAAGGAGTTTCAGGTATGCTGCTCCTGCAGCCTGGAATCTGTTGCGGGTGACTCTCTGTCTGGGGGAGCTGGTTTCTTCAAATCTTATTAAAAAGTAGATTAAAGGCATTGGAGGATGATTCTTCAAGTTGTAGATGTTTTGACCAATGACTTTAAGCTCTGTTACTCAGGATTTGATCTGTGTTTTCAACTGTTATATTTTATGTAACTCTTTTAATTTTGCTGCCGACTGTCTTGATCAGGACACTCTTGTAAATGAGATCAATGATCTCAATGAGGTTTTCCTGGTAAAAAATAAATAAATAAATAGAAATGAAATACATACCTCAACCCTGCTCTCTCATCAGTAAAAGCATTTAATCTTTCTGTAGCTTTATTATAATCCAAGCTACAGTCAAACGCAGATGCATTGACTGCCCTCTACAGGTTGAAGTGGGCTGCTGCAACTGAAGTTTTCTGTTGGCTGATGTGATGGCAGGTGACACACAACATATGGAAGAAAGTATTTGGCTGCCTGACCATTACACCAGTGTAATGATGTTGTATTCTTTTTTTTTTTTTTTCCCTGGGACTTCCCTTGACTGGTTCTCAAGCTACCTATCAGACTGTTGTTTTTTCATGTCAGTTGACCCTTGTCTGAATCTGCAGCTATTTTGTCCTTTAGTGTGCCACAAGGCTTTGTCCTGGGCTCTATTTTATTCTTTGTATATGCTTTTTCTAGGCCATGTTATTAGCAGATTTTGAAGTTTTAGTTGGCTCTATCAGGAGTGTCCCTCTCTCTCCAGAGTTGAGTGGCAACCTCTGGTAGCGTGGAGTGTTTTCATTGCAAGTCCATCCTCTCCCAGGAGTGTGCGGTTGGGGAATGAGTGTAATCGATCCTTTTGGTATCAGTGGCGTGTAGGGCCGCATGTAGCCGGTGGCAAAGGTTTTTCTGAGATCTGTCCCCCATCATTCCCTGTTGGAACTTTTTTTTTTTTTTTTAAAGATATATTTATTACTTTTTCGGTTTTACAAAATATATAACATGAAAACATAAAGGCACCTTATTCTACATAGAACACAGTGAACAAAGACTCCCACATGGTGAAAAACTAATAAAAAATGATATGAAAAAAAGGGTATGAAATACAAAACAACACAGGAAGAACAAAAAGCAATACATACAAAAATAAATAAATACCTCAAATTGACAATTGGAGGGATGCATACGCAGATACCCAGGCAGTAGAGTGCTACATTATGGTGTGGGGTTGGTGCCAGAGCTCAAGTGAGGTTCCTTCTGGGTATGTCAGACCAAATAAGTCCATAAAGGCCTTTCTGCAAATTCTGAGCACTCTCCGCTCCAATATAGTTCAAAAATGGGTTCCAAGTTTTATAGAATAGTAGTGGTTTGTCTTTAAGCCAGTAGGTCATTGCTTCAAGGGGGATAAGTTCCGTTATCCCCTGTACCCACTGTGAGAGCTTAGGCGGTTTGTCAGAGATCCACTGGAGTAGGACACACTGTCTGGCACCAAACAAAAGGACATTAAGCAGTCTCAACATTCAAGAGTTAAGATTCAGTGCAGGGTGTAAACCATGGATACAAGACAGCGGAGTAAGATCCAGTTCTTTAATTTCAGAAATTACTTTGCAAACCTTTCTCCAGAAATTTTTAATACAGGGACAATCAAAAATACAATGGTAGTATGTTCCCTCTGAGATCTTACATTTATTACTGTATTTGGAAAGTGTAGAATTGAATTTGTTCCGTACCACTGGTGAAATCTGGAGCCTATGGGTAATTTTGAATTGAAATTCCTTAACTTTGTTGGTGGACAGATGGCCAGACGAGCTCAGCCATGCATCGCCCCACTCCTCATCTGAAATTGTTACCCCAAGGTCAGCCTCCCAGAGCAATTTCAGATGGCCAGTGCCCTCTGCTGGAGGGGACAGAGCATTATAAAACCTGGTAGTAAGTTTTCGGGGTTCAGAGTCCTGCAGGACCTTTTCAATAGAGGAGCAAGAGAACCTGGCAGGGTGTGACCTCACTTTTGAAAGGACAAAGCTACGGACCTGCAAATACCTAAAAAAAAAAAGTGTGGAGAGGTCATGTTGCTCTATCAGCTGGTTAAAAGATTTAACAATGCTGTCAGCCAATAAGTCTCCTATCATATGAATACCCTTCTCAGACCATAGGAGAAATGGGCGGTCTTCCAAACCAGGGGGAAAATCCGGGTTTAATGAATAGGAGTGAGGAGAGACATGGAATCCCCCTGAGTCCCTATTTTATTAATAATTCTCCAAACCTTTAATGTGTTTTGGAGGAGGTAATTGCCTCTTACTTTGCCTGACACAGGTGAAGTTTTTAGAAACACACAAAATATGACGAAGGGGAATTGGAGCCAAAGGGGTGGACTCAATACTAAGCCATGTGGACCGGGGATCATTTCTAAACCATTCCCAGAGATAGTGGCAGAGGCAAACCAATTGATAATTTTTAATATTAGGAAGTGATAGCCCCCTCCCCTAAACAAAGTTGTAGCTTTTGTAGTTTCAATCTGGCCCATTTGTTCCTCCACAAAAAGGAAGATAATGAACTATTTAGGATAGTGAGTGACTTTCTAGTCTGAGGGACTGGGACCATTTGAAACATATAAAGCAGACGAGGAAGTACGTTCATCTTAAACAGATTTACCCTACCTATAAGAGATAATGAAGACAGCATGCCAGGTCCTCTTTAATTTTACGTATTAATGGTATAAAATTGGCTTTATAAAGACCGGCAAGGGTGGGGGTTATATGTATACCAAGATAAGTGTACCCAGAAGATGACCATCGAAAAGGAGCAGTGCTAGAAGGAGTCCAGGGGGTATTAAGCGTCATGGGCATAGCTTCTGACTTTGAATAATTAATCTTGTAACCCGAGAACTGACCAAGAACTTTAATAATTTCAACAACTCTGATCACTGAAACCTTAGGGTTACTTAGAAAGAGCAACACGTCATCTGCATAAAGGGAAATTGTATGCTTTTGGGGACCTATATTAATACCAGCCACCAGAGGATCGCTCCTCATCATTTCCACTAAGGGTTCAATGGCAAGCGCAAACAAGAGCGGAGAAATTGGGCAACCCTGGCGAGTGCCACGCGCAACTGAAAATGTGGAAGATTTCCAACCATTTGTGATGACGGATGCACGAGGGGAACCATATAAGAGAGAGATCCACTTAATGAAGCTAACTCCTAAATTGAATTTTGAGAGGACATTCAGTAAATATGGCCACTCGACTCTGTCGAAAGCCTTCTCAGTATCGAGAGAGACTACAACAGCTCTGGCTTTCAAGTTTGTACCACACTGAATAAGATTCAGCAGTCTCCTGATATTATTACAGGGATTACGTCCAAGATAAATCCAGTTTGGTCCATAGAAATAAGGTCTGGAAGTACATGCTCTAATCTTTTAGCTAAAATTTTTGCAATGAGTTTTCTATCTACATCAAGCAATGCAATTGGTCTGTATGAGGAGCAATCCTCCGGTGGTCTGCCTTTCTTCAGAATAAGTGAAATGTTGGTATCCATCATAGTATTTGGGAGGTGACCAGAGTTAAACGAGTGTGATAACATTTTAACCAGGGGGCCAGCTGGCAGGTTCTGAAAAGATTTAAAAAACTCAGGGGTCAGGCCATCAGGCCCTGGGGCCTTGTTGTTTTGCAAATCATTAATAGCAGCAGTAACCTCCTCTTGTGAGATAGAACTATTTAGCTGATTCCTCTGGGTCCGAGAAGCCTGAGGTAGATTAATGACTGACAGAAAGTTTTGCATAAGGGCCTCAGACTGAGATTCACTTTCAGATTTATATAAAGTTTCATAAAAACCCTGAAAGCACCTGTTGATATCCATACTATAATGGACTATTTTACCTGTCTCATCCTTTATTGCTGAGATAGCCTGTGAGCCAGCCCTTGTCCTAACTAAATTTGCTAAATATTTACTGGGCTTATTCCCAAACTCATACATTCTATGTTTAGCCAAAAATAGGGATTTCTGAGCCTCTAATGACATGAGTGTGTCCAGAGCTGCTGTTGTGGTGTCAATTTGGGATCTCAGGTCATCAGAAGGGTTAATATCAAAATCTCTCTGGAGCCTCTTTAATTGTTGTTCCAAAGTCTGCTGCTCCGCCTCCTTCTTGCGTTTGAGATGAGCAGAAAAATATATTATAATGCCCCTAGACACAGCTTTAGCAGTCACCCAGAGCACATTAGGAGAAATGGCTGATATATCATTCTCAGCCAGAAAGAGCTTAAACTGCTCTGTGAAACATCGTATGAAGTCAGGGTTTTTAAGCAGGTAGTTTTTAAATCACCACTGTGCTGGAGGGCGCTGCTCTTTACAAGACATTGCCTAAAACAATGGGGAATGATCTGAAATAACAACATTACCAATTGTGCATGAGATCACTTTATGGAGGGTGTGACTGGGTGTGAAAAAATAATCCTTGAGGAGGATTTGTGGACCTTAGAGTAGAAAGTATACTGTTTTTCTGTGGGGTGGAGGGCCCTCCAGGTGTCAATGAGATCTAAATCTTTATAGCAACCTAAGAGAGTCTGATTAGTAACAAAATTAGATCACGACCTAGTATGTGATTTATCCAGATGGGGATTGAGACAGCGATTAAAATTGCCTGCAATTACTGAGGATTCAACAATCCAATCAGAAAACAGAGAAAACACTGAAGTCAGGGGGACATATCGGTGGAGCATAGACATTTAAATAAGAAAGGCTGTCCCCATACAGCATCCCTGAGATCATTACATAACGTCCAAGTTTATCACTCTTGACCTTCACTTCAGTAAGAGGCAGAGCTTTATGAATCAAAATAGCAACTCCTCTGCTCCTGGAAGTAGAGGAGGAATAAAAGATCTGGCCAACCCGATCTCGCTTTAATTTTTGGTGTTCCTCATTACTCAGGTGAGACTCCTGAATGGAAGCTATTTGTACCTTCTCCCTCTTTAAGAAATTTAGAATTTTCTTACATTTGGCAAGACTCTGGATCCCATGCACAATCCATGAACAAAGTTTAATTATTGAGTTATCAACCATAATAAAACAAGTTTCGAATAAGCATGTGCATGCCTGAGACAGTCAGAGAAATATGTTTAAACTCCAAAGTCAATCTGGGAGAAATGCTCAAGAACAAACAACCAAAAAGCAAAAAACATATATGTGGGAGATAGAAACCAAACAGAAATAATAATAATAAAAAACCCGACCCCCGTGCTTCCCCAAGGGAAACACCAAAATCCTAAACTACAACTGTGCATCTAAACTGTGCACTAGACCAGTACTCCACATGTGTATATAGTATAGCAAAACTACAAACTGCGGACCACTACCAAACAGATAAGGCACAAAAATAGACTGCCATGTAATGAACACTACAGTCCTGAACATCATAAGATATGGAAAACAGTAGGAGGTCCAGTTCGTCAAACAGTTTGGATTGTAAAGCTTGCAGTGTTCAGAGATGTGACTCACCAAGAGACAGAGGGCTGCAGTGAAATGCGCACTGACCTAAACTTTGAGTCCGCAGATCTCTGCCCGGCCAGCACAGATGGGTAGAGTGCAGAGATGTTGTATTCAAATACATCAATCCACAACTTTTTTGCCAAACAAACAGCTTGAAAACTGGGCCCTAAATTGTGTAATGTGAAGCCAGTCTTAACCAGGATTTCCATTTAAATGATTTTATAACTCCACAGGAATTTTCCTGGTAAAATTAAGACAAAATAAATAAAGATTGTAAAATCATTTGTTCAGTAGGTCTTTAGTCTAACGGACAAGCAATAATCATAATGACGTTATTTTGTCACATTGAGTTTTTTTCTCAAATTTTGTCAGATCAATCACAGCAGTCTGAATAATGCAGCAAAATGCAGGAAATTGTTTTGTATTTTTGTTTATTATCAATAAATCAGTTTGGAGAGTAAATAGAAAAAAAATAATTCAATTGTCATTAAAGAAAGAATTGAAATGCCATGTTACAACATGTAGTGAAATATAACTAAAAAGAGAACAACATGTTAAAATGTCTCGGGCTCTGGTTTTCAGGTTGATGATGTAATCAACCTTCATACATCCTCATTCGACATTTTTTCTTGGCTTCTGGACTTGGGAGTTCAAAGGAGTTTCAGTGAATAAAGAGAAGGGAAATCTGCTAACCTAGTGTCCTAAAAAGATGTATATGTAGCTATAGTGTATCATTACAAAACCTACAGTATTTTATGAGTCATAATGACTTTACTCCTGTAGTGAAAGGCCCTCTAAAAGAAAGAAATACTGAGAACAAGAATACTTAGAACATTTTGCATCCTTGCCTTAAATGAACTCTCTGAGATGTATGCATTTCCTTGTGAATAAGAAAAAAACTGTAATTGAAAACCAGAGCGAGAGAGAACAGGAAAATGCGTGCCTGAGGCGATGTGGTCAGGTGTGTTTGTTCTAATTTTTTGGAATTGCACTCACTAACAATTGTTCTTTTCTCAACCATGACTTTATTTGAAGCTCAGTGTTCAAAGAACTACAGGCTATGTCTCCGTGACTTATATCATCCATAAAAAGACAGTTTCATCAGCTGTTCTCTCTTTTAGGACATGAGCATTAAGATTTGCATGAAGTCAAATTCACCTCAGAACAAAGTCAGATACACACTCAGCATTTCCCAGCATTAGAAGCTTACTGGCTGGCTGCTGTCCTTCATGTGTGTTCTGTGCCGTGGACTTGACACCCACCCACTGAGCGACACTGACCTCGGCCTCACCAGTGTGTTCAGGCTAATGTAGTTTCAGCAGAGTGGACAATCGATCGTCTTGGAGATGAGCTACCAAGCCGTGGTCAGTGGAGAGATTGCTGTGAGCCAATTCTGTCCTGCTGATGGGAGCAATTATTACCCCCAGGATGGGTGGGTGGGGGGGGGGTAAGAGAGGTTACACCAGCGCCTAGTTTGTTTCCGTCACAACCACATAGCACCAACAGTGATGCAAGATGCTACAAAATGGAAAGATAGATCTTGCTCTGGTTGAGTTCCCGACAGTCACTATCAATTTTCTGAATCTGCCTCTGCTTTTTTTATCCCCCATTTCTTGGCCCTTTAATTAAATTACTGCACAGCAAAGCAGTTGTGATTAAGTACAAGGATTAGAGGAAGAAAGTCTGATTAAACAGTGATGCTTTGCTAATTGAAGTTTTCCTGTATGCATGACCTGAATACAAAAAAAAATGGACCTTTAAGAGATGGTTCATCATTATTTCACCATGGATCAAATAAGTGAAGAGTCCTGAGTGATTCTTTAAGTTGTACCCTCATAATATTATTATTTATCTAGGATTACTTCATTATGTCAAATCAATAATGGCAAGAAGGATGTGAAGTTTACACAGAAGATGTATAGCAGACTTTATTGTTGAGTATATGTGTATAAGCAGTAAACAAATAATGGCCTCAAACACTGCATATTGTGCTCAGGGGAAAATAAGTGGAACTGTACAGGTATCAATGCCATATGGCACCACATATCACTCTGTTAGAGCTGCACTTAATTTACACTTGCATTTAAAGCACAGGAAGTAACCAAAGGATCCTCTGAAAGTGTATGTTTCCCTCAACATTTTACCATTACATGTGTTCCAAATTATTATGCAATTGTAACAAAACAAACGTTTGGTTTTTAGGCCTTGTTCACAAGACGTTTTGCTTTGTTTTTCGTTTTCATTTCCAACAAGTTCCACATTTACACGGCAATGTTTTGAAAAAAATCTCAATCTATATGAGAACGCAGGAACACAAAAACGCTGTAGTATGGTGATTTACTGCACAATAAACTGTCAAACTGTCTCTACAACAAGGCCAGTGCTGCGCAGTCACTGTTTTTCATGTGTTTTTGATATTGTGTAACATTTTTAGCACACACGTGTGCATGAGAGTAATTGATAAATCCTCCTCCTTATCACCATCGTAGTGTGGCAGCGAAATTTTATGGCACATGTGTGGCACATACAAATGTGCAGGTCTATTATATCACAGCCACTATCCTGAAAATCAGGAGTCAGGATAAGAGCTGCAGAAAAAATAAAATACTGTATATTGAAACAAAGAATGCTTCGTTTTTATCAAGAGATGTAGCAGCTTGTTGGAGCATTTACAGGAGAGATGAACCAATGGATTTCTCTTTATGCACTCGGATGGCAATTATATACAAATTCAAAAGAAAAAAATAGTCAGAAAATATACTTGGGTAGCTGTCTAAGTCTACTGACTATTTGTGGAAAACATTATAGTCATAATGATGTTTAAAATAGATAACTGAAACTGAAAATGCCAAGAGTACTGTAGAGATTTAGGGCTTTTGAAGTTTTAAGACGGCTGCACGGCAGTGCAGGGGTTAGCGCTGTTGCCTCACAGTAAAAAGGTTCCTGGTTTGCTTCCCAGTCAGGGCCTTCCTATGTGAAGTTTGTATGTTCCCCCTGTGCATGCATGGGTTCTGTTGGATACTCCGGCTTTCTACCACCACCAAAAACATGCTCATTAGGTTAACTGGTGTCTCTAAAAATGGCCGTAGGTCTGAATGTGAGCGTGCCTGTATCTGTCTCTTTATGTCAGCCATGCCATGCTTGGTGAACAGTCCAGGGTGTACCCCGCCACTGATAGACTCCAGCCCCCCGCAATCCCCAACGATAAGTGGTATAGAAAATAGCTGGATAAAAATTTTAAAATAATCTAAAACCACCATTTTCCTTGATTTTAATTAAGGGTCACTTTAACCTGGAATATCCATCCATTATCTACAACCCTTTTGGAGGCTGGAGCCAATCCCAACTGTCATTGGGGGGAGGCAGGGAATACCCTGGACTGATCGCCAGGCAATCAGGGCTGACCTGTACATAAATAACCAGCATGCTCAAACAGTCAGTTTAGTCACCAGGGAACCTGACCAGCATGTTTTAGGACTGTGGGAGGAAATCGGAGTACCATGCATGCACACAGAGGGCATGCAAGCTTCACACAGACAGGCTTTGTCACCATCAGATTTGACCTGAACTGTTTGTAAAGGTTATTTTCCTAGCTCATATGGCCATATATTTAATACCCCCACCCTCCTCTGCACAATTACACTGCTTTCAAAAATATTCCTGTTTTTCCCTTTCTCCATAATACTCCTGTTAGACTGCTTTATGAGACTTAAACATGCTGCATTATGACAGAATATGTGGCATTAAATACAGATTACTGTGCCCCTACTTTACGATGAATGCCAAATCAGCATGTAGAAATCAGTGCCCTATTCACTACAGCAGTGACATAGTTAAACCAGGATAAGGCGACACGGCTCTGAAAGCTTTAAGTATGCATAACAAGACACAAAAGCTCATTAGAATGCAAGAGAAGGAGCAGAAGATGCCACAAATTATGCACCCAGAATAATGTAGCACCTATACAGATGTTATTAGCAGGTAACAGTTAATCACATCATTAAAAAAAATGACCTTAAACCTTTAATCCGCATGTTTAGAATGGGATTTTTTTTATGTGCAAAATACAGTCTATTTTGTAAAGGGCTAATAATTTAACATTAGCTTTCATTGTGAAGGTTTCCATTATTTAATCAGCAATAACACTAAAATCTGTTCAGTATCTCCTTCTCAAGTAGCTGTTTTATTCATGTGCCACCTTTGTCGTTGTAACCTGCAGTACAGAACACTCAGAAGCAATTAAAGGTACACCAGTGACAGTACTCTTCTTAACAGTGGAAAATGGACACTTTCACCCACTTTCAATGCCTTAGGAGCATGCAAGTTCAAATTTTAACACCTCTAAGAATGTACATTTTCAGCTTTGAGGCATTTGATGACACGAGCGAGGAAATTTAGCTGTCTGTGTCCTTGATTACATTTCTATTTGTCTCTAAAAGGTTTCTTGTTAGTTACTCTTCCTGTCTGCAGCTCCAGCTCACCTCTCTCTGCATGAACTTTTTTGTTATAAAGCTTTTCTTTACCAATAACTCATTTCATTAGTCACCAGCCCAGTCTCACATGTCTCCTCTTCATTTAGTTGTCTAAACACATCTCACCAGGTTCGTATTTTTTTTATTTTTTGTTTGTTTGTTTTTTCAGAATGTGTTTCACAAGTTTTATACTTCTGAAACTGCCAGCATTACAAACTGACTGAAATAACTGTGAGCAAGTTTTCAGTTGAACAATGAATCACTGAATTACACTTGTCTGTTGTTGTATTCACTCCAAACAACAATAGCCTGTTTAGTTTCACTGACAGAGATGAATGAATGTCTTATGTCTAAGAATTCATGCTAACAGTACACCACTCTCACTATGGGAGTGGGTAAAGTCAACCTGATATCATCTGATGACGATATAGCCTCTGGAGGTGAAGACCAACTTTCAGGGCTTCCTGTAGGATTAAGGATTTCCAACTAAGACTTCTTTTCCATGCACTGCATACAGTACAACAAATACCTTGAAGCTGAAGCCTGCTTATCCAGAGAAGATGATACTCCTTGCACTACAAACCAACTGCAGTGTTATGGGCGGGCCTCATGGGCCTGGGCCCACCCACTAGGTCATTTGGCCCACCCTAAAAGTTTGGGAGACAATAAACTTTCCTTGATTATACTTTTGTATTTTATACAGTAGCTATTTGCATGGAATCTAAAACCAAAAATACAATTTCACCTTTAAAACATGCAAACTCATGAATATGTAGCTTTCAGATGGGAAATCACAACCAATCATGTCAGGCCTGATTACGCTGCAGATGCTTGTAAAACTAGCTCAAGTGCGCTCATGTGCACTGTGTTTCTCAGCTAAGCAGCAGATAATCCATGAAGGATAGAGAGAGAACTACAGGTGAAGAAGAGAGGCTAAAGTCTCAACAGACTAAACTTCAAGGTTTAACCACCACCTCTCTCTCATCTGTGTCGCCCACAGTGACTGACGCTACATCTGCTGGGAGTCATGTGCCTGTTTCATAACTGGAATAATGACTCGACAGAATGTGACAAAACAGATAAGGGAAGACAGAAGTTAGGGCTGAATGTTCCCGTCTGATCTGAACATCTTCAAATTATCCTTAAAGCAAAAATGAAACGGCTTCTGATCAAAGATTAAACTGACGCTGCTATTTTCTACTCTTCCCATTGACTCTCCCCCTGTCTCTCCACTTCTCGCTCTCTCTCCACTCGTCTCTCTCTACAGTCAATAACCAAATGATAATTTATCTTAATCAGTGAAAAGAGAGAATTTTCCAGCGTGGAAGTTAAAATACAGTCCTGACGATTGATTTATGGGTCTTTAGCATAGCAGAAAATTTTAACTAACAGAATTTTTGCATTGGGCAATAAGAATTATATGCATGCTTGCACTAATAAATTAATATGATTGTTGGTTGTCATGTAAAGTAAAGTCTGCTGCTATCATAGGCTTAATGTTTTGAACATTTCTAGCATTTTCCTTTTAAAAGCAGGCTATAGAACATGTTTGTCTAATGGAAGGGGAACAGTTTAAGTTTCTGATACTAATAGGCCCATTCAGAATTACACGGACCCACCCAAAGAGATAATCCTGACAGTGTGCCTACTACAAACAAAAAATGAAATCTGCACATGAAATCTGCACTCGATCAATCACAAATGTTAATGCCCCACTGCTCAGTTTTCATTTCACGTGCTTACACAGCCAGATACATGTCAAACACTGCACTGCATCTTATTTAATGTTAATGCCCATCTCTCTAACTGCATACCCCTGTCCTCTTAAATGCCTGTTTAACTTTAAATCTGCCATTAATCACTGATAAAATGGCTCATTTTTTCCTCAAAACTACTTCAGATCTACCAGATCAAATAAGATTAATGAGATCAGTTTAATGTTGTTTGGGATAGTAAACAGTGTAGTGTAGTAGTCCAGTACTGTGCCATTTGTTCAGATACTGACCACTAACTTTATTTTATTTTTTTTCTAAACCTGCTTATAATCTAGCAAAACATAAAGGTTTAAACAAAGCACCTTATTTCCACTAATGTTCACTAATGAACCATTTCCCTCAATGTTTTGAATCTAAATGATAAAACAAGTGACAAAAGGAACATACACTAAGTTGTTTATGTATTATAAAGTGAACTCACAGGTACCAGCAGCTCTTCAGTTCCTCTTCTAGATGACCTGATGCACACTAGACATACACGGGGGTCATGGATTTCTTCTGCAGTGTCAGACCTTTAGAATATAAATGCAGTGGCAAGATATAAATGTGTACAAAGCAGCTGAAATCTCACTTGCCATTTTGCTTCGCTCTACCAACCTTTATAACGAAGTTCACAGAGGCTGAAACAGGGAGATAACACAACGATTAGAGTGTGTGACAAGTTACCCTTCCAGCCCACTGGGGTTAGATTTAGTGGATATGAGTGGAATCGCTGCAGCTGGCAGAACAGTGACATGTAAGACCAACTAATTTATTCAACTAAATTAGAACTTTGATATTTGCGGACTGCCACTTAGCTTCTGCTGCTTGACCTCAGTGAGTAAGAATCACTCTGAAATTAACATCAGCCACACAGCAGAAGTGGATTTTATAATCAGTGCTGCCCCAAAGACTAGTTCCTTTTTCCTTAGCAGTGTCGCATGTGCCCTACGAAGAAAGGCAATAGTGTACTCACATTTTTTGATGGAACAACTTTCATAACACATCTGTTTTGCAGTTCAAGTAATCTGATATTTAGTCATGTTTTTCTATTAACCAATCTACATATTCCCTGATCCTCAAAAAGAAAAGCCCTGATGCACTCCAGACAGTCTGGCTGCAGACCGTACATCTGTGACAGCCACTCTCATAGATCATTCGTGTGAGGCGCAGTCTCTGTGAGAAAGGAAGTGCTGTACTTTCCTGTTACAATCTATTTCCAGTTTTCAATTTAAAACAAAAAAATCAACTTTATTAAATCTGGCAATAACATACATTAAAATAACCATATTGCAAACATCACAGTCTTAAAAAACATTTCATGAATAAAACAGAATAAAAATCAGAGGTCCAACCTTGGATTAAATTATGTTTAAACCCGTTTTAGAAGTAGTTACATGAATGGTGGCTCACTTTAGCTAAGTTAGCTTTAGCTACAGCTAACATTGCCACACTAGCTATGTAATTAACATTACTGCATAAGCATAAAGACAACATAGCTATGTACAATATATAATGTAGCAACGTAACTTGCATAATTGCTTTGTGAGCTTAGCTTTAGCTACGTTAGTTACGCAGTTACATTACATAATCTATGTAAATTATGCTGCTAATAAAGCTAAGTAAGCTACGTTTGGTGTACCATGTTTTCATGAAGGATGAGCTTTTGTCCTGTAAGCAGACTTTCTATTCAACTTTATTTGATGTTTTGTAATCAGATTATGCTAATCAGGTTTTAACTTACAGCTTTGGGATCCTAAACTTTACCTTAATCCTTCCCTAACCCTAAACAGAAGTTTAGTTAGATATTTCAAAAATGTTAGCGTGTATTCTAACAGAGACAGCGTCTCACATGAACGGTCTGTGAGAGGGGCTGTCATTAATGAACAGTATGCAGCCAGACCCCTCTCAATTCACTTGCACTGTCTAGTCTCGTTCGGGTCCTTGTGTTAATGTGCACTCGATATGCAGCTCATTTAGGAGTATACCTCTCTCTGTCTTACCTCTCATTGGCCTACACTGTTGTTCTTACAAGTGCTGTCAATCGATTAACAGACTCATTTAATTTACAGATCACATTATTTAATCTATCAATTAATCACAATACATTGATAACATGAGCAAGTTTGCATTACAGGTTCATTTAACAGTAATAGCAATGAATGATCAGAAAGAACATGTTTGATCTGATCTGAATGGCATTAGAACCTTTTATAAAGGTGACACAGGTTTATATAAAACAGAATGGATTGCACATCAATAGATAATGTAGATGTAGTTTGAATGTATCTTAGCATCTCTCCATAGATGTCACTAGGCCCTCAGGCAAGAGGGGGAAGAAGAGACTAAGGACAGAATTTTCACGTATTAATCCGTCTCGGATGATGCTGATCTCTCTGATTAATTACATAATACAAATTAGGAGCACAGAAATTGTTGGAATATGTTTTTTTCAAATTTACAAAGCCATGGGGCATAGATAGCCGTTAGGCCATGCCCCCCTGTATGCGGATGGCCCGGGTTCAAGTGTGGCATGTGTCTTCATTCCCACATCTCTCCCTCAAAAAAGGGATGAATATGAGAATGATTGTTTGATGTGTGTGTATATATATATATATATATATAGTGCATCATGTTTTCTATGATTAATTCATTAAAATTCATCTCAGTTTTCAACAGCACAATTTCTTATGCAACCAACTAACAAAGGCATCTAGTAGTATCAGCCAGTGAAATAAATCTGCTTCATGAGTTGAGCTTATAAAAATGAAGTTATGACTTAAATAAATCTCAGTGAGATATTTATATCCCCTAACTGTTGAAACAATTAGGATCAGAGTAGAAGCATCAACAACAAAGGTTAATTTTGAATAAATCTTGCAGTCAAAAGGCTATGTTTGGCAATAATATAGCCTGTGGGAGCAACAGTAAACATTTCAAGGATTCCTTTTGAGTGTGTTGCCATTATTTACAGTCTGACTGGTTCATAAATATTTGGAAAGCCAAGTCATCGTCAAAGCCAGAACTGCATTTCGTTGGATTAAGTTCCTCCAGTTTCTACTCTCACACTGACTGTTTTCCTGCATACAGTCAAAGTCTACACAGACTCCATCAGCAATACTCACACTAAAACTCCTCAAACAGTAAAATGTACAGAATCTGTGGCTTCCAGCTGTTGTAAATGAGAAGTCATCCTCAGTACATCTAACATGCTCTGAACCTATAGACAAAATCTCCGAAGCATAATTATATCATAAAGTATGACAGTGAAAAGAGCTCTTCTACTCTTTGGTGTTTCTGTCAGCCTGGCTGGATCACAGTTGTACAGCCTACCAGATATGTGTCATACACAGCACCCACTAACAAGACCTTAACAAGCTACCCACACACCTCTGTCTCTGCAATGACAACCCACACCCACCCTCTCCTTTAAGATTCCTCTTTCTCTCACAGATGATATTCCATCATGACGCAGACATGAGGTGAGGTGTAATCAGGAAAGGAGCAAGTGGACAAGGTCAAAGTGATTAACCAGATTTCAGCAGATGAAGGCCTGCTGTCATGAAGCACCATGGGAGACCCTTGACACTTGTACCAAGGAGACCTGCATTATTCATCTGCAGCTCCACATCATCAAATGGCATTGAAGGCAGTCTAGATTAAGAAAAACCTCAGTGAGAAAAGATGATAAATGAAACATTGCAGTTGCCAAGCATATTTCTGAACTAGAAAAGCAACTGCATTTATTTATGTTATTTCTTTGAAATAATGTGCATCTAAGAATACCAGCACCACATCTCCAGACAAGAAATACAGCACGCTGAGTTTGTGTCAGTCATGTTTCCCATGTTGTATCTGTCAAAATAGCAAAGCTTGGCTTTATGGTATGGACAGAGTATAGAGCCTATACAAAAGTTTTCACCACTTTGAATGTTTTACCCTTTTATTTATTTATTTTATAAATCAGTCATAATAAATATTATTTGGCCTTTTGACAAAAATAAATGCAAATAAAACTCTGTCAAAGTGAAAAAAGATTTCAACAAAGTGTTTTAAAACAATGTAAAATGTGTAATGAAAATTAAGTGACTGCATAAATATTTACCCTCTTTGAAGTGGCTGACCTACCTTAACTGAGGTCCTGCCAATTGGTGCTAGTAGTTTCACAGTTAGTGAAACAGGGATCACCTGAGTGCAGTGAACGTGTCTCAAGTGATTTTAGCACTAAGACACCTGTGTCTGGAAAGTCCAGTCACTCATTTATCATTATTCCTAGCTACCATTACGCAGTGAAGACAAAAGAACACTGACCAGCTCAGAGAAAAAGTAAATGAAAAGTATAAGTCAGGAGATGGATACAAAGGCACTGGACATCCCCCAAAATTCAGTTAAATCCATCATCAAGAAAGGGAAGGAATATGGCACATATGTAAATCAATCCATCCATCCATCCATCCGTCTCCATCCGTTTCCTGGGGTAAGGTTGCTGTGGCAGCATGCTAAGTTGACCTATCCCTCTCACCAGCATATTTCCCAACCCCTCCTGAGAGGTCTCATGTACTCTGGCATATGGGATATGTAATCCTTTCAGCAAGCTCTGGGTTTACATTGGGGTCTCCTCCCAGTAAAACGTTCCCAGAAAACCCCCACGGAGAAGCCCAGGAGGCTTTTTAATCTGATGCCTCAACAACCTCAACTGTGGGGCTGAATCTGCAGGGGGGCTGAACTCCTGCAAGGCTTCCTGAACCCTTCACCCCACACGTTTTTACACGTCCAGGCTTGGGTCATTGATCAGTTGGTAAATTGAAAGCTTTTCTATATGGCTCTCTCCTCACCTACACTAGTTGTCATAACATCCACATTACTGACCATGACCTGAGACTTGGACACACTGATCCTTATCCCTACAATTTTGTAATCTGCTTCTAACCATCCAAATACCTGCTGGAGATCCCAGCCTAAAGAAGCCGACAGAATCACATAATTTGCAATAGCAGAGATGAAATTCAGAGGTCCCCAAGCCGGAAAACCTCCTCCTCTTTCTGTCTGTGCCTTGAGATCATATCCAGGAAATTTACAAACTGAATTAGTGACAAATATCAGCCCTAGAAAAGGCCAACATTTGCTGAGAACAAGTCTGACTCTCTGCCAAGTCACAGTGCCTCATAATCCTAATTTAACCCCCACATGAACCTTTGGGGACAGAACTGTATGTCTTCTACAAGTCCACAATATACATATATATACTATAGCAGCCCTATAAGGTTAAAGAGTTGGTCTGTTGCTAGCTCATGGAGTCTGTATTGTTCTTGCCGTATCAGTGGTAATTTGCTCAAGCCTACTTTACAGATTTTTGGAAAAAAACTTTCCCTGGGAGGCTGAGTAGCATGACACTTAGTTGGAGCAAATCCTCCAGTCCTCCTTTTCAAAAGTGGGAACTATTATCCTGTCCCAGTCCTCTAGGCAACACTGAAAAGATTTGCCAGCCAAGACAGCCAAGACAGCCCAACAATGTCTGACTCATTATCATCTCAGGGGGGAATCTCAGCTACATCCAGTGGATGCCATTTTTCATAAACGCTTACAATATTTCTTCAAAGTGACTACAAAAATAAACAATTAGGTACTTAAAATCAAAAGGTAAGCCTAGAGGATGACTTTAAAGAGAGGGTAAATAGGATTAGATACTGGCAGGGCTGTATTGAAACTTTTTCAAGAAATCATTTTGCAACCCAGCCAATGGTTGACTTGAGCGATGCACTTCTACAGAAAGCAAGGTCAACAGGGATATTGTTTGATGGGGAGG
Source organism: Cheilinus undulatus (assembly GCF_018320785.1). Taxonomy (NCBI): domain Eukaryota; kingdom Metazoa; phylum Chordata; class Actinopteri; order Labriformes; family Labridae; genus Cheilinus; species Cheilinus undulatus. The sequence continues at coordinate 16,853,965 of NC_054865.1, forward strand.
AGCTTTATTGACCAGCAGGCATCTCTGATCGAGGGCCCACTTAACACCTTTGGGAGGAATTTGAACTTTTGATTATGAGCCAGGTCCTCTTATCGAAAATCAGTGCCTGACTTCACAAAAGGTCCTTTGGCTGAGTGGACACTAAATCCCCCATCCCACTCTGAAGTCTTGCTGAAAGCATTCCCAGTGGAGTGCCATCTGTCTTACATGAAAAAGGGTTGGACTTGGTATTGAGGCCTGTTTAAGCATGCACACATAAAAGCTTAATGTGCGATGGTTTGATGATATAGTGATAATATGAAATCAACAATAGCCTATGAGACAAAAGTAAATGATAATCTCAAAGCAATGTTGATAATTAGCATACATCACACTAGTTTGGTTCATTTAACTGGCTAAAAATGTTTTCTCATAAAGGTGAATATTTGCAGGCTGGAGGTTTCCTGAGTTAGTAGACACTTATAGTAGTCTTCCTGAATTTGTTTTACTAATTGGCACACTGATAGAATATTTTCTTGATTACAGATTGTGGCTGTGATTGTTGCCAAAGGTAGGTACTTCTACTTAATACTGACTTAAAGGGGGAGAATATTTATGCAGCCACTAATTCTACATTACATATCTTATTTAATTGACATGACTTTATAGAAATCTTTTTTCATTTTTACATTAAAGAGGGTTTTTTTTTGTAAAAGAAAAAAAAAAAACGGTTTGTTCAAAAAATCAAATCATTTTGACCATGACTGATTTATTAAATGAATAACAAGCTAAAACACCCAAGGAGGGGAATATATTTTATAGGCACTGTAGGTGCAGGAAAGGTATATAACTGCAGAGATCTCACCAGAGTATATTTGAAATTGATTTTAAATAGAAGTCCACGTAGACAAAAACATTAAGAAAAAAAACAGAGTAGAATAAACAACAAACTTAAAAGAAAAAGTACATGAGAGAATGTATACTGTTACTGAAGAAAAGGAAAGAAAATCATACAAAACCTGAAGGATGCAAAGAATCTGACCATTATACAGAGATCTAAGCACCACTGTTCAGCTCCACGGTTCAGCAGTTGCAGGGTTTCAGGAGCTGTTGACCCGGAAAGTTGATAATTTCATCCTGTGCAGTGTATTATGGTGAAACACAATCAAGACCACATCTGTGACACCTGCTGACCTCTGAACAGAGAGTCAAGCATGACTAACTTTTTTCAAGCCTAAACAAACCCACTGGCAAATGGAGAAAATTGGAACTACTGTAGTTCATTGAGCTCTGGTAACCAACCCAAGTAATGGCTGCTGTTAACTAGCATATCATTAATCATAATGTTTGGATATACAAAGAGAGGATAGTACAGTTAATATAGTTGTTCACAGTCTTCTTTCCAGTTTTCATCAAGCCCAGCCCCTCATCCTTCAAACAACATCAGCTGTGACTCTGTGATCACCTAATCTGACATATTTGTGTAGACTGACATTGGTCAGCTCAGATTAGTCACTTGTTATTAGGTTGTTTTGTAAAAGATACATTGTTTTGATATAGTCAGGTAATTGACTCCAATGCCATGAATCTTGGTAGCATACAGTGATTGACCTAATGTGGTCCCAAATCACTGTGAGGCCCACACATGATTCTAGTAGATCATCTGTAAACTTGATAATTTGGCAGACCAGACAGTGCACTGAGAGGGTATTTAGATTCCCTTCACTTTCTTCTGTTTTGTAATGTTTCAGCCTGATGCTACAGTCATTTAAATTCACCTTTTTTTCCTCATTATTCTACACTCTGACGCATCTCAACAAAGTGAAAACAGAATTTTGGACATTTTTGCAAACCTATTAAAAATATGAAAAATCACTTGACATTAGTTTTTGCAAAACCACAATACTTAGCTCAGGTTCCTCCCATTTCTCTCAATCTTTGCTGAGATGTTCCTGCACCTCTGGTGGAGTCCACCTGTTGTTGTAAATTCAGTCTATTGGACATGATTTAGAAAGGCTCACACCTCTCTATAGAAGGCCTCACAGCTGACAATGCATATCAGAGCAAAAACCAAGCCATGAGGTCAAAGGAGACGCCTGCAGAGCCTTATAGACAGGATTATTGCAAGGCACAGATCTGGGGAAGGCTACAAAAAATATGTGGCACTAAAGGTTCCCAGGATCACAGTGGCCTCCATTATTCTCAAATGGAAGAAGTTTGGCACAACCAGGACTCTTCTGAGAGCTGATCACCTGGCCAAACTGAGCAATGACTGAGCTCCAGAGATCCTGTGTGGAGATGGGAAAAAGTTCCAGAAGTGCAAACATCACTGCAGCCCTCCACTGATCTGGGTTTATGGCAGAGTGGCGAGACAGAATCCTCTCCTCATTACAAAACACATGAAAGCCCACTTTGGTTTCACATGGAGTTTTTTGCAAACTCCAAATTGGCTTTCATTTGTTCTGCACTATGGAGAGTCTTCCATTTAGCCAGTCCTCCATAAGGAGGTACATCTGTTCAAGCAGATATACAAACTTGTGTCTGAGGGAATAGGCATTCACACGGATTAATGATGTACAAGGCTGCATCACATTCAGCAGTTTATTGGCTTAAGCTTCAATGGTGTACATTTTTTGTCATAAAAGCTTGTGTTACAGGAATCTCTTTCTTAATATAGTCCAAAGTAATCCATATAGTCCATCTGTTTTAACATTTAAACTTAGACTGGCATATGATCACCCAAAATGTAGAACTACATACTGATGCTTGTTTTTTCATGTAAATATCAGTTTAAATCCAACGCAAAACAATATGGCTGGATATTTTGGTGAAGTTACATGTCCTTGATTTATGGCAATCTTCCCTCGTTTCTGTCACTTTGATCTTAAACATTTATACCACTCAAGGTAAGCCAACTTTAAATAAATAGACTGGCCTGTAACTATAAGATGCATACTGGACTAGGAAGTACTTTTCTGTCATGATTAGTATGCCATCCATCGTATGTTGTGGTTTCTTCTGCAGGTGAGACTTCTCTAACTGAGTTAATAACTTCACTCATGGTGCAACATGTCTAATGCCCAAAGCCATTCGGGAAAACTTTGTAGATTCAGGGATCATTGTCAAATAATTTGGGTACAATTACAAACAATACTTAAAGTGATTGAGTACTGTTTACCAGTGATGTTATATACTGTGCTGATGCTATGCTGCATGTGTCAAGAAATACAGGAAGTGTTTCTGCCACGCGCGTACCAAAGCTTGTATCATTTCAGACCAGTGATGCCATCGATGACGTCCAAAGCCTCAGTGGACCCTGGTGTGCCTTACCTGAGCTCATGGTTCTGTATTAAAGGAACTATTTAGTATTGCAATTTCAAGTAGAAATAGCCAAAAAAAAAATTTTTGTTCCCATGTCTATAATACCCCAATAAAATGCTGCTTATGTAATTGATGTCTCTTGCTTCTGGTTGTTTGAATAGACAGTTGCTTTTAGTATCGTGCTTAGGTCAACTTTGAGTCATCCAGTTAAACACTGTACACTATACTGTATGTAGCCCAAGCACCTGTGATAGTAAATGAGAGACATTTTATTGCAGTTGCAAAATGTTATGTCTCTCTCACTCACTGCTGGAGCTGTCATCTAAGCAGCAGGAACAGGAGGATCTTAAATGTAACACAGGCACAGAGAGAAGTGATGGATTTAAGCCGGTTAAGTGAATTAAATGAAAAATGTATGAGGGGAACTGGCTGTTCCTAACTGGGAAAAAAGAAAAGTCCATCGATGTAAAAGACCATTTTAGATCCTCCTCTTTATCACTAACAACTTGCCAAATTATGAGCAACACATTCAAAGCGCTTGCATACCATAAAATTAAATTGATTTTCACTCAAAGTGACCATTTCAACTTCATTTTGATAAATTCTCTTCTATAATTTCCAAGTTTCCTTTCCCTAAACTACTTTACAGCAGTTACAAAATTGGCAAAGTTTCATAACTGAGCGGCGCCTTCAGTCATTCTTAATCTTCTTACACAAGCAGCCTTTCTTGCATATTTCTGAAACGAACTTGGCTTCCTTGTGCACTAATCTTTAACTGTAATAGAGTGCCATGCTACACAATAAATAACTTTCTCACAATACAAATGTTTTCAAACTCTTTTGTTTATTTTATATATTTCATAAATTGTCTAATAACCCTAAATGTAGAAGAAGGAAAGTAAGGCTGTGTTTATTTCTCCCTTGAAATAAAAAAATGAAGTAACTGAGTGCACCAAAGTTTGTATTTATGGAATCATATTTATTGATAACATTCAACATATCTTACTTACAGATATTTTGCTTAGAAGTTAACCATCACTTCACATCAACTGACAAAACGACACATCATTTCCCCAAAAATAGAATTGGAAACAAACAAACAAGGAGAAGAAATCCCACCGAATCATGACCTCATGCACCAATTCACCACCAAATCAAAATTAAAAAAACAATATGGCAGTTCAACTGGTTGTTAGTACATTGTGCAAATACAGTCATCTCATTAAAACAAGTAACAAGACTATGTAAAAAACAGTAACTACTGTAGAAACGTAGGGATAGCACAGACCTCAAATGTCTGCATGTGCCTGTTGTTTTTCTTATGGAACATCTTAGAAAATAAAAACATCCATCTCTGCGGTCATTCAACATGCAACTGGTCCAGCTCGTGTCTTTCTTTCCTGTCGTTGTTTAGCAGTATCATATTGTATGTTGTGCAGCGCTCAGCAGCACTACTGTCCAAAGGTACAGCTGAGGCTTCTGTCTGATTGGTGTCCTTTTGTGAATTGTTGCTCAAGGCTACGGAGAAGGAGGCGTCTTCAGAGAATTACAGGATCCTCCCTGGCTACTACCTGTGGTCCCCTGGTACTGCAGAGAAAAGACAAGTGAAAACAACTGTTAGGTCTGTGGAAGGAAACTGTATCCAACGTCAAAACACAAACAGATTCACATTCATTTCAATAAAATTTCTAAAAAATGACAGCTTTCCATCTTAGACCTGTGAACAAATTTACTCACCACCTACAGAGTTATGAATCAGGTACTAAAACAAACAGCTACATGTTTAAACTTTATGACATTAGTGAGGAAAGTTTACTCATGGACATAGACTACTTTTCTTTGTTTTATTTTTTTAGCCCATGCAACAAGAATCTTGTCCTGCCTTGGTCAGCAGACTGGCAACACTGGAAGTGTTACCCCTATAAATATTGTATGCCCCTGTCATGATGCTATCCATTTTTTTAACTGTGTGCACATTCATAGAGGGTCAAAAAGGTGGTGTGTCAACAATGGCCACTATAGAATCACTGAATGTAACACTAGCAATTTTGTGCTCTGAAAGGAAACAAAGGCTAAGAGTTGTTAACTCACTCCCTGTATATCAAAAGGAGGACAATGTGGACCTACTAATTAACAACAGTAGCTAAATACCATTATGTGTGTTACCTCTGCTGTATGTAAACACACAGTCCATCAGAAGGAACAAAAGGTTGAGTTTAATTGATTGTAAAATGTTACTTTGGTAAATGAAGATCAAAAGATGTGTTTTAATATCCAGTGGATTCACAGTTGTCTGAATGTTACTCTAAAAATATTCTTTTCAGCACTGACGGCGCCTTTCCAGATGTGTAAGCTGCCCATTCTGTAGGCACTAATGCAACCCCATACCATCAGAGGTGCCGGATTTTGAACTGAAAACAAGCTGGATGGTTTCTCTCCTCTTTAGTCAGCAAGACATGGCATCAGTGGTTTCCAAAAAGGATTTTAAAAGTTCCATTCATCTGACCACAGAACAGTTTTCCATTTTAAATAGGCTTTTCCCCAGAGAAGAGGGCAGGATTTCTGATTCGTGTTCACATGTGACTTCTACTTCACATCATACAGCTTTAACTTGCATTTGTGGATAGAACAGAAAACTGTGTCCACTGTCAGTGATTTCTGGAGGTGTTCCTGAGCCCATGCAGTGATTTCCAGTAAAGCATCATGCCTGTTTTTAGCGCAGTGTCGCCTATGGGTTTAAAGATCACCAGCATCCAATACTGACCTTTGGCCTTGCCCCTTTCCCCTTGCATTCAGACATTTCTCCAGATTATCTGAATCTTTTGATGATATTGTGTACTGTAAATGGTAGGGTATTCACAATTTTGAACTGAGGAACACTTTTCTGGAACTGTCTCACAATTTTTAAACACAATTTTTCTCTGATTGGTAAATCTCTGCCCATCTTTACTTTTAAGAGATTCTGAAAATGCTTCTTATACTCAGTGATGGTATTGACCTGTTGCCAGGTAATCCCACAGATCTGCAAAATGCTCCTCCAGCTGTTTTTTATTATTACCCAGGAGTGTAGTTAGGGATTTTGGCCCCCCACAAAGAAATTTACACAGGGACCTGTCATTATATGAATATCTGCGAATTTCAATATATTTTTGATCATCAGTTTCCCTATATCAGTTATCATTATTTCTACTATGGTTAAATTAAATATATGTGTTTTATTTCCTTCAGATCAGTTAATGTGTTTATTAGCCTGTTCCAAAAGTGTAAGACAATAACAATCACATGTCTTGGCCAGGATACTCTTGTAAATGAGATTATTTATCTCAATGAGGTTTTCCTGGTTAAATACATTTAAATGAAATAAATCAAACAGCAAAAAATGCTTACAATACTCTAACTTTATGCATCTGACACTGATGTTCTTTATAAAATAACAATATGCCAGGCGCTTTCATGTTTGAACGATATGCCAATCGTTTGGTTTTACTTACAGCTTCTTGTTTCCTCACCCAGTCACACCAAGACACTCTTGATTGAATAATGACTCTAATTAAAAAATAAATATATATATATAAAACTAATGGAAACATGCTTTTTATATCAGGTTCTCAAGGGTGCCCTGCCTACGGTGGGCTCAGCTAATCAGTAACCCCACCTTGCTACACCCATGCTAGTACCACTTACTTCTCCAGCCTTCTGTCGCCTTGTCCCTACTTTTTGAGTTATATAAGTTAATATTTTTCATGAAATGCTAAAACTTCTCAGTTTCAACTTATGTTGTTTTTGTTCTGTTGTGGATGAAATATGGGTTTATGAGATTATGTCTTTCTTTACATATTACATAGCACCCCAGTTTTCTGGGAACTGGGGTTGTATAATAGAGCCTCCAGGAATAAGGCAGACCAGTCGGCATCAGGAAACCTGTCACTGATGTCCAACCAAGCTATTTAAAAGATGTAAGAAAACTGAGGGTCATGTTAAATACAGTTGATGGGGCGTGTGTTTGATTCTTTCTCTACAAGAGCGTTTCATTCCTGTTGTCCATATTCAGGTCCAGTGCTTGGTGATGGACAGTGACGATGCAAGCTGGTAAAAATCTGGTTAGATGTGTGATTGGCCTGTAGGTGTTCACTTAGTTACTGAAACAGACTGCGCCACTACTCCTTTTCTATTTGCCCACTGCAAGCAATATGAATAAAGCTCTATGGACAAAGAAGTGTACTTAAGAAACAAACATGTAAATAGACCTTTCAGTGTGTTACTGTAAGACTTCAATTTTAGGGTAAGGATGAAGGGCTCACTATAACAGAACAACTCTGAGATGAATTGGGAGAAAGTTAACAAGAAATGTGGATTCTTGAGGCTCCATGGAAGATTTCAAAAGCTGAATACTCTAATAGCCCCAGAAGAAAACATAACAAGCTCAATTTCCAGTTTCCTCTGACTTTCAGTGTCTCTTTGTTTTCTGCAGGCACAGAGCTTTGATGTGCTCACAAAGACACAAAATAAAGTATTTTTTCAAGGCTGAGCGAACAGGTCGGAACAACCATCCTTCAATTTCTCAGCGGGACTTCCTCTTCTCTGCCGTCTCAGTTTTACTTCCATCATCACCATTTGTGCTCTGCATCATCCATTCTTCTGCAATAACTGTTCAATCTTAAGTTTTCCAAGGGTAGAATTTTTAATTGCATGCCAAATAAAACTAAAGGTGAACTGCCCACAGAGAGCTGAACAACTTCCGTCTGGAACCACATGTACCCACACATGCTTTGGTCTGAATCATATCAGAGTTTGGCAGGTTTAACTCCCATCATAACATCCAAAAGTGTACTTTCAGGACAAAAAAGAACAGCATCGATCTCTGAGGACTTTTTCAGGGAACAACTCTCTTTCACTGAAGATTTTTACTGCAGTGAAAGGAAAGCATCCTGATAAGAAAGCATCCTTCATGTTCTAGGCTATCCAGCCTGAAATGTCCTCTATCAAAGAAAGCTGATATGGCCATTTCTCCGTTAGCACTGACCAAAAATCATTTCACGGTCTCTTTGTATCAACACACTGTTATCAGTGAATACTAATGAGCACACGGTGCAGTAATGACGGGACAGTGATGAGCTTGATATCTCATTAATTTCCATGCTTTTCTTCTAGACAGCCTTGGCACTACTGTTTAAGACTCTCAATATCCTGTTTCTTAATACCTCAGTAATCAGTGTTTTTATTCATATCTTTTCTCTTCTCTACTTCCAATATTGACCACACTACTTGAAGAACTTGTTGGCACTTTACCATGATATGAGGTGTGTGCAGAATCGGGATGTAAATCTTACTTTGTTAGCCTGATCCCTGAAATTTTTACCCAGGAATAGATCTATTTTATAGTATTTGAAACATAGATTGCTTCTCACACTCACTGCTGCTCACAATCTTGGTTCCAGATCATCTCAAAGGTGCTCAATGGAGTTGAGGTCAGGGGTCTGTGGAGGCCAGTCAAGTGCCTCCACATCAAACTCATCAAACCATATCTTTATAGTCCTTGCTTTGTGTGCACTGGAGCACAGTCATGTTGGAATAGAACGGGGCCTTCCCAACACTGTTGCCACAAAGTTGGAAGCATAGCATTGCCCAAAATGTCTTGGTATGCTGAATCATTAAGATTGGCCTTTACTGGAGAGAGGCTCCTTAGCTAATTTCTTCATTTGCTCTCACTGTAGGAGGGGTACATTTTTTGTACCATAATGGTTTAGATTATATTTAGGAAAAACCTCACTGCACACTGATTGGCATGTCTCATTTGATTGACAGATATCTTGACAGGTAGAAACTACATTTCTGTCAACCAGAATGCTAGCTAGCTAGCTGACAGGAAGTCTAGCTTAGTGGGTGGGCTGTTAGGTTGATCAAAAATTTGGTTGAGACAGCGATTTCTATATGGAAGCTGGTGCAGATTGGCTTAAAGAGCTGTTTGCCTATTGTAATCACACATCATACAGGGTTTGTCCAATTCTCTCTACAGTTTATGAATTTTACATGGTGTACCACTTCATGGCTGAGTTGCTGTTGTTCCCAAAGGAATGAAATTTCAAAAAACTGTCTTACTGCAAAGGTGGCATCCATTGCAGTACCACTCTTGAAGTCACTGAGCTCTTCAGGATGACCCTTTTCTATCATTAGTGTTTGTAAATGTAGACTGCATGGCTAGGAGCTTTTATACACCTGTGGCAATGGGTCTCATTATAATACACCTGAATTCAACAATTAACAGGTGTGGACAAATACTTCTGACCATAAACGTATATTGTGTGTTTTCTTGTGACTCTTAGGTAATATTGCTATTCTTGTTTCCACGAAAAAGATCTGTTGTAAATTATGTGAGGAATCATTTTTCTGTTTTCATGGGGAAAGAAATGGATGGCCTGGCCTCTGCCAACCTATATACATTAAGCTCGTAAATTGAAATGTTGATCTCTTGTCTCATGTTCGTCTTTTGATGTCAAGCCCAAATGTTTTCAGTCTACAGCAAAAAAAAAGGAGCTGGCCTAACTGTCCCGATACTTTTGGAGGGGAGTGAATCTGAGGTGACAAGAACTTAAAAATATAATATACATAACACAGGAGTAGCCATTTTTCTATATATTGACATTTCAGTGCAAGAAAAAAAAAATCTAAACACCTAATTCTGTACCTTTATGTAAGCGTAACTACACGTCTTGACAAGATAGGAGTAAAAGAAAGACTTGGTTGATTTAAATTTTTGCAGTGCAGTGGATAACCACCCCAGGGCCACACCTGCATGCTGTCAGAGCTACACAACAGTTCTGACAGCCTCAGAAGAGAATTCTATTGCACAGAAGCAAAAATTTTGTTTGTGTGAAATCTGGTCTGCATGCATGAAAACACATGTCACAGCAGAGTCATCTCACCTCAACAAGAGGATGCCAGTGGGCGACAGGCTTTCGAGGATATGTGAGCATTTCACTCCAGTGGTCTCGACCGAGGTTGTCTGCATCGTTGCCAACTCGACACACACCGATGACCTCATTATGGCCTACACTGTGGGCGTGAGGAGGGAGAGAGAGAAATAATGTGATCACGACTGACCCTGCATTCCTAAAAGATGATACAGCATACCTAAAGAGTGAGAAGAAATAATGGAACGCAAACCTGTCAAACTATTTATGTGACAGAGAAAGTTATTGCTTTGCCCTTTAATTTTTCATTCCTTTAGTCATGCAGTAGAATAAAGTTTGAAAATGACTCATGCAAAAGAGCAGCAAAATACTTAATGACTCCTCTGGTAAAAGCTTCTAACCGGTCATAGTCCATCACGGCAATCAGCAGGCTGATCTGCTCTATATTTTCTGGAGGGACATCAAAGACAATGGCCTCATTATAGACGGGATTCAAAGTGTTCCGCTTAGTCGACGTCTTCCTCTTCTTCAGTCTGCGCCCGTCACACATTAGTGAAACCTTCACATAAGGGTCTGAGGAAAAGAGAGAAACAGAATGGCAATCAGGCTTTATTTTTCATTCAGTGTATAATTGAGACTTTGTACTGACAGGTAGAATGACTTTTTTAATTACCAGATGCACCAGTGATATCCATGGCTTTAAGATTGCGAGCCTTTATCATCGTGATGGTCAATCTGCCAGCAGTGGGCAGGTAACAGAGCGAAAACATAAGATCCCCGAGGTCCACATTATCCTGAAAGATAGCACAAAATAGCATGAGCTATCAGCTGCATTTCCCCCAAGTTTCTGTTGCTTAAAACAGCAAAAAGCACCTGGGCAGTCAAAAATAATGAGAGTATCTGAAGCACTACTTGTCACTACTGCTGCTAAAAGAAAAAAATAAAAATAATTGCATGACCAGCTGACATTTTGTTCCAGAGTTCAACCGTGTTAGAGCTACGGAAAAGTCTCTTCTGTCACATTGCATAGATAAAAGCCTCCCACATTTCAGCCAACATGGCGACTTCTGTTCAGCTGCTGAGAGGCATTGGCTCTCTTATCACTTGCTCTTAAAATAACTCAGCTAAACATGCAAGAACCAGGAAAACACACAAACGTGTCTGCTGAAGACAACAACTCCTACAGCTGAGTCTCTTGCTGATCCACCAGTACGTCGGAAAGGTTGTGTTGGTGTTTTGAGTCAGGTGCCATCTGCTAATAACTTTCAGTGCAATCATTTGTAAAAGGAAGGCTGGTGAGATGTATCAGTGTGTGAAAAAACTGTAGTGATTTGATGTGGAAAAGCTGCTTCCTACATTATGACTGAAGCAATGATACATAATAATGTCAGAACTTTAAAGTTATTACAAGTGGGATCTATGACGAAATAGCAACTTTTTTTGCACAATTCTGTGTTTTTTTATGTTGACAGACAGTGCCAAACTCAGGGGGTATTGATCAACGTCAGTTTAAAGAATGGCCACTCTACTGAAGCAGTTGTCTCTGGTAATGGGGCACAGACAGTGTTCTGAAGGTCTTGGTCAGGGTAGGGAAGGGCACAAAACCAAGTTCTAGCAGATGGAAAGGCACATTGTAGAGTGCTCTGCCAAGTTTGGACCAATGAAAGGCAACCTTAAGGGCACTTAAGGATGCGTTGTCCAATGGAAGGGCAGCCTCTAGGGCCTTGGTTCTCAACTGGTGGGTCAGGGTCCCAAAAGAGGGTTTGAGAGCCACTTTCAGAGGGTAGTGGATGTGTGCCTGAAAAAAAATAATCCAGTGAGGAACACTCTCGTCATACATTTAACCATAATGAATGGATATACTGTACAGCTTTACTTTGCAGAGAAGGCTCTGCTCAAAAGATACTCTTTGGGTTAGTCAAGCAGCATGCTCAGGGTTTCCAGGGAGTGCATGGCTAGAAACGTCCATATGGATAGATGAATTTATGACAATGTGTACTGAATTCAGTACAACCAGTTCAAGAGCAATTAATTCACAGTAGCATGAATATGAATATGATGATGCAACAATGTTTATGCTATAAAGGTGGAGGCTGGGGTGGAGGAGGTTAAGCTTTGCCAGCAACAGCAACGTGGTGCATCACCATTAATGTACTTCATATAGGGATGGAGAAAAAAAGCTGTGATTGGCTATGGGAGCTGGGAGGTGGGATCAGCTTGCCATCAGCTAATCACGGCTGTGCATCTGACTTCCATGTCCTGCATGAGAAAATGCTAAGCTTCATATTATCGGGTCGGTGTCAGGCAAAAACCTTGTATCTCCATGTTTCATGATTTCAATATTTTTTACATAAATCTGAACCATTGGTCCCCCTTTACATCTATCATTGGGTTTTAACCAATTTCAAAGAAATGAAAAGTGTTAAAAAAAAAAAAAAAGATGCTGACTATGGCCATTTAATGTTGAATAAATTGAAAAATACAGCTTTTTTTTCACTCCCTGAAAAGGGTTGATTTTGGCGATATGAATTGGGGATATTTTTTTCATTTTTGAAGCTGGGTTGTTCAAGGTACTTAGCAATAGCAGTGGCATTAGCCTCTAGTGGTAGTTAGTCTTGCCCCTTTAAGCATGGCATGCTCTGGAAGCTATAGGCTATACCGTGCTACTGATGGCTATAGTTTCTCTGTATTATTTAGGAAGTTCTTGGAAAAATAATGAATAAACAGTTTGGTTAAATTGTGACCTGGTGTTGTAGGTGTAAAAACTGAGCCCATGAACCTGGAAAGCTACTGTTGACATGAGTTGGCCTTCACAACACTTCTTCAGGATATTGTCAGAGGACACCTGCAGCCTGCATCACTCCCAATCCAGAGTACCCTTCCTTACTGAACGCTGGTGTTTCACTTCAACTTTCTGAAGATAAATTGGAAATTACTGACCTCCAACAGAAGAGCTGAGTGGAAATTTGTCACCCAAGTAAGTTCATGGCTGTTGCTTTATTCTTCTATTTGCTGACAACTAGACAAGCTTCAATAGGTTTACTCTAGGAAAACATTACGTCAGCTATTGAATTAGAAAACTAAGCTGAAATAACAAGTTTTAGTTTAGTTTGTTGACACAAACAGCTGTTCGGATATGCTGAGGCAAGGGGCAATGGTCACTGAAATCTTTGGAGGCAAATGGCACCACTAATGCCAAATAGGTCATACAACCCAACTTCAGAAATATCTAAATGTCCCTTTAAGGGATGCCTCCATCTTTTTGCTTTGTTGGATCTTTTGTTCCATTTCAAGTCCAGACTGTTGCATTTTTCATCAAAAACATTTGCTGCTAAATAAAAAATGTATTAAATTTGGGTTGCAATTTGCCATTAATGAAGCTGTGGTTGGTCCTGATGCTCAACCAGCTGTGAACCACTGCTGTAGCACACTTCATAGTGCTATGTCAACTGGAAAAGTATGAAGGTACTTTATCACATTTTATCCACTCTTAGGTCACCCTAGAGGGCTCTTTACCATATTTTGTCTGTTGGATGGGCATCCTAGAGGATACTAAACAACATTGTGTCCAGTGGAAGGGCATCATAGGGGCTTCATCACACTGTGTCTACTGGGAGTGCACCCTAGAGTGCACTTTATCATATTTTTATGTGCCATAGGGGGCATTCAATAGGGCACTTTCTTCTGTACTTTTTGGAACATTGGAGCACCAAGGGAGACGATCTCCCCCTGCTCCCTTCTGAGTCCACCAGTCCTAACAGAGGTACATTTGAGGAAAATCTTTTGCTGTTTAGTCTGCTCAAACTGTACAGCACAGTGAGGTTTTGGTTCCAGGGTACATTGTGTGCTTTCAGCTGGCTGTGGTTGATGCCTTCACAGCACACTTGCAGAGAGGAAGCAGATATGTAACTTTCCACTCATAACAGTAAGACTGACAGATATATTGGCTGTCTGCCAGCAGGAGAGATCAATGGCCTATGACATTTAATTTTCCCAGCAGGCCCTAAGTGTCTCACACACTTTGACACTATGGAGTGTTTTGCAGAAAAGCCTAGACACACTAAGAATAATGCAGCAGACATTGGCTGCATTCACACTGCTGGCTAAAGTGACCTGAATCAGATTTTCTTGCTCCTAAACGAGTCAGATTTGATGACTTTTGACAGTGCGAATAGCAGAAGTCGCATGGAATCTGATCTTTTTTTTTTTTTTTTTTAATCAGATTTGGGACACTTTCATGAAGGTCGTCTCTTTAGCAATGCAACCCTACTTCTGTAAGGCCAGGTTGCACTGAATATGACTTAAACATCACTCATCACTGCTCTGCACTGGCAAGACGGGTGGGAGAAGTGGGCTTACATGACAAACCATGATGAACAGACACAGGCTGTCACGATCAGGGACGAGCCTGCTGCAGCAGATCATCATGTTTTTCAAACTCAGAGCAAACTGTGATATCAGAAAAATATGAAGATCTTCAAACACATAATCCAAAATAAAAACATACAGCTGCAGTGAAGAATCAGGAAGAACTGGGAGAAAAAAATCAGAGCATGAGTGTGCAAATTAAAGAGTGAAATATCACTGATCTGAATATATTAATTCCAGTTTCTCCATTTAAGGGCATTATTTCTGATATATGGTGTGTCTCAAAGTTTAGGACATCATATTCCAGCTGTAACTCCAAAAGTACAAGGAGAGTATAAATGTGGACATAATTGAAGTCTTATACATACAAATAAGTAGAAGTCTTCAGTGAGTTGTTTCATCTCTGGTGTATGATGATAACTTTAAAGCATTTTTATATACTCCACGATCATATATTTATGGGTCTTTCTCCCTACTCTGTGAATAAGAGATCTGATTGGTCAGTACATTGAATGTCCTACAGGCAGATCTCTTATCCCAAATATACTGGGGTTGTTTTGGAGCAAGGTTATGTGTTCAGCACGCCATGGTAATCCACCCAGGTAAGAAATGAACAATCTTTGTTGTACTGAAAAAGATGACCCTGAAGTTATAACTGAAGGAGGGCACTTTGTACTCCTGCAGGGAGTTGCATGCTCATTTTGCATAATGGTATAATCTCTCTTCATATTCTGCAATGTCTTTGTTGTCTTTTTAAGCATGCACAATTTTTGAGTTCAGTACTAGTTCACACCAGAGTCTGACACAGGTCACATGTATCTTAAAGTAATATGAACAGCACAACAAAGCAATTGGATCTTAGAAAAAAAAACAAAAAAGCTTTCATGCTTCAGTGTAAGAGCAGCAAAAGACACTTCGGTTATGTTCAAACTGCAGGCAGATGGGACCTAGATCTGACCTTTAGTGACAGTTTGAACTGTACAAGTCTGCTGATCTGATCATTTTTAAGTCAGATTATGTGGTCTTATAGTGTACTCAAGTAAATGTACAGTTACTCTGGTTAAAATTTACTCATGTAAAAGTAAAAGTACGTCTATAAATCTACTCAAGTAAAAAGTATTTGATTAAAAGTTTACTTTAAGTACTGAGTACTGAATAGCTACTAAAGAACTGTATGATAAAATATCACAGATGCTCTTAAGAAGAACAAGAGAATATATCTCAAACCAGGTTGTTCAGGTAAATCACATCTGTACAATAAAGTAAGACATAGCACAATTGTTACTGTTGATAGACTTACATAGAATAAGATTTGGCACTTTAAACACATATGTTGGTCTAAACAACAAACAGCTAAACTACACTTTTGAAAGTCTAAAATATTTTAACATATGACAGAGCTGCTCTAACTCTTGAAAATTTGTGGCAAGCTTGGTCTCCTCTGGCAAGAACAAAACAGAAGTTAAAGTTATAGCAACACGATTCATACTGATGAAGATCAAAACTTCCTTTAGGAGCAGCTAAAGTCAAAACCTGACTGAGTGGATAACTTCACTTATTGTGCAAATGTGTCTCATATCAAAAACAACAACAAACATGAGCAAAAGAAACCCAGCATGCATCAATGTACAGCAGAAAACATTCAAACCCAATACAACACAAATAAATACATCTAGAATATATATACATGCTCTGCCCAAGGGCATGATGGGAAACTCTGCCCACAATAATTTCAAAGCTGAACCAACACTGGTGGATCAACACTGTCGAAAAACTCCAAAACCGAAGACCATTTCACTCAGAATAACACTTTGGGAGTTAAAATCAAATCTGACATGTTTAACCCTGAGATATTAACACTCCAGTTGTTGCTGTTTTTGGGTGTGATGTTGAATCATTCTCTTGCTAAGTGCTACTTTGTAGTACATAAAACCTTAAACTGGGAATACGTTGTACTGGCAAATCACAGCACTTCTGTTCTGATACAGTGTCTTAGCTGATGGGTCTGTGAGAGTGGTGGTCAGGGCTGTTCGGTCTGCAGGCAGACTAGTTTGGCTTACAGTATATACGGCAGGTTCCACTGCACAGCTGTGGCAGCATGAAACCATGAACCACACACAGACGCATGTCAGTGGGCGCCACATTAACTTCCACAAAGACTGTGATGTGTGACACCTGTGTCACTGTGATTCACGCTTACAGTTCAGTTGAGGGCTAATACAGGCCATGTTCAAAACACGATCTGCCCGGCACAATGCTAACTAAGATTTGGGCAATAAATGTGAATTAAGCATCACAGTTTGCAGTGGGAAAAAAATCCTTATGAGTCATGCTGAATAACTGTCATACATTATTTAAAAAAATGTGCTTTTGGACAAAGGTTAACTGAAGGTTTATTGAAGTAGGAGTTGAATACCTTAGTAAAACAGAATCCCTTTCAATGACAAATTTTGTAAAGATATACATGATGATGTAAATGTTTGGATGGAATCTATAGAATATTTAATGCCATTATTGAAATGGGTCTTTAAAAGAATAAGTAGATTCTACTGTTTTCTTTAAACCTCGCATTAGCGTCCTCTGGGATTAAGCTGTTGCTTTATCTGTTATCAGTACATGTGTGCGCCTGAAGATTTAATTTCTTAAGACATAAATCCCCTTGTATCTTGTGCATTTCTTGTTACTATCAGGATCACATATTCAACCAGGCTATGATAATGCATTTTAATTTTCATGATGGATTAACAAACAGGCCCTCCAGAAAATGCTTTCAACATCCCAGAAGGATCATGTGGGCTCAACATGCCTCACAGCCCATAGTCTTTGTGCACACAAGAGATCCAGGTAGGAGGAGATAGCCTAGTGCAGTTTTTCATGTGCTTAATAGTCCTTGATAGGCAATAGACAGTAATCAAATCCTGTAGGTATTAAAAAATCACACTGCAAGTCTCTGATATTTATTCTATATTCCAAAGTAACTCAGAGAAAATGGCTTTTTTAATTGCTTATCACTTAAAGATAAGGCTAGAATGTTGAATAAAACAGAGGAAATCTACACCTCATAATAATACACAACAGTCATTCATGAAGAAGTGAAATATGCACCATTTTATAGATCTGGTTTTACCCTGTGGTAGCATTTCTATTTTCTAAGGGTAAGGCCATGGAGGACAAAAAAATCCATCTTAAAACACATTCATAAAAATATGATCAAACATTTTTAACCAACTTTTGTTGGGTTAAATCTTGTTATCAACTTCAGTGCTGATTAAAACTCAAATATTTAATAATTGTAAGGATATGAATCATTTAAATGCCATTTTTATTACATGGTGTTACTGTTATTTTTATGAATACATAAATAAAAGAATAAGGGACTTGTCAATAAAATAAATGTTGGTGTACTGGGGTGTTGTTTTAAAATCATGGTACAGGGTATCAAAGTTAGAAATGAAATTAACTTTAATGCAAAGATGCACTGTGCAGATTTAAAATTTACTGCATGTCAAGGTATACTGTAGTAAGGACAAAAATAGCCAATAGCCACTTTATTAGGTACACCTAGCTAGTACTGGGTTGGACCCGCTCTTGCCTTCAGAACTGCCTTAATTCTTCATGGCATAGTTTCAGCAAGGTGTTGGAACCATTCCTGAGATTTTGATCCATACTGACATGAAAGCATCACGCAGTTGCTTCAGATTTGTCGGCTGCACATCCATGGCACAAATCTCCTGTTCCACCACATCCCAAAGGTGCTCTATTGGATTCTTAAAAAAACCCACAAAAAAAAAACCATAAAAAGAAACCAAAACTATATATATACAGTTGAAACCAGAAGTTTACATACACTATATAAAAAGGCATATAAACTTTTTTTCTCACAGTCTAACATGAAATCAGATTAAACTTTTCCTGTTTTTGGTCAATTAGGATTACCAAAATTATTTCTATTTGCTAAATACCAGAATAATGAGAAAATGATTTTTTTAAGACAATTTTTATTACTTTCTTCAAAGTCAGAAGTTTACATACACTAAGATTACTATGCCTTTAAACAATTTGGGAAAGTCCAGATGATGATGTCATGTCTTTGGAAGCCTCTGATAGGTTTATTGACAACATTTGAGTTAATTAGAGGCACACCTGTGGATGTATTTTAAGGCACACCTGAAACACACTGCTTCTTTGTGTAACATCATGGGAAAATCAAAAGAAATCAGCCAAGATATCAGGAAGAGAACTGTGGACTTGCACAAGTCTGGTTCATCCTTGGGTGCAATTTCCAGATGCCTGAAGGTGCCACGTTGATCTGTTCAAACAATTATACGCAAGTATAAACACCATGGGAATGTCCAGCCATCATACCACTCAGGAAGGAGACGGGTTCTGTGTCCCAGAGATGAATGTGCTTTGGTCCGAAAAGTGCATCTCAACCCAAGAACAAAAGCAAAAGTCCTTGTGAAGATGCTGGCTGAAGCTGGTAAGAGTGTGTCATTATCAACAGTCAAACGAGTCCTGTACCGACATTGGCTGAAAGGCCACTCTCCCAGGAAGAAGCCATTACTCCAAAAGAAACATAAAAAAGCCAGATTACAGTTTGCAAATACACACAGGGACAAAGACCTTAATTTTTGGAGACATGTTCTGTGGTCTGACGAAACTAAAATTGACCTTTTTGGCCATAATGACCATCGTTACATTTGGAGAAAAAAGGGGAAAGCTTGCAAGCCTGAGAACACCATCCCAATTGTGAAACATGGGGGTGGCAGCATCATGTTGTGGGGTTGTTTTGCTGCAGGAGGGACTGGTGCACTTCACAAAATAGATGGCGTCATGAGGAAAGAACATTATGTGGAAGTACTGAAGTAACATCTCAAGACATCAGCCAGGAAGTTAAAGCTTGGGTGCAAATGGGTTTTCCAAATGGACAATGACCCTAAGCATACTGCCAAACTGGTTACAAAGTAGCTTAAGGATAACAAAGTTAATGTTTTGGAGTGGCCATCACAAAGCCCTGATCTCAATCCCATTGAAAATTTATGGGCAGAGCTGAAAAGGCATGTGCAAGCAAGGTGGCCTACAAACTTGGCTCAGTTACACCAGTTCTGCCAGGAGGAATGGGCCAAAATTCCTGCAAACTATTGTGAGAAGCTTGTGGAAGCATATCCAAAACGTTTGTCCCAAGTCTTACAGTTTAAAGGCAATGCTACCAAATACTAATAAAATGTATGTAAACTTCTGACTCTCAAGAAAATAATAAAAAAATGTCTAAAAAATGATCTCTCTCATTATTCTGGTATTTAGCAAATAGAAATAATTTTGGTAATCCTAACTGACCAAAAACAGGAAAAGTTTAATCTGATTTAATGTTAGATGGTGAGAAAAAAAGAAAAAAAAGTTTATGTGCCTTTTTATATGGTGTATGTAAACTTCGGGTTCAACTGTATATATACAAACACAGTGCTGAACAAATTTATTAGACCACCGGTCATAAAAACAAGAAAACATAAATATTTGGGAAATCTTTCAGAAACTTGTTTAAAACTAAAAATGTTATTGTTATTTATTTGGCAAATAACAAACTGAAAAACTAAACAGTCCATAATAAACAAAAAACTTCATATTTTGTATGGCCTCCTTTAGCCTTGATAACAGCTTGCATTCTTGCTGGCATTGTTTTTATGTACTTTTCCACAGTCTCTTTTGTTATTGAGTACCAAATAGTTTCTAGCTGTTCCCACAGACTTGCTTTAGATTAAACTTTTGTGCGATCAATCCTTGAATCTACTAAATCCCAAATTTGTTCAATAGGATTCAAATCCAGACTTTGACTTGGCCAGTCCATCAGTTCCAGTACTCCAGATTCCTTTTTCTATGTCAAATAGTCTCTGCACAGCTTTGAAGTATGTTTGGGGTCATTGTCTTGTTGGTATATGAACCCACGACCAATCAGATTCAGTTCAGATGAGTCCATGATGCACTAAGATGTTGTGGTAGACGTTCATGTTCATGATACCGTCGATTTTCATTAATTTGCCCACACCGTATCCATAAATGGAACCCCATACCATAATGGAATCTGGCATCTGGCATCAAAACGTTCTCCAGCTTTTCTGCGGACATAAACACGATGATGCTGACCCAAGAGTTCAAACTTGGACTCGTCCATCCAGAGTACCTTCTTCCAGTCATCAACAGTCTAGTGTTTGTGCTCCCTGGCAAATCTGAGGCATTTCTGGATGTTTGCAGGCCTCAATAATGGCTTCTTAGCAGCTAAACCTTGTTCCGTCAGTCGTCAGCTTATGGTCATTCTGGAGACTTTCTCAGACTCTGATCTAGAAGCATTCATCTCTGTCTGAAGATCAGCAGTGGTCTTCCTTCTGTCTCTAGTACTTAAAATCTTTAGGTGTCTGACATCTGCTTCAGTTAACTTTCGTTTCCTGCCTCTTCCTTGGCGCATTTTGTAAGTACCAGTCTCGGCAATTGACTCCAAAGCATCCTTGACCACACTGTGAGAACACTTTATGTCTTTCCCTGTTTGTCTCAAAGAGCATCCAGCATCATGAAGTGCTTTAATGCGGACTCTTTCATCTTCAGTGAGCTCTCGATGTTTTATCATTTTCAACAAAAATGAGGTATTTCAAACTGAATTCACCTTTTTATACCCACATTTGAGCCGACTCACTGGGCTTCTCTGAGAAGTCAGAAATTAACCAAGCATAACATTCAACCACTAAAACTCATTTTTCTGTTCAGGAATGCAAGTAAATAACTATAATTTGGCATATTAATCGAGAAATATTAATGTGCTTGACTATTTTTTCAGTTTTTTTGTAAATCAGTAAATTTGAAAATTCATGAATAATAATAAATAATTATATCTTAACATTAAAACTATCATTTGGCTTAAAGAGCTTCTACATATTGGTGTATTAACCTTTGCAGAAACATAAAAAAATGATTTTGGTAATTACCCATGCTGTTAATTTAGGGCAGCTGTGGCATAAACCTTACTTTGGATGGTGGTCTAATAAATTTAATAAGCACTGTATAAATATATAATCATGCACACACACACAAATATATATATATATATATGTGCATGATAAAAAAAAGTAA
The DNA here is from genome assembly GCF_018320785.1 of Cheilinus undulatus. NCBI lineage: Eukaryota > Metazoa > Chordata > Actinopteri > Labriformes > Labridae > Cheilinus > Cheilinus undulatus. The sequence goes on from NC_054865.1 coordinate 16,875,663, forward strand.
AAAGCAAAAAAAAAACCAATAAACACTCATTTTAGCAAAAATGTCTACATTGACAACCAAAGTTAATTTCAGAGCTTTACAAGCTGAGTCTAAAATTCAGTAAACAACAATAAAGCATGCAGTCAGTCCCCTCATCAGTTATTTCAATCATTAAAATTTCAGTTTCATAATCAGTCAATCTAGTGATCATGACAACTTGCTCCATTCTTTGGGAAACATCATGTCATTCCTTGTTCCTGTGTCAGAGATGATTAGCTTTTATCTGAGGGTAACCGGCATGTGCTCAAATGCATGAGTGCAAGTGTGTGCAAGTGTTTGTGCAAGTTTAAGCTTGTGTGTGCTCTGCATTTCCTGTGTGCAAGTGAGAGAGCAAGAGAGAGAGAGAGAGAGAGAGCGATTACAGCGTGGAGGACTGAAAATGTTTCTCTCTGGATCTCTGGCTCCCATCACCACCTGTCACATTTTATTCTGTTCTAACTGTGTAATATCGATTCCAGATCAGTGACAAAGTGCAGAAACATTAGCACTCTCCCAAAAACAACATGAATTTAATAGCTGACATGAAAAACTATCAGTACTTTAGAGGGAAAAGGGATTTGGGCTCATCCAGTGCTTTACCAGTCATCTGACTACTCAAAGGGCTTTTACACCGTAGGTCACTCTTACCCATTCACACCATTCACAAAGTGACGGTGGAGGTTGCTGTGGAAAGTGTCCATCTGTATAAAATAATCCCTTTCATTCACACTCATACTTACTCACACGCTACTGATGCAGCAGCGGGAGTGTATTTGTGGTTAAGTGTCTTGACCATGGAAGCGGCATGCAGAAGCTTGGGATCAAACCCCCAACATTTAGCCCTGACGTTCAAGGTCCTGATCTCACATACTGACCACATAATCGTCTCAAAGGCATTTTTCAGCATTTTCTCAGTTGAGAGCTGTGATTGTTTCTAACTCTAAAGTTTAGCTAATTATATGTGCATACAAACATCAGCTTATGCTAAATGTCAGACAACCTCTTTAAGAATACATTTGAAAGCCTTATTCAGATTATTAACTTCAAAAACCCACTCTTCTCTAATGTCCTTTAATGTTAATTTTAATCTCTTTTCCCCTAATAGATGAAGCATTAGCTTAAGTAAATGTTGTTGTGCACTGATACCCTGCATCATACAGTCTTTGTCTTCTCACAAATTTTATTGGCATGGCCACTCTAATGGCAGAGACCCTCTGAATTATGCATGGGCTTCTCCGGCCGATTCCCCATGGTACTGACTGCACACAGTGCAAGGTCATGACTCGCTTGCAGTCAAACGTTTACACAAAGAGCATGGGCTTTTCCGCCCCTCATGTGTAGGGAACGTTAGTACTTGTTATCTCACCATAACAACATATGAACTAAATATCAGTCACATAGTTGTCAGTCAGAAAAGCAATCGCCATATTATATCAGTAAGTCAGTTATGCTGAGTATAAAGCTCCACAGACATCAAAGTTCAGCCAAGTTCTGTTGAGCTGATGAAGTGAAATAAGATTAGAGCCCATAAATATCAAATGCACTTTAAAGGCTGTGCCTTGTTCAATCTCAGAACCCACTGGCAATCATCATCTGTCATTGTGTGATAGGCTATATATTTGACCCTGGGAAGCAAATGCTCATTTTAGGGGAGCTCCAGTGAACCCAGTGGGTGTCTTTAAATAATTTCCAGCCAAGCCTTTCTTTCTTTCTTTTCCATGTGATTTATCAGAAAAAACTAATGCCATCATATCTTTATAACAGCTTCATAATGTCATAGAATCATGCATGTTCATCTGTCGAGTGATCAAGAGTAGAATTAAAGTTATAGAGTTGGTTCACTCTGACAGGCTGGCTGAATTACAGATATACTAGGAGAGGAAAGCAATGCTTTCTGTATTGAAAAACCAGACTTCAATGAACAGATTCTAAATTTTAATGAGAATCTGTTGAATTCACTTTTTTAAAGGAGTAGTTCATGTATTTTAAAAGGTAGGGCTGTATGACACACAATGTCATAAAAATAATAATAGAAATTTTGATTTCTGTTCAAACCCAAGTATTTAACATGATCAGTCATTGGTTTTACAACATCTTCTGATTTCAAATGATGAACAAAATCACTGTATTGCCTTGAACAGCAGCCACAACTGTGTAACAAAATTTATACCAAGTTAGGTCCAACTCCTTGAAGTCCCTGTTAAGTGAAAAAAAAACATCTGTATTTTATTTTTTTTTTTTTTTTTTTTTTTTTTTTATGGCCATTGTGTTAAGAGCCACCAGGCAAAATTTCAGTAATAAAAAATCCTGAATTTAAGATTCAAAATCATAAAAAATGAGGTAGTTAAATCTGCTCTAGGAAGGTGTGGCGGTTAAATGAGCTGAAGCCACACCCTCTCACGAGAAATAAGATCCTCTAAAGCCTGTCTTATGCTTGACGCTTCTGCAAGGTCACGAGTGTCTGCGCGTCGAACGTGACATCCAATATCAAGACATTTTGCAGGAATTTATTGTGTCTATGAATGTCTATCATAAAACTTAATCATTACACAGCTAACAGACATGAGGAATAGAGTGGTAGACGATTGCAGGATCCTTTCCATAGTGAAGAAAAACCCCTTCACAACATCCACCCGAGTGAAGAACACTCTCCAGGAAGTAGGTGTGTCAGTATCTAAGTCTACCATAAAGAGAAGGCTTCACGAGAGCAAATACAGAGGGTTCACTACAGGGTGCAAACCATTATCAGCCTCAAAAATATAAAGGCCAGATTAGACTTTGCCAAAAAAAAAAAAAAAAACAACAACAACAACAAAAGAAGCCAGCACAGTTCTGGAACAGCATTCTTTGGACAGATAGAACTAAGATCAACCTGTACCAGAATGATGGGAAGAAGAAAATATGGAGAAGGCTTAGAACAGCTCATGATCCAAAGCACACCACATGTTCTGTAAAGCATGATGGAGGCAGTGTGATGGCATGGGCATGCATGGCTTCCACTGGCACTGGGTCATTAGTGTTTACTGATGATGTGACAGAAAACAAAAGCAGCCGGATAAATTCTGAAGTGTATAGGGATATACTTTCTGCCCAGATTCGGCCAAATGCAGCAAAGTTGATTGGACAGAACTTCACAGTACAGATGGACAATGACCCAAAACATGCTACAAAAGCAACCCAAGAGTTTCTTAAGGCAAAGAAATAGAATATTCTGCAGTGGCCATGCCAATCACCAGATCTCAACCTGATTGAGCATGCATTTCACTTGCTTAAGACAAAACTTAAGGCAGAAAGACCCACAAACAAGCAACAACTGAAGACAACTGCAGTAAAGGCCTGGCAAAGCATCGCAAAGGAAGAAACCCAGCATTTAGCGATGTCCATGGGTTCCAGACTCCAGGTAGTCATTGACTGCAAAGGATTCTCAACAAAATATTAAAAATGAACATTTTATTTATACTAATGTTTATTTGTCCAATTACTTTTGAGCCCCTGAGATGGGAAGACTTTTTATAAAAATGGTTGCAATTCCTAAATGTTTCGAAGAATATTTTTGTTCAACCCCTTGAATTAAACCTGAAGGTCTGCACTTCAATTGCATCTCAGTTGTTTCATTTCAAATCCAATGTGGTGGCATGCAGAGCCCAAATCATGAAGCTTGTGTCTCTGTCCAAATATCTATGGGATTGACTATATATATATTTAAGACAAGAATATGCCTTGGCTCCCTCTGCTTCTCACTTTGATTAAAGTGAGAGCTGTTTTGGTGGAAAAGGAAGGTCCCAAACCTTGTAAAGGAAATGAGAAATTTACTCAAAACAAGTGCAACAAGGCATGTGACACAGTGATTTTCTAATCTTGATTATCTTATTTCATGATCACATGGATTCAAATCATAATTGGAAGTACAAATACTGGGTGTACAACCTGTTAAAGAGTCTTTAGTCCCCTGTTTGGAGAAACCAGCTGGGGAGATATCACTATAAATAAAGCCACAAATGTACTGTAGCCATTTTAAAAGACCCTTCAAATAAAATCTAATCTTCTCAGTTTAGGGGCAAGCTCTTTTAATCAATATTTGCTTCACTTCACCTTGATATCAGCAAGCCCTTTATCCGAGTACTATTGTTAAAAATAACAGTTTACAACACTATTGATTAGGAACTCTTTAAACCTAACAGTCCAACACTGCCAGACTGTGTTGATATCATGAAGGTTTAACACCTTTGCCCGCTCTGTCGACATCCAGCTTGGTAATGATGGGAGCCTATGAAATCTAATACACTATTTTGACAGAGCAAATATTTCTACACACCAGTGCACTAACTGTCTACAAAGAAAGAAAAAAGAAAGATACAAATTCATGCCCTCACTATTTTGGAGCCCATGTGTAGGAAGCTGTTAATGGTCTGTAGCACATTGTTTTAGGCCTTCTGCATCCAAAATGTTGGCAAGCTGATATTTGTTGTATCAGCAACCTTCAAAATAGACAGAAATGCAATGTAGCACAACTTTTGACTTAACACTGTAGTCAGAAAATAATGCAGAAAAAATAAAAACAAGACCAACAAATTGTAATTAAATAAAATAAACTACAGATTTTATAGGCAGAAGATGATTCAGTCGCATTTCCATGTCATCTTGTCAGCATTATAGGGTTCTAACCTCTCATTTCAATTAAACGTCATGTAAAATCAGTGCTCACTGATAAGAATTTATCAGAACAGAATTGCATTATTTTAACTGGGAAAGCTTTTTCGTACTTTTGTGTGAAGGGTTCCACAAAAGAAGCAATATGCTTGAATAATTATGGAGATCATTCATTAAATTCAAGGTGCTGAAGTGATTAAATGATCCTCAAAGCAAAAATCCATGCAGATATGTATTCAAACTCCTAATAGCTTGCTGGCTTTCAGCCAATCAGCCCAACAGCTTTCTTAAATTGGTTGTCTGGGCCGTCATAACCAGACTGACTGCTCCTGGAATGCATTTTGTCTTGTCAGGCCTCTGCAAAAATCTGTAGTTGCCCTGCAGGTCCTCCTTTTGCTTGGCTTCCTTACTTATTATCATCTTTTTCAAGGTCCATTTGCTATTACTCAGTATTTGGTAAGAGACAAAAGCATTGATCTAAGCATTCACCTTTATTATAATTTGAAATATATTGCACCAGAAAGTGCTTACCTGGGGTCACCAAAACAAAACAATGTCTGCAACAACCCATATTGTCATTGCGTGAGTACTGACATAAGCTTTTTACATTTAGCATAATGGCTAATTTTAAGGTGTGTATTTAAGTAAAGCCTTAAAGAAGAATTCTACAAACAGTGATAGAACACAGGACATACGTGAAGCATTTTATCAGTTCAGAAAAACAGTGCAGGCTGGATAACTTTATAGGCCAGTACTACTTGCTCACAGCAGGAGATGGTTTTCTGTCCAGCAGTTAACCAAGACTACGATGTGTCAAAAATAACGCAAGGGCTGTAATTGTCAAGGAAATGCATTATACTGTAGAAAAAAAAATCTAATGATGCAGCTCCTTGATGCAGAACACTGCAGAAGAAAAACTTACCAATGTCAAGTTTTACACCAGTTTGTTTGAAGCTAAACTGCACACACAACATTACAACAATATCTATTTTTAGCAAAGACTGGCAGGTGGATCAGTAATTCACACAAATTCATGTTATTAAGGGACAAAGCTCATTATACTGAAATGGCTGCTTGCACACAAATCATTTGCATAAGCGATGAGGAACAGAGCTGCAGGAGACAAACCTGGACACCAGCTGAGTTAGAGGCAGCCTTGCTTGAAAGACACAAGGGATGGAAATTTTCAGCGTAGTATTTTGCAAATTGTTGCAAGTAGTCTCGTTACAGTCCAGAATTTGGGAGTCCTATCTTACTGAAAACTGAATAAACAGAATAGTTTATCTTGAGATGTCAGGATATGAGTTCAGTCAGTTATGATGTGCATGCACATTGTACTCTTGGTTCGACAAGGCAGTGAGACCAAAGAGTTATGAAAGCCTACACATAACACAAAAGTCATTTCAAAGAGAAAACAGAAATGTTTTATGTTCTAAAGTGTCTGTTGTCAGAATTCTGTAACAGCTAGTTGATTATTTGCTATGTTGCCAGCCTTCTTTTTTACCCATCTGGCAATGTTTCAACCAGGACCTGACAGGTTAAAAAATGTTATATTAAATTTGGAAGCAAAAAAGGAGATATGCCCACGCACTTTACTCCATGCCACATAGACGGCCACTCGAAGAAGACTTCTGGTTGAAACACTGTGAATTAATCAACTCTTATGAGTCATATTTCTTTTTTCTAGACTCCAGTAAGTGATGATCACTCTTCATCATCACAGCTGACCAAGGGGTTGGTGTCAAAGGAATTTCACCTATGTTGTAAAAACAGGTTTTTCTTTTAAATATATGTGCTTTATTGATCTTTGTTCACTGACCTCTCTAGGATAAAAGGAGTTGTCAGTAGCAATCAATGGCAAGGAGTCTAATTAATGCTACTTAAGCAATTCATGGAGAACAGAATCATTATAGCTTTTCAAGCTGAAACACTGGATCACTATCAGTGACGCAAACAGTAAATAGTAAATGGATGCAATACACGTAAACACAAACACATAACCTTCATTACACAATAGATTTGTATCAGCTATGCATCGCTAAAAATATCCGTAAGATATCGTGTATTTGCCTATGCAGAGTTTCTGACTTGTGTGGACAGAAAAAGTTAATTCCTTTTAAGATTATTAAAGCCTCTGTAAAACAATTTTTGCATTAAGGGAGAGTGACAAAGAGAGAGTCACTATTGAATCTTAACTAGAGTTCACCAAAACGCACATGGGAGACTCCATGGTCAAGTGGAAGGAAGTTTTTTGGTCTGATGAGACCAAAATGGTACTTTTTGGCCATCAAACAAGATGCTTTGTTTGGCAGACACCAAACAAACACACCATCTCCACTGTGAAAGATGGAGGTGGCACCATCATGTTGTGGGGATGCTTCTCAGCAGCCAGTCCTGGAGGGCTTGTAAAGGTAGAGGGTGAAATGATTTCAGCAAAATATAAGAAAATCCTTGAGGACAATCTTATTCAGTTCGTAGGAGAACTATGGCTTGGGAGAAGATTTATTCTCCAGCCAGACTATGACCCAAAGCATACAGAGAAACCTGCTCAGAAATGGTTGAAAGACAACAAGGTGAATGTTCTGGAGAGGCTGAGTCAAAGACCAGTCCGCAGTCCAACAGAGAATTTGTGGCTGAACTTGAAAAGGGCTGTTCACGCCTAATGCCAATGCAGCCTGACAGAGCTTGAGCAGTTTTGCAAAGAAGAATGGATTAAAATTGCAGTGTCCAGAAGTGCAAGCCTGATTGAGACCTATCCACACATAACACACACACACCTTTAAGTAAAATGAATGGATCATCCTTATACTGTCATTGAATAAAATATAGTCTTAAAGATATCCTGACTTAAAACGGTGTCCTCGTACCCCTCATGTAACATTCATAAAGGTACGTACAAGAGCACATACTCTTTACACATCCATATTGTCAATAAGGAAACATGGCAGTGGGTTTTAAATCCTGTTGACCTTTAGTCAGTCATTCCATGGATTTAATTTACATATGTTTAAAAATGGGTGGTCCCAGCAGAGGGCACTGAATTCAGATAAGTAGTGTCAGATGCAGTAAATGGAGTTTCTTAATGAAAAATATCCCCCACCTCTATCAACCTGCTGTTATGTGAACGTTATTAACAGTTGTTACCAGAGGGAGAAATGCATTAAACACATCTTGCATCTGAATTAATTACCCTTAACCCCTAGCCAACATAAGCAGTGCTTAACTTCTTGATGTCAGTGCATTTTAGCAATATTTCTTGAATAGATTCATGTGTCTTTGTCATGTGCATAGAAAAAGAGGCCTAAAATATGCTGTAAAAAGAATGAACAGACAATTTTTATTGTCTAAAATCAAATAAATAAACAATTAAAACGTCTTACGAGAGGGAACATAACAGAGAGACCTGTACTTTACCAGCTAATTCACTCAGACATTCAGCGCTGAGAGCTCACTGTGTTAAAAAAACGTGGTAATAATAAATTCTGTCACTCAGAGATAGTGTGAACGTTGAACACGAGTGTAGACTAAATATAAAGCTCTCATTAAAGCTGCAGCAATCTGGCAGACTTATAATAACCTTCATATTTAACCTGTAATAATGAAAGGCCTTTAGTGTTGAATTTTAAGTTAATAATGAATATTCTCCACCCTGTGAATACTACATTATTTGCCTGAAAGTGCTGACTCACCGTGGACATGTACTGAATTTCCCGGCACAGCCTTGTCTCCCTGGGGAAGTCTGCCAAATCCAGGAAGTTGTCCACGACCACTTGACCAATAATGTCATGGCGTGAGAACCGGTCGAAGTCATAGACGCTGAAGTGCAGCTTACGTGTGGGAAGCTCAGAATACGCCACAGGAAACAGGAAGACCTCATCAAACACAGGGTTCAGCGTCTTGCGGTGCACCTTAGTCTGGTGCTTGGTCATACGATCAGGGAGAAGGTAGATCTTGACATAAGGATCAGAGGTACCAGAAAAGTCCTTGGCTGGGAGGTCCTCTGCTTTATGGATCTTAACTATTAACTGTTCAAGGTCACAGTCAAATTTAAGGATAAAGTGTAGACGCCCACAGCCTCCACCTCTGCGGCTTCCATCCTCTCCTTCGAGAGACCGCTGTTTGTACAGCTCAGGTTTGAGGCGGCCAAGGCCCAACCCCATTCCAGTGAGGGAATCCTGCCTTTGGAACTGGGCCACATTGAAGTCTGGATTTGACCGGTTCATGTGTCTACGGATGGTCCCTTGTCTGTGGGCAAAAGAAATCAGCAAAAAGAAACTATCATATAACATCAGCAGGTTCATTCAAAGACATCTTGGAATTCAAATCTGTAATGGGCAGGTTAGACCCCACATCAACACTGTATCAGTGGCAGAAGTAGTGTGTTTTAAACAGCCAAAGGACACTATTTCCCACAGACTGGACTGAGGTGTACATCCTAGCTCATTAGCTTTTGCTAACAAATATTAACTAATTAATGCCTACCCATGCTATCAACAGGTAAACAAAAATAGATGACATATTTTTTTTCACTTTAGTTAAAGGTTCTTTGCATCTACAGTATGTGACACCACAGAAGTACCATTTATCAAAACTCAGTGGCCTGTAGGTTGCATGATGTTAGCTCAAATGAGAATCAAATCAAAGGGAGAATGCAGTGACACCTGGTAGTGAACAAAAATTGTGCTTTATTGCTTGGGTCATAAAAATAAACCCAGGTTGGTGTCAAACTGTTTTGTATTCATTACATGTAGTTGCTATGCTGTTGAAACGACTGCAAAGGCCCAACATAAAATAGTTAGGTAAAAAGTTTCACAGCTGTTTTAAAAGGGGTCTGGCTGAAGACTGTCCAGATTTGACAGCCACTCAGAACAGAAGAACAGAAGTACCATAATTTGCCAGTCAACGTATTTTTCAGTTTTGTACATATATATATATATATCCCTGAAATGACCATGTTACAAACATTACAGACTAAGCAACATTTCATGTATAAAACAGATTTAAAAAAACGTGAGACATCTAATCCAGGATTGACTATGAATGGACCAGTTTTAGGAGTACTGTAGTGACATGAACAGTGGCTTGATTTTGCTTTGTTAGCTTTAGCTTTAGCTAACATAGCTACACTAGCTACATAACCAACATCACTAAATAAGTTATTTTTAGCAGCTTCACTCGCTAAGTAGTTAACATTGGCATGCTATATATGAAGCAAGTTCATTTACGCTTAAGTGAAAGTAGCTAAAGCTCATGTAGCTATGTAGAGAACATAGCTTATATCACTGGTTGGTTTTCTTAGCTTTAGCTACGTAGCTAGGTTATTTACAAAGTTAAATTATTTACATAGCTTATGCAGCTAACAGAGTTACATAAGCTACGCTTGCTGCTTTAGAATATTTCTATGGAGAGCAAGCTTTTTTCCTGCTGGCAGACTGTTTACTTGGTTTTATGAAATGTTTTGTAACCAGATTTTACAGGTCAGGTTTTTAACTTTTAACTTTTGGTTATCTAACTCTTACCCTACACTTTTACCCTAATCCTAAACAGAACTTTAATCTGATTTATTTTCTAAAATTTTAGCGTGTAGACAATGTCTCAGGTGAACAGCCTGTGAGAATGACCATCACAGATGTGCGTCCTGCTGCCACACTTAATGTTGCTATTTAGTCGACATAACATGCTTACAGCTAAAAATTTCAACTAAAAATGTTGTGCCAACTATTTTAGTTGAGCCCCAAAAAAAAAAAAAACCTCTGGCGCAATTCAGATCTTTATATTCATCTGGTATACCTTATAATTTAAGAAAATCATTACCATGTGCTGTATCTACTTGTTAAGTTATCAAAAGTGCACCTGATTCTTCATAATTTGTATTCTTGACATTAACCAAGTTGGATTTTTTAAATTGCACACTGGGTTGCACCAAATATTGAAACAATATGTCCTAAGTTATTTGAAGAATAATGTTTTCATCTTTAATGTAAAAGAAAAGCAACATCTATAGTTGGAGTAAAAAAGATAGTTGTACAAGTTCCCACAACAAGACTTCCCTCTTGCCTCCACATCTTAATCATAGATCACCAATCAACCATGAGCTGTTTCTAGCTGATGTCTCCTATTTGGATGGTGAAGTGGACCTAAGAAAAATGTCAGTGGCTTTTGTCATATTGGAAATGTCCCAACATTACTTTCAGTGAACCACCAGGTAATTAGCTGGATCTTAGTTGTATCTTATGCCTCCTACCAAACAGCTACACCTCACCAGTCTACCAGCTGGGTCTGCCACACACCTTATTATGAAAAACTCTTTAAATTAAAACATTAAAAGAGGTAAGTTATAAAGAAATTACCTTCATTTACAGTGTGCGCCAATGAAGAAATTATATATCAGGACCAAATTCACGTTTTGAACCAGGCTGTAAACATGTTCTGCAGTAAAAGTTGGTATTTTTTAGTGGATGTGTACATGAGCTAACTTGAGTGGACACTTGATGAATTGCAGGTTTTACACTTTAAAATTGGCTTTGGCTTTTCAACAATGGAGGTAGCTTCTTCAGATTTCACAAATGAAATCTGAAAGATCTCTAGGCAGTCAGGTGTGTACTAACTCTTGAAAACATTCCTCACACAACAGGGGACTGTGTATGAGTGAGATGACTTCTGAACCACTGTTTTATTCCCACAAGGGGCTAGCTGCTGAGTGAAGGACTCTTCCATAATGGCAGCTGCTTTTAAGTTGGTATCACTAAATCCAGCAAAATAACCTTTTGCAGCATAAATAGAATTTTCAAACAAGCCATTTTCTTGCTGTCAATGGCTTGGATAATTATCTGTTGGGTCAGTGGCACCGAACAGATTTCACCCTGAAAGGTGTGTATGTTGAAGTCTGTTTAATGGATAGGTCAGCTAATTCAGACATTTGCTTTCTTTTGTGCAGGCCCTCCTAGTAAGGTCTGAGTCCTTTCAAGAGTGCTTAAACTACTATAAAAGCAATATCTCAAACAATATGTCAACATTTGACAATCATCTGTGTAAATGTCTATAATACTGTGTCAAATAAAAGTCTTTGAGTTCTCACTGAGAAAAAAATCAACAAAAATCTTGCACTGACCCAATTTCAGACATGGAGTGACCAGATGGTGGAGGTTCAGTGGTCTGTCTCTGCATACGGGGGTTGGTGTGAACCCCATTCTCCCGGGTTTTACTCTGGGCATCCAGTGGGATGTCTGGAGATGTGTGGCTGATCTTCATGGCAGCCTCTGGTGTGGCCATGACAGGTGGTGGTGACAAAGGAGTCACCGGACCCTCCACAGACACTTCTGACGCCACAAGAGTGGGCTCTCTGGTGATGGAGCATTGAGATGACTCACGGCGGTTGTGCGTCGGTGGGTCCACAGCTGTGTAAACTGGCTGCCTGGGTGTGGGCTGTGTGGGTGGAGGGCTCATGGTTGGGTTGATGTGCCCATGGGGCTCCTTGGTGGTAGGAGAGAGCCCACGTTCCCTCCATGGTATCCAACAGAGCTTCCAGGAGACAAAGAGGGATACCCCAAACAGGGCCAGGCCACAGGCAGTCACTACCAGTGACAGGAGACTCACCGATATATCTTTTAGGGTGATAAGAGAGAAAATAGGACAGGATTAGTAAAGACATGTAATGCAAGAAACTGGCTGCACTGAGACACCCTCATGCCAGTCTTTTTAATAAAGTGTATTATTGACTTACAATGGAGGCATAAAACTTCAGCTGAATATTGTAAAATTTGTGAGATTAAGTCCAACTTAAGGAAGGTGACAGTACTTAAAGGTTTGATACGTGGCATTAATAAAGCAGATCAGAGGTTCCATTATCAGGCATTTACCAGTAACATGGATGGCATCCAAGTCTATCTTTGGAAGAGTTATTGGAAACTATTCAGGAATCAGCAGTATGGAAGGACTTTAAATCAGTCATAGCTGTAGGTAACAAAGAAGCCAAAACAAAGGGAACTGTAGAAAGCTGAGCAGCATTAACACTGATGCAGTGGCCAGGACAAGAACGGGCCTGGGCTGTGCAGAGAGTTGAAGTGGACTTTGATGAGAGGGTAAATCTACCTATGACAAATTCTCCTACAAAGTGGAACTGTATTCAACACAGAATCATGTCATGCAGAAATGCAAGAATCGTTAGGGCTGACAGCAAGAGCACAGTGTGACCTTCTTTAGGGTCTGAGTGCCTTGCTAATCAGCAGCAGCAGTGTGGGGAAAACCATCAGTAAGAGGACAGCACCAAACTATCCACAGTGAACACTTTTGTCTTTCCTTGGGACTACTCTAAATAAACCAAAATGGCTGGATTTTACTGTTTTAGCATTGGTTACAATTGAGATCATCAGTTTATAGGTGCTAATATTGGACAATTAACCATCGACAGCATTTTGTTGGGATGATTTGTTGGTGTTTTCAATGGAGAATGTTTTTTGGCTGTGGTAAACTGCTAAGTTATGGTAGCAGCTTAAATGCCAAAGAGCTAATTTAGAGCTAACAATGCTAACGTGAAGCAAAATGCAGCTTTTGTCTATGTGTTAAACATCGATGTATTTTGTGCAACTGACTGCATGTGTGTGAGGACAAGCTTACAATTTTCATTATGGTGGTTTAACAGCTGGCATGAAGACAAATCAAAGAATGTCTCTGTCATTTCCAGAGTCTGGTAATGAGTAATATGTGCCAAGCAGGCTGTAATAATAGGATAACAATTACTCTGGTTTACCATCAGGCTCAGTTTCTGCTGTCTCGGTCTTGTGTCAGGTTCTGAAATAAAAATGTGTCTCAAGTCTTGTTTTTGTGCAGACATGAAGCTGTATCACAGTGTTGCTGTTTTTTATATATATATTCTATTGCTGTTAAATACAGGTTATTTGCTTATCTAAAGCAAATCTCTAGTAGTTGTTCAAAATGGCCAAAATTCTTGAGGACTGGCAGCCCTTTTGACTGGGGACATAACACATCTTGTGAAAACTCTATAGCAGATATCAAAAATATTCAAACAAGAAATTGTATATCCTTGAGCACTGACTTTCTAAAGAGGTAAAGCCAAACTTCCATTGGGTTTGTTGTTTTTAGCTCTTTGTTCACACCAATGCCATTATTCTGCACCACCACTCAGGACTGAAAGGAGGCCCCAACCACTCAGGAAAGCTGCTGTGGAGTTTATAATAAGACTACAGCCTAAGGAGACACAATAGACTTTCCAACCCAAAACATTTCAAGTAAATAAAAGCCGAATGAACATAGGGCTGTATTTCTGAATAAAGACACGCACAAATGGCTGCACTTGGTCAGTTTTCTTTTGACCTGGGAAACTAGTGAAAAATGTGACACTTTATACAAAGGCCTTTTGGTACGAAAACATGTGTAGACCTATTTCCTTCCTGATTTGTTAATAAAATAATTGAAATTATGTTGATTTTTGATATTAACAAAAAATATTTTGCTGTGTGAAAATAAAAAATGCAGAAAAAAATCTGATTCAACTTCAGCTCTTTCAGAAGGCCTGAGTTTGCTTTTAGCTTTTCAGGAGTAGAGCAGCAGCAGTAATTACACAAAGTGCATAAAAGTAAACTGAAGCTCTTTATTTTGCAAAGAGAACACCACTGTTTGATATTTGCTTTTATATATTCACATTCTAAAACCCAGCTGGCTCCTTTGAGTCTTCTGTAGTAGTAGAATAGTCACATTAGAGCAAAATCTAGCCGCATCTATCTCCCAAAACATACATTTATGTTAATGCACATGTGGGCGAGAGCAGAAGCACTGGTCGTGGGAGTATACATATTTTATTGGATTATCCCACCAGACCTTAGTCTGTCAGGTAAGAGTTTATGGTTTAAAAAACATGACACTGAATATTCCTGCAGTGCATTTGTTTACACCAGCACAGGGTGTGTGAGTCGCCATGGAAAGGGAGGTGAGGTGTGAACCAACAGATTCATCAAGGGCTTTCTGAATCATCTCTGTTCTCAATAAGTGGGTGAGTATATTTTTCTTTTTTCTTTTTAAATAATAATTGTAAAAGATTTAGCCACACAACTGTGTTAAGGTTCATTTTTAATACTTCATACGAGTCAGACAATTTCATGCAACCTAAAGGAACACTTAATACAAGCATTTAAACTTCTGATGAGTACAAATAATAGATTATATATCTTTTACTATTTTCAACACGTCACTTTATAATTCCAGCTTGTAGTAATGCACCAAGATGAAAACCTTTCCTTTTTTCCATAACAAGCATGCATGATTTAAAGGAGGGCCTTTTTTGTGTTTAGGGTTAATTAGCTTGCTGAACCTTTTACTAAATCCTACTTATCTTCACCAAATGAATAAAATCACACAAAAGTCCAATGAAATAAATCCCAGCTGACCTATTTAGAATCAAAGAGAGGTCCTGGTGTGTGAAATGCACAGAAAAGTCTCATTTAGAGATTTTTGACTTAGGAAAGTTGTTACCAGTGTCAAAATGATTGTGTGAACTTGCAGAAAATAAGGAGAAGTACATCTCCTAAAACTAAAAACAACTTAGTTGCACTTGTCACTTTTACTTAGGACATGTTTAAATCCAATTTTTAAAATCCAATTAAAAGCCTTAAATTTGGCTGCTATTTTAGCTCAGTTGTTAGAGCAGACACAGATTTACTGAGGCTGAAGTCCTCAGTGCACAGTTGTGGGATCAACTGCCATTCTCAGCACATGTTTGGTGCAATTCTTCACCTGCTTTCTCTCCCGTCTCTCTTCAGCTGTCCTATCATATAAAGTTGGGAGAGAAAAGCCCCCAAAAAAATCTTAAATCAAAAAAGCCTTAACTTCAGCGTCACTGTCATGCCATTTCTCCACACAGTCCATCCATGTCAAGCACTCTGGAGCAGAAGCTCCCTCTCTAGTCAGTCTTTGGGTATCCACAGTACACACTGGTGGGTCTCTGGTGAGTGCCAGGAGCACTACTCCACTTTACCCGGATACGCGCCAAGTCTACTTTCAGCAGACCCCACCACCAGCTCACACCCAGCTGAAAAAAGCAACGGCCTGATCAGGAAGGCACACATGGGTGCAGAGTGTGGAGATACCATAGCAAGGACACTGTGGACACAGACCCTGTGTATATTGAGGGTTAGAAACTCTTAACCTTTAATACATATATGTAGGCAGCTAAAAACAAAACACAAACTATGTATAAAATAGACGGAGCAACAGCTAGAAGCCAGTACAGCATTCAGATTTTCCCCCGCAGACTTGCCACAGTGCAGGTCCTAAACCAGGACACCATGTGTCCTTTACAGTGGAGAGAGACTTAATGTGGTGGAAAAATAGAAATATCTTGGTGTAATTTCAAATGCAAACTTGACTTTAAAGACCATGTTTAGAAAATGTCAAATGTTATAAAGTTCAATTTCTTAAATTTCCCTCATATAAGACTTTTTCTCACCATACAGTCAGCTAAAGCTGATATGCTCGCAATGATTTTCTCTCATACAATGTTTTGTTTTTGTCACGTACAACAGCAAGTACGATAAAACCCAACAGCACTCTCATAAAAAAGACAATCAAAATCCTGGACAGGAAAAAGATTCATTTCAATCACTGCAATATCATGAATAAGTAAAATACTTAAGCTTTGACAGTTACCAAACACATACTGAATGATTTTATTCAGAAAAATAACAATACCAGAATAAAAACCAGAGCACAAACTAGAGGAGATAACGAAGGAGTGGGGTTGACTGGCTGCTCAGTGTGTCTGTGGTGCTTCAGTAATAAACCAATGTTGGGTGCTCTTGGAGAACAGGGGTAAAGAAATGTCCAAAAAATAAGGGGAGAAACCCAGGCACTCCAAAGGAGTAAAATGGTAAAAAATGAAGAAAGTAAATACTTTAATAAGCCTTTATTGTAATGGCCAAATCATTTTTTTTAAAAAGCCAACACGTTTCGACAAGATTGGTCTTCATCAGGGCTAATGTTAGACTGATCTGGTCGAAACATGTTTGCTTTTTTAAAAATGATCTGGCAATTACAATAAAGGCTTTCTAAAGTTCCTCTTTTTTTTCCTACTATTTTTGTGTTTGGAGGGCCTGGGTTTCTCCCCTTTTTTGGGCAAACTAGAGGAGACTGAATAAAATTAAAGAATAAATACATAAATAAACCCTACATCCTTAAAAAGATCCTGTGTTCATGTATTAATTTTGAGTAGTTTTGTTTTAATCAGCTCAGTTATATAAAAACCAAGCAAAACAATGTAATGTCATGATCCAAAGCAAACACTACAGTCTGAGAAGTTTCTATAACCTTGGGTGTTGACAGTACAAACCTGAAGGATCTTTAATGTTTTATCTGTAAGTCAAAATCAAACGTATGCTTTTGTGTGCAACATCAGTTTTGTGGTTTGACATACCAGCTGTCTTTTGTGCATGTCTCGACTCCCAAGGATTTCACCAACTCTATTTGTCAGCACTAGCTTCAGTTCAGTACAATTAAACAAGAGCAAGAAGTGCTCTGATTTTAAAATACACAGTCTATTAAATGAACAAAACTTCAACTGTACTTCTATGTGTCATGAGCTGATACTTTGTCATCTTTAGTTTGTAGTTTCTGGTAGTTTCCTGTCTTTCTTGTGTTATTTATTTCCCTTGTGTTTCTGAATTTATCCCCTCATAGTTCTAGTTTTTTCATGTAATTCACTGTAATTATTTTTGTGACACTGTCTTATTCCTAAAAGCATATACATTCTGCTTGATATCCCTCTTACACGGCTTTTAAGAGAAATGTAATCTCCCAACATGCAAACAGCAAAACCCATTCAGTTCACAACATGAAAAGCTGTTACCTACATGTGAGCCATATGCTGTCCTCTGCATGTTAATCAAATGTAAACCTGAAAAGAACCTTTCACACACAGGCTCCTGAGGGTTAGATAAAACCAAGAAAAAAAGACAATGACTGCACTGTAAAGTGAAAAGAAGCATTGAAATTATTGTTCTGTATCTGAAATAACTCACAAAACCATCCCTGCATTCTACCATCAAAAGCAAAGAGTACATTTTTACCACATTTGTTTGAGTTCTCATGCATAACGCAATTATTTTTCTCCCTCTTTATTTTCTCACCAATTTCTCCCTCTTTTTTGGAGAGGTCTAGAATTTTTTCCAGTCTTCTTTAACTCACATGTTCAGAGGAAGATGACTGTAATCATCCCTCCTCTTCAAACTGGCCTCACAAAAAAGTGTTTTGAGTTCAGCCAAAGCCAACATGAGGCTTGAGCAGTCTGAGTCAGACAAATTAAATGGGTCCCTTCCAAAATATTATGGACAGTGTTTGTCAGTGTTTCCTCACTGAGCTGTAGCCGAGGGATACCAACACAGAGACGGCATATTGTTCTAAAAAAAGACAAAAGCCACTTGATTTGGCCAACTCAGCAACATATTAGCTTTGTCTCAAAAATGCAATACATCTATGGAGGAGGATGACACAATACCAATGACAAGACAGCCAATGTAAGCAGAAGGAATGATCAAAACAACCAACACTTTTCCCAAAACAAATAGAGCTATGCTACAACCACACATAGATTCACATGGATGAATGAATATCCCCCCCCCCCCAAATGTTTCTTGTTATAAGTGAATATAAGAAACATTTTATTTTCTTTATCCATACATATGAAGGGTCCCCTTCCACAGACTCCACCATCTTGCACTGCCATGTCTCTACAGTACCACAGAGAGACCTTATCACTGTTTTTGTAAAACTCCACTGATTCCCATGGTTAGCACAGAGGTGAGCATTTGCATCAATCTGTCTGTCAGATATTGCTAATACTGTCAGTTTTACAATGTCCTGTTAAAGTAGATCAACTAGAACAGTACCTCTCTTAATGTCACTTCTCCTTCATTGGCCAATCAAATTTTAGAACAGATGGGACTAATGATACAGCTGATGATGATGAGACTTTTCTGTCTCATCCAAAACTTAGCACAAAAGGTTAGGAAATTTGTGTTTGGTAGATTATTTCTCTGTTCGAACAATGCCTGTAAGGAGCATGCATTCGTGGCTTGAGCAGCAGAGCTGAGTATGTGGGTTGCACCCATGAAAAACTTGCCAAATCCTCTCTGCCAATGTCAAACAGCTTATTTTGCTTTAACTATTGACTCTTTTTTGAACTTCTGATAACTCCATGAGCTGACAGGTGCATCTGATTGCCAGCACCTGTAAGCATGGGCCCTGCTACAGTGGTCAGCATGTGTCTGCTCCCAGAATCAGTACACCACTTTTGACTGATCCACATGGGGCCCAAGCGATATGACAATTTCAAGCTTGTGTTCTGCAAAACTGTGTTGCAGCATTAGTGAGTCCTTGTACCATCTCCAAACTGAAGGCTAAGTTTCATGTAATGGGGGATGACAGAGACAGGCTGCAGAAGTGAAAGCACTTAGGAACCGTAGGTTTTCTTCTACAGATTTGTAGCCAAGGTTTGCAGGTTGATATGGCCCTCTGTCTAGATCAGGGCTATTCAATTACAAATTCAACTGGGCCAAATTTCAAAATCAAGAAATGTAGCTGGGCCACACATGTTGGGTGTCAAGTAAGCAGATGGTAGTGTCAAATTTTGAACCAATACAGATCATTTTGATGAAAAATATGCACATTTTATTCAGTCTCCCTTTTAAATTTGGCAACATGACAAAAGCACATCAAAAAGAGCATAAAAACACAACAACTGTGCTGTATTTGAACATAACCTGAATTAGTAGAAATGTTTTTTCACTTGAATAAAGATAAAATAGATAGAATGAAAAAATAAAATGAAATTCCGAAATAATAATTTTGGTGACATTTTACCCAGGCATATCTTAAAGTGCATAAAAACTGAATTTGCACAGTTGTAGCTACAGTTGAAAAGGATATGTTTTATACTCGTTTTTTTGGGGGCTACTTCTGTCAGCATTACTAGCCATGCTTCAAACCATCGCAGTGTGTAGGTAGACTGTTGCTAGGCTATGCTGACTGTTGCATTCAAGGTCCGAAATACTGGGAATTTCTGAAAACATGTGAAACAGGTTACCCTCTGCATTTCTGGCATGACAACAGGCTGGGCCACATTGGGGTTGGTTCTGGGCCGCATGTGGCCCCCGGGCCACTAATTGAATAGGTCTGGCCTGGATAATCCAGAGCAGACTTCACATAGCCCATCCCCAGTCTCATAGGGCTGCCAGGAGGCCTGTCACGACTGCCTGTCACTGTCAGACTCATTTGTGCTGGTGTTTGCAGCACGTGCACTAGAACCTATACATGTGGAGGAATGTTATACTCAGTGATGAGTCCTGAGTCTGACTACGACAGCTGGATCTTACGTCAAAGTGTGGAGAATGCTGATTGCTACACCGATTGAGTAACATCTTTTGGTGTGGGACCCCATCTCCCTCACACGAAAAACAAAGCTTGTCATCATTGGAGGCAATTTCAATGCAGAGACATATCAGGATGAGATTCTGTAACCAGTGGCAATGCCATATCTCCACAGTCTGGGACTGAACTCCTCCAAGATGACAACCCCTGACCCCACAGAGCAGGGTTTTATTGGAGACTACCTCCAGAATTTAGCATTTAAAAAGCAGTTTGGCATTGGCAGAAAAGATTTGGCAAATTTTTCATAGGCACAACCCACATACTGAGCTCTACTGCTCATCCCACAAATGCATGTTCCTTACAAATGTGGCCCCATTTAAAAGGGAAATAAACAGGCTTTCCAAGGGTATTAACATGTATTGCCAAGAAGCATTGTTACAACAGAGACATAATCCACCAAACACAAATTTCCTTACTTTCTGTGCTTAGTTAACATCCGGGTAAACTTTCCTAGCCTTGCAAAAAAAAAAAAAAAAAAAAAAAAAGTGCTAGTGAAAAGCACTGAAACAGAGGTTGTGGGTGCTGCCAGTGCAAAAAAAAGAAAAAAAAAAAAAAAAAGCATTGTCCATGGACACAGGCCTTTATCATTGACTCAAGGGGCTGAGGTCGTACCTCATTTATGGGGGCTATAAATATGTATGTGCTAGAATAAAGGGGAATGTTTGAAGCTGGTTGGACAGATATAACATGTAAAGGTCCTTCCTTTTTTTAATTGGCAAAGAAACCTGTCCAGTTGACAGTTTATACATGGTTCATCCACCAGCCATGTCCTTTAATATGGCATGTTGTTGGTTGAATGCATTGAAACTTTTTGGTCCAATGCAAATGTCACCTTTTCTCCTCCATTGTCTCACACTACACTTATGAACTCCATGTAGTGCTGATTCATATTGATTGATATTAGGCTCCTGCATAGTGTGTCTGGCATCAATCTGCTCTTGATGCCATATCTATTATTGGCTGGGTGCGAGCGCAGTGATACAGGCTTATGTGCTGACTGTGCAACAGGCTATTAGTTGCCTCCAGTAATAAATCAAAGGGATTATGAGTCCATCTGTCATTGCTAATGAAGATTTAATATGGATTTTTGAGAGAAAGAATTATTTCACAGAAAGCTAATTAGTGTATAATCAGAATAATTACGTTAATCACAGGAATGAGTCAAATGTGCTATTTCAGTTGAGAGACACTAATCATTGCTTCCTGTGTAACTACCATTTTGCAGAGTCATGTTTTTTTTTGTTTGTTTGTTTGTTTGTTTTTTGTTTGTTTTTTTGCCTTTCAGTGCTATGATTTTATGAGAAATGCCACCAGAATAATCTAATGCAGGTAAACATATGTGAAATCTATTATCGACACCATATGTCTAAGAGATATTTTCTTCAGTAGGATCTAAGTAAAAGATGGCTTGTTTCAACATGTAACTCACGTACAGTGCCAATAAACAGTATTCATCCCCCCTTGGATGTTTTACCCTTTAACCGATTTTATGAATCAATCATGGTCAATTAAATTTGGCTTTCATGACCCCAAAATACAATTACAGCTCTCTTTATTGTCAATGGAAAACAGATTTCTACACATTTTTGTCAATTAAATACAAATATGGGAAATAAAATAAGTGACTGCCTAAATATTCACCCCCTTAAAGTGACAGAGCTAATTCAACAGAGGTCCAGCCAACTGGTGCTAGCAGTCTCACAATTAGTTAAATGGGGATCACCTGAGTGGGCTGCATGGCGCAGGGATATGCTCAATGATGATGACAGCTGGGATAGGCTCCAGCACAAACACACCTGCTGCACGGTGGTGGCAGTATCATTGTGTGGGATTGCTTCTCAGCAGCCTGCCCTGGAAGGCTTGTAAAGGTAGAGGGTAAAATATATGCAGCAAAATATAGGAAAATCTTTGAGGACAATCTTATTCAGTCTGCAAGAGAACTACAGTGTGGGAGAAGATTTATTCTCCAGCAAGACAATGACCAGAAGCACACAGAGATGATTTAAAGACAACAAGGTGAATGTTCTGCAGTGGCCGAATCAAAGCCCAGACCTCAATCCAGTAGAGAATTTGTGGCTTGACTTTAAACAGGCTGTTCATTCCTGAGCCCGTTGCAACCTGACAGAGCTTGAGCAGTTTTGCAAAGAGGAATGGAGTAGAACTGCAGATGTGCAAGCCTGATCGACACCTATCCATGCATACTCAGTGCTGTGACTGTAGTCAGAAGTGCATCTACTAAATAGGGACTTGAAGGGGTTGAATATTTATGCAGTCACATATTTTACATTACATATCTTATCTAATGGACATTAATTTGTAGAAATCTGTTTTCATTTTGATATTAAAGAGGTTTTTTGTGCAAAAAAAGTCAAAATATGTTGATCTTAACTAATGTATAAAATCAATAAAAGTGAAAAAACATCACGTTTTATGAGCTGGTAAGCTTTGCATCATCTGGTGACTTGTTAGCTCTACAACCTTAGAGCTTAAAGAACTAAAGCAGCCAGTAGTTTCATGTTTACACTGAGTGATCCTGCTGCCTAAATGTAGGCAGGATCATTAATCCTTTCCACATTTTATTTGGTGAACACACTACATTTAAGCATAGAGAGAAGGTACCTTAAACCAACCTTCCCCAAATGACCAAGTCCAGTTCGTCTGCTTCAAGTATCTTGTAAAATTCAAAACAATCTGAGTGAAAACTCAGTTTGCAAACACTGAGAATCATGTGAATAAGCAACTAACACTGCAGGGCTAAGCAGCTAACAGACCTGTAATTCATGCATGGACTGTGTTGTGCTGATTAAATGCACCTGTTGGCAAGTAATGCTCAAGAGCATTGTTTGGAACAATTTGTTTTGGTTAATTTAGCCCAAATCCTCTATTACTGTGGACAACAGGCTTGTTAGTGCACTCCCCAATAGCTGCTCTCAGCAGTCGCATCAGCATCTTGGTCCCAGTTGTTCTGGTAAAATCCATGAAGTTGACAGTTTGCAAGTCAGGTTTGGTTTGGGTGGTTGATTAACTCATATGTTTTCAGATTGGCTCTCATCTTTTGACAGTTTCGTGCTGCAATCACAAATGCCCGAACTACAGAGGGTGATGGTGTCTGACATTAAGAGTTTGACAAAAATTATTCAGCATTTTGCAACCTCTCTCCCAAATCCAGCACGCTGCCTAATGCAGGCCAGGCTCTGTGTGTGGGCGCTGTCAGAAGACCTCACACACAGGAACTCAGACAAACTGTCCTCTCTGTGCTCTGAGATTCTGTGAACACCAGAGGATGTGTGATTTGGGAGAATAATGCGGAGATAGTGAGGGACTTGCCATCTGAGGACGCTGAGCCCACAGTTGGCTTGGCAGACCGCCCGAGTGCCTGTCAGAAATAATCTATAGACATCTGGAAGATTCAGAGACTGCATCACAACAAAGAGAGTGAACCAATTTTAGAGCACAGGACCTTTAAAGGTGGAATAGTGTAGGAGGCAAGCAAGCGCTGAAAAAGCAATATCTGGAGCCTCTACCTCTGAGATGTTATTATTGCTTTGATTTTATGTTTCTGTGGAGAAGGAATTCATTTGTTAATTAGAAAGTTATTATTTTTTCTGTTATCAACAGAGATGAGATAATCTGATGGTTCTGATTGGGCCTGCTGTGTTCTATTACTACAGGTTCATAGTGCATTAAGCTGTGAAATCCATTTAAAATAATCAGATCACAACAAGAGAAACAGGAAGAAAATCTGTTTAGGAAGAGGTAAAAGAAGTATCTACCTACTTCAACTCCTACTCTCATAAGAAATGCCTTGGTTGCAGGCCCACCCACTTAAATTACTTGGCATCTTATAAACTCAATTAGCTCTTGGACCTGATCAAAGCATTTCGGATGCACAACATTATGGGCATGTTATCTTTAAAGGCAGATATGAAAATAACAGACACTTTTTACGCACAAGTTAGTGGAGTTTTAGCCAGGACCACTGGACCTACATCAGCTAAAGTGTTTTCTTTGTTCAGCCTCATTCTTAAATTTTTAAAGTGTCTTGACAGAAGTTTGAGGTCTGAACAACATGTAAGTATCTGTATCAGTAGCAGTCGAAATTAACTTGTAAATATTGGCATTTCAAATATCGGCAAAAGTCCACTATAAGGCATCACTAAAATGCATAGTGCTACCCTCCTGGCTTGAATTTGCCTCGAAAGCCAGGCTCAGATCAACGTTGAAGCCACCTGATAAAGGTTTGCTAACATGTCATTACTAGGGTCAACTTCACTGGCCCTCACACAATTCTTTGACACTACAACCGTTGACAATGAGGAAACTAACCTTGGGGTATTTCTAGATTTGTCATAGACACTTGACACACTTAACCAATATGTGTCTTGGACCAAAACATCATCTGATTACAGGACGATCTTTAGTGGTGTACCCCAAGGGTCAATTTTGAGACCTTTATTTTTTATATATATAAATGATTTATATTTATATATTTATTATATATCTATTATATTTTGGTCTCAAGTAGAACAATTTTCATCTTCTTTGCTGACAACTCTAATATTTTTCTATCTGATCATGTTGATAAAGACCAATGAACAGTGGATCAGGTACAACTGACACCTGCTTCAGGGCAAAAACAAACTATCTCTGAGCACAGATAAAAGCTCATGCCTGATGTTCATACCCAGAAACCAACAGACCAAAAGTACTTTCTTCTACTTTTCATGCCCTTCCCCCCTAGTATCTCAACTTTTGTTCAGGTCCTGTTATGGCTGTACAAAGTCTTATTGAACATTCGGGGTTAAGTTTAGAAACAGTACATTTTTAAGGAATAAAGAAAATATGTGCATTTCTGTTGCTTTAATATTAAATTTTTGGTGTTCTGTGTAAATAATCTTGGATATTATTTAAGATGAACCATGCCAAACTTCATGGAATCTCTGGGCCCCAGAAAGCGTCCTCCTCTTGTGGGTGGCCTTGCTAAGTTGTCTCTGTCTAAACCAAATAGTGGCTGTGAGGCTAAAAAGTACTACACAGCGTCAACATACCAGTGTTTCAAATTTAGGCCTTCCTACTCAGAGAAAGTCAACTTTATTTTCATAAGGCAGATATCTTTCTTTGTTCTGAGGTAGTTTCATGATATTTAGCTCTGACTTGGGTATAGTAGACTTCAGAAAATTTGCTCCCCGCTGTTATGGTTCAGATCTGACTCTGCTCTTACGTGACTGTTCTGTTGTAGAAGTTAATTCTGACTCCCTGCTGCCCTTGTCTTGTACATGTGTGCATCTTATTTTAAAGACAGAACATCTCCTCCTGCTTTCTTTTACTGCACAATTATTTAACCCACTGTTAATATTGTTGTGGAAAATCCCCATCCCTCATAACAGACCTTTTCACTGATGGCCTTGCTGGCTTTTGCAACTCATATAGAAATACAGACACTCATATAGAAACTCCATGACAATGTCAGTGTTCTCAGACTCCTCACATGAGCTTTACTTGCTATTACATGGACTCTGCATGCATGCAGCATAGGAGCAGTAATTTCATGGGGTCTTGTCACCAGGTTTACAAGCAGACCGTTAAAAGTCTTGTAATGATGCTGCCCAACACTTTGCATCCCTTTAACCCTTTATGGGTGAAGGAACCATGTATAGCCACTTCAGTAGACTTCCTTTGTGGCCTCCATCCAGATTTGTAATGCAGTAGAATCAGAATGATTTTCCTCAGCCAATCAGCGGAGATCAGTCAAAGTCATGCAAAGTGAGATCACACCATCTGACCAATCAGCAGTGGCCCAGAGAGTCTCAAATTTCCTGTTTCCTTCAGAACTCCAAAAATGCAGTTTTACATCTCTTTTGGTCCCAAAGCAATGGCCCTAAAATCATGACTAACCATGGTAAGTGGATGACACATTATAGTAGTGAATAGTAGTGTTAAATAGGCTTTGTCTGGCTTTCTATCAATTACCGCGATTTTGCCATAAAAAAATGGAGGAACCATATTTGGACATAAGCCTGTTAGGGGTGTAAAATGTTGTTTGTACTAAAACATGAATGGTCAAGTCATGTAGCAACCATACCAAGGATGCTATCTTTACTTTTTTAAAGTAGGATAACAGTACTCTGTTGTGTAGTTGGATGTGGACACAGGTTTGTAAAACATTAGGCAGTGATAGTAAACAGTAATATATTTTACTAATTTAATACAATTTTGAAGGGACAGATCATAAAATATGAGTGATTTTTGGTCAGTTTAATAACCTTATAACAGTTTTATTATACTTGTTTTGTTTATATCAGTTTTGATATTTTACTGTGAGCCTCATTTGCCTTGTGAGTCTTATTTCTGCTTAAATTTTTATAGATATTTAATATTTGTGATGTTACATACTTTTTCAGGTGGGATTATAAGGAAAAATAAATTGTATAAATAATGAAATCTATGTGATTTGTCAGTTTTACAACAGTTGAATAGTTTTATTACATTTAAATGGTATTGAAGAGTTTTTATTTTTTATAATGGGACTCATCACTGCTACAACTAATTTGGTTATTAGATATTTATGATTATTATAGGTCCCCTGATGGAAATATAAACTGCTGGTACCACTATTACTTATACAGTATTCTGAAGCCAGTCATGTCTTGCCTCTAAAAGGAGTAAATTAATATTTTGTATTTAAATAACTTTATAATGTTCGAGTAAATCATTAGACTTTTCATGTGTTTATTTTTCATTATTAACAGTTTATTATGCATACGCTTTATGGATTTTTTTCATAAATGGGCAAGGAACCATACACTTTTGATTACTTTAATTTTCACTGTAATAATTTAAAAAATGCACGTAAGTTACAAAACTAACCAAAAAAAGTATTAGGATGCCCAGCAATAATATTCTTGGGCTTTAATTTTGAATTTCCAAGTATTTCAATGAGTGCGCTATAAAGGGTTAAACCAAGTTTCTGTCATTTTCACACCCTGGGCAGAGCCAGAAAGCTTCACTAGTTTCCAGTCTGTCTGCTGGGAAAGGAAAAACTACACCTTTATTGTATTTAATATAATGGACATGAGAGTGGTATGGTCACTTAAAGTCATGTGACTGGGAAACAATCCACCAAAATGTCTAACCCATACTGTAAATGTGAATGAAGGAAGGTATATAAGGTACATGAGATGATCATTATATAAGGAAGGGAGATTTATTGATTATCTATTCCAAGGATTTTTTTCTATGGCTCTTGCATTAACATCAATTGTAATCGTTTGCTATGATAAAATTACAACAGAACGGGCCGTCAAAGGCTGGTCTTACCAAAAGATCCTTATATAAACTATCCAGTAAGTCTGTTTTCATGGACAACCTCAGAGCAGTTAAAGCCTCCGGCCCCTAAGAGGGGTCAGGACTCCAAATTAGAAATTTCTCTACAATCTCTACAACTACAATCCCTATTTTTTAGTTGGCCCCTCTATTATCTCTGTATTATCAGCTGTAATTGAAAGCTAAACCTGTTTAAATCATCTTTAAATGACTTGAAAACCACACCCTAATGGTCCAGGACCTTAGATCTTTCTCACCGACTTCCTTTGTGACTCTATTGTGACTGCTGTCATCATGTAACTGAAATTAAACCTAGGCGAAACATCCTGGTGGCCACCTCCACTACAGCAGCAGCTATTGCCATTCTACTACTTTAACTGTCAGACAAGACAGGATGGGTCTATGATGAATGAGGGGGAGAGGAGAGCACTGGGAGATTAGGGAATTGAGGAAATAAGGAGGAAATAAGGAGGGAAAGGTTGAAGGGAGTGGGAGTGGAAGAAAGGAGAGTGGATCTGTAAATGGCTCTCATGTGGTGCAGAATGATAAATAAGAATGCAAAGCCATGGAAACATCATGGATGGTGCAGGTATGTGAAGAAGTGGTACACTTTCTCTGCACACACACATTAACACACATGCCATAGTGATGCTTAGGTGTTGGTAATGATGAAACGTGACTGTGTGGTCACATTAATGCTTCACGTGTGATTAAAAGAAGGCTTCGATTTTTTAAAGGCTCTTTGTTACATCTTTTAAATCCAAAGTTGGGATCAGCCATTAAGAAAATGTTTCCCTGCAGGCGTTAAACGAAGAAATAAATCTGAGGTAAACTTTCGAAGAAGTAGGATGGGGCTCTGCAAGTCAAACACGACCGGCGAGCGCAGGTATGAGCGCAACTCATTCAGGCAGAGCAGCCTGTACACCCACTTTTACACGATGTGTCACACTGACTGCACGACATCACTGTCGGCATCTCTGCACATGTATGAATAAATCGTGAATAATTTCAGCTTCACGTGGATGTAAATTGGCAGAAAGGCTTGAAATTTTAAACCCTGACTCAGGCTCTCAGAGAGAGAAGGCTGCAGCCATTCATGCGCAATTTCTCTGTCAGATACTTCACAAGCTCAGGATGGTTAGAGCCAATTAAATGGTGCAGACTGAAACCCAAATGAAACACTTTGGTTGTGAAAGCACTTTCAACAATCACCTGAACCTCCTTCTGAGTTTAGTCCAGAATGTCGAATAAAGTCACATGCGCATTCACTTCAGTGCAATCATATATAATCAACCATTCAATCAAGCGTGCCTCACCTGAATCTGAATAGCGTGGTCTGGCGAGGTCTCTGAAATAGTAGATAAAATCCAGGCAGTGTTCGTTCTGCACTTCCCCCTTCGAACAAAGATCCGACAGGAGTTCAAGTGCCTTTTGACAAATCTCGTCATCTCTGTCTCCAGGCATTTCCCACCAGCATCCTTAGAAATGAACGGTCTCTTAGGCACTACCAGCACCAGCGAACCACACCACTCCGCCTGCCTGACTGTCACCTAGTCCACGCTGCTCGGCACTGCTTCTGGAGACGACCACGCATCCAGCGACACGCCTACCCTCACGATAGAATCGACCAAAGCGCCCCGTGTTGGAAGGATCGAAAAAAATAAGAACACGAGTGGAAGTGATCCAGAAGGAAAGTCACGCCATCAACATGTGGGAAAAGCAAGGTTTTTATGTCACCTTTATAGAAAGGTCCCCCTTTATACTGCTTCACTGGTCGGAAGCCACCGGTTGAATCCGCGCATCGCCACTGCGGCGCCGTGCGCTGTCCGAGGTGCTGAAATGTGTGCGCGCTTCAGAGCCGGACTCTACAGTGAATCTTTCGGTCCAAACAGTCCTCTATTGTCGAAATTCCAACATATTCTTCAAGGAATTAGAAATAAAGGAAGTTAAAGTAGGAGCAATAGGGGACATAGCTGATTGAAGGAGCAATACTACCTGTAGCAAACGCCGATCAATTATCAGCTCCCATGAACGTGGTGTGGCCTCATGTGCTTGCATGTAGCCAATCAGAGAAGAACATGCCTTGTCTCTCTTTTTTTTTTTTTTTTTGATTCTGAAATTGCTTAATTTTTCAGAAAAGGGCCATATATCACCCACACGCCTCCGACACAATGCTCCAACTGAAGTTTATTCACGTGAATAAACCTTTAAAGCAGCGCCATGTTTGTCCTGATACTTCTTGGGAGTAGAATAAAACAGTGAGCATTTCACGTCGTGTTCCTGCAGGGATATCCACCGCTATGTATCCATCTGCAGTGACATCCATGATTTGTCTTGCCACACGCTGACTAATGAGAAATTAACGCCGCGCATGCCCAGAGAGAAGGAGTGTAAGGGTGCTTATTTATCTCCCTGTCTTTACTTTTATTGTTCCTAATCGTTTGTGAAGAACTCAGGGCATAATTATAATGAACAGTTTCAGATATTTCTCAGGGGACAATCAATGCCAATACTTCAGTGAGTGGGCTTTGTTGTGCTGCCGTTCCTGTTGTGCATTAACTCAGCCAATCAGTAAGTAGTCTTTCTGCAGGCACACAGTCAATTACACATTCATTTCAGAGATTGACAAGCCCTGTAATAAAGCAGTGGCCATGTGGTGGTTGCAGGATGCGTATGATTACATTTAAGCTGTAAAAGTAATAGCCTGACAGAGTTTCAGATTGCGTAAGTGAAACAAAGCAGTTGGTGACACACACCAGAGATAGAGCTACTGTATGAGTCAGGCTAGTATATTAGTGAAATGTAATATCTTCTATGATATACAGTGGCTATAAAAAGTATTCACCTCCTTGCATGCATTCCCCTGTTATTAACTTTATAAATCTAATGTTCAGTATAAATTGTCTCCATTTCCGGGCTTTGACTCAGTCACTCCAGAACATTCACCTTGTTGTCTTCAAGATTAATCCCATTAATCACGATTAAATACAATCAACAATCAGTGCACTTATTTTTTAAAATCTCAATCTCGTACTTCATTGTTTCTTCGACACACCTTGGTTTGCCTGAGTCAGCATCTCCCTGCAGCCACAGTGATGTAAAATAAGTCCACCATTGCACCATTGAAAATTCCCAGACAGCTCAGTGGACAATTCAAAGTCATTTGAACCTTCCCAACTGGTATTACACGTATAACTTTTTACCGTCCCCATATTTCAGTTAGGATCCAAAAGAGTAGAATTTTAAAAGGGTGTGATTAATCAAGATTAACTACAGAAACCCTGAAATTAATTGAGATTAAAAAATGTAATCCTTTGACAGCCCTACATAATTTAAACCATTACTGCATAGCTTTTGTTGTATCCTTCAGGTCATTATCCTCCAGGATATTCCTACATTTTGCCACATCCATTTGACCAGCTGCTGAGAAGCACCCCCACAGCATGATGCTGCCACCACCATGCTGTAGGTGTGTTTGCGGTGATATGCAGTGTTCGATGTCCACCAAACATAGCGTGTTGTCTGATAGCCCAAAAGCACCATTTTGCTCTCATCAGATCAAAGACCTTTCTTCCACTTGACCACAGAGTCTCCCACATGTCTACCGGCCAGCTTTAGTGGAGATTTAAAAGGAGTTTTCTTCAACAGAGCCTTTCTCTTCACCACTCTCCCAAAAAGCTTTGGCTAGTAAAGAACCTGGGCAACAGTTGTTGTTTGCAGAGTCTCGCCCATTTAAATAAACTCTGGGGGATGTTCAGTGCCTTGGAATTATCTTTTACCTAACTCATACTTTTCAGTAACCTTCTCTCTGAGTTTCTTGGAATGTTATTTTCTCTTCATGGTGTAATGGTTGCCAGGAACACTGATTAACCAGTGACTGGACCTTCCAGACACAGGGAGTGAATATTTAATGCAGTCACTGATTTTAACCTACATATTTTTGCAGAAATCTGTTTTTATTTTGACAGATTCTTTTGGTCAATAATTCAAATATCATTGGCCAAGATTGAATAATAAAATTATAAAAAGGGTGAAAACACCCAAGGGGTTGAATACTTTTCATAGGCACCTTAAATTGGTCCTTTGTTATAGGAATATGAAGAAAATGATTATTTGGTTGCTAAGAAAAGCAAGATCAAAGAGGCAGCCAGTAAAATGAACTGCAGAATAGACTTTCTTCATGTAAATGCTTTTTTACAAAGGTATCAAGGCTTCAGGTACCTTCACATGCACTGGTAGTTTTCAAAAGGCACAAACAGAAAAGGTAATACTGGAGGGAAAGGGATAAGGCCATGAAAATATGACAGATAAATGGGTATGTTGGCAAATTTTATGCTTGTTCCACCAAGAACAAAGAGCCCAGCAGCCATCTTCTATCAAAGATAAACACAACTTTTAATGAGCTGTGCCTTGTGTTCGTTTATCTTGTTGTTCTGCTGTCTTGCAAATGGTGTGTTGCTCTTGCCTACCTTGTGATAATGAGAGCCTAGCAGGCCTCCTCAAAGATATAATCTTCACACAAGAGAACATGGGAATGTGGTTAGCATGCTATTCATGTAGAAAACGCATTTTCCGTGTCTGAGCGGTTAAGGAGGTGGGGATTTTGTAAGTGGAAAGACAAGCAGGAGATGGTGGTTGTGATGGCACTAATGTGTGGTAATCATGTGCCTGTGCATGTGTTTCCCATTCAAAAAAATCTCTTCACACAGCAGTAAGTCAGCTTCCTTGGTGTCCATGGCAACTGTAAAATATTAAAGGCACTCTTCACCCATTTACTTTGCTCACCTCTCTTTCTGTCAGCCGCTCTCCTCCACATCGTCCATTATTATGCTCCAGCATTTTTTTTACACCTCCCCCACCTCCAGCTTTATTTTTATTTTCATCTTCATTTTCTCTCCTGGGTGTCTTCTCTTATTGTAAACTACATCCTTTTCCTATCACAACTCTCTCTCTCTCTCTCTCTTTGTGTATCTCTAACTATTATTCTTTTGCTTGTAGACTGGTGTATTTTTCAGTTTACTAGCTGTTATTGCAACAGATCAACAACTCAGGAGCATTAACAGCCAACATGAAGAATGCCTCAAACGCTCAGTGCATTGATGTCTACATCTTAAGCACCTAGAGTGCCACTAAACATCACCCCTGGAACAGTAGGCTGAGGATCGATGCTTTTTTTTCTAAACCAACCAATCAATGTGCTCAATGAATCTATCCAGTCTTCACTGTGTTTTGTTAGTCGTGGTTTTAAAAGGAGGGATTTAAAAAGTTTGATGAATAACATGAAGCAGCCTTTGGTAAACCAGAAGTGTTGTGCTATCATGAAATACACAAATTTCAGAACAAGGCAGTTACAGTGTAATCCACATCTGAACTCTGTAGCAAATCTGGCATCACCAAATCCTGAGTACAGGGTGAGAAACATAGGGGTTCAACCACTGAAACCTGTGGGATGCCAGCTTTGAGGCTGATCTGGATGTTTTATTGCACATCGTTTTGACAGAAGCAACAGATGATAGAAGACTGAAACCACTCCCAGGTTGATTCACATTCTTGCAGCCTGATCCACAGTTCTGATAGAACAGTTTGCCTGTGTCTGCAGTGCAATCATTTAGCATCAGGACTGAAAATAGCCCAGCCTTCTCCTGGAAAGTACATGCAGTGTAACTCTTCTTTTTAAAATGGGCTGTCTTTAACAGCTATTTTTTATGGGGCTATTTTTGGAATTTCAAGCTTCAGGAACCAGCTGTATACACTAAGAGCCTGTGTCCATAGACCAGCGGTATTCAACCGTGATTGGACAATGAGAGAGGACAAACGTGTTTGAAGAACAATTATATAAGTCATATAGGAGGACATGAAAGCATGCATTTTACTTTACTCCCATTTTCCCAAGATTGCACAAAAACTCTTGTATTTCCTTTTATTTTAAATCATGTTAGGGACAGTGCAAATTAAACAGTACAACTTTACTTTACGGACAAACCATGAGTAAGTGATGTTTCACATATAAAGATTATAGCTAAAGCTAGTTTCCATCACCTGTCTGTAGTAAGGCTTTTAGCAAAACAAACAAAGAAAAGAAAAGAAAAACATCAAGTTACATAAAATTAAATACAGACAATAACAGTTGTTTTTATAAAAGATACAAGATTAAAAGACTATAGAGTAAAATTTTACATAATTTCCTTGGAGAATTGTCTCATTAAATTAGAAAACCTGTAGAAAGTAGAGACAAAACAAAAGAGGACCAAAAGACCAAAAAATAGGTAAATAAGATATATGGATATACTTCCTCTCAGAACATCCATACATCATAAACCTTTTGCCACTGGAAACAGCTTTGTGACCCACCAGTTGATAACCATTGCCACTGAAGCACAAACAACCTCTGTATGGTGGTGAACATACAGTCAACAGTTTAAAAAGCTCAGTGTGTGAAATACTTTTTTTAGTTTAAGGAAACATACCAGGAAATAAGGGGTAGTGTTAAAATTTCATCCTATGAAATGTTTCGACCCTTCATGTTCCAAGTTATAGTTAAAAACAGCATTTACTTATACAGACACAATGCAAATACTGCAAGACAGTCTGGCTGTAGACCAGAGATCTAAGACTCCTAGTACAACATATCTCTAGTTTTAGATTTATTTTTAAATTCAACTAAAAAATGTCTAGCAGTTGCATTCATGTAATAACCACATTGAAAACTGATAATGTAGTTAATGTTACTTCACAAGCCGTTGTAGGCAAGTCTTAGCAACTTGAGCTTTAGCAGATGTAGCTAAAGCTAACATAGCTCCATAGCTATGTAAATGATGCAGTTATGTATCTTACGTAGCTAATGTTAGCTTTGTCAGTATCCATGAGCTTTGTAAGCTTAAGCTACAGTAGCTAAGATGGTCATTTATTTACATAGCTCACACAGTTAACACAATTATATAAGCTACATAAGCTACTTTAGAATGTTTATATGCAGGACAAGCTTGTTTTCCGTTAGCCGACTGTTTACAAGGCTCCTATGAAACATTTTACAATCCCAGGTCAGGTCTTTGATTTCAAACCTCAGGACTCCTAACCCTAGTACTAACCCTTATCTAACTTAACGTTCATTCTTTCATTTTGAAAGCATTCAACATGCTACATGCTTGCTAACCTGCTTACGTAGCTCCAATAGCTGTGTAAGCTACACATATGACAGAACTAGTCCTTGAGGTTGGCAAAAAGTAAAACTCACAATGCATATTGTTATCTAAACCAACCAAGCTAACGTTAACTATGTGAACAGCATAACTGCTTTATTTCCTTAGCTTAAATAGCTATGTTAGCTTTTGCTACATTTGCTGAAGCTCACGTTGCATAAGCTTACCTAGCTACACTGGCTTATGTATTAATGCTAACTAGATGGTGTAGTTTTGTTAGCTTTAGCTACAGCTAACAGAGATAAAGAGAGCCACTCTACATGAGTCTACCTCTATGACATGTCTTTCTTAGTCTGTAATGTTAGTTATGAAGTTATTTCAGGAATGTAACTGCCAGATTTTGTTTATGAATAAAGATGAATATATTTTTGAAATCTAGTACTGGAAATACTAGCAAATTATGGCACAGAAACAGAAACGGTCTACAAGAGAGGGTGTCTGAGATCTAAGGTCTGCAACCAGACTGCTCTCCAACACTGGGCATCTCTACTGCCAGCTAATTTTAGACGCATTTTTCAAAACCAAAAAGGCTATAAGGCATTGAAGCAACACTCAATCCTGATACTATATTGCTGTTAAAAAAGAAACCTTACATTTTCACTCTTGCTAAGCAGCTATCTTGCTGTTGATTCATATGACATTCTCTGAGGTTTCCCATAACACATAGATAGGCATGTGCCTATGAAAAATCTCCATATAAAAGGCCATGTTTCAGTAGTACTCCAACCTACTCCTCTATTCAAACAAGAATCGCTACACAGACCTCAACTCATAAAGCATAGGGGTAGGGCTAAGTGGAGCAGGCAAAAGGTGTATTGGGATTAACTTAGACAACCAGTCACACCTATGAGTTATTTAGAGTCTCCAATTAACCTAACAAAAGCATGTCGCTGGACTATGAGGGGGGCTTAAGTAGCAGAAAACCCATGCATGTACGAGGACACATGCACTATACTCAGAGAGGCCCTCCTGTTGAACCAGTGGCAGGCAGTCAGCAGTGCTATTGACTGTACCACCATGCAGCATCTGATTTATGCACACCATGGATTAAAAGTTGTTTAGTTAAAATGGACCGTCTGTAATGAGAGTCATTTTTTGTTTGTTTGCAGTGATTACAGAAATGTGCCTCTGGCTTTGCAATGATTTTGCAGATTATGTTCGTTAAATAAGAGTCTGCTTCTGCTTTATTCATTTCAGAGCTTTTGTGCCTTGGTGGGAATGATCCACTGAACACGTGTTTCTGACTGAATGAATCTTTGAGATAGAGATTTTAAAAGATGTTTGAGCTGGTTCTGATATGTTCAGCACACATGATCTTAATTATGGCTTACTGAAACAAGAACATTTGAATAGAATTAATATTGTAGATATGAAGAAAGGGGATTACAATAAAAAGGGAAGGACTGAGTGTTACATTCTTTGAGAATGCAAACATGAGAGGAAGAAAAAAAAAGGCACTGCTGTTACAAATGTATCCATCAGCCACAGACGGGGGAAGAGGAGCACTGAAGTGACTACACGGGTGTTGAAGAGATTCATTACTTGTTATTTTCCACAAAATCTCACATCTGCTGCCCAAGCCTCTCAGCATTCTCTGAATCAAACAAAGTGTGGTTCGTAGAGGAGCTGTGCAGAGAGGAGGAGGAGGACGACGAGGAGGAGGAGGAAGAAGATAGAATGGAATTCTCTCTCATCTCAGCTGCTCTTTCTCTGCCTCTATTTTTCTCTATGGCTGAAAGAGAGGCCTTGAGGGTTTGAGCAATGGGTCTCAAAAAAACAAAAGGCACAAAGGCAAAGCCAATTCAAGATATTTTAGTGTGAGAGTGTGTGTGATAAAGAGAGAGAGACAGTGTGTGAGAGGGAGTGAGAGATCATGCTGTGTGTGTGGAGAAGAGAATGATATTGGCTGTTAGTGTGTGTGTGGGGGGGGGGGGGGATAAGAAGGAAAGACTGTAAGTAAGAGAAAAAAAATACACCCTGGCTATACACAGAGACATATTTTCAACCTAAAGACAACAGAGTTTCCTCAGACTGGATTTGTATGCTGTACATTTATCATCTAGGGCTGACAGCAGCGCTCCAAGATAAAATTCGACAAAAGAAAAGGGAAAAAATGTGCAGATAGGTGGTAAATCCAACAGAACCCCCCAAATGCCCGAAATGCTATGAAACTGCTGAATTAATACAAGACCAGGTAACAAAGAGACAAAATGTCACTAATTTGGAGGACATTCTAGAGCCAGATTGCTCCACAATTACTCCAAAGTGGCCCAAAAGGGCACTGGAATTTTATGACATTACAAATAATAATACATACAATAAAAAATGATAAATGTGTCGTAAAGTGAAAAAGGAATGAGGATAAATGCAAATAAAAATTGCATCCAACATCAAAACTGGATAGCGTCAGAGGTCAATTAGGTATGATAATCAAGCTAATTAAAAACATCCTGGCATCTGATATAAAATACAGCACCTGAGCAGCCATGTTTTACCTGTCATTCAAAACACACTAAATAAAATGTGTTTTTAATATTTACAATTTTTGGAACACCTACAGTGAAACTTCTAATGTCAAAGTGGAAACAGATTTCCTCAAAGTTATGTCAATCAAATAAAATACATGTATAAGGTAAAATAAGGTTCATACAACTGGTGCTAGTAGTCTCACAATCAGTGAAATGTGGATTACCTGAGTGCAGTGAATGTGTCTCAAGTGATTGTAGTATAAATACATATGTGACTGAACGATCCAGTCTCTGGTTAATCAGTATTTCTGGCTACCATTACACCATGAAGACAAAAGAACACTCCAAGCAACTCAGAGAAAAGGTAACTGAAATTCATAAGTCAGGGGACGGATACAGAAATAATCCAAGGCACTGAAGATCCCTCAGAGTTCAGTTAAATCCATCATCAAGAAATTTAAGGAATATAATGTGTAAATCTGCCTAGATCAGGCCGTCTCACAAACTGAGTGACCATGCAAGAGGGAGACTAGTGAGAGAGGCCACCAAGACACCTCTGACTACTCTGAAGGAGTTTCAAGCTTCAGCAGCTGAGATAGGAGAGACTCTGCACACAACTGTTACCCAGGTTCTTCACCAGTCATAGCTTTATGGGAGAGTGGCAAAAAGAAAGCCACTGTTGAAGAAAACTCAGATTAAATCTTAATTATAGCATGCAAAAAGGCATGTTGGGAGACTCCATGATTGAGTGGAACAAAGTTCTTTGCTCTGAAGAGACCAAAATGGTGCTTATGGACCATCAGACAAGACACTATTGTTGGACACCAAACACTGCACATCACCAGAAACACGCCATCCCCACTGTGAAGCACGGTAGAGACAGCATTATGCTGTGGGGATGCTTCTCAACAGCCAGCCCTGGACGGCTTGTAGAAGTAGAGGGTAAAAATAAATAGAGCAAAATATACAAAAATCCTGGAGGACAATCTTATCAGTCTATAAGAGAACTACGGCTTGGGGGAAGATTATTTTTCCAACAGAAAATGACCTGAAGCATACAGTAAAAGGTACATAGAAATGGTCTAAAGACAACAAGGTGAATGTTCTGGGGTGGCCCAGTCAAAGACCAGACCTCAGTCCAATAGAGATTTTGGCTGGGCCTGAAAAGAGCTGTTCACGCCTGATCCCTGGGCAACCTGACAGAGCTTGAGCAGTTTTGCAAAGAAGAATGGGGTAAAATTACTATCTTATTAATTATTTTCACACTAACGAGATCTGTATCTGACCAAAATGACTCAAAATAAGCCACAACAAAGGTACAGACACTCTCATGGTCTGTGAATGATGTCGTATCTGGTCAGGCTTGGAGCAGTGTGATTGCAGGCCTGCAGGGGAGCAAAGGGGAAGCACAAGCGTGGTTCAGCACAGTGGATAATTAACATCACATAACTTGAAAGTGTACAAAATGTTACTGTCACAAAAAAATGAAGTTTGACCTTTGGAAGAATATTCTAAAATAATAATTACAAAAATCTATCTCTCGAGGGAAAATTACTGATCATTGTTGGAAGGGTACAGCTGAAAGAGAAACAACAGACTTTCAAGACCAAAGACAAGATTTTCTATGACTCATATAGAAAAAAAAAAGATAACAACAATGCCACTTTGAGGTGGTATTGTGATTTGAAGTTTACTGCAGTATCTTATTTTCAGATGTCTCTCTACTCTCGTCTGTTCCTCTCTCAAACAAAAACTCACAGGGACAGTAAAACAGGACAGGAGGGGCTGGGGAAGTATGAAGACAGGTTCTAGAGGGAGGAGCAGTTGTGGTGGTCTGATATTTGCACTGAAAGTAAGCCTTAACCTCCTATTTAAATAAAAACTGTAAGGTCTCTCTCATCCTTCATCCTTTCATCACAAGTTAGTTACATTTAAAAGTGTAAGCACTGCTCAACTGAAAGTGCACCATCCTGTTTTTGTCTGGGCAATAAATCTAGTCTTAGGTTGAGAGACAAAAGATGTATCACATACATCCTTTATGGTCTCCTTTAGAATGCATTTAAACGATCCTTGGAAATAGGACAGCCTTGGATGAAGCACTGTGGTCAATTTCCAAATGCATCCTTTGAAGGATGTAGCCCATTAACTGAGACACTTAATTGGACAGTTTTATATTTCATTACATGAGCTTGATGAGCTGTAAATGATGCTAGTGGTGCAACAGACATCTCCTACACACTGTTGTAATTCAGGGATAAATAAATCTAAACAGCATTTACCTGCACACTTTTTCAGACTGACAGGTAATGGGATGGGGGACTCAGTAACATAAGCAGGAAAAAGAACACAGACAACATGAGATCACATAAGCAGATAACATGCTAGGTAATTAGAATGGCACTAACACTAAGGCAGCTTGGATGATGTGACAAGTCCCTGTGGAGAGAGGCTCCTGTATGCTGCACAGTTACAGGTATCATAATGAGCCTGCAGGGAACAGCTGCACAGGAAGGAAGAGGAGTCACAGGGGGAATCGGTCAAAGAGAAGCAGGTGTGCGGGAACAGGACTTGCACCAATGGGGACTGGTGGGCATGTGAGGTAATGGTAAGCTGACTCAAAATAACATGACAAAGCCTAAAACAAAGGAAACATGCAAACATCATCATAACAATTACAGAATAAGCTTTACTTGCAAAATATTTTAACCATAAAATAGTTAGATTGTTTTTACCATTAACTCAGAATGGAAGTGAAGCCAATGAAGAAGTTCCTAAAATGTTTGCAATAACACTTCAAACTGTACCAAATGAGGTGATGAGTCTACTTCTTAGTTGATTTATTATCCATGAACTATTTGTTAAGATTTATTATGGGGCCTGGTCCTTTGTGAAGTTCAGGACATAACATTTGCTAAAAACTAAACTTATTCAGGGTTGCATGACAACCAGACTGTTTGCATTTTTAAGATACTTTTATGCAACTCTACAAGCCCTAAGCTGTTTTACTGACAACTTTGTCTCGCCTGGACTTATTGTTTTAAAAAGCTTGTAAAACATCAACCCTGTAGTGCACAGTTGGATTTAAGAATATGTGTGCTGCAGTAATGTCACTGGAATTTTAAAAAGTTATGGGACTATAAAGAAACAATGAAAAACAACATGGCATTTTCATAACCGCCATATTTGTTGAATCAAGAAATCACTTCATTAGAAGCTGTCAGACAAAGTGAGTTAGGCTACAAGATCTCAAAAAGAAACACATCATGCCAAGACCCAAAGAAGTTCAAGAACAAATAAGAAACAAAGTGATTGAAATCTATCAGACTTTCCAAGGCTTTGGGTCTCCAGCGAACCACAGTCAGAGCCATTATCCACAAATGGAGAAAACTGGGAACAGTGGTGTACCTTCCCAGGAGTGGTCGCCCAACCAAAATGACTCCAGGAGTGCAACGATGACCCATCCAGGAGGTCACAAAAGACCTCAGAACAACATCCAAAGCACTGTAGGCCTCACTGGCCTCAGTTAAGGTCAGAGTTCATGACTCAACCATAAGAAAGACATTGGGCAAAAATGGCATCCGTGGGAGAGTTCCAAGACCAAAACCACTGCTGACAAAAAAGAACACAAAGGCTCATCTCACATTTGCCAAGAAACATCTTGATGATCCCCAAGACTTTTGGAGAAATATTCTGTGAACTGACAAGACAAAAGTTGAACTTTTTGGAAGGTGTGTGGCCCATTACTTCTGGCGTAAAAATTACACAGCATTTGATAAAAAGAACATCATGCCAACAGTCAAGCATGGTGGTGGCAGTGTGATGGTCTGGGGCTGCTTTGCTGCTTCAGGACCTGGACCACTTGCTGTGATTGATGGAACAATGAATTCTGCTGTCTACTAGGAAATCCTGAAGGCGAATGTTTGGCCATGGCCTGTGCCCTCAAGCTCAAGGGGTTATGCAGCAGGACAACAACCCGAAAAATACTAGCAAGTCCTCTGAATGGCTTAAATAAAAGAAATAAGGTTTTGGAGTGGACAAGTCAAAGTCCGGACTTAAATCCAACCGAGTTGCTGTGGTGTGACCTTAAACTGGCAGTTCATGCTGGAAAACCCTCTAATATGCCTGAGTTAAAACAATTCTGTGAAGAAGAGTGGGCCAAAATTCCTCCACAGTGATGTGAAAGACTCATCACCCGTTATCACAAATGCTTGATTTCAGTTATTGCTGCCAAGAGTGGCACAACCAGATATTAGGTTCAGGGGCAATTTCTTTTTCACATAGAACCAGATAGGTTTGGATTTTTTTTCCTTAATAAATAAAATCACAAGTTAGAAACTGTGTTTTGTATTTACTTGGGTTGTCTTTGTGAGATATCATAATTGGTTTGATGATCTGAAACACTGAGTGTGATAAATATGCAAGAAAAATCAGGAATCAGAAAGGGGGCAAATGCTTTTTCACTGCATTGTATGTTATTTTATGAAAGGATGTGTGGTGTTATATAGAATTGTGTGGATTTCCACCTCTAAAATCAATTTCTCTTGTGCATGTTGTTTTATTACCTGTGTGACCCT
This sequence comes from Cheilinus undulatus, assembly GCF_018320785.1. Lineage (NCBI taxonomy): Eukaryota > Metazoa > Chordata > Actinopteri > Labriformes > Labridae > Cheilinus > Cheilinus undulatus. The sequence continues at coordinate 16,917,330 of NC_054865.1, forward strand.
CTGACCATCTCATGATCTGAGGAATTTGCTGCCAGTTGTGATTTTTTTGTAGGTTCATTGATGAGATCTACAATAAGGAGTCACTTCACAGTGATGTATTTTAAAATAAACCGATTGTTTTGCATGTTCTCGTGTCTGATCTGGTAGGCACATGCTGACATTGGGCTCAGTAGAAAATAGACTCAATGTGTGTCTGAGCACAGCAGAACAGCAATGATCATGGCATGTGCTGTGGAAATCCAAAGACCGGCAAGAAAAAGACTACTTTGCTTCTTTGTGCACAGCCACAGGATGGCACAGATGGCATGCTACGTAGTTGGACTTGAGTTGTAATTTTTAAATTCAAGTGACATCACTGCAGCACACATATTCTTAAAGCTCAGGTTATCCTGAAAAAATGCTGTTTAGAGTCTAGGGTTGATACAAGCTTTATAAGACAAATAGAAAAAATGGTTAAAATATAAGGTTCATGGCTCCAATTTAGAATTTTATACTTTGACAACACATACAGTAGTTATACGTATAAAAATTGATGGACTAATGATTGACTGACTTTAATTTTTCTAATGCAATTATGGTCTTCAGTGCAAAGTGCATATTATTCATATCCTGAGATTAACTGCATGTCAGTTTAAACTCACTGGCAGACTCTGCTGAACAGATCAATTTGGAACTTTATATTATCTTTAAAATTCAAGGTTGTGTTACATGGTGTTACATTAAGCTATTTCCAGGGAAGCTGTTGGTGCTGCTGGGAGAATGGTTCTTAGAAAAGGAAGGGTAAAACAGGGATGACTGTCAACTCCCGAAGCAAATGGGCACCAGTCCATAGACCAGACCATCTTATGTCCCATTAACCTTGGTGTTGTACAAAGGCTGGGTCCTTTGAAGGACTGTATCATGACCAATATTTTCATATCCTTTTAATTCATATTCAGTTAATTGTTGTTAAAGATTTAATTATATCTTAAGTAATATCTTAAGTAACATCTTAAATAAACACAATGTGTTTATGTAAAACGAAACATGAACTGGGTGAGATGTCAAAACATGTTTTCTCTCACAGCTTGATCCATATTATTTCCCCTCTTCCATGCAGCTCACACAGCTTGTTCTGCCAAAGCTCAAACATCAATTTAGTCACACTTCTGCACGAGCTGACATGCAAGCCTCAAGCCATTTTCTCTGCCTGTGAACAACTCAAATCATCCCACTGATGAACTTGCTGATTTCTCTTCATTTATCCAGGGCATCTGCTTAGACTTCCCAGTGAGCACTAGCTAGGATTCCAGCGCTGGAATTATTTTAAAACAGGGCTGAACACAATTTCATCGACCTTTCAGCTGGCTAAAATAGGATTTTTTAAATTTTTTTAGAGACATAGTTGTATCATTTTGATATGGTCTTTATTTCAGGGTGACAAAAATGATGACTGTAGCTTTGTTTGTCCAAGTCGTCTTACATCAGGGAGTGAAATCCTGACTTTTCAGAGGCTTACCTTCAACCATTATGATTTTTCATACAGAAAACATTTGTAAGGGGCATTATGAGCTGTGTGCTGTTACCATGAAGGCTCAGACATCATAATAAGAGCACACATACATTATCCCTGGAAGAGGGGATAAAAGACTGTACATGTGCAGGTCCTTAGGCTACACAGCCATGACTACCTATAAAGAGAGCCCTGAGTGCTCATGTAGTCATTTCATACCTGACAGGAATAGAGTTTTACAGAAATGTTGGTGGCTGATGGTGGAGAACAGCTTGGGGGCAGGGAGATGTGAAATAAGGACCAGGTCTAACCCTGCTACTCCATTTTTTGTTTGTTTGATTGTTTCTGCCTCTTTTTTTCAGCTAAGATTTACTGCTCGGCAGTATTGTGAGATACTTCTTATAAGTTGCCCTGAGTAAATTTTTGATGATTTTTTTGTTATTTCATCTTTTCAATGGAAAATTCTGATCAAACTTCTACTATCCAAGCTTAATGCTACTTAATGCTACACCGGTTTCAGCTGTTGCTACCATCTCCCTGTACAACGAAAGCCCACTAGCCTCATTCTCCTCAAATTACGCTGATTGGTCAGGTCCATTTTTAGACCTGGTATAGGTTTAGACATGGGATCAGTCCCGTCCATCTGCTTTGTATTGTTAGCAATATGGAACATGACTACAATCAGTGTAGCTTTTAACAAGCTGGCCTGTGTGTAGCAACTTCTTCTTTGAGATTTGAGATCTCCTTACAAACAGCCTTGTGCCTTTAATGTTATGATACAAACCAGCTCTTAGCCCTCAGGTATTCCTAACTATCTCTCGGCTTTGTTGCTGAGCTAAGACAAAAAACTCTCTGTGCCTTGCTGGACCGTCTAGGCCTGCAGAGAGAGAGAGAGACAAAGACAGAAATAAAACGCTGAGCTCAGCTTCTTTGAGCTGGCAGCCTACTGTTATTTGTTAATTATCTAACTTTCTTGTAAAGGCCAGAACACAAAGACATAAAGTCCATTTTTCTCCAAGAACTTAGTGTAACAGGGTGCTGCAGGAAAAAACACTCTGTGCTGTGTCACTTTAGAAAAGCCGGAGCATCAGAGGTGAGAGGCTCCTGTCAGACATTAACAGCTGACACAATTGGTCTGCACTACTTTGTAAGGAGAACTTCATGTGCAGCACTACCAGTGATAAAATAGAAGAAGAAATACACACTTAACAAAATTGCTTTTTAACTAAATAAAAAATTCACCAGAGAGGAGAAAATTATCCACAAACTCAATATTGTCAGTCTGTTCTTTCTTCATGCCTACTTTGGAGAAACCAAAACAGGAAAGGTACCAACAGATGGCAAAACAGTGTCAGTCTTTGATATTGCAGAGGAAGACAAATACAGAAATAAAAGCCTGAGCTCAGCTTTTTACAACTTATCTAAGAAGGTCAGACCATCTTTCATCACAACACATCATAATCAGACTTCACAAAGCTCAGCTGTTTGTATTGAAAATATTCAAACCCCACAGTTTAGACATTCTTCCTGTGTATGTGTCATGCCTGATTGCTGGTAAGGATTTATCCTTGGGGTTAAATGTTTCTGATGGGGGTGTTAATAAAATTCATTTCTAAATTATTTTGGAGGGCTTTCTTATACATTAGTTTTTGGCAATTTTTCAGGCAATTGCCAGCACTATCAGGAAGCTCCTTCATGGGATACAAAGTCATTTTAGAGTCATGCATCATTTCCATGATGGGAGAGGGATTTCATTTGGGCTTTGTCTCTATCAAGTCAGACCACTCAGTGACAAAAACGTATGCAAAATGCAAAAGTGGAAACTGCAGTTCTTGGAGTGTCAAATAAGGCAGAACTGTAAATCCCATTAACACTCTTATCCAGTGTTAATTTACAGCACTAATCAACATGTTTACAACCTGTTTAAAAAAAAAAAAAAAAAACAATTCTAAAGTGATAATTGTTATTATTTGATCATTATTGCGCTTTTAATATGGCAGTGGTTCAACGTGTGCTTTATCCTGTGTTTCATATTTTCATCTGTTTGTCTTCTGTCTTGTACAGTTAACTTTCCAAAGCAGACAGATTGGCCAGATTTTATGAGAGAAGGTGGATCCATCTGGCAAAGCTTCACTCTGATACACTTGCTTTTGGTCTAAAATGACCAAACCAGTCAGCATCATCTGCCAGTAACACGGCCAGTAACTACAAGCATACGTTAAACAGCTGCTGTAAAACAATGGCATCTGCTGAGGAGATTAACGGGACAACATTACTTTACTCAGTTTAGAACCTCAGTGAATGACCAAATGGGGGGCCCATGGAGGTCAGCAAAAGCACGGCCCATTGTAAAGTTAGGCTGTGATTACCATTTTTATTGTTAACCTGAATAATAATCACTCTTATCAAAGTCACAAAAATGAATTTTATTTATCTAACCTGTAATATAATAATGTATTTTTCATGAAACAGAATAACCCTTTTATTGGTAATGTTAACAATGCTGATGAGCACACTGAACTAAACCATTAGGAGCGTAATGTCAAACTTCATGGCTAAGCCATGATGTGCACAAACATCATAATAATAAAAATAAAGTAGAAGGAACTGAAATAACTTCTCAGGAAAAGATAATGAAATACTTGCAAAAATGGGATAAATGCAGCAAAAAATTGGCAAAGCAATTGTGAAAAGACGTTTAAGAAGCTGGACAAAATGGGTAGCAAAAATTGTTTTATGGTGGCAAAAAATTTGTTTAACAGACAAAAATGTGGAAAAAATAGGTTAACAGTGGTAAAAAAAAAAATAATGGCCTGATAATGTAGTAAAAAGGGGTTTAAAAGCAGCAAAGATTGGTCAAAAAAATGCAAAACTAGGTGGAAAATTATGAAAATCATTTGAAAAGTGTCAAAAAAAATTGTTCAACAGCTGCAAAAATAGGTGAAGAGCATCAAAAAATGGGTCAGTGATTAAAAATGGTTAAAAAAATGAAACGTGGGAAAAACATCAAAAAAATTTCCACATAAGGTAGAAAAAAGGGTAAAAAAGTGGCAAAAATTAGTCAAAGTGGAAAAAAGTGGGGGAAAATGATTCAAAACAGCAGTGAAAGGCAGTTAAAAAATTGTTAAACAAGATCAGGTTATAACCTAGAACCTTGTTTCCCAACCTGGGGTCCGGGACCCCCCAGGGGGGGCCCCAAAGATCTCAAGGGGGGCGCAAGGCTTTGTCTGCTTTGAGGCTGCCAAAAATAGATGTGCAAATATTGTCTAAAACCATGATAAAACAGTTAGTAAGTAGTTTATGCAAAGGTCTTTAGATAATAAAAGCATTCATAGACCTCTTTTTAGGGTTTTATCATTGAAACAATTCAAATCTTTGTTGATTTTTGGTGTCAGTGTGTCACTTTTTCTTCACTCTTGGGTCCTGGGGGGGCTCTGCTTTTCTTAGGTGCATGTAGGGGGGCTTCAAGGAAAAATGGTTGGGAAACACTGACCTAGAACATGCCTGACCGCAAGTATCTGGGATGCCTGTTGAAATGCCTGAATGAATTGTTTTTTTCTTTAAGCAAAATGGTTGGTTTTTCGATGAGAGATGATGTTGATTTACAACCCAGAGGCCATGAATTGTGTTGTATTTTGAAGCTCACCATATAATTGTATGTTTTTCTGGCTGTTTGGATCAGCCAGCTCTACACTGATTATTGCAGACTGGCAGAGGCTGGTGCTGAAGATGTTCCTGCAGCATATCTCCAAAGCGAAGTTGTGCTTCTGGGACAGCAGTGGAACTTCTCTGATTGACTACAGAGGGAGCAATTTGCACTGCATATCATGGCACAGCCATTGTATATGGAAAATGGAGATAAGAAAGTATCTAATATAATAATATGTTCATTAAAACAGAGAAGCTAATCTACCATCAGATAAAATGTGTTTGATCAGAGATTTACATGGTTTACTTGGTATACTCGAGTGGACTTCCATGTGTCGCTCGGCAGCCAAGGTCAAGCTCAATGGCATCTGTTTCTTCAGGCCTTTTCACGCCTGGTAATACTCCCTGGGACCACCGGCAGTTTTCTGGCTCTTGGGACGTCCACAGCATGATCAGGGGCTCATAGCAACCCTAATACCTGCCCAGACAGTACCCTAGGCTGTGCTTAGTCACCACATGCAATCCTTACTCCATCCTTAAGGTGTGGACTTTTTGTTTGACAGATTATTTTCTCATGCCCTGGGTAGTATGAAAGGACATCCAGAGCATCACCCAGGTTGTATCAATCCCCCTTCCTCCCCTCAGATGCCCTCAGGCAGCTTACTGACCACATCTACACATACCGAACATCCTTAAAAGTTCAACACAGTATTGTATCTGGCATATCAAAAACTTTGTATTTATTAGGCTATAAAGTAGTGATGCCAGCATAGTATGACACCAATGGCTATAGAACTAGTACAGCCCACAGTGCACTAATGGTACATGGAAATCCAGGGTTGTCAAACAGGCAGAATTGGCGAAGCAGCAGACCAATGAACCATTTCACAGCTCTGTGCCATTATGCATACAAAAAATCTGACCAATTCCCAAGAGTACAGCAAATATTCCTATTAAAAAATGAATGAAAAATCCAATCATCCGATGTAAAGATACGAACACTACCACACATCTGCTAATTAAAAACTATAGGTGATTAATTTCAGCCTTGAAAGAATCTACATAGAAAGGTTCAGTGTTAACTAAAATGAAAGCATGGCCACAGTCTTCTGTGCGCGCCTGAATGTAAAATAAAGTGTGAAAGATGCTAAAAATAACCACAGAGGCACATGTTCTGTGTAACCAGAGAGAATTGGATTAGATAGAATTAGATATTAGATAGTACTCCCTCTCCATCTTGATTTTGAATTGCATTAACCTCCATTGACTCACAGAATCCATGCGCTCCTAGATTTTGATCTTGCAGTCATTTTTGACAACAAGTAGGTTGATTGTGGAGCATCAGGTCAGCTGTGTGGGTCTCCTCTGCATGGACACAGAGCTGAAAAAGTCACCAATATCTGCCTGGATCAAGAGGGAAGCTACAGAGGAAGAGAAGAAGATGAAAATGTAATCCCATAGCTGCTGTCTTCTGCTGTTTCTCTCACATATTTCACATCTAATAAAGCCATGAAATAAGATCTAAACAAGCCACGCTGTTTTTGTATATTTACAGCAGGTAACACGACTGTGGTATGATAATTTTATTGGGAATGAGGCATCTCATGCTCTCAAGCTCCCACAGCAAATATCCCGTCACTTTTTATTGTCATTGTGTTTTGTGCATGTCAGAAAATAGCTTTTCTTTGGCTCTTGGTAAAATCCTCCTTGCACAATCCTTAATTATAATTCCTGCTCTTGTCTGACAGAAACAAGACAGGGCAAAACTCACATTTGATGCTCAAACTATTACACACAGACTGAGTATTTAAAAGGAAAAACAGCATGAGCATGTCAAAATGTCAGTAACCCAAGATGTGTGCAAAATAACAACAGCACCACAAACCATGGGGATGAAGATGGAGGTGAATCAAGCTTTATATTTGGCAAACAAGATCGATACTATCTACAGCTACAGCACGATAACAAGAGGCCTCCAAGTAAAGTGTTCCCTCAAGAGTCACAAGGAGGCCTATCTTTTGTTGAAATAGCAATTACTGTGGAAGAGCAAAACATGTGAATGGAACACAACCTTGGGGCATGTTGACACGCTCATACACAGATACACACAGTATCCTGTATCCTGAAATGTAGATAGACTCTGGCTGCAGTTCATTTATGGTGAACATTTCAAATATATTATTAAGGAATAGACACAGTTGACCATTGCATACTGTTTGGGGCAAATTTGAACAGACTTATTATTCCACAGCAGGAACACCATCCTGACAGTCTTCTTTCATAGGAACAGTGTACATTAATAATCATAAACATGTAAATATAATAGATTATAGCCATGGGCTAATTTCAATCTTTAGACCCCTAATAGGTTGGTGGTACACATGTACACAAACGCACATAGAACCCCACAAAACACAGGAATCAAAGGTTTACACAGTTTAAAGGGGTGGGAGATTAAGTGCTAAAGTGCTGGCCTGTCTCACATCATTAAGTATTGGTGAAAAAAAAAACGCATTTTTGCTATAAACCCCATTAATGCAAAGAGCTTTTGTAATCTTACATCGCCCATTGAACAAAATTTGCATATATAGATGTGCGTGTGTACATTATTGCACAAGGTTAGCATACGGAAATGTGTTTATGCGTGCAATATTGAACTATGGTTACATAAATGCATGATTATATAGATGCACCATGGTGCATGTAGCTCCCTGGGCAGTTTCTAATTTGGAGAGTTGGGGGTTTGATCCAGGTGAAGGAGCAGTTTTTTTTATCCACACTTTCTATTTTTCAACATTTTTCATTGTGTTAATACACGTAAATATTTGTATTTATGTCTTGCCTGTTTTGATATTTTAATAGCCACCCTTTTTTGAGTTCTTCATCTTTCATTCCTCCAAGTTTTAGTTTAGTGGGGGAGTCTAGGGCTGCGTCCACACGGAAACGAATTCAGGTGTATACGCAAAGGTTTTTTGTCGTATTGGTGTTTCATCCACACAGAAATGGCGTTTCGGGTGATTGTAAATGATACTTTTTGAAACCGGGTCCCATATATGACTACCGTTTCATCCCCGTATGGACGGCTATCCGCATCTTTCTTAAAACAATTCAACACACATAGTGTATCTACCTTAAGGCGCCTGCGCAGTCCAATCAAAACATTAATGGCAGACTACGGGGTTGTGTTCGTGCTGCAGAAGCTACTGAGCTTGTTATGGCTTTTACAGCAAAATCTGAGGCTCCTTTACCACCACCGCGAAACCCACAAACCATATATTCTTAAATCCAACGCGGAGAACAACCAGAAGGGCAACTAGAAGAAAGTTTGTGTCAGTTTTTCCGTGATATTCTTCTTCTTCTACTTTGGTGCATTTCCGTGGCAGCGTTACAGCGCCACTTACAGGCATATGCACTACAGCGTTTTCAGTCATTTCAGGAACCACTGAAACGACTCCGTCTTTACAGAAAACTTTTTCAAAACGAAACGGCAATATATCGTTTTCGTCTGTGTGTGGACAAGGCCTAGGTGTCTCTATTCTCTTCCTGGGCTGCTAGTTTAAACTCAACAGCTTATGTCAGATAAAATGCTTGTTCCTTCAGTCAACGTTGTTGCTTCACAGCTTTTGTGTCTGTGAACCTCAGACAGAGACAATCCTACTCATCTTAACACTTGACATTAATCAGTGGAGTCTGTGTAATCATATTCTGAGTTATGATCAAGGTAAACAGCTTATCGTAAAGCATCTGAGTCTCCTGTATCTACTTCTAATCTCTGTTTTGAAATATTTCTGGAATGTTTCTTTATCATGAATATAATAACTTTATTTATATAGCACTTTTAAAAGCAAGGTTTTACAAAGTGCTTTCACACTCAGAAAAACAAAGCAGCAAGACAACAAAACACAACAACAAAGACAAAAGTGCACTCAAGGGGACAGAACCTAAACAAGATCAAACCAACTACAGGTTCAGCCAAAACAACAATATTACTGAGATATTAGAAATACAAATCCATGGAAGTCATGAGAGCTTTGATATGTTTCACATGACTACACTTGAGCTGAAACATCCTGGAACATCATTAAAACAAGACATCATAAGAACCCACGGGTACCCGGCCAACACAGGAACCCAACTACAGAACCTGAGACTAAGGGGACTGAAGTTTTAAAAGGCAAGTAAAAGAGAAGCAGTAAGAACTAAAACATTAAGATAAGTAAAATTGTAAAGGAAGAATAAGTGTAAAAGAATATGTCCGAGGTGTGAAAACGCTAAAAGGATACAAGCATCAAAGGTAAAAGCTAAAACCAGTAAGAACTGCCTAAATTAACGACTCAAGATCATTGATATAGAAAATCAAAACAGTAAGGAGTAAGATATTAAAACATGAATAAGAAGAGTAAAAGGTACTAAATAAGCTAAAAATCAGAAGTAGTAAAGAATTAATAGTAACAATAATAACAGTAAAACAGCAAAAATAGGTGTAATGTAACAAAAGTGAAGATAAAGGGTAAAACGATGATTGAAGGAATAGGAATGAGTAAGAAGACGACGTCACATAAATGCAAGTCTATAAAAATGAGTTTTAAGAAGTGATTTAAAAGCAGTGACAGTTTCTGTACGCCTTATTTCCTCGGGGAGGTCGTTCCAAAGTCGAGGGGCCCTGATGGAGAAGGCCCTGTCACTTTACTTACAAGTCTCGACTTTGGAATGACCAGGAGGCCCCCACCAGAGGATCTTAGGGTGCGGGCTGGCTCATAAGGGGTTAGAAGTTCTGTAACATAAACTGGTGCCAGACCCTTCAGAGCTTTAAAAGTAATGAGTAAAATCTTAAAATCAATTCTAAAACTAACTGGAAGCCAATGTAGAGATGCTAAAATGGGGGTGATGTGATGTCGTCTGTTAAAACTGGTTAGAAGCCTAGCTGCTGCATTCTGGACAAGTTGAAGGCGGGAGAGAGATTTTTGGTTAATACCAGAGAGAAGTGAGTTGCAGTAATCTAGACGGGAGAAAATGAGGGCGTGGATGACTTTTTCCATGTCTGACTGGGAGAGGATGGGTTTTAATTTGGAGATGCTGCATAAGTGAAAGAAGCATGACTGGTTGATTTTATTAATATGAGCTGCAAAGGTGAGGTTAGAATCAAACTGAACTCCGAGATTTCTGGCTGTTGATTTGATATTTGATGAAAATGAACTAAGGCTGTTATTGATTAAGTCTGAAGAATTTTGTAAATTGAACATGATTATTTCAGACTTGCAGGTGTTTAGTTGAAGAAAGTTCTGGGCCATCCAACAGTTAATATCAAACAGGCAGTCTTTTACAGCAGCTAGGCTTCTAGGATCCTCAGGTCTCAGGGGCAGGTATATCTGTGTGTCGTCTGCGTAGCAGTGAAAGGAGACTTTATGATTCTGGATTATTTGACCAAGGGGCAGCATATAAATAGAAAATAAAATGGGGCCTAAAACCGAACCTTGCGGTACACCACAGGTAAGGGAAGAGGTAGAGGGGGAGTGGTTACTTATGGTGACCGCAAAGGTTCGCTCTAAAAGATAAGAATAAAACCAGCTTAGTGCAGTGTCCCTGATGCCCACCCAGTTTCTAAGACGTTCAATTAAAATATTGTAATCAACGGTATCAGAAGCTGCACTGAGATCTAAAAGAATTAAAATGGCTCCCTCTCCTCTATCTGCTGCTAAAAACAAATCATTGGTCACCTGGAGGAGGGCCGTCTCAGTGCTGTGACCTGCTCTAAAACCAGACTGGAATTTCTCAAAGAGGTTATTGTGAGACATAAAAGATAAAAGCTGAGTAGAAACCACCTTCTCTAAAGCTTTAGATAAAAAAGGAAGCTTTGAAATTGGTCTAAAATTATTAAAATCAGAGGGGTCAAGGTTGGGTTTCTTTAAAAGAGGTTGGACCAAAGCGTGTTTAAAAACAGAAGGAACTACACCTTCTGTCAGAGAACTATTAATTATAGATAAAAAAAACTGCGTCCAACCGTGCTAAAATCCTCTTTGAGAAATTTGGTGGGAATAAAATCAAGGCTGCACGTAGCTGTTTTCATCTTGGATAAAATCTCAGATAAAAAGGACAAGGACACCGGTTCAAAACTGCTAAAATAATTAAAAAATCCCTACTTGTGTTAAAAATACGGAATGGGGGGGGGTGATATTATCCCTGATCCTTGATTTTGTTGATAAACTAAAAACTTCTCACATAAATTGTTTGAAGCATCACTAAAATAGGAAGGGGAGGGGGTGGTGATCGAGTCTAAAACCTTGAATAAAACTCGGGGGTTAGAGTGATGAGCTAAAATTAAGTTAGAATAAAAAGCTGTCCTTGCATCTTTAAGGCGATTGCTATAAATTGCTCAGTTCTGCATACCTCCTGGTGTCATGAATGTGTCTCTTCTACAAAATGGCTCTTTTATGTAAGCCACTGCAGCTAACTCCTTGAGTGTCGGTTGTCTTCCCTCTTTCTTTTGTTGTTGAGTTTCTACAGACAAGAATCATTACTTGTCCCCAAATGGGTGTCCTCTGCAGCTATGTGATGTCATCTGCAAAGAACCTTGTGGAAGCATTAAAGGACAGTACATTTTCCTGCAAGTGTACTTTTGGTCGCACACCTGAAGAGTTATAGGTTTTGAGAGTGCTACCATTCCTACTCTTTTCAAAGTTTCCCCGTTTTACTTCCTGATATCTGCTCTGCCATGTGCCATCTGCTCTGCAAGGTTAGTTGGTCAGATGACCCTTGAAAGATGTAAAACCGCAGTATTTCCTGACTAACTATGGTTGGGAATGTGACAGCATTGACATTAATATCTAATGGTCCCTTGGGTGTAGTTGAAGAGTAACATATTGCCCCCTGTTTTGCCATAATTTAGGGAGACTGTGCCAGCCCATGTGAAACTTTGTATTTCATACAGTCAGTAATGTCACAGTGTCTTGCCTTAAAACTTTATTACATTAAGTTCACAGGTGCAACATGATTTTTGACACTGATGTTGTTTGGGGTCAAATTCATCCATCTTCGTCCTCCTCTTACCTTGGGTCGGATCATGATGGCAGCAGGTGAAGTTAGTCAACCCAGAAGTTCCTCTCCTCAGCAATGTTTTCCATTTCCTTCTGAGGGTTTCTGAGGCATTCCCCAGCCAAATGGGATATATAATCCCTCCAGCCAGTTCTGGGTCTGCCCAGGGGTCTCCTCCCAGCTGAATGTGCCCAAAAGACCTCCACAGGAAGGGGACCAGGAGGCATCCCCATCAGATGCCTGAACTACCTTAACTGGCTCATTTCAAAATGAAGGAGCAGCGACTCTGCTCTGAATCCCCTCCAGATGTCCAAGCTCCTTACCCAATCACTGAGACTGAGCCCAGACAGCCTCCTGAGGAATCTCATTTCCCTCACTCCCTGCCATTCTACCCTCACTAGTGACAGACCAAGACCCAAGATTCTTGAACTCCTTCACTTGGGGCAAAGACTCACTCCCAGCCTGGAGGGAGCAATTCACCATTTTTAAGCAGAGGACCAAGGCCTCTGGTTTAGAGGTGCTTACTCTCATGCCAGCTGCTTCACACTTCAAAAATCCCAAGCTGAGAACTGCCACCTTATTGTGGTGGAGGGATTTGTGTGTCCCAATGAACCCAGGAGCTGTGTTGTCGGGAGCATTACCCTCTGGTATGGTCTCCCAAGGCAACTGGTTCCAAGGAGGGTCCCGGCAAAGAGCAATTCAACAAAGATTTGGAATCCAACGTCTGGAGTCACCTTGCCCGGAATAGGGAAACCAGGGCACCCCATTGGAGCCAGACTTGGGGGGGGGGGTTGTGGGATAGACATGGGATAGACATGAGGGTCGGGTGCATTTGGGACCAGGCAGCAGGCAAGGGTGGAGGCCAAGGCGTACTGACCCTCGGCAGTGCAGACAGGGGTCATATTCAGCCTATACCAAATCAAGGAAAATGATGTCTTTGTGAAGTCTTGAAACTGTAAAGGTGTGTGTTTTATGGGACAGAAGTGACAGAGTTCAATGGGGTCCTTGACACTGTCATGAGAACTGCCTATGTTTGTACCTCAGGTTCCCAGATTCCCACAGAGACAGGCACTTGTTGGTCTTTGAAAAGTCCTGGGGGAATTTGGAATAAAACAGTAAAATGTAAATGATCATATATGGTGCACATAAGGAGTAGAAGTCATAGATGTCAGAGGATGCCTTGACTCAGTTAGGGAGCTGCAAACAATAAAAGAATAAGTGAGAATTCATTAATTCTGAGAGAAATGAGATTCAAACTGAGATCAAAAGAGCTATTTCATTTGAGGTTATGGTAGCAAAGCTATATGTTTCAAGTCAAACCATTATAGCTTTTATGTTTCATGTCTTATGTACAAAGGACATGATATTGTGTGATTCTTACTGAAAAACAAGTGGTATAAAACCTTGAAAAGACACTCCATGTACTTGTTGAAACATTAGGAAAGGTTTAATCATCCCTGTAATGTCTGATAGGCTATATTTATACATAATCTACAGTCCAAAATTTAGTATAGGCACTAGTATGAGATACCTCTTAATCCAGTAATGCCTGAGTCTGAGTATCTCCATGCTGAAGGCAGAAGGAGAGGCTCATCAGTACAGATGGGTACATAAGAAAGGCACTCAAAACTAGAGCAGGAGTTGCTTTATGGACAAATTGCCTTATGTAGCTGCCTGATGAATTCAATCAAAAGATATAACCGTTTTCCTCCTTCTTTCTTTTTTTCTTTTTCTTTTTTTGCTGTAAAGAAGCAGAGAGTGATATTACTCAGGGACCGGGGGAGACTCATCCGCCAGTCCATCATCTCCGCCTATACGTGATTGGCAGAGTGCAAGCTGCTCAGGGAATGAGAAGTGTTGCTCTGCTAGGCTGTGTGTTGCCTCAGGAGGGAGTCTCCCAGAGAGAGGTTAACACCTGCTAAACCTGCCGACGCTCGAAGGGAGGCCGGCTCCTATAAAAAGACTTTAGTTGGGAGAGGGAGTAGGAAAGACTCTCACAGCTTCCTGCTCAGGTTCAAACAGTGATTGTAGTGGGCTGCAGTGAATTAAATTGGCATACTTAGGAAATCAGGACACATTTTGAACAATTGCTGACCTCTGCTCTTATCAGTTTTTTTATCCTCGGAAGTCGACGTAATTCAGGGTGTTTGATTTACTACCATAAGCTCAGGCCCAGGCTGTAAGCCTCAGAATACAGAAATAAGCCTGGGATTGATGCCAGGCAACTCAGTCTTTTAATAGATATCCTGCTCCAAGTCTACAATATATCTCTGTAATCACCTGCACTATAACTGCTGCATACCAATACTGTGTCTCAGCTTTGGCTTCATGGAACAGCTGTTGGATATCAAAAATACACTGCAAAAGTATTTCACCCTTATATAAGCAATGTTTGTGACACAGTTAAACAAATTATTTATTTTGTTGACGCTTTTCCTCAGCTGCAGAGAAATAGAATTCCTTTATGTGGAGACAGTAAATTGAATTTACATTTGAAAGGATGAGACCATTTTGCAGCGCTTAGTCGTTCTCTGTTTCATGCAGCCAGAGGCACGGGGGAATTTTGTAGCTTTGCTAATCATTATTGCTTTCGGAATCAGTCACAAATAATAAAATTAGTTGAAACATAATCGTTTGCAGACTCCCAGGTGCTCCATATTTGGTGATGGTGTATTATACAAATTAGGGGAAAAATAATTAGCAATAACAGGAGAACAGTGGTGCTGACATTAGGAGATTGTATTTGTTTCAGTTTGATGAATTCATCTAGGAATTATGCATGCTTCTTCAAAAATATAAAAGCAAAGACATAAGGTTTCACCAGTCATTCTTTCTCTCTTCTTGTAACTCCTATGATTTGTTTCTGGTAGCAATAAACAGACCGGAATACTGCTGATGCCTTGTTTGATCTTAAACAGGAAAACAAGATCATCAGCAAAGACTGATCATTTCTCTAAACTCACTGCCACCAATGGGACAACACAAGTCATAGCAATACAGCTCCAATGATACAGGAACAAACCCAGTATCAGTTACTGACTGTTTGAATCTTTGCACATTTTTAGCTTGCCTTCTGTCTCTCAGTCTTGTTTTTATCGATGGCACATATCTATTTATTTTTAACTTACCATACTTTAACTGATCTAACTCTGACAGTCTGTTTTAACTTGCCTTCATTCAGCTTTGTTAAATCTTGTTTTTACAAAGTGTTACCCTTTTTATTATTAAGCACTGCTACTTTACTCACTGAAAACCAAATCTACCTGTAGTTATAAATAAACGTACCCTACCACAAAGATGTTTTGAGATGTCTGGCTGCTGCCTTTAAGATCGTAACTTAAGATCATTCTAAATATAATCAAAATCATTGTGGTACAAAAAATTCACCCCCCACATAGTGAGAGCACATGAAGACATTAGCTAATGAGACACATATGTTTTTTGAACCAGGATGTAAAACAGTTTATTTCTTTTGTTAAAAAACAGCTTTTTAACATGTGTTCAGATGGGACTTCCAGTGTCCCTCCAGCCACCCTCAAGTGGACCGTGTTGCAATTTTTTTGCACTTCCACATTGGCTCCATTTTTCAGGACTGGAGGTTGCTGCTTGGTCAGACAGCTCAGTAACATTTAAAGCTACAGACACAGAAACAGCTCGTTCTGAGCAGGGCTGAAACAGAGTTTTTTTAGACATGCAGAAATCCAATACTGGAGTGTTTTTTCAGCAACAAACTTCACAGGCATGTTTTGGGGACTTCTGAGACCAACATAAACTTGTCTTAAAAGGGTAAAATATGTGACCTTTAAATTAATGACTGTGTTCATTAAAACCAGTGCTTCATATGATATATTAGCTAAACAGTTTTGATTTAATTCATGAATTTCAACAAAATGAGGAAGAAAAGCTGCAGCCTGTCTGGAGTGCACTGTAATTGATCCCAGAATACTTTGTGAGTAGCTTGCTTCATTGACCAGGTTGGCCAGTTTTAACAGCTTTTCTCCAGCATATCTGGCTGGATGGCAACCCTGTCCCCAGTACAGGAGATTGGGGTTTGTTGGGCAAGGTCCTGAATTTCTTAATGCTTACATTGATTTGGAAAAAAATGTCTGCCAACACTGTAAATTCATAAAAGAAACCGATGGTTGCTTGGTTGTTTTTTTGGTAAATACACCATATGGAGGGCACTGAATTAAACAGTGGAGATGGGCAGGACTGAGCAGCTCTGGTCTCTGCCTGCTGTTGGGCAAATACATAAAATAAGGCCTTGTCCACACAGAGATGAAAACGATATTCGTTTTGTTTTGAAAAGTTTTCCGTAAATACGGGATCGTTTCAGGAAATGTCTGCATAAGCAAAGAACCACTGAAAATGAATGAAAACTCTGTAGAATATCTGTCAAACCTGTAAGTGGCACTGTAACGCTGCCACGGAAATGCACCAAAAGAGAGATGAAGATTACAGAAAACTGCCAAAAACGTTCTCCCTGTTGCCTTCTGATTGTTCTCCACGGCCGATTGAAGAACATCTGGTGTATGCATTGCTGGTAAAGGAGCATCAGATTTTGCTGTAAAAGCCATAATAAGCTCAATGGCTTCTGCAGCACGAACACAACTCTGTAATCTGCCATAGTTGTTTTGGTTCAACAGCGCATGCGGCTTAAGTGGGCTACGTAATGTATGATGCAATTGTCTCAAGAAAGATGTGGTTGGCTGTCCACATGCAGACAAAACAGTAAGCGTTCACAGATTTGTTCACTCTTTCAAAAAGTAGCGTTTGTGGCCTCCCAAAATGCTGTTTCCGTGTGGATGAAACGCTGATACAACAAAAAACTTTTGGTATACTGATGAATTGTCTCTGTGTGGATGGAGCCTAAAATTAATTTCCAGGTCCACCAACAGAAATGGCTGGCCCCTAAAAGGCTCTTTAAATAGACCTTTCCCAGATGCCATTTAATGATAATAATAATATTAAAATGACGTCTGCTCTATCAGTACAGCCCTCATTCTCAGTATGTGCCTCCTGGGCCGGGCTGCATTCAGATTTGGAGCTAAAAAATTAAATGAAATGTCTCAGGTCTTATTATTGGCTTATCACTTACATTACTGTTATAATTCAGTGGGCCATCTACATTATAAATATTACTACAAAATAAAAGCTCATTTTATTTCAGTAAGATGAGTTTTACAAAAATGTATGTTTTTTTGTTCATTTAATGAGTAACAGCTAATAGATATTTTGCTTCAAAATTAAAGGTAATGATTGCTTTAATTTAGCATGGACCATGTCTTCACAATAACGCCCTTCATGACTTTGGACCCCAGGAAACGTTTTTCCTTATCCTACCTTATGGGTGGCCTTGTTAACATCTAATAACCATGTTTCATTGACCTTACAATCTAAATATTCAAATACTGCCCACATAAAAGACGTTGCTGCAGCTTGACAAACAGGAATGTGAAAAACACATAATTATAATGGCATGTTCTTAGTGTAGCAGTGAGCGATGGATTATCCTTGAGTGATATCCTCATCCGGAGGGTGGCTTCCAGTTTGAGCAATGATGCTCAAACTCATTGCCTCCATGGAGTCTGCATTCTGGTGATGGGCTCTGTGAGAGGGCTCAGGGGAGCAGGGCAGGGCTAAGGTTCACAGTTTGTATGTTTGTGTGTGCGCCCTTGCTTTCGTCTGTTTGTGTTAATGTGTATACTTACATGCTCTGCATTATGTATGTTTCGTAGACTCATGTTATATTGAACATACGTTGTGTACCTTGGGACAGTGAATCAGTGATGCTTTATCTGATTGAATCTGTGGGGTGTGGATGTCTGCTGCTCTTATGTCCCCTGTGTTGTTATTGGTGAGGGCTACAACACAAGCTTTGCTGGCTGAATGCTCCAGACTTGACACTGATGCAATTAGAAAACATACCACAGCATGCAAGATATGATGAAGTTATACATTTTTAATGGTCTTATTGCCATGTGGTAGATGGAGTAAAGCCAATAATATATATATATTATGTCGGTAACATTATAAATTTAATAATAAATGCCTAGCTTCTCCTAAACGTGGAAAAAACGGGCAACAGGCACATGAGGTATGTGCTACAAAAATGAGTAAGATTCTTCTTAAACAGTGAATTCAGATGTGGGTATTATGTAATTGAATCACACATGTTTTTTCCCCCTCAGGCTCCATGTGGCTTTCACTTGTCGGATCTACAGTCTAGTAAATCTGTGCAGCCTCCCCCAGATCAAGGTAGATTGA
Organism: Cheilinus undulatus; assembly: GCF_018320785.1. Classification (NCBI taxonomy): domain Eukaryota; kingdom Metazoa; phylum Chordata; class Actinopteri; order Labriformes; family Labridae; genus Cheilinus; species Cheilinus undulatus. The sequence continues at coordinate 16,935,769 of NC_054865.1, forward strand.
AAAACCAGAGAACCACTTTCTGCATGTCTCTAAGGGCAGAACAACCAACTGAGCTGAACAGTTGCACCAAACCACCACGAGCCAATCTCAGAGAGCCGATGATGATACCCCCCTGCATGGCCTGTTGCCGTGGTAACAGTGCGGCGAAGTACCTCTATAGCTCTTATGTCTCTGGTTATGGCTGTCTGTTTCCATTCTGAGGTGGAGGGATTGATCACTATTCTGCTCACCAAGTGGTGAATACGAGTGCCACTGGTGCAGAACAGCTGAGAATGGCCCAGGCTGAGGTGGACTACCTGCTTGTACCTTGAACGAACCACAGGAGAGTGTGGAAACCTGATGAATCTACAAATTCCATCAGAGTGCAAATCTACTCCATCCACATAGAAATGCTCCGTGTGGACTTGAGCAATACAGTGAACTGGTCTCTGAGGGAATGTAATGCTGTGAATGGCTTTCCTTTCTTAGTCTAAATGTTACAATACTTCTGCAGAAATACATTCCCAAGCAGGGACTAGGGGCTTTTTCAGCTGGTATGATTCAGATAACTTGGAGGAAAAGCTGACATCTTTTCTGTCTATGACTGAGGCAGATTTATCAATTAAATATGATTATTTTCTGGCTTGTATCTGCTGCTACTGTTGAGATTGCTTAGCAACACAGAAGTAAGCTAATTAAGAAATGGCATGTTTGGAGTGTGGCTGTGAAGCACAATGTTATCATATGATAACAGTGTTAGTCATAAGGGCGGTGGAACCTCTTAAGATGCAAATAACCATGACAAACGGTGCAACTGTGTCTCTCCTCAGGAAGGAAAAATCTCTTACAATACATCATTCTGACATTTAGCATCATAGCAACATAATTGAGCCATGCTATAACCTGCTCTAATAATACAGTGTTGGTTTTTACACCAATGAGGAAGTATGTCAACCAGAGAGGAGGTAATTCTACACATTTTTGGGAGATTTTCTTTTTTGCTGATATACAAATACCCCACACTGCTTTGTTGTTCACACTTGAAAAGGCATCTTCTCTGCAGCAACAGAAATATTTCTCATCAGAACCAACAATCTGCTGTCTCAGTTGAGGCTCATGTTTCAAGTGTGCTCAGAAGATGCTTCATGTCTGAATAATTCATCCCAGCCACTACTGAAACCTTCTGGATCCGACACCCTGGCCTGCCATTCCATTAAGTTCTCCTCATGCTTCATTTACATCTGCACACTCTCATTATCATCATGGAACGCTTCCACCACATGCAAATATTCAGAGAGGAAAAGCATATATAGGCTAACACATTTTCACGTGGGTAGATGCAGCCTTCTTTATTTCATGTACATATCAGTGAAACATTCAGAGAGAAGAGCATAAGCTAACCTGATACAACAAGTAGGCTGTTTCACAGTGAACAAATGAGTAAGGAGCATTTCTCATAACTGATCCGCAGTAACCCAAAAGTTATCTTCACAACCATTGACCTTTAATGTTTTTTTAACTAACCTTATAAATTATCGTTTGAAGATCTTGCAGTCCTTTTAAGCAGTAAAATAGATTTTATTAGATCAAACATTGTACATCCACACCCTATCAGTTTTAAATCTGCAGAATCTTTGCTTTAAAATGAGCAGAGCTTCTGTCCGGGTTGATGCTGAAATACTTGAAAAGGTTTTTACCCAACTCAAGTTAAGTACCTGCCTTTTTGATCCTATCCCAGCATCCCTTTAAGAAACTTTATAGCTTTTGTAATCATGATCTTCTTACCATTGTTTATTATTCTCTTCAGACAGGTGACTTCCCTTCTTCTTTGAAGACTGCCACGGTAAAACCTCTTCTAAAGAGAAGTGATTTGGATGCATCAGCACCTGATAACTACAGACCTGTATCTAATTCACCATTCTTAAGTAAGATTAGAAAAAACTTGTTTTTAACCACTTAAATGATTTGATTAATGCATTAAAGCAATATTTGTGAAATTTATCAGTTGGGTTGTATGAAGAATCACTGTACAGACGCAACACTAGTCAAAATTGCCAATTACCTCAGGTCCAACATGGATGATAAAATGCCCTCTGTTTTAGTATTACTGGAGCCAAGGCTGTCCATAAGAGGGGATAAAGAGTAGAGCTTTCTGGAGGTCAGGAAAATCATGGCCCATTGTAAAGTTCAGCTGTGAAAACTATACTTTTTAGCAAAAGAAAAAATGAATTTTAATTTGTACCAAAATATAGCCCTGTTAAAAATGTAAACCCCTTTTGTTTAAAAAAAAGGGGGAAAAAACTTTTTATTAGTATAATAACAGTGTGGATGGGCACATTCAACCAAACCCTTTAGAAATTAATCTCAAATATAAACTCTAAACCACAAACACCAGGATGCCAGAAAATAAAGCAGAAAGAAAGAAGACAACTTCAATGGAAAATAGTGACATAATTGTGATAAAAGGCAATAAATAGGTGAAAAACTGCAAAAAAGGCAGAAATATGTGGCAAACACAGACAATGAATGGCAAAATAATAGTACAAATATGTAGAATGCAGCAAAAATGGGTGAAAATGGCAATAAATGGCAGACAAAGGCCAAAAGTGCCAAAAAGATGTCAAGAATGCGTGAAAAGCAGAAAAAAGGCAAAAAACATGACAAAAACATGACAAAAGGGGTGAAAAACAGCAAAAAGTGGCTCAAAAAGTTATAAAGACTGGTGAAATGCTGCAAAAAGCAGCATAAACATGGCAAAAAAGGATGAAAAACAGAAAAAGAGGCAAGCATTCACAAAAACTGAAATGAAATGGTTGGTGAAATTGAAAAAAATGGCTAAAAATCTGGGTTTTATATTAATTCAGACCTTAATTTTGAGCTTCATGATTTGGATATCACCAAAAAACAGCATTTTATCATTCAGAGAACATAGCCAGAGTGCGATGGTTTCTCCTCCAAAAGGCATTAATGTGATTTTATTACATGTAAAACTGATTATTGTGGCGCTCTTCTTTTGGTCTCACTAAAAAAAAAATTGTTGCAGCTGAAAGTACTCCAAAACTCAGCTGCATGAACACTGAGAAAGACCAGGTGGGGTAGGGTAAGGTCATGTATCCGTTTATATAATCATTTGTTTGTAAAGTGCTTAGTGCTCCATCACTTTGTATGAAAAGTGCTATAAAGTTGTATTGATTTATTGACAGATGGGATTTATTTCTCATCCATCTGGGCATCACCTCATACATGGTGTTTGGGAGGGCAGAGTCTTTAAAAATAAACTCAGAGAGTGACTACTGAATGAACATTCTGTCTGTCACATTCATCACGAACCAATCAGAGCGACAAAAGACCTGAAGCAGGTGTGCAGTGCCTCCAAGGACTAAAGTGCGTAATGTGAGCTCAACTGGCAGCTGCTGTCATCTCAATACACAATTCTTCACAGTCAGTGGAGCCAGTTTGGAAATTAAACTCTTGCTGAAGCTGGTCTGGGGAAGAACTTTTTTTTTTCCCACAGGAAAAGCTTTCATTGCAGTTTTTTGCTCCTTTTATTAAAATAAAGAAATGTTCTGATAAAAATTCAGCAAACAGTGTTATTTCAGGCAGGCCACAGAGTCAAGCTCTGCCATAATTGAGATCAGCTGAATTCAAACAAGCCCTCATCAGCTGACAGCATGCTGATTTTCTGTAATGTTATTGGCTGATCGCTCTCATGCTGCCGTATTCAAACTCCTCTTGCCTGGCTACACTCTGCCACTCTCTCTGCAAGCTGCTCTTGCAACCCTCCTCCACCCCAGCTCCTCCTTTATTCTGCTTCTGACTTAAACACTGTCATTCTGTTGTCATTGATGCCTGCTCTTCTCTGGTTTTCACTTCGTCTCTACCTGCCTTAGGCTTTCCTTATTGGCATAGGAGGAGCAGGAACATGTGCTGTTCCTCCTTAATGCTTTCCATGTAGACTCATGGAAGGGCAGGGGGATCCCAGAACAGCCACACCAAATATAAATAACAGCATAAGTGCTACTTAATAGCTGCTAATAAAGAATATTTATAGCCACAAATCATATATGTTTCTTGACAAAGTTGTCCTGACTGAACTGATAAAAAGTGCTAGGGAGAGCTAGGATGGGGAGAGGCAGCTGCTTGATACAGGAATGGCAGCGACGCTTTTATGGGCATCTGGTGAGCTTCCCAGGGCCTGATCCAGCTCACCACATACTGGGAGCCCAGGGTCAGCCACCCCTGTGGCTCCTTTCCTGCATGTTGCTCCCCTTCTCTTTCATTCCTGTTTCCAACTCTATCAACTGTCCTCCTCTCTAAAGAAAAGCATAAAGAGCTCAGAGATATATCTTTAAAAAACCAAACAGAAACATGCAGGAAACAGGTCTTTAGTTTGGATTCTCATGCAGGGAAACAGCACCACTACAGTCTGCACTATCAAAGAGAAGTCTGCCTTTATCATGCCAGCTTGTAGAAATGCTACACCTGTGTGTCTCTTTAAGTTTGTTACATAAGAGGTTTTTATTTAGATTTTAAAAAAAAGTTCAACAAGAGCATATTCAAAAACTGCATTAGATAAAAATAGCATTTGAAACAATAAAAAAAATTAAAGTTCATCCTTATTCTCAGATGCTATGAGCAACAAACAATATTTCAGTCATAAAAGAGGGGAAGGTCTGTTTCATCTTCATTAATCTTAGAATATTATTCAGTATACAACCAGTGCAGCATGAAAACTTTTTTTTTTTTCTGGTAGAATTTTTGCTAATAATTGCTGACATATGGATTTCCTCACAAATCTGTTACTGACAAAAGTGTCTAACTTAATTATATGTTCATGGGTTGTTTTTAGGGATTAAAAACAAAGTATAACCTAAACCACAACATATTGTTTCCTCCTTGTATTTTCTGAAATAAATAATGTTTTGAGGGCTGGATGGGAAGCTTTTGTGGGCCTGATCTGGCACCTGGGCCGTGATGATTACTGGTTTCAGGCATTATATTTACGTTTGACGCCAAGTTTCCCTTTCTGTCAAGATGGCCAATATGCTATATACTAGAGATCTATAGATTTATAGATGCTTGATGCTCTATGACTCCTCCTTTTCCAATTACTTGGTCTTCAACCCAACATAATCTGCATATACCCCAGCTGACCATTCACTCGCAGTGCCTTTAAAGGGTGTTCAACCTCTTGGATATTTTACCCTTTCACTGATTCTGTAAATCAATCATGGTCAATTCAACTTGGCTTTTCTGAAAAAAGAAAAAATGTACAACAAAAAAATTCAAAAAAGGTGAAACAAAAATATGTAATGTAAAATAAATAATTGCATAAATATTCACCCCTTTTTAAAGTGACTGACCTACTTCAACAGAGGTCCAACGAACTGGTCCTAGCAGTCTCACAATCAGTGAAATCTGGATCACCTGAGAGCAGTGAAAAGGCCACACCTGTGTCTGGAATGTCCAGTCACCGGTTAAACAGTATTCCTGGCTACTGTTACACCATGAAGACAAAAGAACACTTTAAGCAACTCAGAGAAAAGGAGGTTCTTGAAAGTATAAGTTGGATCCTGTATAAACATTTTATCTGATAATATGAGATATTTGACCAATGAGTAATACTGAATCTGAGGAAATTCTGGTCCCATATTATTTTGATAAAAAGTCCCAAAAAATGCTAACAATTCTGATAAACCGTGCAACACTAGTCTATACCAGAACACTGATTTTACCAGTAGAAACGATTAAAATAAAAACAATAACTGAAAAAAAAAGTGCATTTTTGGCAAAACTGTTATGATCTTTTATTTTGTGTGGATTGTGGGTGCTTTTTTAGATTCTACATGTATAAGGGTAGGAACGCTAAAAAGGAAAAAAAAAATAAGTGTGAGTCACTGATTTAGGAAATCATCAGTGAGGTTGCCTTGAAGGACAACCTACTGTGTCAAGAGAAGTTTAAAAAGTAAAAGAAGAGAAAAGAAGAAAAAAGAGGAAAGAAAAGAAAAGAAAAGAAAAAAGAGGAAAGAAAAGAAAAGAAAAAAGAGGAAAGAAAAGAAAATGTCTGGTTTATACACTCAAGTAGAAAATGGTATTACAATGGCAGCCTCTGTGGGGAAAGAGCTGCTCCATATGTAGACTTAAATGTTAATTCTAAGGTTACCAAAACACAATAATTATAAGTTCAGGCTATTATATGCTAACAAAAAAATTACTCCTAAATATTGTTTTTCCATTTATACCATTAAAGCTGAACCTAAATCCCCTGATCATCACCACCCACAGGTATAATAACAACAGAACCTCTTCAGAGGAAATAAACAGGATCTAAAGATGCACTTCTTCTATTGCCTTATATTGCCTGAGATAAAAGATTCCTCTGGGAGAAAACGGGTGTTAGTGGGTGTCAAAAAGAGGGAGAAAGAGAGTTTAAACGATGTGAGAGAACATTAGTAGGAACCATTACATGCACTGGTGCTGCTCAGGGAGCCATTAGCTTGTATAAACAGGTCATTCCTCCACTGAGCCCTGCTCATTGATTCACACATAATCTGTCTTCATTCCTCCTGCTCACACTAACCGAGCACAGTCTGGTCAGCACCCTAGAACACCATAGTGCTGCCAAAAACATTGTGACAGACCTGTAAGCTCTGACTTCTGAGAATCAATTTGGACATGAGTGTCCCCTGATGATGGAGATTTGAGAGAGTCTCCTCTGCCACTAAAACCGTAATGCCATCACACCTCCGGTGGCTGATGATTTTCTGCTGCTAAGCCCATTAACTCAGATTTAGTCTGCCAGAGGCCAGGCTTTTGTCCATCTATCTCACACTAATTAGGCGAGGCCACAGATCGGTAAACACTGGCTTGTTGGAGCATTTATGTGAACAAATATTAGTGGTCATGTCATGGATATAGAGGGCATCTTAAAGAGGGCGAAGCTTTGAGGGTGTGATAATAACATGATGTAAAGTGTGTATTAAATACACATTTGTGTGACCTTTCATGCATTTTTTCAAATAGCATTTTTCTATAATCTTGGCCATTGCAGTGCATTTTAATTTTTGAACAACTTACCTAGCATATTGTTTTTATATACAAGGAACTGGAATGCATGGAAAGTAGGGTTTGTTGGACAGTACAACACCATACCACATTTTTTTTATTCATTAATTTTTTTTCTGATAGTCTACATTATTTGGGGTTGCAGCAAAAAATGTTCAGCCAGCTGGATATAATTTTAAAAATGCTACAATTTTGAAAGAACAATAACAGAGTTTCTGCCTTTCAGAGGCCCATCGTCTCTCTCCAGTATAATGATGAGTGGAGTGTCTTTTGTGAGAGGATGTCTCTTAAGACCATTGTGACATTCAAACAACATTTAGTGGGAAAATCTAATTCACATAAAGTCAGCGTGACTTATTCTTTTAGGAACTGCAGACATTTCAGACACACTTCCAATTCAAGAGTACCAAAGAAGACTAGAAGAGAAATAGAAAAGTGTCACATTTAGAGGTGACACAACCATTCTTTAAAAAGTTACTAAGCCCCAGAGTTTTGGGCAAGGTGCATCTAACCTGGAATATTTAAAAAAAGAACAATTTAGAACATTATAGGCAATGCAAGGAGGGTTTTATCATCAGCCATAACATCAAACCATCCAAGAAAGACTTATCACAGGCTGTGTGAGTGTGGAACGAGGACATAGGCTCTTTTAGAAATCAAAAGTTTTGATGTTTTCAACCTATTTTTGAGGGAAAAAAACACAATTTATCTGTCATGTCAGGAATAAGAAATACACAATCTGCCTTCTTAGAGTGTCACAGTGATATCGCTGATGAAAAAAAATGACAGCTTCCCTCATTTGACTGCTGAATGCTGAATTTTACATTTTTTTTAAATATCTACAGAGAATTTGAATGGAGACAGGTGGTATAAAATCCATTACACATCACAAGTGTGTTCTTTTTATCAACCTTGTTCAAGAAAACTTGGTTTGATCATGACCTTTGGTAATAAAACTACACTACCCACAATCTTAGAGTGTCACAGCAACAACTCTGATTGGTGGGTCCCAACTTTATCTCCTCTTTCCTTGCTTACAAGTGAGTTTAATAGTTGTGGATTTAACTGAATTCTGGGGGATGTGCAGGGCCTTGCATTGTTTCATCCATCCCCTGACTTATACTTTTCAATAACCTTTTCTCTGAGTAGCTTTAAGTTTTCTTTTGTCTTTGTGGTGTAATGGTAGCTAGGACTACTGATTAACCATTGACTGGACCTTCAAGACACAGGTGTATTTATACAACAATCACTTTAGATACATTCACTCACTCAGTGATCCCCATTTCACTGATTAAGAGACTACTAGGACCAGTTGGCTGGACCTCTTTTGAATCTTGGCCAGGACACTCTTGAAAAAGAGATTTTTAATCTAATAGTGAGGTTTTCTCCTGGTTGAATAAAAAATAAAATAAAATAAAAATCAGGTCCACCACTTTAAAGGGGGTGAATATTTATGCAATCACTTAGTTTACGTCACAGTTTTTTTTTTTTTTTTTATTGAGATGACCTTATAGAACTCTGTTTATCCTTGACATCAAAGGTTTTTTTTTTTTTTTTTTTTTTTAGTTTTGTTGTTTTGTTGATTTTGTCGTGGTGACAAAATTAATCTTTGATTTTTATCCTGTGACAGTTAACCAATTCAGCTATGACTATCAAGACAGTTGTTTCAGTTATTAAGCCAGCAGAGACAGAGACAGAGACATAAAAATCTCTGCATCCTCAGGGTGTTATTCCAGAGTGAGTAAACTATTCAACAGCATATTTCATCAATGCTTCAGCTGATACATGTTCTATTTAGAGAATCAGAATCTCCTAATTACCTTCTTATACACTGGCTTACTACAATAAGGGTAGAGACTGAAACAGATGGATGTATGAAACTGTTTTCTTTTCTGATACTCCTACTGATTCCATGTGATCAAGACCAATCTGGACACAGAGATGAGCAGATCTTGAGAGAGAGATGGGTTCAAGTTTTGTCTGGATGGAGCTGCAGAAACATACTGTGTGTACACCCACATATAGACACACCAACAAACAACAGCCTAATCTCTATTCTGAGAAACAAAATAAATGAGGGCTGTTTAATTAGACATTAGAGAGGATTATAGAATCAACATGAAAGAAAACAGCACATACTTATTTACTAATGCGATACATATTTGCATTAAATTTGAATAAATATCAGATGATGATCTTACACCCACAGTTTTCATTATCACAATCCTAAAAGCAAAAGCCAACAAATCCACACTTTCCACACTTAAATGTGGTTTAAAGCAAGGTCCAATTACTTGAATAGATGATATTTTAATATGTATTTGAAACTTGAGAGTTTTTCATCAACTGTTCTCTATTATTTAACTAATAAATTATTTAAATGAAAATTGAGAGCAACATAAAACTTTAAGATGTTGTTTGCTTGAGGTTTTCTATGACACGACTGATTAAATGTTTTAAAGTCAGGAGAGTCATTGATTACTGGTAGAGCTTCAAATGAAAATAATGAGTTCAAAGTAATTGGATGTTGTCATGGTAATAATGGGGCCAAAAGAAGAATTATAACTGCTAAATATTTACTTCCCTATTGATATTTGGAGCACAGCAGGGGTAATTTACACTGCAGCACCACAATGATTGCTTTATTTAATCACTAAAAACCATCTATGATCACATGAATGAACGATTACGATGCATAAGAGTAAAATCATTTTGGATGTTTTTATGTCTGCATGTTTTTCTTTCTTCATAGTCCATCACTGGTTTAGATTTATGAGGGCATTTGTCATCGCTTCAGCAGCAAAACGTTCCTCCCATCATGAATGTGGAGGAGTCTATGTGGCATCACCCATTGCTTTTTGGCTGCAAAACGTGAAACCTTGAGCTGGGTATATTTGACTGTCATTTTTTTTAAAGCCAGAAGGGACCATAGTTGTGGAGAGGGTAATGTTGTTGAGGAGTGAAGTGTTGGCCTATAGAGAGTTGTCAAAGCTAACAGCTGTAAAGGATTTATCTAGTTCATGTGTTACTTAACCCTTCTGACTTAGGTTGTATTTATCTTGGTAGCTCACTGCAGCTGCTTATTTAGCAGGCAGACACATTTTAAAAGAGCTTGTGACTTGCAGACTGCTCACCTGTAAATATTGAGAGGGGTCTGGCTGCAGACGCAGATCTCAGATGCCTCCTCTTACAGACAGCTCCTGGGAAACTCCGCCTTTGTCAGGACAAGAGTGACGTAATTTGATGGTACAACCTATCTGCTGTTTTAGATTTTTTTTTTTATTCAATTTTATTCATGGATAAAGTCTGGCAATTACATTCATGAAACAATCACATTGCAAACATTAAAGACTAAGCAACATTTCAGGTGTAACCCCGGGGTAAACTATGTATAGACCAGTTTTAGAAGTAACGCATGCCAGGTAATGATGTGCAGCTAAGTTAGTTTTAACAAACATAGCAGAAGCTAATGCTGCTCATGTAGCTTTGTTAGCTTTAGCACTAGTTGTGTTAGCTACAGAGCCATTTTGCTTGAATGAAGACATGGGTTATGAGATTTTCCAACTGGTTCAAGGTCTACAGTCTTCAGATATGTATATTACCTATATAGCTTATGTAATGAACATAGCCTTAGCTACGTTATCAGAGTGTTTTCATGGAAAAGGCTTTTTTTCCAGTATGTAGACTGTTCAGTTGGCTTTATTAAATGTTTTGCAGTGTTTCCCCTACCAATATACAAGGGAAATGCCTCACCCCCCCCACCCCCCACCCCCCCTACAGCACCCCCACTACCACCACCACCTTGAAGGTTGAGCTAATTTTATGTAATTGTTTTTTTCTATACAGCGCCAGATCTCAACAAGTCATTTAAGGATATCTTTACAAAATAGCCTAAATAGCCTTCTGTTATTTATCTTGTTTGCACGAATGCATGTCATTTCTGAGTCCCAGTTATCTGCTTGTTCCTCCTGACTTTATGAGCAGAACCGAGCAAACCCACATGCTCACTGACCGTGGAAACCCGCCTCCTCCTTCCCCGCGTCAGAGCTGGGGTCACATGCATGCTGGGATGTTTCACTTTTTTTTGACGTAGTTCCATGAGAGAGAGAGTTCTCCTTCTTACAGCAGTTGTGCACAATTTTTTGAATTCTCCTGAGTCTGACACTTATAATGCAGGAAAATCCTGTTATCCCGCGTATCCCGCTGCAACCTGACAAACAGGTGGGAAATGTGGTTAAAATTAGCGACAGTTGGGCCCCTGTCCACACCAACTCTGACTCTGATCTACACACAAAAAAAAAGAATCAAAGTGTTTTAAGCTCACATTGCCGTGGATCACGTTACAGCCAGCTGTGCATGTTTAACAATTTGACTTCAGAGAGAACCAATGCTCATCATGCCAGGCCATGGCGCACCAGTATACAGTATGTGCCAGTATACATGTGCAAGTTTATGTTCTGCCAAATTGGCCCGAAATTACAGCAGGATTTCATTTATCACATTTAAAGCATTTTCATACACTGGCAGTGGTGTTACTGCTGGATAGGGACACATAGCTGTAATTACCGTCTTCATGATGGTAATTAAAGCTATACAGTAGCAATTTTTTTAATACCCCGGGATACAGTATTATATTACCACCCATTCCTGACTGAGTCTATTTTCAGCAGAGCCTGTTTCCAGCATGCAGCAATCTGCACAGAGGGGATTGACCCAGACGGGGAGGCACAGAGCAGTTGGTCAATTTAAAAAGAAGAACACCAACTACAGACTACCAATCATTTATCTAATCACTTCATCAACATGACATCAAATAGGAAACAAATGAGCAGCAGATCAGCCTCCAAAAGGCAACGTCACATGTTGTTTGTATGTTTTCTACTTTATTCCCATGCGATCTTGAGATCTCATGATCTGTCTGCTCTGAGCTGAGCTGAGCAGTTTGGCTGCTTAGAGATGGACTCAGTGGGCAGAGGCATGCTCCATGGGTTGGAGGGAAACTGTGGTGAGGACAGAATGCTGAGGAGACAGAGTGTGGACAGTGAGAGTCAGGATCAGACCGAGGGGGAAGAGTCCTTTCCCTTTGTAAAGATGTTCCTCAATGAAACAACCTGTTTGGAGTGGGTCTTTTTAGTTTTTGCAATGCACTGGTTGTTATTTTGTTCAGCCCTGTCCCCTGAGGAATTTGAACAAAGTGCATTTTACTTTGACTTGAGAAAATTCAAAGATGAGTAATCTGACCTCTATCCATGTAAGATTTAATCAGCGTAAGTATGTTTTTACTTAAATTCAATATTCTTGTACTCTCTCCACCCATACTGGCAATCCACAGCCTTAAGCCAATATAGATTCTGTCACAATGTGGGAGGAAAATCATCCACCTACCTGAGTCTTCTCTCTTGAGACATTAAGCTCCTCTTAAAAAGAGTTGATACAAGACTTTTTCATGTTGAGATTAAGTCTTCTAAAAATAAAGTTGAGGTAAAAAGAGAACAAGTTGATAGAAGAATTGATAAAGCAGCAGGAACTCACTTCTGCTATATCACGAGAACACGTGCAAGTATGTAACATGTCAGACTATGATCTGATGTTAAGTGATCTTTTTTTGTGTTAACAGCCACTTAAGCTTTAATTAACGATGACAATCAGACTGTGCTGAAACCTTAGTTTGTCTCGATTGCTTTGGTGTGGAATTGCAGCCTTTCAGATGATTGCTCTGTGAAATGCAGATAACATGGCAGTGAAATCATCCTTTGCCATCATTGCAGAAGGGTTTCCAAAGCTTTTCCAGCACTAAAAGGGGATGACAGGAAATGAAGAATGAGAGATAAATGACTGAGACCATAAAGACAACAGCAATTTCAGTTTAAAAAATTAAACATGCAAATCATTGGAGCCAGATAATGAGGCATGCCTTCAGGGAGGCTCTCTTTAGCCTGGAGCTACAAACTTCACACAGAAATAGCACGGCTCTGCCTTGGAGACGTTAATTGTTAATTTAGCTAAACGTTCTAAGCATGCTCTAATACAAACTGACATTTCACAGATCCCTCCTGTTCAAAGTCTTAACAGGTTATAAAGCCGAGATTGTTGCTGCGGTCTATAAATTTGTGGAAGGAGCCTTTGCAGGGAGAGCCACCATATTGATTTTCCCTCTGAGGTTTATTAGTTTATGAAATCCTATATTTCCTCTGTCTCTCTCTCTCTCTGAGCTGAAGAACTGCTTGAGAGGCCAGTAGAGAGGGGAGCTCTACTGTACCTGTATGTCTCTCTTGTTTATAAAACTGAAAGGCTGCTGTATTTCACCCCCACCGTTTCGTTTTTATGCTTGGATCGACTACGTCACACTTAAAAAGCCAAATCAAACCAAAGCGAGCAAAATTTGCCAACTCAGTCTCCCAGTGTCCTAGATTGATGCTTTTTTCCTCTCATGCCTCGCTGATTCTACAAAGGAGAGCAAAACGTCTGCTGTCAGAATGAAGGAAAACAATAATAATCCACTTTACATAACCAAACCCTTTTCAGTGGATGTTTTCCCTGTCAGCTCAGAGAATATAGAGGGAGGTCATTTAAACTGCTCTGCAAGAATTAGAGCTTGTCACATCATGAGACATATGTCACAGCAGGATGATGTATGCCTAAATTTTCTGTCAAACATCAATTTGAAGGCATGCCATTGTGTTTTTACAGAGTAATTCATAAAGAATATACTTAAACATGAAATATTGCTGGTATTATGGCTTCATTATAATGGAGATTAACACAGAGATTACAGGACAGGAAAAAAGCAATGAAATTAAATGGATTTTCAGTAAAATTACTTGATGAAGATAAGAACTAACCACTGTGTAAGCATGCTAGGGGAGGGCAGACAAAGTCTTGAACTGCTGCTCACAATAGTTTTGTTTTGTTGGGTTTATTTTTGGTAAATGATGTTTTAGATTATGCATGATAGTGCATGCATGAGTAAACAGACACAAAATTACAAAAACAAAGAAGAAATACAATTAAAACTTATGAAACAATATTAACCAAATCATCATACGAATACCACAAAAAACGGTTTCTTTTTCATTTAAAAGTTTCTATGTAATTTTTTTTTTTTTTTTTTAAACCTCAGTGGATGCAATCTTATAATAAAGTCCAGGTCAAAATAGGTAATTTTTGTCTGCATATTCCAAAATGTCCTTTCAGGCATATCTGTACTTGGATCATGTCATATGGCTACAAAAATTCAAGCAGGCCTATACCATACCTGATATTAATCATTTCTAGGATGCATGGTGATGCAGGAAAAAAGTCAATGGCCGGGTCTGGGATTACATTTAAACCCATTCTAGAAGTAGTTACACAAACAGTGGCTTGCTTTAGCTTCATTAGTGTCAGCTAAAGCAACCACATCAGCTGCTAATATTACAAGTTGGCAAATATAGCTACGTTAGCTTGAGCTCTGGGCATAAGTAATGTGAGCTCTAGCACTGTGAATTTAGCAAACATAGCTAAAGCTCACAAAGCTATGTGACATAACTTGCTGCTAAGATAGCTAACGTAGCTCAAACTTTTACAGAGCTACTAAAGCAAAAATTAGCTACAAAGCTATATTAGTCCGAGCAAACACAGCATAAGCTCAGGTAGGTAACATAACTCACTGCTAACGTAGCCAAAGCAAATATAGCTATGATGCTAGCATAGCTAGCACTAGCTACACAGCTATGTTAGCTCTAGCAAACAGTATAGGCTTATATTGCTGTGCAGGTAGTGCAACTCGTAGCAAATGTTAGCTAAAGCTAAACTTTACACAGCAATAAAGTAAACACAGCTAATGTTAGCAATGTAACTACAGTAGCTTTAGCAGACATAGCATAAATCAATGTAGCTATGTACAACACAAAACTCATGGCTAAAATAGCTGAAGCTAAGATTGCCATATCTATTTTACCCTCAGCAAATCTAGCATAATCTAATTTAGCTTTGTTAGCTTAAACTTTACCCATGTGTACGTAAGCTATGTTTGCTAAAGCTAACACATCTACATACATATTTTAGCCTTAGCAAATTTAGCATGAGCTAATTTATTTAGTCTATGTTATGTACATTAGCTACCTAGCTAAGTTACCTATGTAGCTCACGTAGCTTACACAGCTTCCATTTCTAGCATAGCTAGCTTGGTTAGCTTAAGCCTTTGCTATGTTAGCTGTGTCAGAGTGTTTTAATGGAGGGCATGCATTTTTCTTGTAAGCAGACTATTTACTCTGATTTATCAAGTATTCTGTAATCAGGTTTTGCAGGTCAGGTTTTTGCCTTGTACATTTTGATATCCTAACCCTCAGTCAAACCTAATCGGAAGTATTTTATTTTAAGAGTTTTGTGCGTATTCCCATTCTGACACAATGTCTCACAGCTGTGGTCTGCAAGAGTGGGAGCCTGAGAGCTGAGATCTGCAGCCAGACTTTGTTGATTTATTTCAGCTTACAATGTAAAGATATATATGTTGCTATCTGATGATATTGTTCTTTCAAAATGCACAGCCCAAACCTGACATGCACTTTAAATGATGAACATTCATTGGCATAAACATCTGGTCTCTAAAAGCAGTCATCTATGTTTGCATTTTTGGGTCAAAGTATAAAAACCTGCAAAACCTCATATGTGTGTATTTTTGGGTATCAAGCAGTTCCATTTGTAGAGTGTCTAAATATGCAGTCAAAAGAAAGTCAAAGATATGAGCACATCCTCATCAAAGTTCTTGCTGCCCTATATAAAATAACGAGCTCTTCTTAGAAACTGTGCTTGCAGTACCCTCCTGTTGGGTCAAGGCTGGTTGATTTACTGTCTTCGGGGTTGACCAGTTACAAACAGCAAGCTCCTCTGGAAACAAGAAGGAAATACCCCCAAAGACTAAATAACACCTAAAGAAATCTAGAGGGTTCAGAGCTATGTTCCTCTTCCTGGGGCAGCTGTGTTTGAAATATGAGGTGTAGATTAAAAGTTGTTTGAAATCAGTGAGAATGCTTTGTGGAGAAGAGGACATGGCAACTTAGAAGGTGAAGAAAACTCAACAACACCCTCTTAGTAAACAAAATGTTGAAAGAAATAAAATTTTAGTCTCTGAAAAGATTTTAAATCAAACCCACCCCACTTTACAAGACATGAACATATTAAATTCAGAAAGTGAAATTATGTTTTATTGCAGATAAGTGAACAAGATTTATTTTTATAAAGTCTACACAATCAACCTTTTACAAGCCTTCAACATCTTCGGACATAAAAGCCAGGTATGCCTTACTAGTCTTTGGTTTTCTTGACATGTGGTTTTGAGATGCATGTTCCATCTTTAGAACCAATAGCAGGTAAGGATTTAGCTTTTTGTGCTTTTTCAGATTGCAAACTAGTGATGTTAGTGTTTATTTTGTCTTTTCTACAAATTAATAATTTCAAGCATGCTATAAAATAGCTTAGCATTGGTCCACTGTGTTGGTCTTGGAAGTCAAATATCAATGTTTGGTGCTGAGAAATTAAACCAATGGAGAGCAAAACTGCAGTTCCCCAAATGGCCACATGAGGCAGATTCCAAAACTGAGACAACCTCCACTCATCAAAATGCTTAAAGCGGAATACTTATCATGCTTTAAGAGTTTAAAAAGTAGTGTCTTGGCAGGTTTTTTAGAAGGGTGGAGTACTTCTTGCATACATTTTTTTTTTTAATTGCATAACAACTTAGAGGGATATTTCTGTGTTTTTGAAGATGGGTTGTATAAGGTACTTTGGAATAGTAGTGGCATCAGCCTCCAGTGATTTCAGTTAGCATTGCCCTTTTAAGAAGACTTGCTTGGTTGTTCTGGCTAGGAAGCTAGACTATACAGCGTAGCAGGTGGGTACATTTTCTCTGTGTAAGTTAGTGAGTTTTAGGTCAAAATGAGCCTAAAAACAATGTTGGCTCAGTGTAAAATTATGCTCTATCAAAAACTGTTAAAGCATTCAACATTTGCATTACAAAATAGCATTGTTGAAGCTATTTTGCAATTCAAGCTTTGGCTACTGACTACGTGCTCTTCCACTTCAGCATATTGTCATCTCCTGAAACTATTTTGATCTGTGGTTTTTGCAGCCTCTTTGATTATTGGCCATTAGAAGGATAAAGAGGTATTCATAAAAATACATTTCCATTCAGCTCTTCTGGTCAGGGTTGGTTTTTTCTGTTTTGTTTGTGGGAAGTTGGAGAAGGTCTGTTAAAACAACAGCGTTCAGAAAGGCAGGGTTCTCTGGATGGGATGGAATCTAGGCTGCAGGTGTTTGTGAGCCACTGTC
This sequence comes from Cheilinus undulatus, assembly GCF_018320785.1. Lineage (NCBI taxonomy): Eukaryota > Metazoa > Chordata > Actinopteri > Labriformes > Labridae > Cheilinus > Cheilinus undulatus. Next base: position 16,953,121 of record NC_054865.1, read on the forward strand.
CTTGATCAGAAATGCCCCAAAGAAGTCTTGTGAGGTAACCTTGTAAAGCAGATAGATACGCCCGTTTCCGTGTGTCTCACTGGCAAATCCAGTTTGCAAAGCTCCCGTCTGAACTGTTTCGGCCCGGTTAGAAAGTGACAGGACGTTAGCGTGGATGCTGCTAATGCACCAGTTTTATCAGAATGTGACGAAGCTGCTGTTGCTCTGATTGGCCCATAAAGATGTGAAAGACAGAACATTCATCCAATCACCCTCCTTTTTCAAAGCCTCTGCCCTTTCCCAAACGCTGTGTATGAGAGGTTTTCCAGATGGATGTGTGAAACACATCCATCTGGCGTGTCAGGTTAGTTGTGAGGTCCCTTGACAGCAATAGCTCTCCATGATTGTTACCAACAGTTAACTTCCAATTTCCTTCTGTTCCTCTTTCTTGCTTTCTGCTGAGTCTTCATCAGCAGAAGTTGTCCCTCTTTGTACTCCAGCTCATAAAAGTATCCTCTCTTATCCAGTAATCCAGTCATCATAGCTCGAGTCTAAATCAATTTTAGTTTTGCTTTTGAATCGTTTGCTGTTGTTGTCTCTGTCAAAGCTGGAGATCCAAACAGCTGATTGTGAAATAACAATACACTGAGACAGAAGAGCAAGTGATGCTTTGCAGTGCAAAATAGTGCCAACCACTGAGGCTTTCTGAGTGAAAAACAAAACTCTTCAACAAGTTTGGATAAGGCGTACGTTTGAGCCAACTTTGTTTTGTTGGCCTATTTTTACCTAAAACTCATTAAATTACACAGAGAAGGTTTCCCCACCTGCTACGCTGTATAGCCTAGTTGGATGTCGGTGAAGGAGGGGAAGGTAAGGTGGATAAATTTGTTTGACATCCACTCCAGCATACACCATGATTGAGAGCATGTCAATGGTTGTGTTGTTTAAGTGTTTTATTTTCATATGAAAAGGTAGTGTGAATGAGCTTTAGCTGATAGAGTCACTGAAATTAAATTCTCTTGTAGGATATTGTGAGGTTGGTGCTCTAGTCCATAAGTACATATGCCAGTTTCTTTTTTGTTTGAGAAAACTGATGATTGTTTTTTTTTTATTTTTCTAGCCTAACAACTAGATGTTAGTGTAAGCACTCACTACCAGGTATCCTCAACAAGTCAGTATAAACAGCTACTGTTATCAACAGCACCAGTTATATAACGTGAGAAACATAATGGTTTTATTCAAGAGCTGAATAAAAGCCATACAAATAGATAGTAGCGAGTTTGGTGAGTTATTTACACGCTCACTTGATTTATAAGTACAGTGTTTCTGTATTCACTAGAGATGTTCTTTTTTTAATATCCAACATCTAGTCCCTACTGTCCCTCCAGCAGGTGTATCTATTTATAGCTCTAGTGCATTATTAGATAGGCACACAGATGTTCAGTTTGAAAAGTCAGAATTAAAGGTATAGCATCTCTGGTACAGTATGAACCCACTGTATACATCCAAATCCCTTAAAGTCACGTCTGCCCACCGTCACCTTTGACCTGTTATCTTATACTGAGGAGTCTTTCACTTAAACTATCACACCACAAGGTTTATTTACTCAGTGGTATAGCACTTTCTTCTTTTAATGTGTGTTTAAAACATAGTTAAGGATGAAAAATGGTACCGCTGAGGTGCCAATTGTCCTAACAGTTAGATGGCATGCTTCACATAGTGCTGTGAAAAAGTATTTGCACCCTTCCTGATTTTTTTTATTTTTTTGCACTTTTGTCACATTTAAATGTTTCAGATCTGTAAACAAATCTGAGTAAATTCAGTTTGTCAAATGATGATTTCATTTATCAAGAGAAAAAAAGCCATCCAGACCTACCTAGCCCATTGAAAAAGTAATTGTCCCCTCCCCCTTGTTGAATCATGAATAAACTGTAATTAACCACATTTTTTTGCAAAGCTGAGTTCAATTTTACAAGCCACACCTTGGCCTGATTACTGCCAGACCTGCTGAATCAAGAAATCACGTAACTAGACCGTGTCAGACAAAGTGAAGTAGGCTACAAGATCTCACACAGCAACACATCATGGCGCCACCTAAAGCAATTCAAGAAGAGGTGAGAAACACAGTAATTTACATCTATCTGTCTGGAAAAGGTTACAAAGCCATTTCTGAGACTTTGGACTCCAGGTTACAATGGTGAGAGCCGTTATCCACAAATAGAGAAAACTTGGAACAGTGGTGAACCTTCCCAGGTCTACCAAAATTACTCCAGGAGTGTATCGTTGACTCATCCAGAAAGTCACCAAAGAACCAAGAACAAACATCTGAAGAACTGCACGTCTCACTGGTCTCAGTTAAGGTCAGTGTTCATGATTCAAAAATAAGAGAGATGCCAAAACCAAACCAAACAGAACTTAAAGGCCCGTCTCACGTTTTCCAAAAAACATCCTGATGATCACCAAGACTGTTCAGGAAATATACTGTGAACTGACGAGACAAAAATTGAACTTTTGGAAGGCATGTGTGCCGTTACATCTGGCATAAAACTAACCAAGCATTTCATAAAAAGAACATCATACCAGCAGGAAAACATGATGGCAGTGTGATGGTCTGGGGCTCCTTTGCTGCTTCAGGACCTGAACTACTTGCTGGATGACTTGATGGAACCATGAATTCTGCTGTCTACCAGAAACTCCTGAGGGAGAACGTCCGGCAATCAGTTCATACCCTCAAGCTCAAGCATTCTTGGGTTATGCAGCAGGACAATGATCTGAAACACACCCAGCAAGTCCATGCTAAATGGCTTTAAAAAACACAAAAAAATTAAAGTTTTGGAGTGTCCTGGTCAAAGTCTCACTTAAATCTGTTGGGATGCTGTGGCATGACCTTAAACAGGCCATTAAAGCTTGAAACCCCCCAATGTGGCTGTATTAAAACAATTCTGCAAAGTAGAGTTGGCCAAAATTCCTCCACAGTGATATTTAAGACTCATTTCCAATTATAAAAAACGATTGCTACCAAAGATGGCACAGCCATTTATTAGGTTTAGGGGGCAGTTACTTTTTCACATTGGGCAAGGAAGGTTTGAATGGTATTTTTCCCCTCCTTTCCTTGTTTTTCCATAATTGGAACTTGCAAATTAGAATTCTCCCTTGGATGCCATTTCTGCCCAGTCTCTTTTCCCATTGTTGAGTCATGAACACTGACCTTAACTGAGGAAAGTCAGCCCTGCAGTTCTTCAGATGTTGTTCTGGGTTCTTTTGTGATTTTCTGGATGAGTAATTTTGGTTGGCCTGCCACTCCTGGGAAGGGTCTGGTCCAAGTTTTCTCCATTTGTGGATAATGGCTCTATGTGTGGTTTGCTGGGGTCCAAAGCCTCAGAAATGGCTTTGTGTCCCTTTCCAGACTGATAGATGTCAGTAACTTTGTTTGTTACTGTTCTTGAATTTCTTTGGATGCCTTTTTGACATTTTTTTTTAATTACTTCACTTGGTCATACAGGCTCTTTTAAAGTGATTTAAGTCACATTTAAGTGTGACAAATATGCAAAAGAATAAGAAACCAGGAAGGGTGAAAATACTTTGGGACCCTTGGATTCTTTCCCACAAGTTATTCCTGACTCTCCATCTGCGCTTATACTCCACTCAGTCCTATCCAAAAAAGAGGGTAGTTTAAATATAACTCCTAAAAACACTACCAGCATGTTTGCATATCCAAGCATGCAAGGGTTGATTCCAAATCTGTAATGACTCCAACCAAAAAATGTGTAAGACAAGGGGAGTGATGGGTTAAATGGATTAGGTAAAACTCATTATGTAATAATTCACTGTAAAATGCTTTTGCCACACACTAATGTGCCTGTGGCCGTTTTAAATTGGGATGCTGCAAAAACCTAAAGTAGAAGAGTAACAGATTCTGAGCCACTAAAATAATAAAAAAAAAACCCTGCTCAGAGAGAAAACTGATTTAACAAGGACAAGGTTTGAGAGTTCAGGTTTTGTCAGCTGCATGGCCTGCACCCAAATGATGAATATTCATTAAGTGTTCACAGACAGAGCACACTCATTATAATATCAGAGGCATGGATGATCTACTGACATGGCTGCATCTTTGAGATGGTTTCCAGCCTGATCTCTGAACTGCAGCTGGGCTACAGAATAAGCAGTCCAGCCGGCGCTGCACTGGCCTGGCTGAGGTCTGGAGGGGTTTCGGTCCAGATCACACACAGGGATTAATTTTTTTTTTTTTTTTTGGTTTTGCCCCCTTGTCTCAGTCTCCACAGCAATTTCTGTTTTAACAGCTCAATCATAGCCGTAATAATTCCCCTTCTATGTTTCCATCGTCTCTGAGGTGTGGAGGTCCAACCCCCCTGTGTGGTTGTGTTGGCATGGAAACAGGAATGGCGGCATTGTGATGCATGTGCATTGAATTCTTACCCCTGTTCCCTGAGTTTCACAGACAGAGAGGGCCTGATGCCATCCCCTCCCCCTCCTATAGAGAGCTGGGGGGCAGATCCTTAAAGATTTCAGCTACAGCCTCCATGTTTCTTTAATGTAAGCATGCACCCTCTCTGTGTGATCATAAAAAGACCTTTGAAAACCTTTATTTCTGCCTAGAGGGACATAAATGTTCCTCTATTTCCTTCAAATTTAACTAGAATATATTCAGATTGCTATTATAATGAGATATTGATTGATTTGTTTTCATTCTTTTTGTTTAAAACCCTTGCAAGTTTCAGATTTATCTCAAATAATAGCAGAAAAATGGGGAGAATAGTGTTCTGTATTTTTTTTTCACATCCTAAGATCATCACACTGCCCCCTTGTGGATTTTACAAGCAATACACTGTGGGTGAGGAATAAGTGATGTTCATACAAGCAGCCTGAGGAGCACCAATTTCCTAGTCAAATGCAAATGTTTACAGCTGGTTTTCGCCATCTAGTGGCAGCAGAGGTTAAATCAACACCTGTCTGTATTACACCATTCCCTTCAGAATAAAAGACAGATCCAGGTGACAAGTTGTCACGTTTACTTTTATTGTAAAGGTGATATTATTCCAAAATATTAATATGTTAGAGGAACAGAGATAAAGAAAAGGAGAGGAAAAAGAGCTAGAAAACATCTACACAAGACTTTGGTAAGAATCTTGGGACACATTCTTATCAAAAAATTCCACAGCAAAAAAATAACAAAATCTTCTAAGAATGCTCTAAATCATATAGATCTCAGTCATGGTGCTTCTACATGTACAACAATATAGCTGGGTAAAAAGTCAACTGAGCTTTTTGTGTCCTAGAAACAACAGAACAATTGAAGGCATATAAAACACTGGAATGGCTGGGCACCTGTGCTTTAAAGTCTAGAATATACTGTACTACTGAAGGATACCACAAGATATAACAGTTCTTTATCTTATTATTAAATCAATTTTTATTTCATAATCATGTTTTAAAGATATACCACAACGAGTTTACAGTAATCTTGCAAAAGACTTGTATGTGTATCAGAGCTTGTTTGAAAGCACAGAAGAATCAGCTGAGTTAGATCCAAAGATTTCCAGTGAGATCTTTGAATTCAGCTCTGGATTTAACCAACACTGATTCGAGTATGTGCCATTTCAGCCCTAAACAGAGTGCATTGGATCATTGTGCGACAGTGTGCCATGCCCTGTCCTCTTCCCAGCTCCACTGTCATCCCTCCCTCCCTTATCCCACATCACTCCCCCCACTCTCCTCCTCCTCCAATCTAGCAGGGCTGCACATTACAAGCTCGGATCTCCTTCCTGTCTTTGCAGCTGGACAGCTGTGCAGTCTTAAACTTCTGCTTCACTGTCATGAGTCGCTCTTGAATGCCTCCGCCGCACAGCTTGGTACACTCCGTCCAACTCGACCATGGTCTCATTTTACACCCTAGAGAGGGAAATCAGAGAGGGTTCAGTCAGATTAATGTGGAAATTATGTAAGGCAGAACGCCTGATGAGGTGTTTAGCTGGAAGCTGATTCTGAATCTACTGTACATTTTGGGTTCCCTACACCCTTACTCTGAATTTTGTTGAACTTAGACCTGCTAGCCTCATCCATGGACACTTTGTTAGCCAAGCTGTGTTCACAGAAGCTCATTAATTATCAGCGTCCATTCAAGATAGCCGCCATTCTCACCAAAATACTCTACAGTCACTCTCAACAAAAAACTGTTCAAGTTACAAAAACTTGCGTATTTATGCTTGGTAATGTTTGTATATGGCATACATATTTGACAAGTTTCATCAACAGTAACAAGCTACAACACTGCTAAACAGAAAATACTCATAAGAGGACATTGAGACTTGTTACCTAGTAAATAAAATAAGCAAATATATCTCGGGAAGATTTTGGAAAGAAATCAGTTTACAAGTAAAAGTAAGTATGAAAGCATATTGCATTTGGTAAAAAAAAAAAAAAAAAAAAAGTCTGAAATATATATTTTTTAATTTGTCTGGGATACATTTCCAGGGCACATTTCTTTATTAAGAGCAGAAAGAGTGTTAAATGGGGTAGAAGGAACAAACTCTGAAATATCTCAACAGGGGTGTAACGGTTTTTGTATTTGTCCCAAACAGTTAAGGCTCGGGGGCCACGGTTCAGTGCATGCTGTCACATGACAAATACATTCAAACCATGAAGAAAAACAAAAGAAAAGCAGAGAAATGTGACGGTATTACACCGCAAGTCTTGATGACAGCAATGCTCCTAAGTATTAGATAACCGCTATTAAACCACTAAAGAAGAAGAAGAAGCAGAAGAAGAAGAAGAAGAAGAAGAAGAAAAGTGGGCTCCCTGCTCACACTGAAAGCATGAGTGTATGGCTGCAGCTCGGAGACCTCTCGGATACAGACCTCTCCCGTACAGTCCTCCAGGAGGCAACCCGTCTCGCTGCAAGAGAGGCAGAGCAGCTAGACCTCTTTCTACAGTCTATAAGCGAGACCTGCTGCACTTTTCTGCTGCTCCTCATCTCCATGCTGTTTTTAAAAGGCCCCCAGATGTGAAAGCAAAGAGTGCCGAAGATATTACCACTGCTAAAACATTTTAAAGACAATGCATGGACCGGTAAAAGTAAAAAACACAACAATAAACGTGTTTTAAGGACTCCGCTCTGACTCTGTTGTAAACCATCCTGTGTTTACATGAGCAAGTCTGGGGTCCTTCACTGACACAGATGAGCCAGGATTTTGCACGAATATTCCATGCACCAGCTTTTAATAAAAAACAGTGTTACAGTATTGTTCTTAAATCATAAATATGATACAATGCTCTAAAAAGCGCATATTTTAATTTTCAAATTATGTTGTTTTTATTTATTTTTTTTCAAAACATGAGGTTTTAGGCTGTTTTTTGTTTTGTTTTTCATTTAGCTTATTTTTTTTGTTTTTCTTTTTTTATTGTCTTATGGGCTGGACCAACTATCACTGATAGTTCTTAACACTAGATGGATCAAAGTATTGATTGATTCGATTGCATATTTCAAACATGTTTCTTTTAATTATAAGCAGCACGTTAATAAAAGAAAATAATTAATAAGTGAGAGAGATCTAGAATTATAAATCTGGGACTTTTAATTTTTTTTAAGTCGATGAACCGAGCCCGTACCGAACCGGGACCCCAAAACTGAGGAACGAACCTAACCCTGAGCTCAGTGAACCGTTACACTCCTAGTAATAAAGAATTTGGAAGATGGAAAATGCTAAGAAACTGAAAATACAAAGATTCAAGTGGAAAAATTGTAGAAATATGAACCTTGAGTGTTTATCGATAGGCAGGCAAAAAATTGGGGACTAAATACTTTTTTTTGTTTTTCTTTCAGGATATGTCCAATTTTCCCCTTGTACCAATTTGGTCAAATTGACCATACTGTGTTACACAATGGCATTTGTGCATTACTGTTACTAAAGTAGACCCACTGTCCTCACAAAAAGACATCACTTTTTTGAAAACTACTTGAAGATGAGACACAGTGTTTAGTTATTATAATTCAGATCCTACCAATGCCAAATAAGTAGAAGAAATTAAATAAATGAATGAAAAGCTTGGGTCTCAGGAGGTTAAAACTCTACTTTAATAGTCCATAGAATCTGGTCTTGATTATCAGGTCTCAGGATGATCAGATAGAGTCTGTATGTTCGTATTAATACCTCAGATTGTTAAGTGATGATTCTTTCTTTTATGCTTCATATTCAGGAGCTCAGCTCATAAAAAACTAAGATTGCAGCTGGGTTTTTATTTCAGAAATAAGTCTTGTTCTCTTTGGCTGCAAAAAGATGACTTGCTGCTGCTGCTGCTGCTTTTATGATTCTTATCAACATTGGGGATGCTTTATATGTGCATGAATCTTTTCAATGCCTTCAGACTTTGGACACTGTTTATCACGGAGCATAGAGGCTCAGAAAAAATCTCAAGGCCTTTAATCTCAAGCTGGATGACCTGCATCATCTACTCATAGAATAAGTCAATGGCATGGTATGTAGGACTGAATGAATGAAACCTTTATTCCCCATAGGGCAAATTATCTTCCACTGATAGCATAAAGCATGCATGCATGCATGACAAAAGACCTCAACATCCACACATGACAGCATATAATAATGTGGAACAACATCAATAAAACATTGTTAAAGCATTGCTGATATCAAATGAAAAAACTCAAGTAGCATGCTCCTGCTTCACCTGCCTCCTTCATACTTGCATTATTTTAGTCATTTGAAAATTACTGAATGTTTGAAAGTTAGAGGCTTTGTGCTGCAATCCAGTCACAAGTCTTATTTGTTTCTAACTTTTCCCAAAGTGCATATTGAAAAGGGGAAAAGGGGCTTAAGGTGCTCTGCTCCTGTCACTACAGGAGGATTAACAGTGGTAAATGTACATCAGCTGAAATATCCCACTGACATAAATATATAGACCCTTTACTCAGTAGTTAGTTGAGGCACCTTTGGTAGCAATTACAGCCTCAAGTCTTTTTGAATATGAAGCAACAAGCTTTGCACACCTGGACTGGGGGATTGTCTGCCATCTTCTTTTCAAATCCTCTCAATCTCAGTCATGCTGGATAAGGACTGTTGTTAAACATCTAATTTCAGGTCTCTCCATTGATGTTCAATAGGGTTCAAGTCAGGGCTCTGGCTGGGCCACTGTAGGACATTGTCAGCGTTGTCCCTTAGCCACTCCTGTGTTGTCTTCACTGTGTGTTTGGGGTCATTGTCATGTTGGAGGGCAAATCTTTGGTACCTGGTCTCCTCCCGACATAACTTATAGAACTGAGTCCAAATAGTTCAATCTTGGTTTTATCAGAGAATCTTGTTTCTCACAGTCTAAAAGTCCTACAGGTGCTTTTTTGCAAACTCCAAACAGCCTTTTCATGTGTTTTGCACTAAGGACAGCCTTCCATTTAGCCACTCTGCCTAAAGGCCACATATAGAGGGCTGCAATGATGTTTGTTATTTGAACTTTGTCCCACCTCTACACAGGATCTCTGGAGCTCAGACCATCGAGTTCTTGGTCACCTTTCTTCGCATGCCCTTTTCCCCTGATTTAGATCATTTGAAATTAGGCTGAAGACACATAAGGCTGTAACTGCTTTAATTAATAATTCGCTTCTATGACTCAAGGTTTGTTTGACTTGATGTTCCTAGAAGTCTTTTTTTTATCAGGTTGGATGCAGCAGAAGACTGATCATCCAAACTACCTGTAGAAGCGTTGTACTACAGTCACTGAGATCTCAGCCCACAGTGGAGCACATTAGATGGTGGAGAAGACAAACTAGGGACGCCTTGGTCTGGACTGGTCAAGACTCCTCTGTTTGAGCCTGACAAACATCAGAGGGTTTTTCATTAAAATCCACGAGAAGAAGTGGAGAACACACCATTATCCGGTGTGTCTGATTGTTTTTCCATGACCTCACCCCCAAGGACTGAATCATAGAGTGGGCAATCATACACTCTGTATTGTTACTGAAAGACAGCTTTCCACTTGTCAAGAAGTCTTCTCATGTTGTAATCTCAAGAGATCTAGTGGCCCAAGATCACATAGAATCCCTTGTGCATGTGCATGCATACACGTTTGACACGTTCTTCTCATATCTGGCATAATTTGTAAATGAGACAACACCTTAATTACAAAACAGTGATAAAATCAAGTCAAACAATCACATAAACTCTGAAACAGCCCATATTCAACTTTAAGTGCTGTGATTTTAAAGCTAACTTTGATTTCAAGTGTTGCATTCACACAAAACGTATTTCTTTGTTAACGTGTATTCCTTTTTAAAAGATATTTGTTTGCAGCCTTAATTGTGCACATATCTGTACACCTTTTGTATTTCCTAATTTCTCAATTTTGAGTTTTTATACTTTATTTCATACATCTTTTAACATTGTATATTTAAGTCCCCTTGTGCTTCGTATTCTACCATTCGTTGATTCATTATCCATGCCGCTTGTCCCATCTGAGGTTTATGGGGGTTGAACCAATCTGAGCTGCAACTGTGCAAGAGACAAGATACACCTTGGGCTAGCTGTCAGTCAGTCACAGATGTATTCTGTTTCTGTATCAGTTTTTCTTTTATTTATTTATTTATTTTTTGCACAAAAACACCAAGTCAAATTCTTGAACATGTGAATACACTTGGCAGTAAAGAACAATTCTGATTCTAGAAATCCAGACACTCCAGAGAAGGAAATAAAGCCTTCAATGATGTGGCTTCATCGAAAACAGCCAGTTCAGGGCTTTAGAGCTTGAAAAAAGAAAGTCTGTATAACTTTTGAAGTGAACAAATTGTTACCACATCACTATTAAAAGTTTTAATCTTCACTACAGTCATAAACTTCAAATGATTTGCCTCATAAGTAATACTGTATAACAGACACTGAATGTAATGTCAGCGTAGTTTTTAGGTCAGCTTTTTTTTAGGTATTGAGGTATGGATGCTTTTTCATTAAACAAGCATCCTTGAATTCAAAGAGCAATCATTAAAATGATTAGAACACATAATCCTCTACTAATGAGAAACTATTACAATGAGATTGGGAATCTAAAAATAAATCGCTTGTGTCCACAACAAAGCAAAACTACAGTTTGCCATTGTTTTGGTATTACTGTTGCATTAATGTGAGAGGAGAGAGGTGATGCAATATTTGATGCTTGGACAAATGACTCCCAACACAAACACATCTACAGTACACATCACACATATCTGATGCATATTTATGTTTTCTTGACTAAGCTGATTTATAATTATCAACCAATAAAATCATTGTGTAATGAAATTGAGCTTTTCTCTGTTCTGGCTTTAAAGTGGGTTAGGAATTCAACAACGTCATGTAACAGAGTTCATTCGTATAAATCATTTTATACTGTGTACGCTCAGATTTGCAGGTCTGCACTGACAAATTGTAGACTGTAGACTACTTCCCTCCAACTGTTTTCAGTTTTACCCCTGTGAAAAGTGCTCAAAGCTGAAGTCTTCACCCTGTGACTCCATCACAAGACTTATTTTGCTATTTGTCCCTAAAGTGAATTTTTAAATGGAGAAATGGAGTTTCAGGTACACTGCTCCTGCAGCTTGGGATCATTTTAAAAGTAGAATAAAGTCATTTGAGGAAGATGATGCAGGTTGTAGGTGGGGATTTTCTGGTCTGTGATTTAGGATTGGTTGATCTGTGTTTGTGGTCTTTTTGTGTAGTGTGTGTCTGTAACCTGCTGGTCGTGGCCATACAACTCTTGTCAGCAAGATTCTTCATGCCAGGCTTTTCTCGTTGAATAAATGTTGAATAACAATAAAGATAAAAATGTATTCATTCATTCTTTTAGCAATGTCAGACATGTAGTTGATCTGTGTAAAGTAAATTTTACTTTTCCTGTTTACTTTTCAAAACATAGCAGGTAGTTGTCAGTTTATTTCCAGTACAGAGGATACTGTACGTTATTTATTTGTTACTCAAACATGTAAGACAATACAGAAATACCTTGAAAAAGAATTGATGCTTTGTCTGAGGTTTTATAAACATATTCATGGCCATGGTGAGGCTCAGACTTCTCATTTGATTACCCTTTTGTCTGCTGTAGCTGTATATCAACACTCAATAACCTCATCATAATCACTTATTGATTAAAAACAATGTGTACAATGCAAATTGACTGCAATGTAAACAATAATTTATTATTTTGATTTTTATTAACAGTAAACTGGCAGTAGCAAACCAAGAGGACTACAGTCTCTGAGACCTCAGTCTGGAGCATGGGTGATCTGAGGAGAAGGCCTTCTGCTGGGCTTTTCATTCATCAACTCTCCCTGCAAGGCACCATGGGGGAACTGAAGAGCTGGTCTTCTCTTGGGCTGCTTATTTATCATCTCACCCCCCCCCCCAAAAAAATTAAAACCATGAGTGGCGGTTCAGCAGTCAGGATTATTTTAAGAAGTGATGAAATTTGTTCCTCTACAAACACAGGTAGAAACTCTCCTTTTTATTTTTATTTATTTATTTTTTATTTATTTATTTATTTTTGCAGTCTGAATGATGGCAGAAGATTCCCACTGCACTGCAGCAGCAGAGTCTGGATCCTGGCCTGGAAAGGCTCTTCTGTTACAGCCAAAACACACCAGGGGTTCATCATTGCCATCTAGAATAATCCATGGACTTTGCACCATAGAGGGTACTTGATCTCGGTATTGCTGCTTGCTCACAACCTCACCTGCCAAGAATGAATCTACAACTGGAAGTTCAGCTTGCAGGAGGTTGTGGTGACGGCATCAAAGCTGGTTGTGGCGCTGGTATGGGCTCCAAACCAGCATTGAAGGCTGGAGTTTCAACAGTGTTCGATAAGTGTTCGGTTTAAACAAATCACAGATGTGATCCACTGTTGTATCTATGATTCCCTCGATGGCGCCAGCCATGATGTCTCTCACAGAGCAAGAGAAGGTAGCATGAAGGAGTGGTGGACAATGAAGATGAGGCCCCATCCAGGATGGCTTTGGAGACACCAACAGCCAATTCATGTCCTTTGGAGAATCTAGTAGTTTTTTTGTTTTTTTTTTTTACTCTCAGGGACTTCTTACATCCCTCCATCAGCAGGTGGACCACAGCTTCAACAGTGAGCTCAGGTGGGAGTTGGCTCCTCTGTTGTCCTTCACTTTCAAGGACTGAGGGTGCAAGCAGATCTGCATGGCACATTCATAAATCGGTGTAATGAACAGCACCCTGATTGGTTTGTAGACTCCTCTCAGTGAATTTTATAATAAAAAACTAATTCCAAACAATTCTAATACAACCCGACAGTCTCAAAGTAGACCGACATGACTGACGCTCCAGGCTCCTCTGTCTTTAGAGGCAAGGCTTGATAAGATTCAACATTTTAAATCTCAACTATTTATCTGGTTTAGAGCTCTTATCACAATGGTAATACAGCATGGAGGATTAGCATTTCAAGACAACGATGCCTGGTTTAAAACCCTCATTTATTAGCCCTTTTAATTTGTATATGCCACTGAAACAGAGCCACATACAATAATGGGGCAGCTATCTAGAGACTATACTCCACAGTAAATGTACAACATTTGCTGCATTTTCCAAGAAATAATTTCTGATATGATGAGGGTGGTTACAGACCTGGATGCTCAGAGTTGGCCTCAGTTCTGCTCTGTTTGCTCCTCCTCTTGTCCCGCTGCTCCTTGCGCCGTTTCTTCTCGTCGCTGTTGGCCTGTCCCCGGTTGCACTTCCTGATCTTACACTTCTTCCTCTGAATGGTTTCAGGGCAGGGGTCTCCTCCGAACTGAGGCTCGAGCTTCACCATCCGCGTCCGGATTGTATGACCCTTCCCACAGGACTTGTTACACTCTGACCACTCGGTCCACTCTGACATGACACAGTCTATGGCTGAGGAGACAGGATTATAAGAGAGGAGAGGGCTTTACTGGAAAGTTTGATGGAGTGGCAAACTGAAACGAGTTGTTACAGACATTTTTTTTTTTGGTCCACTCTCAGATCTGAATTATGCAGCAACACAAGAGAAAGAGAAAGTAGCTGTTGTGATTTGTCAAACATAACTACATGGCTCTGATGTAAAACCTTACTGCTGTTGTAAACTACCAGCTCTGAAGGCATCAACACTTTCAGAATAGCAAGTACAGAAAACATTAACTCCTACAGCGATCAAAATATGTTTTTATCTATACATCCCAATTCTTTTTTGATTGACATCTTTAGTAACAAACTTTGTACTTGCAGGTTAATTTGTTTTTGCTCAGGATGCATGGATGCATCGTTTGCATATATACACATATATGTCTTCCTATATTATAACACTACAACTTTCAACTTGCTGAAGCCATACTGCATTTAATCCAGCATCCTTTTTTTTTCTTAAATATAACATTTTACTGTCTAAACTGACAGCATGACAGCTTTTTTTCTGCACTGCCACTGAGACAAAACTTCCTTCAGAGCTTCATCTGCATCAAGACTCCAGCTTTATCAGGTATTAACTCATTTCCTCATTTCCATGTGCACACATGTTCAGTATGTAAGTGTGGAGATAGAGATATTCATTACTTACGACACTCTGGCAGCATGCATTTCTCCACCTGTTCTAACTCCTCCGTGCACTCCCCCAGCTCCACAGGGGACTTGAGTGTACGCTGACGTGTCCTCAGACCCTTTCCACAGGTCACACTGCAGTCACTCCAGTCAGACCATGGAGTCAGCATACAGGGGATTGTGTCTGTACACAACAAGAGTCAATAAGTAATACTGTACATATCCATCCAGGGTTCAGATGTGTTCAGTCTTTTAAAGGAACACTGCTCTATGAGGAACTTGTCAATGTAAAGTGAATTAGCCACAGAAGATGCCGGTCAGCTCAGCCTCTTTCTTGTGAATCCGGTCAGGGTGCTCGTACTGAAAGTGGGCTGCACAGGGACAGGCAGGGCAATTTGAATAATGCAATTTGGCCTATTTTCAGAGAATCTGACCTGGAAATGAATTAGAAAAGCATTCTCAAGCTGCTGAACTGATCACACCTGTCCTAAGAATTGACGAATACCATGGGTTTGTAAGCTGAAGGCTTGTGTGCGTTTTCCTAGCATAGTGAAACTGTGCTTTTATGCCAATATAAGGGCATGAGACTGCAGGGCTCTTTCCTCACACAAAAGGGACACAGAAGTGAGAGGAGAAGAAATGACACTCTTGCTAAATTATTTTGTAAAGAAAAAAAATAGAGTTACAACCTCAGTTCCATAAAAGTTGGGATTTGTGTAAAATGTAAACAAAAACAGAATGCAATGATTTGCAATTTCATAAACCCATATTTTATTTACAACAGAAAACAAACAACATGTCAGATGTTGAAACTGAGATTTTTTACCACTTCATGAAAAAATATTAGCTCATTTTGAATCTTATGGCAGCAACACATCTCAGCAAAGTAGGGATGGGGCCATGTTTACCACTGTGTAGCATCCCCTCTTTTTTTAACAACAGTCTGTAAACATTCAGGGTGAGGAGACCAGATGCTGGAGTTTTGAGAGAGTAATGTTGTCTACTTTTTGTCTGTTATTCTAGCTTCTCAACAGTCCTGGGTCTCCTTCACCTTTTTTTTTTTTGGTTTGTTTTTATTGATATGCCAAATGTTTTCTACTGGTGAAAGGTCTGGACTGCAGGCAGACCAGTTCAGCACCCACATTCTTCCACTGCAAGGCCATGCTGTTGTGATGGATGTGGTACATAATGTGGTTTAGCATCGTCTTGCTAAAGTAGCCAAGGCCTGCCCTGAAAAACACATGTTCTGGATGTTGCTCTAAAACCGCCATACACTTTCCAGCATTGATAGTGCCTTCTACAGATGTGTAAACTGCCCATGTCATAGGCACTAATGCAACCACAAACCATCAGACAGGCAGGCTTTTGATCTGTCGGTTGGTGTCAAGCTGAATGGTTCCTCTCCTATTTAGTCCAAAGGACAAGCTGTCTGTGGTTTCAAAAATAGTTTCAAATTTTGATAACAGCATGGTGACCACAGAACAGTTTTCTATTTTGCCTCAGTCAATTTTAAATGAGCTTTGACCCAGAGAATTGATATAATCAGTGGCAGTACTTTTTAAAAAATATATACAAAACAAACACATAAATCAGATCAGATGAATCACTCATTCAGATAGCACTCTCATTAGAAACAAAATACATTTTACTGTAGTAAGGAAAGGATGCATCTAGAGAAAATAAGAAAACTGTGTAGCTTGGGGCTAGGGGTTAGTGCTGTTGCTGCACAGCAAGAAGGTCCCTGGTTGGCAGGGCTTTTCTGTGTAGAGTTTGCATGTTCTCCCCGTGCATGCGTTGTTGCAGGTTCTCTCCAGGTATCGGCTTCCTGCCACCACCGAAAACATGTTCATTAGGTTATTCAGGGACTCTTAAAATGGCTGTGAGCTTTCCTGGTTTTCTGTCTCTATATGTCAGCCCTGCGATTGACTGGCAACCAGTCCAGTGTGTACCCTGCCTCTCGCCCAATGACAGCTCCAGTGAAATGATGGTGTCTACATTGTGTGAACATGAGTCTTTATTGTTTTAAATAAGTATTTAATGAAAAAAATAGTACCAATTTGTCAAGTTTACATGTCATTTTAAATTTTGCCGTTCTGATCAAATAAGTCATGGCTGTTTAAGTCATGCATTTATGATTAACATAGAAGTGTTTAATCAATTTTTTAAATTAAGAAATATTATTGAAAATAAATGTTATTGTGACTTTTTTTATCTATCATATTTTATATCTTATAGGTGCAAAATCAATCATTTATCCTTTTATATCAACACTCAAACATGCTCAAGAGTGCTCTCTAGTGTTAGAGTTTGTTCTTAGTTAAATAGGAATCACAGATGAGAAAAGTTGGGTGAACATCAGAAACTTTTTGAAAATGGTGTAGAAGGGTTATGATTTCCCCTGAATAAAATTAGTAAATAATGTACACTGATTTTCTGAAAATTAGCAAAGATTAATTGATGCAAACTGCCCCATCTGCATGTCCTTACAGCCTTGCTTCTGTCCTGGCACTCTGGTCTCCCCTAAAGGGGCCACACAGGCCAGCCTCTCCTGGGACTAAAGTGTCTGGTTAAATACAACCTCACCTCAAAAATGAAACATTCTGTCTAATATGAAATGTATAAATGAGTGGGATTTTTTTTTTAAATATGATAACATTATTTCTAGGAGAAAATCAATTATTAATAGTCAAATGTAAATTAACTTTAAGTGGTTCCTATTTAATTTATTCATAGTTCAATAAAGATATCAATAAACCAGTCTTTGTGTCTGATTGCCAAATGAAGCAATCTTTACCAGATTTGACATGTAGGAGGTGTCAGTAAAAGTTGTCCTGAAAACTCTTCTACTCACGACATTCTGGCATCATGCACTTCTCCACTTCTAGCACCTCAGCTCCACAAATGGAGCCATCTGCAGGAGGCATCTTCACCATGCGCTCTCTCCTCTTCATGCCGAGGCCACAAGTTGCACTGCAGACATCCCATTCACCCCACTCTGTAACCAGGCAACTGCTGGGAGCTGAGGTCAAGGGGGACAGACAATAGAAAGTAAATCTACAGTGCAGAGAACAGTAGGTCTATAGTTTGAAGTGTCAGGTCGTGTCAACAAAAAAATGTGATAACAGGGGAAGAAAACTCACAGCACTCCTCATTGACCACACAGTTTTCAGTCTCCTCTGTAGGCAGGGTGCACACTGAGCCATCATCAGGGAACTGCTTCACGTAACGCTCCCGGGAACGTGTACCCATCCCACAGGTCAGACTGCATGGAGACCAGGTGATCCACTCTGACATCATGCAGGTAGAGGCATCTAAAAAGAGTAAAAACACACACATAAAGAGTATGCCTGAATGCCTCAGGAGAGACAAAACAATTTAACAGCAACATCTGTATTTAATTTGATAAGCATCATTTCCTTGTTAAGATGCACCCTCTTTTGGTTATTTTTCATCACAGAAATAAAGTCATCTGTGTACACTGTGATGACAGAAGTTTTAGATAGCACAGAATCAAAACAGGTAAAACATGAACATTTGGGGGATTTCACACCCTGAAATGTTAAATATACCTATAAACAAAGAATATAAAATCAGCATAATATGTTTTATGCAATCGTGTGATCTGGAATGTCTGTTGGGGGTCAGGAAGTGGGGGGCGGCCATTAGGAATGAATGGGAATGAAGGGAACTACTCTACAGCTCTAAATGGATCTCTACACTGCAATTATCATCAAAAGATTTCTACGAACACTGAATACAATCCTTATACTTTACATAATAATAACTTTAAGCACTGTTTAACTGATTCACCTGGCGTATAGCAATCAGTATCAAAAATTACTCAGTTCTGCAGACCTCCTTGTGTCGCATCTTGTGTCGTCTAGACAGATGAAGGGGGACAACAGTTTTGAGAAGTCCTGTCCTGAGCTAAGAGGCTAGCTGAGCCCCTTTAACATATAAAAACAGTCTTTGTTTGTCACAAACATACTCTAATTGAAACCCTAATAAGACTATCAACTGAATAGAGCTTGTGGGGTAAGAGACTAAGAGATGATGAGCTGTTCATGAACAAGCTTGTGCTGCAAAACAGCTTTTCTGTGTGAGCCACTGTGGTTAGCTCTTGTTTGAGTTACAGTTTCCTTTCCTCCATCCTTTGTCATTTTTTTAAAATAAAAAGCCTAGCTGGTATCAAATAAAGAGGCATTTGGGAACCAAACAAGCAGCTCCACTGAGCTGTGCCAACTGATCAGGATCTCTTTTGTCAGAACTGGACAACAATTGCTTGTTGAAAGAATAGAAGAACCACACTGAAAGCTTTTTTTGTTGTATTTGCTCTTCCCCCAGCTGGCTTCAGCAAGAGTTCAATTCACCAACTAGCTCCACTGACAGTGAACAATGGTCACAGGGCCTTGCATGCCTTGCAGCTGCAGCTGCAATCCATCTAAAATCAACTCCACCACAAATACTGGGCTTCAACTCCCCCACTCTGCCAGATTGTAGACTCTGTTTACTCGGTCAGTCTTGTTCCATCCATCTATGTATTTGCTTCTACATGTTTTTGGACCGAGTTTCTTACACTTGTTCTCCTTTGCCCACAGCCTTCCTGGCTCAACTCCTGCAACTTCTAGTTTGCCTTGGACCTGGATATATCTCTGCTCCTCTGTCACTGCTCTGCAATCCAGACTAGTTCTGATCAAGATGCTCTCAACTCCAGTATAGGAAATAAATCCTTGTTTGCAACCTCTCCTGCCTCAGCCTCTGCGTCTAGCATCTAGGTTCAACACTAGTCCTGCTTAACACACACACCTATTAAGTCATATATTTTCTTGCTAGAAACGTTTTTTAGATGAAAGTGCATCCGGTTGAGCAACAAGTGTCTTTCACTTACACAAATCAAATGAAACAGGTGAAAACACGTAGGTGGCAACCTGTACTGTCGTCATCACCGTGGCCTTCCTTTCCCACCAGCGTGTGGTTCCCTGAGTGTGTGACATCTCATGGAATCCTTGAATGGTCCTCTAAGAAGGGCCGGCCCAGGTTTAACTCCAAACTACAGCTGCTTTACCCACATGTAATTCCTAATCCTTTCCCCCATTCCTACTTTATCCCCTATACTCTCAGATAAAAGCAACAAGCCAAAAATGCTTAATGTTATAAACAGTCTGTATGATTAACTATTATTTATCAAAAAATGACTGCTTAGAAAATAAAAGATGGTGCAGCTGAGTGTCAATGAGTCTCAGCCGCAGGATTATTTAGCTAGATTAAATTACTTCTCTAGCCATCTTTTATTTGTCTTGGCTTGTGAAGATTTGGAAAAAAGCGTGTGATAACCCACCAGGCCATTCACCACTACCTACTGTTTAAAAGAAAAAAAGACACCTCTGTCTCTACAGTTCTCATCTAGAAGGAAAAAAATCCAGATTCCAATTACTGCTAGAAAACTCAAAATGCATCAACAAAGTTATCATCTTGTTTTATATTCATTATTTCTGAAAGATTAAAACATAATTTTGATTCTTCTTGTTAGATCCATGTTTGTTTCAAATGTGTAGTGTTGGTTATTTTGACTTTTCCTATCTGAAAACTCCTAAAACTAATAATGTAATATCTCAAACTAATCTTCTCTTGTGTTTTTGAATATCTAATCCTTTATACGCTGCTGCAATCTACAAAGCAGAATTGATGAAAAAACACGCTAACACAAATCAGGAGACAGACTGCTATTCATGTTGTCTCATTAAAATTGTCCAGGATTCCCATCATGACAAAACAACAGATTCTTTTCTTATCAACTCAAATTTGAAGTCATTTGTTGCCGAAGGAGGGAGACAAACAGAAAACAGGAAAAAAGTTTCACAAACAGAGGATCATATCCTCTCATCTGCGCCTGTCATTTCAGATTAGTGAACACATGCAGCTGTAATAGGTTTCACCGACAGCTCTTCATCCCTTTTTTTTTGTCAGTAAGAAATCTAAGAAGTCAGCAGCTCCTCCGACGGGAATGATGTTCCTCATTTATGTTGACATCAGAGTCAACATATGCAGGAATGAAAGGTAAAAGGAAAAGTCGTGAAAAAAGCAGCAGCTGTGAAATGTCACCAATAGTTAGGAACAGTATAAATACTTTATATTGAGGGGATGGATTGGGATCACAAGTGCATTGAATTTCTACAATCATGCAGGCATTTCATTTTCAAAGCCCAGATTAAAAAATAGACTTATATTTAGGTTTTTGAGAGCCACTATGCACACAATCACATATCATTATTAACTTATTAGTGGAGCAATGCATGTAAGCTAGTTTAGCCAGGCAACTAGAGCTGCACTGATTTCACACTGAAATGCAGCATCTCCCACAATCATATTACAGACATTTTACCCCAACACTTACCTCAACCCTCTGACCCTACCCCAACTCTAACTCACTCCCTACATTCAACTCTAACAGTTGGTCAGCAAACTCCATGCCTACCAAAATCTATCCCATCTTATCTGTGACTTTCATGCCCAACCTACACCTTACATGTAGTGTCAGTGGTCAATTCTATCTTTTCTAACCCAACCCTAACCCTAAAACTACATATAAATATTTCTCTAAATATAAAGAAATGTATTATCTTATTTCTAAAGAACTACTTCGTAAAATGCCACCTATTTACCAGAGAATTGCCACAATATTACAAGTAATTGCTTGATAGTTAATACATTATTACTGGGTATTCCAGGCTTCTTTAATATTACCACATTTCTTCCCTGACACCAAATACAAATAGTGTCGTGCTGCCACCATTAACATTATTAAACCAACTCATACTAAGTTTTCTGACTGAAATAATCTTGTGGTATTGAAGTAAGAAAGCACTCAGCAGATAAGATTTTTTTTTTTTTTTTTTTTTGGAGAGTTAAGTTCATAGTCAGCTGTGTGTACAGACTTGGCTTAGGAACTGGAAGGTCATACGCTAAAGACCAGGTCCAGATCCATAAATGGAAGTTGGGACTGCCTGCCAAAGAGGTGCCCGTCCTGAAATTTACTAAGAAGTCCTTGATCAAGGCACTGAACTGGTCCAGGTGCCTCACTTTCTCCACTGCTGCATGTTTACAGGTCTGATTTGTACTTTTGAGCCAGTAGGATATTTGTGTTTTTAAAGGAAATAAAAGAAGGATACACCTCAGGCTATGTGGCACACTTTATACACACTAGGTGCTTAACACAGTTACAAACACCTTTTAAAGAAACCAGGAGTGATGCCACAATGTACCGGGATTTAAAGGGGAATCACAGTAGTCACTATCTATTTACCACATGTAGTCCAACATTACATTTGACACGCTCCATAGCATTCGAGCTTGGATGTGGTTAAATCATATAAATCTGATTTTGCTACCTAGTCAACTCAGAAAAATAAGGTAATACTGAAGCATGTATATGCCTTCTGACAGCTGCAAACCTCCTGCACATGTGCAACATTAGCCAAATGACATATCAGCAAAACCGACATGGTGGCAGCAACAGGAGGGTCTTACTTCTCAAGCAACAAAAGACCTGAGTCTTTCGGTAATGACAGGATTTAATTTGCTGGGCCCTTCATAAGCTGAATGAAAAGCGTACACTGTGCGATTTTTTTCTTTATAAAGATACAACCTCAACCTCAGGAAGTGAGACTTTTTCAAAGGAAATTTCACTGACATTTTTCAGTCCGTCCTGAATTCACCTGTGCAGTGAGAGCACTCAAGTCGTGCACGACCATCGGACCGTATAGTGAGCACATTAACCATGAGTGATGGTTGCACGTTGTAAACAATTCAGTCGTACAGTTGAGCTGACTTCCATAATTATCAAAGAGCCAATTACCAAAGTTGCATAGATGTGATTTAATAATATCAACAAATGGGACAGCAAGGTTTGCACTGGCCCCCTGGCTAACGTTCGCCTCGTCCACTAGGCACAGATCAGCTTTGAAGCTGAGTGAAAACAGTTTGTTCATAAGCTATTGTTATGGTCACAGGCACATTTTCTTCTCTTTTCTTTTCTCATATCCCAACTTCTGTTTTTGCCTTTGCAAAGATATGCAGAGTCTCTAATTATTGCCTTACAAGTTAAGATTCACGGGCCAACTTGGGGAAGAAAGGTTCGGCTACAGATCATAAATCTCTGACAGCAACTCTCACAGACCCTTCATCTGAGACGCTGTATATCTCAGCATGGAAATGCATACTAAAACTTTCAAAATAAAATCAGATTAAACTTCCGTTTAAGGTTGGGGTAAGGTTTAACCCTCAGGCATCACTAAGGACATTTTTGTCCATTTGGGCACATTTTTTGTCTTTTTCTGCTCACCATTTTGGCTGTTCTAGTCCATATGGTCTAATTTTTTTTTTTACAAAGTATCTTTCTTGGCTAATTTTCAAATTCAAATTTTAATTGTTCTAAGAGGTCAGGGTAACACTGTGAAACAAATTTACTATCTTTTAAAGCCTTAAAAGACAACGTCAACATACAAGAAACTTCTATAAAAACTTAAAGATTAATATTTTTTCTGCTTTTTTTTTTTTTATAAATCTCTTAAACAACTTCAGCTGTGCTCAATACTACCAAACATTTAATCATTCTGAGGATTTTAAGCCTTTAAAGGCCAGTTTGATTACTTAAAGTCAATGTAGTTTTTTATGAAAAAAAGCAAAAATAGGTGATATCTTCCTCAAACCAAATGTTAAATAGATGGTGTATTATTTCTAAATCCAGCTTGGATATGTCAATGATTAGCCAAAATATTGACTCTGACGCATTATTAGTTTTTGTGTAGCATCCGATTTCAAATTTACGACCCTTTCATGTCATTAAAGACGAAAACGTCCACTTTCAAAAATGGCAATAAAAATAGTATACATTCATATTTCCCACTTTTTTGGTCAAATATTTTGGTCAACTTCAGTTCTGATCAAAACAATCAGATATTGAATAAGTATCAGGATTTTAACCCTTTAAATGCCAGTGTGATTACAGAATGGTAATATTTTTTCTGAAAAAAAAAAAAAAAAAAAACACACAAAACAGTAATTATTTTCCAGAAAACTAATATTGGGGGTGAGGGGTGTTTTAAAAATCAGTCCTGGGTATGTCAAACATTAACCAGAACTTTGATTCATTATTAGTTTTTGTGTAGCATCTGATTTAAAATTTACAACCCTTTCAAGTCACTTTCGGACAAAAACGTCCCACTGGCTCCCATTCAAACCCCATTTTTTGATCTCATAGCCATTGCATGATTTAATCATGCATTCTGTAATTTTATGGTTTCATTATTGAGGAAAAAAGTAAAATCTGTCATTTTTAATTTTCATCACTAAAATCAGCCATTTCCCCATTGTAGGCCTATTGCATGAAAACTGTATGTAAATGTGCACAATGTAGTTATTTCATTAATCTAACTGCCAGAATTTGTTTCTGAATAAAGCTGAAAAAAAAATTTAAATCTGTTGTACCGCCAAATTACAGCAGTTCTGTCCTGAGATATATGGTGTCTCAGATGAAAGGCCTATGAGAGTGGCTGTCACAAATGTCTGCAGCCAGACTGTCTTGGCTCATGGTGCTAACATTACAAGATTAAAGCTCATATCATCTTAAGAAAAGGGGATTTACATTCTGGTATAGTCTGAAGCAACAGAAAATAAAATGTGTATTTTTGTTGCCTTGATAGATAATGGTGAGAAGATACTGTGGAGTTTTTTTGTTTAAAATAGATGTGTCTATCATTGCTTTTATTTAGGATGGATCATGTTTTTGCTGGCCCTCAGGGGCTGAAAGCTTTCCCCCTTTAAGGGTAACCCTAGTCAGAGGTGAGGACATGTTAGATATTTGTTGCTGTTTCTTCTCCTGTTTCTCTCCTGTCGCTCGAATTGAGGTCAACACTTTATTTTATTGCCAACAAGGCCAAGTTGGTAATAAAAGTGCCAACACCAAAATGAGTCACCGTGGCCTATTTTTTCTCAGATTTCAAATTTTCATTTTATTTTGATGCAAAAATAAGCATCACAAGCACCTGCACAAATACAGTACTAAAAAACCTACTGATATTCATCATGTACACAGGGCTATGAATAACCATGTTTCTCTTTGTGCTTGGTAACACCATACCCTGAATATGATAAAAACTAGAATCAGGTTTATAACCGGGTACTCAAGTGTATGTAAGTACACTCGTATGAAGGAATTTTGGTGATAATCTAAGTTAAGATTCCTCATCTGTGTTAGATGATGAACATAAAGCATATACCGTCCTTTTACCAGATATGTTAAAGAAAGGAGGTGTGTGATGTCTCACAGAACCGAGCATGATCAGAGTCTTTATGTTTAAAAAATTACTGGTTTAGACATGATGGTAGGACACAAAGCAGCAGACCGACTCACTGACAGAAACCCAGCCTGCTGCTTCTGTGACAAAAAAAAATAAAAGGACAAAAAAGAAAAGAGACACAAAGACATTTCATAAAAAAAGGAGGGTGAAAAAAACATGTGGCTTGAGTGAATTAGTCTTTCTCATCTTTCAAAATATATCTAATGACCTCATGGCATTTCATTTGAATTACAATAAAATGTAAAAGGCTGCCATAAGAACAAAGTGTGCTCTTTGCCTCCTCTTTTGCTCTCATCTAATTGCAACAGAACAGTCCCTTGAGTATTATCACTAGCCTTTCACAATAAAAGCTGTTTTTTTTAAAACAAGCCATCCTTTTTTAGAGAATGTCAAAGCATCAGAGTAATAAAACCTATTATCCTAAAATTTCAACAAAAGAGCTCATAAAAGCGGAACCTCAACCTTTAAAACACAAAAAAAAAAAACCCTGATTTATTTAGGAGACTTTTACTTCATCATCCACATGGACTCTTTTATTTGTTCCCAAACACATTAACCTTCAGTCTTAATGTAGAAACTCACCCTCATCGCTGCACCCAGGCCCCATGCAGGGCTCAAAATCCTGGGTGTGTGGACAGGGCACGCTAAGGTCCAACTGGGCCTTCAGCATCCTCTGCCTCATCCGCTTGCCCTTTTCACAGGTGGCAGAGCTGCAGGCGGACCACGGGGACCAGTTGGAGTAGATACATGTCTCAGGAGTATCATCTGCAGGATAGAGAAGGGCGAAAAGGCACTGTAATAGCCGACTGCTCTTAACAATGCTTTCAATCTTCTGTTAGACACAGAAAGAGAGAGGGAGAGGAATGAGAGCATGGTCCAGACCTTCCTCTTTCTCCTCTTGGGCGATATCTGCTACAATGTCATCCACATTGTCTGGCACAATGTTGCACTGCTCACCCTGTGGAGAAACACATACACACAAAGAGTGATGCTTGGAAGCACACTGAAGGATTTCTGTCGCATTGGGGTGCCTTGTTTTTATCTAAACGTGCTGCTTTATACATAATCACATGCTAAGGAAGAGTCTTTATATCTGTGTTGACATATATGTCATATATGAGAGTGTGTGGTTATGTGAGTGTGTGATTGGTGTAAACAAATGATGAAGTCCCTACAGCTGCCTCTAGATGCCACTAAAGAACTGCTAACCTTTTATTACTTTCTGGTATGAAGCCAGAGTTTCCGGGTGATGTGTTTCACCACCCATCAAATCATAATAAGGAGAATTTTATACTTCATAGAGAGTGAATTTTACTACCAGCCATAAAGGCTTTTTGGCTTTTTTATGCTTTCTGTCATATTACTCCCTGAAGCTCTTTGTGAAGCATCACAACACAAGTGAGATGATCTTTTTTTTTATTGTGGATATGTGTCGACTTCCAGAAAAGGTGATAATTGGTTAAAGTTACAATGAGTCAGGTTGTTACCAGAAACAATCTTTCACATATTTGTAAAAAGATATTTTTTTTAACAATAACCTGACAAATTCAGCTGAAATGTTACTGGATGTGCTTGAAACTGAATAACACATTAGTTACTACTTCTAATCACTCTCAGCAAAACCTGCTCAAAACTCTTATGAACACTGCCAGAGTTCATACTAACACTTTTACAGTGTCTATGTGTGTCCACGACACAACATGATGGTTTAACTCTTTTTGGAGAGTTGGAACCTTAACACTAACCAAGTGTTTTTATCGACTCCTTTAATCAGAATCACCTTTAATGGAAAACTATGCTTAAGCAACAAGAAACTAGACTCCAATTAGTTTTGCTTCTTTTTTTTTTTTAGTATATACAAGTCTTAAACTATGCATGCTTTGTTATCAGATAGTATGGTTGCAACATGTGCAGAGGGTGCAAGGATGCTGACTTGACATGATCAGAAGCAAAAAATAAATAAGGGTTTGAGCAGATACTGTAGTTGACTAGTGCAAATGTGTATATAAAGTGAAGCAACTCTTTTTTATTCTTTGAGACAAGTTTATATTTGTCTCAGAGGTCCCCAAAACATGCCTGTGAAGTTTGCTGAACACTCCAGTATTGGATTTTTGCATGTCTAAAAAAACCTCTCTGTTTCAGCTCCGCTCAGAATGAGCTGTTTCTGTGTCTGTGGCTTTGAATGTTAATGAGCTGTTTGACCCCGCCCCTCTCAGGAAATGGATGTGGCTCTCCTGCTCCTCCTCTCAGCTCACAGCTCTGTCATCAGCATAACTCTGACTGATGAATGGTCATCAGATTAACTCTGTGACTGTTGAGTGGTCATCAGAGTGATTTAGGACAGGGGCTTTCAAACTTTTCGGGGTGAGGGACTCCATACAGGGCAGAAAATTTTCCCTCACATAATCCTCATGCTGATTAAACTATGTTAACTGTCATTTGTACTTCTAGATGCTGTGTTTTAAACACTTCACCCTAAATACTAGCTCTTGTTCTATTGAGTGTTGCTTCTTAATTTTTGCGACCCTTTGAGCAGCCAAATAAGAAGCCCTCTGTGCTTTTCCTGAGGTCGTGGTCAGGTTCTCCATTCCTGTTTTCTGGTGGAGGTATTCCTCACCCTTTCATTGGAAAACATGTTTTGTTTTGCCTTTAAACTCTGCATGCTTTGTTATCAGATGACACTTTAGCTTGGCGGGCTTCATGGCTTCACATGAAGACACACAACACATTTTAGTCTTCCATCCCTGTTCTCATTTAAAACCAAACTCCAGATAGCTGTCATCATATTTTCTCATGCATGATGGGAAAACCTGGCCCTTCAGATTTGGGGGATTTCAGTGGATGGTGATTAGTTCGGTTAACTCTCCACAGAGTTAAATGGACATTGAATGCAGTAACACTGTCAAGTAACTCCTATACTGAAGGCCATTTAGCTCAGAAAGGAGTTAATATTACACTTTGAGGGTTAAAACCAACTCCGACATGTTTAACACTGAGATTTTAACACTCTAGGTTTTTCTGCACTCACATTGTCCCAATGATTTTATTTCACCTTGTGAAAAAGGCTACAACCTCACGCACAGCAAATACCGGAAATACACCCGACTGATCAATGGCAGTATTGACAAACAGGATTAAACTCGGCATCGTACCTGCTGAGCAGCGATAGAGAAGAAGGACAGGTCTCTCCATCCTCTCTGCACCTGATTTTGACTCTTTTACACAGCTTCACTTCACAGCGGATAGTAAAAGATGTCAGCTGTTGTTTCAAGCTGTATTGGCTGATTTATGAGTGTAGCACAGACAGAGGACTGATCAGATGAAGTGAGTATGTAAAAGTGAGTTGGAAGTACCCGAGGATCAACTTCAAAATGACTCAGAACACAAACTGGAACTTTATTGCTTGTTTAAACATAAAAGAAAGGACTTTTCTCTAGTTTGAATTAAACTGATTGATTTGAATTTCATTTTATTCAATCGAGATGATGCAATTTACCATAATACCACTACAAAGCACGAAACTATCACAGGGTTTATACCTTTTGCGACTTTCATCTCCTGTTTAAAGTTTGGTCTTTTATTGAACATCACTTCAGTTTTCACAGCTGCATGAATGAAGTTTACCTTCAACTATCAAAATATTGTATCATAAATGTCATGCCCTGCATCAAGATCATTAAGACTACTGTCCATGTTATTTTCAGTACTTAGTTGTTCTTGGTTTGGACTTTCTGTATTAGCAGCAATAGCTGAGTAAAAACAAACAAACCTTTCTTGCAATGCGTTCCACTACCACCCTAGCCACAGGAGTGATAGCGCCCCCCTCAGGGTCGTAGAAAGGACTCTGTGGATGATCCAGACTGGTTAGGGGTCGGATCTTGTCTTGAGGTGAAGAGGGTTTGTTGGGAGACTATAAAAAAGCACAAAGACAAAAAACACACAAAGCTTTTAATCTGTGGGATTAAAAAGAAACCTACACTCAGGATTTGTTTGGAAACACACATGCAGAAGAGCGATGACCAAAGTTACTCAAAGTTACACAAGTCATGAAGTCAGAGAGCAGCTGTGGAGGAGCGCAGTCGTTTAGATGGGAGATGCTCTTATTAGTCAACAGCAGTAGAGGTCTGCCAGCATGGGGCTGATAAAAGCATCACCGCCAGAGGCTGTCTGGAGGCAGACGACCAGTTCATCCTTCACCCCCCACTGAGGCCACCCAAAAAAAAAACACTCAGGATAGAGCAGCTCTGTTTGTGTTTGTGTGAGAGAGAGGGAGAGGGTAATGAGTGACCACAAAATAAAACTGTACAGTGAGAGGGAGGGATGGAAGCCATCACTCTGTTACAAGTCTGTTATATTTGTAAAAGCCAAAGTGCTGCACCAGTGCCAACAAAGCCTTTTCCTTCAATGTCCACAAATGAGTACATTAACTCTGGAGAGAAGGATAATTTCACACAGTGGGGCTGTAAGGTTTAATGGAGTTGAGCAAGTTGTCAAATTCTAACATCAAAAAGGTAAAGACTTAAACACCTAATTGTTTTAGACTTAAAGCTGAAAAATCATAGAATCTTTCCAGCTTTGACACAGTCCCCCGTGGGGAAATGTCTGTGCTGTGCTTTTGTCAAAACACAACATGGATCAAGTACCAGGGGACCCTGTTTGAACCACCTCCAACCAGCCTTTCTCACAAGGCTTGGTTTACAGCTGTGTGCTTCTATTGCCATAGGTGGAGATCCCAGTTTAGGGGCAAGCCACAATGGACACAGATTTTGAACAGACCATCAGATTTCATGTTGTCCAACAGAGATGGCCCATGAACAAAGGACTGGATTGACTTATTTCACATTTTGTGAGTTGGCGGACATGCTGGATATCCAAATATAAGGGCAAAATTACAAAAAAGTGTTTTTTTTTTCCCTATAAGATGTCTTCACTGAAGAACAAATATCTTGATGGTCTATTTTAGTGGTTCTCAACTGGTTGAAGGCTCCAGTGGATCCTGAAGGTGAGCCTAGAAAATTTGTCCATTATCTATGGAAGCCCTACACAGACACAAATCCATGCATTTCACTTTGTTTTCCTTCAATAATAACTACATTTTGGTTATTTTGTCAAGATTTCGACAAATTTCAAAGATTTTATTTCTTTGTCTTAGGAAAACCAGTAACTTCTGGAGAAATTATCAGTTGCCATGATACCTTGGGAAATGTCTGGCTGCAGGCCACAACTCTCTTTATCGACCTTGGAGTAAGGTTTAAGATACCAAAAGTGAAAAGCCTGTCCTGCAAATTCTGATAACAAAAACTGAATAATGCCAACTGGACAGTCTGCTTAAAGCAGTGGTACTCAGCCTTATTCTACCAAAGAGCCACACTGTCTTGAAAATACTTTGGCGAGAGCCACAATCCAAACTGGGGATGTAAGGTAGATCATAGATCAGTTAATCTGTAGTTGAAATGAAATGAAACTGTAAACTGGTGGATAATTGTGGGCTTCAGTGGGATGCAATAGGGCACATAAAATGTCTGTATAGTGTCAGAAGAAACAATATGTCACTGAAAATGAGGATTTATTTATTTTATTTATCACCGACATCAGGCCACAACCTTGTATCTCAATTTACCTTGTATCTGGCCTGGCACCAGCGTTATGTGAGTTCCACCTGGCCTAAAAAAATTTTAAGATATTAGAATAAGCTGAGTTTGAGCTTTGAGGTGTTTTTCAAAGAGCTGATGAATTATGGTTGGCTATTTGGGTATTTATACCTCACACTGGGGCATTTACTGGAGTTCTGTGACTTTTTTAACATATAAGAGATGGTTTCTAATTTTTCCCATTCATTATTAATTCTTTAGTTAAAGGGGGAGGGGCCTCATATTTTTCTTCGCCCTGGGTCCCCAAATGACTAAATCCAGCCCTGCCACTCACCTGCAGCTCTACCAGACCCACTGTTCAGCTCTTCCTCATTTTAGAACGTTACTTTTATATTTCTGCTCTTTTGACAATATTTCTTAGTGGCAACATTAAAAATCAAATAAAACCCCCACGTTTGGATAAGTTTCACTAGATGTTATTATATCTCAACATGTGATCCGTATGTGTTATGCTCATTGATGATGACGTGCATCAGCATAATCAGCATAAAATATGAGTCTGAGAGAGTATCAGGAGAAGTGACTGAAGAAAAAAGTTAAAACAAGGGCATAAGAAGCTTCAATTTAAACACAAGACAGCACACCTCAATGAATGACCTTACTGAAGAGACTTCTACTGTGGACTTCCTCTGCTCTTTTCTCTTACGCACGCCCCTCCGTTGAGCGTGACTGATGGTAATAATATCCTGATTAAAAAAATAAAGGATTAAATTTGGTAGTTTAAGCCTGTCTTCTTTGTGTGGGTAACAGATTTATTGATGTGACTTACAATGAATCTTTACTGATGACAGTGTTTACCTTCATAAAGATTTTTAGGAGTTTTCTTTCCCCAAGTAAGCCTTAAAAGAGCTGTAGGTTGTCACTCAAGAGCAACATGCGGGTTGAGTGGCACTGGCTTATAGGATAAAGAAAACCCTTGTCCTCCATAAAAACACGAACATTGCTAATATAGCTAAGGCTAAAGGTAACAAATTTACATAAGCTACATAAGTAACGTAGCTGAAGACTGTACACCTTTTACAGTTTTGTAAATTACATAAGCTCATGTTTTATTCAAGTAAAATAGCTACGTAGCTAAAACTAAAGCAAACGAAGCTACATGACCAATGTTATCTTATACATAATTTAATCCCAGATTACGCATCTGATCTTTGTTCTGTTTTATTATGAAACGTTTCTTAGTCTGTGATGTTTTAATGTGGTATATGTATGAATATGACTGCCAGACTTTGTTTATGAATAAAGCTGACTCTAGGGTCATCTGAGAGCTGCAGTCTGCAGCCAGACCCCTCTCAAAAATGGGCTAAAATAAAATGCAAACATGACCGTCCTCCCAGGGATTTTGCGTCAGTGTGCTTATCAAAAATAGTTTGTTTTACTCTCTTTTTTGATCATTTATGTTTTGTTCCATCTAACCTTTTTTTGTCATAATTTACTGATGATGGGTTCTGTATCCTGACCAGTTGAGAACCACTGGTCTGATTGTTTCTTTGGAAATAATGTCTTTTTTTGGGGGGGAAAGCTGCATCAAAGTGGTTCCTGAGGGTATAATGACAGAAGAGCTGTGGTTACAGACAACTTTCCTTCACACTGTTATGATTTTCAGGCATCTACAGAAGCCCTGAGTGGACAATAATTGGCACATTTAATTTAATTCCATTCTTTTGTGATGTGGCAAATTTCAGCTGTTGTATTGAGATCATGATTATTACTCTCTTTGTATGAAGATTTAAATAATTTGTTGCAGGAACACTTGCAATCTTTAGAGATTAAGTCAAGATCTAGAGAAAAAAAAAAAAAACTTTCCTCATTACCATGGGAAAACTGAGTTAAAAAGACATGTATGTTTGTCCTTTTATGGCTTATTTAGTTAACAGGACATACTCAAGACTTTTTTGAATCATATCCAAGTAGATCACTGGATGATTAAACCCACCACACATCAGGGACAAGAATGTTAATTAAGTCTATATGTTAAGATCCAAGGAAGTAAAGAAGTGGAGAGGTTTGATGTTTGATGCTGATTGCGACAGGCATGGCCCTGAAGGTTAAGTTATTTAATTGGTGTCGTGAGCTGTGTGACACGGCAACTTTTGCAGCTGCCACTGCAAACGGCATTGATAAACAAGCTGAAATACAGAGTCCTTTTACAAACTTCAAACAATAATTTCCTGTTTTTATAAGATAATGTGCCTTTGTGACCTGACACAGCAGCTTTGCATTACAGAACTTAATATTGTGCACTATTAAAGATGTTTTTCTTTGCTTTGGAGCTGTTTAAATCCAAACTATGAAGACAGTGGGCTGCAGCTGCTAAAAGAAGAAGTGTGAATGCTCTTTAGTCCAAGTGACAGAGTCAGTCTACCCAGAGTAGTTGGAGTTTAACAGAATACAACGTGAAGGTTCCTAAATGTCCCTGAGTTGCCTCTCTTTAGTCTGTGTGAGTCACAAAGTGTCAGTAAACAGAATGGCGCAGCAGACAAAGGAGTGCGTGTTTGTGTGTGTGTTTGTGAGTGGCAATAGGAGAGAAAGGAGAGGGTGAAATTATTCCTGAGGCAGGCAGAAATAAATAAGAAACCTCAGTTCCTGTGTGGTCTGAGGGATCGATCAGAGGCTTCACACATGTCATCGCAGCGTTTGGACAAACATGCTCACATACTAATCTGAGTGCTGAGTGGAGACACTGAGCTCACAGCAGACAGCACCTCAGGGTGCCGGGCGGAGGGGGGGCATTGAAGGCTGTTAAAGGAGGATTTGGTGAGTGATGACAGTGAATTGTTGCAGACTGGCAGTATGTGAGGAGGTGAGAGAGAGAGTGATTGGGAATGTGAGCAGACAGACAGATGAAGAGGAAGAGTTTGGTTTAATGACAAGGTCAAAATGAGAGTGTGAAGGGAAGACTCAGCTGGTGATGAGAGTGAGGACGAAGGTTATCCAGGGGGTAGGAGGAGGAGAAAAGAAACCGTTTGCAAAAGTCTGTAATTGGCGCTGGGCTGTGGGGTTATAACCTGAGCTGAGTCACACATTCAGACAGACTCTGCAGTTTTCTTAAGATATGATGACAGAGAGTTCTTCATCTCTGTATGCTTTAATTGAAACAATGATCAACGATGAAACAATTTTGCAGAATCCAATAAAACCACTATACGGTTTAGCTGACGTACATAAAATCATACAACAAAAGGAACCAGACACTGTTCAAAGAAACATTTTGAAGTAGGTATTCTGTAAATGTTTGTGTCGTTACAGACCTCATATGTCACCCCACTGTCTGTACCCGCATCCCAGGGGATCAGATCCTGGACCACCCTCTGCGCCCAGCCACATTCCTTGGTACACAAGTCCTCAGCAGACAAACCCACGTTCCAGTCTGGACTGGGGCCCAGCATGGTCAGGAAGGACATGAGGTGACGAGTTCGGTCCACTGAGAATTCAGCTGAGGGGGCGGCCCGCCTGAGGAAGAGATAAAGAGAGGTCAGAGAGGACCAAAGTGGAGGAGTAAAAGCTTCCAAAAAGACTGGATGGATGTTTCACATAAAGGTGTGTCCTAAAGAAGTACAGGGTCACCTAAAAAGACCTGATGCCTAAAGCAGAACAAACCCAGTGATATACCGTCTTAGCTACTTGTGAACTTGTTAGAATCTAATGATGCCACCTGCAGTGCAGACTAGCTACAATCTGTTATAACCTGGAAAGTATTAAAACAAAGACTTTCTGCTTAGACATTTATACGGGCTAATCAGTGTGCTAAAACCTATGACGTAGTTAATCCGTGCAGCTCTGGAGAGTGGACTCAACACAGTAGCCAACATCATTGTTTACTATAATTGGAGCCAGTTGGTGGAGCAAACTCGTGCCAAAGCTGATCATCTTTTCTGTCAAGAAAAGCTTTCAGTTTGATTCTTTGCGCTTCTTTTACTAAAGATAGGCTGTCCAGTTCTAAAAAAAAAAAACTGTTGTTACAGCTTCATCCTAGTTAATCTCTACACCGGTCGCCATTGTTTACCAGCTGGCAGTACAACTACACCACACTTAAAACCACCACCTGGTTCTCCTCTAATGGCACTGATTGGTCAATTCATTCTCAGACTGGGCACAGCTGTTTCAGACTCAAACTTTACAAGGTTTATTGTAAAATGCTGAAACTAAGAAATGCTGCTGTTTTTGAAAAACTGTACACCAATTTCAAAGAAAACGGCAGAAACCTGTTTAAAAATGTGGACAGAGTAATGTTTACCTATTTGTAGCATCACTTTTCTGCTTTTCTGGAATCTTCAAAGACACATTTCTATATTCTTAAAGTGAAATGTGTTATTATCTAAGCTTAATGAAAAATTTCAGCTGTAAAACAGTTCAGAGGGTTCTTTGCTTTATTCTATGCATCATAACTGATAACATATTTTCAGTGATTGAGATGTCAGAAGTGCATGAAGGCTAGTTTTATCAGCAGGAGTCCGAGGACTCTTTAACAGAAGCCATGCTGCTGTAATATGCCCAGAATGTGGTTGGCATGGTCTTGCTGGAATAAGGGCCTTCCCTGTAGAATGCATTGTCTTTTTAGTTGCCCTGCATGTATTATTCTGCATTGATAGAGCCTTTCCAAATTTGCAGGTTGGCCGTGTAGTGTGCATAAATTCACCCATCTACCATCAGGGCTGCTGACTTTTAAACTGATAAAAACAACAGTGTATAAAATAAATTTATTTTTCCCAAAAATAACTTTAAAAATATGCCATTTCCAACATTTGATATGTTGTCTTTGCACAATTTTAATCAAATATAGGCATCTTTTTTTAAGATTTATTTTTGGGTCTTTTCATGCCGTTATTTGATAGAGGAAGGACAGTGGATAGAGAGTGGGGAGAGAGTGGGGAGAGACAAGGGCCACAGGCCAGTTTCAAACCTGGGCCGCCCGCGCACATGGGTAGCGCCCCAAACCACTCAACCATCTGCGCACTCATATAGGCGACAAATTCAATGAAATCCATCACATTCTGTTTTTTTCTTGTCACTGCACTCAACTTTTTAGGAAATTTGGCAGTTCTGAAAACTATGGATGAATGTCAGAGAACTTGTCTCTAAAAAACCCTGAAAAAATACTTGCTCGTATCAGATTATAAGAGAATCCATGCATTTCAGAACTGATAGAGTCAATTCAGAGTTATGACAACAGCTCATATATAAAGGAGAGCACTCCACAGCACTTGCAGGCTTGAAGAGATACAGTAGTGAACAAAGAAAATATTTTTTTAAATTTGTCAATATTTGCCCCATCGGGATTTCTCTCACACTGAATTGTGGGAACATTTTAACAAAACCATGAGGCCTCCGGGGAACAGCAGCTGTTAAACATGTCTGAGCTCTAAAAGGATTAAGAACAGAAAAAAGGCAGAAAAAACTAAGAGTAACATGGGAAAGTGGATAATACACTCAAGGGGAGGCTCATCTGGGAAGTCAAAATTAACTTTGTTTAGAAAAGCAGAACAGTGAGGTCATGCCTAAAAATCATGGTGACTGACATGTTTTAATTTGACATGTTTCAGTCCTATATTTCTGGTCCATATCTCCCTCCACACTAAATTTGTTCTGTTCAGGCAGAGGAAACAGACAGCCTTAGCCATCTGTCTTGACACATGATTGACAGCTAAACTAATTAGACAAAGTTTCCCACCCAATTTAAGATTCATTAGCAGGAAGAAGACTGCTGTAGTAACATAGACAATTAACCAGTGAATCCTTTTCACTGTAATGATGCTGTTATCAATCCATTTGACTTCAGCAAACTCCATCCTGCCCTCGTGCTCTTTACTAATGATTACCAGTGAGGATGTGAAAAAGCGTTATACCCAGGGAAGACACAACTTGACCTGACTCTCTGGAGTCTCTGCTCAGTGAGAGCTGTGGGACTGAGGGTTATCTCAGAAAGCTACCCGGGCACTAAAAACCAGTAACTGAAAGGAGAGGAGAGGGAGAGAGCCTGTTCAAAAACAGAAAAGAGATGATCAACTTAAACACCGGTGATAAATTGTTCTCTCCAATGTCTAAGTATTTACTAATGCTTCATTAATGCTGAAAGTGTGTCGTTATATAAACTGTCACCTAGTGAAGGTATACACAGGTATATGGAATACACCCACTTATTTTTCAGTCTCTGAGTAAAGAGTATACCTATTAAAGAGTATATAGACTAAGAGTATTGCACCTTCTGCATGGACCACTACACGACTGGTGTTACCTAATAAAAGGTATTTATGCCTTGGTTTAAAAGTGTTGAAGTTTTCAACAGACCTGCAGTTTTCTGAGATCTACAGTAGATCTAGATGTATAGAACATGAAAACTTTTGTTCACTCCCTGCTGAGATATTAGTCCAGTAACCTGGTAAATGTCCTGAAGGTGATGGTAACTTTGCAAATCAAACTAATTTATTTATTATATATGTCTGCTCAAATGTGAAGTAAGTGTCACAAAGTAGTCTCTGTCCTTTAAATAAGACTCAAACCAGTTTATCAGTGTGTGACAAAGTCCAACCAACTCTCCATTGATTGCACTAACTCTTTAGGAGATGATTTTATTGGGGGAGGATGTGTCTCTAATGAATCTTAGCAGCAAAGTCAGGACAGGGTCACAGCTCAAAGATATCTTTCATGTACAGGAAAGGTTTTGATGTTATACAGACGCTATCCTGAAAGTAAACCTAGAAGTTCATGAGTGTGTCCACATAAACTATTGCAGTATCAGCGGTTAAAGATAGTTCAGAGTGTGACAGAAAAAAGGAGTCTGCCTATTAACAGCTGTATTCTTGTCTTCAAAAGCTCCTTATTTCACTCAGTTGACAACCAGCTCATTTCTTGCAGCCATTTCTCAAATAAAAACCAGCAGAACACCAGAGTAGTCCTTTCCTCTATTAGGAAGATGCCTGACAAGAGAGTGCGAGTGGGGAGACAACAAGGAGCCAGACGACTGTCATGGGGGTACTGTGGCTGTCATAACTGCAGCCATTTAGATCTCATATAAAAAGGGAAAAGTGGGTGAACTAATCAAAAGAAATTTAGTGAGGAGACTGAAAGAGGAAACACTGTAATGTGTTGTGTTAGGAAGAGGATACAGTACAACAAAGAGTTATAGATGGTTCTCATCAGACATTTTTCAAGGACCTAGGAAATATGTATTATTCCACTGTATATTGAAAAGTAAAGTCCTAAATTGGTGGTATTTCATCAGAATCTGTAGGTCGGGTATGACTGCACTGGCTTAATGAAGGATGCCAATAGCCCTTTATACTTTAGCATTTGAATTTATTTATTTTTTCTATCTATTTCCATTTATATATTTTCTTTTTTATTTTGTTTTTATTTAGTACATTTATTCATTTATTTTTAATTTTGTCAGGTTTGGTCCTTCATATAATGTCACTTGAATCTTGAAGAAGTTATAGGACTAAAAAGGCAAAGGAAAAAAAAAACTAAACTAAAATTCAAACTCAAAAGATTTTTACATGTGACACACAGAAACAATAATGACTAAGACTTTCTTGCACAGAGTTGTCCTCCAATATCTTCAGGGACAAAAAGTGAAAAAATAAATCATTCTGTGACGAAAAAAGTCTTCAAAATCTTCATTTTTTTTAAAAGAAGTCCTTGCGCTTTTTTGTATTCGCTCTCTTTGTGCCATTATTCAAAGCAGTTCCTGTCTTACATGTGCAGTTTGACAAAACATGACACAGTGACGGGACAACCTGCCATTGGTTGTCACAGCCCCTCACAAAGTATTGTGGGATACAAAATGGTGTTTAGCATTAGCATCTAGTACTGGAAATGGGGAAAAAAAATATTGAAAAAATTATTTTAAAAAGTTACATATCAGATTCACTGGTGTGGGTTTAATCCACAGAAAGTCCCCCAAGTTCCAGGCTCGCTAGAAAAGCTTCCACAAGGAATTTGAAGGTATGGATAGAGTCACTGGGTGGCACAAGAGTGACCTCCAAGAAGAAAAAAACAAATTAAGAGGCTACAATTTATGCTTCAAAAGTAATTTAAGTTTTCATAAACTGTGTCACCTCTTGTCGTACGTCAGTGTTAATCACGATTAAAACATTTAACTATTTGATGGCTTTAAAAATACATTTACTTTAATTGAACTTCATTTGAATAGAAGTCATAATACTCATCTTCGACTCATTTGTCTTGAAACCCCAGAACTGTAAGAGCTTTTAAAAAAACTAAAGGGAAAATTTACCTAGCTATTAACACTATGGGCTGTCATAGTCAGATTAATCCCATAGACCAACATATAACTTGTTGAAGAAAACTCATTTTTACAGCAAAATTGATTCAATAAAATAGATGGATGGCCTCTGTGTAAACTAGATAAACAGATGCAAGCTTTTCTGGGATTACACAGAGGCTTTAAAAAATTCCATGTCTGTCATGTAAAGCATACAGGACAATACAGCAACAGTCTTTTAACTAAAGCAGCTTGAACCAATCCAATGTTACCCGCCTCAGTGGCACTATACTAAAAGACTCCGGGTCTGTGTTAATGTGAGAGGTTAATGACATACAGAAACTAAAAGTTAAATGTCAAGTTCTGAATCAAATTTCCATCTCTGCTTTCAGCATTTCCATGCCATGACCTGAAGTGTGCCTCGACTTTCTCTGAGTTAATGAACAAAGCAATGAATCATTGCAGCCTCTGCCTCATTTCCATAGGTACAACGTAATTCAGACAGCCATCATATTAGATTGTGCTTTTGTCCAAATGAATAGAGTCTGAATTGAGCCGAGGCAGGGTGTCTGCTGCGCCCTGACTCTGTAAAAAGCTCAGATTGGCCAAAATTATAATGGGAATGATTTTCACAGCTATTTGAGGTTTTCAAGAACTTGTGATTTTTACACTCTGGGTTTTCTTTTTACTTTTGGAGACAATTCTACTCCTGAAAAAGGGCTTCAAAATAGACTTCTGTAACCTTCACAATGTTAGTCACTTCTAAGCTGATATTTGAGGTTTTAATTCAGGACAGGAGTTCATCATATGCTGGTGCCTTTCAATTTATATTTCATATGATGAATATTTGGATATTTCATAGAGATTTGATAGCTGTATCATTTGAGTCAGGATGATGACTGCACTGCAGGACTGACATACATACAAAGTTAGCATTGTGCAGGACCCACTGACAAAAAGCACATGGCTGTTTAATGGATATGATTATTGCTGAAAATAAACTCTGTGGTGCAAAAAAGGGCTATACAAAAAATATTATAATGTCATTTTAATTTTTGAGGTGTAAATGCAATTAGAAAATAGCTAATGTTAGGCTGCAAAGGAACTAAACTCTGGTGGACTGACTTTAAAGTGTGAATGAACCCCCAGCTCAAAGCTAACTCCGCCCACTTCAAGATATCAAAAAATGCACAGAAAGTGAGCAGTCTGGTACTGAGAGGAAGGAGGGGAAAAGGACTTTTTTGTTTGTTTGTTTGTTTGTTTGTTTGTTTGTTTGTTTTTAAGATGGGGTTTTCCAGATGAAGAGGAAGTGACAGTGACTCCCCTTGCCAGAAAGCGACAGAGAGTCCTGCAGCACTGCTGCCTCAGAGGGATCTTTTGAGGTGGAGGATTTTGGACTGTTGTGGTCCTGAGCACTATCTGTTTGGGTCGTTGCTCCAGTACCAACGTTACTAAAGCCAAAGCTCTTGGAGCTGAAGCAGTGCAGGTGCAGGAGAAGATGGGACTGGTCTCTGAAAGGTAAAGATGGTCAGACACGGTAACATTCTACCTTTTATATAAAGTTTGTGACATAGAAACCTACCAACATCAGAAAAGATTTTTTAAAGCAGATGTATGTTTGAGATAATTAAAAGTCGTAAAATGCAGATATTTATCAGTTTGGTGCAAATGTCAGACATAACACCAGCACTGATGTGTTTTATCATAGTACAGTCAGATACTCAAGTGTACAGCTGGAAAAAAATGTTTAAGTGTGTACTTCTTTAATGTCACCATCAATCAGCTTCAAACTGTTATTTTGCACTTAAAAATTCACAAGTGGGAACTTCAGATGTATTTTATGGCACAGAAAAAAAAAACAATTTTGGCAAAACACATAAAAATCTCTTTCAAAAATAACAGAGTTTGAGACAATTGAATTGGAAATGCTGAAATGTTAATAGAATTCAAAGCCTTAGGCCTCATCACTTGTCTCACCTCAATAGCACTCAATAACAATTTTTTGTTCCACCCATGGCTGTCAATGAGCTAGTCATCTGCATGTAATCTGAGTGGAACAGTTATATTATGCAACAATTAGCATTTTTACTTGAATGCACAAGGCTGCTCAACAATATAGTTGGAGACAAGGCCAACCATAAGGCGGGATAAAGGGGACATCTTTCTGGAGCCCAGCCAAATAGGGAGGTCAGGAAAATCATAGTCTGTAACATTTAACATGCCTGTGAAGTTGTTGCTGAAAAAAACACTCTAGTATCGGATTTTTGCATGTCTAAAACCCCCCTCTGTCAGCCCTTCTCAGAACGAGCCGTTTTTGTGTCTGTGGCTTTAAATAGTAATTAGCTGTCTGACTCCGCCCCTGACTCCACCCCTATCAGGAAATGGATGTGGCACTCCTGATGTTACAATGTTACAGACACTTTTATACAAAGTTTAGGACCTGACTGGGATTTGAACCATCAATCTCCCATACAAAAAAGGTTTAATAATGGCAAAGAGGGCAACAAACAGCAAAAATGGGTTAAAAGTGGTAAAAATGGGTGGAAAGCAGCAAAACTAGTGGCTAAAAATGTTATTTAGGGTAAAATAGTGGCAAAAAAGGGGCAAAAAATGGGTTTAAAGTGGTGAAAGAAAAGTGGCAAAACAATGCCATTAATGGGCACAAAGTGACAAAACTCAGGTCAACTGTAACAACTGTGGCCTTAAATTAGCAAATCAGTGGCAAAAAATGGTTTCATAGTGACAAAAAGAGCAACAAGCAGCAAAAATTGGTTAAAAGTAATACAAAGAAGTAGAATAATGGGCAGAAAATTAATGAAAGAGGTTAAAAGGTAGCAGGGATAAATACTTCCAACATCAGAACTCAGTGATACGTTGACACACTTCAGCTCTAAAACTAAGGTACCTGTAAGCAGGGATGAATGCTAGCATTAACACTGCTGATCCTACACACATGGATTAAATCCATCATTACGTCACCCCAACCCT
This sequence comes from Cheilinus undulatus, assembly GCF_018320785.1. Taxonomy (NCBI): domain Eukaryota; kingdom Metazoa; phylum Chordata; class Actinopteri; order Labriformes; family Labridae; genus Cheilinus; species Cheilinus undulatus. The sequence goes on from NC_054865.1 coordinate 16,994,882, forward strand.
GGAGGGCCCATTCTCTGGGTTTTTCAGGGGTCCAGCCAATTCTGTGGGCAGCTTTGGTTAGAGGTGCAATATCTCTGGCAATATACATACAGTAGTTCAGGCAAATTCTTTAATGTCATGTAATCAGCCTTTGCATATTTTTATTACTGACATAAAATCATATTGATGAGCTTTTTTATTATAGATTTTCTTTTTCTACCAAAAGCTCAATGTCCATGGAACATTTGCACAGGAGATGAAGTCATAGCTCAAAGATCTGTCTACTACATCTTCCTTTCTTGGAAAAAAAAACTTGCAGTGTGTAAGTTTATTTCCTTTTCACTATTATGTGTAAGATCTCAGGAGAACCCATGGCAGAAATATGGCTGCAATATGTGTGATAATGGCTCTCGCTTCTTCAGTTCCATCCCTTTTCTCCTCTCTCCCCGTCCACATCTCGGCGGCTTTGCCCTTTGTTTGAGCTTTTTCTCTTCACAGTGAAATGAAACTGAAAGTGGGGTTAGAGACGAGGCACTCAGATTAACAAAATGCATCTTCAGCAGCCACATCAATTCTTGAACACACTCAAAAGTACTACAAATGTAACTGAATCCAAGTCTAACAGAAACTTAATTTAATCGCGTCTTTGCTCTTTAAGACATATACTTTCACTCTCTGCTCTTCTTATTCCTGTCTCTAATCTGCACATTTGTTATAACATGGTACATTGGTTGAATGAGCCTTTCAGTCTAAGAGCAGATTTTTCTTTTTACACAGCAGGGCTACACAGAGCTATGTATGTGTACCAGAGTGCATTGTGCAAAAGCAGCCACAGCCTTGGCTTTGCTGCAGCTGTTTACTGTTGCTTTAATGTAGACAAACAGTTCACAGGGAAGGCCTGAGACAGAAAATCCAAACTGGACAGATGGCCTAGCAGTTAGGTCATACCCCATGTACACGGGCAGCCCAGGTTCAAGTCCTCTCTCTTGTCCCTGTTTCCTACTTTATAAAAAATAAAGACCAAAAAGTATATCTTAAGAATACAATCTGGACAGAGGTTATTCCAGGCCAACACCGACATTAAAGCATGGCTATGCTGACCTGCAGAATAAAAAGTGTAGCAGCTTACATTTTAATATCTACTCTTGAATTATGGTGCCTCAGAGACACAGAATATGGTACAACTGCATCCCTCTTACCAACTTAGTCCTTTACAGGGGAAGATGGAGCAAAGATCAAAACCTGCACCTGTACCTGAGAGCATCTACATACTCATTAGTTTTCCAGTGTTAAGCCTTGTTCTGTTTGGATAGTTTGAAGTTCAGTCCTAATATTTTAAGACGGCTAATGGTGTGAACATTTGATCATACTCTCATAATTAGAAGGAAGCTGTGTGTGGTTAACAGAGGCTTTACTGCAGTGATCATCAACTGACAGCCTGGGCCATATCAGGCCCCCCAGAGCTCCTCATCTCGCCCCCAGAAGATGATTAAATTCAGGAAATGAGAGCAGGAAAAAAAGATGTTTTGTTTTTTTAGTGTATCTTTTGTCTTTAAATCCCTACAGCTATCAAATCAACCCCAAAACAATCAAGATTTCTACAGTTTTATCAGGAATGACTTAATGCTTGGTCTATTTTTTTTACAGAAATCCACCAGTCAGCTGTTGTAAGTAAATGTGATGCATGATAAGCATGTACTTATCAGTCCAGTCCTGATTAAATCGGTTTTCTGTGCCATATTTCCACTTCAGGCTTTTGGAGAGTGTATTTGTCCTGCCTGATCTGTGTCCTCTGTTTGGTTTTCACCAATCAGGACGCAGCATATTAGCGTCAAACCTACAGATGAACAACATGCCAGTCCCACAAATATGTAGCTAAAATGTTTTGATTGCCCACAGGCGGTAAGGGTTCATCTCTCTGTTAAAGCTTAGAAATTACTTACTTCTTGAAAGAAAATACAAATACTGATACAGATATATTGTTTCAACCAAAATATTAATTTTATTTTATTCAATTTGAAAGTCTGGCCCCCAAAAATCTAGCCCTTGTATGAATGTAGCTGATGAACCCTGCTTTAATGGGTTTAAGATTTTTTAGAAACCAGGATATGGGGTTCAGACCTGCATGTTTTCTAATGTCTGAGTTCTTCTTATGGCAGTCCAACCACAATAAGGGCTTTACAAGCACCTTCATCACATAAGTAACACAACACAGATGCTACAAATATAAGCAGATTCCCACCAGGGTGCTAGAGCACATGTTGACACATTCTGTGAAGCACTTAATTCAACTTCGAATAAGTTCAGACACACAAACATGCATATTTATACTGCACTCACAAATGTGTATCCAGCTATACAACATGCTAAATATGCGTTAAAGTTTATAATATACATTTTCCAGTTAGTTATGGAAAAAACAACCACTGTAATGGAGACACTCTCAAGTACCTATCAATACAACATGTCCTTTTCTTGCCCAAAACCACAATAACTGATATAACAGCCTCCTGCACGTGCTGTAGGCGATTAACATGTAAAACAATGACCTTCACAGCACAGAGTATGTTTATCAGCCCTGGTTATCACTGCTTTTATCCCTAGCTGTGTTTTTCCCTTCAGATTACTCACGGCCCTTGCTTTGGGTTTGTGGGTGGGAAAACAGGCCTTACCACTGGAAGTTCTTCAGAGTTCGCTGAGCCAACAAGCTCCTTGTGTTTTTTCTCATGAATAAGAGATTAAATGGCTCTCATGAATACAGGAGTAAATGAGCATGCACACTGTGAGCATGGTGTAGCTGGCAGTTTCAGGGCACCTTTGAGCTGCTTTTTCCCTGATCAGCAAGCTAGAAGTCCAACTTTGGATACAAACTTCTTTATTTTGATATCTTAAGCCCTGGAACATCAGGACCTAATGTACTGAATATGTAAATGCCTTCTTGTGAAGAGGTTTACCAGTGGCTGGGAATACTTTGGTCCATTAACCACAAACCTCGGATGATTTACGTACAAACTGCTATGGAGAAAACTGAAAAATATCCAAGTTTTCTGTGTCTTTGTTAACTTTTAATCATAGTTACTTAAATGATTTCCGATTCGTACCGTTATTTATTACATTCTTTTCAAACTAGCAGTCAGTGGCAGATGTGTTGTGACTGTTGTAATTATCAGAAGGGAGGACTTACACATTGAGCGGTTGCCAGGCGGGCCACTGTGCTTTCATTTTAATGACCGTCAGGACATCATCCCCCTACAAAGACAAGACAGACAAAGAGACAAAAAACTCAATCCCAGTCTCCTGAATAATCAAGACTCTTGAACCACAGGCTTCACAGGTGAATAATTAAAAAGGATCAATGGGAGGCTTTCGATTAAATTTCACTTTTAATCTCTTAAGCCTTTATGTCTGTGGTCAAAGATGGTAGGAGATGAAGTGTGCCAGCTTCCAAATGATGACAAAAGCTCTGATGACAATGCAGCTACAGAATAAGGATCAATTTAAATCTGAATTGGATGAGTGAAAATCAAGCCCTATGAGGTTAATATGAACCTGAAACTAAATGTTGGCAAGATGAGAGAAAACTTGCAACAAATTGTGTCTGAACTGTGACATACATGGAAATGACAGCTGAACACAGTTTCAACAAAGTACTCAAAAAACTAACTTAATTCAGCATCAATAAAAGGTAAAAAGTCAACCTTGAAATACAAAAAGGCCACCATAAACCCTCTTGGATGCAGCTCTTATGGAGATGGATGGATGCAAATACACTGATGTGTTAGAGCAGGTAGGGGGCAAGAAATGTCCTCACTACAGCAGCCAGACAGGCCTGAAGTTTGGTTATCAGAAATACTTATTAGGACAACTGGTATGTAAAACTGTAAGTCGTCTGCATATCAATGACTGCAAAATCTCACCCAGGGGGGCCAGATAGATCCAAAACAGTAACTGACCCCCGCAGTGTTGTTCTATATCAACAGGTCTAATGTTTCTGGATTTATATCTTTTGCATTCAGGAGGATGTCAATACTTGTATCACGACTGAGCCTCTACTAGTCACTCTAGGCATGTCTAAAACATCTATGAGACTGAATAATTCACAATACTTTCTCTTTGAGTGCCTATAAATGGCAACGATATTAATGCTTTTAGTATGGATGAGTGCGACAGCTCCTTCCTCTAAGATGAGGCTACAGGATCTAATACACTTCATTTTAAGACAGGATAAGATATGCTCTAAAAGAGAGACTTGAAAAAAAGACTTGGATGCATGATGATATAATTCAAGAAACTGAAGAGTGGAAGGTGGAAGGTAGCGAACCAGGGGGCGGTGCTAACCCCCACATGACATCATGAGGGGAAAATCTGAGAACGGCTTGTTTCAGCACACATTTTTCTGAAAGGTGTAGAAAGAGAGGGGGCAAGGGAATAGATTTTTTCTGATTCTTGGGGGGACTGTGGACAGGCCAGGGTCACATATTTTTCTTAGAAAAGCCTGAAAAAATTATTTTTGCATAACATGTGACCTTTACTGCACTGACCCGGTAATGAATTTTCCAACATGAATGCAACAGTGAAATGTATGTGAATTTCTTGAGAACTATGCATATCACTTATCTTCAGTTTTCCTTTTCTCTACACAGTGTGAAATGGTTCATGTCACCTGCTTAAAAATCAGATCTCTATCCTTTACAGCCATTTGAATGATTTCCATTTCATGTCATACATGATTCATAAATAACAACCGTGTTTGGCTTTGTTCCTTGTTTCCTCTTGACCTGTCAGCTTGAAAGAATTATGCATTAAGATTTTCTAATGTTACGCCACACTGTAGGTCAGGTACTGGAGAACCTGTTAAAATATGGCTGACATGTCACATTTGTACTTTGCATGCTAATTGCTATTTCTCTTGAAAATTGGGGAAAGAAAGATAATCAATTTTTGCAACAAGTAAGCTTGCTGTAAGCTTCCACCGAGCGTATGGTCAGGAGAAATGTTGCAGTAACCAACACGACAGCATCCCCATCTCTTACTCAGTGTGATTGAATTTCATAGCAGCAAATCTGACAGGCTGATAATAAGCACAGCAGACTAATCCTATTTTACATTCAAGGATGGAACTGATGGGCTGTGCCTGTGCTAAGGATCCAACTATTATGTACTCATACTTAACTCCAACACTGGCACAGTTATGCATTCAAAGAGAAGCTTAACATGTTTGAGCAAATATTTCACTGACTTTTACATCACTTTCATTAAAGAGTCTGCTAACTTGACATGGATAGCAGTTGCAAAGTGTGAAAAGGGAAAAAAGCACAGTCAAACTTTTCATTACTCATGAGAATACAAATGGAGATACATATACGGTACATTTTTCTGTTTCTGCACAGGGAAACATGTTTATCTTGCCTGGAGATAAAGTACACTAGTAGGTTAAGTTTGCATTGAGAGCTGGGGATGTATCACAGTCCTGCAGTTATTGCAGGGAAGAATATACAGCAAAGAAAAGAGGAGAAGCTTGCTTATTCTATTTTCCTCAGACCGTCTCTCTCTTAAATTTGATAGGACAGAGGTTTTCACCATCCAATTTCCCAGGCTGAGGCCGAGGAGAATGGAGCCTGGATATACGCCTGTGATGAGGAATAGACTTGGCAAATATTGCTGTGAGACCTTTAGAGAAAAAGATATTTCACATCCAGCAGCATCCAAGACGGTGACAAGGATCACTAGCGAGTGAGCCAAAAAAGACCTTCGCCCACAATTTTGTCTTTTGGCAGCCATTTGCAGAACAAATTGAACTGTCAAGATGAGACTCATAAATGCTGAAAAGGACACATTTCATGTTCTGCACCTGCAACCCCAGAAACAACATCACTAGTTTTTTCAGTCTTTCCCTTTTTATTATTTCTCTCCCTTTTGCCCAAACAACATCCCAAAATAACTAAACCTGAACACACCTAACTACGGTCTCTCTGAATTGTTCTATCCTTCAGAATTTATACTATTTTACTTAAGTTTCTCCCCAATGAAGCTTTATAACGTTGTGATGAGATTATTCAGTTCTGTCCTCTTATGAGGAAACAGCTTGGGTTCTTTGTCTTTATCTGAGCATGTCACTTGTAAAGTGGACCAGAGGAGCTGATATGACTGGATGTTGTTCACTAAAGATTGAAAGTTTCAGCAGGTACACCGTGTTCCTCTGGTCATGAAAATCTAAGCAGTATGTTGCAAAATTAACTCAAAACCTCACCAGAACAACGGATTATAGTTGAAGAAGTTTTGAATCCTTGAATCTTGAGTTATTTCAACAATCTCAAAGGCTCCATTGTTTAAAAGGATGAATACAGCTAACCTTGCAAAGCAGATGAACACACCTGTGCAGTGGATATATTAAAAACTCTACATGGTGTTTTACTTTGAAATCTACTGGACACTCACTTTTGTCCCAGGTCTGACTTTCTGTCCAGGTCATCTTGCTCTGTCTGGCTTGAGTCTGTCCTGGAAGCACTTCCCTCAGAAACAGACCTGACATTCATTTTAAGCAGAGCAGAAGCAGCATGTCTAGGCCCACCTGAGACAGACATCAGTGTGTGTAGGGGAAATACAAACACTGACTAGGGAGGGGCTTGGATCAGCTCCAGAGAGTGCAGCACAGATGGATCATGGTGCATATGGATGCAATGGAGTCTACAGAATACTCTTGCAGACTTAAAAAAATCATACAAGTCAGAAATAAAAGACGTGGAAACGTTAAGAATGATATCAAAATATTTTGAATGAGCTGATGACTGCTCTGTTTGACTGTCTATTTTGATTTTTCTTTGTATTTGGGAAGCCAGCTTGGGTGCTTAGTTATACTGATCATGGGAATTATAACTAATTTACTTCATAACTGTGCCACCCATGATGACATCCAGGCTTCATAGATATACTGCACAGATTTTGGCTGATGCTTAAGTGAAGACAGCAGAGGTGAAATATGAAACCCACCTGTATGCTCTTTCTTAACATTTATTACTATTTTCAATTGCTATATAGATGGGTGTTTTTTTTTTGCAAAGAAAACAATAAAAATTTGTTCTATTTTTTGTATGGCCTAGTTATTGTGTTGGAAAGTTGGTATGAAGCTACATGATTTAGCTGATAACCTTGACAGCCTTAGATACGATGCTCTACTTTTAAAGACAGTAATAAGGCTGTGATACTTTGGCCCAGTTCTTTAAAGATGTAATCCTGATAAAAATAGTCAGATTGAGGTATCCACTATATTTCTACAAAGGTAATTGTTTCCCAGCTCTCTGACATCCTGTTCTTTTAAATAAATACACACTGTAAGACCAAACAGGAACAGGGTATTGAATAGAAGACTTGTGCAACATAAAAATCCAAAATAGCTTTTTCAGCTGTTTTTCCGAGTTGATAGAACACTCTTAGCTTTGAATAAACAACACTTAATCACTCTGTTTTTTTTTTGTCAACGTTCATAAATTTATTTGACAATCATTCCTTAATCTGCATAGTTTTCCCAGGATGCCTTTGGCATTAGACTCTTTTGCACCATGAGTGAAGTTACCCTCTCAGTAAGAGAGTTCCTACCTGTGGGGACCAGCTTCACCATAGCGAGGACGATGTACTGGAATCTGTGTTACAGCACTCTCTGGGTCAAAGTGCACCTTTCAGTCTTTGTCTCTTATTTCAAATCAGCATTATTTATCAAAATTAAAACATACTTAAGGAAAAACTGTAGTGGATGAGAAACATGTAAATTATGTTTTAACTTGAGTTATGGTCACATAATTATTTCCACTACTCAAAACTTTTATATAATCATCTAGGACTAATATTTTGAGTATTTTGAACTTGTTTGGTTTTAAAGTGCTGTAAAGGATCAGCCTAATCCAGAAACAGTCTTTTAAAGCAGTGGTTTCCACTGGGGTCATGAAACACTGAGGAGGGGTTGCAAGATGTTTTCCAAATATCAAAGAAAATTTTGATTATCAATTGGCATAATCTCCTTCCTGCATTTCCTATGATTGATCTCTATATTAAATGTGATGTTTTTAGGGCTGTTGTGGTCACTGGCTTTGTGACAGAAAAGCAAGGGTTCAACTCCTGGTTAGGGCACAGAGAGTATCCAGCATGGGACCTTGGACAAGATCCTTACCACCAGGAACACCTGTTCTAGATGTATGGACGTTGTTTTCGATGTCTGCTAAATGACATTGTAGCATTACGTACATATATATTCATCTGGGAAACCTCCGCTGTTAGGAGGGGCAGGGCTTTTCAAAAAATTATCTGAAGGTGACTGGACAAACGTTCGGTCCGTCACATTCATGATGGGCATATCAGAGCAATAGGACAAAATAAGGTAGTAGACATGCTAACCTCAGCTATATAGGCTGGCACTGCTGTATTGAACAGTGAAGCTTATAAGTGGCTGAGATACTCCTATCAGGAGACATGCAAAAAACATCTATGCTAAGAGAAGTTTTGAGTGTGGCTTTTGATCTTGTTTGTCCTAAAGAAAAATATGGTCGAGATCTGATCAAACTGCCCCTTTTTTACAGCTACATCCAAGCTAACCGCTACCATGGCGGTAGCCTTTGTATCCAGCAGCTTACAGAACGACTTGACCCCATCTGTAACGATCACAAACTCATGCCAAAACGGGTCGACAGCTGTTCTCTGCTCTTTATTTAATGATAAAACCGACCCTGTACTGTGTTTTTGGTTGGCACAAATGTGGATTGGAGCATTTCAAGATGGATTTGCCTGATGACAGTCAGGCAAATTCAACTGCTTTGCAAGGTTTCTATGTACAGGCGATTGACTGTAATGTATATCCAATCACTGTACTGACATTTCATTAGAAAAGAAATGAAATAAATAGCACATAGTGAATTTAAAAAAAAAACACATAGTGAATTTCCTCTCGGGGATGAATACAGTTCTTGTATAGATTTCTGATCCAGATGTTTATGCTGCACTTTAGATGCAGTTCTAGTATGGTTTGGTGGTATTACTCTTCTCTTGCTGTTTAGAAGGCCCTCTTTGTTTCACTTTTACATGAGATTGATATCAAAGGGTTGACTTTTTCTGTTGAAACTGTCTCTAACTGATTATTTTTTCACAGAAACAACAATACCACAAACATTTCCCCTTCGTATTCAGAAAACAATGTACCAAGCAGACTCTCACTCCTCTAAATGAGTTGTAAAGGAGTCTTAGGTTAAATGTGGCAAGTCTCTGTAGGATCAGGATGGACGATGTGATCCAATATTATCCATCATTACTCACTAATTACCAGAAGCCCATCACTTAGTAATTCCCTGGACATTTTGATGGATTGGATCAGTTTTATAATTAATTGCAGACTTGTCAGTGTGGTGTCTGGGAACGATGCTTATGCCAGAGGCTCATCTGCCCCTTGGTACAGAACTAATAATTTTTGACTTCCTGACGATGGACGCTTACTCATTAAGAATCAGGTACTTCTTCTTTAGCAAACAGTTTTCTTTGGAGTTAACTTCTATTTTTGACTAAATTACTAGAGCTTTGTGCAAAGAGTTGTTATCTTATTCACCAAGAAATTATGCAAATCATGAGCATAACACCAGCAAATAGCCTCCTTCATCACCCAGAGCACAGGTTGCAAACTTCGGCTAGAATATTAATCTGCCCTTGCTCCCTAATGGACTGCTTTTGACACTGATGTAAATTACTCTCCAAGCTGCACAGATCCTCAATCATTCCTCAATTTTTTTGGCTTTCGATGTTTAACCTCTATTTGTAAAAACTTGACTTTTCACATTCTCAGAAACACAGAAGGTTTAAACTGTTTTCTCCGATCAAATGTTCTCTTTCACACAGACTGCATTAAGGACACATATTCTTGCTTCTTTATTTATTTTCTCATGTCTAAATTATTCATCTAGGGTCAATGTTGTGACCTGCCTTGAAGGCTTTCAGTAAATTATGTCATGTTTGTCAAATTAGAATTTCTAATGATTCTGGTGTCCCCAGACCTCTATCTTATAGAAAATTCAGATCAGATCGCTCCCATGCATGGATACCTGTATGTAATTGCAAACTATCATTTGAAATAAGTTGGGACATTGTGTAATGTAAATTTAAAAAATCAATAACTTTTAGCCAATTCAATACAGCACAGAGAAAAAGCAACATGTTCCAAAACAGTTAGCATGGAGTTAAGTGAAGACTGGCCAAAAAACAAAAACACCTGGAACAACAGTTTCTGAACAACATTCCTCAACATGAACTTTCAATAACTTTAAAGATTTTACCAACGGGAGTTCATAAAACCATCAACAGATCAAGACGATCTTGGCAAATGTTTGCATATAAATGGCAATGTGAAAACAAACGTTGCATGCCCATGACCTTTGACCTCTCAGATGGCACTGCATTAAATCCAATATCATTCTGTGATGGACATTACAATGTGGGTTAAGAAAACTTGGTAAAACAATTGACAGTCAGCTCAGTTTCTCTCTGCATCAACACGTCTAAGTTAGTAGACCTGCAAAAACAAGACCCTATATTAAAAACATCCAGAAGTGCTGCTGACCTCTCTGAGCCCTGAAATAATGGCTGTCAAGTTCATTTAAAGGGAAAAGGACCATGAAGAGTTTTATATCAGCATAAAGAAATGAAACATTCAAAATCCAGCATCCGTGGTGGTGTTGGGGTGTATTAGTGCCAAATTCATGGGTGACTTGCACACAGAGATGGTCCAGATTTGATATTGGATTTATTATTTTAACAAGTAGGACATCAGACTGATGGCACAAATTCATGCCACCTATCCAAATTCTGAGTTTTTTACTTTGCTGTGAAGTGTTGGAAGCAATGCCGCCACTATTGTAGCAGTCACTTTGTGACATGGAAACATGTAGCAGCAACAGATGTCATGTTTTCAAATAAAACATTTGAATCTGCAGTGAACAGTAAAAATAGCACACTAAAGTACAGTCAGATAACAACTCAAATATTAATCTGTGTGATTAATGTAAAGCTCAGTAATGAGGTAAATCTTGTGTTTTCTCCTTTCTAGCAACATATAGCAAATGTACTCTGTCAGCCAACTCATATTACAATGACTTAAACAGACGTTTAAAAAGTGTGTTTTACCTCATGACTCATGAGTCCATGATGATTCAAAGGAGCAGGCTGTGATGTTTAACGAGTCAGAGATGGAGCTATAAAGAGTGACAGAGAGGCTGACTGTATCAGACTGATCGCTGCTAAAGATAAGTTCAATAAAAAATAAATATTGTACGGCCGACACATCCTTTAAAATAAAAGTCTGTTGTTGTTGTTTTCCTTGATTTCTTGTACTCTGAGCGCCCACATCATGATGGTATTATTTTTTGTAGCAGCTTGCACTTCTACGTCAATTTTTTGTTTAGAAACTATGAATCTGTCTCTTCCTGCTACAAAAGTCTTTAGATAGGGGAGACCGGGTATGGTTGTAACATGGGGAGAGTTGTAACACCACCAATTCCACCAATCAGGGATAAGATGGGAGTCATATGATCATTTCAGTATTTACTCACTCCATCCCTCATCACACATGGTGATTGTCAAGGCTGGAAACATATGCATGCAGATTCTATACAGAAAAAACTGATTTTCAGCTAAGAAAGTAAATTTTTTGACCAAGACTTTATTTCGTTTAGCACTTATACTATTGCAGATAAAACCAGGTGACTTATATTAGAACAAATTTTAGTTTCTCAGGCAAAATGTGATGCATTTTTCCCCTGCTAATGTCATCCCACTATGCTAATACAGCTAGCTAAACAATGGCTGAGAGGGGTGGGGTGGGCTGTAACACATCTTTAAAAAGTGTTACAACTATCCCCTTACATACAACTAAGAACACATCCTTGATTTAAGTAACGTTACAGAATGCCCAGGCAGTGGAAAAGAAAGACTGACAGAGGTGTGTCTGCAGACGTTTTAAAAAAAGCATCTGACGAGGTCACAAAGAAGGGCAAGTCAGTCAGATCAGTCATGAAGGCACATGGGATCTGCCATGTAACACTAAGCAGATACTGCAAATCACTGCACTAAATTACTAAATCAGGAGGAATGGGCATGTAGGGTGTTGGCTGTCCAACGCAGGGCTCTATCTCAATGCCCTGCCCATTGAGCGCAGTGTGAACGAGGACAAAGCAAACTTGTTTTCTCTCAATGTCTTGCTGGGCTTCCAGTGTGTGTGTGGGCCGAGGGCGTATGTGGAGAGAGAGAAAGAGAGCGGCGTGATGAGGCTGGACCCTAGACTGTAGAAAGAATTGGACAAACCCTGTGTGACAGCAGCCATCTGCTTACAATAGGCGGACTCAAATGGCTCTTGAAGCCAATCCGCGGGGGCTTCCATTTTGAAATTGCGGTCTCAAACGAACCTTGGATCAACCTAAGGGCGTGCCCACTAAGCGCGACTTCCTGTCAGCTAGCTAGCTAGCATTCTAGTTGACAGAAAAGTAGCCTCTGCCTGTCGAACTATCTGTCAATCAAATGAGACGCACCAATCAGCATAAAGAGAGGTTTATCCTAAATATAATCCAAATGATCGTGGTACAAAAAAATGCATCCCCCGTACAGTGAGAGCACATGAAGACATTAGCTACTGAGACACGTTTGGTTTATTGAACCAGGCTGTAAACCAGTTTATTTGGGCTGAACGGTTTCACGAACAAGGGGCGCAGAGGTTACAGGAGTGCAGGAGTTGATGATCTGTTACATTGGTGGAACTATTCAAAATGTTCTGGGCTCATAATGGCATCCCCCTTAGCGTGGCGCCCTAGGCAAATGCCTATATCACCTATGCCCAGAACCGGCCCTGGTGTGGCCTCTGTTTTTGCTTTTTTGTCTAATTGTTACAACTAACCCCAGCATGTGTTACAACCTACCCCAGTAGTGGGGTAGGTTGTAACAAAGGATCACCATGTATTTGACATCACCTCATGAGGTCTGTGCTACTCTCACAGATATTTGAACTGGTGCCACTTGTAGAAAACAAATGTGGGGTACTTTGTATTGAAGTTGGAGAATTCTAATTCAAAAATTCAGTGAGTTAAAGATGTTGAAGCAAAAAGTGTTACAACCATACCCGGTCTCCCCTATATCCTGTTTAGTTTATTCATTTTTTTTTTAATTTTACTGTTTCAAAGAGGTTTTTTTTCATTTTAGTAGATAGTTATTTTGACATATTTATATTTTATATTTTATACAGTACACTTTTGTTTTAAAATTCAGTGTACTACTGCAGCCCTGTGCTGCTGTTGATTGTTTGCAGCTGTTGCTGTTTTAATGGCTTACTGCAGATTTAAATATTTAATTTGAAAACATGACATCTGTTGCTGCTACCTGTTTCTATGCTAAGTAAATTTATTGGGAATGGTATAATGTTTCCTGAATTCAGAAATATTTTTGGGTCTTTCAATAAGAAATCCTGCATCAAGTTTATTAGAGCTTTGTCTAACCTTGCACATAATGCTCACTGTTTTCACACATATTTTAGATTGTGACCAAACTTTTTCTGGAATTGGGGTTTGCAAAATACATGGCTAAAGTCTAACTGAGCAGTAGTGAGATGCTTTGGATACCCAAATGTTATACAAATGCAAACATGCAATTGAGCTCCTGGATTGGAGAATAATTAAAGCACTATTTTCCTCCAAGCTGACGATGATGATGCAAAGCTAGCAGTTTCCTTTCGTTCTCTGCAGGGAGTCTCACCTGCATCATACTGTATGTATCTTAGAGCTGCATGTAGATCAGCAGTCACAACAAAGATCACAGGGAGAAAGATATATTCATATACAGAGAAAATATCAGCTTGATTGTTCCAGAAAAATCTGCAGACTTACACACATACAACTCTGCTGTAGTCTACTTAACTTTCATCCTTTACACTTACTATACAGAAGAATAGCTGCGATTTAGCAGAGTGGTTTGACAAAATCTGACCTTTTCTGTAAAGGCTTGAATTCACATCCTTTTTAAGATGTTCACTGCTTGAGCCCCATTTCTGCATTCGTTAACCATCCTTCTTTTGATTGTGACAGCCGTAATCCCCTGCTGCATCCATACATTACAGATAAATATTAAAGATTACTGCCATAAACTCACTTTCATTGCCTCACACAACTTTGCTGTTAGGCTTAATGACTTCTAGCACAGAGATTTATTGGCTTAATGACAAAATGTATACAGATCATTACCTAGGCACAGAATACCAAGACTCCAAATGCATTTCTCAATTAACAAGTGTGACTGTGTGCACATCAGTTCATTCAGTTCAGTCATTAGTATGCAAGGCTGAAATGTCAACTTATTATTACTCACTTTACTAACAGCATGAGAAAGAGGGGACTCACTGCCTGTGAGTGGCAAAGTGTAACATTTACAATTCCAGACGGAGAAATGTGTGAATAGCAAAATAATGTCATTTTCTCATTTGAACCAACGAGAGTGGCAAGTCAATGACAGCAGCTGAGGAACAGAGGAGTATAGATAAAGAATAAATGTACAGATTTGTAACATATAATGTGTCATGTTTCAAAGAGGTGAAGAGAGCATGGACAAGGCAAAAACAGACAAATATTGCAGGAGACAGATGAATGACACAAACAGCACAACCAACATGATGCAACACGTGAAACGGCGCCATGCTGTGAAGCTCTCTACACCAAAACATATTCGTGACTTCTACTGAGGGGCAGAGTGGCAACAGAGCTGTTTCTAAGGATTTGGCTGATGATTAGAGCCACTTACAATAACCCAACTTTCAATCGTCCACACAGTAACCTGATTAAAAAGTTGTTTAAAGCTTTTACAGACGGCCGCTCTGCTAATTTAAAGAGAATGTCTCTGTTTGTACAATAAATGTATTTGATTTATTCTTTTTTTATTTTAGGATATTTTTTCAAATAACCAGACAACCTAAAAATGAAACACTATTGCTAATATCATCATAGATATGATTATTATGACTATCATCAGCATTATTATCATATCATCAGTCTAATTATCATATCATCAGTCTAATATTTATAACTTTTATTATTATTATAATAATGATAATAATAATAATAATTATTGTTGTTATTATTAATTAAAAATGATATGAATAATAATTATAATAGAAATAAAAATAATAACAGAAAATGAGTAAAAGGATTTATATTCAGGGTTGCCGCTGATCCTTAAAAAGTCTTACATTGAACTTTTGAAGGCCATAAAAAGTCTCAAAAAGTTAAAATTTTACCAGTGAGAGGTCTTAAATTTTAGAAAGCACATTGCCTTAACCCTTAGAACTCATGTGGCATGGATCCGGGCTGCAGGCACACCCTTTTGTGAATGCGTGGTAAGTTTTGAACTGTAAGTTGTAGGCACTAACTTGATTTTTCCAATGAAAGCTCTCTGTTTTGCCTTTCTAATTATGTTCTCCATGCATTCATAGCCCTTACCAAACCTTTTATGTGTGTCCAGAACTTGGCTGACTTTCCGGGGTCTCTGAGGATGGTGTTGTTGTATACAACAAGAAGTGACACAGTTTATAAAAACGTTAATAATGTCTCTGCAGCCCTAAAGGACGCCGTGGCAGGCCGTTGCGTCTCTACAGCTTTGTGGAATGCCACAAATAAATCTAACTGCAAATCTAACTTTTTTTTGTATATATATAGATATTTTGAAAACACAGTCTTTTTTTTTTTTTTTTTTTTTTTTTCTGTTTTGTCTCCAAGAGATGGGAGAGCAAGTCTGGGCAAAGAAAAGGCTGAGTCACTTTTTGTCTACTGTGTGTTATCAATAAAAGTCTTTGAGTTTCAACTTCCGTTTTGTTGTTATCTTTTGTCTTTAGAATCCTATAACTTTTTTGAAATTCGAGTCACATTACTAGTGAAGCTGAGATGAAACTTCATGAAGCTTTCCAGCAAATCGGTTCAGAAAAGGGTTAATTTCTCAAGACTTCATGTGGACATGAAACCACCTGCAGACTAAAGTGTGTAAAACAGACAGCTGTGATCTTCACCATGTCTTCTGTGATACACTGTATTATATGTCAGTATCAGCTGTTTGGGGATTACTTTGAATAATAAAAAAATGTATGACTACAGTTTGTTTATATCTATAAAGTGTGATTTCTAGTGAGTTTATAATGACTTTGCTATATCATATGCATGTATCATAATAACATGGGTAGCATCATATAATATATATTGAAGGCAGTAGGGCTAATAGTCATGTTCTGTCACTTTTGGAAAAGGCATTAGTTTTACTGTCTTACTCTCCAAACTATCCAAAATATACAAACTCAAAATTAACCAATGTCGATGTTTTACAAGCTTTTTAGGACAAAAAGTCCAGACAAGAAATGATGGTGAAAAAAATAGCTGTGAGGTCTTAATCCAGTCTTCATTTTCTGGTTAAATCATTTGTAAATTTAAATCACTCTTGTCTGTCCACGTTACAGTTGACTGCGTCTGTCTGTGTGTGTCTGCCCCTCCCCTCAGTGTAAACAAGGTCAGAGAAAAGCCCTCTGTGTTAGAGAGATATTAGCAAAACAATTTTTAAAAAAACAAGAAATGTCTTCAGCCAGACAGACTCATTGTGACTAAAAGCTGCCACAGAAAACAGTGGGAAAAAAGTGACAGCAACATGATGGCTGAACAGTAAGGGTTAAAAGTTCTCTCTCCATACCGTCGTTCTAACCTCCTCATATCTGCCTCCCTCAGCCTCTCTGTGTGTCTTGATATCCAACAAATTGATACTAAGTGCTTGTCAGATTTGATAGAAAATAGCAGTCTCACATTAACAAATCATTTTAGGGCGTTACAGCAAAACACCACCAAAAATGTCACTGTGTGCATTAGACCGATTAATAAAGACAGTATATCGATAGAAAAACAAGACTAATCATCTGAAAATCTATAAATCGCATCTTAAAACGCATTTTTATTCTTTGGCTTTTACCCCAGCACGAGTTTTTATGATCTCCTGTGTGCTTAATTTTTTTGTTTTTATTTGTTTGTATTACTTTTTTTATGTTTTCTGTAGTATTTATTAAATTTATATATATTTTAAAGTGTTTTCATATCAAGGGTGGTTGTGTTTTAAGTTTTAGTCACTGTGCAGCACTTTGGTAAAACTAATGTTTTTAATTGTGCTATATTAATAAGGTGGATTGGATTCACTATTAATTCAATGTGCCATGCACAAAAAGAATCGCCCAGCCCTCACAGACTTACAAGACACTGAAATGAAAAAAAAAAAAAAAAAAACAACAACAACAACAACCAAGGACAGGATGCAGTACCGAACTCACACTTTTGTTGAGGTAAAGTGCATGCTGGGGTCCTGACAATACCACCAAAAGGGCCGCAGCACTGATGACCATTACACATTGTAGGATTCACAGCTATGAACTGGCATGTCTTTTACACAAAACATGAAGTGAGCAGGGGAAATATCATGGATGAAAACTTATGTCCAACAGCCCACTGCTGTTGTTTTATTTTCCTGTCATGTCTTGTAACAGAAACTAAAAGTGAAGTTCCATAGAGCGTTTTTTTAAGACAAAGATCTATTTTACCCATCTTTGGGAACAGCTGTTGAACATTTCTCCTCATTATTCGTGTTAATCATCAGGAAAGAATTCAGCTAAGTGTTAGTAAAGTCTATCAGCTGTCTGGATATGATGGACCACTCTGTGCCACTCTAAGTGATGCCTCAACAACACAACACACTGATGCAAAAATTCTTCACCAACACCTTTTATTATTGTTTGTTATGAATTTTATCAATTTGTTATTAGAGCCCTATTAAACGTGTTGTGGAGGCAGACATTAGAATTTTGTGGAAGGTGCCAGTGAGACATTTAACAACACCCATGAAACTTCTCATCTATCCACTGTCCTTGTTGTAATGGTCTGGATGCATGTTTCAACAGTTAATGATGTTTTGAGAGGAATGGAGGCAGAAATACACAACCACACAAAGCGAGGCTGCATGGCTACTATCGTATCATGCATGACCGAAATGGTGACACGAATTTTTACGTTATTCGTTGGTCCAGAGGCATCAGGAAAACAGAGCTCTGCATCCATGATGAGAGTACCACTCAAACTGAAAACAAGGATAAACAGCACCCTCTAGTGACACAGCACACTTTGAACTGCTATTGTGTCTATCAAAAGCCATTGTTGTTGTATATGTTTTTAAGCTCCTGAAAAAAACGACTTCCTGTTTTACAGTGTTTCAATGCTCTGCTACGGCAACAGTTTTAGTCACAGACCTGTAAGCTTTGCTTTATAGCATGGGGGGGTTGAAGATGTTAAAACCCATTTCTAGAGGGATTTGGGCAACATGGATGAAACTGTCCATGTCTTGGGAGAAGGCCCCGCCTTTACTCAGCTTTAAACTACTGATAAAGCTTTCTGTTTCCACACTGGTAAAATACGTCACAGGCAAGAACACAGTACATGCATAGCTCCAATTTGTGATTTTCAAAGTAAAAGCCTGGTTTTGCATTTCCTAGGAGAAAATGTCCTTGTTTGCACAGAATACTTTTATTCTGAATTTTTCCTGGCTTAGATTGGCTATACAATGAATCAATTCCCTTGTAGGAAGATTTTTTTGAGGTCATGTTAGGATAAAGGACAAAAAGGTTGGTCTTGATGGCATATCTCAGCATGTTATACAACATATCAGTCCCATCTATACACAAGACAGCTAACATTTTAAATGGAAAAAAATATGGCTGTCACACAACTACAGATTTTGGTTGTGATTTATCTCCCCATTTTAACATTTCACCATTTTACATTGTCTTTTTGTGTACACACTAAACATACGACTATGTATGCATATTGTGTGCAACATTACATACATAGATAAACTAATGTATGCTATTCCTGTGCAGTAATACAGGCATAAACACATCTGCATACACAAATTCTGTGAAATAGGGCTTTCATATCACTACTCTAAATAAACAGGCAAAGGGCAAATGTGCACATTCATGATCATGTGTAATACATCAGCACTTCTGCACTTTAGTACTATTTGCCTTATGCACTTGAAATGCAATGGTGACTTGACTCCTAGTCAGTCTTAAGCAAAGTAATTTAACCACCTTCTGAGATGTTTTATGTGGTTCTTTGGGCTGTTTGTGTTGTTTGGCCCATGTGTTTTCTGATTATATGTATATTTTAATTTTCATTAAGTACATGCTTGATTTATATGTAGGCAGTGACCCTCCTGGGACTATGGATGGCAATAAGTTTATGGCTACAATCTGGCACATTTGCATGTCCATGTTCATTAATGTGCACCGCCCCCTACAATAAATAAAACAAACTGTATTTAAAACAGTTTTGCTTCATATTGGATTTTTGTACCATCTTGCAACAAGGGAAATTAAACCTTGGGGGGGATCAGAGACAATGATATGAACTCAAACATGGAAAAAGGCTTGTTATGGATTGAGAAGGAAATAAGGGAAAGGTAAAAGGTAAATGTTTGATAACACAAGGTGCAGATGACTTTTAACTGTCTTTGAGCTTTCTGTCAGATTTTTTAAATCTGAAACGAGAAATTAAGGAGCAGTGGTGAATAATTTTACATCCATGTGGCAGCTGCTACAGTGGCTGGACTAAAGTTTGCTGGAACGACAAT
Source organism: Cheilinus undulatus (assembly GCF_018320785.1). Classification (NCBI taxonomy): domain Eukaryota; kingdom Metazoa; phylum Chordata; class Actinopteri; order Labriformes; family Labridae; genus Cheilinus; species Cheilinus undulatus. Next base: position 17,014,568 of record NC_054865.1, read on the forward strand.
AAGAGGACAATAAAGCATGCAATCAATCACGATTAAAAAACAAAAAAAAAAGTAATCCACTCAATATGGACCTCTGACAGCCCTAAAAAAGGTGTCAAAGTGTGTCACAAGATTTGGCCTGCTGTTGGAAGGACTGTATCCTGAATTAATGTATTAGTTGGTTAGTTCCTACACATTGTGGCTGTCTTTTTTCTCATCTTGTTTTTTTTTTTTTTTTTGTTTTGTTTTCATCTAAACCTAAGCTGTAGTAATTTTTTATTGCTGTTTATTTATTGTAGTGTTTTTTGAAAATGAGGTGTACTTCATCTTTTCCCTTTCTGAGACCAGAAGCTGAAAATCTCGTTTAGATCTAAACTGGACATCATACATGCCTTTTAAAAGACTAACAAACGGACACAATTAACTCTTTTATCTAAATCCATTTCCCGTTTCTCCTCATTTGGAGAAGACCATAATTTCTCCAAATGATTTTAAAGATGGCGTCTAAGTAGGTGATCCACTTCTCAGATTTCCACTAATGACAGGGATTTCTTGCAGCCCTATTAAGTTGTTCCTATCTTCTCCTGCCCATGATGGTGGTTAGATTTTCAGAGAGCCTCTCATTACCTTGAACTAATTTCATAGTGAGCAGAAGTAAAGCTATAATTCTCTTATATCCTTTGGGATCAGAGCCCGAGGTTAACTATTAGCAGTCCATTAGGAGGGACATGTATTTTTTTAATTCAAGACAGCGAGCATACAGTGACTTAAAAACTTAAATGCTTTTTTCTCACCGCTTTCACATTTCAAGGTTTTAATGTCGGTGGCTTGTTTTAGTTGAAATTGAGTGAACTATGATTGTCCATACCCCCAAACAAGCTTCAATCAAAAGTGCCAACTTTTAAATTACATTTTAATCTATTTAAGAGTATTTTGGCTTCCAATGGCGTATTCTGTTCAAGGGTTTTGACTTGGGTTCACATGTGGAGAACTGCAATGAGTATTATAATTTCCCTCACCTCTTTTGAATGAAAACCAAATCTGTTTTTGTAATCAATCATATCATACTGATGCATTGTTTTGTGCATCTCAACCCCTGTACCATTAATCATTGTCAGACCACAGCAGCTGGCACATCTGCCCAACTGGACTAAAACCATGGCTCCAATCACAGAACAACGTATGAGATATTAAAAATGTATAAACAGTAACACAACATCTGCTCCGTGTCAGCTATTCAGCAATAATCCAGCAAAGAAGGGCACATTTATCACTGCCAAAGTAGAGATGAACTTCATGATTGTGATTTTTAGTCGTGAAGAGGAGCTGTGCATAGTAGTTTCATGATGCCATTCTGATTTAACATTTAATTCAGTGATGGGTAACCCACATTTCTTGTGAAAACTGCAGAACACCACAAGCAATCTGTTCAATGCAGAAATCAGGGGTCCTCTGCTGCTGTAAATCAGATTTTAGCACAGGAATTATGATACATCAGCAATTTTCAGAGCAACTTAATGTCTGTGCAGACTTACAGAAAGAGAAATTATCAGTAAAAACTGCACTTCAGAGGATCTTTTCACTGTAGGTCCAATTAACAAATGTACCATTCAGTAAAGAACTTTCTCCATTTATTGGAAATGTTTTCTTGTTAATTGTCTTTCATTTCCTTCTTTAATTGCATCATGAGTAACATTATCGGTTGGGAGAGAAATCCAAATCTCATGTATATGAGCAATAAGCCCATTTTAATCACTTATCCCTGTCTCTGTTCAGTCACATATGACGCTGGAAACCCCTGAGCTGGGTAGAAACCGTACTGATTTATTCCATTAAATATTGACATTATGAGCCATTTAGCACTTAGAACTCCAAATAATCCCTTTAACAGTGGTGATTCTGCTTGTCTGAAGTCATTCAATGTCTTTATACATGCGAAAAGCCCTTAGAACACATGCAAAAAAGAAAAATGCACTAGATTATATTAGCAGATCTTAGCTTTACAAGTTAATTATTATATCTTAATTCTGCATATTGTTTATAGGCAGAAATTATGAGTAAATTTGTGCAATTTAAAGCAAAATTTGAAGTTTTTTTTTTTTTTTACAACCCTCCTCCGCCCCAGCTCCTCCTTTGGACTTCATCTGTGTCATTCTGTTGTTATTGATGATGTTGTTCCACTGTTTTTTTGTTTGTTTGTTTGTTTGTTTGTTTGTTTGTTTGTTTGCTGCTTCTCTTCCTGCCCCAGGCTTTCCTTTTAGGCTCAGGAAAGGCAGGAACGTGTGGTGTTCTGGTTTGATGCTTTCCATGTAGACTCATGGAGGAATAGTGGGATCCCAGAACAGTCATACCTATGAGTAACAGCAATGAGTGCAAATGTATAAGTGCTAATAAAGAAAAACAGTTTCTAACCACACATCATTTCTGTTTCTTGGCAAAGGGGTCCCAGTTTAACTGAAGTTATTGTATAGTTGCACTTATTACACATGGTTGTACAAATACCTATGGCACACCAAGACTTGGCTCAAGGCACAAACCATTTGAGAACCGCTGCTCTAAGGAATGAACTAGGTCTGAATTACAGCTAACTTGATTCCTTCACTAGAGAAGGATGTGCTTTTTGTGTTAATTTGCACACTTTGACAGAATTGTCTCAATTAACCACCAACCTGTTATTTAATTTGGGAATCTATTTGAATTTTTAAGAAAAAGACCCATAAAAGGGGGGCATTTTTATTTAGTGCTCTACAGAGCTCACACTGTCTGTCAGCAGCTTTTTATAATTCTGTTCATAGCTCTAAAAAGGCACATGAAACTTGGTTTGACTCTTTTGAGCATATTATGCAAATGTACTTAAAATAAATTTTGTTCAGTTTATTCTCACAGAGTACATCTATTGTTTGTTGTAGTCAAAAGTTGTTTCTCTTGTTTTATGTCTGTTGTTAATAAGAGAAAATAATCAATTCTAGTAATTCTAGATGTACAAAGAATAGCGTGGCTTTTTGCACATTATTTATCTCCAAAAATGGCAACAAAGGCTGCACTAGATGCACAGAGCACACACAAAGGGGAATGCAACTGTTATGTTATTCTACTATAAAGAACTCACAGGTATTATTGATCATAGTAGCTGCTTACACTTATTATTAATGAAACTACTGCCACACACTAGCCCCTTCTGCTTTTGGCATCTTCTTTCCTCCTCCACATTAAGCTGCATGCAGCATCCTGTCTGCAGAGAGTATTCTGGATTTGCACATTCATTTAAGATGAGTGCTGGGGCATTTTCATCAACATTAAAAATGTTTTATGTTTGCATTCTAAGTAGTGGTTCTCTTAAGAACAGATAAATAGATGTATAAAAGCTCATCCTGTTGAAACAGTAATGTGAGTGATTTTAGCTATCCCCCACCAAGGATGATGTATAAAAAGAGCAGTTTTGGCAGCATGATCTTTATTGCAATAATCAATTTTGTCACTGCTGATCTTTTATTGCCCTTGTAGGTCATGCGGCATCAGTATTAATCTCAGTCAGTTTCACTGCCAGCAAAAAATCCACAGAGGAGCTTTATGTGATAGGATTTCTTGGACTGGATCATGGTTTGTATCTTTAAAATATATGCATTTTAATGATTTGTAGGTTTTGTGAGTTAAACTCTGCTGAGTATGATTTTTGATGTTTTCTCTTGACCTGCTGGTTTGCATCAGTGTGAGAAGGAAGTGAGTTCATTGTCAGCAGCCTCTGAACCCCAGGCTGTGACGCTCCTGCCGGGGTTAAATTGTCCTGTGGCAGCCCCTCACATTGAGGATATCAGCCATGAAATTGGTTCAAAAAGGACCGAGGGTGTAGTCTTTAAATACAGCCGCAGCAACATGCCTGTGTAGTGCATGGTTCTTCCTCTGATACCTGTTCCCCACGCCCATGGGAGGCTTTTGCATCCAAGTTAACACAAGTAAGAAATGACCTATTCAGAAACATTTCATGCATTTACCTCAGACTTGTTTATGCCTTTACTTCTACATCACCAGTCTAGTTGGAATAACATGACAGAAAGAATGCTCAGTGTGACAATTTGCCATATCTCCAATAATCTGTTTCCCCACATATTAAGTTAACGTAGGTGGCCAAAGAAGATCAGCCCTTTGATGTAGTTTTTTTAAAAACTCTGCACGGAATTAAAGTTCAAAGTGCGGCTTGCTTGAAATATCTTTCCAGATGGTACCATAAAATAGCACACATTGCCATGATTACTTGTGAATGCAATGCAGTTTGGCATTCAACCCCTCAGGTGGCACATTTCAGAGCCAAGATCACCAAAAATAAACTCAACTTGTGAGAGAAAACTGACACATGTGTTGTATTGTCTCTGGCGCAGGTGCTGTCTTGAGAAAAAAAGGCTCCATAGCTGCAGGATAAACTGTTGTTAATGTGCGTTTGTGCGCATGCATTTCCGTATGTGTGATTCATGTCCAATCTGTGCCGCACCTGAGCCTTTTATTGACAGGCTGCTGTGATTACATGCCTGTTCATGCATTCATTAGCTTTCGAATGCCAACCTGGTCATACACTGTAAGTGGATCTAAACATCTGTGCATGTCAATATTTGAACATGTGTGTTTGTTTGTTTGACCGGCAGTGACACCCACACAAAGCACTCTGAATGCAGCATCAATTACTGCAATGGATCACCGGGGGCTGATGGCTGCTGTCAGACAAATGGTCTCATCTCAGCCATATTTTGAAGGCGAGACAATGTGCACAGTTCACATTAACCATGCGTTCTCAACCCTACTGTTCAGCTCCGTTATTAGGAAACCATTTATTGGTTTAGAAACATTTTAATCGGTTTCTGCTTTTATTCCACTAAAGGAAGCACACCACATTCATGAGAAAGTAAAACATCTAAAGATCCCAACATTAGCTCTTATTTAGATAACTTGCAGTAGACATGCCATATTTGTTTGAACAGTCTTTTATATACCTTGAGACCATCATTCATTCACCTGGGTAGCGGTGTATCACAGTTTTTCTCAGTAGCTTTGGTGCATTTGTCACATCACTATTGACATTTGCACAACAGTTAGTTCAACCTCCACAAAATTTAGTCATTCGTGCACATCAAAGTAGCAGTTTCTCATTCCTCCCAACAAATTGCAAATGCTTTTGGACATGCATCAATTGATGTCATACAACTCTCTGTTGTTTTATAACATTATCATTTGCTATGTCATGTCAGTCAAAATGAACTATACTTGTGAACGCTGAATAGTCATTCCCTATAAAACTAAAAGTCCTCATTTCTTTGTTTAGGTCATTACATACAAAAATGTTGAACCAGTTGTCAAAATCTGTTAAGCAAAGTTTATACATTTTTGTATCTTTTTTTCCTGAAAATGTCTCCTAAATTGAACAAATTGCTCTCAGGTGAACCTCAGCTTTCACTGTTGAGAAGGGGTGTGTGAAGCATTAGTTGCAATTAATGACAAGCCACTTCTCCACAGTCACCCAGCGCATCAGCGATTGTTTAGCACTGATCAAACTACAATTAACATTATTGATCATGCTTTCATGGAATCAGTCCAATCTTATTCTTTGCTATTATGGTTTGGTCAAAGTTAAACATTTCCTCAGGTCTGGTAGTGAACAGAAAAACATCTTAAACACTGCAGGGCTCCAAATGTCCGAATTAATTACTGCACAAAAGTAGTGACATTTCCAGCACTGCTGCTCTTCATCAGACTCGGGTCTGGTAGCCAAATGGTCTAGTTCATTCCTTCTCAAAGTCTGGGTCGGGACCCAAAGTTTTGGGGTCCCTAAATGAGTTTCTATAATGTCTTTGTTACAGTATTCAATGTGACATTTATTTCTGCAGCACACATTATAGCCACATGGGGGGCTCAACCCTAAACCACAAACCCTCTCCACCATAATAAAACACAAAGCAAGGCTCTTCCAGCCTCTGGATGGCAAAAGAGCTAAAGTCACAGTTATTAATGCTTGACTAATAAAAACAGAAACGCATTGTCCAAGAGCAGACAACTACTGAGGGCCCAAGGGGTCAAGCATTTGAGGAGAGCCTATAAAACGGAGGTAAAGTGGCTTCTTCCTGGCTTGTAAAACAAAAAGCCCCGGGTCGGGACCAGACTGGGTCTAGAATTAACTTAACCCTGAAAAGCCCACTGTTGCAGAATTACAACATCACTTTTAACAATTCCTTTAGAATCCCTGCAAATGTTTTTTTTTTTCCCTCAAAACCACATTTACATAGTTAATGGGTCCTTTTGTTTGTCCTCACTATGCAATTGGATAGAAGTAGTGTTTATAGGTCTGGTTATCTGGCCATGAACTGACTCTATTCGAGAATTTCCTGTCGAGCTCATCTCCTTATTTTGACTGACTGGATTTGTCAAGATTCAAGTAAGTAAAATTCCTTAAATATTTTTTTTGGTGTTTATTACAATGTCTAGAACACATACATATTTAGTTATTTTGGAAAACATTCATCACATTTGATTTAGAGCTTGTTATGTCTGTTGTAATTTTACAACGTTGAGTCAGAGTGGTAGGCAAAATAGCCTGTTTTTCCTTACACATTACATAAGGACACTTCTCACATGGTCACAAATTGGAAAAAAACTAGTAGAAATTTGAAGTGTTAGATGAGTCATTGTAACTAAGTTCTATATGTGCTTTTCTGGTACATTTTTACTTAGTTTAGCTTAGACCATAATTAAACACAGGAATAAATGGTGTGTTATCATCTATAGCAGTATCTGAAACTCTCTGTATCTTTGTAGATTTGTGTTTGTTTTTAACTTCTAAATGATCCTGAGGTTTTTCATGAAAGTTTCCCAAGTAGCAGTTTGTGGCATTGAGAGATAGAAAAACAGGTTCTGAATGTTCTGGATTTTGTGGTGGGATGCCTGTTGCATTGTTCAGGGACAGGTGTGAATGGTTACCTACATCATTGAATGTGAACCTGCAAGTGCTCTGGGGGGATGCATGTGCTCCTTTTGGTATGATAAGTAGAGATCATAATAGGCCAGTCAGACAGTATTGTTTGAATGTAGTGGAATTTGTGAAATTTGCATTTGCAGTGAAATGATAATACTTTGATGGATGATACTTAGATCTCTACCCTCAACACATGGTCTTCCACCCTGTCTATTGTTTCAGTTTATCTACTACAATACAAGACCTATATGTATTATTCACATATTTAATTTTATTTTTTTAGCTTTTCCATTTCAGAATGCCATCTATTCAGAAAAGTCATCTGTTTAGTGTGCAGGATGTGATTGCTGAAGTCCTAAATGGAGAAAGCAATTTCGAAATGGACTCAGATGACACTGATACAAGTGACTCAGAGAGGGAAGATGCAGGTGAAATGGAAAAAGAACTGTCTTATGGACTATCAGTGCAACTGTCACTGCAAGTAAACACAGACTTGTAAACTTTTAAACAGACCACTTTGAAAGTGATCGAAGAAAAGGTTTTGTAAATACATATTTTTCCAATATATTTTTTTTTATAAATCCTTATTCATAAAGCTATGATTGTTGTGTGATTATTATTCGTGGCATATACTGTTATGGGGCTAAGTAAGCAATCAACCCTGCAAATGAATGCTTAAATGTTCTGTATATCTGTTCAGACAAATGGAGTATGAAGAGAGAAATTCTGCTCCCACTTTGGCCCAACGTTGCAATAGTACGTTTCCCTAAAAACTTACTAAAATGTAAAAATTTTGAAAACTCTTTAATTTCTACATCAGAGGCCTCCTAAAACAATATCTGAGTGGTCAAAAAAAATTTGCTCATTTTTTTCTATATTTGGGTCTTACAGGGTTAATTAAAGTCAGAGGAAGACAAAAATGTTGGGTTGGCTTGAACCTTGAAAAAGTTTTGGAAACACTGGTGCAGCTGGCTGGTTGGTGAGCCACAACTCTCCCCAGCATCTCTGACAGTCACAGCAGATGGCTAACTCAAACTTAAACAATGACTCCCATATCCTTTCCACAGTGAATTTCAGCTTTTCTTTCAGGATGGAGGTTTATAGTCAAAAGGTGCAGTGAAGCACAAAAACAGCTTTGCTCTTGCTGTTTCTAAGCTGAAGAAGCTGGAGCCATATTTTCACTTGTATACTTATTTACATACTTAGGATATAGGATTCCTATTTTTACCCTGGCTGAATATAAAGTTTTTGTTGGAGTACATTTGTGTTGAATATATTGGTCAACTTCTGAGCCCTAAGCTATTTTTAACCATTGTGTCTTGCCTGGACTTGTTGTCTTGAAAAGCTAGTAAAACATCAACTCCGTGGTCCACAGTCAAGCTTTAAATATCCTTTTTTTCAGGACAACCTGGGATTTATAAAAATGTGTCACTTCAATTTACAAAAGGTATGGGACAATAAAGACAACAGAAAAGACTGAATGGAAATTAAAACTCAAAGATTTTTAATGTGTGAAACACAGTAAACAATAATGACTGAGATGTTCTCTTTTATTTGCCCAAATATGTTCTGCATCTCTTAGAAGCCAAAAAGTCAAAAAAGAAAAAAAAAAAAGTAATTCTGTGACAAAGTCTGCAAAAAATCCACATATGTACAAAAAAGGCCCTTGCTCTTTTTTATATTGGCCGTCTTTGAGTCATTACTCAAAGCACTTCCTGTCTGTAGTGGCACAGACGGCCTCATCACAGACTCTGTGTCTCTATCTCTCCATTATGAGCTATCTAGGCCAAAGCTTGACATGGTGGCGCACTGCTTTGGTTGACATTGGTTGTCACAACCCATGTTCAACATCGGATTTACTGGTGTGGATTTCATCTTTAAATACCCCAGAAAATCACTTAGGTTTCAGGCTTGCTAGAAGAGCCTGCGTAAGGGCTACAAAGGCATGGATAGCGTCTTAAAAACAGCACAACAGCAGGCTGTAAGAGGAAAAATCAAATAAGTGGCTATGATTTATGGTTGAAAATGTATTTAATTTAAATAACCTGTGCTTCTTTTGTCATATACAACACCCATATCCAAAAGTTAATATTCTTTATGTCTTATCTTTATACCCTGATCATTAGAACCTTTACATTTATAGCATTTTCATCCCTTTCATTATTTTTTGAGATTTTCATAAAATGTTTGTACATTTTAATTTATGGTAACAATAGTTTTGGGGACTCTGTGATTGCACCGTAGATCTACTGAATCAGCAGAGCTGACATGATGTACCTGAGATGCATTCAGGCAAATGCTAAAATTACGTTCACCTATCTTGGCAGCGTAATCTATTGATTGATCCCCTATCTGCTAGGCTGAGATTAACTGCAGACTTGGTTTAGCAAATGGGGCGATGGGTTTGCTCAATGTGGTTTTTACAATATTTAAGCATACAGACAAAAGTCTTTTTATCTTTGGTCCTCCCGGTTTCACTATAATCTTGTGAGGCCTTGACACTGACTGATGGCCAGAGGTGCTGCCTTGACTCTTTCTCTTCTTCAGATTTTTGGGGATTGTTAGCAAGACCATGTGTCTAATGCTGACCTGCACAGGAGAGCTGGGATGGGTAGGCTGCACTTCAACAGGTACTTCGTACACTTTCCGCAGCCTGATCAGCTCATTGATACTGGGTGCCCAGCATGCAGTAGGTTGGATCAGACCTTGGGGGGGCGGCTGCATGTGCTGTGGAGGGAGCAGCTGGGAAGATACCTGGAGAGATGGGGAATGTACCTGGCACAGGCCTGGAGGATGGCCAGAGCAGTACAGGACCAGGGGTGACACAGTGAGGTGCTGCACTGGTACATACACCCATACCTAACCTGACCTAAACCATGCAACTCTGCCACCAGCCCGTATATGTTCATTTAGAGAAAAAGTAGTGTTTTTTACTATTATTTTTAACAAAATGTTTCCTTAATCCCAGTAAATATGGCATATTTTATTACTGACTCTACACTTAACAGTCTGATGTTACATTAATGTATTTTCTGAATCTAGGATAATCAAATACAAAAGCTTTCAGTAAATCAATGTTCAGAGAGCTCACAGTTAGTTGAAACATTATCAGTGTTTATTGAATTAAACTTGTTTTTTAAGGGATTGTTCACATTGCTGCACAGAAAACTTGTTTTATTCATCTATTCAGTTGTGCATACTGAATTCACTCATCAGAGCCATTTGTAAACATCGTGAACAAACTTAAGTGTACATGTAGTAAACTTTATATCAACTGTTCAGCCAATGCAATACACAAATGAGGAGTAAAAAAAGCTGAATTCTTAATGCTTTACCAATAATAGAGAAACACTTCTTAGTATGCACAACTTAAAACCAGATGTAGTTTTTAACGTTATTCATCCAGTGAGCAAAACTCCTGAATGTTCAACAGATCTATCAGAAGAAATCAGTTCTGACTGATACATTCTCTTTAATGTACTAGGAATACTGACGCTTTGAAAGGAGTTCATTCAGGCTCATAGCATAGCACATGTTTAAAAGAGTATCATTTCCTCTCTGTGAAGATGGGGACGGATATCAGAGTTTGGTCTTTCATTACATTTGGATTTTCTCAACAATTCAGGTATGACAGGGGTTTTCACACAATTGTAAACACTGGTATGAATCTGGTTTGCTACTTTTCCAAAGAAGGGAGACAGGCATTATAGATAGATAGATAGATAGATAGATAGATAGATAGATAGATAGATAGATAGATAGATAGATAGATAGATAGATAGAAGGACTGAAACTTAAAAAAGCTGCATGGTTTATTTGTTAACAACCATCAGGGACATCAACTGTAAAAACACTAAAAAGAAATCTTTCCATCAGTAACTTTTGAACGCATCCTATTCATCTGGGGAATGTGGAGCACGAGTCAGATAAAATAGTGAACATTTGTCAGGAACTGTAGCATCAGTTGCGGGACTGAACACAGCACTATGTTACTGATTCCACAACAGAATGTAACATTACTGATGCTATAAGTTTCTGACTGCAACGCAGCTACATTCATGACAAACGGACACGGTAAGATTAAACAGAGAAAAGCCAAAGCAGCATTAAAATCAAACTAACCATGCACACTGAAATATCATCACTTTACAATGATATTATGGCCCAAACCATGCAGTCTGATCAGAACAAATCGCAGATCAGCTGAGTTCAGTTTCTCATCCAGCAGCTACACAAACCATTTAAACCCGACAGGGCATCTTCTATAGTTATTTCTAGTTCTAGTCCAGCGACATGCTGTATTATGATGGCTGCTGCTCTGAGTCTATGTACTGATACACTGAGACTGTTTTCACTCTGTCACATTTTAATATCGCTAAATCTCATGTCTTTGGACAGCATGTCTCCAAAGAAAAACTACTAAGATTAATGAGAGCTTGTTCAGGCAGGGAAGTTGAGTTGATTTCACACTTGAAATGTGTTATTCTCCACATTCACTTGACAAACACATCCTCCCTTTGGTGCTCTGTTTAAGCTGCTCCATCTCTCCTTATGCTACATCACTGCCAGGACTGCCCTGATACAAAACTGAGCTCAAACTTTCCCTCTAACAATCACTCAGCATCCACCTGCAGACTCCAAGTCATCAGCTTTCTGAATGTTAATTAAGTCTGTGAGGTGTGATGAGGTCAGAGCATATATCAAAGTCAAACCGTGTTTGTTGTGGCATTTCTGACTGGTAGGTAGAAATGTTCATCATCACTGGGAGACAATTAACTATCAATGCATGACGAAGAAGCAGACAGGTTAGAAAAGGTGTACTCAGTTTGACAGCAGTTGGCCACCAGATGTTGACCTTAGACAACATGCTCATGAAGAGGCAAACAGTACAGAGTGTACAATGTCTTCTTGTTAGAACAGTTCTGTGTACTACACCATCGGCCCTCCAAGTTGAACATTAAAGTTGGTATGACATGTACACATGGACAGAAAGTTTATGTGAATCTTTAAAAAGATTTTGAGCTTCACATCACTGGCGACATGCCAAAACAGTAACAGAAGTATATCTCTATTATAAACTAAATGTTTTTGAGAAAAATATTATGCATTTTCTTTAAAAATATATCAAACAAAGCACAACCCCAATTCTAAAAAAGTTAGGGCACTGTGTAAAATGTAAATGTAAAAAAGACTGCAATGATCGCAAACCTCATAAACCTGTATTTTATTCACAATAGAATATAAACAACATCAGATGTTGAAACTAAGACATGTTTACATTCTTCCTGGAAAATATTAGCTCATAATGAATTTGATTGCAGCAACACATCTCAAAAAAGGAGGGACTGGGCAACTGAAGACTGGAAAAGTAAGTGGTACTGATGAAAAACATCTGAAGGAGCATTTTGTAATAAATTAAATTAATTGTCAACAGGTCAGTGAGATGGCTGGGTAATAAAAGAGTATTTTAGAGTGGCAGAGTCTCTCCATTGGTTCACCAATCTGATCTGAAAGTATGGAACAACTTCAGAAAAATGTTCCCAATGTAAAACTGGGAAGATTTTAAATTTCCCACCATCTACAGTAAATAAAACATCATGGTCATGCTCCATGTATGAGGGCGACCTGTGTTCAAGACCAGCCTGTGGTTCTGTCACCGCATGTCTTTTTACCTCTTATCCTGTTTCCAGCTCTATCCACTGTCCTATCTCTCTCTAATAAAGGCAAAAAAACCCAAAAGTTAATCTAAAAATACAATAAAAAAAAACTCAGCAAATCTGGAGAAATCTCTGTGCACAAGGGAAAAAGCCAAAGGTAAATATTTGATGCTTGTGATCTTCGGTCCCACAGTTGGGCACTTCATTAAAAACAGGCATAATTCTGTAGTTGAAATCACTGCAATGATTCAGGAGCACTTCCAGAAATCATTGTCTGTTCACATAATCGGCAAGCCATCCACAAATGTAAGGTAAAGCTTCATCATGTAAAGAAGAGGCCATATGTGAACACGTTCCAGAAATGCGGCTGTCTTCTCTGAGCCAAAGCTAATTTAATATGGACTGCAGAAAAATGGAAAATTGTTCTGTGGTCAGATGAACTAAAAATTGAGATTCTTTTTGTAAATCATGGATACCGTGTGCTGCTGACTAAAGGGGAAAAGGACAATCCAGCTTGTTATCAGCACACAGTTCAAAAGCCTGCATCTCTGATGGTATGGCAAAGCACTGGTGCTTATGGCATGGGCAGCTTACAAATCAAAGTTGAAAGTATAGAGAAGTTTTAGAGCAACATCTGCTCCCATCCAGGCAGTGTCTCTTTCAGGGAAGGCCTTGCATATTTCAGCAAGACAAGGCTAAACCACAAAACATATCCATCACTACAGACCTCACAGTAGAAGAGTACGGGTGCTGAACTGGCATGCCTGCCACCAGTAGAAAACATTTGGTGCATCATGAAACAAAATATCTTGGAGAGAAGTCCCAGGACTGATGAGCAGCTAGAATCCTACATCAGACAAGAATGAGACAAGATTCCTCTCCTAAAACTGCAGCAACTGCATTCCTTAATCCCCAAACTTTTACAGACAATTGTTAAAAGAAGAGGGGATGCTACACTATGGTAAACATGGCCTTATCCCTACTTTTGTGAGATGTGTTGCCGCTATGAATTTCAAAATTAGCTAATGTTTAAATGAAATGGTGAAATGTCTCGGTTTCAACATCTGATATGTTGTTTATGTTCTATTGTGAATAAAATATGCGTTTATGAGATTTGCCAATCATTGCATTCTGTTTATTTAGGTTTACATTTAACACGGCAGCTCATTTTGGAAATGGAGTTATGTATAAAACGAGGGAACAGTTTAAACTTTAGATATCAACAGGCCCAGCCACAATTAAGAGGACTCATCCAAAAATCTGTAAACCTGGCACCGTGTCTAGTTCCAACACTCTAGTCTACAGTTCTGCTCACAAGCTATTCCTTCATTGTGCAAGTGCATCTTCCCTGGATATAGTTTGAAGATGGTAACAGAATGTTCTGTAGAAAAACAAACATTAAATACTAGTTTTTGTTGCATAACACTGCCTTGAAAGCAGAGTCCCTAAAAGTGATTGAGAGGGGCACTTTGAGTTAACAGACAGAAGTACACTTAGAACGTGAACCTCTTTCAGACAAAGAGGTTTTTTTTTCCTTTTCTCACAAGTCTGTGGTGAACATGGGAATTACACAATGTTCTCTCTCTGAGAAAACAGCGGGGGAAGTCAATCTGATTTACTGTGTTAGGCCCCTTCTTTCCAATTTCAGATCAATTTCAGATTAGTTAGCAAAGATTTGACTTGATGACAGAGACAACATGCCTAAGGATCAGTACGCATCATTTAGAGCAGATGGTGAGGTCAAGATTGTTTTTTGTCATCATTTGTTCACGTATTGAGAAAACATGTGCTTGTAGAGAAACTGATCAATTTGAAGCTCCCAGGCTTTTATCAATCAGAAATTAGAATAGAGAGAGGAGAAAAAAAATCAAAAGTATTGAGCAGCTATTTGATAAGACAGTCACACAATGAAGTTAATGGAGAAGAACTGGGAAGATGATAGATTTCAAATTAATTGTATCTAATTTTCAAGCTTTGTAGGCATTTAAATCAGCAGAAAAGTGTCAATTTGAAATTAACTACGCTTTATACCAGATTGTGTGTACTTGGATATAAATTTAGCCAACAATCTCTGCAGCGATTTCTAAACTTGCTCAACACGTGACACCATCCTTTAACACAGATAGGAATGATGTTCATATCAGATACTCCCAAAGCTCTTCTTAATCTGGCTTCACAAAGTTAATAAGACTTAACATAATAGCAGACAATAAAAAGTAGACAGAGCATGGATATTAAAGCTGAAATTAAGGTGCAATAAAAGCTCACATGAGAGAATGAGCTCATAAAAGATGACCTATTTCAGGATTATGAACATCAAATTAAAAAGAGATTGAGAGAGTTCTAGAAGCTGTTAAAAATAGATGCAGCGATACTAAAACCTGAGTCAAAGATCGGTCTTAATCTTTGATCCGTCACATAAAAACCAACTGAGGGGTCTTACGGTGTATGATGGTCAGGAGTTGGAAACTGGGACCAGCTGCTGTTGTCTTGCACTTAGTGCTGCTGAGCTACAAAGTCGACCTCCGATCTCCCCAGATGTATGTGTAAGGTTGTTAGTAGAAGATCCATTTCCATAATAATTCCATTTATTGAAGGAATAAAACACAAGGAAAGCATGGAAATGTGAGGGAATTATGCTCAAGCACTCGCAGCGCCTGCAGGACTGGAACTGACACCCTCAAAAAGACAAGTGAGATCATTATCTCCTCTGCTATCATTGTAACAGAGCTTGTACTCCTTTGATTGTGATTGACCAGTGAGGGACAAATGACTAATGAGAGCACTGCTGTTCCAGGTCTTGAACGCTTTTCAACTAAGATTGCAGTAAGTGTGGTGACAAAACAGCTGACACTATAAGAGCAATTTTGCACCCAGAACTTTGAACACTTGTAACTCTGGACTACATTGGTTTTGTACTGAAAGAGTAAGATTGGCAAAAGTAGTGATGTAGTTAAATGACCAGTCTGAGTCAAGCCTTGGCCGAGTTCAAGTCATCAAACCAGAATCCAAATCTCCAGAACTGAGTGAAACTCCAGTTACCTGGGTTCAATGACAGCACTGGCCCACTGCAAACCACATACCATCACAACTCAACCAAATCTGAATGAATGTGTATCTATAAATTGTGAAGTAAACTTTGTTTTAATGACATCACACATCTTCCGATTATTTAGGTTTTTTCACACCTGATAGTCTGGAGGATTCTGTCTAAATGTGGGCTGAAATCTCAACATTGTTGCACTTTCATGTGGTTTGGTTTGCTTTCACATTACACTTGGTCAAACGAACCAAACCATCGTCAGGAAATTATGTGGGGCTATTGTCCCAGACGAAGTGATAAAGACGAAAAGAAGACATAGAGGAAGACGAAAATGGCTCATCTTTTGTCAGAACAGAAACAACGTGGACAAAATTGCAGAACTGGCATCTAATTTGACTGAGATGCTGTTTTGATGAGAAAAACGAGTCTATATCTTGGAGGATTACTAACATATGGCAACCTTTGCATCACCTCACAGCCCCCTTCCCAAACAATACAAGCCTGTCCAACTGAATACTGAGCTGTACAGTGCGACATAATGTCGCATATGCTAAAGTAAACTGGAACGTGCTAACAGTTATATCACTCCAAACAAATGAAATGAAACAGGTGAGTTGTTTCTGTCAATAATCTCGAGCGCAATGATTCGCATCTGACACGCATGTTAATCAAATCACATGACTCACATCCTCCTAAATTAGTGGTCTATTTAAGCTGAAAGATTTCCATCTCTTCCTTTGCTCTACAACCACCTGCTGCCCTGGATTAGCACTGTGCTCTTGCTTTCTACCCACCTCCACCCCAGCATCCACCTATTGGCTCTGATTGAGGGCTTAATGGGGGTCCAAATTCTCTATGTAAAAACCATGAGGTCACTCACTCTGGTGGATGGTAGAAGTGCCAAAGTAAGCCTTTTTGGCTATTGTGCATTTTAGTCAACAGTTATGTTTTTGGTCTATTTGGGATCTAAAAATGTGACAGACAGTATGGGGGGAAACCCATCACCCCTTGCGTAATGCTTGATGAGTTCACTGAGCAAGACTGAGCAGTATTCCTGGTATCTGAGCATGTTGATGAAAGTCTAAGACTCATGGTCCTTGGTCCTCCCAGTCTAACCACACTCTTGTGAGGCCCGGACACTGAATGATGGCCAGAGGTGCCACCTGGACTCCTTTGTGTTGACTTCCCTTAGGTGCATTTTTGGGTATCATTGGCAAGACTGGGTATCTAATGTTGATGTGTTCAGAAGAGCAGGGAAAGGAAGGGTCAGCTGCTTGATATAGGAATGGCACTGTGCTTTTACAGGCACCTGCCATGCTTCCCCAGGCCTGATCCAGCTTCCTGCATACTGGGGGCCCTGGACATGGTGTGTTGGTCCAGATGTTGGGATTTGCCACCTGCATAGTGGAGGGGGCAGCTGAGAAGATACCTGGAGACATTGGGTATGTCCCGGGCACAGGCCTAGATAGCCATCAGGAGGCCAGAGCAGTACAGGGCCAAGGTTGACATGGAAGAAACAGCAGAAAGAGGCATTTCTCTGTACACAGGAAGTGATCTTAAAGCAAACAAAAGCCTTTAAGACTATATACTGTACATATCTTGTGAAAACGTCTGTTCAGTTTTTCACTAAAATGTAAAAAATGCTCATTGGATATGTATTCAATGAAAAACAACTAGGGTTGTCCCGATCAACATTTTTGGCCTCTGATCCCGATCCAGTCTTTTAATTTTCAATATTGGTTGATATTGAGTCCCGATCCGATACTCATAATGACCTAGATTACAGTTTCAATTGTTACTACTAGATTTCTCAGACTTATTCCATTTAACTCAGTACAGCCAATATTGTTTAAAAAAAACCACAAAATCACATTTCTGCTCAGATGGTGTAATAGCTGTTTCGCTCTAATTATCTGTAAAAAAAAAATTACATATTCACTTAGTGCAGTGTTTAGTATTCAATCAGACAATCAAAATCCACTTAAAGTGGTCAGCTGAATGACCTGACTAGTCAAAAGGTGAACTCAAGTAACCACAGATTTACGTAGAGGTGTGTAACAGAGTCAAAAGTCACAATAACATATGAATTCAATAAATCAAATTTAAATATTTAAATTCCACTTAGAAGTTTACTTTACTCTATTAGTCACAACAAAAAAACTGAACTAAAAAATGAATTATAAACATCCCAACTAAACTTTAAAGTAGTGTAAACAGTTTAACTTGAATAGGACCAAAAACATATGAATCATACAGATTCAAAACAACCATCTTTTTTAAAATGTAGCAGCTTATTCTGAGATGTAAACCAAAACATTAACATTGGAATAAAACCCAAATACAAGGCACTCTTGTAATTTCAGTGCAATTTCTAAAGTGCAACTAGAGCTGCTCCATCACTCCCCCTCCCCTTATTTTTATTTCTCAGAGACTCAGCAGTGACATGGGGTAAACATTTAAGCTCCAAATGTCTATAGTGACTCTAGCGGCAGTGAAGTTTCTTTTCTCTGGTATGCTATCATGTACTTTGTTGTACAGCTCCGATAAAGCAGTGAGGAATGTAATGTTGAGACGGCAGGCCATAGCATGGGTTCAAATTCTCCACCACGGAGATGGGCTGGTTGTCCAAAGCGATGAACTCGACCACTTTTTCTGTTATCCTTTTTGCCTTATTGCTCCCTCGAGGGTACTTGACTGTTCTCTTAAAGTCCAGAGTGTGTATCTTCGGTGAAGCCGCATGTTGCTCTTTTAAAGTCCCTGTATTCTGCTGCATGTTCTGATCGGAGATGGCGGATCAATTTTTAGTGTGAAACACAGCTCTGCTGCTACCACCTTGTGAAACGGTCTTGTTACAGAGGCTGCAAGTGGTCGTTGGATTGTTGTCGCTCTCAAATTTGAAGTTTTTCCACACCGCTGAAATTTTTAACACATAAAAGCTAACCGCTGCTTTGTTGTTACTGGTGCGTTTACGGCCTGTGCATTATGCTCCATTTACGGCAACTGACGTAAATGATCGGCTGGGCTGATCAGATCAAATTGCTGATCGCCAATCAATTAAAAATGCTTAGTATCGGCCCCGATCTGATACATGTGATCGGGATCGGGACATCCCTGAAAACAACACAATGAGGCATTCACCATTACTTTGTTTTCAACACCTTGTTTGGCTTGAGGTCATCTGCAAAAGTGTCACATTTTCAAAAATAATACTGATAATACTGGTGTTTGCTTGCCTTAGAAATACACAGTTTAATGCTTTAAAAAATGATTTTCAGGCATTCAATACTCAAATTTCAGTGTGCACTACACAGATTACTACTGGGAATTTAATAATACGGGTATTTATTTAACACGAGCATCAACTGAGTAACATGTTCTTATGTGGTGTGTGTGTGTGTGTGTGTGGGTGGGGGTGTGTGTGTGGGTGGGTGGGGGTGTGTTTGTGTGTGTGTTGGGGGGGGGGGGGGGTGGCATCCCTTCTCCATGCTAACAGACAGGTTAAACTAGAAAATTTAAAAAATGCATGTCAAAGATGCATGTCAAAGTGTTGCTGTGTCTGTGTGTTTTCTGTATTAAGGATGTATATACAGAGTTGGTGCATTGTCGATGATGTTGAACTGCTCCTTGCAGTGGTTTTCAACAGAGTAGGAGTGGAAGGATGAGAGAAAACAGAACGAAAACTAACAATACAGCAAACTCCCCAGTGAATGTGTGCTCTAAACGGACATAAGAATCCAGGTTTGACTAATATCAGCATCAAGTGAAAGAGCAAGTGACTCTATGGGCTGTAGAGATGTCTACTTATAAATCAATTCATTAAGCCTCATGAAATACATATTTGATGCTTGTGTCACTCCAAGCTATATCTTTAAAGCAGTCACTTCTGAAATGTAAATGTTTTTATTTCAGGGTCATGAAAAAATCAGATTTTTATTAAACGTATGCATCCTTTGTCAGCGACGTTAAAAGTAGATTGACTTGAAAATATATAACCACTCTATAGAGTGGAGAGTTCCTTTACTGAAGCGTATTTTCTGCTCGTCATTAATGTGTAATTGAATGAGAATATCTCAAGCCATTTGCAGCGTTTTCACAGATGGCGCCCATCACTGCTGTGCATTATCTATGATCTACAGTAAGCACAGGCACAAAACAGAGGAATGTAAAGAGAAAATGAAAACATTGTTGATAGGAGAGATTAGTTTCAAGGATTTTATTAATGTTTTGATGTTCAGGAAGTAATATTTATGGTCTTGGATTGGATGTGAGCTATCAAATCAATCAAATAAAGGATGGAGGTCAAGATGTGACGGAGCATGAATGATAAATAGCTTCAAGTCTGATCTGACACAGATACTAACAGGCAGAGCAAGAGGTAATGCACATTCTACACAGTGTGTAGAATAGATAACTTTCAGTTCTCATAACCAACATCATCAACAGCTTAATCACCAATATCACAAATACTTTAATTGAAATCAACTTACTCAATATCATTGCTTAAAAAACGCTTACACATCATGGCTGGCATGTAGATCATTTTTAGGTGTTTATGAAGGAGATGGACCTTTAGCTTTTGTTTATAGATGTTAAGTGCTAATCTTGCAAGTTAATGGACTGGCCAGATTCCATGTCTCCGCCGACGGATTCAGCTTACAAAGCTTCAAGACTACACTTTTGTTTGACTGGACCATTCAGCCACAATTGAGGAAAAAGAGGAAGAAGCTGCAGGCATGGTTTAGTTGTATGCCAAGCCCATAAACAATACTAAAATAGTAAAGAGGTTAGCATGTACTGTATGCAAAGAACCCCACTGATTACTTCTTGGTGGAAAATACACAAGTCTTTGCTCTTGTTCTGACCAGCTTTGGCAAGAGTTGAATTTACCAACTGGCTCCCCTGATTGTGAACAAGGATAACTGTTGCCTGTGGAGCATGCATTATGCCTACATGCCTATAACACATATTTTGTCGCTCTGATTGGATGACTGTGACAGCAATGTCAGTCCAATTGCCCTCCGACGAAGGGTCTAGCTTGCAACCTAAGCTGGGGACACACTACACAACTTTCACTGTCTTTACAGATTATGAAAAGACTAGGAGTACACACTAACAGACTGTATGAAGACTGAAAGACCAGGGATCACAACTGTGCCAGATGAGGGATCACTAACTACATGATTTGTCAAACCAATGAAAGCCAACTGAATGAATCAAGCTCATGCAAACATACACCATAGTTGTTTTGATATTCCTGCTACTTCCTGTCGTCTTCTGATGCTATTTTACTTTGTCCCACCATCTTCTTTTTCATTGGCTGTAGGCAACATGTGTTTGCAGTTGGGTCGGTATTCAAAAAATGAAGAAATTGTTTGATTGACTGTGACTGGCGTCGGGTCGGGTCCCCTCTCACACTTGCGAATTTGCGCTTTCACCCTTCTCATACTAACAGACGTTTGTGCCAACGATGGTGACTGTCCCCAACTAGTGCAGACTGGTGCAGACTTTGCCCAACTGGGAACTGTGAGTAATATCTGTCAAAAAATCTGGTAATGTGTCCTTTGCTCAAGAGTCCTGATGTGAAGGAAGAAACAGACATCTTATGTCAGTCGGGCATTGTGGGCGTGGGGAGGTGGACACCTAGCTTTGGGGCTTCAGTTAGGCAGGAGCTTTTTTTGTAAGTAAATAACAGGGTTAGAGCCAGAGGTGGGAGACATTTGCAGGGGAACCAATCAGCAAGAAGTTGCAGTGGTGAAAGGGTGCTTTAAATTGTTTTCCCAGTTGCCTAGGGCCGGGTTGCAGTGGCAGCAGGCTGAGCAAGTCAACCCAGACAGCCCTCTCCCCAATGACACTTTCCAACTCCTTTTGGGGGATCCCAGGGTGTTCCCAGACCAGACAGGATATGTAATTTCTCCAGCCCATTCTGGGTTTTCATCAAGGTCTGCTCCCAGCTGGACGTGCCCGGAAGACCTTCAGAGGCAGGCTCCCAAGAGGTATCCTAATCAGATATCGGAACCACCTCAACTGCCTCCTTTCGATGTGAAGGAGCAGCAGCTCTACTGTTAGTTCCTTCACCCTACCTCTAAGGCTGAGAGCAGCAAACCTCCAGAAAGAAAAAAAACACTCATTTCAGCCATTTACTTCCACTATCTTATTCTTTTGGTCACCCAGAGTTACCCAGAGTTCAAGACTATAGGTGAGGGTTGGGAGGACATGCACCGGGAACTAGTACGACTTTGTGCTAAGAATGCAGACGCAACTCCCACTTTGGCTACAGGGATCTGATGGCTCCCTGTAAACAGCCCTGTGGCTCCATATTCCTGCAGTGCAACCCACATGACCCACAAGGGAACATGATTGTAAGCCTACACCAAGTCCACAAAATGCATGTAGAATGGATGATCATAATCAATAACAAATTGTTAGATGCACTTTAATGCAGATAGTGCCTTATAGAGATGAAGAAATCATCATCAGACTACTGTAGATGGGAGCCAATCTGCCATTGAAAACATTCAGCCTGTTTTTTTGCTGTCCACCTGGGCTGTTTTTCCTGCACTCACCAAAACCTGTAATTGTATTCTAATTAGTCTATACTACCCAGACTCTAAATGCACTACAAACAGAAACATGAACCCTCTTCATGTTGAAAATCCAGAATTTGTTAATAGAATTAGCTTTTGTAAAAGGTATCGGTGTTAACCTCTCATATTAAGTCTAACTAAAAGAAAACTAGATCATGAATGTAATCCTGCAGCAGTGGACAGAGAGTATGCATAGGTTCCTTTCCTCCTATTACTCCTGGAAGCTGGTGTGTTCAGGTAACTAAGCTCAATATTCCATAAATAGAAGACTGCATTTTATGGTAGCTCCTGCCAAGTCTAACTTTAACAAGTATCAATTTTTCAATGTTTGCTCATGCAAATAAACCAGCTGATGTTGTGGAAATAAAGATATTGTACAAAGCTCAGTGGAGTCGTTTCCAGAACAGAGAGCTGCTTGTTTTCATTAGAAAAGACACATCATGCAGTGCAGATGACATACTCTCTCATCTTCAAGGGAAAAGATTCATATTGCATGAATAATTTCCATCTAGACCTGACAAGCACAGTGAACCTCCATGCAATGCTTGATTTAGCATTTGTAATTCCCTGTTAAGCAAGAAACTGAATCTAAACTGGCATCATCGCAAATAAGAAACAGTTAGGAAGACAGTCTCACTGTTAATAAGGGGTAATAATGCCTGCTTGCTCCGCTGACATTTGTAATGGTTTAATATGAATATGAAGGCAGCCACTGTGTGCTTCCACCCTGCAGACTGAATAAATCAAAGTCATGGCTGAGATAAATAAAGCATTTCTGTTATGATAGTGACAATGATTTGTTTCTACAGATTTCTGCAGAGTTTTGATAAATTATTAAGATTAAATGCACACACTACTCCATTAAGACTAAAGCTGCAGTAATGTCTGCCATTTGGAGGAAGAGAGTAACAATGATAGAAATCAGTGAAACCAGATTAATTTTACCAAAAGTTTAAAGTTGAACTTTCTTTGAGCCTTGGTGTTGAATTGAAGTTGCCTTTCCACAGCAATGCAAGGGCGACTGCTTTAAATTTGAAAACTGAGCGTAACATCAACCCTAAAACCAGCTGTGGTGAGCAGAAGGTTGATTAGCGTGAGTCGAGGCAGTTTAAAGCCAGTCTGTCTTCTGCTCCAATGCACTCTACTGCAATGAAGCCTGCCAGTGAAGTCCACTTATCTACTTTTTAACCAGACCATGATGATGCTAAAATGTTTGTAAAATAACCCTGCTCAGCTGCTGCCTGGGACCATGTGGTGGGTTGAGATTTAAGATAATTATAGCTGAATATGAGCATGATACTGTGATTGTTGTTCAACAAAGAGGTAAAAGACACAAAGACATTAAGAACTACCAAAACTTGGGTAAACTGAATAAAAAAGAGGTTAGGATGGCAGAGGCCTG
Organism: Cheilinus undulatus; assembly: GCF_018320785.1. Lineage (NCBI taxonomy): Eukaryota > Metazoa > Chordata > Actinopteri > Labriformes > Labridae > Cheilinus > Cheilinus undulatus. The sequence goes on from NC_054865.1 coordinate 17,038,188, forward strand.
GACCCTGTTGTCTCTGTTATTGATTTTAGTCATCTATTAGAGACGGACTATGATGTCCTTTATTTGTAAGATGCAAAAAAACGACAACAAATAGCTTTTTTTTTGTTTGTTTGTTTTTTGAACACCAATGTAGTCTGGAGTTTTCAGCATCCTCAGCACAAAAAAGCAATGTAGGTGTCAGCTCATGTTTATGAGCTACATTGACACCCAATTGAACTTTAAGCAACTTTTGAAACACAGCTGTGCTCATCAATGTCACTTCTCCCTCACTGACCAATCACAATCAAGAAGGGGCGGGACTCTCATATTGACTTTGTGAACAACAATGGCACAGAAGAAATCGTCAGACTCATAATAGGGGTACAAGTTTTAGGTCTAGTGTTGTTGCTAAAGGCAGGCCATGATATAGTAGTTACATAAATATTTTCATCTCATAAGATTAAATACAAATCTTAGTTATGTTTGGCTGACTACTCTAAAGTCAAGAAAACACCCCAGAAAACAGTGGCCTTCATGATCCTGGGCATCATATTAAAAAGCATTATGGCAGTAATGCAGCAGCCATTAGGAAAAGCTACAGAGGAACTAGTGGTGGGTTAGAAAAAGCATTTGACCAAGACTGAACAATATTAATAATACATTATATTGCCAAAAGTATTCACTCATCCATTCAAATAATTGGAGTCCGGAGTTCCAATTACTTCCATGGCCACAGGTGTATAAAATCAAGCACCTAGGCATGCAGACTGTTTCTACAAATATTTGTGAAAGAATGGGTTGCTCTCAGGAGCTCAGTGAATTCCATCGTGGTACTGTGATAGGATGCCACCTGTGCAATAAGTCCAGTTGTGAAATTTCCTCGCTCCTAAATATTTCACAGTCAACTGTCAGTGGTGTTATAACAAAGTGGAAGTGATTGGGAACAACAGCAACTCAGCCACGAAGTGGCAGGCCACGTAAAATGGCAGAGCAGGGTCAGCGGATGCTGAGGCGCATAGTGAGCAGAGGTGGCTAACTCTCTGCAGAGTCAATCACTACAGACCTCCAAACTTCACATGGCCTTCAGATTAGCTCAAGAACAGTACGTAGAGAGCTTCATGGAATGGGTTTCTATGGCCGAGCAGCTGCATCCAAGCCATACATCACCAAGTGCAACGGAAAGCGTCGGATTCAGTGGTGTAAAGCACGCCGCCACTGGACTTTAGAGCAGTGGAGAAGCGTTCTCTGGAGTTACAAATCGCGCTTCTCCATCTGGCAATCTGATGGACAAGTCTGGATTTGGCGGTCGCCAGGAGAACGGTACTTGTCTGACTGCATTGTGCCACGTGTAAAGTTTGGTGGAGGGGGGATTATGGAGTGGGGTTGTTTTTCAGGAGCTCGGCTTGGCCCCTTAGTTCCAGTGAAAGGAACTCTGAATGCTTCAGCATACCAAGAGATTTTGGACAATACCATGCTCCCAAATTTGTGGGAACTGTTTGGGGATGGCCCCTTCCTGTTCCAACATGACTGTGCACCAGTGCACAAAGCAAGGTCCATAAAAACATGGATGAGAGAGTTTGGTGTGGATGAACTTGACTGGCCTGCACAGAGTCCTGACCTTAACCCGACAGAACACCTTTGGAATGAATTAGAGCAGAAACTGAGAGCCAGGCCTTCTCGTCCAACATCAGTGTGTGATCTCACAAATGCTCTTCTGGAAGACTGGTCAAAAATTCCCATAAACACACTCCTAACCCTTGTGGCAAGCCTTCTCAGAAGAGCTGAAGCTGTTACAGCTGCAAAGGGTGGACCGACATCATATTAAACCCTATGGATTAAGAATGGGATGTCACTTAAGTTCATATGCGAGTCAAGGCAGGTGAGCGACCACTTTTGGCAATATAGTGCATATTAGGTCTAGTTAGAGCTATAAAGTGCAAACTTTCCTCCATTCCCATTCATTCATAATGGCTACCCCCCACTTCCTGACCCCCAACGGACATTCCCTATCACGTGATTGCAAACAACCTACAGCTACATCCGAACAAAACGCAACACTGGCAGCAGCCATCACTTCCTTCTGCCAGCACAACTAAACCCTGCCTGCAGCTCCTGCGTCATTCTCCTCAAATTACACTAATCGGTCAGTTCTGTTCTCAGACTGGCCAAAATCGCTTGAGACTGGAGCTTTGAAAGTCAGATTTGCCTGATAAAAGACATGGAATCTGTTTAATTTCTCTGTTCTGCAACGTTACTAAATTTCTGCTCAATCATTGCTAATGATAATCCATTTTCAAATACGTGTATGACACTGTACTGGCTGTAAAAATAATAATGAAACACTTGCAATGATGAATTACTAATTTTCTTGTTCAAATGTACAAGCAATTATCAGATTCTACACCTTCTAAGAAGACCAAATAGACATGCTGGCATGATCAACTATAGAAAATATGTTAGGGCCTCATTTTTATAGGGGTCTTCTCCAGTTTGACACAAACCCTACAACACAATAGAGCTCATAAGTTCTTAAAAAAAAAAAAAAAAACACTTCACCCGCCCTAAAAACCCAGAATAACAGAACACCAACTATTCATAGCAAGAGCTGAAACATTTTTCCCCAATATCACAGAACTTCAGAACACAACGCGGATCCTCAGGTGAGAGAAATCATTGCTGATCCATCTCCCTCTTCAACAACGAATACGCCATCCTGTACACCATCCTGCCCCCAGGCTGCCACAACCAGCTTTCACTGCTGAAAACAATAAGAGCTGTCATCTCATTTATTCCTGCCAGCATCCACCTGCTAAACAGTGAATAATCAATGGGCTGCTGAACAAATGAAAGGGATTGTTCTGACTTCGGTGTTTGGTGCTATGCTATTTTCACTGTTTGAATGTTTGACACTGAATCCATTTTATTTTCACAGTTAGGACTAAACATAGATATTTTGTGTCATTTTTGCAAATTGTATAAAATCTGAGTACAACTGGCGTTACAGGAGCAAACAGTCCATCATGTCTGGGAAATTTTGGATGCATTTATCTGTGTGCATGTTGGTGGTTACATGCTCAAAGTTGTGCATTTGTATTTTGAATGAGTCAACATCAGCACAGTCTCTGGTAGGGATTTATTATCTATGAAACAACAGAAGCTGAGGAGGGTTGAATTTTCATTACACACTGATGATCATCATCATGTTTCCCCTAGTCTTCCTCTGGAAAACAGACGAGGGAGCGCATATGACTGAGTCCCAATGCAAATTAAACCACATTAGCATCTTGATGCCAATGAAAGCTGGTGACTGAAGCAAAAGCAGAGGGAAACTGGCATGGAAATTGACGTTATCATTTTAACAGTTTCTGGAGTGAAATGATACCATTGGCTATACTTTGCACCTGGTGGCTATGCTACCAGCATGTGGGGGGTAACATCAATCCACTCACTGCAGTAGCAGTAAAACCTCCCCATGAACCATTAACAGCTGGAGTTTCTGCTTTTTCAGATCCCTTTGGAATATCAGCCATATCATAATCATGCTAAATAGATCATTAGTGCTAATTACCATGCAAATACCTCGGTTATTTTTTAACCTCATTAATATTAACAGGAAAAGCTAATTTCCTCTGGGTGCAGACCTCTGCAGAAATAATACTCATAAGCTTTGATAACTTTTAAATTTCTATCATATAAGGGCATGGATAAATCACATATATGTCACTCTGCAGCTAACATGACTATTGCAATTGATATAGCTAAATAATGTATAAGGGCAATATGAAATTATAAACACAATTTCCTTTCTTGGACCCAAATAACTGGATAAATACCCATTTTTGTTTTCCGCAGAGCTTTGCTGGCACTTAAGAGGATCTTGTCTTGCCTAAAGATGGTGGATTACTCTATTTTGTATTTAAACTGGTCAAATATTCCCTAGGACACCACAATTATCCAAAATTAAGAGCAGCATGAGCCAAAGCCCCAGTCAGTCTAAAGGAGCCCACTCCCTTGGTGAACTAGCAGCTCCTCTGATGTTGTAATCAAAGTTCTGCTCAGGAATCTCTGATCTGTCTCTCCCAGCACGTACTCCAGACTATTAATAGACATTTAAAAAAGTGCTTCGAAATTCCAACGGGACGCAGGCTGGCTGTTATCAGCGCACAGCGTAAAGGCTTACACAGCCTTCAGGTGTTAATTAAATCTCCACTGACATTCCCATATCCTGCCCTGCAGAATCAGCTGCAGCTCAGATACAGTATAGGTGAAGCCACTTCAGTCACACCAATCATGCCCAGGACCGGACAGGAGAGCATCCCACGGGCGAGGGAGGGAACACGGTGACAGAAGAAACATCCATGCTGGAGGCAGATGAGTTTGTAAGCGCTGACTACTTCTCTGGAGGGCAGTGAATTGATTTGCTGACTGTAGTTGTCCTCAGTGGCAATCTCTGAGCCTCGCAGCGCGGTCTGGAAGCCTATAGTGCTGCCTGGCACACTCATTCATCAAGCAGGCCGAGCCATCATACAGGCAGCTGCTGCAGACCTGGGCCCAGGGCGAGGGGATATTATTAGAGATGAATCGAGGTAACTGCCTTTGATGACCCAGTTCAGGCTGTCTGTCGCTCTCCAAGCTTTTCTTCCTTTTTGCTAACTTTCATTCTTGCTTCCAGGATCTTTTCTCTGTAAGGAGGTCAGTGGCCATTAAGGCTACATGTGCTGCACTGCAGAGTGTGTGGGCATCTTTACACTGCCCACAACTGGTAAGAAAATGCAGCTCTGCCAACATCTCTGCCAGTAAAGCCATATTAAAGCCATATCCATGTGTTCGTTCTGCATACAGTACCTACAGCATCAGAAACTTCTTATCAACCTTATTAAAACAGTTTACCACACACAGCTCTGCACCAGCATGCATTAATTCAGTCCGAAACTCACAAGAGACATTAACTCTGCATTACCTCTGAGGGAGAAAACAAAACAACAACAAAACATGCTAAAGGCAAAACAGCACTTCGCATAGATACTTTGCATAGTAGGCAGGACTTCAGAGACTGGCAGAACAATATCTCCTTTCAGAATATATAAGATGGGTGTCCATTTCCACTAAGAGATGAAACATAAAGGAACTTAGATTGAATGTTTGAAGCTCAGTAACTACCTAATCATTCACCTAGGCTGGAGAGAAAGAGTTAAATGGATTCATACAAGCTTACATATTCATCAATTCATCTTTTAGAGATCAACTTAAAAGCTGCATATTGTTCACACAAAAAGGCCTGTGCATGGCTGAGAGCCAGCAGCATTATCCGTGTTACTCTCCCTCTGCAGAGGAAATACATGATCCTGTAAGCAGCACTAAAACACCGCCTCTCCTGACTAAAGACTTTCCTATCCAACTTTAGCTGTTGTTTGATCTAATAATCCACCATTTGTTGCAAATTTAATTCAATAACATGAATAGTATCTTAGATACAATTTCAGATCCAGACCTGAGATTATTTCTTTGTTGTAACAATGCTTCTTAGAAATAAATCTTATATCGTTGGAAAGCATGTTTATTTCCCTTTTAAATGATGCAACATTTGTAAGGAACATGCATTTGTGGGATGAGCAGCAGAGCTGAAAATGTGGGTTGCCCCCATATTATTTTTATTTTAATATTAAGGAGTAAAACTCAATGATCAGCAGAAAAACAACTTTAGGGTCACAGAGATGCTGTACATTATGATTTTATTTGTTGAGCCATGGTCTGAGTCAAATACAGGTCTAGAATAATTTGCTTGTCTGCACAGTCAGTCCAGAAAGTTCACACTGGTATCAGATCAGTACTCTGTATCAGACGATACCCAACACCTTGGTATCGGAATTGAAGCAAAAAATAGTACTGGAACTAGGGCTGAACAATTTGGGAAAATAATTGCAATTTTTTTTCTTCAGTATTGCAATCACGATTTGATATGCAATCATTCCTTAAGTTCTTTATGTCATGTATTTTCCGACAAAAACAAGCAATAAATCATTCTATATTATAACCAAAACAATATTTGATGAAACTAGGGCTGAACAATTTTGAATAACGAATCTTACTGTGATGATTTTGACTCATATTGCAAATTTGATATGAATTATTGTACTGGAGGGAAGGCTTATTTTATGTTATCTTCATATTTAATCAGAAAACTGTTCAGAAATGAAGAAAGTAGGATTTTTTGTAGACTATTCCAAACAAATGTCACTTGAATGATTTCATGATATGTAATGCATAATATCTGTACTGCAAAAAAAAGTTTTAAACCAGTATTTTGACACAAATTTCAGGTTAAAGAAATATTGCAACTTCTGCGATTTGAAAATTGCAGCAGGCCATATTATGATTTAATCTAATTTTCGATTAATTTCCCAGCCCTAAGTGGAACATCTCTAATCATGCATATATTGCTCACAGGTCCACCTCACTGAAAGAGGACTACTTGGCCAGCAACACCACAGAGACATCTCAGGACACAGAAAACAGACCAGGTGCAGCTCCTGGATGACTTTTGAGGCAAAACTAATGAAAACTTGGCCCTCTTAGACTCTTTTCATCGACTAGTGTTTAAGCATCTGCAAGGGTGCAGCCCTCTACAAAACACATAAGCACTCAGGACTTAAACGGTTTTGATGTTGTTGTCTAACTGCCATGACTTAATGGCAAGTCAGCTTTTCAATACACATCTTAAAGCTGGCTAGCTCCACTGCCCTTTAAAAACCATCATCTGTTATGAAGCCAGCCTGCACTGATAACACACATTTTGTTTTTGTTAGTTCTCTCTATGGACGGAGAAGAATAACATTCAGGGTAACTATTATTGCTGTTTGTGCTACATCTCACACTCACACACACACCCACACACAAATACACGGAGTAATGAGCTTTTTAATGCATTTGAGGCAGAATAATGCTATGCTGGAAATGAAAGATGTTGCACTTAAAGTAATGGAATAAACCGTAACCTGAAATTAGCAAAAGCTGCAGCAGTAGAAAATGACTTTCTTGATAATAAATCTCTGTTTCGTGAAGCTTATGATAAGCTATTGTTGACAAATAATAATGGTGCTGACAGATAATACTAATGTTTACAAAGACAATCAAAATGTTGGTTGAATACAGCATCTATCACATCAGACTACAATATGAAGGAAACTTTGGAATTGTGTGATCCTAATTAAATGCTCTACTATGTCCTTAGCTGTCAATCACATTCAGTCTCCTTTATCCCTCAGACCCATACCTGGGGAGACAGACTGCAGGTCCACAACTACCAAATGATATGTAGATTGCAGTGAATAGGGGGCTTCGGAGCAGTGGTCTCATTTACATCAGGACAACGGAGCAGGTAGGGAGCCACGGTTGAAAACAGATTCGTCAAGGCCACCTTATGAATAAAAGATCACACAGTTTTATAATGAAGTTTATCGTCTTTAGCTGGCCTTGATCTTATGGAGATGTTTTTTTTTTTTTTTTTATGAAATAAGTCTCCAATGTGAATCCTAAAACCTCATTTAGAAGAAGCAGCTCTTCAGCTCAGTGCAGCTTTTATTGATACCTTTAAAAGTGTCACCTTGATTCACCCCTGCAGAAACTTCTAAGGAGAGTATTCCTGGCCTCTTTTCAGTGGACAGATGTCAACCACTACTAGAGTGGAGTAAGTCATAGAGATGGCGTTTTTAGATAGACCAGATGGAAATAAAAAGCACCCTCAGCTCACTAAATCTTTTCACAAGCACATAAGAGACACATGGTCTGAGGAAAATGCCCCTTTGTATGCACTAAAACATATTCTTCTTTGTCTCTGTTAGAGGAGTCCTCCAGCGTGTTTTTGGCGTGTTTTGAGAGGGTACAGAGAAGTCAGAGATATCGGTTTTAGGGTCCAGGTGAAGTACAAGTTTGGTACAAAAGGAAAAAAGCAACTGAAAGTCTCCCATTTTATTTGAACCAAGAAGAGTGAAGGTTACAGTTTGTTCTGTCAAGCGTCACTTAAAACCACCTGAGAGGGCACAGCCAGCAGTGTATGAAGTGATAAGGAGAAAAAATACACCAACATGATATCCAATAAAAACAACACAGAAATGAATAAGATAACCTGTTTTAAAAATAAGAGCTAAACTGTATGAACAAAAGTATCTGGCCACACCTGTTAACTATTAAATTCAGGTGTTTTAATCAGACCCATTGCAACAGGTGTTATATCAAGTACCTAGCCATGCAGCCTCCATTAGCAAACATCTGTGATGCTAAATGTGCTGCTCTGAAGAGTTCAGTGACTTTAAACGTGGTTCTGTGATTCTACTTTTGCAATAAGACAGTTCATGAAAAGTCTGAGTTTGGCAGATGTTGGGAGAGTGTTACCTGCCCTGTGCCAACTGTGACGTTATAGTACGGTATGGGGCTGTTTTCAGGGTCCCTTATCTCCAGTGAAGGACAACCTTAATGCTTCAGCATACCAAGATGCTTTGGACAATGCCATGCTTTCAACTTTGTGACAACAGTTTGGGGGAGGCCCTTTTCTATTCCAACGTCACTGTGGCCCAGTGCACAAAGCAAGGATTGTTTGATGAGTTTGGTGTGGAAGAACCTGAGAGCCCTGACCTCAACCTAATTAAGAACCTTTGGGATGAGCTGTAAGGGAGATTGCAAGTCAGGCCTTCTCTCAGTATGCTTGAACTCTCTACTGAATAAATGGGCACAAAAACCCACAGAAACACTCAAAAATCTTGTGGAAAGCCTTCCAAGAAGAGTGGAGGCTTTTATCTGAAAAGGGAAGGAGGGGGGCAACTCCATATCAAAGTATATGTATTTGAAAACAATGTCATTATAGTCCTTGATGGTGTAGTGGTCAGGCAGTTGAATACTTTTGTCCATGTCGTGTATGTATGGTTTTCATTGCATACATTATTTTGATGTTTTTTGAAAAAGCAGTTGCCTAGATAAAGCCATCCTCAGAAAACTGAGTGACCGTGCAAGAAGTAGCCTAGTGAGAGAGGCCACCAAGACACCTATGACTACTCTGAAGGAGTTCCAAGCTTCAGCAGCTGAGATGGGAGAGACTCTGCATACAACAACTGCTGCACAGGTTCTTCCCCAGTCAAAGCTTTATGGGAAGGTGGCAAAGAGAAAGACAGTGTTGAAGAAAACTCAGATTAAATCTGGACTAGAGTTCACCAAAAGGCATGTGGGAGACTCCATGGTCAAGTGGAACAAAGTTCTTTGGTCTGTTGAGATCAAAATGGAGCTTTCTGACCATCAGACAAGACATTATGTTTTGTGGACACCAAACACTGCACATCACCACAAACACACCATCCCCACTGTGAAGCACGATGGTGGCAGCATCATGCTGGCTTTTCAAGGTACAGGGTAAAATGACTGTGGCACAATATAGGAAAATCATGGAGGACAATCTTATTCAGTCTGCAAGGGGACTACAGCTTGGGAGAAGATTGATTTTCAAGCAAGACAAAGACCGGCAGTATACAGCTAAAGTTACACAGAAATGGCTTAAGGACAACAAGGTCAAGTCAAAGCCCAGACCTCAATCCTAAAGAGAACTTGTGGCTGGACTTGAAAAGGGCTGTTCAAACCTGATCCCTGTGCAACCTGTCAGAGCTTGAGCAGCTTTACAAAGAAAAAAGGAGTAAAATTGTAGTGTCTAGATGTGCAAACCTGACTGAGACCTATCCTCACAGACTCAGTGCTGTGTTTGCAGCCAAAGGTGCATCTAATAAATACTGACTTGAAGGGGGTGAATATTTATGTAATCTCTTATTTTACCTTATATGTTTTTTTTCATTAACATTACTCAGTGGAAATCTGGTGTCACTTTGACATTAAAGAGATTTTTGTAAATTTTCTTGTCAAAAAAGCAAAATTACTTTGACCATGTTTGATTTATAAAATAAATGAAAGGGTAAATCATCCAAGGGGATGAATATTTTTATTTTAGAAGTATTACCTTTAGCTATGTCCTTGACCCTCTCTGCTTTCACAGGCAGAGGCTTTTTAAAAATGACACAAATAAATTGTAGAATGTCTGTTTTCTTTTGCTCAGCTCTGGTGATGGAACATCAAGGTGATGCCATTTAATATTCATCAGCATGTTTGACATGTTTCCAATGGCATCCAACACCGACAAGCAGGTGGGTCTTATTCCTGTATATCACTCTTCTTCTCTTTGTTTCTCTTTGTTGTTTTAAAGCAGTTGGCACATGGTTGTGAGAATTATGCCATCTGGATTGAGGTGTGAGTACTGCCATGTGTCACTACCAGTTTTTCTCCACTCTGACATATTTGTCGTATGACTGCAGGCACAGAACTGTGAAGTTCGTCCAGTGACAGTTCAGGATGAGTACACACTATAAAACCCCTTGTGTTTTCTAAGCTGCTGCCTCATGGCACCCACATAAAATCATTAGGCCTGACATCTTCAGACAAATTCTGAAAGTCAAAACATTAATACATACAAATAAATCACTGGAGATGTATAAATAGGCTTGATTAATCTTAGATAAAAGAGAGGAAAGATTCCCCTCAGAGATTACAGCAACACTAACTCAAAACACTCCACTGTTTTGCATTAATTATAATTTTTATTTTCATAAACTGTGTCATCTCCACTCAGGAACTCACTGAGAAATATTCAGAGTAAAAGTTCAGGAAAATATACAAGGCAAATGTCCAATCCTTGATGCTAAGATGCACAAACATTAGGGCCAGGAGCGGTTTTCTCTTTCTTGCCTGCTTTACTGTTCTTATTTTCTCTTCATTTTCTGGACACTGGGATGACTTTATCAAATCTGCCTCCAGCAAAGATATCTGAGATTCCACAATAATCCGGTTTCTATCCTTGTGACTGTGTATGTAACCCTGAGCCCTGAGCAAGCTGCACTAAGGAGTGGTTAAGTCAACAGTAAGGACTGCGCGTGCCTGCACACACAAAGTAAAATATGAATGCAATCAGACCTGCATGAATGTGCCAACTAATCATACGCATTTACCACCAACACAATGTTAAAAACCTGCATGAGGGGCTATTATGACCTATAATCCTCTTAATGACAAAATAACACATTTCTTACACATCAGGAGAAAAATAAACAACCCATGCTCAAACACACACTCATGCTTATAAACAAAACTCATATTGGCTAACTCAACCACACTGTGTTTCAAAATGTGCCTGCCTCTGGCTGTATTTCTTGAATCCAGCAATCATAATAACAGTCCTGGGAACCAAGGCAAGCATTAAAGTTTTGAGAGCTTTGTTTTTCTGAATATCTCTGCAAGGCTCATAAAGCTCACTTCACAGGGTGGGAGAAATTTAAGAAATTAACGAATTATTCCCACCGTAACTTGGGTGTCTTTTGGTTTGTTTTGACTATCCAAAAATCGAAAGCAAGGACAAAACAAAGAGTGCTGTAGCAGAGAAGCAGCAGCCATGGGGGGTTGGCGGTGTACAGCGGAGAATTTGTGCATACTCTTACACCCGCTGAGGTTTGGCACGATGCAGCGTGGTTTGGCATGGTTGGATAAAAAGGTGGGGTCAAGATGTTACTCTCTGGGAGGACCCTTTAAAGCTAATTGCCATCCCACTGTGGCAAACCTGACCTCATGCAGGAGCACTTGAACAGAAAGATACATGAGGAGTGGACATGAGGCATAGTGGCTGAGAGAGAAGACTGAAGACAGTCAGAGAAACAGAGAAAGATCCTGTAGATTACGAGTGGATTATCACATTACCATTTTATAAATCCAACTCCCATGCTTTCAAAAGCCTGAGGCAACATTTTGATGAGATCTAAGTTTTGTAATTCTCGCCAGAGACAAAGAAATACAGTTTTACTTCAGCTAAACAAAGAAAAACTCCTACTGGAATATGCATGCTATAAAAAATGGAAACATTTGAGTTTACTGACTCCTAAAAGATGAGGGAAAAACTTCAAAGGATTGTTTACATGTATTTTACATGACGAATACTGAAAAATGAAGAGAAAATAATTTAATTGAAAAGTATGAGGTGTGTCTTCCCCTCCGGCTTTGTTTTCACTCACCACCATCTCATGTAACGTCCTGCCAACATCATCTGATTGGCTAGATGTCACACAAGTACTAGCCAATCATTACTGAGGCCTGGGTGCCACTGACACTGTGACTGTGTGGCATTACTTCCTGTTTTCCTGTTTTTATTGTGTCCACAGAGCTAAAACTAAATTTCTCAATTTACTCTATTTTTTTTTGATCATGCAGTTTTACTGTTGTCACAGCTAGTAAATTTTGTCATAATGAATGCTAATCTGTTCCGAGTATGGGTTATCAGGCTCATGATCCATTGATAATTGATATGAGTGTCAGCCCTGAAAATGACTGACTGTAAAGATAAGCTTTGAAATTCCTTAAAGCCATCATTTCTATCCATAAATTTACACACATCATTTGTGTTCATATTTTGTAAATTGGCATGAATTTATTAACCTTGAAAAGCAGATGGATTTTCCAGGCTCCATCCCTGTCATCAGGCAAATCCATCTTGAACAGCTCAAATGTTTGTGCAGAACCGAACACGGTTCAGCATAATTTGAGGAGAATGAGGCAGTTTTTATGAGTGGGGTTTAGTTGTACTCGAAGCTGTTTGCAATGGCTGCCTCCGGTGCACTGATTAGCTTGGATATACGTCAGCATAGCATCAATTTTATCAAAATGTGGCCACGTTTCTACATGAAACAAAGATTAAAAACACCACTAAAAGCTTTTCATGATGGGAAAGCTGTTTTTGCTCAACTGCTGACCTGCTTCAGCATGAGCTTGTGAGAGTTACAAGTGGAGGGGTTAGTTGTTGTGTGAGTGGTTGTATACAATGGCTGCTAGTGGATTGATTAGTTCAGACTTAGCCAGTTTTTTTTCAGAGCTGGGCAACAGTTATTTCTTAAAACAAGTGCAGAGAGCAAAACTGAAAGCTTTTAATTACAGAAAAGATATTTTCACTTTTCTCCCAGTCTGTTTCGGCATGTGTTTGCGATCCAGTGGCTGCTAGCTTTTAGCTTGGGTGTAGCTGTAGAAAGGGGTGGTTTGATAGGAACTGGACCACATTTCTTTGTAAAACAAGAGTATAGAGCCTCACCAAAGGCTTGTCTCAGCGGAGAAAATGTTCTTGCAAGTCTGCCAACCAGGGCATCAATATTATTCACTGAGAGGCTCCACCATTGACAGCAGAGGTAACCTATCAGCTCAAAAGAAGAGCATGCATACAACATCCTTTTGTCTTGTCACTCTGATTGCCCTACCCTTCCCAAAGGCTTTCTATGGGAGCTTTCTCAAATGTAAAATATATCTAAGCAGTAGATCTAGTGATGGATGAAAGTATTGGCACCCCTGGAATCTTCCCAGAAAGTACACCATTTCTCCCAGAAATTGTTGGGATTACAAATGTTTTTGGTATACATGTTTATTTCATTGATCTGTGCATTGCAACAACACAAAAACAGAACAAAAAGCCAAAATGGATATAATTCTACACAAAACTCAAAAATGGGCCAGACAAAATTATTGGCACCCTTTTAAAACTGTGAGTAAATCATTTTATTTCAAGCATGTGATGCTCATTTAAACTCACCTGTGGCAAGAAACAGGTGCTGGCAATCTAAAAAAATCACACCTGAAGCCAGCTAGAATGTATAAAAGTTGACTCAACCTTTGTGTTGTGTGCCTGTGTGTGTCACACCAAGCATGGAGAAGAGAAAGAGGAGCCCGGCATTGTCTGAGGACTTAAGAAGCAAAACTGTGGGAAAAAATGAACAATCTCAAGGTTTCAAGACCATCTCCAGAGATCTTGAAATTCCTGTCCAATGTGCATAATATAATCAAGAAGTTTACAACCCATGAAACTGCGGCTAATCTCCCTGGATGTGGACGGAAGAGAAAATTGACAAAAGAATGCAACGCATGATAGTTAGAATAGTGGATAAACATCCTCAGTCAACTTCCACACAAATTCAGGCTGTCCTACAGACTCAGGGTGCAAAAGTGTCAGCTCGGACCATACGTAGTCATCTGAATGAGATGAAGCACTTTGGCAGGAGACTGAGGAGAACCCCACTGCTGACAAAGAGACATAAAAAAGCCAGATTGGAGTTTGCAAAAATGTACCTGAGTAAGCCTCAATCCTTCTGGGAGAACATTTTGTGGACAGATGAGACTAAGGTAGAGCTTTCTTGAAAAGCATGTCATTTTACAGTTTACAGAAAACAGAATGAAGCCTACAAAGAAAAGAACACAGTACCCACAGTCAAACATGGTGGAGGCTCAAAGATGTTTTGGGGTTATTTTGCTGCCTCTGGCACTGGGTGCCTTGACTGTGTGCAAGGAATCATGAAATCTGAAGACTATCAAAAGATTTTGGGCCACAATGTAGGGCCTAGTGTCAGAAAACGGGGTCTGGGTGTTCCAGCAGGACAATGACCCCAAAAATACCTAAAAAAAAACACCAAGAAATGGTTGGAGATAAAGCGCTGGAGAGTTCTGAAGTGGCCAGCAGTAAGTCCGGATCTAAATCCCAACACCTATGAAGAGATCTCAAAATTGCTGTAACAAGAAGGCACCCTTCAAATCTGAGAGACCTGGAGCAGTTTGCAAAAGAAGAATGGTCCAAAATTCCAGTTGAGAGGTGTAAGAAGCTTGTTGATGGTTATAGAAAGCGACTGGTTTCAGTTAATGTTTCCCAAGGGTGTGCAAACAAATATTAAGTTGAGGGTGCACATAGATGAAATAAACATGTGTATACCAAAAACATTTGTAATTGCAACAATTTCCAGGAGAAATTGGGTGTTTTCTGAGAAAATTCCTGGGTTGCCAATACTTTTGACCATGACTGTATGAAACAGTAGATTGGGTGTGTCAGGTTATAAATTTCCCTGGCTTTGTAAAATGCCACGCTGTAATGGTCAGTTGTTGATTTTCAAGGATTAGTTTTGCTGTGATGTCATTTACTCTTGGAACCAGCCCCAGCAGGGAAGAATGGCTACCTGCTGCTTTATATTATAATGAAGTTGATGGTTTCTGTTGTGTTTTATGTACCCAGTTTTACTTTTATTTTGATATTGAAGACAACTGTTATTCAACTGGTTGCAATAACCAGTGATGATACTTGTACAGAATCCTATCTTAAGAAGAAAAGAAATAAAAGAGAAGGAAAGGAGCAAATAGTTTATTACTGCAGTTGGATTTAATAGTGCTGAACAGTCTTCCCTTAAACCTGCCATCAAATACTGTGTAAACTATATAAAAACATGGCTGCCTTTTAACTAAAATTACAGCACCAGAACACTAGCTAAAAATGTCCACTGACAGTGATCCTCCAGCTAGTGTTAACATTAAATAGCTGTGGCATGTTTGGGATAAAAATTGAGGCGTATTTGTGGCAAGTAAGCTGCCTGAAGGCACCATCAGGTATGAGGGAGGATTGACACAACCCCAGTCATGCTCTAGATGTCTTTGCATTTTACCAGGGGCATGGGAAAATAATCTGTTAAATTAACAAAAGTCTACATCTTGTATGGATGGATGTGACGAGTAAGCTCTGCCTAGGGTAGCGTCCAGATGGGTAGGGTTGCCATGGGCCGTTTGACGTGATGTAGATGTTCCAGGGGCTCAAAAAACACCAGTGGTCTCTGGGTGTATCATCCACATGAAAAGGATCAGTCAAAAGAAATGCTGCTGAACTTGACCTACGTTGTGACAGACGCATGTGTCAACATGTGTCAAGTTTGACTCTGGCCACCCTCCCCTAGTCCCGGGTTGTGGCACATCAGGCTGGCAGCTGTTTCGGATAGAAATTCCCCACTACTGTAGGTACATCAGTATGTAAACTGTTGTTGTAGCTTCATGTAGTGGTCAGTGGTAGCTGCCACATCCAAGGTCTTTTCTGACCACCTGGTTTTATTGCCAGTCACATGACTGAAAGCTATGAATTTCCCTATTGTTAAGAAGAACCAGGAAGACCTTTTTGAGTGTGCGACTCTGCTCTAATCATATGACCTGAACTGAACTGGAATCAAATCCCATCAGAAGGTCTGGTTAATCAAAAAATGTTCTGTTTACTCAGAAAAAGCCAGAGAAATTATAATAATCTAAAAGTATTGGGTGCTACAGAAGATTTCCAAAATTGAAGAAGGCACATGAAATACAAAACCTCCACTGAGAGCAGAATGTCATACTATGTTTAAAAGCTTTTAAATTGAAAAGAAAATGTCAGCAAACTTTGACAGAGGTGAAGTGGAAAAGTCAGTCAGGTGTTCAGTGATTCATGCGATCCTGTTCATGTCGGCTCACTTCACCATCAGAGGAAATATTTAATGTGAGTAATAAGAGCTTCGTAGGTAAGCTCAGGGACAGATACAGCTCTGACTTACTATTTTTAAAGAAATTGAATAATTTTCTTACAAAAGTATATTTTTATATTGATTTTTGTATCAAATAATTGATGTATAATCAAAAAAAGAGGGATATCCCATAAGTCACGCCTTTTCCTGTTCACCATGCTGATGGTTGATTCTAACAGTCAGCTCACTATCCCTTACATAATGCATGTTATTTTCTCCATGTGTTAAAAACCACTTCATCCACTTTAAATGAAAAGCTCATTACTCCTCTGGCAAAGACTCCGTGCTTGGCCTCTTTTAATAGGGTCTAATGGCTCTTTCCCCTCTCCGTGCTTCATTATAATGTAACATGGCTGAGGAGAGATTTAGCTCAGGGGCAGCGGAGAGGAAATATCTGAACCACATTTTAACTCACAGCCACTACATGACTTGACCTCATTCAGTGTACTTGTCCTCCTGTGTCAATGCAATAGAAAACACAATGTCAACTACATGAGTTTATTGTCTCATAAACTTCCTCATAATCACATAAATCTCAAACGGATCATAGAGGTGTCAAAGGAATATTTTCGAATGTGTAATTAGGAGCTACGCCCTTTCGAAGAAGATAAAAGGGAGTGGGTTTCATTGATGTATCATACATGTTTGCATGCTGTGTGGACTACCACATCTCAGCTTTAACACCCATGTGTGGGATAATTAGCTGGCCAAGGAATTAATCAAATGTGTGGGTTGAAAGAGGGGTTCAGAAAGACTTCAAGGTGAAGACCAGTTTCATCTCTTTGTTTGATCGAGGGTTAGATCTCAAGAAGACTTTGTGGAACATAATGATGCAAGAAAATAACTGTTCAAGTCATCCAGGCTTCTTTAAGCTGTTGTCTTCATGCAGGTGTGAGATGAGGCATTCACAGTTGAAAACAGATAATTCACAATCTTCTATTATCTAAATGTCAATGATTATTCTCTGAGGGAGCAGGACTTTTGAATTAGTCTAAATTGGTCTCATGTAGTCAATATTTGTTAACAAGTTGTGCACTCATTAAACAGGCACCAGATGGAGTACCTTAAATGTCATTTTGAGTCATTTGTGATAAGTGCTGTTGGCAGTGTTAACAATATTGTTAACAATAACAAGCCAGTAAACCAGATAAGGCCCATTGGTTTGTAAAAAGTCATGTCGCTTTGTATTCTGGTTTAAGCCATCAAGGTTTTCTGGGAACCACAATGGATCATAAGTAGAGGTATAGACTTAATGTACATGTTATTCATCATATATAGAAATATCCCTCAATATCTTGAGCAGAAGCTCATCCCCAGAGGCAAAGCTGCTGCTGTTCTCTCTCCAAAATGTTTTCTCTCTCACACTTGTTGACAATCACTTCACTTAGTTTTGTTTCTACTATCTTTCAATTTCTCCACTGACATTAGAGTGAAAGTAGAGCTTTATTGTAGAGTTTACTGACAACCAATAAAGACAGTAGAATAAGAACTCCAAAGTAAATTTCTCAGTTGGTTTTTCAGTATACCTGCACTGTTTTTTTGTTTCAGCACTGTGGACAGCACTTTGTCCATTCACACCAGGATGGGGGGTGGGGGTGTTGGCGCGCATGATTGGGAGGAGGGCGGGGGGTCGCAACTCAAAAAGGTTGAGAACAACTGCCCTAGACCACCATATAACATATATGGTTCTCTTTTATGGTAAAAAAAAAAATCCATAAGATGTGTGCATATTCAAATGTTGATAACGGAAATATAAACGTATATAAGGCCAAACAAGTACTTAGACATTAAGATGGTAAAACGACCTTGAGCTTCTATAGCGCTTTTCTAGTCATCCGATGACTCAAAGCACTTTAACACGGCAGATCACACGTATCCCATTCACACCCATTCACCCACACATTCATTCACTGATGGGAGAGGTTGTTACGGAGAATTGACCATCAGTATTAGCTAATCTCATTCATACACTTCCATACCCATTTACATGCCACTGATGCAGCAGTGGGAGCAAACTCTGGTCAAGCGTCTTGTCCAAGGACACATCGACACGTGACTGCAGGAGCTGGGGATCAAACCCACAGCCTTCCTATAGCGAGAAGACCAGTCAAAACTTATCTGGCTTCAGATTACTGTTTAAGTAATAATGGTACCACCACTTTAGTTCCAGTAGGGAACCTATAATAAACACAAATAGTGAATTACTAAGTGAATTTTAGAAGTGATGAGGCTAACAATAAAACTGATTTATGCTATGATCATAAATGTTCAACTATATCTCTTATATTATTGTAAAATTAACTAAAATTATACGTATTTTGCTATTTATACCAGTTAGTTTTCCTTATAATTCCATCAGAAAACCTAAAAAACTTACAAAAACCAATGTCTAAATGAAGGAAAAATAGGCTCACAGTGTAAATAAAAACTTATTTAAACCACGTAAGTATAATCAAACTGTTATAAAGCTAGAAAACAATCACACCTATTCTGCTATTGATACCTTGAAAATCGCTATAAATTAGTCGAATTACTACTGGATCAATATATTTTTTACAAACTTCTGGTAAAATCCAACTACACTACAGACGACTGTTGTCCCACATTTTAATAAGTAAATCGTCAAGAAAAAAAACCCTCAGTGTCTTAATACATACATTTACACCCCTAAACGGGCCTATGTCCAAATAAGGTTCCTCCATTTTTCACAATAAAATGCAGTGATTGCTAGAAATCTTACACAAACATAACTTATCATGACATTTAGCACTACAAGTCACCTTTATAATGTATGAGTTTCATCATCTTTTTGATTTAGGGCATTTTTGGGACCAAAAGAGATAAACTACATTTTTTGAGTCTGCAGAAACAGGGAGTTTGAGACACTCTCAGCCTCTGTGTATTGGTCAGATTGTGTGATGTCACCTTCATCTTCTCTGATTGGATGAGAACAATGATTCTGGTTCTACTCACAGAGAGTTGGAGGGAGGCCACAAACGAAGCACACCAAAGTGACCATAAATGGTTTCTTGTCTTGTAAAGGCTTACATTAATTTTGGGTGTTTTTGAAGTAAGGGGAGAAAGTGGGGAATAATATGCAAGAAAGGAGCCTCAGGCTGGGCTTGAACCAACGCCGCCCCCTTAGAGGGCTGTAACTTCCTTACATGGGTTGCAACCGAACCACTCAGCTATCAGCACCCCAGCTTGACTTGGACTCGCTTGGACTTGTCAGGTTTGAATCATTAGGCTTGACATGACTGGCCAAACTTTACTGTGCATAACTTTTAGGTATGTTTGGGCCAAAAACTGAGGCTGAATTAAGCTGCAGATGAGTTGCGTAAGCCGCCTGAGGGTAGTATCGGGTGGGGAGGAGGATTGACACAGCACTGTCCATGTTCTGGATGTCTTTGTATAGTACCAGGGGCATGGGAAAATAATCTGTTTGAAAAATAACAAAGTCACACTTTTAGGGCAGAGTAAAAGGTGGATGTGGGAAGAAAGCATGGCCAAAGGTACCATCGAGGTGGGTAGTTGCCACAGACCCCAGTTTTGCTGTGGGTCTCTCAAGGGCAGGCGGTCTCTGCCAGGGTTGAAAAGGCCCAGACAAAAGAGATGCCATCGAGCCTGACCTTCACCCTGATCTCTCCAACCCCTAGTAGTAGTAGTGCATCAAGCCCTACAATGAATCCTTAGCACTCTCCATGCCTAAAACTTGTGCACTCAAGTGCACATCAATGGAGGGAACCTACTTACAGATGCTTGACTGGTATTGCTGTGATTACAATTGTCTTAATATTCATTAAAACCAAAATACACTTGACTAAGACATGCAAAAGCCAGCTTGTGCGCATCTCTAATCCCAGACAGCCATGCACAGAAGCATACCGTGTTTAATTCTTCCCATTTTTTGATCAAAAGGACAGGTATGACAAAATGAACCCAATGCTGTATAAGAAGTCTTGAAATTAGTGATTGATGTTGCAAATTCATTTGTAATATGTTTACTGAGAAAAATTAACTGAACCCTAGGGTCAACTTCCTATTTATGAATCGGTCTCTTCTTTTGTAACCTGGTCTAAAAGCCAATTAGATGACCTTCTATTTTCTCAAAAAATATCCACCAACAGAATAATTGCTTGGACTTCAATTTTTTGAAAAGTCATTGTTAGAAAATTAAAAGCTCAATAACAATTCACCATAGCTCCATTGTATTGCAACAAATTTTCTGGATGTAAACACTTTAAAGTTTGAAAACATTTAGTCCTTATCAATGCTACAACAAAAGGTATTTAAAATGTACCAAAAGACACCGATGGGACACAGCTTTCTGAGCACTGAAAAGTGGCTGTGAAGTAATTTTCTGTATACAAAGAGAAAAACACATACACACCTGCTCATTGTGAGAGTGAGAAGCAAAAGACCCAAAGGAACCTGCATATCTATTATTCTCTACCCACGCTCCTGACTGCAGACCTCCCACTTACAGATGGCAGACCTCACTGTTCTCACGACAGCTGAACTGCAAAATTATCATATGAATCCTCACAAGGTGTGCAGAGAAGAGCAGAGAGAGAAGGATTAACAATAAGTTTTTTTTTATACCATAATACCTGTTGTTTGTATGCTCATCACTCAACCTGAATGTCTGCTTTAAGGCTCTTTGCAAACTTTGGAAAACCTTCAATCAGACTAAACTCAAACTAGGATGAAATACAAGTAAAGCTATGCCTTTTGCAGACAGACTCAAAAACATTTATCTGGTGGTGTGCAGGACTCACTTTTATTCATAGTTTTATATGTATTTTTGCTAAAAATGAAGATATATTAAGAACAACTGCTGCATTGAATGAAATAGATCTGTATTACATGCCTTATGTCTCTTTTTCCCTTCAGCCTGACTTGTGCTGTCTCTGCTCTGTGGCTTTCTCAGGATAATAGAGGATTTTGCAAGTAACAGTACTGTGCAATAATAAAAAATGCCCCGTGCTGCGGGAGGAAATGCAAGGTTTCATAATCCGTCTGAGACCTTGGCCTCGGTCGCTCATCCATGGAGAGAGTCTCATTAAACTTCTCATTAGTGACACACGGAGCTTCTGTTATGACTGAATGCATATACAAATCACCTCTGACATGAAAGAAGGGAAAACAATGGACCCAGGCTGCATCCCAGTGCTGCCAAGTCCTCTGATAAGAGCATTTGTACCTGGTGAATGAAACAGTCATGCACATTTGTTAACAGTTTATAAAGATTGAGTAAGAAAATAAGATCTCTCAGCTATGCATCAAACCTCAACAATTTGACATCCTGCATAATAAAGTCACCATTTTTAACTGCATCTTTGGCAACAAAACCAGATGCAAACACCTTCTTACCTACCTCACACCTACCCACCTGCACCTATTTATGTTGTTCATTTAAATATATGAATTCTTTCAAAGGACACAAATGCTCCCACATATATTCTCAGGGTGCTTCAATGTGATGAGTGGCAATGTGCCATGATTACTTCTGTGCAGTGCAGAGGTGCTGAGACTGTGTGGGTGAAGACTGTGTTTGAGGAGGCTCTGACATGCAATCATATTTTTATTACCAGCTGATCACATGGAAAACACACTTAAAATAGCTGCCAGGGCAGCAGTCTTGTATTAAACTGACCAGTTATATTTGGCAAATTATTGAGTAACATTGTCTCTTTTATAAATCTAAAAACATTTCTTTAAAAGGAGAATAACATGGAAGGAGAACCAGTAACCACTGCCATCTGTTTTTGCAGATTAATAAAGCTCAAGTTTAATGTATGTTTCCCCAAGGGCATGCATACATCAAATCTGAACCATACCTTGGCTGAAAAATAGTAACAGACAGATGGTAAAGCACGGTCCTGTCCACGCTTTGTAAGGGTGACAAACTAGAAATGAAATAAAGCCATCATGCTACAAATTGACATGAGAAGGATGTAGGGGGCGTGTGTGGGTGCGTGCAGATGTTTGCATGGTCTGCATGGCTGCTTGGTTCTGCAAATGAAACTTTGTATGAACACCCTGATCAGTGCACCCCCTCGGCTGGAGTGGAGCTTGGCTATGAATATCAATTTTGCATTTATCGCTGGTTGCTCCCCCCCCGACGGCCCACCTGACACAATAGAGAATCAGCTTTCTGTTTGTGTCAGCATTTACCAAAGGAGCTCTGTGAGGGGGCCTCCTTCGCCCATCCTTCTTTACCTCAAGGGCATCAACAGACTCTAAGCCTTATCTGAGTTGCTAAAAAAAGTGGCTACAACATCATGAGTGGTAGCTGTCTGGGGTTACAAAAGAGATCTCTTTTAGCTGCTGGTATCACAGTAGTTGTGAGTCAACTACAAAAAACACAATTCTTCTGTATGACAGATTAAGTGACAAACATCCATGCATAAATGGCCCTACTTAAGCCACGTGATGTATTGACAAAGCTGATTATACATGGATGTTTTCCAGGCAGTGAAAAATCCCACGCAATTTGCTGGTATCAGACTAATCAGGGTTTATATTGATCACCTGTGTAATCATCACCCTGCTCATGTGTCAGCCATTACACATTCACTATTGAGCAATCATTCACGAACAACTACACCCTGGACCACACAAACCTGCTGACAACTATCATTGGTAGTGAGATAAATGCCTAATTTCTTTCTGCCAGTCATTTTAATAAGTACGTTCACATGCCCCGTAAATTTAAGCTATGGTACAGCTACAGCTTAGTTATAAAATTTAATGGCACTGCTATCCTTGTCCTAGTGTTTAAACACCAGGGGAGTATCACATCATTGTGACCAATCTGCTACAGATGGTAGCAGTATGCCTCAGTTGAGGTCACCACTTGTGGAACTTCCTCTTGTTAACACATTACTAAGATTGCATTAAGCTGGGTGTACATTGTGTCATTTCAAGGTGGTCCAGACACAGTTTTTGAGTCGCATGACTCACTTCGAAGTTGGGCCGACGTTTTTGATTGAGCATCAGTTTTCATGCACTGTACAGGGGGACACAATAGCTGACCACTGCCTGACCAGCTGCTCCTGACTGGTGAAATGGATTTCTGGTATGTTTAATATTTTGGGCTTACAATTACACATGTTTACAGTGAAAGCAGAACCACAAGCAGAATCCCCAACTCCTCAGTATTTTGTCTTTTGTAAACTGTCAGACAGCATCTTTAATCACCATAAAAACAGCAATGGCTTTTTTGATGTGCCTTTCCTACAATGAAGGAAATATAGTGCCTACAAAAAAAAATCACCCCCTTTGATGTTTTACACTTGTAAAGTCATGAGAATTACATAAAATATGCAATGTAAAATAAGTAACTGCAGAAATATTCAGCCCCTTCGAACCAGTAAATAGTAGAGTGTTTTTTAGTAATTTTTCTTTGCCAAACTATTCAAGCTCTGTCAGGTTCGGGGATCAGGCATGAACAGCCCTTTTCAAGTCCAGCCATAATTCTGTACTGAATTGAGGTCTGGGCTTTGACTGGGTCACATTCTACAAGATGTTCCTATTTTTTGCTTAATTCATTTTACCCTCTAACTTTACAAGCCTTCCAGGGTGGGCTGCTGAGAAGTATCCCGACAGCATGATGCTGCCACCACCACAGTCTTGGTCTCATATGACCAAAGAACTTTCTTCCACTTGACCATGGAGTCGCCCACATGCCTTTTGGTGAACTCTAGTCCAGATTTAATCTGAGTTTTCTTCAACAGTGTCTTTCTCTTTGCCTCTCTCTCATAAAGCTTTGGCTGGTGAAGAACCCGGGCAACAGTTAACAAATGTGTATGCAGAGTCTCTCCCATCTCAGCTGCCAAAGCTTGAAACTCCTTCACAGCAGCCATAGGTGACTTGGTGGTCTCTCTCAATAGTCTCCTTCTTGCACGGTCACTCAGTTTGTGAGAATGGCCTGATCTAGGCAGAGTTACACGTGTCATATTTCTACCATTTCTTGACGATGGTCTCCAGGAGATGCTCAGTGCTGTTGATTTTGGGTTTTTTTTTATCCATCCACTGACTTATACTTTTCAATATCATTTTCTCTGAGTTGCTTGGAGTGTTCATTTGTCTCCATGGTGTGATGGTAGCCAGAAATACTGATTGACCAGTGACTGGACCTTCCAGACACAGGGGTCTTTATACTCCAATCACTTGAGACACATTCACTGCACTCAGGTGATCCCCAGTCAATTAACTTGGTGACTACTAGCACCAATTGTCTGGACTTCGGTCTGATTAGATCAGTCACTTTTAAGGTGGCAAATATTTATGCAAAACTTATTTTACATTACATATTTTTATTAAATGGACATTACTTTGTAGAAATCTGTTTTCACTTTGACATTAAAGAGGTTGTTTTTTTTTTTGTGAAAAAAGCCAAATTATATTGACCATGATTGATTTATTAAATCAACAAAAGAGTAAAAGACCCAAGGAGGTGAATACTTTCCATAGGCAATGAAAATGAGCGGGACCTCCAGCTGACACAGAATCGGCATTGTTATTTAGCCGTTTTGTGTTGTGTTTGCTGGCGATACTGTATATGGTTGTGTGTCAGAAATAATAACTTTCACATGCTCTGAGTTAGGTGATCTTTTGTCAGACAGGCCTAACCCCTACTTGCTGTACTTCTGCTAGATACTTGTTTGAGAAACAGCAGGAGAGCTGATGTCCATGTGATCACACTGATGAGGCTTCAGTCTGTCCAGTGAAGCCTATGAAGGCTGTACTATGATACAATTTGCTCAATTTCACATGGGGATGGCATAAACATTACTGTAAGTTTGTGGAAATCTCCCTGCACTGTAAACCCTGAAAAGTTAATGGAACTCAAAATACTGAAAGAAACTGATAACCTAAAAATACGTATGCAATATTAATTGAAAAAACATTATTTGTTAAGTAGCAGGTACTACATTTTAGTAGTATTAACTTAATTTTACTTGTACATTTCTGTTAGCTTAACTCAACTATAAGTTTAATTTAGCTGTAGAAACTGTCCTACATTGATCGAATCCAACTTATTACAATACTTTTCTTAATATTGTGAAGTTATAGTGAAACAGCTCCCCACAGCCAGGACTTGTTTAACTGAGTGGGTTATTTCATTCATGATGCAAAAGTGTCTAATGCCCAAAAACATTCTGGAAAAACTCAGTAGATTAAAGGGTGATTGTCAAATAATTTGAGTACATTTACAAAAATACTTTAAGTGATCAAGTACTGTTTACTTAAAACTAAAAATGTGTTCCTTCTACTTAGCAAAATAGAGCTGATACAGCTGTTTAAGATTTTTTAGTAAACTATTTTTTCTAATCTAATGGTTTAATTATTCTAGTTAAAAACAGACAAGTTAGCTAGCAGCAAACTTGTTCTATGTTAAAAATATGAAAACAAGAACAGCTGTACAGCTCCTTAAGTTTAAAACTTGTCGTATGTACTTTTGTCTTGATTTTGTTCCAGCTTGCTAATACACATTTATGATGTTCATCCTCAAGTCTGGTGAAGGTACTGTGAAGCTTGTCTTGAACACCTAGGCCAGTGTGAGGACAATGTCGGTGTGTACTTGCAAGTTTAAATCACAAACCATCATCTTGGTACCAGTCCAGCTTTGAGGAATTCAGCCTGGTAGGATTCATTTTTGCTATCATGATTACATGCATTTACAAAGGTACAGCTTAAGTCAAACTTACACAATAAATCAACGTGTTCATTGAACCTCCATTAAACTGAATGTATCTGCCAATAAGAAAATAGGAATACACACTGACCCTGTCTGTAATTACCCTTCCTTCCACTGAAAAATGTTTCTCATGTAATTAAGCTCTCAGAAGTCAGACATGATCAATTATGATGGGAAGTTAATCATTGCACCATGTCCTCATGAAGTAACTAGGAATGAATAACAAACACCTTAATGCAATAACTTCTAAAACCGATGCTGAGAGAACACTTGCTATACAGGGAAATTACATGTTTACTTAGATGAGAGAAAATCTCATCTGATGACGCAGGTAGAGACATGAAAATAGTATTAAAAGGTGTGGGCTCTAACAGCAGTGGGAAGGTGGCAACGACACAGAGACCCCATTGCTCACACTATGCTCTCATTATTTGCTGTGACTCCAGGTCTTCAATATTAGCCAACAATGAGCACTCTGCACGACCATCTGCTCCGCCAGCACGAGTGAGAGAGAGAGAGCACCATGGAGAAGCCAGGACGTAAAAGATGCGCCATGCTATTCGAGGAAATAATAGAGACAAGAAGCCAAGAAAGGAGAAACACATGGTCCACTGAAAAATATAAGTCAATTTAAAAATATCAAAGAAAGCTGAAGATGTAAAAGGGAGTTAAAACTGGGGGGGTTCCCCAATAAAGTAAAGAAACAACTGGCCAGGAGTGTTGTTAGCAAATGATTTTTAGGCTTCACATTAGAGGCTTCGCTCAGCTTTACTCTGGAAACAAAGGGGCTAGGTCACTGTCTTAAATGCCCCGAAAACATTTGCCAACCATCTTTTTTCCATGACAAAGAAAAGAAAGAAAGACACCAAAAACAAAATGTTGATGAAAAGAAAAGCAGCAGATTGAGGGTGTGTTTGACTTTCAATAATGATAAAAGAAAGAGCTGAAATGTTGGGCTGGCGGATAATGGGTTGAAGGTCTGCATTCACAGGTGTGCGTGTATGGATCACAGTGACAGAGCATGAGCTAATGTGGTAATAAGTGTAAACGAGCCAATGATTGCCCAACCAAGTCACTGACTTGTGTCTGTAAAGTTTTCAAAATATTAGCAGAGCAGAGCTTGTTTCTGTTCATTCATTACATTGGTTAATCGACATTAATTTCACTATTAATGTTACTCATGGACATTTCTGTGTTGCCTGGATTGGTCTAACCTTGCAAAGTAGACGGATACGCCCGTTTCCATGTTTCTCACTGGCGAATCCATCTTGCAAAGCTTTCATGGGCTCTTCATTTGTTAGGGTTTTGTCTTTCTCTTTGTGTTCTGCTGTTTGTGTTTGATGCTTTGTCGTAATTGTGATTCTGCTTATTGTCAAAGCACTGTCAAATATTTTAGAACAATAATACATGCTAAAACTTTGTAATAAAATCAGATTAAACTTCTTTTTAGTTAAGGTCAGAATTAAGGTAAGGGTAATGATACCAAAATGTAAAAGTTAAAAACCTAACGTGCAGAAACTGATTACAAAACATTTAACAAAGTAAACAGTCTGCTTACAGGAAAAAGCTTGTCCTCTATGAAAACATTTCAACACAGCCAGCATAGCTTATAAAGCTCTGTTAGCTATGTAGCAAATAGAGCTACATAGTTAACAGAACTATGTAGCTAACGGAGCTAAACTAAGATCACAAAACAGGTATGTAACCTACGTGTCTATTTATTTAAGTTAGCTTTAGCTACATGCGCTAAAACTCATGCTCAAGCCAACCTAGCTTCACTGGCTCATGTATTAACATTCATTTTGTAGCTTGCGTCACAAAGCTAAAGCGAGCCACCGTTTATGTAACTAATTCTAAAAAAACGTCTATGTAATCCCAGATCAGACCTCTGATCTGTTTTATTCCTAAAATGTTGCAAAGTCTGTAATGTTTCCAATGTGGTTATTTCACAAATGTAACTGCCGGGCTTTGTCTATAAATACGGCTGAATTAGAAAAAAACAAATTACAGTATGTAAAACTGGAATTATGTTGGACCAGAAAATGACGCCACTTCCTTCCCGAGACATAATGTGTCTCAGCTGAATGGTCTGTGAGAGTGGCTGTCAGAGATGTACAGTCTGCATTAAGAGCCCTATAGTTTTTGTTTAATTGCTTTATACAGGTTAACACAAACTTTAATTGATTTTTAATGAATAGTCTTCACAAATCAAGGCCTCCCTTTATAAAGCAGTGTGAAAAATGGTTAGGTGGGTTGAACCTAGCTCTTCTGTGTTGCAGTGTATGTAAAGGTAATTTTGAATGCCTGTGCACCATAATTGATGCCAATGTTAATTTGTGAGCCTTATTGTCATTATCTTCACTGATGGCATTACTTTGCAAGCTCTGCATCCCAGGATTGGTGGAGGATTTTTTTTTCTTCTGTGTGTGGATGTCAGTTTTTGTGTTCTGCTGCAGGTATCCTAATGATTAAACAAGAGCTGAGGGCACACAAGCCACAGATGGAGGAGAGCTGCTGGTGCATGCTGGTTGTTGATTGGCTGCAGGCTAATGCAAATTTGAAAAGAAGCTGCAGAAGTAGATAAAGCTGCCACCTTCTTCCTTGCATCCAACATGCACCATAGAGAATGATTTATGAAGAGTGGAAATTGTTTGTGGTGTAAAATTGTAAATATTGTTAATTTTTAATGTATAAATGAATGTAGCATTCTGGGTTAATTTTTCAGAGTTGCTTTTCTTTTGACCAACTATTTTCCCCTGGTCATCTGTTAAAGAGTACAATATGTTGTTTTGGGGTAAACAACAATGTTTTGTTTATTATTTTTTAGCCATATTTTTGGTGTTGATTTGTAAAATAAATCTAAGTATTGTGGACTAAAAAAATCTTTTTTTGCTTGGTCATCTGCAGCAGTCAAGAGAGAAGAAACTATGATGTTACAACTAGAATCCCCTAGGCTGGACGGAGCAGTTAGCAACAGCAATCTAACCACAGTGTGAAAACACTCCACTACAGCTGCATTCAAAGCATATCAAAGCCCAAAGTTTGATCAAACATCAGCTGATTTAAAATAATTTGATCCTGATTACTCTGGGTACAGAACTGAATTGCCCTAATCATGACACATCAAAAAAGTGATATTTCCTTCTAACTCCTTCTTTTTGCTTTCATACCAGTTCACACAAAGAAAAGCTGAGTTTCTGAGTATTGGTAAGGGAAAAGGGTAGACATGGCGACAGGCTAAGAATAGCGTAGCTGCATCAAAGCACTAATAAATCTTGACAACAATGTCAAAACATCACTGCACACTGTCATCTCATACTGAACTCAGGTGTACCTGTACCCTGGAACATCCTCTGGAGGCCTCAGCTGTTTAATACAACTCCTCTCATCAGTTTGAGGACCTTTTGATCCTTTTCTTTTATACTTTATGGAAAACACACAAAAAACACCAGCCTCCTTCTTGTGCTCAAGAATCTTACCTTCTGTCTGATCTCCTCCTCCATTTTGACCGGGGAGCCCAGCTCAGCCACTTGTTTAACTCCTTCACTGGCAAGGCCACCGTATTCCCACAGCACGTAGTTCTTGGAGTGGGAGGCACCAATGATGGCTGACCAGTGATTGGCTCGACCTGGGAAATTACAAGACAGCAGAAAAAAAATGTTTCAGTTTGACAAAAACCTATTCTGAAAGGTTGTCAGTTAGCAGAGTACAGCTCCACGCGTTTATCAACAGTCTATCAGTCGGTTGATTGACAGACCAAGCTCCTTTTTTGGTGCGACATATTCAGTGTCAGAAAGTGCATTGTTCAAGTCCCAGATAATTGCATAGTGCTGGAAAACTCCTCATTATCCTTTACTCCATGTTACCTTCCTCTCTATAAATGTTTTAGGCCAAATGTATAGAAAAAGGGAATGTGGAGCTCCATATGTGCATTATAATGCATACGTGCATTGAGGTAGAATGGCAGCAGCAGCTACTTCAAAGGAAGCATGCCCGCAGAGAGAGCATTTTTCCCGTCAGAGATTACAAGGCGCTCTGAGACTGAAAGGAGGTTGAGAAGGAAGCAGAGAAGGCGTTGTGTGAGAAAGCGGAAGCGGGGCAAACCAGCCAGGCAGCAGACTGGGCTACGAGTGGCCCCACACAAACCTGCCGTACCAAGCATCTTTCTTGCAAATGCCCACTCCCTCACCAGCGAGCTGGACGACGCAATACTGCGAATTTCTAACAACCGCTTGGACGATGTATTAGCTGCTACAGAGGAGACTGCCAAACAAAATGTTGTGTTTTTACAATGTAACGACAATAAACTATCTATTTACCAGTCTATCTAGCTATCTATTAAACCTGGAGGGATTTTCAGAATGCACCAGCTTTAGTATCCATGATGATCCATTATAAGTTACAGCTCAGGTTATCTGGCTCTATTGCTGTGTAAGGCATAATAAAGCACAGAGTACAGCTGTTCATCTCGTACTGATGGGCTTCCTGTTGATGTTTGCAAGGCATTTCAGGCAATCCAACCCATCTCCCTGTGAGTCTGACATATCTAAATCACAGCACAGAAGCTGGTTGTCTCATATTCCTTCATTATCCCCCCTGCTGCCGTATGATTCCCCTGCCTAGCATGTCATTATGCAGCCTGACTGGAATCACATCCAGCGACATCACCCTGAGTGCACTATGATGATTTTAAAGCCCCGACAGAGTCCTTCTAGTCACTTTAAGACAAGAGAATCATTTACAGTAACAACTTCAGCACATATTTAGTCAAGGTGAGGTTCACCCAAATGGGTAATAGGTCTGCCTCCTATCTCAGTGCCCTAAATAGAGTCCTGACTCTGCAGTTCTGTAAGTCACCCTTTCTGCCTTCTGCTGGTTTCCCAGTGTGAGTCAGATTAATCACACTGATATCCATCTCTGTGTTTGCAGTATTCCTGTTATAATGTAGTGTAGAAACTAAAAGATAGTGGAGATGGTCTAGGACGCAGCAGGCATGGTAAGGGCCTTTCAAATAAAACATTTTTGTCATGATATTTTACTTCTGGAAATGTTTTTTTACTGACCTTTGGACAGATTTTTATGATGTGTAGCTGGGACATCACCATCCAGAGGATACAATTATTATTCTGGGAATAACAGCCAGTCTGGTCTAGTAATTTAGGGAGAGATGTGACCTTTGATGACCAAGGCCACACAGTTCAGAGAGAGATTATAATGGTGCGCGCCATTTCAGAATGTAAATTTTTAACATTATTTTGAAAATAACCTTTATTTGTACATATTTACAATACACTATTCAGCTTTTATGTATGTGCATGGACAATTATACATCTTAGAAGTACTTTAAAAATACCTCTATACTCAGAAAGACAATTATTGAGACAGGTTCTTGTTACTTTTAGTGGTAATGCAAGAAACATTTCCCACTGCTGCCCTATGGAGAAGAAAACAGTCTAGGTTGCCATCTACACTCTCTGGCCAATTTTATTTATTATTATTATTATTTTCATAAGTTGTTGTTCAACTGGATACACTAACCAATGAAGCCTGGGATTAAACTTAAAAGACCCTAAAAGAGACAGAAAACCCAGAGAGGAGCAAATAGCAGATTAATACTTGATGCCATCTCTGTAGGTCACCGTAAACTAGGAGTGTCCTAACTATGGCTTGTGGGCCACATGTGGCCTGTAGTCCATTTTTGATTGACCCACAGCAAATTCGAGAAATAAAATGCAATATTGCCCACATTAGGACATGAAGCTTGTGCTTGACCGAATAGGCTTTGCAATCACATGACCCAGAATGTCCCTTGGGGGCCATGTAGACAGCCATAAGGAATGATTGGCAATGGAAGAAAGTTTGTACTTAAAAAAGCTCTAAATGGACCTCTATGCTGCAGTTATCATAACGTGTCCACATACACTGAAAATGATTCCTACACTTAAAAAAAAAAAAAAAGGGATTTTTACATTCATTTTTGTAGCGTGCTGGTGATCAATATCACAGTTTACTTAGTCCTGCAGAGCTCCTAGTGTCTAGCATCCTCTAGCTAGATGAAGAGAGAGAGTCTTGAGGAGTCCTGTACTGAGTTAAGAGGCTAGCAGAGTCCCTTGAACATATCCTTGGCATCAGGCCAAAACCTCATATCTCCAAAATCAATTTTTCTATTAACTTAAAACTGATTGGTCATAGCCAGCTTCTTGTTGACACTTTCTATTGCGTTAAAAATGGCTAAAACCCACTGACAGATATCAAGGGTGACCAAAAGCACTGATTAATGAAAAAAAAAAAAAAAACATGAAAAATGGTGATACAAGGCTTTTGCCTGACACAAGCAATATAAAGAATTCCTCATTTGGTCACAAACACGCTTTAAATTGAAATAATTGTTCTATCACTCAGGTGAGCGACTGAGTAAAGATGTGCCGTTCACAAACGAACCTGTTATACTGAACAGCTCTTTTATGTTAGCCAAGGTAGCTAGCTCCCATTTGAGTGCCAGTTTCCATTTCTCAATACTTTGTCGTTATTTAATCCATGTAAGCCAAACTGTTACTACATGAAGAGACATTTGGGAGCCAAACAACCAGTTCTACTGAGCTGAGTAAAGTCTAGATCGCTAAGAAGAGACAGATTTCCTTTCACAATGAGCAAGACTGGAGGTTGGTGAGACGAACATTAGCTGAGGAAACATTAGCTGAGGAAACACAGCTAAGATCAGAGATTAATGTGCTAAAACACGACAAAACCGTACAAAACCAAACCAGACCAGTTTGTGGAAACAGACCACACAAAAGCAGCTCACTCAGCCTTAAGATGGAGGCTTTTTAAGAGTCATGTCTGCTGCCATTTCTCTGTGATTTTTTTTCTTTACATTTAATTTTTTGCCTGAAAATGTCACTACTTTAAGGACACAAAAAGAGCTTAAGTGTTAAGAATGTTGTTATATTCACACTTTGAATGCTTGGCGTAGTCACTTACAGCCCATAGCATGGCCCTTTTTTGTTTTTCATTATGTAATCTTCACTTTTTGCCCTCCAAGGGGTGTTCTCTGCTGCTACATGATGTCATCTGCAAACATCTTATTGTGCTTATATAGTGTCAGAACAAGGCAGTGCTACCATGCCAAATCTACAAACAAACATTTTTACAAGAAGAATATATTTGTTTTTTGTGACTAAATTGAGACAATACCTTAAATAGCTAACATATAACCCAAATAATAATGATAATTTGCTTTACCTGATTGATTAGGGCAGCAAATTTCAGTACCAATAGCATTTCAGTGGTAGAGCTAGTGGTAACCAGGGCCCTACAGAAAATCCAGAAAATTATTGTCTATTTGCCTTGTCAGCCATTAAGTAGCCATTTAGGCACGCTCAATGACTAAGCCTTTTAAACTACATTGATTAGTCATACTAAGTCTTATATTCTCAAGGCAAGGTAGGTATATGAAAGTCACCCCACCATCCTTATAAACTTAGCACAAAAAGTAAGGAAATTTGTATTTGGTAGATTATTTCATTGTTGTAACAATGATTCTTTACAATAAATCTTATATTGTTGGAAAGCCTGTTTGGTTCCCTTTTAAATGGTGCTACATTTGTAAGGAACACACACTTGCAGCAGAGCTGAGCATGCGGGTTGTGCCCATAAAAAAAATAGCCAAATCTTCTCTGTAACTAATTTTGTAAGCATACATTTTGAAAAAAATATATATATATACATACAGTATTTTCAAAGAAAACTAAAAGGAGATTGGATTAAATGTTGCTGATTTGATATTAGCATGTCCTAAGTTATACAGAGCCCACTCTTGACCAAGACAGCACAATATGTACACATTTTTGTATTTCTCATAGTATATCTCATATCCTGTCTGATGTGCTGTTCTCGAAATGCCACATTCTGACCCCAAAAATGGAGAAACATTTTCGTTTCTGAGCATCTTTCCAATTAAAGAATTGGGCAAAAATCTTTTAACATTCCTGACAGCACAAATTATTTCTAACTCATCCATCCAGTTAAAAACTAATGATGGAACAAGGTTGCTTGAGTAACTGAAGTCATCATTATCTCTTCAGGCTCATTACTTAATTTGGATACAGCAAACATTCTTTCCCCCTCTTATTGTGAGGCATGTGAAGGATGTTAACAAGAGTGACCCCTGACTGTGCTTGACATTGCAGTCACACTGAAGAATGGATAAAAAGAAGCAACTGGCACATACTTCACATTGCTTTTAATTGTGAATGGTGTTTCCAATGTCAGCTATTCAGACTATTTCTTCTATTTCTCTGTCCATTTATCCATGCTATCATTAATTAGTCAAACCATTAAACCATGCTCTCATTTACCAAACCATTCTGCTATTCCTCTGTCTACCTATGCTTCCATCCATACATCTGTCTATCCATTTAAGTTACCTTTGGTCCATTCATCTACTCACCCATGCTAATTTCCATCCATCCATCCATCCATACTACCAATGATCATCAATCCATCCATCCATCCATCCATCCATACTACCAATGATCATCAATCCATCCATCCATCCATCCATCCATACTACCAATGATCATCAATCCATCCATCCATCCATCCATCCATCCATCCATCCATTCATGCTACTATTAATGATCTATCCAACCTTTGCGAGTAACTGTTGCCTTTTTGTATCCAAAAGCAGAATGAAAAAGCATATATTTGAAAACTTTGTATTCCTCTTAAAAGTTCTTCAGTCTTTGTGTATACGTAGAGGAGTGCTTTATGATATACTGAGGACTATAGAAGCAGGGATTGGTTTTTCCTCAATTTCCCTGCCCATCACTCTGATGATGTCTTTGCACTCAACCTTATTTCAAACATATGGTTTAATATTTTTCTTTAGGCCGTTCATGAAATTTTAAAGCCCTCAGTGCCTGAGGCCTTCATAAACGTCTCAGCCTCTGCAGGCAGGAGTGATTGCCTAGCTCTAAATAACTTCGGCATTATGGCTCCTGTTGGCCGATTTATATCCATCATTGGCTGTTTTGGCCTGAGGTTGACAGAGTATTAGATTTACTACAAAGGTGTGTATAACCTGGAGTCAGTCTTATACTTTATAACGCAGTTTGGCAGGGCTTTGAACCTATGGTCAGTGCTGAGACTGGTTTCTCATCTACGACTTTTTCAAAAATGAATGGAAGGGATCTCCAGCATAGGCATGATATGCTGATGATGCATTACGTGTCCATTATAGATTATTGACAATTTTAAGGCTTTAAAAGAAAACAGAGCCTGATTAGCAAGGCTGACTATAAGGGGGAATAAAGGGGAGAGCTTTCTGGGGCCCAGCTAAACTGGGGGCCCATGGAAACCAGCATAACCATGGTCTATTGTTAAGTTAAGCTGTGATAACAATATTTTATCATTAACC
Source organism: Cheilinus undulatus (assembly GCF_018320785.1). Taxonomy (NCBI): domain Eukaryota; kingdom Metazoa; phylum Chordata; class Actinopteri; order Labriformes; family Labridae; genus Cheilinus; species Cheilinus undulatus. Next base: position 17,073,703 of record NC_054865.1, read on the forward strand.
TGGGTGATTAACACTCTTATCAAAGCAACAAAAAATGGTTTGATTTATTTATGCTTTGGAACAAATTAGCCTTCTTAAAAATGTAAAACCCCTAATATGTACTGATTTTGTGGTAACGTTAACAACATGGATGGACACACTGATCTTAATGATTAGGAAAGTAATGTCAACTTCATAGCAAGGCCATAATGTGCGCAAACATGAGAATCCCAGAAAATAAAATAGAAGCAACTGAGAAAACTGGATATTATGAAAAGAGACAACAAAATGGAGGAAAAGTGGCAAAAAATGGGTTGAAGTGGCAAAAAGAAGTAGAAAAATTGTTTTAAAAGTGTTGACACAATGGTAAAATATGGACAAAAAGTGGCAAAATGGGTTAAACGAGGTCTTACAATAGCAAAACCAATTGGGCAAAAAGTGGCAAAAATGTTTCAAGAGTGGTTAAAAAAATATGGAAAAAAATGGGCAAGAGACAGACAGAAATGAGCAAAATTGGTTAAAAAAAAAAAAAAAGGACAAAAAAAGGCAAAAATTGATTGAAAGTGCCAAAAGGAAGTGGCTAAATTGAGTAAAAACTGGGAAAACAATGGCAAAAATTGATTTAAAAAAAAAAAAAAAAAACATTGGTTACAAGTGGCAAAACGGGGGGGGGGGTGAATTTCGTAACATTTCGTAAAAAAATGGCCAAATTGGTGAAAAGCAGCGATAAAAAGTGGCAACAAACATTTTTAAAATAAAGAAATCTTTTTTAAGTGGCCAACAGAGGTGGCAAAAATGGGCTACAATTGGCAAAATAGCGACAAAAGGGGTGAAGAAAATGCGTTGAATGTGGCAAAAAAAAAGCAGTTGAAAATTGGGTAAGAGGTGGCCAGAAAATATGGAAAAAATGTGGTAAAAGCAGTAAAACTTGTGAAAAAGCAGCAAAATAAGTTAATAGGAGCAAAAAGTGGGAAAACAAGGGCCAATGCAGCAATACAAAATGGGTTAACAAGAAGTACAAATAAATAACTTAAACAAGAACCATGACACACTTTTCAGTTCAAGAATGAGGTAACAGTTAGCCAAGACGCTAGCACCAATGCTACTGATCCAACACACATGCACAGACATCATCAATAAATCAGAACTGGGGCCAGCCAGTTCTGTGCGTCGGTCTGCTGATAAGTGTGTTACCACCCAGCTGTCTTTTTTGCAAGCATATTTCCAGTACAGAATTTAATATATTGCTTCCCAATGTAGACATTTATTTCAGGATTAATTAGACTAAGAACACACTTTACCTCTCCCGCTTACTCTTTCTTTACCCCACTTATCCCATAAAACATCTTTTTTAACAACCAGGCCATTTTTTGTCTTTATCATCGTCCATGTCGACTGATTTCCTGTTGCTTGGGGTCAATAGCCACATAGGTATTATGACTCATAATAGGTGCAAAAGGTAAAAGGGAAAACAGAATGATCAAGGTTATGATTCTTGAATTTTTTAAAGGCTTGTGACCTGTTTCACCATGTATTTTTTTTTTATCTCAGAATGTGTGTCACCACAAAGGCCTAATGTCTCTGCTCTCAAGGACTGATGTTAAAAATAGCAAAACACAACCCTAACCAGGGAAACAAATAGTGGTAGGAGTTTAAAATTTCTATCAGAAACTCTGACTTGAATTTATTATAAAAGTCAAATAAGAACATAATATTACCAAGTTATTGTTTTGTGTTCACTGTTTTCAGTTTCATAATAACTGGTTGCCTAGGATATGACTTTGTGCAAAGAGAAATTTAAATGTGGCTTTCTGGGAGACAGATGGAGGCAGAAGCACAGAGCTCGCCCTATCCTCTCTTAAACTGAGCTGTCTGCGCACATATGTGTTTGTGTACCTGTGTGCAGGAGTGAGTAACAAACCAACTACTCCCTCTGTCAGACAGTAAATTAGGGTTCCTTTCGATTTCATGGTTTATCTTATTCCAGTCCTATCAGCGTATTGATCTGGCCGCCGAGAGCCTGATTTAGACAAGAGAGGCCGTGTTAATCCTTGGGTCCATTCACATCCTGATAGTTTGGCTCAAGGTTATACACACATCACACCCAATAATAGCAACATTCTGTAGCCCAGCGCCTACACCGCAGTTGAGAGCCAAGAACGGGGGCTAAACCACCCACACGTTGGGAACGGATCCTGTTTGGGGCTACTGTGTAACAATCAAGATTAAAGGATGAGGCAGAAGATTATCTATATTTTTGCTATTGGCTACAAATCCTATTAAATGATCAAAATCAACAATGTCTTTGTCCACTCCTCAATTCTTGTCAAATTCCCAGCTCAGTAAGGGGCTCTAAGCCCTTTAGGCCATGCATTTTAAATTTAAGACAAATCTAAAAGGCTAAAGTCAGTCATAAAAAAGCTGCAAACTATAGGTTTCCATAGCATAAAACTTATGCTGATTTTAGCTAATTTAAGGTAAAAATGTGCAAAAAAATCAATTTTGGCTATAAGTACAAAATAAACTTCTGAAGCTTTGAATTTTTCTCCCAGAAAGCCAGAAAGTTTAAAAAAAAAAAGGTCAAATCTTTACTAAAAATGTGCTAAATTACACAGACCATCAGTATCCATCTGTGCACTCTAAACCTGAATTAGTTGACATTACTAATAAGCACGAGTAAACCGATTGCCTTCTACCACTTTAGTTTTTACACAAGCTGATACTAAAGACGTCAAGTTGTATTAACATAGAACCTTAATTTTATGCAGTAGGCATATTAAGTGTATATTAATAGACTTTACTAAAATTCATTAGTTCACATAAATGAAGTCTAAGTTGTATGAAATAACAATGCTAAGTTTTACTTACATAAAAATATATGAAACTAGAAAAGCACTCAGAGAGCGCAGACCTCCACCATCAGCCCAATAGTGAAGAATCCTTTAAAAACATTCCTGGATCCAGACAGTGATCCGGACCGCTCCTAAAATCTAATTCACTGATTACTCCCTCCCTGGTGGGGTGGAAACTCAGTGAGCCAAAGCATTGGCTTCGCCATGTGTGAACTGGCATGGTGGAAGCATTGCCTGCCGGTGCCAACAGACGCACTGACAGTCTCACCTATGTTTTTTGAAATAGCCCCTCCCCCCTCTTAAAGAACTAAACATACTAAATTATCTCAGCTTAACATGATCATTGCATTGCATCTTTCAGCTGAATAATACAGAAGACTAATTTGATTTAGTTATGTCAACATTTTTTGACAAAACATGAAAGAATAAGTAATGATTGCTAAAAAGTTTAACTAGAAACAAAATCCGGGTTAACAGTTGATGGTGTGCTGCCAGTGCCGCAAGCAAGCTCTTCTTAAGGGGCAACACACACTCTGTAGGCTAATGCCATTATTATTTCCAAGTACCTTAACCAACTCAAATTAAACTTATAAAACTTACACATTATTAACAAGCCTTTTTTTCCTTCAGGAAAAACATGTATCCTTTAGATCTGCCTAACAAGTCTATAAATACAGGAGTGACTCTGAATGCATTCATGATAACAAGCAAGGTATGGTGGCAACTTTCGACAATACCTGCTAATGAGAGCAAAAACAAAAATAGTTTACACTAACGCAAACTGGATAAGTAGTAAATGCTGGCAAAAAAAATCAAAAGAGATAAACAACATAAAGGTTGCCAAAAGGTCAGTTCAGTGACCAAAATAGCTGATTATACAGTGCCTGTAAAATCACTCACCCCCTTGGATGTTTTACCTTTTCATTGATTTTATAATTTGGCTCTTTTGAAAAAAAAAAGGTATAAAAAGAAAACCTCTTTGATGCCAAAGTGAAAACAGGTTTTCTACAAAGTAATTTCAATTAAATTAAAATATGTAATGTAAAATCAGTGAGTGCACTAAAATGCACCCCCTTTAGTGTAACTGATCAACAGAGTTTCAGTCGATTGGTGCTAGTATCCTTACAATTAGTGAAATAGGAATCACCTGAGAGCAGTGAATGTGTCTTTCGTGATTGTAGTATAAAGACACCCGTGTCTGGAAGGTCCAGTCACTGGTGAATCACTATACCTGGCTACCATCACACCATGAAGACAAAAGAACACCCCAAGAAACTTGAGGAAAGGTTATTGAAAAGCAGAAGTTGGGGGATGGATTAAAAAAATCCAAGGTACCTAATATCTCCAGCAGTTCAGTTTAATTCATCACCAAGACATATGGCACATGTGTAAACCTGCCTGGATCAGGCCATCCTCACAAAGTGAGTTACCATGCAAAAAGGGAGTGAGAGAGGCTGACTACTCTGAAAGAGTTCCAAGCTTCAGCAGCTGAGATGGGAGAGACTCTGAAGACAACTGTTCATAACCAGTCAAAGCTTTATGGGAGAGTGGAAAAGAGAAAGCCACTGTTGAAGAAATCTCAGATTAAATCTGAACTAGAGTTTACCAAAAGGCATGTAGGAGACTCCATGGTCAAGTGGAAGACAGTTAATTGGTATGATGAGACTAACATGGGGTTTTCTAGCCATCAGACAAGATGGTGTGTTTGGCAGACACCAAACACACATCTTCGCTGAGAAGCATAGTGATGGCAGCAACATGCTGTGGGGATGCTTCTCTGCAGTCAGTCCTGTAATGCTTGTAAAGGTAGAGGATAAAATGAATGTGGCAAAATATAGGAAAATCCTGGAGAACAATTCTGTTCGGTCTGCAAGAGAACTACAGCCTGGAAGAAGATTTATTTTCCCAAAGCATACACCGAAAGCTAAACAGAAACGGCTTGAATACAACAAGGTGAATGTTCTAGAGTGGCCGAGTCAAAGCCCTGACCTCAATCCAATTGAGAGTTTCTGAATGGACTTGAAAGGGCTGGCCATGACTACTTTATGAAATCAATAAAAGGGTAAATCATCAGAAGGATTTTTATTTTATTTTGTGGTATAAGTACAAATAATCCTAAAAAGAAACAGTAACATAAAAGAAATGAATAGTTGTCCATGGAAAGTTGGGGGCTGAACAGCAGTGCAGGGGTTAGCGGTACAGGTCACAGTAAGAAGGTTTGCTGGTTTGCTTCCCAGGCAGGGCACTCTGTGTGGGGTTTGCATGTTCCTCCCGTGCATGCCTGGGTTCTCCGGTAATCTGGCTTTCAATTTACCATGAGGTTAATTAATGACTTTAAATTTGCTTTAGGTGTGAGTGTGCCTGGGTGCCTGTCTCTATGTGTCAGCCTTATGATTGACTGGCGACCAGTCCAGGGTGTATCCCACCTCTCGTCCAATGACAGCTGGGATAGGCTCCAGCCTCCTGCAACCCTGAACAGGATTAGCTGTATAGAAAATTGATGGTTGGAAAGTTGGGCACAAAAATGCAACAATTCTTTCTATTTAGGTTTAAAGCAGTTCAATTCAGTTTTAAAGTAAGAATTTTGCCATGCGCCTGATGAAAATGGTCTTGCAGTTTTTGGCAATGCTTCATTGAGTCAATTTTTTATCCTCTGACAGTGCCACCTGCTCTTTTAAGACTCTAAAAACAGAATAACCCACAGCTTGTTCTTTGAATATAATATAGATCTGTGGTGGCGTGGAGAAGGAAGGCGTTTTTTGTACTCACGTGGATAGTCTTTGGGATGACTCTTCTCTGACCAGTTTCCATAGAAGGTGACCCTATACTTTGCTGTTCCACAGGCACAACAGTCGAGCAGAGGTTTATCTGTGGTGTCCCCGTACAGAGGCTCTGCACAGAAATAAAGAGAGGAGAGAGAGGAATAATCAAAAGACAGGTATACAGAAAACTGATATATAGCATTACTAGATATCTCATTAACATGTCAGAATCAGATGAGAGTAGTGCCCATCAGAGAGGAGATGGTGGTTTAAGAAAGTAGGGGGCCCAAGGGAGGAAGACGAAGAGGGGGAAAGGATATGCAGCATGGTTCATTTGATCTATTTCTCAGTGTGGCTCCAATGCCATGCACAGCCAGGGGTCACACTTATTTACACTCATTCACATGCCAAAGTATGAGGGGGAACCAAAAACAAGATATAAAATAAAACAGAGCAGAAGAAGACTGAAAAAAAAAAAAAAAAAAAACGACTACCAGCAGGAAGTGAAATAGAGTAGCAGCAGGGAGATTGAAGGAATAAGAAATTCATGGAGAATTATTTATTCCATGTCAATAAAAGGAGCCTACCTTTCTCACACATCCGCTTGGTGAGTGAGCCTTCATCCTGGAAATAGATTATCCTCTTCTGCACAATGCTCGCCCTATGCAGAAAGAACAAAAAAAGATGTAGGCTGTGAGAAGTGAAGTTTGCTGGGGGCAGCACTGAGTGCAAATGTATATATTTGCAGGGGGGAACTAAGAGTGAATGTCACAACGGGAGAAGTCTAGAAGAAATTGAGAGACATTCAGTGACTCTGTGAGGTTTGAAAAATAAAAGCAGACAGCAGGAAACTGGAAAATTCTGTCCTTTTATGATCTGATATAGTGTGAACAGTGGATTGGAACAGGTGCAGGTATTCATGATCGTCATCCTGTTTTTCTGCACACTCCTAAAAGCAGGTATCAAAAGCCCACAGGGAAATTGCTGTCTTTCAGATGAAGGCATTCAGTGTCTTTTACAAAGACCACAAAAAGCATGCATTAACATTAAGGTAGTCACACACAAAGAACTGAGAAAGCAGAAGAAAAAGAGAGAGTGCAGCTAAAAGAGTCATTTTTGCACTGAAGATGATCTCTGCAGCACTTCACCTGTAAAATATGCACCAATGTACAAACAAAGAAGACGATGCACTCTGTGCATAAGAACTGATGGATGGGCAAGCTCACAAATATGGGGCCTGGCAAAGGGAGGCTCCTCTAGATTGAGCTGTCTTAGAGGCTTGTTCCTCTGGGTGGTAGGGAACATAGGTCTGAGAGGGGCCTTGACATGTAAATCAGCCTTCAGACAAACCTTTTCAGAGGCCAGAAGACTTGAGAAAACAACAACAGAAAACAACCCTCCAGGCACCCAACTTCCACAAACACCAGGCTTTACACCAGCCATGGCTGTAGGATGGTTTCCATGGGGATAAAAACCCCAACAATGAGATGCTGGAGGGACATGCTGAGGTAAGGTCTAATCCAGGTGGGCTCTGTCCAGCTGGACTGTTTGGATGCCATTCATCCTGGAGTATCAAACTGAGCTAAGCTGTACTCTGTTTCGCTCAGCTGATCCCAGGGCTGCTTTCTCACAGCACGATAACACTAACACCAACAAGGGAAAAATATAGAAACATGGAGAAAGGACACCATCAGCTTGGTTTATTTAAAATTAGGACAGCAACAATGGTGCAGTTGCTTTGTGAATTTTCTTCCAAAACCCCAGGCCTTTGCCATTTGGGATTTTGGACCCAAAACAAAAGGATAGGACAGTTGGAAAGGTAAAAAGAGGTGACCCAGTCAACATGGAAGTTAAGATATTACACTGGCTAAACAGCTTGTAAAATTCTGCATCTACCACAGAGTAACATCCTATTTGTACTGATGGAGCATTCTTTTACTTGAGGCAGAAAAACCCCTAGCCAAGCTTGTGGAAGATAGTAAAGTGAATACCAAGGGAAGGAAAAACAGCTACTTAAAGGAACCAGCCTTCTTATGTATATGGCTTGGCATTGATGTGGGTAAACACCTATTTTTACTTCTTTTCACACATCATTGTAAAGGAAACAATAAACAACTTAAGAAGACAGATTAGGTATGTCCCAGATGCATTCCCAGCAAAATCAAAAATACAGTTATTCTTGCTTTTTCTCAATACATTTTTTCAGCACAGATTTCAGTATGAGTTTTGGCTCCACCTACACACTCAACCGCAGACACACTAACTACTCAATACACACACACCAGACTCTGACATCCAAAGTGAACACCCAAAATAGTTTTAGTGAAATAATTTATTCCACTGGCCTATAGTCATATCCTATCAGTTCAAACAAGGTAATCATCTCCTACAATGCCTCTCTGCAAACACAGAAAAATGGCAATATCTGGCAGGGGATTTTTTGTGGGCATTTTTTGCCTCTGAATGACAGGGTAACATTGGAATTAACAGGATTTCATAATTCTGTATTGTCATTGCAGTAGAATGAAAAAAAGTGGTTTCAATGACAGTCAATGGGGCCAAAAAGGGCTGCAGGGGGAAGACTGTCTGTTTCTAGTCAACACAGTGTGGATGCTGACGTTCCAAAATTCATTAAACAATGAACATCTTGGCCAGATATCCTCATCTCACCATAATATCTGCCAAAATGAGAGCAAAAATACAACCAAAAGGCCATAAAAGGGATATAAGGATAAGTATCGAAAACCGGTATAGACATGGTACTGCTACCAGCACATCTGATACCTACCGGACTGAGTTACAACCCAGATATCAATACATAATTTTGATACTCTGCCACCCCAATGCATCGCCCAACCTCCCAATGAAAGGCAAGGAATACATAATGGAATTTGTTTATTTTTGTGTTAAGTTACACCACGTTCATTTTCCCGTGTTCAACTGGTACCTTACAAAGATATTTCTACAAATCACATATGATACCCGGACAGCTTTTCTTCTCCCACTGATGCTCAACACACATTTTTTTTCTAAAAAGTATCAAACCAGGCCCTGTTTAGGTGCCAGCACCATATAAAAAATATCAATTTAGCATGGGTATCAGAAAAACCCAAACGATACCCAACCCTAGTTACAGGAAGGCCTGAGGTTTAAGGAATTACTGCACGACTGTTGTGGGTTTTCAGAGCTGTACCCAACACAGGCAAAACAAACTATAAGCCTAAATCATCAGGATGACTCAGTGGTGGATTCTCAAACAAAATCCATAAAAATTAGGCAAGACCAGGTGAGTCTGTGTAAACTAGAAAGTAAGACTATAGTCAGAGCCTTGAGAATATTTTCATAGATTTTGTTTTTCTAAGTTCATTTTTCTTTGTTTTTAGATTTCATTTTCAATATCTTCCAATGCTCTAAATCAGTGGTTCTCAACTGCTGGGTCTGGACTTAAAGGTGGGTCATGGTCGGATTGTGTGCTTGGAAGAAAATAGTGCCCAAAAGTCTATGACGTACTAAAGTCCTTAGAGGATACATAGTCATACAGTTTATTTTACTCTGTTTTACAGTAATAATAGATAAATGTTTTCTCAGTATCTCAGCTCATTTATCTGTTTTTTGAGATAACGAGGCTGCTTTCCTCATTATGATAAAATGAATCCAAAGATCTCTGAATAATTGTCTAATATTAAACATTTTCACAGGGAGATGGCCTGTGAAATGTGTTTGTTTATTCCTGTGTCTTTTATTAGTCATATAATTTTTTCAATCCAAGATCCAAACTGCAACATTTTCATTAAATAAGCTACTGAAAATGTTAGGAAATTTGGGTCCTGAGGCAAGACCAGTTGAGAGCCACTGCTCCAAATGTTATGAATGGTAAGGTATTGTGAGGGTTTCTCCATCTCATGAATCCTAGCTGTTCAGAGGGGATCTGTGTTTGCAGAGCCCTTTAATTGTCATATAATAAATGCATCAATTCTTAGTGCAAATCAGAGCTCAGCTCGGCTCATCTCAGCACAGATGGATAGTGAAATCACAAGTTCCCATGGGATAGAGAGGAAACCATGCAAGTGACTTTGCCTGTCAAAGGCTGATTTGCTGTTCATTTGCTTCTTATAGTGGTGAGATTACAAATCTGCAGTTTGCCATGGTGTTTGATTTTGACATGGACCGGATGCTGGGTCCTGTGTGGGATGATTTGCTCTACATGGGTTGGCACATACTGGAAGTGGGTGCCACTGAAAAAAGACTGGGCGCCCGTCTTGAGTGGAGCGGAGCAGAGTGGTGCTTCTGGCATGCACCAGAGACAGACTGCAGCTTGTGCTGTGGAATTACAAAGACTGGCAGAAAGGAAGTGACTCGCTCTGGACAGTATTTAATGGTTTAAATGAGAAAAAGCACAGTAGAAACTTCCTGTTGTCAAACATCAGCAAAAGATAATTCATTATCACTTCATCTGCTGAGAAAGAGGTATAAAAGAGGATGATATGGCATAAAGCTGAACACTCATCCATCCTTTCAGAGGAGAAGGGTGCTCAGCCTGAAGTCATAAAGCTTTAACTACTTAGAAAACTCACGTTTTCATGTTAAAGTGATTCTGTCCCGTGTATACACACTGCAGATCTGGACTGCGTATAAATGATGTTGTTGGGTACTGTAGGTGTAGGCGAAAAATGCAAACAAAGAGAAAACTGGTGCATTCAATAAATCCTCTCAAATCACTCTAGCAAGCCTCTTAAGCACAAATATGCATGTTGAAGGGTTTCTTGCGAGGCCTATTATGAATGTTGATCGATTGGCTTGAGCATAGCAATTTGTATAGTCAGCATCTCCACGGTAACAGTGGATGACAATGATATACTCCTACTAACATAAGACAGTCTGTTCCCTTGGTATTTCTAAGCCTCATTTATTTCTTTAGTTTGAATGCCGTGTATGAGAGAGATGGACTGAAAAAGTAACAGAGAGCTAAAGATCAGTCTGCTGCAAAATTGAAGAAACCAGAGGTTATCACTGTGAAAGGTTCATTTTAAACAAAGGGGGGGGTCAAAGCAGGTCCTTCCCTGCCCATCATGTGGGAACAATAATGGAGTGTAAAACGCAGGTCTGTCTGGGTGAAAGAGAAGCTGTTTAAATCCCACCAGCTCTCACAGGAACTACTGTATCCTGATAACACTCTTTCACCACACACTTTGAATTTCTCTTCTGCTGCTTTACTTTTTAACCACACATTATAATCCCCAAAGAAAGTTTACTTTACCGAGAATAATGGTCTGTGAAACAGAACAATAGAATACACATGAGAGTGAGACAGAGGGTGAGCACACACGATTTCAGTGAGAGCTTGATGTTAAAAATAAAAAGGCTTTGATTTCTAGAAAATGAGCCACAGCTGCCGTTCTTTCAGTCCATATATCATCTACGTGAAACAATATCTTAAATACCACTTTACTCTGACACAGTCACAGTCTCCCTCTCTAACACGAACGCACTTTAAAACATAATTATACTCTTTTAAACATCAGTACAGCACCTTTCTCACACCTTTAATCAGACAGAAGTAGTAAGTACTCTTACAAGGACAGTGCCAGCTATAATCAAATTTACATTCTCACTCAAACATGCTGTAACTCAGTATTGTGCATTCATCAGACATTTTCCTTTCATATCAAGCTTAAAGCAGAAAGCTCAAATGTTGTTACAATGCCCTGCTCTTTTTAACTGAAATCAATCCATCCATCTCTATTAAACAAGCGGCACAGCCCACTTTGGGAACCACTGCTCTAGAGGGAGATGAATGGCTCTAGAAAGCAATACAACAAGTGAAACTACTTGCTAAAATCTGAAAATATCAGATGTGCATTTCCTTATCAGCACAAAATTCCCTCGTCTTCTGCCTCAGCTGATCCAACAAGCGTACTTTCTCTCACTTTTTATGTCTCCTCTCCTTTCTTCTTTGCAATAATGAAAGTATAATCAACTGCTGATCAAAAGTTTTCAGCTCTGACTCCAACATAATGGGTTTGCTTTCAGTTTCCCTGGCTCTTACGCAGAATATGTGGCTACGAAATTCAAACTATAGCATGAAAATCGCAGTGCTGAGTAGCATTTGGGCCAAATGTTGCAGAGCAATGAGGACACACTATAGAATAATTATGTGGTGCCACTATGGTGTAGCAATGGCGAGACTCTTTATAGAAGCATAAACCAGGCTTAAGCGTAAATCAGACTATCAACCCCAGTGCTGAAAAGTGTTGAAGACAAACTAGGAGAATCTATATCCAGTGCCTATATCAGTATCCAGTGTGGGCTCTTGGGCAAGGTCCTCAAGGCCAGGAACACCTGTCCCGGATCTATGTGGCTTTGGATAAAAAGCATTTGCTCAATGATAGTGTAACATTATTATAAAAGCTATGTGGCCTGCTGCACTACAACAAAAACTTCTAAATCTTTCATATTTTGTTTTATTTCTACTCAACTGAAGAACACAGACGAGTCTGTATGCAGGTCATGCAGTGGGAGGATAGGTGTTGTCCAACCATGGCCTCCAAACGTGTTTATGTGTTGTTTGAGCCTTGTTAAAGAACAATTTCTGTCACTTCTTGGATGGACAAGTTTATTTATCTATCAATGTCTGTATTCTAGGGCATGACATCATTTTTGGCTGCAGTGTAGAAACAGTAATTTCCTGTTCATAAAACAAAATTCCCTCTCTTTGGGTGCGGGTGTAGCTCAGTGGGCGGACAGGCACAGGCTGTGGTCCTCAACGTACCGGTCACGAGATCGACTCCCGGTCTCGGCACGTTTGGATGTCTTCCCCTAGCTCTCTGTTCCCACATTTCCTGTCTCCACTTATCATCTTTCCGTTCAAATAAAGTCAAAGATACCTGAAAATAATCCTAAAACAAATAATTCTCTGGCAAAGCACTGCTCAGTCACACATGTACAATATCAAGGATAATTGGTATATTGAAGATTTGGGGGGGTTCATGAGAGAGCAGGTGTCTTATTGCCTAAATGGCCTCTCATAATGTTGATATAATGATTCAAAGTAAGTGACACCTCCAGCATATCTCTAATTGTTCATGCTTTAATTCAATCTCACCCCAATTTCACATATCTGCGTGAGGGAGAGAGGCACACTCTGCTTCAGTGCTTGCCCACTTTATTGGGCCAACCAGACAATTGAGCAGAGCAATGCTTATTTAACACCCAATTTAAATTCTATCTCACTCTGCCGGATCGACACCACCGCCGATCCCAATCACCCCAAAAGTGCTCTGCTTGAATGTGTGTGGGTGTGTGTGTGTGTGTGTGTGACTGAGTATGTATGCTTGAGTGACAGGTTAACAAAAAGACAGAAAGACACAGAGTTAGGAAAAGAAAAGCTCCAAAAATGAGTGTCTCTCTATAGCTACATTTCCATTTGTGTGCTTGTAAAAGGACGAAAAATGTTTTTCTATCTGCCCTCTACTTGCAAAGATAAAATTGATTCATTTGTCCTGTACGCCTCTGCTATAACCAGCAGTTAAAAAAGAAACAATACAGTGTTTTCATTTAATTTCTATGGCTCTTCTTGGTCCTGTCAAACTTCTACTTGATCTGTCCTGTCATTGTGCAGACAGAGATAAACAGTTTCTGACAGCTGCACGTGGTTCTGACAGTCGTCTGATCACAGATACACTGTCTCTCAAAGACAGCCCATCAGCACACGTCTCACTGTACACCATATCACACCCAAGAGAGAGATGACAAATAAATTGCTTCCTATCTACAAATGGAAAGATAAAAGATAGTGGCAACTTCAAAGGCGACTGCAATTTATGGATGTTATTTCGATGTGATTGACTCTTCCTCTGTGGAACACAAGCAGGCTCCCACACACAAGAGTTCAACTGTAAAAACCCCTCCTGCTGACTAGAGATTGACTTTTGTCATCTCACAATGGCAGGTCATGTTTGATTTTATCATTAGGTTGCCCCCTAATGAGCAGAATGGAAGCCAATTATTTTTAGTCCAATTATACATGAAGCTTAACGCTTGATTTAGTAAAAGAAGGTTGAAAATGGATAACATCCTTCTCCTACTTCTTGTTTTTCTTTTCAAACCTGCTAAAAGAGACTAAAACAATAAGATCTGACACTGCTGAAAGAACAGTTCATATTGACACCAATTAATCTGAGAGAAGCTGCTAGCTAACCTGACACGCCGGATGGATTTGTTTCACACATCTATTTGAAGGTTCTGCCTGTCACATCACTACAGGCCAATCGGAGCAACAAAACACGTGATGTAGCCGCTATCGACTTGTGCGTGCCCAGCTACCGAGGAATAACGCAAAACATTGCTACTATAGACATGTAAGTACTCGACTTTTGTCGTTTTTGAAAGAAAACATCTCAGTGCTGTTCTTTGTACTTGTTCTTTGTACTGTCCTTCGTCACTAATTGGTCCTATTACTTTCTAACCGGGCCCAAACGGTTCAGACGGGAGTTGTGCAAGATGGATTCACCAGTGAAAAACAAGGAAACGGGCGTATCCATCCACTTTGCAAGGTTAGCTGCAAGCAGAGTCTTCATCTGATCATCTCTTGTCAGGTTGCATGCAAAAGAGTGAATACTGCCAGTAACAAAAAATATATTTTTCATATTATTGCATTTGAGGTAGATTAATTGTGGAGCCGTAATTGACAATGTAATGTTCACAATCAAAATGCACTACAAAGCTACTCATCTGCAATTTCAATTTAAAATAGATAAACAGGAAACAGCCCAGTCATAAACATTAAATAGTAAGTAACACTAGACTGACATCTTGACTGAGCTCATATTTTTAGTCTTGTGTGCCTCCAACCAAGGTTGGGTTCTGAGAGAAGGAGGTGGCATTTTTGCCTGGCTTCCAAACACCTAAACAAAGCTTTTTGTTTGTTTTTTTTTTTATCTTATAGACTACAAGGATCTATTCTTGCTGAAGCAGCAGCCTACATGGTTGAAAAATGAAGCCAGAGCAGAAGCTAAAAAAAAGAACTGCAACTTCTCGAGTGTCTACTTGAGACTGGCTGCAGAAGCACATACACACCACATGTAAAAACAATAGGAAACAGCAGAAATAAATATTTTAAAGCATTTGGACAGAAGAGTTCACATCTGGAGCTACAAGGTAGATCAATGGTTAGCACTGCTGCCTCACAGCAAGAAGGATCTTAGTTAGGATCCTGGTTGGACAGGACCTTTCTGTGTTGCATTTGCATGGATTCTCTCTCCAGCTTTCTCCCACAGTCCAAAAATATCCTCATTAGGTTGTTATTGACTCTAAATGGCCTTTACTGTAAACCCTGATAGCTATACAGACTCATGCCAATAAAGTTAACTTACTTGATATTCAACATGTACTTATTATCAAGTTTTATTAAGCAAGGTTTAATTGCAGAGTGAAGGAAACCATTTAGCTGTTGTTTCAAGTAAAGTCGCTTAAAGTACACAAGAACCATCTTAGGGCAGGGCTGCCAGTTTGCTGATTTACACCACTGTCAAGTAGGTGGCAGTAATCAGTTGAAGCAACACTCAAACTAGCAGAAAAAGAAGAAGAAATGTAACAGTCTGAGCTGTCTGAACATGTGGTCTGTTTTATTATAAGGTCAGCCCTAGGTATTAGAAGACCTAGAATTGTATATTTTCTCTGATTGTCAGAAGTCTACAGCTTTGGAATATTATGAAAATCCTAAAAACGTGTTTATTTTTGCCAAATGTAGGCAGAGCATGACAAAGTTCTGTTTTCCTACTTTGGCTGTTCTTGATAAAGCAATAGAGAGGAGACACCATGCATCCTATTGTGTGAACTTTCAAGAAACAACACAATCATCCGTTAATCTGCAGAGCTTTCCCAGAATGCCTTTGGGCATAAGACATTTTTGCACCCTGAGTGAACTTAGTCTGAAAGTCCCATCGGTAGAGACCAACTTAAACATTATAAGAAAGATGAAGTCAACTCTGAGGATGTGCACTATCTGGATCAAATGCAGCTTCCAGTCTTTCATTGTGAAATAAAACAGATAAAGGTTGTTTGAAAAAAAATAGTCTTTATTAAAAATTCGAGAACAGCTACTTCAGCTCTACCTTTTTACTTAAAAATTTACTTTCTAGTCAATTAGTCGACAATCTCTCCTTAATCTGCAGAGTTTACCCAGAATGCCTTTGGGTATCGCTACCTTTGCACCATATTTACTAACTCTGTCAGACAAGCTCCACTGTGGGGTGTAACCAAAATATAAAATTAGCACAAAAAGTAAGGAAATTTGTGTTTGGTGGATTATTTCTTTGTTGTAACAACGCTTCTTGGCAATAAATCTTATACTGTTTGAAAGCCTTTTTATTTCTCTTTTAAACGGTGCCACATTTGTAAGGAACATGCATTTGTGGGATGAGCAGCAGAGCTGAGTATGTGGGCTGCACCCATGAAAATTTTGCCATATCTTCACTGCCAATGCCAAACAGCTTATTTTGCTGTTGCTGTTGCCTCTTGTTTTTCTCCAGACTAAAGGTAAAGTTCCAAATAGCGGATGTCAGATACAGGCCGCAAAGTGGGCATCCTAAGAAGACCGGTTCCTCACCCTGTCAGCACTTAGGTACCGTAGGCTGTCTTCTACAGATTTGCGGTCACGGTTTACAGGACAATATGGCCTACGGCTCTCTGTCCAGACAATCCAGAACAGACAGCACGCAGCTAATCTCCGGTCTCATAAGGCTGCCAGGAGGCCTGCCATGACTGCCCTTCACCGTCAGGCCCATTTGCGCTGGCGTCGGCAACATGTGCACTGGAGCCTGAACATTATGTTCAGCGATGAGTCCAGATTCTGCCTATAGCAGTCGGATCATAGGGTCAAAGTGTGGAGAAGACACAGAGAAGGCTATGCTGATTGCTGCACCGAGAGAGTAACATCTTTTGGTAGAGGCAGTGTGATGGTGTGGGGCGGCATCTCCCTCACTGGAAACAACTTTACAACGGTATAAGATTTTTTACCAAGAAGCATTGTTACAACAAAGAAACTAGAAAAGCACTCAGGGAGCGCAGACCTCCACCATCAGCCCTAACTCACAATAGTGAAGAATCCTTTAAAAACATTCCTGGATCCAGACTGGGATCTGGATCACTCCCAAAATCTAATTCGCTGATTACTCCCTCCCGGGTGGGGTGGAGACACGATGAGGCAAAGCATTGGCTTCGCTACGTGTGGAAGTCATGACAGAGGATGAATATTCCTCTATTCCTCCCAGCATTGTGAGTATTCTCGCAACAATTCGCTATCTTTCTCTCTGTTATGCTTGTCTCCTCGACCGGGCGTGCGTCTTTCAAACTCTATAAACTCCAAAACTTTGAATAAGTTACTCATGTCCGCCATCTCCTGGTGTGAAGTGATAACAGTGCAGACCGCTGCCATTAGCCCTATCTCCCAATAGTACAGAATTCTTTGAAAAATTCCTGGAACCAGATGGTGATCCAGATCAGTCCCAAAATCTAATCAGTTCTTCCTTATGCCATTTCTGACATTTCCTGAAAATTTCATGAAATTCTGTCCATGACTTTTTGAGTTATGTTGCTAACAAACGAACAAACAAACCAACAAACCCACCTGATCACATAACCTCCTTAGCGGAGGTAATAATCTACCAAACACAAATTTCCTCTCTTTTTGTGCTAATTTCATTGGATGGTAAAATGAACATGATGAAAGAGGACAACCTGGTTCAGTGTGCACCTTTCAGTTATTCTCACTTGTTATAACTTAAGCTGGCCTATCTTTGGGTGCTTTCACACTAGGGGCCCGGTCTCAAATCTGAGTGCACTTGAGCCCAAAGTCTAGTTCATTTTGTCAGTGTGAATGTAAAGAAAACACGCCCAGGCCCACTTGGGGAGGTGGTCTCGGGCGTGATTCAAGTGGACTCTGGCATGGTTCGGATGAGATATGGATGCAACTGCGCTCGGATACAGACAGAGCGTCAAATCAGCTTCATGACGTCAGCGTAAACACTAAACTTCTTTCCACAGCGTGGCAGTTTGTTCACATTTTCCTCAATAAAGGGCAGAAATCATCAGAATCCAGTCAATAAACAGTCTGTTGTGACTCACCTTACAGATGAACACAAGTTGGAGTCAGTGAGAGGAGGTGCAAAGGCAATTAAAGTCTCCTGTCACCTCAAAGACCACTGTATCTGCGCAGCACAAGCCCATTTAATCCTCTGAGCTGCACGTAGATGTGGATAGGATAGGAAGAGCGAAGTTGCTGGCATCTTAAAAAGTGATTTTAATCATCCACAGCTGCAGGATTGACTTTTTGCCGGGTCAAAACAAAAACAGTCTACACTCAGGTCATGACCCCAGTGGTTGCCATGGTAGCTTCCTCTTTTCTCTCCTCCTTGGCGGGGTTGTAAATCAGCTACGTGCATACCGCCACCTGCTGTTTCAGACTGAGTAAAATACACAAGTGGGCCCGGGCACAGTTCAATGTTGCTAGTGTGACAGCCAGCCAGCAGGAGGAAGGGGGAGAGGGAGGAATCGTGGCACAGCGTGGTTCAAAACAACTGGGCCTAATGTGAAAGCACCCTTAGGTGGCATAAACGTTCAAGATTTAAATATGCGAAAATAAAAAAGATTATAAGGTGTAAGAAAAATTGTAGTAAATTGAGAACATGTGGCTTTACAAAAAAGTGTACTGACATGTTTTGAGTTAAACAGAATTTTGAAGTGTAGGAAAGTTTCCACAGTGCAGTTTATTCTAAGAGGTCAGTTAACCCAACTTAAATGTGTGAGTAAAAGTGAGTTGATTTAACTTAAAATAGATGAACTTGCCACAATGACTTGATTTTACTTGTAATTACCTGCTAGTATGAGATGGGTATCTTACTTAATTAATCAGGTGTTAATTACAAAATATCTTAAGTTACTTAAAATCAAGTGCAAGTGCAGAACACTAAAACAGTTTCTGTAAATGCAACACACAAAATCTAGTTTACTTAACTGAGGTAAAAACTAAAATTTTTAAACTAAAATTATTTTAAATTTCTTCTTTTTTGAAGGTAACTGGTTTGCATGTTTTTTTTAAAGTAAGGTGTACTGATTGGGTTTTACAGTGCATAGGTGTGAGTGTGGCTGTTTGTATGTCTATGTATGTCAGACCTGTGACTGGCTTGCAGTAGGTACAGACCGTAGTCGTTATGAGGCTTAAGACCCAGCTCAGCTCCACCTTTTATATTTCCCAGTTGATCTGACGTTTGAGTCAGCATTGTCAATATGACAGCCACTTTGGATTGGCTTCAAGAACCTCTTTAGGATTTTTATGGCCTGGACAGGTAAAAATCTTATTCACTGTTATTGCTATTCTTGTTTTAAACTTCCTGCAACTCCATGCTATCCCTTTACAAAACTTGCACAGCTTAAGCAGATGGCTGGTCAACATGAGTCTGGTTCTGCTCCAGGTTTCTGCCTGTTCAAAGGAAGTTTTTCCTTGATCTGCAACGTTGCTAAGTGTTGTTTAGTGCTGAGCTCATGGTGGATAAATTTTGGATCTTCATAAATAATACATCAAAGAGTACAGTTGAAAAAAGTTTGCTTGATTGACTGATAACCAAATGGCTGACATGACTCAAGCTGCTTCTAATCTACACTTCTACACTCTATGTTGGCACTCTGTTGAATTGGCATTGAGCAAAAGGCTCAAGTTTGTCATGGTTCATCTCCTGTTTTTTTTTTTTTTATTTTGTTGCTCTGTGCTTTTTCTCTCTCACCACAGGCTGGTTTGGGAAGGCAGGAGCACTGGAAGTCACTGCTGCAACTTGTAAGGCATTACAGCTGCAGCCAATTTTTGAGCAATCAAGATCTCTTCTCAACCACCACCTCTTGTTAAACCTTCAGACATCAGAGTATTTCTTCAGGTCCATGAGTGGTAACCTGGCTCTCTCAACATCCATTAAGTGTGCTTTTGCTTGTGAATTTTCAGTGACTTTTTGACTTTGCTAATTCTAATTCTCCCCTTCTCTTACAGTACCTACTCCCTCCTGCCAGCATTTCAGCCCACCACCAGCCAGCTCCCTCACCATTGGTTTTGCACCATTACCTCCTGTTAAATTAACTCCTTTCACCTTCAACCTTGGCTCGTGTTCTGCTTCTGGGTCCTAGTCAGATAATCATTACACAATTTGGTGCTTCTAACTATAATTTTTGATGCTGATTTCAATTTCAAATTTTGTTAGTTAAAATCAAAGAGTATAAAACATGGGCATACTCTACATCAGTGGTTCTCAACTGGTGGGTCGGGACCCAAAAGTCCCAAAGAGCTGTTTCCAGTGGGTCATGAATGTGTACCAGGAAAAAAAAAAGCAGCATCAAGTTTATGGTGTTTGAAATTACAAAGTGGACATACAAACCTTTTAGACATTTTTAGGTTTTCTTGTGATGACAAGTATATTTCAGTCTTTGTCTCAAGATTTCAACTTATCTCCATTTCCTGGATAACAAAGCTGGTTTTTCCAAAACAATTAGGAAATGCCTTGAGAAACTGCCAAATTTCTTTGTGTCTTGGGAGGAAAAATGGCTAAATAAAATATGAGCACACTTATCCTTCTGTATGTACAGTACATGCTTTTTAAAACATGTTCCTTTTGTTCTGTCTTGTTTGTTCCATTTATGGTCGGAGATGTAACATTTTGTATTAAATACATTTAAGTGATTTGAATAATTTGGGTCACGATTTGTCCCAAGGAGGTGGTAGTGGGTCCTTAAGCCCACTTCTTCACATGATGTCACCCTCTGGTTTCTATAGAGGCGTTAGGAAACCTAACAATGGCGATATTGTAATTGCCAATTCTACTTGACACTAAATCAATCTGGAAACAGACAGACTGGTGGAACTGAGGTGGTCCTTAAGGTAATCAGCTACAAGATATCTGCCGGTCAGTCAATGAAGATCTCTAAGACTTAATAAAATCCAAACGGATGAGTTATAAACTCTGTCCTCCCATACATTGTACCCTGTGTAACAATACAGCAAGGACTTATTGATGCCAAAATAGATGGTAAAAGTGTTCATCCCTGCTGTAATAATGGACATTTAACTAGGGCCCTAATGACAATTCTTTACGTTTTATTGTATCTTACAGTACCGTACCATACTGCACTGTGTTGTTACATATCGTGTCATATTGTACTGTACTGTACTGCATTGTACTGTACTGCATTGTACTGTACTGTATCATATCAAACTGTACTGTATCGCATTGTACTGTATTGTAGCGAAGCATACTGCATCATATCCTATTGTACTGTACCATATTGTATGATACCCTACTGTATGGCATGGTGCAGTACAATACCATATCATATGGTATACGATATTGTATCATACATACAGTATCGTATTGTATTGTATCATACCATACCGTACTGTATCAAATCGTACCAAACTGTATCGTGAGGGATCGTATCATGAGGCCTTGAGAAATACCCAGCCATATTAGGGATGAGTACCAAAACCCAGAACCAACATGGTACTGGTTCCAACACATCCTGCACCTCCCCTACTGGACAACAACACAGATTCCGATGCCTCATTTTGGTATCAGCCACCCCGATGCAACACCCTGCCACTCCAAATGAAAGACACAAAAAACAGTTATGGAAAATGTCCGATATTTCTCTGAGTCATCTATGATACCAAGACAGTTTTTATTCACTTGGTAACTTAAAACACACCTTTTCATCTCCTAAAAAGTACTGATTCAGGCATCAGTTTAGCACCAGTATCAGAAAAAACTCAAATGATAGCCAACCCTTATTGTGTGTAAATGTAATAAAGTCAATAATAAAGTACACCTTTCTGTTAAGCAGCACTATAACTTTAGAGAACTGATGGTGTGTTTTTCTGTTTTGAAATAGGACTCTCAAAGTGGTGATCCTCTCTAGAGTAGCTACCTTGCTGATTGCTTCGATATGAAACCAGCCCTACTGAACAAGTTTGAGATAGCAGCAACAGAGTCACAGTGAACTTGGCATGATATAATTCTGGCATATAATGTAAGAAATCCAAAAATAAACTGAACTGGATGGTAAAACTTTGTAAGTCGGTGCACTAACTTCAGGAGCTTGAATGAGCATCCCTGCCTGACCCTATCATCATGCACCAAACCACCAAGCTCAGTCTTTCCATCTAAAAGACGGAGCCTGCCTGTCAATTACACTGCAGCAAACCACTCGGGAGGAGCAAGATTCCTAGGACACCATCTGAGTCACTGGAGCTTTCTAACAGAAACACACATAAACACATACTTATACCACACACACTTCTAATTCCATAACCAGATGTCGTTTTTTAAATAACCATCATATTTTACAGGCAGGCAGACCAGCGGGCAGCTCTTTTGGGATTTGAAATGAAATTAAAAGCAAACATTAACCCCGTCTGTGGTGGTAATGAAATTTTCCTATCTAAGCTAGGCTAATCTATAATATTATTTTGCATTATTATGTTGGTTCTTTGCTGTGTATATTTGTTGACTGGGCAGTATTTGTGTTTGTGTTGCCACCTACCTCTGCTGGAGAGGGCTTTACGATAACACAGTCATGGAGTAACAGGATCCTTTGTGTCTCAACAGTTTTCAGAGAAAAAGGCTGAACTGTACAGTTAGAAACACTGAGCTTGTACTTTTTCAGTCAGGACAACCTTTGTAAGCCTCAGCAGTGAGGCACACAAAAACCTTGTCATCTCTGTGAATGCCAGATAGAGGAGGAACAGTTGCAAGTACCCACTCCCAACGTGTAATCACAACTTTCAGAAGCATCTCTTTTCAACTGTCTGCTTCTCAAACTTCTTTCTCCCTCCTCTATTGTCTGCACCCTGGCATTACATCCACATTTCTGCACTCTCTACTGTCTGTTTCTGCCCTGTTCTCTCTGTCACACTTTCAACTTTCTCTTCAATCCATGTGCTTGACTGAAAACGAATTCTGCCATCTTCCTACTGGTCTCAATGAAAAGAAGAAGCTCTGTACAACATGACCTGATGTGAGAAAAACATGACACACACTGAAGATGAAAATAAAGAAGAGATGGATCTTCAGAAAGGTGGAGACGGAGCGACGAGCACTTCAGGGCAAGAGGGTAAAGACAGGTCATGATCATTCTCCAGGAGGGTAAAGACAAAAGAATTGGAAAGTACAGACATGAAGCAAAGAGAAAGTTGTAACATTCTTGCAGGGCGGAGGTCACATAAAAACATGCATTTCTAAACTAAAATATGCAACCTTTCCTAAGACCTACAGAGATGTAGAAGTGGCAGCACAGTAATAGACCGCATACCAAAACAGTTAAATTATGCATTGATCAGGAGGCCTTGTAAGTTGCGGTCTCTGAGTACATTTCCATCTTATTTCCCCACAGAACTGGATTAATAAATGGATTCCTGCCATTAATCTGTCAGCTGAACATGAAAGTGCCTGGATCCAAGAAAGCCCAGAGGAAACTAGGCAGCAGAATTGATTGGTGTCAATGAGCAAGATCCCTTATAAAGGTAATATACTATGAGGCCCGTTGAAGATCAAATTTGACAGCCAGAATTGATCTGTGATTAGGGGAAAGGGTATTGAAACAGTTACTGGAACATATATAGGACAAACATACAATGCCTCTGAAAATTGTTCACTTGCTTGCTTGTTATTTTAGACTCTTATTGATATTATAAATCAAATATGGTTAATAGAATTAAGCTTTTCTATCAAAGAAAACGACAAAACAACTCATATCTTACTGCATAAATGTTAACTCCATTTAAAGTGAGAGTCAGAGCATGGATACAAAAAAACATTCCAAGCCGCTGAACATCCATCAGAGTTTAGTTAAAAGCCATCAACAAGAAATGGAAGGAATGTGACACACTTGTAAATCTGCAGGATCAGGCCACAAAGACACCTATGACTACTCTGAAGGAGTTTTGAGCCTCAGCAGCTGAGAAAGGAGAGCCTCTGCAACTGTTGCCCGGGTTCTTCAACAGTCAAAGAGAAAGCCACTGTTGACGAAAACTTAGATAAAACCTTGACTAGAGTTCTTTAAAAGGCATGAGGGAGACTCCATGGTCAAGTGGAGGAAAGTTCTTTGGTCTGATGAGACCAAAATGGAGCTTTTTGGCCTTCAGACAACACACCATGTTTGGCGGACACCAAACACTGCACATCACCACAAACACACCATTCCCACTGTGAAGCACGGTGGTGGCAACATCATGCTGTGGGAATGCCTCTCAGCAGCTAGTCCTGCAAGGCTTGTAAAGGTAGAGGGTAAAATTAATGTGGGGAAATACAGGAGAATCTCAGAGGACAGTCTTATTCAATCTGCAAAAAAAACTCTGGTTTGAGACAAGATTTATTTTACAGGAAGACAATAATCCAAAGCATACAGTGAAAGCTACACAGAAATGGTTTAAAGACAAAAAGGTGAATGTTCTGGAGTGGCCAAGTCAAATCCCCGATCTCAATCCAGTTGAGAATTTGTTGCTGGACTTGAAAAGTGCTGTTCATGCCCAATTACCATGCAACTGGAAAGAGTTTGAGCAGTTTTGCAAAGAAGAATGGAGTACAAATGCAGTGCCCAGATGTGCAAGCCTGATTGAGACCTATCCACACAGACGCTGATCTGTGATATCAGCCAAAGGTGTGTCCACGAAATACTGACTTGAACAAGGTAAATATTTATGTGGTCACTTATTTTATGTTGTACTTTTATTTTGTTACACTGACATTATTTTGTAGAAATCGGTTTCCACTTTGATTTGAAAAAAGGTATTTTTTTATTTATTTTTTTTATTTTCTATTTTTTTTACAAAAAAAAGCCAAATTATATTGGCTATGACTGACTTACAAAATCAATAAAAGGGGTCAAAGATCCAAGGGGTGTAAAAATACTTTTTACAGGGACTGTAATAGAAGTACAACTCACAATATCAGAGAGAATTTGTGTTTTAAATTAAATGATCAAATCTTAAATTTAAATTAGGGATTCACAGATATATCAATGTATCATCAGTATAGGTCAATAAAGGCCAATTTAACAAAATTCTGCCATCAGCAAATAATGTGGATAGGACCAACAACTGGTGCAGTTCTAATTTAAATCTTTATGAAAAAATGAGACACAAGCCAGACAATAAATCAAGCTCACCTGCTTTAATTTGTTGTCATCCTTAAAAACTACAGTTGTGATGTCTATCATATACACTTAAAGCCAACTTTAAAATGCACAGCTTCTGCAACAGCTTATCCTGCATACATGAGCATGGGAGGTCAGTAAAACCCTAATAATCCTATGGCTTTCTTGTAATCTTAAACAATGACTGGCTTTTTGTCTCATCAGGGATGAGGCTTGTGCAAAGCTGAACTATTTTAAGGCTGAGCAGGCTGCTAGTAGCTGTTTTTAAATTTCAATGTAATGTAGCATATTTATTTATCATTATTTTCACATGTGGCTTTTGACACACTTAGTATTGAAATTCTTTAAGAATTAAGGTGTGTAGATGGCCTAGTGGTAAGTTTGCACCCCAGGTTGAAATCTGGCCTGTGGCTCCTTCACTGCATGTCATTCCCCACTCTCTCATCCCTGTTTCTGAGTTTCTCCACTGTCCTAGCTCTCAGATAAAGGTAAAAGGTACTCTGGATTCATCCAACAGTCTGAACAGTCTACCTGTCAAAGAAGGAAAAGGTGCCTAGACAGTCTGTTTGTTCTAACCAGAGGCCTGTGACTAATGTAGATCTAATTTAAGATAAATAAAAGCTACAAGCCTCTGACCTCATAAATTTCCTCGATATTTGTGTTTTATAATTCTGAAGCTTATTTAAAAATAAATTAATAAAAAATACAAGCACTTATTCTGTCACTGCTGCTGGCTATAATATTTAGATTTATTATTTATTTATAGGAAATATGTGGAGAACATAGAGACGGAAGAGTGACAGCTGATGTACAAAATAAAGAGAAATACTCAGTTTAATGAAGAGAGGATAGTGAACAGTTTATTTGTGTTTTTTGGGGGGTGGGGGGTTGTGAAGACACAAGATAAATGGTTAATATGAGCTATCATAAAAATTATAGGCTATAAACAGTGGTCAACATACAAATGTAGAAAAATCCTCACCAACTATAAACTATAATGTAGACTTATTTAACCTGTCCACAGTGAGATGTGATGAACTCTATCAGCTGCTGTCAGGAATAGTGCAGACTCACGCTGGATGCAGACAGAGATCATAAAGGTCCAGAACAGTTTCTGATCAATTTTTTTATGTCTCCTACAAACACCAGACTACAAACGGGAGCGTAACATCTTCTCTAAGATAATAAATCTAAACAGTGAAAACATCAGCTGACAGCAGCGCAACTTTACCGGCAGACATCGTTTACAGATATCATGGATTTTATGATAGAAATATAAACCTTTGCCACAAGATGCCTACTTGTGAGTTTTGTTTAGACATTTTTCTGATAAAGAAAATATTTCTAAAATTAGTAAAAAAGTTTATACTAAATCCTGATGTCTAAAGAGACAAAGGGAGAGTAGAGGACTAACATGAACAGAAACGTTTCAACTCTTGCAGACACTGTTTTTTATTACGTCAATAAATAATACAGACACAGATATAGCATCCTGAAAGGTTAAACATTATTTTCTTATGCTAAAGGGGGTATTAGCTCATTGTCCATTTAAACAGGAGAGGTGAAACAGCGATAAAAAGACGATGTGTGCTATGACAAAAGCCAACATAAACAAAAGACAGTGAACAGGCTGCATCATTATCTGTGCTCTGTAATATTTATTAATCATTATTTCATGTGCACTTTATCAGAGGTGCATTATTGTGCATCTGAGCAGCCCTAAAATAACTAAATGAAACGTGGCAGACAGCCCGCTGCAGTGTTTGGATGCATTGTTATGCTGGTGGTCTTTGTAAATATAAAACGATATTAACTGCAGCGTAACAGTTAAACTTCACTCTGTATATTTTAACACGGTGGTACAGGGCGTAGGCTACAGCTGAAGCGCTGTTGTCCGTTACTCGTTATCAGGGAACATATCAGCAGCTGTCGCTATTAAATTAGTTTTTATCCATGTCCACCTCACTTTCTGCCATGTTTGCTTCCTCGTGGTTGCTGCAGGTGATTTCAACGTGTACTGATGAAGCACCGCCCTAGACTCAACCCTCCGTGGGCAGTCTGTGGGCTGGCAGCAGGTTGGCTCTGAGATGTGGAAGTGCAGGTTGTAGTCTAACAGACGTCTACAGACATATGAGCCACTCTGTCCGGCGGAGATTTGAAGGGTACGTGAGAGGCGATTTCTCCTTACAGTTTAAAGTAAGGGCAGTGACACACTAATTATTGGGCATGACATACACATTTACTATTGATTGTTGGTTGAAAATCGGTAAATTTTTCCTTTAAGCTAACAGGCTATCGCTGCCGTAGATTGTTTATGGCGAAGCTTCTATGTGGATAAAATTGAGGCCAAGGCGGGAGACATGCAAAAGCATCTTCCTTGCCAAGACAAACTTTTGGTGTGGCTCTTTGCTCTTATTTAAAAAAAAAAAGTCATCCAGCTACGATTAAACTGACACTTTCCCACAGCTACATTTGAGGGAGATAGCTACAGTGGCAGCAGGGATTGGATACACTGGCAAACCTCGCCCATTACTATTGCAAACCCATACCAAAGCAGACCAGGAGAAAAGGGGAAACATCTTTTCCGTCATCAAAAGTTTTCAGTGTTGCTCTTTGCCCTTGTTTTAATAAAGGCGTGTTGTCCAGTTCTGACTAAACTACCACTGTGGCTACGTCTGAGCTAATCACTCCACTCCAGCCTTTGTATACAACCACTCACTGTACAACTAACCACCACCCCCTAACTCTCACAAACATGCAGAGGCAGGTCAGCAGAAGAGCAAAAGCACCTCTCACATCATGAAGAGCTTTTACTGTTGCTTATTCTTTCTTTCATTCAGATGTGCTCCAGTTCTGGTAAAACTGACGCTATGCTAATGCTACAGCCGAGGTAATCACCACACTTGAAGCCGCCAGTGTAAACGGCTTGTAAAAATAAACACTGCCCATAGCTACTGACGTGTTCTCCTGGTTTGGCACAAACTTTGCGGATTGGAGCTTTTCAGGATTGATTTGCCTGATGATAGATATGAAGTCTCCTAAATCCATCTGCTTTGCAAGGTCTATATTAATGTAGTGGGTATAGAAGTGATAAATATATGACTGTCATTATGTTTTTGCATACTTCCCATTTAAGGCCACCCACAGTTCAATAAGTGTAGCTCCCCCAGTGCAAATGAGACAATTAAACACTTTTATTCAAAGTGAAAGCAAAGGGGAAAATGCACCCCTGACTAAGCTGCAAAGCAGCTCTCCTGAGCTGTTTTCATGTATTTCCATTACTCATTTTTTAATGCATTTTAGAAAGAAATTGGCCCCCGCCAGAGCAAATGAGCTTTGGTGCAAAAAACATGATAAAAGCTTTAAAAGCCACATGCTGTTTGAAAGCAATTATGTGGATCCTTACAGAATTACTAGTATCCAAAGCAAAGTATAACAGGCCACTATTTCACCTCTGTTTGACCTAAGAAAAAAATAGCTGTCCCTTAAATATTATTCAGTGTTATATTCAATGTTTTTATCAAGGATTAAAATGGCTCAGATATCAATTTGGCCATGGGGCCTAAATCCTAGCCAACACAAGGCTCCCTTACCCAGCTCTGTGTAGATGTGTGAGGTCTAGAGTCTTTACAGGAAGGAGATTGTTATTCTGTCTGTGCGAGGGGTGAGCCACGTTATACGATGAAATAGGTATCACATCTGTCAGGTCTAGGCTGCTTCCAACAAGCTCCCAACTCACCGTCTATATGTGAATAGAATTATACACAGCCTACATGAGAGGAGTAGAGGCGCTGACAGCTGTTCTCCACAAACAGATCCATGACAAGAGCAAATTGCACTGAGCTGCAAACTTGTGCTGGAATAAGACAAGTGCAATATCCTTAGTGAAACCTTGAGACAGGGATGATATTCGAGGAAAGTGATGCACAATTCATGGTGCTATCAGCAATCACAATCACCTCCTTCTGAATTCTCTCCCCGGTTCATTACAAACTAATGCAGCCTGATACAACCGTCTACAATAAACCTAACCTTCATTGATCTCCAGACCATTATGTTTATTCTCTGTTGAGAGCCTGTCTCAGCACATTTCCTGCCCTCTAATAATAACCAATCACAATTCAACAAGTACAAGTACCTTTTCATCAGAAATGAAATATTATGTCCTGTGAGTCAGTCCTCCACATTTCATTCACAGATGTTGTTTTTTAAAAAGAACGTCTTAAGATGAGTGGAAACATACTTGAGAAGAATACAGCCGGAGCCAGTCGAAGGTGCTGTCCAAAACACCTGGATGCTGGTGCGTCTGCGAGGAGTGCTCTCTGTCACAGCAGGGGGGCAGTTTGTCATATACTGTGTTTCCTCCTCATCAATTATCTGGAAAAGAAACACAAACACTAAAAGATAAGAAATTCAAATAAACATCCTCAGAAAATAACATGTATTGAGCAAGCATATCAAGCATTATAAGCGGCTGAAATTTACATTAATTCCCAACTCTTGAAACACAGTAAATGATGTAAAGCCAAAAGAACCCATATGCAGAACCTGATAACTTAGAAGTTATTCCTAATTCTTATGTTTGAGTTAGAATTGGATCAGCATCTTTAACTTGTGTTGACATAAGAAATGTGGCTGGCTATAGTAGCTGAAATATCAATATGAACAGGATTCTATTGCATACAAATTTGGCAAACATATTATTTTGTTAAAAATACAAAACTGAAAGGAAACTCTTCAAGGTTTTAGAGTGAAAATCCCTTGTTATACATGATAAGCTCTGTTCATAAATATACTGGTGTTTTCCACACAGTGAGGATGAAATTTGAATGTATTTTTAGGTGAGCTTCACATGTAAACACACATTTCTTACCTCATCTTTGCCCTGTTTTTTTCTTAACCAGTCCAGATGAGTATTAAGTATTTGGCCACACCTGTTAAGTATTGAATTCAGGTGTTTCAATCAGACCTGTTGCCACAGGTGTATAAAATCAAGCACATAGCCATGCAGACTCCATTTGTGAACATTTTCTCTTAAACTCTTAAAAGACTAAAAAGACTGACACCTGAGACCCTCTAACATCTAAAGACAATTTGTCAGCAAGCCGTTGAGTTTTCAGTCTCAGACTGAGATTTTGCAGACTGTGGGTCACTAACTACAAGACTAGAGTACGATTCCTTGTGTGATTACTTCCCATCATGCATCTGATGGAAATTCATAACAACAATATTTTCTTATAATGCAATGTTTTAAATCATTTACACTAAGTAGAAATGAAAGGAAAGTTAAACACAGAAACAACTTTGCATGTTACTGCAACAACAGAGGAACTATCCCGAAAACACTTCAGAATAAAAGAACGGTATGAAAACGCGAGGCGTCTCACCATGGTAACAAACTGATCAGGCTTTTACTTTTAAAATCCAAGTGGTGATTTACAGGACCTGTCATGTCAGCCTGGAATTAATTGATAGACAAGGCACAAAAAGACACAGGTGCAGACATCTGACTGCGGCGTAAGGCGCATGGTACTAAAAATTTGCCATTAGTCTGGTGATTCCATGGCTGAAGAGTTCTGAACACCCACTGGCATTAATGTAAAAACAAAAACTGTGTGTAAGGAGCTTCATGGGATGGGTTTCCATGGCCAAGCAGCTGCATGCAAGCCTTGTATCAAGACGTCCAATGCCAAGCATTGGGTGGGGTGGTGCATTAAGCCATCTGAGAAATTTGGTGGTGGAGGGATAATGGTATGGGGCTGTTTTACAGGGTTTGGGCTAGACCCCTTATCTCCAGTGAAGGGCCATCTTAATGCTTCAGCATACCAAGACATTTTTGACAATGCTGTGCTTGCAACATCAGTGCATGACCTCATAAATGCTCAACATGAATGGGCACAAATTGGCAATGGCAATTAAAGTACATGTTTTGAATACAATGTAATTACAGTCCCTGTTGGTGTAATGGTGAGGTAGCCAAATACTTTTGTCCATATGGTGTGGTGGTAAGATACATAGACACAGACCTCCGCCACTAGCCCTATCTCCCAATAGTAAAGAATCCTTTAAAAAATTCCTGGATCCATCCCCACATGCCCCCCACCACGGCATTTGCTGATTACTCCCTCCCCGGTGGGATGGAAACACTGTGAGCCAAAGCACTGGCTTCGCTACAGGTGCCCACAGATGCACCCATGGTCTCACCAGACGACTGGAAGTCATGGCAGAGGATGAATATTCCTCTATTCCTCACAGCATTATAAGTATTCTCGCCACAATTGGCTGTCTTTCTCTCTGTTACGCTCCAACTCATCTCCTCGACCGAGCGTGCATCTTTCAAACTCTAGAAACTCCAAAACTTTGAATAGAAACACACCCAAAAATGTCCGCCATCTCCTGGTGTGAAGTGGTAATAGCACAGACCTCCGCCATTAGCCTTATATCCCAATAGTACAGAATCCTTTAAAAAAATTTCTGGATCCAGACAGTGATCCGGATCAGTCCCAAAATCTTATCAGTTCTTACTTATGCCATTTCTGACATTTCCTGAAAATTTCATCAAAATTCGTCCACAACTTTTTCAGTTATGTTGCTAACAATCAAACAAACAAACAAACAAACAAACCCACCTGATCACATAACCTCCTTAGTGAAGGTAACAATAAATGTTGCTTTGTCTTGTATCTGAAAGCATTTACATCAGGGTATCTCTGCATAAGTCAGTGCTTCAGTTGGGCCACCGCAGGTGAAAAAAATATTTGATTACACCACTGGGCAGGTCTTGAAGATTTCAAGGGCATCCCTGAAATTTAATAAGAAATTTTCATAAGCTCTTGTTTGAGACAGGCTACTGAAATTTCAAAAATGCCTGTAACTACCCTTTAAACGTAATAGTTATTCAGTCAGTCTCATTCTAGACCTGAAAAGATCTGAGACTGTCCATGTGCTGAAGTACATGGTTGAGGTATTTGACACCAAACAGCAAAGCAATTAATCCAGACTAGTGATTAGGTGACACATTGTGCTGTTCTTACACTTTCAACAATGTCTGGCAGTCTGGGGGGTTGGCTTCTACCTGGAGGGAAAAGTAGTCATCTCAGTGAAAGCAGTTTTAATGCTTTATGGATTATTTTTTAAAAGAAGTCAGTGAAATTAAATTCATTTATAGACTTAATCGGAAACATCAGATATCTGATTATGATGCTGTTATCATGAGAGCAGAAATAAGTCCCCAGACTCTTCAGTTCACCCTGAAGTCCCGCTGCATGCTGCCCTCTAAACTCATGCACACCTGAGACATTAAGCATCTCATTGATTTCAGCTGTTTGGGAAATTAGTGGAGCTGGTTGCACGAAGGAGCGCAGCCAGCAGACTAATGCTCACTGCCCAGAGACCAAGGATCTGTTTGATAGGAAGTGACATCAGGGCAGTAAAGTCGAGGAACTTTCTCACTCCATAAAGCTGTCAGCAGAGAATTTCCTTTGTCATGCCATGTTATGAATGAGCTCCCTCTGAAAGTAGACTGTGTGTGTGGATGTGCATGGCTCTGTGTGTATGTTAAAAGTCAGTGAGGGAGGGAGAAAGAGAGCCTGAGAGCTGTGTGTTTGTACAAGTGCAATGCCTGTGTGTGCAGCCTATCTCAGAATGGCAGATTACCCCCCCTCCTCCTCTTCTTCCTCCTTCTCTTGTGTTCCCATGGTTTCTAACAGGCATCCTGGGCCGGCCTGGCTGGACTGCAACACATGTTTAAACCAGCGAAGTGAAGTCTCGTGGGAATGTATTTAACACCATCTGCAAAGAAAAGCAACCAATTTGCTGCAAGATGACCTTTAGACCCATTTCTCCATATGCGTGTCTGGTGCCAGATTTTCAAAATTGCTACCAAAAGCAGACAAAAAGTGTGAAGCATGGAGAAAAGTGTGAAAGTGAATCAGAAAGACAGTTTTTTCTTTTTAAGAAATTGTGCATCCGAGTAAGAGCTTTCCTCTCTGCAGCTGCTCAGTCCTTAATAACATGGAGACTCTGGAATAATGAATGCAAATAGCATGATTTTCAGAGATTTTACTTATCAAACAGTTTCGCAGCTCTGATATCAAATCATCCTCATGAATAGTATTATGGAGACCTGCCTGTTAGGCTGAAAATCATGTCATATGTTGCACTCAATGGCACCAATTTCACTCCTCACACAAAACAATTTGCCTTTTCTTGTTCTATCACTTTCCCTGCTGAGAAGTAATGTCTCACAAGACAATACCAGCATAGCCCGCTGCTTCACGCTCTCGCCAGCTACTATACACACAGAGAGAAATGCACACAGTGGCAGCTGACCTCCCCAAGAAAAGCTCAATAAAAGTGCTTTTCATCAAGAGCAGAGCTGTCCTGAGACGGCTGGGATGGGGCACACCAGCAGATTTCAAATGAGCTGTATGTTAAATAAAGCCTGACGTCTTCTGTTGCAGCTTATTTTCTCTTTCTTTCCTCTCAATGCCTGGAGGCCGGCCCACCCAGAGCTCTTTCAGAAATGGAGGATTGGTGTGTTTGAACGTGTTTTAGTATGTGTGTCAGTGTGCTTTCTTCCCATAAAAGATATAAAGCATAAAAGACTAACTGTGCAGGTGATATCTCTTTGGACAGCGGTTTATTTTTACCTTGCTGTCACATGGTGCTTTTAACAAGACAGGTGATCATCTGCAGCTGTGAAAAGAGACCATCAGCTGGCTGGAGACGAATCAAAGGCAGGTCTCAGTAATGACACTCTCATTCTTCTTACTTTTGATGCCAACATCTGAGGGCTGCGATCACACATCTATCAAACACATCTATAATTCCCTGTGCACTCCACACTCGGCGTCATCACTCCGTGGAGTGAAATGACTGAACATGACTAAATGATGTAGTGTTTTACCCCTCTGCTCCTGATGTTTAGCACCCTGTCACACCATGCCAAGCACCGCCACATGGCTGAGGTGCACACCCAAGGCTGGCGCTAAATAACAGCAGCATGAAATCAATTGCCAAGACGGATAAAGCTGTGGAAAACCTTGTCAGTGTTTACGCTGGGGCACTAGGTGTGAGGTGAACAAAGGACAAAAAAAAAAAGTTCCTTTTTTTGTGTTGTCCCACATACAAGGTTCAGGTTCACCGAGAGTGCCACAGCAAGGCAGGAGCTGTGATCATAACAGCCTCAGGGCTGCAGCGCAAGCCTCCCCATGTATTGTACTTCAGGTTCAATAAAATAATAAGGTTTTATGTGGGAAGCCACTGAAACTGACAGTTTCTCAAAGGCTGAAAAGGAGAACACCACACACACGCTGCTGAAACTATTTAACAAGTGCTTTTTTGACAAGGTTTGCTTCTAAGAAAAATACTGTTTAATTCCTGAGAAAGGCTAAGGCATAGATTTTTAAGTGTTTTTGCCAAGATATACATCTTCATAAGGAATACATTTGTCTCCACACTGCACAGGCCTGTACTTTTATTACATTTGAGTACTTAAACCCTTAATTGCTCCATTCTTTTCGTATCCTCTGAAAAAAATTTAGTTATCTTGTGTACCGTACAAATGAATTTATTACTTTGACTAGGATGAAATAAATATTAGCTGGACACAGCAAGCTTAAAGTCATGAGACATGACAGAAACCAGTGAAAAGGAATGAATCTGGTGACTATGAATGTAAAATCACTGTCAGGTTACATATCTTTTTTCTCTCAGTGAAGTTATGTGGTATTTGTTATTATTAACCACATTCAGACAACAGCCAAATATCTGAACTATCACACTGGAGCAGGAGTTTAAATGCTGTCAGGATGCTGTTTAGCCTTTTTTCAGTGTTTACAGTAAAAATTCAAATTTAATGGCAGCTAGTAGACCTAAATAACTGAAAAGTCAATAACAAGTTAAAATTTTGAAGGAAATCAGGAAGGAAACCTTGAGGTAAAATAAAAAATTTGATGGCCTATTAGTTGTTTAATTAAATAATCACATTTACTCAGAGTAATTAGTTTTTTGGTGTACTTGTCCTTTTTTAGTACACTTTGAAATCAGTAGTTTTACTTTAACTTGAGTAAGTTTTAATCAGATAAACAGTTCTTTTACTTGAGTTCTCTTGTAGTTTTTCCACCTAAACTGTAATTCTAACACCATTCTCAGTGAAATGGCCTTCGGTGTTGGAGTTATTTGACAGTGGGAGTTCCCATCATGCCTTGGGCAGTGTTTGGATGTGTTTTATATGCGTTTAGATGCTGCCTGCTGAACCGTGATTCCTGCTTGGGTTCCTTTGCTCATGTTTCTGGAGAATTGTTCTTGTTTTCATGTGTTACACAGGTGCACCATGATTGAAGTTATCCGCTGATTTGGAGTTCTCGCCTGTGACTTCAGGTGCTCCTAAAGCAGTTTTCTCAACTGGTCAAGCATCGGGACCACCATCAACTCTTTATTGAGAAATTGCGACCAGATTTCTGATATTTTTCAGTCAATTGGATTTATTTGATGGAAATAGTATACTTTAGACCTTATAATACACTTACAAGATGTGACAAATCAAAGAGACAAGACCAGAAAAAGCCTGATTCAAAGGAGTTTTATGGACTTTATGGCATTACTTTTGCTTCCAGGAACACAACCAACTTTTGGGATTTTTGTGCTTGCCAGAGGTGACCCACCTTGCCATAGGTTTTAAAGAGTTACTAGCTGGAGATCAACCATGGAGGCATGCCTCATGGAGGCAACTATGCCCAAGGACAGGGTCCTCATCAGCATGTAAAGTCATTAAGTCAATTCTAAGCATCTACTGTCTGTTTAAAATGTGTTGAACCCCTGCAGCACTGACTCATTCAATCAGCTGAGCTGGGAGACAGATGTGAAATATGAAGAGGGTTGTTCCTGGCATTTTAAAAATTGTAACATTTAGACCAGGGTTGAGCAATTTGGGAAAATAATCTCATTGTGATTTTTATTTATATATATATATGTATTTCTCAACACACAAGCAATAAATCCTTCTACATTATAATGAACACAATATCTGGTAGAATTAACTAAGGCTGAACAACTTTGAAAGAATATCTGCAATGATTTTGATTTTGTATGATGAGTGGAGCATAACATTTCTGCCACAAAAAATGTTTTAACTGTTTTTTGACCCACATTTTAGGTTAGGAAATAGAAATATTCTGCGATTTGAAAATTGCAGTACGCTATATTGTGATTTAATCAGGACTCCATTGTCTTCATTTTGGTGGATTTGCAAACCAACTACTGCCACCTACTGTATCAGACAGAGTTCATGTGGTCGGACATATACTACTGTGAAAGCAGACCAGCGGGGGGTACAAAGGGGACAGACGTCTCTCTTATTGCATGCACTATTGAGAGGGAAAGTGTTTCAGATGTCATTCCTAGCTCAGAAGTTAAGAAGGCACTAGACTGCTAAATCACCACAGCAAACATGAACATTTAACCAGTTTCAAGTTATAGTATAACCAAGCTTCCACTCCATTTAAAAGCCAATATTACCACTATCAGGCTTTACAATTGTCCTTCTAAGTCGATCAATATTAAAGGCATGTCAACCATTAACATTGATAAAATGACTGGAAACAAGTGATGCACAGATACATCAGTTTGATGTCTAATTAATTTAATGCTTGCAACTAGCACAGCTAATTTTTGAGAAGGTCAGAAGAAGTACCATGTTGGACAAACTCTTGTCAGAGATGAGAGGAACCGTTGGTATTGTGGGATTGTTACACCAAAAGAAGTGATGAAAAAGACTTTGGCATCAGTATGGGCCGTCAGCTAAATCGTCCTTTTTAACATCAGAATCGGTATCAGCATTGGCCCTGATTTTTACAATCAGTACATCTCTACTGTAACTCGCCATCAGACATTAGATTTGGTACCATTCCTGTAGAATCATGTCACAATATTAAAAGTCATATAAGCCTGGAAGTTTCTGAAAGCCAAATAGGGATATAACGACACACTTAAAAATACAGATGTAGGATTTCTGCACTAAAATCAATTTGAAAAGAAAGAAGAGGTCTTATGGTATCAAAAGTTTTCAAAGACAGAGGAATGTTTTTTTTTATTGTAACAGGACATGTCTTTTCACAGTGGTTTGAGCTCTCAAACTCACTCCTGTATCACGGATACCCCCCCCCCCCCCCCCAAGTGAGCTGAGACCAGCACTGCTCCACTGCAGCCTCCTTCTTAATACAATTTCTTGTTTTGCACGGAGTACTTCATACAATACAGTACTTTTTTTGCAGCCGAGATGATATGCCCTACAAATAATGCAATCATTCAAGTGTCATTTTCTTTAGAACAGTTAAAATCTTACTTTCCTTGTTTTTTTTCTTAATCAAAATCAGAATGACATAAAAAAAAAGATCACTCCATTCAATACAACAATTCAAATCAAATTTGCAATACAAGTCAACATAATCACAATTAGCTATATTTTCAAAACTGGCAACATAATATAGTGTTTAGTATAATATAGAATGATTTATGGCTTGTGTTTGTTGAAAAATATGTACAATTGGCAACTTAAAAATTAATCACATATTAAATTGCATGATTAGAGGAAATTCCATATTACGGTCCCAGGATATACTCTTCCAGTGTAGATGCACATTATCGGACCGCTTCAAGCGCGAACATGGAAGTGCATTTTCAGTGCATTTCTCCTTCATTATGGGAAATTTATGAGTGAAAACAAAATGTTGGTTTTCTGTTTGGAAAGAAGTAAACACTGAAGTAAGGCAGAGCTGTGGAGTGCTGGTCGTCTTATCATGTTATTGTTTTGGTTGTGAGCCCTCTGGTGGCAGAATTTTACATCCAGTGCATTTAACTTATTATACGTTATGTATCACAATTACGGCATGTATGAAGGTACTGGATATAGAATACTCTTGAATCACAACTTTAATGTTTATCTAATTTATAAGGATAACTTATGACAAAATGTGATTTTTTTATTTCAGTTCTTCAGCAACGATGAATATAAGGATCCTTTTCCTTGATCTTCCAAATGTAAGCATTACTTTTGATAGTTTGCTTCATTTCTTCAGCATCTGATGTCACACAGAGTGAGGTCAACAGTAGATAGCGCCTTCTAGTGATAAAAATGGAGTACTGCATTATAAATGTGTATCAGATTAATTCTAATCATCCATTGCATCGATTTCTCATTGTAACATGAGCTGTTTTTCCGGTTATAATGCTTATATTGGGGCAGCTGTTCAAAAATCAAGACAGCATCTGGGTTTTCAATCCTTAAAGTGACAAATGCTCTCTTTGATTTATGATAAATAACATCTACAGACATTATCTCAAGCCACACAGGGGGCATGCTTGTGATTGTTCAAATATTCATTGATGATACCTCCTACAGTTGGACCACTCCAGCTGAACCTGCTGTCACCTCAATCACTTTATTGATCCTATAGTACTCTATTGTGTAACAGCATGTACTCTTAGCATAAATGACAACGCAGCGAAAGACCAAGGAAGATCAAGGAGCACACATATCACATACAACATCCACAGCATGATTGAAAGTGCTAAGTGAGAAAATCTTTAAGTCATTATAAATAATGCATAGCACAGTGCTAACATAAACT
The DNA here is from genome assembly GCF_018320785.1 of Cheilinus undulatus. Lineage (NCBI taxonomy): Eukaryota > Metazoa > Chordata > Actinopteri > Labriformes > Labridae > Cheilinus > Cheilinus undulatus. Next base: position 17,112,112 of record NC_054865.1, read on the forward strand.
CCATCCAGCATCTCAAATGTACCAGTTTTTTCACTTCCTGCATGCATGAGCACATACAAATTAATCCTCAGATGCCATATTTTCATAGCCTTGCAAAACACGGCAATGGGATCTGATCTGAGGGTACTATCTATTCATATGCTATATATCAAGCCTATTAGAGGAGGAGAGGTGAGAAAAATCACACTCTGACATGTGAAGACAGGAAATCTGTACGAAAGAAATGTGTGAAGACCTCCTACCTCCACATCTACTGTAAGATCTGGCTATTTTGTCACTCACTACACACACACACACATCACATACAGTGCTCATGTCAGAGTCCGGGGGGGGAGATAATAGTGATAAAACAGTTACATCATAATTGGTTGGATTAGGATGAATTCATTCATTAGAGAGAAAAGAACATGAATGTGTTTTTGTACAGTCTCGTGTCATTTGCTGCAACCTTACCTGGAAATTTCCAGAGTAGTCCTCGTCCTTGTCTCCCACTGCACCCTCCTTTAGGGCGATAAGGGTGAACCCTCTGAAGTAGGAGGGGCTGGATGCAAACAGAGTCACTGGATGGAAGCAAACAAGAGTAAGGGCAGGCATCCAGTAAAACAGCAATCATGATTACTTGATAATCATCTGCCAGCCTGGGTTGTCCTCTGGTAAAACAGCCTAATATTATGTCCTGGAGTAAGTGTAATTATCTTTTTTATGGAGAAATATATAATTTGTTCTTGAGAATGGTGCTTGGATAGCTGATTCAAGGGTTCATTATCAGTCTGGCAGATTTTCTACAATATAATTTTCTTTCAGTCATTTTCCAATCAAATTTTTCTTTCCCTATAATCAACAATTCGTTCATAAGACTTCAAAATGACTCATAGAACAGTTAAAGGCTTTAATGAGAAAAATCACAATTTCCAAATCCATATTTGCCTTGATCGATTTTTGATGCTGTGAAACCAATCACACTTTAATCTATCTGGAGAGAACTGACCAACCGCAGAGCAACATATTGTCGAAACAAGAACAGCATGAACATTTGATTAACAGAGCAGATGGCACGTGTTCATTAACAGCATCCATTAACTTTTAGTTTTAACGAACGCAAACCGGGCACTGCTGCCTCTATAAAAACGTCTTTGACCAGTAAAAAAAGATACGATAAGAGTTTGCAAGGGAATAATTTGGTTACTTTTAGGGTGTCATTTCATTGTTTGTATTTAAAAAGCGCAAATGCGCAGCCAACTGTTGTGGAGGATGATCTTTCATAACAAGTAACTTTGTTATGCTTGACATCTGAAGCAACGCTTCGTTTTAGGTAGACTCTAGAAACTAATGTTAAGTTTGCACAGCCTACTTATTAGTAGCCTGTTTAATGAATCGCTCGCACGGTGCCTACAAACTCCGTGCGTAAACCTCGCGCATAAACACCCACCTCTGTACGTGCTCCCCGGCTGATAGTTCTCCGGGTCTCCCTCAACGCGGAGGCGAAACTCGTTGTTGACCTCCTTCCTATTGCTCTGAGCCCGTAAAATCCGGCTACAATACCCGTCTGCCTTCCCGGCTCTCTCGGAGGGCTCTTCCGTGAAGGCAAACGTATTGCACTCTGCAAACGAGACGAAGCAGAGCAGGAGCAAAACGCGAGAATGTAGCCAGGTAGCTGTCATCGTGAAGGTTTCCGACAGCCAAGTTAATGCGCCGAGATGAAGGGGGGGTGTTCTCTGGGAGAGAGGAAACGCACGTCAGACTCCTGTTTCGTTTTCGCTCTGTAACTGGAGATAAACTTGCAAACTGTTGAAGTAGACTCGCGATCTGCTAGGAGGGTAGATCCATCCTGGTGTGACTGGCAGAGAGGAGGAGGACTGACTGGGATCCGCTGTGCTCTCTCAGTCTGAGAGGACTGCACACTGCGCGCAGCTGCTGAGACTGAAGCGGAGTGAGAGGGGTCCGAGAGAGGAAATGTCCAAGAGAGAGTGAGCGATGTGTGCGTCTGTCTCCAGGGCAGCAGGAGCACACAGCTATTTACAAACCAACGAGGAGGAGAATCCTCTGAACCAACAGACTGGAAACAAAGACAAACGTTTCCACCAATGAGTGCAGAGAGGACGTTTGACAATCTTGGACTGAACTCCCAGTATGTGTGTGTGTATGTGTCTCATCACTCAAGACGACATGAGCACACACAGACAGACACAAAAGAATTAATAAGCATGGTAAACGGTTGTCTAGGCAACTAATTAAACAATAAGTGAGAAATTCACTGGCTGGTCGCTTGTGCACTAAAGTCAATTGATGACACTTTAACAATCTAACACATTTTGTCCTGATTCATGAGGAAGATCAGGAAGCAAAGACAAATGACAGTCATGTCTCACCAAAAGTCTGTCATAAATTGCTGCAGCCAAATATTCAACTCCTAATTAAGTACACTTATAAGCAGCAAAGTTTAACCTCACAGAGTTTTACTTATGCAGCATCTACAGTCATGGACGAAAGTGTTGGCACGCCTGGAATTTTTCCAGTAAATATACCATTTCTCCCAGAAATTGTTGCAGTTACAAATGTTTTTACATGTGTTTATTGCCTTTATGTACACTGGAAAAACAAAAAAAAATCCAAAGAAAAAAGACAAAATTGACACAATTTTACACAAAACTCAAAAATGGGCCGGACAAAATTATTGGCATCCTCAACTTAATATTTGTATGCACATCCTTGGAAAAAAATCACTGAAACCAATCGCTTTCTATAACCATCAACAAGCTTCTTACACCTCTCAACTGGAATTTTGAACCATTCTTCTTTTGCAAATTGCTCCAGATTTCTCAGATTTGAAGGGTGCTTCTGGCAACAGCAATTTTGAGATCTCTCCATAGGTGTTCAATGGGATTTAGATCCGGACTTACTGCTGGCCACTTCAGAACTCTCCAGTTCTTTGTCTCCAACCATTTCTTGGTGCTTTTTGAGGTATGTTTGGGGTCATTGTCCTGCTGGAACACCCATGACCTCTGATGCAGACCCAGCTTTCTGACACTAGGCCCTAGATTGCGACCCAAAATTTTTTGATAGTCTCCAGATTTCATGATTCCTTGCACACAGTCAAGGCACCCAGTGCCAGAGGCAGCAAAACAACCCCAAAACATCTTTTAGCCTCCACCATGTTTGACTGTAGGTACTGTGTTCTTTTCTTTATAGGCCTCATTCTGTTTTCTGTAAACAGTAGAATGACAGGCTTCTCAAGAAAGCTCTACCTTAGTCTCATCTGTCCTCAAAATGTTCTCCCAGAAGGATTGAGGCTTATGTTTGCAAACTCCAGTCTGGCTTTTTTATGTCTCTTTGTCAGCAGTGGGGTTCTCCTCGGTCTCCTGCTATAGCGCTTCATCTCATTCAGATGACGACGTATGGTCCGAGCTGACACTTTTGCACCCTGAGTCTGCAGGACAGCCTTAATTTGTGTGGAAGTTGACTAAGGATGTTTATCCACCATTCCAACTATCCTGCGTTGCATTCTTTTGTCAGTTATTCTCTTCTGTCCACGTCCAGGGAGATTAGCCATAGTTCCATGGGTTATAAACTTCTTGATTATATTACACACAGTGGACAAAGGGATTTCAGGATCTCTGGAGATGGTCTTGAAACCTTGAGATTGTTCATATTTTTCCACAATTTTGCTTCCTAAGTCCTCAGACAATGCCGGGCTCCTCTTTCTCTTCTCCATGCTTGGTGTGACACACACAGGCACATAACACAAAGGTTGAGTCAACTCTTATACATTCTAACTGGCTTCAGGTGTGATTTCTAGATTGCCAGCACCTGTTACTGCCACAGGTGAGTTTAAATGAGCATCACATGCTTGAAATAAAATGATTTACCCACAGTTTTAAAAGGGTGCCAATAATTTTGTCTGGCCCATTTTTTTGAGTTTTGTGTAAAATTGTGTCAATTTTGTCTTTTTTCTTCAGATTTTTGTTGTTGTTGCAATGCACATAAAGGCAAAAAACACATGTATACCAAAAACATTTGTAATTGAAACAATTTCTGGGAGAAATTGTGTATTTTCTGGAAAAATTCCAGGGGTGCCAATACTTTCGTCCATGACTGTATGTGTAGGATTAAATACAAATAAATGCACAGTGTGTTACTAAGTTGCATTTCTCTTTTCATTCCATGCTCACTTTACAGAGATTCAGTATTTTTTTGTCATCTTTAATAAACCATTTCAACATACAGTGTAAGAATGTGTTGAAGGAAGAGGTTTGACATTACAGGATAACATTCTATGTCATTAATACTCCTGACAGTGTCAAAGGAAAGTGCAGAATGCAGACTCTGGGGAATTATGTCATTTGCCAGTGGTGGACTCAGGATTTTTAAGGGGCAGGGGTAAAAAAAACATTAAAAAGGGCACCAGTGTGTGTGGTGGGGTACCAGCATACAAAACAATTGAAACAAAAAGTGGATTTATGGAAAAATAGTCAGAAATCCTAGCTTAATTTCTGTTTTTTGTTTGTTTGTTTTGTTTTGTTTTGTTTTTTTGTGGTTGTACTTACCACATCTTTAAAAAAGTAAAAAAAAATGTGAGGAATCATGAGCTATTAAACCATACATTATACAAAGAAACATGAGTAACTATAAACTTCATACCAGGGGGTTTCAATGTGTGGGAGAGTGAGCTGCCCCCAAGAGAAAAAAAATTCTGTGGAACCCCATAAAGAATACGATTTAAAAGGGACATATTTTACCCTTTTAAGACAAGTTTATATTGTTCTCAGAGGTCCCCAAAACATGCCTGTGAAGTTTGTTGCTGAAAAAACACTCTAGTTATGCATGTCTGTTTCAGCCCTGCTCACAAAAAGCTGTTTCAGCTGTTTTAAATGTCACTGAGCTGTCTGACTACTGACCACTGACCACACCCATCTCAAGAAATGGACGTGACATTCCAGTTGATACAACTTTACAGACACTTTTCAACAAAGTTTAGGACCTGACTGGGATTCAAACCATCAGTGTCCCAGATCAAAGTCAGCAGGGTAACCACTGAGCTATCCAGCATCTCAGCTGGCAGCTGAGAGAAGGGTTAGGAGACGAGGGTAGAACTTTCTTCGAAGCAGGGAGGGCCAACCGAACCTGGGGGCGGTGCTAACTCCCCACATGAGGTCATGGGGGGAAAATCTGAGAATGGCTTGTTTCAGTACAAATTTTGATCTGCATACAGTACAGTACAGTATGTCTTTAAAGATCAATTTTCAGGCAATCAGTTATTTGGTTTCAGTAATGAACTTATTGCTGATCATTATGCTTCACACTCTAATTTAGTGGGAACTGAGTTTGCATCTATCCAGCTAATGCAGGTTTGCATAACTGCTGATCATCCTCCACCTTCAGCCTTGCCTGCTACTTGCTTTTGGTCATTGTTGGTGCCAAAACCTTGCACCTGCAGAGGCTGTCTTAGCATATATGCTAAATGTTTCAGCTACCTTCAGTGACCAAAATTACTTTTACTTCCTGGTTTGTCTCAATATGACCACATTGTTTGCAATTAAATTAAACACTGTGGCTGTTCAGGACTAATGCAGGAAAATCCTACCTTTAATAATCCAGTCTAGTATAGTCTCTACATTGATTATAGATATGTCCATTTTGCCCCAGGCACAGCAGAAGTAGCAAAGCACATCACCTGTTTTTCTGGTTTATGCGTTTGAGCCTCTCCTGAAGTCCTGTGGTGCCCCCCAGAGGAGGCCCACCTCACATTTGAAAACCGCTGCCTTCTACTCAGGGTTTAGTCAGGATGGGGTTAAGGCTCATTAACGCTATACATTTGAAACTGACATTCATTTGAACAGATCTGTCAGTCCATACTCTGTAAGCTTTGAGAGAACGGAAAAAATATTGATGAAATGAATGCAGATACTGTCCAAACGTTGCAATACCACCACTTGTTGTGGGGGCAGAGTGGAGCAATTTAGCTATAAGTTAAGCCAAAGTAGCATAACATAACAAAAAAGAATGTTTTCGAAAATGCAGGAACTTAATCAAACTTTTTTATAAATTTTTGCTGTATAGGCCCAGAAACAGGAAACTACAATAAAACAGCTAGGTAGCAACCTCTGAGTTGAGGAGGTCCTTGTGAGGCAGTGAACTCTAATGTTCACAGATACTTGTATGCATGACAGCTGTGCTTTTGGCCATTTGCTGAAGACATCGGTGACCATGTTTGGGTGAATGGGATGTCCTTTTCAACAGAAAACAGCACATGATGACAGTGCCAGTCTTCCCCTCATCTGCTTGTGAGGTGGGTCTTGATCAGCATCATTTTGGAGAATAAGTGCTCTTTTGAAGCAGCTGCCACTGTCAACATGGCTTGATCGTGGGAAGAAAAGGCTCTTAATCTCATTTTGTCCTATAAGAGGGCACCTTGGAGGGCATATGATCATGCCACAGAAAGGGTTCCCGAGAGGGCACTTTATCGTTTATCACCTGTGGTACTTCATTTTGTCTTGTGTACCATAGGAGCACCCAAGAGGGCAAGCTCACTGAGTTTTTTTTAACATTAGGGCACCAATGACCTCCGAGTCCACCAGTGAAATGACTATAGCTAGCTACCCTAAGAATGTAAACATGTCAGCATAACAATGTATGTGTCATTAATGTGTCATTATACCTGTAATGCACCAGGCAGGGCAACTTTATTTACAGAGCACTGTTCACACATAGATCAACTCCAAGTGCTTTACACAGTTAAACCAGAGGACTTCTAATATTAAAGCAAAAATATGTACCTTATACGGTTTCAAACTGTACTTTCAAAGTCATACTAGGACCTTTCAAAAGGGAGAATGGTGTCTATCCCATTTCCACAGTCAACCCAGCTACTGCCAGCACTATTTAACTCTGGCAGCAGATCTTGATTCCCTTGCAAGTGCTCATAACTTTATAGCTCTAGTTCACACAACTTCCACTAAAACAAGCAAGTAAGGCTGTCTTGGTTCTGTTTGATACAACTACTGATGCTAAGAGACACAAAAATGATGGACTGATGAACCAAACAAAAGCCAGACTAGACTACTTTTGGAAAGTCTTCAGCATGGTGGCAAGTCTTTTAAAACCACTGGTTGCAAATCTGACACTGAGCTACATTGCTGATGCAAAAATCTATTTTTTTTAATAAAAGTCACACTGCTCCACCAACAAGCAGTTAGCAAACATCAGGCTGCATGTGCTAAAAGAGCCATATTGCAGCCACTAATATCAGAGTCAAGCTCAGTGCATGTTGACACACGTCTATCACTCTGAAAAACCTGATTACAAAACATATAATAAAGCCCCTGATTAGATGCAAGGACAGCCAGAGCAGGAACTGGGTTGTGTCAATCCTCCTTTCAGTCCAATGGTGCCCTCAGGTGGGCTCACTGCCATCATATATATGCCTTACTTCAGCCTCAATTTTTGACCCCAACATGCCCAAAAGTTGTGCACAGTACTTTATTTTCCCATAAAGCCCACTGCTTTAAATTCAATTGCCTCTAAATAGTGTGTCACATGAAATACATTAACAACAGGGCGAAGGCTACAATGGACAGGAAGTTCAGTTCAAGTGATTTATGTAAGCTATACTTATGAAAACTTGAAATGCAAACAAAAAAGAAAACAGCAAACCACTCAAACCCTTGTAAGAATGATATGCTTTCCAAACCGTCAGTTGAAATATATCTTAAAATCTCCTCTTATGGTGGGTACTTAGATAATGAAAACAGAGGTACTTTGAGATTTCTATGAGTCTTAGCATCCCCTCTATTGTGATGAAAGAAAAAAACAAGTAGTGATTCGAGAGCAAGGTTTCACTCATGAAGCCATTAAAAGAAAGTCATGCAGTGGCCCACACTATTTAGTATTGATTTATTGACTGACTTTTCCAGAACTAACCGCTTCAATATTCCAAAGTATATTCTTCAGCTCTGTAACAAAATCATTGTTGTAATGGAGGCTTCAAATCCTGCTATTCAGACAGCCTCGACCAGTTTCTGCTCATTTAATGATTGCAGAGCTGGCCTTGAAAACATAATGGGTGTTTGGACCAAGCGATGGAAAAAACAGGAGACTAATCACTTTTTAATTCATCCTGTGGTTGGCTTTGTTTTGACCCTCTGTGTTTCATTAACAGGCAGAGAAATTAAAAAAGAAGTCTCTCCTGGTTGCTTATTGCTTTCCTCTCTTGTTGCTGTCCTTTCTTCTTTTCAGCTTTTTTCTTCCATCTTTTCAGCGCACATTGGTTTTGACAGCTGTCGTTTCAAAAGGAGTTTTTGAATCAGTGAGTAAAAAAACATGACATAGAGAACACCAACACAAGAATGGATGTGAAGCATTAAACTGAAAGGTACTGATGCAGGCCTCAGCTTTTTTTCTCTTTTAGCTTATAAATTTTGCTTAGGTGGTCGGCCGCATTTTATCCGTTGTGACATTTCCTTGCAACACCTTCAGAGTTTATTTCAGTCTTCAAAAGGTTCAGCAGGCATGTAATGAGAATGTAACATCTTCTGATGGGCACTGACAAATGTGGAGTGGCTCTGCTCTGTGCATCCACCGCTGGGCTGATGGATGGATGATGGGGAGGAGAGAAACAGAGTCTGGAAAGCAGAACGTTACACCAGCAGGTGTCATGAAAGCATTTTGCCTCACAGTCCTGCTGAGCTGAATCTCTACAGCGCTGTCAGTCCTCGGGTTACTACCTGCCTTCTTACAAAATTGACTATGTATCAGAGGAATATCTGCAAGATTCCTACATTACCTGATGCCAATGCAAATCAAAAAGGTACCCTGTTTTTCAGAAAATGGAGAGTAACAAGTACTTACATGAAAAATACCAGCTTTAGATGTAAGGGTCTCATTGCTTTCAGCATAGGAAGCTTGAAATGATAAATATTCATACAGTACTCCCCCTATATTCACCCCCTAGGATGTTTTACCCTTTTACTGATTTTACAAAGGAATCAGGGTCAATATAATTTGGCTTTTTTTGAATTAACCAAAATGCAAAAATGCTTTTCAATTTCAAAGTGAAAACATATTTCTAAAAGTGATGGTAATTAAATAAAAGTAAAATAAGTGACTGCATAAATATTCATCTCCTTCAAATCAGTAGATGCACCTTTGGCTGCAATCACAGCTCTGAGTCTTTGTGGTTAGGTCTCAATCAGGCTTGCACATTAGCCGTTGTGATTTTACTCCACTCTTGTTGGCAAAACTGCTCAAACTCTGTCAGGTTTCTCAGGGTTCAGGCGTGAACATTCACCTTGTTGCCTTTAAACCATTTCTGTGTATCTTTTGCTGTATGCTTCCGGTCATCATCTTGCTGGAAAATAAATCTCCCAAACTGTGGTTCTCTTGCAGACTGAATTAGATGGCCCTCCAGGATTTTCATATATTTTGCCACATTAATTTTACCCTCCACCTTTACAAGCATTCCATTGTCCTATAATTGGGATGGTGAGTTTTTGGAGATGTGAAGTGTTTGGTGACCACCAAACATGTCTTGTCAAATTGCCAAAGGCACCATTTTAGTCTCATCAGACCAAAGAACTTTCTTCCATTTAACCATGGAGTCTCTCTCATGCCTTCTGGTGAACTCTAGTCGAGATTTAATACTCATTTTCCTCAATAGTGGCTTCTCTTTGCCACTCTCCGATAAAGCTTTAACTGGTGAGAAGGTGTCTTGTTGGACTCTCTTACTAGTCTCCTTCTTTGAACGCTCACTCAGTTTCTGAGGACAGCCTGATCTAGACATCATGGGCCATATTCCTTCCATTTCTTGATGATAGATTTAAATGAACTCTGGGGGATGTTCAGTGTCTTGGAATATTTTTTGTGTATCCATCCCCTTACTTGTATTTTTCAATAACCTTCTCTCAGAGTTGCTTGGGGTGTTCTTTTGTCTTCATGGTAAAATGGTAGTCAGGAATACTGACTGACCAGTGACTGCAACTTCCAGACACAGGTGTCTTATACTACAGTCACTGGAGGCACATGTATTGCACTCAAATCATCCCCATTTCACTAATTGTGTGACTACCAGCACCAGTAGACTGGGTCTCTGTTGAATTAGGTCAGTCACTTAAAAGGGGATGAATATTTATACAATCACTTATTTTACATTACATATTTTTGTTTAATCAACATTACTTTGTAGAAATCTTTTTTCACTTTGACATTAAAGAGGTTTTTTGTAATTCTTTTGTCTAAAAAATCCAGACTGACCTTGATTGATTTATAAAATCAATAAGAGGGTAAACCATTGAAGCAGTATTAATTTTGGCAGCTATTTTTAATTGAAGTTTTAGTTTTAGTCTTTAAATGAAATGCACTTTAGTTTTAGTCACATTTTAGTCGTTTCTGCCCCTTTTAGTTTTAGTCCATAAAAAGTCCTCACATTTTAGTCTTTACTTTAGTCCAAGCATTTTTTTTTCTTGCCTAAATTTGGTACCAAATCATGGTAGTGTGTTCTCTGCACCCCGCCAAACCTGCGGTCCCTGCTTTCTACAGCTGAGAAGCAGAATAGCTACTGCTGCATTATTTTTTGACACAGTGGAGAAATATCACAGATTCTGAATGGCCAACAAAAACTAAATTACATTTTAGTGTAGTTTTCGTTATTTTGACAAAAAACAAACTTAGTTTTTGTCAATTGTAGTCATCACAGATCTATTTTTGTTAGTCTTAGTCTAGTTTTTGTCATCGAAAAAAAGGCTGTCAGCGAATAGTTTTAGTCATAATATTAGTCAGCAAAATTAACACTGCATTGAAGGGGGTGGAAACTTTTTACAGGCACTGTATGTATGTACGTGCTGTACGGAATCCCTATATTAGATACATGAAACAAAAATCCAAAAAAGGACAATACTCTGGGAGGTTTCAAGCTGACAACTTCTGAATAAAAATAAACACAATATGAGCAAAGAAATTGCAATGTAACCTGCTGAATATGGATTGCGACAATCTTCTTTCTGAAAAACAGCCTGGCATTTTTTTTCCTTACTCTTGCTGAGAAGATGATGCCTCTGTGTTTTATTGCTTTATAATGTAAAAGAAATAGCCTGTGACCAAGGGAAGAGGCTTTGAATGCCCAAACCAGTCAATAAAACTTGAGCGATGAAGTTGAATGAGTTATGAGCTGTCATTACCTCAAAAACTATTCTGAGCTGCCCTTGAGCGAGACACTTAGACCCCCAGAAAGCTCCAGGGGAGCAGCTCTGAGGCAACAGAAGAGCCCGTGGATGCTCTGCATCACTAACAGGTACATGTGAGGAGAGGTAGGGATGTGGGAACAGAAACACTTAAAATAGCCTTCACTTTGAGCTGACCTTTTCTGGAAAAACAAAAATCATTACACTTAAACTGATTTGGATTCTGCTCTGTGGCACAGAGTTAAGTATGTAAAAAGCTTGAGGCTGGCTGACAAGCTGATAACAGTGATATCTGTAGAGAGTAATAAAAATGTCACCAGCTTTTGCCTCCCTCAGTAGACTTTTTATATTTTAGTTCCTGCCTTAAAAGTAAAAACTTTAAAGATTCATGGCTTATGTTTGGAAAAAAAAGGGAGTTTTCTCACTGCTGAGATGAGTCTGAAGAACACATGGTCTGTGATTGTGGTATCAGCACATGAGGCTGTTGGTCCGGACACCCACTGTGTGTTTTTCCTCTGTAGTGCAGCTACTGTCTGCTGGTTTCCTCTGAAGTACGCTGTCTTCGGCCACATCTAAGGGACCAAATCACAGCACGGGTTTCAAACAGAAGTTCCTACAAAGTCAGACAGGCACAGATACACATTTTAACCCCCGCCCACCACCTCAGAAAACCTGTGGTTTCGTTTGGCTGCAGGTTAGGAAACATTTTGCCCAGCTTATTTGCTTTTTATTCCAGGGCTCGATATGACACATAGCAAAGATTTATTTCTCAGAGGTTGGCATTTTGAGAAATATCCTCATATGCTTCTTGCTCAGAGTTATTTGAAAAGTTAGATAGCACTATGATGTTTATTTATCATACATAACTCTCAGTATCAAGAGGTTAGCAGGAGTCAACAAAAAGGCTGAAGAAGGAGGAAACTGCAGACCGTCTTTACCACATAAACTTCATGAAAATATTGCAGACATGCCATAAACTCGGGTCATGGCCTGACAGACATAACAGACTTCCACGAAGCTATGAGATCAATCTCTGCAACAGATGCTTTACAATACGCCTAAATATGAAGCCAATTTATTGGGTTAAAACAGAGCATGTGTTTTTTTCTTAACAAGAATATTTTACATAACATAGGCCAGTCTTCCTGGGTTCATGATAAAACATAACAAAACCTGATCTTATCTTCCCTCAAAAAAAAAACAAACAAAAAAAAAAAACAGAATACTACAGTACCCATGAACTAACAACGTTAACTGCGGTGCATTGTGGGTATTGCCAAACAAGTGCTGCACTATCTGTAATACGATGGTAAATTTTCAGTAAATTAATTCAACCAGTGTGAGGGATGCCAGAAATATTTAAATGAAGTCTAGTTCTGTTTAATCTACCCAATGAAACCAAGTTGGCTTAATTTGAGATCACATGTATTTCAAAGAAAAAAATAAGAAATTCAAACAAAGACCAGTTTTGTTCCGTCTACTCAAAAATGTGAGTTAATGGTACTTGTATTTTTTCATGAACAAAAAAATGATTAGTTTCAACAAAGATGAATCCGGTTGATCTACATAAAAATGTATGCAAAATGATGTCTAGGTCTATCTTTAAGTAGATCTGGTAGCACATTTATATCAGTGTGAGGCAGACCTCTGGTGCCTATTGGTGGCCAATGCCAAACCGCGACGCTAACCTCGACTGTACAGTGGGTGCAGATCCAGAAATCAAGAAATAAGCTCACTGGTCCAGAAATCTACTGTGACTAAATTTCAGAGTTTATTTCTGACAACTATGTTTTTAAATGGAAGCACTGCCAGGGATTTTGCAGTGCACCTCAAGTGGACACTTAAGGAACTGCAGATTTTTGCACTTTAGCATTGGCTTTGTTTTCAATGCTGTAGGCTGTTGATTGCCAGCCAGAGCCCTTCTGCTTATGTATTGGCTCCAAATGATGTCAACAGTGCAAAATATCAGGACCTGTTACAGGGGTAACCTTGTAAAGCAGATGGACTTGCCAGATTCCATCTCTGTCATTAAGTACATCCATATTGAAAAGCTCCAGTCCACAATGTTTGTGCTGAACTGAACACTGTTCAGACCAATCAGTGTCATTTGAGGAGAACGAGGTGGTAGCTACAGGTGGGGTTTAGTTGTACTTGAAGCCATTTGTGGTGATTTTTAAAAGAATTAAAACAACACTAATAGCTTTTCATGATGTTTAAGATGTTTTCATTCTTCTGCAGACCTGCTTCAGCACAAGTTTGTGAAAGTTACAGAGGAAAAGGGTTAGTTGTTATGTGAGTGGGTAAATACAATGGCTGCTAGTGTAGTGATTAGCTCGGACTTAGCCACATCGTAACTTTGTCAGAACTGGACATCATTTCTTTGTTAAAGCAAAGGCAGAGAGCAACACTGAAAGCTTGCCATGATGGAAAAGATGTTTTCGCTCTTCTCCCTGTCTACTTTAGCATGGGTTTGGCAAATGAAGCACTAGAAATTCTTCAAATAAATGATGAAAATAAAAAACTTTTTTTTACAACAATCAAGCCCTACCTTTTCACATGGGTATTTTAATGACAAATCTATCCCATGGTCTATTGCTGTGATACTCAACTAGTGGCTCCTGGGCCACATGTGGCTCTTTTGTGACTATTTGTGGTTCTTTTATTTCTTACTTGTCGCAATAAAATAATGAAAAAATATTTTCACAGACAGTTATTGTCAGAAATGTCTAACTAGTCACTTTTATCCCAGGTTTCATGCTGTTCACTCGTTCATTTTTTTTAAAACCCAGTTTTAAAAGCAGCCATGCTCCCAAAAGCTTTGTGGCAAGTTCAGTTTGATTTTTAAAAATCAAATCATCACCTATTTAAACAAACAACACACTCTTCTAACTGCTTTACATCCATGGCATCAGTAAAAATCTTCATCAGCATACATAATGCTTTTCACTCCAAAATAAACTATTCATTTTTGTATCCAGGAAAGAAACAGATATTTTAGAGTTGTGGCTCTAATACGGTGTTCTTTGTCAGTGTGGATCCTAATTGGGCAAGTCAAAGGTCACATATTTTACCCTTTTAAGACAAGTTTGCATTGGTTTCAGAGGTCCCCAAAACATGCCTGTGAAGTTTTTGAGGGGAAAATCTGAGAATGGCTTGTTTCAGCACACATTTTCTAAAAGGTGAAGAGCTGGGGTGGGGGGGACTGATTCTTGGGGGGATTGTGGACAGACTAGGGGCACATATTTTACTAGAAAACCCTGAAAAAGTGTATTTTGCATAATATGTGGCCTTTAAGTACCACTGGTCTATTGTTTTAGAATGAATGGACATCAAATCAAAGTTATTCTAAAAAATATGAGACTTTATCTCTCTTCTTTTTTTCACCAATTCCCAATTTTATATTTTCACTTTATATGGTGTAAATCCTTTTCTTATTATACGTCATGTACGTTGTTTCTAATGACAGTGCTATGAGTAGGACAATTTTTATGTCTCTCTGTTGCTTTTATGCATCACTGGCATTATATATGATTAATCAGCCCCTCTGTGTTTCTTTTCAGCACATGATTGTTTCAATTTCAGTGCGGACGTTCCTAACAGCGCTCTGTCTTAGTTTGGTTCTGTGTGCAACACAACCCTGCAGTCTTATGACTTTATATGGGCATTAAAGAAGTGTTTCTCTTTACAAAGCAGGTAAAAAGAATGCCTTCATAAATCTGCATAAAATTTTTTTTCAGATCTTCTAGAAATCTTATAGGAAGACATTTTCGAATGGGGTCTAGTGGTCTTAACAGTTGACTGGCAAAAGTTCAAAAGCAAAAAAACTACTTCAAAAAGTAGTATTCCTTTTTTCAAGTTTTGTTAATTTTTTGTTTAATTTGCTTTTATTGCAGATCCAAGGACTGCTGGGGTGGGGGGTGGGTGTCTTTTTTTCACAGTAACTCATATACATTATTATTGATGTACTTAAATGTGTAAAAACCCAATAGAATTGTCTGTTAAAAAAAAAAAGTTAAAAAAGCCCACTCTTCATTTAGAGACTACCACCGAATACGTTAAACTGTTTTACAACACTCTATAAACTGCTGCTACTTGTGTCATCAACATTTTCTGTTAATGCATGAGTAAATTCACATGATACTTATGCATCAAATACCGTATTTGTTTCAGACAGCGTCCTACATTATATCTGCATGAATGGTACCGCTATCCACTCTTTCCTCCAAACGCACCAATAAATGTCTCTTCTACTACACACGCCTTTGAAAAAGAAACCCCTGGTGATTTGTTGTTTCCGAGAGGAATAGAGGTCAAGAGGGAAAATCAAATTAGGCTCTCATTTGATCATGCGAAAAAGGAGAGCCTGCTCATTAAACAGCCGAGCCCCCCGCTGCTGAGCCATTACAGCCATATTTACCATACGGTGGCACTAATGCAGAAAGCCTGAGAGTATCCACTCTGTACTTTCCACTTAATTTGAGGGAGAAAGAGAAAAAGTTGAAGGGCACAGACAGGAGTTAAGGATGAAAACATATCTGAGTCCCATCACAATGCAGTAATCCTGAGCTTTTATTGCAATAACGTATAGCCTTCATTATTTCACATCTGCACGCTGAAATTTATGAGCAGCACTGACTGACATATCCTGAACTTTAAAGGATTTACAGTCCTTGGTGTTTATATATAATAGGTTCTGATGCCACACTGCACAGCTCAGCGTTCTTGGTCTGCTTACAGAGTTAATGTCTTTATTTCCACCCAGGCTTCATGCATCCTGGCCCCCGTCTACTGCTGTGGAGGTAATGCATTCTGATGCCCGTCTAAAAGCCTGAGTGAAACATGTGCTGTTGGGAGGCCAGCTATCGTACGGGGGCCATCACAAATGATTACAGTCAGCCAGAGGGTGACAGGGATAGCCAGGTGCTGGGGCCTGCTGAGGCATTACTTATTGAATCCTGTCTTTAGCTCTTAGGAGACCTGGGCCATATCTAAATGTCTTTGAGGAAATCACACACCCTGTCAGAAACTATTATGTTCCTGTCTCAGGAACAGAGCGTCTCTGCCAAAGTTTGCTGCTAGCCTGCAGGAGACAAAATGAAGTGTTAAGTTGCTGAAGGCTGGCTAAAGACAACTTTGGATTGAGGTGATTAGACAATGATGTGCAAAATCAAGATAATATAGCAATAGATTTTAATTCACACCCATCCATAACAGCTATCCATATGTTTTGATGATGCCTTTTTCTCTAGATGCTTTAGGAGTAAGCGAGGCATATGAGACAATCAGATACAACACTTTAGTCTCAGACACCTTTACAAGCCTTTTCACTGTGCTTACATCAGCATTCAATAATTCAAAAAGGGGTGAAACCAATACTCAGCTAAAATTGACTACAGAAGCAGGATTTTGTGAGTACAGATTGCAGGTTATATTTGTGCAGCGAGTGATGATAATGGTTTCAATGTATCAATTTTTGATTCTCTGTCAAATCACAGATCTGATACAGGTCTCAGGCTGAAAATCCAAGTAACAGGTGCATGAACTGTGGCATTGGATGCTTCTTCTCAGTTCAGCCTCACTTAGAAGAGTTTGTACATAAATCTTCATAATAGAGGTTTTCAGTCAGACAACTCACATTTGATATGTTTTAAGCAATTATTTTAGAAGCAAATAATGCAAGTTTGGCATCTAGGCTCTAATTTTAACACTTCTGGCATATTGTACATGTTGGAAATTAGGAGTAACGACATTCATAACCTTTTAATTTCACTGATTTAAGTGTGTGCATTTTTAGATTTTTTCATCTTAACTCAATAGATTTTATTTTTCATAAAGGTAAGGCTTAAACATCAGATCTGGTTAAAGCAGGAAATCTAATGTGTACTCTGGTCCAATGCATGTACTTCTGCAATGTGCCATGTATTTTTGAGCCATTTTTTACCTAAAAAAAGAAGTAAGTTAATTGGAAGTTTTGAGGTAAAATTTTCAAGTTAACAGTTTTCCTACCATTGGACTCAATTAGGCCAGACTAAAACTAACCTAAAACAAGGCAAGATGAAGTCCCCTGCAGGATGCTGTCCATATGATAAGATACAATACGAGACGAAACGAGACAAGACAATACAATACAATACAAAATGATACAAAATAATATGATACGAGACGAGATGGGAAGAGACAAAATGATACAATATGATACAAAGCAATGCAAAATGTTACATTACGATACAATACGATACGATACGATACAAACAATATGATACATTACGATACAATACAAAACGTTAAAAAAGGATACGAAACGACATGATACAACATGATACGATACTAAATGATACCAAATGATATGATACTATACAAAGTGATAGAAAACACTAGAAAACGATACAATACAATATGACGCCGCGCGACACAAAATGATACTATACAAAATTTGTTGCAGTGCGATATGGTACACTTCATTGTCTCCTTTAGGAAACTTGTCTTGAACCTTTTAAAATTCAAACTATAATCATGGCTTCCTAACTAAGCATCAGCTAAAACTGGACTCTTTTCCTCTGCTGTCCCTCACTGGTGGAATAAATTACCCAACTCCATTTGATCCCTTTCTACTTTCAAGAGAAAGCTAAAGACCCAGCTCTTCAGAGAACACTATGCACTTAGCTAGACTTTTCTCTGCTGTCATTCCCAGTGGTACAACTTTTATTTTTAAAAATCTTTTTGCATAATTTAAACCAACATGAGTGGAAAGGAGGCAACATAAAGAGTAGAAAGAAAAGCAAAATATAGGGTTCAAGGTGGCATAAAAGGGGCAGAAAGGGTCACAAAATGGTTAATAGGAGAGAAAAGTGGCCAAAATATGTGAAAAGTGGCTAAATCTTGAAGAAAGAGCAAAATAGGGCATAAAAAATGGGTTAAAAGTGGCAAAATTGGAAAAAAGTGGCATAAAAGTGGCAAAGAATTTTAAAAAAAGGGCAAATAAGGTAACCTGACTAACCAGATGGATTTGTTTCACACATCCATCTGAAAAACCTATGATAGACAACGTATGGGAAAGGGCAGAGGATTTGAAAAAAACTCTGAGGATGATTGGATGAATGTTCTGTCTGTCTGTCACATCTTTACGGGCCAATCAGAGCAACAAAACATGTGATGTCGTAGCTGCTACCGAGGTGCGCATGACCACTACCGAGGAATAAACTCCATACAGAACAGCATAACTCGAACCATGGTGACTATAGACATGACAGTACCCGACTTTGTCATTTTTGAAAAGAAAACAACTCAATGCTGTTCTTTGTTCCTCTTTTAATGAAGAAATGTTGTCAAGTTCTGATAAAACTGGCGCTTTAGCAGCATCCACGCTAATCCCTTCCGCCATAGATGCAACAGCGAAAAAAAATGTGTACAGTGGCAAAAATGTGTAAAATAACAGAAAAAAGCATTGAGGCAAAAAGAAGTGGCAAAAATTGGTGGTGAACAGGTTTATAACTAGCATAAAAAGATAATTTTAACATCAGAACACTAGAATAGTTTGACACACTTTTCAGCTCCAAAGCAAAGTACCACAGTATCACAGCTGGGGTGGGCCCATTTACTGGGTTTTTTTCAGGAGTCCAGCCAGTTCTGCTGGCAGGTCTGACTCCTGTCTAGACCTTTATTTGTGTTGTCCTAACTCGCAGGTGTACGTTGCTTTGGACGAAAGCATTCTGCTAAATGACACTGTAACATTTTAGGTGCTCCACACAAAAGCTGCTTCCACAGTCATAAATAAGAACAACAGAAGCAACAACAAAAATCTACATGTAAACACATGGTCCACATGTCCACTGAACATAGAAATATTGACCACGTGTGGTCAGATTTGTTACAGCAGACTTTTTTATACATATCTTAGAGGACTGTGGGACATATTGTCCACATGAAGTTGAAGGCCAGGACATCCAACTGTGTGCTCTGGTTTAAATGTCACATTAACATCTATGCTGTCCATGCCATAAGTGCTGTGACATTCTCCAACACGGATCTGGGCAACAGACTCTGACCAACACATCCTTCAAAATCTCAGTCCTATGAACTATAAGACTCTGAACAGAGCAATGCATTTTAATTCATTATGTTTCCTCATTAAACTTCCTCATATCATCATGACTTCAATGACCTGATATTGTTCAGTTGTTTATGATACAGTTTTTCTTACCAACATTTTCAAAGAAGCTTTGACCTTTTCTCAATCCCAGCCCTCCACTTGCTGCTGACCTTTAGCTCAGAAACCGCCTGCGTTTGCTGAAGACACTCTTGTGTTCTGTCTCCTCGAATGTCATGCCTGGAGGCACTTCGGTTTCTGTATCTCTCATCTAAACAAAGCCCACTCCATTACCACACAACACCATAACACAACACCAACAAAGTCAAAGGCCAACACGAAGACCTGATGGAAGGAACTTAATATATGCAGCACCCATGCCAAACTTTAGCTTAAGTGTCTGTACCTGATAGTATAGTGCATGCTGTTTTTCACATTGTTCAGTACAAATGAAAATCTACATATCCATGTAATGTGCATGCATCCTGTAATATCAAATATGATTCTATTTAGTATGATACAATAAAATGCATTACCATACATCTCTTGAGGAGATTCACACTGGCTATGTGCAACCGTTTGTTCATATGGTTCAGGGCTATGAGGGCCTATCTGGCTTAAGTCTGTTGCCTTCAAGAGACTAGTTAGCAAAATATCTACTAGTAAGCTACATGTTGGTCAGGATTACAAAGTTGCCACAGCAACATTACGAAATGTGTATGGTAATTTGATTATTTAAGCAGAAATAAGTAATGCTAAAGTTCCAAAGGGGATGTCAATAACCTACTTATTTTTTTGATAATAGTAACTTCTGACTGTAATGAGTAGCAGTTTACAATACTGGTTAAATAACAGGACAAAATAAATACACATGCCTCTATCTACCCTTTTCTATCTGAAAAGTACAACACAGACAACATAAACTTGTAAAGCTGATAGATTGCAGGATAAATATGACAGACATGAACTCTAGCCAAAGCTCCAATCTAAGTGTTTGTGTCTGGTGTGAGAATGACCTGACCAATCAGCATTACTTTAGGAGAACAAGACTGAAGCTACCAGCTTGGCTTAGTTGTACTACAAGCTGAATAATGGTTACTGGCTATGAGCTCAAATGTAGCAAAAGCAGCAGATTTAATCAAATTTATCTATTAAAAGAAGAACAAAGAAATGCACTGAAAGCTTCCCTGCTAGAGAAGATGTTTTTGCTTTTTTCCTGGGCATGAGTTTGCAGTAGCTATGGGTGGGGTTTAGTTGTACTGCAATCTGGTAAACAACGGCTTTTGAGCAAGCAACAGAGCACAACAGTGTGGTTCTGTAACCAAAAATGTCTTTCATTTAGTCCATAGATTGGATTTGATTATTTGCCATATTATTAGAAGTATCCAAGTTAGATTTACCACAAGCTAACTGAGTGTAAAATGATGGTAAAAGCTCCTGTAGAACACAACAGTTCTCAGAACACAAAAATGGACAAAAAAGATGGTACCCTTGATTTAATATTTTGTTGCACAACCTCTTGAGGCGATCACTGTAATCAAGCGATTTGTGTAACTCTTCATGAGAAGTCTGCACCTGTCCGCAGGTATTTTGACCCAGTTCTCATGAGCAAACTGCTCCAGCTGTCTCAGGTTTGAAGGGGACCTTCTCCAGACTGCATGTTTCAGCTCTTTCCACAGATGTTCAATAGGATTTAGATCAGGACTCATAGAAGGCCATTTCTGAATAGTCTAATGTTTTGTTCTTAGCCATTCTTGGCTGTTTGTAGCTGTGGGTTTGTTGGAGGATCCATGACCTGCGACTGAGACCAAGCTTTCTGACACTAGCCAGCACATTACATTTCAGAATGCCTTAAAATTCTTAAGATATCATCGTACCTTGACAGACTCAAGACACCCTGTGCCGGGTGCAGCAAAGCAGCCCCAGAACATAGCCCAGCCATGTTTCACAGTAGCTACAGTGTTTTTTTCTTTGTATGCTTAATTTTTGCATCTGTGGACAAAGAGCTGATGTGACTTGCCAAAAGGCTCCAGTTTTGTTTCATCTGTCCAAAGCACATTCTCCCAGAAGCTTGTGGCTTGTAGATATGCATTTTGCCAAATTCCAGTCTGTTTTTTTTTTGTTTTTTTTTTATGATTTGCTTTTAACAGTGGAGTCTTCCTCGGTCGTCTTTCATTAAGTCCACTTTAGTTAAAATAGCTATGCATGGTGCATTCTGACATTAATGTACCTTGACATTGAAATTCACCTGTAATCCATTTTGAAGTTGTTCTGGGTTCTTTGGTTACCATTCCCATTTTCCGTCTCTTCAATTATCATCAATTTTTGTCTTGCGGCCACATCCAGGGAGGATTGCTATAGTCCCATGGACCTTAAACTTCTGAATAACATGTGCAGCTGTAGTCACAGGAACATCAAGCTGCTTGGAGCCTTTACCTTTAACATGCTTGTCTTTAATTTTCTTTCTAATCTCCTGGGACAACTCTCTCCTTAGCTTTCTGTGCTCCATGTTCATTGTGGTACATACCGTGATACCAAACAGCAACTACTTTTCACCCTTTAAATAGGCAGACTGACTGATTATAAGTCTGAAGGCACCTGTGATGCTAATTCCAAGACATCTTAGTTTAACATGCCCCTAGGGTCAAACTATTTTCAATCTTTTCTGGGGGCATCATCAATTCTATCCAGGTCAGTTTCGTTAATTTGTTTTTAAAAAGGATTCTCATGTACCACAATTCAATAGCAATGTCTGATTTTCATTTTAATGTTTTATTTGTAATTAATTTTTTCAGTTTCAAGTTATTTCAGTGACCATTGTTGTTTTTTTCTTTCTTCAATGGATGGATACCAACAGTTTTGTCCATGTGTGTACATCCCATGCAATGGATATGTAAAACAGTCCACTGGGTGTGTGAGGTAACAGAAAAGTGAAAATAATTGATTCTAATAATGCACTTCTAATATGCTGCAAAATCATCTTCATATCTGTGACCTTTCAGCTAATGCCTTGAATAATCATCATATTATCTGAGACGTCACTGGGCATTATTATAAGGAGGGTAGACACATTTACACATGCCCATTGTACAGTACAACTCATTAACCTTGAATAAATGTCACACTTTTGTGAAGCTCACGAAGAGACCATCAGAGAGGGGATGATTCAGTGCTTTGAGGCCAAACCTATTATTGGTAATGTCACCTTATTTATCAAAAAGCATTTATCAAATTGTGCATTACTACGTTGTATAGTTTATTTTGCATGTGGCTGCTGAAAACACCACTGAGAAAAACCATTTAGCCTCATAATGCCATGGTTTTGAGGATGGTTCACTGAAGCAGCTTTTGAGACTACAACTTTTAGTTTCACAAAACAACTTATGAGGTGTGATGCAAATTGTGAACAGAAGATCCTCTCTCATTAATGAATGGAAAAACTCCATTTGCACATGAATCCAATCAATTTCCCTGCACCTGTTTACATCTTGTATTCGCATGTTTCTTTGGTGATGGCTAACAAGTGAATGGCAGAAAAGCTGCATCCAAAGATTAAATGCATCCCTGTGTGCATCTTGAATAATGATTTGTGTGACTGACATGCCTCTTCGCTCCGCATTCAAACTAACAAAAAAAATCTTTTATCATGAAAACTTAACTGGAAAAATCATGTGTGGCAACGAATCATGCAGAGACATAAGAGGAACCAGGTGGATGAGTTTGGACAAAATAATACTATCTGAAGTGTTCTTTGATCCTCAAACCCTAATGGCTCTCTTACTATGGGTTGTAATTAAGTTTCTCATGACTGAATTCTATCTTGACAGATAGAACCAACTCTGGCTTATTTTTCTCCTTTATGAAGCTTCTTTAAACAAATGATAAGCAAAATAGTAAACTGCAATGCTAAATATCACTTTAATCACTAATCACTTAAACCAGTGGATATTTAATAGTTCAGGGCTGTAATGAGTTTTGTCTAAGCAGACTGGCTTTGATTAATATCTATTTATAGCAATAAAGCTACAATGCTCTACTGCTGGGTGTAAACCATCATAGTGGCATCTTGGAGGAGAAAAGCAGTTTTGCAGAACTTTGATCAACAACATGGAAAAAAATTGCAATCAGGCTGTTTTGTTACACTGACACACTGTAAAAATTAAAAAATCTCTGATAACTCAAAATTTCAAGACAACCTTAAAATTATCACCAGAAAAACAGAAAGCCTCACTCTTTTATAAGACTGCTAATAATATGTTTAGTAACAACAGTGACCATATGAAAGTGCTCTGGCAGGATTTTGAGGAAGATACTGAAGGCACTAAATGGGAGACAGTTGTAGCTAATTGTGGTAGATACGTAAGGGAGGCCAGGAGAAAGCTTACACAGTATAAGATAATACATAGGTATTATCATATATCATCCAGACTTTACAGAATGAAATTACTGACTGATGACCTATGTTGGAAATGTAAACTTGAAACTGGGACATTCTGTCACTGTGTTTGGGATTGCTCTTTGGTCAGACCCCTCTGGACTCAGATTCTAAACATTTTAAGTAATTGGTATGGTTCAGAAAGTTCTTTAAACCCATCCCTGTAACTTGATTATGGTTAATGTTAAGGTATGTATTTTCATTTCTAAATGGTAACATATGTGTTTATGCTTCTCTGGATTAAGACGTTGAAGTCTGCTTCTGAAATGTATGTATAAGAAACTGTCCTGAAGCAAAGCATTCTGTAACATGTACCATGCCTGCAAGAAGTTCAATAAAAAACTTGAATTCCAAAAAAAAAAAAAAAAAATTGAAGACAACCTTCTGCATTAGATTTTGGGATTTTGAGACAAACTCAAACTGTTAAGTTTTTAAGAAAACTGCCTGTAGAGTTTAGCCAACAAATAATTCTAAATTGATGTAATTTACAGTTCCTATATAATACAGCTACTTTTTTTAAAATTGTAAGTTCAGCAAACTAAAACTTCCACACTGTGAAAGTTGTGCCGACTAATCTTTTTTTTTTTTTTTTTGTCAGATAATTCTTTCATATGTATAACCTGCTGGGATTAAACATACACCATATTGCCAAAAGTATTCACTCACCTGCCTGACTCACATATGAACTTAAGTGACATCCCATTCTTAATCCATAGGGTTTAATATGATGTCAGTCCACCCTTTGCAGCTATACCAGCTTCAACTCTTTTGGGAAGGCTTTCCACAAGGTTTATGAGTGTGTTTATGGGAATTGTTGACCATTCCTGCTGAAGCGCATTTGTGAGGCCACATGTTGGATGAGAAGGCCTGGCTCTCAGTCTCCGCTCTGATTCATCCAAAAGGTGTTCTATCGGGTTGAAGTCAGGACTCTGTGCAGACCAGTCAAGTTCATCCACACCAAACTCTCTCATCCATGTCTATATGGACCTTGCTTTGTGCACTGGTGCACAGTCTTGTTGGATCGGGAAGGGGACATCCCCAAACTGTTCCCACAAAGTTGGGAGAGTGGAAATTGTCCAAAATCTCTTGGTATGCTGAAGCATTCAGAGTTCCTTTCACTGGAACTAAGGGGCCAAGCCAAGCTCCTGAAAAACAACCCCACACCATAATCCCCCCTCCACCAAACTTTAAATGGCACAAAACAGTCAGACAAGTACCGTTCTCCTGGCAACTGTCAAATCCAGATTCATCCATCAGATTGCCAGATGGAGAAGGGTGAGTCATCACTCCAGAGAACCCGTCTCCACTGCTCTGGAGTCCAGTGGTGGCGTGCTTTACACCACTGCATCAGGCACTTTGCATTGCACTTTGTGATGTATGACTTGGATGCAGCTGCTCTGCCATAGAAACCCATTCCATGAAGCTCTCTACACACTGTTCTTGAGCTAATCTGAAGGCCACATGAAGTTTGGAGGTCTGTAGCAATTGACACTGCAGAAAGTTGGCGAGCTCTGCACACTATGCGCCTCAGCATCCGCTGACCCCGCTCCATCATTTTAAGTGGCCTACCACTTCGTGGCTGAGTAACTGTCATTCCCAACCGCTTCCACTTTTTATAATACCACTGACAGTTGACAGTGGAATATTTAGGAACGAGGAAATTTCACAACTGGACTTGTCGCCTAGGTGACATCTTATCACAGTACCACACTGGAATTCACTGAGCTCCTGAGAGCAACCATTTTTTCACAAATGTTTGTAGAAACAGTCTGCATGCCTGGGTGTTTGATTTTATACAAATGTGGCCATGGAAGTGATTGGAACATCTTATTTCAATTATGAAATGGATGGGTGAGTGGATACTTTTGGCGATATAGTGTATATTCAGCAAACCAATTGGACATTGCTGCAATGTTTAGCTGTCTGCTCAAATCTGACCATTCATATAGTGCTTTATAGTCTTTGGACTAGTTGACATTTTAATTCATATATGTGTTTCATCAATTTTAAAACTAGTCACTTTGAAACATTCCTACTATAAGGACCTTGTCTTGGGTCAGATCTCTGAGTATTTATATGTAGTCTCATCCACTTTCTTTGTCCTTGTTCTTCACATAGCCTGGATGAAACAAACAATGTGCCTCACTAAATCAATACAAGACGCAACTTCATCATTGGTTTCAACATCACTATTTGCAGAGTATAGTGGACAAAGCCTGAGTGACATCAGACATTTATTTACCGAAGGGGTTCTTGTGACTCTTGCAGCCAACATATTGGAAACACTGTCTGAAACTACCTTAAGATCAGCCTGCATCAGACCAGAACGGTGAAGCTGAGGTAGGCTTTAAGTGTCCTAGAGAACAGCTTCAACATGTCAGCATGCCCCTAATAATGCATGACACAGTATTCCTCATCCAAACCAAAATGAAGGCATTAAAATCACCCCCATGCAGTGTGTACCCACAAGGGCATATCTTTAATGCTAAAGTGTTATGCACAAAAAGTAGCTGATGTGAAGAACAAGGATGATGGCTTAATGAGATCACAGATTCACCAGCTGTCAACTGACCAGAGGCCCACAAAGTTAGCCAACGCCCCCAGACGGTCATGAACAGATATGGTCGAAAGGTTAACTGTTCTGAATCTGGCAGATAACAAATATATTTCTGCAATTAGGGCCATTATACACAATATGGACAAAAGTATTTGGCCACACCTGTTAATCATTGAATTCAGGTGTTTCAGATCCGTTGCCACAGGTGTATAAAATTAAACACCTAGCCATGCAGTCTCCATTTGCAAACATTTGTGATACAAAATGGGTCGTTCTGAAGAGCTCAGTGACTTCAAGCGTGGTACTGTGATGGATACCACCTTTGCAGTTGGACAGTCCATGAAATTTCATCCGTAAGTGATATTATTAGAAAATGGAAGCATTTAGGAACAACAACTCAGCCATGAAGAGGAAGACCACACAAAATCTCAGACAGGGGTCAATGACTGCAAAATCGCAAATGCTCTGCTGATTCGATAGCTGAAGAGTTCTGAAGTTCTGAACTGGGCATTGGTAACTTCATGGAATTGGTTTCCATGGTGCAGCAGCTGCATGCAAGCCCCACGTCACCAAATTCTTTGTTTGTCAGACAGATGGACAAGTCTGAGCTAGGTGGATGACAGGAGAGTTACCTGACTGACTGCACTGTGCCAACTATGAAATTTGGTGGAGGAGGGATAATGGTATGGGGCTGTTTTTCAGGGTTTGATCTAGGCCCCTTATCTCTTAATGCTTCAGCATATACATACATTGCTTCCTCTGGTTTCCCAAAATGTTGGCCTCCTTACCAGACTAAATCTCCAGATGTGCTATAATGCTGACATCTTGCTCTTGTATAAAGTAGAATCACTCTCGAAAAAAAACCTGCACCAGTTTGATGGCTCTGCATTTTTATACAGCAAAAGTTAGAACTTTACAAAAAACTCGCTAACACTGCCAACAGATCTTCAGCACAATGAAGGGGGGTTGCCTGAAGATGTTATCCTTCCTCTGCCAGAGACAGGGTGAGACAGCCGACTGAAGCCAAGTCTTCATGTGTGATGGAGAACACACCTGAAAGGAAGTGAGCCAAATTGGCATGTGGGACTGAATGCCTTGGAGAAACCAGATATCTGGCCCGCATCCATATCCGGGTTCTTCTTGTAGAAACATCGACAGAATCCATCTAAAAAAACCAACCTAGTGAAAATGGTTGTGCCGATATTTAAGGAGATGCTTTAGATTATTTGAGGTACATTAAGCAGAGTCACAATCTCATTGGATGGTAAAATGGCATCATAAGAAATGCCAGTTTATTCGGTAGTGGTCAATAAAGAATGATGCGGTTTGACAAACTAATGTTGAAGTTTTCTTCTGCATAATGGCCTCAACATTATTCACTGGCTTTGTTTACTGGCATATAAAAGATCCGCCATGAGTAAGGAGACAGTTCATCTTTAGAGGCAGAAGCCTGGTTTGTATCTAGGCTCCAAATGTTTGGCCTTGACCAGATCAATATATGAACACAGCTTGCCAGTATACTTTATCTCTAGTGTCTTGCAGCTGTCTTTAGATATTACTTTATGGATTATTTTTGTACTTGTTTGCATTTAGTCATGCTTTCTTCTACTCTCTTATATGTGATCTTTGTTGTTTCATTGTTTTTATTCTTCTAAGTTTTAAAGGATATTTTGAGTCACACCCATTCATTTCAGTCCCTTCACGTATCTAGTTACTCTTTGTTTCTCCTGAACTGACCTTTCCGAACCTAATTGAGGCAATATCCCTCTTGACTGATTACTAAGAGAAAACGCTGATGCAGATTATATCTTGGATGAATAATTTAGGCATATGTGAGACTAATGTTTTATGTGTGCCAACAGCCAATAGAAATCTTTCATCTAATGGAAAGTGTTGTTTTTGCTATCTCTTAAAGAATTTGGTTTGATGTCCCTGACAGCACTCAGGAGCTCATTTACAAGCCATCCTAAACATCAGAACATCACCATTTTCTAAGAAAAGTGGATGTAGTATCATCTGCAATTTGAGAGTTATTGTATCTCTCTCCTGAAATTAAGCATTTACAGATGGAGGTGAGAGCGAAAGAGAGCTAAAAGCCAAATAATTGCACAAATCTTTGTAAAGTGGCTTTGAAACAGGGCTGCTTCTGACAAGAAGGTATCCTCCGGGGCTAGAGAATTTCCATTAACAAAAATACCCTCCACATTCTCATCCTATTATAGTCCGTGCACAGAGTGGTAGAGGAAAAAAGGTGAGATGGAGAAAAAGGAGGTGAAAAGAAATTATTCAAGTTTGAGAGGACTTTCTGAATGTCACCAAATAACTGGCCTGTAATTATCACACAAAGGTCAAACCCTAGATAAATCATAGACTTCCAACATTGTAAGGACCAAGCACCTCATATAAACTCCACTAACCTGCTGAGTGAATTAAAGCAGCATATATGTCATCTTGGTATGCTGAGTGTGCTTTTTTTTCTAAATAAAAAGTGCTTGAGTGCTCAGAATGCAAAGGGGTAACTTCTCTTCAGCTTGTTCTCTGCTAAAGTCTCCATATGTGTGTAAAATTTCTAGAACATCATTTCTCATTGTGCCTGGTTATCCATGTGAACTAAAGGTAAAAGACCATGACTGTCTTCTGCTTAAGCTCACATTAACACAATGCATGTTAAGCTGTTCCCCAAAGTCAGTGCAGGAGACTATAGCCATCTTCATTTGAATTATGCAGCATCAATTAAAAGGAAACACTGTATTTTCCAAAGCCATAGTTTAAAATGGGTTGAAATATTCTAAAATACAGAGTTCACTCTAAGTTTTGGATCCAGGCAAACAGACAGACACTGAACTGTCCTAATTGCTAGAGAATTTTTTTTCAGCCTTTTGGCAATACATACACCATATAGACAAAAGTATTTGGCCACACCAGAATTCAGGTGTTCGATCAGACTGGTTGCCACAGGTGTTTAAAATTAGGCACCTTCTTTCTGAAGAGCTCATTGACTTTAAGTGTGGTATTGTGATCAATGCGACCTTTGCAGTAAAACGGTTTAAAGAATTTCATTCCTGCAGGCCTCAAGATATAGTCATTATAGGTGTGCATCAGATATGAGGCATACCTTTGACATTACTTTCAGTGAAATGTGTATTTTGAAGCGAAATAAGGGTCCAAGAGTAAAATTAAATATCACAAAAGATGCCCCCCAAATAGTGAGCTCAAAGCCCCTCAAAAAGCCCCAAATGTCTTCATACCAAGAAAACTTTTATTTCAGCAGATATAAATATTTGCTAAGTTTGTACAGAACACTTCTAAGAGCTGATGAAGTGCTGTTAGGTATTTACTGTAGCTTTCAGATTTGGTTATGACCTGTCAATTTTCAATTTATTTATTTATTATTTTTATTTTATTTATTTATTTATTTTGCTGATTTGCTATGATTGTTTTTAGCTAAATCAGGACAGGCTTTATTGGTCTTTACCTGGGGCCTCCAAATTCCTGAAACTAAATCAACTGAAGTAAAAACTAGGGGTGCACCGATTGCAATTTTATGGCCGATCACCGATCACTGATCTTTAAAAAGCCTGACCTGCCGATTCCGATTTTGGCCGATACTGATTTTCTGTATAACTGACAGCATACACCTTCAATGTTCCAATCTTATTTTATTGAATAACATTGAACAATACCCATGAAACAATACAAACTTGTTGTTTTAACTGCACATGAGGTAGTTCTCTCAAATATAAATGAAAAGTTTAAAGCATTGCTGTCCAAACTACTAAATTAAATCAGTTCCTTTAGTCTTTCATTTTTCACATTTTAGTAGGTAGAGGCATATGAAACCGATCTTATCTACTGATCTTATTTACAAGGATCGGCCGATCACCAATCTCCTAAAATTAAGGAAATCGGCGCCGATACCGATTTTGGCCGATTGTTTGGTGCACCTCTAGTAAAAACAAGCAATGCCAACACATGATTTACACTGCACAATAATTCTAATCTATCCATGCACTGTTAAATGCTAATCATCCTTAGAAGGCTGCAGGAGTGATGTTTTAAATCCAGTGCAGTTTCTGGTAAGAAGATACACCTGGTACAATTCTCCAGTCAATTATTTGGCTGAGATGTTAGCCGTGTCCCAGTTCAGGGGCTGCACCTTTTTTAGGGTGTACTTCAAGACCGATTGCTTCACAACACATCAAGGTCAGTCTCATTCAGAAGGCTTCTTCCAATGCATTAAACAAATGACTCCCACTCCAAACAACAGATTCTTGTTGTAGAGCATTTGTTGCCTAACATTTTCTGAAGTTCGCTGTACACTAATCATACTAAATAAACTCTCCAGTGGTCAGTAGTACAAATTTAAACGTAAGTCATTGTGTCAAATTTAATCTAACGGCTACAAATACAAATGTTTAAAACAAAAGGGCCTCTGAAACTTCATACCATCTTAAAAGTTAAGTGATGTTGGTTATGTAAGTTTATCCTTCAGCTGTTGAGGTTGCTTGGCAACAGGAATGGCACTTAAGAATGAATGAATGGAGGCAGCTGGAGACACAATCAGAGAATCTGCTCTAAGCCAGACCATCTCATTTCATCATCCTGAGCATCTACAAAGGCTGGATCCTTTGAAGGATGCAACCCCTGAATTGGGACACAGCTATTAAGACAACCAAGGGGATATTTTGGTATTTTTGAGGTTTGGTTGTATGAGATACTTAGGAACTGTACTGGCATTAGCCTCCAGTGATTTCAGTGAGCATTGCCCTCAAGACGACTTGCTGGTTTATCCAACAGGGAAGTTAGGCTATTCAGATGGGTACACTTTCTCTGTGTAATTTAGAGCTTTTGGTAAAAATGGTCCAAAAAGCAATGTTGTCTCAGACATACACTCTATCAAAAAATTTTGAAGGGTTTAATTTTTCACTCAGAAAGCCTTTCTGTTTTGGCTCACCGTTACAGGAAAGAAAGTAGGACAAACAGAGCTAATGCTTTGAGGAGCTTATTTTTTCTTTCTCTATTTCTGTGGCCACAGAAGAGAAAGGAAATCAGGGATTTTTCTTTCAGTGACTGATAACTTGAAATTGTTTACTGAAAATGTAACTGCAGGTTGTATTACTTGTTACAACAAAAAAGTATTCTGAGTACTCAAATGGATAACTTAGAAACACATTACCCCAAACACCAGTCTCAAACAGGCCTTCACATCACTTCTCCAGGACATTCCTGTTGAGAGGATAGCAGCTCACGGACACCTGCAGCCTGCATCACTACATTCAGAGTTCCCTGCCTTTCTGATCGTTGGTGATTTGCAGACCTTCTTTAATTTTCCAAAGATAAACGGGGAAAACTGACCCAACCAGAAGAGCTGTATGGAAATTTGTCATCTCAGTAAGTTTCTGGCTGTTGCCAAATTCTTCTCATGGCTGATAATTACACAAGCTACAGGTGACAGAATATGTTGACTTTATAAAAACATTTTCAGCTGTTGAAGTTTTAAAGAAAGCTGAAGTAACTATTTTGGTAAAGTTTTTTATTGTTGTCTTTGTCAAAGCATGAAGACCCAAACAGGTGATCAGATACACTCAGAGCACCAATAAGTGCAAAACAGTGCTCAAACACCAAGGCTTTCAGGCCTCGAAAAACTTTTGATAGCAAAAAAATAGCATACATATGAGCCAGCATTATTTTGGGGCCATTTTACCTTAAACTCTAAATTATGTGGAGAAAGCTGTTTGATAGACTCAGGCCTACCCACAGAAATGGCTGGGCCTGGAAATACCCATCAATTGACCCTCCACAGTTCGGATTTATTGATAGTTTTTATGCATGTATGTTGGATCAGTAGCATTGGTTCCAGCATCCTAGCTAACAATTACTCAATTTAGGAGCTGAAAAGTGTGTCAAGCTATTATTGGGTTCTGGTGTTCAGATCATTTATTTATGCTACTTTTTAACCATCTTTCTTCCCTGCTTCCAGCTATTTTTGCCACATTCGTTTCCTTGTCAAACCGATTTTGGCCACTTTTAGTCAATTTTTGCTCCTTTTTGCCAATTCTTGTAATTTTTAACCCTTTCACTTCTTAAGTTGCCCATTTTAGCCCTTTTGCAAATTTTGCCACTTTCTGACTGCCTTTCATCATTCCCACTTGTTTCCTTTCTGAAACTATATCTGCCGCTTATCCCTTTTTCACCTCTTTTAACCACTTTCTGCCACTCTTTCACCTCTTTTCACCACTTGTTTTCACCAATTTTTGCCACTTTTAGCCATTTTTTTGCAACTTCAAACCATATTTTGCCAATTATACCCCTTTTGGACACTCTCTCAACACTTTTCATCACTTATTTCTGCCAATTTTTGCTACTTTTAACCAATGTTAGTCAATTTTCATTGTTATTCTACAACTATTTGATCATTTTTTTCCTTTATGTTATTTCAATTCCTTCTGTTTTATTCTGTGGTATCCTTATATTTTTGCACATCATGGCTTAGCTATGAAGTCTCACATCACTTTCCAAATGGTTTGGTTCAGTGTGCCTAGCCACATTGTTAACATTACAAATAAAAGGTGATTCTGTATTGAGAAAATGGGTTTACATTTTGAAAATCTTAAATGGTATTACAGCATCAATCAATAAAAATTATTATTTCGTTGAAAATAAAATCTGATTATTACAGATTAACTTTACAATGGACCATAATTCAGCTGCCCCTATATGGCTGGGCCCCAGAATGCTTAACCCTTATAGGCTGTCTTGGCTACACCATGTAGCATAGCTTCCCTACCAGCAGCAACCAGCGAGTTTTCTTAAAGGGGCCACAATTACCAAAACCACTGGAGGCTAATGCCACTACTTTTGCCTCATAAGACCCAATTTTAAAAACACCAAAATACCCCTTTAACGGCTGTCACATGGCATGGCAGCAATATGCTTCCTCTATGTGACTGATGAGTAAAAGAACCAGTTTCACTTCCAATATTTAACACTGTGCCTTCTCAGACTGACCAGAAAAGGAGTCCACAAAAAAAAATTTGCTACCAATAACTGTACTGTTATCTTTTACAAAATAGAGTGACACAAACCGATGTTTCCTTTAAGGATTGAACCAGGGTATTTCCAACCAGAGTGTTTTTATTGCAAACAAGCTGTAGATGAAATCATAATCCTTTTATATTAGAGAGCAGAATTCTTCTTTTTCTCCTCACATACAGCCAGCCTTACTGTATATATAGTTGACATGAACTAGATCTCACAAGGAAAGATTTTTCATTTCACACCCACACTTTTCAATTTCCAATGTACATCGGAAAGACATAAAACCCAGGACAGTATAAGCTCTTTCTTCCATGAGATGAGAATACACCCATCCATCCAGCACCCCCGACCACACACATACACACACACAGGCTTTTACACAAACCTCCAGGCAATAAATGGATGTATTCCTCGTAACATGTTAGTTCTTTTGTGTGTTTGGACAGCTCTTAGTCTCACAGATCATCACTACAGCCAGGCATTATCTAACTCTGACTCTCCATCATGGCATCCAGTCCACTAAATCCCAATCCCTTTACATGAAACCATTCTTCCTGTCCCTTATATCCTGATATAATCTCTGCTCGAAGCATTGATTTTTCTACCAGGCATGTTGGGAGATGTGCCTTAATACACTGTGGACAAAAGAGGCACATGGCATTTGTGTGTTTGATACTGAAGTGCAGTTTAAATGTTAGTCTCTGCAGTGTGCAGACAGCCCGGTAGCATTTCCCTTTAAATGTTTACTTCAAAAACAGATTGTGCCTGATGATAATCCAGACAGGCTGGTTTATCAGATCAGGAAGTTTAATAAGGCAAAAAGCATACTGTATATAAATGCATATAAACAGAGATTTTCCCATCAATCAGCAGAAACCCTAAATTTACAAGCTAAAACCTTCAAAGTTGTTTTTTAAAAGTTCCCTTAAGACGTGAAAAGAGATTATTATCGATACAAAGAGGCACTCTGAAAGCAGGGCTTGACAGCTACAGTAAATCTGGGCAAAAGAAAAGTAAGCTTATCTTATTCTTCTTAACTTGAAGCATTAAAATGCAAACTCTCACAACTCCCAAGGCATATGCAAATTTCTCAGAGAAAAAAAACTGAGGTTTGTTGCTTACAAAGATAAACCTAGAAGCGAGAAACTGAAGTCCAAGTCTTTATTTTTCATTTTCAGGAGGAACATTCAAAGTCACACATTTGATGTTAGGTTGAAAGAAAGGAAGTAACTTGGAGTATTGAAAGTGGCAGTCTTGCTGGCATTTTTATTTTAAATGACTCTCCTAATTACCCGTGTGGCTGAGACTAGAAAGAGAGTAAGATTGTGAGGGTGTGAGAAACGAAAGGAAAGTAGGTGCATAAACCGCAGAGTGCAGCGGATGAGATCCACTTTACAAAAGATGTGTGTGCAGATGCTACGAGGGTCTGGCTCAGAATCTGAAGCAGAGGAGGAACAAGAATGACACGTAATGAGGGGGATATGAAAACCTATAAAAAAAGACAGAGGATAGATAAGCATCTTCATTTTCTGCCTTGACACACACGCTAATTTTGTCCTAAAAAAAAACTTATGTGAAACCTATAAAAGGCAAGTAGGCATGGACTTCAAAAAGTCAGTGTCAGAGTCTAAAAACTCTACAAATACAGTGCCTATAAAAAGCATCCCATACTTTTTTCCCCTTTCATATTACCCTCTATCTTCACCAGCCTTCCAGGGTGGGGCTGCCAAGAAGCATCCCCACAGCATGATGCTGCCAGGATAGAACTTTCTCCCACCTGACCATGGAGTCTCCCACATGCTTCTCAGCAAACTGTGGTCAAGATTTAATATGAGTTTTTTTCAACAGTGGCTACTCCTTCAGAGTAGTCAGGTGTCTTGGTGGCCTCTCTCGCCAGTCTCTTTTTTGCATGGTCACTAAACTTGTGAGGATGGCCTGATCTAGGCAGATTTACACATGTGCAATATCCCTTCCATTTTTCTGATGATGGATTTAACTGAACTTCGGGGGATGTTCAGAATCTTGGAATGTATTTTTTTATCCATCCCCTGACTTATACCTTTCCATAACCTTTTCTTTGAGTTGTGTGAAGTGTGCTTTTGTCTTCATGCCGTAATGGTAGCCAGAAATACTGATCTACCAGTGACTGGACCATCCAGACACAGGTGCCTTTATACTACTATCACATTAGACACATATACTGTACTGAGGTGATCCCCATTTCACTAACTGTGAGACTACTAGCATCAGTGGGCTGGACCTCTTTTGAATTAGGTCAGTCATTTTAAAGGGGGTGAATATTTATGTGGCCATTTTTTTTATATATACAGTGCTTAACAAATGTATTAGACCACCCTAACTCTAACAAAAGTAAGGTTTATGCCACAGCTGCCCTAAATTAACAGCATTGGTAATTACCAAAATCATTTTTATGTTTCTGCAATGGTTAATACACCAATATGTAGAAGCTCTTTAACCCAAATGATATTTTTAATGCTAAAATATAATTATTGTTGTTATCCATTGATTTTTAAATTTACTGATTTACAAAAAAAAACTGAAAAATAGTAAAGCACATGAATATTTCTTGATTAATATGTCAAATTATAGTTATTTACTTGCATTCCTGACTAGAAAAATTAGATTTAGTGGTTGAATGTTGTGCTTGATTAATTTCTGACTTCTCTGAGAAGCCCAGTGAGCCGGCTCAAATTTGGATGAAATCAGTTTGAAATCCCTCATTCCTGTTCAAAATGGTAAAACGTGGAGAGCTCACTGAAAATGAAAGAGTCAGTATTAAAGCACTTCATGATGCTGGATGGTCTTTGAGACAAATATGACAGGTGGTCCAATTAATTTGCACTATATATATAATTTTGTTTAATTGACATTAGTTTGTAAAAATCAGTTTTCAATTTGACATTGAAGATGATTTATTTTGTGTTTGTCAAAAAGCCAAATTATATTGACCATAATTAATTTATAAAATCATTAAATAGGTAAAACATACAAGGTGGGAAAATACTTCTTTTTTACAGGCACTGTAAATGTGAAGTCATATGAATGAGTTAATTATTTGAATTAACTTAAAATTGACCTGATTGGATCATCTGAAAAATAAAGCCTCAAATTTGAGTTTATAGGCTCTATCATATATGCAGCACAAGTGTGCTTTTAATTTTGTATCTATACTGGTTAAATAGCAAATTAACTTGTGCTCTTGCTTGCACCCAGGGGTGTGCTTGTATTATAATAAGGTGATCAGACACAATGCTTACAAGTTTATCTCTCGAGGATGCAGAAAATGACTGCATCTTAGACAACCTGGAAGGTGGTCTAAAGTCAGTGGTGTTCCTGATATCAAGAGGACGTGTTTGAAGGATGGACAGAGGGCTAAAAGATGACATGCCTCTGTTTCTTTCCAAGTTCTCCTCCAAGTGCATTCTCCAGTGTGTGTTTGTCTAATATACTTAGAAACATGTAGAAACACATGGACTCACAATAATCGTGCAAAAGAGAGTCCAATTTATGATCTTATTCATACATTACAATGAATGTGACTGCTAACCTTGCTCACAGAACAGATTGTTGGGTGTTCTGTACACTTGCATCAGGAAATACAAAATGAAACATTTCTAGTTTTAATCTTACCGATTAAAGCTTACAGCTCATGACAATCAAAAACCCACTTCAAGTCCAATTGCAAAGGTTTCTTGAGCCCTCATTCTCTCATTCTGGTGCAGTTCTCACAACCACAATCATAGGGAAGTCTTCTGGACATCTGTCAAGATGTCCAGAAGACAATCATTGACAAGGGCTGGACAGTTCCTCAGCGGTCCAAAGTCCTGTTTTCAGATGAAAGAACATTTTGCATTTCATTTGGAAATCAAGGTCCCAGAGTCTGGAGGAAGTGAGGGGAAGCACAGAATTCAAGTTGCTTGAGATCCAGTGTGAAGTTTCTACAGTCAGTGATGGTTTGGGGTGCCATGTCATCTGCTGCTGTTGGTCCACTGTGTCTATGAGGCCCAAGGTCAGCGCAGCCGTCTACCAGGAAGTTATAGAGCACCTTATGCTTCTATCTGCTGACCAGATTTATGGAGATACTAATTTCATTTTCTAGTGGGACTTGGCACCTGCCCACACTGTTAAAAGTACCAATACCTGGTTTAAGGACCATGGTATCCCTGTGCTTGATTGGCCAGCAAACTTGCCTGGCCTAAACCCCATAGAGAATTTATGATGTATAATAAAGAGGAAGATGAGAGACACCACAGCAACAAAGTAGAAGAGCTGAAGACCACCATCAGAGCAACCTAGGCTTCCATAACAGCAGTGCCACAGACTGATCACCTCCATGCCACGCTGCAGTGCTGCAGTACTGCAATCAAAAGGGGCCCAAGTATTGAATGCTGTACATGTTCATACTTTTCAGTAGTGCAACAATTCTGTGTTAAAAATCCTATTTTTAAATTGGTTTTAAGTAATATTCTGATCATCTGAGATACTGAATTTTGGGTTTTCATTAGCTGTAAGCCATAATCATTGAAATTAAAAAAAATAAACAGTTTAAATATATCAGTCTGTGTGGAATGAATCTAAATTTATATATGAGTTTCAATTTTTGAATTGAATTACTGAAATAAATCAACTTTTTGATTATATTCTAATTAATTGAGATGCACCTGTATATATTATGATAATATAGTGATTTTCTTCTGAAAAGCAATTCAACAACCATGACATCATCACAGTTTAAGATCTATTTGGCATGAAGGAACACAAGGCAAGGACCAGCAGGAATAATAATATTCATCACTGTCTACATTCACTTGGCTGCAATCCTCAGAAATAAATGTTGAAGCTAAAAATCATTTCATTCTTTTGGTTGATTTGTCATGCCAGCAATTCTTTTTGGACTTAATTGGTAATATTGTGAGCTCCTTTTGAAAGGCAGACTGAATCCATTATCTTGTCAATCAAATTGCAGCTGTATTTCCTACAGCAGTCATCCTAACTTTCTCTGATTTCAGAAGTCTTAAGACAGATTTCTCTGCTAGGTCTGGCTCCCTGACCCTGGGGCTGGCTGTGCTGTGACCTCACTCATGCACCCTGAAGTAGGTACTGACTAATGCTTGACCCCTCTTATACTTGACCTTTCTTATGCTCCCTTGAGTCAGAGTCCAGGTCTGTGATGCTGTAAATAAGCTTGTGATTGTATTTTGTTATTGTCATTTCATCTTAGCTGGTCCTGTTTCTTTGACTTGGATCTGTCCTTTCAGACTGCTCCAAATCTATCCCTCTCTTATCTTTTACTCAATAGTCATGGCATATATACAGTGTCACTTTTAAAAGTAACTCCTTACATCATTACATACTAGGTGGGCAGAGGCATACAGTATTACGCACAGGCTGTGATTAATTATGTATGCCTCACTGAAACAGATTTCAATGAAAGTAATACAACACAAGATTTTTGTTATTGTTTCTGTCCCTTTTGTCTAAAGGCACCTTGTATTCTGCGCCAGGGGTATTCTTGTGATGGGCATAACCAATTGTTCACATGAAAAAATAGGCATAAAGGGCCCATCTTATATAATAGATTATAAGGTGTTTTTTGACTTTTATTGTCTGTCCCTCTAAATGGGGTGGGGGTGTTCAGAACACAAGCACAGACAGAAGACTAGCCCAAACAATGCTTCCTAACTCATCACAGAAAGTTATACAAGGCATTGAAAACTATCAGTAAAACATTTCAGACTTGAACAGTTGTGAGTGCGGAATCGTGATGCTTCAGTTTTCAGGTTTTCAACAGCTTTTCCTTTGAGCCAAATTTGAGGCCCTCTCAGCTCTGTAGAGCTCTCCTGCACCTGAATTCTAATAAAGGGCTTGTGATCTTTACCTGACTTTGACTTCAGCGAGGGGCAGACAATGTCAAGCAGTCTGCCGCTGTGAGATTGAGACATGCAGAAGGCTGTCTCAAACTGAGCTATTGAGTATCAACAGGAGATATAGTGAAGGGCAGAGGGCGGTGATGTGGACAAGGGGAAAATGTCAGCATGAAGCACTCAGTTTTGTGTGCTACATCAGTTTCTAATGATGCAGCTATTCAGATTTTTTTTCTTGTTTTTAAGTATTTCATTATTTAACATTCACATGCCCTCTTGTAATCAAGCACTTCATTCACTATGATATCTCAAAGTCTACATGTTAATTAAACTGTATTTCTATTTCAATTACAACAAAGTAAGTGGGAGAGAGGGTAGTTGGTAGAGTACTAGATACTGAGCTGAGAGAGTGGAGTGCTGACTGATTCTCCTGAGACTGGAGGCGTAGGGCTCTGGAGGGAGCATTAGACATGTTTTGTAGTTGGAAACAGAAAAATAGAGGACTATACGGGATCAGAGAAATCTGAAGTACACCATGAGAAAAAGCATCTCCCACTCCTGATCGGACCTGTGAGTGTTTCTGCAATG
This sequence comes from Cheilinus undulatus, assembly GCF_018320785.1. NCBI lineage: Eukaryota > Metazoa > Chordata > Actinopteri > Labriformes > Labridae > Cheilinus > Cheilinus undulatus. The sequence continues at coordinate 17,151,872 of NC_054865.1, forward strand.
CGTTGTGTGTTGCTTAGAAACATGCCGGCATCTCTTTTAGCATGGTCCTTTGACGTGGATGTCGATTGTTGGCCACACTGACTCCCACTCTCCTTCTCTACACTCTCTAGAGTATGCTTTAAACCCAGTGTATGACTGAGCAGATCCTATCTCAATTAAAGATTAGTCCTGTTAAGTTGGTGCTCAAACAAAAGACAAGGAAGGTACACTGTGAGATAGAGGAAGAGTCTTTTTGCTAAAGATTTTGCTATTATACTGCTATTATATCTACTTGTGTTTCAAGTAACACAATTAAGTTGGTGAGACAACATAAGATAATTATTTTACTTAATACAACTGCTTTTTACAGTTTGCTTTAGGTATTTGAACATGTTTAACAAAGGTAGCAAGAGCAAAAAATCACATTTTATCAAAGCACTAAGAAATCTAAAAGCAAAGTATTTATAGGCATATTAAATGTTTTACCCTCTCATTGATTTATAAATCAGTCATTGTTGATATAATTAGGCCTTTTTGACAAAATAAAATTAAAAAAAAAACTCTTTAATGTCAAAGTGAAAACATGTTCCTACAAAGCAATGTCAGTTAAAAAAAAACATGTAAGGTTAAATTAAGTAATTGCATAAATATTCACCCCCTTTAAAGTGACTGAGGTAATTCAAAAAAGGTCCAGCCAATTGGTGCGAGCAATCTCACAATTAGTGAAATGGGGATCTCCTAATCAGTAAATGTGCCTCCAGTGACTGTAGTATAAAGACACCTGTGTCTGGAAGGCCCAGTCACTGGTAGATCAGTCTTCCTGGCTACCATTACACCATGACAACAAAAAACGATCCAAGCAACTCAGAGAAAAGGTTATTGAAAATTATAAGTAAGGGATGGATACAAAAATTGTTTACAAGGCGCTGAACATCCTCCAGAGTTCAGTTAAATATGTCATCAAAAAATGGAAGGAATATGGCACTTGTGTAGATCTGCCTAGATCAGCTGACATGGGAGAGACTGACTAGAGTTTACTAAAAGGTATGTGGAGAAAGTTCTACAGTCTGTTGAGACTGGTGTTTTTTGGCCTCCAGACATGGGACACCAAACACTGCACATCGCCATAAACACACCATCCCCACTGTGAAGCACAGAGGTGGCAGCATCATGCTGTGGGGATGCTTCTATGCATCCAGCCCTGGAAGGCTTGTAAAGGTAGATAGTAAAATAAATGCAGCAAAATATGGGAAAATCCTGGGGGACAATCTTATCCAGTCTGCAAGAGAACTATGGCGTGGGAGAACATTTATTTTTCAGCAAGACAATGACCCAAAGAATACATCGAAAGCTACACAGAAGGGTTTAAAGACAAAAAGGTGAATTTTCTGGGGTCAAAGCCAGACCTCAATACAGCAGAGAATTTTTGGCTGGACTTGAAAAGAGCTGATCATGCCTGATCCCCATGCAAATTGACAGTTTGAGCAGTTTTGCAAAGTAGAATGGAGTAAAATTGCAGTGTCCGGATGTACAAGTCTGATTGAGACCTGTATACATAGACTCAGTTCTGTGATTGCAGCCAAAGGTGCATCTACTAAAGACTGACTTGATGGGGGTGAATATTTCTGCAGTCACTTCTCTTTCCCTTTCGCTGACTCTGTCTGCCCACAGTCTCAGCAGATGGCTTTCAAACATGAGTCTGGTTCTGCTCAAGGTTTCTGTGGGAAAGAAAGGTTTTCTTCACAATTATTTCTTTGCTTAATGGTGCCAAGAGTCAAAGCTAATGGTGGATGAATACTACACCTCTGAAAAAGATCTAAGAAAGAGAATAGTCAAGATCTGGTATTTATAAATTGTCATGTGAAAATGTTTATGGATTAGTACAGTACAGGTAAAGATTAACTAAGGGGTTGATTTCCAATTTGTGTGAATTTGTCCAGTTCCTTTCCCATTAATGCTTACAACATGCATTTTTGGACATATTAGCTTGCAAGAGTTCTACAGTGTTACATTTTCTTTGAGCTGACACTGAGACTGAAGTTTCAAGGAATCGTTCTTTTATAATTTAACAGGAACTAATGTGAAGGAACATTTATTTTTATGGCATGAACTGAGGGAACAAGACAAAGAGGCCCAATTAGCTCAAAGGCAGAAGTCCTGATTTGTTGTACCAACACTACCACGGCTTTTTGTCCATAAAGCCCTCGGGTTTGTTCAAAGGGTCAGAGGCATGATCAAAGTCAGAGAAAGTGTAATTTATTTCAAAGCTTTGTGGATGAAACAATGAAGAAACAAGCTGATCCTGGAAGCCAGAAAGTTTATCCTCTGCCCCCTTTTTATCAGAATATATACTGTACTTATAAATGGGTATACATTGATATTTGATTTGAGGTCATCCTCACATTTTTTTTGAACAGTAATCAGAACAACTTGTCAGACAACAAGTTTCATCCATTCAACCATGCATTTTTTGCCTATACCACCTGCCCTTTTTGGGTAAGCTGGAGTCAATCTCGGCCGTCACTGAGTAGAGAGGCAAGGTTCACCCTGGACTGGTTGCCAGTCCTCAACGCATTGAAGTATACAGACACCTCACACCTACAGACAATTTACCATCCTTTCAAATTAACCTAACAAGCATGTTTTTGGACTGAGAAAGCAAGAGCACCAGGAGTAAACCCACACATGCAATGGTAGCCATGTACACTCTACACAGAAAGGCCCTGTCTGGCTGGGAGTAAAACCAGAATTCCTTTGGCTTTGAGGTTGCTAAACTTCTACATTAGTTTCAGTTTTCTGAAAAGGTTTCAGCATTGTCATTCTATGTGCAGGTTTGTGTGTCTGCAGATACACAGTAGGATAGATGACTTTACTCAATAGTTCCTGAGGAGGCGTTTTGAAGCCAACAATAGAAGTCATAACATTGGAAATGCTTTTTCCACCTGACTTTCAACCTGTCTAGAGGGCAAAGAGTTGAAGATGAGGTAGAAATTATGCTTATGTTAATATAACTCTTAGCTGGGCTATTATCAGATGGATAACCAGTGAAGAAATGAGCAAAAAAAGCCAAACCAAACCACCAAAACCAAAAACCACTCTGTCATGTAGAGAATTAAATGGGCCTTAGGTGGGTCTTTGAAACAAGCCTTGAGTAGATGATCAATAAGTTGCAATTTTCATGATCTAAAGATACATTACTTTAAAATGCTGGTCATTTCAATGTCACTGGAGTTGGATGGGGTTGCTATTTGCTTGTCAGGATGCACAAACTCACTGAGGATTATTGTTCATTTCAGAAAAATAAAATCTTTCCTTAAGATCAGAGACTGCAGCTGTAACTAACAATCACCAGCATACTTGAGAACTTGAGTCTCTCTGGTTTTGTTTTCTTTTCTGGTTTTTCTTTTTGCTTTCTAAAATAAATTGTTTAGAGGTTAAGTTGAGTTCATGGACATTATGTGGTTATCTAAAGAATCATTCTGGGCCCTTTGCTGTTTTTGATTTTTGGGGTTTTTTGAGTGCTTGGGTTTCTGCAACATCATCAGTAATTGCAAGTCCTCTGCTAAGCAGATGACATAACCGTCTATCCAGCTATTATTTTCATCTGTGATGGAAAAATTATTCTCTTAGTTGGAGTCTTACTAACATCAACCAACATCTTGCAGCACAGCATGAAACCAAAGGCATGAATATTTCCGATCATGAACCGTTTACACTGAACTTACATCCTTTAAATCAACTTGGACTAATGTTCTGTTGTTGCATGGCTTGTGGTACAAACCTCAGTGATTTCTTATCCTTGTATATTAATTCACACCAATACAGTTATAAGACAACAAAGTTGTTAAGACTTTCTTTAATCATCATGGGAAACATATTTCAATCTAATTTTCAAAATTAATCCAAATCTTAGGTATGCATTTTTTGTATTAATGTATGGTGTTGCTTTTATAGATCTAACTAAAAAATATATAGTGTTGTACAATATAGTATCTAATGTATTTTATACAGTATATGAATTATGTAATGTAAAACTACCTTGATCCTGCAAATAAGCAATTTAATAACAAATAGCTTATGCTTAAAGCTAAATGCCAACTGCGTTATGTGGTTTTGTAAAACAATATTTCATTTAAATAAATGAATTTGCTTCCCTATCTAAAGTCTGGTCTATTGGAGAAAAGGTGTGTTCTGATTTGAATTATAAAATAAAAAATTAACTATCACCATTGATTAGATCTCCATCTTCTGCCTCACAACATGACTGAGGATGTAAATGTCTCTGGTGTCTTGGTCTTGCAATTTGCAATGCAAGCATCTTCATTAATCACCACACTGACTCTGGTGCTTGGAATTAACAAAGCAATTCAATGACTTAAGGAAAACATCATCTCTAAACATAAGACTGTGATTATTGTGGTCACTAATACCAAGTTGTAAACATATTAGGTTCTGTATAAAAATGACCTCCTGGGGACAAGGGAAAACTCCACCTGGATTAATCCGATGATATTTGGTCAGACAAAAACAAGGTGGTAATTGGAGTTCAGACTCAGAGTAAACCAGTGAATTTAAAATATTTCAGCCAAAACAATTCAAGTCAAGCGAATCAAATAAATATCATATAATTGGAAAACACCTGTACCCAGGGCAGCTGATTCAATGTTGCAGTGAGGGGCTTTATCAGCATAATAAGGCCACCTAGCCAGGAGACAGAAGCTTTCCTATTACATGTGACAAATGAGCTCTCTATTGGAAAAGGGCACCATGCCTCAATTATGCCTTCAGCCACTCCCCCTAAGGATTTCATACAGTGTATTACACACATAAAGAACACACAGACACACCTGTATACTCTTTTATACCTAAGTCCAGTCCTAAATCACTCCCTGAAAGGAGTCAGGGGTATCTACATGGTTGGATCTGATAACAGTAACACTTTAACCACAGTCTTGCCCTGGCAATAGGTAAAAGGCTGTGGTGTAGTGGTGCATTCAGATGTGGGGTTTCTCTTAATCTAGAATGTCTTTTTAAGGGTATACTCCTTATTTACATACACTCTATAGATGGGTGCACAGGTAGCCTAGCAGTCTAAGGCACTACCCATGTATGCAGGAGGCCCGGGTTGGAATCTGGCCTGTGGCCCTTTACAGCATGTCTCTCCCCACTCTCTTTCCTGACTCTGACTCTATCCACTGTCCTCCTCTATGCAATAAAGGCATGAAAAGCCCAAAAAATAAATCTTCTACGGAGACAATTAGTAAGTTGGTATATTATACCCATGTATACCCTGCATGGCAAAATGAAAAATAAGCAATAAAAATATGTTGTCCTTAAATTGAAAATTAATCGTAATCATGATCTTTATAGTCTCTGATGGAGAGAGAGTGCAAGGACCTCTGTGAGACAGAAATGTGACAGCACACATACACCCACATAACAAAGTTTTAAATTATGCTTTTGCATCAAAAAACTCTGTTATTGCAGTCGTCACAATATCTGTGAGGCAGATAAAGTGTCCACAAAGAAACAAGATAACCGAAATCCCAATGGAAATTTTAATTAAACCAATCTGCTGCATCATGCTATCTGTCACTCTCTCTCTTGCTCTGTGACTCATTGTCTTTCAAATAATGTAGCTCATCAGCTCTGACAAAATCACTCCCCATCAAGCACAGGTAGAGCAGCATGTCCTCTGATAACAGTGATGTAATTTTCTGCCCTGCTGAATCCTTATCCTATTTGATCTGAGGGAAGCAGATACAACGTGTCATGGTGCCATAAATGTATCAGTGAATGAAGATCTCTAGCTTTTGTATGTCCAGTAGACAAAATGAGAATAAAAATAGAACAGATGGCATAGATCAGCCATTCATGAACTCAAGTATCCTGTTTCAAAATGTAACGTCATATTAAAGTAAACAGTATGAAATATAATTTCATTTAAAAAATGTCTCGATTACTATTCTGTAATGCTTTCAAATGTAACCACAATATTCATGATGCATGTACAGAGGCTACAGTCCTCCACATGATCCTGGTGCTGGTTGTTGGAGGCCTTCCCTAACTACTTCTTCCAATATTTTCTGTCTTTAGCAGACCCACAAATAAAGGGGAGAAAATAACCATCAAGAAAGCATAAGAAAAAAAGTTCTTCTGTCCTCTGCTGATGAGTTCTTGAAATTCTAAACGGATTATTTTGTCTTATAAAGTTTATTTAAATGTTACCTAATGATGTAACTTTCAAAAAAGTTGCAGAAAAATGTAGTTACAATTCTGGGAAATCCTTTGAAATTTCAATCAAAAGCTACAAATAAAAACAATGTTTATTACATTTCACATACTTTTGAAACACCTTTAAAAGAAGGTTGAAAATGGTGCAAAATAATGTTGTATGTATAAAAAATCTCCAATAATGTCAGGCATTCTAGGATGTAAGATTCCTTGAATTTCAGTGAAAATGTGGCAATTTTTTAAAATGAAAAAAAGAAATCCATAATTTAAAAAACATCAAACAATTCTTATTTCAATGCACAAAATTTTGAAAAACCTTTAAAAAAAAGTTGAAAAAGTGTAAAACATTTTTTTTCTTTTCATCTGCAAAATAGAAAAAAAAGGGCAAAAAATTTATATATTCAAAAACTTGTCCTCAGGTGTTTCAGGGTGTAAGCTTCCTTGATGTGATGTTTCCTGTTTTGAAACATTACAAAAAAAAAAAGAGATCAGTGATAATATGCCAGTTTTGTTAAATAAAAAGGAAAAAGAAACAGAAATGGACAAATAAGAGAGGAAAATAAAACCTTTTTTTGTCAGGGAAAAATCTTATCTTCCAAAAAATGTTTCCATTCACAAATATTATGGTAGAATTCCCCAAAAAACTGAACAAAGTTTGTCTGAAAATATGAGAAAGCTCCTTAAAAATTGAGAAACTGGATACGTGTTCTTCTGTAGGTGCAGACCTGAGCAATCCTTACTAATCAGCACATTTTATATCCGTTTTTGTTAGAGATAAATGAAGGGTCATGAATTCTGCAGCTTAACTGGCCAGTCTCTGACTCATGCCTGTGCTTGTAATCACATCACCACAATGTAAGAATCCTGGGATGACAGGAAGGAGGTGAACAAGTGCCATCCATATTTATTGGTATGAAATTAAGTGGAATAGAATTAACATCTCTTTTACATCCTTGTAGCAGGCTAGGTGTTTAGCAGAAGTACACATGGCCTTTAAAAACAAACAGTTGGGAGGCACACTGTGCAACATTTGGACCAAAATTAAGTGGAATCATAAGCAGTTTGCAAAGGCATGGACACATTAACTGGCCTTTGCAGTTTGACAGGAGATATAATTTGAAGGCTACTGAACAGCCTAAGGGTTGAACATGGGGGGGTACAGTATGGTAGCACATAAAAGTCACGTTAAATCACAATCATTAGGTATCCCACAGCACAGATCAGGCTCTATATTTCATACCCTGTAAGGCCACAGGATAACAAGCTAAAAAAAGCCCTCCTCAGCTCTGTATGTGCTCATTATAAGTGTTCTAGCAGAAAGTTTCTTGGAAAATAATGGAGATTTCACACTGTGTATAAATGTGACACACACAATGCAGCTTCCTGACATGTCATTTAAAAAACCAAACAGGTAAGGCTATATATATATATATATATATATATATAAAAAACACTTTCTATCATCAACATGTAGAGGTTCCTTTAAATCTTTGAGTGTATCCGTTAAAGGCATGCAGAGTTTTATAATCACATATGAGCTCATTCAACAAAGCACAGCACTCTGCTGATAATCATAGAATTGGTAACTGACAAAGCTAACACCCAGCCAATCACTGAACTGACCCAAGACGTTACATCAGCCCTCATCATCTTTTATTAAGTGTTTTATAAAATGACACCTGCTGTTATGGGTCCAGGCTTCGTATTTCAATGGAATTATGTAAATTGTAACTTTATATATAGAAAACCTCAGGGGTTTCATGATGGCTTATCTCTAATTTGTATGCAGCTTGAGTCCTTGAACATGGAAAAAGAAATAAAAGGCTGCCATTGCCTGAGGTCTCTGGACTTGTACTGAACTTGTTCATTTGTTCTGTCTTTGCCTGGTCACTTCACAAGTGAGGAGTGAGACCAGAAGTATACAGTGCCTTTAAAAACATCCATAACCTTGGATGTTTTACCCTTTTATTGATTTTACAAATCAACCATATAATTTGGCTTTTTCTGATAAAAAAAACAAAACAAAATAAAGCATGTCAAAACGAAAATATATTTCCACAAAGTAATGTCAGTTAAATAAAAATATGTAATATGTCAAAGCCCAGACCTCAATACAATTCTTTGCAGAAATATGTTTTCACTGTGACATTAAAGAGGTTTTTTATTCATTTATTGTGTCAAAAAGCCAAATCATGTTGATCATGATAGATTTGATCATAAAATACAAAAGGATGAATACTTTTTATAGGCACTGTAAAGACGAGTTGGACTACTAGATATTAGACAGAAAAGCCATCAGTTTAGTGCTGCAGAAAATACAAGACAGAAATAGAAAGCATGGATCAGACCTTGATGCTTAAAAAAAATGTGGTAAAGTATTTGATACAATATTTTATTTAACTTTACATTGCTTCTATTTTTATATAAATCCAGTCTGTGGCTTGCCAGCCTCACAGGCTGTTAATACTATGAAGGCAGTGTACATTTTCAATGTCCCAAGGCTCATTCTCTTCACCACCAACTCCTCTCATTTCTGCTGGTTTCTGGTGAATAATTTAAGGTGAAAGTAATTACTTTTAAGCAAATCAGTGGGGTTACCATGCAACTCATTTAAAGGGACTAATGAGTTTCAAAGCGAGCATTACAGAGACATTCATCACAATCAAGAAACCAAGCTTGACACAAGTGCTCTCCTCTGGCCACCAGACACACTGCACTGACTTTCACAAATGTTCCTCTTCTGGTTATGTTGAAAGGGTAAAAAAACACTTCTGGTGAATAGATTAACATTTAACCCCTGAATGTTTTAGCAAGTGATCAATATGGAATATTTTGCCTTTTTTATAGATTTGCCTTTTTAAAAAGGAAAACAGCAGCCTCATAATTTCCCCTGGTCATGAACTTTTATAATTTCTCTTTTACCTTCGAGCAGTCTGTCCTATGCTCCATCCATCGGTAACCTTCAATGCTTCTCTGTCATTTAAAAACATTAAAATTCATATTTATTACTTCTATCATCATTTATTTTTCTATAAATAAAGCATATTGCTAAAGGGCAATATATAAGCTAAGCATAGCAGCATTTACTGAAGAACTTTTACCCTTGCAGAGAAATAGTCAGTGTGATCTGACCACTACACAGGAAAATCTAGGGAGTAATTTTTCAAGGGTAAAAAAATGTTTTACTCAAAAGTATTAAAATGTGCTCTTTTTGAGTGTATTTATTACCAGCCACTGCCAGAGTTGGAGTTAAAACACAGAGTAAATTCTGCTGGAGTAAAACTCTAGCCACACCCACTTAAGTTCCAGCGAAGCTGCCATCACTTATGGCCGGTCATGGCTGCAGCTTGTCAGGTGTCCCAGCTGCAGATAATCCTTGGCAATCAAGACCTCCTGACCTGGTGATGAACTTTCAGACACCTGTGTACTACAGCTTCTAGTCACGTAACATAGCTCCTCTTCAAACTTTGATAATCTAGTGATTTTAAGTGAGATTTTACCTTGTCTAACTCCATTTTGTCCTCTTTTTCTGCAGTGTATCCAGCTCACCATCATTTGCACTGTTGTTGTCAAATAAACTTCTTTAACCTTACTGCCTCATCTCATGTTCTGCTCCTGGGTCTTTGTCATGTTCAGCCCAATTGTTTCTGTAATATAAGAACACTATGTCTAATATGTATAAGCATAAAACCCTCTTTTGTGGTCATGCTCTTTATAGGTGGGAAGGCAGAATTTTCTATTAAGAGGAAAATGTAGCTCTTTATAAAGAGGAAGATCAGTCTATTTAGAATAAGATACAGTTCTACATAAGCATTACCCAATTGTAAATGGAGGAGAAATTGTACTGTAATGAGTGGAGAACAATTCTAAAAACAATAAAATTCAGCTCTGTAAGGACTAAATATCACTTTAAACTCTATAATGAGTAAACTAAGGTTTACTATGCTGTAGTGAGTACAGTTGCTGTAGAGTTGTTTTTATTTTATTCATTATGGAGTACATAATCATCATTTAGAGTTAAATAAAATACTTTTTAGAGTAAAAACAACTCTGAAAACATTACTCTGCAAGCAGAGTAAATTTTATTCCAAATAGACTGGGGCCAAATGTTACATTTTTAGAGTTAAATTTTATTCAATTTGAATAGAATTTACTCGGGTAAATTTATTGTGTACAGCTCAGGTAAACCAGGTAAGGTAAGCCTCAGAAGGTGCTTGGTTGAAAGGTCAGGCTGTTCTCAGAAGCTGTCTCAAAGCATATTGGAAAGTTGACAGGAGGGGAAAGTGTGGGACGAAATGGTGCACAAACAACAGGGATGAGCTCAGCCTTCAGAAGATTGCCAATTAAAGCTGATTCAAGAACTTAGGAGAGCTTTATAAGGAGTGGACTGAGGCTGCAGTCAATGGATCAAGAGCCACCACACACAGATGGGAACAGGAAATGGGCTACAAGTGTTGTGTTTGTAGCGTCGAGCAAATCCTGACCCACAGAAAACGCTATAACGTCTCCTCCAGGCTGAGGAGAAAAAGAACTGGGCCGTTGCTCAGTGGTCCAAAGTTCTGTTTTCATATGAAAGTTAGTTTTGTTTTTCATTTGGAAATCAGGGTTCCAGAGTCTGGAGGAAGATCAGAGAGGCACAGAATCCAAGGTACTTGATGTCCAGGGTTTTCTTTTTACACAGTCAGTGATGGTTTGGGGTGCCATGTCATCTGCTGCTGTTGGTCCACTGTGCTTTATCAAGTCCCGAGTCAATACTGTCAGCAATCTACCAGGAGTTTTTTAAAGAACTATGTGCCTCTATCTGCTAAGAGGCTTTATGGAGATTTCCTTTTCCAGCAGGACTCGGCATCCTGTCCATAGTGAAGCCAAATCTATCAGAAACTGGTTTACTGACCATGGTGTTACTGTGTTTGATTGGCCTAAACAGCACTCCGTAGAGGATCTGTGGGAAAATGTCAAAATGAAGATGAGAGACACCAGACTCGCCTTACAATGAACTGACGGATCAGAGCAATGGACTGATCGGCTCCGTGCCATGTCACAAAGATGCAGTAATTGCTAAAAGGAGCTCCAACCAATTACCAAGTCCATAAATAGGCATAATTTTCCAGATGTTTAACATTTCTGTATAAAGAATCCTCCTTCTGGACTTTTGTTTTATGATATTCTAATATTTTGGGATAGGAGACTTTTGTATATGGCCATAATGATCAAGATTAAAACAAAAAGTCTTGAAATATTTCACTTTGTATGTGAAGAATCTAGAATGAATGGGATTCCACTTGAGCTCACAGGGGAAAAACTGAACTTTTTTATATTCTAATTTTCTAAGATGTACCTTTGAGTTGCATGTTTCACAGAAATATGGTAGCACAATGCTAAAATTTGTAACCAAAGCTTACAAAACAGCAGCTTTTAGTATTTTCTGTTAACATAAGAGACAGTTTTTCAGGATGTGTCATTTATGAATAATATTTAGTTTGGCATTAAAAACACATACAATTTTGATATTCTTTTAAATGTGCCTATTTCATTGAGTCATTTATTGTGCTTTATTAGTTATCATTATTATATTTTTAACAAATTGTTTATGCCTGTGAAGCACTTCAGGCAATGACGGTTGTTTTTTAATTTGGCATACAAATAAACATTGAGCCTGACATTATAAAATTAATATATATATGTGACAGATTTCACAGAAAAGTGTATTAGACAAAGGATTTCTCAGCTAATTTCTCTGATGCCTGATTATTATCATTTTTATACATTAGTTTTCATGCCTATTCTGCTGGTTCTCTTCAGTATTTTGCACAGTCACTAAAAGCAGCACGAGAGAAAAAGAGAACAATCTGCTTTGTCCAAATTTCTTTTTTCATTTCCCTGTAGGAAGTTTGTGTCCTTCGGATCACCTCAGTTAGTTAATTTAAAAGCTTCAAAGGCACTTATCGAACACTCAAGGTGCGTGGTGATGAGAGGAATCACAGGGCTTCATTTAAGATGCTTTTTCTCTCTTTAATCTAGCATGTGGAAGCAACCGTGACACTGCGAGGGAATCGATAACCTCTTTGTGGTGGAGGTTAAATCCAATAATGAGATGCAAAAGAACATACACTCTCATACTCTTGGGTAATGGGCATGATGTTTTGGGAATGATTCCTTAAAACTGTAAGAGTTTTTAGTACCAGCTTGTGTCAGATGTGAAATTCTACCTAGAAATGCAAGAGACCACACATAGACCATCACCCAGGAAATAATGAATGTTGATTTCTGGCTGTATTGAGCATTTTTTACCTCCGCTAAGGAGGTTATGTGATCGGCAGGGTTCGTTAGTTTGTTTGTTTGTTTGTTAGCAACAGAACTCAAAAAGTTATAGACGGATTTTGATAAAATTTTCAGGAAATGTCAGAAATGGCATAAGGAAGAACTGATAAGATTTTGGGAGTGATCCGGATCACCGTCTGTATCCAGGAACTTTTTAAAGGATTCTTTACTATTGGGAGATGGGGCTAATGGCAGAGGTCTGCGCTCTCATAGTGCAGACCTCTGCCATTTATTGGAGAGAAAGCAAGTAGACAGAGTCAAAACACACTCTAGAAAATAATGGACAAAACCTGAGTAGCACCAGCAGTTTAATTAAATATGGGAGCTTTTGAGTTCAGTCAGCAGCCACCATACTGAAAACGCTGTCTCAACTTTACTTTACATCAGCTTAGTAACAAGACAAAGAGGTTGAACTAAGGGGGCTCCTCAGCCTCCTGGCAAACAGATACACAAGGAGAGGGGTCTGGCTGCAGACAGCAGATCTCAGATGGGCCCTCTTGCCAACTAGAATGATTAAGTGCCACCTCTGTTTCAACAGAAATACAAGCTTTCAGGACAATCGGCTTACTTCTGGTTAGGGCTAAGATACCAAAAGTCAACAACCTGACCTGCAAAACCTGATTACAAAATGTTTAATAAAGCCAAGTAAACAGTTTGGTTGCAGAAAAAAATGCTTGTCCTCCATAAAAACACGCTAATGCTACTAACAATGCTAAGGCTAAAGCTAACTGCAGTACTAGAACTCAGTTTAGTGTGTCATCTCAAAGGCCTTGAATACTTATGTACATGTGATCTGTTTTTTATGTATTTGCAAAAGGTTCAAACAAACTTTTTTTCACTTTGTCACTATGAGGTATTGGGTGTGGAATTTTGAGGTGAAAAATTAATTTAATTCATTTTGGAACAAAACTGTGATGTAACATAATTTGGGAAAAGTGAAGCCCTGTGAGTACTTCCCACTTCAGCTAACTGCTCATTTACATTTCGCTTACTGGAATAGTCCAAAGAGAAGAAAACCCCTAAAAAACAGTCAAATTCCTCACAGGGTCATAGTGTCAGCAGGTGTGATGTTAGCCTGATATGCTCTCTACAGCGTGGCTAGCATTAAAAGCTAGCACCGCCCGCCCTCGTTGCAGATTGATATTGTGTGTTGATATTTGGCTTCTTTTTACATTGGGTGAGTAGTTTTACATGATATCAACCCTCGACTGCCTACATACCACTTTATTTCCATTTACTACTTTAGGAAACTGTCATACTGCAGTCTTCCTACTACTACACACTCATCGCTAAGCCACCGTTGAGCTTCTCATGTTTACATCCGGTGAAGTGCCAGAGAGGAAGGCAGCGGCCATTAACTGAAGCTGCTGCGGCTTCTAGTGGCAGGAGGTTCATCACAGTTTAAAAGAGCATTATAGACCGGGATTTCAAGCCCGTGTTTTAAAAAAATGATAGGTAATTAGTTTATCGTCTAGTAAATCCTGTGCCGGCTAGTTTAATAAAAAATTTTAACCATTTTACCAATTAACCGCGTGCATCCCTAATTTAAACCAAAGCAGTTGGGTTATACCAAAATTTCAGCCCAGTGTGCATATAATGAACTATTCCAATCAAAATCTGGTTTTCCGCAGACCTATTTGTATCTGTTGTAAAAACCTGCATCAAGTTTGTACGTTACCTCTGGTGCTTCTACAGCCAGCTTCAAGTGGACACTTGAGGAACTGTAGTTTTTGGCACTTTCTCATTGGCTTGATTTTACTTTAACACTGGAGGTTTCTGCTGTTTGGAAAACTGGGGGTAACGAGTGGGAATAACATGCTGGAAAAAAGCCACAGGACAGGAGCATGATCGCTTCTGGACATGAGGCCAACAGACCTGACCATTAGGCAACCTGCATCCCATTCTGACTTTCTTTAAAAGACAAAATAGAGGAATAAAATCCACTATGACTTTTTGTATCATTACCCTACTCAAAGGAGAACCATGTCCTTTAACTTTCCCATGGCTCATTACTGAAATGGATGGCTGTTTAAGAGTGGTTATTATGACCCAGCCCGTGATAAACAATGAAAACGGTACAAAACCAGAAGGTGTAAGTAAATTAATATTTATCACAAAACAAGAGAAACTGAATAAAAAATAGTGAGGCTACTAATAAGAGCCATCAAGTGCTGCTCAAATCAATCACAAACTAAAATAGAAGGACTTGAACTGGTGTTTTAAATGCTGACTTTCTACATGGTAAAAAAAAATTAAAAAGAACACCAAACTACACATATTATCTATCCAAATGAAACCACAGCACACAGGAAACAGAACATTGACGAATACTGATACTGACAACAGACAGCACAGTGGTAAGCTGATCACAAAGATGCACTCTGAATGATGGCTGGCCAAACTTCTCAACAGTGGAAGTCAGCAGGTGCTCTCCTCTGATTGGCTGATTGTTTCACTGCAGCTGTGCACCAATCAAGCTTCAACAGCAGCAGAATACGTGAATGGCATCAAGTCTGGAGGAAACACCACACATGCACACAGACATTCATACACAGACTCTTTAAAAGAGAGGTGAGTTACACATGAGAGGGGGTGTGACTGCAACTGTAATAACAATTAACTGAAAAATTTGTTTATTTGGTTGGTTTTTGGATCCCAATCAGATGAAGAATAGGGAAATTTATAAGTTCCACCTAATCCCTCCTGAAGCAGGGATCAGGATATGTTGGGAAGGAGACCAGATCTTCAAAAGAAGGTGTCTCATACAATAAAGCAAACATTTTATTAACCCCTATTTTTATCTTAACATTCCATAACACTTTTACATGCAGAAACATTTGTCATTTTAAAATTTACCAAGAGGTGCCACATACAGTACTGTGGAAAACTTTTGGACATTGGGGTCAAAAATTGAGGCTGAAATAAGGGGAACCGTCGAGCAGGAAGAGGGACTGACACAGTCCTGGTCATGCTCTGAATGTCTTTGCATATTCGCAATGATCTGTCAAAAAAATAACAAAGTACCTATATTAACGGTCGAGAAAGGGCTGGATGTGGTGTAAGCGTGGCGTAGGGAACTGTCTCGGCAAGTAGTAGGGTTGCCATGAGTCCCTGGTTGTGCTGTGGATGTCCCAAGGCCTTGAAAACCGCTGGTGGTCTCCAGGAATATCACTCGAGGTTAAAAGACCCAAAGGAACGCCGTCGAGCTTGACATGTCAACATGTGTCAAGCTTGACACCGCCTCCCCCTTTCCAGCCCCAGACTGTGGCACACCATGCCCATGATGAGCCCCCACATGCCTAACACCTATGCACATGACTGAATATCTTTCAAAAACTATTATTTAATCATTTATGTAGGATGGATGAAAATTCTATTCAGCCTCTATAAGCCAGCTAGTGAAGCCTGGGTCCTGTCTGTGGGTTTTAAAATGATCACATCCCCACAAAGCCATTTGCATACATGTGCAAGGAATCAAAAGTAATGTTAGATGAATTATTCATTTATTTCATTTCGCCATTATCTGTGACAACATAATATGTTATTTTGCTGCTGTAAAATAAAAAAGAACTCACAATCAGGGCAGAATCCTTCCCTGCAGTGTTAACACTTTTTAGCATACTATTTCAGCACAGTACAGAATAGTCTTTAACTTAACTGCTGATACCATTGCTTCAGCTGAAGAACAAGCAGGAAGGACTTTTTTTATTCATTTTAAGGATAACAAGATGGACCATGACATTTAAAATCCATGGGACATTTTGGTTGTTTGGTCTACAAGCCAACACTGGTATGGATTACCATATATGTGAATGTCTTACATGCACATGTATGCTTACAGATTGAAGATCGCTTAGATCATCATTCTATTTTTTTTTCTCTTTAAAGAGGAAGTGAACACAAACATTTTTTTCAGCTGTACACTGAGGTATCTGACTGAATATGATAAAACGCATCAATGCTGGTGTTATTTCTGACATTCGCACCAAACTGATAAAAATGTGCATTTCATGGCTTTTAATTAGCTCAAACGGACATCTGCTTTGAAAAATGATTTTCCGAAAAAGTCTGGCTTATGGGACGTTTCTACATCACAAACTTTATATAAAAAAGTAGAATGTTACTGCCTCTAACCAACCAATGCCACGGTCCACCACCACACTACAGCCTGCTTCAGGGGACTCTGGAGGAGAAAAATCCTCCACCACAAAAGATTGCTCTGAGGCAGCAGTGCTGGGAGATTATGTCACTTTCTGGCCAGGGGACATCAGTAGCTGAGTTTCCATCACAGTTGTTGCAAAATAAAAGTGTTTTTCTTAAATTTTGACGAAGTACAATTGCGCTGATGATTATATGTACAGCAGTTGCCTTGACAATTTTGAACAAAAGACGAAGGCAATGGATGAAAGTCCAGAGGCAAAGTCCTGTATGTATGGCCACGTATAAGGGTATCAGTATGATTTAAGAAAAGTCTCCTCTTCTGTCCACGTGTACCGTGCCATGTTGTCTCGGAGTGAACTGGTCATGTGACACCATACGTTATACCTTTACTTGTAAATGCGGAGAAAATATTTTTCCATTGCACTTTTGCGATATATATTTCTATATCAAAACATCTGAAAAACCTTCTCATGAGAACATAAAAACTTTAAAATGATATTTGAGAGGTTTTTCAAAATGCAGGTGTTTCCATTACTTATTTAGATTTTGAAGTGGGTAACGCTCTGGCACAACTGCACAAACTCCCAAGGTGCATGGAGGGTGAAGAGAGTCTTGAAGAGAATAGAGCTCTCCAGCAACACTTGTAGTTTAGAGAACAACTTTATTAGACCGATGTGTTTCGGCACGTAGCCTTCATCAGTGTCATCAAGATCCATATTATAAGAAACAGAAAAAGAAAAAATGTGTGAAAACAGAAAAAATGTGAAATATTCAAAATGATACTTAATTACATAAATGTAATCAATCAGAAACAGCCACAAATCTATACCAGCCAATGGGGTAACAGCACGAATGGGTTGGAAAGTGATCATATGGTGTATGACCAATGGCTACTGCCAAAGAGGCACAGGGAGTTAGATATAGATTTAGCTATGTAGATTTTGCGCATTTCTAAGGGTAATGGAAACGCAGCTACTGTCACTCCTGCGGATCCTTCTTGTAGGGCACAAGTGTCTTGTGTTTATTCAGAATGATAATAATCAATATTTAAACAATGACCAAAATCTATCATTAAAACCCCAACACTCTCCACTGATAACAAGTCTAAAAATCTAGTTAGCTTGTGATGTGAGTAATGGCATTCCAGTCTTTCAACTTAACATATCTGCATTGTGTGTCACACACTGACTGTGCATGCAAAGAGGAGAAGAAAGCTGCCCAGTAGCTCACATACTGATATGTACCTTCTGTTGTCAACGAATCTGTATCTCAGTTAAAGTCTACACCAAGGTCGCTCAAAAAGAGAAAATGTGCGTGTGGTATAAATGCTAATGAGTGTGTAGGGAGAAACCTGATCTAACCAGATGATGTCATTCTGGGACATGATGTTATACAAGAAACCTGAAAATAGACAAGTCCTGTAATTTCTTCAGCATTGCCTCTCTATAATTGAATCCATGCTGTGCATAACTTCCCAGACTGTAATGTGCAGCTTCAGCAAGATATTGTCATGATTGTACTGGACAGTTACATGAGCTATAACCTTGTATAATGATACGGTATCTCTCCTTTAGAATAATAACAATCTCCAGGTGGCTTTTGCAGAAAATGAAGCTTGGTTCAGCCTCTCAGTTGTTAATGACTGTTAAAAGCCTGGCGTCTTTTTTAAGAACCTTGACTGATGATAATGATTAAACTAACAGGTCACTGAACAAAACAGGACATCAACAATTAGTCAAATTAACCAGGGAAGTTTGTTTGAAATGATTCTCTGTAGCAACAGCAGAATCACCAGGTGCACTAAGTGGTCATTACAGAAGCTCATTTTCATGCAAGGTTTGGAGATCCTGCTGGGTTTGCAGTTGGCAAAACTCGCTCAAACATCAGGAGGGCTGCTGCTGAAGAAAGTAAGATGCACTCGGCTGTTTAGTTTGCTTGAAATTATGGGAGGAAGATAGTGAGGGGTTTGTTTTTTCAGGAATTAACTCATCAGGACTGTTTTCACAGGAAAATGTAGAAATCTTTGCTTGGTTTGTTTGTCTCTATATAGATTATGGCAACACAGATGAGGACAAATTTATAACCCCATGAAAATGTCATTATTTCTCAGTATTTCCTTAGAGATGGTAAACAAAGCAAAGAATTTTCAACACAGCTTTTCCAAACATCCTACTTTTATTTTGAGCTTGCATGATTTTACTTTGCACACAGAAACAAACTTTTATTTACAAAGAACAAAAACCACCATGCTCTAAATAATTAGCCCCTTGATTCTAATAGTCAGTTGTGTGTCCTTCTTTTCCTGGATAACAGCCTGCAGTCATTTGTTGTAGTTTTCAACAATTCTTAGACATGTCTCCAGAGGAATCCCGGCCCATTCCTCTTTGGCCAATCTCTAGTGTTCCTACAGATGTGATGGTCTTAGAGGTCTCTGGCATAGACCTTAGTCTACAGTTCACACCACAGATTTTCAATGGGATTCACAGTATAATACTACCACCGTTTGATTTCACTGTGGGGGTGGTGTTCTTTGGGTTATACTCCTCTCCTTTCTTTCCTCACATTAGCAACACCTCTATGACCAAAGAGATCTAGTTTGGTCTAATCTGACCAAAGGATACACTTCACGTATTCATAATCTTTCTCCAGGTTGTCCTTAGTATACTGGTTTGAAAGCTTCTCTTCTGCAGAAGTTGATTTTTTGTTGGTCTGTAACCTCTCAGTCCATTCCTGTGCAGGGCTCTAGTGCTGGTCTTCTTTGAGACTACAATTCCTGAGTCTTTCACTAGTCTTGGCAGTTGTTCTGGGGTTTTGAGACACACCTCTCACTAGTTTTCTTTCCAGAGTCTTTGAAATCTCTCTCTTACTGCCTCTGCAAGGCTTGTTCTGGACTGTGTGGCTCTCTTTGGACTTTTTGATTCTTCTCACTCCAGTTCTTGACACTTGGAAACGCTGTGATAACTTGGTAGATCCTTCTCCTGCTTTGTGAGCATCAGCAATTCTTTTTTGCAAGTCTAACCTGATTACCTCCACCAAGGAGGTTATGTGATCGGCAGGGTTTGTTAGTTTGATAGTTTGTTAGTTAGTTAGTTTGTTTGTTTGTTTGTTAGAAACATCTCAAAAAGTTATGGACAGATTTTGATGAAATTTTCAGGAAATGTCAGAAATGGCATAAGGAAGAAATGATTCGATTTTGGGAGTGATCCGGATCACTGTCTAGATCCAGGAAATTTTTTTAAAGGATTCTGTACTATTGGGAGATAGGGCTAATGGCGGAGGTCTGCGTCTCCGAGTTTATTTTGTTTTTGCCATGATGATCCTTTCTGAAGTTTCTACTGTGTGGAAACAGGAAGATAATCCTCAGTTTACTTGGTTTTACAAGCTTTGAGCATTACACAGTTAAAGTAAACCATTGCACAACAGTGGTTTGTGCTATGGCTCAACAAAAAAGGTCAGTTCTCAAGGGATGCTGTGAATAATTGTGTTTCTGTGGGCAAAGTAAAATAATGCAAGAATCCAAAATAAAACTAGGATGTTTAAAAAAGTTGTTAATAAATTCCTTGCTCTGTTTAATATCACTTGTGATTTTTTTTTTTTTCTTTTTTTTACAGTGAGGGCTAATAACTTTGTCTACATCTGTGTACTACAGTTCCTAAAAAGTTGGGACCATAAAGTAAATTGTGGCAAATTCAAAACATTAAAACTTTTCTGAAGGATGTCGGAATCAAATTTCATTATCTGATGTGTTGTTGTTGTTGTTGTTTTGTGCCATTTCTAGTCAATCTTTTTTTTTTTTTTTTTTTACACAACATCCCAATGTTTTAGGTTATAGGACTGTTCATGTTGCCTAAATATTTCAAAAACAACATCTCCAATGTTAAAACTATGGAAGTTTGTGATTTTTAGAAAATGATATGCCAAATAGGAATCTGATGATTCAAAAAAACATATTTCCCTTCCCTAATCATCACTTTGTGTGCTTTTTAAAATGTAGACAACACCCAACTTTTAAGGAATTGAGGTCGTATTTAAAATCAGACCCCCCAAAAACCCATACATAATACTAAAGTTTCCCAGTGAAATTGTGCATCACAAATGTAAAGTGTGTGTGCAGATGAATCCACAATACCTGATATTAACAACAAAACAATAAAGAGCCCTCAGCTGTGAGAAGCAGAGATGATGGTTACACAGTGCAACAGTCCAGCCGGAAGCAGATTAGTTCAGCCGAGAAGTCTTGTTTTCATTTGCTTCTCCTGTAGACCGTGTCTCCAGGCACAACCAATGTGGTAGTATGCCCAGTCAGGAGAGAGACTTTCAATAAGCAACCATACATCACTATATACAGAAAGCAGGCATATTAATAATTGATTATCTAGCTTTATTGTCGCTAAGATTATTGCTTTAAATGTTTTATACCTTAGTGATAACCTTATTTATGCATGCAGTATTTCTGTTGTTTTGCACTCAAATGAAAACTAATGGTTGCATATGCTCACATTCATATATATGCAGTGTGCATTTGTTTAAATTTAGCTTTTCAGTGATTTTAGACAATACATACAACTTTCTTAATATATCAGAGTTATCTGTTTCAACTATTCTGTTAGTTTTATTCCATTACAATGAACTTTTTTCCTTATTTTTACATGCAGTTTTATGCTCCTAAATGTTGTTTACATCTAGTTATGTCTAGTATCTTAAATGTGATTATGGATCAGTCTTTGTAGGTTTCACAATTAAAGCTGCATTTCCATCATGTCCTGTTTGATTGAGAATGGTATGGTATGGTTTGCAGTGCTAAACCCAAATTAGTTTGCTTGTCCACAGACACCCGTACCCTCACATGGTGGGTGGGTAGTAAATGTCCATGCATGTGGCGTCACATGCAGTGCAAGTCTGCTGTAGCTGTTGAGCTTTAGAAAGGATGAGTGACAGAAATCAGTAGGGAATAAAAATAAAAGTTTTCAAAATAACTACATCTGAAGAATATTAACCGTGGTCAGTACAGATCCTCAGCTGATGTCACACGTGAACAGAAATGTTTAAAGTTGTCATGGTACATTAATACGTGCATACATATAGTCTATAACAGTTTATACTACATAACATAAAAGTTGCGAACTGTACCGTGAGAATTTGTCACATTGAAAATTAACTAAAGGTGTAACTGGTGTTAAACTAAACTAGATTAAGTCAGAAATCCTGGGTCTGCTGATCTCATTTTAAAATTGGCTGCAGACTGAAGTGTTACAAACATGTTAAAAAAAGCCCAGAGTGATTTTTTCACAGGTTACCTAAAGTATGAGGTAGATGAATTCATCTGTAACACAGATTATCAACTGATCTAAAGCTTTGTGTTCACGAAACTTCAACATTAATTCTTTCTCACATCCATCGCTGATAAACCAGGCTGATGTGAGCTTTCTAATCTCTGTCGAGTCACAATTTAAGCTGACATTAGCCTCACAAGGCAGACTCCTGTGTTGTTTTACAGCCTTGTGGGTGAGAAGTTGTGTCACGCGCTGAAAGTGACGTCAGTGCAAACACCTATTGTTGTGTGTGTGACTCCATCTATTTGAGATGGATAGATAAGATTGGGTTTTGGGGATTGTCTGGGCTTGGTTTTATGTTGAAGTGTGGACTTTTCATTGAACTGTTGAATACACTATGGGGAAAATTGGCACTGCTATTGTGTTAGGTTTTTTATGCTTGCCTTTTTTTATTGTTGTGCAGGGCTTGGGTAAAACAGTGGGATTTGTGTGTGTGAGATAAGTCCTTTGTGGTGGAAGCTTGGGTTAACAAAAACAATTATTTCATCAGAGTACACTCTGGCACCACAGCTTAACCCCGACTGCATCCGCTACAAGGTTTTGAGTAATATGTGTTGTGGCTGTAATAAAAAGTGTAACAATTACTCTGGTTAACTATAAGGCACCGTTTCTACTGTCTCGGTCTTGGGTCAGGTTCGGAAATAAAAATGTGTCTCCAGTCCCGTTTTAGCACAAACATGAAGGTTATTGGTCAAATTTGGCTATCTAAAGCAAAGGTACAGTCACTTCATATATGACAGTAGTATGAAAATCACAAACTGGCCTCCTCTACTGGGAGAAGAGATCTCTGAGCTGCAGCAACAACTGTCTTGTTTCTGCCCCACCTGAATTTTACCATGTGAAATATGAGAAAATTTGCATTTTTAGTATCTTTATTATTACTGGTAGTAATACTCAGTTTTATTTTGTTTTTCATGACTAATAGTTTGCTGTCTTATAATAGGAGTAATTGCATATTTTATATTTTTAAATGCATTTTTATTTTTTGTTTAGAAGGGATGTTGCATCTGTAAAAAAGAAAGTGCACTCAATGCCACATGACCATCCCCCCTCCAATCCACATTGCCATTCTGGAGATCTAGAGGGAGGAGAAAGTCCAGGAGAAACATAAGACTTCTCTCCCTGGGGGAGCTGTCCCTGGATTTAAAAAAAACAAACAAAAAACAGTACTCTAGTAATCTAGAGAAAGAAAATGGTAGGGAAAGCAGTGGTTTTTGAAGCCAATAAAGTTAAAGTAGAAGAGAGTTATGTTGTATGTGGTTATAGCCTGAGGGGCTAAATATGAGCCTTCAAATTTCAGCTAAACATTGCTAAAACAACATTTTTCCATAGCGCAAAATACTGAAATACAGTGACATAATGCAGGATGAGGGGAGGACGATGACTGAACCAAAGACCATTGAATCAAAGCATCAACATAGCTAGATGATGTGAAAACCAAGACAGGCCTGATGAACTTGGAAAGGTGATGTACGCAAGTTAAATAACATCATTAAGTAAAAGCATGGACACAACCATAGCTTCTTTTAAGCCAAGATTTTACTTTTACAGACCCTGTAAAGTTAAATCCAAATGTGTCTTAACCAGAGATGCAGACTCGAGTCTGCGACTTGGACTCGAGTCGCACTTAAGTCACACACATCAGTGAGTTGAGACTTGACTTGGACTCGTGCGCAAAAGATTCGAGACTCAACTCGGACTCGTCATTTGGGGCTCGTGCACAATCTTAGGTTTTGAATATTTCCATCATGATCTCTTGTCCCCCAGTCACTCTTTTCCCTTTTCAGTCTGTTGAGGGCAAAAGTTTCAGAATACCTACACTCTTTTCTCCTGCTTTACAGCTCCGCGTCAGCGCTGTTTGTGTGTGTGTGCGCGCTCCAGCTGTGTGTGTGTCTCTGTGTATCGTCCGCGTGAGCCATGGGTGTGCGCAATGTTAAAATATTATTTGGTTAATAATCCCTTAATATCATATGTTTATGGGGAATAAATTAATGTTAGAATCTCTGCATCGCTGCTTATTGATAATGAACGGACATAAAAGACGACAGGAACATAAAACTTTAAATACGGTTCATGGAGCCAAAGAAACAGAGACAGATAAGAGGCTGTAACAGATAAATTAGTAACTAAGGAGTCCAGGAGATTTCCGCTGAATAAAGTCAAATTTAGCTTAATTTTACCCATGTAAAGAAATTTACACCATAAATGATGACAGAAGTTTCTATAGGAGAATGGAGAAATATTCAGCATTCTCTGTTGAACATCTGTCTGAATGAGAATTAGAAATGCTCATTGAGTTTTTATTTTATTTCAGATTAAACAGTTCATTAACAGTTAGTGTTTTTGTGTTAGTATAAAATTACTACCATTAAAGAATATATCTGACAATAACAAGAACATTTACTCTCCATGTCTCAGTGTATGTCTCTATCAGTGAAGTCTGACTCATGTGTCTGTAGTGTTTCATATGTACACAGAGAGGAGCTTTATTAAGAGGAGAGCTGATACTGATCATGATGATGAGAGACAAAAAGAAAGAGCGTGTGTTTCATCTTATAGCAGAGGTACATACGATAAAGCACAACAACAGAACTGTGGCTAATGGAAACACTGAGTGGATAGTAGCCATGGGGCTGGTGTAAAAAAAAGTTAATGTCAAGCCCTGTTCATATGTAAGTGTACACATGAGCACACCACGGCAAGCCGGCCACAGACAATACCCCACCCTGCTGATAGTGATAATACAGTACAGGATTTAAATTCCTCAGATAGAAAAATGCAGTGGTCTAAGCAGACTGGACATCAGAGGCAGATCATTAAAAACATCGGAAACTTGAGACTTGACTCAGACTCGTGTCCAAAGACTTGAGACTTGACTCGGACTCGTGTCCAAAGACTTGAGACTTGACTTGGACTTGTGATCAAAGACTTGTGTGTATCTCTGGTCTTAACACACCAGATATGTTGGAATAATGTTGCTGTAAACATGTGAAAACACTGAGATCTCTGTGTGATTTAATTTTGGATTTAGACTGTTTAAACATTTTTCACCTCTTTCCTGGCTGAGTTTAATTTGGGCAGGGCAAATATGTGGGCTGGTGAAGTCAATGGCCACAATGGGGAAAAACCCGCCC
Organism: Cheilinus undulatus; assembly: GCF_018320785.1. NCBI lineage: Eukaryota > Metazoa > Chordata > Actinopteri > Labriformes > Labridae > Cheilinus > Cheilinus undulatus. The sequence continues at coordinate 17,177,034 of NC_054865.1, forward strand.
CCCCTAAGGCTACAATGATAAAAAGCCATGGAGCAATTACTCTCAGTACAGTCTGTTGTTAGCTGTATCTGCCTTCATTGAAAGTTAACAGTCAGTTCCATGCATTGTTGTTCATTGTGAGTTAAATTTGCCAAATCTATCAGCCACAGTTGCCTATGGATCATTTAAAGCATCATAACAAAGAGATTTGAGCCAGGAATTGGACTTGGTCTCTGTTATGGCACAGAGCCAGGCACCAGCGCTCTGATCATATGGTTAGTGTAAGGTCAAGGAGCAGGCAAATAGCATGAGAGCTTCCATCCAAACAGGTTGGAGCATTCTTTAAAATCTGAGAGGATCATCTTTCTCCAGAATGGGTGTGGCTCCAGCTCCACACACGCATTGGCCCATGCCTGTGAGGTGGCCTTGTTCTTACAGCTCTGCAATCAGTGTTGCTCCAATGGGGTAGTTGATATCTTTCTAGTCTTTCTATCTTCATTGGAGGCCCAAGTGGATAGAAACAATATGGTCCCTGATTATGAAGAGAAAGCACTGTGGGACAAGCCTAGCCCGTAGACAAGGAAGTATGGTTTCACAGGATGACACGAATGCCTGATAGGCTTGCTGACTTGAATGAAAGTTGTTTCATTGTGGACATGAAATGTCTCACTTTTCCACTCATTGTTTCCCCACCAGAAGAGAGCAAAGAAGGCATTGTGGAGAATGCGGGCATCGATCCCGCTACCTCTCGCATGCTAAGCGAGCGCTCTACCATTTGAGCTAATTCCCCTCTGTAGGCCATCCCTGGCAGCACTGCCAGATCGGTATGTGCAGAGGAAGTTCTACACATATGCATCAGCAGCACTGCCAAATGCATATGTGTAGAACTTCCTCTGCATCTCAAGATCACCGCATGAAGTGTGGCAAAAAAATACTGATCCAGAGACGAGGTGGCCGAGTGGTTAAGGCGATGGATTGCTAATCCATTGTGCTCTGCACACGTGGGTTCAAATCCCATCCTTGTCGTGTCACAGGAGACTTTCTTCTGCAATGCTTGCATTTCTTCAGCACAGCATAGGTGTGAGATGGCTGCCTCTTGTCAACTTTAAAACAATTTGCCACAGGCTGTTGCTGCTAACAAGCAGGAGAACTTCCATTCACTTTCTCGTCACACTACAGGAGACATTCTTCTGCCATGCTTGCATTTCAACACAATGTGTCTTCAATGTCAGCCATCAAGATAGCCATCTTTTGTCAACTTCAGAACAATTTGCCAGTGGCTGTTGCTTCCAACAAGCAGGAAAACTTAACAAATTGCCTGTTATTTTGTGCACCAGCAGGACTGGATTTCCTACCTGGCAGGTCCAGGCCCATGCCCGTGAGGTGGCCTTGTTCTTACAGCTCTGCAATCAGTGTTGCTCCAGTGGGGTAGTTGATATCTTTCTAGTCTTTCTATCTTCATTGGAGGCCCAAGTGGATAGAAACAATATGGTCCCTGATTATGAAGAGAAAGCACTGTGGGACAAGCCTAGCCCGTAGACAAGGAAGTATGGTTTCACAGGATGACACGAATGCCTGATAGGCTTGCTGACTTGAATGAAAGTTGTTTCATTGTGGACATGAAATGTCTCACTTTTCCACTCATTGTTTCCCCACCAGAAGAGAGCAAAGAAGGTATTGTGGAGAATGAGGGCATAGATCCCGCTACCCGCTACCTTCACAATATGTCTCACTTTTCCACTCATTGTTTCCCCACCAGAAGAGAGCAAAGAAGGCATTGTGGAGAATGCGGGCATCAATCAGGCATCGATCCCGCTACCTCTCACATGCTTAGCGAGCGCTCTACCATTTGAGCTGATTCCCCTCTGTAGGCCATACCTGGCAGCACTGCGAGATGCGTATGTGCAGAGGAAGTTCTACACATATGCATCAGCAGCACTGCCAAATGCATATGTGTAGAACTTCCTCTGCATCTCAAGATCACCGCATGAAGTGTTCAGATTATGAGAAAGGTTTCTGCTGTTCTAGATGTTCACTGTTCCTCTTTCTAAAGAGACTTTAGCATTCTGGTTGACAGAAACGGAGGCTCTGCCTGCCGAGCTATCTGTCAATCAAATGAGATGCGCCATCAGCTTTCATCCTAAATATCAGCCAAACGATCGTGGTACAAAAAATTAACCCCCCCGTACAGTGGGAGCACAATAAGACACTAGCTAATGAGACATATTTGGTGTTTTGAACCAGGCTGTAAACCAGTTTATTTTGTGTCTCAAAACTGGCTGTTTAACATGTGTGCAGATGGAACTTCTGGTTTTCCTGCAGCCGGCCTCAAGTGGACAGTCACGGTATAGCAGTTTTTTGCACTTCCGCATTGGCTTCATTTTTTAGGACCGGAGTTTGCTGCTTGGCTTCAGCACGGTTAGAATATAGCGCGGTACGGATGGCCTAGTGTGAGTACGCCCTAAAAGACTGAACTATTTTCCTCAATAGTACTGATTCAGGCACCATTTTTGTTTTAAAGCATCAATTTGGCACCAGTATTGCAGAAAACCCAAGCAATACCCAACCCTAGTCTAATCTGTCTCAGTCAAGAATGAAATGATGGATACATAGGGAGGGACTGAAAGGGGGATTGTGCTTTTAAACAAATATAAAAACTCAATGTGTCCTACTGGATAAAACCAGTGTAAAATAAAACCAGCAAAGTGTTGTTCTGCTGGACAGTCAAACCTGATATGTTAAGCCATTGGGATTAGCAGCATTGCCACAGAATGTTTCTGGGGTTTTTTATGAAACATTTTTCTCACATCACAAAGGCAAGGAGTTATGGCAACTAAAACTTTTACACCCAAACACAGATGTTATACTTTGCCTCTTTGCATGCATTTCCCTCCTCATAAAAAGCATATTCACCTCAAAAGAGCTATAACTGAAAAAATCTGCCTTCTACAGCCTCCTCCTCTCCTCCTTCACCCCTTAGATACTAAATTAGATTCATGAGAAAATGAGCAGAGAGGACAAAGCAATCAACGACTCCAGCTGTTCCATACTAACCAGGGGATCTATGCTCTGAATGTCTCATGCAGGTAAATTTGTGGATCACAGCGCAGTCATATTGGAAGAACATGACAGGTATGCCAATCATTCACCGACCTTGAGTCCAGTCAGGAGTGAATTTTGATTCTAAAAGTTTAGTCAGTGAAGCCAAGCAAGCTTATCAATACCAGAGAAGTGCAAGGCAATCAAGACACAGCTTTTCATTTTAATGATCATGGACTTTTCAAGATAGTGCTCCCATTCATTTAGCAAACACAGGACAGAGAGGGAAAACTGACGGAGATTTATTGGCTCAAGTAGTCAAATTACAACCAATTCTGTACTGTTAGGTCAAAAACTGTCTCTAAACCAAGCGAATGTATTATTTCCTGTTTTAGTAATGGCCACACAGTTTAAACTGGTGGAAATGAACTGACTCTTACTAACCACAGCAAACCTGCAAGAACTGAATATCCCCATAAAGTCAAATTTGTAAATGAAAAAATCTGTAAACAAATGTTTACAAAAATAACATGTTTATACATTTTTAACACTTTTATATGGCTCCATCTTAGAATACCAAATGCAAATATACTTTGGAGTAAGGATATCCAAAAAAGAGCACCGTAAAACTCCCTCTAGGTTTGTTGTTTTCTGCACTATGTTCACACTGATGAGACAGTGATTTTGTTAGCTTGGTTATGTGTCTCTCAGGGGCTAAAACACTTTTATAAATGTAGCCTTGACACAACGAAAAAAGGCAACTTAACTCACTCCAAAATGCAGTTTCTTGAGGCATTATAAGTATTGTCAAGCAGTACAATGGAAGAGGAACAGACAACAGCAGAAAATATTTTTTTTTGGTCTGAAAAACAAAACGTTTGCAGCCATACCAGCTTTGGAGATAGCCCTACAAGTGCCTCAATTCCAGTAAGTGCTGGAACATGAAAAGAGGGGACAAAGTAAGGTGGCTTTCACAGTAGGTGCCCGGTCCCAGATCCAAGTTCACTTGAGCTCAAAATCCAGTTTGTTTTGGTCAGTGTGAATGCAACAAACCATGCCCCACTTGGAGAGCTGGTCACGGGTGTGATTCAAGCAGACTCTGGATGAGATGTTAATGCTGCACCTGCAGTGGCAGTGTGTTCACATTTTCCCCAATAAAAGGAGGAAATCATCAGAATCAAGTCAATAAATAGTCTGTTATGACTCACCTAACAGATGAACATAAGTTGGATGCAGTGAGATGAGCTGCAACGGCAGTAAAAGTCTCCTATCACCTCAAAAGGCATTGTATCCATGAACTGAAATCCATTTTAATCCAATGAGCTACACATAGATTTGTAGAGACAAAGAGCAACGTTGCTGGCATTTCTAAAATTGATTTCTAAAACATGCATGTTGGTAGGACGGACTTTTTTTCCAGGTTAAAACAAAAACAATATGCCCAGGTCATGACCCGAGTGGTTACCACGGTAGCTTCTTCTTTCTTCTCCTTGGCAGGTTTATAAACCAGCTATGCACATACTACCACCTACTGTATCAGACTGAGTACAAATGGGCCTGGGCACAGATCAAATTTGCTAGTGTGAAAGCAAGCCTGGGGGAGGAATCACACCGTGGCATGGTTCGAACAATTGGGCCAAATGTTAAAACACTCCAAGGGACTGGTGCAAAAGAGCAACACCTATGGAACTCTTAAAGTCCAATATTATACCTAAAGAAAACTATGCTAAAGGAGAAGTTTTGCAGATTTTTGTCCATGTCTGCTTTACAGACAAAGCAGACATAAGTATATTAAGATAAGATGGATAGGAAGAAGACACAGTCTAGATCATGATCTCATTACCTTTACTTCAGTCATTTTTGGAACTTAAAATATGTAAATTCAAATTTCAAAAATAATGTCTGTTTGAAAAATACAACATTAATAGTGTAAAACCATTCACTTACATGAAAAAAATAAATATTGAACCTGGAACAATGCTGCAAGAGTCATGAAAAAGAAACAAAAGGTGAAAATGTCAAAGAGAAATTCAACAAACCACAGACCAGAAATGAAAACAGCAAAAAAGGTTTAACTAGGATGTTATTATATCGTACGCATAAACAGACCTTAGATCATTCTGGGTCACATTCTCATATGTATGAATAGCTGCAGTCACATTGCTTGAGTGATCACTGACAAATCTCTTTGGAGGGGCAGTGTGATATATGGGTTGTCTTCAAAAACTAAAAAAGCTCTTTGGAAAAGAGCAGTGTCCTCTGTGCTGAAAACAATGCTTTCAAACTTTTACATCTGTTACGACCCAGTTGTTTGAGGAGAGGAGAGGGAACACAATTACTTGAAGTATTTTTTCACTAAAATTCAGATCATGGGACAACAATGATATGTAAATGTCCATGAGAACAGCCAATGAGTGCTACTCAGATTAATAAATATGGATGAAAAAAAAAGGATTCTGGTGTAGCTTTTAAAATTTGAAACCCCTAAATGGTGATAAAGAATAAAATAAAGGAGATAGTCCTATTATCTAATTACATCTAGAACTACAACCGGGCAGTTTTATGCCTTCATCAGGTATCCAAATATGATGATATAAGTTCAGTCACTGGTAGAAGAGGAATAGAAGATGGTCTGTGATGTTTTCTGTTGCAGTGCCTTTCCTAGAATAGGAAGAAGGCTGAACATGAGGTCCAGTGAGCTTGAACTTGTACAAATCAGTTCATCCTTGCGTCAGTAGATTTGAGTTGTGCAAAGTTTGAAGGAAAATCCCTAAAGCATTCTTGACATATGATGTATAAAAGCAAAGGATGGGAACATTTCGACAAATATCAAAGAAAATCAATCAAAATGTTCAAGGTATTGACTTCCCAAGAATGACCTGGGGGTCTCATTCATAAAACATGTGTAAAATCCATAATAAAATTTCACACATGCGCAAACCCCCAAAATTGGCGTGTGCCAAAATAATTCTGATTTATCATTCCTGAAACCACATGGAAATTTGGACGTGCAGAGCTGTCTTCTGTTCTGCCCTTTACACGCCTACATTCAACCATAAACGGTCAATTTTTGCAAAGCTCCTTATAAATGAAAATGCTTCAAAATGAGCTGGCAGATCTAAGGTTTTTAGTGATGTACTACAACTGCAACCAGAAGGAAGTAAAACAAAATAAACTTTCTGACATCAAAACTGAAGTCTTTGTGAATAAAAGGGTGCTTAGACAACACTGATTGTTAGTTTACTGTGACAGGAACGTTCACAAATTAAAGAAGAAAAAGAGAACAGGTTATCACCATGTTGCTGCTGAATTCATAGTGCCAAAAATTATTGCACTATCCACATAATGTAAAATCTTCCTCCCATTATGGGTATTATTAAACAGAGTTAACAGGATATTATGAGAGATGTCTGGTCAATGTACGAATAATTTTATTTAGGCTATTTACTTTTTTTAATTCCGGTGAGCTCAGTATGAACCATGACTGATGAGAAAATGATTTTTCTTAGTCATTTTCTTAAATACATGCAGGTGATTGAGTTGTGCTTAGTGATGAGAGGGCAAAGATAAATCTATGTGTGTGGTTTCTGCCACACAGTAAAAATGATCAAACCTAAAGATCAATCTCTGTGTAATCAAGGAAGATATTTCAAACAATAATGGTACTATGGTCTGCATCATTTCATGCCTGTAGGTGGTTGGATTATTTCACCTAACAAAGTTATGGTTGCCCACTTGTGCTCAGAGCAAATGAAAAGACTGAAAATCAAAAATCTGTCCATTTCCAGATGTAACAATAGACAAACTAGTAGTAATTCACAACCTCAGCATACATGTAAACAGTTTCCTTCTGCCTATAAAACATTTGTACACATGGGTCAGAGTTTACAGATGCGCACATTTTACTGTCAGGTCTGTTTTTTAGGGATCACATACTTTGCATGAGAAGTAGCATATGCCAGCTTCAGGCCCCATTATAAATGAGACTCCTGCTAAGCAAGGGATGAAGGTCCACTGACCTATGAATCAGCTTATCGTTGAGTCAGAGTGAACATTTGTGCAAAGTTTGAAGATAAAATGTTTCAGCGTTCTTGAGATACTGCAATCACAAAAAGGGTCCAACTGACAAGACAACCTGAAAGTTTAATGCCCCTGGCCTTGGCTGTCACCTGTGTGGCGGTATAACAACAAATTAACAGTACTCCTAAATCCTAACGTTTCCTACCTAGAACAAATCCACAATGGTGGCCAAAATTTCACATTTCAGTCATGAAAGACATCTCTTAATTTTTTTTTCTCTTTCTTTTTAAATTAAGCTTCAAAATCATTAAAAGCAGTAAAATCTGCTCATGGGTGTGTCAGTTCATTGAGCCAATGCCACACCCACTCTCAGATTGAAAAAAAACAAAAAAAAAACAATGCATTGATTCAAGCAGCGCCCCCCAGTCCTGAAAAATTAAGCCAATACGTAAGTGCAAAAAATTGCAATACAGCAAGTGTCCACTTGAGACTGGCTGCAGAAACACCAGAAGTCATGTACACAACACATGTTAGAAAGCCATCTTTCAAACCAGAAATAAACTGGTTTACAGCTGGTTCAAAAACCAAACGTGTCTCATTAGCTAATGTCTTCAGGTCCTTACACTGTATGGAGGGTGAATTTTTTTTTTGTACCACAATCTTTTCGATTATATATTTAAGAAAAACCTCACTGTGCACTGATTGACACATCTCATTTGATTGACAGATAGCTTAATGGGCAGACGCTACCACCAGAAGGCTAGCTTTAATGATAGCTCAGCTGACAGGAAGTCAAGCTCAGTGGGTGGGCTCTTGTCTGCCATTAGGTGAATCCAAAGTTTGGTTGAGACAGTGATTTCGTTCTGCCGGTCACCACAGATTGGCTTCAAAAGCTGTTTGAGTCCACCTATTGACATCACGTCAGCACGCGACTCAGCTGCTCGCCTCCGGGCTTCAAACACGGAAGTCTGTGCTGTGAGAAGTGGGCAAAAACGTCCCCCGGATTTCTGACTTAATCTAGCTTGATTTTAACACCAGTTGAACTTTTACTTTATTTTTAATGCAGCAAATTCTCACAGTACAGCTCTAAACTTTCATATTTTGTCGTATAAACTGTTCTAGACTAGATATATATTCATATATTAACGTAACGTTACGACTTAAACCGTGTCTGTACACGTATTTCATCAGCTGAGGATCTGTACTGACAGTGGGAAACATCATTAAAATGAAGTTATTTTTCTTAAAGCACTTTCAGCTGAAATAAAGCTGTTTACTGCTTATTCCCGACTGATTTCTGTCATTCATCCAGCAGACTCACGCTGTCTGTGATTTCACATGCATGCTCCTACAGGCCCGCCCACCCAAGTGAGAGCACGGGTGTCTGTGGAAACGCTAACTATTTTGGGGTTTAACGTGCCAAACCATACCAAACCGAACTGAACCAAACCACATAGTTTGACAGCGACCCGTTTGGCTAACCCTAACCCCTAAACCCTAGTTAAATCACTAATTCTTGGGAATTTAGATAAAACAGGTTTTAATTTTGAAAATAAAAAGTTAGTTAAATTACAAAATCTGAAGGTATATCATTATAGACCAAGGTCTTGGCTGTTCAGCAGTGTACCAACCAGTGCAACCTCCTCATTTTGTATTTTTGTTATAAAATAGGCGTTTTTCCAGTTATAACTTTGTTTTTGTCAACACCGTCAGACACAATAAAAAGCAAATTATTTTTTATTTATTTGGTCTAATATGTATTTAGAGTTTGTAAAGTTTCATTATCTGGCATTCTTAGTGCACATATTCTGTTAAATGTTGAATATTCACTTTTGTTAATTTTTTATACTGTTTCACATGTACTCATTTAAAAGATCTAACATCATACATTTACTTTGAGTCTAAATAGAAAAAGTAATGTTTTTTTATTTAACAAACATATTTTAGTATTAAAAGAGACTATTACTTCAATAACTCAACAGCACTGAAGAAACATATTGTAAGCATATTCATTTAAAACAAATACAACTCCTTCTGACAGTGGCCTCATTACAACATACAATTCCAAAATATATACCACTCAAGTCAATGGCTCCTTGCTTAACAACTTTATTTAACTATTTGGTCCAAAAAATAACAATCCTGAGTACTGTGATAAATATTTTTCAAGGAATATAAGGTACAATTAAGCAATATCATTATCATATAATCAAATATCAAATCATCATAGTAAAAAATAAAGTAATCACCAGCACGAATAATGTACAGTGCACCACTGACATCATCTTAAACTGTCATCTACTGCCCCGTACTCATAAAGTAATACATTATATTCTTCTGTAAACTTACAGTGAATGTTAGATTTGGTTAAATGTTATGCCATTTTCATTTGTCTTTAGTCACTGGAGATGCATAGCCTTCAAAGGATATTGTATACTATGTAGGTAGGTAGTAGGTGCACTATGTACATCCAAACTGCCATAAGCCAAATGAACATGGCAGAATAGTGAAATGAGAGAGGGAAGGCACACCTCATCCCCTAGGGTTGGATGATATGGAAGAAATATAGGAGGAATTACATAAATAAAGATATAAAAGAGGTTAATGAAACATTACAGGTCATATTGGTATTGATTGTGATCAACAATTATATTCTAGCCTCCATTTAGGACCATTTGGAGGTTTTTGTCACCACCGTCAAACAGAAAACCTGACGGCGGTGACAAAAAACCTTCACTTTCACATGATATGCATGAGTTGTTCACATTAGCCATCTTGTTTCCCTCTGTTGCTAGCTACTTCAGACCTCTTCTTAAAAAGTATACATTTATGTCATAATCTAATCAAATATTTTTTAAACAAAAGAGATGTGTTGACATGTTATGGTTGTGACATCAGCAGTGTCCAAAAATATGAACAAGTTTAAGAGAAAATATCAAACTTACAGAAGCTTGAGTGATCTTGAAGCATGCAGTAGAGCTGAAGGTTTGAAAATGGGGTCCTCAGGAATGTAGTTGACCTTGTAGTTGCCTGATTTTATTGCTTTTTATAAATATCTGACAGTGGTGACGAATATGTGGGACACATTTTGAGCAACCACAAAATAGTAAATATTGTTAAAAATTCACTGTTTGTAGTTTTTAATACATATTACAATGTATTCTTTCATGTGGTAAAGATATTGTTCAATTCAATTATTACTTTGTTTTTTTAATCAAGTTGAAATGATTATCTCCTATCCGAGGACAACTGATTTTGTATGCAATGGGCCAGCATATAATCATTAAATTAATTTTAAAAAAAATAAACCTATAAAAGAACCTTACATATGTGCAAAGGATCGCCTGATTATAACCTTGATTATTTTATTCATGAAAATGTTTTTAATTTCCAACAGAATTAGCACTTTTCTTAGAGGGACATGTTTTTGCCAAAGTTTCAAGAATCGGTTAACCCTAACCCTAACGGTAACACTTGGGGGAGAAGCCCCAGGGGCCTTGGGGGTGGGGTCTGAGTGGCCTGTATATATGAGGGGAATGGTTGTGGAAGATCCCAGGCCTTCACATAGTTTGATAGCACCCAGTTTTTCTAATCCTAACCCTAACCCCTGTTAACCCTAACAGTAACAGTTGGGGGCCTTGGGGGTGGTGTTTGAGTGGCCCGTACATACAGTGCTTAGGAGCTCTACAAGGACACGAGCGCATCCTCCCTCTGCGTTGATACTGTTATGTTCCCCCCAAAGAAGACACAAATTTTATAACGAAGGTCGCTAATGGGGAAACTAACAAAAACTGCATGAACAAAACAAAATGGGTCTTGGGTTTCTAAAAGGTGGCAGGGGATTACGTCTCCACACTGCCACCCACTTAATCTATCAAAATGATAGAAGAACTAAAACACTGACCCAAAATAAGGATAGGTGGGAGTCATTTTCAAATAAGGGGTAACACACACAAACAGAAGGCCCTGAAACAAAGTTTTCTCTTTTCTTTAAATTCAAACACACAGAAAGTCAACTGATGGTGCTGACCCTCACACAATCACAACCCCACTGAACTGAGCAGCAACCTGCTCCCTACATCCCAGCCCTGCTGATTACCAACAGCTCTCAGCTGGTAGCAGCCACCTCAGGTGCACCAAGTTTCCCTATAAGAGCAGGGTGAATTTCCACTGAGTTTTTTTTGGAAAAAGTCATCCAGTTTCTTAAAAATCTAAGAATTCATAACAATACTACAATGTACAACAAATCTCTCATATCTACAGCCCTCCCTCTCAGTGCCATGATCCATCAGTTTGTTGAGTGTAAGATATGGGCTTGTCAGTATTCACCAGGAACGATGGTGCTGTGATAGAACTGCAATTTCCAAGCTGTATGCCCTCCTGAAATTAGAAATCATTCCTCCCCCTATGGAAAGAGGCCACCCATTGTACCAATCACTGCCTCAGTGAACCTGGTCCAGCTGAAACGTTATTGTACTGTCAGAGGATATATTTTGGAAGTACTCAGCCAAAAACGCTGTTGAGCTTAGATATTTTTTTCTTAAAGACAGAAGAATAGGAAAAGAGAGAATTTGTGTAATATAAAAGAATGAGCTCATAAGGATCAGAGCTATCTCTTGTTTTAGTTCACTTTAAGCAGAAGAGTGTCTGAAAGAGAGAGCGACTCAGCCATGCAGAGAATTGCCTCTTCATTGGGAGCACATCTCTTACATTGCAAACTAACATTTCACGCCACATGATAAAATAGACACTTTGAGGTTGTGATCTGACTTCCATCTTATGGCTCAGCTATACGAGGGTTGAACAGAGATCACACACATTAAGACCCTCCAACTAAACTGGCCTGATGTACTCAAAGATCAAGGCAATAACTGAAAGCAGATGTGAGACAAAAATCTTTTATATCAATCTCACTGGGTCTGCAACATTAGACTGTGACAGTTTTTATTTAAAGAGCTATCACCATTGCATGTGTTTCTAAGTTATTTTCTTCTTCCAACACTGGTTATGGTAGTTACATTCTAAATTATAACAACTGCACTGGTTCAGTTGCTTTGACAAAAAGCATGCTGGTGTAGATACCAAAACTAATCCCAGGTACTAAAGACTATGTGAAGCATCAAATTTTGATTGTTGCTACAAAATGCCTTGTATTGATAACCATGTGAAACCATGCTTTGGATTTAACAATGGGATTCCTTGACTTTTTGCTCATAAACAGTGTGGTGTTCTGAGAGCCACTGTTTGTTTTAGTAAAAAGTTTTCACTTTATTCTTAAAATGTAGACTTTTTTCTTTTAATTGAACTTCCACTTTATTCTCAACATTTCAACTTTACTCTTCAGACTGTATTTGGACTTTATTCTATTCTATTTCAACTTTTTCTTATCATTTCAACTTTAATCTTGTAGTGCAGTAACCTCTGGCCCTAATCCTCTTCAGTATATTTATGATCCCATGTGAACTGTACTGTAGACTATAACAAACAGCGAATTTGGTCTCTATACTTCTTGCTTTATGCTTTTTATCAATGAATATGTAAAACTACACTTAAGAATTGGATTTAACAACAAAGATTCTTCCTCTTTAGATCACAAACAGTGTTTAATAAGTTTTGACTTTCTTCTCAAAATAAACACTTTATTCTCAACATTTCCCCTTTGAACTTGAAACTTTATTTGGACTTTATTCTTTACGTTTCAACTTTTTCTCATTATTATGACTTAAATTTCAGCATTATTTTTCCCTGTTGCTCAAGCCCTAACCACCTTCCCTAAGTTAAGGCCTTTGCAAACTGAGTCTTTATTTTTGGGTGCTTGTTTTGGGGGGAGGGGGGTTGTAATCCAAAAAAATAAAAAAAATAAAAAAAACATTCATACCTTGCACACTGAGTCTGATGCATTTTATTTTCCCTCACTGCAAAAAGTCTTGAAAGATGGCAAACTGTTTCACAGTATCTGCGTTTCCATCAAAGTTTTTCACAAAATAAAAGTGATACTTCTAAAATTTCAACTAAGTAAATGTGTTTCCACTGAAGGGAGCCTCGTAATTCTCATAAAATCTCACCTCCAGAGACTCTGCTGCAAAAAAGATGGATGCTCCAAACCTGTTGCGTTTGGTAAAGTAATGATTATATCTACAGCGATTTCCTTGAAAATTTTGAAGAAAAGACAAAGGCAATGGATGAAAGTTCAGAGACAAAGACCATATGTATGGCAAAAGCAACCTATAAGGGTATGATGTTAAGAAAAGTCTTGGTCTCCTCTCCTGTCCACACGTACCGTGCCATGTTGTTTCAGAGTGAACTGGTCATGTGACACTGTACGTTACGTCCTTTGATGTCTAAATGCAGAAAAAGTGCTTCCATTGCACTTTTGCGGTACGTTTCTATATCGAAACGTCTGAATAACCTCTTCATGAGAGTGTAAAACCTTTGTAGTGAAATTTAAGAGGTTTTTTGAAATTCAGGTGTTTCCATTACCAGTTTTTTTATTGCGCTGTTTAGATTTTGCACATTTCTAAGGGTAATGGAAATGCAGCTACTGAGAAGAAAAAAACAAGAGTGAAGAAGTATCTGTGGCTCCTTCAAGGCCTCTACACACTGAGTCGGGTTTTTCATACAATTTTTTTCCCATGTTATAAAAAAAATTGATCCCATGTTCTCATCATGTTTGCACACTGCTGCCGAACTTTCGTCCATCATTAAATTTTTTTGGAACAGGTTTGATTTTCTGTGAATTTTCACATCAGTCCATCTCATTTAAGTGGGTGACGGATGATTTGGAAAGGTGCCTGCTCCTCCTTTCTCTCGCACACTCACCCCCCTCACACACACACACACACACACACACCCCTTCCCTTTCTCTCACTAAAACTTCACTTTAAACACTGTTTTGCCAGTGTATTATGAAGAAAAAGATGTCATATTTTACCATGTTACATATAAAAAGTCCTATAATGTCGTGAATTATCAGATATCTTGGAAAAGTCATGGAAATAAAAATTCAAATCATTACTTCAGAAACTAAAGATATAAATTAGAATGGAAAGAAAAAGTAATTGCTTTAATATTCTGCAAGTTTTCATCCTCTGGTACCCGCATTAATATAAATGACATTAAGCATCAGGCCATCAATACTATGAAGTATCAGTCATTTGTTCCACTCAGAAGAAAACAAAAACCCTCAACAAAAAACTGTTACCTCGTCTCTCTGCTTCACAAGGCGAAACAAGTCCAACTCATGGTCTAACAGGCCTGAAATATTGAGTGCTAGATAATTTTTCATGTGAGCTTGTGTGTCTGTATAAATTGGAGAGCAGAGAGTATGCTAGTCTTACAAAAATTACAAAGGTGTTTTGAGAGATCAATAGAACGGGAAAATTACATTAATTAAGAGCAGCATTTGCAGATAAGTACATGCAGTGCATGTACATGCAGACACTTTTTCAATTAACCAAATTAGCAGCATAAAAAGCCATCGTTCCAGAGAAGCAAAGGTTTTTAGAGACATCACATTTATAATGGATGGGAAATGCTCACTCTCTCCAAAAGCACTCAATTAGGGTTATGAGGAAAATGTCTGTTGAAAAATGAAGACTGCATAAAATGGCTTCAACAAAACAGTGTTAGTGGAGCCGTGGGCTTTGTTTTCATTGTGACAAGAAGTAAGGGAACACAAGGGCAGCTTTTTAAAACTCACTTTCCTTTGTATAAAATGGGCCTACAGTCATTGGAGGAAATGGACCTTGTTATACTATTTTCAAATTTACTTTTGAAGAATATTGGATTTTAATCTGGTTTGGTTTAAGATATGTGGTTGTGATTTACAACTCACCTCGTTTGCCAGTTTCCCCCGTCTCTAAAATCTACGTACCTATGGATCAGAGTTTGCTTACCAGTGTACATATTTTACATCAGGTTTTTTTGTTTTATAGATCACATCATTTGCATTGGAAGTGGCGCACGCAAGTTACTGGTCTGTTTGGTGTGTATGTAAAGATTACAGATGATACTGCAGGTCAGTAAGGGCCTTTATTATTCACAATGAAAAAACTCATCAAGAAAAACAGTAAAATATTACAAAGAAATTCTGTCCTGCAGCTTTTAATTCTCTGCCATTGACCACCCCCCCAACAGTGTAGTTCCAGAGGTAAAGAACCCATTTATTTTCTCCATAGTGAATTATCTTATTAGGTGTATTAGTAGAAGTATCCAAGTTACACTTAAAACAAGCTCCCTGAGAGTAAAATAATGGAATGAGCTCCTGTAGATGACAAAAGTTTATGAGTTATGAACCTCTTTTCAACATAAACATAGTTTATTCATGACCTCTAACATAATTCAATACCCACAGTCCTCAAGTGTCATGGAGATTGTTCTTACTGGTAGGATCAGTTTCACCTGTAGCTGTCCACTGTTGATGACGACAGCAAACACTGTAGTATGGAGCCAAATATACGCAAACTATTAAATTTTAAAATTACCATTTAGAGTTTAAACTCTACATTAAAGGTACGTGTAGAAAAGAAATACATTTATGGTTTGAAAGTTGGAGAAGCTTTCCTTAACAATGAACAAAATGAATCATAATGGATTGTGGGAAAAGTTCCTTCATCCTTGTCTGCAGTCACACAAATGCCAATTGAGGGATGACTCACTTCTGAAGCCAGCCTCAAGTGGTGGCTCATGGAACTGCAGTTTCGGTACTCTGCATCAATTTCATTTCACAACCCTGGAGGCCACTGATTTGGTTGTATTGCAGCATTTCCCATCAGGCTTTTTCCTATTTGACTGATTTTAAAATATTATAGAAAAATCATCTTCAGTCAGAATATCTTAGTAGCATACGAAGGGTTAATACAATTTCTCATCTCACTGCTTTTTGTGATGTCAGCTTAACTGTGTGCTGTCTCTGTGCTGCTCTCTTTTTCCTCAAAGGCAGTTTCTTTTTTAAATTTATGTTCTTGGCATCCTTGTCTCCACAAGGTTTCTTGTGTTTTTCTGCAATGCTTAAGATGAAGGTGAAAACCTAAATAATAGCCTTGATCATTGATTTCTTGGATGAAAATAATACTCTTGCCCTTCACAAAGAGTCAACTGAGGGTTCTTTACACTTTAAGACTGTTTGCACATAATTCTGTTTTTTTGCTATAACACAGCTGGAGGTGTGCTGCTAACTGACAGCCACATGAATGCTTACCTCAGCTTTCCCACTACAATTACTTAAGACTTCACAGAAAGTCAGTAATTGAAGGCACTAAATTAACGAAAGGAAATTCATTCAAGAGGGTTAAATAATAATAGCACAAATAACTCATTTTTAACTGTAAATTATCTATCATTTTTCTTCTGGTACCTGCAAGGCCCTGTGGGGGTCACAGCACTTTTAATTTCATTAAAATATTAAGCTACTCCTCCTACAGCCAAGCAAATCATTAAATAATGTTCAACACTTTTATTGTTCTCTATGGAGCACGTTCAGAGAGCTCCATTCACACATCCTCAGTGGGAACATACCTAAAAGAAAACAGACTAGGATAACATGACCCTTTTTTCTACCTGAAGAAGATCCAGACAGCTGATTTCCAGAGGTGCCATCTCATACGTAGCTGTGGTCAAACAAGGAACAAAAGGAGCCCTTTCCAAAGGCACAGAAGGTTTAGAGGTTTTCTGGTAGAGAAAGTTGGAGTGACGGCAGCATGTCGAATATAGACATGGGGTCAGAGTTCATTAACTATCTCCCCTCTCTAATGAAGTTTTTTCCGGCTGAGGGATTTAAGCAATCACTGCAGCAGGGTTAGCGAAGCATTGAGGAGGTAGGAGCACAGAGCCAAAGTCACCCTCTCACTGAACGACTGCAAACTGGGTCACTAGCAACGTCAACCTTTGAAAATCAGTAGGAAAGAAAACAAGAATGTAATTTAATCAGACTTATTTTTTCAAAACCTTGACTGCAGATAACCAATTAAGAAAAAGGGACCAAACTAAAAAGGTCTTGAGAAATGCATCTGTATCTCACAAAAGACATGCAGGTGACAATTAAAGCTCAAAGTGTTAAATTACATAAGTTCTTAACCGTACAAATAATGGATGACGCCACTGTGCAATCACACGCTGGTTTTTGAAGACACAGATTCTTTGGGGGGTTTTTTTTAAGTCAGAATGGATGAAAGGGTTGTGCTTAAGACAAACGAGCAGACGGCGAACCCCAAATTATCAAAACTAAGCAGTTTACAATGGTTGCAAATTACTTAGTTGGTGATTAAGCTCATTTAAGCTCCTGTTTCCCACAGTTATATTCTTTTCATGCTATGGTAGCAGCTAACCATCACTGTGTATTTATTAGACCAAAGAAGTTTAGAGGACTTGTTAAACAGAGACTGGCTGCTCACTTGCATGACTCAGAAAACGGGCAACTTTAAATGATACGATCCCTCATGATAAGTAGGAAAAAATCTCCAGGGTTTAGTTGTTTGAAAGGTTTCATCTAAATTAAAGCAGTTTGGATTTGGTCATCCAAGTTTTAATCCAGTTCACATCCAGATAAACTGGGTTGAAGCAACCTGATCCACTTACAGATTTTTAAGGATAAAAAGTCAGATTGTTAGAGCCTTCAAGCACCACTCTGACAACATACTTTGATTATAACCAAACCTTACATTTTTTACATTATTTCCCCATAATCCAGTCTGAGTCCAGCCCTGTGCTGGGATTATGATGATCCTGGTGTTTTTGGTTTCAGTAGTACTGATATTACTCAAAACCTTTGATTAACACATATTGGAGATGTTTCATTTATTTATTTTTTATTACTGGAAAAAACAGGATTGGATAACCTGATATCTGACTACGTTAACTTTTTTTGCATTCAACAACTTGGTTTAATGATTAAATCCAATCCTAAAATCCCATGGCATCATTTTTCATCAACCAGGTCCAGGAAAGGGTTATAACTCCAATGTATGTATGTATGTTTGAATGCATGTATGCATGCATACAAACATACATAAATTGATACCCAATACACAATGAACAACCTAACAAGTAAATCATTTAGTTTAACCATAGCAGTTAGCCAAGTTATTTATCTGATTTTTAATACAAAAAGAACAAAGCAAAATTTCTCATAATACATTTTACAAATGTAAGTTAAGTTTTATGACTGAAATGGCTAAATTGTTTTACAGTGTTTTTACATCAGTTCAAACCACGCCACAATTTCTCCCCCTCTCCCTGCTGGCTTGCTTTCACACTAGCAACATTGATCGGGCCCACTTGCATATATACTCAGTTTGATACAGCAGGTGGTGGCATGCATGTAGCTGGTTTACAAACCCACCAAGGAGGAGACAGAGGAAAGGCTACCATGGCAACCACTCAGGTCATGACCAGAGCGAAGATTGTTTATTTTTTATCCAGGCAAAAAGTCCACCTTTGTTGCCTTTGCATCTCATTTCACTGACTATGACTTGTGTTCATCCGTAAAGTGAGTCACAACAGACTGTTTATTGACTGGATTCTGATGATTTCTGCCTTTTATTGAGGAATATTTTGAACAAACTGTCGTGCTGGAGAAAAAAGTTTTGTCTTTATGATGACGTCATATAGCTGATAGGACGCTCCACTCCAGTCCACTCAAATTGTCTGAGAAGAAAAAAACAAGAGGACCCCAAGAGGGTCCGGTGCCCAGGTGAGGTTCATTTGCATTAACACTGACCAAAACTAACCAGAATTTGGGCTCAAGTGCTCTTGGACTTAACTCTAGTTTTTAGCATTCCCACTGGATTTCTTTTTAAGCCCAAAGGCATGGCGTTTCTTTCTGTGTGGACAGCCACATGGACACACAATAGAAATGGTAGTGTACAAAGTCCAAAGATAAGGGTGGCCAGGCAAAAATTCACAAAGGGGTGTATCTGAAGATCCTACGTCACAACTGACGACACTTATAACTCCTCGGATGCATCAAGCATAAACCAGCCTTAAGACTGAGGTCAGTTGTAGTTCATTTGGAGATCAAGGTAAAGAGCAATCAATACAAGGCCCTTCTTTTAAAACAATAATAGGGAGTAAGCACAACTATTTTGAAGCATATCTTTCCAGAAAGAAAGGCCAAAGAACCACCTAATAACAGGATATGTGAGCACACAGTATTGCTCATCATTTCTTAAACGACAAACGAAATACCCTCTTCATTATTGAAATAATTTTGTGGTGAGTGCAGTTTTTTGCTTTTATTTTGACAATTTCCTGTGTGACTATTTCCTGCGCGGAGTTCTGTTTCCCTCTTCACAGAGATTGGGCGTCCTCCGCTGCACTGGCTGTCCTGGTACCTGCACACCTGATCCTCATCCCAGCAGTCACCACCAGCTCTTAAACTCTGCTCTGAGTTCTCACAAGCGCCAGATTATTTCCACATCTCATGTGGTATCGGCCAACTTCTAGTGCTTTGTTGATACTTCGAGTCATTTATTTAGATTTCTACTACGTGTGTTGTTCCAGTGACTAATCCTGCTCTCCCTCCGTCTCTTCCAGTACCTCTATGAGCTGCCAGTGCTGAGCCCAATCTCTGCCACGCTGCCTCACTCTCTCCTCGGATTCACTCACCAGTGTCTCCCCTCTCAGCCTCATGCCTTCAGCCCTCACGTCCTTGTGGATTCCCCCCTCCTACCGCCTGTTATTCCCACAATAAATCCATTTAGCTGCGTCATCTGTGTCCGGTTCTGCATTTTGGGTTTAACGCTAAACTCTCAATCTTTAGATCACAACAAATTTGCATGAATATATCACATTTGATGCACATCTTTGCCTTGAGACCATTTGATAGATAAGGCCCCTGGCCATTACTCAACTTTACCTACTGGTAAAACTGTCTGTGGTTGCAGCTTGGTAAGAATGAATATTTATGATCAAAGAAGTTGAAAATGAATCTTTAGCTGTAAAATGAACTGCCCCCACACATCTGTTCTCTGCTGAGCTCCTGCTGTTAAAGTCATCTCGTTGGAGTGATGTAATGATTAGTCCATACTGTGTCAGTACAGTGGGACATCAATGATAGATGATGTCAACGATGGAACAGACTCCAAACTTTTAAACAGATGTCAATAAAACGTTTTTATGAAATTGCTCTAAATTAACAGCCACTTATTTTGGTTATCCTTGTGATCAGTATCTGAAAATATGATCTGTAATTCTGCTTCCATCTTTCTTTCATATAAAACATTAACTTTGCAGACAGAAACCATGTTAAATTATTTTGCTGATATGATGTGGAGATGTCTTTGTGTGTGCTACTGATCCTCTCTTGATTCAGCTTTAAAAGTATGCAACAAACAGTTACATTTGAGCATTTTAATTTGCTTTTTAACATTTCATATGGCCATTTGCCAAAGAGTGATTTTGGTATGCAAGAAATACTGGATACGGTGTAAATCATGCACAGCTCTGAACAAAAACTAACATTAACCCTGCATATTCTAAGACTAAGCTAGGACATTTTTGTCTTAGTCTTATGCATACCATTCACTGCATTGTTACCTTAGGGATTAATGTGTTGGACTCGGGTGCTGCACACATTTAGATGCCTCTACAGTAAAATAAATGGATAAAATCAATACAAGCAATCCACATGAATTGTAACTCTAATTTTTCCATCATAACTATACCATCATTATAATGAATATCAAGCTTTATATTTTATTTTATTTTAAAACATGATTTGTCTGTGCAAATATAGTTGGAAAACTTAAAATAATGCAAATGCATATTTTCCATGTGACTGATGGTGTATGTGACTTATTGTAATTGTCTGTAAGATATTGACATTCTTTACAATAAAAGCCCTTACCTGTCAACATATTTTTTTGCACTCTTACTGTAAGCTCTTTATGAATATAACATGAATTCATATCTGCTTTTCCACAGTTTTTTTTATACATTTTTTACAAGGACAAGCTGGGGCAGTACTGCTGCCTGGTCAGGTATGAACTTTGGGTGACTTTGCTCAGCGTCAGGGATTAATGCCACCCCACCGAGCTGAGTAAGTGCCCATTTACCCAGAGAGGAGAGAGGGCAGTAACCTAAATACTGCTTGTTTTGCAATTCTGTGTAAACCCAGAATCCCTGCAAGAGAAGATGAGAGGCAAGGAAGGAAACAAAGCAGAAAGCAGCAGAATAATGTCCTCTATCTTAGAAGTCCTGCCTCCAAGTTGCACTGTGTCTGGGCGTGTGTACTGTGATTTACCGAGCAGTGGCAAAGATCCATTTGCAATGAAACAACATAGCCTCTATCCAGGAAGTGATTTATGTATTCAATAAGCCACTCTGGCTCCCATTCCCTGCTGCCCCTCATTTCACTTCCTTATACTTGACAGCAGTGGTAAGAAAAGCCACAGCGAGGGAAGTGTATTCTGACAAGTGTCCAAGGTAGGTGAGGATACAACAGCCCCATGAACCTGCTCTAATGGCAGTTCGCTCTGGCCGCTTTGCAGCGTTAACAATGTATCTCTATTTAAAAAAAAAAAAAAAGGAGTCCTGCAGAGTTTTACAGCTCCACAGTTAGGTAATTTTAAGAGGCTGCAAGGCAGCAATGCTTCACAGTAACAGATTTTAGCTCCAACAGAAAACACAGGGGAAGAAAGCTGCCTCATTAATAGTTAAGGCAGCAACAAAGAATTTATTGACCTAGTCGGATTGCTTTGGGCTCCATGAAGTGTTGTTAAATGTTTCTAAACTGTGGACATTATGGGCTTCTTTTGCACCATTAGTTCAGCATATATGATTGGACCAAAAAAAGATGAATTGTTTCGGTTTGTTTTTTGATTTAGTGCTCAAAGCGGCTGTAAGGCATGACTCCATACAGACTGATGGATATCTCCACCAGGTGATTCATTCAGTGTGGACATGCTCAGTAATGCCATCTATTATCATCAGTGTCACTGCATGGATAAACGTCGAGGAAATAATCATATTAGGGTGGCACACAGCAAGTCTTACAGCAGTTTACTGAACCTGATATATTATCTTACTTATTCTGGTGTCATGAGGAGTTTATGTCAGGAATAATGTATAGTGAGTCCTATCACAGTGGAGCTCCAACAGATGGAGGAGGACCCTGTCAAGAAGTGGGGGGTGTTGTCTCCCTGTGAATGGGCTGTTCCGTGATAAGGATTCACTGAGACACTACATTAAACTACTTAATTCACAAGTACTTACCAAGGATATCAGTAATTTGTAAGAATGAAGTTTTTACGTCTTTATATGATCAATGAGATCCAGATCCTGTTTGAAAGCCATTGTTCTTGCTATTTTACTTTAGGTTTACTTTTTCACGAAGGACACATGCCTGATGTTCAACATAAATATTTTATACCAGGGGTGTCATACAGCTCATCCAGTGAACAGGTTTCATCTGGAAAACAATGCATTTTTAGGAGGCAGGCTATTTCAATATTTACAAATCATCCATCCATCTATCCAATCATTTTCTTCCATTTATCTGGGGCCAGGTCATGGTAGCAGCAGGCTAAGCAAGTCAGCCCTGACATCTTTTTCCCCGCTGAGATTTTCCAGCTCTTTCTGGGGGATTCCAAGGCGTTCCCAGGCCAGATGAGATATATAATCCCTCCAGCCAGTCCTGGGTCTACCTCAGGGTCTCCTCCCAGTAGCATGGGCCCAGAAGAAGTTTAGATCTCTGCCTTATGGCTCAGCTCCCTCTTTACCGCAACAGTACGTCTGCAGTACTGCTGACAGTGCACCAATCCACCTGTTTGGGCAGAGAACCATGGCCTCAGACTGGTGCTGACCCTCATCCCGACAGACTCGCACTCAGCAGCAAACCGCTCCAGTGCTTGCTGGAGGTTCCTGGAGGAAGAAGCCAACAGAACCACGTCATCTGCAAAGAGTAGAGATAAAATTCGGCAAAATACACTTTTTATCTGCCTTTTTGTTTGTCCACATGACCAGCCTTAAGTGACAAGACTTCTTTCCACAGACTAATATGATTACTGTCAGTCTCCAGATTCTGTGATAGAAGCTGCATCCCTATAACCTGACATGCCAGATAAGACAGTTTTATGTATCCATTACATGGGGTATGTTTCATAATTCATCTGGGAAACCTCCCATACAAAGTTTTTGGGAGTGGCATGAATTTTCTAAACATTTTCGGAAGTTAATTTGCCAAACGTTCTGTTATAGGCTAATCAGGGTGACAAGGCAAAATGAGGTAGTAGGCATGCACAGATCCTGTTGTAACCTGAGTCCAACAGGCAGGTGCTGCCATAGTTTATGTACATTGGAGCTTGTTGCCTGGTTAAACTTATGCTGAGGTCGGTCATGAGAGGTGCAAAAACATCTTTTCCACAAAAAGAAGCTTTTGGTATGGTTCTTTGCTCTTGTCCAAATAAAGAAAGGTGTTGTAGCTCTGATGAAACTGTACTATACAGTAGCTATTGGATTTTAGTACAGCTTAACCCTGCTCACAACTACTCCTTGGTTTTTGTCTAGGAATCACTATCTCCTCATCCAGACTGTACACTGCCATGCCATCTCTTTTGGCCTTTGCACACTGTGTTTTTTTCATCCAAAATTTTTGCACCAGGGAGCCCTCCCTTGTCCATCTCACTGCATCCCTCCCTGATTTTCTGCTGAGACCATTTTTCTCTCCCAGTTGGACACCCTTTCCTGTTGTCCCTGTATGTTCCATAGGCTTCAAACTTAATGTTAGCCAAGTCAAGAAACAACTAGGGGCTTGTATAAAAGTTGTCCATGTAAACATGGTAGCCAGTGCTAAGGTGGGATGGCTGAATCAGGTACATCACAGTATCATACAAGAGCCCATGCATTGTTTATGTGTTTTGCCCACTTAAATGTTGAAATTTATTGTGTAGTCATAGCTAGAGTCTCTTTTAGACGTACCCGATATATCATCAGGTAGAACAGTATCAGTACCACTTTTACACTTGGATAGATAATTTGGTACTGTCAAACTGAAACTATAATTTCTTCAGTTTTGGAGAGTTTTGAAAACATCACATGATTCATCACACTGGCATGTAAGAATACAGGGATAGAGAGCAAGACGAGAATGATGGGGAAGAAAACAGGGATAGAGAGCAAGATGAGAATGATGGGGAAGAAAGCAGGGATAGAGAGCAAGACGAGAACGATGGAGAAGAAAGCAGGGATAGCAAGACGAGAATGATGGAGAAGAAAGCAGGGATAGAGAGTACGATGAGAATGATGGAGAAGAAAGCAGGGATAGAGAGCAAGACAAGGATGATAGAGGAGAAGAAAGCAGGGATAGAGAGCAAGACGAGAACGATGGAGAAGAAAGCAGGGATAGCAAGACAAGAATGATGGAGAAGAAAGCAGGGATAGAGAGTAAGATGAGAATGATGGAGAAGAAAGCAGGGATAGAGAGTAAGATGAGAATGATGGAGAAGACGGCAGGGATAGAGAGTAAGATGAGAATGATGGAGAAGAAAGCAGGGATAGAGAGTAAGATGAGAATGATGGAGAAGAAAGCAGGGATAGAGAGCAAGATGAGGCAAATAAACAGAATTAACATGAAGGAAAAATGCCAGTAAATGTATTTTTTCCATAGCAAAAATAGGGCTAATTAATATAGGGAAATATAGTTCAAACGTACATAAAAATGCATAGAAATTGGTAAAATGCCGCAACACTTTTACTTGGCTGGCTGGTAAAGGGGGTCCTTTTGTCATTTTTTTTCTTGGGGGCCAAATTCCTTAGCTATGCACCTGGGAAGTCCCTGAATTATGACATTTTAGGATTTTATTGAAAATCATGTATGATTTTGTTATGGCACTATTTCTGAACCAGTATACCCAAGAAGTCTTCTTAGAGGTGTAGAGGACAGTTGGAGCAACGTGTGGCTACAAAACGAGACAGACACGTCGCCAATTATAGTAGTAGGATAAATCCATTCTCCTCCAGTGCTTTTTCACCTGGAAAGTCCCATTAAATGGTTTAATCAAGCAGTAATCAAAGCTCAGTGGAACTTTCCATGAAATGGCAGGAGATGGTTAAAGCCTTTTAATTTTCATATTGAGTCTTAAAGCTAACAAATCAAAAATATTTAGGGAAAATCAGAAATATAAATGGTAAACCTAAAACTGGCCATATCTTTACAGCGTCAGTCTAGAAATTGCAGAGAAAGCTGTGAGAGGGCAAAGACCTGGTGAAGAGGGGAGGGAGTGCATAAGAAGTGGCAAGTGAAGCGCAGGCAGCCAAATCGTGCTGACGCCACCACTTTCAAACAGCTGGGTAGGGGAACTCACAGCAGTCCTTAACATACGGTATCACCAAGCAATTAATCTACCGAGGGAAAGTATGGGAAGGACAACAGAGGGAGGGGAAAAAGGGCTGGCAGAGAGGGTCAAGAAAGTAAGAAATCAGCAGAAACTGTTTGAGGAAGAAAGAGAGCTGCTTGCAGTAACACCCATTAATTTCCCCAAAGACAGGTGTTGGGGGATATTAATCCAAATAACAGAGCTCGGCTTTGCCAGCTTCTCTGCTTCAGTCACAACCAAAGCTCTGCATATCCCATCCAGGGAAAGATGCTTTCAATTAAAACTGAGACAGAGCTGTAACTTAACAGCCAGGCTACAAACCAGAAACCCAGACTGCTATTCACCACAGAACAGCACCTAACCTTGCTCTACATTTAGCCAGAATATAACCTCACTGGTCTACAGATATGAGCCTATCAGAGCTAGAGACGTGCACTAACTTTCAAAGGCTATTTTTGTTTTAATTTCAGCTGGAAAAGTTGACATCCTACTGCAGAGACTAGCTGTAAAGAAAGAAAGTATATGACTGACAACAAACTGAAAGGACCATTGGGTTACAGCGTCACCAGCACAAGTTTAAAAACACATCTGAGCCCAAACCCCACAGCAGTCTGTTGAGCCAAATCAGACAACTGTGGCTTTTATCTCACATCAAGCATGGAGGAAAGAGCTGTAGTGGTTTGTGAGAGCTGTTTGAAAAAATATATGTGTGAGAGTTAGTTGTTTTTGCCTCACTAAATCTTTGAGACCATAAGGGGAGACTAAACAATCCAATTTAAGTCCATGTTTGCTGCTGGATCCTAATGTGGAGTAATCTAGCAAGAGCTTTAGAGCGTGTTAGTATGTGCCTGCTCACATCTCCGCATGTTTAACAAATAATGGTCCAGTGCTTTTTTGAGATATAATGAGCTGAAAGATTGATATTGGACACTGCCTTGGTTTTCCAAACCACTCGTGCCACATGGAGACAAAACCACACATTGTCATGAGTGTTTTAGTGGGTTGCAGGAAGCTGTCTTTTTGAAAGCACACCTGCTACAAGAGAACCATGTTTCATATTAAAGGCATGATGATTATTCAGAATGATTGTTTTTTATGTTTATACAGCTGGTTTATTCTTTATGACTCCTTGGTTATTTTTTTCGTCTGCTTTATTAAGTTGATAATTTGATGTATTCATATTGTTCTTAGTAGGCTCTTTTTGAAATATCACTGAAACACTTCTTATAAAGTGCATGTCACTGATCTTATTCATGTGTAAGACCCTCACACTGCTGACATTTTCTTTCTACTTTGACCATGAGACCAGTTGTTGCTGATATTGGATTGCATTGGTGCATCCCTAATTATGCAGTAGCCGGTGCACAGTGGTGCAATGGTTAACATAGTTGCCTCACAGCAAGAAGGTTCTTAGTTTGATCCTGCTGGCCCGCTGGGACCCTTTTGTATAGCGTTTGTATGTTCTCCCCATGTATGCGTGGGCTCTCTACCTCAGCTTCACTGTCCAAAGACATGTTTGGATAATTGGTGTATCTTACTTGCCCATATGTGTAAGTGTCAGCCCTTTGATTGATTGGCAACTTGTCCAATTGGCCCCCAGCAACCCTCTATGGATCCCTCTGGAAATAAATGGATTAATTTATATGCAAGGAGGTGCAATTAATGCCCTATTGTTAACGCTAGCATTATTCACTGTACATTGAGTGAAGGGCACACACACTAGCCTGGCAAAAAGAAAACAAATATGAACCATTGTTGAATCTTCCCCTACGCAACAACAATGAAGAAGAGAAATGTTTCTTACATACGGACAATGAAGCACAAAGGGCCAATATGTCTCCAAGAGATTATGTTTGTATTTGTTAATCTGCTTCAACAATAACGTTGTGTTGATAGTGTTACTGTTGTCTAGTTATGGCTTCAGACAGTAATGGCACTTTATAATTGTGTCTTCCCGGAGTTACCGTGCATTGTTTGGTGGTTTGTTGACATACAAAGATCAAGGTTTTATTTAGAGTACAGTATTAATGCTAAGGCAATAAAAGATCAACTTCTGATAGCACAACTGACTTATGGTTAAAATCTTAACCATGAGTTGATTATTGTTGTCCTTACCACGAGTTGTCTTTTCCAAAGTGTTTTAGAAGCTATTAACTTGTTTTAGAATGAAAAATGTATCTTAAATTCCAAGGCAGTTAAATTTATAACATTTCCACATTGTGTTTACAGAGAACATAATCACAATGTCAGCTTAACAATTACTTAAAAACCTTTTTGCTTTTGCAGTTTTTTCTTTCAAAAAAAAGAAATAAAGATAGGCCTATGCAAGAGGCAAGTTATAATTTATAATCCTTATCGCAGACTAAATCTATGTTTTAGCTATAATTTAACAAAATTAAAGCTAAATATCCCACACATACAAATGTACCAGGGAGGTGTTGATTACACTCAGTATCAAACTTGGTCATATCGACTTAAGCTTAGGCATGTGTTTCCTTTGCTGCATTAGGCTAATATGCATTAAAGGTGGCCTAATGATTGATTGTACTATGTTTAAATTTGTTTTTTAATTAAACAAGCAACTTATTTGTGCAGGCAAAATGTTTCTGCTGAGACAAGCCTAAAGTTTTAAGGTGTGTTTTCAATGCACAGGTTAACTTCTTTAAATGTGAAAGCCATATAAACCCCACACAGTTTCCCTAAACACTCAATGGGTCAGCTAAGGGTAGCACCAGCTATGCTTTAAGTGTAAGTAAACCCCCAGCACAGAGCTAACTCTGCCCACTTCAGACTTTTAAAAAAGGCACAAAAAATGCTCAGTTTGGTCCTGAGAGGCTGAGGGGAAATCAGTAATCAGTAATCCGTAATAAATGTTCTGGGTGCCCACACACTTTAGAAAATGCTCAAAACATTGAACAAATCTGTCAAAATTATCAACAACTCATCATAAGAATGATAACAGAAATGGTCTCCATTGATAAAAATAGTTCTGCAAACCTTGCATGAAAATTTGCAGAACATGACAAAAGTGCGTGCCAAAGTTGTCCTAAAACTGATCAAAAGGGAAAATGTAAGCAAATTTGTGGAGACATTTCAAAAAAATTGAAGGAAACCCAGATTTTTACAAAGTTTCTCAAATTTTATGGTAAAAGCACGTGCATCAATGATAAGTGATCGTCATTCGTGAACAAGCTGGTTTAAAGAGCCGACTCTTTTATGTGAACGATAAGAGCCGAATCCTGTTAGAGAGCCATTTTTATATTATAATTATTATTAGTAGTAGTATTATCAATTATAGATTGTGTGTGTCCGTGTGTTATTTGATTGATTAGTAGGGATTATCTTTTATCCTCTACCACAGGCACACCAGGCATTAAGGACTCATGTTTGATGGTGAAGCATTAATGTTTTACAGTATGTCAGGTGTGTCATACATCCCAGCAAATGGGCAGATTTCATCTGATCCACAAGGTGTTTTGGGGAGACAGTAGATGTAGAAAAATTACATGATATTTTCATCAATTTTAAAAATTGAGCATAGTTGGAGTAAAATACCTGCCCAAATATCAATCATATGTTATAACATTGCTAAAATTGGCAGGTCAAATGAAGCCAAACAGGTACCTGGATGAAGAGCCATTTGGGAGCCAAAAGAGCTGACTCTTTTTGATGAGCCAAGCCAAATTAGCTGGATCACTGAAATGAGCCTACATTCCCTTCACTATCAATCAGCAGTTAGCAGTGAACTGAAGACATCACTTATTGGAAATTTTCAGCAGTTGTGCGTGAATAACAAACCTTTAATATGAAACACTCCCTGTGACTGTGAACCACGTGGGTTTATCCTCATAAACGCACTCTCATTATGTAACAGCCATTGCACTCATGCGCAAAGTGCCAGATTTTGAAAGGGTTTTCATGAAATAAGCGCTCTTTACAAAAATAAAGATACTTGAAAAATTGGAGCATAAAAATAAATGTCATACAAATAAACTAATTGGACTTCAGTCCGAATTTTACATATAATTTTGGTGGAGAACCTGTCATGTAATATTATTACCATTTTAAATAAACAAGTTCTAGTTCATTTGAGGGACTGATCTTTTTTACACATTCGTCTACTATCATTGCTCTTGAATGTGGAAAAAATGATTAGTTTCAAAAATGCTGCGCATGACATTTCTTTTTAGATTATTTGAGTAACTGACAAAATCATTGATAGATTACTTGATGACAAAAACAACTAATAACTCCAGCCCTACCATCTAGCCATAAAACAACATTTATTTCAACTTCTCATAATGTAATCCCCTTTGTTTTGTCTTTTTTAAATGCCTGTTGTATCGGCTCATTTTCTTCCTCAGTTTTCTCACTATTTACAAAAGATGGCTCACCTGCATCAATTGATTTTCTTTTTCTACCAGAATTTTTAAAAACACAATGAAAGCTGTCCTGAGCAACTAGATCAATAAATCCAAACAATATGATTCAGTAAGAAATGTGTCTTAAATTCCACACAAATAAGAAAAACAGTTATAAAAGCATCTCCTGGGATAAAAAATTAAATGCTGTGCTTTCATGGTACAACAAAGATGCAGTCATTCCAGCAGGACAAAGAGTCTGTTTCATGAGAAAAAATAACACAAATGTGTTTGTGAAAATTGGTTTCCATCAAAACATCATTTCATACTGAAAATTAAAGGTTGTTGTGGCCAGATTACAGACCAATTTTAAACCAGTAGGGGAAATTAGCAAGACAGGTGCATGCAGATGATCTTTGTGTCATTTGTTGAGGAAAAATCCTTCAGCTGCAGGTCTATTGCACAGTATACTAACACTGAGGTGATGTGTGGGTAAGAATCTTTGACATCCCCTAGTGTTTCTAAAAAGCCACTACAAGAAACAAGAGCACAGAAAGCAAGCAGAAAATGAAAAGATTTGACTAAAAGGAGCACAAATTTATCTCACAATTACACAGCAATGCTCACACCGAAACTTTTACGCTCACGCTAAGTCGGTAGCAGCTGTTTGATTATTTCTCGAGGAGGTGGACAGCTTGTGTGGAGTGGAGTTTGCTGTGATGCACTGACCGGAGTAGGCAGAGAAATAATCAATAGAATTACATGAAATAGCCAGCTGAAGCACAAAGGACTGCTGTTATGAAAACCCTACAGGTTCGTCTATTTAGAGCTCAACTGTGCCGACACAAATAGAGTTGCAGAGCTTTTTAAAAACTGTGCATTCATGATTCATTTGAGCATAAGCATCTGTTGCAGAGGCATGACAGGGGAAATGATGATGTTAATATTCTATTGCACTGTCAAGTTCAGAGGCGTCACGTTAATGAGAATCAGTCAGACTAGTTTGGTGTCTGACTTTCAATGCACCACCTACTGAGTTCACACATTAAAATAGCACCACTACAGGAGACCGTAGAAAACAATGTGTTACTTTCATCCATATCAAATAATATTGACAGAAGAAACAAGGTTATCGTTGTGATATGGTTGATGAGATGTTGATCATTTGGTTGGCAGA
Organism: Cheilinus undulatus; assembly: GCF_018320785.1. Classification (NCBI taxonomy): domain Eukaryota; kingdom Metazoa; phylum Chordata; class Actinopteri; order Labriformes; family Labridae; genus Cheilinus; species Cheilinus undulatus. The sequence continues at coordinate 17,207,921 of NC_054865.1, forward strand.
ATTTATCATTTACTCACTGAGAGCATTCTGAAAAAATAGCACAGAGCTAAGAAATCCTCAGACTTCACAGCAAAACCTCACTCGAGATTAAGCTCAAGAGTATTGATACTTGCACAAAGACAAGATATTTACTGTTCAAGCTTGTAAACTGAGTTTTTAGATTTAATCCCTTCTACATGTTTCAAAAAAGTTGGGATAAGAACATGTGGTACATCACCTTTCCTTAAAACATCACACTATTACTGTCTGGGGACTGAAAACAAAAACTATTTATCAAGTTTGAAATTCCTCTCGATTCTTGCCTGTTTGTACAAGGGCCAGCTTTTGTCTATGCAGATACTGTTAGGGCCGGCACGTTAAAGGAACTAAATTTGTTTGTCTAAATTCTTATATTTTCTTTGAGCTGTACCTTATTTTAAGCCTTTAGCACTGTAGAAAGCCACAAGAGGGCAATTGAGACATTCAAGCCACGTATTTCTAGGGCTGCCATGTAGTTTGATGTGAATATGTTGCATTCTCATTGGTGAAAAACACATGGAGGAAAAATCTATATTTTTTTCAATTCTCAGGCAGTGAAGATAAACCCTCAACCCCCCAAACTGGTAAATTTACGCAGAAATCTGCTGCTTTAATCAAGAATGGACCTATGAATAAATTTCTCTTGCACCTCTATTGCTTGTATTGGTTAATAATAGTTGGATTTTTGTAAAACTGATCAAACATAAAGCCAGTCTTTAAAAATACTGTTTCAATCTCACTTATTTTGGAGTTACTTGGATATCTGTCTGGATCATGAAAGTAAAGAAAGAAAAGATACCTTAAATACAGCAATGTATTTTTTTTTACTTAGCACTTTTTCTGAATTTAATCGAGCTCCTGGGGGCCGGATGGGAAGCTGTGGGGGGCCTGATGTGGCCCCCTGGGTGTCCAGTTGATGATTGTATTGTATTGTGTTCTTGATTTTGTACCCGACATTTTCGATGGGAGATGGGTTTACTGTGACACCATGCTGTTGTTACTTCTGCAGTATGTGGCTTGGCAAAAGCAGGGGTGTCCCTGCAAAAGAAGTCTGGATGGAAACGTACGTTGCTTCAAAACTTGTATTACCACTCAGTGTTAGTGACAGACAGTAAACCTGTAATAATAGGTAAAACACCATCATGGGTGTGTTCAGTTGTAGTGCCCTTACAAGGCATAACTGATGGTACTGCTGCCATAGCAAAGTGATGCAAAACAGCTCAGCCTAAGTTTAGTCAGCAATAAGTTTTGCTCTAGCACTACGAACAGCCAAGTAACTTACTGAACGCCACTGTACTTAATTTGCAAGACATCAGGTAAACAGGTAACCTTCAAAGCAGATGGATACGCCCATTTCCTTGTTTTTCACTGGCGAATCCATGTTGTTAAGCTCCCAGCTGAACTGTTTGGGCCCGGTTAGAAAGTGACAGGACCAATCAGTGACGAGGGGCAGTACTTTCATGTGCGGCAGAGTCGTGACATAAACAGAGGTGTCAAGTAACTAAGTACAAATACCTCGTTGCCTTACTTAAGTAGAAATTTTGGGTATCTATACTTTACTGTAGTAATTATTTTTCAGTCTACTTTTTACTTCTACTCCTTACATTTTCAAGCAATTATCTGTACTTTGTACTCCTTACATTTTAAAAATAACCTCGTTACTCCTATTTCATTTCAGCTTGTTGTCATTCCGGCTTGTCATTGTTCAAAAAAACACAAATAAAGAACCCAAAAACCTATTCAGATAAATCGTGTCATCTGGATAGAGTGAATTTGATTGTGGTTGGATGAGAAGTATAAATATAATACCTTTTTGACACCCTATTGGTTTGTACACAATCCATCGCACCTGCGCACGACACAAATCACATCACACTCCAGCAAGGAAATAGCAGATGTATGTAGCCTAGTACGAAGATGTCCGTGGCAGAGATTCAAGACAAATCGAGCAAAATGTCTCAGCCAAGCACCAGTGAGGAGGATGGTAGCACACATATATGGTTCTTGAATGGATTTGCATTGTTCTTAAATGTGTTCATTTTCAATTGGCATAAATGCGGATGAAACAGGTGCATCCCAAATTTTTCAACATTAACATTTTAATGTGACATTATAGTCATTATGGCCTTTAGAAAAATGTTTTTTTGGGAGGTGGGGTAGTACACTATAAGCCCCTGTGGTGCGGCATAAACTTTTGTCCTTAATAGCATTTTTTCCCCCCTTACATCACTTTTACTTTTATACTTGAAGTAGTTTTGAAACCAGTACTTTTACACTTTTACTTGAGTAAAAAGCTTGAGTTGATACTTTCACTTCTACAGAAGTCTTTTTAAACCCTAGTATCTATACTTCTACCTGAGAAATGAATGTGAATACTTTTGACACCTCTGGACGTAAACAAGCAGCAGCAAGAGGCCGGTGCAATTATGGCGGAAGAGCTTAGCGTGGATGCTGCTAAAGCGTAAGTTTTATCAGAAATTGACTACATTTCTACGTTAAAAGAAGAACAAAGAACAGCAGTGAGTTGTTTTCTTTTCAAAACCACAAAAGTTGAGTACCTACATGTCTATGTCGCCATGTTTTGCATTATTCCTCGATAGTTGCTACGTCCTGTGTTTTGTTGCTCTGATTGGCCCGTAGAGATGTGACGGACAGAACATTCATCCAATCACACTCCCAGTTTTTTTCAAAGCCTCTGCCTTTTCTCAAATGTTTCCTATTTAAGCTGTCCCAGATGGGTGTGTGAAACAAATCCATCTGGTGTGTCAGGTTAGTAAACAGGTGAAACCCATTTAACCTCTCCAAGTTTGCATGTTGTTTTAATAACAGCAACATATCAACTGTGTTCACTTTGCAGAGTGTCTCTGTCTGGAGCTGTAACACAAGCTGGGTCATCTCCACTTGTTTTTAGCCCAGCGCTGCAGTGATTAAGCTTAAACAATAGTTTAACAGTCGGAAATATAGCAGCTCAGCACATCTAAGCATTACAGAAGTGAAACTCAGAAATACAGGAGCAGTTACAAAGAAGTGAACTCTGAGAGACTTAACTAATTTTCTGTGATCTTATGCTCAGATGTGAGTTCAGTATGCCATCACAGGTTTGTTTTAGGAGGAGGAGGAGGTTTGTAGCATCTGAATATGCATGTAAATGTGTTCTCTATTTTATTTCTGTTATAGTGTTACTGTGAAGGGCAAGAAAATATCTTGATATGAAATTCAGGCCATATCGCCCAGGCCTACTCAGCCTAAATGGTGCCTGCACAGATGTGCAAATCACCCATGCCATGGGCACTAATACACCCCACACCATCACATAGACTAGCTTTTAAACTTTGCATCAAAAACAATCTGGATTATCTTTTTTTATTTCAGAGGGACTGACAATCATTGGTTCCAAAAATAATTTTGAAATGTGGTTGAAGAGGAATTGCAAATCCCTGTATTCTGTTGTTCACACTTTACACATCTTAACTTTTTTGGAATTGGTGTTAGTTAGAAAGTACATTTTATTTGTAAAGCACCTTTCAAAGAACAAGGCCGAGAACAGAAGCTAAGATATAATTACAACAAATCAACAACAAAGCATCAAAAATATTGAACAACAGAAAACATGCAAATGACCAAATCAGTGTTTTACATGTTCAAAATCTGGAACGATGTGCCTTAAGCTCCTTTTTGAGATCTGCTGAAGTGGCATAGTGCAACTGACATGGAAGAGAGTTCCAAAGATTCCAAATATTCTACATAAATATCAACATCAGATTTATAGTGCTTGCTATAATGCCCCCAATACCTATAATAAGACTGGACTGACAAGCTGAAGAGGGAGCTGAGCTAAAAAGCTAAATTTACCAGTCAGTGTTTGTTTAATCTCCTAAGGTTGTGAGCTTTAGGTAATGAATGAGAGAATGACATTGCCAATACAAGCAGTTGAAATGAGTTTCCTCGGAAGGGTGGGTGGGCTCAGCTGTAGAGATAGGGTGAAGAGTTCAGACATCCAGAGGGAGCTAGGAGTAGAGCTGCTGCTCCTTCACATCAAAAGGAGCCGGTTGAGGTGGTCCAAGTATCTAATAAGAATCCCTCCTGGGTGCCTCCTTTTGGGTGTCTTTTGGGCACATTTTACCTTGGAAGACACCTTGGGGCAGTCCTGGATCTTACTAGAGGGATTATGCATCTCTTCTGGCTTGGGAACTTCTCGGGATTCCCCAGGAGGAGTTGGAAAATGGCACTGGGAAAGAGTGATGTCTGGGTCAGTTTGCTTAGACTGCTGCCACCACAAACTTTTTTTTTTTTTTTTTTTTTTTTTGCATTTAATATACAAGGAAATTAACTTGTCTGGTGCAAAACAAATAACAGAAGAAGAAAGATGATAATATTTAAAGGCTAATATAAATATTAAGAAGCTTGGAACTTTAATATTTTATTATAGTAAAATATAATAGCAAAATAAATGTATGAAATAGCATGTGAACATGTACAAAGGTGACAGAGAGAGGAGCTATAAAGATGTGTTGAATAGGCAATTAAACTAAGGGTATGTTAGATGGTGTGCAGTTGTTAACAGAAGGGAGAAGGCTGGTAAGCATTAATGTAATGTATAAAGACTATTTTAAAAAAGCATTATTTTGAGAGCTGGCTCCAAGATTAGATGACAGTCTGTTATGTGGAGTGAGGTGGGGGGGCCGGAGTACTCTTCATGAGGCGGACAGCAGAGGGGTGAGAGGGGTCGGCTGCAGTCTGAGTCCTAGAGGTGTATAAGACAAGGAGAGATGGTAGACTGAAGTCAGTCACCCTCTCAACAGAGCAAATGATATGCTGCAGCCTGTTCCAGTCCCTTAATGTGGCTGCAAAGTACCAGACGGTAGTCAGTGAAGTTAGGATAGGCTCGATGATGACCGTGTAGAAGAACAACATCATTGCCTTTGGCAGGTCGAATTTCTTCATCTGCTGCAGGAAGAACATCCTTTCTTGATGCTGTTCAGCTCCCACTTGAGGTCCTGGGTGATGAGGGTCCCCAGGAGGCAGAAAGAGTCCATTGTGGAAACTGGTTATGGGGCAGGAATGTGGGTGGCAGCGTCCTTCTTGAAACCTACAACCATCTCCAATGAGATGTGTTGAGATCCAGGTTATTCTGCCACGCCAGGTCACCAGATGGTCCACCTCACTCGTAGGCGGACTCATCCCCTCCAGAGATGAGTGTGATGAGGGTTGTGTTTTCTGCAAACTGCAGGAGTCTAGATGCGGGAGGATGAAGTAAAGGGCCAGGTTGACATGGTTGTCTACAGATTTGTTGGCTCTATAGGCAGCCACAGGAAGATATCTGACCCTCAGCAGCCACAGGCGTAGAGTTTTACAAGCCAACAGTCCAAGGTGCTACATTTCAGATTAACTTTACACACAATGATGATGTGCTTAATGCCCATTGGCTGGCAGTTGGATTATATTACAAAACTTTATCAGTCATTTCACAACAACCATCTCATTTGAATAACATGATTCAACTCAAGATATAATTTAACATTAAAGGAACCACAAGACTTAGTAGAAGTATCAACAGGCTCAAGCATCCTTGATTGTTGTATTCTGAAAAATGCAGAACCGGGTTCTTGGTACTGAGCTTTGATCTCCATCCCCATCTAAGAGTAGTATTTTTGTACAAATATACTTCTAAGCATCAGAAAAATACATCACTGTAATAACAGAGGATTCTTTCTCTATGACTTCATGTCTGGTGTCCTCTGTTGACCTGTTCTCGCACCATCCCTTTTGGTAATTATCTCATCTCTGTGTTGCTGTCTGTACAAAGGGTCTCCTCTATAATTGGCTTAAGTAACCTGTATTTGTGTTAATGGATCATTAGGGTTAACTCCCATGTAATTACAGCTGCCAAATTAGGGTAAAATGATCCTCATTTTACCTGAGAGAAGATATCAAAAACAAGCACAAGTTGTACAAGCTGTTTTATTAAAATGGGTACTTGTCACAAGAAGAGTGATATAAGTGAAGTTGTAACACACAAATATGTATCAAGGACAACAACAGACAAAAATACTGAACTCATGTAAATCTGGCTGCCTCTTTTATTCCTCCTTTTTCAAAAAACTTTGATTACTGGATCAGACTGATTTACTTGAAATGAATTGGTGCAATGTTCTACCTCTTATGGAAGATAATTAAAGACTTTCTGCATATGCACTGCTTGTTGTACGTGTAGCCAGAAAACATGCAATTATTAAAATATATTCCCTCAACCATTCCAGTTAGTCCTAAAGTGGCCTATGATGAAAATTAATAACATTTGTTTCAGGGTGTGAATCTTAGCACAGATGATGGCTGTATAGTTGGGAAGTGGAAAAAGGAGACATCCCCATTTTAAGTTTGCCATTGTGGAAGCATCAATTCCATGATTTGAAATTTCAAGCCTTGGACAGTTTATATCTACCTCTGGTGAGTAGTTCTATCATTTTTGTGTACTACTCTAGCAGCAGTTAAATTTTCAATCATTTGAGTTTGTGATACTCTCCCTCTAAGGCTGTACCTCCAATGCCTGTGCCAGCAGCAGTTACCATTTATATCCCCTTGTTTTATATTTTGAAAGAGAGGAAACATTTCTTTGCATGGCTTTAGGCTGAGCCCTGGTGGGTAAAATAGTGAACTGCACCTTTACTGAACCTCTTGTACATATATGGGCTCACACATCGGATATTTTATTTATTTATCAAACAAAGCAATAACAACATGTCATGAAGTCCAGATAGACAAATGAAAACAAGAGCAATAATAGAACTTTACAGTGAAATCCTGCAGCAGAATCAAAGATAGACTTTAAGTTAAGCAGCCAATGGGCTTTAACTTTTTGGTGTTCTATATGAAGGGCCCAGTGATATTTGTTTTGTTTGCTGATGACTAATCACACAGATCCCATATGTTATGGGACAACAAAAGCAAGTAACAAGTTCTCTAAAGTTTTGTGAGACAGCAAATTAAGATGCTTACACACTGACATTGTTTGGTCTAGACAGAGTTTTCAGTTTGATCTGAACCCCTGGACCATGGTCCGAACCAAACAGCCAGACCTTGGTCCGACCAAAAGGGGTGATCTTTGCCCAGACCAAACTGAACTATGTTCTGGTTCATTCCCACAGTGAAAGCCTTATTTTGACAGGAAATTAATGAATGGAAATTACGGCATGAGAACCAGAAAAAGGAAGTCTCACACCGAAATAAAATGAGCTGCAGACAAACATGGGGAGGACACATAAAAACTCAAATAAATACATAAACTCCCACTGTCTTCTAAAAGGATGAAACAGAGATGATACAAGAGAACAGTTACACCTGAAAATAAAGAAACTGGCAGCAGTGTATGAAGGCGCACCATCCTCACGCTCAAAGGATTGCATACTGTCTTCTCTTTTTCTGTCTACAACATTGTGGAAGCTAATAAGGTGATCTTAAGCTAGTCATATGTGCTGCTCTTCAAGTTTCCACTGTCAGTGGTAGAAAATCAACTATAATATGATGGTGGAAATGTCTATTTTATTCATTCTTTCTACATACAGTACAAGCCATGCACATTATTCACCGTACTAACGTCAGACGCCTGCCAGCCAACTATTAAATCCATGTAAACTATAGAGACACTCAACCCACATGGTTGATGATGATATCATGTAGGGTTGTCAAGCAAAGTCTGAGTCCATTTGCACCAATTACAGTGTGAAATCAAAACCAGCTGAACCAAATACATACTATGTAACAAAAACACGAACCTTGGTCCAGGCCTTGTTCTGGACTTTCAGGTGTGAAAACACCCGTAGACAGAAAATGCTTTGGCCTTTTGCTTGTTTTTTTTTTTTTCTTTTTTCCTTTATGATATTAGAAGAGCCAGACATATACAGCTAGCAATACCAAAGTCAGGGTTGTTCTTTATATTTTTTTAAATGCAGCCTGTCAAAGCTTCCAAGAATAAAGAATAGCCTATCTTGAATGCAAACTAGACATAACACAAACAACTACAACTCTTCAATACAGCATGGAGATAAAGACAAAGTAGGAAAGAAAGAGTGTGCAAATAAGATAGACACAAATGTGAAATCACAGAGGCCAACTGTGCCAGTTTTCTTGTCGTTTTTCTTCCCCTTGTCAATCTTTGTTACTTCCAAGAAGCTGGTTAAACTCAACAGAGTCAATGTTCCAAGGTCCTTGGGAAAAAAAGATGCAAAGGAATGTCAATACAATGCAAGAAGTAGAAGGGCCACCCAACAAAGCTTGTAGTCTGTCTGGCTTTCTGCATGAAAGTGAAACAGTGATCAACCAAGGTGGCATAAAATGGCAATGCGGGGAATTTATACAGGCACTGAAGAGCGTAGGGGCTAGGATGCACCCCTGCAACACCCCAGAATCAACTGGGAAGAAGTCAGAGGTTGAGCCATCACACTTCACAGCACTCTCTGTACCTGAATACAGGGCAGACATCAGCTGGATGAGCGAACTGGGGTCCCGCGGAGCTCCAGAATCCGGTTACGGTTGTGGCAGGTTAAGGCAGTTGCTAATGCTGCCGCAAGGGGGTTGGCGTCCCTTGCTGTCAGAGCCCCAGGGCATAGGGTTTGCATCCCCACTCGCAAGTAAACACCAATAAATGCAATAGCCTCACAGGGGTAGTACTCCTGCCACCACAGCTGTTAGATGAGCTGCACATCATGAAGGCAGTAGGGAAAATCCCTTGAGACCTTTGCTGCCAAATGAGGAGGAAATCCCTTCTCAACAAGAGTCAGTCAGGTAGCTTCAACTTTGCTGGGGGTGCTGAGGTGTAGTTGACTGGTTCTCAGCTGTTGTAGCTCAACTTGAGGCAGTCTTCTGAGTTCATGCCTGTGACATGACATGAGGACTCTTGCATACCTGCAATGTCGAGGGATTGCCACCACTGCCTTGTCTGAGGTGAGGCTTCCTGGCGCTGGCGAGACTATTGCGGGTGGATACACATTATACTGGTCCTGATAGATGCCACAGTGAGGGGTCAGTGCTGGCGGCCCTCTTGATATTGGAGGTAAGGCCTGTCAATGAGTATTTACTGCACCTAAGACTGACCAATGCATTGGGCTTGGTCTCGTTCGTCACAGTCTGTGCTTCAGCAGGGGTGAGGGAACTCTCTGCAACAGAAGTGTTTTACACCAGACTCGGGTTGTTCAGATGTGGGGAAGAAATTAAAAAATAGTTCAGGTTTTATCTCAGACTTTTGAAGAACCTGGTTGAGATGGTAATGGAAGTATAAGTACTCTTTCTGTGTCTGTGGGATAAAGTAGGTCTTCAATGAAACACTGGATGTTGGTCTTAAGTTTATACAGGTTAGGAAGGTATATAAAGAGCTAAGAATTTAGTTCGGACAGAAACAGGATGTAAAATTTTGAGTTGATCAGTTTTGCTGAGCTTTAAGGCTAAATCCATGGGTGTCTGAGGAGGCAGTGAAAATGTCAGGGGGGATCAGTGTGCTGAGAAGTGTTCTATGGTGGAGTTATGACCTTTTGATAAACTAAAGAAGTCTAAAAGACCCATTTCTTTGAGGGGTGATGGATATGAAGGAAGTATTCTGAACTCAGGGTTTGGATGTGATGAGTAGGAGGCTCTGCAGTCAGAAGTACAATCTGAGGTTTGGCCTTTAGTTGGCCCTGGAGAAATTTGTTAACCTGAAGGTGAGAAATAGAAAGTGATGGGATCTTTGGTTGGTGAAGTTTACTCTGCTCAGATACACTGGTGGTAATGGTAAATCAGTGTTTTGACTCCAAAATTATATAATCATAAATGGACAATGAGAGTAGACGGAGGAACTGACCTGTGGAAATGATGGTTAAGTTTAAATATAGTGATAGAAAATAGTGGTAGCAAGTGTACAGGTAAAACTTTGCTCCCTTTGGGAGGCCTGAAACTGGGTTGTGTCTTTTCCACAGAAAAGGGACTCTGTGTTTTAGAAAAGCTTACTTCAGAACTGAGAGTTTAAATTACAAAGGTGAGACGTTCTGGTCTGCTGCACCTGGTTTGACAAAAGCTTTATGGATACTGTTGTAAATAAACAGCAATTCTGGGTTTATGTGAATGCTTGGGTTTAACCAAGTTTCAAACCATGAATATGCAAGTGGACAATAGGGGGTCAGCATGTTGCTTTATAGGGTTTTGCCTTGTAAGACAAGAGGGGTTTGAGATGGTGCAAAAAAGGGGCATAGTAATGAAGTGGACAAAACATTTTGTAGCCGACGAAGGGTCCACTCATACATCCTGAGGAAAGAATATGAAGAGAAAAGATACAGCATGCTAAACCATGCACCAGTGGGCTCTGAATTGAGCGCAGCTAGTGCCCTGGTTGAACTGCGGAAGGTGGCCTGCAGGCCTGGGTGCAAAAAGAACATATTAACACAAAAAAAAGGTTGATGGGCCCTGGGCCACTGAGCCATAGATTCAAGATGTTAGCTAGAGATCCAGTCCCACACTTCAGGAAGACAAGAGCCAGATAGTGCCACAAAAATAAGGCAAACTATACTGGTTTGAGTTCCTTAATGGGAAGATGAAGAATGTTAGAAAGCTCCTTAAGACAGATGAAAGTTAGAGTGATTGTGGCAGAATGGACAGTAACATTTTTGGTGGTTGTTTCGGAGAGAAGAAAGAAAAGCTGTTGGAGCAGGGGAAATCTATGAAGCTATGTTAGCCACTGCTGGAGGGCATTAAGCAGGAAAGGAGGATAACGGGATGAAGGGATTTATAAGAGGAGATACAGAAGAGATGTGTATTTTGCTTCCACATGAGGAAAAAGGGAAACAATGCCGAGAGAAAATTCAGACAAGGGAGCATACATAATGCTAGATATGCACAGGCCTCAAGGGATGCAGAAGCAGTTTTCTGCCCAGTGCCACCCACACTGTGTGTCCCGTGGTGTAGATTTGCAAGACTATACATCCGTTTTGCAGTAAAGTGAAAGTGTTCCTGACTGAAAAACAGTCAAAGCAAAAATAGGAGTTTTGGTGTTGGAACGAAAATCAAGAATTGATACTGGTGATTCAATGAAGAAACCTCCTGTGGGAGGAATCTACAGCAGTCTCCCACCATCCAGAGACACCCTTTTCAGTTAAACTGGTTATTCCAACTTGCAAATGAGTGTGAAGGTTGGTCAGTCTCTATGTCAGTCTTATAATTGATTGGAGACCCGTCTGAGGTGAACCTTGCATTTTGCTTATTGACAAAGGAAGCTCAGAGGAAGTTCAGGCAGGAAGACTGCTTCATACCCATTCATTGGTCACCACATGTTTATATCTCTCCCTCCTTCTGTTCCCTTTCTTTTCCTATTTAGGTGATCAGCTGTTTATAGGCATTCACTCTTAGACTAATCAGATTCTGCCACAACCTTTTTTGAACAGTCTTAATACAGCTATTTTAAATCTGTCATCCGTCAGCATGTTGTTTCAGTGTGAATTCTGTAACCCTCCTTCACCCCAGCTACCTCCATTTCAAAGCATCTAGTCAGATCCTTTCAAGTCTTCTGCTCATCCTGCATACCCCTGCCTCTTCCTCCAAGCCATCTCATTGGTGTCTCAGAGGCTATTCCTTGACTAATTCTACATCCCCCATAACCACCACCAGCATCTAGACTCCATGCAGGGGTATGCTATCCTGCCATCAGCCCCACTGACCCTTCGAGTAAGTGAAGACATTACAATGGAGTCTAATCAGCAAAGACATTAAATATTTTGTTTTCATGAGAATTTATAAAATATTTGATTGTTTACTTGTATTTAAGGTTCTGATTAAACTGGAATCATCTCAAGCCCCCATAGATACTCAAAGTGTGGATGTGTGGATGCATGGAATCATTGATCGTAACACTACACAAAGAGGCTATACTGTGTAACCAATAGGTGATTTTTGAGGTTTTGTGCATTGCCATACAAAGCAGTGCTGACATCCCTCTACTATAGGACTCATCTAGTAATCACATCCTGTGATTGGATTTAAAATGAGAAAAAGTTTGCATGATTAAGTACCTCAGGAAGTCTCTGAAAGGTGAGCTTGAATTAAATAACTACTTCATCTCTTGTAACATAACCCATCCGCAAGATTGACATGCATGAAAATAACAGACAAATTAAAGACACAGATTGATGATTGATTGTTCTAATAAAATCTTTTTATTTGATATTAATTATGTAGGCTAATATTTCTTTCATTCTCCATCTGTCTCAAGGTCTGCCTGTCCAATCAATCTCTGAGGAACATCAAATATAACAAGATCAAGCAAATGAAACGGAAATGAGAAAATCAGTCAGGAAGACAAAAAGACATTGATTTTAATAGCTTTAGCTCACTTCATAATTCATTTGAAGAATAAATACTTGTCATCTTTCTAAACTTATCAACCACATAAAACCCTTTTTATTTAATAATATCACTTAGATTTCCAGCATGAGAATGTGGAAAGGTGTTCACTTCTGGTATACACAAAAAATGTTTTACTGTATTTAGTACAGTTCTTAAGACAATAAGTGCTTTGCTGCATTATGGGTAAAAGGAATTGCGGAAAAACAAGCAACAATTTAAGACATACATTATTTCCTTATACCTACTTACACAGCAACAGGCATGAGTGTTAAAGAAAATTTATTGGAAGAGAGGGAAGCTTCCAAAGCCAGAATGGAAAAAAGGCTGAATTTATCCAAGAGAAATACTACCCTATGAGAAAGGCATGTCACTTCCTGTTGTCTGATTCATGCCACAGCTGGCATCTGTCTAATAACAGCATCAACAATCATCTGAAAATACCCTGTGATTTGCATTCACATAGTAGAAGTAGGCAGTCTTCAGCATTGGAGTGCAGACATATTGCAACAACCTCGCTAAAGCCCATAGTGTCATCTGCAGTCGGTCCACACTTTCCATTTACAAGCCAATAATTCTGCATTAAGGATTATCATATCCTTCTGATGGATGTTTTGCCACAGTGAAATATGAGTGAGAATTGTGCAAAAAAAAAAGATTTTTTTATATGTGCAGGGGTATAATAACATTGATTTGCTGATGTTTTAATGAATTATTCATAGTGTTTTTTATGAGTACTGCACTTACATGGTGGCCTAAGTCAGATTTTTGAAAAGCTAAATAAAATAGGTTTAAAGCTTCTAAACAAAATATGAAGAATTTAATCAATAAGGTTAGTTAGGTCCTTCATTGCCCCCATCTTTTACGAATCAATGTTAGCTCTAACACAAACTGGGAAAAGTAGTTGTGAGTGTAAGGTCTTTTTCAGTATTTTGCATTAATTTTTAGCTTCATTTTTTGTGTGTATTTCTTTAGTCATTGATTTTTGCTGTTTTTGCATTTTGATAAGTTATTCTGTGATCTGGTCAGTAGGGAGAGTTTGTTGCTCCTTAAATAATCTGTAACAGGCCTGGTGATTTCAGGCTGCTACACTGATGGATTCACACCAAACAGTTCCTTCAATAAACTTTGTGAAAACTGGAAAAGTGCTCAACACTCAATCAGAGTCTATGCTATGGCAACAAACACAATAAAGTTTGTGCGCTTCAAACTTCTTGGAACAGTAGGACTGAAGTAGGACCTCTCATAACGTCAATAGAAAACATGAATTCAGTGTTTTATTCACAACAGCACCAGTATGAGAGCACCAATTTATAATGTGCAAAAGGACAGAGAGGAAAAGCTAGACCTTTTGTACTACTGTACAGCTTATAGTAGGGTGACTAGACATCCCAGGGACAGTCTTCATTTTAAGAGACCTGTCCCTAGCTTGTGCCGTCTCATGACATGTCCCGGATTTTTACAATGAATTTTTAAAAAGACCTTGTTCTTGTTTTACTACAGACTGATAAAAAGTTTCCCCTGACAAACTTCAAAGTAATCTGCTGTCAAAAAAATCACAAATGTTCACTGTTTTGCCAAGTTCTCATTAGACGGCATTTGCCGGTATTTGGCCAGTCTCACAAACACATATCCGACAGATAAAAATACTATCGGCCAAAAGGTCCAGCTGAAAAATATGCCAATTAGCAGATAATGAAATAGTGAATAATTACATATATTGCAAGAATCCTTTAATAAAAACTCTAAGTAATTTTACTATGACCTACTTTCTGTGTAGTGCTGGGGTTGTTTTTCTATGTAGGCAGTACATGGCAACTTAGGTGTGTGAATATTCATGAGATCAACGTGGATGGCGTCACACTAAGCCTAGCTCTGGTAAAGTTTAGAGGTACTGAAAACTAAACATGGAAACTTTGGCCAGGACACTCTTGATTAAGAGATTTTCAATCTCAATAAGGTTTACTTGTTAAATAAAGGTAAAATAAATCAGTGGTATGAAAGGACTCTAAATTGGGCACTACTGCCGGTAATAAAGAGCCTGAAACAAAGGTAGCAGCATTAACACTGAAGCAGCGACCAGGACAAGGACATATCTAGGACAAGTCTAGTTGTAGTGGACTTCGATGAGTGGGTAAATCTATCTGTGACTATTTCTCAGATGAAGTGGAACTGTATTCAACACAGAATCAATTTGTGTAGAGCTGCATGGACATGGGGCTGATGGCGAGGGCTCTATCTCACTTTCATGAAGCTGGGTGTTCATGCTCGCGGCATCCTGGCTAATCAGAAGCCACAGTGTGGGAAGAGCCAGGAAGACTTTACTGAACCATTCACAGTGCACGCTTTTGTCATTGTTAAGGACTACTCCATATATACCACAATGGTTGGATTTACTGTTTTAACAGCAGTTACAGTTATATCTAACCTGACACACCAGATGGATGAAAACCTCCCATAGACTGTGTTTGGGAAAGCGCAGAGCCTTTGAAAAAAACTTGTAGGGTGATTGGATGAACATTCTTTCTGTCACACCTTTACAGGCCAATCAGAGCAACAAACACGTGACGCCGTAGGTGTGCGCAGCTACCGAGGAGTAAACTTCTTGAAAAGAAAATCACTCAATGCTGTTCTTTGTTCTTCTTTTAACAAAGAAATGTCGTAAATTTCTGATAAAACTGACGCTATAGCAGCATCCATGCTAATCTCTTCCACCATAATTGCACCGGCCTCTTGTTGCTGCTTGCTTACGTTACAACTCCACCGCACCCCAAAGTACTTGCTCTTACTCCTGATTGGTCCTCTTGCTGTCTTATAGGGCCTAATCTGTTCAGATGGGAGCTTTGTAAGATGAATTTGCCAGTGAGAAATGGAACAGGCGAATCCATCTGCTTTGTTATATCATCATGAGGACTAATATGGGAAAACTGATGGTAAGACTCAATTATTATTTGTAATACAGAGTTTTAATGTGGTTTATAGTTAACAGAACACTGGTTAGTTATTTGCTTGGATGATTTGTTGGTGATTTCAATAGTGGATGGTGTTTGGCTGTTGTAAGCTACAAAGTTATGGTAGCAACTAATGTGCAGAGTAACTTATAGCTATATAGCTTTCATCGTGTTTGTTTGAACAAAGAATTGCCTTTTTGGTTATTTCCTCGGTTTAGTCATGAGTAATGTGCCTAACAGGCTGTATTAACAGGAGAACAATGGTTTACTGTCAGCTCGGTTTCTACTGTCTCGGCCTTGGGTCAGGTTTGGAAACTGGAAGCTATATCACAGGGTTTCTGTTTTAAATGTTTTACTGCTGTTAAATGCAGGTTATTGGTCACAGATAGCTACCTAAACCAAAAGTCTGGTAGTTGTTCTGAATGACCGAAATTCTTGAGGGCTAACTGTCATTTTGGCCAGAGACAAAAAAAGTGTAGTGGAAACTCCTGTTTTCTCTGTAGCACTTAAGTGCCTATTAAAATAAGTTTAGTGCTAACGCTAAGGCATTTCCTCTAAGTAGTCTAATGTTCCTTCAAAATAAAAGTCAACTTGCATTTGCCTCTTAAATGGTTTTGGTGGGAAAATGAAACAACAGGAAGTGTTTGGTTTTCAGTAGCAATAACTAGAAAATAACCCAAAGGAAAGGAAAGGAAAGCAAAGGAAAATAGTCGAATAAAATATAAATTAAAGTAAAATAAAAATTCCTGGATCGGGAACCTTTGGGGAGAGGAAAAATACAGAAGTTAAGTGAACTGAAACAAGAGGCAGAACAGAAGAGTTATAGGTGAACAGTTATGTATCAGAGTTATGTTCATGTTTGATGTGGTTACTGGCTCTTTAGTTATAGTATTTCTATTTTTGATGAGCTGTTAACCTAATACAGTCTCAGAATAAGGCTACAAGCTGTGTCTGATGCCTTCGACAAAACTTTTCAAATACATTAAACTTTAAGTGACCACATTTGGTATCATCATGGCAATATTTAGTGGTTTTTATCCACCGAACTGGAAATGTCCCCAGTTTCTATTTCAGAAATCTGGTCACCCCAGCTTATAGCAGCAAAGAAAGCTTACCCTGCTTACTGAATGGTCAAAAGCTGCCATGACATTGTACAGCTTTTTTCAAGGGCATAAATTTTAAGCTAACAGCAATGTTAGTGATCTGACATTAATGTTAAACTAGTCAAATTTCCAGTAAGGTGTGGTGACTTAGTTTTTCATTCCCCATCAAATAATCAAATATGATTTATTAACTTAAATGTGGTCTTTAATCTCTCAGGTTTTTCAGCATTCATTGGCCTGTTAGGTTGCTGGACATTTTAAAATAAGTGAAAATACCATAAATTGTCAGATTCCCAACATTTATAGATCTGAAAAAACATGGAGCACAGGTGGAAAATAAACTTAGAACAAAAAGTAAGGAAATCTGTGTTTGTTTTTATTTCCCTTTTAAATGGTGCCTTATTTGTAAGGACCATGCATTTGTGGGATGAGCAGCAGAGCTAAGTATGTGGGTTGTGCACATTAAAAATAAGCCAAATCTTCTATGCCAATGACAAACAGCTTTTCCTGTCAGTGATTCGTGTTTAGGGTTGGTTGGTGGATTAGATGATTGAAGTCTGAAGAAACAAGGTGTATTGGCTGTTCAACAATCTATTCATTAACAAAAAAGGAGCCTCAGAAGCATGTGGAAGAACAATACAAAGCCACAACAGGCTGGCGCCTCCTCCTCATGCTGGTCACCAGCCTGGTGACATGCTGCTGGGGAATGGGTCCTATTCGTCAACCAGCATTTGTCACAAGTCAGCCAACGTAGTTGTGTTGGTCACTCTGGCACCAACAGCACGCCCAAGCTGATCCCACAAGTGTTCAGTGGGTTTGAGGTCAGGACTGCTGGCAGGCCATTCCATCCTCTCCACTCCCAAATTCTGGAGGTAGTCTCTGATAAACCCAGCTCTGTGGGGAGGAATGCTGTCATCTTGAAGGACAGAGTTTGGTCGCAGACTATGGAGATATAGGATTGACAGAGAAGATTTGGCAAATTTTTCATGTGCACAGCTCACATACTAAGCTCTGCTGCTCATCCCACAAATGCATGTTCCTTACAATTGTGGCACCATTTAAAAGAGAAATAAACACACTTTCCAGTGGTACAAGATTCATTGGCAAGAAGCAACAAAAAAATACTCTACCAAACACAAATTTACTCACTTTTTTTGCTAAGTCTATTTGGTGATAAAGGTTTTGGGGTTTATGTGGATTAAATTATCCTAGCCTAAGTTCAAATTTGCAACTCTGTATTATCCACTCAGCAGAAAAACTTACTAAAGCTTTTTATTTGGGCTTTCTCAAAGTTTCATTTTCTATAATTAAAGAGAAATATAGATCTAAATCAAACTTTCTGTGTACACCCAAATGTTGCAAGTTTAAACTCTTCCCTTTATTTCTGATTTATTAAAGCAAACTTTTCCATTTTTATATGGCCTCATCATAAATGCCACTTTAGTAGTGGTTTAATAAAAGTGCTGTAAACACATATTTAATCAAGCCCATTTGCTAATTAAAGGGAATAACAATATAAATCCCTTTTAATTATTTGAGAACCAAGGACCACCCGGGTTGTTTGTTATTCTGGTTTCTCTGAAACTGAAACTGAAATGTGGTAAACAGACATGGTATTGTTAGTATAATGAACTGAAACAAATGCAGATATTCATACAGAAGCAAATGGTCTACAAAGGATATAAAGACACATGATGTCCTTATACTGTACATGCTCACATACACTGCAGTTTATACTGAACCATCTGACAGGGAGTATTTGGTCCTC
Organism: Cheilinus undulatus; assembly: GCF_018320785.1. Classification (NCBI taxonomy): domain Eukaryota; kingdom Metazoa; phylum Chordata; class Actinopteri; order Labriformes; family Labridae; genus Cheilinus; species Cheilinus undulatus. Next base: position 17,226,121 of record NC_054865.1, read on the forward strand.
TCAGTACAGACAATGATGCTACTTGTTCTCTCCTCTCAGCTGAGGCTCGATCACAAAAAATGTCTAATTTTGGAAAGAAATCGCATTTTTCATAGCGAATCCTATTGACATATCTACAAAGAAGAGATGCATTTAGTTACTAGGGACATCATTGATAGAGGACAGATATTTTTTCTAAAAAAAGAAACTTTTTTGTTCCTTTAAATAAGGATCCTCAAATCACCGATGGCATATGAAAAGAAATCAATCAGTGGGTAATCAGTGGGTAAAGATCAGTCTCTTTTACAGTACAAACATCAAAAATCAGTCCGAAGGAGCACCACCTCTCTGTGCCTCTGTTGAACACCCTCTCCAGCACACAGTGGGGCAGAATTCAAACTAGAATTCAAACATGTCATTCTGCTTCTTCGCAAGCTTGGCCACCTCCTGCCGGATAGCCTGCACCAGTGCAGAGGTGGAGAGGCTGCTCAGGGGCATGCTGTCTATGTCCTTCACCACCTGCTGCATGCTTTGCTTGGACGCTGTGCTAGGGGCAGCAGGCGGTGGCTCCAGTGCCGGGCTATACTCCAGGGGCAGCCTGGTGGGGCTCCCCTGTGGATATCGAGGATGAGGAAAAGCCTCTACATATCCAGGCAGGGGCAACTGGAAAACAAAAGAGGCAGAAATTAAGTTAAAAAGTAATTTATAAAGTAGTTTTATTATTTACTACCCACAGAAAAGGTATGGCTGCAAATTATATAATCTGAAGGATACTGTGTATGAGACAGGCTCTTGTGTCACTATGTAAGAGGTCTTGTTACGGCACTACTTTAACAAGATTTCAAAGGATGATCAAATTAACAGAAAGAGTAATGAGTGTGGAGAGCTACTGTATAAGCATGTAAAACTAAATGGGTTCTGTTCAAACTACGTTTGAACTCTTTAATGAACTACTTTTGAATGCTGGTGCAAAACAAAATATGTATAGGTGTCAGGTGTCACAACATAATGGAAAAAGGAAAGAATAGGTGTTCTTTTAGTAAATGTGCTCAACTACCCCGCTGTTTTGTTGTGTCCACTCAACGGCAGCCATAAATTCAGATCAGCAAATGGTTTCTAAATGACACTGGTTCTGCAAAAAGACACTGTGTGAAACAGGCAAACAGACAAGCAAACAGAGAACATCCCATACAAACAAGGTGAGTACTGTGGGGGAGGGGAGGGAGGGTCACATGGGTAACAACAGATGTGACAAGACAAATGGAACCCATCTTATTTTACTGAAAGAAAGAGGAGAAAGTAGGTGGATGCTTAATGAGGCCTGTTCAAGGGTAGATAAGGACACTGGCACGATATAACTCTGAGAATGAATGTCAGAGTCACTGGAAGATGCTCTGCAGAAGATGTTAGAGACAGAGTGGCATTTACATTACATTACACTCATATTCAACTACAAATCTTCCCAATCAGTGGATCTGAGCGCTATCTCTTTCATTACATCTCAACTCTTTGTCCTCAGCTTTATGGCTGTAGACACCCTGAGAGAGGAGAAAGCCTATGGAAAATATGGAGTGAAGATGTCACACTCTACATCAATTAACTTTTCTTTAATTGGTTAAAAACTGTATTGTCTATCAAGGGCCCTATTGTATGCATCTTGGAACGCAGCACAGGTGTCCATCCTGTAGTCCTCCTGTGGCAGGTGTCATTTCTGCACCCAGCACTCACTTTGTTTTAACCAGCAAATGAGCCTGTGCAACCATAAGTGTTTGTCTTAAAATAAGGAGCAGTGAGGCACAAAACTGGCATATTTCTATCTTGATCATGATTAAAATGACTGCGCCTCAAACAACCTAAAACCTAGTCTGAAGTCTAAGCATGTAACACTATGCATTCCTGGTATTTAGAGGATCTGTTAGATGACACTCATCCAACAAGTGAGCTTGTGTCAAATATACAGGTTGCTTGCCTTCTCCCTGGTTTTATATCAGTGATTTTTTATGCTTTCCAAATTAGTTTAGGATGGAACAGAGGGCTAACAGACAGGGCTGTTTGTTTCCAGACTCCCTTGTGTGTTTACTTAATTTTGCATGTAATACACTTAGACACACACAGAAACACAAGAAGATGTGCACAGACTCATAACGTCATGCAGCAGGGAGTTGGGTTTATAATAAAACTTATTCGTAAAGATAAGTGCCACTAATTACTTATCCCACAGCTAGCAGAACAGATCATCCAGTGCCTGTTATGCAGGCATACAACAAAAGATTCCAGCAGATAAAAGAGTAATTCAGTGTTTGCAACCCACCTTTATTTCATTCTGTCTGAGCTTATCTGTGTGCCGTGAGACTTTGATGTAAATATTTTTTTCTGTGTTTTCTTACTGGCTGAAAAGTATTTCTTATTGACATGTTTAGACTGCTAAGTTCCTGCAGTCTTCCTCAGGAGAGTCATGTGATGTTGCCGTGAGGGGTCTTATCAGCTGATCTTATGCAGATTTCGGGCATGGCCACCCTGTCTTGATTGACACGATGGCCACGCCCTCAGCTGTCCAGCAGCTTCTTGAGGACAGCATCCTAACAATTAAGCCCCCTTATCCCTGTGCATGGTCTTTTGGGCCTCAATGGCTTCCTACACAGCAAAAGCTGGAATGTTGAAATGTCAGTGTAAACATTTTGGAGTTGATTTTAAGCCACAAAGAGTAACTTTAACTCCATTCTGAGTTAAATGGCCTTCAGCCATGCAGTCAATTCAAGTCTTTGCTCTCTGGACAAAAAGCACTGACATTTTCCCACATAAAAAACTCCAACAGTTACTGGTAAACTCCAAGGACAAAATAAACAAAGGCACTAAATCTGATGTCACTAATGCAATATCTTGCATTTCATTTGAGAAAACATACATAGGAGAAACAGAAAGACCTTTTGACACATGTAAAAAGGAACAACAGCGAGAATGTGAATAGAGAAACATCTGGAATGTGCACACGATCCATCAAAGAAAATAAGCAAACGGGAATACTAAAAGGGAAAATCACATCACGTCAGAGAGCAACAGGTTCTACCGATGGATCAAGGAAATCATCGAGATTCAGAAATGGGCCAATAGGACTAGGAATGAGGGGGCTACATGTTGCCCCACAACTGGGATACTGTCCTAAAGAAGCTGCCAGACAGCAGGGGGTGTGGTCGTCCTGTCAATCAATAAGGGGCAACCAAACCTGAGTAAGATCAGCTGATACAACACTTGAGACAGAAACACGTTGACGTAACACAAAACTATGCTCATCTGTAAGATAACTAAAAAAAAACCTTAGCTTGGGAATAAAACAGAAAGTTATTTGGATTATTTTGTAGTTATTGAGGTTATGCTTTTTGCACATAATGAAGATATGCCCACCAAATCTTTTTTGGTCTTTTCTGATAGTGCTGGTAATTAAACTTAAATCCTCTATCAATGCATTTCATAGTTTTCCATGTGCTCATGGGCACAATAAAAGAAGAGAAGTTCAAAGAGCCAGCCTGAGTTTGGCCTATTTGAGAATAGAAAATACAATTTTGTAAATCTTGCCATCTTGAAAAAAAACTTATATTGTGAATGAAATCTTGCAATCATACCAAGTAAATATCAACATGCCAGCCAGAATGCACTATCAAAAGGACTGTGTGCTGAAATTCTACCTGATTTAATTCATGCCATGCCTAAAAACACCTATTTTTAGTCAAGCAAATTTAACCTAACCTCTCTGCACTCTGCACACATGTACCCCAGCAAGAATAGCTTTTAAAAAGATAGCAAAATAGAGATGGACACATACCAAATCACTTTGCACCACTCACTGTAGATCAGCCCTATAGTTTTTAAATGATAAAGTTTATACCGTTCCTTTTTTTATTTCAGGACAGCCTGCCCCTGAATTTTTTCAGTTATTCAAACTCATACCCTCATGCTTAAAAATAGCCCTGTCAAAGTGAGGGGTATCAGAAGGCAGGACAAGATGGGTTTGAAAAATCTTCCAAATTAACGTAAAATCTGATGCTATAATCATACTTTAAGATTTATTAATCTATATCAAATGTTATTAGACAGACCCAAAGTATCAACTAAAGAGCATAGAAAAACATTTGAGCAGAAAAGAGTATGAGACTACATCATAATGTACACAAAAATCAGCAGTCTTATGATATAAACCTCAGAACCATCGCCCTCTCACCAGGGATGAATTTTCTTTAGTATTAACTACACTGTTCCCAAATTGGCTGACCTTAAATTCACCCCAAAATTTAACTGCATAGCTGGCATGAAGGGGGGGGTTAGTCTACTTTTGTTCAAGTATGCATCTTTCAGGATTTTTGTGCATGAGTGAAAAGCCATAAGTTTCTGTAAGAGACTGGAATGAAAATTCTATCTCAGTGAGCCTGACTGTTCAACATTTTATCATTAGTAAAGTAAAACTAAATTAAAAGCTTCCATTTCAAGTTTTTTGTTGCCTAAATAAAGATGTTACTTTGCAAAATATTTCAAAACAGCCAAATAGAACATGAAACTTTGTCAAAGTTGATGGTCTAACTAATTAGACAAAACCTGCTGCACTGGGACGCTGTAAAAGTGGAAGTGTCCTACTTTTAAACATCTGTTTTAAATAGGACTATGTGCCTTGAAAGCAAGCAAAGTGAACGTCCTTACAGAGTCTGCCCACTGTGGTGGCACATCCTCAGGCTCTGGTGGATAGGACATCCAGGAGGGACTGTGGTAGGAGGTGGGTGGGGTGGAGACAAAGTATTCTGAGTAGCCGGGCCTGCTGGCTGGGATGGCGTAGACGGCTGTTATTGGGTTTCCTACAGAGAAAGGAAAGGGAGAGGCTGACACTCAGTGATAAATGTAATTCACCGGGTGATTGAATTAAATAACTCCAAGAGTTTTATTTTGTCAGAGTATAAAAATGTCATCAGCATTGCTGACATATTTTTATGTCAGCACTGAAGCAAAGCAAATAACTTGTTTCTCTTGAAATGCAAAGTCATGATGTCTTCATTTGTTACCTGAGTAGTTGGACACAGGCTGCTCTGCAGTGATGGATGGGAGTGCTGCTCTGGTCGTTGGCCCATACGGGTTGTTGTCGTGTTGACTCTGCATTTCAGTGACAGATTTCTCCGAGCTCCTTCCCTTAGGCCCCAAGTCAGAAGTGGAACTGTTGAATAGAGATGGGAAAGAAATAAGAATAACAACATTGAAATACTTAGTCAGTACCACTAGATGGCAGTGACATCCCATGTAAGAGAGTGAGCACCTTATTAACATTCTCCCCGTCTTTCAATGCACTAGTTCAATATTCAAATTTATACAAGGCCTAACATCACCCTGGCCACAGCACATTACCTAGTGAATATCTAGTCCCCTGAATATGAATGTGAATGCCAACAAATGCCAACTATCTGATGGACTTTGTGATTCTCCACACAGTCTGTTTATGTCTGTGACTTATTTGGCCTTACCGCCTTAAGGATGTTCCAGGAGGAGGACCAGTGCGAGGCGGTAAAGGGGGAGGAGAACTCATGGCCATCTCAGGGAGCTGGGTAAAGTGAAAGGCCTTTCACAGACAGAGAAAGGCATCTAAGGTTATATAATCACTAAAACGGTACTTCAGAGAGAGCTAATGATCTCATCTTACCGGTTTAGGCAGGCTGCACTGATACACGTCTGAGCCATAAGATGGTACCCACTGCAGGCCACCCCGTCCACTTGTCATTGTACCAGGCGCACTGGTCACCACCTCTGCATAGGGCAGGGGAGGTGGTCCGGGGCTGTAGTGGTCTGGAGGCGGGTGGTGGTGGTGATGGGAGTGTCGCCCGGATGTGGACTGCCCCCCTGAAGCTAGGCTGAATGCCTCCTCCAGCAGCAGGTGCATCTGCTGTCTGACTTCATCAATGGACGGCTGTGAGCTCAGAGTGGAAGTCTCTGAGTGGCCTTTCAAGCCCCGGCCGTACATGTACCCCCGAGGACCCATCAGACGGTCTACATTCGTCTCCTCGATTAACTCAGGCTCGGTCTAGAACAGAGAACAGTACAAGAAAACCTCTGTGAACCAAGTTTCAGCATAGATTTTCCAAGTTATATTTGCTGATATAAAAGTCTTATAACAATATCAAAACAGAATGTGACTCATAACTTTCACAGTATTATCAATCATTTTAATTACCATTTTTTTACATGTTGTTTTCAGTTGCAATTGGATCAGAGTTATTCTCATAATCACATGTAATAACTGTTGTAGAGTGTCAATCACTCTACAACAGAAGCGCTCTATCTGATTGATGGTGGTATCTTGCTCTTAAAAAGGAAAAATAAAAACTATTTTGTTTGGATAATGGATAACAGTTCTGGATATATTAAGAGAAGGACAACAAGGAGTGGTTCTCCTTCAGATACAACTGAAGGTAAGCATGTGATAACGTAAATAAAATAAAATAAAATTTACACATTAGTTCTCTGGAGGGAGAAAAAGGGATTCTTGTAAATGATGATGCAAAGATAAGATACAAATGTTCTCCTGTTGGTAGACATCAGGATTCACGTCATTGACATCAGGTCAGGGTGTCAAACTAGAAGACAATATAAGAAAAATCCTGACATGCTAATCTTGTTGAGTCGTGGTCGTGGGCCATCTTGGATGCTTCGTTAATTATGACACTACAAGACTGTTTATCGATCCAGATGCTCTAAATCGGGCCGGGGTTTTGACTGAGCTGCAACGTTGCAGTCGGATCTAAATTTGGCTGAATTTGTGTCATCTGAGTTGTCCTTGAGACTAGTTAAAAACAGATCTTTGATGACTAAAACTGACTAAAAGCTAGTTTAGTTTTTATCAAGATGACTAAAACAAGACTACAATGTAATTTAGTTTCTATAAGAAATTCAGAATCCATGATATTTCTCCACTTACAATGGCAGCCAATAACAATGGCTGTCACTAGTGGAGCAATTAGCTCAGGTATAGCTATGTTATAGTATAGCATAGAAGTTTTATCAAAACTGGATCATGTTTCTCTTCGAAATAAAGAGGAAATGCAAAACTGAATGCTTTTCCTGACTGAAAAGACGCTTGTGTTACAGGAGGAGGGGTTAGCTATAGTTTTAGTGGGTATATACAATGGCTGCTGGTGGAGTGATTTGCTTGGACGTAGAAACATCAGCAGTTTTGTCAGAACAGGTCCATATTTCTTTATAAAATAAAAGCGAAGGGCTACACTGAAAGCCTTTCATGATGAAAAAGATGTCTTTTCTCTTCCGACCTGCATCAGCATGAGTTTGCGATTGTCACAGGTGGGGTCTGCTGGTGTATACAATGGCTGCTGCTGTGGTAGCCTTTAGCTCAGAGCTGTAGTATTTATTAAAATAAGAGTGATAAGCCACACTAAAAGCTTGTCTTGACATTGGCAAAGCTCTATCATTCACACACTACAGTAGCATTAGCCAGGAGTACATAGCTGTGCATTTCTATAACCTCATTTTTTCTCATCAATCTGATTGGCCCGTATAGAAAGTGACAAAGTTTGTCCAATCAGCTTCTGAGAATTTTTTTTGAAAAGTCCTGCCCTTCAACAAATGACTGCAACGAATGCTTTCTGTCTGCTTCAAATCTGAATAGAGCCAGGCCCAGGAAGTGAAAGCAAAGACTACAGAGACATGGTTTGATGAGTTCAGTGAGGAACAACTTGACTGGCCTGCAAAAAGCCCTGATCTCAGCCCCATTAAGAACATTTGGGATGAACTGCAACAGAGATTGTGAGCTGGGCCCTCTCGTCCAACATCAGTACCTGACCTCAAAAATGCTCCACAGAATGAATTGGCACAAATTCCCACAAAAACAGTCCAAAGTCTCATGGAAAGTCTTTCAAGAAGAATCAAAGTTGTAATAGTTTCAAAAATCTGTGAATCCTTCTGCATGTATTCATTCTCTTTGGGACCAGTCTGTCTCTGTGAGAGTGTGCCAGCAAATGGTTTGCTAATGATGAAGCCAGCCATGCCATAGTTTGTCAGTGTCAGAGCATTTTCAGAATATGATTTTTGAAATAGAGTGTAAGGAGATGTTTTATGTATCATGCTAAAGTAAGTGGCACCATTTTTAAAGTTCCTTTCCATTGATGGGGATGTCATGCAGTATGTAGCCATGCAGAACTGAAGTGCTTGTGTTTCTGAGTTTGCAGAGATGAACTCAAAGATTTATTGGAAACTCCTGCATGCCTGGAAGACCATTTTTTGTGCTCAAGTGTGCAAAAATAAGCAAATATAGTTACAAAACAGGGGATCTGTCCTGCATGATAGAACAGACAAGTAGTGAGAATGAGGGAAGAGGGGGTGGACAGATTGTCAAATGTTTGAGTTAGTGACTGAAAGCTCATTAATCCCTCATTGTTTAATTTAAACTCCATCATTATATCAAACTAGGGCACAATTTTCAGTCAAGAGCCCAAATTTCACTGTGTGCTGAGGCCTTGTGTGGCTGGATTTGTAGACACCCCAGGAGGCATGCTCTGATTTACACCTGGATTAAAATATTAGAAAAAGTGTGCCGTCTGCTTATCGAGTAAGCAGGATATCAACAGACACCCTGAGGATGCTAGAAAGTTACAAGTTCAATAATGTCTCCTGTCATTCTCTCTGTTGGTTGTTGACAAGATGCAGGCTGAGTTTGAAGGAGCTGTTTAATGTTTTTTTCTGAGTTTTGGAGACATGTCAGTGGGAAGGCTTTGAAATAGCAGCGTTACTGCTTGGTCACAGTAGGTTCAGCAGCACAAGCATTCAGTTTGTTTCAGTGAGTGATATGCTCGACTTTATACACTTCAAACAAGAGTCTAGTATTATCTGTATTATCTTTTCTAATCAACACCATCTCTGATATTTTTAACCATCCAGTCTCCCCTGCATAACCATCGCCAAATCATCCTAATAATTTTCATGCTGCCTCACTCCATCATTTTTGTCCATATCTGAAAGTCCCTTCATCTTCTCATAGCCTCTGCTCTCTCTCCAAGCCTCTGTTTCCTATCTATCCAGCTCTTATATTCAGTGATAAATTAACACGAGTTGAGCCTGCCCTACTTCCTGTGCGAATTGAAGGTAGCCACAGGAGACCTGGTGTGGTGCACCTCATAAATCAGGCCCCCTGAAACATGGACTTGCATCTGCAGCAATGGGGCCTGCAGCTACACTAGTCCCATTATAATCACCAGGGCTGGGAATTCAGAAAAAATGACCATGTACTCTGTAATGGCTACTTTATTTTACTTTCTACTGAAATGAACATTTGGCAAAAGTATGCACTAACACAGAATATATAAAATCATAGTCTCACAGGTGTCATCCACTGATTTCTGAAGGGGCACGATGAAGCCAATGGAAGTTGCATATTGTAAAGTACTTCTTCGTTACTTCATTAAACTGACATGCCAGATAGACTGTTTCACATATGCACTGCATTGGACATATAGTATGTCGCATCCATCTGAGTAACCCCATAGATGATGTTTTGGAGGGGCTGAACCTTTCAAAAAATAAAAAGAAAAGAAGAAAAGCTGGACAGTGATCTGTCTGTCATGTTCAATACAAACCAATTAAAGAAACGAAATATATGATGCAGTGCACCGTAAGACCAGTCAGTCTTCTATGATAGAACACATTGTTTATTTGAAGTCAACAGCACTCAGTCATTCTTAGTATTTTTCTGTCATTGTACTCAAATTATTTGACAATCCTCCATGAACATGGATCATCCGCTTAATATCTCCCTAAATGACCAAAGAAACAACGGTGGTGGACGGCTCCTATCCCTGCACTGCAGGACGGAAAGATTTAGAAAATCTTTTACACCATCAGCAATTAGACTTTATAATTCCACCATAAACAGACAATTGAATCGACTAGGGCTGGAGGTTCTGCCTTGTGTGCAAATCAACTACAATTCACAAAAAGTTAAGTGTTTTTATTTCTATAGAAATTTACAATGTTTGGACTTTTTAACTCTCTTCTGGTGCTAGGTGGTTTGGCATTTTGCTCATGGCAGCATCGTGATTTCCCACCCTATGTATGGAAACAAACTGTAAAGATGCTGTGTTTATCTTAACTTTGACTATCAATGGTAGCAATTGTGGCGTTTGTTTTTACATCTCTGTTTCCCAGTGTGCCAGCACACCAACACCACAGCTAAATAAGCCTGCTTTTTCCTGCTCTGACTGGTCAAAGTGGCTGGCAGGTCAACAGCAGTTCAGAGAAATGTTTCTATCACTGCTCATATATTTTAGAAAAGGACAGCTCTGAATGAAAAACACCCTCTAGGATTGGTCAGCTCTATTACTCGTGGAAGCTCACTAGCTAGCATTCTGGCTTCATGACAGAAAGAGTTGTACACAGAGCCATAATGGAACAATAAAAGAGTCCAGGCACAGAGCAGAAAGCCTGAGACATACCACATATCAAGAAGACAGGAGCGTATAAATCTTTACTCTTAATTATGAATGAACCACTTTTTCTTCTTTCAGCTTTCTGCAGCACTCTCTAAACCAACCTGGGTAGGAGAATAAATCTGATTTTTAACTCAGTGAGAGAAATTTTCTAGAGGGACAATAGGGTACAGATGTAGCACTGGCATGCTCAGATAAGATAACTTAGATAAGTCTCTTTCTCTCATTAGGGCCCGAGCACTGACCGGTGCAAGGACCCTTTTCAAACTGAAGGAATTATTAGGACCCGAGCACTGAGGGTGCAAGAGCCCTATTGTATCTATGGGTGTTATTTTTTCAGAAATTTGCAACCTGTTTTCTGGGCCTTAACATGCCCCAAAACTCACCAAATGTTCCCCAAATTGGTTCCCAGTGGAAATAGCCATCTGGTGGTGGAATTTTACAAGTGCATAACACAGGGCCCCAAAAGTGAGCTAGGGAACTGGGTAAGACCTACAGGCATGAAAATAGGGACACATCATGACTAGAAAAAAAAAAAAAGTCTCTTAGGGCCATCCTCTAAAATGTACAGTAAACACACTATAAACAGTGAAAGGTCAAATTTGGGTGTTTTTCACTGATGACACTTTGCATATTTACACAAACTCCCCCGTCCCCCAAGGGGCCTCATCTGATTGACTCCAGAATTTGTTGCTTAAAACTAGACAACCTGGAGCCCTAAAGTCGACAGGTCTCAATCAGGCTTGTACATCCAGATACTGCAATTCTAATCCATCCTTCTTTGCAAAACTGCTCCAGCTCGGTCAGATTGCTGGGAGATCGGGCATGAACAATCCTTTTCAAGTCCAGCCAGAAATTCTCTGTTGGATTGAGGTCTGGGTTTTGGCTCGGTCACTCCAGAACATTCATCTTGTTGTCTGAAACCATTTCTGTGTTACCACAGATACATTTTTTAGTAAAAAGCACTTTCAAAGTGCTGTTCATAAAGTTAAAATAATGAAAATAAACACTTGATAATAATAACATTTAAAAATCTAAAAATTACTAAAACTAAAGAAATAATGATGCAACTAACTTGATGAATTTTTTAAATCAATTAACAGCACTACTTTTTACTTTTACTTCCTACATTTGGACACAAATATCTGTACTTTCTACTCCTTACATTGTCAAAACAGGCTCATTACTTGTTTCAATCTACACAGATGACAGAAGCGTGGACATAGCTCATTCTGAAGCCGATGAACGTCCATTTATAACTCTGCACCGCTGTGACTGTTTCCTGTCTGTCAGTTCATTTCAGGCTGACATAACAGGTACAGTACTCTTCTGGTTTGTTTTTCAACGTAACAGCATGCTCAGTTTGTCTCTGTGGTGAGACAAGCTGCATTTTCACACAATGCTTTTGTTCTGAAATATTCCCAGGATACTTCTTGGTTGTTGCAATAACTTGCAAAGTCGCATAGCTTTATTTCTCTGTATCTGTGCTTACTGTTCATTTCTGTTCTATATAAATTTAAAAACATTTGATTATGGGAGATATCAACTTATATGTGATCTCCTTCTTGTTCTCTGTCTCCATTTCTGCCGTTTCCTCTCATGCAGCTAAGTTCTGCCTCTGTACATGTCAGTTTTAGTGTAAAAACTGAATGCCTACAAACCTGTAACTACCTCTGTACACAAGTAAGACAAATAGCCTGTAAAATTAAAAAATGAGGAATATTTGATATGGAGAGTACCAAAGCTGTTAAAAATGAACTTTTTAACCATTTTCAGAATTAACAAGAGTTATTGTGTATCATTGCTAGTAAAAAATGTAATTTTTTTTTTATTTTTGCACTTAAGTACATTTCATAGCCTGTAGTTTTCTACTTTTTCTACTTTTAATTTACTGAGAAAAATAGTTGAATCAGTACTTCTTCTTTTACCAGAGTATTTTCTCAAACAAGAATCAGCTCTACTACTTAAGGACAGAACGTGAGTACTTTTGCCACCTCTTCCCCAAATAAGACCTTCAAATAACCTCTTCTCTGAGTTGCTTGGAATGTTATTTTATTTTCATGGTGTAATGGTAGCCAGGAATACTGATTAAATAGTGACTGGAAGCTTCCAAACACAGTTGTCTTTATACTACAATCACTTGAGACACATTCACTGCACTCAGGTGATCTCCATTTCAGTAACTGTTAGACTACTAGCACCAACAAGCTGGACCTCTGCTGAATCAAGTCAGTCACATTAAATGGGGTGAGTATTTATGCAATTACTTATTTGACATTACATAATTTTATTTAATTGGTATTTCTTTGTTGGAATCTGTTTTCACTTTGACATTAATGAGGGTTCTTGTTATTTTTTGTCACAAGGATCATGATTGATTCATGAAATAAATATAAGAGTTAAACATCTAAGGGGGTAAATACTTTTTATAGGCACCATATATAGCTACACATAGTGCAACATTATTAGTAAACTCTAAGTACATTCCTGGAGAAGACTTCTCCTTAATGGTAAATATAATGTAAGTTGCTCTTGTTTAATGAGACTCACATCATAGCCACTGTTGCGGATGCCTCTTCTGGGTCTCTCCCTCATAACAAGCAAGTCCATCTCTGTTCCTCCAGGACTGGGACTGCTCAGACTCTGTCTGCTGCGATAGGCTGTCTGCCCCACCTGGGATTGCCTGCCAAAAAGAGTAAAGAATCTTGTTAGCACTAATCAGACCTGGGATAAATTTAAACATCAAACTACTTTCAGATCAGGTCTGTTGCTTTCATTCATGCTTGCAGAGTGTCTGCACTGCAAGGTCGGGCTGTCAAAATGCCACTATTTCAAACTTGGATATCATACAAGTTAAAGGTAGACTGTATTGATACTTGTTTTGTTACATGGCAAAACCAAAAGAAGACCTATACACCCAACATTTCCTAAAACCATCATAAACTTGAAAAGAGTTTACTATAATGAAAGGTCAATACTACTGGAAATAGGCTATGCTTAAAAAGTGTATGAGTGTGGTTCTGATTCATTCCTCTCCTAAGCCCTTGTCTTGTGAAAAAGATGCAGTATTTTTTTTTCAACCTTGCATTTTTCCAAAAACAATGTTTCATTAAACAGACATAGTTACTGCAATATGCAGAACAAATAGATACAGCATGTTCTGATACCTCATCATGTAAAAAAGCTGAATCAGCAGATTACATAATAACATTGCCTGGTATGATGGTGTCCTTTAAGTGGTACACAGGAAAAGCATTGCTAATAACCCATCCAGTACAACAAATTTATTTACAATCAAAAGGAAGAGATTCATATCAGCATTTGGTTGGTGTGACCGATCGACCTCACAACAGTAACGCTGCAAACTGCCGTTAGAAACCTTATCTTACTCATCATGGTGGGATATAAAAATAGCAAGTCCATCCAACCCTTCACTAAGTCACCACAGAAGCCAAAATTCAAATGTCGCTTTCCGCTCTAAATGCATCCAGTCTGATGTTTATCTCATGTGGAAAAGGCTGGTTCCCCCTTGACCTGAGTCTGTCATAATGTAAGATTCAGAAAACAGCACAGTGAATGGCAGACACTGCCAATCCTCATGCTAAAAGTCTTGGAAGCTGAGAACTAAAACTGATCAGATAGTATATACTGGATGGACAAGAGATATGGCTGTCAATGATTGAGTCAGCTGTTTGAATATTGCCGCTATCTGTTATTGTTAAATATCAGAAATGTGCAGTGAAGGTCACTCCGCTAACTGCTCTCTAATTTCCACCTTTCCTCCACATACATGCATAACTTTGTAACAGTTTTGCACCATTAAGTCTGACACAGAGAGAGTCTGGAGTCTTCACTTACTTCTCTATAAACTACTTAAATGTCAAAAGTAATATTCTGATTTATATAATAATTAGCTCAATGGTATCAAAATGGTTGGACTCGTGGTTCAGAAACTCTGTAATCAAAATCTGTTTGATTCTTAGAAGGATATGGACTCTATTTATAGGAAGTTAGCAGTGGAGTAGCTCAAGGGTCCATCCTTGGTCCCTTGTTATTCCTTACTAACGTTTTTTTATTTCTATTTAATCGCTAAAGCAGTGTTAAATTTATTGACTAAAACTATGACTAAAAATGTTCATCCACAGCCTTTTTGTCCATGACAAAAACTAGACTAAGACTAACAAAAATAGATCTGTGATGACTAAAAGTGACAAAAACTGAGTTTAGTTTTCGTCAAGATGACTAAAACTAGACTAAAATGTAATGAAGTTTTTGTCGGACATCCAAAATCTGTGATATTTCTCCACTGTCTACACTGTCTAAAAACAATGCATCTGTATCTATTCTGCCTCACAGCTGTAGAATGCAGGGACCCCAGGTTTGGCACGGTGCAGAGAACACACTAACATGATTTGATACAAGATTGAGGCAAAAAAATAAATGTGTGGACTGAAAGTAAAAACTAAAATGTGACTTTTTATGGACTAAAACTAGACTAAAATGCTTTATGTTTTCGTTGACTAAAACTAGACAAAAACTAAAAAGGACAGAAATGACTAAAATGTGACTAAAACTAAAATGCATTTTATTTAAAGACTGAAACTAAGCCAAAAAATAAAAATAGCTGCCAAAATCAACACTGCACTAATTTTTTTTTTTTTTTTTTTACTCCTCAGTTGGCCTTTTATTTGAATGGGTATGCATAAGACTGACATAATCATGACGTCACCTGTCATTCACATGAAGGAGCCTTTTTTTAACATTTATGAATGCTGTCATTAAGTGTCATTCAGTCAGTTTTGTCACCTTCAGTACAATAAATTAAAAACATACCTACCTCTACACACAACTACACCACTGGGCAGGCCAGATTAAAAGAGGAAGTTTTTAGTGTACCTTGCACTCTGTCTGGATGGCCTGCAGCTTTGCTGCTTACCAGGAGAGCCTCATTAGTAAAAGCTCTTACCCAGCTCTTACCTACTGTTAGCCACTTTACCTTAAAGGTGACATAATTGTCTGAATTACACTAATGACAACATTCATAAACATTCATAAAGCTCTTTCATTTGAATGAAAGGTGTCATGACATTATTATAACAGTGTCATGTCAATATTATGCATCAAGAAAGTGTAACATTATCCTCTTTGCTGATGATACAAATATTTACATCTCCAAACTTAGAAGAGTTAACTACTGGTTTGAGAGCTTTCCCAATGACATTATCTCTCCAGGGGAAAAACGGGGCATAAAAACTCTTTGTATCTAAGAACAGTCATGGAAAAATCCTTGATAAGAGGTTTTTCTTCTTACCATACTTTAGCTAGAGTAAAATTTGCTATGTTTCAGGCTGTTCCCACTGATTAAAAACAAGTCACTGAGTCACTTATGAAAAACAGGTGTAGTGCGTGATTTTTGCATATTTATGGTGCGACACAGAAAAAATCTACATAACAGCTTTTAACATGTTTTTGCCAAATAATCAAATTCACAGACACTCTTCCAGAATTTCATCTAATCTTCAGAATACTTTATTTAGGATTACACTGGAATAATTTACAGATATCCTAGAGTCAGTAGTAAATACTTATGTTCCCTTCAATGCGCACACAAACTGTGGAATGAGAATAAACCTCCTTGAATCCTTAAACAGATAAATCTGCCCTATTGGGGTCCCTGCTCTGTCATTGATTTCACTGTGTGCGGGACCATAAAATAAAATTAAAGTTCATTATGTATTGAATATGAGTTAAAATTTGCATTAGAGGCTGTAAACTCATTTGGAAATTTTCATTGAGGGATTAAATCCACTGAAATGTCATTGATTCTCACTTGGTTTCATGCAATTAAATCTTTGTTTGCAGAGCCCAACTCCAGCTAAAGTCCTCAATGCAGGCAAGTCTGAATTGTGGCCACTGTGTTGCAGGTCATGCTCACTGTTCTCTCTGATAAAGGCATAAAAGCCTTTGGTGTACTCTTCTAAGCAGTTTAAAGACTCTGATTTACAATCTATCCAAATTTACGAGATAATAAGGAAACATTGAAGTCACCAAGAATAAATGACAATGAAATGTTCTCTAACTTGCAGAACTGTGGCTCCCTCACACTCCCTTAAGTTAACATGAATTTCCCTGTTAAAGCCCAGGTTTCACTTGTTGTTTCCCTCTCTCCCCTCACCTCCTGTGAGACTTGACAAATGTGGAGCCCCGCTCATCATCAGGCTCCAGTGGTCTGCCATGCTCACCAGCTGCCCTCTCATGGCCATGCCGCTGTCTCTGTGCCAGGGCTCGGCCGCTGCTGCTGCCATCTGTGGAGGGGAAGTCGTAATAACCCTTCCTCTTAGCCTTCAGCCTCAGCTTGTTTCTGTAGTGCTCGATATCTGACTTCTGTTTCAGAGCCAAGTTCACCTGCAGAGAGGTGGAAGTGCAAAATGCAAAGACATGTGGAGATGAGAACATAAAAAGTAGTTCCTGCAGGATTCGGCATGATTCTGCTTCTCTCATTAATGTCAGGATAAAAGATCAGAGGATTCATGGGAATAGGAAGCTCTGAGAACTGCTATGCAATAAACATCTGAAAGATTTAGATCACATTCATTATATCTATGTTAAGTATATCTGTTCTCAACCACAAAGTAAATTAAAAAGAATGAAAACTGAGACAAAAAAATCAAAGGTGTGTTGCATCATGCTATTAAACCAAGTGTTTTTAACCGTTCTTTGATCTAATAATAACTGCAGACTTAACAGCAGAGGCTGTTATATCATTTTTCTGGGAAATAAAACTTGGTTGAGCTAACAATATATTAATGAGATCACAATTTAAATGAATTAAAATGGCAGTAGAGTACTACATTAAAATACTGAAAGAAAATGCCCTTTCAAGCTGTACTTTATTAACATCATTAAAGTGATGGTATTGTAATGTGGTCGTCAGAGGTCAACACTTCATCAGACAGTGTCATAAATCATATAACTTATTTAAAAGCACAGGGATTTTTTCATGAAATAAAGATTTTCATCCACCTAATTGGCATCAGTGTGGGAAATCTTTTAAAGTGTTTCTCTGTAACATGAAATATTCAACATATGATGGGCAGTGGGGACAAATGTCTTTAGTTATGACTTATTAAACACCCAGCTCATCAGGACTGTGCGGATTCAGTTTAGATTTGATTGACAATCCTAGAAACATGAAAACATAACTTTGTACTTATTAAGACATATTGTTTTTTACAAACTCTATTAGGTAAAAAGAAATACAATACAGTATAATATGAACCAGTATGAGGAGCAAAATAACACAAATAAAGGAAATATTACTTATGTAGGTAAGTGGTATTGTCTAGTAGTAAAACTGCGTGAAATTAAACTAATAGTTCAACTCTTGTAGTTAAGGGCAAGTTGACAGATAATGACAATCTTTTATATTTAACTGGATTAATTTTGTGTGTCATTTTTCCAATACTGGATCAAATATGGCATTAAAATCATTTTAAAAATTTCGTTGTTTTTTTAGGGGACATCTTACAAGATCCGTCTCAGTGCCTCACAGCCCCCTAGGGGCTTCTAACTTTCACTTTGGGAAAAACAGCTGTTTGCAGGAGGCTTCAGGCATACCTCATCTCCTGTTTTTTTTTAATTGTTTAAAAATCTTTTAAATTAATTTATTTCCCAACAGCTAGAGTGAGTCAGATTTCAAATACTGAGACTGCCATTGTTTACCTCCTGAACTCCACTTTAAAAATAGGCCACATCACAGATACTATCTCCATGTTTCATAAAGTCCATGGTTTAAAAATTTCTGTAATTTATTAGTACCTTAAAGAGTTCATTTCAGTGTAGCTTTACACAAAGCTGTTAAATACTGAGTGCTTGTTTGTTGCTCACAGGACGTTGCTGTTCAGAAAACCATGTTTGCATGGCCCTTCATTCATGTGTGTATTTGCACTCTTGAATCATGTCAAAGCTTTTGTGCATGCATGTGTGCATGTGCATCACCTCTCCGTTGACGACTGCTGACTCGTGACTGCGGTCAGACGACGCAGGGTGCGAGTAGTTGGGCTGAGCTGCCATGGGCTTTATGGAGATGAGCTGCAGGGAGCCAGAGGAGGTGTCATACGGATCTGAAGAACAGAGAGGGAGTTCACTCACAAAGAGACTACAAATGCCTCTTATCAATACATTGTCAGTCACCGGCTCTTCGTGTCTCATCACTATGCACTGTGAGGCTGTGGGATTATGTCAAACATCAGTCGCTTGTGTCAGCAAATGAAGTGGTGGACGGAGACAATAGATCATAAAGATAGCGTTAGTTTCAAAGCTTGGGCCTATGCATCTCTGTGATAGATGAAAGAAACTGACTCTGCACTTTCATTCCTTATCAGACATCAGACAAACTTGATTCAGTTGTAGTTTCCCTTAACTCAGCTGATGAATTATTCAAATCCAGCCATTAAGAAAATCATAATCTGGAGAGCTGGATGCAATTTGCAGGCGGAGAATATGAATTAGATTAATTTAAGTCGCAGCCAACACATGTGGAACATTTAGCTTCAGTGAACAAGAATAGCACTGGGAATAGTTCACCATCTAAAAGGCTTTTACTTCAACTGCCCTGTATCAAAATTGAGTGACATTGTGTTCTTTTTTATATATTAGTGAGTATGTGCGTGCATGTGCTGCTGCCAGGGTGTCACAGCATCCACTACTCTGACATACTGTATCATGTCAGCAGAGTGTCTCCCTCATGCATATTCATCCGGTCAATCTGTGCTTTCTGCTGAGTGGCTACTTTTATGGCAGTAAAAAAAAAAGCTGCAGTGGTGGAGCATTTCTCTCACAGTACCTGTGTGCACCAGGAGTGTTTCATGCAGGAGAGAAAGAGGGAGAGAGATTTTGGGCATGTGTGACCTTGCCAGAAGAACAAATGGTTTGTGTTTAGCATCAGAGTGCGACTCTCACCGTCCCTCTTCCGCGTCTCCTCCTTTGTCAGTTTCTGCTGTGCTGTGACTTTCAGCACTGACAAGGCCCTGCCGGAATTCAGCTTCTCTGATTCGTTGCTGATGACGGAACCGTCCTCGCTCGGCAACTTGCTGCAAGTAACCATAGCAACAAGAAAAGGCGGTGAGATCTCCGGAAGCTGGGCTCGCAGCCAGGTTATGTCATCCCTCCTTTTAACAACCCCACCTGCCTCTCCCCTCCTCTCCAGAGTAAACATGAAGTGTGATTATTGTTATTCTATTTACATAGCAAAAAAAATGCATGGTCAGAATCACTGTACAAGGCCTCCGTGTGAAGAAATCAGCTAAAGAGGACTAATTAGTCCTTTGGGTCTTAATTATGAGTTAAATTATTGAAAAGAAGGCGCTTATCATCACCCAAAGATTTCTGAAATTCATCTAAAAACATACCCAATGCTCGTATGAATGCATCTTTTGTACATTTATTCACATTTTCCTATTTAATAAATTTATCCACCTGTGTCTCTATCACTGTTGCACTGCCCATGTTTTCTTTGCCAGTGGTTTTCATATCCAGAGTGCAGCAAAGCATTGCTCTTCATTAACTGGACAAACAATTGCTTTCTCCAACTCTTGTTTCACTTGCTTCAAATGCTGAACTGTGGTTGAAATTAGAGCTGATCAAGCGGCGGCACAGAGGACCACGAGGCTGACAGTGACATCAAAGCACCGTGGTCTATCCCCTAATTGTCTGGTAAAAATGATAAAGGCAGAGAGAGACAGAGGAACATTGCTGCCCTCCCCGCTCTCGTCGAGGCACTGCTGCAGAGAGCTCGCTCCACGCAACAGTCGCAGGCTGAACAAAGACGTGTTACATGTAATAATTAAATGAGGTGTAAAGAATACATTGGTATCGGCTATTTGAAAGGACTGGGTATTTGATCCTGCAAGGCCGACAGTACAGTGACCTTGCTACAAATGAGGGGATGACTTAAGAGAGGAAGAAGCCAATTAGAGGTAATTGTCTGTAGCATGCCTGTGTGCACGTTTGAAGGTTTGTTTGTATCAAACATGTATAGCCACATCTCAGCCTTGAAATACTACCTTGGAAAAAATGTTACCTTACAGCAGTAGTCAGCCAGTTTGTCTTTGTCTGCAGGGTTCAACAAGCATTTGGGGATTAGTATAAAATGATCAGATTATTCATTTATTTACTATCCAAAGCATGTTCCACTTGCTTCTCCTCACATAGCCAAAAGCAAACAGTGCATTCAGAAAGTATCCACTTTTTTCTATGTTGCAGCCTCCTGCTACAGTTAGAAATATCCTTTTTATGATTTTATTACTTTTTATGGCCTCTATTCAATGGAAGTTAACAGCGGTGAACCTCAAGGATCCTTCCTGGGTCACTTGCTTTTCCTTATTGAAGTTAATTATTTCTATTTAAATCTCTGATTTTTTTTTCTCCTTGCTAATGGTACAAATATTTTTATATCCAACAAAGTGATTATGATGATGATGATTAGGATTAAATGGGTAAATCAATGCTGAACTTAGAAAAGTTCACTACTGGTTTAAGAACAATAGATTATCTCTGAATGGGAAAAACAGCATATACAGTGCATTCAGGAAGTATTCAGACTCTCTTCATTTTTGTTCAGTTTTGTTAAGCTTCAGTCTGATGCTGATTTGATGCTGATGCTGATTTTTTTCATAGCCTCCCCAGATCTTGTCCCTGAGATGTGCAGGCAGTTCCTCTGACCTCATGGCTTGGATTTTGCTCTGATATGCATTATTAGCTGTGAGGCCTTCTAGAGAGAGATATGTGCCTTTTTAAACCATGCCCAATCCATAATTTACCACAGGTGTACCCCAATCATGGTGTAGAAACATCTTAACAAAGATTGCTAGGAATAGAAGGAACCTGGCCAAGAGTTATTTAAAAGGTTTGAATGCTCATGCCAATGTGATACTTCAGTTTTTATTTTTAATACATTTGCAAAAATGTCTAAATTTCTGTTTTATCACTTTGTCATGATAAGGTGTTGAGTGTAGATTAATTCAAATGAAAATGTTTTGGTTTTTTTTCTTTTTTTTAATTTAGCATCAGGCAGCAACATAAGGACAAACAAAAAAGTGAAGGGATTCTGAACACTTTCTGATTGCACGGTATGTTGCAGGCCAGTACCATAGCCTGGTCTTACTGCAACAGTTTAATCTACTTTTATACCCTGTCATTAAAATGAAAAACAGTTACTTTCATGAATAGTGTCCATCAGAATCAAAGTCTTAAAATGTCAAACATATTCTTCGCCTATCTTTTGTATAACTTCTCAGCATATTCAGATATTTTAGAGGTATTTTACACCTCAACATTAGGTCATTTGTTGAGAAATATCAAACTTCTGCTGTCTCAGGAGTCACCACATTCATAACTGCAGGACCTCTAGTCCATAGATCCCATCTTTGTTACGTAAATTTTATTTGATCTCATTATCCTGTCCGGCTTTGAAAAACTGTGCCCTTTCGCGCTCCCCGTTTGAATAATTTAGCATGATTTAACATCGCAATTAATTTCCAAACGGGGAAGCAGCTACTGTCAGATGCGGAAAATGGTCAATTTCACCTGCCCATACAGAGATCTTTGTTAATGACTGTCTATATTATTCAGCATCTGGGTGAAATGAGGAGAGAAGATAGGGCTGGAGGGATCTTTGTGTTTTATCATCCCATCTCTTTCTATGTGACCCTGGAGCTTTCCGACACAGCAGGAGGGAAATTATTGAGATAACACACACACAATGTAAGCATATGCACTCTTCTTATCTTCTGTTCCAGTTAAAAGGAAGACTGTTGTAAATTATCTGATTGAGCAGATTATCTTCATGAAGCATGTTTCTTTTCAACATGCTAACAGCCAAGTCCCTAAAGTTTTTGTTTAGCTGTGCCAGAAAAACTTGGGATCTTTAGAAATCAATAACATGGTAATTTATTGTCAGACATATACACCACCAACCTAAGCAGCAAAGTGCAGCTCTTTATTGTTGCAAATGTAAGCAAAACATGCATTCAAGCTTGAACTCCGTGATTGGAGACTTTGAGCTAGAACAAACGCTAGGTATGGCACATTTTACGCAGTACTGGTAACGTCACTTTAGTTTGATATTCATTGCAGTAGATGTCTAAAAACATCCTGCATGAATGCTTTACTCCTTGATATAACACTTTTGTTTACCCTCTATTTTATGTACCTTTATCTAGATATATTTTTATTACTTTTATTTGTCCTGAAGTATTTTAAACTTCATCTTTGTGCAGCTGCAGCACTTTAATTCCCCCTTTGGACATCCTTAAAGGTTTTTCTTGTGCTGTATTAATTGTATTTATTCACTGGTGTGTGCTTCTCTGTTTACATGTGGATTATTGTTGTTGTTTTTATCATTTTTTATAAATGTTACTGTCAATAATAAAGTAGTCACATTGCATTGCATTGCTATATATTACATCATGTTATATCATTGGTTATGGTATTGTATGCTATTGTATTGTTTCATATCATATGGTTGCATATTGTATAGTTCGGTATCGTTTCATTTAATTTTGTGTTGTATCGAATTGTTTCATACTGTACTTCGCTGTATCTTATTGTATCGTATCATATCATAAAGTACTGTTTTGTTTAATTCTGTATCATACAGCATCATATTGTATCATATCGTATTATTTTATTTAATTTTGTATTGTATTGTATCATATTATATCTCACCAAATCATATCTTATCTATTCGTATCTTAATTAGGGGCTCGGGGCAACGACACGAGCCACTATTGTTCTTCCGTTTTCATCTTACGGACAAAAATTCGCCGCGCTACTCCTCCTAGGGCTTTGAGAAAACCCCTGCAAATTATACATCAAAACGTGTGGTTTGTTCCCGATCGGTGTGCTATGACTTTTCTAAGAGATTCGCCAGTTTTTCGCAAAGTTATTTGCAAAAAACTGCGAAAAATGTCCCATCTGAAATGAATGGGGAGAGAGACAATGAAACCCCAAAAACAGGGTTTTTTACCACCCCTACTGCTTCGCCATACTTTCACCTACAGAGATCATTCAAACTTTAAAACGCAGGTATTTTTGTCCTGTCTTCAGGAATGTCTTTGTTATGATGATGGGGTTTACGGTTTTCGATAGGCAAGTCTTCAAATCTCCTGTGCGTTGAGTGAAAATCATGAAAAATCACCCTGCTAGAGTGGGTGATGTCATCACCCCAGAGTGTGAGAGAGCCAACACATCAACTGAGACTTTTGCAAACAACTTGTGACTACGGCCACAAATCTAACACCACACACATAAAATATATATCAAAACGGAGGAAATCTTGTCCCGCTACTGTGGAACCAAGAAACAAAGCCATATCATGTGCAGTTTTGGCGTGACAGGACCAACTGTCCCAAGAAAATGGATATCTCGGCCATCTGCTGCAATGTTACCGAATCGGATCCATTTCATTTCAAAGACAAAAAGATGCCCGTTTTTAGATCGCCCTCCTGGCCTCATTTCTTACACAATCAACACCAAAATTACATCACAGCTAGTTCCAAGCCTGCAGATGCTCACGCCGAAATCCGTTTGATGATACCATTTACGGTTTTCGCACATGGAGAGGAGAAAGAGACTGTGGTCACAAGCAAAAATCACCCAAAACTACTCTCTGCTGCCTCAGGTGTAACTGATCTGTAATCAGTGATGCGTAACCGTGCAGGCATTAATTACCATGGCAACAGCAGCTCTGGTGCTTTGATAATGTCATCCTTGATTGACACACAGATACAGCCCTCAATGGGCTCTGATCACGCACACACATGGAGCTGTTCCAATAAAGCAGCCCATTAAAACAATGCTTTAACAGGATGGTGGGTGGCTTCTCATCCACATACAGTCCCCCATAAAGTCTTTGGACAGCCACACATATATCCCATATGAAGTGAATGGGAGAGATTGTTCATTTGTATGTGTGTTAGCGCATGAAGCACGCATTGGTGTGTGTTTCTGTGTTCTCTTGACTTTGGTGACGTCAATCAAAATAGCAACACACAATCCTTTCTCAATAAAAGTTTTTAATGTGTTCAAATGGAGCTGGAAATAACAAAGTTCATTTCTTCTGCACCTGCTCTCATCAAGACCTTGACAGGAACTGCATGTCTGTATAAAATTCAAATAAAGGACTCTTATTTCATAGGGAGGGTCAACACCACCAGGTATGTCAAGAAAACAGCTGAGGCTCAGTTGCCAGGTGATCAGCATCAGCTAATCAGGCCACATGACTAAAACACATGAATAAAGTCTCTTGTCATGTACAGTGTTTCTCAACCATTTCACTGTGTCATTGTCCAGCTACATGCTGCTTCAGCTTGGACTTGGACATGACCTTGTAATGACAAGTCGGCTATTGTCATAAATAGCCTTGCGATGAAACCGGCACCGCCCCCCGAGCCCCTCTCGCGATTTCCACTTGAGGAAATTGCCTAGTGTATCATACCCCTCTGAGACATGAGCTTTAGCTTTGGAAGCATTTTTAGTTTCTTCCATTTATTTGGGAAAAGTAGGAACTGATAGTTTAAAACATCAACCTGGTCTTTGAACAGGAATTTTTGGAAATTTTCCTTTCCAAAACCCACACAAATTCCCAAAAATTTCAAGGAAATAACCTAAAATTTCTGTTAAAATTCTTAAACATATTTATAAATTATTCCATAAAAAGTACAGATAAGTTTCTCTGAAAAGTCCCCAAATGTTTCAGTTAAACTTTGTCATAAAGCCTATTTTAACATGAAAAAAAAGGAAAAAAAAACTTGTGAATTCCTAAAAATTCCCCAAATTTCAAAGCAAATACCCAAAAAATTCCGTACCAAATTCCTAAAAATTTACAAAAACATTCTCCAAATTCTCATGACAAAGGCGAAACATCCAAACATTCAAACATTCAAACAAGTCCTAAAATTTCCATGAGAATTCTTCAGCTTTCTAAGGAACCCCCCATACCTCCAAATTTCCAATCAAATTCCTAAAAAATGTCAAGTTAATTTTCTTGATTTCCATTGAAAGACCAGAAAATTTCCAATCCCCACAACTTTCCCATATTACCATGAGTACGCAGCAAGAAGATTTCAAAGCATATTTCCCCAAAAACTTTCAGTCCAGCTCTCCAAAATGTAAAAACATTTATGCTGAATTTCCATGAGAGTATGTGAAATTTCCAAGCAAATTCCCTAAAATATCCAAATGGCTTATTGTCCCAAATTTTAAGCAAATTCCTTAAACTTTGGTGGACATTCTGGACAAATATCTCAAAAAAATCTAAAGCAGAAATTATTATTACGTAAGAAAGTTAAAATAATATGTCCTCATACATGCACACAGGGTCTTAGGAGAATATAGTATCACTGTGTTCCATCTTCTATCGTATCCTATTTTATCCCATCACATCTTATCATATCACATTGTAATAATTTCATTGTATCTTTTTATCTTGTTTCATATTCTATTGTTTTGAATTGTATCATTTAAATTAGTATTGCTTTGTTTAATTTTATATTGTATCATATTGGATCCTAACATATTGCATCATATCATGTCTAACTGCAGTACATTGCGTTGTATTGCATTGTGTTGTGTTGTGTCAGTTAGTGTCTAATCACATTATATTACATAATGCATGAAACCATATCATGTAGTATCCTATTTGTAACATGACTTATCAAGTCGTGTCATGTAGTACGGTATCACATCATATTTCATTATATTGCTTCATATCTTGCTGTATCCCGTTTATAAACATTAGATCAACAGAAATAATTTCTACAGATGCTATAAGTCTAAAAGTTAAGTGCTCTGATTGTTAATCATTAACAGTTGCATTTAATAAATGCAAATGGTGCAGGTATTTTGAAATCCATTTGTAATCATAATCTCAGCATCAATCAAAATAATATTTGTCGTACTTGAACAGCCCTAAAAGTTAAATAATAAAAGTATAATATGCAAGTTTATACACATTAATATTGCAGATATCCAATGTATCCATATTAATTATATTGTTGAGTAGTGACTGTCTTAAAACTTACAACCTCTGGGTCTGTTGCTTTCAGCTCTGTGTTTATACTGGCAGGACATTTATATATATTTATATAAAGCTCTCCCTCTCTAATCGTTAGCCCTGCTACCATTCGAAAGGAAAAGATATTACCTCGCCCACTCAAGGTTGTTGCTGTTGGAGTGTTGTCTAAAGAGTAAAGTTAAAGGAAAATCAATGGACTTTCTGAAATCATACGAAATTTAGTTCAATATAAAATACTTCAACAAAATAAGAACGTAATGATCTCTGGGCAACAGAATTGAATGGAGATCAGTCATACAAACGGCTGCACTGGGTTGCAACATGGAGAAGGGGCTGGCAAGAGCGAAAACATAGCAGAACGGTGAAGGTATGGCCAAAGAAAACCTTTATCTTGGTCTGAGAGACTGGTCTTAAGTGTTATATCCACTGCAAATGAACTATGAAGTTAAAGGTACATTTCCAACATCTGCCTTCTAAATCTGTTGTCTAAATTTGTAGCTTATATGATAACCTTCTTAAGTGTGTAATAAAGGCTTTTATCAATCTGATTGTTAAACTGTTTTTTAAGCAGACTTTAATTTAATCTGACATTGTTTATTGTAAATGCAAATCATGCATAATGTTTATTCTTACTTTGAAAATTAAATAAATAAAATCCTCAGTGATAAATTATATCAGTAAGGTATTCCTCAGTAAAACTTTTATCTAAAGCCATAAAATGCAGATTTGTGTGAGACTGTAATAACATGATAGTAACCAGTTCTTTAAACATGAAAATGACTCTCATGCTTTTTTGTTAATATCTTGTTTGTGTAACTATTTAAATTTTGCTGTTTTTAGCACAAAAATTTGAATATGTGCAGATCTTTTGATACCTTTTGTGTTTATCAGAGGTCAGGCTCTTCTTGCCAACTGTCCCATCCTGCTGCAGGGCCTTTTCTAGAGAGAGTGGAGTGTCCCGAATTTGTAGCGACATCACTAAGGTATCCTGGCTGGCAGGCAGGGTCTCCTCATCCCCTCCCTGTTGGCCCAGGTGCTGCTTGGCATAATCGAAGCCCTGGACCGGCTGATGGACAGGTTTGTAAAATGGAAACAGACAAAAAGAGACAGCTAAAGTTAATATATCATTTCATTTCAGATACGATATCAAGTAATACACGGGAGGAACAAAGAGAGCTCCATTAGCCATGCATTAAAAGTGTTACATGGACAGACATCTCTAAATAGCTCAGTGGTGTATTCTTTAAGAGATGTCCAGAGGATTTAAGGAGCAGGAGTGGGATTACTGGGCTGTGGTGCCTTGAAATAGATAAGCAGAGATTTAACTGAAGCCCTCTCTCATCTTCTTCCAAATTCTTGTCAAAGAAATAACTCGCAGTGGGCGGTGACAAGATGAGATCCGGAGACTGTTGCAGAAGTATAGTAGTGAAGTTAAGCTTTCCGATGGATTAGTGGATAACAGGGAGGAGGATGCATGGATGTCCACATGTTTAGAGTGATGGTAGAGGCCAAAGGAGCACAAACCCACACAGTTGCTGAAATATTAAGGACTGCTCTCATGGCAGTGTCATAAACTGTAAGACACATCATTGCCTCAGTGCAGCCAAGCTATGGTGCAAAATCAATATGTGATAGTCCTGTGACTGAGAAACATGCATCCTCTCTCTTCCTACAGAAAACACACCCACACATAGAGGAACATAAAGATTTTCTACTTAAATAACCAAAAGTGCTACTGTAGCAAACTAACAATTCATTTAGATTTTCAGGAGCCACTCATTTGAATATACATTCCAAACAGCTGTATAAATCTACCTAAAATGTGAAAGTTTTCCCAAGTAACTCCAAAATATTATCTGATTAATTTAAGCTTTTGGATTTTTTAAGAAACTTTTCAAGAGCTTGGGTGTTACATAATAATAACTGCTCTGAAAGTAGCACCAAAGTGGCTCTCACAGATTAATATTAAAGATTTTATTACTTACTCTCTCTCTATGAAATTCCATAAATAAAGCAGCAGGGTGTGCTGAGCCTTTTACTCTCCATTTTCATTTACACTGGTGTAAAATAGTGAAAGACAGCCACTGAAAAACCAAACATGAGGGAGGGGAGGCAACTTCCAATAAGACAATCTGACTACTTGATGCAAACACAAGTTAAACATTGAGTCTCAGGAAAAAAATCACTTATAGAAGCATGCTTATTCTGCTTGAAAAACCTATTTCCATAATAACCATTCTTTGCAAAGCTTAGTCTTTCAAATTTGCCATTGGGAGAATAAGAGGAATATGCAGCGCCAGCCTTTCATCCCAGAAAATCTCATTGTAAAAGGTTTGTTACTCTAAAGTGCCGTTGTATTCTTAGTTGTCATCAGCACAGCAGGATTTATAGGAATGTATCATAGGTGACGTCTGCTCAGAAACCATTTAAATCCTTCTCTCAGCACAGTTGAGCCCTGAAGATGAAAACACGGATCTGTAATGAGGGGAAAGAGAGAAGGCAGGTACCTGGTGATAATAGCCCACATCTCGCCGGTACGCCATCTGAAACAAAGAATGAGAAAATGTCTAAAACAGTGTGTTCATGTGAGCTAGAGCTTAAGATTCAGGCTAGGATTCTCCAAGAGCATTGACCAAGGTCATTTAGAGGTCCAACAAAGACCAAACAGAATATAACATGAGGAATGTTCTGTGCTTCACAAAACCCAGTTCTTAGGCTGAAACGAAACATTTTTTTTTATTACTGATTCATCTAGAAGTGCTTTTCAACCAAAAGTACCCAGAACTTTTAGTTCCAGGGAACAAAGTGTTTCCTGTGGACCCTGTTGTCTGTGTTTTCACCAGGGTGTAAAGTCCCAGGCTAGATCATGCAAATACTGATACAGCCAGGTCTAAAGAAGACATAATAAATCAATATTATTATGCACTAACAGATCTTTTATTTGGATGCCAAGGGTCTAATAATTAACCGACTAAATGAAATGTCCTTGTTTATTTGTTTTGTTTTTGTATTTTTAGTTTTATATGATTTACCCCTTTTACCCCATTTTTTGGTTTTATAA
This sequence comes from Cheilinus undulatus, assembly GCF_018320785.1. Taxonomy (NCBI): domain Eukaryota; kingdom Metazoa; phylum Chordata; class Actinopteri; order Labriformes; family Labridae; genus Cheilinus; species Cheilinus undulatus. Next base: position 17,255,699 of record NC_054865.1, read on the forward strand.
TGTTGAAGGGTCTTGGTTGGGGCACAGTCAAAGTCTCTCATTTCCAAATATACATTATATTGCCAAAAGTATTTGCTCATCTGCCTTGGCTCGGATTTGAACTTAAGTGACATCCCATTCTTAATCCATAGGGTTTAATATGATGTCCACCCTTTGCAGCTATAACAGCTTCAACTCTTATGGGAAAGCTTTTCACAAGGTTTAGGAGTGTGTTTATGGGAATTGTTGACCTTTCCTCCTGAAGCGCATTTGTGAGGTCACATACTGATGTTGGACGAAAAGGCCTGGCTCTCAGTCTCCACTCTAATTCATCCCAAAGGTGTTCTACCGGGTTAAGGTCAGGACTCTGTGCAAGCCAGTCAAGGATATCCACACCAAACTCTCTCATCCATGTCTTCATGGACCTCACTTTGTGCACTGGTGCACAGTCATGTTGGAACAGGAAGGGGACATCCCCAAACTGTTCCCACAAAGTTGGGACCACGGAATTGTCCAAAATCTCTTGCTATGCTGAAGCATTCAGAGTTCCTTTCACTGGAACTAAGGGGCCAAGCCCAGCTCCTGGAAAAACAACCCCACAGCATAATCACCCTCCACCAAACTTTACACTTGGCACAATGCAGTCAGACAAGTGCTGTTCTCCTGGAAACCGCCAAACCCAAACTCGTCCATCAGATTGCCAGATGGAGAAGCATGATTCGTATCTCCAGAGAAGGCGTCTCTACTGCTCTGGAGTCCAGTGGCAGCGTGCTTTACACCACTGCATCCAACACTTTGCATTGCACTTGGTGATGTATGGCTTGGATGCAGCTGCTCGGCCATGGAAACCCATTCCATGAAGCTCTCTACGCACTGTTCTTGAGCTAATCTGAAGGCCAAATGAAGTTTGGAGGTCTGTAAGGATTGACTCTGCAAAAAGTTGGTGACCTCTGCGCACTATGCGCCTCTGCATCCACTGGCCCTGCTCCGTCATTTTGTGTGGCCTACCACTTCGTGGCTGAGTTGCTATCGTTCCCAATCACTTTCACTTTGTTATAATACCTCTGACAGTTGACTGTGGAATATTTAGGAGTGAGGAAATTTCACAACTGGACTTGACGCCCTGGTGACATCCCATCACAGTACCACACTGAAATTCACTGAGCTCCTGAGAGTGACCCATTCTTTCACAAATGTTTGTAGAAACAGTCTGCATGCCTTGATTTTATACACCTGTGGCCATGGAAACGATTTGAACACCCGATTTTAATTACTAGGATGGATGAGTGAATACTTTTGGCAATATACTGTATATTAGTATTACTATAATCTAATTCAATATCTATGTGGGTTTTTAGTCCTCAAGTTTATTCAAAGCTTGGTCTTAAATATAAAATATGTGGAACAGTTGCACCAAAATATCTATATTAATTCAAAAAGTGACCATTTATTTTTATTTTTTTTTTAATTTAAGTCTTACAGTGTCTTGAATTTTGAAAGCATTTTCAAAGACATAGAAATTCTTAATTCCTAAAATTATAACAGGCGTCCCTTGATAGGCTGCAATCGCGCTAACTCAGCTCCGTTACATTGGATCCCCCACAAGGCATTTTCTGTGAGTTAAGACCAGCATTGCTCTGCACCACCTCCTACTCAATACTAGTTCTTGTTTTGAATTGAGGGCTGTGTTTAGTGAAACAGCATCTTATAAGGTGTATTTATCAAACAGAAAACCAATGTTTTGTTTTCGTTCATTAATATCTCATAATGAGGGAGAAATGCGCATAAAAGTGCACTTCTGCAGCCATGCTGGAAACGATGCCAGAGCACATGCATATCCTTGGATCCCAGAGAACACAAACATTCTGGGAATGCGTCCAGCGTGAATGTGGAAGTGCACTTTCAAGTGCATTTCTCTTCCCCCAAGAGAATTTTATGCATTAAGACAAAACATTGAGTTTCTGTTTAGTAAAGACACTTTGTAAGGAATCCTCAAATCAAAACAAGAAAAAGACAGCAAGGATGAGTGGAGCTGGGAAGCACTGGTCTGCAATCTACATATTGTGTTATTGTTTAGATTAAGAGCCCCATGGGAGCAGAATTTTACATTTAGGTTCTTTGCAGCCACGTGATCCTGAATGCACATTGTGGTGAGGAAGGGGGGGACAGCCATAAGAAATGAATAAGAATGGAAGAAACTTATTACTTTATAGCTCTAAATGGAACTGTACACAGCAATTATCATCAGAAAAGTTCTACTTACATTGAGTATGACCCCTACACTTTACAAAACAGGGATGTTTTACCCCAAAATTTAACCAATAAACCAATAGCTGAGGCCCTATACCATATAGATGGAGGGTTTTAAAAAATAAATCCTGCTTGCTGCTGTTTCATCATGTGTTTCTTTCACTTTGTAATACTGCCTGTATATTTCACTATTTGCAACTAACAAAAGTAGCTTAAGAATAAAGGATGGTTTTATTTTTTCTCTCTAAACACTTAGCATAGTCATGAACAGCTCAAAATATGGCTTTTTTGGTAGGCTTTCTCTCCCACTTCTGGCCTCCCGTTCTCTGTTTCCTCTGCTGCTGCATGACAACCTACTGTGCATTTACTAGGGGAAATAGACTTGATTAAGGTTGTTGAAGAATTTCATCTCTCCCTGAAGGCTTTAGCTCTAAATCTGAGTCGAGTGAAACATATTTGTCAACTACTGGAATGCTAATGATCTGTGAGTAAAGGCCCATCCACACAGAGATGAATTCAGGAGTTTACGCAAATATTTTTTTTTGTTGTTGTTGTTGTATCGGCGTTTCATCCACACAAAAACTGCATTTTGGGAAACCGTACTTTTTGAAACTGGGTTTTGAAACCCAGAGTGGACTACCGTTTCGTCTCGGTGTGGATAGCCAACAGCATACATAGCCCACTTAAGCCACGTGCGCTAGTCCAGCCAATACAACAATGGCAGATTACAGGGTTGTGTTTGTGCTGCAGAAGCTACTGAGCTTATTGTGGCTTTTACAGCAAAATCTGCTGCTCCTTTACCACCACCGCGAACGACAAATGGTCAATGAGAAAGGCATGTACCCAATGTTCTTAGATCCACCATGGAGATATGATATCATTTTAGATTATACACAAGCTCTGTAATCTTCTTATCTCTTTTTTTAATGCATTACTGTGGCAACGTTACAGTGCCACTTACAAGCTTGGCATATATACTACAGCATTCCAGTAGTTTTCAGTGGTTCTGTGCTTATGCAGACATTTCCTGAAATGATCCTGTGTTTACGGAAAACGTTTCCAAATGAAACAGAAATATATTGCTTTTGTCTCTATGTGGACAAGGCCCAAGAGTTGTTGTAGTGCTGTTAACCTAGTAACTAATCAGGAACAGTAATTAGACAGTGGTTTCTGCACTCAAAAAAAGCAATTAGTTTTCAAAAGAGTCCCTTTTCTGCAGTCGAAAAGCCTCCCATCATTTAGATTCTAAAATAATCATCAGAACCTGCAGTGCAGAAGTGTTGTGTCCACTTTCTTCCAGTTGCAGTAATACTGTGGACTTGTGCTCATGTTTTTCCTTCCTCCAAAGAAGGAAGCTTAACACATGTTTAATCCATATTTTTCCTTGCTAAAAATGCTGACTGTAGTTTGATGCTTTCCTGAGAACATCACATTTCTTTTTTACTTGGATTATCAGAACATTTTCTCAGAGCTACTTTTTATATGTATAGGATTGACAAGTCTGGTGGCTGTAGTCTGAAATATCTTTCTTTGATTACTTCTTCTTTCTGCTCTTGAACACTTCCTATTGCTGGTTAACCTCAAACACGTACATGCCCTTGTCAAGGTTTAACACCAAGTAACCAAATTTTGAAACTACAGTGAAAAAACAGTGAAAAAGGATCCTTGCATGCCATGCAAGAGCTGATCATGTGACTTTCCGAACTATTCCATCCATCACACTGCTTCAGCACAGACAGACACATGCACAGAGGCAGATACCTTAGCTCGGGGATTGAGGTTGCCGATGGCATCGGCTTTAAAGTCATTTTTATTCTTCCTGCACAGCACAGCTGTGATGATGATGATAATGAGTGTTACCACAGCGATGGGGGCCAGCACTGCAGCAAGTATCCAAAGGTTATTAGGAGGATTTTTCACCACAGCTGAAAAGCAGAAAAGCACTTTTTTAACATCACCACTTCATTACATATGATCCAATAGACTCTGCACACTAAATGTCAAAAGGTTGTATATTTATTGGTTCATTAAAGTATGATGCACGGCCAACTTTCCCCGCTTAAACATGCAGAATCATCTGTTATCCCAAAGGTATTTGACAGCTTAGCCTGATATACAGAGAGCCTGATTCAGCTATTGTAGGCAGTAATCTATAAAAGGATGCAGCTCTCCATTTTCACTCTCCCCTTCTATCTTCTCTTAGCAGTGAACTGCAGTCCAAACAAACACTGTCCTGCCAGGAGCATTTCAGGCATTAGAGAGCAAAGAGCTTTCTCTTCTCCCCTCACCCCAGCTCTTCTGTCTATACTCAGCATGACTCATGTGTTTCAGTTTGCATGTCTGTCTGTGGTTCTGTCTGTTTGGCTGCTTGTCAAATGCTAGAAGGATGCTGTGCTCACGTTCCGCCTGCAGCTGGACAAAGTAGCCCAGGGTGAGCGCCATGGTCTGAGAGTCCACTGTGTTCAGGACCTTGGCGGCTGATGTGCCGGATAAAGGAACGCCATTGTGCTGGACGTAATAGGTCATCTCTGCTGGATTTTTCAACCCTGAAACCCTGCGGATGCTCACCATCTGAAGGGAAAAGAACAGGGAGGAGACACGTTTCCTTGAACTACAGAACACTCAGTATCTGCTAAAAATGAGTAATTGGTTTAGTGCTTAGAATCTGTTTATATTACAAAAAGGAAAGGAAAGAATTCATGTATGTAGGTTTGGAATCTCATGAGAGAAATCAAGAGTACTTATTCTATAAAATATTCTACCTCTGGCTTATTTTTAAGAGCAATTAGCAGATGATGAGCTGAGAAGCTCCCTAATTATCACAGCCTGACCACGAGTTATCATGCAAGCATGTGCAGGAGTATCGGCGTGTGCATCTCATGAAATATTCATACTGTAAGAAATAAGCTAAAACTGTTGGTTTTTACTTCACCTTCATTAGCCTTCTAAGCATCAACCAGCACATTAGAGAAAATACAAACAGACTTTTTCTCTCTCTAGCTCAGCACCTTGTTGACTCTTCCAGAAGTAGGTCAGACCTGGCCCTCTCCTGCGCTACTTTCTTACCTGGACAGTGTAGCCGTCTACAGCAGTAGCTCGTCTGAATCGAGTGCCCTGCTGCCCTGCCAACACAAAAAGCTCTGCCAGCCGCTGCTCCATTAGACTGGCAAAGCTCTGGTACTGTCCCTCCAGGCTGGCGTTATCCACATCCTGGATCACTGCAAATGTAGACAGCAGAAAGTAGAGGGCCAGATGGTTGTTGAGAGGGGCAATAAATAGTTGGCGAAGAAAGACGTGGACAAAAAGATGGAACAGAGAGGGGTAGAATCAGAAATGTGATGATACACATAGCTAGGGATGTAAAGACACCTACCGTCAAAAATCAACATAAATATGAACAATGTAAATCAGTTTGACAGAAATGTATTGCAGTACGCTCTTTTTAAACCAGCAGAGCTCTCCCCCAGCTTTTGGATGCTTTTGGCATTTGAAGAAGAGAGGTTGAGCAAGTGAGGTCTTTAAGGTTGAGGATATTGTTAAGTACTGCAAGAGACACATGGAAAACACAAATAATACAACCAACCTGGATTAGCACATTAACAGCGCCACACTGTGGCAGACACCTAAATGTATTTAAATGACAATGTGTCCAAACGAGTGTTAATTTTGACAGCCATTTTAAATTCAGTTTTAGTTAAAATTTGGTGTTAGACTCAGTTTTCATTCTTGGACGTTTTAGTCTAAATTTAGTCAACAAAAAGTTCATTTCAGTCCAGTTTTACTCAGTAGAAAAGTTTTAGTGTTAGTCCATTTTAGCCTTTTACTTTTATTTTCTTTGAAGTAATTTAATCAGCCATATTGTAAAATTAATAAAACTCCCAAACACTTTAATAACTGCACTGTCAATACCTAAATATATACAGAAAAAAATACTGACATATCTAGAATGCTCTATCATCTCATCTCTTCATTTGTTTTGACAGATTTAACGTACAGAGGAGAAATAAGATGGATTTTGAAGGTTAACCAGACCAGCAGCAACATATCAGACATATTTCATTCCTGATGATGAAAACTACAATGCACAGCAAAAGCTGTAATGTTGAATTCTTTTACTCAAACATGTCAGAGTTGATTTTTAACTCCCAAAATGTAATTTCAAATAAATTCTGAGTGAAATGGCCCACAGTGAAAATCTAACCCTGGAGAGAATTGATCTAAGCTTTACCCATTGCTATGTCAAATGAGTTTTCCCATCATGTCCTTGGGCAGAGTGTTTATATGTGTTTTAGGTGTTTTAGATGTGTGTAGATGTTACCTGTTGTGCAGTGATCACTGCTGGGATTCCTGTGCTCATGGTTTTTGGTTGATTGCTGTTGTTTTTTATGTTAGACACTTCTGCAACATGAGTGAAGTTATCCATTAAGTTAGTCACTTTCTGCCTGTGGTGGAGAATGGTCTATAATAAAGGGTGGAGTGCAGACTCTCATTTCAGATCATACTTGCTGCTTGCATCTTTTGGCTCCATCATTGCCCTAAGATATCTAACTCTGCCACTGTTATTCAATGTGAGGAGACAATCTTATTCAGTATGTCAAAGTAAAGTGCTTTGCACTGTGTTGATAATTAAAATCATACCTTACATCTACACCCAAAGTAACAGGGAATAACACACATTGTGTCAAAAGTACACTTTTTTATGTTAAAACAAAAACACTACAAGAGATATAAAATATGAACACTTTCAAAAGTGTTGATTTAACTCATTGTCCATGAAAATTATATGAACTTGAAAAAAGTGTTGAATTCAACACTATGGGAGTTGGAGTGACACTGAAAATTTTGCCGTGTACTTTTAATCAGACTTTGTGTAATTAAAGATCTATTATAGATCTATTCTATGTTTAGTCTTTATCATGGAAGAAAAGGTAGCTGACAAACATTTTTAGTCATATTTCAGTCAATGAAATCAACTGCATTTCTAATTTCAATAGATGCTAGAATCAGGGATGAAAACAACTTCACTAGTGTAGTATCCTGACAGCCCACAAGTGACACAGTACAACGTAGAATGATTCAGCACAGCTCTGTGCCTCTGCTCTCTGACACATGGACAAGGAACAAGGAAAGAAGGCGATAACAATCCTCTGATTTTCTTTTCCTTTCTCTTGCCTTATTCAACAGAGATTGATACGCTCTAAGACCAAACGGTAAAAAGCTGTACTAATACACTGAAGTATCTGACTGAACTATGATAAAACACATCAATGCTGGTATTATTTCTGACATTTGCACCAAACTGATAAAGATCTGCATTTTATGACTTTTAATTAGCTCAAACGGACATCTGCTTTAAAAAATCTTTCCTGAAAAGGCATGACTTATGTGATGTAGAATCCTACCATCGGTAGGTTTCTTCGTCATAAACTTTATATAAAAGGTAGAACGTTATCGCCTGTAACCAACTTTACCAGACTCTTCAGGGGACTCTGGAGGGGAAAAATCCTTCACCTCAAAAGACCACTCTGAGGCAGCAGTGCTGCAGGACTCTGTGTCACTTTCTGGGAAGGGGACGTCACCGTTACTCCCACCTCATCTGGAAAACCCTGTCCTTTTCCCCTCCCTCCTCTCAGTACCAAACTGACCATTTATGTGCACTTTTCAAAAGTCTGACGCTGGCGGAACTAGCTCTGAGCTGGGGGTTACACTTTACATTTTAAAAAACAGCTATTTCAGCTTAAATTTTTTTTTTTTTTTTTTTTGAGTTGGGGGAACACATTTTTAGTCTAAAGTAAACAGTACTATTATGTATCTTTTGTCACTGTATTCAAATTAAATTTGACAACCATCCCGTAATCTGTAGAGTTTTCCCAAAATGCCTTTGGGCATTGGAGATTTTTGCACCATGTGTAAAGTTACTGACTCAGTTATTCAAGTCCACCTCCACCTGTGGGGAGCAACCACAGTGGATAGTATAGTGAACATGATAGAAGAGGATTTCCTGGTGCAGTGTGCACCTTTCAGTTATTGTCACTTAAGTTGGACTACCTTGAGTGGAATAAATGTTCAAGATTAAAGTACGTGATAGAATTAAGGGAAAATTGCAGCAAATGTAGTACATCTAGCTTTTTGAAAAGTTCTTAAAAATTTTGTTCTAAGTTGGATTTAAACTGAATTTTTCAGTGTAGTAAAGTGTCCATAGTGTAGTTTAACTGATAAAGTCAAGAGTAAAATTGAGTTAATATAAATTACAATGGCAAACTATCTGCTACTAAACAAATACTGTTTTTTCAGCAGGCTACTTGAAACTATGACACTTCAAATATTTTGAGTTCCAGTAACTCATCTGGGATTTCAGGTTACATTATAGATTTTAACTTAAGTCTGCTCAAAAAATGTATATACTCTACTTAAAAACTTTGATGTAATCGGTTTCAACAAATATTCTGCATATTTTTAAATTTACAGTGTAGTTTGTTTTATCAAGTAGACATAGTAGTGCATTTTAGCATCCTTATCTGTGTTTGAAATGTCATGCTATGACATCAACACGAAGGCAAAACTATACGGCACATAGACCTCAAATTGATAATGAAATTGAAAGCACTACATGTCGCCATTTTGCAAGGAAAAACTGCAATTGATAGGGCAAAGAATTAAATACCAAACTGATAGAGTATGAACAGCAAGCACCAGATGCTGTCCCATGCAATGTAATGCCATTTCTGATTTTTCTATGCTGTTAGAACAAGGTGATGCTAGTCAGGTTCAGAACTCTTAACCACCTAAATTAGTGCAAAAGCCATAGACATTACTACTTATGCTAGTGTTTTAAGTATTTAGCTGCATAAATGCATTAGAACCATCCACTACAAACTAACTTTTAAAAGTGACAAATAGATCAGTAAATTCAGTGTCTTTTCAAACTCTCTGTGCCTCAGTGCTGGCAACAGGCTTATTGAGACATTTCTTGGTGCCTTAAATGTGCTATTTGATGCAGGAATTGTTGGAACTTTGTTTCATACTTATCTATTATAAATTCAGTTTGGAAAAGGTATATTTTGTAAGAAGCTGTCTGTGCCACTTTTTATTAAGCAAAAACCACGATTGCTTTATTAGCAACTACAAAACCTCCAAAATAAAACAATACTTAACTCAAAAAGAAACATATGTTAATTTAATATTTTGTGATATATTGTTGAGGTATTCAAACAGAAACTGTGAGGTAAATCATGTGAGCCTTGTATCATAGTTTGTATCATTTTGTGAGTTTGGTTTATCCTTTCAGTTACACATTTTAAAAGAAAGTATGCCAGATGTTTGATTTCCCATGGTTCTTTGTGTTTCATGGTTATGCTGATGATCCAGTTAGTAGCCATAACAGTTTGAAAACTTGCAATAAATCGAGGCTGATCTTCCTTGAGGTTTTTTTTCAGTCTGCCCCCCAGTGGCAAAACATCTCTTAATGCAGCTTTAATCTGGTTCCCTCTCATCAGACGTTTAAAGGCAGTGATGCTGGTTGTACATCTTGTTCAGAGTGAGTAAATCCCATTATGTAGGGGGTGACCTTGCACTGGCTTGGCCTCTCGTGGCAGTAAGTGCAGGGCTGAGAGGTTTGAGAGCCACATAGGCTGATGTGAAGGGCCATTCATTATACAGTAGAGCAGTGTGGGCGCCCTTGAACACTGAGAGATATGTTGATTAATGAAGCCAGAAGAGGGGATACAAGACAACAAGAAATTCAAAGGTCATGTGCATCATATTGATCAGTGAAAGGCTTGATTGCAATCATTAATGGATGCATAATGCCCTTTGGATTACTTCGATATCAGTCTGTATTGCAACTGTAAAGGAATATTTCCATTTCCAATGTTTTTGTATACTGTGATAAAATCCAAACATTCATGGCTCAAAACTATAGTCAAATTTTCTTTGGCCTCATTTTAAAACATAAACACAAAAAGTCCCACTGAAGATGTGTGAAACACAATGACAATCTTACCTGTAATTACCCAGAATTCTCTGGTGGCAACAGAGGTGTTCAGATTGTGATACTCCAGCGCTGCAAAGACATGAGAAAGTGACAATTTTACTACTCAGAATCAGCATAAAGCTACATAAATCAAAACATGATGTTCAATCTTCAATCATCACCTTTAATTATTAGAAGTAATCTGACAGACAGATGACACGGAAGACAAACAACAGAAAGAAAGAAAGAAAGAAAGAAAGAAAAAGAACGAAAGAAAGAGCCAAACAAAATGACAGTTTACAAAAATAAACTAACAGGAAGATTTTCAAGATGGAACTGAGGTCGTACAATGAGTCTTGAAGTGGAGACAATTTAGGTAAAAAATATAGAAATGTATTCAACAGCAATAATTTAATGATAGAAATATTTTCAAATACATATATATATGTATATATAATATATATATATATATATATATATTTTTTTTTATTTATTTTTTTTTTTTTTTGATCAGGATTAAATTTGATCAGGATTATTTTTTTCTAGTTTGAGCTGCTTCAACTGAAATATTCTTAAGCAAACTCTGTCTTTGCACTCCCAGCTTTCTCATGCCCCTCTTTCCCCCAAGCCAGTTTTAGTGCTGGTGCTCAGCTAGTTGGTTCAATTTAAGACAAACCGACAAAAAACCATTTGGAAAAGGGTGGAAAGAGGGTATAAGCAGTTAAACTTCTGATCTTGCGATAAACATCATACATCCCACTATTAGCTTTAGCAATGTAAACTTTAGCAATCCCAGCTGCCGCAAACTTAGCTGCGTGGAAAATGTAGATACATAGCTTATGTAGCACCTTTGTGAGCTTAGTTTTCGCTCCGTTGGCCACATAGCTCTGTTAGCTATGTAGCTCCATTAGCTATGTAAAAAAGTTTTTGACTTGTAATTTCGGTAGCCTAATTCTTACCATAACCCAAAGGTTAGGGTATGGGACGGCGTCTCAGATGAACTGTCTGTGAGAGTGGCTGTCAGAGATGAACAGTCTGCAGCCAGACCGTCTTGCACTGTTCAGCTTCTGCCCATACCCTGCATCTAAGCTTTTTCCTTTCTTACACTTGCGTCCACAGCATCCTCCAAAGGAACAGTCCGTTGTGTAAAATGAGTTGCAGACCATAACATGTCAGATTACTGTAAACTATATCCTATGGCATGACAACATTTCTCCCTAAATCTATGTGCATGTCCCAATCATGTGCACCCTTTGAATGACATAAACATAAATCCTTTAAATTTCTCTCCCTCACAGACAAACTAAACTGCTACATTCTCTTCCTAATATACCGCCTCCCTCAGAGAGACTTGATGTCACTTTCTCTGTTCAATGTTGGGTTGTGAATGCTTCATTTTAATACATATAGTTAACTTGGCTTTTTCTAAATAAAAGGGCTAACTACTCACAAACCCACACACTGATCTAAAGCAACATCATTTCATAAAAACAAAAACTCTTGATTGAAATGTTCACATGCAATGTACTAAGTTCTGTGCTTTTGGCCAATGATACTTTTGTTATATGCCCTCACGTCCTATCATGCTTAGTCGTACTGAAGTGTCAATTTTGTTTCGTTTATGATTGTATGTTTTTGATGTTTTATTAATATTTAAGCTACACCACTGGTGAGTTGGCTTTTGCATTATGTATAACTCTGAAGTTACATCTCTCACACATGAGGGCCCCTGCGAAGGATTCAAAGGTAGAGGCCCTGGGCTCCAGCTCTAGCTAGCCCCAAATACAGAGAATGCTGTACTTGAAGTGGACACGTCCAACCTGTTGCCTAATTTCCACATCATTTCCTACTCTCTCTCTTCCAAATTTACTGTGCTATTCACTGTCCTTTCCTATACAAATAAAGGCCAAAATATCATCTTTTTAAAATATTTTTGGAGGGACTTTTTGCATTTTATTTTCATACAGCAGCTGAAGAGAGCCAGGAAACACAGCAGCAAGTAATACATACAAAAAGTATGTGAATCCTTTGAAATTATCCAGTTTTCTGCATTTATTGTTCATCAAATATAATCTGATCTGCATCTTAGTCACGAGTATAGACAAACACAATGTACCTAACCTAATACCACACAAACAATTCTAGTATTTAAAGTCTTTATTGAACACAGCCACTAAACATTCACAGTGCTGCTGGAAAAAGTGAGTGAACCCTTAAGGCTCAGTTATGCTTTCCACGCGGATGGCCACACGGACAAAAACTGATGTGGAATCATGATGCGGAAACGTCTGGTGCATTTATACCTAGTGCCGGCTTTCTCTTCCCCGCAATCTGATATTCTCCCAAAAGCTCGGGGGCAGTGTCTTCAAGAATCATGTCTGTAGTGTGTTTAATGCAAGTCATAAAGGAAGATTTGTTGTTTACATCACGGAGAACCACGAAGAGAAGCTGCTGTGTTTACTGTTGTTGTTACAGCATAAAAGAGAGAAGAGATGGTCCATACAGCCACTCAATCAACAGAGGAAGGACAAGGAGGAGTACAATATTCTTGTACCGCCAATGCGAGAGATAGATGAGGAAGTACATGGCAGTCTCTGTGATCTTTCAAAGAAGAATCATACAGGTGTTTAGATTTTCTGACTTCTGTCACCAAATGCTCCTCAAAATCGGCCATTCTAACGTCTGCCTCGCCGCATCTGTAAAAATTTCGGGGATGTGCGCGGCCAGACAAAAATTGGCTGCACAGGAACCCCGCAAAGGGGCGTGTCTTAACATTTGACATCACGTTTGATGGACACTCGCAACCTCGCAGATGCGTCAAGCAGAAAACAGGCTTTAGGCTAGTGATTCCAAAAAGAGCTAATTGAAGTCAGGAGTTAGCACACCTGAAGTCTAATCAATTAAACAAGATTTGAGCCAGGTGTAGAGCTACTGTGACTTATAAATATATAAAATAGTTCCCAAGTTTATCAAGGTATCCTACAGGATAATGTCAGGGTGGCTGTCTGCCTGCTGAAGCTCAGAAGAAGTTTGGTTATACAACTGGACAATGACCCTGAACATCAAAGTAATTCTACTACAGCATGACTTAAAAAAAAGAAAACCCTCCTTTTGGAGTGGCCCAGTCTGAGCCCAGACCTGAGTCCAATAGAGATGTTGTGGACTGACCTCAAGAGAGCTTTTCACACCAGACAGCCTAAGATTGTGGATGAGCAGAAACAGTTCTGTCAGGATGAATGGTTGGAAATGCTTTGTTGAGGTTATTGCTGCCAAAGTAGGTTCAACCAGTTATCAAATCCAGGGTTCATTTACTTTTTTCCAGCAGCACTGTGAATGTTTAATGGCTGTATTTAATAACAGCTTTAAATGAAGCCTAGCATTAGTTCATGCGGTACACAGTAGTCATACACCCAGCTGATCCCAGTTGTTTAAAGTAGCTACTACATAGGCTTTATCACCCTTGGTTCTAAGCTTTGGTTTAGGCACATCCAGAAACAGCTGGTTGTTTAACCACAGTGCTCTAGCTGGTGTTTGAACATGGAGAATCCAGCTGGGTAAGATGGTGTCAGTCCATTAAGAGCTTTAAAAGCCAATAATAATTTTTAAAAATCAATCCTGTAATGTACAGGATTTCACAAGAGAGAGAGCAGGTGTAGTCCCTCTTTTTCTTACCAGTGAAGAGGCCAGCAGCTGCATTTTTATAAACCACAGGTGGGAGATGGATGACTGGTTCAAACTCGCATACAAGGAATTACAGTCATCAAGCATGGCTCAACCTCTCTAAATCTTTAGAAGGGAGATAGGCCTTTACTTTGGATTTAAGTCTCATCCAAAACAAGCTAGACCTAATGAGCTCGGCAAATTTGGAAACACCGTCAAAATAAATCTAAATGTAACAAAAAGAGTAAGAAAGAATGGCCACATCTAAGAGTTTTTGGTTGTCCTTTCAGTAGAAAGCATTAGTTCCAGTCAAATTTACAAAAACCATCAAGAAGCATCACAAGGACAACTTCAATTTCACGCTTCTTCTTTGCCGCTTTCACTGCAACAAGTGGTCTCAGTGTGGTTCCCTGTTTGTGGTTGAAATCTCAGGTTAGAGTCTCATTATCACTACATGTCAGACAAACACTGAGGCACACAGAGCGTTCAGCTGCCAGAGCTCTGGTTGTCTTTGTGTTCTCTTACATCTATTTCTTGCCTGATTAAGCTTTTGTGCTGCAGGCTGCTGCAGTGTTTTTGGGAATGCTGTCACACCGGCCTGTGAGAGCACACTTGCAACAGAAATGTACACTCAGGCATGACAGCGGAGAGCAGAGAGAGAGGGGCAGGGAAGGGGGGTGGGGATGCAGATGGAGAGGAACAGTAAGAGCTTTGGTTTTGTTAATAGATAGAGCTGCAGGGCTGTCAGCAAAACCAGCCGACAATGTCGATAAGTTCCAATCATGTGGACTATAATAATGTTGTCTAATGAGGACCTGAGGGATACAACCTTTAAGCATATTTAAAGTCACTCCAAGGTCTTCAAAAGCACCAATAGGGAGCTATTATCAAAGCAATATTTCATTTTAAACATCAAACCAGGCTTCTAGTTTTAAATGACTTGTAATGCTTTCTAAAAAGAGGCCTTTTTTCGAATAGCTCCACTCATATTCCACCTGAGAGACATTGGGGGAGTAAAAGAGCACAGCGTGGCTGTCCAGCCTACACAGGAACCACGTGGTACTCTGAGCTACAAGCTGGCGCATTGGAGTGGTGTGCGATCGCAGGCCTTTCCTGTCAGAGCAGAGCCCAAGGTGGTACGAAAATCCCCCACTGTTAATTATTTACTACAATAATTGGCTTTGAAGTGAAGAGGCAGCCGCTGCAAGCATATGCTCTCACCTCCTGTGAACAGTGTAATATCACTAATGGTGAGGCTGCAGAACAAACAGAGCAAAATCCCTGTCACACTCTCTCATTCTTCCTCTCTCTCTCCTGTCTCGCTGAGTTTCTGTGGGTGTCAGTGTTGTCTCCCTCAGTGTTTCTCTAATGGCTTCCTTCCTTTTCTCTGTTTGCCAGCTGATTCATCTTGCCTGTCGGTAACTTTTCTAACATAATTCACTCCCAGCACAATCTAATCTAATGGTCACTAACAGAGATCCTATTAGTCCCAATTTACACAGCGTGTGAAGCAAACTTGTGGTCTGACTAAAATGACACTGACGATGTAATCCTCATATGGATTTTAGGGATGTAAGCCTTATTTTTTCAGTTTGTTTGTGCATTTTTCCTTCATAATATGAGGCTACAATATTCAAAGGTTTAAAATGGGACCTTCTTGTTCCAGACATATTTCATAAGAGTGGCCAGACAGGGCCAATGGAAATCTTGTGCTGCGACAAAGCCAAATCCGTAACTAAATTTCAGAAATTCTGTTGCATTACAGGCAGGATGGTAGAAGTCAGCCATGCTCAGAGCTGAGAGGTCATCTACGTGATGCTTTTCTGCTGCCCAAATTCATATGCATGAAGTAATTTATTCATCCCTCCAAGGCTGCTTTATTTCTCGCTGTACACAAAGAGCTGTCCCTCCATTTTTAAGTCACAGGATGGCCCTTACACTTGGTTTTACATTAAAAACCAAATGTGTATGTGTAATGTTGAAGTTTGGACTTGTGAAAGAACAAAAGATCTAGCAATCCAAAGAGACGGAGTAGAGATGGGAATTTATGCTCTTTTCAGTGATCTGGCTCATTTGGCTCAGCTCAGCAAAATGAGTCTGCTCTTTCGGGTCCCAAACCACCTCATTCGGGTACCTGTTTGGCTTCATTTGACTTGCCAATTGTTGCAATGTTATGACATAGGATTGATATTTGGGCAAGTATTTTACCCCAACTATGCTCAATTTTTTAAATTGATGAAAATATCATGTAATTATTTTTCAAAATGTACTGTCTCCCCAAAACACCTTGTGAGTCAGACAAAATCTGCTCACTGGTATGTATGACACACCTAGCATAAAACATGAATGTTACACAATCAAACCTGAGTCCTTAATGCAAGGTGGGCCTGTGGTAGGGGATCAAAGATCATTCCTACTAATCAATCAAATAACACACAGACACACAAAATCTATCTACAAATAATAATAATAATAATCATAATATAATAGTTATAAAAAAATATAAAAACGGCTCTCTAACAGGATCTGGCTCTTACCACTCACATAAAAGAGCCGGCTCGTTGAACTGGCTCATTCACAAATGACCCATCCCTAATATGGAGACACTTCCTTCAAAATAAAGGCATATCATGGATTAAATTTTTCCTGGTACACATCTGCAACCCACTGAAAATGGCTTCACAACCCACTTTAAGTTCCTGACCCACCCATTGAGAGCCAAGGCTGTTTAAAATTCTCACTTTTGCTAAAATAAACATATCATTACGGTTGAGTAGTCATACAAACCCTCCTTTTATAGGATGGGGTAAAGTAATAATCAAGCTTTTTCCCTTAGAACTCTCTCTCTCTCGAGTATTTGGCATGCAAAAACTGATCAGTTGTACAAAGTCTGGTACCTTTGTCTGATTTATATTGGGCCTAATCTCTCTGCTATGATTTCAAAAGAAGTTTCTTGAGTCTGGATTGCAACCTGTGATAAGGGTTACATGGATGATTTCCTGGCTCTTTCTGTGTACCTGTATCTATTTGAGCAGTTATTTGTTTGTTTGCATGTTTATGTGTATTTTTTGGATTATGTTAGCATTGCTTCCCCAAATGTTTGCCCAGAAATTAAGAAAATCTAAGCAACATTCTGAAAAAAAAATAAAACAAAACACAAATATAAATAGTAAATAACAGAGATATTAAATTTCTCTACATTTCAACTAATAGCAAATTTTAAACTGTAAGTTATGACTGTTGTGGCCTTTATGACCAAATGTTAATTAACATAGCAGTAAGGAAACAGTCAGATTTATAGAAGTGATGAAGAGATGCAAGGACATTGAAGGCTCATGTATCCTTTACTTTCTATCTGCCTATGGATACGGACAGATCCTCCTGTCCATAGTCTGTGTTCATTTTGTCTGTACTTGTCTCTTGAAGGTAATAATACCTTCAGTAATCATGGGAGCAGATTTGAGCAGTGTGTCCAACAGTTCAAACCAGAGCAGCATTACAGAACAAAAAAGCATAGCTTTGAAAACCGCTGAACTTTAAATGAAAATGCTGCTGAATATTGAATTGTTAGAACTATAAACATATTATCTTAGCTCATATGGGCACAGAAACAGACAACCAAAAGAGAACAGTAGAGCAGAAATCAGTAATGCAGCAGCAAAGGAGAGGTGATGCTCCATGTGGGACTGCAACTATAGCAGAGGATTAATTCATCACTGTCCACTAAAATGTAACAGATGCATGAGTGTATGGATACTATGGATGCTCCTTGTACACAAAGGGAGCATAAATGAGCCTTAATTTGCATTAAATGTCAGTGTAGCTGTTCATGAAACAGAATGTCTGTTAACAGAAAATCCAGTCTGCAGTGTTAGTCACGCTCTTCTGTGTCAAAATGAACCATATTAGGACAGATGTTTTTACCCCTCAATTTACATTGTAAATACTGTTAGCTCCTACTGTCTCGCTCTACTTCAGGGGGGTTTGTGCCCTGCTCCTTGTGAGCGACCCAGCACTAACAATGTAATGCAAAGCACCTGAGTCCAATTGGAGTTGAAGCACTTTGTGGCTCTTACTGACATTGTGTCCTCCTGACTAGATCTTGGTTTTTGTTGTACTTTTTCTAAAATAAACGTTGCGCTGGACAAAGTGTCTGCTGAATGGCATTACAATATTGGATGCTGTGCCCTTGTATGAAAAAATGAGCCTTAACAGCAGGGCAGACTCCAGTCTGCAGTGTTATTCACACACCTCTGTGGTAAACTTGAATCATTAAAAGACCGACAATCCAATCAAGTTGTTTTTTATCCCTCCAGTTCTGTACTTAAAGGCCCAGTTCCTCAATTTTGATTGGTCATATGACCTTTATTTCCCCTTTTCCCCCTGAATAATTGTTTTAAAAGACTGATAGACCAGAGACATCTAGCATTCTGCTCTGACAGAATGATCAGGTGTCTTTGATTACTTTGGTTTCACTAGGAAAAACCTATGAAGGCAGAAAATATGCAGAGCAGTGAAGACTGAACCTGCTGTGACTCATTTCACACTGCTAAAAGTAGTACAAAGATGTCAAGGACTACGAGGTAAATAGATGCTAAAAAACAGAAAAGACATACTGTATTGGTTTACTACATGAAACAGTAATAAAA
This sequence comes from Cheilinus undulatus, assembly GCF_018320785.1. Taxonomy (NCBI): domain Eukaryota; kingdom Metazoa; phylum Chordata; class Actinopteri; order Labriformes; family Labridae; genus Cheilinus; species Cheilinus undulatus. The sequence continues at coordinate 17,274,209 of NC_054865.1, forward strand.
AGGGTAAATGTAAATCAAAAAATAATTTACAAGTCTTGATTTTAATTGTTCCTGACTTTGGGGGATGCTGCAGCACTGTCAGGATCCATTCCTACAAGGAGGAAAACAGCTACAAATATTGTATAAATACAGATACTTTGGTGCCATTTGTAAAAAAAAAATAAAAAAAAAGAAGAGAACACAAACAAAACTATTTTGCCTCTGTGTGGTTATGACTATTTAAAGGCTGAAATGTCTGACAAAGGCCACATAAATGTGCACATCTAGAAACAGTGAGTCATATTTTTCTCCCAAATTCTGCTAAATAAAGTACAGAGAGGTTTAGAGAGCATCTATATCCTTTACTTGCTGGGCTCAGCAGAGGAGAAGATGGAAAGTGAAAAAGTGCCCTCAGGATTAGGCTCAGATACTTGGTAATGCAGGGTAGACCCTAGTTTAATTCTTGGCTCAAGCATCAATTCTGCTGTGATCCTGAGCATGATCCTGCGTAGCCAAAGCTCAGCCTTGTCAAACTGACCAAAGTCTGGAGAAATTCAAGTACCACTGAAAGAAGCTGTGGAGACTTATCTCTGCATGAGCAAAAACATAACCAGGGTATAGGCATAAGGCGTGGGCCTCTAAAATCCACAGACAAAAGCTGCCTCTTAATTTTCAAGGTGCCGTTGACCCTGTATTTAATACATTTTCATCACAGACCCAAATCTGATAAGACAGAGGTAACCTTGGATTATGTACGCTTTTAAACATACACAAGCATATATACATTTACACAAGCATATCAATGAACTGAAATACTCTCCAGAATAGAGGCAGGAATATTAGTTGTACTTTCCCCTATGATGCACACTTAGGCTTCAGAGTTTTTATGCTGTTGTATTGCTGAACTGGTAAGTTTTTTTATGAAATGATCATAGTATATTTATGTGAAAAGCACCAGGGTACAACTGATTTAATGACAGAAGTGTGTCCAACTCCACTTCAACAGGACATGCCTCCTTTATTCAGTTGGCCATTATGTCACATACCAAACAATCAGTTCACAAGTTTGAGCAGAAAACTGGTTGTATGTCTAAAGATGAAAACATGGGGGTTTACAATCTAAAAATCGCCATGCTATACCATAATCTTATTTTATCTCCAGCTCTCTTCATTTCTATTATGCTGTTCATCCTGTGGGTTGCAGTTTTCAACATGTTACAATTCAGCGATCAATAAACATGTAATGCTGCAGATGCTCAATTGTTAATCTGCATCTTAAGACTCAATGAATCCAGAAGAAAATTTGGCGATATTTCAAAATAAAACAACAGTTTAACTGCAAATTCTTAATAGATGGTAAAATATGGCCAGCATTAGAATATGAAGCTTGTGCTTGACAGCACTGTACATCTACGTATTCACACTAGGTGGTGCTGATGTGCTAATTATGCAAACAAACAATTTGACAAGAAGGAAGAAAAGGAATAACAGTAGAGACAAGTGGCAGGAAAGTGGCAAAAATGAGTCGAGTGGCAAAAAAAAGTGGCAGAAAGTGGCCAGAATAGGTAACAAGTGGCAAAAAGAAGTTGCAAAAATTTGCAAAACGTAGCCCATAAAAGTGGAAAAAAAATTTGAAAAAGAAGAAAAAAAATATTAGTGGCAAAAAGAAGTGAAAAAAATCAGAGCCAAGCGGCAAAAAAGTGGTAAAATGGATAAAAAAGGGCAAAAAGGGGTCAAAAGTGGAACATAAAAAAGGGCAAAAATAGTTCAACAGGGCAAAAAAATGGGTCAAAAGTAGCAAAAAAAAAGTGGGAAAAAAGGGTGAAAGTGGCAAAAAAAGAGGCCAAAATAGTTTTCAAGTGGTATAATAGGTTAAAAAGTAGCATTGTTAAACAATATCAACATCAGACCCTAAAAACTGCTTCACACACTTTTCAGCTCCAGAATGAAGAAACTTTTAGCCAGAACGCTAGCACCAATGCTACTGATCCAACACACATGCACCGACAACATCAATAAGTCAAAACAGGGGAGAGCTATTCTCTGGGTCTTTACACTCTAAGAAATGATATGTTGATTTTACTTAACTATGTTGTGTCAACCGGTTCCACACAGCTGTGTTGTTTAAAATGGAAAAGCAAAACACTATTAACGTGAACAACACATATTAAGTAAATCTAACTTAATTATCTTACTTTAAAGCTACATGATATTACTATATTGCATAACTACAACAACATTATGTTGGATTTACTGACACTACATTTAGTCAACTTAATATGATTGAGTTCAACTTACTTAACACAAATGAACATTATTAATGTGGTAGGTTTGTGTTAAGTTAAATTAATACAATTTAAGTTGCAGGGCTGCACGATGCACTGAAAAAATGTTTTGTTGATCCTACTTAATTTTATTAATTTTAACAGTTGCACAAAAGAAATTTACTTAGGTTTCACAAAAGTTTTTATGTTACCATTTCACTTAAGGTGGACTAACTTGTGCAATAATTTGCAGCAATGACTGTTAGCCATCCACTAAATCAGTAGGTGAAGTTTCACCAATGTCAGTGTGCCATCCACCAGTCATTGACAGTAACAAAAGTAACATTGCCCCCTATAGGCGGGACCTCTTTAATTGAGACAGCAACTTCACTCATGGTGCACTTTATTTAAACAAAGTGTCTGAGAATGTGTCATAGTAGAGTATCTTTGCATGCATTTCATTTAAGTGAGATGTTATATCGTTTTAATCTCCTGTGTTTTGTAGCCTTGAAATCTCTTACTATTACGTTATTCCAATGAAACCTTGTTAAGTTTTCTGTAAAAACTTAAAAGTTATAGTAATTTTAACACAACAAAGTTACATAATATGAACAACATCACTATTTCATTTCTAAGAGAGTAGGGGCCCAGCCAACCCTGTAGGCAAGCTAGAGTACACCAAGGGTGAGGGATATCAAAGTGGCCCAGTCGTTGTTATATTTTCCTGAATGTGGCCCTCAGTGAAAAAGTTTGGACACCCCTGAGTAAGAAGAAGGTTGCATGCTAACTTTAGCTCCCGTCTACAGAAAAGAGTAGTTTGGTGTCCAGCATCTTTTCAGTTGTAGCTCAATAATCAAACATACTTAGGCGTTTTTTTGTCAGATAACATAACCTTAAAAACTGATACTTAATTTCAGCATTAAAACATCACAGCACTTAAGCTGACCACCTTCAGCATGATGTCAGAGAAACACATGTTGTTGGGAAATGGTGCACTGTCAACTGTGAGTGAGTTTTCCAGAATATACAGACTGCTTTCCATCAGTTCAGGATCGAACAATGAAAATTAATGGGTGTTTTCTAGGTGAATACCAAATCACTGATCAGCCGTTGAATGTGACTGTTTTAATTGTGTTGTTGACATTGTTTTTATTCTGTTTAAAGCATTTTTGTGTTGCTGCACACTCAGCATTACTGAAAATGAGGGCATGCCCTCAATGATTCTTTGAGATTAAACAAAGGTTGAATGAATGAAAAAATCAGTGTGCGGATGGAATTTAAATCCTTACATCCGCTGTAGGTGGTAAGTTCTTTTGCTGAACCCACATTAAGCATTGACTGTGAACAAGGTCAAACAAAGTAGTATTCCCATCCTTCAGGGATCAATAAAGAGTCATAAAAATGATGTGTCTCATTATATCTCAGAGTTCTGCATCTACTATATCTCCCTCTGCCAAGCAGCTTACATATCATTCCCCAGTTCCTCTTGGGGATAGAAAAAGGCTGCACACTGGAACTGCACTAAGATTGCTGTTTAGACTCCCGCTGAGTCCTTGTCACTCTTCATTTGTTTTTCTCTGAGTACATCTCTACCACAGATGGAGAGCTGGGCTGAGTGTCCTCAAAGGAGGCTGAGATTAAAGACAAAGGGCTTCATTGCATCTGTACATCAAGTATCTTTAAGGGACCCTGTCATTAGAAACTACCGTGATTGTTAAAGCAGCAGAACAGTCACAAAACAGCCAATTACAGAGAAGCTGCACATCAGTTAGACTTAGAGGTTGAAATCCTCTGCACAATGTGATCAGACAGATCCGGATCATGAAAAAGGAAGTCACAACAATCACTGGCTTCTTAAGAGTTGCCAGGAATTGATTTCTACTATAAGAATAAATCATTATTTTTAATAACTTTGGTTGCATGTCTAAAACAATAGATTAGCAGGAGGGTTTTTGGTTACTGCAGTAATGTCTACGTTAACTTTGGGTCTTCAGTACTACAAAGGTGGTTCATTTCCTCCCAGAAACCTTTTCTGAGGCAAGTTATGTGCTAGATAAGAGATTTACCTGTATGAAACACCTACCTACTAACTAATCAGATCTCTTTATAGAAGCTCTATAAAATAGGCTATAGAGTCATGAACGACATTATTAAAGGTACATTTATTACATTAAGAACCAACTTTGTGTTGCTGCTGATAGTGATCTGTTTCATTAGGCTAAATAAAGCCACATCAAAAAAATATATATAGTACAGTTTCTGTTAGCCAGTTGTTACTGGTCTTTGGCCGGTTTTACAGGTCGATGTCCAGCAGATAAAAATATTAAAGGGCCAAAATGTCCGGCTGAAAATATGCCAATTACGAAATTAGTAAATAGTGAATAATTAATTACAGGTTAAATATTGTTTTACCTCGAAGATATATGGCAAGAATCCTCTAATATACACTCAAATTAATATTACTATGACCCACTCCTTGTGTAGTGCTAGGGTTGCTTATCTATTATCAGCATACGGCTGTTTTTATATGTTTTATTGCTGTTAAATGCAGGTTATTGGTCACATGTCACTATCTAAATTGAACACCTGGTAGCTGTTCTAAATAGCTAAAGTTTGTAAGGACTGCTGCCATTTTGGCTGGAGACAAAAAAAAGTCTAGCGTTAATTCTAAACTAAAATAAGAGGAACTCTTTTCATGGTTTAGGCCCTGGCATGCTTTGTGGATTAAGTCTGACATTTCTGTCTCTTGCATTAAACAAGGGGAGAAAAAGCCAACAACTGTTGATCTATTTCCTTAAATCTACTTTTAATTGAGAGCAAAGTTTTTCCATACTTTATAGCATGCATCCCCTAAAACAACAATGCCAGAAGAAGGTGACACCCACTGCCCATACAAGGAATACAGCATGTGTTATTGCACCAAGGATCATGTGCAAATGTATGTATTTTTCAGATAGTACTTTCATTTCACCATGAATGTCACTAGTTGAATTCATTTAATGTGTATATTTTTAGGATTATGGGTAAAATGAACTTCTTGGAACCATTTAAAAAAGATTTTGTGTTTTTTGGAAAGCATCCCACAACCTCCCACTTTGGGAACCGCTGATTTAGAGAACTAAATAAATTATTTAAAACAGAATACATGATCTACTCCTACTGTGTCCTGTTGCGCCGCTGTTAAATGACCCCTGACTAACAGATGTAATTCTGGATGCAAATTGTACTTGTAACTTACGCTCAGCAATGATAAGTGGTGGATAGAAGAGGAAGTAGCCCACCAGCTCAGCTGACAGCTGACCGAGGAGGTTTGAGGCAGTGGTGCCGTTAAGGAAGAGAGTCCCATTCTTCACAGTGTAGACCAATGACACGTGTGGAGAGTTTGCAGCCTGAGAGACACTCAGCATCTGGGAAATAAAGAGGAAGCACACTGCAGGCTCAAAGTAAGAAGAAGGCAGAGTGGCTTAGGTATAACTGCTTTAAGTGTTTGGACTTGCATAACTAACAGAGAAACTCAAAAGATTAGTGCACATGCTGTCAAGCACAATTAGAAGAAATAACATGTAAAACCTATTAGTGTGTTGGATCAGCAAATCATCAAAGAGCAATGGAGAGGCATGAAAGAGTGCAAAAATACTGTAGTCTCAATTTTTCTCATTCATGCATAACCATCAAATAGGCTCAGAATAGTTTGCACTTAAATGTGGCAGCTCATTAAAATTAATACAAACACTGCCTCCCTAAACATAATTAATTTGCATCTCAGAAGCGGCTTAGGTTTAAAAGGAAAAGCCTGATACACAGAGGGACAATTTGCACAAATTGCACCCAGTTTGCATCTGTTTGTATCTGCCAGATGAACTACACTATGCTGTAATATGAAAGTGTAACAGAGGTTTGAGTATGTTTTAATCTGCTGTTAAAGATATAAACTATATATATAATAAAAAAGTGTAGCATATCATTGTAATTAGTTTAACTGCTGTTTGGCGACTTTAGTGGCTCTGGCTAAATACCAGTATTGTTGAAAAGAAAATTTCAGGTCTCTCTCTGAGTCTTACACAGATTCATATGAAGACACAAAGCTTTAAGTTGCTCTAACATCATGTTAAAAATCCTAATACTGCCAATGCTACAGTAAAGGGAACACCTACACAGCTCTAAGAGCAATCTAATAGTTACAGCATAGTACCTGAACAGAGATCCTGCTGCTGACTTTGAGCACTTTGGCCTGTGCTTCTGAAAACACCTTTTCCAGCCTCTGCTCCATCATTTGAGAGAACCGGCAGGATCGAGGATCATCCCCATCTCCCACAAACTGCAGCACTGAAACATAAAATCACACAAAAGTGTACAGTAAGAGGACATTTAATGCATTTTTTAACATTCCCAGCGTGTGTTTATTATATATATTTGGCTGCTTTAAATAGCAGACAATTAGAATATGATGTTATTTTAGGGATTACTTCTCAAACCTAGATTGTTTTCCCTGAAATCTCTCCAGTGCAGCGTCACAACAAGAACAAATCAGTGTTATTCTCCAGCTGATCTCTGACTTATTTTTGTCTTTCATCCTCTCTGAACACCAGCTGACCTGTTTTGAGCTGAAAGCCGGTGGCTGGTATGGGTCTCCACGTTGTCACCGGGAGGGGCAGTGCTGTGACCATGGGGAGGTACTGTCGCAGATCTGCAATCAGCTTATCACGGCCATAGGAGTTCAAGCCTTCCAGTACTACAGAGGGAACGTAAACCGTGTCGCCTCCGGTCACATGATAGGCCACTGTCATGTTTGGGGATCCGAATACCGTCTCCACCTGAGAGAGGGAAGAAGAGAATAAGAGGCCTTTCTAAAAGCATTTTGTTGTATATCAAAATTTCCAAGAAGTGCTGGTTCGGCTCAGTTCGTGAAACAGGGACTCTTAAGCCATACATCTCAACCCTCTACTCTCTACTCCAACGTTTCCTATTCCTGCATCCATCCCATCAGAAAAAAGGCCAAAATGATTTCACTGAAAGTGGGATTTCCGGCGTGGCTAACTAGGTAGTCTAGTACTTCTGGGTGAGGAAGCTTGTATGTTTTAAAGCAGTATTTTTGACAGAACATTGAACAACTACTCACTGTGTCATCTCATTACCTTAGTCAATACATGCAAAATCTAAACTTAGCACAAAAAGTAAGGGCATTTGTGTTTGAAAGATTACTTCTTTGTTGTAACAATGCTTCCTGGCAATAAATCTTACACCACTGGAAAGCCTTTTAATTTCCCTTTTAAATGATGCCACATTTGTAAGAAACATGCATTTGTTGGATGAGCAGCAGAGCTGAATATGTGGGATGCGCCTATAAAAAATTAGTCAGATCTTCTCTGCCAATGCCAAACAGCTATTATGACATAGACTCATGTTTAGTTGTTTGGTGAATTGGATGATTGAAGTCTGAGGACACAAACATATTTGCAATTTAACAATTTATTCATTGAACAAATGTGAGCCTCAGTGAGTGTGAAGAACCATACACAGCCACAACAGCCTGGCACTTCCTCATGCTGGTCACCAGCCTGGTCACACACTGCTGTGGGATGGTAGTCTCTGATGAACCAAGCACTGTGGGGGTGAGTTTTGACATCTTGGAGAACAGAATTCAATCTCTGACTGTGGAGATACAAGCTTCATTTTGGGAGATGCCACCCCACACCAAAAGATGTTACTGTATCGGTGCAGCAGTCAGCATTGCATTCTCTACATCTTCTCCACAGTTTGACCCTACAATCCAATCTGATGTAAGCAGAATCTGGACTCATCGCCAAACATAACGTTCCTCCACATGTTCTAGCTCCAGTGCACTTGTTGCCGACACCAGCGCAAACAGGTCTGACGATGAAGGGCAGGCATGACAGGGCTCCTGGCAGCTCTATGAGCCTGGAGATTGGCTGCATGAAGTCTGTTCTGGGTAAAGTCGTCGGTTAACCTTGACGGCAAATCTGTAGAAGACAGCCTATTGGTTTCCTAAGTGCTGACAGGGGCACAGTCTTCTTGGGGTGTTGTATTCATGGGAGCCCACTTCACGGCCTGTCTCTGACTACCCTGTCATATGGACCTTGCCCTTCAGTTTGGAGGAGGTACTAGGGCTCACTCCAAAATAATGTTGCAACTTGGTTTTGCAGAGCACCAGCTTGAAGTTGTCCTATTGCATGGCCCCTAACAAGGTCAGGCAAAGATGGCATGCTAATCCTTGTAGCAGACACCTACTGACCACTGTAGCAGGGCTCACGCTCACAGGTGCCAAACAGGCACCTGGTTGTCAACACCTGGGGGTATCAGAGGCTCAAAACAAGAGTCAGTAGCAACAACAGAATAAACTATTTGGCATTGGCAGAGAAGATTTGACACATTTTTCATGGGTGCAACCCATATACTCAGCTCTGCTGCTCATCCAACAAATGCATGTTCCTTACAAATATGGCACCATTTAAAAGAGAAATAAAAATGCTTTCTGATAGAATAGGATTATTGTTACAACAAAAAAATATTCTACCAAACAAAATTCCTTACATATGTCTTAGGTTTAATTTTGAAAACCCTGGAGAATAACCAGACTCATAAGCAGGTGTAAGCAGCTTATCTGCACCAATAACAAGCTGACATGAGAGTACACATTGATATATTGATAAGGCAGAAAGGTAAGATTTTTAGCAGTTTAAGGTCAGCAAATACTTCAGTATTCAGTATGCCCAAAGTAAATTATCAACTACTTTCTATAATTTTATATATATGTATATCAGCAAAGAAAACTTAAATTTCCCTTTAGTGACTTCCCCTTAAAAAAAATTCTAGTTGACATAGCCAGAGAGGAAAGTCTTTTCTGTGGCACCTGTGTTTTTCTTGCAACAAAAGGTCAGCATCCATTATGAAAACAAACACAAGTCACAAGTTATTATCATAAGATATCAAATTAAAAATGAATAGTCTCCTTATGGAAGTTGTTTTGCATTGTTTTCATTCTTTCATTAAACCCCTGGAGACATGTTTTAATTAAAAACTCTTCTATTATGTGCTTTGTCTGATGGTTTCATGTCTAAACAGTAACCATGTGAGTACTTTGAGAGATTGCTATTAAGATTTTAATGCGTTCATTAATGTTGACTCAAATCAATTTCAGTCTGGCAATCGGGTTTGTAATTATTCAAAACATTTATTGCAGAACACAGTTTGTGTTTGACAGCCTCATCACTCCTCACAGATTTATTTTGCTGACAGAACTTGAGGAGATAACCCCCTGTCAGAGCATATGGGTGGATGCTGGGGTGGTGGTGGTGGGTGGAAAACAAGAGAATGGATTCAAGACGATAGGAGAGAAGAGGGGGAGACTGGAAATCGTGCAGCTTAAATAGATGGCCACACTGGGAGGATGCTTGTTCAGTGATTGGATAATTGTGCAAGTCAGGCAGTGTTAATTTTGTTGACTAAAACTATGACTAAAAAATGTTAGTTGACAGCCTTTTTTTCCATGACAAAAACTAGACTAAGACTAAAATCAAAAATAGCTGTCATACTGAACACTGATGTCAGGTGTGAAATCAGAGCAGCTCCAGTTGTCTGTCTGAACTAGTTTGTAGACTGTACTCCATTCATGGTATTCTATGCTTTAAATTCTGCCTGTTGTTTTTGTAGTTTATCTTAAACTTCATCTGATTTGCAAGTGACCTTTTTTCTATGTTAATGAATTTCCAATAATTATTTCATATATGATATGTTTTATTAATCATTTTATTCCATGCCAACCCTGTCTCTAAACAAGCCCTCCGACCCAGTTTTTTTCTTTCCCTCTTTTCTTTTTTATTTGTTCACTTACTTCTTCTGACTAGTTTCCATTAGTGTTTACTTTTTTCATGTCTTATTCTTCTATTTATAACAATGTACCTTATTGATAAACAATGGGAAGATGATTTATTTTAGCTTTCTTTCAGTGTTCACTGTTTTGTTAAGAAAAACACTGGGTAATGTTTAAAATTATCCCTCAAATAAAACTATTTTTAAAAAGGGAGATAATTTAGCATGTCTATTTGCTCTTGTTTTAATAAAGAAATGTGACCCGATGTTAATAAAACTGCCCTTATACTATAGTTACATCCAAGCTAATTGCTAAACCAGCAGCCGTTGTATGTACCGGCTTACAGTACAACTAAAGTTTGCCCACAACTATCGCAAACTCATGCCAAAACATGTCAGGAGAGGAGAAAAAGATCTTATCCACACATAAAGCTGTGCTTTGCTCTCTAATAAACAAAGACATGTGGTCTAGTTCTAAAAAAGGACCGCTGATTTACTTTTAAGGAAAATGTCTTTGACTAATGCTGATGTTTTTTGGTTTGATGATTGTGAAAAATAGAGTTCTGTTTCAGAAAAAGGGACCTTTGCTATAGCAGATTTTATCGGCAAAGCCTGGGAGAAAAGGCTGAGTGTCTTGTTTACCACTGAGCTGGGAAAAGATCATGCAACTTTGTAACTGTAATGAGTTTATTTTTCTGTAAAACACTGCAATTGTACTTCTGGGGTCTTTGAAACCCATGAGGGTTGGCCCTTTATGTGCATCACAAGTAAATAAAGAACAATCAATCAATCAATCAGTCAATCAATCAATCAATACAGTACAATTAAACCCTGCCTGTAGCTACCACCATGTTCCTCTTAAATAACGCTGATTGGTCAGGTCCGTTCAGATTGGAGCTTTGCAAGATGGATCAGCCTGATGACAGACATGGAGTCAGGCCATCTGCTTTGCCAGGTTAACTTTGAGTTGCTTTATGCCTGAATGGTGGTCTATAAATGAAGTTGCCCTGTCACTATTATACTCCATAATTTTGGGAATTGTAACGTCAGAGCTGCACACGTGGACCTCACAAAGGGTGGTTGCTACCTTAGAAGTGGCACATGGATCAAGAATGAATAAAAAATACAAATTAACGAAATACTGTCTTTAAAGTCCATGTATTAATAATAACTATGTAATTAATCATTCATTCATTTCTAATCAATTTGTGTTTGTACTTCCTGTTAAATGAAGTCTTGTGAATTCAGAGCCCAAACAGCTTGTGTGTCCCGGTGTGTCTGTCTTAGCTTCTATTATCATTTGAGAGCTCTTATAGTACTCTCTCTCTATGCAATTGCCTGACATGTGCCTACAAGAAAAATGTCATTATAGACTGTTACACTGGCCTCAAGAAGCTGTTTTATGCTTTGTGAGTTTGGTTTTTCAGACAGCCAACTTGGGGCTTACACAGCGCTCATATATTTCTGGTTTAGTCTCTGCTGTTTTCATCTCTTGTAGCCTTCTTAGTCCCGCCTATGCGATTTTTTTTGGTCTGTTGATTCCTATAACCTTTAAATATAATCCAGGCCAGAAACCCACTGTGGTCGGAGAGAAATCTTTGCATTATTGTGACTTTCTTTCTCCACTGAGCAGTAAATAAGACTAACCTGAACCAGCTAAAGAACTGGACCTGAAAGCCACTTGGAGCCTTGGTGTATTTATGTGGTAGTTAATGGACAAAAACAGTCTCAGTATGGTCTTTAGGCAGGTTCGTAAGATGGAGTCATCAGTCATATAAGCAAATGAGCTCAATGACAAATATTGAAATGCATTAAATTGATGGGGCTGTTAAAGAGTACTCCAACCACTCACTAATGAGAGAACCAGGACAGAGAGCAATTATGGTGTACAGACATGTGGAGGATACTGTGAAGGACTGCACGGCTGCAGGGAAGAGAGGAGGGATGAGCGAGACATGGCAGGGACTGTTAAATAGGGAGTTTGGGACAAAGAGGCTTATGTTCCTTCACTTCTTACCCAAGAGGACAGGTATCACTGTGCTCGCATTCTCACAGAAACACAGGGAAATCTGTTTGTTTCCTGACCCCGTGTGGGGATATTTCCAAATGTTGACGTGCAAGTTCGACACTGGGAGTTTGACGTTTTTTGGAGGAAAAAAGGAAACAGAGGACAGGACGATGATAGATGTAATGAAAGCAGGTGTGTTTGAGTATGAGAGGTGAAATCAATCAGGTCGGTTATCTAAACCCGTCTGAAAGGCCGCACTGACAAGGAGATCCGAAGGCTGAAACACTGAGAGCCTACAGTCTCTGGAGCTGAAAGTCACATCTCTGCCTCCTCACAATTCAGCCTTGTTAAAAGCTCGCTGAAAAGAGCCCTTTATTATCACTTCATCCTCTCAGGCTTCACCCATGTGAAGGTGTTATTAAGAGATTGCATTTCCAGCAAGTAAGAGAGTGGAAACACACCCACCGACTCTATCTCAAGGAGTGTGAGGACTGCCAAAAGATTAACCCTACAGACCTCGGTCATCTCTGAAACTTTCCAGTCACAAAAAAAATCACTTCTTTATCATTTTGGAGTATTTGAATGGTTTAGTCTTTGGGCTTAGCTCATTAAGTTTATCTCTCATCATCTTTTTAACATCAGCTCAGCACATCGCACTCCTCCCAACCGTTTATAACCTATAATTAAACACAGAAGCAATTTCCCTCGCCGACAGCTTGCTTCCCATTGGATGAGAGCGCGGTGCTACTAAAAGGAACCCAAGCAATGTTAAAATGGGTGACAGGAGTGCACCGAAGCAGAGCACCTCCAGAGACCACACCAGGAGGGAAAGACTGAATATGTGATAGCACTGACCTTCACAGGGCCAGGAAAAATACACAGGACTTACTCTCAATTATCTGATACTTCCATGCTGAGAAATACAACACCAGAGACATTTAACAGGACTGCAGATATATGAGTGCACCCAGGCACACAACCAAACATGCACAAACAGATGTACTTAACACTTGCTCAAAATTGCAACACTCTAAAGGCACTTCAACCCACTGGAGAGTGAGAGCACAGATTTGTATGTGGAGAATGAATCATATCATGGCTGTACGGTGATGCAGTGGTTAGTGCTGCCATCTCACAGGAGGAAGTTTTCTTGTTTGAATCCCTGTGGACAGAAGTATTCAGAACCTTTGCAACAACACTTTAAATTTAACTGAGCTTCCTCACATTTCTCTGGATCATTACTGAGATGTTTCTACACCTTGACTGGAGTCCATCCGTGGTAAATTAAACTGATTGGACATGGTTTGGAAAGGCACGCCTCTCTCTACAGAAGGCCTCACAGTTGACAATGCACATTGGAGCAAAAACCAAGCCATGAGGTCAAAGGAACTACCTGCAGAGACAGGATTGTTGCAAGGCACAGATCTGGGGAAATCTACCAAAAAAGGCTCCCTAGAGCACAGTGGCCTCCACAGTTCTCAAAAGACAGATGCTTGGCACCACCGGTAATCTTCCAAGAGCTGGTCACCTGCCTAAACGTAGCAATCAGGAAAGAAGGGCCTTAGTAAGAGAGGTGACCAAGAACCTGATGGTCACTTCGATTAAGCTCCAGAGATCCTGTGTGGAGACGGGACAAAGTTCCAGATGGACAACCATCACTGCAGCCCTTCACAGATCTGGGACAAAAATGGCCAGGTGGAAGCCTTTGCTCTGTGCAAAACATATGAAAGCCTGCATGGAGTTTGCTAAATACTCCGTGAAAGCCAAGTAGGCTTGCACCAAGATGAGGCTTCCATCTAGCGAATATGCTATGAAGCCCAAACAGTGATGTGTGCTTAAGCCTTTCAAGTAACAACTACAACATGCCTGCCATGTCCCTCATCATATTCAGCGTTTTTCCTTTACAAAATCAAAACTGATAAATGATGAAAACAATCAATGCTGTACAATGTGTCCCAATCAGCATTCATTTTCCATTTCAACTGCAACTTTCTTGACACAGGGAAATTTGCTTCGCAGCCAGGTAAAAACCAAAAAACATAGAAAGCACAATCACAAGGACTTAGCCACAAGGAACACTGAAATACACAAGAAAACATCAAAGAATAACTGAAAGCAAAGCCATCCTGAAAGGACTTTGTCAGACATTGACAGTGAAAATTAAATACTTCATGCTTGAATATTTGAAAATTTAGCTGTGTAATAGTTCGGAATCTCCTTCCATAGCACAGTAGTTCTAAGTCAGCAGGATGCAAAGGATACAGTACAATGCTTTGAGCCTTCAATGTTAGTAGAACTGCTGCCAGTCACCACCAAAACAGAACCCCATACAAACTAGAACAAATTTGTTTTTTGTGTGTGTGTTTGTTTGTTTGTTTTTTGTTTAGCCAGGCTGTAAACAGGTTTAAATGGGATTCTGTGAAGGTATATGATATCTTATGGAGCCATCCTCAACAGCGTCTTTCCACATAGTCATGTTGCTCCAGATACCAGCACTGTTACTGGCACAGTATCAGTACATCATCCATCAGTACCGCCCATAAGAGTCACATCTTGTATCGTCCAGAAGGCCAATGACTGATCCACTAGCATATACAAATAGCCCCTTAGTAATTTGACTGTTTGAGGTAAATTATTGAAAGTGACTATTAGTGATGATAACAAAGCACCAGCTGCACACACAGAGAGCAAAATCAGGGCTGGCAAATGTCAGAAATCAGTGTTTTTCCTTGTATTATTCATCTTTTTCCACACTAGTGCCACAATGGATGAAATGGGAACATCTGGAGGGTGTCCATGTCTTTTTTCCTACAGGTATTGGGACTCAAACATATATGGTTGTACATCTCATTGACTGCTTTTTAGATCGGCTTCTCATAGCCAGAAAGGTGCTTTGGATACAAAAGTCACAGAGACGAGGTTTTAGAGGCTTACTGGAGAGAAAGAGAAAATGTTTTTGGCTCAGCAGGGAACCATGATTGGTTCCACAAACGGCTAATCCACTGACACAAAAATCATTGTGTGTGCGATGAATGGCTTGTATGACTATACCAGGGGAAATGTTAGGACTGTTTTCCTGCAGCATTTTTTTGTTAAACCATATCTGGTGAATCCATTGCTATGATTCGATTTAATTTTGGAGACATGTGAAGAGATTCTCTGGGTGTAAATAAAAGCCTGCATGTCGTAAATATCAGGGAACTGGAGCAACATTTCTCATTTACAGCACCTAATCTACATCTTCTGTCACTGTTGGTACAGTTACTCAAATATGTGACATCACCCGCTGCCTTCTGGGACACATCCAGTCAGCCTCATTTCTATATTAGTCTTCATCTCTTCTCACATAGCCTACATGAGGCTCCTTGGTAGAGGTACAGTATATTTCTTCAATCTTGCTAAAAAAGAAAAAAACAGTCAGATTTCTTGTAAAAGCTCAAACAGGAACTATTCAAAATTTACAAGCCTTAGAAAATAGTTGATCTTTAGTCCAAAGCCAAGCAGCAGTCTGGGTCCGTAAAGAAAATCCAATCAACACATTAAACAAACAAATTCCTTCAAGGGAAAATATTAATTTGATACTTTAACAACTCCCAAAAAGGCTTTTGTTCTTTTCTCTGCATTCATTGAGATTGTTTTTTTCATCAATTTGGATTCTATCTTTACTTCAGATAATATATGTTTTATAAATTTCATAGCTGTTAATAAACAGAGCAGCGAGAGTGACGAGCAGAGATACAGATGTATAATCACACTAAAAGCACACTGGAGCTGTTAGGAAAACCAGTCAGTTAACAGAGACTACAGCCTGCAGTGACCTAAACATTAACAATGAAAATTAGTTTAAGTTATTGTTTATTTCTCCTCCATCTATGTACGCAATTACACTCTCCCTTTCTTTCCCTCATCTGTAGGCTCTCTTTCCCTCTCATAGTGTGAACACACCAGCAGTTTTAAAAGAAAGGTAATTCAGTTAAAAGGGTCACTAGTGTTAACTTTGCCTCTAGGGTTCATAAAAACAGGTACATCTAAACTTTAGATTTTTGTTCATAAACCTTATAGTATATGTGATTTTATGAATGAATGAATGCTTTGTATAATCAACTGATGAATCTACTGTTTTCACTTATGAATCAACAGAATAACAGTCTTACTTGAGCCTGGGCTGAACTATCATTCAGAGCTTTTCTGAGACCCTGGCTGAGTCCCCTCCTCAGGTTCTGCCTCTGAATGCTGTCCAGTCTGTTTCTTCTCACATAGATGGAAACAACTAAGAGAAAGACAAAAACCTATTAAAGGAATGATACAACTTTAGATAACTTTTTAAGACTGTGCCAAAACTATTCTTACCTGTTTTCACCCACAGCCTCTCTGTGATGTTGCACTGCTGTGGTGGAGCCTCTGTGGTGGTGGTGAACGGGGAAATAAAGACTGTAGTGGTTGCCCTGGGTGGGCTTGTTCTGGGGACAGGCGGCGTGAAGGTCCTCCTGCTGGTTTGAGTTCTGATGGCTGTGGTGGTCGTCGTTCTCCTGGTTGCAGGTGTGGGCTGTGGTGTGGTCGTGGTGGTAGTAGACTGTGTGGTGACTCTCAGGGAAGGCATGGTAGTACTGGGGTCCATCGTTTTGGTGGTCGAAGCTACAGTCGTGGTGGTAACCTCTACTGAGGCCGTCGTGGTGTCCTGGTGAGGGGGCAGAGGTGATACCTGAGATGTCCTCTCGGTGGGCCCAGCAGAAAGGGTGATTCTGACTGATTGAGAGGGGGCTAGACTGGCCACTTTTTCTTTGGGGAAAGTGAGCGCAACTGCTCTGGACGTTCCAGCGGTCAAGTCGTCCGCCCCTGCCTCTGTAGGGACAGCAGAGGTCTGAGTCATATCATCTAAAGGATTGGGATCTATTGATGAGGTCAGACTTGGTGATGAGGATGGAAAAGGTATGGGCACAGATGATGATGTAGACCTGGGAAACATGGTTGGACTGAATGACAATGGTGATGGCAACGATGATGATGATGACGCTTTAGAGGACTCTGAACTCTGTAAGGAGGCCGACTGAAAGGCTTTGATAGTACTGTCTGATAAAGGTAAAGTCTCTGAGGATGATAGCACCTGTTTTGATGGTAGGGTGAACCCCCTGAGTTTGTCATTAGCAGTATGTTTGATATTGTCAATATCAGACATAGTGCTTTCAACAGTATTAAATGCAGATTCAAGAGAATCAAGATCTTCCAGAGGGGGGCTGCTGTTGTTTTTGTACACGGATGCAAGTGAGGAATACTGTGGAGAGTCTGTAGTTATGTGAGAGAGGGCCAAAGAGCCATCTAAACCCTGTGCTGATGGAGTTAAAGGGTCCAAAGTGCCTCCTTTTAGTATACTGTTTGGCAAGGCAGATCTGAGATTAGCTGGTGCCAAATTCTGACTCTGTCCTGCGTATCCCGATGTTGCTTTGATGTATGGAAAAGACGTGTTCCCTCTTACAGTCGGGAAAAGTGAAAATGGATTGAGATTAACAGCAATTGAATCAGCTGAGGTTGTTACATGCAAATCATGCTTTTGTCTGTCTTCCAACTCATACGATAGTCCATCTGCTTGTAAATTTGTATTTGCCCTATCATCGCCAATGGATGTAGTTTCAAATTCAGCAGCAGTGCTTTGAAAAGGCACAGGCTTGGTGGCTTTCCACTTTGTATATGGTGCCATCTGTTTGGTTCCAAAGCTGAAAATAGCACCAAATGTTCCCCTGCTGTTTTGTCCATCACTGTAGGAATCAGTAGTGGGATTGTTTGTTCGTCCGCCTAAATAAAAATCTGATTTATGACTTCCCTCACTGGTGACTGGTCCTTGAGAGAGATATACTGAGTTTGTCCTTGGTGTCAGGATGATATCTGACCAGGGGGAGTTCTCATAATGGCTTGTGAGTGTCACATCATCCTTATGGGAAAGACTTGTAAGAGGTTCTAATACAGCATCAAAAGTTACTGGAGTAAGGGGGCTTTCAGTGGGAGGTCTTTTGAAAGCAACTTCAGATCTTTTATTAAACACAAAGGAATCTTTCGCAGTCTCGAAAGAAGGAAACTGTGTTGTAAGCTGCATTAATGGAGCACCCTGCTCGTTAAATGCAATGTGCTTGATTAGAGTAGAGTCTTCATTTCCATTTAATAGTGGAGGAATTGAACTCACTCTCTCGAAGGTCACAGTAGGCGTCCCTTTGTGTGTCATATGAACATCTGAGGCTGGTGATGTTTTAATACTTCCTGTGTGTATTTCCAACTCGAAAGCTGAGGGTATACTGACACCAGCTTGCTGAGATTCTGCAGAGATTACAGCTGTCTGGTGAGATTTATTAGGATCTAGGGGTTGAGAAGATGTATAAAACTTGTGAGGAAAGCTTAGTAAAGATCTTGTTTGAAAGGGCCTTTGTGAAGGGGTTATTTGGGGTGATAATAAGGCTTTGGTTTGGTGTGTGAGTCTTGGCTCGGTGTTGGCAGACAGGCTGGTTTTAACTTCAGTTTTGTTGTGGCTATAGCTGAGAAACAAGGGTAATAGGTATGTGGGCCTAGTGGGAGTAGGGATTTTCCTTATGGTTTTATGGGACATAGCTTCTGTTAATGTTACTGGCATTGCAGAGCTGGAGAAAGCCATAATAGTGTTGGAGGAAGATATAATACTTGGTGTCAACCATCTCTTAAGCTCCTGAGTCATGCCCGCGGGAGACCCTGTTTTAGCAAAATCTACATTTATGCCTCCATGACTTTGCAAATCAAGTGGATCTGACTCAAATGCAGAGGAGGCTGTTCCTTTTCTGGTGATCAAACTGAGCACAGAACCTGTGGAGGACTCCGGCCTCGTCTGTGTGGGTGAAAGTGACTTATTCAGGTGAGTGGAAATAGATTTGCGCTCCGCTCCTGCTTTCTCTCCTGGGCTGTAATTTATACTGATGGCAGGATCTCTCAGGCCACTGTGACCCACTGCCGTCAGTATATCACCAGGATTAGATGCATGCTCTGAGGACATCATGCCAGAGTGGATATGTGTTAGCTTAGTGATGGCCATTTCAGTGAGAGATGTTTTACCTAACAGAGACTGGGAGGAAACTGTAAAAAGTGATGGGGGGGTTGTGAACGACACTGCTGGTGATATAGTCGGATTTACGTCATGAGAACTGAAAAGCGGCGTGATTGCATCTGTAACCATTTTCTGACCCACTGCTGCTGTCTCTTTCTCTGCATATGCTGTTGGAGTTAACATCTGCTCCGCGACATGAATAGAAGATAAATAGATTTTAGGATCGGCAGACAGCAGTGGTGATGTGAGACTTTGTGAAGCTCCCTGTTGCATCTCAAAAGCTCGACTCTTTGTATGAAAGGGAAATGACGTGCTAATGCCAGGATAAGTAGCTGATATGGAGTTCATGTTAGGGTTCTGGGTGTGAGTGGGCCCAGATGATATATTAGGAAGATTTTGTCTATTGTTATAGTTGGTGTATGATGTATGTGTGTTTATTGCTTTTGTGCTTGCACTCCCTTTGTATGCTCCTTCCACCTCATGGACTGTCACTGCTGATGATTGAAATGCTATTTTATTGCTTTTTTCAATACTGGTTTTACTCTGAAACTGCAGTGGTTTAGTTGTTGTGCTTTGAAGCCTCTGAGTAACAGCTGGTAGGTCAACCACTGAGTGAGTGGTGGGCTGGTTACTTGTTAAACTGTCCGTCCAGCTCAGAGATCCTGCTGGTGAAAATGTTGACGTTTCTGTCTGATAGGCAGAGCTGGATGTCAATCTTTGAGATAAAGCAGCATGCTTTGGAGACAATATGGATGATAACACAGAGGAAGTGGCTGACAGTGACGACGGATGAGATGGTTCTGAGGACGATGAAAACAATGATGCATCCCTGTTTCCATTCGTCACGGACACATCTGTTAGTCTAGAGACACTTGATGCCATGGGGGGTGACGAAGTGTGTTGGTACAACACGTTAGAAGTCAAACCTGAGCTGGCAGGTAGGATCCTGTCTCCCGCAGACGACGAGAAAGAGGAGGACATCTCTGAGCCCTGGCTGGAACTATGTGAAGGCCATTGGGTGGTGTGGGTGTCGTCCCTGGTGATAGTCGGCGAGGTTCGACTTTGATCAAGGCTCACTGGATGTTTGACAGTTCCTGCCATGACAGTTAAGACAGAAGAGAAGGCGGGCTGCCCTGATAAACTTTCCACCTCAGACTCCGAATCACCATTCGAATGGACGACTGAGAAAGGCACCTCCTCTGCCACCGACAGGCCAGCCAATGGATGTGCAGAAGCAGCTGTGACAGCAGGGTCGCTTGAAAAGGAAGAGGAGCCAGAGGCATCATAGGTGGGCTTTTCTGTAAATGAAAAAGAGGAAAAGGGACAGATTAAGATCAGTGACCATAATAACAAATTCAAGCTAATGAAACTGAAGCTTGAATTAGTGAGTCTATTCAAATGAGTCCATAGAATTGTTCTTACAAGGCACATTATTTCAAGTGTTTGTAAGTTACAACTTATGGCCATGTAAATGATATCTGAATTGTCTTTGCAAGCAGATATCTGCATAACTGTGCAGGTAAGAATCAATTTATTATCAAATATTTCTCTGTAGCAAGAAAAATACACAATAGATGGTATACTGAACATGATGTGCACGTTTCAGTTATTCTCACTTGTAGTTGGCCTACATTGAGTGGCATGAATGTTTAAGATTAAAGTGTATGTAAATGCACCATACAATATCAAGTTTAGTTTACTGTAAATTACTGTGTAAAAGTAATTTTTAATTCGTTTTTTAAGGCAATCAGTGTGCATAATTTTTGTAATTAATGTTTACTAAATGGGTTTTACAATGCACTCAACTCCAGTGGACGTTACAGACAAAGAAATGGCTGTATCTACTAGGGCTATGAAAAATAATTTTATTTTTGATTCCTACCTACATTCGATCTCGTTTGTAAATGAAGGCCATTATATTTGTCTGTATTTCCCTACAAATACATAACAAACTGCATTCACATGTTCACTTATTCACTTCACAACAATCCCAGTTGCCATATCAGTTTCACTCACACAGAGTAAAGCAAAATACGTATTGATCCCACCATACAACTCAATCACCTCTGTCATTTCTCACCCTCATTTGTGGTACTCTACTTTCTGTCAATGTTACCATGGTAACTACACACTAAGGCAGTGTGGCACATGTAGACAAACAGGAAGGAGGCTGACAGTTTACATGGCAGAGTAAGGGAAGCAGTTTTAACAGGAAAGGAAAGAAGAGTGACATTGTGGAAAACTGCAGAGGTGAAAGTGAGAGTGAAGTTAAACATAAATCAAAACAAGGGGGATATTCTAGTGCTGTGTTTCAAACTTTTTTGCCAGAGGCTCACCTAAGATCAAGACAAAATCTCAAGGCACACCATATTCATATTCACACAAAATAACCTCTTGAACACATTTTGCATTATCTTATGTTTTTGTACAGTAGTGATAGTATGGTATGAATAAGGGAGCACCTAGACTTGCCTGTGCTTTGGTTCACCATTTCAGGACCACTTAAACCTATTGATGATGTACACACAGTTGTAATTTGCCAGCAATACTTTGGCATCATTGCAATTCTGCAAGGTGACACCAGAAACTTCTTTAACCACCTCACACCTCACCTCAAAATCCAGAATGCCTCAACAATGAAAAACGAGGAAACCACTTTTTAAACAACAGCTGCCAGACCTCAAAAACCCCAGAATTATACACTGTCTGTAAGTTTAGCAATTGGCTGTTCACATTATCTGCTGAAATAAGAAAGGGACAATGTAAAAACAAGAAAGATCTATGTTAAAGTCTAACACTTCATTAGCTTTTATCTGTTGAAAACCTTGGACCACGTATTTTTGGTTTTGTTCTGCTTTTTGAGAGTAATAGTTTTCTGTTAAAAAAAGAATCAGAGAGAATTATGATCTCTTAGCTCAGGGAAAAGAAATTATGATTGACATTTTAACAAGCATCATGCTGCCCGACTGTCTTTGCAGCCTAAATGCCATATGGAAAAGAAAGTTTTGACTGGAAGCTGGTTAACACTTTCTGCTACCAGTAGAATCACTGAGGAATTGACCTCAATTCCCAGACTCACAGTGCCTATAAAAAGTGTTAACCTCCTTGGATGTTTTACACTTTTATTGATTTTATAAATCAATTATGGTCAATATAACTTGGCTTTTTTTTTTTTTTTTTTTTTTTTTTACCAAAAACTGACCCAAATAACCCCCTTTAAAAATCTGTCAAAGTGAAAAATCAATCACAGCTCTGACTGTGTGGACAGGTCTCAATCAGGCTTGCACATCTGGGCACCGCAGTTTGACTCTATTTTTCTTTGGGTCTGCTCAAGCTCTGTCTGCCTGCATGGGGATCGAGCATGAACAGCCTGTTTCAAGTCTAGCTCCAAATTCTCTACTGGCTTGAGGTCTTGGCATTGACTCGGCTGCTCCAGAACATTCACCTTGCTGTCTTTAAATCATTTCTGTGTAGCTTTAGCTGTATGCTTTGGGTCATTGTCTGGCTGGAAAATGAATCATCTCCTAAGCTGTAGTTCTCTTGCAGACTGAGAAAGATTGCCCTCCAGGATTTTCCTTTATTTTGCCACATTCATTCTACTCTCTACCTTTACGAGACTTCCAGGGCCAGCTGCTCAGAAGCATCCCCACAGCATGATGCTGCCACCACTTTGCTTCACAGTGGGGATGGTGTGTTTGTGGTGATGTGAAGTGTTTGGTGTCCGCCAAACATAGCGTCTCATCCGATGGCCTAAAAGTACTATTTCAGTCTCATCAGACCAGAAAACGTTCTTCCTCTTGACCACGGAGTCTCCCACATGCCTTCTGGCAAACTCTAGTCAAAATTTAATGAGTTTTCTTCAAATGTGGTTATTTCTTTGCCACTCTCCTGTAAAGCTTTGACTGGTGAAGAACTTGGGGCAACAGTTGTTGTATGCAGAGTCTCTCCCATCTCAGCTGCTGAAGCTTGTAACTCCTTCATAGTAGTCATAGGTGTCTTGATGGCCTCCCTCACTAGTCTCCTTCTTAGTCTAGTCACTCAGTTTGCAAGGATGGCCTGACCTAGGCCCATTCACAAATGTGCCATATTCCTTTCATTTCTTGATGATGGATATAACTCCGAGAGATGTTCAGGGCCTTTGATTTTTTTTTTATTCATCCCCTGATTTATGCTTTTTAATAACCTTTTCTCTGAGTTTCTTAGAGTGTTCTTTTGTCTTCAAGGTGTAATGGTAGCCAAGAATACTGATTAATCAGTGACTGGACCTTCCAGACTCAGGTGTCTTTAAATCTCTTGGGACATTCACTGCAATCAGGTGATCCACAGTTCTCTAATTGTGAGAGAACTAGCAACAATTGGCTGGACCTCTGTTGAATTAGATCCGTCGCTTTAAGGGGAGAGAGTATTTACAGTATGTTTCCAACGGAGAGAACACTTTTTTTATAGGCACTGTATACATTTATTGTGTGATGTAATGCTGGCATAACTTTAATGAACACCATTTGTGTTGAGTGTGTTTGACTGGAACTTTTCCTTTCTGCTGTCAGAAGTGTTGCTGTAATTGCAAGGAATCTATGAATCAATAATAATGGATTTCTTTTTCTGACATTACCATGTGGTCTGCAGTTTTAAATGTTATTTAAAGGGATTAATACTCTAATATTAACGACAATCCATCAGGTTGGCAGCTGCAAATGTTGATGAATTGTTAATAAATGCATTTTGGCTCAGATTCTCTGCAGCTCTTTTTGGAAAGTTAAGTGGTCAAATCCCCATCAGGGGGTCTTTTTAAAAGCTATTTCAGAACAAAAATGAGGCATCATTCCAGGAGGGACGGGATAAACACCAGCCAAGTGCTTTTTTTCATAACCTGGCAACTCAAAAGCTGTTCTTCTAATTAATGAGTCAGAACTGAATTATTTGCCAAAAAACTGTCTAAAATGACACAGCGCTGTTGTCCCATTAACTGGTAGCATGAAAAATCTCATGGCCTAAACAGAGTATTTATTTAGCCTCTGTGTCAGCACTGTCACCTTCTCCAAACATGACAGACGACACCATTACAGACAGCCAGGTACATCACACCATCATGTTGGAGACCTGGTTCAAAGAGGCATGATGATGTGGAGGGTTTGGATTGTCATGATAATTGTGGTTGTTTGAAATAAGCTGTCAAACAAATTAGTGACTTCCTTTTAAAAACAACCATCAGTTCACTATTGAGCATCAAGGCCACCCATATGGAGTCATAAAGGGAGGAGCTTTCTGGGGCCCAGTCAAATTGGGGGGCCCATGGAAGTCAGGAAAATCATGGTCCATTGTAAAGTTAAGCTTGATAACCAAATTTATGTTTAACTTGAATAATAACCACTCCGATCAAAGCAACAAAAATTGGTTTCATTCATTTATTTATGGCGTAGTACAAATATAGACTTCTTCAAAATTGCAACCCCTTTTCTTAAAGCAGAATAACCTTTCATTTTGTTTTATTTTTAAAATTTTGTCCTTTTGTTATTTTATGTTGTTTGTTTTGTTGCTAATGTTAATACTGTGGATAGGCACATATGTAGGGCTCTCACACTCTCAGTGCTCTGGCCCTAAATACAAAAAGAAAAAAGAAAAAAAAAATTGCAAAATGGGTTACAAAAACAGCAAAATGGGTTAAAAGAGGCAAAAAAGGGATAATATCTGCAAAAATGGGTTAAGATGGGTAAAATGGAGAAAAGAAAGTGCGAAAAAGAATTTAAAAGTGGTAAAATGGGTTAAAAGAGGGGAAAAAATGGGTTGAAAGTGCCAAAAATGGGAAAATAGCTGCAGAAATGGTATAAGACAGGTAAAAATGGGCGGAAATGTTGAATAGCAGTTACAAAATGAAAAATGGGTTAAAGAGGGAAAACATGGTTTGGAAAATAGCATTGTGAGTTGGTTAAGAATGGGTAAAAATGGGGGAAAATGGTGAAAAGCAGTTAAAAAGTGGTGAAAATGGGTTAAAAGAGGAAAATCATGGTTGAAACAAAGTGTGATAAAAGCTGCAGAAATTGGTTAAGACTGGCTAAAATGGGTGAAAATGGTGAAAAGCAGTACAAAAAAAGTGGTAAAAATTGGAATAAAGTGGCAAAAATTGATTGAAACAGGCAAAATAGGTTAAAATATGAAAAAATCCAGAATGGGAAGAAGAAATGATGATAAGGGGTTCAAACCCTCTTAGTAGTTTGAACATCAGAACCTCATAATAGCTTTACACACTTTTCAACTGCTGGCAAAGACGCAAGCACCAATGCCAATAATCCACAGGCATGCACTGATACCATCAGTGAATCACAACTGGGTAGGGCCCATTCTCTGGGTTTGTCAGGGGCCCAGCTAATTCTGCGGGCGAGCCTGTTATGTATTAACCATTTTGACCTGTGCCAAGGTGAGGAAACAATCCCAAACATTACTCACTCAGTTATTCTTTGATTATAGATGGTGCACCAAAGGCAGACTTTATGTATTCCCACAGGAGAGGAAAAGAGAGAAATCTTCAAAGTGGAACAAATAGAATTATTAAAGCGATGGTAGCTGTGCGCACAAGTTTGGTGAAGATAACACTCCTTCTTAAAACAGACAATGGACTCATGTTGCAGTGTTTGTCGCCTGGGCGGAAATAACGCTGCAGAGGGAGAGATATGGATGTTTACATTACAGTAACTTTAACAAAGAAGCCAGAGGTTACTAATGCACCCAGACAGCCTATGTGAAGATGTCTTTCATCAATTCAAGTCCCATCCTCTCCTTTTATTCTTCACACAGCCCCGACACATCCATATAGGGGTTCCTCTATCCATTTATAAAGCTTTGCAGTCCTGTCACACCTCCCACCCCCTCAGTGTGTTTCCTCTGCTGAAGTGCATCCAGCACATCCACCTCCTTCAGTGCTCACAGAGTTTTGGGGGAACATTTTGGTTTCAAATATGTACCAGGATTGCAAAAGGAGTCCTATTTCTTCATACCGCTGTCCTAGTTCACTTAGAGAAACACTTTGAACATAAAGCATATAATTCTGAGTTTTGTCCAGCTCATACTGTGGAAATTACAGAGGCCCTTGAGTCCGTGTTTTCTGAATTACACACACAATGATTGGCCTAAGGCAGTGTGTACTTACACAGCTGCCACTGTACACACATTTTTCTATCTTCAGATATTTTCCAGCCCTTGCATGAGAGCTGTAATAGGATTTAATACCTATATATTCAGTAACAGTACCAGGTCACTAACCCTGCTTGTATTCCAAAATGTCACCCGCAGAAAAAAGCATTAATTCTTTTTATAATTTGTTTCCAGGCGGATAAATCTCTGAATTTCATTAACCAGAAAATTCATGCCTTAAAGATTTGAATTTAGCTTCTGTATAAATTACTCTACCTAATTCCTGTATGTCAATAAATCACTAATGTGCTTAGATGGGATTAATGACATTGCTCCTCTGCAGTTTTTAATCCATTTTCAAAAGAGTCTGATATATAAAACAAAGAGTGAAAGGGAGGAAAATGCTTTTCTGTATTCACAGTGACAACAAAGGATATGCACCTTCAAGGCCAATAAAAGGTCAATCAGTCAAACCACCTTGTCCTGAAAACAAAAGAGAACTTCCTGGAGCCTTTCCCTCCCAGCTTAGCGTGCCCAGCAGAAACATGAATTTGGGTGCCTGGGACTGAGGCCAGGATGAACGGAGGTGTGGAGTCCACCCCACGGTTTGCCACCTGCTCAGACTGAGCTGAGCATATGGGAGGATTTTAACAATGGACAACAGAGGACAAGGTGTGCAGATAAAAAGGAGTCAGTGATGGAGACTGATAGAAAGGAGAGGGGGAGAAAAACCTTACAGGGAGCAGAGGAGCTTGTGCTGCAGTTCAGCAAATGGATAGTAGAAGAAAGAAGACGTCACAGAGTCTGCAGTCTATAAAGCTGCAGGACCATTCCATACAATTAAGTTAGCTTCATATTACCTCTATAATGCCCCATCTTTCAGGAAAATGAATATTTTTTCCATACAACCTTGGTAAACTTAAAAAAAATGAAAAAGACTTTATCAAAATGGACCAACAACACTCAGCTGTACCACACTGGTACACACTGGTTCTCCTTTCTTAAAAATTCAAACTTCGATTTCTTGTCTCTTAAATTATAGTCAGTTAAATGTCTTTCATTTGCCTGTTTGTTACCTATCAAGAGAAATAACCTTGTGTGAAAGGAAACTGACATTGCCATTTTAGACATTTTAAGAACTGCAAGATTAATGGATCATGAAAATAATGATTAAGTGTTGCTGTGCAAGCAAGTGAAAGCTTAAACCAACACTTTCCTTAGCCTCTTAAACCCCACTGACATGCTGACGGATCTCTCCTTATTTCAATCTCATGCACAGCAGCCAAAAATTGATTGTTCAAATCCACAGAACTTTGGTTGAAATTTAAGTTTTTTAAAAACTGAGGTTGCATTTTGGGATGTATTTTATGTACCAGACAAAATAAGCAGTTCTTTGAAAGTTGCAACTATAAAGACTTTGTGTGTTGGGTTTGAGTTTTGAAATCTGGGATGAGAATTTGCTGCAAATTCAGTGCTTGAGTACTCACATTACCTTTTGAAAGAGTACCCAATAACTATAACTTTAACGCCCTATAAATTAGGGAAGCATGTTATCGGATTTTAGCCAATATCCAATATGCAAATATTTCCAAACTCAATATTTGCGTTCGCCTTGAACGGTCAAAGTTTGGACCACATGTTTCATGCATGAAGACACACAATGAACGAATCTGACTGGAGCAAAAAGGCGATCACAAACAGCCTCCACAGAGGGGCATCCACAACCTAATCCAGGTGGTGGCAAGCTCATAGCTGTTTGCTTTGCAATATTAAACAAGATACCAATATGAAGCAGGCAAAACAAAAAAGATGAAGAAGAAAGTTAGGTGCAGTAGCAACTAGCAAGAAAGCACCAGGTGTGGAAAGTAACTAATTCACTAAAATTACTGTAATTGAGTTTTCGGGGCTATTTGTGCTTTTCAAGTACATTTGAAATCAGTACTTTTACTTTTTAAGTAAGTTTTAACGAGAGCAGCCGTACCTTTACTTGAGAACAATACTCTACTTGACTACACAGTACCACATACAGACAAAATGATTTCACATCACATCCCAAAACAGCAAAATCTGGAGCGTTGAATTTTCAGAGTTGATTTTAAAGTGTAATTTTTACTCCATTCCGCCCACTGCTATGTCAAATCTGAGGGGGATGTGTGGGCGGAGTATCCCATCATTGCTCTGAGTGTTTAGGTGTGTTTTAGATGTGTTAAATTGTATTTAGATGTTGCCTTTTCAACAATCCCTTCTTGTCATTTCTCTGATGGATTGTCGTTTTTGATGTGAAACACATTTGCACCTTAAGTGAAGTTATTCCCTGGGTTAGAGTTCCCCCTCTGACTTTAAGTGATGCCAAAGAATGCATTTTTTTATCAGTATGAATTTCCCTGCTATGAGGATGACTCTCTGCTTTGTTCCTGCCAGAGGAGACCCACCTTGCCAAAGATTTTTAAAAGTTTTTGCAGCTCTGTCATATTTTTAAAATATTTAACTTTTTTAAAAGTGTAGTTGAACCAAATGTAGTATTGACCAATAAATGCACTGTAAAAGTGTTACATTTAACTCTATATGAGTGGGATAAACACTGTCAACACATTGCTGTGCGTTTAACTTTACCATAGAGGTGTGATTTTACCTGAACAACCTCAGAATTAACCATAAACTAGATCTTTTTAATTTAACTTTTTACTTTTAACCACGGTAAGTGTACTTTTACTTGAGTAAAATAGTTTATCAATAAATCAAGACCTTTATTTGTCCCCAGTAAGGGTGATTCAGTGTGCAAAAATATGGGGAGCATAAGAAACACAAAAGCCACATAAAACACGTAAGAATACATAAAAACATGTAACAGCACAACAGTTTCATACTTGTGTGCTAATTTAGCATTAATTAAGCATACACCCTCTGTTCTTTCCTAACTTTGTGACTGAATGTTTAATAGATCAGTGCAAAATAATAAAGAGAAACACAGAATTTTGCACCTTGGACTTGTCGTTGCTTATATTCCTGTTGAACCAAACCTGCACCAGAACCTGATGCCAGCACCAACGTATGAACCAAACTGGGACCTCTTCGAACAATTACAGCCCTTAGAAAGTGTATACACAGCTTTGTTAATGTAAGAACACTAAGGTCACTTTCATACCATAGCTGTTTGGCCTGCTGTAAACAAACTCTGGTCCATTTTCCTGGATAATCCTCTTCTTTGGAGTTGTGTGTAAACTCATTCAAACTCTGGTGCAGACCAAACAAGTGATCTCTTACTTAAAAACGGGGATCTTGGTTCATCACGGTGTGGTTCGTTAGAGGCATGAAAGTAAAGCGGACCAACTTGTGGATCACAGGCAGGAAGTAGGATGAAGTGTATGATTAATAGATATATTCATGGGATAAGATACACTCAAATACAAGCTTTTTCATTCCTTCTGCCAATATTTAAAGCCAATATGTCAGCTGTGAATAACACTGGTCATTATTTTGGTAGATACCAATACCATGCTAATGGTGATGTACATCCCTACTAAAAAATAATATGTCAGAGGCCCAGTGTGTTTTCTGTGTTGTGCTGTTCATTCAAGTCCCTGTGATAACTGAAATATCTAGTGATAGTAATGTAACCAAGGATTTTTGTTCCTAACCTTTATAAATATTAAGATAACATCAACACCAAGCTCCATAGTATGAATTAGATGTCCTAGACTTTATTCAACCATTTCAATCAAGTCTTTAATACAAAAGCACAGCATTGTTTTCTTTCCTCTTCAAAATAAAAGTCCCCCAGATGTCATATTATAATCAAACTAAAATTCATAGTTTTATGCCTCTTAAAACACATTAGCTTACAATAATATGGGACTCCAGGAAGAGGTCTACCTGCAAATCTAAAATAATAGCATTTTTATCGACACATCCAAAGCCAGCACTCAATTCTGTAGCTTTTTCCTCATCCTTTAAATTTTAGTAGTGGTTGTTAGCCACCTGACAAAAAAAGACATCCTGCCCAGCACCTTCCACAACACTTAAGAGGTGCAAACTTTTAGTGAGCTGTTTTGTTATCAGCAGGCTAACAACGTCTTATCTCCAGATGCAATTACATTGTTTCATCAATGTCTGGCTGCAAACAGTTGTCTGCCATCAAGTCTTTAATGACTATAAGGTGACTCAGTGGAATTGACTGTTTTTATTCATTTTGGTGAAAATAATTGGATTTCATCTGCATTACTGCAAAGCTTTTTTAACATGGCAGAGTGGAAGAAGATGGAAAGCAAACAGAATCAGGCCCATTACAGAACCTTGGGGAACTCCACAAACTTGGGATGAATTTGAGAAGGTCTAATCTCTAACTGTAAAGAGAATTTCCTGTCCACCCACTGTCTGACTCTGAACCTTTCCATCAGTATATCCTGGTCCACGCTATCAACAGCTGCTTTGAGATCCAATAAAACCAATACTGAGCATTCTCCTACATCACTTTAGAAAAGTTTAGACTAAGAGTGGACATATACTGATACAGGAGAGGGATGGGGATTTGATCTTTTTTGAACTTGAAAGCTTCTTTATGGAAAACTGAGGGGGGGCTGCATGTTAAACAGGTTTTATAGCAGTGAGGTCGTACCCTCTTTTATGAAACTCATCCTCCAAGTGTGCATGTTTTTTAAAATCTGTTGGTTCTGGTGTATTTCCTAATTCAAGAGACAGCTTCTTGATCCTGATTTGCTTTTCAAATCCTCTACAACCAGCTCACACACAACACAAACCTCAATTCCACACTAATTTCTTCTCCCCTCTGCAGCCGTCACTATCTTTGAGCTACCAGGACACAGACATGACACTGCCAGGCTCCCGCTGCTCCACACCATTATACACTGCTCCGTCTTTCGCTTTGAGCTGTTTTTGTTCTCTCGTGTGCGGAAAATGGTAAACAAGAGAGGATAATTCAACAGTGGTGGATTGAAGCCTGAGAGAAGAGAAACACATTTCAGAAGTCTGGTCAGCTCCTTCTAAGGAAGGGCCTCACGAATTCCTCCTGACTGTTTATGGAGGCAGCAGTGACTAAAGCTGCTCTGAGCTGTTGTTGATGTATAAAATTATAAATAAGAGAAGTCTGGGAAGAGTGAGTTTACTGAATCCTTATCTTTAATGCACAAACCCTCTGTTTTATGTCTATGTATAGAGGCATGGTGTCTGCAGGAGGAGAGGGAGGAGGATGAGGAGGGTGGTGCTGCGGTATGGACGCAGTATGGATGCCAGCACTGTTTCTTTTCTTTTTTTTTTTTTTTTTTTTTTTTCTTTTTCAAACAGCACAGCAGGCTATGACACGCATCAGCTGTCTGGAACTGAGCCCAGCGGACACTTAACCCTGCAACCATGCAGAGGCGTGTACAGGGTATTAAAAGAGATGTTCATTCATTCATTTGCTTGTTTATCACTCCAGACAAGAAGGTGACTGCATTCGTTTGGTACAGTTTCATCGTCCCTGGACAAGAAGACCGAGGGACATGTCATTAAATTATTCTGTGATTTCATGAACACTTTAAAACAGATTGTCCATATTAGTGTCCATGATTAATGATGATGAGTGGTAAACTCAAGCCACTGCAGATGTGCAAAACCACTGCTGTCCCCAGAGTGTCTACCTAAAGCTGACTGCAAAAACCCCAGTAGTCACAACAACACCAATATTTAGGCCTAATTTGTGTATCAGAAGTGTCACTTCTGAATCACAAAAATACAGAAATGTCTTTGACTCACAGAAATGTGGGTAATGACTGAAGGCTTCACACTGATTAATGCAGTGTTGGCATTTAATTCACAGCAATGTATGTAGGGAAATAAAGAACGTGTGTCAGAGTTAAGTCAGTTAAGATCACATCAGGAGTTAGATAATATAATAATATATGAAGTTAGATTATTAAATATATGATGAAGCAATGAAGTTAGATGTGAGGGTTTGGAGACATAGATGATTCAAAGAAATACAAGCAGCATCCAAAATTAACAAACTCTAAATGTAGATAGATTTTGTGCATGAGGGCTATCCTTAAAAATGCACCTAAATGCTTGTTATGCACCAATTTAGGATGTAGGACACAAGTTTTAAAATAGGAGATGTTCCCTTCCCAATCCCCAAACTAATCAGGATCATATTCAAGTTATGAATTTCTTCATTACCAATGATCAAAGAAAGGAATTGAAAACCAGGAATATTTACAGACTTCACAAATGATCCAAAATACAGTTTTCTAACACACTTTGGAGCAAGGTTATTTTAGTCAGGAGAGACTTAATACAAGTTTAACAATAATTTAAACATTTTAATGAAAAAGAAAATGTGCAGTGTTCAGCAATTGGACCCCAATGTGATGACTCTTGAAGGGGTAGTGAGGTCAACAGCAGGAATGAAATATCCCAGACTATTATGACCTTCTCTTGGAGGGCAGCATTGAACAACTGTTGCCGTCAGAGTCATCGTTATGTTGTGTTCACACCAGTCAAATCATTAACGAAAGTTAATTACAAGTAAAGTCGGTGTTAAGATGCAAGTAGACGTGAGCTCACTTCACACTGCTTTCATTCAACTGAAAAAATGGCAGAGAACCTCACAGTGTCTGTTTGTGGTACCCCAGGCTTAACCACACAATGTGCCTGTTCTACCTGAACTGGAATAAAAAGGAGCTCGCTCAGAGGAAAGTGAGTGAGGCAGTCAGATTGCGTAAGTTGTGACAGCAGCACAGCAGATACAAAGCAGCAGGCCTCTCAGTGTAGTCAAGCTCTACTGTTGACAGCCAATTGAAATGCCGGATGTGGGAGAAGGAAGCCCCACCCCTCTTGCGCCTTTTGGGCAATGCTGTGAACACAACATTAGAGTAACAGCAGCCGGCCATATTTGAGTCCCGTGACTGGACCTGGGAGCCAATCCAGAGCTAACCCCCCCACCAGCCCCACTCCATCAGCCAGTCAGAGACCTCCAAATTTGTACACTCACGACAAATGTACAAACACACGAAACAAACTGCTGAAAAAAGCTGTACACACAGACAGAGGACTCACACACAAAAACAGGGAATGAACAAAGATCTGCATGACTGACAGAGCACTTACTCGGACACAGAACATACACAGACTACAGAATGAAAACAGCAATAACACACCAAAACAAAGTTTTTGCCTTTTTTTTCTATGTAGATGCTCAGTTTTTGCTGTGATTTGGCTTAGGCCCAGCTCCTACTCCTCCACTTTGTGCATGTCTGAACTCTGCAGAGGGAGGCAGACTCTGAAATGTCACTACTACAGTCACTACTTTCTGCTGTTTACACTTGCCTTGCTGCAACCAGCCTAACTAATATGTGACGAAATTTATGAGGAGTCAGACGACCTTGCAAATGAGCTATTTAATCACTGTGGCCAATAAAAATATGGTTGATTCATTCACCCTTACGCCACCATTGCCAAGACTTTCTCCCATGAGAACAGAAAACTACACCTTTGTTCGACTGAAACTTACCAAGATTCTGTTAAGGTCTTAACAAAACTATGACAGTTTGTTACATTACCTGTGTATTACAAAGGCTTTCTCCTTGTAAATATTAAATATAGGTGACATTAACATTTTATTTGACAACATGGCAGTTTCATTCGTTTCTGCCTGCGTATACAGTATACTGTGGGCTTTGGCTGTGGATGCCTCACTGAAATAATGTAGAGATTTTTCAGACTTTATAGTACTGATGAACTCACTGCACTGGGTGCTTTCTTGTTAATAAATCTTTTTGTTTGTATCATCAAAAGTGTACCTCTAACAGCTTCCACATCAAAGCACCCTCCCTTTCATTGATAAAATGATAGAAATACAAATACCTGCAGAAAAAACAGCTCAGGGCATTACACTGACTCAGGGGAAGCTGAGCACTCTCTCCTTGTCTATTTTCTCTCCGTCCTCCCCCTCTTTCTCTGCTCCACATAAAAGTCAGCCAATCCAGTGACGCTCATCTGTTCCAGTGTGACATGCCGACACTCTGACTTCTGTCCTGATGCAGCTCAGGACGCTGTAGTCATAGCTTACATTGTTGCACTCTGTCCACTCCTATTATTTCTCACCCACGTTGTTTTGCACTGTCCTTGTCCCTCAGTTTGAGCCGGTTAGGACAGAAGAATAGGATGACATATGAGACAATAGAGATTTGTCAACAAGTTTGCATGCATGGAAAAGTCCGGAAACTAAAAATAACCACTCCATTGTACTTAAAAGCCTGGCACTCTTGCTCTTGTATCTCTCTATACATAGGGGTACATTAGGATTATGCTCCTATCAAGTGTCTCTTTGTTCTCCTCTGCAGGCACTGGCTCAGTTAAACACACCAGAGAGCCATTATTCAGGGCTTTTAGTGAGCTTTTCGGAAGGTGACAGGGGACACATTCCCTCCATCCTCATATCAGAGATCATATATCTGCTAGCTCAAACCCTTTTGGCCAGAATCGGATGAACAGCAGCCAAACCTGATTGATTTGTAGGCCTCATTATGTAAATCCAGAAATGAAGGTGCTGCAACAATGAAGTGATGTAGACACAGCTCTGCCTTGCAGACAAACTCTTCCAGTAAAAGAAAATTGGATTTTATGTCAACAAATGTAAACACCTGTGTGTAGCTGCAATACTATGTTAATGTTGATAAATAGAAAAAAATGCAATTGAAGTATGGATGCACCTATCTGAACTTGGTGCTGGATATCAATCTGATACTCTCTTAAATAGCTAGAACAAGAATATGTGACAGTTAGCCAATCCACAAAGTTTACATGCCTGCATGAATGCATTGTGCTAATGCAGAGAGAGCCAACATAGCACAAGGGAGCTATGAAAAGGTTTAGCAGTTTGGTCATACCATTAACAACTTTCAAGAATAGTTGCAGTATCTGTGTACAGTTCAAATAATGCATCTATAAGTCAGTTTAAGGCCACACATTCCTTTGCATTCATTTTTGCATTCAGTTTTCAAAAGCAAATAAAAGTATTTTTTTCAGTATCTTCATTAATGAAAGCAGGGATTAGTGAGAAGTAAGGTGGTAACTGGGATCAGCTGGCCTTCAGCTGATCATGACTGGGTGTATGACTGCCATTCCCTGCTTGAAATGATGCTGAGCTTCATTTAAATAAATGAGTCATTAGGTGCCCTAATACATACATACTTTTTATTTTAATTCAAGGTCAGATTTGCTGCCTTACACTTTAATGATTTTCAGTCTTATCCTCACAGAGAGGATCAATTACTTCACACTGGCAAAAGGGGAAATTTGTCACTGGGTAGATGGACCTGTTAAAAAAAAAATAGACTTTCTCAAAAGGTGAAAAAAGGAAACTGGTGCTACATAGCCAGAGAAATTCCAGAAATGGCCCGTGCCTGCGCTTCTGCCGTAAGGGCTCAAATTAGAGGTGCACTAATTTTGAATAGTAGGGTGAATACCAGTGTTAAAATACAGATACAGATGTGTCTTAAGTACTTCTTTTGGTGTAATACTTTCAGTGTGCCGACATTATCTCTCATGTTTGACCTTAAAAACAAAGCAGAAGGGGTCCTTCAAGTCACTCCGTCTCCCCAGTACGATCTTTCCTTTGCTTCAGCATTAAGGTGTACTAGAAACCAGCAATAAACTGATTAGACATATCAGACAAACCTACAGTTTCATGCCACATTATTTGTCAACAGGGCTGATATTGGCTGATATCAATGTTAAGCTGATGCATAGCTCAAATGTTTCAACTCCCACAGTGCACTGTGTTTGCTGCATTGCTCCCTGACTTTCCCATTGGAAAGGCTTGAATAGCACTTCTGTTGAGTGGCTTAACGTAAACATAAAGCATGTTTCCTTGTGCTGACCTTTCATCAATAATTCATCAATATAGTCTTTAGACAACATATGGGTGTTAAAATCACACAATGAAATCTGCTGCCGTATTCATCAGTGTACAACTACAACAGCAGAATCCCAAGCTGTCCCGGCTCAGACCAGCTCTTCCACTACCGGTGTTACAGTAGGGGGAGTGACCGTTTTAACTGGTGTCTTGCAGATGAATGTTTCTGTTGTTATTCTATTACGACCTCTGCCTCTTTCTAAGGATGGCTCTCTGTGGACAAACAGATAAAATGTAGAAGAACAAGCTGTAGTTCAAAGGGCATCTGAAAAACTCCATCTCATTCCCTGTAGTAAACACTGAGGAGTTTGTAGCGTTGTTCATCCATAAAAAAATCAATATTATGGTGAAACACAGCTGGTTGAAAATCAGCAAATTTCCCCTTTAAATCCCTACATAAGTCAAACTCAATCACAGCAGGGACCAGTTTCTGAATTTGGGTTTAACCTGACGGTCAGCATTTAACCATAAACTGTCAACCTCATTTTCACAAGAAATAAACTGTGAAAAAAATTGCACTGATGATACATGTTTTTGAGATTAAAATAGTCTAAATTTAAAGGTTAAAGGCTCAAAATCTGAAGGAAAAAATATGAAGAGAAAATATATGAGATAGAAAGTTGACATCATAGTTTCAGTCAAAATATGAGATTAAAAAAAATAAAAATCATGAGTTTTAAAGGTCAAAATATGAGATAAAAATCAAAATAACTAGTTTAAATGGTCAAAATATGAGTTCACATTTGAAATAATGAGTTTTAAATTCAAATTTGAGATAAAATTCAAAATCCCGAGTTTGAAAGATCAAAAAATTAAGATGAAATTCAAATAATGAGTTTAAAAGCTCAAAATATGACTTAAAATTTTACATTGTGAAATTTTAATGTCTAAATATTAAATAAAACCTTTAAAATTATGAATTGAAAAGGTCAAAATATGAAATAAAGTTAAAGTCAGGAGTTGAAAAGGTCAAAATGTGAGATGAAATTCAAAATCATGAGTTGAAAAGGTCAAAATATGAGATAAAAGTCAAAATCACATCTTAAAAAGGTCAAAAAACAAGATGAAATTCAGAGCACTAATTTAAAAGGTCAAAATGTGACTAAAAGTTAAAAAATGTGCATCTAAAAGGTCAAAATATGAAAAATACATCAGAACCATAACCAGCCATCAAGTTGTAATTGCGACATGCAAAATTGTAAATCTAAAATAAAAACACAAACTAAAATCTTTTCCCACATTCCTGTCTTTTTATCTAATTTCCTCTCTTTACTTTGTCTAACTTTTATGACTCAGCAAGGATGTTTTAAATCATCGTGGTTAGGTTTACATTTTTTATACTGGAGGAAATCTGCAGACCTAATGCCAGTGAGCCTATTATAACTAAAACATATGATCTGGTGGACCGGGTATAACTGTACCATGGGCCACATTTGACCTCAGGCCTCGAGTTTAGAACCAAAAGTTCTGCCCACTGTAGAGTGAGGTCTCTGTTCATTTATTTTCTTCATAAAACAGAAAAAACAACAGCATTTCTTAACACTGCAACTCTCAAATATCACACAAAAACATGCTTATCACTTCGCCACATTTGCTCATTCGTGTGCTCTAATGGGCCGCACTGATTGTCCCTCCAAGATTCATTAATACTCACTAATTTCAGCGTCAGTCCTACTGTACCCATGATTGAAAAATACATACAAAAACTGTGCTGAAAACCCGTTATCTACTGTGATTTCACGATTAAACTAACACTGAACAAGAGAACTCTAAACATGGGAATAGTATTTCTTCAAGGACAAAACCTAAACAATCAAACAACTCAGAAGCTGTTCAGTCTGTATTTTCTGCTACAAGTACTGTAAAATAAACCCTTCAACTATTATGTAGGCTGTAAGGAGTTGGAACACTCAAAATGAATAAATCTGGTGTTAAAGCATGAATGACCTTTGTAGTCGGTCAAAAGCCTTGTTTTCTCTTTACTTCTATTCTCCCACAGACAGAAACAGGCCCGCTCTAATCCTCTACACTCCATACTGAAGCGTCAGAGAAAAGAAAACCCTGAAGACGCCAATAAATAAATCTGAAAGTGAAACTCTGGAGGCAGTTTGAAATAACATTTCTAGCGCTGAAGTAAATTCAGCATCTATTTGTTGCTTTGATGAAAGATCTTTTGAAGAAGCACAGAGGCTTTTTGGAAGTGTAAATTCTGGGTGGCTTATTCAATATAAATATTAGACGGCAGCACATTAGCATGATCAGCGGAGTAGTAGAAAATACTCTGCTGCTTTACTCTTCAACAGGGGGAGTCTGGATTTACTCTGGTTACTGTGTGGGTATCTGAGAAGCACAATTAACTCTTTTTTAAAACACATCCGTAGTCGTTAACCCCATGACCTAAAGGAATAACAGTCAACTCTGGCAAAACTATTTTCGGGGGACGCAGAGATATATTTATAAGTTCACTGAGTATGATTCCTTCACTTTACAAAAAAATGTGTTGTTTTTTTCCCAAGAGGTTAAACAATTTACCAGGCATGGAGGCGATGAATATCACTAGTTACTTAGTCCTGCAGACCTCAGAGTCTTGAGGAGTCATGCACTGAGCTAAGAGGCTAGCTGCGTCCCTATCCAGTGATGTACTATCAGCTGAATAAACCTTGTGGATCAAGCAACCAAGTGATGATGAGTCCTTCACGAACGAGCCTGTTTTACAAAACGGCTCTTGTATGTGAGCCACAATAGCTAGCTCCCATTTAAGTGCCAGTTCTCTTTCCTCAGTCCTTTTTTTGTTATTCAATCCATATTTTAATTACCAAACTGTTGAAGAGCCATTTGGGAGCCAAAAAAGCAGTTCCACTGAGCTTAACTAAACGATCTGGATCTTTGAAAATAGAATAATCAGAAAGTTTTTGTTTTTAAGATATGTTGTAGGGACATTTAAGAAGGAGAGACTACTATGAACACTTTAAATACATCAAATCCCAAAAAAATTGAAAAAACAGACACAAAAAATTTGAAGACATGAATTAAAATACGGGCTGCACGGCAGCGCAGGGGTTAGCGCTGTTGCCTCAAGCAAGAAGGTCCCTGGTTTGCCCCGGTCAGGGCCTTTCTGTGTGGAGTTTGCATGTTCTCCCCATGCATGTGTGGGTTCTCTCCAGGTACTCTGACTTCCTCCCACCACCAAAAACATGCTCATTAGGTTAATTGGTGACTCTAAAAATGGCCATAGGTGTGAATGTGAGCATGTCTGGTTGTCTGTCTCTACATGTCAGTCCTGCGGTTGACTGACAACCAGTCCAGGATGTACACCGCCTTTCGCCCTATGACAGCTGGGATAGGCTCCAGCGTCCCCGCGGCCCAACGGGATAGAAAATGGATGGATGGATGATTTAGAATACCTTAAATGAAATCTACAGTCAGCTAAATAACTCTATACCTCTATTCTGATGTCAAGAGTATTTAATGCAAACTTCCATAACACTTTTTTTACAGCAAGAATTATCTCCTTGAACTAGCAGTGTCAGTTCAGGTCAGGTGTGGGAACATACACTGGTTCGGCACTTCTTCATGTTAAGCATCTTGTACTCCTCTGGCCTCCTGATGGCCATCATCCAGGCTTTTAACTGGCACCTGCCCCATCTCTCCAGGTATCCTCCCAGCTGACCCCACCACCCTGTACACGACTGCCCCCCAGCATCTAAACCAGCCCAACAGTTCCTGGGCACCCAGTATGTGGTTAGCTTGATCAGGTATGGGAAAATGCACCACGTGCCTGTAAAAGCACAGCCGCCATGCCGTTCTGTATAAAGCAGCGGACCCTTCCCATCCCCGTTCTCCTGAGCACATCTGCATTAGATGAACGGTCTTGCCAGGCATACCCAAAAATGTGCCAAAGAGACATCCAGCTAGGAGTCCAGCTAGCGCCTCTGGCCATCAGAACGCCTGGGCCTCACAAGAGTATAGCAAGACCAGGAGGACCAAGGACCCAAAGAGTTGGACTTTGTCCACATACTTAGATATTGGGAATGCCACACAGTTGACTCAATGGGCCCATCACCCCATGTGCATGCCCAAGTCTGCAACTCATCTATCCCTTGCTGTCAGCAGGTAGCTGAACTGCCTCTCACCAACCTCTCATCATTCACAGACACAGATTCGATGGCGGCATCTGAGGCATTACCAAAGAAGACGAGATGGCCCAGGAGACAAGCCCCCACAAGGACATCATAGGGTCCCCACAGGGGTCACAGCATCATCAGCAAAGTCCAGATCAGTGATCTGGACATTGCCAAATGACAATCCCCAGTTTGTTCGTTGCCCGTTATGTAGGGGCTGCTTCAACCCAGAATCAACTCAGAAGAAGTCAGAGATGGAGCCACAAAACTTCACAGCACACTCTGTACCAGAATATAGGGCAGACAGCAGCTGAATGAGCAAATGTGGGATCCTGTAAAGCTCCAGAATCCTCCAGAGGGCATCTCTACTCACTGAGTCGAACATCTTCAGGAAGTACCCCTCTATTGGATCCCGAATACACCTGGTGCTTTCCTGGCCTTCGGCTTGTTCACCTCCTGTTGAGTCCCCTCAACAGTTGGTGGATCACAGCTTACAGGTGGGTCCACACTCACCGCGTCTGCAGCATCAGGAGCTAATGCAGGAGCTAATGACTGGGAAGATCTACCTGATACAACTCCTCAGAGTAGCCAGACCATCACTCCTTGTTATCTGACACCTCTATCAGGGTAGTGCCATCAGATGCCCCTACTGCAGAGCAGGGTAGAGAGGATACAGCTGTCTTGAAGCCCTGCAGTGTTAGCCAAAGGAATAAAGGGATGTACTAAATGTAAAATTTAGGGCTGATGCCAATATTTACACTGATTTTTAAAAGAACATAGTAATTTTGTTGTAAGACCCCCACTGTGCCAATGTTTGACCATGAAAGCAGATTAGAGTTTGTCCAACAGGTGACGTCTTCTGTCCAATAAAATACTACTCTTTAATTTGGCAATTAGGTGAACTAGAGCCATGATTAAATTGACTGACTACAAGAGAGAAACATCTGTAACTGAGATCTTTTCATGCCTCATTATTTGCCAATGTTAGTCAACAGGGCTGATACTGGCCAGTACAGGTGTTCAGCTGATGCATTGGTGCATCTGTTATTCCTCAGATGGTGTAAAAAAAAAAACATTGTTAAACTCAGGATTTCAGTGATTAAAAATGGCAGCATACATACGTAACAACTATATTTTACACATCTATTAGACCACCACCCAAAGTAAGGTTTATGCCACAGCTGCCCTAAATTAACAGCATTGGTAATTACCAAAATCATTTTTTATGTTTCTGAAATGGTTAATACACCAACATGTAGAAGCTCTTTAACCCAAATGATATTTTTAATGCTAAAATATAATTATTATTGTTATCCATGAATTTTCAAATTTACTGATTTACAAAAAAATGGAAAAAATAGTAAAGTACATTATTAATCTTGATTAATATGTTAAATTATAGTTATTTACTTGCATTCCTGAACAGAAAAATTAGTTTTAGTGGTTAAAAGTTATGCTTGATTAATTTCTGACTTCTCAGAGAAGTCCAGTGAGCCGGCTCAAATTTGGGTGAATTCAGTTTGAAATCCCTCATTCCTGTTCAAAATGGTAAAACGTCAAGAGATTACTGAAAATGAAAGAGTCTGCATTAAAGCACTTGATGATGCTGGATGGTCAAATATCAGGTTAAATGCAAACCCCTGATGTTTGTTGTGTCATTCTTTATCATTATTTAAAGATTTTAAAAAATTTTTACACTTGACAAAAATAAATGCCACACATAAATAGCGCTCAAAAAGAAATCCTCTTCTTTTGCATTCATTTTTAAAGATCAGATCAGATCGAAAATATCAAAATCTTCATTCATTTTTAGGAGTTTTATGCTTTCAATGCTAGTTCAAGCAAAGGAACCTCCTGATTTTTGTCATGATAAATAAACTGAAATATCTTCATGTTCTGCATGCAAATTGCGTTTTTCTTGAAAGGGATTATCACAGCCTCAAATTTGTTAATATGTGAACAACAACTTTGATTTTTATGTGTTGCTTTTTGTTTTAAATCTTAAGATTTTAATAAATTGTTACAATGGTGTCCCTATAGGAAACCAAGACAAAGCATGGAGTCCCCCCCTCCCCCCCCCATGCCAAATACGGGAAAATGGCTGACATTTGGTGACAGAAAATAAAGCATATTTGAAACAATGTCTCTTGAATGAAAACCTAGTATCATAGAATGCATCTTTTGACTGCAATGGCTGGGGGAGAAAATGTGTGTTTTGATGGGTTTCAATGGGGTATTTTTGGTCACAAGCATCCTAAGTGTATAGAAGCAGTGTAGAGAGCTTGTGTGTTACAGGTTCAGGTATTAAAATGTTAAAATTCAAACAAAAACGGGCCAAAAATGTGCAAAATTGCTTCAGCCCCCTCTTTGTGTTAAAGTTATTGCTATTTAAAAATCATTGTGGATGTGTTAGGTATATTTAAAAATATGGAAGGGCTAAGACAAACTGAAAGTATTTCTGAGAGGCTCAGAACTCACAGTTCTGTTACCAAATTTTCTCAATCTATTTTTGTTATGGATAAGAGAAAAGAATAAAGGAAATGTTTGTCTAGTATCATCTCCATATATTTGTTGACTAAGGTGCCTGATTTGTACAGTTTCTGCCCTAGGTTCAGGATCCAGGTACAAAATCTGGGTTCATTTCATCACAAAATAACACATGAAAAGCAGAGCTCATTACAGATTCATGGTATATGAAACTGTAAGAATATTTTCACAGAGAAATATTCCTTTGATGCATGGAGCAATCAGATGAACCTCGCTCAGGCAGACGGGATGACTGGAAGTCAGACAGCTCAGTCAGGTTCTGCAGGCAATCACAGTCCCATTAAAACCACCAAAAGTAAGTCGTATTTCACTTCAGCAGCGAGCCCAGAGGCAACACTGGCCTGTCAGCTGTCAAGCTAGAAAGCAGAGAGAACATGTGGCAGAGGTAGAGATAAAAGTGAAGGTAGATACACATACTGACTCGCCATGGGAGCATCATACAAATGAAATGTAATGATTATGTTTCTTCACACAGTGTTTTTGTGTGAGAACTGTTGTCCCCCAGGTTGTACCAATACAGCACAGTATAAAAAAATGCATCTTCATGTTTGAGCTGGTTTTATGTATTGTTACATTTTTGAAAAACAAGTTTGGTAAATATGCCTGAATATTTTCAGAAAAAGAACCAGTGGCCTTGAATAAAAGCGTCTTGTCCTGATGTAACCTAGCACACATACATAGATTTATCAGACTGAGGCTCATGGGCCTCTCCTGGGCCGTGCATATCAGATCAGGCAGTGGAGGAGTTTAGCTGCGTGCTGCGGCTGTGATGGGTCTGGGGATTACTAAGTCATTTGACGTGTCAGACTGTGGGTGAGAAATGGCAGGTAGGGATCAAAGGAGGACATCAGATAGTGACAGGGCAGCTGATGGGACTGCATACTGGGCTGGGATAAAAGTCTTATATGAGTAAGATATTTGTTCTGCTAAATCTAAAACATACGATTTAATTAAACAAAGAGGAGGACAGGCTGAATAATAAGCTGAAGCGACAGCTCCCTGTGGAGTTTTCTGACCTCTGCTAACACAATGAAGCTGTTATTCTTTGTCAAGGTCCCCCAAGGACAAACACTGGTGACTCAAAACAACAGTCCTGCCAATGGCTTCACATTATTCCTCTGATCTACAGGTGGTGGTAACACAGGAAGCTGTGCTGCAACACTCCAGCAATGGCAGGGAAAAAAAGGAGACTACAACCTTGTAAATATGGATGGAAACAACACAGCCTTTCCAAAACTTTAGAGTTCACCTTTGAAAGTGTTTTTGAGAGAGGAAATGTATTCACCACATTTCTTAGATTTCATGGCTACACGCAATGCATCTTGGTGAGTCACTATGTTTACATAACTTCTGCGATTTCTGGAGAACTCCACAAGACCCCATTTACTTTAATTAAAAAGCAACATGGAGAAGAAGACAGGCGATCAAATAGTTTTATAGGAAATTAAAACCTCCAATTCTTTCAATTCAAAAAGTTTACATATTGATCTACATTATGATATACAATGAACAAGAACAGAGGAAAGTTAGTACTTTACAGCTCTACATGGACCTGTATGCAGCAGTTATCAAAAGAAAATTTCTATGATATTGACCTGAAGCGTACGGAGAAAGCTACACAGAATTTGTTTGAAGACAACAAGGTGAATGTTCAGGAGGGGCCGAGTCAAAGCCCAGACCTCAATCCAATTGAGAATTGTGGCTGGACTTGAAAAGGACTGTTTATGCCTGATCCCCATGCAACCTGACGGAGCTGGAGCAGATTTTGAAAGAAGAATGGAGTAAAACTGCAGTGTCCAGATGTGCGAGTCTGATTGAG
Source organism: Cheilinus undulatus (assembly GCF_018320785.1). Taxonomy (NCBI): domain Eukaryota; kingdom Metazoa; phylum Chordata; class Actinopteri; order Labriformes; family Labridae; genus Cheilinus; species Cheilinus undulatus. Next base: position 17,318,875 of record NC_054865.1, read on the forward strand.
ACCTACCCATGCAGACTTAATGCTGTGATTGCAGCCAAAGGTGCATCTAGTAAAGACTGACTTGAAGGGGGTGAATATTCATGCAACCGCTATCAGCATAACTTTGTAGAAATCTGTTTTCACTTTGATATTAAAAAAGTTTTTTTGAAACTCTGTTCTTTCAGAAAAGCTAAATTATATTTCCAATGTTTGATTTATAAAATCAATAAAAGGGGAAAATATCCAAGGGGATGAATGGCTTGTATGTGCACTGTATCAGGTAAAAACAGGAGATTAAACTATTCAAAATATTCTGGTTAAACTTCAAGCAGACCTCACATAAAACAGCACTGCAATGAACCCATCACTAAAATTTCATGAAAATCATTTATCCATGTAGGCGGCCTCTGCACAGGGTCGAGCCTGCAGTCTGTTATTGAAAGGGCTGATAAATCACAGGGACCAGGGTGAAGAAGCTGCTTGGTCACCTGTGACTGAGTGGGGTGGAAAAAAGACTTAACATAAGAGGTCTGTATCAGTGCTGGGGAAACCACATGGCTTTCCCTCTGGCTTCTAATTGGGTCCTCAGAGAGACTTCAGAGGGAGTCAAAGCTCATCCTGCCAAGTGACAGACATATATGTCCCATGCTCACCCCCTGCACAATGTCAGACCTTACTATTCCCATAGCAACGCACTTAAAGGTACATGTGGCTTTTTTTTAATGTACATATAACTGTCAAAGTTATGGTAAGGTTCAACATCCAGTGCAACTTAAAAACCCATAATGATGATCTCCATTTATTGTGCTGCTGCTTTCTCTTAAATGTTGCAACCTGTTGCCCTTCTTCTCTATGTGACTGCTTTGTTAGGCACAGAGAACGACAAGAGCATACTAATACCAAGGCTGATGAATAATCATGAAGACTTTATGAGCTCTGAGTCTTTGCACTGGGTGTAAGATATTTTTTTCTGTTCAAAACTAAACGCCAAGGAACATCATTAAAATGCAGACAGCAAAACTCTCCAACACTCCTCTGTTTGTCTAATGACACTAATCAAGACAAATGAATTTACTTTAATTATGCCATGTCTAATGTCTACACATGACATCTTACTCCTTTAGTTTTTAAATGTATGCCATTAATGGACTATTTTCCTGCATATGGCATTTACTTCTATGTCAATAGTGACAATGACAATGCAGTACATAAATCACAGCTAACATGTCAAACTAAATTACACCTGAAGTGTATTAACACGAGCAACATGCAAAATATGCAGACCCCAGGGAATTACAGAGGCTTTAAGTGACATAACAAAGACATATTGCAGCAGTTGCTCAATTACTCGCCGCAAGAACCAATAAAGGAAAACATTCGTACACCTGACCTTGATCAAACATGCAGAGTGGTGAGCATTTTATTTCATCTCATATGCATTATTAAGATTAATTATTACATGCCCAGGGGCTTATATTTTTCAGTATTTCACAGAAAAATGCAAAACTGTTGAAACTAATTTGAAAAACGCTGATTATTTTGCAAACTTCTGAGCTTTTGAGAGTCCCAACCTGACATTATGATCCCGAGCATCCTCTGAGCTTGCTTTTTGGCTTCGGTGCAGCAGAGGTTAGCTGAAGCAGGAGGAGGATGGAGGGAAGAAGAGGACAATGAGGGATAACAAGGTGGGATAAGCCTGTTAAGCCTCCAGGATCCCCTCTGAAATCCACACTCGAGTCAAGCGCAAGAATGTCAGAATGTATGTAATGCAATCACAATGGTGTCACTGCAAGCAGCAGGACACAAAGGAAGGCGATCATGTTTTACCTGGAGATAATGTTTGGGCTCTATCATCCACTGAGAATGATACTGGGAGCTGACCAATTTTGTCCTATCTCCATGTGAAAAAACAAGTGATGCAATCATTTCAATAGACAAAAACAAAAAAATAATCAAATAAAAGCTTCACAATAACATATGAACAATGAGTTAATATGACTGATGAAATATTATGTTGGTTCCAACTTAATCCTTTGATTACTTTAATTTTTAATTGATAATTTTCATATGATTAACTACTGATTAGAATAAACAGTCTATTTGAATGTCTTTGGGGGCTCTGGGAGTTTCTGATAGACCATGTAAACCTCTGAAGATATTTTACACTCATAACCAATTAATAATCTATGAAGAAAACTAAAACTACAGGCAGATCAAAAAGATCTCAGTTACTCAGAGACTAAGGATTACATCAGCAGCTGATATAAATCACTAATATTAACCTGCTGTGTGCTGATATCAAAACCCACATGTAACATATAAAGGACAACATTTGTCCAGAAACATGTGAGCTAAACTCATAGCTTTTAACTCTCTTGGCACTGTTCGCAGCACTACAACCAAATCATTCTGTTTGACAGTGCATAAGCTTGTAAAGAACTTGCAATTAGAAAGCTTTTTGATTCATGAATAGTATCAGTGGGCTCTTATTAATACTCATGCTGGATGCTTGGGTGGTAGTGAAGCAAGAGCACAGTACTAACTAAAGGCAGAGCTGGTGACAGCAGAAGGAGGAAGAGACGGGAAACCTTGCAGTTTAAACAGACTTCATTTGGAGGATGCTCATCAGGTGATTGAACAATGATGCACGTCAAGTGTAAAATCAGCACAACCTATGCGATCATCCTCACTAGTTTGTAGGTGTCACTTCATTATTTGTCACAAAAAATAAACACATGGCAGGAGTATTTAAAAATATGTCTTTTCATAGCTTCTATGGACAAACTGGAAACTCTATGGTTTGGTCTTTCTCTATGACGACTCATGTTGCTGTGGCTCTTCATACGACACCATGCCATCTTATAACATTCCATGAAATACGATACAGTATGAAACAACACAATTTGACATGACTTGTAATGATACACTACAATACGATACAATGCAACATGACAGAATACAATAGTATACAATCAATGCTGGGAAATATGTTGCATTAAATACTAGAGGTGTAATGATATATTGATTGGTTGATTGATGGTCCAATCAGATCGATGGAAGGTCAAAACATTGATCTAAATCGATGCTTCATGCTATGCTTTTATTTTGAAATCAGCTGCTCTCTTCATATCCCCCACCCCCTTGCTCTTGTGATGAGGCTGCTCATCACAAGAGCGTCTTCAATAATAAAATTTTGCTCCAGTCTAAACTCTCCATTTATTAAAATCAAGGTAGCAGTAAATACAAAATAATAAAAATTCATCACTATGACATCATATGCCCCATATTTAACCTTATTTAAATCTCATAAGATGAATAAACTACAAAAATGAACTATCTGCCACATTAATAAGCCCCTTTGTAAAGTTTGGCGGGCTGATATAGAGCAGAAATGTATGTTAAAGTCCATATGTGTGTAAATAAGTTTAAGGAAAAAAATCTAAAATGGGAACACAGACCAAACATTTTGATCATTATTGTAAAGGATTACAAAAAAAAGTCCATAATGGTGCTTTAGAGTGATCTGGGGATTTGAGGAAATAAAAATGTTTGGCACTGGAAATGTTTGCTGTTTTAAATCAACATTTTTAACACAAATGTTCATAGTTGTGTTCCTAATTTAAAGGTAATCAGGTCTTTGTTGTTTTTGTTAGAGATTTTTTTTAATACAGAGACCTGTCTATAATTTAACTGCAGAAACACTTTATTTCTGTAACTATGTGAAATTTTTGCATAAAATCACCTGATATCGATCCTGGGCCCTCTATCGAATCAAATCGAAATCGTATCATGGCAGATTTTGTGATATCGGAAAATATCGTATCGTTGTCCAAAACATCTATATTATCATATCGGGATGAAACTGGTGTTTACACCCCTATTAAATATGATACATGACATAATACAACAGGATACAGTACAATACATAAAAACCATGCAAACAACATGATGCAAAACTACAAAAAAAATGTACCATGCAATGTGAAATTAAACAACAGGATAGGATAGGATAGGATAGGATAGGATAGGATAGGATAGGATAGGATAGGATAGGAAAGGAAAGGATAGGACAGGACAGGATAGGATAGGATAGGATAGGATAGGATAGGATAGGATAGGATAGGATAGAGGAAGATAAGATAGGACAGAGCAAGATAAGAGGATTAAGGCAGGAATCTATATGATATGATACCCAACAACACAGGACAAAAAGATGCAACTGAACATTATTCTTATGGGTGTTACAAGTTCACAGGTAAAGTGAGATTTAACTATCATAAGATTTCTCTTTAAGGTGAAATCTCTCTTGCAAGCTCAAGAGGCCACATAGATACTGAGCAGCAGTAACCATGACATAGCACAATACTTGGTAGAAACTGCCAACATAATATACTGTACAGGATGTTGCAGACACATCTAAATCATTTGTGTTTTGCAGCTTATGAGGAAATGGAGCACAGCTGTCCTCTGACCCGTTTATCACCACTCCCCCAAACACCCCAACAGAAGCATCTGTTTAGCTTACTATCCCATTAACACACAACAGGCGAACGTCACTCACTATCTTATTAGCAAAGCATTACGAGATTCAACAACATTTTTTTAAGTTACCAGAATTTTATCCAGCTCATCAAACCAGGGGAATTAGTTTTTCTTATTACCAAAACCTCCGCTTTTAGCAAAATCTCTGCTTTACACACAGCTGTGAGAGACTTTCCACTGTTCCTACTTACAGATGTTACAGTTTAAAGAGTAACCATGTAAACTGGCAACTTAAAGCTGTCTGTGATGTTATGTTAAAAATGCCAAGAGAACTCCCAAATACATTTCTGTTCATTTACTCATTTATGTCACAACTAGCTCATCAGATATCTTATTGACAAATAACACCATTTAAGACCAGTTAGCATGGTCACAAGTTAGACCATAACACCTGAAGAACCTTGGTAGCCCATCTTGTGTATGTTCAGAGTCTGTTCATTTCTATATTTTTGGGAGTGGTGTCAGACTTTTGATAAACATGCTCATCTGCCTAAATGTCGATGAGGCATTTGCTTTTCCAAGGCATCCCTCGACTCTTTCTGTACATCGGTACAAGCCCCTATGGCATGAACGTTTTCAGCTGTAGGATCATCAAAGTGCAGGAGCCCTTCATCTGAAGTGAGATCTTTTTTCAATTCGTCATCATGTAAGAGAAGAGAATTTTAAGATAAATCAGGCACCAATCAGGTACGTTTCAGAGCAAATCTGGTGCCCAGTCTCAAAAAGGTTGCATTTTTATTCCAAAACACTCTACATCTGCCTACTTAAAGGCCGATGTAGTGAACTTTCAGGCTCCAAAATTAATAACTTGCTGCCCTAGCTCACTCTTCTCTAGAGGAGCAGCCCACACACTGGGAGCAACTGTTCAATAAAATGACCACTGCTTGAGGTGTTGGGGAGAAATATTAAAAAGGTTATGACTTGTTCATGCAGTTCAACACAATCTGCTGTCTTCAATGTTTCTCATGCATGAAAAAAACATAGCTGATTCCTCCCTCTGTGACCAGAAAACGGTTCACATCACTCCTCCTCCTTTTATGAGACACAGAGAAAAAGAACAGAGGAAGTCTTACACATACAGTATGCAGGTGATGGTAACAAAAAAACATGTCATGACTGCTTCATAGTGTTTACCTGAGCTGAATACCAGGTCAAACAGGTCTGAGCTTCAGCGCTGCTCATGCTTCACATCACAAGGATCGTGCATTCAGCCTTGGCACTGCTCATAGTCAAAACAAACACAGAGATCAGCACCTCCTGCAGCAGGCAGCATGATGGATGAGCTCACAAACAAAGGCCTCGCTACATCCTCAATTCAACACAACACTGCAGGGCCACAAAGCTGTGACACTCTGCAGCTCCCAGCATCAGAAGGCAGTGAAGGAGGCTGTATGCGTGTCTGAGAGTCCCTGTTTGTTTTGAAGATATTTACACCAGTGAGCTACAGTCACCAACATCTTACATGTTTCCAGTTATCTTTTCTGCTCTGAAAATACATCAGATTATTGCTAACCTTTTCTACTGGAGTGTTTAGGGTAACCCACTGGTATTATTTATCTAAGAAATAACACCTTTGTGTGCTCATACATCAGCTTTCATTTGGTTACTTCAGTGTTGCATCAAAAATAAGGGATACAAATATGAGAAAAAAAGACTAGGTTTAAACCTAGTATATGGCTGACTTTTTTTTAACCATTTTTTACCTTTATTCTAATTTTACCACCAAAGAGGGTCCTGTTTATGTAAGTGAATGAAATCTCTACTAAATCAATAGAAACAACCTCAGATTTACTTAATGTATTGACAGGCCAGAGTTGGCCCGGGACCCATAGTTTGGGCAGCCTTGATATAAATTAATGATATTTAGGGGAACAGTGAAATATTTCTACCATTGTAGATATTTATTTAAAATTTTAGGATTTAACACTTCTATATGTATCATTATTCATTCCATTGTATCATTAGTCCTGACTGATGTTTATCATGTAAATGAAGATTTTCTTTGGATGTCTCAAACAAAGAGTTGGTCACTCTTGAGGGTAATATTTGAGTTAAATGGTACAAAATAAACCTTTTACCTGAACTGATCTTACAATACATAATAGTCCATCTAGTGTGATGAAGCATTGTTCAACCCCTAACTGTAACTGTCTCCTCCTCATCGCTCTCTACATCAGGGGTCATCAACAACACCTGTACAAGGGCCAGCTTTTCCTTGATGAATGCTTTGAGGGGCGGACTGTCAAATAAATGAAAATAAATATACATTTTGGTCTAATTGACAAAGTTTTTTAAAAAACATTTTTTTAATCAAATACCTGCCATTTTTAGCTTCTAAAAGTGAGATCAGTCTCTTTACCTCAGCCAGCCACAAGGGCAAGGGGGCGATTGAGATATTTTAGCTGAATATTTCTTGGGCTGTTATGCTCTTCATCACTGAGTTTGATGCTAATATGCTGTGTTGTGATTGGTGAAAAAAAAACAACTGAATCTCAGGCAGATAAACACCTCAAGTAAAAAAAAAAAACAACAACAAAAAAAAACATTTTAATCTAGAATGAACTGGAACTGATAAGTATTTGTTTATCATGCATCTTATATGATAATAATGGCTGAAATGTAGAATTCGGTAAAAAAACATTCAACCAATACTGATAAAATTGTTTCAACCTCAATTGTTTTGGGTTTTTTTAATAGCTATAGGGAAATTAAAAACAGATAACATACCTGTTTCTGATTATAATCATGTTCTGGGGGCTGGGTTCGGAAGACGTGGGGGGCCTGATGTGGCCCTCAGGCCTCCAGTTGATGATCACTGCTCTACATGCTGTCTGTCGTATATTGAGCCTGTATGTTAAGTGCAGACACGATTGGCTTGTTAAAAAAACAACAGAGCCTACAATATCAGTGAAGAATGCTTCATTTTATAAGTATAACTTCAAGTAGAAGTTACAGCAGATGGTGGTGGTCGAACGAGGATTGGGAATTATGGTGACTGATACTTGTATCAATATCGTAAAGCCTACAGGACTTCAGAAAAACACCTGAGTCTGAAGCCTTGGGGGCAGGTGCAAGTTAAGTCTGAAGGCACAGCTGTGTACCTGGCACAGACACACCTCATCCTCGTTAACGCTGTCTGGTGCGATGAGGCAAAAAAAACTTGGTAAAAGCACGGACAAACTTTCTTGAAGCACCTGCAACATTATGCTGCACTGTACAGCCGTGTGTTGAGCTAAATGAATTTTTGTTTTTTGTTTCAGGTGGCCGCTTCGACAGGCTTGTATTGTTTGGGAGGGGGCAGCGAGTGTTTGTGAAGTGATATGTCTTGTGCCATGCATTAGTGGTCCCCCCGGAATATTCTCCTCAAACATACATTCCTCTTTCTCCATAAAACACTATTTCAGTCAAATTAAATCAATTTTTTGTGGTATTCCGTGTTTATAAGTAGATTTCATTTTTATTGGCCGAATCTGTTAACGCAGAAATTATAGGGTCCTGTACGCTCCGTGAACCGCCATTAGATTTCACTACTGCTTCACTGACTAAACTCTGTACGGCTCTGAAAGTATCGTCACTCACTCATTCAGGCAGGCAGGCACATACAGGCCCATGTGTAGGGTTGACCCCGGCGGTCAGCCAAAAATGCAAACTATGCCCTAAATGAGGAACGAGTAAAAGGTCCTTGGATAGTAGCTCCATTAATGCACTAGCATGACAACATACCGTGTCAGTTGTTCTGCTATTGCTGTATTTTGTGTGGTCCTCAACATATTAGAGGTTATTTAAAGTGAAACATGGCGATGTTTGTTTTTAAAAACTTAATACTGACTGGTCAAATGTCAACAACATATGCAATCTCATCATGGAGTCTATTTAATTTCTTGGTTACAAAGTAAGGAATACCTGATAAGAATAAAACAGACTTTAGGATTCATTATAAGAACTGTCATGGCATTATTATGGTCTCATAACTGTACCCAGCTTCTGTTCCTAGCAGTAAGTACCCGTTAGCATAGAAACCACTTAGAAGTAATAATGCAAGACTGCCTTTAGCTGCACAGAAAACAAACAAATTAAGAAGATAACAGGGGTCCTGTTAAAGGCTAAAAGATATGTTCAATCCAAAACCCTGCTTATTAGAAGCCATCTTCTGGGTGAGGTTTATAATATTACTAGAGGAGAAAATGCAAAAAAATACATAGTGTACCACATATTGTTTAAAAAATGTGCAGAAAGCATCAGTCTCAAAATATGATACTGTCTTCTTTGATACAATACTCCAACATCAGCAGCACCTGTTGAGGAATTCTGGGTAAAGACAAGTTCAGTTTAAGGCCCCCCTGCTTCATGCTAGACTGCTTGTACAGACTTCCAAACAAAACCCAGCTAGTGAAGGTTTAGCCCAAGAGAAGGAGGCCAGACAGACAATGTGCTCTGCTTTTAGACAAAGGGTCCTATTTTTGACAGCATAAAGTGTGGAGTCTACAGCACATGCTGCACAGCAATTTTGGATCATATCAGTCTACTTTTTATTCTAGACGGCACATAATCCCAGCACAAACTCAGACATAGAGCACAAATAGGATGGATTATGTATCCTGATTATAATTGGGTGTGTTTTTTGGTGCAACATGAATTTAACCAATCACAGAATATCTCTCATTCCTTTAAAATGTTATTGTGCCTGCCAGCTGGTGTGTTGGTATTTTACCCCACAGATGTAAGGTTTGTAGGCCTCTATTTTGACACTGTATAGTGTGTTGTCTATACTACACAGTAATTTGGGTTGTGTCAGTCTACATTGCTATCTAGAGGGCACACACCGCAGGTCAGAGCATGGAGGGTGGGCTATGTGCCTACATTTTATGAGCAACATGAATCAAACCAATCAGAGCAACATTTCAAATTCGCTTTAAGATCTTGGTGCACCTGCCAACTGGTGCATTGGTATTTACACTGCAGATTTTAGTTTTTATTCTTAAATAGACCAAACTCCAGTCTGCTTATAAAGCCTCACACTGTTGCTGTTGTCAGATTTAAGTTATAGCTCACTGAAGTGTTCCTTCTGCATCAGAAATGATTAAAAAAGATTACACTATGTTTAACCCTCAGAGTCCTGCGCTATTTTTTAACCAATATGTCTCACCTGGGCTTGTTTTCTTAAAACGCCTGTTAAAACATCAACCCTGTGGTACACAGCCAAGCTTTAAACATTTTTTTATTGAGTCTTGAAAATATCCAGCAGTCCTTGTACTCTTTTTGTATTGGCGCTATTGGCAGTTCCTATCTGCAGTGACAGAGAAGGCCACATCACGGCTATCCACCTCTCTGTCTCTCCATTATGAGCTGTCTATACCATCTCCTGCATGATCAAAGAGTTAAGACATGCGACAAATTATGATGCAACAACGGAACAGCCTGCCATTGGTTGCCTGTCAACAAAAGCATTAGCGTTTAGCATTAGCAGCCAGTGGCAGAAACTATCAAAAAGGGATTCAAAAATGAATTAAAAAATGCTCAATATCGGATTGAGAGGTGTGGATTTAATCTTTAAAGACCCCGGAAGGTCACCCAAGTTCCATGCTCACTAGAAAAGCTCCCATATGGAATTTGAAAAAATGGTTAGCCTCACTGGAAAAGCAAAATGGCGACCTCCCAGAGGGAATAAAAGAAAGACACTACAATTTATGGTTCAAAAGTTCTTTAAGTTTTTACTAACTGTGTCACTTCTTGACGTACACAATTACACCAAAATCAGGGTTAAGCTGGTCTAAAACCAAATTAATAAACAGTGTCAGAGACTGCAGACCCCCACTATCCCAATGAGAAAGCATAGTGTTATGAATGGCCACGGTCCCTTACTACGCCTTTCTAAATGCTGGCATAACACAAAAGAACACAAAGAAAAAAAACACAGTATTCAAGTCAAAATATTCCATATAATTTATCTGAAAAAAGGCTTGAAGTAGAATATTCCTTTGAAATCATTTACATTTTTCTTTGTTTTTTTGGAAAACATCTCACAATCCCACCCTTGGTGGTTCACAGCCCCTGGGGTCTGACCCTCATTTTGGGAACCACTGGTCTAAGGCACAGTCAATTTCTGCATACTCAAGATAGGAACACGCTAGCTTTGCATCTGACCACTCATTAATTTAAGGAAACTGCACCCAAGGATGCAAACAGGAGATAAAGTTCATTAAAGACTGTGAGTACTGGGCGTAAAAAAACAAAAGCAAAAAAACTGCATGAGGTGAAAAACAGAACACCTGCTCTGAAATGTTTCACCTTGCATACGACAGGGCCCAGAAAGTTTTATTTTGTTGAGTGAAAGTGAAAGACACAAATCCTTCAATTAATCTGAGGTTATAAATGAAGCCTAGTGTTGGTTCATGCAGGACACAACAGTCATACGCCCAGCCATGATCAGCTGACAGCCAGCTGATCCCAACTGTCACCTCCAGCTCCGACAGCCAATCACAGCTCTTTTTCTCAACACAGCAGTCCATTAAAATATGACATACTTCTCACTAATACCTGCTTGCATTAATGCTGATGTACCACACTGCTGCTGTTGTTGGCAAAGCTTAACCTCCTCCACCCCAGCCTCTTCCTTTATAGCATAAAGCTTGCTGCTTCTTTACATTCAGATTCACTATACTGTTTTCACGTTCTTCCTGTGCATGCGTGGGTTCTCTCCAGGTACTCCAGCTTCCTCCCACCACCAAAAACATGCTTGTTAGGTTAATTGGTGACTCTAAAATTGGCTGTAAGTGTGAGGGTGAGCATGCCTGGTTGTCTGTCTCTACATGTCAGCCCTGCGATTGACTAGCATCCTGCTTCTTGCCCAGTGACAGCTGGGATAGGGCCCAGCTCCCCACAACCCCCAACAAGATAAGTGGTATAAAAGTGGTTACAAAAAGAATATGACAGCAAAGTGGAATAATGTGAATTTATATTTTATTTAGATTTTTTTTCTGATAGACATATATTAAGTGACAGAACATGCACTTTCTAAATTACAGCATCTTAAATGCTGCACCATACTACTGTATGTCAGTATTGACATGCAACAAAAAGAAATGCAAATTTACTATAACACAACATCCAGCAACATTTTTGATGATAAAAAGCTCTCCATGGTTTTCTTTTTCTAATACTTATCTCCATGGAAAGTCCATCCTCTGTTACATAAGAAGTCTACTCCTTACGAGGGCAAAAGATATCGCCATGTCAGTTCTGCCAGACTCATGCAGCCCTGACTTTAATCATTAAGGAGTATTTGCATTTCTGAGTGGAAGAGCTTTTAGGAAATTATGACATAAGTCTGGAGAGACAAGGTCAGAGGATGTGCGGTAGTAGATTTAAAAATGCAACACACACTGGCATCGTAGGATGGACGTCAAACACAAGCACTGACTGGCTCCGATCAAAGTCTGCTAAACCCCCAGTCTCCCTAACACCTTGACATTTTATCCAAACATGCCAGCATCAACCTTTTAACTCAACAGAAAAGATTAAGCTACTGCACTGGAATGTCTTTTTCGCCAATTAAGTTGGCATTTCAGTTGGTCAGAGAGACAATGCACCAGGAGCTAAATATCCTCCCAAGTCTATAATGGTGACTGAATAAATGTCCAGTCAGATTTGAACATATCAGAAGGATTTCAACCCCCTTGTTAAAAATAAATGGTGTCTCATCTTTCCTTCTTTTGCAGTATGTGTGGCAAAACAGTCATTTGAGGATTTATAGTGGTTAAAATGTATTACTAGAAGAAGAATGTATCAATTTAAGAGAGATTTAAGAGGAAAGTAAATCCTAAAAGTACTCCAGAACCTCTTCTTTGCAGCTCTCTTTAGGTTGCTGGTGATATATACCATAATTCTAAATTGCAGCCTTTAGCCACAATTGCTGAAAATGTTACATGCAGATTTAGTAGGGCACTTTATAAATACTACAGTCTTTTCCTGTTAAATGTATGAATCTCTTACCACTGGGCATAATTTAGGATTTGGGCAGAAAATGATGCAAACTGTTGGAAGTGTCAGAGTTCAAATGAGGCCATCTGCTATAAGAGTTTCTTTTTAATTCTGACTTTTTTGGCAGAAAATTCATAATTAAATACAACCCTTACTAGTCCTCATTTATATTTCTGATCAAGATTTAATATCCACTCACAGCAGCCCAATGTACTGCTGCAGATTTAATCCAGAGGAGTTTTATGATGGTCAGAGAGATATTTTTAAGAGCATTGATGTCCCCAGAGCAGCCATCTTTTCAAAAGGGTTTAATAAGAAAGGTAAAGTTGCCTCTTTTAAGCAGGTTTTTGGCAGAAAAAGAAATAGGGCAGATCAGGACACATGAAAATGGCAGTATTTTCCTCATGTGCCTCTGCAGTTACTTAGAAATACAAGTACAGGCATAATAGCCTTTGAGGAACTGGGTTACTGACGTTGACATTTTACTTCATCAAAACTTTGGAAATATTAACACTTGGTATTTGTATGTCAGTCAAAATATTAAATGTAAATGTTTGAATAAATCAGTGTCTGATTTGTGGCCATGCCTGTCCTTTGTGTCTATAATCTGTCTCTTGTATATGTATCATTTTTATGACGTGTGCTTCTGACCTCTTGGCCATGTCACCAAAATTTAAAATATGAAAGAAAACATATTAATTTCTTTCCCACATTCCTGACTTTTTATCTAAATATTTCTATTTTCAAATGTTTATGACCTGACAAGGATAATTTAAACCATCAAGGTTAGGCTTACATTTTTATACTGGAGGAAATCTGCAGACTTCATACTGGTGGTATGATATGATCTTGCTGGCCTGGTATTACTGGAAACCCCTGCTTTACAGTGAGCAGTCAGTAGTGGCCTATGTAGTGAAAAAAATATAGTGACACCAGTCCAGCATCAAACGATGGAGGTCAAAAACAATGGCAGAATATCACTGTAAACTAATACTACACCAAACAAATATTTACAAAAATTAAAAAGATAAATATGCACACAATTTTGTGGGATATGTGAGCTAATGATTTTGTTCACGCAGAAAGATAAAGCACTCATGTCGGCAATCATCATAAAGCAAAAGACGTGAGTAGTTGTAAATCCTTTACACTTGACTGTAAGTGAGTGTGCAGGTAAGTGAAGTTCGTTACAATAAAAGATGAAAAAAAACAGCAGGTACATCTTCCAAATTGAATATTCAAAGAACAAAACCTTTTTGCACACCTGGGTAGGTGCTTAGGAGAGCAGTTGACAATCTAAACACAAAACACTTGAGCACACTTCTCCAGTACAATTTCAAGATTTACTGAGTTACTCAGACTTTCATCAGGTTTATCTTTTCTTTTCAAAGGGAATATTCACATCTCAGTCAGTTTCTGAATTGCTTAAGAGTGATTTTTCATCTAACTTTCCTCATTATGACCTATCACAGACACTCAAATTCATCTGAAATTTCACTTTGTGGTCTTTCTCACTGTCCAACACGTTCCTCGTCTTCTTCTTCGTTTCAACTTTTGACACACTTTTGCTCTCTGAATTGGATTATATTGGTTTCATCACATCATAACAAACGAGTGTTCCCAGTTTTGACTGGTTGTGTTTAAACAAGGGATGGGCGTTTGGAAGAAACCTGCCAACTCGAGCATCTATAATGTTAATGATCAATTAATTGATTAATCGTTATGTATGTATAAAAACATACATACATACATGGGCATAAATATATATATATATACATATGTGTGTATGTGTGTGTGTGTGTGTGTGTGTGTGTGTATAACATTTCCCTATATAACAAAAACAGGTAACTAACAAGTGTGTTTCTCAATGGTTTATTTAAGTAAACAAGGCATGGTCTATTGTATTACCTATTGTGAGTATGCGCAAAAAAATAAGCAAGCATCTCAAAAACTATTCAAACCCCAAAACAACCACAACAAACAATAGCCTTAGTTGGCTGCCATTTTTTTTCACCAAATAAAGTTAGAAGGAATCTAAAGTCATTAGCCGTCATATAACAGAGAGTGAGCCTCATTAAAAAAAACAACAAACAAACAAAAACAAAACCCACTCACAATGTCATGACAATAGATATTGTTGTGCAGTACAGAGTAAGACGTGTTTAGTCTCTTTATTAAAAGCCAACATCAGATCAACTAAAGTCCCCGTGATGGACCAAATTCTTAACGCCCAATTAATCGATCATCAATTAAATGTTCCCATCCCAAGTTTAAACTGTGACATACTTGCCTTCATTTATCAAACATACATAGAAACCAGCACAGATGTGGGTGCAGAAATCATCATACAACAAGGCCCGTTTGTGATTTATGAATGGTGTATCTGGCAGATTGATAAATGCTGATCTGTGCATGGAAAAGTCCATACACCCAAATACTACCGTACGCACATTTGATAAACGAGGGCCACTGAGCTTTGATTGTGTCTCACTTCTGCTATTAGTGGTTACCATTATGTATTAAAATGCATCACAGTGTAAATGTGTTTCAGAGAGAGAGAATGTGTTAGAGATTGAGTGAATACGTCTTTAAGAATATAAGATCATTTAGGCGACTTAACCTTTGGTTCAGAGATTCGGATTTAGCATTTTAGTATGTGCGAAAAACTATCAAAACATATTATAGATTTCAGTAAACACCTCATATCTAACTTTATCTGTGTTTGGGTGTTCTATATTCACCCTTGTCCATCTGTCATATATGAGAGCAGTCTGACAGCACTTTTCACTCAAAGCTTTGAACCACTATGTACGATGGTAAAAGTAGGGGATGGTGACCGTTGGCTGTTTGCTGCTTTTCATAATGCACTGTAGGATCAATTGAGTCCACTAAGGTATAACAATGCTAACTCCAAATTAACACAGCACTACCAAATGGTGTATTCCTTGTATTCCCTGTTGCTTACACCAGAATTTGGTGAAACGTGAAAGCATTGATCCTGCCTTGTATCAACAGTTCAGGCTGCTGGTGCTGGAGGTGTAATGGTGTTGGGGATATTTTCTTGGCACATTTTGGGCCCCTTAGTACCAACTGAGCATCATTGAAAAACCACAGCCTACCCATCTTCTGATGGCCACTTCCAGCAGGATAATGTACCATGTCACAAAGCTCAAATAGTGACAAATAGTGAGGGTAATGATTTTGGTCAGTCTACAGGCAGCCCTCCACTTTAATTTTTGCTTTTTTATTGTCATTACATGAAGGGCTGTCATGATACTAGATTTGAAAACATCTTTACGAATCTAGTAAAAATCGATAGATGTCAATGTACATTCTGTACAATGGGTTCACTGTACTCCAGTGGTCTCCACGGTCACCAGATCTCAATCCAATAGAGCAGCTTTGGGATGTAGTGGAACGGGACATTCACATCATAGATGTGCAGCCGACGAATCTGCGGCAACTGTGTGATGCTATCATGCCAATAAGGTGCAAAATCTCTAAGGAATGTTTCCAGCACCTTGTTGAAGCTGTGCCACAGAGAATGAGTGAAAGGAGGGTCCTTACCATTAGGAGTAAGCTGTACCTAATTAAGTGGCCAGTGAGCATTTATTTTCATATATTTTGCTAACTATTGTAGCAAGATCAGAGGTCCTCGGAAGCCAATAATTCCCAAAAAAGTGCACAATAGTCCTGTCTTCATGGCTACAGTGCAATCATTGGTGCACTTGTTACTTTGGCAGGTTTTGGACAAAAAAAAAGATTTAAGATGTTTTGACACCTTGAGACCTAAAGTAAAGGTGCTTGGCTCCCTTACATGATGTAACACCATGTCTCTATGACCTAAAATATTGGAAAACTAATTCATAATATCTACATGACAAAATATGTCGGAAGCACATCAGTATCAAAATACTACCAATGTATTTGTACAAAATGGACAGGGCTTTTTCCTTTCACATGCAGCTTTTGGTTAAAACTATGCTTGAGGATCTGAGGGTTTTTTTTTTAAGATTTGGTGGTTTCACATGTTTTCATGTATCAAAATAAGAGAGATCAAACAGTACCAGAGAACAGAAAGTTTTGACAACCTTCATAACTTCTGTGCTTCCACTTTACTTGAGTCCTTTTGTGTGCTGTCAGCTTAGGCTTGCATTTGTGATTAGAAAAAGACACACTTCTTTATTCGGTTCCTCTGAACAGGGATTGAACATTAAAATACCTTCTCATCAGTTGAATAAAATGTTTTCCCTTTAATTTGAATCCACCTCTTCTTCCGAAGTGTCCGTCTCTTTCTATCAACTCTGAACTGCACTTTTTTCCCCTTTTTCCTCACACTCACTCCTTGAATCGAACATCCTGCCATTCTTCTCATTTGCTCTTCCCTCTCCATCGTGACAGTGTTTAGCACGCACAGCTTAATGGGTGCCATCCGTGCCTCAAGATGACGTCCAATGTCAAGGAGAGGCCCGTCGCCTAGGTGACAATATCATTACTGAGATGTACGTATATCATGAGGTAGGGTGATCTAATCCCGAGAACACACATTTGACCTTCACATGTACTACAGACACACAGTCTAAACACAGTCGAAACTGCAAAGCTCTGATATCGATTTTACAGTAAAATATTCCTTTGTTTGTTTAGTGGGTCAATAAAAAAACAGAGATCTTCATTGATGTGATTTAATTCTTAAGCACTAAGCCTCCCGTGAAATATATCAGCTCTTATGCAACAAAATTAATATCAAGCAGCAAATTGAACATCAGATAGATCAGCTCCATAATTTAAGACGCCTCCTCTCTCTGCAGTAGGCTATAAAGTGCTGAGAGGGGCAAGATGTGACACACATCACACAACTCTCATGCACACGCTGGGACGGTCTCTGAGGACACACCAATAAGATATCCATCATGGACGAAGTGGGAACAAACTCTGGCGCTAATAGACACGTTTGTTACAGTAGGGTATGAGCTTTGCTGTCCTCAAAGGCCTTGGTTGTGTTCATGTATGTATGTATGTGTGTAATAAGGTTGTGATACCATATGTTTTAAAATAATACTTGGTTTATTTCAAACACAGAGTATGTGATATGATAATAATTTAAAATACCAGATATAATATAAATCCTCACTAAATAAAGAATTTGAGCTAGGATGGAGTAGGAATACAGTATCCTGGGTATTCAAAAAATAGCCACAAAATTACTTTAATTACTATCAGGAAAAAACCTGGGCATGTTTTTTAATAAATGCCTCAAAGAGTAAATATCTGAAACAAACATGCTACTTTTTGAAACCAGGTCCTAGACTGAACAAATCTGTATATGCCAACTATTTTGTCTCCATGTGTAGAACTAAGTGCATCTTTCCTGAAGTGATTATGTTATAGCCAACTTAACCTGCATGCGTGAGCCCAGTCAACAACTATTATAATGGAAGATTACATGATTTTGTACGATACATGTTCTTAGATCCATCGCAGAGTTAACCTGACACGCCAGACGGATTTGTTTCACACATCCATCTAGAAAACCTCCCATAGACAGTGTTTGGAAAAGGGCAGAGCCTTTGAAAAAAAAACTCGAAGGGTGATTGGATGAATGTTCTGTCTGTCACATCTTTACGGGCCAATCAGAGCAACAAAACATGACATCATAGGTGTGTGCCACTACCAAGGAGTAAACTCCATAGAGAACTGCATAATGTGAACCATGGCAACTGTAGACATGTCAGTACACAACCTTTGTTGATTTTGAAAAGAAAACAACTCACTGCTGCTCTTTGTTCTTCTTTTAACAAAGAAAGGTCATCAAGTTCTGATAAAACTGGCGCTATAGCAGCATCCGCGCTAATGTCTTCCACCATGATTGCACCGATCTCTTGTCGATGCTTGCTTACACCATGACCCTGCTGCACCTGAAAGTACTGCCTCTTACTCCTGATTGGTCCTGTCACCTTCTTACAGGGCCCAATCTGTTCAGATGAGAGTTTTGGCTAAGGGAAAGTAAAGTTTATCACGAATCTGTGTGTGATGTAAACACCTGACACCATAATCGCGCAACGCAACAAATCGATAAATTCATAGCTAACACTTTTAATTAGCAATTTTATCGATTTTATTGATCTGTTGTTGCAGCCTTACTTACATGCCTGGCATATAAACTGTAGCATTTTCAGTCATTTTCAGTGGTTTAATGCTTACATGGACATTTCTTGAAACAATTACATGTTTACAGAAAACTTTTTCAAAATGAAACAGAAATAGATCTTGATTGTCCCCATGTGGACAAGGCTTTAGTGAAGTCCCTTATGTTGTTTAAAAAAGGGGCCTGAACACTGGCCATCACCGTATTGAAAACACTTTCCCAACCTAACTTTCAGTCAACCTAACCCACAATTTCAACATACAACAATGCAACGCTCCACAACGCAGTATCACACAGTTTTGCTCCAACTGAGGCCGAGCAACCTCGCCCACTGAAAGCATGTGTAGAGCGAGCCCTGATCAGAGGGCAGCGATCATGGGAGAACTGCGAGTTTACGCAGGAATAGTATGTCAACAGGCGGTTATTTGACCTTTTAGGGGTTAATTTATCATCCATTCCAGCGTGAGTCAATGTTATCGCTTCCGCCATGGGTTAGTACATTAGGAAGCTAAAAGGTTAATGTGTGCTAAAAGGATGTGTGGTTTTATTTGAAATTATTTGGCTAAATGTCCTCAAAATTTAACTTTTCCTCATCAATGGGGCTGTTGTAGCTCTGTGACCCACTGACCGCTCTGTGACCCTTTGCTTTCGCTGCAGGATGAGACATAATGTGGATATAGTGATGATTTATGATCAGGAATCCGTGCATTGTGTTGTATTTTGAAAGTACCAGATACTCTACATTTTTAACTTCCTGTTTGTAGCTTTCTGATTGACGGGAATTGACGTGGTTTGGCAGCAGCTGGTGCTGAAAACAGACCTGCAGCATCCCCAACAAAGCACAGCGGAGTGGCACTTCAGGGACTTCTGTGCTGGACTGGAGCGCAGGCAGTGGAGCTGCTCTGACTGACTGACTGCTGATTGCGGCACAGCTGCTGTATGTGGAAACTGCAGGTAAGAACCAGAGCGGAGATGGATCTTCAGCCTAGCAACAAACAACTACAACCTGCAGGCATGCCATGCACATCAGCCACATACTTTATTATAAATTACTGTTAGCCTTCATTAAACTGAAGCAAACGTATAGAAATCCAACCCCTTTGCAGTGCATGCCAGTCAGGACATGAGCTATTCAGAGCAAATTTGGTTACGTACGTAAGTGATATTTCTGCTGTAAAAACAGATATTTTTCAATGGGTGTGTATTTGGCATCTGGGGCCTCACAGTTAGCCTTAACAGCACTTGAGGAACTGAAGGTTTTTGTGCATCAATGCTGACTTCATTTTTTAACTCTCTGGGAAAAACAGACCAAATGGACATCTAATTTGAAAGTTGCATATTACACCTAATCCACAGTCAGATTTTAATCCAAAGGCTGATTAAAGCAAAGAGAGAGTGCTATTTAATGATTGTACATTTATTTTTGCAAAATTTTGTTCAGTTTTAAACAGCGTTTAAAGGAGTTTTCCTGCAATTTTGACAGCTGGAGAAGGGAATTAACCCAACAAGGATACTTGTTTTTGTTGCCCTTTTATCAAATAGTAGGGCTGGACGATTACAGCAAAAATAATAATCACAATTATTTTGACTGATATTGAAATCACAATTAATAAACACGATTATTCACTGATTTCAAAATTTGAGTATTTATTGGACCACAAATTAAAAGAACAATCAAAAATAAATTAGTAACAAGTAACATAATAACAATATATTAAATAATAGCAATAAAAAACAATAAATAAAAATAAATATCCAATCTACATGCACTCCTGTAAAACTTGCAAAATTTGCAACATGCAAAAAACACTAATAACACAGCCAAAAACAACCCAAAAATACTCTTTGAAGCACAAATTAATTGTTTTTATTAGATTACAATGTTTTTATGATCATGAGAAGCCAAAATTGTCATTTCACGATCAAAATTCAATTAATTGTCCAGCCCTATTAAATAGGTATTAATTTTTGCTATTTTATCCACAGGCTCAAAATTCTGGTGTAGGTTAGCAGCTGAGCCACACTCGGATTACCTGAGAAATAATGAAATGGCCTTTTGGGAACAGCACATCTCATTTTAAGACTCGGGGTGACTTCAGAGCAAAGTGAGGACATAAATCAAACATGCCATAGATTTATGAGTGTGCATAAACGTGATTAAATTTTGAAATACAGTTCGTGGATGTTTGGAAGGGCTCATTTCTTGATTTTAAAATAGATCACTTTACATGACTGAAAATGCATCTTTACATTCAATTTTCAGCTGTGTCATCTCCAAACATACTCTTATTTTAGTTTGTGCAAGTCATTCATATTAGCTTCAACTGGGATAAGAGTATAAGCACGCAGAGCGGCTTCTAAATTCTGTCAGAAGAACATTTTTAAAGTCCTCAGACAGCTTGATTACTGATTAATAAGATAGGCTTCTAAAACTGTTGAACATTTCCTTTAATGCTCTCTGAGCTCGGCTTAGCCCTCCCCGCTGCTCTTGATGCTTCACTGGCACTGTCATTGCTGCCTCCGCTCTCAACCTGCTCCACCAAAGCAGAGAAAGAAGAGAGCGAGTCTCCGAATCGGTGATGTCACTGAGATTTAAAATCAAAGGCTGCTGCACAGACTGTGAGTGAGCCGCTGCTGTTTTAGAGCTGTATTACACCAAAAACAACCTGTCTGTGCTCAGGGCTGCATGGGGACACCACATAGGGTCACTTAGGGTACTAGATCAGTTGTGTGCAGTTTCTAAGGCTGATGCATTTTTATTGTTGTATCAAAGCTGAATGTTGAAATGGATATTCAGAGCTAAGTCTCACATTCCCATGTACAGTCTGCAAAGATTCACTAAATGTTTCTTCAAACAAAAAAGTTCACATAATTTCAATTCATTCATTCATTTCAAAAATTTTGTAAGAACTTTTTGACTTAAGGGCAGTGCACTCATGAAGTGTCTCTATTATTAAGATGATGTAGTCCTGATTTCTGTACAGTCCAATTAGAGCACATAGAAGAAGGGCATCCTAACATTTACATGATAATGTGAAAATGCTTTGATTGTTGTGGACATGAGAATTCCCGGAATGAGAAAGGGGTCAGATAAACAATATACCATTCATGTGTCATTTTCCATTCACTCAAAGGTCTAGATGTAGTTTGAAAGAGGTTGCTTTGACTAAAAAACATCTAAAGAGTCATCAAATAGCCACACAGCTGTGCTGAAGCACCACACAACTGATTGTTTTATAACGCCAGAGAAGAACTAGACAAGTTTTTCCTTACCACTTCAACTCAAATCTTGGTGATGCTTTCATATTCCACTTTAACTTTAGCTGATCCTAATACTGACACTCCGTTGCCACCATATGTTCTGGGCTTAATCCTGCACTGAGCAAGCGTGGGTTTTTTTGGGAATAACTCCATATTATAGTGTACCCACAGCTAGGGATGCGCGCGGTTATATGCTACAACAGTTAAATTTGTTCATCAAATTAGCCGGCATGGGATTTACAAGTCAGTTAAACAAATTACCCATCATTTTTATAAACATAGGCTTGAAATCTCTGTCTATAATGCTTTTTTAAACTGTTATGAAGGCACTAGAGACCGCTGTAGCTTCAGTTAACAGCCGCTGCCTTCCTGTCTGGCACTTCACGGATGGAAACATGAGAAGCTAAGCGGTTAGCGAGTAGTAGGTTTTAAAGTTTTGTTTGTTTGTTTGTTTTTTTAAGATTTCTTTTTGGGCCTTTTCATGCCTTTATTCAATAGAGGATGGACAGTGGATGGACTTGGAAACAGGGAAGACAGTGAGGAGAGACATGCGGTAAAGGGCCACAGGCCAGGCCGCCCACGTACATGGGTAAACCACTCAACCATCTGCACACCCGTATCAAAATTTTTTAAAGTAGTAAATGGAAATAAAATGGTATGTAGGCTGTCAAAGGTTGAACTCACGCAGAACTTCAACCTTGAAAAGAGGCCACATCTCAAAGCATGACATTAATCTGCTTGGAGGAATGAAGACTGGCGGTGCTAGCTGCTAATGTTAGCCACGCTGTCAAGACTGTATCAGGATATACTGATATATAGATATTAGAGCCCAACAGATATGGGGTTTTTAGGGCCGATGCCGATACCGATACTGGGGGCAAAAAAACGCTGATATATATATATATATATATCGGCTGATATCCAATATATTGGCTGATAACCAATATTTTGGCAGATAAATGAAATAAGAACATTGATATACACAGGATATATACTGTACATGAACACAAATGTGGACATGCGAATAACCAGTTGCATTTATCTTTGTTTATTTCACAAAGATGCAGCTTAGACAACGTTAAAATGCTGTATAATAGTCTTATACTGTGGCTGTGGACCATATTAGACAGGAAAATGATAAATGGAGAGCCATATTTACATCGTTGTGGCAAATATGCACATAGAATATGTTTATAATGTGTTTCTTGATAACCCTGAGGAAGGCCACAAGCTTAAATGTGCCTGTTTTATAAAGTTGTTCTCTAAAGATCTACTAGTAGTGAAACTTTCTGTCGCCACACTGGTAGAATATGTCACAGGAAAGATAAACACAGTATGAATGCTTTTCTGGTTTGTGCTTTTCAAAGTAAAAGCCCGGTTTAGCATTTCTATAAAGAAACTCCGTTCACTTGTACACAACGCTTTTATTTTGACTAGCTCCGGACACACTTCCTCTATACACTGAATCAAGTCGCTTTGAGGACAGGGCTTTGAGAGCAGGGAGATGCAGCTGACATGCAGAAAACTGGCACCCTGTGTGAAAGCCACACCTGCAGGAACCGGAGCTGACACGCACAGCTCACAAAAGCAGCAAAACACGATCCCAGTCTGAAATGAGCGTAGTCCTCTACTCTGCTGCAGTCGAACTGCGGGAGGACGGGGCTGCCTGTGAGTGCTTAGGGACGGGGAGAGGCCTACGGCTGCACCCGCTGCTCAGTGAGAAGAGCAACAACGATACGTGCTTTTACGTCAGAGTTTCCAAAACTCTCCAGTAACACCAGAAAAGTCACTAGATTTGTCGCTAGTTGCTTTTTTGAAAAAGAGCCACTAGAGGGGTCTGAAAACTCGCTAAATATAGCGACAAAGTCACTAAGTTGGCAACACTGATGAGGGAGAGCTGCTGTTGCACTCTGCATCTGAGGGGGAGGGGCCAGGCACTCGGGCTGAGTTCAGCATGGAGACACACAGAGCGACAGGAGCAGAGACAATCCCCATGCAGCAACAAAGTTAATATATTGGCTACATATTGGCCGATGTTGATTAATCTGTGAAACACTATAATTGGCCAGATTAATCGGCCCGCCAATAAATCGGTCAGGCTCTAATAGATATACTGACCCCGCTGCTGACACTATGACCCTGTGAGGAATTTGTCTGTTTTCTAAGGATTTTCTCCTCTTTAGACTGGTCGGTGTTTAGCCGAACACATAAATAGACACTGACTTACATTTACTTTCAGCTCTTTTCTGATTGGTTCTTTTCTATGAATGGCTATCACTTCATCCAGACAGTTCATTGTCATGCCCCCCCATGATTTGCCCATGAATTATGTGGATATCTCAATTATAGTATACAACAGGTAAAAGCAGAAAGTTGAACTCACAGCTAGAGACTGAATTAAAAAGTTGCTCTCCATCTGGGCATCTCCGATGAGTGTGTGCTGTATGAAGCTCACTATGAGGATGGATGGATCCAGTGTAATTTTAGGAGGACAAAGCCTCTGTCTCGCAAATGGCAAAATGTATGATGAGTGTTCCTGACTGAACATTAGTTTTAGTGTTGCTAGTTTTAGTGTCTACCACATCCACATAGGACACACAAAACCTGCATTTGATGGTATTTTTGTTTCTTGCAGCATGTCATAACCAGTTAAAGATTAGCTCTTAGATAACTTCAATACCACAGACTACCTTCATCTCTTAGAGGGGGCAGATGCTGACCAGTTCACTGCAATGAAGGCGTCACTGCTTAAGAGAGCTACACATAAATCAACCACGAGATTCACCTATAGATTTTTCTGCTCTGTCTCCAACAGCTCAGAGCATTTAGTTTCAGCTAACACCCTCATAAACACCCTGAACATCACCTTTCCATCTCTGTACAAAGTTTGCTTGTGCTAAGAGTTCAGAGACAAACTGGCAATATGCAATGTCTTCATCTTTTTTTAACCTGGTAAGCCAAGCTGACAAACAGAGGAGTGAATATACATTCATTGAGTGGACAGAAAAAGGATTAAATTGGATATTCACTACATTTACTGTACATACATTGTTAAGTCAAGCTACAGTTAAGGCTCATTTAGCCCAGAGCACATGCACAGTGGGGGAACAGAGGATGTCCGACTCCTCTTGTGGAACAGTGGTTGTCTCGCTGGTTGTCTTAAAATTGGAAGATTGCAGGTTTGATCCCCTCTTTGTTAATATCATGTAGCGATCAATCACTCTAATTCTCTATAATACCCTCTAGTGGAGGAAAATGGGACATTATGTGAAGAAATCAGTATAGGTTCTGTTAACCAGAGGTCCAGACTTCCTTGGGGGTCAGAAGACACTGAGAGGGGGTCACCAGATGCCTTCCAAAAAAGACTATTTTTAAATGATTTCAAATTGTATATTTTACCCATTTTTTATAAACATACATGCATGACACTGGTTAAATGTAAAATGAAAACATAGTAATTTGGTGAAATTTATGCGGAAATCAAAGTAATGTTTAAAAATCCTTCAAACATACATAAGTCTACATATGACTAATCTTGAATGTACACAGATGTAAAATCATGGATGGAGTTAAACTTCTTACATTTAAATGAAAAGAAAACTGAAATAATAGTGTTTGGAAAATCTGAAATCCTGAATGGTGTTGACAGTGTTCTTGGTCCGTTAGCCTCCTACTGTCAACCTTTTGTGCGTAACCTTGGTGTCATCGTTGACAGCTGCTTCAAATTTGACCATCAGATCAGTTCAGTGGTCAAGACCAGCTTCTTTCAGCTGCTTAGATTACTGTAACTCTTTGTATGTTGGTCTGGACCAGTCGTCTCTGCGTCACTTGCAGCTAGTTCAAAATGCAGCTGCATGGCTTCTGACTGGCAAGAGACGTCGAAACCACATCACACCGGTGCTGGCTTCTCTCCACTGGCTTCCTGTCAGTTTCAGGATTGAGTTTAAAATGTTGCTTCTTGTCTTTAAGGCATTGCATGGATTGGCACCATCATATTTGTCTAAGTTGTTGCACCAACATACTCCAATCAGAGCGCTGAGGTCAACACACCAGATGCTTCTTGACGTTCCTAGGTGCAGTCTTAAAACAAGAGGTGACAGGGCATTTGCTGTGGCTGCTCCTAGACTGTGGAACAGTTTACCTCTGAACATTAGAACTGCTGAGTCAATAGATAATTTTAAATCTTTGCTGAAAACTCATTTATTCGTACTGGCTTTTAATACAAGTTGAACTTGAAATTTTGACATGTATTCTCTTTGATATTGATGTTGCTAGATAAGTATGTGTTTTATGTGTTTTTGTGAGTCATTTATTGTGCTTTTACTGTTATGTCAAACCCTGTAAAGCACGTTGGTCAACTAAAGTTGTTTTTAAAGTGCTATATAAATAAACTTTGACTTGACTTGACTTGACTTGACAGCTGTGTTAAACTATCCTTCAACCACTTTCAGGTACAGTTGGGGTCTCCGCATTCTGGTACCTTTATTTTGGGGGTTGCGGGCTGAAAAGTTTGAGAACCTCTGCTGTAAACAACTAAAAACTGCAGCGATACTATTGCATCATTATGAATGGTGAAAGTTTTTGGAACTGTAAGTGTAGTTCGCAGTGTCAGAAAGTCTATTTCCCTCAAGCTCCCTCTGGTTGCTATCCTGGTTCATGATTGGAAAACCTTTGATCTGCTCATTTTTATGAATTTTCATTCTTAAGGAGCTTTGCTTTGAATGTTTAAGGTTTAATGTAGCAGGAGGCAGATCTGTGTGCACATTTCCATGTGGATCAACCTATGGGTCAGAGTCCAACACAGTAACTGTGGAGCATGCTCAGAATGCCTAGGCCATCCATCCATCCATTTTCGAGACTGCTCATCCTGTTTGGGGTTACAGGGGGCTGGAGCCTATCCCACTAGTCATTGGGCGGTACACCCTTGACTGGTTGCCAGTCAATAACAGGGCCCTGCCTTGTCCAGTTTGGTTCTAATTGAGGTGTATACAGTGCTTAACAAATTTATTAGACCACCCTAACCCTAACCAAAGTAAGGTTTATGCCACAGCTGCCCTAAATTAACAGCATTGGTAATTACCAAAATCATTTTTTATGTTTCTGCAATGGTTAATACACCAATATGTAGAAGCTCTTTAACCAAAATGATATTTTTAATGCTAAAATATAATTATTATTGTTATCCATGAATTTTCAAATTTACTGATTTACAAAAAAACTGAAAAAATAGTAAAGCACATTAATATTTCTTTATTACTATTTCAAATTATAGTTATTTACTTGCATTCCTGAACAGAAAAATTAGTTTTAGTGGTTGAATGTTATGCTTGATTCATTTCTTACTTCTCAGAGAAGCCCAGTGAGCTGGCTCAAATTTGGGTGAATTCAGTTTGAAATCCCTCATTCCTGTTCAAAATGGTAAAACGTGGAGAGCTCACTGAAAATGAAAGAGTCTGCATTAAAGCACTTGATGATGCTGGATGGTCTCTGACACAAATATGTCAGGTGGTCTAATAAAACTGTTAAGCACTGTACATGCAAGACCATATAATCTTGGTGTTTTAGCCAGACTTCAAGGAATTAAATTTGGGAGTCAGTTCAGTCAGACTAACATGTTTCCATATTTCTCTTAGCTTGCTTTGTTAGACAGCTGATGTTTGCTATTATGTTAACCATGACAACATTTTGCTTTAAAGCTGTATCCTGTGTCAGTGGTGTTTTTCATCATGTGTTTTTGATTGCCTGCCCCCTAGAGGCAAGAATTAACATAAGACATGGCAACTTTCAGCAGTGTTACACATTTATTGTATAACACCAAAGTAATTATGAATTTTTGAAGTAAGAGTTTCTGCATTACTCGTGTGTGCTCACTCCGCTAGCTGCTAAGTGTGTAGCATTTTGAGGGCTGAGTGTAATTAATGTGTTGGTATGTCTCAGTGATCTTACAGTCCCCCCTCCAGTGGTTCAGAGGGATTAGCTGAAATGCCACAGTCCACAGAGACATCTGTTTGAAAAAAAGTCAGGCCTACAGCTACACTTGGCATTACACTTAGCATTTCCAATTAGTAACAAAAGTAGAGAAAAGCTAAATATGATACACGTACAGTGACACCATTAAATGTGACTGATGACACGTCTGTGAAGAAGCAAATCTCCCTCTCTTTCTTTCCTCCTGTCTCGCTCATTTATGCACATCACAGACCTAAATCCTGGCCTGATCCGGCCTCATTCACTTTGAAAATCTTCTTAAATTTTTAACTTCCCTATCTTTGACTTTCCCATGAAATCATTCAAAGTTACAGAAAAAGACTTCACTTGTTCAAAAATGACAAAAACACCTCAGCCAAGGCCACATTTGTGCATACTAAGATGTTCATTTCTAGATCAGCTTCTAAGGATGTCCTATGTTATTATTTAGATTAAAGAACCTATGTACCCTTCACTCACACAAACAGGTGAATTTATTTACACCAAAATGCTGCTGGGTGTTTGTGACCACTTCTGTTACTTTTCAAAACCAACAATCCAACATTTACACTCAAGTGATGTTGTAATTGTCCAAAAAGGGCATAAAAACACTGTCATCATGGCACATCTTCCTTATGGCATATGCTTTCTCTTAAGGCTTTGCCCTAAAAGTCAACAATTTTAAACTTCTATTCAGAAAACCAGAGTCACCAGGAACCGCAGAAACAGTATGATATGATCCAATACAATCTGATAGCATATGATGCAATCGATACGTTACAAAAGCTATAGGAGGACAGTGGAGTTGGAACAGGGCTGAGACAGCAGGGGAGAAACATGGAGAAAGAAGCCACAGGATTGAATTGAACCCTGGCCATCTGCAAACATGGATGGGGTGCAACCTAACCACTAAACCCCATTAGCAGCACAGCCACTCAAATAGCATTGCTCAGTTTGTACATTTCCATCAATATCCCGTTAACAGGTGATCGGCATATGTATAGGCTTGTTGGTGGTGAAGCGTATTAAAACAATCATCCTAAACTATTTTAGCAGCAAACAGCTGCAGAAAATGATCAAAACTAAGGCATAAAAGGTTTTAGTTTTAACATGAGACATCACAGCTCAATCTGTGAATTTAGTGGAGATGTACACAAAAAGGCAATAATACTTTGGCAGCTGGTCTACCTAGGCAGACCGCCCAAGTAGCATCTACAGTATGTGTGGGAAGCACCATGATATATGTGAGACAATCATATAATAATACATTAATATATTTAATTAAAAAGAGCATAAATGTCCCTCCAAAGGTAAAGTGCAGGACTAAGTATTAATTCTACAATTTGGTATCAGCTTCACCCTTATAATGCTTCTATTCTTTAGCTTCTCTTCATCACTGTCTGGCATTATGCCTCAGTCCACTCCTTTGGCCAATTAAGTTCTTTTCATTTGACCCTCACTGATGTCATAAATACAACTGTGGAGAATGACGCAGTGGCGTGGACAGTCAAACTGACAGGAAAGTATCTAAACCACACATTTCTGAATTAAAGTGTTGATATCCATATCATTTTTTTGTCTCACCCCTAGCCACACCATATTTTTACAGTTAAATATTGACTTTTATCTGTTTTTCAGCAGCTTCTTTTTACTAGTGAGTCTAAATATGAACCTGACTAGAGGGTTTTGGTAACAGAAAGGAAGTAAAAGAAGAAAAGCATTGAATAATGTTTTTTTTTTACAGATAGAGAGATTTTGTGGGGGCTTTTTGCCTCTATTTGACAGGACATCCGCAGAAAGACATAAAATATGGGGAGTAGGGGAGAACGTGCACCAAACCTGCATTGAGACAGGGAAATGATTGAGGGTTAAAGCCTATAGTATATGGGCGACTGTTAAAATAATGTTAAACAGACAGGAAGTGTCTTATTGGTGTTAAAAAGACAATGAAAGGGCCTCTGACATGTTAAACTTACACTACATGGACAAAAGTATTTGGCCACCTGACCATTACACCAACAAGGACTTTAACAACGTATTTAAATGCATGTACTATAATATGGAGCTATGACAGTCTCCACTCTTCTTGGGAGGCTTTTCACAAGATTTTCGAGCGTTTCTGTGCGAATGGGTGTGCCCATTCTTTCCATAAAGCATTTGTGAGGTCGGCACTGATGATGGCCTGGCTTGCAGTGTCTTGCGCAAGTTCATCCCAAAGGTGCTTGTTGGAGTTGAAGTCTAGGCTCTGTGCGGGCCAGTCAAGTTCTTCCACATCAAACACATCAAACTGTCTTTATAATCCTTTCTTTGTGCACTGGGGCACAGTCATGTTGGAATAAAAAAGGGCCTTCCCCAAACTGTTGCCACAAAGTTGGAAGCAATATCTTGGTATGCTGAAGTATGAAGAATTGCCTTCAACTGAAGATAAGGGGCCTAGCCCAAACCCTGAAAATAGCCCCCTACCATTATCCCTCTGCCACTGCTCCACAGTCTAGTGTTGGTGTGCTTTACATCTCTCCGTCCCACACTTGGCATTGGAATTGGTGTTGTGAGGCTTAGATGCAGTGGCTCGGCCAGGGAGCCCCATTCGTTGAAGCTCCGACCGCACAGTTTTTGGTCTTACAATAATGCAAGTGAAAGTTCAGAACTCCTCAGCTGTGGATTCAGCAGAGTGTTGACAACTTTTACACACCATGCATCTTAGCAGTCGTTTGCCCCACTCTGTGATTTTATGTGGTCCGAGTCGCTGTTGTTCCTCAACGCTTCCACTTTTTAACAATATTACTAATAGTTAGCCGTGGGGATGAAATTTCACAAACTGTCTTATTACAAAGGCTGCATCAAACAGTACTACGCTTGAGGTCACTGAGCTCTTCAGAACAACCCATTTAGTATCACAAATGTTTGCACATGGAGTCTGCACAGCTAGGTGTTTGATCTCATACACCTGTGGCAATGTGTCTAATTGAAACACCTGAATTCAACAATTAAAAGGTGAAAATGTGGAACCTATGAACAGTAAAGAAGAATCATTTAAGATACTGGCCAAATCATACAGTCAGCAATGCCCATCTTCTTTTTTGAACAGAGACAATCATGACAGTGTAATCAGGAGTTGTTGTTGTTGTTTAGAATCAGACATCCCTACATATCCAAGAGATTCAGGCCTCATATGCTGTCATCTGCTATGGCTCTGTGTGATGCAGTGTGATGAAGAGTGGCCTTGTGTAGCTCAGTGTGGTGTATTATACAGCGAGTCCCAATAAATCAGGCAGCCTGCTGCCCTGTCCTCTCTCTGGCTTCAGAGCCAAGCCTTTGTCCGCCATAAACCTGCACCAAACAGCCGAAACAGACAGAGAACAGAGAGGCACAAAGGCACACAGAGCTATTCAGAACACGCATACATACATGCACATTCGCACACAATATTCCCTGATTGCAGTGAACTGTACACAGGATAATGTGAGGCAGATGGTGCAGGATGCTAATTAGAAGCCTGTTTGCCTTCTTATCATTACATCTACGTGTTGTTGAAGTGCTGCCTGATTTGTTTACAGATGTGAGGAGAAAGGACTGCAAACCTTTCCTCTTTCTTTAAGATCTGAGACAAAGAGACTTAGAGGTTCCTGGGAGAGAAAAACACTGAAGATTCATATTTAACATTCTTATAAAGAGCTGTACTTATAGATGTTTTCATTCAGTATATAAAGCTCTCTTTTTGCTACTGTTGCATTTTCCTTCTTTCTGGCATTTGAGTTTCTGCATAAGAATGAACAGAGCTAACACAGTCAGTCAAATTTGTCAAAATATTGGCAAAACATGCAAAAGAAAACAGATGGAGAATAGAGAGTGATGGAGAGTGGGATACAAATAATGCTTTTCGTTCCTTTTCATTCCAATTGATTGTTTTAATTGGATTTCTGTCTGTTTACAATAAAAAATGTTGGCATTACTATTGAATGGAATAGAAGCCCACCTAAGAAGCAATCTCAGGACCCACCAGCTATCATCTGACACCTCTGAGAATGACTGCCAACCACTTGATTTGCTATGGCCCACGATTGGTGTTTAAAGAATTCTATTCAATACTTTTATTTCATTGCACTGCATTGTTTATAGCTCAGTTAGCCACATTTAAAGTATCCATGCGCTCAGATAAGAGGGAAGTGAAATCTGTAAAATAAATGCAGTCATTTGTTCCTTCATTACATCTCCTACAGAAGAGCCCTTTCATCTGTTTGTGGTGTGTCTTAGTTTAACTGTAAATAGTAAGTTACACAGAGGCTCCACTCAGGCTTAATTCAGGAATATGGGCTTAAAATTGGTCTTACTTACTTGCAATAACAGGCCTCTATTTGTAAACTACTGAACGCAAAATCTGTCCTCCCGAGAGACAACGAAAACAGCTGTTAAGAAGTTTGTTTTGCTGAATGGAGGTCAATTTGACATTTTTTATGCATTCCAAGGAGTCCAAAAATCTTAATGTACTTGGCTTTTTTGACACATCAGCATGCCCACTGCTTTTAAAGTTAAAATTTCAATCTGTAATGGATTGTTTACTGCATTTGCAAACAGAAGCTATAATAGGCTGTTGTCAGATTACAGTCCGTGGGAGCCCAGATGTCATCACACCATGCGTTCTTGCAACTACTGCTACTGTTTTAGCCCTGTGTACTCATGCTGTCAGCATTAATGCAGAAATGCACCTTGTGATATCTAACTTTTTGGTGGCTCTTTTTCCTTTTTTAATCCATATCAAGTTCCCTTTTCCATGGTTAAGTTCAGGCCATAATTTTCAATCTACTCTCAGTTCCTTATTTTCTTTCAAAATAAAAGCAGGTCTGTATAGAAGAAGTTATTGGGGAGGGTAAAACACTAGGCTAGCTGGGAAATTTAACATTAAAGTCAGGTTGAAAAACCTCTGTTTGTATTCACACATGCAGCTCACCCAGGTACATTTTGAGCATTTTCAGTTGGTTTTTGCAAATGTTAATGCTCCAAAGCCAATACCAGGTCGATATTTGCAGGACTACAAACATCACACAATTAGAAGTCACATCATGGGCCCTATCATACATCCAGCACAGAGAATCTTGGCTTGCAGCTAGGGATGTTCCAATACC
Source organism: Cheilinus undulatus (assembly GCF_018320785.1). Taxonomy (NCBI): domain Eukaryota; kingdom Metazoa; phylum Chordata; class Actinopteri; order Labriformes; family Labridae; genus Cheilinus; species Cheilinus undulatus. Next base: position 17,351,875 of record NC_054865.1, read on the forward strand.
GTTTTTTCCTTCCCGATAAGATTTCAATAGGTGTTTGGTGTCAGCCAATACCGAGTATTGACCTGATACTAGTGTGAACTTTCTGGACTGACTGTTCAGACTAGCAAATTATTCTAGACCTATATTTGACTCAGAACATTGCTCAACAAATAGAATAATACAGGGGGCTGCATCACAGGCTCTCTCTCTCCATTATGCTCTGCTAAGGCAGCATGACGTGACTACAGAACAGCCTGCAACTGACTGATAGACCCTCACGAAGGGAAAACAGTATGGCTGTTAGCATCCGAGCTAGCAGTAATAAATGATTGTAATTCACTTAAAATGGATCAAAAGATGTTCAATATTGGGTTTACGGGTGTTTAATCACTGAAGTCCACCAGAGTCACATGAGCTCCTGGGTCACTAAAATTTCTGCCCAGGGGAATCAAAGGCATCAGTACCATCAATGATAAGGCACAATAGCTAGCTTCAAGAGGAAAAACAAGTAAGAGGCAAAGATTTATGGTTGAAAAGTTATTTAACTTTTGATAAACTGTGTCCCTTCTTGTCGTGTACGGCAGCGCCGGTCTAGAAGGCATTTTAACGATCACATTCAGAGAAAAACTGTCTCACAGCCACCATTCTTTACTGCTGCAGTGAGTCCTTTGGTTCTTCTTCGCTGCTCTAAAAATGGTGGCCCATGCATGCAGTGCTCTCTGGTAACATTTAGCATGGCAAAACAAAGCAAAATACAAATCTAAACCAAACAGCATCGGATCGGTGCATTAACTCGTGTACTTGCCGATACCAATACCTTCATTTTAAGCAGTATTGGACGTATTTCCGATACTGGTATCGGAATCGGAACAACCCTACTTGCAGCGCAGGTGTACTTCCTGTTTCCCACCTGATGCAGTTGACATTTTTGCTTCCCGTGCCTATCTGTTTCTCATTAATGCTAAGGGTGACGTGTAATGTTGCGGCCAATCTGACTCACAGGCAAGCACATTGTAGCCATTGCCAGGGCCTGCCTTGACTTGACATCTTTGCCTGTCACTAAATTTATTAAAGTATGTTTGAGACTTCATGGCAACCACTTCAAAAACCGGTGGGTGACACCACTGAGGCTACTTCCATGTCTTCTAAAGTCCATGGAGAGCACATATTCCACATTTTCTATGCAGAATCTGTACATAGAGATTACCTGGGGAGAAATGACTGTATTCACTGCACACATACACACATTGTGCACATTCATTTTAAGCCTCCCTGACATGCTTTCCCACAACATAATTAACAATTTCACACCGAATCACTGCAACAAGGTGAAACAAGGTAAATAAACAGAGAATTAATATTAGCTGCATGCTCCTGAAAACCCAGGGCTCATGCAGACGGTCATCAGACCACGGGTGAGTCATGGCTGTTGTTTTTTTAAAGGCTATTCCTGGAAGATATTTCAACATTAAACATCGTGACAGCCATGAAAAGGCTTATCTGGACAGAGAGAGAAGAAAGCTGAAAGATACTGAGATACAAGACACAAAAGAAGACAAACCACAGAGGCTGCTGTGATGTTCATGTTCACAGTCATTTGATGGGGAAAAAAGCCTCAGACTGCATTGCAAATAGGAAATGTCTTTGAATCGTCCTGTCATGTCTCCTTTCCATGAATTCCTAAGCAGAAAGTGATGACTTGCAGTAGCTCAGGGATAGCATCTCATACAGCGGCGGGTCGATGAGGTTAACCCCTGTCAAAACGGAGATGTCAGCACTCATAAGCAACGGGGCGGGGGGTTGTAATTGTACGAGTAAACAAAGCTGACGTCAGAGGAGTCTTTGAGATGGTGAAAAGACCAAAGATGCCTTTGCTCTGCTCGCTCTGCTGCATGTCCTCGAGCTGCTGCTGCGCATTGATTTCACCAGCTGGGTTAATAAGAAAGAAACAAGCCAGACAACAGAGCCGGAGAGTTCATCAGAGACAAATCTAACTACACGGAGAAAGATTTGTTTTTTCAGCAACATTAGTAAGAACGATGGATACACACGCCACATGACTGTCCTATACACCACTGACTATTACAGGGGTTAAAGGGGGAAACTGGTCACTGCAGGGCAAAGTATTGGTGTTTCCATGGAAACCACATGTTGTACCGATTCCACACTCAGGGAATGAGTCAGGATATTAGTCGCTCACAGCAAGGGAGGATGTTTTTCATTCAGTAAACCTCACACACACACAGCAGTAGAACCTCAGCAGAACCTGAGGCCAGTGCTATTATCTGATGTATGAAAATAATTCAGTGTTTATCTTTCCTGCATTGCAATTAAGGGAAAAATATGGATGGGGCAATTCACTAACCTGACATGCCAGATGGATTTGTTTCACACATCCATCTGGAAAACCTTCAATATACAGCGATTTGGAAAGGGCAGAGCCTTTGGGAAAAAAAAAAAAAAAACTCGGAGGGTGATTGGATAAATGTTCTGTCACATCTTTACGGGCCAATCAGAGTAACAGTGCACAGCTACCAAGGAATAAACTCCATACAGAACTGCATAACGCGAACCATGGCAACTATAGACATGTCAGTACACAACCTTTATCATTTTTGAAAAGAAGAAAACTCAATGCTGTTCTTTGGTCTTCTTTTAACGAAGAAATGTCATCAAGTTCTGATAAAACTGGAGCTTTAGCAGCATCCCCACTAATGTCTTCTGCCATAACGGCATCGGCCTCTTATTGCTGCTTGTTTATGTCAAAAGTCCGCCGTGCCCGAAAGTACTGCCCCTCGTCGCTGATTGCTCCTGTCACTTTCTAACAGGGCCCAAACGGTTCAGACGGGAGCGTTGCAAGATGGATTCACCAGTAAGAACTATGGAAATGGGCGCATCCATCTGCTTTGCAAGGTTAGCAATTCACATCATCAGGACTCATGTCATACAAATATAGATGCCAATTAATGACATTGACTTAAAAACTTACAGTGTAGCTTGACTCTGACTGCATCAACGCTTCAGGACTGCTCACAGTGGAGCACATTAAATGAATAGCCATGTGACCAGATGTTTAAACGCTTAAGAAGAAGAAATGGCAGTCTGAGTGTCCCATATCGTATTAAGTCATGTCGTGTCACATCCTGTTGCCATGCCGTGTACGGTATGTAATGTACGCTATCATATCATTTTGCTAATGGTGTTATTCCCCATAAGTTGGGACATAGAATAAATGAATAAATTCAAACAGAGCACAGTGATTTGCAAATCCTTGTCAGTATATTCTATCGAATACACCCCAAAGACAATATATCTCATGTTGAAACTGCTCAACTTCATTGTTTTTCAGAAATAAACACACATTATGAATTTGCCCACAATGCATTCCAAAAAAGTAGGGAGAGGAGCCAGTTCACCACTCTGCTACATCACATCTTATTCTTACAACACTCTGAAAGCATCCAGGAACTGGAGGATTAAATATTGGTGTTCTGAAAGTGGAATTCTTTACCAATCTTACCTGATGTACATCCAAATTTGCTCCATTGTACAAGGTTTCTGTGGTTGGATTTTGAGCTTCATAATGTAACAGTATTCTCAAAGGGAGGCAGGTCTAGACTGTATGCAGCCCAGTCTAGTACATGTACTCTTTACTGTGAAGCCACTGTGTTGCTAGCACAGGGCCATAACCTCCTATCTCCACTTTCATTATCTGAATTTTTTTTTATATCAATCATCACTATTGGTCACCTACATTTGTCAGTGGTTTGAACAAATTTTAAAGCAATACAAATTTACAAATTTGTGTTTAGTAGATTATTTCATTGTTGTAACAATGCTACTTGGCAATAAATCTTATACCATTGGAAAGCCTGTTTATTACCTCTTTAAATGGTGCCCCATTTGTAAGAAGCATGCATTTATGGGGTGAGCAGCAAAGCTAAGTATGTGTGTTGCGCCCATGAAAAAATAAGCCAAATCTTCTCTGCAAATGCCAAACAGCTTATTCTGACATTGACTCTTGTTTGGTGTTTGTTGGACTGGATGGCCACAACAGTCTGGCACCTCCTCCTCCTGCTGGTCACCAGCCTGGTCACACACTGCTGTGGAATGGCATCCCATTCTTCAACCAGCATTTGTCACAAGTCAGCCAAAGTGATTGTGTTGGTCACTCTGGCACGAACAGCATGCCCAAGTTGATCCTACAAGTGTTCAATGGGGTTGCGGTCAGGACTGCTGACAGGCCATTTCATCCTCTCCACTCCCAAATTCTGGAGGTAGTCTCTGATCAACCCCGCTCTGTGGGGTTGAGCATTATCATCTTGGAGGATAGAGTTTGGTCCTAGACTGTGGTGATATGGGATTGCCACTGGTTGCAGAATCTCATCTCGATATCTCTCTGCATTGAGATTTCCTCCAATGATGACAAGCCTTGTTTTTCCAGTGAGGGAAATGCCGCCCCATACCATCACACTGCCTCCACCAAAAGATGTTACTCTATCGGTGCAGCAATCAGCATATTGTTCTCCATGTCCTCCCCACACTTAAACCCTATGATCCAACTGCCGCAGACAGAATCTGGATTCGTTGCTGAACATAACATTCCTCCACATGTTCAAGTTCCAGTGCACATGTTGCTGACACCAGTGGAAATGGGCCTGACGGTGAAAGGCAGTCATGGCAGGCCTCCTGGCAGCTCTATGAGACTGGAGATTGGCTGCGTACAGTCTGTTCCGGATTGTCTGGGCTGAGAGCTGTCGGCCATATCATCCTGCAAATCTTGACTGCAAATCTGTAGAAGATAGCCTACAGTACCTAAGTGCTAAAAGGGTGAAGAAACAATCTTCTTGGGGTGTCGTCTTCCTTAGAAGCCCACTTTGTGGCCTGTCTCTGACATCCCCCCTTATATGGAACTTGGCCTTCAGTTTGGAGAAGGTACTAGGAGGGCTCACTCCAAATAATGCCGCAACTTGGTTTTGCAAAACACAAACTTGAAGTTGCCCTATCGCACACCAACCAGGTGCCAATCAGACACCTGACTGTCAGCACCTGGGGGTACCAGAAGCTCAAAACAGCAGTCAATAGCAACATCATGATAAGCTGTTTGGCATTTGCAGAGAAGATTTGGCTTATTTTTCATGGGCGCAACACACATACTCAGCTCTGCTGCTCATCCCATAAATGCATGCTCCTTACAAATATGGCACCATTTAAAAGGGTAATAAACAGGCTTTCCAACGGTGTAAGATTTATTGCCAAGAAGCATTGTTACAACAATGAAATAATCTGCCAAACACAAATTTCCTTACTTTTTTGTGCTAAGTTTATGTTCTAAAACCAGAATGAAGCCCTCAGTATTAAAGGAGCCTTCGCAGACGTGCAAGTTACCCATGCCATGGGCACTAATACATCTTCAGGTCATCACAGATGCTGGCTTTTGAACTTTGAATTGATGAACAGTTGAACAGTTTGGATGTTCCTTTTTATTCTTTTGCCCGAACTACTAAAAGGCTATTGTTTCTAAATAATGAGGACCACAACACAATTTCCACTTTAGGTCAGTTGATCTCAGAGTTGACAGTGCTTCTGGGGTTTTTTCCTTTGTTTTTTAATGACAGATGAGTATAGTTTTGCGTTACTTTGATATGTTTCGACTGCTAAGTTCATGCAGTCTTCCTCAGAGGAGTCATGTGATTTTCCTGTGATGTGTCTAATCAGCTGATCATATGCATGTTTGGTTGTCCTGTAGGAATGTAACGGCATTGTTAATTCCGCATTGCTGTGACAGAAGCAGACATGTGACAGTTTCAAATGGTAGGTCTTCAGGGAAAAGGTGTAGTGAAGCAAAGAGGGAAGTGGGAACTACAGTTCCTATTGGCCCTTGTGGACCCATCATCCTTTGCACACCACTCATCTTGATCTAACAGTGCCAAAATGGTGCCTAAGTGGCTACGAGTGGCAAGCTAGAGTCAGTCTACAGAGAGATCGGAGGGACTGAAGTTTCTGAGATTGTAAAGGCTCCGATGACTTTTAAATCTGACGTGTAGAAGCATTTTGGTTTCCCGGTGTCAAGAAATGAGAAAAGGTGACAGGCAAACAAAAAACAATATACAGACACTGCCAGACTGCAATGACACATGGGGAATTAAGGGTAACATGAGGAGCCACTCAGCAAATCATCACCCCTAAGCAATTCGCCAAGATGCCAGGAGCAGAATCCAGCCAGGCCAAAAGACTCTTAGCGTTCACAATCCCACTTCCCCAAAACAGCACAAGGGCTCAAAAGATCAAAAGGTGTATCGGTGACTTTATCTGCAAAGACAAATCCGAACATGTGCTTCTATAGAAAAACAGTTTGATCATTATATATCTTTTCTAGCTGTATTTAATTAAATATAAGCAGAAAAGGATTTGCAAATCACTGTTTTATTTTATTCACATTTTAAAGTTTGTTGGAATAGGGGTTTGTATTGTCACCACACTGTTATTGTATTGTATTGCATTGTTCTATTAGCATATTGCATCATAATGTATTGTATCACCATCGTGTTTTTTTTTTATTCAATTTTTAAGACAAATTTGTAGGCTCTACTTGGGATGCGTCCTCCTTACATCTCCTCCATGTTAGCCTGGTCCTCTGGGATGCATAATACCCGTTGTAGTGACTGGCTAACTCTCCAGGTTCCAAAAGTTCATTCTGAGCTTGGCAGATCTGCCTTAGTGTCTTTGCACCATCTGCTTGGAACTCACTGCAGAGCACTTTAAAAATCAAAGAACTGGTTACTGTGGGGCATTTCAAATCATTACTGCTGAATTTCTTGTGCTTTGATTGCACTTGTGTCACCTGACTTTTATGTCCCTTTTCTGATTGATATGATGTATTTTTAACTTGCTAATGTACTTTATGTCTTTTGAATATGTCTGATATCATACATTTTCATTATTTTTATGTTTGACGTCATTGTAAATAGGGGCTCGCCCTCAATGTTTTTTGAGTTTAAATAAAGATAAATAATAAATAAGGGCTGCTCCCATATCAACCAGCTGACCCCATACCGGCTCTCCTAAACACGTCAGCATTAGACTCATGGTCTTTTTCCAATGATACCAAAGAGGAAAAAGGCATCACAAAGGAGTCCACCTGGCACCTCTGGCCATCAGTCAACATTCAGGCCTCACAAGATTATCGTAAGACAAGGGGACTAAGGACTGAAAGACTGACTTTCGTCCACAGATCTGATACCATGAGCGCCACACCGCCTTGCCCTGCAAACCCATTACCCCATGTTTGAGGCCAAGTCCGAGTTTGATCTCAGCTTCTCAGTTAGGGGATCAATGCTGCCAGGACAGGTGAACTGCTCCACAGTTTCCACACTATCACCATTCACAGACACAGATCTCAGCAGCATGCAGGGTGTGCCTGAATGCCTCGTTATTTGTTTCAGCCTCCTCATTCAGGAAGTTCAGAGCCCTCACAGTATAAGTTATCCTGAAATAAACAAATTTTATAGGATACATATTAGACTGACCACTTACACAGCTCCAGTGGTTCAGCTTGTAGCACCCTAAAATGTAATAATTTCCTGATAATGTTATAACACCTCTTCACCTCACAGATTTCCAACAAATCACTACCTCATGAAAACAACCACAATCCAACAAAACAACTTTCAGTAACACTTCATTTGAAGATGGCATAAGCATTCATAACACCTACATACACATTACATGACACCTGACATAAATACAGGCCTACATATCCACTCATAAATGCTTATTATATCACTTTCAATGTCAAGTTGACATCTTACTCTATGTCAAGTAACATAGTGGTCAGCTGACATACTGTCATACTTATAGTTTATTGTGAGGTTTACCTGTACAAGACAGTCAGTTCTTTTACAGTCCAACAGGAAGTTCAGCTTCTATGTGGTTAACACTGTAACAACTGGTTATTATGGTACTACATTACTATTATGATGAGTAGCTTACAGAACAGCTCATGAACATTAAGAAGGCATCAAGTCAGCTAAAATAGGTAGACTAGAAGTATGAATGTCTTTGGAAGCATCAGACTAGTTAACAGTGGTTCATTTAACTTACTGTAAACCAAATATAAATTATAGAGGTTGGACATCTCACCAATAGAAATTAATAACATAACCAGTTAGTCCAACAGTTTCAAAAGAAACATATGCGAGGTGGTAATTCATTCAAACAATATAACTCAACCTTTAGAAACCCAGCTTTGAAGTGTGAGCTTTTGGGAGACTAGTTAGAGTTCACTTTACATCACATCGCTTACACTTGCAATGCTGAAACAGTCATTTATCAGTATCCACGTTCATCAACAATCTATTTCCAGTATATATCTTTGTAGTACCGTAATAACCAGTTGTTACAGTGTTGAAGATGAACTTCCTGTTGGACTGTAAAAGAGCTGACTGTCTTGTACTGGTAAATCTCATAATATACTATGACAGTATGTCAGCTGACCATTATGTCACTTGACATAGAGTAAGATGTCAATTTGACATTGAAAGTGATATAATAAGCATTTGTGAGTGGACATGTAGACCTGTATTTATGTCAGGTGTCATGTAATGTGTATGTAGGTGTTATGAATGCTTATACCATCTTCAAATGAAGTGTTACTGAAAGTTGTTTTGTTGGATTGTGGTTGTTTTCATGAGGTAGTGATTTGTTGGAAATCTGTGAAGAGGTACGTTAAGGGAAGAGTTACCTGGGGTCTCCAGTGCTGCTCAGAAGCTTATCTGAGCTTGAATTCTGGTCTCACAAGGAGGTAAGTCCATCACCCACTCAGTAAGACCAGGATGTAGTTGCATGTCCCTGATTATTTGCACATGTGCATATGGCTGTATGGTACTCAAGGTCTGCAATTTTACCCAATAGTCTTTCTGTTGTTTCAAATCCAGTGTATATAACATTCTTAGATTATTAAAACACAAAATGTAGAACTCTGGACTGAAAATGAACATATTTATTACATTATCTGTCAAGTATTACATTATCAGGTTTGAAAAAAATGTTATTACAATATTAAATATCAGTCAGGATACTTTATTACATTATTGGTGAAGTTATTACATTATTGGGTTTTATTACATTTTTGACTGAGTTAAGGGCAATTTTTTATTACATTATCAGGAAATTATTACATTATAGGAAACCCAGAAACATTACATGATCTATGGTCAATGCTGCAAAAGGCTGTCCAGTAAATTATAGTATACAATCTTATGCCTGTAAGTTTGATCAGTGTTTGAGTCTAATGTTGTTAAGCACATATGAGGTTCTTGTGTTGTTACAGTAGAGTACAAAGGGAGTTAAAGCCACTGCCCTTTTACCCTCAAGACTACACAAGTGCCCCTTTGAATAAGTTTTACTAGGATAGTTTTTTTGTTTTTTCATATGCAGTAATGGAGAAGAGCATTAGTCTCAGCTTATACTAAAATCTCAATGAGGTACTCCTCCGTTTCTTGCCATTTTTTGTCAGCTTGAGGTTGTATTTCTGCTTCTCACACATATCTGACCTGAGAATTATGAGGTCATAAGGAAAGATGTTCAGCTGTATTTCATACAGCATAACAATATGAAGATGAGTACAAGAGGCTCACAGGCTGGAGCAACGTGAGTGCAGGCTAATGGGGGAGCAAGAAGTGGGGATGATCGCACCTCAGAACAGTTCTAGGCAACGGGTAAGTGCATCCATTAGCCACTGCTCTCAGAAACGTCTGTGCACCCTCCTGGGGCATGTGCAGCATGATGTTTTCTTTCCAAATACAGTACGGATACTAAAACTCAAACTATCAACTCTGATGGCCACAGTCACAGAGTTTCTCTGATGATCACTCAACAGTCACAGAGTTACTCTGATGATCACTCAACAGTCACAGAGTTACTCTGACCACTCAACAGTCACAGAGTTACTATGATGACCACTCAACAGTCACAGAGCTACTCTGATGATCACCCAACAGCCACAGAGTTACTCTGACCACTCAACAGTCACAGAGTTACTATGATGACCACTCAACAGTCACAGAGTTACTCTGATGACCATTTAACAGTCACAGAGTTACTCTGATGACCACTCAACAGTCACAGAGTTACTCTGACCGCTCAACAGTCACAGAGTTAATCTGATGACCACTCAACAGTCACAGAGTGTTAGAAAATATAACTAGCAGCTTTACTGTAGCTCCAATAAGGAAACATTACTGTTATAAGGTGCCTCACCTCTTGAGCATATTCGCACTAATTCTTGTAAACTATCTTAAATTAATCTGTCTACCTTCTGTAAATCTGCCCACACCCTTACATATTGTATACTTCTGACCATGTCTAGTCAAACTTTTTCCACATCTTGCAACAATACTATTAATTCACACGGGTTTGTATATACTAGAAAATTAATCTACAAGTGCTTGTTCATATTTAAATGATTTTATACTTTTTTATTTATTTTTTATATTTAATGTTTCATTCTTGTGGACTAAGAGCAAAACTGGGGTCAAATTCCTTGTTGCGTAAGCATACTTATCATAAAATACTGAACAATATACAACTCTCTTCTTCACCTACTCTAAAGATCTATATAAATCTGTCACTCACTCAGTAATCTGTAACTCACTTAATCAGGCCTATTTTATTCACAGTAGCATTAGAGCAGGCTTTACTGTGGTACTAAAGCTACTGCAGTCTGGCCAGCCTTCACTAACAGATGAAGGAAACAAAAAATTTTGAAACAGCACTGACAGGGTGCTTTAAGTCACATCCAGGCCAATACCTGATCCAATGTACTATTTCAATTTCTACTTATCCAGCCTATTAAAAAGGTTGCATCTCTGAAGAGAGGTATGCATAATGTTTCTCAGAGAACAGTGCTGTCAGAGAGAGGGAATCAGGGTTGAGCTGAAGTTCAGAGACCGGGTAAAAAAAAAAAATCAGTGTAGCTTACTGAAGTAAAGATTAATTCTTAGAAAAGTTTTGGCATTTAAAAGCAGAATTTTCCTGTTTTTAAGATTTGTCGTTGTTTGGGAGAAAATAAATTATTTCTCTCTTTTTTGGTTCTAAATTTCCTTTGGTACTCTGCTATTAACTTTTGGCAGCTGTTAAATAAACATTTTTTAGAGATGTATTAGTTGTGAAAATAAGGGCTGACACTGATAATGATGATTAAAATAGCTATTCAGCCAAATTCCAGTGCCAATACCAGTGTTGTTTTTTTGTCATTTATCTTAGTGTAACACTCATTGTGCCAACAGTGTCTCCTATTTTTGACCATGACAAGAGATCACAGCTTTCTAACAAGTGACTTCTTCTGCCCAATAAAGAAATCTCCTATTTGATCCTGCAAACAGTAGTTCTGGATGCCAGCATTAGATCAGTGTGACACAGATAAACATTGTATCAGATAAACATCTGATCATGCCACACTAGGGGCGTAACAGTTCACAGAGGTCACAGTTAGGTTTGTACCTCAGTTTTGGAATAAAGAGTAAAATGATGCTAAATAAAAAGCAACACAGAAACTAATAAGATCTGCATATTTTAAATTATTAAATGAATACAACAGAGAATCAGAATGATAGATGTACATCTAACGCAATGCATCATATGGCTTACAAGTGTGAGGTCACATACAGTAACAGATCACAGTCTGGTTTATGTAAACACAGGAAGGCTTGGTGTGATGAGGCTTTAGCTCTGTTAATACACGAGGTTAGGCTCCTCTACCATATATCGGCACAGAGCCTTTAAAATGTCTTAGCATCCTGGACACCCACAACTTAATGTAGTTATTCTTTCAAACCTTCAGAGAAGAATACTTCATTAAACATAAGCACTTACCAAAATCTGAAATACTCTCATAGTAATTAAAGACAAAATAGATACAATTTCCTGAAGAAACATACAGTCCCTGCTTAAAATCAATATTTCCTCTGGGTTATCATCAATAAACCCGAAGAAGTGTTTGCTGTGATTTTGCTCTGTCTGTAATATCTATATTTTGTTAGTTGAGTCATTTCACATATCAGTGTTTTGCAGGGCTGTGAAGCTGTCAACAGTCTGCAGGTTGGGACATTACAGAAAACTTTTAGGGACCAGCTATGGGCTGCACCAGCTGTGCGTAAGTTCAAACGTAGCCGAGTTTGAACTTAAGTGATAATTTTGAAAGGCGGGACAACCCGGTATAGAATCTGAGGACAATGAGGAGCTCAGTTTACCATGTGATGCTCTCAGCATATTTTTTGAGCATTCAGTATTTTTAAGCTTAATCTAGAGAATTTTTGGGATATTATCTGTCATTGTTTTGGTTTGTTGCCACGAACAAACATTTGCATTTGTATTTAAATCTTAAGAAATATTCCCGTATGGTACCCTGGCACGCCAGATGGATTTGTTTCACAAGTCCATTTGGAAAACCACTCATACAAAGTGTTTGGGAAAGGGCAGAGCCTTTGAAAAAAAAACTGAGGTCCTGGTGGGGCTCAACTTTTCTTGGAAACCCGGTTGGAAATCAATGCTATAGGAATGAAATATTAGATAATTTCTTGTCTCTATATTTAAAAAATGGCAGCCAAGACATGGTAACAACAATTTTTCTGTCTTTTATTTTTGACATTATTTGGTTGAAAGTATGAAGGTCCGATGTTTTAGTTGTTTTGTACTTTAGATCGTTACCAATCATTGAAATAATAGAGGAAAGGCATTTTATGACATGTGGTATTAAAGTATGAATTATCTGACAGGCTTAAAAGCTCATTAGACCACAGTGAATGTTGTTGCTGTCTTATCCTTACACAAACAAATCAATGAATCAATAAAACCCAGACTCTCTCTCCTCTTTCCTGAATTACATCACAGTTTTACACTAAAAAAGAAACTACCGGAGGGCAGCATTCAGACTACTTTAAACAGCCAGTCAAATCAGGACAAAGACTGCAGGATCCAGCATTCATTGTGTTGCACTGCCATGCACGTCGACAGTCCAAGTGCACCATTTCTTGACAAAGATGAACATTTAAATCACTGGTGTGCCCTTTTTTTCCGCCGATATGTCCTGAATGGCTCAGGTGCTCTCGCTTCTGCTTGGCTCATGTGTTTAAGAATGGATGTGCTGACTGTGAGGAGGAAGAGGAGGGGGAGGAGGAGAGCGAGGGAGGGAGGAGAGGGAGGAGGAGGCTCTGCTACTGTAGCAGTGCATCAGCAGAGGTGAGACTACAGCCACTACATCACAGTTTGCACACAGAAGAGAAGGTGACGGAGCTGGAAGCACATGCTCTCAAAGAATATGTTGTTTTGTTCTGTTTAGAGGTCATACCACAGGGCAACGGCGTTTAACCCTACTGAGGTGGCGTGAAGAGAAGAAAGGTGGTGCAGCCAAATCAGTGCACCTGCAGAAAGAGGATACTGTTGAGCCTCTTTCTCAAAGCCAAAGTGCTGCTATTTTTTACCCACCTTACCCCAGCTGCCTCTGTGCCGCCAGAGACAGACCAGGGCTACAGTATGTGTGTCATTAGTGCTGACCCAGATGCTCTGACTGTCCTGTGACTGCGATGCACTCCCAGAACAACTCCCAGACACTAATAATAAGCTCTGTCATGAACATGCATGCACAATTCAAGTAGGACAAAGAGGAAGTTGATACACAAAGTTGAAGCTGGAATGGCTGCAGAGGAGAAGCAGGATCACAGTCTGAGCAGGGACACAAAGGACTAGACAGGTTTTGGTCTGGGGTGGAAACACTCACTTAGGTAAGAGAGAGAGAGTTACATCACATAAAGCAAAGCCTGCACAGACCAGCATCAACACAGACCCTCCAGCAACACATCATGCGTGCTGTTAGTGAGGCTGAGGGCAGTAATCCTGATCACAGGCAGCCTGGACACTTCGGGTATTCCCTGACTGCAATGCAAAAACAGGCTGCTGCATGCTTACATATGCATGTGATTTAAATATAAGTTTTTATTCCCTAAAAAAATGATAGCGCAAAGGTATTAAGTCGACCACAGCTCCATGCATTCATCCTGTGAATCATGCACCCAGCAGCAATAAATGTGCGGATTACAAAACGCTGCCTGAGCCAAACAAAAGATCCATTTCCCACCCTGTGTTTCCCAACTCTTCACAATGGATGTCACTCAGTTTAGTCTGGATTAATGCAACAAAACAGCGTGCTATTTCTGCGGTGTGCTGCTTACCCTCTGCGGCCACAGCGCACCGGACAACAAGTAAAAGCATTCCCACAGACAGCACACAGTGCCCGAGCATCCCCGCTGCTCCGGTTCGCCACCTGGTCCTCAAACACCTCCCCTCTCCTCCGGCATCAGGGCGCCCACCGGGGTCGTCTCCTCCGGCTCCCACCACCACCGATACTCTGGGGTGACCTGCCCGTCGCCCACTCCTCACACCGGGAGCCATATCCAGTGGATAAGTTGCTGAAGTTTCGGCCGTAAATAATACATTGGATCGATCTTCGTGCGTGAACGGGGGAAACACAGCGGTCCCGCGGTCTCGTCGTGCTGTCCAGGGCTGGAGGGGGATTTTGCGGGGTTGGTGGTGGTGGTGGTTGTGGTGGGGAGGGGGGGACGCGGTGTTGGAGGGAAATTAAGAAATGCGCCCTATCGCTCCGCTGCGCTCGGTCCACCCAGCATCATCATCGCGGTGTGGCGCAGGGCGGCGCAGAGCTCACTTTGCCAAAGGTTTGACATCGAGCTGTGGATGAGAGGCTGGATCACACTGACCTGAGGCACACCAAGGCTGAACGGGGGGGGGGTACTGTCACTCAGAATTTTGGGGGGATTTGGAGGCTGGAAAGGGTCGATAATTTAAAGTCTGACAACCCCCTGGTTAAACTGTGCAAATTAGCCTCTCTGCTGTTAATTGTAGGGAGAAAGTCAGAGCCAGCGGTGTGTAGGACGACCCCTGCTGGACAAATGAGAGTACACAAATGAAGCAGCAGTGTCGTTGTAAGTCGTTATTAGACGAACAGTTCAGTTGAATTCAATAGTAAAGGCAACTTTAAAGTTTTTTGTCAACAGATATTAGTCTATAGGCTATACTACAATCTGGTGAGACATAAGGACTGCTACCTCGATACTTCACTGGCCAAAGGCAATTCTGTACGCTCAACTGCAGTACCCCCTTTTTTCCACAAGATGTCACCCCAGGCTCAGAAATTTTTAGGCAGGAGTGGGCAGATTTTATGGGAAGAGAAAACTAAGTCAAATATTTGGTATCAGTTGCCGTTTTTAGAATGATAATCATATATTTACTTGTTTTTAATAAGCAGGGAATTGTTTATTTGGTTTTAAAGTAGTTTAAGATTTTGTGTATTGAAATAGTTGCCCTTTTATTCATGTAAATTTTGGTGGACATCAGTAACACATTTTATGTTGCAACAGATGCAACAGTTGTTTAAATTCTTTTTTTCTCTCATTAATCTATAATCAGTCTCCCACAATGAAAAGGAAAAACTATTTTTTGAAAATTTATGAAAAACTTTTAAAAACAACACTGAACCTACGGCACAGTCTGAGGTCCTCAGTGCTGCGGAAAAGGTTTACATCGAGGTACATTCAGCTTTACCTCAACCCTGACGAGTGTCCTAAATGGAAGTAAGTGGTGCCTGGTTTACTCCAGACATACAATTTTAAACTGAGGCCAAACAGTTTAATCTTGGCTTCATCAGACCAGAGAATCGTGTTTCTCACAGTCTGAGAGTCCTTCAGGTGCTTTTTTGCAAACTCCAAGCCATAAGCCCAGATCAGTGGAAGGCTGTGGTGATGGCTTTCCTTCTGGAACTTTGTCCCATCTCCACACAGGACCTCTGGAGCTCAGTCAGAGTGGCCACCAAGGTTTTGGTCATCTTTCTCCCTTGATTGCTCAGTTTGGCTGAGCGACCGAATCTTAGACAAGTCCTGGTTGTGCCAAACTGATTCCATATGAAGATTATGGAGGCTTCTGTACTCTTAGAAACCTTCAGTGCAGCGGAAATTTTTTGTAGCCTTTCCCAGATTTGTGCCTTGCAACAATCCTGTCTCTGAGCTCTGCAGACAGTTCCTTTGACCTCAAGGTTTGGCTTTTGCTCTATATGCATTGTCAGCTGTGAGGCCTTCTATAGCAAGATGTGTGCCTTTTCAAATCATGTCCAATCAACTTAATTTACTACAGGTGGACTACAATCAAAGTGTAGAAACAGCAAAGATCAAGAGGAATGGGAGACATTTGAGATCAATTTAAAGTGTTCTTGCAAAGCGTCTGAATAGTAATGTCAGTGTGATTTCATTTTTTTTTTTTTTAATAATTTGCAAAAAAAAAATCTGTTTTTACTTCGTCATGATGGGATACTGTGTGTAGATTAATTAGATTAAAAATGTTTGGGTTTTTTGCAACTACAGCATCAGGCAGTATCATAACAAAACTGAAAAAGCAAAGGAGGTCTGAACCCTTTATGAATGCACTGTAAGTCTGCTTTTGTTCTCTGCAGTCCGTATGAAGTGTATTTTTAATTGAATACAGGGCTTGTTTTTATTGCTACTGTGTTAAATGGATTTTTCAACATACATTTGAATTTACACATTTGTTACAGTCATGTTTCAATGACAGTATAGGTTTGGTTTATATATTCTACAGCTTTACATATACATATGGTGGGGCAGTTATAGAAGTCAATGTGCTTTTTAGATTCATTTTATTAATTAAAGTGTACTCTATACTGAATTTCTTTGCATTTCTTTTTTATTATTACATTTATTATTTTTTTGCATTTTATCCAAGACACGTTGAAAGTTGTAATAAGCCCACCATATTACAAGAAACTGCATCAGGGAACTAAAGAAAATCTGAAACTCTTAAAACTTTACTGGTATTTTAGAGATAGCATAATTGTTGCCAGTCATAGTGCTTAATATTTGACTTTTTAAAAGCATTTTGGTGTCAGATGCAGAGCTCTGAATGACATAACCTTATATTCATTAGCCAACAGGATTGGGTCCAAACATGTATTCATATCTAAAAGCTGTTCTTGATGACCTCTGGGTCAGAAACTCGTGGAAAAATTACTCCTTTGTTGACTCTCAGATTAATATTTAACAGTAGTATATAATTTATATCATAAATATTTCTGTCAGTCTTAAACATCAATTATATTCTTGTTCCAGTTTGTGTAGCTCTGTACTGTCTGATTTAAAATGGGACACTAACTTTTTAACAGATGGCCTAACATAACAAGGAATACGAGGGTGTCACTTTCGGCTGTGGGAAATCGTGATGCATGTATTTTTAAGCATTTTACCTTATAATCAGAGGATTTTTAATAATAAAAACACCATCTGCTGTAGACTCATGCTACTACAGCTACTGAAAGACAGAGATATTGTGGTGTACAGGCTATAAAGTTGGTCATTTTTATCATTTTACATTCCAAGTGTTCAGCGCAAAGTAAGGTGGAAGGGAAAATAAAGAAAAAACAGACAAGGACCAACAAGCTGCTCCAATAGATTTTTTTAATTCAAAGTGAATCTTAACAATAATACACCATAAAGTCTTATTTTGACACTCACCAAAAGAGTCACCTGGAAAACCCGCTTAATGTGACAAAGTAGAGAAGGCTTGGTCACACCTAAATCACTGAGAACTAGAGAGGAAACACTATCGCAAACTGTAAATAGACATCACATCCATAGAGTTAGTTTTCCCAGTCCTCATACTGTAAATATTGCACAGTGCAATTGCTACATGGCAAACTAGTGTAGCACGAAATAAAAAAGCAAATAAAACAAAAAACGAACAAACAGAAGAAAACAAAGCCACGAAAAATCTACAGGTATTAAAACAGTAACAGTTCAGATTTCATGATCAAGTCTATATGATGAGTAATCTAAACAGATGATTCCATAACTTGCAGTGTGAATTAACTCTGAAATTGATACAGATGACCAGAAAATAAGAGCTTGAGTATAACAAACCTCATCAAATCAAATCAAAGAGCAACACAGTAGCACATTGAGACTAATACAGACCCTGAATTAACATCTCTAAAGGATAATACCGCAGCAGAGGATTTTTCTCTGATATCAAAGCCATAACTTTAAAAGAAGAAAATTTTACAAACCACTGTTTTATCTGTTAAATGTTACATGAACCCCAAATTAAAACATAAAAAAAATCCACAAAGCAAAGATCTCAATCATGTGGGAAATAAAAACAGTTTTAAGATTTCTCTCCTCTTGCATCCATTCTTTTCCTAACACATATAGGAGAGTTTATGCAGGCGCATTGCTGGTGAATACCTTTGGAGGAATCAAAACACAGAATTACACTTCACATGCTAATTATTGGGGAACTGTTTCAAGCACTATTCTGCCAAGTGCATGCCTTGTTATCATAAGCTTCCTTTCCCAAAATGATGCTCGAGTATAAGCAGTAAAAGCAAACAGGTAAATAAAAAAAGCTCTTCTTAAAAAACATACAGCCTTATCCATGTCAGTGTTTAAATGTGGAGTATTGCACTCATGACGGACTACAATAATCTCCTTGACGGAGCGGTTTACATCTAGAGCACAGAGTAAACATCCAGATAGACCGTTTCCCTGGATTAAAAGCACGGCTCCTTGGATTTTAAAAGGCCAGTGTCGTCTGTGCTCTGGTTGCCCCCGCTAATTCTCAACTTGCATGATGGAAAAGCTGCTCTGAGAGGGCAGCTTCGAGGCAAGACACAGTGAAGCAACTTAGGTGTACATGCAAACGTAATGTAAAGCATGGAGATTATCTAAGAACACTTGGTGGTGCAATGACCGCACTATGTTAAGTATTGCATCTGCTGTTCAGCCAGAGTGACTATCCAAAGATCGTCGAGTGTCGTATCATTCAAAGCGTGTGTGTGTTTTATTGGTGTGTTATCACAGAAGGGAGAACATGAAGTCCATTTGTAGTATTTCCTGTTTGTCTGACTGTCTGCTCTATACAATGGACTGTTACTTGATTCTATGCCTTCCTTCATGAATTAGCGGTGAGGTATCACCATGTTGAATTCTAACTTTCTGAATCTCAAGGCACATACACAGTGCTGCTCACACTGTCTCAATTTCATTAAGGAACACATAACAATGGCCACACTTTTGCACTGACAAAACATTTTGATATGAGACACTCATAAAGGGGAGAGCGATCCGAACACAAGGCAGTTCAGAATATCAAACTGTTAAACGGATATTCCAGCCAGATATAACATTGAACAGGTAAAAGGTTGCAATAAATATCTCAAATTAAAATCAATTCAACTGAAAACAATTCATAAAACTTTGGAACAAAAACATTGGGCTTCATTTATTTTGGACACACAGGCTATGATCACCTGAACCCATACACGCCTATCTACCTGTATGAGAGTTTTGTGGTGAGCGTCTTTCTGTGTAATTGGTGGCTTTCCAATCAACATGATGTTTTTTTATTTTTTATTTTTCCTGGCATCTCACAGTGCTCCTGCAACACACGTAAAGAGTACTGCTAGTATACCGCTTACGCACAATGAAAAAGTTAAATCAATCCTGCAAGCTACAGCTTTAGATGTGTACAAAACGTCCATATGAAAACATACAAAAATTAAGTTACATCGATACATCATTTATATGCAGTGATGAGCCCGAAAGGTTAATAAGGATAAAATACTGATGCAAAAACACACACCCCGAGAAACAACAAATGCAACTAATGTTCATCATCAGCAATACAGTAGTTACAATGACACTCCAAATATGAACGCAAAACACAAATTAAAACCACTTCTATTTCAGATAATTAGGGACCTATACAAAAATAGCAACGCTAGGTTTAAACTCAGAGAAATCACCTAATTTCACAGCTATTGAAGTGGCAATCATCATATAGCAGCTTATCTATGATACATTCAAGAAGAAATGATACGACTTATTAATTGCCCAATAAGCTAGACAAAACCTCGGCTGTTTTTTTTCTTTTCAATACAAATTTTTTTAATGTGTTTTAATTTAACCCCATTCTACGACTACAGTATAACTGAGGTCTATGCAAACAGAATAGCTACCTTGCTCAGGAAATGAATTACAGTCTTTGGTGCTGCACAAGCAACTTCATTTGAAAATAAAAGACGAAAAAATTACACACATAACTAGTAAAATTAACAGAAAAAATGCACACACACAACATATCTACATATATATATAGACTGGTGCTACCATCATATATATATGTATATATCCTCCCTGACGGAATGTATAAAATAAGCAGTCGACACCGAGAAGCCTTAAGCCTTTAACAAATGGTATAATGTAAAGGGAAAAGTTAACTTTGTCACACATGCATAAATGAGAGAATTGCACACAATTAACTCACACCTTATCAAGCATCTGTACTAAATAGTCTAGCTCTATAATATATGTCCATATATGTGTGTATATCAAATACTGCATGGTTTGCTCAGGCTAAGAAGATTCCATACCGTGAATTAATTTGCAATTTTTCCTTACCTAATCAAAGCCATGCCCACCACACTTCTAAACATCTAAGAAACAAAGTGAAAACACTCAAAAAATGAAAATACGAAGACGAAAAAAGGAAAAAAAAAAAAAATCAACGACTATTTAGATTGTATTGCAGTTTCATCAAACAGTAAAAATGCTGTTTGTAGTAAGAGTTTCACTAAATAGAAAGTGATTATCAAATATTAAGCAATACTCAGTACTTGCACTTTGTACACTAGTCATTCGGGGTAAGGGAGAACTGAAAAAAAAAAAAGAAAAAGAAAAACGAAACATATTTCATGAAACAGTAAGCATTCGCAACAGCAAAGCATGCTGTTCTTCTTTAAAAGAACAGAAAAGTAACTCACTACACACTGAAATTTACACCAACTCCAAAAGATAAGCACCGCTATCCGCGATACATCATATCAATGCAGGCTATGCATGGACATATACACATGTGCATATATATACTCACACATAGGATGCATCAACTGATTGGAATTTCAAGTGCTGCAGTCCAGTACATTAATATTCATGTATATAGTCATATATAAGTAGTAACATTAACAACCTCAAATATGTAAGGCACTATGGCTGGGGACAGTAATACAATGCAGCGAGTCTTGTGACACGAACAATAAGAGCAACGTCTATGCATCTTTCCGTTTACATTTTTTGCTCATGCAAGACCACATGCAGCGTGAGGAACAACCCTATTTAAATCGGTTAATTGACTTGACATTGCTAACACCAAAAGACACCGAAAAGGTACAAATACTTTAAACGCAGTACAACATACACTGTGGACAACGTGTGCATCTGTCAATCTAGAGCTAGAGACTGGGATGGCTTTACAAATATGGATGTGTCTTGCACACGTAAGAAGGCAATATAGAAAAATAGCTGGGACCAGGGGTGCAAAGTCTAACTATTCAACACCACCCCAATTATTTACCTGTTTTGAGGAGTATTCGTAGAAGATCCAATGCAAAGATATATCAAATGTGCAAAACACATTAAGTGTGAGTTTAACTACTCATTCATTCTTTCATTCAATCACGCATACATTATTTCCTTCTTAATTTTTACCCAAATCATCTCCACCATTGGAACTTTTTTTTCCTTTTTTTAAAGCTTGAAGTTCAATTACACCCAAGTCTACATGATTCAAAAAATAGCTTGCTCTCTCTGTGGTTGTGCCATGGTTTTGGAAATGAAAACCATGTTGTTTGTGGTTTAAGATAGAATTCGCCCTGCTCGCTTAGCCCTCGGGTGGTTTGAAGGGAGCCTGGGCAGCCTTGCTCAGATGTAAGGGTACTGGTTTATTTTGGTGGGGCTGAGAGGAAAACTGGCGTAGGCAGGTGAGGCGATGTAGGAGTGCGGGGGAAAGAGGGGCTTGAATTGGCCCTGGGGGTGCAGGGTGGGGGAGGGCAGCAGCCGAGGGTTGATGCCCACTGTGACTTGATGCACGATGCCTGCCGGGTGGGAGATGCTGTAGGTGGGCTGGAGGACGGGGCGGGAGGCGACGGGGGAAGCCAGGAGGTGGGCCACAGGGGCCGCCGTGACCAGGGGACCAGACGGGGGGTAGGACAGCAAGGTGGGCTGGGAGTGCGGGTGGCCCCCAAGGTGTGGGTGGGGGCCTGCAGTGTGGTTTGGGCTGCTGTGGGACAGGGCGAATGTGTGGCCATGCATGGTGGGAGGGATATAGGCCTGTGGTCTCCGGTGGGCGAAGTTGCCGTTCCATTCCTGATGGCAGGAACCGAAATGCTGCACCTGAACGAGACAAAAAGGAAATTATCAGATTTTTATCCAACACAGTTTATTAAATCAGGGTTTCTGTGGACTTTTTAATAAAATTCAAGAGTTTTAAGACCAAGTCAAATATAAATTACTGCCAATTTCCCTCTCTGTGCTCATTTTCTGTTTGATTTCCTGTGAGATTCACTAGGTTTGATTCCAGCTGAAGAATTATTGAATGTTTTCTGCACATCATGCAAGTCACCTCTAACTCCTTATTTTCCCTCCCATGTATCCCCTGTATTTTTCATTTCCCTTCAACTAGCTTATCCCATCCTTTCTTCTTTAGTGCTTAATATCCGGCTGTAAATACTGTGAACTCTTACACTTTCATAAAAAATAATAATGAAAGATCTACTTGTCCAACTACGCAATTAAGTTTTCATTAAGTATAAAGAAATGTCTTATAGTTAGGTTTTATATAACACTTTTTAAGACATTTAAGACCTTAAAATTCAAAAATCCATGTAAGATTCGAAGGATTCAAGTTCTAAGAAACCTTGTAATGTCTTCACAAGTTATCGTTTGGTCTCGTCGGCTATTGTAAATAGTGTGGATAACATCCCAGTCACTGATTTTCTTACTCTTATTGGAGGTCTTAAAAGGGAGTTAAAGATTCTTTAAGAATTTTTTGGTGTGTTGGCCTTTGACAAAGTCATGTATCTTTATATCTTTGCTGATCTTGTCCTCTTTATGTGTGTAAGCAGTGTTTTCTGACCAAAAATGTCATCCTGCTGTTTCAGGTTTAAAAACTGTCGTATAGAAATACTCAATCTTCTTCCTGATGGACTGGCTTGCTTTTGTAAGCCAGATAGAGGCACCAGTATTAATTTCAGTCTGTTTGACAACCAGCTAAAAACTCCTCACAAGTGCTTTAAGTAAGCAGTATTAAAGTAGAGTGCCATCACCCTTAACACAGTTAAAAATGCTCATCCACTGACTGCAACTTTAATGTGAGTATAGCTGGGACATTTGTCAGCAACTTAAGCTACAGTGGCAGAAAAATGAAGGACCATTTACTGTATGAAGTTTCCACTTGGCTGCAGGTCAACTACAAAAATAAACTCCTGCAATGTCAATGTTACTCTTCTTATCACCTACATTTGCAGGCTGTAGTCGGAAACACACTCTTCATTCCAAAATCTGACTTTCAGGTATAGTTTTTCTAGTTTTTGCTCATTCACAGAAAAGAGATGAATGCAGGATACTGGACATAAATTCAAGATATTCTTGCAAAGTCTCTCTTGCCTTGCCTCGAAGATGCTTCCTAAAAAGTTCTGCATATAGACATTCCTTGTTTTTAGATGTTTGTGATTGTGTAATGCATGTTTGTGACAACATGTTCTCACCTGCCCAAAGCCTATAGGCTGCTGTTGCTGGGGCTGGAATGCAGGTGGGATCTTCTGCTGCCTGTTGAGGAGGGGAGTGGAGTGGTGGTGTTGTCGCCCAGGGATGCCTCGCCCTTTGGACTGGCATGCAGATTCTATGACTGAAGGAGGATGAGGTCATGTGAAAAGGAAAGACAACACACACACAGATGATTTAGGTGAAATAAGTTATTGTATGGATTTGGTGTTTTGCTTTTAATGTCTGCATTTTACATAAGAGGCAGAAAGAGATGCAATCAAAGACTGGGTTCAACTGAACATAGAAACAAAAATAATAGTGGCAGAAGGCTCTGTAGGCGTATCAGAAGTTCTTAACTGTGTTTGATCAGTCCAAAACCTTTAAACACAGTGGCATCTGTCCTCTGAATCTGATCTAGGGGATTATAAATAGATGTGTTTGGGGGATCTGGGAGGAGTTGGTAACTAAGCTTGTTCACAGATCTTATAGTGGGGTCAGACCATCAGCTATAAATACACCTGGTAGTACCAGAATAGCAAGCTGTGCCCTTTTATGTTGGGCTTAAGTTGCAATAGTTTGTGGGTTGGGGAGGGAGATGCATTTGACATTAGAGGTGATTCGACTGTGTGGATTCACAGATAAACCCATCACTTTAAAAGACATTCAGAGAGCTAGCTCTGAAATGAACTGAAGGAGACAGCATGTTGCACTGACCACAGCTGTTACAACACCTACGTATATAACATGCGTAACTCCACTTTCACGCCTGAAAGAAACATTTATTTATTTACTACAACCAGGAAACAGGTTTATATTTTCTGGCTGACACTTTTTACATATTTTCTTCAGGACATTAAACATTTGGGTGCAATTACGCATGTATACATAGCCTGGAGAAATGCACACAGATAAAGGACTCTCAGAGTCAGAGTGAGGAGTGTTGACAGCAAACAAATATCCACTCTAGAGAGCAGAGCAGATACTTCAGGGTAGGTCACCCGTAATCACCTGTGAGAACCTCTGTGGCCTACAAAGACAGCATAATCCCAGGCCATGTGACCTGTGGGGCAGACAGCAGCAGTGGTGACTGGACCTTTGAGCTAACATGACCTACTCAGCAGCTCTTCAGACGGGATAATATCAGCTGATACATATCAACTGAGTATGCAAGAGGTCAAGTTTAGTCACATTAAACTGTAAGTAAGAGAGGGTTTAATACTCCACTAGTTGCACAAATTTCAGTCAGCAGGCTTGATACCTCATAAATATTACTAGGTCAACATCAAGGGAGGCATACTGTATCATAGGTCTAGTCTTTACCTGTGTTGCAAGGCGTTTCACTAACAGCAGGGTTGTTATTGTTGTTGTTCTGCACCCTCATTGGAGGCACCACAACGGTACGAACTGTTGGCTTGCTGGGCTCAGTCTCCGGGGCAACGCACGCCACACGGGGCTCGCAGTTCTGGTTGGCGTCGGCAATGAAGCGTCTCTCTGTGAAGGGACTGTTGCTAGGGCCAGAGGCATCTGAGGCAGGCGAGCTGTCCACTGTGTCGCAACCGCTCTCCTGTTCGTCGTCCGACATGCTGCAAGAGGAAAAACAAATGAGGAAGGAAGTTACATTTGATTATGTGTGGCAACTAATGTGCTGTCTGTGACACTAGTTTTAAAACTTTGATATGATACAAGCAGAGGTGGAAAAAAGTAAAGATCTATTGTACTCAAATGCAGTAATCTGAGTAAATATGATTGATTACTTTTCACTATTTCTATATTTTGTATTATTACTTCTTTTTTTTTTACAAAGTAATTTCTTATCAATTATCTTTCTAGTTTAATCAGTGTATTATCTTATCTCATTTCCAATCTGGCTGAAGAACAAGTTTTTCTACCACAACAACTCTTTTAAAATGTACTAATGATTTGTTTACTGCTTTTAATTCTGGCCAGACTGCAGCTGCTATTTTCCCTGATCTCACTAAAGCTTTTGGCTTGGTAGCTCTCTCTCCTTCTGGATAAGATCTACCATATTGGTTTGGATCATAATGCTCTGTAGGTTCAACACCGATCTTCACTGTAGTTGTCAGAATGTCATTTTCGGTGATTCTTAGTCCAATTGCATTTTTGTTGAAACAGGGGTTCCACAACCACTCATTTTTCAATTTTCATCAAGATCTCCTTAAGTATGTTCAACATGTCATGTCCATCTCTATGCTAATGACACTGTTACTCATAAATCCAAAAATCTTTACAGTC
Organism: Cheilinus undulatus; assembly: GCF_018320785.1. Taxonomy (NCBI): domain Eukaryota; kingdom Metazoa; phylum Chordata; class Actinopteri; order Labriformes; family Labridae; genus Cheilinus; species Cheilinus undulatus. The sequence continues at coordinate 17,377,782 of NC_054865.1, forward strand.
TGATTTCAATCTCATCCAAAACTGGTTTTCAAACAATAAGACTGCCCTCGATAAGAAGAAATCCTGCAGTATTATTTCTGGTTTTAAACATCGTGTGTCATGTTCTCCCAAACTGGCTATTAATTTTAACGATGGGTCTCCCCTTGAGAGGGTGGATGTGTTTAAATATCTGTGACTCTAGATCGACTCTGAGCTCTTTTTTAAGCCACACACTGATACTATCAATAAAAGGAACTTTGAACTGTCTGGCTATGTTGTATCATTCAGTTAGCTGCTTTTCATTTCAAGTGGGGAAAATTCATTTTCCCAGCCTAGATTATGCTGACACTGTTTATCAGAAAACTACAGACATTATCCTAAAACTCATAAATAATATACACAACTCCCTCTGTAGATTTGTTTTGAGATGTCCACATGGATCACACTGCTGCTTTAAAGTTTGATTCTCTCAACTGGCTTCAACCCAAACCCAGAAAACAGTCCCACTGGTTTCAATTTAACTTTAAATGTGGTCATTTCAATGTCCTGTCATATCTAAAACAACTTATGGTTCCAAACACATCTCCATGTCCACTCAGACATACGAATCATCTCTTTTTCCCTGTTCCCAGAATTCATAAAGAAATTAGTTGCAGGTCATTTAGTTACAAAGCTCCATCTGACTGGAATAATCCCCTTTCTCTCTTTCAAGTCCATCCCATTGTTTCACTGGTTTAGGTCACATCTGTTCTCTTATTTAAAAACAAGCTGCTCCTGTTTTTGATTTATTTATTCATGTGTATACACACCCATATATGTTAACTTATGTTTGTGTGTGTGTGTGTGTATGTGTATCTACATAGATCACATGTACATACATGTATATGTACACATAAATGTATGTGTTGGATATGGGTACATATAGGATGTTTGTGAGCATGTTTATGCATATAGATATGTACACATGTACATGTATGTTTTTATATATATACATGTATATCAATAATATTACAATCATCATCATCTCCATAAAACTTAATACCTCTTGTTTTTACTCAGTTTGTTGTTCCGTGTTCCTCTTGTTTAAAAGCTGGAGATGGGGTGGGAGAGCTGTCTGTGTCTGTTTTTGTGTAATTATGTCCATTATATATTGTTGTTTGTGTTTTCTATGTACTTGTGTTAGGATCCCCTTGAAAACAAGATGCGGCATCTTATCCTTCAGTAAACTACAATTAGAATTGCCTCTACCTACAGATATGTCTTCAATACCAGGAGAACAATAACTGAAGTTCTTGGCACCAAAATAGGTAGTTCTTGCTATCAATTTTCAAAAATTGCAGGTTAACTCATGCACATAGTCTTGCATTATAGTTGCAAATGTATCTGCAGTTTGCAGGAGTTTGCCTGCATTTTTTGACAGATTCATTCTCTCCCCAGGGCACCATTCTTATGTTACACTTTAGGTTTTTAACATTTCGTTTTTTTTTTACATAATCAATAAAAAAAATGACATCATTTTATGGCACGTTGAAAAGTTTTGAAGTATCAATCATTTTGTGAAATAGTGAAATATTTGTAAGAGTTTTGTGGCACTGATGGTACCTGTTTGGGTGTTTACACGGTGAGGCGCTGGACTGGGCAGAAGCTGAGGAGCTGGTGCTCAGCGTGCTGTCTGGACTGCTGAGGGAGCAGACTCTCTCCATGCTGACGGTGCTCTGACACGCCTCACAGTCGGCACTTCCTTTACACCTATTTGCACAGAGGGATGAACAAAATAAGACACTGAAAGATGCAATTAAGATGTATTCTAAGAATAGACATAAAGGTCAGTACTTACTCCCCCATTGAGTGTCTCTGTGCGCCCTCCTCTTCATCACTGCTGATACTGATGACACTCACAGTTGGGCTGGCAAGGTCGGAGATCACCATGGCCTGACGCTGCTCCTGTGAAACTGAAAGCTCCTCACACTCTGAAGCCCCTTTACAGCAGTTCTCCTCATCCTCCTCTGCCTGCTTCGTTCTTTGCTCCTGTGCAGCAGTCTGGCCCTCCTCTGGGCACCTGGCTGCCTCCTCCTCAACCTCCTCCACATTCTTCGCTGTATCGGCCATCTTTGGGGACTGGCATGCTAAATTTTGGATGTTTGTGTTTTGGGAGAAGTTGCTGCCCCTGTTTGAGAAGACAGGTCCCTCTCAGTGAGAAAGAATGTTTTTTTGTATACACGATTTAATGCAAAAAAAGAAAAACAGTCATACCTGTTCATACAAGGCTTTGCTCTCTTGTTGGCAGCTGGCTGTGGCCACACCACATGTGCAATGCCGATGTTGATTGGCTGGTGGGCGGACATGGTCATTTGGTTGGTTAAGAATGGCTGAGGGTGTGCGATCATGGAGCTGTAATGGTTACCATGGGGACGCACTTTCCTGCATTAAGAAAACAGAACACCACAAATTGAGCCAAAAGCCTTTAGCACCATTACTGACAAAACGTTCTCAGTCACCGGTTGCAAAGGACATGTATGACTCATCAATCATTAACATTCAGGGGAGTGAGCGAGCCGAATTGGAGCAGTGAAGCCATTCCCAAGAGTGAACATAGCAGCCAAAGGTAAGTGTGCACTAGAAAAAAATGCTGCATTTCATACTAAATATTATAACTTAAGGGACATGGTATGGATAACATTCTCCTGTATTGCACTCTTTTAAATGCTACTTTTAAACCCAAATCATCTGACTCTAATAAGATACAGTACATTAATGTCCACTGGGATAATGTGTGTACAAAGTGCACATAATCTATTTACAATAATAAAGGCAAGTCTAGCACACTCTTGGGGGATTCACTTTTATGTTTTTTTTTGCAAAAGCTAGATAGCAATCTGAACTTTAGCTAGAGATGTATTGTGTATATTTTATGAAATATTCTTCCATAATTATACCTTTTTTTCCACAGTAAGAGTGCAGCTGTTTTGTATCATTTCATAGAAAACATACTTTTTGTATGAGTAAACCTACACGGCAAAAAAACTCTGGCTCTGATCCTGCAACACAAACAATTTGCTTACCCCCAGTCACCCAATCTCTGTGAGCCAGCCACAGTGTCAGATGCCAAAGTGGTTGTTGGTGGTGGGGGCACTGATGTCACCTGCTGCCAGGTGGGCACCAAAATCTGCTGTGCACGGTTAGACCAGGCCTGGTAAAGAGAAGCATATTAGCAGATGTGGGAATTGTTCCCTCTGGTACTTCCATTAACTGTCAGCATCAAAGATCTACCTCATAGGAAAACATACCTATGGTAGCCTGGAAATACGATACAAAAGTAAAAAGCTTGAAACAAATTTATATTAACCTAAACATTTTACATTTCAGAAAACAAATTCACATGGCAAAACACTTTTACAAATGATGAAAAATATTTACACACAAAAAATACAAAAAGTCTGCTGCAAATTTACAAAGTCTGAAACTCTTTTAAATAAACTTGTGTCACTTCCGGCTTTTTTAAATTCCCTTTCTGTAAGATACTGCTGTTTGTAAATTTGTTTCAGGAGTTGTAAAATGTTGTTTAACTTGTAAAATTGTCTTGGCTCATGTAAAAGTGTTTTGTAAATTTGTTTTGTAATATGTGCATTTAAAATTTTAAATATCGTTTTTTAATTTGTTTCATGAAACGTAAAAGTATTTTTCTTAAAAGTGTTTCAGACTTTAACTTTGCCTGGGGGGTTTTATACATTTGTTTTGTAAAATGTAAATGTTTTTGTCATTTTAAAAGAGTTTTGCTAATGTAAATGTATTTTATAAAATGTAACAATGTTTTGGTTAATGTAAATATGTTTCATGCTTTGTAAAAATGTTTCAGATTTTGTAATTTTGTATTGCACCTCCAGGCTACTGTACATACCTATGAAAGCATAGACCTGACCTGTATTTACATCCCATTCTTAACACATCCTACCTGTGTGATGACTCCAGGTCTGATCTGAATGGGCTGAATGGGTGGTGCTTGAGTGACCAGAGGCACAGAGGCCTCCATTCGAACTGAGTAGCCAGCTGGTTTTGCTGTGTTGGTGGGGATTCCTGCAGAGATCAGAAAATATTTGACTGAAGATTATCTAGTCAAATTAAACGGTCTAAAACAGAAAAACAGAAGTGATATTACATTATGATGGTCCTACCTTGAAGGGTTGGGGGACAAAGAATGAGTGCCTGCTGAAATGAATCACTGCATCCAAACTGACCACTTCCTGTCTGAAGTGGTATCCCAGGGTGCATCACTGAGGGAGCTGATGGCGCTAACCCCTGAAAAAAAAGAAACAAAAAGAGAGGGAAATGACTAGACTTTTCTGGGGTAGTTAAAAGAACAGCTGTTACATGGGAGAGCCAGTAGATGGCAACATCTCTGTCATGAGAGGCCTGTTTTTCAGCCTGACTGAACTCAGGAGCCTCTCTTGATGAGTGGGTCAGTCATTTTATTTTAGGGAGAACCTGGGCTGTGATAAATCACTGTTATAGCCCAGAATACATGCAGTTTATTTTTAAGGTACTTATTCAAGAAGAATCTAAGGCCAATCAATGTTTCAATCTCCTTGAAAAGCTGCTCCCAAAAGCAAATCCAATAAATCAAAGTTATTCAATCAACACTTCTAACTAGCTCTGAATGTGTTGATAATGTAAGCTTTAATGGGAACATGGTCATGAGTTGATTGAACAATTTCAGGCTGGTCACAGATTTAACAACAATACGTACTTTTTCTAAAGCTTTTAAACTAAGAGTTGTTAAAAAATGTTGATCTAAATATTTGTGATTGGCTTGAGATAAACAAAGAACAGTTGAACATGTGCCTCTGCTTCTAAACACACACGCTGCTCTCGTGCCTTGCTATAATCACATTTATTGAATAAGGAGAACTAGGCTTATATTGTTCTGCAGCAGCTCCTGCATGTTGCCCAGCCCCCACACACATGATAGTAAACACAAAGCGGCCTTTCACAGAATAATACAAAAACAGCCACCTCATTTTGCTGTAAAAGTGTCACGAACAAGAAATTTTTAACTACACGGCTCCACAGAAAGAAAAGCAATATCTTTGCTGTTGTTGTCTTGTTCCGAAAATGTGTCAGAGAACTGGAAAGACAGAGACCTTTCATGCTATTCTACATCCATATCGATGACACTCATGAAATCTTCATTGAGTTTTACTACAATAGACACATCACATCAGATCCTCTTTCCATATTTCAGTCTCAGAATGACAGCTTCTGAATAGACTTTGAGACATTTTGCATTATAAAGACCCAATTTTTAAAAAGGGTCACCTCCTTTTTTTCCTCAGCAACAACACTGATTTGCACTGTTGCCATGACCTCAGATGCATGACGTTATTTTGTTGCCATGACAGCAAGGCCAAGACGCAATAAGACAGAAACACGGAAGCAATAAATGGGGGGGAAATTGTCTACATGATGAGTCTTAGCAGGAGCAGATTTAGAGGACAACACAATGCATGCCAATAATCCTGTCCTGACCAGTCGTGATTATTACATTACAAATGGATTTTTCTTCTAATGTCCAAATATGAAAACAAGGAAAAAACTGTGGATGATATGAAAAGAAACCACCAGTTGCATCTGTCTAGCATTTCTTTTTAACATTTTGACCCTTGTAATTATTTTATTTTTGGCACCTTTTCAAAACTGGAAAATAGTTAGAAACACCCAACATTAAATAATGAAGGTAAAACAAAAAAGTTTTTCCCTTTTGCAGAGGCAGAAAAGTTCCTTAAAATGAAATTATAATGTCAGAAAGTAAATTTACCAAGAAATCTTCATGTGCAAAAAACATGGGACTCTAATATGCTTCAGGTCCACTGAGGGTACTTGAAATAGCGCAGCAGAAAAGGTCAAATTTGTGCAGACTGGAACATTCTTTCAGTGAAACATAACAAACTACTCATATTCTCATGTTTTACATCTTGTTTAATAGAGATGTGAATCTTTAAGTATCTCAAGATTTAATTCTTTTCCAATTATGGGGGTCACGATTCAATTCAGAAGCAACTTTTGATTCCAGATTCACAACTAATTCCTTATTTTTCACAAAGAGCTGATTATTTCAGCATCTACTCCAATCTGCTGTGCACTGAGGGGCTGTATATTATTATTTGACATTAAACAGCTTCATAAAATGAGCTCAAAATATTTTTTTTCAGCGTATTTGTGGTGTTTTTTAATCAACATATAAAAATAGTAGCAAAGAGAAGAGTAACTTGTGCTTAAATTGAAGAACATTTTAATATGAATAAACGGTGATGGCTCAAGCAAGATTGTATTTATCAGAACCTCATCAGTAGAAAAAAAAAAAAGATTATAAATCTAAAGCCTTTAATGGGAGAGTAGGTGTTATGCCTGAACAACTGACTGTGTTAACTGGTGACTTCTCAGCTGAAAGTGTCAGCAGTTATTGTAGTTTCAGCACTGTTAAAACATTCAACATTAAGACATACTAAGAAGATATAAGTTTAATGAAAGAACAACATAGGGGCTCTTTAAGTTTTTGAAATCCATTACCATCCCAGATGCATTCATATAGTCACCAGTTAGCATGGTCACTCTTTAAACTGTAACACCGTTAACTGATGTGAAACCAGAATACAGATCCAGTTATTTTTTTGTCCCAGTTATTTTAATTGTGCTAGTCAGCTGTTGTTGGCTGATTATCATGTCAGCAGACCCGTCGGGTGAGGCTTCCTTTTACCTGGGATCATGGAATCTATTCTTTAAGGCATTTTTTGACACTGTGATCTCACTGGTTTGCCATAGCATCTTGATTTCTTTAACATTTTAACGCGAAATTGTAGGGAATAAACTGCTGACTTTTCAACAGAGGGTAGCAAATGCAATTATGTTTTTTTTTTTTGTAAACTGGGTTATAGTGAAGATCGCCTGAATGACTTACTTGAGCATGTACACCTGTCATCTTGCTGAATGGATGGTTGACAGAGGCAGTGGCAGATGTGGTCACAGGTCTGACGAAAGGACCTTTATTTCTGTTGGTTGCCTCATACGCACCCGGACGAGTCCAGCAGACGTCCATGATGTGGAAACACGACTTCACACTGCAGGCAGAGGAGTAATATGGGGGGTTTAAGTTATGCAGGGAGGTCAAAATGACGTGTTTGAAAATCCGAGGCCAAAAGGACTCACTGGTTGCTATGGGGAAAGTCAAGCAGGTGCTGCATTGTCACAAACGGGTGGCCGAGAGCTTCGGCAGGGGCGATCCTCTCTTCTGCATCAATCGACAGCATCTTCTTCAGCAGGCCCACAAACTCTCTGCGGTCAGCCTTCTCCACGAGCAAGTCACTACCTTCCAGATTCATTACCAAGTTCACCTGAAACACAAACATTTACCAAAAGAGAAGAAGCCAAAATACATATATCATATCAAAACTTCTACTTCTACTTAATAGAAACAGGGAATGCAAATTGTAAAATTATGGTACTATCTGTATCTGATTAATCAAATGTTTGTTTTCTAAACATGACACAAATTTCCCAGTGACCAATTCACAAGAAACCATCTGACAAATTAAAGTACTGACTCTGACTAGCATGCATGGTTGGGGAATTTCCATCTGTGGTCAGTTCAACAGAGAACAGTGAGTGAAACCTGAAGCTTCATTTTTTCTTTTCAATTTGGTTTCAACATCTAACTGCAGGAAAGTTAAGCTTAGAGGTGACCTTTTCTTTCACAGAAAGAAGATCTGTCTGCTCTTCTCTCTACATAGAGGTGAAGGTGGACTTCCTCCGGTTTAGACCTTGTAGCCTACAGCCTACAAACATCTGACATGTAACTTCCTCTATAGTCCTGAGTACACTGAGTACACTGTGATCCAACAGCTGAACATACGTGCGCTATGTCATCCAAACAGCTGAAGATGTACTTCCTGGCTTCCTTTGATTTCATCCCCGTCTCTGTCTCGTGCTCGTCTGTTGTCTGAGGAAAAGAGGAATATTATCGGAAATGCAAAAGCACTGAATTCAGTAATTAACATACTCATTTATGCTACAATTTCAATGTTTTATGCCAATATAAAATGGATCAGACATGCAATGAAACCAACTGATTTAGATTTACTTGTCAGAAAAAGCTAATGTAACACAATTAGGCTGAGTCACAGAATATGAAGAGATGTGACCAGCAAACAAGAGTCAATTTTTTTCTTTGACTTCAGCTTTGATAAGAGTTTAAGTCTTTTTGTTTATGTTTATTCCTAGAAAGCTATCATTTCTTCATTATCAGGAAGTGCGGTCTTTGTTTGCCTGTAGGGAGGAAGAAAATATTTGCTTATTGAGTTACTGCTGGCCAATGACTTTCACTGTTAGCTTTTAGTGACGCACAAAAGGAGGAGAGGTTACTTGTTTTTAACAAGTGGTGGTGACCTAATTTGCCGTCTTTTTCAGGTGTGTAAAGCTCACCTTTAGTCTCCATGCTGCATAAGGTGAGTCGGACTCTTTGCAAAAGAACCGTGCTGTCTTTGTCCCCGCATTCAACAAATGTTCTCCAGGCAAACCCTGCGTCTGAGAAATGTAGCGAATCTGTTGGGAGATAAAAGAGGAAGGAAGGGATGAGAAAAAAAGCCTTGTAGGTTAAGTTAGAAAAAAACCCTTTAATTGCTTTTGACTGACATATTTAAATAAGGGCTGCTTTTAAATGATACCAATTTCCCTATCACTCTCCAAAACCAACACAATACTAGAGCACCTTAGATTGGCACTCTCTGTTAGAAACTGATAAACTCCAAGGATACTGAGAATGACTGAATCCAACTGCAAAGTCCTTCATAGTTAGAGCCAGAGTGTGTGGAGCTGTATGTAGTAGAGACAGCTGCAGAGACCTTGAAGATGGCACATTCCTGAGAAATGGCTGGACCCAAATAAGACCCTGTACTGAGTGCGGCTTGTGTTTATGATCTCTGAAAGCCGTCAGGGTCTTTTCATGTAAACTCTGATAACAAGGTTCCTGCAGCCTCAATGCCAAACGCTTTGCTGGGTAATGATGCTTGTCAGTCAGATGGCTGTGGGGCATGAGTGTCACATACAGGTTTATGAGAGGAGAGCGGCGAGAAGTCCGGCTGACGTCAATCACACGCGAGTGTAAAGGACAACAGCCATTAGAGATTCAGTGCTGCTAAGAAGCATGAGCAAAGAGTCGCACATAGGGAGGACAGAGAGGCTCATGAACCAGTTAGTTGAGGTCTCATGAAACCAGAGACAGGGTTCCTACACACTTCTAAAACATAAATTTAAGACTAAGAAATGTTTTGGTTATGAACACCTAAATTTGATGGTTCCATGGCACATTTATTACTCTTATTCAATCAGTTTACCATATAGTGATATTTATCGTTACATATGTTAGCACATGCTTCCTCCCACCATCAAAAACATGCTCCTTTAGGTTAATTGGTGACTCTAAATTGGCTGTAAGTGTGAATGTGAGCGTGCCTGGTTGTCTGTCTCTATATGTCAGCCCTGCGATTGACTGGCGACCAGTCCAGGGTGTACCCTGCCTCTTGCCCAATGACAGCTGGGGTAGGCTACATGGGATAAGCTGAATAGAAAATGGATGGATGGATGTTAGCACGTGGGAATGTATTTGTGTATCTTTGAGGAGAAATTTTTATCTTTTTTATCTTTGAAATTTGGGTGAATTTTCTTGAAATTCAAAGGCCATTTTATTGGAATGTTTAGGCTTTATGATAATATTCACTGAAATATTTGTAAAACATTTGAAAAAAAAATGTCCACTTTTTATGGGATACTTAAAATATACCTTTAAAAATTTCACAGAAATGTGCTATTATTTCATGGAGATTTACAAGTATTTGTGTAAATTTTGGAAAGGAAAATTCCCAAGAAATTAGGGAGTTTCAGTTGAAATTTTGTCCATGCTTGCCCTTAACAAGTCCTTCTGATCCGTCACAAAATTTGGAGAAAAATGACTCTAATGGCTGACAAAAAATTCAAACTGAATAAAGAAGAGTTTGTTATGCAGACTGCAAAGGAAAGCCTCTTACATTCTCCAGGAGAGAAATAATGAGCTCCCGTTTGAGGAGAAGAGGGAGGCTTAAAATGCCAAATTCCTAAGAGGAAAACAAGTGCAAGAGTGGAAAAAGGACACAAAATATTGTCAATGGGAAGAATCCAAGACCAGACCCAGCTGATATCATCTGATTGTGTAACTACCAGCAATGAAGCTTTACAACCATAGTCCTGAGAACCAGTATCAAGTCCAACTTTGTTGCACATAAAGATGTGCAGGAGATATCCAAGAGAGGGTTTATGTGAAAGTTGTTTGCTTTCAGCAATGACTATTTATATATCTAGTACATCCAAGCATTTATCAGATGGTATTTTTTTCCATTTTAGACAACATTTGGCAGAAACAGTCTACAAACACAAAGACAACAGGCTGATAATCATGAATGAGTCAGTTTGCAAGTTGCTTGTAACACTTCAGATCTTAAAGAAATCAACTGAAAATGTTTTTATTGGAAGCTTCTCATGTGTTGATTTTCCTGTGCTCCTCAGGGCCAAACTGGTCCGATCTGTCCTTTACTGAGGTGCAAACGCTTTAACGTGTCTGTGTGGGTGTGGGGGCCCATGACTCTGTTAGCTGGCTTTAGATGAGGTTATGATAAAGCAATGTATTTATTGGAACTCTGACAGCATGCACGATGACTGAAAACTCATCCGCTAAATGATTTAGTTGGCATGACGAACATCCCCTTGCTTCTTTAAAAGCCTGCTAAAGGCCAAGCATCATAAAGCAAATTATGTTTCCGACTATTGCTCAGGTTTGGAGCTTAATCCTTCAACAACAAGCACATCTACTTCATCTGAGATTTCATTTCTGCCTTTCACATCCTCACAGATAACTGGAACTGCAGATTCTAACCAACTTTATCCTGAAAGTACACAGACTAAAATTCCCCCTCCTTTCATGTCCATAATGTGCTGTAGCTGTGTTGTAGTTAAGCAACATCATGTACACAGCAACAGGCGCATCATAGTCACTTTGTGTGGGTGGGAAAATTCTTTTGACGGGAAAACCCTTATTTTTCCTGGAAGGCGTGTCTCTGCAGAGATCTTGCAAACCAGTGAGATCACTGGTGCAAAAACTAGTGCTCACAAAACAACTATCAAGCGAGCCTGGGCCTGCTGCAGAGCTGACAGGAAGCACAGGCAGGCACTGTTCATTTTATGGCCACCCAGATAACAATACCAACTATAAAAAATGCATTTGAATGATATGCCTCACCACGATACATAAAAGTACATCTGAGCCTCAAATGAGATACCCACACCCTCCTGTCTACCCTGTGTACAAATAATCTCTTTTGACATGGGGTACAGTTTGTTCCCACGAACAGACGGGAAATTTACTCCTTTGACCTTGCATTTCTAACCCCAATCCCTATTGCTTCCACTGACCCTGACTACATCCTCCGATTCTTACAGATCCTCCATGCTGCCAGCTCAAAAAGAAAAGTCAAGAAACAGCAATCACATAACTTTACTTTCTGTAACAGTGTGCACTGACCCCCTTCATGGTTGCACCACTTCAATGGCTCCCAAGAAAGCAGGACTCAGAGAGTGTAAGAAGGCATAAAGAGAGATAAAACTAAACTATGGAGAAGGGAGTCATGCCTAAGATTACAACACTGGGGCTTATTATAGGCCCTCATAATGATACACAGGCTGAACTGTGAGGTTCGTCGAGTCAAAAACGTGAGTCGCCTGCTGCTGTTCTGGTGAGGCAAAAAAGGGTGGTGTGACTAGGGGATGAGGTAAGGCAAGAGGAGAGCAACAGGAGAGGCACTGAGCAGGAAGAGGAGCCAAAGTTATAAATACAACATGCTTGGTGGCATGGAAAAAGACCCCCTGCAGAAAGATAAGAAGAAAAGGGGGAAGAAGGAGGTGGCAGGAGCTCGGTCAGCCACTGCCAGACCACCCTGTGGCCCCTGGATGACACCTCACACCAGCAGTCAGCTGCCTGCCTGTTTACTGACATACAGTCAGTTGGCTATTTATTTTAGGTGATGAAAATTTACAAGCTTTCTATTTTCATGCTCTGGAATATTAAAATATACTGATAGCCCAGGGGATGCCCATTTAAGTTTATTCATGTTCTTAACCTTTCAAACTCATTATGTGGCATGTTTAGAAAGCTCTTGGTAACGGCAGACGGTCTCTAATGATTTACAACTAGAAAGAAAACTAGAACTCAAAACTAGAAAACGGATAATTTCAATAATTTTGTAATCATATGTGATTACACCTTTTTCCCCACATACACTCAGCCCCAAATATAGAAAAGACTCACTCACTCAGTAACATCTATAAACTTTCTGTCCAGCACAACAGTTAATGTTCTGTACTGAAACTGTGTTAAACTGAATTAATCCCATGAAATTAAGTTAGTTAAATTCAATTAAACAATAAAAAAATGACTGTTGGGTCTGCGATGTTTTATGACTTCTAGAGGGTCACAAATAAGGTTTAAAAAATTGATACTTTTATACAATTAAATTAAAAAAAAAAAAAAAAAAAAAAAAAAAAAAAGCTCTTTACCAATGTTGCTAGAGCTTTTTGTGCAATTAAGGTAGTGCACAGGTTTTGATTGCAAATTTTGGTGATATAAAACATGAAATTACCCAATAAAAGGTGCCTAGGATTCCCATTCTTGCTGCCATAGCAGGGTTCCTACACACTTTTAAAAAACAAATTTAAGACTATGTTTTTTAAGACCTGAACTGAGAAAAATGAATACCTCTTTCTTTGCGCAGCAAACATTCAAAAATGAAAGGCATGCAAGATTTCTCGGTACACTGGACCAGGGCTGAATTTTCTGATTTAATGTACTGTTTATAAAATGTCAAATGATCCAAGGCACAGACATTTTTTGGCCATAAACACCCAAATCTAATGATTTCTGGCACATTTATTGCCACTGTTTTATTAATATGCCATATGGTGATATTCATCATTACACATTTTTGCAGGTGTGCTACACTGATTTTAAACAGTTTAACCATGTAAAAGCAGAAATGTTTTTTTAATTCAAAGAATATTTGTTAAGATAAGGGTGGGCTGCTGTAAATGTTAGTAATAGTTTCATGGACAAGCACTGTACACAAAAAGAATCATTAAAATTGTATTAAGTTGGCAAGAAAAACAAAGATAGCATAAAGACATGTCTTCATCACTGTGCCTTCTAAAATGTTAGACTTCTCACTCATAAAAACAAGACATTTTAAGACTATTAATGGCCTTACAGTTTAAATGTCCAATTTTAGAGTTTTTAACAATTTTCAAGGACCAATAACATCTTATTGTGATTATTTGAACCTAAATTACAAATTCAATGTGAATTTATTTTTATTTGCTCTTAATTTAGAAAAACATATAAATACAAAGGAATTTACAATTTTGTGAGCTATTAAAATAAAATGGCATTTCTGTGGCAAAAAAAGTATCAAACATTTGACACACATTTCAGAGTAAGGAAATACTGCACCTTCAAGTCTATGATTTGAAAATGGCAGGTGTCGCAAATATTGGCTCTTTAATCATAGGCCTTTCTCAATCCTCCTTTTTTTGTCAAACATTTTTGAGAAAGAGGTCTCAAATCAGCTTTTGAATAATTTGTCATCAAATAATCTTTTTGAGCCATTGCAGTCAGCTTTTAGGGTGAATCCTCCACAGAGCAGCACTTACAAAGGTGATGTTTGATTTGTTATTGGTTGCTGACTCTGAGACATATTGTTGCTAGATCTTAGCTCTGCTTTCAATACAGTGGATCACTGTATGCTATTAAAAAGAGTTCAGAATTATTTTGGCATCTCAGGCCTTTCCTTGAGGTCTTACCTGTCAAAGAGCTCTAAAATAACAGTACAACAATGTATTCTCTGAGTCCTGTGCTGTTTGGCATGAGGTGCCACAGGGGTCTGTATCAGGTCCACCGTGGTTCTGATTTACAGTCAAACATGCCAAGTGTCCTCTAAAGCAAATCTGAAATAAATAAAATCAAGGCCTGTCTCTGCCATTAAAAACTGGTTATCAACAAATCCCCTGTTTCTCAATTCTGCTGAGACAGAAATCATAGTTACTTGACCAGCGAGACTTAATCATCTGTTTGATCATTTCACTCTGTCCTTGGGTGACTGTCCATCCAGACTCAAGAATCTTGGTGTGTTTTTGATCAGACTCCTTCATTTGATTTTCATATTAAAGAGGTGACAAGAGCAGCCTTTTTTCACCTCAGAAATGTTGCCAAAAGTAGTTCTTTACTATCATTTTTGGATGCTGAGGTCCTTATTCATGTTTTGTTTTGTTACAATTAGATTAATGTAATGTCCTTCTGTCAGGTTTGCCAAAAAGAGTCTTCAAGGTCTGCAGATGGTACAGAACACTCTTGTCTAACCAGAGCAATAAATATGAGCACATTACTCCAGAGTTGGTCCCTCTTATTGGCTTCCTGTTCAGTTTAGAGCAGACTTCAAGGTGCTGCTTCTAACTTAAAAAATAGTGAATGGTCGGTTGGTGAGCGGGAACAGACTACCTGTGGACATAATGTAAGCATCTTCCATTGATGTATTTAAAGCAAAGCTGAAGTACTACTTTTTTTACTTTCTTATAGTGTGTTTTTATATGTTAGTAGATTGTTATGTTCTTTTATTTTTTCTTCTTTTAATTCTCTGCACAGCAATTTGATTGAAAGTGCTTAATAAATAAAAATTTTTATTCATTATTATTTTACGATTTCATCTAAATTTAAAATAATTGTTCAGCCTTAATTGTTACAACTCTACATACTGTACATCATGTTTTTGTCTTTGCCAGTGGGTTTGGAGCTTTGACTGTGTGAGACTGAAAAGTATGAGGTTTCTGCTTTCAATGTTAAACTACACTATGTCTCACAAGTGGTTTTAAACTATAAAAATCTTTATCATTCATTGAAAGAACTTTAATCATCTGTGTTTAAATAGGTTTTTTTAAATTCATTATGAGATTAAAACCTTAGGAGAGCAGAATAAACAATTTCTTTTTTTAAGTCTCCTGCTCCTACAGTCTGTTTTTCATCATTTGCTGGGCATTTCCATGACCAAACTGAGAACCCTGCATGCCAGTGGGCAGACTTGGCAGAGGGATAGATGATTTTCTTATTCTGGGTGGATGTCAAAGTACAAAAAAACACAGGCACAGGGGCTAGAACAGGCCTGCGTTTCCCCTTTACAACATATCCATTCTACTAAAATGGTCCAGGATAGTATTCAGTCATCCCTGAGAACATCCAGAGCTTAAAATTCAACGCAGGTATTTTAATCAGCATACAATAATAGATGGTAACACAAGGGGTGCAGGATATAACAAGTAGCAATCTAGATTGACTCTTGTCGGTGTTTAAACCTAATTTACATATAGTAGGGCTTTCATCTCCATCCGTTACAATCCACAGATTTCTTCTCACCTGTTATCTTGTGTTTTATTTTATTGTCTCACCCCATCTATGCCACCTTTATCCCACCCACACTAATCAACCCATCAGCTCCAAGGAGGTCCTGACTAAATTGAGGAGTTTGCTCCCACACATCCCTAAATCAGCTCTGCGACATGCCGACTGGTTCCTACAAAAACAGATTCATCATATTCAGACTGGTGGTGCGGCGCACAAGTCAAATCTCTTTCGGAGGTGTTGAGTTATCTCTCCTGTCTCAGTTTTGGGGGAGAGTGAAAAATGAAGCCAGGCTATAAAAATACTCTGGTATGAGTGTGATGTGCGGAGGGGCTAGAGCTCTGTAATGTAGGGTGCTGCATAGGACAGAGCATGATCTGACTGCTGGCAGGCTTTGAGTAGACAGGGCTGCAAGGCTGGGGAAAGCAGCTCAGCATAAGCCCAGATCAGTCTGGTCCTGGGAAGACACTGTGAGGGCTCCACTGGGAGGGGCAGGCATCCAACAGCTCCAAATAGACAAAGCATCAATCACATGAAGTTGCCATTCTGCTGTCACACATGGCAGCTGATATTATCCTCAGGGTGGGTACGTCACCAAGGAAGCAGTAAATACAGCACTAATTTGTTACTGTGAGTCCCTTGAGCCCCACATCTCTATCTTCATTCAAACAATCCATCACTGTCTTTTTTTCTCTGTGTAATTATGCACAAAAGTTTCTGTCCCTAAACTTTTAAAGTTTCCTTCCCTCCCTTCCTCCTACAGACAATTCCTTCAGCACCCTGAAGACAGCATTAGGCCTGGATCCATCTAAGAATGAAGTAACATTTTTTCCAGTGGTACATTCTGTGACTATGTTGTATTATTGTCCAAACTTCAACCAATCTGTCCTGAACTCTGCTGAGTGTCCCTGTCTGTTCTCAGGCTTTGTCAGCAACTTCCCTCAACTTTATCTTTGCAATCCTTCTTTTTTGGGAGATTCAGACCAAAGTGGCCATGGATCACATAATCTGCAAACTTCAACAGTGGGAGCCTCGTCTGACTCAGTACCCTGAAGGCAAGCCTGTAATAGAAAGCTGGATTGAATGCAAACTAAAAAACAAAACACACAGAGCCCACTCCTCTGTGGGCTGCCTTGATTGGAAAGTGAAGAGAAAAAGAGGAAAAGTAGGAAGAAAGGAGGGACAGAGAGGAGAGCAGGAAAATAACTGGTTTGGTGGAAACAGTGGGAGTAATGCTGCCGAGACAGCCACATAGGCCGTGTGCAATGTTTAGTGTGCGTGTTGGGCGTGTATGTGGCTGACATATGGGATGGAAGGCTGTAGTGAGGGTAGAACTTATAAATGGAGGAAAGGCCGACTGAAAAAATGGAGCCCAAGATGAAAACAGTTTCCATGTGGCTACGGTACAGCATGGAGAGACTGAGTCATGGAAGCTGAAACTTAAAGTAAGAGATGTTGGGATAAGTGAGGCAAAAGCAGGGGAGGTACACAAGGGAGGATTAGATGAAAAGTTGAAACTTTAATAATAATGCTCCAGAAGACAATGACAGTAAAAAAAGTGTTAGTGAGAAGATGGTAGTTCACCTGGTCGTACTCAAGGGCCCCGGGGTAAAGGGGCCAGCCCAGAAAAAGTTCAGCTATCACACAGCCCAGGGACCACATGTCTATGGCTTCACAAAACGGCAATCCCAAAATAATCTCTGGAGCCCTGTGGAATAAAAAAAGACACAATCAAGTTCTGCTCATTTCACACAACAATGACTTGGTAAAATAAATGAGTATACAGTAATATACATAAGAATAATCTGAAATTAAAAATAGTGTCATTAAAATGTTTCTGTGCTATATGAGAAATCCTTTGAAAAAAATGATAAATTTAGAGTATTTCTGAATGTAACTTTTAGATTCACAGGCTTCCCTCTAAAAAAATATACATTTTTGTGTGGTTAAAGAATTCACCAAATACCAGATTTGAAAAATTCTACTCTATTCTAGTATAGATAAAACAACAATACCTGGTTTGATACCACAGAGAAAAAGTACAAGTCTCAGACAATCACTGCTGGGTAAATTATTGTTTTTTAACTAAAAAAAAAAAAAAAAGGTGAACTCCTCCAAAGTGTCTAAAGTACACAAATACGTTGGCTTGTTGTTGTGTGTGTATAGGTTGTACCAAAAAGTAAGAAAAAAACTCAAATCCTTGCCAACAAAATCCAAAAACTATCTTTTCTCAACTTTACGAGAGATGAGTTTTTTGTTCTCAGGCCTAAGTAGGCTGGTGCTGATGTCTTACGCAAATAAATGCAGATTATTATTAATGTGATTAAATTTTTGTTGCCTGCCATTCAGATTAGAATTTGT
The DNA here is from genome assembly GCF_018320785.1 of Cheilinus undulatus. Taxonomy (NCBI): domain Eukaryota; kingdom Metazoa; phylum Chordata; class Actinopteri; order Labriformes; family Labridae; genus Cheilinus; species Cheilinus undulatus. Next base: position 17,395,636 of record NC_054865.1, read on the forward strand.
TGTCCATGTGTTTTGGTGCCAAGTGACTTGTAAGCCAGTATTGTCGCCAAGCATCAGCAGGCTGAGTCAGTGGGTTAGCAGGTCAGCCAGGCCAGGATCAGACCTCTGACAGACTGTTGTATCTAGGCTCTAGGCTGATGGGAAATAAGGAGCACAGTCACTACGTCTTCACCTACGTCCTGGACTAGTGTTGCCTGAACCGACTCCATAACAGCCCAGTAATACCCTGTCTAAGGGACAGCTAGTGGTGACGCAGGCCTGTCAGCACTAATATAGGTAAGACGTGCTGACAACTGTCAAGAAGTCAGTGTTTAGGACACCACAAAGCCTATAAACTGTGACACTGCACTGACAGCACGATGTAGTCTGAGCTCTTTTCCTCTGATGGGAGTCTTTCTGAGGAAGAGGCCTGCTCTCTAAAATCAATACAACACAATGACTATGTAGCACACAGACTAACTGGGGCTCTAAGAAAATATAAAACCACTGATTATTATTACAATATGTTCATGAAACTGTTCCCCTTTGATCTGCTTTCAATCAGAACTTTTCATGTAAAGATTTTAGCTTTATGTTAACAGAAAAATGTCCATTCAACTGTGCAGAAAATAAAATAAAAATTAATTTAATTTAAAAAGGTTATGACAGCTACAAATCCCCTTTTGTTGACTGCCAATAAAACAGATCCCCTTTAGATTTAATTTATATGATGAAATATGAGTTTTCCTGAATTTTTTATAAAAAGGCAATATGTCTCTTATATATGTTATTGCAGTTTATTGCAGTATATTAAATGTGATTCCTGTTTCAAGATATTTTTTGGAAAGCCATATCCCTGCCAATACAGAGCCCTAAGACTAACGGCTTATCTATTAGACACTCCAAAAGGCTCCTTATAAAAATACTAGAGGTGAACCAAGTCTGAAAATTGGGGCCAATACAGATAATAATGTTTTGCATTCTATCTTCTGGAGTAACGCTCCCACTTAACATACATTATCCCTTGTGTTTGACCATGAAAACAGATCAGAGTTTGTCTAACTGGTCATTACTTAAGCCTAATCAAAAAACTCTTCTTAAAACTTCTTTAAATCAGCAATAAGGTATAATAAAGGCCAACATTAAATTGATTGGACAAACATTAGCTTTTGTTTAATTGACATCTTTTAATTTGTATACATTTCACAACACTATTGTTTTCATCTGATTGACAATGGAGATCTTGGAAAAATAAAATAAAAAATCATGAAAATAAATAGTGATATCTATCGTTTTGTATGTGTAAGACTCGTAGTATGGAAACATTTTCGCTCTCATTTGACCTTGTAAACAGATCAGAGTTTGTCTAACTTCTAAGTTTCCTCTGGACTATAAACAATGGTGACTGATATCTGTTCATGTCACATCATTTAGCGGATGTATGTAAACAGGGCCGATGTCAGCCAGTGCTGCTGTTTAACCATTGCATCGGTGCATCCCTAGTTTGAGTAGTTATGTTCCAGGCAAATCATTTAACATTTGATCTAATACAGATAAAATGCATTTAGTTAACTAGTGTGAAGCCAAGAAAACAAACAACTTCTTAATGTAATGGTAAACAAACTTCACACTTTTTCCCGAATGTGACCTACATTAGCAGTGCTAGCACCACCAGTCTTCGAGCATCTTTGCAGGTGAACAACCACATTCCTGTGCTGAATACCATTACTTATTGCCTTGGTTTTGTGTGAGTATAACTTGACACAGCCTCTGGAAAACTCCATACCCTTTTTTCTAGCTCAAAATAGCTCTATAAAGTGCTGTTTCTGCAAGTTGTTACTGGTGCTACCAGTTCACCATTGTTTACATCAGATCAAACAGCATTGTTGCATTACTAAGAACTCCAGGGGCTACAGGCCTATTCACATCAAGGACGACACCAATAAACAACATGAAATGGCAAAAAAAATTCTGAGGCAAGTTTTCACTTGGCTTTCTATTCACATCAGGAGCAACGCGATTTTGCAAACAAACTATGCAGATTCTTCAAAAACACTCAAGCTGCGAAAGGCTGCTGTGTGTTTTATACAAGTTCACGATGGTAAACTGAAATGCATTAGAGTGGAAGATAAAATGTTTTATCCTCTCTCCCCTCCAGTGCATGCATAACATTACCTTTTCACACAGGTAGGAGGTCAGTGTCATTTTATTTCATTGTTTAATTCACTGTGCTGCTCCCTCTTCTCAGCCAAGTTGGCTGGGAGGAGAGATGGGCTTTTCATTAAATATATGTTAAATATTAGTACTAGTAATATCAAGGGCACTCTCGGGGTACACTACGAGGGAGGGCTCGCCCGTGGAGCTGAATGATCTGGAGCAGTGATTTTTGTTGTTAAAGGTATCACTGGAGTAAAGTCCTGTTTGGTTGTAAACAGCTCCAGCTGTGCATGTAGCACATTTTGGTTCACATGGATAGTGCCGGGCTTCCTGCTGCCGGTAACCCTCTTTTACCAGGCTCAATATATCAGATTAAAGACCAAAATAACTCAGCACTGGCTAGAGACAAAAGTTCATATGTAAAGGAGAAAAGAGAAGAAGGTTCTGCTCCTGCCTGCCTCAAAACTCCTCTACCATCTGCAACAGTAAGTCTTTTGATTGGTCAAATGTGTGCTGAACCAAACAGAAAAAATTAAACAGTGTTCGAAAAAATATCAGCTGCAAATTTGCACAGCACAATTACACTGCTGGTGTCAAAGCTTGCACTGACTTGCTACATGCTCAAAAAAATATTTTGTGCAAAAAAACCCAAAATGTGTTTGGTGTGCAAGGGCCTTAACTGTGCCAGCTGGCTGAGATACAGAGAAGACAGCTTTTGGCTAGTATTGTGGGTCTTAACTTGTTAAAAAAATATATATTAATAATTAATTTAACTAACTCATAATTCTGGTGCTGACCACCACAGGGTCTGACTTAAAGTCATTAGCCAGCTAGCCTAGTTATAAGCATGCGTAACTTTATCAATATAAATATTTATGTGTTTATATTTCTTTTTAAAATGAGTGTAGTCTCTGAAAAACTGGGCCTCAAAATTATGCCTGAGAGACTTGAGGAACTTGCTGCTGAGTGACAAAGATACACCCTATCATTTCCATTCAGCTTATAGACAACATACACCACCCACAAACTGTTTACTAGCATGGAAGAATACAGAAGATAGAAGTAATCTACAAAAGGACACAGATTGGATTTCAAGACAATTAGCTCAAAGGGACATCCTAAGACTGCTCCTTTAGACAGCCGGACATACCAGCTGGTAATCTTACGCTTTCATACAGAACATATCTAAAGAGATCCTGCAGACATTTATTATGACGTCTTTGGAGCCGCATGGGGGTGAATGGCTGGGAACATATGGCTAGCAACAACAATCTTTAGAACTGCTAAAATAAGTTTTAGTCAAATTTATCACATGGTCTAAACAAATGCCCACAACAGCTGGCGCAGTGGGCAACATAGCAGCAGAAAACCAAGCAGGCAGTTATGCCAACCATCTCAGCCTCTCAGGCATGTCCTATTTATAAGGAACAGGTTTTCCCTGGAGGAGTGAGGAGAGAGAGAAGCTACATAATAACACACACATGCATTCATCAGGGAACATACTGTATGGTTGATCAGTAACACTCAAGCAGCACTATGGCGTCATCACCGAGTTGGTCTCTGTGGTTAGAGACTACCCCGTAACCTAAAACCAACAACCTGACCTCCTGCAACAGCCAATGCATTAGTCCCTGAGCAGCTTCAAAGCTCCTATTCCACTTGGGAGTTCAGTCTACAGACCCAGTTCACTGGATAAAAGCTCATACACAGGCCTCAAAAATCTGCTTGTATGAAAAAAACATTCTCTATTTATTAAAGTAAATATAAGTACTGTAAAGGGGTCTTACTCAAATAATAGATATTGCATGTCAAAACAATTTAGTCTTGTTTGCAGTACAGTTCTTTCTCCATGTGATACAGAGTTTTATGATAAGCAAAGGAAACAATTTTGAGATGTTTTATCTCCAAATCTAGAAGAAATCACACAAACAATGAGGTTGGCTAGTATCAGAGCTCAAAACCTTTAACATTTCTGTTTTTAGAACAATAACAAAGAGAAACACTGCGAAAATAAAAAAGATAGGAGTCTGGGTTAGAGTCCTTCATAGTAGACAGACAATGGGCACAGTGCATTCCCTCTATGCACCTTAGCTTGTACTTTTTCACACCAAATGCAGCCACAGATAAAACAGTGAAGTAAAGAAAGATAAAAGTGAAATAAAGAAAGCCAACTAAAAGAAGGTCTCTTCTTCAGTTGGGGGGAGAGTTGCCATGGCTGCAGATCTGTCCTAATCAACCCAACCCAAGCCTCACCACCCTCCTGTGAAACCAAATCTATTTTCCATCCTGAGGATGCGGCGTAAAAGCAGAGGGGCCATTGAACGCCAGAGGGGCAAAGCCTCGTGACTGTTTACAGCCACGTGCAGGAGTTTCTCAGGAAATGGACAGGTAGGACAAAAAGATGAGAGCAGTGATGGATGACAATCCTGCTTCGGCCAAGTACAAGCACAGACTCTCGGCCTATGTAACAGGAGTAAGTGGAAGCAGACATGAATGAATGAAAGTGTACCTAAACAAGCACAGACTTAGACAAATGACAGCACAGAGCACCTGGTCGGTAGGCACCTTTAAGATAGGATGGAATTAAATAGTGGTCATCAAGTTTAACAAAAGCCAAAACAGAGATTATGTACTGCCCTGACGCTTTTAAGCCACAGCTAGATAGAGAATGCTTCATCTTGAAGCACATTAAGGTTTATAGCCACACACAAAGAATATGATGAGATAATAAAATAATGGCAAATGGTCCAGTTATTACCTCCGCCAAGGAGGTTATGTGATGGGCAGCATTTGCTAGTTTGTTAGTTTGTTAGCAACATAACTGAAAAAGTTATGGACGGATTTTGATGAAATTTTCAGGAAATGTCAGAAATGGCATAAGGAAGGACTGATTAAATTTTGGGAGTGAACCGGATCACCGTCTGGATCCAGGAATATTTTAAAGGGTTCTTTACTATTGGGAGATAGTGCTAATTGCAGAGGTCTGTGCTCTCCGAGTGCTTTTCTAGTTACTAGAGTAGTCAGGTTATCAGATTTTCATACTAATGGAAATTAAGTCAAGATAAAACTCGATCAGTACATGTTTCAAAATCGTTTAAGCAATGGCACCCAGCAAGGGGAAAACTCTTTTTTTGTAAAGTATAAAAAATGTTTAAAAACATGTGCAGACCTTGTAAATGTGTCATCAACATTTGTTACAGGAACATTGCCAACATGTTATTCAATTTCGACACTACTCACTCTTTCACTTGTGGCATCTTTGGGTTTAAAAATGACTGAAGAGCTGATATTTTGTTTTTATACTATTGTTCATTTAAATTATGGAGATGGTTTTGGTTTAAAAACAGCAGTAGTGGTGGGCTGGAAACTGGGATAAATACACAATCTGCAGTAAAATTTCTGCCAAAGACTGGATTTTTGCAACTATGTCATCACTGATTTAAAAGCATGTGTTATGTTGAAACTGCTGCCATTATGGTGTAGCATAGTGATGTGTGACAGACAGCTCAGTCTGAGTACAGTCACGAGTATGTTTTTCTCTAGCATTATGAGCAGCTGGGTAACTAACTGAACATCCCATACTCTTGCTGTTGTAATTAAACAGAGTAAACAGGTCAAATTCGGTGCTCTTCCTTCGCCAAGTTTGATGGCTGTAATAACAGCAACATACAGTGAGTGTTTCTGCTTTGCACAGCATTTCATTGGCCTGTCTGGGACTTTAAACCAAGCAACACACTGCATTTGTTTGTCTCAGTTTGTGTTGGGCCCAATTCATCTTGTGAAAGCTTAAACAACAGTTTAAAGGTGCTTTTTAACTCATGACTTGCTTGTTTTCTGTCTATAATGAGTCAAAGATCCAGGCTGTGGCATTCAACAAGGTCAGAGAAGCAGCTGTAAACTGTAGCTGAGAAAACTTGTCAGTATGACAGCCAAAGCAAAGTTAAACCAATAATAAACATGCAACCCCTGTCAAGTTCATAATCATTAAAGTCCATAGTTGTTATTTTTCTCAAATGCTTTCATTGTGAACACCATAAGGAAATGTGCTCAAGTCAGAAGGAGCTTAATACACTTAAGCAGGGTGGAGACAACACTTAGTGTGAGTGCAGTGAGAAAGAAGTGAACACAGAGACACTTATAATATTTTCTGTGATCTTATGCTCAGACATGAGTTGAGTATGCCATCACAGGCTTGTTTTAGGGGGGAAAGAGGGTTTTGTGTGTGAATATGCGATTTTTGTGTTATTTCTTGTCAATTTAGTAATGTTGTGATATAATATGCGAGGCTGACACCTTTCATTCAACTGGTCGGATGGTTGGTTGGTATGTTCTCATCCGACCAAGCTTCCTGTTCGTCGGTTGGTCACGCGCGCAGCTTACCGACAGACGCAGCAGGAGAGAGAAAGAGCAATGCTGGGCAATACAGGCAGAGAGACACACAAAGTGATGCAGAACATGTTCTATTCTAATTGTTTCACAGCGGTTAGGCCATAAACAACTTGGAAACAACAGGTCTTAAACGCGACACGAAGATGCAGGCTTTTTGTAGGCTACTGAAGTGGCTCTGCTGTGTCCTCCGTCACAGCCCCAACTCCTGTGACCTGTTTATTTCACAGTAAGTCAGTCAGTAAGTGCGGGGTTTGATATTGCCCGTTTATCATCAGATTAAAATGTTCATGTCAGAGTTAGCGTCTTTTACAGGTAGACAGAGACCAAAGAAAGAAAAGACAATGTCTCTTGGTCATTCAGTCCAGACCAGTGGACGTTTCTCTCTACACCGCAGAAAATAAACGCTGCATGCGGTTTGATATATGCTCACAAATGACACAGCTCCGGCCTGAACAAATGATCCTGTCAGTAGTTATTTTGTAATACAAACAATTTTCTGAGGATATTTTGTAGGCCATGATGCCAAAAAGTTATCGTGCCATTATCATAGAAATTATATGATTAAAGGTAGGTGCAAGCTGATTATCTCTGAGTCAGCTTTTGTTTTAGTACAACAAAATGAGGATAAAAATAATTAACAGTGCCTCATGAAGCTTGTTATATTGATTTTTAAGGTCAGACTACCAGAGGGTGCAATAAGGAGCCTGTTACGAATTAAGCTGATTTTGGTTTTTTGTGTTCTTTTTTATTTTTAACCTGTACGACCAATTGGTTGGTCGGTGTGGGTGCAATTTCGGTTTACCAAGATTTTCTTTGGTTGACTACAGCCCTAATAATATAGTTACCGTAAAAGGCAAGAAAAATACCATGATATGATATTTAGGCCATGTCGCCCAGTCCTATAAAGTGGCCTCAAAATATATACAAAATTTTGACATTATTAAGGACTGTACTCTCAAGTGACTGTCACAGCCAAAAGAAAGAAATAATAGTGATATATGGACTCAACATCGACATTGTTCCTTTCATTATATATAGTCAAACTGCCTTTAATTCTGTAAGATGCAAAAGAACATAGGAATTGTTTTCCAAGTCACAAGGTTGCATATCAGGTCTGCTGACTGATACCACCGTGTTCAAAGGTTGGAAATGAATGACTATATGCGAGACATGAGTTGTCGACAATATCACTGTGTTCAAAGGTTTCATAGAGCCACGTTTATTATTGGTGAAGACACATCCAGAGGCAGCAGAGGGGGAAAAGACACATCTTCAAAGAGATTTCTGTGTCTGCTAGCAGCAGTGTCAGATGCTCATTAATGAAAAAATCCTTATTTCTAGAGTTTCAAACTTTTAGTTTGCCACAGAATTTGAAAGATGTCCATTGAGTTCAAAAAGGTTAAAAGAATCTTCTAACTTTTCATGTAAGTTTTCTTTCCAATATTTTATTCAAGAGGGCAGTGGCAAGATGCAACAAATAGCATTTGGCATTGGTGAGGTCAGTACAGAACAAAGCCTGACTGAGAATAACAAACTCTGCATTGGCTGCCAGCTTGTCTTTAATGGAAACCATCAGTAACAAACCCATATGCACAATGCTGAGCACAGCAGTAACAGCAGGCTCAGCATGCCCGCACCACTGTGCCAAGTATAAACCGCCCACACTGCAGGTATAATATTCAGCAACAATCACAAAATAATACCCAAACAAGCAGGAGCAATGGTTAAATTTTGTTGCCATCTTGGTCCTTACATCCTGAGGCTTTCTCTATAATTTACCACTGCTCTTTGCACAGACTCTGACCAATGAAAACAAGTCTCTCACTGGTCAACAAGTTCAACCGTGTGCTCCTTCACCTCAAACAGCTGCTTTCCGTCCTTCATCCACCTCTTCTCTTCCTCCCTCTCAGTTTGTCTGTGTCTAATCCACAAAAAGGCGGAACACAAGGCAATGTTATGTGAGAGCGAGAGCAACAAAAACATGATGCGTGGCTAGAATCCAAAGCAAACAGTGTATGTAAATTGCTGACCCGAAGCTTCACAAGAACTCCTTTAACTTTGGACAAGGTATATCAGGGCATGGATAAACATTCAAACATGTTGTTTTGGGTTACGTATTCATACGTTCTCTACTCATCATCCATTAAGTCAGGTGAATATTTACTTAAATAGGTTTTATGTTGTTCTTCTGAGCTCTAATGCGCCTTATGCTGCTTAACAACAACAAAAATAAGCTTTCACAAGAATTAATGCAAGAACCTGAGCTAAAAAAAAAACAGCTCCATCGCAGCACTGTCCTCAGAGTAAGAGTCTAAGCATTTTTAGCAACGTTTGGGTGCTGAAACATTGCCAATGTGTTTGTGCAATTTAAACAGCGTGTTGCAATTTTTGACAGAGGAAAATGATGAATGGCAAGGAATTTTGTTTTTGTTACTTCTACAGCCAGCATGAATGATATTTAATTTTTACAACTATCATATTGACATTTAAACTTCTGGTATCATGACAACTTTGATACTACATGCATCAATTTGGAGTCATTTGAGAGATTATTTTTCTCCTTGTACTGCAGATACCTGTTGCATTTGCTTTAATGATTCCTGTGAAGTGTGGCTAACAATATCCCAGACATGTCTTTGTTCTACACAGTAACAAAATTAAAAAAAAAATCATGTTGACAGTGAGCTGATAGAAACAGCCATATTTCCCAAAATGTCCTTGCTACTTTGATATTCAGACATTGTAATCTGATATTTGATGTTTTTGCGTTTGTTGTGACCTATTTTTATATTTTCTGAACAAAAACGTGGATATATGACTCTTAGCAAGCAGGGCCATGGCAGAGCAGAGAAATTATCTCCTTCTCCATTTCTTATTCATGGCCATTATCTCACACTCCAGAAATAGTCCTCTGATCCTCCCTGCTCTGTCCGCACAGGGAGGAGCCGAGTGTAAGGTGGCATCCTACCAGCTCACACAGAGAACAGTAAATAAAGGTGGCTCCACACAGGGAAGGCATCGTTGTCCCTGCATGCTTACACAGGCCTTTCAGTAAGCTTGTTCTGATAAATAAAACGATCTGGACTACACAGCAGTTGGCATAAGCTCAGCCACAAAGGCAAACTGACAAAATGGTGACTCCATGATGGAAGAATGGAGTTTGACCACACATCTCTACCAGGAACTGTAATTCCACACACTCACAGAGCACTCACTGCATTATTCATCGAAACACAGAGGCTGTGTAGCAAAGGCAGAGGTTGTACTTCGACTATGATCTACCAGACCTTAGATTAAATGTACACGGCTGTACACACATTTTACAGATGTCCAGTATTCAATCTGCTGACTTGGATCCAGAGTTAAAGCATTTTTCCCCAGCTCAAGTGGACTGCAATTCAGTACAGTTTGAATCAGAGTATTCTGAAATGAGCTGGAAACACTACATTGGGATTTGCACAAGACAACACAAACTCTTGCCTGGGGGTTATTAAAACATAAGGGGGCAATTTTAGAAAAAGAAACAAGCAAAGTGATTTAATACATTTGTTTTTTTGGACACCTATGGAATTCCTTGAAAGATTTTTAGTAACAAACCCAGATGAATTATTTAACTTTATGAGTCGTGCATGGCTTTGCTACTTAATGAAAGGAAATAAATTTTTCAAAAAAAGAAAATCAAATAAGAGTTTCACACGGCTGGGCTTTAATCTGACAAGAAACCCAAGGCTTATTTATCAAATCAAATCTCTGTTAAGCTTAACATTTACCAGAATGCACACTAAACAGACTGCTATCAGTCTATGCAGCCTTGACTACAACATAGCCGTGCTTGTATTTGCCAGCTTCGAGGCCTCAGCCATGAAGGATGCCTTTTTCAAAGTGAAGCCAATAATTTAGGGAGAAAAACAACAAGGAGGACCAGGAGACTCTCTGAAACCCAAATCTGGTCTTGGAATTTGAAGAACTTATATTTTTCATTTCCTGTGTTATTGTGTTTGAACTGTTTGTTTTACTACCAACTCGCAGACATGCCAGAAAGAACAGAATTTAATCAAAAGTCTTAGTATCACAACGCGATATATTTCTGTGCTTTGATATGTATTTTAGTAATGCCACAGCGCTCATTAAGCAATACTTTTTAACACAGCACACTGCTAAATAGCTATAAACATGCTCACTAAGCTAAGTCTGTACACACTGAATGCAACATAACAAAACATTCACAGCTTTGCAGGAGTGTAGCCAACGCTGGTAAATGCAGGAACTGTGGTTATTCATCCCAGTGGGAACAATAGGTTGTATTTAAAGTCCAGCAGAGTATTTTGTGGCTGGAAATATGAAGCAGAGTTTGTCAGAGGGACCTGGTGATGAGCACATAACCCTGGCACATGAGATTGTTTGAGGTGTTCAGAAGCTGATTCTTCAGCATGTGCGCACATGTTAGAGTTAGAGATATTCTAATAAAATGTAAGGGAGTTGTTTCTGTCTCAGATCCAAAATTGAAGAATAAAAAAGTGTATACTTCTCCGCAACAAAAACAGAAAACAGCCTGATGAACTGAGAGCTTAACTGAGGTGCTTGCAAACAGAAATAAAGCTACTTTTTCTCCATATAAATAACCCTAAACACTAAACAAATGGACAGCCAAAAGCACACACTTTTTAAGGATATAGGCTTGTTTACCCACAAGTTTCCACTCATACAAAACATTTTTTTTTTCCTGATGGTCAGGAAGACAACTTGCTCTTTCTGTAAAACGGTCGTACCTATCTTGTGTGGAGAGGAGACTGAACTACATCTCACATTTTGGAAGGAGGTACTGGACCACTGTAGACAATCTTTATTTAGACAATGCATAAATTCTGTATTTAAGCAGTATCACACAAAAAGGGAGTGATGTTGTTCTGAATATCACCAGTGCTGTGATTGGGCACAGGCATGAGGCCACAGCACTGAGTGCAGAGGACAGTTAAAACAGATATTAATATATTAATACAACATAAAAATATCCCATGATGCACCACAGAACACCACAGGAAGTCATTCCTCCCTATGGCCATAAGACTGTTCAAATCTTTTCTCTGAGTGTCCAACACACTGTCTGGCCCTCTGACACTTAACGTATCCTAAACAGCCATGAAGTTCACATGTTGCATGTTATTTTTTTCATCAGTGAAATGTTAATTATTGGTCAGTAATTTCAGAAGCCCACATTTCTATTGTCTATTGCTTCAATTCCTTACTTTATTCCCCCCATACTGCTCCTTTAATTGCTTAGGCATGTTTATAGTTCTTGTTTATTCTACATTTTTCTTGTTATATTTCTATATTTCTGACTGGTATAGTGTGTTATACAGCTACTGTAGCCACAAAATTTACCCTGGGATTTATCAAGTATCTCTGATTCAGATAGCTCCATATTCTGAGACTGAACTGTTGCTAAGACAGCAAAACATTCAACTGCACCCTTGGTACCTTGTGTCCATGGTTACTACAGCGCAGCTACTTTCTAGTAAGAAAGTTTAGGACCTGTATATACACATCTTTTGCCCTGGCAACACTCATCTTCTATAAAAAAATACAATGCATTTCAATGTTGCAAAGACGCATTTAAGTATCAGCTGATTTCTGTTTCAGCACTCTTAGTTGAAAAAAAAAAGTTAAACTAACGGAACAGAGCCAGTCTCATCTATGTCACTTCTCCCTCACTGGTCAAGACAAGGTGGGACTTATAATACCAGCTTTGTCAACAGCAATGGTAGAGAAGAAAATAAGCCGACTTGTCTTTTGGAGGATGAAGATTTCAGGTCTACGGCTGCTGCAAAGGCCAGAAAATAATTCATTCACGTTGTTTAATGTGTTTAGGATATATCATTGATTGAAGAAAAATATTAAGGACACAGAGCTATCGAACGTGAAATACTATTGAGGAAAGCAGAAGTCAACTGTTGTTAACTTGAAATAATGAAAGCTGGTGAGAAATGCCCTGATTGTCGACGCTGTCCGTGCAAAAAGATGTGTGAAAAGTCACAGTGATCATGTTCTCCAATAGCATTGGTCAAGGATTCCCTCTTCAGAATACATGGCCAGAACTAACTGTTGCATACAGCAGTAAATTCCAACCTTTTTTCACTCACTTGTACAGGGTCCAACATTAACGGTTGCCTGAATGCCCGGGGCAACTTCAAAAAGCTGACGGGCAAGAAAAACTTGAAAGGACTTGCCCAATCGGGCAAGCACAACTCTGAGCTTTTCTATTAATTAATTCTAATTTTTTCCTCTCTCGTTTCTGTTACTACGGAGCCCCCAAGTAGCCGGATGTAGTGTGCTGCTGCCTCCATTGGCTGAACTTGTCAGCAGACGTACAGACAGCTGCACAAACGTAAACTAAAAACCTTTGTGAAGGTAAATAATGTCATCAGTGAAGATTCATGGTAGGTCACATCAATAAATCTGTTACCCACACAAAGAAGACAGGCTTTAACTTCCAAGTTTAAACGTTTACTATTTTAAATCCGTATTTTATTACCGTCTGATGTACTCGACAGAGGAGCGTGTGTAAGAGAAGAGAGCAGAGAAAGTCCGCTGGTGGTGCGCCACTTCAGTTTGCTCATTCATTGAGGTGTGCTGTCGTGTTTAATCTAAAGCTTCCCATTTCCTCATTTTAACTTTTTCTCCAGCCACATCCTGCCGATGCTCTCTCACACCCAGATCTTTTGACAATTAATGCCGATGCGCGTCATCAATGAGCATAATACACACACATCACATGTGGAGATAACATAGTATCTAGTGAAATTTGTCCAAACGTGGGCGTTTTATTTGATCTTTAATGCACTAATGATCATAAATATTGTCAAAAGAGCAGAAATATAAAACCAAAGCTCCAAAATGAGGCAGGTTGAAACGATGTGTCTGGAGAGCTGCAGGTGTGAGGCAGGGCTGGTTTTAGTCATTTGGAGGCCCAGGGCAAAGACCAATATGAGGCCCCTCCCCCTTTAACTAAAGAATTAACAATGAGCAGAAAAAAATTAAAAGCATCTCTTTTATGTTAATAAAGTCACAGAACTACAGTACAAAAATAGCCAACCATCATTCATCATTTTCTTTGAAAAGCGTCTCAGAGCTCCAACTCAGCTCATTCTAATGTCTTAAAAAACCTTAAGGCCAGGCGAAACTTTTATAATGCTGGTGTTATGCCAAAGATTGGTATCTCCAAAATGACCACTTTGCAGGGAATAAAAAAGTTTATAATTTATAAAAATGAAATAAATATGATTTATAAAAACAAATTAAAATCATGAAAAATTGAGATACAAGGTTTTAGCCTGATGTCAGTGATAAATAAAATAAATATATGCTCATTACCAGTGACAGGTTTGTTCTTCTGACTCTATACAGACATTTGTATCCTATTTAACCTCATAATTATCCACCAATCCACTGTTTGATTTCATTTCAACTACAGATTAACTGATCTATCTACCTTACATTCCCTGTTTGTATTGTGGCTCTCACTACAGTATTTTTAGACAATGTGGCTCTTTGGTAGAATAAGGTTGAGTACCACTGGTCTAACTGTTACAGTCACAGGGTGGAACTGTGAAATAGCACTTTAAAGGGACACTATGTAGTAGACATTTTTAATCAAACAAGAAAAATCTTAATTGGTTGATTTTCACGTGTCAGCAAAATTTCATCAGTTTCATGATGAATAAACCAAATAAAAACAGAAGAAGAGCACCATTTTATACTTGGTGCATATGTAGCAGACCCTGCCACCTCCCTAGTGTCAGTGTTTTGCTGACCTCATTTTCCTCTGAGAATAGTTAGTTTCATCAGATACGTAAAAAATATTTCTGAGTTTGTATTATTACCTTATTATTATTATTATTATTATTATTATTATTGTAAATATGAAATTCCTGAGTTTGAATTTCTTTGGAAAACAACCTGGTGCAGCTTTCACATTGCACTGATCTCACAAAGTTAAACAATTTTCAGTGGGCTAACACATAGCTAATAAATACAGTTTCCTTAAGAAAGAAGTGTTGTGTATTGCTTTCCACAGCTGACAGGCAATGGATTTTAGTTCTAAGTATGTTGTGAGCAAAATGTATGCACTTGACTGCCAGAAAAAGTACCTCCTAGACAGGGCAAGTAGGAATTTAGATGAGGCAAGTAGATTTGGGAAGCACTTGCCCTGAAGGGCAAGTAGGAAAAAACCTTAATGTCGGACCCTGCTTGTATCTTAGAGAGGGTGAGGCCACACAGAATCCACAAGAGAAAATAGGAATTAAAACCAAACCAGTGTTATTTTTGCCAAATAAAACTATGACTAAAAATGTTCGATAACTACCTTTTCCATCAACAGGACTTAGATCAACCAAGAAAAGATCTTCAGTGATAAAAACACATGAAAATTAAGTTCAGTTTTCATCAAGGAGATCAAAACAAGACTAAAATGCTAGTACTGGACCTTCAGGAGATTCAAAATCCATGATATTTCTCTAAAGTGCAGTCAGAATTATCATCAGTGTATTTTAAATCAATTAAAGTACTGATAGTGCATTAATATAATTCCTTTTACTATTAATTATTACCAATTAAATTTGTTCAAAGGAAATTAATGCTGATAAAAATGACAAAGACTAAAACCTAGAGACCTTTCAATGCCTAAAACTGGGCAAAGATATTTAAGAACTTTTTTTCTGTAGCATAAAACTAGTGTTTTATCATGATTTTACCTGGTATGAATAAATCTCATTTTGACAACCTCAAAGCAGACAAAGCCACACACCCCCCAAGTGGGTCCCAGACCCCAAGTTGGGAACCAATGGTACAGAGGAACATAATCATTATTTGCAGTCACATTTTTATGATTGTAAAATTATTAGTAACAGAAGTACAGAGAGGACACTACAGGTAAACAACACCCTCCAGGTTATTATTAAATAATTGGTCTCTGATCCAGCTAATTGGAACTTTTCTAAATGATTCTCCACTGCCAAAAATATCTGCTTATGTTGTTAGAATTCAAATCTGTAAGGACGATCTTAAACCATATGCTTAGGGTAGGGTTAGGACTATTTCCTATCAGGGGAAGTTTTTCTTCCTTCTTATCATATATAATACACCAACATGAAATCAATGTGTTTTATATCTAACATTATTAAAAGTATGAGTACTAACACCAGTAATATTGACAAGCAGGTAATACAAACGCTAAGAGTCACATTTACCACTACAACTAAGGAACAGATGAACAATCTCTTATCTTGGCTTTTACGGAAAAAATTACTTTCCAATATGACACTGGTTTAGGCCACAAAGTTTTTAAAAATATCTACCTAACATTTGTATGATCAAACAACTTTTATAAATAATTTTTTAAGAAAAAAATCAAACATTAGAGGCTCTGGTTGCATGCTGTACAAAAAAATACATAAGACCAAAAGCCTATTATTAAAAAAGTACAGCTTTTCTTTCAATGAGAAAAATTATCTAAGCACGGTATTAGTATTTTCACTTCTGGAAAGCTCTACTGTGAAAGCTCAACTAAGCTGACTGTGCAAACCAGAGTGACAAATTACAAGCGACCCCTGGCCAAATGCCTGTAAATTGCAGAAGCGGCTGGTGTATCTGTCAAACTTATTGGTTTGAGCAGCTGATGGATTTTATGTATACACCAGCCAAATGGGATAACTGTAAAACAAATATGCGGTGTGTAGTGCACATAATAAAACACACAAACACAAATGGACATATGGAAACCAAAACAGCTAGCGTTAGAGCTTGTTGACCTTGAACAAGTAAGTCAGAGCTTGCTAGTATTTCAAGCTCTTCTTCTTTCATTTTGGCTGCCTATGTGCTTCACCATCTATAGAAGTCAAAGCCCACTGGCCAGCGTCCCACAAGCTATTTTGAGCAACCCTTCACTCTTAGCCTCGGCAACGCTGTCCCCTCGCAGTATGCTTCACATGCTCTGGCCCAACAGGGAGCACAGGCTGAAGAGGAACAAAGCAAAAGTACCACTTATTTGTAATTAAAACAACCACAATCAGAAACCCATCAAACCATCCAGTTCTAAAATTACAACAGGAAATATTGTATTCACACAATAAAAAGGCAACTTTATTGAACTCTGTTATATCTGTGGGCAGTAATACATGTAAAAATAGTCAGGATGTATTTTTACCAAGCCTTCTTCCCTTATCACAACCTTATCGTCTTTCAAATGAGCAGTAGTAGCGATGTGCAGTTTACTATATTAAAATATAACCCATGTTGGACCTGTGAGAGACTGCTGGTCACGAAAGCTTGAGGCTGACAGAACTGACAAACAGTTGAAGCAGCTGCACTCTCTCAACCCCCCTTTATACGACAGATCTATTTTGAGCAACTTCCTGAAACAAAGTCCATTTCCAACAATACGACAAGTTTCACAAAATGACGGACCAATTCATGTGTGAGATTAGAAGAGAGTCTAATTATTATGTCACTGACAGGTATTTTTAAACTGCTTCTAAAAATTATGACCAAGGGGAGAAAATAAACCTAAGAATTGTCTTCCCACTTTAGTCAGTGCTACAGTAATGCAAATACAGACTGATATCAAGTCATCTGTTTTCATCGACAATACTTTAATTCCTGTCAGAGCACACTGCTTCTCTGGCTTAGGGTGCAGGCGGTGAGAATTATTCAAATGCCATGTAAATGCCTTTTCACTAAAACAGCTCGCACTGACCTGAATGTGGCTCATAAATCCTGCTCACTTCTTCCCAACCCAAGAACCCTGACTTTTAAGACAAATCTGCAAAATTTTATGAAGCTTTCTCAGAGATTTAGGTGCATGTCTCTCACAGCTTCAATAAATGTCCATGGCTTGACTTAAATGCACTGTTTTAATGATTGTGGTGATTAAGTTGGCAATCAAAACTTTTAACTTTATCAATACTACATAAATTTACCAATACAGTTATTTTCACAACGGAATAAAACGGTTTGTGACAGTAAGGGTGTGGTGAAGTCATCAGGGGAGCCATTGTGTCACTTAAGCATCAGAAGGTCAATAAGCTATCAACAAACAAACAAAAACACAAGACACTATACCTTCTGGTGAAAGAAAAAAAACTACATCAATCATTCCCCAGCATCAAGCTGATGCAGAGATTTCATCATACACTTTGTAGTGTGTCATCATAGAGGAAGACATGGTATAAAAGAAAACAAGAGTAGCTTTCCTCTCATCTCAAATACTGCCTTATAGGATGAATTCTAGCAGTCAAAATGAATCAGACCATGAATTGAGTGTAGCAACTAGCACTGTTTCTAATTCACACGCTGAACTTGTCAGAAAACAAGATCATTTTATCAACATCCTACTGTACCAAATAAGTTTTATTTTACTATCTAATCTCTAACAGCTGTAGTTAATTCTAAATTTGAGGAACAGCCTACTTCATTCTTTGAGAGACTTCTGGAATTTTATCTGGTATAGCTTACAGTAATCTTGTGCCATATTTCAATTTGCATTTCTCTGTACTGAGTTTTAATAGTGTGCAAACTCTGGAGGTTTGAGGACATTTAGTGACATACTGTACATGCCTGCTCAAAAACTTAGACGTAATAATCTATTTACATGTGCAAACAGAGATGAACTTCAAAACAAACTGAGTTATTGTTATGAACATTGAGCTTGATCAAGGTGCAAGTGAAGCATGACACATAACATGGCAAGTGCAAACAGGTGGCGTTGTTAAACAGACACAATTGCGTCAGAGGCATGACTGACAGTAGCCGGTATAGATATGTTGCTATTATAAGTGTGGCTAGGTTTAGATGAATGTCCTTTTTCCATTCACACAACAAAGTTCATAGCATGTCACTGTGTCTTTACATCAGGGTGCCATTAGAAAAAAATGATTATAAGGCAGGTATCCTGTCTATATGTAACTGTATGTGAGCTGTGTAATATATTCAACAACAGAATTTATTCCAATGTGTCCTGGGAATGGTCCAAGGAAGGTACAATGATGTCCCTGCTAATGAGTCATTTATGACATGAATCGGCTGAATGACTCCACTGAATGTACCAGCTGCCAGGGTTTGAATTCAAATTATTTAACCATCATTAGTCACACTATTTGTGCACCAAGCAAGTATTGGCATGATGAGATCAAAATCTTAGTTGATCGGATTAACCGTGTTAAGCTCTGGGTGGAAATAAGCATCTCTTCTCACACAAGGTTGACTACTTTAACTGTGAGGGATCATTGAAATGTTATGTCATGGTTCTGTTTAACTAGAAAGTCATGACAATAATACACATACATGTCTACTAAAGAAAAAACAGAGAAGGTCTGAACTTCCTCAGTTCTGTAATATTTGCGAGCATTTCCACACCCATCTAGTGTCGAAACAACTTAGTCCTAGAGAAACACATTCAGACATACAGTACATTCAGTACATATTATCAGAAGCAACACTGCATAAATTACTGTCATGAAAATGGCTTACTTCTCTCTTTTTATCACCCTAGAGTCTTTGCAAACCAGGGTAAGGTACAAATACAGTGAACTGGGTCACTCCCTCCTCTTATGCAACAGTTGATACCATTTCAGGCCTGTTTTTTTAATCAAACCAAAGCACTCAAAACATAATGCCAAACACAATTTATCCTGCCAGTTTTCCAAGTGCACATCCAAGACCATCAGGAAACACAGGCATCCTTCTAAAGTAAACATTAGGTACTAAACAGACTGCCATGTTACCCTAGAGCCCCTCGCAGCGTGCTTACGTTTGGAATGGCATTCAGTATTTTTTTCTCTGAACCTTTCCATGTTTTTTTAACATTGTCGCAATGTGTGGTAATGAGTTTTCAATTCTTCATTTTTTTTTAAATCATAACAATGTCTGTGAACCCTTTAAATTTCTAAAGCAAATACCCTAAATGCATCTCCCAGATTTTAATCAAGCACTTATTTCTTTTATTTTTAAGTCGAGCAGAATGTTCTTTCCCAGGCAGGAGGGACATGAACAGTAAGCCTAGTCTGCTAGTAAACACTGCAGGGTCACATTTTTTCAGAGTCTGTGGTATGTGGCTCCTAAATAGGCAGGATGTTGTGCAGTATGGGAGACATTTCCTTGTGTTTCTAGAGGAAGGACAGTTTCTAAACCTGACTATGTCGGTTTGGAAACAAAAAGGGACACATAATTATTTTGAAATACACTTGTTTAACCTTCTTTGTTGAAATGGAAAAGTATTTCCTCTCCTTTTTGTACTCACCTGTAGTACCGAGACTGGAGGTACGTGGAGCACACTGCTTTGGACACATGACTGGCTGAGCCAAAGTCTATCACCTTTACCCTATAGGGCTGCCTCACTGGGTCCACCAGCATTATGTTCTCAGGCTTGAGGTCTGCATGAATCAGACCCATACTCTTCAGCTTTTTCAGAGCTGTGGCTACTTGCTGTAGCACAGGTCTGATCACTTTCAGGGGCAGCGGGCTAAACTTATTCTGCTTCAGGAAATCATACAGGTTCTGTTCGAGCATCTCAAACACCAGACAGGTGTGGCTGCGATGCTGAAAGCACTCAAAGGCCCGCACAAGGTTGTGCTCATCTGCATTCTCCCCACTCAGACGAGCTAGGATGCCCACTTCGATTTGACCCTGCCTTGCATATGAGGGGTGGTTCTTCAGGATCTTCACAGCCACAACCTCCCCTGTGCCCCTCTTCCAGCACTTTACAACCTGGCCAAATGTGCCTCGTCCCAAGAAATCCAGCACTTCATAAGTATTCTTCATGGAACACAGGACTTCATGCTGTACTACCTGATAGTCCCCATCCCCTGCTCCTGTCCCTCCTGCTGCACCCACACCACCAGGCCCTACACCCTGTTTGGAGGGACCCCCTCCAGCCCCCACAGCCGCAGGTGCGGTCATGGCTGCGTTCCCCACATTCGTCGTTTGCAACATGGCAGGCAACATTGACAGTTCCTCCACAATCTGCATGGTGCTCCCTCGGTTATCCAGCTCCTCACTTTTACGTTTCAGCCCACATCGCTGAGAGCTGTCAGCTGAGTTCAAACCTCCACAGTTCTCTTCTCTGTCACCCTCCTCCTCCTCCTCCTCCTCCTCTCCAATTCCCTCGCCTCCTCCACAGCAGCCCTCTCCCCGTCCCCCTCCTCCTGCTCCTGTTGCTCCACTGCTGCCCCCACTTGCTGTGTCTGTCTGCTGCTGCTCCTTGCCCTGCAAGTGGACAACCCCTGCGTCCTGTTGCTGCTGGGCTGCAGCAGGGCCTGCTGCTCCTCCTCCTCCTCTTTTACCAGGCTGTTGTCTCTGTACGCCACGTACAACCACAGTCTGCACCGGGTACTCTTGTCCTCCACGCACTTTCACGCCCACGGCCAAGTCTCGGCTCACAAACGAGTGGGCTTGTTTTGTTGGGTGCACAATTCCAAGGGTTCTGCTGTTCAGATAAGTCCGCGGGTGTGTCCTCTCATGGTACACACAGCTGCTGGGCTCGACTTTGAGTTTCTTCACACTGCTAAAGGCACTTGTCTGGGTTTGATAAATGTGTGGTGGGTAGACCAAGACTTGTGAGGCCATACCTTGAAAAAAGAGAAAGAAAAATGTGATTAAATGAGATGTTCAACAATAACATTTTTGCAGGTTACGTATCTTTTTTTAATAAACAAGATTAAGATTAAGATTAAGAACTGTAAGGGTTAAGTATCCTATTCCTATTAGATTGTCAGCAAAGTTGAAAAACCAAAGCAATTAATAAACTAATCCCTACTTATAGATCTTATTCATAACAAATGTTTTCTTAAGACATAAAAAGACTTTTTTCAAGTTCATACAAAGTCTTATTTCTGTTTAATCAATTTAAAGCACAAGAAAAAAAGATGGAAGGCTAAGCTTACTAGATGACATCACAAAAACATAATTCAGGCCCCCAACCACATACGATAAATGGTTTGGGGCAAAGCAACATGTTGTAGTGAAGTGCTTGAAAACACCTTCACCATTCAGCCCTTTCCACTGCGATCCCACCAACACCTCCACACAGTGGATGACTAACTTCTCAAAGGTTTGCCTGACCTTTTCCTGCCATTTCACTGCATCCTACTGTGGGTCTCTAGGCAACCAATAGAGCAGGAGAGAGGATGAGAGACACACAAAGAGTGAAATATAAAGTCACATCATCGGGCCCACGTGTCCAATTACCTAAGACGTGGTTTTATTTTTCCCTCTTCCCCCATCGTGTGTGTGTCTGTGCGTGAGAGGGAATATGAGACGCTTGCTTCTACTAAAGACAATCAGCTTATCGGAAAATATGGGACTCAATTATGCATTTTAAAAGATACGGGACTCAAATAGGAATTAAAAACGTAGTATGATTACAGGTTTTATATGGTCAATTTTAAAATCCACAGTGACAACTGCCATAGTGACCTTATCAGACGCATTTGTGTGGCACAAGAGCTTTTGACCTGCTTTCATTCAGGGGCACATTAGCTGGAATAAAAGAAGGCAGTCCGCAAAGCTTTCTATACTTTAATCAACAGTGCATTAACTCAACCATGTTTACTAGGGAGGCATGATATTACCAGTATGGTATCAGTATAGGCAGATACTAGCTTAAAAACGGGAATTATCAGTATTGGCAGATAGGAAAATTTCTTTCAATAACTGATATTTTGGCTATAACAATCAGCCTATATGGGGTGCAGACAGCCTAGCTTTTAGATTGTGCCCAATGAACAAAGGGCTGCCCAGGTTCAAGTCTCGCCTGTGCCTCCTTTTCCATGTCTCATGCCCACTCTCTCAACCCTATTATTGACTCTATCCACTCTCCTATGCTCTAAATAAAGGCATAAAAAGCCATAAAATACATCTTTTTGAAAAATCAGCTTATATCAGCTGTAAATATTGTAAACAAATAAGTTTGTGGGGTTTAGGCTGGACCACGAGACCGCCATCAGCTTAACTTTTTTTCTTTGTTTTTCATCATTCCTTAAACTTTTGTGTTTTAGGTCTGAAATGTGATCATTTGTTCATCCTCAAGCTTTAAAATGAGTGTTTTAAGGACTGAAATTTAAGGTCTGAACTACATTTAAATATTAGTATGATATTGGCAATGGTAACAGCCAAAATTATTTTGTAAATATACACATACTGAAAATAGGAAAAAAAAAAAAAAAAAAAAAGAATAATATTGTGCATCCTTAATGTTCACCTACATTACAACCAAATTAGGAAACCCAACGTTCTGATAGATCTGAACAAAAAGCTAGCAGTGCAGCACAGTCATCTTTCAGCTTTTTCCCCCTTCAATTCTTTCAAACAATTTGTTTCTAAAACAGACGAGTGAGGAAGGTTTGGGGCTGTAAGTGCCCCCGTAGAGTCTCCTAAAATAAATATCCCTGATGGAAAACACACTTGTGTTGTGATAACACCAACACTATGAGCAACCCCCCTTTGACTCTATTCTGAGCGGTAAGATAAGGTCAACTGATTCCCCAGACAGCTCTCTGCACAATCAAACGTGTTACCATTTGGTGCCACTGTTTACCATCTTCACTCCTAGAAACATTTTATTAAATCCTCAATTAGGAATTTAAAGGGCAACTGTTTTAGCCGTGAATGAAAACAAAAACTGGAGATGCTCCATTGAGAGACTGAAATTAGCGGCACACCCAAGAATACATGTCCTGGCTGTTATTCCAGAAAACCTCATTTATGATTAAATACTTACATATAATACCCATCTTTAAGGATTATGGATGGTGTTGATGCAGTAATGTGACATGTTTTAAAAGAATTGTTATGAAACTGTACAGGAATTTTCTGTGTGTAGAAGTGCCAGCGCTGGTTTCCAGTTTTCCTGTATATCCCAGACATAAACAGTACCCTCTCACTCAGATTTGCTTAATTGTTTTTGGATGAGTTGTAAACTCACCTAAAGCTATGGTGTGTTGCCTGTAATTAACGGACCCGTCTTTGTCTCCATTACTTCATTACAGACATTATGTGCATAACTGGCCAATTTCTGACTCTGGCACCTCTAAATAGCAGTTTCAAAACAAGACACTGAGGCAAAAAGAAGCGCAACCTTCGATGCTGCATTAACACATTTTGTGCTGTTTTGATCAGCAGGCTTGTATGAAACAGATTTTCTCACTTTTCTCTCACTCACAAGAAAATCTGCTAAATAAACTTATTCTGTCAAACCTTCACAGATAAGTGGGCAATATTCTAACACTAGCACATGGTGGATCTGGCTGTGTGTTATGAAGAAGTTATGTGTTTGAATATATTGATCAGCAGCAGAGTTGACAGTTATGCTTTTGGAACAGTTTGAAATATTTTACTTTTCTGACTGTTATTTCTGTCACAGCAGAAGTTTACAAAACTGAACTATGTAGACAACTACCAATGTACTCGATTCATGTTTGATTCTTAACGTCATTAAAGAGCATAAATTCTTTTACTTGTTCCAATTGTTCACAAAATCAACGGGGATGGCGACACACTTCTCACAGCAGGCTCTCTAAATGTGCGCGTGCACTCACAAGCAGTGCAATTATCCATCATGTGCCTCTCTCTTAATCTGAAACATCACAGTTTGCTGTCAGGCCAACTGCACATGGCTGAGTGTTGGCAACTGGCTTGTTGATGCACAATAAAGAAATCGTCCTCTTTTTTGCTTCCATTCAAAACCACAACAGCAATCACCAGAGCAATTTTAAAACCAATGACAGCAACAGTTAAAAAAACATACTTCCTGGCCTTTTCATGGCAAGACTGTACATTTGTCCCACCACAATGTGAGGAGTAATGGCAACTTGAGAGCACAATTTGTGTAATTTCACATCAGGTAGAGGAGCCTGGCACACATTGTCATTAAAGGTGTAGAATATTTCCTCAGAGAGCATGCTGAGAGCTTAAGAATGGGTTCCAAGCAAGAACTGCACCCAGAAGGTCATAGGTATGTACAACACACCCAAGACAACTGTGGAATGATCCAAGAGCATTCTGCCCCCAAGTCTGGTGGAACATTCATAGTAGGACTACTCAGTATCTCATGATGCAGGGTTGACTTTGATTCAGAGGACATAATTCAATTCAACATCAATTTTTCAACTCAAACGGATTCACAGTTCACAAAACATCCCAAATTTTTAAAGAAGGTGCTTATTTCAGTATCTAGTCCAACCTACTGTCCACTAAGAAGCTGCTAATTATCATCTGACAATAAAAAGCACAATAAAATGTATTTGAGATCATATACTTTCAAATTTGTAAACTTTCAAGCAGCTGATTAGCCTCCAGGAATGTAAATACAGAGAGGAAAAACTACAACAAAACATCTATTTATGCTTAACATGTTTTAGTTCATTAAAATACCTTGGCTTAAGTCATATAACTAAATATTTATCAAAAAGCAGTAGAAAAACGGCATAATACTAAAGTACTGTTGATGACGCTGTAGGAGAGCAGGTGTTACAGTTTAAGCAGTGACTGTGTTGAGTCGTAACTTTCAGCTGAATGTGTGGCCGTCGAACTGAAAACTATTTTTTATGTCAAAAACATACAAAGCAGATATGTATTTTATGAAAATTAAACAAGCAGGCCGAAGTTTTTAACATTTATTATGACAACCACAAACAAAATTGACAAAAAGCCACTCATCACACTGTCACCAGTCTTTGAAATGAAACAGACCTTTCATTTTCATTGTCCCTTCAGTTTTGGCCCTAAAGTGATGGTCAGCAGTTGTTGGCTGTTGTTCTACTTATTTTAACTCTGGGTGCTGGTACACAATGTGAGCTCATGCATTTGAATTTTTCCTGAAGTTCTGCACTTTTATTTAGCAGGCTTATCATACAGTATGTCGAATCATTCTTCCTCTTAAGCAGAGGAATGTAAATCCTAATGCTTTTCTTAGTGAAAACAGTACAGGCTGAATAACTTACTGCTCCACGGGCAATACAAGACACAGTTATACTTTACTGATGCTACTAACAGGCCAGGACAGAAACACCCCCCCTGCAGCTAATGCAAACAAAGGAGGGAAGAGAGGCTGTACAGGAGAAAAATACCAGCAGCAGGTTTGATCAACTCAAACTGGCTGCTGGTGAAAATATACTTAGGATAAAATGAAGATGGTTTAAAAAATTATACTTTGGGACATTTCAAATCAATTCAGTGTTGCAGGTATTAGGGGTGGGAACAATACATCGATGATTGATTAATTGGTCGTTAAGAATTTGGTCGATCACAGGAATTTAGTCAATCTGATGTTGGTATTTACTAAAGAGACTGAACACATCTTACTCTGCACTGCACAACAATATCTACCGTCATGACATTGTGAGTGGGACCATTCCTTGTTTATGTTTAAGAGCCCTAGGCTTTCGAAGGGTGAAAATAAATTATTGAGAAACACACTCATTAGCTACCTGTTTTGTTATTGTTTTTTGTTTTTGTTTGTTAGGGAAATGTTATTTATCTATATGCCCATGTATGTATGTTTTCACACATACATAACAATTAATCAATTAATTGATTGTTAACATTATAGATGATCGAGTTGGCAGGTTTCTTCCAAATGCCCGTCCCCAGTAGGTATCAATTTTTGCAATTAGCTTTTGTACAGCACCCTTTAGCTGACGATATCACTGCCAAATATACACATCTGTATTTCAAAAAAAGCTTATGCATGTTTTAAAGCTATCTTTTTGTCCTCCGTATTTCTAAACCATGCCATAGTTGAAAGTAAAATAAATAACAATACTGTCCCCTTGAGTGAGGGCAACTCTGCCTCAAAATGTTCTTTAAAATGTAATTCACAAAACAGAAACTTAAAGGACTGTAGCCTTGCAATATGGAGGCACTCTGTAAACAACCTCTATCAGCAAGCATGTACTTGTTGTGCTGCTAGGGATTGTTTACAAAGAGGAAAACATGGCCCAAGTTGAATAAAAGCTCAGTAATTTTCCACAAGAAATACCACGTTTATAAAATGAGTTTCCTGTCAGTGCCAGGGGACTGGAGATGTTAATTCACTGGTCTGGAGATGGAGAACAAGGTTTATGTTTCCACAGGCAGCCAGCAATTGGAAACTGTCACCAATTGAGCAATCAAGATGTCTAGCTCTGAATATCAGCTTAGTGTTATACAACACCCAAATCCGATTTAAAACAAAACGTAACTTGGCCATCAGTTAATTTCCCTGGCCACATAAATGCAATCAGTAAATGGTGCAGAGAACCCTGACCCAAGGAAGTAAAGTAGACAGGCCCCGTTGTTTCAAAGGCCAAAGAATGGCAGCTGCAGCTATTATTACCATCTGAAGCTGAACACTCCCTCTGTTAGCCATGAGGCTCCTCCTGCAGTTTCATATTACCTTTAAAGCTATAGAGGCTCTCCAGCAACCTTGAGCTGCTAAGTAATTGCTTGCAGTTGAACTTTTGAACCTGACAACTCAAATTTGAATTGTGAAGAAAATAAACACTTAACACCTGTTCATGATGAACAAATGGTACAAAGCGGCAGATGTAATAGTAATAAGTGACAAGACGAGCAAGTGATAGCAGTCTCACCATGTTGTACAGAAAATAAACAAACAAAACAAAGAGTAAACTTTCCGTCTTGTTAAACAGGAGCAGCTGAAACGACAATTTTCATCACAGGTTCTTGTTATCTTCTGTATTAGTCAAAAGTAAAGCGGCAATAGGATGCTAGAGTGATGTGCTGCATACATTTATACATACACACGTCCTCCACAGCTGTAGGAACTATTCATAGCCATGTGGTTTGACTTCACAGCTGAATCTGAAACAGGGTTGCTGTGATCAGTTCAGCTAAGACTCAGAAACATGAGAGCTATTAATGTTTACCATCCTACAGAATATCAAAACAGATGCATTAGGCATCACACTTTGTCATAGGCTGGATAATCATGACACCAGCTTGGATGATATATTCACCTTACATCATGCGTTCTGTTAGGCAGCTCTGCTGTCTGCACAAAAAGCAAACAGAATATAGAACAAAGAACATGAAAGATGGTTAATTCTTAATTAACACATTTTTCAAAAGCACAGATTTCATGATTTTGTGTTTGTAAACACAAACAAGCTAAAAATTCTTTTGATATTACTTCTCGTACCATTGGAAATTCTGGTTGTTCAGTCATATTCTAAAATTCAGACTTTTTTAGGGTTAGCTGTTAATGTTGGAGCAGAAATGGCCAGGGATTTTGCTCGGACATCAAAACATTTTTAACAAAAAAAGAACAGCATTTCAGGCAGAATATGCAATGAAAACAGTATTTTGTTTTCCTAATAATTAGCTTGTTTTAGAAGAATATGGCTGCATGCCTCTTCTAGATAATAAAAGATTGTTCCTGAAACCGAAATCTTCCTGTTTTGGCAATCCCTTAAACATCAAGCAGAAGTTTCAGTCTACATTCACAGTCCAATAACCTCACTGCACACACGTGTGTCTCATGAACATGATGTTCCCTGCACATTAGATAAAAAGGCCCTCTATTTTCTCAGACATGTGACCACATGGTATTTGGACTGTGAACTTACAACTATCATTTACAAGTATTCTCAGAGTTGGATAAGCTCATTCACATAGACAGTGCACTATACAGAGGACTGTTAAGCTAAAGGAATAGTTTCTGCTGATATCAAGGAAGAAAAAAGGAATGACAGTTTGTCAACGTCACTCACTGATTACATAATAACAGAATGCAGGCATTTGTGTTTCTGTGAAGACTTTTTTGCTGCTTACAAATGGAGTCATCTTATGTGAGTGTATCAAAATATATATACAAAGCACATTACTTCATCAGTATGCTCTCAAAACCCACACACCAATGCTCAGACAGAAATATCAAAGTCAACCATTTCATATTCAAAGGAACCAGTATTTCCCCTCTACGGTGTTTTAACAGCTGTCATCAAGCAATGCATGCTGAAATACTACACGTCTCAACAAGCACTTTTATCGATCAGCATAGTGCTGACGATAGAGCCACACAAGCTGTTACACCTTTCATTACACAAGCCCTGAACACAGTGGCACAGTGAGCTGTTTTAGCTTATACCTGGTATTTTTCCCTCACCGGTTTCACAACAAAAGCATCTACCACGTTATTAAAAATCCAGGGCTCTGACCAGATCACTGGATGGATAAAAGTAATTATGAACTGTACTGTGTGCTGGAACAGATGTTTACTGCTTGTGATATTGGATATTTTCCACCCAGCACTTTATGATTCATGAAACTAACCACACAATATCTTCTTGTCATGGTGGTTGTCCGATAAGCTCTGGCTCATTTAGTTATGTTTATTACTTTGAGTCTGTGCTCCTACTTTAAAATGGAATCACTTTAAACATAGTCATTAACTTGGCCACAATGTAATAAGAATAACCAACTGCCCAAAGTATAGCAGATCTGTGTGGCATTGACATACATACCAAAGCCTTACTGATTACACGCCCCTGTCAACGGTCACAATTACCCACTAATACTGTTTGGACAACATTGTTTACTACACTGTTTATTTACTAGTCTACCTGTACATACTTTCTTCTGGAATTACTGCTATCATTATTCCCCACAACCTGGCTTATATGGCCTTTCTCCTGATAAGACAAGGAATGTGACACATGTAGAGCAGACAGAAGAATCTACACAAAGGGGAATTACACAAACATTACAGTACTGTACTCAGTGTGTATTCGCTGGCTCTAACTGGTTCAAAACTACAACATTTTTTTAGAGACAACTGGGTGTGAAACTCTAATACCAGGTAATTCTGTACATGATAAATCATTTAAAATATTATGTAACTTGGGCTGGATCTAGGCAAACCCTTGCCTCTCTAGACTTTGCATTAAAGGTGTGTTTTTATAATCCAACAAAACAGTCAGAATAATCTGTGACCTTTGATCTGATATCAAGAACTAAATCAGGAAAGTTCCCCTTTAAGTCTGCTGTGACAATGGTTTTATTCAGCACTATAAAAATGCCAAAGAAATGTTACTAATATTTCCTTTCATTGTTCCAACCAGATCAACAAAGAAAAAAAGCTACAAGCACATATGATAGACAAGATGGCACAAAGTTACAAACAAGTTTAAGTCTAAAGGCCACAGTGTGTTGAATTCTTTCCTCTTCAGTTTCCCTACTGTGGTGAGATTTAAGTGGACTAAGAAATTCACTTCACTCCTTTCCACGTTTACAGCTAGCAAAAGCGATCATATATTGGATACTTCTACCAGGAGCTTAACTATTAACCCTTCACCTCTCATTTAAGACGTAACAATTTACAAATGCTTGTATTGTGGTGGGAGTCCAATATATTTATATATAAGTATATTGTGTTAGAGCTCTAACACAATTTACTACAATCTGTTGCATGTCATGTGCTACTGTCTTCTGTCAGCCAGACTGGCTAAGCTGACATGGTAGGCCGAGCAAAGGGAACATTTCTTTAAGCCTAAAACACAAATATAGGTGTAACTCGCTGCAACTTAAGTCTATGAGCCAATAAAAAACATTACCAAAAATGTAGCAGTAAAAAAAAGAAACGGAAAAGTGACCAGAATTAAGTGAGGGGCTGCTTTTAGTTTCCACCCTGAAAGGGGCCAGCCAGATATTATCGTGCATTCGCGTGGCAACGGAAAAATTGGGCTTCGATTAGGAAAGTTAATGCGAAGGCTCAAATAAGTCAAAACAATTAGGAATGTCAGATTGTCAAGATGGAGAAAGGGGAAAAACGGACAGAAAATTTGGTTGGCTTAAGAGGGAAGCTTTCACTCCAAACTGAGGTATTATAGATCAACGTTAATTCTCATTTGTCAATCTGAGCAAGGTATAACTTTGGTACCGTTAGTTGTTTTCGACAACTTGTGTTTTAAAAGTTGAGGTATAGCCGAACTTCTTCTTAATGAGCCCATTTTGTTTTCACATTAAAACTCAACACTCGTAAACATCCCGAAGTCAAACAAACTACTTTTTCTTGCTGGAAAGTCCGAGCATAAAGAGCACGTGAATGCAGGCTGAGCCAGCTAGCTTCACGAGCTAATTTTATGTCGCCGTTCTGACAGGGCGTTGAGGTTCAACACACGATAAACACATGATTAAAAGAGCTCCAGTGTTGCTTAAAAACGTTTAAATTATAGCAGGAGTGATTAACTGACACCAAGTTATAACTCTGAATAGACATAACACAGCATATTTAATTTCCTACGTCAAAAACAGTATTTTGTTTTTATTAGCAACGACTGTTAAGTATAACACTGTCTTACCAGATTTTGATAGGTCGCTTTAATCGAAGCAAAATGTTCAGGAAGTAATAAAGACTAGAGAAGTTATCTCCGTCGGTCCATGTTAACCATAGAGGGTGGGTTCGTGTTGCAACAATTTACCAACGTTATGAGCAACATGTTTAAACAACGCATAAATAGCTAACACAAGGGACTATGTTGTGAGAATGTGTTCGTAGTTACAGCCAACATCACTGCGGTATTGGCTGTGATGAAAATTATTTACTATTGGTAATTACTAAGAAGTGCTGACAGCGCAAGCTGCGTACGAAGCAAATGTTCAAACCATATACAGCCAAAAGCTCGCTAGCTAAGTTTGCTACTAAGTTATTATGACTTTGCATTACGTCACATTTAAAGTATCATTTCAAACGCTAAACTCAACAAATATAACTACTGACATTCGTATTTTCACTGCTTACCTTCACATAGAGTCACTATAAGTATAATCCAGGGCTTCTCTGAACATGTTATGGACTTATAAATCCATACCATGTACAGTTCGCCTGCATTGCTGCCATCTTGTCCTAGACGACAGGAAGGGAGAGCTCGCGCTCGGTAACGACACCATCTCCCACATTTTTAAACATTAAATAAGTCCTGCATATGCGCGTCCAGAAACACCACACCGAGCCCAGGCCGTAGGTACACAGTTTAAAATCGTCTCCTTCCTCTTTGGGCAAAGTAGCCCATCTCTGAAAGGGTGTCCGTTACCCCGTCTGTACGTGCTGTTCCGCGGCCCTGCCAGTTTCTAACATGTCCCTTGTCTCTAGCAACTGCAAACGAATGTTTGTGAACTGACGGCATCGGCGAGACCTGAGCAGTCGATCACCGAGCTTTAGAGGCAAGACAGCACATGCAATGCCATGCTGTAAACTTAAGTATAACACACTATAACACAATGCGGACAATGTTTTATAGAATCTGACAAGCTCAGAAATTGAGAAAATATATGGCTTAGGATATCTTATGACAATACTTGTTTTTTTCCGGTGTATTTAGGCAAATGGAACCGTAATCAAAAGAGCAGCAATATACATGTGTTTTGGACAACACATATTAAAGGTTTTTATTACTCATATCTAATAATCATTCCGCATGTTTCTCCTCTGCAAGTTGAGAAAGATTAGAGAAACAGTGGTGATAAGACAATTTTCTCTTCCAGATAATCTCCTTAGAGGAATATATTGTTTATTCTTTACTCTATCAGTCCTCAAATTTAAACTAGTTTTGTCATACAATGAACACACTGGCCAAAAATTCATACATGCACAAACCGGAACATATGAACATATGAAAAAGTTTCAGAGTGAGAAGAAAGAACACGTACATTTGTCTGAGCAGTTGTGGGTTCAGTACCTTGCTCAATGGCACTTCTCCAGCTATGTTGTCAGGTGCCAGTTAATTAAACGAAACCTAGTTTCAGCATCAAAGTAAAGTGTCATAAAGACTTAATCTGTACTAATAGAGAGGTAATGGAGTGAATATTGGGCATTAAAATAAGAGGCATGTGAATTACCAATTTAAAAAAATCAAATTGCCTCTATATTTTGTCAAAAGTGAACTTGAGTCCATTTAAGATTTAAGTATATTAACATCATACATCTTTCTTTGGGACGCTTTATAAAACAACAATAGAGTCATATCATAAAAGATGAGTAACTTCATCTTTACTGTGTGGCCATGACAGCAGAGGGGTCTTAAGGAAATTATGGGGAGCACAGACTGACTGCTCAGACAGTCAGGGCCCCCAGCTGACAAACTAAGCAGCTCATAAGCTCACAGTGTCTGAGAAGACCAGCTGTAACCTAATCCACCAAAAGGTATTTGTCTTTCCTCATTCCTCTCCAGTTGCCACCCCAATCACAAACGCCAAACAACAAGGACTGGTCAGCTGGAAAACAGGTGTGAACTCCTCTTGTCTAAGCTGGTGCGTCATTAGTAAACACAGCTGTGACGGGAATACAGGAAGCCCCCCAGGTACAACCTCCTATAAGCTTCTTTAGCTTCCCATTGAAGACGCAGGAGTGTTTCCTAGAGAGCTGGGATAGCCTGTGTTGCCACTCCTTGTCTGGTCTGTGTCAGCTGTGCTCAGTTTACCCCGTTAGACATATCAACAGTGACAAAGTGGAAAACTCTAAAACACTGTCCCCAAGCAGGACCTGCAACCCACAGTTTACTGAAAGAGCGCACCTTTTCTTTGACAGACTCGTGGATCTTTGTTCTTATTATCTCCACTATTGTTTGGTCAACAAACATTCAACCAAACAACCTCAGAATAGTTTGCAAATATCTTCTTTTCCGTGTCACAGTGCAACAAAAGAGCGATCATATTCAGCATAAGGCACGGACTAAATGAGAGTTGTTCTTTGTAGAAAAGGAAAAATGCGCTTGATCAGGTATGAGCTGGCAGTAGTTCCGTGATCCCTTGCTCTGGTCTGTTTGGGGTTGTTGACCAGATACACGCAAGCGCGCGCTGGCGGCTGCTGTCATATGTCTCCCCCTACTGCCAGGCATGACGACCAGCAGTGGACAGCACAAAACAAGCCTTTATCATGTTTGTAACATATTTAGTCACTGTGACAAGGAAGTATTAGACATACGTACAACGAGGCTAGATATGAGTAAAACTCTGACTGGGAAAATTGTTTCAAATATGAGTAAGGTCTCAGTTTGTGCGTAAGAGACTGCCATGGCCGGAATTACAGACTTCATATGCAGTATTTGAATGAGTAAAATTCACTTGTATAAACATTACACACCTCTTCAGAGCATATTTGCTTATTTGATAAACGTAAGGTAGGTCCATAAATGGTTTTAAAGGTGAAATACCGCATGAAGGAAGCCGTTCACAATGTAGGTGGACAGGTGTTCTGTTAAACAAGTCACCCTGTTAAGTGGCGACTTTTAGCCAAATCAGTCTGTATTAATAGTTATTTTTAAAAATATAACGATGAAAAAAGGCAAAGAGGCTTTCGTGAGAGTTCTGAAGTTTTCAACACAATCCTAGATAACCTCTCAGTTGTTAATGAATATATTACCTCGTCAAACGGTAACACCGGTTGCTTTATCAACAAAAAGTGAGCCAGTCGAAACGGCACGAGTCATGTGCAGTACCTACTAGAGTCGCAATTTCGTGAATAACGTCAGAATACATTGTATTAAAATGCAACATAAACAATAAGCGCTCTTGTAATTCATTATGTTTTAGTCGAACAAGTTTGATGAGGATTGATGTTTTATTCTGAAGAGTTCACGCCGGAAGTGTTGCTGTTCTAGCTCTTGGCGGAGCGGAAAACGGGCCTCACGCCATTTTGCGATACTGGCCAGCCATCGAGCAACCCATAGTTTGAGTGCAATGTGATCGACCTCATCGAAGCTATGTTGACAACTTAGTCGTTTTAAACTTCTCCAATACGTTTAAAGTTCAACGTTTGACGTATTGATATAACATTTGCCTGTTATAACCTACATTGCTCTTCCAGCCATGTCCACCGAGGGAACAGCCGATCAGGTAGTTACGTGCCGCTCTGCTGAGGAGCAGGCTAACGTTTACTTATGCGCTTATGTGTAATTTTTGGATCTAAAATACTACCAGACGAACTGTATTGATGTTTCTAAGTTATGTCTGTAATTAATACACGATATCCAGTTAGTAATACTCGATGACGTGGCGATTTTATTCACTGGGCTTTGTTGTAGAAATTCGAGTTTCGCCTGTCGTACGCCATGTTAACTGGCTAACGCTAGTGTTAGCTTAGTTGCTACGTACATGGTCAACATTTTGAGCCGAATTATCATGTCTCGCATGATTTACTTTGCTAGGTGAAGTGACTAAACTGCGAGTCCTAGTTAAATGCGTAAACTTGTATAGCTAGTCGGTGATGAGAGTTGTTCAGAGTGTTTACTAGAGTTACCATTAGACTGTTGTGGCTAGCAGCCGAGACACGCACTATAGAGGGATATTTAACCGGAGGTTATCATGGTACCTGTGTTTTTTAAATATCGCAATAATAAATAATATCGATACAATGTCAACTAAAAGAAAAGGACACGCCGTTTTGGGTAATTCCTTGTTTGCTATCACTTGAATACATGCAAACTGCCTAAATGGCGCAAATAGATAGCAACTTTTCAGTTTAAAATATGAGTAATTGGGATAGAATAGTTTAGTAACATGTGGCTCAGATGAGTCTGGAAGTGCTTTACTTATGCCATTCTGATGTTTGAACTGTGCTGCCATAGGCCCCCAGTACATCTGTTCCATACGCACCTTAGTGTATTGCAGGTAATTCAGTGGTATAACCCCTTTCCCTTGTGTCTTTGTCTTTCAGGCTGCAGCAGAGTATATTCCAGAGAAGGTGAAGAAAGCAGAGAAGAAGTTGGAAGAAAACCCATATGACCTTGACGCATGGAGCATTCTGATTCGAGAAGCACAGGTTTAGTGACACAGAGTTGCATTCCTGGGGTTAAGCAAACTGGGAACACGGGTGGGGGGTTGAATGTGATAAAAATGATATAAAGTATCTAGTCTTTTTAATCAAATTGATTGCTTCATTTAAAAGAGTAATAGTATGATTTGTACTTGAATCCTTCTTTAGAACCAACCCATAGATAAAGCAAGGAAGACATATGAGCGACTTGTCACACAGTTCCCAAGTTCTGGCAGATTCTGGAAACTGTTCATTGAAGCTGAGGTTAATAATTTTTATTTTCTTCAGTGTGCATGGCTGGGAATTTTCTTAACACGATCAACATTGTGATTTTCACACAAGCAATATGTCTTACTTGAATAACGTTTAAAGTCACAATTCTTGATTAAAATCATGAGGCTGGCAGTGCTTTCATATAGCAAGACACTGAGATTAACTTCTAAAGTGATTAACAATATGACAGAAACTTTCACAGTCCAAGGAATAACTTTGCTAGGAATGTCCCACACAATTGAAAGACGTGAATAGTAAAAATGTGGGCTAATGCATCGAGTTTAATTTGTCAGGCTCTTGTAGGACTCATCAAGAATTGTGCCTTTGAACACAAAAAGGAGATTTTCACTCTAACATTTTCTTTTCAGAAAGTTCTTATGTTTCCAGGATTAAAAAAAAATATCTGCACATTCTCTGCATCATATTTAAATGGGGTAAAGTGCATTTGTTGCATGTTTGGTCTGCAACAGTATTAAAACACTTTTAATGGTATTGGAGTGCATTAGCCTTTTGTTCACTTGTCGTGTCAATTTATTGCCTCCTGTGTCATTTCTTTCGGGTCATTTTATAAACAAACATGTTTTGTGGCCCAACAATCCTTTCCGTTAGACATTTCTCCCCACCCCCTTAAATATATGACTTTTTCCCATCTGCCTTGATGCCATCAACAGGCTTTGCTGTACTTTGTGTCATCAGCTATTTATAGGAAGGATCATTCACTGCACATAATCATTTTTCTAACCTGAGTGAAGTGCATTTTGTGATGCCACCACCTCTATAGATGATCACTGCAGTTCAAGTTAAACACGGTGCTCGCGACAAGTTTTACAAAACTTTCACTATAGTTAGCATTTAGTTTAACGTTCACAGAGTAGTTTGTGAAATCATCCTCTCTAGGATGTGAGCTGAATGATGGTGTATGTTGAGGTTGTAGTGGTTGTTGTTTGTTGTTTGTTGTTGGGTTGCTAGCCCTTCTCCCCGTACCCTTAGCTGCCCCCACTCAGATTAAGGAGTGCACCATTTACTGTAGAGAACTAGCATATCCGTCCATTCTAGGCTTCTCAAAAAGTCCTTAAATAATTTACTCAAGAATATCAATGTCTCCATGCTGCAAACATCCATTAGCCATTATAAAATGAGGACACCCCAGGAGAAAAGCGATAGAAAGCCAGCATAAATGTTTGTATAAAATCAGAAAGGTTTTACTTCTAGCATGTAAAAAAGTCAAAAAGAACTGCATAAAGAAAATTAAAGTGCTATTAATTCACATCCATCACATATTTCTTACAGGTGTCACATATAGAGATTTAAAATGATTTCAATGTTTTTTCAGATATCTATTTCAAAATATGTTGTACCCCCAATATATAATGTATAAGGAGAAATTTAATGAAATACAGATTTTTAAAAAGAGGCGCACAATGTTAGCATGATATTGGTATTGGCAGATCTTTCCTTAGAAAGTTAATAATAGATTACTTTATTGGCAGATACTAAAATATTGGTCCTGTGTAAAATAAGATTGTGGAGATTTTAGCAAAGACCAAGAGGCCTACGTCAGCTGAGGCCTTTTCATTTTTCATCCCACTTTCTCAAACTTTTAAAGTGTATTCTATGGACTGAATTTTATTTCCTGTTTTTTCATACTCCAACTTAAAAGTACATTTTAAGTTTCAGGTTTATACAGCATTTATATATTGGTATTGGCTAAAATGAATTGGTAAATATAGAATAACTGCAAAAGTCCAGTTTCTTGATTCCCTAATTTTAAGTGCTTTGTGTTTGGCGTGAAAGGAAAATTAGAAAATAGCAGTCTTAAAAAAGTCTCAAATTGGACTTTTAAAATTTAAGGCCATAAAAAATAACAAAGCCTCTTATTTTACCAGTGAGAGGTCTTAATTTTAGAAGGCACTTTTCTTTGTATTCTGGCAAATTTAAATTGATTAAAATCATTTTTTTGTGTTGTTTAATATTGCAAGCCTGCTATACCATGTGAAACATAACACTATACAGAATACTTACAGAATAGATGCAGTAGATATGCCCAAAAAAAAAAAAATCATCGAATACAGGCGCTTTCTACCAGATAATTTCCTGTACCATTTGACATTTCCTTAGAAGTGAATTTAACCAGTAAATTCAGCCAAGGCCCAGTTAATCAAAAATGTTACATGATTTTCATTTATTTTATCTGTTTTTGTTCAATTGAAGTCTTCCAGAGCTCTAAAAACTTCTTAATTTTTCTTTTTTTTTTTCTTTTTAAGTGTGCAGGAACCCTGAAAGCACAGATCATGGAAATTAAAGACATTTACTGGGTGGGAATAAGGAACTCATTATACTATGATTGTAGAAAGCAATAAAATAAAAATATTTAATGTTAACTTAATGCTCATCTTAAACCCATTATGATTCTCATCACTTATTAGTTGACCCTAATCATCATTGGTAAACCTCAACTGAACTTCAACCCAACCAAAGACACTAGTTTGCCCCAACTGCATAGAGCTCTACATAAACTGTTCTAATATTACATATTCTAAGGAATACAGTATTTTTAGCCGACTTCAGCTCATTGCATGTCATAGTAATCCACCTTATTAGGTAAGTACTGTTATGTAGCCTTCAAAGTCTAAAACCCCACAACCCCAAAAAGATCTTACCTTTGCTATTGTTTATATTTTTTATTTTCTCCAAAAAATAAAAACCCATCAAATAAAGTGTAGACTCATGCTTGTCTAATAGTGTTGTCTTCAGATTTTCTATACATTTGTAAGAGTTGCACACAGGACACATTGTAGCAAGTCTCTTCAAGACTTTTAGTACAGCTCCATCAGGATTACCTCGCATACAGAGAAGCTTTCAGCTCAATGTGAGAAAATTCCCTCACCTCCTTGATGTTTTTCACTACATGAGAGGTCTAATATATGCTTCAAAAACATGTTAAAGACATTCAGTAAGACTGACCGACCATGTAGCGATAGGATCATATGAAAGTTGTTTTCCTAAGAAAATTGGATGTGACAGTTTTTCTGCCTGTATTTGTGGCGTTACAATTCCTGCTGCATCACAGTTGAGTTTCTGCAGCTGGAAACAAAGGTGGATCTCAAACCCAGCTGGAAAAATGTTTTTTTTTTGTCATAGCGATTTTGCAATTTCACTCCTGTTGTCTAACTCTTATCCAAATAAATAACTACATTATTTTTCTATTATATGATTTTTTTTATTCTCAGATCTGGATAAGGGCCATGACACGTGTTCTTAGCAGCTATGTGTAGCAGAGTTTGGCCTTCATGGTCTAGTTATGTAACAAGGTACTTAGACTAGAGCCAGCATGTAGACATGTAGCAGTGGCTCCTTTAAAGACACTTCTGCACATATCTGCAACCACCATGCCATTAAAGCTGTAGAGCTCTTGCATGTTACATAAGCTATTTCAGTATAGAACATGGAACTGCATGTTGAATAAACAGGGATTTCTGAATGACCACAATGAATTGACACTGTTCTTGTTTTAACCAAATGTTGCACATTGTGAACTAGCTAAAAGTGTGCTTTACCTGTTGCATTCTCTCGTTTGTATATCTGGGGTGTTTCATGATATTTTGCAGGTGGATTAACTGAAAATAAACCTTTTCACCAGTTAAAGTAAACCTGGTCTTCTCTTACTTTTCAGACTCTTGGTTGCTCATCTCTTATTTATTGTAGGTGTAAGTTTAGTGTGTCAGATGTGCTGTTGCAGGGATGTGAATGAGAAAGTTACGTAGATCAGGTCAGGACTTTATTTCTATGAAAGGTACCCTCATGTTGCTCTTAAGCTGAAATTCATGTGAACCACAAAATGATACAGCTTTAAGAAATGAGTTTTCAAGTTTCTATCTCCCTCTATTGTAGGAGTGGAGAGGATATATGTTTTTTTTTTTACAGTGAAAGATAATTTGGATATAATGAGTACAACACCAGGTTATTAAAAAGAATATTCTATCTTGAATTGTTTTTGTGGCTTTTTTTCTTATGAGAAAGTCCTTTTTACAGACCAGTGCTCCCAAAGACAGCTGAGTAGTTGTTTTTTGTTTGTACATGTTTCTGAGGGCATGATCTTTGTTCTGTAGTGGACAGCTGAGCAGTCATGAAATATGAGACAGGTCCAGGGCATCAGAACATAGCAGTGTTGGTATACCAAAGCGTATAACCCAATAGGTCATCTTCCACATACATGCAGTTATAGATTGTTGTGACAGACGGTTGCCTAACCAGTCCAACTGGCTGCAATTCAGTCTTCACTTGTGCTGACTGTTTCACTAAATGAACCCCCGTAGTCGGTCCTTGCAGAAGCCCAGATATTTACCTGCTGGGTAAACTATTGTTCTCACATCACTTCCAGCTTCGTTTGCTTCTGCTGCTTTACTTTGAATAGACCATGCATGTAAAAACAATGGGAAAGGCCCAGTGTGCTACTGCCACAGTAACAACACCCTCTCCTGTCTGTACTGGAGGGTGCTGTGAGACCACTGACAAAAGCCAGAATGGGACACTGTGCTGCAACAGCGTTTACCACGCAGACATGCTCACCTAAGGCTGATGTTTTGTTCACAAATTCTCTAATTCTGCTTCTTCTTCTGTACTTAAAATAATTGTTCATATCTGTGTTTTGATATTTGCTTTCCTGTCTTAACACATGGTTGCTGGTGTATTCCTGGGTTTGTATAGTCCAGTCTTTACAGAAAAATAAACCCCTTCTTTAAAATGTCATTCTTGTGTGAATTTCACTTTGTTGATCATGAGGGTCCTGTGTGTGTGAGACATGTGTGAGTGGTCACATTTGCATGGATGCATGTTTTTAAAACAAAAAGATGCTCAAATAACTTTGCATTTACACTCTTTATTCACAGATCAAGGCTAAAAACTATGACAAAGTAGAAAAGGTAAGTGCCATTTACCTGTGAAGCATCGCCTTCATAGTGTAGTTCTTCAGTTCTTAAAACATGCTCTTTGTTTACTGGGGTAAACTTTAGAAAATTGATTTACAACAAGTTTCGAAAACAATCACAGAAGGGATTCAGATCAAAGAAACCATTCCTTAAAATGAAGAGCAGACCTTACTTCCAAGGCTGTATAGATGAAGCATAAGTATTGTTTAATTGCTTGTGGTGGTACATTTTTAAAGAAAATTCAAAAATAAATTATGGTAAATTGTGCTTTGCGATACACAGGGCTATAACTCTGAATTAATTTTCATAGAGTTTGCTCATAAAAATAATTTAAGTGTTTTGCATTTAGTTTTTCACATATAAATTACTGCAGTCAAGATGTTTTAATCTCACTAACAAGCTCCAGACTCTGCTGTATTAATAGGTTTGAAGGAGTCCACTAAAATGTAGGCCACATCTGAGGTCTGTTTAATGAAGCAGAGTAACTTAAGTGCTCTGCACAACTGGGCTGAATAACATTTGAATCTACCCCAAAATCTGGCACATGGGCCTCATAACTCAGTGATGCAAAAAGGATGGGTGGATCTCTGTGCGAAACACAAACAGTACAGGAAGTATGTTCTTGTGTCTCAGTTAAATGAACTTTTATGTTGTTGTCCCCATAGTTGTTTCAGAGATGTCTAATGAAAGTGTTGCATATCGACCTGTGGAAATGCTACCTCTCATATGTTCGAGAGACCAAAGGGAAACTGCCCAGCTACAAGTAAGAGAACATGCTGCATAATGAGACTCTCATACTGCTGCTCTTTTACATACAATGAATGTTTACGCTCTGCATTTATTTCTTACCCTTAGAGAGAAGATGGCCCAGGCGTATGACTTTGCCCTGGATAAAATTGGCATGGAAATTATGTCTTACCAGGTACATGGATCTAAATTATTTATTGGCCCTTGTGTAAGAGTCAGTGTTGACTAGTGTCACCTAACTACTATCCGCTCCTCTCTCAGATTTGGGTTGACTACATCAACTTCCTCAAAGGAGTGTAAGTGATTATCCTATCCATACTATGAAGTTCCACCAGCCCAGCTCCTGGATGCTCATGTTCTCATCTTGTGTTATCTTTAGAGAGGCTGTGGGCTCATATGCAGAGAACCAGCGGATCACTGCAGTACGGAGGGTGTACCAGAGAGGCTGTGTGAACCCCATGATCAACATTGAGCAGCTCTGGAGAGATTATAGCAAATATGAGGAGGTAAGTGACCCAGCCAGGGTCATAGCTTTGTTTAAGCTGTTCAAATATGAGAGAACATGAAAGTTTTATACTGACTTGTCTGTTTTATAAACAGGGAATCAATGTGCACCTCGCCAAAAAGATGATTGAAGACCGAAGTAGGGATTACATGAATGCCAGGAGAGTGGCAAAGGTCAGACTTTAAATAGTGCCAGTCTGCACTGGAATTGGCTTTTTTTTTTTTTTTTGAAAATGTCAGGCTGCCTTCTTAAACTCACATTGATTGTTTTGTGGTTTGTCTTAATCAGGAGTATGAGACTGTGATGAAGGGGTTGGACAGGAATGCTCCCTCAGTTCCTCCACAGAACTCCCCCCAGGAAGCTCAGCAGGTGGAAATGTGGAAGAAGTACATACAGTGGGAGAAAAGCAACCCGCTACGCACAGAAGACCAGACACTCATCACAAAAAGAGGTGACTATTTTGCCTTTGTGATACACAAGAGTGCAGCATTGTGACCACTAGATGGCATAGATTGACACTTTTTTCTAAGCATGAGGGTTGGACGCATTTGTTCTGTATGTAATGAATGATTTTCAAGTGCTGCTGTGTGTTTGTGTTTCAGTGATGTTTGCTTATGAGCAGTGCCTGCTGGTGCTGGGCCACCATCCTGACATTTGGTACGAAGCAGCACAGTACCTGGAGCAGTCCAGCAAACTGCTGGCAGAGAAGGGGGTAAGAGAAAACCCTACTTCACACTGTTTTCATCTGTGCACTTTTGAAAATTTGTGGGAGCTTTCAGGACAGCCTGTCCTTTAAATCTTCCACAGTTCCTTATTCTCATACGTCCCTCATATGTGGCATGCGGTTAGATGAATAATTGAATACACAGTATAAACAAAAGAACCTTTAAGTGCATGATGAAATGTTTAAACTTCATCATCCCTTCCCTTTTCCTTATTATCTGCAGTTGTCACTCTTAACATTGTGCCAATTTGCACTGAAATCAGCATTTTAAAACAAAAACTCACAAGGGGGTTGGCCAGATAATGTCCATATAAAGTTGAAGTGAAATATTTTGTCAATAAAAATTATACGTGCTCACCCTGACCATTTTTTTGAAAACTCATTTTTTGTGTGAACAAAGCTTGTAAATGTTCGAAACCATCATCAATATTAAAAAATATTCTCAAAAGTTTTAAAAATGTGTTCTATTCTTTAATTTTTTTCTCCCAGGATATGAACAACTCCAAGCTGTTTAGTGACGAGGCAGCCAACATCTACGAACGTGCCATCGGGACTCTCCTGAAGAAAAACATGCTTCTGTACTTTTCATTTGCTGACTATGAAGAGGTGAGCGTCCCACTGCTTACTGAACACAAACCTACTATCAATCCTGAGACACAGAGACACTAATAAACAGACATGTTATGCTTTCTCTCCAGAGTCGCATGAAATACGAGAAGGTACACAGCATCTATAATAAACTGCTGGCCATCGAGGACATCGACCCCACGCTGGTCTACATTCAGTACATGAAGTTTGCCAGGAGGGCTGAGGGAATCAAATCAGGCCGCACCATCTTCAAAAAGGCCAGAGAGGATCCACGCACACGTCACCATGTGTATGTGACAGCAGCTCTGATGGAGTACTACTGCAGCAAAGTAAGAATTAAATCTCTAGAGTTGGTAAGCTGTAACTTACTCAATTTTACTGTCCACATTCTTTGTCTATTTACACTTCTAATTTTCTCTGCAGGATAAATCAGTTGCCTTCAAGATTTTTGAGCTTGGTTTGAAGAAATACGGTGACATTCCAGAGTACATACTGGCGTACATTGATTACCTCTCACATCTAAATGGTAGGTTATGTTTAATAAAATGCAGGGTTCATGCACAGAATGTAAGAAATATTTCATATTCTTAACAGCATCAGTAAATCTGATTGTGTAATCCT
This sequence comes from Cheilinus undulatus, assembly GCF_018320785.1. NCBI lineage: Eukaryota > Metazoa > Chordata > Actinopteri > Labriformes > Labridae > Cheilinus > Cheilinus undulatus. The sequence continues at coordinate 17,439,345 of NC_054865.1, forward strand.
GTTTTTCCCCTTTCTGCTTTTCTCATCAGAGGACAACAACACAAGAGTTCTCTTTGAGCGTGTCCTCACCTCAGGCAGCTTATCTCCAGAGAAGTCAGGGTAATGCTCTGTTTATTTCTTGTGTGTGCGTGTATTTTAGGAGTTTATGTTAAGACGCCTATAAAGATGAGGACACATTTTTACTTTTCTCTCCCTCTTCAGTGAGATCTGGGCTCGGTTTTTAGCTTTTGAGAGCAATATAGGAGACCTGGCCAGTATCCTGAAAGTGGAGCGCAGGCGGTTCTCTGCCTTTAAAGACGAGTACGAGGGCAAAGAAACAGCCTTGCTTGTAGATAGATACAAATTTATGGATCTCTATCCCTGCTCAACGAGTGAACTCAAGGCCCTCGGATACAAGGTTTGTGATTGACACTTGACAGTAAATTGTCATCAGTCGGTGCTGAAGTCATATCCAACCTGTCTCTGCTTTGTTTGAAGGATGTGTCTCGTACCAAGCTGGCAGCCCTTCTTCCAGAAACTGTGGCGGCTCCCTCTGCGCCTGCACTGAAGGATGAAGCAGACCGTAAACCCGAGTACCCAAAACCTGACACCAACCAGATGATCCCCTTTCAGCCACGTCACCTCGCTCGTATGTTCTCCTTGACTTCTTGAGACTTTCTATTAAAGTCCACTCAATGTGGCAACAAATCCCAAGCTTTATAACTAAGATATCAATTGCGAGGCACAGAAGCATTATAATTTAATTTTGTTGTTGCATTACTTCTCTCTTTTTTCTCCTGTGTTTTTGCTTTGTCTTTGCACCACTTTCTTTCTTCAATTTGTACAATGTGAATAAAGAATCCATCTTTGATGTTGGCCCACAGCTCCTGGTCTCCACCCTGTCCCTGGTGGAGTTTTCCCAGTCCCCCCAGCTGCTGTTGTCCTCATGAAGCTGCTCCCTCCGCCTACGTGCTTCACTGTGAGTCCCAGCAGCTTAATCCTATCATGCTTCTATTTACTGGTAATGATAGAATAAAAGCAGCAGCGTTTCTTCTTACCAGAATGAAGAGTCTGTTATTGTCTCTTGCTGCAGGGTCCCTTTGTTCAAGTGGATGAACTCATGGAAACTTTAAGGAGATGCACACTTCCTGAGAGTAAGATGCACTGTAGATGAACCCAGACTTTTTCTATTTATTATTTATGATCTCTCTCGCTAACTGTTTGACATGCTACTGATGTATTTTGTGTCTGTACAGCTGTCGATGCTGCTGTAGAGCTGATCACTGGGAGACAGCCTGACGCAGGAGGGGAGGGTAATGGAGCCATGGAGAACCATGCTGCTGCCAAGTCACTCAAGAGGCCTAACGCTGACTCCGATGAGGAGGATGACAAAGGAGCTGTGGCTCCGCCCATACATGACATCTACCGTGCACGCCAACAGAAGAGGATTCGATAAGCTCAAACACACTGAACGCTACAAGAATGTAATCTTAACTGGTGGTCCTATAGGGGTGTACATGTCCATGTGTCTGAGCACGTCTGACCGGTTGTTTATCTGTTGATCTCTGTACAAAACATAAGCATACATACACTCAGACAAACACACAGTATGAACACCTGAGTCTGCTTGTCTTTTTTTGTTAACAGTTTTTATTTTTAAAGACTGACATTGTACTGTACAAAATTTTTAATTCAAACTATGATTTGACACACAGCTCAGTTTTGGCCTTGTGATGTTCCAGTAATGGCAACGTGAAACCAAGCTTCTTTTTTTAGATAACTGAAGGAAACACAGTTCCTTTCAATAAAAGTGGAAAAAGAAATCATTCAGCACTGTCTTTTTGTAACTGCTGGACATCAAATTATGGAAAGACCTCTGTTTGAGAAGAGCCATGCCAGATTTTCTTGTGCCACTAGAGGGCAGCACATGACTCCAACTATCTGTTCTTTCATTTAGACACATTTCCTTGACAACAGAGTTTAATCGATTTGTCTAATCTAGCCTTTCTCAATCTTTTCCTGTCGAGGCATCCTTGAGAAAACTGATCATAAAAGAAGGATGGTTAAAACTTTCATGTCGGTAAATTTTTAAGCTTCTGAACAAAAAAAGTTGGAGAGAACGTGTTACCATTGGAGTGCTATTTATTTTATTCAAATTTATGTAACCAGGACAACCTAACTGAGTTTAAGACTCTCATTTACAGGAGTTTGCTGGCCACTACAGGTAACGGCACAATTAATGACAGACATAAAAAAAAAAAAACAGAACCTGAGTCACAGAGCAGTAAGTCATCAGACAAAACATCTACAGTCAGATATTTCTTCATCTAATGCTTTCAATCTGCCTTTAAAAAGATGTAGACCAGCTCCTCAAGACATAAGGTCTTCTGTAGCAGAGTCCAGGCTGCAGGAGCAGCATACCTGAAACTCCTTCGACCACTTTCAAGATGGACTTTGAGAGCAGATAGTAAAGTAAATTTTGTGACTGAGTCACAAAGCGAAGATTATAACTTCCAGCACTTTTCACATTAATGAAATCACAGAAGTATGATGGAAGAAGATTAAGTATAGACTTATAAATGTTACAGAAGTGTTGTCAACATAGATATTACGAGCTTGCTTCTCACATTTTCTGGTCTGTGATGAATTGTGAATCTCAAACTTGTAAGGAAACCCTTCATATCATTGTTACAGCATTGTATTCACTATCAAAGAATGAACGTCAGGTTCACAACCTCAAACTTTGACCACGGCATGCTTGTACACATTGAGGAAGAACCCTCAGACTTCCCCAGGTTTCATGTTCACAAGCATAAAATGAGTATGAAACCAAATCACTTTGACCATTGACCTCCAATCTGACCAGTTCATCCGTGAGTCAGAGTGGACATGTGTGTAAAGTCTGAGATATGCTGACATAAGGGACACACATGAGGCGTAATCACCTTGGTGTTTGACATGTTAGATTTAATAGTTCTTGAGATATCATGTTAACAAGGATGGCCCAGATAAAAAGACAGAGGGACAACCTTAAAGACAATAAATTCAGCTTTGGCAATCACTGGGGAAGTAGGACCAGGACAATCAGGTCCAACTCATCCTCGTTTTCAAAGAAATTCCCACTTCCATGACATACAGTACCTGTACAAAGAATTATCCCCTTGGATGTTTTACCCTTTTATTGATTTTATAAATCAATCATGGTGAATATATATTGGCTTTTAAAGGTTTTTTATGTCAAAGCTAAAACAGATTTTTACAGTGCAATTTCAATTAAATAAAAAATGCAGTGTAAAATAAGTGGCTGCATAAATATTCACTCCTTTTTAAGTAAATGTGTCTCAAGTGATAGTATACAGACACCTGTGTCTGGAAGGTCCAGTCTCTGGTTAATCAGTATTCCTGACTCCCATTACTCCATGAAGACAAAAGAACACTGAGCAAGACAGAAAAAAAGGTTATTGAAAAGTATAAGTCAGGGGATGGATACTAAAAATTTCCAAAGCACTGAACATCCCCTGGAGTTCAGTTAAATCCATCATCAAGCTAAAGAAGAAATAAGTCGCATGTGTAAATGTGCCTCGATCAGGCCGTCCACACAAACTGAGTGACCGTGCAAAAAGGAGACTAGTGAGAGAGCACCAAGATGCCTATGACTACTCTGAAGGAGTTACAAGCTTCAGCAGCTGAGAGACTGCACACCACAACTGGTGCCCAGGTTCTTCACCAGTCAAAGCTTTATGGGAGAGTGGCAAGGAGAACGACACTGCTGAGGGAAACTCATTAAATCTTGAGTAGAGTTCATCAAAAGGCATGTGGGAGACTCCATGGTTAAGTGGAAGAACGTTCTTTGCTCTGATGAGATCCAAACGGTGCTTTTTCAACATCAGACAGGACGCTATGTTTGGCGGACACCAAATACTCCACATCATCACAAACACACCATCCCCACTGTGAAGCCTGGTGGTGGCAGCACTATGCTGCAGGGATGCTTTTTAAAGCCCTGGAAGGCTTGTAAAGGTAGAGGGTAAAATGAATGTGGCAAAATATAGGAAAATCTTGCAGTTGCAGAGTCCAAAACTACTGTGTAATGTAAAGACTTACAGACTGTAAAAACAGTTTGTAGGTTAGCTTACACCTCAGCAGCACTAACGGATGTCTTAAGTTTATTAAAGTATCCTTTTTCCAAAGATAGACCTGTGTAATGTCAATGAGAGGGTTGATAAGAAGAATAATGTAACTCTTTGAATGTCTTAAACTTTAATGTTCTTGGTATTCTGGGGATTCATTACTTGACATACCAGATGCCATTTGCTTTTTTTTGAAATCACATTATACATTTAAATCAGAGATGAAAACATAAAGAACAACTGGGCAACTCTGTTTGAAGACTTGACAAGACACAAACAAGATGTGTGTGGTTTAAAATTAGTCTGGGAATGTTTTCATCACCAGGAAATGTGGGAATGATTTCCTGAGAGGATTAGAAGAAGCATATACATTTAAAAACAGGAGCCCGAAGGTGCCACTAAAACGTGGTTACGATTTCCAGTCCCCCCCAAAAAAAAGAAAAATACAAACATCTGTTTTGCTGATTTGTTGCAACGAACACAAAAACCCAGAGGGCTGGCTCTGATGAATGCATCATACTGTTTATAATAGCACATCAGACTTTCAAATGTCCAGGTTGAAATATCCGGTTGAAGGTTCCTCAGACATAGCTCCACTGTGCATCACTCTGTACATGGAAACCACATGAAGATTTTTTTAAAGCGAACATTGTTCCTATTGCACAAACACAAAGAATACAGCCACGGAAAAGCTGCATGCAGACACAGAAAACCATCAAGATGCAAAGCAATGTGATAAGAATGCATTGTCCATTTCTATCAGTCATGGAAAGTAACAGTCTTAAATTCAAGAATATATCATTCTAGTGTCCTGCACCTAAGAAAATATCTAAGACAAATAATTAAAAGTCTCTACTATTCACATTCACATTCCAGTTCAGAGGTCTAAACTATTTACACCATGGTGAATCAATTCTACTTAAAATAAAGCACAACATTCACATCACATTACCTTCGTTTCCCTACTTTAAATCATTTAACATCATGATACATGACACAACAAATGAAATAAATATCAGTGTAACAACATGTTGATACTAGACAATCTATTTCCAAAGTACTGAACAAAAATCTCCGGGTGGCCTTTATAAAACTGTCCTAGTAGCCTCCTCTTCTCCCTAGCAGAGAGTTTAGGGTTCTCGTGGATGGTCTGGAGTAGAGACCAAAGCTCCTCTTTAGTGGTTTTCTTTGCATTTTCTGCAAAGGCTTTCACACTCAGTCTTGTGCAGTACGTCAGTCCTGCAGAGAAGACACAGAGACAGGAATTAGCGAAGGAAGAGCTTGTCTTTTTATGTTAGTGTTTGTAAGTGGCACAGAAACTCTTAAAAGAAAATGACCTGATGGATACAAGGAATGAATGCATACCTGCTACTGTGTCTGGATCCTTTCCTTTCACAATATTCATTATTCTGTCGCTGACCATCTTGTGCAATGAAACAGGAATCTGGTTTAGGAAGAGCAAAAAACAAGAGGGCTATGTTAACAAAATCCACTATTTTTTACATCTTTTTGGCTTTTATCCTACATAGTCACATTCAAATATAACTTCTTTTTTAAGTAAAATGTGGTGTAAGTGTTGCAGTCCTGCCTCTAAAAAGCTCTTGTAAATAGTATTTTATCAACCAAATGACTAACAGATGTTGATTATGACATCTCTAATCCAGAACTGGGCACACTCAGACAAACTGGGTAAGCTTACTTTGAAGAGATCACAGTGGTTGTCCATCATAAATAAGACCATGAAGTCCACCTTTCCTTTGGAGAGTCGACTGCTGTAGACAATGGCACTTGAGAAAGACCTCTTCACTGCCATCCTGTTCTCGATCTGAGTGAAGGGTTATTAAGAGTTAACTAATATCTAAAGAACAAGTGCAGATTAATGCAGGGTGCACACATGCTCACCTCTTTGTGCAGTTTGACCTCCTGTGGTTTGGCTGCGACAGCCATGAATCTCAGGAGTCTGCGCAGCTCCTCCCTGCTGCGAGAGTCCTGCAGCTTCAGGCTCAGCTGCAAGGCCTCCAGAGCCTGCTCCTGTTTGCCATTAACTGATACAGACAACATAAAAAAGAGAATCAGGCTTTATTCATTTCAATTTAAGTCTGAATGAGCCTCCTTAGAACAGCTAAAGAGATCTGAAATGTCCTCTCCTTACCGAGAAGCTCTGAGATGCCTGAGTGGATGTCGAACACTTGATTGCTGAGCAGGGGAGGCTGCTGGATAAGTCCATAATGCTGAGCCAGCACCTCGTAAAGCAGTCTTTTACATTGCAACAGATCCTCAGCACAACCAGCCAGACCTCGACTGACTTCCACCACCAGCTCATCAGGGAGAAACTCCAGGCAGTCCACAGCACCTGACATCCACTCATCAGCCCTAATGATTTTAAAACACAGGCAAAAGATTCATCAAAATGGTGCAACAGAGCGATATGCATCAGATAAGATGAGCCTGTAACCTGTAACCTTTAGCAGTTTAGACCATTTTCAAGGTTGAGTCTTGAAATTCAAATTTTAAAAAACGAATTAACAGGAGAAAGTGCAGAAAAGTGTTGCATTCACTTAGGAAAATACAAGCAAAAATTTAAAAAAGCTTTGTTTTCTGATACAATGCCTTAACAATTGCAATAATTCAGAAAAAAATCAGAATTTCATTTTAATTTTCATCTCCTAGGGGCTTATCATCGACCTTGGAGAAAGGTCATTATTGTAATGCAGGGAATAATTTTTTTTCATGACAAAAGAATTGTAGGGGCCTTAACATGCCCCAAAACTCATCAAACTTGGCACAAAATTCAGCCCCAGTGGAAGCTTTATTTTAGTGGTTTCATGCAATTAAAAATTGAATTTTAAGCCAGGAGTTTACTCCTCTCACAATGTTGAACATATCAAGCTCAGATTTTAACAGAAATGCCTAAATAATGTCATAATTAATGCTGAAAAGTTTCATTGAAAGATAACTTGGATGAAGTTGGCAAACATTTCAATGTCTCGAGATGCCTGGAAGTTGTAGGAACTTTCATATACATCATTCAGAATGTATATACTGCCAACAATAGTAGGTGTCAACAGTAGGTGGCCATACTGCCACCTACTGTTGACAGCCAGTACAACGTCATGTACAATGTGTAAATGTGCCAGTTGTTTCAGACATTCAGTGATTGTCCTGCAACAATCAATGCGCCTAGGATTGCAAAGGCCTGCTCATCACCTCTTGCAGCTTTAATTATTCCTGCAGTTTGTAAGATAACTATCTTGTTCATTCATAAAACAGAGAAGGGTTTATTTTTTTTTAAGTGACTGCATTAGGCCTCTGTAAGAAAACATTAGAAAGACCATTAAGATTTATCTTCACTGTTGCAAAACTTCTTTTCCAGTACAATTTTAATAACTTTCTAGACACACAATTACATGAGTAATGACAAACATAATAATTTGTAGGCTAGTTATAATGGAAATGTTATAAAGCTTTATCTAAATGTATTGAGCCTTTTTTTTAACTATGCTGTACTGAATTGACAGTAATGACTTTTAGTTTTTTAATTAAAACATAATCTTGTTATTTATCAAATATAGGGCTTTAAAGCAGCCAATAAAGACCAAAAAAAATGGATCTGAATCAGAGTTCTTACTGTGCTTCACTGAAGGCCTTGAGGACTTCTCTGTCCAGATAGCTCGACGTATACAACAGGTCTGGGTCACTGTCCATGCCGTGCAGAGGAGGCCGTGATGCATGTTTACCCTCTAACAGGTTCTCCAGCAGGGGGAGCTCTATCAGCTGCAGTAGCCTGAAGACGGCCTGCTGGTGCCACACCTCATCTACAACTGTGAAAACACAGAACCACAAGTGTCATGGGTGTAGGCACATAATTCAATATATTGCATGAAAGCATAGATCCGGTTTTACGTCAATGGACTCACGCTCTTGTGAGAGGCCGAGGTTGATCATCTGAGGGGTGATGGTCGAGCTCAGGTTGAGATTTCCGAGCACGTCCTCCACTGATTTGTCTGTTTTGACAGGGGAGTGGGTGGAGTAGCTCAGCACCTCTTGTCTGAAGAGTGACATAATGACAGCAATAAGTGGAAGTGATTGAGAGCAAAAAAGGCTTGTTAAAGGGACAAATGTGGCATCAGACAACAAATGTTTTCTTGTAGCTGTTATTCAGTCACAGGTAGGGGCTGTCTATGTTCATCTTTTATGTTACATGGACAAAATAATTGGCCAATTTCTAAAATTGAACTATTTCTGATGAACAGTAAGAAGATCATTTAAATCTTCTCTTTCATGCTCATTAACTGTAGTCCCAGGAAGACTTGACTTGGCCCAGGCTGCAAATTACAAAAGCCTTTTTTAAACTATAAAGAGTGCATGTTTGCTCTGTGTCTTTCATCTCTCATTAAGGACATCAAACCTACTTTGTGCTCTGGTCTGAAGTCATCACTCTCATAAAAACACAGTGTTAAGTATATGTGGTAGCTCTACATGGTTAACAAAGCATCATGTCTGTCTCTGCTGACAACTCCCAGCCTCCCTAAATTTAATTTTATGCCTTCAAAGTGAAGCAGAATCACCTGTGTTTAAGAGACAGGATGACGTTGTCAGACATTTGAGCTAGATACAAATTTTGTAACAAGTATGTACTTGGGCTTGTAGCCAGTTTGACGAGTTTAGAAAAAAAAGCTGTATACTAAACCCTACACTATAATACTATTCATACTAAGTGTACCATCATATTGGGCATATCAGGTGGTCTGACTTCATAGTATGCACTTATGTGTATGCAAAAATACTGGATTGGCCAGAATATGTAGGTATGACACTAGAGCTCACTTGCTATGCGAAAGTACTGCACTATTTCCTGTGGCTCTTACCTGAGGTGTCCCTCAGGGCTCAGTTTTAGCTACTCTTCAATTTTCCCTACACATGCTGTCACAGATGCAGTTACAGATGGGAACTCTAACTCAGTGGATAACTTCACTCATAGTGCAAATGTGTCTCACATCAAAAACACAATCCACCAGAAATATAGCCAAAACCATCCCAGCAGGGATCACTGTACAGCAGGCAACATCCAAACACATTTAAACACTCTGCCCATGAGCATAAACTCTGCCCACACAACCTCCCAGATTTGAAATCACAGTGAGCAGAGCTTAGAACAGTTAACTCTTTACAGAGTTGAACTAACACTGGTGCATCAACGCTGTCAAATAACTCCAGCAATGAAGACCATTTCACCCAGATTTGAGTTAGAATTATAATTTGGGAGTTAAATCAACTCTGACATGTTTAACCCTGAGATATCAACATACCAGTTGATGCTGTTTTGGGATGTAATGTGAAATCATTCTCTCTCTGTGCAACTGTCTAGTCAACAGAGGTGGAAAAAGTACAAGAGTTTTGTTCTCAAGTAAAACTTTCTTAAGTGCAAGTAAAAGTACTGACTTCAAAAGGTACTCAAAAAAGTACTCAGTTACAGTAATTTGAGTGACATGATTAGTTATTTTTTACCCCTGGTTGTTACATGTATATATTCTGTGACAGAAACATGAACTTGGGTCTGTCTCTTCCATTTTTCTTTTAGCGTCAGCTCTTGACTCTGACATTTAAATTTGTGCTTATTCTCTTGAATAATGAGGAAGTTCCTGTAAATTAAAACCATGTACACATGACGGCACGATGGAACTTCAAGAGTCTCAGGTCATGCCTCACTAGTTATCACAGGCACTGGATTTGGGATTAACTCTGAAAGAAGGAGAACAAAGCAAATCAAAAATGAGATCTGAAGATGTTATGACATCAGTCTGTACCTTTCATGTGATGGGCTGTAGTTATTCTTGTTCCTGTTCATGCTCGGGGAGTCATAGCCGCTCTCGATGGTGCTGGTGGAATGAGAGTTGGTGTTCGCTAGTGACGAAGAGGAGCTGGTTGTCGGGTTCAGGAACCTGTACAAACTGAAACTACTGTCCTCAAATGTGGCTCTCTTCTTCTCCTTCTCCCTCCCAAACACTTTAACCCCCACTGGCTCAAACACCCTTGAGTCCATCAGAGCCTGACAAAGACGGACAGCCTTGTAGCGTGGCACCACATCTTCGCCAAAGAATCGGTTCAAGGTGATGTGAGCCAACACTACGTCCACGGCCTCGGAGCCCAGGAAGCAGTCATGGTAGGACTTCAGGTTGTGGCGTCGACGCTTGACCTCGACGTGAGTGTGGAGGTTAGAGATGATACTGCCCCAGATGTAGGTGGCCCGGAAAGGCTTCCCAGCCATGCCTGGTTCTAACAAAGAAGAAGAGAAATAATCAGAGGGAAAAAATCAGAGGAAGGTCTGAGGAAGAGGTAGTTAACTCTTGAATCAGCATGGAAAGGCATGGTTGGCATGGTTACATTAAGCCACAATCTTCAACCTACCTGAAGTTCCTTATATTCTTTCAAGATAAAAGGAGGTCTTTATTCAGACAAGAAGTCATAACCCTTAATTTAAGATGGTAAAAATCCAAAATGGAAAAAAAAACGTTTCAATAAATTTAAAATAGAGGAATTTCAAAACACAATAGGGGAGATTAATTTGAAATAACCATGTAAAATATGAGATACATTGCAGTAAACAATTTGAATCTTATGACAGCCCTAATTAGTATTAAACTACTCAGTATTTGAACCTAGTGCCTTGTCTTAATGTAGCTCATCTGTGCCTGTTTGATTCTGTTTGATTGCATTTTGTGGTTTTAAATTGGTCACCTGCTTAAATGTGTAACTTTCCATATGGCATAAATTTGAAAGCAAGACAAAGACAGATGTTTGCCTTTGCATGCAAAAGTTGATAATATTCTCTATTCTTTAAATAGCCCTATGGCCTTGGGGTCTGGGATAAGGTGATGGACGTTTGGTGGACACATCCACCTCTTACTCTGCCCTAAAGGTGTGGACTTTGTTATTATTTCAACAAATTATTTTCCCATGCTCCTGGTGATTTACAAGGACATCCAGAGCCTGACTGTGGTTGTTCAATCCTCCTTCCTGCCTGATGGTGCCCTCAGGTGGCTTCATCACCACATCTGCGCCTTACTTCAGCCTCATTTTTTGGCCTAAACATGCCTTAAAGTTCTGTACAGTGCGGTGTGATCACAAACAACAGCATATTCACTCTGGCTTAGCTGTTATTTCCTCTGCCAGCCTCTCTGTACATTTTCTGCAGGGAGTTAGGTGATGTGAAGGCCCAGCAGGGAATATTCAGAAAAACTGGCTGCAGAGAAGAAGCTTGTGATGTTCATATTCTGACCAGACTGCATGCACAAGACCAGTGTGGTCCCAACTCACATAATACAATGGCTTCATGTTTTTGACTGTGTTTTACTTCAGGAAACACTGTTATAAAGACAAACATTGGCATTAAACCGACATATAGTGGTCTCTCTTTTTGTCCTCCTCTTCTGCATTGTTCTTTTGTGTCATGTCTGCCTCCTTTTCCACCTGAGAAGTGGTAGGATTGGCGATCTCCTGTCATTTGGTAGGTGATTACCTCAGTTTCTTCTATTCTCTCAGCATTTTATTTGAAATTTCAAGGATTTGTGCAGTGTGTCCTTACAAAACATGCAATCCCTACTTTGTTGAGGTTCGTTCTACATAATTTGAGTTCAAGTTATTCTGTGTGGGTGTTACAGAACATGTTCCCAGTGAATGTACTGTATCTCATCAGGGAAGTAGCCCAACCCAAATCCTCATTGGATGCATGCTGCAGTACAACATGTGCTAAAGCTTCATTTAAATTCACTCATCAGCTGATTAAACCTGAGCTCTAAACTGCAACCAGAAAGTAAAGGTTAAAGACAAAGACCAAACATTCATTTGTCAGATTGTCTTACCACAAGAGACAAACAGTACAATCTGTCTGCGCGACTTATTCACACACGGATACAGAGACAATGGTTTTTATTGTGAGCCTCCACCCACTAGAGATACCATGATACCCCTGCTGTATTTTCCACTTGATGGGATGTTTTGCAACTCAATACAGAATATTCTTCGACAATCCAAATCATTATGTAATTTCTCAGCATCTGTCTTTGTTTGGACTTCTTAAATGGAAAATTATTAGTGTCAAGCAACACAAGCCAGAACAGTGAAAGACAGCCAAGCTGATGAGATGTTAGCTCTGCTTTCATCTCACACCAGGAAACCTATAAAGACTGTTGAGCAAATGCGAGGGCAGGTTCTGAGAGACCTAAGGCTATAAATCAGCTGCTGTCAGCAGCCAGCCAGGCTCATGTTATGATAACACAACAAGACAAATACTATTACTGACCCATCTGTGAAACCTGACAGCAAAAACACTTAGAGAAGGCACCACAGAGAGCAGATGTTCACCCACTCCTTAAAAAACACAAACCAGCTTGTAGAGTAAGAGGAAGGTGAGCAGAGGATTTATCAGTGATCTACTGATTAATGAGATCCATCCATATCAAACTGTGTCTCCCTCTGGGGGGGAGGAAACTTGCCTGGACTGGGAATTTGCATGACAGGGAAGAACAACTGGTGCTGCAGATGGACAAGAAAAAAACACATATAGCCAGTTTGAAAGTATGATAGGAATCACAGTGGGCAAGTATGCTTCTTTTTGCTTAAAGCTCCTGTGAGGAATTTTTGGTTTGCATTGATTTTGGCGCGCTCTTTGGCCAAAGATTCATGCCTTATCTGTTACTGATGCCATGCTTGTTAACGAGTGTTTAGGAGAGAACAATGTCACCTTTGAATGTTTAAAAGTGTAGCTCTCTATGAGTTATGGTTCAGAAAAATGTGAACAAAACATGTTTCTGTAGCTGCAGAAAAAGCTGACACCTTACCCCTTGCAGTATTTAAGTATTAAATGATCTGCCTAGTACATGATAGTCTGGATTGATTCCCTAGGTGATAAAAAGGCATCAGTAATATTTTCAATCTGATTCATAAGCAGCTAAAACTTCTTAAAGGAGCTTTACAGACTCACAAGTCTGAAAAAAAGATCTTTGATGTGGACATGAGATGAAGTCCATGTGCCACAAATGAACATTTGTTCCTTATATACCCTAGAAATTTGCAGAATCACAGACTTTTTGTTTAAGATAATTAGTCTGAATGTAATCCTAGTTTAGGAGTTAATACGGACCATCTGGAGAATCCCATCAGGGGTCTCCGGATTACCAGTCACACAATAAATCCGGATCTGATCAATATCCATTTATGCCTGTTAAAAAGGAAAAAAGGATTGGGGGTCAGGTGAGGGTCGCAACAATCCTGGGAACCCGGCTGTGCTCTGTCACCTCTCGTTGCTGCCGCCAGGCTGAGATTTAAGCTTCGTTTGTATAGCCGACGCCAGACTTCTTTTCCGGTGACTTTGGTCCTTGTTTTTTTTTAAACGATTCCCATCAGAGAGACTGCAGGACGATGCAAGCGAGACTCTGACCTGCGTTACAGCCAATGACAACAGTAGGGCGCGTGTTTGCACACAGAGGAGGTAAATAATCGCAGAGGGAGCAGCGCAGACAACACATGGGGATCCTCCTCCTGTGGTTGACATCACTGTCTACAACCTGAGCTGTATTATCACTGCAGCACCACAGAAAAATACATGTAGACTGCTCTAAGATTGAATAAAGCTGAACCAAGCACTTGCCTAAGAATTACAGGCAATTAGGCTATTGTATTGTTGCCCTGTAGGAGAAGCAACAGGTGTTGATTGCCTATGGCAGATACCTTCATTCCTCCAACATGCTGGGGCAAGGGATTAACCGATCGAGCCTCAGGACACAGTATGAAAACGAGTATCATTATTGGCCCACATGGATTTGAACCCTCACATCCTGTTTGATGTATATGCTTGTAAACGGAATTACCCTGCTCTACCTGTGTTTTACATACAAACAGCTAGACTGCTGAGTCTGCAACAAGATTAATAATGTTATTAACAGATACACAGAATTATTCAATTTTATATAGCCTTAAATCACATTAACCACATGCTTTCTTTTTGGCACAAAGGCTACGCTAAATCTTCCATAAACAGCCAAATTAGGTACTATAAAGCGTAATTAAAGTGACGTAAGCACGTTAAAAACTGTGAATATCGACTAAACACGGCTTGACACCTTTCATGGAGGAAAAAGGCAATTAGCATGAAACATCAATTTTAAAAAAAGCTTTCTAATATTAAAATGGTCTCTTTCACATTGAATATCTGTTTAGAAACGAAACCCCAGTCAAATAAGTTTAAAAAAAATCGGCTAGCTAAAAGTAAAAACGTAATTTCTTGAACCTTATAGCTACTATTTCAACACAGCAGGTTAATAACCAAGTAGAAGGCAAACTCTCCAGGTCAAAACAGTTTCAAACACCACTGGAAACATTTAGTATCAACTCTATGTCATAAAAGTGTGTCTTACCTGGAGTTTGTTGTCGTTAAACTTCCTCCTGTGACTGAAGAGACAGCCATTCAGACCACGTCCCTGGTCTTCAATTCACAACGTGACGCACGCAGCTAAAAAGAGTCAAGCCCGAAACTGCCCCCTCCCACTTGCCGTACATTATTCATGTCCCAATCAGCGCTAAGCCCGGGCAGTAACGCGTTAATGAGGCTCTCACTGTGTCCCTCATGTTTATCAAAAAGACCTCTGGGTTACGTCTCCCTGCTTGTGGGGACGACTTCCTGAACAGAAACTGTAAATAAAGAATGGGAATACTAGTTTGACAACAGTGGAACAAAATAAAGGTTTTACTCCTGCATGCTGGCCAAAATATTACTCCTTAAATCACTGCAAGAAAGAAAACACAAGTCATACTTTTATCTAGGGAGTCCTTCTTTAAACATCTTATAACTCTGCAATACAAAATGTCAAAGGAAGTTTTCTCATAACCTTTCACTCTCAAAGTCACACCCTTCAAGCCTGCACTGAAGGAAAATCTGGTTGGTAGAGAGCTGCAGACTTACACAAGAAAAGGCATGAATATTAGTATAAGGGAAGAGAATAAGGAAAGGTTTGAAGGATGTTTCATAATAGAGTTTAAAAGATGATGACAGCGTCTATGTCCCAGTTTAAAAAACACAAGCGTCATACTAAAGCATGTGACAGTGGTGTGCCTCTGATGCTTCTCCTGCTTGTTTGGACTCCATCTGCACAGACACTCACTGAACTTTAAGATGAACTTTATCGCTGACAAAACAAGCCCACACACCTCAGGCTCAGCGTAAACACACCTGAGAAAGATTTCATGGATGAGGCTCTAACCTGGTGCCTCCTTTCCTCAGGTGTAATCTGACAATGGAAAAGCAGTAAGATGACACTGTACAGCCAAAGCTGGTCACTCACTGAGAGGGAGACTGAAAGGAAGACAGGTGTTATCTTTGCTAGAGACAATCATGGTGCAATGGGTGAGGCGTCCAGTGAAACAAACCAGTTTGACTACTAATTTCTTCACCTCTTTTATGCAGAAAAATGTTTTTACACAAGGTAAGAAGAATGCATGAGGGTTAAAGAGAAAATGAGGACAGTTTGACTTCCTTCTCCCACCATCTGATAAATAAAAAGTGGAAAGTTACTAAAAACTACAAAAAGACAAAACTAAAAAAAGACAAACGATACATAAACATTATGCTGCTAAGCTGCCCTTGAGCCAGTCAGGATGCGGTAAGAAGAATACAATATGGGTTACTTTATCAACCTATTTCACAGGTAATTTCACATTCAGTTTGCTCACTTTGTGCTGCAATGTACTGAAAGTACCACTTTGCCCCCTGAAAAGGGTGTTATCATATCACCAAATAAAGTTCTCAGGACTTAAATTTGCCCATAAAAGGCTCCTACACTGATGGTAGTTATTTCAAAAAGACCAGTGTCCTTGAAGTAGGCTTTCAGCACTGAGTGTTTCAGACTGAAATAGAGTCACAGCTTTTTCACACATCAGCGTTTATGTCTATTGCAGATCCAAAGGCCTTTGTAACATCCCAGGTGATAATGGGCTGGAGGAGCCTTTAGATGCATAGAAAAGAAGCTCCTGGGAAAAGAAGTCCCTTGTTTTGGTGGAAGTTTAAGTATGTGCATGTCTTCAGTAATGGGGGGAAAGTGAGACTAACAACCTAGGACCCCTGTGTAGGACATGGCCTTTATTAGGTCTGAAATTAATATAGAATTTCTGAAGGGATTTGCTTCTCTAAACTAGAGGTAGGCCTGGCAGAATAAATGAACATGTACTTTTCTATACGTCAAAAAGAGACACAGGTTCTGAACCATAAATCTTAGCCTCTTACTTTAACCCTCTTCAAGGTCCCCTGCTTTGCTGTTCTAATGATGCTATCCAGGCTTTTGTAGCCCTCACTGATTTTCCAGATAGCCTGGAACTTTGGTGACTTTCCAGGATCTTTAAAGATTGAACCCCCACCAGTAAAACAGATATTGAATGTCTCTTTTATCAATTTTAAAAAAAGTTTTTTTGATTGTTTCTGCTGTCATTTCTTATCCAGGCAAAGTTTTGTGACGGGTTGTGACAACCAGTGGCTGACTGTTATGTTGTCGCGTCATACTTCGTCAAATTGTGCATGTCTTAAAACTTAGATTATGACTGCCTCAACAGCTCATAATGGAGAGAGAGAGAGAGAGAGAGAGAGCCTGTGATGTGGCCTTCTGTGTCACTGCAGAGAGAAACTGTTTTGAACAATGGCACAAATGGAAACAACACAAAAACCAAGATTCTTTTTTTGTCACAGAATGATTATTTTTTCACTTTTTGGTCACCAAGAGATACAAGAACGAGTTTATGCAAAAAAAGCCTTAGTCATCATTCTTTACTGTGTCACACATAAAAATCTTTTAGTTTTTTCTTTTGTCTTTATAGTCCCATAACCTTTTCAAAAGAAATTAATTTAGCATTACTACAGCACACATATTATCAAAGTCCTGAAAAGTTGATGTTT
Source organism: Cheilinus undulatus (assembly GCF_018320785.1). NCBI lineage: Eukaryota > Metazoa > Chordata > Actinopteri > Labriformes > Labridae > Cheilinus > Cheilinus undulatus. The sequence continues at coordinate 17,456,394 of NC_054865.1, forward strand.
AGAGGTTGACTGGGTTCTAGGTTGATGTTTTACAAGCTTTTTAAAACAATAAGTCCAGAGAAGAAAAAATGGTTAAACAGCTTAGGGCTCAGAGAGTTGAATTAACTTGACATGCCTTGAAATGACTCAAATGTCACAAAGATGTTCACATTACAAAGTTTCATTTATAGTTATTTTTCTATCTAAATTGCAATAGAGTTTTTAAGGATGTTACACAGTTACAAGTTATTTTAATATGACCATAGTAGCTTAGCTGAGTAGCATATGCACATAACAAAGCCACATAGCTAATATAGCTAAAGATAAGCTCACAAATGTAAGCTCAATGGCACGCCTACATAGCTACGTTAGCAGCAGCATTTGCTAAATGTCACATTACTAAAGCTAGCCTACATTGGCTTATGTAGGAACTGTATTACCCTAGCTAGCATAGCTGTTAGCTATAGTTTAAGCTAACAAAGCTAAAGCGAGCCACCAATTCTACATTTTACACAGATCTAGACATAATTTAATCCCTGACTAAACTTCTGACCTTTTTCTCTGTTTTGATAATGAAATGTTTCTTAGTCTTTAATGTTTGCAATCAATGTAACTGTCAGACTTTGTTTATGAATGAAGTTTAATTTAAAAAAAAAATCTAAGAACTGGAAGTACATTGTACTGGCACCTTACATTACCATTCTGAGATTTATGAAGTCTGAAATGTACAGCCTGCAGCCAGACCCCTCTCTGACTATTTGCTCTTGTTTTGATAAAGAAATGTTGTCAAGTTCTGATAAAACGAATGCTATAATATAGCTTTATTCAAGCTAATTGCTACACTGGTGGCAGGCATTGCTATAAGCTTCCAGTACAACTTAACCTGCCTGTATCTACTGCCTCGTTCTCCTGAACTAAAGCTAATTGATCCAAACTGTTTTTGGGACTGGCACATTCATTGTAGATTGGAGTTTGCAAGATAGATTTGCTTGATGACAGAACTTGCCAATCCATCTGCTTTGCAAAGTTACAAACCAGAAGAGTACCTGTATTTTTCTTCTAGCCTGTGACATTTTCTACAGGTGTGAATACACATCTGCACTAATAAATTAAACGTGGCTCTGTATTAATAACTTTTTCTGTCTATTTTGACCTAGAGATGCAGATGACTTGGAGTAATGGTAAGCAAACCTTCTAATCTTAAGATTCTTGGTACGTGAGATGCATGTATCATTCATGCTGCCAGCCTGAGAGCCTTGACCTACTAACATGCACACTGAAATGAACATCAAGTCGTCATGCAACCATTATTTGGCTTCTATGCGCCCAGTCTGGAAATGCCATAGAAAGTGTATCTTATCTAAATGTCCTTGTGGGTTATTTGTGTAAAGGGGTGTAGTTATAGCAACATTAAAGGGTAAATTGAGGCTGTGGTGGAAGGGCCCAATGTGATTTGATATCAGTGGACTCAGGAGAATCAGAGAATTCCTGGAGAAGCCCCTGGCTCTCCAGCAAAACTTTAAATAATGTTTTTTTCTGTTCTGTCTCTTGAGGCCAAACCTTAAGTATTTGACTTAGTGGTAAAAATGCTAACACTACATTGTAACATTGCGGTTGGAGTTTGGCTGGAGATCTGTGGTCAATTTTTGATCTTTTTTGCAGTTTTTAAAGCATCATAAAGTCAGTAAGTAAAATGTATTTGTATAACACTTTTAACAGACAATAGTCACACAGCCACAAAGGGCTTTGTACAGCCATAATATACTGGGTAAAAGTATAAATGCCCCTACAAGTGGTTATTAACCCATTATGGGGCAGAGAACAATATTGGTCACTTATTGGTCACTTAACAATAATTTTCTAGAGTTTAAATTCTACATTTCCAAGTATTTCAGTGACTGTTGTGAACTATAATTTACCAGGATAACTTCAAACATGTTAAAGAAGAATTATGTTACAATCCTTCAATAAAGCTACTAATCAGTAAGGAATCTAAAGCTTGAATTTTGATACCAGTAAAGAATAAAGCCCAGTTCTCCATTTTTCCCCTTTTAAATAAATGACATCATACGACTCATGCCTTTTACCTTGTGTGCCTTCCCTGACAAAGCCTTCTCTCTTTACTCGTCACTGAAAAATCATTGAAAAGTAACTCTCAGTGTCATATCACCACAACGAGGTATGTGACTCATTAACATTATCTCAGTCAGATGAAATGTTTATGATACATATTTGAGAAATTAATTCTTATAGTCTTTAGATACTTGTTTGTGGCCTCAACAGGGTGCATGTGTGTACAAACTCACGTTTACAGCTGCCATGTGCATAATTCATTTTGATATTTATACAGCCACCATGTCCAAACACAGGAAATCCATTCCTTAGCTGAAGGTAGCTCGTGCCTTTAGGTTCAGGGCCAAACTGGTTCTGCCACTCTAATGATGAGGGTTTCGACTTGATGTGTTACTTCTATTTAGTAAACCTGTAACACAGCTGACTCTAAAGCTGTGAAAAAGGCTTTACAACAACAACAATAGAAAGAGAGAGAGAGAGTAAGGGACAGAGAAAGCACTTTGGTTAATACAATCAGAAACTCTAGTCCACAAGGTCAAAGCAATGTTTACTCTCCTCTTTCTCCTCACATGCCCTGAAGGCCCTGCATACTTCCTTTTCTTTCCTCCTTCATACTTATCGGTCATGCGATGTTAGTCACATAGTTATTTGCTTTCAATTACCATGATGATGGCAAATATCCGAAGGGATTATTTTCCCAGGAGGTGACATCATTAATAAAAAAATATATACTATTCCAGTTTGTTGATCTAATGTGACCTGGAAAACACTGAAGACAGTGCTGTGATATTATTGTTACTGTTGGACTGTACATTAAGGTCCTTCTCTAAAACTGGGACACTCATCCTAAAGGGAGAATTTATGAGTAAGATAACTCACCTATGCCAGAAATATGATCTCAAAACCACCTTAACATCTAGTAAAATTATATAAAATAAATAGTTTTGGTTCCAAATATATTGGAGTACCAAATACCTCATTTTCAGAGAGTAAACTGCTGTGATTGATGTCATATCTAACATTATTTTATTGCTGATAATGCCTAGTCATGCCAGAATGTGCCTAAGTACAACTCTCAAGCAACCTGAACCCATTTATGTGACTTGTACATTTGCTGTTGTTCATTACTAAAGAAACACTGTTATGTTAACGTACTACGTTTGACTGACTGCTCTAGGTTCTACTTGGACAAAAGAATTAGACACTGAGTGTAAGATTAAGATACATGACATTATTCAAGAACTTCCACCTTAAATGTATACAGTAGTACGAACAACATGCCCATTTAGCTATTATTATCATTTCAAAATAAAATATTTGTTAAGTTGCTTTTGATACTTGCAGTGCACTTTTTTTTAACGTTTCTGTGATAAACTTTTGATTTTGGTGCCCCCGTGGTCAAAGTGGTACATCTCTCTCATCACCAATCTTGTTCTGTGGGTTGTTGCACAAAGTGAGTTGAGTCTTAATTTGTGGTGTAAAGTCTACTCTAAGCCCTGCATTGAAACTAAATTTTAACCCTTTGGTATCACTTCAGGTACCAAACTTTAAGGCTAATAAGGACAAAAATGTCCACTTCCAAAGACATTCATTAAAATGTACTTTTTTGGGTTATCTCTTTCAATCCAATTTTTTTTTCTGCTCAAATATTTTAACAATTTTAGAATTAAAACCCTTTAAATGCTAGTTTGATTACATGATGTAACCTACTGATGTTAAACACAGAAACAGTGTTATCTTCTATATCATAAGTAAAGGGGTGCTGTTTTTTTTTTTTTATCTAAGTCATGGATTTGTGAACGATTGGCAGCAAAATTGATTTTGATTGATTATTCTGTAAGCAGTTTTATTCATATGTACCACCTTAATAAGCCTTCAGATTTCCCCTTTAATTCCATAAACAGATTTTTCTATTCTCAAAGCCACAATGACATTCTGCAATGTCATGATTCATTCCTGGAGAAAAATAGAGAAATGATTCATTTTACTGTTTTGTCCTTAATGAACTCAAGGTGTCATGAATTTAAAATGAAAGAAAAAAATATCCAACAAAGTTGGTAAAATGTGAATACACAATATAATTAAAAGAATATAAATACTTTTTTTAATGGTAAATTGGTGTCCTTAATGATCTTAAATGATAAAACATACCTTATATGGAGTGGTGTAAATCACATCAACACGACTGTGGAGTAGTGGAAATGTGTTCTGTAAAAAAAAAAAAAAAAAAAAAAAAAAGGGTAGCGGGAGAATGTTACCTGCTTGACTGCACTGTGCCAGTTTTGAAGTTTGGTGTAGTGGTACAGGGCTGTTTTTCAGGGTTTGGGCTAGGCTCCTTATTTCCAATGATGGTCAATCTTATTGCTTCAGCATACCAAGATGTTTTTGACAATGCTATGCTTCCAACTTTTGTGGTAATAGTTTGGTGAAGACTCTTCTCTATTCCAACATGACTGTGCCCCAGTGCACAAAGCAAGGACTAAAAAGACATGGTTTGATTATCGATGTGGAAGACCTTATCTGGCCCACACAGAGCCCTAACCTCAACCCCATCGAGCATCTTTGGGAAAAATTAGAAGGGAGATTGCCAGCCAGGCCTTCTCATCTAACATCAGTATCTGACCTCATGCATGCTATACAGAATGACTGGGCACAAATTCCCACAGAAACACTCTAAAGTCTTGCAGAAGGCTTTCCAAGAAGCGTGGAGGCTGTTATAGTTGCAAAGGGGGCCACCTTCATATCAAAGTACATGTATTTAAATACAGTGGCATTACAGTCCCTGCAGGTGTAGTGGTAAGGTGTCCGAACACTTTTTTCCATTGCCAGTTACACACACATAGTGTATGAGTGTGTAACAAATAAGTGGATCACCTGGGGATCAGACTCCATCCTCAAGGCTCGTACATATCTCAGAAGTTATAAACAGTAACAGTTTGTACTTCTGTTTGTTTGGATCACATGCCAGAGTGTTAAGTAACTGGTTCATGATTGTTTTTAAAGCTTCTGCGAGTGTTTTTGCTGCTTATGAAATGGACAGACATTTATAATGAAGCCTCTTTATGAGCATCAAAGGCATATGACACAACCAGTGACAAGACAGATCATTTATATAAAGCAATTTTTAATGCCTGTAAATGCTGCCTAGGGGTAGGTGTCAGACAAGATGAGTTGTAGCAGAAACTTCCAATTTTAACATTCAAACAGCAGAGATTCTCGATAAGTGAGACTTTCAACAACAAAAATTAATACAAGGGGCCCTGCTTATCTATAAGTGGAGCCAAGAATTATACAAATCTTAGGTTCCTCACAGATATGATGAATGTTTGTTGTTATAAAAACTGAAAACGGGAAGTACCTGTAATGAGACTTGTTACACACATGCAGAAGATAAATATCAAGTATATTCAAAGTCGAAAAGATTTAAGATAAACTTCTTTAAATGACATACTCAGTTACTTTTCACCGCTGACATTTTTGTCCACTAGACTGTGTAAACACACAACTTTTCCTTTCTGCTTCTACTGTGTACTCAGCAAATGTGTGACTGGTTTAAACAGCTTTAAACTACATCACCATCACACAGTACATCAGGTTTTACTAAAGAACCAATAAGCAGTCTGTGTCTTCAGACTTTATCCACCACACAACCATCCAGTTACTGTAGCGTCCTGTTATTCTCACGCTGCCTCAAGGGTCCTCTCAGTCTGTCTCCCACATATGGAACAATGCCGTGCATTAAAATTCATGTGCTTTTCATCTGGACAGCAGACATTCAGTATCTGTCTCTCACAGTCGTGCCCGTACTGGAATCCCAAACGCTTGCCTGGCAGGCCGTCCTCCGCCAACTCCAAAGGACAGAGGACAGTGGTTTTCCTCACAGAGCCGTCACTGAGGCACAGAGACACTTTTGTTTTTAGGGGGTTGCCAGTAATTTCTGATTGTGTGACAGGGCAATCATATTTTATTCAACAGGCCTAAGACGCTCTCAGACGACACAGAGTCAGCCACCTCTTCGCTGCGAATAGTTTGGTCATGAGAGCATGGTGGGTGAGCATCATTGCCAGTTTCCCGCCTTGCAGCACAAACTAAGCTATTAGGATACGAGCTGATGTTTGCTGCAGCCTCTGACTGAGATGCAACAGCAGTACAAATCATAGTCTGACTCCTCCATGTTAACAGATCGGACAGGAATCAAAATTAAAAGTGAAACTACATGTCCAATGATTTTTTTCTGATTCTGTTGTGATACTTGTTATCATGCTGACATACAGCGCATTCAGAAAGCGTTCACTTCAGGCCTCTACTTTTTTCACTTTTACTATTTATGTTTGCAAACTTATCAAACATTGAAAATATCACACTGACATAAGTATTCAGACCCTTTGAAAAGAACACTTGAAATTTGGCTCAGGCTTCTCGCATTTCTCTGGATCATTTCTGAGATGTTTCTACATCTTGATTGGAGTCTACATATGGTAAATCAAATTGGTTGGAGGTGGTTTGGACAGGCACACACCTCTCTATAGAAGGCCTCACAGCTGACATTGCAAATCATAGTGAAAACCAAGCCATGAGGTCAAAGGCCTGCAGAGCTCGGAGACAAGATTGTTAAAGACACAGATCTGGCGAAGGCTACAAAAAAGTTATTCTGCACTGAAAGTGCAAACCTAAAGTAGGTCTACATTATCTCATAGCTGTGATATATTTAATGTTATTAGCCAATTAACTTTTGTGATGGGTCTGCTATACCTCGACAGCAGAATCTTGCTATGATGGGGAGGCTGTTGCCAGGGACCTGGCTCTAATCACAGACTCTGGAGGACCAAGTAATCATATCAATCAGAAAGAAATCTGGTTGATGTTGGTCTGTTTACTGCGAGAGAAGAGAAGGAGAAGAAAACTGCAGTGAAGCAGAAGGCTGAAAGACTAAAAAATGGTAAAGTATGCCAGAGAAATTAACAAAACTCAAGCACATTAAGACAATTTTGAAAGAACCTTCATGCTATTTCTATTGTATTCAGCCTCATTGTATGATCCCCCCCCAGTTGTTTTTGCTCCTTTTTTCATGAAGCACTTTGTGACTTTCTCTGTGACAGGTGTTTCCTCAAATAAACTCTTTTTACTTACCCAGAATGCATTGCACAAAAATGGCAGCCTAAATGTGTTCCTTATACTTTTGCAAAAATGTAGGGATCTAGTGTGTTTCTATATAAACTCTCCCCTTCAGAAGTGTTGGAACAGTGAGGTCAGTTCTTATATTTTTGCTGTGGACTGAGAACATTTGGGTTTAACATCAAAAGATGAATATGAAACAAGAGATCAACATTTCAGCTTTTATGTCTGGATCTGATACACAACTTAGAAGATAGCACCTTTTGTTTGAACCCACCCATTTTTCATGTAAGCAAAAGTATTGGAACATGTGACTGACAGGTGTATTTTGAAGCTCCAACAAAAAATAGCGTTGAATGTCTACGCTTAGTTTCAGATTTGGGTTTGCCTGTGCAGACTGCATTTATAGTTATAACCAACATTAGAACCAGAGAGCTGTCTCTGTGTTAAATTGTGAAGGTGAGAGAAGATGGAAAATCAGTCAGAGCCATCAATCATTTGTAATGTCCTTAAGAAGGAAGAAACCACTGGTGTACTCATTAACAGACATCTAACAGGTTGACCAAGGAAAAAAGCCACTGCTGACAACATAAACATTACAGCAACAGTAAAGAAGACTGTAAAGGAAGACCCTAAACAACTGTTAATGACATCAGAAACAACCTCCAGAGGGCAGGAGTGAAGGTATTCCCACCTACTGTTTGTAGAAGACTTCATGAACAAAAGTACTGAGGCTACACCAGGAGATGCAAACCACTCATTAGCAAGAAGAATAGGAAGGCCAGGCTGGTATTTGACAAAAAGTAAAGAGATGAGTCTCAAAAATACTGGGACAAAGGTTTATGGACTAATGGGACAAAGATGACCCTTTACCAGAGTGAAAGGGGAAAGGCTAAAGTTTGGAAAAAAGAAAGGATCTGCTTATGATCACAAACATACAAGCTCATCTGTGAAACACAGTGGAGGTAATGCCTTGGCTTAGGCTTGCATGGCTTCTTCTGGGACGGGCTCATTAATCCTCATTGGTAGTGTAACACATGATGGCAGCAGCAAAATGAAGTCTACAGAAACATTGTCTGCCAATTTAAAGAAATGCAGTATGCAACCAAACTGACTGGTAGGTCCTTCATCATGCAGCAAGATAATGACCCAAAACACACTGCAAAAACAACAAAGGAATTTCTTCAGGGGCAAGAAGATGAAGGTTTTAAACTGGCCCAGTCAATCTCCAGACCTAAACCCTGCATGTATTTTACCTGCTCAAGAGACTGAAGGGAATAATCCCCAAATAAAACAACAAATGAAAGAGGTTGCAGTGAAGGCTGGAAAAGCATCATAAAAAGAAGAATGCTAAAGATGGTAATGTCAGTAGGTTACAGGATTGATGCAGTTACTTCAAGCAGAAGATTTGCATTCCATTACAAATATGCTATTTTCTAAGTTGTGTATCAGATTCAGATGTAAATACCTGGATATAAAAGCTTAAGTGTGGATCTCTTGTCTCATACTCATCTTTTGATGTCAAACCCAAATGTTTTCAGTCTACAGCAAAAATAAACTGAACTGGAACTGGTCTCACTGTTCCAAAACCTTTTGAAGGGGAGTGCACATAGAAGACATTAATGTTACTCAAATAAAGCCAACATGTCCTCATAGGAAAAGTTCCCATTAATAATGTGATGAGACATCCTTGTTTAAAGACTGCTGACTGACAACTGACAAATCAGTTAAGTGCCATGCTGATTCATAAAGATCTGTTCTCATTGTCTTACTTACTTCAGTGTAATGTTGGTGTGAGTGGGTAAGGCTTTGGGTTAGTAAGCTCATGTAAAGAAGGCCACAAAGTTAACCTACCATGGGTGCAGTAGAAACTAGATTCCTAAACACTACTTATTTCACATAAGGAATACACAATTATTAAATACTCATTTCTAAATCCATTTTTGTGTCAAATTTGAATTTCTAAAGTGGTTAACTGGGTAGTATGTAGGATCATCTTAAGTTAGCAGTTTATTTTCACCAAAGAAACCCCTTCTATTCCACGATAACTTAATCACCATATGTTATACAATACATGATGCTCTTATCTCTCAAGTGTCCTTATACTGCCCTTTAAAACCTAAGTCAGCTGCTAACGGCCTGTGAAATAACACCAAGGAAAAGCTCATTCGATCCAGTGCAATGGAGAAAATGTAATTTATGTAACAACCTCAGAACTTGAGTATACTTGATAACACTCACTGAGTTCCTGGTAAAAGTATTTCAGATGATTCTCAAACATCTTTGGATCTTATTCATAACATCATGACAGCCAGCCTTTTTATCAGTGAAGTCTTAGTAAGCCAGTATTATTTTAAGGTTTTCTTGATGTTGGAGCAGTCTTCTTTATGTTGTCTGGGATTGAGACATAACCTTGCAAAGCAGATGGATACGCCTGTGTTTCTCACTGGCGAACAAATCCATCTGGCGTGTCAGGTTAATTGAGACAGGTTTATGGGTTAAAATTACATGTAAGGATAAGTTGAGTTAAACTTCAAAATCAAATGTAATGGTAGAGAAATCTTTACAACTAAGCCTTACATAATACAACAGTGGGGTCTGAATTCAGTGCAACACATAAACAGTGCCTATGCAAAGTTTTCTCCCCTTGGATGTTTAACCTTTTTGTTTTTATCAATCAATCATAGTCAATATAATCTGGCTTTTTGACAAAAAAAATGCAGAAACTCTCATTAATGTCAAAGTAAAAAGAGATTTCTACAAAGTAATGTAAATTGAATAAAAATATGTAATGTAAAATAAGTGACTGCATAAATATTCACCCCCTTCAAAGTGACTGACCTAATTCAAAAGAGTTCCAGCCTATTGGTGCTAGTAGACTCACAATTAGTGAAATGGGGATCGCCTGAGTGCAGTGAATGTCTCTGGAGTGATTGTAGTATACAAACACCTGTGTCTGGAAGGTCCAGTCACTGGCCAGTATTCCTGGCTACCATTACACCATGAAGACAAAAGAACACTCCAAGCAACTCAGAGAAAAGGTTATTGAAAAGTATAAGTCAGGGGTTGTATACATAAAAATTTCCAAGGTACTGAACATCCCCCCCTGAGTTGTTAAAGGGAACAACTAATGGATGGAATAATGCATGTGTAAATCTGCCTAGATCAGGCTAAACTGAGTGACCGTGCAAAAAGGAAACCAGTGAGAGAGAACCAAGATGCCTATGACTACTCTAAAGGAGTTACAAGCTTCAGCAGCTGAGATGGGAGAGACAACAACTGTTTCCCAGGTGTTTCACCAGTCAAAACTTTATGGAAGAGTGGCAAAAAGAAAGCCACTGTTAAAGAAAACTAATTTTCAATCTCTCCTACAGTTTGCCAAGAGACAGGTGAGCGACCAAGCAGAACAAAGTTCTTTAGTCTGATGAGATGAAAATGGTGCTTTTTGGCCATCAGACAACACACCACTGTGAAATTTGGTGGTGGCAGCATCATACTGTGGGGGGGGTGTCTAAACGTAAGTGTGTCTAAGACTTACAAAGGGCTGTCCCCAAACTCTGTGCAACCAGACAGAGCTTGAGCAGTTCCAAAAGAAGAATGAAGTAAAATTGCAGCGTCCAGATGCGCAAGCCTGATTGAGGCCCATCAGTGCTGTGATTGCAGCCAGAGGTGCATCTACTTCATTAATATTTATGCACTTATTTTTCATTACATCATGTTAATCAACTGACAGTACTTTGTAGAAATCTTAGGTGTAGTTTTCACTTTGAATTTATTTTTTTCGGTGAAAAACGCCAAATGATATTGACCAAGATTGATTTAATAAAATCAATAACATGGTAAAACATCCAAGGAGGCCAATACTTCTCATGGCCACTGTAAGCCCCTAACAACCTGGAGGATGTTCAAAAAAAAAAAGGAACAGAAAAAACAATCATCTAATACATGCGGCTCTTTATTTACAAACTGCATCTTTAATGAACAAGATTGTTTATGAAAGCATAAAGTTGATAACCAGCTTCTGAAAAGTCCTGTAAGGAAGACCATGAAAAAGCAATGTAAAAGTGTCTCCAAAATTGTAATGATCAAATAGCATCATATCAACTTCTGAGAAAAATATATGTCTATCAGTCATAAAATGTGGCTACATCTGTAAAGGAGTATAAAGACAAGTTTTATTCATTTCATTTTACCTGCTGATAAGTCAAGGTAATATTTGATTATCAAAGTCCATAAAAAGCAGTCCTGGATCGGCACTGACTTCTATTTTGAAAGCAAAGGGGTGTCAAAAATGTGAACTAGAGTATACATAAAATATGGTAGTTACTAAAAGAGTTGCTGTAGTTCCCACCTTCCTGTTCTTTTATACAAAATTTACAGTATATATAAGTTTGTGCTCCATTACAAAAATGGATCTTTTAAAAACAGCATGGTTATATATAATATATAGTTGTTGTTTTTTTATACAATAAATCAACCTCTCTGTATGAGCATACTTTTCAAATGATTGATGAAAGCTTGTTAAAACTTCAGATAATCAGAATTTTGTATTTTTATTTGATGTGCTCTACTTTCTATACTGATTGCTCTCTATCTAGTGCATACTCACTGGTTATTATCTGGCATTTCTCTATAAACAACAGAAAAGATAAAAAAAAAACAAAAAAAACAAAAAAAAAACAATATAAATCTATGAAAAGGCCCTTAAAAAGTGGGCTTGCACTATAAAAACCTACAAAGACTAGGAGAGGCATGAATTGGAAGTCTCCCAAAATGATTCCACAATGTTCATGTCCTCAGTTCATCAAGTTTCTGCAGAGATCAGAAACTGTCCTGCTCTTCACCTGTTACCTCTTCACACCACAAGCCATCCGGTGTCTCTCAGGCAAATCATCTGACAAGTCCCTGATCAAATCTCTCTGTGGCTGGAAGGAGATGCTCACTCAATCCTTCTCTGCTGAAAATCCTCATTTTAGGCTGTTTTCAGTTTGTTTGCTTTTAAACCAAGCTCATCAAAGCTGGATCATCGGCAGGCCTGCTGCACTTGATTGATCAGCTCTCCAAAGCGATCAAAGAGCCCTTCCACCCATGCCGCGTTCTGCAGACACTTCTGTACCGTCTCCTCCTGCCCCAGGTCCCCGACCTGCAGACGCAGGGATGCGATCTGGACACAAACATAAAAAAAAGGGAGCTTAACATATAACACAACAAAGGTTCCTTGAGTTATCAATACTAGAGTGAAACCTGTGAAATATTACTAGTCAGAGAGTTAAATCCACACTGACAGAAAACAGCTAATCAAATTCAACACAATCAGGGCAGCGATAATGTCTCACCTCATCCTTACACATGAGGTATGTGTGGTACTTGTAGTGCTGCAAAGAGTGGTACAGAGAGAACCACTGCGTCTTCTGCTGGTCCACTGTATACTCCTAGAAAGTGAGAAAGTCTTTAAACACTTTTTTAAAAAAGATGACAGAGCAAGAGCAGGAAAAGTGACATCAGTGCTGAGCAGAATAAAGGAAGATGAGAAACTTGAATGGTAACACTGTGCCCTCTGCTGGACAGATATTTAGAGTGCATTTTAATAAATCATGTTTTCTTACCTGAGGCACTTTGTTAGGCATCTTGTAAGGTTTCATGGTTTTCTTGTTGTACGCCTTTCCACTGAGACGGACTTTAAAGGCTGGAGTTTCCCCATCCTTCTTCAGCTCAGTCACCACTGAGATCTCTGGGAAGCTGTCGAGAGCCGTCTGCAGACACAAAGAACAAGACTTACTACACACTTATACTCCACACTTTTCCAAGTGTAACTTGGAAAGCTTACCTTTATAAACATGTCTTAGAATAATGATACTCTAAATTTACTCAGGAACATACTGGCTTTCTAATGCCCTACTCACACAGGGTTAGTAATACCTAGGGACCTCTGGTAAATTGCTATAATCGCACAGGACATCTGTGTTTTTAATCCCATGTGAATCAGACATGTCTGTAATTTGCGGTGGAAAAATTACAGGACAAATTATTGATCATATTTCAGCACAGGTATCTCTAATCCTGTACAAATCTACATCTCTGTAATTTAGGGGTGGTATGTTTTTAAAGGTCTGTGCAGCTTCTCTGTGCCTTTTTCTGATCAAAACTGAGGCAGTACAGGAGAGTGTTAGCAAAGTTTTGACACATGGGCAATAAATAGTGGTTCTCCTTCAGTAAATTTCAGCTTAGGTGTAAAAATGGCTTTATTTTACTATACTGATTTATTTTAAACTCTGCTGTCTAAAGTCTGTGCCCACAGCTGCTCTCTTCATACGCACAGCGCTTCTGCTCTGCTTCCTACAGTTTCTCTTTACGTTTTAAAATGTATCGCTCAACAGTCAGTGATTAGGCTGCAACAGCTGATCTGAGAGGAGGGTTTATGTGGATGCGTAATGACCCCAAATTTATAGAGTGCAGAATGACATTAACTGCAAAAAAATGTTAAAAGTAACAGGAGAGGCCCATTAGACGTCTCCCTTTCTCATACATTAACTGGATGGATGCCTGACTTTTCCTCTCTACATCTGTCTGCTCAGCTGCATATATGCAGAGGTGACTTGCTCAACCTCAATGTATAATGGGAGAGATAGCAGAGGTGTTTCAGTAGTTTATTAGTCATGGGCAGCTTGGAAGGAGGAAAAAAATGGAGGAAAACACTTAGGCACATGGCATCTACTATAAACTCTGGTTAACAGTATGTAAAAGACACATGCAAGAAACTGTTTTTTTTTTGCTGCAGCCATACTGCACTCTTATGTTTCCTTCAGCAATGCCTGTAAATTCGAGCACTTTACAGACTTCGCTTATTCCATGTGAATGTGCCACACCAAACACTAACATCAGGAGGTAATTCACAAATTATCAGAGGTCCACAGGCGATGCTAGTCCTGCGTGAATAGAACTTTGTGCTATTAATTTCCTCTTTTGCAATTTCAGAGACTTAACATCATAAAACATTTTTAATAACACATTTTTCACAGGTTTTTCAAAAGTGCCCTAAGCACACCAACCTTTAGGACCTGCCCTATGTGCAGTTTGTGAAGCAGACGTTTCCTGTTGTCTGTGATCATCCCATCCACTTTTCTCATATGTGGCAGCAGCAACTCATCTGAAACATGACAAATTAGCAGGTAACAAAACCAGTCTGACTTTGCTTTCAATCTTTCTTTATTTACGTCAAGCCAGTAGTTCAACAGAAAACAAAAGTTCAATGCCGAGAAAGTCAGCTCACCGTTTGCTTTTTCAAGCGCTGTAATGACATCTTCATCTAAAACTATGCCAATGAGCAGCTCCACAAAGCTCTTGAACGTCTCCTTCATGGTTCGTGTGTTGAGGAGCCGTGAAGCAAATGGAACTGGAGGGTTTAAATCTAAAGGTATGAGTGTGACAGAGATTACCATCAAGATAGAATGAGAGAATATGAGATTAAGAAAGCATATCAACTTAAAGGAATATCTTATGAAAGAAGTCAAAAGGTTCCTTCACCATCATCTTCACCACCTTCTTCAGATGATCCCGAGGCAGTGGGTGAAAACTCCTCCTTCCACTTCCTCCTCTTCTTAGGAGGAGGTTCTGCCCGGGGTTTGAGCTGTTTGGGTCGAGGCTTTTGGCTTGGGGAGCCTGAGGAAGGGGCGGCTGTAAGGCCCAGCAGAGTTTTCACTTGAACACCCCTGGGTAGTAGAGAAACAGTTATAGCACCCACTCTAGTAGTAAAAAAGGTTGAATTCACACCTGTCGAAATTGTTTTCTTACCTTAGTGAATTCATAGGCTTGCAGCGTGGCTTCCGACTACAAACTCGAACATACTCTCTTTTATTAACCGTGTCCAAGAACTTCACATAGACCCTCTGGTACATGGTCTTAGCATCACCAAAATACCCAAGATACTAAAGAGAAAAAAATTACACATTATGTGTAGCAGAATTTCCTAAAAACCTTCTAAATTTCCTAAAAACATTCTAATTGCACTTACACTGTTTGTAGCTGAGAAGACTCTCTTTCCATCCCTCAACTCAGGCACAAACTTCTGCAGCAGAGCTTTCTGGACTTTCCAGATGGCTGGAGGCTCACTACCCGCTCTCATGGTCACCTTGGCACATGACACAGATCAGAATAAGCTTCAGTGATTTGGTTTACGCACTACAGGAACAATTAACGTTACAGTGTGAGTGTAGACAATATCATAAATGATGGATTTACATCAGTCCTGGGCATTCAGCTACCGAGTGGCAGTCCTGAATGCTTGTTGATTGGCCCACCTCAATGCGAACTGGAAATGGTTTGATATCTGATTGCTCAGACTGTATAGGTGGTCTGAGATGCCTTCATCTGCACTGGCTTGGTGGTGTAGAAGCAGTGCTTACAGTACATGCATTGAAGACCATCATGCCAGCTGATAAGATCTGAGGTATTCTGCTACAAAACAAAAAGCTTGGCTTTGTGTTTGTCCATCCTTGCTTGGTATAATGGGAATTGTGGCCCTTTTAAGAGATGTGGATCATTTGGCTCACCTTAGTAATAAGTGCTGGTCTTTTGGCATCCACACAGCACCATTTTACCTTTTTAATGTCTTTAAAACAACAATAAAGGGAAAAAAGAAAATCACCTATAAAACCAGAGCCTCTGAGATTATATAAGGAGTGCCGTTTGTATAAGAGGCAGCTAAGTAAGCAAACTGTAAACAGGGCCTTCGTTGTCAAATTCAACATTCAGCGTTAATTACAGCATCCTCCTCTGTACAACCTGTTGAAATCTTTTCGCATAATTTGGTGTTACCTTTAAGCTTTCAATGTCTTCATTCCTGACGACAAACTCGTCCCTCTCTCTGTACATCCCCTCCCCTCCGCTGTCAGACAGCTCCTCATCAGTCAACCCCTCAATGGCCACACTCATCAGCTTTACAGCCAACTGGCCTGGAGGGGTCTCTTTGGACTCCTTACTGGAGACAAAGGTAGTCCCTCTTGGCACAGCATTTATTGTCTGTGGAGGAGGAGCGACCTGTAGCAAACGGGTCTCAAGGACAGGGAGAGAAATGGTGGGAGCCGGTTGTGGCTTCATCACTGGAGCAGGAATTTGGTTATCTGGAGAGGTCGCAAACAGATTAAAATGTTAAGTAAAAACATTTTAAGAAAGAAAATACATATCAGATAGAAACTAAAGACTGTGTTGCTGATATCTCAATACATAAAGCTGAAAAACCCCTAAAGCAAAAGACAGTTGAAGCAGTTTTGCAGATTTGCCTAATCACTGAGGATGGTTTGCCAATAAGATGGGAGTCACAGTGGGTAAGAATGCTGTTTTTTCTACCAAAATAATGTTCAGATTTTAACTGAGGACTTCCTCCAGAGGGGCAGCTTTCTGATCATTTCCCTGCTTTGCATTTGAAGTTCAGCCTTTGGTAAGTCACAGAATACAAGGCTTCAAATCTCAATCTGCAAACATGCTCAAACGAACACAGAAAATACTTTTTGCTAATTATAAATCCTGTGGTTCAAGTAAATGTTTTGCAAAATTTGGGCAAAGTAAGTGTTTGGCTGAGCTGTTGTACAAACCCATGACAATATTTTACAGCTTTTATTGTGCAGTCATCTGCAGGGTATATACAGAAAATCTGACATAAAATGTAATCATTTTGATACTTTTTTAAGACCCGTTTCATACATTTTATGAACCATAAGTTTTGAACTGGTTTCAGTTAAACCTGTGACAACAAAGAAAAGAAAATTCTAGGAGTCTTTCTTAATGCAGTATGCAAATTAAGCTTTCTTTGAGCATTCTGAGATTAGACTGAGAAAAAAAGACCTTGGTTTGGTACTGTAAGATAGCTGACAATGGAAAGTCTAAATTTTGACTTAAGTGGCCCAAACATAGTAATACCAGTCTTGGAGTACCTATTTAAAGGTCTGCATTGCAGTTAAAAATCATTAGTTAATGCCCATTTCAGGATAACAATAACATTCTTTAATTTGGATTTTTAAACACTTTAGTGTCAATGTTCAATTTATTGTTGCGGCTGATAAGCTTTAGCTCACTATAACTGCCAATAAAGCTATATAGAATATAAGGGGGGTGTTTTCAAATTGTCTAGTAAAAATGTGAGGCCTTACAGTCTTGCATTTAGGACTTTAAATACTCTTAAAAAGTCTTATTTTTCTCTAAATTGATTTATCAACTTCTAATATTTTTAAGACCCTGTGGACACCCTGATCACATAGCAGGATAATTAATATGGATGCACTGGTTTAACATCAGTATCGGGCATTGTTGGCCTTTTTGACAAACATCGGCCATCTGTAAATAATGTGGGCATGAACCGATGTCAGCAGCAGATGATTATCTTTTGTGTTGGACAAACGCTGATCTGTTTTCATGGTCAAACATGAGAGAAAATGTTGCCATCATGGAAGTGTTACACCAAAAACACCACAACAATCATTTCTAACAGGTTTAACAGCAGGGTGGTTCACTGAGACACTCCTGATAAAATGCTTGAAGAAACATTTAAAAACTAAACTAAACCAGCTACTGTTAAGAGCTAAAATTTACAAAAGTTTTAGAGTAAGGATGAACAAAGAAACAAACTTCTGCCAAGCAAATCTGTTGATTCAGCTTGAACTCCACGGACTAATTGTTTCACATTAAGAAAAATATTTTCAGCTACCAGTGCCACCGACTGGCACTGGTGGCTGTAAATATCACACTTAAGGGGCCAGTAGGATTCTGTTGTTTTATTTTTTTTTTTAAATAATTACTGACTTCTTACATCTTCTAGGATATGTTGTCCACCATGTCCCTTTAACATAAAGAGAAACCATTAAAAAAAGTCTGAATACACATAATTTTAGTTGTCTATGGCATTTCACTCTCAGTTTTAATAGGGAGGAGGAAACATTTGGTAGATCTGGCTGTAAAAGGAGACAACGGAACAGGTAGGGAATGTTCAACCAGTAGTCAAAGGACCGGTTTGCACCAAAATTGCCAGGTCCAGTCCAGCGCTGCCCACAGTTAATCATACAGCTCACAATAATATGAAAAGTACTAAGTGAATTGCTTGAACAACAGTATTGGCAGCTCATAGGGGTAA
Source organism: Cheilinus undulatus (assembly GCF_018320785.1). Classification (NCBI taxonomy): domain Eukaryota; kingdom Metazoa; phylum Chordata; class Actinopteri; order Labriformes; family Labridae; genus Cheilinus; species Cheilinus undulatus. The sequence continues at coordinate 17,474,683 of NC_054865.1, forward strand.
AATTACCTGTCCTGGTCTTCCGGTCTGTGGCCTCATCCAAGGCTGACAGTGCTGATGTGATACTGTTTCTCAGGGCCTGGTTCTTCCCAGTGTTCTCCTCTTCATCTGAACTAAATGATGGCAGAGTCTCTAAGTTTTTCTGCAAATCTTCATCCAGGCGTTTCTGCTGGGAGCTCACTCCTTGACTCTCCTGGGGAATCAAAGGTCCTGGCAGACTCTGCACTTTGGGAGGAAAAGATGGCAGAGAACACAGCGGTGGTTTGACTGAGGGACAGGGTTTTCTTGGGCGACTTATGGTTCGTGTAGGACTTGGGGAGTATTGCTGTTTGGGACCAGATTTAATGAAGTCGAGGAATGAGCCTATGAATCCAGTTTTGACCTCTGGCTGTTTCTCTTCCACCTCACGGATCTTCTGCCTGATCCTTTCCTGCTGTGGACAACCATCGTATACATTCTGTGTGGAAGACGGGGAGCTGACGTCACTACCCCTAGAGTTCTGTCGCTTTGCCTGCCCGCTACGCTTTGATGCTCTTGCCTGTGCATTATCTTCCTCAGGGCCGCCTGGTTTGGTCAAGGATTTAGAGCGAGCCTTCTTTTTTGGAAAGTCTTCACCTCCTGGGCTGTCCATGAGACCATCCTCTGTTTTAATACATTTTACATTCCCTTTGATTCTACTCTGGAGACCTGAGGGGTCAAACACCTGCCCAGCTAAGTGATAGTCGTTCTCGGCGCTCCCTCCATCTCCGTTTGTATTAATGTCAGAACTGTTGTTGTGGTGGACAGACTGAGCCTGACAGTCTGAGGCCATCTGAGTTCCATTTAGTGTCATGGCCATGGTGTGAGAGTTAGTGTTGCTGAAACTTGGCGACATGTGCCTTATATCCACTGTCTGGAAGTGGCTTTTAGAATCAACTGGACTTGACATTGCTGCCATGTCAGCCTCAGCAGAAGATGTAGCTTTGACAAAGTCTTGAGGTGTGACACCACAGGCCGCCACGGTGGCAGCGAGAATGTCATCAACATTTGACAAAATATTTCTGTCATCACCGAGTAGCATAGAGTCAGGGAAGCAAATAGAGTTGAGAGCAAAGTGGTTCTTGGCATCACTTGGCTGGTTTGTGGACTGGTTGTAGTGGTGCTTGGAGGCATCAGTGCATGCTGAGCTCTGTTCAGACACTACTGTGCCCTGCTGACTCTGGGCCTCAGTGACGCTGGAGCCAAGCAGTTCTCGATCCATCTGAAGATACTGAACATGAACAGGACCCAAATCTTGTCCCGTTGGGATACCTTGCACTGATAGCACCTTAGAAGTGTTCTGATGATGGGCGAGGGGCTGCTGGAGCAAAATCATCTGGTTATGCTCGAGGAGAACCTGAGTGCTGGGGACGGTAATAAACTGCGTGTGGGGGGCTGTGGATTGAGACTGACTATGATTCTGGTGGTTCTGTTGATGTGGCTCAGGAGATTTGAGTTGGAGCGGGTGTTGCTTGAGCTGCTCGTGTGATGCTATAATACTGGAGTTTGCAGTTTTGGTGTTGCTTGTAACATGACCATTAGCGCTGCTGAGATGAACGGCCTGTTGGCTAGAAGAACCAATCCTTTCATCCTTCAGCTGTGCTGTGTTTGCGTGGCTCAGTCCCATGAGCTGGTCATCAGAACGTGAATTGCTTCTGATGACACTTTGTGTTTTGTGTTGATCATCCATTTTTGAAACAACATAGATGACATTGTTATGAGCAGACATGCTGCTAGCTGCAGCAGACGCTTCCAGGGATGCCTGCTGGAGAGCATCTAGATCCTGGATGGGAAGCTCTTCAAGCTTGTCTTTACTGTATGTCAGCTTAATGTCCTGGATTGAGGACCTGGCATTGATTTGTAAGGTTTGAGCAGTTGACGAGTATGTAGGTAAAATTGTCTGCTGCTGGGACAAGGTGTCATGTGTTTTACCTCCCATTGAGTCCTGCATGAGGGAGTAGTCCTGTGTAGCATTTGGTGAGGGAAGACTTCGCACACATGTGGATGGGTACGATGAGTTTAACGATTGGTTAAGGGATTGTCCTGTTGCGTAGCTCTGTGAGCGAGTTACTGAAGCTTGTCCCTGTGAGTGGGATGTAAAAGTCACATTTTGGGTGCCCTGAGAGTTGGATGAGGGGTAGCTCTCAGAGAGATTCCCCTGACACAGGCCCTGGACCTGGGCTCCATACTGGATCTCCTGCTCCTGGCTCAGTCCAGAGCTGGGGGAGTAAACAAGAGTCTGACTTACGGATGCAACACTGTCAGACTGGCTGGAGAGCGAAGGCAGAGTCTTGTAAAGTGGGGAGATTTTGTCTGTGGTGGAGTTGGAGTTCTGAGACTGGGTGTGGGGGCTGATGTAGGTTTGAGCTAGACTACTGGACATAAGGCTGGAGAGCTGGACTGACTGCTGATTGGCAATTACTGAATTCTGTTTTTGACCTGGGGGGGTATAATGCTCTGGAGACCCCGCTGTAAGGCTCTGAGAGTGTTTGTGACTCTCTTCATCCCCAACCGTGTGCTGAGCTAGCTTGGAAGAACAGTCTTTAGCCTTTGGCAAAGAAGTGGACGAATACGCTTGAGTTACTGACTCTGTTTTGGGTTGTGGAGCATGACTGACCCCTTGAGAAGAATCCGTACCTGTGGAGGGGCTGCAGGACACTTGGGTCTGACGGGAAGGGTCCTGCTCATAGGACACATCCGCCTCATTGCCAGAGCCAAAGTATCCCTGTAAGGAGTGCTCTGAACTGGGCAACTGCTCTGAGGCTGTGTGGCTGCTAGAAGGCCTCTGGTGGTGTTTAATCACACTACATTCACGCTGAAGAGCTCGTTCAATGGAGCCTGAGAAAACCGTGGCCCCATATGGTTGTGGAGTACTGTGAGGAGCAGGAAGGGCAGAGGGTAGCAGGCTGAACTGGGGTTGTAATAGGTGGGGGGCTGACTCCTGGGCTGAGCGGTAAGTGGAGGACTGGACTGGCAGAGTTGAGCCCAAAGCAGGAGCAGAGAGATGATTAAAGGCCAGTGCAGTGGGGAGCACAGTCTGGCTCGATTTGAGATGGAGGAGGGGGTCGTGGTGCGAAAACAGGCCATTTGTGGAAGTGCTGAAGGCTGGATCTGGGAGGGCCAAGGAAGGGTTGGTGGCATAACTCCTGGAAGGGTAGGCACCAGTGTGCTGATATGACGAAAGAGCAGCAGGAGAGGGGAAAGTGGCAGTAGAAGGCAGGGCACCAGTCAAATACAGCTCTGTGCTGGAGGCGTTTGTACCTGCAGTGCACAGAAAAAAAAACACATTAACAGACAATACTTGAAAAAATAAAATGATGTAATCCAAGCCATAGACAATAATACCTCATTCCTCAGTAGATAACATATCGTCAAAAATCAAAGAATGGGAGTAGTGGTACCACTAACCAACTCTTTTTTGATTTTAAAAGCTCATTCAAACCACTAAACATACACAATGCAAATGGTAACTGCTACATAGATTGGTAAACTTAAACGCCCAGTTTTTCAGGTTGCAAAGTAATCAAAAAATTAAGCCGACACTTTTTAATGATAGAGGATGTTTAGTGAAGAGTATAATGTAAACTAGGGCTGTCAAAATTAATGCATTAAGATAAGAGAGAAGATATACCTACAATACTTAAATGCATAGGCCAAAAAATAGCAATAGCAAAAATTGTATTTACAATAAACACATGTACACCTTGGCTTATAAAAGGACGAAGACCAGAAAAAAACACACAAAGTATGCATCATTTAATGTTAAAGTGGGACTATATTACTGGGTAAAACATATGAAAAGAATAATACTACTACTATACATAATCCACATGCAGTAATTAATCATGATCAATCAGAGTCCAAATTGGAACTTCATTATTTTATTTGCATTTATCACATGCTTGGTTGTCCTTTTGAGCACACTTAGGTGGAGCCCCTGCAAAATCCCCCCCACTGTGTTGAATAAACACACCACTGCACCTTGTTGTCTCATTTCACTTGAATAAACTCAGACAGCTCAGTGGAGAAGTCAAAAGTCATCTGCAACTTGTGTTATCATTTACCTTTTTACTTTTCCCTATTTCCTTTTCAGTCCATAACAAGTTCTTTTTCTGTGGAAAAGTTTACATCATAATCTTCAAAGTACTCTAGTTTCTTATTTTCTTTCAAAAAAAGCAGGTTTGTCACCAAACAGGAAGCCAATTACCCTTAGTTTAACACAGTAAAAAAATCTTAAGCTAAACAAGAATAGTTTTAAATGCAAAACAGTAGAATATTAAAATGCAATCAAAGTTTATTGCAGTTAACTGCAGAAATTCTGAGATTGGTTGCAATTAAACATTTTAATCACCTGGAAGCACTTATTTAGTTACAAAGTTAGCCTTTTCTTACCAGAAGGCCATGAAGGAGGTCTAAAAGGGGGAAGCAGTGAGGCACTAACAGGACCAGCCTGAAGGCTTCTAGACTCCATGGCTGACAGGAAGCTCATGATTGAGGTCTCAGAAGTATTACTGCTTGAGTCAAGTGCTCCTAACAGAAAAAAACAGAAAAGAGGGATAAGGGATAGTTTATTTATACTATATATTATGATACATATTTTAACTAATATTTTTAACTAACCAATGTGAATGTTAGTCTCACAAACACTGACTATAAAATCTATATATCTATCCAATAAAGCCAAAGTTCATAGAACCTAAAAATAGCTGCATGACCAGATGTCATAATAAATTTTGACTTGAATAACTCACCTGCTGCAGCAGGAAGTTGTGATGTAGTGTATGTTGGAAGCTGGTGGGTTGGCGTGTAGCTTTGCCGCTGGAGGAGCTCTGAATCAAGTTGTGCTGCACCATAACTGGGACTGTATAAAAACACATACACAAGAGCTTGCATTTATAAAGTTATATTTCAACACCTAAAGATGTATAAAAGGTAAATGGCTTTTCCAGAAACACAGCATTCTTGTTTTCAGGTTTCTAATCTGTGAATTCTTGTCTGTCAACTGAGTGACGAACACAGAAGGCGCTAACCCTAGTTGCAGAAACGCAATTATGGTCACCATATGAAGCATGCTATGCGAAAAATGCGCTAAATGTTAATAGCACGACAACACAACATGTAAATTCTTGTAACTCCAAGAATTAAGCTGTAAAGTTGGCTTTGCTTAGTGTGAGGTACTATGTTAATGTTTGCCAGCGCAAATAGGGGACAAAAGAGCTTAATATTTGACATATGACTCGTTGCTTCTCCCAGGAAAATCATGGGAAACAGAAATAAAACCAGAGGTGGGCTAATCAGAGGCAGCCAGCCTGACCTAAAGTGTTCACTCTCTGCCAGAAGGAAAACATCTGTGAAAGTCTCAGAGCGGAGCGGGTGTCATCTCAGCTTTTCCTTGTCCCTTTACATTCACAGATGTGCAATGTCCTGATTCTCTGTTCTCTTCTCAGCAGTTTGACAATCAATCCGAGAAAAACTAACGCAATATTCATTACCCGGTAATAACTGGATACGTGTTTGTAATCTAATGCAATTCAGCACAATGAGTTTCTTTATTAAAGAGTATTTTTTAGGTGACACTGTCAGAGATGAATGTGAAATACTGAGGTGTGAATGCATCTGTTGTGTTAAACTGGACCAGTTTGCATTGAACATGTTTCTACTATTCCCTCCACCCTAATGTTTGTTTACAGATTTCTCAAAACATCAGAGACATGTCGTGACATAATGCAGTCCAGTCCAGCAACGCTGCGCACTAATGTAAAACCAGCTGCAAATATAATCTTTTTCAACAGCAAAATTCATGGCTGAGCTTTTGTAGTGGACTGCTTTAGATTTTAAGGGCAAACTAAAACCTAAAAATGGTCCCTTACAGTTGAGGCAAATGCATCAGCAGTCACAAACCCTTGCTATTTGGGTCACACAGATATGACAAGAGGGGAACTGAGATAACCTAAGGCGGCTTTTACTGAGCCTGTAATCAGTGCAAACATGGTATATTTACTATACAGGTCTGATTGTTAGCGTTTAAATACATGATTTGCTATACAGTAAATATATGAAGGTAAAACTCAAGTGGGGTGACTTTGTGCATCAGTACCTTATCTGCTTCAATTTTATGCTTTGATGAGGTTTCCTGTAAAGTGATTTAGGTGCAACTACTTTTACAGACTCTTCAGAGCACAATCTGATTTGAATTAAGTAGATAACACCATGTTAAACTGGCATGATCTCCTCATAACTAAATATGTTATAGAACATAATGCAACAGCAGTTTGAGCATAATAAATAATGCAAGTTATGCAGGTGCAAAAGTTAATATTAAAACTCTGAGACATGCAACTTTCAGAGCTTAAATAATGGCCCATGCATGAAGAGACTACGACACGTCGCCTCTTGGCACTTTGGTAACAACATCAGCTAAATAGCACTAATTTGAAGTGCCATGACTGACATAACTAGCATTTGAAGCTAGTTACCTTTATTGTTTTCGCTTTGGTGAGCACCTGTGGGTAAAGTAAAACGGCCTACAGATTGCTAATTTTAGCTACCTAGCTGGTTTGCTTATTAAATGTATAAAATATAACCCTAACCCTGTTTTGTAGAAACTCTGAGCATGGCCACAGTGGGGAGACGGTGTGCTAGCGAAAACTAGCAAGGTGGGAGACAGAAACAAACTGCTAAGAAACCGATGTCAAGAAAAGCCGCCCCAACTTCCACAAAATTCCCAGATTTCTCCGATTCCTCCAATGTTTCCACTAACAACACGGACTTTCACACTTTTCTCCTAGCCACCTAGGCCCCCCATCACCGATATTTCCTTGGGAATGTGCCCTCTTCTTCATCCTTTACCTTGGCTTGACACTAGCCGTGCTGCGGTCATAGGCCCAAGAAGCTACGGTCTGTGCTGGAGCAGCCAGCGCGTCCGCAAAGCTGGAGGTCGGGTAGTTCCTGTCCATCATCCGGTGAAAGATTCACTTTCCCGACGGAGCTTCGTGAAGCAGCGGACGCACATCGTAGCAGCCAGGGTCCGACCCACCAACCGACAGACCGACCGACCTGGAAAGGCGAGGCAGCCCCGTCAAAGCGCTTCACAGTCCGCAGAGCCTCCGCGAAGCAGCGCGAGGTCCTGGGTAAATGTGCGCTGTTTGCCTTGAGTTGGTTTCGCTAATTTTTGTTCATCGCTCGTCATGGAGAGACGTGCGAGCCCTGCATGGTTTCACGTACCCATGTTAGTTTATTTCCCAGGATGCACCGCAGAGTTTGGCTTGAAGTTTTGTAGTTTTCCCTCTGTCCAACTAAAGGTTCAACTATACCTCCTACCAGTGTGGTTTTAACCTGGTTCAGGAAATCAAACTTGCTGTTTCTCCCGACAGAGTACGCAATTAAGCATGGAAAGCAATTTGTAACAGCATCAGCTTTGCTAAATTGTTAAATTCTTAGAATGATGCCTGATCAGGTGTCATCTTAAAGTGAATTAAACAGTATAATACATTTTGCTGCAGTTTTCATATCTGAAGTATTTCTGATTTTAAAATTTCCAATTTGAGAATTTTTGGATGAAGTTTATATTTTCTGCACAGATTGGCATCCTTGAACATTACATTTTAGGAATATTAAATCGATTTGCTAAGGCTGTTAAATGGGGAGGGAAGGCTTTTGTAAAATAAGTAAAACGTAAAGAAAACATAATAAATAAAAGACAGATTTTTAACTTATTTTTGTTCTATGATACACAAAATTGTCTTAAGTTTATTTCAATAATAAAATTGTAAAGGTCTCTACAACTCTATTTAAAGTGTGGTATGGTCAGTAAGCCATCATGACAGAGTCAAAACAAGATTTTAGAGTTTTTGCAAATTTATCAAAAACAACAAGAAATGAAATATCACATTGACGTGAGTTTTCAGAGGCTTTTGCAAAAACACTTTAATATTTTGCTCAGATTCCTCACATTTCTCTTCTTCATTGCTTAGATCTTTTTACACCTTGATTGGGGTATACCTGTGGTAAATTAAATTAACTGGACATGTTTACAGGCCTACATCCTTCTATAGAAGGCTTCACAGCTGACAATGCATTTCAGAGAAACAACAGTAAAGCATTGTGGTGGCAGCATCATGCAGTGGGGGTGTTTTTCAGAACCTCAGACTGGGCTGAAGGTTCATTTCCCAAAATGACAATGACCCTGAGCACAAAGCCAAGACAAAACAGGAGTTGCTTGGTGACAGCTCTGAGAATGTCCTAGGGTTGCCCATCTACATGTTGCAAAAGAAGAGCACACCTGGAGCTCTTTTGCAAACTCTGGGGGGCTGTCATGTGTTTTACACTGAGGAGAGGTTTCCATCTTGCCACTCTGCCATAAACCCAGTTCAGTGGAGGACTACAGAAATGGTTGTCCTTCTTTAACTTTGTCCCATCTGTACACAGGATCTCTGGAGCTCAGTCAGAGTGACCATCAGGTTCTTGGTCACCTCTCTTACTAAGGTCCCTCTACCCTGATTACTCAGTCTGGCCAGGCAGCCAGCTCTTGGAGGAGTCCTGGTTGTGCCAAACTTCTTCCATTTGAGAATTATGGAGTTAGCTCTGCTTTTGAGGACCTTCAGTGCAGGAGGGCTGTTTTGTAGCCTTTCCCAGGTCTGTGCCTGTCAACAATCTTGTCTCTGAGTTCTGCAGGTGAGTTCCTTTGACCTCATGCCTTGGTTATAAATTGCTCTGATATAAATTGCCAGCTGTGAGGCCTTTTATATAGAGGTGTGTGCCAAATCATGTCCAAACTGATTAATTTACCACAGGTTGTTTCCAAACAAGGTGAAAAAACATTTCACAGCAACAATCAAGAGAAACAGGAGGCACCTGAGCTAAATTTAGTGTTAGCGCAAAGGGTCACACCTGTGCCAATGTGATATTTCAGTTTTTTATTTTTCATACACTTACAAAAAAAAATCTAAAATTGTGTTTTTACCCTGTCATGAGTGGATACTGAGTGTAGATTAATGAGAAAAGATTCATTTACACAACTGTAGCATCAGGCTACAACATAGCAAAACTTGAAAAAAGTGAATGGGGTCTGAATAGCTTCTGAATGCCTGGTATATACAACCTGTATATTACATATAAACACTTGCAGACCTCAACAGATGTTCTCATTAGATTCAAAATGCTATCAGTAAAAAAGATTTTCAGTCTTTATACTGTTGAAAAGACATACAGAACTGTAAAAGAGCACATGCCACTTACAAAACTGAAGACCTGATCAAATCTGCAGTGAGAATGACTGACCACATTCACAACTTTACATACAGTTAAAGATGAGACAAAAAAATACATTTTATTCGAAACATCAAATAAAAATAATTTCAAGTAATAATACTTTAGATCAGCTTTAAAGAAAAAATGAATTTACCTGATGTCATGTTGACACATTGGTTACAACTAGTGTTGTACCACCATCAAATAATAAAATGATAGCAAACACTGGGCTTGATGACAAAAAAACATGACAGTATTCTCTTAAATACAGCAATCAAACTCATAATTTATTCTATAATGGCAAAATAATCTTTGTTAATAGTAAATGTTGTAAAACCAACCTTCTACAGCTGGACCTATACTCCACATTTGTATTGAAAGTCAAAATACACTGTACTAAAGAAATATCTGCCTATTTAAAAAACTAAAGCTAAAACAATTATGTAAAACAGATTAAAGAAAGTCTTTAAAAAGCAAGCTAATGACTAGTTTTTCTTAAAAACATTATCCTAATTACAAAGTAAACCATACTGTCATTACATGCAAGGTTGCAATTTCTTTTCCTTCTGAAGGAGACAGAAAGCCATCAGCGTTCTACCTTTCTTCACTTGAAATTAATACTTTTAATGTAAATAAACATCATCCTGATTTAGCTTTCAATGTTCCAGTGTCTAAAGCAACAGTCCCTTAAAGCCCAAGAATTCCCTTTAAAATTAAAGCTCTTATATTTAACACATTAATTCTTCATTTTCAGAAAAAGAGCAGCAAACTGGGCATTATTCAACTTATTATGATAGCAGCGGTTACATTATTAAGTATAACCACAGCTGTGGAAAAAGACAACAGGACACATTTTGGCACAAGCAGGTACAAAAAAAGACACAATTACTCAACTTAAGAGAAGCAACAGACATTAGAAATGTCCAACAAGACAGCTTGATCAGCGCATGTACCAGAAGGCACCAAGGAGTTTTTAAAACATTGTGACGATGAAAAAGTAAGCATTTAGCAGAGCGGCACAGTGTCAGTGTAAGTAGTCTGCTTAATGTAGACAGACATGCTGATATCATGTTCTGAAGATATTACCGCCGAATACTGCCAGTTCTTGAGCTAAAAGCAAAAAGAAGAGAAGATAAGAAAAACACATGAATCATGTGTCAGTGGCTGCATCATGGACTGTGTACATGCACCAGAAAAACTTGAAAAGTGAGTCATAATCTAACTTCAAGTACTTGTGAATATGAAATTACCCAGGATATGGAGGAGGTGGGGCGTCATGTTGTCCACTTTTTGCTATTGCTTGCTCATATGACGGCAGCCCTGGGGGCCCAATTTCCTCCATTTGGGTTGGTGGGGGCACAGGTTGTAAGGAAATTTCCTCTAGCCGTCGCATTATGAGAGTAGCGTTACTTCTTCTTCGTCGAGGTCGAATGGAGCTGTGAGGATTGTAGACATACAGTTTCATCATGTTAAATGTGACTGACTTAAATCCTTCAAGCGTTAAAATCAGAGATGCTCCCATGCCATGTTCCCCTCCTGATACCATCTCTAGTAGGATGAAACAAAATATTCAAAAAAGCAATATCCTTCTTTGACTTATGTGATACAATCAAAGCCAAACACAGATATTTCAATCAAAAAATATGTTGCTCTTGACACACTGTGTCATCACTTCATGTTTCCTGTTGGTGGTGCTAATCACATGACTGTTGTAACATGAACAGAGGTTAACTGGCCCTTTGCTAAGCCCCACACCCCTTCCCTACTATTGCTACACCCCAACAAGCTTTCACACCCACCATATTGGATATAAAGCTGTCCACTATATAAGTAGGGGCAACTCCAAAGGAAATAATGTCACATTTCCCCCCCAAAAAAGTGTTTGAAAAACAATATCATTTGTTGGCAGAGTATTGTGAACAGATTTTAGTTAGCTGGTGTTCACCTATGGCTTATAAATAGTGCTGTTAAAAGATAAAAATTTCTAACTGCAATTAATCTCAGGAATTCTGTAGTTGATTGCAATTAATTGCATTTATTTCATCCCATATTTAAATGACACTTTTTTGCAACCAAAACTGTTTTTGTGTCATTTTGACTTCCTGTTTGGACACAGACCTGCTTTTAAAGAGATTGAAGATTTTAACATTTGAACTTAACCACAGAAAAAGGACCTTGTTATGAACTGTAAAGGATATACAACGTGCAGTTGAATTTTGACTTGTCCGCTGAGTTGTCTGTGAGTTTTTATATCTCTGTTGCTGCAGGGAGACACTGGTGTGGCTTAAGCAAAGTGAGCCAAAAGGCTCAATAAAGCATGAGATTAACTGCAATTTAGGCCCTGTCCACGTGGAACAACCCCATGTTTACAGAAAACTTGTTTTCTTCTCTGCATGGACAGAGCCTTAAAAGATTAGTGCACTAATTTTGGACCTTGATAAACTGCAATTAATGTCATTAATCTTGACAGCCCTACTTATACACATAACTAGCAAAAGGCTAATTCAGGCAGTGAATATTCAGGAGATTAAGAATAAGGATATAATGCAAAACTTCTCATCAGTGACGTTTAAAACTCCTGAAAACCATGCAGGAAAAGGACAGTATGGACGGATTATGGTCATCAGTGATAGATATAACAAAGCTGAAACGTGAAAGACTGCAGACAGATTAGCAACATATACACAAAGCAGCTGTGAGCCTTACCTCACCTGCAGACTCATCAACTAGAGGACATCACAGCGCTATCCACAGTGGATAGCTTTCTGTTGACTTGTACTAAGGCCAGAACAGAAATATATATGCACCTTGTGGGGAAACCTTTTGGTGGAACAACATATCTTTTGTACAGCAGAGTAATTCAATATATAATAACATTAAAGCTAATGTTGAGTTAGCTTTTATTGTGTTTTACCTTTAGCCCTTTGCTAACTAAACTAAATCACTGTCTTAGTTCAGGAAACAGGGAGTCTATGTCCACAAGAGCCACTGTTGTCATGAGTTGGACTTAAAGCTGGCTACGACACATTTTTTTTTTTTGGTAAGACTACCAAAAAAAAATGTGTCTTGCCTTGTCTTGGCCGACAGCCTGGCCATACCACAAGAGTGATCCTGAACACTCATCATATGCTGATGTCACTACTGTCTATGTGACTGTTTGAGAGTTCACAGGTTGTTTGGGGGGGGGGGGGAGTCACTCTTCAACAGAAGTGCTCTATGCAGTTGTCGTGATCTTTAACTTGTAAAAGCAGAAAAAAAACACACAAGAAAAAATTCTGGATTATGGATAACACTTATGGATGTATCAAGAGGAGGATAATACGAACTGGCTCTCCTTCAGATAGAACTTATAAGGTATGCATGTGATAATGTTACAAAACTTTTTAGGACATTTCTGATCAGAGGATAGCGGCTCACAGATGTCTGCAGCCTACACCACTCTCCATCAAGAGTTTCCTACCTTACTGAACGCTGCGGTTATACCGACCTTTAAATTTCTGAAGATAAATTGGACAAAACAACCCCAACCAGAAAAGCTGAATGGAACTTTGTCATCCAAGTAGGATTATGGCTGGGGCTCTATTCTTCTAATGGCTGATAACTAGACAAGCTACTGTGGGTAAGTTATGTCTACTGCATCCGCTGTAGAAATGTAAAAGTGAGCTGAAATAACTAGTTTTAGTTGAGTGACTCGTAGTTTCCTCTAATGAAGCCTGGTGAACCAAACAGCTGTCCAGATATGCTGAGGCAGAAGAGCATATAGCCAGTAGCTGCAGTTTGCATTGCAAAATATTTACAAACACGGAGGCTTTCTAAAAATTAAAAAAAAAAAATTGATAAAGTGTACAATTGTTATTCCTGGACATTTTTCTTTCTCTTTAACTACTAGCAAACAGCGGCTGCTGTTGAGTTCAGTAGCTTATAAGGAATTGGACGGTAAGACTCCAGTTTCATAAAAATGCTGAGTTTTAATGCAGAGTCTGATGAGAACAGACAGCTGGTTAGCTATCAGTTGTAACAGTTTGTTTGTATTTTCTCCAGTTATTGTTATTTGGCTGTTGTATAGTAGTGGCTAATGTGCTAATGGGCTAAATGCGAGCTAACGTGAAGCTAAGGGTTGCTGACATGTGTTAAACACTGTGTATGTTGCAGCTGACTGTAAGTAACACATGATCACACTTTTCATTATGTTTGTTTAACCAACTTACAAACAGATGAGAAATGATGACTACTCAGTCATTTTCAAGCTTCAATCATGTGGTAGGCAGATTGTAGTGAGGCAACAAAAGCTCTGGTTTACTGTCAGGCCTGGTTTCTGTTGACTTGTACTAAGGCCAGAACAGAAATATATATGCACCTTGTGGGGAAACCTTTTGGTGGAACAACATATCTTTTGTACAGCAGAGTAATTCAATATATAATAACATTAAAGCTAATGTTGAGTTAGCTTTTATTGTGTTTTACCTTTAGCCCTTTGCTAACTAAACTAAATCACTGTCTTAGTTCATGTGGTCTTCCACTCTGATGGCCAGTACTCCACATGTTTATGAAAAACAGATTTGTAGGTCCCGTAACCACACTGCTTCAGCATACTAGTTTCTGCTCAAACCTTGAAAGGCCTCCCATGTTTTGTAATGGCTGCTAACCTAGTATTGGACAGTGGCTGTTTTGGGGAGGGACTTAGCAAAGGGTTAGTTGGCTTGAGAAGAGGTTGACAGTTGGCGCTTTTAGATTGCTGTTTGAACGTAGAAAACTTGCATCCACGTTTGATCTGATCTGCCATTTGTAATACACACAATGGAGGGGTGAATCTTCATCTGCAACATCAACACTGTGGTGTTACAGATTCAGTGTGTAAGTACAAAGGTGTGCTAATGATTGGGCTTAGTTACTGCTCTATCGCACGACTTCAATCAGTGAGTACCTGATGAGATAAAAGGTGAAAAGTACAGTGGTATAATAATAGATAGTGGTGAAAAATGAAGGCTGGTAAAAGGAAAAACTGACATAAGGCCATACTTTGGGTGCTCCGTGACATTACAGGCACCTTGACATTAGAAATGCCTTAACTCTTATAAAATATCTATAATTTTATTTTCTAGAGAAGCTGTGCACACTTAATTAAAAATACAGAGTCACATTCATTGTATCTGGAGCTGTTCTGAGGTATATGATTTTCGGGTAAAAGTTTCACTGGAATTAAATCTTATTTTTGGTAAGACAATACAGGTAAATTCCAGTTTGTTTCTTTTAAACATAGCAAGTGAGAAACTCTGTTTGACAAATGTCCAACATAAACTTTTGAGCAAGCTTACTGTCTTGGCAAGAAGATATGTTTTATTTCAGTGGATTAAACCCAGACCTCCAACTATCAGTCAGTGGCGTGGAGAAATTCTTAAAGTTTTGCCGATGGAACGTTTAAGTTCAAGGTTGAAGGGAAATGAGAAGTCTTTTGACAAGCTTTGGGGGCCCTTTCTTGACTATCTTCCAGACTGCATAACAGACTTAATAAAGAAGGGATGTTGTGATGTAAACTGGCGCCCCTCATGTACTCTTCAGAATCCTTGAGATTCTCTAATGTGTATCTTATTTTAATATTAGGTTATTTTATTGTGCTTTATTACCTTTCCTGCTTTGTGGATTCATTGAACCACATTTGATATCCAATTACAGTGATATAGAAATGTCTACGTGGAACCGCCTGTACTAGTACATCATGCTTGTTATAGGGATATTTTGACCATCTCGTTTTATTTTGTATGTATTGTCTGATCCCACTTGGTTTATACTCTGCTTATTCCAGTACTTGCTGTCATGTGTTTTTCGTTTTTCTTTTTGGTTTTCCTCCTTTTTTCCTCTTAAATGTTCAAAATTCAATAAAACATGTTTAAAAAAAAAAATACAGAGTCTAAAGTACTACATACAGTATCTGCAATGACAAGATGCAGCACATGGTAAGAACAGCTAACTAACTTATGAGATGATTCATAGAAACATTTGGACACTTGACTTGTCATGTCCTACCAACTGTTTACAACGTTTTCAGCCTTTTATTGTTCACCTAGAAAGCCTTTGTGTTTGACACTATTTTGCAATGCCAGTTTTGGCTAATGACAACATGCTGTTCTGCCTCAGTGCATCTGGACAGCTGTTTGGATCTGTGGGCTTTGTCAGAGGAAACAACAACAAGCTAAGCTAAAACAACACTAAAATGAGCCATTTTACTCAAGTGAGAATGATGTGCCATTTACTGCGGATATGAGGGGACATTTCTATGACTCACAGTACACAGAGGAACTTCCATAGATGGAGACTGGGCAGAAAGAAAGGGAGAAGAGAGAAACTTTAATGGGGACCGGTTAGCAGGAGAGAGCCTGACTTACCTGCTGGTATACATTTGGAAACAGGGAGTCTATGTCCACAAGAGCCACTGTTGTCATGAGTTGGACTTAAAGCTGGCTACGACACATTTTTTTTTTTTGGTAAGACTACCAAAAAAAAATGTGTCTTGCCTTGTCTTGGCCGACAGCCTGGCCATACCACAAGAGTGATCCTGAACACTCATCATATGCTGATGTCACTACTGTCTATGTGACTGTTTGAGAGTTCACAGGTTGTTTGGGGGGGGGGGGGGAGTCACTCTTCAACAGAAGTGCTCTATGCAGTTGTCGTGATCTTTAACTTGTAAAAGCAGAAAAAAAACACACAAGAAAAAATTCTGGATTATGGATAACACTTATGGATGTATCAAGAGGAGGATAATACGAACTGGCTCTCCTTCAGATAGAACTTATAAGGTATGCATGTGATAATGTTACAAAACTTTTTAGGACATTTCTGATCAGAGGATAGCGGCTCACAGATGTCTGCAGCCTACACCACTCTCCATCAAGAGTTTCCTACCTTACTGAACGCTGCGGTTATACCGACCTTTAAATTTCTGAAGATAAATTGGACAAAACAACCCCAACCAGAAAAGCTGAATGGAACTTTGTCATCCAAGTAGGATTATGGCTGGGGCTCTATTCTTCTAATGGCTGATAACTAGACAAGCTACTGTGGGTAAGTTATGTCTACTGCATCCGCTGTAGAAATGTAAAAGTGAGCTGAAATAACTAGTTTTAGTTGAGTGACTCGTAGTTTCCTCTAATGAAGCCTGGTGAACCAAACAGCTGTCCAGATATGCTGAGGCAGAAGAGCATATAGCCAGTAGCTGCAGTTTGCATTGCAAAATATTTACAAACACGGAGGCTTTCTAAAAATTTTAAAAAAAAAAATTGATAAAGTGTACAATTGTTATTGCCCCATTTTCACATTAAATTACATGGAGAAACTGAACTGAACTGAACTTTTCCAAGCGCATCCTATTTGAGGGGGCAACGCTCACTGAAATCACTAGAAGCTAGTGACACTACTATCTCCAAATACCTTATGCAACCCAACTTCAAAAATACTAAAATATCCCATCAAAGAGCTGGTCTCATTGCTTTTAGGTTTGAGTGACTCTAAGGCAAATGTAACAGGTTGTTGATATTCATTTTGATGATGGTTAATTTTGACAAAATATTTGCTGTTTTACTTGTTACTTCAAGTCTTATTGTATCTTCTGTGTGTGTGAATATATATATATATATATATATACTGGATACCCATTGCTCGACAGAACTGTGTTAACAGTGCTGCATGCCTGTCTTGGCAAGGAACTGAATAAATAAAGGTTAAAAATCTATTTGTCCCCCTCACATAACACAGCTATTGGCATCCTTTACACTGTCAAAAAACATTCCCCACTAGTCAACAGTCAAAGCAAACAAAATTGAAGCTGCAATCAATCATTTTTTAAGACCTTTTCACTCACCTTGTACGGCTTAAGTTGTCCTTGCATTTTCCCTGGCAGAAATACCAAACCAGAAGTCCAACAATAACAATGGCCACTCCAACACCAATCAGTCCCACCAAGAGAGAAGTCACATCCACCCGAGAGGCACGCTTTTCTTTTTCTGTGGATCATCATAAAACAGAGTGTGAGTGGATAGTGATATGCTTCCTTCATAAAAACAATGAGTTGTACAGTGAAACAAAGCTACTTAAATACCACATCACAGTGTTTATTTTGTTTGAAATAGTTCAATAATTACTAACTAACTTGGAATTTGAGCAGCATACTGTCTTGTAAGCCTGGCAATAAATCTTAAAGCTACTGTGTGCTGTTGAACAAGCGGTTTAGCTGGTTCTTAAAAGCAGCAGAAATACAGTTGCCTGGCAGTGAAATACATGTGTCTGACTGCACTCAAAACATGTGCTTCAAAACAACATATATCTGTACATTTATTTTAATTAAAACAGATAGGGTCAGGTATTTAGGTAGGTAATAATTGTTTGGCTTACCTTCAGTGTATTTTTTCCAAAAAGCATCCTGCAAAACAGAACATTATTAGTACAGAAAAAGTTACAGTAGGCTTCTTAAGTTCCCCCTTTCATTTTTGTGACTCGTGACACTTAACTGTCTCCGGGATGTTCTCAAAGACCTCCCTTGCTTCTTCATAATTGCAGTCTTCTTCATAACACTCCCTCTCTAGATTCCCAGGCACAAAAATCTCAAAGTCGAACCGGTTGAACAGTAGATGGCGACCCAGGAACGAGTTTGCCTCCCCCTCGTCTACAAACACTGTCAGATTAATGGACCCGAACAAATTAGACTGAGTGAGAAAAAAATAAAGATAAAACTCATTTGATCGATTTGCAATTTCTTTAAATGATCTCACCTTCTTGTTCTCCTTCATGTTTGGACAGTAACCTCCTCATACAGGCCAGCTCTCCACATGACAGGAGTTGGAGGAGCATGAATAGGTGAAACAACATGGTCATAAGTGCACCTGCGCGCGGACACCGGGCGGGGCATTAATTAGAAGTCCAGAGGGCAGAATACTGCTGAAAACACACCCCTCTCCTTTAAACGACTATACACTCAACTTTAACCAACCTGTACCGGGTACCTGTAATCCTCATTACATTCTATAGATAGTAGCACATTTTACTTAACAACAACAACAGAATAAAAGTTGTAGGAGCGGTGGAGACGTGTCCGAGCCTCGACGCTGATAAGAGGAGTCAGGAAACGTTCACCGACAGTCAAACAGCTGTGTTTACCAGCTTACTCTGAAAACTCTACTACAGCTCATTGTTCACACGCAGAATTACAGTAAAATAAAGCCCCAAACAGTCGACGAAGAGTCCAAAAAAAAGCGCCTGTAGGTCTAAAATAAGCTCTTGTTTACTCCCAACAGATGTGAACTCAGCTCTTCCCAAACTACCTGCGCAGACTCGACCAATCGATCCAGTTACCTGGACAATATGATAAGTTCTGTGAGCACAAGTGGACGCTAGATGGCAGCTGAAACCGAGGAAGTAAAAGTACTTCTCAGCAAAACTTTTCACACAGGGGTGTCACATAGAATTGCTCACACATCATTTGACTTTTGACTGTGAGTCAGACACCACAACTCCTCCCAAGGCCAAGGCATTTGCTGACATGCCTTTACTGTTGCTCATATTTAGTCTGAAGTAATGACTTACTGTTTACATCTTTTAGCTCATTTGATTTGCAGATGAACAGTCTATAAATTAAAAAAGCTACTCCTAAAGAGGTTTATTTTAAGAGCTATAGGAAAAAAAGTGTTTTGGCCTACAGAGGATAAAACAAATATATTTTTTATGAATATAAATGGTAAAAATTCCTACCAATTTCAAACCCTATAAAATCACCTTTAATGACATTTTACATGGCTCTTATCAATACACCTTTCTTGGAATAACATTTTAAAGGAGCCACCCTACAATATATACTTAGACCTACTTTACACTTCACTCAGTCAATCAAACATTAATCAAATAGCACCTATCAGACTTTAAGTTCAAAGTGCTTTAAAAACTGATCAGAAAATTGTTTAACAGATTAACAAGATGGTAGGATGTTAAATATTTAGAGAAAACAAACTTAAAAGCTTTAAAAACAGGTAAAGCCACCGTGAAAACCTTTTCGTATTTGTCTATTTTTTTTAAACATTTTTCTTTTTATAACTGAAGTTGTCTCAAGACATTTTACAAAGAGGGCAAGTCTAGACCGAACTCTCTGTTGTGGCCTATTATAATAAATTTGCATTAATCTTTAATATTATATAAATATACCCTATTATAATAAAGACAAGTGTTAATAACTACAGTAGCGACAAAATCCTTCCCCATTATAGGGCAGGACTGTCAAGCAGACCAGGCTCTTGTTGACAGGTCTCTGTCAAAACTACACTGGGGTTGGGAAGGAATAGGAGGTGTAGGGGCAGGAGAAAAGCAGGAATAGGAGAGGGAAAAGAGAAACAACACAACAAATCAGTCAAATTTGTGGCAGTTCTTGTCATGAACTTATCTTCTGTTTTGTATGAAATTGCTAGAACTTTATTGATGATGGTAGCAATACATGAAAAATTAGCAAAATTAGCAGGAACAGCTATGACTGATGGAAAACATGAAAATAGAACAATGCAGTATTAGCATTAGCAGCTAGGATGGCAATGAAATAGAGAGAACTATAAATATTGCAATGAAGTAGCTCTTGGAGTCAATGAAACTGTTCTAGTAATGATTATAGAAATGAGAATGATTTTAAAAGACAAAGCATTTATTACTATAATACTACCATTAGCAAGAACAATGGCAGTGAAGAGAGAGATGTATAAAATAAAGTATATAAAGGGGGTAATAATTCAAGTTGAATAGTTTTCAAATTCACTTTAAGATTTGAGATAATAATAATAATAATAATAATAATAATAATAATAATAATAATAATATAATAATAATAATAAAAGGGTCCACAGCAGCAGGTTGTCCATACCAGCAAAGATCCAGATGAGTCTATGGGGCCCCGGGGTTGGGGGGAACCCACAGTGACAGATTTTTGGTGACAGAACTAGAACTTTGAGACATACAGAAAGTAATAAACATGACACTAATGCATGCATATCTGGATAAAGAGAGAGAGGGGAGAGAAGCTCAGTGTGCCATGACCCCCCGGCAGTCTAGGCCTATAGCAGCCTAACTAACCAAGAGCTGGTCCAGGCCTGGGTCAGCCCTAACTTTAAGTTTTATAAGAGGAAAGTTTTAAGCCTGCTGTTAAAGGTAAAGAGAGTATCAGCCTCTCTGACTGTGTAAGGTAGACGATTCCAAAGGAGAGAGGCCTGATAACTGAAGGATCTACCTCCCATACTACTTTTAGAGACTGAAGGTACCACGAGCAGGCCAGTATATTGGAAGGATAATACAGCACTATGAGCTCTTTAAGATAGGTTGGTGCCTGACCATTAAGAGCTTTGTAAGTGGGAAGAAATTTTTTAATTCTATAGATTTTATAGGGAGCCAATGGAGGGAGGCTAAAACAGGGGTTTTATGATCTCTTTTCCTGGCTCTGGTCCGTAAACGTGCTGCAGGGTTTTGGACCATCTGAAAGGTCTTTAGTGATTCACTATTACAGCGTGATAGAATTGCAGTAGTCCAACTTTGATGTATTTACTTTTCAGTGTTGAGGCCGATCAGTCATTGGGAAAAAAAGTAGAAAAAATGGCTGGTTAGGCCACAAGTCATCACTTCATCTGATACTTACCCTCAGTTAGCAGGTCAGGTATTAATAAAAAGAATAACAAGTTAATTAATACAGTCCCTGACAACCTGTTTTCTTTTAAAGGTCATAAATACAGGTCAGTATTATTTCCAGTCTGTTTCATGACCAGTTAAATCCTCACAGCAGCTTTAATGTACGTAGGTGACACGTGTTTTCCATTTTAGACACTCAAATTTACAGGGACACAGAGGGACTGGGCCATCTTACTTGAGTGACCCCTTTAAAGTGTCAAGTGCCGTTATTTTGCTGCAACATCTGCTCTGTTTGAGTGTCGATGTCCTTCTCATGTTTACTTTGTCGTACCTTCACTTCTTGTGGGTGGGCACAAATTACTATTGTAACACAATGCTACATATCTTTTGGGATGTTCGACTTTTTTACAAGCACTAAAGCTCCTCTCAGGATCTCTCAGTAGCTTGGAAGCTGATGACTACACCACCACACGCAGGCCTTGTATGGGAAAAGGTTAGGGTATGGGCTTAGGAATCATTTTGACAGAGAAATGGCCAGAGTAGGTGATAAAATACACTTAGCTTTGCTTCTTACTCCACAAAGAATGGTGACTGAAGCAAATTTAGAGACACCACATAAAGCAAAACATGCAGGGACACAGTGATAATAGTTAGTCTGTCTGGCATTGAAGTGTTTATGTTTGACTCTGTCCATGTAAATACACATATCTGTCGCTGAGCCGCTGGGCCTCTTGGTCAGTGTTTATGTAAAGCAGAGATAGGATGCAATCGAACTTATCATTACTGACTACTGGGTGGTGCTAATTGAAGAACAGTGAGAGACTGTCTCTATGCTTGACTCTGGATTCTGTCAGAGTATCTGAAATTTACCCAGAGGAAAGTTGAAAATGAAAAATAAAGATCCAGACTTCATGTAGTTAGAGACGTCAACACACTGCATACTGTCATGTCACTAGTTGAGGGAAATATAGATTTTTATTCATAGGAAAGCATTTTCTTGCCATTGTTACCTTGCTAAATCTGCCATATGCTTTGTTCAGAACTGGGTCTCTGTAAACAATTTAATGAAGATTTAAGTCTAGGCCCCCTCCTTTGGTGACTTGAGATTATATTTGGTTCTCCACAAATAAAGACTGATGGATTGATTAGACTTATTTTGTCCTTCATTAGCTCATACAGTGGTGTCTGTCTGTACTAATACACTGTGAGCTGATTAATAGCCCTGATCATTCTGATCAGGGCTTGGTGTTAAATATTTGTTAATTAAAAATTAATTTAGAGCTCCTGTGAGGAGTTTTTAGCCAGTTATAAAAGAGACTGAAGTTAACACAGATCCCATTTACACTAAGTAAGAACCTATCAGGAGGGTCCTGAGGAAGGATTGATGTGCAACAACACAGATCACTTCTGAGGTGGTGAGGCTGCATTTGCCCACTCTTGTAAAGCAGTCTACTTGTGTGTCCATGGCCACATTTGAAAACACCCCCTTTGATGAAATCTGTAATAGTCCAAAGTAACCAGTTAAAGAAGGTGAACATTATTTGCCTCCTGTTAGTCAAAAATGACAAGCATTTTGTCTTTTTAAGTGGAAATTTTGTACAGTGTCTTAGGGTGCACCTAACCTGCTTGGTTCAGTTGAAACAAACTCAGGATGTTAGTCGAGTTGGTGTGATTCATTTATACTGGTGTGAAAGCCGTCAATCGAGCCTGGTGTAGACTGAACAAATGTACCAAGACCGCTTGAAAGAGCAAGTCTAAGTCTGCTTTTATTCAGACCTTGATGTGGTCTTTTTTTTAGTGAAAACACAAACTGATCTCAATCTGATTTTCTAATGTCAAAATTCAAGAATTTTTGAACTCAGGAATTCTTAGTTTTTTCTTGTAATTGTCCAACTTTTAAACTGTGAAATCTTTAGTGTATTTTCCTCTAAATATACGACTTTATAATCTCAAAAATACCCCCGGACACACACCACACAAATGTTGACCTTTTTCCACAATAATTTATTAAATTATTATCATCACATAATATTTTAGGTTGACTTTAACATGTTGTTGAACATTATGTTTGTAATCCTGATTTTAAAAAGCTATACGCACATCTGACTGACATCTTTAGAGCAGACAGAATCCTGCGTCCTGCCCCTCCTGAGGTGCCCTTAGCCCAGGTCAGGAACCACTGCTCTAGAGCATATTTAACAGAACTGAGTATTGATATAAAATATTTTTTCATGCCTGAAACTGATGCAGTCGAGTAGGCATTAGAATACAGAATTCACAGCATTTTGTTTACATTTCCACAACAAATAATCACCGTCTGTGTAAGACATTTTTTTGTGAGTGGACACTACTTGTACTTCCACAGGATAAAAATCAGTGAAGATAAGAGGAACTGCTTAGTCCACGAGTTTCAAACTGGACACAAACCAAAAGTTTCTCACGTGAGCTTTAAATAATCACTAAATTATAAAGGAAACACTAAATATTTGAATTTAGAGACCTCTAAAGTTAGAGGAATCTGTTTGCTTGTATAAAGGCATTTGCCAAAAAAGGTTTGAAAGTCAGGCACATCCAATGAGCTTATTATTACATTTTTTATTTAAATCCTAATGGTCAGTCTGTAAAAGGAAAAGTTTAGCAGGGTAGAACTATAAACTGAACGAAAATGGCAATAAGGGAAATATATGCAAATCCAAATTATAATACCGGAGCTGTCATCCACAGCTGCTGATAACCTGAGCTGCATATGCAAAAGTTTCCTGTTAAGCTGCTGGAAAATCATCTCATTTGCTTTTCCTCACTGAAAAACGCAGAGCCTCTTTTATCTGTCTATGATAAGAGGCCATGGCATTTGCTGCAGATAAACCAACGGCAGCATGCAGTATTTACATTTGGGATGTCTCACATCATGGACTGTGCACATAACAGTTTCTGTGAGCCAATGAGACAAACTAGAGAGGAGAGAAATCCTTGTACATAGTGAAAAGAGAAGCTGGAAAGCCTTGGCCGATTCAAAAGGATGCATTCACTGAGAGATGGAAACCAAGACATTGGGTTTGCAATCATTCAGTAAAGCTTCGATCACATTAGTTTCTATCTCCTCTCTGCTCCACCTTACGGGTGGGTGTGATGAGGGTACGCTCCTGAGAATGTGTTTTGTGATTTACACTCGCTGATAAGGGTTGGAGATGCTGCTCCCCATGGACAACCGGACAGAAGTGAGCGGTGAGCCTCTGCAGACTTCTGCTGTGATAGGAAAAAGAGCACACTGCTGCAATAAATGTATACCCCTAATGCCCATTTAATCTGAGACAGAATATTTTAGTGGCAGGGTCTGAAGTGATCACATTACTTTGTACACGGCTCTTAAAACAGTAACCAGGATGAGCTGTGGCTTTATTAGCCATATAAAAAGGAGTGAGTATTTGGGGTGGGGGTGGGGATTCACTGTCAGTAGTCTGCTCTTCGTCAGTTTGTGCTGATTTCATCACAGCCCCAGAGGGAAAGAACTCGAACAGACCCCTTTTACACCTAATGCCTGGGCCATATATCATTAGAGTTCACAATCTAATGTTGGACCGCTGCCTGAGAACAGATCTCTCTGTGGGATAAATAGCACTTTAGTTTACATCAATGGGCGAGGGCAAGGTGAACTATAAAAGTGGATGTTAGAAGTCCTTGTTCTTCTACTTTTTAGGCACATAAAGAGACGGTGAGTCACGCTGACTACAGCTGAACTGTATCAGTTAGTCCGCTGGTCGGTTTCAGATTTGCAGTGGCAGTGACTCAGCCCACGCCACAAGCTCAAAGTGTTGATGCTTTGGCTCCGACCTCAGAGGATGGGGTCAGTTTGAGTTCACTTTCCTATTGTCACCTCTCATGTGCGCCCAGACAAGTGACCCTCTCACTTCAGGCTATTTCTCAGCCAAAGTCACAGCTCATCTAATACTGACATTTTGTCCTTTAACCAGAACCAGATGTGGAGAGCCGCTGGAGGACGAGCCCCCATTAAAGTCAATGTATGGCTTTGTGGAAAGATAAGGCAACTCGTGGGGTACTTGTCTGTAAAGACTGAATACACTGTATAAGCACTGTACATTTATGATACAGTTAAGATTTTCATCTCAATCAAAAGGTGATATTACCTATTATAATCAAGCTTCTTGAGTTAATGACATTCAAACCAGATACCTTTAGAAACTACAAAAGGAGCAATCATAGGTGATCTCCATTGATCTTTTATTGGAGGAATATAAAAACTGATCATTTCAGTCATGGTAAATTTGAGAGCACAAAAGAATTAAGGGTC
Source organism: Cheilinus undulatus (assembly GCF_018320785.1). NCBI lineage: Eukaryota > Metazoa > Chordata > Actinopteri > Labriformes > Labridae > Cheilinus > Cheilinus undulatus. Next base: position 17,499,902 of record NC_054865.1, read on the forward strand.
AGGCAGTAGAGACAGTCAGGTTAAGGTGGATTAAGCAGAGGGTGATAGGGCTTGCAGGCTGGTCTTGACGGTTGCGAGGTTGGCCTTCCATGCACTGAGGCTGTCGTGCAGCTGCTGCCACTGCTGCTTGCCAAAGGTTCGGTATGTGCTGTGGCTGGTGGAGGAAAAGAGAAATGTTAAAAATGGCATGAGTGGGCAAAGTAATTTCTCACATTAAAGGCATAAAAAAAGATACATATTTTCTGTACAAGTCCCAAAGTAGAATTATATTAATTACAAGAAACAGAACACAATTACTCAAAGGCAATTTATTTACAATAATGTTTTTTTATATGTACTCTTTTAAAAAACAGTTTTCCACAGACCAGAGCCGAATAAGCTTCTGACATCCATGACCGTGAAGAGAAATGAAACTTCTCTGGCCAGATTCAGGAATGCAGGCTACTCCAACACATGTCAATTAATCAGTTTATCTCTACAGCCTACCTTTGGCCTAACACAAACAATTATAGGAACAGCATAAAGATGCATTGATTTTAAATCAACTGCAGGAATTGAGTACAATTTTAGTGAGAAGAGTTTGACAAAAAGATAAGAACTTCAGTCATAAGCTAGCACAAATTATTATAGTCCTTTTAAAATGAAAATCTGTAATGAAACTGAAAAAACTTCTGTTGTCATTATGCCTTTGTATTTACACAATGTCTGGTGTGATATGTCCCAATGTGTGGTTTTATATAGTACAAGAAGTGCAGCATGTAAGCATACTGCACAAGTTTCACAATCTCTTCAGGGTTTTGCCTGCATGTAAAATTACGGTCACCTCCAGCAAATTTCACACCGCCCCCAGCTCTCAAAGATCTGACATCATGGAAACTGTTATTTTCTGACAAGTACTGCACTAGGTGGATGTCATTTTTATCTGCAATTGTAGTATTACCCCAACGTGGCAGTGCTGTATCAGCAACAGTGCACCTGCAGGTTTCCTAAATTCCCTAGTTATTTTTTCCCCTACAGAAGACACATTGGACAAACAGAACCTGGATGAATGCTGTACTCTGTGTGTAAGCTTAAGACACACACACAAAAACTGGTATCATCCAAAATCTTAGGAAGTCAGACTAGAAACAGCTGGAATTTAGAATTGGCCAATCGACATGGATCCATCTCTGGTTTAAGTAGCTACAAGAGCATAAAGGTGTTTAAAGAGAACACCTTCTTTCATAGATTTAGCCTCTTAATTTTTGCTCAAAAGGTGCACTGCATTCATATATTTAACGTTAAACTTTCTAGCCTTCCCTAGAAAGTTTGAAGTGCACCACCTCTGCCTCTAGGTAAAAACCTTGCTCTCACAGCGCTGTTCCACCATGCTGCTTACACACTGATACCCCCCTCCCCTCATTAAGCCTCTGTCATTAACTTCAATGTGTGTTGCGCTTTGCAGATGAGGTGCAGAAGGGGTGTAAATTCAGGATGGACTGATGAATCAGTTTCACACTGGGATCAGCTGATATTAGCCTTCTTGACAGAAACGAGCCCATAGGCAAATACTGTGGCATGAATTGGTGTCAATGGCTGATGCTTATCTCTGTGTTCCATCAGTTTAACATTGCCACCTGGCACACAAAACTCCTGACTAAGAGAAGAGGTTTTTATATGGCAGAGGGAGTGACTTGCTGAAAAACTCTGATCTGTTGTTGGCGCTGTGGGAAACTGACACCAAAAAGAAAAAAAAAAAACACTGTACTCGGCCCTGATTTCAGGGTATATACAGAAAATCTAACATGAAATTTAAAACCCTTTACAAGACCCTCTTCAGACATTTTAAGACCCTACCACAACTTCAATTTTTAACCCAGTACATCAGCAACACAGCTGCGTATGTGTTTCATGCTGATTGTAAGATAAAATGTGACAAAGAAAAGAAATGTCAGCAGTATTTCTTATTGTAGTATGCATATTGAGCTTTCTTTGAGCATTTGAGATCAGACTTTAAGAAAATAGACTGTTTGATACCATAAACAAGCAGGTAATGGAAGATCTGAATTTTCTACTTAAGTGCCATAAAGTAGTCATAGCAGGATCTAGACATACCTATCCATAAGTCTCATTTTTTGGAACTGAAATGTTTATTTAACCTTCTACCAAAATTCAAAAAAAGAGAAAAATGCCATAAAATTTTCTTTTTTTTGTATCACATTTGATACATCTGACATTTTTGTCAACTGATAATATACTGGAAGAAAATGTTTTATCATTTATCTGATTGTGTTCAAAAGCTTTTTAAACAATAATTGATCCCATTGAGTAGATAGAAGTCTCATAAAAGTATTTTTCAAATATGATTCAATAGGCTTTAAAGGGGTTACAATTTGAGCAGCTAAGACCTTAGAGTCTTGCATTTTAGACTTTTTAATACCCTTTAAAAACATCTGCTGTGATCTTTCCAATACTCATCTTAATTTAGAGCAACAGAATTAAGGTCACATTTCATACTTCCAGGGGAACTCTTACCTTACAACAACTTTTCGCTGTGTCTGGTCGATTTTGCAGTACACCATCTTGGTACGAACAGCTACAACAAAGGCAGACATTAAGGGAATAAAGTTACAGCAAAAGCTCAGGCAGAGCAATAAAACTACTGACACAAGAAGGAAAATGAGACTGGAAGGAGGAAACTAATTCCTAGTGACAAAACACTGAGATTGTTATTCTTGGTTCTGTGCCATATCAAATCCTGCTCATGTCACCATCACACTCTTTTAAAAAAGGGGTTTGTGGCTATCAGTACCATTCTAAAACAAAGTTGTTTTTGAGAATCAAATATTAGACTTGGAAGACAATGTCAGACAGCTAGGGTCCATTTAAGGTGAAGTGTCTGTACCGTCAATGACAAACGCCTCGACGTCATCTGCTCCGATCTGCAGCTCCTGTTGCATGGTGTCGAAGGAGATCTCCTTGAATTCCACTGCCATGCCCATGAATGTCAGCAGACGCATCTTGGACATGTTCTGCTCATGAGACAGGCCTGTAGAGCAACACGCAGGGATCATTAAACACAAAGCAGTCACAGTCGATTACCCTCCACTCAGGGAGTTTCCCTCTGATAGTTGTTTCTACATTTAGGAACTCGCAGTCAGGGAATCTGCTCATTAACACAAACATCGCTCCACATTGTCTGTTTGCAGAGTCCATCCTACACATGCTTTTAATTGCATCCAAGCCTTTTGCAGTGAGAAGGGACACACTGCTGACACTCACATTCCTGCTCTGTGTCAACAGAGCGGTGGCTCAAACACTTTCAAACATCACGCTGTAGTTAATATTTTAGTTGGAAATTTAAAGATGCTCTGATTCTTGTATGAAAAGATTGTTCAGACAGCTTTGAAATGAATTTCTGCACTGCAAAATATATGCAAACAGAAAGAAAACCAGAAGGATTCAGATGTTTCATTAAATTCAATTTAAATTCTTATTTTTATCTCTTTGAGATTTTTCCATCACCACCAAAAGACAGCAGTGTTTTTGAGCAACTGATTGAAAAAGACTTCTATCACAGTTCAAAAAGAATACATCTGACTACCTTATAAAGTAGTGCCATAGCACGTACAGGCATAGTAAGTCTGGAAAATAAGTAATACCAGCACAGACAGTGAAGACACTCTTCAAGTTCTGAGGGTCTACCAGAGGAGAAAAAAGTTTTAGCTGTGGACCTGTGGAGTTAGAAATCCTGCAAGCTACCAGTGCAGTAGTTGAACTTTGAGCCTATGATGACAGTTGTGAAGTACAAACCTACAAACCTCAAGTCTGCTGCCTCTGCTGGTAACCTATTGTCTTTAATCCAGGAGTCTTCCTGTCACCTTATTGAAACCATCACTCCATGAGGTTTATTTGCTTAAAAGAATACCAATCTTTCCTTTAACAGCAAGATTAGAACAAAGTGAGGCCCCACTATTGGGGCTTTCCATTACATTGAACGGCTTGGCTCTACTTGGTTTGACTCAACATGGCAGCCCAGCGCAGCAGGGGATTGGCTTTCAAATCACAACCAAGCAACGCGTTTGAGGGCACTTCTAGAGTTGATGACGTGGCGTTTCAAGCCAATGATGTGAAATAGCTGCATTTCAGTGAGCGTTGTTTTGTTAGAGAGTTGGCCATTGTTTCAACTTCAATGTTTACTCTTCTTTATTGGTAATCCGGCAAGTACATCAGAGTTTGGTGAAGCGGTTGCTACCTAAACATGTCTGTGAGACATCACTGAATGATGACAAACTGCTGTGATGTCACTAGGCGCACTTGGAGGCCGAGGAGGTGCGCTTTGGCCCTGATTTGGGCACAGCTTGGCATTGTGCGATGCAGCCAAACTGGCGATGAAAAACTAAATTAGCTCGGCTTGGTTTGGGTTGTTACAGCGTTACAATGTCATTTAGCAGACACTTTTGTCCAAAGCGTCTTACATCAGGGACAGGTGTTCCTGGCATTAAGAACCTTGCCTAAAGGCCCACACTGGACACATTAGCTCTGACTGATTTGAACCCCCAATCTCCCATACCACAGTCAACAATATAAACCACTGAGCTATCCAGCCTTTTGGCGTTGCCAAAAGTCAAAGTGGAAAAGCCCCATATATTTCACAGCACATTTTCAGCAGGGAAGCAACTACATGCACAATGACTGGGGCAAATCTTAGAATCAGGTTGAGTGCAACGTGTGATGATGGCGGCTGTACTTGTGGTACCAACTGTGCATGTTTAAGCCGCTTAGAAATACTGGTAGATTTCCTACACTGGTATAAAGGATAGTGCAGATTGAAAAATATGTATCAAAAGTGTGTCTGAAACTCTGAATTTTACAGCATTTCTTCTGTGCTCAAGAGACACTGCAGTATTGTACCAAAGAACAGTTTTATCAGGTTCATTTAATAATATTGACTTTAAATTTATCAAGTATGAGTAATATAAATGCAAAGAGCAATTATTTGATGCATCTTTCACAACAACAAACATGATGACATTTCAAGTAATCAGACCACCGCAGTAACTCTGTTTTTTGACTTTGCTTCATTTCATTGTTTTCCCTATTCTTCTTTTGGCTATAATCTGAGATACTAACTTGGGCTGTGACAAAACCCTTATCCCACGAGAAAAGATTTGGGTACACCAGAATGAGATGAGACGAGATTTTACACTCGATGAGAACTCTTAGGATGTTTTGATCTTGGGGAACAAGATCTTGTCACATCCCTAATCTTAACTGTTTATATTCTGTTTTCTTTTCTTTGGCTCCTGAATAAAGCTACCTTTTCTTGTGGATATTTCCACCAAAAGTGTGAGCCCCAGAAGTACTGTAGGTTAGCCAAGGGTTTTTTTTTTATTTTTTTTTACAATAACTAAAAATCATCAGAATAAAAAAAAATCTTGTTCTAAATTATCATAAAGTATTCCGAAGTATCACAAATTCTCAAAAGTAACAAAACACAACCAGAAGTTTTAACTCAGATCACCCCTTTATCATTTATTTTGTGATACAATGGGTGTCACAGTTTAACTGGTGCTGGAATAATTGGCGACACTGTTAAACATTCTACTATGCCACTTGCTTCCTGATTTTAAGAGGTAATAAATGTCTTTGGAGACATGAATGCTACTTTGGAAGAGTTGCTGGGCCAGAAGGTATATTTACAGAGATAAATATTAATACAGGAAATGTAAATGACTTTGCAGATGCCTGAATAAAACAAAATTAATTGCTGTGGTTCATTAATTGTACTTTGTCACTCTGAAAACCCTTTGAGTTATGTTAATAGCTCTGAGAGATTTGCGTTGAGATCCCTGTTTATGAAACAAAAATATGATGAATAAAAGGTAAATATTTGAGTCTAATATTCTAATTGTATGTTTTTTTTTTTGGTGGGCCTTGGAAGATATTCATGTCTCAATTTGGGCCGTAGCATCCTGAAGTCTGGGAAAGGCTGTTCTAAAATTGCCAGTGTGTGTTACTGTGTTCATGCAGAGCTGATTCAAACCAGCATCTCAAGGAAAGTTAACTTACCCAGAGAATCGATGAAGTCTTTATTGTTCTGGTAAAACTTGACGTAGGCTGCTAACTTCGCACTCACAAATATGGTTAATAGCTGGAGAAGAGGAAGAAATTACACCATAGATTAGACACAATCAGAGCCACTTTTATCAGCTCAGTTTTGAAATTATCTAAACTATTGAAATTACATACATTAATGTATTGAAGTTTTTCTCATGATGAACATTGGACTTAACTATTAATATCTCCAGGAAGGCTAGCTTGTTGACCCATGAAGTCTCTTTTACGAAACTGTGCGCACACCCTCTTATAAAAATGTTTTCATTGTCTCGGACTGTTCAGCTGGCGATGTACAAACATTCCTGCTGCTCACTGTTAAGAGTTTATGAACCATTGAGCAGTCTGCAATTAAACATCAGGCTATGTTTGTCTTCGCTGTGCTGACACTTCATATTAACAACAAGCTTCAGAAAACCATTTTAAAACACACAATAGGCATTATAAGCAAGTGCCTTTAATTCTAATCACGTTAATGATTTTATACTACATATGAAGGATGACAGAATAGTCACAATGATGAATGGATCATTTGTCTTCACAGCCAATAATTTTATTTTGCTTTAATCAAGTTATAGAAGGCTGACTGATTCTAGAAAATTCTGACAAAGATATCAATATCATTCATTTCTTACATCATGGATGAGTTCTCCCTCAAGAAAGCGAACAGGTTTCAGGGTGAGCAGGTGGTCCATCAGGAAGGTGTTGGGGTCTTTGAGAGCTCGCACGATACATCTAAAGAAAAGGGACACAGTCACAAATGCAGGTGTTTACGTTAAGTCTGAGGGATGTGCGTTATATCAAGACCTTGGGACACATATTAAACATAGTGCTTAATTTTACCTGTGAGCATCAACGCGTGCTTGTGAAGCATTGTCTTCTGTGTAACTTCCCAGCAGCTCAACCATCACTTTAGCAGCAGCCTCACTGTGAAATTAAATGAGCGCATCAATTGTTGGAGACTCCTGCACTGAAATAATTTCTTTTAGAGGGTTAAACAAAATTTAAGATTTAAGCCCAAAGGTGTGTGAATAAAAGGAAACTACATTAATGTAATGTATATCCGACTCTATTTGTAGTTACCTCTTTTTGCAGTCAACCAATGCTTCATACACCAGCCTCAAGAGAGTGTGCTTCTTTTCTGTGTTCAGGTTCCAATCAACAATCCATTTGCGCACCTGATAAGCAGCACAAACAGGCATCATTAATCAGCTGCACAAGAAAAATGCACTCTGAGAAAATTTGACACTTTGTATAATAAAAACAAGCAGCAAAAGGAACTTAATATTGAGATTTCAAAAGAATGGCTCTACTTGTGTGAAAGAACACACCATGAACAGTTCAAGGACAAGGAGGGAGTTTGGCTGGAAAAATGTAACCTGTTATAAAATTATACCCAAACAAACTGGTTCATTACAACCATGTCCGATGTTGTGTGGGAACAGGGGCAAACTATTTGTATATGTTTAGGGAATGGCAGAGTTTAAACTTATTGTGGGGGGAAAAGTGTATGGTACAAAAATGTATAAATATTTAACCAGAATATAATTTATATTGTGCATAAAAGGAATAATGAGAAATTAGTACAAGTCTAACCATCCTAATATGCAACAATGACAAGAAATCACAAGATTTCTCAGATGAAAACAGTAACCTACCATCTAAAACTGAAAAAAAAAAATGTTATTAGCAGTAAGTGAATGAAATTGATTATTTGTGAAATGTTATGAAATGCTAAGTGACAAACATTAACCTGGAGATATTGTTCTGATTCTGTTTGTTTTGTCTATGCTTTATTGTTTAATCCATATAAATGACTTTAAAAAAACACAAGTTCCCATGCATAGTAATAATTACTATTTACAAACAAAAATCAATTAATTTGAAGTTAAAAAAGGTGACAACTATTCTTGATGCTTTTTTTCAGAAGCAGTAGGGTCAGTTACTCCAAAGTTATCAGTGAGCTTATTTACCTGATCAAGGTCGGTGGGAATGAAGGAGATGGCGTTACAAGTTGCTGCCACCTTAATGAGGCTGCAGAAGACCGTGTACCTCACTGGAGTGTTCTCATCCATGCCGTGAAACAGGTTACTCAGCCTGGACCATCAAAACACGACACAGATAGTAACTGGTTTCAACAGTGATGAGATTTTGTGCAATTGTTCTTTTTATTACTTATCATGATGTAATGATAAGAGAAATCAGAAAAATTGGCTAACAGCAAAACCAAGGCCTAATTAGTTTTCATACCTGTGACAGGCGTACATGATCAGAGATGCAGAAAGAAGTATGAAGACACAGTTATGAATATATCAAAGGCAAAGGGTTAATAAAGGACTCACAGCTGCATCCTGAGGGATGGTCTCTCTCCCTCACGGAACTTCACCAGTTTCTCACATAGACTCTCAATGAGGGCTTCCTGCTTCTCAGTCTCCAGGATTAACAGCAGAGACACGATGCTGTTCATCACACTCTCCACGTCTGAAAAGAGACACAGTCACATGCAGAGTTTTACTATTATCTGTTCGGGAGCACCAATTTCCAAATAATTTACTGCTATTAGCCGTGGTATATTAATATATTCATTTAAAACATCTTGGTGAACCTAGTCCAGTGTATTGTTGTAAAAACAACTAGTCATCATAACTTGTAATTCATTGTAAGTTAAGCTAGCATTTAGTGTAAATGCCATTATTCCTTGATACTTTGTGCTTTATCATCTAAGCTAAATAAATAATTAAGAGTATTGATCTTTAAATTCACTGAATCTGACATAAAGCACGAGAATATGTTTTCATCCAAATCAAACAAACGAAAACATTCCCACTGTAAATGGGAGAACTTGCAAAAGTGATCCGAATGAAATTTAACTGTGGCTCAAAACGATATACATCATTCCTAAACAGACATTTCAACAAGGGATTATACAGAGCAGGAATTATTCCCGGTCAGCCATGAATGATGATGTTAGCTTGATTCTTAATTTTTTGGGTGAACTGATGCTTTTTATCCCACTTATGTCAAATTCAATCAACTTAAAATTTTAAGATACCATACATTTTTAGTACAAAAAACTACTTTTTAAAAAAATTTACAATGATGACCGGTATAGCCCATGGGGACATATAAAAAGAGCTGAACCATTATTTCTGTTACTAACAGACCAGTACTTTACTTGTATCACATTTCAAAGTATCTACTTATGAAAAAGATCCAATTTTACAGCACAAATCATTAATCAGAGACTATCAATAAGATGTGCATGTTAGTGGTAACCATCACCTACCTTTATCATCATCCTTGAGGCAGACATCACATGCCTCAATGATCTGAGCCAGATCTACATGAAGTCCACCTTCAGAGTTTTCTTCTGATATTTCAGCTCCTTTAGACTTGATGTAGGCTCGCAGCTCTGAGGCCTGAAACAAGTGACAACAAAACTCTTAGTTTCGAAGTTAAACTATATAAATAATACACCGCATTAGTTCCATGGTGGTGTGCATATAACTAGTATAATAGAACAGATTGTTGTGAATTTTTTAACAGTTTGAATCAAAGTCAAGTTTGGTGTAAACAATTATGAAGCACACAAACAAGCCTGCATACATCAGTATTAATTTGGCAGCTATCTCAAATTTAGTCATAGTCTTTAGATCAAAATGATCATTACCTTATGTCACATTTAAGTCACTTTTGATCTTTATATTTTTAGTCTAGTTTTAATAAAAAAACAACCAAAAAAACAAAACAAACAAACATTTTAGTCCATTCTTCACCAATAACAAGTCATTACATTTTAGTCTTTAATTCAAGTCACAATGTTTTGTTTTTCTTAATTTAATCAGAAAAATCTAAAATTTAAATAAATGTAAAGCCCTTACATTAATTAATCATCAATACCATAATTGATTTATAATACACTGATGAAAATATTGCCATACCTTATATGCATAGTGGTGAAATATATAACATAATAATATAATTTTAATTGATGAAATTAACACTGGCTTACATACAGTGCAGGAAGAGGCAGAAAATTCAGGTGCTAATTCTGATATGGGTATCAGCATATATTAGCTTAAAAAGTGAATTATCTGTATTGGCAGATATGAGAATTTCAGTCTACATTTATAACGAATTTTGGTTGGGGATGCAAGATGTCATGAGCGAAAACCACAAGGACCTGAAAAAGTAAATGTCAGACATTTTTAAAAGCATGTGTATAAATGGTATTTTCATCACTTTTTATTTTATTTATTCAAAGCTGATGCCTATTGTTTGATGTTGATGTCTTTTGTTGTTCATGTGTTACGGTCTTAGTGCGAGACAAATCCCCTTAGGGGCAATAAAGGTTTCATTTATAAAACCCAAAACATTAAACTATCATTGTGTGATGTCTTCTTTTTTAAATCAGACCATACACTCTCTAGGCTTGGGTGTTACTGTCAGTCAGTCTGCTGCTGTCAGAGACTAAAACTAAGCAGTTTTTGTCTCTTATTTTATTTTAGCAAGTTTTATAAGCATACAATACATTTTTAGTTAGTTTCCCTTTTTAAAAGCTTGGTTTAGATTTACTTTCAATGAAGTAAGATGACTTTAGCATTTTAAGTTTTGGTTATTTAGTAGTTTAAGTTAACTATAACAACCTTGGTGTGAACTTATTCAGATTATAGTGTAGGCTAAATATCGACATATTAGGTATCAGCAAAAGTCCAATATCGTGCATCCCTAATAGAAAACGTGAAATTAAGAAAATAATATGGAGATGCAAACATAATAAACTGATAACAAATATACAGTAATAAAACCAATGTAACATCTATTTCAATACAGGCATTGACATAATAATGTTAATTATAATACTATACCAAAACAGAATTCAGATAAACCATACATACATGGGAAGAAATACAGGGCGAGTAGTTAGAAAACATGAAATCAAAATGAAATTCTGTTTTAATCTAACTGTGTTTTTTTAGTTAAGGTTATAATGTGATAAGGGTGATTTAAAGCGTGTATAACATAAAACAGCTTTGTTTATATAGATGCTTAGCTTAGCAGGTAGCATCCAGGTAGGGTAGGTAGCTTCCATAACACTTAGAAAACATATGTGGTTTTAAAACACAAAAACAGACTGAAAGCACACATAATGGCAACAGCTTAAACTAAAGCTATTTAAGGGAGTAGAAGAACCATTCAGTCAATGAAAATGTGTTTCCATATGTCACACTATCACCATGTAGCTAACAATCAGAGCCTAGCTGTCAGCAGCTAAGAGCGGTTAGCATTTTAGCTAACTAGCATGCTAACTCATCCGGTTGAATAGTTTTCAATTATCGATCCATCCTCGTTTGAAACAATGCTTAATGAATTCGTAAAGGCTAGAGCTGTACCTGGTCTTCCTCCGTGATGTCGATAAACGCTGGGACGCTCATGTTTGGTGATTCTGTGAGCCCAGATGGTGAGATCCACGCTCCAACCACTGCTGAGACCTGAGCGGAAAGGAAACGCTAACAGAGAGCCGGTGAAACTGAAGCTCTTCCGGGTCAGGATCTTAAAGCCGCGGTAACACGACTTTGAAAACTGTTGAGAGGATGCCTCGTGAGCATCTGAGAAGACACTAACAATGTTGCTTCGACAAACTGTTCTATCTCATTTAAAGTATGTAGGCTACCATTGAATGAACAAACATTTAAACAACATGTTTCCAGACAGGTGGAGGAATCCTTGTCTACAAAGTTCTGCTTACTTTCAGGTGGTACAATCTCTTCCTTCAGAGGTCAGACCTAAACTATAAATCACTTTCACTTCCACCACCATATCCTCATCTTTCATTCTTTCTTATCCAGGTATCTATCTCCTCTGTGGGAGATTAACCCTGAATGTCTCGGAGGAGAGTTACAGAGGTGAACCTGATCCCCAGGAGAGGTTATCTGATTGAGACTCAGGGACCACCATGACTGGCCAGGCCCAGAGGAGCTGTCCAACCCGGAAACACCATCAGTGTCAGAGGGCAACACTCTTCAGCCTCATACCCGCTGACCTATTGGCATGCTATTGCGCCTCAGTACCAGGTGGGTCCCTGTGTACTGCTACAATGGCAGGCCGCTTGGTGATTGAGGTGAGCGGGGTGAAAAGGGTAAGTGGAGCAGGAGTTCACTCCAAAACTATGTGGTCAGGTTACTAACATTGTGAGTAGTCTGAGTCCCTGTGGAGTGTTTTCCATTTCCATCCTGAACTGCAGCTCACAGTTCATCTGTCACAAAAATATGTGTATTTTAGGGGCTTCATAGACTACAGAGACACAGCATGCCATTTCATAATTCCCTGAAAGTCTGCTTGTCACATATTTCTCTTAGCAGGAACTGAGCTCTGTTGCATTCAAAAGGATATATTTGTAAAAATAGTGGGCTGAGGGGAAATAGCTGATGGAGTGTTTCACCATAATGCTCGTACGATGCGTCATTCAGTTGGGAAGGCAAGTGCCTGGTACCAAATCCAACCCTCACTCTCTCCCTGCCCTCGCATGCTGTCATGGCAAAGAATTTATAGCTGCTTCCACACAAGTGTGCTTGTGTAACTGCAAGACTTTCATTATCTGATTAACAGCTGGTGTCAAGTGCCTGGTGTATTTCAAGTCCACAATAAGAGTTTTAGAGGCTTTGAAGCTCCAGGTGCATGTGAGACTTTGTTTTTGTCTCATTTAAAGGCTCTTTAAAATGCCACAGTGTATCATGATGCTTAATAGCTGTATCACTGATTCCTAAACTGTGGTATGTGTGTAACTAGTGGTACGTGAGCTTTGTGGTGTGTAAGGGCCTTGCTGAAAGGCCTTACAAGTGGTCAAATCCTTAAGTATAAATTGAAAAATTGATATTTATTTCCTTTATAAAGTTAAAACAATACAATTTCTGCCATTTGAGTAATCCATTTTATTTAGAAATACAGAAACTTAAAAAAAAAAAAACATTTCATAAGGCAGGTGTGCAGAAGATGGAAGAATCCAGCAAAAATGACAGGCAATTTTGCATACTGGCTAATCTGGACACAAGGCAGCCTATAAGGGGGAGCTCTCTGGAGCCCAGCCAAATGGGGGGGCCCTTAAAGATCAAGAAAATCATGGTTTGTTGTAACATTAGTCTGTGATAACCATAATTTTATTTATGCTGTATATAGCCTAAATTCCTTTTCTTAAAACCAAATTTCGTTTTTGTTGGTAATGTTGACAATGTAGACTGGCACATTTACTAAATCATTTGGGAAGGAATCTCAGGGTTCATAGCAAAGCAATGATGTGCACAACAGTCAGGATACCAAAAAATAAAGCAGAAGGAAGTGATACAACTTTAAGGGAAAACTAATTAAAGAGAAAAAAGGCAAAAATTGGCAAAAAGGGTTTAAAGTGGCAAAAATGGGTTTAAAGAAGTAATAATGTAAGCAGCAAAATTTGTCAGGAAAAGCAAAGAAAGATTGTGAAAAGCAGTTAAAAATTGGCAAAAAATTATGGAAAATTTGGTTAAGGAGGCAAAAATAGGTTACATGGCATTAAAAAGTGATGAACAGGGGTTAAAAAGTGTCACAAATAGGTCATTTGAACATCATAAACCAATAATGGCTTGACACACTTTCAGGTTCAGAATGAAGTAACTGTTGGCCAGGATGCTAGCACCAATGCTACTAATCCAACAAACATGCAGTGATATAATCAATGAATCAAAAGGGGAATGCCCAGTCACTGGGTTTTTCAGAGGCCCAGCCAATTCTGTGGGCAGGCCTGACTGGACAGATACATTGGCAACATCTCAGAAGAGTAGTTTTGAAAACTAGATGTTTTGCAGGTTTACTACTGTTTTTGTAGTTAATAACAAAAAATTGACCCAATAAGGATATCTATTTTTTGTCGTCATGTTTTCAAAGCATGTATAAATATTATTTAATGTTTACTTGTATCATACTGAATGTTAGCATTCAGTTTTCAGTACAGAAACGGTCATCAGAGGTAGACTGAAAAGGTGTAGGCTGAAGCTTTAGTTTATGGGACACAATTCTTTTCATAATACTTATAAGAAACCTTTTTTTCACTATTGGATTTGGGTTCTAAAAACATAAAAGTACGGCTGTTTTGTAGCCATTAAACAATAGCAAGAATCTCAGTTTTTATTTCTATAAACATTTTGACCATTGCCCCACACGTTAACCTCTTTAGCTGGTAAATCTGTCCCTTTCCATCAAATAGAAAATATCTTACCATCAAAAATAATGATCCACTGAGTTTATATTGGCTTTTCAAACAACCACTGGAAAGGGTTTCTTATATCATATCTGCAATATTAAGATCAACATTATCATTACTATTGTCATCAGTTGCTGTTATTGTAACATACAGTTTCTAATGATCTGGTCCATGTTGCTTGTATTGTGTAACTATAACAACCCCCTGTGCACAAAGAAGTGCATCTTGTATGTTTCCATTGAACATGTCTATGTTGTGTTTTTAGCAAAACATCTCCTCCTGCTTTTTTAACAGCCAAATGTAACACACTATGTATCACACATGGCTGTTTCTGTAGCGTCTAGTTAATCTCTTTGTCTGATATTTACCCCCAGCTACAAAGTTGAACATTAAAAACAATTTCATAGAATAATCACTCTTGTAGCTGATGGTCTTCTCTTCTTTTGTAGCCCAGAAAGAGGCATCAGTATTAATGTAGTTTTCATAACCAGCTTAAAAACCTCACAAGCATTAAATGCTTTAAAAAATTACTTACTTTGTTTTTAAACATGTGACTATGTAGAAGGGTTAGGGTAAGGGCAGTTGAATAGCATTACAAGTTATGACCTTAGCTCAGTGTGACTGAACTCTTCATTTGTAATAGAGTGGGAAATACGTGGCTGCATGGTTGAAAAATACAAGTGGTACGTAACAATGATGGACCTAATATGGCAGCTTTTCAAGAAAATGCCAAAAAAAAGGGTTACTTATATGACTGAAATTGTGCGTTGTTTTATGCAAGGCAGCTTTTTATTGTACACCATGATGTAGTGGGAAATTGAGATTTAGTTTGGTCCAAGCTGATCCAGAAGAGAAGTTCAGAAATATTTAACTCTGAATTGTTTTTGGCAAAACATTCTGAATATAATGATCAAACTAAAGACAGTTTTAAAACTTTCAGGACATGTTCAGGATAAGCTTTTTATATGATTGTAAATCTAACCCAGCAATGGGGTCATGATAAGATACAACGTTCATGTAATCCAGCCACAAACGTGGCCAAAGATTCCAGTAACTTGCACTGATTTCTGATGTTTAATGTGTAGAATTCAGTGGAAGCAAATCTGTGTTTGTAGGCTCTCTGCTCCTAGAGATCACAACTTTCCCTGAGGTTGTGAAATCATTTTAGATATTGCTAAAGATAAATCATACTATCTTACCTTTTTAAGGAAAACATACTGTCCTGTGTTGATTCCCATTTCACTCTCTTGGGTTGTTGCAACACACTTCCACAAAATAATAACTTTGTTTTATATGCTGTGTATTACAGTGAAGGGAATTTAAATGTTTTTTTTTTCACTTGAGTGTGGGTATTTAAGAATTTTCTTAGGTTTTTTTATTTTATCCCAAACTGCTGATGCATTAGGTTTTCATTTTATTTTTATAGGCATAATTCATCATTTAGAGCGCCTATGAAGAACTCAGATTTCTGTTGATTTTGGTGCCCCCTGTGGACACAGCTGTATATCTAGTATTGTCATGGGTTTTTGCCTTATAATCTGTGTTTTTTTACACCTAAACAACTCACCTGTACTTCTTTTGACTTTCAAACATATCAGTTACTCTTTTCAAAGGACATGACCAAATCAAATTGCATTTTTATTTGACATAGACCCCTCGGCACCTGTTTAAAGCACTAAAAATTAACAGTAGAAATAATCAGACTTTATACTGATTGCTTTTTTTTTAACTTCATTAGTTCATAAAGAGGCAGCAGCATCAATTTTAGTCTGTTTAATGACCAGCTAAAAACAACTCACAGGAGCTTTAAAGTGAATCTTTGTGTTTTTATTGCCTTTTTAAAATGAAAAGATTTTTATGTTAATGTGTGAGCTTGAAATATTTATGTTGTCTGTACGTCTAAATTGACTTTATCCATGTTCATTTGATTTGAAACAGCACATGCTCTTCCTAAATGGTTGGCAAATTGCCTGTTCGGCCCCCTCAAAGATAAATGACTGTGTGTTAAGAGTTGCTTGAGCCCAGGTGTCTGTTTTCTCCCTGTCAGCCAGCCAAGTGGTGAGTATCCATGTAAGCAGGCCTCATGGTCATCATCCAACATGGCTGCCCACCTTCCACCCACTAATTGTCTGGTTCCCACAGTTCTGCCTGCCTTCACAATCTCTGAAAAATCCCCTCGCTTAGGCTCATCTATCAGCCAGTGACCTTGTCAGAGAGCATCGCATGAGTAACTTCCCTGCTTCCCTGGGTGGAGTAAATTGCTTGTTAATTACTTATAAGCTGACCCACCCTCCACACACACAGATTCAACAAACAAATAAACAAAAGAAGTTAAGGTATTCACTGAGGTGTGTATAGACTCATTAATGCTTCTAGTCTGAATAAATCTAATGGTCCGGTCTGTAACGACATAACCACAATACAGGCTAGTTATCTCTCTATCTGTGTGTTATACTACTTTATCTTATATTTATTCATTTTGAAGCAAGTGAGCAGTAAACACTCCAGGATAATTAGTTCATGCTTAGAACAATGACTTTTAAAAGCGCTGTAACCTTTACCTGCTTTTATATTTAACTTTACATTCACTCTTATTAGGACACTCTTAATCATTTTTCTTTTTTAAAAATTTCACCACTATGAATAAAAAACACATCACTAAAAGTGGTTTATTAATTGGTTATTAAAGCTACGGAAAATTCATTAATTTTATGTTAATTTTTTAATAAATCATTAATTCTGAAACCCATTTTTTCTAGACTTTACTGCCCCACTTTGACATATTAAAAATGTCAATTAAAACTTCCGGTTAGACAGACAAAACAATGATTTCTATGTCACCACCTTGAACTTTGAGAGCTGGCGATTAAGAAATGCTACGTGAGAGGGAGAGTTGTTGTGCTTAATGCTAGCATGGCTGTGATTTGTGATTTGCAGCAGCACTTTCTCTTGGTTAATATTGCGTTTAAAAAAAGAGTTCCAAAGCAGGTTACAGTAGTAAAAGAGTAATAAACAACAGTGGGTTACATCATAAGAAGAAACTGTGTGGGTTAATGTGAAAACCATCTATACTTTAAATATTCAAAGCAATTATCAAGTTAACATTAACAGTGTAAATGTGTTTTAAGACAGCAAAGAAGGAATCGAAGGGAGAATATCTTTGTTTCTGGTGAAAAAATTCTCATTACATGTATCAAAATCCACATTCAACTACAAGTCCAGAGAAATATCTTATTTGTTGAACACTTTGAAAAATCTGCCTCTGTAGAAAGCAATTTTTACTTGTTAAGATGTACTTTCTTAGGTAATTAGAGGTTTATCTTGACTTTAAAGGAGAATTTGGCTTAAATAGATGGCTTTGATATTTTTATTAACTGGAAATTTGACAGCTATATTTGGTATAATTGTAGATTTCAGAACACATTAGCATTTGCCAGTTTGTGTAAGTCTTTACCATAGATGTTGAACATATTATCCCACATACTCACATTAGTGCTAGTCTCCTGGCTGACGTTACCTCCTGGGTCTGGCTCTGATCAGTTTTGGAGCAGACAGAAAAGAAATGTTTGTAGCAGGTCCTATAATGGACATACACCTAGACATTACTGTCCTTACAGTTAAGTGGCCGTGTCCGGGAAACATTTTCAAACAGGCAACAATAAAGACAGTCTGTATTTTTGTTGCTTCTGAGAAAAGCAAGTATTTAAGTTTGAAATTAAAGGTTATCATTGCTCACACTTAGAATGGACCACATCTTTGCCAATTTCCATGGGCCCTTCTATGAGGCATTCCCCTTTTCTCCTCTTGTACACAAAAAAACAAACAAATACAAAATACAAAAAAAACATTCTTTTATATCATCGTGAAAACAGATTTCTACAAAGTTATGTCTGAAAATATGTAATGTGGAATAAGTGACTGCATAAATATTCACCCCCTTCAAGTCAGTATTTAGAAGATGCACTTTTGGCAGCACTTTTCACACCACTGAGTCTGGTGGATAGGTCTCGATTAGGGTTACACATCTAGGCACTGCAGTTTTACTCCATTCTTCTTTGCAATACTGCTCAAGCTCGGTCAAGCTGCACAGGGATCAGGCATGAATAGCCCTTTACAAGTCCAGCCACAAATTCTCTGTTAAATTGAGGTCTGGGCTTTGATTCGGCCACTATAGAACATTCACCTTGTTGTCTTTTAAACCATTTCTGTGTAGCTTTTTGCTTTGGGTCATTGTCTGGCTGGAAAATAAACCCCCAAGCTGTAGTTCTCTTGCAGACTGAACAAGACAGTCCTCCAGGATTTTCGTATATTCTGCCACATTCATTTTACCCTCTGACTATACAAGCTTTCTGGGGCCGGCTACTGAGAGGCATCCCTACAGAATGATGCTGCCACTGCTGTGCTTCACAGTGGGGATGGTGTGTTTGTGGTGATGTGCACTGTTTGGTGTCCACCAAACATAGCGCCTTGTCTAATGGCCAAAAACCACCGATTTGGTCCTAATCAGACCAAAGAACTTACTTCCACTTGATCATGGAGTGTCCCACATGCCTTTTGGGGAAGTCTAGACTTTTCTTCAACAGTGGATTTCTCTTTGCCACTGTCCCAAAAATCTTTGACCGGTGAAGAACCTGGGGAAAAGTTGCTATATGCAGAGTCTCTCTTATCTCAGCCGCTGAAGCTTGTAACTCCTTCAGAGTAGTCATAGGTGTCTTATTCCTTCCATGTCTTGATGATGGATTTAACTGAACCCTGGGGGATTTTCTATGCCATCCATCCCCTGATTTATACTTTTCAGTAACCTTTTCTCTGAGTTTCTTGGAGTTTTCTTTTGTCTCCATGGTGTAATGGTAGCCAGGAATACTAATTAACCAGTGACTGGACCTTCCAGACACAGGTGTTTTTATACCACAGTCACTTGAGACACATTCACTGCACTCAGTAATCCCCATTTCACTATTTGTACAATTAATAGGAATAATTGGCAGGACCTCTGTTGAATTAGGCCAGTCACTTAAATGGGGGTGGATATTTATGTCACTTTTAGATGGAATACTTTTGTTTAATTGGCATTACTTTGTAGAAATCTGTTTTCACTTTGACATGAAAGATGGTGTTTTTGTAAATTTTCTTTAGTCACAAAGCCACACTATGTTGACAATGATTGGTTTATAAAAATCCAAGGGGGTGAAAACTTTATATCGGCACTGTCTTCTGATTTTAACACGAGTTAACACAAACAAGGAATATATAATTTATAGAGGGGCTTCAGTAAGTCCTATGTTTGTCCATATAGGCTGCTAATGTCATCCCACTTGGACAGAGAAGTCTCGTAACTAGCTGCTGAACAGAAATGAGTAGACAATGAAGGACCAAATTGTTTTCTTATAACTTACAGGAAACCAAACCAGAGCTAAATTGAGACTCACTGTTTTACCTATTTTACCTTACTGTGTATTCAGTCCAGGCAGTTGTTGACTATTAGAGTAGCCATATAACTTTATTAGACAGTAGAAAAGGTTTAGCAGTGTATTTGTTTGATGTTTTAGTATTGTTTTTCTCAAAAGATGTAATACATTATTTAGTTTTAGTGTGGGTGGGTGTGTTTTTCTGTGCATAAGTTATCTGTCTTAAGGCCTGATAGCTGTTAAACCCCTGTGATCACTTATCTCCTTAACGACCTGATAACAGATCAATCACTGCATAGCTGCTCACCTCCAGCATAGACTCATTTAATAATCTTTGTTTCATTTATTCAGTTACAGTGAAATTGTTCTCTTAGCCACCTCCTTGTTGTTTCCCACTTGGACGTACTGTAGGAAATGAAAGCTGGTACATGAAATACCACTGTTATCTTTCCATATCACTCCATGACCAGCTCCATCACCGACGACCGCAGCAATCAATCAGAGCGAGCTCACATTGGCGGTGTTGAGCTATCTGAGGTCATTAATCCCGCTATGTGGAATGTGTGTGCTCTGTTTCAACCTCGTGGCACCAAAAAAAAGCTGAAGTCTCACAGGAATTCTGACGTTTCTGTCTGGATGAATCGAGCCACTGCAGTAGAGCTGTGGCTCTGTTAATGATGGAGGGCCCTAATGTCATCAGTGTGTTTATATTAGGCACAGTCATAGGCGACTATGAGTCGCAACAAGAGTTTGGATGTTAAATTCAAGCAGAGAGTCAAATTTGTTTCAATCAGAGATACATAGCACAATGCAAGCCAGTGCTCAGAAATACGAATTAGTAGTATGTTAAACTCTGTAACTGCTGGCTTTTGCAATATCATTTACACTGTGTCTCCAGCTTATGAATAGGGTACTGATGGAGGATGGGACACTGTCAAAACATTCTTAATCATAGGGTTATTCACTCAGGCATCAGATAAAAGTTGTGGTTTACATTTTTATTTATTTAATTTTAGTTTAAAGCTCCTGTGAGGAACTTTTAGTTTGTGTTGAATTTGGTGCCCCTTGTGGACAAACTGGTACCTCTGATCTCTTTGCTGATGCTGTCCCATACATGTGTAAGTAGGTTTTTTTTAAACAAACAATAACCCTATCTTGCCGTCTGTTACGGTCAAAAAAATGTAGGAAACTGCTGTTTTTTTTTTAAGGCTGCAGTTCATTGCTTTATCTGGCACCTACCTTATGGCAGTATTTGCAGGCACTTATAGAACCAGCAAAATAAGCAGTCCTCTAGCTGAGGATCTTTTCTTGCTTTTGTTGTAAAGAGCTACTACTCCTTTCATTGTAATCTCACAAAGCAGGTGGTATGGCCAGATTCCACGTCTGTCATCAGACATCCATCTTGCAAATCTTCAATCTGAAATGACTGTGCCAGGTATGAAAACAGACCTGACCATCAGCGTTGTTTGAGGAGAACTAGGCAGTAGCTAAGAGTGGGGTTTAGTTGGACTTGAAGCCATTAGTAATGGCTACCAATGGTGTAGCATTTAGCTTGGATGTAGCTATAGAATAGTAGTAGTTTGATTAGAGCTGGACCACATTTCTCTATTAGATATAAAGCAAAGAACAGCACAGAAAATGTTCTTGGCAAAAAGATGTTTTCGCACTTATCCTGACCTGCCTCAGCATGATTTTGCAATAGTTGCGGGGTTTAGTTGTAAGCTGGTATACAGAATATAAGCATTTTTGCAACAACACAAAAAAATGATTCCCCTTCAAAGTCTCTTCTGTCCCATACAAGCATCGGCAGGGAGTGATTGAAGAAATGTGTTCAAACGAGGGCATTAGAAGCCTTAATTTGAACACAAGACAGCACACCTCTATGAATTAACTTACTAAAGAGATGTGACGTCAGTGGACTTCCTCTGCACTCTTTTACGCACGTTCCTCCATCCTGGGTGCACCCAACAGTAATAATATACAAGTTTTCATTTGAATTTGGAAGTTAAAGTCTGTCTTCTTTGTGTGGACTTAGATTTAATGATATGACTTATTGCAATGAGTCTTTACTGTTGACAGTTTTCACCTTTATAGAGGATTTCGGGAGGATTTTTTTTTTTATTTTATTTTTTTAAGTAAGCCTTTAAAGAGCCGAAACTGGTCACTAAAGAGCCACATGCGGCTCGAGAGCCGCAGGTTAAGTATCACTGTGTTAGTTGAATATTTTGAATGGGGGCATATTTTACTCAAAAAAAACTCACTGAAAATCTCAAGTATTTTCAAGTCATCAGACTAAAGTCCTAGTCAAGTCCCGAGTCACTGATGTCAAAGTCTAAGTTGAGTTGCAAGTCTTTGATGATATTGTCAAGTCGAGTCCAAAGTCATCAAAATTGTGACTCGAGACTGACTCGAGTCCAAGTCCCGTGGCTCGAGTCCACACCTCTGACACACAGCATGTCCTTAGTTATGAAATTAAACTTTATCTGTTTCTCTAATAGCTGCGTAGTTTTATTCTTTAAATGGAAAAATAAGTCTCAGGTACTCTGCTCCTCCAGCAGGAGTGAGATCTGGAGCAGCTGGTATCTTCAGATCATTTCAAGTGGATTAAAATGATTAGAAGGAGGTTGTCGATGCTTCGACTGATGAGTTTCTGCTCTCTGACTCAGGATTGGTTGATCTGGGTTTGTAGCTGTTTTGTGTTGTGTGTCTTCAACTTACTGCTCTTAACTATACAGCTTTAGAAAACAAGACCCTTAACTCAATGAGATTTTACTGATGAAATAAAATAAAACTAAAATTAAGATGACAGGTACTTGTTGTTAACCTGTTTCCTACAAGTTCTGTCCTTTAGAAACCATTGTCATGTTGTTGATTTTTAGGAAGTATTTCACTTTTCAGTCTTACAGGAAGAGATACCTTTTAAGAGATTTGATGCTTTGTCTGATGCATAAAAGACATATTCATGGTCTGAATGAAACGGAAACTTTTTAAATGAATTCTCTTTTACTGTCTTTATTTGTATATCAACACTTTCAGTAATGATCAAATCATATTCAAATATCAGATTAAAAACCAAACTGGCTGATGAAAATAAACAGCAACAGAAACAGTAATATCAATTTGACTTGAATTTTTATTTACAATAAATTGAAATCAATTAGCAGAAAAAATCTCAGTCCTTTGTCTCGGACCGGCAGCAGCAGAGGAATAAGTTTCCAAACCACCGGAATAGGCGTTGGAAACTGGAGTCTGAGACCTCCCTCTGCACTGAAGCAGGGGGGGTCTGCATTGGATGACTCCTCTTTGGCTGCTGATCTACCACCACACCCCTCAGGGATTGAACCATGAGTGGTGAGGTGGAAGGCAGTGGTGAGGTTTGATCCGTTACAAAAACACATGAAGGTTGATGTTCTTCAGTCTTAATGCTGGCTGATGATTCTGACTGCATCGCATCAGTTGAGTCTAGATTTTGGCCTTGCAGACCAACACTGCAGAGTTCTTCATTGTCATCCACCAAAAAAGATGAAAAATCTATTTCCAGGTTTGGGTCTTGGATGCGCTGCTTGAACACAGCCTCACCCCCAAGAACTGAATCCAGGTCTGGAAGTTCAGCTGGGGGGCCACGATGAAGCTGTAGTGACAGCGTCACAGCAGCGAGGTCAGTTGAAGGCTCGTCTGGCATATCCTGACTGGATCCAGGGCGTTCATCAGGAACAGCTGATTGAGGCCATGTAGAGGGAACCATGTTCACCTCTGGTTCTTGGTTATGCTGCTCCTCCACAATCCAACCCCCCAGGACTGATCCTGTGAGTATAGTTTCAGCTGGGAGGGTATCAGGTTGTGGTGACAGCATCACAGAAGCACAGTTGGTTTGTTGGCCCGTTGAGCCAACTTCTGGCACATCCTGACTGGGGCCAGGATATACATCAGGAGCACCTGATGGAGATGTTGTAGAGGGAACCATGTCTGGTTCTGGTTCCTCGATGTGCTGCTCCTCCGTAATCCAGCCCCCCAGGACTGATCCTGTGAGTACAGTTTCAGCTGGGTGGGTATCAGTGGTTTGTGGTGACAGCGTCACAGAAGCACAGTTGGTTGGTTGGCCTGTTGAAGGCTCTTTGAACACATCCTGACAGGAGCCAGGACGTTCATCAGGAACGGCTGAATGAGGTTGTGGAGAGGGAACCGCATTCACCTCTGGTTCTTGAATGTGCTGATCCTCCACGACCCCACCCCCCAGGACTGATCCTGTGAGTACAGTTTCAGCTGGGAGGATATCAGTGGTTTGTGGTGACAGCGTCCATCCCATGGATGGAGGTTCAGCTGGTGGGATAATTTTAGGCTGTGGGGACAGCATCTGAGCAGCAGGCTGTGGGGCTGGTGAAGGCTTCATGTCACCAGTGAAGGCTTGAGGTGGAACAGTGGGAGTGTTTGGCTTAAACAAACCACACACCTGCTTCACTGTTACATTGGTGATGATCTGAAGCACCTCAGCCTCAAAGTTGTGGAGCTTCTTCTTGAGACAGTCAGCTGGGTACCTCTGTCTCACCTCCTCCTCGATGGTGCTGGCCATGTGGTCTCTGACAGGTCGAGAAAAGGTGGCCTGGTGGAGCGTGGTGGACAACGATGAGGAGACTCTATCCAAGACGGCTTTTGTCACACTAACAGCCATCCCAGAGAGCTTCTGGGAGGGCATCTCACTGGGGTTGGTCTTTTTGGGCACCCAAAGTGCCTGCAGGACTTTGGGCACCACCTCCAGGACAACCTCCCATGGGCTCAGCTGTTTGGTGACTGGAGCCTCCTTTAGCTGCTCCACCAGGATCTTGGAGTACTTGCGTGCCTGGCTGAGGATCTTCTCGTGTTTATAGGCGGGAGGGATGGTTTCTGGAGAGTCCAGGTGTTTTTTGGCTTGGAACTCGACATCTCTCTTCTGCATAGACGTATTTACCTCCCAGACCACTTTGAGGAGGGGTTTGACATCCTCCTCATCGAAATCCTCCATCTCAAACTCCCAGAGCTGGACTCGCATTGACTGCTTGCTGTCCTCTATTAACAGGTCAGTCATTGACTCAGCCGTGAGCTGAGGTGGGAGCTGGCCCTTCTGTTGAATCCTTAAAAGCTCGGTCACCACAGCGACCTTCACTTTAAAGGACTGGCTGTGCCAGCAGATCTGCATGGCACGATCATAGATTGGGGTTTCGAACAAAACCCTGATGGGTTTATAGAGACCTTTACTCCCCTCGATAAACTCCTGCTGATCTACCACTGTACCCCCCACGGATGGAATCATGAGTGGTGGGGTGGAAGGCAGTGGTGAGGTCCGTACCGCTACAAGGACACTTGAATGCTGCTTCTCTTCAGTCTTAATGCTGGCTGAGGTTTCTGGCTGCATCTCATTAGCTGAGTCTAGATCTTGGCCTTGCAGACCAACACCGCAGGGTTCTCCCTTGTAATCCACCAAAAGAGGTGAATTACTCAATTCCAGGTTTGGGTCTTGGATGTGCTGCTCAAACACAGCCTCACCCCTCAGGACTGAATCCAGGTCTAGAAGTTCAGCTGGGGGGCCACAAAGAGGCTGTGGTGACAGCGTCACAGCAGCGAGGTCAGTTGAAGGCTCATCTGGCACATCCTGACTGGAGCCAGAACGGTAATCAGGAACAGCTGATCGAGGCCGTGGAAGGGGGACCGCGTTCTCCTCTGGTTCTTGGTTGTGCTGCTCATCAACAATCCAACCCCCCAGGACTGAACCAGTAAGAACGGGTTCAGCTGGGAGGGTATCAGCAAGTTGTGGTGATGGTGACAGTGTCAGAGCAGCCAAGTCTGGAACCTCTTGGCTTTGGTTTATCTGCTTGACCAAAACCTCACCCCCCAGGACTGAATTCATGTCATGGAATTCAGCTGGCGGGGCATTTTGAAGCTGTGGGGACAGCGTGTGAGCAGCAGGCTGTGGGGCTGGTGAAAACTCCGTGTCACCAGTGAAGGCTTGAGGTGGAACAGTGGGAGTGTTTGGCTTAAACAAACCACACACCTGCTTCACTGTTACATTGGTGATGATCTGAAGCACCTCAGCCTCAAAGTTGTGGAGCTTCTTCTTGAGACAGTCAGCTGGGTATCTGTGTCTCACCTCCTCCTCGATGGTGCTGGTCATGTGGTCTCTGACAGGCCGAGAAAAGGTGGCCTGGTGGAGCGTGGTGGACAACGATGAGGAGACTCCATCCAAGACGGCTTTTGTCACACTAACAGCCATCCCAGAGAGCTTCTGGGAGGGCATCTCACTGGGGTTGGTCTTTTTGGGCACCCAAAGTGCCTGCAGGACTTTGGGCACCACCTCCAGGACAACCTCCAATGGGCTCAGCTGTTTGGTGACTGGAGCCTCCTGTAGCTGCTCCACCAGGATCTTGGAGTACTTGCGTGCCTGGCTGAGGATCTTCTCGTGTCTATAAGTGGGAGGGATGGTTTCTGGAGAGTCCAGGTGTTTTTTGGCTTGGAACTCGACATCTCTCTTCTGCATGGACGTATTTACCTCCCAGACCACTCTGAGGAGGGGTTTGACATCCTCCTCATCGAAATCCTCCATCTCAAACTCCCAGAGCTGGGCTCGCATTGACTGCTTGCTGTCCTCCATTAACAGGTCGGTCATTGACTCAGCCGTGAGCTGAGGTGGGAGCTGGCCCTTCTGTTGAATCCTTAAAAGCTCGGTCACCACAGCGACCTTCACTTTAAAGGACTGGCTGTGCCAGCAGATCTGCATGGCACGATCATAGATTGGGGTTTCGAACAAAACCCTGATGGGTTTATAGAGACCTTTACTTCCCTCGATAAACTCCATGTTAAATCAAATTCTGGATCTCACGATACAGAAACGATAACACAGTAGTGCAAAAACAAAGCGATCCCAATAATTCGCAAGCGCAACACGACAGACTTGAAAGCAGACCGATCGGTTTGAAGCTCCAGGGTCAAATGAACAAATGTATTTGAACCAGTTTAAACCAGTTTAAACCAGGGACTTTCCAAACCAAATCCATGGCCCTGTGATGTCAGTGTTCTAAACCTCAGAGTCTAGAACTCATGGTTTACAACTCTTGTCACCATGGCAACATAACATGAAAGATCAACAGTAGTTACACCTAGCTTTAAACCCTCAGTTATTGGCCCTTATAATGATAACAACTGCCAGTGCAGAGCTACACACAATATTAGAGCATTTTTGTGCAGACAGTTCTCCACAGTAACAATAGCTGCCACCTGTGTCGCTTAGATGCAGTATAGCAGCAGTTTTATCAGAACTGGACTAGTCTCCTAGCAGAAAGGATGTCTTTGCACTGTTCCCAACCAGCCCTGGCATAAGATTTATCCACCAACATGCTCCATTGTTCATAAATTCCAGCTGTGCCTATCTGTTAAGCTCAGGCCTACTATTGTTCTTACGCTTTGATTGGCCCACAATGAGTGTGACAGTCAGAATGTGCATCCAATCAACTTCAGAGAATTTTTTGAAAAGTCCTGCCTGAAGTTTCCCAGATGGATTAGAAATAAATCCTACGCATTTGATAGTCTATCTGTCGTGTTAGGTTACTTTCAGTCTTACTCTAAAAAACTACACATATGCTTTAACTTGACCCATCAGTAATTAACACTTACAGACCTATCAACAACCTTCCTGCATCAGTATAATGATTGGAAAAAGCTGTCTACAATTGCAGTTACCTCACCTCCCATAATCTGTATGTTTACCAATCAGGTTTCAGAATCAATCACAGCACTGACACTGCATTCTTAAAAGTAATCAAAAATCACAACATCCTACTACATCAACTGGAACATTACTTTGGCCTATCCGGATCCACCCTTCAGTGGTTCAAATCCTACCTGAAAGAAAGAACATTCTTTATATCACTTATCCAGTTTTACATCTGACAATTTCAGCATTGATTGTGGGGTGCCACAAGGCTCAGTTCTTGGACCACTGCAGTTCAGTCTAGACATGACACCCCTTAGTTTTATCATACAAAAAAACAAAACAAAACAAAACAACAAAACATCTCCTACCTATGCCGATAATACTCAGCTATATGTTTTATTTTACCTTAATGATGATAGTCCTGGACGTAACCTAGTAAGATGCATTGATTAAATTAGCAAATGAATGTCTAATAACTGTTTATACCTGAACAAAGTCAAAACTGAAATCTTGATAGAAGGCCCACAAAAACCAAGGCAAGAGTTCATCTCCATGTCATTATCATTTCCCCTAAAGCACAGTGAGCACGTCAGAAATTGAAATTGGTGTCATAATTGGTTCTAATCTGAACTTTCAAAATCACAGAACAGCTGTTACAAAAACAGCATTCTACCACTTGAAAAACATTTCTAAACTGAGGTTCTTCATGTCACAATCTGACTGAAAAACTGGCCATTTTTTTAATCTTCTGTGGCATATTGAGTTTACATTTGTATGAAATGTGCTATATAAATAAAATTGATTTGAATTAAATTTAGCTGACAATATATATCAATATATTATTTTACTCTGTCTTGGCAAGAGAATAAGTAAGGTGTGGTTGTTCTGTGAAGATCTAGCATTATTCGTGACTTTACTCAGGACAAAAATCTCTAAAGCAGCCAAAATTTACCACTGGAAACAGTCATATAAAATGTATGCATTTATGTCCTCCCTGGGCTTCTGTGATGATACACTTTTTAATAGGGATGCATAGACACATTAGTGTTTCAGTGCCCAACCCTTCCTCTCCCTAAGAATGAGAAAGTTGCACAAATGCGGCATTCCCCTTCAGGAACACATCAGAGGTCATTTTCTGTGTACTGTGGTAACTTTTGTATGTTTTCCCATCATCAGAGTCATCTCTTAGACCTTTGCTCATCTAGCCTCAGAATAAGACTCAAGGGTATGACAACAGACAGTTACCATCACCGATATCTGAAAATGCTCTCTGATGACTGTTCAGGCCTCAGCCACAGCTGTGAGGGTGTGACAGCGTGGTCGAGGCTGTGGTTTACTGTAAAGAACTGATAAAGGCCGGCCTTGATGCTGACACACAGACACCTGCTGGGATGAGACATATGCTGTTCAGCGAAATTCACCCAGACACTTCTGAACATTACTGACTGATGTGCAGTTTGAGCCTTTTATAACAAACAAGCAGCAACACTTCCACAGAATTTGAAGTTTGTGATTCTCTGGGAGCATGTAGTCATGCCATAGGGTCTGTTTTTATTCCAGCTGTGATGTTTGGTTTGATGATGACCATGTGTCTTCAGCCTGTGAGCAAACCATTAGTCTAAATTCAGACATTCTTCAGTGACAACACCCCATCCTTCAAGGAAATATTAGATCAAATTAACAGCTTAAACAGCCCAGCATCTTCTCTGCACAGAGTGTTCTCTTCAATTTAGACTTAATACTTTCACATTTTTACATACATTTTTAAAAAAACATTATTTAAAACTTGTAATTCTGGGATTTTTTGTGCCTTTATTGACAGAGATAGGGTAGTAGATAGAGTCAGAAACAGATTTAAAGAAAGGGAAATGACATGCAGAAAAAGATTTTTATATATATATATTTTTTTAATTCAACTTTATTTGTAAAAAAGTCTGGCAGCTACATTCATGAAATAACCACATTGCAAACATTGCGAACTTCAAACTACAAACATTTAATAATAAGACAAAGAAAAAGACTTGAGGTCTTATCTGGGTTCAAATTATGCATAGACCGATTTCAGAAGTAGATACACGAATGGTGGCTTGCTCTAGCACCATTAGCTCTAGCTTAAGTAAACATAGCTATGCTAGCTACATGATCAAGATAACTATTTAAGTCAATGTAGCTAAGTTAGCTTTAGCAATGTTAGCTTTAGCAGATGTAGCTAAAGCTAACATAGAAATGTAGACAATGTACCTACGTAGTTTTTTATAGCTAGTTTGTGGGCTTAACTTTAGCTATGTTAGCTATATAGCATCGTTAGCTACATAGCTCTGTTATCTATGGCTATGTTAGCTTTAGCAACGTGGGCTTTAGCAAATATAGCTAAAGCTAACTTAGCTATGCAGATGACATAGCTATGTAGCCAACATCAGGGCTTTGTGAGATTTAGCTCACAAGGCTATGTAGCTAATGTTGCTACATAGTTAGCTACATAGCTCCATTGTCTATGGCAAAGTAAGCTCAAGCAATGTGTGCTTTAGCAAATGTAGCTAACGCTAACTTAGCCACGTAGATAATCTAGACACGTAGCCATTGTAGCTGCTTTTTTTGTGAGCTTAGCTTTAGCTGTGTGGAGTATTCTCATGGAGGACAAGCTTTTTTTCCCTTTTAGCAGACTGACTTCATTGCTTTATTAATCATTTTATAATCAGATTTTGCAGGTCAGATTTTAAACTTTCAACTTCTGGTATCCTAACCATTACCTTAACCCTTACCCTAAACCTAAACAAAAATTTATTCTGATTTTATTTCATAGTTTTAAAGTGTATTTGCGTATATGGCATCTCAGATGAGTGGTCTGCAGCCAGACTGTTTTGTAATAAACTCTGGTGTTGATTCTTGTTTTAATTCAAAAGTTGTGCAACCAACAACAGTATGAATGAGTAAGCAATATACAGAACTTTAAACATTTATTTTATATCAACAGTCAAAAGGTTCTTAAAACTGAAATAGAATATCGATGAAAATAATTGTGTGTCTTTTATAATAGAAAATAATGCATTTTTTCATGAAGTGCTTACAACCAAACTGCCATACAAAGATTAAAGTATAAAACAGTCTAAAATGTTTAAACCAACCAAACTCTCTGACAGAACATCAGAAAAATGTGCAAACAAATTCAAGACTCTTGTATGTCAGTAAACAAGTGGGTCCTAAGTGTTTTTAAACCTCAATTAAACATTTCTGTCCTCAGCGGTCTTCTTTCTGATTGTGTTGATATGTCTCCTGCAAGCCCAGTGGCTGTGCAGTCATGAAAGTGTTCGATGGAGTCCGTTTAATGGAGCATCAGCATTTACTGGTCATAAGAATTTAAAATCACCTTCAGGTCAAAATGTCTTTTTGGGCTTTGCATCTTTATTTGTAAGGACAGCTTACTATTTGTAAGGACAGAGAAATGGGGAATATAAGGAGAGAGAGTAAAGCAAAGTATGTAACAAACAGCACAAGGAATAGGTTTGGATCCTGTGACCAGTCCGTTGAAGACTGTGGCTTAGTATAAGGGCACCTGCTCTAACTGACCTAAACTGCTGCTCCCTTAGGGTCTGCTCCAATGTAAGAAGGGAGCCAAAGAAAGGAAGCCAGCACCAGATTAATATGCAAAACTCGGTCCTGCTTTGGAGTATCTCCTAACAGCTTTTCCATTGTGTCCAGAACTGAGCCTCACTCCTAAAACATGGATGCTGTAGTGTGCAACTTATAAAGGCACCATCTGTTTTTTTTCCAGTTGAAAATCTTGATGAACTCATAGTGGCTGATTTAAATATATTAAAAACAAGTTATTTTACAATAAAGTGTAGCTTTTTTAAAGTAAAATGGAGAAGAAATATCCATGACCCAAAAAAAGAACAGTACAAAGTCAAAAATTGAGACCTAATTCAGTACTTTTTTCGTTATATTCATTAGTTTGTTACAGAAAATATTTTGACTATCACCAACATTCAAGAAAGCAAGTGTAGAAGGAATTCTACAGTTTAATCCAAGTGTTTATATTTTTCGTGAGTAAAAGATTTTTTTATGGCAAGTACTTTGTCTTTTTTTTTTTCAAGATAGTCAAGTATAAACTTAATTTTCTAAAAGTTAATAACAACCAAAGATAGGCCAAGGAGAGAAAAGTAAATGGTAGACAGAATAACATATTTCTCGATGTTTTTTTAAGATCTGATGATCAGATCACCAATTTATTTCTCTAATAACCACATTTTTTTGCTTGTACTCTTTTTTTGTCTCTTGAGTAAAATATGCATAAAAACAAGTTATTTTAACACATTTTACCTTTTTTAGGGAAGCACAATATTACCAGCATGATATCTGCAGGTATGAGCTTTAAAAGTAAGACATTGTATTAGCAGATATGAACATTTCTGTCAATATTTACAACTGATATATAGGCTGTAAACATTGCCGTATGCACATTTGTGGAGTTTAAGGCAGGACCAACAGAACTACATTGCCAATAAAGAGTATTCACCCCTTGGATAGTTTACCCTTCTACTGATTTTATAAATCAATCATGGTCAATATAATTTTCCCAAGCCATAGTTCTCTTGTAGACTGAATAAAATTGTCCTCCATATTTTGCTGCATTCATTTTACCCTCTACCTTTACATGCCTTCCATGCTGGTTGCCAAGAATTATCCCCACAGCATGATGCTGCCACCACTGTGATACACAATGATGTGTTTGTGGTGATGTGCAGGGTTTGGTGTCTGCCAGTTGCATCTTATCTGATGGCCAAAAAGCACCGTTTTGGTCTCATCGGACCAAAGAACTTTTCTTTCACTTGACCATGGAGTCTCCCACATGTCTTTAGGCGAACTCTAGCCGATGTTTGATTTGAGTTTTCCACTCTTCCATAAAGCTTTGACTGGTGAAGAACCCAGCCAACAGTTGTATGCAGAGTCTCTCTCATCTCAGCTGCTGAAGCTTGTAACTCCTTCAGAGTAGTAATAGGTGTCTTGGTGGCCTCTCTCACTAGTCTCCTTCTTGCACGGTCACTCAGTTTGTGAGGATGACCTAATCTAGGCAGGTTTACACATGTGCCATATTCCTTCCTTTTCTTGATGATGGATTTAAGTGAACTCTGGGGGATGTTCAAAATCTTGGAATGTTTTTTATCCATCCCCTGACTTATACTTTTCTTTGAGTTGATTGGAGTGTTCTTTTGTCTTTATGGTGTAATGGTAGCCAGGAATACGATTAACCAGTGACTGGGCATTCTTTATACTAAAGTCATTTTGGGCACATTCACTGCACTCAGTGATCCCTATTTGACTGACAGTGAGACTACTAGCACCAATTGTTTGGACCTCTGTCGAATTAGGTCAGTCACTTTAAGGGGGTCATTTATGCAGTCAGGTATTTTAAGTAACATTTTTTCATTTCATTGACATTACTTTGTAGAATTCTGCACTTTGATATGAAAGAGGGTTTTTCCAAAAAGCCGAATTATATTGACCATGATTGATTTATAAAATCAATAAAAGGGTAAAACGTCCAAGGGGCTGATACTTTTATATTCTTTGATGGCAGTGAATATCAAGTTTTGTCTAAGTGTTTTTGTTCTTTGGTTTTTAATTATTTCCTCTCCGATTTGACTTAGAAACATCCGGCTTTGAGTGTATATAATACAGTCGAGGGAGGACTCCTTGGTTTGTTGATAGAGGAGAAAGGTAACAAAAAGAAGAGGCTGTGTGTGTATGTGGAAGATCAGTGGACCAGTGTTGTGTCTGACACATGAAGCATGGAGATGTCCGCTCTCCCACAGATCTTTTTTCTCCGCCTCTTATCAGCGGCCTGATATGCTTCACTTTGAAGATGTGAGAAGAGAATTAAAAACTGATGATTGTTGTTTCTCAAGTCTGTCGCAGGAACAATGACCATACTGTTAAAAGCTGTGTTTGATATACACCTCAAGAGGAAGAGTTGACTTTATGTATAGTCAGAAAGTTTCCAAATGTATCTGTGTCTGTATGGAGGCATGAATGATAAGCTGCAGTGCGTCTTTGTTTTCTCAAAGAGCAGAAGCCTGGCTGTCACAAACTTCCAAACACAGCTCTGAGAAAGTAGCGAGGGAAGAAAGAGGAATATTGTTCTGCTTGTGTTTTGTTTGAAATTGTAACCATTTCCTAGAGGCCACAGGCAGATAGGGGAAATGATGAAACGTTACAACACACTGTTCTTTGGTTTGTTATCTGTTTGTTTCCATGCCCACGCAGAAAAGTGAAGGACTGAGCCTTTTTTTATGCCACTGTCAGCACTTAAAAATCACACCTGTTGCTCTCTTGCAGCTGTTTTGATGCTGATAACTTATAAAAGGGAATAAATCAAGCTGCTTTTTAAAGAACAAGCTCAACAAACTGTCCTCAGACGCAGTAGCATGAATACCGATGTTTATTAAAACGGAAAAAGTCATTTCTTCTTCACGTGTCCTTCCCTGCCAGGTCACACGTCTGCACAGTTTATCAAGCGTCTCTCTGGCTGAAACAAAAGCCTTCTCAAATTTCCTCTAACGCATCTCGCTGTAGAAAGTTAACGTCTTGTGTATTTCTTGTTAAGGGTCACAGGCAGTATTGACCATTACCCTTCCTCCACACAGCCCTTGTTGTTGTTTTAAACCCTGAGTTAACCAGAGATTGATCTGAAGAATGGGTGTATTCGGGGACCGCCATCCGTCATACAGGGGGCTGAAAGGGTTGTTTTCTCCCGGCCCCGTCACCTTTGATGAATCCCTGCTAAAGACTCCGCTGGGGAAGGCACAGCCAGCATTTTCTTGGCTCAGACGCACTGAATTTTCCTTCACTCTCTCTGTTTTTTTGGCCCAATACTTTCAATTGTGCCACAACCTTTTGTACATGCAGTACATTATTTTAGATGTTGTTTGTTTGTAGTGGGTGGACCACGGAAGGTTTTTCAATAGTTTTGGGAGAAATGAATTATCTGTGCTACTATTTTTAAGCCAGTTAGACATCCTCTGAATGACTGGGTGTTCCTCTGGGGTGCTGCTCTGCCTTTGCACCACTTTATTTCCCAGAAAGAAGTAAAAGTCAGAGAGCACTTTATCTTCTCCAGGACTATAAAACACTGATGAATCTGTGTTTGGCCTCTGGTGACATTTCCAGGGTTATGACCATTGTATCAGATGTCAGACCCTTAGATCTGCATGCGTTTCCTTAATATTTGCAACCTCTTTAAAAACTGTAAAAGTGAATGCACACAGTTCAAACATTTTAAGGCCTGTGGCATCACCACAGTAGAGGTTTGTTTCTGGCCTCCACCTGCTTATAAAGATGGCTGGTCCTGTGCAAACATACGGAATCCTCACTATCTAATCTCATTGTTATCATTACATTAAACAGTGCAGCAAATAGCTGCAGCAAGTATCCCAAGAAAGCAAAGAATAATGGAAGAATACTGCAACACACAGTGTGTTCCAAATGGCATACTTCTGTACTACATACTAAACATTTTGAGTGGAAAAGTGCACATAGTGCATTCACACTGAAAGATATACTCAAATACAGTGACTTGTCCCGCCTCAGTGAATGCCATATTGATGACGTTGAGGATATTGTACTGTTAGTATGCTAGTGTGCTAGCTAATGTTAGCATTTGCTAGCAAGCTAATGTGTTGCTAGCAACAGCAGCAGATTTTACTCAAGAAAAGTGCATCAATGCCAAAATAAATTAATTTTCTTTCAGCAAATAATGTAGTGAGTGAAAAAAACTGTCAAATTTTGGTTAAAATCGCATAATGTCTGCTCATAACTGCATCTTAAAGTGTAAGTAAACCCCCAGATCAGAGCTAACTCTGCCCACTTCAGACTTTTGAAAAATGCACAAAAAATGGGCAGTTTGGTACAGAGAGAAGAGAAGGGAAAAGGACGAGGTTTTCCAGATGAGGTGGGAGTGACAGTGGCGCCTCCTTGCCAGAAGGTGACACAGAATCCTGCAGCACTGGTGCCTCATAGCGATCTTTTAAGGTGGAGGATTTTTCCCCTCCAGAGTCCCCTGCAGCAGACTGTGGAGTGGTGGCAGACCGTGTTGGTCCTGAGCACTACCTGTTTGGGCCGTTGGCTCCACACCGGGGTTACTAAAGCCGTAGCTCTCAGAGCCGAGGCAGTGCAGGAGAGGATGGGAAAGTTCTACCTTTTATATAAAGTTTGTGATGTAGGAACCTACTGACGTCACATACTCCGCCTTTTCAGAGAATATTTCAAAGTAGATGTCCAGCTTAGCTGATAAAAAGCCATAAAATGCAGATTTTTATCACTTTGGGTCAAATGTCAGAAATAACGCTAGCAACACTCTCTCTTCTGTAGATTCTGTGAATACCTTCAATTACAACATTGACATAAAGAAAAATGTGTAATTCTAGTGTCAGGCTCTGTTGCTTTGTCATCGTGTCAGTGTCTTTTTATGCCGTGTTTTGCCTCCTGAATCTCACCCTCCTGTCATTCAGGGAAAACCATCATAATGTGAGGGACATGTGTGCATATGAAATTCTGTAAGGGCAAACTTTCCTGAAATTTTACAGAAGTGATTATATGCGTGAAAACAGCTGTCCAGTGATATTGTGCAATAATGACTGACGCTTCCTCAGCAGTGAGCCAGCTGATTTCATCACTCGTACAGCGACTGTAGACCTCTCTTTCTCTGCTCTTGTGTCCCATTGTCCTTCTCTATCTTGCCAGGCCCTCCCCCCTCTCAGCCATCACTTTTCTTAAGTTGAATCAGGGGTCACCGACGTTCGGTGGAGTCCTAGACTCATATTCCAGATGGTGACGACAGGAACAAGCTAGCACTCTTCACCTCTCAGCATCCTTATCCCTGGTGGTTTCTGTCCCAAATCACAAATCTACTGTAGATTTGTAACATATTTTCATTTTGAAATGAGTGTTCGGCTGAAGAATATAAATGAAATCACTTTGTCAATGACATTCAGTAGTGAATAGCTTGTTATGATCCACCTTTTATGGTGAGAACAGAAAAGATGTCCAATATCAAATAAATTCAGAGGGTTGTTTGAATTGAAAGACAGTAGACGATAGATTTGTGCTGCTTTTGTTCTTCCTCCCAACCCCTGTAAATAAAAATCTTGTACACCAAGATTAATCCCCTAAGCAGAAGAAGGGCTTCTATTGTTACAGGATGTTATCTTTTTCTTTTATCCAAGAATAATCCATTAACAAAACTAGCTTTTCAAATCATTAAGTCTCTAGTAAGATGTTTTTACTCAATTACTAAGTAACTTGTGGTTGTATAAAGATATTATATTAAGCTTTATCTAAAGCAAAGATTAATCACAGCAGCAGAAATAAATAATAAATAATAGCAAAATTCTGAAAATACAGAAAACTGTCATTCATTAAAAGTTAGAACCAGAAACACAGATTTAACCCTTAGGGGAAAATTCAGACTATCTGGAGTTAAAATATTGTAGAAATATGAGTACAATAGGATACAAGAATTAGAAAAATAAACAAAAGGTAAATAAAATATCAAAAAAGACATGCAAAGTACAATTACAACCACAATTCCAAAAAATTGGGGCAGTTTAAAATGTAAATAAATACAGAATGCACTGATTTGCAAATCTCATAAATCCATATTTTATTCACAGTCCAACATAGATGACATATTAGATGTTGAAAGTCAGACATTTTGCCATTTCATAAAATTAAAAGCTCATTTTGAATTTGAGTACAGCAACACATCTCAAGAGAGTAGGGACGGGGCAACCCAAGATGGAAAAGTAGGTGGTAGGAATGACAAATAGCTGAAGGAGCATTTTGTGACTTATTAGGTTAATGTGACTGGGTATAAAATGAGCTGGCTTGCATGTAGTCCACATCTTTCATCAATAGAAAACATTTTCTAGAACATTGTCGTAGAAAACACATTCCCAGACGTAAACAGATTGTTGTTAAAAGAAGAGGGGATGCATTCACCCAGTTAAAAAATGATGAAAATGATAGGACTTTCTACACTCCTGGCCAGGAGACTTGCACTATTTAAATGGAGAGATAGATTTCCTCCAGCTTTGACCACATGGCTCAGAGACCTCGTGTATCATGAGAAAAACCACAAGAGAATGTGCAGGCAACTTTTATACCATATGGCAACCAGTCCTCTGTATGTATGTATTACTGTATCTCTTGGATTTTAAGAATATTTCTAAGTTTAGTTGCTCATTCACACTGATTGTTGAAGTTTAAAAATGTGTTGATGACTATAAATGGTGTAATAGGGAAGGGTTACCTGCACTTTAAAACTGAACAAGTTGCAACTGTTCAAAATCTTTGTTGAAACTGATTAGGTCTAAGTTTTTGAGTAGATTTCTTCAGTAGTCATTACTTGTACAACATACATCAAAGTCCTCTTCCGCCATGTTCAGTATACTATCCGTTGTACTGCATATTATAGCCGCTCCCCACAGGTGTGAGTGTCTAATAGCAAAAGGCATTCTGGGAAAACTCTGCAGATTAAGGGATTATTGTCAGATAATTTGAGAACAATGAGTATGTGTTGATGCAAATAAATTCCCTGAATTTCCCATGAATGTACCTAAAATGTTCAAATCCCTTCCAAAGTAAAAGAAAAAAATCTAATAAAACTACAAATAATTGGCAGAAAACAAACACTACGTCTAATCAGAAACATCAGGTATGTAAACATGAATAGGAGGTTTAAACAATAACAAATGTGAATAGGAGTAAAACATATGAACAACATTGGTATGTATAAACAAGAAAAATATAGACAAGAAAAAACTAAAAACAGCACAGATACTGCTGAGTATTGCATCCTTTAAGAAAAAAGGGGCAAATATTTTCCCATAAATAAAACATTATGGATGTGGATGGTGAGATAAGTTCCTGTTTTCAGTGATAATCTGGATGTTAAATGTCGAGAGTCAGACGGAGCATCTGACCTTCAGAGGGAGGCGATGTCGGATCTTATGGGCACGGGCAGGAATGACTTCCTGTGGCGATCTTTTATCAGTATGGAATTTGTTTTATCTTTATAAAAATAACATTGTTATAGTTCTGAACTAAACTTACACCGTAACAAAATAAATAATGAATGTTCTGCACGTGCACAGCATAGGACTGACTACAAGTGCATCTACTTATATATTTGTCAATTATATAACTTTATTGTATGATCAAAGTTTTGCTTTTACTCTCAGAGCTAATACCATTAGCTGCTCAGCTGTAATGGTGGTTACACACTCTATTTTTTAAAAGGCCTGTGAAAACAAGCGTTTAAAGAAAGGAAAGTCTGGCTGTTGTTCTGACAAATACAATAATGTTAAAAGATCCACAGCAGCTGCCTTAAATTTATAGACATATTCTAAGTGACTGCATTCCTCTGCAGCTCCACATAGAGTTAAGTTGGAGTTAAGGTCAAAACCTCTATCTCTTCAGCGCTCACACACACACACACACACACACACACACACACACACGGAAAACTCCCCCTCTTTGACTAATAAATAATTATCCCTTTGTGTGATGTGGCTTTCCTCCAAGGACGTGTGTAGTTTATGCGAGTTACTTTCAGTGAAAACAGAACAGTCTCCAACACGGGGGAAAACCCTGATCTGTTGTTTTATCATTTTTACATCTTCAGTAATAATTCTTTTATCTGTACATTCAATAAGAGATCCAATTAGACTATTGTTCAAGCTTTTCCCTTTATCGTCTGATTTACTGCATTAAATAGACTGAATTTTAACCCATTAAAGCCTGAAAACACTGATTATAGTCAGAAAATTCTAATTTTTGGGGACTGAAATGATTATTTAACTTTCTACTGAAATCCAAAAAATCAAAATTTCCGTAAAATTTAACATAT
The DNA here is from genome assembly GCF_018320785.1 of Cheilinus undulatus. NCBI lineage: Eukaryota > Metazoa > Chordata > Actinopteri > Labriformes > Labridae > Cheilinus > Cheilinus undulatus. The sequence continues at coordinate 17,539,225 of NC_054865.1, forward strand.
ATATTTTTTATATCTTATTTCATTCATTAGGTGTTTTTGGTAACTGACAATCCACTTGAGGGCATTTTTTATTATTTATCTGGTTGTATTTAGAAGTTTCTTTTGAGTAATTTATTGATCATATTGATTAGATAGAGGTATCATAAAAGTATGTATCATATATGATACAACAGGCTTTAAGGGGTTAACATGAGAAATGACAAATGACAAAATATTTCAAAGATATTTTGGCATGATGTTTGTTACTCAACAAGTTTTGGCCTCTTTTGTCATCCATTCCATTGATTTTGTTGCCACATGTTTTTGGTAACTTGTGTTGAAAGTGGGTGATTTTCAGAAAACAGATGAGTCAGAAGAGTCAGAAATGAGGAACGTCTTTGTGGATGTTGGGTCAAAGGTGCACAGAAAACAAAACAACGCGTTTTTGCTGTTTTTATATGTTATTATGCTTAACATCAAAACAGCCAGTGGGTAATCTTTATCCGTCATTAGAATGCATTGATTTTCATTAATAGCAGTGATCAGGAGGAATTATTTAACCACAGACAATGAACAGCTCATAAACCACAGAAAGAGGCCTAGATCACTGTTGGATGATGATCTTTCACATCCAAAATCAACTTCCTAAAATTTCACTAACATCAGATTTTACCTCTCTCAAAGCATTGATCAAAGCTATTTACATTTCCCACTGACCAGTCACCTTTTTTTTCCTGTGGTATCTTTGTTGAAGGTCGATCTATGTGAGAAGGTGTTTTCATGTCAAGCATATTGTTTATCTACTGGGTGAAATAAAGCAGAGTGGAACTCAGTGGTTTCATATGGGGATTACCCAGATGACGGTTCCAGGTGTAAATGGACATTTTTAAAATTTGGACTTATGCAAACAATTTCTAACAACCTGTACTACAAAACTTTTAGGAAAAGTCAATGTCTGACAGACTTTAAAATTTTATCAATATGAAGTTAGGCACTATTTAATAACAGCCCCGGGTAAATTTAACCCATGGTGATTTTTGTGTTACAGTAACCAGAATTTCAATTGATAAATATTCAGAATTTGACACAAACACATACATGCACTTGGAAGTAAATATTAATTTGTATCAAGTCTGTTTAAAAAAGTAGAAACTGTTGTATTTTGTGATAAGGACCTTTGTCAGTCAATAAGAACTGGTGTCAGCCATTCAAAGCTGTACGTACAGTGCAGTCCTTTTTCAGATGATGGACCAAGAGCTTGCCAAGTATGATTTAAATTCCCACAAAAGTTCTGGAGATCCTGTAAAACTCCCTTAATAAAGAGATTCCCAAATCATTAAAAAGGCCCCCTAAATTCCCCCCAAATTTCCGAGGCATTACCAAAAGTTTGGTGAAATTCAAAAATGTCCTAAAATATTCCCAAAAAACTCAGAAAAAAAGCCAATAGATTCAGATATAATTTTCACCAAAATTTCCCTGAGAATTCCTCAAAAGTTAAAATCAAATTCCCCAAATTTCTGACAAAATTCACAAAAATTTACAAATAACTTACCCCCAAATCCCTTGGAAATGTATGGGAAACAAATTCCCACAAATGTACAAATGGATATCTCAAATTCTCAAAAAGTACTGAAAATTTTCTCATCCCACTTCTCCAGACATTCCAAGCAAATAACTTACATTTGTCTGGAAATTCTGGACAATTTTCTATAAAATCTAGTGGCAGAATTTACTACTATGTTGTAGGAAAGTCAAAATGTAACCTTGTCCTCATGTGTGCATGCGGGTCTCAGGAAGTTATCGTTCACTTTAAATAGTGACAGGCTGAACGTATGGCTAAATAATCTGGCATTGTGATTTGGCTTGCATGATGTTTTTTAAGTTCTCAATCTTATGTATTTTAATATACACATATTTTTTTATACGCAATAAGTCATTCTATATTATAACCAACACAATATTAGAAAGATTTAACATAGAATATTCTTTCCTGTAGGCCAGGCTTATATGTTTGGATGGCATACCATGATGCATAAATCAGAATAGATTACATAGCTTTGATTGCAGGGGTAGATTTAATGTTTTTCAACTTAAAGCCTTGTAGCAAAAAACTGAAAACTGGAGCTGGACAATTTTTGAAAAAATATCTAACTGCGATTATTTTGGCTGACGTTGCAGATGCAGTGTGAATTGTTGTATCGTAGAGAATTATTATTTTAAAAAGGAAAAAATTACAGGGCACGCCAGTAGTCGAGTGGTTAAGGCACGCGCCATGTACGCAGGCGACCCGGGTTTGAATCTGGCCTGTGGCTCTATTTCCTACATGTCTCTCCCCACTCTCTTTCCTGTTTCTGACTCTATCCACTGTCCTCTCCGATAAAGGCATGAAAAAAGCCCAAATATAAATCTTTGGAAAAAAAGGAAAAAATTACAAAAGTAGGAAAAATAAGATTTTTGCAAGCTAATACTTGCATGATGTGTAGAGGACAACATCTCTGCAAAAAATGTATTAAATTGGATTTTGACACATTTCAGGTCAAAAAATTATTAATACTTACTACTAATAATAATACCACTAATAATAAAATTGCAGTAAGACATAAGCTTTCTTTTTTGGCAATAATAGTATTAGAGTGTGGATCTCCACCCAGGTTGTTCATGTAAACTTACAGCTCTTTAATAAAGTAATATACAACAGCTGTTTTAGGATGTGATGTGGAGTCATTATCTCTATGTGCTGCTGTGTAGTCAACAGAGGTGGAAATTAGGGGTGGGTAAAAATATCGATTAATCGATGCATTGCAATATCCCCCCCAATTCAATATCAATTCAGCAAATCCTCTGAATCAATTCACCTCCTGGCCAGTGGGGGTCGCTGTGTGTGTGATTCGCGTTGTATGGATAGAGGCCTTACTCGACCAAACAACCAACCATAACCATGTGTGATGTGAGGTTATGTAAGGTTTATCACAATTTCCAAGAGGAAAGAAATGTTAAGTTCACATGCACTTTACTTTTTTAGTGTTTACACAGAACTGTCATGTTTTTTACTTTTGTACTCCATATGCACAAATAGGTTATTATGGTGCAATTTTTTATTTTCAGATGTTTTATTGCTCAGAAATGTGAGGTGATTTACCACATATGTTCACATTGGCATGATAATAATTATTAAAAAATGTCAACAGGTTATTTGTGTATTTCTACTTCTTACTGAATTGACATTGAAGAATTTAAATCAATATCGAATCGCAACCTAAAGAATCGAAATCGAATTGTGAGGTTCTTAACAATACCCAGCCCTAGTGGAAAAAATCCAAGAGTATTGTACTCAAGTGAAAGTATAGTCACTCTGATTAAAACATACTTAAGCAGAAGTAAAGCACTGATTTCAAAATGTTCTCAAAAAACTACAAGTAACCAAAAAAACTACAATTACAGTAATTTGAGTAAATGTAATGAGTTACTTTTGACCCCTGTAGAAATCAAATATGTTGAGCACTTTTACCCACACCTCTATTACTTTCAAGCTGATATTTGTGGCGAGTTCATCCTTTGGCTCAGCTCTTATCTCAATTTCTGCACATTTAAATTAAGCCCCTCACTCCTCTGTGCACACTCTGCTGACACAAACACTGAGCATGAGCAACACTTGAACTTGCATAAAGAAAAAAAAAGCAACAACGGCTCATGCAAATTGCTACGTTAGTCAGAATCCCCCCTGATGTGTGTTATGTGTTGGCCAGGGCAGAGCAGGGGAGTCTTCTTCTTCTCCTTTAGCCTCCCTCCCTCGCTCCTCCCCCCTGTCCTCTGAGTTATTCACTATTTGAGCTTTCAGGAGAGGAAGGAAAGTCAGACAGTGTAGAGACAGAGGGACAAGGAGCTGTAGGCCCCAAACACTCCCACTCTTAAGACACCATACAGACAGGGAGTGTGAAATTTGGCATCCATCATCACTGCCAATCAGCCTCTATAACTATAAATTTAATCACTTTAGGAAAAAATGGCTCCTAATGTACAGTGTCACCCCTGATGTTTGTTTTTTTCCTCCTTTTTTAGACTTTCTGGATTTTTTAACCTCCTTGCTGCATCCTCTCCTGGAGTACCATCCCTCATTCTTTGGACTTTGACGACCCAGCTCTGCCGATGCTGACTGACCCGTGTGGAGCCATGTCCATGGGGTCAGACGTTCGAGATCTGACCCTCTTATCTCCAGCGCCTCCCGTGCCGTCCTTACCAGGAGCTGGCGGCGGCTGTGGGATGTCAGTTGCTGGTGGGGGACAGTGGACCCAGCTTTTGGACCTCCACTCGGGCTCTCCCTACAGCTCCCTACCCTCCCACCACTCCCTCATCAAGCAGGAGCCAGGATGGGGCACCGCCGACACCATAGAGGATCCTCACTGTGGACTCGGGGCCTTCACGGTACACTTCTCAGGCCAGTTTACAGGGTCAGGCCCGTGTAGAGTCGGGGCCTTTGGGGAGGCAACTCCAGGTCAGCCCAGGATGTTCACCAGTGGGACCTACCTGCCCGGCTGCATGGAGAGTCCTCCTGCAGCCAGGAACCAGGGTAAGCACGCTCATCACCAATCCCACCTCAATTTTCCACCACAAACCCATGAAATCCAGGGTGTCAGTGTGTCTCCATACTTCCTGCTGCATGCATTCAGGACACATCTCCATATTTAGGGTGTTGTGTCTCAGCAGGATGTTGTGTGCAGTACTGGGTCACCCCGTCCCGTGTCAGGAACGGGCTTGACAGCTTCCTGGTAACGCTCTGGCACTGATCCATACAGCAGTTACTTTTTGCAGAGGGGTTTTAAAGGGTGTGTACCACCAATGGATGTTTGGTATTTGCTGGTAAAGTCAGTGTTAAAGCATCATTGTGCTGCTACTATTTTACTAAATTCATCATTTTCAACCAAAGGTTAGATGGTTCATTTATTTAGTTTCTCTTGCTGTCATTGCTCATTTAATTCCTGGAAATTTTCAGAAAAATTAGCTGTTGTATCAGCTGTATTGATTCATTTTGTTGAATCAATTCAATTACAATGAAAAAACACCATTTCAATTTTGATTTAAAAATGCAAAAATCGGTATCATACCAATATGAATTCATATTTCTGTTTAAAAACAGTGTATTTGCAACAGAAACCTCTCATGCACGTATTTTACTTTTGTAGAAATAACATTGGAATAATTCCAAAGCCACACATTTTACATCTAAAGAGTAAAAGATTACTTTATTTGAGTTTATATAGCCCCAAAAAACATTCTTGGTTACCTTCATCCAGCAACTGCGGGTTGGACACCACTTAAGAAAAGGGTCTGTTTTGACCCAATGCTTTTTTTATTTGACAGTCTTAAAACTGTTTGAATCTAATTTAACCCCCTTTTAAAGGTACCATATGTACTGTGTATTGTGATATCTATGACATCTTTATATAAAGCTATTAGGAAGATGAAATTTAGAAAAATTTAACGTCTACTCTTGCGGATGAAGGTAGAAATTTGTCTCGACTTGCATGCCCAAATATGCGCCATTTAAAACACAATTTAAAAAATTAAACACACTTAAACCACAGCATGCACATAATAGAACACAATAAAACAAATATGATAGAGGTAATTGGGCTCAAACAGTGATAAATCAATATCCGTAATTTATCTACTTCGTTAAAATGAGCCTGAAACACTAAAACACTGTTGTATATTATGACCTTCTGTGAAGATTTCTTACTTTTTCTCAAAATAATAATAAAAAGGATAAAAACTAGAATAAAACGTGACTTACTAACATCCCTTCCCTGGATGTGCACAAAACACATCACTGTGAGTTTAGATGTTTTTTATCTGGACTGCTTTCTTGAATCAACTTTATTTCACTTTCCTGTCAAGTCTTATCCTCCATGTAATGACTCTGCTTTTACTGTAAACAGCGCTTGTCTCTGTTGAGCTTCATTACTCAGAGGTCAGAGCTTTAAACCTGCACGGGTCTGCTGCTGTAGCTTTAGTCCCTGATCAGGAGGTTTTGCTGCTCTGTGGAAAGTGTTTTTTTATGAAATAATGAAATGGCTTGTTTGGTGCTCTGTAGGGATTTAATTTAGAAAGTCTTATGAGTCATTTTTCTATGAAACGTTTCTACATCCCTCTGAGGCCTGACTCAGAATTGATCAGCCTGTTGCTGAACATGTGTCAGACCTTTTCAGTGACATTTTTAAGAAAAGCAAAATTAGAAAAACAGAAGTGTCATTTTTCCCCCTATCATTATAAAATGAGAATGTCAATGTGCTAAGAATGCACCTCTTTAATTAATGCAGTTTTATGAACACAATATTGCATTTAAAATCTCTTAAATCCACTATGCACCATGCTTTTTCCTTAGAGCCCCCCCTTCTTAAATCATAGACAAGCTGAGTCCTCACAAGACCCACACAAAAAATGATAAATGTAGGTCAAAAAATCAATTTACATTTTTTAAAATCAATAAACCCCTAAGAAAATAGGTCCACGTGTTATTTTATTAATAAAAAAAACCTTTGTATTAAGTATTTGATAGATATTTGTTATGATTCTGGTAAATATGTGGTGAAAATACATTTTTTGTTTATAACAAGCGAACAGTTCCAGGGAGGCACAGGATTCACATCATATATATGAAAGTTACATGTCATTATGTACATGGTTTTCTGTACAATATCTTTAAGGCAAAGGGTGCATAAAGAATAACCAATAATAATAAAATAATGCAGAATATATCCACCATAAAGTAGTCTTTTTGAGGCACAGTTTTTAGATCTAGGATACAAACCCTCTTGTAAGAACAGTGAAAAAATATTCAAACCAATGTATGACGGAAAGCGTTCCCATAGTCTACAGAAAACTACATTGTTACCTTGTAACCTACAGCACTGGTTCCCAACATGGGTACCCCAACGGGGGATGGACCCTGTCTGCTCTGAGGTTATCAAAATTAGATGTACATATATTTAAAAAAAAAAAAAAAAAAACAACTTGTTTAGAAACATAATGTATTAGAGCCACCCTTAGAAATTCTCAAAAATGAAGACAGTCTGTTATTTTATAGGCAAAAATGTTAACATTTTCAGGGGGGAAAAAAACCCAAAATTTTTGAGGTTAAAAATTTGTTTATTTACGAGAAAACAAAAAAATTTAAGAATTTCAGCGTTGAAATGTAAGCAATGTACAGGAAAATCTTCTAATTTCCAAGTCTGAAAGTCTCAAATTTTGACAATAGAAACTCAGGAATTTCAAGTTTTAAAAATCCTACATTTACAACTGTGTTCAGCCAAAAATTTACAAGAAAGCAAACTGAAAACAGTGGTTGGATTTTTGACTTTTTGACTTCATAATCTCAAAAATACTAAGTTTTGGTTACATAAAAAAACTTTTAAAGTAAAAAACATATGTATTATTTTCTAATAAATCACAGTTTTTTCAACTTTTGAATTTCGAGGTTTTTCTTTAAAAATAAATTGTGATTAATATTATTTGCTCCTAGATTGGCCCTTATGCACTGTCATGATAATGGATAGTCTACATAGATCTTTTGTCCAAAACACGTGCGTAGGCTCATTATGTTTGGAGTTTGTCAATGAAAACAGTTAAAATTGATGTTTAATTTTCCACCTGGTACCGATGGGGATTTAGCTCTTCTTAGATGCAAGTAGAGGGGCCATAAGGAAAAAGGTTGGGAACCATTGACGTACATGTTAAATTAGTGGTGGGCAACTGGCGGCCTGGGGTCCCCATGCAGCCCTCACTCTCACTCAATGTGGCTCTCAAGTTCATTTCAAATATCTAGAAATTGTAAAAATTGAGGAAATCACGATAAAATCTGCATGAAAACATGGAAAAATATACACATTTCTTTAATTATGTTGAATTACTAGTATATATGAGTTAAATTAGAGACATAAGTCTTAACTGTCTTAGAAATATGTATGCATCACTATAACAAAACCCTTTATACTGGTTTAAATTTTGTGACAAGCTGAACAAATTAAGCATCACTATCTGCATTTGCATAACAAAGCTAGGTATATGTTCCTTTTTAAAATAAAAGTAATTAAATTGTTTCATTGGGAGTATTTCACAATTTCACTACTGTCTGGTAGTGAGAATAAAAATGACGTGGCCCTCTCAGTAACCAAAGTTGCCCATCCCTAGGTTAAATAGCCTAACAAATCCAATTTTGATCATCTCAGAGCAGACAACGCCCCCCAGGTAGGGATTTGATGCTTTAAAATACCTGGCCTAAAACTTTGTAATATGCGTTTGATTGCCTAATCATAAGTACAACTTTTGATTTTGCTCATTTTTTCCCTCAGCATGATAATGACGCCATAGTGGCCGTCTTTCAGGCTTAGGCCCCCGTCTGTGAAACCAGCTGACTCCACCAACTCAATTTATTTATTCAGATCACGGCTCAAAGCACATCTTTTATTTTCTGGCCTTTAAAATAATTCAATATTCCTTTGATATGGCTTTATTTGTAATGTTATTCAAAGCTACTCTCTCTTTATCATCTTGTGTATTGTTACGGTTGTATTTTTTCTTTTTGCCTCGGTCTGTGAAGCACATTGTTCTGCTCATGTTGTTTTAAACAAATTTGACTTCATTTGACATTGTACCGGAAATTGAACGGATGTTAACTTGTCATCTCTGCTCTAACAGCATAGGGAGTTTTGCTTATTAGAAAAAACAATTCAAAACATTACTTTTTGTAATAATATGCTGTTTACATACACTCTTTAACAGCCCTTCAAAATAAAACTCCTCTATCTTTAATCTATCATGAAATTTAATTATCATAATAGAAAAAAAGCTAAATAATGACAGGATAAAACAAACATTTAGAATAGTTTGCAAGACCATTTTTGCCTACAGAAAATTTCGAAACAGATTTGGTGCTTATTTTTTAAATTTTGTGTTGATTTAGTCCGGATTAGTTTTGGTGAAAGGGCCCTCAAAGTGAATAAAAATTGAAAAGGTCATGTATTTGAAGAAAAACAAAACATTTTTACATGGCTTTGTAACATTCTTCTTCAACTCACCTTAATGCATTTCTCTCCAATAATGCTATAAATCACAATGCTCTCTGTTTCTTATAACTTTAATTAAGTTAGCATACATGCAATTCATCACTTCCCAGCCTCTTTTTTTTTTCACTGAGCACACTGCAGCAGCTCATCTCAGTCTTTCTGCGCTGCCTTTGCCAAATTTCTTTTTCCACCTGCCATAAATATTGCAACCACAAGGCCAAAGATAGATGGGGGGAAAAAGAACATGTTACAAGGAAAAGGGATTTAGTGGTTTAATGAATGTCTCTCTGTGGTGACCCTGCCAGAGACTAAGAGCCACTACCAGGGGGATTCAGATAACTGACCAGATAGACTGGAGACGCTGCAGACTTCACAAAACATTTACAGGATGGTGATCTAATGACTCCACCAGGCATAGGAGATTATTTAAACCCTCTGTTGCTTCCTATTTTTGTCCTCAGGTTATGGAGCGGTGAGTTTAGACAGCAACCCCAGCTATGGTCACACTCCATCTCATCACACCCCTCAGCTCTCCAGCCTGTCCTTCAAACATGAGGACACGCTGTCACCGCCAAACAACATAGGTAAGTGTCTGCGTCCTGACGCCACTGCACTAAATTGACTCGCAGACTGGAGGACTGTCATGTCACAGCAAGGTTATATAAGTAACCCGTTATTACAACAGAATCGCTGTCACCCAATGTCCTTCATCTGGCTCCATCTCTGCCTGCACTCACATTTGTTCACACACGTAGGCATATGCACTCTCCCTCTCGCTCTGTAAGCACATGTATGGTTAATGACTCTGATAACTGGAGGAAACTGCTTTATGTGACTCTGCTGGAATGTCAAAAACTGTCAGGGGAGTAATATAGTATATGAGGCTGAAAAGGACCACTGTTCCTGAGTGACCCACTCGCTCTTTAAAGGAGGGCTCTGCAGACAGAAATGTACAAATGTGGCCCTTTGAAAGATTTGTATTTATAAAGCATGATAGTTTCAGAGAGAGTAGAATTGAGACAAACATTATTGTAAGTAGTATTTTATTTTGGAGAGCAGGACTTCAAATTTTTTTACATGCTTTGTTTTATTTTGTTATAGATTTGTTTTTCTGGGGGGAATTTTATGCCTTTGTTCATAGAGGAGGACAGTAGACAGAGACTGAAATAGGGACAAGAGAGTGGGGGAGAGACATGAAGGAAAAGAGCCACAGGCCGAACCTGAATTGGGGCCGCTCGAGTACATTGGGCACGCCTTCACCTCTAGGCCAGGGGTCACCAACCTGAAGATCAAGATCTATGTTAGATCTTTTAGGCATTTCAAGTAGATCTTAAATACCAAATATGAACCACGTCTAATGTTATATTCCCACCAGCTTGCCTTTATTTGTGCGTATCTGAACACACAAATTTAGGGAGTTTACATGCTTGATTTTTTTCTAATTTACATGTTTAATTTCCTCCAGATGGCTTCAAATTGCATGTATGCAAGAACCCAAAAGATGCTAGAGAGGAGGAGCTTCCCTCTCCCACATCAGTCAGCATTTCAATCAGTTGTCAACAAACATGACTGAGCTTGACTACACTGATAGTGCTGAGTACTAGCCATGTTGCTAACTTGGTAGTAGATGGCTGAAATCAAGTAACAGACAAATGTTTTCACAACTTACTAAGCAATCAGACCTCCTCACTCCCTTTCCTCCATGCGAGCTCCTTTTTATTCCTGTGCCGGTAGAACAGGTATGGTGTGTCATATATCTCGGGGTAGCCACAGACAAACTCTACAAGCTTCTCCTCCATTTTCTGGTCCTTTGGTGATGTATTTCACATACTTCACCGAGGGATCTCCACACTCATTTGTCATCATGGCCAGAGTGATTCCCTTAAGTTCTGTTTTCTCAACTCTCACAAATAAGCAAACCAAGTGAACAGCACGTCGAATGCGGTGCGAAATTGCCTCATTTTGCTGCACTTGCTAAGTCATGCTGCACAGTTGAGGCATTTGTGCTGCCTGAGGTGAACTTGTGCCAACTCACGTCTTTCCATTGACTTTACATGTCATAAACTCACACAAATGATTTTACTCGAGTCTGCCGTGAACACAGCATAAATTCATATTTTTTGTTTTATGTAAGAATAACCTAGTCAACTATGAAAATGAGTTTATACGTGCATGCATTGTTTCAGTCTTATATTGGTGTCTCATTCAGCACTTTCATCTGGTGGGTCCAAACCCAAAAGAGGGCCATGGAGACCTTTTCAGCAGCGCACAAATTTGTTCCTGGAAACAAAATTGGAGTGTTAATTTCGTCAACTACAACTATGACAAAAAATGTTAGTCACCGGCCTTTTTGTCCATGAGAAAGACAAGACTAAGACTAGCTAAAAATGATCTTTGGTGACTAAAACTCTGACTAAAAGTAGGTTTGGTTTTTGTCAAGGAGACTAAAATGAGAGTTAATGTTAATTAGATTTTGTCAGACATACAGAATCCATGATTTTTCTCCACTGTGGGTAAATCTGTCCAAACACAACATATCTGCAGCTTTTCTGCCTCTCAGCTGTAAAAAAGCAGGAATGCCAGGTCTGGCAGAGTGCATAGAAACACTTGTATGATTTAGCACCAGATTCAGGCAAAGAGAATAAAGTTTTCACTAAAAGTAAAGACTTAAATATAACCACTTTCTGTGGACTATAACTGGACTAAAATGTTGTTGAGTTTTTGTCGACTAAAACTAAACTAAAACTTTGATTTGTCACAGTTTTTGTGCTGCATGAGGTCTGAACTGTTCTAGTTAGCATCAAATGAATCTGATTGGTTGAAAAATATCAGTGTTTTGGGTCACAATGTCTCACTGAGGTGTTGGTAGTGGTTCCTGAGAGTTGAGAATCACTGGTCTAATTTACATAGATATTTTCAGAGGTTTTCAACAATTGCTTGGGACCCCCTTTATCAAAAGCCTCTAGGGGACACCACCTTGCAAAGCTCCTTAAGCCTAAAACCGCCAGGGATCACTATATACCTAAAACAGCCAGCGGTTAAAATTTACCCATTAACTGAGTCATTGATTTTTATTAACAGCACTGATCATGAGCAATTATTTAACCACAGACAATGAACAGCTCATTAACCCTGGAATACATAGGTTTTGTTTTAGGTCTTTTAAAGTTTATTTTTGTGACTTTTGCCCCCCCCCCCCCAGACTTGTAAGTCTGTCTTGAAAGTTTACAACAAGGGCTGTCAATATTAATTGAGATAATCTTGATGAACTAAGGTCCATAATTAGTGCAATAATTTTTTAATCACAATTTATCTCAAAATTTCTTGTCTCTTTCAAAATACTTTAGTTAAGCCACAGCAGCATCTCCCTGCAGCCACAATGATGTAAAATAAGTCCTCCAATACTCATTTATGTCTCAATATGTATTGAAATCTGTACATTGTGCCGACAAACATTGACCTTTTCAGTGTCCCCTTATTTCCCTTAAGATCCATAACAAGCTCTTTTTTCCATGATTAAAATCTTTGATCTACCTATAAAAGCAGGTCTGTTACCAAACAGGAAGTCAATTACCCTTAGTTAAAGGCTGTAGAAAAATCCAATGCGGCAAAAATGCAAAGCTATGAATGCAAAAAAAGTGGAATTTTAAAAATGTGATAAAAGAATATGATTAATCGCAGTGAACCACAGAATTTCTGAGGTTAATCGTGATCAGAAACTGTATTCTTTTACCAGCCCTGTTTATTACTATAAAAGTTAAGATTGTGATTAGGGCTGTCATAAGATTACAATTTTTAATTGCAATTAATCTCAGGATTTCTCTAGTTAATTGTGATTAATTACATCTTTTTTATCGAATTATATAATATTACTTCTTTGCATTTTAAACTGTTGTTGACTAACTTGACCAGGGAAAAAGGAACTTATTACTGGTTAAAAATTTTGGCATCTTTCTGAGATGAAAAGGTCTAACTTTGGTGATATTTCTGTGACAAAAAGAGGTGCTTATGACCTTGTTAAAATGTGGATTCAAATCAAAATCAGAATCTAAAATCACTTCCAGATTTGTGATTTGCTTCTTGATTTGTTTACTAGAATCTCTTAGGTATGCCTGAAGGTTTCCTCTTCCTGCTTGGGCTAAAATTAATAATAATATTTTATAATAATTTTTGTAATAATAATAATTAATATTCATCATCATGGTGTTTTAAATAAATTCTTGCTCATCCATGAGTATATATCAGAGAGACAGGAAGTGAGGGACTGAAGTGTGCTTGGATTGCTTGGTAAAATGGAAACGTATAGCTGTGTGTCATCAGGGTAAAAATGGTAATTTACCTGGTGGGGAGATGATTTTTCCTAGGGGAAGAATGAACAGTGAGAATAAAATAGGTCCAAGAATGCACCCCTGTGGAATTCCATGATTAAAATTGTGAGACTGTGACACGTAAGCACCAAGGCTGACGTAAAACTGTCTGTGAAGAAGATAAGAACTAAACCAGGCTAAAGCACAGTCAGAGAAACAAGCCAGTTTCTCTGGTCAACTGATTAGAATTTAATGGTCAATAGTGTCAGAAGCAGCACAGAGGTCTTAAAAAAGGAGCACTGCCACATTGTTTGTATCTAAAATCATACTAATGTCATTTACCGGTTTTAAGAGAGCAGTCTCTGTGCTGTGGTTCGTTCTCTAGCCAGGACAGAAATTTTTCTAAAATGCTGTTATCTCTTAAATGAAGAAGAAAAGATCTAGATCAGCACTAACATTTTAGTCTCCTTTCTTACTTTTTGTCAAAGTTTAAATGATCATATATCTATTTTTAGCTAGTTTTAGTCTAGTCTTCCTCATGGAAAAGTGTTGTAGACTAACATTTTTAGTCATAGTTTTAGTCAACTAAATTAACACTGCTATCAATAATGTAAAACAAACTCAATACATTATTTGCATTTTTTTTAAATCATGTTTATCTTTATTTTTCTGCCTCTAGTCGAGCAGCAGTACCCAGCTCCTCCTCCCATGTTCGGCTGCCACAATCCCCCTGAATCCTGCCCGAGCAGCCAAGCTCTGCTGCTGAGAAACTACAACAGGTACTATTATCTGTTTCCCTCTGCTTTTATTGTTACTTCATTTGACTCTGGCTACCTTAAATCCCCTCATGGTACGATTCCACCCCTCCCAAAAGTTTTCAGACTCCTCACACATCCATTAATGTCAGATTCTTTCCACTAAGGCCACATGCGGCTCACTCTCTCGCTCACTTGCTTGGTCGTTTTTTAAACGTGTGAACTCTCTCTGATCCTGCCTCTGCACTGTCTGGTTTGTGAATCCTAATTTGTTCTGAGGTTAAGTGCTGCCCACTGCTGCTCAGCAGGCCAAAACAAACAGAGAGTGATCTACTGCTGATGTGTCCGAGTCCACCCTGAGGAAAAATGAGGAGAAAAGTAAAAGAGACAAGTTCAGTTTAAGTGAAAGTTAAGTGGTGGTTAAGGCTTGGAATCTCCTTAATTCAACCCCTGAATTGTTTCCAATTTCTTTGTCATTTTGATGCAACCCATCTGAAAGGGAAATTAGGATGAAATTCTTTAAATGCCGCTTTGTGATGTTTTTATAGAGAAGGAACATGCACTACCCAAACACTAGGACAGCGCTTGATAAGAGGAGGGAAGACTCGGCTGTTGTTAGAGCTCAGAGCAAGAGCTGCAAATCCTCAAACAAACATGGAGACATGCACGCACACACACTGAGTACATGTCAGATATCAGTGAGTTTTTCCACAGTTTAACATATCTCAGAGCTGATTAGCGAGCCATCACCATCCTTCCCTCAAGGACTCCTCAAGGAATGCCGTCCAGAAATCCCCCAAAACTGTTTCCCGCTTTTTAATGATACTGAGGACAGAGTAATGATGTCATGCACTGGTGCGTGGTGTGCTAGGCACGGAGGCACTCACCCCCGCAGTGTGCACCATCGCCTCTCCAAGTGTGTGCCTGTGTGTGTGAAAGTGTGATCTGCCAAGGTAAAGAATGGCTCAGAGCCCATGTTTTTTAATGAAGCCAGTGAGGAGTGTGCAGAGTGGACAGGATGTGTTAATAAGAGAGCAGTTTGGAGTTCCCCCTGAATGAAACATCTTCATTATCCTTAAAAGGAAGGAGAAAAGGCAGGAAGTGAGCGGAGGAACCTGAATATTCTCATGGATTTCTAATTACAGTGTTCCCCCAAAAAGAAAGATTGGGCAGCAGCACACTTAACATTTTTGACAAACAGTGAGTTGTCACGGATGTGGCTATAATACATTTAAAGGCATGAGATACAAAATAATAGAGCAAAGTATTTGTTAAGATCACCAACGGCAATAAAATATATCAGGCAGAACAACTCCAGCCAGGTGTGCTTACCTCAGAGTCATTCAAAATCTAAACTATGAAGAAAAAGGGAAAATAAAACAAAAACATACATCCAAAACTTTTATTCTTATCTGCTGTGACCTCAGAAATAATCTTTGCAACATTTTTTGCATGTTTTTTCCTGAACTAAACAATGATATCTGCTTTATCACCTTGTTCCATGTTAATAACTGTCCTGTATGATTTTCTCAGCGATAACCTGTACCAAATGGCGTCTCAGCTGGACTGTGTAACCTGGAACCAAATGAACAGCCTGGCTTCTTCCATAAAGAGGTGAGCATCTCTTCTATTTTTATTTGTTTTAAATCAACGTGCTGTTTCCTTTAGTTTTGAGCTCTTTTGTGGCGATGCAGAGGAGGGGGATTTGACCAGATGGCTGCTGGCTTGCTGCCTAAAGATATCAGGAAGTGGAGAGGAACGTACACACATGTATGTGCGTGTGTGTGCGCTTATCTGAGCTTTACACCCCCAAAAATCAAATCCAAGCGAGTGTTTTTTTCTGATTCTTGTCAGAAATTATCTACTTACAGTCATTTTAGGCCACATTTGTCTGACTAGTCCAGATAAACATTTTATTTCAAGACATAAAAAGCTAAAAAAAAAGCTTGCATTGCTTGTAACGGTTAGAAAATAAAGCTTTATGTAATTACATTTTAATGTAAATCATAATATAAAACAGAACAAAATACGAATCATACCAAATAAGGAAACATACAGAAAAAAACAAACACCAAAAGAAAACATGACGGCTTGTCTGTACGATCCAAAGATTCTGAAGTTCTGATGGATTGTGGGAGTTTATTCAAGAGGCTGGCGCTTGAAATGGCAAAGGCATGATCACTTTTATACAGGGAGTCCACAGGGTCTTTAAAAAGTATTAAAGGTTGATAAATTAGTCAGCCGAAATTAAGGCTTTTTCAAGTATTAAAAGTCTTGAAACCAATATTATGAGGTCTTGTTTTCTTATGTTAATCTAAAGAAGTTACTTTTCTATTTATATTCAGCTAGCAGATGAACTTTATGTGATTGGGTGATGCAACACAACAGAAATCGTCTCAGAGCGATGCAGAACAGCCTTAAATGCAAAGACTCATAAACTAAACTTGTATGACATCTTTAGTCTGTGTAGCTGGATTTTAGATTCACGTCAAGAGAGATAGTGAGATAGTGATATTGTGTTAGTATATCTTTATCATATGCTTGGAGCATTTACAGTCCACCCAGACTAAGTAAAAAATTAACGAAATTAACACAAATGAGCTAGGGCTGATCATTTGCAACAGCAGAGTAAATACTTACAGATTCATGTTTTTAAATCAGAATTAAAGAGTATTTTAAATGTCCTGAAATGTGAAAATTTACCTTACGTTTTTTTCTTTAAATGTAAGTGTATGTTATTCTACTTTCTAGCTTTGAACCTCTAGATTGTGGTTATACTCCTTTTGTACCTTTGATTTAGCTGCCTTATAGTTATCAGGCTTTTTTCTCATAGTGTAATCACAAATTATCCAAGAAAAACTACTCTCATTTTCTTTCGTCTTTGTTGTCACATTTTTTTCTTACTATCAGCTCAAAACAAATTCATAACTGAATTGCTAATGTAACAAAATTAAAGATGTGGTAGTCTTAAAAAATATTAAGAGGGCCTTGAAAAGATCTTAAAAGTATTGAAATTAATGTCAGATTTTGAAAAGGGATGAACTCTCTAAGTTATCAAGCAAATAAGGCCTCCTTTTTGCTGTTTGAATCTTGAAAATGAGATGTTATTCTGGATTACTTTGTTCAGTATTTCTTAGATTAGGAGTAATGTGATATCTTGGCAATAAGTTGGACACAGACCAATGTAGATTTGAATTTTACAGCAATTAAAGGCCGTTTAAATCCAAAACTAAGATTTTTACTTCATCAGGAATGTTTTGGTTTAATTAAGTTGTTGAAATGTTTGTCTTTTTTACATTCATCTTTTCTGTCTCTTCAGCGGACACGCACCCAGCTATGACAGTGATCCACCAGTCCCACCTCCATCTATGCTGGTCAGTGCCCAATACCACATACACACACATGGAGTCTTCAGGGGACTGCAGGTCAGTCAGAGCTCAAACATACATGAACATGTTTAGTTTACCTCTACACTGTGGTGCAAGGATGGGCGACTCTGGTTACAGAGCAGACCATGTAAGGTTTATTCTA
Organism: Cheilinus undulatus; assembly: GCF_018320785.1. NCBI lineage: Eukaryota > Metazoa > Chordata > Actinopteri > Labriformes > Labridae > Cheilinus > Cheilinus undulatus. The sequence continues at coordinate 17,556,859 of NC_054865.1, forward strand.
AAGGCCAGAGGTCCAGATTGTTACAGATCATAGGATACTGCAAATGAGACTTACTTAAGTGAAAGGAGCAAAAATATAGCTTTCATCTGAATGTATCATGCAAAGACTTTTTTATAAACATAACACAGAATTAAAGCCAATTTAAGCTACTTTTCAATGAAATGAACAGAATATTCTCTGGTTATTACAGCATATATTATTTACATTTCATTTTCTTTCTTTTCATTATACTTTTTTGCCAAGAAAGAAGAAGAAGCAAAAAGAAGAGAAGGATAGAGACAAACACGGACACACACACACACATATTGATAATTATAGCAGTTATAGAGCAGTCCTTAGATTAAAAATAATAATTACAGTTTAGCGCATAGATTTTATATTGATAGAGAACAACAAACATACCAATAACCAAAGATTAATACTTAGATATATTGTTTTCCATTCTCTTGATTAATTAACATTTGGTCTTTGTGCATGCTGTTGTATTACCAACTCTAGGTGAAATCCTCCACAGAGGATTTCATCATGTTTTCTTCATGTTTGCATTATATTGGTATTAGAAATTGACATTGAGAAAGAACTGATGCTGCCGATTGCTCACCTCGATGTTAACCCTTCTGTCTTCTTCTTCTCTTTCTTAAAGGATGTTCGAAGGGTAACCAGTATCGCTCCAACAGTTGTGAGGTCAACAGAGGCCAATGAGAAGCGTCCATTCGTCTGCGCTCATCCCGGCTGCAGCAAGAAATACTTCAAACTGTCCCATCTGCAGATGCACGGCCGCAAACACACAGGTATGATGATATGACTTTTACTCCCCTTTTTCTAGACCTGCACACCCAACTGCTGTTCTCTGTCAAATATGAGGAGAGTCAAATACCAGGGGTTGAAAGAGTACAAGAATGTTGCACCCAAATAAAAGTACGGCTAATTTGATTGAAGTTTACCCAAGTTGAGGAAAAAGTAACGGCATATGAATCTAATCATGTGAAAGTGTAAAGATTACTGAAAGTACTGAGTATTAAGAAGTTAATTTTGAAAAGTTAAACAAGCTCTTTCCTTCTCTTGCATTGCAAAAACAAAAAAAGAGTATAACTCCCTAACCACATTGTTTCATTAAAGGAGCACCTTTATTATAAAGTGCAAGAAAATAGAAGCTTTGGGACAGAATCAGTGTGTCACTATGATCTGTTGGCCATCATAAGGAAACTTAAACCAAATTACATGCCTGTTTCTTGTAGTTGACAGGAAGTTTGACGTCTTTTCTGCGATTTACTTTTTCTTAGTAACAACTGCTAAGTAAAATGAGTCAAAGTGCAATACTTCCTTCCACATTTTATTTTTAAAAAATCCGGTAAAACTGTTCTTTTCCTGATATTTTTGACTGTTAAAGCTTCCATGATGAAGAGGGTGTTTTATCTTGCAGGAGAGAAGCCTTACCCGTGTGAATTCCCCGACTGTGGACGCAGATTCTCTCGCTCAGACCAGCTAAAGAGGCACCAGCGCAGACACACAGGTACACCGCTGAGGCCGTACCTCTCTTCTTTAATGGGAATGTAGAGGTTTTAAAGCCTGAGGGAGTTTACATTTCAGTTTTAAAAATCTGAAACAAAAGGTTAGGATTTCTAGACTCAATATATCAAAATGGACTACCTTAAAGCCAACAGATAATTAAATGCTGAGAGGTTTTAGAAATTCCCTGCCAATGTTTCATTCTCTGCAGTTTTGGGAGTTTCATGAAATGGTGATAAAAGATGACTACAAACCTGAACTAAACAGTGACCTGACTTAATCATACAAAATATTTCTGGTCTAAGGTTTCTGAAGGGGGGAGGGTGGATTAACTCATAACAGAGCAGTGGTAAATCTTGAACTGTAAAATTTAATGTGGTACAGGAATTCTACAAACGAGAGCTTAGGAAATAATTTCTCTGAAGAATGCGTATCAACGATTTAAATTCTTTGTACTACCCCTGCTTAGAGGTTTACCCCCAACCTTAACATCTTTTATATTCCCCCTCCTGCTAGCTGACAGGACGTCCTCTCATTTGATAGTCACAACTACGTCATGGAGCTCATCAGCTAAGTTTAAATACAGTTCTAGTTTTAGTTAGACTCAGCTTAGGACTACTGTAAACAGTGTGTTTTCTCTAGTTCTCCTATTTACAGACTTTTGTTTGAATAAGTTTATTTCATAGCACGTTATTCTAGTGGGCCCAAATTACCTGGTAATTTTATGGTTGTAAGTGGTAATTATCAGTAATTTCCCAAGATTAAGGTGGTAATTACCTTACAATAACTTAGCATTTTATTAAGTAATAACTTGGAAATATGGTAATATTAAGTATTTGGTAGTAATAATGTATTAAATATCAAGTAAGTCCTTGTCATAATGTGTGAGTTCTTTGGTTATTTGGTATTTTACCCCAACCCTAAAATTATTTCTTAACCAATTGCCAATTTGTATAAAATTATTAAGTGAGAACATTGTATCTGGAAGTTGGCAAGAAGAAAGAAATGTTTTTTTTATACAGTATAACAAAAATGTAAATATAATTCAAAATGGAAATCTCCTTCACACATCTATGTTTCATAAGACAGGAACACAGGAGGGCGATGTTTCTATCAAAAAAAGCTGAGTAAACTTCTGCACACCGTCTAGATGGCAGAAAAACATTTATTTGTGGTGTTTTATTACAAAACATTTATTAGCCAAAGTTTGCCAGATGACAGTTTAGTACTGAAAGGTTGCAAGTTTGTGTGTGGGAGTTTCTTGGAGTATCATTCAAACACAAACCTAAAAATAGTAGATCCGGAGACAAAATGGTTTTTGCAGTGGTCCTTCAGATTTTTTTTTCCTGAGCTTTTTGCTTCTGTGCAATAAAAAAAAGAAGTTGATTTACTTTAGGGATGCGGAGGCCTGTCTCTGCCCTTTGTGTTTTTCTCTAAAGTTATTCTAGTCCTTTGCAAATAACTTTAAATTACTTTTTAAAAATGAATTTGCACGTTTATTTATTATATATTATATATTTAAGAGTTTTAGTGCAAATGTGTCTCACTGTAAATGTTAATATGACTATAAACCAGTGTTACCCAACCCTGCTCAACCAAATAAATTGTTGAAAAAAAATCCTTTACAAGAGCCACAATCCAAAACCTAGAGGTGTGAGTCCAATAATTACTCAAATAAATATAACATACAGTATATATATTAATCAGCGCATGCAGAGAGCTTGGTTTCACCTTTTCATCGTTTTTTCTTTATCTATACTCAATGAGGATACTTATTTGGGTCACAAAGCTGGTTTAAGCCATTACTTTTTATTGCCATTGTTACCTCTGTCTGATGATGGTTTTGTTATTTTAACAAAACATGCATGATCCTCTATTCATTTTATTCTGCTTATTTGTTAAAATACCAGCAAAAAAAAAAAAAAAAAATATATATATATATATATATATATATCTACGGTAATAAGTAATTAATTTAAAGGATTAGTTTTATATGGTTAATATCAAAAAATAAAGTTAGAAAATCATGAAATTCAGAGACAGGATACTTCAGATGAGGGAAAAAAGCGAAATAATGCATTTTATCACTAAGTATCAATTCTGATTATCAGTATTAGATAACTGAAAACTTCACATTCATCTTGAATAAATAAAATAAAAAGTAAATCCATTTTGTTGTGTCTGACAGAGTTGACGAAAATTAAGATATGACTGGCAAAATTGGCCTATTTTGGAAAAAAAAATGCTGAATTAAAATCCATTCCTTCACACAACTGCTAGTTGAGACCTCAACCAACACAAATTCCTACCTTATATTATTGAAGTAAAACAGAAGTACAGAGTGAAGTTTGACATCTGTTTTGTCCCCTTTTCTCAAGAATCAGTGAAGTTTATCCTGCATGTTCTTTCTTGCACTAATCCGATGGAAATATACAGAAAAGAAATACAGGTTGACTATTTGATTTGACATTAAAAGCCCTCTGTATAAGAGTGATTGATATAGTGTGCAGTGGATCATTTCTAATGCCAAAATGTCCTTTTTAAAGGTTTTTTTTAAAAGTAAGACTTAAAAGAGCTACAAGACGTCACAAAAGAGCCACATGTTCAGTATTGCTGCTATAACAGCTTCTATTGGGATTTAAAAATATGTAAACAACAAACTTATTAAAGGGAGTAAATATGTTGTTAGCATAAATATAGTGAGCTAAAGTTCCTTATGCTTGGCTGAACATTATAAAGAATAAAGTTGGAGTTAATTTGAAGTGATTTAATAATTTAGTTTGTTTTTTTCTTTCTGTGGCTCTCTGTAAACAGGCCATTGACTTTTATGTGTAAATCTTAAGTTTCATCTTTTTATAAGTATATTTTCTCATTAAGAACCATATAAAAATGCTAAATATTCTTAACATTTGAAGTTCTTACAGTCTTGCCTGTGACTGCGCCATCCAAAGTCATATTTCAAACTTTTGACCCTTACCCTCTCCTCATTTCTGTCTCTGCTACGACAACTGTTATCGTCTCTGCGTAGGGGTGAAGCCTTTTGAGTGCGAGACATGTCAGAGAAGGTTTTCACGTTCAGATCATCTTAAGACGCACACACGGACTCATACAGGTAAAACAAGTGCGTATACCTTTATTTTCTACCTCTCAAATCTTTTCCCAGTGAGATCGACACTTGGCATTAATTTAAAAAATCAGGTTGCATTTCTTGAAATTGAACTCACTCTAAAGGAATAATTTCCATATTCTTCTTTGTCCCGTTGTTGTCAGGTGAGAAGCCCTTTACCTGCCGCTGGTCCAACTGTCAGAAGAAGTTTGCCCGCTCTGACGAGCTGATGCGCCACCACAGCATGCACCAGAGGAACCTGAGCAAGCTGCAGCCTGCCATCTGAGCAGCCAGAGGAGGAGGACGTTGACAAAGAGGAAGAGGAAGGTGACGATATGTTGTGCCAGCTAGCAGAGATAGCTGCTGGAGCCTGGTCAGCGACTGTGGTTCTGTGCCAGACTCGATGAAGAGCGAGCGCAGCTGATGCCTCCCTCGACCGGCCAGAGAAAGAGACTCTCTGAGATGTTAGCTGACCTAAAAACTCCATCTGAGCCAAAGATTCCTTTTGAACGCGGGATGAGAAAGATGTTAATACACTATTTTGGATATATTTTAGTACACTTGCACTGGCTTCTTTTTTATCATTTTAATTGTGTCACTCTGAAAATGTGCTGGACGATGTAAACTGGATTTAGGAATTGGACTATGTTTCTTTTTCGTCCTCTAAGATGAACACCGAGAAGCTTTGGTTCAGGAATGTGCTCATCTTTATATTAACTTTATAAACATAGTACTTATCTACTTGCTTTGTATATATGTGGTGTATTTGCTTCCATTTATAGACATTCCTTTTTGTATTTTTTATGCTTTTTTAAGTTTATAAAATTTGGATTCACATCTTTGTCAGAGAGTTTGTTTGTGTGAGAGAAAGAAAGTAGAGGTGTCAGTGCTGTCAGGTTCAGAGGCCACCTATGAGCGGTTGGGGGTTTCAAGGGGGGTGACAGACAGTAAAACAGCACCCCACTGTGACTCTGACAGGGTGCAGGTCTCACCCTCCTAAATCTCCGACACACATCTTCATAACCAGGAACATCTGGAGCCAGATAAATCTCATTAGAAAAGACACATACCTCAGTGTCAGCTGGCTGTACTTCACCGTCTGACCCCCCCCTTCTGCAGAGACTGGGCCCCAACACACACAAAAGCACACACTTCAGTCCCTGTTGTAAATAACGCTCAAGTTTAGACATATTTTTACATCCTCCAGCCACATGATGGCAGTATCAGCCTGTCTTGAACCCATAATACGGCTCAGTCCTAACACTTCAGCCTTCATGAAGTTCATGTCCACTCTCGTCTCGCCCTCTCAGGCCTGAGCGGCCACAATGAATATGTTCACATCAACGAAAGTGAGAAACAGGAAGCCACGTTCAGAGCGTTCCCCAGTTCATCAAATATACACGATGTGGATGGAGTTGTGTGTCAGCTCGTGTGCGAGTCTATAAGAGATGAGATGATTCAGCTTCAGCAGGTGTGTTAATAAAATATGAGCGAATGTGGGAAGAAAGAGCTGTTGCATGGCTCTGTGTGGGCTACTGATGTCACATACCTGGAGGAGTGATGTAAACACGCACATACAGGCACGGTAGATTTAGCTGCTGGCTGTATGTTCACACATGGTTTACTGAGGGCTTTCACTTATCAGAAAAACACACTAACAGATGCACATGCTGCTGATTTCAATTCCTCAGTAGGGTCTTACACTTACCAAACGAAAGCTCTCTCACAGTCACCCAAAACTACTGAGAAAGCCCTGAAAATTAAGGAAATTTTTGCATGTGTGAATTTTTTTTTCACCCTGGATTAATCCAGAATTTTTCCTGGCTGCCCCCTTTAAAATTATCCATGATAAGTCAGTGTGAGTCTGTATGAATGCAAATATTTACACAAATTCAAAATAAATGAATGACATTTACAGTGCCTATAGAAATTATTCCCCCCCATTTTTTTTACCCTTTTATTGGTTTTATAAATCAATCATGGTCAATATAATTTGGCTTGTTTGCCAAAAAAAGATAAAAAAAAAACTTTGATAAATATATAATATTAAAGTGCAAAAAGAGTTCTAAAAAGTAATGTCAATTAAATAAAAATATGTAATTAAAAATAAGTGATTGCATTATTATTAAACCCCTTTAAAGTGACTGACCTCATTTAACAGAGGTCCAGCTCTCTGGTGCTCATGTTCTCACAGTTAGTGAAATGGGGATCATCTCAGTGCAGTTACTGTGTCTCAAGTGATTGTAGTTTAAAGACACCTGTGTCTGGAAGGTCCAGTCGCTGTTTAATCAGCAAACATGGCGACTACAGACATGTAAGTACTCAACTTTTGCCGTTTTTGAAAAGAAAACAACTCACTGCTGTTCTTTGTTCTTCTTTTAAGGAAGAAATGTTGTCCAGCTCTGATAAAACTGGCGCTTTAGCAGCATCCACGCTAACCTCTTCCTCCATAACTGCACCAGCTCTTGCTGCTGCTTGTTTATGTCACGACTCTGCTGCACCTGAAAGTACTGCCCCTGGTTGCTGATTGGTCCTGTCACATTCTAACCAGGCCCAAACGGTTCAGATGGGAGCTTTGCAAGATGGATTCACCAGTGAAAAACAAGGAAACGGGCGTATCCATCTGCTTTGCAAGGTTACAAGACACTATGTTTGGCAGACACCAAACACTGCACATTACCACAGACACCACTATAGTGGCAGCATCATGCTGTGGGGGATATGTCTCAGCAGCCAGCTCTGGAGGGCTTGTAAAGGTAGAGGACAAAATAAATGTGGCAAAATAAAGGAAAATCCTGGAGGGCAATCTTATTGTCTGCAAGAGAACTATGGCTAGATTAATTTTGCAGCAAGAAAATGACCTGAAGCATACATCAACAACTACAAAGAAATGGTTTAAATACAACAAGGTGAATGTTCTAGAGTGGCCAAGTCAAAGTCCAGACCTGAATTTGCAGCTGAACTTGAAAAGGGCTGTTCATGCCTGATCCTGGTCCAACCTTAAAGGGCTTTAGCAGTTTTGCAAAGAAGAATGGAGTAAAATTGCAGTGTCCAGATGTGCAAGTCTGACTGAGACCCATCCACACAGACTCAGTGCTGTGAATGCAACCGAAGGTGCATCTACTAAATACTGACTTGAAGGAGGTGAATGTTTATGCAGTCACTTATTTACATCACATATTTTTATTTAATTGACATTACTTTGTAGAAATCTGTTTTCACTTTGACATTCAAGAGGGGTTTTGTTTTTTTTAGTCAAAAAGCCAAATTATATTGACCAGGATTGATTTATAAAATCAATAAAAGGGTAAAACACCCAAGGGGGTGAATACATTTTATAGGTTCTGTATATCCTGCTACAGGCAGCGACTAGTGTGATCAGTGTGCATGTAATGTAACTGCTTCATTGTTTTTTGTCCACCAGTTTGTTTTTGCTCTTTATTTTTTACAGTGATTTTCTCTAATTACAAATAGCTTCTGTGTGAAGGGTTTTTTTTGCACATGGACCCTTAAAATTCTCAGTCTCAGGTGGCAGGATATGATGTAAAAGAGTGAGCTGCATCTAATGCTATTGTGATCATTTTAGAAATTATATCAATACATAACGTATTTTTGTCATATTGACTGTATCAACAACAGCAGAAATGACACTGTAGCAGTTTCAGTTTTATTGTCATGTGTTCTTGTAACGGTTCTTTTTTCATGTGTAATGTTGCCGTCAGGAATAGTTGTCTCAATGTAGTGGCAATCACCGAGGGCCGTAGGCTTAGGTAAGTAGTAACAGCATTGTCGCTAGCTGGAGCTTGCATGTATGGAGCCTGGACCTGTTAAAAGTGATGCTGCTTTTTGGGCTGTGATGCCCACGCAGTAGGATGGTGGGCAGTGAGAGGTATCATGGATGGGTTGGGGTGGCTGTGGGACATAGAAACTCACTGTCAGACCTCTCCAGGGTATTTTGAGACAAATGGGAAGACATACACCACAGGGACAAAAGTAATCAGCCACCTCACCATTACACCAACAGGGGAATGTGATGACATATTCAAAGACATGTACTTTAACAAGGACTTGGCTCCTTTTTGCAGTTCTAACAGCCTTCACTCTTCTTGTAGGGCTTTTCAAAAGATTTTGGAGTGTTTCTGTGGGAATTTGTGCCCATTCATTCTTTGGCGTATTTATAAGATCAGGCACTGATGTTGAACTGTTCCAGTTCATCCCTTAGGTGCTTGTTGAGGTTCATTATGTGTTCTGTGTGCCAGTCTATTCTCTTCAGCTTATTACTTCATATTGTAAATAAACTTAGCACAAAAAGTAAGGAAATTTCTTTTTGGTAGATTATTGCTTTGTTATAATGATGTTTCTTGTCAATAAAATGTACACTGTTGGAAAGTCTGTTTATTTACCTTTTAAATGGTGCCACATTTGTAAAGAACATGTATTTGTGGGACGAGCAGCAGAGCAGAGTATGTGGGCTGCACCCATCAAAAACATTACCAGATTTCTGCCAGTGCTAAACAGCGTATTATTTCCATTGATTCTTGTTTGGTAGATTGGACGAAGTCTGAAGAAAAAAGACATTTTGGCAATTTATTCATTTACGAACAGCTTCAGTAGCGTGTGGAAGAACCATACACAGTCACAACAGCCTGGCTTTTCCTCCTCATGCTGGTCACTAGCCTGGTCACACACTGCTGTGGGATGGCATCCCATTCTTCAACTAGCATTTGGTTGTGTTGGTCACTCTGGCACCAACAGCACGCCCAAGCTGATCCCTCAAGTGTTCAATGGGGTTGAGGTCAGGACTGCTGGCAGTTCATTTCATCCTCTATACTCCCAAATTCTGGAGGTAGTCTCTGATAAACCCTGCTCTGTGGGGTTGAGCGTTGTCATCTTGGAGGATAGAGTTTGGTCCCAGACTGTGGAGATATGGGATTAACACTGGATGCAGAATTTTATCTGGATATCTCTCTGCATTGAGAATGACAATTAGGAACCTGAATGCCAACACCTGGGAGTACCAAAAGCTCAAAACCTGAGTCAATTGCGACAGCAGAATAAGTTGTTTGGCATTGGCAGAGAACATTTTGCATATTTTCTTGTGTGCAACCCTACTCAGCTGTACTGCTCATCCCACAAATGTGGCACCATTTAAAAGGGAAATGAATAGGCTTTCCAATGGTATAAGGTTAACTGTCAAGAAGCAAAGAAATTATCTACCAAACACTAATTTCCTTACTTTTGTGTAAGTTTACATCCGGACTCTGCTGCTTGTCTGCCAGCACGTGTATTTACATCATAATCCTAACCCCTCCTTCTCCCCGTCCCACAAAGGAACATTTCTAACTATGAGGAACATATCAACAAGTGACTCAGGAAGGGTTTAGCTGCAGTCTGTGTGAAATTTCCTAGAAATTTTTGAATGCATGTGTGAAAACAGCTTAACAGAAAGATTAAAATTCTCCTGTTTCAGGGTCACAGATGGCTAATTTGAAATTGTGATTCAGGTTGTTTTCCAATCCGCTAAACGTCTGCATGGTAGTATCTCTGTGATGTTCTGCATCTTAATCCAATGCACTTTGATTAGGAAGTGCTTCTCTTTGTTCTCTCTCTGCAGGAGCCCCGGAAGCTGAGGAAGATCAGAGGGACCACGAAGTTCAACCTTTTACTCACTCCAGTTCATTCTTAGCTGTAGCGGCTGTGCAGAGGATGAGAAACCCATGATTCAAACAAATCACAGAGACACTGACCTCATGATCCACCTGATCTACATTCCTCACATTGTTTTTGATCAGAAATGGTTAGTAATATCTATAACTCAACAAACATCTGCACTTGATCCCACCCTATCAACCGTTTCCACCGATCTGACTGCATGAACACACAAAACAAGCACACACACAAACACTCACATGCATACACGCCACCAGATGCCCCCTCAGCTGTACTGCTGGCTGTTTGCCTTTAAGGGGTGTCGGTGTGGGTAATCTCAGGTGACGTACACCTGGTAATGCACAGCCCAAGACATCTGTAGTACAGCAGGCCTGCTAGCTTCACAGCCTCCATATCCACTGAGTGCAAACACTAAGGAAGGTTTCTCTCTGAGATCAAACACTGTCATAATCAAAGCCAAGTTTCAGACTTTAATTTCTCATTTTTTCACAATTCTGCTGAATAATGAGTCTTAATATTTACTTAGGAGCTTTATTTTTCAGTCTGTCCTCCCGTGAAGTCCCAGGTGCATCCATCATCATCATCACAAAGCTAAGCTGTGACACTTTAGGCCAAAAAGACGCTACTTAACCCCCAGGAGCTGGAAAGGTCAGTGCACATGTAGCACGCACAGAGGCCTCGATGAGCCCTGAGGGATTGCTAACAAGGTCAAGGCCCCAGAGAGAAAACTTAACGGGGTTACAAGGAGGCCTGCGTGCAAAAACAATGCTGCACCAACAGGAGGCGCTGTCAGGGACTGTTCCAATGTTAAGTGAAGCATGCTTGCAGTTGTATTCCCAGACACCCCCCCCCCCCCGCCCCTTTAGGCTGCAGGGCTGCTGCTGCACAGTCTGAGGGGCCTGAGGGGTTCTTGGGGACTATTCCCTGTGGTATCTCAGGGAGCCTGAGGGGCTCCGGTGCGAAGGAGCTCTGGGAATGCAGAGGCCTTGGGGGCCTGGAGCTCAGATGGGGCCTAGAGGGTAAACTTTCTCACTCAGGGAGCAGAGATGGAGCAGACAGAGAAAGACAGCGAGGAGAAAAAAACACCTTGAGAGGAATCTGTCAGATACGCAGCCGGAGAGTTCCCATGAGGGTCCACAGAAAAACACACAAACTAAAACCAATATGTAGGCCAGCTTTTTAAATATTCCCCTCTCTCCTTCGCCATCCTGCCTTTCATCTTCTCCTCTTTTCCCCCTCCTGCTGTCTCCGCTATCCCACTGTAAGATATTAATGCCTAACAGGATTAGATGTGTCTCTATCATGTGAGATACAAGATCACAAAACAACCTCAGGCCCCCCTGGGGAGCGGCAGGACGAAAGGGGATGAAACAAGGCCTCCTCTCCCCTCTCCTATCCGCCATCCCAAAGGTATCCAGATGCCGGGACGTGTGGAGAGAGGGCCAGAGAAAGAGGAGAGACAAATGTTGACAAATGGAGCGAGAGAGGCGTTTTGTCCAAAGATATCAGTCTCACTGGGATGGCGTTGTCTCCACCCTCACTGCATGAACTCAGGAACAACTCAACTGAGGGCCACTTTGCCTGCTTTTTAATTAAAACTTGCAAACTTTCCCTCTGCGTATATCATTATAAGATATGCAGCAGGCTGTCAGAGTGAGTGGGCGACTAAAGCAGCTGAGTAAAAGCTGTTTGAAGCTGATTTGAGTCATCCTGACCTCAGTTCAAAGGGCTCCCATTACTCCAGAGGCACTTACAATTAGTTACCAACTCACTAGGTTTATGTCTCCTAAATTGAAATATATCGCTCTTTAAAGCCTCCTCTCTAATTGTGTAGTCATTAATGGCCGATGCCATATCTACACTTCGTTTGATGGGCACATAAAAACTCATCATGATTGACGAGCACAAGTGTTTAAAAAGAGGCTAGGCTGGCTCTTCTTCTCCTGTTTTCATCATCACCACTAGGGGGAGTAGAGCCCTGCATGAGGCAGAGGAGCCATAACCACTCTCTCTGAGATGACATGAAAGATTGATGGATTCTTTCAAGCTTCATTGTCCAGGAGTAGAAACATGCAAGGCGCTGAATTAGCCTACATCCACATGACACGCACATATACGACCACAGAGCTCGCACGGAATAGAGGGCAGAGTTTAGGCTGCAGACGGTGTTTCTGAGAGGTCACAAACATCCTCACACTGGAGAGCCACTCCAAATACTTTTAATCTTTGACATTTTACAAATCAGCTTACTTTAAGGTTATTTTTGATAAGATTTGATTTCCTGCATGATACTCTACGTGAATCACAGAATTTGCTGGGACCTTGAAGAACCCAGAGAACAGGCCTCCCCAGTTTTGATTTATTGATGATATCAATGCATAAGCTACAGTGGTGCTAGCATCCTGGCTAATGGTTGCCTCATCCTGGAGCTTTAAAGTGTGTCAAACTTATTGTGTTCGGATGTTAAAAGAAAGTGTTTATTTGTGCTATTTTTAACTCCTTAATGCCATGTTTTCTGACCATTTTTGCTGCTTCTTTTTTGTAACTTCGAAACCCATTATTGCCTCTGTTTTGCCTTGGAACTTGTATTTGGCACTTTTATTCTATTTTTGCCATATATTTCCAATTTCTGAGACTTTTGCAACATAATGCTCATTTTTTCCACTTCTATTTGGCATTTTTAACCCATTCCTTTTACCCATTCTTGTCACTGTTTTACCACTTAATGCCCATTTTTTTCCACTTCTTCTCTTCCAATTTTTCCCACTTCTAACACTTTTTTGCTACTATTCGCTCATTTTTACCATTTTGTTCCACTTCTCAAATTGTTTTTCTCATGTTTTGCCACTTGAGCCCATCTTTTACTTCTTTTTTCCAAATCTTCACAGTTTTCACCACTTTTACCACTTTATTTTACTGCTTTTCATTCCTATTAACCATTGTTTTGCCACTTCTTACCATTTTTTGCCATATTTTGCCTATTTCTAGCTCTGTTTTGCAACATAATGTCATTTTTGTCACTTCTATTTGCCACTTTTAACGTGTTCTTATTGTTTTTCACCCTTTTGCCACTTTTAGCTCATTTTGCCACCATTTAGCCACTCAATGCACATTTTTCCACTCATTTTCAATTTTTCCCCACTTTTTAGCACTTTTAACCCTTTTTACAGCCTTCCACTCATATCAACCTTTATGGCCAGTTCTTACCAATTTTGCTATACTTAGCCAATTTTTGCCTGTTTTGCCCCTTGACACCCATTTTTGTCTCTTCTATTTTTCTTTTTTGACCCGTTCTTGCTGTTTTCACCCTTGTTTGCTACTTTTAATGCCACTTTTAACCCCTTTTGCCACAATTTTGCCATTTAAAGCCCATTTTTCCCACTTTTTAAAACCCATTTTCCCATTTCCCTTATCCCTTTTTTCAGGCTTTCCCCTCATATTTCAGGGAAAGCCTGAAAAGGCAGAAATTGGCAACCTTTTGTTGTCACTTCTGACCCATTTTTGCCACTTTCCCCCACTTTTTTGCCTCTTTTCACCATTATTCAGTTATTTTTCCCCAAAAGTTGTCTCTGTTTTTCTGCCTTATTTTCTGGTGACATTTTTGCACATTATGGCCTCGCTCTGAAGTCTGACATAACTTCCTCATCTTTTAGTTCAGTGTACCCACCTATATCGTTAACATTACCAATGAATAATGATAAAAAATAATTAAAAGGTTTACATTTTTAAAAAGACTATATTTTACTACAGCATAAAATATGGTTATCACAGCTTATCTTTTCAGTGGACCATGATTTTGCTGACCTCCACAGGCTCCCACTTTGGCTGGGCCCTAGAAAGCTCTCCCCTTTATCCCCCTCTTATGAGCGGCCTTGAGTGAGTCCCTTTATTCATAGCTTGAAAAGCAGCAACATTTAAATATTGATCCCTCCATCCTATAAGACTCTGTTCATTAAGTTACCTGAGTAAGCTAGGATAAAATCCATGTAGTTTTTGTTAATTTCATGATTTTTTTTTTTTTAAATAAAACAATTCAAAAGCCAGAAAGACTAAAAATACATCCAGAACAGAACAACACAAGACAAACAATAGAGAGCACTGAGTAACAGCCAAAAACAAAATTTCAAGAGAATGAGGTCTTGGTCTGTGTTCTGCTTGTTTGATATGCATTCATGCATGAGTGTGTGGTCTAAATATCTTCAGAGTAGCATTCTGGGCTGGATAAATAAAAAGGTGATATTATCTTTGTTTTAGAAAGAAGATGGGTAAAGGGGTTTTCTGTGAACTTGAGAGCTGCTACTTACCTACAATGACAATAACAGAGATATTTTTAATGAATCAAATGTATGAATTTTAATAAAGGTGGCTCTAGAAACCAAGATAAAAAGCATTAAAGTCAGGGCAAGTGATCCCGGCTACTAGGTCAATATGACGAGCTCAGCCAGGTGTCTTCCCTGTGTTTTGTTCCTGTTACTTTTTCTGGGTTAATGTGTTTGTTGTGATCTTTACAAATCAATGTTTGTTGCAGTTTTTAGAAGGGGGACTTTGGTTGTGGTTGATTTTATTTAAAAACTGAACCAAAAAAGAGAAAAGTTTGTGACGGACAAACTGCCATTGCTAATACAATATACAGAGCCCAGGTGTGTCACAGAGCTGTTTATAGGGGGTTTCAGATGTGTTCCTGGACAATTATTGTGTTTAAAAGTCTTTAATGTACAGAAGCCCTGAGCATAAATACATCACTATTTTTTATTTTACTCTGTTTGCTATAGATGCAGTGAACTTTTGTTGTTTTTTGTGGGGGATCTCAGCTTACAGGACTGTGCAGAACTTTTAGGCATGTTCGGGCCAAAAACTGAGGCTGAAGTAAGGTGTAGATGTGGTGAGTAAGCCGTCTGAGGGCACCACTCAAATTTCAGTTTACTTTCCTGAAAAGCCTAAAGATATACAATTTTAACCCTAAATTCCATGAAATTTCCTGGAAAAAAAATCAGAAAAATTACCAAAAATGTCTAATCAAAGTCAAGTTAATTCCCCCAGAATTCTTTGGAAAGTTACAGAAAAACCTCTAACAGTTCTTCCAACATCAAAACAGATTATCTAAATATTTTTGAAAATTCGGTAAAATTTTCTCAAAAGCCTAAAGATACACATAAACTTTTCACCAAATAATCCAAGAAAGTTCCTGAAAAAATATAAGGCAAATTCTCTTAAATTTCTAAGCAAATGCCACCCAAATATTTCATTCAAATTCTCAAAAATGTACAAGTAAATTCACCTAAAATTCCATGGAAAATAATGAAAAGATGTCCAAACAAATTCCCCATATTATTATTCAATGAATATCTAGCACCTTTCTGAAAAGCCTAAAATTATACGGAATTTTTTTCACCAAAAATTCCATTAAAATTCCTAAAGATTTTTAGGCAATTTCCCAGAAATTTCTAATCAAATTCTCAAAAATGTACAAGTTAATTCAACCAAAATTTCTTGATTTATGGAAAATTTCCAAATAATTCCCCTAAACATCCTTATAAATTCCCTAAATGTTCACTGAAAATTCAAGAACATTATGAAGGAAATGAATCCCCCAAATTTTAAATCAAACTTCCAAAACTTTAAGAATAAATTCCCCCAATTCCCATGAAAGTACTAAACAATATCAGAGCTCCCTCACCCCTACCAAATAACAAACAAACAAACAACAACAACAACAACAAAAAGAAAAAACAAACAAACAATAGATCCACATTTTCAAAATTGAAATGAGATGTCCAGACATCCCAAGGAAATGACTTCAACTTTTATGGAAATTCTGGGCAGTGATCTCATATGTTGTTAGTAAGTCAAAATGTAGCAGAGTCCTCACATGTGCATGTGGGGTCTCAGGAGTTTAAGGTAAAGACTTTTTACATAAAAAATACATATCCAAACAGCTCAATAATGAAAAAGAATGTACTTTTTCTATGTTTGAATGCACATTATTATATAATTAGCAGAACGTGTCAGCCCAGGATTGGTCAGATGTCTCAAAGATCATCAGATATAACACCCTAGGCTACAAATCCCAAAGGGAATGAAGGAACAAACACAAGAGATAAAAGACAAAGATGAGGGAGTGCAGAGATATTCAGAGGAAAACTAGGCCATCATGATGCTAAGAGTCAGTGAGGAGGGGGAGCGGCTGAGGGGGCGCAGGGGTCTGGATGTGGAGTATAGTTTGTTTTGCAGGCGGTTTAATTGTAGTCGTCATTTAAGGTTTGCTGCTGTTAATTGCAGATATGGAAATGGCAGAGCAATATAAAAAAGCTCTTTAAAAAGAGATTGTTGGTGGATGAGACTAAATGAAAATTAAACTGGATGGGGGCGCTTATAGTCTTAGACATTAATATTCTTCACTTTATGACCCTCCTCTCCCTCCGTCTCCACCCTGTTCTCACCCAGAGGGCTCATTATTATCAGCGGAGTGGGGTTGATGTACACAGACACTCATATGAGAGCTGTCTGAAGGCATTACTGCACACACACACCCCCAGTGTGAATGATTAGGAACCTATCATAAACAGGAGGGGCAGGCTGTTAAACATGACCGCCAGGCAGGCCGCACACATCGTCCATGTGCCCCCGTCCTGCTCAGGCTAACACACATTTGGTTCCTTTACATCTCCATGCACTGTAACGTTCACCCACCTCCACTCTAGCTGACCCCGGACACACAGATGCACCCTGACACATGACAAACCTCATATGCTATTTGCAGGAAGTACATTGAGCTACTTAGTGTTTCAGGCCTCCCAATTATTCAAATGCAAGATGCTAGACTGACCCCTCGCTCTTTAGCGAGGCAACAGAGCAAATATTAGATTATCAAATGAACATAACCAGAAATAACTGAAAACTTGAAATGTCACTACAGGTAACACCTCCACTTTGAACCCCCCTCAGACCTGGAGCTTTTTGTCGCATGAACAAAGAAGGAAGTCATCTGCAAAGAAGTTTGTACTCTTGGAGTATGGTTGCCAAATGGAGCCAAGCCAGAGTACGGTAACCTATTTTTGCTAATCTTTCTGAAATAATCCTTGTTATTGTCGCATCATCCTCTGTTTACATTATCCAAACCTGGAGAATGTCAAATAAATTAATATAAAAGTGAAACTAACAAATAAAACCTGAATATTTATGAGCTTTCCAGACATTTTCTGGCCTCCTCAGCGACAGTCTGAGTGTATTTGAAGAACATCACAACACAGCCCACACATACATCGCCCTGTCCCCTTGTTCCTAATGAGCTTTATCGCATTGGTCCCGCTTGACTTGTCTTGCTAACTGGCACACATATATCCATATGTTCCACATGAGCAGGCAGAGGGGACAGGCTGGGTGGCAGCGTTGCTTTCTCAGTTACATCTGAGAGTTTTACTCCAACAGCCAGCAGCAACGGCAAGTCAGCTTAACTCCATCTCTGAGAGTGTGTGAGCACGCTGCAATTAGTCATGAAGAGTGTTAACAGCATCCACTTACTTACCCTGGATGTTCACTGAGTCAGAGACGCAGACTGAACATTTGAAGGACATACGACCATTATGGTACCATGGGTGGAGTATAGTAACTGTAATCTTATAAGGAACCCAACATGATCAGACAAATATGTATTTCTATCTCTCATATGTATATTGAACTAAAAAAAATCTCAGTAGATATCTGCATGTTGAGTAATTTCAGTTTATAAACTCACCAGGAGGCTGCCATGTTTTGGTCCACACTGGTTGTGTGATGTCACAAGCCAACTTGCTCCTCGCCGTTCCTATGCAGTAACCACCGTTTCAGACTGGCTGCCAGTGTGAGAGATTTGAGGTGTCCTCTATTTTTTCTGTGCAAAATAGACAGGAAAAGGATAAATACAGAGCCATATCTACCTTGTTGTAGCAAATATGTACATGCACATTGGTAGAATATGTTGAAAATCTGATTCTTAACAACCCCGATGAAGGCCACGAGCTGAAATGCCTCCGTTTAATAAAGTTGTTCTCCAAACTTCTACTATTAGCTTTCTGTTTCCACATGGTAGAAAATGTTGCAGGTAAGCACCATATGAGAACACTTCGGGTTTGCGCTTTTTAAATTAAAAGTCCACTTTAGCATTTCTTTGGAGAAACTCTCTTCCTTTGTACATAATGCTTTTATTACCTCTGCCAAGGAGGTTATGTGATCGGGTGGGTTTGTTTGTTTGTTTGTTTTTTTGTTTGTTATGTCGTTTGTTAGCAACATAACTCAAAAACTCATGGACAGATTTTCATGAAATTTTCAGGAAATGTCAGAGATGGCATAAGGAATAACTGATTAGATTTTGGGACTGATCCGGATCACTGTCTGGATCCAGGAATTTTTTTAAAGGATTCTGTACTATTGGGAGATAGGGCTAATGGCGGAGGTCTGCGCTGTTACCACTTTACACCAGGAGATGGCAGACATGAGTAACTTATTCAAAGTTTTGGAGTTTATGGAGTTTGAAAGACACACACCCGATCGAGGAGACGAGTTGGAGCGTAACAGAGAGAAACACAGCGAATTGTAGCGAGAATACTCACAATGCTGGGAGGAATAGAGGAATATTCAACCTTTGCCATGACTTCCACACGTAGCAAAGCCAGTGCTTTGCCTCACCGTATCTCCACCCCACCGCAGAGGGAGTAATTGGTGAATTAGATTTTAGGAGTGATCCGGATCACCGTCTGGATCCAGGAATGTTTTTAAAGGATTCTTCACTATTGGGAGATAGGACTGATGGCAGAGATCTGTGCTCCCTGAGTGCTTTTCTAGTTTTGAAAAAGCTCCTCGAACGGTCCCCCTATACTCTGAAACTTAGGTGTAATGACAGAGCTTTGACAGCAGGGAGATAAAGCCAACAGGCAGCAAACTTGTGCCTTGTATGAAAGTGGTGACGGTGTGTGTTGAGAAGCATGTGCAGCAGATTCAAGTAGCAAAGCATGCTGCCAGTCTGAAACAGACAGTTACTGCATAGGAACGCGAGGAGCACTCTGGACGAATGACGTGACACTACACATGCGGACCAAAACATGGCGGCCTCCTGGGGAGTTTATCATCTCAAATGTACTCAAAATGCAGATATCTAGTGAGTTTTTAATTCAGTATAAATATGAGAGTTACAAATATCTGTTCAACTAGGTGAACTTGTCCGATCCTTTAAAGCAGAATGTCAAAATGCCTTACACTGGGACTAAAACCAAGTGCTAGGACAGCCAAGTCAGACAAGGAGAGAAAAATAATAAACTTAATTGCCCAACCAAACAGGAGCTTGGTTATCTACAACCCCAAATTCAAAAAAGTGGGACATTTTTGTGAGGATTTGTGCACTGAAATTGTATATCTAATTGAAAATAGCACAAAGATCCCATTACAGATATTCTAAACCCCTTAGAATTCCAGGTCAAATTAGTCAAAACTCCTACTCAGAAATACCCAGGTTAAACTGAATGTTGTTTTTGAACCACTTGCCTTGGAGTAAAAGCACAAACATGGTGTGTTTATAAAAGTAACACTCTTAAGTTTCTTCTCAAACTGAAAGACTCCCAAGCTGCTACTATTGTTAATAGATAGTATAACAATAAACAGAATATTTTACCTGTCTGAATTTGTACTGTGAAACAGAGGCCTGTAGATAACTGTAGCTGGAAAACTCAACTGGACCAAAGCATGAAACTTTTGCTAGTTCAGTTTCAAAACTGAAAGCAGAAGAAAAGGAAACGAGGATTTCACAGCTGCTTTTATGAGGAAGAGTCTGGGCATTTTCAAACTGGAGACTCCAGAAGGTATTGACATTGGCAGACATTTTTCTATATCACATTTCTAATGGAAAAGAGTTACAGCAAAACTAGTGGACTACTAAGGACAACAACGGCCTTTTGAAATGTGAAATTATGCAAAACTAGTCCATGGATCTTGATGGATGCTTATGAACTTAAAATTTGACTGGGTTTGGATTGTGGGGACGCTTTCTGATGCAGCTGGACTATTTTTGATGAGAAATTATGATCAGGAGAGCACAGGAAAATTTTTCAAATTTAGACAAAGAGAAAGACAAACAGAACTACTGACACAAGTGGGAGAAGGGGGAAGGGTACATGAAACTTGACTCCAGATATTAAGTCAAAATTATTACATAGGATAATTATTTGATACTTACAAACAACATGGGTACAGTTCAATACATCCAGAAGAATCCACATCACTCCAGAGAAAATAATCACCCATCATTTTAGTGACCATAAAAGAGAGAGAAGAGAGAGCTTCTCATGGTGAGCTATGCCACTTTTATTATCGCTGGTTTGTTTGCAGCCTGACAAATGCATCAGTTGTGGCTGCTTTGTTGGTTTTATCCTGGAATTGTTAGCATGGTTAGAATCCTTGGAATCAGAGCTTTCTGGTGGTGTGCAACATCTGGTATGGACAGCCATTTTTTAATTAATAACTGAATAGTTTAAAAGTGATCTTCTGGCCCAGTGTTTTGAATAAAAATCGATGTCAAACTTTGTGTGCTTGGAAGACTGTATATCCGGAGGACTTTACACAAACACAGAAACAGAAAAAATTATTAGATTTTGGACTTCTTCAAGCGAGGAGAGCTATTGCACTATGTTGGAAGAGTATGGATGTACCTGCTTTAAAACTGTGGATAAAGGAACTTTCAGAATATATAGGATGGGAAAGACTAACATTGCTGTAGGCAAATAGAGAGACTTTGTTGAACTCTGGGAGCCATACATGAATATTGCAGGAGCTTCTTCATCTGGAAGGAAATTATGAAAATGTGGGCTACTTTGTTATGTTTTATCCTTTATTTTAGCTATTTTATCATTTAGCTGCACTTTATGTTTTATGCTTTGCAATAATAAATACAAAAAGTCAAGATATATCTGGAAGAAAAAAATCTGCTGGCCTGCTGATGGAATTAAAACTCCATTTTACCGGACAGAGGAAAGGTGGAAAATGGTCTGATGCGTCATAATTTGCATTTCTGTCGGGTTTCCTGGATACTGTATCTTCCAGACTAAAGAGGAGAGAGAACATTCTGCTTTATCATCAATTCAAAAGCCAGCATCCGTGACAGTACATGGGTGTATTTGTACACAAGGCTTCATTAGTACTGAGCCATATATACAGGGTTTGCAGCAACATATGCTGACAATGCCTCTTTAAGGGAAGGCTTTTGGCTGCAGACATTACAAAAGCATAGCTCCATAATAAAACAGGCTGAGTGATAGCCTCATCTTCATTCATTACCATTAATTCCCCAATGGCCTTTTAGAGATTTTGGGTTACTCAGGTCATTCCTTAATAGTTTCTTCTACTTTACAGTCACCCCTGAGGTTCAGAACAGCAAAAGAGCTATCTTAAGAGCATGAAAATCAGCTTCCTCTCCTTGCTTTAAAAAGAGGTTAAATATTTCCTGCCTACATCCTGGTAAAATTTAGCATTCTCCATCCAATAATCATCATCCTAACTTTTATTGAATATATGAGCAGTAAAACAACATAGCTTCTGTTATTCTGTACTGCATTGTTCTGCCAAGCACAGGGCCACCCACAGAATTTACTGGTCCTCTGACAAACCCAGAGAAGGGCCCTGATTATTTCATTTTGGACCTGAAAAGTATGTCGCTGGGTTCTGATGTTGGAATTATTAATTCATGTTACTGTTTAACCCCTTTTCAAAACATTTTCTGCACATTTTTTTGTACTTCACTTTCTGCTTTATGCCACTTTAAACCATTTTAACCTCTTTTTGCCATTTTTTTGACCACCTTTAACCCATTTTGTTTTAATTTGGCCCTTTTTTGCCGTTTTTTTGCTGTTTCGCCACTTAACATCCATTTTGACACTTGGTACTTCCATCCAGTTTTTGCAGATTTTTTTGCCAGTTTTGTCTCTTTTTTGCCACTTTCTGCCAATTCTTACCACTGTTTTGCCACTTTAAACTTTTGCCACCTCTTTTTGCCAGTTATAACATATTTTTCCACTTCAGCCCATTTTTAAAACTTCTTTTTTCCCTTTTATCCCAATTTTGCTACTTTTGGCCCAAATTTGTCACTTCTTTTTGCCAGTTTTAACCAATTTTGACCCCCCGCCCCGTTTTTTTGTCTTTTTTCAAAGTTATGTGATCATTTTCCATTTAAGTTGTTTCAGGTTTGTCTGCTTTATTTCCTGGCATCCTGATGTTTATGCACATCATGGCTTTGCTTTAAATTCTGAAGATCTGAAAAACAGAGAACAGAAATCTCCACCAACACTTTTAGTTTAAAGAACAACTTTATTAGACCGACGCGTTTCGGCATGTAGCCTTCGTGGATGACTGGAGATTTCTGTTCTTTTTTGCTTTGATATCTGGCATTACGTTCCAAATTGTTCAGTTCAATGTGCCCATCAACATTGTTAACATTAATTTACAGGTCATTCTGTTTTAAGAAAAGGGGTTCACATTTTTAAAAAGGCAATACTGTACTACGGCATAAATAATCAAAATGATCCTTTTTGTTGCTTTGATAGGAGTGGTTATTACTCAGGTTAAAAACGAAATATGATAATCACAGCTTAGCTTTACAGTGGACCATGATTTTGCTGACCTCCATGGGTCCCAGAAAGCTCCCCCCTTTATCCCCCTTATGAGCAGCCTTGGCTATGAGCTGTGACCTTTTGCCTTTGCCTTGTTCCTCATTTAGTCCTACGCAACTTGGGAAGCATCGACTCTCCCCCTGACCTTCAGTTGTATAAAGGGCATAGTAATCTTTTGAACTGACAGGGAAGCAGTTTTGTTCACTTAATCTGTCTTAAGCCTTTCCTCAATGTAAAACACATGAAAGCCCACTTGGAGTTTGCAAAAAACTCCAAATGAAAGCAAAGCGGGCTTTCATTTGTTTTTTTGTCCTAAGGAGAGGTGTCCGTCTAACCACTCTTCCAAAGCCCAGATCAGTAGAGGGCTGCAGTGATGGTTGTCTTTCTGGAACTTTGCACCATCTCCACACAGGATCTCTGGATCACATTCAGAGTGACCATCAGCTTCTTGGTCAACTCTCTTACTAAGGCCCTTCTCCTGTGATCGCTCAGTCTGGCCAGGCGACCAGCTCCTGAAAGAGTCCTGGTTGTGCCAGACTTCTTCCATTTGAGAATCACAGAGGCCACTGTGCTCTTGGGAACCTTCACTGCAGAACTTTTTGTGTAGCCTTCCCCAGATCTGTGCCTGTCAATCCTGTCTCTGAGCTCTCCAGGCGGTTCCTTTGACCTCATGGCTTGGTTTTTGCTCTGAAATACATTGTCAGCTGTGGGGCCTTCTATAGAGAGGTGTGTGCCTTTCAAATCACGTCCAACCAATTTCCACAGGTGAACTCAAATTCAGGTGTAGAAACATCTCAGCGATGATCAAGAGGAAGGGGTG
Source organism: Cheilinus undulatus (assembly GCF_018320785.1). Lineage (NCBI taxonomy): Eukaryota > Metazoa > Chordata > Actinopteri > Labriformes > Labridae > Cheilinus > Cheilinus undulatus. The sequence continues at coordinate 17,580,593 of NC_054865.1, forward strand.
GGGGGGTGGGGGGTGAAGCTAAATTTGAAGTGTTGAGGCAAAATGTTTGAATACTTAGTATAGTTTAAACAGCCTCTTCATTAACCCAAATTCATAGTGATATAAAAAATCTTTTACCTTCCCAGATCACCCTGACCTAGACATCGACTTCCTGACATTTATACTGGTGCTGTAGTCTAACAGCACCACCCACAGTCAATACAAAACACAACAACAAAATGGCAATACAAGAAAACCCCATTTTGGCTCTTACACACCGACTGCATCATTACTCATCTAAAGATTATAATCAAGGAAAGCCAAAAAGTCTGGCAAGGTCTGATTTTTTTGTGGGAGCAAAAGTCAAACATACGTCATGTTGCCCTCCTCGTTAGATCATTTTGATTTATGGTTCTTAAAATATATAGATAAGAACAAATAGTTACAACTTCCTTCCGCTGTCCATGCTAGACTGATATGTCAGATGATTATCTAAAAGACATCAGAGTACATAACCAAAGTCAATAATGAGGTCATGTGCTTTGCTTTGTCTTGGCTGGACAGAGAGGCAAACAGGAGCCAGTCACACAAACAGGAAAAACTCAATGATGATTCTTTGCAGCTTAAACAAAATACACAAACTTTATTATAAGACATTTCATTGACATCTGCAGTGTGGAAATAAAGGCATTAATGCACATGTGTAACAGAGTAAAGTCAAAAGTAAGAAAAACATGTAAAAGATGATCTGTGAAAAAATGATGAGTGAAAAAACTAGCCGTCATACAAGCTGTGGAAAAACTATCAGAACATGCAATACGAGAGATGACCTTGGAGTGGTGCAAAAAGATATCTCTATGTGAAAGTTAACCAAAGTAAGCATTTCCTATTAAAGTCTTACATATAAAAGCCAATAAAGCACTTAAACATATTCTTAAATTAGACCATTGTAAACAGTAAAGTTCAAATGTAACATCAATAAAGGTCAATTTAAACTTAAGATGCAGCTAACTCTGGAATAAACCAATAAATACATCAAACTAATAGAGAACAAAAATTCACGGGCACGAAAACCAAGGCGTGCAAAGCCATGCCATTAAACATCTTTAATAAACAGTTTAAAAGCATTTAACTAAACAGATATAAACATTTAAATCATTTGGCAAGAAAAACTGTAAACAAAGAAGTATTGTTTATGTCTTAAATCTACTTCAACATGTTTTCATTCTCAAAGTTCATAGAACATTTGATAAATAAATAAAATCTGAATAAAATGTTCTTTCTTTGCTTAAGTTTCACATTAACATTGCTCTGAAAACTCTTCCTGTGTCTGAATACCCATGGAAAGCTCTGCATTCAGCTTTGTTTCATTGACGACTATGTACACAGATCTCTGAGGCAGCAGAGCCGACGACGCGGCTAGAAGGCACCGTTAATGGAGAGCTGAGTCCACTGGGCCTGGCTTTGCTCCTGAATGTCAGAAACAAAACTATGATAGACCCTTAGAGTTGAAGGTGAGCAGACACCCACCCCCTCTCTGGTTTGGTCTCTACAGTGTTTGTTTACAGTCACTCGTGCTGACATCCGTCCTGTTCTCATGAGGAGAGGATGGAGTGGAGGCTGTAGGGATGTTCAGAGGAGTTCGTGGTTCTGTCTAAGAAGACGAAGATGTTATCAACCCTCTTCTCACATACTCGTCAGGAGAGCACTGAGAGCTCAGAGCTCATCGTGGTTCCTGGTGAGGTCTTCTCCGTAGTTGGTGGCCTGACTTCCCACAAACATGTTCCAGTTTTCTAGGATCTCATCTTTGGTCAGCATCTGGTCCTGAAAATGGAATACAAGGGAATTGCAATGTTTCCTTTCCATTCATCCTTTCATTCATTATCACTCATTCACGTGTCTCTGTTTCCTGCTCTGGTAATCAGCTGGTATGGGCGTCTAATCATTTGAATCTTAAACCAATCCTGTTCTGCCATGACCCCTGTAGGTCCAATCATCCTACTGCTGTCATATTTCTGTTCTATTCTCCTCTGCAGTCAGTCTGTCATTTCAGTATGACCACTGCAACCCTCCTCCACCCCAGCTACCTCAGTACATCTCATCTGTACCCAGGTCCTCAGAAGTCTACTCCGTTTCCCTTCATCGCCACCTCATCAGTGTCTGGGTCAAGCTCCTCAGAGTCCACCAGTCTAGATCCCATAAGGGGGATATCCTATCTGGCTGTGTGGCCTCACAGCCTTCATGCACACACCATGATGGAGTCTCTTTTCACTAAAGGCATTTCACATTTCCAAACTTGGAAAAATAAATTAATATTCCCTGGCATTAGGTCTCTCTTGATCAATTTAAAGTAGTACCCATGAAGGCCTTTAACAAGGGACTTACACAATTGACTTCCTTAATGATTAAACTTTGTCACCCTTACTATTGGGCCAAGAATTACTCTTCAGTTAAACCTTTTGTTTTCACATTTAGGCTCATGAAAGTGTTTAAATGTTGGGTCTAAAGCCGGGTGTACACTGTGCGATTTTCGTCCGATTCAGCCATGAATTTTGAGTTGCACGACTCACTTTGAAGTAAGGCGACTTTCAGTCAGATCAGGCGTTGTTTGTCATGCTGTGTACAGGGGGGTACGACGGCCGACCACGGCCTGACTACGGCCCCACAAGCTGCTCCCAACTGGTCGGATGGATTTCTGACATGTTTGATACTTTGGTCGTACGACTCCAGATACTCCCACCATCAGAGCAGAAACACAAGCAGAATAAACTACTTTGGGAGATTTTTTTCCTTTTTAAACTGTCAGACAATGTCCTAAATTACCATGGCGACAGCTGGAATGACTTGCTGATGCCCCCACAGCCCCGCTATGATAAAGGAAACAAACCAGCAGGAAATATTCCTACCTGCGGACCTGCAACTGACATGGAGGGGATGCTGTGTGTGTGTGTGGGGGAAAGAGAGAGAGGATATGACTGGAAACACTTCACCCTCAATGTGTGAGACTTTTTGAAAAGGAAACTCAGTGGATTTCTGTCACAGTCCGTCCCAACTTCACTTTTACAGTGTGAGCACCCAGGTCGGGGATAAACATCGGACCGTATAGTATGAGCATTTAAATCATACGTGATGGTTGTGAGTGATTCAGACGCACAGTATGAGTTGACATCCTACCACGACCGTCGTAGGACAGCTTGAAATCGCACAGTGTATACCCAGCTTAAGCAGCAGCTGCCACAAGCCCTAGCTTCAGTGAACTGTTATCACCTTTCAATAATGCTCCACCACCAGGATGTAAAGAACAGCACAGTGGACAGTTAGGGCCTCATAGCTCAGAGTGGTTTGACAGCAGTGTTTCCCCTATAGTTCATTTTTGGTGGTTTCCTGCCATTAATACTGTGCAAGAAGCAATTCATATATTATGTAAATGATTTAAAGTGCCTATATAAAGTATTCGCCCATTGGATGTTTCGCCCTTTTATTGATTTTATGAATCCATCATGGTCAATATAATTTGGCTTTTTGATAAAAAGAAAATATTTTACAAAACACTTTTGATGTCAAAGTGAAAACTGATTTCTGCAAAGTAACAATTAGATAAAAATTTGTAATTTCAAATAAGTGACTGCATAAATATTCACTCTGTTCAAGTCAGTGTTAAGTAGATTCACTTTTGGCTGCAATCACAGCACTGAGTCTGTGTGGATATGTCTCAATCAGGCTTGCACACCTGGACACTGCAATCTTACTTCATTCTTTGCAAAACTGCTCAAGCTCTGTGAAGCTGCAGAGGGTTTAGGCGTGAACAGCCTCTTTCAAGTCTAGCCACTAATTACCTCCGCCCAGGAAGTTATGTGATCAGGTGGGTTTGTTTGTTTGTTTGTTAGTTTGTTTGTTAGCAACATAACTCAAAAAGTTGTGGACAGATTTTGATTTTTAGGAAATGTCAGAAATGGCATAAGGAAGAACTGATTAGATTTTGGGAGTGATCCGGACCACCGTCTAGATCCAGGATCTTTTTTAAAGGATTCTGTACTATTGGGAGATAGGGCTAATGGCGGAGGTCTGCGCTCTCCAAGTGCTTTTCTAGTTCTCTGTTGGATTTAGGTCTGGGCTTTGACTCGGCCACTCCAGAACATTCATCTCATCTTGTTGTCTGTGTAGGTTTTACTGCACGCGTCGGGTCATTGCCTTGCTAGAAAATAAATCTCCTCCCAAGCTGTAGTTCTCTTACAGACTGAAAAAGACTACCCTCCAGGATTTTCCTATATTTTGGTCATTCATTTTCCCCTCTACCTTTATAAGCCTTCCAGGACCAGCTGCCTAGAAGCATGCCTATAGCTTGTATTTAATTGCCATTACTTTGTAGAACTGTTTTCACTTTCACATTTAAAAGGGTTAAAAAAAAAAAAAGAAGAAGAACAAAGCCATTATTGGACTAATCAATTGTTCTCTATGATGAACAATAATGTATTCTATGTACCTTGTCATGTCAGGTGTTTGTCCTTGTTACTTGGGAGTTTTGTGCATGTTTTGTATCAGTTTTATGTAGGACTACAGATTGCAACTAGCGACTCGCTAAATCTGGTGCAACCATGTTTTCATTTACTATGTATGAATGATCAATGATACTGCACACTGTCCCTTGATAAATAAAAACTAAACTAAACACACACGCAAGATGAGAAGAAACAGTTTCTTAAAAATGTTTGTGTAGTTAAGAGTCAGTACCTTGTCTTGGTCAGACTCGTACACCAGGTGTCTGGCCTCGGCCTGGGCGTGGTCGTAGTCTTGTGGCATAATCCAGTGGCGGATCTCGTCTAGGTCCATCTTACCGTCTTTGTTCAAGTCTCTGAAGTCAGAGAACTGTTCCCTTTCAGTTTTGACCCAGTCGGGCTCTGGACCTCCATCCTCATGTGCAAACATGTCAGCTGAACAGTGCAAACAAATGAGAGGAATGGATCTGAAAACTTGCACTTGCTCACTTTAAAAAAGTATGTATTCACATTTACAAATAGATTTCATATATGTGGCTTCATTAAAAGATCCAGAGACTAGCTGACAGGAATGCATTATGGATGGACAAAACTCTTGTAATAAAATTGATATAAAACCAATGAAGGAAGATTAACTGATTTTGCAGCCCAAAACTGGGCTTATTACAGCTTTGCTGATGATAAAACTGTATTGAGCTGTGTTAGTATAAAGAGGTTATTTTTCCTCTATTTTAAGGGAGGTTGATGGATTATAATTTTGAAACCCCTGAGCTTAATCAGAACAAAGTCTAAGTGCTTATAATGGATCAGAAAAAGATACCACTGAGAAGGCTATGACCAAACTTTACTAAATAAAAAACTTACTGTACGAGCTATGTATCCAGAGAGCTTTAAATATTAAGCGTTATTACAAGGGTTTGTTTATGATTGAGCAACATGTACACCATTTTATTTCTACAAGCTTTACCATTTCAGTGCACTTACAGCAGACACACTTGAAAAGCAAGACAGTCTTGTTACTGTAAGAACTGTGCCACTGTTTCACTGCTGAACAAGAAAGCAACCATCTACAGATCTGGAGAACAGTTTCAGAGACTACAGAAAAATATATTTATTTTGAAGTGTATGTTTGGAAAAAAAACATATTTTGTTAATTTAGTCAAAATTTCTCCTAACTTCCAAATACAATGTCCTCACCAGAATAATCTGAAAATGGCGCCTGATTTAGATAATGACAAGATGACGTTGATGAAGACTTTCTGTAGCATGTTGATAAGCATGTAGCTGATGTGGCTGCTTTATTCAAAAACAAATTAATTTGATTTACATGTTGAAATAATTTGCCTGAACTTACCAATATACTCATCTTCATCCACATGTCCATCGCCGTTCTTATCAATGTCCTCCAGGGTTTCCTGCATTCACAAAGAGTTTATGATGTCATTAAAGGGTCAACCATGCTGAAACTTTCACTCTGAGTAATAAAAAGAAAAGTTAGCGCCTCAGGCAGCAGGAGTGAAAGCAGGAGGGTCAAGTGACATCAGGCTGGCAGACTGGCACACACATTACAGGAGCTTTTCTCCTCCATCCTACATTTGAGAGAGTGTGAATCTGACTAAATGGCTTAGCGTGGGAGCTGATCATCAACTGACGACCATGCATGTACATGAGGAGTAAGTGAAATGCATCTGGGTTATATCCCATGCACTCAGCTACACAGACTCAAATCACTGCATGCATCCTTTCCTGCAGGTGAGAGGCTCTCTCTGAACCCTGATGCAAGATTAATGACCACAGAGCCTCTATAGTCTAATAGCAGACTAATAATAAACATGAGCATCCATCTGGTTTCTATACCCACTTAACCTGTGAAAGGTTGCATGTAAACAAGAAGAGCTATTCATTAAAAATATAAAGCCTGTAGACCTGTGTATCACTGACAGTGGAACAGATGTCCTGTACATTTCAGCAGCATGTGAGAGGCGCACCACAGTCACACTAAAGGATGCATGCTCACTGTAGATACTGTTTAATGGACTGTCAACACTGTAACTGCCACCAACTCCAGTCTAAGCATGCTGCAGTTCACAAGACTTCAACAGCAAAAAAGACACTCCAAATAATTAAAACACAAAAATAGTTTGCGTTGATTTTGGTGACCCTGTAAACAGAGTGGTAGTTTTATCTTTTTCCGAAGCTTGTCCTTTATACTGTATGTGTAAGATGTGTTTTCAAAAATGCCCGCCTTGCTTTATTTCAACAGTCAAATGAATCACTAGCAGTGAGTCTTTGCTATAAAAAATGGATAAAAGACTCTGTTCTTCAGTGTGCTGGTAATCCTTTTGCCTGACACCACCCCAGGTAGCATTTACAGACATTAAATATAACTATAGGAATAATCATTGGTGGGCTTGTTTGTTTTGTAGGTCATAAAGAGGAATCACACATAATAACATGGAAAAAATGTAAAGAGTCATCATGGCTGCCATACCTTTTATTATCTAATACTTTTCAACACTACATTTTTAAAGCATTAAATTCTATGTTGATTTAATGATCAATAGTATCTACAGCTTTCTAGTCTTTTAAACCCAAACGTGCCACAAGCAGAGAGAGCAGTTGCACTTCACAGATGCTCTCCATAAAATCCGACTAAGCTTGAGCCATTTTGCAAAGAGGAATGGGCAAAAATTTCAGTCTCTAGATTCTACCAACTTTCCACATCTAGAGACTGAAATTTCTGCCAACTTTTAACCCTTTAAAGCCAAATGTATCATATTTGATATGTGATATTGTGAGACCTTTGTCTGATAAACATGACTAATAATTTCCTTAAAAACTATTGAATATATTCTGATAAATGACAGAAATGCCTTCCAGTGGATTATTAGTTTCCAAAAAATGTCTCATGTGTCAAATATGATAAAAAAAATACATATGTGAAACTTTATGGCATTTTTCCCCTTTCTTTTGGATTTTGGTAGAAGATTAGATAAAAATCACAGTTTCAAAACATGAGGATTTTTCTGGATATTATTTGAGGTATCAGGCTTTACGGGGTTAAGTGAGTTTCAATGACAAAAGTTTGAGGGTTGAACTACATTAATTTATCCATATCAGTATTGGCTAAAAAAAAAAGAAAAGATAAATACTGGCGTATCACATATCAGCATAACTCAGATATTGAGCAGCCCTAGAAACAGATTTAAATACAGCTTAATTTTTTTTTTACAAGTTTCATTTTAACCTTTGAAATTTTGGTACTGAGATGACCTTAGAGGTTGATGATGATGGAACTGCGATGCATCGCTCTTGAGACCTGCATTCAAGCCAGAGTCAGAGTGTTTTGATCAAAGATACACTACACTAAACCCTGTCCCAGATAAAAACACCATTAAGAAGTAAGGATCTGTGATGTTGGACTTTTGCTGATATCCACTATACAGATATTTTCAAACTAATTTTACCTGACACTTTAATTCAAACTAGCTGAAGTCAAGACCAAAAACTTTAGTCCTTAAAGCACACATTAAAAATAAAAGAGAAAACAAACTCCATCTGGAAATACTCCTGTAATATTTCATATCTGTTGATATCAATAATTGACTTTTTGAGCAGTTATCTGCAGATACCAATTTCATGCTGATTATGTTGTGTGTTCCTACCTACTGCTATACCAGCTCAGCAACTACAGAAGCCCTAAGCACTGAGTATTGAATCATTTCTTGTTTCACTCTCCTTTCCTGCCTATAGCGATATCATGCAGATAATATTGTGCATCCCTATTGAAATGTAAAGTAGGATTCACTAGTCCACACAACAATGAATGGAAGACACAATATACCAAAACAAACTGGTGTAAGGCAGAAGATGGTCTCTTTAAAAATTTATTTGTAAAAAAAATTGCTTTTTCTAAAAAAAATACTTTGGCTAAAAGTGGGATAACTTGATGATTAAACTGAAAAAATGCAGAACAAGTGACTTCACTTTACAGTAGAATAAAGTGACGTGATCCATTAAACAACACTGCAAGCTCCGTCTCTTATCCTCCCTGCTGATCATTGTAAGTGTCCTTTCTATAGCCACAAAGTGTCCCCATTTTCCTCACATGACAACAGACACCATCAATAGCGCTGTTGTGTGGTTGTGTGAAAGATCTGCGTGTTAGGAACGTGTCCAAACCGGTATTACAAGAAACCAGCCTCATATCAGGTTAGCCAGATTCACCACAATCACTGAGGACCCGTGGCTGAACAGGTCTTTGGTTACATCCGGTGACATCATAAAAATGAGAGATTAATAATTAACTCTGTCAAATGGGTAGTACAACTTTTATGAACAGAGCAGCATAGTGCATCGCTGCTAACATTTGCCACGCAACTGTTCCATGAAGCCAAATTTATATTTAAAGATTGAGTCTTAAATGGGACAGTCGGTCCCATCCCACTGGACCTGTTCCAAAAAATACTGAAACTCAATCATTTCCTGGCCGAGTTAAAATTTCATTAAGGAGCTATCAAATGCTATCACATTTATCTCACAGGGTCACCAGATTTATGGAATAGGAGGCAGATATATTCTAGTTATAAAATCATATTTCTCAGTGGTGAAACACATCAAAAACTCAAAATTTAGAGATTTCTTGGTGCCAAACTCCAGACTCCACACCTCTTTCTAATCATACTTAATGACTGTGTAATTATGGAGGGCTTACCAGAACCACAATATCCCTCATGTGCTCGAACTCCTCAGGGTGGAGGAAGGATGTGAACTCCTCTCTGTCTGCTGTCAAGTCTTTGTTCAGATCAGCTGCTTTAAACCTCCTCTCATCACGAGGGAGCATCTTCTTAAAGCTGAACTGGTCTGTCGATTCGTCAAACTCCTCAGGGTTGGCTGAAAAAGGAATTTAAAACCAGGTTATACCAAAACATTTCATAAATCTTAAAAAATCACGATAAAAATGCCTGAAGACACATACCAAGGTAGTATCCATATGTGGCTTGCTTGTATTCATCCCATGAAATCTTGTTGTCTTTGTTCAGGTCGTAATCACTCCATACCTTTGCCACATTCTCATAAACATAACGCTTCTGGACACGCTTTATCCATGCCTTCAGTTCATTTGTGGTGATGTAGCCATCAGTGTTACTGTCTATCCGGTCCACTATTTTACTACAAGGAAAGAGAGAGAAGACAGGAAGGTTAAGAGTTCTGATTTGTAGTAATAAACCAGAGCAAGAAATATTAATTAAAGGCAGAAGTGGTCATAAAGGGTGACTCATAATGATACATGGGCCATGGTTAGGGCTGTCATAATAAAGGAACTGTAAACTTCGATATAATGCAAATCAAAATTAAATTATATCACATCACATTAATAGCCTACTGTTTTTGATACCATGGAAGTTCATGGAAACCAATTTTGATAACTTGTGTGTTTTCAATCTATTTCAACAACAAGGTGACAAAAGCAGAAGTCCTAGTTACCCAACACTGAATTATTTCCTGCTTTTATTTACCATGAACTGTGAGCAAACTTCTGTAAATTGCACAAATAGGTTGCCAAATATTCAAAACTGTGACAAAGTATTTTTGCAATTCAGACTATGCTTCCTCTGTTTTGCTTTTGGCAGTTTTTGTTAAACAAGACTGAATATCTGAAGTGTTCTAAAAGTTTCTTCGTTTTTTATTTAATAGATCATTAGAATAATATTTAATATATCAGGGATTCACTGATACCACATTTTTCCAGACTAAGGACAAGTACCAGTACTTATATTTGAGTACTCACCGATACGGAGCACAAAAAGTGCTAAATAATACCATTACTGTTCTTAAAATTATTCTGAATGTTTTTTTTATTATTATTATTAGATTTTCTTCATCAAAATTCTTCACAATTTGTTAGTGCATAGTTTTAATTCTCCTCTACTTTGTCATCCTCATTTAAGTTAAAATATCATCAAACTGCAGACACGGCTCAAACTTTGACTACATCAGGGGTGTCCAAACTTTTTCCACTTACAGAAATACTTAAGGATGTTGGGGCCACTTTAATATCCGCAAGGTGAGGTATATGACACTGATTAAGTCAGAAATAGAATAAAGGAGGAGCTGGGGTGGAGGATTTAATGTCTAACAATGCAAACAGACAGTAGTTTCCAGGCTTTCGGGGATGCCAAACAGATTTCAGGGGCCCTGTTTGGCCCTAGCTACCACTGGCTCTGCCCCCCGAAATATTATTGGTACTGCTTTTTTACTTCTGTAACCTATCAGGGAGTTATAAAACAAGATATTGTATGATACATCATACAAAAACAGTTTCAGAAAAAGTATCCAAAGCTGGCTTTTTTACCTCTGTAACCTATCAGGGAGTTATAAAACAAGATATTGTTATTTCTTTGGTTGCCAATATGTTAACCAACCATGCACAGATTTGTCACAAAAAACACATCAATAAATTCTTCTTGTCAAGATGTTTGTTTACAGAATAAGCACAATAGCACTATTGTGTGCTGAAACTATGAAGTACAGTACAGTCAAGCAAAAGCTTCAAATGTTGGCCATATTTAATTTTACTTCTCGAATTTACTGCGGGCCAATCAAAATTGATCTGTGGGCCACATTTGTTGCCATACTTTGGCTATAAAAGAAATTGTTGATTTATTGTTATTAAATACCTTTATCTGACCTATTTTGCTCATTTATTGCCTTTTTTTCAAAGTGTTGAGAATGTGTAAGTTTGATAATTGCATGTTATCAAATCAAGAAGTAATAGTGAATTCACAATACCAATCAAAATAATCATGGCTATGATTTTTGCCATTATCAAGCAGCCCGAGTCTACAGCCAGCTGTATGTTTTTAAACTAACAATCTATATTTTGCATAATTGATTTTATAATTGTATCATGGGAATCAGAATAAGAAAAGAGGGGAGAAACTTGGTTATTACTACAGCTCACAGTCGATATACTGTATGTATTGATTTATTGACCCTTGATTATGGGTGTCCAAAACACACAGAAATACTTTTATTATTATCAGGGAGGAGATAAAATGTGCATGTTTAACAGTTTCTGGTCAAATGAAAGTGTTTTCAATGAGTATACTTAAGTAGGAGGAGCAGGCAAGCCCATTTAAGTGAGAAATGTAGGATGAGTGTAGCTGTGGTGTGTTCTTGGAGCTGGGTTGCCACGTTGTGATGTTAAGGGGTCCCTCCCACTCTCAGCACCATCACAGGAAAGAAAGGATTTCTTCATGTCTTACATGGTGCCAGCTTTACATCCAAACACAACCACGTAGCACATGACGTGTACTGCAGGCAGTGACAGCTTCCACATAACTTTTACTCAAACTCCATCGCCAACAAATGCTTCTTTAATCATCAGATGCATAATTAAGATTTCGACTAAGCAATTAGATCTATATGGGTGTGTGTGCGAACAACTAATGCACCAATTTTATCCAGCCTTGTAGACCTTGGCATGCACGTCTTTCTCAGGCATTTGTTAAATTTTAATGCGCTCAGCCTGCACAGTTACACGCAACAGACTCCTGCAGAAGAGGAGTGAGTGTGCCTGATTTACTCCATGCTGCAACATGTGATAGTAACACTCAGGCCATTCAAAGATAACATGGAAATCAGGTCATGTTAGAGGTTGATGGAGGTCTGTCCTTACCTAAGCCTGTCTTTGCTCTCCTCTGGTGTGAGCTGATCAAACGTCTTTGCCTCCTCTTTGCCCAGAAAGGCCTCATGGTCGTACTGGTAGCTCTTATTGTCTTCGTGGCCTTGTCTGCTCAGCTCTGGTTCATGATGGACTCTGTCTTTTCTTAAAGTGGGCTTGCTTTGCACCGCAGCAGCGCACATAAGCACGGCACACACGAAGCCGAGGACGTCCATCAGTCAGGAAGGATGAAGATAAAACCACAACAGCTGTCTCCAGGCAGGCCTGTAGCTCTACAATGAAACAATAACAAGCGGCGACGCTATGCAGCCACTTTCACTGCTTGTATCGACCACCTAAGCCTTGCTCTTATCTTCTGCAGTGGCTTATTTTAGCTGCATCCGCAAAAAAAAAACACCTGCAAAAGAGCACCTGAGGTCCTCTGAGGGCATCTACAATACTCACTCATACGATTTTTGGCTATCCTGTCCCCTTTTCCCTGAAGAAGGGATGCAACCAAGCAGGGATTTTCTGCCGCCTTACGTACATCCAATCAGAGTGTCCGTTTCAGGCAGAGCCCAACCCCTTCCAGTTAAACGAACCCTGCCATTGGTCAGTGGGTTGTCGGTAACTTGAGAGAGATTCCGGCGCCACGTTGCAAGCTGACGCTTAAACTCAGCCCTTTGAGCTAAGGCTTGACACCGGAGACTAATGAGGAGACAAAACTCAGTTATTAAGAATTACAGCAGCTCCACAGCCCGCTGTTGCTCAACAGTATTCCCGCCTGTACCGACATGCACTGAAATGTGGCCTGTACGAAAATGTGGAGTACACAGGTATGTTCATGAGTGACAGAAAGGGTTCAAGCCCTCTTTACCTTATAAATTCAGTCCAAATATGTTCTATAGAACTATGTCCATGTCCTAGACGGTATCCAACAAAAAAATTTATTACATTTCTTAATATTTGAGATTTTCTAGCCTAGAGGCAGTTTTCTTTAGACTGAGTGAATCCAGAATAATAGCAGCAGCATGAAGAGACTGTATCAACCAGTTTAAATGAAGGGACTGTAGGAAAATTATTAAGAAGTGCCAGAAAACTGTAAAGGTTGTGTCTATTTTCTTTTCTTTTGCTTAAGGGACAACAGCTACTTATTAGAACAACTGGGGGTTTACATTTTTCTGACCCCAAACTTTATTCATCAGATTTGCAGCAAAGAGTAGCTAACCTCGTGTTAAAAAATTGAGCCAACACAAAAGCGCAGAAAACTGCAGTTCCCTGTGGTGCCTACAGAGGTTGGTTGCAAAAAGCAAGTAATGCATTTGGCATAACAACACTCCCTAACCTTGCAAAGCTTATAGAGTGGCCAGATTTAATGAGAGGTGTCTGGCTGCAGATCGTACATCTCTGATGGACCCTCTCCCTAACCCTACCCTACCGTACCCTAACCCTCCACTAAAAGTTAAAAGTTAAAGACATGACCTGCAAAACCTAATTACAAAATGTTTAACAAAGTTGCTTACAGAAAAACAGCGTGTCCTCCATGAAAATATTCTAACACAGCTAACATAGCTTATGTATGTATTATGCTGTTTGCTGGGAAAGGTACTGAGATAGCAGAGCTACATAGCTAATGTGACTAAAGCTAAGCTCACAAAGCAGCTACTTAGCTATGTTTGCTAAAGCCAACTTAGCTACTTTGGCTTATGTAGTAGCGTTGATTAGGTAAAGCTAACGATGCGGGCCATCCATGTATCTACTTCTAAAACAAGTCGATGCATAATTCATTCTCGGATTAGACCTCTGACCTTTTTCTCTGTTCAATTTCTGAACTGTCTGTTAGTATGTAATGTTTGCAATGTAGCCATTTCGTGAATGTAACTACCAGACTTTGTTCATTAGGAACGATGAAAAAATTCTAACACTGGAAATACGTTGTACCAGAGAATTACGCCCTTTCTGTTCTGACCGAGACAGCGTCTCAAATGAACGTCTGTGAGAGTGGCCATCAGAGTTGTATGGTCTGCAGCCAGACTGTCTTGGATTTAGTGACTGTTATCAGGCAGATCCATCTTGCAAAGTTCCAGTCTGAAACATTTGAGCCTAATCTGAAAACAAATAAACTAATCAGTGTAACTTTAGGAGAATGAGGCAATAGCTATAGGCAGGGTTTAGTTTTACTGCATGTTGGTGAACGAAGGACACCATTGAAGCATTTAGCCTGGATGTATCAATAGCAGCAGTTTTATCAAAAATTGACATTTCTTTTTTTAATAGAATAGCAGAACATCACACTGAAAGCCCTCCTTGGCAGAAAATATGTTTATGCTCTTCTCCAACCAGGGATGCGAGGGATTAGCCAGCCATCAATTTGTAGTCCGCATCAGAATTGCTGTTTGTTTAAACTAATCATTTACATTATTTTATCAGTTTAGGCTCACAATCCTGGTCAGACATCAGGTCCAAACTGTAGCCACTATACCTAAAGCACTGAGAGATGACATTCAGCATAGGAGTGTGTGATTTTATCAATTATAGATGTAATGGAGATATTATTCAAAATTTGACCCCCCCCCCCCCCCCAGTCTGCACCAATATTGATTTTTAAAGTGCATGTACCATCAGCCATGAGTGATCGGGCAACATTAAGTTTGTGTTTTTTATTTTTTGGACATACTATAAAGTTTACCAATTTAGGGTTCTGGCATGATCTCAGGGAGGGCGCAGGGCCCTGTTTGCTCTGACATTGTCAAAATTAGATGTGCATGTATTTCATTTTATAAATTATGATTAAAAACATAGGCTAACATATGACAGTGTATTAGGGCCACTCTAAATGATTAAAAATAAAGAAGATCAGTTATTTGAAAAAAAAAAAAAAAGGATCGATTTTTTTTTTCTAAATTTTTTTCGGGACATTTTCTGCTTTTGTTCATAGTAAATGAAAGGGTATAGACATGGAAGTCTTCCCAACATTCTGAACTTTACATTTTGAGGGTTTTTCTCAAAAATGTATGGATCTTCTCATTTTTAAATTATTTTTTTAGAGCTGCCCTAATAATGGATAGACTTTACACAGATCTTTCGCCAGTATCAAGTGTATTGGCCTTTTATGCTGGGATTTTGTCAACAAAAACAATTAAAATTGATGTTAAATTTTTCCAAGTTGGTCCTGGGGGGCTTAGCTTTTCTTAGTTATGGGTAGAGGGGTTGCAAGTAAAGAAGGTTGTGAATCACTGCTGTACAGCATGATCTATCCCTATGTTCCCCATGTTTCAATTCCAGTACCTCATGTTTTGACACAGTCACATGTACATCATTTTTACATTTGAGAGTGCTGAAATGTACTGAAGTGTAAAAGAAATAACTTTATTTACATTTTTTAACCAAAGGCTGCTGAGAGCAAAAGAGAAACTGATCATGTGATCCTAACAAATTCACTGGCTGGCAAATACTGATTTTCTGAAGACCCTTTGGTGTCTCAAAATGCAAAAGTAGCAATAATGTCTAAACAGACAAAGAGCAGAGGAGGTGACAGTGGTGACAACTGGGATGGATAATTCTGAAATGGGTCTATATCCTGAAATGTTGACAGTGGCTCTGTGCAGTTTGAACAGTGAGGAGGACTTTGCTTTTAATGTTTTGGTACTTAAAACAACTGCAGAAAAGTTGCGATGGTATATAAAAAAGCACATTTCCCAACAGTAAATTAAACCTGCACAAAGTGTTTTTTTAAGAGTGTGGAAACGAAATATCAATTTGTGAGCGTGACAGTGAGAAGCAGTCTTATTAATGATGCTTGTGTCGTAATGTTTTAAGGAAGACGACACAAAGAGTTGGCATGGTTGGGGGGTGGTGATGATCACATCTACATGGAAAAGACGAGAAGAATCACATTACTCAGACTCCTCTCAACACGCCGTAATGTGGACGAGCAGACTCTGTATCCTGGAAACAACTTGCTGACACTGCCATGCCTAATCCTCGTTTGTGGGCAGGAGAAACATGTACTTTGCCATTCATCAGTAGCATAATAAGCCAGCACATGGCACTTTGCTGTTTTGCATAAAGAGTACACCCCAGTTTATGATTATAAAGAGGCCCTGGGGCTAACTAGCCTCTTTATTCAATTAATGAATAGTTAATGTATTTAAATTAGTCCTGCCTGGTCAATTTGAATCAGCGTGTTACACAGACGAGAAGAAACACAAATGTTTTTTTTTTTCAGCAAGATACTCCTCAAATATGTACAAAACAAAGTCTAAATCAGCATACATTTGATGACTTCTGTAAAATATAAAATAAGATCTCGCAGGAAGAATGAGTTATATTTGATAATGGAAGCTTCAGTTATGGTGCTTAACATGCTTGAATTAAAATACGTGCAGTTATAACGGCTTAATCCCAGATAACAGTGGATGTTTTGGGGGTACCGCCTGTATTATGAAGGTTATTGAGGATTAAACAATAGCAACATGTCTGAACAAATGCTGGCACTAACATGTTGGAAAGAGGAAGTTGATGGGAAATGTGGCTTTCAACACGAATATTTCAGCGAGGAAAAGAAAGAAGAGGGGGCTGCAGCAGCTACAGGGGTGTTCAGTTAACCATGAGATTACACACTCTGCAGAAGGCATTTGGTTAATGTAATTAAGAAAACCCTATGGTGGGAGACACAGAGCATTAGTGTCCAGCATGTACAGTTGTTTTATGGCCACTTCTCACCCCCACACACAGAGACTGTATTCATCTGATATACTTTCTATATTTGCCGGAAAGGCTTCTGTTAAACTTAAGGATTTTCAGTATCTTACAAAAACAGAGGGGGAGAAGAATTTATGAGAGTGAGGCTCAGTCCCATTTCTAATTTTTTTCCCCTGCACCTTGTCCCTCTCTTGTCCCTTAAAACAGTAGTCCTCAGGTGATTGGACATCAGGACCCATCACCATCTCCTTAAGACTAATCACAACCCGAGTTTTTAAATGTTCAACCACTCAAATTTATTCAGTGAAAAAGTTACAGTTTGTTCCCTAAAAGTCATATTGAACAAAGAGACAGGGCAAAACAAACCTATTTACAGAAGGATGTATAATGTTTTACTCCATTTTCCAGAGGCAGCATGGAAATTTGGTAATTTCTGAAGGACTTTCCTCATTATCGTCAGAACAACGGCAGTGTTATCCAAAGAAAAGAACATAAATAGGAAGAAATCTCAACACAAATACTGAAACGCACTCATTATTAAATGAAAACCTAAAAAACACATTTATGAATTTACTGTATTCACTTGGGGATTCTGTTCATAGACTTCGCCACTTCTTTTTTCCTTGACACACATCCACAGACCACTGGAAAGAGATTCACAACTTACTTTTGGGTCCCGACCTACCAGTTCAGAACCACTGCTTTAAAGCATAGGCCTTTCCACACCTATGTACTAGGTAATTTTAAAAAACTAAAGTTTCTTCTGCTGTTTACAAAAACAATCCTTTCATACTTTCTCAAAAACATCCTTATCCACTTAAAAACATAAAAATGCACTGTTAGGTGCTGTAAAGAGCACGCTGTGTCAGCATAAACTGTCCTTCACTATGCAGGTGAAGCAGCTCAGTGACCTAAAATGCTTTTTGTGTGCATACAGAGGTTCAAAACACAGAAAAATACCTGCCTACATGTGGACAAGGCCTCAGTAGTTCAGTACTAGACTGACTTTTAAGAGAGAATGGGTTTTTATAATTTTATCAAGGACAGACACAAGACTGAAACAAAGCAATTACAGTATATTAGGTGTGACGTTACAAGCCCATCAGTTTTTCTCGCCTACACATTAACTCTGAACAGAGTTTGGCAAGATTTCACCCTGGAATGAGTGTTCCAAAAGGTGCATCTTCAGTTCCTTAAAATGTTTTTCATGTGTGTTTGAAAGGCTGAAACGCACAGAAAAACCTCAGTTTTCATAAGAGACATCTTCCCTTACAAAATGGGTCGGCGCTTCAGGTTCCCGATATATTAACAGTAGTCATTGACAGCATATATGTAAACAGACAGGACAGCAGGACCAGACATTTTTACCACAAGCTATTTTTAAAATGCCTGTTTGAATTGTATATGGATATGGTTGTCGTTATGTTCAAATCTTATGTACAAGGAAACTAACCTTGAAAAGCAGATGGATACGGCTGTTTCCGTGTTTCTCACTGGCGAATCCATGTTGCAAAGCTCTCGTCTGAACCGTTTGGGCCTGGTTTGAAAGTGACAGGACCAATCAGCGACGAGGGGCAGCGATGAGGGGCAGCGCCCTCGGGGGCGGCGGAGTCGTGACGCATGCAAGCAGTGAGAAGAGGCCCGTGCTGATTTTCTATTACACTTGGGGACTTTCTCAAACTGCTCCCTTGTCATTTCCACTCCAGTATGGAGTGAACTCTGTCTGATGTCATGAATGAAACTCTCTCAGTTGAGGGTTTGAATTGAGCAGTCGGCTTTGGGACAAACTCCCCTCTTTGCCATGGAAACAGAAAGTTTATGTAGGTCACTAAAATAGGAAGTTATCTACATAAATGATTTTAGGCAGTCATTAAAATCACTCCATATTATGAGAGAAAACTACATATTTGGTGGCATTTTTAAATATTTTATAATATCAATCTGGTGTTTCTAAGAGTATTAGTTTCTTCAGTCTCTGTGAACGTAAACCAGTCCACATGAGTATACACGAACTGTTTTCAAGACTTGACACTGATAGTAATGTTAAGGTTTTTATATCGCAAGTCCATCATACAGCTGTTTTTTTTTTTTACTTACATTGATGCATTAAAGTTATGCGAATGATAACACAAAACTTTAATGTATGGAGTACCTCCCATGACAAACAGTGAAAGGTCAGCGTCGGTGCAGACATCACTGATGGAGGGTTTAATTACACACTCACTCTGCACCCTGAAGTTTTGGATGGCACTCAATGTGGATCCTCCACAAGAGCATGCGAACAGAGTGGAAATGTGCAGGGTGAGGATGGAGGGAGCAGTTTGAGAAAGGCCCTTGGTTTGGAGCATACCTCTGTTTGAAGGCCCATGTAGCTACTTCACCCTCCACCTCCAGTCCAACGAGAACTGGGACACTCTACCCCCAGTCGTGAACTTCAAATTGTAGGAGCTTGGCTGAGAGGGAGAAAGGATGTATTTGGACTGAGCTTTTATTCCATAATTATCCAAAAAAATCACCATAAAAGTTTTCAGTGGGGTTCAGATCACACTGCTGCTAATTCCAAGCTAATTGCTACACACTAGTGGCAGCCATTGCTGTCAGCTGTCAGAACAACTAAACCCCACCAGTAGCTACCACCGCGCTCTCCTCAAATGACGCTGATTGGTCTGACCATTGGTAGCTGATTGGCCCAACTGGTTTGACAATTTGTTACAAATAATATACATCTGTTATTCCTTTAAACTGCATGTGGACTCCCTCTTTGTTACTTCCCCAGGCCAGATCATAACATTTTTCTTAAAACAGAGTAAAACTGAGTTGTAAGTGGCAAAATGGGATACTAGAGGTGAATAATAATCAGAAAGTGGCCAAAACGGTGGTGAAAAGGGGCAAAAATGGGCAGAAAACATTTAAAAATTGGATTTTAAATGAGTAAAAATGCACAAAATTGATGAAAAATGACACAAAAGTGGCATAAATGGGGTAGAAAAAGAGGCTATAGAGGGTTAAAAGGTGGCACAGATAAACCATTTCAACATCAGAAGCCAACAATAGCTTGTCAAACTTTTCAGCTTCAAAATGAAGTAACTGTTTTCCAGGGAGCATGGTAGCACCAATGCTACTCATACAACACACAAATATTGATACTTTGAAAAAAATTATAACTAGATATTTGGGGCGCATTCTCTGGGTTATCAGGGGCCCAGCCAACTCTGTGGGCTTCAGCGTGGGATTGCAAGGCGACTGCAGAAGAACTGAAGCTTTTGAAAAAGCCACAAATCTGAAGTTTTTAACCAGAAGCTGCCAAAAGCAAAAGAGCAAGCACTATCTGAAATACACAAATGTGTTTGTGTTAGACAGTTTTATTCTGGCTTATCAGAGAGGAAAAAAATACCCAGTAGTGGATTCTGAGAATTTCCAATTTAGTTAGTTTGTTTTTTAACTGATATCCAAGTTTAAAATCTGCCATCAAACAGCCCTACAGGTAATTATGTCTTAGATTGCCCCTCTGTTTATTTCTCATTAGGCAACAATATCCACCCAGAATTTGTCCAAAAATAATGTGGGTTTGAATTATGTTGATGGGTTTATTTTTTTAAATGAAGTTTTCCTCTCACCATTTTTAAACAGTTTTTCATCAGGGTTTAAGGCAGCGATGGAGATGATGTTGAATATTGATTTGGGTAGAGTATAATAGAGGCTCTCTTCACACAATTACTCCCCACAATTTCCCCGTCTCTTGTGAATTTTCATAGTTATAATAACTCACCGCCCCTACTATTCTGGATAGATTAATAAACTTCTCATTGCTGCCACATAGGAGAAAAGAAACCTTTGCTCTGTTTAATGACAACTGTAAAGTGGAGGCAATCATGGGATGCCTCCCATGACATTTCCCCGTTCCTGTCCGCTCCACTTATCTTAGACAAATGGCCGTGCCAGGCCACTATCGAGATGAAGCGTTTTCCCCGAGTCATTACGTCTGTCACCGGGGCCATTTCCATATTGAAAAATCTGAAACAATAAACGACGCCTGAGCCTTTAATAACTGTGAAGGAATCATATTTGGAAAATTGCATTGAAGCAATAACCTTTTCTCCCTGTAATTAGATGACAGAGAGGTCCTGGTTTTAATTAAGTCAGCAATTTATAGTCGCACAGCCATACCTCAGCGTGCTGATTAGTATAGGAGGGATCACAGAACAGCGTTGGCTCCATTTGAACAGATTTGATCTAGTAATTACTGTGTTATATGGCAAAGGCCGCTGCAAGTCTCAGACTCCAGACTCTGTGGATGCAGCGCTCCATGAAGCATGGCCAGTCTTCCCATCGTTACTCAGGCTGCAAATATGTGGCGAGCAAGTGTCTGTCTGAATAGGTCTTCAAAAGGGGTCATCAACAGAGGACATAATGTTTGAGGAGGCATATTAAGGTGGAATTGTGAATGTGATGCCCTGTTTGTGTGTGCATCTTTGAGTGAGTGTGAGGGGAGGAGGGGAGGGTGTTTGGGCGCAGCTTCTTAATTGATCCCATTGGTCACTGTTAAACGTTAACATTTGCACGAGGGGGCAGAACAGTTAAGGATGCTGTTTCAGTGCTGTGTTAATAAACACGGCAATTTACTGTCAATTTATGTCCTGACAGGTCGTAATGAAGCCCGTGAAAAGAAGATTAGCTGGAGCTGTTAGAGCGGCCCGTCTGGGGACCGTCATCACAGCACTGTGGGGACCAGCGCTTGTTCTGCGAGCTGGCACCCTCCGGCTTCCTGCAGCCGTCCGTGTGATTGACATAAATGTTCCAGTTAAAGGAAAGAATGTTGAATTTGTGTTCTCTCTTTTGGGAATGTGACATTTATCACTTTCTTCAGACATGTGTCTATAGGCGATCACAACAAAAGCACATGGCAGGCCTCCTGACACATCATTAGTGACATCAGACAGATGCTTGTCATCTGTGCTGCTAATTTCATTAACTTCTCCAGCTAACCATAAGAGTGTTACAGTGAGGTAAAGGTCTGTTGTGAAGATTTGATTACTGTTTTTGATAAGTTTTACTTATTTGTCTCTCCTTTCTATCTTAAATATCAATTTTTGTTGCAAAAACATGCAGAAATTCTTTCTCAGTTCTCCCTAGAGGTTATCAACCAAAAAAAAAAGTGATGTGTTAAGACACCTAACAGGGAGCAGCTTCAGCTCCAGAAAAAGATTTTAAAAAGTGCACACACCTGCCAGAAATCAGACCAAACAACTGTGCATGTTAGCCCATTCAGGATGCCTCCCAATCTATGAAATGCAAATCCTAGAGGCCTAATGGGAGAATGGGGTTAATTAATCCCAGAGGACATCTCAGATTGAGGAAAGGGGCTTCTCATCCCCCCCAGATCTCCCCTTCGTAAAGGTCATATTTCACAGTAAGAGTCAGACGCATGTGTTGCCCCTCTATGGACTCCTCACCCTCTCCCTCCAAACATCTAATTCGATCTCCTTCCTTCAATCAGCATAACCACATCGCCCAAGAACAAACCCTGGAACACACTGGGACATTAAGTGCTAATACTAAACGCTGTCCTCAGGCTTTGAATCATCCATAGATCTGTGACAAAGTGCCCTCACAGGCAGCAGAGTCTGGTGCTAAATGTCCGCTACTGGCTAAACATCATTTGTGTGCTGACGCTGGATGCTAAAGACTGTCTCCGGGCCTTGGCTGCGTGACTGCGGCCTGTGATTTATGGGTCATCATTTGGGTGACATTTTCCTCTGGTGCAACATCCTAGTCAGTTGGCATTACAATACTTTCTTTACACCTTCTCTGGACTGTTTGAGGGAAAGTCTGCTCAACTGTGAGCACGTGCCACAGACGTCGTTTTTCAGTCTCTGTGCTTGTTGCTGCAGGGTCAGTCTGCAGCAGAGGACACAGTCTTGTAAAGCCACACTGGCTTACTCTATGCGATGTTCATAGATTTTTATGCATAATTCAATGACCCTAATTCCTCTTGCAGTACTGAATCAAGAGATCACAGATCTTTGGACAAATGGCATCATGCTGATACAAATACCAGGTAACAGCAAACACAAGTCAATGCATTGATCAGACAATACTGATACCTGTTTAATACCACAGTAACAAAAACACAGACCCAGGCATCAATACTGGGTACTTTTCTTTATTCAACAGCCAATCAATACAAGCAAAGGTTATATGCAGACAGAGTCCATAGTAAAACAATGCCTGTTAAAGCTGAAACATGCAGACATCCATGCTTAATGAAGGATATTAGAGTACTTCTGATTTTCTGTTTTGACTAATGGCTTTTTTTGCTTATAGCCTGGACAATTCATTTAATTTCAGTTATGACATCGGTCCCCTCATCTTTGAGGAGCACCTTATATTTGTCACAATTTTGTTCATGTGTCTTTGACCCTGTGCTGGACTCACCCTATTTTTCTACAGTACAGGCAAACTAATGCACTCTGCCTACTTGGAAATTCAACATTTAAGCCCTAGAATATTATTGGTGGGCATCCCAATACTTTTTCACTTTTGTCACTAATAGATTTTTCTTATTATGGTGAAAATCAAAGTCAGCAGAGTGACCAGTATGGTTCCATGTCTGTTTATGGTTACAAAAAATCCATGCAATGGCTGCCATGGAAAATCAACACATATAAACTACAGAGTATTTACTTGCATATTTAAAAGTTATTCAAATAATTATTAATTTACAAGACATGGTAGGGTTGCCTTTAGATTATGACTTCATTTAGAGTTAGACATGACTGTCTATAAAGCTATTTAATAGTAAATAAGGCAGGAATGGTAATGGACTGGACTGTTATTTTTCTCACATGTTTGCCCTATTTTTTTTGCGCTCAGAGAATCTAAAGGTATTTATATTTTTCAGGGAATTATTTATTGGTACTTAATATCTTATGTCAAAGTGTATGTTGATTGTTGTCTATGGCTGCAGCACAAGTGAAGAGCCCAAGACAAGTGCCTCTTTCTGTGGGACAATAACGTTTATCACATATCTGGCTTCATAATACTGTATAAGTAAAGGTGGTATGACCAGTTTCCAACAGGACATCTATATTAATCACAAATATTGAATTACTAAGAGAATTTTAGCTGTAATAAGACTCAAAATAAAAATATATAAAAAAACAAATATGAAATGTCTAAATTGAAGCAGAAATAGTATAGCAGAAAAGTATAATTAAACTTACAATTTATAAATATGAACAAAATTCACTCATTTTTTAGTATCTTACCTTGAAAGTTTCAGTAAATTAGTCAACTTGATCACGTGTCTGTGTCTGCTCTGAGGTTGTCAAGATTACATTGGCATATATTTACTAAGATTATGGCAAAACTTTACTTTAAGAGTTTATTCAAATGTCTTTTGGTATAATAAACATAGAAATCCATTTTCCTTGGGTTTTGTCTATGAAACAATTGAAAGTTGATGTTAATTTTTGACACCAATCAATCACTTTTTAATTCATGTGGATCATGGGAGAGGTCTCAGCTTTTCTTAGACATAAGTAGGGGGGAATAAAAGACTGGGAACTACTGTGCTACTGTTTCATAGAGTTGAGGGGAGGCCATGAAGGAAGTTGACCGAAGTGACCATACAGGTGCATCTCAAAAAATGAGAATATCATATCAGTTCAATATTTTTTGTCACTCTTTTCTGAAAGTGAAACCCATATATTATATAGAATTGTTACACATAGAGTGAAATATTTCAAGCCTTTATTTCTGGAAATTTTGATGACTATGGCTTACAGACAGAAAACCCAAAATTCAGTGTCTCAAAAAAATTAGAATATTGCGAAAAAGTTCAATATTGGAAAGTCATGGTGTCGCTCCCTATTCAGCTAATGAACTCAAAACACCTGCAAAGGTTTCCTGAGCCTTTAAATGGTCTCTCAGTCTGGGTCAGTAGGCTACACAATCATGGAAGACTGCAGACTTGACAGATGTCCAGAAGACAGTCATTGGCACCCTCCACAAGGAGGGTAAGCCACAAAAGGTCATTGCTAAAGAAGCTGGTTGTTCACAGAGTGCTGTATCCAAGCATATTCATAGAAAGTTGAGTGGAAGGAAAAAATGTGGTAGGAAATGGTGCACCAGCATAAGGGATAACCGCAGCCTTGAGAGGATTGTCAAGCAAAATCCATTCAAGAATTTGGGGGAGCTTCACAAGGAGTGGACTGAGGCTGGACTGGGGCACAGACCAATAGACATGGGCTACAAATGTTGCATTCCTCATGTCAAGCCACTCCTGAACCAGAGACAACGTCAGAAGCGTCTTACCTGGGCTGTGGAGGAAAAGAACTGGACTGTAGCTCAGTGGTCCAAAGTCCTCTTTTCAGATGAAAGTACATTTTGTATGTCATTTGGAATTCAAGGTCCCAGAGTCTGGAGGAAGAGTGGAGAGGCACAGAATCCACGTTGCTTGAAGTCCAGTGTGAAGTTTCCACAGTCAGTGATGATTTGGGCTGCCATGGCATCTGCTGGTGTTGGTCCACTGTGTTTTATGAAGTCCACAGTCAACGCAGCCATCTACCAGGACATTTTAGAGCACTCCATGCTTCCTTCTGCTGACAAGCTTTATGGAGATGCTGATTTAATTTTCCAGCAGGACTTGGCACCTGCCCACACTGCCAAAGGTACCAAAAGCTGGTCCAATGACTCTGGCATTACTGTGCTTGATTGGCCAGCAAACTGGCCTGACCTGAACCCCATAGAGAATCTGTGGGGTATTGTCAAGAGTAGATGAGAGACACCAGACCCAACAATGCAGATGACCTGAAGGCCGCTATCAAAGCAACCTGGGCTTCCGTTACACCTGAGCAGTGCCACAGGCTGATCGCCTCCATGCCACACCACATTGATGCAGTAATTCATGCAAAAGGAGGCCCAACCAAGTATTGAAGGCATAGAAATAAACATACTTTTCAGAAGCCTGACATTTCTGTTTAAAATATCCTTTTTTTTATTGATCTTATGTAATATTCTAATTTTTTGAGACACTGAATTTTGGGTTTTCTTATCTGTAGGCATAATCATTAAAATTTCAAGAAATTAAGGCTTGACATATTTCACTCTTTGTGTAACAAGTCTATTTAATATATGGGTTTCCTTTTCAGAAAAGAGTGACAAAAAATATTGAACTTCTTCCACAATATTCTAATTTTTGAGATGTACCTGTATATGGTTCTTTGCCCCATGAAGGGTTAATTGTTTTGGTACCAGATGTAGTCAAGCAGCTTTTAGTTGAAAACACGACTGAAGATGTTGACTTCATGTAAAAGCTTTTCTACTTTTGAATACCACAGAGCAGCAAAATTAGATTTTTGCTGAAATTCAATATGCTGATATTTCCTAATTAACTTCAGCCAATACCGAGACAGATACCAATATAGATTCTGTTGATACTAATACATAAACATAGCCCGGACCTAAAACCTCAGTTCTTAAAATACACTCCACATGCTGATAATACGGTGCAACCCCAAGTGAAATAATTGAAACAACACAATATTAAAAAGTTGGACATGCTTTTACCTGACCATTATCTGCAGGCACACTAAATCAAAGAGTTCAGTTAAATAATCATGAGATGGTAACAAACTACAGTGTGGTGTTGGGGAAAAGGGAAAGCTTGCAAAATGATACCGATCTGTTTTTTATTTATTTATTTTTACTAACATAGTGTTTCTGTCTTTTCACTCTAGGATCAGAGGGCCACTCTGTATGGGCCCATACTGAGGTCTAAGCATCAGGGTGGTAAAAATGTCACCTGAACATCTCTTGTGATGATCAAAACCATGTGAGACAAACCACGGAAATTAGTCTCACTGATTTCAGCTTGCTACCCCTTCTTCTCTACTGTAGTTATCTGCAACATCCTCAAACTCCTGCTCCATCACATCCAGCAGATAGAGTGGTGGAGGATTTTTTTGGCTGCAGAAAGTGTGTTTCCCCTGGGCTGCAGCGCAGCTCCTGTCCCTCTTCTCTCCCTGCAGCTGGAGCTAGCAGAGCCAGATGCTACGTAGCTTCACCACCCTCTGTCCCCCCATCTCCCTCTTCCAAGAGGATGGTGCCCAGAGAGGAGGATGACAAACGCCTCTGCCTCCGCTTACTGACGGATTTGGACGACCTGACTCCAGCCCTGCACTGTTCCAACCGCCAGCACAAGATGTTGACTTAATGGAAGGGGGTTTGGCTGACGATTGGCCCATATGTGTTTGTATTGGGAAAATATGGCGAGGCGGCCTATCTGTGTATCTGTGTATTCAATGGGATTGCGTGTGTTTGTGTGCATGTGTGTGTGTTTTCACCTAGCCCAGACTGCCTACATCCATCATGCCATGGCACTCTGGCAGAGAGTGGGACTCAGACAGCTTCACTAACACACGGTCAGTTAAATTGCCTGTTAAATTGTCCTGCTTCGTGGCTATCTTAGGTGTAGATAAAAACACTGCACTTAAAGGCAGAAATTGTCAAGTAAATGCCAGCCTCCCTCCATGCATAGAGAGAGGCTGAGAGGGAGAGATGGAGGGAGGGAGGGAGAGACAGAGATCCTCTGAGGGAAACACATTTCCATTACAAGACAAAAATCTGCAGCACAAACACACAGGGGAATTTATGTGCTCTTATTTTAGATACTGCCACAGTTCGCTTATTTTAGAGCTGTTTCTCACACTAAAACATCAATGCACAGTTTGTAGATCAAATTATGCTCCCTTTACTTTAAGGTTGTCAACATTTCTGATACTTCAATTTGTTTGTGATATCATGTGTCTTAAAATGATACTCCTACCTGGAATTCTAAGGGCTGATCATGCTGGAAACTACCTCAGCTTTTAATAAAACCTCTAGTTTGTTTGGCAGGAATGAATCATACAAAAGTTGCAGGCTCAGTCCTGCACACTGTTCCCAATGTTTTTGTGCAATTGAGACAGTGTGCAGGTGCAATTTTTGATTACTGGAAACATGAAGCAACCCTGTATTTGGGGTCTTTGACTTCTATTTTTGTTGCTCTGGCCTAAAAACTGGTATCAACCTTGTGAAACTATTAATAGTATTATATTAAAGTTGACTTTTCTGGTGTTGTGACAACCCTGTTACTTCCATATAATCTTATACAGGATCTTGCATGCATAAAACACTTTTCTCCCTTAAAAAGACAAAAAAAATTAACTGTTAAGGCAAATGATAGCCATTTGAGCACAATCTCAAAAACAGGCAAGTTGTGCATGTGCAGACAAACCCCTGCACCTCTTAATCAACCTTTCTCGTGTGCCCTTAATGATTTAAACAAAGGTCTCAATCCAATAGGTTTGACATTTCTCAACATGCACTCAGATGGAAAATTAAGTCTCATTCTTTTAACATTACTGGAAGTATAATTGCCTTTAGTTCCTGTGAGTAGAAAGCTGCAGAGTACTGTGGTAACCAGTGATTTAGTATTTAAGACAGACAGTCAGAGAGAGCTTTGATTTGGAAACCTGTATTTACTATCACTGTATGATCTTCTTTGGATCTAACATGAATGAAAATTTTATGTAGCTATGATGGTAAACTTTTGCATATCCTCTGCATCAATTATGATTTAATAAACGTAGCAGATTAAAGAAAGTTTTTAAGGGTTTTTTTCTCTCTGCATTTGGCCCAGAACTCAGAATAGTAACCTCTCTGTGTTTTCAAATGAATCTTTAAAGACTAATAGTGATCAATTATTTACACTAGTTATATATTAATGCTTTCTAAAATTACTTTATTATTTAATGGATCATGAGAATTATGATTCTGGTACACAGCTGGTGCGTGATTACCTGACACCAAAGACATAAAAGTCTGTCACATGCTAGTTCAAATGTGTCTTAATCAAAATATATTAACAATTTTTAAAAAGAGTCTTGGAACATTGAAAAAAAAGTAGGGGGACATCCTGCAAACATAAGCTGAGTGCAGTATTACTTATACTGACATGCGAGGGAACATAAATATAATTATTTGCACAGGCAAACATGTGAACGTGAATGCAAAAACATCATTTTGCAAGCTGATGTTCCTTTCATGTTCTCTTGTTGACTACTGGTGTTAAATTCATATTAATGATCTTGTTATTTTTAGTCATTGTCATTAGTCTGCATGTTTATGTCTGCTTTACTGTTAGCTTTGTGGCTACTCTGCCTTGCTGTCACTGTTTTTATGCATCTGTATAGCTGCTCATCTGTAATGTATCTTTTATTTTACCCCATCTTGTCTGTCTCTGTAATCGCCTAACCAGGAACAAGAACTGCAAAAAAGCCTTGACTAGAAATCTTTTAAACATTGCATCAGTTGCAGTGTAATTAAATGCAACAATGCCTGTGCCTGGCAAATAAACTGATGGATAGATAAATGTTTGTTAAAACATAAAACTGCATAGAATCTCACAACAAATCACAGCACATTCCAAACATAACACAAATAAAGGAAACATCTCTGTCCCAGTGTAGCAGAATGGGAGCCCAACAGTGATAGTAACCACTCAGCCAAATGTTTACCAGTTCACCTGAACAAACAGTGCCAGGTCACTTCTGTTCCACAGAGTGAAAATTAACCCAGCAGCATGTTTTGAAAATTAAACTCAGCCTTCAACATCTCTCTGTGTTTTTGTCTCCATGTCACCGCTAGGGGGCAGAAAAGCTCCACAAGTGGTGATGAAGCTGGAGCTCTGCTCGGCTGACGATGAGACTGAAGCTGCATCAGGCCAAGTTTTCCTCTGTTTGTTATCTTTTTATGGTGATTTTTTTTTTTTTTTTTTGGGGGGGGGGGATAAAAAAGAGCTTCAGATGAGCTTGATTTAAACTTATTTATTGCTTTTATTGTTCTGTATGTGCAGACATGGCTCACTCATATAGGCCTAAATCACTGTCTGAGTGATTTTTAAGTTAAATCATAAAAATTAATACAATTCTCTTTTTGGAAGTCCAGGAAAAATGACTCAAACTCTTACTTCTCTGTTTTACTTTTCTATTTGCTAAGTTGTATCAAGATAGTTGTTAAAGTAGAACATTATCTCATCTCCCTTAAGTCTCTATCATTTGAGCATGAAGACTATTTTGTCCAAAGGCTTCCTCTCCCAGTCCTCAATCTAGACCCGTTTTCAGGTCTGCCATTTGTTCAGGGAGCGCGCGACGAGGTCGAGAAGCCAAAGTGCAGCCTTCCTGTAGGCCCTCTCCAGTGGTGGCAGAGCAGCCAGGCTACTTTGCGGGGGATTTTGGCTAAACGTCGGCCCATCTGCTTGCCCATCTGAAGAGGGGAGCAACTCTTCAACTTCCACGACGCAACTTATGGAGGAAGTCTCTTCAGTGTGTGGGAGCGCGCGCGTGCGTGGGTACAGGCGTGCATGGGAGGACAAGGGGGATGAGTGGGGACTGATTAAGAGGATGTTATGAATATTCATAAGCGAGCATGACACACTTGTGCTGATTTTGTATAACAGTGTTTTTGATTGGGTGTAAGCTTTTCCTTGTGTGGTCCTGGTGTATTTTTACGCACAACGTCTGAGAAATGATCTCTTATTCCGCTTTGTGCAGGCATGGAGAAGCGTTTGATTATCTTGTTTTCTAATTGAAGAGATTTAGAAGACTTCTTCGCTAAAACCTTTGATCGATCATGTTCGACTGATTTGTTGCATTCTAACTTTAGTTAAGGACAGATTTGATTCTCATCTGCAGTCTTATTTTCTTGAAGAGTCCTGCTGACAGCTCTAATTAATAATAATAATCACCTCTAAAAATACATTCATCACTAAGTTTGAGATCATTCTATTTAAATCATTCAGTTTCTAAAGCTGGAACAATATGTAACGCGTTATCCAACTTTTACGCGCGAGTGGAAAGGCTCCCCGTGGTTGTACAGTCTATAATGATGACTCTGTCCAGCCCCCGTCGCTCTGTTTGGACCCTCACATGTCGGGCTATAGTGCGCAGGCATCACACTAATGCAGGGTGACCGGGGGCTTTCTCCTGCGACAAAACCCTGGAGCTGTCCTCAAATCAATACACGTCAGAGAAATATGAAAACAAACACTCAGAGCGCCGAGACTCCCCTCACTAAATGGAAATGTCCCTGAGATCTGAAACAGGCCTACTGTACTGTGGAGCTAAGCTGGCGACTTGTTATCAGATTTAATTCATTTAACTCCTCTATGTGTTCACATATCGAGTTGTATAAGAAAATAAATGCATGCGTAAAGGTGATTTATCCCCGTTCCTCCTATTTTCATCATCAGCAACCGCCAGCCTAAGAGCAACCATCATTATTTGTTAAATCTTTACATTAACGTCTGCGCGTCTTGGTTTGGAGCTCTTTTTCTGCACTGACGCAGGAGGAGGGTTGCATCTGTTAGGGTCCAATGTTAGTCTTAATTACTGGCCTTCATGTTCTCCATGGCCCTCAACCGTCTTTAATTAAAACCTTGATTAGGGGGAGGAGGTCTCGGGCAAGACTATTACCAGATGGGTTTCCAGCAATAATAATAAAGACTTTATCCGCTGCTGCCTGTGCGCCATAAAGCGCACAGCTCTCCGCCCGTCCATATCAAAGCACAGCGAGCAGAAAGAGGCTGTTAATTACGCCGGTAATTACTTGTCTAATTACGGTTCGTTTGTGATTAGATTTAGAAACGTTTCAGCTCTATACAGAGGCTTTCTGTAGCCACTCTGTAGGCTTAACACTGTATAGGCTGGAGTGTAGTGTGTATCCACAGCGGGGTGCTGCTGAATAACCGGCCTGTGAGGGATGGGCTGAATAAGATCAATAGTGAAGCGCTGACCCGAAACTTATCTTTATTTTTCTCACAGAAGTCCTCAATGATCTATATGTTCAAGGCACAACAAAGTGTCTCCAGAATAAGACACAAACATGTTGTCAAACACTCATTTCAATGCTTCCTTTTTCCTCCTTTTCCTTTTACGCACATTCTTACACTTCCCTCAAGAGTTTGGTAGTCTTCAGTGAAAAGGTCAGCGAGTGTCACATCTTAATGACGAGCTTTCTCTGCACCTTTGGGAGCCTTCTGGATCGCCAAATAAAAGAACCAAATCAATAACACAGTCTGACATATTCTGCAGAATTGCATATTAGTGAGTTAAAATTCGCCACATTATGAATATATCTTGCCAATGGTCTGAAAGTCATTATGAGAGCGCGCAGGCACGCCGCCGCTTTTATATTCAAGACAGAGAAAACTTGCAAATAACAATCAGTTCAATTATCCTCAAAATATTTACTCAAGGAAAGGATTTGTCATCCGGATACAGAAGAGGAGGGAAAGAAGGCATGAGAAGTGATTTCTTGCTGCACTGTGTGCGTCCATTTTCCAGACGGTTTGTCGTCGTTATTGCCTGATTTAGTGTGTGTTGTTTTACATCGCCCAGTTATCTGTGTGAGTTCACGTTCAGCGCTGCGCCGCTGCATCCATTTATACACATCACACAGATGTGCGACGAGTTTGTCACATTCACTGTTTTAGCCTCTGCCTGGGAGCTCTGGGCCTGCTTGTAGACTGACTATTTATCTATCTATCTATCTATCTATCTATCTATATCTATCTATCTATCTATTTATCTATCTATTTATCTATCTATCTATCTATCTATCTATCTATCTATTTATCTATCTATCTATCTATCTATCTATCTATCTATCTATCTATATCTATCTATCTATCTATTTATCTATCTATCTATCTATCTATCTATCTATCTATCTATATCTATCTATCTATCTATATCTATCTATCTATCTATATCTATCTATCTATCTATATCTATCTATCTATCTATCTATCTATATCTATATCTATCTATCTATATCTATATCTATCTATCTATATTTATATCTATATCTATCTATCTATCTATCTATATCTATCTATCTATCTATCTATATCTATCTATCTATCTATCTATATCTATCTATCTATCTATCTATCTATCTATATCTATCTATCTATCTATCTATCTATCTATATCTATCTATCTATCTATCTATTGTGTAATCTCTTTGCAGCAGGTGCTCATGGCTCTCTGACCCCGCTCACTAAGTGTCACAGACCAGGTGAGAACATTAGTTAGATGATCTCTTGTTTACTTTTACGCACCCTCCTCCCAAAGAGAGAAAGAGAAGCGGGCCAATCAGATCCAAAATCGATCCCTCCACCTGTCAGCCACCGCGCTTGTTGAATAAATCACAGCCATCTAAAGCAGAAGAGATACTCTCTTTTGAGGATGTCATGCACTATAGGAAATGACATTTTTCCCCCTAATTTCAAATTAAAGTCTCCAAGTAAATAAAGATGTGTGAAGTTCAGATCAGTCATTTTTGTTAGTTTAAATTTCTGATTTTTTTGTTTTACGCTGTCCCTAGTTTCCCCAGCTGATTTGAATACAACGTTTGCCTGCATGGCTTGTTTATTTATGTTTTTTTTTAAAAATGTTGATTCCGGTCACTGTGAGTCAGCTGATTACACAGAATGCATCATAATGAGTCAACACAGAAACCAGGAAAAAGATCACATCATCCTGTGTGATGGAGAACTGAGGTAAACAATGCTGTTTAAATGAAACAAGGACAAAATGAGACGATTACTCCTTGTCTAATTTAAACTTTTATAAACCCAAACAGCCCTGTGAGGGTCTGATAAAGCCCCGCATCAGCCCTGCCCTGGGGATCATGTATCATGACCGTTAACTACCATACCGTGTGTTGGCGATATCGCGCACCATGAATTACACAGAAGAGTGCACAACCTCAGCGCTCAACAGTATTCACAAAAATCAGTCACATCACAGCCCTTAACACGAGAGATGATGGGGGAACCCCAGTTAGTGCAGAGCACCGCAAAGATTGTGACACGTGGAGAGAGGGGGATTTCATCCAAATGTTTACGCATGGAGAATGATTGTATTTACGCACACAGAAACAAACACCCATGTGTGCGCATACTGGCGCAACTAAATGTAAGAGCAAAAATGCGAGAAATTTAAACTTTAATGCAAATGGGTGGTAAGGTGGTGTAATAACTGGAGAAAGCCAGGAGAAAACACCTTGATTCTTTCCGAAAAAAAAGTCAGATCTTTGGCTTATTTTAAATGCACTCTAAAATCTTTAAAAATGTGTTTTGTATGTTTCTCTCTTGTTGGTCATCATTAAAAATGTTCAAATATGTTCCAACTGTTGCTAAAATGTGCTCCTACATGGCACTTTTAAAGCCAAAGTATGCACGCGATCGAAAGGCAGCTCCGCCTTTTATTTACAATTAAAAACGAATCAAATTGCAGCTTTAAAGCTCCAAAACAGAAAAATCCAAAGTTCTTCTTGTCTGCAAACTTCAAACCATATGTGCAACATACACACAGTCCTCTCTGGCGGTGCTGAATCCAGGCCAACACCCTTTAGTTGATGCGTAATTTACCTCGCCGTGCGTAATTAAGTGCGTCGCCGCCAGACCTCGGTATGTATAACACTTTATTTTGAACGGTGCAATACGTTTCCATTAAACGTTATTAAAGCACAGGGAGTGACGAGCTCTCATTTGTCTTGTCAGGACATCTGACAACCTCGTTAGCTCCCATTTTCCCCTGTCAGCTCACAGCGCGACACGGACACTGACTTCAGCCACTCCTGGCAAGCGAGTGATAAATGCGCCTACTCAGCCCTGCGCAAAACAGCAGCATTATTGTTGCCAGCACGAAGCATCACAATCAATCACAGGGAAGTCTGCGTGGCAGGTGTCAGTCTTAGGTTTTTTTTTTTTTTTTTAAAAACCCAGGCCCACTGTCAATCTTTAATCTAATTTAAAGGGTCATAGATTTGGGGCATAATATCCCCTCGTTTGGACTTTCTCTCTCTCTCCAGTCTGACTCGGCGGACTGACCATGTGCATCACCGCAGACACAGCCCGCATTTATCTGCACACAGGCCTCACTGGAAGATGAGAAAGTGTCGCAAATGAAATTATTATGAATATCCGTGCGCCAATTGGAGGATCTTGTTATTTTGCAAGGAAAAAAAGGAGGGAAGAAGAACACTTAATGGCATGGGATCTTTCCGCTCGCTGCACTTTCAGATGCAATTGTAGATCGAAGTCAGACTTGTCACGTTGAGCCAGAGTGAATTCCTAACATCCAGGACGTGCCTGTCTACTCCGGACAAATTGCATCCAATCACCCCAGGGGAATTCGGCTAATGTCTCGATCCAGGGCCGGGGAGCATGGAGAGAAAACAAATCAAACTCTGCACACAGAGCGTGTATGGCTTATTAAAACATTTCACACAGGGGGAGAGAGAGAGAGAGAGGAGAGGAGTGTGTCTGAGGGTGTGTGTGGGGGTAATTAGGCTATATTATCTGTAGACACTGTATCTTAAATTGAAAATATCAAATGCCCAATTTAAAAATCTCTGCACTCTTCATGCCCGCTGTGTGAGTGGCAGCAGGAACAGGCCTGACAGTTTTACACTCTGCTTAGAAAAAAACCTAACAGGCTGCATTTAGACTCACTGTGGGCTTTCTTTGAAATATGTACTCTGTGTCAAGCTAATCAGGATACTTTTTCCAAGTGCATCCAACATATGCACCAAAAGTCCTCAACTTTACGCATCAGCCCAGCTGAGGGCCCATTTCACAGCCAGTTTAAACGTGAAGTTCAGATAAAGACTCACCTCCTCCTCGCTCTTAATCCTTATTTAGATGGATACATTTCCCCCATAGACGCAGCAACAGCTCCGCGTGCACCTTCTGCTTTCTGCTAACGTGCTCGGCCGGTCCTCTGGACATTTTTCTCTGTCTGCTACAGCGGCAGTAAACAATAAGCTCATGAGGCGTAGGCTATGGCAGCATAATGTTCTGCATGGCTAGAGAGGGGAGGTCGATCATTACACAATTTGTTTCAAATTTGATCACTCAGAGCGCGGACAAGAGATTGGCATGTCCTCTGAAAGGCGCACAGGGGGTTCCCATAGGTTAAGAACACTTTCTGGAAGTTTTCTTCACGTTGTCTATACAACTATGGCCCATGCACGTGCACGTGTTACTGCGAATTGTGTCAGTTAACTTTTATGGAATGGCTGTGATTGATAAATATGCATGAGTGCTGAGAATTGGGGTTTCATGCAAATAAAGGCAGATATTTACTGTCACCGGCATTTGAGTTGCAAAATCGTTTCCATATATGCATAAAAATTCCTGTCAGTGTGGTTTAGTGTGAGTGTGTGTGGGTGAGGGGGGTGGGGGGGTGGGTGGCGTTGTGCAGCAGCGTGGTGACGGCAGAGGGAAAACCGGCTGGACAGATTTGCGTTCACGCCTGATCTGCTTCTGGAGAGCGCGGCTGTGTGGGAAGGGAAAGGGAGCACCTGGCCCGACCGCTGCATCCCATCTCGTTTTATTGACAGCCTGATAAGCAGGGACCAAGCCGTGCGGTTTCCAGCGCGGATGTCGAGCACCCTGCTGCGTTGCACAGTATCGAGGCCTCTTAATGGCTGTTCCCTCCAAATAATGGCCCCAAACACAGCCAGTCCTGACCGGGCCCTACCTGCGCCCTCCGCCCCGGTCTCTTCCTGAGAGACAGGCGGCGGCGCGGTTGTCCATTTACTCACAGGTCTTGTTCAAATTGACACAAACATCAGAGGCTGTGAAAGAGGCTCGGAGGCTTTTAGCCGGAGTAAAAGGGACGCTAAAGCCCCATTACGAGCAGCGGATGACAACTTTATAGAGCTGTGGAAATCAAAACGTTGGCAGCGCAGGCTGAAGTCAATGCCACACACTTTATGTTTATGAGTTTTAGAACTGCTAGGACACCACAGTTTAGATCATTCTGTCCAATGAGAAGCGGTGCTGAGTGGGACCTGTCTGCACCTGTTCGGTCCACACCTGTTGCGTACTGAGCATGCTCCAGTTGTAGGCACAACAACAAATACACGGACCATCCTGCTCATGTCTGTATTATTGACCTCTGCATACTGAGAGGATGAGGAAGTATGAGCTTTAAGACAAACGGTGCTACTGTGGTGTGATGGAGAGAGTTTAGCCTAGAAGGTTCCTCAGTATGATGATCATTATCCTGCAAAAGCTTGCTGAAATATAACCCACTAGGCTGCAACTAAAGTTGATATTCACAAAAGATGCATTTATTGTAACTGAGGCACATTTCAGCCTCAGAATAAGCTTGGAGATGTTCATCAATTTCAGGCATTTTACTTTGAAAATCTCTGGACATGCATATGCTTGTCTTCAGAGCAAAAAGTCAGTATGATAAATAGGCCATCTAAATGAAACAAAATGGAAAGAAATGAAAATAAAAAGGTACTAACTTGAAAATAAACACATGTAATAAAATGGAACTAATTCCCCTGAAGCCAGGTGTGTGTTTTTTCTGCAGTGTGTGTTGTTGTTGTTGTTGTTGTGTGTCAGTCCCTGCTCACATGCAGCACACACTCAGTGGGACAGTAAACAGGCCGGTGTGCTCCACATGTAGCCTCCGCTACCTCCGTGCACTTCCCCATTCCCCGCTCTGCGTCCTGTCCAAGGTATGACGTCGACCCGTCGCTCCAGCCAATCACTGCCAACTTGAGGGCTGATGCTGAAGGGAAAGTTGCTGGTAAGAGCCGCAGATTTTTTTTCCCACTCTCATTGACATTTCAACTCCACGACGGATCCAAAGGTAGATAGATTCTGAATCGGGACCTATAAGTTTCTGTCGCTGTGACACGGAGGAGAGATCCGCGGAGGAAAACAAGAACCTTAATGCGCACAGGATACCGGACACGAGCGACTGCTGCCTCTCATCCGGTAAGTTTGGACGGATTATCAACATAAATATCTGTTTCCAACATTTAAATATTCATCACTCAGAAAAAAAAAACTTATATCATTCTGCAAAACTGCGCACTGCTTTCCTGTCCTTAAACTTTACAAGTGTACAGAAAACTTGCGCGAGCGTGCTGATCGATTACAAGCCTCGTGCACTGGCAAAGTTAGGTAAAATCATTGGTTACGTGCTGGCACTCTGTATTGTGTCTCCTACAGGCGGAGTGCGCACACACACACGGCGTTTCTGCTGTCATCTATCACACAAACATACAGCGTGTAATTAGCGATCTTCATCAAGGAATTACGCGCACGTCAGCCCTCTAAAACGGCCATTATTGTGAGCTTTACGCACGGGGAAATTAAAGGCTCCGACCTGTGCTGTAAACTGAGCTCTGCTCCATCCATCAGCGCGGCACTGACGCTGTCCATCAGCGTGATATTCCACTTTTTCAGACTGCTCCTGACGTCCAGATCCACTGAGGAACACCCTCATTTATTTGCTTAAAATAATGAGCTATTTACCAAGCTGTAAAACGCGTAAACGTGATTATTTTTGACTGATTTGAATTGAAAAAGAAAAAAGTGTGTCAGATTTTCAAGTCCAATTTAGCATGCAGGGGAATGACATGTGCGCCCTCAGGGTTTCCCCTCAGATTCTGGTCGATAGAAGGGCCCGGGCCTTCTTTATCTGCTTAGTCTTAAAGTATAGAAAATAAAGTCATAGGTCCTCATTTTCCTGCTCTGCTCCAAGCCGAGCTTGTGATTTTTATTTACCCCATACAAGAGAAAGATCTAGTGTGATTCCACTCAGCAGCTGGAGGACAGTGAACGCCTCAGGTCCAGGCTTTGGTGTGTTTGGGTCCAGTGTTTCTTTCTGTCACGCTTGCCGAGCAGCGCTGTGACACCATTAGCCCCGGTGTTTATCCCAGCCTTCAGCCTTTTGCCAGGAGAGGGCTGCTGTGGACTGAACACCTTCTGTGGGAAACTCAAGAAACAAAGATCATGCTGTCCAAGAATCCAGATAGACATCAGAGGGAACAGCAGTGGGAAAGCTGGAGTTAACAGAGAGAAAAACATAAAGCTGTTCTCATCTATAGGAAATAAAATCCTGCAAGAGAGGAGGATGGTGCACCCTCGGTCAAAATACAAAACATGAACAAACACGCAGGGATCAGTGAAGTGGCTAGAAAGAGCCATAACACGAAAGGTTGGGGCTTATTCTGCCTTTTCTTTTTCTCTGGGCAAAATAAATACTAGAAATAAACCAACATGAAAAGGTTTGCTGAAATCAGGACGCGCTCCACGAAAGATCAAATAAGCAATCAGATTTTTAAAATTATTATTCTTGATTGGGGGGGAAAAAACAGAACCACACATTGTAAAAGTGCAAATAATGAATGCAAATGAAGCAGGACGATGTGCTCATGAATGTGTAGAGAGAATAAATGTGACAGAGAGGCTGCGTGATGGATGAGAGGTCAGATTACCGAGAATCAAAGCCACACATCAGGATAAACCACCACTATCATCTGACTGCTAGATTAAAACAAATAATATGATAGTACTGAAAAATAATACAAAAATAAAACAATTATCATTAATAATATTGTTGTTAATATTATTAGTATTATTATTATTGCTGTAATAATAATAATATTAATAAAAATTATTATTATTATGTTTTATTATTTTTCTATTGAAATAGTATCTATTATTAACTTTAATTTTTAAATGAAAATTATTTCATACTAATTCTCTGATTTAAAAAAAAAAAAAAATTTCTCCCAATAATACTACTCTGGGATTTTACTGAGTTATAATCAGAGAGAAAAAAAAATAGAATTAATTTTCAGCTTATTATTTTTTCTTATAATGTAAGAAAATATAGAAATAATAATTATACTTTTATTATTAATTATACAATAAGAATAAGAACGATTCTTAATGATAACAATAAAGCTAATGACAGAATTAATATTGCTATGATTTATAACAATACTAAAAATAATAATTATTAATATAATAATAATAATAATAATAATAATAATAATAATAATAATGTTTTTGTTTTTGCTTCATTCGTCAACCTGAGTCCAGAACAGGTACGTTTTAGCAGACGTTAGGCAACTGCAGGGTATAAAGTTTAGCGATAAATAAATAAAAATAAATATATAAATAAATTAACCAATAATGTGGAAAGAATAATTGCAGGACAAAAGGATAAAAATGTTTCAGAAGAATTCTCCTCCTCTATTCGCTGAAAACAATCTTGTTCCAATCTTCTCGTCACATTTTCTCACAGAGCTCAGCAGATGTCCTGGTTTATAGGAGGGGAGTAAACTGTGACCTCTAGTAGGGGGTCATCATCACAAAGCAAACATCGAACAAAGTGAATAATAAGGAGGAAAAAACAATCAAATGAAAGTGTGTCTGTATGTGCAGCAGTTTTTCTCATGAGTGTGATAGAAAGCAGCGTCATCAGCTCCTCTCCTCTCTCACTGAGCTGCTACATCCTTTCCTCCTGTCCAAAAACAATGTCACTGTTTTTACTCTGCTGCTCCCTCCTCTTCTCTTCTATTTTCCTTTTCTTTACCTTTTTTTTTTTTTTTTTTTTTTTTTGTATTTAAAGTTTCGAGATGGGTACAAACACCGCGTTGCCTCAGGGGAAAATAGCAACCAGATTAGGCTTTCTTTTCAAGGCCTGTGGCATTAGTTGCTGCTAATCCGAATTGGGCTAATTGCTTTCCCAACATCAGCCTGTCCCGATTTTTTTTTTCTGTGCTTCCATGGCTATCTGGACCAAAACAGTAGAAATAAAAAATAACGACAGCGTGCACTCAAAAAGATTCTTGCTGAAAAGGAGAAACCTGACTAGCGAAATAAGATACTAAAAAAAAACCCCAAAAAACAGAAATCTCCCGGGAGTGGAGACACCGAATTAGCTCTTGGAGCGGATTTACAGCTTAAGCAAAGAAATCAATAACCTGGTGGAGGTATTGTTTCCTAAGAAAACTACTTGACACACTCTTCGGGGAATCTGTCTTTGAGCTGAAGGCAGGTTATGGGTGTGAATTTTTGACAGCTGCAGCCTAGCCAATAACATTTGCACTACAAAGAAAAACGCTTTTTACGCACGGAAAACAAAGATCTCTGCCATTAAAACCACATTTTAGAGTTTCCTTTTATTGTAGTAGAGGTATTTTGGAGTACATGAAGGTGCTTATCAGCATCTTGTTGCGCGCTTTGTGTTCAAATGATGACTTTACGCAAAGGCTGCAGCTGTGCCACATGGCTCAGGACGCACAGTTTAGTAAACAGTGCAGAAGTTTCGACTCCTCTTTAAAACTTTCCTGCAACTTTAAACTGCCTCAAACTTTAATTAAGTTAAATCTGAATATTTTTTCTTATAATTGCAGACAAAAATCGTCAGAATAATGAAGCTGATCTCCAGTTTACAGTAAATCATAATGAGTTCTTTTTTTTTCCTGCACAAACTCCTCTAGGTCTGCAGAGGTCCAGGGGGTGTGTTTGTGGTCTATTGCATGTCTAAAAGGGGGGGTCCTTGACGTGAAAATGTTTGGGACCCCCCTCCCCTCCTTCCTTGCCTCTCTTAGCTGATATAAGCAGGCCTATAGGCTGAGCCACCAGTCAGAGTGAGTAGAAACAATGCAGCAAGGAGAAACAGATGAATGTGCTCGTTTAGTTTACGGCTTGTTTGATGAAGGAGTATTGGCCAAAGTGTTGTTCCTCACCGCAGGACCCTTGGTGACAGTTTGAGCCGCTCCTCTCAGCTCATTATCTCGCCGGCCCACTGAGGGCCCCATTCAGGCCGGGCAGTCCCCCTCTCTCTCTCTCTCACTCTTTCCTCCCTCCCTCTCTCTCTCTCTCTCCCTCTGTGGCAGCGTCGTTTGTCTACTCATTGAACCCATAGTCAGGAATGCGATGGTTGTTAGGGAGCCCTCTTTCACCTCCAAAGTGTTTTATTGATGAGCTCTGACTTCTCCTACTTTTTCACATGTCAAAGAAAGTCAAGTGTAGGCCTCCATGACTTCATTTCATGGCCTCCCATCCAAAAAAAAAAAAAAAAAAAGAGAAGCAATTTCTCTCCCCTCCCCCTGTTTCTGCCTGGCCCTCTCCCTCTTCTCCCCTCTCTCTCTCTGCCCTTTCATGCACCCCCTTTTCTGCTTCCACATCCATACAACCCTCATTCTCTCCCCTTTCGGTTTCTCCTCCTTTTGGAGTAAACTGCGGGGCTCCTCAGTACTCAGACTGGTGCTGCAGCAGAGCTCCGGGTGGACGCTCAAACACGGGCGCAGAGGGGTTGCTTTTGGGTGCGTTGAGGTGTGCGTTAATAGCCAGTCATTCAAAACCAAGCGCAGTTTGGGGGGAAGCGTGTGGCCATGGCTACACAGTCATTTGCTTTACTTTATTTACGCGTGCTATTTGCTGTCAGGTCGCAGGAGTGACGTCGCCCGGCCGCCGCGCCTCGCAAATGTGTCCATAAAGAGCAGTGGAGCTTGGCCTAAAGGCTGCGCTCTTTACGCATGGCCTTCTTGTTGACAGGAGGGGTAAGGCTATTCAGGGGAAGGTGATACCCAAAAGAATCAACAAACGCACGTGGTGGGGATTTTTTTGGATTGTTTTAAGCGAGGGAAGGGGCTCTAGCTTTTCAAATAGACAAGATTTCCAAGTCTGAGTGGAGCTTTTCAACTTTTCTAAACTCAGCTGAGACGTCTTCACAAAGGCAAGTTTAAGGAACTTCTATCTCCTGTTTTCTATTTACATTTTGGACCTTATTTTAGAGCAGCACTGATTTTAAGTTCATGAAGAAATAACATTTTTCTAAGATGTTGAAAATGAAAACAAATCTAAATTTGGCACCTGGCTGAAGAACAAAATCAAACATATAAAAAACAAGGGTGGCATTTTGCAACATTTCCCAAACTTTTCAGATGAAATTCCTCTTTGTAACACCAAAAAGCGCTGCATACTCTGTCATTTCTATTTGCTGCTATAAGCTCCAGCGTTGACGAGCGCGCCTCTCCATGCACTGCGTCCTCCTTTTGCTTGCAGCTCTAGTTAGCCTCAGGATGGAGCTGAACA
The DNA here is from genome assembly GCF_018320785.1 of Cheilinus undulatus. Classification (NCBI taxonomy): domain Eukaryota; kingdom Metazoa; phylum Chordata; class Actinopteri; order Labriformes; family Labridae; genus Cheilinus; species Cheilinus undulatus. The sequence goes on from NC_054865.1 coordinate 17,623,413, forward strand.
TGCCTGAGATTCCCTGCGCAGACCCAATTCAGCCTGGAAGAATAGAGCTCCACGTCCAATGGGCATTTCCGAGGCAGTTGCTCTGCAATAGGGCAATATTCAGCAAGTGAGCGCAGGGTATTTGCATGCGTGGGCTGATTAGTGGGTTGGGAAGACGAGACTCTCTCTTTCTCTCCCTCCTTTTTCTCTCTCTCTCTTTCTCTCTCGCTGTGGCTCTGCCCCGTTTCCCGCTTTGGCTGTGGTGCAGGGGGAAGTGTTTATATGGGGGATGATGACAGAGGTCGGGTCGTGCTAATGGGCCAGTGAAGAGCGGCGGAGGGAGGCGAGGCGAGGAGAGGCGAGGCGCGCACAGCAGACCACGAACACATACATTAATACACTTGTTCCATCACCAATCAGCATAGGTGTGTTCATTCTCTTTTACCCCCACCTCCTCCTTCCACCACCACTACTCTCCCCCCTCCCTCCCCTCTCTCGCTCTCTTTTCTCTCTTCCCCACTCTCTCTCTTTCCGACTCTCTCATTCGCTCTCTCACACGCCAGCGCACATCCTCGCCAAACTCCGTGCGTCCTGACATCTGAGTTCACTGTCAATCTCTGTCCACTTCGCAGGGATATCCCCTCCGTCTCCGCCGAAGACCACTGGAAACTAATTTTTCCCTCCTCTGAACTTCCCCGAGAGAGAGAGACTGATCCTGGTCGGCTTTTTTTTTTTTTCACTTTTTCTGTGGTGTGGAGAAGTAGGCTGAAGAGTGTAGTTTGAAAAGGACTTTGACAACGAAACAGGATGCCCCAAAAAGGTGAGAACATGACGAAAAGTTTGTGCAGAAATTACCATTTTCACTTTGAAAAATGTTATTAATTTAAAAATTGCACATTTATGATGAATCTGATATTTGTTGAAGTTTATGTGATTGATGGTGTTCAGGCTGAGGTTAGATGCTGTGCTGTAGTACGCCTGTTTACTTCTGACTGGACTCGAACAGCCTTTAGCTCCTCTGTCTGCTTTATCTGCTCCATTTTGTAGTGAGTGTGTAATACGTTGTGTGTGTTTAGGCCCTGCACGGATAGCTTACCGCTTATTTATGACAGTAAAGAGTAAAAAGTCACGTTGGGCCAGGACAGTGATCATCGTGGAGAATGGGGCGCAATGACCCGTTGAGGAAAGGTGTCAGATTGATTCATGCAGGCGAGTCACCCAAGCGCCTTGTAAAAAAAGAAACAGTTGGGAAGGAGGCCCGTTTTATTTTATTTGTGTCAGAAAAAATACAACTTTTACCCCTGTTTTAAAAATGTATTTACAGTGTGCTCTAAATGTAGTCAAACTTTGTTTACATGTGCAGCATCTTGAAAACACCCATCCTGAAACGCCATATACTATAGTAGCTAAATAATGCTGCAAAAAACTTTATTTAACTGAAACGTAAAATGTTTAAATACACTGATGCTTTAGAAACTACAAAAAAGAGTAAAACTTAAATAATGCATTTTAAAAAATCTTATTTTAAATGCAGTTTCAGAATAATGGAGGCTACCCTAAAATAAAGCTTAAAAAGAGAAAAAGGCGTACATATCTAATACATTATTATTATTATTATTTTATTTTAACAGAAAATTTTAAGCTGCCAAGTAGTCCTAAGTTAATCATTCTGGCTACTTGCATGCAAAATACTAACGCAATAAATTTTATGAATAATTTCGAGCACCTTTTAAAGCCCCTACTTGCATTGAATAGGCCTATAAATAGGCCTAAATAAATATATACCCTCTCTCAGCCCTTAGTCCAGGCCTACATAAACCACTTCTGCATTTGAATGTTGTGAGCGCTCAGAATAAGCATGTTGAATTACGACATTGTTGTTCCGGATTAGGAAAGGGAAAAGAAATGCAGATTAGATCGTAGTTAACCTCGGGAACAACAACGTTTGAGCTTTCGACCCTAAATAAATGATTAACCACATGGACCTTATGAGGCTAAACGCTACCTACCTACCGCCTCAGTGAACCGCCTTTACAGGCTTAATTACCGCCTTTGTAATTTATATTTTGGCCCACTGCATTTGTATAAAATCGCCACACAAGATTTGGAATAACGTTTCAAATATATTCTGTCTTTTTTTGGTTATTTTAAATCGTGCTAAACATGCTAACTCAAGCTATGTTGCCCATGTGATGGAATCTGCATTTGATTAATTCAGCCTATTTGTTAAACATGAAAGGCTGCAGCAGCAGAAGCAGTAATGGCGGCCCTCTATAACGTGCACGTCACAAACTAGCTCTGCTCCATACACAGCCTGTTAGCCGGCGTTATTAGGCCATTTTGCTCTGCACACAACACAAGTTAGCATGGAGGGGAGAAAACGAGGAAACTTCAGACTTCTCCCTGCCTGGCCCCCTTTTTATCTGTCCTCCCCAGTCAATAGCTTCTTTAATGCATTTGTCTTTTCCAATTGAGCGCCCTACTGCGCTGTTGTGTCTTTCAACTCGCTTTACAACCCGCACCAGCAGCACAAAATAACCACCAAATATTTATAACAAGAAATTACCTCTTTTTAATTTTTTCTCTCTCTAAACGCAGGGCAAAACAAAACCCACATTCACGCACTAGCGGCACCGGGGTCACGGTCGTGTAAGAGAGAGAGAGGGGGGGGAGAGAGAGGGAGAGTATGAATGGTCCCAGAGGGGGTGGATGCATGCCTCCGGCCCTTTGTATTAATCTGAACTTGTTGGTGTTTAGTAGGGGAAGCTGTGTGTTTCTAGTCGCGGAGGCCGAGTTTTCGCCCGGGGTTTGAGGTACACGGAGGCAGAAAAAAAACCAAGGGAGGGGGGGTTAGTATTGTTGGGAGTCCAGCAGGCTTTGTACACCAGCTTTGTACCCCCTCCTGGTCTGGACTTTAGCAGAGCAGTGAGGCGAGGTAGACAACGTGTGTCACTGTACAGTTTCCACGCTATAGACCCCACCGGCGGAGGGATATCAAGTTTTTAAATAAAGGCGTCTTACTGTGACGCTGAGGGCTGATTGTTTTGTATAAAATAAAGCCCTTAAGAAAAACTTAGAAGTCTACAAGTCGCGGCTAGGGTGCTAGTTTAAATATTAGTTGACATGTGCATAACAGAGATGTTCAAATAATCTTCTTCCGCGTCTTTCCTGAGTTATTAGCTTGTCAGCAGCGTTGTTAAATGTAGGGCACTATTTAAAAAGTAGTACATAAGTATAGCTGTGGTGGCTGTGCTAATGTGTTGTTTTGCTTTGTCCTATAGGGAGACATTAAGTAGTGAAAACGGCAGATGATTGACTAAATTGTTATAGAGTGGACAGTCAACTCTGTTTCCAGGCAAGTTTAATTAAAATATATTATACACTGAGGTTGTTAAAAATTCATCATGCATCAGTAATGTTTAAGCACCAAAAAAGAACCGAAACTATTCAAATCGAACGATGAGATGAGATCATTTCTTTCAAAATAAAATAAGACACTTACAGATGTGCATACAGCAGGTGTACAATGTGATGCTGACCACTCTTGTTTTTCTTCCTGTGACGCTTAGAATACCACAACCAAGCCACGTGGGAGTCTGGAGTAGCCTCAATGATGCAGAACAGTAAGTTGTTTTCATTTGATTTTATTTTGAAACTTTTAATTACAACCGCAAGTTTTAATGTGGTTGCATGGAAGTGACACCCACTGACATGCACTGGTTGTTATTATAGCGCAATAACTTTCTTTTTGCACAACACTTTAAAGAAAATATATTCAGGCATAAATTTGCATGACTTTGAGGTTGCAGGGCAGGAATATTCTCAGTTATTTGATGGCTTGTTAATTTTTTTCCCCTCAATGATAGGTAGGCAAAGTTATTATTGAACAAGTTAATCACACGTCGTCCTGCTCCAGAGAGAGGAGAGGAGAGGAGGGAGATGGGGGAGGCAGAATAAAAGGGGGGGGGGGGGGGGGGGGGGGGGGGGTTGTGAGGGAGATTTTTTGTTTCTGCTTGAGTTGGTATTAAATAATTGCACAGCCGTCTGCATTAGCGTTAGAGCTGGCTGCCAGGCTGCATACAAGATTAGGCTGCGTGAAGAAGAGCCCTGCATGAAACATGAGGAATAGCAATAATGTCTTATGTAGATTAGTCCATATTCTTCACGGACAGACAGCAGGAAGCAGAGAGAAAATGCTTGTATTATAACCGCAGGCCTCACTAGATTCAGCGTGGAGGATAAATATTAACAACCATATTGTCGTGGGTGCCAATCATAAAAACATGCTGCTTATTAAGGCAGCCCATGAGTTGATTTTTGTCTTAAATGCCTGGTGTATGTGTGTGTGTGTCAGTGTGTGAAACAAAAAAGGTTAAACATGAAACATTTTCTCTCTTGCTGCTGGACAAGAGGTGTATGACATCTGTGATGAAGGTGTGTGGAATAATTTTATTATATTATTCTCCATATACCTCGATGACGTGTCTGTGCTGTAATCTGTGCGCATAATCTGTTTGAATCCAACGCTGACAGTTGGATTTTTTTTTGATGTGCAGAGGGGTTGATTCATGAGAATGAAATGTTCTTGTACAAACTGGGGGGGCAGGAGAGTTTTATTTTGAAGGCCGCAGCGCCTGCCAGTTGTCCATTATAGGGATGATGGGGCCTTTATCAAAGCTGTGTACAACACCCAGCGCTCCTGCTTTGCTGCGGATTGATGATAATGGGATGCTCCCCTGGCTTTGGCGTGTGATGTCTGCTGCGAATTGCCGAGCAGATATCATTGGGCCCGGCCCTTTGGGTTGTCTAAAGGTCGCGGCGGCCTCGGTGGCTTTTGTGTTAATAACTCCTGGGTGTATATGGTGGGGAGCGTCCAAATTGACACCATATGTTTTCCTATTAGTCCACTCGCAATAGAATACAAGGCGCATAATCAGCGCCAGCGGGCGAGATCGACTCCGGGCACTTGAGGGAATTGTCGCCATGATTAAGACTTAACCTTTTAGGAGAGTTTGATTTTTATGTGATGTCCTTATCTGACGGTTTTATCGATCCGGAGGATTTACACCATAGTTATAAATCAGAAGTGGAAACATGGAGCAGCCCGGAGAGAAAGCTGGGGCTGCAGCTTAATGCGCATAGGCCAATTTCAGCGTAAGAAGTCTATTAATTCCACTTAATCCTGGAATTACCAAAGAGCAGGAGGGATGATAATGGATTTACTATCAATCAGATCCACGCTGGAAGATTATTACACATAGCGGCCAAAAGGGATATGTTACCCAGTTAAACAGGTTAATTCTCACAGCGGCCTTTCCTTTAATTTTGATCAAATAAAGTGTGCACTTTAAATCACAGCACTGTGACATGCTTCAGAGTTCAGACGCCCACCGATTGCACACAACAGGGCTGCAGTGGCTGTGAGCATTTGTTGTCAAATACAAACAAGGGGGGAGAAAAAAAAGCTGCATGTCACTTTTAATATGTTAAGAATCCAGGCGCGCCCTCGTTTGTGTGACCGCGCGTAGCCCCTGGCCACCTTAAAACGAAGTCTCCCTCGGAGGGTAAACGAGTAGCGTCCAATTTTGTCTGAGTGATATCCAAATGCAGACAGAAAGGGTCGTTTTATCATGCTACTATTTGTCGTGACGATGCGATTTTCAAAAGCAGAGCGGTGTCATAAAGTGACATGCCTGCCACAAGTGCTCCAACTGATCTTTTCAATTAGCCTCCCATGCATGATCCGAGGCGACTTCCGCCTATTTCCAGAAATTAAGCTCAAACTTGACGTGCAGCTAGCTTTATTTTAAAGACAAATGTCAGGCAGGCTCATCATATTTTCCCCCTCTTCTATATTTGGAGCTTATTTATTGCTAAGGAGCCTCTGCTCCCGGAGTCAATGTACCGGGCGGCAGCGTAGGGGAAGGCAGCGGAGAAACAGAGAGCAGCTCAGGCACTCCGGGGAGTCAGCTCTCCCATTTGGCTTCAGGTTTGCGGGCTTATTCTTTGCTTTAGAAGGATGCTGTAAAACTATTTAGGAATAATTTGCATAAAAGTCGACTTTTTAGACAATAACCTATTATAGAAATACCATTTTAGAGAGGCTTTCCTGTGTGATGTCTGCTTCATTGGTGCGTAATTATTGTGTGTTTTGAAGCAGATGATGTTGCGGCGATTTAAAGGCACTTTCTAGAAAGCGATGCATGTGGATGAGCGCTAATCTTACACATTATTTCAGGTGAAGTGTTCTTCTGAGGCTGTCGCTGTTGCTGGTTATTATTTGAGGATTGTTCACGAGTGGGATGTTGCTTTTGGTGATGCGTAATTTTAACTTGGAGGGTGGATAACGGTGCGGATGTTTTAATGGCAGTCTGCTGTTTTGTTGAAAGGTTGGCTGTGATTCCTAGGGGCACAAACCGATTGATGTCTTTATTTTTTATCAAGAAAACATGATGTTAAGATGTTTCAGTTTATCTTTTTAGGATTATAATCGTTTTATCCATGTTGCGCATGCATTATGGCTACTGGATCAGTGCGCACTGTTTGTCTTCAGAGGAGAATGTAACAGCTGCTTCAAACTATCTTTGAAATAATACCATTTAATTTTAAACACTTCTTTACGACCTGATAATGAGGCTTATCTATTTTTAAGCAGTCTCTAATAATCCTTGTGTCCTCCTGTCTCCATTTTCCATCTTGAGCTCGTTTTTTTCCCAAAGCGCATCCTCCTTACACCATTCAATAACGTTTGCTTTTCCATCAGATATGTTTTTCCTGTGAGGGATAATGCGATGTGATGACTGCGATGCTTTTGTCTCCATGTAGGTCACAGTGGCGTAAACCAGCTTGGTGGTGTGTTTGTTAATGGTAGACCGCTGCCGGATTCCACCAGGCAGAAAATAGTTGAACTTGCGCACAGTGGTGCTCGGCCCTGCGACATATCCAGGATACTTCAGGTGAATATTTCCATCCTTTTATTAAGAAACAGAGAACAGCTTCATACTGGCTTTGTTTTCAGTAATTTAAGGATAAATTTGGAAGACATAATGGTGTGATTTTCCTTGCTTTTTATGATTGTTTAAAGTCAGTAAAATATGACTACCAGCTACCTAAAAGCTTCAAATAAAGCACATAAAGAGTAAAGTAATGTGCCTGCTATTATAAAGAATAAGAAATGCCTAATGGACCATTCAAGGCATATTTTTTTTGTTTATAGACCCATGATGAAGTCCAAGTGCTGGACAGTGAAAAGGTGATAATTAATTGACGCCATCTTAGTCATTCCGTTCATAGTCGTAAATAATGTATGTGAATTGTGTCTTTTGTTTCCTATCCAGGTATCCAACGGCTGCGTGAGCAAAATCCTGGGCAGATATTATGAAACTGGCTCCATAAGACCGAGAGCAATAGGCGGCAGCAAACCCAGGGTCGCCACTCCGGAGGTGGTCGCAAAAATCGCGCAGTACAAGCGGGAGTGTCCGTCTATCTTCGCGTGGGAGATCCGTGACAGACTCCTGTCGGAGGGGATCTGCACCAACGACAACATCCCCAGCGTAAGTGCACTGACTGTAACTTATGTGCATGATTTAATTTGCCACATGAAATGACTTTTTTCTCATGCAGTGGAGGAAGAGGAGATGGGCAGCCATCCGTTCACTCTTATTAAACACAGTGTGTTTGAAAAGCGTGGCGCGCGCATTGCAGCGTATGAACCCAAACATACAGGAGCAGCAATGCGCTGTCCATTTATGCGCTTTTCAGGAAACAGCCTCCTCTGCACGTTCATTACCATCACAAGCTGATCCAGCGCTGCTCACTGCTATCATATGTAATTTGTCATTCAGGTGTCATCGATAAACAGAGTCCTCCGCAACCTGGCTAGTGAAAAGCAACAGATGGGCGCAGATGGCATGTATGACAAGCTGAGAATGCTCAACGGTCAGACAGGAACTTGGGGGACCCGGCCCGGCTGGTACCCCGGAACATCAGTGCCAGGGCAGCCCAACCAAGGTGAGCCTCATTATCACACAGCGGCGATAAAGACACCTTGACGCACAAAGACGCATCACATATAGCTCTGATTTTTGATCAGTACGCCCCGATAAATCCCGTCAGCAGTCTCCATCTGAACCCCAGAGGGGTCACCACAAACCGTCATGTTTGAATCTGAATAGTTTTACAGCTCTCTCTTCCAGTGGTTCCGGTCCACGGCTCTGTTTGCAGGAAGGTATTGTATTGGCATGCTTTGATGCCCTGAACAAGACCCCCAATTAAGACTAGTCGATTAGAGGAAGCCACAGGCCGTGCATGCAGTCTGAATGCCTCCACTGTCCCAGACATGGATGTGCGTGACAGCGGCTTGTCCTTTCAGCAGAGGTGTCCATCCAACAGCCGGAGTTTTCCTCCCCTCCTGATGGGGAGGCCGAGCTGTGAGTGTGTGTGTGGCTGTGAGTGTGTGTGCGGGGATATTTAGTACAAAGGAATGTTTTCCTTCACACGCAATGATTGGTTATGGGAACGCTCCGCACTACGTGTAATTGCTCATTAGAGAGGGCTTTGTCTCTCATTATGGCAACATGCAGGAGTGTGGAGATGGTCGGGCTGCTGTGGAAATATTCCACCTCACAGGGTTTCCTGTCGGCCTGCTGCAGGCCAAAAACACTGCAGAGACTTTTTATTAGAAGATGCTCTGGCGCTTTGCTTATATGTTTAAATCCAGGGTGTTGGGGAGAAGCGTTGTGTGGTTTTTACGCATCAGGAAAGCGGAAATGCGCGTGCTGGAATTCAGGCATAGAGAATAATCATTTGCATTCGTTTGATTTGGACACGTGGGGTTGTTATTAAAAAGCAGCAATGCGGAAACAATCACATTAACATACAATTATTCAACTATTATTATTATCATTATTATTATTATTACTTTAACGCTAATTTTAATGTTTTAAAAGCCATGAGAATAATTGTCAATGATTGTTAATTAACCGAAATTTAATTCTGCTATATTATAAGTACTTTAACCCTGATTATATTTACATTAATTGCATTTTAATGGTTAAAAAATCTACAATTTCCCTAGTCTTTATTGTGATGAAAAATTCCCCCAGTATTTACGTAAATCAGTATTCTCAGGGGAATAAAAATCTGTTTTCCAGCCGACAACCCAGTGCGCAGATTTAAAGGCTACATGGAGAGTGACAGGCCCCCAAAAGAAGACAACTCTATCCAAAGAGCACCGAATAAAAACCTCCGCACCGATTTTTTGTCTTTCATCTCTTTCTCATTCTCACTCGCTGGCTATATGGCTCCAAATCCCATCTATAGGATTTAGTCTCTCACTTTCTCTTTCACTTCTAAGCGGTTTCTCAAGAGTGTTTTGATCCGGTCTCAGCAGCTGAAAGGTGCCGCAATTGGTTCGGTATCTCTCTCTCTCTCCCCCCTTTTTTTGCTGCTTTTCCGCCTCACTGGCTGAGACATCGTGATACTAAAGAATGAGTTTATTTCCCAGCGCTTTTATAAAGAAAACAAATCCCATCCTAGCGTCAGTGGGTCTGGCAGACGGATAATAGCTGCACATTCACTCCTTTTTATGGATTATCCGGAGTGAAGAAACAAATAGCGTGGATACAAACTATTGGCCTACAGAGGAATACTTTTGTCTGTTTTAGCAGCGAGGGAAATTGTCGAGAAACGTTGCGCATCAGGTTGGCTCCAATGAAGCAAAAGCTTTTACATTTAGACACACTAAATATGTTTTCGAGCGCGTAAAAGTCCTGCAAAACATCGTGAAGCAATTTCTAGCAGCCACACAAAAGGAAATAACACTTTGGTAGAATTAAGTCTGCAAACTCAGGTTATTTTTATGCGCTTTTTGGAAAACGTAAACTTTACGCACGGCCTTTTCGCACCTGTTTGCGTCCCCAAAATACTCCAGTCCTGACTCGAGGCCTTGCAGAAAATTAATTAAAATATTTTCTAACTAAAACTGCGTAAAAGGGCACAAACTCCGCTGCATAGCTGCAGAGAAGTGAGATATTACATAAAGCAGCCCCCTGCTTAATTTCGCATTAACTCCTCGGTGTGATAATGATGTCCAACAACAAGACAGACATTAGTCGATAAGCCTCGCCCTGCAAACTGAAGGGCCAGTGAATAGATTGGCCTGATTTGGGTTGTTCAGGGGGTTGCATGCTCTCTCCTCACTCATTTGTTTCCAATTGAAGACAGAAATCCTGACTGGCGTGGAGCTGGCCGGGGGACGTGATTAATGATGGTAGTGGATAAGGGTTAACACACTGGACTCAAAGCTCTGTTGACTGGGATCCTCGTGCGCACAATGCCAAAGCACTATAGCCTGTGCGCCTCCAGAGAGAGAGGATCCTTTTGTCATCTCCTCCAAAGGCTCCCCCTCCCATATATTACACCCACCGAGGGCTCACTGCTCGTCCCGGGCTGTGTCCATAGTTTAATGGTTTCCCTTACTCCTGAAGGCATTGTATCATTCTGAAAAGCGTCTTCTCCTATTCAAAAGTTGGTGGTCACCTCAATGGCTATACCAACGCCCATATGGGAACGACCATTGAGGCATTGCTCTGGCCCTAAAAAAGGGGGCGAAGAGAGTTTGGGGTTTTTAATACATTTCATAGGCCGTGAAAAGAAAGCTCGCCACATCTTGTCACATTTCTCTTAACCTTTTGAGAACACACGCCATTGTTTTGGAGCAAGAAGTACGCGCAGCCTTTCCCCTCCGCCAACACGGTTTTTCCCACAATATTTTATAAACAATTTAACCTTCTTCAGATTGTGTCTTCTCACGCAGGCTGTAATCTGGATGCATTAAGGAGGATTCGCAATCATTCCTCTGATTTTGAGTCCAATCAAGCATGACTGGGCCTTTAATTAATGATGTTCCAGCGCTCTCTGTACAATTAGCTGCAGACTGATACAACACGGGGCCCCAGAATTAATTATTCAATTAGCTTAATTGAATGTATATTTCCATTATAACGTTTTTTCTTTCTTTTTTTTTTTTTTTTTGCAGATGGTTGCCAACAACAAGACGGTGCAGGAGAAAACACAAACTCCATCAGCTCGAACGGAGAGGACTCAGAGGAGACACAGATGCGTCTGCAGCTCAAGAGGAAACTACAGAGAAATCGCACTTCATTCACACAGGAGCAGATTGAAGCCCTGGAAAAAGGTGCAAAAATCATAGAAACATTGCAACATTAAAGGTTGATTTTCTTCTGATTTAAAAAAAAAACAACAAAAAAACAAACAAACAAAAAAAACTAATAATAAAATGCATAGTTGTAAAAGGTCAGAGCAGGAGGAATTTTGGATATGGGGCCTTTAACACTATGATTATTCAACCATAGCTCTATAAAATAAACACCTAAAAATGCTCTATATTAATTTAAAAAACTATCCTTCTTATGAATTTGTTGCTTTTGTTGCATTACAGAATTTGAAAGAACTCACTATCCAGATGTGTTTGCACGAGAGAGACTAGCAGCGAAAATCGACCTGCCAGAAGCAAGAATACAGGTGAGTGATCAGAGTTTTATACAGCTAAATTAGACCTGCTCTTCAAAAGCTGACATTTATAAAAGACTGTAGACTAATATGAGCCTCTTATGTCATCACAGGTCTGGTTCTCAAACAGAAGAGCAAAGTGGAGGCGAGAGGAGAAGCTGCGGAACCAGCGCCGGCAGGCCAACAACTCCTCCAGTCACATCCCTATCAGCAGCAGCTTTAGCACCAGTGTGTACCAGGCCATCCCACAGCCAACTACGCCGGGTAGGTGCAACACAGCCAGGGAAACACTAGAAGGGCCTTAAATAAAATAAAAAATAAGTTTGATTTTCAAATGTAACCAGTCACTGAGTACATAACACACATGCTGCACATAAACAGCTTAATTTAAGGAATAAAATGTGTGTCCGTAAAACTTAAAATAAAAGCCCGTCTCTATTCAGTTTGCTAACCTGGTACTGCAAAACATTTTGAGAAATAAAAGCAGGTCTAGGCTGTAGGCCCAGAGGCCAGCACAGCACTTGTTTGTGATTTTATTAGCGGAGGTGTCTCCCTCTCTGTCCCATAGTGCAGCAGGTTGGCAGAAATGGGAAAAACAAAGGGTCAAACAAGGGTCTCAGACAGGAAAAAAAATAATAATACATTTTATTTAAAGATGAGGGCAGTTATTTGTGGAAGCACAAATGTGGCACAAAAAATACTTATGTAATAAAAAATGTAAATGTCTGTTTTAATGCCTAATCCTTTTTACTTACATGGTGTTACCTCATGTTTGACAACAAAAGCCAGGTTTCAGCTACAGGCCCGTAACAGCACAGCACTAGTTTTTGACTCACTTGGCAGAAGTGTCTCCTTCCCTCCCTCATACTGCTGCAAGTTAGCATAAATGGGCTTTCTTACAAAACAAGGCCATATTAGAGACTTTTAATTTATATTTGTTTATATTTGTTAATTTTGCACACAGTTTAAATATTCATTTTAAGCAAATTTATAATTTTAACGTCTTTCCCATCACTGCGTTGCATGTTTTGTTTGTAAAATGATTAAAGGCCTGACTCATATTGATGCTTATTCCAACTAAAGGTAGGGGTTTCCCCAGGTCGTTATTAAAAAAATCTGAGCTATTAATTGAGGTTTTACTGTTCAAAGTATTATTATAAGAAAGCCTGCAGAGAAATATGACTAAAAGGCCCAAATCATATTGATGCTATCCCAACTAAAGCTTTGTTTTTTCCTAGACTGGATAACTTAAAGGCCTGGGCTATTAATTAAAGTTTTACAGTTCCAAGTATTATAATGAGAAAGCCTGCAGAGAAAAACAAGAAAAGGCCCATTTCATATTAACGCCTATCCCAACTTAAGGTCGGGATTTTTCCTGGACTAAATTAATAAAAGTCTAGGCTATTAATTGAGGTTTGACGGTACAAACTATTATTATGAGAAAACCTTCAAAGGAACATAAAAAAGGCCTGACTCATATTGAAGCCTATATCTACTAACTGGGTTTTCCGAAACTTAATTTAATAAAAGCCTGGGCTATTAATTAAGGTTTTATAGTTCTTAGTAATATTATGAGAAAACCTGCAGAGAAATATGAATAAACAGTACAACTCATATTGGTGCCTATCCCAACTAAAGGTTTTTTTCCTATATGAAATACAGGAAATATTAATATGAAATAAAAGCCTGGGCTATTAATTGAGGTTTTACAGTACTAGGTATTATTATAAGAAAGCCTACAGAGGAATATAAAACCAGGACTGTCTCATCTTGTATCGACACCTTAGCCAACTTAAGGTTTTTTTTTTTCTTAGTCCTAATTTAGTAGAAGACTAGGCTATTAATTGAGGTTTTATGCTTTTAAGTTTTTTTTATGACAAAATCTTTAGAGAAATATAAAAAAGGCCTCTCTCAAGTTGATGCCTATCCCAAATTAAGGTAGGGTTTTTTTTCCTAGACTTAATTAAATAGAAGCCTGGGCTATTAATTGAGGTTTTACACTTCTAAGTGTTTTTTTTAATTTTTTTTTTATGACAAAGTCTTCAGAGAAATATAAAAAAAGCCTGTCTCATATCCATGCCTATCCCAACTTAAGGTAGGGTCTTTTTTCCTAGACTTAATTTAATAGAAGCCTGAGCTATTTATTGAACTTTTACAGTTCTAAGTATTATTATGAGAAAGCCTGCAGAGGAATATAAAAAAAAGAGCAAAGAGGCCTCAGTGTCAGTGCGCTCTAGTTCACATGAAGAAGCAGCGGTGGTTTCCTTTTGATGGATGATTGAGCAAAACTTCTCAGCTGACTCTGTGCGTAATTACCGCATCAGACAGGAGCGCATACACACTCACACACCGACAGAGCAGCAGCTCATGCTCACAAGTCAATCACCTGAGACTCACAGTGTACAGTATCTGTCCGGGCCCATCAGCCTGTCAGTGAGGCGTCACCTTACACACGCACTACTTAATGATAACGAGGCAGCTCTTACACTACAGAGGACTCAGCTTTGTGTAATTTTAATGCTTTTTCTTTTTTTCTTTTTTTTTTAATCCACAGTGTCCTTCACCTCGGGGTCAATGCTGGGTAGACCTGACTCTGCACTCACAAACACCTACAGTGCACTGCCCCCCATGCCCAGCTTCACCATGGCAAACAATCTACCTATGCAAGTAAGTCAAAAAGCCTTTATTTATTTATCTATTTAAAGTGTATATTTATGTATTAATGTTATAATTCAAGAGTGGAATAAAAAAAACAGCTGGCAAAATTTAAACTGTTTCCTGGCCAAAACAAACTCTTTCTAAAAATCATTTTTTAAATTAAAGAGTACTAAACTAAACATAAAATATCATAAAAATCAAAGATATTTAACTAATATTAAAGACTACAAATATGGTTGGCTAAGCTAATGTAACATTCTCTCCCCATCTATAGCCCAGCCAGACCTCCTCTTATTCCTGCATGCTGCCTACCAGTCCGCCTGTGAACGGGCGGAGCTACGAAACATACACGCCCCCTCATATGCAGGCACATATGAACAGCCAATCAATGACCACTTCTGGTACCACCTCAACAGGTAGGCAGAAAAGTTCGTTGTTTACGAATATGCTTGGGGAATTCTTGCATATCTGCCACCTCTTCCTCTAACTCGGGGGGTACTAGGCCTCATAGCTGTCTTTGATTCATGCTCTGTGCTGCAACTTTCCTCTTCATGCTTCAAACGTATTGATATCTCTACATCCCACATCATTTTCCTCCTGCGGCTGCATGAACTAAGCTCATTTCATCGCCAGCTCTACGCCATCATGTCACTCACGCTACTCCAGCCCATAGTTTAGTTCCACCCCATTAGGATGCTGTTACTGGGAGCCATATATACCGGTTATAGTCATGAAGAGTTAATCATGCATAACCACATTTCCTCTGTGCTAAATTGCTAATTAATTTGATTCATTTGCTGTTGTACTCTCCCTGTTTAAATGCCATTGCCAAAGCCTCAATTTATCGAGCTTGCGAGCCTTTTACTGTGCAACCATGTGCAGAGCATTGTGACTCATTGCAGCTCCACTGCTCGTCTACCTATTTGCAAGTGTTTAAAGCACAATGCCCCGCGCTATAAGGCTAACTGTGCATGGTGCATCCACTCATTTAATTTAGCATGTCGCCTTAAAGGCCTGTTTTGACTTTTTTTTCCTTTTACTCATGTCTTTTTTTCTCCTCTCTTATCTCTGCAGGACTCATCTCTCCTGGAGTGTCTGTCCCTGTCCAAGTCCCAGGCAGCGAGCCTGACATGTCTCAGTACTGGTCAAGACTACAGTAGAGAGAAGAGCTACTTCACCCTGTAACCACCCACTCCACCATCGCCCTCCGGCAGCGCTCCTCACACAAACACGGCACAGGAGAGTAGAGAAGGCGAGGGAGGGTTGAGAGGAGGCGAAGGACCTGAGAGAAGAGGAGGACAGAGAGAGAGAGACAGACTCTGGGAGAGCTTTGGGACGTCTGGGCTTTGTTTTTCCAGTGGGACTGTGTGCTGTTCTGTAGCTCTAGGCACATTCAAACAAACGAGGACTCGGAAGAGAGAACAAGGATGGAATAAAAAAATGGACCTCTGTAAAGTGCCCGGTGTTAAAATTTTTATGGAACAAAAACTTATCTGTTTTTTTCTATTTCCAACTTCAGTCATTGTTTCCTTTTTTTCTCTGGTGTGTTAGTAAATGGCCATTTGTATGTTAATATGAAAAACCAAGATCAAGTACTGATAGATGGACTGCTAGAAAACCATGTTGGTCTTGCGTTTGTTTGCGAGAGGAGAGATTCTGCCATGACTATCTTTTTAATCTGCTTATATCGAGACTTTCTACCAGCCTTTGCATGGTCTCTGGACGCTGTTGCATATCATTAAAAAGCTGGAGGGAAGACTTTAACTGTGTCAGAAAAAAAATAAACTATTTATTGGTCTTATTTCGTACGGATGGATATTTAGCAGAGGAAACTGAAAAAAAACCTTGATCCACCCACTGAGGCTGTGGTCTCCTCTCTGACTTATTAAACATGGATCAGCAGCTCAAAGTGTGCAAAGACGGTGTGACACGCAGCACAACTTGGACCTCGGTGGTTGGATTGACTCTAGATTACCACAAAGAACATTAAATGTGGAGAAACAGGTGTAAAAGAAAGCCTGTAGTCTGTAAATGGTAGACTGCGTCTTCGATATAATCCAATTTGTTTATGTCAAAATGTAAAGTACTTGTCTTCCCTAGAAATCTTCCAGAAAGATTTCTCCAATAAAAGTTGATTTCATTTATATCCCCGAGAATATTCTATAAATGTTCCATGCATCATAAAATACATTTCTTTAGGGTCAGGTACAATTTGTCTCTTAGGTATAGTTGTATTATAGTGTCCTATGGTCAAAAAATGTGCAACTAGAAATATTTAATTCCTATAATTATGATTAAACATTGCTTGACAGAGTTTTAAACTTAAGTGTTTGGCAGTTGTTTACAAGTACATATCAGATTTAATCATTGTTGATTGTAAAACAGACCAAAGCCTTTGTATTTCATCTAGTACACAGTGTTTTTTTAAAGATATTAGTCTTGTGTTGCAACATTTTTGTAAACACGTTCTGTTCGATTACATTGGCTTCGAGTTCGTGCGACTGCAGTCGAACCCCGCAGTCCTTATTTATAATTGAAGACCATGGGAGGGTTTTTCTAGCATCATCTGTCATGCTCTTTTGAGTTGTTGCATTTTTATTTCAGTGTGTACGTAGAACATGGACACACACTGGGTTTACGTCTGAGCAATGCTTCTGAGATAAAAACGTCTACACGCTGTCTCTTAAATATTTCAATTTAATTTTATTTAAAATGGAGCTTTCTAAATGTATTTTGTGAAAACTATAAAACATTTTGTACAGTAAAATTGTGTCTTAAAGAAAGCCTTTTTGCCTGGTCAATTTATACGCAGTGTCAAAATCTAGACATAAATGCAGCATAGCTGCAAATTTGAACAAATCCAACGCTGACAAATGCCAGTACAAGGGCTCCTGTTTCACACACAACACCTCCAATTCCCACCAAACAAAGGTGTCCACAATAACAAACCCTCTGCTGATGTATGGGTTGAACCAAGTCGACACAGACCACACAGCACACCGCCGCCACACAATGAGAAAGGTCAAGCAATTCACCATCACTGGCTCTTGTTGTAGCAGAGTTACGATGGTATGAAAAAAAATTACAGAACCAATGAGGAGGAGGAGGGAGCGGAGAAGAGAGAGAAAAAAAGTCATGGAATAAAGCAGTCAGTGCCTAGAGCGAGGCAAAGGAGCG
Source organism: Cheilinus undulatus (assembly GCF_018320785.1). Taxonomy (NCBI): domain Eukaryota; kingdom Metazoa; phylum Chordata; class Actinopteri; order Labriformes; family Labridae; genus Cheilinus; species Cheilinus undulatus. The sequence continues at coordinate 17,640,759 of NC_054865.1, forward strand.
ATTGTGTGGCAGAGTGAGTTATTTTGCTTCACTTGCTGCCTCAGCAGGGGGGTCGTGAGTGTGTGTGTGGATTTGAAGGGGTGTGTTAGAAAAAGAGAGAGAGAAAAAGAATGGATGTCCAGGAGAGTGAGGTCAGGTAACACTCTCCCAGCATTCAGCACCAAATCTCAAGCTAAAACTGATTAATTGAATTTACACATCTCACTTAATATTTAATAGTCCAATCAGAACTTAAAGGATTGCACGTTAATCAGATTTCGATTTTACTGGGTGCTAATGTAATATCTCTGTTCGTTTAATCCAGTTTATCACACAGCTTTGAGAGCACAGGGAAGGGAAGAGAGAACAGGTTAGGCGACTGTGCCGAGACACAGGAGGAGCATTAATAATTACACAGGCAGAATGAAAAGGAGGGATTCAAAATGCAAGAAAGACTGCAATTAGTGGAGCTCTAAATAATACACAGCTTCAGGATAAAAAGGTTTGAATTTAACTTTCGCTCAGAACAAAGTCAGGCAATACAAGTTTCTGTGAACTTTATACTCTTTGATCTGATTCTAATGAGACACGATTGGAAAATTATGATCCAGGAATCTAAATGAGTATTTCATGAAGCCGTGCTTCCCTCATTGTTTTTAATATAATATACAGAAGCCTAGGTTTGATATATTACTTTTCCAAGACCCTCTCAATATATTTGAAGACCCAGCTACATTGGTGACACAGTCATGTGCATGTTTGTACAGACTATAAGATGACAGCACAGTCAAGGAACTGTGGATAGTATTTGTCATTGCAGTGCGCAAATAAAGCTTTCTTTGAGATACTAGCAGTGCTAAGATTAACAGACTCTATGCTAGCATTACACTAGGCAAGAGCTTCACTGAAAAGCTGTTTCTTATTTGCAAAATCTCTTAAAATGTTAACAAGTATCTACCCCAACCTCAGCTCCAACACCTTCTCCTCCGACCACTTCTCAACAAACTTGCATTTACCTCTTATTTACATGCACACATCATTCAATTACATTGTTAATTTGCTAGCTAGGGACACAGTGGAGATTTAAGGATACACTGATGGCTCAACAGGACAGAACATAAACAAGTGTGCAGACTTACATCTGATCTGGTGGAGTTCCATCAGAATCTAACTTGTGATTAAAACTAAATGTATAAACAAAAGCAGAAAAACAACAACTTTAGACAAATAAAAGAAAATAGCTTCAAAATTTAAGATGTTTTAGTACTTTTTAAAGCTTTAAATTTTGCCTAATTGATTTAACAACTTTTGATAAACCCTGCAGACTCTGCATTAGTTAGTTACATTAGTGGTTCTCAACTTGGCGGTTGGGACCCCCTCGGGGTCTCAAGACACTGAGAAGGGCTAACCAGATGCCTTCCAAAAACACAAAAAATATTTTTAGATGATTTCCAAATGTATATTTTACCCGTTTAAATACATAAAATTAGATAAATGTGTAATAAAAACATGGTTAATTTGGTGAGATTTATGCTGAAATCAAAGTAATGTTCAAAATATACTTAAAATGTTTAAAACATAATAAAATGTAAGTCTGCATACAACTATTCTTAAATGTGCGTGGCTGTGTTCAATGATGCTTCAACCATCTCCACATACAGTGGGGGTCTCTGGTCTCTGGCACCTTTATTTTGGGAGTCACAGGTTACAAAGTTTGAGAACTCCTGAGTCACATAACTGACAGTCCTTTCGAGTATAAGGTCTTTAACATTTGCAAAGAATTGTGTGGTTTTGGGGCGTGTGTAATCTGTTGCAGAATCAATAACATAGATTCTTTTATATTTTTCATATTTACATTTATTTGCACTTTACATTAGATGCCTGATTTGCTGTAGAAAGTGTTAAAAACATTTTTTAACCCTAGCAGGAAAAAATATGCTAAGGAAACATTATTCAATGATGGCTCAGTGGACTGTCTCTACTGTTAATTTGGCTGAGGTGAGAGAGCTCGGAAGTGGATCTGATGAGCAACATGTGCTTCCAAACACAGCAGTGTTGACCTGATTGTTAAGTTCCAGTAATTGTGCTCAGGAGCTTAAATGAATTGACATTTCCTGGTCCTCTAAATTACTCATTCATGATCACTACAGAGCCCACTGTGGCTGATTGTTACCCACTGCATTGTTTAAGCATGTATAGGCAACTTCTTTTAAAGGGAAAAAACACTGACTAATCCAGTGAAAGAAGTACCAGATTTTAAAATTTTGATTAATACTTGTAAATATCAGGCGAAAATAATTAGCTGTTTTTACACCATGGCAAAATTTTGGGTGATTTCTTGTTTTTCATTCCCAATAGGATGCAAACTGCAGACTCTTAATTGCATAAATACATTATCACGTTTGTCCGGTTTAGACAGAGCTTTCTCTTTCACCCACAGTAGCTTCATGTTAAAATAATAACTGAAGATTTGCAGCTTTTTAGAGCTTTGATACTCTTTTAATACTATTGATCATCAATCCTTTAAAGCCAATTGTACCATATTTGATATGCGATTTTGTGAGATCTCTATCTGATCAACATGATCAGTAATTTCCTTAAAAGTCTTTTGTATACAATCTGATTGATAATAAAAATGAATGTTAAAAATACCCTCCAGTTGCCAAAAACGTTTTGGATTTTGTTAGAAGGTTTAATAAATATCTGCGAAAAAATAGATCTGGCTATTATTTGAGGTATCAACCTTTACAGGGTTGAATTAAAGGGAATGTATGGTTTAAGACACATAGTATTTCAAAGTATCCAAGTTTTGAAAACCTTAGTTATAATTACTGATGTTTTATGCCAGAAAAAAATGCAAAAATAAATGTATATTATATGATATAAACAGGGCTAATAGACACTAATGTTGGCATTGATTCACTTAGCTCTTTGTTTACTTTTGTATGTTAATGAATAACTCAGAACCCCAATTATTTCCAAATGTAGAAGAAAAAAGGAGAAGAAACTAACCAAATAAATGTATTTTTCTATTGTTTTGTGAACTTCCTGAACTAAAGTGAATCTTGAACAAACTGACACAGTCACAAGTGAAAAATGGACATACCAGTAGCAAGGCAAAGTAAACAAATGCCAAGCTGAATTTTGCCTATTTTAATCTACTTTAAAAGTGCACCCTGAATATGTCGGCTCTTCAAAAACTGTAACTTGGAAAACAGTTTTTATCTTGACAGCACAAGCTTTCTTTCACCTGTATCTTTGGCCTGTGTACATCATCTCTCTCTGCCGATATAAGAGCTCTCCATCCATGCATGAAACTGTCAGGTAACACTGCACTCTTCCAACACGTGCTGCAGATGCTTACCAATACTGCCACTTTTCACAGGCCAAAATATTCAGAGTGGCATCAGCAGCAGACTGAGGAAAACAAAAATGAAACATTTAATTTTTCATGTTGTTGTTTCTTTTCTATGTTTCTCCATGTCACCATTTGACCTAATTTGTTCTTTTGGGCTTGTCATGGCAAAGCAGCTCATCCAGCAAACATGCCTGATGAGGTGTGAAGCCTGCACCCAAATCTAGCTCTCCTACCCTCTGCCCACATTCCTGCTCGGCTCTCCAGCTAACTGGAGGTAGGCGTCGCTCACCGGCACAGTCTCAGGGTCAGACGGAGGTATCGCTGGTCAAACCTGAAACCAGCGAGGCAGGCAACGGATCAGTCATTCAGAACGCTCTCACTTCACACAGTTTCACACAGTCTTTATCTTCAGAGCTAGTGTCAGGATGCATACGGAATAAAAAAGCATACATTGGGTACTTTGTATTTATTATCTTTTATTTAACCATAAAGAAGCATGTTTTATTGAATACAACTGTTGTACATGATGGACCCAGACAGAAGTGGCCACTTGTTTTGGAAAGTAGAGCATGGAAGCATGCAGTTAAATTATTTAATGTTTGCCAAGCCTGAGACTTCATAATGACTGAAAATATTTCAGAATAGCACTTTACTCGTATTCAGATTCTTTAGAGGCAGAAAAAACAAAAAAGAGCAAAATCTTTAGTCAGTTCTTTTTCTCCGATCCTAATTTGAGTGAAATAGTCGCTTTGCAAAATGTATAAATTGTCATAGGATTAACATTTTTAATTGTGATTAATCACAGGATTTTTGTTGTCAGTTGTGATTAATCACATCCACTTTATTGCATTCTAAAATTCCACTATTTTGCATTTAAAACTATTCAAGTGTCCTTTTGGATTTTCTACTTTCTTAATTTAAGGGTAACTGACTCCCAACGCTGCTTTTACAGGCAGATTGAAGATGTTAACCAAGTAAAAAGGAACTTGTTATGTACTGAAAATGAAATATGTGAACAGTAAAGCAATAAATGTTTGATAACGCATGGTTCAGGTGATTTGTGACTTGTTCACTGAGCTGTCTGAGTTTTTAAACAGAAATGAGGCATTAAGCACAAGTGGTGGACTTATTTTACCTGACTGTGGCTGCAGGGAGACCCTGCACTGACTTAAAGGGATATTCCAGTGTTTTTTAAGTTAAGGTGTATTAGGTATGTAGCAGTGGAAATGGCATTCACCTTCAGTGATTTCAGCGAGCATAGCTCCTTTAAGAAGGACTTGATGGTTTTGCTGGTCAGGAAGCTAGGCTATACAGCGGAACAGATGGGTACACAAAACAAAACAATGTTGGCTCAAATGTATGCACTCCTGAAAACTTTTGAAGCATTTTATTTTTTTTACCCAGAAAGCCAGGGTAGAATGCAGGATTTGGCTACTGGTTATGTGCTTCAGACATTTTTGAAGTGTGTACGTTTGAGCCAACATTGTTTTGTGGCCCATTCTGTTTTTTTTTTTTTTTTTTTAACCAAAAACTCACAAATTCCAGGGAGAGACTGTACCCATCTGTTACACTGTATAGCCCAGCTTCCTGGCAAGTACAATCCACAAGTCCTACTTAAGGAAGCAATGCTCACTGAAATCACCGGAGGCTAATGCCACTACTACTGCTACATACCTCATACGACTCAACTTCAAAAATACTCAAATATCCCTTTAAGCATGTTTGTTGTTGTTATTGCAATAAAAATATAGTGCACTGATTGCAGATCTAGTTTTGTAATTAAAATGGAGGAGTAAAATGTGCTCTAAAGTAATTTAGTAAAAACACAAGTTAAATGAACCTTTCATGGCAGCTTATGTGCAAACCACAGCTGCCGGACTTTGAAAGAAACCATAGAGTGCTATATTTCCGCTATTAAAAAAAAGGGACTTATGGGAAGAAAAGTGTCCGCTATGAGAAGATTTACTGTGAATGTTTAGGTCTTCATCCCTGGCTGGCACAGTTGGCAGGTGGTAAAGGCTGGCAGGGTTATCACTGTTGACAATATGTGGGCGAGGGAACAACCTGGTCACCGTGGTTAAGAGGACAACGCTGTGGCATCCCAGGTGTTATTTGCCCGTGGCGACTGTGTGGGAGTTCTAGAAGTCCAGGTGTTTGTTGCCGGAAGAGCCTGAGCCACAGGCTGAAGCCACGGCGGTCGCTCCTGCCAGCTCCCCCCTGCTCACACGACTCACCGTCTCAGACAAGTCTGGAGGCAAATGTAGTCTCTGCAGAAAAAAAGAGTGAAGGGAGGGGGTATCAGATCAGCTTGTATGGAGCAAAAAGAGAACACTACAGTGGATCAACATACAGTAGATGGTACACTTCAGTGATGTTTATTCACAGAGAGCCATGTTGGGTTGAAATTGCATTAGATGCTTCAGCACTCCTCTCAGCACTGGCAGCGTGGAGTAAACCTGCTAGCGTGCTGCTAAATGCTTCAGAGAGCTTTAGGTCTGTTACAGCTCACAGGGAATATGTTTGTGTGTGTGTTTGGTGAAGTTGTGTATGGGACAGACCGGCATGAATTTATGAGGTAAGGCAGGAGAAAGTGTGTTCAGAGCTTAATGTGTACGCTACATCTTGATCTGATTCTTTGTTTACTATGTTTGAAACACAGATGATTATGTTCAGCTAACACCAGAGTCAAGCCTTTTAGCTGTTTCATAGTACAGCTTATCTATGGAGCAGCCCTGTGCCAACTCAAAGCACAAAGACGCTAAGAGGTTAATGAGGGCCACTCATGTAAAGCCCTTTAGCACCAACACGCTAACTAATATAAAGCTTAAGAGGGGCTACACTTCTCTGCTCTCTCTAGAAGCCGCAACGAGAGCCGCTACTTTGCACTCCAAAGTTTTGAAGAGTTTCTGAGAGCCTGAGAGGAGGTGAAGTATCTCCAGAGTCAAGTGTGTGTCTGACAATAGTGTTGAGCAGCATGTTGCTCGAGTGCCTATCGAGGAAGTTGAATCTGAATACAGGCATCCTGGGTACAAGAGGAGTTAAACCCTGTAATTTGTCCCTGAAAGAATCTGCCATGACATCTGAAACCCACTGGTCAAAGCTTGCACTCCCACCCCACCCTGGTCCTCTAAACCCTCCCTCCTCACCCCTCCAGACAAGCTTTGGGAGAGCCCTTCCACTCCCACTGATACTTATCTTTTTCTTAATGAGTAGGTGTTTTGGTACGGGGTTTAGCAACATCATTACTAAGAGATAATTCAGAACAACGTGACGCTCTTTGCGCCTCTAGGGGAGACTACTTCCTTCCTTGGCTTAATACTGTTTCTTTAAGAGCATTAAGACACCTGAGTCTGAAAATGTTTTTACATCGCTGATGCTCATGAGCAGGTTAGAAAAAAAACTACATTGCTCAAAAGACAGTTACTTTTTGTGTACCTGCCTTTGTTTGAGCACTTTTTTAAAGCTATGTTACTTCTACTTAAGTAGGTTTTAACCAGACTAAATGTACTTTACTTGAGTTTGATACTCTTGTACTTTTTCCACCTTTGTTGATTATTATGAGTCCACATCACATCTCACAACAGCTGCTGTATTTCACTTTATTATTATGGTGTGACTTTACCTGAAACACTTGGTTGGAAATCCTTATTCTCATATTGTTATTGCCAAAAAGGAAACTTTATATCCTACAGTGGAACTCCTCAATAGATGCTGAGGCTGGGAAATGAATTAAGATTTAGATTAAACTGCAGGAAGTCCTACAGCAGTTTTCAAATCAAATAATTTGCAATATTTCTTTGACCTGAAATGTGCGTTAACAATGGTTTCATACTATTTTTTACAGCAGAGATGTTATACTCTATGCATCAGGCAAGCAAAATCTTACTCTTCTTATTTTTGTAAATGTTTTTCTGATCTAAAATGAGAATGACATAAAATGCTTGTGCCCCTCAATACAACCATTCACATAGCATCTGCAGTATGAAACTAAATATCAGCGCTTAGATATTTTTCAAAATTGTTAAGCCATAGTTTTCATGATGGTTGCTACAAGGCTCTGTTCAACAAATCTGTAATCAAAGTAGATAAAGGCTTGTATTCAAATTGATTCATGCATCATGTTATGTCATCCTAACATAGGCCTGGCCTACGGGAAAGAACGGTTTATGTTTTATCTATATAATATTGTGCTGGTTATAATAAAGAATGACTTGCTTGTATTTTCCTAAAACATACATAAGATTAGGGATGTAAGAATTGCCTGTCAAATTGCAAGTATTGCACAAAAAATACAATTAGATGATTTTTCCAAAACTATTAAGCCCTTACAGCTACTCAGCACTTTAAGTAGAGATGGAAAAAGAACACAACTGTTCAAGTAAAAGTACATTTACTCTTGATGAAATGTACTTATGTAAGTAGAATTCAATTCAACTTTATTTATATAGCACATTTCATACAAATGTAGACTCAATGTGCTTTACACAAGATAAAAAAACAGTAAAAGCAAAACAAACAGTAAAAGCAAGTAGTAGTAAAAGTTCTGGTCTATAAATCTACTCAAGTAAAAATAAAAGGTGTCTAGTTTAAAGTTTACTTTTAGTACTGACTACTGAGTAGACACTGAGGAGATGTTCAGTAATAAATGATCTTTCTTTATTGGCAAAAACAACAAGAGAATAGATCTCCAACCAGGTTGTCCAGGTAAAGCCGCACCTCTACAATAAACTAAAAGCCACAAGAAAATTAACACTGTTAAATTTACTCATATAGAGTTAAGATTAACACATCGAAAGTGTTTATATTGGTCCACACTACTTATACAGTAGTTGAACTACACTTTTAAACTCTTAAATATTTTACGATACTACAGAGAAAATAATATGTAGTAAGGTGGGCCTCCTTTGGCAAGAACAAAGCAGAAAATCAACCTCAAAGCTAGGCAATGCATACTGATGAAGAATATGCACTCTGTGCTCCTTTAGGAGCAACCTAAGTCACAGGCGGGAACCCTGACTCTGTGGATAACTTAATTCATGGTGAAAATGTGTCTCACGTTAAAAAAAAAAAAAAAAAGGTTATCCACTGGAAACATGAGCAAAAGAACCCCAGAAGGGATCACTGTACAACAGGCAACATCCAAACACATCCAAACACTCTGCTCAAGGGCATGATGGGAAACTCTGCCCACACATCTCCCTGGTTTGAAATCGCGATTGGCTTAGCTTAGATCGATAGACTATTTATGGAGGTGAACACTGGTGGATCAACACTGACAAAATACTCCAATACTTAAGACCATTTCACTCAGAATGGAGTTGAAACTACACTTTGGGAATTAAAATCAACTCTGAAATTTCTAACACTGAGATATCAACACGCTAGTTTTTTGCTGTAACCAACAGCTGTTTTGAAATGTGATGGGAATCATTATCTTGCTACGTGCCCATGTGCCATCAACAGAGGTGGAAAAAGTCCAAGAGTTTGAACTCAAGTAAAAGTACAGTTACTCTGTTAAAACTTACTTAAGTAAAAGTAAAAGTACTGATTTTAAAATGTATTCAAAAAAGGACAAGTAGCCCATAAAACTACTGGTTGTAACCAGAGTAACTGTACTTTTGCTTAAGTATGATAGTCGTGTACTACCCCTGATCGCGAGAGAATAATCAAATATTTAATCCCCAAACAGCCGTTGTATTTTACTTTGGGTTAAGTCACACCTCGTGAACAACCTTGTTGAAGATCCAAACTCTTTTGTAGTTTTTGCACATGAAGGAAAAATCATATTGTACAGTGAAAGCCCTTCTGGTAGCAAAAGTTGTGACTCATTACTCTGTAGCTTTAGTAAACTTTAAATGATTTACTTTTTACTTTTACTTGATGAGATTTATAGACCAATACTTTTATTTCTTCTTAAGTACATTTTAACCAGAGTAACTACTTTTACTTGAGTACTTTTTCCACCTCTGCTCATGAGTGATACAGTCCTACTGCTGTGGCTACGAGGTCGAAGCTGCGTCACGTTTAAGTATTCTTTCTGTTGAACACGCTGGCTTTGTGTGTCAGAGGAAACAAGAGGAGCAGTCTTCATGCAGCCCTGCAGATTACCTGGGGCAGGTGAGCGCTGGGACATTGTCAGGAACCTATAATTTAATGTAAGATGGTAAAGGTAAGGTTACAAAGGACTTATAGAGGCATGGGTGGAAGATTCCCACTGTGAGAAGAGACAGGCGGATGTATAATGAGCATAAACTCATGTGGCACACCAAGAAAGATGAAGAACTTGTTAAAAACGTGATAAATGCAGTAAACATCTCTCTGTATGCTCCTCTTTCCCAGCTCCCTCCCTCCCTCTCTTCCACATACACACAAACATCCATGCAAAGTCATACATTGGCCTTGAGGGGGCTTCCAGAAGCTCTGCCCTGCTTCCACCCCTGCCAAACCTCACCTGTGTAACCTTTCGTGTCTTCAGCTCACTCGAGTGTGATTGAAAAAGAAAAACAATGCATTGATCAAGCCTGGACTCAGTCCTGCTTAGTGCACTGCAGCGGAAACACGGTAGAGAGAGGGCTAGGAGAAAAATCAATCACATATACATCATCCTCAGTGGGTGAGTAAAAAAAAAAAAAAAACATCACACCGTTGTCTGGCTGTCACGCACCCACGGGCCTGGCTACACCGTGTCTGTTTGGCTCTGGGCTCTGTGAACCCACTGAGCATGTGCAGAGCGAAGGTCAAAGCAATCCAGAAGTGTAGCTCAGCTCCTCTAACCTTTGAGTTCATGGGCAGATGAGAACAATCAATGGTAACATCAAAGTTGGAGGGAGGAGCAGACAAAACCAATCGATCGGTTTGACACACACAGGGAATATAGAGCCTGGTTACTGTCAACAACCTTCCCACACATCAGTGACAGCCAATAACTGGGAGCTGATAACTTATTGGCTATCAGGGGCATTAAAAACAGCTTTATTTTCTGTTTTACAAAAGAAAGCAAATCCCAACCTGTTTCAAAGTAAGCTAATTTGATGAAGAACTAAAAAAAAATTCAAACCTAAATGTGATCCACGTGCAGTGACGGGCCAACTACAGGCCTACCACAAACATTTGCATTGACACCAAATGAATGGAGGTCGATGCAGGACTCAGACAGACATAACCAGGGAGGCTCTGAGTCTGCTTCCCTACGACCTGCACACTCCATGATGTAAACAAGGACATCCGGAAAACCCTCAGAGGCATAGTGGGGTGTATGTGTGTGTGAAGTCTTTCTCTGCTGCCTGGCAACCTTCACGAGGGTTGAGAGAGAGGAAGAAAAAATAAGAGAGGGGGGTAGTTGGATGGGAGTGGACGGCGGGAAAATAGACCATTGGCTGTGGTGCACTGGCGGAGGAGGGGGGTTGTGAAAATGGATGTGTGCCACAATGTTAGTGCAAGACTGACTCTGTGTGTGTGTTAAAGTTGTGATGTCAGTGTTCCCTCCCTGGTGGCGGGCAGGGGTAAAGGTCTGTGGTTCAGCTCCGCTCCACAGCCAGAGGGGCTGGGGCCATGCTGGCAGCAGGGCGAGGGGTGACAAAGCTCCAAACGAGCGCTAAGCACTTGAAATGAGCCCTGAGGGCGGCCCACGGACTAGCTTTGCCTAAGAGGGTTACTAATATCACCCTACAATGGACAATTCCCTTCAGCTTACTAAACACCCAAAAGACCCGCTTCTTAAGGACTACAGTGTTTCATGCTGCTTTCAAGTGCTCCTTTACAATCTCCATGTACAGTTTGTGCTGTTGGTGGGTATCAAATCACTGTTTTATGGGTCAGAGAAAGCACCAGCTCACTTTTAAGGTTTGTGCCATGTCTGTGCCAGTATTCAACGGTCCAAACGGACCAAGAGTCTCCAAGTAGAGCTTAAACACGACCTATACTCTCACAAAGCAGCACCATCAAAGGCATTCCTCTGCTGGTAACGGCTTGCTAATGACCGGAGTATTAGGTGCTAATTTAACGAGTCATTTATTCCATAGGGTTTTAGCCACACTTTCAAATGGCCCGTGTCACTGTACAGCTTAGGACTATGGGAAACCCAACACCATGTTGGAACACATGATGCCTGCTCTGGCTGTTCCAATCAGATTAGCCAATGCTGGAACATGCTCATGAAAGTGACAGGATATTTACCATAAACACCTACTTAACACACTTATTGTTGTGATTTGGTCAGCATATTATAAGCTCTATTAATTCTGTGAAAGAGAGAACCTGAACATTGCATCACTAAGCTGGTGTTGTTCCAAGAATGAAACAAATGTTGACTAAGGAAACTTGCAAATTGCAATAATGCATAAGTGAGAAATCCCACATATTGTGTTGATGTAAAATTACTGTAAGATATTTAGAGATATATAGTTTGAATAACTTTATATATAGCACGTCCAGTGTTCATGGACATCGGTCACATTAGAGGTGATTCCTTTAACCAATTCCATTTCCTTGAGCAGCACAGCTGCAGTGCAGCCACTGTAAACTAACGTGTATGTCCGTGTGTGACACCAGGTCAATGTCCTCCATTTCCAGCCCCATTTCTACAACCAGTCAAGGGTCAAAATGGTAGCAGAACAAAATTGCAAGAAATTTCCCAGTCTTGTCAGCCTATACAGTCACTAAACCAAGCTAAATCACCTCCCAGGGCTGTAATCCCTTTAACCTCTAAAGTTACACTGCATTGTGTGAGAAATCATTTGCTAGACCTATAGGAAAGACGACATACCAAAACCCACATAATGAAGTAATGTGCTTCTCTACTGAGGAAGCATACTATCATCCCATTTAGGGCAGGAATTTTAGGACAAACTTCCACTACCTTGGGAAAGAGAAAAATGCAGAAAATACTCAGCATAAATCCCATCACTTTAGTAATTCAATCCCACCGGTGCCAAACAAAAGCTGAGAAGAAGCTCTTCCTTCCTCCTCTTTTGTCGTTACAAAGACTGAAACATGATCCCTGACCTTAGAATAATTGGTTTGCTAGGGGAGTTTTGTACCTTAAGAATTTGTCATTTTACAGGAATTCCTTGTCCTTGTCTTTAGTAATATTTACTACAGTACAGTACGGTATAGTGCAGTACAGTAACGCTGGTTAAAATTCACTTTAGCACAGGTAAAAGTTCTGGTCTATAAATCTACCCAAGTAAAGTAAAATGTATCTAATTTGAAATTTACTTTAAGTACTGAGTAGATACTGATGAGCTGTACAGTAAAATATAATCTATTCTTTGTTGTAATTAAACAAGCACGATGATATCCAACCAGGTTGGTCAGGTAAAATCACACCTCTATTAAGAAGTAAAATACAGAGCAAAATGGACAGTGTTAATTAAACTCACATAGAGTTAAATTCAACACTTTAAAGGTGTCTACATGGGTCCAGACTACATTTACATTTATAAATACAACATTAAACTACACTTTTGAAACTCAAATATTTTACAATATGACAAAGCTGAAGGACCCCTTTAAAATTTGTGTCAAGATGGGTCTCCTCTGGAAAAAGAACGCACAGAGTCAAACTCAAAGAACAGCAGTTCATACCAATGATGACTATGCGATATGTATCCTTTAGGCGCACCTAAAGTCACAGAAGAACTCTAACTCAATGGATAACTTCACTCATGGTGCAAATGTGTCTCACATAAAAAAACCCAACAGTCCAGTTTTTGGTGTTTTGGTTTGTAATGTGGAATTATTCTCTCTCTTTGTACTACTGTGTAGTCAACACAGGTGCAAAAAGTACAAAAGTATAGTACTCAAGTAAAACTGTCTTAAGTAGGAGTAATAGTACTGACTTCAAAATGTACTCAGAAAGTACAAATACCCAAAAAACTATTCAGTAACAAGTTACTTTACAGCCCCGCTCATAGCAGGGCAATGCATACTTATAAAGAATATGTACTATGCATCCTTTAGGAGCACCTGAAGTCACAGGCAGAAATGTTTACTCAGTGGATAACTTCACTCATGGTGCAAATGTGTCCCACATAAAAAAAACAACAGTTGTCTACCAAAAACATTATCAAATGGACCCTCGCAGGGATCACTGAACAACAGGCAACATCCAAACACAACCAGACACATATAATACACATCTGAACTCTGACCACACATCCCATTGAAATCCAGTGGGTGGAGCTTAGATCATTCGGCTCAACAGAGTTGAACTGACCCTGGTGGATCAACACTGTCAACTAGCTTAAACACTGAAGACCATTTCACTCAGAATGGAGTTAAAATGACACTTTGGGAGTTAGAAGCAACTATTTAATATTTAACATGAGACGTCAACACTCCACATTATGCTGTGTCCAGCTGTTATAAGATGTGATGTGGAATCATTCTTTCATTTTTTCTGATTATATAATCAACAGAGGTGGACAAAGTAAAGAGTATTGTACTTAAGTACTGTAACTCTAGTTAAAACGTACTTAAGTAGAGGTAAAGTACCCCCCCCCCAAAAAAACAAAAGAAAATAAAACTCGATTTCAGTACTTTGAGTGTAATGTAATTAGTTATTTTCCACCCCTGGCAGTTTGTGTTTTAAGAACTTTTAAATAAGTATTTTTGCTGGGGCATCTTGGACCTTACCCCTCTAGCCTTCAGGATCAGAGGCTTTAAAGGTAAATAGCAAAGAAATCTGCACCAATGCAGCATCAGATGATCACGCTCATGATACAGAATAAGAATGCGCAGACTGGTAGCTTATCAAGCTTCTTCTGGGGCTTTACATGCTGTTTACAAATAAAAAACTTTGTGATTTAAGAAATAACTGCATGAGAAGATTTGAGACAGGAAAGAGAATAAAGAAACAAACCGGAGCTTATCTTGAGTTTCTTTTTTGGTAATTGGGTGATGGTCACCTGCTCGCCATGGCACCTGCTGCCTGAACCAGGATAATCTGAGCGTCAGGCCCACAGACATTCAGGCGGAATGACAGAAAGACAGATACAGACACAGGCTCCTCATCTCTTCTGCTTCATGGCTAATGCATCTGACAGAGTAGGCAGCAGGCAGGCAGAAGGATGAGTAAGCATTTTGAGTGTAATTATATTCCCAAACACTGGAAGATTGGGAAGGGGCTAATAACTGAGTGAATTTCCATTAAAGCATGAGCATGTCCAAACAGGAAATTGATTAGCTGACAATATTTCAAGCTTTTTTAATACCTAATGGAATGTTTATTGCTGTTCTGTTGAATAGTCAGCTCCTCACTTACCCTTCACGCTCCATAGACTGATGTAAAACAGCAGATGATAGTATCTGTCATGTTACTAAACATGACACGCATGGGAATCAGTTAGCTCCGCCATGCATCTGAATAACCAACTGGACAAACAAGGGCCAAAGTGTAACTGTGCTGTAACACAACAACTTGACTTGTTATCTCAGTCGTCATCATCTTCAACTGAACCCTCCTCTGGGGGCCTCCGTTTGGGCCTGTCAAGAGCTTTGACAGGGCAAGCAGCATGGGGCCATTTTGTCTCTTTTCAGTTTGGTTTTGTTTCTCTTTGGAGGGCAGTGTTGGTATGGACCGTGGGCGTTGTAGGGTGAGGGGGCGAGGGCACATTGACCCCAGTGGTTGTGGGTAGTGGGGGGGGGGCGGTTAGTTGGTGTTATGGACTTGGGCACAGTGCTGGTTGGCCCCTGGAGTGACATGGTGCCTGGGGAGAAAGGGAGAGGAATATAGGGTGTAGAGTACAAACATGTCTAAGTGCTGCCTTCACTACCGATAGGCCCATAGCAAAGAGCGCGGATGCATGGGTTATGACAGCGTATCTGGGGGACCTCTTGTGCCCTCAACCCCTCAAACACACATTTTATCCCTGGAACCATGACGCTGATATAAACGTCCTCAGGTTAAAGCATCACTGACACGTTTGGTGAAAGCAGGTTTTATAATGCTACACAGATGCCCTGCTGGTATAATCACACGTTAAAACATCTCTAAACATCCATATAGAGCAGACTGCTATGGCATAATGCCCGCTTACACGCTCTATTGCTGAAATGACCAATTCTTTAATTTAAACAATTTTTTGGAAACTTTAGAAATACCTATACCACAGAACAGAACACGACAAGTAATAGAGTTACTGCAAATACATATAAGAACAATGTCATTTAAAAGTAGAGTAAAACTTCACGGGAAATTTACTCTAGCTTACTTGCAGAAACTTAGGACACATTCACACAAGGCAGTCTGTTCTGTGCCCAAGCACATTTGAGCCCAAAGTCCACTTAGTTGGACCAGTGTGAATGCTCTGTTGTGGCCCTGGCATGGAGGAAAGAGATGCACACTCACCAGCACAGGGGGTATAGCATAAATATGAAATATAATATATATGACCATTTCTCTCATTTAAGTGTGATAAATATTCAAAAAACTCAGGAATCAGAAAGGGGGCATATACTTTTTCATGGCACTGTATCAATATTCAAAGAAAAAATGACGGTGCTCCAGCAGATTTCCTCCCAATTTGAGCTACTGTACCACTACTTCAGATTCTCAGTGATAAATAAGAGAACCATGAACTGTGCGATGAATAACCCTGCTCTTAACCATTTCTGTGGCATATGATATTTTTTAGTGTATCCAATTTGTGATGCCTCATCTTATTATTGTTTTGCAACCTATAATATGGTATAAATGTAAATTCTGATGTTATTGTGGGCCAGTTACATTGTATCGTACTGCACAAGACAGAATGAAAAAACATATCCTTTGATAACTCTGCCAAAGCTCTGTGTCAGTGCTACACAGACCAAAAAACAAAAGCCAGAGCATTACCAAAGATATTTCATCATGCATTATTCATCCTTTCCCTGTGTAGTACTCAGTCAACAAGCGCACACAGCCATGTACAAAAACAGACTCACACATCGCCACTTGCCTATGCATGTGTCACACAGAGGTATTTACAAAACAAGCACACAAAGCGGACTAGTCCAACCAAGATTTCCTGATTCCTGCCTCCTCCATGACAGACAACCCCATTTCTCCTCGTCCTTTGCACTGTGATGGAGCTCAGACAGTTTACAGGCGTAACATTTGGCAAAGCAAAAGGTCGTCTGGAGGTTACTGTGTCAGCCTGGGTAAGTGGATGACCCCTTGGGAGGGGCGGGGACGACCACACTCACAGAGGAATAGTCTGCTGTAGAGCTAGCACAAGATCTGGAAGGAAAAGGACATATCAAATGTACATATATGAGGACATATGGCAGGAGATGAAAACATATTTTTAGTCTGAAGTCTGCCTTAGTGCTGTTTGGGAACCTAAGAACCTGAACTTAAAAGGAGACAAAAACTGGAGATCCAGAACATGATCATCAGGAGTGAAAAGACCCTGGATATCCCACCCATAGTTAACTTCCTGTTTTTTTTTTTTTTTGTTGTGACCAATTTCTCTTGTGTCAGTTAACCTGAATATACATTTTCCTGCACCTAATTAAATCATCAATGTATTTTCTTTCAAAAGAAATACTTTTGGTTTGAACATGATGATCATTTGTTCAATAGGACTTGTCTTGGCTAGAGCTTCGCTGAACTGTAAAGTACAGAACAGTAGAGTGAATTAGATGACTAAAAAATAGTAATTACATGGCTTTTTCCATCCTGTCTGAACCAGTGCTTTAAGTGGAAAAAAAAGTGCCGGTACTCTCTTCTCACAATCCCAAAACTAATTTGGGCGGTATGGAGCAAAAATCGTTTCTCAGTAGTAATTTAGCTGAATGGCAATATATGATTCATACTTGAATATTTTTATTCTACAAAGAAATTAAAAACACAGTCACCTCTAAGTCAAATTTACATGGATCAAATGTCCTGCTGTCACTTTTATTAACAACAGGCTGATCAGTGTCAACATGGACATGGAAAATTACATAAAAATTAACTACATGTTTGTGGGGAAGACACACTATTAAACAAAAAACCTCCTAAAATAAAATAAGAGAAATGAAATGCTATTTCTCCACTAGACCCAGCAGTTGAAATGGATTATTTTGTGGTGAGTAGGCCTATTACTGTTAGTGAGTCATAGTCCTAGTATGCCTGACTGTTTGGTCATATTGAACACTGTTATTGAATATTGTTAGTGTTGGTGTCTCTTTCAGTCGCAGTACGAACAGCAAGCATCAAGATCCTTGGCTTGCGTGCTGCGTCACTGTCCAGGAGAGGTGAACGATTTTACCTCCAACAGTGAATTCACCTGGATTCGTGTTCAGATAAAAAAACGTCACAGTACACAGAAAGAAGAGCGCCGTGCGCCACAGGATGCATCTATTTAGATGCCGCCATGAATCATCCATTAAAGCTGTCAGCTGTGGAGAGGACAGGAGGGCATTACAGCAAACTGATGGGAAGTCCCGGTATGCCAAGGGGCAAAATTTAGAAGTGCTGATACTGTGTACCGATGCATACCGGCCCACTTAAAGCACTGGTCTTAACCATAGTGAACCAAAACTGGCATTTAATGCACAATCCTTACAGTAAAGGTGACTGGCTTAATAGTAATAGAGATACAAGTGCTGTTCTTTTAGCATTACTGTTAGATTCAACTGCCTGAGAACTTAATACCTTATATGATGTTAAAAAGTACTGCTTTATTACTTCAGGTACTACTGTAGTCTGTTACCTTTCTATGATCTTTCCATTACTCTTTGCTGAGTGGAGCTTGTTACTGATAAACAAAGCAATAATAAATATGAGATTTGGAGGCTGAAAATCTGTACATATTTATAATTTTTTTGGCACCAGTTCTGACCTAGTACACTCATATTACATCTAAACAATGGGGGAAAGAGAGCACATATGCTATTATTCTCAGAATCCTTTGATCCTCTGTACTGATGTAACTCAGTTTTCCTGAAGTCTGAAAATAATGCCGCAACTAAAAAATAAGTTCCAGCACTCCTGTAATAAAAAACTTGCCTTGCAAAGCAGGTGGATTTGCCAAACTCCATCTCATTCACCAGGCAAATTCATCAAATCGACAATGTTTGTGCCAAACTGAGCACTGTTCGGACCAGTCAGCATCATTTGAGGAGAACGAGGTGCGAGGTGCTGGCTATTGGCGTCATGAAATGGCTGCCTCCAGTGCAGTGATTACCATGGATGTAGCTGTAGTAGTGCTGGGCGATTAATTGAAAAATAATCAAAAATGATATTTAGAGCCAATAACTGAAATAAACCTGCTGTGTCGGTTATTTTGGTCTTGTCCCCTTGTAAATCTCCCTATTGATCCACCATAGAAGCACACTACGTGAGAGGCAGTCACATGACACCCCCCATCCAATACTACACGGAAGCACTACGGGGTAACACTCAGACTGCGGGGCGGTGAGGGGGGCCTGCTTTGAGCGTTCCACTCTTTCTCTCAGGCTGGTGTTTGTATGATACCTACGATCAAGGTAATATATACAGCATTGACCAAACATAATCTTATCTGAGCGTCACACATTAGTAAATTAACCCAAAGATATCTAGTCATGGAGATCGGTGCCAGCCGTGATCAATCAATAGTCACGCAGTGGTCGCTCGCTCTGCATCTCTCTCTCTGCACAGAGACTCTTTCATCAGGTCTCTCCTGTAAATGCATCCTCTCCTGTTAAACGTCAACTTCTGCCATTGTTTAGTTTGTGAATGTACAAAGAAACTCCGTCAAGTTACTGTGCTGGTTCTGAATGTAAATTAGTAAACATCAAACTTCCTCGCACAGATCAGCTGTTTTAAATCAACTCTCAGGTGAGAACAAATAATTACGACACACGTTGAAAGGTGATCTAATATAAAAAAGCTACTGATGATAGAAACAAAGCAGAAACACAGTCAGGGAAAGAAAGCAGAACAGGTGAGAAACAGGTGAGCAGCTGTGTGTAGCCCATGGGAGGTGGGCAAGACTAGTTTATGTTAGTGTAATTTTGTGGAAAATACCAATAAAACACAGAGCATTAATTAAGCTATGATTAAAATAATCAACCTTGTGATAAAGGTTTTTGTAAATAATAGACAGATAAAAACTTAAAACATTATCTTTATTATTGCAACAAGGAATATGATCATTAAAAGGACTGATGATTTTTGTGACTTTTTTCTGATAATGGTTAATTTTTCTAAAAAACAGCAGTCTGTTGTAGTTTTTGGTATAATATCCTGGTTTACGTTTAATTGTAACTCATGTCAATGTTAGTAACTGATGTCAACGACAGTTTTTAAGGAAAGAAAATCTGTTTCATCTTAAATCTTTATCAGGAGTTCAAACCAGGAAAATTCATTTGAAAAAGGCCAGTCAAACTGGAATCAGCACCAGTCTGGTTTAACTACTACAAGGGCACAAAACTGTTTAAGATAACGACATTTTATAGATTAAGCCACATTATTTTGCTTTGGAAGTACACAAGATGGGTGCATTAAACTTTAGAATATACAAAATTTCAGTTATTTGTTTAAAAATTATACAAATATTTACAGCACAAAATGAGGCAGTGGGTGGAATAACCGTTTATTAACCATAATCAAGGAATAGAGTTCAATCAATCATGATTATGATTTTTGCCATAATCACCCAGCCCTAAGCTTTAGTATAGTGTCAGATTTACTAAAGCTGGACCACATTTTTATATGTAATAAAGAACAAAAACAACCCTAAAGGCTTTTCATGATGGAAAGAATGGTTTTGCTCTCCCCCCGGTCTGCTTCAGCATGAGTTTGCGGTCCGGACTTGCTGGTGTATCCAAAGGCTGCTGCTGTAGTAGCTATTAGCTCGGATGTAGCTGTAGGAAAGTAGCAGTGAGAAACTGGACCACATTTCTTGTTAAAACAAGAGCCTAGAGCCACACTGAAAGCGTGGAAGAGAAGATGTTTTTGGCTGTCCCTCGACCAGCTTTGGCATCAATTTTATTCACAGAGAAGCCTCGCTATTAACAATCTATGGCAGCAGTAGCATATCAGCTCAAGAGAAGCACATGCTTACAACATCATTTTGTCTTGTTGCTCTGATTGGTGCGTCATGAATATGGCGGACAGAATGCTCCTCCAATCACCTTCCAAGAATTATTTAAAAAGCCCCGCCCTTCCCAAATGCTTTCTATGGGGAGCTTTTCAAGATAAATGTGAAAATATGCAATGGAGATATAAAACAGTCATCTGGCATGTCAGGTTAATAAACATCATCGGTGTTTGTGTTTTTTTTTCCCCCAAAGCATTATTAAAAGGACTTGATGAAGCTTGAGTAGAGGCATGCACTCTGATCGCCGTGCTTGTGTGTACATGCTGGCAACTGCTTATTGGACCTGTAAAACACCTGGTGGTAATACCGTATACTAGAGTAAATTTTTGGGAGGGTTTACCAGTATTAAAAATACAGAGCACTGCTTAATCCTAGTATGAAACCACTTTGAGTGGTCAGAACACTAAAAAAGCATCAAACAAGCTCAAGGCCATTTACCATTTACAGGAGAGAGATTGAAAGTAAACAGAAGTATTGGTTGCAGAAGAAAGAGTTGAAGAAAGTATAACATGAGTACATCAGTCAGTATGATACATAATCTTCCTGGATTTACTTATTAAGGAAACGTGGATGTCTGCACTATCGTTTTCCGTGGGCTCAGTGCTGCCATCACATACAATACCAATCCAGAGTTTTGAAAATCAAATAAATAGTCTGGGATGTTTTCAAACCTCATGTAGTGTGAATGCTTCAACAAAATATATTTAGATTACAGCTCAAGGGAAGTAGAGGTTACTGTAAATGAAAACTGGTAAAAGTTGAATTCCCACCTGTTGAGGTTGCCAATAAAGGTTTATTCTGCTTGGATCAGTTGTTTAAATAATGTGCTGACATACTGGTGATACTTTAGATGCCTTTGTGCCTCTGTATGTGTAAGATGTGTGTATGTTTGCATGCATCCATGTCTGTTGTTCTGCCCGGGATGAATAAAGGGGGGTGGGTATAATCCATCACCAGTTGATAGTCCTCACAAAAAGGAGCCCTTTTTGCTGAGAGGACAGCCCTTGTGTGGACAAAGACCACCATACTGGGGACTTCATAGGACCCATCTGAAAAGGTGTTGCCCAGAGTAACCCCATTCACATTAACAGGCATGCTGGCCAAAGCCAGTCATTACTGCTGACTTGGACCAGCCGGGCCACACATAGACCAGCCTAGAGCCTCTAAGGCCATTCACTGCACATCAGCCCACAGGCAAACAGCCTGAACTCTGCCACTGTGGAGCATCCAGAATTGTTACTATTCTATTGGACTGTCCGTCTTAAGAGCTTCAATATGAGCAGCCTTTGAGGTCAGTTATAAAAAGTATGAATATACAGTTTCAAAGGGAAAGATCTGACTCTGCCTATTCATCAAAATGTGTCATTGATGTAGCAATATTAAACATATTTAGTAAATAAACCTCTTTTTTACTTTTAGGATTAAATAAGGATAAATGTAAGAAGGAGGAATAGTGTAGTTTCAACAGCTTTCACACAACCAAGTTTTATCCTGTCTTTGCTATGTAATCCTTCATAGAATTTTTACATATAACAGCGTTAAAACCCTGAATTCATAAAGACCTTTTTCTGTTTTGCAATTGGAATTTGATTAATAAACAAGAGCAATTAAAGAATAAAAAAGTGTGATTTGAGCTGGTGGGTCGAATACCTAAACTTTCCATGCTTTCACGTTTTTAGATGTAAACATTCTCAAAAATGAGTTATCTCCCTACAACCATTAGCTAGCCATTTGCATAAAAAAAGGAATGCACTGATTAATCAGTTTAATATATTTATTAGCCCGTATTGGTCCTTCTGACAAACATTGCCCATCAGCCAAATCATGTGATATGAACTAGGGCTGAACAACATTGGGAAAAAAACAGACGTGATCATTTTTTCTCTGTGATATTTATCACAATTTTTTAAATAAAAACCAAATATAGCATATAAATGAATTGCCTTTGTGTAGATTTATCAATTTTGACTAAAAAACCATACACTTTTCTCTTATTGGGTCTTTATGTCATTATTGGATTTAAATTTCTCACTGCAGCCCTCTGACAGCAGCTCTGACTCACAGATGGAGGATGAGTAGAGACAGAGCAGATGGACGGGGCGACTTGTTTCTTCATCGACTCTACTGATAAATTCACCACTATGTTCCTTAAATGTCATCAACCATTTCTAATGACATTCAAAGTTACTTTAGCTGACATGAAAAGGCCGAAGAATGCAACTGATAGTTAAGTATACGCTCACAGGGTCGAACTGCTGTGACTGTCATGCTGCAGCATACACACTTAAGCTGTAACATAAACAAGCGGCACACCTGTGTTGTGAACGGCCTGTTTACAATGCATGTAGTAGGAATCCACTCACCAAGTTCTGGCTTTGCATATTAGTATCTGCCTGAAGTGCCATACTCGTGCAGTGTCAGCATCAGCATCCCCTGTTGCTCACCTCCCTGACTTCTGAAGGGGGATTCATGCTGACTGAAACATGTGTACATCAAGGAACAAGAAAATGAGCAATTTGGCTTAAACCACAAACAAAGGAGCGGTTGCATGATGAGCACCAGGTCACCTGACAATAGTACAGCCTTGCAATGGGACTATTGGGCATATACACATCACAATCACTGTAAAAATACAATCTATCGTTCAGTTCTAGCATGAACAGTTAAAAAAGTTATGAATTTAAAGTTTTTGTGGCATCATTACCATGAGAAATAAAATGCCTTGGAAGGTGCACTGCTTAGTCACCAGAGCACGTGAGAGAAGAACAGTTAAACGGAAAATATGCAAATCTGCAAAGCATCACCTGAAGTCTCCCATCTTAAAAAAGTCGCAGTCCTAACACTATTCTCTAGTATATTCTCTCCAACACTTTTATTTGTAACCCTCAGATTTCTTTCACTGGGGCACAACACAAACGCTTCATTTCACTTCTCTACTGAACTCCTGATGGCACTCCATCTCTCCTGTAAACCCAAATCTGACCCACTCTCCAATGTGAACCTGTACAACAGATCAGAAAGGACAGACAGAGTCAACAGGGGCAAATACTGAACATTAATAACAAAAACCATAGAAATGGCAGCATATCTTGGATGTAGAATTTAAATCTGACCTGAAGGGAAAAATTTGCATTTGATGTTGCCACTTAAATGTAGCATGCATTGCATCCTGTAACATTTTTCTGTCTCTTACACCCTCACTCTCACTCCCCTGTTGCCCTCTATCCCCACCCCACCTCCACCTCTGTTCTCCTCTGCAGTCCGCTCCCTGTGGGCAGGTGGTTGTGTAAATTTAGCCACAGCTAGGTGAAGTGCTTCCTGGGTAGACTGTTGGCAAAGCCACGTTTAGGGTGTTTGAGATGTCAGAGGGAATGAGACATCACCTCAGCTGCCCTGTCAAAAAATTCACCACCTTCCATTTCCTCCATAACCTCTGGGTCATGGAAAGCAGTGTGGGTGATGGGGAATGCTTGTTTTGTGTTTTCTAATTTTGCCTGAAACACACCAGCCTGTGCCTAACCTAGAGCGCTGGCTTAGTGTTAATTGTGAAGCATTACTAAAGCCATTAAAAGAGTGAGCCAGGGCCTGGGGAGGAAGCATGCTAAAGTTAAAAATCAGACAGACAGTGCTAAATGCATGTGATACCCACTCTACAAACAACCCCTTTAAGCAGTGCCAGTGCAGAGAAAATCTAGAGTTTCAAACAACGACAAGAAAAACAATGCATTCTGATAAAAACAGAACTATGGCTAATGTATGACATGAACTGATTTGTACTAAATTTCAATCTACAATAAGAAGACTTGTGAGAGGTTGTGAAACGCAAACATCACATGGCTGTAAAACGTGATATTTAATATGCATTACATGCCACAAAGACATTAGGAGTTAGCGATGGGACTGTCCAGTATAAGAAAATAGTGGAGAGAATAGTAACATTTCATATATCAATAGACCCTGTAGTGTTTTTACTTGGATTTGTTTTTTATCATTCTTTTGGTGTAACACTTCTAGTATGCCAAAATCTTCTCTCATATTTGACCATGAAAACAGAAAATGTTTCTTTACCAGGTCACTTTTTCTGTCCTAAAAAATCCTTATTAGTTTCGGCAGCTTAACAAACCGGAAGCCAGCATAAAATTGATTCGGTAACAGATAAACACTGAAAACAGGGTTCCTATGCACTTTTAGAATTCAAGTTAAAGGATTTTTAAGACCTTTTTTAGATCACAAATGAGAAAAATTACCACTACT
The DNA here is from genome assembly GCF_018320785.1 of Cheilinus undulatus. Lineage (NCBI taxonomy): Eukaryota > Metazoa > Chordata > Actinopteri > Labriformes > Labridae > Cheilinus > Cheilinus undulatus. Next base: position 17,665,404 of record NC_054865.1, read on the forward strand.
TTTTGTGCTGCAAATGGTCAACATGAAAGCCGTGTAAGATTTCTCGTTACACCAGACCAGGGCCGAAATTTCTGATTCATTGCACTGTTTATGAAATGTCAACATATCGCCAGCACAGAAAAAGTAAAGTGATAAGAAGTGTTGAAGAAACAACGGCAAGAAACATGTGAATCATTTTCATGTTTTTTGGGGCTACCCCTAAATTACACCATTTTGGGTTGAACTACAGAAATGTATGGAACAGGTACTGAGGGTAAAATTGCGGAAAAATAAAAACTGAGCTAAAGGGACCTGAAAACAGACATATGTGGAGGATGATTCTAATTTCAAGCAAAAAAAGCCAGAACAAGGAACTGGCTAAGAACTGAGGCTCCCAAGGTGGAGGACTGGTAAACTGTTCTAATCATATCAATACTATGGAGAAGCTGACCTTTTATCTTAGATTGTGTTCACGCTAGACACGTGTAAAATTATTTCCTACAAATGTGCAGTTTGAATCACACAGTCATGCAATTGAGGCACTGTTCGCTTTATTAGCAAGACTTGAAAAATCAGAACTGAGTAACTGATTCACACTGCAATGGCCAATCGTGGAGATCCTCTGGTGACGTATTTCATATAAATCACAGGTGGACGTATGTAGAAAAACTGGATTGAGTTTATTCTACAATTAGACCAGATTTTAACTACGTTAAGACAAAGAACAAAATGTACTTCTTGTAGAACCCTGTGGTTCACTGCTGCAATGATAAAATTACTGTTACTATGTGTCTGCGTTGTTTTGTTCTTTTCTTTCATGATTTCTCTTTAAAATTAAAATATCATATTCAAGGACTGGACAAGAGCTGTAATCATCAATCCTTATACAAACTAGTTAAGAAGGAAACGATCACAAAACAGGAACTTTAAGGACTTGTGACTTAGAGTCAGGTGTTGTTATAACATCTTGTTTTCAGCTACTGATTTATGTCGTATTAAGGGAAACAAAATCCAAACCTATCTGGCCCTATGTGAAAAACTAACTGCCCCCGGAACCTAATAACTGGTTGTGCCACCCTTGGCAGCAACTCAAATCAAGTGTTTCTGATAACTGGTGATGAGTTCTTTATATCGCTGTGGAGGAATTTTGGTCCACTCGTCTTCACAGAATTGTTTTAACTCAGCCATATTGGAGTGTTTTCCCAGCATGAACTGCCCGTTTAAGGTCACACCACAGCATCTTATCTTTTTATGCCAGATGTAATAGGCCTGCACACCTTCCAAAAAGTTCAACTTTTGTCTCGTCAATCCACAGAATATTTCTCCAAAAGTCCTGGGGATCATCAAGATGTTTACTGGCAAATGTGAGACGAGCCTTTGTGTTCTTTTTTTGTCCGCAGTGGTTTTGGCCTTGGAACTCTCCCATGATGCCATTTTTCCCAGTGTCTTTCTTATGGTTGAGTCATGATCTCTGACCTTAACTGAAGCCAGTGAGGCCTGCAGTTCTTTGGATGTTGTTCTGAGGTCTTTTGTGACCTCCTGGATGGGTCATCATTGCACTCTTGGAGTCATTTTGGTTGGGCGACCACTCCTGGGAAGGCTCACCACTGTTCCCAGTTTTCTCCATTTGTGGATAATGGCTCTGACTGTGGTTCGCTGGAGTCCCAAAGCCATGGAAATGGCTTTGTAACCTTTTCCAGACTGATAACCTTCAGTCACTTTGTGTCTTATCTGTTCTTGTAATTTCTTTGGATCATGGCATGACGTGTTCTTTTTGAGATCTTGTAGCCTACTTCACTTTGTCTGACAGCTTCTATTTAAGTGATTTCTTGATTCAACAAATCTAACAGTAATCAGGCCTGGGTGTGACCAGTGAAACTGAACTTAGCTTTCTAAGAACTCTGGTTAATCACAGTTAACTCATGATTTAACAAGGGGGTGCAATTACTTTTTCACATAGGGCCTGATAGGTTTGGATTTTTTTGCCTTAATAAATAAAATCATCATTTAGAAATCATATTTTGTATTCACTTGGGTTGTCTTTTTGAAATATTAAAATTGTTTGATGATGCGAAACATTTAAGTGTGATAAATATGCAAAAACATCAGGAATCAGACAGAGGGCAAATACTTTTTCACAGCACTGTAAATCAAAAGTAAGCAGCTTGCAAAATGTGCAGGTAATTTAGAAAGTTTATTAATCAAAATAATAAAGCTTTAATTCTGTTAACTTTGCAAGACGTCCCTAGACAATCTCATCTTAAACTTACCTTCAACTTTTACGCAAAATTTCCTGCAATCACTCGGTCCTTTCTATTTTGAGGGACACTTCCTGGAAACATTTCAGACGAAACTGTTTAAAAAAAAAAGTAAAAGCTTCTCTGTGGTGAGGGTGGATAGATTTATTAGTCAGAGAGCTTTGATCATAAAACCACAAAAGATTCAGGGGACTAATGAGTAAGAATATTAGTTTGATGGTGTGTAATTAGTGTTCAATCTTGTTCTATGAAGTACAGTTTGAAATAAAAAAGTAAGGGTAGGTACAAAGATGTCTATAAAAGGGGCTGCTGAGTTGAAAAGAATCACAAAATTGGAAAGCGTTCCAAATGTGACTATCAGCTTCTTCTTTCTCCTCGATGTCGAGTTAGGCGTTTTGCTGGGAAATGGGCGGCCTGCCAGATTGGGGCCAAGTCAGAGTTGTCAGGGGATTACAGTTCTGCCTTGCTCACCGCAGGGGGTGCGGAGTGGGCCTCAATTACCCTGGAGCGGCGTGTTTGATTTGGCCCGGCACTTTTGGGGACAGACCAAAAGCTGAATAATGCACCATTAGCAACTCAAAATCCTGCCCTAAAATGAGTCCACTTATGCATCACATACAGTAATTGTGTTTCTATCAAAGGCTGGCAGGTCTACACCAATTACCCTGATAACAACAAAACAATTGATGCATAATATTATCTGCTGAACACCTGTGGGCTGACTCAAACATGCAAGCTTTCTGCCTTAAAACTTCTCATTCAAAGTCTGTTTGCAACACAGTGGTGGAAAGTGTCAACTCCAGGGTGTTAAAACCTAAAGAATGCAGCATTGCTGTGAGATAATGTGGAAAACACGTCAAGGAAGAACTGTTTATGTTTGTATCTACAAATATGAGAGAGAGAGAGTGTGAATGAAGAGAGGAGAGAGGGAGATCCCTGTACTCTGGCTACAGTCTGAGCTGTGCAATTGAATTTCACAGGATATGAGGCAGCAAATGGCATGTAAAGGCTGACGCGTCAGACGGCTGCAGCCACACGGGCCAGACAGATAAGGGAGGTGTAAGTGAAATCATTAGGTAACTCTGCAGGACATCAGGGGTAGTTTGAGGTTGGCAGGGGGCTATGAGAGCCAGAGGTCCTCCTTGAGCTCCACTGAACACCCACTCAGCCTGATATACATGCACTTACAAACACAGAGGGAAAATCACTTATACAAACACAGGCTGCAAGACAAACAACGACTCGAGACAGATGCAACTACAAGCGCCGTTTTTTTCCTTTCACCCATAAATACACACACACACACACACACACACACACACACCCATACACACACACACCCAGGGATGTTTGCACATGCACGCACATACACACCACTTCAAGCTGCAGACGCTTCATTGAGGTATCAGCCCCGGTGATTGTGTTTGTCCACCTGGGTATGAAAGAGCCATTCTGGCCCGTGTGCAGGAGACAGCAGTGTGGTACAGCTCAAGCCGGAGCCCAGCTAGGCTACGTCTGTCTCCGGCTCTCAGGGAGGGGAGCAGCCAAGTGTGGATGCACCTCATTACCTCACTCATCCACACACCAATTACCCCTAAATAAATACACCCAGCCCACAGGCAGCAACAATGACATCCAGCCTGAAAGGGAAGAAAGGACGCCGTTCAGAAAGCATTTGCACGCACAGAAAAGTGCTGTTGGATAATGATGAAAAAAAAAAGTAGAGAGAAAGGAAGCAAAAGGAAGAACATGGAGGGGGCTCCAAGTCTTTTAAAGAGCTCAAAGAGGAGACATAGAAAAGAGAAAGAATGAAACAAACACCGAGCAAACTGAGTGAAGTGATTCAGAAAATGATAATTTCTTGCTAAATTTCACCCAACACATCCGCAAATGATTGTTGTGGAGGGGGAGGGGCAAAGTTTAATTGTTTTAATGCATGCAGCCATGAGATAGCTGTGCCGGCAACTAAAACGGTGATCACCGATGAGGCGACACGTATTTGCATGTAAGATGGACCGCTCAGGGTAACAGTAGCAGCAGTGTGTCAGGAGGCCAAAGAGAGAATGAAAGAGCACAATCTTTTAAAAGTTTGACAAAATATGACAGGTGTGCATTGAGCGTGACATGAAACACTCAGAGGAAACAGACACTCTGAGGCTAAAAATATGAGAAAAACATTTTAAGCTGTGAAAAGTCTCTGCTGCTGGAGTGAGAAGGTGAGCGAAGGATGCAGGAAAGGTGTGTGGCAGAGAAAAGAAGACAGATGTGTTTTCAGGGGAAGGGAGGGGGTACAAACGAGGAGAGGAAGCCAAGAGTTCCTTCATGCACCCACACATACACTTTCCTCCATGTGGGATCTTTCTGCATGAGTGCCTCTGTCATACCTGGGGGACATAATAGTCTCTCTCTCACTTTTCCTGTCTGTCTCTCTCACCCAGTTCCTTCCTACCTCTCCTCTTGTATGTATGCAGCATGTGCAGAAATGTGGACTTTGTCAAAGAAATGGCTGTCATATTGCGAGGTGAAGCTGTGAAAATATTGAAGATTAAGTGTTCACTTGAACTAATATTGATTTTGTTGGTGGTAAAGATTCATTCTACTTTCACTCCCTCTGCAGCACAACACATCCTTCAACTTGGTACCCTTGCAGGCTTTTCTGAAACAGACACCTGCTAAATAGCATCATCCATGTAAAACCCCCACAAAAAGTCCAATCATCTTTGAACATAGACCGTACCGTAAAACAAGATTAAAAGATTTTTTTGATCCTTTGATACCATGTGTTTTTGCATGATACAACCACATTTATATTAATGACGCACACCACTGAAAAGTACCAAAACTTTAAATAACTCTGAGTTACATGAGACGGTTTCAAGGGAGAGAAATCAAACTTCTGCACACTGCCTAAACGGCAAAGAAATGTTGGCAACTTGGTGTGAGTACTCCCACAATTCACGGTGCTCACCTGACTGCAGTAAATGTTTCTCATTGATTGTAGTACAAATATCCTTGTGTCTGGAGGCCGGATCACTAGTTAATCGGTATTAATGGCTACCATGAAGACCATAAAACACTCCAGAGAAATCAAAGAAAATGTTTTTGAAAAGTTGACGTCGGGGGATGGAAAAACTTCCAAGGCACTGAACATCCCTTGGTGTTCAAGTAAATCCATCATCAAGAAATGGAAGGAATATGGCACCTGTGTCAATTTGCCTAGATCAGGCCATCCTCACAAACTGAATGGCCGTGCAAGAAGGAGACTAGTAAGGGAGGTCACCAAGACACCTTTGACTACTCTGATGGAGTGACAGTCTTCAGCAGCTGAGATGGGAGAGACTCGGCGTACAACTGTTGCCTGGATTCTTCATCGGTCAAAGCTTCATGTGAGAGTGGCAAAGAGAAAGACACTGTTGAAGAAAAAAAATCTCTACTAGAGTTCACCAAAAGGCATGGGGGAGACCCCAAGGTCAAGTGGAAGAAAGTTCTTTGCTCTGATGAGACAAAAATGGTGCTTTATTTTGCACATAACCACAAACACACCATCCTACTGTGAGGCATAGTGGTGGCAGCATTATGCTGTGGGGTAGCTTCTCAGCAGCCAGCTCTGGAAGGCTCCATAAGGTAGAGGGTAAAGTGAATGCAGCAAAATATAGGAAGATCCTGGAAGACAATATTATTCAGCCTGCAAGAGAACTACAGCTTAAAAGAAGATTTAGTTTACAGCAAGATAATAAAATGAAGCACAAAGCAAAAGCTAAGCAGAAATGGTTTAAAGACAACAAGGTGAATGTTCTGGGGCGGCCGAGTCAAAGATTGTAATTTGACAGCAAAATGGTTACAGAAGAATCCTTTGTTAATCAGCAGCAGAATTACTAGACAGTTTAAGTAATCATTTGTATTTTTTATCAATTCAAGTCCACAATCCTGGTAAAATACTTTGTTCAAACTGTAATGCAGCTGCTGTTCAATAGCAGCAACTGTAGCTCCAGTAAATGGCCACGGCCATGCTGCCATAGTAATCTGTCACCCGAACGTAAACAAAGGTGACCCAAAAGTATTGATAGCATCTCATAGGAACAGAACAGTTTAGCACTATTTTAATTTAGAAAGTTGTGATAAAGTTGTGCGTAGGCTGTATCAGGTTATACTCTCATATAGTGGAAGTGTTGAGTGATGATACTAAGCACACAAATGTGGAGGTTAACCTGTAAAGACAACCGGAGATGCACTAGTGGTGCTTGGCAGTGCTGTTAGCTACATTCTGTGGATGTAAATTATTCTCTGAGAAATATCATTAATGACCTTCCTTTACTGACAGATCTTCAGTTCTTTGGGGGAGACTGTCTTGAGGTCCTCTTAAGTAATCTAATGATAAATGATACCAGGCTTCCCCAGCACTTAAAGACTTCTTCAGATTTAGGTTGCTTTTCAGTTCTCTCTCTGTTCAGATGATCCACATCTGAAAAAACCCGTCCCAATCACGTGCCTTAACGGCTTTGGAAGCCTTAGTATCTCAGCACCCAAAGGCTAAAAAGATGATTCACTTCCTCCTTTAACACCTGAACAGTCAGGTGTTGGGAGGAACTGTTAGTCATTGAGGGTGCTGTATAAGGTGGGGGAGGGAGGCCCTGGACCTGATAGGCTGCTCTCCAGTCACCAGGATGTGGACCGGTTCACCTGACCAGAGGCAGATTCCTGGTTACCAGAAACAACGGCTGGGAACGTGTCAGCTTTCCACGCTGTTGATTCGATGTAATAAACAGACGCTGATGGATGGACTGGAAGTGAAAGGATCAGGTTTATTAGGATTCCTTCCTGATGGAGGACTAATTGAAAAAGGGCACGTCGCATAGGTCTGGTGCCACAGGTGGGTGGAACAGTCACTGACAAGCTGTGGCAGCATAGTCAGGATTCCTGGTGTACAGCTCAACCCTGAGCATGGGAGTCCCAGGCTCTGTCACATGCAACACAACAAGCAAAGCCTGCAAAGGCCGGCTGGCCTTTTTCTAACCACTGTGTCTCTCACAGGTTCAGCTAGTGTGACCTGCAGCTGGACCCAAAAATAACAGGGTCCTTTCACCCTCTGTCCCTCTTTGTTTGCTGTCTGACACTGCCTGGAGGTTCCTCCTGGGAGCTCCAGTGTTTTTAATTTTCTGCACCCTAAAACACCTACACATACTGTTGTGAAACCCTGCAGCAACCTTCACACACTGATATACCGTGAACGCTTCACATTGTCTTTTGCTTTTTTGTTTTTAGTTGATTCATGTCTTTGAGCATAAACATGCACGGACAATTTTACATTTATTAGCACAACAGTTTCCAAGAAGGTGTGTGAAAAAGGGGGATGTCTTGCTATTCAGGCAACCTGACCTTTTTTGTAGAAAGAGTGCGTGATCCGCGAGATTTCACACGCTACCTGTACCTGTGAGGAATGTGCATGAGAAATGCAGGATCCTAAAGCACACACCCAGAGATGTTTGACAATCCGCACAAACATACAAAAGGAAAGTTGTCCTGCTTTTGTTTGTGTTCATTAAAACATGTCCAGCTGACAGAATCTTGCACGCCATCCAGATCTGTCTTTTACACAACAGTGATGATACATTTGGACACTTGTAATATATTCAGTGTCTCAGAGTTCTTAAATATAAGCTTTAATTTTAGATTTTTGGTAACCTTAAGGCCACTTTGATGGACAATACATAGGACACTTCAGACAAAAAATCCTAAGTTTTCCATGCAGATCTATTGTTGCCTCCTGCATGTGTCAAATCCTGAAGAGACTTGGGTTGAAAACTGGAGGGTTTGCCGGTTCAAACACCTTACAGACCCAAGCATGGACTTGGATGGTTGCTTGAGAGGTGCCAGCTAACTTTCCAAGCATGCTGAGGTGCCTTTGAGCAAGGCATCATAGCCTTGACTGCTAAGAGGGTTTCATGTGCAGCCCCTTACTCTGACATGAACATGTATGTTCAATCCTAGCATGATCTATGATCATAGTAAAAAAACTGCAAAAAAGTTGAATTTGCCCTTCCTACAGATTGATTATCTTCTTCAAAAGTTGACACCTGTTTGCTGCACTGCTAAGTCTGCATCTTTAAATATTCGAATACATATGCACACTTTCATATCTGTTTCTGTTAGATGAGGATTCTCAGAAAAATTCAGAATCACTTTTTCTGAGTTTATCTAATTATTATTATTATTTATTATTATTTAATTCTCAGACTATTTAAATCAAAATTTTAGAAGTGTTCGTTTTCATTTATGTAGTACATCTTCTATAAAACCTTTGCTTTACTTTTATAGTATTATACCCTTAAACTTTGGGGTATTTCCATCAGTCTCTTTGTTTTGTCACACTCTGTATTGTCTGAGGTTCAAGCAGCACTATGCTTCATTTAATTAATCTGGTTGAAAAATGTTCCTGAGGGAAATGAGCTAAGAAACACTGCTATAGGCCATCCCCTGCCACAGGAAGGAAATAACAAACTTAGTGGATAACTACACTCATGGTGCAGAAGTGTTTAATATCATAGACAAAAATAATTAAACAGAAACAAGAGCACATCAGTCCCAGGAGTAATTACTGGACAACAGGCAAAATCTTAACACATCTAAACACATATATAAGTACAACTGAAAAATATCCAAACACTGCCCAAGGGCATGATGGGAAAACACCCCAGATTTGAAATGGCAGCGGGCAGAGCTCAGATCAATTGATTCTCACTGAATAGATCAACACAGTCAATAATTCCAAACCTGAAGTGAAGGCAGTTTCACTCAGAATGGAGCTAAAATTACACGTTGAAAGATAAATCAACTCCGAAATGTTAAACACGAAGAATTCAACACTCCAGTTGTTGCTATGAACCTCAACAAAGACACCCTGCTGCATGCATTAGGGATGGTCCTTGGTGAATAATGTCCCATCTAATTTAATGTCAAGACACATAATTCTTTAAACCAATGTCACACTATAAAAGTGCAAAGTTGGTTTACAGAATGGGCTAACATTAGCAATACTAGCATCACCAGCCTTTGATCCTCTATGTAGGTTAAACTCTACATTCCTGTACAAAGCCTATGTTTAACTTTATCCCCATTTCTAGAGCAAATACTGTAAAACCATTCTGTTAGCATAAGATGTTATCAGTACTCTGAGTTAATGGCTGTTTACATCCTAATAAAGAGCATTGTGAAATCAAGGCAGGAGTCATCATGTACAGCTACAGTGGCAGGCCGCTGTGTTTCTGTTAAGGACTATTTCACTGGTATGTTGGACTTGAACTGATAAAAAGTGTCAAAAACTGATTTTCAATTCTGGTGCCAACGACAAAGGGATCTGACTTCAACTGTGTAGCCAGTTAATCATGTGCATCCCCAATCTGCATATCTACTAACTCTGATAAACGTGATTAATTTCATCGCAAGTTTGGTTTGACCCATTACAATAAAAACCAAACACTTCAGCTGTGATAAAGGGCAAATATTAATGCTTTTTTTGCTGACAGATGAAATGACTGTTTATTAAGTTCTACATGAACACAGCAGTTGTGACAATTATCTTTTGCACGCACTCATCACTTCAGGAGCATGACGTGTTGAGACAAGTATTGGCAAGGCTTGTTATGCCAAAAAAGCTGTAGAAATCTGTTTAAAGTACTAAGTATTAAAACTGTCAGGATGCACCTGTACAAGAAGAACCATGCATTTGAGAACCTACATTAATGATAATTATCTAACTTTTTTTTCCCCCTCCAAAATAGTAGGAGAAACATTCTAAAGTTTTGGGCAAAAAACAGCGTAATAGTTATTTAAAAAGTATCTGCATGGATTGGATTGACTATTAATACCTTTTCCACGCGTTTTCCATGCATTATAAAAGCATGTCATCTGGCCACTCTGCATTCAGAAGAACAGAATAATAACTCAACATCACAGGTGTTATTATAAAAGAGGCAGCAATGGGCCAACAATTATATAACTTGGAATTACCATAATAAAGAGGGGGGAATTTTATATTTAATTTTAACGTGATTGGGTCTCAATGTGTCATAACACAAAGTAGTCTCATAATACCAATTGATGGCTCAGCCAAAAAATTAGCAGCACAAAACTGATGCATCTGAGTTTTATGGGCCATATACATTGGCATACATGCTTACTTCATGAGCCAAAACCCTAAATTAACACCTTTTTGGTGAGAAAGCTCAATTTGGAACACATCACACCAACACCACAGCTGTTATTCAAGGGTAAAATTAATTACTTCAGATACATGTGCTTCCTCTCAAAGTGGCAGACTTATTTGCATTGAGGAACATTCAGCAGAAGTAATCGATGCACACACAAAATACGGCCACCCAATGACCCCGGCCCCGTCTCAAAGTCCCTCCCCATCCCCAAAGCCCTGACGGCTCAGCCATGCATGGAGGAACAAACACAGGTAGCGAGAGCAAATCAGACTGCAACAAAACACAGAAACATGAATGGGAAGCATTACAATGACAGGCTGGATGCAGGACAATGGGCCCGACATTAAACAAACGGCAAATCCCAGGATGGGCTGCTGGAGTATGATACAGATTACAGGCACCTAGTCCCTGCTCAGGGAACAGGGGAGACGGAGAAAAAAGGACACAATATTGCAATCTGACAGCTGACGTCTTCATATAAATGTATGAATTTACATTCCAATTAGAGGAAATTTACATCTTAATCACAGAGAGCAGTGTGTCGGTCCCTCAGTTAGTGTGTTGCTACGGTAATGAGGTGGGATGCTGCTGTGCTCTCTCATCCAGACAGTGATCTGTCAGCAGACGACACCTCCCCGTTATGAGGGAGCTGCTCTCTTAAATACAACCGCCATGCCAATCCTGTAATATCCGCTGAAATCTGTCTTAAATACCAACAAGGTGTGGGCTGCCACCCGAGCATAATATGCCAAATATGGAGTTTGAAAAACATCAAACATTTCTTAAATACAGTGCACTGAACCAGGAGTGTCTTTGACTGTCACTCATATGACAAGCGTTCACTACTCTATGGCATGCCATCTCTAATTTCCATACTAATAATGGGTATATTACCTTTAATGGGTTGACTTTGTTTTATAGCATTTGAAATGGATGGTGAAGCCATCTGTGGAATTATTCAAACATATCATGTCATCAGATCTCGTGCTGTCTGGTGCTAAGAAAGGCAAAGTGAGCGAGTGAGACGGAGAAGGTGAGAATGTTTCATCAATACTCTTCAGTCTTTACAATGATGCAAATCATGTGATGTTGTCACATGTAGACAAAACTCCTGAAATTTTCAGAGTGAGTTGTATGAGTGAGCACCTGATTTTTCCTTTCTGGCCAGTGAAATCTGGTGGCTTGGTCAGGGTAAAGCTGATGAGCAAGAAAGACTGATGCAGATAAATTACGCAACTGGTGAGCAACCGGTTCAACTTAATATGGTTAGTAAAGCTGCTTTTTGATGTTTTCTGCAAGTATGTTCTTTACTATTTGTCTATAACGACATTCAGTTACATGGATGTAACTCCTCAGATTCTGTTGCTTTGCCTGTCATTTCAGCATCATTCTTTTGACATAATTTCCTGCATTCTGAGAACCCTGTCCCTAATGTTCCACTGGGAAAGTCTTCAGCCGTGGAGTTTATATGTGATCTAGCAAGCCAGGAAAATTACAGGGGCAGCCTAGGTTGTTTGCAGCCATGTGATCCTGAATGTCAGTCGGTGGTCAGGAAGTGGTGGACAGCTGTTAAGAATGAATGGGAACATGGGAAAGTTAGTACTTTACAGCTCTAAATTGAACTGTACGCTGCAAATTGTCATCCCAAATCGTCCCATACAGTAAATATCATCCCTACTCTACCAAAAAGTGATTTTTACCACAGTTTAACTGATTTACCTGGCATGAAGGCAATCAGTATCACAAATACATAGACCTGTAGGCCTCCCTGCCTTGAGTGTTGTCTAGCCAGATGTAGGGAGAGTTTAAGTTTGTATTTCGGCTGATCTTACTGGTTTTTTGCTTTTACCCTCTTGATGCTTGTATCATTTTAGCATTTTCCTTCCTCAACCTTATTCTTTTACATTTATTTTTCCTTTAAAATTTTACCTCTCTTAATGTTTTTAGTTCATATTTCTTCTCTTTTAATTGCCTTTTAAAACTTCGGTCTCCTTGGTCTCAGGTTTTGTGGTTGGGTTCCTGTGTTGGCCAGGTATGGGTGGGTTCTTAATGATGTCTCATGATATCTTAGTTCTTCTTGTGATATCTCAGGATTTCTTGTTCTAATGACTTCTTAGGTTATCTCAGTTCTGGTGATGTCATGGGATATCTAAGCTCTTTTGATTTCTTTGGATTGTTTTTTCTAATAATGTCTCGTGTTGTCTGAGTAATAATGTTGTTTGGCTTGAACATGTAGCCTGGGTTTTGATATTGTTTAGGTTCTGTTATCTTGAGTGTAGTTGTGTATTGTTGTTTTGCTGCTTTCTTTTTCTGCATGGTAAAGCACTTTTAGAACCCTTGTTTTTAAAAGTGCTATATAAATAAATTATTATTATTACAGGTTGACATGCATCCATTTACAATTATTTCACTGTGTTTTGCTAACAAGGAGTAAATTCTGGTTGTTTTCTTGAAATTTTGACTTATTTATCCTATTATATTGGATAGAAATATTATCAAGAAAGCTGAGGATGTCTTTCTTTAAAACAAAAAAATTAAAAACAACCAAAATGTATGCTATCATGGTAAACCGAAATGGCATGATTGCACGCATGTCCTCCCACAGTTTTGTCCAATAGCTTTGTTCAGGCATATGTTTTGCTCTATCAAGGGTACAAACAGGAACAATTTTTGTTAAATGAATTTTAGTGGTTAGAAATTTTTGAACATTTAGGTGGAGATTTTGAGTTAAGGTTGTGGTGGAAGGTCCCATGGCTAGACCAGCTGAAAACCTCTGCTTTACCATATTAAAAGAAATCCTCGTTTGTCACAAATATGCTTTCAACTGAAATGATGATATACTATAAACCAAATAAACCTTGTGGGGTTTGTGAGTGACTGAGTGATGATGAGCCATTCACAAGCTAGCCTGTACAACAAGACGACTGTTTTATATTTAGCCACAGTAGCTAGCCCCCATTTGAGTGCCAGTTTCCTTTCCTCTATCCTTTGTTGTCATTTAATTCACATTTGAAAAAGCAAACCTGTTACCAAATGAAGAGTTGTTTGGCTGGATCTGAATCTCTTAAAAGAGACAGATTCCTCATTACATGAGGGAGGCTTGAGGTTGGGGAGACAGATATTAGCTGAGGAAACACAGGTAAGATCAGAGTTTAATGTGCTAAACCATGATAAAACTGTACTGAATCAAGGCTTTTTAAAAAATTCCTGCCTGCTGTCATTTCTCTTTGAGTCTTAAACTTTTTTTGCCTGAATATTTCACTACTTTTGTAACACAAACGTAGCTTAAGAATTAAGAATGTTTATATTTTTGCACTTTGAATGCTTGGCACGGTCGTTAACAGCTGAAAACATGGCTTTTCTGGTAGTGTTTCTCCATGAAGAAATCACTAATAGTTCCCCCAAGCGATGTTCTCTGCTGCTGTGTGACGTCATCTGCAAAAAACCTATCTTGAAAATTTCTAGAAGATTTCAAAAGTGTGTGTAAGCTAGCTAAAGCATCAGAGCTCACCCTAAAGAAGAGCACATGTGAGTTTGTCAGGAGGCATGTGTAAACTTGATGACTTGACAGGAAGGTAGACAAGAACAGGGGAGAAAGAAAAAAGTCTCCTAAGGAAGAAAATCTTGGCAAAGTTTGAAAAGCTATGTGAGGATATGTGTTGTGGTTTAGTTCAATTAGCAAACAGGAGATGCTGGGTTGAGGTTTTGGTGGAACAAAAGAAGACAAGCCTGTTTCCTTTAATGGGCTCACAGCAAAGAGAGAATTTAAGTCACAATGCCCCACTGATATCAATTTTAATGAGTCTAGAAAAGAGCAAATTTAATGAAAACTTCAGCTTTGAAACTTTGCTGAAACAACTCCCATCCAGTGCAATCATTTACTTGTGAATCTGCACTGATTGCTGACAATGCAATCAGGGGCAGCAGATTAGCTAGCAGCACATAGGAGGGCACGTAATAAATCAGTTTAACACAGTCTTTTTGCCATCTTCACGCTTGACTTTAATACAGGGACGTGTGAACAAAAAATTGGAGGTAAATGAGGCATGGCTTCTTTATCACCTGCTTCGTAGCCAATCAGGCCTCTGCTGTAAGAGACACTGCTCTAATGGCTGATATCTATGGAAGCAGCCTATTACTGGATACTGCCTGTAATTAAGACAAGTCAGATTACACTAGGCCAGAGCCTCCTCTCTGATATGTAGGCTGCCATTAAGGCCAGAAGTGGTGATCCACTTGTACACAGCATTGAGAAATGCAAAGAGGGTTCGTGTGGATGAAAAGAAGCATCAGAAAAATGTTGCGTGTCTTGAGTATATGCCGGATGCATCCCTTAATATCACATGGGGTGATGTGTTGGGAGTGGCCGGGGTTCCACTTTAGCCTGCAGGGTGTTTGGAGAGGATGCTGGGAAGCTGCACACACCCCCTTTGGCACTTATCTCACATATTCTAACGCTGCAGATTGATTCCCACAGCAGAGCTGCTGTGTCTGTGCACTTCTGTCCGACCATCCACATGAGATTGCCTATCTTTTCTTTTTTCTTTTTTTTTTGTAGGGGTGGGGCAAATGAGGTTCAACAATTGAGTTTAGTTTGAATGTTCATCATGATTACAACGTCCTAAACAGGCACCAGCTTATAAGATGCCAAGCTGACTCTGTGTCTGCTAGCAAATGAGGTGAAAGGGTGAATGTGAAGGCTGCTAAGTTGGGATAAGGGCTCGGCTTGTAGGGGGAGCAACACTCTTAAAAAGCTCACTGTGATTAAAAAAAGACGAGGAGAGGGAGGGAGACAAAAGAGAGAGAGACAGACTTAAAGAGGTAGAGCAAGTGAGTTTGAAAAGGGAAAGCACTTCTTTCTGTACGCAAAGTGACCTTGCTAACGCTCTGCCTGCTCTAATATTCACCACTACACATGCTTTTGTGCGATATTCCTCGCCCATCTAAACACGCAAACCCTGCGCTCAATACACACATTACTCATTATACAATTTCACTAGCTAGTTATCCAAGACTTGCACAAGCATTAACACTCTGGTAGAGATTCAAAGGCACACACAAACACAAGGATGCCAGTTGCAAGAAATTCACTGTGCTGATTTAATTATAATTTTGTGCATTACATCTTCTGTCTCCTTAGAAGACTTCTGTTGATGCAGAAAGCTCAAACGATGGCTGCTGAGTGTTTTTACGGATGTGCATCAAAGGAGGTTGTTAACTTTCATGTCCTGTGAGATTCAGGCAGAGAGCGACATTCAGCGGGATCTTTCTTCTTGTTGAGGTAAGCAGGTAATTTTTGATATGAGTAAATGAACTCACTCAATAAGTAAAAACTTTTATATTTTTAAGAGAGATATAAAACACTCCTGACAGAACTCTGACAGAACAAAATTCAGGAGTTTCAAAACAAAACTTGTGCAATAAAATTGCAAATGCATGTATGAATTTTCTCTAAACTGAATGCATGGTAAACCCAAGCAAGACAATACACACCTGCATGCACATGCAAACATTCACAGTGTGTGATGAAGCAAGCATACATGATGTTGCCATGCAAACAGTAAGTGTAAGTGAGCGTACAACATCAGGCGATCAGATCACTTCCTTCTCTAAACAAACAGCCTCAAATAGACATGAAACTCCAAGGCCCTGGATCTTTTCACACCGTTGAGTCTAAACACATACATAGGAACAGAAGGCAGAGCACTGGTGGACTCAAGGGGGGAAAGGAGGAGTATTGTCCCCCAGCAGCTCTTATGTCCTGTGAAAGTGCTCTTTTCCATGCCATTATGGTCGATAAACATGATAAAGTACACTCTTTGGTGCCCTCAGGATGTAGCCTCTTAGCGGAGAAATGTTATGACAAAGTGCCTTCTTTGGTGCCCTTTAAGTGGACAAAATTTGACAAAGTGCCAACTTTGAGTCCTCTAAATGGACACATTTTGACAATGACCTCTCTTTGGTGCCCACTTAGTGGACAATTTTTAATAAAGTGCCATCTAAGTGGACAAATATTGACCAAGTGCCTTCTCATGTAGCCTCTTAGTGGACAAGTGTCATGACAAAGTGCCCTCCTTGGTGCACTACAAGTGGACAGAATTTGACAAAGTGCCGACTTGGGTGCCCACTAAGTGGACCAAACTTGACAAAGCGCCCTCTTTGGTGTCCTTTTAGTGGACACATTTTTAAATGGTGCCTTCTTATTGGACAAATTTATGATAAAGTGCCCTGTTTTGTTAACTCTTTGTGGACAAATTTATGATAAAATACCCTCTAAATGGACAAATTATACAACATTATCTCTTTAGTGCCCTTAAAGAGAACCGATTTACAAAAAGTGCCCTCTTTAGTGCCCATTAAATGGACAAACTCTGACAAAGTGCCCATTTTGGTGCCCATGAAGTAGACAAATTCTGACAAAGTGCCCTCTTTCAGTCCCCTAAATGGGTACATTTTGACAAATGGCCCTCTTCGGTGCCCTCTGAGTGGAATAGAGACAAAATTTGACAAAGAGCCCTCTTAGGTTCCCTATTTGTGGATAGATTTTGACAAAGTGCCATCTTAGTCACCACAACTTTTAAAAAAGTGTCTGTTTTTGGTTCCCTCTCTGTGAACAGATTTTGACATGGTGCCCTCTTATTGGATAAATATAAAAAAACTGTGCTCTGTGGTGAACTCCTTGTGGACAGATTTCAACAAAGTGTCTGCCTTGGTGCCTTTTTAATGGACAACTTTTGACAAAGTGCCCTTTATGGGACAAGTCCAATAGTAGAGAACTAAATAAAGTGCTGTAAGTTCTTGGTATTAAGTTGATTTCCACTAACAATCTCCTTTGTGTATTTTTGTAAAATATAGGCTAAATGTTTTAGTTGCTAATAATTTCTCATCTGTTTTATTACGGTGGTATATGTTTAACTATGTTGTGAAAGCATTTAATCTTAATCAGGGTTTCTCAGTATTTTACCATAAATGTATGACAACTTTTGTGTGCTGGTATCCCATCACAGTAGGTGCTTTTATTATTATTTGCCCCCGCCCCTCAAACATCCTGAGTCCTCCACTGAGGCTGAGGATGACAAAGCACAAAATAAAGCAGAGAAAGAGTCCATATGAGGGAAATGTATTTATGACTTCATTCACATGTATCTCTCTAGAATAGACAGAAAATGCTCTTGTCTGTGGAAAATAAAGGAAGAGATTCATAAGAATCCTCAGACTAACATATGGAGTAACCTTTGTGGCCTTCCGGGACTTGGGGGGGGTGGCGGTGGGGTTACGCGGGGGGGTCTAACGCTCCAAGGACCGTAGGCACGCTAGGGAGAGGTGAGCTGTCACCCCCCATTATGATCACTGCCTGCGCTCAGAAAGGGGGAGGGGAAGGAGGAGAGCAGGCTAAAAAAAAAAAAAGAAATACTGGTTCTTCGCTAACCGCCATCTAGAGCCATCCTCAGGCCTCAGAACCCTCAGTCTACAACTGCCTCCTGGGAAACACTTGCACGCAAGTCCGCCTCATCCCTAGCTAGCGGTACAGCATAATGTGAGTGTGGTGGAGGGGTTGGGAGGGCTAAGGGAGGGGAGGGGTTTCTGTGGGTGTAGTCGGGCTGTGTAAGCAGAATGTATGGATTTTGCGTAACAAAAGGACAACTGTGCATGTTTTCTTACTTGCCTCTGAGTGAAGGGATGAACTGATATGCACTTTGGTGGGATTAATGAAGGGAAGTGATGCAGAGGGGAAAAAAGCATCTCAAAGTCAAAATGAGGGTGAGGAAAAGATGAAGAGCATTTCAGGGCTTTATGTTATGAAAGAAAATCTGACTGATGAATATTTTATACTTTTAAATCACAACAAAGTCCAGGACTGCAGAGAAACTACACCAAATACTGGCCTGTCAGCCGGAGCACCATGTAAGAGATATGACATGTTTTAGCTAATTATTTGACACATAACATGCTGCATTATTATATGCCAGTGGATAAGGAGCTTGCCTCAGATTTGACCTTTTGCTGCCTTTTGTGCGAGTCTGGGTGAGCACTGCTTAGGCGCATTCTGTTCCCCAGATCCCACTCCTAACACCCCTGTCACTCATCATCACTCATCATTGTTAGGGACAAAAGGAAAGTTTGGTTAAGCCACACACTGGAGTATTCTCCCACACACTGCCTCCCCCCACCTTCACACATTAACGTATGTGTGTTAGGTGGCTCACACACACATTGACAAAGAAAACAGTTCTATTTTTGCAGCATAAACACAAGACCACTGATTCACGCAGGCACCATTATTCATTGACGGGGTCGCAAACCTTTCGATAAGGCGCCATCACCTTGCCCTCTAACTTGCCTTTTGAAGTGCTGGCTTGTCCTTCCAGTGGCCCTCTGACTGATCTGCTGAGTGTAATTAAAGTCTATTGAGGGCTCTATATGTGTCCTAACTATCCTCCATCATCTGGCCGGGGTCTTTCAATAGCCACCTGTGAACCCTGAAGGACGGGGACACTTGCCCTCATAAAATTCATGAGCCCTGCTACATTCAGAAGCCAGCCAACTTCTCTCAATGGCTGACACCACTTTAAACAACTCTGTGTTGACTGTTGGGTGAATCCTTTTTAAATACGACCATATTCACAGTAGCAGGGGTTAAGTAGCTCCCATGATTAGCTGAAACAAATGCCTTTATGGTGTGCCTGGAGATAAAGAGAAAGAAAAGAGGATCAAGACAACCAATTTGTTTTTGTCAAGCCAGGACTCATTGGAGGATTGCTGACAGAGAAAGTATTTAGAAAAAGGATAAGTAAACCACTGATCCCACTTCTTGAAACCTACTTTTTGTGATGCAACCAGATGAACAAAGTAACACTTATTCTGTTGTGTTGAGTTTATAGGTGATGAACTCCTAACAATAACACTGTTTCTCTAACATTTTTTCCACCTTTAATTCAACTTAACTGCATACTAGCAAAGCCAACCACACTATGATGTGTAGGGAAACTGGTGTTATCCCCAAAGGGTTGAAAAAGGCAAAAATGATATCTTTATTTAAAACAGGTCACCAATGCAATGTTACAAACTACCATCCTATATCTATTTTACCATGTTTTTTTTAAATTGTTGAAAAGTTAATGTGCAATAGAATTGTAACTCATTTATAAGAGAATAGCATGATATTTGAACATCAGTGTTGATTAAGACGGACGAATTTACCTAGGGCCCTTTTACAGCTAATAGACAAAATATAGGCAGCTCTTATGGATAATAGATATGCATTTAGCATATTTTTAAATTTGTCTTCAGCATTTTACATGGTCAAGCATACAATTTTGTCTGCCAAATTATAATACTACTATAGTTTTCAAGGTGACACACATATGTGGTTAACCAGTTTTATGTATGAACAGTATTTACCACAGAGTACCACAAGGATCTGTGTTAGGATCTTTATTATTTCTTACTTAAATAAATGATTTTCCTTTAGCTTGTAATTGCTTTTCTCCTGTTTTGTTTGCTGGTTATCCCAACATGATTTTATCACACAGTGACTTATATACCCTAGTAAATGATGCACATGAGGAAAAAGTTGCAAAATAGTTTAAACTTAATAAGCTCTTGTTAGATATCAAAAAGTCAAATTTCATTATATTTGCAGGAAGGGGCAGGAGTTATGATAACGCTAATGCCAGAGTGTCAATCAAGGGAAACCAAATTTCTCAAGTATCAAATTTAAAATTTTCAGTTATCCTAGTGGAGGCAAGGAAAGTTTATTTGTATAGCACATTGCAGCAACAAGGCAGTTCAAAGCGCTTCACACAAGATATCAAAAACACAATGACAAAAGTAAAAAAAAACCCCACAGAAACATTTAAGAAATAGAAAAACGATTAAAACAGCCAATAAAACCCCCAAAATACAAAAACAAAGATCACAACGTGATGTCTGTGGTGGATCTCTCGTTTCCTTATTGCCACTTGACCCCATCTCAACTCAGTGGTTCAGGACTCGTGAGGTTTAATTTTTCTCTTGAAACATCAGACAACAGACATTTGTTTCTCTTCCCAAGAAATGAAAGCCTTATTGCGTGTTAATGTTAATACTTTGCCCTAATAATGACAATGGATAACTGCCGAAACTTAATTCATAACAGAATTTCAGCGTTAACACTCCGCCTTGTCTAAGATTAGTGGATAACTGCCTTACTAACGATGTTCAGGAATGAAAGAAACACAGGGACATCAAGGCTTAGCGATTAAATTAAAAGTTACAGTACAGAGATGGAGTTAAATTAGAAAGTTTATAAAGTGTTTTAGCTCAGACCTGATGTTTTCTGGGAGTTTGTTCCAATATAAGGAGCAGAGAAACTGAATGCTGCTTCTCCATGTTTGGTTCAAACTCTGGGAATACAGAGCAGACCTGAGCGCTGTGCGTGGTTTGGACTGTATTAGAAGGTCTCTGATGTATTTTGGGCTTAAACCATTCAGAGCTTTATAAGTTAACAGAAGTATTTTAAAGTCTGTTCTCTGAGAGACAGGGAACCATTGTAAAGACCTCAAAACAGGACTGATATGGTCCACTTTTTTTGGTCTAAGTGAGGACTTGGGCAGCAGCTTTTTGAATCAGCTGCAGCTGTCTGATTGACTTTTAGGCAGACCAGTAAAGATACTGTAACAGTAGCCAACTCCACTGAAGATAAATGCATGGACAAGTTTATCATGGTCCTGCTGGGACATTAGTCCTTTATTCCTAGAAATATTCTTGAGGTGATAAGCTGATTTTGTAATTGTTTTTTGTTGTTTTTAAAAATTTAGGTCTGTATCCATGACAACACCCAGATTTCTGGCCTGGTCAGCAGTTTTTAATGGCAATAACTGGAGCTGCACGCTGACTTTTTGACATTCTTCCAAAAACAACATCAGTTTCTTCTCTGTTTAACTGAAAAAAGTCATGGCACATCTGCTTGTTAATTTCTTTCATGCTTTTACCCAGTGCTTGTATCTGGGGATACTGATATGTAGAGCTGTGTCTTCTGCATAGTTATGGCAGTTTATTCTGTTGTTTTCTATGATCCGAGCAAGTGTAAGCATGTAGATGTTAAACAGAAGAGGACCAAGGATAGAGTCTTGGGGCGACCCCACATGCAGTTTTTGTCTGCTCAGGTTTAAGGTACCTATTAACACAAGATAGTCTCTGTCCTCTAAGGTGGCTGCAAACAATTCTAATACTGTGCCATAGAGCCCCATCCATGTTTCTAGTCATTTGAGTAATATATTGTGGTCAACTGTGTCTAATGTAGCATTGAGACCCAATAACTGAAGTTCTGCCATGATCTGTGTTTAAGTGGATGTCATTGAACACTTTGACCAGTGCTGTGATGTTGTCCAAAAAAAAAAAAACCTGAGTGGAGGACGTCAAAGCAGCTGTTAACTGTTAAAAAATGTAACTGTTGAAATCATAGACCGTGAAAAGAATTGGATAAAGCCTGTTTGATTACATTAGGTGGACTCAAACAGTTTTTGAAGCCAATCCACGGCGGCTTCCATACTGAAATCGTTGTCTCAAACGAACTTTGGAACAACCTAACGGCAGACAAGAGCCCGCCCACTGAGCACGACTTCCTGTCAGATTAGCTATCACTAAGCCTTCTGGTGGTAGCGTCAACCTATCAAGCTATCTGTCAGTCAAATTAGACGGCCCAATCAGTGCACAGTGAGGTTTTGCCTTAATATAATCAAAATGATTGTGGTACAAAAAAATTCACCCATTCCAGATGTTTGTAATTCAACTGATGTGTAGCTGATGACAAGATCTTAACATTAATGATCCAAACTGAATAAAACATAACTTTTTTAAGGGTTTGATTATAGTGTCCATGTGGCAATTACTGATATGACAGAACTAATATTTTACACAAGAGAAAAAGATTTAAGGGACAGTGGTAGGCAAACATTTTATACTAGTATCTGGTTGTCTTTATTTTTTTTAACATTATGTGTGGATTCAACTCAAATTTTGATTGAGTTTTTAATCAAAATGCTAACATGTGCTAACAGGTGTGAAGTCCACCTGTTTTCCATGCTTCAAGACTGGCTTATTATGAGAAAAACATCATTAAAAAGAACAAGCAGATCCACAGAGAAATACGTCCACACTCTCCTCATCCTGACCCCCCAGGACACTGAGCGGTGAGAGTGTGGGAAAGTTATTTTTAGGACCCAAGCAGAGAGCCTTCCTGAGTTTGATGCTCCTGCTCCGGATCAACATTCCACCTTTGAACCAATCCGACCGTGGAGCTGTTTGTGCCCGTGATGGCAATTTTAACTTTCTCTGTGGACCAGCAGCAGGGAGGGGACTTTTCATTTAGCCTCTTTAGATTAAGAGCCACACCAGCCAAAACTATTGAGCTACTATTTAGTCTCAGTGATAGTGTTATCAGCAATGCATCAGGATTAAAGTTCAGGATTATTGAGCCTAAAGTTTTTGTAAGTCATGAAAACTACAATTTAACGAAAACAAATACATTAGAGCCAATAAGAATGAACATTTTTGTGTAAAGTCAAACTTAAAAAATGTTACTAAATGTCTTTAAAGACATCTATCAGGAACTTTAATTTTGTTTATAAAAGCAGTACCTATGGTATCCTTAAGGTCCTCATTTGGCAAGCATGGCTGTGTTTTGGGAAGCATATAAAAAACAGGAAAGCAAATGTAGTGAGGAGTTAATGTTTCTATTTGGGGCTAAAAATGATAAGTAACACTCTGTAACTTATTTTAGTTACATGCAAACAAGTTTGGCCTTACATTTGTTTTCAATTTCCAGGTTATATGAAAAAGCCAAATTTACCCCACCAGTTTTATTTAGACTTCCTCCTGTCTGGCCTCCTGAACAACTTTCATCAAGAGGTCCGAGTGAGCAGATTTGTTAACACAGCAGAAAATATTCAGTAAGTTCATCTAGAGTGAGTGGGCATTGATGGGGACATTTACAACATGTGACTGCTGAGTGAGTTTGATCTTCATGCATGTAATGAAGCCTCTTTGTTCACTGTTTTGCTTGCTGGTATGTTCCTTTCCATTCTTTAGCTGATACTGTAAACATGTTAAATTGAAAATAGTATTGATGTAGAAAGACAAAAACTGTCAACACAGCTTTGCCAGCAATTTTGGATTTGCTGTTAATTACATACGTCATGCCCTGTCTATCAAGATCCCCTCCCTTTCTGACAGCAAAAATCTCCTGTTGTGAGGGTCATGTGTGAAAGACAATCTCACTCTACAGCTAACAGATTCAGCTGCTCTATGATAAAATAATTTGTTAATAAAGTTACAGGCGTGTTTAAGGCTTGCTGATTTAATTTTAAGTTGTGATTAATCCCAGAATTTCCACAGATAATCATCCTTTTTTTACATTTTGAAATTTCTCCTATGACACTTTCAAGCACTTTCTGGGGATTCGGAGGTGCTCCCAGGCCAGATGAAATATACAAAATAACCCCTCCAGTGAGACCTGGGTCTACCCCGAGGTCTCCTCCCAGTTAGACGTGCCCAGCAGACCACCACAGAAAGGTGTCCAGGAGGCATCCTAATCAAATGCCCGAATCACCTTAGCAGGCTCCTTTTGACATGAAAGAGCAGTGGCTCTACTCTGACATTCCATCCGAATGTCCGAGCTCCTCACCCTATTTCTAAGGCTGAGCCCAGCCATCCTTCTGAAGATCTCATTTCAACTTACGATCTCATTCTTTTGGCCATTATCCAAAGATCATGATCATAGGTGAGGGCTGGAATGAAGATCAACTTTTATATTGAGAGCTTTGCCTTCTGGCTCAGTTCCCTCTCCACTACAACGGTCTGGTACAATGTCTGCAGTACCTCCAATGCCGCACCAATCTGCCTGTCAATCTCAGGGTCCATTCTACCCTCACTTGTGAACAAGACCCCAAGACACTTGAAGTCCTTCGCTTGAAGCAAGGACCTACTCCGCATCCAGATGGAACAATCCATTTTCCTGGCAGAGAACCATAGACTTAGACTCGGACATGCTGACCATCATCCTGACTGCTTTGCACTCAGCGAGGTAACCACATCATCTACAAAAAAGAGGAGTTGAAATTCTGATGTCCCCAAACCTGAAACCCTCCCTCTCTGACTGTGCCATGAAAATCCCAAACAACATCAGAGACAAGGGGGCAACCCTAGCAGAAGTTAACGCACACCGGGAACGTGTCTGACTTTGGGCTGGATCTGAACACAACTCTCATACAGGGTCATACAGGGACCTGATGGTTTGTGGCTGAGGACCCCAGGACCCCATATTCCCCATGATCCCTCGATTGTAAGCCTGCTGAAAACCCTTACCTTTAAATTAGATCTCCTTATTATAATTAGCCAAGGGACAAATATACCTTGGTAGAAAAACCGTGTAGAGATACATGAAATGACATCAGCCAGTTGTCTCAAAGTCATGTCCACAGAAACCTCCATGGACTTTATACAAGCAAGTGGTCGATGTATTTACTGGATGGAATTTACGTATAATCAAGATCTAGGAGAAGGAAGAGAGGGAATCAAAGATAAAATGCCAACTATGGTTGACTCCTGTTTTTGCCAGTACAACATATTTCCTCAGCCAATTCACAGCTTTTTCATGTCCCTGCTGATCCTTCTTTTTATCTAAGAAAACACTTTAATTAGGGGTGTAAAGGTACATGTATTCATACCATACCAATTCGGTACGTGCCTCTCGATTCTGTACAGACGTGTACCAAACGGATACATGTTGAACAAAGCTCACATACAGACAGAAAACCAGAAAACGACTCCTGTCAGACTGTCCTGGCAACCACACAACCCCAGCAAACGCCAGCAACAGCCTGAATATTCCAAGATAAAAGTGTCCTGTTTAGGAACACTTTGTTTCCCAGTAAAAAACAACAGTGAACAAAGACAACAACAGTAGTGCTGACATTATTCAGCAGGTGCGTTGCTGACAGCACGTCGTCCAGCGGACCAATCAAAGCATTTGAAAAGGCACCACTCACACAAGAACGTCACTGTAACGAGGAAGAACAACAAAGTCTTACCAGCCGGTTATGAATTTCCAAGGATTTAAGATTTTTTTATTATAACAATGGTGCTCTGGCTCAATCAAATTATTTCTACCTTCAACTGTCAGCCTTGGAGGAGGGGGAGAGGGGACTCCATCATGTCTGCAGCTGCGTCATAGATAAAGTTATCCTCAGACTACACACAGCTCTAACCTCTTTATCCACCAAGATGGGGTGTGAAAAGTTCTCCCAAACTTTGTAGTAGGTCCCATTGGTTAAAAAAGCAATCCAGTGCTGAAGTCCATGTTGAAATTGGCAGGATAGACACTAATAAGCATACCTAACATGCTAACGCACGTTTGTATGATGATGCGTTCAAGTTGGCTGGGAAATTTTAGTTTTTAAAGAATGGGTATAAATATGTCAATATATCTAACAAAATAACCTAGTAATTCAAAAATGTAATGATTTATTAATATTTTTAATCATCGAAGAACTTTTGGAAGGAGGTTGCTGCATTATTAATAATTTAAATGTAATTTATTCAGCCTATTTATTTTAATACAATTTAATTTTTTAAAATTAAAAATTAAATTTTATTTATTCACTTCAATTACTGTACTGAAAACATACCAAACCGTGACTTCAACACCAAGGTACGTACTGAACCGAAATTTTTCTGTACTGTTACACCCCTAATTTTAATAAGTTGTAAGTAAAAAGGCCCTCTGCTCTGTGCAAAGACAGACATTATGAATAACAGCACAGAAAAAGTAACTCTTAACAATGTGGTTTGCTTGGTTCCACTATCAAGAGACAGTTTCTTAGCTATTTCATCTCTTTTGGCAAGTTAAAACACTTTATAGTAACTATCCAGCCATATTATTTTGATAACTGGGTCATATCTTAATAGTTTCTATTGAAATATGTGTCCAAGTATTAGCTTAACAAAATCAAGAGGAAGAAAGAAAATGGTACATTTTAAGTTACGCTTAAATAGGTAAGGAAACAGTTGAGAGTTTCTGCACAGGATCTAAAGTGAGCACAGCTAGTATTCTTTGAAAAAGCTCATGAGACTTGTACAAAAGTGCAAGGACCTGAGGCAAAATTGGACATTATTTTCTTAAGCCTTGTAGATAACAATAAAATAAAGCAGAAGACAAGGATACAGTGAAGACTCGGTTTATAAGCTCCAGGGGGCCTATGGTTCCCCAGTCACTACCATTATGCTAATGGTGAACCCTTTGAACACTTACACAGACCCTATAGTACCACAAGACCCCATGGATGTTGGGTGGAATGCGAGTTATAGCCTCTTCTCTCACTCTAATGGGAGCTGAAGACAACAAGGGCTACTTTAATCAGGTCTGAGTCCAATGTGGCCCGTCTCGTCTGATGGGGGCTGAGTGGTGCATGGACCATGTTAAGGGTTCACTGCTCACTGATGAAACAGCTTCACTTCCAGGGCGAGTTCAGGCGGACCACAGTCTTACTCAGTGTGGCAGGAGGAGCACATATGCCCTGTTTTGTTTGCTTTTAATGCTTCCTGTTTGCAAGAAACATTTCGGCATTGTGTTGATATGGTATAGAGGGCAGCATAGTTGGCAAAGTCCCAGATATTCTTTTGCTAAGCTTTGACCTGACTTCGGCAAATATACTTTTTCTCCTGAGGCATTTGATGAAAACAAAACTCAAAAAATTGTTTTAGCCACTGTTGTTAATAGATGGACTCTTCCTTTATGTCAAACCCAAATCAATTAAAGAGGGGCAAAGACTAAGCAATTTCCTTAAGATATTTTTTTATTGAAAATGTTTAAGAAATCCAAAGAAACAATAAATCACTCCAACAACCACCCCACCAAAACAAAACATGTTCACACCCCCCAACCTACCCAAGACTACGCAGAGTCCTTACAAGCAAGGCCTTTTCAAACACACATGCACATTTGCAGAATAGATAAAATCCCTGTTAAATAATTGATGCAAATCTGATGTATGTTGTGAATATTGTTCTGCTGAGGGGTCCGATCGCGTGCCACTGGCTGGCCTGCACCAGGCTCTTTCTTTCTCTCTCTTTCTCTTACACGCACAAACCATAAGCACACCTCATTCCAAAATGCGACAGAGGCCGGTGTGCGCCGAGGGAGGAAGTATAAATTATTCAATTTGAATATTATTGCAAAGGTCCATTCCCATCTGATTGTGATTCCCAAGGCAGACGTAGGATTCACAGGCAGCTGTGTGGGGAACCTAAGATTTTTTTGTAAGTTTCTAATAGGTTCAGGACATCCAGTAAGCCTGTTGTTTGTATTTAGTTAACTCTCAGACCGTGTATAGCCATTGTGATCTGCTAATGGAAGTAAATATTAAATGACCCAGTTCAGTTCCCTCTCCATGTTAGTTCTTTTTAACATTGCCTGTTCTCTGATCTTTAGTACCAACCATTATTCCAGACATGGGGAAGCAGATATACGACCAGGCATGCAATACAAAAACACAGATAAACAAATACACAAACAAGCCCCGAGGACTGGCTCTCTGTCTAACCCATTCTGCTTTCTACAATTCTTTCTTTCCCTCCTTTTTTATTTCTCTCTCAATAAGACGGTTTGGTGCCTCTGAGGAAAAGCCCTCATTTTAATTAGACCTGACCTGAGAATCACTTAACTGCTCCTCTCTGCTCATGCCTCCCCCCTCCTCTCCAAGGCTTCGCTCTGTTCCTCACATAGGTCCATTAACACCCTTCCCTCGGCACCCACAGGCTTCAACAGGGGGCAGACACTGGCGATGTCTTAAAGACGTTTTGAGGACATGCCAAGAAACATTAACCTACTCTCCACACCTCCCTCGGACTCTTTCAGTTCGGCTTCCTTTTCTCCTTAAGTTGTCATCTCCTCGGTCCCATTATCATCTCCAAGCCCTTTTGCTGCCCCCTCTTTCTTTCCTCTTCACTCAGCTTAAAAATTTAGTCCAAGTTCATTCAATTTGGGATGGAAGTTCACTGGACAACACAAGATGCATGACTGCAGAAGTGGCTGTGTCAAAACGGGGGTGAGCTGTGTCAGGTACCAGGAGGGTGACGAAATATGATCTAGAAAGTTCCATTTGGGAGGACTATCCTTACTTTCAAGGCATGTAAAACTCTGGAGCTCCGAAGAGCAGATGGTAATCCAAGGAGGGAGATTTTAGAACAATATTTGCAATGTTATAGTGGCAATTAGTGGTTATTTCATTACAATTATAATGTACTATGAACATGTTTCTTAACAGATGATGAATGCTGTGTCAATGTTACATTTCCAGAAAACCTGTCAAATTTTAAAGAGACCTCCCAAGACACAAAAGATAATGTCAGGACAGTATACATGAAGATTTGTTTACCTTAGTATACTGAAAATTAGAACAGGACAGGACAAGAAAAGACATAAAAAGAAACGCTAAAGGACTATGAGACATTACTGTCTCTCTATCAGACATCAATGTCTGCATTTAAGTGAGATGACAAAGGGACTTAATAGGTTGTATTTGCTGACCAGTAAATAAAACAGGCAGTGGGGGCAGAGGCTGTGACAGAAGGTAGAGCGGAGACACTGGCGGTGCCACTTCAACACAAACCAAATCCTGCATCTTTGTGTTGAGTTGTAGATTTGTTGAATCTTTGTTTCCCTCTCTCTACATAAATACCCAACTAGGATTCAGCATTATAACTTTTTGATACCGCCAAACCTTCCCCAAATTTTACCAGGGTTTATGGTATAACAGCTCAAAAACAACGCATTACAAACATTTACCATGCCTGTGCAAGCACAATCAACAGAGCAGGTGCTTCGCAACATTGTGAAAACAACATTGATTTCAGGGGTGCTGGAGTGATTTAAAGTTGAAGCATTGCTTTTAAAACTTCACATGTAAAAAGAGTCAAATAATCTTCTGCACTGTTCTTAAAAGCTCCAATGCACTCTTTTTTCCACAAATCGTTCAGGGGAAATATAAGAAATTATAATCCATAACTATTACCATGCAGTATCAAAGAATGTGAGATAATTTTTTGTGTGCTTCTGTGGGCCTTGGCAAGCCCTGTCCTGCTGCAAGTTTACTTTATGGGATGTTTATAAAGTTACAGACAACTTTAGAGCCTAAAATAACCAACAGGCTCCAAACTTCACCTAAATATCAGAAGAAAGGGTTTAACATGAGTTTAAATGATTTTAGAAGGTTTTGATGGTTCAATTAAGCTTGATGTTGCTGCTGCATGCAGCACCTGTGGTTATTAAAAGCTTAAACTTAAAAATTTATCATCATTTATCTACACACAGAAAGAAGAAGTGAAGTGTTTTTAAACTCAGTTTCCGTGGGATACGGTATTACTGTATTACCACCCATTCTTATTCCTCACCACTGCACGTTCCTCTCTCTCTAATACTTCTGCTGTATCCCTTTAAGAATTTGATAAGATGAGTGGTCACTGGCCAAAAGATCAACCATCTGACTGGAAGGTGTAATCCTTAGTTTTATTTTTCTTTATTTTGAGAGCAACTTCTTCACTGTAACTTTCTATATTAAAAGTAATGTTCAATGCCCAGTGGTTTTAGCATTTGAGCTGGTGAACATAAAAAGCTGCTGGGCGAGTAGCAAATATAACTTAATTTGTAATAATTAATTGTGTACTGCGCTGACCAGACGATTGTGTTGGGTGTGGACTCCAGGAAGAATAGCAATGGCTCTAGCCAAAGCTAATGGAGATCCAAATAAATGAAATGAAATGAAGTCAATCAAATCAATCAATCTAGGGCTGAACAATTTGCAGAAATAATCTAATTGCGATTATTTTTCCCAGTATTGCGATTACTCTCGTCATACATTTAACCATTTTATTGCAAAATGTATATGCTGTTTTAGTTGGCAGAGAAAGAAGCTCCCTGGGTTAGTTAAGCAGCATGCTTTGACTTTCCAGGGAATGCATGACTAAAAACCCCTGTTTGTATAGATACATATATGAGAATGTATTTTGAAAACAATGTAATTACTCAGAAGCAATTAATACATAGTAGCATGAATCTAGGAGGGAGCAACAAGCTTTAGGCATTAAAGGAGGAGGCTAGGGTGGAGGAGGTGAAGCTTTGCCAGCAGCAGCGTGATGCATCAGCATTAATGCAAGCAGGGATTAGGGAGCAGCACGCCATATTTAAATGGACAGCTGTGCTGAAAGAAAGAGCTGTGATTGGCTGTGGGAGCTGGGAGGCAATAATTGGTGTCGGCTGGCTATCAGCCAATCGCAGCTGGGGGTATGACTTCCATGAACTAATGCTAAGCCTCATCAATATTAGATAGAATATAATGGGGCAGAACAATTTAAAGAATATATCTAATTGCAATTATTTTTGCTCATATTGCAAATTTGATATCAGTTGCTTTATTGAATGGGAATTACTGTTTTTATGTAACTCGTTTTAATTAAGAAAAAAGTGCATAAGACATGAAAAGAACATTTTTTGTAAACCATTCTAAAAAAATAACACTTGAATGTGTATAACACTTGAATGTGTATAAAATCTCTGCTGCTGCAAAAAATGAATGCATTAAACTGGTATTTTGATATATTTCAAATTAAAGCAATATTGCAACATTTAGGATTTTTAGATTACAGCATGCCATATTGCACTTTAATCTCATTTGCAATTAATTGCACAGCCCTGTATTTGTTTGTATAATGCCAATTCCTTACCAAAGTTATCTTGAGACACTACAAAGAGGGCAGATCTAGCCCATACCCTCTGTTGTGGCATAACAGAGCAGTGTAAATCATTAATACTATAATAAAGACTAATAAGACTAATGGTGAAGTCTCTTTAAACTAGAGCTGTGACGATTCAGAAAGACAGTTAACAAGTTAGTAGAGAGGAGGCCTATATACATATGCTGTACTGCTTAATGCTCTGGTCACTCGATCGATTTCTGGTCTCTGTGTTGCTTGGTGCATGTCTTATCCCACTCTCTCTCTATATATCTCCTGTCTTGCTTTAGCTGTCCCATCTGAATGAAGGCAAAAGGCCCCAAATAATCTTTAAAATTATCAGTATTAAAAAAATCTCTGGTTGTTTATCCTTGCTCTGTGTTAAAGCAAATATAATTAAGTCTTCAGAAAGAACAGATGTTGTCCATTTGTTTTTCTGTCTCTGCTGCTGGTCTGATCTAAACTTACACATCAGAAACTGTGATTTACTTTCATAATCAATATGGCATTCAGTAAACCAGTTATTCTGAATGTGGGCTCAGGACTTAAACCACATTTTATCCTGCTTTCTGCCAAATCATTTTAGCACTCTCACATATGAAACTGCCCCCAACACACACACAAAACCATGAAGTTCTCAAACTCAAGGTTTCCTTAAAGCAAACACCTGTTAAGAGACTACACAGCCACTCACAAGACAGGGCTCATCAGCGCAGAGACACCTCCAAACAACCTTTCTAAGAGGAGACTAATTTGACACAAATCCCTGTCTTATACTGTATTTGACCCGCTGACCTGCCTCTGGCACCCCTGTACCCCACAGGCACATTGCCTGTCAGTTTAAAGGGTCAAACAAAGGTAAGCAGAATGTAATTGCGTACATCTGCATTCTTCAGCGCTTCAACCTCAAAGCATCTTGCATTGTAAAACTGTTGACAGAAGCCTGTGTCGCTTGATATGAGTGAGCGAGAAAATTCTTACAAATATTTGGTGTTACATATGTGCATGTGTGAGTTACAGGATAAGAATGCTTGTATTGCGTGAATGTCAATATCTCTACGTGTGGGAGTGTGCGATGTTTGTGCATGTGTCTATGAGTATGTGTTAATCTCGTCTAAACACCTAACACTCCTCTACCTGCTCAGACAGGGCCATGGGTTAATTCTGGCTTCAGGCGTCGTGGCTATTAACTGCTCATCAACCGAAGCTTGAACTCTCCAAGATGTCAACAGTTACCGTGGCAACCTTATCACAGAACCAACAGAACCTTGATGATGGTGCTGAGGGAGGAGCTGGGAATTAATGCACATCTTTCTTCAATTAAGAAAATTCAATTACCATAAACAACTGAACTCTGGAAGATGAGGAGAAAAATGCTTTTCCGCATTCCTTAAGTGCTAGGTGATCCTAGCGTGAGTCAAACAACAGTTAAGAAATTTATTACCAGCGTGACTTTGTGCACGGTTTGGGTGACGTGTAGCAGCCTGACCCAACTGGTGAGGAGTTAGCGCTGTCAATCAACTGTCTTTCGACGCCAAGGATCACAAATTAATCCAGATAGATGATACTCAGTGCGTGGCAAGATGCACTGCATTTTAAATATTGAAATGCAGTCAAAAGTTTAAATAAGTGCATGACAGCAGGAGAAATGCTCCATTACTACCATGATACTGTGAGCACCACCACCGAGTAAGAGAAAGCTGTATTATGTGGCCCGGGGCAGAGGAGTCCTGTAGCTTGAGTAAATGAGGTGATTAGCAGGGATGGTGTGAGCTGTCACACTTCAGACACGGCTCTTAGAATCCAATCAACATCTCATATGTCAATCAGCGGCCCACCGGGGCAGCTGGCCAACAGGTCAAACACAGTAAACAATGGGCCATGTAGTCAGAGCACAACGGTAGTCCTGCATCATTCTCAGGTACAGTTTTTTATGTATGAATGCCTATGTAGGGATGGACAGAGCGCCAACATGCACTCGCCCATCATGACATCTAATGTGGTGTGCAAATTAATAACAGCCAATCAATGTGCCAGAGAACACAACAGGAGAAAGTAATTCAGTGTAACATGACTAATCTGTGTTTTGATTGATTTGATGCATGACTGCTGATATGATACAATGTTCTCTGGGAAATTCCCTGACGCATAAAAATGTGTCATGACGAAAGACAGTGATTGACATTTCATATTATGTACTCTCTTATCTTATCAAGGCATTTTAGAATTTGACACACTCTTTATTTAATGGTATGTGCATGAGGGCAATGCAAGGGTATGGTTGCCATACAACAAAACACAAATAAAGCTCCTTAAATGAGGAAGGCAGACAAAGCTTTGTTGGCTTTTAAAATGTGCTGCTGGGCCCCACAGAGCCACAGAGATGCTGTAGGCCTCGGCCCCCTGGCCTGCCCAATACAGAGGCCTAATTAAAAGACCACTGAGGATAACCACCTTGACTTTTACGGACCTAATAAATCTATACTGGAGTGGCCCATTCAGGGGGTCAGAGGAAGGAGGGGGAGTGTGCGAATACAGACAGGGTGAGAAGGATGGTGTAGGCTGGCAGAAAATAAGAAAGGGTTGACCGCAGGATGCAGAGAGAGGGTTTCCTCCCCCTCACCTCCTGCCTGAGACAATAGGTCTCACTAAGAGCCAAGGACCAGAGGGTGTGATAAGGTAATGATAATGTAATGAGGACCAATCAAGAGCCTGAGCTAAGAGGAGGGCCCCTTAATTTGTCTCTAGAGTGGTAGTTCAGTGACAGATTGATTGCTCTGTGTGAGAGTCATATTGTGACACATGCAAAATGGATTTGTCTTTGACAGGAAGAGAAAGAGAATGAGGAAGAGAAATCATACATCAAAATGAACAGAGAAATGGAAAGCCATGAAGCCCCTTTCTGTGTATGCTTCATACATACAATTCAACTCTAAAACAGTCAAACTAATAAAAAGATTTTAAACCATAATGCTACATCTAAAACAATAAAACATTTTCTCCTCTTTTTCACCATTAGACCTCAGAAGAGAAGGCCCTTTAGATGGACTCACAGAAAAAAAAACTAGATTTTAGTGGCACTGAGCACCTCAATTAACACATTTTGATTAGACATAGTCTCATAATTTATGGTAATATGATCATTAATCTATCAAAACAGGTGCTAAATAAATTGTGTTTGGCTTGGCTTGAGAGGCTGCTTTGTTGGTATAGCATATGACTTGCAATGACAAGTGCCCACAGTGGGGTGAAAACAAGAGTACGCATGCCCAAAGCCTTTGGCGCAGAGAATAGATGGCACAAATTTAGTGCCAAGTGGGACTGATTGCCTGTTGGCCCATTGCTATTTGATTGGTTATTTGCTCTTGTTATCACTTGTTAGTTTTTTTTAAACAACTCTATATCTTAAACTAAAAAAATTGACTGCTTTTTGAAGAAAAGAAGACATTTCAGTGCCCATAATTTGTGGGATGTGTGGTTTCCGGACTATTTAGATTGGAGTGTGTAACTGCTAACTTGTTAAAAGAGGTGGTCTGCTGCAGAGTGAGTTTGTCTTACTCAGTATCAAGAAGAATGCAGTTTGTCAGAACTGGAGGACATATGCAGGGCATACGCAGCAAACCAAATAGGAAAAATAAACTATCAGTGAAGCACACAGGCTCCCAAACGACTTATGGACCCAAACTATCTACAGCTTTTAAAATCCCTGTTTGTGCATGCACCAAAAGGTGGATCTTGTGTTCAATATTCTGCAAAAACAAGTAATTGGTGCAACCAGAGTCAGATGTTTACCTGACATGCCAGATAGTTTGTATCCCATTGCATGGGATATATTCACATTTGTCTGGGGAACCTCCCATACAAAGCATTTGGGAAGGCCAGGACTTTTAAAAAAAAGTCTTGAAAGGTGATTGGATGAACCTTCTGTCCGTCAAATTCATCACATGTAATTCAGAGCAACAAGAAAAAAATCAGGTAGTAGGCATGTTCAGCTGTTCAACTGGTGGTAACCTGAGCTCCACAGACAGGCACTGTTGCAGGCTATGAATGGCAGAGCTGCTGTTGGATAAAACTCATGCCAAGGCTGGTAGGTAGATGTGCAAAAACATCTCCCCTACCAAGTTTTTAGTGCTGTTCATTGGTCTTTATTTAGTAAGAAATTTAGGCTAGTTCTGATAAAACTGCTGCAATACTATAGCTACATCTGAGCTAAACACTACAATGGTGGCAGCCGTTGCTATCAGCTTCCAGTACAATGAAACTCTGACTATCACCTTGTTTTCTTCAAATGACACTGGTTGGTAAGGTCCGTTTTCATATGATGGTACTGCCTGATGACAGAAATTGAATGTGGCCAATCCATCTGATTAGCAAGGTTAGTCAGCTGTGGTAGGTTTAGCCAAACAGAAATGGTAGAAGACAGTATATCTGAAGATTTTGCAGAGAACTGGGAGAAATGATAATGATAACAGCAAGTATGATATGTAAGTGCAGGAGTGAATATACCAATTAGCTATTAAATGTGGAGTGATATGATTAACTTCAAAATTGATAAACTTTAAATCCTGGCTTGTATGTGTTAAAAGTAGCAGCTATATCACTTTTTAAACTCTGAAGTTCCACGTACTCCTTAAGGTCAATCCTGAACAAAGTGAGATAAGGTTGTTGTCTTCTTCCTCCATTTCTCGGGAGTTCCTGACAGTCATTAACTTAGGACTTAACAGTGACCTACAAGACAAAGTTAGCAGCCTATCTTGTGCTAAGCTTGTTCCCCTTGGCAGCTGCTGAAGCCAAAACTTTTTGAAGTAGTGTAGTTGATTTATTCTGTCTGCTGTGTATGAAGAGGAACTTGCCCATCCATCCTACCAGAAAGGTAATAAATCTTTTATCTTGTCATGGGAAAATGTAAACTCACAACTTTAACCCTCAATATCAAAATGTTTTCTTTTTTTTTAAGTTTATCTATTATTTTTGTTGCCTCTAAACATTGCACCGGACTAAGTGTGATAGCAGCAGTGTGTAATCAATAATTTCACCTTTGATTTTAACACCCAATGAGAGACTAGAGAAGAAAAGTAAACACAAGCTGACAGAGCTTGACTAACAGAAAAAGACTTCAAATTACCATCAGCAGTTAGCATTAATAGTTCTGTGAACTAAAGTATTTTTGATTAATAACTGCATTCTATCTATTTTTTTAATTCTCTTACTTTTAGGCATGAAAGGTGAGTTACAAAAACTATATTAAAGAAACAGAAGTGGGGCAACCACACAGAACAAAAAACCTTAATTTAAGACAGCTTTAATAATATAACAAGAGGATTAAACCAGTGAACACTATATTTTGTTAATCCTGAGCAAACTAGACAACATACCTCAATAGTGAACTGCTTTCTCTTCAGCTTAAATGCCAGGTCCTTATGGTCGGGGAGTTTGCTCGCTAGGCAGTTCAGGTGAGGTATTTGCCGTACATGTAGCAGGCCTGTATAAAACAGACAAAGAAGATGAAAAATTAATGGACATCACAGTGACTGAAAACTACCATAAAAATAAAAGCAAGGTATTATTTTAATTTCCTAAAGTATATGTTTAATGTTGAATTTATCAAAGAGTGTGGGGAAGAAGTGTGCTTTCTCATTAAGTGTTAAATCTGTCTGCAACAGGACATTTCATAGCTGATTAAGTCTTCAGGGCAAATTTTTCTCTGTCATGATTAAACATAAAGAATCAGTCTGAATATATTATCTACCCATAAAGACCCCTGAAAAAATCAGAGGGCCCAATGGTGATCTACTACTTAGTTATTTACAAAATGACTGTTCATAAGTATACGAGTACATAAGTATATAAGCAAATCAAACTTGATATCTTTCCTTTTACCTTCTGTCATTTTCTAAAAGCCTAACTAGGGACAGGAGATGGAAACTAGCAAATGCTATAACCTCTATATGTGAAACATCACTTACTTTTAGCTTGTTTGTAACAGACTGAAGTTGCACTATGTAATTTGTGTTGTCACTATCAAATACATTTAATAAAAAATTCCCATTCCTTTATAAAACCACCACAGCAGCCATAATTAATGCATTTGTCATGGAACAAACAAACAAGCAATAACAAAAGTGACACAGCTCACCTGATCAAACTATTCCATCTAAAACTGACCTGCTGCATCAGAAAGAGTTCCCATAAATCTAAATCCAGCCACATATTTAGTCCAGAAACATGTTTAAATCTATAAAGATCCATGGACTGGTTTTGTATAATTTCCAATTTTCAAAATACTCCACTGTATTTGCTGAATCTCTTTTTTTCAAGAAATCATTAGCTATGATACAGAGGGAAAATGCCAGCCAACCTTGACCCTTTCAGGAGTTTGAAAACGCTTGGTCTTTGTAAAATTCTCATTTTCTGTTCCATTGTTATCAGCTTTGAATTTGAACGAGCTAAGGCTTCATGCTTTGATTCAGTTCAGTTGATTCAGAGTTTTCAAGCCAACACCTCCCAACTACAGTCATCTACAGGCCTCTGTTTCACTGTACAAATTCAGACAGGAAAAAATATGTCTGTTGTATTACCCAATATCAGTAGCAGCTACAGTTAGTCTGAAAGTAAGGACAGAAACTTCAGTGTTACTTTTCTATAGACACCTTGTTTGTGCAGGTACTCAAAATGGTTCAAACTCAGCTACAGGGTTTTCAGGGTTAAACCAATATAATCATACTAAACACAACTGTTTTGAAGGAGCATTGTGCTTTCAGTCTGCGCACTGTAGTATTTTTTTCTGGCTAATTTGTGAAAAATATTTGCAAATGTGTGCCTGTATTAATTTCAAACTTAATAGGAAATTTCTATCTGAATGCTGCAATATCCATTTTTTTTCAATTTGAATGATCTCTTTGCTGAAGGGGGGCAAATTCCTCTTATGAATATACACAAATACTGTGCAGAGAGCTCTATCAAATTTTTATCATTTACATAGTTAAAGTAAGTTTACCAACTTATTGAGTGAAAGGAATAAAAACGGTTCATGCGTTAACTAGTCAGTTTTGTTTTAACATCCAATTTCCCAAAGCATTATAATTACACTAATCTTGGATCACAGAAACTACAACTGTGGTGGTCAATGCATCATTTTAAGTACAAGAGAACTACCAAAGAAATAATGTGTCAGCGCTTCAATAACTGCATTCCTACTATCCCTGTTTCTTCCCTGCAGGCTGTAGCATGTGTGCACTGTAGAGAATATTTGCCAATTAAAGGACACATTGGACCAACAGTGACCAAAATAAGATTTACAAGTAAGAGACCCCTGCAGAGGATACAAGGATGCTAACAAGTACTCTCTCTTTCCTGTCACTACAAAGTTACATTTTCATAAAACTAGAAAAGTACGGTAGAAGTGGGCTGGTATAAATGAGCGTGAGAGAGAAAAGACGAGATCGAGGGAGTAATGGAGAAAGGGAGACAGACAGAGTAAGTGGGGGATGGTGGGTTCTCTCCTCTGTGCACTTGGGTGATTTCCCCTCGCCTGATTTGCAGTGACAGGCTTCCCAGCATGCTTTGAGCAGCCCTGAACTGCTGCCGCAAACACGTACGCACGCGCATACGCACGCACTCTCACACTCGTACCAGATGCGTTTGCACTCATGAACACACTTCAAAACAATCATGCACATAAATGTATTTCATAATCCAACCAGAATTTCTCTGGCTGGTTAAACAGAGGGCAAATATATTCTTGAAAGAGAAATTCAAATAATATTAATTGCAAATTTCAAAAACAACATTTCTGAAATACAAAACTACAAAATAAAAAAAATATGAAATTCAACACTCATATGCTGAATATGCTTCCTGGTTTTACAATGCAGACGAATGTGATAAGTATGAGCTGTGTGTTCTAAATAAAACATGGTGTTGGATGAAACCAAAATCTAATACTGAATGTTTTTACTCCTCATCCCTTCATCTGTCACAACCAGGACTGTCTGACTGGAAAAGGGGGGAATGAGAGAAAAAGCACAAGAGTGAGTGGGAGAGTTGGAGAGGCATGGCTAAAAATACCCCACTCACTTAAACTGACCTTTATGCGCGAAGAGTGTGATAGAGTGATAGAAAAGAGGGAAGCAAACAACAGAAAGAGGGAATGGTAAAGGAAAAGTGATGGGAAGTAGAGGGAGAACAGGGACAAACTATGCAGCCCCCTCCTTCTCCGCTTTCTCTGATCGTCCCTTCCCGGTGTCCTCTTCCCCTACTGAAAGCCTTGCCCTCCATTTATTAGCGGAGCATGCTGGCCATGGAGACATTGAGCGAGGGATAGAGAGATGGAGGCAGAGAGGAAGAGAGAGTGATGGTGAGAATATCGATTCCCCTGTGTTGGTCTGCTCTGCTCCAGAGCCTCAGGGGTATGGGACTGGGGATGGAGAGGGGGCGAGGCGAGAGGGAGAGAGGAGAGAGGCTCTGCTGGAGGGGGGGAGGCAGGGATGGAGGCGGGTGAGGGTGCGAGGGAGAGGGGGTACAGCGTGGCAGCTGAATCCCCCCCGGCCTGTCTACTGAGGAGCACGTCTGATTGAGCAGCAGCACACTAACGCGCACTGACAGCCTGGCCTGCAAGGGGGCTGCCCTGCCTCCATCCACAGCCCAGCTACAGCCTTAATGCACTGCCTGTGTGTGTGTTTGTTGGAAAAGAGACAGAAAGATAAGCGAGCGTGTGTGTTCTTACCATGGTAATCTTTGTAGAGTGGGTTGGTCTCTCTCTCTGAGCCTTTGAATGATTCCAGGGCGATGGCATTGTCACATAGCCTGGTTATGCTGCCCATTAGAGCTCTGTCCTGTAGGACCAAGAGGGGGGGGGGGGGGGGGGGGGGGAAAAATGTGCAGGTAATTAAAAGCCTCCTGACGGGCCATCAGTGTTGCAATTAATTTAGGTCATCATTTCCTGTGGCCAGGTCATTTGTGCCCCTGGCTTAGGTGAGGGTGATGAGGTGTAGAGGGGAGAGAGGGCTCAGAGAGGTTACACAGGTGATGTCAGGGGCAGGAAAGTGGACATACACTGAACAAAATAGACATGAAAACAGTCAGTCGCTGCACTCTAAATCATTTAAATTCCTTAAACAACCATATTAGTGGCAAAACCCAAAGTTGGTGCTCAGTCAAACCTGCACACAGCAGGGGAGGACAGATAAGAAGTAGGAGACACACTTAAAGGCTTGATGAGTGGAGCTCCCCCTACTGGTCAGGCCAATAATCTAACAAAAAAGAGGACAAATCAGAGGTGAATACAGTAGATGGAAAGAATGAAGGAGAAACATACAAAGTGTGGATGTAGAGGGTAAAGGGAGAGGAAAGGAGGGAGAGAGAGAGAAAAAGAGAGGGACACTGGGATGGAGGGAAAGAGGGAGTCCTGCATTATTAATCCCTTTGCCTCCTGAATCATTCACATCCTCCTTTCTGTGTTGGCTGCCACCGCCTAATGCAGTTTTCATGCCTTCATGTCTTTTCCCCACTCTTTTCTTCTTCCTTTTCATTTTTGTCCTACTTTTAAAGTATGCATATCCCACCAGTCAGAGCCACCGGCACTTTCAGGGTATCTGAGGTCACGCTAATGCAGCAATTAAAGCAGTGTAAGCGTTTGGATACAACAAATTATTCAAAACACTGATGGCACAATATGGCCAATAGCATCCGTGCCAAAGAAGAGGGTCAGCTGAAACTTTATCACTCATAGTCTGTGCAGGCCGTTAGAACTTTCTGTGCTTATTTAAATACAAAGGGGAGGCTCCTTGCCAAAGACTCAAAAGTTTTTGAGTCAGAGGAATCCAAAGTGTCCACACAGAGGAGTGAACAGTACAACATGCACGTGCTGCAAGTTTAAGGGGGTGATCAGGGAAACACTCACCTAAGCTGCACATCTTATAAGAAATCTTATGTTTAATTTATAAGGAGCTCAAACAGTCACTTTAGTTTGCCAACAAAGACCACGCTGGCTCAATTAGCTCAGATTCCATCATTGTAAATCCTCTGAAAAACTCAAGCCTCAGCTGACTATCACTGAATGAGAGGTCACGAGGAGAGCAGAGAGTTCATCTTACTTTAAAATATCTCCTAATTTAACCCCAGCCTTTGATATTTTTTAACACTTACTACCAGACTCTAAATCAGAACATGGCTCCATGTAAATACTCAAAAATCAGAATAGCCTAGTATTGTACATTTCACAAATCCCAGTGTGAATATTTTCAGTCTAAATTCAATTCATCACTCTGTTGGATGCAGAGATGACTTTTAAAGGACGTTTGGAGAGTAGCGCCTATATACATATATACAAGGTAAAACAGAAGGATATCACTTTTAAAGCTGGAGATCTAAAGCAGGGGCAATAAATTGATTTTCATGATAAATAAGGTTAATAGGAAAAACTGAGACAGTGAAAATAAAGATTCTTTCCTCATCTTAACCAATCAAGAGTTCAAGCAACTGTCAGACTTGTATTTTATGTTGGTTCTTGCAACCTCCTGTAAACCAAGCTAAGTATTTTGTATTGAAACACTGCACATGTATAAGCAGTGCTCTCAGATAAAAGAAACATATCTTGCTTACCTTAAATAATCAATCGTATCAGTCACTTCTAATCTTGATCAAAGTGTGCCATAGTGTGTTTTAAAAGTGCAAACGCAAGTTTAGAGCTTATACTTTAGCCTGCAAAGGAAAATTCAGTGCACTTTTGTTAATTGTTATTGGTAAAACAAGAGCAAAACTTGTTTTGAGTTAAGGTTTTTACTAGTAAGGTCTTTTTTTGGCAGAAAAAAATCAATTAAAACTGTGCATCATGTTTGGTGTGAAATAAGGGTTGACCGTTATTCGTTTTTCATGGCCTTTATTGATGCCAGTTATTAGTTCCTCATGACACCGATAATAAATATTTGGAATACATGTGCATTTATCATGAAAACCAAGGAAAATTGCATAATAAAAATGAGGAAAATAAAAAACTTAGCAAAAGCTCTGTAAACATGAGAAACAGCACAGAGCAACAGCAAGAAAATACAAAGGGATGCTGCATACTCCTTGTGTTGTTGCCACCCAGGCCTCTCTGTGATTGGCTGGCAGACCTGTGATACTTAGCCAATTGTAAGAGGGTCATTAGGTGAGACTGTTGAAAAACAACACCTTACCGTGAAGTCAAAGTTGCCCACCTTTTGGTTAATTCAATTTATCTACAATCGTAAAAATAAAATACTGACGCAGATGATTGGTTAAATGCCAAATACCAGCTTTAAAAATCGGCCAGGCCAATAATTGGTCAACCGCTGGAATGAAAAAATCTGAGATTTAGTTTTGATTGATGATTTTAACAGGCATTGTTCTAATATTTGTGATTTTATCTGAGAACATAAGCCCAGTTCATCTGAAAAGAAATCTACTGGATATGACAGTTGTAATTACCACAATTATTAGATTATGCTAGATATATTATGAACTTAAAAATATGCAAAATGTGCAATCAACCAACAATTAAAATACATACAGCTCCAGGAAAAATATAGACTGCAAACAAATATTTCTGTTATTCTACTAGGATTGTGTTTGATTGAAACTGTACTTTTTTGTCTTATTAAACAATAATTTGCCCTTATTCCACCATAAAGTCATCTAAATTCTCTATTTCAGTCATGGAAAATGACAACTAGTTAAGAAAACAAAAAGATGGAATACTCTGGAGACTGTGGAAAATGCAAAAACATTTTGCAACAAAACACTGTTTTAACAAAGAGTGCATATTAACCCTAGTATCAGGTATGGATACAAACAAACAGAAAAAAAAACAAAAAAGCATTGTTTATGTCTATTATGATGTTTGATTTTGTTATTTTTATTAAAGAAACAATGAAGTTAAGTCTGGTTTAACATGTGCAATCATTTACTCCTTTTCTAGGTCAAATGTGTTGAAGGATTTTCA
Source organism: Cheilinus undulatus (assembly GCF_018320785.1). NCBI lineage: Eukaryota > Metazoa > Chordata > Actinopteri > Labriformes > Labridae > Cheilinus > Cheilinus undulatus. The sequence goes on from NC_054865.1 coordinate 17,708,579, forward strand.
GGTCACTGATATTCAGAGATCACTTTTGGAACTGAAATGTAGTGCAAGTATTATCTTAATAGTTCAAACAAAAACATGTATATTATCAGTACAAAATATTTTAATAAAGGCTCTTTTCAGGTTCTTAATGATGGAAATTAAGTAAACAAATGTTGAGCTTAACATTGGATGTAGTTTTCTGTAGAGAAATAGCATAATTAATTTGGGGTTTGTTTGACTTTATGGCTGGTAGCTTATACAAAGAACCTGTATTTGCAGTTAAGCAACCGCAAATCAGTACTTAACAGTTATGTCTGACAAGTCCACACCCTGAGTCTAAATATTTGCATTGGATGACAAACCACATAGTCTGAGCAGGAGGTAAGATTAATTTTGGTGTATTTTAGGGGGGTGAGGGGTCTATTTTGTATTTGTGTGTGTTTACTGATGGGGATGCAGGAGGTATTATGATGGAGGAGGGCCGAGCCAGGACAAGCCTAATTAATGTTTCAGTTGGACTGTTGCTCTGGGCTGCTGTAAGGAGGCTTTCAGTGAGTTGCTTAACTTCCCAAGCTGCTCAATAATGGATGGGGAGTCCGGTGCTTTCTCGGACAGCTAGCCCACTGCTGCTTGTCTAGACGGTCTTCCAAAGGCTTCATTTGCTAAAATTAACCAAACTAATTAGCTAGGCAAATGGACTGCCGGAGAGAAGCAAAGCAAAATACTTAGAGTATCATAATCACTGTGATTGTTGACTTAAAATAAGAAGAATGCATGTCCAAGATGCTCATAGCTGATCAGATTTAACATTTGTGATGTTGAACTGATGATGAGGTCATTTCAGTGATGGCCATCCTAACTGCCACTCATTACCTCCATGTTGGCCTGGTCACCAAACACCTGACTCAGTCCCAAATTTCCCCCCTCTCCTCTTCTTCCCCCTGCTCATTCACTTCACTCCCCAGGGTGGAGAAGGGGGAGGGGACAGATTAAGGGTTTGGGGGCCAGGCCAGAGAGGGACATGGGGACCGCTCCCACCACAGCTGACATCTGCTAGTTAGCCATTTTACCTTTTTTGACTACGCCAAGGCCGCTGTGCACTGAGCATATAGGCTCTGAGCCAGAGCTTGTTGTGACAACACAGCTGTTCTGAAAGTTGAGCGTCGACCTACAGCTTTCTATAAGGGTTCATGGATAATGCAGCTTTCATGGTCTTGAAACTGAAGACTGTAAGAAAGTAGGGTGATTACGGTGTAGGTGACGTGTAAACATTTTAGAAGAAAGTCTCAAATGGCTTTCTGGTCAGTGTGCTTCTGTGGTCGTCTGTCTGAGGGGGGGCTGTGGTTTGCCATATGCCTCAGCAGATGACTCTACCTTCACACTGAGAAGCCAGACTGTACACAGACGCACGCACGCAGACTCAAACCCCCAAAACACGCGCACGCACAAAACACAGCCAGTAACACACACATCACACAACTACAAGGAGAGATATTTGTAAGAGAATAAAATGCAAACACACGCACACTCTCATTGTGTACAGCTTCAAGTAATTAAAAGCCCAAACAAACAAATAGATTTAGAGGCCTCTGAATGAAGTGTGCACTCAACTGGGTCTGTTTGGGGAGTGATGCGTGGAGGAAGAGGCCCCTCACAGGCCTGAGTCATACCAGGGTGACACTGAACCACGGGGTCAAGAGGAGGCCCCACTACAAAAGGGTTCAAACTTTGTCCCCCCTTATTGAACAAGACAAAGCAGGAGTACATGGGCCAAACATCAACACAAGCACAAAAAATCCTAACTGTCTGTAACATGTGGATTGAAGTCAGTTCAGGTTTAGCAGATTAATCATTCCACTGACAGGAAATGATATCAAGTGTTGCAGGATCCAAAAGTGAAGCAGAGACTGTAAGAGAGGAGAAGAAAGCACAGTCCTCCACATTTTTTATAGAGCAATCTTTTATATCAAGGTAGTGGATCAATCACAAGTATCTGAGAAAATAATAACAGCTTATTCTCAGCTAATAAAAAAACTATAAAAAATGGAAAGATCAGTTATCTATCAGGCCAGTAAGTTATGGCTAATGGTAAGTTAAATCCTCAGATCAATTTACCTCTGTCATTACCAGTTTTCGGTACAACAAATATACATTAACCTCTTATCTAGGTGGATTGTCATGGTAACTAAAGCTGCACATAGGATCCAAAGTACAGTTTTTGCCTCCCCAGCAGAGGTGGCATGTCATTATACGTTTGTAAATAATATGCATTTTTCTGCCACATATGTGCTTAAGTAAATTTCACTGAGATACGTTCTTTATTCCCTTTATATCACAGATTTAATCACACATTTGATCAAACACGCTCACAAGGAAATGTATTTGGATAAGATACACACCTGCTCCACAATCCTTGATCAAAGTAAGCTCTCTTTAAAGCACTTTCCTGTGCTCACAATAAACAATATAATACATTGCTGTTAGAATCATTCACTGAGAACTCACGGTTTAATCGCTGTTTTGTCAGCTGGTGCTGCATAAACATGTTTGAATATGGGTCTGTCTCCACGTAGCCAGCATCACACAGCAGGTGGGCCATGTGATGCTTTGTTAAAGCTCCACAAAAAAGTGTGTGGACTCAAACTTTGTTAGTAAGTCAAAAGGCACAGCTATAATGGTACACTTGTGTTTTTGGACAACCACTGCACATATGTACGCACACACAGAGATGCTGAGCTCAGAAAAACACCCCATTCCATGCAAATTGGTATTAATGCATTAAGCATCTGATGACAAGGTTGGTAACAGTATGACGTTAATACAGTAGAGGTTTGCCTACTGTCTGCCAGAGCTGATGAAGGTGCACTTCTGTTTTTTTTTTTCGCACGAACTGTCCAAAGATCTGGAAACAATTCGGCCTCATTATGATTTTAAAATAAATGAAAAATAAATTATATGTAAATAAGGTTGATAAATATCACTTTGACATTGCTATTACTAAGCCATAATCAGGCACTGTTATGCATGACAAGGTTGTGGTTGTTCTCTTAGGGTTTCCTTCATTCAGAGAGGAAGCTTAATCAGGTTCGTGCTAAAGTTAACATATCAATATTGCCTTTAGTTAAACGCACAGTCAGTTATTCTGAATGTTTAACATGGACTGTCAGAATCACTGTAAGTTGCAGGTGGGATATGGCACACCTGTTGCAGGTGCAGGCAGAAGTGGATGGTATGCACTGTGGGTGGTAACGGTCAGAAATCCAGCAATCCAGCAGGAGCCAGAGGGAGCAGGTGGGAGTGGGATTATGAAGAGTCCTGCGCAGGACTCTAGTTTGTAGACTCAGTGGAATAAGAATGATGAGAATATTAAGCTTAATAAACCTTTTCCCTATTCTGTTTGTCATGTAAGCCTCCCACTAGCCACTCCAACATGTAGACGGCAGGGGAGAAAGAAAAAGAAGCTGCAGTAACACCAAACATGTTTTTGAGTCTGAATTTTATAAAAAATCAATCATTTCAATTTTGGCACAAAGATGTACCCAAAATGTAGTTGTTTGCCTTCTAAAATTTCCTCACTAAGATGAAACTCTACCCACATTACGCGTCTAGCCTGTAATCAGGACCCTGACTGTGTGCGTGCTCTCCTTAGGAGCAGGTTATGTTTCAGATCATCTTGCAAAAACACCACTCACTGACAAGTCAGATCCTTTGACCAAAGTGGTCTGTGAGCTATAAGTGAGAGAAGAAGGAAGAGAGAATGACACACACTTTGCCTTTACTGTATGACTTTTAATACTAAATGTATTTCTTAAGGATAATGACTGTTTTTACTGCAATGTACAGCAGAGAATTATCAAAGCACTGAAGCCTAATATGTCTTATACTTAAAGACCCCGTTTATACCTTGCATTTACATTTGTTTTCGACATTCAGATACAAAGTTGACTGCATTTAGTACATGCATCTGCCCTTATATTACCAATATGTTTTCAGTGAATTCATGAAGTCAGTTAGCCTGCAATAGTAACACACTCACCCGCATATTAGCAGGCATTTCATAATTTCTATGGCTCCCAGGCTTACCATCCATCCAATCTTGGTGGTCACACGGCTGCACCCCTTATGTCCACACCTCAGGGTATGTTTACTAGATTGTATAATCACTGTTTCCCTTTAAAGCATATTAATAAAAAAAATGAGGAAGACAATCTGTTAAAAAGGCAATGCATAGCTTAAATATTCAAGCTACTGGGAAAAAAATGACTCGGGGTAAATTAGCCATGAGCTAATAGACATAAAGAGCAGAAAACCTGGTCTTTCTGTCACAGACTTTTTATTTCTTCAATGTTCACCACCAAACAATTCAGGATGGAGGCATCCAAAACCACCTCTGTGTGCAGTCTGAGCTATCAGATATCAAATTGTCTTCAATTTGCATTGATGTGTATCCACACCTAGCATTAAGGGTAAGCATTTGGCATCCCAATGCCCAACAAAATAGGAATGCAAGGTATACACAGGTCTACAGATATAATAATTAAGTGTACACACTGTTTAATTTTTTTTTCATATTATTATCTATGGCTCAATTTTGCTTTGTTTATTTACATCAGGACTGTGACGAAGATAAAATATTTAAAACTTTCCAGCAACAAGAATAAATTTGTGGTTTTATTTGAATTCTTGTTCTTTTTGACTTGTGCGGCTTATTGCAGCTATGTTGAATTTAGCCTTATTTAGTTTTGTTTGAGTCAAGTATTCTAATATCAAAGTTCACCCTACCTGTATAAAACATGGCTATCTGCTGATGTCTGACTTTTAAACTGTCACACAACATGTGAACAGGCTAACTCTGGGTTTATTTATTGTGATAATATCTAGCTTTATGGGACAGAGAACAGATGAGAGGAAACTGAGTAGAAATGTGCCATGAAAACTGGGTCCAGTACAGATATCGATGTTTACCATAGCAATTGAACCGATGACACTACCAATGTTTGGTGTAGGACTCCAAGTATGCCAGGATTTTCTCAGGCTTAGTCATGGAAATAGATCAGAGTTTGTCCAATAGGTGACTTCTTCTGACCTGTATGAATTCTTATTTGATTCAGCTGCCAGAGATACCAGATGCGATGCCAGCATAAAATTGATTGGACAAAACAAACACTGGTAGGTGATACACATTTATATCACATAATTTGGTTGATGGCCAATGTTTGTAGCCAGCGTCAAAATCTTCCAATACAGATGTTAAACTGATGCATATGTGCATCCCTATTACAAATGAGGGTTTACGTTTATCTTAGCATTTTTTTATTGTGAATTTGACTCTAACAAAAGGAAGACAAAAGGGGAGTTGAAAAACTAAACAACAGTTTAAAATGCAAATAAGTATATTTCTGCAGAAGCACATTAATGCAGTTACAACAGAAGTTGTCTAAGCTCAGTAGAACTCGAGTTACAAGGTTATGATTCGGTTTGTTTTATCCGTCTTTTTTCCCTCAAACACAGACACATCCCTCATATTCAAAATTTTTTTTTTTTTTAAGCTTCTCAGGCAGTTTCTCTGTCTTTTTTATGTGACATTTGAACACATCATGACAATAAGGATGCAGTTGTCTAAGTGACTTAGGTTACCTGAAAGCCTCATATATAACTTCTTATGTTTATTATACTTCTCATGCTTATTAACTTCAGTTCTCCCAATTCCACCACTGATTTCTACACTAAAATAATATTTTTAACTAAAGGGATTTCCACCAAAGTTTGGGAGAAGTTTTCATCATTTATCCGGGCAGAGGAAGAAGAAATTTGTCTTGTAGCAGCCGAAGCCAGAGATATGATTGCATGTTTCCCCCAGTGCTAGGTGGTATGATTGCATGCTACTGGCTGGCAGAGAATTTGATGCACAATGCTGGTGTGTTTCTGGCTTTTGTTGCCTTTGCAAGATGATGCAGTTATATCACAAAATGACGTTACGTCACAGAGCCTGTGAGACTCGACAGCAGTATCGCTAAGCTAAATACAACAATATTGTTTTTAAGGTATTTGAAAAAAAAAAAAAAAAAACAGAGCCAGGTCTTTGAGGACCAGGGTTTTGTTCACCATCCTTAAGGCCTTTACACACCAAACGCGATTCTTTTCGTGCAAATAATTCACTCAAAATATTTATTTTTTGAACCCGTAGCAAGTCAATGCAAGCTTCCATACCAGTAACGTAATTTCGCTGTGCAAAATTGCGGCAGATATTTTTTTGAACCGTGGTCGATTTTTTTCAAAGTTCTGCTCTGACGAGTGCATATCTGACCAGTCATTTCACTCACTGGTGTGAGTTTTTAGGCAGACAGAGGAGCAAAAACGTCCTCCTCGCCAACCCCACATGATGTTTGTAATCTTTCCATATCTGTCTGTAGACAGTGTCCGTGGGTTTTCCCTCACGTAGCCTGGTAGAGAGGGAGACAGGCAGCAGGCAGCCCAACATGTCCATGTGAATGTAAAAAAGCTACTCACACATCTGGAGCTATTTCTAAACTAAAGGGACTTTAGTCCAATGAAATATCTAACAACACAGTCTCCTCTGCCCTCAGACACACGACTTATAAATGCTCCGCATCAATCAGCTCACTGAAATGACTCCTCTCACCAGTCTGTGATACAAACAGGTGAGCCAATTGGTGTGCTGTGGAGAGAGTTAAATCCTCTCACAGCGAGCCTCAGCTGTGCCCTTATTATTGTTATTAATAATATCTACTATAGAATAAATGTAAAGTCAGTCCCTCCTTTTAGCAAACTTGGCTAGCACAGTGAATAAAACAGTGAAACTAAACAGCACTGACCTCCTGGCTGTGCGTAAAATTGCGCATGGAGCAGAGGAGAGATGGAGAAACCTCCTTTTATTAACCCTTCATACATATCACTGTTCAACAAAGGACAGGAAAAACACACCCCAGACTTTTGCAGCGCAAATGTTTATTAGTATGAGCAACAAAATTCACCTCCGAATTATTTGCATTTTTGTGCTGTTTATTTGCGTCGCCCTATATGGGTAAAGGCCTTAAATCTGTGCATTCCTATTAGCAATGACATGGTTGTAAGTTTGAGGTTTGATATAGTTGAGTTGCGATAGAGATTACACTCCACGCAAATCCTTTAACTAAATTCTGAAAATGGTTTTGTGCAACTACATTTCCCTTGAAGAAGTCCAACATCTTTATATATTTAATTTGAAATTAAAGACAGCATCTCATGCTGCTTCTGAGCCTGACACTTCCATCACCATTTGTTAACAACCTTACTTACAATTAGGCGTGCTGTCTGCTGTGGAGATGGAAAATAGACCTTTATGTAAACCTGACAGTTAGTTTAAAGGGCACTATGGTGAAAGTATTTAGTGGAAATAAGACTTATGGTCCAGCTATAGAATATAAACAGTAATGAGTCATTCTCATGTAATTGTGGACTTACCTGGATTAGATGTGAAGGCACGGTAACAACTGCGACAGAAAGAGATGACCTCAACAAAGCTCGAAGTCCGTAGAGAAAGGTACTGAGGGAGCGGCCATGTTTGGGGTTGTCATGGCAACACAAGTCATCACCCCACAGAGCTGAGCCAAGAGAGTGAAGCCCAATTCGCAGGATGTTGCGTGAATTTGACTGTAACAAAGAAAAAACAAGGCAAAAGGGGTTTTGAAAACTAAACAACCATTTAACATGTAAATAAGTAATTTTTTGCAGAGGCACATCAATGCAGCTACACAGTTTCATCAAAGTTCTCATCGTAATGCTGAGCAGATGGCAGCTTTTGGGTAATTTTGGAAAGGTGTGCTGTTTTGGGTCGTATTCCCAAACTGTGGGAGAGAGCCACTGGACAGTCTGCTCACCAGCACAGACGATCTGAACACGGTGCCCAAACGTGACTGGACACAACTGCCCAATCACAGAGGCCATCTGACACACGCACAATGGACCTGTCAGACAGGCTTCCAATATGGCCGCCACCCAGAAACCCCAGCACATTCTTGGCACAACAGCGATGCTCTGCAGCCAAGGGGGCCTGGGTAAGGGTGGAGTGCCTTCCCTTGAACCCCCCACCACAACCCACCACAAGAGATCAACAGTAACCCACTCTCATGAAGACAGTGAAAAAGTGGGCAAACAGTAGCGGGATATATATCACCGAAACAGAGAGAATGGAGGAGCCTGTCTGAAGTGTGAGAGGTTTTTAACCTTTAGTACAATTGCCTTTTATTTGGGATTTCTTCACGATGGCTCCTGATTACTGAGGTGAGAGCCAAGAGTGATTAACAAAGCTCCGGCCTAAAATCTGCTCATTTTTCCCCCTGATCTCTCCTCTCTCTCCTTCATCCCTCCCCCTCCATTATCTCAAGCTCTCCTCTCCTCTTCTCTCAACCTCCTCCGCCCCACTCCCCATTGCTTCCTCTCCCAACAGTATGACCTAAGCTGTGTTTGGACCTGAATCAGAATCACAGGCATCTAAGAAAAATAAACGCCATTGTTTCTGGGAGTTTTTCACCATTGGCTCATAGTTTCCCAAAGGAGGACTCTTAAACTGGACTCTATATTCATTGTCCACTATACCATCGCCACATACTAATACTTCACATTTGTATTACAGTGCACTGTGAGTTTCTGTCTTTGTCATTATTAGACATGCCCTTTCTTTGTTCAACAGCCTTTGCATTCATAGTTCTTGGGGGCCACATAATTAGAAATCTTTTTCTATGTCTTTATCCTGGCAGGGGGGAGACTGTGGTAACAAGACTGTTGCTGTGGCATCAGAAGGACAAGCCAAACTTAACTCCTATAGTTTATCCTATAGAAAAACCAGGGAACAGTGCCAGCAGAGTCCAGCCAAGGACCAGAGGACAGCCATATAGGCTGCAGCCAGCCTGGGACCACAATCTAATCACAAGCCATCCTCGGTGGAGGCTTATAGTCCTGCTGCCACACTTGTCTCAAAAGACCCCCTAAAAATGTGCTACTGAGGATTAATCCTTGTTCTTCACTGTTATTTACTCAGTAAGATTGATATAAAATCTGCATCTTGTTAACAGTTCCTGATGGCTGATTAACAAATAAAAACATAAAGGCACACACACTGGGAATCAGCCATACTGGGCATTCTTGTGCCAGAGCCCATGTCGCTCTGTGCCGGTCTGCATTCCTGGACTGTGCCAACTGCATGTCAGGCGGCCACACTGCTTTAATGATGTCAGCAGTTAATCTGGCGTGTGAGTGACAGCGCTCGGGGAGGGAGGGTGGGGGGTACTGGAGGTAAATCCTGTGCATGAGTGACAGGGGGAGAGGTGGCTCCAGGTGACGAGCAGAGGGGTCACTGAATATAGGTGAATGAGGCGCACAAGCACAAACAGACATACAAAAAACACACACATACATATAATGTAAATACATTCATATATAAGGGAACATCACAGTGATGACAGGATTACACTTGGCCCCGAGGAAAACAGACGGGGCCGTGGATGTTTCTGGCGTTCTATATAGGACTGATGGTTATTAAAAAGATGTATGTCAAAGGTAAGGACACACAGCTGGGACACACAGGTGAGGCCAAGCTGAGCAGGTGAGAGAGAAGTAAACAGACTTGAAAGAAATGGCGGTTGGAATGTGACAGCAGAGCAAGGGGTCACAGATGCAGATCTAGTATCTGTTTTAAAAAAAACTCTCGTCTACATTATATGAAATGTTATCACTTCAGATCAAAAAGACTGACGGAGCTCACTGTTCTAAGTGAGAATGTAAGCAGACATGTTTGACCTACAAATTACCTGCAAGTTTAAGAGTTCAGTTTTTAATGGCATGAAGGGAATGTAGGGATTTTTTGGTTAAGTACAGAAGCAAAACCACAAGAAAGAATAGATACAACATGTGTGACAAAATTATATCAGTCAATATGGACACAACTTTTTTCACAACATCCTTAAATTACACAAAACTCCCTCAAGTGGTTAAATAGATTGAAATGGTGATAAACCTTTTTAATTCTGTCAGCAGCTTATGTAAAGTTTTAATGCAAAAGTCCTCTGAGTAATTTTTTTGGCTGTTGTATGCTGAATTGAGATGGAGATCATTAATTTTTTTTTATTTTTGGGGCTTTTTGTGCCTTTATTAGAAAGAGGAAGACAGTGGATGGACTCTGTAACAGGGATGAGAAAGTGGGGAGAGACATGCATCAAAGGGCCATAGGCCGGACTCAAACACGGTTGCCCGCGCACGTGGTGCATGCCCCAAACCCCTTGGCCATATGCGTGCCCGGAGATCATACGTGTTTTGATTATGATACCCTTATCAATACTGCTTACTGAATCCCTATCAGTACCACTACATATCCTTTTTATTTTTTGTTGGAAAGACAAAACGACTGCATTTTTAAAGTCCCTGTAAAGTGAAATCTAAACTTTGTGTCTTAACAAGCTAATTATGTAGGAATATGGTTACTGTAAACATGGGGAAACATTGAGATCTATGTGTGACTGAATTTTGGATTTAGACTGTTAGAAAGTTGATTACATCTTTCCTGGCTTGGTTTAATTTGAGCAGGGGAAATATACAAGCCCATGACATTACCAGTCTTGATGGGGAACTACACAACCTCCCTAACGCCACAATGATATAAAATCAGAGAGCAGTTCTTCTCAGTACAGTCTGTTGTTAGCTGATATCACTGCCTTCGGTGAAAGTTAACAGCCAGCTACATGAGGTATGTTTGTTCACTGTCAGGTAAATTTCCCAAATCTATCAGCCATGGCGATCTCATTAAAAGCATCATAACAGAGAGACTTGTACTAGAAAACAGTAAATTCAATCCTTAACTTCTGTCTCTCTGCTCAAACAATTATTTGAGGATATTTTGTAGGCTATATGACGCAAAATAATTATGCCATGATCACAGAAATTGTATGATTAATGGTAGGTGCATGCTGATCATCACTAAATCACCTGTTATTTAAGTACGTTATAATGAGGTAAAAAATAATTAATAATGCTTCATAAAGCTTGTTGTGTTCATTTTTAAGGTCATTTAGACGACCAGAAAGGAGAGGCTTGAAATGGTTAAACTGATTTTGAGATCAAGCAAAGATTTTTTCTCTCTCCCTCTCTCTTTTTCTTTAAATGACCAATTGATTGGTCATATGTGGGTTTTATTTCAATCAACCAAGTTTTTCTTTGGTAGCCATGTTTTCCCTAAACTTATTCTGAACTTCCACTTGCCAGGTCCCTGGTAAAATTTCTGGGTTTAGCCAGGATAAGCCTATGTGTGACCACTTCTGGAAAATTCTTCACATTCTTCACAGAAATAGGGTTTACACATGCTTGCCAGTGTTTCCTTTCACCATGTTCATTAATACTATGAATGAATCCAGGTGTACACAGCACTGATATAAAATAAAAGAAAAACTTCATAATAGTGTCAAGCTTTGTTATTTTATCACCATTTCTGCTTTGTCCTCCTTACATTGTGTCTTAATTCTGGAGTCTTTCTGACGGAGAAAGTCTCCTGTGAGGTACATTTATAACAAGAATACGAGGAAGATTTCAGGGGCAGCCTGAAAGCAAATCTTATAGAAATGATCTTCTGTGCAAGTATGCAAAAGGCTGTTTTGTTCTTACCATGGGGGTTGCTAGATCAAATCCCTCCCTGTGTATGACCTCTTGAAGTGACTTCAAGAGGGCGGAGTAGGACTCAAGCATGGTACTGAAAATAGCAAAGGATAGAGGGGTGTGGACATATTTGAGAAGAAAAACCAGAAAGAGAAAAAATGGGTTAGTTGAGACATGTAAACTGTAAATGAAACCATTTTGATAAAAGTGGGCTAAGCCAATCACCACAGTAGCTTAATCTTCTATGACTGCAGCATGTTCCTCCTGACTGTGCTTTTCTGGAGCCACTGAGGCAGACAGATGATCCATATCAAGAGATCCAATTAATTTATTTGGTTGATTAAATTACAACATGACTGGTTCTCTGTCAGCTCCCTGAGGATCTGATTGTGCAAAGACAGACAGACAGACGGACAGATCGACAGATGTAAACTCACAAACATGCACACAACAAAGATAAGTGAGGAGGGAATTAATGGGCTGATATCAAAAATTAACAGGGAACAGCATTTTGGTGTCTAATCAGGAGTAAGATGTGCACCACTGACAAAAGGCACACCATACTATCAGAGCATCATTAGAAGGATGCATTACTGCTGAGCCCTCCATGAGCCTACAGCATGGCCAACAGGAATGTTAACCCTATCTTTTACACAAGTCCCTCCACTTAAGAAGGACACACCATTGTAATGACCACTCTGTAGTGAGTCACAGTGGGCCTCTACGTCAGTTGTCAATTGAACCTGCAGGCTACAAAAGCTGATACACATGGATTGGTCACACGCCAATAGGCCTGCATAAAGAACAGTAATACGCACTTGTGTTGATTACACTTATGCCAAGTATATCCATGTACTCTATTTCAGTTATTCAGCCCAACAATGGTGCCTCCTGACCCCGCTGGGCCTAATGATAGAGCTGGTTTGGTGAAAGAGGGACACCTACCCTCCTCGGCCTCTCTGCCCATGCCCCTGCTCTGAGGTAGGGGGCTGGGATGGTTTGACATGCAATCGAGCAGGAGGTTGGCAGCCATTGTGTGGGACGCCATTGTGTTTTAGCTGCCCCCACTGAGCACCCCTCATTCAGGTACCAAAAAGGTCTAGGTGCTTAGCTACAGGGGCTAGCGCGTCGGCTAATTAGGATCATACACGAGGAAGCTTCTTTATCTGAGTGTTCCTCATTCAGTGAGGGAAGAAAGGAGGAGAGAAGGGGGGATGCTTGGTCTTAAACAACAGGATCTGTATCACCTAGAGAGCAATTTGTGCCAATTATGCCTTCAAGTGAAACGGAGCAATTTAACAGCTAGGGTATCAACATGGGGCTGTGGACACGTGCAAGGGGGAGTAGCCTGCTTAGGAGTTTGTGTGGCACATGTGCGTGTGTAATGTGCTGAGTGTGTGCGTGTCAGAATTGGGGCGGGGTTGGGGGTACAATGGTGCAGTGCAGGTGTAGCTTCCTGCTGTCAAAATGTCTGTTAGATCTATAACACATTTAAATGTAGTATCACCATGTCACTCGTACAACTAACAGTGACTCAAACTGCAGCAACATCAGTAAAGAAGATGCTTCGTTTGTTTCCTGCTGATAGGGATTTCAAAGTTCTGAACAGAGCAAATTCTGTTGACTTCATGTCAACGCTTGTAAAAATGTTGGCTTTAAACTGAACAAATCCACTACTTTTAATGTGTTTGCATGGTACTTTGTTAAACAGGTTTTGTTTGCTGATATAAAGGGAGAGGGAATCCATAAAGCCTCTTCCACATCCTCTGTGCTCCAGATTGCTGTATTTACCCAGAGTGCGTGAGTGTGCCTTCGTGTGTCCTTGTGTGTTCAGCAGCACTCTCTGAGTAAAGAGCCTGCATGACCTCTGCACCCTAAGTACACTCAACGCAGGAGAAATCAAACAGACGCGGAGCAAACAAGACCCTTATTTGAATAGACACACACAACATTTCCAAGAGGCTGAATGTCTCAGGCCACTCAGCACAGAGGGAGTATCGAATGTTAAAGACATAAAAATAAATGTATATAACTAAAAAATTAATTAACAGTTTAGTAGAAAATGTATTTATTACAATAGGAAAAAATGTGCATCCTCTATGTTACAGCTGTTGCAATACCAGAATTTTAAACTTAGATATAAGTTAAAATGAAAAATATCAACAACTGTTTTGATACAATGGCAACACAAATGTAAGTCCAAGCGTACGCATGTACAAAGCTTGTGTAGCAGATTAAACAATGGTTACATTTCCTACATCATCTGCGATATCATGGTGTTAACCAGAAGTTTATGTGTATTTTTTCAATCAGGCTGTCTTTAAAGAGCCCAATCAGGTACGGTGTCACAGTATGGTTTGGTAACCTGTCTGTGCAGTTAAAATCCAAACTGATGCGACTGCATGGGAAATAATAGGAGGTAAAAATCACACATCCCTGCTGACTTTTTCTGAACAGGCTGCTCTCAGACAGATTGTAAATGATGAATTCCGTGTTTTACATCCAGAGTATGAACTGCTGCCCTCTGGTAAGAGGTTCAGGGTTCCCCACTGTAGACTGCGCAGGTTTAAAAATTCATGTATTCCTGTGTCTATAAAGTTACTTAATAGCAGCAAATAAGGCAGAGAAGGAAATGGGCATGACTGTGATTTCTCTTGCATTACTGCACTGGTACTCTGAGATTATAATGGTATTTATGTCTTGTTTTTCTCGGGTAACTATTTATTGATACTCACTGTGTAATGTGTATGTTGTTGATTGTCGTCTGTGGGACAGCAAAGTTTATCTCAGCTTACCTTATAAAGTTATATCTAATGTCAAGTGCATAAATACACTGTCAACGATTAAGAACATAGTTTGTGCAATTTGTACAGTGGTCTTTCTTTTGCTCATAGCTAGTTTTCATTGAAAATCTAGTAGAAAATCTTTAGTATAAATTTGGTTTGGGTATTTTTCAGTATCATTGATCACTAAAATAATAGAGATTATATTGTTTTAAGTTACACTTACTGTTAAAGAATTGAACTTTTGACAACCATTCACTATAATTAAGTTTTGATTATATATATTTTTACATATATTTTTAAGATATTTAACATCTCTCTGGAGGTTTTTCTACCAAACTAACGAGGGGTCCTGTTTTTTTGGCAGCTTGAGCTTCTATGTCCAGCTTTTAATGTGGAGGTATCTTATTGTTTTTCCGTACTATGTTGAAGGAAGTGGATTATCTTGTGTTCTCCCTACAAAACTGCATTTGAATATGTTAAGAAAGGCTCTTGTTTCTTCTCTTATTATCCAGCTAATACTTTTATAATTGGTTAAAGTAAAAAAAAAAGAAAATAAATAATTAACTATCATAAAAATATTCTTCCTAAGGCACTACAATATTCTTCAGAAATCTCAACTTCCTACCTCTTAGTTGACTTTCTTTCCCATGCACCTTCTGGTTGCATGGCTTATACAGTATGAGCTCTTTAAATTCCATCGGACTGTCGGCATTGTTGCTTCACCTGTATACTGTGAACAATGCCATGTTTGCTTACTTGTATTCTGTGGATGATGTCTTATTTGCGTAACTGTGGTTTGTGGATGATGTCGTGTTCGTGCGCCTCTGCTCTGCAGATGGTGTCTCATTGGTTTCCTTTCGTTCTGTGGATGATGTCTTGTCGTTTTACCTGTGTGTGGGTGATGACTGGGTGGGATGCTCTGGAAGGTAGAAGCGGTGGCACTTGGCTGCCTGCCGAATTTCTGGCTCCATCGTCTTGGAGACGTCATAGTAGTGCCCGAACCGGCATGATGATGCCAGGGCAGTCTGTGGAGGTCAAAAAGTCAAACTCATTTAAAAACTCATGTGAATTGTATTTTCAATCATCTTTGTCCAAAGAAACAGCCAGATTTTGACATGAGTTTAACTAATTTTAGATAAGAACGAGGTAATTCTTGAAGAAAAATAATCTTATTAGTCTTGTTAATATGTTACATGAGTGTTTTTTTTACAATACTATGGTAATGCAATTGCATTGTTTATGGGTCAATCCTCAACATTCCTATAGTGGAGAAGTTAAATAACCACTACGACCACAGTCTTAATCATTTCTTCACATAAACGTCCACTTCTGGCTGTGAAAGCAAACGTGTCAGGGATGCAGGGGAAGGCGGATGTTTTCCAGCAGCTGAAAGAGAGAGTTTTAGCTCTTCTTTCTCAGTAAAACTGGGGATTCCATTGTTAGAGGGGCCCTTAATCTACTCCTAATCTGGATTAGGGCCCCCGGTGTGTCCCTCTCCTGGCAGGACGAGGGGGTCAGCAGGGCAGGGGGGTCAGGGGCTCATCTTCTCTTTGTGAGCATGGCAACCCGCTTAGCGTTCCATCCCCGCCCTGATGGCCTCACCTTTGATCTGATGTCTTCATCGAGAGAGCAACACAGTGGGCTCTGCCAGCAGAGGTGTGTGTAAGGGGAAAGTAAGCGTTGACTCTGGGGGTGAATTTGGGATGCAAATCCTCTGGTGGGGGCTTACTAGTGGTTTGTAAAGACGATTTTACAGAGGAAGGGGGAGAGGTGAGGAAAGGACACAGATATAAAGAAGTTTCCAGGGAGAGAGAAAGAAGGAGAGGATCCCTAGGGATACACTGTGTGCTGTTAATCCACATAGCGATATGGATTATAGACAGAAGGGGGGAGACTACAGAGAAGTAGAAGGGGAGGGTCAGCTCTCAAAACGGAAGAAAGAGTGTAGGGCTGCCGACCCTAGCAGGGGGAAAGGCAGGGATTTGGGGAAGACAGAGGCGCAGGTCTGGGTCATAGGGTTGAGCGAGCAGACATGTCAATGCACAGACTGCAAAGTACTCTTGTTTCCCAGGCTAAGCAGGGGTGCAGGCGTGTGTGTATTTGTGTATATGTGAGTTGGGGACCAGTGAAAAGCCTACCTATTGCCAGCTAAGTGTGAGTAATCTGGTCCAGCTCTGAAAGGAGAGGCTGAGGCCTCATTCACTCCACAAAGGAGTTTAGAAGCTCATGGATTTAGTGGTGGAGACAATTGCCAAACCACAAGGGCCAGAGAGCCATGGCTGGTCTTTCTCATACTATCCTTAGCAGAAGTATACCAACACAAGTTGGTATTGCATGGTTCACTCAGTTACATACATATTTTGATTCCATTATAATAACAGACAAGTGAAGTTGTCAGGTGGGCTGATTACCTGTACTTTTGGCAGATTCTGATAGCGCCAAGCAATCTTCATAGAATCCAGACTGTCCTGAGGTTCAGTAGACAGTCTGGGCTGCTCCGCAGGCTTGTGGACAGCAACATCATCCAAGATAGGAGCTGGGAGTTCCTACACAAAATGATACACAAAATAGGATAAAATAAGTTGATGGTAGATGGTCAGAGAGACATTTCATGATCCCTTACAAGATAATGTCATATAGATTGTCTCATTTTAAAGGAGTCTTCTTCACCAGAAAATAATGGAAAAAAGTTTATGGGTCAGCTTTTGGGAGTAACTTGAATTCTAAACTTTTAAGTTGATATAAAAATGGCTAGAAAACTATGGGTTAAAAATCAAGAGGAATCTTTTTTGCCTTGTGTAATCTAACAAAACCATCACAGTGTGAGAGAGAGAGAGAGATTATTGCTCTGGCACTACTGCTGAGAGATGACTGATCCTTACAACTCTGTGACCTTGAATGACACACAACATCCAGAGTCAGACCAAAACTGGAAATGAAACAAGCAAAACTGAGTCATTTTCCAGAGCTGAACAGTAGAGGATTTGTAAAACTCAGACCAACATGCATAATAAAAAACAAATGAGAGCTCTGCCAGATAAAACCTAGTTCTTGCACTGTACGACAAACACATATTTCTAAAATGGGGCAAGTCTAGCCTGATGATTGATAAGCTGAGGCAAGTTAATGTAGGTTTAAAGTTCTGCAGTCTGTGTACATAAGCACATTTTTTTCTTTCAACTGATTCCTTCCAATAAGCTGGTGGCTTGTGTGTTAACATGCTGCATAAACTACAACCTTAGCATCAGAAGATTAGCATACTGTGAATGTAGCTGGGGAAACACTAAATGATTTGATATATTCCCATTGGGAATCCCCCTCTTTTAATAAGTCTTTGATATGTAAAGAGAGGGTGAGGCTGTGACCCCTCCCACTATCAATCAGTGGTAGAGAGGCCCCCCTCCTGTATGATGGGTGGCAGTCAGCTTCTTGGACTATGGTCCTCTTCACAAAGTGATGCATCGGGAAACATTTCAACAATGCCACAACCATGCCACCGTCGACCTCTCAGACACCCCCACTGACCCTGACACATCTTGAGGAAAGCTGTGTGCCTACAATACCTGCTAAATCATGGCTTGGATCAGACACAAGACTGTACGGCATTTGGTTGGTTAAAATCCTGTGACCAAAAAAACTCTTTATAAAAGTGGGCAAAATATTTCAAACATCTTTTGACTTATTGAAGTAAACAAAAGTTTTTCAAAATGCATCTCTGACAATATAAAGTGGAAGAAAATATACATTTGCAGCTATTTTAGCTTATTTGTGGATGCATTGTCAGAAGCTGTTGTGTAGATAAACATGCAATTTGCAGAATAACACATTTACTTCAGAAGAGCTTAGAGAACAGAAGGCACCTCCTTTCATACCTGTAAAATGTCATCTGGGTTATCCTGAGCAGCCGCCACAAAAAGTTCATGTCGACATACGACGCCCTCTGCCAGGAAGTACTTTAAGATCATACGAGAGAAGCTATCATATCGGTCCTCCTCTAAGAAGAAAGAAAAAGCATGAACAGTCACTTTTTGAGCATGAGTGAAAAAGTGCAACAGACATCAACACCTAGAAACTGCCATCTAATGCCATACACACTGTCTGCTAGGCCAAAGGAAAAGATATAGTAGTAAAATATGAAACATGTATCAACCTGAAGTCTATGTTGTTTCATTCAAGATAGATGTCAACGCTCATGACTGCATCAGCCTCACTGACTGTAATTGATGTAAGGACCACATTCAGGTTAACTTTTGTGGAGAAACAGCTGAGGTGGCATAGAATCATAGGAGCTTCAGTGTGATGTAAGTATCAGAGCAGAAATGACATATCCAGTTCTCTTGTTAAGGTCTCTACAATATTTCTGTCCACTTTCACCCATCATATCCCTTACTGGCAGCGGAGGTGAGAGGGAGACACCTGTCGTAACTATGCACCTGACCCCTCCCCCAGCCCGCAAAGATAAACAAGCTGTCGGACAACTGACAGGAGGAGGCAGAGGTAGGATGAGATAGTGAATGTCTGCAAAATGATTCCCGACATGTGGTTTGCTTGAATCTTGCTGCTTTTTGTATGACTTCTGAGGGCAATGGCATCCTTTTATTATGTGGCTAGTGGCATCCACATCAGGTGTATTTATTTTCATAAAAGTAGGTTAAAAACAGAAAAGTTGTTTAGTGTAAGTATGTGACAGTAACAGGTTTTAAACTGTGATATGATACCAGTAAAAATTATAATCATGTTTTGATACCACGGCAGCAAAATAAAGGCTTTCTTGGCACACAGTATTATAAAACTATACCGCAATTGTTTTTTAAATTAATTTTCAAAAATACAGACTCATACATATTGTCTAAATTACACAAATATGTTGGCTATGCATTTGTGTAATTTAGAAAATGTTATCTCTTTCACTTCAGCAGCTTTTCTGTTAAGAATATGGCTATAGATCTGTATTTTTCTTTAAAAGTTTTGGTACTTTTTATATTTTCAATGACTAATGACACATAATATATTGTTTCAATTCACATGTTACTGAAAAAAACATCATAAAGTATTAAAAATTTAATTTCTTAGTTACAATCTCATTTAGAGGAAAACTCCAGGAATGATCTGAACTGGCATACAATTCTAACATTCTGCATACTTCCCCAAACGTAGCTTTTCTCAGAATACACAAAAGCAGTCGCCTGGTCATTTCATACCCCAGACCCACAAAAAAGCCTGTATCATCACCATGAACACCCCCTAACAGGACACATAACTTTCCCCAGCATGCCACTGCTGCTTCCTGTCACAATCATCATTTTGTAAAGATTTCATAGGCCTCTCCACACAATGACACAAGGACAAAGGCAGCACTGACAGTTAAAGGTAATGGGCATACAGCTGACAGCTTGGGAATGACATCCTGACGTGTCATCCTCAAACATCCAGAGAATTCCCCCCTCCCACGTTCCTGGTCTATGTCCTCACCTACGGGCTCAGGATGGCCCAGGAAATTCCATGGCTCTTCAATTTGTTGTCGGTGGGGCTCCCTGTTCTCTTATTGATGGGTTTCTAGGTCAGCAGGCCTTTGTGGCTTTCAGCAGGCCCCACAAAGACTCCCAGATGGGCCCTCTCAAGATGGGGCCTATTGTGGCTGTGTTTCTATGGGAGCCTTACAAATGGAACCTCCAGGAGTCATTAGGCTGTTGAGGCGGGGGGTAAGGGAGGGGGCGGGAGGTGGAGGGGGATATACGAGCAACAGGGGGTGGGGGACGGTCATATCTTTGAGGTGGATCAGTCACTCTGGACAGTCATGGGATGAATTTTTTTTTTGCTTACTCTGACTAAGGTTTGGTAAAGGGGAGGGAGGACCTTGTCTTGATTCAAACAAGGGAGTGGAAGTCTTGAATCATATCCACTAATGCTGAAGGGGGAGGAGCGAAATATCTGGGTCAGAGTGCTTCCCCCATGTATGATTCTCTGGTCTATGTGGTTTTATATATGTATATTTTACAGCTGAACAGCTCATATCTTTTAGGGCATATAATGGGAATATGGAGAAAAAGCGGCAATTAACAAAACCCTAAGATTCTGAATTATAATTAGCATTACGGATGTAGTTACAAATGTAATAGAAAGGCAGTTATAATATAGGTAATATGGGTCAAATGCTAATAAGCAGCATTTGTCAAGCCTTAGTCTTGTGTAAGTCAGACATATCTCTATTTTTCAGTTTCAAATGATTAGCAGTATTAGTCTAGAGATTTTCTAGTAGAAGTAAAGTACAAGGTGAAAAAAGACATTTTACATGGATGACTCAGACATTTGTGCACAGGTGAACTTACCTTGCTTTTAAAACCTTTACTGAGCCCTTTTACATGTTTGTATTACTGCACTTTCAAAGTTTCACTTCATTTTTTAAACCTTTGTTTCTATATGTTGTGTTTTATACTGATTTGCTTAAAAACCCTCTCCTGTCACACTAAAACATTTTTAACCAATGGTAATTTCAATCCAATGTAATATCCTCAACATTTACAAAAGTACTTCTATTTGTGATGGTTACTTCAACATTGCATGTTTCATGTTAAGAGTAGTGCCTTAAATGCCTTAACTCTCAATAATATTTCCTTTTTTCCAAACTTCCATGTAAATGTCATCTTTGTGCTCTAGAGAGACAGCCACTACTGCGTACCTCCCATAATGCATCAATAAGCCTTCACACACAACTCACCAGCAGTGATTACAGATTATCAGGAGATGTTATCTGAGCAATCGTCTTCAACATACTGCTGATAAATGCTATCCAAATGGCAGGAAAAACAAAAAATCACTGTGCAACATGGGACAGGTTGGGATGAAAATCCTTACTGCGTTTGTACTGTCACTCTGTGGGAAACTCCATGGCAACATCAACACATAAACAACGACACTTAGGACATTAATACTGTGAAATAATCCCTTCTCAAAAACTGACAATCACACCATGCACCTTTCAGGAACACCAATTGCATGAGTGTCTTTTTCATCTGCACTATATTATTTTGTCAAATACTCATTTATATGCAATTATTCCCTGTATTTATTTATTTTCTGTATATTTGTTGTCCGTGTTGTTCTCAGTTACTCATAACTTCTCAGATGGTACTCATAATATCTATATTTACCTTACATTGCTTGTAATTTATTGTAATAATCTATCCATACTGTGTTCATATTTTTACCTCTGCCAAGGAGGTTATGTGATCAGGTGGGTTTGTTTGGTTGTTTGTTAGCAACATAACTCAAAAAGTCCTGTACGGATTTTCATGAAATTTCCAGAAAATGTCAGAAATGGCATAAGGAAGAACTGATTAGATTTTGGGACTGATCCGGATTACTGTCTGGATCCAGGAATTTTTTAAAGGATTCTGTACTATTGGGAGATAGGGCTAATGGCGGAGGTCTGCACTGTTACCACTTTACACCAGGAGATGGGGGACATGAGTAACTTATTCAAAGTTTTGGAGTTATAGAGTTTGAAAGACGCACGCCTGGTCGAGGAGACAAGTCGGAGCGTAACAGAGAGAAAGACAGCGAATTGTAGCGAGAATACTCACAATGCTGGGAGGAATAGAGGAATATTCACCCTCTGCCATGACTTCCACATGTAGCGAAGCCAATGCTTTGCCTCACCCTGTCTCCACCCCACCGCGGAGGGAGTAATCGGCGAATTAGATTTTAGGAGTGATCTGGATCATCATCTGGATCCAGGAAAGTTTTTAAAGGATTCTTCGCTATTGGGAGATAGGGCTGATGGTGGAGGTCTGCGCTCTCTGAGTGCTTTTCTAGTTATTTATTCATTCAAGACAGATTCTGTAACTTCACCTCTAAGTATCCTGCTTCTTCTGTTATTTCATTGGCCTGAAAGTGTTAGAAAGTGTTCTTGTTCACATATAAATATCTTTCATATTTTTCTGCCTACTTTGTGCACATTCTGAACCACAGAGCTGTTTTCTCTGGGGTGTTTTTAGATTTCTGTTGTTTTTACTGCCTTTGTTATGTGTATAATGGAACAGCTCAAACTTCAATTTCCTTCGGGATCAATAAAGTATCCATCCATCCATCCATCCATCCATCCATCCATCTAGGAAAACAAGATAATTTCATTATAATCTAAGTTTATCTGATCTTGTCCAGAGTCAATGCAGCCATCTAGCAGCAGATTTGAGAGTGCTTCATGCTTCTGCCTGTTGGTAAACTTTATGAAGTTGCTGATTTCCTTTCTCAACAGGACTTGGCACCTGCCCACAGTGAAGCCAAAACTAAACGTAACTGGTTTGCTTGACCATGGTAGAACCCAGGCTTCATAACACCCCAGCAGTGTCACAGACTTCAGGCTCCATATCACTCACACTGATGCAGTAAAAAGGAGCCCTGGCCACTCCAATGAATGTATAAATGACCATACTTTTCAGAAGGTTGACATTTCTGTATAATAGAACCCTTTTAGTATTGTTAGGTTGCATTATTTTGTGATATTGGATTTTGTTTTTATATGTAAGCCATATTGGCAAGATTTAAGCAACAAAGGCTTGAGGTCTTTCACGTTCTGTGTCATGACTCTTCACTATAGAATATTTTTGCATTTTGAATTAAATTTTGGGGAAAAAAAACTTTATTACAATATTCTAATTATTAAAGATGCACCTGCCATAATATCAAAGCACAGTTTGCTGAGTCCAGTTCTCATTTTATAGGTTGAGTATTTATGTTGCTTAACTGAATTAGAAATACAGGAAATATAGTTATAGTAAGGAAATTGTTAATTACAAAATATTCAAAAAGACTCTCTTATCAAAAGCTGCTGTAGCCCAATCAGTAGGGATTTAGGTTGGGTTGGGTTCAGGGGGTTCAAGTCCCAGGGTAGACCAAGTATGGGAATTAACCGTGGTTGCTGGAGAGATGCCAGTTCTTTTTCCAAGTACTGTATAGCTGCCCTTGAGCAAAGCACTGAACCCCAACTGCTAGGGCATCCTGTGTGTGCAGCCTCTCCATCAGTGCATGACCACGGGTCCTGTGGTCAGTATTTGGGGCCTAATGATTGTGAAAAGAAATCATCTAAATAACAGTGTGCAATCCTGAATCTCCTAGCACAATATAGACACAATTTTTATGCCTTGTCTGTGAATCAGTTAAAAAATAGGCCATTATTTATTGGATCTTGCCTTAGACTTTCAGAGTTTTGTTTATATAATGTCATGACAGTTCTTTTTCAGTGTAATGCATTTGACAAACATTCAACATAACCTTGATAGCACAAGTAACTATGATTACTTACCTTGACAAATGTATTCCTTTTACAATAATATCAGAAGCAAGCTCACCACTGAAATGATTCTTATTGTTAGTGAAAATCAAAGTATTTCCAAAGTTAATTATGTCAAGACATAAAGCCAAGGAGTCATTACGGGTCCAATTCATTAAAGTAAAAGCACATTTACGTAAACGAAAGGAACGAGACCATACATGCCTGACATAATAAGAGCTGGAAAGCTTTGTTCCTTCTCTTACAAAAACACAAGAGATGAGAGATCTTCAGACAGCAGCCATACTGGCCTGATCCCCCTCTGGTTGACAAATACGGATGGACAGCTCAAGACACTTCAAAGGCAGACAACGACCAGTCTGATAATTTTATGTCTGAGTCTCACAAACAGGCCATCACAGCTAAAGGGGCAGACTGTAGGAGACGACTGCCTGAAACCAACACAAACAAACACACGCTCCAAAACTCCCCCTCCATCCCACCCACCCACACAACAAACCAGACAGCACAGTGCGTACGCACACACACGCACATCGCTCTTTCACAGACAAACACAAGAGAGCTCACACACGCATTTCACCTTTACTGTGTCTCTCATTACCAGATGAAACCAACCGTACATTGATTCACAAAATGGAAGGGAAGAACGCATTAGTGTATAATCACTGACTCCTGCATCGATTGGGGGGGTGAATTAAAGGGCAAAGCAATATCATCAGTTGGTATAGGCCTTTGCTACACACAAATTACAGCTTCAAGGGGAAACAAGACTACCTTAACCTTACTGTCTACCAGTGCATATAGCCAGGCCTATGATGAATGATAATAACAATAATAATACAGTGAAAGACATTTATGTCTCGACAAATCCACTTGCTTTGAATGTACACCCGAAAAACTCTTATAACACATCTGCAGATGAGCATATTAATTAAGGATCAAAGTAGAAGTGTGAACACCTGGGAATGTAACAAGAGACCTCCAGGTCATCAGTCTATTTGCCATTTGCTAGACAGAGACATGCTAACCACAAAGAGCTGAGAACAGACAGACAGGATCATTATTTGTGGCATGCTGAAGAGTGTCACTGATTTTAGTTTAGTGAATACATTTGAAATGCTGAACATACATTTTAGCAATATGTAGATGCAGTGTCAGCAAATTTTATTAAAAAAAAAAATCAGGAGAGTTGCAAAAAGAAATCACAAAGTTGAAGACTAATTTTACAGGAGAGGGTGATAATTAAACATCTTCCCAGAATAAAAGTATTAAACATAACATGTCTCTTCAAGATCAGATTAAAGGTTAGTGCTTGTAACTTTTCTACAATTACTCAGTCAGAGAAAACATAGAGCAAAGCTTCAGACTGCTTTAAATATACTTATCAAACAAGCTCATGATGCCTGAAGCTCAACTGTAACTAGACTGTTGTTGTGCAGTATTTTGTGTAACTTTAGTCACAGACTCTCATTTCCCCATAAGCTATGTTACATGTTGTATGTTATTGAATGTTAGAGTACATATATATATATAATAATCTCTGAAGTACGTAAACATTTGTGTATTTGGGGACACTGATGGCCTAGTGCAGTGGTTTTCAGCCTTTTCTTGCCCAAAATCAAGTCAAAATTTCAAGGCACACCATGTCCACAAATACACACTAGTCTCCTAGACTTGCCTCTAGGCACGCTAGTGTGCCTCGCCACTCCATTTGAGAATCACTGGCCTCATGGATACGTTGGGTCCCATTCAGAGGCTTTAGTCTTCAAAGTGGGGAGCCCATTCAGGTCCAACTTGTGTCCCTTTTCCACATGTCATTACCAACATCCTCTCCTAGATTGTTATTTATGGCCCTATTAGCATAAAGGAAAAATTCCCCCAATAAAATGTTTTTTAAAATGATGTAACTGAACTAGAAAAAGTCTGCAGGGACCCTGTGCTGCTGTAATGAAGACAATAATCCAACCAATAAAATCAGCACCTGCTTTGATCAGTTCTAAGTAGCATCTAATAAAGGATGTTAATATTTGCATTAAAAGTGTTCAACCTGAAAAAAATGCAAAGCTCACCTATGAGAAGTACTGTTCCAACCGCCAGCCCACCTCCTGTTTGTGGAGACAAAAACAAACAATAATATCAGATACTTAAAAATATTTGTTTTAATCTCTTATTATATTCGACCCACTTATAGTCTCCCTTCAGCTGGCTGCCATTTTATGTATTTTCTCTTGCAGACCCAACAGCTGAGCTTCATCAATGTAAGATTTAAAAAGCAGACATCCTGCCATGCTAAAGGATGTTTACCAATGTCACTAATGATGGCTTTGTTATATTCACGTTATAAATGCACAATGTATGATATCAGTGTCAGTGTCTACTGACACAGCCAACAAATTGCCAATACACATTGGCAGAATGTCGGAGTAAAGTTCTTTGCACACTAATTCCATTTTTTCCCTCAGAAATTGCCACATGTCATAAAAGACATGTGATCGTATGCTGTGTCAATCATGCTTGCACATTGACTGAAACTTTTGTCCATCATTTTTTCAGTTGTTTGCATTTTTCTCACCCATCAAAGTCATTTAAAGGGTTATTGGCTATTCAGGACAAATGCTGCCACTCCTTTTCTCTCACCCTCTCTCTCTCCATCCTATATATGTGGAGATCTCTGTCAGGAGTTGATGGTTCTGGTGTTTTCTTTTTTCTTTTTCAAGCAGTGAAAGAGCTACAAAATCATCTTCACAGTACAAGAAAATTTAACTCATACTGTGAATTTTCACAATTAACAAAAGCCTCAGTGCATCTGATCTGTGTGTGGGTATGGATGTTTCTTTATCAGATTACAGATCCGCCAAATGCATCAGAAAATTGTGCCAAGACCTTACGTTTGAGCAGTTAAAAGCAGAATCAATGCACCTACCTCAGCGGAAGGTCTTTTCTATATTACCCTTCTCTCTCAAACTTTAAAGTGTGTTTTAAGGACTGGGGTTTTAGCTCTTGACTTCAGCTAGTTTGATGTTTTCTACTTTGTTTAATTAGAATTATTAATTTTGCATACAGGTCAATTCTAGTACACGAGACGAGGTGCTTCTTACAATAAAAAAGTTATGTATGTTTCAGCTACAATGAGTTAGAAAATATCAGATAGCATGGAAGCATCCCATGATAGTTTAAAATGAAACTTAAGCAAAGCAACTTGGAAAGAGGCAGCCAAAAGTAAGAATCCCTATTTTTGTACCTTTTTATTGTTTGACAATCAGTGATTTGTCTGGGTGGCAGCATAGATAAACTATTATACGTGAGGTCTTAACAGGTTACTGAGAGAATAGGAACATGATGTTTAAGACACTGCCAACGGGCTGTGCATTCACTTGCAATATGAGTATTTACAATAAACACATGCTAAAAGTCTGAATTCATGGTACAAAATAAGCAATAATTGAGCAAACAAGCAACGCACTCTCAGTATAATGTGTACGGATACCTGTTGGACAGCAGCCTGGGAATGACGCTCAAAACATTTTGATGCAGTCAAATGTTGAAGCTAAATTTAGTAAAAGGTACTCTCAGATTCATTTGTGCCAATTTGTGGTGAAAAAAAGCTTTGTATTTATCTTGGGTTCAGGAGAAAAATGTTGCAAACAAAAGTATTGTGTAAAAGATGATGAACAGTAAATGCACAACTGTGAATTGTAGCAAAAATACCCTTATTTGTAAAGTCACAAGTCATATTACTAACCCAATATTTCACAATGCCATTGTATATTTCTAGGCCTAGTTGCCACACCTGAAAATATTGCTTAGTAGTAACACTAAGCACATTGTACATAATGCTTTGAGATTAAATTAACAAGTAACCATTGACCCTTGACAAAAACAGGTTCATATACAAAGCAATCATAATTATGTGTCTATTTCAGCACAAAAAGGGCCAAGGGATATTTATTAAGAACTGCAATTTTTGTGCTTTAAAAATAAAACAGACAGAGGATCAGGCTTAGTTTTTTTTAAAAATTATCTTATAAACTCATTAACATTTTTTTCTTTACTATATAAAAATGTAAGACTGACAACAGAGGAATAAAGACCAGTAGATTTCATCCCCTTTTGTTTTAAAACAAATGTCAATTCTGGATTAAAATTTGTTATATAATATTATGCCTGAATCATCAGTAATGACAGCCTCTTGTACTTTGGGTTGATCCTCTGATATTTACACATGGCATGCCATTCTAGTCAGACACTTTTAAAGTTAGAGTTGTAACATGAAAATACGTTCTGATTTAACAAGTATATGGGCTTAGTTGGTCCTTAAAGTATTTATTAAACAGTTTGGAAAGCTACATTTCTAACATGACCTTCAGAAGAGAAAAGTCTTTAAGAAAACCTCAGACATACTTCCAGTCTTGGGTGAACGGAATAGCAGTGTTAATTTGCCATTATGCTGAATGAAAATGTTCGGATAAACAAGCCTGAGCATTACAGTATATCATGACGTAACCTCAGTTTCCCCTTTTAGTACAGCTAGCATTGTTCTGATAACGCTATAAGCATTTTGTTAATCTCTGACAAACGCATGACTATATTATTTTGTTTTTAGCCTCTGCTAGTGAAGCTGACAGTGCACTGATAAACAGTGTTAGCCTGTATAGCTGTTAGCTACTTGTGCGCTGCCATTGGCTCTCAATAGTTTACTGACCGAGCAGATAGTCGAGTGAGGTCACGCCGGTCGAAACTAACAGTTGTCCATTTTGAACCGACGGTCTGGTACCAGGAATAGAAATTAATTTACTCCTTGTTTTCTTCTGGAAACTCGTTACTGGTGGTTTTCCCACACCGCTCATGGGAGCCGCCATACTGTTTGTAATGTAGTGACGCCTTTTGATATTTTGAAGTTGCTGTCCAATCACGTAGGACT
This sequence comes from Cheilinus undulatus, assembly GCF_018320785.1. Classification (NCBI taxonomy): domain Eukaryota; kingdom Metazoa; phylum Chordata; class Actinopteri; order Labriformes; family Labridae; genus Cheilinus; species Cheilinus undulatus. The sequence continues at coordinate 17,737,200 of NC_054865.1, forward strand.
CCGAACGTGTTCGACCAATGAGAGCAGCGTTTGTTGCGGGGTCGTGTGTACGCGTGGGACTGTCAGAAAGGAAGCACTGAATCTCAGCCAGAAGGTAAGCAAAGCTCTTCCCATTAACGAAAGTCTCTCTTTGAATATTTATCCGTAAACATAAGCATATGTTTTTAATGTACTTGGCACTGGTCAGCAGCTGCTACATGCTTCAAACAGTCACTTAAACCCCAACACCAAGCCGCTATGACCTTGTTGGTGCATAACATTTCAGAGCAAGAATACCGTTTGACAGACTCAAGTCCTTCAAATCAGTTCTTGTAATACAGTCATAGTGGAATTACCAAGCACAATTACTATTTTCATAGATGCCATATGACGGTTAAAGAGGCTGCACGCACAAATTTATGTTGACGCTAACACAGGGAGTGAGAATGACGGGTTGTCACGTAAAAAAGGGTTCTGTTAAAATGAATGGCGAGAACATTATACAGGCCTTTTCTTCAGTTCAAATTTAGTAGTTTAATACCCGTAATAAAATGAAATAAATACTTTAATTGCATACATTACCAAAAGTGCCACTCGGTTTTCGAAATGTATTTTGAAACTGTGCACATTCACTGGCGTTTTTATGTCTTCATGGACATTAAGATGAGTAGAGGGCCCTGTTGCTCACACTAATACACTTCTTATATACCTATACTCTGAAAATAGATAGATAGATAGATAGATAGATAGATAGATGGACTTTTATACATTCTGCTGAGATTTAAGGCTGGTATGTGATATACATTGCATTCAGAAAGTATTCAGACCCCCTTCACTTCTCCCATTTTTTTTATGTTACAGCCCGATGTCGAAAAAACTGAGCAGGCAGGGGAGTGGGGCCTTTGCTATGGCCTTGAGTGACCATCTGATTCTCCCTCACCTGTCCTACTCAGACCCTCCTCCCCCAGTTGCTCAGTTTGCCCAGTTGACCAGCTCCTGGAAGAGTCCTGGTTGTGCCAAACTTCCTCCATTTGAGAATTATGGAGGCCACTGTACTCCTTGGAACTTTCAGTGCAACAGTTTTTTTGTAGCTTTGCCCAGATCTGTGCCTTATAATAATCCAGTCCTTTGACCTCATGGCTTGGTTTATGCTCTGATATCATTGTCAGCTGTGAGGCCTTCCATAGAGAGGTGTGTGCCTTTCCAAACCATGTCCAATCAACTTAATTACCACAGGTGAACTCCAATTAAGGTGTAGGAACATATAAGCAGTGATCCAGAGAACTAGGAGGAACCTGAGCTAAATTTGAAGTCTTTTGCAAAGGGTCTGAATACTGACATAAATCTGATATTTTAATTTAATTTTCAATAAATTAGCAAATATTTCTAAAATTCCATTTTCACTTTGTCATTAAGGGGTACTGAGTAAAGATTAATGAGAGAAAAAAATATAATTTTAATAACTATAGCATGAGGCTGCAACATAACAAAATTGAAAAAAGTGAAGGGGGTCTAAATACTTTATGAATTTAATGCATACTGCAGATATATCAGCCTTAAATATGATAAAAAAAAGGTACATATCTGTAGATACCATTATTATGCTGATAATACCATGCATCTTTTATATAAACACATATTAAACACTGAACTTAAAGCTTCATATTACTTCACCATAACATATCACATGGACATGAGACAAAAACACTAAGTCTACAAAAAATAAAATATCTCACCACGGAGTGACAGTGAAATTGAAAAGAAAGGCAGCGACATGTGCTGCATATTCACTGCATATGTATCAAAGGCCTATTTCTTAAGGTGCATGTGCCGTGAACCATGGCATGTCACAAGAGGGCTTGCACCATGTACCACTCACCTGTCACATCAGTGCAATCTTCCATCTCTGTGACACATTATGTTAATTAATACCAGTGTTCTTACTTTATGATATATGTTCATTTAACTGCTGTGAATGTGAACTTTGTCTTTATTTACAGTGTAGATGCAAAACAGTGATTTTACTAAAGCAATGTATACTTTTCTGTGTTTCATTTTCAAAGCTAACAAAGTTAATTAGCCACCGTAACCATGCAGAATAACCGATATATGACAGAATATGCACCATAGCGGTGGAGGATGGCACTGATATAACAGAGCAGTACATGGCGTAGGCCCCCTTATGCCATGCCATCACCCGCTGATGCATAAATGCTGACAGCATTTATGCTGCTTAAACAACATATGCCACTGTCCATTCAGTAGCATGCTAGATACAACTTCTCCATCTCTGAGCTGAATGAATAGCTTCACTTATTATCCCTTTATTGAATACTATTTGGTCCAAATATAGAATATAATAGAACGATATATTCCCTCCCAAAGGATGGCCTTGGTAAAGTAACCTCGAGGTCACTCTTAGTCTTATGTAATGTGATATAATGTGATAAATAAACAAATAATGTAGTAAATAGGTCATTGACTGGAAATGGCTAATTTTCTTCCCTTCTATTCATCTGTATGTCACTACATTCACCACATCTAGGTTAAAGGGCTCATCAGGTGAAAAGGTCAAAGCTGGATCACTCGTGGCACAGCTTGCACACACTAAGAAGTCACTGTTTGCAGTGCTCCCTACAGCATATTTGACTATGCTTGCAGTTAAAAATCTGCAATAAAGCAATGGCTATAAACTGATCATGCCAACACAACATTTTCTGGAGCAAATCTACTGTTTCAACTTCAACAGTGTCTAGCATTTTTCTTCATTAGTTAGACAAAAATAGCACAGATGTGTCTTAAGGAGCTACAACCAAACAAGACAATCAAAGGAAAGATTATTTTTCCTATGTAGTTAAATTCCTGTCACACTACAGATTGAGAAAAAAAACAATCAGTCTGTGTTTAAAGTTTTCATGGCTGAGATTCATTTTGAGTTTTATGTTTATGATTTAAAATAAGGTGAGAGTGTAGATTATTTTCCAGACTACAGTTCTATTAATGATAGTATAACATACTTTTAATATCAAGAAAATTGGTTCACATACCAGCATCATCTTATAGTATAAAAGCTAATACTGCAAATAGGGAAGGAATAAACTTCTGCCAAATAGAAAAGATTAAAAAGAAGTTTATCTCCTATCAAATTAAGATTGAGTAATTAATTATAAAGCATGACTACATTCACGTAATAAATTCTATATTTATTTTTGTAGGTACCACCAGCTGAGTGTTTACACTTCTAAATTGTTCCACCTCGACTAGAGACGTGTCAGACAGAAATATTGAGTGTCTGGTTGAGCTGTTAAGTGAACTACCAGAGTGGCATGTGAGGGACAAAACTTGACATTAGACCCTGATTTCCACTGAAAATAAATATCTTGTGTGTGTCTTTTATGCTGAAGATTTGAAAACTAACAGAAGAACAAAAAATCCTTGAACTCATGAGGTTCAGTCCTAAATTTAGGATGTAATGCAGCAATGTGCTTAATAAGGATGTTATGACACTTTGATATTAGGGATGCACAATAGTGGATATTTGCTGATATGCTGACATTTCCAAACTTTTATTTTCCAATACTGATATTAGTGTATTTCCTTTTTGTTTGTTTGGAGAGAACACCAAGTCTCACCTGCACTAGGTTCAATCTGTTCTTATTGTGACAGTCTATTTAGAAACAGATTTAAAAAAGACAAACAACTTTTGTTGTTTGTCAACTACAGACAGTCAGTAATAAAAACTGGAAAGTCATTTAACACTGCTATCATACTGGTAATATAATGTGTTCTTGAAATACAATAAATATATACACAAATAATATAAAAATAAATTGATTTGACACAAATGTATATTATAATACATTATTTTTTTTTAACAAGGATGTAGGTCATTGACATGACATGCATATTTGTGTGTCTGAGTCAATTATTTCCATTTTAAAAAATTAATCACTTTGTGGCAATTTGTTCTACAAATTGCCACAAAGTGGCTTTGTTTGAATACATTTTTAGTATGTATGTGAAAAATATATTTACTTTTATATTTTGGCATCTCAAACCCTAAAAATGTCAGGTACCGCGACCATCTGAGTAGTAGAACAGATTATTGACACTATTAAAAATGACATTTTCATTGTGAGAAGTTCCAATCAGAATGCTTTGACATGGTTGAAATCTTCCAAATAAACAAATGTTAATAAAATATATCATTTAGGCTCATCTAAAACCTTTGTCCCTGAATTTGTAAGTTCTTAACTGTCATTGCACATAATAGCACTTTAACTACCAGGTGGTGCAACAAATGTTAAACTAAAATGTATTTATCATTAAACTCTTGATTTTATTTTCTAAAATAAATGTGTCCACCGTTTAACCAGAACAAAACTAACAACATATGCCAAAGTATTTGTGTTTATTTGAAATTAGTTGTAAATATCTGGTGGTGTAACCAGTGTTTCAGGTCATAAAACTGCAAGAAGTGCTATGATACTATGATACTACTGGGTGCACTTTCAATGTCAGGTGGTATAAAAAAGGTAAGACATTTGACTTTACTATGAAACTCTTGCTCTTTTAGAGATATATTTCTCCACTAACAACATGCGTCTGAGTATTTGCCTGTTAAATTTATAATGAGTTGCAAATGTCAGGTGGCACCACCTGCATTTCAGGTGGTACAACCGCAAATGAATGAAGCCTTCCATGTCATTGACCCATGTTTGAAAGATCTTCCCTTCAAGAACTGTAGAGTTATTTATTCAACCAAGGATTTGTTTTAAATAGCTTCGATTGCAGTCAGTTTTTATTAAAAATAAAAAAAAATCACATCTTTAAAAAATTTTTATTTGACACTCAACTTCTGCATCTTGACTTCAGCTGGTGGATCTTTATGGAATTATTAGGATGGAAGCAAGCTGATAGAAAGTAGCCTTTCCAGCTCTGTTCATGTTGCGAGATATCCCAGAGAACCACAAAGTATGACCCGTCTGATTGTCTTACCCTTATATTCTTACCTAGCTGAACAATGAAGTAAACAATGCATCAGTTAGAGGTGGAGTAAGGCGGGTCATCTATCATTGTAGTCCTTGGAAAAAATTTGCAGGATACCACAGAATGATGTGCAGCAGAGAGGACTGAGAAATGGTGTTCTTTATAGACACTTAAAAAATAAGTGGATATATGCTATTCTACACTAGGGCTGAACGATTTTGGAAAATAGTTTGATTGCATTTTTTTTCTCCAATATTGCAGTTGCGATTTGGTATGTGATTATTCCTTAACTCTCTTTTATTCCTAAACAAGGGCTGAAAGATTCTTTGAAAATATCTTATTCTGATGATTTGGAATTGTATTACAAATTGGATATAACTGTTGCATTGAAAGGGTTTTGTCATTCTCATATTAACAAGAAAATTAACAAAAGTGAAGGTAGGATTTTTTATAGACTATTCAAAAAAAAAAATTGACACTTGAATTATTGCATATGTCATAAAAAAGTTTAAAACTGCTATTTTGACACAATTTCAATTCAAAGAAATATTGCACCCTCTGTGATTTGAAAATTGCAGCAGGCCATATTGTGATTTAATCTAATTGTAGATTAATTGCCCAGCCCTATTCTACACCACTTATTATGAAGAAAAATGAGTAATGGGATATTTAGCATTTTATCGTCATGGAATTGAAATAAAAGAATCATTAATTGATGAATTCGCTAAAATAACTTTTTCTCCATATAAAAATGGGAAAATTGAATAAAGGGATAAAGATGTGTTATGAACCCAGTACTGTGATACATGTCATGAGTTGAGTCTGTCACTGAATCCCTACTTCTGCTTAGTCCACCTTTGTTCTAGGACATAAAACTAAGAGAATGATTGAAGCATACATTATACCAGGCTGCTTTACTTAGATGCACCATGAGGATGCAACATACAATGCTTTTGTGATGCATGGTGTATCATGCTTACTTACTGTCACTCTATTTGGGTCATTTAAATGGAATTGAACCATCAACATCATCTTGTTTTTAGTGACACCTGCCTTGTCTGACTGTGACATATCAAAATGTCTGCAGTGAATGGTAATCCGCTCACAGGGGAAAGGCTGGCTCCTTTTGGACTGTACAATGTCCACTCTTAATAGCTGCTGACTGATGAGTGATCAGTGTAATCCTTAAGACAGCTGTAAAAAACCTTTGTGAGGCAGAGGGAGGCCAGAGGCAGCACAGGATCACAGGATACTGTAAGGCTCCAGAGGATGCAATAGTCCAACTGCTCACTTTACAAATGCTCTCAGCAGAGGCAGTCCTGCTGTTTTGACAGCACTGTTGAGATTTATACGTGCTGACAGGAGACCAAGGGAATATATCATGACTGACAACACTGGGCATTGTAGAAAGCCTATACCAGACAAATAAGATGCGCTGACTGATCTGCATCTTTGCTTGAGCGGTGCATGTGCAGGATGCAGGAGTGGAAACTTTCTCCACATCCCCTGCACGGGGCCAATCACCTTATTTCCATTCTTTAAATCCTGATTTAACCCCTGGGCTCTACAGCACGACTCAGCTTGTAGAAGTGTAAACACAGAAGCCTGATTCTGCAAAAATAACACAGTTTGTCCCGTTTTATGAGCAATATGGGCATGTGTAAGTATTTTTCTGCAGTGTTTTTGCTGGGTGTTATCAGCCTCTGTATCTGATTGAGCTATATAATGGCAGCAGTCATAACATGTCAGACCTTTCCGGGTCAGACTGTTTTGGTTTCTTTAGTCAAATTCTGCAATCTGGGTAAAACCTCGAGAAGCAGTGGACTTTTTTGTGTCTGGAGGATGCAAGATTATCATCAGCATGCACTGTATTTGTTTTCTTAGTGTTGAAAGTAAAGTAATAGTCTAAGGGCACAAGTACAATAAGCATAGGATGGGTTTGTACACAAAAACATTTGTTAAAGGGCTTTTCCATTTACCCTGCATCCCATACTTGCTATGGCTTTATTTCGATTTCCTGAGGTTTTCTGCAGGTGTCGTATGAAATCCAGCTAGCTAAATTCAGCTTGACCTTCAGAATAAGAGAAAATAGACACTGACAAGTTTTGCTTTTAGGTTGAGGTGTCTGTCATTGGCTCGTGTTAAAGTATAACAGGCTTTGTCATGAGCGGGTCACTGCAGAACACTAACTCCTTTGTGAATCTGATACAACACCAGATAAGATCAGCCTATTCTCTCAGCACCAGCCCCGCACCAGGCATTCGCTTGTGGTCAATACAATAAGGCTTAGCGGCTGATTTTTCCATTCTATATAATTGGCTGGGGACTCTGTCAGCCCACACTTCCTTTCAATTCATAGCAGTTGTATTCATATCACTTGGCTATTATTTGCTCTGGCTGACCCATTGATTGCAGGTTTAAACCCTCAGCTCCTCAAATAGTAACCTCGCTCAGCTGTTTCACGGCTGTGTTGCCGTTAGCAACAATGAAAAGAGCAATATGGAGATCAGTGGCTTCAATTAAACCTCCGATACAGGGCAGACTTAGATGAGACGGGGTGAGGCATAGGACTCTTGTGACTGGGACTTCTACATCTGTCACTCTCCATCCAGCCAGGTGTCTGTGTCTAAATCAGCAGGATTATCTCAGATTGGACTGATAGTTGAAGCAGACCCCCCTGGTAGATGAACCGCCTCCTTTTTTATCACTCACATTAAGATCAAATCAAGCTCTGCGCAACAGGACTAATGCCCCACCTTCCTCTGCCTTCTGCTGCCCAGAGGAAGACATCAGAGGTGGGATTGGTCCCCGCTCCTCCAGACTCCCTTCCATCTGGGATCCTCAGGGACAAGACGAATATCTGACAAGGGGCTTGTAAGCCTCTTAGCCCCCCTGTTGCCCTGCTCTCTCTCAGCCCATGTTTTCCTAATTTAGTTGTGTAAGGAGTCCACTGCAAGGCCCTTATGCGCTGTGTGGATTGAGATTCTCTTTGTGCTTCTAATAGACTGGTCATGTATATCAATTAACACACACAGTCAATGGCAGGCTCAAATCTCCTGAGACATGCAGCGGTAACTCCTTTTTGAATACTTCCTTATGGCTTCAATCATGTGTGTTTAATTCACTATCACTGTTGATGTAATATCATTGACTTTTCTTCTATTTAGCTGCTTTTTCTCCTTTACCAGCTCAGTGTCTGTCGACATAGAGATATTCTTATTGAGGTGAAAGGAATTTGCTTGAAATTGAATCCACTAAAATATTTTATTTGCTAGGGAAAATTCAAGTTAATGTAGTGTCAATGCAAATAATGAAACTGATGTGTTGCACAGAATTTGCAGCTGCTACTAATTTCCACCTCTTCTCCCTGAAGTTCAGCCTTTGAGACTTTAGTAGTGCATAAACTCTCTATCTTTGAAGATACAATAAATACATATAACACAATGCTGCAATATATAAACTAAATTAGAAATTTAAAACACAAAAACACTGTTAGGTTGAATCTGTACCTCTTCTGTGTAAGCCAGGGGTGCTGTTTGCATCAAATCAGATAAAAGCGTGGTACCTGGTTGAGACAGCTCAGCTCTGCATGCTGCTGGTAGTAGAAGTCAGACTGGTAATATTAGCTTCAGCTGCTGAACAGTCCTCTTCATCATCCTCACCCAAAGCAGCTGTGGTAAACACATCTAAACTTTGTAGTAAGTCCCCTTTATTAAAAGAAATAATGAAGTTGATCCCATCACATACTTTTAATCATTTTAGTATGTTTTTACATCTTTAAAGATTTTAAAATGTTTTAAAGTGTTTTTAAATTCTTATTCTTTTAATTCTATGTACTGCTGTTTTGTTGACAAATCACCAGTGTAGCTTGACAACCATGGCTTGATCCCCTGTTGTTGTTGGTGTCTTTGCAGTTAGCTAAGATGTGCTTTGGGTCAGTGTGTTTTCTGGCGGAGTCATTTCCTGGTTGAAACTAGACTCAAAAATCAAGAGAAACTCTCGTTATTTCGTTTATTTCCCCCCCCATTTTCGACAGGAAATGAAAAAAAAAAAGAACGAAAAATGAACCACTTTTTCCTTTATTTTCAGTTTGGTCCCAAAAACAGAAAAACAAACAACAATTTAAAAAAAAAACAAAAACAAAAGTGTACCATTTATTTTTTCAATTCCGTTATTCTGTTTTCTTGTTTCAATGAAATACTTGAAGAAAAGGGAATCATGTGATCCGTTCAGAAAGGTGAATATGACAAAATTTAAGCTGTCGAAGTAAACATTTACCTATTAGACCGGTTGTTCAATGTTTGTTTGTTTTTTGCTCTGATTACTCATTTATTTATTTATTTATATATTCACTTATTTTTGTGTACACACACTAATATAAATAAACCTTTTAACTAAACAATACAATCATAAATTGAAAATCTGGCTCCTGCCATGTACATGGATAAATACCTCAAGCAGTCCAGGCTTATTTATTCATATACATTTATTTTCGTCCTAATATTAATACAGTCTGTCAAATCAACAGTACTTTTACCATTGATGTTATTTCTGATACATTGTATAGGAGGGCTTTTATTTTGAAATGTTCACCTTTCTGAATGGGTCACATGATTTCCTTTTCCTCAAGTGTTTCATTTAAACAAGAGAACAGAAACAGACAGAAATGAAAAACAAATTGTGCCCCTTTTTAAAATGTAGGCCTATTTGTTTATCCAATTTTTTTGAGACAGAAATGCAACATAAAAACAAGAAAATGGCAAAATTTTCTTTTTTTTTTGTCAAAAATGAAAGAAACGCCTCGTTTTTCTGTTTTTTCCATTTTCTGTCAAAAACGAAAAATAAAATAAGAGTTTCTCCTGATTTTTGAGTCTGAGAAAATACACCTCTCCTGAAGGTGGTACTTCGGGCAGACTTGTGCTTTGGTAGAAAGACAGTTTATTACTACAGTATGGAAACACAACTTTGATCATATCTTAACTTCCATTCGCCAGCTTTTTAAAAAGAAATTTGCTGTTAAGCAGATCTGAAATGCTAAATAAAATGCTGATACGATAATCGTCTAAATGCAAAATATAATTATCAATAGTTATCCAGGTCCATAATCCGTCTACCCCTAGACTGAATCTAGACTAAAACCATACATTTTTTAAAAAATGACTAAAATGTGACTAAAACTAATGAACATCATCATACAAACATATAATCTAAACACTTGTAAGCTATATAAATCCATTATATGGAATAAATTATATTAACCTTCCAGTGTTGCCGGGTTCATACAGTTCTTCTACCCTTAGAAAGCATTGCTTTTGATCTAAAAGGACAAGAAATCAATATCCAGAACAGCACTTTACACACAGGTAAGACACACCTCATCACATTTTTTCTCTGTGGCTCAAATGGTACACAAAAGCATTTCTGACAGCTAGGAGAACACAGTGATAGACTTCCCAATACTGTTGCATTTTATCCTCATTGTTACAACTGAAAAAAAAAACCCTCTCTTTTCTTTCTTTTAATTGAGATTGCTCCACCTTGAGTGAACAACGCTCCCTCAGTAAGAGGATCACAGAGTTAAACACACAATGCTGTGTTACCATTGGCTGCTGTTCATTTGTGACCCCCCCTCTTTTCCTCACTGTAGCGCTGCGCTGCAACCACAGGAGGCCAGTGACCACAGATGGTTCTGCAGAGATGGCTGCACTGACTTTCTTTGTTTTCCCATGAACATGTTTGGCGTGTAATCCTGGATTAGCGGAGAGACTTTGTGTTAATTTACAGCTGTAATACAGCTTTCAATTAATGCTGATACTTACAAACAGACACACATACGCTGGGTATTAGGGGGAAAAGATAGTGTGTGTTGCCCAAGTCTTTGCTCGGGGGAATTGGAGGTAATAGAGATCTAATCAGGGGTCTCTGCGGATGTCCACCTCATTCTGAATCCCATAGGAGTCACTGCAGCTTATATATACACTTTGTATGAAACACATAGGTAATGCTATTGTCTGTGCACATTCACGCCACATGTGCACACACACTATCAATGACAGAGGGTGCCTCAGAAAACCAGGCGGCTGCATATGGACTCTCTTGATATCAGTCACTGGCTGTGTGATCTTGTTATGCAAAGTCCCTTAATCCCTACCTATGATGAATGCGCACTGGAATGGAGGAAAGGGAGGGGTGAAACAGAGATATGAGGGCAGCTGTAAGGGAGGCTGTCCACTGTGCACTGAGAATAAGTGCTAGCAAAGATTCCTGATCCCCCCCCCAGCTTGGCAGAAAGAAGAGAAAATGTGAGAGAGAATTACAGTAGAGCAATGATAGACGGAGACACTGGTGGAGGACAAATAGAGCCGAACATGTCGCCTTAGTGCAGACCTGAGATTCACATTAACCTTTAGACCGCTTGCTTCCCAACAGAGGAATTATAGGGCCAGAGGTGTTATTGTAGCAGCTGTGGGAGGACTGAGTTTATAGTTCCTGAACAAGAGGAACAGAACAGGCTGTGAGTGGGAAGGGGGCACCTCATTTGGGCCCCAAGTCCACCTTCACCTGCTCACAGAGGCAGCAGAAAGCAGAGGGTTGCCGGGGGTGATCAGGATACAGAGAGGAGAGCAGAGCAGCAGCGCACGAGGAGGTAAAAGGATGGAGCTGGACTTTTTTGGATCAGAGACGATGACGAATGGGCCAAAGAGACAAACTATGCGAGGGATGAAAGAAGACATAGAGGGTTTAATGCTAGAATATAGTTGGCATGAAGCAGAGAGCATTGTGAGAGTGTGTGTTTGTGTGTGTGAGAACAGCAGAGGGGGGTAATGGGATTAGGGGTAACACCTTTGGCAGGGCCGGGAGAGCCACCTGACACCCGGTCTGTTGGGGACCTGGGGAGATGAGGAGGGGGCAGTGGTGGTGTTGGGGCAAAGGGAGAAATTGGGGGTCTAATCCGTGTCCATCTTTGGGAAGTCATTCCCAGAGCTCTGAGGATTTGGGGCTTTGGTTTCCGCTCTGCTTGCTTTGGTTAATAGTACCCTGGGAGAGAGAGGAGACATGGAGAGAGAAAGAGGGGAAAAGACAGAAGGAACCAGGGGGACGGAGAAAAAGATTTCTTTAGCCTGGGGTGGACTGGCAGGACAGCGGCCTCAGATAAAATGTGTTTCAAGTGCACACTAACCTCTAAGATAAGCTTTATCTAGACATGCTCCCATACTGATATTCCTCTTACAAAAACTATTCAAAGAGAGAAATGTCCAAAACCAGGGGGATTAAAAAAAGAAAATTCAATATATTGTGCTTTTAGAGCTGTTAATAGGATTGTCATGGTACAAGATTTTTCAACTTCCATACAGTACCAAAAATCCAAATAATAATAGGGATACACAATATCATATTAGCATTATATCGGTAATGGCAGATAATTAACCTGACACGCCAGATGGATTTGTTTCACGCATCCATCTGGGAAAGCTTCAACAGGAAACGTTTGAGAAAAGGCATAGGCTTTGAAAAAACCTCTGAGTATGATTGGGTAAACGTTCTGTCTGTCACATCTCTACGGGCCAATTAGAGCAACAAAGCATGTGACGTAGCCGCAAGCAAGCTGCGCGTGCCCAGCTACTGAGGAATAACACAACACATGACAACTATAGACATGTAAGTACTCGACTTTTGTCGTTTTTGAAAAGAGGAGAACTCACTGCTGTTCTCTGTTCTTTTAACACAGAAATGTTGTCAAGTTCTGATAAAACCGGCGCTTTAGCAGCATCCACGCTAACCTCTTCCTCCATAACTGCACCAGCTCTTGCTGCTGCTTGTTTATGTCACGACTCTGCTGCGCCTGAAAGTACTGCCCCTCATCGCTGATTGGTCCTGTCACTTTCTAACTGGGCCCAAACGGTTCAGATGGGAGCTTCGCAAGATGGATTCGCCAGTGAAAAACAAGGAAACAGGCGTATCCATCTGCTTTGCAAGGTTAGCAGATAATAGTTGGAAGGCAGATATGAATATTTCTGCTGCTAGTGTTATATCTGTAGTAAATATCAGCCTATAAGAAACGCTACTGTGCATCCTTAAGTAATATCAATGCCATGGCAACATAAAAATAAGTCCAGGCACTCAATATAGGGAGCTTTCTTGTTTTCGTTTAAGGAAAAAATTGCAAGTAGACTTGGAAACTTGGCTGTAATCACACAAATGTGCTGGTGCCAATTAACTTGAGAAATTAGTCTATTGCTTGCAGTTTGTGATGGATTAAAAGGATATTTCATTATTTTTGAAGTTGAGTCATATGAGGTACCTAGCAGTAGTAGTTGCATTAGCCTCCGGTGATTTGAACCAGGGCCACCCACGTACAGGGTGCACACCTTAAACCACTCGACCATCGGCATGCCCAATATTTAGAGAGTTTTTGGTAAACATGGGCCACAAAACAATGTGGGCTCAAACTTACGCATTATCAAAAAATTTTTAAGCATTTTATTTTATACCCAGAATGCCTCTGTGTTTTGTCACTATTTTGCAGTGCAAGAGCATGTAACTGGTAGACAAAGCCTCCAGCTCAAGACAGCATGGTACACTGAGTCCAACATGCATGTAAAGGATATCACCATAATCAGTTACAGACAAAAATATTGCTTGAATATGTTTCTTTCATGTGTCAGATATTAGCTTTAAAAGTTAAATATCATTGTCAGCATATATCAAAAATTTCTGCCAATATCAACAGCTGATGTATCAGCCACACATATCAGCAGTATAAATGATATATCAGCCTTACATATTGGCAGAATGTATAATTGCACCATCAAGTATTGATCTTTGCCTAGGGCCCTACATAGTTAATTCTGTGTTGTTTTTTATGTTGTTTAGATGGGAGCTTAATAAACGTAAAACAGGAGAATGTATTACAGATTGTGCCTTATTTATTGTTTATGATGAATGACGCAGCGAGTGGCTGCACAGACATCACTGGGCAAACCAGGCTACAGTTTGCCCTACTCTTCACTCAATTTATTGGTAAACTTAGTGACATTAGAGCAGATCTGAACAATTGAATTACAGTGCATTTAGAAAGCATTCAGACCCCTTTCACTTTTTTCAATTTTGTTATATTCAGCCTGATGCTACAGTCAGAAAAAAAACATTTTTATTCTCATTAATTTGTACTCAGTACTCCACCATGACAAAGTGAAAACAGAAATTAAATTATTTTTTACTAGTTTATTGAAAATAAAAAACTAAAATTTCACATTGACACAAGGATATAGACTAAGGGTGTTAGGTGTCCATTTCCCCATTTGACTAAATGCCCATTTAAATTGTATTTAACTGACCACTCTAAAGAGGAGAAAATACTTAGAAAACAGTCAAATTCCTCACAGGCTCATTGTGTTAGCAGGTATGATGTGAGCCTGTTATACTCTGTACAGTGTGGCTAACATTAGCTGCTAGGTCCACCAGCTTTCGTTCCTCTTTGCAAATTAATATCGTGCTTTGATATGAGGCATCTTTTCACTTCTGACAACCCACATACCACTTTATTTCCATTTATTACAAAAAAAAAGTCATACTGAGCTGTTCCTACTACACGCTAACTGCTACGCTACCACTAAGCTTCTAATATTTACATCTTGCCTTAGTGGCGGGAGGTTCATTATAGTTTCAAGAGCATATAGAAAAGGATTTTAAGCCCATATGTATAAAAAATGATAGGTAATAAGTTTAACTAACTTGTAAATCTCATGCTGGCTAATGTGATAAATGGATTTAACCGTTAAACCGCATGCATCCCTATCCAGAGAAGGCCACTGATCTGAGCTTAAATGGCCTAACTGAGCTTTAAGCATGAATGCCCTCAAAGTTTGCTGATGAGCTTATGGCCGATACTGACCAGTTTTTCAACTCATAGAACAGTGCATCTCTATCGCAAATGTTAGTATCACATTTTTGTCATCATTAGTACAGCTGAAATAATTTCATTATTGTCACTCTATCATTATACTCACCTGGTGCAGCTATAGTACGTCCATTTACTGTAATGTGTTTGGAGGCGAGTGTTTTGGAGAAGTTGCAGCATCACAGGCATTTAAACACAGTTTACTGAGCAACTCTAGCTGTATCAGTTCTTCTCTAAAACACACAGTTCCTTACCTCTTTTTATCTGTTTGTCTCCACTGATGTGCACACGCATCTGCAGGTGAGCATGCGCACACACAGTGTATAACACTTGGTAAAGATTGACTTACTTTCTTCTGTTCATCCAACAGGTTGCAGCCTGAGTAAAAGTCAATAACCTGAGTGTGTGGGATGTTTGCTGAGAAGACACCGTCCTCCTGTGTGTTTGTGTGACCGAGTGTTTGCAGGGCAGGTGGGTGTGTGGGTGGATGGTGGGGGTGTCTTTGTGTTTCTATGGTGCTGACAGAAGTTAATAACCACTCTAATGATTGTGGTGGTGGTGGAGGCAGAACAGTGTCAGAGACTAGCTGGAGAAAGTGCAGAGCTGCTCCACTGGATGTGTCACAGTTTCTGTGTTTGTCCATCACCTGAGCATGAGGTGTTGATTGGTCCATCCTTCACAGGGTCACAGGTCAGGGCAGTTTTCAGCTGTGAACTGGCCGCTCAGCCCCTGAGAATGAAACACCAGGAAAAGTGCCATCCTAGCATTAGGCCAACTGTGACAATCTTGTCAACACCTTTAAAAATTAAACCCCTAACAGCTTTTGTTTTTAGAGATCCTCTGAGGGACTTAAGCCTACCATAAATGGATCAGACTTCAGTCATGTCTTTACACTGTGCTGTATGTAGAGGGCATTAGTTAAACGTAATAAATCAGTGATCATCAACTGAAGGCTGGGGGACCATATCAGGCCCCCTAAAAGACTGTGTGGTGAAAAAAAGATGAAGTGTTTTTTATGGATATTGTTTGCCTTTAAATCCCTGCAGCTACATAATGATCAAGATTGCATTAGTTTTTATCAGAAATGACTTAACGTTTGAACCTCTTTTTACAGAAATCTACTAGTCAGCCATTAGTAGTAGATATGATGCGTGATAAACACAAAATTATCAGACCAGTCTTGAATAAATCTGCAGTTTTCTGTGTCAACTTTCCACCTCAGGCTTTTGCAGAGCACAATTTTCTTGCCCAGGAATCAAAACGAAAGACCTGTCTCCTGCATGTGTTTTCACCAATAAGGGTTAGGGTCTATCACCCATGTTGTAGGTGGCTGCTTTGTTAGCATTAGGGACTGATTTCCCTATTAATGCGTAACAGTTACTTTGATTTTGAAAGAAAATACAACTACTAAATCATTAAAATGTTAATTAGACCAAAATGTTTTTTTTTTTTTTTTTTTAGTTAATTTGAAAGCACTGTCCCATAAATGTCTGTCAAGGCAAAATCTGACCCTTGTACAGATGTAATTGATAATTCTTTTATTTTTGATTATAGGTGGAGATGTTCCGCCGTGTGCTGGGGAAGGCGCTGGGCTTTGTGGGCTACACCATCCAGTATGGCTGCATTGCACACTGTGCCTTTGAATACATTGGAGAAGTTGTTGTGGTCTGTATTTCTATAATTATAACAGAATGATCCAATTCAACCTAAATTGAATTATAAAGCACATTTAAACATAAGAAAAAATTATCATTTTTCTTAACAACATATAGTATATTTGCAAAAGATCCAACTTTAATTTGATGTTGTTGGTGTGTTCAGTGTTCAGGTCCATCCATGGAGCCGACCATTGTGAGCCAGGATATTGTCTTCTCGGAGCGAATGAGCCGACATCTCTGCAAAATAGAAAAGTAAGTTCCAGCCTCTGGATTCCTATGAGTGGGACAAAAAAATCTTACACAAGTTTAAACTAAGGCTGTTAAACAATTACGATTTTTAATCTTGATTAGTTGCAACATTCATAAAATTAATTTATCTCATTTTTGTCACATTTTAGAATATCCCTATTTTACATTTGCAATTTTATTTGTTTTATTCTGGATTTTCCTACTCTATTAAGCTAAAGGTAACTCACTACCTGTTTGGAGACAGACCTGCTTTTACTTTAAAAGAAAATAAGGAACTTTGGGTAAAGTTTATGATATTAACTTAACTTCAGGAAAGTGAATTTATCATGGATTGAAAAGGAAATAAGAAAACTGTTTAAAAGTAAAATGTTTGATCATACAAGGTGCAGATGACTTTTTAGTTATCTGCTGAGCTGTCCGACTTTTTTAAAGTGAAATGAGACATTGAGGAGCAGTGGTGGACTTATTTCACATCACTGTGGCTGCAGGGAGATGCTGCAGTGGCTTTATCAATGTGTGCTCAGAGGGACAAAAATTTGATTTGTGATTCATTTAAAAAATGTGATAAACCCCCCTTGTTTTTTTTTTTTGTTTTCTTTTTAAACAATGCGCTTACTATGGATCTTAGTTGTGTTTTTATTAATGCTTAAATGCTGACAGCCCTTGTTAAAACATACAGTACTGTGCAGAACTTTTAGGCATGTTTGGGCCAAAAATTGAGACTGAAGTAAGGCATGTAATGGTGAGTCTGCCTGAGGGACCCGGTGGGCAGCAAACGGGGATTGACACAACCCAGGCTGTGCTTTGGATGTCCTTGCACATTTGCAGGGCATGGGACATCAATCTGTTGAAAAAATAATAATGCCCACTGCAGAGTAAGTGGTGAATTTGGTGTGTACTGTCTGGGCGGGTAGTGGTGCGAAAGCCCCAGACAAAAGAAATACCATTGAGCTCGACCTTGGCTGCCAAGAGATGCACGTGTGTCAACATGTGTCAAACTTGACTCTTGCTTCCCTTTCCCCAGCCCTTTGTTGTGGCGCATGGGGCCCTATGATGAATCCTTAGCACCCTTCATACCTGAGACTTCTGCAAATAACTGTATTTTCTTTATCTATTTATCTACATGTTGTTAGATAATACATGTCAGCAATGCCCTACAAAGATAAACCATAACTGTGATTTTAATTTTTTTTCAATGTTATTATGTTTCTGTTTTCTTTCAATACATACAGAGGTGATATAGTGATTGCAAAGAGCCCATTTGACCCAAATATGAACATTTGTAAAAGGGTGATTGGACTGGAAGGTGACAAGATCTGCACAAGTGCCCCTTCAGATCTTTTCAAGACCCACACATATGTGAGTATATTCACCTCCTACCTTTGTTCAATGTGCTCAGAGTTCTCTGTTACACATCCTGTGATTCCCTAGCCTTGCAAAGCAGATGGATACGCCCATTTCCTTGTTTCTCACTGGTGAATCCATCTTGCAAAGCTCCCATCTGAACCGTTTGGGCCCAGTTAGAAAGTGACAGGACCAATCAGCGACGAGGGGCAGTTCTTTCAGGTGCGGCAGAGTCGTGATGTAAGCAAGCAGCAACAAGAGGCCGGTGCAATTATGGCAGGAGAGATTAGTGTGGATGCTGCTAAAGCGCCAATTTTATCAGAACTTGACGACATTTTTTCGTTAAAAGAAGAACAAAGAACAGCAGTGAGTTGTGTTCTTTTCAAAAACGACCAAAGTTGTGTACTGACATGTCTATAGTTGCCATGGTTCAAGTTATTCCTCAGAAACTGCGCAAGCGCATCTTGGTCGCGGCTACGTCACCTGTTTTGTTGCTCTGATTGGACCGTAAAGATGTGACAGACAGAACGTCCACACTCCGAGTTTTTTTTCAAAGCCTCTGCCCCTTTCCAAACGCTTAGTACTGAAGGTTTTCCAGATGGATGTGTGAAACAAATCAGGTTAGTGATTCCCTGCTTTACCAGAGGTGCATGTTTGCCTGTTGTCCTTTGAACAGACATAAATCAGAATCCCTCTGGCAGAAGAAAGGTAAAGAAGATGGAGAGGAATAAAGAATATATAAGAAAGGCTTTCAGCACAAAATGAAAAACTTGATAGTTTGACAGAATTTCTGTGCATAATGTAAAACCGTCTCTATTTTTGTTTTTCTTTGTGTGTGAACTGCTGTCTATACACTATTATAGTTGTTTACATTTTAGACCGCACACATTCATTTTGTGTCATTGGTCAAAATATCAGCTTTTGACAACACCTTATATTTCCTCAGAACAGTGATAAAACCAGAGAGTGAGCAGGGGTTCTGCTGCTGAAACCACTGTCATTGCTTTTCTATTACTACTCTCCCCAACGCCCACAGCTCAGGCCTGCAATCTCTCTGAAGCCTGTTAGAGTTAGTGCCAGCCGAGTGGACACACTGATGGGTGGGCGGAGGTGTGTGTGTGTGTGTATATGTGTGTGTATACGTCTGCAAACCAAAGGTTGCGTTTATATTGCATGTTTTGAATTTTTTGTGCATTTTATAGACTGTTGAATGAGTTCAGCGAAACATAGCATAAGGCCGAGCCTCTAAGTGTCATTCAACAAATCAAATGGGAAATAAAAAAGGTTTCCTCTTCTGCTAACTCCACCTCCACACACACAGGACTGAATTTGTGATGGATGGCAGCAGTGCAATGTGATACTTGATCCCAGTATAGGATGGATGTTTCAGTTTGAGGCATTTTTGTCTTGCCACTTGGTGTACAGCTCCTGCAGTTTAGCATTTATAGTCTGTTTAGGTCTGAATGTAGAGGTCTGCAGCCAGATATCTCTCGAAGTTGCCCCTGTGCATACAGCCAGAGAGAGTGATCAGCTTATCCTGGTTATCTATTGTAAGAAAAACATTCTGGTATCCAGAAAAAAAGGAATTTTGATCCTAAACTAACTGTAAACGCCAAACTGTAGTAGCTGTACACCAAGAAGAAAGTTTAAAATGCCTCAGACTGAAACATCCATCCTATACTGGGATCTGATCAAGAGGTTTGCAGCCCGATCCTCATGGTAACTTCATCAAAGTCAACTTTGAGCCTTTAAAAAAAAACCCAACTAAAACCAAATGCAGTATACACAAGCAATATTCATCCCACGTGTTTTTGCACATATTGTAATTCAAAGTGCTTTATTCAGTAAATGCATGCAGTAAGTTGAACAGTTCAATTAGGTTTCCTTAGCCTAGCATGCACTATAAGATATTTAAAATCCTAACTGATTTTAAAAATGTGAGACACCTAGCACATGATGATAATTGATGACCGTATGTACAGGGGCGTGCAGATGGCCTTGCCGTCTAATGCTCTACTCGTGTGCGGGCGGCCCAGGTTCGAATCCGGCCTGTGGTCCTTTGCTGCATGTCTCTCCCCACTCTTGTCCCATTCCTGACTCTATCCACTGTCCTCCTCTGTCCAATAAAGGCACTAAAAATCCCTAAATATATCTTTGAAAAAACAGCATATACATAGACTTTTTTATGAGTATGACTGTGAATATGTTGAAAACCTTTTGTCACAATTCTTTTGTTTTTTTTTTCACTTTTTGGTCCCCAAGAGATGAGAGAACAAGTCTGTGCAAAAAAGTCTTTGTTCACTGTGTCACACAGAAAAACCTTTAAGTTTTTATTTTTGTCTAGTTTCTTCTTTTGTCTTTATAGTTCCATAACATTTTTTTATTCCAGTGACATTAATTACTGCAGCACACATATTCTTAAAGCCCAGGTTGTCTTGAAAAAGGGATGTTTAGAGCCTGACTGTGCACTACAGGGTCGATTTTTTACAAACTTTTTAAGACAATAAGTCCAGACATTGATTTAAAGTAAAAAGCTTAGGACTCTGGGGGTTAAGCCTCTGAAAGGACCTTTTTATTGATTTCCTAATCTATATATAGGCCTATACATATGTAACTTGTGTTTTCTGTCAATAAATCCATCCCTCTTTATTTGAAATGTCTGTGTGCAGCTCTTAAAGAATCTTTGGCATGCAAAAATGATTTAAAAAAGGCAGTTCCTTCTACTCACTGTAAATCATTTGGTCTGACACCTACCCTGGGGGTCTCACTACAAGCATTATTTTATAAAAATGATCATTCTTGTCACTGATGCTCTTATTTTCTTTAGGAGGCCACATAAAGGTGTCATTGTTAATTTCTTTGTTTTTATAACCAGATAGAAGCTTTGCCCCCGATGAATGCTTTCCGATGGTAGTGTTTTTAATTCCCTGGATCAAAATGACTGACTTCATGATAAAACATACATTTAACTGTTTGGCCTCCCTCTGGGAGTTTTCTTTCCCCAGAGCGTGCTTGTATATGTGTGGGACTAGCAGGACGGTGTGAGGCACTATGGGTGGACCTGTAAAGACACACTTTTGAAGGTGGTGTGAGACCCTGTCATCACCTCCTGTTTTGTTCTGACAGACAGGCAGGTCTTCTCCACCCTCAGAGCTCTAACAGCAGACTAATTGCCCTGTCACCTTTTAGGAATCATTTCTGTGTCTGAGCTATTGTGTCAAAACAATGACACTTGATCCCTAATATTACCACAAAGAGAGTGAGAGAGGGTGACAGACAGGCAGGCAGACAGACAGACAGACAAACAGACAGACAGACAGACACAAAAGTCCTCATCTGTTCTGTTCTGTTCAGGAAACACAGGCGAAGTAATACGGTGAAAGGTGAACTCTCCTGTATGTATTTTAAGCTGAGCATAATTCACCGCCTCAATCATGTTAACATAATTAGCACTGTAATGGTGCGGCTGTTAAACAACACACCTCCACCGAGAGGAGGGCTCCGGTTTCAGTGCTTCTCGACACGTCTCTGACAGGTACACAATGCCTCGCGTCTGCACAGCCTATCAGCACAGGACGCGTGCAGTCTCTGCCATCCATCAAAGTGATTCCACGTCCAAATACTCCAGCTCTGTGTTTGGTCTGTAGACCTTTGGAAGTCTGTGTGGTTAGGAAATATCTGTTGGTGACAATCATGTCAAAATCCCACCATGATACTGTCGAGGTGCTTAAGTGAAGAGTTTCAATATTGTGCAGTGTACGGAGACTTCTTCAACACAACATTTATATACATATATCACATTTGTGCTTGTATTTTTGACTATCTTAAAGTGCTTCAGTCAGCAGCTGTCTTTTATAAACCAAAAGTTTGCATGCACAGTTACTGGTAGAACTGATGGAAATCATTTGACTGAAATATGTCATTACATTACAGTATGTAGTGATATGCCCCCTTTCAGCTCATTACTGTTGAATCTTCTCTGCTTGACTAATACATCACTAATAAAAACTGATCATGGGTTTGTCTTCCATCTATGAAGTCCTTCAGCTGACACAACATAAACTTCTCACCCTGTCTGCCCAAAAATTCATACTTAACGCTTTTCCATTTGTCCTATTGATACCTTTGTGTTGTTTGCTTCTCAGCTTTAATCTTCGTATTTATGCTGTTTGACTTCTTGGTCACAGCCGAGCATGGGGATTGTGTAGCATGCACAAAACATGACAGCCAGTTTGGGTCAGAAAAAACGGTGAAAAAACAGACTACAGTGATTTCTCAGTCCCTTTGAATGTTTATTCAATTGAATACAGCACAAAGACAAGATATTTAATGTTCAGTCTAAACTTTGTCTTTTTACAGCATGCTCAGAGACACTTGAAACTTTCCAGTAGTAGGGTAGATGGTAATAGTACAATGATTGGGGATAGGAGTTCTCCTGTGAGACTTAAGGTGCTTTCACACCGCAGTATTATGGTCCGGACTAAACAGTCAGACCAAAGAGGTGGTCTTGGTCTGTACCGAAGTGCACCACAGTCTGGTTCACGACTAGTGTGAAAACATTACTTAGAAAGGTTCAGACCTCCATATCAATGACAGGAAATCACTGCATGAGAACCAGAAAAAGGAAATCCCTCACCATAGAAAGTGAGACGTAGAGGCACGTGAGAAGAAGAGAAGATCAAATGTCTTATTGACATTTATTGACTAGCAGAGCTAGAGTGAGGCGCCCTGTCTAGGGCTCCCACTCACACCTGCTGGACTAGACTGATACTCTACCTCCCCCTTACTACCTACCCCACCACAACTCATAATTACAATTATCACCCATTATTAAGCCCCAGCCCCAGCCAGCATTACTCCTCCTTATGTAGATCCACTGACTGGCCTGAATTTCTCAATTTAACATCTCCTTAACTGTCCTTAACTCCTAGATCTCTAAGTAATGGAACTGCTGACCTTGCTACATCCCCCCCTACAACTGACTTTTTTTTCCCCCCCAGACCTGCATATCTGAGCTTTTATTTCATATGCTTCCTCCACAGAATACACCCACAGAACCATCAACTCTATAAAATACACTATAAGCTGACTGGCAGATCATAGCACTGTCAGGCCTCAAACTAGTGCAAACGATCTCCTTTGGCACAACAAGTTTCTCTCCAAAATCTCCCTGCATTTTCAGTCCTGAGAACCCTTCAACTGGCCTGACTGGTGCCTAGGGGTACATTAAGATTTTGTAGCCAGATTCTTCCATCCAGATTACTTCTTTTTCATAGATGTTCTTGTTTATTTCTTCAAGACAAAGCCAGACACATTCTGCATAAGTTACAACACCATGGCTTCATAGGAAAAGAGTGTGGTTACTAGACCGACCTACATGTGTCTCCCATTGAAAATTAATGCTGCATTATAAAGTGTAAAATATAACACCAGAGACCCTGCACTGTAGATAAACTTCAGATGCATATCAAGCAAGAATTGGAGAGGAATCCATTTTCAGTACATAAACAATTAGTGTCTTCAGTCCCCAGATGCTTACAGAGAGTTGTTAGAAAGAAAGGTTATTTAACATGGTAAAAATTGTCCTGTACCAACTTATTTGGAAAGTGTTGCAGGCATCAAATTCAGAATTTCAGCGTATTTCCAAAGGTTTATCAGTTTGAACATGAAATATATTTTCTTGTGGTTGTATTCAACTGAATATAGGTTGTGAAGGATTTACAAATCACTGTATTCCGTTTTTATTCACATTTTACACAATGTCCCAACTTTCTTAGAATTGGAGTTTATATTTTAAAACTGCGGGTGTATTTGGGCTAACATAAATCTTTTTTCCATCTGCTTGTCAGTGTACTAGAGTACAGGTTGGTGCATTGACTGGTTACACCTCCTCTTTGCATCATCAACCCCGCTGGATCCCTCACAGCTACCAAGCATTGTGTTATTTTCAATATCTCAGGAACCTTAAAATGGATCTCTATTGAGTTAATTGTAATGAGAGGCTTACTTTTTGCCTATCTACAGACAGCTCCTGGCATTTGTATCCGTCCCGTAACATTTTTAATCCAGATGCAAAGTGCAGGGATTATTCAGAGCTTTGATTCTAAAAAATCTACATTGCTAACTTCATGATTATGTAACTATTTATTATGTTTATAGCAATGAAAAAGTTAGCAGTGTTGCTATCAGTCTTCCATTTTGACACAGAAAGTAAAAGACAACAACTTCATGTTAACCTGTCAGCCAGTTATGATGCTCCAGTTTCTTCTTCTGTTGATTTCGTGGTGGTAGCACCCAATCAGGGCCAGCCAAAGACCAACAAGAGAAAAGATCGTTATCTGCCAGTTTGGAAAGGAAAGGAAAAAGATAGTAATGTAAAGATGACATTTGTGCATCCAAGATGGGAGTCACACACATTTTACACACTGGAATTCTACATGTGCGCAAAATGTGCATCAATTTTATGGCGATAAGTGATCTGTTGTGCGTCTGTTAGCAAATTGTAGTTTTTTTCTCCTCATAGACAAGGCCTGTATGAACTAAACACATACATGAAAAGGCTTACAGGATTCCTGAAAAAAAGAGATGGCTTTAACTTGATTTTGCTTAAACGGGTGGAGATTTTACCTGCATTTTTGCAAAAATAGCTAAATCTTGTGGTTCTTAAACTTTGACTGTTGTACTCATTGATCACACACCTACCTCAACTTGAAAGCTGATATTACATTTTTTTTCTTGTCCTGACCAGTGTAGAGCAGGTCAGGTTTCAGTGCTTTTCACCCTTTCACTGATACTCAGAAAAAAAAAGTGAAAAAAGTTTTCTCTTCAGTCAGTTTTTTGCATTAAGAAACTCATGTCAGGCTGAAGAATCAGTGCTTTATTTCACACATTCAAGCAAAGAAAACTCACTGCTTTATTTTAGCTAATATAATAAGGTTTATAAGGGACAATGGATGATTAATTGAGCTAAAATAGTGCCTAAAAAGGAGAGAAAATCTTCTTCCTCTTTGGGAAACAGTGTCAGTGCAGTGGTTTTACCAAAGTCTGGGCAGATGCTGCCCAGATACAAAAATCTTGTCTTCAGTTGAACACTAAGAAGATGATGTTTTTCTTGAATAGTACATGAGGAGAACAGGGGGTTCTGGTTTGGCAGATGACAAACGGTGGTGTTTCTTCTTCCTGTGCTTGGGAGCCAGCATATGTTACCATGTTAATGAGGTGTAATGGTGGGAATCCAGCATGCTGACATATGGTTCTCAGATGACTCCTTTAATGATATTCATTTGTGTCGTCGTTATTCATCGAGTTGTTTACCTCGTGTTAGGTCAACATGTCATTGGCTCGTGATTATGTCACATCATCTGTCTCAATTATCCAATATGAAACAAAAACACAGCATCTCACAGTAGGACCAAAGAGTCCAATCAGAGAGCCGGGTGACAGCAAGAAGGAGAACAAGCAGAGGCGAAGACGTGACGTCAGGATACTGCCTCTTTATTCATGTTATTCTCTTTCCTCCAGAGGACTTTTGCCGTTAAAAAGTTAGGCAACACAAAAATAGACTCGTGGATTGTGATGCCCATTATGACAATATAATGTGTTGTTGATCCTGTCTGCACATATAGGGGGGACAGCGCACTTAATTAGGGCCTTGACAAGCCTACTCTCCTAAAGTGATGAGATTAATCATAATTGGTGTCACTGTGAATTAGAGCCCGCTTGGATGACCGCCCCACTGGCAGGTCGGACCGCGGTGGAGACCCTTGGACACTGCTGCTAGCCGCAGCTTAGCCCTCTCCAGCTCCCTCTCTCTCCCTGCCCAGCTATCTCAGGCCCCTTTCTTGCTTTGCCCTCCCTGGGTAAGAGGGGCGCAGATCTTAGCCAACAGCCTAATGACCCCGTTTGAAGTCCCTCTAAATCCCCCCTGACCCTGCCCGTTACCCATGACCCCTCTCCTAAGACGGTTTGGGGTTAAAGAGGGACAGGCAGGTTGACGTTAAGATAGGCTGAGGAGGGAGGACTGGCTGAGGGGGTGGGGTTTAGGTAGATTGGGACAACATAATAGGTCAACTCACTATTACATGTTAAAGTAAAGCAGTGCGCCATGATGTCCTTTGTCTGTTATTGTTTGTTGTGGGGTAAAACAGCTGTATTCTAATCTTTTAGCCCTTGATTCATGTGTGCGCTGATGTTTTCAGGTTCCAAAAGGCCACGTGTGGCTAGAAGGGGATAACCTCAGGAATTCCACTGACTCAAGGAGCTATGGCCCAATTCCTTATGCCCTCATCCGAGGGCGGGTTTGCTTAAAGGTAAAAGAGGAGGTGCACTGTATGTTTTCATGTGTTAAAATATGCTGAACAACACAATTCTTATGTATTATTACCACTTCACAGCTTTAGATGAGAACTAAAATTCTACTGAAATACCACTGAATACTTCATTGGAAAAACGGCTTTAATGTTTTGATGACACGGTATTTTATGGAAGCACACATTTCTAAAATCGATAATAATTAAGGCTCTGATTCAGGGTTCATAGATGTTTTAAAAATGGCTGAAAGTAAGAATGTTGACTGTCAAACGAGAACATCTGGGACAAGTCTGATCATTTCTTTATTGGATAACAATTTATTTCAGTGGACCCTAAGTACCTAGTCATTTTTATGGTTTGTTTACATTCTTATAGCATAATCCACAATAAGTTTCCAGACAGTATATTGTAGCTTTTTGATATTAAACACTAGAACAAAAGAAAACATTCAACAACCACCCTACTAACATATCAGATACTCTCCTTCAACTAATAGTTTTCAATCAAGATGATAACCATTCATTTTCTTTACAAATACACTGTGCATACATACACACATATGCCATGTGTAAACAAACACTTAAAGATCCAAATCCTGCCTTCACCATTTCTGTGATTTGCTGCTATAATTCTTTAGATACTCTCCGTCCTGTAGAAGCTCTAACCATTTTTTATAAAGTCCTCAAATGGTTTCATATTTCTCCACAAACCTGCAACTTAGATTTATTTTATTATTCAGATACATGTTATTCTCTCCATCGACACACAGTTGACCATTTTTTAAACACCTGTATTAGGTGCAGCGCTTTTCTTCCAATTGATAGCTGTCATTTGTTTTGACTGAAGTATGGAGTAGTTTGTGAATTTATCTTCTTTTTTCCTTAACTTGAGATTTGATTGATATAAATGCTGGAGAAGCCTTAAATTAGTGTTGGTTTTTGTTTTTGTTTGAGCCTTCTATTCATTGTTTATGATGTTCACTTTTATATCTCAAGGCTGGGAACTGAGGTTTCATCCAGACCAGACATAAGTCACCTCTGTATTAATGAGATCAAACCATTGCCATTGCAATTCTTGATCATAATTTCTTCTAAGGCTGAAAGAGCTGGATTTGTTAGGGATTGGTTTTGCATCAAGTACATGAAACTTAACAACGGCAAGTATTTAAAGAATTGTTTCCTTGGAATATTATATGTTAGAGAGATGGCCTCAAATGTCATTAAAACATTTTCTTTAAAAAGGTCAGATATTTTACTCAGTCCTTTTCTTGCCCATGTTTGGATTCCACCATCTTGCCTGCTTGGTTTGAATTACATAGTAATTTTAAGGTAATAAGTGTAATTATCTAGCCATTTTTCAGAATAAGAATAAGGTGCTAATTATGATGTAATCAGCTGGTATTTTACCAAGGAATAACTTGGTGATAAAATATGGTATATTGAGGAAGTATTTACCTAGTAATAATGCATTTAGTATCAAGTACTTCTACCAATGTTGGGGCAATTCTCTGGTAATTAGGTGGTATTTTACCCTTACTCTAACACCCTAACCTAGTGGTTATTAACCTTTTTCCCTGGGGTTGACCTACTTGTATCTAAGAAAAGCAAAGCTCCCATGGCCCACCTGGAAAAATAAAACATCATTTTAATATTTTTCATTGACAAAATCCCAACATAATAGGCCTACGTACATTTGTGCTTGACAAGAAATCTATTCATAAACTATCCATTATTACGCCTGTCTGTTAGGGCCACTCAAGTAAAAATAAATAAATAAAGAGGATCTGTTAAATTTTAAGAAAAAACTCAAAATTCTCAGGTTTAAAAAGTCTTTAATTTAGGAGAGATAATATGTTGTTGTTGTTTCTTATTTTGTAAATTGTAAATTTACACGAACCGAAACGTAGAATTTTTGAGACAATAAAGTCAAAAATCCAACCACTTTTGTTTTCAGGATGGTTTCTTGTAATTTTTTTTTTTTTACACTGTTGTAAATGTACACTTGAAAAAAACTTTTGAGTTTCTAGTGTCAAAATTGAAGCCTTTTCGAACTTTGAAATCTCGAGCTTTTTCTTGTAAATTTTCAACTTTATAATCTCAAAAAATAAAATTTTGACTTTTTTTTTTTTGCATAAAAATTTAGAGATGTTCTTCATTTTTTTCCTCTTTTTAGGTTGGCCCTGATCCATTATGTTTCTAATCATGGGTTTAAAAAATACATTACCTGGACCCCAGGTTGGGAACAACTGCCCAAAACCCAAAAAATTTACTTAAAAATGATTCAGGAAGGACTCACTTTAATTAAGTGGTCCAAAATAAAGAAATTACTCAGGAACTATCAAGCAACTTTTATTGCCACAATATTAAAAGGGTTATGGTCAGGGGTTATGGTTAGAGGGTTAGGATTAGGGTAAAATATCACCTAATTACCAGAGAATTTCCACAGTATTATGAGGGATTACGTATTAATTGATACATCATTATAAGGTAATTACTTCCTCGGTAAAATGAAACTTACTCCTAGGTAGTTCATCATTATAATCAAACTTGTTATTTAAATCTGGAGGAGTTTTTCAAACCTTCCTTCACAGGACAAAAGCAAAGAAATAAGATGAAGTACTTTGTCCACAGGGGGCGCCAAAATCAGCAAAACTGGAGTTTCTCACTTTCCTTGTGTTAGTTTGCTTAACCAGAACAAATTATTGATGTTAAACACTGTAAAATAGATAATGGAATAAATTAATAAATTGAACAATAATGCTATGGTTATTTATTTGATAAATGGTAGAAGACAGGAATCAGACTCAAAATATGTTCAGTGAAGTTGGGTGTCTTTACATTTTTAAAAACGTGCTTAATCAGGGGGCTAGGTTTGATGAAACCCCTTATTTCTGGATTCTAGCTGTTAGAAGTGAAGCTCTTTGACAGTCAGTCTGAGTGTTTCTTTTGATTCATTATTTTTTGATTAGTCCCTCATGGCCACTTGAAGCACAATCAGAGACGTGAGTCAGTTAGAAGTTCAAAGCGAGTGTGTCTGATTGACCAAAGCCTGGACAACATATTGTGTAGCTTTCCATTCTGCCGTGTTGTCATGTCACTGGATGTCATAGCAACCACGACCCTGGAAAACAGGTCAGGCAACCTTCTGTCTCTCTGATTGGACGGCGGCACTCCACTGGAGGCCCTATAACCACAGCTGATGAAATAACAAGATCATCAGACACATACTTAAAAGACACATTAGCAAATGTGTCCAAGAAGTGTGATAACATGTCCTGCACTAGTCAGAGCTCTTTTATTTTGTTATTATGTGGGTCTTATCTCTGATTTAACCCATTGTTCCTCCCTTTTTTCTGTTCTTTGTCTCCACACAGCTCTGGCCGCCACATAGTTTTGGGACCCTGAGTGAAAGCCCGAGCAGACAGATCATTAAAGCTCAGAGTGACTCAGACTCAGATTGATTCACTCACTTTGTTTTTATTGTGTCACCTTTTTTAAATAAAGCTGATTTTTATTTAACATTTTTGCTGTTAAAGAACTTTTCATTCAGCCTTGAAGATTTAGACCCATTTATTTGACATATTTTAATGAGAAAACCACATTTTTTATCTTTAAGTTAAATGTTCATTCTCTTATTACTGCCAAGGCGTCCTCATCTGGTTGTGTGCTGTGCTGCCTGTAGCTGAGCAGCTTTGCGTGAGCAGCAAAGAAAAGCTGCGTCTCTGCGGAGCTGCTAATGGGAGAGAGCAGGAAGAGGCAGAGATGAGAGGCACAAGGTTCATGTCTGAGATCCTGCTCATTTGATGATGAAAAACACAAACTATAAGTCAGAATCAACAAGATAACAACAAAATCCTACCCTGCGGTTCAAATACTCAACCTTAGCCATATTTATTTGATTCTTTAACATCCAAACCACAAATTATCAGGATGTTTGTTTGTGTGCTTTAAACAGAGATGCCTGTCTAAATAACAATTTGTGATCTAAGCAGACATATCTTATCCCCTTAAAAAAGATGTTATTAATTTCATGTTTACCCTTTCTTTGTATTATGGTAAAACAAAAGCTCTCTTTTTGTTTAATATTTCATTAGGCTGCCAAGCCAATTGAAAAAATGTTAACATTTCCCATTTAACCATACAATATTAATAAGCACTTAGTAGGACCTCGCTCACCACTGAATACACTGTGTGTGTGTGGAGCCGAACCTGAATCTCACTCTCAGGATGTTACATGTGCAGAGAGCTCAGTAAAGCTTTATTGTGAGCTGTCTGTATAAGACAACATTATGTAAATATGATTTCAAATATTAGAATAAAAGGATTAGAGCCCCTTAGAGGACTTTTTAGCACATTATGGAACAAGCTGAGATTAAAACTGAGGCTTTAATATGAGCTATAAGAAACAGGCCATCAGTGATGATGCTGATCTTTTTTTTAAACCTTATTTTAAACCCACAGTGAGCGGTAGATGTCTAACAAAGTGATTTCAAGTGAATTGCCAATAAAAAAAAGTTTTTATTTTATTTTATTTATCAAGGGTCAGTGTGCAATTACTTTGATTGTTCATATATGGGAAATGAAAAAAAAGTTGTACTTGATTTAGCAAAGCACTACTTGCCTACACAAAAAGGACAAAAAAATCTGAAAACACTGTTCAAAGTCCATAAACTACCCTGTTTAACATGATAGAAAAAAAATAAATACATCCCAGAGAATTTCCTCTAAAACGAGGGTTGGCAACTGGCGTCCAGGGGGCCACGTGTGTAATATGAGGCCTCATAATATGGCCCTGAGTCTATTTCAGATATCAACATAGTGTTTAGTGAGGTTCTAATGCAATTAGAAATATTTTATATATCTAATATGGCTGTCAAGATTAAAGGAGTTAAACATGATTAATCAATATCCACGATTAGAGCAATACTTTTAAAAAAATTTTTCATCACGTTTTATTGTTCCTTTAAACACACTTTAAGCCACTGCAGCGTCTTTCTGCATCTACACTGATGTAAACTGAGTCCACCACTGCTCCTTAATGTCTCATTTCCCTTTGTAAAAACTCACTGACAGCTCAGTGGACAAGTCAGAAGTCATCTGAACCTTGTTTTATCAAACATCTATTTTTTTACGGTTCCCTTATTTTCTTTAAGAGCCATCACACATTATTTACTCTGTTGTTAAGTTCATGCTGGTCTGTAGCCTAATGGAAGTCAATTACCTGTAGTTCAAAAAAATAGAAAAATCTGAAATGACACAAAAACAGTTCTAAATGCAAAATAGTGGAATTTTCAAATGCGATAAAAAAAGGGTATAATTAATTGATTAACTACAGGAATTCAGTGATTAATCACGATAAAGAATTTTAATCTTTTGCCAGCCCTAATCTATAATCTTGGAAAACTGGTGTGTGTTGTGGTCTTTGCAATAAATGAATGAGCAGAACTGGCTGTAAATGTTTCTGTAATACTCTTTGAGAAAGCATTACTAAATGTATTTGGATAAAAAAAAAAAAAAGAAATTTAGGTAAAAACTATTTTGATAAATAGTGAATCCTCTGTCCATTACATTGAATATGTTGCTTAAATGTGCTGTAATTCATTGATGAGCTCAATAGTTTCACAGCTCTACTGTGGATTTTTTTTTCTTGCATCTGAGCCAAAGAAATATAAATGCTAACATGTTTTGATAAAAGCTATATGTTTTCTCTTTTTGTGAAGTCACATGTTTTAATGATTGGCCTGTTGAAAGTAACAGACAGTTTGTAACAAAGTGGCCCTCAGGCAGTGAGAATAGAATTTTTACAGTTTCTTGCTTTCCAAAGTTTCCCACCCCTCCTTTTAAATTCATGCAGAAACCTCACACAATAGTAGGAAGATAAATCACAGCAAAGATTTCTATTTGAAAAAGTGAAAATTTTCCTTATAAAAAGCACCTATACATGAACAGGACAGGATCAGCACGGGTAATAAGGGTCTTCCTTCTTGTCCACAGGGGGGCAAAATTGACCAAAACTGAAGGTTCCTCAGAGCACTGGTTCTCAACTGGTCAAGCCTCAGGACCCCACCATCACCTCCTCAGTGAGAAAGTGTGACCCAAATTTGTAATATTCTTTAACCAATCATTATTTATTCAATGCAAAATAGCACAGACAGTAGAATATATTGTGCAAAATATGTGAGAAGTCAAAGAAACAAGATAAAACAAACATGTTTTGAAAGAGTTTCATTGACGTTTTGGGACAATTTTTAAGGCGCAAACATTCCAGACCTACTGAAAAGGGCTCTGTAACCCACTTTTGGGTCCCGACCCACCAGTTCAGAACTACTGCCTTAGAGGAACCTCAATAGAAACCCTGTATTTGAAGAGTTATTGTCCTTACTAGACTGACATTAGTGTCTTCATGAATATGTTGTACATAGAAACACGTGATTTGGAGAACAATAGTCTCATGTAGTCCCATTCTTTTGCAATGCTTTCCAGGTAGGAGGTCTTTCATGTTGTTCTCTTTACCAAAACTGCACTGTGGTTCAAATTTAAAAAGGTCTAAAGATGACACTTCATAGGGCATGAAGCATTGCATCTATATGACATCACTACAGACAGTGCATTGCACAAAAATTGGAGCCTACATGTTAGTATGATTTAAAATACCAAAGCATGTAAATCTGTTGGGTTTCTTTGCACAATATACATTTAAAATATACTGATTCTAATCTTTTACAGTTGACATGTCTTAATATCAGAGTTACTTTGAAGAAAGACATGATTAATTCATCTACTTTAAATGTTTACTCAGAAAGCTGACTTCTTGGTTATGTATCTTAAACCATTCTTATAAATTAAATTCTATTTTTATTATTAACAATGTATGCTGCAACAACAACAGAAAGGCCAAGTCTCTAAAAGAAGAATAAACACACATCAATCGATCAAGCTCAACCATATCTTCTTCATATTTCATCCACTTTAGTTATAGAAATAATAATGAATTAAATATGGTGACTCTAGTGAGTCATAAACATTCATCATCAAACACCAAACCAGGTTTCCTTCATATTTACAGAGGATATTTTATTAGAATGTAGAAGAAAGTAATATAGATCTAACCTCATATTTTTGTATTTAAAAACATGCAGGAAGTAACATTTCAAATAAATGCATTTAAAACTTCAAAACAGGAAGACACAAACATCTCTTTCACTCCAGAATGTGAAGCAGATTGAGTGACTTTTTTTTTTACAGGAATCTTACCAGAAGGAAAAAACAAAGCAAACCCTTACGCTCTGTTTTGTCATCAGCCTGCTGACTCCTACAAAAAAAAAAAAAAAAAAGCCTAACATTGCTCTTTGCACATTTCTACGGCTTCTTCCTTCTGCTCAGACCTTCCTGGACCCAGAGACATAACAGCACATTCACAGACTGAGCCGAGGAAGCTCAGCTGGTCATTCTCTGAGGCAGAGAGGGACTTTTCTCCTTGGAGCTCCCCAGGGGAAGATAGTTCCAGGCAGCCGTGGGTCCCTGTCCAGCTGCTTCCCTGTCTGGAGGGGGCCAGAGGGTCAGAGACAAGGCTCCCTGTGACACTGAATTATCTGCCTGAGTGTGATTGTGCCTGCTGGGAGGGACGCTCAAGATTGTGTGTGGGTGTGAGCGTGTATGTGTGCATATGAAAAATATTTATGCAGGCTTTTGCTTCAAGCACATCTTTGTTTCTCAAGGTTTAATATTCATCTGCTGCATGTCAACACGGTGCCTGTGTTCAGCTGAAATGCTGACACAAGTAATCTTAGCATGTCCCTTAAAAGATACTGCCCCATAGAGGGAGCTCTGACTGTTTACTAATGTAGCTCAAGCCCTGGTGGCAGAAAAGAGGCCATGATTTGTGTCATGTTAACAAGGTTAAAACCGAAGATTGTGGGTTCAAACCACCTAAGGTGCTGTGCAAATATCAACATCTGCCACAAATACACTGGATAATACCCTCCTCTTTAGTAGAGTCAGGATCTGTGATACCCAGGTATATAATCTGTATAAAGCTCTTGCTGTCATCCTTTGAGTTGTGCCAGGAGTTTGAAAGAGATGACGGGGCAGAGGTGTTTATCATTGTCGTGCTGAGTGGGCACAAAGCAGGAAGAGATGGAGATCAGAAGAAGCGGACAACAGACAGCTGTGCTGAGCTCTGCAGCAGCACAGAATCAGGCTGTGGGCTGTCAGCAGGCCTGAGGTGAGTCTGCAGCCTCTGTTATAGAAGAGGGAGAGCTGAGAGCAGTATGTAGCTGTACGTCTAAAATATATTTAATATCTGATGTTACGAGGGGATATTTACATTGTTAAGGCTCTAATATTTGTGATTACCAAGAAAACAGAAACACATTTCTTTTTCTTAACCTGTTGCAGCTGATGTTTAGATGTAGCATTTTCATGTAGCTATTTCTACCTTGTTGAAAACAGACTGTAAAAAACACTGATGTACTCACAGCGGTGTCACCTGTTGTTTTTTAAAGAGCCATAATGAAATGCTGAAATGCAGTGTAAATGCTGTCATACCATTACTTTTAATCAGTCATGCAACAGACAAAGAGAAGGAGATGAGATGGGACTATAATCTGTAAGTTTTATCTGTAATCTCTAAATGGAACTTTATGCCAAACTCATTAAAATCATCAAAATGGTTGAGTTAAAAATATCAGTTTCAGTTTTTTAATAACAAAGTAGACATATGAAGCAGCCATACACAGTCCTGGGGAGAAAACTATATAACCTGAACTCCACAGGCAACAGTTGCTGTTGCAAAATTGTCATCCAGTTCTGATGAAACTGCTGCCTTATCTGCATCCAGGTTAATACTGGCCACCCTTGTCTACCAGCATGTAGTAAAACTAAATCCTGCCCATAGCTACTGCCCAATGATGCTGACTGGTCCGGTCATCCTCAGACCAGGTTCAAATGTTTCATCTTGAAGCTTTGCAAGATGGCTCTGCCTTATGACAATAATGAAATCTGGCCAGTCTACTGACTTTGCAAGGTTAACTATTAATATCAGTCAGAAATATCAAGCTCCTGGTTACCTGTAGTGAAGCTGTTGCTCTTACATCCATTGAGTCAGCTGGTAAAGTTCTCAGACAGACAGAGTGCCTTTAGAAAGTATTCATGTGGTGATAAACTGGTTGCTTGAAGTTTTTGGCTTAACAGCGTGGAATATATCCAAACTAGTTAATCTTTTGTTGTTGGATTTCTCCATGCTGTGCAGAGGCCTACTGGGGAACTAACGACAGTAAGGCAGTACATGCCCAAGCTGTGCTGTAAAAACCAGGATAGCACAGAACTGAGTATAAAGATCAGCCTTGAGTATCTGCCCTATGGATCAGCAAATAAAGTCATCAATACTCAATCTCCTGAAACCTTGAAAGCAGGCAAGCTCATTTCTTTCACACTAAACTTCAGCTTTATCTTCAAATTTTGTACTCCTTGGATCAAATCAACAATGACTCCACAGAATCAACAGGTGGCATCATTTAAGGCAGTTTATAAGATTTCAGACAACTTCCACTGCAACCAGAAAAAAAAGAAAACATTTTGCTAGCTTTTTGGTCCTATTTGTTTTGGTCTACTCACTTTAACCTGAAGGTTGTTTATGCAGAGGATATCAGCTAGATTTGAATTTCCTGCTCATGTTTAATTTATTTTTATGTGTAAAGCAAGAGTGATGAGTCAAATATGAAAAGTTATCTTCATTTTTTGATACATTCACAAATCTTTTATAGCTAAATTGTCTATTCAGACAAGATCTCAAAAAAAGAGAAACAAATTTGGGACCTTACAATAACAATTGTTGGTGAATTTTATGTTTTATTATATGATGCTTGGGCGATGGTGTTTTGTAACATAAATGCCAAAAAAGATTGGTGAATTAAAAAATGGTTCAACCACCATGCTGGAGACCATGGACCAACATGGGACACACAGTCTGGAGATAAACAGTACAGTGCAGAACTCTTAGGCCAAAAATTAAAGCTGATGTGAGGCATGGAAGGGGCAAGTAAGCTGCCTGAGGGCAGGAGGAGGATTGATACAACCCTGGTTGTGCTCTGGATGTCCTTGCATGTAACCAGGGTTGATGGCGAGCAAGCACAGTCTAGGGCAGTTGTTTTCATACTTTATTTGGCCAAGGCACACATAAGATCAGGCCAAACTCTCAAGGCACACCAAATCCATAAATGTTAAAACACTTATAGCAGTTTTATATTAGTAGTAATATCATACAGTTGTACAAATTCCCAAGGCACAAATAAACTTGCTTCAAGGCACACCAGTGTCAAGGGTACAGTCCAGGCGGGTAGTAGGGTTGCCACAAGCCACTGGTCATGTTACTGTTGTCCCAAGGGTCAAAAACTGCTGGTGGTCTCTGGTGTATTACCAGGAGTGAGAAGGCCTGGATTATGGCACATTGGGCTATTATGAGTCTTTAGCCCCCTATATGCCTAAAACTTGTCTACATGACTGAATATGTTTTGTATTTTTTTGTTAATGATATGAGTTTTGCTCTGCAAATGTTGATTATTTGATATTTTATAACCAGTACATTCTGAAGGATCTGTGCATGCAGGAGATCCATACTTGGTCCTGATTCTCCTACTGCTGCAATAAAGTCATCATCTCATGACTGATTCATTAAGCCACAGACAGTAGGCAACCATCAAATATACTGCAGCCCCCTATGAAAGGGAACAAAGAACAGCTTGCAAAAGTCTGAGGAAAATGGTGACTTATACAATAAATAAGCACATAACCTACAAAAGCAATGAGTGTAGAAAAATGCAACTCACCCAGCAGTGTCACTTTTGTTTTTTATCTTTAAGTAACATCTCAAAAGTTAAATGAAATTGAAAACAGAAAAGAAGGTTTTAACTCATTGGTTTATACACCAACACCCTCCACAGTCCACACAGCCCTCTTCACTTCACTTCACAGCATTTCTATCAGCATAGTACTTTAATGGATGGCAAAGATGCTTTTTATGATGATTAACCCTTAACAGAGTCATCTTACTTGCTGTTGTGTTTCCCAAAGCTGTCGCACAAAAACAAAATAAAGGAGTTAAACAAGGGGAAGATGAAAAACAACTGCAGGGGGCAAAAAGGACGACAGAGATGTGAAGTGTAGGACCGTTGAATTTGGGGCAGAGAAGGGAAGACAGGCGGTATCTGTTTGCTCAGCCCTTTAGTTCATTTCAGGTTAATTGAATCCTTTAAAAGTGCAGAGACACGTGAAAGAGGAGAGAGGGAGGTACGGGTAAAGAGAGTAAGAGAACCGCCCGCCACTGGTAATGGCCTGGTTTGTTTGTTTTCATATCCATGGTGGAGAACATGACCCAAAAGTAACACAGCAGCATTACTCTGACAGTCTCTCTCAGGGCTGTCTGCAAACAAAAATACCTCCATCACACACAAACACATAGAAGCAGCAGCAGGAGGTTTGTAGCCTATATCAAACAGAACTTTTGTTGGCTAAGTTGTAGCTGTATCAATCACTCTGCTGCTTCAATTCAATTTCAATCACTTCTTCTCTCTTTGCATATTCTCCTATGTGGATGCTCCCTGTTTTCTTCCTCATCCACTTGTGTTGCCGTTAGCTGATGAGGGAATTGCTCCTTTCATTGGTGGATCCTTTCATTCTCTCCTTTTAATCAAGCTTGTTAGTACTTCTTAATTAAAGACATCACAGCGGCGTTTGATCACTCACTCTTCTTCTGTGTGGGAGAAAAAGGAGCAGAGGAGGGAAAAGAGAGCGAGGGATACTCAACCTGATGTTATTCTGTGCATGTGAAGATGACTGATCAGCTTCAATTGGGTGCACATACACACCTCCTCCAAACTCTGCCAGCTCTTGAGGCATGTGGTGTGTACGTCTCCTGAAGCCAACAGGCGTCAACCTCCAGAGATCCATACGAGACAGATGGTATTGGAGGGTATTGAGCTCCCTACTGTCAGTTTGTTGTGATGATCACACACACCAGGCTGTCAATAATCACAGTCCACTTATCAAAGAGTGAAAAAAACACAGCACAAAGACGATGTGGAACTTAACTTGATTTAATTAAAGCAGCAAGGAGATGTTGAACTTTTAACACCAGGAGTGGGAGGAGCTTCTGTATTTTTGCTTGAATTAATATTCTGTAAAGCTGAGGTATATTAGGATACCACTGGTGTTGGTTCTGTCAAGGTTCAGGGTTTCTTTGTGACTACCATAAAAGGTAAGTTTGTAGTGCAGATGGGGGACTCTGCATCCCAAAGACAAAATATCCCATGACTCAAAATCAAATTTGTTTTTTTGTTTTTTTTTTATTATGATTTTTTTTATTTATTAAAGCAAAAAAACGCATTCAAACCTCCCAGGCCCTATAGGGAAAAAGTCATTGCTTCCTAAACCTAATAACTGGTTGTACCATCCTTGGCAGCAACAACTGCAAGAAAGGAATTTCAACCCACTCTTCTTTGCAGAACTGTTTTAATTCAGCCACATTGTAAGGTTTTTGAGCATGAAGGTCATGCCACAGCATCTCAATTAGATCACTGTCTTGCTGCATTATTCAAATGCGCTTGAGTTGGGGGTCATTAACTGATGGCCGGACATTCTCCTTTAGAATTTTCTCATGGACAGCAGAATTCATGGTTCTATCAATCACAACAAGTGGTCCAGGTCCTGAAGCAGCAAAGACCATCACACTGTCTCCACCATGTTTGACTGTTGGAATGATGTTTTAAGTGCTGTTTTAGTTTTACGCCAGATGTACGGGGCACACACCTTCAAACAAGTTCAACTTTTGTCTCTCCAGTCCACAGAATATTTCTCCTAAAGTCTTGGGGATCATCAAGATGTTTTTAGTCAAATGTGAGACGAGCCTTTGTGTTCTTTTTTGTCAGCAGTGGTTTTGGCCTTAGAACTCTCCCATGGATGCCATTTTTGCCCAGTGTCTTTCTTATTGATTTATGAACACTGACCATTACTGAATCAAATGAGGCCTGCAGGTCTTTAGATGTTGTTCTGGGTTCTTTTTTGACCTCCTGGATGAGCTGTCAATGCGCTCTTGGAGTCATTATGGTAGACTGGCTTGTTGAGAGGGTTCATCACTGTTCCTAGTTTTCTCCATTTGTGGATAATGGTTCTAACCATGGTTCGCTGGAGTCCCAAAACCTTCGAAATATCTTTTTAGCTCTTTCTATTCAGACTGATAGTGGCAATGACTGTCTCTCATCTTGAATTTCTTTAGATGTGCTGTGATTTGTTGCTTTTTGAGATCTTGTAGCCTACTTCACTTTGTCAGCCAGGTTCTATTTAAAGGGTTTCTTGAGTCAACATTTCTGGCAGTAAAAAGGCCTGGGTGTGGCTAGTAAAGCTGAATTCAGCTTTCCAAAAAAAAAACACAGTCAATTCATGATTCAACAAGGGGACAAGTACTTTTTTCACACAGGGCCAGGTAGGTTTGGAAGACTTTTTTCCCTTAAAAATAAAACCATCATCTACAGACTTTCTCACAGCACTGACCACATTTCAAGCAATTTTAAAGTCACAATCAAATTTCCACCGTTGGAATAAAATCATGAGAGATTTGCTAGAGTTGGGGCAAATCTAGGATTCCAGTCATTTGGCATAAGGAGTCATGAAGTTTGATTTGACCTGTGATTATGAAACAAAGTTTCTTTATGTAGGGCTTTCAAATTGCTTCCTGAACTTTTCAGAGTAAAATGCATGTGATCACAAATTTTTAACTCCAACTTTACTCCAACTCTTTCTTGCCAGTCCCTGGTAAATTTAACACAGGAGTTCAGCATGAGCTAATGTGAAAGCATGGAAGGAAATATTTAGGAAAAGTCACCACAAGCAAGCAGGAGGGGGTGATGGTATGAAGTAGCTCATCTCCTGTGAACATCATACAACCATACACTACAAGACCATGTAATCTGATGAAACTACTCCATTATGTTTTCTGTTTGCAGGTCTGTTTTTAATATTGATATTGTGAATGACTTATACTACAGAAAACATTGATACAAAGGCAAAAATGATCACAATGCACCTTATTCCTGGGGCTCTTCTGTAGATATGATTATGGGTGGAACTTTGGGGCATTGGTACTGTGCTTGTCTTGAAAGGAATTCACCCTCAGTTTGACAAATACAGCTTCATTCTTTTTTATATCAAACTTCTGGCTAAATAACATTATACGCTGTAAGTTAAAAGTTACATTTGCTGAAATGTCCAGGCTCTGGCACCTGTTGTCCTCCTCATG
Source organism: Cheilinus undulatus (assembly GCF_018320785.1). Taxonomy (NCBI): domain Eukaryota; kingdom Metazoa; phylum Chordata; class Actinopteri; order Labriformes; family Labridae; genus Cheilinus; species Cheilinus undulatus. Next base: position 17,777,919 of record NC_054865.1, read on the forward strand.
GTTATGCAGACGAAGATAATTATGTGTCTTTAAGAGCTCGTTTAAACATGCTGGTCCCTGTCTGACTGTGTTAAGGATGTTATTCTTTTTCAATGTTAGATTTTCGACCTGAGGTAAAATGGAGATACTGATAGCTTAAAAAAGTAGGAAAAAGAAAAAACTCATTATCCCGTTTCAAGTGTATTGGAAGAGATTTATAAATAAAAAAATCTTTCAGTAATTTTGATAAACAGAAGTAGTGTCTCATTATGGAAGTCACTGCTTTAATAAAAGGCAGCAGAAGTCACACCCTAAATCACACAAGGCACCCTAGCGGCTAGAAATAAGGTGAACAGCATCATAAAGCAGACGCTGTTCATCATTTTTTTTTTAACATGTTGACAGAATTATGATCCTGACACAAAATCCAACTCAGAAAGACTTCAGGGTCTGCCTTAAACTTTCAGGAGTGCCGTTGTGAAAACAGCTTCTGTAGCATTTTGTTTCCCTTTGGCAGAAACAAAGTGACAACCAGAGTGAAGAATCTAAGAAGCTGAGGCTTAATCTTTAAGGGGAAATGAACAGTTATGGAGAATAGAGGCTGCTATACACTGCAGGTGGGAAGAATGGAGATATGAAATGTTTATTTGTGGCTCACCTATAAACTTGCACCCCACTTTGATTAAGAGCATTTTGATTTTTACAGTTGACCTGCACATCTCAGAAACTCTTGATAGGCTGTCAGAGCTAACTAGAAGAACTCCAAACTATAAAACGCCGGCACCCACGATCAAGTGTTCCTACTTTTTCCATCTCTTTTTCATTGACATGTTTGTTCTAATGACCCAGTTGTTGTCTAACAATTTGTAAAATTTCAAAATTTAGCAACGAAAAAATCGAGTAACCTGATGGATAAACTTGTGATAAAATATTTATGTCACATATGTCAAACCCTCTCCCTTTCTTAGTTCTCCTTCTCATGTAAACAACACGTCACAGTTATTTGACCGGCAATGCCCTGATTAAATCCGATTAACTGTTGCATCTTCACACAGGTAGAAAAGTAAAGGTTAGTGCCGGAATCAGATATTGAAATTCTTCTGTACTGATTTCTTTCAACAATCCATCTGGTAAACCATCCATAGACAGCGTTTGGGAAAGGGCAGAGCCTTTGAAAATGAACTCGGAGGGTGATGGGATGAACGTTCTGTCTGTCACATCTTTATGGGCCAATCAGAGCAACAACACACGTGATGTAGGCACTACTGAGCTGCGCCCCTACCGAAGGAGTAAACTAAATATAGAACTGCATAACGTGAATCATGGCGACTATAGACATGTGAGTACAGGACTTTTGTCGTTTTTGAAAAGAAAACAACTCACTGCTGTCCTTTGTTAGCAGCATCCACGCTAATGTCTTCTGCCATAATTGCACCGGCCTCTTGTTGCTGCTTGCTTATGTCATAACTCTGCCACGCCCTAGAGTACTGCCCCAGTGACGCTGTTTGATCCTATCATTTTCTAACTGGGCCCAAACGGTTCAGATGGGAGCTGTGCAAGATGGATTTGCCAGTGAGAAACACGGACATGGGCGACTAGTATGTTGGGAACTCCAGCTTCAGTATAAGGGTGCCTACTCTACCAGCTGAACTAAACCACCTCTCCACTTCTCTTGTATCAACCTACGCAATAGGTGTTGATATTTTTTGGGGATTCCCTCAGGTTATTTCCGCAGGATTTTTTGCAGGATGGGAGTCATTCCACTATTTGATCATGTGATTGGGATGAGAATGGAAAAAAAGTACGTGGGAGAGGGCGGGGACCACCATAATTGCTTGGAGTGTTCTTTCAGCGAGGCAACACTACAACACAATTCAAGCGAACTGCACTTCCCACACTGGAAACAGCACTGCTGCAACCAACACTTCCTCCAACAATGCAGGCAACAACCCTTTTTTTTTTAATTGAGCAAGGCAAAAGTGGTCAGTCAGAAGAGGCAAAATGCGACTTACAATGAAAAGTAACATGGAAAGATCCATCTACGAAGCTCACAGAACTAGCAGGGAAGTCGCAAATGTTAGAAAAGTTCACGAGAACTATTCAAATGAGAAAGATGGGACAGGATGGAAGAAAAGGGGGAGCAGGATGAGAGCAACAAGAATGGGATGGAATTGTTTGTTTTTTTTCTATGGTTTGGGGTTGGGATGGGATGGGATTGTTTCTGTGGGAATGGGGTGGGATGGGAATGACAATCCTCTCCTGTGTCACCCTCTTCTCTGCACTGACAACTGCTGATGAAAGCCTATGGTCAAAAAGCACTTTCAGCTGATGTTTTTTTTTTTTCATCATTTGAAGTTTTATTCTTTATAAGTACAGATATTTTTTGCCATACCAGATTCTAAAAAAAGGGAAAAGTCAGGATGGATTTAAAAAAGGCTGATAAAGAAATCTAAAGACTTGTATCACATAAAAATGTTGATGTCCTGTCGTACAAACATGCGTCACCATTCTTCTCTAAGGTCAGTTTGGAATCCATAATTTTTCCCCTAAAGGCAGTCAACACTATTATTGCTTCTTCCCTCTAATGGTGCCGGTGTGGGTGGGATTATGTGCGTGGGGGGTCTCTGCTGTACATACAGTACACTCATAGAGGGTCCTAATGGAAAGCTATGGGACCTCTATCCTCAGGCAAGGAGTGATGCATGGAGGGGAGGAGGGGGGGCACGACAGAAGCCTCAGTCTGACAGGCCTGACCTATATCTCCCTCCTTTGCTTAATAGAGAGAGGGAAAGAGTAATTGGCAGATACACATTTGTAGATGTAAGCGCTCTCTTTTTCTGCTTTCTGAGGTTGCAGGAAGCACAGGCGACGGGTTTCCTTCATCTCTTTGGACTCTTTTGGAAATCTGTGTCACCTTTAGTAAAGACCTGACTTATTAGGACTAGCATTTTTCTCAAATTTGTCCTGATTTGTCTCTCAAAAAACGCCATTTGCATGATCTTATAAAAGCTGTCTTTCTCTCTGGTTGTCAGTCAGTTGGTACAAGTGCATGTGAATCAGACAGATTAAGGTAAATCATCCCTGTGTGTGCGAGCATGTGTGTTTCCCTGGTCCCACTGGCATGTCCTGGATCCTGTAGCGGGATACATGGCCCTTTCTGCCTGGTTTACTGATGGGGGCTGTTCGGCTTCCAGACAATTTAGCAAAGGAAACTCAGCACAACAAAACATAAACAGACACAACAGACTGATCCAGGCAATAACAGAGGGAGAAAAAAACCACACTAAAATACACAAACAGGCAGTGACACATGTGGAGATATGCAAAATAAAGAGACATGAAGGGACTGGATGAGTACGTACCCCATGGATGATTCAGGAATTGATTGGTATCAGAAAAGCTTCAGGCGCTTACACAGTCTTACTCTCCTTCTATGCTGATGACATGTCACTGTCCACTCAAGTCGGGCCTTATATTTCTCCAGTGTTTTCTCTCTGCAAGCTGAAGATCCTCCTTGCTGGATTGGAGCTTACAGCTTCCCCGATTCAAGACAAGCAGTCCATTTGCCCCTGAGGTAGAGGAGGATCCGAGAAGAAAGGGAAGAAGCAGAAGAGAGGTCAGGATGGAAAACAACTTAGATCCTTAGAGCGGGGCATGGGCCCGAGCGGCAATGGAGAGCTGGCATGGGGAAGCAGAGCATTGCGTGCGTGTGTGTTTGTGTTCCTCTTCGGTCACTGTAGTTCAAAAGCTGAACCGCGTCCAAGCCTTGGTAATGATGCAGCCGGCCACCACAGACTACAATAACCAACAGTCTATGGCTGGCCAATTACTGTCTGCCGCAATTATATTTCCAATTCAGAGGTAACAGGGGAAAGTGGCCCAACTCAACTAATCATTTCGAGCAATTACTTTTAAAACTAATTAGAATGTCAGGTTTTAGCTGTGCGTGCCTGAGCTCGGGGGAGGTTTTTGTTTGTGTTTTTCTTGCTGTTTTCACTTTGTCAAATCGGTGGGTTTGAAAGGAGAGAGCAGGAGAAGGGGGGCGATATCGGCAAAAGTGCAAGGCAAACATCAGCCGCCGCCATGGATGGAGAGACTTGGTCATTACGGTAGTTTGGGGTGAATCCATTGTGTAAGAGAGTGTGTTGATGCCAGACATTTTGCTAGAGTGCTAAAAGAAGTTCTTGGCAATGTCAGCTGAAATACTGTGAGAGCAAACAGCCCACTGATCTGAGGACATCCCGAGCCGAAGAGATAAACGTGAGTGTAGAAGTCTGACTAGTCATGATAAGGTCAAGTAGAGAAAGAATGAAGACAAGGAGGTTTTGCATTAAATATAAAAATTAGATAAATTTTGACTTGATGATGACTTGATTTTGCTTGATGTCTTAATTTTAAATAAATAGGTAGAGTAGATAAAAAAAAAAAAAAAAAAAAAACTAATGCTGAACAAAAAAAAATGTACATATACAACGGCCAAATGCACAATGACAGCCATATGAGGTGTCTACTAATTTCAGTGTTCTTTGACTTGTTTTTGGGTCTGCCAACACAAATTACCAAGCCCTCATAAGTCATTTAACAAGTCTCCTTTCTTGAACAGAATCTTAACATTTGTTAGAGACCTGGCATCACTGTACAGAGTCTAAAGCTTATGCATATTACGATTTTTAAAATCTTAACTGATTTTTCCAATGTGAGAGATCCCACACATGATAACAAATAATCACTGATTGTCATGTGTGAAGAAGAACGAGAGGTTCAGATTCTGTTACTACCAGAGTCTCCGCCTGGTTTTGTCTCTCAAAACACCAAACCTGGCTGTAGGACAAAGCTGCTATGGTAAGCAGTTAGCCAGTTTACTATCAAATGTAATTTTGTTTCTAATGCATTTATGTTTCTCCCACTTATTTGGGATAAGTAGGCCCTGATGAGTTTAAAAGCTCAGCTTCTTTTGCATGTGTGATAAAAAATGATGTTCACAAAACTCCTGAAGGTCCTGTCTCTGCAGAAAATACATTAGATCGATTTGAAAACAGATGTTTTGGCTGTGTGTTGGCAGTTTTTTGGGGTCTTCAGTCAGACGGAGAGAGCTATGGTGTGGTCATTTTTCCTGTTATTTTGATAATGGACAACGAAGACAAAATTTCATTAAAACTTATTAATTACAAATTCCCTAAAATTGTAAATAAGCTACCTAAAATGTCTGAATGTTCATAAAAATAATAATTAAAGTATCCTAAACTTTCTTCAAGTTAAGCATGTGGTTAAAATGTTAAGTTAGTTTCCAATGAAACTCTCAAAAATATATACAAACATATCCCAAAACTTTCCATGAAAATACTTCTTAAACTTCCAAACAAATTATTCAATGTAGTGTCCTCATATTTATGGTACAGATGGGGTCTTAGGTGGAAATAATATAGGAGAGGTGGAATGTGAACAAAGTTATGTTTAGTTGAACTAAGTTATCAGTCAGTGAGTATATTTAAAGCCTAATGTATTATATTTGAAACATACTTTTATGAGACCTATATCTAATTAATGGGATCAATAAATTATTTAAAAAGCTTTTGAATACAATCAGATAAATGATAAAAATTTCCTTCCAGTGGATTATCAGTTGACAAATGCCTGATGTATCAAATGTGATACAAAAAATAAATATGTGAATTTTTTATGATTTATTTAAGCTCGTACCAAAATCCAAAAAAGAAAAAAAAAATGCCATTTCAGTTCCAAAAAATGGGAAGTTTCTGGCTAATATTCGAGTTGTCAGGCTTTAAGGGGATATGAGTAATTAGTCAAAGTCATACATCCATTCAGTATCTTCTGCCTATCCTGAGGGTTAAGGAGGGGATGGAGACAATCTCAGCTGTCATTTTGCAAGAGATAATAAGAAAATAAACTTTCAGATTTATTTTGTATACATGCTGAGAATCAAAAGCAAATTAAAACAACACTTCACAGATTGTCACTGAGTTCTTATGCATTAAAATCCCAACAGCTTGAGTTTACCCTCAAATTACAACTACTGTTTTTCAAGAAAGTTATTTGATAATGGCATCTGAGTTATTTAACTTACATACAGTATGTGTATATCTAGTATTTAATTCTATCTGATCCATTAACTAAATTATGTGTTACTTTTAAGCTGGGCTTATATTTTTATTATTGTACGTAATCCCCAAATGGATATGCAACCTTTCATTTAATTTTACAGTTTTATGAGAAATATAGTAAATTGTGGTTGTTTTCTTGAGTTCTCAACTTATTTATATTTTTATTTTAGGATATGACACCTGATACATTTTCTGAAGATCTACGGAAAACAAATTATCATGCTCAAGACCACAATTGAAACTGTTTGGTCCAGGAAAACAGTATAAATGTAAAGATGCATGTACTCTTAAGAATTCCATATTATTGATATGATTGAATATATAAAAGTAGACTGCTAAAATAACAAACAAAAATTTTTTTTACACTGATTATGTTTCATTTCTAAACTATAAACTATATACATGGTACTTTATCCATACATTAATTTGAATGTTGTGTCATCATTTAAACCATGGTGTTGGACTGTGCATGGAGAATAACTACCCAATTCTCTGATTTACTGAGTAACAATGCAACCAGATATTTTAGGGCTAAAAGGGGATTTCATTTCCAAAAACATAGTCAAATAAATTCACTGTCGACTAAAAAACATGAACAGCAGCACTAATTTTACTGCACTTTGATAGAGGGTAAGTACACATTGTCAAACACACAATAAGCCTTTTCCCTACATTCAAACCTGCATTGTAAGCATTTTAAGTTCTTTATTTCATGTAGTATGAAGTGTTATTGATTGGTCATAATGGGTCAAGTGTGCCAGGCTGTGTTCAAATATGATATCCTACCACTGTGTGGATGCATGTTGAATGTGTGTGTTTCAATGTTTCCAATCGGAAAATCTGCAAGATGGGCTGTGTTTTATATTTCATGAGTCTGGGGGTTTCTTTTTATACCATACCACTCTTAGACACGCAAATACCTGCTATACATACAGCTGGTTAGGACGCACGCACACACAGTGACTTGTAAATGTAAAAAGCTTGCTTTATAAAGGAAGTGGATGGTCCACCTCCACACCTCCACTCGTCCCATGATGCACTGCAGGGTTATGGCAACTCACGCAATACTAGCAGACACATGCTGACAGTTATTTAATGTAGATAATACAAACATTGCACATCAGATGTTTTATTCTATTATTGTGATCAAATAACTTATTTTGAAGAAAAAAATTATGTTAAAATTTATGTGATGGATTTAATTCATGGTACATGTTTCGACCCAAACATTACATGTTAAATATAATATAATAAAGCATTCACATTATTTTGACTTTGTCTAATGTCATCAAAGACTATAATGATCATTCCTCTTTCTTTCACTTGTAATCAAATTTTTCTGTTTATTGTGATGACAAATGCGGGTCTTAGTAGTTGTTTTTTAAAATCCTAGAAATTTGCATTATTCAGTGTTTGCTCTGGGCCTTTAGTGTCCAAATGTTCACACACACACCACATGCACACACACTGTTATGAATGCTGCATACAAATGGACACAAACACAAAAATGCCTCTGGTAGTTGTCATAACGGACCACCCTGATGGACTGATGCCTCATTAATGGACAGCTTGCAGCTACAGAATGGCGTTACCTCTCCCACTTTTTCCCGGGTCATGGTGACAGATCTGCTCTTATCCATAAACAAGTGTCTTTTTCACTGGTTCAGTGCCCAGACACATTCACAGATTCTGTCACACTGCAACTCAACATTGTGCTTTTTTACATTTTATTCTCTGTTTGAAGTTGCCAGGACAATTTTCTTATTTCAAGGGAATTTAATCTATAATCAGTCTTTGGTTAAAAAAGTTTGCCCTCTTAAATCACTGCCACACTTATTTCACTAATTATTGAATTCATTCATTTAACATGAGGCTGTTCAACAAAATTGGTCAAAACCAGGAGTGAACCATGGCTGTTACACATGGGCCCTCTGCATGCACCCAACCCATGGAGGCAGTCCCGTATACCCGGTTCTCCCACAGTATTTTAAAAGTACAATAACAGCTCTAATACAAAGATTACAAAGCTACAAAGCTGTAGCTGATATATAAGTCCAACCTTAACAAAGCAGTGAAGAAATATACAAAAAAAATCAGAGCTATGAAACAAAAACTTTCATTACAACAGGTGTTTGTACTTTATCTGAAAAAAAAAACGAACAACAAACTGTGGTGTAAATCAATGACAGCTCAGCCTGCATCCCTACAACACAAGAACAAAGACGTCTCATTTTAGACACATGGTGACATCTCACACAGCCAGGACGGGGGAGAAGGTGGAGCGCACCACAGACTTTAAGTTCCTTGGACTGCACATCTCGGAGGACCTGGGCTGGACTGTGAATACCACCCACATCATCAAAAAAATATCCCAGCAGCATCTCTTCTTTTTGATAACGCTACAGAGGAACAAATTTCCTCCACCTCTGCTGAAAAACTTTTACCGGTGCATGCCCTGACCTATGGATGCACGGTGTGGTATGCCAGCTGCACCACAGCAGAGAAGAAACAGCTGCAGCGGGTCATTAAGACGGCTCAGTGGATTGTTGGCTCTCCTCTCCCACGCCTGGATGACATCTACTCAAGCCATCTCCTCCAAAGAGCCACAAAGATCCAGAACAACCCCACCCACCCAGGACACTCTCTGTTTACCTGCCTTCCCTCTAGCAGGCTCAGAGTCATGCGAGCCTGCACACAAACATTGCTTTTCCCCATGGCTGTTAAAAAATTGACAGAGGAATCATGACTACCATGTGCAATAATCTAGAGTGCTCCAATTAACTGCTCTTTTTGCACTTTTTAAAAACGATGCACTTTAACGTTTTACATATATCTATCATTTATCATATCATTTGATTTTGATATATGCTTTTTTAGAGATGTTCTCAATTCTTAGCTGCTACAAGATTGAGATTCTGCTGAATGGAAATTCATTGTATGAACAGTGCAATGACAATAAAGCTTCTTCTTCTTCTTATCCAGTAATTTCTCAGGGATAAGGTGGTAATTGCCCAGTAATAAGTTGTTTTTACTGAGTAATAATTTGGTAATATAAAGGAAGAATTTATCTAATAATAATATATATATTATCAAGTAAACCCTCATAAATTTGTGGCAATTCTATGATAATTAGGTGGTATTTTACCCTAACCTTCTAACCCTAACCCTTGTAATAATGTGGCAATTTTCTGGTAATTAGGTGGTACCTTACCCTAACCCTCATCATAATGTGCCAGTTTATTTGGTAATAAAAGACCCTGTAAAGTGAAATCCGAAGTTTTTGTCTTAACACACTAGATATGTTGGAATATGGTTGTAAAAATGTGAAAACTTTGAGATCTACATGTGACTGAATTCTGGATTTAGACAGTTTTTTTCACCTCTTTACTGGCTTGGTAAATTTGGGCTGGGTCAATACGTGCAGTTCATCTCAGTACAGGCTGTTGTTAGCTGGTGTCACTGCCTTTATTGAAATTTAAGTTAAATGCTATTTTCTGTTCATTATGAGGTAAATTTGTGCCAGTAAACAGACTTTGTCTCGTCTCTGGCACAGAGCAAGGCAGCTGCTCTCTGATTATAAGATCAACATTCAGATTGTAGCATTTTTTCAATCTGAAAGGATTGTATTCCTCCTGAGTGGGCGTGGCTTCAGGTCATTCAATAGACACGCCCACACCATCCTGGATCAGAGTTTACTGCCCTTATTTTTATGATTTTGAAGCTTAAGTTTAGAGATTTAGAGTCGTTTTATTTGACGGAAATTTGATTTAGGGGTTCATAACAAAGTGGCCTGTTGTACAACCAATCTCATTACAGATTTATTTTCACTTTACAGGGTCTTTAAGTGGTACTTTACCCACACTCTAACCTAGTAATATAGAGTGGTGCAGGAATGAGTCCTACAACGCGGGAGTGAGTAAGCATTTTAGCACTCCCAGTTCCCTCATCTGAAAGTCTATGGGAATTTTGAATGAGTTTTCAGTTAAATGCCTGAAATAAGGTCTGTGGTGAACACAAGTTCGAGAGTTTAACGTTTTGTCCTATGACATAAAATACATCTGAAACGTGCACCACCTTTGAATTGTGTATCTTTTCTCGTCTTAATAAAGTTGGTTGCTAAAAGATAGCTAACAAGGACTAAATACGTCATCATCTGAAGCCAGCAACTGCACCTGCCTTTCAGTTGTATCCGCATGTGATGACGTTAAATTTAGTCAACCATGTTGTAGTTCAATATAGCATGACGTTAGCTTTTTACTTTCGACAGTTAGATTAACGAACCAGATGTGATGCTTATATTATCAGTTTGTGAAGATTATCTTTATGAACAAAACATGTAAGTTTTATAAACTTTTATTGGACAGAGCTTATTTTCAGCAATAATCCAAAAACCCATTGAAATATCCCACAGGCTCGACACAGAGGGAACCCATGCTACGCGAATTTCCAGGTTTGCCTACAAAATTAGATCATGACTGCGCCACTCTATTGTGGCTATTTTCTGGTAATTTGGTGGTATTTTACCCTAACTGTCTAACCCAACTCTTGTAATATTGTGGCAGTTTCTTTAGTAATTAGGTGGTACTTTACCCTTACTCTTGTAGTATTTTGGCAATTTTTTGGTATTTTAGTGGTATGTTATCCCAACCCTAACTAACTAATATTGTGGCAATTCTCTGTAATTAGGTGGTATTTTGCCAAGTAATTCTTAGTAATAATTTTCTGTATAAGTTGCCTGATAATTCCTAGGTAAGTTCTTTATTTTGGCACCCTAAATTAAAGTGAGTTCTCCTGAATAATTTAAAAGTAATGTTTAAGGTTTGGGTTAGGGCAAAAAGTTTAAGGTTAGGGGGTCATCTGGCTAGATGGCGCTAAATGCAAGGACTAATTAAATAGTGATATTGATCGTCCCTGCTAGGTAAATCAGTTAACCTATGGAACAAAATCACTTTCTTTGTAAAATGTAGAGATCAAACCCAAAGTGTGTAGAAATTTTCTGATAAGTGCAGCGTACATCTGTTTAGAGCTCTAAAGTACTAACTTTCCTCCATTCCCATCCATTCCTGACAGCGTCCCCCCACTTCCTGATTGACCAGCCCTAATTTCAAGTTATCCTCATACACCCTAACATATCTTCGTATTCATTCTGTCACTGTGGCCAAGTTTGTGAAAAATCACATCAATTTAAAGTATATATAAGTAGCTGAAATCTATTATCAGTTATTTCAAATGAGAAGGAGCCTGGCAAACCTAATAGCAATAATCAAGGATTGTGGGGCTTAGCAAAGGGTCAATTAGATTTTGGATTCATGCTTGAAGATGTTAGTCTGCTTTTTAACTACTGCATATCTTAGCAGTGAAACATGAAAGTTTTCTACTCATTAATATTTCTTCAGTGAAGCTTTGTTTTATTTTGTTTTTTTAATTGATGGATGGGTGTTGTAAACTCCAAGTTAGCAAATTGAGAGGGGAATGCTCTTTATTCTCATAACAATTTGTTTCATGCCATTGCACAGTCATGTAATTATCATTGTGGTAAATGCTGATTAGATAAAAGGGAACCACAATTGCTGTTTGTTGTTATCTAATGCACAAAGGAATAGGAGGAAAATAGTGAGACAGAATGATCTGATGCTTGTTTTCTACTTCTGTGAGGCTGCTTTCTGATGTTCAATTAGCTGACCCATTAAAAAGCCTTGTTATTTACAGTTACACATCTGTAATTGATGTTTGTCTTCATCTGTGCTCCGGCAGAGTCTTGTCAGAGCATCATGTTCATTATGTTCACTGTGAGGATCTCAAGGCTGAAGATGTGAGCTGGAGTTTTTCTGGAGTGTGCACACTGTGAGGAAGAGGAGTAGAGATAGATGAGGGAGACAGAGAGAGGGGAACCAAAAAGAGGAGCGGTACTCTGATTGACAGTTGTCTGGCCTGGTGCCTGCTGAGGTTGTTCCCCCCGTCGACTGCTATTATCAGCTGAAGGACTTCCCCGTCGCCTTGGCAGAGACCGTGTCACCCCTCTCCCTTGGAGGATGCTATCCCATTTGGGAGGAGATGAATAGGGGTCCCCTCACCCTGTATGAGGTCTGTGTGGACAGAATCTTTAAAGAGGGAGCATGGTGGAATAAACAGGCTTTATGTCAAAAGCGGCATCGTTATCTTTTGTGGTATTTATTCTCTTGATTCCTAAGTCTGCTGTTGTTTCTGACTATTCAAGCTGTTTCAACACATCTATACGGGGGGCTCAGGAGGCGGGACATGATGTAAAAATGGAACCCCAGAAATGGCTGACAGCGCAAGTTTTTATCAGTTTTACATCTAGTTTACATATCACAGTTTAAAAAAAAAAAAAGTGTAAAGAACATACTTGATAGGAAAGTATGACGCAGCCTCATTGTAAATCTCACTGGTTGCTTACTGCTCATGTTTAAACGTCATCATCCCCACCACTAGCCACTGTAAAATTTCCTGAATATCCTGCTGCATTCACTGCATTCTGACAAGGATGTTTTCCCCTCTTAATAACCAGGTTCTATATGTGTTTGAAAGCAGAAAACCTCATATGATAGCTCACCTTGTATACGCATTTTTAACCCAGTTAACTTTCTTATTCATGGGCATGTGTGGAAGAAGAATTAAACAGTAAATTGGATATTGAATATTTTAAATAATTTGCTTTAATATTTCTGTTCCAGAGCGCAATTTTTCAGACATTGAAATTCCAGACAAACTGAATTCTTGACATCGGAGCACATGTTCCTGAAACGGCCTAACCCCTCCCAAACGAAGACCTGAAGGACTACAGCAGCCTCCAAACCCAACTGCTCCTTATAATGTTCCAGGGAGAGACATCTGTTCAGCAGTAGTCTGTGACAAAGAGGAACTTCTTACAGCAGGAATCATATGTCTGATGGAGCAAAGAAAAAAAGGATATCTTGGACTTCTTGATGGGTAGGACCATTGATACAGATATTGTCTCCATCTTCTCAGATCAGCTGGTACAGCAATCATATTGATGCCCTGTCTCTTCTTCCTCTACCATAGCAAATATTTAATTTGGCACTAATATTTCCTTACTAAGGTGCTTCCGCTCGGTCCAGTCCACATCAGATTTGAAGCAGATACTGACATTTTTGGAAAATTAAGTCTCTTGCATTAACGTCCATTATGTTTCCTCACAGTGTTGCTTCTCTATCATTAGATTTTTCCTTACATATGACAACAAAGCTGTAAATCATGGTCCAATGCTCCTTTTATAGCATCAAATAACTTGGAATACAACTAAACTCAGAAGAAAATTAACATTTGCACATAAACTGTCAAAATAATAACTTACAAAAGTAACTCAAGCCATGTTTGAGGGTCAGGGTTATTTTTAATCCTAATTTGCACCTTGATTCATCTGTTAACCCAGGGACTTCAGGACCTTTACTGCAGCTAGTCAGCAGGGGGCGCTCCACATTTTTTCATTTAACTTTTGGAGCGCTGTTGTGTTGTCACTTTTCTGTGATATTCTTGTCTGATTAGACAATAAATACTGTTTTCAAAGACCTTCTTTACCTGCTGCATCATGACCTCTGTATGCTTGTTGTGTTCTTAAAAAATTCTACCTCATATCCCTATTAAGTTTAAGGTCACTCGCTTGTAAAGCCTTTTCAGCCTAAGAGCAGCGGCTGCCTTATTGAAAATTCTGACCTGCATTAAATACATCAGTATGGAAACAGAAGAAAAGCTGTCATAGGCTTAAGCCTCCTAGCAAAACACAGCATAGAGCTGTCAGTGAACCAGTCACAGCTCTAATAATGCGTAACTTTAAAGCACAATTAATTTAAAAAGATGAGTTTGATAGGATAAAAACGCATATATTTTAGCTTAAGAAAGGGTTCTGGATCTTTTGGCCAGCATAAAGTGGACACTCGAGAACTGCAGTTGTTCACATTTCCAAACTGTCTTGATCTTCAAACACTGGAAGTCTCTCACAAAGTTTTCTTTTCTACATATGCAAACATTTACCTTTCTTTTGGGAAAGGATAAAAATATTATGAAATATTAAGTATTTCATGGACCATCATCTGGTGATCACAAATCTGCTGCAGAAACTGTGACAAATCGTTGAAGTTTGAAGCTTTTGGGAAAGTACTAAAATATAACTGCTTTCAAAGGTTTTATGATGTCAAGAAAATCACATTTTAAACCATATAAATAAAATAACATGAATCAAGAAAAACGATTCAATAAATTCATCCACAGGTGACTGCAAACTTAAGTCCGAAACTTTGATGATGACATTACATTTTTGAGCTTGTGAGAACAAAAGAAAACTTTCCTCCAAGGAGTTTGGTCTCATTAAATTTACATTTTTAAGATCCTGAAAATGGAAAGAGGAAAAGGTTTTTATTGAAACAATCCTCTAATTACTGCAAAACTGCATCTGAAGCCTTAAAGAGGATGTTGTTGTGGGAGATGAGGCACAAAAAAGGATCTGTCTTCCAAAGTGTTTAAACATGAAATCAACAATTTTAAAATGAAACAAAAAAAAAAAAAGCTTGAAATTAGAAATGTATTAACTCAAGATGTTAAAAATCATATGAAAAAGGACATTTCATGAAACCATGCTTGTATGTATTGAAAAAATGACATTAAAAGGAAAAAGTATTCCATGGAATAGGGCTGGGCAATTAATCGAAAAAAAAAACACAAAAATCCAACCGACATTTGGAGCCTCTAACCAACATAAACCTGACCTATCAATTATTCCAAATGTTTTTCCTTTGTATTTCTCTCTCTACTAATGTAAAACCCCCTTAAAACACACTACTGACTGTGTAGTCATGTGATAGTTAGCCAGGTGTCACAAGGCATGTAGCCTGCCAGAAACCCGAAAGGTGAAGTAGTAGTCACATGACCTTGTCCCATCCAGTCCACTAAAAACTCACTGAGCCAACAGCGCAGCATGAACAGCAAAGTTATTTTCTACTTTTTATACAACAGAATAAAAATAATTAATTTTGTTAGCAAGAAATATTTTCTAGTTTTCTAAGAAAACGTGACTTTAAAAAATAATTTCAGAGGAAATACATGATATAAAGTAATTCACACAGGTTTTACGGCTTCAACGAGATTCAAGCACCCAAAAATGGACCGACTTTAATTCTGTTCACAGAATATGACAAGAATAGACAACTGTAATAGAGGCTAAATGGTCATCTCTTCTGACACCAAGCTTTGTATGTATGTATGTTTTACTTTTGTTGTTATATTAAAAAAATCAAATACATTTTAAGTGAAAAATAAATACAAAATAAAATATGAAAAAGTATTTCAGGAAACCATCAAGAACTAGAAACTTTCTTCATAGATGTTTTGGTCCCAATAAAATTTACATTTTAAAGATGTTTAATTAAATATGATGTTTAAATATTTAATGAAAACATCCTTTATGATTGCTTAACTCTTTCAGACACTTTTCCTTGGTTGTGGAGGTCGTGAATGTTGAAATTTACATTTTCAAGACAGAAGCTAAAATGTCATTCAATAGGAATTTCTTGAAACCAGCCTCTAATGATCGCAAACTGTATCAGAAACTTTGAGAAAGTTGTTAAAGTTCATAGACATGAGAAGACACCAAAACTAAGAAAGCTGTGCTGTTCCCATGAATAAATAATTAAATGAAAAATTACATTTTCAAAACAGAAAATAAAATAACAGGATATAAAAAGAAGTATTCCATAAAACCAGCCTAAAATGATCGCAGTACTCCCAACTCCGCAGTAAGAAAAGTAGCTATTGGCTGTCCAAAAGGTTGCTATACGTCATCGCCTAATTTGCATAATTGTTCATGTGCGTGTAAATGTAGTTTTTATTTCTTTTTTTAGGTCTTTTTTGTTTAAAATTTTGTTCAGGTCTTTTTCTAATTTCCTTCTTTTTTTTTTTTTTTTTAGTTTTTTTTCTCAGGTCTTTTTTTTCCCAAGTCACAGTAAAACATCAACATTATTAACCATAATTTTTTAAACATTTTGTGTTTGTTTACAATCTGCACTAACAAAACAAAAAAAAAAGAGTGGAAAAAATGTCAATGGAAACCAAGTTTGCCTTTTGTTACATCCATCTGGCTGAATACTCTCTCAACTTTAGCATGTGGGTGTGGCAAGGATAACAGACACAGCAGTCATGACAAATTCTGGAAATGGGTTGATATCAGCTGCATCCCTGAACTTCCAAGTGTCATTTCAGAAGCCCAGTGTGTTTTTGGTCTCGTTGTCCATTGCTCGAGGTTCTTGTCTGTCTCAACAGAGGAGTATTGGAGCTCAGCTGTTTTTCTATATCTCCATGATAAAGAAATATTTCATAAATACTCCAAAAACTGAGGTGAGAGAAAAACACGAGAGATGAGATGACTTAGGTTGAGCTGTTTACTAGTCTCGGCCGAGGAGAAACAGTGACATCAACACAGTGAGAGGTTGAAGCCAGATTTCCTAACGAAGCCCAAGGTAGTTCACCCCCTTCTGACTTTTGGTAAACCTTAATCTTGATCATAACTGAAAATATGATCCTGCAGACTCTGACGTACTGTAGCCAGACTGTCCCTAAGGTTCACAGACACACAAGCAGCGAAGAAACAATCCTTGACTATAGGAGCAAACAGCATTTTATCAAACTCAAGAATGTGAGTTTAGACTATCAACCCAGGGGAAGAGAGACGCCTAGAGTCTCCACTCCTGACTGTACATCCTGACCTGGGCCTTGAATTAGCTTAACAGAACATCTATGAAGCATTAAAATATAAGGAATATTGGAAATTTCCTTAACAGATCCCTCCTTTTTGATCGGGAGATCAACACTACCTTTTAAACCTAAATCTGAATCTTAGCTTAAATACAGTCAAGTAAACCATGAAGGCTTTGAAATTTGTATTCAGTCCATATCAAAAGAAATCTAAAGAAACTAATTGCAAAGAATATCTCCATGACCAAGACATGATATCAAGCCACTTCATTTCTTTGTCTCTTTCTCTTTGCTCTATTTAATCATCAGACAGTCAGCTTCAACTGCTTATACAGATGGGAACAAAAACCACATGGGCCAAAATTTTCCCACGTCGCTCCATAATTGTCACCGATCATAGACCAAAATAGCCAGTTTGGAGCAAAAACCATAGTGGCCTGTATAAGAGCTCAAACTGTCTGCACTATCTTTTTGGCCTGTCAGCTGGGCCTAGCACTGACACTGACAGACTAGTGGATTTGAACAGCAAACAATTGTCATTCACAATGACAATTCACAAAATCACATCACAAAGATGAGTACAAATAAAACAATCATCAATAAACAAACCCTAAATAATGTTTCAATTATAAATGAAAACCCTTATATATGAAATTCAAACTCATATCACTTGAATATGTTTGAGAATACAACAAACACATTTTTAAAACATATTTAAATCAAGTCTACCAAGCTTTAGCAGTTATCAAACATAAATGTTTAAATTATTAAGATTAACTTCAAATAATGTAAAGATACAACTTCAATTAACTTTAAACTAACACTCTTAAAACATTGAGACTACAACTACATCCAATTTAATCTTACATTTTTAAGAAAATGAATGAACATGATAAATGCAATATCTGAAATTAAACATCTTTACCCATATATGATTATAATGGTAAGTATACAATCAGTAACCTCATCATCATAGATTCAGTTAAACTTTAAACCAAGAAAGAATTAAACAAGAATCTTCATCAAATGCTCTGGTATTAACCATAGCATGATAAAATATCATCAGTTTCTTGGAACACAAAATCCGTTAGAACATTTAACATTAAACTGTAGCTTGAACCCAAACAGTTTAAAGTTCAGAAACCCTTTCCCATGAATCATTAGTTATCCATGAATAGAATCATCTGGCATAGCTAGAGGAATCCAAACCTCACAAAACCTGTCATTAGTGTTTCACACTGAGAGGACTGATTCACCACTGTATTTGTTTCTATTTCACAATCAGTTGCAGTATGCAGTGTTATCACACATTATCCCAGAACCAAAACTATAAGGAGAATTACCAGAAGTGAAGGTAAGAGTTTCACTATCCCAGTCTTAAAAAATGACCAAAATCAACATCATTAGCCTCTTGTAGTGTTTTGATAGCTATGACTGTATCATGGGCAATACTTGTGACATCAGTTGTGGCATCAGAAATAAAGGAACAACACTCAATAACTTTCCATGTCCCTCCCTGAGCTGCTCGAAGCAGATCTAAATCCATACAGTTTTGCAGGACTAGTCTTGACCTCCTGTTGTTCTTTATGTTCAGCTAACATGGCTTTGCAAGAAGCATTTAGATGATTTTCAAGAACCATAATTTCTTATTGAGAGACATAAACACCATAAGATGGAAAAAAAATACTTGCAACCTCTTTGAAAGTAGAGATTTCTCTTCTCTGTCTAAGATGTGGTGCATGCACTGCAGCTAACTCTTCAGCTCCAACCTGTCTTATCAGAGGAACTAGATAAGCCAAATAACAAACTCCCTGTAGGAAGGTAAATGGCATGAAACTGTAAGCTCTATCACCACAAATCAGATAAACTCTCTCTGGTAGGGGAAGCTGTTTGAGAGTGACATTAACCACTGAAGAACACTGGCTCTGTCCTAAGGTTTTATCTTCAGTCCTGAATCCTACACCTCTGAAACAAAGAGACACATTCTGCAAACTAGAGCTTGAAAAGGTGGAAGATAAATTGAGCAGTCTCTTAGGAGTGTTTTCTCATCTGAAAGGGTTACAGAGCAGTTATGTTGTGTAACTGTGACACTCAAAAATGACTTAGTACCAAACCAAGGCTGAAGTTCAATTAAAGACTCAACTAGCAGAGAAGATCTGTAAGGTTGAGGATTGCAAATCAAATCTGTGGAGGGGGCTATGCAGTTAGTTTGAACCAGAGTTAGAAATAACCTTTACTGGAAGCCTACTTTAGTTAAAGATGTAACTGAGTTGATACCCAGTAATTTAGTAATTTTAACACCTGAAGGTAAGTAATGAGCATTTACCTCTACCACTGTATCTGCAGCTAGGCTCAAATACTTGGAAAACTCAGTTTCACCTGTTGAATATGCAAGAGAAAAACATTCATCACCACCTTCCTCCGTTCGTGAAGCTAAATTATTCCAATTGATAACCTGGTAATCAGCTTTAGAAAAGGGAATAGGAGTAAACACAGCAGAGTTCATGGATTTTGGCATGTTTCGACACAACCAGCATTTAGTAAGATTACGTTCACATGCATAATCTACCATCAACCCAAAAGCTAAATCAACTTTATTTAAAGGATAAGGATCCTCGCCAGTTACTGACACATTTAGATTTACTCTTTTCTTCTTTTGCAAAAGGCACACAAGTTCTTAAAATAGTTGGATCTTCCCTCTCTGGATAGACACAATTAATTTGAGCACCTGGATTTACCTGAAAACTCACCAAACACCGCTTACACTTTGGATTTGTCAACAATTGTTGTTTGGTAAAACACCACAAATAAGGAGTTTCTCTCAATGGATTCTCAGGGGTCACAGCAACCCTAATTTCTTTAAATGGTATTCGTTTCAGTAAGTTTTGCATTATGAGCACCCCATATGTGTCTACCTCCAGTGTAAAACCTAGGAAAGGCAATAATACAATCATCCATTTTACACCTGTCCAGAGGGCACTGAAAATACACAGTTTGCATTTTGTCTGCACCTGGTAGGAGAGAAAAAAGAATGTTTACCCTTTATTTCAACAACATGGAAATCATTCACTTTCTCAGTCTCTTGGTGAATCTTCTTTCTTGGGCGCGCTATGTGCATGTGTAACAGTAGTCTCAAGGTTCATGTGTGATTCTGGTGCTCTGGCCTCAGCCGTTGTGTGGGGGGTTGTTGTGTGTGTGTGTGTGTGGCGCAAACAGAGTTTCTGCTGATCTCAGAACAGTCCATAGTCTTTTCTTCAGGTTCTGATCTCAGTGTCTGCAAGGAGTTCAGTGTAAATGGTGCTGGGGCTGCACCAGAGTGTGCATTCAAGGGCAAAAGGGGCCGTTGTTGTTTTATCAAGAGAGAAAGGGGAATCAGGTGACTTTTCAAGGGCCAAAGATTGGGCTGGAGCTTAGGAGCTAGGACCTAGGAGATAGAAACACTTCGCACAAGGACTTGATTAGTCCAAAATCACCACATTCAAAAGGATGAACAGACTCCTCTGATGGCTGCGGGAGTCTGCTGGAAACTTGTAAATGAAACTTTCTCAAGATTTCAGTTAACTGTTTCACACACAGTCCTGTCATATCAGTCCGTAACAGGGTAACCTTGTGTGGGGTCAAAGGTGGACCAGTCCCTGTAGATATAGGCCTCCCCATCAGAACTTTATGTAGTTGTGTTTCGTGTGCTTCTATTAAAGTTGGAATCATGTCAGTAACGACTAACATGTACTTGTAAAGGCAAAATTTATATCCCTAACTACCTCGATAGTATCGAAAACACGATCATTAATAGACACGCACTCATTGATTATACCATGTCTGCACACATACATTCATCAAACTCAGATACCCTGAAAGGTGATAAAAAGGAAGTTAATGAACATAAATGAGCAACAAAACATTAACATATCAATATACAGGTGCATCTCAAAAAAATTAGAATATCATGAAAAAGTTCAATATTTTTTGTCACTCTTTTCTGAAAGTGAAACCCATATATTATATAGGCTTAGTACACATAAGAGTGAAATACTTCAGGCCTTTATTTCTTGAAATGTTGATGATCATGACTTACGGATAAGAAAACCCAAAATTCAGTGTCTCAAAAAAACTAGAATATTACATAGGATCAATAAAAAAAAGGATGATTTACACAGAAATGTCAGGCTTCTGAAAAGTATGTTCATTTCTATGCACTCAATACTCGGTTGGGCCTCCTTTTGCATGAATTACTGCATCAATGCGGCGTGGCATGGAGGCGATCAGCCTCTGGCACTGCTTAGGTGTAATGGAAGCCCAGGTTGCTTTGATAGCAGCCTTCAGGTCATCTGCATTGAGCTATTTGGGTTCATGAAATTTACATTTTCATAACAGAAAATAAAATGACATGATATAGGAAGAAGGATTTCATGAAAATTGCCTCAAATGGTGGAAAAACTGCATCAGAAAATTGTAGAAATGCGTTTAAAGATAAAAAATGTTGCGGAAAGATGCGTTCAGGAAAATCTGCCCTGGTCCAGAGAAATTCACATTATTGGGATGTCCAAATGACACAACATGTTGTAGGAAAGTGCCTCATGAAACCAGCCTCTGATGATCACACAACTTCTTCAAACGCTTTAACTTGGACATTGACGGTGGTAGACTTTGTGAAAAGACATGAAAAATCAGAAATGGATCATCGCTGTGCTGTCCCATGAAATGTACATTTCCACAACATGTAAAAAAAATGACATGAAATAGGATGAAGGATTTAAAGAAAATTGCCTCAAATGATTGCAAAACTGCATCAGAAAACTGTAGAAATGCGTTGAAGGTAAAAAATGTTGCGGAAGGATACGTTCAGGAAAATCTGCCCTGGTCCAGAGAAATTTACATTATCAAGATGTCCAAATGACACAACATGTTGTAGGAAAGTGCCTCATGAAACCAGCCTTTGATGAATGCAAAACTGCTTCAATTGCATGACTTGGACACTGACGATTGTAGACATTGTGAGAAGACATGAAACTTATGAAATGAATCATTGCTGTGCTGTCCCATGAAATGTACATTTTCATGACATGGAAAAAAAAGATGACATGAAATAGAAAGAATTATTTCATGGAACTTCAAATACCAGTGCCTCATGAAACTAGCCTCTGATGATCGCAAAACTGCTTCAAATGCTTTAACTTGGACACTGACGATTGTAGACATTGTGAGAAGACATGAAAAATCAGAAAGGGATCATCGCTGTGCTGTCCCATGAAATGTACATTTTCACAACATTAAAAAAAAAAAAGGTGACATGAAATAGAATGAAGTATTTCATGGAACCATCAAATACCAGGAACTTTTTTCTGAGCTATTTGGGTTCATGAAATTTGCATTTTCATAACAGAAAATAAAATGACATGTAATAGGAACAAGGATTTCATAAAAATCGCCTAAAGTGGTCGGAAAACCGCATCAGAAAATTGTAGAAATGCGTTGAAGGTCAAAAATGTTGCGGAAAGATGCGTTTAGGAAAATCTGCCCTGGTCCAGAGAAACTACATTATCAAGATGCCCAAATGATGCAACATGTTGTAGGAAAGTGCCTCATGAAACCAGCCTCCAGTCGCAAAACTGCCTCAAACACTGTAACTTGGACATTGACAATCGTAGATGTGAGAAGACATGAAAAATCAGAAATGGATCATCGCTGTGCTGTCCCATGAAATGTACATTTTCATGACATGAAAAAAATGACATGAAATAGAAGTATTTCATGGAACCATCAAGTACCAGGAACTTTTTTCCAAGCTATATGGGTTCATGAAATTTGCATTTCCATAACAGAAAATAAAATGACATGATATAGGAAGATGCATGCCATGAAAATTGCCTCAAATGGTGGCAAAAGTGCATCAGAAAATTGTAGAAATGCATTGAAGGTCAAAAATGTTGCGGAAACATACGTTCAGGAAAATCTGCCCTGGTCCAGAAAAATCACAAAACTGCCTCAAACGCTTTAATTTGGACATTGACGATCGTAGACATTGTGAGAAGACATGTAAAATCAGAAATGGATCATTGCTGTGCTGTCCCATGAAATTTACATTTCCACGACATGAAAAAAACAATGACATGAAATAGAAAAAAGTATTTCATGAAAATCGCCTCAAATGGTCACAAAACTGCATCAGAAAATTGCAAAAATGTGTTGAAGGTCCAAAATTTTGTTGGAAAGTGCCTCATGAAACCAGCCTCTGATGATCGCAAAACTGCTTCAAATGCTTGAACACTGTGACACTGTGAGAAGACACTGTGAGAAGACATGAAAAATTAGAAATGGATCATCGCTGTGCTGTCTGATGAAATGTACATTTTCACGACATGAAATAAAATGACATGAAATATAAAATGATTTCATGGAACCATCAACAACCAGGAACTTTTCTGAGATGTTTTGTTTCAATGAAATGTACATTATAAAGACAGAAAATTAGATTACATGATATAGAAAAAAGTATTTTATGAAACCAGACTCAAATTGTTGCACAACTGCATCAGAAACATGTAAAAATATGTTGAAATTTGAAGATTTTGCGGAAAGTTGCGCACAAGAGAATTTGACCAAACATTTCATTTCAAAACATTAAATACATTTACATCAAAATAGAAATGTATTTCAGGGAAGCAAGGGGTTTTTGACCCTAGTTAAAAATTTTAGCGGGAAAATAAAATAAAATCGGATAAAGTCATTGAACAACACAGTGTTTGCAACTTTAACAATGTGTTAGCTGGCCATCTTTTGTCAGTGGTTTGAGCATGCATGGCACCTACCACACTAAACTCCCTCAGTCTTCGTAAATGCCAACCAAAAACAACAGCTGGTAAAGTCAATGTACTTACCATGGCACTTACATTAATAACTATACCTCTAAAGTTAGCTGCGATAGGTGTGTGCCAGCTAGAATGAGGGGTGGGGAAGAGTTTCATCAGAGGATTGTCGTGTATCTTGTCTGAGCAAAAATTAACTGTCACTCATATCCTCTCTGCACGTCGATCCCTACATTTTAGTTGTTATATTCAGAAATCCTGAAGTTTACCTCCTCTTTCCAGTCAAATACGATTGAGCCCCGCCACCGGCATCATGAGAGAGCACGAAAAAAACGCGGCCTAGCAGGTGGTTTCCTCTTAGGAAAGTGAAACAGCTAGTCTGTGAATTGAAGATCAGAGCGGTGTGTTAGTATTCCAATCAGCTCTGTTCAGCTCTGTCTGACGAGATCAAAGCATTTAGAGGCCAAACTTCTAGAATAGAATGCAAATAATGATGTCACAGACATTAACAATGCCCAGAATTCTGACCATAGATTCTGACTCGCGTGCGCCGGCATGTTTTGTATACATTTAAATATTCTTTCTAGTGCTGATTTACTACCTTAATAGTCTGTCAGTTGTGTGACATATTGTGTGTTTTTAAAGGACATATTGCCTTTTAAAAATAAAATATTTCAAAAACTTTTAATTAACCTCTGTTAATTTTATTCTTCCCCTGACACAATTATTGTAATAATGTTTTTGCAGCCATATTTTTTGCAGTTAAAATAGTCATTTTTGGTGTTTATGTGATGCAAAAAAAAAAAAACAAACAAAAATTTTATCTATTTATGCTAAAGTTCAAAAAGAGCCTTTTTCAAAAAGTAAACCCTTTCACATAAAAGCAGAATTTTCTTTTTATTTGGCTGATACATCTCTCTGTCAGTAGTTGACCATTGTATGTCACTTAAAGGATGCAGATGGATATCAGCTCATTTACTGAACAACAGATCTGGTCTGTGCTAAGAGGTTTTCCCTCCTCATAGCACAGGTGCTATGTCACAGTGAGAGAGGTGTGTGAATGCCAGACGCACAGATAAAACTTTCTGTTTTACTTGTTGCTCCAAAAACTCCACTTTGATTTGAGATTTTAATTTCATGCCCAGTCCATTTATTTCTTATTTCTGGCACATTTAAGATTCAAGTGGTGTGGCATCCCCAGCTGGAGCAATGGAGGACTCTCAAACTGATGGTTTAAGACACCTTTTTATTTTCCTTTAAAGCAGTGCAAATTGTCTAAAACACCGTAAGAGCTGTGGAAACAGAAAAAAACAGACATTATAAAACTGAACAATAAGGCACGTAGGTTAGACGATGTTAAAAACGTGTATCTGCTAGCTTACTTCTCCGTTAGCCTCGTCCTTTCCAATTATGCACTGACGGTCACAGTGGCTGTCAGTGAGAGGGCAGAGCTCTCAGTCTGCGCAAACTTCTGATTAAAGATGAATATGTAAAAAAATGCATTTTTTTCTCCAATAATATTGTAGCTGCTTCTGTTTTGTTAACAAGCTAATATATGTCTGAATGTACTATACAGGTCTGATATGACAGAGAGACAGCAGTGTGTGAGGGACAGATGAGGGAGAGAGTAACAGGAGCACAGAGAAGTAGATCAATACAGCGAACACTGCATAAACTTTGTGTGTATTGTTAGGGTAAAGACGTGATTTGGTGATAGATTTTTTTTTTAATTACCATTGAACTATAGTACTCATGTTATCATGACACTGTTAGAGAGAAAAGAGGGATTTATTCATTTACATTAGCTTTATAAACATCAGAACCCAGTGTGATTCTACAATATGGACCAAACTCTAACAGTGCTTAATGAGTGTCTAATAATGTTTGGAATATTTTCCTGTTATCTGAGTATCAGTAAATATAGAAGGGGTGTCCAAACTAAATCCATTAAAAAGGCCCACATAAGAACCTAAAACTTTATTACATTTCTTAGTTTGACTAGGAATGCACAATATTGGGGTTTATACAATATGGGGATATTTACTAATTTAATTTCGCAGATCAATACCAATATATAAATGTACAGACCTAAGACTTCAGTCCTTGAAACACAGTTTAAGGATGAACAAAGAAACATACTTTAGTTTCTAGAACACACTAAAGTTTAAGTAATAAGGATGAACACAGAAAAAGACTTCAGCTTTCAGCTGGTCCTGTCTAAAGTAGAAAAAAACAGTTGATGAATACAAACAAAAGGAATCCATCAGCAACTGTGAATTTCCCTTCAGGGATTAATAAAGTATGTCTTAACTTAACTAGTGGCACAAACTGAGCTAATTTGATCCTCTGTCTGATTTCCAAATCATATTGCTCTAATCATCTTCAAGCACCAACACTTCTGTAAAGTTAGTCAGTTTCCTGCAGTCTTGTTTCGTGTCTGAATGTGGAGATGAACTATCAGCATCTTTTCTCTGTGATTGACTGCGTTTACATGGACTTGAGTATCCTGTTTTCTGTCGGGTTTCTTTGAGTATCCCGCTTTCTCTTTGTTCATGTATACACCTGCGGAAACCGGGATATTGCGGTATCCCGTTTTTGAGAAACCCGTTTTTGCTACCTGGAGAACTCCAAGAGAAAACTGGATACTGTGCCATGTATACGCAGTATCCTGTTTTCTGGCTGCTGTAGACTTACATGCGCAGGCGCAACTTTGATTGAACTTAATCTAACTTCAGATACTGTAAATACTGCGTCTGTCTGGGCAACGGAGGATCAGCTGATCTCTGCCAAGAGAAAGTGACAGTTGAGCGGTTGTGTCTGCGGAGGATCAGTCTGTGATCTGACGGCAGTCAAAACGCTCTGATATTTAGATAAACGTGAACTGAACAGTTTAAATTTTCAGCCATGAATGAAACGTGAGCATAGTTTACTGAGAATGACCGCTTACGCCATGAGTTGGAGCTCTGTGAGCTGAAGATGGAAAGATGGCACTCGGTAAGCGACCTGCACAGCCCGTCAACTCCTCCCAGTCCTGACATGTAGAAACGATGACTTTTCCGGTGTGTTTTTCAAAATAAAAGCCTAACCTTTTTAAGACCCACTTTGAGCTGCCCCCGTTTTCACAGACTTTTATTTTGAAGTCGTTTGGGAAAGTTATTTAGTGAAGTCAGTCGACTGCAAGATGCTTCGCTATTTCTTGGCGTCTCTGCAAAACTTTCGTTGAGGTTAATAATAATAATAATAATCGCCTAATAAGTGATAAAAATTTTAAATATGAAGTTATAATAAACCTATTCATTTGAGATCTCCCTTTCACTCCTTAACATCCTCTCAGTCTCTTTTTTCTGCAGATGCTTTATAAGCAAGCGTTCTATAAATGAGATTAGTTTTGTTTTCTCCCGTTGTTGGAACGAGGTGGGTACCATTTTTGCTGCATAATGCTGGCATTTAACTGTTTTAAACCCCAAATAACAGTGATCTAATTTTTCTAAAATTTCTAACTTTTTGGTGTTGTAAAATAACATCAACTATCTGCGCAGCTATGATTCTGTGATCAGAAACCGGGATACTACTTTCTCTCATGTATACAGGGATATGAATAACTGGGTTTCTCTGTGCACAAGTAAATACAGTATCCCGAATATGATAAAAACCGTGATATGACTCATACCCGGGATACTCAGGTCCATGTAAATGCAGTCTTGATGGTTTGCTTTGGTAGACATTAATGAGAGCTGTAATTTAGGCTGCTTTGGTTTTGTTTTTCCAAGTACATTCACTTATTAAGCATATATTTTGGTTACATGTTGGTTTTATAGCTGTGACAAACATCTTATATATTGTGCAACAGGTTTTGTGTTCTGTGCTACAAGATTGTCAACCTCTGTAGCACCAGCGCTATGAGCAAAAAAAGTTATCATACAGCCCTGTCACTGTAAAGGGAGAGATTTGTGTTGTTTTTATTTAACAGTTACGTGTAGATTTATTTCTCACTGTTTCTAAATCGAGTCCCTCATCTGAAGCTCTGTGGTTTCATCTGCTGTAAAATAAAATTACAGAGAAAAGAAGAATAACTGTCACGGAGAAATTAGCCAGTGCTAGCTAACTTAGCATAGCTAACTTGCTCACTAAGCTAGCAGATCGTCTTCGACGGAATTAGCAAAGAAAAAAACGTTTAAATGTCAGACACTTAAAAAATCTGTTAAAAAATATTAAAAAGTTTGACCTTATAAAAAAATTGCTCACCTTTCTGTAGCTATAGTTTTCCAGGAGCCAAATTAAACGCTGCTGCTGTGGTCCATTTGGTCAGTTACTCCTCCAAACCGGTCTGAACCGGTCCAACGGAAGAAAAAAAGATCAAAGGAATTCACGCGTTTGTTTGCACTGTTCCGACCCGCAACTTTTTTGATCCCGCAGACTGACAGTGAATTATGAGTGACACGCCAACTGCTGAGAGTTCACAGCCCAGGAGTGGCCCGGATCTGTAACAGAGCCGGGAAACGAGTCTGACTGTTATATGGATCTGTTGACTGGCAAACTTATCTACAGGATGAGAAACATAGGAGTGCTTTCACACTAGGGGCCTGGCCCCGGATCCGAGTGCACTTGAGCCCAAAGTCCAGTTCGTTTTGGTAGTGTGAATGCAAACGAACCGCGCCCAGGCATCGGGTCCGGGCCCACATGGGGAGGTGGTCTTGGTTCAAGTGGACTCTGGCCCGGTTCAGATGAGGTGCGAATGCAACTGCGCCCAGATAGGGACAGAGCGTCATATCAGCTTTATGACATAATCGTACAAGCTAAACTTCTTTCCACAGCGCGGCTGTTTGTTCACATTTTTCCTTAATAAAGGGCGGAAATCATCAGAATCCAGTCAATGAACGGCCTGAGACTCACCTTACATATGAACACAAGTTAAAGTCAGTGAGAGGAGGTGCAAAGGCAATTAAAGTCTCCTGTCAACTCAAAAACCGCTGTATTTGTGCAGCGTGAACCCATTTAATCCTCTGAGCTGCATGTAGATGTGCAGATACAAAGAGAGATGTTGCTGGCATTAAAAAAGTGATTTTAAATCATCCATGGCTACAGGATGGACTTTTTGCCGGGTCAAAACAAAAACAGTCCTTCTCAGGTCATGAGCCCAGTGGTTGCCATGGTAGCTTCTTCTTCTTTCTCCTCTTTGGCAGTGTTGTAAACCAGCTACGTGCATACCACCACCTGCAGTTTCATACTGAGTAAATACACAAGTGAGCCCAGGCACTGAACGATGTTGCTAGTGTGAAAGCAAGCCTGCGGGGGAAGAGGGAGCGGGAGGAATTGCGGCGCGGTGCGGTTCGAAACAACTGGGCCTAAGGTGAAAGCGCCCTTAATTTCAGTCTACATAGCTAAGCCAAAAGTGCGCAAATCACAGGAAGCCAGAAAATAAAGTAGAAGAAACTGAGACAACTTTAATGGAAAAGAGATAAATATTTATGAAAAAAGAGGAAAACAGTGAAAAGTTACAACAAATTGTTAAAAGCAGCCAGTAAAAGTGGCAAAAACAGTTAAAAGTGGCAAATGTTGGTAAGAAGTCATGAAAAATGTGGTGAAATTAAATTAGAAGTGAAAAAATGAGGGGGGAAATGAAAAAAAAAACATAAAGGTGAAAAGCTGCAAAAAAAGGGTTCAAAGTGTTAAAAAAAATTAAAAAAAAAAAAAAAGTGGCACACAGTGGTTAGAAGTGGTAAAAATGGGTGAAGAAGTAGCAAATGTTGGTCAGATGTGAGCATCCAGTGGCAAAAAAAATGCTAAAAATGGCTAAATTGGTTAAATCTGGCAAAATGGGTCAAAGGTTCTTAAAAAATAGCAAAAAAGTTGAACAGTGGAAAATGTAGGTCAGAAGTGGCAAAAAGTTGTAAAATAGGTAAAAAAAGTGCAAAAAATTGTTGAAAAGCTGCAAAAATGGATTAAAAGTGGTACAAGAAGTGTGAAAAGCTGCACAAATTGGTTAAAAGTTCAATATACGAGAAAAAAAGTGGAAAATGTGGGTAAGAAGGGGCAAAAAAAAGAGAAAAAAGTGTCAGAAATTGATTTAAAGTGGCAAAACTGGTTAAATTGGTGAAAAATGTGTGAAAAGTGGCACCGATTGGTTAAGAATAACAACAAATGGCATAAAAGTTGAAAAAATGGATCAAAAGCAGCAATAAAAATGGCAAAAATGGATTAAAACATCAGAACCCAATAATAATAGTTTGACACACTTTTCAGCTCCAAAAGGAGCTTAGCCAGGATGTTAGCACCAATGCTACTGATCCAACACACATACATATCATCAATAAGTCACAACTTGGGAGGGCCCATTCTCTGGGTTTTTCAGGGGCCCAGCCAATTCTGTGGGCAGGCCTGATTGTGGAACTGTTATTTATTTATTTATTTATTTATTTTACTTCCACGTCTTCATTTGTTAACTATGGAGGTTTCTGCTTGGGACAAAGCTGAGAAAATGTCATCATTAAGGTCTTCAGTGAGAAAACAACTTAAAATTCCTTGTGTCGCAGAACAGTAGAATAAAATCATACTGTCCGCACAGGGCATTTGTAGTTTTGATATCAAACTAGTTTTACCCACCTGTGCACTCACAACAGTATTGTCAGCTGTGCTCATAAACACAAATGAAAAAAAAGACAACCACAAGGCTTTGCAAATCCTAAACAGTGTGTTGTGTTAAAATTAATCTTGGATTAAAGCAGGTGGAGGGTGTGAAACCAAACAGTAGCAGAGCAGCTCTCACCTTTATGTGTGCACTGAATCAGTCATCACAGGCTTTACTTAATATCTTTCTCAAAGTATTCAGCATTAGTCATTCAGTCATCATAATCAGAAAGTGATTTGACATGTATGTGATGTAACAGTTTGTCACGACATTGGTCCCCTCTTTAGCATTTTAAAGCTGCATGTCTCAGAGTATTTAAGGTGCACGGTTAATTTCTAAAGGAATGCAGACAGCTCACAGACAACACACAGACAGCTGCACTATGTGCTGATTGGCAGGTTCAATGTGCTGTGTGTAATAGAGGTAAATCCTTCACTTAGGCAGGTGTATGTGTGTGATTGAGAGAAAGACACAAAGAGAAAGAAAAGTGTGCAGGTGTCATTGACAGGTTTATTAAATTCTGTTCTTTTAACAACACCCTACAGCGATGGGTGGAGAGACTTCAAATTTACATGTGTTGGGGTTTTTTTTGAAGCAGTGCAAAGGCCACCAGGATGGGAAGTCTCAGGAAGGACACATGTGAGCGCAGACGGCTTCAGTTTGAAGTCCATGTCTAATATTATCACACATGTGATTTTCCTCCATTGAAGAGCCATCTGGGCAAATGGTTTGGCTTTTATCTGCAGCATTGTGGCCTAATGTGCTTAGTGAGTGTGATAAATACATAGGACAGTATCCCTGGTGAGAAACTATAGAGACGTATTGCACACTCTATGTACACCAGGACACCTGAACCCACTCACCTCCACTGTCAAAGTCTGTGGCAGCCTATGGATGACCAGATTTGGATCATGCAGAAACCCGTCTTCCTTTCAGCCCCCTCCTTCACACACACACTTCACTTCTTCACTCTCAATTTAACCCTGGTGTGTGTGATGGGGCCCATGGTTAGGCTCCTTGCGGGTGTTAATGGCCAATGGAGCAGATATCGTAATGAGTGATCAATCTAGATGCTTGCCGTCACAGCAACACATTAGCCATTCATACAGATTCAGTCCACTCGCCCAAGCAGAAGATCTGGATGCATATTTAATGTTTATCTTTTACAGATCTCTTTTAAACGGACCTGTTCTTAAAGCAAAGTCTTTGAAAAGGTGGCAAAGTCCATGTAAAGTTGGCGCCCGCCTGACAAAATCAAACAAGTTCAGTCTGGATCTCAAAGAAGTGGTACTCTTCTTTTAAATCAAGAAAGAGAGCATCTGCCTCTGTGAATGATAATGAGGTGATTATACTAACTTACACTTAGCACTAAAGCTTGCGTAACATCAATTAAACAAGACCAAAAAAAATGTTGCAGGAGATGAAAGAGAGCTGATGCATATAATGTCAGGATGGAAATGCAGGAGGAGAATCACAGCAACCGTGGGAGATCAGCAGAGAGGAGGAGAGTCGCTGAGAGCGTCTGCTTTTAAGTACCTCAATCATGCACCTGTCACTCCGTTTCCTCACATACACATCAGTGTTTACTAAAATGAGGGCTGACAGAAGACATCAGTGCTGGTTTGTGTGCAAACAGCCTATGTGGACGGCCTCATGGAGCCAGCCACACTGATGCATTTTTAAGCAAATTACAATCATGCAAGATCCCATTTAAGGCTGTTTGATGCAGGACAAACTTTCAATTTAAGCCTGTGTTTTGCTAAAGAAGATCTCTAATACTTGTTTTTACTGGCGTGCAGGCTAATTATAGCTGTTGAAAACAATATGAAACACATGGAGAGTCTCTATATGTTAAAAATAACCCTGAATACATTTGCAATGGAACCCGCATTTCTGAAAGGGCAACAATTGCAGCATCATGCATCCCAAGTCACCCGAACAAAGTCTGAAAGCAGGTTTCAGGCAAGGCTGGTTCCAATTCAACTGTGATAAATGGGCAGATAAGACAATCAGTGCACACCGTGACACAGTGTAGTGTTAGCTGTCAGACCGGTGCTCTGCTGCAGAGGCCAGGTGCATCCCACGATCCTTCACACGAGGAAGGATGGAAAGATGTAAGGAGGTGTCTGACAGCTTGTGTGTATAAATACTCAAACTAGAGTAAGGTGTGAGCAAGTAAGGTTAAAGGTGACTATCAGGTGTTTTAATATCTTCTTCACTGTTGTGCACATGCATGTTTTAGGCCTGTAAACATGGAGAGGGATATAAGAGTGTTTCCAGGGTGGGTAAAAAGGCCTAAGCATGTACCTGTGTGAGGTAGGTAAACTGGCCAGATACTTTAAATACCATTCATCAGTATTTTACAAACGTAAACTGTGCTTGGTTGGCTAAGGAATCAATGGTTGGGTCTGGCTGTTTGAAGTGCTTCTGCTGTAATGTTGTGGGATACATGTACATGTGTACATGATTCACTGTCTCCGAAGGGTGCCAAGCCGCAGCAGAGGAGCACCGTGTTGCACTTCTCTCATCTCCAGGATACAATAATGAATCTAATTGTGTGTTTGCACTTGTGCACATTGCCGGGCTGTTACTGCCTCCCCTTTTTTTAGCATCCGAACAAGTGCAGTTCTGCACGCAAAGCTCCCACCAGCCTCAAACCAAAACACTCTGCTGCGTATAACATAAGTGAGTCGCACACAGACTAGAGCCAGACAGGAATTATTTGGATGTAGATTCATGGTCGTTGGGATGATGTCGCTTTTATTGCCCTCAGCTGTGAGATGACTTCACTGGTGTGTCATGTACGGTAACTTCTGCATCCTCTAAAAAAATCTGAAAACATGCCAGATTTACATGATTTAATCAAAGGCAGTTGAAATTTTTGGTTCAATTGAATTTCTTGGTAAAATATATTTAGAAGAATGGTAAAATGAGTCTATTTTGTAATAATATACCCAAGTGGATGTTAACTTGCAGGGTTTGTGTAAATATAACAGATGTTTCAACGCTGGCTCGAATTGTCCTGGGACATGAAATATTTTGTGAAACAAAGTATTTTCTAGTTCACATTTAAAGACAGTCCAAGAAAGATGATCAGCTTTTACATGCTGTCCTTTAATTCCTCTATTGATGAAGATTTTTTGTGGAGTTCTGCACATGCATGTCAGTAGAGGAGGTTGATATGACAATACTGCCACCTAGAGGTGTAGAAAGAAATGAGGGCCAGCTTACGTCTCAGTGAGTTCAGCACAACCCCACATATGTCCTGCTTCCATTTGTACAGTATTAACACTATATCTCACTATAAATTGTAGCCTGTTAATGCATGTATGCAGTTATGTGCACCTGCATGTCTCCACCTCTCTGTTGTGCTTATCAAAGGCAGAGGAAAAGTCCTCTCTCGCTGCATTATGGTAACATCAGGTGGGTCATCCACTGAGTGTCATCTCCACTGAATCCCATCTGGCCCACAGAAGTAACCCGGCACATGCTGACCTGCTCTCATTTGCAGGACGCGTGGATGGGACTATAAAGAAGAAGAGGAAAAGAGGGAGAGAGAGGGCTCACCTGTGAACCACAAATGCCCCATTCAGGTGGGACCTGTTTTGACCTGTTGCCACGGGGACCCTAATGTAAGAGGTGGGGGGGGGTGGGGGGAGTGGCCATCTGGTGTGTGTTTGTCGGTATGTGTGTGCTTTTGTTTATGGAGTCGTGTAAAGGCATGAATAGGCCTATGGATTCTTTCCAGGAACTCCTACTATAAAAACATGAAAATATGATAAAAGCAAACCGCATTCAAGCTAAAACCTATAGGAGCACTCCTCATGTGGGCATGTTTGCAAGTGCAAATCCCTTACTAACAAGATAGACAGTATGTTAGACTCATTATAGGGCTTGCTAGCTGAACTATAATACCCTTTCATCCTTTTATTCTGCATATTTAGATAGAAAAACTGAAGTCAGTTTAATCTTCCCTGTTGGATATGAGCTGAAGGCCAAAAAATGCTTCAGCAGGTCAAATAAAAGTAGGACACAACGGACGGGAAGGAGGTTAACTTCTTAATGAATTATTGTTTTATTCTATATTTCATCCTGCATTGATGCAATACCCTCACAGATGTGGGTTATTTATTTTCATGTCAGCCACACAAAAAGAAACCAGCTCTTGTCTGTGTTTTCAGTACAGATTGTATAATAGTATTGAGTTGCTGTTGCATGTGAAGAAATTTGACAAAATCCACTGACAATGACAATAATGTGATCCTCTATATTTTACAGTCAAAGGTCAGCTGCTTGTACAATCGCAACAATAACAGTCAAAACAAAATCACACACACTAATCGGAGCAATAACATACAGCGACTCAGACAGGGAATGACCTTTGTTATCTGTACGGAGGAGCTGGTTGTCTGACGATCCACACGCATTCACTCATCCAAACATGCGCACAAGCATATACGGACACACACTCACCTCTGGAGAGTATCTGAAAAATCTAATTGGGATTTAAATTGGTTAGAGGCCTGGGGGGCCTTGTTTGGCTGCACGGTTTTCATCTGTCTCTTGTTTTTTTTCTCTCTGAGGTCATTTAGAAAGTGCTTGTTTAGGGATGAGTGATTAGCAGAGATGTCCAGGGGCTTCCTACTCATCGGAGGCTTCCTGGAAAGTAAAAGGAGACCTGCTGCAGCGGCACGGCTGAACACTGGAGGCTCCAGGGCTTTTTGAACAAATACAGAGGGGATTTCAAATCAGAGTTTTTGTATGTAAATTGCATATGTTGTAATATTTCTATACTTAAATGTCCCATGAGGAGTTTTTAGCTGCTTATATAACAGATTGAAATTAACATTGGCACCTCTTTATGACCTAGAAAAAGCAAACAATACCATCAGTGACAAGACAGATGATCTTTAAATTGATATAATTTATGCCTGCCACATCTGCAGCAGAGTAGGTGCCACCTTTTTCCATTTTTTAAGCATGGTAAGTGAGATGTTGTCAAGGCCACCCATAAGAGGGGATAAGGGGAGAGCTTTCTGGGGCCCAGCCACACTGGGGGCCCATGGGCCCATGCATCTTTAACTGTAAAAAAAAAAATCAACTTAATTTATGTTGAGAGAACAAATTATGAAGGGTTCTGCCTAAATAGTAAGTGCAGCTCAATTAAATATTTCTATTGGGAAACTTTTTGCCACTTAATTATTTTAACCGTAGGCATGTTATGTCAACCAAATGGCCCCTACAACTCAAAATAGCTGTGAAAAGTGTTACTGAAGTATTTTGCACCAGGCCCTCATACAGGGGCAGAGCCAGACGAGTTAAATATCCGGGACAGAGACCAGAGATCCAGAGATATGCTACCTTGAAATTGCTTATCAGGCAGTTATAGACACTGTTTTAAAATAATTGTTAATACAAATGTGAGTTAGAATGCCAACAAGTCCACATAATTTGGGCAAAAATAACAATTCAACATAAAATTAAAAAGTAATCCTTGAGTGGCAGCATTATGTTTACTATGTAATTGTTCTCATAGTGTCCCAGTCTTTTTGAAACCAGCGTACTGATGATCAGTAACTTCCACTTGTGCCTCCTAAAAAGGGCAGAAATTGTTTATTTAATGTTAATAACAAAGGTAAGGGTTTTATTAATTTGAAATTAATGCTTGAAGAACATTAAAATCAAGTTGTGTGGTTTGAGAAATACATTTATTTACGAACTTGCAGAAAAAGTTCTAATTTAGTTCAGTGTTAAAGTAGAACTCTTTGCTCTGCAGTATGTATAAGCTCTTATTAGTTATTTAAAAAAGGTCAATTTGGCTACAAAAAGATGAAATTTTCATTTCTTGGTTAGCAAGGATCATCTTTTTGTTTATCATCCATTCTCTTGCTATTATCAATCATAACACTTGTCAGAAAACTTCTTTTTACAGCCCTAAAAGATTCAGGGCTTCTGAGGAAACATTGGGGGCCCTGTAAGCCGCCCCATCGCTCTGCCTATGCACACTTATTTTTTACATCGTAAGGACAAATAAGCAAAGAGATCAGAGTTAACACTTTGTCCACAGGGGGTGCCAAAATCACCACAAAAGTCTGTTAAAAGGAGCTTTAAGTTAAGGTATTCTGCCATGTTTTATTCTCTTACCAGGACCCTTTAATACCAAGAGACAACATGTTACCACGTTTAAACGACGACATCGAGCTCCAGCGCACACACATTTATGCTCACGCAGGCTAACACATGCACACAAACAGACAAGCGTTCGACAGAACAAAGTCCTCCGTTGACCCTGACATCCAATTTAACAAACACCAGTTTAAAGTCCTGTTGACAAGAAGCAGGAAGCGAGAAGAGGAAGAGGATATGACATGAGGAGAAATCGGCTCCTTCTGTTCCTTGTCACTCCATATTATTGAAGACTTACCCAACATGCACCTGGGGGAATCAGTGTCTGTCCACCCGAGTCTCTTCTGTCTCATGTTGCTCTGCTTCCCTCTAACGCACACACATCAACGCACACACGCACACAAACATTGGCTTTCTTTTTCCCTCCTCTCTCTCTTTCTTTTTCTCCTTGTTTTAATCAAACATGCGCCTTTTGTATGCTCTCTTTTTCCTTTTTTGTTTGGTCTAAGTGTTGGGCCAGAGCGTGGGCATGTATGTCAGCCTGTGTCTGTTTATACATATGTGTACATGTGTGAGCAGATGTTTGCTCGGGGCAGTCTCGTGTGTCCGTCCCTGATAGCTCAATGGAAATGTGGGGCAAACTTGAAATCACAAAAGAACTTCGCATTAAGACGTAACCGGCACACACAGGGAATAACTAATACCACTGCCATCACTTCATCTCCATCTAATCATACTGCCCTCATTTTTTTGTGACCTGACTATTCATTACATGACAATTTATTATAATTTGCATTATTTCTATGTGTTCAAGGAGGAGGAAAAATACATCTGTTAATAGCGTAAATCCCTTGATAACGTCCCTGCAGAATAGGCCTCTCCTCTGCATCTGATATTAATAGGCCTCAGAAACACAGCTACAGTTATTACAGTTATTTATATATTTTACTTCACAAAGCCGGCATACCTCAGTGAGCACCAAATATATTTTGTCAAACTCTTTAATGGTAATTTAATGAACCGTGACCTTTCGGATGACAATTAATGCCAGATGTATTTCCTCAGTGTTCATTTATTACTGGCTAATTTTACCTTGCCTGCATGCGTTTTTCTCCCCGTGTAGATATTCATGCAAGTCTCGTCTAAATGAGCTCCTCGTCATTAGTTAGCCCTTGCCAGGACAAAGACGTCCCCCCGTCCACTTCTAGGAATGCTGTTCGAAACTCCAGCTATCAATTCTTAATGAATATGTTTATGAAACAGCCAGCCTTATATATCATAGTCCCTTTATCATTAGGGATTTTGATGGGGATGTTTAAACCAGATGGATTCATTATTTAGCTCCAGTGAGGAACTTTTGAAGTGATCTTACTATTTTCTGATTTTTAAATTATGTGTAAATATTGTAACTTTTTAAACAAAAAACAAAAAAAATCATGCCTCTATTTGTAAAAGATAAATGCATCCCTCACTGAAAATTTTGACAGCGGAAAATGTTAAGAAGATTGTTTATGCAGCATGCTGTCACTCACTTCATCTGACACTTCCTCCCAACACTAGTTTAAAGCCCTGACTGTAACAGTATTGAAATAATCAGGGTTTATACTTATGCTTTGCTTTGATTTTAAGTGATAAAGCTAAATTAAGTCTGAGAGATTTTATTAAGTTTGTGTTACAGTTTTGCTCATTATGAAACAGACTTAACACTAATCAAAAGGAAATCTTTATATTCCTAAAACAGCCAATGGGTAAAATGTACCCGTTATCATCACAGAAACAGATCTAGATCACGGTCAGATGTTGATCCATCACTTCCAAACAGTCTTACGACTGATAGCTCAGTCCTGGAACTTCTCCCACTACCAGATTCAACATATTGAGCAAATCTATGGACATTTCACAAAGATGAATGTCTTTTTCTGCCTGTGGTATTCATAATGAGTGTTGGTCTATCAGACCCACATGGCTATTTTAGGTATAAATGGCCAATAATAAAATTTTGATTTATGCATAAATTTCTTATGACACCAGGTGATACACAACAAACCTTTAGGAAAGGTCAGTGACTGACAGACTTTAAAATTTTAGCAATATATCATTAGACACAATTTAAGAACAGCCTTGAGTAAATTTTACCCGATGGCGGTCCTTGTGTTCAATCATTATTGATGCCTCTGTATTGAGGTGTGCAGGCTCACCTACAAAGATGGATGGGCTCCACAAGAATGCCATTTATCCACACATGCACACTGGATCTGTAGCGCTAACGCTAGCTCCCTGAACAACATTTGCCTTTTTGGTCTGGGTCTGATCAGATTCTTATCACTGACTGACATTACTGTCCTAGTCCACACAACGTTAATATAACTAACACTCAACAATTTTAAGAAAGGGGCTTTGCATTTTGAAACAGCAATAAGTTGAGTATTTGTTGCTTCAATAAGTTATAATGGGTGTTTATTAAATCTGTCTGCATTAATGCATTAATGATACAAATAAGGTCAATAATTAGTGCGGTGACATTTTAAAGTGTGTTATCTGCATGCTTTATTGTCCATTTCAGCACACTTTGGATAAACCACAGCAGCTCCCTGCCGCCACAGTGATGTAAAATAAGTCACTGCACCTCTCATTTCATTGACAGCTCAGTAGACATGTCAGATTTCATCCAAACCTTGTTTAATCAAACATTTACCTTTTTACTGTAATCGTATTTTCTCTTCAATCCATAAAAAGCTCCTTTTTCTGTGTTCATATCATACTTTTTGATCCACCTGAATTTCCTTAAATTCTTTCAAAATAAAAGCAGATCTGCATCTGAACAGGAAGTCAGTTACCTTTACTTTCAGCAGTCTAAAAACTCAAAGTGACAGAAACAGTTAAGAGTGTAAACAGAAATAAAAGGAAGATTAATTGTGATTAACTACTGAAATTCTGATAATCAAATTGTTTAAAACCCTTTTGGATTTTTCAATGAAAGGTTATTATTGATTAAATTTAGGATGGTCTTTGCTAACCTCCATGGGCCCCTCCATGACTTTGGGCCCCAGAATTTTTTTCCTCTCCCCCCTTTTTTATGGGCGGTCTTGCTGGTGTGTCTTCAGGCTAGTTTAGTGGTGCAGTGGGAATTTATATGACTATACATCTTTATTTTTAGATAACATAACACACGCTGAAGAGGCTATACTGCATTGACATGAATGTGAAGTGTCTGGAGGTTTTGGTGTGATCTTAGGTGTGGCATGAGAAAAAAAGACAGTCAGCAATAAGACTGATTATTTACATAGAGTTATTTCTAATGCCTTAAACTGCAAGGGGGTTACATGTCAAAAAAGTGATTAAATATGCAACAACTTTTTTCTACCTTAAAATATTAAAATTGGTAATATCTGTATCAATTTATTTATCTTTAGCTAATATTAATGGTAAATCTTCAATGTTGAAATTGTAAAAAAACCCCAAACAAACATGAAATAAAAACAGTGTTTAGGCGTAGTGCTGTTTTGTTTCCTGGTCTGACACCTACCCCACAGCAGCAACATTTACAGGTGTTAAAAGTAAAGATATAAACTTGTCTTCAATGCTGATGCTCTCTTTTGCTTTCATTGATAATAAAGACCTTTTGGTTTAAATAAACCTGGCTAAATGCGGCCATCCTTTATTTTCAGATTTAATGTTTATAAAAAGACTGAAAGCATCGATGTAACCCAGCTGCATTTGGTGTTTTAGGAGATTTCCTAAACTTATGTATTTATTTCTACTTATTTCATTTTAGCATCCATTAATGTTTAACATTAAAGACAAGCTTGAGCCGTGAGCCTCGTCAGTAAACAAATGTTTGTTCTGTTGATTATTTCATTGAAATAATTGATCTAGAACCAATCAATCTGACACTGTATGTTTAGGGCATCCTTTTCATTTTTAAGCCGTATCAAAAGTCTGGAGCAGTATTTTTAAGATCAACTAAGACAGTCATCACAAGATCTCAGAAATATCTTATTTCCCCTCTTTTTTTCCCTCCCCCCCTTCTCACTATGTTTCCAGTCTATCATACATCCCCCCCTTACTGGGATCAGTGGGGCCATCACGCGCGCACCTTTGATGTCTCCCAGAGTTAAGCTGGTTTTGAAGTCAGATTAGTGAATTGTAAACACCCTTTTAGACCTTCAGACTCTCTCTGCAGAATGAGGGAGAGTGAGAGAGGGAGAGAAAGGGAAAGAGAAGTGGGATTAACCCCGTACACTACAGCTCAAAGGTTAGCCGACGTTAAATCCACGCTTTATATTGCCATCTGCAAAAATCAGAAACTGAGGTGTTTGGCTCGTTTCCTTTTTCCTTTCCTGTCTCACTCTTTTCATTTCGTTTTATTTTCCGGATGCTATGGAAGCAGACAATCCATGTGTGGGAGCAAATGATACCCTCTCAACCCACTCTCTCTCTCTCTCTCTCATCACACACAGACATGCACACATATATGTACACACGTGTGCGGAGAGAGGGCAGTGTTTTTCAGACGAGAAGCCCGTCTGTCTCTTTCACATTCCATTAGTTCCTGGAGCTACATCAGAGGGCAGAGGGAGCACACAGACATTCCTGCAAGACGCAGATGTCAGGATCAAAAGTCAGACTGACTCCTGTACGCAGCGGGGAGGAAGAGCGAGAGGAAGAAAAGAGAGAGGGAGAGAGCAAAGGAAGGGAAAGAATTTATGCTGAGGGAGAGAGAGAGAGAGCGAGGCTACATCTTTTTGAACACCCTGTGTGTGGAAACCCATAAAAGCATTATACTCTCCCCTGCAACAAATTTTCTGCATACAAAAGGCCTCATGCTCCGCCTTGTGTCTCCATCTACACCTGTAATGCTTTGTGTATTTACTGCTCCCACAGTGATTGTTGCTATTGTTACTTACCGCTCTCTCGCTGCCAGGCTGATGGGAAACCATGCACCATGCTGCCTACATCTTGTGCCTTGTTTCAGTTATTAAAAGGCACGGGACCAGATGGTGTATGTGTGTATCTCCAGGTCTACACTTTGGCTCCAGGCTCTTCCAGAACTGGCACAAACCCAACTGGGTCATCCATGCAAAGACTCTCTCTCTGTCTCTCTCTCTCTCTCTCCACACACCAAGAGCGCATCTGTGTGGGCCTTTTACATGGGAAATGTGTGAGTGTGGCTTTAGTAGGATACAGTGTGCGTTGGGCTATAGAAAGGCTCCTCCATCCCTCCTCATGGGTCGCTACTCTCCCTCTCTTCTCTGTTTATTTTCCATCTCATTTGTTTTTTTCTGTCTCTTCCTTCCCCTTTCATCTTGAGCCAAGAGAGCAGCCAGGTGAGCACTCAGTCAAGTGATCAAGTGATGCAAAGAACTGTAGGAAGACAGACAGACAGACAGACAGAGGAGCATTGTGGAATTAGGGAAAGGGTGAGAGCAAGAGGGAGTCAAGGTGTGTGAGAGCGATCCACAGACATATGTGCAGGGACACAGAAGTTAATGTTACAGGATGGGAGGGTAAACACTTTGAGCACATGGCTGAGGAAAAAGACATGAAGCCAGAAGGAGTTAGGAAGAGCCATGGGCCTAGTAGAGCTGTCAAGACGGCCAGGGAGCTGCGGGACTGCAGACTGTCAGGAAACATCGCATCCCTACAGGAACAACCAGAACTCGTCTCCTCTCACAGCAGCGGCTGTGATTTTACAGCTAGGGAGCACTTATTTAAATATCTCCTCATAGATTCTAGTCAGATATTAGCATGTCTTTTTAACATTAAACAGGCTTGAGATGAGACGGGAGAGGCTGGGATTCAGCTCCAAGCTTGGCCGCAGATCTTTTATCCATCAGATTGTGTGTGGTTCTGTTAGGAAGCAAAGATTAAAATTTGACAAGAAAGAGCCTCTCTGTGTTCGCTTCTGGCGGTGCTTTCACTCTGTGTAACCCCATGAATAAAACTACTTTTATTTTTTTGTATTTAACTTTAGTATTAACATTTTATTGTGCGTCTTTCGTTTTCTTATGGATTAATACAGTCCTTTTTAAATTTACATCTAAGCTGAGGTCTGACAACATTAAGGTGACAATATTTTCAGTCCTCCAAATAAAGATACTTAAATTTGATCACAAACCCACATGTATGAGGGTTTTTTTTGGCAGCACATTTGAGTGACATCTGGCTGTGGACCTTTATGGTGGGGGGTTTTAGGCTCATCTGTTGTTGACCTCTATAATGGGGCGGGAGGTGACACTCTAATCTTTGTTTGGTTTTACCTTAGTTTGTGGTGTGTTACTTTTTTGATTCTATCCCCCTAACCAAACTTTTAGGGTTTAGGGGCCTAACCCTCTTTGGGTTTTCCTTAGTTTGTGGTGTGCTAAATTAAAATGTATCCACCCCAGCAACTTTTCTATTTTTATTCATAAAATTCTGCTGTTGTGTAAAAAAAAAGCCACTTACTGTAACCACTAACAGCGAGCTGAAAATATTTTTCATTCAGTACATCATTCTAGTTTCGTCTTGGACAATGTACATCACTTCCTGCCCCACAGTCGGGGTTGCCCCATTGTAGAGATAGGCAACAGATGAGCCCGAAACGTCCCACCATAGAGGTCTGCAGTTAGATCCTCTTGGCATTTTTTGACACCATATTATCACCATAGCATCTTTCAAGCTCAACCAAAACTTTAATAAAAGTAATTTGACAATACAATACAACACAGGGCTGAACTGGAGAGTTTGGCGACCAGCACTATGCAGCTTTCTTCAGGCCTTTCAGCTCTGTAGCCCCTTAAGACCTACGGGAGCACCGGCGCTCTCAATGCATTTCAGTCTTTAAATCCCAGGTAAAATTGCAACCAAATGAAATGGAGCAATAATTATTTTGGAAATATAAAACTGAAGGAGTAACAATAACATATCACACATTCAGTAAGTCCCAGAGTACTGTTTCCTTCCAGAAATATCCTTCCTTCTTTTGCAGAAATGAACTAAAAAGCGCACACTTCAAAAAACAATACACTATAATATAATCCAGACCTTTGCCTTTCACAGCACTTCCTACTTTACATGTACGTGATGATGTATGACGGCGTTTTGTCTGCACGAAACCTTTCATGTTGTTTTCTTGCAGGTCACGAGTTGCACCAATTAATTGTTTCAACATGGTCTTCTGCAAACATGTATGCTCTAAAGTATCTGGAACACTTGTAGATTTGATGGCACTACTGTAAATAGTTTATCTTTTATAAACATGCTGTCTTTTTGCAAATTAAGCACAATTTCATTTTATTTTTCTATTTTTGTCTTCTATGGTAGATCGTAAGAAAAATTAATTAAATTAAATTATTTATTTATTATGATTATTATTATTATCTTTTTTATTATCGTACTACTATAATTAAGGGCTTGTCTGTCTGTGTCTCTGTCTGTTTGTGTTGATTCGCATGCCACACCGTTGCTCCAGTTACCATTGATACCTCTCAGAAGACATCTTGGGTATACTGGTTCAAAACTGGTACCATGACAACATCATAAATATGCATAGATTTTCTGTAAAATCTTAAAATTTTGTGCTGAGTCATCATTCGGTGACTCCTGCTATGTTCCATTTACCTCAAGGTCAAATGTCAGACCTGGGAGCGACATCACACCTGAGTTGAATGCATGCCATCGTAAGAATAAGTGACAGAGCCAAAAAAAGGACTTTTTTTAAAACATGCCCATAAGAAAACGGATTTGTATGACACCTGCTCCATGATCCATGAACAAAGTGAGCTTTCTTCAAAGCACTTCTCCATGCTCATATTAAACATGTCCCTCTGAGAAATCATGGTTTATTTGCTGATTTGTCAGCTGTAGTCGCTGGTGCTGCGTGAACTTGTTTGAATATGGGTCTGTCTCTGTGTAGCCAGCATCACAAAGCAGGTGGGTCGAGTGATTCTTTGTAAATAAGCTTTAATGCTCCCCTTATTCTGTTGTTGGCCTATCACCACACATACGTACTGGCATGCAGAAATGCTGAGCTCATTCGCAGTGATTTGGGGAAAATAAACCCCTTCGAATGCAAATTGGCCTTATTGCATTAAGCACCAAATGATGAGGACAGTAATAGCACGGCATAAATAGAGTAAAGATTGGCCTACTTTCTGTGAGAGCTCATGGAAGTGCACCACAGTTTTTTACGATGCACAAACTTTCCAGAGATCAGGAAAAAATTCCACCTCTGTATGACTATAAAATAAATTAATTTTTTTCATTCATGTGCGGCACCGTTACGCATGACAAGGTTGTGGTTGTTCTCTCGGGGTTTCCTTCATTCAGAGAGGAAACTTAATCAGGGTGGTTTTAAAGTGAACACAT
Source organism: Cheilinus undulatus (assembly GCF_018320785.1). NCBI lineage: Eukaryota > Metazoa > Chordata > Actinopteri > Labriformes > Labridae > Cheilinus > Cheilinus undulatus. The sequence continues at coordinate 17,822,651 of NC_054865.1, forward strand.
CAATATTGACTCTTAATTAAACGCACTGTCTGTTACTCTGAATATATTTAACATGGATTGTTAGAATCTCTGCAAAATGTGGGCCGGATTGGAAACACCTGTTGTGGGTGCAGAAAGAGTGGATGGTGTACGCTGTGGAAGCGGACAGTAATGGTCAGAAATCCATGGGGAATGGGGTCAAGAAGTGTCCTGTGCAGGACTCTAGTAGTTTTTGTTATTATCATTATTATTAATATAATGAATTCTAATATTAATAACAATAACACATATTATTGTTGTTTTACAAAAACACTGGGGGCCTTAAAATACACTGTGGCCATTAGAGCTTCAACTAAAGCATAAAAACACAATGCATAGTCTTCACTTCACTTAGAATAAAGAATCTGTTTTAAACAAGATTCTTTGCAAAGATGAGCAGCCTGCTTAAGTTACATCTTACTGTCATTTGCCTCCCTTCATTGGGTTTTAACAATGCCTTTTCCACCTTGTATCCATCATTTGTGTGTGCTAGTTAATATGACGTATGTTGGAATATACTGAAAATATACACTTATCATCACTTTTTGATAAACAACTTCATTTTCCATCTTTATGCAGATGAAACAGTCCTGTATACTGCCTCCAGTACTATTCATGACACCGCTTTAAATCTGCAACAAGCATTTGATGTTCTGCTGGGCGATCTCCCAAACCTGAAACTGGTCCTTAATTGTAGAAAAAAAAGATTTTATTCTTTAATGATAGAAATATTGAATAAAATACTTTATTGCTCCATAGATATTTTAATCCTCTGGTTACTCCTGAACTTTTCTGTTTTACTTGTAACTGCTTGATTTTTTTGTATCTGCTCTGTTGTTCACCTGGGTGTCACTGAAAATGAGGGCTATCTCTCAATGTGCTTTTAAAAAAAGAAATGATGATGATGATGGCGATGATGACAGACCACGCTGATGTACAGTACTGTGCATTAGAAATAGGCATGTCTAGGCCAAAAACCTTAGGTCACAACAGGCTAAGATGTGGCAAGTAAGGTCTCCTTCCTGCTTGAGGGCACCATCATGCAGAGAGAAGGACTGACAGGGCCTGGTTGTGTTCTGGATGTTTTTGCATATTACCAGGGTCATGGGAAAATGATCCTGTTGAAAAAATAACAATCCACACCTTTAGGGTAGAATAAGGGGTGGATGTGGTGATTAAGCATGGCCTAGGGTACTGTCTAGGGGGTAGGAAGGTTGTCATGAGCCCCTGGTCATGCTGTGGGTTTCCAAAGGGCCCGAAAACCGCTGCAGCCTTCAGGCGTATTACAAGGGGTGAAAAGGCCCAGACATAAGAAATGCCATTAAGCTCGACCTTGGTGGCTGAGCAACAAACGTGTGCCAGCATGTGTTGAGCTTGACTCTGCCCGTCCCCTGCAAAAACTCATAACAAAACATTTGCCCTATTTGCTACTATTTAAGAGCTTTACAGACATGGGAATAAATGAATTTTTAAACCTGTTCAGTCTACAGCAGGGATCCCTGAATGTCTCACTGGAGGGTATCAGTCATTGACAATCTTAGTGGCCTGCTGGGGAGCAGCCTGTTAAAAAATAGTCTGCAGGGATGTGGGATTTTTACCTCCTACTATTTCCCCTGTAATCTGAATCAGTCTGTTTGCTCTAATGTTTTTGTGCAGGACTTTGCTCACAACTTTTGATAGTCTCAAACCCCTCATATGCACCTTTGTAGTTTTTGTCAAACTTTGTTACCTATAAAAATAATCAATAGAAAAAAATGTTATATCAGTTTATACCACAACCTGGCATCTAAAAAGTATTTTGACAACCTTACTAACCAGTATTCCATGTTGGTCGATCCTCAGTGTTTCACTCCTGTCTGTTTTTCCACCTGTTTCCCACTTATCTTGTCCTCCTCCACCTGGCTCTGAGCCTGTGAAGGCAGAGGGCACTGATTACATCAGTCCTCAGAGAGCTGAGGGGATCAATACAGAGTCACTGTTCAATCCAATACAATCACAGCAAGTCACTAATGACATAGAGAAACAGACAGACAGAGAAAAGAAGAAGAAGAAAGCTGGTAAAGATCTACTCTGTGTGATTGTGTCATAGATTTTGTCTTTTGAGGCCCACAGATTCTCCATTTACCTTGATCAATACTGCATCTTTATTTTGGCCTTTACTGTATCTGCCTCTATCTGTCCTTTTCTCTGATTCCCTCCATCCTTCCGTCTCCGTCTCTCCTATTGTCTGTCACCGTCTCTTCTTTTTTGGATCCCTCTTTCTCTCTCTCACACATCGCTGTTTAATGACGGTAATTTTCTACCCAGGTCCGAGTGTGAGCTGATGTGGTGAGGCTCTTGGACCCCTGCTGTTCCTGATGAGGCATGATGGGAAATTACCCAGAGCTCTCTGTTGTCAGATTGTAACTCACTGTTTGGTTGTAATAAGCAGGCGAAACCCCTGCTCGCTTGTTCACGCGCTCGCTCACACACAAGTATGCAGACACCTCTGATTGTGTGCATTAATTACACTGTGTGAGATCACCACGGTGACCACAGCTGTGTGGGCCACGCCTCGCTTTCCGGGTCACTTGGGTCATCAACTCCCCGTAACAGCTACAGCACCGTCGCTGTCAGACACAACAGCACATAATGAGAGTCTGAAACGCTCTCCTCCATCCATCAGCGCTCTTTCCTCTCTCCTGCTCTCCCTCTCTTCACCCAGGTGTGTGCGTGTGTTATATGTGTGTGTGTAGCTGCCTGCGGTTTATTGACTGACATGGCTGAGGTGCAGGGCTCACAGGGGCACCACTGCTGGGTGAGTGGATGTTGGTGGAGAGGGTGGAGGAGGGGGGGCTGCCCCTGTCACTGCGGTGTGTCACCTCTGCTGCAGCGCTGTCACCAACAAATGGAGCTGTGGAGGAGCCCTGTAAAGAGCGTCCTGCTGAGGTACTGTTTGAATCAGCTTGGGGCCAGTGGGGGACTGCAGGTTGTGTTTGATCAACATCAGCGGATGTTGGGAGGATGTCCACTGTCAGCTTAACTACAAATGACCATCCACAGTCAACACAGACAGTGGGGATTTGGTGAGAGTGGCTACAAGCAAGGTGAAGAGAAGAGCGTACAGAATAAGGCCTCAATTTGAAGTCAAATTAACCTGCAGCATGTTCTTTACTTTGCAGACAGTTTAATAGATTCAGAAGAGCAGAATCCCCAACATGTCAGCACATATAAGGACGCAGAGGGACCTGCAGTATTTGCATTGACAACAGTCTAGCAAGCCTACTTTCATTTATTACTTTTAAATATTTTAGAAAAAGCTAAATAAAACATAAAGGTCGACAAACCAAAGGACTTAAACTTGTGTAAAGACTCACTTTGAGTATGAAACGTTTGCACGTCAAAAGTCAGTAGAATTGAGACAGAGGCCTTCAGAATAAAGCTGTAAAACCAGAGCATTCAAAAAGTTTTCAGACACCCTTCACTATTATCAGTTTTGTTATGTTACAGTCTGATGCTGGGGAAGACTACAAACTTGACTTGTTGTCTAGTAAAACTGAGAAGGGCCTTAGTAAGAGAGGTGATCCCGATGGTCACTGTGACTGAGCTCCAGAGATCCTGTGTAGAGATTGGACAAAGTTCCAGAAAGAGTGGCTAGACTGAAGCCTCTCCTCAGTGTAAAACACTGACTTGGAGTCTGCAGAAAACAAAAAGGGTTGTTGCAAAGTGTCTGAATACTTATGTAAGTGTTATATTTCAGTTTTTATTCTTAACACATTTGCAAAATTTTCTAAGATTCAGTTTTCACTTTGTCATGATGGGGTACTGAGTGTAGATTAATGAGAAAATTTTTTTCAGCTGTAGCATCAGGCTGCAACATAACAAAACTGATAAAAGTGAAGGAGAGTCAGCAAAATTAAGGTCCATTGTAAAGTGAAAATGTGATAGCCATCTTTTATTATTTAGTTCAACCTGAATTAGAACCACTCAATTAATTTATTTGTGTCATATTATATAGCCTTCTTCAAAATGTAGCCCCTTTTCTGAAAATGGGATTAAAATGGTTTAAAAATGGGCAGGGGAGCTGTTGAAATAAGAATGAAAAAGTGACAAAAATTGGTCAAAACAGGCACAAATGGGTTAATAGAAGCAAAAAATAGGCAGAAAGTGGCAAAATGGGTTTTAAGTGGGAAAAATGGGCAGAAACGAAATTGAACTTGGATTTAAAAGTGACAAAAATAGGCCAGAAAAGGTAAATATATATATAACTAGTGAAATGTTTTCCTCTACTGAAGCAAAAAATAGGTGGAATGTTTCAAAAATGGGCATAAGAGGGGGTGAAATAGGAATAAATAGTGGCAAAAAGGGTCACACAAAGGCCAAAAAGAGGTTAATAGAAGCAAAAAATAGGTGGAGAGAGGCAAAATGGGTTTAAAGTGGCAAAATGGGCAAGAAAGGTGGTGAAATAGGATTAGAAAGTGGCAATGTTGGGTGAAAAGAGAGAAAAATATACAGAAAGTGGCACAAAGTGGAAAAAGCAGGCAGAAAAAGGGGTGAAAAGTGGGTATGAGACACAAAAATGGATTATATGTTGCAAGAAATCGCATAAAAGTTATTCATTGATCTTGAGATTGGCAAAAATTGGCATATAAAGTGGTAAAAACAGGTTCATAGTGGCAAAAACGAATTCAAAGTGGCAACAAATGGGAAGAACAAGTGTGCAAAATGGATTAAAAGTGGCTAGCTTTTCTATCTTCCAGGACTAGTAAGAATGCTCCTGATACAACAATCATACGTTGATACTATCAGTAAATCAGAACTGGGTCGGGCCCATTCTCTGGCATTGTCAGAGGCCCAGTTAAATCTGTGAGCAGGCCTGCCTGCATGTGACATAAAATATATGTTTAAAAATATGTGCACTCATAAAAACATGCTTGGAGTGGCTTTGGAGCATTTTAAAGATAGCATGGACCAGCACTATATCTGAATCTAAAATATAGTCCGTCTAAAAATAAGTCCACTCAGGTTTATAAAGTATTTAAGGCATGCAGTGACTTTAAACATATTTGGCAGAATTGAAGAAATCCAGTGTTGAGGCCACTGTAGACATTTGATCTCACTTCTAAACCAGGATAAATACAAAAAATAGCAGGATAAGGATGTCTGATAAACTAGATTACTGTTTTGTGCCAGGTTATGTTAAAGGAGATTATCTTGAATATGCATTATTTATAGAATGATTTAAAGATACTGAGCTCAGTCACATTGTGCTGCATCCCCTCAGTCACAGTCATGTGCGTCTCATCTTTGACGTGGTATCTGTATCATATTGAGGGCACTGTAATTACATTTCCCCCTGCAGCGCTGGCTGCCGTGCTCAGCACCTCCCTGCATCTCTGTGGAGAATCCCTCCTTAAAGAAGCTGGAGATAATGGTGAACGGTCAACATTAACACTGTGCCGCTGGCTGAATGTGGGCAAAATGGCAAGGCCCAACTAAACTGGTGTGACTGAGAACGGTCGCAGACAGGGCAGAATCAGTCCTGCTCGCTCTCTCTCTCTCTTTCTCTCTCTCACACACACACACAGCAACACACACACCCAGGGGCCAGGAGCTGACAGTAAATAAAACCACAGTCCCTTCTTAATTAGCTCCCTGCCTGAGGGAGGAAACACAGAGAGAAAGTGTGTCAGTCTCTCCCTGTGTTGGACACTAAGCTGCCACCCCGTCCCTCTGACCGCCAAGCAGAGATCATATCAGCATCCTTCTTCATCATATGCAGCTTTTTTACTTCAAATATGCCACCTTTATTTTAAAATCAGTCTGCTTTCCCTAATTTTTACTCTCTTTGTCATTTTTTAAATAGTCCCTCAATGCAAATGCTGCAGAATGAGCAGTGACAGCCTCACGCAGAGACAGCAAAAATAGATATTTAGACGTGCTCTCTAATGGTTTGTAATTAGACACAGAAATAAAGGGGATTTAAATTTAGGCCACAATGTCATGAGATATCTGAATTCACTGAGGTGAATATTTTAAATGCTGATTAAATTTAACAATTATAAGGTAATGCCTGTCTCTACCTTTGTGCATCAGCCTCGTTTTCAAACTAAAAGTTCATTATGTGCACTCTCCGCTTTGTTTGTTGAAGAGTTACTGACCCTCGTCCTCATTTTCTACATGAAGCATAAAAACACCCATCTTTCATAATATCTGTTTCATTTATTGCTAGTTTGTTGAACTGATTGAAGGGATATTTAGAGGACTGCTAACTTGACTAATCCAGATAATTTAGGTGTGTATTAGAAGTATTTTCTATATTAGAAATAATGGGTGAAGCACATGAAGAAAGACGGAGCAGCTGGTTTGTGAAGGAGGCTGCTCAGATGGTGATATGGAGCTCTGATAGAAGTGCACTACTGACCCCTGCTGGATGAAAGTAGGAAATCTAAAAAGTGTACTAACAACTTCAAGAACAATGGCACTGCTATTTTTATAAGAACATAAAGCTTTTTATCACATAGTTCATGAAATAGGACAGTCCTATCCTGGTAAAATAAAAGTCTACTGCTGAAAGTTTGAAATATTTCAGTCACAGTAGAAGAAGACATGTAATTAACCCCTGTTTTTGCACTGTGTTGATGAACATGACCCACAAACAGGAAAGGAATACAAACCCACATGCACAAACAGGATCCTACTGACATGCCATGATGGAGAAATGTCAGAGCGAGGGTCTGCACAGGAAAGAGCACCCCAGTTACTAAGAGACTTGATGCTTTGCTCAACGAAGACTTGGCACTACGGCACCTCTTCACTGGCCGGATGTGGATTTGAACCACCAACCCTTCTGTTTAAACCAAAGTACCTGCAGAGTTAGCAGCTGCTGCCCCAGATTTATGCAGGATATGAAAGTTTATGGTCTGTTATTACTGCTGACAGCTGACCTTAAAGCAAAGAGACAAAAGACAAGAGTGTTGAATTCATCTTCAAGTAAATGAAAAAGAAAGAGTGAAGTAAAATAGAAAATTTGTGTTTTGTCTCACTAAATCCTGCTTTTTAAGTGGTAGTTCTGTGTTTTTACCTGTATGAACTGGTTTTCTGGCTGTAGAGATATAAAAGGACATATTTGAAGACATTAGACCTCAGTGAGGAGGATATTTCCTTTTAAAACTCATATATCGTCAGCATCAGTCTAAAACCTCCTATCTCCAAAATCCCCACTTTGTAGGGAATGCCAAAAAAAAGCTGTATATTTTTGACAAGTTAACACTGAGTGGTCATAGTTAGCATCTTTTTGACACTTTTTATTTCTTTAAATTTTTTAAAACCCACTGACAAGGTGGCAAATAGCACTGATTTATATTAATTTAAAACAAGAAAAAGAGATACAAGATTTTGGCCCAATGCCAGTGATATGTAGTTTTTATGAAGATTTTGATTTTCAACAAAATCTTTTTATCTTAGATTTGTTCTTATTGAAGAACAAACCAACACTCAGTCACACTCTTTGGTACACGAGTGCTGATATGCCAGGTCCAAAAAATACTGGATTTTGTGTTTTCCTTTATCAGCAATTAGGCGTTTATTAAGCACCTTGATATTAGCAAGAATTATGTGTCAAAGCACACAATTTAAATGCAGTTAAATTGAATTTCAGCCATGTGATGTAAACAAACTAAACACTTGGTTGTTATGTTTAATTTGGAAACAAAAAATAGTAACTTACCTGCACACATAGACAAATCTGTCACTGACCCACCATTTTTTTTCCCCGACACTTTCTTGTAGTTTTTTTCCCCTTACATAGAAAATTAATAGAAAATCAGCAGCTTAATCCCTTTTGAAAATGAAGTGAATGTAGCTAACAAACACATGAGCTGAAAAACAAAGAAAAAAAACAAGACATCTATATTCAGCACATTCAAGCATGCATGCCGACATCAGTTCATTTGTGTCCTCGCATGATAAATATGAAATGTTAAATACATGTCAACATGACATTTCAAGAGAGAAATTTGATGCAACAGTTTATACCTAAAATTCCTCTCCATTAAAGATGATAGTAGAAACAGTTAAAGGGTGATCACAAGTCTGCTCTTGTTAGAGGAGATGTTTCAATGTAATCAATAAATGCTTACTAGACCTTTACAAATGAATCATGTCTGTTATTAAAGACATATGTAATTTTCCTTATGGCATACAGTGATTGCTTTATTATCCATTGATAATAGATAATAAAGCAGTATTATTCATATAGAACAATCAATGATTATACATAAGAAATTGGTTACTTAAGTTTTGTCTCATTTTTTTTGCAAATTAACTCTTTAATCTGGGCCATAGATGGAACCAGGAATGCCTTAAGCCCCAGATTTTTTTCTCAAAAACCCAGAATCTGTGGATTTGGTAACAGTTTTGTTGTTGTAGATTTTTATGAGTAATAAATGCATAAAGAAATAGATGTGATAAACAAATAAATCCTGCTGATTGCAAGTTGAAAATTTCATTCTTGCTGTCAAACTGACAATATAAAACCACGTTTTTTTTTTAATAACTTCCAACACTATACCCACACTGCAGTACGAAAAGTAGTCTTTTGTATTAAATATGAACAATTTCAACATTTTACTAACAGATGTGTCCAAAATGCAGGTTTCTGGCATTTAACATCTAAATTTGCTTTTATAATGGCTTGAAAAAGTGCATTTAACTGCAAGATAAACTCAAATTTTCAGGGGTGCATGTCTGGGGATATAAGGTTTGTGCTAAACCCTGAATATTTCACACCTCTGGCTCTTTTTGTTAGGCTTAAGCCAGTTGATTTGGTTTATTATCACTGTTATTATTTTTTTCTTTGTGGAGGCACATCTAGTACCGTTTAGGTTAATCTGAACCCAGAGGTTGCCTGTGGTTGTGGGTGGAAGTGCTAGGGGATGGACGAACTTTTATGTGTTGTTCTTTTTTAAATGTAGTGCGCAATATTTGTATCTATTTCATTATGTCATGGAACAAAGGGAGAGTAGCTGCTAACAGGAAACCAAATAAACAATCTGATGCTCGCATTGTTTCTGGCTTTGGAACTTCCCTCTGATTTGAGGTGAAACACGTTCGTTTCACTTCATCAGTGGTGTGGGATGACAGAATTCTCTAAAACAAAGAGAGAGAATAAGATTCAAGTTTTATTGCCAAGTGCATTTTCACATACAAAGAATCCAACTGACAGAAACAAATAACAGAAGAAGAGGAAAAATATTAAGTGGCTAATAAAAAGTATTCAAGCAGGTAATGGAAATATTAAGAGGCTAGAAACTGAAATAGATTATAATAGAAAATTAAAGCAGCAGAATACAAACATACACCTGCCCGAGGAGATAAGGCTGGCAGATTTGGTGACATCTTTTTAAATCACTCCTTAAAACTCACTTTTATAGACGTGCTTTTATGTGATGTCCCTTCTAACTATTTATCTATTTTATTACTTCTCTTTTATTTACACTACTCTTCTTATCCTTTTTATTACCTTATACTCTTCTTTCTTATCTCATGTTCATTTTCTTTTTTATCTCCTGTTTACCTGCCTAAATTTTACTTATCTGTTCTCATTTCTACTACATTTCTGTCTTGAATCTTATCTTTGTTTTATCCCCACTGATGTGATGTCGTCATTATCTTCATGTATTTGTTTGGTTGTTTGTTTGAATAAATGTATTTAACCCTCTCCTCCTCCCACATCTTACCATATCTTTCAGAATATTATCATAGAAATCATTATTTTTCACTGACTCCATTATATTTTAGATTTCATGATCTTCTACTGTAACTCTCATTCAAGATCTACTTGTGTCACTTTCATTTTTGTTATTTTTCCTCTATGTCCACATTATGTTCTTCCTTCCTGTTTGATTTTATCGAGCTCCTGTTCTGCTCTGATTGTTGGTGTTTATTTTACCCTGAGTTTTTGCTCTTGCTTTTTGTAAAGCACTTTGTAAACAACTGTTTTAAAAAGTTCTATATAAATAAAGTTATGATAAATATGATATAAAAATCACAAAATTATATACAAGGTGCAAAGGAGCTTTACAGATATGCAGGTGTATAGGTGAATAGGTTCTAGTGCAACTAAACAGTTGATGAGTCTGTTGTCTGTTAATGTAACTCATAAAAATGTCTGTTTTAACATGCAAAATGTATTGTATTTGAAGCACATATCTTAAATTCATTGATTATGCAATTATATATAAGAAGTATAAATGTTTTATTTATTGATTATGCAACTAAATCTAATAAAAAAAAAGATACTGATGAATAAAGCTCATAGTTTTCATGATGTTTAACACTGATCAAAATTGAATTTATTGTCTTTTTAATGTTTTTATCCTGTAATTTTCCATGTCCAATATCATGTTGCCCTTAGTCATACATTCACACATTATAATGCAATAAATTTTCATGTCTTGTTTTAGTGGACTCCAGAAAACGTTGTAGCTATCATGGTTGTGGCTGTAACAATACATGAAAAACAAGCCTTATCACCTGCGTGCTCTCAGCATAAGTGGACACACTGTACATTTTCCCAGCCAGACATGGTGTGTGTCACACCTGACTTAACTTAGGCAGGGGTCTGTGGGAGCAGCGGATTTACACCTCGCTGATCATCTGATGTCACTGAGCCCGAGGTCACAGGGATGAGGAGAGAGCTTGTAAGCGAGACCTCGGGGGGAGAGCAGGTTCAGGAGGTTAAATCCATCTTGTAGTGGGCAAAAGCTCAATCAGTGAGGAAGCAGAGGGCACCTTTTAAGACTAAAATCATCACCAACAGCAGGAGTAGGTGATGATGAAAACAAAAGAAAACATGCTAAAGTTCATATCCTCCTCTGACCATAGCTGAGTGTCGTCTGAGATGGATCCTTGCTGAGAAAAGGCCAGTAAATGTATGAGATCAGACAAGCACAGGACACATGTCATTAACAGTGCATGGCAGTGGCCCTGGAGCCACAGCTAGCTTTGAGTGGACTATCAGTCTCCACTGTAAGGAAAGGCCCAATTAAGAACATTAATTATGCTTCCTTGGAACTAACTCTATCACTCTCTTTTTAGCCCGGAGAGCATTTAAGTCTGAGGCTGCGGCTGCACGCTCCCTCTCGTGCCCTAATCCAATCTAGTTGAGGAAGTTTGTCATGTTTGGCAGTAGTGGACTTTGTGGGGTGAGCTGGGAGATCCAGATGGACAGGGGAGCAGAGTGGAGCTCATCCACAGGGTAAGGATGTGAAGTCGCACAGAAAATGCGGTGTGATCTCAAAGACTGATTCTACTAGGTTCTCCTAATGCGCTGTGAAAAACCTGTGAGCGAGGCAGATGCAACATGTTTCACATCAGCACGCCTCACAGCTCACAGCTGACACAGAAAAGGCTCAACTCATACAGGCTTTGTGTCAATTAGGATCTCTAAATACAGTCAAAGAGAGGAGACTGCAGGATGTGCGCACTGTTTCACGGTATACACTGGCGTTAATTATAGGGAGTCAAATGTTCTTTTACAATTAACAGAGCCAAACAGCCCGAGGCGTGCTGCCTTAACAAATAAAGGGTTTTATTTGTGAGGCGTCTTTTCTCTTCAGACTTAGTCTCCCTCTTCCTCTTTTCTCTAATTAGAAACATAATCAGGTTTACTGAATTAGTGAGTCTGTCTCATTAGGAAAGGCCACACTCCTTCAGCTACGCAAAACTTTTCAGATTTCAGAAGGATGTCCTCTTTCTTATCATGAATAAAATGTGCACCAAATTAAGGACATTTGACAGGTTCACTAGAATAAAACTCTTCAAAAAGCTGAGGATATCCCAATTACTGACATTATCTCCAAGTGTATGACTTCATTTATGATAAAGAAAATAAAAGCTATGGCATAAGACAAAGATAGGTTTGAACTAGGGCTGCAAGCAGCACTGAAGAGCCCTTGCACCCTGGTGCAAGATAGGGTGTGTGGTAACCTCAGGACTGTGGGAATAATTGGGTGTAAACAACCAATGCTGTGTGCTGCAGCAGAGCACAGTAAGCATGTTGATCATCCTAAGACTGTCATTTATCATTTAAAATGGAAAAAACAGGACATTATATGTTAGAGAAGCTTCTTCTTTCATGCTATAGGTGGTGCATTAGTAATACACATTTAAATACACATTTGAATATGTAGAGGGGCAGACTCTAATCATGTGAGATTTGATGCAAATCAGAAGTTTCATTTAACTTCCTGTGAAAAAACAAATTGCTTGTCAATAAAGACATGGCCCAAATGTGTCAATTCCTGTTACCAAAAGGGGTGCTATGATGAGGTGTTGACACCTATTCAATGAGAGCAGGGCAGAAAGATCACAGAATATTGTATACTAAAGTTATAAAAGGTTAAGGTCATTGGCACTATCAAAATACCTCATTTTGAAATCGAGACAAAGCTGGTGGACTTCTTGTTGGCATGGCTACCAGAGGCTTTTTCTGTAGGTCCTATGATGAACCATATGTAGACCAACAAGTATTAACCTGGGCTGAATGGTGTGCAGGTGCTGAATATTTACAGGGAAAATGACAAATATCAGAAGCCGAAATGTTCAAATGCCAGAGGGTGGTGCTGAGACAAAGTAATGATATTGATGTATGAATGCATTCAGCATCAATGTGGGATCATCACTGTGAAGTTTGGTGATGATTGACATTAGCATTAAGAAGTTTTAAGGCAATATTTGTGTATTTTCACTGAAAAAAAAACCCACACAAAAAATAAAGCGTAGCTTAAGTTTGAACTCCTGTCACAGCTCCACCCTATGGTGAAAACTCACAGTTCACACAAATTTAGATCTCCATGTTGTCTAGTTTGAGCAAAAAAAAAAAAAATCTGGAATCAATCGGATTAAATCCTTCTAACTAGTTTGTTAAAATAAGAAACTTATGAATTGCCCAAAAATGCCAAAATTTCACCTTTTGCTGTTTGTAGTGCACTTCCCGTACATTTCAGAAGATGGCCCCAACAGATTCTTTTTATCCTATAATCGTGATATATAAGTGTACTGATTTTCATGCATATAGCTCTAACCCAGTTCCCTATATCACAGCAATATGAAACTCCCACAGGTCTTGCATCACACCACCGTACATATCCATAGGTGGTTTTACCATAAGGCTCATAGACCATTCATCAGAGTCTCTGTAAGAACGTTAAAAAAAACTCTTAAACGTTCAAAATAAAATTGGATTTGACTTCAGTTTAGGTTAAGGGTTAAGCTAAGGGTTAGAATACCAAAAATCAACGGCCCACAAATCCTGACTCAAAATGCTTGAAAAACAAAAAATTGTAACGATTCAGCTTACAGGAAAAAGGTAGTCCTCCATAAAAACACTCTAATACAGCATCCTTATGTAGCTAATGTAGCTATGTTTTCTACGTACACCAGAATTTGTTTAAAAATAGTTACATTTTTAAAAAACATCTAAAATTGGAACTACACTGTACTGACAAATTAAAGTACTTCTGTTCCAAAAGTTACGGTGGCCCTGAAGGACAACAAGATTAATACTTCAAAAGTGCAACATGAATTTCACAAAACACAAAAATATTTCACAGAGCACCAAATATATTTCACAGAGTGTGTTTTGTGAAATATTTTTTGTCTTTTGAGAAATATATCCAAATAAAGAGCCGTTTGGGGCCCAAAGAGCCAGCTCTTTTTACTGAGCCAAGCCAAATGATCCGCTTAAATGAAAAGAGATGAAATTCCCATCACTGCTTACTTCATCTGGTCCCCCAAAGTCTTTAAAAACTACCCATCACTGCTGTGAAGTTTTAGATATTTAAGTCAAGGGTTGAGTGAAGGCGTGAACTTTTTCAATATAAAGGTGACAAAAATTACATGTTATGAATGATTAAAAAGTGATTATTTGCTGGAGTTTCACTTTCATTTTCGCTTCAAAGTTTCATAGCTTAATATTTCAATTTCCTTGCATTTTTAATGCTTGATGATACAAATCACATACATTTTCATCAAATCAACCTTTATTAACAAATCAATTCATAATTTATCACTCCATTTATCAATTCAAATGCATTTTTATCACCTCATTACTCAATTCACTAGTTATTTTGCCTCCACTTTTATCATTTATCTACAGTTCTTTATATTTTTGACCTGCTATAGAAAAGTTATAAAGTTTTAAGTAAGTTAAAGTAAGTTTTATAACTTACTCTTCTGCAAGTTTAAGTAGTCCACCTTGTTTGTGAGTTAAACTTAAAATGCTTGTCCTTAATAATCAATAGCCACCGACACAAAGAAGTCTCTCCTTGATGTGCCCTTCTGCACCATAATTAGGCAAAAATATGCTGACTTTTCAGGTAAATGTCAGAGAATCCTGAACAGTAAAACTGTCACCAGACTCAGCCATAAAAATGTTAGGACATGGATTTCACAGCTTTTTACTGATTGACAAAAGTTTGATGTCCACAGCTCATTCTAACCTGCAGCCCCCTCCCAAAACACAACTTAATCCTGATCCTGCTCTAACGTAAAACCAGACCTCAGTTTTCATGGCCAACAGAACATTAGCATGCTTATTGCTCTCACCGATTATCCTCACTATGTACGCTACATTAGCGAACTGTACGATTGGCCAACCCCCTGCCTGCACAATCAACAGAGAGCGTGAATGAATGATCAGCCATTAGCAGGTCGGGTGTGAACTGTGAAAATGGGCTCTCACACCAATGACTGCAGGAGGCCTTGATTTGCTTTAGCCTAGCCTAGCATCCCCACTAGCAAAGCCCGGCACTTGTTACACAGTGGCAGTGCATCAGCTAGTGTTAGCCTGCCTCTGCCCAATGTAATGCAGTGGAATACAGACTAGTGTAGCGTGCTGAAGCCCAGTCTAGTGGAGTACACTGTGCAAGATCATAGTAAGACTCCTTGCTAGCATATGCTTGTGTTTAATGCAGCGACCTGCTTCTGCGTGGTGAGTTTACACATACCCTGCAGTGAAGGTAGTGTGTGTGTGTTTGTGTGTGTGTAATATCAGTAATCAGTGTACCTCAAACAGACAGACTATAACTAGGCCTGGTGTGGTGAGAGGGCTGTAGACCAGCTCTCTGCCGGCCTGTGTTGGCTGTTTCAGCCTCTCTGTGTGCCTGCATTTGTGTGTCTGTGTGTATATGTATGTGCTGGATTGGATACTAAAACCGGAGACTCCACCTTCGAAAGCCATGAAGACAGGGAAGGCCGTAATGGTTCAGGTAACAGAGAGAGGTGTCAGTATGCGAGTGTGTGTTTCACAGGCAACTTGCAAAAAGTAGTTCCTCTGGTGGGATGAATGTGACATTTCATGTGTCTTTTGTTCTTAAATTCACCTTTGACCTCTCTCTGTGTGCTTTCAGCCCTTACTGTGTGCCTGCATGAGTGCATGTGGGTGGGAATCAAGCAGTGTTACTCTGGTTTCTGTAGATGAGATGCTATCAGAGTTAGCAGCATGAAGGCTGAGGCATGTCGGAGGATTTCAGAAGGAAAAAAAAAAAAATCTGTGAGGATGTAGAAAAGGGGAAATTTGTTTAAATTTGTATAACAATGACAAAGAAATTAGAAAACAGGAGAAAACGTGTATCAGAAGACATTTTATGTGAAAAAAGAGTAGAATAAAGTACATCTGTTGTCATTGTATCATGATACAGTTAAGTCAAGAGCTCAGCTTCTGTCAGTGCTTAAAATTAAAAAAGATATGCTCGCAGAAATTATAAAAAAATTTACACAAAAGACACAATTAAACAGCTTTCAAAATAAGGTGAGTCAAAGTGCTAAAACACTAATACTAGTGCTAGTAACACTAATAGTCTGAGGTCGATGTAAAGTGCTAAAGTCATGAGGTTACAGCTTCATTGCTGCAAACATTCCTCAGCCAAGCTGAACCCTCAGTTCTACCCAGAGGTGGAAAAAGTACCAGACTATTGTCCTCAAGTAAAAGTACACTCACTTTAAAGCTTGGACCCTGCTTGTTTTAGCTTTTAGTGTTTACTTTTTTACTCAGTACTTGATGCCTTTTGAAAATGATGAAGTACAATACTAGGCAGAGTGAAGAGGTGGCTTACAAGGCTTAGTTTGGTCAAGAGCCCTGAATCCCTCAGACTGGTAAAAGGTGTCTGCTGACAGTTATCATAGATGAATGCAAAAAGAAATAGATTATAAGTAATAAACAAATGAACCCTGCTTATCACATGAAAATTTAATTCTTAGCCAAACTGAAAAACTTTTTGACCTCTAAGAGTTTATGCACACACTGCAGGATAAAAATGCTGTAAACACTGATATGATCAGTTTCTGCATTTTTATAGACAAAACTATGTCTGGAACTACACAGTTTGCTTTTTCATACTCTTTTTAAATAAATGGATCCATTTGTAAACTTTTACACTTAATTCCAAACCAATTCAACTCAGACAGTTTCTTCCTTTTTTAAGAAGGCTAAAGTTAAAATTATTGATCTTCAACATGTGTGTCAGAATGATGAGGACACTTTGAGAACATTTAGGTTTTGCAAAACAATGTTGGCTCTTAAGGATGGTTCTTTTCTACTGTTAAAGTGGAGCTGCACCCAGTTTCCCAAATTAGATTTGTTGATTTTTTTTGGCATTTTACATCTAAATTTGTATAAAATAGTGGATATAACTACCCAATGAGCAGGGAAGCATGCCCCTAGACTTTCCTAAGTTTGGGCCAAGATATTTAAAACCTCTGGCTACAGCGCTGGTGCAAATAATGGCCACTCAAAAGTAAGGAAAACTATCAAGTTTTTTAGTTACTATTTATTTATCTATTTATCAGTTTATTTGTCAGGGACAATCCACAGGCTTTGTTGTTTTTATTACAGTGCAACCACTGCAAAGCATACAAGATTTGGCTAATTTGCAGTCCTTGTCCCTGTTAGGCTTTTAAGGAATGGCACACGATATGGCAAAATAAAAGATACATAAAAGACTGAAAGTTACAGATGAGCATCTACACAGATGCATAAAAACAACAGCATGGCAGACACAGACAAGCAGCCACAAACATAACATAGGTAACTGTAAAGCAGAAAACATGCAGACTAATGACAATGACTAAAAATAATTAAGATCAGTCAGTGAAATAACAACTAAGAACAAGTGAAGAGAAAAGGATTGAAATATGGTGAGTAACTGCTCCACTAACTGCTCCTCTTGTAGTGTCTCCTTTACTGGAGTATTTCTGAATCTTTTGACTGACCAGCAAGTAATGAGCAAATTAAAATAATGCAAATTCTCTTAATAACCCAAGAAAAAAAGTTATATGTGAAATAAAACACACAAAAATATCTTATATAACATTAGTTAAGAAGTTAGATAACTTCTTTTTCGAGTAAGCTGGTCATTTAGTTAGAGGAAGATTTTAGATGGACAACAAACCTGAGCATACAGAGGAGGGTTTTCATATGTCAAACTAGCTAACAATGACAAAAACAAAACACGTGTAATGAAAGTTATTATATTATTGTTAACTTAGTGCCATTTCTTGACTGAATGCTTTAAAAAGTTTGGCCATTTTTCAAACTACTACTCAGCAAACATGCTTTCAGTGGAATATGCAGCATAAAACTTTGTTGGTAGAGCCAGTGTGATAATTCAGTCTAATGATGATGGAGACTGTATTATCACAAGCTTGAGGCGAGGATGGGCACATTAGTCACAACAGAGAAACCAAGATACCTCTGATCATGGACGATTTTCTTCTTTATAGAGTTTGACAGTGTGGAGGCGCAGGATGAGACAGGCGAGAGAGCGTGATACCGTGTTTCAACCTCATGCTTATTTGGTTTTTCCACTTTCACACCCCGCTCTAATTTCACAGCACAGAGTCCTGGCTGCACGGCGGCTCGTTGTGGTCCCTCTGAAAAGAAATCAGTGGACCAGACTGGACCCGGGGCCGCTGGCTGAGCTTGATATCAGCTCCACACGCTGATGCCTGCATGTGCACGGTTAATTTGGTTGTTATTGTCGCTTATGTGTGTCCCAGCGGAGCCGAGGCGTGTTGGTTCGGGGGGCCAGGTTTTAGTTCCACTCACTAGTCTAAACGCACACATGGAGGCTGATGTGACGTCCCTGTGGGCCGCTCCCCCTTGTCATGTGTGAAAATCTGAAACTCTTCGCTCACACTGACTACATTAGTTTACTTTTTCTCATCTGAGTGATTCAGACAGCAAGGGTTTGAAATTTTTGGATTGCGTACACATCTTAATCTATTTATTTGTCTTCATCTGACACAATAGATCAATTAAATGCCCAGTAAGGTGGATATACAAGCTTTCAAACCCGTTTTGATTTTGGTGTTTTTTAATGTAAATTCTTTATTAAACAGTACATAGAAAGGATAGTACAAGTAGCTGATTTATTACAGAGAAGGCTCATGAAACCTTACATTTCACCCTCGAGTAGCTCTATCTGTTCCACTCTTGTTACTTAAACGATGACCTCTCTGTTCCCTGCCGCTGAGCAGCCTAAGGACCATCAAATCCTAATCCTACTCTGTCATATTCACATCACCAGGATTATCCCCAGTCCATCCAAAGCAACAAACAATTCATTATTGCTCTAAATAACAGGCACATCACTGATTCAATCCATTGAATCAAGACACTTTTTAAAATAATTGCACCTCAACGTCTTTCTTATGCTAACATCTCACTTGCTGCATCCTCAGGTCCTAATTGGCTGAGCTTGGGGATGTGGTCAGTGGCTATGTGATGTGGACATCAGTGGTCTTATAATGAGTAAGCATTAAAACAAATAATGGCTGAGCTTTACTATTAAACTCTCACACTAGGGAATTGTAGATTAGTGTCGCTTTCTCGATCTCATACCCTCGACCCGCAGACGCTGTTGCCCCGATCTTCATGCAGGCTTGGAGTCATGATAATGAGCAACAGGATGGGTGCAACAAGGGACTGTGAGACAAATACCGCGTGCATGTGCTGTAAAGTGTAAACACTCCTAACTGGATTCACCTGATTTGTGCCGGTTTATGCCTCAATGTGCCGAGCTGCGTTACAGATTCAGCACCCAGGCTCATTATAAGGCCTCATTCAATTGACCTGGAGATGTAAACACATGTGTGTGAGAATAAGAGGGCCAATTAGGAGGGCTGCCACACTGAACTGCACTGATTTGTTGTCCTGTGCAGAAAATCGCAACAGTCTGTACGGTTATACTGAGATACTAAGGTAATAGCATATTTTGGAGTCTGTTGTCAGAGAGGGAGACAAAAAGAGAGATAAAGGGAGGGGGGGTCAGCACAGGCCCGGCTAGTGTCCCATGCTTACTTGGGTGTAATGACCCATCAATGGTGACATCTTGTTTCATCAACTTCTGCTTCCCTTCACTTGTCTGTCTGAGCCTGCACTCTCTCTCTCTGTCTCTCTCCTTTTCTTCTGCCCTTCTCCCCTCCTGCCTCCTGAAATCCATCTTCAGCTCTCGTGTTCTCTCAGGTCAGAGAAACCGCCCGTGAGCCTCTGATACATGTAGAGGAGAAGCCTGAACTATGTAGGAGAGGAAACCAGATGTAGAGTTTATGTTGTCTTTGGATGTAAAGACATATCAGTGTAGTTCAAGCATTAATAAAAGATAAATATGAAATTATGGTCTGAAATAATCAAGCTGATGTTTGTCATTGTAGTTATTATCATCATCATCATTGGATTTTACACTTTAGAGGCTAGCTTCATATTTAGTGACATCCATTTACAGAATAAAAGAAAAACTAAAACATTCATAAAATAATGATAATATAGACTAGATAAGCACTCGGAGAGTGCAGACCTCCGCCATTAGCCCTATCTCCTAATAGTAAAGAATCCTTTAAAAAATTCCTGGATCCAGACGGTGATCCGGATCACTTCCAAAATCTAATCAGTTCTCCTTCCTGAAAATTTCATCAAAATCCGTCCAGAACTTTTTGAGTTATGTTGCTAACAAACTAACAAAAAACTAACTAACTAACAAACCCTGCCAATTACATAACCTCCTTGGCGAAGGTAATTATATGGATAAAATTAACAAACAGGGATGCGGATAGCCCCGTGATTTAAGGCAAGCCCCATGTATGCGGGTGGCCTGAGTGCGAGCTCAGCCTGCGGCCCTTTCCCACATGTCTCTCCCCAACCCTCTCATCCCCCATTTCTGATTCTATACGCTTTCCTACTCTATCAATAAAGGCGCAAGAAGACCAAAGATAAACCTTAAAAAACTGAGTTTTCAAGAAGGAGTCAGCTGCCATTTAAAAGAAGTGCATCATTTGGACAATGTCTGCACTGTATTTTGCACAGTATATCAGCAGTCTCAACTATAAATTTTTAAATAATCTCATTTCCACTCCATATTTGTATATTTTAACATTTTTTAATTTTATCAAACTCTTAGAAGACTTTTTTTTATTTTAAACTGATCTTTGGTTTATATGATGTTTATTAACATGTATAATAAAAGTATTATACGACACTGTTAGGCTTACAGTGCATTCAGAAAATATTCAAACCTCCTTCACTTTTTTCAATTTTGTTATGCTGCAGCCTGATGCTAGAGTCGAAAAAATGAATCTTTACTCTCATTAATCTACACTCAGTTTCCTGTCATGACAAAGTTAAAACTGGGTTTTAGACATTTTTGCAATAAAAAAAAACACTTGAAATTTAGCTCCAGTTCCTCCCATTTCTCTGGATCTTTGCTCAGATGTTTTTACACCTTGATTGGAGTACACCTTTGGTAAATGAAACTGATTGGACATGATTTTGAAAGGCACACTCCCCTCTATATAAGGCCTCACAGCTGACTATGCATATCAGAGAAAAATCAAGCCATGAAATCAAGGAGATGTCTGCAGAGCTCAGAGACAGGATTGTTGTGAGGTGCAGATCTGGGGAAGACTACAAAAAATCCTGTTGCACTGAAGGTTCCCAAGAGCACAGTGACCCCCATAATTCTCAAATGGAAGAAGTTTGGCACAAGCGTGATGCTTCCAAGAGCCTTCTTACCAAATTGAGCAAACAGGGAGAAGGGCCTTAATAAGAGAGGTGACCAAGAACCTGATGGTCTCTCTGACTGAACTGACAGAGATCCTGAGTGGAGATGGGACAAATTTCCAGAGGGACAAACATCACTGCAGCCCTCCACTGATCTGGGCTTTATGGCAGGGATGCTAGATGGAAGACTCCCCTCAGTGCAAAACACATGAAAGCGTCTTAATACTAATGCAAATGTGATATTTCAGTGTTTTTTTTTTTTAAATAACGTTTAAAAAAAAATACTGTTTTCACTTTGTCATGATGGAATACTGAGTGTAGATAATTGAGATTTTTTTTTAAATTGTAGCATCAGACTGCAACATAATAGAATTAAAAAAGTGAAAGGTGTCTGAATAGTTTCTGAATGACAAATAAATAGGAATCTAAACTTGATGTTAGAAATAACAACATAATTTCAGTGCTAACATACAATAAATATCTTTACACATATCAAAAATATTTACTTAGTTTACCGATAACTTCTTTCTTTTTACACTGGATATGTGATAAATATAACAGATGAGTGTGAGTGTGGATGAAGATAAAAGTCAGCATAGAAATCTAGTTTGAACAGAAACAGTATTCTCCTGCTGCCATGTCAACTTTTTTAATGATGGATGATTGAATAGAATTACAATACATGTGTGCATACAGTAAATACATACATACTGTATATCCAAAAGAGAGTGAACAGAGGTCCAATCAGCGTGAACTCAAACACAAGAGCAGAATAAACTGCATTGTAATTTTCTCTGTCAGATTTGTGTGTCTATGTGCGTCTGTGTTGGTGTGTGTTTCTGTGTGTGTGTGTGTGTATTGTGTAGAGGCAGGGGGTCCAGCTGACGAGGCCTCTCACTGGGACACTGGCAGGCCCAACCCGCCGCAGGCCGAGCTCTCAGCTCTACCTCTGACAGGCTTCATACTTATTGCTCAATGACATTCGATGTTTTCCTTCAGTTTGCTGTAAGATTGATTTCCCAGATATGTTTGAAATATCTCCAGAGCCCTAGAGCAGGGTGACTGGCAGAGTGGCACAGAGAGAGAGGGAGAGGAGGAAGGGTGCAGAGGAGGGGAAGATGAGTGCAGAGCAAAGGAAAATAAGAAAAATGAAAAAAAAAAAAAAAAAAATGAATACACGCATACTCAAAAACCAGAGGATCTGCAGAGATACCCATGTTGTCCCCACACATCATTAGTTTTAGGGATTCCACTTGATTATGGCTATTTAATTCTAAACATTAAAGGTGCACGCTGTGAAGCTTACTGAAAAACCAAAATTTAAATTTGTCTCCTAATGCACTGTTGACATCTGCAAAAGCTGATTTAAAAATACATCCATATGGGATCAACTGGCTGTTGGTCTTATTTTCTGTACTTTGCTACATAACTCTGCACATTACTGCTGTCAAAGATGCAATGTAATGGAGTACAAATACCTTTATTATGTTTTCAGGGGGAAATTTAAAGTTTCTGTTCCTGTCAGCAGTTGGGTTTGTGTTTTTATCTCCACATTTTGACCTCCTATTAAATATAGCAGAGGCAGACAAGACTGGTGCATGAAGAGGAATTATTCCAGGGAAAAAAAAAAAAAAAAAAAATCAAACAATGCAATCAAACTACCACACACTGTCTAACTTACAATAATAATGCTGAGCTATTGCCAGCCAATAAATGTAGGTATTGCACTGCACTTCAAAAGATGACTAATTTAAAAATCTATCACAGCATCAAATATAAACACACTAGGACAAATCTGTTGACAAATTGTGCTGTAAGGAGTATGCCATGTCAACAGTATTTTCTCTATCCCTGTTTCACACATCCATCAGGTAAACCTCTCATAGACAGTGTTTGGGAAAGGGCAGGGCTTTTGAAAAAAAAACACGGGGGTTGATTGGATGAACACTCTGTCTGCTACATCTTCAAGGGCCAGTCAGAGCAACAAAACACGTGAACGTAGCCGCTAGCGAGGAGTAAACTCCGTAGAGAACTGCATAACGCGAAACATGACTGTAGACACTTCAGTAAATGACTTTTGAAAAGACCACAACTCACTGCTGTTGTTTGTTCTTCTTTTAACGAAGAAATGTTGTTAAGTTCTGATAAAACTGGCGCTTTAGCAGCATCCACACTAATCTTTTCTGCCATAATAATCGACCTCTTGTTGCTGCTTTTGTACGTCACGACTCCGCTGCATCCGAAAGTACTGCCCCTTATCACTGATTGGTCCTGTCACTTTCTAACTGGGCCCAAACGGTTCAGACGGGAGCTTTGCAAGACGGATTTGCCAGTGAGAAACACGGAAACGGGCGAATCCATTTGCTTTGCAAGGTTACTGCAATGACAGTTTCATTTTCAAAGTTGTCGAACCAACCAGAAATGAGTCTCGTTAAACACAGCCGACATTGCAGAGGTGTTTGTGTCGTTGGAGTGTGGTATGATGCAGCAGTGACCTCTGTAGTTCATTCAGGCATCTCTGTCCATCAGCACAGTGGGAATGCAACTGTGTATGCACACTCAATGGACAAAAGTATTTGGCCACACCTGTTAAAAATTTGATTCCGGTGTTTTAACTGGACCCATTGCCACAGATATGTAAAATCTATGTCCAATTTGTGATACAAAATGGGTCGTTCTGAAGAGCTCAGTGACTTTTAAGCGTGGCACTGTGATGGATGCTAACTTTGCAATTTATTCCCTGCTGGTTATTCCTCAGTCAACGGCCTCTTCAAACAGACTATTTCATGTCCATTACTATATTATCATTTGCAAGTATAAATTTTAAATTTTGACGGTTACTAAAATTATACTGTCTTATCACTGAAGTTTTAAATGGGCTTGCTCCTCTACCATTAAATGATTTTATTCATATTAAGAACAACAGAATAAATATGAGAGCACAAACAAGAGGAGACTGAACCAAGGCGCAGAACAGGCTTTAGTCAGAAGGTGGCGTCTATTAGAGGCACACATTCACGGAACAGATTACCAACACATATCCGAGACATTGAAAACTGTTTAACACTGAAAAAGAAACTCAAGCAGTGGATCAAAACAACCAGTCATGCACTTATTCATAATGTTTGTCTCCTCTGCTGAGGGCTTTGGTGTAGCCTGCTGTTATTAGTTGTGTAAGAAATGTGCCCATCCTGTTTGTAAAACTGTTTTCTGTGTACTGTCTTGTGAGCTGTGCTGTGAGGTGTCCTGTAATTTGTTTTATGGTTTTCCTTTGTAATCACCTACCTTAGGACGACAGATGAAATTTAGCTATTGTGCTAATTCCAGCTTATTTACATTGATGTGTATTGTGAATATGTTGATTAATGTGCAATGTCCCAATCAAATAAGTAAATAGAAAGTGAAAGCATTCAGGAGCAACAGCAACTCAGTGGAAGACTATGTAAAATCCCAGAGAGAGGTCAACAACTGCTTACAACTGATGCATAAACGTCTCCGACATTTTGGACAATGCTATGCTTCCAACTTTGTGGCAACAGTTTGGCGAAGGCCCTTTTCTATTCCAACATGACTGTGGCCCACTGCACAAAAGCAAGGACTAAAAAGACATGGCTTAAGGAATTTAGTTTGGAAGAACTTGACTGGCCCACACAGAGCTCTGATCGCAACCCCACTGAGCACCTTTGGGATGAACTGGAACAATGATTGAGAGCCAGGCCTTCTTGTCCAGCATCAGTGTCTGAACTCATAAATACTCTACAAAATGAATGGGCACAAGTTCACACAAAAACACTCCATAATCTTGTGGAAAGTCTTCCAAGAGTGGAGACTGTTATAGCTGCAAAAAAAATGCCATCTCCATATTAAAGTACATGTATTTGAATGCAATGCTATTACAGTCTCTGTTAGTATAATGGACAGGCAGCTAAATACTTTTATCCATATAGTTAATGTTTGTCTAGTTAGAAAACAACAACAGCACAAGTCTGGTTACATCTGCTGTTGTCATGAAATAAAAAGAGCTCAAAACTCTGTTTTCCTCATCTACACAGAACACTTTTTAGCAGAGTTTAAAAAAACTGAATCCTGGAGGGTCTTGCATCCTGGGCTGTACATTTTCAGTGTCCTAAGAAAAAAGATAAAATAAAATAAACCTCTGTATTTAAAACTACCCACTTAGGTGTGGACAAGGCCTAAGATTTCTGCAGAAGTTTTGCTTTGTTCCAAGCACTACCAAAAGTTCATTTTATTATGCCTATCAAACACAATAAAAAATAGATTCTTAAACTTTTGCAGAAAAGTAAAAGGAAACTTTTTCTCTTTCTCATTAAACTAGTGAACTGATAAATTATTTCAGCAGCAATTGGGTGCCTTGTCTTTGTTGAACTCAAAGTTTGCACTAATTTAAACTTCTAACTATGAGGATGACAACAGAAGCCTCAAAACAAATGGGGTCATATTGGAGCAGGAATCGCAGAGGCCCTTAGCCCCTTTGGCGTGAATCTTGTGATGACATCAAGTTAATGTCTTGCTCTCTCCTGATGTGTTTATCAGGATCACATGAGGCCTCATCATGAAATTTCCCCCCTTTGCCCTGAAAATGCATCCCTGGTGCATATTACATTGTGACATGTCTCATCACTGAGCATTTGAGCACATTTACTGCTTTGTTTTCTTGGGAGCAGGGGGAGGAGAGGGGCCCCAGATCTACTGTTTTAAACTCTTTAATGCAATTTAACAATGCCACGTATTCTTTTCACGTTTCATTGGGGTCCTTTACGTGTGAAATTGCAAAGGCCTGACTTGCCTGAGCGGCACGGTGCAGCGGAGGCAGGGTCACACCAAAGCGCCAGATGTGGGAGGGAGAGCGAAATTAATTTCTACACAATGTTCAGTGGGTGTGGATGCACCTTGAGTGAATTAAGCGCTCTCTGGGTGTGACTGTTTGAATAACGGGAATTAGGTATGAGGCCTCTCACTCACAGCTGAAGCCAACTGCAGGCATTGGATCCAATTAGCTTATCTGGCCCTGAATTCACATGCTTAACTTGTCATTTGTTGGTGCATAAAGAAGGGAAAACACTTTAATGAACAACACGTCCAATGCTCTAGCTACTTGTTTTTGTTCGTGTGTGGTTTTTTTGTTAAGTTCTCACACATCCAAATCAAGTATTTGTCCCTCTGTTGATGCAAAAAAAATAAAAGGAATTAGTCATACAATACAGATATTTTAAGAACGATTACGGACCATCCACTTAATTAAAGTGAAACGTTGAGATAGACGCTTGTAATGGTGATGACTTGAAAGCTATGCATTAGGTGCAAATGGCAAACCAATTAGAGAGATCATCACTTTGAACCCATTAATGTGAATCCTTATGCTGTCCCTTCAGTCATGTTGTGCTGTCAGATTAGCCCTCACTATGTGGTTGAGAGCAGAGGTAATGCACATTAATGACAGTTGGATGGCAGGCATCAGGAGCATATGGTGCTCTCCAATGGCCATTATCACACCATCCCTTAGTACGTATCGAGGATGAGGATATTAAATCCAATTTGAGGAAGAATCCTCCAATAAGGAAACATAAATGATACATGATTTTATTAGCTCTTGGGTATTGTGCAAAAAAACTTTTCACTGCTGTACGGACCACTGCCTAAAGCCCAATCTGAGAACCAGTAACTGGCATATGACAAGGATTTAGCTTTGGGGGTTATAGCAAATATTTGTGCTTTCAGGTACAATTTCCATTCTTATATATGGGTCTTTGATCCATTTAGAAACATAGCGAGTGAGCAAAAATATTCTTAAGTATCTATTTTCAGTCAACAGAGCCAGAGAATACAGAACATACCCAAATCTGAGGTATAAACTCCCAAACACCCAACAGTAGCCTACTTAGTCGGTAAAGATGGGCAATACCTATGTTTTTTAATTGGTTTTGATGTAATTTTATCGCTACTTATACTTTTGAAGAAAGAATAAAATACTGGACTCAAACTTTCAAAAGGTACACATTTCAGGCAAATAAAAAGGCGAATGCTGGTCATACAGAAATTCATTTAGGGAGAAACTTCAATTAAAGTAAAATTTTGTGCAAGCAGGTAAAAAATAGAATAAATAAAATATAATCATAGCACAAACTTGTATATAGAATTAAACTATCAACAACATAAAAATGCCTAATTTCTTTTCTTTTCTAAAATTCAGATAAAAGGGCTGTTTTAGCCGCCTATAGCCACTAGTTTCAAGTAAAAATGTAAGAAATACAAGTCATCAAAAATTTTCATGGAAATATTTATCTTATGTTTTTACAACTTGGTCTTTATACATTTTATGGTATTGCATGTGGTCTCAGTATTATTTTTTACGTTTTCTTACAATTTTGAAATTTACTTGGAGACCACATTATGTGAGAAAGACAGCCGGGTTCACATCACAGACTATAACATGAATTCGTTGCGAGCGAGTGGAGTTGCTGAAATCTGTTACTTATATGACTGGTCCACAAAGTCACATGGTACGGCAGGATTGACATGTCCAAGTGGTCTCCAAAGTCATGTGACACTGACGAGCATGTAAGGCATGTCCGATTGGTGTCCAAAGTCACGTGAAACGGACAAGCAGTAAAGCCAAAACAGTCTTAAGGAGAGAGAGGCAGGGAGGCACTCGGCGGAGAAGCGGTGGGGAGACATATTTTATAGTACTCATTTGGTATTGATACTTTGCTAGAGATATGTCGATACCAAAAGAGTACCTTGAAAATATCGATATATCGATACTGTAGTATCGATACTCCCACCACTATTAGTCGGTACCTAGAAGAGCATCACGACCCAAACTTATCACATGGCAGTATATAAATATGTCTCCAGGCAGGGTATAACTTCTTAAAATAACTTCACTATTGATGCAATATCCATTCATTCCACCCTCATACATTTTTTATTGTTTGCATGTAATTTTTCCACCCTGTGCAGTGTCCTGTTCCGTTTGCACTCATGTAAATGAGAGAAAATTCAAAAATGTTGTGCAAAATTGCTCCCCTTATATGCAAATAAGTCTCCTTACAAATAGCAACTAATTCACAAAGGCCAGTGCTAACTGCCACAGGTAGTAAAAGTCACACATTTTAATACCAATAAAACCAGGTATTAAATTGGCACTTTTTTACCTCTCTACTTCTTGTTTCTACTCTTTACACTGAAGTCAGTCGTTACTACATGTGTATCCTAAGATAAACTTTTTATGAACACAATGGGCTGTGAAACTGGTAAGAACTCGACATGCCATTTAAAATAAAATATATGTTTAAAAAATGAAATCATCAGTTATTTTGTTGGAAAAAAACAGAGTAGCAGTATTTGGGGAGCAGTGGTAAATTTGAAATGTCATTTGATATTTTACAATACGAGATTAAACATCAGAGCAGTACACATTAATATCGGACACTTATAGGAATCAGATAAAAAAAATGAAAAAGCTTACAGAAAGGTTTACCTCTTTATGGTGTATGCAGAGGAAGTTTCCCTCTCAACTTTCCCCCTAAAATGTACATACGCATGGGTCAGAGTTTCCTTACAAGTCCACACAGATAGAGCTCAACAGTGCCTGCTCACTTTTTCAGCAGCTCTGGTTCTGGAGGCAAAATTAATCATTCATATCCAACATAGACATTTCACAAATTTCTTGTTTCACTGTTTTGCATGAATCATGCTACCAAGTTACCTGTACACTATAAAAAAAACAATTCAGTGCAATTAACAGCCATAGAAAATGGGGTATAAGGCAAAAGAACAAGACTGTATACATATTCCTCTACATGGCTGAAGGAACTACGTGTCTCATAATACATGCAATTCATTTTATTCATCATTCGGGACAGTTTTTCAAGCTTTTAAACAATAATGCTAACTTTTATCAATGATTATTTTTATTGTTGTCTGAGCATTTATTGCTTCATACTACAGTGATGTAAATGGATGTCATCACCAGCCAACAGTCATCATTTGCCTGCGCAGTAAACATTTCAAGGGATAACAGAGACATTGCTGTCCAAGCTGCAACCTTCGGTCCTAAAAAATGAAGCCAGAAGTGCAAAAAAAATGCTATACCGCGAGTGTCCACTTGAGGCTGGCTGCAGGAACACCAGAAGTTCCATCTGCACGGATCAGCCGGTTTTGACACTAGAAATAAATTGGTTTACAGCCTGGTTCAAAACACCAAACGTCTCAGTAGCTAGTGTCTTATTGTGCTCCCACTGTACGAGGGGGTGAATTTTTTTGTACCACGATCGTTTGGATTATATTTAGGATGAAAGCTGATTGGCACGTCTCATTTGATTGACAGATAGCTCGGCAGGCAGAGGCTCCGTTTCTGTCAACCAGAATGCTAGCTAGCAGGCTGACAGGAAGTCGCGCTTAGTGGGTGGGCCGTTAGGTTGATCCAAAGTTCGGTTGAGACCGCGATTTCAATATGGAAGCCTCCACAGATTGGCTTCAAGAACAGTTTGAGTCCGCCTATTGTAAGCAGACGACTGACATCACACGGGGTCTGTCCAATTCTTTCTACAGTCTATGATCAGAAAGCAGTATGTGTTTGGCTGCAAAAGTCTTACTAAAATATTCTGTTTTCGTTTGCAGATATTGTTACGAAGAGATTATCTTTGGACCTGCAGGATATGAAGTGTCAGTGCTTTATGTTTCTCTTTGGTCTACAATTACTATCTGGTTGGCTCACACTGACCTGATCTCACACTGTCACCATCATCTGTATCAGAAGAACTAGCAGTGGCATGTCCACCCTAATCATGACCCTGCGGTCGTCTCCAGCATTGAGAGCTTCCTGTAGCCAAACCTGGCACAATAGAGCCCATCTTTTCTCCACCTGCCCCCTCATGTCTCTATTTTCCTGGGCGATAGGAGGGTGGAGTGTTTGGGGTGGAGGGGTTGGCTTGATGGAGAGGTGGTGGTGGTGTTGGGGTGGGGGGGCCCTCTGCTTCCCCTGGGGCTGCCTGCTGGAGCGAGGTGACCCAGCTTGTCGCTCGGTGACCTGTGAGAGGGACATTATGAAGTGTGAGTGGCTGTCACCCTAACTGCTTGTGACAGCACGGCTCCCGGCACAGCTGTGCCAGCCTGCCCCAGCCAGAGATCCAGGGCCCATGGAGAAGGAAGGTGGGGGTGGGGGGGGGTGGAGGAGAGAGGCCGCTTTGGAGAGGGCGCAGGCTGAAGGGTGGGGTGTTTTGAGTGTCTCAGGTTGTGAGATGGGAGGGAAGGAGTGGATGAGGAAATGAGGTGAGTGTGCAGGGCCTTTGCTCTTACTGGTTTAATAGCTTCCCCTTTCATTGATTTGCTTTAGGGACTGATGGCCATGCAGCTCCATAACGTCAAAACCAGTACAGTTTTGCTTTGAGCTACAGGACGACAACGCAATGTGACATTAGAGGTGTAAGCCACCAGCTGTTATCCTTAATGCCAGATGGGTTACATACAGTACATGTGCTGTGTAGGTATCTATATGTTGAGCCTGAAATAACTTTCTAACCTGCCTTTCCTTGATGACTGTTACCCATTTTACTCCATTTCCACCCCATCAAACATTGATGAGACACTTCTATTCCTAGAAATGTTTAATAAAATTTATCCTGCTTGCTTAGAAACCTACGTCAAGGGAAACTGTTGTTTTGTAATATCTGTAAAATATTTACAGTCTCAGTGCTGTGTCAGACTAGGCTGAAATGACATGAGTTTTGATTTGATTTATGCCCCATACATATTTATGCCCCGCTCAACAATTTGAGGAGTTGCCAAGTTTGAATGTCAGTGTTTTACAGATCAAGTTTTGCAGATCTGACACTTAACCCCACATTGAAACCAGCATGTTAGTAAGTAGAGGTGCTTTTTGAACAAAGGAACTTTCTCTAAGAACTACGAAACAAAAAAACATGAACAACAAAGCCACACTAACTTGACCGTTTTTGCCTTTCCATCACTGCCAGGTTATTGGACATATGTCTCAATATCAGAGCACCTGTGGTAAAGAGCATGCTGCAAATGAAAAATAGCATAAAGCATGCATGCCCATTGCTAAATTGAAATGAGATCGGATAGCCCTTTTCTAGTTTTGCGACTGCTAAAAATACTTTTTACTTCACAGCTTACCATCACTCATCCACAGCGCTTTGAGATGCTGGTAGTTGAGACTGCTCTGTTAGGGGTCTATCAGTATTATCTTCACCATCCATTCACATTCACATGCCATTCATCAGAGACATTATATATTTCAGGTAGGGAGTACCATAAAATGTAAAATGTAATATGTAATGTATTTCTAGTTTAGATTTCTTT
This sequence comes from Cheilinus undulatus, assembly GCF_018320785.1. Taxonomy (NCBI): domain Eukaryota; kingdom Metazoa; phylum Chordata; class Actinopteri; order Labriformes; family Labridae; genus Cheilinus; species Cheilinus undulatus. Next base: position 17,854,053 of record NC_054865.1, read on the forward strand.
TAAAATCCACTTTATTCATTAAGTCTAGAGGTTACAGTCATGATATAGCCACACTGAAATATTACAGACTAAGAAACATTTCATAAATAAAACAGAGAATAAGGTTGGAGGTTTAATCCTGGATTGAATAAGGTATGGAACTATTTTAGAAGTAGTTACACAAATGGTAGCTCGCTTCTGCTCCGTTAGCTTAGCTAAAGCGAATATAGCTACTCTAGCGATGTAATTAATGCTACCACATAAGCCAATGGAGCTATAGCAACGTGAGCTTTAGCAGTGTGAGATTTTACAAATGTAGCTAAAGCTAACATTAATAACATACCTACGTAGCTTACAGTTTGTCAGGCTGGGGAACTGTGTTTCTGGGACATTAATGAGCAGTACAGGGGCTCCACAAGGAACAGTCCTGGCTCCACTCCTGTTCACACTGTATACATCAGACTTCAAATACAGCACTGAGTCCTACCACATCCAGAAATACTCGGATGACACTGCTATCGTTGCATGTATCAGAAATGGACAAGAAGCTGAACACAGGGATCTGATAAGTGCCTTCAGTCACTGGAGTCACAAAAACTGCCTCCTACTCAACACCTCAAAGACCAAGGAAATGATCATAGATTTCCGCAGATCCAAACCCCCTCTTCAGCCAGTGAACACTTGTGGCGTGGACATCCAGGCGGTGATGTTGTATATATATATATATATATTTTTTTTTTTTTTTTTTTTTTTTTTCCTGTGAGCAGACTGTTTCCTGCTACATTCAGACCAGGGTTGTAAAACAAAAAATATTTTTAATCGGGATTTATCTCATCATTTCTGTGGTTGATTACAATTAATCTGCCTTTTTATTATATTTTGAAATTCCCATTTTTGTCTACCTGTATGGGGACAGACCTGCTTTTATTTTGAAAGAAAGTAGGTAACTAGGTAGATTGAAGACTATGATGTAAACCTAACAATTGAAAAAAAGGAACTTGTTATAAATTGAAAAGGAATAAAGGGAACAGTGTAAATGTAAATGTTTGCTAACACAATGTGCAGATGGCTTTAGACATGACCACAGTGCAGTGAAATGAGACATGAAGGAACAGAAGTGGACTTATTTTACATCACTGTGGCTGCTGGGAGACACTAAAGTGGCTTAACTTAATTGTGCTGAGAGGAACAATAAAGCACTAAAGAATAATGAATGCATTAATTATGGACTTTATTGCACAGCAATCAATGCATTACTGCTGACAGCCCTTATGCTGACACTGCTATGGCTTAACCAATGTAAGATGAAAGGGACAATAAAGAATGCAAGTAATTGCAATTTTAAAAACCAAATACTCTAATCTGACCTTAATTAATCGAGATTAATGCTGACAGCCCTAGTTCAGACATTTACTCATCGAACTCTGAACCAAATTCTACTAAGGGGCTAGCAGGAAAAGGTCAGAATGAAGTTAGGGTGAAAATTTGACTGTGCATTCACATTTGTTTCCCTTAAATTTGGAACGCTTTCAAAAGCAAAGCAAGAAGAGAAACATGACAGGCCGATCATCGATTTAGAAATAATCTCATCGAAAACCTTTTATTTAGCTCCAAAAAAGTTATAGGATGTACAAGCCAAAACCAAAGGTCTCCTCAGTATTTTTAAGTTTACAGTGACTGTCAGTAGTTGTCTTGTGCTAGAAGACTGGGATACCCAACTCTTTTAGGCTATTTGATTGGTTCAGAAAATTCTGTTAGGTTGTTTTGGATAAGGGCAAGAGCCTTGTAAAAAATGTTGCCATTAAAAAACATTTTATGGGTGGCAGTGAGTACAAAAACTGAAGAAGTAAAAGGTAAAGGTGACCATTTCTTTTGGTTCAATAAACAATATGTCCAAATGAGATGTAAGGGTTCCCAGTGTAATAAATGGGACAACTGATTTACTGGTTTTGTATTGTGATGTTGGTCGTTAGATTTTTGTTATTTCTATCCTTTGAATTCAGTCTCAACATAACTTTCATATCACAGTGTGACTGCTCTCTACCTAAACCATCCACTTTACTCCACCTCTCTCTCTTTCTCTCTATGTATCCCTCTGTCACGGCTGACCTGCGTCCTCTCTCTGCAGGGCGTCTCCTGGTAGCGCCCAGCTGGCGCTCTGCGATCGGCTGGGCAGAGGCAGGAGGCAGTGCCAGCTCTACTGGTGCAGAAAGGGGCACACCAGGCAGACAGGCCCAGTGTCAGCAGCAGCAGCAGCCGCAGCAGCATGCTATCCCCCCGGCTGCCACATCCACAACACACACACATATGCCCTGCATATATATTGTTGCAACCCTAACGCATGCACACCAGCATCAGTGGACCAAAGCCAAATAGGTTTGGTCCGACTGGGACCTAGTTAACTGGGACAAAACATTTGTTTACACACTAGGCAAACAGGCACACAGACACATTTACAGGGCAGGGGATGTGAAGCCATGTCCACATAAAGGGAGAATAACTTGTCATTGATTCTGTTTTTAAACTCCTAGTTTGTAGATCCTTGAGTCACTCTGGGCCTTAAAGGATTTGAGGCTGAAAGCACACCAATGGATTGTATACATCTTCAGTGAAGAGGTAGACTGGTCCCCCTGCCTGCAGACAACCCCTCCTATTTTCAGTCCTGAATACACAGTGCATTCAGAAAAGATTTCAGACCCCATTCACCTTTATTCAGTTTTGTTTTGTTGCAGCCTGAAGCTACAGTAACAAGCTACAAGCTACAAAATTGTAACAACATACCAACATGTTTCAGCCATACATGCCTTCATCAGGGCAGTGACACATCTTTTAGGGAAGCTTTTCCTGATGCTCCATCCGCTTCAGACGAGCCCCTACCCTAAATGATAAACTGATGAGAAGCTCCCCCCCCCCCAGACACAAAAGAACTGGTTAGACATTAGAATAGGTAATCACAAGTGTGAAATTGTAGTCATTGCGACAATATGACAAAAACCAGCTATTTTAAAGAAGTCACAACAGGTGAGAAGTTTGACATTAAGTCTTTTATAAACTGCTAGAGGATGAAATATCTGCGCTCAGATTACAGGTAATGGAGCTGAACTCAAATGTTCATTCACGAAGGACAGCTGGACAGAGAAGGGAAGAGCTCCAAGATCAGATCCAGTCAGATCCAACATCTGATCAGATGGAGAACCAAAGACTCAAAGATCAGCTGAAGTCATCTGAGAAGAACCTTGGAGGTCTGCAGTCTGAAGCCCGACAGCTCAGATCTGTGATCAGCAAACATGAAAACCTGGAGGAGGCTAACACCCACAAGAGGAGGAACTTGGAGCACAGCACATTCCTGTCTGACATCAGACACAAGGTGGAGCAGCAGGGCTTTTTGCTAGTGATGTTTCAGCAGAAGAAGCTGCTGCAGGAGAACATCATCCTCAAAGAGCAGATTCACAACTTAGAGAAACGACTGGAGGATGCATTGCTCATTTCTTTCATGAATGCATTGATTTGGCCTGGCTTTACTCTTAAGTGATTGGTTGTGGAAACTTTGAATTTCTGATGGTCAGTTTAACTAAAATTCATGACTTTGATCCTAACATTACAACATAAACAATGGTAACCCTGCCTGAATTCATGTAGGCTGAGTTGGCCTTTACGTGTGCCTCTTTGGTTTCTTGCATTTTCCTTGTGTTTCTTCACATTTGGTTCAGATTCGTTGGTGTCTTGATTTTTAAGAAAGTAAAAACTTTATTTTATTTATACAAATATAAAATGGATGTTTAAAATGTACTTTAACAGAAAGCAAAAGCATGAAGTCAGGGATTAATATTATTAGAATCACGAACGATTAATCGGATTTATAACTGTTTGCTTGTCTCCATAATATGTCTGGGCCTGAAATAATAGCTAGCATGGTGAACATGCTACAAAGTAAGTCACCGGTCAGCTAAGCTATGGTAGTCACCGAGGTGAGCCGGGGCATGGCAGGAAGAATAATGAAGCTTACCTTTGGCTTCAGAAGACTCATGGGCCCACTGAAGTTTCTATCTTGTTTGAGAGCAAACACAGTCCCCTCTCTGGCACACTGGCGAACTAAAATGGGAGTAGTGGCAGGCAATAAGCAAGCAACTACAAAACAGCAATACCATAAAGCCTTCTGTATGAGGGTGCCTGAAAACATAAAAGAACAGCAAAAGGGCAGTAGACTGTGCCACGAAAAGCCCTGTGGACTAGAAAGAAGAATGCAGAAGAGAAACATGGACATTTTATTGCAAATTGGTACATATTTGATTTTTTATGGAATTGGTTTCTACCCAGTGTAAGTCTTCTGGGATAAAATGAACATCCTAAAATTAATTGTGAACAAAGTGTTTCATCTTTTACAGCCGTAGTTCATAAATACATTTTTGTTAGAATTGCATTTGTGTCTTCAACTTTGCCCGTTTAAACTACTCACTCATGACAGTGGATTAAATGTTTACATGGATAATTGCCAGCATAACAAATGTCAGAAAATACCCCTCTCGACTGAAATGAGATTCCTTTCCAGAGAGTCCAGATCTGATCAGTCTCTTCAGACAGACTTCTTTACATTGAGCATCTTTATTCTGATCTGTGCTATTGAGCTCTTTAAAGACCAAAGACATCATTTGTACGGTAATTCTAGGGATGTAAGGATACATCCTGGATCAGACAAAAATCAACACAAATAAGGGGGATTTAATCGATGCAACACAGCTTGTGCCGCAATCCTCTGTTTGAACAGTAGGTGGTGCTGCCTGTGTTTAACAGGGCTTATTCAACTTCAAAAACTCTTCTCCTGAGAGCAGAAGGTAAAAAAGTTTTGCCAATTCCACTGCGATTTCTACACGGGATTATTATTGTTAACAAACAGGACTTGTTACAAAGTTCTGGAGCACTATTCAGCATTTATCTGAGCAGCTGAAGAAGAAAACTGTCCTGAAATAGCTGAAGAGAGTGGTACAACCATGGGTTGATCCCGTGTTGTTGTTAGCGTCTTTGCTAACGTTAGCAAAGATGTGCTTTGCCGGAAGGTGGAACTTAAGACTCGTGCTTTGGTGTAAAGACAGTTCATCACTGCAGCATGTACCCACGATTTTGGTTTAATCTTAACCAACATTCACCAGCTTTTTTAAAAGAAAATTGCCGTTAAGCAAACCTGGGTCTGATTCCTCACTCATCACTGCTAGCTGTGTCTTTCCAACCTCTTCACCCCCAAGCACGTAAACATCCACACTGGAGGACTACAGGAGCAAGTTGTGGTCAAACTTTGTCATATGATTATATTGTGTTAACATTTTTTATAGGTTTCAAGATTAATCACAAGCATTAACGCGTTAATGTTAACAGTCCTAACATATACATTTCTTTTAAATTTTGTTTTCGCCTTTAAAAAAAAAAAAAAAAAAAAAATTTCTTCAAAGAAAAATAGGGATTTAAATAGGTGATATTATAAGCATGAACTCATGTCCCTGAGTTTATTTTTAATCTTCTTCTCACTCATTTCTGTTAGTTTACAGCACTTTAGCATGAGCCTTATTTGTCTGTCAGAGCACTCTATGAATAATGTTGATCTTACAGATACTGTATGAATCCAGGTAAATCCAGTCTCTCCTGAGATCAGGCCCACTGTAACTAAGTTCAGCAGGGAGACGAGGGAAATGTGTTGCACCTTGACTTTTATTTTTAAAACCAGGCACCTCAGGGTGGGCTGAAATGTCAAGAAATATACTAAACAATACAAGAATTGTTTGGTTTATTTATGCACCATTAATTCAAATATAATCCACAATGTGATGTTTTTGTAACACGGTCATTCATACGTCAATCGTTTGCCTGCGACTCATTCATATGCATACTTTTTTGACTATTTGACACAGGTATTCATCCAAACTTCCTTATTTGTGTTTGTGCTTCTGTATCTGTGTGTCCTGACCTCTTTCACACAGAGAGACCCCCAATTGTGCTCCAGTAGCCAGCCGCGCTCACTGAAGCAGCGCCTGTATGCTCAGTGGCATTTCACACACCCAAACGCGTGCATGTAAACACACATGAATATCATTTCTCCAGCTGGGGTCCCAGTGTGACACACAAACTCACACAGCTGCACACAGACAGCCGCTTGGATATGGAAATTCTGGTTTAGGGTCTTATCCCCTAATGTACACCTTAGATGGCACCTCTGTGTGGCAGAAAACCCCTCAGCCATTTCTCTCCAACCTGACTCTTCCTCCACTCTGCAGGTCAGCCCACCCTCTGCCGCCCCCAGGTTTCGAGGCGCACTTCCTCCTTAAAAGTTGTACATCACTACCTTTGATAATCAAGATAGAAACTAATTGAGCTCACCCATGCAGAAGATGCTCTCGCCTCTTCACATACACACACACTTTTTGAGGAGACGGGGGTCTATACTGTTTCAGCTCATCCAACTGTGAGATTCTCCTCTCCCCTTTCCAGTCCTGCCATCATCTCACTAATGGTGTTTCTATCTCTTCTCCATAGGAGGTAAATGAAGCTTTTAAGCAGGGTGGAGGGACGGGGGACCGCTGAAAAGATTAATTGACTTTCTGCAGAGCTTCACTTATCCTCTGCAGGCACCTTTTGACTTGTGAGTGTATTTGTGTTTGGATTGCATGATTATATGAGCGTTATGGCAGCAATTTGTTGGAAAAGTGCGTGTCATCAACCATTTATTGTCTGCCTGCTACCTTTATGCAATTAGAGCAAGTCTCAGTGGCATTGTTGGTTCAATATTTTTAGACTATGAATTATTAATGTGATAAATATTACTCTGAATACATCCGTTTTAGCATTTTATCAAATTATCAAAGATAAACTGATTTAGTTACATGTAAGGTCTCAGCTGCTGTGATTTCAGCACCGTGTGTGACCATTAAAAAAAAAAAACATACAAGCAGCTAAAAAAGGAAGAGGACAAAAGAAATGATGTTTCATTCATACAGAGGCAGAGAAAGACAAGTGCATGACAGCCTGAAACATGTTAGTCACAAATGGAAGTTACTTAATCTTTTTTTCCTAAAAATGGTGCAAATAAACAGCCAAAAACACAAGTAAACTAGCAACTAACAGTTTCTTACGGTAGTCCCCACATCTCTCCAAACTGTTCCAATAAAAACTACACATTTTGCCGTGAAGATCTATTGTTTGAAACTGTCACATGTCCACGACAATATTGAGACACCTCTGTCACCAGACAATATTGTCACATTTCTATAAATAAGCCAGAAATTAGGGATATACAGTATTAGTGGCAAGACAGTATCTGAAGGTATTGGCATAAAAAGTCTATCATCTGTATTGACAGATATAGAAAGTTATGCCCATATTCACAGCCGATATATCAGCTGTAAGGTTTGGCATAGTTCTAAGCAGAGACCTAACTCAGCTGGACTTCAGTACTTCTTTTTTCATTCTCATTCCTCAAACTTTGAAGATGTTCTAAGGACTCAAGTTTTTGGTCTGAACTACAACTAGTTATTCTTTTGCTTTAACCCTTTAAGCCTGAGAGGCCCCTGATATGAGGCTAGCTCTGCCTCCTCTGAAAAAAACCTTTAAAAGGCAGTCTCACAGTCCATTGACGTCCATAGCGTTTGAGTGCAGAGGAAGAATAAACCTTCCTTCTGAGAAGATAACATCAGCACAGCGTGTGTCTCTCCTATACTTGCCACAGTACATCATCACATTGAGAGATCAGGAAAAAATCCAGTTGCCCTTCCAAGGTAGACTGGGCAACACAAAGGAGGTAATGAAAGTTGTGGTCATTGTTCCTTGTTGCCTTTTTACAGCTGCCTGTGGGTTTAGGTCAGCTTAAGCTCCAGTCACATTACAAACAAATCAAAAATAGAACTGAGTTATGGCAATTTTTTGTTCCCCAAGAAACAGTAAGCTTTTCAAGAGACTCAGGCCTTGTCCACATGGAAACAATCTGTATCTTTAGTTTTCTGTAAACATTGTGTCATTTCAAGAAATGACTGCGCAAGCACAAAAATCACTGAAAATGACCGAAAACCCTGTAGTACATATGCCACTGCTACAGAAATACACACACACAAAAAAAAACCCCAGAGAAGATAATTGTGAGGCAAGCACACCCAAAATTTTTCTCTTAACTGTTTTAAAAAATTAGAGTTTTCTGGATCCAAAAATGCCCTTCCATGTGAATATAACGAAAAACTTTTGCAGATACTCAAACTCATCTCTGTGTGGATGTCCCTTATAAAGACTTGTAGAGCCATGAATCTTGGAATTAGATTAAAATATGTCCAAAAGCTGGAAAATAAAAAAACACTTCCTGTTTTATGGTGAATAAAAAATCATCATGACTATATTATGCAACTTAAGCTTAAACTGACATGAACAACTAATGACAAAAAATAACCACAAACATTTCATTTTCATGATTATATTACATTTGTGGAAAATAACTAACATTTTTAAGAAGCTGAAGATTTTTACCTTTAAGTAAATATAATCCAAAGAAGTGACTATCAGTTTTGCACTACTAAATGTCTTTATTTGAGAGGAATATGTGAACCATTTATTGTAGGATCAGATGATTTTTGTCTTGATTTATGTATCTGCAAAAGTTTTGTTGTCATATTGGCATTTCGTCCATATGGAATAGGCGTTTTGAGTAGATGCCGCTTTTTTCCTTTCTTTGTCCCAGAGTGAACAAATATGTACACACCAACCCTTACATCTCTGTGCATCTTTTCTAAAACGATCACGTCATAGCCTTCTTCAGGGTTGCCAGGTTTGTGGTTTATCCACGGAATTGGGCTACTTTTTACTTACTGCAGCGGGTAGATTTTTTATGTTATGTGTATGAGTATCTAACATCATACCAGAACAAACTAGTTTATTTACACTAAAATACGACTAAGTTAACCAGCAGAGAAGCAGGAAAACATGGAACATGGCACTCAGACATACACGCCATATACAAAGAAACAGCATGGCTGTGTGCACAAGCAATATGTGGTATGGCAGAGGTTTTACTAGCTTATTTTGAATTTTAGCTTTGGGCTGGTTTTGCCACACAGACCTGGCAATGCTGGCCCTCTTTACCGTCATGCACTAACCCGCCAACAACAAAAGTTTTGCAGATTACATGATTGTGTTCATGCAGCAGAAGCTACTGATCTTGTTATGGCTCTTATAGTAAGATCTACTCCTCTACTACCGCTGTGAGCATGAGTGGTCATAGAGAACAGCATACGCCACATGTTCTTATATCCACTGCAGAGTGCGAGTAGGACGGCAGCTACGAGAACATTTTGGATAAGCCTATGCAGACATTTCTTGAAATGATGCCGTGCTTATGGAAAACTTTATTAAAACGAAAAAGAAATACAGCGTTTTCTCCTCCTGTGGAAAAGGCCTAACAGGAACCAATTCTAGTTCAGGAGACACTTGGTGTTCCTTAAAATAAACTATTTAAATTGTTAAAGTTATGTTCTTGTAGACTTTGGAAATATTAGCATATTGATAGCTGAGAAAAAAAAACAGTATCGTGCATCCCTGCAAACATTGTAAAAAGCCCAGAAATATAAAATAAGAACCAAGGCAAGTAAAAAAAACTCAAACTCATCAAATTATTTTAACTTTTCATTTGGTACCTCTATGTTGAAATCTTGTTCTCAGGCTATATGTAAAGGATTTAAAGATTTAAGATGTAAACTCTTAACTTAAAGAAGAATCCCTTTGCATCATTCAAGTACCAATCAGACAAGGAGCTCTGCATGTTTTATGTCGATTCTCTTCAGACTCTTTGCAAGCCAGGTAACACTTCATAAGAATGTTTTATTCAGAATTTCTGCATGTGTCTGTGTACTGCATGTTTTTCACCCGTTGACCTGGCTCTGAATAAAAAAAACTATTTTTTCTCTCTCAGACTCAGACAGCGGCCTATATTGACACATTCTTCTCATGTTCAGGCTGAAGTTACTTTGACTCCAGACACCCGTGTGGTCAGAGGAAAATGTGTGACCGTACGAAGAGTTCAGTGACTAGCCGACCCCCACCTCCTCTGCTGTAAACTCCACCACCCACAGCTGCACACGCATCTCCTGTCACGGTGATAATCTCTTTGTCAGGAGCCGTCTGTTACAGATTTGTCCGTCTGATTCGCTGAACGTCCGAGTGGCAGGTCTGGCTGTAGTGCCACAGGGTGTCCGAGGATGTGTGTGTGTGTGTGTGTGTGTGTATGTGTGTGTGAGTGCACCAGTGCCATAGGTGGTGGGATCTCTGGCCTGTCAGAGAGTGTATGTCGCTTGTCTTCAGAGCTCTGTTTAGTGACAGCAGAGGAATGTTTTTGTTTTACACTAAAAAGCCAAATCAGTATAACATGCTCTCACTGTGTGATTATATCCAGCTTTATCTCTCCTGATGTTGAAGCCTATTTGATTCTGTGTCATTATAACTTACTAGATCAGCACAACCTTGACATGAAACTCAAGATTTACACTCATATTTTGATTTCATAAACAGAGAATTTCAAGCAAGCAGCATAGTACAATGTTTAATGGAGTGTCACCAGTTAAGCCAATACTAATTAAACTGTTACACCAGTACCATATGTAGGACAAAATAAATAATAAAAAGGTGACATGAGTTTAAACTTCAGGATGTGTTGTTTTACCTCTGAGACTTAAAATAATAACATGTAATTTATGATAAAACATGATTTAAAATGGATTGAATTTTAAATATAGTTTTAATGGTTTTAAGCTATTGTGAATGAACTCTCCCAGCCCATCTGCAGTCCCTCTGTGGCCCACCAGGGGCTCCAGCACACACTTTGGGAAGCACTGCACTAGATTATATTAAGAAGGCATTTATTTCTTTAAAAAAAAAAAAAAAAAAAAAGTACATTTAAAATGGTCTTCCATTAGATGGCTCTGCTTTCAAGTGAACCTGATCACTTTGCTGTTAAATTAACAAGCATCACAATCCTGCCTTTTTTTTTTCCCTGAAGGTGAATTCAGGATGGGACTCGAGAAACAGTTCCAGTTGAGAACTGGTTCCAGATGGTTCAGTGATTAATGATTCCCTGATCAATGCCTTACTTCCACAAACCTTGAAGATCATGGTCCTGCCAGAGGTGAGCAAGAACAGAGAAGCCGAGAAAGTAAACATGGCGGACAGTCAGAAAAACAGGCTTAAGTGGTCGAAAGTGTTTCTTCATTTCTCAATAAAATCATGCAAACAGCAGAACATGCAGCATCTGTTGAACAGTGATTTCAAACAAGGCATGCATCTTTAATTTTTTACAAGATTTCAATTTATTTGTCTACATCCAGAGATCTAAGATCCAAAGACTAGTTTTATATTTTAGGGTATTATCTTTTAAATTAAATGAGTAATTTTTCATTTTTGATTAACTGAGAAATTTCCCCCCAAAATCTGTACATTTTAGCATGTTCTTCCCCCAGACACTTGATGTTTAACATTTTTAGTTATATTCAGTAATTGAAGTGTGCTTGTCATTGACTGTCACTTAAGGTTGGCATACATCTTATTCAGTGTTCAGAGAGACAGAGACTCAGTTAAATTGGAGTTGTTAACAGTGAAGACCTGTATAGTCTTTTCCAGAAAGAAAATCCACCAGAGGGAATTGACAACAGAATCGATAAAGAATTAAACCGTTAAGAAGAATTGATAATGGCATCAATATCAATAAAATCTTATCAATTCCTATCCCTAATGTGAATTAAGGAAATTTTTGAGATTTTAGATATATAATAAAAGTTTTCAGACTTTAAGGAAAAAACTGAATCACAGATAATATTCTAGATTTTCTGATTTCAGGAGTCAAGTAATAATTATTGCACAGTTTTAAATCATCATGTCTAATCAGAAACAGACATTGTGTTGTGTAAGCTAATTATGTTATGCTTCTTTTTGTTACTATGTCTCTCAAATACACCTACAACATAATTAGCTATTAAATGCAAAGGACTGGGAGGGCTGCCGTCTACTTAGTGGACCCATGGTCATCAAGCGACTGCAAGGGGTCAACAGGGTCACCTTTATTTACCACAAACTTACATATATGAGCTCATGGTACCACTGAATTTTTCATCAGTGCATTTTTCAACACCATGGAAAGTGCCAGGCAGATAAATAAACCATGTCTCCCATGATAACACCTCACTGACGCAGGTTGAAACAGTGCTGACTCCAGTCAAACCACTGTCTGTATTTGCTCATTTTAAAATGAGTTTGTAAGTTGGCTTCAGGCGACAGCAAACGGACTCTTGTAATGGAGCATATTCATTATTTGAAACTTTCAAAGGATAGTGCAACTCTCCTGAAGCCATCTGGAAAGCCCTGACTTCCCTTTCAGCATGACAGCCTCTTCCAGTGCCAACTATCCAAACCAGCTAAAAGGCCCTGAAGGGCCTTTTAATGGCCGTTTGGGAACAAATTAAGTGTTTTGAATTGAATTGAACTGAGCTTAACAGTCCCCAAAGCACTCCACAACAAGACTGATGACTTTTTATGAAGTTTAGGCCACTTAGGGTGTATCCTTATGTTCTTCTGTGAAACTGAAAAAATACAAACACTGATTCAAGAATATTTATTACAAACATAAACTAAGGCATGTGTAAATTTAAGTCAACACAACACTAGCCTTTTAGCTATGTGGTGCTAGCATATTAGGATGTTAGCATTAGCTGTATGCTAACTTTACATAAAGTTAAACAAAATAGCAGGTAAGCTAACACACGTATTGTAAACATATACTTACAGACATTGCTCAAGCAGCCAAATCCCACTACTTCCAGTTGTGACAGGAAGTACAGGTAAAAATACCTGAGAGCGGAAAACAATGCTCCTGACCACCACAGGATGGCGCAATTACATTATAAACAAGAACATACATTACATCAACATTACTGTGTGGGACAGAACAGTCATGCTAGCAAGAAATGCCGCAGTAGGCTGGCTAAGCAGGAGACATACATCAAGATTTACACATGTACCAGACTTAAGACTTGTGTTCATTTGTGATGTTTTTCTTTTGGTTAAAAGAGTGACGGCCTAAACAACAACGATGACTGGGATACAGGCAGATCTGTGTTGAGAGGATGGGGCCTTGTTTGGTATTTCAGTTGGTCAAAATCAGGACAGGGACTGTCCAAAACAAAGATATTTTAGTGCTCTAAAGATACTTGTGAGGGCTCGGGACATAAAGGTTAAAAACCGGACCACAGCTGTTTTTCTCAACACAGTGGCCCATTTAAATATGACATCCTCCTCACTAATCCCTGCATGCATTAATGCTGATGCACCATGCTGCTGCTGGCAAAACTTAACCTCCTCCACCCCAGCCTCCTCCTTTATAGCATAAAGCTTATTGAACCCTCATTTTCAAATTCATACTACTATGGATTAATCGCTTTTGAAGTAATTTTATTGTATTCAGTACATATTGTCATTAATCTGGCCATCAAAGCATGCTGCTTGACTAACCCAGGGAGCATCTTTTGAGCAGAGCCTTCTCCACCAAGTAAAACTGTAGATCCATTTTGCAATGAAATTATAAAATGTATGACAAGAGTGTTCCTGACTTTATGCAGGATTTTCCTGCAATGTGACAGCAAATAATTAAATATTTTGTGCATGGTACCCACAATCCCACGCCAAAACTCAGGCCCATACTGGAGAAATTAGCTTAACATGTGCTTACAAATCCTCGTCAGAGGGGGAAGCATACAGAAGCTGAGGTGCAGAGCAAAGTCGGCTCAAATGCTGGTGTATGTACCCTTCACTTTACTTGGGCAGGTGTCAGTTTACCTGGGTGGGCCAACTTAATATCACCTCTAGTGGGAAACATTAGTAAGACTTACTTTGGACCGAACTTTCTACAATTTTATACTCTCTGCATACTCTATTTTTATACCCAGAGTAGCATGACTGTCTCTCTCTGTAAGTGTTCTGTCAATGTGGAGTTAAAGCATGTAAGTTGTAGACACTTTTATCATATTAGGACTTTACATCAGTTAATTACTGGAAAATCTAGACATTGGGATTTCTACATTTGACCTACTGGTGTTTTTCATTATCAAGACTTAAACACCCACCACCACTTAGAGGACACCTTCGACTCCAACAGGAACATCAGCTGACAGGTTATTGTGTGTAAAATGTAAAGTATGATTCACTATTTAAAGCGCCAATGAGACAAATAAATAATATTGTCCGTTAAAAAAAAAAGCGAAGTCCATAGGTGACTAGATAGACTGTTTTAAGAGATATACCTATCTCCCATGGTAAGTATAATCCAAGGAGATTAAACACATTAATACTTCTTTTACATGCAAAGAAGGAGATAAGCAAAGACAAAATAATCACATTTTATTCACAAAGGTTGCAAAAAGTGACATAATGCCAAAGTTCCTCACAGGAGCTTCCATCCATCCATTTTCTATACTGCTTATCCTGTTGGGGGTCGCGGGTGGACTGGATCCTCTCCCAACTGTCATTGGGCGAGAGGCGGGGTACACCCTGGACTGGTCGGCAGTCAATCACAGGGCTGACTTATAGAGACGGACAATCAGGCACACTCGCATTCACACCTACGGCCAATTTTAGAGTCACTGATTAACCTAATGAGCATGTTTTTGGTGGTGGGAGGAAGCCGGAGTACCTGGAGAAAACCCACGCATACACTGGGAGAACATGCAAACTCTGCACAGAAAGGCCCTGTTTGGGAAGAAAACCAGGGACCTCCTTGCTGCCTCACAGGAGCTTTTAACTTATATTTGGTATACCTTCAAGGATAAAGATCAGATGATATGTTGTTACAGATTGCACTGAAATGGCCAATCTGTTTTCTTATACAAAGTTGTTACAGGATGAAGAAACTTCATTTTTAAAGTCCTCCCTATATGAAAGCTAATCTAAATTCAGACAGAGCAGTAATTGTTGGGTTGAGTTATTGTTTGTCAAAGCTCCTTTTCTGTCTTTTGCCTTTCATGTCTCCCCTCCCGACACCTTCTCCTTCCTCTGTCTGTTGTTTGGTCTCCTCTTGTCACTCCACTGCAATCATCTTCACAGGGGGCCTTGTCATCTGTATCTACTCATATCCTACCTTCCCTTTTGCTCGGAGCACTACTGCACTTAAATGTCAGGGCTGATGAGCCGGCCACACCCACCTGACACATCAGCTCAGCGCCTGCTAAAAGCTTTTATGGACCAGAGTGTGAGCCTGGTGGTTGATATAAATTAAAGCTTCTCTACTTTTCTTTTTTATAGGCATTTTAGCTCTAAAGGGACAACTTCTAGTAAGAAATGGAGAGAGAGAGAGTGGGTGAGGGGATAGAGGGCTGTGATTGGTTGCCATCTAGTGGCTTTGGTAAGAACTTGCCTTCACATAATCTTGGAACCGAACTCACCGAAACTTTCTTACATTTTACACAAATCAAAGTCAAATCATGCAAATCTCTGCTCCATTTTATTATTATGCCACCATCTTTTAATTTATTTTAACACAGGATGTGCAGGTGTACCCTACTTTCCTTACCTCTCGCCCACCTGGGACTGGCTCCAGTCCTCCCTGTCCCAAATGGGCTAAGCAGTTCATAATCCTTACACTTTCCTTGCAGCTAACATCCAGGATCTGACAAGATTTTATAATGTATATGTATAATGAGATCAAATCAAACTAATAAAATATATTTATTTTTTTTTTTTTTTAGATATACACAATCTGAATTGGTGCCTATGACCAAAAAAGTAAGGACAAGAGCACGATTACCACAGTAGTTCATCACATTTTCTTTAATCATCACTGTGAGCATCTGGGAAAAACTGTTGAAAGCTGAGCTCTTTCCCATTCTTGCTCAGGGTTGCTGTTGTCATATTTTGTGTGTTGTTTTTTAGCCTCCTCCCTTACATGCAGAGATTTATCCAGATTCTCTGAGTCTTTTGATGATATTATGGACTGCAGGTGGTGAATTCTCTAAATTCCTTGAAATTGCACATTAATGAATGTTACTCATTTAATATTTCCTGAGACAGTCGTACACAAATTGGAGGACTTGGTGTCATAGTTGATTGTGAACAAGTGAGCCTATGAGGAGTGCTTTTTCATACCCAATCGTGGTATTATTGTATGAAACCCTTTAAGGGACATGGGCTGAAAATAAAAAGTCTCATGTGTGCATGCAAACCTTTCTCGTGATCACCAGAAAAAATTGCGTGCTCATGAGATTGTTTCTGGTGGACACAAGGAAAATTCCTGAGAGGAAAACTATCTTGTGTGCACCAGAAACGATTCTGCCAATGTCCTTTTAGGGCTGTACTGTACTTATATGCAGGTTGTCTTAAGCAGCCTTCTTCTTTACATTGCTCATCTGACTTTTCCTCCAATTCCATTTCAGCATGTCTCCTTGTTGATGTATGACATCTGACAATTGAGCAGAGTCGTTGTTCTTGTTGTCTTGTTATTTGTGCTTTCTTGAGACACAAATCAAATTTCTGCTGTGGTAATCACCTGTTTACTATGATGTACCTGTAAGAGTTTTCTGAAAGTTTTCACTCATGATATGATATCGATCTTAATACTGGCCTCACAATATGATTTAATCACTTTTTTCCCTAATATTTATGAGTACATGATTAAAATAAATTCACATTAAAAAGAATATTTTATTTCACTGTACAAAACTGAATGCTGTATGTTAATTTTCCTTTTTTTTGTTATGAATGCAATATTTCTTAATGTGATATTCCATAGTTAGTGTTATAAGAATGTTCATCTTTTCTGACAATATGTGACAGATAAGTGCTACTGCCTCACAAATGACATTGAGCATAAGAAGGCAAAGCAGATACTGCCCTCGGCTGGTTTAAAAGAGTATTGCAACATACATAATATTTATGTCAAATCAATTTTAATCATCATTATTTGTATTTTTTATTTGAATTGTAAGATATCATTACATCACTGCTTATAACTGATGAGGAAGCTATTGAAATAAATGTGCCTTCTACAACAGAATGCATTTTCAAAATAAAAGCTCCTCACTCTCAGATTACTGCTTCACTTCTTTGACTTTATTTGTAAAACTTTGGCATTCTAGCCAATAACTTTATTGATTGGCCAGTTATAGACAGTATTTACACTCTGAGCAATGGATACACAACACAATATAGTATGTACAATCTCAATATATCATCTGCAAACACAATATGTACAGTCTCACTGCTTACCTAAAGTTGTGCAACACCATTTATAAACAATCTAATCTCTTTGTAATGGTGGTTCAGCACGACAGTATGTACAATCTAAATTACTTAACAATATTTACAGCGCTACTACCAACATATACTACAGAATATCTACAACGTTATATGCATCTATCCCTGCTTCTCTTGTGCAATGCATCACATGGGATACGGGAAAACATGTACAGGCTTACTGTAACTCTTCTACAGTGCTATCTGGTTACAGAGAGTTTTAATAGTAGAGCATCATAATCTACAATTCTACTGGGAAACTGTACAACACAAGTGTGCTACTCTTATCTACAAATCACTATGTTCAGTTTTACCTCGTATCTGTGATTGTATATCATTTTAGAGACATCCAGGGCAGCATCAATACTGTATGTACAACACTCCTTCACAGTGGTTCTTGAACATGTACAACAAACAGGAGCTTAACTGCAGCGACTAGACAAAGCACACACAAAAAATGAGCTCCTTATACAAATTGGTAAACTGAATCCAGTAACATTTTGAATACGTCATGGAAAAACAAGAAATAGTCTAACATATTTCACTGCGATCACAGTTATGAGTAACACATTTAACAATAATCTTTGTAAGAGTCAAAGGCTGTATTAATGGAAGACAGCAATACATACAACAAAATCATTAACCATATTATTAACAGTAAGACTTAAAAGGCATTATTAACATTAGGTTTAAGTTCCTTTGGTGGGATATTTACATTTGAACATACATAACTCTGTCAAATTCAGAGGCTGACGAGAGGAAGCATCATCATCTAAATAGCAGCGACCCATTTACATACACGTCATTTTAGCATATGTCTGATGGTATAAAATGCTGAAAGTAATGAAGGTGGACGACGGTGCTATTTTATGACATTCTATGACTTTCTGGTGAATATATGTGCTTTGTATGAAAGTCATCCTACCAGGCTCAGAATTTTGTTTGTGGCATTAAACCTTACTTTTTGTAACATTATGGGACCTTAAATCCTACTTCAAGCTGCTGGACTTACAAATAAAGATCAAATCTGCTAAAATTTGGTCTACTGGAATAGTTTTTCAGCTTTTCTTGAATATAAACATCCAAGTCCAAATGTCCTTGTTGATTTGAAGTTGAGTTCCGGAAACTATGATAAATGTCCTCTCGGGAGTGGGCTTGAAATATAGCCAGATGGTTCATTTATATTAAGCTTTTTTTTCTTGTCTTTTTTTTTTTTCAATGAAGTGTTTGTAACGCTCACAGAAAACTGATGGACATCCAGTGATCAAGGCCTTTGTAGATTAAAATTAAACCCTTTAAATTTAGGGTTAACAATATTTAATATCAGGCTCATAAAGGTCGAGTTCCTCAGAAATTGTGACTGTTTGATACAATTCATCACATTATGTAAGATTATTTTTACATGTACATTGTACATGTGCGACCAGTTACTTTGAAACAAGATTTGTGCTTGTGCAAAAAGATTTTTTAAGTCTTACATTTTGTTGTGACTGTTTCATATTTTTGAGATTTATTTGGATACGTGAGGCTGCTCCTTCTCTTTTGTGTCTAATTCGACTTTGGGACTTCCCACTTTCCTCATCCCTCTGCGCTGAGCCAGGCTGGATGACTGAACCGGCTCCAGGACTGGAGCAGGAGAACAGCGCTTCAGAGCTGAGTATGTGGCAGACAGTGCCCCCTGGTGGAACAAAAGGAGAATACATTATATCAACTTATTATGGAGCAGCTAAATTAATGGTGGACAGCACCACCAGATGGGCAGAGATGGAACATATTATAGGTTTCTGTGATCTTATGTGTTGTTTCAAAGTAAATTTATTTTTCCAATATTATTGTTATACTTTTAGTTCTCTTATAATTGAGCATATACAGTGAAAAGTATTTGCTCCCATCCTGATTTCTTTTTTTTTGCATATTTGTCACACGTAAATGCTTCAGATAATCAAACATTTTTTATATTAGACAATGATTACCCAAGTAAATACAAAATGCAGTTTTTAAATGATGATTTCATTTATTAAGGGGGAAAAGCCACCTAAACATACATTGCCCTATGTAAAGTAATTTCTCCCTAAACTTAATAACTGATTGTGCCACCCTTGACAGCAACAACTGCAAGAAAATGTTTGTGATAACTGGCAATGAGTCTTTCACATCACTGTGGAAGAATTTTGGCCCACTCTTATTTGCAGAATTGTTTTAACTCACCAACATTGGAGGATTTCAAACATGAACTGCCTGTTTCAGTTCATGCCACAGCATCTCAATAAGTTTATGTCTGGACTTTGAATAGACCAATCCAAACCTTTATTTAGTTTTTTTGTTTTTGTTTTTGTTTTCAAGCCATGCAGAGGGGGACTTGCTGGTGCGTTTTGGATCATTGTCCTGTTGCATAACTCTATTGTGCCTGTGCTTTAGGTCACAAACTAATGGCTGGATATTCTCCTTCAGGATTTTCTGGTAGAGAGCAGAATTCATGGTCCCACCAGTTACAGCAAAACAGAGCAATCTCAGACCATCACACTACTACTACCATGTTTGACTGCTGGTATGATATTTTTATGAAGTTCTGTGTTAGTTTCACACCAGATGTAACAGGAAGGATGCATACCTTCTAAAACCTTCAACCTTTGTCTTGTCAGTTCAAGGGATTAAAAGTCTTAGGGGATCATCAGGATGTTTTTTTGACATGTGAAACAGGCTCTTGTGTTCAGTTTGTCAGCAGTGTTTTGGCTTTGGAAAGCTTCCATAATTGCCATTTTTGCCCAGTCTCTTTGTCATGGTTTAGTCATGAACTCTGACCTTAACTGATTCAAGTGAGGCCTGCAGGTCTTTGGATGTTGTTCTGGGATCTTTAGTGACCTGGATGAGTCGTCATTTTGCTCATTGAGTAATTTCGGTAGGCCAGCCACTCCTGAGAGGGAGTGAACCACAGTTTCAAGTTATCTCCATTTGTGGAAAATGGATCTTACTGTGGTTTGCTGGCATCCCAAAGCCTTAGAAATGGCTTTGTAACCCTTTTCAGACTGATAGATGTCAATGACTTTGTTTCTCATCTGTTCTTAAAATGTATTTGTGGTAGCATAAGGTATTGTTATTGAGATCTTTTAGCCTACTTCACTTGTCAGGCAGGTTCTATTAAAGTGATTTCTTGATTCAACAGGTCTGGCAGTAATCAGGTCTGGGTGTGGCTAGTGAAATTGAACTGAACTTTCCCAAAAATGTGCTCGATCACAGTTATTTAATGATTAGATAAGAGGGGGCTATTACTTTTCACATATAGGGCTTTTTCTCTTAATAAATGAAATCATCATTTAAAAACTATAGTTTATATTTTCTCAGGTTATCTTTGTCTAATATTAAAAATTGCTTGATGATCTGAAACATTTAAGTGCCACAAATATGCCCCCCCCCCAAAAAAAAAAACAAAAAACAGGATTGTAAGTAATGAAATATACTCTATCTACACATATCTGACCTTAACTGTAAGAGCATCTTGTCGGGTAAGAGCTGTGTCAGAGAGCTTGTCTTTCTCCACAATCCAGGGATGACGAAGAACCTGCATGACAATAAACAGAAAAAACAGTCTGCATTACAGAAGGCTTAAATGCACTGTAGACAGGATGCTATCCAGCCGTTAAGGTGTATGGGAAAGGAAAATACTGTCAAGTGCATTGAATTAAATGATTTTTGTTCACTGTTTCTATATAAATAAGTACGGTCATGCCTATATCCCAATTAAGGGGGCACATCCTTCAGAGGGTACTTTTAAAAAGGCAGACATGTTACAGTGATGCATTAAAAAGCTTGTCCCATTTTGAATTTGCAAATTTTGAACTTCAGAGTCTCCTTCAAATGCGTCCTCCTTTCTCCAGCCAATGAGGGATCCATCCAATGCATCCTTAGTGGATCAACATATCCTGAGATTTATTGCACTTCAATTTAAATGAGCTGGATGAATCTCAAGAAGCCTGATAACATGTTGGTTACCCTTGGAATCAGTCAAATAGCTGCCAATACTAATGTTTAATAACAAAATCAGCCTTGAAATTTCAAATTACATTTAAAATAAAACGTTAAGTAACAGTGGTTGTGTTAGCCGTTTCAGTTCAGCTGCTGAAGTTGCTAGACGAATTGAAGGGTGATGACAGTTGGTGATGTAAACAGGGAATCTTCCTCCTTTTCAGCTTAGACTTAATAATCAGACAATTATCACTGGGTCCTTCAAAAAATGCATACCCCAAATGAGAAAAGACATTGCATTGTTTATATGACTGAGACTGCAAATTGTTAATCTGTAAGTAAAAATGCATAGAACCTAAAGGCAACTTAAAGCCTGCCAAAGCACATTAAATCCCAATTTAGACTATTAATACCTGGGGGGCGGTGAGGCGCTGGTGAGGGTCCACATGGAGCATTTTGACCACGATGTCCTAAAAACATATGCAGTCATACAAGAGTACTTTCAGTGCTACTAGATGGAATACTTTTGTCATTAATGCAGCTATTTTATGCACATCTACCCTCTTGACTACACAAAAAAATTTAAATGGACCTTGGCAGCATCTGATACCAGGTCCCAGTTCCCTCCTGAGATGATGAATTTCCCACTGCCGATTTTAGCCAGAATTTCCTCTGCTGTGTCCTCAGGACTGCTGGCAAATGGACTGAAACTGAAATGTAAGAATAAAAATGTACACAGGGGAATTTAATGGAGGATACTGACAAAAGGAAGCTCATTAGAATTTAGGTATGAAATAAAATCACTGATGTTATTGAATCAAGAGACAATAAAACTTCCTGCAGGTCAACAGGGTAAAATGCATTCTATATTAATGTTGTTTCTGTAGAAAGTGTATATAAAACATGTCCTGTTTGCAGCAGCAGGGGGAGCTTTAGATACAGATTCAAGCAGGCTGAACCACACTGAAACCGTTTCTGTCGACTGTTCCAAAGGCTCTTTCAAACTGACCCAGCTATCATTGTGTAGAGCAGGATGCCCAGGCTCCAGATGTCACAGGCTGCATCATAACCCTGCTTCCTCAGGACCTGCACACACAGAGCAGTCATTTAAACAAAGTACATGATGGGGTTTCTTGCTGTAATTACACACTTGTTTAAAGTCATGGCATAGGTTGTGGTGCGCTGTTAGGGACTTGTCATTATGATTACCTCAGGAGCCATGAACGTAGCTGTGTAACAGGGGATCATCAGTAAACCGTTCTCTGCCCTGAGCTGTTTGGCAAAACCAAAATCACATATCCTGATGCTTTCTGGGAGTCCACTGTCATCAGAATAACGAATGTTACTCGGCTTCAGGTCTCGATGCACAACCTAGAAAGCAGAAAGATTATGCACATGAACCAACAGACTTTCATTTAATAATATTAGCATTCACAGTACAGCGTAGACCTTATCAAGACTGCTGGACAGCTTTGCAGCTGTCTCATTTAAAATCACAGACTGTAGTAAACATGGACATAGCTTCTGTGACATCATGTACTGTATTCTTAAGTTGGGTAGAACATGCTTGGGGAAGCTAGGCTATACAGCACAGCAGATGGTTGTAGCTGTTCTGTGTTATTTTAGCAAGTTTTAAGTAAAAATGGGCCAAAAAATAATGTGGGCTGAATTGTATGCTATCGAGAACATTTTTGAAGCCAGAAAGTCTCTGTGTTTGGCACTACTTTGCAATGCGAGCTTCAGTTACTGGTTATGTGCTCCTCCACCTATTTGAACAGCTGTTTGGGTCTGCAGGTTTTGTCAGAAGAAACAACAAGTAACTCGGCTAAAACAACACTAAATTGATTGATTTTAACTCGAGTGATGCTAACATGCCATTTACTGTGGATCCAAGGGGGATACTTTTATTAGCCAGAGTATACAGAGAAACTTATACAGATTGAGGCTCAGTGACAACAAAGAGAGGGAAACGTAGGTGGGGATTGGTTATAGCTTACCTGGTGGTAGAGTTGTAATACGTGAGAACAGTCTTAATCTCAAGACAAGATCACATTTTGATATGTTAGTGTTGTCTTGGAATTGAGAGCATCTTTACTCTGTCTTGTCTTGGTCTTGGACTGGCCAGACTTGGGATTTTCCATCAAGCCAAGACCACAACTAATGGGGTATTTTCGTAGCCCTAGCTAAAACAACAACTAGCTTCAATTCATGTATTTACAGCTGCAAATTTGTGCAACATGCTCTTGGTGTCTGTTGAAACTAAAGAAACAAAGACGTTGCAATAAACGATGTAGGTCTTATGAACACTTCTCATTAATGATGAAAAAATGTCAGGTTATGGGCAATATTTATTCCCTGCCAACCTCTCTGACTGCATGAAACTGTTTATTGTAATGCATCATTTGAGTTCTTGTGAGAAGTCGATGAGAAGTTAACAAAGTACTCTAAAGAAAAGCAGTAACTTGGTGGAGAGGGGGATTAACTAAATGAATTAATTTGGGATTCTAAATAGTAAAAACTGTATTTTTATGTTTATGAACTGATTTTGGAGCATCTTAAGTGTGAACATGCAAAATATTGTTTTTCTAATCTTTGCACTGATAGCAGATAAAACATTTTTTAATACATATGAGGATTTATTTTTAAAAAGGAGTAAGTTGAACAAATTTGCTAGAATTTACACTATGGTATTTTAAAACAAAGTTGCAGACACCTTTTTTGCTGTTAGATTTATTTAAAAGCAAACTAAAATGAAAGAGAGTGCTTGTTCACCTTTTAACCTTGTGAGATATATATATATATATATATATATATATATATATATATATATAAATATGGCTTGTCTTAGTCTTGGTCTCAACATTGTCTCGTCCTCCAAAAGTCTTGGTCTTGTCTTGATCTAACAGCACTTTGGTCTAGGATTGTCTAGTCTTGACTACAACACTACCTGGTGGTGTAGGTGTGGAAACTGTGAGTTTATGCCCACGAGAGCTACTGTTGTCCTGAGTGGGACTTCACAACACCTCTTCAGGACATTTTTGATCAGGGATAGCGGCTGATGGACGCCTGCAGCCTGCATCACTCTCCATCAAGAGTTCCTTTCTTACTGAAAGCTGGTGACCTTCAAGTTTCCAGAGATAAATTAGAGAAACCCGCCTCGACCAGAAGAGCTGAATGAAAGTTTGTCATCCAGGTAAGCTTATGGCTGTGGTTCCATTCTTCTCATGGCTGAAAATTAGACAAGCTAAGGTCGGTATGATAGGTTTACTTCATGAAAGCACTGTGTCAGCTGTTGAAGTGGAAAACTGAGCTGAAATAACCAGTTTGAGCTTAATTTGGTGTTGTTTCCTCTGAAGAAGCAAACAGCTACTCGGATACATTGAGGTGGAAAAGCACGTAGCCGGTGGCTGAAGCTCACATTGCAAAATAGTGGCAAACACAGAGGCTTTTTGGCTGAACAACAGAATGCCTCAAAATGTTCAATATACAATTGAGCCAACATAGGTTTTTGGCAGTTTTTTGCCTAAAATTTGCTAAATAACACGGAGCAGCTATACCCCTCTTTGGTGCTATGTTAGCTTCCCCAAGTTCATCCTGTTTCAACGCTCACTGAAATCACTGGAGGCTAATGGTACTGCTATCGCCAAGAACAAAAATACCAAAATATCCCTTTAAACTTGTTAGTGCTGCTTTAAAATGTGAATGTTAATATGGGACCTAACTTGGATTCCTTTGCTTTTTCAGCCAGTTTTCAGTGCTTCTTCATTGGTTTCATTCTTAAAACTGGAGATAGGATAGGATAGAGTTTGGTGAGACTCAAGGGTCCTAAAAAGGACAATTTTTTCCATCTGTCTTACCCCCTGTGAGTGTAAATACTCCACAGTCTTGGTCAGTGTGCAGATGATGTCTGATGCATCTCTCTCTGTGAAGTTTGGCACAGTCAGAGCCCTGTCCAGCAGCTCGTCTCCTCTCAGTAAATCCTGAACCAGGTAGACTAACTGGCCATCGTCAAACACCTATTGGTAGAAGCACAAACACCCCTGTCTCATTAGATCAAACGATTCAGAAAATGATAACAGAGTTCTGCTGGTCATTTTAATAATATACTCACATCCTTTATGGTGATGATATTAGTATGCTGTCCATATCTCAACAGAATCTCGATCTCTTCTGATGGATCTTTCCTTGCTCTCTCAATAATCTGACACAGAAAACACAAAAAGGATTTTAACGTCTAAATCTTTATATCTAGTATACAGACACACAATGACGTAGTGAAAAGAAAACATAAAGGCTGATTCATGTGTTCAGCCTTTTCCCCTGAGTGCCTCACTCATTTTTATAGCCATATTAAATTACTTAACATTGCTTTATTTTTTTATTCTGATGGATTTTTCACATTTGTAAATGCTTGGTTTGTTGTGACAAAAACAGAAAAGGCTTTTATTGTGTTTTTGTATTCAAAGATAGATCGTTATCTAAAGAAAACCCAACAACTTCAAATCTATCTCCATTGAATTTAAGTCTAATTCTGAAGTTGCTGGTCTGATAAAAAATGTGATCTTTTAGTTTTTATTATTTGACTTCAGTGTTTTTAATGGTGATCTAACACAATGTTTTCATAATTTACCAGGAAAAAATGTATCAGTTGGGGCAGTGTATGATCAGCGACTCCCTTGTTCTGCAGGTAAAATGACTGTCATGAAAATATCATGAAAAATATATTTTTTCTTTTGCTGTAATTTAATTCAAAAAGTGAAACCTCCATATACTCTAGATTCATCTTATACAAAGTGAAATATTTCAAGACTTTTTTGTTTTAATTTTGATGGTTACAGCTCACAAAAAATTAAAAAATCCACTATCTCAAAATATTAGAATATCACAAAACACCAAACAAAAAATGTATTATACTGAAATGTAGCCCTCTTGAAAATTATGCTCATTTATGCCCTCAGTACTTGGTTGGAGCTCCTTTTACACAAGTTACTGCATTTATGCAACTTGGTGTGGAGCCAATCAGTCTGTGGCACTGCTGAGGTGTTATGAAACCTGGGTTGCTCTAAAAGCAGCATTTACACATTTATTATGTATTGTTGAGTCTGGTGTCTCTAATTTTCCTCTTGACATTTCCCCAGACATTCTCTGTGAGGTTTAGGTCAGGCCAGTTGGCTGGCCAATCAAATACACTAATACCATGGTCAGTAAACCAGTTTCTGGTATTTTCTGTTTCAATGTGGGCAGCTGCCAAGTCCTGCAAGAAAGAGGAACCCAGTATCTCCATAAAGCTTCTCAGTAGATCGAAGCATGAAGTGCTCCTGGTAGATGGCTGACAGCACTGATTCTGGTGGACCAGGGCCAGCAGATTACATGGCACCCCAAATCATTGCTGACTGTGGAAACTAAAAACACTGGACTTTAGTCACTTTGGATTTTGTGCCTCTCTGATCTTCCTTCAGGCTCTGGGACCTTCATGTACAAATGAAATGCCAAATTGACTTTTATTTAAATTAGACTTTGGACCACTGAGCATCAGTCCAGTCCTTTTTCTCCTTAGCCCAGGTGAGATGCTGATGATGTCTGTGGTTCAGGAGTGACCTGACACTACGAACACAACACTTGCAGTCCATTTACTGGACCTGTGTGTGTATGGTTCATGATAAACTCTCCATGAATAATCTTGGATTGACCTTCTATGGCCACCCTGTTGAAGAAGATGACAGCGATTGTCTTCTAGTCATTTGTCAAGTCAGCAGTCTTTCCCATAATTGTGGTTGTGTGCACTGAAGCAGAGTGAGAGAATAAAGGCTCAGGAAACCTTTGCAAAGTGGACTTCTCCAAAATATTCTAATGTTTTAGGGTAGTGGGATTTCTTAATTTTTGTGAGCTGTAAGCAGTAATCATTAAAATAAGAATCTTGAAATGTTTCACTCTGTGCAAGATGAATCTAGAGTATCTGGAGTTTTAACTTTCTTCCTAACTTTTAGTTGTTATTCAAATTTTTGAAATGCACCAGTATAAGATCTAATTAAGCTGATATCTTTTCCGTGAAGCTGTCAGACACGTAGAATATCAATCTGAATCACTAACTAAACAAACACTGCCAGTGGGCACTGACAGGACTTGTCCCAAAGGGTTACACTGTTGCTAATAGAGCTGGTTTCAAAGCTGCAGGCTTAACAATAATAGCCAATTACAAAAATTCTTGTTTTAAATGGTCATTGAGGATCATAAATCTGTGAAAATAGGATCTAAGTATAACTCTCTGATATTATTGTTGTTCTTGTGAAGTTTTTTGTGTCCCCTACCTTCACTGAATACTCCACTGCTGTAATTCTGTGCAGACATCTTCTGCAGACGGTGGTCGCTGTCTGTCCCACTTCCTCCTTGAGTTCATAAACATCGTTGAAGGCCAAATCACCACGGAGATGCTGAAGGGAACACAGATAAACCCTCCTTTCTTTTATTTCACAAGTTAGATATATGGATAATGTAAGAAATGTCAAAAATGTTAGTTAACATGTAAAATAAAAGTTCATTTCTTTTCTGATACCTCCAAAGTAAATCACTGTATTAGCTGTGAAGTAAGGAAATGAGCAGTTTGCTTAAAGACATGTTTGTGTACCTGTGCAATGGGGTTGATATTGTTTAACTCCTGACGATTAGTTGCAACCGTAGCAACACTAGACTCAGGATGCTGATTTTGTGCAACAAAACTGAAACCTCGAAACAGCTGGTGTGTGTTTGCACTGGGAGGGATGCCAGGAGAATCTGGATGGACAAAGACAAATAGATAAATACAAGTATGTACTTACATTTCAGTTTAAAGGCATCATCAGCCAACAACCACTACATATATCCACTGTAAATGGATTTATGTTGTTTAATACACCTTTAAAAATCCATGTGTTTATATGTGTTAGCATTTTTTTATATATGTTAGCTACCTGTGGGCGTTCTGGAGGTGAACTCAGGATCAAAATGGAAAGTGTCTTCAGGTCGTCCAACTGTGGGTTTGAAAGGCGGCCTTATTTCCTTCTTGTACAACTTCTGCAGAAAACAACATCAGAGGTCGATATGAGCATTTCTCAGTAACAACTGCACAAACCACAAACTGACACACACCATCGTGTCACATCTGACACCCTAGCAGCAACATCTGAAAAAACAAACAGAAAAAAACCTTGCAGTTCCTCAAGTGCCCACTTGACATTGGCTGCAGAAGCACTAGAAATCACACACACCTCACAGCCCATTTAAAATGCCAATTTTAACAACTGAATTATGCATGATTTAAGCCCTGTTCACAAAAACAGTTTGATTTGAATAGTTCACAGGATCAGAGTTGCACAAGTTTAGGGGGATGGCTGATATGGCTGCAAACCAGAGCGCTGTAGCTGTTTTCAAGAGACTTAAAGCCTGCTTCAGTCCCATCTCTTTCTCTGTTACCAGGCAAACTGAGTTAATTTGAAATAGTGTTTGGTGACCAACATGGACTAGCTTCAAGAGACTATTTCATTCACGAAATAGGTGGTGTTGCTCAGATTTTGTCCAATACTTTTTACAGGATATTCAGCTTCCTAAAAAATTGTGGGGATCGAAGTATTTCAGTAAAAACATGAATAATGACATAAATAAATCTTCAGATCACTTTAAGGGCAAAAATAGAGCTTATAATGAGATTATTATAAATAGTATGAATATCTTTAATGTGCAGAAAATACATTTATCCCTTAGAGACAAAGAAAATACTCATTGTATGTTAAATTAAACTGTACTGTATACCACAACTTAAAGTAACCTTTCTTTCTTCACCTAAATATATTTGAGGGCATGGCCTGCAGGGGTCACCCTTGCAGTAGCTATCATTTTCTGTTGTGTACAGGAAGGGTTGGGTTTTATTAGAAACATTGACAAGAGACACTCAAATTCAGTGGTTAATGTGAATTTATTTATGGACTTTTTGGTGTTAAAAATATACAATTTTTTGCTAATTGATTTGGATTTTGTATTTTTTAATCAGTAGGGTATTATTATTAATATTAATATTATTATTATTATTATTATTTTGATAACTTTATTTGTGTAGCACTTTTAAAATTATGGCTGCTGAGAAAGTGAGGTTACAGGTTTTCAGTCTGTTTCCGACCAGGCTTATGACAGAAACCTTTCAAAGATCATGAGCATTTGATAAAAGATTCAGAGTTCACTGAGAAATAGTCATCAAGATGGCCAGAAGAGGCAAAGCAGCTATCTTGCTGAATAGAGCCATTTAACACCAAATGATATGAGTAGGTAAACCTGTGAGATATACAAGTGAGAATCAATGATAAGATGTCAAGATTATTATTGAACATTCAAATATTAGCATTGGAAACTGGTCTTCTATGCTATAATTCTTCACATGTTGTTACTTTCATCCTTGACATTATAGCCATGCTCAAGACAATGAAAGCACTGAAAGATAAATTTAAGGGTCATAAATGTATCTTATTCATTGTTGTTTTTCTTTCTGTACCTCCTCCCTGAATCTTTCTCTTGTCTCTTTCTGCATCCTCCTCTTGTCTCTCTCTGCTCTCCCCTCTATACCTTTACAGCCCAAACACAGCTTTGGTATTTGACTGAGTCTGGTTCTGCTTGAGGTTTCTAATTAATAAAGGAAAGTTTTTCATTGGTATTAAAACTTTGTTTGAGTTTAGTTAGCTCATGGTGGATTAATGTTGGGTCGTTCTTTACAAATAATTTAACTAAGACTCCGGTCTAGACCTGCCCTCTTTGTGAAGTGTCTTGAAAAAACTTTGGTTATGAATTGGTGCTATACAAATAAAGGCTGACCGATTGATCAGTGGTCATGAAAAACAAAGTGGATTTTTTCGTGAGAATTAAAATTCCAGGGTTGCTACCCACAACAGTGGATAAAAAAATGTCACAAGACTTCTTCTGCTACAAACCAAAGAGTGCAAAAGTGCAACTTACTGTTATAACTGAAAACCACTTAATCATAAAGAATTTTGCAGAGATTTCCCATAAAAACTGAACTTTTAAAATGCTGATTTCCTTATTTTTACATTGCCACAATCCATGGAATGCTGTTATTCCAATAAATCTTAGTGTCTCAATTGCCCTACTGTGCATTAGCTCTTTGTTAATTTCAAAACATTATACTACAGAATATAATCTCCACTGTTATGAATATATGTTGCAGTAAAAATTACAAAATGTATGTATGAACATGTTTTTAACAAAGAAAAAAAAATGCCCAACTGCACCATAATGAAGCTCAGTGATAATTCATGCAGGACATGGAAGCCACATATCCAGCTCTGATCAAATGATGAGCAGCTGATCACAGTTATCACCCCCAGCTCTCACAGCCAATCACAGCTCTTTCTCTCAACTGCTGGCAAAGCTTACCCCCCCAGCCTCCTCCTTTATAGCATAAAGCTTGTTGCACGCTCACATTCAGATTTATGCTACTATGTGTTTATAGTTTATGAACTAATTTATTGTATTCAGTTGTCATTAATGTATCCATCCATATGGGGGTGTCTAGCTTTGAGCTCCCTGGAAAGTCAAAGCATGCTGCTTGATCAACCCAGGAAGCATCTTTTGAGCAGAACCTCCTCCAACAAATAAAACTGTAAATCCATTTTGTAATAAATGGTTAACTGTGTGGCAAGAGTGTTCCTGACTGAAATGTTGCCTTTTTCCTACATGTGTTGTTTCTTTCTGTGCCCAGTCCATAAACTGTGAAACTGGGTTTCTTCCATACTGAAATGTATACAGGGAAAGCTGCAAGGATAGCTCTTGAGTTTGCCAGAATCAAGTACAGTTTCAGAGAGAGATTCAGTGATGTGTGACAGACTTCTTAAAATGAAAGCTTGAGGCTGGAGTGTTTGCTTTTGAATGAATGATCCCATTTATGCAGCTCACGCTGACAGCATGGATGTCAAGGTCAGATCATGATAGCACAGGTAATGTGTGTAACCAGAACATATGTGCATGGGCAAACTTTATGAGAAAGGCTATTACAGATAAGAGGATTAATTACAATAAAGTTGGGCAAGAATGGTGGCAGGGAAAGGATTTTACAGCTAAGAAAATTCTCATGCTCAGGATGTTTAATGACTCATGATTGTTAGCTGGAAGGTTGTAAGAATGATTCAGCCACTGTCCAAGGAATGTTTTCAGAAGTGTTTTCAATTTTAGCTCAGACAAATACTATAAAAGGAGAATCTTTAAGTAAAACTTAAAGTGACATGGCTGGAAAATGGTGCAGCAATTGAGGAAGAAGTGGGTGTCCTTCCCAATGATGCACATTTCGCATTCCTCAGTGTATAAATTGTCCTTACATTCCAGTCTATGGATGCGAAGAAGCGATGTCTCTTTATCTCTTCCACTCCATCTGGTCCGGCTCCTATCAGTCACACAGATTGAGACAAATTGAGAGAGCCGGCCTTTTATTATGAGCACTGCCAAATTCTTAATGGACTTCCATATGCTCTAACTGCCTGTACATTGCAGATATAAATGGTATTGTTCTACATTACTGGGATAATATATGGAGAAACTGTGTAAGCTGTGACATCCATGCTCTAGCACAAGGCTTAACACATTACCAGTAAAATTTTCATAAGCTCTGCTCACTGAACAGACCTGAGTTTTAGAATATTTATTTCTTCACATCAGGGTGAGTTTTAATAGTATTAGCTGACATGGTCTGTTTAAATGAAGTGCCTGGTGTCCCTCATAATTCACATCCCCTCAGGTTCATATGTAAATTACCAAGTCGATTAGCAGGGTTCCTCTTGAAGAGCGCTCTTAATAAGCTCTGCACTTCAGGACTGAGGAACTGAGGCATCCCCAGCTTAGCTCTGCAAAGACAAGACAAGGAACGGGTTTTCACACCGACACATATTTAAATATTTTCACTATTAGACTGGTTTGACTTCCTTACCACTCTTTTTCTGCTCAAGATTTACTTTAGTAAATTAGTGGAAACACAAATCCTTAAGGGGTGTAAATGAAAGACTTTGAAAATATAAGTACAAACAAAAATTCAATTATGCTCAACCTAGGGCAAACTAAAAGTTAGATCAACCAAACTAAGGACTAAGACACTAATAAAACAACAGTAACACGAGAAAAAATATGACCATTATCATATCGTTTGTCTAGGCATTCATTTTGTAAATACCTAGACAACTTAAGCTTATTGTAAACACAAGAATTAAAGAATTACAGTTAAAAAGACAGTATGAGCAAGCCTTACTTTAAAATAAGCGCCATTGTTTCTTTCCGATCTTTTCCTTGGAACGGTAACGATCCTGTCAACATCTCAAACTGGACAAAAACAGAGATAGCAACAATCAGAGCAAATGGCAGATGATCAGTTGAAGGTTACATAGATGTGCTTTCATTCATGTGGGTAAGTGTGTAATCTCCCCTGCTTGAACAAGGCCAAATTTGATGTGATGATTATCATCTTTGAAAGCACAAGCTAAACCATGAAAAGACAGGTCTTATTAAGTGTACAGTGCCTATTAAAGTATTCCCCCCCTGGATTTTTTTTTTTTTTAACCTTTAACTGATTTTATAAGTCCATCATGGTAAATGTAATTTGTTTTTTTGGGCTAAAAGAAATTACATTAAAAATCTATTTGATGTCAAAATGAAAACATTTTTCTACAAAGTAATGGCAATGAAAAAAAAAGTGACTGCATAAATATTAACCCCCTTAAAGTCAGTATTTAGTAGATACACCTCTGGCTGCAATCACATCACTGAGTCTGTACTGAGAGGTCTCAATCAGGCTTTCACATCTGCACATGGAAATTTTACTCTATCTTCTTTGCAAAACTGCTCAAGCTCTGTCAGGTTGCACAGGGATCGGGTGGAACAGCCCTTTTCAAGTCAAGCCACAAATTGACTCAGCCACTCAGAACATCCAGCTTGTTGTCTTTAAACCATTTTTGTGTAGCTTTCGCTATATGCTACGGGTCATTGTCTTGCTGGAAAATAAATCTTCCCCCAAGACATAGCTCTCTTGTAGACTGAGTAAGATCTCCTCAAGAATTTTTCTACATTTTGCTGCATTCAGTTTACCCTCTACCTTTATAAGCCTTCCAGGGCCGGCTGTCGTGAAGCATCCCCACAGCATGATGCTGCCACCACTTTGCTTCACAGAAGGGATGATGTGCAGTGTTTGGTGTCTGCCAAACATAGCGTCTTGTCTGATGGCCAAAAAGCATCATTTTGGTCTCATCTGACCAAATAACTTTCTTCCACTTGACCATGGAGTCAGTTGCTGAAGCTTGTAGCTCCTTCAGAGTCAGAGGTGTCTTGGTGGCCTCTCTCACTAGTCTCCTTCTTGCACTCAGTTTGTGAGGACGGCCTGATCTAGGCAGATTTACACACATGCCATATTCTTCATTTTTTTGATGGCAGATTGAATTGAACTCCAAGGGACTTTCAGTGCCTTGGATTTTTTTTTTTTGCATCCATCCTCTGACTTATACCTTTCAATAACCTTTTCTGAGTAGCTTGGAATTTTCTTTTGTCTTCATGGTGTAATGGTAGCCAGCAATACTGATGAACCAGTGACTGGACATTCCAGACACAGGTGTCTTTATACTACAATCACACATTCACTGCATCAGGTGACCCATAGTTCACTAATTGTGAGACTACTAGCACCTGTTGGCTGGACCTCTGATGAATTAGTTCAGTTGCTTTAAAGGGGGTGGATATTTATGCAATCATAGTTTATTTAATTGACATTACTTTGTAGAAATCTGTTTTCACTTTGACATTTTAAAGTTTGTTTTGTATTTTTTAAGGCACTGTAAGCCACATTCAGCTGACAAGTCCATTTCATTCAAAAATATACCTAGAAAATATAAAGGTGAATTGTTAAAATAGCTGTCAGTGCAGAAAGAAAAATCTACATGTAGGATTCTTGAAATAAGATACATCTTATTTCAAATAACTTAACACGTTAACTTTGCTTGCTGGACTGTTTCGTCCCCTGAAAATCTCAAATAAGATTTTTACCTGAACTTGTCGGGTGAAAGTGGTTTATGTTAAGAGTGATGGGAAATGTTTAACACAATGAAACAAATACCTCTGCTAAAATATGACCATTTGCGGTGCATTCAGCCTATATATATGTAACAAAAATGTTGCTTATGGCCCCAATTTATCAATACTTTTATTAAATAAATGAGTATAAATAAAAAATTACAGCAGTAAACACTGTGTTAAGACTGGTAATAACAATAATGTGATATTAATCTGGTCAGTGCTTCTCAAAACAATTGCAGAGAAAGATTAATAACTAAAACAACTGCCTGGTGGTTTTATGCCTCCATGAGTTCTACAACTGCCAAGCAGTGGAAGCACAGCGGTGGGTCAAGAAGAAAGGCCGGGGTGGTTTCTGTGGTAATATAATTTATAGAGATCTTGTGAGCAAGAATAAACATGAGGCCTGATGGCCTGGCAGACAAAGATGGACAGAGATGGACAGATGGATGAAAACAACCGAGGCATAAAAATGAATGTTGCTACAACAGTCTCTGCCAAACAAACACTCCTACTCATTAACAGTGCATTTTTAATTTCCATATAAATTATACTCAGAGAGATAAAGAAGGTCTTGTAGAAGTTCATAATTATTTAATTTTGATCCAATGATAGATTGTACAAACTGACCACAAATCATAAACTTCAGTTATCAACTATGTGTCGACCAGTAATCAGTCTGACCAAGTCTTGTGATAAGAGACAACATAATTAGTTTTGGATTTAAATATTGCGATAATTTATTGAATAATAGCTCCTTACATAACTGTCTTACATTTCCCAGTCTGTCCAGAGTTCAGAGAGAGTATTATGAAAAGCTGAGCTGTTTGTTTGTTTTAATACTTTCTATTATTAGCCAAGGTCAGACAGTGCTGATACCTTTCTCTGGTACCCTGGTGTAGCTGCCAGCCATCAGTGAATGTTAACCTCCTTTTTAGTATTAGATAAGCCATTGGCCATACAAAACAAGCAAAATCCAACAGATGCCCAATTACTGGAAGTGATGGAACCTAATCAGCCAGATATGGTAATTAAGCAGCTTTACAGCCAGAAGAAAGGGAAATTAAAAACAAGTACACTAACTCATTATCTAAGAGCTGAGTCTTTGGCTCATAAGATTCATTTAATTTATGTTGAAAAAA
Source organism: Cheilinus undulatus (assembly GCF_018320785.1). Classification (NCBI taxonomy): domain Eukaryota; kingdom Metazoa; phylum Chordata; class Actinopteri; order Labriformes; family Labridae; genus Cheilinus; species Cheilinus undulatus. The sequence continues at coordinate 17,889,506 of NC_054865.1, forward strand.
GATTTTTAACTGCAGATAATTCTCACCATAAGTACTCCGAATGACCACCAGTCAGCACTTTGCGTGTGTCCTCTCCTGTTCACGACCTCTGGAGCCATATATTCGATAGTTCCACAGAAGGAATATGCTCTTTTATCATGGTCAATGGCCTCCTTACTCAACCCAAAGTCTGTAATGCAGGAGAAGAAAGAAAACGTAAACAGAGAGAATGACTTCAAACCTATAAAGTGCTGGAAAGTATTTGCTTCCTTCCTGATTTCTTATTTTTTCATATTCGTCACATTTAAATGTTTCAGATCATTAAACAGATTTTGATATTACACAAAGATAACCCAAGTAAATACAAAATGCTGTTTTTGAATGATAATTCAATTAAGGGAAAAGACATCCAAACCTACTTGGCCCTTTTTGATAGTAAGTAATTGACCACATTTTTTTAAAGCTGAGCTCAAATTCACTGGCCACACCCAGGTCTGATTATTGCCAGACCTGGTGGATCCAAAATCCCTTAAATAGAACCTGTCTGATAGAATGAAGTAGGCCAAAACATACCAAAAAGCAACATGGCACAATGTAAAGAAATGCAAGAACAAATGAGAAACAAAATCATTGACATCTATCAGTCTGGAAAGGGTTACAAAGCCATTTCCAAGGCTTTGAGTCTCCAGTGAACCATGGTGAAAGCCATTACCCACAAATGGAGAAAACCCGGTACAGTGGTGAACCTTCCTAGTAGTGGCCAGCCTACCGAAATTACTCAATGAGCAAACTGAAGACTCATCCAGGAGGTCACAAAAGAACCCAGAACAACATCTAAAGACCTGCAGACCTCACTGGCCTCAGTTAAGGCTAGTGTTCATGATTCCACAGTCAGAAAGAGACTTGGCAAAAATGGCATGGCCAAGGCCAAAACCACTGCTGACCAAACAGAACAAAAAGGATCATCTCACATTTGCCAATAATCCTGTCTCATTTGGTGTAAAACTAGCAATGCATGTCATATCAGTCAACCATGGTGGTGGTAATGTGAAAGTCTTGTGCTGCTTTGCTGCTTGTCAACTTGGACAACTTGCCATGTTCAATGGAATCACACATTCTGCTCATTACCTGAAAATCCTGAAGGAGACTTATCGGCTATCAGTTTGCAGCACAATGATTAGAAACACACCAACTAGTCCACCTCTGAATGGCTTCTAAAAAAAATGAAGGTTTTGAAGTGACTTAGTCAAAGTCCAGACTTATGTTTGTAACTACTCCATTTATCTTTGTCTAACTTTAAAATTCGTTTGATGATCGGAAACATTTTAGTGTGACATATTTGCACAAAAAATTTTAAAAAATCAGGAAGGGGGCAAATATTTCTTCATGGCACTGCATATTTTTCCCTTAGAAAACCCCTTTTGAAATCACCACCATGTTACAAAAAACATCTTGGGAGTCATTTTCAACAGGTTTTGGCTTAGTATTTCAACAGATGTACATCTGCCTAATTTGTTTCTTTGATAAAATTACTGTTTGTGAAAATATATTGAACATACATACAGTGCCGTGAAAAAGTATATGCCCCCTTTCTGATTCCTGATGTTTTTGCATATTTATGACACTTAAATGTTTCAGATCATCAAACCAATTTCTATAATTCACAAAGACAGCCCAAGTAAATAGAAAATGCAGTGTTTGAATTATTATTCAATTTTTTTAAAGGGGGAAAAAATTCAAACCTATCTGGCCCTGTGTGAAAAACTAATTGCCCCCTTGTGAAATCATGAGTTAACTGTGATTAACCACAGTTCTTGGAAAGCTGAGTTCAGTTTCACTGGCCACACCCAGGCCTGATTACCACCAGATTTGCTGAATTAAGAAACGACCTAAATAGAAGCTGTCAGACAAAGTGAAGTAGGCTACAAGATCTCAAAAAGAACACATCATGCCACGATCCAAAGAAATTCAAGAACAAATGAGAAACAAAGTGATTGAAATCTATCAGTCTGGAAAAGGTTACAAAGCCATTTCCAAAGCTTTGGGACTCCAGTGAACCACGGTCAGAGGCATTATCCACAAATGGAGAAAAAAAGGGAACAGTGGTGAACCTTCCCAGGAGTGGTCGCCTAACCAAAATGACTCCAAGAGTGCAACGAAGACTCATCCAGGAAGTCACAAAAGAACCCAGAACCACATCCAAAGACCTGGAGGCCTCACTGGCCTCAGTTAAGGTGAGTATTCATGACTCTACCATAAGAAAGACACTGGGCAAAAATGGCATCATGGGAGAGTTCCAAGGCCAAAACCACTGCTGACAAAAAAGAACACAAAGGCTCATCTCACATTTACCAAGGAACATCTTGATGATCCCCAAGGCTTCTGGAGAAATATTCTGTGGAATGACGAGACAAAAGTTGAACTTTTTGGAAGGTTTGAGTCTCGTTACATCTGGCGTAAAAATAACACAGCATTTGATAAAAAGAACATCATGCCAACAGTCAAACGTGGTGGTGGCAGTGTGATGGTCTGGGGCTGCTTTGCTGCTTCAGGACCCGGACCACTTGCTGTGATTGATGGAACAATGAATTCTGCTGTCTACCAGAAAATCCTGAAGGTGAACGTCTGGCCATCAGTTCATGCCCTCAAGCTCAAGGGGTTATGCAGCAGGAAAACAGCCCTAAAACATACCAACAAGTCCACCTCTAAATGGCTCAAAAGAAACAAAATTAAGTTTTTGGAGTGGCCAAGTCAAAGTCTAGACTTAAATCCAGTTGATATGCTGTGGTGTGGCCTCAAACGGGCAGTTCATGCTGGAAAACCCTCCAATATAGCTGAGTTAAAACAATTCTGCGAAGAAGAGTGGGCCAAAATTCCTCCACAGCGATACCAGACTCATCACCAGTTATCACAAATGCTTGATTTTAGTTATTGCTGCCAAGGGCAGCACAACAAGTTATTAGGTTCAGGGGGCAATTACTTTTTCACATAGGGCCAGAGAGGTTTTTTTTTTTTTTCACCCCTTTAAAATTATTGAATAATGATTCAAACACTGCATTTTGTATTTACTTGGGTTGTCTTTGTGAAATATAAAAATTGGTTTGATGAACTGAAACATTTCAGTGTGATATATTTGCACAAAAACATCAGGAGTCAGAAAGAGGGCAAATACCTTTTCACGGCACTGTAATGAGATATAGCATGGACAGATTCCTTTATTGTTGCTGTTACTAAGTCTTGAGTCTCTACATGAAAATATGAATCGTATATTTTAATATTTCATTTGATTGGCTTAGAAGTGCTGTTTCATTCTCTCTATTGGCATTTTTACTTTTTGTTATTGTCTTGTTTGTATTTCTGTTCTAGATATTCATATTCTTTGCCACAAACAATAAACAATTAATAGATAAACAGGAAATTGAAAACTGATTTCCGAGGTTAGTTGTCTTTACCTGTTATCTTGATGTGACCTTCTTCATCCAAAAGAATACTGTTGAGAAAATTAGCATTAAAATCAGATTTAGAGATCAAATCCTTAATTAAACAGTAATCAAAAACATGGACATAGTACTTTTCAGGTTTGAGGTCCCTGTAGATGATCCCCAGACTGTGTAGATGGTCCAGAGCTAAGGCCAACTCTGCCAGGTAAAACTTCACATCCTCTTCTGTAAACATAACCTGGAACAAATAAGGCATGGTTATCTACTGAGTAATGCATTACACAAAATTCCATCATGAGAAAGCTTCAGATAAATATTTTGTTATCTATTAATTTTTCCCGGGACAGTCTTATTTTTGCAACGTTATCAAAACTAACAGCCGATGTTTATGGCAAACTTTGAACATGAAATAGTGGATATTGTGGCCAAGAAAGTCTATGAGGAGCCAACATACCTCCTTAGACAGACGGGTGAAAAGGTCCCCTCCTCTGAGAAAGTCTAGGATGAGATAGAGCTTTCCTTCTGTCTGAAAGGCTACACACATGAACACAAAATGTCAGATACATCACACTTATTACAACAGTGTGCATCGTGCTGCCTCTGTGGGATATATTTTTGAGATAAAATAAGCATAATTGCAGAATTTAATGCTTTAGGGCCGTATTCTCTTTTCCTAATTTTAATAAATCTGATCTATTTGCATTTTATTAAGTTACTTTCCCTGATAGGCTCTCTGTAATATCTCCAGGGCTTGACGTAAACACCCTCCAAACAGCAAAATGCAGGTGGATTTCAGCTGTGGCAGACATTGCAGTGACTCCCACTAGCCACTCTGACAGGCTGAATTTGACATCCTATGCTTTATACTAACTAGGCACAGCTGTAAATGCCAGTGTTTGTGAACACTGCTACCCCACAATGGTAAATGCTTATTGCAGTGAGACCTTTTTTGCACATGAGGGGTCAATTTTTACCCAAAATAAATGAAAAGTGCTATATGAGTGCCAGCGCCAGATCACAAACTTTGTTGGTCACTTTGAGTTTTCTCTAGAGTGGATGAGAAAAGATACTTTAAAGATGGAAGTACAATGTTTATTTACATTTCAAATGATTGCAGGTCTAGTTCAAGTAAATTTCAGCGTACCATAATCAATAAACATTCAACAATTTTTCCCACATTTCATACGCTTTGATTACATATCTTTTAAAACTTTTAATGATCCAAAAACATGTAGCTTAATTCTTCTTATCATTTTTAATCCAGGAGCTGCAGTGAGCAAAAACGAGAGAGAGCTCTGTCTGAATTTCAAAAATAAATTGGCAGCATTTTGGAACTTAAATATTGCCAGGGTATTTCAGTAAAACAACCCACTTTGCATGGCTTACAGCATTTATCACAGCAGAAAAACATGTAGTTTGTGTGCACTGCTATCTAGATACCACCCTCACTGATCTAACACATTTATTTTACATGGAGAATTTGAAGAGTATCTTAAACCCTCTGTCAGAGCCCACAGGTGGACGCTGGAGTAGTGGTTTGATTGAGAGCAAGGAGTGCAGTCCTAACTCAAGGCAGAACTGGCAATGGCCGAGAACAGCAAAATCATCAGTGTTAAATTCAACACTTCCCTGAGTTTATATAATTGGTTCTGAGTTAAATTCACACTTTGGAAAGGGTTAATATTTCTCACAGTGTTAATCTGAAACTCATAGTGTTATTTCTTTCACATTAAATGTACTTCTAATACAACATTGTGTCAGTATTTTTAATTTGGGTGTTGAGTTGAAGTATAAAATCAGGGTTATTTATTATTTTGTCACCTCATATTTAACATATGTAACAATGCCATTTATCCTCTTGTAGGAATAAGACAGAGAAATTAACAACAAAAGTCAAAAGTACTGCACTTGACAAGGAACAGTCAATTACTGTTTCATTTTAACCATTTCCACAGGAAAGATGTCACTAACACAGTGGATAACTTCCCTCATGGTGCAAATGTGTTTAACATAACAAAACAACAACAATCCACCATAACATGAGCAAAGGAATCCAAACAGTGATCACACATCTAAACACTCATTTTAAAATCAACTCTGAAATGTTTAACACTGAAATATCAGCTGTTTTTGGTGTGTAGAGAAAGAGACTGGGAATCATGCAGTAGACTGCCTTTTGGAAATATGTTTGTCAGGTGATAAGACCTGTTTGCCTGAACTAGTATAAAGGTCAATACTGCATTTAACCACATTATTTCCTTTACTTGGAGAACTTTTTTAAAGAATAAGACAGATACGTAGCCATGTTGAGCTTCAAGAAGTTATTTAACCCTGCTTCTATTCTCTCAAAATAGTATCCTTCTTTTATATTAGAACACAGTATGCTAGATCTTCAAATAAGCACCAGAAGTAATATTATCAGACAGTCAGACTTACCGTAGTGCAGTTTAACTATAAATGGATGATTTACTTCCGCCAGAATGTCTCTCTCCATCTTTGACCGCACACGATCCCGAACTGAGAGGAAGATACAAGAAAGAAATTTGTTTAATGGCATAATCACCAGTTATTTCTACCTGTGTGCATGTGAATTATGACAAGCCTCTTATACCATGAGCTGGCTTTCTGTAGAATGAAACAGCATTTACTTAATTAGAAAATGTAAATTGAATTTCGCTCATCCCATCATGCTTCTGCTCGTCAGTGTAGTGGAAACAGTACACAGTGTTTTCGCTGCATCTGTTGCCTTGACAGATTGAAACCATAACTATTTAAATTCCAGAGGTGCAGGTTAAGAGGATTGAGGCTTGTACAAAGACACTAAATCACCACATGGCATCGCATCCTGTTTTTTCACGGTACATCCTCGTTTACAATAATCCCATTTGATGCAAAAAACTGTTTATCTGACTCTCAAGCACAAACTAACCTCTTTTAGCCCAAAGCCTCCTGAATGTAGGGCAATCTAAGACAATCACATATTTCTTATCTTCTCTGTGCACGACTAAGGCTCATTTTAATGAGCTACAACTCAGCAAAAGATGCAACTGAAGCGTAGTGTGCCAAAGTTGAGATGTAATAATTCATTCCACTTTTGGACACATAATACACCAAAGTGTTGACAAGTATCAATTCTGAAATCTAGTATTAGAAGCATAAAGACCACAAAGAAATCATCCTCCCTAAACCATAATTACAGTTTTTAGTATGTTTTCATTTTAAAACTTTATCTAGTATACAACAATTTATAAAAGATTTTGTATTTTGTCAATTTTAAGGTTTTATTCTACTTTTGCTGTTAAAATAACACAAATGACCCAGCTCTTCTTGGTAAAGTTAGAAAAAAAATCTGATGATTGATAAAGAAATTGAGACAACTGGGTATGTATTAATAAGTAAAAGTAGCTTGCCTCTCATATTCAGATGTTCAAATTTACCTTTCAGTGTGGCTTTTTTCAGGACCTTCATGGCGTACAGCTGTCCTCTGTCCACTCCCCTTATCTTCCTCACCAGAAACACCTGTATTATCATATCAAACATCATCACCATAATTTGTGCCATTTAAAACAGTGTTGGTTAAACATTTCAAAAGACAAAATGGATCAGTGTGTCTTAAAAATGAAAACTCTTCTGAGCATATATTGAAGTTAAGCTATTCTGGCATTGCTAAATAGAGTGACCATTCAAATAGGCTTTAGCGTACTACAGTGATTACATTTCAGGAAGAAATTATGTAGGCATATTGGAGGTGCCTATATTTAATTTGCTGTTATTTTTTCTGTATCTTTTTATATTTAACTTACTAAATTCTACTTCACTGCTTCTAGGCATATTTGTAATTAATAATGCCGCTCAACGTCTGACTGCTTTACTTTGCAAAGTTTGTTTTTCCAGATCATTTTAAGAAGTTTTTACTGCTAATTCTTCCTGTCTAATGACAACGTTAAAGCTTTATTTATTTATGTTAGTTTGGCAGGAAAGCCACATATAATGTTAGACAAGGAAAACTTAGATTTTGACATAAATTAATAAGTCGAAAAAATAATGATAAGCCAGTTAAGCACATAATTCTTCAGTAAATACATAGACATTGGCTATACATATTTAGGCCTAATCAAAAAAATAAAAACTTTTTAAACTAGATTTTGCTAATGATAAATGCTATGCAATTTGGGATGCAGGACTTGTACTTGATGCTGAGTAAGTGTTTTCATATTGTGTTGCAGCTACTTTTATGTGGAATATTGAGTTTTAAAACCACAGCACTCTTTTTAGAGCATGCACATCTGCTGTGCTGCCTTAAATGTTAAACTACGACTCTACATCGCAGCAGCAGTAGCCCCCCCATATGAAGTCTGTTGGCTAGCAAGCCGAGGTGAGTGAAGGGGTTAGTTAGCATAAATTTTCCTCTAGGACTTTGTTTAGTGCTGCTTCGCAGTGAGATGTAGTCCAGTTTTGACATACACTAGGTTGTCAAGTGTCATTTAAGCTTGAATAGATCAAGCTATGTATACAAGTTAGCAAACAATGCTTCAAGGGCTGGTTGTTAATGTAAGACAAGAAAAAAAAATCAATAAGCTATTTGACTCTATTTAAAAATGAAAAAATGCAAATATAATATGCAAATATTTATGTATGGAAATGCATGAATACTATATGTGGGCATACCAACTTCTATTTGTCTGTTGTAATTGCATTAATCCTAGGACTCTTACATTGTTAAACTTATCATAATCCTCACAGATTGGGAGTTATTTTAAAGCTCTTTTTGTGTCACCACAAAAACATTATGAGGTAACATTTATTACATCTGACTGCAGTTGATAATGGCAGAACTATGTTACAACACATGTGTTCTGATTGTACACGTTGTCTGTGATTTATATTATATATATTTGTTTTTGTTCCAACTGCTAATCTGATGAGTTTATGGAAAAAGTGATAGTGATAGTGCTGTCATTTGACAAAAACAAACCACATGTCCCTCAATGCATTCACAATGGATTATAGGGCATTTTAAATCTCAATTCAAGCTTGGTACTGCCTTACAAAAAATTATGTTCTTTAGAAGCTCTTGCGGGCCACATTAAATGATGTACCAGACTGGCTTTGACCCCCAGGCCTTGAGTTTGACATGTGTTCAATGATTAAGCCATAGAAGATGCCCCTGAGATACATAGAGCAAGAGCCAGTCATTTCCATTCAGCAGCTTTGGAAAATGCATTTCAGTGCTGACATTTGCAGATGTTTCATGTGATAACATTGACAATTCAATTGGCCTTTACTAATTTAATCAGACTGGTTTTCTGTGAGCTTGTTAAACTACTTATCTAGTAAAAGTGGAAATAGATGCTTTGTTGATGGAGTAAGTCCTCACTAGAGCCAAATGTGTTTTGAGGGCTTCATCAGCCACTCTAAATAACAAAACAACTCTAGATTAAATTCCAGCAGAATCGAGCTGGACTCAAGAGTCATTTACTTACTACTAGAAACAATTTTCGTTAATGTTACAACACAGTGGGGCCCTTGTGTCCTAACGTAGTTTAGTCTTAGTTTTCATTAGCATTTTCATCATAGAGGTATCTGGGTGAATTACCTGAGGTGAATGATTGCAACATATTGGTATCAAAACTGAGTTCACATAATTGAGAGTAACCACAGTGAGATCAACAACTTATTTGTTGACTACTATTGAAATTGAAAAGTGTTCTTAATGCAGTGTTTGTTACACTGATTCATCTCATGCCCTATTGTCTTTGAACAGACTATCCCTGCTCATAGAAAACAAAACAGTGATCCCGAAAAAAGTCATCATACATTTCTGAGGGATGTAGTCTATCACAGAGAACGCACTGCTGTCATCAAACAGCCAGTAAAATCTAGGGATGGGACCGATCCGATCCAATGTCGGTATCGGTCCGATATGGACGTAATTAGTAGATCGGATATCTGACTGACAGCGCCGATCCAAGTGACCGATCCAAATCCATCCTACAGTTTGCGGTAGTCAATGAACGCACCGCAGTCTAACACAAGACAGTCTGTGTGTAACTGAGCTAGTATTAGTTAGGATGTTCTTAGCGGTATAATTACCTATTAGATTAAACTATATTTGCAATAGTCAAAATTAGTCTAAAAATGAGAGAACACAAAGAAGAGTGGTTGTGACGTTAGCCTGATAACGGGCGGGGCGGCGCTGCTAGCGCCTTCGTTCCTCTTTGCAGATTAATATCGTGCTTTGATATTTGGCCTCTTTTCACTTCGGATGAGTAGTCATAGGTGAGCTTAACCCTCGACAGCCCACATACCACTTTATTTCCATTTACTCCTTTGGAAAACTGCGGCTAACTGCCGTTAGCTGTAAGCCACCAACAAGCTACAGATTGTTGACATCGGGTGAAGGGTCAGAGAGGAAGGCTGCGGCCATTAACTGAAGCTACAGCAGTCTCTAGTGGCGGGAGGTCCGTTACAGTTTAAAAGAGCATTATAGACGGATTTCAAGCACCTGTTCATAAAAAATATTAGGTAATTAGTTTAACCGACTAGTAAATCAATGTTTAGTAGTAGTTCAAATAAATTTGTTTGGAATACATTTAAATTCAATTCATTTGTGTATTTTTTTTTTTTTTTGCTTTTTAGTAAGAGGAGCTGGGTGGTTTACTACAGCTTCATGTAACCTCACATATCATACCAACAACAATAATAATTGTTAAAAAAAAAAATTCGGAATCAGTATCGGTATCGGTACATATTTAACAGAATCGGCTCAGAACTGAAAAAAAGTGTATCGGTGCATCCCTAGTAAAATCCTCTGCTTTTCCTCATCTACCAATGTACCCTACCTTTCAAAACAGTCACCATGAAAAACCCTATTTTACTGAGGAAAACCTTTTAGGCAGTACGTTTAAACCCATGTTGGAACTATTTCCACTGGTGATACTCCAACATCTTACAGACATTAGTGGTCATGTTAATGTTAGTAGAGCATAAACAATGCCGTCACCCTCAGCAGACCACATTGTAAAATAAAGGTTCTTACATTTGACTTCACCTTTGCAACCAATAGGCATCATCAGCTTACTATTAGATTAGTTTAAAATTCACATTTCTGTCTTGATTCAGAAATTGGTCTTTTTTTAACTTTAGAACTGAGAATAGCTTTATGGGGATCATTCCTGTGACATCTAATATAGCAGAGCTCCACTTCATTGTCTTTTAAGAAATTTCATAATAATCACTTCATCTAGCTGCTCAAAAAACAAAACAAAACAAAACAAAACAAAACAAAACAAAACAAAAAAGTAAAAAGTTAACACATGCAAACTGCAGGGCCAAAAGCAATGTTATGCACATGCTTTTATGTATTACTGTTGTATTATGTACATGTATTTTTGGTCTGCTTTTAACAGTTTAGAGAAGAAAAGGTCAGCTAATAAAAGTGCTATAGCAAACATTATATTTCAGATGACAGTGCTGCAGAATAATGTTGCTAAAATCTGGGAGTGCACCCGTTACCCAGCCAAACTGTAAGTAAGGCCAAATCACTCAACTTTGATGCTAAACTTTCATGTCCTCTGACTGAATTGCAGCAAATCCCTGCAGTCTAGATCCAGATGCTGGTGGAAAGACTTTCCAGAGGAGTGGAGACTATCATAGCGGCATGCAAACAAGTGAGTGTGCATCTAATTTTGACCATATAGTTAATGTGTGCAGTCTAGACATATAGACAGTCTAAGTGTAAATCAATGTTACAGTTGCTGAGCTTAGTTGAAGATGCTCTGTACCTCTGCAGGACTGTAATGATAACTCACTGGGTCAGCTGGGCAAATGAGGACAGCCTATAGGATGCTGTCAGCACTTGGTCTGGTGTTAAGGCTTATCGTTTGGTTGGTAGTATCAATGCCTTCAATTAAAGCACTAGTTAAATGTCCTCAAGTGAACTTCCTTATGGCTGTTAAGGTGTTACAGTTAAGATACTCTAGGGAAACTGAGACAGTCATGTTTAAAGACAATCTTAAGTGGGGTGGATATTATTAAGACTGTGTGCAGATAAGAAAGTGCTGCCCCTCTTCAGCAGCAAGCATGTGATAACCTACTGGGCCAGCTGGGCAAGTAAGGACAGCCTGCAGCTAACTGTCAGCATTGGCTAAGTGTCAAGGCTAATCTTTTGAGTGGTACAGTCAACACTCACTCCTCTGTCTCTCTACAATCCCTTTCCCATCAATGTTGTCAAGCATATTTTAGATTTTTCTATATTTTTAAAAATGTATTTTACATGAGATAAGGTATAGAATACTCAGATCTCCGCTGTTATGATTAAAATGTTAGTCTTTTACCTTTCCATAGGAGCCTTGTCCCAGCACTTTAAGGAGCTGGAACTGAGAGGGGTCAGCTTTCTCACAGCCCTCTTTTACATGGTGGCTGATGTCGATCTCCTTCAGTATACTGTCATCCTGAAGAGAGAGACAAGCATATTTATATGATTTAATCATTTACAGATACAGGGAAACAACTGAAGAGCTTGTGCAATGTAGGTGTATAAGGACAACATCACTTTTACAGGGGAAAAAAAGATTGGGACAGTAACATTTTTTCGCATTTGACTTGAAATATTGTTGGCATAAAATGCATTTTGATCAAAGAAAGAGAAAAATCTTTTTTTCAGTCTTACATACAAACTCTTCAAGGCCCTGATAATGCAAGAAAGGTATTGGCTGAGGTAATGTAGTGTGGGCTGTCTATTTTCAGTCAATTCAGTTCACTTAGTGATTCGAGCGATAAACTGCCAACCAGAGGCATGACTAACATTGGTCCGTGCCATAGATAAATGTGATTCTGTAAAAAAAATTCAGTGCCATTTTTTTTTTACTTAAAATCCACCTTCAGTGACCACGTGACATTGTTTAAAACTAAATTATCTTGAAAGTAAATGTTTTAAACTGTATTTTCCTTAGTAAAAAATATAAAATATTATAATCCATCAGTAAACTAATTTATCAGGTTAATTTTCAGGCTTAGTCCTCTGAATTTATTTTATTGTTAATCTTGGTCTGTCTAAAGGACAAGTTGACATGTTGAGGCAAATGTTTCATGTGACTTTCTCAAAAGAATCGTTCCAATATCTAATAAATACATAATTGTAAAATTGCATTCTGGTTGATGGTGTGGTCCTTGCTAGTCTGAAAGAACATTACAATATACTCATACATGTTTTCATGATTAATTCTGACACTACTTTGTGCTTTTTTTTTTTTTAAACATAAGTTATAAGGGGTAAAAAAGACTTCAGACTGTCAGAGGTGTTTCTTGCAGTTTCAGCATCTTTTATGCTGTCCCTGTTGTGTTATAAAAGCAGTGCATTTGTTTTCCTCTTAAAGTTTACTAGCACCAAAAGCATGCACGCTTTTGGTGCCACTCAAGTTCTTAAATTTAGCATTTGACATTCACTTTCATTAGAACCATAATAAAAAACTGCCAGGGAAAAAGAAGACCAGTTTCTCTTGTATCAGAAGTAGAGATTGGTTGTGTAAGTAAGATAACAGAAAAGGCTCTAAGTGACCTTCCCCTGGTGGCATATCCTCCTATTCTTCTATATCTGAGATGAAAAATTAAGATTTTTGTGCATTCTAGATCCCAAAGGAGGTATAGAAACAAACAGAAGTGCATGTTAATCCTCAGTGTAAAAGAAAAGGAAACAAACGTGAGACCATATGATTTTCTGATGTGGCAGCAGAGCAGCAGTATGACGTTTGCATTGCTCAATCACTGATGTCAAAAGAGTTTCTGTCAAATGGATTTGCTATCCAAAATGTCTCATTTCATTTTCTTTTACTCGATTTTCATATCAAAGTTTGTTCAAATTTGCAAAGTAATTTGACGCTAAGATTCTTCTTTGTGGAACTGCATCAAATTATAGTCATTGTTTAATGCAAATTCTGTAAAGAATTGTGCTTAACAATTTTAAGGGTGAACATTATTTAAACAGAGGTAATATAAGAGCTACATTTTAATGTCCAAGCACATGAATTGGGTTTGCAATTTGGCTAAAAAAAAGAACAACATTAGGATATTTAAGGTAACTGAGCAGTTCAAACATTACAGCTGGAGTCAAAGCTATTGTATAGTTGTTCTACAGCATTCAATAGCGGTCATGTCCCTGGCTCTGGTGTGACGTGAAGCGTGATATGCTGGAGAATTTTCATCAGTTTTCAGAGGTGTGTACTATAGTTGAAGTTTGCTTAAAGAGCTTTGTCTCTCTTTATTCTTTTAACAGGGTAACTACAGTGTTAACAATCAAGGCCCTGGTTTCAGACTCCAGGATGCTGACCATAAACACCAACCTTTGCATGGATTGGAGGGAAGCAAAAAGAAAATATCCCGACGTGGAACATCAAAGCATCACTGATGACAGACAGCTGAGAAGGTAAACAAACAAAAGCAGACAGGCATTTTCCAGACAGAAAGACCAACAGCCAAACGAACAGGTAGATCCTCTGACATGTTGGTTTATCCTCAGCCACAATTTCAGAGACCAAAGGAGGTGAGGGGAGTGTTTCTATTTTTAGCTCAACCATACAGGTAGATGCACTGCAAACAGCAATCTGGCTCTCTCTCCTCCCTGCTGGTTTGTTTATTCTATAAATAGACCTCCACTGCTGCGGCCGTCCACTGAATCAATCTGTCTGCACCCATTTATCCATCAACCTGCCTGCCTGGCTGGCTGGCTGCTTGTTTGCCTGTTCGCATTTTTGTCTGTCTGACTGCATTTCCATGTAGCTCTTCTCTCTCTCTCTCTTAGTCAAAACATTGTCTCTCTGCCCTTCTGTTTTCTGGATCCTTGACAGGCAGGCAGGCGGAGCAACAGCTGTAACGATGCTGCAATGACTCCTGAACCCTTCTACAGAATATCACACATTCCTCCCGCACCCATCCACATGTGGACACACATGCCTCTCACATCCTCTCCTTCTGTTGACATGAGACTGCCTCTGCTTTTATTCTTTTAGCCTTAATATTTGCCCTCACACACTCCCTAACATACAGACAAACATGTTAATGTGTAGTTGGTAAAACTTTGTTCAGCTTCTGTATGTGCATCTTTAAAACTTGACTCACCTCTAGTTGACAGAAGCCTGTGGTGTTTTTGTTTCTTGCTGCCTTGTTCTTCAAATAGATTGAAAACCATCTTCGCACTGTGAATTTTCGCGTGCTGGTATCCATGGCAATAAGCAGACCTGTGCATCTATCCCATAATGATGAACATCTCCCTGCAGGAGGTCCTAAGGTAGAGATGCAGAAAGAGAGCTCCTTATTCCCTCCTCTGTGGTTGTCTATTTGTCCAGTGGGTTATCCATTGGCCCATCCTCACTGCGGTGCTGGCTTTTTAGCTTCTCCATCATTTACATTCGCTGCTCGTCTCCTTTTTGGTGGGTTTCAGTCTGTCACGTTTTCCCCCCCTCCGTCTCTCAGCTGCAGTGAATGCCAGCGAGCACGCAGTCAGAGTTGTAAGAGCTGTTAATCTACGCAGACAGACGGCAGGTTGGCGGACGGAGCAGGTGCCGCTGGGTTGTGTTGGGATTGTGTTGTTATGCAGAAGGCTCGCTGCGTGAGTCTGCAGAGAGAGGTGACGAATAAATCTGTTCCGCTGAATCAGGAGAGGTGTGTGAGCTTCCTCTTCGCATCTCTGCTCGAGCATGTGTGTGTTCATCCCCTGCGGCCTCTCTCTCCCTCTCTCTCTCTCTCTCTCTCTGCAGAACAAGGGATTGTCACCAGTCACATTGTGTACCGGCGAGCTCCCGACCCCTCCCTCTCTCGCTGCCCCCTGTTCCTGCTCTTCACCTCCCTCCCTTTTTCTCCCTATGGTGTACAGCAACAGCTGGCGAGGTCACATGGTGTAACCCAGCTACCTCTATCTGCCTCACTCGTCCTCTGTCCCTTCTCTTTTGCTCCCATATGACATTCAGTAACTCACAAACAGATTTATTTAATTATTTATTTTTTGATAATTACAAAGTCATAACAATGGAGCGCTGTAGGAAACAGTGGGCTGTGGTAGTACCATAGTAGGATTTTTAATTTTTAGAGCTGCGTTCAATATAATGATGACAGAACCAAGGACAGCGATCACAGAGTACAGCGTGGTCTGGAGGATCATTGGGCACGGGTGTGTGTGTAGGTGCTCGAATCCGTCACATCAGCAGCTTTGCACAACTGCAGTGTTACATAACCAGAGAGAGAGATGTGGAAATAAGAGACCAAGGGTAGGCTAGAAATTTGGTTGGGCAAAGAGCATGGATCCAGACTCCTGCTCTACCTGTGTCAAGCATCTGCATCCTTGCTGGGATTAAATATCCTCCTAAATAAGGTTTTTAATCATACAGCAATCCTAGTTCACCTCAAAAACTCAAACTGTGATCCTGAAACTTGGACCATTACTCCAAACAGAGCTCATAATGTTTTCCTGCTTTCTGCAGGATTGGGGCCACATTTAGAATATAGTTGGCACATAGTTTCAGGGCATTTTGGGACCACTGAAAGTGTAATCAGATGCATTTAGTAAATCTGTGGCGCCGTGTTGTGGGAGGAGATTCAGGATTATGGACTAGTGTCTTTGTCCCGGTGGGATTATGGCTCTGTA
Source organism: Cheilinus undulatus (assembly GCF_018320785.1). NCBI lineage: Eukaryota > Metazoa > Chordata > Actinopteri > Labriformes > Labridae > Cheilinus > Cheilinus undulatus. The sequence continues at coordinate 17,905,562 of NC_054865.1, forward strand.
AGGAGATCATAACATTAATATTTATACACACTTAATACAACTGGACACACAGACAGAGATATAGTGCTATACACTACTTTATTACACCGTGAATAGAGAGAAAAACAACCCCCTTAAAAGCTTCCTGATGCCAGTTTTATGGCAGATGGTCTCCATATTTACTCACAAGCTCTATTTATAGTCTGCTCTGCTGTGTTAATTTTAAAAACTATGACTAAAAATGCTGGCCAACTAACTTTTTCCATGAGGAAAACCAGACTAAGACTAGTACTAGTTAAAAACAGATCCTTGATGATAAAAATCGTCAAATTTAAGTTTAATTTTTTTCAAAGGGACTTACATCAGACTAAAATGTTATTGCTGTATTGATGGACTTTCATAATCCGTATTTTTTTCTATGTATAGTCGGTAAAACACAAGCAGACATTGGGTAGAGAGCATTTGAGGTATTTTTTTTAAACCTGTTAAGAGTTTTACTTTATCAGTTTTACAATATGGACAATCAAATCAGTTCAAAGAAAATACTAGTTATGACCTAAAGTGAAGACTAAAATTAAGGACTTTTTTTTTTAACTACAACTGGACTGTCTTTGAGTTTTCTACAGCTAAAACTAGACCAAACTTTTAAAAATGAAATGACTAAATTGTGAATAAAACTTGAAGGCATTAAATTCTAAAGACAAAGACAAAATGTAAAATATCTGCCAAAATTAACATTGCTGCACAATTTTTTTTGTCATATTAAAAATGGACAGGAAGCTGCTTTGTTTAATATCCCATTTTAAGTTACTCATTGATGACTAGAGGGCAGACTGACAATATATTTAATGTTTATTGACATTGAAAAATGACAGTACAAATACTCATTACAGACATTTCATATTGTATAATTTTTCAAGTATAGCTTTAATAACAGTGATCATTTGAATTCATTTATTTAGCACAAAATAGACAGCCAAACAGAAGCAATGCATTTAAAAATCACTGTACAAATTGAGTTGGAATTAAATATTGTTAAAACATTTGCTACATCTTTGAGAAACAAGCAGTTTAGCACTAGAGCAGTAAAAACTGTAAACAAACTATGACTAATGAGTGTGATATGTCTCCTTGAATGTAAAACTAACAAAGAATTGCCATCTGGCACACACCATAACCTGCATTTACTTTTTGAAGTCTATACATAATTTACAGTGTATTTGATTCCTGCTCTGCAAACTGACTTAAAGTTCTCTTTCAGCATTTCAGACATAGAGAAAAATCTAAGCACAAGATGGAATAATGATTATGTTCTTAGCAAACATCTGAATATTAAATTCCTCCATAAAGCAAATCATGTTAATGCAGAGTAGCAGTGGTTGAGAGTTGACCCCTTGCTCCTAAAGATGTTTAAAACTAGGCAGTTTTTAAAAAATAATTTATGTAATGATTAACATTCAAAAACGTATGTTTATAGTAGTCTCAAAAAGTGTTTTCCTAAAACTCCTATCAGCTTTGCTTTAAATAGGTGCCACTCAACAAGTGGTATACAGTGAAGACAAACAACTGTGGAATAAAATATAGCCAGCAGAGTCATAAATTGAGCTCCACAGTTTGACAAAATCTCAGCATTAAGTAAGAGCCACCCATGAAAACGGCAAGTCTTCACTCATTTGCCAAACAATCACACTAAGCTGCCTGTTTGCTTGCCTGTCTGACCTGAACTTGCCATGATGCCCCCGTGTTAAGCTGTGGAAAAAAAGGCTGTGCACTATCGGACCGATTCATTACTAAGGATCGGAAAGGCTTGTAATCCCATTAAAGCACTTGGTGGTAAAGGAGTGTTTGGGTGTCTTGGATCTTAAACTATCATTGCAATTAAAGGTGGTTGTTATCCAAGCACCTCTCATGGCCAGAATTTACAGGAAGAGTTAATGCTGTGCTAGAATTAAACTATTTGAGACTATTAAGACACTCTCTATTATTGAAATTTCATTGTAAAGTCTGAGAGATTAAAACTATTATTAGTGTGTGAAGTACAGTACAGTAAAAGTACAGTACAGCTGATTGGTAAACAAAGAAGATGTGTGTGCATTTAAGGATGTAAGAATATGGGTGTGGTGTACAGCATTTTGTTTTGTATGATTATGTCTTTTTTGAGAGAGGGGGGTAGTAAACAGGCATATCATGCTGACACACATTGAACCCAGACGGTCTTTCAACATCCATGAGATGGTTCCTGTGTCCCTTGGATATTGTGTCTTTGGTGAAATGTTTCTCACAGTCGAGCAGGTTGAAGTCAGGGTCGAAACAGATCTCAATCTGCCCCAAAACCTGGACATCATCCCTCTGTCAGACAGAAAAACACAATTTAACAACCAAACCGACTCAGTTCAGGGGGGTTCAGAATGGACGTTCTGCATGGAGTGCCACCGTGAAATCTGGATTGATATGACCTCAGATCAATTCAGAGCTCACTCTTGAGGTTTTAGTTTCACAGCAGCTGATTTGAGTTTGTTCAGTCAACACTGAGTAGGTTCACTCTGAGTTCAGCCTGTACACCCCAACTATAAAAAGCCAGAGGTAGTGGAGCCGGGATACAACAGATCACCATGGCAACAGTTGACAACAACAGGTCCTCAGAGTTGACCTCTTTCAAATTAGAAATCCTCAAGCAGACAAACAGTGAGTATTAACATGACTGTAGGGTCTAATAACGATTCTGTAATACTGCAGCAGCACAGTATGATGGAGTACTGGAGCCACATAAAAAAAGATACATTTCAGGATGGCTGTCTTAATATTGCAAGACTAGTCTATATTTACAACACTGAAGATGTAAATGATAAGATAAGTTGTAAGTGTGGTCTGTGTTTAGGTGTAAGAGTGACATGAAATGATATAATCCAAATCTATTTTAGCCCATTGGTTACTTATTTCTAGCCTTGGTGCAAATAATGTGCACACAGTAGCCTATTAACATGCTCCACCAGAACCATAGCTGTTCCAAAGACACTCAAACTTTCATTTTCTTCTATGACTGTAACTTGTTAAAAATGAAAACAATAGACATCCAGAATAAACTGTCTTCGTGAAAAGAATTAGCCATTTTCCCTCAAAATAATGACCTTTTGACGGCTGTAACTAAAAGATGGACAACTTTAATTATACATGTTTTTAAACATTAATCTCATACAATTGATTCAGCTCTAAATCTTACGTTTTTTAAAACATGGTCCTGCTACTATACTAATACTAGAATACTAATACTGAAGACAAAAGAAATTGCTGCTTGAGTCATTGTGTAAATTTGAGTGTAGATTAATTTAATATGTAGCCCATTTATATTTCAGATAAAAACTGATGGCATGGTAGGCTCACTGAAGCTTAAATTTATTGTCATTACTTTGGAATCTACTGGGAGAAAAGCTGACCTTGAAGCAGCTCAAAAAGAAATGGCCTGTAAAAACAAATTTTCAACTGAAAATTATTGGGTGACGATGTCTTACTTTACTCATATTTGACGTATTAAAGTAAACATAATTCAGTATTTGAGGTTGATAAATTGATTTAGCTTAAAATAAGGCTTTTAAAAAGTCTTACATGCAAGATTATAAGTTCTTAGATTTGGTCGTTTTTATTATTTTTGTAGTAAGCGTAAGAGGTTGCAGCCTGTAAAATGCTTCAAAATCAGAATTGAAGAATATTTTAAGTATCCTGAAATGGGCAGTTATACGTTGTTCTTTTCTTCAAACCTTAATGTATGTTTTTCTACTTTTTAGCTTTTAACTGCAGTGTAAATAGGTATCTCTAGATTGTGGTATGACTACTTCTAGGCTGCTTAAGTAAAAAATGATTACGTCCATTCCCCTGCCTTATGGTATCAGTTTATTCCTCATAGTCTAATACCAAAATTCTCCAGGAATTCCAATCAACATACCACATTATAAATTAATACTTGTATTTTCTATTCTTTTTCTGTCATATTCTTGTCTATCAGCACAAAACATATATGTAGCTGTGTTGTTAATGTAAGAGGCTAAAAATTGAAGACGCGATAGAGTTTTAAAATGTGTTAGATTTAACATCAGGTTTTCTGTATATAACATGTGCAGAGTTATGTGGTATTTTATCTATAGGTTCCTTGATAAAAGGGCATGGTACATGTTTGACAAAATATGTCCTTATCATAGATTTCATTCAGATAAATTGCTAATGATGCAGGTGATAATGACTGAATAAAAGAATGCAAAAGATGAATCAGTGTTTCTGGCTCTGTAAGAGGGAGCAGACAGGGAGAAACTTGGGCTTCACTGAAGCAAACCCGCTCCTGACATATAGTAACTGGATCAAAGCTGAAGTTATCTCTCTTTCTAGAACAGGCTTTATTTGACCCTCTTTCGCAAGTTTGTGTTGGCTTTCTTACTGAAACAAAAAAACCCAAATTCTTCCACTTTAAGGGTTTTAACAGACTCAGGGTTTGCACTAAACCTGCTTTCTGAAACAAGCCCAGTTGTGAAACAGCTGCAAAAGAGTTGAAATGACACAGGACAAACCCTTAATAATTGTAAAAATAAACAATATTATTTTGTTCTTTCAATGTGACATTTGATGTTCATACCCTTGATCTGTGGGCACATTGGATCTTCGGTTTGACGCTGTAGAACTTCTCTATGGCATCCTCGATTTGTGACAACTACACACATTATTGAGAGGGGAAAAGTAAGAAGTTATCACCTTGCTCTTAAGAATTTTTACAAACACTTTCCTCATTATTTCAAAAATGCTTATATAAACAAAAAAATGGATATACCAGTATTTTTAAGTTGGTTTTACTTGGCAGTAGGAATGTTATTACCCTCCAGAGATTTCAGTGTGCATTGTCCATTTAGGCAGGATGTGCTGGAAGCACTGGAGGCACTGGCAAGGATGCTAGGGCTACACAGCACTAAAGACCCTGAAAGACTGTGTTTTGCATTGTTCTGCGAGGCAACTTTCAGCTATCTGTTGTTCTGCCACAGCGTGTCATCATCTCATTATCACTTGTTTGGGCATTTGGGCTTTGACAGGGTCAACTAAGGCTGGGCAGTTAATCAAAATTTAGATTAAACTGCAATATGGTCCACTGCAATTTTCAAATCCACGAAGGGGGAATATTTCTTCAACCTGGAATGTGTGTCAAATACAAGTTAAATACAATTTATGCATCATTCTTCATCATCCAGTGTTCCCTACCTTACTGGAAATTCTTCAATTTTCCAGAGATAAATTGGAAATATATATCTACACTAAAATAACTGCAAATGATGGCCTCCATAATACAGTGAAAACACTGTAGCCTGTTAGGTCATGCCTTCCCCACAACATTGTCCAGCAGTCCTTAAAGCTGGGCACAAGGACCAGCTTTTCTCTCAAAGTCTCCCTCCACAAACACCTTGACATTGAGTAACTATATACAAACTGATACAATGTGATATATAAAAGATTGGATTACTCTTTACTGACTTCTTTGTTTCCCTTTTCTTTAAAAAAAATCCTGTAAGCATTTTAATTCATTATAGCAAATAAGGAAAATCCTCATCTTCAGATTGCACAAAGGTAGTTACAATACTAGATAATGCATGACAGTATTTTTACCTCCGACAAGGAGGTTATGTGATCGGCAGGGTTTGTTAACTAGTTTGTTTGTTAGCAACATAACTCAAAAAGTTATGGACGGATTTTGATGAAATTTTCAGGAAATGTCAAATGGCATAAGGAAGAAAATTTTTTCAGCCCTGTTCTTAAGTGTTATATTCAATATTTATCAATGTGATATTACATAGTAGTAGCACATACAATTAAAAACAATCACAGTATACCATATCTGCACCCCCATATTGCGATATGTATTGTATAGCCAGATGACAACGCACAGCTCTAACACATACTGAAATCTCTGGAGGCTAATGTCACTGCTATGACAAGTACCTCATGTAACCCACATAAAAAATACCAAAACATCCCTTTAAAGTATTGAAAATTAATGGACCTACTTTGTAGTAATCTTCTGAAGGTGTGATGTTGAACTTTCTCAGGATTCTACAATGACAGAAACACAGATTTTTATTTGTAAGGCTTTAAACTGTTAAGTCAGTGACTGTTTTAAAAGAAAAAATTATACATGAGCCATACTTGTCCAAATCCACTTTATGATACAGATCCAGGGCCTTGCTGAAGTATTTATGTTGAGTATTTAGAGAATCTGCTTTGGCTGCACATGTTCCATGTTTGTGCCACTCATACTTCCTGTTTGAACAGAAAGATAGGCAGGGTTGGGCTTATAATCAAGAACAGACTTGTACAGACTTCACTAGTGAATCTACTGCATGACAATAGAAATCTTGATTCTGCAAATGAGATAAACAAAAAAAATCAAGAACAATTCTGTCCTCAATTTCTATAGTAAAACTTTGCAGAAAGCTTAATAATCTAGTAGTGAAGGCCAGCTGACATTACGTGTATAGTGCATTTCCAAACAAGTAATTTTAAAAAAGGCAACTGATAATGCAAAAACTGTATTTTTTTAGTGCACTTGGTGTAGTTATAGAGCTGTAAATACACAGTACATAATTCCAGACAGATAATTGCAGCATATTGCCATCTCAACAAAACCTGGAACAGCACTTGCAGCCATTCATATGCCAGGTGAAATTTGATTAAAACAAAGAAAAAGACAGAAGGATTGAAAGATGCAGTACCAGAATTCATCAGATGTAGGTTTGATCAAGTCGGGCCAACTCATTCTCATGTCTGGAAGCAAATCCTGAAATCACGTCCAAAAGTAGATTTTGTTTTAAATATTACCATAAGTTTTCCAAAGAGGATGGGAAAAAACAGTTTACTTGGAACTTAACTTTAAAAGACATTTTAATGATGGTGTTCTTAGGAAGTACTAGTATATAATTTCTAGTATATTACTTTTCCTTTCACTTGTCAGTGGTATAAGGAAGTGTTTGTTTCTTACCAGTAAATAAAAACAGCAACAACTTGACCCATATGAACTTTAACCATGTTACAAATACTGAACAGTGTTGTACCTGTATTTTAGAGGAGTTGAAATGCCATGATGAATTGCAATCGATCCCTTTATCTGGCCTAGGAGAAGAAATGTTCAGAAAATGAGCTCTCAACTGCCCTCTTGTACCCACAAACCTAGCAATGAGTTACAGTACATCAAAACGTATTCACAGAGCTTCACTTCTCCTTATTTTGTTATGTTGCAGCAGGGCTGTAGGTTAACTTTTTTTGCCCATAGCACTGGTGCTACAGAGGTTGACAATCTTGTAACACAGAACAAAAAACCTATCGCACAAGATAAAAAATGTTTGTTACAGCTCTAAAACCAACAAGTAACCAAAATATATGCTCAGTAAGTGAATGTGCTTTAAAAACCAAAACCAAAACAGCCTAAATTACAGTCCTCAATTAACGTCTAACAAAGCAAACAGCCAATAATTGTTAAGGATTTTGGGGTGCAGCAGAGAGGAGAGACGCTGACGGTCCATCTCCACATTCAGACACAAAACAAAAACAAACTGCAGGATTAACTTTATAGAAATGTTGGTGCTTGAAGATGATTAGAGCTGTATGATTTGGAAGTCAGACCTTCAGACAGAGGAGAAAAGGAGCTCAATTCATGCTGCTATTTGTTGCTTTAATCCTTTTGTTTGTATTCATCATTTTCTTTAACTTTAGGCAGGACCAACAGACAGCTGAAGTGTTTTCCTGTGTTCATCCTATTTACTTAAACTTTAAAATGTGTTCTAGAGACTGAAGTATGTTTCTTTGCTCATCCTTAAACTGTTTTTCAAGGTCTGAAGTGTTAGGTCTGAGCAACATTTATATATCAGTATTGATATTGGTTAAAATGAATTTGTAAATATCGCCTTATTGCATAAACCCAAGTATTGTGCATTCCCAGTTGAACTAAGAAATGGAGTAAAGTAAAAGTTTAATGAAAGAGCCCCAAGGGACAGTTGGCCCACAGCCCATAGTTTGGACACCTCTTGTATATTGTCTGATACTCTAAGTAATAGGAAAATATTTCTAACATTATTAGAAATTCATTTTACAAGGGACATATTTTGTACTTTTAAGACAAGTTTAAATTGGTGTCAGAGGGCCTCAAAACATGCCTGTGAAGTTTGTTGCTGAAAAAAACACTCTAGGATTTTTGCATGTCTAAAAACCCTTCTGTTTCAGCCCTGCTCAAAACGAGTTGTTTTTGTGTCTGTGGCTTTAAATGTTAATGAGCGGTCTGACTCCGCCCCTGACCACACCCCTCTCAGGAAATGGATGTGGCACTCCTGGTGTTACAATGTTACAGACACTTTTATCCAAAGTGAAGGACCTGACTGGGATTTGAATCACCAATCTCCCAGGCTAAAGACAGCAGGATAACCCACTGAGCTATCCATCTCAACTGGTATCTGAGAAGAAGAGTAGTAGATGAGGGTGGAACTTTCTTCCAAGCAGGGAGGGCCAAGCACACCTAGGGGTGGGTGCCTACTCTCCATGTGAGGTCATGAGGGTATAATCTGAGAACGGCTTTTTTCAGCACACATTTTCTGAAAGGTGGAGAAAGAGAGGGTGAAAGGGAATGGATTTTTCTGGTACTTGAGGGGATTGTGGACAGGCCCAGGGCACATATTTCTGTTAGAAAAGCCTGAAAAAGTTATTTTTGCATAATATGTCCCCTTTAAACACTGTTAGAGTTTGGTCCATATTGCACTATCACACTGGGCTCTGATGTTTATATAGCTATTGTAAATGCACAGTTCCCTTTTTCCTCTCTAATACAGTATCATAACACCAGCAACATTAGAGTTAAATGGTAATTAAAAAAAAACCAAAACAAACAAACAAAAAAACAATAATATCTGCTCTGATTGGCCGGGCAGCCAGCTCTAAGAAGAAGAAGAGTCCTGGTGGTTCCAAACTTCTTCTAATTACAGATGATGGAGGCCACTGTGTTCACTGGGACCTTAAAAGTTGCAGATTTTTTTTCTGTTATTCAATCTTATCCACTTTATTTATATAGCACATTTTAAAAACATTGAAGTTTAACAAAGTGCTGCACAGTAAAATCAAAGAGATCACAAACACTGCAGAAGTAAAAACATTAAGAGGAAGGAAATAAAAGCAGGCAAGAACAACCTAAAACGATTTAAAGTGGAAAAAAAAAAAAACACATAAAAACATAAAACAAATAACAGCCATAAAAACACAGGGATTAGGACAATAAAAGACATAAAAGGACAGAGATCACACAACTCTCATGCTGAATTAAAAGCCAACAAGTAAAAATGATTTTTCAGATGCGATTTAAAAGTTGGTAGGGTGAGGGATGTTATAATTTCGAGTGGCAATTCGTTCTACAATTAGGGAGCCACCGCAGAGAAGGCTTGATCACCTCGGGTTTTTAAGACAACGAGGTGAAGCCGATCAGCAGACCTCAAGGATCGAGAGGGGGTATAAACATTTAAAGGGCAGAGATGTACTGGGGTGCTGATCCGTTTAAAGGTTAAAAAACAAACAATAAAATTTTAAAATTAATTCTAAGATAACAGGAAGCCAGTGGAGGGAGGCCCGGATCAGAGTGATATGTTCATGTTTTCGTGTACCTGTTAAAAGACGAGCAACAGCATTTTGGACTACCTGTACCCCTGCCCCAGATTTTTGCCTCAATACAATCCCATCTCAGAGGTCTACAGACAATTCCTTTGACCTCATGGCTTGGTTTGTGCTCTGACATGTACTGTCAACAATGGGACATTATATAGAGAGGTGTTTGCCTTTCCAAATCATGTCAGATCAACTGAATTTACCACATGTGGACTCCAATTAAGTTGTAGAAACATCTGAAGGATGATCAATGCAAACAGGATGCACCTGAGATCAGTTTGGAGTGTCATGGTTAAGGCTGTAAGTACTTAACATGGGATTGTTTTTGTTTTGTTTTGTTTTTTTAGTTTTAATGTATTTGCAAAAATTTCAAACAAACTTTTTCACTTTGTTATTATTGCGTATCGTGTAGAATTTGGAGATACAATATGGAATTAACACATTTTGGAATAAGGCTGTAACATAATGTGGAAAAAGTGAAGCTCTGTAGATACTTTCCAGATACACTGTATAACAACAAATAAACACTGAAGTACATTTTTATAACCTATTTTACAATTTTCTTATACTTAAAACAAAAACTGTCATCCTGTTACACTGATAAATAAGAACAATAGTTAAAATGGGTACCAGAGTCCATGAAGCGTCCAGTAGCTTATGTTTGACTTACAGTGTTCCATCTGAAAATAATATATGAAACAGTATTGTTAAACCTTTAGGACACAAACCTGTACATATCCACAAATACTCATTTGGTGCTTTAAGATCTAGTAAAGTTTGTCATTTATGTTGCAAACCAGCTAACACAGAAAAGTTCTTCCTTTACTCATCAAGAACGTGTCCTTGTGGATAGGAGAAGTTTGGGATCAACAAACAATAAATACGGTTCATCTCTTTCATCAAAAGCTCATCCCAAAACAGCCTGATAGTGACTTCTATTGCAAAACAACAATATTTCTGAATCAAACCTTTACTTCTGGTTAACAGCCTGGTTACATATGGAGCCACATTTGAGAAACTGTAACTCAAGGTGTTTCTCAAATTTTTAGACAGAAGAAAATTAGCAAAACAAGTCCAGCGACAAAGCAAGAAAAGGTATTTTTCTTGAGGTTGTGACTTGCAGAACAGTCAAAACTGCACCCTCAGAGAAAGAGAGAGCAAAACGTTGCCTAATCCAGCCACAGTGCTAACAGTCACAATGCCTTTCTCATGACTCATACTTAGACATCATATGATATGTAAGGATTTTTTGTTGACTCTGTTGTACATTATTCAGCCAGTGATCAGATAATCATTAGATGGTAACTTTCTCTTAAGCTTGGATACCAGGATTTCTTTAAATAATCTTGATAGGAGGATAAATGTTAAAGTATTAAAGATACAGTCACATTGACAATGCAAAGACTGATCTAACCATGTGATAACCTTTACAAAGCTTAAGCAGAACCTTTTTCATCAATGCCAGAGGTCATATCCATCATTCCTGATGCAGGAATAACTCTAAAGAGATAATGTTTGGCTGTGCAAGTGTTGAAAAAAGAATTGTGCTGTGATCTTTATGCAGCTAAGTCTTTTATAATTCAAACTGTGTGTCACTAGCAGGCCTTATTTCAGTTTTGAAAGGGTAGATATGTCAGTGAAGACAAAAAGGCATGAAGAGGCTTACACTACAGAACGTGCTTGGCCAGTGGTGTGTCAGGATCAGTTTGGTCCACATGCTGTCATGATGATGATGGTGGTGATGTGTGATCACATAGGCAGAGGACAGAGCTGCTGCCAGGCAGAGCAGGAGAGGAGAGCAGAGCCTCATATCTGACCTAAAAGAAAGCAACAGATTTGACATTAAACTGCTGTGAAACATCATAATAATCTCTGGTTTCATAAACAACATTGCAGAAACATTATAAATTGTTCAGAGAGCTTAAATAGTCATGGTATCGGCGTGTGTAGGAAAATGACTGGTAGACAACATTTCTATTAACATTGATTTTTTTTTTTTTTACTAATATTACTTGTGATATTTAGATGTCAGTGAAGCAAGAAGAGCATGCATTACAAAAAGTGAATGGCAAACAGAATAAAGTCAGGTTGTGATTAACTATGGAAAGTAGGTTGTAATGAAAACCTCATGTGACAAGCTAGTTGGTAAATCAGCAAAAAAAAAAAAGAACTTAAACAGCGCTTCCAATTCCTCAAACAGACAAACAACAAGGTACAATTGAAACCTCGTGTCTGCACCCATATTACCAGGGATAGTTTGGTCAATATGTCGCACCAATTGTGTGAACTTACTCTAAACACAGTCCCTTAACTGTAGTTCATTGCAATTTACAGTGAGGCAGGCAAACAGAAATCAATGGCGTCTTACAACAAAACAAACATGATCAAACAACTTATATTCAGTGCGTTGACCGACGTTTGAAGTCGTTAACTGAGCTTTAAAGTCCATTGTTTTAACACAGACCCTCGTTTCTCTACATCAAGAGTGGAGTGGCCGTGTTAGCAGACGAATTTCAGCTGAATGTGACTTAGGCTGTCACTACAAACGATGATAGAAACTTCAGAGTCACCAAGAACGCCCTTAGTTTTTCATACTTATATATTACAATGATAAGAACACATCAACAAAGACGCATTCAGCAGGACTGGAATAGTTTTCAAAAAACTTAATAGGCATTTAGCCGTAGTTACTTAAATACACTAGTAACTTTGAAAGCAATGGCTAGTCACAAGGTAAGCTATAAGGTTTTCTTAACGTAAGCGAATTTCTTGTTCTTTCCATTTGTAGAGACTGTGGCGTAGCTAAGTTTACCCATCTAAAAACTATCATATCGACAGTTCAGTGGTTTAAACATTAGCTAGCTGAACTATCGAGTCTAGAACAACCTAAAGCAATAGCCTAAAACGGGTCGTAATTTGTAGCTCGTGTCAAATTTAAATATTTAAATTCGTCTTACCACGTGTTGGACACTTTGAAACGGAATTTTGTTGGTTTAACCAAAGAGTAACGCTATAAATAATCACACCGTCCTAACTTGTTTAGTACATGACTCAGGGTAGTGAGTACGTGAACAGTCTGTTGTTTGTGTCCCGCTGCAGCCTCACTCCTTGTCTTTTTGCTCAGCCAATCAGAAACGCCGTACACGTCATGCGTCATCACGTGCTGAGATGGCTGGCCTGATTTACCGGACCCGGCTGCCAAGAGGTTGTTCCGTCTTTTTTAATAAACTTAATGGAGAGGAAAGAAACAAGAGAAGAAAGAAACCTAAGAGACCCGGTTAATCTACACAGCGTTAGCTGTTCAGTGTAGATAGCAACAAGTCATGAAAACTAGCTATAGGTGAGTGCATGAAGCATTTTTGCTGCATGATAGGAAAGCAGGTATAGCCCCATAAATAGAACAATTGATAGACGATGTCAGCATCAAGACTTGAAGAAAGTAGTCGAATTAAACATTAAACATGTATAGACCTATTTTCTTAGGGTTTTTTTAATGAAACAATTAAAATTGTTGTTGACTTTTGACAGCAATCTATCACTTTTTAATTCATGTGGGTCTTGGGGGGGGGGGGGGGGGGTTCGGCTTTTCTTAGATACAAGGTTTCGGTGGGAAACGGTTGGAAACCACTGCATTAGCAGCAGTATATGCTCACAACATTGGAGGATTTACCCTTTGTGTCTTCTTTGTATCTCTGATCACTGATATCTTTGCAATTGCTGCACTTTTGGCCCTTCACCACCATCACTGCAGACTCAACAGAAATCATGTGACTGAAACAGACTGACCAAACCCAGAATGAACACACTCTGCAGTTAAAGAGACAGTCAGTGTATTCTTCTCTTTAGATGATGGTCATTGCAAATCCTACAAATGATCCTTGTGTCCTTTTCTGAGTAGTTTATAATAGTAAAGTGTTGCATGCAGAATTTTGTTTTCCCTAAAGGTCTAAATAAAGGAACAGTCAACCAAATATGCAGGATTCTTAGTTAATGTTTACTCAGTAGCAAACAAAATATTAATTTAGATAATTCTCTTTTAAAAAGGGCCATCCACCCAAGTCTCATAATACAGAGGTAGTCTCCCAGGTCATACTTATTCAATATGTAAAGTGCCCAAGGGCCCTGTTTAAATAATGACTCATTATAAGCCAGTTTGTCGAATTAGGTGAGTAAGAAGGCTCAAAATTAGAGAACATTTAATTTTCCCTGTGTCTCCAGGGAAAGTGTAAGTTGAAATGTTTCAAAAAAATAAAAGACATACAATATATACAACAATGCAAATACCAGTATCCTTTTTTTAACTTTCAGATGTGACTTTTTATGGTGTTGGTTCTAACTCAGCCCAGTTAATTTAACACCTCATCACCCTTTAACCTTGGATTACCAATGCCTTACTGTAAGCTACCAGCATATTGTACCAAAATTATCACTGGGCTTTAGTTACAGAGTGTACTACCAGATGACCAATAGAGGGCTCCTTCGAACCACAGACAGATGTCAGGTTGTTTTTGAAAACCAAACACACACAAGGATCAAAGACAAACAGATTTTAATAGTGCAGAGAAGAAAAGCAGATATCTGCCAATTTATGGTATGGAAGAAGGGTTAAAATAAACTGCTCCTCATATGCCATGAGATGGTATAGTTTTCAGTGCAGAGGGTCCTTTAGACTATTTTTAATTTTTTTTTGTCAGACTCTGGGATTTCATTTCTTCTATTTCTATCCATATCTACAATAGATTGCAAAACTGATCTTAAGTATGCAATGAAAAGAACACCAGTCACATCCTCTGTCCACTGTCAGTGCCAAAATAGAGATGTGTGACTCTGGCATTCCATGATAAACCACATGTTTTTAACTTAATTTAGACAGTCACATATTTCAGCTTGGAGGAAGTAATTTTTCCTTTGTCCTTTTAGTTGCTTCATTTTACCCCTCTCCTTCTGTGTCACTCTCACATCATATGCAGCCTCCTCTTGAAACCCCCATCCTCTCCCTTCCCTTTTCTCAAAAGTAACTTCATGTTCTCGCATCTTATGATTTCACCTCAGATGTAAGATGTGTTTCACAGCCCCTCCACTGTGTCAGGAATAGTCAAGCTGTAACTGTAGCTAGTTTTATAAATAGGCCCTGGCCAAAGTTCAGCATGCGACACAGTGCCTGAAGACGCTTCAGAGGGTTTATAGAGACAGAGAGGACTGCAGCACTGTCTGAAGTGCACCTAAATGATTTCAGTGCATGAAACAGTGATTAGTTGAGCCCAATGAAGTATTGGCTGTTACACTTGTAGAGTTTTTTAATGCCTGTTCTAACTAGACTTATAGTCAAAAACATGTTTTATCATATAACAACCAGTCTGCTCTGGTTATCATGAAAACAAAATTTTAAACTTCAATATCATACTAATAAAACTAAAACAATATTAATACCTGATCAATACAATGGTAAAAACATGTTGATTTCTAAAGTAAATAACATTGGGTAATTGTTATTTTATTCACTTCCAAAATGTGGTCAAAATTGTTATATTGGTTTTTTTTTTTAATAATTAGTAGTTTCAGAAAATAATTGATCATTACAATAACAAAAATTAAATTTTTTTTAAAACATATGGCATTAAAAAGTATCAGTGTTGAACATTTTGACAATTTGAAGGCCTGTCTGACAAATAAAAGGATGTGACTGTGTTTGGAGAACTAGCCATGCTGCTAGCTATTCAGTAAAGCTTAAAAGGCTGCCTACAAATTTCTCCTCTAACATTGCAATAAGCTGCTTTCTATATTGTCTGGTTCAACTAGTGTACTTGATTAATGACTTATTTGGCATAAATTATTGAGAAATGATTCAGAAACTTGCCTTTGGGCTAACATGGCTCCTACTTAAAAACCATAATGGTCAAACTCTGTTAATCAAATCGATGACTGGTTGTAGTGGCCCTGAGTCTTGAAGGATACTGGTTATATATAGGCAGCTCTCTCTCCTTATAAGGCCTCAGGGAGAGGCAGGTGGGGGTCGGTTGGAGACGGGTGGTGGTTTTGTTGGCCTGGTTCTTGGTTTAGGCTGACTCCCTGTGGATTCAGGCTGACAACCGAAGTCGCTGCAAGGGAACCTCAAGGGGTAAGAAAAAATTTAATTACATTTTCTCGCTTTTCTTCACTGTATTCTCTGCTTTTTTAATCTCCTCCTGTTTGAAAACCAAGTGGAATGAGTGGGAAGGAATATTGGAGAGAAGATTGGGGCACAGGCAAGACCCTGACCACAGTGGATATGATTGGATGAAGTAATTAAGACTGTGTAGCAATTTAATTGGAATACATGGATCAATACTATTTTGATGATTATGGCTCTTATTGCCTTGTCTGCGACAATTCTTACTACGTTTATGAGACTCTTAATTGGCTTAAAGGGGGCTCCTACTGGGAGCCAAATTTGGTTTTGACACTTGGGAGGGTTTCTTTAGTAGACAAATAGCTGTTGTGTTGATCTGGGAGTCTTAATGTGTTTACTTAATAGTGTGCTGATTTAATCTTTCATTTAAAGTAATGAAATTACAAGGGATTATTGTTACAGCATTTCAGCAAGGGTTTGTGTCCAAATAGCAACTGTTAATGATCGAGATGAATAATTTCAGAGGTTTTAGCGGTTATGGTTGAGGATTTAAGAGGTTTATGATTACACATGCAGAGGCTCATGTGTCATTTGGCAGCCATTTTTGCTGTTACAGTGTTGGCTGGACTGACAGAGACAGAGGACAGCCCCTGGGGTGCAGGGCTGCAGGTCTAGAATCTGCAGCAGCAGCTTGCCTTAGGGTAGTTTACTTCTGAGGAAAATGTATGTGATTCCATGTCAGTTGCTGTTTGATTTTCTTTGTATTTATTTTGACATCTTCAGAAGTTGCTCTATGAATACATTTCACTCACAAATAGGGACAAAGGCAGACTTATTTGAATTTGTGCTAGATTTCTGCGACATTGTTAGACAGACTGGCTGACGGATCCTTGAGCTGAATAAAGTGTGTGCATTAAAGAATGAATGCTTTACACTGAGGCCTACATCCAAGAGAAAGCAGTTAGAAAAGCAGAAAGCATTGCTTGTTTACAACAAATATTTTTCTCATTTTACTGTGATAAATGAAGACTCTTGAGACTTTATTTATTGTGATTGCTTGTATCAACACACTACTGCATTCGATGTGCAGCTCTATCACAACCCATATTGGTTTTTCTACCCTACAACCCTATGATGCAACCAGGAACTGTTCTGCCATTATTGGCTTTTGAGGTTAGAGGTCCTGCATGATGGTGTCATCTATCTGACTGGGAAGCTTCTTGACTGGCGGTTTTGATGCACCCAGGAGCCAGTTTAAGATGTCTTTGATGATAGTTATGGTGCTCTGGAGCTTTGGAGAGCATGTCACAGATATGGAAACGAGAGCATCCCTGCCAATAGAGAAAGTCTCAGAAGCCTTTAAATGTGGTTGAGGAGCTACTGTGGTTTACAGTTTCCTCTGACCTTATTTCTGGTCTCTGGGGATCAAGGTGATGTAAGGCAATTATGTTCATCTCTGCTATGTGTGTATGACGCAAGACAAAGTTATGCCACTGCTTTGGTTTGTGTACTGAAGAACACGTTTATCTTTGGCACACTGCTTACAAAAGAAAGGAGCTCAACCAACTCATAAAATAAATACATTATAATCTAAGGGTGGAAGCACTTCTGCACGGCTTTCCATAGAGATATAGAGAAGTCAGCCAGTGGGAGTAAGTAACCAGTTAAGGGGTCCTGGGACATGAGCGCTCCTGTGTCCCCACACTCACACTCTCAGGGGTGAAGTTGACACAGATGTCAAAGCAGATTTCTCATGAACATAGTGGCTTTAGTGGAGGTCAGTACTTCTAAAATGAAGGAAAAGTGGGTCACAATTTGTTAGTCAGACTTTATTAAGCCAACAATGGGAAAAAGTAGCCAGTTGGCTGGTGCTTGTGGAAAGCCTCCTGTATTTTGTATTTAAATATGGTGGAGAACCTACAGAGTATAGGCTGCCAATAACAATATTTCCTCCTGTTATCTTTTCCATCTTATGGTCTGATTCAGAAAAGAATAAATTGATAATGATATTTAGTCACAAACATGCCCCAAACATTTCCCAGCTCTGTTCAGTTTGCACTAATTTAGACCACATTCGATTTCTGTCATCCGTCAGATCCACCTCACAAAACTCCTATCTGAAACGTTTGTGCCTGGTCTGAGAACAGAGGGCCATTCAGCGTCATTTGAGGAGAATAAGGCAGTACCTTTGGGTGTGGTTTGATTGTACCGCAAGATGGTAAACAATGGCTGCTGGCACTTAAGCGATTAGCTCGGATGTAGCTGTAGAGGCAGTATAATCAGAACTATAAACATGGCTTTATTAAAAGAAGAAGAAAAGAACTACTCTAACCACTTTTGGCAGAAAAGAGGTTTTTTCCCTTCTCTCCACCAGCTTCAACATGAGTTTGACTCACCTACTGGCTGTACTGATATTTAACAAGGATAGCAGCAGCCTGTTGAGCTCATGTTAAGGTAGTTTACTTAACGGGGCTGTGCATGCCCACTATTGTCATATGTTTTGCCGCTCTGAATGTGACAGACAAAATGTTCATTTAATCACCGTCAAAGAATTTTTAAAATGTTCTACCCTTCCCAATCACACTCTATGGGTGGTTACCAGGATGGATGTGAAACATATCCTATTCAGTGGTTGCATAAAAGTGCCTATTTGGCAGTTCAGATTATATTTTAAGGGCCGACTCAATAGGTGATGTTCATTTCACTGCTTAAAACAAAGTTTTTATCCTGATTAGAGTAAGCGAGGGCAGCTAGAAAGGAAAAAGAACAACACTCATAGTACTTTGAACTTTAGTGCAATTGCCACCAACTTTCAGCAGGCAGTAATTTATTCACTTCAGCTGCATGTGGTTGTTGCTACCATTGTTTGGGAGTTATGTAATTTTTGCAATGAGACTGAATAGCATATAAAGGGGAGTTTTTGCTTAAAATGATGGCACTATGACTGGAGAACGGCGATGCTGTTTGCTCTGCAGCACAGTTGGGGATGCACTGAGCCATTTTTGTGTTTTTGTGAATTAGACTATGTCTCTTTGGCTCATTAGCATTAGTTAAGATTGCATCAAACCTGTGTTTAAAGTTTAATGTAGACATAATTTGGGATTCATAGTGATTCCCTGTCTTCTTCTTTTGATAGCAGTGCCCTGTGAAGAAGGGCTCACACATATAATCGTCCTTTCAAGTCTGATGTACTGTTGTATGCTTTTTTTTTTACTTAAAAATGTGTTTGAAAGTCCACCTTTGTTATTAAAGTAGAGGTTCTCATGTTGGATTTAGAGTTGTTGAATTGATGGTTGGTGCTTCACCTGTTCTGTTAGTAACTGTTCATACACGTTCCTGCACCAACAATAGTTGACACACTAGCCTCTTGTTTATTTATATGTACACGTGTGTCCATGCTGCTGATGTCTTAAATCAACAGTGTGTCACCTTGTCATTCCTGAAGCTGACTTCTGTGTGTGTTTGTGACTATGTTGCCAACTCTAAACTCCTGGAGGGCTTTTCTTTTTGCAGAGTGTGAAGCAGTAAACACAATTTTTTTTTAATTGTGTGCCAAACGTAACTCATTGTTGTGAAGTACTGGGCTCTTAATAGTGAAACAAATAGGACATTGTGTCTTTGTAATAATTGTCCTTCTCTTTCCTTTTTTGTATTGGTCTTCACCACACAGCATCTTTTTAAAGCTACTTGAACAGTTTTTCACGGTTTCAGGCCCTTGTATTTGTGTGATTTTGTTACTGTGTATATTGTCCAACATGTAAGTGAAGATCTACTGTACTCTGTTACCATGTTAGTCTGTGTGTGTGTGTGTCTACAGTGTCACCATGTCACATCTTCTACGTGGGACTTACGACCATGAATTCCACCACAAACAGAGCAAATATGTGGTTAAAGAATACAGCAGGTATATGTCACACATATATGCTGTGCTTTAACAGAAAGCTAACTGCAGGATTTAACAGTAGGAAGCTTTGCTGTTTTGGGCCTGCTGTAAGCCTAATTTTGAGTTAACAGCTTTGTTTAAAATCCAATACAAGGTTAAAATAGTAACAGCTTAACATTAAGCTCACATAAAAACAAACTAACCAGCCACAAGACCATCTATAACTTACTGTAATTTTATTTTACTGCAGTCTAAAACTCCTCATCTGGGCTTTTTGAAACCTTGAGATACTTCCCCAATGCACAAATCTTAATTTAATGACTAGGATTGTTTAGATACCTGATTTTAAACTTCCATCTAAACCTAGTTAAAATTAAACATATCTATACCCTTTTAAAATCATGGCAACAAAACTACAATTCTTATTCAGTTGGGTATTAAGTGTTTTTGTGTTTGTTTTTGTGTGATTAAGAGGATACCACCAGGTATTCTGGCTGCTGTGTTTCATGTCTCTACTTAACACTTGAAGTCTTTCTTTGTGATGCTGACCATCATTTGCTTATAAGCTGCTAACAGCGCACTGACAAGCCTCACCTTTGTTATATGAGTGCTTTTCAATGATTGATACAGAAGTTCAATCAAATTTATTTTTTATACATGTTCTGTTGAACTCCTAAAGAGCTTATTGTCCTGATTACCAGATAAGTTACTGTTTAGCATTCCTTCAGCAATGATTAATTCACTGACAAAGAGTTAACTAGTGTTTGCTCATAAAGTGGATTTTTCTACAGACTTGAAAACAACTCAAAGTAGATTCAGATCACTAAAGTGGGGGTCGATTTCCTTTCATTTCTAATATGAGCTTAGCAAACTATGAGCTTAGCAAAGACATTTGTATTTGGTAGATTATTTCCTTGTTGTAAAATCCTTCTTGTAAATAAATCTTAAACCACTGGAAAGCCAATTTATTTCCATGTTAAATGGTGCTGAATTTGTAAGGAACATGCATTAGTGGGATGAGCAGCAGAGCTGAGTATGTGGGTTGCGCCTGTGAAAAAATGTCAGACCTTCTCTGCCAGTGCTAACCCGTCAGCACTTAGAAACTGTAGGCTGTCCTCTACAGATCTGCAGTCAAGGTTTGCAGGACCATATGGCGGACAGCTCTCTGCCCAGAACAGACTGCACACAGCCAATTTTCATTCTCATAGAGCTGCTAGGAGGCCTGCAATGACTGCCCTTCACTGTCAGGCCTGTTTGCACTGGTGTCGGTAACACGTGAACTGGAACCTGGACATGTGGAGGAACATTATGTTCAGTGATGAGTCCAGATTTTGCCTACCGCAGTTGGACAAATGGTTAAGTTGAGAAAAGGATGATTGCTGCACCGATAGAGTAACATCTTTTGGTGGAGGCAATGTGATGGTGTGGGGCAGCATCTCCCTCACTGGAAAAACAAGACTTGTCATCATCAATGCAGAGAGATATCGAGATGAGATTCAGCAACCAGTGGCAATCCCATTTCTTCACCATCTGGGACTGAACTCTATCTTCCAAGATGACACTACCTCCACAATTAGAGAGAATGAAATGGCCGGCCAGCAGTCCTGACCTCACTCCTATTGAACACCTGTGGTAACAGCTTGGACATGCTGTTCTTGCCAGAGTGACCAACACAACCACATTGGCTGACTTGTGACCAATGTTTGTTGAAGAATGGGATGCCATCCCACAGCAGTGTGACCAAGCTGGTGACCAACATAAGGAGGGGTGCCAAGCTGTTGTGGCTGTGTATATACTCAGCACTGCTGCTCATCCCACAAATGCTTGTCCTTCACAAATGTGGCACCATTTAGTACATAGTACTAGTACACTATACATAGTTTGTCCATGTCTGTGTGTTCCTGTAAAGTGTCCTTGGGTTTCTTGAAAGGCGCTATATAAATTCAAGATATTATTATTATTATTTAAAAGTGAAATAAACAGGCTGTCCAACGGTATAAGATTTATTGCCAAGAAGCATTGATACAAGAAAGACATAATCTACCAAACACAAATGTCCTCACTTTTTATGCTAAGTTCAGCCTTCTACAAGACAAAAACCATAGTCATGGACTACCTATTAAAAAACATTACCCTGAAATAAGCATGTCATTGATTTGATATTTTGGCTGAACCAGCACATCCCAGGCACTGTGTAAATGGTTGTTGTACCCCAACCTGGCATCCAACCAAAACTTTTTGAGAAAGAGGTCAGACTTATTTCCCTTTCTCAACATGCAACATGTGCCCCTCCTGCACCTCATACCTCATTCCCATCACAGCAGTGTTAATCCAACAGCTTTGTATGTTGCTGCCAGCTCTCAGGGTCCCCATGCCTCTCTGAACTGCAGGACACTCATTTTTCTGGTGGCGGAATGATTTCAGGCCAGTAGGCCTTATGGATGAACAATGACAACAGACACAGACCCAAAGGTTCCCACTGCAGGCTGTGTCTCACCTGGTGACTACTGTATCTCAAGCTATTAGGCAAAAGCCCTAACAGCAACTCTAAGTAAGCATCTCATAGGTTGGAATTTTTATGGGGATCATCTGCAAATTTATCTATTCTAAAGAAAAAACATTGTGTAAAGCAGTCACACATAGTAGTTTGTGGCATCAATGACATTCCAACTGGGCAGATATTTTTGTGAACTTGCAAGTTAAACATGTATCTGTTAAGATACTGATCAACAGGTTAGTCTTCCCAGTACTCACCAGCACCCTCTTGTAATGACTGGCATCTTTCTCACTGAGAAAAATGTCTGCCATAGCACTGAAATGAAAGAAGACAAAGAACACAAATGTTATGTCCTAATCATTTATGACGAGTGTAAATCCTTTAACACACTCTCTTAAAAAAAAGACTGCACTGTGATGCTCGAGACTCTCTGCTATTAACCACATGTGGTCTGATATGACTTTTGTCTTGAACTGGGATCTCCTTCGATTTTATGAGGGGGTAACAGTTGATCATAGTTGGTAACTTTGTGTCAAGGACAGAAGCAATCCATGTCTAATTTCCCATTCCTACTAATAAGATCCAGGCACCTGGTTCACACCCTTTAATTTGTTTTTGTTTACACAGTAACAGACATGAACTTTTAACTTGTCATGGTATGACTTATTCAATTTTCACAAATGCAGTTGGGGCCCAACAGACCATGTCCCAGCAAAGGACTGATTAATTGGCACTGACTGACTTTACTGTTACTTTTGATTTCAGTGCACTGCTTGGTAGATAAAAGTAGAGATGCACCATCTGGCTCAGATCCCTATACCATCAACTGACCTTAGGGTATTGTCAGAAATCAAGTCTTGGCTTAAACATGCTTCCTAACTTTGATAAACCATTGGTAACACACAAGAGTCATTCTGATTCCGATACCAGTATCATAAACAGGTCGATTACTGCTTAAAATGCAGGTATTGTTATCGGCGAGTACACAAGTGTATGCACCGATCCGATACCATTTGGTTTAGCTTTTATTTCGCTTTGTTTAGTCATGCTAAATGTTAGCACTATTAACTGGAAATCAATTCTTCTTCACTGCCTGAAAGCACTGCATGCTACCGGGGCTACCATTTTCAGAGCAGCAAAGAAGAACCAAAGGACCCACTGCAGCAGCAAAGAATGGTGTCTGCGAGACAGTTTTTCTCTGAATGTGATCATTAAAATGCCTTCCAGACCGGCGCTGTCGTACACAACAAGAAGTGACACAGTTTATCAAAAGTTATATCGTTTTTGAACCACAAATTGCTGCCTCTTACTTGTTGTTCCTCTTGAAGCTAGCCGTTGTGCTCTCCCATTGGCGCTATTGATGCCTTTGAATCCCTTGCAGCAGCGTTTTCAGCTAGCCTGGAGCTCGTGTGACTTTTGGGGACTTTTTTGATTAAATCTACACCAGTAAACCTGATACAGAATGTCTTTATCCATTTTAATCAGTTGACAATCATTTATTACCGCTAACCCGAATGCTAACCGCCATATTGTTTACTATTTGTGTGGGTTTGTCAGCCTGTTGCATGCTGTTCTGTAATCACGTCATACTGCCAAATTAGAACATAATGGAGAAAGATAGAGGGAGCATGTGATGCAGCCCCCTGTATTATTGTTATTTTAATATTTAGGAGTAAAACTTAGTAATCAGCAGGAAAAAAACTTTAGGGTCCAGAGATGCTGTACATTATGATTCTATTTGTTGAGCCGTGTTCTGAGTCAAATATAGTTCTAAAATAATTTGATCGTCTGCACAGTCAGTCTAGAAAGTTCACATTGGTATCAGATCGGTACTTGGTATTGGGCAATACCCAACACCTTGGTGTAGGAATCGTATCAGGAGAGAAAAAATGGTATTGGAACATCCCTAATCCATAGACAGAAATCGACTTGGTTATCATTCAATGACAAAATTAAAAAAAACAGAAAAAAATATAGTGTTGCACTGAAAACTTGGTATAACACCCTTTCAAATTTAGCAGAAATCACTACTCACTGGGAAACTTGCAGTGCTACTGCCAATCCTCCAAATATTGTTTTTGTAGGGATTACAAGAAGCTTTGGAAGCTTTTGTCATAGCAGGCGTGTAATACCTCCAAACTGCTGAAATTTTAGCTCTGATGAACAAAATGCCCATAGGTGCTTGCTGACATACGTAGTACATGCATGATGACACAGACATAGGACTGAACAGGACTGATTCTACTGTCAAAATACCTGATCCACTAATCAAGTCAATATCAGACTGTGATCTGCTATCACTATTGGAATGGTGCATCTCCACAATAGAGCTAAGCTACGCTGCCTTTTAGAGCTCACTGGTGGCCTTGCTTATAGAGCTACTGTAGGATTGCAATAAATGCAGTTTTAATTTAAAACTCTTTCATTCATTCACCATCTCTTTTGTTACTTATGTTTTGATACTCATGAAGAATTAACACAGTCCTCAGCCTGTGTGCAGGGAGATGTTGTGTTTCTGAATCTGTTAGTGGAACTGACTCACTGTTTGTCTTTAGCTCTGAGTCGAAGGAGGAAAGATATGAGCACAAAACAAGAGTTCACATCCAGGAGATGGTAAGAATCTGTGAACAACTTTCTCTTTCCAGACTTGAAAACACTGGGAAAAAAATGTGTGATAACAACCTATGCCTAAGTCTATGTGAAATGGTTTGGTTGAGTAAAACAGTTATCTACTGGGCAGGTGTGTGAGTATGAAAGTTAACTTAATGTTGTATAGTTGTTGATTCTTGTTTCCCTTTCTAGATTGCGGCGAAGATGTTGGACAAATATGTGCGAGAGCAGCCCATGATCAGGGGACCAAAGTTCCTCACAAGACTCAGGTCTCACACTGTGTTTGAAAACACCCCGGTCAAAATCTTCTGCACTGTTGAAGGCTTCCCATTACCCGTGGTAAAATGGTCAGTAAGGACAAAAAACCTCTTTTTCTTATAATAATATAAAAATGAACCATATATGACAAGACTGACTGATTAAACACAAATCCTTTGTTAGTAGTAGTCAATGCTGCTTTTGTTTATTAAAGCTAGGCTAGCCTATCATCAGTCTGTCTAATAGATGTGACAGAAGGACGGTAACAGATCTTTTGGGTAATATGGATAAAAGTGCTGCTAAATGTTTTCTGTCATGGCTCTACTTGTCATGTCTTGGTACTGATGAATTGTCATCTTCATATTTCAGGTATAAAGATGATGTGATCCTGGATGTATCCTCTGGAAGGTATCTGGTTGAAGCCAAAGGTGGAGTCCACTCTCTGGAAATCCCAAGGTACAACAAGACAAAACCCCCCTCAGATTTAAAATGCTCATTTAATATTGTCAATTTAATAAAGCCTGTAGAGGCCTCTACTCTTTATTCTGACAGTTTAGCAGAAGTCAGCTACAAGGTAGTAAGTACTAAGCATCTGTAAAACTTCTTCTGTGTCTTTTGAGGGTGATAGTAGGGACAAATGTATTTCAACCTCTGTTTCAGAAATGTATACCACTCCTCCTGTAGTTATTCTCTTTCTAATTCTCCAAAATTTGCTATGCTGGACCACTGGTGGTATACTTTTGTGATTCACAAGAGACTTGTTAAAACATACGCAAGACATTAACATTTTTGCAGGTACATTTTGGTCAGTGCAGTGCACCATTCAAGAAGGCGATGTACCAGGGTGCCAGTTTAGCTCTGTTGGTAGAGCCAGTGCCTCATTATGAGAAGCTGAAGACCTCGCCACACTAGTTGCAGGATCGACTCAAATTCCCAACACTATTTTGTGCATGCTACATACCACTCTCTCTTCCTACATGTCTTGTCTCTATTGCTGTTCTGTCAAGTAAGAGCAAAAAGCCATACCAATAATCATAAAAGCAAGTCAGAGCAGCAATGACAATTATTCAGTTGTCAAACATTTAAAACATGTCTTGGAAGACTTCTGACTTCTTGACGGTCCCTTAAGGATCATCACATAAATTCCAACTAAAGCTTCAACGTCAGAGTCAGCTGACTGGCTGTGTGGTTACAGATATGGAGGAGGGGAGGTGGGGAATATATCCCACTCTGCCTTCAGTCTTAGGAAGCTCAGCTGTTTGAATGCTGACCTCAGTGCTACCTGATACTCCTGGATTCTTAAAGTCGTCTCTCCTCATGAATTCAGTCACCTTTAGCTCCATCTATCTGTTACAAACACACAGTTCAGCCAACAGCAATTACTCCTCATAGAGAAACATTATGTGAAATCTTCTTACCATCTTAAATGAGTGCTTTGTATTTTAGTGTCAGGAATAGATAGTTTCTCCGGAAGGCTTGGGTAAGCACCAGAGTTTTAAAAATAGGCTGACAGCTTTTAGAGAAAAATCTCTTTTGAATTTCAAATCACCAGAAGCTTGTCGCATTTTTAGGGCAGGCTCCTTACTGAGAGAGAAACTGTAGAATCCCCAACCCCCCCAACGTCTTAGTCCTAAATCCTTACCGCATGGCATTCCTGTAAACCCCCCGCCACCCCCTTTAAACACACATTCACACACAATGTTGGACCATAGCTGCATTTGAGGATTTACTGAATGTTACTAAGATTCAAAATTCATTTGCTGCTCTCCCCCCAGCTTCCTGCAGCAACTCACTCAAGTCTCTTCAAATCAATACAGTCAAAGTCATGTCTTTATGCCGACATCAGCCCACACAGTCTGCACAGGCTGAAATTCTTCATGTAATGTGACTAAGAAGTGTTATATGAGGTCTCGGAAAAGTCAAGGAGGGGAGCATCAGGATGAGGCAGAGATACAAAGAGGGGCAGAAAGACAGCAGGAAATATGAGAACAGACAGGCTTAAACAGTCAGTGTTTTACATGTATAGTAAAATCGAGCTATAGGGTGATCAGGCAGTTTCACTAGACCACTGTCATTGTCCCAGTATACATGCATTAAGTGATTTATTGACAGGAGAATGTCTGCCTCTTTCTAACAAAACATACAAATTTACTTTTGGTACAAATTAGACAATGGCCATATCGCTATCTTATGGTGATGTTCATAGTTTTTTGTTCTTGTGCTGTTAAACTTCAAGGTCAAGGCCTGGGGTCTGTGGAGCATTCACAAAACACCTAGCCCACTCTGGTCTGAATGAGGTGTTTACTACATGCAAGAGAAAATTAATCTCCAACTGCTTTATATAGGGGTGTTAGTAAAACTTAGAAATATTTGATTAAGCCCACTTTCAGTCAGACTAACATGTTTACAGGCATTTAAGAATTCCAGTTTTACAAACAATTTATCAATTTTCTCTGACTGCATGTAAATGTAGTGAATGAAGATCTTGTTTTCAGTCTTTTAGCCATGAATGTGCGGCAGGCATTTTGGTCTGTAATAAACTGTAGCATCTTGATTAATTTTCCCTCCTGGCTGTAGACAGAATTGTCTTGATTAAAAGCTTTAACAATTTGCTTGCTAGAGCAAATTGTATAGCTTTTTAAACAGCCTTTGAATAGCTGTAGAGGCAACAAAAGCGGAAAAATCTTTTGTAAATATAATTGAGAACAAGTATGCAAATCACAAGAGACACTCATCATGCAACCTAATCACAACATCCTTTCTACAGCAGCAATTCCAAACATAAAATAAAGCGTTTCTATCTCAGTGTTCTGAAAATATAACTAATCCTGACCCAAAATAACTCAGTTATTTTTTCCAAAAGAAGACTTGAGTTTGTCACAGCTTTGTTTCCAAAAAAAGCCTAATCCCAAAGCTGTTCCAAGCATCATTAAATATGTCTAGAAGATGTTAAGTGCCTTGCCAGACATATTTATCCATGCACTGGGTTATTTGGCAAATTCCCTTGATAATTGTTTAAGATTAAATGAGAACAAGGGTTTACTCAATCTTTACAATGCTTCTCGTGAGCTCCTGCAACGAGCCAAATTCTTGCTCATTAAGAGTATCCGTTGAAACACCTTGTAACAACTAACTCCTACTTCTAGTACTTAGTCCTGTTACAGTGGATTCATGTGGGTAAACTGTATGTCTGTTTATAGGCATCTCCCTTGTTGATGATTCAAAAATTCAGTTATGAGCCATGTAAACACCCAGGAACTGAAAGGTGACAGACATCTTTGCAAGGAAAAAACAAACACCTATATGAAGCCAGTATTTAACCTGTTTTAATGTGTATTTGTAGATGCACAACTGATGATACGGCCCAGTACACTGCAGTGGCTGTTAACCTCCATGGACAGGCCTCCAGCCAGGCCTCCATCATTGTCAAGAGTGAGTGTTTCTATCTTATTGTTTTGAATTTAATGTTGGATTGATGACTGACATTTACATGTTCTTGTTCATTAACACACACTGTCCCCTATAGTAAAATAAATAAATACATCTTGAAAGGCCATGTGATCTTCAGGCCCTCAGACAGAGTTGCAATAAAGATGGACATGATTCTATAGTGGCCATCACTGCATGGTCTAAGAATCCTCTCCAAGTTTTAATGTTTTGGAAATGATAACATTCTTTTTTTTTTATTACATTTTACTCAATGAACCAACTTTAGTATATAGGATTGTTATTTTGAGTTTTATGCACAGCTTCCATGTTGCTATGTTTGCTAAGTTTACTGGATGTTTGACTGCACAAGCAATATGATGTCAGTTTTCCACATTTCATATCCCTAAATGTGTCTCTGTTGGTTCACCAAACTCTCAGCCGTAAATGTAACCCATCACTATTAGAACTTCCTGATGATTAACTTTGTTTTTCCAACATGTAGGGTTCAAGCTGGAGGAGGAGTCTTGCCCATATGCATGGCTGCCTTATGAGGGTAAGAATCGTAACTTAAAATCCATTCAAATGAGTTCAATGATGAGCTGATATCTCCCCTTTCAAAGTTTGTCACTCATTCTTTTGTTTTCTTTCATCTCTCAGCTGCAATGATTCCCAAGATCCACTACACTAAAATCAACATAACTTTTGTGGAGAAATTCGGCCCCGTGTTTTCTTCTGAGGGAGGATCTGCCACTCTGACTGCCACCATGACTCTGAGCCCCAACCTGGCCAACCTGCAGCCTGATGCTCAGTGGTACAGAGATGGTAATTGTTATAAAGTACATTTAATGACAAAATAATGAGATTATAATTGCTTGTAATGTATATTTTGCAGTCTAGGTATCATGGTGACATTTAGCCGAAGGTACAACAGTGGAAAAAATAGGACTATGATATGGACATTATTTTGATTTCTAAGTAATTACAGTGAAATGAGTTGAATTGACTCTAGTTATACATCCTCAGTTCATGAGCGCTTTATAAAGGTGTGTATGTCTGACCTTTGTATGCATTCTACAAAAGTGCAGTGTGGTCTGAGAGCAAATTGTAGGGTTAATCTTTCATACTGAATTGCTAAATGCAGTCAAACCCAAAGTATAATTCACTCAAATTAAAAAGAGATGGTTATGAAAATTATGCAGGAAGAGACCATGAATTCAGACTCTTATCTGATTTTCAGACACACGTCTGTTTGACTCTAAATGGGTGAAGATTGAAACTGGCAGAGGAATTTCCACACTGACTATCCCTAACCTCTATAAAGACGATGAAGGCCTCTACACACTCCGTATGGTCACCAAAGGAGGCACCGCAGAGCACAGTGCATTCGTTTCTGTCGCAGGTGAGGTGTACCAGATAACGCTACAGTACAAGAGATATCCTGTTGATTAAATACATTTTATGACATGTACAATGACCATTTTGTAGAATTTAAAGTTTTGTTAGAACTCTCCTGTTATGCTGATTTTTTACATTAAGATAACTCAAATGTTGCCGTCTATTTCTGTGCAGATGGTCCTCCCCCAGTCCCCCTTGCACCTGGTGCTCCAATGGACATCAAGATCCACGATGCCAACAGAGACTATGTGATTGTGTCATGGAAGCCCCCAAATACTACCACAGAGGGACCAATCCTTGGATACTTTGTTGACAAGTAAGGGTTACTCATTAAAATGGCATACATAGATAAACTATCTATCAGTGCAAATGCAGGTATTACCCTGTTATTTTTAGCAAAGAAATCATTAATTCTAATTTGTTGAAAAACTTAAACAGCACACCTTCTTGGGACATCCGTCTTCTCTACAGCTGCAAAAATGTGTTCATTCATGAAATTTTTGTCTCAAAATTTTTTCCTCCCTTTTCTCTTTTTTTAGATGTGAGGTTGGAACTGAAAACTGGACCCAATGCAACGATCATCCCATTAAGATCTGTAAATACCCAGTGGCTGGTCTGTTTGAAGGACACTCTTACTACTTCAGAGTCAGGGCAGTCAACGCAAAAGGCATCAGCAAACCCTCCCGCATGTCTGATCCTATCGCTGCACTGGACCCCACTGAGTTTGAGAGGCTTCATGGTGGGTTTAACCGGATTAGTGTGGAGAAATGTCATTCTGTCCTTTATGTTACATCATGTGATAACTTGAAGTAATTTGCCCTCCCTGTTGTGCTCACAGACCAAATGTGACTGCTGATTTTGTCCTAGTCTTTCATGGATTCAATGGAAAAAAATGATAGAAAACTATTTTTTATAGTTTTAATTCTACTCTCCTTTTAACTTGAGTTTATTTTTATCTTCTTATAGCCAAAAAACTGGGAGGAAAACTTGAAGTTGTGTCTTACCATGATGATGTGGAAGGTGAGTTGTTTTTACAAACACTAACACATTATTATTCATTCCACAATCAGGTATGCATGTGTACTTCTTCATCTTCATTTTGTATTTGTGTTAAGCTGAAGGAAAGCCTCCAGGTACTCCATCAGCCATACATGCCTCAGAAACAGACAGGACATACGTGGTTTTGAGCTGGAAAGCTCCTGCATACTCCAGCAAGGCTCCCATGTGGTACTACATGGAAAAGGTAACAACAGATGTCATACTGTCAGCAACTACTACAACAACTGCTTTATCCAGTCATATTACCAAGTGGCCAAAACACTAAACTAATAATTGTGAATTCTGCAATATACCATCATTATGTAACTTTGGTGCCAGCTTTTGTATATTTAAAATATATTCAACCTCACTCATAGCAAATTCCTGTCCCTTGTTAGTTGACATGGTTCTGTAGAACCTAACAATGTCTTTGCCAATATTACCACCCTCTGATTGCTGAAAAATTAAGTTTGTCTATCAGTTAGAGGTAACTGCACTCAGTGAGCACAACAGTACACCAAAAAAATTACTTCATATGGTTACATCAAGACTTAAGTCTTTAAAAAAAGCCCACAGACCTGAGAAAAATATGTTTTGAATATGAAATACCCAGCAGCTCTTCTCATCTAAGACAGGCTCATGGCTAACCTATTAAGAGAAAATACAAAGTCAGTCCTAAATCCTTTACACTATGTACTATAATGCATATACATGGTCTTGCTTGCCAGTAGTGCAAAAATGAATACTTTCTCTTCAGGGATATACAGACTAATCCAAAGTCTTTATCGATCTTTTACACTGACAGTAGGGAAACTATCCTCTTAACCAGGCAGCTGATGCCGTTTTTATTTATTTATTCCATTATTTAAGACAATAAAACAATGCTTACAATGTGTGCAAACATGCAATCACAAGATAAATGTAAACTGCACTTATTAAAGTGCATGATTTACAGTGCATGTTATAAAGTCCTATTTTCCACACGTGTGCATTGCAGACAAGAGTCAGGTACCAGAAGTCACGTAAAACATGGAGCTTAAAGCAGTTATAGTTGGTGTAAAAAACAATTTATTTGACTCTGACCACTCCTTCCTCCTTGAGTGGGTCGAGACAACAAGAGCATGCTACATCAAGAGGTGACAAAACAGAGAAACGAGTATACATACACTTCCTAATGTGACTCAGTAGGTAGAGTATGTGTTCTTGGACAGGACATGCAATCCCAACATGCTCCCACTGCAGCATCAGCCACATGTAAATGTGTATGAATGGGATTAGCAAACACTGATGGTCAATATCTGTGACAATATCTTTGCAGCAACTTTGGCCATCAGTGCATGAATGTGGAGGGAATAGGTGTTATTGGGTAGGTGTAACCTGGGATGTAAAACAGCTTTGAGTAGTCAGACAACTACTCAAAGTGCTGTACAAGCTCAATACATGCACACATATGCGTATGTACGCATGCATTGCACAAAAACAGGATGATGGAATTATAAAGTGCAGTGCAGGGTAGACTGGGGCAGCGTGAACAACAATGCAAATAACAATGTACAACAATTAATTCTAGTTCATGTGATTCAAATAGCAGGGATTTTTAATGTTCAAATAAACCACACAAGATCAGAAAAATCTGAATTTACTTCAATGAAACAAGTATTTCCAAACCAGCAATAGTCCTATCTTAAATTTCAACACAGCATATTATCATGTGTGGATGTAAAGTGACAGCCAGCCTGCTTCTCTCTCCCTACAGAGCATGGTGGGCAGTGGTGCATGGCAGCGTGTTAACACTCAGGTCCCCATTCGATCTCCCCGTTATGCTGTCTTTGACCTGGCAGAGGGCAAACAGTATCAGTTCAGAGTTTTGTCTGCCAATATCTATGGAACCAGTGAGCCATCAGAGCCAACCGAAGTCATTGAGACTCAGCAGCTCAAAGGTCAGTTTTTGTCAATTTATTTACTGTTAAACAGATCAATTGATTGGCTACAAAAATGGATTGTATACACACTAAGCTCTTATTTTGTCTACAATGTGTTTCTTATATATTGTTTTTGTTTTGTTTTCATAAACTGGCATTTGTCCTGTCGTCAGGTGTGCCATCTGCTCCTGGTCAGGTGATTGCAACCACAGAAACAGACACCTCTGTCCTCATCCAGTGGGCTCCTCCAAAAGAACCCAATAACCTGATTGGCTATTACATCGACCAGTGTGTGAAGGGCTCCAAGGACTGGACCTCAGCCAATCACAAACCACACAAGAACACCAAGTATGTTTGAAATTGAATTAAAACATTGCTCTGCGTCCCTTCTGTTGTCCCTTTTACACTTTGTAAAAAATGATTGATTTATTGAATGTGTTTCTGCAGGTTTGTGGTTAGTGGTCTGACTACAGGAGAAACCTACATGTTCCGCGTTCAGGCTATCAATGAGATTGGTCTGAGTGATGAATCCCAGGAGTCTGCTCCTCTGAGCGTTAAAGCCGCCCTCAGTCAGTATTGGCACAATAATGGTTTTAATTCATTGATAAATGATATCCATCTTCTTCTTAATATTCTGTGCCAAACTGTGATCATTTTTGTCTGTTTTGTAGAACTGTTGTTGAACTTGTAGGCATTAAAATTCAGCCCTGCTCTTTCAGCCACTCCATCTGCTCCTTATGACGTCGCACTGCTGAACTGTGATGGAAACTCAATGGTTCTGAACTGGAAGAAGCCTCTACTCTCTGGAGGTACACCTATTAAGGAGTATTATGTGGACAAAAGACGCAGTGGAACAACCATGTGGAGGGAAATTAACATCCCACCACTCACAGAAAGACTGTATAAGGTAAAAAGCCAAAGCCAGTCTAGTTAACTAGATCTGCCAAATGCTCGTCCTCTACAGCATTCAGTTTTACATCACAAGTAATTCAGTCTGTGTAAGCTTGAAAGTTGTTTAGTTAGATATGACTGGCCTGCTGTTAACAATGATAGCATTTTATGGACAGGTGGAGGGCTTGACAGGGGGAGCAGTCTATCAGTTCCAGGTGTATGCAGCCAACCTGGCTGGCCTGGGACCAGCCTCCAAACACTCCGCTGACTTCACCTGTGACGCCTGGAATATGCCTGAGCCTGGTTAGTCAATCCTTTCTTCTGACTTATTCAGTCAACATCTATGAGAAACACTGAGCCTTGCACAAAAATACATCTACAACCCAAAAACTTAAGTCTGAGGGTTGAGTAAAGAATGTTTTCATTGAGATACTGACACAGACAGATGTAAAGGTCATCCTGTTTTTCTGTGTGTCCTTCAGGCCCTGCCTATGACCTGACTTTCTGTGAAGTGAGAGATAATTCACTGGTGGTTGAGTGGCAGAAACCTATCTACACTGGCTCTGGACCAATCACAGGATATCATGTAGAGTATGCTAAGAAGGGCTCTTCTGATTGGACTACAGCCAATGAGAAAGCTGTCAGTCATCGCTTCCTCAAGGTAAAAACATTTTCAATATAGGGTTGCAGTTATTTAGGTTAAGATATTTGAAGATTAACCAACATAATTTTCTTCCTTACTAGAATGCAGTGTTGATGCAGGAGTTAAATGGAGCATAACAAATGACTGCAACAATTTTTGCTTCATTTATGTTCTTTTTCAAACTCAGAATGGTGGAAGTTCCAAAGGTTTGGTTTGGATACCAATCTTATGTACCAGCACAAATACAAATTTTCTTTTGTAAAGAAATGCCCTAAGTTTTAAATTTTGTTTCCTGTTTTCAAAAATGGATTTCATCATTATTTTTTTAGCAGTTTAGTAGGTTCTGTTATGGCATTAATATTGTTGTAGTTATCAAATGCAATTTTTCTGTTCCTGCTTGTGTCATTTCATTCACCATGATATACAATGTAATGTAATGTATATAGTGGTAGAACACATTGAACTGTGAGACACTGCCATCTAGTGGCCAATGTTAACTGGTACTGGTTTGCAGCTACAGCTGACAAAAAAGCTGAAAATGTTAACCAGTTGTCTTGTTATTAAGAATGGGAATAGGATAAATTACTTGATGCTATGTGAGACACTGTCAATCAACAAATAAAAATTGTGTGGGATTGATGCAAAAAAAGCAAGAACTTTGATATGAAAATGATTGATGCCAAGTTAATATCACATTAAATTTTCCTCTTAAATTTGCCCAGCAGAGGTTTAGGGTAAACAACTCTGCTCTCCACCTTTTAACTCTGTTTTTTTTTTATGTTGTGTTTCCTAGGTTACAGGTCTGGAGGCGGGTGCTAGCTATGTGCTCAGAGTGCGTGGAGTCAATGCTGCAGGAGTGGGCATGGCCTCAATGCCCTCTGACCCTGTGACTGCCAAGGCTATTGAAGGTAGCAAATACTCATCGACTCTAGGAGATGATCAAAGTCATGCCCTCCTCACAAGATTCAGTTAAAAAAAAAAAGGGACTTGCAAAAACTTTATTTGATACAACGTAGTCAACACATGTCGTTACTGAGTTGAGATGATGAATTCAGTCTGAGAATGCTGGAGGTGGGAAGTGAAAACAGTTTGAAAACAATATACACTTATATATTTAAGTATTGAGAATCTCTTCTGTGCCTTTAAAATAAAAAACAAACCTGTGCTTGTTTGTCTGTCTGTTCAAGGTTCTCAGGAGGTGTCCTGCGGTGTGGATGAGAAGTCAGGTGACATTGTTCTGTCATTTGAGTCCTGCCTAATGAGCAAGGGCTCTAATTTTGTCTGGAAGAAGGATTACAAAGAAATCACAGATTTCTCTAAAGGAGTTGAGATAAAGACTGAAGGCAGCACGTAAGAACAGAGACACACAGTAAATATATGCATGCATATTTTAATTCCTTAAAAAGATGTGCAAATCTCTGCCTTTGTCCTTCTTTCTTTCCTTTGTCTTGCATCATAGATCCAAGCTGATCTTTAAGAATGCAGATAAAGAGGACTTTGGGACATACTCTGTTTCTGTCACCAACACAGCAGGAGTGTCATCCAGCTATACAATCACTACTGAAGGTAGGATTTACACATAGCTGTCTGTCTTTGGTAATTAACAGTGCAGTTCGACAATGGCTGTTAAAATCTACATAGTTTTAATACTCTAATAATCTATCCCCAAACTAAAACATGGAAGTTTTGATATTATAGTTATTTACAGCTTGGACTCACAGATTATCTAATCCTGCTGACAAGCATTCATTTAAAGTGACTCGATAATCCTTATTATCTAGCCTGCATTTACATTTCTAGACCACATTTACCTGAAAAATAATAATAAAAATATTTCAACATTGAAAAAAAGGATAGAAAAGGCCTGAAAGGCTTGTTAACCTTTTTAAAGCCTGATACCTCAAATATTAGCGGAAAAATTCTATTTTATTTGTAACTGATAATCCCCTGGAGGGCATTTTTATCATTTATCAGATTGTACACAAAATGTATTCAAGTAAATTGATCATGCCAATTAGACAGAGGTTTTATAAAACTGTGTATCAAATATGATACAAAAGGTTTTAAAGAGTTAAAAGCAAAACAAACAAACAAACAAACAAACAAACAAAACAAACAAAACAAACAAACAAACAAAAAAAAAGCTACCATAGACAGCAGAGTAGTTTTTCTTTTTAAGTGACTTGAAATGAGATGAAAGACATCTCAATGAAAATTTACTTGCCACATATTCATAGTTTTACTCAGAACAAGAAATTTGGACCTTGTTTTTCTACTTTGTATATTTTTCAAAAAGATTATTCTGAATTTCCAGGTGAACGTAGCTTATAGTAAGAAAAACAGGATATTTTGACTAAAATCAGACAAATGTACTTGCTAAGATTTGTGTTTTCACACTGTTACAACTGAAAAAACCTTAGGCAGTATGTAGGCTGAAATATGATGTAAGTAATGAGAGCATGGCTTAAAAAGCACACTTTCATATGGGCAACAATTTCACTACACATCTGATGAATACATCTTCACTTCTCCAAGCTCAGGGCACTCTGTGAGTGTGTGTTTTAAAGCCACGTCGACACGGCAAAGGGCTTTCTGTCATAGAATTACACAATACTTTTCCTGCTATTGCACCACTACGCTACCAGGCTATAATACGTTATTCAGCGCGCCTTTCACCGATTGCTTCCCATTTGGCCGGCAGATTTTTCTGCCTAGCCGGAAAAAAAAAAATAAACTCCCCGGATACAAAGCTTCATCTATTTCCTGTGGATCACAGGTGCTTGGGAAAGTTAAGTCAATTTAATAAGCTAACTCAAAATGCAGTTTCAGAACCGACCTTTGGGTCCAGTTTTAGGCTTTAAAGATTTATAATCTATTCACTTCAGTCTTTAAGTATTAGGGAAATATCTCTTCTTAAGAAACAAAGTTACTGTAGGGACTTCTGCAGCTCTAAATGCTGGTACTTTATGCACCAAATCAAAGCAGATGATAGAGTGGCAGGTATGTTTAAGGTGTTAAATTCATTTTAATGCTGTCTTTGTTCCCATGGCTGCATGAAATGAATAAGTTGTCTCTTTTGTTTCAGAGTTGGCAAAGATGCTAGCACTGAGCTATGATATCAGACACCCAAGTAGGTACCTCTGGCTGACTCTTTCCATCTCTCATAATCTCTCTCTTTGTCCCTTTTAATCTCTCCTCTCTTGTACTTTTTCTCTGCTGCCTCTTTAATCTGTCTCACCCACTCTCTCCGTTTCTCGCTTTCTCCCTTTTACGCCTCATTTTGCTTTGTTCTGACTTGCTTTGAACCCTCCAGATTTCTTTCTTCTTTTAGACGTACATTTCTCTTTTTATTTGATCCAAAAAAGGGTCTTACCTGCCTTTGCATCACCTGCCTAACCAATATTCATGTCTCCTGTTCGTTTGCCTCCTCTCCTTTTCCCGTCTCACCTCCAGTCATACCGCTGAAATCAGAGCTGGCCTATAAGATTTTGGAAAGAGGCAGAATGAGGTTCTGGCTGCAGGCTGAAGAGATTTCTCCCAAAG
Source organism: Cheilinus undulatus (assembly GCF_018320785.1). NCBI lineage: Eukaryota > Metazoa > Chordata > Actinopteri > Labriformes > Labridae > Cheilinus > Cheilinus undulatus. The sequence continues at coordinate 17,943,425 of NC_054865.1, forward strand.
TTACCTACAAATTCTTTGCCAACAACAAGGAACTGTCTGGGGCTGATGTAAGATACACTGTAGTTGAAAGCGTGGACAAAAAGAAAAATAGAAAAAAGATTTTCTGTCTTAAGTGGGAATAATTGTCTATCTGCCCTTGATTTACACTGTGCATGATTCAGCCAGCTGCATGTTGCAATATTAATTCTATAATCACAGTAAAAAAAACCCTGCCATTTTTACAAAGCTTTTCTTTTGAGCTTTTTTACAGTATTGCCTCTATTTTTCTGCAGCCAAACAAGATGGGTCATGATGTTGCTACAGGTATTATTGAGTTCATCATGGACCATTTCACTGTGGAAAATGAGGGAACATTTACCTGCCAGATCACAGATGGAGGCGGCAAAGCTCAGAGCTCCCTTGTTCTGATTGGAGATGGTAAGAGAGGCCAGGTTGAAATTCGTGTTATTATTATCCAAAATATCCCTATAAAATGGGCGAGTGATGCACAGACCCTGCCGGAAATTGCTGTAAAGTTTCTCCTAAGAGCAGTAAGCAATTGACAATAGGATGCTTATCCACCCCCACGTATAAGTGGCACTAAAATTCAATAGTAATTGAGGCGAGAATGAGAAAAGGGTACTTTTATTTTAATTGATTTGATAATTTTGACTTTTCTTTTTCATCTGTGCTAATCATTGGATAGCTAAAAGAGTATAGCCTGTTGGGAGATATGCTATATAGAGACTGGAAGTGCATACATACTGTAAATTAGAGTATGTATTTGGGAGAAGACTTACACTGTGTAAATAGTCCTACTTAGAAGAGACAAGGTTTTCTTAAATAAAGAGAAATAGTCAGTACAAGTAGTTAAATGTAAAGAAAGAAAAATTAAAAATAAGAAATTGTAAGCCAAATTTGCCTCGCCATAGTTCTGAAATCATCTAATAAGTCTAGCCACTGAAAGAAAACCGGACAGTAATGCCAAACTTTAACCAAGGTGAGTTAGTTAAGTCAGACTTACTTTAGCTCTGCAGTCTCTTTATAGAGCTATCATTTTTGCCTTAATCCAGGATTAATGATCAGCAAAAAAAGAGATATTTCATCAACAGCATAAAAAATAAGTGAATTGGTCTAAAATGTATGATGTACAACCCAATGTGAGAGTCAGTCATTACATTAACACTGAGTCTAGTATTCAGGACATGATCACAAGAGCACAGTCTCAGAGGGATTCCTGCTGTCTATAAGCAAACTTATACTCTTGTCCTTTCATAAGATTCCTAACCCTTATATTGTCTTTGGGTCAAAAATTAACCCGTCCTGGTCTGAATGTTTTTGATGTTTCTATTTTTATTTATTGTCTTGTGATAGTTTGATTTAGTGTTACTATACCAGTTGTTTGAGTGAATTTTTATTTTTTTTGTTTAAAGCTTTACTCTTTCATTTATCTAAACACATTCAAAGATAAATTTTGTTACTTTTAAGGCTTTGCTTTTATCTCTTGCAGACAAAAAATGTTATTCCAAGGATGAATTAAATTAGGTATCATAATAATAATCATGAAACTTGAATTTTATTTTTGATTAAGAAAACCCTTATTATAGATGTGTTCCAATAAAAGAGGCAGTACCCACTGATTATCTCCAGTCTTTTTGTACTATAAAGAGGGAAAAACATAGACATTAAAAAAGTTTGTGATGAATATGTGGTTATTTCTTCATGTATGGCAGATTTAAAATGTTTAAACTTTATAGAACTGCAAGACAAGTCATTTTCTGGACAAACGGCGTATACAGAAAATGAAGACAACGCAAGCTGAATTGAGAATTACTGCTAGCAGTCTTACCCTTGAAATTAGGAGAAACAATCTTGGCTTTTCTGCAAACAGTTGTTTTACTTTGTTACTGGTTAAATCTAGCAGAGTATTAGTGGGAACATTTTATCAAAACAAGCAAGATGTACACTCACCGGCCACTTTATTAGGTACACCTTGCTAGCACCAGGTTGGACCCCTTCTTGCCTTCAGAACATCTCATAGTTGCTGCAGATTTGTCGGCTGCACATCTATGACACAAATCTCCCATTTCACCACATCCCAAAGGTGCTCTACTGGATTGAGACCTGGTGACTGTGGAGGCCACTGGAGTATAATGAACTCATTGTTATGTTCAAGAAACCAGTTTGAGATGATTTGAGCTTTTTGACATGGTGCATTGTCCTGCTGGAAGTAGCCTCAAAAGATGAGTACACTGTGGTCATAAAGGGATGGACATGGTCAACAACAATACTCAGGTAGGCTGTGGTGTTTAAACAGTGCTCAGTTGGTACTAAGGGGCCCAAAGTGTGGAAAGAAATGATCATCCACATCGTTACACCACCACCAGCCTGAACCGTTGATACAAGGCAGAATGGATCCATGCTTTCATGCTCTTTACACCAAATTCTGAAAATCTGAATGTCGTTGAATGTTTTTTCAATCTTCTATCATCCAATTGTGGTGAACCTATGCGACTTGTAGCCTCAATTTCCTGTTCTTACCTGAACTGTGGTCTTCTGCTGTTGTTGTGCTTCAAGGTTCAAAAGCTGTTCATTCAGAGATGATATTCTGCATACCTTGGTTGTAACAAGTGGTTATTTGAGTTACTGTCGTCTTTCTATCATTTTGAACCAGTCTGCCCATTCTCCTCTGACCTTTTACATCAACCAGGCATTTTCATCCACACAACAGCGGCTCACTGGATATTTTCCCTTTATGGACCACTCTCTGTAAACTCTGGAGATGGTTGTGAAAATCCCAGTAGATCAGCAGTTTCTGAAAAACTCAGACCAGCCATCTGGCACTAACAACCATGCCATGTTCAAAGTCACTTAAATCCCCTTTCTTCCCCATTCTCATGTTTCGTTTGAACTTCAGCAAGTCCTCTTGTCTATATGCCTAAATGTATTGAGTTGCTGCCATGTGTTTGGCTGATTATTTATTTATATTAACAAATAAAATGGCCGGTGAGTGTAAATACCTTCAAGCAAAAATATTACTTTTCTATTAAAAAACATGCTTTACAAGATTTAATTTAGGTAAAATTTCACATTTTCCAGAAACAAGCCTTTTCGTGTTCTTAATCTTAATCTTAATCTTAATCTTCCCATGCAGTGTACTGCATCACTAAAGATGACATTATGAGAATATAACCAGTTTATTAATGTATAAAGTGTATCCCAAAAATTATAAATTATATATAACTGCAGCATCCATTTCTTACAGGTGACGATGGACCTTTAGGTTGCTAATCCCCTAAAAGAATCAATAGCGACTGCTGGCAATTCTTTGATCTTTTTATTATCCTCTGTTTATGTGTATTCATTTTTGTGTGTTTGTGTATGCAGCTTTCAAGGCAGCGCTGGCTGAGGCTGACTACCAGAGGAGAGAGTACATCAGAGTCAAGGAGGGTAGGAAAAACAAAACAGCATCCACTTTAAAGCTTGTATGAACTTTACACCACTTAGCTTGAGATTAGCACACCACTATGTTGCCATAGAGACAGCTAAATCTAATCAGTGAGTCTACATGAGAGAAAGAGACCAGCATCCCTTAAACTTAACAATAAAACTCAGAGGGATCCCATTATATAGATTACATGACAAAATCCAAATTTAGAAATGTTAAGAGCAGCTACTGTGGGTGCACATGAAGGTATCACAGTGTTATTTGCATTATTATACTTTAATTATGCACAATGTAACAGAGATTATACAATTGAAGCTCTTAAGTGGTTTATTTTGAGCTCATGTCCTTCCTTGACCTCTGTCTCCTCTGTTAATCTACAACAGGCCCCCACTTCAGTGAGTTCCTGTCACTTCAGGTCGGAGATGACTGCTCTGTCACTTTAGTCTGCAAGGTAAACATGGAAAAGCTCGATAGTTATTGAATATTTGCTCTCTAAACAAATAGGAGGCTGACTTCTGAGTAGAAGATTAGCTGTTCTATTGAAGCTGTGTGCAGGAGGCAGCGATGCTGTGTGATAATTTGTTCCAAATTGAAAATAATCAGAATGACACTGTCAGGGTTTTGTCTTCCCTTTGTTAGCATGAAGTATATAATTAAAGCAATTTTAAAATCAAAGTGTTGTGCATGTTCCTGGAGACAATCTGAAGCTATTCAATCTGTTTGTTGGCTTGGCTCAGAGAAGAGCTTTTTAGACTAATGTAGAGACAGAACAAACATATGGAGTGAATTTAGTGTTTGGATGTTATAAATGCACATAGACCGAATTCAAGCATCAATAACTTAAGAAAAAAGCTCTTCTTGTACTTGGTGTTTGTGCTGTGTATGAGAACAATGATTATTTTTTATATTCTGTAATTATCACTGCATACCATTGTTGTCCTCTTGAGATAAATTCAAAATTGCCAGAAAAGGTGAAAGTAAGTGCCTAAAGTAAAGACTTTAAGATATCTCCTGGTCTTAATAAACCGCTTCATAAATTTAACTTTACACATTTCACTGACTTGCTGTATACCATGCATTTTAAAACCCATTACAAGACGAAAATCCAATATTAATGATATTCATTTCAGGTTTCTTTAAGGTTGAACTGAAGTCAATTTTTCCAGGTGATATTACCCGCAGAACATCTTTAATGGATCTGTTACACTTGAACTGGTATATAGCCCCGGTTGCAATGAAAAGATAAGCTGCGACACATCTAAACTCAGGCTGATAAGTAACTTTTAAAGACTGATTGATAGTGGTGCTGCAAAAATGCACTTTTGGGGCCAGGTCCATTTCAGACTGTTGGGATTCAATGATTTATTAAATAAGTTACAAAAGACTCCAAAGCTGCTGTCTATCTTATTAATTGTAATTATGTTAAACATCTAAATTATCTTGGGGATTACTTTGTCATCACAGGTTGCTAACTTGAAGAAGGAATCAGCTTTCCACTGGTTCAAAGAAGACACAGAAATCATCCCTGATGTGAAGCCTGACCTGGGATCAGGAGTCTGCAAACTCCCAATCAAACTGGTAACTACACTTTAATTGTTTAATTCTTCTTAATACAAGATCAATGCATTGAGAGGAAAATAGGCAATAGGTGGCAGCACTGGTCAGTACTGCCATACGATGAAATGAAATGCAAAAAACAAAAACTTATGAAATCACATATGTCTTATCTGTTGCTTTTAATGTTTTGGACAATACATGTGTTTGCAACATTTCCCTCCTGAATCCAAAAAGCATGTTTCCTCAATGTATTAGCTAAAATACAGCCATGTGCACAAGTTTTAGGCATGTAGGTGTTAAGAACTTTTGCCCGGGCCTTCTCACCCCTGGTAATATGCTCATCAGTGACTGCCAGAGGCTTTCAGGCCCTTGGGACATCCACAGCTCAACCAGGGGCTTGTGAAAACCCCATATCCACCACTTACGCTGCCCTGAAGGTGTGGACTTAGTGAATTTTTACAACAGATTATTTTCCCATGTCCTTAGTAAAATGCAAGGACATCCAGAGCACAACCTGGGTTGCGTCAATCCTCCTTCCCACAGGATGGTGCCCTCATGCAAGTTACTCACCACATCTGCGCCATATTTCAGCCTCAAGTTTTGGCCCAAACATGCATAATAGTTCTGCACAGCACCATATATCTGAGGCAGAGCTGGGCAATATGGCCTTAAATTTATATCATATACAGTATGTATAATTTTTTGCCCTTTGCAATAAAAGTATCATATCACAGTTAAAAGAGATAATGAATTTAAATGCATATTCAAGTGTTAAAACCACCCTTCTCTTCCTGAAACTATCCTGTGATGGTGTAATCAAATAATATACTGCATGAGCACAAGATTTAAAAAAATGATTTTATAAGTCTCTTTGTCTTCACTTGTTTGTAACTGCACCTGTAATTTTAAGGTATATTTCTCTCCTGCCGTCAAGCTGCCACTGACAATGACACATTTCCTGATGAGAGTGTTCACAATAAAAGCACTAGAGCTAAATAACAAATGCAGACTTTTGCTTAGGACTTGTTACAAATAGCATCTTAACATTGCTTGAATCAGCCGTAGCAGAAGTGCAGGTGGATCTATGGAGCTACCGTGTTTGCAGCTTGTTCTTTGACCTTATTAAAAAGCCCCAGCCTGCTTCTTTGAATCGGCATGGACTTAAAACAAGCCAGTCATGAGTTTAAACACACTGTTTAACAGTTGATTGCTGCAACACTGGGCAAAAGTCAAACTAAGTGGATCCATTCAAGCTCACAGCTTGTGTAAAAGCCCCAGACAGCCCCACTGAATACCATGAAATCACATGCAATACTTTAATATCTACGCATACATGTGCACAGCAAGATGTAGTGTAGTGTAGTGTTATATTAACTGAAGGAAAGGAGGTATTTTTAAGGGATTTGGTTTGTTAGAAAAATGTTAGTATTTCTTGGAGGATCCAAAAACAAGAACACTGTGTTAAAAAAATAATCACATTGTGTTTAGATTTATAATTCAGCAAGTTCTTACTGCTTTTGTTCCATACAATGCTTATTTCCTTTTTTTCTTTTCCAGTTTTCACTGAAGACCGCAGGCATTTACAGGGCCACCATCAGTGATGACAGAGGAAAAGATATGAGCCAAATTGACATCTCTGGAAAAGGTAAACATTTGTTTTTATATAATTCATCTTAAAGGCTTATTACAGGAGAAGCTCGTTGACTCTGGCTGGCTGCTTGTCTAACTGAGCGAGAATATATTGGTTGATGAAAAGTAAAATCTGAAAAAGATGCTCATTAAAAAGTAGGAGACAGGGAAAAAAATACAGGATCCAGATTCATAAGCTGCACATGATACACTAATGAATTTTTAACAAACCCTCTAACCCCAACCTTGTTTTTCTGACTCCTGAGTAAAAATAGCTCTTGCCATGTGACAGCTTTTCACCTCCAGGATGTGTTTCTCCACAAAATAGCATGTGAAATTTCCTGGAAGAGTTTGTGTGAGTCTTAAGCTGATACTCTGCAGCTTTTCAAGATTGCACTTCAGTTTTATGGCAGAACTAAGAATTAATGTCATTTTTGTAAGTATCTTCTATCACCACTTTTATGTATATTTTGTGTGTGCTTTTATGCTGTTCTGCTTGTTGCAGTATCCTGTACAGCACTTTGGAGACTTTGTGTTGGTAAAATGTGCTATACAAATAAAGTTGGATTGGACTGGACCACTTTGAAACAGGTTTAATCAGATATTTATTCAAGTTAAAATACACAGCTTCCAATCCAGTTCTTGTCGCCCTCAGCTGACTGCCTTCTCCTTCCCCTTCCTCAGTGTGCTGACTAAGTCCAGCTGTTTATTGGACTGCTCTCCATTCAGATAATTTGCTTTAATATTAATCAGTTCTTATTAATTTCACACATTTTTTAATGAAAGTATTTTCTTCAGTTTGGAAAGTCAGGGTTTTTCTTGAATAAGTGTTAATTTCATCAATTAAAAATATGACTTTGAACTTAAATGTTCATCAACAGTCTGTTTTCCACAAGAAAGGAAAGACTATTTCTAGCTTAGATTAAATCTAGATATAAAGGAATGTGAGACATTTTTATTTTTATTGACTAAAACTAGACTAAAAGGTTTCTGACTTTTTGTGAACTAAACCTGGACTAAAACTGTTTCAATCAGGAGAGACTTATACAAGTTTAGCAATGATTTATTTTACAAGTTTAGAAATGTTTGGCAGTGTTTGGTATCATGAAACGTCTTTGGCGAATAGACCATCTTGATGTGTTAATGAACTTGAAGGGGTAGTGAGACCAACAGCAGGATAGAAAACACCCCTTTGAAGTCTAGACACTGGTGATGGAAGGAGAAGGATAATATAAGTAAGAGACCTGTGAGAAGAGAGGAATGGCCCAGACACTGATGAGATGTTTGGAGGAGCTGGACCTGGACACCAGTGAGATGGCTTGGAGATGCAGATGAAGGGATATAGCTAGATAGAGCTGAACCTGGACACCAATGAGATGCAATGGAGGTGGCTCGGGAGGACGAGGTTTGCAGCGATTGCACTGAAACAACTGACTGACTGTAGAGGAAAGAAAACAGATTTTAAAAGCTACAGGATGATTGGATTGAGAGAGGTCATGGCTGAAAGGGATTGGCTCAGAGTTTAAGTGAGAGGTCGCCCATATCAGCTGATGACTAGAGCAGGAAATGGTGCCTGAAAAGGGAGACACGTGAGTGAGTGATTTCTAATGAATGAAAGGACGAATGGAAATAAAACAGTCTTCCTGCTTACGCTTATGCTAAGCTTCATAAAGGTTATAAATGACTAAGATGTGACTACAACTGCAGGACATTTTAATCTAAAGACTAAGACTAATTGAAACTCTATCCCCTTCAGAAGACATTTCATGATTATGTGAAGTATCCCTTCCTTCATGTTTTGATGTTCACCTGACTGCAGCCATTTGTAGGTCTCTCGAGTCTGATGTGCAGTCCAGATTTGATTTGCTTTGCATGTATTTATTTTTCTGAACAAAGGAAACCTTATCATCAGATTGGCTTGCTTGTTGGTTCTCCTTTAGTTGTACTGATGTGACAAAACTCTGCCATCTGTCTTAAACAAGCAACCCTTCAGGGGATGAGACCACCTGTTTTCTTCCATGTTATATAGGGTTTCAAATGAAAACACATGTGAAAACCATGTCTGAGCCTATTAGTGACGCATAAACAAGCTAAAGGAAGCACTGACCTGTCAGTGTGAACACAGAGCTGAAAGCAAAAAAAAAAAAAAAACAGTAGAAGACTGACTTTGCTGTTTTTTAAAAAGTCATTGCTCAGCAATATAATCACATATGATATACTTGATATCTGCTATATTGATGTTTGAAATTTTACATTTTATTCTTTAAAGGTTAAGACAGCTCACAGATACAGCACCACTTATCTTCTTGCCTTTTCAGGATGCATTTGTTCCCACTAATGAACAGCAATATTAACTAATTTGTTTATCCATGTTTAATTTGTTAAAAACAGTTATTCCCCCATTAACTATGTAACCAGCAGAGCAGGAATTACATAAATTTCTTTTTAATCTGAACTTTTTACCACTGAACTTTGAGCGCAGCCACCAGAGGGCAGCATCGCCTCTTACCATGCTCATGGCTCTTCCCCTGACTTCATGTGTCTCTCTCTTCTTCTAGTCTTTGAGGATGCCATCAACAAGATCAGCCAGCTGGCTGGTGGGTATCTGCCTTCCTCACATACACACACAGACACCCACACACATGCACAGAGGTGAATACACAGACGTCGATATCTCACCAACAGACGTCCACATTTAAAACAGTCCTAAACATCACCCCTATCATCTGCTACCCACTGAAGGGACCAAGTCCAAATTGTCCAAAATTAAAACATGGGACATTCACACCACAGTGATAAGAGATTTAGATTCATCACCAGGCTGATATATTTCTGTTTTTAAATCCCTCTGCCTCACATGCACACACACACACTTATCAGCATGTGGCAGAAGTTGTCACGCTGGAAGCATTTGGCCATCATGCCATCATGTGGAGAAATCACTTTAAAATTCCACTGCGCCGTCACAGCGACAGCATGGAAGAGCATCTTACTCCTATTTTAAGAGACAGTCACTTGACAGCTCTGCAGCAACTGTTACAGCACAGGAGACGAGGGTTTATTACTGTGATAATGGGAAACCATGGTGATGTGACCAGGTGCATGACACACTTGTACACTTGTAATGTGCAGTGAGCAAAGTCCCTCACAGACATAGTAGACTGTGAAACCCCTTTTTAGACATAACAGGTTTAAAAGAAGTTATTAAAGCCTGTGATGTTTGAAGCGTTTTATTGAATGCAGAGTACAAACAGACTGCACTGTGCTTCATTTGGACAAGTCTGCTCTCAAAGCTGGATAAAGGTAGCATGAAAGGAAAGGTTTGAAATAAGAATTTTTATACTGAAATCAATATTGGAAATTGCTCCAGCTCCACCAGGTGTCTGTGAACATGAGATCTGATTCATTAGCCTTCCAAAATGTACTTGAATCTTCTTGAAAAAGTAGCCACAACAGGAATAGTACATTCTAAAGCATGTTTAAAAATTAGTCTGTCAACGTTGAGTTGTAAATCAGGATATGATTATGGTCCAGAATTAACACACAATTTTTCTTAAATTGCTTTAAGCAGGTGCCTTTTTGTCATTTTAGGTGCACCCCATTATATCTACCATAGCATTGCAGCAGCTCAATGCTACTCACTTTAGCAGCGTTCTGCTCTCACAGTGTTGGTAAATAAGGACTCCATTCAGGAATCAATGCATATTAAAACAGCTTTTTTATATATTTTTTGGGGCTTCTATGCCTTCCCTTAAAGAGGAGTACAGTGGATAGATTGGGAAATAGGGATTAGAGAGTGGGATGAGACACACAGGAAATAGCACAGAAGTGTTTGAATACAGAGCGAGTGGTCTTTAGAGATTAAATGTGTTTCTGCAATGGAGTGAAAACATAAATATTTGCAAAATTCATGATGATGGACAGGCTGTTTTTTCATGCTAAATATATTTTTGTTCTCAAATTCAATCAAGCTGCTTTCTTTTGGAAGTTTAATGGGTAGTTTTGACCCCTAGGGCAGAGAGGGCATACAGTGTTAAGACAACGCAAGGGTTATAAAAAGTGGTAAATGGAAAATGTAAATGCTGCGTGGACTTTAGCTTGTGTTGTGCTTTTTTAAGTCGTATGACTGCTCAAAGTTTTTCAGCCATTTCCCCATTCACTCCACATTCACACACATTGATGGTAAAGGCTGCTGTGTAAAATGGCAATCAGTATTAACTAATCTCATTCAAGATTCACTTTGTCATTTCACTTGGTATTTACATACACAGAATAGAAACAACATAATGTTTCTCATCAGTTTTCTTGCAGGGTATTTAAGAGACAGACGTAAATATTTAAATAGTAAATAGTGCATTTAAAATTAAAATAACTACTTAAAATTAAAATATCAGTTGGGCTAAAAGCAAAAAATCTCACAATAGAGCTAGAGCAAATATTCAGGCCCAAGCTCTCAGACCACATACTGTATATCTTTTTACATTCACATGCCACCAAAGCAGCAGTGGGAGCAATTTGGAGTTAAGTGACCTTTCCATGAATCACATTGACATGGGACTGTAGGAGGTGGGGACTGAACTGTCAAACATCTGTTTGAGAGATGACTGACTCTACCTACTAATCCACAACCACCCCATACTGCAAAACACAGTGCAGTTTTAACTGATTAATATTGTTCATATTTCTATCAGTTTTTGAAAGGTATCTTCACATCTTGAATATCCTCTTTTCCTTTTTTGTCCATGCCATTTTCTTTATAGGAGAAGTGTTTACAATTTGAATAACCCAATGAGTACCACTCACTCTATTAGTGATTTTCCAGTTACATAAAGTGGGCTGCAGAAAATTTTTAATTTAAATGAATTGACTTGAATCGACAACAGAGAGAAGGTACAACTTTCTTTGATTGATTCTGAACCTAAAATGAAAGTACATACTGCCACTCACCCAGCAGAGAGAGGCTGGGTTATCCAGGAGCACATAGAAAATATGTATCTGATTCTGATTTCAAATGTGTCCGCCTATACCTCTATCCCCTCCATCACCTCCTCCAGGAGCCAGTGCAGCTGAGCTGGTGATTCACTGCACAGCAACAGGCATTCAGCTGCAGTGTCACATGAAGTACTACACCTCAGAGATGAACATCGTCTGGAATCGTAGGTAAGGAATTATGTTTATTTCTGAATTAACACACTTACTACTATGAACAACCAAGGAGAGGAAGAACACAATAAGGGTGACGATAACTCCAGTATTTGTGGTCGAGGTGTTTTTTAAGCAGTAATAAGAGTATTCTTTAAGTCTTGTGATAAAAATGCTGACCACAAAGACATTATTTAGCTTTTCTCCTGAGTTAAAATGCCGGTAGTGGCAAAAACAATAAGCTGCCTAATAAAAGTTGTAATGGCCTTTGGCAAGTGTTTTCATTATACTGGTTATTGCAGTGAAATTGCACTGCTTTGTGACAAAATCACATCCCTATCATTTTCTATAAAGAAGTGAGTTTTTTCTGCACTTAAAAGCACTCTGTTGTACCCTAGAGATTAAAAAAATGTGAAGGGAGGGGGGCGTGGAGTGTGAGAGAAAGAAAAAAGACAAAGAAAATGAAGAGAGAAAAGAGAGAACGATGACAGGGTTGAGTGGAGAGTTTTGTGTCATTCAATTATTCAAAGAACAAAAATTATGGAAATTAAATTTTTAACCTCTCCATGTCCCTTTGGTGCTTGAATTTGTTAGAGAGAGAGAGAGCAAGAGAGAGAAATTGGTATCCCTATGTGTACCATTAAGCAGGCTTGTAAACATGAAGTATTACCACCTCTGGAGTGTCATGCTCACATTACAAACACACACAGAGTACATACAATAACCTCTGCTCTGCTCTTTTCTCCTCAGTGATGCTAAACTCCTCCACAGTGAGAAGATTGTGATTGGTGGAACCCCCGCTATGGCTACAATGGAGGTATTGTGTTGTCAAATATGGATTAAATGTGTGACACTAAGCAGGCAGAGGCGCTGCTTTCAACTGGTTTTGCTTAGAAGCCTTCACAGTGCCTCTCTAGAGGTAATATGAGGACAATGTATAAGCCCCTGCTTTAAGTTTTTGTCAATTTTGATGACGCTTATGGACAAAATGTTGCTTTGATGTTTTTCAGATTTTGCTGTGCACATGTATAAACATGTATAAACTAAATAAATCATGTATTACTCATCTTAAGATTATCAAGTGAAAAAAACAGCCTTTTTACAGGCAGTAAGGCTGTGTATGGTTTATCTCTTTGTTCAACACCATCACCTCTACAGCAGTTTCATACATTAAAGATAACTACATTCAGGTGCATTTCAAAAATTAGAATATCATGAAAAAGTTTTTTTTTCAGTGATTTAATTTGAGGAGTGATACTTCCACATATTCTAGATTCATCTCATACAAATTGATGGATTTCAATACTTTTTGTTTTAATCTTGATGGTTACAGCTTACAGAAATAAAAAAAAACACTGTCTCAGTATATTAGAATATCACAAAATACCAAAAAGAAAAGGATTTATAATACAGAAATGTTGATCTTCTGGAAAATTATGCTCATTTATGCACTCAGTACTTAGTTGAAGCTCCTTTTACACAAATTTCTACTAAAGCACTGGGGCATGGAGCCATCAGTCTGTGGCACTGCTGGTTGTTATGAAGCACAGGTTACTCTGATAGCAGCCTTCAGCTCATCTGTAATGTTGAGTCTGGTGTCTCTCATCTTCCTCTTGACAATACCCCATAGATACTCTGTGGGGTCCAGGTCAGGGCAGTTGGCTGGCCGATCAACCACAGTAATATCATGGTTAGCAAAGCAGTTTCTGGTAGTTTTGGCTTCAAGGTGGACAGGTACCAAGTCCTGCTGGAAAAGGAAATCAGGATGTCCATGAATTTTCTCAGCAGATAGAAGCATGAAGTGCTCTAAAATCTCCTGGTAGATGGCTGACAGTGTTGAATCTAAACTTGATAAAGAACAGTGGACCAACAGCAGTAGATGACATGGCACCCTTAAATCATCACTGACTGTGGAAACCAAAATCACTGGACTTAAAAAAACCTTGGGTTCTGAGCCTTTCAGATCTTCCTCCAAACTCTGGGACCTTGATTCCCCAATGAAATTAAAAATTCCGTTTCATCTGAAAAGGGGACTTTGTACCACTGAGCATCAGTCCAGATCTTTTCTTCTTAGCCCAGGTGAGACATTTGTAATGTTGTTTCTGGTTCAGAAGTAGCTTGAAATAAAGAACATAACACTTGTAGCTCATTTCCTGGACCCATCTGTGTGTGGTGGCTCTTGATCCACAGATTCCAGCCTCAGTCCACTCCATGTGAAGTTCCTCTAAGTTCTTGAATCTGCTTTGTTTGACAATTCTCTGAAGGCTGAGCTCATCCCTGTCACTTGTGCTCAATTTCTTATCACACTTTTCCATTCCAGTCAACTTTCCATGAATATTTTGATACAGCACTCTGAGAACAGCCTGCCTGTTGCAACCCAGCTCATTGGGGGAGAGAGAAGTAACATAAAACCAGTTGTAGTTGGTAAAAGACTTATTTATTACAAAAGTAAAATTGTGCTTATCAAAGGTGAGGCAAAATTAAAGGACGGCTGAGTGCTGCTCAACTAATAACCAAATAAAACAAAATCTGGACAAGTGTTTTAAAAATGAACTACATAACAAAACCTACACGCGAGTGTGTGCCTAAACTAAACTATTACCTAGCCCAGTGCATCAAAATGAGTGCCTCAACAAACAGAATTACAAAACAAGTTCTAAATATTAAACAGAATTCTAACAAAAGAGGCACAGTAGCGAGCTCAAACACAAAATAAAGCTGCATGCCAAATTCTGGCAGTCCAGGCCTTTAAAAGGGTTGAGCTGATTGTTGTTGTCCACTGATAGGCTGATTGGTTTGACTGGAGCTGCTCATTGATCAGCATCACCTTGTAGCAGCAGCACAGGTGGAAGGAATCAGCCTAAAGGATTACAGTCAGCAACACACCCAAACACACTCCAAAAGAAAGGCCAGTTACACACAATGAGAGGGGATAGGGCTGTGGCCATAACACTGCCCTTTCAGCAGTGACCTTCTGTGGCTAACCCTCCTTGTGAAGGGAGTCAGTGATTGCCTTCTGGACGAGAGTCAAGTCAGCAGTTTTCCCCATGATTTCAGTTGTGTGTGCTGAACCAGAGTGAGAGAATGAAGCCTCAGAAAACCTTTGCAACTTGGACTTTTCCACAATATTCTAGTATTTTGAGAAAGTGGGTTTTAGATTTTTGTGAGCTTAACTTTTTGAAGCAAATCAAATGAAAAAAAAAAAACTTTAACATGATATTCTAATTTTTGAGATCCACCTTTATATCAAAAGTGGTAGGTTATATAGCTGCTTGTTAAATCCTGATTTCTGTTTCATAATGAGTTAAAATATTTTCAAGCATTAAGACAACCAAATAGATAATAGTTCAATAAGAAGTGGAAACATTTAAAAAATGTTTTCAACTTTAAAAGTAAAGCTCCTATGAAGAGTTAAGAAACAGAACAAAATTAGCAACAGTTCCTATTTATCATCCAAAAAATCCCAGTATCAAACAGACTAACACATTTATAATTATACATTTTCAGGTTTTTTTTTCCCCCAGATGTCCAAAACTTGTGACATACAACAAAGTAAACCACTTGTACAAGGACAACAAACAAAGCAGACGAACAAATAAAAATAAAGCTCTGTATCCATGTGTTTCTATCTATACATTAATTCAAATTTCTTCAACCGCTGCTGGGGGTAAGATGCTGCTCAGATAGAGTCAGTTAGTGCACATTGCATAACCCTTTTATTTTACATTTTCCACAGCAAAGAAAGCCGATTATTGGGAGATTTTAAATACTGGAAGAAAACAGGATCAACTTTAACAATGCTACTTGTTTATGTGAGGGACAAATTAAGCTAGGAGATGAAGATAACACTTTGTCCATATGGGGCACTAAAATCAACAACACAGACTTCAGGTTTCTTAGACTAGCTTTATAAAACAGTGTGTCTGCCTTTCATGTATTTATTTTAACCAGAGAGCTTTATAATTCTCCTTTTATCGCTGTGTTTCAACCACAAATTAAAACCAAACTCTTCAAAAAGTGAACAATCTGAAAGACTGAAGTCACTGGGGATAAGTTTGTATTCATTGTTTTCACTGTAAACCTTTTTTTCCAATGTGAAGGTCATTGAGCCCACAGAGAAAGATAAAGGAACATACTCCATTGTGATCACTGACCCTGAAAACTCACACAAACGCTCACTGGACCTCAGCGGTGATGGTCAGTATTTACTCCCTCCTACTTTTTATATAAAGAGAACAGTAAGCCATTTGCTGCTTGTATCATCAGGCTTTTATCTATAGTGGTAGAGGCTTATCATTCGAATGCTTTTGTGGTCTGTAACATTTGCCGTTAAAGGTTTGCAGTTTGGTTTTTCATAGAAAATAATGCAGCTGCTGTCAGTTTGTGTTGACTCTGGTTACAATGGATCCCCGAGGACTGTGTTGCAGTGTTTCAATGCTGCATTTTTCCTCTTTAAACTCAGGAGCTCTGCCAGAACTAATAAATATCACCAAAATAAATACATTTTTTAAAGATGGTTCTTTCTGTGGCTAATCGTGTCAGACAAGCCATGGACACATTTTAAATGCATCTTCTTTTAAAACTTAGAAAGTTCAGTTTGAAAGAGTACTTTCTGGTTGTGGTGCTGATGATAGTGACAACAAAATTCTTTGTTTTATTTTGCAGTTTATGACAAGGCCTATGCGGAGTTCCAGAAACTCAAGTAAGACCAAAATCTTGTTTCTTCAGTCGTGACATGTGGTGCAATTTCTGTGGAACTTGCTACAATTAAACTGCTTCGGCAATTGCAAGTTTAATGTTTAATATCTCAGAGTAATTTTCATAATTTTCCATGATAACTTTCTGTTCATCTACTGAAAAGCATACTCTTTATCACTTCGTCGTAATGACCAGATTTGATATCATTTCCAAGAAATAAACCAGAATATTTAAATCCCAGCATCTTAATCTTTTGTTAACGAGGTCCCGATTAGAGACAAAAGTTAAGTAAAGCCTGCAGACCAGCTCAGAGAAACAACTTGAAATTCTTCACATGCAGCCTACCTTATATTCTGCATGATGCAAGCTTATCCAACACACTCCTAAAAAACAGTTTGAAGGATCAAATGTTCACGACACAATTAAGTTCAAGCTTTCACTGGATTGTGCTGATCCTCTTAGCCTCCACCCAAAGTCAAAACCTTGACTAATAATTATTCCTACTAATACTAACATTTTCTGTTGACTATCTCACCCATTTGATTTGATATTTTGTTTATTTTCTCTGCAGAATGTTTGCATTTAATGTACCTGTAAACACTATAAACCCTTTCAGAAAAAAGAGCTAAAATCTTACTAACTGGTCAAAATAACTTCAGAGCAGTTTCTTCTTTACCACAGTTTGTAACTTTGGAATATAAAAGAGGAGTGACTCAGGAATCCTTTGTGCTCACTATCTGAAAAAAGTCCAACATATTATCATTTGAAATAGAAATTAGTGTTAAAAATAGCAGCTGTCAGGTTGCACAGATACTTTCGGATCCTGTGGCTAATTGGGCAGCCATGAAAACTCCACATACTGAATTGTACAAATCCATTTAGAAAAAAAAAAAATCAATTGAAACCCTGAACACTAAACACTGCATGCAGAGTGGAAACCGTCCAAATCCCTCTTCTAATTAACATTCAAAGAGAGACATTTAAGCACAAGATTTTCCAAACACATTGGAACAAGTGACACCCTGTTGCCCTTTTTGATTGAGCATCAACATGCCAGGAGGAGAGCAGAGTTCCCCCTGCCATCTGGTCCTGTGGCTGACCTCTGCTCCTCTCATGCTGCTGCAACAGACCTCACCCAGTTATTACAAAGAAAAACCATTTTTTCCCATAGAAAAGATTCTGTTAAGTCCCTGACTGAACTACTGTGTAATGTGGTTTGGCTCTAAACCCAGAATGCCTTGTGGCAAACCATCTGACCACTGCCATGGACCCAAAAATGGAACAAATATTATGTGTGTGGTCAGTGAGCAGAGCCAGGTAGTGGAAACAGACCAGAAAACCAACCTGGCATTACAATACAGGGTTACAGTTGAAAATACTGGACTTATTATTTGCTGTTTTTTTTCATTATTATTCACTGTCCACTGTGCTTAATAATTTAAAGTTACACTTTTTGTTTATATTGTTTATGATATTTTGACTTATGATTATAATACTGCCTTTTGGCTGAATGTGAGATATTCATAACTTTCCTTTTCTGTGTCCTCCAGAGCTGAGGCCTATGCTGAGAAAAGTGAGTATAACTATAGTTCTTACTGCTTTGTTGTTTTTCTCTGTTGCTTTGGTACAACCTCAAAACATTTTAAAACTCTCAACAGTCAAGCTACAGTTTCCCCCAAAAACAACTCCCATATCAAGCCAAACATCTAAATAAATCTGTTGGAGATTGGAAACAAAATTTTTAATTAATGGTTCATAATAATAGTGAAGAGTAAGCCTTTGTTTTTTATACACTTGAGTCATATCCATGTAATTATAAAAAAAAAATGGACATAATCTTCATTTGAGTTATGAAATATGCAAATGCCCATAGTGAATTTGGGCCTGCAGGATAACCGGCTAACAAACATGAAGCAGTTACAGCAATTCAACCAGATCTTCAAGGAGACCCAACAGTATTACCAGCTATTCAGCATTCCCCCAGCTGCTTGAAGTGTCATCTTCATCAATAATTCTGGATAAAATATCTGTTTGCACTGACTGCAATCTAATCTAGACGAAAGTAAAGCCGAAGTATCAGCAACGGGTGCAGACCTTGTACTGGCGATGTGATTTGAAGCCAAGAAATGCACCGAAGGGGTCTGGCTAGTGCATCTGCAAAACTGTTGCCACGTCCTGTCTGCTAAATGAAGCAAACATTTAACCAGCCAGCTGAAATATAAGGATCCCACAGGTGGCTACATCAACAGCAGAACAGATTTCTGTGTTGGTTTGGAGAGAACACTTGCGTCTGTTTCAGACTGGCTGTGTGGTGACTGCGTAACAGCTGCATCACAGCTTGATTTTCATTTTTGTGTGCACATTAAGAGGTGAGAGCTCTCAGGCAGCCAGTGTGTGGCATCTCGTTGATATTTCACGCATCTAATACACAAGAGTCTTGAGAATAGAGGGCTTCTCTGTTTGTTGCTTGAGTCATGTGTGACAAGCCAAAATAGGCCTAGGTGATCTATCAAATGGAGGAGACAGTCATTTAAACTATACATCTTGAGTATGACCTGTTCTTATTCAATCTTTGTTTTCTATCCAACCGTATACGATTTTAATCATTCACACACATATTGTTGCACAAATAACCTCCATAATTCAGGGAATTGTTCAGAATTTCCTGGAGGAGGACCCCAGACCCCTCTCTGATTCTGTCTGACTCACTGTGATTTAATAATCTTGGTACTGTTGTCGAGTTCTCTCTCATCTGGGCTACCAGGTTGCCTTCTTAAAAAGCCTTGCAGCCTGCAGCCCATCCTACTTTTAACAGGCCTTCCCTGACAAAAAGTATTTTTCTGAATCAGCTCAGCACACCTATGATAAATATCAATATACTGCATATTGATTAAATAGAGGCATTAAATGTGCAAGAAATCAAATTTGAGTGCTTATACTTTTTGACATTTCGTAAACAGTTCATTAAATCAGAAAACTTAGTCCTGGTCCGGTGTACCAAGAAACCTTGTGCTTCTATTTTTTGACCGTTTATCGTGCAAAAAGTGGTATTAACTTTTTCTCAGTTCAGATCTTACAAAGTCTTAGATTTGATTTTTAAAAGCACCCTGTTATGTACAGTCTATGTCTATACAATACTATTTATAACATAAATGTGGTCCACATTATGAGATCTGGTTCTGATAGACTTTAAAATGATGGTCAGTTTGGCAACTGTAATAAAACCAATCTTTTCACTGCAGGCTCATATTTTTATTTACTAGATTATACTGTCTATCTTAAGTCGGCAAAGTACTGGCAAGATAGATACTATTACATCTATGAACTTCCCTGCATACTCCAGCACTAGTTTACACTCCAAAATTAAATGTTAAAATGTTCCTAATTCTGCTTGAAATTTCCAACATAGACTACTGGTCAGTGAGCCAATCCTCTGAAGCTCTGGAGTAAAATAAAGCCAGTGTATTAATACCACTCTAGTGACTCATTGAGGGTCACAGTGAAGTAGCATGTCTCCTTGATTGTGTAAAAACAGAGTGGTTCAAATGCTTTAATGTTTTGTCACAATGACATTGGATGTAACACTTGTGTGCTACATCTCCAGCTCCATATTAAAGAGTTTATCAGGCTTTGTCACTGAATATCTTCTTTGAAATACTTTTTTAGTAATGTTAATGCCTATAAGAAGATGATTTATTAGATATTTTAAAAAGTAGAGCTACTCAACCGAGCATAATGGTTTTTTACACTCAATTTTGAAGATGATAGTCCTTAGTCATTTTCTAAGTGACAAAAAATGCTAATTGTATCAAACAGCAGGAAATGCTCTTCAAAAAAAATAAAAAAAACCCCGAAAGTTTCAAAATCTTTTTAGTGATATAATTTACTTTAACTTTAGAGAAGTTCTGCATCAATATTTTGAGTAAAAGGACGGACTGATGACACTAACAATGTTGTGTTCCAGACCGTGGTCAGGTGGTTGGAGGACTGCCTGATGTGGTCACCATCATGGAGAAGAAGGTGAGTTTCTCTGTTCGAGTAGCACAGTGATTTTAGTCTCTGTTTGAATGTTTGTCTAAGAAGTCTTTCTCCATTTCTCCTGTAGACCCTGAGTTTGACATGTACAGTGTGTGGGGACCCCAAGCCTCAGGTTTCATGGCTGAAGAACGGATCAGAGGTTGAGCCTGACGATCAGGTAACAAACTTCTGTGAAGACAGTGCCATTATTTCTCTGCAATATTTTTTATACTTTAGATGATACAGAGTGCATTGTTACTGCATAGTACCAAAGCAATGAGGTTATGAAAGAAACACAGATACAAGGTCATATTTTCAACCCAAAGCTGCAGTGAATGAAGAAGGGGAATTAGCACAGTGATAGGTGATCAAATAGAGAACCAGTGCCAGTAAATAATAAACAAAGCCGTGATAGAGAGAAATTAGCACATTTTTCTAATTATTTCACAGCAATTGCACTCTAAAGAGCTTATAAACATGCCTACACTTCTGCATAGATGATATGGAAGGAGCAGGATTTGCTCAGACTGATGCTGAAGATGTGCTCTTTTATCCCCACCGCATCTCTACCCCGTCCTCTGACACAGCCTCTACACCACTATAACTGTTTCTGTGTCTCTTAAACATCTCACAAACATTCACACATTAACGTTGCTGACAGAAAGCTGTGGACAAAGACAGCAATGTCACCTTGTCTTCAGAAGTTAGCCCCAGCTACCACTGCATCTGCCTCTGCCTCTGGTCAAGATGAGATAACGCTCCATGCTGCATGGAAGACAATACAGCTGATCATGTGCCTTGTGTTTTAATGCGGGCCATATTGCATTGTATTTTAAAAAGTTGCTGTGGGCCAAATGACAACATTCATAAACATTTATAAAGCCTTCTTCATTTGAATGACAGGGGTCATGCCAGTCTTATGCATACCCCTTCAAATAAAGTTGTACCAGAAGCAAATATTTACAACTGATATATTGGTTGTAAATTTCAGCCAAAATTGTCATATCTGCTGATTCTGATAAATATTTTTAAGCTAGTATCTGCTCTCATACTGATACCATGCTGATAGTATCCTGCATCCCTAATTATTGTATCAAAATTCAATATTTTTGTATTTCCATATCCCATATTTGTCTGGTTCCTTCTGGTTTTGGTTCCTCCTACACAGTGACGGCTGAAGCCTTTATTATTTCCTCTCCAAACTCTCCCCTCTCTCCTTTCCTACTCATGATTAATGACCTTATTAATCTGACCCTGATGCTACATGGTATATTTATTTACTTGTTTTGTGATACTAAAGACTTTCCAGACTCTGTGCATGTCTACTGGCTTCTGTTGTGTTAATTCCCAAATGCTTCGGCTGTTTTAACAATTTGCATACTTTGGATATGGGCAGAATCCTAAGGAGCAACTTGAAGTATATTCTGTCAAAATGCTATGCACAGCCATGGCTACAGTAATGGTTTTAATATAAAAGTCAGAGAAGAACAGATTTTACCTTTTAAATAATGCACACACTCATATTAAGCTGTGGAAAATACTTTTGTTATATTTGACTGTGAAAAGCAGGAAATACTGAGGCAACTATCACGGTGGTGATACACAAGCTATTGTATGCTTCATTTAAGTTTTAATTAGTACTCAAACTTAATTAAGTGGATCCCGAATGACACAGTTAAGTTCCTCATTGGAAACTGACTGATTGCACTGCTGGAAGTCTCCATGCAGCCTCCATATATACTACTCTAATGATCAGGGTAAAGAGAAACTAAAGGCCTCTTTGAGATCTTGTTCAGACTTTATCACCATCTACAATTCCTCACAGGAGAGATCTTTGTCCGTTAGGTGAGGTCAGTACTATCAGCATACTCCCGGTCCAGTAATGCAACATATCTTCCTCTCATAACTCACTGACCCACTTGCCAGCCAATGTAAGCCTACAGTCTTTCCCAAGTCAGTGACAGCTCTTTCAAGAGCTTCAGCGTCCTGCAGCTAGTCGCAGCTTTGAAGATTGAAGCCTGAGAAACTGGGGTCCAGGTGGAATATGTTTTGAGGTTTGCCCTCTCTTTTATTCATCCCCTCACCTGCTAATAATCTGTCGAAAACAAGAACAGACGTCCTTGGTGATGTGTTTCCCAAACCGCGGGAGTGCTTCTCCCCTCTCAAAGCTAGCAGAGAGGCTACTGAAGATATAAGAGGAAAAACAGAGGAAAAATGCCACAACACAGAAGACAGAAGAGTGGCTGGTATTCTTGAAGCATACCTGAATCAAGTTATTATACAGCTATCTTTTCAAAAAAATTGGAACATGGAGTAAAAACGTTAATAAAAATGCAATGAGTCGTGCAACATTAAAAATTCTGTTGAAGCAACAATTTAAGGATACTGCTTATAACACAAAACACTGTATTAGATTTCTCCATAGTCTCCTGAATTCCCAAATGGAAGAAGTTTGGCACAACCAGGACTCTTCCAAGAGCTGGTCACTCAGCCAAACTTAGCGATCTGGGGGCAAGGTCTTTAGCAAGAGAGGTGACTGAGTTCTAGAGATCCTGTGTGGAGGAGGGACAAGGTTTTAGGACCATCACTGCAGCCCTCCACCAATCTGGGCTTTATGGCAGAGTGGCTAGATGGAAGCCTCTCCTAAGTGTGAAACACATGGATTTTTTTTTTTTTCTTCAATTCGAGCAGGGTTTCATGTGTTTTGCACTGGGGAGTCTGCATAAATCCAAGATTGGTGCAGGCAGTTCCTTTGACCTTGTAGCTTGTTTTTTGTTCTGATATACATTGTCAGGCCTTCTATTTGATAATAAAAAGTATTTTTTTTACTGTAGCATCAGCCTGCAACATAAAATTGAAAACAGTGAAGGGTGTTTGAATAGTTTCTGAATGCCCTGTATTTTAAAACACTACATCCTGGAAGGGAAAGTACAAGCACGACTCGTCACTATTAGACATGTTTTCCCAGGTCATCTAGAAGAATGCTGCTATTATTTTTTCTGAAACACAGAAAATAACCACATTTAGTGTTGTCAAGAAATATATTAGTTTTGATTAATCAGTTGCAGAAAGAAATAATGAGTCAAATTGAAAAAAGAAAACAAAATCATTAACACAAATGAGTTACTCCCAAATGTCATTGTCAATGACCAAGTAGCTGTCCACGGCAGCCTTCCAAACCTAATGTGAATATCTGATGAGAACTGTCTGGTCTTTTATTTTATTTATTGAGAGCATGAAAATTGAAAATGTTATAAGGCTAAAACTCAATTGAAAGAAGAACAATGCCGCCATATGACATCTCAGCCTTATGAAATTTAAACCCATAGTTTTAGGGAAGACAATCAGGGAAAAGTTTCTGTAACATAGGTCGAGATGAATATAATCCAAAAGATGTGAAAAGAAGAGCAGTCCAGCCTTAGGCATCACTACCCAGACTGTACTGCACAGAAATGTTTACCTACATGTGAATGTATTTTTAAATTTACTCGAAAATGTGGTAACCTAGTGTGATTCTCTATACCATATATATAAAATAGACACTGATGTTGATTTAATGAAGTAGTAGTAGTAGTTGAAGTACCCTTATCTGTGAGAACATGCAAAATATAACATTTGTAACATGGCACATAGTGTTATACATGCATAAATGCATCCAAGACCCAATAACATGTTAATTAGAAAAGGTTGATCATTAGTGGATATGACTTCCTGTTTCTGTTTGATTTTCATGGAAGCTTTTAAATTCTCATAATCAAAATCAAGTGCTTTTCTTAATAGGATTGTAATTATCCTGCTACAAGTGGCACTCCATAAAACTACTGATGCCCAGACCTTGCATTGAGTGGGCAGGTACAAGAGAGGGGGATTCAAACACTGCAAATACTGACACCACTCACATGGAACAATTCAGGATACTCTTGGGAAGGGAGACAAAGGTGTGCTTATCTTTAGGGCTTTCTCATCACGTTCTGTGGTCTCAACATGTGTTGATTGAATATGACTTTATTGGTCATTTTCTGGTCGCGCTAACAGGACTGAGCCGAGTAAAGGAGACAGTAGAGCTGATTAGATCATTAGTCCTCATGTCCATCAGGCTCATCTCATAGCGCTCAGTTTCTGCTTAAGGTGTTTAAAGCTGCTGCTCTGAGTTCAAGATAAATCCCTTTTTTTTTTTTTAAACAACTCTTCAAGTGACAGGCTTTTTAATGTTAAATCATGCTAAAAATCCCTGGGCTGCTTCCCTCACTTCTGATACCTTTTGATTTCATGTTTCAGTACGTGGTCTCCCTGGACCAGGGCAAGTTTGCCAGCCTGACGATCAAAGGTGTTTCCATGGAGGATTCTGGCAGATATACCATGATTGTCCAGAACAAATACGGAGGGGAGTCTGTGGATATAGTGGTGAGTGTCCCTGCTGTGTACCACAAATTACTGGATTTACTCAGAGCCATGAAATGTTTCCGACCATCTGCGGCACAAATCTTCTCTTTCATGGGGGCTCGACAGTGAGATGTGTTTGTGATGACACTTGTGTGTAACTTAGAGCTGCCATGGAGCTCATATTTGACATTGGGATGTTTAGCCAACCATGGTTACTTCAGTTTTTTTTTATTCATTCCTTATGATGGACGTTTTTTTACCTAAGAAAAAAATGATGCATAAAAGTACTCTTCAGCATTTGCATTGAAGGCATAACCAGGTCATTCTATCCTACTGCCGGTGTTTCAGAAGACATTTTGTCTAGTTTTTTAGATTAAATTTTATAAATTACATGTTTAACCAACAGCTACTTGAGTGGTAGAGCTTAAGCACCTAAAACATACAAATTATAAGTAAAATTTCACAAAAGACTGAGGAAGTTTCCACCCTGTTGAGGACATGTACTTATGAGGACAAAATTATCAGCCCCCCCCTATGAAATATTCAGTTGACTATGTTTGGAGAAAGACACTCGTAGAACCCAAAGAGCACCGTCCCCACAGCATGGCGAGGTGAGTATTATGCTCTGGAGACGCTGCAGTACATCTGGAACTGGGAATCTCAAAGGAAGGAATCAGAAGGAAATGTGAAGATTTCAAAAGAAAACCTCAATCAGTCAGCAGCCAAACTTACTCTGTGTCGTTGCTTTGTCTTCTGACAACCAAAAACACCTGCGGCTCCCGGTGAAGAACTACCTCCAGAAGACCAAAGTGAACGTTATTGACCAGCCTGCACAAGGCCTTGACTTGAATCCTGTTTATAATCTGTGGGGGGGAACTGAAGACCAAGGTCCATGCCAGAAGACCATCAAATCTGGAGGAGCTTTAGAGATTGGCCGAAGAAGAATGGACTGGGATTCCTCAGAAGATGAGTCTGAGACTTGATGAAAACTACACCAAACAACTGCAGGCTGTTATCCAGCAAAAAGAGACACAACTGACTATAAACATCAGGAGAGGCCAACAATTAAGACCCTGGTAGTTTTTGATTTTTGTGAAATAAATTTGTTTCTGTGTGTAAAGTAAAACAATGTAAGCATCTAAAATACAACTAGGATGTATGGAAAAGCCGTGTTTAAAGTACCTTGCTCTGTTCAAAAGCACTTGAGGAGTATTACAGAAATTTTCAGAGGAGGGCTAATAATTTTGTGCTCAACTGTATGTAACAGAGCCAACATTTTTACAACAAATTAGCAAATGCTTTGTCAAAGAGAAGAGTTGTGTTAGCTAGCTTTACATAGATAAACAATATTTTAATAAAGATATTGAACATTTTGTAATTTTTGAAAAATGTATACTTCAGTCACAATTAAGCCTAACAGTGTGGAAGTAGAAGAGTAGGACATAACAGCATAAAATTCTATAAAAAGGAAGACAGAAAGTTGGTTCTCACCTAACTTTTCTCCTCAAAACTCCCCTAAAGTGATGTCATGTCCTGAAACAGGATTCATGGGAATTAAAGGGGATTTTGTCAAGTAGGTAAATGAACACAAAATAACAGGGTGAAACTTGATTTTTGGGACAGTTAAATATTGAAAAAAACATATAATAAGAATTATTTCTATTAATGTTTATTTATAATTAGAGAGACAGTAGACCCTGAGCTGTACAAAAATAAAGCCATTTATCAGTGTATTTCTTATAATATTGCAAAAGTGTCTCATTGAAACTAAAAAAATGTTCTGGAGACACCATAAAAATGAGTAGGATATTGAAAATAACCACATTGCATTAATTGTTGTGTTTCTCACCCTTACCCCTTTTCAGGTTAGCGTGTATCGCCATGGAGAGAAAATTCCCGAGGCCAAACCAACTTTGACCCCTAAAACAATCATCCCGCCCAAACTCCCCATTGAGATGCCTCAGCCCAAGGCCCAGCCTGCTCCCAGCCCTGCCCCCACCTCTCCAAGCCCCGCTCCTCCCAAGGCTGCACCAGGAAGAGGAGTGAAGAGCCCCACTCCAACCAGGAGGAAGTAGAAAGCAAAACAGACATAAGTGAGAAACAGACGTGTTAAGACTCACGTAGTCCACAATCTGTTATTGCTGCTCTCCACTTGGAAAAAGAAATTGAGTGAATGAACTCGGTGTTGAATTAGTAAGTCAAGAAAGCCCTGATAGCTAAAATAACAACTGTAATAGTAAAAAAATAATAGAAAAATGAATCACTGTCATTTAATTATATGAAGAAAAAAAGCCCAAAAAGCATGAAAATAAAATAAAAGACTAGTTCATATCAGGAAATGGCTTAATTAGAAATAAATTGAAATGAACTGAACTGAATCTTAAATAAAGCCAAAAACCTGATAAAAACTATCACAGCAAAATTAAAGAAATGTGTTTAAATTCAATGATGCACTGCAAGTGAAGCAGAACAATTGAATGTGTCGTATTCATGGAAAGTGCTGTGTACACATTCAAGGAAATGTGATGTGTGTCTGGCTAAAATAAAGGTATAAAACCAGAGGCTGATTTATGAACAGCATTTTTCAATGTCTCTGAACATTTCACAACACAAGCATAACATAAAACATAATACTTTAGGTGCAAAAACTTTGCTAACCTCTCATAAGGAAAAATAAATCAAAATTTTAACTTATATTCTATATGGTGTGCAACATTTGTGAAGATGCCAAGATTTTCTCATTCAACTCTCACGCTCTCACCACCACCACCCTTTGAAGACCGGGCCAAGCCAAGTCGTGACTCTGGAGCGAGGTGGGCCATTGAGGGAGGGGCGGCTCTGCATATGATCAATGGCTTGGCTCTGACACTGTTCCCAGGTGCCCTTTTACATGAAGGACTTTAATCATACAATGCAAAAACTTATTTCTTACCAAGTGTTTGACTAATTTGTGGACAACAACATTTAATATGGGCCACATCGATCTGACCGGTCCAGATAACATCTCATTTCAACACATGACCACCAAAAATAATTCCAGTGTTGCCTGTAGTAAGTTTTAAAAGGTTGCCAGTGCAGGGGGAAAATTTGTCACATTAGGGTCTAATAAGAGAAACTGAAGTAAATTGTGCTCATGAAATTTCTTCAAGCAAAATTTGCTTACTGCTCTGGCAGCCACTTTTTCTCATTACAAGCAATTTAAAACTTCTTTTTGTCTCTAGTATTGCCAAGTGCTTTTGCAATATAACACCAGTTTGCTTGGTGTTATTCGGCAAAACAAACAAAAAAGTAAATTGAAATTGTATAAGACTAACAGTATGATTCATACTGTCTATATGAAACAAAATATAAAAACATTGTTTATAAAAGGTGCAATGATAATGAAATAAGATGCAGACTGCAGGTGAACTCGGCTTATAGAGCAGTGAAAAAAGTATTTTCCTGCTCCCTGATTCTTGATCATTTTCGCATTTTTGTCACACTTAAATGATTCAGATCATCAAACAAATTTTAATACCACTAAACTGACCTGGCCCTATCATTAGGGCGCTGGCAGCGCTTATTTTTAATCCATAATCAATGTAGTCCATGCATTCTGAGCACTCCACGCCCTCAGCGCCAGCTGTTTTTGCTTAAAGTGCTCTCTGTTAAAAACGATTTGAATTTTGGAACAGCACTGCACTTGTCAATGCCACTTCTCCCTCACTTTAAATCACAATTTAAATTAAGAAGGGGTGGGACTTCTGACAGTAGCGGGAGAGAAACCAATCTGACTTGTCTTTTTTTTCTAGGATAATTTTTAGGTCTGCAGCTGCTGCCTGTGTCAGGACAGTATTCATTACACTGCATCTTCTCTGCATATTTCCTTAAAACTTAGAGATATGAAGCACATAGAGAAATTCTAAAACAACATTACAGTTTCTACTGATTCATTCTTTGGAACCCAGAAACAATGAATGCTGGTGGGAAGTGCTCTGGAAATAAGGTTATAGGTGCAGCCAGTGCTAACAAAGCCAGCAGTTTATACACTGGCCTTTAACTCTGATTTTACCCATGTTTTCTCAGCTGATGTCTGTCTCACCAACCTCCAGCCTCTTCATGTGCTGGGAAACCCATCCTTATCAAGAGATCCAGATCATTTGGCCCAGCTCAGTACAGCTGGTAGTTTAGCTCCCAAATGGCCCTTCATTTGGTACCAGTTAGGTTTTTTAAATGTTGATTGAATAATGATAAAGGATGGGGGAAAGGAAACTGGCACTCAAATGGGAGCTAGTTACCACGGCTAATATAAAGAGCTATTTCAAGGCACAGGCTCATCTTTAAAGGCTTGCTTACCCCACAAGGTTATTTTCGGCTGATAGTCTATCACTGTTTCAGTTAAAAGCATGTTTGTGACAAACCAGGGATTTTTTTTTGTATGTTAAAGAAGCTAGCTTTTTAGCTCAATACAATACTCCTTTAGACTCCTGTCTCCAGCTGACCAGACGATGCAAGGAGGTCTGCAGGACTGAGTATTTGTGGTATTGATCATCTCTATCCCTGGTAAATTAGTAAAACTGTGGTAAAAATCACTTTTTGGCGAAGTGTACGGATCATATTCAATGCATATGGAAATTTGGGATGATAACTGCAGCGTAGAGATACATTTAAACTGTGACGTTCTGTCATTCATTACTGATTGCTGTCCCCCAGACACCCAATAGACATCCAGGTTCACGTGGTTGCACACAACCAATCAAAACAACACTGCAAAGAGGAATGGGCCAAAATTCCTCCATAGGGGGCTACTACTTTTTCATA
This sequence comes from Cheilinus undulatus, assembly GCF_018320785.1. NCBI lineage: Eukaryota > Metazoa > Chordata > Actinopteri > Labriformes > Labridae > Cheilinus > Cheilinus undulatus. Next base: position 17,973,078 of record NC_054865.1, read on the forward strand.
TGGAGCCAGGCAGGTTTGGATGACTTTTTTCTCTTAATTAATTCAATCTTTGTTTAAAAACTGAATTTTATATTTACTCAGGTTATCTTTGTCTAATAATAAAATTTCCTGGATGATATGAAACATTTAAATGTGACAAATATGCATAAAAAAATCAGGAAGGAGCATACTTGTTTTGATTTCTGACTTGAAATTACACAGACACTTGGTAAGATATGAGTTACATATTTAGAAAATATCACCACTTACGGGGTTGTTGATGTACAAAAGCAGGGCAGACTACAAATCAGTGCTGACGCCAACAATGGTAGAGTTTACACTTGTCCCCTCTTCGGTAATTGTGCCAACTTTCAGGAACATGTCATGCTGGTACACAGAGAAATAGCTTGTGAATACAAATAGTTATGCTCACACCTATAAATGCAAATATATTCCACAGTCCTCCTTAACATCTCCATGGTGAGATGTTTCATAAGATCAGCTTGCAGTGAATCACCACTTAGTAAACCAGAGCCACGGAGCAGCAGAGTCACACCAACACTGCTGCTGCTGACAACTGTCAGAGATGAATCCTGCAACTTTAAGCACCAGCATATTTGGGAGAAATCTATATGCACTCTAGCTTCCAGCTAAATATCAATTATGCACAGTTCTCCTGATCATCAGCCAAAAGCAGATATATACACATAGATCTGAGCAGCGGGTCAGGTGGAAAGTGCAGGAAGAAGAAGGACCCTGATGAAAAGATGGCTGATGAGATTTGTGCTTCATTAAAGCTGATGAAGCAGATGGTGAGAAAGAGAAGAGAGAGGGTAAATTTGTTGTTTCTGTTTGCTGTTGCTAATAAAAGAAAGAGATTACACTTTGCTGAGCCGGTTTATTCATTCTGTCGGAGAGAAAGAGAGCGAGAAAAGAGAGACGGATGGTGAGAATGAGAAAAGCAGGATAATGGAGAGGCTGGAAGAGAAGGAGGGAAGTGAGACTGCGAGGTTGCAATTGTTTGGTGTTACTTTCTGTCGCTGATGTGTCTCCTCGGCAGGGGGAGACGAGCCTTGTCATGCCTGCTAACAAGGGGAGAATGAGTTTGGTGATTGAATGAAACAGAGGGGAGATACAGTACGAAGAGAAAGACAAGTCTCATCATGTCGTGTGTTTAAAGGAAACATACTGAGACAAAGTGTAGATGTGAGATGAATGCAGATAATTCAGTGTTGCGTGGCAATAAAGGACTTCTGAAGTGTGACAGAGAAAGACAGGCAGAGGGTGAGACTAGAGAGAGAGAGATCTGAATCATTTTGATGTTTCGCTGATCATCTGCTGTGAGATCATTTTCCTGACTTTTTAATTAATTTTCACATTTTTAATCAACATAATTACTGAGAATCTCTGACGCTACCATGACAACCAACTTTTAATTTCAATAAACTTGAGGAAAGGACTTGTGTCTGGGAAGCCTGCACTCTCACAGACACAAATAGATGCAACATACAGATGCACAACCTCATGCACATGCACAGGCATACATATCAACACACATATATAGACAGCTGCTTTCTAAATGGAATAGCTAGCCAGTACTGATAGCATGAAATTGTGTTTCCAAATATAACACCGTGTCATTGGAGTGTGTGAGTGTGAGTGTGTTGAAAACAAGAGTATAGAATAAGGACCGGTCCACTTTCCTCCACATGGGGGCACTATGGTAGCATGCACGCACACTTGAGTACTTTACTCACTTTTAGCCACATGCACGCACGCACAAACGCACACACATACGGATAGACAGGCCTGTCCTAATTAAAGCAGCGCTGTTCAAACAATGAGATAAACTCAGAGCAGAGACATTTTGTGGGTGTGCACTGACACATCCACATTTTAAAATATTGCCATTACACACATTTAAGCAATGCATGCACACACATTTTTTAATTTGCAATTTGCATTGTGGGGGTAAATGCCGACAATTATTGTGATGATGATACTGATTACTGCTGATTTTTTGCCTCAAAGAAAGAGAGGAGGAGAGATACGAGGGGCACTAAGGCGAAAAGAGAGAGAGGAAACTAATAAAGGGCAGAACGAGGAAAACAAGCAGCAAGCCAGCTTGTCGTAGTGTTCCAGCACCGATGATCACATCTTTACTTTACCGTGAGAGGAAGGACAGCTATAGGAGAAGAGGAAAAGGAGGGGAGAATAATTCAGAAAGTTAAGAAAGATGGCAGGGAGGGAGTGACAAGAAGAGGTGTTGGAACAAAACAAGTAGAGGGGAAAGAGGAAGGGAAAAGTGTAGTAGCAAGTTTTAAATTCTGAACTCATTTTGGAAGCGTCTTGCATCAGATTCCCATTGTTGGCTCTCACCTTTTCTCGACTTGTGCTCATAGTATCCCCAGGACAATCAGGCAGAAGCAAGGTGTTCTAACTGAAATTAACCTTCCTGTTTCACCTCTCACACCAATCAGGAAATCAAATACTGGATCTCGAATATGAAGTCTGGCATGTTGAAGACAGCTGCTTCGTGTCTGCTCACTGATCAAAGAGGGGGAATATGAGTGTGTAAACCTCTAACTCTGCCACATAATCCTGCCTGACCATCAGCACCGTCTAACCCCCCGACAAGGATTTCCCTCCAGACTGGCGGCACATCTAAAGCAAATCAACCCAGTAATCCTCCGCTGTGCCCTCACCTTTACTACGGCAATGTTTGCTCAGTGCAATTCAAATAAAGTAATAGAGGCAATATGATGTAAATCTGATCCCAGGTGGAGAAAAGGACTGTGGACAAGTGGAAACCACAAGGACTGAAAGAAAGGAGGCAGGTCAAAACTCTAGTTCCTTGAGCAGCCACTCATGATATCTAACTTTACAACAGAATCCTACATGTTTACAACCTGGTAGTGATGGAGGGGATGCAGCCTCTTAAAGCACTGAGTCTTCCTTTTCATTTGTGCCCTAAAGGGAAAAAATGAGAAAATAAAACAGTGAAAGATTACATGCTTTGAGGTTTCATTCTTATGAAACTCGATGACATGATGAAATCACAGCACTCATAAAATAGTTGGACCAAAATACTAGCACAACACCTCAATAGGTCCAAAATGTCTGGCTGAAAAATATGCCAATTACCAAATACGTAAATAGTGAGTAATTACATCAAAAAAATGTGCTACACAGAACATATGTTACAAAATTCCTTTCATGTAAACTCAAAATAATTCTACAAAGACCAATTTTCAGTTAGGTCCCAGGGTTGTTTATCTTTTATTTTATTATATTATAAATCCCTTTTTTACCTGCTTGAATAAATCCTCACTTTATCGTTTACAATTGGTTCAAAATGCTGCAGCAAGACTGCTAACTAGGTCCAGCAGGACGAACTCACATCACTCCCATTTTATATTCCTTACAATGGCTTCTGATTAATTTCTGAATTCAATTTAAAATCCCTGTTCTTGTTTATAAAGCCCTGCATGGACAGGCACCTGATTATATCTTAGACCTGCTCCATCCCTAGTTCCCCTGTATATTTCTCAGGTCTAATGACCAGGGATTCCTTGTGGTCCCTCAGGTTTGTTTTAAAACTAAAAGGGATCGTGCTTTTCAACCAACTCTTTGGAACTCTCTTCCATTTCAGTTACGATCAGATGCTTTCAAAAAGGAGCTTGAGACTCATCTTTTAAGACTGGCTTTTGAACATCTGAATCACTGATTTGGTCATTTGCAACTTTTCCATGTTTCATATTTTAATTCCTTGTTGTTGCTGATTTGTGTTTTTTTACTATTACTGTTGTGAAGCACTTTGGGACCTTGTTCTGTGAAAGGTGCTATACAAATAAAACTTAGTTTATTTCCCACTCCATGATGTGGTTTTCTGACTGTCTGCAAAAAGCTGCCAGACAGCAGGTTTGGTTATCCTGTCAATCAAGACAGGGCGGCCAAATCTCTCTGTTATTCAAGCAGTTTAAGAGCTTTGTGACGGTCAGTAAGGCTGCGGGTCATAAACTCTTTCTGGTTTGACTGATGACCGATCATTTAAAGGGCCTGTGATGTACCAACAAGTTCGATCTTAAATTCCTGCAATAAGTCATACAATGCTGTGTGTCTGTTTATTGAATCAAACCTATGTATTCACCGATTATTCAAACTATTTCATATATACTGCAATAGAATAAAGTCCTGATTCCCTGAAAGAAGACTGTATGCAGATTTGCATCTTTTCCATTGAGATAAGGAGGTGTTTCAAAACCTAAGATTTTACATTAAGTGTGTAGTTGTTTTGTGCCAACAGATTCGTACATCATTTTCATGGCTGATTTGTGTTGTTGCATCATTCTATTTTTGACTGATTTCTGTTTAGAAAAGTATTTTTCCACAGTACTCTGCTTTATTGACTTATTTTCTGGCAGACAATTTCTCCAGCCTTGGAAAAAAAAGTATTTCTCGAACCTTATCATAACAGTTTAATCAGATCAAAACACTCCAACACAGCAGAATGCCTTTTTCGCCAAACTTCAAAATCAATCTCCTCTCTCTAATCCCTACATTGTTTAGTCTCTGAGGCATTGCAATACAGACACTAAAACTCTGATGCTGTCAAAGACATGTAACACTTTGTGAAGTACTAGTGAAGTTTGAAGCTTTAGACATCATCAGTCATGTGACAGTTGCCATTTGATATGAGCACAAAGAATTGAAACACAGCGATTAGACAGACACAAACATTGGAGCTTTATGGTTGCCCATCTCTACAAAAAGACTTGTAGATCTACACCACTGTTTCCTTATTCTTAACAACTGCAGAAGGTGTGAACTTAGATTACACACCTGATGCATTTTACATAGGTTAAAAATTATGCATTTCACTATATTATACCTAGATTATCAAGCACTTATTAGTTTCCTGAATATCTGGCATAAGAGTCATTTCAAACATGTTGATGCCCATGTCATCATACAGTTAGTTGCATCAGCTTGGAGGTGTGTCTCCAACTTGGTGGCTTTCACTGCAGCTCACTAATTAGGATAATGTTGCACACCTGGGCTCATTGTGCAGAGCTTATTTAAGCTCCTGCAGTCACACCAAGTAATAACCTTCATGGTTAAAATAGGAAGTCAAAGCAGATGTGCAAAAGACTGCAGACCCTCAGCTCTAGACTGGCAGCAGAAGCATTGGAAGCCACATGCACACTAAAGTTAAAAAGCTGATATTTACAGCAGAAATAAACAGCCAGGTGCAAAGATAATTATGTTTGAATGTTTCATATCTTTATGGGCACTCACACTCCAGGGGTTGAATTACTTTTTTGGTTTTGGAGGCTCATTTATGAGCTATGTTTGAAATACATACAGATACGGAGGAATCTTTCTGTCCGTACTCTGTGTTAATTTCATCTGCTTTTCGTCTATTCTCTTGAAGTCAATCGTGGTGGCAGTGTTGAGACATGCATCCGACAGTTCAACCCAGAGACACAAAACACAACAAAGAGGAATCATTTAAAAAAAGGCGGAGCTTAATTGTGTTTTCTGAGGAAACATTGCTGAATATTGAGTGAGCTGGTAGAAAATACAAACATATCATTGATGTTAGCTTACCTGGGCACAAAGACAGACAGCTAGAGAGCAGAGGACAGACCATTCTTTCTTCAGTCTGTGGGATGGACGGAGCAGCCACAGGTAAGTAGATAGATACTTTATTAATTACTTTATTAATCCCGAGAGAAATTCAAGGTATCCAGTAGTATGGACACGTGGCATGAGACATCTCTTTCAATGAACCCCCCATGTTTACCAAAACAAACAGTATGAGGGCAATGATGGTTCTAATGTTGAAAACACAATGACCTATTTTCAAACATGCATAGACATAAATAAGCCTTAAGAAGGATCCAATTTATGCACAATTAGGAGTGAATGAAATGTCTGCAAGCTAGCCCACTGCAGTGTAGCTGTTTGTCAGGAGACCCACGTCAGCTCCTCCTATTAGTTTCCTGGTTGATTTAAAGTTAGGCAGGCTTCATCTCATGGTTTGTACTGGGTCTCTGGCTGAGTCTTCCCCTTGAGTCTTATGCTGCAGTTCATTTGTCATCGTGATAAGTAACTCATATTCCGACTTGTTTTTCCGACTTCCGACCAGAAGTGACAAATGGTAAATCTCTCCAAGTTGTATTTACAACTCGTGAACTCGGTATTGCACAGAGCACCCCAGCTTCGACGTCACAATATGGTGGTACAAAGTATTAAGTGTGGTAAAAACTTTGATTTTGACCTGTTTTCAGAACCTTTTGCTGTTTCTCAGTGCATTTTCAGAAATTGTAAACACAGCACTACCCTGCGGTTGCATGTCGTGTGTAGCAACAGTCTTTAAATACATGAAGTACTGCGCAATTTTTTTGTTTTAAAGATTTATCAGCTAACAACTGATCAGTGATGCTAAAACAATGACAGGCTAACGCAAGAACGACATCCGTCATTTTTCCAACTTTTTTATATGTGAAGCACATACATGCATACTCACAAACATTATTTAAGTGATTCACCTATACATATTAATACACTATATACATATACATGGGGTACCTAGAAATTAAATAAACACATTTAGAAATTCACTAATGTCTGGAGTTTTCATTTCTTTTTTGTGTTTCATTCCATTTAGTGAGCTCATATAATATTCTATTTCCATTTTAAATTGCTGTATCTTTTGTAACTTTTGAGTCCATTTACACTTATGGATATAATATTTATCAAACAATACAAGTAATTTGAAATTAAAAAGCTTTTGGCAGTTTCCATTTCCATTGTCAAAATAAAAAATTGCATCCCTTTCTTTCAACCGAACTTTGGAGCCAGTTTGTACATTATAGAGTTGCTCTTCATCCAACCAGAATAAGCAACTATGGAGACACTGATTTTTTCCCAACTTGTAGTGGTTATATTTCTATTGTGTTTCTGTCGCCAATGGCCTGCTTTATCTAAGATACTTTTTGCTGCTGTAAATTGGAATTTCCCCTTGGGGGACTAATAAAGGAATATCTTATCTTATCTTATCTTATGACAAATGGAACCCAAACAACTGGGAATGCAGATAACTGTGACGTCATTCCCAGTTCTGACTTCCGACCTCCGAGGTAAATGGAATGCAGCATTAGTCCTGCCCACCAGAGACTCGTGGAAAGACTGAAGGAATCAAAGCAAAGGGCAGAAGACCAAGGAATTATGTTTGAGGAGACGTCATTCCCTTGAGAGTGTCACATGAGGTGATGTCAGTTTGCTATGACGGTGACAGCTGATCATCATTCAGTCATCAAATCTCAGTGGTCCTCATTTATCAAACTTGCATATAAACCAGTGCAGATTTTGGTATAGCAGTCATCTAACAACAAGGTCTACATGTGATTTATGAAATATGCTTATCTGGCCAATATCAGTGTATGAATGAGTGGCTGCTGATAAATGCGGCAGCTAAAAACAATCATTTAAATAACACACCCTTCTGTATTTATGGTTCAACCAGCCTAGCCCCCAGTATTCATGACATGGAGATCCATAATATAGCAAAGATATCTGCCCCTTTATCATGGTTTCAGTCTCCAGGTCAGAAAAGTAAAGGATTATTAAATACTTGTTTTTCAGCCTTCAAAGTAGCCTCAGAGGAATCAGAAACACCTCATGTGGAAGGAAATCAGCATTGTTGAGGACAACCAGACTTCAGAAGAGATAAAAATATTAAATTTATACACCTGTGATACATAACTTGAATTACCGTAATTCTTTACATTCAGATTACAATATATCAATATTCTTTACATGTTGGTTTAAAAAAGTGTGGTCAGCTCTCAAGATGGGGACATAAAAGTGTGTTTTTGGCTATTAAGAGAAGCAGCAAGCGAATAGGAGGAGGCCAGCCTGAAATTGTGCCACACTGATAGAAGAGTGGCTGCAACACCTCAGTTCCAAGTATTATTATTAATTTAGACTAATGATAAGTGCCAGACAGAAACCTCAACAGAGGACTGATGATTTAAGGGACACAGGATAAGGCTTTGGAGACAGCTTTTTCATTATGGCCGCCACCATGAATTGGCTTCAAAAGGTCCCTTCAGTAACCAAGTGGTTGAAAACACTCACGTCTAATCTCCACAGTCTCTGACCTGACCTTCTACTCACAGTTACACCACATTTCTGTTTAACGATGCTAGACTAGGTTTACCCTTAGTTGTGTTTGGATTGCACAAAACTTTCACACACACAGCACCTCTGCTAATACTCATCACACACCACCACTGACTTTCACGCTTTATCTTGTAAATATCTAATTACATATAATTTCGTGTAATAAAGAATTGTTTGATTTGATTATGTGATTTGGTCAAATTTGACAATAATAATCAGAAACTTTTTCTTGGTGTTATTTTGCTCTTTGTGCTATGCATCTGAGCTAGGTCATAATAAACACATGAAGACAGATTTCATCTTAATGTGTACCTTATTTTGCTGAATGACAGTTTTATAAAGTTACATAGACAGCTATGATGACTGTACTGTGCTGCAGCTTTTCTACTGTCCTTTACCAGGAAACCAGCCCTGGTCAAAACATCCAAACGCTCCTACCTTAGGCTGATGGATGCAGGTGAGTTTACCTCTGTTTAAAGACAAAAAAAGCCTTTGCATGATCTCAAGTCAAGATCAGACTTCAAGTTTTGTGTTTCCTGGTGGGGTTCGTCACTTTCAGGGGTTGGCTTACTAAACTTTCGTGGGCGGGCTTTATTTTGTTGGGGCATTTGTTTAAAGTTGCAGCCAGTTCAGCCAGACAGTTAAGGACAATCCAAAATCAAACCCCTGACAAGGATTTCCCTCCAGACTCAAATTTCAATCCATACACTGAGAAGCATGACAGGCAATGCTGTGAGTATTTTATGTTTTTATAGGGATGTTAGACAATATATTTTATAAGTTATTGTAAGAATTTTTGATTTTTGAACATGTGAGATGCAGTTCTTGTGTAATATAGCAAAAGGCCGGTGCAACTATGGCGGATGCTGCTAAAGCGCCATTTTTTTTAGAACTTGAAGACATTTCTTCATTAAAAGAAGAACAAAGAACGGCATTGAGTTGTATTCTTTTCAGAAACGACAAAAGTCGTGTACTGACATGTCTATAGACGCCATTGTACACGGTGTTATGCAGTTCTCTATGGAGTTTGCTCCTTCGGAAGAGGTGCAGGCGTGCAGCTTGGTAGCACTATGTCACATGTTTTGTTGCTCTGATTGGCCCATAAAGATGTGACAGAACGTTCATCCAATCACCCTCAGATTTTTTTTTCAAAGCCTCTGCCCTTTCCCAAACACTGTCTATGAGTGGTTTCCAGATGGATGTGTGAAACACATCCATCTGGCGTGCCAGGTTAGGTGTTTCCATTATTCCACAATGAATACAATATGGTTGTTTACAGTCTTTTTTTAATGGTGTTAGTTAAGCCTCACAGTCTTCCAAAGCCATAACAATGGCTGTATCTTTGTGTAATCTTCCATTTCTAGTGGTCAAGTCACAGCACATATATGGCTTTGTGATTACCTAATCTGACACAGTGACTATTATGATGTACAAAAAAATTTGAAGCTTTTGCTGTTAACAAAACCAGGACCAGAACTCCACACATAAATGGCATAGGAGCAATTTGGGGTTAAGTATCTTACCCAAAGACACATCAACATGCAACTGCAGGAGCTGGCGATTTAATTGGTCAACGTTATGATTGAGAACCAACCAACTTTGATAAACAGTTGCCCTAGAATATTTTTTTTTTCAATGAAGTGATGCAGAACAATACAGAACAAGTGAGAAACATGAAAAAAAGCAATATTACATAGAAAGACGCATTAACAACATGAGCAAATATTTTAGATTGCAAAAAGAAAACAATTAGCAGAAACTAATTACAACTGTAAAATTCTGAGTTGAGTTAAAGGACTGTATCTACGTATGTGTGCTCCTCTGTGTGTTGGGACCAGCAAACAGGAAAAAGTTTGGAGATAACTGGGAGGAGAAGATGTGAAGTTAAGGGGTTGGAGTATATCAATAATTAATTAAGACAAAGTAAATAAGTACAAATCTTATTTTTAAAATTATTTAAAAAAAAAAAAAGCCTTCTTTCTGTCTCCAGCCCTCATTCTCCTCTCCTTTTTTAGTTCAGTTGTTTTTTCTTTCCCAGAATTTTGCAATTTCTGTATTTCTTTTTACAGGAATGTAGAAATTCAGTCACCCCAGTATTCAAATGGTTGTTTGCATTCATATGACCACGATGATGTGATAGAGGGCAAGAAGTGATGAACAATGGTCAAGAATGGATGGAAATGGAGGAAAGTTAGTATGGTTAGCTGTATGTGGACCTACAAGCTGCAATTATCAACAGAAAATTTCTACTTACATTGAGTGTGATCCCTATTTTTTTTTTTCAGGGGTTAACCAATTTACCTGGCATGGCGGCATTCAACAGGGATGAACAGCCATGTAAATGATATTTTGGCCTTGCCAAAAAGGCAGTCAGCCCCAGTAGGTGCCATCAGAGTTGCCATTTTCATGTACAGTTTATGAAGAGGGCAGTATAGGAGTGACAGGAAAACAGTTTCATATCAGAAGAGGCTAGATTCACTAATTCTGTGAATATTAATCAAGTATTATTACAAATTTTCTTCAGGCATGTCATCTGTCAGAAACTTGTCATGTGTCATTTATCTCTGTCACATTTTCTCTAAACTTTCAGGATGCATTTATGCCAAGTGGGAAATGACTCATCTTAACAAGACGGCGAGCTTAACGCTCACATCTGGTGTGTTTCAAGTGATAATAAGTGATGCTTTGCAGTGAAATACGTTTCTCCCTCTGCAGTGAAGTCAGGTATAGCTTGCCTTCACATCAGCTCCCCTGGAGCTCTCTGTGACTCAGTGTCTGGCTGTTCTGACAAGTGGATGCTTAAACCCTGGATCTCTGGTCCAAGGACAACAGGCCTACTTGCCATTCCACGCTGTGGCCTTTATGGTGTTCTGCTGGGATTGACCAGCTGTGGGCCCTCACACACATTAAACCCAGAGGCATTGTTTGTGTCTACACCGTACAATAAATCACACTACAGTGGCTAACTGAAAGAACAAGCATACTCTCATCTTTACCCTCCATGTTCACGTGTTTTCCCCAAAGGTTTCCCACTTTTTTTTTCACATGGCAGACATGAAAGTTAGCTAAATTGCACACATTTATGAATGTAACTCATCATTCATCTGAGGCTGTCACCCCATCCCCAATGGACAAAGACAAGGAGAGTGGGAGAGAATATGAATAGCAGTTTATGAAACTTAGAAAACAGTTTTTGAATGGAGTCTAATAAATGAGAGACAATGAAAATGATGCGTGATTATAACACTGGCTGCTAGTTCTAAATATGTTTTCAAGATGGAAGACATCTCTGAAGGCACTTACTCTACTTCATCATAGCCATATTAATAAAAAAAATGGAAGTTTACTCTTTATAGTCTGTCTCTCTGCCTCTGTCACCCTTAAACTCCTATCTTTCTCCTCTTGATTATCCATTCCTACTCATTTTTGCCTCCTCTTTTTCTCCTCTCTTTTAGCCTCTCCTCCCTCATTCCTTCTCCAATCACTGTGAAATTGCAAGGCGGCTGGTTGGGGACTTTTCTGACAGAGAAATTTGGCTCCGATCAGAATCACCAGTGAGCATTCCTGCATCCCTCTCCCAATTTAAATGATTTTGCAGCTTCACAGGCACACCCACCCAGGCAGTCAGACATCCTCACATCGACACTTTGCTAGCCTCCCACCCTCTTCTTCTCTTTTGCACACCCTTTCATTTCCTTCTCTCTCTGTCACACACATACAACCATACATATACAAAACACCATTCAGACCTGAAACGGGTGGGACTGGCGAGGAGCCAACAAGCAGGAACCCCATGCAGCTTCTTCTCTGACTTGTGTCAGCTGGGAAAACAGATGAGAGAAAAAGGCTGCTGCTGGAGGAAGAGACAGCCATAGAAGTGACAGTTAAGGAAAAAAGTGTCATTAAAGCGTGAATAATATGTTTATCCTTGTGAATGTATGTGTTGCTGAATGCACATTGTCATGATATTGTGTCGCTTTTCTTCCCAAACAGCATGCAGATGAATTCTTCACTCCTCGAAAACAGTGCTGTGGTCCCTAATGCGTGTCAACATGTCAGAGTCACACACAAAGAGAGCTGTCGACTCTGCCGGCAATTTTCTCTAATTTTTTCTTGATGTGTCGAAGCCAGCTGCCTCACTGAGATTATAATACCTCACCTGGATGCTGCTTGCATCAGATGTTCTTGACTTTTTTGTGCTGAACCGCCGACACGTGGTGAACAGGTGTCGGCATCTCCTCAGGCTAAAGGAGCAGCGTCAGAGGAAGGAGCAACGTCGTAATCAGCCACTTCAAGTTCAACTTTTCACCCTGGCTCAGAGGCCTGCGAGCTATCAGCTGTGAGCAGCAAAGCTGAGTCATCATCCAAACTCATTCATTTCTTGTTTTGAATATTTATCATCTTCACATACTCCTGCTTAGTGTTTTTACAGATGTTAATGGTATAATTGTATAATTTAAATTTATCACTTATTTAAAAGGTTTACAGAGGAGGACAGCTAATCAGGGTTGCCAGGTCCGCGGTTTTACCGTGGAATTGGGCTACTTTTGACGTACTGCTGCGGGTAGATTTTGTTGTCGAGCAGACCCATTTTTTATGTTTTGTCAGTGGCGCAAAAAGTGAGTATGCACTATATGCGGCGCATAGGAGCACCAAAGCAATGGGGGTAAAACTATTTCGAGTCGGCATATTTAACAGCTGTTTGTGCATGTGTAAACGATATGATCAATAACAGAGGCACGTCTCTGATTAGGCGCCCCTCCCTTCCTCTCGTCCCCCCCCACACACACTATAGGCTCTCCAGTGTGTGTTCCCTTGAGCACGCGGGTGCTTTCATTTGAATCGTGGCTCTTATAAGGCTTACTTTACAAAAAAAATTCTCCCGAAATCCTCTATAAAGGTGAAAACTGTCAGCAGTAGCCTAAAGACTGCAACAAGTCATATCAATAAATCTGAGTCTACACAAAGAAGACAGACTTTAACTGCCAAATTCAAATGAAAACTTGGTTATAATCACCGTCGGGGGAGCCCAGGATGGAGGAACGTGCATAAAAGAGTGCAGAGGACGTCCGCTGACAGAGCGTCTCTTCAGTAAGTCCATAATACCTTCACAGAGGTGTGCTGTGTTGTGTTGAAGCTTCTAATGCCCTCGTTTTAACACATTTATTCAGTCATTTCCTGCCGACGCTCTGCCATACTCGTATTTGATGATGACTTTTGTGATGCGCATCATCATCAACGAGCCAAACACAAACGGATCACATCTTAAAATAATGTAAAGTTGAGTAAAACTTTTGTCCAAATGTGGGTGTTTTATTTGATCTTAAACGTACCAATGATAAATACTGTCAAAAGGGCAGAAACAGAAAAATGAAAGCAACAAACTGGCAGAACGATTTGTGAGGGAGCTGCAGGTGAGAGGCAGGGTCGGTTTAAACCATTTGGAGGCCAAGGACAAAGAAAAAACATGGGGACCCTCCCCCTTTAGCTAAAAGTATCAACAATTAGAGAAAAAAATAGAAAGCATCCCTTTAAGTTAACAGAGTCACATAACTACTGTAAATGTCCAAATATGAAATATAAATACCCAGACACCCATAATTCATCAGCTCTTTGAAAAGCTTCTCACAGCTCTGGGGGCGGGGGGGGTATCTGCATACCCCTCAGAAAGTAGGTAGTTCCGCCCCTGTGTCTTGTGTATGAGTATTTAATATCTGGAGCAGAGAAACTACTCTATTTACACTCAAGTACAACTAAAAAAACCTGCAGAGAGGCAGGAAAACATGAAACATGGCACAGACATACATGCCACCCACAGAAAAGCAGAATGTCTGCGGGCACTCAAGCAATATATGCAGTATGGCAGAGGTTTTAACTGTATTATTTTGAATTTCAGCATTGGGCTTGTTTTTGGGCTAGTTTTATCGGTCACTGGGCTGGTTTTGGGCTAGTTTTATCGGTCACTGGGCTGGTTTTGGGCTAGTTTTTATTGGTCATTGGGCTGGTTTTGTCACACAGACCTGGCAACCCTTCAGCTAAAATAATTGTAAACATTACTGAGCGAGCTGGGAATGACATGAATGGAAAGGAGCCACAGGCCAGACTTGAATCTGGGCTCCTTGTGTACATGGGTCAGAATGTAACTGCTTGGCCTATTCATAGATTTATTTGTCATTCCTTTGTTCAGATAGGAAAATGCAAAGGGTCAAACACTGGGGAAAGAGAGTGGGGAATGGCATGCAAGAAAGAAGCAACAGGTTTGAACATTAAATAAGGAGGCCATTTGTCAAACTTGAAAAACCATCCTTGAGCAGAAATAGCAGACCAAGACACTTCTAAAGACAATCTAAACAACGCTTTCACGCTGGACTACAGGCAGCAACATCATCCGGATAAATGCTAATGAAAATGAAATAGAAGAGGCCCAGGAAACTCACCTTCAAATGAAACCCAGTCAATGACTCTGCTGATGTCTTAAGTGACCCAGGTGACTCAGCAGTGAATGACTCTCAGGTGACCACCCATTTGCTATAAATTTCAACCTTGGTCCCAGCAGTGGTGGAAAGTAACTGATTACTTTTCATACTAGTACTTTTTTGAGTATATTTTGTAATTATTACTTTTACTTCTACTTAAGTAAGTTTTAACCAGAGTAACTGTACTTTTACTTGATTACCATACTCTCATGTTTTTTTTCATCTCTGTTGACTACACTGTATTTCAAATCTGGGGGATAAGTGGCCAGAGTTCCTCATCATGTCCCCTGGCAGTGTGTTTACATGCATTTTAGAAGTGTTTAGTTGTGTTAAGATATTGCCTGTTGTATAGGCAATGCTTTTGGTAATTTTTTTCTAAGTGGATTGTTGTTTTAGTTGTTTGATAATTTGCACCATGGGTGAAGTTATCCACAGAGTTAGAGTTCTTGTGACTTTAGGTGCTCCTAAAGGATGCATAGTGTGTATTCTTCATCAGTATGCATTGCCTTGCAATGAGCTTGACTTTCTGTTTTGTTTCTGCCAGAGACCCACCTTGCTACAGATTATGAAGAGTTACTACAGCGCTGTCAAACTGTAGAATATTTAACTTTTCAAAAAGTGTAGTTTATCTTTATGTAGTGTGGTCAGTCAAGACACTTCTAATATGGTAAATTTATCTCTATATATGTGTTAAATTATCAAACATTATACTGTCAGTTTTGATGTGTATTTCACTTTATGATGGAGGTGTGACTTCACTTATATATATATATATATATATATGGGTATGACAGACAAACATCCGAGTGGACTCTTCTTCCAAGCGGGGAGGGCCAGCCGAACCTGGGGATGGTGCTAAGTCCCCACATGACATCATGAGGGGAAAATCTGAGAACGGCTTGTTTCAGCACACATTTTGTGAAAGGTGGAGAAAGAGAGGGTGAGAGGGAATAGATTTTTCTGATTCTTGGGGTGATTGTAGACAGGCTATGGGCACATATTTTTGTTGGAAAAGCCTGAAAAAGTGTGTTTTGCATAATATGTGACCTTTAAACTGAGCTTTTGTTGGTCACATATCACTCTGTGATACTTTTTTAAAGATATGTTTTGGGGCTTTTATGCCTTTATTTTTAGGGGGGAGGACAGTGGATTGAGTCAGAACAGAGAGTATGAAGGAGACATGCAGGAAAGGAGCCACAGGTTGGACTTGAACCCTAGCCACCTGTGTATATGGGGCCCGACTTAACCACTAGGCCATCTGCACTCCCCTGTCATGCTACTTTTATTTACCCATCAGCGTGTCTTGTAGTTTGAGCTATCAATGGCATAAGTTTTACCTTGTGTGTACAGTCCACTGACATGCAAGGTTTACCTTTAAATGGTGATGAAAGTGTGGCAAAAATCTATTTTATGGAAAAAACAATACCAGTGATCAGTACTGGTTCACTGCCCACTGCAATAAATTCCTAATCTTTTTCTGTGCCCAATCCTTATGATAAAAATAAAGTGCTCTGACTAAACTTTAAGTTCATACAAAACTTTTCTGATCTGCCATCTACTGAATATAAAGATTGGGTCAAGGTTGATTATCAGATATGATTAAAGGAGACCAAGACTGATAGTTAAGAGACAGGGTGCAGTGATTAAATAATGTCCACTCCAATCAGACACTTAAGATGGCCCTGTGTCAATTTTCCAACTCTATTAAGACCTGCATTTTTACAGGAAGCTACAATCCAAACAAGGTCTGCCATGCTTCATGGAAAAGGCTATGTGAGTGTGGTAGAGGTCAGCAGGTAAAAGGAAAAGGCCAAATTTTAAAATTGGTACTGCTCTGTCTGTCCTCCATCCAGATAGTTGTCTATCTCTGTGCCCAGGTGAACATCTTATTCATGTTTGTCATCTTAACTATTCACACAATATCCTACTATATTCCCTCAGAGACTACTAGTAAAGTCCTACCATTTTTCTTTTGTCTTTCTTTGTAGTGTTTTGCTGCTTTGGCTACATTGCTCAACATTGCCCCCATTATTAATGGTGGTAGTGCAATTTGGTCCATATAAACTTTGAGAGAATGAGTAGAAATATGGACAAAGTAAATGCAAAGCAAGGACAGAAAGCTCTGCCCTTATGTGTATGCATTTCAAACCAAGAGAGTAAATGGGATTTTAGTGATGTCACCCTGGCAGTCATACGGTAAGCCAGCCTTTACTCAGATCAGTCAAACCTCCAACAAATAACTAGCTTCCTTATGTAAATTACCAAAATACAGGGGTTATACTAAATATAATCCCCCTTTCAGTTTTTACCTATTAAGAAATGAGCTGTTCATGCCAAATACTTTTTAACCTGGCTGTAGACAAGTTTATCTCTGCCCTCAAAACAGAATTTTTTTGAAAGTGTATGTGTGAGGTGGCACTCAAGGAACTACAGGCTCAATTCTCCACATAGGAGGTTACAGTTTGGTTTCAAGGTAATGGGCCTAAATATCAGCCAATTATCCTGTAGTGTCTACTTCATTTTAAAGCAAACAATTCTTACAACATGCAAAACCCAGATCTGAAGCATAAATAAACTGTTTATGGATAAAGTCAGGGTGCAAACTACAGGAAAGAAGGGAGAGCTAGGGGAACCTAAAATGAGTTATGAGCTCCCCTGTAAGCATGATGTGTGTAATTTTCAGGGTTTTCTGTCTATTTTTCAGTTTCTTAATCATCATAACAAGGCGGCTTAATATTATGTAATATGGTTCCTAAAGGGGGGGATTCATCACTTAGAGAACCAAATTGCAAAATAATTTTGATGTTGCTGTAACACTGCTTTTTGGCAATAAATCTAATACAGTTAAAAGCCTGTTTATTTCTGTTTTCAGTGGTGCCACATTTGTAAGGAGCATGCATTTATGGGATGAGCAGCAGAGCTGAGTATGTCGATTGTGCCCATGAAAACAATTTGCAGAATCTTCTCTGCCAATGCCAAACAGCTTATTTTGCCATTGATTCTTGTTTTGTGCATTCATCTTGATATCTCTCTGCATTGAGATGGCCTCCAATGATGACAAACCACGTTTTTCCAGTGAGGGAGATGCCGCCCTACACCGTCACACTGCCTCCACCAAAAGATGTTACTCTATTGGTGCTGCAGTCATAGCATTTTCCACTTCTTCTCTACACTTTGAACCTTCAATCCAGCTGCCCTCGGCAGAATCTGGACTCATCACTGAGCATTACATTCCTCCACATGTTCAGGTTCCAGTGCACGTGTTGCTGACACGAGTGCAAACGGGCCTGGCGATGAAGAGCAGTCATGGCAGGCCTCCTGGCAGCCCTGTGAGACCGAAGATTAGCTGTGTGCAGTCTATTGCTGGGGAGAGAACCTGCAAACCTTGACTGCAAATCTGTAGAAGACAGTCTACAGTTTCTAAGTGCTGACACTTAGAAACCATAGACCATATGGTAGTGCTGTCCCCTGTTTCATGAAACTTGGCCTTCAGTTTGGAGATGGTACTAGGGCTCACTCACTGTTGCTATCTAATCCCTATCCAGATCAGTCAAAGATGGTGTGCTGATTCTTGGACCAGATACCCACTGACCCATGTGGTAGGGCCCATACCACAAATGGCATCCCACAATTATGTGCCAGTGTGCCCCCCTGGAGGGCAAGAACCACTTCCCCCTGCTGTACACTATGGGGAAGTTGGTCTCACTTGCCACCTACGTGTTTTAACCAGGTATAGTTTTTATTTGTCCAATGAAAGAAAGTTCATATATTTATACTGACTTCTTATACTGTAGTATATTTACCTCTACAGAATGCCATCTAATAGGAAATCCCAGAGAGGGGCAAAAAGCATATTAATGCTGTTTACTGCTACTAACTGTTATAAATTACAACAAATGAACTGGCCTGAGTGGTTACTATATGGAATGATTTAAACTGTATTCTTAAAATGTTTTCTTTTCATCTCACTGCAGGATCACAAAAGAGTAGATCACAATATCCAGAACAAAGAAAAGAATAAAAGAAACTAATTTTATACTGAATGTTGGCCAATTTCTTTAACAGGGTCAGTATGTTTGGTCAGCAGTCCCACAGGTCAAATGCTTTGATATTATGAAATGAGCTGTTTCAGTCCAGAAGGCAATGATTAATGCTGTGTAAAGGTGTTTTTGTATGTATGCGTGAACATGACAATACAGTGGTTGTGTTGTGACCTTTCACTCAGAGAGGAGAACTCTGACCCGCAAGGTCTTGAGGATCGAATTTCCGAGAAGCAGACTAATGAGAGAGATGCTCATATCAGAGACACACCTGCTGCCACTGTGTTATTCCTCTGCTGCAGCTGCTTTCTCTTGCAGGTAGACTCTTGGCGCTGTAATTCGTATTGGAGTAGCAGGTTTAGGCAGTCTTCATGTGTTAACAAAGCCTTTGTTTTCCTACTGCCTCATGGTCAGTGCCATTCTGTCTCTTTTTTCTTCTCCCCTTTAATCTTACACCTCTTTGAATCCATAAAAATCCAAACAAGAAATTACTTAAAAGTTACAACATTTGAGATAAAAGCCGCTAGGTTGTCTTTTCTCTCTCTGATCTGTGGGGAAAAAAAAATATATTTGCTTTGAACTTTTCAACCAGTTGCAGCAAAGGCCTTCCTCATGTTCTCCACATCTGAAACGTGTTTGTTTATGTTAGCTTTATTCACCTTCACCTGTGCAGAGCCAGGTCACAACATTGCTGTTAATCTTACATCGTTTTTTGCTCTAGTCTGCAGCTGTGGGTTTCAATTAGCTGAAACTGTAACAAATCCTGTGGATGCTTCTTAGAGTCAAAACCGTCTAACCCGCTGAACTGCTGCTGTACAGGTAACATACTCATCCTTTCTTATCTGGGAATTCAATATTTTTGCCTTGATCTCTGGCATTTTAAAAAAAATCAATGTTTACACAGGAATTTCACATGCTGTATTACAGGAAGGGATATACTGAAGACCTCTTACCTTAAGATTGTTAACAATACATATGATGCCTCAACAGGATAAAAAGAAAAGTTTCTGCCACTACTTTTAAGCATTATTTTATAAAGGTCAAAGCAAGATGGCAGGAGATATGTCAGGATACTGGTGTTTACCTATAGTGTCTACAAAAAGTATTCTCCCCCTTGGATCTTTTACCCTTGATTTGATTTTGTAAATCAATCATAATGTGGCTTTTTTGACAAAAAAAAAAAAAGTCCACAAAGTAATATCAAGGAAATGAAAATATGTCATGTAAAATAAGTCCATCCAAACGTCCTTCTCCCTAGAAATGTTTTTCGGCTCCTCCTGGGGGATTTTAGGTGCCCCCAGGCCAGGTTACCCTGACACACCAGATGGAAAACCTTCGATATACAGCGTTTGGGAAAGGACAGAGCCTTTGAAAAAAAAACAAAAAAAACAAAAACTCAGAGGTTGATTGGAGGAACATTCTGTCTGTCACGTCTTTGCATCCCTGCTAATGTCTTCCTATATAATTGCACCGACCTCTTGTTGCTGCTTTTCTTACGTCACGACTCCGCTGTACCCTAAAGTACTGCCCCTCGTCGCTGATTGGTCATGACACTTTCTGACCGGGCCCAAATGGTTCAGACGGCAGCTTTGCAAGATGGATTTGCCAGTGAGAAACAAGGAAACGGGCATATCCATCTGCTTTGAAAGGTTAAGGCCTAATGGGATATACAGTCTAATCCCTCCAGCAGGTTCTGGGCCTGCCCCGGGGTTTCCTCCCAGCTGGCCATGCCTGGAAGACCTCCACAGGGAGGCGACCAGGAGGCATTCTGATCAGATGCCCGCACCGCCTTCACTGACTCCCCTTTACACCAAGAAGCAGTGGCTCTACTTCGAGATCCCTTGAATGTCCCTTGAATCTCTAAGGCCGGACTCAGACACTCTCCAGAGGAATCTGAATGTATCTACGATCTCTTTCTTTCGATCATTACCCAAAGCTCATAACTATGGGTGAAGGTTGAAACATAGATCAACCGAAAATTGAAAGCTTTGACTTCCGGCTCAGCTCCCTCTTAACCACAACAGGCCAGTCGAATGCCTGCAACACCGCTGATGCAACAGCAACCCGTCTATCAATCTCAAGGTGCACTCTACTATTACGACCCCTATTTTTGTTTTCTGTTAATGCAGAGCAATTTGAATATGCATTCATGTTGTGTGCCTGTATCGAATATGTTTTAAATATGTAGAAAACCGCCCAATCTGGCAGCACTGACTACAACTGCCAGTGGGTCGAAGTGAGTTGAAACTGAACTAACTTTAAATAGAAAAGGTAGTTACAGCAATTTTTTTGTTTGCCATGAGACAGGAAGTTTCTTCCAGTGTCTTAAAACATCCATAGAGCCATGAACCTTAACTGAAAAAGTTGAATGAGACAAAGAAAGGATTGATATCAATCTTGGAAAATTCTGAAAATTCTAAGGGGTTCCTCTTAAGCTAAGCTCTCAGAGGGGGTTCATCTGATCCAAAGATATTTTACAGTTCATAGAGAGCTGACAAAAGCACATTTTTTTGTACGTGAACAAAACTCAAAGGACAAGGAGTGCTGCCTCTCCCAAATAAAACAAATTACCGTGTCTTAAAAAATACAGGGTACAAACTTCCTGAGACTAAAAATGAATTTTGAGTGGATGGGGATTTTAAGTTATGGTAAAATAATAAAAATACTGGTTGGGTGAACAGTGTTTCTGTACACTATTTAAAATTTCCTCACATTGTAATCTATTCATGGCTCAACCGGTGTTTGAAGACTATGAGAAAACTAATTCCTGTTTCACGGTGAACAAAAAATTGCCATGACTAAAACTTTTCATGTGACTTGAGCTTAAGCTGGTTTCAATCCACTAGCAGTTGTACAAATGTAATAAATCCATGCAAATGTCATGGTTATCATGGTTGTTAGAATTTTGTTATTACGTTTGCTGTAGCCAACTATTTTTAGATTTGTGGGAAATGTATTAAGTTTGTGGGCTTATTATGTTAGAAACTGCTGATTGTATGACATTTGTGGTTTATTATGTTTGTGGGCAGTTATGTTTGCAGGCTATTATTTAATATTGTACCCCCGCCACTCGATAGTGGAAGGCAGAATAATCAAATCGATCTCATTAAAGGTGTAACAGATGATGTTTACCAATTTTTTATCTCTGAATCACTCTAATAATCAGGATTAGTGTCCTCTTATCAAGGAAAATGCTGGTTCCTCATTGACAGAAACAAATGGAAGCCACACCCAGATTTACGCAGGGTGTCATGGCAGCTACGATAGGGAAATTTAAACATGTGAGTGTTAAAACTATACTTTAATAAGAATGTTAGGTCTGTTTGAGCATTAGACCAAGAAATATCTGAAGTCCAACATTAAATGTATATGAAATGGATCTATTTTTGTGTATGTATGCCATGTTTTTGTCAGTAGGGTGCTGCTGCTCTTGGCAGCAGGCTCGTACACTTCCTCTGTCATGACCAATCATTGTCAAAAACACTGCAGCTTTCAAACACACACACACACACAGACATGCAGAAACACTTTGTTGCTCTCTCTAGTAATATGAGGGTCAGCTATGCAGTCACCCATGCCTGTTATTCTCCTGGCTTTAGTACACACGGAGTGGGAGACATCAACAAGCTGCAATAAAATTGTGCATAGCAAGTCCTTGACAATGTTCGGACATTCTGACCTCAGGACTAAGCTACATACTCACTGGTCCTGAACATAATTGAAACTTGTTTGTTTGCCTGTATTTGTACGACGTGTGCATGAGGAGGTGCTTCATTTGTGTGCTCAGCCCAGAGAAAGTAAAACACAGCAGCAGTGATCTTTTCAAACAGGAGTGGTGGGCTTGGAGGGTTGCTTTGAATGCTAGGAGATAAGACTCAAATCTAATATCAACCCACACTGTCATAACATAAAACACAACTGTGCAACAGCATAATTACTTAAATACAGGGATCACTCTCAATGCAAAATCCATTCATTTACAAAAGGACTGCAGTGGTTGCATTTTGGCAGAGTGCAGTGAAGGTCTGGGCATTGAGCTTATATATATATATATATGTACACAATACTGTGCAGAAGTTTTAGGCATGTTTGGCCCAAATTTTGAGGCTGAAGTAAGGCATGTAATGGTGAGTATGCCCACCTGAGGGCCCCATCAGGCAAGAAGGAGGATTGACACAACCCACGTTATGCTCTGGATGTCTTTGTACTTTACCAAGGGCATGGGAATATAAATAATCTGATGAAAACAAAACAAAAACCACAGCTGTAGGGTGGAGTTATGGGTAGATGTGGTACTTAAACATAGCTTAGGGTACTGTTAGGGTGGGTAAGAGGTTTGCCACAACCCCCTGGTTGTCGTGTGTATCTAAGCACCTGAAAACTGTTGGTGATTGCTGGGCGTACTATCAGGGGTGCAAAGGCCCAGACAAAAGAAATGCTGCTGAGCTCAACCTTGGCTGCTGAGTGACACATGTAGCTGTCAAATGTGTCAACACTGACTCTGGCCGCCCTCCCCTCCTCTCTTCAGGTTGTGGAACATCAGGACCTGTGAAGAACCGTTAGCGCTCTACATGCCTAAAACTTCTGCACAGTACTGTATATATACAGTGCTTAACAAATTTATTAGACCACCTGTCATATTTGTCTCAAAGACCATCCAGCATCATGAAGTGCTTTCTTCAGTGAGCACTCCATGTTTTACCATCTTGAACAGGAATGAGGCATTTCAAACTGAATTCAGCCAAATTTGAGCCGGCTCACTGGGCTTCTCTGAGAAGTCAGAAATTAATCAAGCATAACATTAAACCACTAAAACTAATTTTTCTGTTCAGGAATGCAAGCACATTACTATAATTTGACATATTATTTAAGAAATATTAATGTGCTTTACTATTTTTTTCATTTTTTTTTTTTTTGTAAATCAGTAAATTTGAAAATTCATGGATAACAATAATAATAATAGTTTAGCATTAAAAATATTTGGGTTAAAGAGCTTCTACATATTGGTGTATTAACCATTGCAGAAACATAAAAAACGATTTTGGTAAATACCAATGCTGTTAGTTTAGGGCAGCTGTGGCATAAACCTTACTTTGGTTAGGGTTAGGGTGGTCTAATAAATTTGTTAAGCAGTTAAGCACTATATATATATATATATATATATATATATATATATATATATATAACCTTAGCACATTTAGCATTTAGCACATATTCATTTATCTGAAGTCACAATGGACTGGACATGCCTCTTAAACATCATTGGCTGCAGTGCAGCTGGATAGTGCCTTTGGAGTGCCTCAAGGAGCCAAGACAATGGTCATAATGGTGATTAAATGGTTTTGGATATTCTGTTGAGGGATGGCTTGCCATTGATTGCAATGCTGTTTGCAACTCCACACTGGTTCTTGGAGGGGCCTGGCATTCTTGCAATCTTGACTGTAGCTGCTCCAAAATTTGTTCAGTGGGTTTCAAGCTGGTTGGCCAGGCTGGCCACTCCATCCTTCAGATGCCCTCTTCCTCCAAGAATTCCATCACCAGCCTTGCTTGATGCCTTGTCATCCACAAGCATGAAACCTTGCCACATTGCACCAGCATGTGGTCGCATAACTGGTATCAGGATGTCATCCCTATACCTTTGGCCTGTTAAGCTGCCAATTTCGATGATGACAAGCTCTGTCTCTCCATCCATGGAGATGCCTCCCCAGACCATGACCACTGATCCTGTACAACATTTTGTGGCAATTTTCTCTTCAGGGCAACGCCAGACCCTTCTACGCCTGTCCTGGAAGTTCATGTAGAACCTGGACTAATCTGTGAAGAGCATTGTACCCCACTCATTCAGAGTCCACTTGCGGTGTTCTGTGGCCCACTGCAGAAATGCCAGTTTGTGTGATCTGGAAAGAAGCACCCTCACAGCTGGTCTTCTGTCTCCCAAGCCAACTTCATGAAGTCATCTCCTAATAGTCTGAGTGGACACTTGCATCCTATTGCCTCCTCAAGGTCATTTCGCAGGCTGACTGCAGGCATGAAACGATTTTTGCAGGCATGCAAGGTCAAGTATTGGTCTTTATTCAGGTTTGTGACCCGCTGTCTGCCTCCACCATACCTTCTACTCATGCAACTTCATTCTGATTCATGCCCCTTTGCAGCATTCCAAAGGCTCACTAATAAGGCATTTTTAATGCTTTCTGACCTCAAGTGTACTTTCAGAGTAATAAATAGTGACCAGTTCTCAATTAAGGTCACCACTCTTTGACTCTGTGATGGGTCAACGGGTACCTATTGACAAACAGTTATGTCTGTAGATCATCAAAAGCCATAAAGGATGAAATTTCATTAATGAAACCATTGACTAATAACAGACTCACATGTTATGCATGAATTGGGAAAAACACACATTTTGGTCTTAGGAAAACTTTGATGAAAAGTATTGATTCACTTCAAATGTATATATATATAGACATAATTTAGTTTCATTTTGTTCTCATAATCAAGCCCCAAAAATTCAAATGATTTTAAGTAGTTATCCAAGGCTAAAAAGACTTAAAGGGATATTTCGAGATTTTTGAAGTTCGGTCATACGTGATACTTGGCTATAGTAGTGGCATTAGCCCCCAGTGATTTCTGTGAAAATTTATCCTGTTGTTTTTACGAGGAGAGATCCTGAGTTATCTGGTAGTGTAGGTGTGGAAAGTCTCTCTTGCTCAAAACTTTCAGTGAAGTTTCTCTGCTCTCTCTTTCAGCCCGCCGACTCTCTATCTGTTTAAGTTCTTCTTAGGGTACTCTGGTTAATGTAAATATCCTCTCGTATCCACAGCAAACAGCACATCATCATCACTCAAGTCAAAATCACTCTTATTATCTTTTTTTTTTAGCTTGGTGTGATGTTATTGTCAGTGCTGGGCAAGTTACTAAAAAATAGTAACTAGTTACAATTACTAGTTACTACTTGCAAAAAGTAACTGAGTTAGTAACTGAGTTAATGCATTGTAGCCTACACATCGAATTCATTTGTGTTGTTGTGGCAGTGTTAGTGGAAATAACTCTATTTTCATATACCATTGTTGCCATTATTATTATGGTGGAAAGTGGTGAAACAATAGAACTCAGTAGAAATGTTTCTCAACTTTTGACACTGTTAAAGCATTTGCACGCTGTTTAAGAAGTCTGAAATAGAATTACTCTATTGAGAGTGTACAGATTAAATCTCAGCTGTTCTCTAAATTTCTTTCTGCATCATGGTACTCTCTGACCTTGCAAAGCAGATGGCTATTCCTGTTTCCTTGTTTCTCACTGGCGAATCCATCTTGCAAAGCTCAAGTATGAACCATTTGGGCCCAGTTAGAAAGTGACAGGACCAATCAGCTTTCAGGCGCGGCAGACTGCGCAATTGTGGCGAAAGAGCTTAGTGTGGATGCTGCTAAAGCGTAAGTTTTGTCAGAACTTGACGACATTTCTTCATTAAAAGAAGAACAGAGAACAGCAGTGAGTTTCTTTTCAGTAACGACAAAAGTCGTGTACTGACATGTCTATAGTCGCCATGGTTCCAGTTATTCCTGTTCTTCACTCGTTTTTTCCGAATCAAAGATGAGCCAGTAAGAGGAAAACTTCAGTAATACTGAAGAGATGCTAAGTATAGAGATGTTTTTTTTAATGTGTTTGTGTAGATCTTTTGTGATGATGACGGCTGCTGTAGTTACATCAGCACCAAAGGCCAAATGTGCTTCATCCCTGTTGTCATCTGTTCATGCATCCTCTCTCCATCTCTCTCCGTCTCCTTCTGCCCTCTGTCTTCTGTCTGTCAGCATATTTTTCTCGCTGTATTGGCACACTGAATTGATTATATTTGTTAAGCTTAAGGGGGATTTCGGTAGCTGCTCGTGCAGCCATGAGCGTCAGTGTCTGCTCTGCAACACTGAATACCACAGCGGAGCAGGTGGTGAAAGGGTGTTATGGTTTCTCCAGCTAAAGAGAATCTCTTATAAATTTTTTTGATAAAAGAGTCAGCGGGATATGCTGTTGTTGGCCCATGTAACTACTACCACCCACTGCTACTCTGCCTAAAATGCCTGTACACAGTGCTTTTCAGGTGCCCTGAGGTGTAATGGAGTTTTTTGTTTACTATCCTGGTTTGAAGAGGAGTTGTGTGCTTCTGAGAAGAAGAAAACTAATGAGCCTTTTTACAACTTTTCTCTTTGTTGTTTTAACCATCAACAGTCTCCACCTGCAGAAGAGTGTTGTAGAAAAGAAAACACTATGATAAACAATCTCCCTGTCCCTACATGCTTCCTCTGTAGACATTGTAATTACTAATGTTCACTTACATTTTTGAGGAGCACATTAGCTACAGTGTAGCCTGCGGCAAAGCCCTAAACACTGAACAGTAAATGAAGCACCTTGCTGGCTGGGGAGCCAAACAAAAATTCAGCTTCATATTGAGTCTGTTTGACTCAGGGTTGAATTTAAGTTCACTTACATTGGTGCCTGAAGTAGAATACCACTGAGGGAACACAAGGTAACTCATTTCAGGGTAACTATATCAACATATTTAAGTTCAGTGAAGAAGAAATCACAATCAACTTAGACAAATAGTTGTCATTTAAAATTTGGAATTAATCATTTAATAAAAGTAGGGCAGCTTTAATTTAAAGATCCAAACCATTTCTAGATGTGTTGGTTGAATCTCCATGCTTTAGTTTTTTTAACTGTTATTGTAGAAAGTGAGTGTTTAAACGTCTAAGGTTGAGAGTAGTGCTTGAGTACATGCCCTTTAGCAAGTCTAAGCTAAACCATCCAACCATCTTCTTCAGCTTATCCGGGGTCGGGTCGTGGTGGCAGTAGGTGAAGCCAGTTAACCCAGCAACCCTCTCCCCACATTTTCCAGTTGCCGGGATTCCAGAGATTCCAGGAGGAAGTGAGGAGAGTTGCAGTTGCATCAACTTCTGTCCCAAGTGACAGATTCTTTGACCTGCAGAGGACATTGTAAATGTTAAGAAATGTCAGCTTCTGCCTGAGAATGTGGACATGCTGATATTCTCTGAGACAAAAACACGTACATTTCAAGCCAGAAACGTGAGCTTTTGCTATTTAACAGGGATTACAGGGAATTACCTTATTTTATTTAGAATTTATTTTATTTAGAATTTTTTTTTAATTATCTATTTTCCATGGATAATTCAGAAGTAAAGATTCTCAGTATAACTTTTTTTTAGGTAATCGATATCAATAATGTGCAGGGTTTTTTTTGTTTTGTTTTGTTTTGAGTTAGAAAGTAAGGTTAAAATCGAAAAATACATCATTCTCTATTAGAAAAAAAAACACAAGGAGAAAATATAGATAAAAAAATCATATTAGAAGGGTAAAGGTATTAATCTTCACTTTGCCTTTATAGTTTTCTTTTAAAATCATATCGTGGACCTAAAATCAGGATTCAAATTAGATCATGGGTTGAGTGTATTCTTACATCCCTATAGCATTTAATTGACTCCATACTTGAGCTCCACTCATGCTTTCATTTTGAAGCACCAGATGAGGACTTTCTTGCCATAGGACCTTTTTTCTGTTTTACTGGAGAAAATGCAGAGAGAGGAGAGAGGAGGCAGGGGAGAGAGTCAGAGATCACAGCTATAAAGAAAATAAGGTATGACATGTTTTTACTACATGTGTTTGGCAAAACCAGGCGTTCTGCTTTTACCATGGCCAAATTTCCACAATTCTTTATATGCTGTAAAAAAAATAATGCCAACAAAAGTAAGTCCTTAAATGAAGAACTGGTGAATATCTGAAGTTTTAGTTTTAAACAAGGTTGAATAATCATT
Organism: Cheilinus undulatus; assembly: GCF_018320785.1. Classification (NCBI taxonomy): domain Eukaryota; kingdom Metazoa; phylum Chordata; class Actinopteri; order Labriformes; family Labridae; genus Cheilinus; species Cheilinus undulatus. The sequence goes on from NC_054865.1 coordinate 18,001,584, forward strand.
TGACTCCACATAATCTAAATCAGAAATTAAAAAAAAAAAAAGGTTGCCATTATTAGTTTTGCCTATTGATTGACATTTATTGTAGTTGTGGTTACATGTGCACCTTTTGAATTTGAGTACCTGCCCCTCTCAAGGTCTCTGCGTAGGCCTGATTTGGACCTGAAGTGACAAGCGCCCCATCTCTCTTACCTGAAGCTGGCCGTGCTTGCTCGGGGCATTAACAGTACTTTGATGAAACACATCAATGCTGGTGTTATTTCTGACATTTGCACCAAACTGAAAAAAATCTGCATTTTATTTAAATTAGCTCAAAGGGACATATGCTTGGTAAAATTATTTCTGAAAAGGCCCGGACTATGTCACGTAGAATCCTATGTCACAAACTTTAAAAGGTAGAATGTTACCGCTTCTGACCAACGTTACGTTACCATTCAGAAACTGCTCTCATCCTATCCTGCACCTGCACTACATCGGCCTCTAGAGCTCCGGCTTCAGTAATGCTGGAGCTGGAGCCAACAGTTATGGACAATCACAGTCCACCACAACACAACTGCTTGCCTCTGGGGACTCTTGAGGAGAAAAATCCTCCTCCTCAAAAGATCGCGCTGAGGCAGTAGTGCTACGGAGTCTGCGTCACTTTCCATTTTTCTCTGGCTAGGGGATGTCGGTGTCACTCCTGCCCTCCCGACTCATCTGGAAAACCCTGTCTTTTTTCCCTTTCCCCATTTCAGTACCAGAGTCTCCACTTTTTGTGTATTTTTCAGATTTCCAAAGTGGGCAGAGTTAGCTTTAAACTGGGAGTTTACTCAAGCAGCAACCTCCGGTCCTAAAAAATGAAGCAAATGTGGAAGTGCAAAATATTGCAATACCACAAGTGTCCACTTGAGACTGACTGCAGGAACACCTGTTAAACAGCTGGTTTTGACACACAAAATAAACTGGTTCAGAAAACCAAGCGTGTCTCATTAGCTAATGTCTTCACGTGCTCTCACTGTATGGAGGGTGAATTTTTTTTGTACCACAGTGGTTTAGATTACATTTAGGAAAAACCTCACTGCAGACTGATTGGCACGTCTCTTTTGATTAACAGATAGCTCAACAGGCAGAGGCTACATTTCTGTCAACCAGAATGCTAGCCAGCTGACAGGAAGTCGGGCTTAGTGGGTGGGCCATTAGGTTGATCCAAAGTTTGGTTGAGACCAGGATTTCAATATGGAGGCCGCCCCAGATTGGCTTCAAGAGCTGTTTGAGTCCACCTATTGTAAGCAGACGACTGACGTCAGACAGGGTTTGTCCAATTCTTTCTACAGCCTATGGGTTAACTTATACTTTAAAGTACAGTTTCTTTGTAAGAGAGCAAAGTTGGGGGTGGGGCTGTAGCCGCTGCTCAGAATAGTGGAAGTAGTCATTTTTTAGATCCATTCTTTGCAAACAAGCTGGCTGTTACTCGGGCAGTAAGAACTCCCATCAGGTTTGGACAGAAACATTTTGTCCTAGTCACACCCTAGCACAGATATAATGCTTGATTGCAAATTTTTGTGTTTTAGTGCTGTTAAATTCAGATTTTTGGCCATGTACGGCTATCTAAAGCATGCTCTCTGCGGCTGGAATTCTGGAGAAGTTCTGGCCGACTAAGCCAGCAGAAGAAAATAATATCATAAACTCTGTTCACTCACCTCTCTAAGCTGACATAAATATTCTGTAGTCAAATATATGATCAAATACAGCCCTATAAGTAAACTGAAGACAAAGTAACAGCTTCCTTTCTAACAGCCACATCGAACTACACACATGATTCATGTGTAAAAAAATGTTGGCAAGAGTTGGCAAATCATTATATCAAAGCATATTTAACATTGAGTATGCCACAGAAGTTTCATATAATTCTTATTTTTAAAAATTTATTCCCTGCTATGATTATCAAGCTAGCACTTCATCATGTAAGTATCTTACACGGAGTAATAAATCCTAATTACAAGCGCGTTCCCTCCAAATCTAAAATGAAACCCTCCAGCTCACAAAATCTATTTTACTGTCCACCTTTCTCAGCCTGACTCCAGGACACCTCTTGCAAAGCTGAATTCAACTCAGTGAACTATATCAGATGATAATCCCTCCCTTGCTAGCTACCTGCTGCTGGCAAGCTCAGGAGTCACAACCGCAAGAGGCGAAAACTTATTGACTGCTGTCAAACGGTGCAGAAAGGAATAAAATAAGAATCACTTGACAATACGCCTCTACATCTCATCATTGTAGAACAGGCACTTGATAGATTAAAGAAGCACGGGCTCCAGTAAATCCATTTATTCTTTCTCTACTCCCAGTTACATATCAGGGAGATTCAGAGCCTGCCCCTGCATACAATACACACATGAACTCCATGCTAGTCCATGACAGGGTAACCACAGAGCAGCAATCACTCATACAGATGACAGTATGACACCTGCTGATTTAAAACGAAGAGATATCGGGCCTTGTATGTTGACTAATAACATTTTAAATAAATATTAGATCTTAATTTCTTATTTGGTTTTTAAGTCATTGGTTATGACAATACATGTCTCAGTATTCCACTGGGCATGAACCTGTGTGTTGTACACTGACAGCTGCGGGTGAATCTTATTTTAGTCTACATTATATCGAATAAAAGGCTGAAACTTGAGTTACTGGCAGCTTGCCTCACCAGTGTATCAAACTACAGAGTCCAACTGTTGGTCTGAGACAGGACATCATTGTGAGACGATTTCCTTCTGAGATATTTGGTTCTCATATTTTCCAGGTAACAAGGAGAGAAAAAAGGTCCAGACTGGTTGTGCAGAATAAGGCTAGCACCAATGTATTAACAGATGTTAGATGAAGGGCTGAAGACTTTATCATTCCTTAAGAGGAGCTAAAACCAAACAATGGTGGGAAAAGGAACAGACTATAGAGGAGATAGGATTTTTAAAAGGAACCGTCTTTGGTCAAAATGTAATTCCAGGGATAGAAGTGTTTGATAAAGCATCGAGGAATGAAGCTGCTGGGGCGGCAAGGGGAAAGGACATACACTTATAAATCTCTGTACGTCTCTGTCTCTTCAGATTCTATTACGGTGGGCTGCCACGCTATCACAAAACCCATGATCTGACACTGCTGCTGCTGCTGTGTGTGTATAGGTCATTATAACCTCTGCAGATTCAAGGATACAACACCTGACACCCACATGGTACATGCCTGCACACAGACACCGGCAGCTCTGAAAGGAGCTGGGATTGATTTTGCACAGAAAGCTCCAATACAAAGTTACTTATTAGACCTGCCAACTGCTAATGCTGTGCCCATCAGACCGAGGTGCTCATGTTTGAGGCCGGGCTGCCCTATATCCCCTTTTCTTCTTCTGTTTTCTCCTCAGCCCATTCAAGTCTTTGTTACTGCTCCCGTCCTCTCTTTTTTAGACTCCAAGGCCAGCAGTTTTCAGCCGTCTAATTAATGGTCCTGCTCTCTCTTTAGAACTGGAATACTTCAACAAAAGTTTGATGGATTAACAAACTTTTATACTGATAAAAATACCTTACCTCTTCTGACATTTCTTGTTTTGCTACGAAGAGGTTTTGTATAAAATGTGTTACCAACATTTGGTTTGAATCTGCCAAAAATTTGCTGCAAATATCTTTCCTACTAGGATCATAGAGCCCCATCTACCAGGAACAAATGTTCTTTAAATCCACTGTGGACATTTTAGGAAGACTGGCATTCTCACTTTACTTATCTGGGATTTGTTTTTTGTTATAAATAAATCCACAAATACTCAAGAGCCCGCTTGCACACATTTTAGTGCTGATATGCCAAGGCAGAATTATTGGTAAATGTGTGTCTCTTAATTTAGCAAATTCTGAACTTTTTTAAACTGACATGTTGTGGTACATTTATATCCACTTTTATTTCAGCTAAGCAATGTTTGATCTAAACTGCAAAATGTTCAACTTCAAACTAGGGCCTGGAGTAACAGTTTGTGAAGAATTTTGAAAATAACAATTAAAAAAAACCTCTTACTTACAACCAGCTAGCCTACCTTTACACAATCGTATTAAAATGATGCATCTTACATGTTTCATCGTATAAAAGCAGCAGATTTTTAATCAAGACTGGCAAAACATTTACGATAGACAAAAAAGCTAAATCTTACAAATCAAAACAGGGAAAAAAACAGTTGTTAGAACAGGAAACACCAGAGGCAGGAAATATTCATGAAAAGTAACAGGAAACAGGAAAATAAAACTTCCTGTGGAAGCTCATGATGTCACGAGCCCACAGTGTGGAATGACCCCGGCCCTCTAACACTACAATATAAAATCACTGAACAGTTAATCTCAGTACAGTCTGATGTTAGCTGATGTCACTGCCTTTATTGAATGTAAACAGTCAGTTAAATGCTGTTTTTCTGTTCATCATGAGGTAAATTTGCCAAATCTATCAGCCACAGTGGTCTATGGATCATTTAAAGCATCATAACAGAGATTTGAGCCAGATCCAGCTTTGTCTCTTCTTCTAAGCTCAACAAAAGGTCAAGGGGCAGGCTAATGGCATGAGTGCTTTCCTCAATTCAGATTGGTGCATTTTTTTTTATTTGAGAGGATCGTATTTCTACTGAGTGGGCATGGCTTCATCTCATTCAACAGACACGCCCACACCATCCTAGAGCAGATTTTACAGCCTCATTTTAAAAGATTTTGAAGCTTGAATGTATAAACTGAGAGATTTTTTTATTTGACTGAAATTTGACCTGGGGGTTCATAACACAGTGACCTATCATACAACCAATCTAAATACAGATTTGTTTTCACTTTACAGGGTCTTTAAAGGATTTTTTTTTTAAACATGACTTTAATTTCAGCAGAAATATCTCCAAATAGCCATGTTTTTATTTTAAATGTAACTTATTTTTTGCATATATCTTTACAAAAATAGGTAAGGTGTACAATTTAAACCACTGAGAATATTCTTTGTTTCCTGGAAGGCATATCGTGACCCCCACTTTTTGAAACGACTGCTCTATATCTTAACTCACTTGTGAATGTAATACCTATCTAACATTAGTGTGCCAATATATTCAACTGCAAATATGTTAAGCAGCTGATTTGAGATGCTAAAGCTCACATAAATGCTGCTCCTTAAACTAATCCATGTTCCTTAGCCCGTGTTTTTTCTTCAATGCATTCAATCAGAGCTGCTCAGAGAGTACAAACCAGCGCGTTCTCATTTCCAAGGAGTCAAGTACTGACACTTTAGTCACTGTCCTTGGTGTCTCACACACACCCACAATAAACCCCTCTGCCCTGGCATGAGAAGCACTTGGCTTTCAACTAAAGGTAAAATCTGTAGCACTTTCTGACGATCAGAGAAACTGCTGTTAGTGACGCAGGGACATTCAGCTTGGGTGGCAGTCAGAGGTGATGGATCGGCAAAACAACACTGGGACATCTCCATGAAAGTAAGAGCTTCTGTGTGAGTTCAAAACTAAAATGGTGCTGTATTGTTTTAAACTACCCCAGATGTTCTTTTCCCTGAGCCATGACCCAGTATTTTCTTGTATGAAATGTAACAGAACAGCATTGTGCCTCTGAATCAGGTGGGAAAAGCGTCATGATTTGCCAGCATGCTAAAACCCACACATGTAGTGTTCACATCATGTTAGCTTTGAAAGGTACAACTGGTCAGCTGTTTTAAACTAGGAGCGAAGCCGTGGTGTGTGTCTCTGTGAGTGCATGGTTTAGAAGAGCTGCCCTAACTTGCTGCCATGTTGAATAACCACCATCATAGAGTGCCCTGGTTTAGACAGGCAGAAAAGAAAACAGGAGCAGTGTAGTAAAGACACGGGCAGGAAAAGACAGAGGAGAGCAGGAGTGTGTGTGATGAGAAGAGACTCAGGAGGCATTTACCCAACAGGAATCCTGGATTTCCAATTCCTAGTTGCAGAAACAAACACGCAAATACACAAAGAAACAGTGAGTGAGGGAAAATGATTCACTGATGCTGCCAACTGTGGACGATGCCAAAATGATAATCATGCCCAAATCCTTGCAATGATGCCAAAATCCATCGCCATTTCTCATTTTAGGCAATTGGCCAATACAATAAGTACATAATAGCATTTCAGTGTTTCCCCAAGATATGTTTTTTGGCAGTGAGAACAGGTCCCTGAAACAGCTTTTAGATGTGATACTAAAACTCTCCATTGAAACCAATAATAATGAAACTCTGTGACAGCAAACCACGTGGTAATAAAGTTCTCCCGCTAAATCAACAACTGTCTGCCAAAGATTAAACCCTTCGCAGTGAGGGCTCTAATCTGTGATGATATCGAGAGACAGATGCTGGAGCCTCTCTCCTGATAATGACTTACAGACTGGCTCACTCTTGTTTACAGTTTTTCACAGTCACTTTAAGCCTCCCCAGATACTTGATGTCATCTTGATAATGACTCGCACACATTGTCAGGAGGGAATACGGGTTCAGCAGCCATACAAAGATAAATGTATAGAGACTAGCATATCCATCTTCTGACCTTTTCTGAGCTTTTGGGACATTTATGGGCACAGGTTTGATTGTGGCACATCATGAGATCAATGTTATTGATGAATCACAGCACAGTTTGCTGACTGTGCCCTAAAACTTGGCAGACCTGCTTTAGTTTGTCAAGTCTGAGGAAAAGTTCACTCTTACGCCATAAATCCCATCTCTCACCACTTCTTAAATCTCATGTCAACCTGATTCCTTCTGTTAAAGTATTTCACCTTTATTTTTAACAAGTAGGCAATACCTTACCTACTTCTTACAAAGGAGTGCATAATTCAGGATCTGTTCCAGCCTGCTGTGCTCTAAAATGTAGCAAATTCTGATTTTAGATAAAAAAAAAAAATTGCAGCTTTTGTTGGGAATGCTGTTACAGTTGATTCTAATCATGTGCTTAGCTCACAAATACACTCATATGCTTGAAACTAGCAGGCTTTAGCCATTTAACTTAACATTTCAAATACATGCCAGTGAAAAAAAATGACTTAATCTTGAAGCTAAAGCCTTCATCATGATGGCTTCTTGTTGATGCTGTAGGACAGGGGTCATTAACTCCATTTCATGAGTGCCAGCTTTTTCTTGACTGATGCTGTTGGGGCTGGACATAGAAAAAAACTGAAACAGAAAAAAAAAATTAGTCTGATTAACATATTGTAAAAATATTATTTCCTTCCAAATTAATGGAACTGTAAGCATTTAACAGTGAGATTAGTCCATATCACCTATACTGCAGCCAGCCACAAGGGGACGATTGAGATATTTTAGCTACATATTTCTGGAGCCATTGTGATATATATCACTGAGTTTAATGCTAATATGCTGTGTTTTGATTGGCCAAAAACACATGCAGGACACAGATCATCTGTGAAGATTCTCGGTGGAGGAAATTGCACTCTCAGAGAGCCTGATGTAGAAAATTGATGCAAAACACTGCAACCTTAATCAAGATAACAATGATAAGTATGTGATTACCGTACTAAATCATAGAAATACTAGTGTTCTTCTTAACCGCTAGGTTGACGGTTTTATATAAACTTTAACAAAAAAAGTTAAAAGCAACATTTTTGCACGCTTAAATTTTCTGAATTTGATAATCCTCTTGGGGCCGGATGGGAAGCTGTGGGTGTCCTGATGTGGCCCCTGGGCCTCCAGTTAATGATCACTGCTGTAGGAACTCAGGTCTTTCAAATCAAAAAATCAATGGACCCCATTCAATAACCGTTCTTAACAAGCAATGTGTTCTTAAAACCCTTTCTTAGAAGGTTACTTAAGGTTTTTTTAATCTGTGATTTGTTCATAGCTAGGAAGAAAGTATAAGAGCACTTTAATCAACATTTGTGAGTTAGACGTAAAAAATGTCTAATTTTGCACTCATCAGCTCTCAAATCTGCTAGATTGAGAAGGACTCCAATTAACTGTGTTTTTTAAATCAATTTGACAATCTGAAATACATGACTTAAATATGGTCAAGTATTTATCTAAATATGCAATGTTTGTGCTGAACAACAAAGTGTAAAATGTTGAATATACAGTACATTTGGCACATGTGTAGGAGTTTTATTGTTAGACGCTCATTTAAAACAATAAAAATCTATCTTCCATCTTAATGTGTTTTATATCTATCTATCTATCTATCTATCTATCTATCTATCTATCTATCTATCTATATATATTTATATATATGTAGTGCTTAACAAATTTATTAGACCACCTGTCATATTTGTACCATCCAGCATCATGAAGTGTTTTAAAGTGGACTCTTTCATTTTCAGTGAGCTCTCCATGTTTTACCATTTTGAACAGGAATGAGGAATTTCAAACTGATTTCACCTTTTTATAACCAAATTTGAGCCGGCTCACTGGGCTTCTCTGAGAAGTCAGAAATTAATCAAGCATAACATTTAACCACTAAAACTAATTATTCTATTCAGGAATGCAAGTAAATAACTATAATATGACATATTAATCAAGAGAAAATAATTTGCTTTACTGGTATTTCAGTTTTTTTGTAAATCAGTAAATTTGAAAATTCATAGATAACAATAATAATTATATTTTAGCATTAAAACTATCATTTTAGTTAAAGAGCTTCTACATATTGGTGTATTAGCTATTGCTGAAACACTGTTCTTGAGCTAATCTGAAGGCAAAATGAAGTTTGGAGGACTGTAGCGATTGACTCTGCAGAAAGTTGGCGACCTCTGCGTACTATGCATCTCAGCATGCGCAGACCCCACTCCATCATTTTATGTGGCCTGCCACTTTGTTGCTGAATTGCTGTTGTTCCCAATCACTTCCACGTTGTTGTAATACCACTGACAGTTGACTGCGGAATATTTAGGAGTGAGGAAATTTCATGACTGGACTTGTTGCACAGGTGGCATCCTATCACAGTACCACACTGGAATTCACTGAGCTCTTGAGAGCGACCCATTCTTTAATAAATGTTTGTAGAAACAGTCTGCATGCCTAGGTGCTTTATTATATACACCTGTGGCCATGGAAATGATTGGAACACCTGATTTCAATTATTTGGATGGGTGAGTAAATACTTTTGGCAATATAGTGTATGTTTCTTTGTGGGCATGTTTCAGCAAAGTCCAGTTATTTTCCAACCCTTACATCCCTAACAAGGACCATAAAACATGCAATGTAAAACAGACATACAAGATATAAGAAGATAAAAGTAATTTAAAGAATGTAAATAAAAAAATAAAAGCAAATAAGAAAAGGGATAAAAGCAATAAAACAAGGTGAGTCAATACCAAGAGAGAAAATAATAAAGGCCAAAAGCAGCAAAACAGATATAATTAAACAAAAGATATATACGAGTAGAGTAAGCAAGATACAGAAAAAAAGGGGCTCATAATTAACTCTTATTGACCCAGATGGCCTGAGGCTGGACTTCTTCCTGACTCCTCCCCCGTGTTTAGTTCACTGCTTCAAATACAGCCAAACATAGAGTTCAGTCCATCTGGTCATGAAAACACAGTCTGAATGATGGTAACTGAATGAAGTACTGGGTAACTCACTGAAGATTGCCATTTAAAAACTGAGAGAAAAAAACAATGCTCATGGTCTAACCAGACAGATGAACATGTGCCCACACCTGCAGGACTGCTTTTATCAGTCGTGATAGGTTAAATATCTGTTTCAACAAGTTTTCACAGCTCTGCTTGGTACCACTGAGATTAAATGATGATTCGTCCTTGGTGTCAGCTAAGAATCTACTCAAACACATCCTCACAGACACAGATGTACCTTCAGCAGACTCAAAAATGGGATGAGATAGAGCATTTGGCCCCCCGCTCTCTTGCTGGCTGCATCACTGATAACAGGGTTTGTTTAGCTTGAGTGTGGGGAAACACTGGGGAAGAAATGTGCACTTTCCTGCTCTTGTCAGGCCGATAACTACAGGAGGAAGCGTGCTTAGGGTGCTGCAGCACTCCTAAAATCAGACAAATATAAAACCATCAGTTCAAAAACATATGGTCTTATGTTTACCTCTTACGGGACATGCAACTATATTGTACTTAAATGTGTGTTTTTCTACCCTTTACCTACAGTAGCCTGTTACATGTTTCTAAAACTTTGTGCAGTGTGATCGAATCCATTACAGGTCAACGTTTCCGTTTTCTCACATTGAGGCACTGCAGAGGTTTTCAGCTTAATTAAATTGAGGATGTCTGATCCTTCTTTCAGACAGAGCAGCACGACTAGATGTTTCTCTACAGGTTGGAGTTTGTGTCTGGTTTTAGACTGACCTCGTCATGCATACTTACTCTGATGCATGCTCTACTTTAGGACTCTTAAACAAATACTGACACCAACATTTTGAGTCCTTTTATTTGGTTAATTGTTCAAAATTTAACCAGGAAAACTTCACTGAGATCAGAAACATCATGCACTGGAGTGTCCTGGTTGGCAGCAGCACATTTACAAAGTTATAGACAGAGTACCTACACAGATCAACCAATCCTGGGTCACAGAGTAGATAAGTCAAAATGACTACAACCTGATGCATCTTCCTCCAGTCCCTCCAATCTTTATAATGACTTAATAATGACCCGAGAGCACCTGTACGTAAGAGCAAGTGTGAGGGAACATGCTATTATCATAGACCAGTGATCACCAACTAGCAGACTGAGGGCCACATCAGGCTCCCCACATCTTTCCATTTGGCCCCCAGAACATTATCAAATTCTGAAATATGCAGAGGAAAAAAATAGGTTGATGCACAGATGGCATCTTTTTTTTAAATTCCCTACAAATGTAGTTGAGGACACCTGTCGTAGACAAACAAACAAACAAACAAACGCACAACTCCTCACTCCTGCCGGTCGCTGCGTGCGCCCCCCCTGTAGAATGTATTAAATACTGAAGCCTGAGTGATGTTAGCTTTGTAGTGGGGGACAGTCCCCTTTTGGAGCGAAGACAATCCACAGCAGCCACCATGTTCAAAATGGTGTCTCAAACTAACTTCCATCAAAAGGGAAACAGACAAAAAGTGTAGCTGAGGCAGGCCTCTGGAAAAACAGCTACACCGGGATGGCTTGCAGACATGTTGATCAACTGGAATTTATCTCCATCATGTGAAAAAAGCGGGAAAAAATGCAAAATGATCTTACAAATTCAGGGAGACATAAATTAGAGTGGTGAAAGAGAAACAAACAACAACACTTAATGAATTTGATTATCCCGTCTGTATTATATCAATCCATATTGTAACATTTTAACATGATTCCAACATATTTTACTCAAGGCTGGTAAGCTTTGTATTACGACAAAATATATATCATTCACAAAATATATGACTTAATCAAGATAAGTATTTTCAAATAAACACCTTGATAAATAAAGAATTGTTTTATGTTAGGACTGTGTAATGCAAAGTTTTAGCCCTGTTTCTACCCAGGAGCACTGGGTAGTTTTTGTTTGGTTGATTCATTGGCGTTATTAGTGGAGGATGCTATTTGGCTGTTGTAAACTGCTAAGCTATGGCAGCACCAAATGTGCTAATGGGCTAACGAAGCACTAATGATGCCAATGTGAATCTAAGTGCTGCTGTTTATGTGTTAAACATTGGTTCATTTTGTACAAATGTACAAGCTCACAGTTTTCATTATGCTTGATTAAAGAACTTACACAAAGACAAATAAAAGACTGTCTTTCTGCAGTCGTTTCCAAGGTTTGGTATGTGTACTATTAGCCAGGCATAATAACAGGATGCCAAAAACTGAAGCTCAGTTTATCCTGTGTTGGACTTTGATGAGGTTCAGATAGAAACATGTTTCTTCAGTCAGTGCAAACATAAAGCCCCGTGACACTGTCTCTGTTTTTGCTGTTAAATGCAGGTTATTGGTCACATGGCTATCCAAAGAAAATGTCTGCTAGTTGTTCTAAATAGCCGGAATTTTTGAGGTCTGCTGGTCATTTTGGCTGGAGACAAAAAAAAGTCTAGTGTAAACTATGTATGAGACTTCTACAGCCTGCCCAAGTGGACACTCAAAGAACTGCAAACTTAATCACTGTATAAGGTCTGTATGAGCTGCTGACAAAACTTGAAGTATATAAAACCCTGAACATTCAAATGAATGAACAAAGGTGACTTTATGCTGTAGAAAGTTTGATATCATCATATAAAGAGACTTCTCAGCACATCCAACTATGGCTGACTTTCAGTGCCCCTTCAATTAACAGTCTACTTAAGGGCTTAAATATCTGTGGGTTTAAATCTTAAAAACTGTAGAACTACAGCAGACATGATTCAAATCAAGTCCTGCAGCACAGATGAAGGATTTCTGTCCTACATATGTTGCTATCATTCTGTAACCCACTTTTTTATGTAAAGACATAAAACACGGGGAAAAGCAACATTAAAAAACCCCAAAGCAGCAGTACTTTAATTAAGACCAGCACAGTTGTCCAGAATTCCACATGTCTGGCTGAACCGGGGGGGGCTTAGTGGTGGTAAAAGGTATGAGTATCAGCCCCTGAAATGCAGTAAACAGCCCATCAGTGTGCCCGTGTGTGACAGTGTGTGAGACTGGGAGCATGTGTGCAATCATGCATGAGGAAATGAGCTGGAATGGTAGCATGTTATAAACTGTCTCCCTCCATTTCTCTCCCTCTCCTTCACTCTGATTCAGTGGAGAGAGAATGCTTTTGACTTTTCAGATCAGTTTAATAAAGCGTCAATGAAGACCATCTGGCTCCCAAAGACCAAGCATACCCACAGAGGGACCACTGAAACGGGACTGGGAAGAAAATGAAAGACACAGAATGGAAGAATACCTCAGTGAAATACCTAAAAGCATTGTTTAATTACACTGTAGCATGATCCAATCCCATTACATTAAGCTAGGTAACAACTTTTGGTTAAAATTCAGGAAATGTTACAAATACATGTGATTCCCCTTTATTTCATTTTTTAATTTTACAGTTTATCTCTAGTCTCTAATCTGAAAGAAAACAGGATTGAAAGACTAACACCTGCCAATACAAGTTTAGAAATGTCTTAAAACACAAACTTACAGATCTGTAGTTTTTAAAGTGATAATCACACAAATGTTAAAAAAAATTACAAAAAAAAACAGAAGCAGTAGCCTACTACAGACATAATCATAATTCTCTCTGAACAGCTTATACAGCAATGATTTCATATGCCTCATTTACTTAACTGAATTTTCCATAAAAAAGAAAGGGATTGGTCAGATCAGGTCAGGTCTGGAAGCACTTCGCCATGTTATCCCTGGTCCTGTGTTGCTCTGGTCTCCTAAAGGCCATCGTCCAGGCCTGTTCCTGGCCCATGTCTCATCTCTCCAGGTATCCCTCCAGCTGGCCCCTCAACAACCTACATGGCCAATCTCTGGTCCTGCCCATTGGGTCCTGGGCACCCAGTATACGATGAGCTGGATCAGGCCTGGGAAAGGGCGCCAGGTACCTGTAAAAGAACAGCTGGTGTTTCCATGCTCTCCTGAGCATGTCAGCATTAGACATGTGGTCTTGTCAATGATACCCAAAGATGCTTTAAAGTGAAGTGCTCATGAAGAGTCCTTCCGGCACCCCTGGCAACCAGTCAGCATCCAGGCCTCACAAAAGTATAGTAAGACCAGGAGAACCAATGACTGAAAGAATTTCATCCACATGTTAAGATAACAGGATTGCCACACTGTCTGGCTCAGCAAACCCATTGCCCCATGCGTGAGTCCAAGTCTGTGTGTGACATCAGCTTTGCATTTAGCAGATTGATGGATAATGCTGCCAAGATAGTTGAACTGCTGTACAACTTCCATGTTCCCACCATTAACAGACATAGATTAGATGGCAGCAACCAAGGTATCCCCAAGTGCCTGGATCTTTGCCAAGGAACGCCACGGAGACCATCCAACACTTCAGCCTCTTCACTCGGTAAGTAATCTACAGTCTCCACAAGGATCACAGCATCCTCAGCAAAGTCAAAACCAGGGATCTGGACATCACCAGATGATAGTTCCCCCACTACCCACAACATTATCCAGTCCATGCAGGTACTGAAGTGCATAGGGATCTTCGACCCAGAATTTTGTGTACCCTTTTATAGATGGCACATACATTGTACTAATTTGCATGTGCATTTTGTGCAATACAAACGTAATCTAGTCGTGTGCATACAAATTTTATTTGTATTTAATTTGCATTTAACTACACTGACTTCAAATTGATGAATCTTTTTTACAAGTTTCCTATAAGTGATTTGTGTCTGGATCTAAGTCCACCAGAATTCTAGTTCCATCTTGTCAGGGAGAATGCAAGTGTACCAATACCTGAGTCCACTTGAAGAGGTTATCACAAGCACATTCAGTGTGGACTTGAGCATGGTACACAGAAAATATGAACACAACCTGTATGGTTGCATTGTGAGGTTAGAGTTGAGTTGAAAAGCAATTTCTAAACATTTCCTGTCTCTTCAAAAAGTGTCATATTGAAGCAGCACTGCACCAATTTATCCTACGTGCTTGGTGGTTGATTCGGAAGAAGAAAGAGGATTGTTACTGGATTGCTGTTTTGAAAATAATAAAAAACCTCCATAGTTGCCTGAAGAATGGACTTCATTGTCCTGATAGAGAACTAACATACTGTGGCTGCATCTCACTTTGACTTTTATATGGCTTGGGTCTCTTGCTTAAGTCTTTTCCTTGAGTCTTAGTCCCGCCCTCCAGAGACTCATGGAAAGACTGGAGAAATTGAAGCGGAGGACTTAAACCAAAAGACAGATGTTTAACGGCACATGAGACGTCCTTCCCACTGCAGCATCACATGAAGCGACTTCAGTTTATGATGACGGTGCGGGCTGATCATCAATGAGCTGTCAGGAGGCATGAACAGCTGATTGTGTCTGCATGAATTTGTACTGTATTTATTCTAATCAAATCTTGACATTTACAGTTTTTGGTCTCAGTGTGGGATCATGAACACCTGCATGAAGAGAAACCTGCAGTTTATAAAAAACATATGGACTCTTTCTTAGCCTTGTTATAAAATTATTTATCATACTAATTATTCAATGCGAAAGCTAATGATTACACCTGATGCTCACTAACAATGCTCACAAACTATATTGACCCCGCCATCATTTTTTTTTTTTTTTTAAGATTTATTTTTGGGCATTTTTGTGCCTTCACTAGACAGAGGAGGACAGCGGACAGAGCCGGAAACAGGGCCAAAAGCTGGGGAGAGACATGCGGCAAGGGGACCCAGGCCGGACTCGAACCCGGGCCGCCCACGTACATGGGGAGCGCCTTTAACCACAAGGCCACCTGCTCTCCGACCCTGCTATCATTTTTAAATGTGTTGCTTATTGACACAAAGACTGCTGCTGTCTGACTTTAATTCTCGTCATAATCTAAGAAACAGAAATCACTGACTAATAATTCAACCCAGCAAAAATTAGTTGTAAAGACATTTAAAAAAACGTCTCAGTCGATTAATTGAAAAGTGAAAGGTGAAAAGCCATAATTTTTAGGTCATTGAAAAGACATCTCTATGAAGACATCGCTGTAATATGGTAATATTTTAAACAACTATTATTGGGCTAAATTTGGACAAAATTCAAATTCAAATCATGATCCAATTTATTACGACTATCTTTTCACTAAACCAAGGCTTTGATGGATCAAATTTGGCCTGAAAGAAAAAAAAAAAAGAAAAGGTCTAAATGATGTCGGGTGTTTGATGGGAAAGGGAATATTTATATCAGAATCTTTTAACTTTATGAGCTTTTCACATGTTTTATATCTAAAGGTGAATCAGAAAACAAATCAAATATTAAACACCATACTGATTCACTCTTTATTATTGATTTTATTAAACGTATTCTTAATTTCACTATAAATGGTGTTTCAAACACTTTTTTAAAATCCCAGCCCATCAGTTATTGAGCCTTTTAGAACTTCTGATGTTTATGTTCTGTTTAGAGTCCATAGAGTCCGTTTATCATCTGTAATAAACTCCATTTCTCCTCCATTATTTATCTCTGCTTGTGCTGTGAAGTTTCACTTCCATCCACTGTGTAGCAGCGTCCAATCAGAGAGTGATATCCAATAAGGGGGCGTGTCTTTAAAAGATTTCCAGGAAGCCTGCTCTCATGTGTCTCTGCTCATCGGTCTTCAAACCTCAGTCCTCGGTTTTATGGCTTCCATCTTTCAGACCAAATAATAACTGTTGGGACGGTCCTTAAGATGGTGGATCAGAAACTACTCCCGGTTTGAGCAAAGACGGAGGACGGAGGACTGATAAACAAGAGACATGGGATCCACCTTGTATGTCAACCTGAATGGTTGCAGTGAATGTCCCTTCTTATTCCTTCACCTTGGTAGATTTTCATACTAGTTACTTGCATACTGCCACCTACTGTACTAGACAAAATGCGTACAGCCATGGAACGATGGTACTAATGTGAAAGCAGCGGGGAGAGGAGAAGGGGGAGCCATCATGACCGGGTATGTTAAAAGACTGTGCCTAATGCACAACAACACCCAGAAACATTTGAATAAATTCATCAGAACATTTTTGGATAATTATTCCGATTTTGAAAACTGAGGATTTTCACAAACTTAAAAATAATTTTAAAAAATCTTTTAAAAAGAAATAACTTGAATGTTTGGAAAAAATGACACATGCCATTCATACAGACAACTGCTATTACAGTTTGTGGGATTATTTTATTTAAAGTAGCAGATGTGTTTTATATGTGGCTGTTATTACAGTGACACTGACTTCCTGTCGTTTTGCCAGTAATCTGGTTATCTGCTAGAAACGTACTAAAGTGGCTGTGAGGCAGAACCTGCTTTTCACTGAGTTGGTCAAAACAGTTTTTTCTCCGTAAGTGCATGAAACATCTCTTCCCTTTTTTCATGTTGTAGTACTGTTTCCTTTAAGCTGTGAGGAGACAAAGATAATAGTTAGAAACTTCCCAAAGTATTTTATAGCTGAGGTGAAGGTAAAATACGAGTCATTACTTAAATGTCATCACGCTTAGGCTGGTGGATAAAAGCTCTGTTTTATGGTCATAATTAGCTCCCCCGTGTTATGCTGATGGAAAGTGGAGTAAACGTGAAAACAACAGAATAATCTTATTAGTGTTATGCTGGAGGGTTTTAAGGGTATCTCTACAAAGGCCACTGAGACACAAAAACACCGCATGCATCGCTGCATATTTTCTTTAAGTGGAGATGATACAGAGGTCTGACTCACAGACAGACTAAAAACTCCTGTTCTTTCAGATCAGTTCTGTGTATTCAGCACATGATTCTACATATGAATGCAGATTCTGTAGGCAAGTGACATTGGTGTTTTGTGTTTGAAGTATTGCTCTCAAAACTGAGCAGTGCAGCTATCTTAGTGGGCTGTGGCTGACTATGGAGCATCATTGTCCCCAAGCAATCTGGAGATATATGAATGGATTTTAAAAATGGGTTCAGTGTTTCATGTGTTTGTGGATCTGTTTACTCATTTGTGAGTACCTGTGCAACAACAAAAGCTCCCACAGTGTCCATCTGCCAAAAGGGGGCCCAACAAAAAAAGTTTGGGAACCACTAGCTTAATGTGTAGCAATTGGGTACAAATAACCATGCTACAAACAGAAGAATTCTTGGCCCCAATTGTATTGTTGCAAATTGACCTCACCAGAAGACTTACAGAGCAAACTTTGCAAAGCTGACAGATTGGCCAGATTTCAGGGGGTTGGTCTTTCAATCTCTCACACTCTTTTTCAGTCAGAAAATGACCGGACATATCAGGGCCATTTGAGGACAAAAAAGTGGTAGCTGTGGTGTGGTTTAGTTGTACTGCAAACCTGTAAATGATGGCAGCTGGTGAGGGGATGTAACTTTCATATCAGTTTTATCAGGACAACACTTCATCGTGAAAAGAAGAGCAGAGAGAAGCATTATCTTGGTGGAAAAGATGTTTTTTTTCCCCCTCTCCCTACCAGCTTCAGCAAAAGTTCGATTACCAACTGGCTGGACGGTGAGCAATGATAACAGCTGCCGTTAAAGTGGCACAGGCCTACTGTTTCATACACCTTGTTGCTCTGATTGGCTTGTCATGAATGTGACAGACAGAACATTCCTCCAATCAACTTCTGAGTTCTTCTTCTTTTTAAAATGTTTCTGGCCCTCCCAGACATCATGTATTGATGTTTATTGCGTATGAATAAGTGAAACAATCCATCTGGGCTGTCAGGTAGGCTAATTTAAGATAGCTGCTGCTAGCATCAACAAAAGCTTTGTCAGACAAGAGCCCACAGGTTCCAAAACACAAAGTAGTTTGTTATTCAGCAGACGTCATTGTGGGCAATGTTTTAAGTC
This sequence comes from Cheilinus undulatus, assembly GCF_018320785.1. Lineage (NCBI taxonomy): Eukaryota > Metazoa > Chordata > Actinopteri > Labriformes > Labridae > Cheilinus > Cheilinus undulatus. Next base: position 18,019,985 of record NC_054865.1, read on the forward strand.
TCCATATGTATGTTTATAACAGATTTATAAGAGAAGGAATCCAACACAATATTTCACACCCTTTACATAAAGTAAATGCATTAAGTAAAGTCAAGGACCTGATCTGTCAGTTTGTATGGTGTGAGAATTATCATGACTTTAAAACATAGTATTGCATTAATTTAGGGAAAGCTCTTCATCATTGTCAAACAGCAAACCTCAAGGTCTCCAGACACTTCAACTATGATGATCATTGGTTCTATAAGCTCTAGTTCATAAATATCGAGGCTGTAGAGCCACTAAATAGGGTAAGATTCATAGAGGAACGCTCTCCATAGATGGTTTCATTAGTTAGCTTTCTTACAGTAAGAACTCTGAGGGGTTTTTACAGATTACAGTTGTTGTAATTGGGTGGCATGGCGGCGCAGGGGTTAGCGCTGTTTCCTCACAGCAAGAAGGTCGCTGGTTCGCTTCCTGGTCAGGGCCAGGGCCATTCTGTGCATGTTCTCCCCATGCATGCGTGGGTTCGCTCCAGGCTCCCTCCCACCACCAAACACATGCTCATTAGGTTAATTGGTGACTCTAAATTGCCCGTAGGTGTGAATGTGAGCGTACCTGGTTGTCTGTCTATATGTCAGCCCTGCTATTGACTGCCGACCAGTTCAAGGTGTACTCTGCCTCTCATCCGATGACAGCTGGGATAGGCTCCAGCCCCCCCGTGACCCAGAAAGGAATAAGCGGTATCGAAAATGGATGGATGGATGGAGTTGTTGTAATTACATGTGTTTTCTTAGAATTCCTGCAGCAATAATTTTTGATATTTTTCTTCTCATACCTTTATTTTTATAACCACCTTTTAGAAGTATGCCTTTTGATAATTTTTGAATTGATGCTGATATATCCTTGGAGCTTAACAAACTTCAGGTTAACTGCTGGTTAGTTTAACAACAAAGAAGTGCACAACGTAATGGTAGTGGATTTTCTTAAATTGCACTGAGAGTGAAACAAAGGTATGCTACAACTGCAGTATTGATTCACTAAAAGTTCTCCTGATGCTGTGGGCTGTTTTGTGTGTTAAAGAATTCAGCACCACAGACAGTGACGATTGGTTTAAATGCTAGGCTTAAGTAGACGTGCCTTGCTTGAGTCATGACATATTCACAACTAGCAACAGAAACAGAACAAACACAGGACTTTAGTAGTACAGCCAGAGCTTAAAATGAAGTAGTACATCTTTTTTGACCATAAACCTACCATTACCTATATTAAGCAACAGAAGGGTGTATGGTGGATGAAATGAGAGCTGGAGGATCAAACTTAGGGCGCATTCCCATTAGGCCCAGTTGGCGTGGTTCATTTGCATTCACACTACTAAAACGAACCAGACTTTGGGCTCAAGTGCACTCAGATCCGGGACCGGGCCCCTAGTATGAAAGCCACCTTAAAGAGCCCTTGGACCTGGCAGTGCTATGAGGGTTCTCTCCTGCCAAATGTAATCCCTGGAGACAATTTACAAATCATGCCTTGCCTTCTCCAAATCCTGTAAACCAGTGGTTCTCAACTGGTCCAGCCTCAGGACTTATCAGTCTGTCTTACGACAGATTGCGACCCAAGTTTTCAAAAAAATTTTCAACAGCGCATGTTTAGTTAATTGAATATGTTGCAGTTTTGAGCATGATTGGACCACACATCCGATATAAAAAAGTAAAGGGACAAAATTGACAAATGTTATACCCTCTTTCCCTATCATTATGTCTCAATGTTTGCTAATCTTCCAGAGAACTTGTGAATTTACTTCATTATTATGGGAAAAGTAGCCATTTATTGCAAGAAGAGGAGATAAATTAGTTGAAATACTGATCAAGCATTTAAATTTGCCCAATTTTAACAGTAAATCAGGGTAAAATAAAAGGTATGGATTCATATCCAGTAAGGATTTCTGGACTTTTGCCACCTTTTTTTTTTTTTTTTTTTTCAGACACATAGTGGCGACCCACCAGTTTAGAACCAGTGCTGTAAATAGACATAATGTTCATATATTTTTGGAATAGAGTTTGTATTTCACATTACATGACTGCTACAAATACATCATCTCTGTTGATTGTTGTCACACAGAAACTGGTTATGCTTGCTCAGTGTTCACCTCTAAGCTGAGGTGTTCCCATAGGATCCATCCTTAAACCTGGTTTATTCTTCTGTGTTGAGACTTGGCTACCTGTGCGTTGGTGCCTTGACTCTGTCAAGATGTTAGTCAGCAGTGCAAGCAAGAAAACGAGTGCAACAACAAGTCAAGGATGTGACAGGGCTGCATTTACAGCATTTATTATAAAGAATAAAGGTTAGGAGACATCAGTGGAAATGGTTTTATGATCCCCAGCTCCTCCAGTCATATGTCAATGTGTCCTTAAACATGACACGTAACCTTGACTTTACATAGAAGCTTTGCCATCATTGTGTGAATCTGCAGTGAGTGGTGTGAATGGGTACGTTTGACATGTGGTTTAAAAAAAGCACTTTAAGTAGCCAGATTACTGGTAAAGCACTGTAAAAGACAGGGTCCATTTTCCACTTTCCATTAATTCTTTAAGTCTTGCTTTGGTATTGATCTGGTCTCCATTTGATCCAGAAAAAGCCAAATATGTCTTATTTTTTTCAATCATAAACATTTTTTCTTTTAAATTCAGGTGCTTCATCTGTGCTATATAACACATGAACCATGTCTACCATATGTCAATTTTTACTCAAGTTTCATCCAGGTTATATGTGAAAAGCTTCCCAGCCCATCAAACCTACAAGTGTGGAGTCACCGGCATGACCCTGGTGCTCTGAGTGTGGGACCCTGGAATAAATTTGGGTGCAGGAGTGCAGGAGTTGAGTTGGCCAAACGTTCCTGCCATAGCTGGGGAGAAGCTAAGACCATCTGCATAAATATCTGATGGCATCCTGGCCTCAGCAAGAGACTGGCAACTGTTGGTGGACCTTAAGCTGCAACTGAAGTTTACCAGCCACATTGTGACCCCCACCTTGAGACCTGTTCTTTTGTCTGAGTCCACCACACAAGTGGTTTGGTTGATGCTATCAGCCCCTTGGGAAAGCACTTTGGAAAAGGCCTTTGAGGGGTAGTAGGAGGGGCTAGCAAGCAGTTGTCAACAAGCTGGATGGAGAGCAAGGTGTCTCCCTACAGAAGTCAGGGGCTTTGCAGCCTGATCTCTGTCCAGAGCCTTCAGATTGTAGAGCACTGGAAGAGCGAGTCAGAGAAGAGCCATCTGCAACACCACTGAAGCGACATAGAAAGCCTCAAGATGGCTGTGGCTCAAAAGATGAGAACATGGGGGCAGAATAGCTAGCTAGCCATCTGGGTACATGCCAGGGCCTGATCAGTCTTGGCCATGTCACATGGAGAAGGAAGAAACACCTGATCAGTTCAGGAACATCACTGAAGATGTATCTAGAAGTGCCAATAGATGAACATGCACAAAACTTCTAAATAAATGTTAATCCAAGGACAAAGATTGTTAATGATCACTTTGAGAGATCACATAATTTTGAGAGTGTTATAAATGCCAGATTATTTCTGTAGTTTGTGTTTAGTTCTTTATATTCACTGTTATGAGGCAAATTTTCCTCCAGTTTTATGTATTGCTCACATACATGTCTAAATCTCTTTGGAAAGCATTATATCCTGAATTCTCTGGTAAACCACCTTGTTCTGTCTCTGTGCTGTAGGCCTACAGCTGGACTCAGTCATCTATCTGTCCTGTGTTTCCAGCCACATACTTCGGCTGACTGCTCGTTCCACTTTCTCCCTTCACTGCTTCGGTGCTCTCCTTCAGCCATTGATGGAATCTCCTTACTTGTGTGATACATATATTCAATTTCTCAATGATACGATTTGTTGGTCCTGAGTTTCTGACCCAACTGGTAACCATGGCAACATGCTGGAAAAGGAGCAAATCCAGGAAATTCTCAAACCTGGTCAACGCTTCTAGGAGTGTTGATACCTTAGATATTGGGGAGGTGCCGATGCCAGGTAGAGGATAATTTGTAGCCCTGGATCTAAGGGGGACAAAGATCCTGACTTAGACAATTTTCCATGTAAAGAGCTCACTACAGGAAAATATCAGAAATCAAGACACGTTGTATCGGCTATGTGGGATAATCCTGTCTAATCCCTGCGTATAATAAAAATGTATTTGACCTTCAAATAGTGTGCTATCAGTTACTGGGTGGCTCAATATGGATTAATTTATAATTAACACTTAATGCTAAATCAAATGTAAGGTTCTTAAACAAACGGCATTGATTATCCCTCATTAATGTCAGAATGAAGGTGCTCACTGTATAAATAACATGCCTGCAAATGGTTTAAACAGTGAAGTGCTCATTGAAAATTAAGTCTAAATAGTGAAAGCAGAGGAGGATTATGTAAAAGCTCCTAGGAACCTTGGTTTGGATTGATTTTAGTGCCCCCTTGTTGAATTTTTCGTGTCCCTCTCATGCCAACTTTAATGTGAATCTTTGTATTGTCAAATATGTAATAATTCACTTCAACTGACACCAACACCTATGGTCACAACATTAAACCTAGTTATGAATCAACTAACAGACTTGTTGCTGATGTTCTTGCAGGCAGGCTGGCCAGTTTAACATCTGGATTCTTCTACTGTGAAGCCATCAGTGTTGGGGGGTAACGCATTACAAAGTAATCTGTTAGAGTACTTAGATTACTTTTTGTTGTAATGAGTAACGTTACGCGTTAGTTAGTCACGTTGGCACGTAGCACAATGCCAGCGGAAGGTAAACATTCTGTGCCATTATGCGTGCATTGTTAACTTGTTGAGCCAGCAAGATGAGAGAGCGGACAGCATGACGCTGTGGAATTATCTTTTCTTATCTTATCTTTTTGGATAAAAGGGACAAGAACAGCATCCTGGTGGAACGTAAGTTTAACAGCTCCATTTGCTTTCATTGACTCAGCTATGCAGCCGTTCCAATTACACACTGTTATTACGCACAGTGATTCTGTCTGCCTCTGCTCAGCTTGTTGTCAGATTGTGAGCATGTTAAAAAGCTGTAAAGGTTTTCCTGTCTGTAAGTGGTGTTCTCAGGCTGCAGAGATACAGATTATGGGCTGTAAATTACGCTGTACTTTGGCATTAGAGTCTGCACATTCAGATGCAGATGTGCGGTTGTTATCTGTCATTTCTATAACCTCTGAGTGGAACAAGTGGCTAATGGGTTTTAGTATTTAGTAATGTGAAAGTACTTGAACGCATTAGTTTTAGAAGTAGATAACGCAATAACGTAACAAGTTACTTTTCTCAGTATGTAACACAGCAATCTAACAAGTTAGTTTCAAAAGTAACACTACCCAACACTGGAAGCCATGTTGTTGTGATGAATGTGGTCTAGCATTGTCTTGCTGAAAAATGCAAGGCTTTCCCTGAGAGAGACGTTGTCTGGATGTGAGCTCATGCTTCTCTTAAACCTTTATACTTGTCAGTATAGGTAGTGTCTTCATAGATGTGTAAGCTGCCCATACCACAGGCGCTAATGCAACCCCATACCATCAGAAAAGCAGGCTTTTGAACTGTGAACTGATAACAAGCTGGACATTCCTCCTCCTTAGTCTACGGGACATGGCATCTGACCACAGAACAGTTTTCCATTTTGCCTCAGATCAAATTAATTAAGCCTTGGCTCAGAGGAGATGGCGGGGTTTCTGGATTGCGTTTACATATGGCTTCTTCTTTGCATGATACAGCTTTAACTTGTGTTTGTGGATGGTACAGTAAACTATGTTGACATACAATGATTTCTGGAAGTGTTGCTGAGCCCATGCAGTGATGCCCAGTACAGAATCATGTGTTTTTAATGCAGTGCCCCTTAAAGCCTGAAGATCACAAGCATCCAATACTGACCTTCAGCCTTTTCCCTTTAACAGAGATTTCTCCAGATTCTCTTCATCTTCATCTTCATGGACTGTAGATGGTGCGATATAAAAAGTCTTCGCAATTTTATAATGAGGAACTTTTCTCTGAAATGTTTCCACAGTTATTAGATGCAGTTTTTGTACACTGGTAAACCTCTATCCCCTGTCCATCTTTACTTCTGAGAGACTCTGCCTCACTAAAAAGCTCCTTTTATACCCAGTCATGACTGGCCTGTGTCTAGTTAACCCAATCAGTTGCAAATTGGTTCTTCAGCTGTTTTTCCATTAGTACCACTTACCTCTCCAGACTTTTGCTGCCCCATCCCTACTTTTCTGAGGTGTGCTGATGCCATCACATTCAAAATGATCGAATATTTTTCATGAAATGGTAAAATGTCTTGCTTTAAAGATTTTATATGTTCTATTGTGAATAAAATATTGGTTTATGAGATTTGCAAACCATTACAGTCTGTTTTTACATTTTACACAGTGCCCCAACTTTTTTGGTATTGGGGCTGTAATCTCAGTCTGTTTTATCTCCACTTGAAACTCACAAGAGCTTCAATAAATCTGCATTTACTGTGTCTATATTCATAAATTCATGTATCCATCTATGTTGGAGCCAAATAGTTGCTCTAATAATTTATTAAACATTTTGATTTTATTTATCAACATTAATTTAATGCATGTCATGTCATATTAGGTATCACTTTAGATCTGATGTTAATGAATGTTGGTTGGTTGGAGTAGGAGGATGGTGTATAATTACACTCCCAACCACTATGATGGGCTGGTGACTGCAGCGCTGACATGATTTATCAGGGGAGTTGTTTGGTGTTTTCCCTGTCTGCAGCTATATCCAGTTTAAGACTGCTACTAAAGAACCTGAAATGTTAGGTTTATTAAGCTCTGAGAAAATAGTGATGCACCCTTTTTTTCTTAGAAAGTTCACTTGCTTTGTTTTGTGGGTCTTGGAAAATAAACAAATAGGATTGAGCACAGCCTGTCGACTTAGCAGTTTTACAATGTCACCCTTGCGACTTGACACCAGCATTAGGTACTAAGTGAAAACAAGACTAGGATAAAACCTAGTGTATGGCTGACTGCATCTATCTGGGATGCTTGCTGAAATGCCTGACTGAAGTTTGTGTCTGGCAGTTACTTTTTTAGAGGTGTGCAATTGTACTGTCCCTAATGTCTGCGGGTTTGAGAATTGAAGAATCCTAATTCCTGCTCTGTTCAGAGATCTGGATCACATGGTTAAGTTAAGGAAGAAGAGCCGGCTTTTTCAGCTCCCCAATGGCTCTTCATTCGGAACGAATTTGGCTTTGAAATTAAAAAAATTAAGCATTTTTTTGATCCATGATTGATTTAACTGCATATTTCTTTGTTTGTTTGTTTTTTCCAAAAACTGTTGGACTAAATCCTTTAATTCTTACAATAGCAAAACATTTACACAATACTTGAGATAAAACTATCACCACGTCTATGACTTTTAATATGTCGAATGCTGTAAGGTTTTTCTTTACATAAAAGCATAAAACACAGTGTAAGTAGTCTTCTGGGATTTCCATTAAAATAATAATAATAAAATAAATATCCCTGCTTTGTCAAAATATTTCCCAGATAAATCAAACTCTAAATGGAGCATAGAGGCAATAAATAAACCATATAACTGAAAGAATGTCTACATTTTATGAAACATGGTTTCTGTACAGTTCTAGTAAAAGGACACAATGCTAAAGCTACAGGCAGTGGAGGCAGCCATTAGAGGGCTGTCGGTACAACTAAACCCCGCCCATAGAGCAACCCCGTGTATATGGCTCTAGTTACCACAGTGGATGCAGCCATTACTGGCCTCTTTCAGTACAAGCAAACCCAACTCTGTACGGTCTGACTCTGAAAGAAGGATCACTCAGTCAGTCAGTCAGTTACTCAGTCAGTCAGACACAGGCAGAGCCAGCTGTTTATACTTTTATATGTTGGCATAAAATGCCTGTCAATTTCTGTGATGCAGCCACTCACCACTAGTGGAGCTTTAGTAATAATCTGGCTGTAGCTTCCAGTGTTGCCAGGTTGGATGGTTTTATGTCGGATTGTGTTGGTTAAAATTACTGAGTTCACCTCGATGTCAGAGAATATGTCAAACTGGCAGCAGCATAGAGGCCTCTCAGTTACTCCAGTTGGACCTGTTTGTGATCTAGTGAGAGCGCAAGCAGGGGTAGGGGTTTGCTGTAGCGTGAGACGGTATAGCTATTGGTGGCGCAGTTAGCTTGGAGGTAGCTACTATGGCATGTTTTTTTTAGAATTTGACAACATTATTCCATTAAAACAAGAACACAGAGCCAAACCAAAAGCTTTTCAAGAAAGAAAATTTGTTGTCACTTTTCCCCCGACCAGCTTCGATTTGAGTTTGCAGTTGTTAAGTGGGAGGTAAATTTCTACAGTAAACCGGTGTATACAGTGGCTTCTACCACTACAGCGATAGCTGTGGTCCATTTTTACGATGGAGTATTAGGGCCACACAAAGAAAAAATAAATAAAAGAATCAATTTTTTTTTACATTACAAGAATAAAGTCATTATATTACGAGAAAAAAGTTGTAATATTACGAGAATAAAATATTACAACTAAGAAAGTCTGCCATTAAAATGAGCAATGTTGAGCATCTTGTGAAGCTACACTTTAGTATCAGTGTCACAAATAAGGAAATACTTCATCTTTTGGCACATCAGCAGCACCGCAGCAGACTTTCTATCTTGAAATATTTTATTCTCATAATATTACTACTTTTTCTTGTAATATTACGACTTTATTCTCGTAACATTAAGACTTTTTTCTCTTAATGTTATGACTATATTCTCGTAATATTATGACTTTTTTCTCATAATATTACAACTTTTTTCCTCCTAATATTACGACTTCATTCTCATAATATTACAACTTTTTTCTCATAATTTTATGACTTTTTCTCATAATATTAAGTTTTTTCTAGTAATATTACGACTTTATTCTTATAATATTATGACTTTATTCTCGTCATGTCAAAAAAATTATTCTTTTATTTTTTTTCTCTTCGTGTGGCCTTAATACTCCATCGTACATTTTAGTCAATGACTAGTTTTAGTCAGTAAAAAGCTCCTTATTATTATGTCTTAACTTTTTTCAAATTTATTATTTCTAAATTAAATTTATTGGACAAATTAAAAAATTAATAAAAATATAAAAATTAACATCAGCCCTATTAATGCTTTAACTGATTTAAAATAGCTAGTCTAAGTCTAGTCTTCCTCATAAAGTAAAGGTAGTAGACTAACATTTTGAGTGTGTTAGTGCCTGTATAAAATGGTACAAAGATTTGAGTGCAGTATGTTGTTGCTGCATTGACATAAAAACAATCTTTTCATCCTGTGTGTGTTTGAGCTTTTAAAGTTTTCCATTTTTATGAGGAGTAGAGAAGTGCATGTGGCGATAATGCACCTGAAATGTTTATGCCATGATGGTTGGTTGTTAGTAGTAGCTGCGCCAAAGCTCTGGAACGCTCTTCCTCTTCCTCTTCATGTTCGACTGTCCCCCTCTCTGCCTGCCTTTAAATCAAACTTAAAAATGCACTTTTGCTCCCTGGCTTGTGAATGTGGCTTTTAATCCTTTCTGTTTTAATTGATCCATTTATGTCCTCCAGTTTTTACTTTTGTCCTGTGTTTTATTGTTTGTTTTATTGTTTTTAATTTGTACTGTACAGCACTTTGGTCAGCATTTTGTTGTTTTTAAATGTGCTTTATAAATAAATTTGGATTGGATTGGATTGGATATTGCTCTTGTTGTAAGAGTTATTTTACGTGTGCTACAGCTGCAAACGTGCTTTTATGGAGAACTAATGGAAGATAAAAGAAAAAGACAACTCTTATTATGGATTATGTGTTTTGGACATTCTTTGGACAGTTGTTGGGTTGGAAACCATCAGCTGTATCCGGCAGCACTGGCAGATCCAGTTAAAGGGCCTTCTCCTCTGAGAAGAAGAAAACAACCGTGCTGTATCCTGTAGAAGCAGCATGTCTGTCAGTTTTTAGATCAAGAAAACTGAGATAAAGCTGAATGCAGGCTCTGTCAATCTGGCATATGACCACTTGACTGGAGAAATTCCTCACCACATTCAGCACAGGCATGTGGATGTTAACCTGCAGGGAGGACTGAAGGCTGGCAGTACTAGTGCAGCTAACATCAGCCAGTACTGGCAAAACAATTTGACACTACCTACGAACAATTTAGAACAAAGTGTGTTTGTTTTCTCTATTTTCTTACATTCAGACAGTCTGATTTTGAATTTCCATTACTCAGACTAGTTAATTAGTTTTCTAGGAACATCCCTAAACAAGCAAACTTCCACTCACTGGTGAAAGAAAAGCACATCCAGTCGAGCAGTGGTTCTCGCCTAGCCACAGGACCCACAACTATCTTCCTAAGTAGAGGCTTTTGAATAATTTCAACCACTTGTTTTTATTAAATGAACCATGCTTCAGACTGGGCTTTAGACTGAACTCAATATGACTTAACAATGAGCCAGGCAAAACAAACATGTTTCAAAGTACATCATTATAGAAATGCTGGTGCACAAATGTGCATGTGTTTTGTTCTACTCCATTTCCCAATTTTGATGGTTGTCATCGCATATAATATATATTATAATGGGGAAACCAGCTAGATTATCCCAAGATAACAAAATTCTTGAAAAAAATTTACTCATTCTTACAGCAAAACAAAGTGAAATTAAATATACGTGGTATATACATTGTAGACTAAGTGCCACAATTTGTTTTAAAGGCAAACATTTGTGATACAAAGGGATTTCTCTTATAATCAAGAACATAGACTGACCATAGCATTCAGCACAGGGTCAGCACATTTGCCAAACATTTATGAATCAATGATAAGCTAAACTCACCTGAGAAGTAATTCCAGTGTGAACTGGAGCTCCAAATCTTCATCTTCAGAAAGACCTGTCTGATGTTAACAGAAGCTCAAAGCTGCTTTCTCTGATTGCACATATTCAACCAAATAAAACAAGTAAACATTGGGACAAACAAGAGAATTATTGTATCAAAAACTTTATTCTCAAATAATGTTTTCAAAATATCTGATAGATAGACTGTGAGTCTCTTTAACAGCAGGCTGTGAGGCTGTATTCACATACAGTATCTGTTGTCCAACCCTTTGTAACACCTCGTGGTGTTCCACCTTCAGGATTTCACAGGACAGAAAAATGTCATTTTCCATCCTTTAATTCAAAAAGGTACCAGTCGTGTTTTTCCAGTCGATACAAAAGCTCCAAAACCTGTTGCCAATTTACTGCTGCTATAGTCTAAATTTACCACATTTTCATTTTCCTCTCTAAACTCATGGTGTCGAAGCAAGGAGGACCGGAGTCCTCCTTGCTCAGACACAACTCCAGGTCAGATTTTGGGCCTTAAAGGGGTCAAGTCATCCAAAATCTTTTGTGCCTGTGGAAGTCATCTTCTCTTCCAGATACAGACTTCAGGATCAGCCACACAGGGCTGCTTTTACACAAGAACGCCATCTTTTTAAAGGAAGTGTCAGTCCCAACTCGTCTGTAAGCACTGTTTATGATAATATGACACTGAACATCTGTTGGTTTAATGTATGGGTGTTTTCTTAACCAACGAGCTGTTGAAATGTGCGATATCACTAAAATGCGGGCAACTCATATGGCACAGCTGCTCCATTTAAAGCCACTTAAAGTTGTTCTATGTATCTTACATTATATATTTGATGTACTGGCACTAAATCTTTAGCTGCAGAAGAGTTGGAAGTGACAAACTATTTTGAAGACTGACATGTTTTAGATTTCGAACAGCTGTGACCCAGAGACAAGTATCTTTATAGCATGAGCTACATTAACTCTGTCACACAAGTTTCCAGTGTAAAAGCAGCCGTAACGGACAAAAGAGATCATATGACATGTTGATATTTGATACTCAGTTTGAACCATAGATTTTTTACATGGTGTGTAACAGTAAAAACATTGACTTTCATGAACAGGATTTTGTTGTACCTACATCATTTATCATAAAAAGTACAGCATGTTTAATAATTTGTTGTCGTTTTTTTTTTTTACAAATTCTCCATAAAAAATAGATTTCTGTACAAAACTTTTTTTTGTTCTTTTGCACCTACTTCAAGTTCAGCAGCACATGATGATGGAGAAGGTGACAGCGGTGACACGCAAAAACAACGTGATGATGGTGACAACTTTCTATTAAGGTGTTGCCGTTTTCCAACATAGTGCAGTGGCACTCAGGACAACAAGAATATTAGAATATTATTCTTCCAGAATATTTCAGCAGGAGTCTTAGATACTGCATGTCATTATGTGTTGCTGTGGAAGCATCCTCTTCTGCACTGTAGCTCTAATTTGTGGTGCAATCTTAAAGCACCATGTGCCAAAATGACAATGATTCATCCTTTACACTGATCAGTCACACAGGGCTGCAGTCAGCTCACGTTCACTTCAGACCCACCAGGCTGTAGATTTTCTTCAAAGCTGTAATACTGAACGTATGGCATGAAAAGTTTGTCCTATCCAAACTATTAAGAGAAGGTGAACCAAAGTCCTGTCAAGGGCAAATAGAGAAGTTGAGCAGAATATTTAGAGTTTATAATTAGACAATGTTTAACTAAGGCAGACTTGGAAGGTTTAGTATAAATCTGTGGCATGTTTTTGGCCCCTTCAGGACGGCTAAGCAAAAAAATGAACTCCTTGTTGCAACTGACATGTTTAGTTTGCAAGCCTAACTTGCTGTCATTCAGGTGTATCTAAAATGAAAAGTGCTTTGACTTATTATTATTTCAAAACCTCTTACTAATTTCAGTTTACACTCATCTATGGTGCTTCTGTTGCTAATGTTTAATACACATACACCCTCCACTTAACCCGTTAACCCAGTGCAAGGTTGTCATAGTTAACTAAAACTAACTAAATAACTAAAAATTAAAAAATCATTTCAGTTAACTGAAACTAAATAAAAACTAAGCTTTACCAAAAAAAAAAAAAAAAAAAAAAAAACTAACAAAAACTAACTATAGCAGTAAAGTGTGCTTACAACAGTAAAAGAAAATAAAAATGGAGACAAAATGTCCTTAGTTTTAGTCTTTGACACAACCATTCTGACTGGCACCGATGCCAGAGTCTGGGGAGTGTAACATTGCCTGATCTGATTGGTTAATACTTCACACAGTGGTAGTTTTTTTAATGTCTGGAGTTGTATTCAAACATCATCATTAAGTATATAAAATTATAAGTGAAGAGTAGCCTGTTTTAATATGTTTTTAAAAATGTATGACTCTCACTCTGCCCCAGCATCTATCCGTAAAAACTAAAACACTAATAAAAACTAAACTAAAACTACGCATTTCTGCAAAATAAAAACTAAACTAACAAACCAGTAGTCAAAACTAATAAAAACTAAACTGAAATTGAACAAAGAAAGTGAAAATGAAATTAAAAATAAAAACTAATGAAAAATCCAAAACTATTATAGCCTTGACCCAGTGGTTTCCAACCTTTATCACTTGTTCTTCTGTTAAAAGGAGATCTTGAATGCTCTTCTGGGGTCTAAGTGACACATTTGTGCCATGCTTTGGTCAAATAAACTACGGATCAAGTGCGAAAAGAGTTTTCAAAAATATTTGTAACCCTGTATTAACCTGCTCTAAATGGCTGTTATCAGATTGCTTTGTTTTGATTTGTGTCTCTTTAAATTCAATTCAGCTCCTTCTCACCCCGTCCCTCTTTTTAGAGTTGTGCCACCGAAAATACAACTTACCACCTCCATTGTTTTCATTGTGTTGTCACAAGAAGTGTAGATTTTGGTTGGGTCATCAGATTTTGAGTTTTTAGTCAAGAACGGGGGACTGGGTTGACTTATGTCCTTTCTTGTGGGTCTGATACCTAAATATGTGTGCATAAAAACAAAAAAAAGGGTCTTTCATCATATGCCCTCTTCAAAAAAGCTGAACCTAATCATAAAAAAGGGTATGTTGTTAAATCTTGTTGTTACGTTGTTTAACTGATTTCTTTGCCTCATATAGTTTGAGGACTGGATGACTGTTTGCCAGATATTTTTGAAGGAGTACTCATGCAATTTTTTTAACTTTAGCAAACATTGCTAAAGCTAACATAGTTAGCTAACTACCTAAATAGATTACATAGCTGCTTTGTGATCTTAGCTTTAGCTACGTAAGCTAGGTAGCTAACATAGCTATGTAGCTTTATTATCTAAAACTAAGTTGTCTTAAGCAATAAGAGCTTAAGCACACATAGCTAAAGCTAACTTAGCTATGTAGATATATTAGATACTTAGTGAGCGTTGCATTAGTTATGTTAGCTATGCAGCTCTGTTATCTATGTGGCTTATGAAGTTAATTGATCTACCCAAACTACACTAGCTACATTTAAATGCTTCCATGGAGGATTAGCTTTTTCCCTGTAAGCAGACTATTTAATGTTGTGTAATCAGGCGTAGCTGGCCAGGTTTTAATTTTTTGGTATCGTCTCAGTTACTTTAAGCCTTACCCTAACCAAAAGTTTAATCTGATTATATTTTGCAAGTTTTAGCATGTACTTTCATTCTGAGATAGACGGCATCTAAGATGACTGGTCTGTTGGAGTGGCCATCAGATGACAGTCTGCAACCAGACTGTATTTATTTGACCCAATAATGTATTTCAGTTTGTTCTTTTAAGCTGTTTTTATCTGGATTAATGCTGGACAATCTTTTTCTAGGGCTGTTAGCAATAATGAGTTGATACAGCCCTAGAATTAAATAGAGCTACTATCACCATTAATGCATTAATTGCGATGTGATTAAAGTCCACAATTAGTGCATCAGTTCCTTTACTGTAACTCCTCCCTGCAGCCACAGTGATGTGAAATCAGTCCAGCACTGCTCCTGTATGTCTCATTTCAGTTTCAAACCTCACAGACAGCTCAGTGAACAAGTCAGAAGTCATTTTCATCTTGTGTTATCAAACATTTACCTTTTACTGCCCCCTTTCCAACCAATAGCAAGTTCCTTTTTCTGTGGTTAAATTAGTGTCATAACCTTTGATCTACTTGAAGTTCCTTAAAGCCAGGGAAGGTGTAAGGTGTGTTGGCACCAGTGTTTACAAATCTCTTAGACCTTATCACAACTGACTTAAGAAACATCTGAAATCCACACCAAATCTGTTCTGTATCAATTCTTTGGAAAAATGCTCATTTCGGCCACAGGGCACTTTGAAAAGTGTAACATTTACTGTTTTAGCTTCTTCTTTAAGCTTGCAGAAAGTCCTTTGTTTAAATCAAATCTGCTGATGATGCCACTTTAGGGAAGACGAGGGACTGGTGTAAAAACTTCTTTGCAAACTTAGAAAGTCTAAGATAAAGAAGCAGAAACAACCTCAACATTTTAAAATTCACCAGTTAGTCTTTCTTCTTCCACTTTTAGCCAGCTGTCGCTCTTTTTAAAAGTTAAGATTGCTGACAATACCGAATGAAGGACAAATGTGGAAACTTCTATTCAAATTATTTTAAAAATCTTGCAGGAATAATAAGAAATATTTTGCAGGATATTGCCCAAATTGCCTAGAGAAGGCATCTTGGAGGGCTGATGTGTAAGAGTAAAAATGTCCTTTCTAAAACTGACAGATATTTGTAACATGACCTCTAGAGATCATTCTCACAAAATATTCAGTGTCTCCATTGTGTTTCTATGTTTTCCCGCAAAAATGAACAGAATAGTCCAAACCTGATTATCTGGACACAAAAGGAGCTGTCTCTTGTTTGATTCTAACAAGTTATAAAATAAGAAGCAGAACTTTGTTCATGCATAAAAATGTGAAATGGTGTCCACAAGCGTTATCTTTCTGAGAGCTTCAACAATAGACTTCATTTTCTCCTATTTATAAATTTGAGAAATTACAGGTAGATCTCATAGATGAGTGCTTTTGTCCGCAATTCAATCATTTAAATTTGATTAAAATTAATCAGCCAAGAAAATGAATCATCAGTTATCAGGCTGATATCTGGATCATTCTGCATGATAACAGGATGAACTGTCAATGTGCTTTTGCTCTCGGTTAAAGGTTGAATACAAATTTGTAATCTTTATATAATAATAATCCAGGCCTGGCCTTACTCTGACTTTGTCTTCACCTCTATCATGACTCAGCATGTTTTTAGTCTAAATCTGGATTCAGCTATCTGAAACAAGCAGAAGAAAAATTACAGAGCACTTTAATTCTAATGAGCTTTCCTGTTTGAGTCTCCTACTGCATGTCTGCAACAACTGTGGGGTTGATGTCAAACCACTTACACCACTCTCATCTCTACATGCCAGACTAAATATGGAGAATGTGGAGGCCAATTTTGTTGTTTGGGTGCACTAGGAGATCAGATCTGTGTCATTAATTGTTAAAAATTAGACCTTTTATCACGCCTGTGGAAACCTTGCAGCCTCTAATTTTCAGGCTCCATTATGCTCTCTTGACTCCATAGGAAATCTCAACTGAATTAATTAAATCAATTAAGGCAGAAGCACTGGGTGCACTCCAGCGTAGAGGGGAAGCTCACTATCTCGTGAGCCGACACTCCACTGTTGTTTACAGCTGTCTCGCTTTTTTGTTGAAGAGATTTTGAATGTTTTTCCTGCCTTGTTGACATTGAAAGCTACATCTACATATCATTATTTTCTGAGCCTCACACTGGCATGCGTGTCTGCCATTTGGCCGTGACCCTGACACTGAGTTTGTGAATGACAGGCTGACAATGAGTATTATGATTCCAGCTATATCCCAAAGTCATGCTTCCCAGCATAATCGCCATTGTTTCAGGCCATTTCATTTGCAGGATTCCGGTCTTCAGTAGACTAATTTTCAATCAAGTCAGATGAAGATTTAAATAGAAACTGAAATATGTTGTAAATTCATCTTTGTATTATGGATATGAGAATCTTCTCATGCCAGATGTTTTTAGTTTTTCCAGCACTGTGGATATGGGAAAAATCTATTCTTGTATTTGAGTCCTTTATCCAACACAGAAATGAAAATTTTCCATTGAAAAAAGGTTTAATTTATCAAAATCTCCTGTTAGATGTTCCACTTATTGTTTCATATCTATGTGTGACAATGAATGGATGAAATGATACTTTTTTTTTGCAGAAATGGCAGCATGATGGATCGGAAAATAATTTTTGAAAACAAGGGGAACATAAAGGAGAACTCGTTTAGACAATAAAATCATGCAGGTTGCCTGGAGTGTAAACCCAAAGCCACTATGGTGTGCATGGAGTGACAAACAAACAAGACACAGGCCTAAAGACACACACTGAGAGCAGTTACATTTGTGATCTAACCCAAGTGCAGCATCTTTCAAAAAATAAAAATATATTTAGAGAGAACACTGCGAGAAATAACAAGCCTGGCAAGTGGTTGAAGCTAGTGAATTTACTTAAATCCTGCAGATTTATGGGCGTTAGGTGGATGTTCTGACCTAAAATACCAGGAAAGCTTGTGTATTTGTTGCAGTGAGGTTCCAGCATTTATAAGCAGGATGTAACTATCTCTTTGCAGATGAGGTATATATATTCTTTAAATGGAGGGGCTTTTGGGGGTTGGGGGCATTAACTCAGGACAACAATAATTGTGCATGTTGTCGTCTAACTTAATCGGTTTATTTGCCTTGTATCACCAATTCTGCAACAGATCACATGTAAACTGTGAGCTCTTTAAAATGATGTGTGATAAAAGGATCATGTGCATCTCATATGTAAAATGTCTTGGAGGATGATGCATGAGAATATGTGGAGCTGTGGTAGAATACAACACATCTTTTTAAAGAGAAGGGGAAACAGCCACATGTTGTTTCTGAAAGCTGACGCTATTTTATACTGGAGGTGACGTGTGGGAAAATGAGCCCATGTTGAGATACTATCTGAGTACCATGAGGCACCTAAAGGGAATTGTTTGGTATGTAAAAAATGAATTTAATGCCTGTAATAAAATAAACCATGTGAGCACTATCAATACTATAGATGGAGTCTTCCTTTTATGTTTTTCTTCATAATAGTTACAGTCTTCAGCGTGAGCTTTCAGAAACAGCCACTGTTCTAGAAATGGCAACAACTTGGTGTCATTATGAGACACTAGAAGCTTGGAGGTCCACAGGCAATCTAATCCCAACATTCTGGTTGGCTAGCATGTTTTCATGGCAACAAAAATAAACAACAAAATAGCGTGTGGTCACTGCCAACAGGGATTGTGAAATATAAATGTGTATATACAAACACTCTGTAACCCTGTATTTAGTCATTTTGTTGTCTCTTTAAAGATAGAAGTTTTTGAATAAAATTCTCTTTTTTGAATGACTCATTTTCAAACCCATTTCAGACCCAAAAATTATTCATTTTTTTCATAACCCAGTCAGAAAAACACACTAGTGCAAAATTTGTGCGGTTTAAGAGTTTATATAAAGTTTATATTTTGGGGTTCCCCAGCAGCAGTGGTTTGGGACGTCCCATGGGGCCACTGGGTTTTTGAACATTGAGTCTGTTCATCAATATCTTCACTGAAGAAAAATGTCGTCGGAGACATTCAGGGGCACATATCTGCCTCTGTTTCCATCGCAACCTGTTCTTGTCTTTCTCTTCCAGCATGACTGACAGATTTCTATCAGTCCGTTAGCTTGTGTTTGTCTGTCTAATATCTGTCAGTCAAACACTCTGTGTGTTAATCTCTTCATCTAGTTCTGATTCTGCGGCTGGAGAGTATACTGTAGAAAAATATCAGTCATCTCTTGACTGATAATCCCGACCAGAGTTACAAGAAGACACATCATTTCCTGGATTTGGCCGCAGCTGATTGCAGCAGTCGAAGATCTTGACAGCTTTTTGCCTCCAGGCTTCCACTTGTTGAGCCACCGAGCACAAAACACTGGCTAGTCCAAGAACAAGAATCATTGTCTGATTCTTTGATTGTGTTAGACAGGTCTCAGGAAACCAGTCCACTGTGTACACCAGCTCGGCAACTCAAATGTCTTGTTTTCTGGTTCAGGACAGTCTGCCAGTATGTGCTAGCATGGACGGTTGTAAAGAGGACTGATTTTAGCTGTGAAGTACCTTAAGAGAATATCTGAAAATCTTTAAATCTCATCTAGAGCTACTCACAGGCTGTTGGAAACCTGGGGAAACAGCATTTGCAAATGCTTGATTTTTTCGGTTCTGGGCAAAGAGAAAGCCAAAATAGACACTGTCATAGAAAGGCAACAGAGTAAGAGGCAGAAAACAAGACAATCACAGGATGCCATTTGATGATCCAACACTGACTGAAAATGCCACTCTGTGATTGTCCTGCTTCATTCAATCTAGCAAAATCTTCAAGCAGGCAGCCATTAAACATCTGAAGATGTTACCTGACTCTGGATTGTTTAGTACTGGCCCACCACTCCACTCCTAGTTTACATTTAAAACTAGTGTACAGTGATGGATGAGAGGATCAGATTCTTTAAAAGAGTAAGACTGGTTGGAAGTTCTATTGAACTGACAGCATGTGGATATCAACTTTACAGTAGTCTGCAGAATCAATATTAGATTCAACCAAAATTGACTGTTATTACATCATGGTCACGTCCTGTCAAGACCAGTGTGATGGAAGTCTAGTGGGAGGTTTTGGTTCAGCACCAGTCATGGTATTTATCGTGACCCAGCAACCACCTGAGTACTTATGATATCTTAATCAGGTTAAAGGGTGGAATAGTCGATCTGCTCCCCCTGAGAGTACAACCTTGGTAGGGTTGTAACCCATGTCTGGCCTGCAGCAGGGGAGTAAGTAAGCCTATACCACTGTGCAAATTTGACATATGTTGGAGGTAAGGCTGGGAAAACACTGTTCAGCTTAGAAGGAGCGTTTAGTCTTTTGTTTCTGGCCTCGCCATTAAAAACTTCAGTTCAAATAAACTTACACTGGGCCTTTTCAGTGAATTAGTATCCGAACGGGTTCTAGTGGTTGACGCCGTCTTTCCAAGGAAGAATTCTGGTCCCAGCACTGATCCTGTGTTTAACAGACTTGAATGCTGTATGACGCTGCCATTTTCCACTCCCTTTCTAGTTGTCTTTACGCTTTCTGACTACAGGGGAGAAGTGAGGCCGTTGTTCATGTGGGAGGGAGAACAGAGCTGCTTCACTGTGCAGATTATGCGGACAGAGGACCAGCAAGCTACAGAGCAGACTGCTCTCAGTGACAAGTCCAAATCATAAGTTTGTTCTTCTTAGTTTGGCCAAACCACACCGCAGACTGCAACAGGCAGTTTGGCCTGAACCACTGTGTAGGTGGTGGTAGGTATGCTGGACTATACTACCGTGCAGACTGTGTTTAGTGTGGTATCGAATCGAACTGCCTTAGCCTCAGTAGGCTTCATGTTGGTGTCATACATTGGGTTTTCAAACGACGCCTGGCCATTGGAGCTCTCATGGCCAACATAGCCGTTGAACTGGACCTTGGGGCGAGTCCTGAAAAACAAAATGAGAGGGAGAAACAGTGATGTAGCAGATATTTAATTTCTAAAAGAAAACTCTGCAGAAGTTGTTTCACATTTGAAATAAAAAACACAACACAAGCAACAGAGAGAGAGCCTGTGAAAGAAAAAGGGATAAGTACATCAGAAAGTAAGGGAAAATGTTGCCAGCAAGGTTAAATTGCAAATATGTGCTGATGTCTGAGTTTAAGCTTGTTTTGAGGTCGAGCATGAGCATGCAATGACAATAAAGGCATTTTCTTTAACTGAAAGGAGATTGCCTTGAAGTTTCCTTGTTATTTTTGCTGATGTCTTTGTTAAAAAAATACATATGTATTAGCTGCAGCAAACAAACTTAGACGACAAGGTTAGTCACTGCTGTCTTCACCTAACACTAGCTTAAGAATACTAAAATGTTTTCTATTCCCTATTTGACTCATTTTCACATTAGTTTGTAAAAGATCATGTTGAATGCAGCAAGAAATGACAAAGGAGTTTGTAGCTCTCTGCTATGGCAGCCCTAAGCGGACATATATCCATTTATGTTGATCACTCTGTTTCTCTGTGACGATGATCTAAGATTCTAACTAATCTATTTAACGATAGTCTGCTTTTCCAATATAATGCCTACATTAATTTTATTGTAATTATAAACCAAATATTGTATTTCATGATAAAGCAATTATTTTCTTTCAATCTAGAAAACAAAAAATGGCCAGTCACTGTTATAGGTCTTCTATGCTGCTATTGTCCTACTGAGTTGCATTACTGATAAAAAAGTATTCACCCCCTTGGATGTTTTAACCTTTAATTGATCTTATAAATCAATCATGATCAATTTAATTTGGTTGAAAAAACCCTCCCCTTTAATGTCAGAGTTAAAACAGATTCATGTAATGCCAATTAAATAAGTAATATACAATATAATTATTGTATGAAAATTAACTCCTCTAAAGGGACTGACCAAATTAAACAGAGGTCCAGCCAACTGGTGTTCTTGGTCTTACAATTAGTGAAACGGAGATCACCTGAGTTCAGTGAATGTGTCTCAAGTGATTGTAGTATAAAGACGCCTGTGTCTGGAAGGACCAGTCACTGATCAGTCAGTAACTCTAACCACAAACACACCGTCTCCTCTGTAAAGCACGGTGGTTGGCATCATCATGCTGTGGGGATGCTTCTTGGCGGCTGGCCCTCGAGGGCTTGTAAAGGTACAGGGTAAAATGAATGCAGCAAAATCTCATTCAGTCTGCAGGAGAACTATGGCTTGGAAGAAGATTTATTTTCCAGCAAGACAATGACCCGAAGCACACAGCAAAAGTTACACAGAAATGGTTTAAAGACATTAAGCTGGATGTTCTGGAGTGGACAGACAAGGCCTAGACCTCAATCCATTAGAGATTGTGTGGCTTGATTTGAAAAGGCCTGTTCACGCCTGATTCCTGTGCAACCTGACAGAGCTTGAGCAGTTGTGCAAAGAAAAATGGAGTAAAATTGCAGTGCAAGCCTGACTGAGACCTATCCACACAGACTCAGTGCTGTGATTACTGCCAAAGGTGCATCTAGTAAATACTGATTTGAAGGGGGTGAATATTTTTGCTGTCACTTACACATTTTAATTTGACATTACTTTGTATAAATCTGTTTTCACTTTGACATTCAAGAGTTTTTTGTAAAAAAAAAAAAAAATAGGCACTGTACATTTTAGTTTTGTACTTTTGCAACTCTGGGAATACCAGATAAAGTATTGAGAAAACAACAGGATATTAGTAGTCATCAAACAGAGGAACTAAAATGCATAGCAGCATGCTTAGGCCATCTTTACTACGTAGCATGTCTTCAGATATTAGGTTGTCTGGGAAACTGACTGACAGGTCTGTGCTACTTCCCCAGCAGAAAACAGAAAATTGTAAATCAGTGAATCAATGGCTGGTGAAAAAGTTGTGCATTTCACAGCTAAAGATCCAGATACTTCCCTCTGAAGTTGGAGAAGCAAATCAGAGCTAAAGGGCCTGGAAACGTTAGATTGCATTTGTCAGGTGGCCAAAACCTGACTCCCATGAGATGCTAATGTACTGCGTGTCTGATGGATCCTGTACAGCTTTGCCCCCAATCTTTATAATCCCCTTATGAAGCTTTACGTGAAAATATTTCAGTTGACTTCGAGATACCAGTTCTCATGGGAGACAACATATAAAGTTTGGCTTTTTTAAAATTTATTTTAATGCTTAAAACACTTCAAGTTCAAAAAGACTACACACAACATATGCATTTACCCTCTTTTGACCATCATGTTTGCTTTAGTCTCACTTAGTTCTTCAACCAATGTTTTAAGAAAGTTCACTTTTAATACCTTTCCCTGTCCTTCAAGCTGTCTTGTTAGACGTGCTGGTTAGCAATTTCCCCCCTTGAGATTAATAGACCCAAACTTAGTTCAAGTACTTTTCTGCTAAAAATCCACAAATTGCAGGGAAAATTATGTCAGGAAGCAAGAACACCAACCATAACAACTGCCTGCTTCAGTGGCTCTGCTGCCGAGAACCCATCTGCTGCTGTAATGTGAGTGTGCGTGTACGCTTGCAACCTGCCATCACCCTGCAAATGGTGCCCAATGGTTCAAGTTCAAAAGAATATATTATTGCTCAAATTGCCTCAATGAGTATTTTAAGAAATGTACTGCAGGGGTTCAAAAGGATTGTGAAATATAGCTGCTGCCTCCTAATTTGTCTGTTTGTCGCAGATTACACTTTTGGATAATCAGGTCCTATAATCCAGTTAGATATAATCACTTACTCCCAAACCCTGTGGAACTATTAGCAGGGAGGAGTGCTGCAGCTGAAACGCTGTTTGACTCTGACCTCATTAAGAGAGTGTGTAAGTGTGTGTGTATGAGAGAGCACTAGTAGAGAGACAACCCTGGGGAGCCACTAAGCCTACCCTACATGCTCAACCCATTACTTTACAAAACTGCACACACACACACACCAGCACACACCGTAGACCTCCCTGTGTGGCAGAGGTTCAAATCGCTGCACTAGTTTCTGGTTGTGGCTGAAGGTGCAATAAGTTAATTTTATTGGTGGAATTAAAAACAGCACACATAATTGCTTTGACAGTATTACAGGAACTATCCGAATGAATGGGCTGAAGCAGGATGAAACTGCATAGCGCACACTCACACCTCACTTCTTTTTAGTTTCTCATCAAGACTATTACCCTTATGCAGGGAAACTATTTCTGTTTTTAGTGGTTGTTCCTGGTGGTTAAGTCAGTGACAGAAGCCAGTATGAAAGTACAAAAAGTTACAAGCATCAGTAGCAAATTCAAAAGACAGCAAAGCAACAGCATATATAAAGATACACAGAACTTGTTTCCAAAACACAACAGTATAGAGGGTCAAAAACTGTTCTTGATGACATCATGCTGACAGAGAGATGACAATGAGGTAAAAGACAAAATAAAAAGCCCTCGATCTTCCTTTAAATGACTGCTGTATTACACAGTATGGCTGCACTGCTTTAACATAAGCTTTAAATGTTTTCCTTTCTAATTTCCACCCAGTTAGACATCGCTGATGTAAGGAAGCATCTTGTTTCATTCACCTCTAAATTCATTTTCATGCAAGTTCAAGTAAAACTGTCCAGGAAACACAACAGGTAAATCATCCAGCTCACTTCGCAGAATCATACTCTCACATTGAAGTTAATTGTGCAGCCGTACTAAACAGCAGGAGAAAAAATCTAAAAACCAAAAACAAGGAATGGCGAGTTCGACGGAGGATGTGGCGGCGGCTGGAAGTCTGGTTGCTGTTTGGAACCAGATGCATGACAGGTGCCAGTCTTACCTGCCGCCAGGCCCCCAGGTGTCTTTTGGTCTCTCATTGTCATCTGTGTCAGCAGACAATGTCCTGCATACAACCATCAGCTTTAATATACATCAACTAGCATTGCACACTGCAAGCAGGTGGTATAACAGAGTCTGGTGTAATGTTATGACACCTTTCTAAACCAGCACACTACATGTACTCAAAACATCCCTGCAGACAGCAGTACCCTTATAGGATTTACTGTGAGAACTAACTAGAACGAATAAAAGCACATTACTATCAGGCTAACAAAGCATGCAGTGTGTTTCTAAACAACAGGTCAGGCCATTGTATGTTTCACTGCAGATATAATATGGTAGCCTATATAGCTACAGATGGCTACAGAGAAATATGTAAAAGTGACTTTTATTTGATGAATTCATAAAGCTTAAAATTTTGAAGTAAATGAGTCAGATTACTTCTTAGATAAGGACTATCACAAAAGTTTTAACAGGAACAATTATTGATAACATTTTACCCCCAATTTTTCTGTTATCTGGCATCTTTGAGAACTTTTTAAACTTTCTATGAACAATATTTAGTATCCAAGGTCAATCAGATTAATCTTTCATGCTACAGTTGGACTTTCACAGTAAAAACTGTTTTTTTAGTATTTCTATAAGTTTGCCTGTCCTTTCTAAAATCTCTGTATGTGTCAAAAAGCCACCTTCTCAACTGGGTTTGGTTCAGAAGAATAACCAATTGATTGAAAATTCAAAGAAAAAAATACAAAAAAATACACAGCCAAAAAATAGAAGCATAACTTCTCTGCCTGTGCCTGGTCAATTAAACTATTTTTCATTTTATATGCTAAAGAATTGAATTAGTTCAATACTAAAGCAGATTAAAAGAGATCAACTACTGCTGATTTGATCTTCATGGAAGACTTCTTCCCAACAAACCAGGGATTAAACAAAGTTGAGGTTATGATTTCACTATTCTGCTCTACATTTACAGACTAGAAGTAACAGATGTAAGCTGGTATTTGTCTAACAAAAACTGTATGTATTTTATGTGGTAGATTTCAAATGTGAAACAGTTGTGATGTGGTGTACCACAAGGAAGCTGCTTTTGACCACAGCTTTTCTGTATATTGACCAATGGCCATCATCTTGTTTTAAATCAAGCTTGGGTGGATATGTACGCAGATGACACAACTCTTTATCTACCAGCAGGATCAGTTAAGGATTTGTCAAGTGCTTTTGATAAGGAACTACAAGCTGTCACTAACTGGGTATGGAATAATAAGCTTGTTCTCAATTTGTCCAAAACAAAGAGTATTTTGTTTGGATCAAATTTTAAATTAAAAGACAACCAACATTCAAATCTATTAAAGATGTGCCCATTAAACAAGTTGAATTAGTCAGACTCCTTGGTGTGATGTTGGACAGCAGGCTGAAGTGGTCAGAGCAGATTGAGAAAAGTGTCAGAGTTCAAACATTTGATCTCACTCACTTGGACTACTTTCCAGCTGTGTGGTCAAGCACATCTAACACAGACCTAGAGAAATTACAACTAGTCCAGAATAGAGCTGCAAGGCTGGCACTAAACTTTGATAGAAGAGCTAACAAAAAAAAAAAAAAAAAAAAGGCACATAACATAGGCTGGTTATTGGTGAAAGTGAGGAATATCATTTCTCTGCTTTCCTTTTACAGAAATAGTTGTCTAAAGTGTCTTATTTAATCAACTGCTGTTTAGTCATAATAGTCATGATTTTAAAACAAGGCATGCTTTCAGTGGGGATTTTACACTCACGAATACCAACTCAGGACAGTGTACTGTATGAAAATATGGAATAGTCTTCCATCAGACATCAGAAGGTTAACTAGTAGACCTGTTTTTAAAAAGAGGTTAAAACAACATTGAATGTCTCAGACTCTCCAAATAGATTGTATATATTTTATTACATATTTTAGAGTCTTTTAGTTGTCTTTTTGTGTACTTCTCTGTCATGTGTTAAAGGAAACATAACATTCAGACTTTATTTTGCCTACATTTAATAAAAGCCAACGAGAGATTACCTTTTAATTTTCCGGTAGGTTTATTATCTTATCTTATTGGTGTCTAATGTAACTGTAATTGTATTGCCATCATAACTGTTTTAATAATGATTTTAACATCGTCTATGTTTCCCCTGTTTAGATTGAATGAATATGTTTTTTTTTAGTGTTTGCCTATGTGGACCCCAGGAAGAGTAGTCACTACTTCAGTAGTGACTAATAGGGATCTAAATAAATAAAATAAAAAAGAAACACACTTGTTATTAAAGAAGTGTTTCAAGGAAATATAGTGACTAAATTACTGAAATAAATATTTAAAAAAATCAGAAAAAAAAGGAGGGAAAGTTAAACTTTTTCTTTAAATTCTTAAAAAAAGGCAAAGTTTTATATGCATAAGTCAGTATTTCAGGATGATAATTTATTTGTTTATTTATCCAGTGAACCTATACACTGCCTTTACCTTTTGACCACCTCTAAATTTAATGATCTGCTCATACTTTATGTTTGACCAAGGGCATCAAAGATAGAAACTGCAGGCAGAGCCAAAAGGCAAACAGCTGCTTGGTATTCTACTCCTGCTCTGTGTTTTTCTCTGATGGATTTAAGTCGTGGGTATAGCTTACCTGTGTTTGTAGAGGTAGAAGGCAAATCCCGACAGGATGAGGGCAAAGAATGGGACCAAGATGGCTGCTGCCACAGAGCTGCTGTTTGTGTAGGGGTTGGATGGGTCGATTGCCATGGTTACAGGGCCTGGGGAGACAGACAGAGATAAACCCAGGGATGCATGAAAACATAGGTTACCATCTTTAATTTTCCGGCACGTTTTTTGGATGCATCATGCATTATTTGGCTGTGTACTTGCCCTTTGCTTTCAATGTTAACTCAAATTCTGTTTATCATACCTTACACCAAGAAGTTAAATCAATGCCATTCCTTTTAGTTCACTTAAATTACTGTTTGTTTTGGCTGTAAACTGAGGTCATGTGAGAGGGTGACGCACCTTTTTGTGTCAGATGAAACTTGCCAAAGTCTTTACTGTGAATGTGGCCCTGGTAGACGAAAGTCTTCTGGTCTGATTCTGCTGTAACCTGAAGAAAAGCATTCACATTTAATATACAGTACTTGCACAGACTGCAGGGAATACCTTAAATATATTCTCCCTATTAAATGTTTGAGGTAAAAAGTTCTAGTTTGACACAGAGGATTGTATACGGCTCCGTCAACCAAAACCACAGCAGGAACGCTCTAGTAATGCCTTCTTATTTCACCATAAAACTGTGCAGCATTATAATCAAAATGTCAAAAGCATGATGTAGGAGACAGGTGTGGTTTAGGGAGATAATATTTTAAGAACAGACAGGCGAATATGTAATTACCCTCATATATAGTTGACTGCAAAGGGATGACAACATCAAGCTAAAAGTAGTCAGCTTAATGTTGTCATCCTTAGGGATTACAGTAAAACTAAGTCTTTTATACAGTCTTCCACTTCTTTGCCAGCAAATTTCACTTTTTTGTATAAAGTACTGAGGTTTTTTCATGATCAAACCAACCACACAGTTGATGTTTAACTATTTGAAATACAACAGACATTGAAAACACAAAATACAGTATGTGTTTAAAGATTTTCAACATGATGTCTACGTTAAGGGTAATTTTTCCTTTCCTCTCCACATGCTGCTTTTTCCAGTCTCTACTTCCCTCTCTCTACCTCTTCTCTCTCCCTCATGAGGAAATTGTAAGTTGAAGCAGCAATGTTTTACCCATGCATCGACCACCTAAACTTTCATCTTCTAACTGTAAAAAGATTGCTTCTCAGGATTCACAACCTGGCCATTATGGGTCTGGCTCTCCTCCTCCCTCACTCTTTCTGTCATCCTCCACATGATGAATGGGCTGTCTACGCGTCTCCTTCCCTCCCTCTTACATCCTGCCTCCTTCCATTTCTGCTTGCTATCTTTTACAATCTCCCCACTCAATTCCTCCATCCTGCCCCCAGTCCTAACACTACATTTAAATCCTTTTTCCAGTAGTGGGAATGATCTTTAAAAGTCCCTTTTCAAAAAGGAAATCAGAATAAGTTAAAGAATCTACATTGAACAGGGGACCCAAAGAGTTAACTTTTTCCTTCGTTCCTATGCTCCTGGCGACACTTTTCAAGAATTGATAGCTTGCAGGAAATGTGTCCGTCCCTTTTCATCTTGTGGTCTCTGAGGCAAATCTTCACTCATCCTTTAAGTCCATCTTAGTTCTTCACCTCTTCTACAAATTCACATGGCAGATAACCTGCATTTTCCATGACTCTTTGTGCTGACCTTTAGTGTCATTATCAAAACATTGACTGGTGGCAATCTTAAGCTGTTAAAACACATTCACGCCTGAAATTTCAACAAAACTTCAGGACAGCCTCCGCCTTAAATCCAACTTAACTGCTTATTCACACATGTCCCTCACAGCAGGATGGAAGGTGGTGGTCTAAGGAAGGAAGAGGATATAATAAAAAGCGTTTCTAAAATCCAAGCTGGTGGAAAAAGTAACAGATTCCACTCTGTGACGACAGTTTTTATGTAATTTATATCTAGTGCTATGGGATCTGAACAGTGCTGATAAAAAGTATTCACCCCTTTGGATGTTTAATTAATTTTATTTATTGATTTTATAAATCAATCATGGTCAATATAATTGAAAAAAAAACTTTTTAATGTCAAAGTGAAAACATTTTTCTACAAGATAATGTCAGTTAAGTAAAAGAAATGCCTGCACAAATATTCACCCCCTTCAAGTCAGTATTTACAGATGCTGCAATCACAGCATTGAGTCTGTGTTGACATCTGGACACTACAGTTTACTTCATTCTTCTTTGCAAAACTGCTCAAGCTCTGTCAGGTTGCACTGGGATCAGCCATGAACAGTCCTTTTCAAGTTCAGCCACAAATTCTCGATAGTATTGAGGTCTGGGCTTTGACTCAGCTATCATTCAGGTCATTGTCTTGCTGGAAAATAAATTTTCTCCCAAGCTGGAGTTCTCTTGCAGAATGAATGAGATAGTCCCCCGGGATTTTCCTATATGTTGCAGCGTTCATTTTACGCGCCACCTTTACAAGTCTTCCAGAGCCAGCAGCTGAGAAGCATCCCCACAGCATGATGCTGCTACCATGTGCTTTAGAGTGGGGATGGTGTGTTTGTGGTGATGTGCAGTCAGTGTTTGGTATAAAACATGGCATCTTGTCTGATGGCAAATAAGCACCTTTTTTTGGGCTCATCCAACCAAAGAACTTTCTTCCACTTGACCATGGAGTCTCCCACATGCCTTTTGGTGAACTCTAGTCGAGATTCAATCTGAGCTTTCTTAAACAGTGGCTTTCTCTTTGCCACTCTCCCATAAAGCTTTGACTGGTGAAGACCCCTGGCAACAGCTGTTGAAGCAGAGTCTATCCCATCTGAGCAGCTGAAGCTTGTAACTCCTTCAGAGCAGTCCTATGTGTCTTGGTGGACTTTCTCACTAGTCTCCTTCTTGCACAGTCACTCAGTTTGGAAGATGGCCTGGTCTAGGCAGATTTACACATCATATTCCTTCCATTTTTTTGATAATGGATTTCACTGAACTCTTGGGGATGTTCAACACCTTGGGTTTTTTTGTTCCAAGGTTATTGTACTTTTCAATAACCTTGTCTCTGAGTTGCTTGGAGTGTTCTTTTATCTCCATTGTGTAATGGTTGCCAGGAATACTGATTAACCTGTGACTGGACCTTCCAGGGACAGGTGTTTTTGTACTACAATCACTGAAGACTTGCTGCAATCAGGTGATCCCCATTTCACTACTTGTGAGCCTACTAGCACCAATGGCTGGACTTCTGTTGAATTAGGTCAGTCACTTTAAAGGGGATGAATATTCACAAAGTCACTCATTCTACATTGCATTTATTTATTTGACATTACTTTGCAGAAATCTCTCTCTCTCTCTCTCTCTCTCTCTCTAATTATATGTATATATATATGTATATATATATACATATATATATATATATATATATATACATATATATATATATATATATATGTGTATATATATATATACACTGCCTGGCCCAAAAAAAAAAAGTCACCACCAAAAAAAGGTCACACACACACTCTAATATTTCGTTGGACCGCCTTTAGCTTTGATTACAGCATGCATTTGCTGTGGCATTGTTTCGATAAGCTTCTGCAATGTCAAAAGCTTTATTTCCATTTATATATATATATAGTGCTTAACAAATTTGTTAGACCACCACCCAAAGTAAGGTTTATGACACAGCTGCCCTAAATTAACAGCATTGGTAAAAACTGGTAAAACCAAAATCATTTTTGATGTTTCCGCCATGGTTAATACACCAATATGTAGAAGCTCTTTAACCCAAATGATATTTCTAATGCTAAAATACAATTATTATTGTTATCCATGTATTTTAAAATGTACTGATTTACAAAAAAGAGCACATTAATATTTCTTGATTAATATGTCAAATTATAGTTATTTACTTGCATTCCTGAACAGAAAAATTAGTTTTAGTGGTTATGCTTGCTTATTTTCTGACTTCTCAGAGAAGCGTAGTTAGCCGGCTCAAATTAGGGAGAAAAAGTGCTTAACAAATTTATTAGACCACCTGTCATATTTGTCTTAAAGACCATCCAGCATCATGAAGTGCTTTAATGTGGACTCTTTCATTTTGAGTGAGCTCTCCACATTTTACCAATTTGAACAGGAATGAGGGATTTCAAACTGAATTCACACAAATTTATAATAATTATATTTTAGCATTAAAAATATCATATTGGTTAAAGAGCTTCTACATCTTGGCGTATTAACCATTGCAGCGACATCAAAAATGATTTTGGTAATTACCAATGATGTTAATTTAGGGCAGCTGTGTCATAAACCTTACTTTTGTTAGGGTTAGGGTGGTCTAATAAATTTGAACCACTGAAACCTCCAGACTCTCATCTGGAGGTTTGAGTGGTTCATGGTGGATCTTCATGCTCATGTAGTGTTTTGACCTGTTGTCATGTCTCTTTACATAGCAGAGGTGTAACTGCTTTAGTAGATTTCACCCTGACAACATCTTGACATGCTGACTGAGAGATTTGCTTGCTCTGGGCATATTTTAGTTGTGTTTTTACAATGACCTCTGCAACAGGAGTTAATCTCTTCTCATGTATAAAATGAGGTACCATAAACCACTGTTATGTGAGAAACTAACTGGCACTTGATCTTCATTAGACAAGATCTTCTACTTCCCCCCCAAAAGCACAGATCTTTACTGCTGAAGTCTTGTGTTTAGAAATGAAATAGAGAAACTACATCCCTTTTTGATGGTATACCCCAAAACTTCTCTGAAATCAGATATTCAATGTCTGTAGAAACCAATTTCACACCACCCAATTTTAGATCACCTACATTGGCACCCTGTCACTTTTACAACCAATTTTAAGATTTTGCTCATTACTTTTAAAGTATGTTTGCTATATACGCAAGAATGCAGAATTATTAACCATCAGGTTCTCGGGTGAGGGCCACCTAACTGTTCCAAAGTTGAGGCTTAAAACCAAAGGTGACCGGTGTTTTCCCTCAGGGTTCCTCAACTTTGGAATAACGTAGCGGAGGCAGAAACATTCACATCTTTTAAATCATTTCTTAAAATTAATGTCATAGACTTGCTTTTACGTAATGTCTTCTTCTTATTTAACTTTTGTCGTCTAACAATTTTGTTTTGCAGTTTTATATTATTTAGCAGATTTTTTACTTGATTTTATTATTTGTTAAACTCAATTTTTGAACTGCCCTTAGCTATTTTTAATTGATATCGCTATCCTCTCTTTAATGCTTGTATCTCGTTTATTGCTTTTTTCTTCCCTCTACCTTTGCTATTTTTACTATTTTCATTTTATACTGTTTTAACCTATCTTGTTTTTTTTATTTTTTTCCCTTTATTCCTATTTGACTGTTTACTTGCACTTTAATCACCTTTTATTGTTTTTACCTCTCTTTTTGCTTTTATTCCCCTTTTTTTCTAACATCTTCTTAAGTTCTGGTCCTCTTGGTCTCAACCTGTGTAGCTAGGTTCCTATCATTTTATGGTACCTATGATGTCTGCATTTCTGATGATGTCTATGATGTTTTGGTTTTATAGTATCTTATGTCTGTGCTCTAATAATGCCCTGTGATGTCTCTGTTTGCATGGGGACTCATGAAATTTGGAGTTTTAATGTCTTATGTTGTTGGGGTATTATCTTGATCCGGTTTTTGCTTTGGTTCTTCAACTGTTTGGGTTCTGCAGATGTTGTTGGGCAGCATTTGTTCCATTGTATTTGTCTTTTGTTGGGTTTTGTAGCTTTGTTCCTCCATTTGCTTCTGCACGTTACAGCCCTCTGTAAAACCTTGTTTTTTTAAGATGCTATACAAATCAAGTTATTATTGTTTTGTTTTTTCTATTATTATCATTATCAATAAAACAAACTCTCCATGTTCCAGTCATATGAATCCTCAAAAACTGACCATAAACATCTGTGCTTGCATGAGACAATATGTCTATCTTTCCTCTCAAGATTTGCCATCATGTATGTGGCGAGATCACTTTTTCATTCTTCCCCCTCTTGGCACAGATCCCTGTGAATGTGGTCCTTCCACGCTGAGCAGTGACTACACATATACCATAACACTTTTTGTCCAGTGAGCAGTACCGGATTAACAAATCTCAATGATGGGGAGCTAGAGGTAACACAATCACACCTTTGGCTGGTGGATCACTTAGGCAGGTGATGTGAGACCACTGCCATGCTGACACATTTCCTGTGGTACTTCAGTCCAATGAGCAGGGAGCAGCAAACTCCACTGGACCAACAACTGCTAAAATAATGCTATGTGTTACTTGCTGGTCCTTCAAACTGATACAAAATCTGAAGATATCAGATTCAATGTGCCAAAGGAATCCTGAGGCTCTCTCAAAAAGTTGATTCTTTGAAGACAAGGTCAACAGGCTTTACTTTCATGGCACACTATACTTTTCTAGCAATGATTGTGGCTCTACACAAACTTGTGCAGTTGAAAGCAAACTAAAGCAACAACTTTCTGAGCTTTGCTTGTTAACATAGAAGTTCCACACAATGACCTGTGTGCTGGCTGAAACAAGCTCTTGTTCTGTGTGTTTGTACTTGAAGGATCTATGCGGTGATGCAGCACCAAATAGAAAAATCTATTTAGAGATTTCGCCTGGCGTTGCACCAAGGACTCTGCCTTTCTATCAGAGAAAAAGTCAACAGGCTCAGTCAACAGGCTTTCCACACATTGAACTGATGAAACTTCTTCCAGTTCTGAACATCAGTGCAAAAAAGTGCGGTATGATATTATTGAGGATTTCAAATAGATTTTTAATTAGATGGTGCAATAGATGGATAAAATCTACCGTTTTAACTCATTCTTCAGTTTACCAGTGCCTTTTCCTGCACTGTTTGCAATGACATCATATCTGCATTTTAGGTGTGGTTCCTTGCAGTAATCCCTCTTCAGCCTTTTCTCAAGATGACGCTAGGCAATGACTGCATGAGGTTATTTCTTTATTTCTTTAAATGGAGCTTATGCATCAGTTTGATTCACTTTACACATACATGGTAGTAATGCCATCTTTCCCCTTATTAGCTGCTAAATGGCCCCAAGTTATAATCAGCTTAGGATTCTCTTTGGCCTTGCTTTTCCAAGTCTTGCCTTGATTAGTAAAGTGAAGAGGCCTTTTCTCCTCATTGTGAGGGCATTTTCTTTATGGGATTCCTGAGCGACATAAGCAGCAAAGTTTGCCATTTTTGCTGACCTGACAGGACTCCATTGTTTGGTGCATCTCTGCTGTCTACAGTTAATTTTTTTGAATGAATCACAGTCATAAACTTTCATCACAATAACTCTCTTGCTGATGACTTACAAAGCCTTACTGATAATCGCCCAAAAAGCTCCTCATGAGCATGAGCTGTACACACTGTAAGAGCTCTAGTCCTCATCAGCCTGGTACTAAACACACCAATTTGCCATCTGTCCTTTTCTATTCCCTCCCTCCTTTTCATGGTTTTGAAATAAGCTCATTCAGGAGCCATTTTTACTCCAAGCTAAACAACACATTTCTTTACTGCAGCTACACATTCATAGTTAGTGCATAAGACTTAAACTCCTCAACATGGTAGTGCAAAGACAGCAAATGCAGAAAGGAGAATGTCGCTGAAGCCATTTCTTAAAAATAATCCTGCAGCACGTTTGGATAAATTCACACTTGCAAAAAAAATATGTTTTTCTTTCATTATTCTTTCATTATTAACAACATTTTTCATATTTTCAGGAAGAGCCATGTAAAATAGGCAAGAATCACCCCAGATCAGTTGTCCCCAACCTTTTTTGCTCCATGGATCAGCTTCATGAAAGACAACATTTCTGTGGACCAGCCATCAGTGGGGGGTAAATATACCGGGATAAAATGATCGCCATAAAAAACAGAGTGCTGAAAAAATACAACTCATCAAAATGCTGAAACAGTAGGCACGTAAGAAACACCTGTCACAATGAACCTGTTTTTTTAAGTAGGACTCTTTCCTACTGCAGCTTTCCTTTTCTTGGCAGTCAGAGCCGTTCCTCATTACAAAGAAACTCTCCTACAATGTTTTACATTCACATTTTAGTTAGTGTGTGGGCTTAATTTTTGGGTATTGTGACTGATACAGGCATCTTGACACTTGTCAAGAGGTCAAAAGGCACAGACGGATGACATAGAAGAGGATAATTTAAAAAAAGAAAAAACATCTTTTAGACTCTGATAGTCAATAAGATGGAAAAAAAACATTCATTTTTTTCTGTCTGTGCAGCCCAGTACCAAAAAACCCATAGACCAGTACTGACCCATAGACCAGTACTGGTCCATGGCTGGTGGTGGGGACCTTTGCCCCAGAAAAGAGGTGGTAGCAATATAATGACATGAAGGAGATAAATATTCACTTATTTTGGTTTGAGGATGCACATAGTGGGTTACTGACTGTCTTTATTGAGTACGACCCCATGATATTTTGCATTTGCAAGTTAAGAAGACTCTAAACATTGTGGGTAGACTACGAGAGGTCTTGCATTGCAACAAATGCATAGATATGCACTAAAATGAATGGAAGCAGCCTTGAGAAATGTTGATAATTTCATGGAATAACTTATTTCCTGCACCTTTGTCATGGAAAACAAAGCTTTTTGCTAAACCACATCCTTCTTCTATTTGAAAAGATGTTAATTAGAGCTCTTTGTATTTCAAAATCTGTTTTGCATAATGTGGCTGTGGATTTGTCTGGAATTTCAATACCGCACTCTCGTGAGACCTCTGCTAGTGGTGGGTGGGGGCTGAGTAATGCGGTGAGGACACTGGAACATTAGTTTTACATTAGGGTTGGATATTAATTAAACTTAACCGTTTATCGGCTTTAATGGCTCATTTATATGCTGTTTTTACAAATGTGTTTTCAAAAATATTCACATTATTACAGCAGTAATGTTGATTCACCAAGAGACCCTTGGAAAACATTTGTTTCTTTTAAAATGCCTAATTTAGGAAAAAAGAGGAAGTGCAACTTACATATCCATCCATAGCCCAATTGTCATTTTTAAATTTGCTGAGGTAATGCTCCGTGGGCCCCTTCACCTGGTACACCTTCAACAGCAGCTGATTTTCCTCTGACTTATAGGTACCTGGATGAATAAGAGCGAAAACTGTTGAGCTGGTACAAAGAATGGGTTTATCTCCTATACCTGATTTAAAATGTTATCTTTCTCATGTTGACATTTGGTGGGAAAAAGAGAAATACACTGAGGCAAAGTTACAACAGGAGATTGAAACACAAAGAGACAGACAGGTTTATAGGCATTACATAGACAGGTTGAGTGACAAACAGAGAAAAGTAGACACCTTGACATTTCAAATTATCATATTCTACTTCTTTTACGAAGCACCTGACATATTACTGGGGAAAAGTGACATTTACCCTTCAGCTACTTGTCTCTACTTGGTTAACTATGGTGCCAGCATGGTTGTTCAATTTGACAAGTCCATCTATGAGAAATATCACAGATTTAAAATGAAAACATTTTATACAGCCATGTCTCGCACCTGCAGAAAATCTGTCATGACCCTGGGACGAAGCTAAACCCTTGATTGTGAAATGTCATTGTGAAATGTCAAAACATTCACGGGTGTCAGTGGGAGAGTCAGACAGTTTTTCTCAGTTGGCCAAACACTTCTATGAAGGCAGAATTATGTCTCTGTGCTACATGCAATGTACTCTGTTCATCAATTTCCTTTTTGTCTGTTCTTATGATCTTTTATATGAGCTCATATGCTTTTAATGCTTTGTCCTTACACATGTTCATGATTATGGCTATGTAACTGTGCTAATACGCTCTGAAAGGTTCAAGGGCTTTTATGCATTTTCATTTTGATTTTTCTTGTACCTGTGCACAAGGGAAAAAAGACAGAAATTAGCGTCCAAGGACAAATCCACCTCAGTTGCATTTCTGACATGAGTGCTCATGTCAATTATCTGCTTTCACATGAATAAAAAAAGACATCCTGTTCTGCTGTGCTCTTGTTATAATATTTTTCCTGTAGACTGTTGCTGTGATTCTGAAATATTGTGCAAATAATCCTAGGAACAATATTTGATGGGCAGGTAAATCTCTCCATCGGTTCCCCAGGATGCTATATTATTGAAGATATTTATAACCACTTTCCATTCCTAGCACACTCTACAGTTCTTTATGTGTGTTTTTTCCCTCACATGCAGCATGTGAATACCCACAACTTCCTTACTTAAAGAGAATGGATCTTAGACACCATTTCGATTTCCTCACACACCAGTGTTACCTCTGTAATAAGTGAGAAAATGCGGAATCTTCAATAATCCCATTTGTGTTTACACCTCAGAACTGCTTTTGTTCATGTTATTGAAACTGCATTGAACGTCTGCAAATGTTCAGCCCTGTATTTTAATGAACTTTGTACCATTAATTATTTTTGTTGGCAAGTGACCATGGTATAAGCGGGTTAATGCCCTTCGAGGTGTTCAATTCTCAGGGATTAATACACTTTGTGGAGGCAACAGGTACAGGCCATTAATCCCTGATCATTGGACACCTCATCGGGCATTAACCCTTACTCATACCTCACTGAAAACAAAGCTCCTTCTAAATAATAAACATCAAACTGGTACTATGCAAAATTAACTCTTTCCTTTCCATTCTCTTTAAACATTTGATAAGTTCAGTGTCTGAATCAGAAACGTGATGATACAAATAGCTTTGTGCATTCTGTCATCAAGTCCTGCACTGTAAACCCTGATAGCTATCCAGACTCACATGTATTAAGTTAACTTTACTTGATAATCAAGTAAATGTACGTATTACTTAAGTAATGGTTAATTGCAGGATGAAGGAAACCATTTAACTGTTGTTTCAAGTAAAGTCAACTTAAAGTAAAGAGTGACATCAAAGGGCTGGGCTGCCAATTTGCATAACACCACTGTCCAGTAGGTGGTGGTAACCAGGTTAAAGCAACACTCAAACAAGCAGAAAAAGAAGAAGACATTTAACAGGCTGAGCCATCTGAGTATGCGCTTGAGCCAAGTCTGCCCACACTGTAAACATAATAAGAACAACACAAAATTTAATTTATTTTGTCTTTTGTGCAACTCTATTTATGCTTTTGAAATGATAAGGTAGGGCCTAGGTATTTTAAGGCCTAGAATTGTGTATTTGCTCTGATTGTAAGAAGCCTGCTGCTTTGTAATATTGAACAAATCCTAAACAGTTGCATTTATCTTTGCACACATGTAGGCAGAGCCTGACAGACTTGTTTTTCCTACAAGGCTGTCCTTGATAAAATAGTAGAGAGGATAAACCATGCATGTGATTACATTAACTTGCACTTGAGAAACCACACAACTCTACTGCACTATAAGACCAAACAGTTATGTGTGATTCTGCTTACTGTCAAAGCATGTTGTAAACCTCTGTTTTTAAAGGTGCTATACAAAAAAGTTATCATTATTATTACAGTTAAAGGTTGTTAAAAATGAGTTGCGTTAACTTAAAAATCCAAAATAGCTATTTCAACTATATTTTTACTGAGATGAGCACATTTTTTGTTTTAAGTAAACAGTAATCAATCATGCAATTTTTTTTTTCATTAAACTCAAATTATTTGACAATCATCCTTTAATCTGTAGTTTCCCAGAATATCTTTGGGGATGAGACACTTTTGCACCTTGAGTAAAGTTACTAATTTGGTCGAGGAAGTCCCGCCACTGATCATGATGAAAGAGGACTTCCTGATTCAGTGTGCACTTTTAAGTTATTGTTACTTGTCATCATTTTTACATCTTCTTTGAATCATCCAGTGTTAATTACAAAGTATCTAAAATAACTTAAACTCCAATGCAAGTGCACACCACTAAAAAAGCTTCTGTAAATGCAACACACAATATCTAGTTTACTTTTTAGAGGTCAAGAAGTTATCGTTACTTTTTTGTTTTGTAAGGCAATCAGTTTTTCAAGGCAATTTTTTTTTTTTTTTTTTTTTTTTTTTACCTGAGAGTCTGATTGACACTCCGCTGGTCTCTAGTAATGTGACATTAACTCTGCTGCTGGTAGCATTGAACCCAGTCACTGTAAAGGTGGTTGCTTGTCTCTTCCCTAGATATTCGTAAAAGCCGCTCCACTCAGAGTTTGGAGAGAATACATCCACTGGAACTGTAAAAAACACAGAAACATATACAAGTAGAAATATAAAACCTCTCCCACAGTATTACAGTCAACAAATGAAATCAACAGCTGCAAATGCTGCCATTAATAGTACCAGTGCTGGCTCTCAAACATTGCTGGATGCTTTTATGATACAAAAATGGTCAGCATCAGGGTTGGGCCCTTGGGCTCACTTATAAACGGACTAATCACATTTATGTCTTGTTCCCTCATATACACACTGTGTCTGTGGGCTTGTCTCTGCCTGTCTGAATCCCTTACATACAAATATGACTTATTCAAAACTCAGAGGCTTCAGTAGTCTTGGAAAAATTGCACAACCCTGGTCTCCTTTGCTAGACTTTTCTAAATGCACATATTGATGATAAACTCTGACTTCAAACTTACAAGGTATTACATAGTGTTGCACATGAATGTTTACTCTGTTTGCTAGGTCTGAGACTCCTTGTCTAGACAGAAGACCTTAGCAGTCAACAGTCATTATAACCTCCTCCAAAAACAGGGAAATGGGAAATACAATCCAGTTTATTAAAAACACAGTGAGGAAGAGCTTTCAACCTGAATACATTCAACTGGAATTAAAGGCATCTGCACTTTAATCCCATTAAAGATTCACAAATTAAGCAATAACATACATGTGATTGTCTAGAATCTGTGTTATCATACCTCTAATCTTGTTCTTCTGGACATCAGACTCTCCTCTTTCCTTGGGATTGACTTTTACTCCAACTGAAACACACAAAACAGCAGAGGGGTTGCTCACATGATGAAGCTATATTTAGAAGTAATAAAGCTGGAAGTAGATGAGTGATGATTTGGAGAATGAACTAAATTATGTTTTCATAAAGATCTATAGAAAGAGAAAAGGATTTAAGAGAAATGAAAATACCAAGCAGTAAACAACTTGCATTGTTTCCTGTCAGGTCATAAACCTTCTGTTTTGTTGTCATACATTTCAGTATTCACAGCCATCTGCTCTTTGTTTTGAGTCTAAACATGGCCATGATTATATAACAAGAAGGAAAAAGAAAACATCATAACAACATTCATGGTATGCCACAGGCTGATTCAAGAGAGCAGAGCAATATCTGGATGATAATTTGTTTTTTATCTTGTGCAAGCTCTGACATCCAGTTTAGATTACAGACCCAACAGTGGTCCATTTTTTTTATAAGCTCTGCATTTCTATGATATGATCTGTTTTGACCATTTTCATGTTTGTGCTCAGTAATGCCCAACTGGTGGCAGAAAGTTAGCTTACGGCCACTTCCCAATAGACAGTATCTATCAATTATTTAAATTGTTTGTCAGCAGTAGACAAGTTGCCTTACAGTGGCAAGCTAACTCTTAACAATGGGCTGAGGCTTCCTGTCCCACACTCAATGTTGGGTTAAGCTGGCCACACGCTACACTGCTTTAAGCCCGACTTTGGCCAGATTATTTCCCCGATGATCAGGGAAGATGTGTCACAAGTCAAGGCTCGTCGTGAGTCATTATTTTTCCAAATAATCCTCAGGTGTATCATGTCAAAAAGATAATGTCACAGCCCCCCTAACCTAGAATTGTGAATACAAAGCATGTCTCATCTTTACCATTTTTAGTGTAAACTGTCTCTGACAGAATACCAGGTAGTGTCACCAACTGTATAGTAGATACTTTTACAGTTCACAAACATAAACACAGCAACACCTTGATCTCAGCTAGGACGCACACATCTACTTTTCCTCATGTTTTTGATTTTTGCTTCAACTCTAATAAACGCCAGAACAATCAGCTAAGGATCTCCACTCTCCTCCATGTTTATTTTTCCTATAAAGTCAAATTTGATTATGCAAGACCCTTAGAGATCCTGTGTGTGTGCACTCTTCACTATAAGATCATTAATACAGACAGCAGGTGTGTGGTCTTACGGTCTGGCCGAGTCGTCTAGTGTGTGCATTTGGAGCATTAATGGGTCAATGATCCAGCTAAACTGCCAAAATTATAGTGGGCAGATATCTTTGTATAACTTCTGGAGAAACCCATAGTCCAGTGATCATCAACTGGCAGCCCAGGGGCTACAACAGACCCCCCAAAGCTTCCCATTCACACCAGAAAGTCTAATACGTCTAATACGAAACGTATGGTTTTTAGGGAATATTTTGTGTTTATATCCCTATAGTCATTCATCCACCATAAAAAAATTATAAATATTGAAACAGTTTCAGCAGGACTGACTTAAATTTAACCCATTTTTACAGAAATCCATTTGTAGTAGTAAATTTGATGATAAACACATTCTCATTCAAGCTGTAATTAAATCCGCAGTTTTCTGTGTCAACAGGCTCTTGAAGAGTGCAATTTTCCTTGCCTGAGATTTAAAAGAAAATATTTATGTCCTGCAGGTGTTTCTCACCAATCTGAACACAGCGTAGCAGTGTCAAACCCAGTGAATGACAACATAGAAAACCCAGAAATACGGAGCCAAATTATCTCAGTCGCTCCCTTATGGCTGGCTGCAATATAGGTGGTAGGGTTTGATCTCATTGACCCCTGCCATAGTCTATGTCAGAGAAAAAAAACAAAAAACATGCAATTTAATTCATTGTAGTTGTGTTTTTTGCATGTGTATTAAGAAGCAATGTGCTACCGTTGATCACAGTATTTTAATTGAACATCTTAGAGACTGTGCTGGCTTTATTCTTATCTTTTAGAGCGAACCTTTGTGGTCACCATAGGTAACCACTCCTCCTCTACCTCTACCTTACCTGTGATGTACCGCAAGGTTTGGTTTTAGGTCAGATTTTATTCTCTATTTATATGCTGCCCCTTGGCCAAATAATCCAGAATCATAGGGTCTCCTTTCACTGCTACGCAGACGACACACAGATATACCTGCCCCTGAGACCTGAGGACCCTAGAAGCCTAGCTGCTGTTGCAGGCTGTTTAAATGATATCACCTGCTGGATGGCTCAGAACTTTCTTCAACTCAATAACTCAAAATCAGAAATATTACTTTTTAACATTCAAAACTCCACCCAGCACATACAGTCCAATCTCAGTTCCCTCTCAGAAAATGTCAGACCAACACCCAGAAATCTAGGAGTAATATTTGATTCAGATCTCACCTTCACCACCCATATCAGTAAAGTTGTCCAGTCATGTTTTTCCCACATTAGATCTATCGCCAAAATAAAATCAATACTCAGCCAGTAAGACCTTGAAAAAGTCATCCATGCCTTCATCTTCTTCAGACTCGATTACTGTAGCTCTCTTCTCTCCGGAATCACTCAAAAATCCCTCTCTCGCCTACAGTTAGTTCAGAACACAGCAGCTAGGCTTCTAAATGGTTTTAACAGACGGCATCACATTACCCCTGTTTTAGCATCCCTACACTGGCTCCCTGTAAGTTTTAGAATTAATTTAAAAATGTTTCTAATTACTTTTAAAGCACTGAAGGGCCTGGCTCAAAGCTATTTAATAGAACTTTTAACCCCCTACGAGCCAGGCAGCAGCCTTAGATCCTCGGGCGGGAGCCTCCTGGTCGTGCCAAGGTCGAGTCTCAAAACTAAAGGTGACAGGGCCATCTCTGTCAGGGCACCTCGACTTAGGGACGACCTGCCCGAGGAGATAAGGCATGCTGAATCAGTGACATCTTTTAAATCACTCTTAAAACTCATTTTTATAGACTTGCTTTTCTGGGAAGTCATCTAATGTCTTTTACTGTTTTCCGTCTTTTTATTATGTTTCTCTCTAGTTCTTCTACTTTACTGTCAAATCTAACCTTGAAACCTCTACATCTGCTCTTCGTGACTTTGTATTTTATGCTTATTGATTCTTATGCAGTATCTCCACCTCTCTTAGTTGCTTTTAAGAGCCCCCCCTGCTTTTATTGTGCCCCCCTCTTCTTGCTGCTATTTCGGTTTTATCAGACTATTATCATTATCATGATTATGATAAATATCTTTTACTGTCTAGAATTTTAATTTCGTATGCTGACTTATTAATCTCTACACATTTTAATTGTTTTATTCTCCTTCTTATGATTTTGATTTATATTCCTTTCCATCTCTGCCTAATATTTTAAATGCTTTTACATTTCTGGTCCTTAGGTCTCTTTTATGTAGTCGGTTCCCGTGTTGCCTGGATTGGTCTAGGTTATTCTGGGTTTTTATTTTTATTCTTGGTCTTCATTTTTATGACAGAATCTTTCATATCTGGGTTTTATGATGTTTTTCTAAACTGACACCATTTTTGTCTTTACGATGTTTTGCTAGTTTTATGATGTTGGAGTTACATTGCTGGCTGTTTTTATTGGTTCTTCTGTTGTTGGAGTTTTGTCTTTCTTGTGATGTTTTGCTGTTTGTGTTTTGCTTTGTAACTGTGATTCTGCTTGTTGTCAAAGCACTTTGTAAACCT
This sequence comes from Cheilinus undulatus, assembly GCF_018320785.1. NCBI lineage: Eukaryota > Metazoa > Chordata > Actinopteri > Labriformes > Labridae > Cheilinus > Cheilinus undulatus. The sequence goes on from NC_054865.1 coordinate 18,063,530, forward strand.
CTGTTTTAAAAGTTGCTATACAAATAAAGTTTATTATTATTATTATTATTATTATTATTATTATTATTATTATTACCTTGCAAGCAAGGGCATAGAAGTCAAACTACATACTGATGGAGAACTGCATTTGTACAGATGGATGGGTATGAACTTTCTAGTAATTATTTAATTAATAGAAAATGCACTCATGTAATTTAAGTTCAGCTCCTGCTTTAAAAAAACAGTTTTTGAAGCCATTTTATCGCACTTTTTGTTCTGATATTCTATGACATTATGACATCTTTGCTTCTACCAGGGATCTGACTTGCTTCTCCCTGTTTCTCTCCACTTGTCTCCACTGTTTTTTGCCACCACAATGTGACATTGACTCTAAATTGGTCTATACCTTTACAAAGTGGGGGTTTGCCAGACCATCTCCCATCACTTTTGCAGGTTCTGTGCTCTGATCCCCCAGCTAGATAGAATCCATCTTGACAGGTGTAGATCAGTGTATATCCCAGGGTAGGTAGGTCCATAGACCGGACATCTACGTTACTGGGGGTCTCTGGCTGTCTGCATGAATGGGCTGAATGAGGAGGAAGACAAAAATAAAGACTTAACACTCATAAGCAGTTCCTGCTACTTAATATAACACCAAAATAAGACATGGGTAAAACCTCAATAGCAATTTTTTAAGCTAATTCCAAACTCTTAAACTATTTGGACACACATAACACCAGCACAAAAGCCATGGCAAGAAGACAAAATGTCTTTTGTGTAGATCAGATGCTAAGAGGGTGATGCAAATAAACAAAATAGGACAATAAACAACAAGAAAGTAACAAGATTGCAAGTTTCTGTGCAAATGGCTATGACATGGAGTATGGACATTTTGTAGAGATACAGTATGTGATTTAAATATTCGTTGTCACAAAATACAAGTTTGCACTCTCACATTCTGAACAAATGGCAAACTCAAAAAGAATACAACACTAAATATGTGGGTGAACTCTGATTATGCTGGTAAATTAAAAAAAGACACAGTCATGAGGATGGTCTAGTCTCCTTACCTATGCACTCAGGTTGAGTTCCACTCCAGGTCAGGTTTTCTAGGCACGTTCTTGTGGTAGATCCAAGGATGTGGTAGTTTTTACGGCACTTAAAAGAAATCTTACTGCCAACCTGTATGATGTGAAAACACAATGCAAAGTTTTCTTTTTCTGCTGCCATACTACACAGCAAAACATGGCAGTTTATTAAAAAAGGAAAAAGAAACCCTTTAAACTAACTGCTAACAAAAATGGAGCAACAAACTACTAATTTCATCTTTTATTTATCTTTAATTATTGGGTGGCCAACTTTTTGTCCGCACAATGTGGGTAATGGCTCCTCTTATCATTGTAGAGATGTTAGTGCAGAGGATACTGCAGGTTTATGTAGATTATATGTAGTTAAACCTTCATAAACTGAGGGACTAGCATGCTTGTATAAATTAGGTAAGGAATTGTATGGCCAACACATGCTATGAAAAGGCATGCTCCAGAGATGATATGATATTCTTGCCTCCTTTGTCATGTATTAAGTTTAATTTGATAGTCTGGGTGACACTTAAGTTTAAACCTGTAATCTAGACCTGAATATCAATTGTCTCATCTGCTTTTTTTCCCCTGCTGAAAACTTTTATGAACTTCAGGGTGATTGTATAATGTTCATGCATTTTGTCAGCGTACTTACATAAATCTAACTCCCTTTTCAGTGCCTTGGAGCATCCTTTGATCACTTCAGATTGCTGATGAAATGTTTGACGTAGTGTACTTAAAGTTCTTATGTACTTTCTGTATACTTTCTTTTGGCAGCTCCTCGTCAAGTTTAGATTTTAAGCTCTTAAACATAACCTACTTTAAAACAAACATAAAGTAAGCCAATATATTTCTCACCTGAAACCCCTGGGCCATGACTGGAATACCGTAGGCTGGAGTTCCAGGATCACGACAGTTGTTAAAAGCTGGGTCTAAACACACAAACACAAAAGTCTCACATTTTCCTTATCATTCCAAGAATTAAAGAAGCACTTAAAGTTTAGGCTTAGGTGAAGGAGAGAAGGGGATATATTCCTTTGAAATGCTGCAACTATGCATTACTTTAAACAGAGCAGATGGAAGTGGGACCCGTCCAAGTTAAATGTAGCCTGATAGCTTACCAGAAGCTACCAGAAGCTAGGGTTCAGATTGGTTTAATAGTGTTATTGCCCAATTATGTGTATTTGCTTGAATTTCAAAGAAAAACCAGGGCTGTTCATCTTTACTAGCCATTACTTAAATTGTCTCTTCATGAAAACACAGTTTTTATCAGTCAGATCCTCTTTTTTAATTTTGATTGCTTTTCCATGTGTTGTTGCAATAACTTCGCCTTGAACGAATATCTTGAACATGCTTGTTAGTTTGGTTATCATCAGGCATCTTGGACTCAAATGTAATCTCTACCCAGGTGAACATAGACATTTAAGGATCCATCTTCCCTGTACATGATTGGTGTGACCATGTTGGGTCATGCCTCGTTTCCCTGACTCCAGTCTGAAGACTTCCTGTAATGATCTTTGGCCCTCTTGTCTCTGATTTACTAATTAGATTAATTCCCAAGGCAAACAAGATGAAAGAGTTTCATACCATGTTATCCCAAACTCTCAATGAGCTGTCACTGTCTGGCGACCTAGTAAATTGGAATTGGTTTTAATAATCCAAAGTAATTGTGTAAGTAATTGATGACTGGGCTCTAGATGTGCTGTGGGATGTTGTAGTGGTCCATGGCATATTACAGGGAATGGATGCATAAGCATTAGTGAAGCTGTGAAGTTGCCTTTCCTGTCTTTGTACAGTGAAGTTGGCGGCCTAAGGAAGCAAGAGGATATAAAAAAGCATTTCTAAAATCCAGGCTGGTGGAAAAACCAACAAATTCCACACTATAATGACAGTTTTTATTTCCTTATATTCCCTTATGGGTAACTGGACAGTGCTGATAAAAAGTATTCACCCCCGTGGATGTTTTTCATTGAATTTGTAAACCAAACATGATTTATATAATCTGGCTTTTGTGACAGAAAAATTACAAAAAGAACATTTTAATGTCAAACTGAAAACAGGTTTTTACAGTCATATCAATTTGACATGACTTTGTAAGAGTCTGTTTTCAATTTGTCATTAAATGGTTTCTTGTATTTTTTTTTTTTTTGTCAAAAATGCAAAATTATATTGACCATGGTTGATTTATATAATCAACAAAGAGGTAGAACATCCAAGGCACTGGCACTGTATCCCTGAATAATTCATCTGAGAACTCTTGAATGCTGTTTCACAGAGAGAAGCCTTCAACAACACAGCTTTCTAAGCCCATGTGTCAATATAATTGTTCCGCTTCATGTATGTGCTCATCCTTCAGGCACATGGAGAAAATCATTGCCCCTTCTCATTGAGCTAAGAGATGGTCTAAAACTGGATGATCAGAGAGAAGCTCAATTCATTAGGGACGGAGCATTCTTCTGGTCTTTGCAAGCAAGATGGAAAAATGCCCTTAGTCAGTTCTCCGCAAAAGCCTGCAAAGCCTTCAGAGGAGTTTGGGGTATTTCTTGTTTACTTTGGTGCTATACCGCTGAGACTTGGAGTAGATGAAGATCTCGGTGCTTGACAACTTCCCGAAGCTCTTTCCAGGAAGGAATTGTGTCCTGGGGAGTATGCTGTTCACTTACGATGGTGGTGTGAAGGAGGAATTTCTTTAAAGTTAATGCAGGAGTCTTTGCTGATCAATGAAAACACTACAAACTCTTACACTTTATCTTTGTAAGTCTTCCAGAATATAAAATTCTTCATGTACTGGTATGATAAAGCAGCAAAGGTTTTTTTTAAGAATGTAGTTCTTTGTGTCTCTTTCTAGTTATGACTTCAGGTGTTTGTTCTTAAACTTAGTGCTCTATTGCTCTATAGCTATGCTGTAGTAGACTGCTGTCAGTGAATTCATTTCCTTACTGCTGTTCCATCTATAATCACTAAAGCTGAAGCATGACCTGTCTCATGCCACATCACTGCCAGGCATGACGCATGTGAAGGTCTTGAGGATCAGCAGGTGCTGAGTGGTGTCTAAGACAGCAAGCATCTACCCAGTATGTTTCTGTGTCTCATCACACTTTCACTCTGTTTGATGGGAGTGATACTCCTGTGCACACCTCAAAATGCAACAAAGTACATTTTAATCATTAGGATCCTTTTGTGACCATATTGGACTTTGCAGCACTCTCTGACTAAGGCTGTTCTTTTGATCCTTCTCCTCTGTCCTTGCCATTACCACTGTCAACATCCAGGTGAGTGTCTCATCCTTGAAGAATCGATGAGGGTAGAGCTTTTTTTCTTATAGCTTAATTGATTCCATTTTCCTGGATCCCTCGACTCTTGCTTGTCCTCATCCATTTTTGTGTTTTAGCCACACTTCTTGGGAGGGGATCTAAAAACTGAGTTTGATAATAACTAGGAGTGTAAAGGTTCACAGAGGTCACAGATCAGTTCGTACCTCAGCTTTGGGGACACGGTTTGGTACAGGTTTGGTTTATCGGTAAAAAAGGAACATGAACTGGGGAGCAAGTGGCCTAGTGGTTTAAGGCAGTGGCTCTCAACTGGTGGGTCAGGACCCAAAAGTGGGCCCTGGAGCAGTTTTCAGTGGGTTGCGAATGTATGTCTGGAAAAAAACATGGTGGCTAAAGTCTATGAAGAACATGCATCCCTACCTTTTATTTTACTCTCATTTACTGTGATAATGGGTAAATTTAAATGTTTTATTGATATCTCAACTTATTTATCTCAATGTCTTGCAATTTAAAAGCTGCTTTTACTGTGTTAATGAAATAATTTCTCAGAATCTCTAGAAAATTGGTTAAAATTTACATGTTATCATGGGCAAAGGGGGGTGTAAAATGTGAGTTTTGTTCTGTCTCTTTTTCCTGTCATAATTTCTGTTTCATCCAAGATCTTAAGTGCAACATTTTTATTCATCTAAACGTGCATTGTTAGATTTGCAAAGTGTGCCGTGACATCCTTACAAAGTAAATGCTACGTTCAAGAGGAGCACTGCCTCAAACCCCGACTGTTTAGTGAAAGCTCTGTATATGACACTCAGTACAGTGTGCGTTATTTAACTACCCATATACCTCAGTTTCACAGCCGCTCTACTTACACATGATACAGCCGGAAAATTATAGAGCACTCAGAAAAAGAGGAACTCTAGTTATTTAGAAAGAGATGAGTAATAAACTTGCATCTCATGTAGATTTTCTGTAAGTTAACAAAATATAACATCTCGTAACTAAAATATTCCTACATGAATTGATGTGTTAGATTAAATCAAATTGTGACCCAGCCCTAATACCCACTGTTCATACGTTTCCTTCAAAATGTTTTAGCATAGTTATTGCCTTAGACCCTCTCTGCCTTCACATCCGGAGGCTTTTCTAAAGGGGACATCTTATGCAAAAAATCACTTTTTCGGGGTTTTCTAACAAAAATATGGGCCCCTGGCCTGTCCACAATCCCCCCAAGTACCAGAAAAATCTATTTCCTCCCTCCCTCTCTCCACCTTTCAGAAAATGTGTGATAAAAAAAGCCGTTCTCAGTTTTTCCCCTCATGATGTCATGTGGGGAGTCAGCTCCACTCCCAGGTTTGGTTGGCTGTCCCCGCTTGGAGGAAAGTTCTGCCCTCCTCTCCTGATCCTCTTCTCAGCTGCCAGCTGAAAGGAGGATCAGGAGATTCACATCCATTTAGCTATATCCATTTCTTTAGAGGGGAAGAGTCAGGGGTGGAGTCAGACAGCTCATTAACATTTAAAGCTACAGACAGTAACAGCTCTATCTGAGCAGGGCTGAAACAGAGGGGGTTTTAAGACATGGAAAATCCAATACTGGAGTGTTTTTTTTCAGCAACAGACTTAACAGGCATGTTTTGGTGACCTCTGAGACCAAAATAAACTTGTCTTAAAGGGTAAAATATGTGACCTTTAAAAACAGCATGGGGATGAGGAGAGACAGAGGAGGCCGGCAGGTTGGCTGTAAATTAGCCATCAGAAAAAACATACAAGCATTACTGCCACCTAGATTGGCGGGTAAAAACTGTCACTTTTGTTTGCTTCTAAAAAAAAATGCTTTGGACGTGTTCGTCATGTGCACCAAACCGTGACAGTTCAGGACAAATACAAACTCCGTTACACCCCCAATAGCAACACATTTTTGTGAGGTAACATCTTTACATTTTCTAGAATAAAATCTTTACAAGAAGCAAATGTTGCATCAAAACTAAACTCTATATCTCAGTATTTGTTTAGATAATACGTCCATCTCCCTCTAATGCTAGAATACACATAAGAATGAAATTTTATACATTTTTATCCATAACTTGTTTCTGGAATGTTTTTATTTGCAGTAAACAAATAGTCCGTTCTATATCAACTGCAAATAAAGGCAAAATTCTTTATTTGAAAAAAAATAAAATAAACATTCTGTTGATAATATATCTGCAACTTTCTAAGGTTTTCCTGTATGTGAAGGACATGAGTGTGAGGAGGATATCATTGATTAGTGCTATTCACTTTAAGGTTTATACTGAAAATTAAACGTTGTAGCACAATAAAACTACAATACTTGAAGAATTAAGTCTCCCATGTCAGTGGCAGGAAATTTCTCAATTAAATAATATATTTTTCCATATATATATATTTTTTTTCAAAGAAGTTGTTGTGTGATATGAAACACAGCTTCACTGAAGAACTTTCCTAATGGCCATGTAATGAAAACACTCAAAATAAAAAAGGACCGAGTGTATTTTCTCTACTAGAGCTGTGCGTATAAAACAAACAAACAAAAACATGTTCAATGCTCAAGTCAGTGAAAGAGCACTGCAGAGCAAAAGGCTTCGACTTACTGCACTACTGAGTGCACATAAAACGTTAAGTATTATACCTTTTAAACCATCAAACACAGTCTCCTGTGGTCTAAATGAGATATCTGTGCTGTGCTTTGGCCAAAATATAATGTGGATCCAGCACCAGAGGAGGATTTTGACCCTGCATAAACGAGCTCCAAAGAGCTCAGTTTTCATGTGAATTTCTTTAAATGCAAATGAGCTCCTTCTCATCCCGACCTCTTTCATGTGCTGTGCTGACGCAAGTACAGTTGTATGCTTCCATGGCTGCAGGTGAACACCAGGTGAGGGGACTGTATTATGTCAACGACTGTCATTATGAGGGCAGATTATGAACGGACTGCAAGATTTTGTGTTTTTAGACATTGGTGGACCACATGCATTGGCTTACTTCACATTTTGTGGTTTGTAATATACTCTGAATACCAAAATATGTATACATTTTTTTTCCATAACATGGCCCGTTTAAATCAATAATTATCCCTACATTTAGGGGAAAATTTGACTCTTTGGTATGCAAATGTTTCTTAGTGCAATGAATGTGGAATTCCCAAACACTAGCACTAAGAGCTGAAGGAAGCAAGAGTGAAATCTTACCTCTGCAGAGAGATGGCGGTAACTATAGCATTATATTTATATGCTTGGTCACAGCATAGTCCAAGACTTTGCGTGATCATTGCTACTTCTCTACATTTGTTTGTGATGTTAAAATAAAGTGCCTGATAACAATGTGGATAAATATTATCTCAATATTACTACTATTGTTACCAGGGGCGTAGCAAGGGATTTTGGGCCCCCAGAAAGACTATTACACAGGGGCCCCTTAACCAGCTAGTCAAGCAATAGTCATTTTTACCAATAGCTACGCATTTAAATGTATTTCTGAACCATCATTTCCCAATGTATGAGCAATATTTTTACTATGATCACATTAAATTTACTTGCATTATTTAGCAGCACTGGACTATGGCATTTGGACATTTTTAAGGGAGGAACAGGGGCCCTCCAGTAATTTATTCCACTCTATTTGATACAAATTTCAGTCTGTTGACTGACTAATTTAATTGATTTTGATTCAATAATGACAGTAATTACTAAGAAAAATAAATAAAAACACACCTTTCATTGCAGACTTTCCAAGGGCCCTTATCTACTGTGGGCCCGGATAATCAGTACCCCCCCCCCCCACCACCCATGATTGTTACACTCAGCAATTAAATTGCTCCAAGACTTTCTGCAGCATCCCCCTAGCATTTACAGGAATGCTTGATTTAAATGTGTGGAGAGGATCTGGAGTCGATACACAGGTTGGGGAGAGAAAAGTGGGGAGAGACAGCAAACCATTCCTTGTGAATTCTGTGTTTGAGTGTGAAAATCTTTTGGTGTTCTTAGGGTAAGACTTTTTAAATTACCTATACAGGCTGGTTGTTGGCCACTCCAAATCCCATCAGCTTGACAAACTCTTGACGCAGAGCCAACCAGCAGGTAGGGTGGATGGCAGTAGAACCTAACCTCAGCCCTGTAGAGGAGAACAACAAATATCTCATGACACAATCAGATGACTACAAAATACATGTAATAGGGAATGATCCAAATAAGTATTTAGTCTTTGGTCTTTAATCTTGTGTGTTTCTGGCTTCTATAAAGAAAGTTAGGTCATCATGTCTGCAAAAAACAGTTCTTAAACCAACCAGTTAGCCTTTGCCCCACATCATTTCCTTGTTTTAGCCCACAGATCAAAGTATATTTAATTCTTGTAAAAGTTCAACCTGACATCCAGACATAAGGGCACAAAATATCTGATATCAAAATTAGATTTAATTTTCAACATTTGGTCACCTTGACAGGAGAAATGACCCTTTGGATTTTAACAGTGGCAGCTGACTTTATAATTATACTTTCAAAGCACATCTACTGCCAAGCACATGCCCAACAAGTCTTGTTTAATACAAACAGAATCTTAATGCATAATTTATGGTTTACCACTGGAAAAATGACAATTCTTTTTAAGTGACAAAATTAGTATGGTAATTAGTTATCTTGCACAGAGGGTTGCTTTCATTTCAAAATCTCTGTCGCAGCAGGCCGCCACAAAATTTGTGCAAGTCATTTTAATGAATACAAGGTTTTCAGAGAGCCTGAAGAGTTTTTGGAGTATTATTTTATGTTCCTTTCAGCCACTCATCATAGCTTAATATTAAAAGAAGTGTCTGTCTATGCTGATAACAGCTTCCACCACTGACCGGTAGGAAAAGATGTTTCCCTCTCTGAATCCTCCTCCAGGAGAGCCAGGATCACCACACAGGACAGCTGAAATGAACACAAAGTCAGAGCTTTTTTATTCATCTGAAAAATGTTGATGGGTAAAATAATGATGCACATTATTTATAGTTTTAAGTTTGAATGTGGCACAGAGAGGGAAACTTACGTAGACACTGTGGGACATCTCCTGACCATGTCCCATTCCCCTCACAGGTTAACACAGCAGGAGTGGACAACTGGTACCCATGGAAACAACTGTAGCTAACACTTGATCCCCAGGAATGGTCAGTTCCTTCCACTTTCCCATGATGTACTTGAGGAGGAGGTCCACACTGGATCACTGAAACACAAATGTTTAAGAGTAGTTCTCATGGTGTTAAATAAAATAAACACACCTAGGCACACACAACAAGACCGTTCACTTGTCTTTACACTTATGACTTAGGCGGTGAAACTTCCTGTTTTGAAATATCTGTAACGTGTGTGCAAGTAAGTACATAAACTTATTTGTATTAAATGCATGTTTTCCCAAACCAGCTGCTCTGTTCCTCACAGTTCAAGCACAGCTGCTGGCTGTGACTGAATGTGTCATCAATTACCTAGACCATGGTGCTCTGCCATAGTCTGATTTTTATTGCAATAGTCTATTTTGCCCCACCAATGTTAGATTTTCACATCAGCTTGCTCAGCAGTAAACACGTACATGCAAGTGAGACATGCTGCACGCACGGACCAACGCTCTGTGGCATGGACAACATCTGAGATTCAGACGCTAGAGCTACAGGAGACAAAGCCTTGAAACATTTCAGGTAACACATTTGTACCTCTCTACCTTAAATCCATGTAGGATCTGCGTTTCCATGTAGATTCCCGCCATGTCTCCCATGTGCACCCTGGCTACCATAATGTCTAATTTATTAAATATTCTGATAATATTCTCATCTCAAGTTCAAAGTCATCTGAAGTCCAACAAGAGATTGAGAAGACTGAGCTTCAGTCAGTTGTATCACTTGGCAGGAAATGATTAGAGTATTCATTGTGGGTATAAAACATGTTAAAAAATCTTTGCACCCACTACTAAGGCAGAGAAAGGTAAAGAGGCAATCAGGTTAAAGATTTCAGGTCAAGCTCAGTGAAACAGTCTCTGATTTTAGTTATTTGATTAATGATTCATAACTTTTGCAGGAGTAAGAATACATCTCTGTGAAAAAGTATTTGCCCCTTTCTGATTCCTGATTTTTTTTTTTTTTTTGCATATTTATCACACTTTAATGTTTCGGGTAATCAAACCAATTTTAATATCTCCCAATGACAACCCAAGTATATACAAAATGCAGTTTCTAAATGATGATTTTATTTATTAAATCTTGCAAGGCTACTTGAACACTTCTTTAACGTTCTTACTCTGACATGACTAATAGCTGTACAAAAAAATTACAGTTTAAAAAACAGCAAAACTGTCATGCTAGCCTGGCAGTGTTAATTTTGTCAACCAAAACTATCACAAAAATTTTCACCCACAACCTATTTTCCATTAGGAACAAGACTACGAGCTAAAACAACTAAAAAACGATTTGTTGACAAAAACTACGAAGAAAAGTATGCTAAGTTTTAGTTACAGAGACTAAAATATAATTGAGTTTTTGTCAGGTGTTCATAATACACAACATTTCTCCAGTGTTGGCTAAATCTATTAAAACACAATGCATCTGTAGTGTTTCTGCCTCTCAGCAGTAGAAAGCAGGGATAGCAGGTTTGTAGACCATAAAACACACAAGTATGATTTGGCACCAGGTTCAGGCAAAGAGAATAAACATTTGACTAAAATGTAAGGACTTTTTTTGGACTAAAACCGGTCTACATTTTTTGTGTTTTCATCAACAAAAAACTAGTCTAAAACTATGACTGGTAGAAATGATTAAAAAATGACTTAAACTAAGTAACATTTTAACCTCAAGACTAAAAATAAAAACAGCTTTCAAAACTAACACTGCTGGCTAGCAGGGTAAAGTTTCAATGTGATATTTATTCCTCATCTAATATTTGCTGTAAATCTATTTCATTATCTTTAGTAGAAACAAATAAAAAAGCAACACTGAATTTGATGAGCTCTTAGACTGTCAAAGTTGAAAAAAACTAAACAGCAGTTAAGACTTGCCCTGGTTGGACATGAAACCAGAAAAAGTGTAGATGATAGAAACCCAACAATCAGAACAATGCACCTGTATCAGGAAAAGCATAAATTGTATATTTTTTTTATTTAAAAAAAAATATTTAAAAAAATAAATTATTATTAAAACTCATGGAGGGCTCTTAGCAGCATGAACCAGGCTTAAAGTCTAAAAACAATAAAAAACGACTGACCATGCAGCCACTTTCTCTGCCACCAATGTCTCGGATGTTTAGGACCAAAGTGCTACTTGTGAAGGATTCAAAGTGATATATCAAGCTACAGCTTCATATGAAGGTGTGGATGCAGAACACTAGTCTGTGAGAGAAGCCCTAAAAGATAGAATAATGAATTGCCTTGGATGGAGGCCAATGCCTCTTTACAGGGACCGGGTATTAGTCCAGTGTTGCTGCTTTCACTGTCCTGAGGCTGCAGATGACCAAGGTCACCATATTTAAGCTGCTCAACCAAAAGACAAACCACGGCCATCATGATGACTAAGTGTTTCTCATAGGACTCTAGAGATTTCATTGTCTGTGACATTTCTAGTTCCACTCCAGTGATTGGAGGTTCTTCTTGCCTGAATAGAAGATTTCCGATGGAAATTCATTTTGGTTGCACTTAATTTAGAGGGCTCTAATTACCTATTCATTTGATAGTAATAAGTGGTAATTTTAAAGGAATTTCACAAGACTAAAGTGGTGATAACGTAGTAATAGGTTGGCATTTTACCAAGTACTAACTCAATAATATTGAGGAAATATTTACCCAGTAATGATGTATTGATAATAAAGTAATTCCTTGTAATATTGTGGCAGTTCTCTGGTAATTAGATGGTATTTTACCAAGTAACTTCTTTGAAATTAGATGATAATTTTCTATATAAATTGCTTAATAATTCCCTGGCAATTGCACTGAATAATCTGAGTGATTTTTTGGATTCCATTCAATTCAATTCAATTAAAGTAACTTTGATAATATGTTAGAAACTTAATTTGGGTAAAAGCATCAGTGCATATGCAGCTGACATAAATGACAGTTCAACACAAGAGCAAACCACATAAACAACATAAAAACATCCATCCAGGGCAATCACAAGTGCTCAGTCATAAAAGCTGTAAGCCATAATCAGAAACTACACTACAAACTAGGGCTGAACGGTTTGCAAAAACATTCTAAATGTGATTTTTTTTTCCACGATATTGGGATTGCGATTTAATATGTGATTATTATTAGGTTCCTCAACAAATTCAAGCAATACATTTTTCTATATTATAACCTACACTCAGTCAGAAACATGTATTATACATTTAACCACTTAATTGAAAAATGGATATGCAGTTCTACTTGGTGGAGAAGGCTCTGCCCAAAAGATGTTCCCTGGGTTAGCCAAGCAGAATGCTTTAACTTTCCAGGAAGTGCATGGCTAGAAATTCCCATATGGATGGATACATAAATGACAATGTGTATTGAAAACAATTAAATTATTTCAGAAGGAGTTAATCCATAGTACGATAAATCTGAATATGAGGGAGCAAGAAGCTTTAAGCTATAAAGGAGGCGGCTGGGATGGAGGAGGTGAAGCTGGCTATAAGCTGACAGAAGCTGGGGGTATGAACTAATGCTAAGCCTCATCAATATAAGATGGAATTAACTAGTTGTTTGTGCTCATATTGCAAATTTGATACCAATTGCTTTATTGAAGGGATTATCATTTTTATGTCACTTATTTTTACAAAAAAAAAAATGCAGGATTTTTGTAAACCATTTTTTTAAATTGACACTTGAATTATTACATAATGTGCATAATGTCTCCGCTGCTGCAAAATTAATATATTCAACATCTATTTTGACACATTTCAAGTTAAAGAAGTATTGCAACTTCTGCGATTTGTAAATTGCAGCATGACCTATTGCAATTTAGCAGGTTGTAAATTTGGATAAAATAGATAAAATATGATAGTATAAAAATATAAGTCCCAGCATTAAGAGTAACATAAATTCATTACAGGCAATGATTACAAAAATGGTTTAAAAGCAAAGGTACAACTATAAATAAGTAAGTTTAGGGTCAGGAGTTAGGTTCAGGGTTAAAGGATTAGGGTAAAATGCAACAATATTATAAGGAATTACATGATAATAAATAAATTATTACTAGGGTAGGTATTAGGTAAATACTTCCTTAATATTATTTAGTTTTAAGTTGGTAAATACAAGCTTATTACAAGGTCATTACCACCTTATTCTTGAGGAAATTACTAGATAATTAACACTTATTACTGTAAAATTACTAGGTAATCAGAGCCCTCTAAAATGAAGTGTTACCAACATTTTTACTGTAGCCTCACTATACTGGATTGCCGTTTATGTAATGCTAATGATTCATACAAGCCTATGGCCACCTTCAAACTTGATTCTCTAACTAGCATACCACCAGTCTTGATATAAAACAGTCCAGTGCATCAAATCAATTTATATACATTAAAAAAGCACCTGGAGTCTGTGATTGTACACACAGATTAACACAGTGTTAATGTCTGATGATATTACACCAGACACACAAGACTTTAAAAAAATCCCTGTGTCTATGGTGGCATCTACCTGCCTGTGCTTAAAGATGCAAGTCAAGTGTGTTTCATGAGGATGGATGTCTGTGCATATAACTTCATAAAACCCTGATAAACATCTGTGGGTGTGTGTACGTGCGAGTGTGTGCATGTGCCTAAGTCTCTAAGATAATGATAACCATCTGCATGGTTTCAAACATCTAATAACGTCAGTGTAATTCTCATCTAACCAGGAGACAGATGGTTTCACGCTCCATTCACTCTGCTATGATGATATACAGTGCACACAAGCATGCACATGGAGAGAGAGAGGCGCAGACATACAGATACATGCATGCACAAACACACACACACACACACACACACACATGGGCTGCATATACAGAAGATACAGCTAAAACTAGCAAGATAAAACCCACAGATCAATGTATGGACAGTGTGCAGTAATAGAAGAAATGCTTTACTAACAATACACCCATCACATGATTTTCTGGCTTCTCTTCATGTCTGAGTTTTGACTTTTCGGTCATTTGTTTTTCTCCTGCCCCCTCCATCCAACTGTCGATTTCATTTTCTCTCCATCAATCATTTTGTTGCATCTTTTTGTCTCTCTCAGTCGCTGGTCTTTTGGAGGCAGAATCAGAGAGCCATTAAGAAAAAAAATAATGTTTTCTACTACAAAAATATATCTTTTGTTCATAACATTGCAGTTTCTAAGCAACAGCGGGTGCTCAAAGCAAACTAATCTGTTGACTAATTTTGGCTTTGTATGTCACCAGTGTCCTGAAGAAGCCTTGCAGCTCCCCAAAGTCATCTTCCCAGAATGATAAAAAGTGTTTTATTTCCCACGTTGTTTTCCTCTTTAACGTGTTCTGCATGTAGAAAAATCCATGGTCACACACAAGACCATTCTTAAAGCATGCTGCTGGACAATGACTACGGCCTACTTACCAGCTTATAGGGATTAAAATGAATAATTAAAGAGTGTTTTCAAAAACCAACTTTGTTGTCGGGGATCAAACTCCAGCTCTCCAAAAATAGAACAAAACCACTTTTTTTGACTTAAGTAGTTAATAGTCCCAAACAATATTTCTGCAGGTCTCTGATGACCAAAGAACACTTCAGTCTGTAATTAAAGGTTTCTGAAGTCTTATTTTCTCCTTGTGTCTCCTCTTTGTTGCGCACAGGCTGGGTTAGCATCACATGGGTCTCCTTCCTGCTTAATAGCACACCTCAGCTCATCCTTCCATCATTATTGTGCCCCCCCCCCCTTCTAACACTTTGGTCCCCTGCCTATTTTCTGTCTTTCTTTCAGTTGCTCCCTCAAGCTCTTCTTCTCTTCCTCTTTTCTTCCTCGTCCTTCTGTCTCAGCTCATGTCCTCTTTTATCCTCGTCTGCTCCAGCTCACAAAATTCTCCAGCTCCCACTCCCCTCTTTCCCTCCTTTAGGAATATGTCTCTTGGCACGTTTCTCCCAGCCAACACATTTTATGGGTTTAATCCTTTTTTCTCACTGTGTGTTTACAGGTCTGGGGCAGGTATTGATTTGCCTCTCTAAGTTTCTCCCATCATTTGCTCCCACCCTCTCTCTCCTACCTCTATGCAACTTTTTTTCCCCATTTTTGCTCAACTGATGGCTCATCAGATTCTCTTTTTCTTTTCATTACCTCATCGGACTCTGTATTTTATTCTATAAACTTGCCTTACCTTCATTTCTTAATCTTCTAACTCCCCTCTCTTTTATTTTGCATTTGCTCTCTCTGTTATCTACCTTGGTCATCAAGCTCTTCCCTTCCTTTATTCCTTCATTTTTCCTCTCCTTCCCTGCCTCCTCATTGATTCTCCTGTTCTATCCCCCTTCTTCCTCACTTGATTCATTCTGCCTGTCAGGCTACACTCGTGTGGCTTACAACTCATTCATTCAATATGTTTCTTTGTGCGAAGATGCTGTTTCTCCAAAATATGATCAAATGAAGACTTGTGGATAGTTTGAAGTGGGAGAAAATGAAAGAGATGGAAACAGAGGAGCTGAGCAAAAACATGGGAGAGAACAGGAAACTCTATAGGAGTAGAAAATTGAGGAGCAAAGGAGGTCAACAAAGAAAAGACAGAGGAGGAAGAGTAACTGAGAGGGGGAGGACTAGGAGCGTTTTCTAGCTGTATCTCTCCCTCTTTCCCCCCAGTTCTTTCACTTTCCTTCTCATTTTCTCTTTTCAATTTTCCCGTCTCATTCTCTATCACCTACAGTATCTTTTACTTTGCTGTTGTCCTTCTCTCTGCATTGCTCTCTCTCTGGTTTCCTCTCAGTAGCCTCTGCCGGCTTTCTACGTTTTTTCATCTCAGTTCAAAGCCTCTGCAACTGCAGGAGCCAGCAGGAGATTTTCTGTTTGTGGGAGGAAGAAGCAGCAGGGAGGATCCCAGGAAACATTCCCTTTTACTGTTGTGGAGTATTATGGTCTAAACTCCAAATAAAGGCTATTGTAAAACAGTGACTCAATGCATTTTAATACATTTCCTTTTTATTTTTCCATTTATGCTTGTAAGAGAACGCTCCCTAATATAACACCCTGTTAGTTGTAAAAAGCCTTGTAAACCTTTCCTTAGACTCTATCTAAAGTAGTGTTTGAGTCAGTCTGTTATTTAAGTAACAGAAAGCAATGGATTTTTTTTTTCAATTGACTCATATATCTTTGTTAGACTTTTCTGTATTTGCACAGCTCCATAACAATAACCTTGTTATTTCTTATTGTCAGGCTCCTTGTTATTAGACGATATCTTGCACATGGAAGCACAATAGATTTGTTTTGCATTGTGTTTGATTGCAGTGTAAAATCTAAGTCAATAATCTGTCTGTTTGGGTTCAGCCTCTTTCATTTTAAAACACTTAATAATGCTTTTCTGTAGTCCTTAAATGCAGTTGAGACACTGGGGATGGATGTGAAGGAGAATATAGACTTTAAATTCTAAAGGTTGAGAAATAGGCCTGGGCGTTATGACCCAAATATCATTTCACAGTGTTAGTCTTGCTCTTTATGGTAATGGTATTCTATCATTGCATTACAACATTAAAAGACAAGATGCACTTAAATGCATGTTGAGGTGTTACAACCTCCCCTCTCCCCCCGAAACAAGCCTGTGATGGCAAACTCAACTTATGTCTGAGCTCGTGAGCACTCTGTGTTCACTTCTTTGTAACAGCATCTGTAGTTTTGTTTATCCCCTGCTAAGGGGTGTCCAGCAGCTCCTGAAAACACCAGATTTCCCAGTCCAGGCATTCATAATAAAAGCACTCGAGAAAAGATAACTGCAGACCTTTATTATGAAGAATTCGATGGGATTAGCTAATCATCATTTAACTTAGCTTTATAAGCAGTTTACACAGCTATGGACTTGCTGCTCTGACCTTGTTCAATAGAACAGCTCATTTCTTTGAGTCATGGACTTAAAACAAACGAGTCACGAGTTAAACCACACCTTTAAACAGCGGTTTAAGCCAATCAGAAAACTGCAGCACTGGGCTAAAGACAAACTGAGTCAACCAAATGCAGCAGCTATGTGTTTCTGAGCTCCTGTCAGGTCGATAAAGACATTACAGACATCAAACCCAGAGAGCAAAGATCACACGTTTTACCTGTTAACTGTGCACCAGCATGTTAATTACAACAGTAAAGTGGGTGACATTTGGTAAGTTACCTGGCTGCTTGTAATGCTAGAACGAAACATGCATGCTGAAGACTGAACTCAGACTGAGCTGTTGTCTGTTGCATATCACCAAGTGGCATAGATGTGGCTCTTTGGTCGGGCATCTATCAATCAGGTACCTTACTTTTTGATCAGTGCACATGTCATAGTGTTTATGGGCACTAAAACCCAAACTGCTCTGGGTGGCATAGCAAGTGATGTGTAAATGTGCATGAACAACATTGATATAAACTCATGGGCACTTTTAAAGCATCAACTAGCATTGCTGCACAAGTGAACGTGAATGGGTGAATGTGATATGCACAGCTCAGTCCCATGTCAGAGACGTACCCCTAATCTTCAATTTCTAGTGCCCCCTTGCCCCAAAAAACAGAGTTACAAGGGGTAGTGGTGAAACCCCTACCTGTAACATGGAACAGCCCTTCAACAGCATTAGCATTTATAAATGTGTTGACATTATCAAACATTCCTACTCTGTGCAGTGTTTTTTAATTGCTTGTTAAAATAAAAACACCATAATGCATTGTAAGAATTTTATATAGTTATAAAATCTTTTTTTTCAGATGTAATTATGAAAAAACTACTTACATGTGTACACTTAATTTCTAAGGCATTCTGGGAGATTTCCTATTACATTCAGTTTGGAGGCTGCCTCCAAGAAATCTCCAGTTAAAGGACCAACCACCTCTAGTACTTCATCCTATTCCTTTATTCCAATGAGGATCAGAACACCCTACCCCTATAAGTGAATGCATAAAAAAGGTAGGGGGAGGGCTAAGTGGCACGGCTAAGGGGTGTACTGGGACTGAGTTGTGGTGTAAAAGTTCTTGAGCAGTCAAAATAAATAAATAAATAACCAACTGAAAAAAACCAACAAACAAACAAAAACTAGAAAATAGTCCCACTGTTGGGGCTTATGTAATGCTTTTAGAAAGGTTAATATTGACATAATAAAAAAAAAAGATTTGTGTTTCTGCCAAGAAAAATCTTAAGTAAGCAAATCACACTGCCAACTTTGTCCTGTGGCCTACCTGCAAATTTTGTGTTTTCCAACAAAAAAGTCATATCCTGCTTTCTATTGACAGTCATAAACATATATCACTTAAGTGTTTTGCAAATGTAAGAAAGGAAAATGTAAGAAAAAAAAAAGCCGGTAACAAACTCCTCACAAAAGCTTCAAACAATTTAAACCTTTCTTTAGTTAATTTTTATGCTCTCTTTTTCATGTACATTTATTTTAGCTTTAAACAACCAACAATTTTGTTCTCCTTATTAAAATAACCCAACACAAAAAAACTTTTCAGACAATCAAGTTTTGATGTCTACATAAAATGTGTTCATGTTTATTTAAAACACAAGAAAACTGTGAAATATGATACATTTGACTTTTACAACTTTGCCATATTCATTTTGATATCACCTTTAAGAAGAGCATTAACAGCTACACTTGGAAAGGTCAAGTCTGATGCAGTGTTTCCTGTTAAACAGAAATGAATTATCTTTGGATAATCTCAAAGGTCTCTATTCTTGTCCTCTGGAAGAAGTGGAGTGTGCTGTTATTGTTCTTACCTCTACAGCTGGGTTTGGTTTGGTTCCAGGTTCCTTCTTTTGTGCAGTGAAGCACGTTTCGTCCAGGAGGCTCCATCAGGTGTCCAGGGTTACAGCGGTAAATCACGGTGTGGTTGAAGGTAAACTCTCTCCCTATGTAGATCCCATTGGCTACTGGTCCAGGATCACCACAGCTGATCACTACAGGAGTTGAAAGGATTTTACAGCACAAATCATAAAACACAAAAGTGTGCATCTGCCAACTGGTGTTCCAACATCCTGCACATTATCTTCTTTCACCTGGTAAGACGTTTAAATTCAAGCATAATCAAATGAAATCTACTGTATTATAACCTTGCTTTATCTAATTTTATCTTATTCTCTACTGTGCATCCTAAAAGACTTAAATATTAATGCTTTTTCTTCTCCTTTTTTCTCCAACAACGCCACCCTTCTTCTCAACTTTCTCACCAACTCTCATCTCTGACTCTCCTGCAGAGCATCCACACTTCATTTCATCTACCTCCCATTTTCTCTCTTCCCACTGTCCCAAACTCACTCCAGCTATTTTAAACAATAAAAGCTAAAATCTCAGTCACTAGTATTCCTCCTTGTACAGTCCTATATCTGCACAGCAGCTGTTTGCCCAGTCCATGCAGAATTTATATATCTCTGGGATCCCTCTCTACAAAAACACAGCTATGCACTCACTAACACTCACATATTATTTGCATTAGTAGTAGTAGTACTCCTTTGCCTAATGAAGCTTACTCAGCTTTTCTAAGTTTTAATATTAACGGCTATACCCATAACCCATAATAACAATATTAACCGAGACCGTAGACTGTACATAAAGATGGACAGAGACACAGCCCACTTGATGTGAAGCCAAAATATTTAATGCTCCAAAGTATGTCAGTGCAGTATATCGGTGCCTGTAAAAAGTATTCACACCCTAGATGTTTTACCTCTTTGTTGATTTTACAAATCTATTACAGTGAATATAATTGTATTTTCTGACAAAATAATGACATGAAAACCTCTTTGGTATCAAAGTGAATACATATTTCTGCAAAGTAATGTCAATTGAATAAAAATATGTAAGGTAAAATAAGTGAAATAGATATTCAACCTCTAATTCAACAGAGGTCCAGCCAATTGCGAGTATTCTCACAATTAGTGAGATTGTGATCCCCTGAATGCAGTGAATTTGTCTCAGGTGATTGTAGTATAAAGACACCTGTGTCTGGAAGGTCCAGTCACTGGTTAATCAGTATTCCTGGCTTCCATTACACCTTGAAGACAAAAAGGACACTCCAAGCAGCTCAGACAAAAAGCTTTTTTAAGTCTAAGTCAGGGAATGTTTACAAAACGATTCCAAGGCATTAAACATCCCCTGGTGCTCAGTTAGATCCATCATCAAGACATGTGCAAATCAGGCTGACTTCACCAACTGAGTCACTGTGCGAGAAACAGACTAGTGAGAGAGGCCACCAAGACACCTATGACTAGTCTGAAGGAGTTACAAGCTTCAGCAGCTGAGATGGGAGAAACACTGCTGTTTAGAAACTGTTGCCACCAGACAAAGCTTTATGGGAGAGTGGCATATCAGAGGAAACCCAGGGTAAATCTCTACTAGAGTTTGCCTAATGGCATTTGGGCAACTCCATGGTCAAGAGATAAAAGTTCCTTTGTCTGATGAGACCAAAAGGGTGGTATTTGGCCAACAGGCACACCATCCCCACTATGAAGCACAGCAGTGGCAGCATGATGCTGTGGGGATGCTTCTTGGCAGCCAGCCATGGAAGGCTTGTAAAGGTGGAGAGTAAAATACAGGGAAAATTCTGAAAGACAATCATTCAGTCTGCAAGAGAACTGCAAGACAATGACTCAAGCATGGAGAGTAAACTACATGGAAAAGACAACAAGGTAAATGTTCTGGAGTGGCGGAGTCAAAGCCCAGACCTCAATCCAGTAGATAATTTTTGGCCGGCCCTAAAAGGGCTGTTCCCTGTGCAACCTGACAGAGCTTGCTGTTTTGCAAAGAAGGACATAAAATTGCAGTGTCCAGATGTGACAGCCTGATTGAGACCTATTCACACAGACTTTGTGCTGTGATTACAGCCAAAGGTGCATCTACAAATAAATTTTTTAGTAATTTTTTTGGTCAAAAGCCAAATTACTAGTATATTGATCATGATTGATACATAAAATCAGTAAAAGGGTAAAACAGTCAAGGGGGTGAATACCTTTTATAGGCACTGTATCTGTTCCCGTCTTGATGGTATTTTTGTTCAATGTGAGATGATAGAGATGTCTTGTCCATATAAATATACAGTTAGCAATAGAGAAAAAGCAATACTAATAAACGTACCAGCACAGTCTGGAGGTTGTCCTGTCCATGTCCCGTTTGTCGTGCAGTGTCTTGTGGTCAGTCCTGATGTTTTGAAGCCTTCCCAGCATGCATAGGCCACCGAGCTGCCAAAGGTAATGCCATCGCTGAAGACAATCCTGCCGTGTGCCGGGGTGCCAGGGTTACCACAAGATACGGCTGAGAGAGGAGGATATATTAAATAGCAGTGATTAATCATAGCGATAATATCAGCACGAGCAATATTGTCTGGCTGTCACTCAAGGCTGATCAGCTGTAGGCTGCAATAATGAAATTATCACTGGAGTCAGCTTGAAATAACTTAAAATATATGTCTTTGAGGATGTTGGAGTAACTCCCAGCACTGAATGCAAATGTACAGTTTTCCAGTTGTGTGTTAAAAGAAGCAGGGGTCTGGTTTTCATCTACAGTTCTTAATACAACTGCCAAAGTGCCTACGAACAAAGGTTGGGCCTTTCAGGGCACCAAGGAGAGGTTTAAGCTGAAACAACAAAGGCATGCTTTTGGCAAATTTGCATCCACTAGTGTTTTAAACAAAATCCTCATGACACTACAGCCATGACGTGTAGAAATGCCACAATGTAAGGAGTAGAATTGGTCATGCAGCAGGGTTGCAAAGCTCATTTCCAGTCAGTGTTGGTGGACAATGTCCTTCCACAGTTATCCTGGGGAGAACAAAGTCTCTGCCATGAGAGCACAGAGAGAATACATATTTATTACTCAGGATTGGCTGTACACCTGACGATGCAGTATCCAGGAAGACCCAGCGGTGTTTATCTTCACAGCTGCTTCAACAAGCTCCATGCCAAAGCCTATACAATACACCGCTCTCAACAGGGATCTAAAGCCCCTTTCAAACACCCACTCGACTCCTGAATTTTCACCACAATATCCAGGTGGGGTGCGTGTGTGAATGCAAATAGTCAGCTCTTTTTAGCCTGACTTTATTTATCCATTTTCCTGCCTACTCCTTTGTAAAATGTCAGCATGAAACCAAGGTGAGTCATTTGATTCACAGGTCTGATGATAGCAGGAAATACAAAACAACACGACTTTAAATTAGATCTACTATCAGGAGACACTGTTTATATTGAGAAGATATATTAGCAGCTCTGAGTGATGAGATATTGCCATTGATTTTGTGATTTTAGAAAGTGTGCAGGAGTTTGCCTCAAAATTAAACTCAAAAATGACCAAATATTTCCTTCTTTTAATTAAATGTGTGGAAATTGTCACATTTTTTTAACTATACTGTTTCTAAGTTTAAACTTCTGGTATCACTCAAGCAGGAGATAGTTTGGAACATTTACCACAAATAAACAGGCAAGGACAGAGAAATTGAGCCATTCACGCAGGACAGTTTCTTGCTGCTTTATACTGTACTTTACTTCATACTTTATACTACATTCCCCCTGGTTTGCCAAAATTTGAGACCTAGTGTATTTGTATGGTGAAAAAAATCCTTCAACTCTACATGCAGGGATATCAAACTACCTAGAAACCGTCACCATCACTGAAGACCTCCTTTTCTGTCATTCATTTCCAGGCACCCCCATCCGAACTTAAGTGAGTAGTTTTAGATGTGAGCTAGCTTTGAAAACTTTAATAGAAATCCACTTGTAATCTACACTTTGTTGATCTTGAGCCCCTATTAAACCCATTGAACTAAAACGTTGCTAATGTATTTGCGCAATTTAAAGAATTTACTTGCTCTTTTTTTTGTAACTGAAAACATTAAATTTCCCAAAACTGGGTTCCAGGTTTTTTAGGAACTTACAATTTTATTGCTTTGGTCTTGGACTAAGAAACTTTAGACTTGCATTATAATTTGGTTGCATAGCCTGGTAAAATACAAATTTGAATAATTTTCCTTCAAACTGACTAGTTTGGAGTTAAAAGTTGACTCTTCCTTACACCAACCATTGCTACTTTAGCTCAACACTTTTTTGTAGTGTTAGATATTTACTCTCTTGTGGATCATTTTAAAGTGTTATCCTAATGTTCACATGGCAAGGTAGAAATATTTATCTAATTTATCACAAAAAAAAATTGATAAAATTAAGATTTTTATGTCATTTCCGTTCATTTAAGTAGTAAATTTGAAGTTTTCCCAATTTTAGTTACTGACTCATTGCAATACACTTTCAATAATAAATAAAGATTGACATTTTAAACATGGGGCACCTATGGCAAAGCCAGGTGTTTTCTGTTAAGGATTGAGCAAAGAGACAACTGCTGAGTTGGGAAACACCCTTTCATGAAAATCAGAACACCACCCTTTCCTGTAGACAACCCCTTGCCACAGGTGGGAGGTGGGTAACTCAGTGGATTACTTTACTCCTGGTGCAAGTGTCTCACATAAGAAAGACAATAATCCACCAGAAACAAACAAAAAAAAAAAAGGATTCCAGTAATTACTGGACAACAGTTCACATCTAACGATATTTAAACAAATATAAATACATCTACAAACATCTACAACACATCTAAATACTTGGCCTAAGGGCATGTTGGGACAACTCCAGCCCCCAGACTTGAAATGGCAGTGTATGGGGCTTAGATCAATTGACTTAAGTCAGCTGCAAACATGGCTAGACTAACAATGAATGCATTAACACTGTCAAGTGATTCCAAGACTGAAGGCCATTTAACCCAGGATGGAGTTAAATCACTCTTCAGGAGTGATCATGTGCTCTGAAATGTTTAACACTGAGAATTCAACACTCCAGTTTTTGCTGTGTACAAACTCTATCCATCCTAGCTTTTCTGCGTTATTGAACCAATGCAACTCTAGTTAAACCTGACTGGGAAAACACAAGCTTAACCTGTGGAAGGACTGCGTCTGTGAAACGTCCCTAAACAAGCAATCCATTGATCTTCAGTTTGCTGGCACAGCACATTGACAGAGCAGACAGGAATTAGCAACCAGCCACAGCACATTTTACTAATAAGATCATGACAGCTGACAGGCTGTAACAATCAAACACCTATTGATGGGCTTCATTAGTTAGAGGCCTTAAAAGCTCTGTCCAGCAACAGTGAGCATGTGCGGTTTAGGGGTTGGTTGCAGTATTGGATGTGTGTCTAACCGTTTACGTTCGGTGCATAAATACTCTTAGTAAACCTGCTGTGAGCAACAGTCTGTTGGTGTGTGTTTGTGTATGGATGTGTGTATAGATTTCTTTGTGTTTGTGTCTCAGTGATAGATGTCTCACCCTTTCTGAATCAGCTTTTAACCACTATTAGCTTAATGAAAAACAGCTGTAGACAGACATAAATAATTAGTTTTACACACTCTCACACAGACGCACTGGCACACATACAAATAGACACACACCTCTAAGGTGTGTTCAGTAGTCTGATGCACATCCAGGACGTATGGATGTGCATCAGACTACTGAGAAAGATTTAATGTTAGTAAGCCAGTTCATGTTGGCAAACCAAGACTCAAAATAGTAGATATCAAATAAAAGTCTCCACCACACACTAGCCTACAAAACTGCTGCTTGATACATTACTTTAGAGTCTTGCAGATGTAGGTTTCACCTGTGTTACAATATGGTCACATTTTAATTCCTGTGCAATTTTAGTCACACTCTGGTTGATGCCAAAAGACTTTGTTTAGTAGTTACATTTTTAGTGTTATAATAATTTTATGCAGATAAGCAAACAAAATATACAGTTTCTTGTTGGTATGAAGCATCATAATGCTCTGTGTCTGTAGCTGTTTTTCTTATTTTACTCAGTATTGCTGTTAAGCTTCTGAGTGGTCTATTTTTAGATCCACTGGTGGTGTTTTGGGTCTTGGCCACACAATCATAAGGGTGCACTGAAACTGTATGACTCATTCCTCCCTCTCACTCTCCACTCAAATTACTGCAAGAACAACCCATCCATCTAACTGAATCTAAAATCTGCATCACACCGGAGTTACTGTCAGCAGTGTTTCATTCAGCCTACCTGCCATTGTTTAGAATAAGGAAAGAAACACAGGAAGGATCCCAGTGTCTCTACAGCACTGCGGGGGCTTATTTTAATTTCCTCCCAAACCTCCACTGGTTTAAATTCTGTCTTTGGAAACTACTTGTGCAGGATACACTTCATAACCACAGCAGTGCTATGGAAGATTCAGCTCAGTCAGTCAGGAGTGACACACTTCAATCCTTTGTATCTGGGCCACCCCGTTATAAAAATGCACACACAGAAACACAAAGCTCCATACTTTTCTACAAACATCTTCTTTTATAAACCTCTTACAATGTGTAAGATTGGGTGAAATGCATAAATCCCTGGTTACTTTTCATTTTAATTTTATTGTGCAGATTAGACGAGGTGTAAATTCTGCATGGAAACCGGGTTATCAATGGGGTAGCAGGGCTGAGCCTTCTCTTCCTTTAAAACCAAGATGGAAGAAATATTCATCAAATATATTACAAGAAATAGTTTTAAATTTTGGAGAAAACCAGACAAGAAATCAAATCATATGATTACAAGAAAAATGAAATCACTCTAAACAGGCTTTTTTTACACTGTAATGCCATGCACAGTCATGTCAAGGGTGTAAATCAGTGACAGATGTCATGGCATACCTTGTGATTTGCTGCTCCTTTGGGATGGATTCATTCAGCCCATAGGCCACCAACTTTGATGAATGATCGGGTAAAACAACTCATTACATTTACTCAAATTGCTCTAATTGAGTAGTTTTCCTGTGTACTTGATCTTTTTGAGTGCATTTTCAAATCAGTACTTTTACATCTACTAAAGGGAGTTTTAACCAGAGTAACTGTACTTTACTCTAGTACAATACTCTTGTACTTTTTCCAATTCCACATCACAGCCAGCTGTTGTACACAGGTGTATTTTTAACTCTCTTCTGAGTGAAATAGTCTTCAATGTCAGAGTTATTTGACTGTGTTGATCCACCAGTGTTAGTTCAACTCTGTAAACATTTACTGATCCTAGCTCCCCATCACGTTTCCCATCATGCCCTTGGGAAGAGTGCTTAGATGTGTTTGGATGTTGCCAGGTGAAAAGCGATCCCCGCTGGGGTTCTTTCACTCATGTTTCTGCTGGATTGTAGTAGTTGTTTGTGACACATATTTGTACCATGAATGAAGTTATCTACTGAGTCAGAGTTCCTGCCTGTGACTTTCGGTGGTTGTAAAGGACGTACATTCTTCATCGGTATGCACTGTCTTGCTATGAGCTTGACTTGCTGCTTTGTTCCTGCCAGAGGAGATCAACCCTACCACAGATTTTCAAGATTAACTGAAGCTCCATCATATTGTAAAATATTCGACACTTTCAAAAGTGTAGTTTAAAGTGTAAGTAAACCCCCAGCTCAGAGCTAACACCGCCCACTTCAGTAATTCAAAAAATGCACAGAAAGAGTACAGTTGAGGGAGAGAGTTACTGATTTTTGAGATGAGGCGGGAGTGACAGTGATGTCCCCTTGTCAGAAAGAGACACAGAGTCCTGCAGCACTGCTGCCTCAGAGTGATCTTTTGAGGTGGAGGCTTTTTCCCCTCCAGAGTTCCCTGAAGCAGGCTGTGGAGTGGTGGCGGACCGTGGTGGTCCTGAGCACTACCTGTTTGGGCCGTTTGCTCCAGCAACAGCGTTACTAAAGCTGGAGCTCTCGGAGCCGAGGCAGTGCAGGTGCAGGAAAGGATGGGAGTGGTGTTTAAATGGTACAGATAGATAGAGGCGGTGACATTCTACCTTTTATATAAAGTTGGTACCATAAAGTTGGCTACCATAGGTAGGTTTCTATGTCACATAAGCCATGCCTTTTCAGAAAAGATTTTTTAAAGCAGATGTCCATTTGAGCTAATTAAAAGCCATAAAATGCTGATTTTTATCAGTTTGCTGCAAATATCAGAAATAACTCCATCACTGATGTGTTTTATCATAGTTCAGTCAGATACCTCGGTGTACAGCTGAAAAAAATGTTAAAGTGTTCACTGCTTCTTTAACTAAATGCACTAGTGTGGACCAAAGGACACTTTTAAGGTGTTGGATTAAACTCTATATGAGTTTCATTAACACTGTCAATTATGCATGTTTTTTTAATTTACTATAGAGGTGTGACTTTACCTGCACAATCTCGTTCTGTTCTGTTGTTCTTGCCAATAAGGAAAGACTTTTTTTACTTTAGATGAGTAGATTTTTACTCTAAGTAAAATTTAACTAGTGTAAGTGTATTTTTAGCTGAGTCTGCAAATGATACAGCTCTAGTGTTAAAGACTACATGGATGATGAAAATTACCTTAACATCTCTGAATTTGTCAGTTAATATCATTTACTATACATTGTTGAATAAAATAGGTCAAAATGTTAAAATTGTAATGCCAATTCTCTTGAGGGACAATTTCATTGGTTTAGCAAACAAACCATACACAGCCACCTGTGAGCACAGGCCCCATCTAGCCAGAGAAAAATGCAGCAGCCACCACACAGTGATAAAGTGAAACAGTTCATATAGTAGCTTTTGAATGTACTTGTAAATATTACCCTAACTATAGTATGACCACTTATGTACTTCTTTAATCTTACCTTCTGAATTGAATCGATCATATTCAGAAATACACAGTTCTTAAACTTCACCTACACAATATTCAAATTAAGTAAACTGTATGGCATGAAATGAATGTAATATGTTTTAAGCTATATTTGGTAATGGATTTGTTGCTTACTGTCACCAGCATACCAAGCAGCCTGATGCTACATTATTCTCCAAAGAAGAGATTAAGCTCTTCATCTTTGGAGGCTGAGCAGATTTATTTTCAACATAAAATGATGAATAATTAGGTCCATTTGCAACATTTGCACTGTGAGTTTGTATAAAATCTGCACTGCTTCTTTTCAGAAATGTTTATTTTTACAGCTGTGTTTTATAGAATCTGGGTTGGGACCCAAAGGTAACCCTTATTCAGATGGAGATAACTTATCAAAAATGGGTGATGTTTTTGAAACAGACAGTTCGGCATATGTTACATTTTCAAATCCAGGCTCCTTGTGTAAACCAAATAACATTATTTTCATGTGAAACAGGGTCAATAAACAGAGAATAAAAATAGAAAACTTCACAAAACAGCCCTTTAAAAACTCACTGAACTGATTTCTATCAAGCGCTATGATGATGAAATTAAAGACACTCTCCACAACAGAGCTGATACGTTTCATGTTAGTTACATACACATCTATGAATCTTGTCCTGTATCTCTTTGGAATTTTTCCTCTGCTACATGCATGCTGTATAGCTATTACCATCTTTCCCTCACCTTGACAGACGGGCTGTGTGCCACTCCAGGTGCCATTGTGAAGGCAGGTCCTCTCAGCTGAGCCAGTCAGGCTGTATCCCGCCTCGCAGCTGAAACGCAGCAGGCTCTTGGTTTTAAATTCCTCCCCTCCAAGACGGGCACCGTGGGGAGGGATTCCTGGGTCTCCACAGACTCCTGGACTGACACCTATAATGA
Organism: Cheilinus undulatus; assembly: GCF_018320785.1. Lineage (NCBI taxonomy): Eukaryota > Metazoa > Chordata > Actinopteri > Labriformes > Labridae > Cheilinus > Cheilinus undulatus. The sequence continues at coordinate 18,092,581 of NC_054865.1, forward strand.
GAGAGAGAAACAAGAATAAGGCATCAAATGTACACAAACAGTAACAATCTAGGATCCCTGCATAGTCTTAATGAAACCTAAACTGTAAAACACACGTAACCACATCTAGACAATATAAATACACTGGATACAGTCGACACTAAATGCACCTATGTCCATTAGCCTCCTAATAGGGTTTAGTGATTTTATGTAACTAAATTGTGAAACACAGGGTTAGGAGGCTGACTCTCAACGGGGCCACTGAGCTAAAAATAAATGCATTCATGCTACAGGCCAACAACATCAAACTAAAAAGCATTTGTGATTTCAGTCCCCTCCTAACCTCTCTTGCAGAAAATGCACGAATATTTTACCTCCCCTGCTTTTCATATACACTCACACACACATATACCACACGCACATGCCCTCACACGCCAACTTTGCAGAACTGTACTTTGCATTTAGGCGATACCAAATTGTTCTAGCATTAAAAGCACTGAGCGTGTCACAATTTCAGCAGCTTAAATTCCATCGGTGGGGATTTGTGAGTTTAACAGGGTACAGCTCCAAATGCAGCGGCTTGCATCTCAATTAGGTCTTCAGCTGCAGGATGGTTTCTGCCCTGCTGAGCGTTCTGTTTTGAGGCCAGCAAAGTAAGCTTATTGCATTTCAGCTGTTGAGACAGTTGACACTGGGTTTGGAAATGATCAGTCGTTGTGTTGTGGAATTGACAAGCCAACTGTAGAGCAACACTTACGACCTGAAGCAGAAAACAAAGACTCTTCACCTCTTTTTCCATGCATAGTTTTTTCTACACATGCAGTTTAATCCACATACTCTGTCAACGTGAATAGAACAATATCATCATGCACATGTACCAGTTAACTCCTGAACTCTCTTTTAATAACAATGATGAATACAACTTTCTCAAGGTCACATAAAAAGACATTGTCAAGCTGTGTCTTAACAACATCTAATAGCAAGAAAATCCCAGGGCTTTGCATAACGCTCCTTCAACATACAGTAAAATTTCACAGTAAGGGGGGGCTCTCAATCAAAACAAAAAAACATGACGTTAAGGGTCACAGGGAATGATGGGAGTGAATCCTTGCTACACCTCAGCCCCCTACCCCCCGGCCTGCCATGAAAACAAACTGACTCATAAGTTCTTTGTTCCAATGAATAAAACAATGTCATGTTTCAGTGTGAGTCACTGCACTGTGGTATCATATAATACTGTTACACAATAAATACTGAAGTTAGGCAGGGTTACTTTAGTTAACCATCAGTGTCAACACACATGCAAAAACCCCTGGTGTACTAGTTAAACTGGCACTGAATTAACAGGTGTCCAGCAGTGGCATTTAGTCCTGGAAGACAACAGAAGCCAGGCTTCCCCAGTTTTGTCAGACGAAACATGTCATTTTAATAAATTCTTTTAGTGCAATATTTTCCTTGTTGCTCCTATCTCACATCTTCCTTGTTTTTGTTTCTGATGTGTGAAACATCGACCCTCTAAATGGGATATGGTTGAAGTGTAGTGAAACTGTGGCGACAATTAAATTTTTAGCTCCTTTCACATCTCTGAGGAGGCTGTCATTGAAATTAGAATACAAGTTGTCCCAGGCCTCCTTCATGACGATTTCCATAATCAACACAGTCCACGATGTTCATTCCAGCTGTGTCAGTTTTTTTGTAGCATCTGTTTTCGCAAAGGTAAATTTACGAATTCACTTGCTATATTATGGTTATTGAGCTCTTGGACTGTTGAGAGACAGACACAAAACCCACAAGTCACTCTGCCTTCCTCTGCCTGTCACTTATCCTTACACAGAAGTGTTCCCAATCAAAACAGCACTCAACCAGGGTTTCCCATCAATTACTTACACCATGGCGCTCCGCCATAGCCTAATTTTTATCGCCACAGTCTAATTTGCTCCACCAATGATACATTTTCATAAAGCTGACATCCCATTGGCCTGCTCGGCATGAACGTGCACCTTAGCTGTGTTGTGCACACTGCAAACAGAGTGTGTGGCATGAATGAACGGTCTGGGCCGTGTGATTGAGCTTCAAACACTCACAGCTTAGCGGAGACAAAGCTTTGGAAAATTTCAGGTAAACCACAGATTGTTCCCACCTGTTCTTCTTTGTCTCCACCTCATATCCATGTAAGATCTATGTATCAGCATGGATTTGCACGCTACCACTGTGTTTCTCCTACACATGAGCGTGCTGGACCTACCAATTTAATAAATATTCCAGTAATATTCTCATTTTAAGTGGACAGACCTTATTGTGCAAGCAAGTGACTAAGGACACTAAGATGTCAGACTTATCACTTTACATGAATTATCATTTCAGTATTTATTAACACTAACGGTATACTTCCTGTGTTCCTTAAATGCACAGTAATGGCCTAATGAAATGGGACAGTGGTTAAACAGTGGCACCAAACCCATCAGTTTGGTCAGTGTCGCTGTGTATTCCAGCAAGTACTGAGCAGTGAAGCAGCCATTTTTAATACACAATGAAGAGATGGATTTACAATCCCATTAGGTCTTGTGCCTTGTGTGACAGTGGCAGCTGCATGCACTTGCAGTAATGATGGCGCATGTTTCAGCACTCTATATTGGTGTATAAGTCACCCCAAAAAGCCACAGCCAACTTTTAAGAGGAAAAAAACAGGTATTAAAAGAATAGGTAATAGACTGGATTTTACATTACTTGAAGCATACCTTTCTAAAAATAAAGTTGAATCATAGAATCAGTGTGACTGAAACCATAACAACAGCATGAAGGCAGAATATTAGGAGATTTACAGTAAAAACGGCTTTACTAAATTGCCTCTACAGCGGCAAAATAGAATAAAATCTGATGATGGGCCAACTCTAAAACTATATAAGAAGGAAGAATGAAGGGATCAGACTTTTAATGACTGAAATTATGGAAATAGCACCACTAGTTAGCCACCCTCAATAACAGATAAGCATCATATGTATAAGCATCCTGTTTTCTCTCTCTGTGGTTTTACTGTTTATTATTGGCACCTATTAGTCTGAACTTAAAGACTTTTGGATGTGGTTATAATGCTTAACTTGTGTTACTTGTCTGGATTCTGGACAATCAGTTTACAGACATGGTTATTCTATTGTGGTTGTTGTGTGCAGAGATAAACGGATTGATGAGATTGTGACTGTTTTTTCTAACAGTAAATGTCGCAGCTTACCCCCGTCATTTTTTAGGTTACATGGTTTTGAGTATGGAAACTATTTGAGCATGTCAAGCACTGAAATGAGGTTTGTGTGTTTGATCACTCACATGTAACCTGCTGAGGGACGAAGTGTGTCATGTTGGGGTCAAAAGTGTATTCTGGTGTGTGCAAGCTCTACATCTACATGGCAGAAAATGGAAGCTTATAGTGTGTCTGATTAGGTTGTGAGGCCTTGGCTTTTGAGAACTCTTGTTTATCTTGATGTTGAGGGATTGATTAATGCCTGCAGATTAATTTAGAAAAGGGAAGGTTTACAAAGTCACAAACTCAGTTGAAAGCAATACATATTTGAAAGGAAATGCAAGCAAATATGCAAATGCCTGCTCAAACAAAATGCAAATAAGAGTGTGACACATTAAAATTTCTTGTTTTAAGTCAAATATTTTTGTCCCGTATGGTTGACATTATAAATCTGAAGGATTGGGACATGTTTTTTACTTAACAGACACCTACAGCGTGAGGTTTTGTTAAAACACAGCTCATCAGTGACACAATCTGTGCTAGCTTGTGACACAATTTGTGCTTTTTCATGTTTCATTAAAAGCATCAGGTTATACATCTATAGACTTGATGAGTTTGGTCAGCACTACTACGGCATTGCTTTGGGCTTTTTTTTAATGGCAACCACAACAAGCCATGACCCTTTAGAGTTTTAAGTATTTAACATTTCTCTGGCTTTAAAACTTTTGAAATATTTGTTTATGTAATTTCTCTTTTTACAAAGTTATTTAGACATTTCAGTGCAAAAAATTTACATATTGAACCTTTGAAGATGTTAAAGAAAAGTGATTAAAATGCTATCTCACTGTGATCGGTTGTTGCAGCAGAAAATACATTTTTTTGTCAAACGAAGGAGATAGCAGGAGATATGAAAGAGAAGAGAGGCAGAATGTGGGACAGTTTCCTGTAAGCTACAAGGAAGGTAATTACAGTTGAAAATATGACCAGCTCTCTATAGTTTGTCACTGAGTAAAATGAATTACCTGACTTTAAATTATAATGTGTCCTGTGGTGTGTTGTGTCATTCCTGTCTGAACGTCAAAATGTAGTCCTGTAACACATACTCATTAGGCTGAATTTAGAACATATATGTAAAAACATGAAGACATCTTTGACAAATAACTCCCAACAGGACATTTTTGCCTAGCTGACAGTTCATAACTTTCATTAATAGACTACAAGTTATCACACAGACTGAGCAATGATTTCTGCACTGAATACTAAAACAAACCCGGCTTACTTTGGTTGTTTTCACATGTACATTCCTAAAAAAAATCATAGAAAATACTAGGTTTGCCTTTAACTTTCTAAGGTTGCTATTTATTCACTTGACTCTCAGAGAATGAAACCGAATCTGTTGAGAGGAGACAGGGCTGAGCCTGGCCTGGCTCATCCCATTAAGTCTCATTAAAAAGCCAATTTTTCTGTATTTTGGCTTGTTCTCCCAAAGAATGAAAAAATAATTCCTTCTTTTCTCTCATTCTGAACATGCTCTGCGTTGGTTCTGTCAGGAACCGTGTGTCCTACCAGTGCAGTAAGGTGGTGGTCCACTCCATGTACCATCCTCCTGACAGTGGCGAGTAGTGTTGCCTATTAGCACCCCTCCAGGCAGACAGGAGTACTGCAGCACTGAGCTGTAAGTCCAGCTGCGGGTTCCAGACACCACCGCATTAGGGGGTACACCGGGGTCACCACAGGAAATAGCTGGGTAGGGGGGAAGGGAGAGAGAGAGTGTTAATGTTTGACTAAGTCCAACAATAGATTTCAGATAAAACTGCATTAGATGGTGCAGCTGGGTCACTGCAGCTTAAGGGAGAGAGTGACAGCAAGGTAAGGGGTTAACCCAGATGTTTAGGTGTGTCTGTAAGTAAAAATAACACACACATAAAAACTAACAAGGCAAAGTCTACCTACTGCAGAGACAAATTTCACTTCATAATTTGCAAGCACAGTTGGAAGACAAAATACATTTTAATATCAGGAAAAAAAGACATAATAATGTTTTATAATCTCTGATGTGGAAAATGTGCCATTTTCTTGAAGTATGGAACTAAAAAGTTTTTATTTCAAGGCCTTTAAAATCATAATTAGTATCACACATTTGCTGTTCTTTGCCAGCATACTTTCTTTATTGCATTTCTTTATTTATTTGATGAAGAAAGGTAGAAAAAGTTAGTGGGTTTATAGAGAGAGCAGAGTATGGATGGTATGCAATATAGACTCCTGGCCAGGGTTATTGCAGTTCTATGGTGTGCTTTAAGCAATTTTACAATACAACCTTTATATAAACACATAATTAAACAGAAACCACAGTGCTTAGCTTGCACAGTATAGCGGTATACAGTCATACCAGTAAAACTGCTTTTTTCTAACTTTAATTGCACTGCCTGAGAGAGAAAGAAGCAATAACTCATATCAAATTAAATTCCCTTTAGCTAGAAAACATAGAATGGGTCTCCCTCCCTCCCCTCTCTGTTGAAAACAAGTAGAACTCATTCCATAGCGTCAAAGCAATTGACATCTTTGAAAAAAAAACTTCAATTTTTTTTTTCTTCATTTTTGGAAAAAAAATCGACATTTTACAGAGCACAGGTTTCTGGAGGACACAGATATGAAACAGCTCTCGATTTTCTATTTCTGCCAAATGACTGGTCCTCTGATATCTCCCCTAACCCCCAAATTATATTACTCCATCCTCTCTCGCCCCTTAGTCATCACACCTCTCCCCCCAATTTTCCGATAAGACCTTGTTTCTCAAATGTAATGCTCGATGCACCGACACCAGTGTCCCACCAGTGTGTGTCTGATTCTTCATCTCTCCCTCTCTGTCACTGTGTCCTCATTCTGCGGTCATGCTCGCCTCTCTGCCTCTCTCTAGCTCCATCTCTGAATCAGCCTCCCTGGTTTAATCTCTATGTTTCTATCAGCCAACTTCGCTCTCTGCAAAGAACGCCTATTGCCCTAAGAGACGCATGCTCACCTTTTATTTCTCTTCCCACACATTCATAGACACACAAACATGCTGAAACCTTTAAGCCTCTCTTTCATACTCCCGCCTTCCTTTTATGATTACTTCCCTCCCATTTTCTACCCTGAACCCTCTCTTATTCTCTCTGTCTCATTCGCACCTCATCTCCCGACTGAAGCTGTTCAAACCATTTCGCTCCTCAAATGGCTTTTTTGACAAATATAAAGCAAAATAAATAGAAACGCACCTGTCTATGACTAGCTGTGTTCAGCTTGACAAACTTTTTTAGTGTGTTTGTTCAGAAAGTTGTAACCTGCTCACAACAGGACAAACATTTCCATAATAGCCTCATCAGTGCCTATCTGTTGTTTTTCTCTGTCTCTCATTTCTTTGATCATTCTTATGCCCTGTATTATTCCCCTGCTTTCATATAAATTTCACTCAGCAGACATTTTTCTTTGCATACCTAAGCAGTGAGGCATTGGTCGGTCCCACCGTCCATCATGCTGACAGGTGAGGATTGCAGAGCCCAGGAGGTAGAAGCCTCTTTTACAGTGGACTGCCACAGTCATACCATAACTGAAGACTTCAGGGTACCGTAGACCAGACTGGCGTACGCCATTTTCCACATGGCCTGGGTCAGAACAGTTCACCACTGCAGAAGAAAGCAAAAGAGACATGGATAGGACTCTTTTAAAAGTTATGATTGACAGGAAAAAAATCTTCCCTTTATTTAGGCCTGAAAGAGGAGAAAAATAGTAGAAATTGATAGAGAAGAGAAAAAAGAACATCTTTCCTAACTCAGGTTACAATAATGCCTTGATAACACCAGCTGTTTTCAAATTTGTTTAGGTTGCCATTTATTTCTTTTTAATAAGCATTCAAAAGTCATTTTTTAAGGGAACTTAGTTGATCCAATGTGAATAGTTTACTATCATCTAATACTTAAACATCACTTATTAATCAAACATTTTCATTTTTCTTCATTCCACTTTTATGTACGTAGTTTAGACAAAAGTTTTAGCATGTAAAGCTCTGAGATGAACTTTTAGTTTGTGTCAATATTGCCAACCCCTGTACATAAAGCAGTTTGTCTCCACTCTTAATTGATTTTCCATTCAGTTGAATTAAAAGAGCTTTATTTTATTCAGAAACACACTCGTCATACATCTACCCATTTTATTGCAAAATAAATCTACAGGAGTTCTGTCATCACTTCTGCATCATCTCAACCCACAGGTAGTGGTACTTCTGCTGGAAATGGATGTATGCTATTCAAGCTTTTATTATAAAGATGCTCTTTACACAGCATCTGCTTTCATGACAAAAATTACAGCAATAGCATGGCTACTTTTAATTACTCTGGTATATGTATTACTGTCCAATCCTTAGTGAGTAGTGTTTCTATGTTATGCATCAAGAATATCTGCAGTTGAAAAAGTAAAAGAAAATATAAATAAATAAATAAAATAAAAGCTGTTTTGGAAGCAAACACTTTCTCCAGCACCTCTCCCCAGGCAGCAGTTTCTGGGATTAAATATTACAATACAGAAATAATCAATCTTTTGGCTGAAGGTAACTTTTGTTTTGGTGGGTCATAAAGAGATATTAGGGATTTCAGTTTTTTCATTACCACCTAAAACCCTTCATAGTAGCTGCAATATATATAATGCTTAACAAATTTATAAGACCACTTGTCATATTTGTCTCAAAGACCATCCAGCATCATGAAGTGCTTTAATGAGGACTCTTTCATTTTCAGTGAGCTCTCCACGTTTGACCCTTTTGAACAGGAATGAGGAATTTCAAACTGAATTCACCTTTTTATACCCAAATTTGCGCCGGTTCAAATTTGAGTCAGAAATGACTCAAGCATATATCAACCACTAAAACTAATTTTTCTGTTCAGGAATGCAAGTAAATACCTATAATTTGACATATCAATCAAGAAATAGTAATGTGCTTTACTAGTTTTTCAGTTTTTTTGTAAATCAGTAAATTTGAAAATTCATGGATAACAATAAAAATCATATTTTAGCATTAAAAATATCATTTTGTTTAAAGAGCTTCTACATTTTGGTGTATTAACCATTGCAGAAACATCAAAAATGATTTTGGTAATTACCAATGCTGTTAATTTAGGGCAGCTGTGGCATAAACCTTACTTTGGGTGGTGGTCTAATAAATTTGTAAAGCACTGTATTTTAATCATAATTAACATTATTTCTTGTTGTAAAATATGAGTCTGTGTTTAGGTGTGCCTACCCAGGTTTTGCTGCAATACAGTAGACTGCTGCCAAACTATATTTCACTCTATTTTATTTACAGTGAATAATCTATCATTGTGGAATATTTCAGTAAAATATATAGCCTATTTGTGACAGTCACTTTGTTCCAACTTGGTTAAAAAATGCACACAATAAATAAGTGCACTACAGAGTAAATGGGGAAGGACTTCTGATATGACGAGTGTAGAAGTCAACATACAGAAGTCATAAGCAATAAAAAAAATATGCCAATAAAAAAAACTACAACAAAGTAAGAGTTCCACTTTACAGAACCATCAGAAAACAGGACAGGGCTTCAAAAAGCCAGGGTTACAGTTGTTCTATCCTGATTTTGCTCTTTAGTCAAACCCCTGCTCTGACTTCTGAACTTTTGCCTTGTCCTCTCCTCTTCTCTGGTCTCTTAGTTCTCTGGATACCTATCTCATAAGAATGGAGTTTCATTGTATTTTTTTAACACGATACAGGGGAGGCTGACTTTCACTAAATTTTAGGTCCTTGGAGGAGATCAAGATACTTGTGTGTATGTGTGCGTGCTGGGCACCCTATGGGAACAAAGAAAGTTTCAGTATCATAATTGACAGCTGCTGCTGGGAGGTAGAGAGGGAAAGGACAGAAAAAGTAAAAGAAAAGATGTAGAAACAATGCAGGCGAGGATGAATCCCTTCAGTTGAACCCCATGTGAGCAACTATGTCATATTGATCTGCTCTTATGACTACGCAGGATGCCCGTATGTGTGTGTTTTAGTACATCGTAAAACTGTTACACTTCAGAGGTCTGGGGGGGCTTGTAGTGCAACAACCACGCATGGTTAACAGAGGAGAAGAACATATCTCAGGACATGTACCCAGCTGTGTGAGTGTGCCTCTGTGTTTGACTTAAAAATACACAGACACGACAAAATGATTGCCACTGAGTACAACTCAATGGTAAATTTACGCTACAATTATTCAGTACCCAATTTTACAGTCAGCTGGCAGCAGATTCAGCCAAAAATGCTCCACTTGACATGCCGTAGCTAGGAGCTAATCGGGCAAATAAAGTACTGAATGCACGCTGACCGTCTAAAATGCATTGTTTTACAAGAAAATCAGTTTGTTTTGTACAGCTCAGGTCTTGTTTTTATTCCCATTGCCATCATACTTCGCGATAATGCTGATGGGTAACTCCTCTTAGCAGGTAGCAACATCAGCAACCATGCTCCAATCTTCACTTTAGCTTTGGGCACATTCTTAGGCCTTTGTGAGGGCTATACCTGTGTAAATTTAGCAAATGAAGATTGCTGCTAAGTAGGCTTTTTGATGCCCTGTTTGATGTCTATATGTGAGTCTGCATTTCAATAGACCTTCCACAGAGACTTCCTCTAATTCATGTTAAATATGAATTAAGCAAGCATGGACAGTAGGGAAAAACAGCCTTGAAATTTAGCTGTGACAGAGTACTTCTAACTATCAACTGGCAAATCTTGATTTTCCCTCTTGATTAAAGAAGTATCTATTGTAGTAGTAGTGTAGTATAGTCAAAACCTGCAGTTCCTCAAGTGTCTACTTGAGGCTGCCCACAAAAGCATAGAACTCTCTATTAGGTCTTTGTGTTTATATGCCTTTTTATTTTTACAACATAAACAAACATGTTTAAGGCCTGGTTAGAGAAATCGAACTGGTATCAGCAGCATAGGGCTTTATTGGTCCACACTGTACCAAGGATCAATCTTATGTAAATCTTCTGTTTTGATTTTATTAAGATTTAAAGCTATTCATTGATTTGTATAATAAGGGGAGGGCTTGGTTGGATGATAGATGGGCGTGTTACAGCTGATGGCCAGCATCAGCTCCTTTTCTTTTCCTGCTGCTAGAATGACTGGAAGTTTGGGGAAGTCAGCATTTTCAAATGGTGACAGCTTTTGTTAGACTTCAAAAACTTCAAAAACCAATGAGTTATGTCTCTGAGGCTGTTTCTATGTTTTATACAGTCTATGCTGGCTACTCACTGCTGTAGTCATTTATGGCAAATTTAGACGATCCGTTTATATGTTCTGTCATGAATACACAATGGACATCTTTTAGCTTGCACATTTTTTATCAACACAGGCTTGAAATACTGGTCTGTAATGATCTTTAAAACTGTAATGAACCTCCCACCACTAGAGGCCGCTGTAGCTTCAGTTAATGGCCACTGCCTACCTGTTCGAGCTTTCCCATGGCACTTCACTGTACGTAAATATGAGAAGTTCAGCTGTGGCTAAGCGGTTAGTGTGCAGTATGAACAGCGCAGTATGACAGTTTTTTAAGTACAAAATGGAAATAAAGTGCAATGCAGACTGTCAAGGATTGAACTCAAGTATAACTATCGGTACTCAACCAAAGTGAAAAGAGGCAATATATCAACGCACGGTATTAATCTGCAAAGAGGACTTAGACTGGCAGTGTTACCCTTAATGCTTGCCATACTGTATCAGGCATACACACCCACTGACACAGTGACCCTGTGAGGAATGTGTCTCTACCTATGCAAGCTTTTCAGGGACAGCCAACGAGAAGTATCTCCACAGCACGATGCTGCTACTGCCTTACCACCTTACATAATTTTCTTAATTTACATTATTTTTTGGAAACCTTTTCTCCCTTTAAGGTTTTCTGTTGGGTTTTTTTTTTTTTTTTTTGTCAAAAATAAAAATACATTGACCATGATTGATTTAGAAAATCAAGAAAAGGGTACAACATCCAAGGGGGTGAATACTTTTTATAGGCACTGTAATAATTTCTTTAAATGTTCAAACACTTAAATGACATCAGAGGTCTGGCCTTCTTTCTCAAACTTAGTGCCTGTTTCTGGCTGTTACTTCACTGTATATTTTTTCAAGTTTTTAGGTAAAGTAAAGGCCAGAGAAGGCCTTAACATTTGTTTTCATCAAAAGTCAGCAGTCAGTGAGAAAACCATGTGGGCAGTTGTTCTGAAGTTATGAAGCCTGACACGTGCATGCATTAGCTTGTAACTGTGTTTTAATGAAGGCAGTCATATGAGAGAGTATGAGACCTTTGCAGACGGGTAGGGGGCTGCTCCATTGTCCGTTCAGTCGGCACTGAGCACGAGCGTTTCCACTGAGGACATAACCTCGGTTACAGGTGAAGTTGACAACATCATTGAGGTTGAACTCGCTGCCATTGGTTCGCCCGTTGGCTGGGTTGCCGGGGTGACCACAAGTGATAGCTGAGGGAGGGAAGAGTAAAGTGATGAGAGAGTGGAGGTGTGCGAAAAGTAATGTGAAGCAGTGTGATATTTTTCTCTTCATGCTTGTGATATTCTCAGCTTTCTGTTGAAAGATATAGATGCTGCAGAGAAAAATCAGAGGAGGAACATTTTATTGCTTTAAATAGCTGAAATGTGTGATATCTTATAGTCACTTATGAATAACTGGTTTCCTTCATAAAGGAAAATCTTTTAAGCTTTCTGCATAATACTGAAGGAAAATGAAATGGTTTTGGAGATCATAAACACTTACGGACACAGACAGGTGTTGTTCCAGACCAGCGATGGTCTTGCTGACAGATCCGGACTGATGTGCCAATAAGGCGATATCCTAACATGCACTGGTACACCACTGTATCACGGTAACTGGAGCCATCTCCACTAATGTGGCCATTGACTATAGGATCAGGAGAGTCACAGTGACCAGCTGTAGGAGACAAAAGACAGAAATCATTAAGTAGGAAAAATAACTTTCCTCATTCTGGGCTTTTTGGTCATCAGTGCTGGCTGTAGTAACAAGCTGAAAACCTTCTCCAGCTTATATTCTAAGGTTAAACCACCAAACCATTAGCAGAATCTATACATAAACCTTTGAGTGTCAGGGAGAGCAGTCTTCAATGCATTCAGAAAATCAATGTTAAACAGCAGCACTGTGAGTATAGCCTCACCATGCAGCAATCATAGATTCTATACAGGTGTGTTCAAATTGGCACATTAAACTGATTCCTCTTTTTCAGGATCTCTTAAACCCTGAGTGAGTAAATTGCAGAAGCCAAAAAAATACTGTGTAAAGTGTAGTCATTACGACTTCAACTATTAAGCCCTGTTATACACTCAACACCTATCTTCATGTTTGCATGTGTCAGACATCTGTTACTGAGGCTTTATATTTGGAATTTCATACAACAATTTATCAAGTTATTTATTATATGAATTAAATAGAAACTTTGTTTTTGAAAAGTGTGTCACTTTGCTTTGGATCTTATAACCCCTGTGATTTTTTGGTTTTTAACTTTTTTGTTATTGCTGTCCTTGTTAAGCACTAATAACTTTGTTTTTAAAAAGTGCTCCATAAATTAAGCTTTTAAGTTTTAAACTTTGTGGAAAACACTGAGAAACTGATTATTATAACTCATCTGAAAAAAAAAACTTTTAATGTTCAGATATTTTTTTTTTGTAATTCAAATTTTTATAGAATTTTTGAACAACTTTAAACAACTTAAAACAATGCAGCATTCTGATACATGTATTGCACAAGACATAAAAGTGATACCCATTCACAAAAAGAAAATAAAGCCCAGGACATGCATGATTATCTTATCATCTATCGTAGTTTCAGTTCCAGATGTTGTCAAAAATGACCCCATATCTCAGCAGTCTTCCCCCAGCGTTCAGTCCTCCAAGCATGTGTTCATAGGATGAAATCTTTACCATTTCATCAGTCCATTCCTTTGCTGTGGGCATCTTGTTTTTTTCCAGTTCTGTACTATGAGTTTTTCAGCCACGTTAAACCCAATCTTAAGAATACTGAACTTATCATTAGACACCCTAAGCACCATTTTCCTGTCCCCAAGAAGACAGAGCTTTGGATGAATGGGCAGTGTAGCACCAAGCCAACCTCCTAGAATCTCCAAAGTCTTTATCCATAACGGGTGCACCAAAGTACACTCCCAGTTCATGTGTAAATATGTACCCAATTCTTTTTTGCACTTCCAACATCTGTTGTCATCAGTAATTCCCTATTTTTGAAGTCTAGTCGGGGTCCAATGATATATGCATTAATTTACATTGAATAAGTTTCACTCTTGCTTCTCTAATGTTTTTTCCTGCATTTCAGATGATATCTAACCACTCATCCTCCCCCAGATTAACTGATAGGTCCCTCTGCCATATCAATCTGAGACTGTTACAGCTGTCTCCTGTGAGGTGCTTAAACATCTTATAAAACACTGAGGCTTTGTGAGTTTTGTGAGGTAATTTTAGATATTGGCTTAAAATGTCACTTTGTTGTTCATTGTTCTTAAACATACTACCTACACAATGCCTTATTTGTACGTATTTCCAAGAGTTTGTTTTACTAACAAGTCCATATGTCTTTTGAAGATCCTGATAGGATATAAAAATCCCTTTATCATACAAGTCACTAATAGTGTTTATCCCACCATGTTGCCAGTCTCTCCAATTCACTGTTCTTTTCCCAATGCGTATTTAGGATTGTTCCAGAGTAAGGAGTATAACCGGTCAAATGGGACGTTTTACAAGCTTTATGTATTGATGTCCAACATTCTGTAAGTAGGATATTACTGGGTTTAGATTCTTGCATTCTATCTGTTGGGATAGAACTGTGATAGGGCAGTATGGTGCTGCAATATACCTCTAAATAGATATTTCAGACCAGTGCTTGGCTAATCTAAACTTGTGCAGATATTTATAAAAAAAATCTCAGCACTACTTTCAAGAATTCTAAACCTAAAAAGAGGTTTTGAAAATATATGGGAAAGCTAGCTATTAGTTTTTTCCCAAGAATGTTTTCATTTGACTACGAACACCATAAGATATCCACTCACCGCCCACCTTTTAGGTACACCTGCTATTACAAATAGCTAATCAGCCAATCACATGGCAGCAACTTAATACATGTAGGCATGTAGATGTGGTCAGGACAACGTGCTGAAATTCAAACCAAACATCAGAATGAGGAAGAAAAGGGATTTGAATGCAGCATGGTTGGCTGGTCTGACTATTTCAGAAACTGCTGATCTACTGGGATTTTCATGCACAACCAACTCCAGAGTTTACAGAGAATGGGCCAAAAAATGAAAATATTCAGTGAGCAGCAGTTGTGTGGAGGAAAATGCCTTGTTGATGTCAGAGGTCAGAGGAGAATGGGTAGACTGGTAGAAGATGATAGAAAGGCAACAGTAACTCAAATAACTCCATCGTTACAACCAAAGAATGCAGAATATCATCTCTGAATGCACGACACGTCGAACCTTGAAGCAGATGGGCTACAGCGGCAGAAGATCACATTGGTGCCACTCCTGTCAGCTTAGAACAAAAAACTGAGGCTACGCTTAACACATGCTCACCAAAAAAGACTGGATAACATTGCCTGGTATGATAAGTCTCGACTTCAGCTGCAACATTTAGATTTTAGGGTCAGACCTTGGCGTAAACGTCATGAAAGCATGGATCCATCCTGCCTTGTAGCAACTGTTCAGACTGCTGCTGGTGGTGTAATGTAAAGATATTTAATGTTTTCATTCTGATTGTTAATACTATGTTGGAGTTCAAAGTCCCTGGAAAGAAATGACAAAATCTTTATTCTAGGTTTGTTGTATGACAGGCCACTGTGTTGTGAACCACCAAGCCAAATTTCAGTCATGAAAAACATCTCTAAGTTTATGAAATTAAGCTTCAAAATCATGAGAAATGAGGCTGTATAATCTGCTCTAGGATGATGTGGGTGTGTCTGTTGAATGAGCTGAAGCCAAGCCCTCTCAGGAGAAATATGATCCCGTCTAAAAATGATTGCTTCTGATTATAGATTAAATTCTGGCACAAATCTCTCTGTTGTAATACTTTCAATGACCTGTGGGCCACCATGGCTGATAGATTTGAGAAATTTACCTCACAGTTAACATAAACACAGCATGTAGCTGGCTTTTAACTTTCAACGAAGGCAGGGACATCAGCTAACAACAAACTGTACTGGTATGAACTGCTCTGTGATTTTGAATAGTTGTAGCCTTACCCCGAATTTCCATATACAGAGTGCGCGCCGCTCACCGAAGCGCTGCGGGTTTGCTCCGACTGAAAGGCGAGCGACCTCGCCCACTGGAAGCGAGTCTAAAGCGCCGCGCTGTGCAGCCCTGATCATCAGGAAGAGTTTACGGGAGAACTGCGAGTTCAAGCAGGAATAGCATGTCAACAGCGGACTGTTTTACCTTTTGGGGTTAATTTATCATCCTTTCTGGTATAAGTCCATGGTATTATTGCTTCCTCAATTGAGTGAGGGCATTAAGAAGTCAAAAGGTTCATGTTTGCTTAAAGGATCTGTGGTTTTATGCAAAATTCTTTGGCTAAATATCCCCAAAACTTAACTGTTCCACGTCAAAGGTGCCACTGTAGCTCTGTGACCCACTGACCTCTCGATGACCCTTTGCTCTCGCTGCAGGATGAGACGTAATGTTGATAAAGTAATGATTTGTGATTGAGAGTCCGCGCATTGTGTTTTATTTTGAAAGAACCGGATGTTCTACTCTTGTGACTTCCATGGTTGGTGCTTTCTGAACGATGGTGAATTTACGAGGTTTGGCAGTGGCCAGCGCCAAAATAGAACTGCAGCGTATTTGAAACGAAGCGCAGCGGAGTGGTGCTCCAGGCACGCGCCGCTGCCAGTCTGGAGCGCCGGCTATGGAAATGCTCTGATAGACAAGAGAGGGAGCAAAGTGCTCCGCAGTTCGATTCACCGGTGTTCCGCGGCACGCCGCGGCGCACACACTGTATATGGAAATTCGGGGTTGGGGGGCGGGTAATTCCCCATCAAGACTGGTGATGTCATGGGCTCCTATATTTGCCCCGCCCACATTAAACCAAGCCAAGAAAGAGGTGAACAACTTTCTAATGGTCTAAATCAAAATTTTAATCACACATAGATCTCAGTGTCTTCACAATGCTGAATGAAAGGGCTGTTAAATTTATGTTTCGCTTTAAAAGACACACTTTTGGTTGTTTAATTCATTTCAAATACACATGGGAGTCCGATTTTGTAAATAGCAAGTTTTTTTGGGGAAAAATGATCTCATGAGTCTAAAAAAGCATTGAATTATTATTATTTTTTTATTAACTTTAAAAATCTAAATTGTAGGGCTGACAGCTTCAATGCAATTGGTCGATTGTTTGGTCGAAAAGCTTTTGTCCGACCAAGATCCCTCTGGTAGGTGAGTCGCCCGCCCCCCTCCCCCAGTGTGCAGCTGGCTGATAGAGAGATGTTCTGCAGGGGACGAGGAGCAATGAAGCTCTAGGAATTACAGGTAGAGAAGCACACAAAGCTAGAGAGTGGGATATTTTCTGATTTTTTACAGCACTAACGTTCAGAAACAACACATCAACTCATCACAAAGTTGCAGGCTGTTTGTATTGAAGTGGCGCTCTTGAGTGTCTCTGCTCTGCCCTCCCTCACTGCATCAACTCCTGAAGTGTTAGCTTCTCTTACAGACAGGCAGAAAGCAGAGGACATAAAAGGCAATGACTGCTGGTCATTAAGTCCCGACGAGCAAACTTTTTTCCTCTCACCTCCGTAAATAAACGCTGCATGCTGTATGCTTTATGCTCATAAATGACACGGCGTGGGCTGGATCAAGTGATCCTGTTATCAGTTAGTGTTATAAATGAATGAAAAACGATGATCTGAGGTTATTTTGAAGGCTGTATGAGTTTAAAGAGATACTGCGCCAGGATCATGGAGATCAAAGGCAGGTGTGCACTGATCCTCTCCCAATTAATTATATTCTTAGTAAGACTTGATGAGCCTAAAAGATATATTAATGCTTCAAAAGGCTTGTTATGTTCATTTAAGGATCATTTAGAGTACCAAGCAGGTGCACTGAAGAACCTGTATGGATTAAACAGGTCCCCAACAAAGTGATTTTTAAAATGTATTTTTCTTTTTTTTTGTTTGTTTGTTTTGTTTTTTACCTGAACGACCAATCGATTAGTTGGTGCCTGGGTGCGATTTTGGTCGACCAAGTTTTTCTTTGTTTGACAACAGCCCTACTAAATTGTAATAACATTATTTCTGAAAAAAGTCCTATTATTTTTGCCCTTTAACACTGATGCGCAAACATCTAACCCTAAAGCATGATGAAGTCTGGGATGACAATTTCAGTGCAGCATACTTAAGCTGAGGTCAGACTTAACATTTTTAGCCTACTTGTAGCCCAACCCAACAGGCCCCATAAATCTGTCCTTTTATCAGGTGTTGTGCATCATTGTAAACGACAATTAAAAAATATGACTAAGACACCTCAAGACCCCTTGACATAAAGTCTAGCATGTTTGATTTTAGTCCTGCCTTCTATGATTTGTTCCGTTGACAAATAAGAGTGCAGAGTGCTCTGCGATGTAAACAAATCAAATGGCAAAGTGAAAAAAAAAGTGATGAAATTGGTGCAGTGAGATTGTACAATAAGACAGAAGAAACAACATCCCTGCCTCTATGATGTGTTATAAAGGGACTTCTATAACATAAAAAACAGAGATGTGCCTTTCTTCCAGTATCATCCTGCCAGTTGCAACAACTGATCGTTTATCACTGTGTAGGTTGTCATATCTTTAAGTAAAGTCACAACACAAATGTATAGTTCTGTGTTAGTAGTGACCATCCTAACAGACAAAATACATTTGGTCTGGCCTCAGCTTTACAGACTCTAAATATGCTGCATTGAATTTGTCATCCTTTTCTGTAGCTGTGTTTAAACATTTTTATGAATCCATCTTTCATCAACTTTTAGTATTTTCTGCCTTTTCCTCCTAGCAACAGAATCTCAGGATCATTTTGTGAAGGTGGGCATGCCTTTGATTTATAAGTTCATCACATATAAATGTGCATCCTGCAAAAGGTTTCTCAGCCAGGCATGTAACCCCACAGCTGGTTCCCTGCAGTAGAGTGTGCATGTGAAATCAAGATTAATCATCTCTGGTCAGTGAGGGTCTAAATCAAGCCCCTAATGTATTAAGTAATAAAATATCTCAGTAGTACATCATTCGAGTAACTGATTTACGTGCACAGTTTATCTTACTTAGATCTAGTCTAATTTCTTCAGACCTTACCGAGACACAAACCTCATGTATTAATAAAGCTTTGGTGTAAAATTGATATGTTCACACATTTAGGTTAAATATTAATGTTTTCTAAAAAGTCCTTGACACTGGTCCTACACATAGCTCAGCCCTAACTGCACATGCTGGGCAAGAAAATGTGATATTACTGGATAGAGCAGATGATTCATAGGTGTTTTTCTTCACATCAAATGCCTTTAAGTAGTTTGTACCTACTAGCCTTTCCATTAGCATTACACTGGGGTACATGCAGAGGTCTGAATGTTAAAATACAGGGGCTAAAGAGTAATAAATTTGATACTAATCCTACTGGAATTTGTTTAAAAAATGTTGTACAAATTCAAAAGAAAGACTGATATGAATGGTGGTGTAGTGTGGTGGAACCTAGAGATACAACTGAACCTGATAGTTACAAGAAAAAAACATATAATATCTCTCAATGGGCTTCTTACAGCCCAAGCACAGTTGCTCTTCACTTCAGTCTTCAGTCTTTATGTTCTAGTTCTGTCAACATACCTTTGTCTTCATGGGAGCTCCATAGCCCTCTAACCTCATCCAGACCTTTGGTACGGATGACCTGCTGTTGTTATTATATTATTCAATTTGCACTGATCAGCAATTATATTGTTGTTATTATTGTTATTATTATTTTATTACTATGTAAGAGCAATTCAACTTTACTGATATATCTATTAAAAATAGTCATATTAGCTGCTATGCTAATATTATGTTCTGTTTGCCATCACTATAGCTTTTATTCTTAATTCTTCACACATTGCTACCATCATTAGCTGGGTTTCCATTACAGGTTTTCGCAAAATAAAAGCAATATTTCTTAAATTTCAACTAAGTAAAATTGCGCTTTGAATGTGTTTACAGTGAAGGGAGTTTTGGGCATGAGCCTCACAATTCTCGTAAAATCTCATCTCGCAAGACTCTGCTGCAAGGAAGCTGGATGTTCAAAACCTGTTGCGTGTTGGTAGGGTTATGATTACATCTACAGCGGTTGCCTTGATAATTTAGAACAAAAGACGAAGGCAAAGTTTGTATGTATGGCAAAAGCCACGTATAAGGGTGTAAGGAGGATGTTAAGAAAAGCTTTTCTCGTCTGTCCACAAGTACCGCGTCATATTGTCTCAGAGTGAACTGGTCATGTGACACCATATGTTATGTCCTGTGACTTGTAAATACAGAAAGGTGGATAAAAGTACGTATATTGACTAATAATTTCAAGAGACCATTTACTCAATTAAAGCTTATTACATTCCACGTTTGTTTTTTAATGTTTCTGTGCATTTAACTTGTTTAATGTAATTTCAAATAACATTTTTTCATATTAACACCAAAGTCTTCTTAACTTAACAGCATGTAGTAGACAATCACTTGTAAACTTACCTAGACACCTGGTCTCTGCACCACTCCACAGCCCGTTAGCGCCACACTCTCTGACATGTGATCCCACCAGCGTGTAACCATGGTTACACATAAATATTGCAGTTGCTCCAAAAGTTGTCAGTGTGCCCAGTTTGGTCCCAAAAGGTGGAGAAGGGAGCTCACCACAGGAAATGACTAAATAATAAACAAAACAAAAAAAAAACAAAAAAAAGACATAAAATCATGCCCCAGAACAACAACGCTTGTACATTTGTTATGACACAACATTCTGTGGAAACTAGTTCTGCTGGTTTTCCTTTGTTTGCACTAATCTCAAATAAAATAAGGATATGTTTCGAAGTCTTTGTGGACAGCCATCCCAAATTTAAACACTATAAATTAAGTTTTGTGATACTATTCCTGGCTGAGTTAAATGTAGTCGAGAGGATCTCATATATTTTTTCCTTAATATCCTTGGAGACGGTGTAAAACAGCCAACCTGAATGCTTCTATTACATTGCCAAATCCCACAGAGCTACTGCAGTGTAGGCAGTCAACTGAAACTGCATATCATATACAAAATAATATCAAGAAAAATGAATTGAAAATAAAACAAAGCAGTTTGAAAGCCTCTACTAACAAATGCACTGATTTATTTTGATTCAATTTATTTATGAAACTATTCAAGAGTAAAGGCTTCATTTGTTTCATTGGTATTTGTTAAATAATTCAACATTAAGAAACCCTGAAGTAGACTGAGATGTTTTCAAAGTTTCTGTAAAGACTTTCATGTATGTTAGAAGAAGCACATGCACATTGCAGAGTAACACTGTTTGAACACAATAATAATAATAATAACTACAAATATACAGTGCTTAACAAATCTATTAGACCACCACCCAAAGAAAGGTTTATGCCACAGCTGCCCTAAATTAACAGCATTGGTAATTACCAAAATCATTTTTATGTTTCTGCAATGGTTAACGCATCAATATGTAGAAGCTCTTTAACCAAAATGGCTTTTCACATGAATCTGTTTCCTGATCTTGCAGGTGTGTCTCCATGTGTAGCCTATGAGTTTGTGACTTCTTTTAGATCCACTGGTCTCAGTGGTTTGCCATCATCCATGAGAAGTGATAATTCAGTATCTACCCACATAGAATAAGTTGAAAAGGACCTGTGTAGTATAAAAATATTTGACCAAACGCAGCTAAAAGAGAATCTCTCATAATGAAATCCTTGGTCTGGCTGTGTGTCTGTGTGGACTCATAAATAAAGTTCTATGTCATCCTGAGAGCTGAGGGAGGAGAACATGCACTCCAAACATAATATAGAGTTTTATTAACTTCTTCAGAGGGGAAGCGCTCCAGTTATTTTGAGCTACATAAATAGAACACTTGTAATGATGTGTTAATACTTACTCTTGCATGTAGCCGGATCATCCGACCCCTCCCAGGTCCCATTGGAAAGGCAGTGCAGAGTCCGATGCCCCACCCCCAGATAGTACCCTGTAGTGCACTCCAGCATCACCATGGATCCAAACTCTCCCAATCGGCCCGAGAGCAGGCGGTATGTCATGTGATCTGATAGGGTGCCCTCAACGCTGGGGCAGTGGATAGCTGGAATTACAGAAAATAGTACAAAAATAATTGTTCTTCTTTCTAATGGTCTTGTCTGTTTTGTTGTTTAGGAAAAGGCATCAAAATTCACTTCAGAATGTTTCATATTAAGATAAAAATTCCTCTCTTGATGAGCTTTGTCTTGGTTTGTCTCTCTTTTAAACACTAACTAGTTCAAAGACCAGTTTGACGTATGCACCACATAGTAAAAAAAAACAAAACAAAACAGATGATAACGATGTTTCATTTTAATTTAACAATATATCCAAACTACTACTTCCAGCCATTTGACCGGTACAAGGTTAGACATATTCTGAGAGGCTCTGGAGTAATAAAAACCCTTTATTAATTCTTCATGGTTTCTTAAGAATTATTTTATTAGTCTATTAAAACAAGTTTTTGTATCTTACCCTTGTGTAGAAAAACCCTCTAATATTTAATTGCCTTCCACATATAATAACTGTTTCAGCAAATTAAGTAACAATAAATTCCCCACATTTAAAATCTTTATAATGCTACAAAAAATGTCATTATTGAGCATGAAAATTTAAACTTAAATTTCACATCATTAAAATTGTAAGATCCATTAAATGAGTTTTTCACTGAAACTGAGAGCCTATTTTATCAGACTGAACTAAATAATAATAAATAATAAATAATTTCTGCCAGAGTCAGCCTCAGCTTAAACTCTTAGCTGCTCCTTAATCAACATTTGAAAAACTTACGCAGACATCTTGGTGGTGAGGCTGCATTACTCCAGCCGCCATCTTCCAAACACACAGCTGTCATTGTAACACCAGGGTCAAGGTGGTAACCTTCGTTACAGTGGTAGGTCACCTGGCTACCAACAGTGTACTGGTTAGCATGGAAGCTGCCATTGCCTGGAGACTGGGGGATCCCACATGAGATGGCTGCCAGATCACAAAGAGAGAAAATATGTCAGCAAATAATTTTTATACTTCAAGTTTTTAATGCTTTCCCCATTTTTCTTAATCACAAAAGCCTGTGAACACCTTGAAGTAACATGGGTCCTGGGAGATATGATCACAAGTGGATGGCTAACACAACAAAAATAATTACCGAGAATGCACATTAAAATCCTTTACAACAGTAAGGGGAGCTTTTGGCCAAACATGGCCATAACATTCAGTATTGCATAGACAGAGGTGTACACTAACAGTGACACTGAACTACTGTACCTAAAGTGTTCATATAAACTGATACAAATAGGTAGGGACAAATAAGGGACAGCCAGATCAGTGAAACCAGGTAAAATATTGTTGACTGATTGTTTTTTTACTTGTTATTCTGTGCTGAGTTTTATCTTCTTTGCTTTGACTCATAAATATTGCAGGTGTTTTTGTTTCCTTTTTTTTTTCTTTTACTGTAGGGAGTAGTTTTGAGAAGCATAAAAGTCTAAAACAGGAATATAAATCATCTTCAATGTCTATTAAACTTGTATCTATTCATCTGTCAGTCAGTATAAACAGAGACTCCAATCTGCAGTGTAGTACACACAATCTGCAAATAAACAAAATAAAGTAATGACATAAGGCACTATCACCACACAAAGGTGATTTATCATGATTATGTCTTTGCCAGTGTCCAGATGACAGTCTATATGAGAGTTGTTGAACATGTTTTATTTTTTGTTTTCATTAGTGAAAAAAATATCTGACATAATCACAAACCAACAACACCACAACATTTAGGATACCATTAAAGATAGACAATACAAAAACAATACACAAGAGAATAATAGGATTAAAGACAATATTTAGTTTGTCGATTCTGAGCATGACTGGGTACATAACTTTTGGGGAGAAATGTTGTTTTACATTATGCAATTGATTCAGTTCCTGTGTGGAATAAAGGTGAAGCTAGTGTGAGAAGAAGTGTGGAGAAAGAGATACGAGAGGATAAAAAGAAAATAATAATAATGCTAACTTATGGCAATATGGTGATTATCTATTATAGACAAATGGTGATTTTTGGGAACAAAATACCAACACAATGCATCGATACTGATGAGGAGTGGGCTTGGGCCAAGCCATCAAGGAGTAAAACACCAGGCTCCCCCACCATGCCACCCCAAGCTGCACCACCAGAATTAACATCGTAAGTTTTAATTATTGAAGAAGATGTACCATAAAATTCTCAATAAATAATGCACTAATATATTTTGGGCGACTCTCCAAGAGGGAAAGAAAGGTTTAAACTTTCCTGTATAACGATTTCAATTGCATTCAGTAAAGTCAACAACAACATGCAGTTTGTGTGCAGCTGTGTGTTTCGTTCTTATACCATCTCGTTATTAAGCTCTCAGCCTATGGTAGCATTGGTAGTTGTGTAGAATGGAGAGTTACAGCCTGCATTGAGCTGTGATGTCCACCTCCTCAGGTCAGTCTTTGTCTTTAAGGACTGTTCAGCACTCAACAAGCTTTATATAAACAGTTTTTATTTTAATGCAGGACTGTGGCCCGGTAAGGGGGTAAAAAAAAAAACTGTTAAAAAGCACCACCTATATATTTTTTTCCAGGGCACATTGTTAAGTGGGCACTTGCAATACACGATGAATGGGGGCCAATTTATAGGCTTCCTGCAGCAGGTATGTATGTATGGTATTATGGTGGTGGCTTGTTTGCGACTGTGATTAAACTTTGGACGGGTTACAGCATAATAAAATAGCCTATGCTGATATATTTCCAACAGTCCTATATAGACAACAGCCACCTGTCTAGATAAAATGGTATCAAGAGTGTCTCATACATTAGATGGTATGGTACATGTGTTGTTGCACGTCAGTAATAATCTGCCATTCTCAAAGCTGTAGCTCTTATAACCTGCAGCACATTTCACTCTGAGATGTGAACAGTACAAAGACTGTGTCGGTGAACTTACCTTGACAGAAAGGTGGTGGTGTATCCCACTGGTATAGCCCATTAGGGTGGAGCCTGCAGGTGGCATTGCTTGAACCTACCAAGCGGTAACCACGGTTACAGTAGAACTGTAGTCTGCTACCTGGACGGAGTTTGGTTCGGTTGACCACGCCCCCATTGACCGGAGGATCATTGATACTACAGTAGGCAGCTGTAGAGAAAACAAAGGGACAAAATAAGAAAAATGAAGTAACAGGTGTTTCTTCATGTTCTTAGATCAAAGGAAACTCGAACAATTATCAGTGTAATTGAGCTCATTTTTATGCTGACAGTAATTAGCAGGTGAGACAAATGGCGATTAGCTTCATGAATTTTTCCCCTTTTATCAGAAAAAGATCAACCTGGATACACTACAGCTCTAAAGCTCATATTACAAAGCACTTTGGACTTAGGACACAGAAACTATCATCTAGCTGTTTTGGAATACCAGGGAATTAATTCAGCAAACTATCTCAAAAAACATTGAACAAAGTTCTAAACACAAGGAGAATACTCTTAAATTGTTTGCAAGTAGAGCTTTTATCTATTCAAAAACCCACTCTTATTTATAAAGTGTATTGTCTTCCTAGGAATGAGCAGAAAAGCATAACTGCCAGAACAATCCAAACATCCAGCAGACCACACCAAAGTGGGCCACCTGGCTCTCCCTTCCTGTCCGATGTGGTCATTGCTCCTCGTGGTTTTGGCTTCTCTTCTGTTTGGCTTAACATTGGTGCAATGACTTTCCAAATTCAATTAGGACAAAATAACCACTGTGCAATTTCAATTTTGAACTATAAAATCTCTCTCTTCAAATGGTACCTCGTGTCTTACTCAGTCCGGTAAATCATATGTCCTCTCTTTTGGTTACACAAAAACCATTTCTCTCTAGCTGCACCTCTAAAATTGTCTTGCTATAAAATGTTTTTGGGCCTTCCAGGGATTGAAATAACTTCCTGGCCGTCTCCACAAAGCACTGGAAAATAACTTACATTAGTCTAAAATAAACAGATGTTGGCATGTTGTGCAGAGAGAAGTATAAAAAAGCACTGCAGATAAATATGTCGTGAATGTTCTTCCTGCGCACAAGGACATAGCAGATTGAGTAGACGGCACTAGAGATAGAGGATCAGATAAGAGCTGAAGCTGTTCCTTTCTTCAGATGTGAAATCATATGTCCTGTGCTATGAACTGTAGAGGAAAATGCTGTAAGACAGTTAGCAATGAGCTGCTGAAGGATAATAGACAACACAGAGACAAGGACTGTATACTTAGGACACACACAAGTGTGTTTCTGTGCTTCTTCTATGGCCATTTCAGACCATTAAGAAGTAAATCAAAACATTTAGATAGCATGGATGATATAATGATAGACTGTATGCCATTTGAACAATTTATTGAGCCAACGAATCAAGCATCAGGCTGGGCATCTACATCTACAGCTCTCTCTGGCAGTCACAACATTGTGGTTAAGTCCCAGTCTCAACAATCCCAGATTCACAGACTTTGTGGTGTGTTCTCAGTATGTGCTTCTGAGTGCTTAGTGCTGTTCCCCAGACAAATCATTAGACACTTAAAGGCTCTGATGTGGACGTTTCAACAACAAATCAAGCACTTCCTGTGAGTCTGCATTTCTGCAAACTTTTCTGAGTTTTTCCTAAAGTTCATTACAAACTTGGTGACAGAAAGTACTAGACTGTCCAGCACACCACTGAATATAAATAATGTTTTTTTGCTGAATGAGTATTTGGTAGTAGGGATGCACAATATTATCGGTAGTATAGTATTATAGTATTATAGTAGTATTGGCTGATAATAGCTTAAAAAGTTAATTATTGTATCGGCCGATAGTAAAACTTATGCCAATGTGTATGGCCGATAATGTGACGTCATAATTAAGCGCACGCGATGACGCCAGACCTGCGCCAACACCAATAAACAACATGTCAGCTGTGTGGGAGAAGTCTGAGGAGTGGGACCATGACAGCAAAGTAGCTGTTTGCATTGCTTTTAAAGTACATCAGATGCATGGAGGAGCTTGGCAACATGCCTTTAACACCACCAGTTTAATTTTGCATCTAAAAAAATGCCAACCTGATGACTACAAGGACTATAAAGAAAACTTCGTGCCAGGGAAAACTCGGCAGCAGCCTCTATTTCAGTCACTCAACAAAGCTAAAAAATACAGCAGTGACCACCCAAAGGTAAGGAGCTGAACAGGAAAATCATTGAATTTATAGCTCTTGATAGTCAGCCTTTCAGCGTGGTGGAATATACCGGCTTATGGTGCATTTAAAGCCCCGCTACGTTATACCTAGCAGGTGCTTATAGCCTTACCTGAACTGCAAAACTAAGTTTCCAGTCATGTAGAGAAGCTCCTCGTTAAAGCTAAACATATTAGCTTCACCATGGATATATGGACATCAAGTGTCCGTCCTGTTAGCACGTTTAGCCTCACTGCCTCCGTGGATAAATGAGGATTTTACTCTTAATAAGCCTGTTACTCAAACACTCACAGGAGTGCTCACTCAGCAGCTGCAGTTGCAGCCGCTTTTGATAACATGTTTGGGAAATTGAAAATAGAGATAAAAAGAACGTGCATGTCGTCCTACGTCACATGCGTGAAACATGGCAAAAGCAATGATGGACTTCTGTGTGCCATCTCCCGTGCATATTCGAAGGTGTCTCCAGCATTGGATTTTTTTGTGTCACTGTGTTGTTACAGAACTGTTTACAGTGAAATGCCCATTAAACTTGGTCGCTTAGTTAGTTTGTGCTGTTTAGGCAGAATCAGGAGAACTACTTTAGTTGAAGTTTTATTTCTGTTCATCTTGAGTCTCAGAAATTTAGAATTAAGCTCTGAACTATAGCTAGATTTTTTTGCATTTAAGAATCTTTTGTTGTTGTTGTTATTTAAAGCACTTTGTCAGGAGTATCTCAGGGAGCCATCCTGCAAACTGGCTGAGTAATAAGGAGAATCAGTCTAAATTCATAAGCTATTTCTTTTTTGCACTGTGGAGCTCAGTGTAAGCAGGTTATTTTGCTGCTGCTTATTGCCCTCAAAAATGCAGATGACTTAGGCTGTACTGTTAAAAATACATGTAAGCATGTAATACACATGTAACCCAAAGACATTATTGTAAGTTTGTCATTAATGTATGCCAGTATTTAAAAAAACAAACAAACAATATATCCTTCAGTTCTGAATCAAATCAAATCAAAAATCAAATGTTTGTCAGTTTGCACAAAAAAAAGACTACCAATATTTTAAAAAAATTGAAGTCCATGATAGAATCGGTGTTTTAAACAGTGGAAAAAATGCAATTAAATATCGGTAGCAGTATTGGTATCGATATTGGCCAAAATTTGTTTCAAAATATTGGCATATCGAATATCGGGTGGGTGAATTCAGTTTGAAATTTCTCATTCCTGTTCAAAATGGTAAAACATGGAGGGCTCACTGAAAATGAAAGAGTTCGCATTAAAGCACTTCATGATGCTGGATGGTCTTTGAGACAAATATGGCAGGTGGTCTAATAAATTTGTTAAGCTCTTTTTTTTAAATTTGATAATTTGCAAAAATACCTAAATATTGTAATAAAACAAATACTTTGGAGGTGGTATTCTGAAACAATGGGGCATATTGCTCCCCATGGAATTGCAATTACACAAAGCGCTTCTCTTAGGCATGTGAATTGCAAAGAAGGGAAAACTTTCCAGGGATAGTTTGAAACTGATAAATCTTTGGTATATATAACATCAAAATACATTTTCTTTCAGAGAGTGCTCTGCTTGTCTTCTATTAGAATGTATAAGAACATTCATTAGCAGGGTTAATGGATTTTAAAGCTACAAGTTTCATTAGAGATATCTGGAGGTATGACACCACTGCACAGTGCACTGCTAGAGGCTAAAGCTATAAACTTCCACTGATCAAAAACCAGAAGCTTGCCATCAAGGAAATGCTTTGTCAGTTCTCTAAAGTGCATGACATTTTGGGAGACATAGCTAGCAACACACACACACACACAAAAAAGCTGGACAATATTAAAGTGCAATATTTTGACTGCTTTGCACAATGTAGCCAGTGAGGGTTCACTGTGACAGCAGCGCACAGCACAGAAAGGTACTGTCACAGCCCCAATTGTGGCTTTATTTTCACAGCAAGCTGGTTTACAGCAACAATAACTGCTTTAGGCAGCTACAGTAACTCTTAAGGAACATTACTCAAAGGTCATATAAGCAGTTCACTTTTTAAACTATGGCAGTGTGAATCACTGTAAAGGTTGTTCATGTGTGTAGCCCCGTTGAGTAGGCTATTATCATTAGGCCTATTTGGTTCTTTATGTTGTTACAGGCCTAAAGATGTTCCTAAAGACATTCCTGTTCATGTTCCTAGCTCATTTTGTGTTAAGGTGCATTAAGTTATGTTATTTGTCCACTTGTCAATGCAATTAAAGTTTTGTATCTAGTTCTGACCTCTTAAGATTTTTCTCATTAAAATAACATTGTAAAGGGGAAAAAAACATTGTGACAAACAACACCACAGTGTGTTACAACCAATCGGCAGCCTCTGGTCCTGAAAAATGAAGCCAATGCGAAGTGTAAAAAATTGAGTGTCCACTTGAGGCTGGAACAGGAACACCGGAAGTCCCGTCTGACCTCATGTTAAAAAGCTGTTTTTACACAAGAAATAAACTGGTTTACAGTCTGGTTCAAAAAAACAAACATGTCTCATTAGCTTCTGTCTTCATGTCCTTTCACTGTACAGGGGGGATTTTTTTTGTACCACAATCGTTTCAATTACAGTCATGGACGAAAGTATTGGCACCCCTGGAATTTTTCCAGAAAAAATACCATTTCTCCCAGAAATTGTTGCAATTACAATTGTTTTCTGTATACATGTGGTTATTACCTTTATGTGCATTGGGGCAACACAAAAAATCTGAGGAAAAAAGACAAAATTGACATCATTTTACACAAAACTCAAAAAATGGGCCATACAAAATTATTGGCATCCTTTTAAAACTGTGGGTAAATCATTTTATTTCAAGCATGTGATGCTCATTTAAACTCATCTGTGGCAGTAACAGGTGCTGGCAATATAGAAATCACACCTGAAGCCTGTTAGAATGTATAAAAGTTGACTCAGCCTAAAGTTGACCTTGGCCTATAAAGGTGGAAAAGATATATGAGGAAAGAGCAGCAGAACTGAGTGCTGATTTGAAATGTTTTGATAAGTGAGTGTCATGGCGAACCAGTGAACAGATACCTCTATGGAGTCATATGTTACTGTTAGCATAATAAATTTATGTCTGACAGTAATGGTCGAATACAGTCTTCTGTCTCATTCTGATCTTTACATTTTACAGTTCAGGCACAGCCATTAGCCCTTGGTTATCTTACTCTGATATCTGTGTACATTCATTCAGAAATGGGATTGGAAGAACTGATGAGCAGTACAAGCACAGCACAGAAAACATAATGGGTCACCTGCTGGACCTTGCTTGATGATCTTTATGAACAATATGAATGATATAATTAGCAGGTACTCATTCATAAGGCAATACAAGTACTTTTAGCGCTGATGTCTGTCAATACATATTCCTACTAATTGCTTTCTCTTTATCAAATCTCTCCAACAGTCAATGACAGCAGCTAAAAGGAACAAAGACAATCGCTGAGTGATTTACCACAAAGCATATGAGGGTACCGTTTTTAAACAAAGGCCAATAGATTTATGATCATGACACGAAACAAGACAGTTCAGCAAGGCCACCTCATAGCTAGGGGACACACGGGCACTGTTCAGAGATGCTAAGAAAATACAGTAATACTAGTTACAGCAGAAAATCACAGACATACATTATACATGTGAGGGCCTTCATAGAAATAATACCCTCCCTTTTTTCTAGCCTTGTGTATGTTTTAAGCTGTTGATTCAGAGCAGATACAAAACATACAGTATAATGGGTATGATGTGCTTTGTTAATCACGTCAGGGACACACCAGCACATTAAAAGTGCATGGGGAGTGTATAGTAAGTGAAAAATCTCCACTATGAATTTCTGCCTTTGTCAAAGCATTACAGCACCTCAGGGAGAAGACAATACTGTTACCTCAGACCACTGTGCTGATATAAACCACAAACTAAAATATATCATGTTTTTTTTTCCACCATAGGGAGCCAGGAGACTGACCTTGTGACTCACTCATCTCAAGCCCAAACAGGATCAGTGTCACGGCAAATTGTATTTTCTCTGACTGAGATTGGTGGTCATCTTTGACAAATTCTTCAAAAGTTAAAACCTGTGATTAGGGGGGCAGCTGAAAAACACATCAGCCTGAAATTGAACAAAGCTAATGGCTAGAACAGCTCAGAGCTGGCAGGAGCCTGCACAGGTTATACTTTCACTTTTAAACAAATTGTCAAATTAACAGATTGGATTGACTAAATTTTTTTTGTCTCTTAATTAGGCTGATGTATTGAAAAAGGTTTTCATTTAAAAGGTTTTCTTAATGATCAGATACCATCATGCATCAGGCTACGATGCAGTAATACGTTTTAATGATAAGGTGGATAATGGTAAGACTATTCATAATGATAGACACAAATTAGTACAGCCAACATAAGTTGAAGATTGTTCTTGCAAAGACTAAAACTTTCTGAACTTTCTGTTCTCCTCACAGTGGGCCTCCGTATGGGGATATGGCATACATTTATTACAGCTTTTCAGATAAAAGATCATTCAATATAAGTTATTATGCACGGTAGACGTGACTCCTGTTAGACGCTAAAAGATGTCTGGAAATATTTCTAATATTTGTTGGGATAATTGCCGCTATTGAGTTTCATTATCTTATTTGTTATGGCAAAGACTGGCTGTGAAGTCTTTATGCTCTTAAATACATGCAGTTATGACAGAATGCTTGTACATTGTTCCTCCTGTATCTCTGACTGTTCAGAATCAAGGAGGGTAAACCAAAGCATAAAACAAGTCTGATCATCACAGGCCTTTTGAGCTGCAGAAAAAAAAAAGTGATACTTCTCAGTGCACTATAAAAATAACAAGTGGAAAATACTCCAAATTTTTGTTGAAACTGTGTGAAAATTTTGATGAGTGAATAAAACTAAAAAAAAATAGAGGTCGCTGATTGCATTAAAATGTTGTTACTGAAAATTGTATCTGTTTAGAAGCAGGGGCTTAGCCATTTTAGTCAAATCAACTCTATTTTACTAGTACATTTAAGTTGGGTTAACTTAACGTTTTCTTTTAAGTTTAACTAGACTGTGGAAACATTCCTACTCTTATAGATTCAGTTTAAATTCAACTCAAAACAACATGTGTAAGTAGTTTTTGTAAAGCTACATGTCATTCATCCACTGTAATTTCCCTTATTTCTATTAAATACTTAAATCCATGCCACTCAACGTAGGACTACTTAAGAGACAATAACTGAAAGGTGCCCACTGAACCAGGAATGTCCTTTACCATCATGTTCAGTATACCATTTTTACGGAGTATATATTCGTCTTCTCTCATCTCATGAAATTCAAAAGAAAAGAAAAAAGAGAGAGACGCTCGCTGAATAAATGCAAATCAGTCGCTGTCTTAAGGATTTACCTGTGATTGCCCATATTTCTGTTTTAATCTTTATTCTTAACGTGATCTAAAAAGATGGAGTACATTATTGCAAGGAGGATGAGGAGGAGATACCGGGAGAGAATATATCACCAAAGGTTCTCCTATTTGGCGATGACAGAGCAGGAATGCAGGTGGATCACAAGCATGATGCCTGGATTAGCCTGCTGCTGTGTTTAATGTAATTGTCACTTCATTTTGTACTCCTATTCATGACACAGGAACAGATTACATCTGTCCTGAGAGGTGGTCCACACAGTGATGTGCATCTTGGCCTCTGATGCACAGCCTGGTGGCCACTGTGTGCCTTCTTTGCTCTGACAGCCTTTTTTTGGCCCTTCTCCAACATCATTGAACCGTTTTTTACATTGGGCAGCGGTTCTCAGAATATCTGGGCAAACTTGATTGACAATATTAGTAACTTCCTCCCAGGCAGTTTTGCATCATCAGCCCGTGGAGGTCTGTTAGCATTAACATATATTCTGGTACTGTGAGCTTGGACCTCCCGGACCAGCACATCAGTTTCCTCCTGGGAGAAGTTTGGCCGCCTGGAGCTGCTGCTGCTGCTGTCTTCGTCCATGGTGGTGGTGAGGTGAAATTGGCACTGCGCCTTGCCCGCAGCGCATTTAAAGGCGAGGAGAGGCATTCATTTGATTGGTGAAGATTACACTCGGCTGTGTTAAACCAACTCACGCCTTCTCTCCTCCCTCTTCGCCGCTTGCGCCGGTGGGAGGGACGGAGGCATGGGTGCGCCGCGCTGCGCCGGACTGCACCATGCACGAAAATTGCAAAATGCCCTGGACACACCCCGTTGGCACGGCATAGGCGCGACGCAGGGCAGGTGCACCGCACCTGCGCCTGGTCTACGAAAATAGAGCCCATAGTGTTAAAGTTTTGAATGCCCACAGGCATTCTGGAAAAGCTCTACAGATTAGGGATGATTGCCAAATAATTTGAATACAGTTACAAGAAATACTTAAAGTGACTGAGTAATATTTAATCAAAACTAAAAATGTGTTCTATTAACACAGAAAGATAAAGCTGAAATAGCTGTTTTGTTATTGAACTTAACAAAACTCTTTTTTTTAACGACTGTTATCTGTTCAGTCCTACAGTGAAAGACTAAAAGGTGGATTTGATCCAGGAAGGACACTTCCACAGAACGCATCTTCCCTTTAATGTTTAAGTTTCTCCCTACAGGTGGGACTTCTCCAACTGAGTCAGTAACTTCACTCATGGAGCAAAAGTGTTTAACTACCAAAGGATTCTGCAAAAAAACTGCAAAACTGAGTACAATGACAAAAACTTATTTCAAATTATTCAGTGATGTTTACTTAAAACTAAAAATGTTTCTATTAACTCAGATAGATTAAGTTGAAATAGCTTTTTTAATTTAAGATATCTCATTTTTAAAACAACGTTTTACTGGTTGGTCTTGCAATGTTTGAAAAAGGAAAGTAAGCACTAGCATATCAAGACACAAATTCTGGATTTTACTTTACAGGGACTTTAACTTTGCAAATGCAAATGCATAACAAAATTCATGGCAGGGGCTCATAAACTGTTCTTTGTGAACCCACAAACACTTTTCAAGTTATGTCCATGTCTCTGAAAGCCAAGTGTTGCACTGAATGTCCCTGTTTATGAGATAAAAATCTGCAGGGCAATGCTTTTAGTCTCATGTTATTGTTGTATGGTTTTTGGTGGACCCCAGAGGATTTTCTGGTTTAAAATTAGGCTGAAGCACACTAAAGTTTGGGAAAGACTGTCCATTGTCAAAAAGGGTTATTAACATTAAATAATAATAGTAGAAGAATATTGGATTACCTGAGTATCGTATCTTGAATCCTCTCTTGTTGGTTGCATGATCCGTGGACCATCGTAGGTAGAGCTGGT
Organism: Cheilinus undulatus; assembly: GCF_018320785.1. NCBI lineage: Eukaryota > Metazoa > Chordata > Actinopteri > Labriformes > Labridae > Cheilinus > Cheilinus undulatus. The sequence continues at coordinate 18,126,630 of NC_054865.1, forward strand.
TTGTTTTTGATGTGAAGTTCAGCTGAGATGAGTGGTTACCACTTAACGCCACAAGCAAAGGGCTTTGTCCAGAGGATCCTACAACAATGCAGAAAGGACACTTCAGAACTGCTCTTTGGAAAATATACACCACATCAATTCTTATTTATGCTCATTTTAACAGAACATAATCAGTTTCATTAAGTGATCCTTCAGAGTTGTTGGAAAAGAGAGCCCATTTATAAACAGGATTTTCTACAAGTGTAAGAGTAAATAGAAAAGCTGAATCAAACCATCTCCCAGAAAAAAATGACCTAAACCTGAGACAATAATGAATAGTCAGTTGTAGTCAGAATGTGTTTTATTGTTACTGCAGTAAGCTATAATGGTGACAGCATCATCAAGTTACACGAAATCACATGTGCATGTGTTCTGATTTAGGTACTTTGTTTTAAGACTCTTCACCTGTACTAATGAGTGTCGTTTAGACTAGTGGTTCTCAACCTTTTTAGCCCATGACCCCCAAAATAATGGTGCCAGAGACCAGGACCACCGCTGTACCTGAAGATGGTTGGAGACAGCCTTGCACAGTTAAGAATAGTCATGTGTAGACAAGGCTGCCCATAAGGAGAGATAAAGGGGAGGTTTCTGGGACCCAGCCAAAGTGGGGGACCACGGAGGTCAGTAAAACCATGGTCCATTGTGAAGTTAAGCTGTGAAAACTATATTTTATATTTGACCTGAATAATAACCACTCTTATCAAAGAAACAAATATCTTTGCCTTTTCATTTAGCCTGCTTTAGATGAAAAATAAACAAACAACTTTTGTTAAAAACATAATTTAAATGGGTTAAAAATTACTAAAACTGGTTAATAATGGCAAAAAAAAAAAAAAGTGAAAAGGTGATGAAATTGGATTTTTAAAGAACATGAATGGGTAAAAGTGGCAAAAATTAGATAAAAGTGGCAAAAATAACCATGAATGGGTTAAAGTTGCAAAATGGGAACAAAAAGCTAAAAGGGGATTAAAAAGTGGCTGAAATGGCTTTAGAGTGCAAAAAATTGGGTGGAATGGGATGAAAATTTATATAAACTGGCAAAAAATTGGTTAACTGTGGTTAAAATGGGAAAAAAGGGGTGTAGAAAGGGGTTAATAGAGGAAATAATGGGTCAAAAGAGGCAACAATAGGTAGTCACAGGCAAAAATTAGTTTAGAAGTGGCAAAAACGTGCTAAAATTGGCAAAATTGGTGTTCAAAAGTGATGAAAAAGGGTTAACATTTGGTAAATTGGTGTGGCAACAGTGCTATCTAAAAATTTTCTCAGTTTGTTTAGGCATCTGGTAACCCCCTCTCAGTCTCTTGCGACCCCCAAGGGGGTCCTGACCCCAAGGTTGAGAAGCACTGATTTAGACCAAGCAGTGGTTGCTGCTCTCAGTACTTAAAGTCTGCTTTAGAGAGATCACCACTGCAACAAAGAACCTGCTAATTCAAGGCATTGTTTCCCAAGAACTCTTCTTTTAAAAGTTCCAGCCGTAATCAACTACTTTTCTGACATTTATTGACATTTCATGCCTGTCAACAAAGCTAAAGCAATTCGGGGAAAGAAAAAAAAAAAAAAACACATGCTCCAGTCACAACCGCCTCCTCAGTGATGCAATTGCTGTCGGCAACATAAAAGGCATCTCGAGTTTCTTTAGGACAAGGCAACATGAATACAAACTGCCAGATCCGTGTGGGATGCATATATTAAAGAAGTATATATGCTTATCCCTGCTTGTGGATTCCAATAGCAATCAAACATTTCATTTATTATGTTGGTTTGTTATGACATCCCCTGTTTTACAAACTAAGCTGTTGCCACTGTGAAAACATCTCATTACTTAAGGGACGATATATGATTCTTGCAAAAATGATAACAAAACATTGTTAAAATATATAAAGTTCTTTGTGTAAAATATTGATTAATGAAGGAAAATAAAGTTAAGACCACACACATATATACACTATCACACACACAACCTAATCTGCACACTCCCTAATTCACTGTTACACAACATCCTCAGACCTCCAGGGGGGGAAATTTCGCGGCACCATGAATGAGAATTAAGTGTTGTGCATCTTATTAACTGTTGAGCTACTTCTCATAAGCAAACACAAATTAAAGCTGCATGTGAGAGAGTGTGTGTGTGTGTGTGTGTGTGTATGTGTCTAGGTGGAGCAGAATCAGAGAGGAAAAGCTGTATACCATCAAAAATTTCCAGTTCATCAAACTGTTTCTCGCTGTGGAACATTTCTACGTAGATGTTGATGGTATAGCCTGAAAAAAAAAGGAAATATTTAGGAACCATGTTCAAAAACCAGCACAATGTAGATCCGTGTAAACAACACACATACGCATGGGGAAGACATGCACAAACTTTAACCTAAATTAATGCACAAATGAGAAAAGCGAATGACACAGCTAATTCACAGACAAGTGTGTAGGAGAGAACTGACTCCATCAAAATGCTTCTAGCAAACTCCTATGCAACTTAGACTTAACTTTGGCAGCTATTTTAAATGCATCTCATCTTCCTCATGGGAAAAAATGTAGCTGACAAACATTTTTAGTCATACTTTCAGTTAACAACATTAACACTGGTCTAAGTTACAAAAATACATCTGTTAGCAGCGCTACAGCATTTTTTGTCCTCAGGTTAATGAAGACATAAATGATAGAGCACAAGAGTTCATGTACAACTTCAGGCATATCCATGCTTAATGCGCATCTATATGAGCACAGACAGTTTTGTATGACTATTTGACAAGCTGTACATCATATGAATGAGCTTGTATTCTGTGCATTGTTCATTTGATGTATGGTGCATACAGACAGTCCTTCAAACTGTATAACATAGTGAATATGCTAGGACTTCAGTACATACTTGATTATTTTACAATCTTGCTTCCTCATGAACAACCCTCCAGCGTACTTGAATGCTAGACAATCACACAGTTGTGATGCACACTTTACCTGGAACCATGTGGAGCAGCCAGGAGCATGTTTGGCTGTTTGGGTAGTTGCTAGGGAAACCGGGGCTTAATATCACCCCTGACGATGAAGTCCGCTCCTCATTGGCCGGGCATTGAGCTGGATGGGCGAAACAAAGAAATCAGAAAACATTGGCAACATTTTATTTAGAATATTTCTCTCATTCTAGCAGCTTTGAATGGAGTCTCTGAGAGTTCTCATTGTTGTTTATCTGAAAACTTCAGTTCTAACCTTTGCCTCCTGTAAAAATATTTTCCAAAACTTGGAAAATAATTTTTCAAGTTTTTCAAGTTTTAGAAAAATGTGTTAATATATTATTCTATTAGTGAAGCCACAAAGATGGAAAAGCCTTAAATCTAATGGTATTTTTGTGGATTTTTTTTTTTTTTTTTTTTGAGGAAATATGCAGAATGAGAAACTTTTTTTTTGCATATTTCTTGGACAGCCCTGTCAAAAAATACGTTTTTTTTACTTGAAAGGTAGAGGGCTTTAATTGTGAGATGGAAAAGGAAGATTTTTTTGTAATGCAGTAACAGAGCAAATAGGAGTGATAAGATGACAACCAGACTTTGCACATAAATCCAAAACAAAAAGGAAGATCATGTTATTTAAACCACAGTCTTTAAACATATTCCAGTGTGTGTGTTTGATTTGCAGTGAATCTCATTAGGTGACTCTGCACTCTACAGGAAGAAGATGCAGTTCTTGCCCAACGATCTATTGAGACCACAGTGGGACATGTCAAACAAAGACATGTGACAGACCAGAGGATATTGAGACAGTCAAATGGTGATGCAAAATCTGGACAGTTTTGCATTAGCTAATGCTGTGCAATTTAGTCTCATGTTTTGCTAAACTCAATAACTCAGAATGAAAGCACTCTTTCAAAAACCTCTGTAATGGAACCGGATGTTTTTGAGAACCTGGGCTCTCAAGGAAAGCCTGAGTACCCCAAAGCAGACTCTTTGAGTAAGCTGTTGAAATGTTATGGAAGGCAGATAAATGTTTTCTGATAAAGGGATGATGGCAGTGACTGAATGAACACTAATGCATCTCACCTGGACTGTTTTTATGCTTGTTTGCTTTTACAGCATATTGAGAAGCCTGTCACTCTTGAGATCATCTCAGAAATGTTTCTCTTGTATCAAAGTGTCTGTCAGATTTGTAGATTCATCTGACAAAAGTGAAACATACCAGCTCTTGCTGTTCCACTAATAAATGTGTAATAGCATGTTCCAAGCATATGCTAAGTGTGTTTCTTTGTGGATACGCACTAGTTTGTGGTACAGATTAGTAGTTTCTAGCTGTTACCCAGTTTTTTCTTCTTTCATTTCCAAATTAAATAAAATATTACAGAAAATTAACTAATGAAAATTAGATGTTGCGTTTAAAGGTACAATGTGTAGAAATTGGAATTTTAGCGACATCTTAACATTCAGATTTTAGAATGAGCCCATCTGTTACCAAAACATCACATCACTAAGCGACGAGAGCCTGTGAAGACCAAAAAGGATCGTAAGCCGGACATCATTGACAGCAGGGACAAGGTGAGGGTTTATTCATTCATTTTTGTAACCATTATTTTTATAGATTATAGGTCAGTCTTCTTCTCTGCCTGCTGTCCAGGTAGATTTCAGGACCGGTGGGCAGGTTCGTATTTAAAAATCGTGTTTCGCTCTTTCTGTCCCCAAAACGTTGCTGTAGACAACATGGCGGTTCGTTATGTCAGCCTCCGTGAGCGTGAGTAACGTACATTTAAAAAGCTTTTTTCTAATTTTGTAAAAAGAAAACAAAGTTTTAAGGGAATGATTGTACACTTATTTTAACATACTTCATGTAAATATATAAACATTATATCTCATTTACACCATTTCTGTTTGGCGAAATGCTGCCAACTTCCACATACTGCACCTTTAAATTGCAATCAAGCCATTACTGTAACTCTAAGTCAGACTTCTGCACCTGTTTACAGGTATTTTGGCCCACTCCTCATGAACAAACTGCTCCAGCTCTCTTAGGTTTGAAGGGTTACTTCTCCAGACTGCATGCTTAGCTCCTTTCACAGATGTTCAATAGGATTTAGATCAGGGCTCATAGACGGCCGGTTCAGAATAGTCCAATGTTTTGTTCTTAGCCATTCATGGGTGTTTTTAACTTTTGGTTTATTATCCTGCTGGAAGACCAGTGACCTGTGACTGAGACCAAGCTTTCTGACACTGGGAGCACATTTCACTCCAGAACATAACAGAGCCTCCTCCATGTTTCACAGTAGCTACAGTCATCTTTCTTTGTATGCTTCATCGCATCCGTGAACATAGAGCTGATGTGACTTACCAAAAATCTCCAGTTCTGTCTCATCTGTCCAAAGCACATTCTCCCAGAAGCTTTGTGGCTTGTAAATATGCATTCTGGCAAATTCCAGTCTAGCTTTTTTATAATTTGCTTTCAACAGTGGAGTCATTCTTTGTCGTCTTCCATTAAGTCAACTTTGTCTAAAATAGCGCTAGATGGTGCGTTCTGACACTGATGTACCTTGGAGTTCACTTCTAATCTCTTTGGAAGTTGTTCTGGGATCTTTAGTTACCATTCATATTATCTGTCTCTTCAATCATCATCAAATTTTCTCTTGCGTCTATATCCAGAGAGGTTAGCTACAGTCCAGAGGACTTTAAACCTCTGAATAACATGTGCAGTTGTAGTCACAGGAACATCAAGCTGCCTGGAGATGGCCTTATAGCTGTTACCTTTAACATGCTTGTCTATAATTTTCTTTCTAATCTCCTGGGACAACTGTCTCCTTAGCTTTCTGTGCTCCATGTTCAGTGTGGTACACACCATGATACCAAACACAAAGTGACTACTTTTTACCCTTTAAATCAGCAGACTGATTACAAGTTTGAGGACAACTGTGATGCTAATTAACATGTCTCTATGGCCAAATATTTTCAAAATTTTTGTAGGGGTATACAATCAGTTTTGTCCTGGCCAGTTCTACTTGTTTTTCTTTTTCTTCTTCTTCTTTTTTTTAAACGATTATGTTGAAACACAATTAAAAAGCATTGTCTGATTTTCATTCATTAATTTTCAGTATTTTCTTTTTTTTCCATATTACTGCTTTTTCAGATTCAAGTTATTTTAGTGACCATTGTGGTTTTTCTTTCTTTCTTTAATGGAAGCAAACGAACAATTTTGTCCTTGTGTGTATTTCTAGCATATGCAGTTGCCATACACTCGTATGTCTGTGGTGCACTTTTAATGCCTTATTGTAATCTAATAATATATGCTGATGCATCAAATATACATGTATAAAATGCTGTGACATGCACAGCACTTTGTAGCACAAGATTAGCCCCTGCCATCACTCATCGTATGCAAACTTTCACTACTGAAAATGAATTTCCAATTCTTGTGTATTTAGAGTGGCCTTCATTGCTCAGAACATGCTGGGATACATCTTGGCACAGACCAGGCTTATCTGAGCAGACACCTCAATTAAAGACAATAAGCAACCAGGGAAGGTGCCCCAGGTGTTGTCAAGACAGAATGAAAAATAGTTTAAACCTTTTATTTCCCTGTGGGAGACAAACTGTGTCTTGTATACCAGTGCAACGTACTAATATTTCCAGATTTTACAATAAATATCACAGCCTTTTTGCAGTAAAAAGTGGTCATGATTGGCTAAAACACAATGGATGAACATCTTAGGTCACATGTTTACGCTCACTGTCTTAAAGATGTGCTTATAAGTAGCCTCTCAGGCTCCCTCTCTGAATGGCTAAAAGGAAACAGGGTTTCTTTTAAAGTAGCTGAATAAAAGTGTTGCAAGGAACTCTCAGGTTGCACATCTTGGTAAAAAGACAGCTGGCTTCTTTTTCCTCTGCCTTATAATAGAAAGGACACAGTGTTCATCCCATGTGATGAGGATAAGTAACTCTTTAAAAACTCAGCTGCAGAAGGAAGTAAAAAGAATCCACTAAAGAGAAATTTAAATCAGCACTGAGGTGGCAAAAGAACCAGCAGCTAGTCTGCACTTCTCACTATGGAGCTAATAAAGTGATTCCTTCCCGAGATGTCTATTTTTAAACGTATAATTGGCTGCCATACCATTAGAAAATATATCTAATAACTACTGAACTACAGTGAATTAAAGAAAACAAAAACAAGATGTTTCTTTAATGTTGTAGCCATCATTCTAACAGGAAATTGACAGTCCCAATTTTTAAAATTAATTTCTGTTGTTAATTTTGTCATGAAACTGATGCTAAAAAAACTGATTTAACCTGGGAACATTTTTATGGTGTTTTTAATTTTCAGATTGATCAAGAGGTTAAAACTTGGTGTGTAGTTTGGTCATCCACTACAACTACGTTTCCCATTATTGTTTGGCAAGTCATGACAGAAGCAAAATATCAATCAATAAAAAATGATTCGATCAGTTAAAAACAGACCTTCCTGTATTTTACAAATCAATATTTTACAATTTATTTTGAGTAGCAGAGAGCCTTTGTAAGCAGGTAAAGATGATATCTTCTGTTAGAGTGGACAAAATTTAGTGCCTTAAAATTGTGTTGCCAGGGAGGCTCTAATAAAAATGTGCCTCAAGAATGTGGATGTAAGGCTGGCTTTTAAAATCCTCTGTTTATTGATTTGTTAAGATTTCTTTCATCTCTGTTGTGTTATCCTTAGATAACAAATTAAGCCAAGTATCTTTGCAGGTAAATTATGTATTACATACCAAACATTTAAGTGTTTGTTAGTCTTTTAAAACGATTTTTATTCTTAGGTGTTATGAATGAGCACAGTTCTTTTCTGGTATTTACTTATATTAACATTTGCAGCAATAATGCATTTATTAGAAGTGCATTAATTGTTTTTATTTGCTTTGATCCCATGTTTTATTGTTGCTTTTATTGTTCCACATTGTTGGGCAAAGCCAATGTACCTGTAGCCAAAGTGATGTAAAATAAGCACACCAGTGCTCTTCAATGTCTCATTTTACGTAAAAAAACCAAAAAAAAAAAAAACAAAACAAAACCCTTACAGACAGCTCAGTGGGTCTTGTGCACCTTGTGTAATCAATCATTTCATTTTGAGTGATTCCTTATTTCCCTTTAAATCCATGACAAATTCCTCTTTCCGTGGTTGAAGTAATGTCAGAATCTTCGACCTACCCAAAGTTCCTTACTTTCTTTCAAAATAAAAGCAGGGAATTAATTACCCTTACTTAAAGAGAGTACAAAAATCTATATGAAAAATCTGTTTTAACCTCAAGTGGAATTTGAAATGCAATAAAAAAGAGGGAGAGATTATTCACAATTATCTACAGAACTTCTTGGCTTAATTGCTGCACACGCAAATGTAAATCATGCCACAACTCACTTTGTGTGATACCTTGCTGGCAGCGGGGGTTTCAACACTAAACACAACTACAGTATAGAGAGATTCAGATCTAGTTGCTTAAAAACTTGTTGGCATCAGGAATTCATGAAGAAGCATTTAGACTCATTTATTTCTGCTTTTAAGCAGTAAGAAACTCTTCACAGGAGCTTTAAAAGGACAAAAAACACTCATACAGATCCAACAGTACACATCTTATTAGATCTTTGTCAGGATGAAATGACTAAAATGAATTTCAGGAAATTATTCTTACATGTAGCTTAAGATTCAAACACTTTAATAAAGAATCACCTTCTGATTTTCAAACAAAACAAACTGTACTGTATGATGCTAACTGCATATTAATTTAAGAAGTTGTACCCTTACCTTGACATGATGGGGACGGGGCTTCAAACAACAAATGGGAGTTGAGTTTACACATAAGCTCCGCCTTTCCAACCAGCGTGTATCCAGGTAAACAGCGGTACTTGACAATATCACCTGTAACAGGAACAGTAACAGGTTTTATGACATTATCATGTCTATTTAATCAGCATTTACTCAGAAATCAGTCTAAAAGATTTTTATTCTAAGAATAAAAATCCAGATTTTTCAGTATAGCGTGTTATATGTTTGAACCTAATACTTCATGTTTAATTGAGCATGAGTTCAGAAATGGGACCTAAAAATTGTATTCACACACATTTAAATCATCACATGACTTCAGGAGAACAATAGAGGACATTTTTAGTCTGTCATCTTAGACAAAGTAGAAAAAATCTTGCTTTAAAGATGTTTATTTGTAAAATGGAAAGCACTGTTGTTCTATGGCTCTAGGCTGAGAGTCAAAGTTTGACAGACTTGTGATCTTAAAAGGGGTGGAGATCCAGCACCTGTCAGGGAGATGTTAGCATGCTTCAAACTTTGCCCAGGAGGCGTACAGAGCACAAGCTCACAGCATGGTACTGTGGTGTTTTTAAGCATCCAACAGAACAAAAAGAACATTCAACATTTCTTCAGCTTGTTAAAAGATGGTATAATTGGCTATCTGACTGACCAAGAAAAAAGCCTGTGATGTCTCAGAAGAACCCTGTCAGGTTTTGTGAATGTTGAATTAAAAGTACCCTGTCTAATGTTCTGGGTGTCTGTGTGGTTACAACAAGCTGCAGTAGCTCTAGTCTTCAGTTTGCTGCTATTTCCGTAGACGGCTGAATATAATTTCAGTGTTTTCTATAAACAGACATGTAAGTGAAGAACTAACTACGTATTAGTTAAAAGTTGTACCTTTTTGTTTGCATTTTTTATTGTCAAAGTGAGGGCTAGTAATGCCTTTCATCACTCTGAAAGTATCTGATGACCAACAAGTATGCCTTAAAGAGGTAAAAAAGTTTATAGAAAATCAGAAAATCAGTGAAAATCTCCCATCTTTCTCTAAATTCATAAAAGACTGACATTTCAAAATGAGAGTTCTCTGAAGAGAAATGATTACATACTTTGCCAGAAGCCACAAGGTCTTGAATAACACTGGCAAAGTAAAATTGATCTTGCCCCTGTTTTATGAAATGTCTGCTTTTTTCTAAATTACAGCTCCCGTAGATCTGAAAGGTCACCATACCTAAAAGTAAGAAGCTTTGAGCAAATCACATAACATACGGCTGGGGGGGAAATGGAAAGCATGATGTGTGATTATTTCTCCAAGGATGAATGTTTCTCAAAATCTCCAGAGAAAATATTCAATGCTGTATTTCTATATAGAATATTGTTTAATGTAGTAAACAGGAAACAAGTCATTGTGGTGAAATAAACACTCAGTTATGCAATAATTATTACAAAAGGCATTTCAAAAGCCTGGTACTCAACTTTTTTCCCCTCCACTTATAAGCTAAGTTGTTTTTACAGTATGTTGAAAAGCTTCTGTTTTTCCATTGATGGAGCTGACTGTTGGACCCTGTTTATGCAAAACTATGCCTGAACCATCCCAAAAACAAAGTACGTTTCTGTGGGTTTGAGCCTCTGGTCCAAGGACAGAAAAGGTCAAATTATTTCCCCCCTGAAAAATGTAAAACAACTTGTGGTAATTGCCTCTATCTCAAAACAATTACAATGATTTCAGCCCCTCATAAAAGGAAAGAAATAAACAACTACTAACTAAAAAGTGATACTGGCTTAAAACAGTCATACAAATTAGAGGGCTGCAAATGTTTACACGTCCAGCCATTCATTTAACATCAACAGCTTATGGAAAAGCTCTGTATGTAAATCATTTAAAGGTGAAGTGTATAAATTTGGGAACATTAGTAACATATAACGATCAGATTTTAGATTGCAATGCTCACTTCTGTTGATTGTGTCTTTAGCCTCATGCTCTTCTTCCCTATGTACATTTCTTGCCATCTTCCAAGGTTTACTTTTCAGTGTTTCCTGCTTTATTTTATAGCTCTTGTCCTCAGTGTTACATGTCAGAGTTTTCCTTCCTTTGCACCATCCCTCATTGTGTTCTCATGTGTCCTACTAGCTACACCTGTCCTGATGACCCCAGAGTGGTGTTAATGTCTGTGTTCCTTCCCATTTTGTTAATCCATGGTGAGGAAAGTTGTGTTAACTGTTGTGTTTTTTGCCCATGTTTGGACTATTTCTCTATTAGCAGAACAATGAGTGTGTTTACATGGACCTCCGGGTTTTGATTAGGTATCAAAACCCGGGTATTGACTTTTAGACAACTATCTTATTTACATTAAGAATGTGTGCTTAACTTAAGTAGAAGTAAGAAAACAACCGCAAAAAAGAGACTGAGGGGATGGCAAGGAGTGAAAGAAAGATCTCAAATGAATAGACTGACATGACTTTAGTTTTCAAATTCCTTATGAATATGAAGTGATTATAATTTTTTTTCATTAATCCCTAAAAAAGTTTAGCAGAGATGCCAAGAGAGAGCTAAGCAATCTTTGATGTGTCTTAATTCACCAAATAACTTTCCTGAAAAGAACTATGGAATAAAAGCATTATGTGAAAATGCAGGTAACTCAAAGTGGGTCTTAAAAGATCAATGTTTTAAGAAGAGTTTTCGTTCCTAGAGTGCCGTCTTTCATCTTCTATTTACAGAGCTCCAAACTCTCTGTTATTCATCGTATGAGCTCTTCACTACTAAACTAAACTTTGCTCATAGTTTATCAATGGCTGAAAAATGTAACTGTTTAGCTCACTGTTCATCTAATTATGAGCCTGTTTGGACACAACAGTGCCGTCAACTCCCACGGACTGATCTGCTGCAGACACAGCAGCATGATTATCCCTTTCTCTCTCTCTGGGCCGTTCAGACCAGCTGTCCCACTATCACACAGCCAACATATTTCAAAGTATCTGAAGTTAAATGAACAGTTTAATCAAAGTCTGGTCTGCACAGGTAGTCTGCAGCTATCAGAAAACAGGATAGAGCGTATGCATGGAGTTCTCCAGGTGCAAACATGCACAAACAGAAACCGGGATACTCGAGTCCATATAACAGTCTATGGCCTTCTGTGAGTTTAATCTAGTCTGTCCATCCAGTTGGAAATTGTTATTTCATCAACTGAAGTAAATAAAGCCCCAGGCTAATAACTGTACTGTAGATGTTTAATTATCAATAAATATATCTTGTTTTATTTAACATGGCAGTTATTATTTTCAGTGTTTTTTGGATATATCTTAAGTATTACAAACGTTTGTGTAAATCATTTAGTAAGCAATCTTCTACCAGTAATAATACTATTCTTACCAATTTGGAAGTCTTCATCTTCATAGATCACCTCAGCATTCTCCACAACAGGGGGTGGAGGGCATTTCTTCAGGCGATAAGCTAGAAAAAGGTGCAAAATGAGATATGAAGTGATGAAAAAATGACCACAGGTGTAGAGCATTAACATTTCTTCCAGTGACTAAAATGTATTCTTTATCACAGCAGCCCTCAAACAAAAACTATGTACAGATTTTTCTTTGGTGAGGCTCTAAAGACATTAATGACTCAGTCTTTCTTAACACATCCCACTACTCTTAGCTTATTATACACTGATTAAACCACATCCATGTATAACATAGATCATCTCTGACAACAGACCCCTCCAAGTCATGAAATGGTCCTTCAAAGTCCAACAGACAAAAAAAGAACTCAGAAACTACTGCATTTCTCAGAAAACGATTCCTCTTCAGTGGAAATGCATCACTGAGAGACCATGAAATGGACCTCTTCTAATAATCTTTACTTATTTTTGAAATATGAATAGTGGTGGAGGTCCAAAATTGAAAAGGGAAGAGAAGTTTTGCTCTAGTATCATTTTTCGTGACCTTGCTTGTTGCAGCTTTCCACTAGTTCCCAAAAGCCACACAGACAAGCACCACACACACTTTTACAAACACTAAATGTGACTCAAAATGACTGCAAAAATAAATGCATTGAAAGCTGCAGTATTTCTAACATGCATAGAAATCTGTCTATGCCCCACGTGCATCAGGTTTTGAAACATGTACCCATACCATGGAAGTTCAGGATGAAGAACCCTCCAGTTGAAAAGTCGGAGTGGAAGCGGATCAGGACCTGCTGGCTGGTGCTGTAGGCCGACTCTAACGCTGTGTTTCCACTGAAGACTCCAAGCTGTGGACTGGACGTGTCAGGGCCGTCCCTAAACAAAGACAGAGGGGTAACATGAAAAATGGTCATGCTTAAACTACGAGTGGGATGCATTTATTAACTGCTGCTGATTCATAGAGAAAGTCATGCAATAAATAGAATAACAACAGCCTTTTACTGCATATATAACACTCTTTACTTGGTAATATAGTACTTAATCAAAAAATTCAGAGTGAAAAGTATAAGTGTTTTTTAAGAAAGCACAATATTGGATTGATGATGCTGATATTAACATGTGTCAATAAATGTCGCTACTTTTTGAGATGTGTTGCTGCCATCAAATTCAAAATGAGCTAATATTTCTTATGAAGTGGTAAAATGTCCTCATTTTCAACATGCTGTTAAGCTTTTGTTAAGAAGGAAATACACAATAGACAGTGCCCCAACTTTTTTGGAATTGGGGTTGTACATGCCCAGACAGAACCTTGTTAAGCTTTATGTCTCTTCCCTTTTTCCAGAAAACAAGTTTATTTTTCATTGATCTGCCAGCGAGATCTACTCTTCCCTCAACTAAATGAATATACATTTTATTACAAAAATCACATTATCCCTAAACTGCCTCTGCAGATGTCTGATAACAGAAATCCATAACAGTAATGAAAAGTTAAATGCTTCATTCTGGTGTGATTTGATTATTAAACTCATACTGCTAACATCAACATTGTGCAGCTACATGTGTCTGCATGCTTCGAAAGGACAACTAGGAGTTAGAATTAGCATGAAAATCTTACAAACATACTGTATGTAGATTTGCTATTTCTCTGTGGATTAAACAAAGATGGGGGGGGAGAAGCAGCCCCAAAATAAAAGGAATTAAAAAACATTTCTGGTAAATCTGCATGCCTGTTCACTGAAGGCTTGTTTTTTTTTTTCATTTCTCCTTTCTTTACTTTTTTGCTCTCTTTTCAAACAAGTTAATTGAACATAGCCCATGGATTAAAGGCTTATCTTCCCTCATTAAATATTGAATGTTGTTGAAAGGTTACATTTTCTAAAGTTCCTAAATGCCCAGTTTAGGTTTTTTAATGAACATGCCATTGGATTAAACAAGGGTTTTAAAATTTTAATTCATGAAGAGTGCCTGGGATCTCATGGCTACTCAATAATTCAAGGTCTTCTGAAGGTGTTGGAGCTCATTTGGAGAATCAAAATGTGCCTTTTGGGTCATTTAAATCAAAAACTAGTTAGGATTTGTGCCTCTCTCTGTGCTTGGTGAAAAATAAACAAATCCCAAAGCAATATTTTTCCCAGCCCCAAAAAATACATACAGTTGGATTCATTAAAGCACAAACTTTGTTTGCCTGATTTATAATTTAAAGGGAAAGGTGCAGTAATTGTACAACAGCACTTGAAGAAAGTGTGGATTTAGCTCACAGAGCTGGGTAGTGACCTTTACCTCAGTGAAGTAAAAATGTGCTCCTGTGAAATGTACCCAGTACCTTGGAGTTATTAGATGCTACCTTGTGAACAAAAGAGCTCATGGTGTGAATTTCAACACCAGCAAAAACAGCATGATCAGGAAGAGTAAAGATACTTTAGATATTCTCCTGTTCATTTTTAACAAGCCTCAGTACTGGAAATGAAGACTAAAATAGGTGTGATGCATTTAGAATTAGCACTGTGTTTTTATCTCCACTGTGTGTGCGTTACTAGATGACTGACATGAGCGCAGAGCTGCTGAGGGAAGGAAGAGGTGAGGAAAAATACATTTAAATAGTGACAGCGGCTGATAATCATCATCATATAGATCACTTTTATGTAAGAAGTTTGGAGCGGGATAAAAACCAACCACAATCAATAATGGTGCCTCTATAAGACCTAAAGAAGCAAACTAGCCCATCATAGAGAGGATTCATTATTTCTATGCTACTGTTTTATACCTCTGTCGCCCCTGATACAGAGTGTCAGGAAGATTCAATAACAGCACACTGCGGAAAAGCATTTTCAATTTTTTTTTATTCATTTTTCATTACAACACTGCAGATTTTACAGGAAGGACTGTGTCTGCTTTTGCAATATTAAGGTTGCATCACATTATGCCAATACAGTAGCTCTTAGGGGTCCACAATCACGTTGGCGTGATTTCATCATGAACCACTTTTGTCACATGACAGCATGAAAACAAAGCCGCATTTTGTATCGCAATCACTCCATGTGGAAAGTATGATCTTTGAGCTTTCTTTCAGTTTTTGTTTGATGTCAATAGGCCGAGTAAGACAGGAAATATGACCATTTTAATTTGATATACAAATTGATGTTACACACAGAGGACAGTGGACCATGCTGTACAGGACTGGCACTGGTCTTTTTACATCATTTTGCATATTGTAGTTTCCTTTAAAAAATGCCAATATATATTATTTTAAATGATGTTTAAAAATCCGTTGTCTGTGGGGTGTTGTGTTTTTTGGAGGCCCTAAATCTAATACATTAAATTAAACTTTAAAAAAATATAGTTTTCATTTGTTAAAGTTGAGGTAGTGCCAAAAAAGATTATTACAAACATGAGCATGGTATATATTTTCTGAGTAAGTCAGTTAATTGATATCTATTTCATCAATTTCAATGCAGATTTCAACGGTGGATTAATTTGACATTGCTTTTCACAGCCAATCTGAGCAGATTAGGAGGATCGAGTCCTGCAGCAGCTGAATCCAGAGTCAGAGCTGTTTTTTCTTTTCAAGCCAACAGTCCAAGGTGCCACATTTTGGTTTAATTTGAAGCCCCAGTCTGATGTGCTTTGGGATTATGCTTCCCATGCAAGAACTGATGTATTTTTTTACATATGATAAAATAAGGTATTGATCTCCATCCCTGCTCCTGGTCTTCTGCTGCTATGTATTTTCTGTGTAATATTATGCATTCTGCTATTTTTTATATTTTCTAGGCTAAATTAGGTACTTCTATATAAAAACACTACATAAAAAAACAAGAAAATAGTGTATTTAGTTTTGAAAACATAGCATCATATGATGATGATCTGATGCAACTGCCTGTTAGAAATGTTAGATGTTAAAATATGGCACCGTTACAATCGGCAGTTAGCCAAGCACAACTGATGGAAGACCACAGAGGCATTTTGGCTTAAGTCCCTAACATCTGGGTGCAGCTGCCAACACATAAACCTCAAGAGGCACAGACACGAAAGAAACCAGCAGGTGCATATGTCTGCCATATTGAATGTACAAGACACAGTAATGCACTGTGCAAAAAAACCCCACCCTCCTACCCAGCTGCAAACTCAACCACATCCATGGAAATTTATGAAGTGAGAGGCAAGTAGTAAAGGAAAAGAAAACTTTTGGGGATCATTTTGACGGTTATTTGTTTTTCCTTCCGTGCTCATTGCTCAAGAACAAGAGAAGAAAGTTTTGCTAGCTCAATATTTCCTATATTTTTTTGTTGAAATCTTTGAAACGGGTAAGGGAAAGAAAAGTTTTTACCAAAAAAAAAGTTTAATTGAAGTAGATTTCTTTCCATCTGTTCAAAGCAGAAAAAATCCCAAATGAATAAATAGGGGAGTGAAAAAAAAATAAATAGGAGATAGAACGTTTGGTAGATCATCTTTCCCTTTTTTTAAACCTATACATGACATGGAACAAAGACGTGTTTTAAATTGGACCTGAACTATGACACCAGTATATTTATCTTAAGGCTAAAGTTTCTCATGCATTTTGCTCTGTATATTTACAGTTCCTTGTTAAGTGAAATGGTGAATTGGTAGGCCGCGTTCACACTGCAGGCTAGACTTTATTTTATTTTTTTGGCTTTTCTGTGTATGCTGATTTTCATTACAGCATAAACAGCTCAAGTCCCACAAACCTGATCTTTTCAAATCAGATTTAGACCTCTGTGAGATGTAAACAGACAAAGAAAAAAAAAAAACAGAAAAATCTGATCAGAGCAGGAAACTGGACTTGGGCACTTAGTCTTGCGGTGTGAATGCAGACTACGGCTGCGTCTCACTTTTCTTACTATATGGCTCGGGTCTCTGGCTTGAGTCTTTTCCTTGAGTCTTAGTCCCACCCTCCAGAGACTCATGAAGAGACTGGAGGAATTGAAGCGGAGGACTTAAATCAAAAGACAGATGCTTAACGGCACATAAGACATCCTTCCCTCTGCTGCGTCATGGAAGCAACGTCAGTTTATGATGAAGGTGCGGGCTGATCATCAATCAGCTGTCAGGAGGCATGAACAGCTGATTGTGTCTGCAAGAATTTGTACTGTATTTATTCTAATCAAATCTCCACAACTACAGTGTTTGGTCTCAGCATGGGTTCACAAACACCTGCATGAAGAGAAACCTGAAGTCTTAAAAAACATGCAGACTCTTTCTACAACCAAATGCCTTATTATAAAATTATTTATTAGCCTAATTAGTCAATGTGAAGGCTAATGATCAAACCAGACACTCACTAACGATCAGACTGATAGAAACTTTATTGACCCTGCCATGATTTAAAACGTGTTTCTTACTGACAGACAGACTGCTGCTGTCTTAATTCTCTTCCTAATCTAATAAACAGAAATAACTGACTACTAAAGGTAAGATTTAGATCTGATTATTTTGATTTTATGAGCTTTTAACATGTTTTACGTTTGAAGGTGAATCAGAAAACAAATTAAATATTAAACTCCATACTGATTCACTCTTTCATAGTCATTTTCTTAAATGTATTCTCAATATTTCACTATAAATTCTTCTTTCAAACATTTCAGTTATTAAGCCTTTTACAACTGCTGGCGTTTCTGTTCTGTTCAGAGTTTGTTAAGTCTGTTTAGCGTTTATTATAAACTCAGTTTCTCCTTTATTATTTATCTCTGCTGGTGCTATGAAGTTTCTCTGACATCCAGTGTGTAGCAGCATCCAATCAGAGAGTGATATCCAAAAAGGGGGAGTGTCTTTGAGTAAAAATATTTCTGGGAAGCCTGCTCTCATGTGTCTCTGCTCATGGGTCTTCAAATCTCAGTCCTCGGTCTTTGGTCTTCTGACCAGCTAAGGGTCTTTTGGACGGTCCTGAAGATGGCAGTTCAGAAACTACTTCTGCTTCAACAGAAGACCGAGGACTGACAAATAAACAACTTGGGATACAGCCTATGTCTCTTCTGTCTGTAAACACAGGGACATCTGTATGCAGTCGGTTATGCATGTTTATTAGTTTTCATGAGTAGTCACAGCACCTACATACAGTATTTCTCTTTCTTTCTCCAGTAAAGCATGCATCCTGTAATAAAAGCTGTGATTCTTCAACCAATGTGTTTGTGGAATTAATAGTGTTTCTGGGTTTTACTGTATCTACATTTCTTTTGTTGATTGAAATGTGCACCTTTGAAAAGCAGGATTTAAAAAAATAAGTTAAATAAGTTAAAAACACCAATTTCATTTTTTATTTGTTCAAATATGAGGAAAAATGTGTATTCAGCATTGCTGTGCAGATTAAACACATTTTAGATGTGCAATAACAACTTAAAAGATAAATATTTGTCTGTAGCTGCCTGCAGGAAATTGCATTTCCATTGTTATCAATAATAGACTTGCTTTTATCTGCTCCAATCCGTTATGGCACATTTTGAGATCAAACCCTTGAAGTTAACTGCTAAAAGACCCATATTTAATTGAAATAATGCTCCCAATCAATTTCTTATTAACCCAGCAACTCACACAGGGCATTTATGAAACATGTCTTTGCCCTTTTTCTGTCCAACTGAATTCAAAACCCAAACAGCCAAATGCCCAAATCATGACAAAAGCAGTGGCCCCAATCTTAAGCTCTAATGAACACAATCAGATAATGTCAGTTATCTTTTTTTTCACAGAGCAGCGCTGATGCACATAATTAAAAGTATTCCAAATGCAAAGTCCATCATTAAAAGCTTCAGGAGGCTTCTGTTTGTGATCTAATTAGGATTTAGGCCATTAATTCCCCTTTCCTCTATCATGCTTGATCTTTACACATGAAAAGCATGCTGTTTTTGTCATGCATCAAAATATTCAGGAAAAGATAAAGTCTGAAGACACTCAAATATAAAATGGAATACAAGATTTAGTGAACTACTAGCGATGTGATGTGAGCGTCTGCTGTCAAAGAGTAAGATGATGGGCCATTGATGCAATGACTTCTGAAGTGTTGGACAGCAAAGGCAATAACAGATGCTTCTCTATGGCCAATGCCTATTAAAGCACAGCTCTATCAACAAATAGAATAAATGTTTTATTTCATGTGTTTTTTTGTCCAATTTAATTCCTGACCCAGAGTTACATTCTTAACTGGTTTGAAGTTTGAGAAATACCAAACATAATAATAAATTAAATGGCTTTGTTACAAGTGTGAGTGGAAAGCAATGATATGAGCAAAAGAGCACAGCATTGAGTAACAGATTTTATTCAACAACAAGCACGGTTTCATCTCTAAAAACTGGAATTCTGACAAAAGCTACTATGGTCAAACGAGACTTTAGAGTAGGGCTGGGCAACTAAGAGAAATTAAGATAAAATTGCAAAATGGCCTGCTGCAAGTTTCAAACCATAGATGGAACAATATTTCATTAACCTGAAATTAGATGGTATGTCCCACACAGCATGCGATTACTAAAGTGTCATGTTTGTTTTTAGAATAGTTTGCAAAAAAAAACTACTTTACACACTTTCATGTTTTTCTTAGCTAAAATAAGAATGACATGAAAAAGATCACTCCATTCAATACAGTTTATATTTTATTTGCAATATGAGTGAATAATCACAATTAGATATTTTTCCATAATTGTTCAGACCTGGTTTAATTAATTAATTTGATTAATTAAGGGATAATGTATTGTTTGTGTTTGATGAAAGATACATAATACGAGAAACTAAAAAAAATAACTGCATATCAACTGCAATTGCAATGTGGGTGGGGAGTCGAAATTAGAAACTTTTCCCAAATCATTCAGCCCTTCTTTAGAGTCTATTAAAACAATGGAAAACATGCAAAATTTTACTAAACTATACAATACCTTTTAGTCAGGCTTGGATCATTTAATCTGCCAATTATAGCTTATTAAAAATAATTGGTAATTGGCCAAAAGTTGGCTGATAGATGCCAATCTTAACGTTTGTATTTTCACTAACAATGTGGAGGGCAGAAGACTTAGACATGATGTCTGTGTTTTATTTTTTATCCAGTAGAGGGCGCTCCAACTCTTTTCATGCCACATACTCCTTTTTTACCTTCTTACAGCAGAGAGACTAGAGCTCAGAGTGGCTGACCCTCACATTTGTTGAGACTGGTTTGCCTCAGTGGTAAGTTTGTAACTAGTTTCAAGTCAGCATGCTTGTATGTGAGGCATGACAAGCCTTGCTATGTCCGTCATGCTAATCTGTTTATGGTAGCAAGCTCAAGTTAGGATAACCTAGTTTAAGATTAGCTAACTATAAACTTTAGCTGAGTCAGTAAAGACACGTTTACTCAGACAGCCGCATGCTGCCAAATAAGGCCAGAGCAAACTAGAGTAAGACGAGTTCCTACCAGTGGGGTGGGTGGGGTTTGGGGGGGCGTTTCTAGTCGCAGTTTGATTTATAATGAAATGTGAATGCACATTCAGAGGACATCAGAGAAAAGCATTTCAAATTGTGTTTAACCAGTGATTTTTATGGCGGTATACCCACTTACCTTTTACCCACAGATGATGACAAATTCATCATTTGTGAATACACTCACTGACCACTTCATTAGACACATCTGTGTAATGTATACACAATAACAACACCTCTGTTTCCCAGAGTTTACAGCATCTTGTTTTTTTGGACACAAAGTATTTGAAAATGTTTTCCCTTCAATTTATATCTTTGTACCACATGTTTAAACTATACTCAAGAGATCAGAGCAGCTATTTGTTTAATTAATTATTTTAAAAAATGTAATGAGCTAAAATATACAGTATCA
The DNA here is from genome assembly GCF_018320785.1 of Cheilinus undulatus. Taxonomy (NCBI): domain Eukaryota; kingdom Metazoa; phylum Chordata; class Actinopteri; order Labriformes; family Labridae; genus Cheilinus; species Cheilinus undulatus. The sequence continues at coordinate 18,147,603 of NC_054865.1, forward strand.
GTTATCAGAATTTTCTGTAATGGTCAGGCCCTACTTTTTAGTGAAAATTCACACTGAGAAAGAGAAAACTATGGGTAGAGAAATGATGAGAGTAAGATTTCATCAGTTGTTGTGCTTCCTTTTCCAGACAACTTGGTTCCCAATTGTCTATCATTTCATTAATGTGCAATCTATAGTGCGTGCTTATCTATCCTCTGCTCCCCTATACAACAGAATGTAAGACTGTAAATAATATTAAATATGTTTTTTTTTTTTAAGATTAATGTTTGGGCTTTATATGCCTTCACTTAGAGAGGACAGTGGATTGAGTTGGGAATAGGGCTCAAAGTGGGGAAGGACGTGGGAAAAGCGTCCCAGGCTGGACTTAAACTCAGAGGAGTGAGCTAACTTCTAGGCCATCTGCACCCTGATAATTTCAAACATGTTCAGTACTTACAGTCTGACATCAGTGTAGCCGTGTATTCTGCTGAGCAGGTCAAATACTTTAATACACTTCACACGACAAGAAAATCTGGCAAGATAATGTTTTGAATCATCAAAAAACAGACTTTTGCTTAAAGGGGGGAAATTATTCCCAATATCAATCTGATTTATCTTGTAGTGTACTGTGCCTATAGCCACTAAGTCCACAAAACTGAAATATTTATTTAATATTAGACTTATTATGTGAATCTTATTAGTAAATACAGTCTAAAGGCTGGGTATTTCCTTTTTTCAGTGCCTGTGTACTGACGTGGGCTTCAGCACTCTTATTTACTTGGCTGTAATGCAGTAGCAGTAGACCTTTGAATCACCCACTCTAAATCTGTCTCAGGCCCTGGAAGGTAGATGGAATCCCACTGGGTCTGAGAAACACACTCTTCTCTTCAGTGTGAGCCCCCAGCCACTTCCAAATATATTCCTGTGCATGAGATATGGCTAGATTGAGTGCTGCAACAGTCCATCATGTATGCACTAATGTCGTATTACTGATGCTTTTTGGTGCCCTACAATCCAAGGATCGGCTTTTATAATTCTGTTCCCTGTGAAATGTGCCAAAAAACACATGAATCACAAAAATCAATTTGCAACTGCAAAATAACTCGATGCCGTGACTCTCCACCGCTATATCCATGGCTCTGGTGGCTGGCAAGATTGAAAGCGAGTAGTCACCGGCTGTGAATGTATTACTTTCCCGCTGCCTGAATTTCAACTGCTCACTCCCTGGAGCTCGACTCTTGAGCTCCAAAATAAAAGACTGACCTAAACCAAACACCAAATATTTATTTCCTTAACCAAACAAATGCAAAATGATGGCTCAAACAGTCAATTTTCTTCCAAATAAATTCTCTACTCAATTTCATATTTGACCACAAATATGATGAAAACTAAAAGTGAGAAAATTCTCTCAGACTGACCCAAGCTTGTCAGATAAAGCCCAGTCCCGTTGGGTTTGTGTGCCCGGCTCCACAGCTCCTTTCATTACATTTCCCACTCCCCACTGAATCTCATCATTACTGCCAGAGTTCCTGAGCCCTCTCTGGGTCTGCGTTTGGCCATGCTACTGAGTTAGATTGAATTGGTCAGTGGTCCCATTGTAAATGCATTACTCTCACACTCCAGATATTACAATCTTACCTCCACACCAAATCGCATTATTACTGCAGGAGAGTCACTGCATGCATGGCACAGAGTGTATGTACGTGTATGTATTAGGAGTCCATAGAGCTCTGATCCCTGTGTATCAAACATGCTGTACATTTTTCCATATGTGTTGAGAGATTGAGGTTTATGCCTTTGAACAACCAAGAAGGTGACTTTACAAAGATGCAATGGATAAAAATGCAATCAATGCCAGAGACTGTGTTAACACCAATAAAATACACCTTGAAAAGTCTGTGCTATAGAGACAGAGAAACAGATGGATAGCAGGAGTAAGAGATTGAAAACTTTAGCATCTTCTTCTTATTGTGCAGAGAAGAAAAAGGCTATTGTACATACAGAACTACCTGAGCAATCAGTCCATCAATAAAAGGCCACATTGGAAAAAAAAAAAAAAAAAGGTATGCATTTGTGTTTGCATGTGTGTATCTAGACTCACCAGACAGCGATGTAATCTGTGACGGGCTCTGTCTGCAGTAAGGTAAAGTTAATATAAACTCCATGTCCGTGGGGAACAGTGATGAGCCAGCTACAGTCCTGGGAGTTTGGGTATTCATTGGGGTACTGAGGTGAATAGATGGTCCCATTTTCAGCCGTGACATTGTAGCCACAAGGAGCTGTAAAAAGCAAAGTTAGAGGATGATCTATTTGCAAATTTTTCACTTATTGTAATGTCCTAGACCTGCAAGGTTCAGGAGATGAGAATCGATGTAGAACTGTAGACAGTGAAGAATACAGTTGTCACCATAATTTACAGCAGCACATATAGAAGCAGAGGTAGCAGTGGAAGTGGAATGAATGAGAGCGATGATTGTGCTAATGACGTATGAAGTAAATGCTTCAAATGAAATGTAATACATTCTTCTACTTAACTGCTTATGCTGCTTGTTTACGACACATATGAGATTAAATTTACTAAAATTCAATTATGATAAGCAATATTCTTACATGCACTGGTACTAAATTACATTTGGTAGGTGAGAGATCCAGATAATCTCAATGAAAATAAAACACAACAACAAATCATGCTACTGTCTCAGATATACATCAGTTATAATAGATATACCAAAGAGCCAGTCATAGTTCTCTGTTTTATACTAGAAGATGCAAAGATGCACTCAACTTTTGGGCCCTTCTTAATAGGGATGGGTACAAACACACTGATACTCACATGGTACCTGTACCAACACATTCACCAACGGCTGATATGAACCATAACTCAGAATTAGGTACAGTACTTACTTTACCACTCATTAAATGTCTGAACCAAAGATACTGACCTGTCTCTGCCTCTCTGCTCAAAAAACTTCCCACTATTGCCCTTTGGCATTCAAATCTGTACTTTTCATACAGAATATATGTTTTACTTTAGGTACAAATAAGATGAATGCCATTCCTCTAGCTTGTAAGGTTATCTTAATGCAGACAAAACCACCACTCCCCTACACTATCACTCTATCAGTTCAACATCTGGCTGAAACCCTGGCACTTAAAAGTATCAATTCAATTCAGTATCAATAACTTTCGCCATCTTCACTTTTGTGTTCAGCGTTTTAACCCAAAACAGCAAGTGAAATTTCTTGCATGTGCATACTTAACCATAAACCAGATTCTGTTTCTGGTTCATATTTACCTTCACAACGTGGAAATGGATGGTTCCATTTTCTGTTTGTCCCATGCAGGCATGTCAGCACTGGGTGTCCGATCAAAACATAACCAGGATAGCACTGGAAAGTGACTGACTGGCCTGGGCTGTAGTCACTGTTGACGATGTCACCATTAGGGAAAGGAGAGGGGTCCTGGCAATTTTGAAGTTGATAGGCTAAAGACAGAGACAAAGAAAAATAAGTGTAGATTTAAACATACACATCAGATTAGTTTCAGATTTTCTTGATTGAACTGAGTTACAGCCTAAAATTTTTTTATGTTTGTCCCTCTGTGTTTTGTGTTCTTCTATAGAAGCCTTTCATGCTGGCCCCAAAGTCCCAAAATGCAGCTGCACCCTGACAAGTGTGATACATTGTATTCCATCCACTTTTTCAGTCTGCAGCTAATGGACTTGAAGGGGCATTAAAAATCTATAACCCACAGAGGCTACCAATTGTAAGTGCAGCAACATCAATAGTTCTAATCGCCTCCTACACACTTATCTGGCACATGTATGCATGGCCAGCCTGCTCTTGCTGCAGGAATTGAAAGTTTTACTGGTCTATTTAGGTCGTATCTCACTTTGTGAGAGTCTCATGGAAAGCCGAGCCCTTCTATTAGATGTGTCACTGACAGAGAGCTAAGGTGACGGACTGCAAGAAAAGACTAGACAGAGGGACAGGACCTCAGAGTACAAGAGCAAGCACTCAGTACTTGGTCAATACAGGAAAAAGCTGTGCTGCACTAGACAGAGCCTGATGACTGAGTGTGTAAAAAAGTCTCAGGGACAATCTATTTTGGTTGTGGCAGGATCTAAAGGTGCAGGACAGATCTTCATACACCACAATCAAAGGGTAGGATGTGTGCTCGAACACCTGTGTTGCTGCCAGTATCAGTTAGTCTGTCCCATGCCCAGATGGGAAATACCACAAAGGATTCTTAAGAATGTCAGAACCAAGATCCCATGGGACTTTTAAATCCTGACAGGTAAACAAATATTGACAAACTAAACTGGACGTTGTGGACATGAAGGAGGAAAATAAAAGCAAGTGGTGACAGATGTAGAGGTCCCATGTGAAAGCAGCATCAAGGGTAAGGAAAATGAGAGGGAGAAGAGATGTCAGGGACTAAAAGAGGAACAAACGTGCATTTGGTAGCTTGCGGCCTTGAAAGTACGAGTGAGAAGCTGCAATATCTCGGTGTTGAACACTTAAACTGGAATCAGAGCTACCTTTAGATTTTATTAGTGATGCTTGGGTTATTGTTTAGGTACTCATAGTTTTGTTCACACAGATTTACTTATCCCAAAGCACTGGGCCACTGTTTTGCAGCCTGAGGTCTGAATAGCTTGTAATAAGTTAAAATATCTGCCAAAACGCCAGCAAAGCAATAAAGTGTCTTGATATGAGATGCAACAACTAATTTAGATATGGAAGCATATTTCTAGACACTGAACAAGTTAAATCTGTTTGACTATCTGTTAGATTATTGTTTAAAATAAGTTAAATTACATATTTTGACTGGAAATACATTGGCTTAAGCCTGATTTTTGCAGTGTGGGACCTGTAGAGATTGCAACACAGATCTCAGGGAAGCTGCAAGGCTTCATTTGTTCTCTGTTTGTTATATTTTATATTTACATCTATTAATAACATACTTCAGTATAGCTAATCAAAAGTCTAGAAAGAAAACAGTGCTAAAATGCATGTATTCCTTCTGAAAAACATCAGAGTGAGCCATGCTTGCAATTCCTGTAATGACGACATAGATTAAAGGTTGGGAATTTTAACATCAATGTATCATCTATTGTTGTAGTACTTGAGAAGACCAAATTTTGAATGTCTTGGTCTTATCTCGGTCTCGGACTGGCTGGACTCTGGATTTTCCATCAGGACTGGTCTAGACCAGCTCTGATCTACTATTCTTTGACTTCATTAATGTGATAATGAGGAGAAGCACTTGCTAAAACAACAAAAGGCTACACCTGCAAAAACTCAGACATCATTCCATCTTATTTCTAGCCTGAAATTCCTCTGAACATTTACTTTAGACTTCATTCACAAATCTAGATAAACCACCCAATTTTCAGATGTTTAAAGTAACTCCTGACTTGTCAGTGGCTTTTAAATACATACAAGGGTTTATTTTTTACAAGAAGTTAGTTGAACAAATTTAAGATTTGAGATTTTTGCATGTTGTGCTTTGAAAGAGTTGCATACATCTAGTTTTAATCTGTAAAATTTATTCAAAAGAAAACTAAAATTAAAGAGAGAATGCTCTTTAACTGTTCAACCTTGTCATGTTTTTTTTTTAAATTGATTTTTATGGTCTTGGTCTTTGTCAGGGTCTCGGCTTGTCTCGGTCTTCACTCGGTCTCGACCCCCAAAAGTCTTGGTCTTGTCTTAATCTTGATCTTGTCTCGGTGCACTCTGGTCTCGGGCAAGTCTTGTATCGGATAGTGTGGTCTTGAGTACAACACTAGTATCATCTATTGTTGTTTGAACCTGAAAATCTCAGCTTTTCTTAATACAAGGGGAACCTCTGCTGCTGTGAGCAGTGAACCTGTACTTTAGGGTGCAGAGTGGAAAGTATATGCACCCAATCTGAACCAATACCAACTGACTGAAACCCTTTTTATTTACTCATCAGAGGACAGCATTGTGGATCTTCCCATGTATTACAGTGTACTTCTTTCAATGATCTTTGCTGTTACTTTCAGAAAAAATGCTTCTGTACAATTTATGGAGAGGACATGCCCTCTGTATCCATTCACATAAAAACATAAGAATGAATAGTGACACAAACTGCAGTGCAAGGGAAGACTACAGTTGAAAGATGGGGAAAATACAGTTAAGTGCACACAAATCTGGGATATTTTATGCATAAGTTTGTAAGCTCTGTTGTAATTGTGTTTGCTGTTGGCTCACAGTGCATCTCCTGTGTCTTTGAAGTGTAGCTCTTAGGGCTACAAGTATAAAGCCTGCTGGACAAGATGCCAGTCTCTCAGAGGGGTTTACTAACAATCCATATCTTCTAATGATGAGTAGAGAGTAGAAAATCATAAAGTTTGAAAATCTTAAGCATGACTCATCCACGGATTAAAGCACAAAACCTTAGAGCAATACATTTTCTCATCCTAGCTTGCATTTTTTGGAGTTGGAAAGGCTTTGTAATCCAGCAGCTATGTTATGATGTTGATTTATTCTCAACCATTCATTTATTTCATTCTAACCACCATAATTCAAACAACTTACCTTCTTTGATCCAGTACAAAGAAAATAAACGTTTGGCTGCAGTGAAATAAAGACACTCCCACATTGATACTTAAAGGGCTGCTTTTCTACTCCAACTCACCCTGATAGGTCAGCTTGAAGCCTGGTCTGTTCTCAGAGTGATCACTGTAGAAGTGGATGATTGTCAAATGGGTGGTGCTTAGCAAAGGCGGTGGGACCTGTGAGCCAGTAAACTGTCCAATAAGAGCAGAGCTGTGTTGAGGCCCAGCCCTGACCTCGAGAAAGTCATGGTTGTCTTCAGAGGAGAAGTTCTGGAACTGAATGTGAGCTCCTGTTAAACAAACACACAAAATTACAATAGATTATTACTATATTTTACGTACACTATGGGCCTGATTCACAAAAAGACTGCATGAGTGTGCAAATAAGATGCTGTCTTATTCACAAAACAGCCTCTACGTGCCTTTTGTATGTTTAAATAACCCCTATGCCGGCATTTGGTGCAAATAAATCATTCCCTTTCAATGCATATAAGCCTCATTCTAGTCTAACACAATGGCCAAACAGCTAAGTTGGTGGTAAAAAGAGGTAAATAGCTAAAAGTCTACAGGTGGTGACTGTGACAGAATAATTCAAGGTATGTCACGCACAAACTACCCAGTGATCAGGTAAAACAGAGTTCTAAGAAGGTCAAACAAATACTCCCGTATCACCCCAGTACTTAGGTCTCTCCACTGGCTTCCCATTTCATTCAGAATCCAGTTCAAAATCCTCACACTCAGATCCCTGCATGGTCAAGCTCCCGATCATCTTTCTGAAATCATTCACCCTCATTGGGCAGGGCTTTTCTGTGTGGAGTTTGATTGCTCTCCCTGTGCATGCATGGGTTCTCTGGATACTCAGACCTCTTTCCACAGTGTGCAATTATGCTTGTTGTTCTGATAAGTGTCTCTAAATTGCCCAAAGGTGTGAGTGTGCACCTGACTACTTGGTCGTCTCAAGATATCAGCCCTGTGGCTGACTGGTGACCAGTCATTGTACCAGGTGATTTCTCGGATACACTTCAGCCCCATGGGTTAGAAAAAGGATGGATAGTTTTCAGTTTACAGGACTCTAAGTTTTGACAGATAAACAATCATAATATTTGGTACTTTTATATTGCTGTTGTATGTTTTGACTCTTTCTTAGATTTAACGGCATATGAATCTAAGAGAGAGGGTGACTCAGACAAAAACAATGAAGCTCTCTTGAATTATTATAGTGTTATAATATCAGTTCCTTAAAAAAGAAGTGAGCTATAATTACACACTCTGGGATGTACATATGCCATGCACACAAAAGGAGCAAGAAGCAGTGTAATTCAAACCATCAGTTACCACAGTCATTAAACAGCACACACCATGTGTCAGCCTCTAATTAAACATGTGGTGAAGCTTTCAATAAACCATGTGTTGCTGTTGCTGATTCTGTGATAAAAAGAAGCTCCGTGTTTCCAAACTAAACTAACAGATGTACTGAAAGTGACACTGTGTTTTTAGGAATGCTTCTCTGTCCCATAGCACTTACCATATCCAGTTGGCAGGTTGATTTGCCAGGTGCAGTCCAGGTTGCCAGGGTAGTTGCCAGGGAAACCTGGACTAAGGATGACACCACTCATCTCAGACAACACCCCGCCGCAACGAGCTGACAACACAAGCAGAGCAAACATGTTGTTAAAACACAACAGTGTACAGTGGGGATCATCACTTTATCCTCTTTGCCGCAACAGAAGAAGGTTTCACCACAGTTAAGAGCCCAAAATGTTGGAAAACACAGAAACAAACAGCCATCAAAGGGGTGAGAGGAGGCTTTTAAGGGAAAAGTAGTAACAATATTTACACTCAGTGGTACCTGTAACATTAAGCTTTAAACCAGAGCAATGTTTGGAGGTTTAATGTAACTCTGCCACAAATTCTACTCATGCAGTTCAATTTTTCAAACCATTTTAATGACAAAAAATATTTGTTTTCAGCCTACCATTATCATATTAGAGGGTGTGTTTAATTTTACTGAATGTTCTCCCTATCACTACACAAAAGCAGATAGAGTATCACAAACATCTGCAGCCATTATCAGTTATAATCAAGGTTCAGCAAACTGAGTCTAATGATGTGATCTTAGATTTTATTTGCTTCATTTGGTTTGGAGAAGGTTCACATCAGATAGAAATCCTCATGCAGTCAAATGGCAAATATGACATGCTTTAAAGGGGACATACTATGCAAAAATCCCTTTTTCATGGTTTTTTGAGCAAAAATATGTGCCCATTGTCATGTGTTGAGTTAGCCCCGCCCCCAGGTTTGGTTGTCCCTCCCTGCTCATCTCACCCAGCTTCTTGGGTGGGGGGCCAAGAAGACTTAGGTTACTCCTCTTCCTGGAACAGGGTTGTTTTCTTTCTTAGCCTTTTGTTACCTCCTGTCTCTCATCTCCCTTTCTAGACTGGAAAACCTGGAGTTCCTTTATTTAAGGGTTAACAAACTCAGAGTTTGGACTACTAATTACATTGTTTGAGAAAACTATTGATCTTTGTTCTTCTCCCTTCTCTCCTCTGATCCCCCAATAAAAAGTAACTAAAAGCTGGTGATGGTCCCGGCAGACCTGAGATCTATTACTACTAGCTTTTTTTTTTTTTTTTATGTGCTCCAACATTTGATTACTATGTCTTTTCTCTGATGTGATCGTTCAAAAGCTTTTTGAAAGTGAATTTTATGATTGTGGAAATAATTGTTGACATTTTAAACCCTCTATGTCAGGTGCAACAATGATTCCTGTTATGGAATGTGCTCTATAAATGAAGTTGCTTGCTTGCTAAAATGAAGGAATAGAGGGAGATAGAGTTAAAAGTCCAATCCAGCGAGGATGAGTGCTGACCTCATTACAGCAGCTCAGTCTGATTGTATTTCCCTTGTTCTCTTTCTTTGATTTTCTCATAGGTTATGTTGGCACCAGGAATAGTTGGTCGTTGGTCCCCATGTGGTTGATATCAGAATTGTCACAACTCGGCTAAATTAAATAAATTAAGCCTAATGAAGGTGGCAATGTGGTCTGAGTTGCATAAAGTCATAATTGGGACAGGGGGTATCTTCACTGAGCACTCAGGCTTTCATCAGGCCACAAGTATACTGTACTCTTGCCAAAAGCACCTCAGCAAAACAAGATACAACTTAACACCTCTAAACAGCATCAAAAAGAGTAGACTTTTTTGGCACAAAAAAAAAAAAAAGCTTTATCAAAATGATGAACAGAACCAAGAACCTTTTCAGTAGTCATGATGTATAATTTGTCTGTAAAATGTAAATGTGCTTGTTATGATTCCCCCTTCCATTAATAGATTTATAGAATCCAAGTGATTTCGTCTGCGGGGAAATATTAAAATCGATTCATACTGAAGACTGTCAGGCAGAGCTATTTTACCTAGTCCTGACATATCAAGATTGATGTAAATGGGAACTGGCTCTCTACACCTCCTACAAGTTTCACTAAGGACTGAATTATTCAGGCCTAAACCCAAACATCAATGCAATCATGGTTCCTGAGGACCGTTGCAGAAGTTAGGGAGCCTGGCTCTCAGCACAAAAACACAACAAAGTTCTGTTTGTGCCCAGCAGGTTTATTGATCCTATAGATCGCTGACCGTATGTCAGTCAGGAAGTTGCTTACTTCCATTAATCTGACTTTGAGGTGATGATATTAAATTTACTCACTACACAGCCTCATCCAGTCCATTCAATTTATTCATTTAAGTAAAAATCACATTCCTGCTGTATGCGTTTTTATTGAAGTATTCATTTGTTGAATGACAGAATGGTTTTGTGCCAGCAAATGATGAGACTGGGGTCCTCAAACACAGAAGTGCATCATAATTACTTAAATTTTGGGTTTGCGCAACCTTTGTTTTTACCTGAATATGGCCTTATGACAAATTTTTGATGTGATTTGGTGTACAATTATCTATTTTTCATCTAAAAAGTGGACTGTGTCCTAGGTGCAACAGTAATACTGGTAAAAAATGGAAAGACATGCACCATCATGACTTAAGTGCAGCCGCCACCTTCAACCACCTCACATGACCTGATGTGAATAAAATTCAGCCTGATTCATTATGTATTGCAAGGGGTTGCCCGACTCTGCAAAGCATGCTAAGATACATAGGGACACTCACCAGGCTGGTGGTGTCAAATTTAACAGCTTTAGGTCATCCTCCTGGATTCAAAGCAAACACTGGTAAGGTGTTAAATAAGTTAACCTTGCAGAGTGCTGGCGTAATTCAAAAGACTCTACTAACTTCAAGACAAAAAGTGACCAGTGGAGCCAGGCAGCTTGACTTGAAGCAATTATGTTACAGGCTGTGGGTTTGTACCACTGTCAGTGTAAGCTGAGAGCTCAACTATGATACCCATAGCTAGAAGCCCAAACTCTACATTGTTAAAACAGATGATACCAGTAGGAGCTGCACACACACTGTCACACAGAAAGACAGTTGAAACCTTTTTCTCCTCTTTGTGGTACTAACAAACACACTGTGTCTTATTGTACTGGTGCAGCTTTTAGTCCAGCTTTCACATAAATAGATTGTTTGCAGACAAAAATTTCCTGAAGATGCAGGAAATTCAGATGGAGGCAGGAAGAGAAGGGCACAGCTAAAGGTGCCAGAGACCAGGGACCCCCACTGTACCTGAAGGTGTTTGAACACAGCCATGCACAATCAAGAATAGTCATGTGCAGACAAGGCTGCCCATAAGGGGGGATAAATGGGAGGGCTTTCTGGGACCCAGCCAAACTGGTGGCCCATGGAGGTCAGGAAAATCAGGGTCCATTGTAAAGTTAGCTAGATATACATATCCATAGTTTATATTTACCCTCAATAATAACCACTCTTAACATAGTGATAGATACCTTTTTAAAGTCATTTGTGCTGTAGTATATAGTCATCTTAAAAATGTAAATCCCTTTTCTTAAAAACGGAATTAAAATGGTAAAAACAAATGTCCAAAAATGTGGTGGGAAAGGTGGTTAAATTGGATTTTAGAAGTAGCAGAAATGGGTTAGAACAGGCATACATTTGATAACAGTTGCTAGAAGAGAAAATAATGGCAAAACTGGTTTGAAGTGGCAAAAACAGGCACAAAAGTGTTAAAAGGGAGTAAAAAGTGGCAGAAAAAAGTTAAAAGTGGCAACAATCGGGGAAATGGGATTTAAAAGTTGGAAAAAGTGCTTTAACCCCTTAAAGCCTGTTGTATTACATTTGATACATACTTTTATTATAACTCTGTCTGACAAATATGATCATAAATGAATTAAAAAAAAAAAACCCTTCTGAATGCAATCTGATAAATGATAAAAAAATGCCCTCAAGTGGATTATCAGATACCAAGACCCCTAATGTATCAAATGAGATACAAAAAATAAATGTGTGAAATTTTAAGAAAATTTAATTTTTTTTGGACTTTATTATAGAAAGTAAACATTTCAGTTCCCAAAAATTATAATTTTCTGGCTGTGATTTGTGTTTACAGGCTTTAAAGGGTTAAAAAAAAATGGGTTAACTGGGGCATTTAAATTGGCAGAAATGGGTTAAACTGGTCAAAATGGGCATATCAAACAGTCCAATGTGGTTGAAATGGTCAAAAATTGGTGTAAAATGCAATAAAAAGGGGTTGACATTGGCAATAACAGGTCAACAGAGGCAACAATATATGGAAAGTGGCAAGAATTGGTTTAGAAGTGGCAAAACAGGCAGTAAAAAGTGGTGCAAAGGGTTTAAATTGATAAAAATGGGCAAAAATGTGTTAAAATTGGCAAAAATGGTTGGTAAAAAGGGATGAAAATGGGTTAAAATTTGGCCAAAATAAAGTGGCAAAAATGGGTCCAAATTGTGCAAAATTGATGGAAGTGGCAAATAATAGTAACCAAATTGGGTAAGAAAAAAATAATTTCAAAAGTATTCTCCATTTTTAAGGCATCTGGCAACCCCTCTTAGTGTTTTGTGACCTGAAATAGGGTCCCGACCCCCCATGGGTTAACTGCTTTGCCTGGCACGGAGTCAATCAATATCACAAATGACTTAGGTAACACCTACATATAACACATCTAGCCAGATGAAAGGAACATACTTTTATTTGGGGAGGTGATATGCTATAATGCAAACCCTGTAGGGTCAGTGACCAAGCTATGATGTGCCATTCACAAATGAGCTAGTTCTATGAGCTGGCTCTTTCATGAACCACATTTCAGAGCCAGTTTCCTTTCTTACACTTTTGTTTTTATTCATACATTGAAAAGCCAAACTGGTACAAACTGAATAACCATTTAGGAGCAAAAAGACCAACTCTTATTTCTGAGCTGAGCCAAACAGTGACATACTGTACTGAACCAAACTGGATTGCTTAATCTATACAAGAGTTTTCTCACCCTCCAGACTTTAGACTGGGGCTTCTAATCCAGGTCTGTCACTGTTTCTCTGTGGCCTTTTCAAACTTTTTGCCTTAATATGCCAGTAGTTTTGGGACTCATAAGAAGCTCAAGTTGTTTTTCCTTTATTTGAACAGTTGGCAAAGCCATAAACAGCACAAAACTTTGACATTTTGATAGTGCTTTCCTAGTCCCTCGTTATAATGTGACGTCATCTGCAAACAACCTATAATAGAAATCTCCACAGTGACACATAATCAGCGACTTAAAGAACACTGTTTAATTTTTAATATCATTAATTATTATAATCACTTTATTTTTAATGTTGTTTTATGCCATTTAATATTGTTTGATACTTTAATATTAACACAAAAAACAAGCAACACAAAAATCATGACAAACTGGCTTTCTAAAGAACGTTGTCTGATAATCCTGACTTGAACCTGTGACCCTCTTGTTTTCAGAGAGATATGCTCACATCTCTTTTCTACTTGAATGCTTTTTCCCCTTCATTGAGCTGGTGTTCAAGTTAGTCTGAACCTCACACATTTTTATTTTCCTGTATCTTTTGAATGGATCGATCAATCTTTTTGCAGACCAAAGTGTGTGTATGTGGGTGTGTTACCTATGCAAAGAGGAGGAGGGTAGTTCCATCGACGCACAGTCCCAGGCATACAGGAGATATGAGAGTGGCCCTTAAAGAGAAAACACAGTAAGATCAAATTCACGACACAAGAAACATATATAACCAACAACGTGGATCATTTTGATCATTTTTCTGATGAAAAAGGCCAAAGATAAATTTACAATCTCAGTATCCCTTGAAGTTGGAGAATACATTGTAGAACTAATACTAGGACTAATGGCTTCAGATTGTTCTCTACAGTTATTTGTACAGTTTTACCTCATAGGGTCCAAAGTGATTTTAAATGTAACATTTGGGTTAGAAATTCATGAATGTCAAAATGTAATATGAAATGCATGTCTGTTAAATGCATTTATCAGTGTTCATTACCTGTAATGTGTATCCAGGTTCACAGGTGAATGCCACCACCTCATTGACCATATACCTGTCTCCTGTTTTAATGCCATTGGCAGGAAGCATTGGCTCTGGACAGGTAGTAAGCCCAACAGCTACAAAACACACAAAAAGAAAAGAAGATGAGCACACTACACTATGATTGTTCATTTTAACCCAGTAGATTTTTACTTTAACTCAGAAAGAAAGCAACAAGAAATCAATTTCTCCATTTTTTTCTTTTGCTGTCTACAGAGGCATTAAAGTAAAACTGTTACAGCTCATCTCATCTTTAGCACGTTTTTGCATGATAAAAATGGAATAGTATTTTGGATAGTTTTCATCTAATGGAGCTCAGTGGAAGCTCAAGACTGTCTCTTACTCATCTGTCACCACTTGTTCCTATCTCTCACTTCTTATATTCATTGTTTCTTCCTGGTTTGGTGATCAGCTGATTATAGGCATTACTCTCTTAAATACTAAGCCAGGGGTGTCCGAACTCCCTGGAGGATCACATACAGAAATATATAAGAATAGTGGGCCCACTTTCAAATTTCGTGCCTTGAGGATATTTAAGTAAGTTTGACTAATCCAATGTAAGTTAATACATGCTTAGCTGTTGAATACACCTACATGGCTTGATGATGGCTGACAAGGCAAATGGTCATTTTTAGGATTTGAGGGAACCCATCAGATTTCAGGGGGCCCTGTTGGGCCCTGGTTACCACTGAAATGCTATTGGTGCTGCTAGTTGCTGAAATAAACCATCAGGACATATTTATAAAGATATCTTTTTGGTCAAAATGTTTGTTTACAGAATCAACATGGCACTGTTTAGTGCTGAAACTAAAAAGTGCAATACAGTTAACCACAAGCTTCATCATCTAGTGTGGGCCATATTTCATTTTATGTTTTGGTTTTGCAGCGGGCCAATCAAAAAGCTTGGACACCCCTGTACTAAGCTAATCAGAACCTGCCACAACCTCGTTTGACCAATAATCATGCACCTGTCATATTTTAAATATGTTGTCTTCTATTTCACAGTCAGCCCTCCTCCACCTCAGCCACCTCCGTTCCAGTTTATCAGCACCTAGACCAGATCCTCACAACTTGTCTGCTCATCTCACCTCAGTCTCATCAAAGCCACCTCGATCCAGCTCCTCATCTGATCCTGCATCCCTCATCCTTCATATGGGGGGGTATCCTATGCCTACCGTCAACCTCACTACCCCTTCAAGTACATGAAGTCATCATGACGGAGTCTAATTGCCAAAGACATTTCACATTTCTCTTTATGAAAATTTGTAAAATAAGGTATTGTTAAACTTGCATTAAGTCTCTCCTGATTGAAACGATCACTATGTGGTGAAAAACTGATGTGTCCGTGTTATTAGCATATGCTCTGAGTGTTTTGTTTTTGTAATGAAAAGCTAACAGCTTGTACGATAGCTAAAGCTTGGAGGTGAGAACAGCCTCTGAGATGTGCTTCAAAAACATGTGAAGGTAACATAATGACTTTGGTAGTGAATTCCCAACACAATCAAGGTTAAACACATCCTTAATAAGTTTGACAGCAGAAGGCTCTTTATCAAACAGTATCGCTATCTGTGTGTTCATGGGTGTGTGTGTTTCACTTGGAAACTTCCGCAGGAGACTGCCCTAGAGCAGTTACCATGGCAACACAGGGGCGGATGAGGGATAGAGAGTAAAATAAGGGGATAGAGAGGACTGAATGCTTGTGTGTGTGTTTGCTTCAGGTCTTGTTGCTTCATTATCTACTCTCCTACCAGCAAAACGATGTGATCCCACAGAGCTCACAAAAACCACACACACATACACAGGTTGTTGGCCCGAGTCTGTGAAGGTGTGTATGTGTGAGACAGACATGTGTGTGTTTGCTAAGAGACTTTAGGGGGGATTACTTCAGATGGAGTGTAAGTGAAAAAGCTGCGTGAGACAGTAACTTTGAAACACACACACAGTGTATTATCAGGCAGAGCATCAGCAGAATGTCAGGACTACTGATCAATGAAACTATTCCATTTGGCTGGCCATCTCTCTCTCTCTCGTCCTCTCTTTCTCACTCTCTCAGCTAGCAAACTGGTCCCTCTGTTCTCTGGTTATGACAGAGAAGCGATGCTCTGCAAAATGCTGACAGGACCACAAAGCACTCCATTAGGACCACTGGACTACAACTAGACAGTGTCAGCATTTAAGTCTTACTGACTGGATTAGCTATACTTCAGTCTCTGTTTACTTAAACACAGACGAGGGAGAAAGATGTCTTACTCTGCCCTTTAGAAGACAGCCCCTTAAGCCAGTTTAAAATTATGGGAACATCATCACCACAGTCGTAGTTGTGTCCCCAGCAGATTATTTTGCTCACTTGTGCAAGCGATAACACAAAAGGAGAGTGCTAGAGCACAATGGCAAAATGGCTGGTTTTCTTTTCCCTGTTTCTACAGAAAACACAGCAGAATCTGCCTTTCCCCAAAAGGCAGACTACAAAACAATTCAGGCTGCAACACCATCATAGTTTTACCAACTATTGCAAAATTGATAAACAGTTTATTTTGGTGATCAAAAATGCTGTAAAGATTCTCCTTTGGTTAGCCAAGCAGAATGCTTTGTCTAGATATAGAGATTTAGGTATAGATATGTCAGTGTAGATGCAGGTCAAATACAATGAAATTTAGTTTGCTAGCATTCCCCTCAGTGATGTCTGTGCAGGCTCTCATTCATCCAGGTCATGGTTAACCCAACATGGCCCACACAGGAGAGCCAACGCATCCGGTAAGGACTCGGCTGTTGACGTACATCTGAAAGATACAGGACAATCCTTTGAGGACAGCAACGTTATGATACTGGCCAGAGAAGATTGCTGGTTTGAGAGAGGTGTCAAGGAGGCCATCTTTGTCAAGCTAAAAAAATCATCCTTGATCACAGGTGGCAAACTAAGACACTTCTAATCCCTTACATATAATGCAGCCTTGAATTACTTTTGACAGCAATCTAAACAACGCTTTCATTCTGGATCACAGGCACCGACATCAAGCAGACAAGGCACACTCAAAAGGGCCCAAAAGGACACGCCTTCAGGTAAAACCAGGTAAGCGGCTCTGCAAACAACTCTCAAGTGACCCAGGTGACTCAGGTGTAAATGACTCTCAGGTGACCACCCACGCTATAAATTCCATCTTTGGCCCCAGTCAACTTTGAACTGAGGAAGCCTCTTGGAGTAGAGGTGAAACATCTTCCAGAACCTCAATTTTTGACAAAGACTTGGACGTTCCACTCATTAGCAGCAAAAAAGTGATCATCGTTGCATGAGGGTGCAACAAAAGCTTAGGCAATGCCAGCAGATGCGCAGCATGATTACCAGTGTTTTAGCAGGGATAGATCAGAAGGAAATCACATTTAAATGGACCACCTTGATGAGAGAAAGAGCTTTGATTGGTTCAGAGCGGCAGGAGATAATAATCCAATCAGCTCCAGCACCTGGTGCACAATCCATTGGTGTGGATCAATACAATGACTAGTGATCAAATATCCAATCAAATCAATAAAAAGTCAAAATACAGATCTATTTGACAGTTTCCACCCAGCTCCAAGTCATCCAGAACTTTTACACGATAGCTAGTAGGTACAGAGGATGAAGAAGATATCCACACCTCTGTAGGCTTTGTAGATGTATTTCAGACACAGACAGAGCGAGCCTCTCACCTTTCTTACAGCTAACCACATTTGCATTTTTTCTATCAGTATATGACTGTAATATAAGTTTATGGAAGAAAAACAATCACCCCTCGCTACCTGTGGCTGAAATCGTATGAATGGTATCTGATAAAGGCTCTGCTGCTAAACAGAGAGGGAACATTTGCTGTTGCATGTTTCCTTGGATGCACTGATGTAGACTAGACTCTCATGTTAAATTTATCATTAAAATATATGCTGTCTGAACTCCAAGTACATTAAAAGCTGTCTGAACTTAAAATCAAAGTAGGCCAGCAGCTCTTTTTCTATCCTTCCCCTTCTTTTTCTCTCATATTATGAGGCAGCTTTTAGTCAACAAAACTTTGTCACAACCTCTACATTTATTAAAATACACTGAAACAACACTAAGGTAAAATCACAGATTTAATTTCATAAAATCTCAGTCTTACAAATATATATACATACTAAATGGTGCATTAATATGAAAAGTATGAAGGGCTAAAATAACTATCCAAGTCCCACTGTGTGTAAATGTACTGAAAGGAAATGTTATGCAGGTGAAGGAGGACAAAAGACTGGCTCATGATTATGACAGGCTGCAGAAAATGTTCTTATTGATACTTTAACTGATCAGAATACAGGGAAAGAAATAAAAAGAAACATTTGAGACTCAAAATGCTTTCTGTTTAAATTTCAACATATTTATGTCATTTTTTCCCTTATCTAAAGGTAATCAAGGCCCATAATTTTGAGAAATAAAAACATCTGCAACATAAAGATGGCACTTCACAGTGTAATGCAGATGTTTGCTCTTTTTGTTAACAAAGTTGTTTTTCTTTAAAATGGAGAAAATGTTCAGCTTGTGGCAGATTTGCCTAAAGATTCAATGTTGTATCTTTTGTATCTTGTTTTTAAAAAAACTGGTAATTTACAATCCTAAAAAATTCTGCCTAGGGACACCAAGATTCATTTTAACTGAACCAAAAAGAAAAGATAAAAAACAACAAAAAAAAAAAAAAAAAAAAAACTTCACACAATGTTTAATATAGTATATAACATAACAATCAATTAAAAAGTACAAGAAATTTTGAAAAAATGAGGAAACATAAGTATTTAATGTGCCACAACAACATTTCATGACAAAAATCTTTTCTTTGCATTTCCAGAAATGTGTTTCTGAATTGTTCAGTGTTATATTGTGTTTAAAATGATATTTTGAAATTTAGAATTTTTGAAATTCTTTTGCATTTTATGGAATAAATCAGTGTCTTATTGAAAAGCTTCTGTAAAGAATAAAACAGTTCTTTTTTCAGTGAAATGATTTTTTTTCAAGCTGACCTTTAGGGCCACTGTAGTAAATCAGTAAACAAAACAAAACAACAAAAACTCCTGTAAGAAGCTGCCCTGATGACAGAGGTCAGTTTAACTTGTTGCTGTTCTTTGTCCTTGTCCTGTATTTTTTATTTTCAAGTATCTATTTACCATTTTTATTTTTTGTCATAATTATCATTATTATAATTCAGTGTTTTTTTTTACTCAATCATATTTTACTCTATTAAGTGGCTAAAAAACTGACCCATTGACCAATCAGTAATGAAAAGTATTGAGATTTAAAATGTAGTAATGACTGGTCTTCACTCTGATGGTGTTGTTTGTTTGTTTTGGTCATATACTGTAGAGGTTTGGTATTAACCTTGTGTTTTTTACCAGCACACATTAGAAAACATTTGGAAAGAAAAACTAAAGTTTCAATGTCTTTGTGTTTAGCAAGTATTGGACTGATGTAGACTGCTGGGTGAACCACCACAGGCGAAATGTGTTGCTCACTCATAATAGAGTTTAAGTAAAGTAAATTTCAGTGTGTGGTGAATTATTTCTTTGTTTACTTTGAACCTGCTACTGACCAGCACCTGACGACCTGGACTGTGCACATGGATCTTGGTTTTTGATTTTGAGAAACTTAGTGTCTGATGAAAAGTATTATAAATCCTGTTTGGTTAAAATACCTGAATCTGAACAAGCTGTGCAGCAGTTTAAAGTGCTGGCACACATTTTGACACAAGCACAGCTGAAATTGAATTCCTAAAAAAGCTCTTGTGAAGGTGCGATGTATGATATACTATCTAGTGACCTTGAAAAACTTTAAAGCTCAGCATCCTGGACTGGGTTTCCGTGATAACAAATAGCTTGCATGCTGACTTACACTATAATATGGTCTGAATTGTGTTGGTGTTACCAAACAATAAAAGACATAGACTTACAAAAAACACCCCATGAAAGTCAAAGAGGAAAGATGATAACTCTTCATTAATGACAAAAAATATCTCCAAGTTTTTCCTCTGTTGTCTATTTGGCTTGAATCATCTTATATAAGGTTTCTCTCCCGCACTGTGTGCCCTTTTCCATCTCTGCTCCCCTCTGTGTTGTTTACAACTTGGTGGTTTTAAGTGAAAACATGAAATGGCAGAGATCAACATCATCAATGCTGAGCTACAAATTTACAAAGAGATGCTCGCATAAGAAACAGCACAAACCAATCTGGGTACTCTCCATGCATACAGCACATGTTGATATATCACAGGCATGATTTATGGTGTTTGCTTATTCAGGGTTACTTTATATATATTTTTGACAAAAACTGGCATGTCTGTGTTCAAATCTTTTCAACCTGGAGACATGATCCCAATTTGAAAAAAAAAAAAAAAAAAAAATCAGTGTGAGAACTTATGCAGAAAACCTTTTTTTTAAATTCCCGAAGCATTGTTAAGAAGAAAAGGAGAAGATCTAACCCCTCAGAAGAAAATGAGGTGCAAGCACTGCCTTCACATTGTGTTTGAGGATGGGAACAAATTTAACAGCACCATACAAAGTACCTCTAGTAAGTTGGGATGCAGCTATTGCAACTATTGCAATGAATTCAACAGATTCCTATGAATTCTGCACAGCTTTGAATAATTTGTCTAGCACCTGATGACCACTGAAACTTTAAGGGATACATGATATTGGATATTCTCCAATATCAGAAAAGCAGACATTTATAAATTCATTTATTTGACCTAGATCGATATCAATATATACAGTAAAAGTAGTTCAGACTTAAGGCGCTCATCCTAAAAACTGATTTTAAAGCGTACGGACTGATCATTAACAAAAAAAACAAACAAACAAAACAAAACAAAACAAAAAAAATACACAAGCTTATGTGGGTCTGCTGATCCTGCCTTAAACTTCAACACAATTTTTGTACAAATGGCCAATATCTACAGCCTCTATGTTGATGTAAATATTGGCAAAAATGTGCAAATTGGCAGATATCTATAATTACATTTTTGGACTAATATTTGCGAGTACATATGCCGTGCTGACGGTATTATGCATCTCAATACTTTTTCCATAAATCTGACTAATGTGTCTTAAATTTTCCAATGTTTCGTGCACTTAGGATGCACCCACACTAGACCAGCCCATCTGACCCCCTCCCTGTCCCCTATTTGGCCCCCACTGATATTGCTCAACGCATCCTGGCCTTGGCACGGATACGTCACACACCGACGTCCTCACACGGAGCATCCATTGTTTGTGAATTTATATGTGTTGATGACTCAGTAAAGATAAGTTTTGTTTTATAGGCTGTCCAATAGCAACAGGTTTATATGATATCTTATCAGACAGGGGTTATTTCACCTGACCTGGGATCAGTGGGCTACGTTAACTACACAGAGCCAAGTGAGGACAGAGAGAGACAGTGGTTCATAGCGGAGAGTTATCCCTCACAGCATAAAATCTGGAGCCTGATCAGAGTTCCAAGCACTTCTCCTGCTAAATGAAACCCTGACTTTTGAACTTGTATGAGCTCCTACATTTGTTCTTCTGCATGTCCGTGTACTATCTGAATCCTTCTGGCATTCCTTCATGCGCCATGAACTGCGCCATCTCTCTGTGTAATTTTGGATGACTTTTAGTGCTGCACCAAACAAGCTCTCATGTCACGGGATAGCCTGTGTCCAGAGCAGAATTAAATGTAGTTTTTTTATCACAATGAGAGCAATTTTAACCATCTGATGAAAGCTGGAGATGAAAACACCACAGGATTGATTAAAGATGTTCCATTCAGACGTCAGCGATCAAGACCACAATTTCACTTCTTGATGACATTGAAACAGAATCATAGGTAAATTAATTCAGTGGAATAAATAATAATAGTACTTCTTCAGCTCTGATAAATCTTTGTAACTTGTAGAAATACAATGAGAAAAAAATTATAGTTGTCCCTCCATCTCTCTAGAAAAAATCCTACTGTCTCTTTCTTTAGGACAGTGTGTCTGTCGAGCATGCAGCCTCTGCCTGATGTGCTCAGTGCGCTCTGAAGCGGGTCCTTTTAACGTTGTTACTTCATTGTTACTAAGTCACATCCTTGCGCTCCTTCATTTGCATTTGTGCCACGCCTAAGCCCACCTCGGGGCCGTGAAGCGTGCTGCACCCAAGCACAGAACGAATGCACTGACACTGGTCAAACATACTGGACTTTAGGCTCAAACGTGCCCAAGCACGGAACGGATGGCCTAGTGTGAGTGCACCCTTAGAGCCACACTAACTTTGTGAAAACAAAGGTTATCTGATAGATAAGATATTTTTTTGTTAAAAATGTTCTTGCTCCTGCTATGTCATTGACGTAAAAAAGCCTAAAACGTTATAATATTCTCTCAATTTCATAGGAAAGCTGGAGTAAAATAATACATTTTAGGATGCAAAAATATTAACACAAGTCTTAAAAATCTTGGAGGGACTGCATAAGCACCACAGCTGAACAAGCAGTCATAAAATGACAACACATGTGCTCAGATGCACTCAGGTATTACACATTGTGGGACAGAAAGCCACCACAAAATCTCAGACAATCCTAATTACATTTGGACCCAGTCTTGATTACGGAAACTGGGATGATTCATTATCCCTCCTGCCTTTCCTGCAAACTAGGACCTACATTTACACAGAATAGCCAGGAAGAAAGCCACCTGCACTGCTCCAAACTCAATAATATATGTGCTGCAGGCAAGTGAAATAAATGTTAAAACATAAAAATAGAATAGTAGCTGTACCCACAGTCAGTGCCATCTTTATTTTAGGATTATTTTTTAATGTTGCAGAGGAAGGCATCTGCACCAGATGTAGTTGTCATATATGGGTATGGTAAATCTGGAAATGAAAGTCACCCTTAAAGGAGTCCATATATTAAAATGAAAGTAAGGAAATAGACAAATTAAAGCCCCTCAAACATGAGCCTTTCTGGGTTTTCAGACTGTTGAGCCTAAAGTGTGTGCACTCACCTGAGCAGACACACACAAACACTAATACATGTTCAAACACAGCAACACTCTCACACATACTACGGAAAGGGGACATGCTCATTGATCTAGAAGTGATTCTAAGCCAAAACAACTACAAAGGCCTGAAAAGCACAGCCATACCCTGACAGGTGTACATGTGTGTAAGTGTATGATGGTAATATGCATGTATACACCTTTATCTGCCGTAGTCTGCTTGTAGGACACTAACAAACTTGCTCATGCAAGGACATATCTGAGTCTACATGATTTTATTTAAGTCATTGTAGGTGTGTGTTCTGTGTGTGTGTGCCTCTGTGAGTGTCCGTGTTTGTGTGTGTATGCTTTCAGGCAATACCAGTTCAGGTCACTGATTCTTGTTATTTGATGTTGAAGCTACAAAAATTGTGCGAGTTTGTATCTGTGGTGTGTGCTCTCTTGTTAGAGAGAAACCCAGTGTTCACTCACTAGTTTTTAAACCCAAGCCAAAATTATCTTCTTCAGCAATCAATGCATTTGTCTGTCTGTTGTCCCATTCATTTATCCATCCATCCACCCAACAAATTCTAATTTTAACTTACTCTTGTATTCGAGGTGAAATCCTGCTGCCACCACACTGATGTCACTCTGAAAATGCAGAAGAAGCTGATTGGATGTTGAGTTAAGGAGGGCGGGAGCAGTGGTTCCTGTAGAAGACAGACAGAAAGCCCTTTTTACATAACTAGTTCATGTCAGGATATTTACAGTCCTGCAACAACTGGCTTTCAATGTAAATGTCACAGCAGTGTAATGATGGGACCAAGTAGTCCTGTGGCTGTGTCAGCATTAAAAGGGTGAGAAAGTTTCACTGAAAAGCAGCAAAGAGGCAGAGCAGAACAACAGTATGTGAGAGAGGGGGTGTATTAGTACATGAATATCTTTTCTGCACATTGTTGGGAATCTTCAGCAGATTTTTTCAGCCTTCCTCAGATCTGCGCCGTGCACTAATCCTGTCTCTGAGCTCTGCAGGTAGTTCCTCTGACCTCATGGCTTGGTTTTTGCTCTGATTTGCATTGTCAGTCGTGAGGGATTTTATAGAGAGGTGTGTGCCTTTCCAGATCATGTCTGAACAATTTAATTTACCACAAGTGGACTCCAATCAAGGTGTAGAAACATCTAAAAAAAAGACTGAGAGAAATGGGAGGAACCTCAGCTCAATTTCAAAGTGTTTTTGCAAAGGATCTGAATACTTAAGTCAATTTGATATTTCAATTTTTTATTTTTCATAAATCTGCATTGCAAAAAAAAATAAATTCTGTTTTCACTTTGTCATGATAGGGTACTGAGTACAGGTTAATGAGAATATTTTCTTTTGTTTCAACTGTAGCATCAG
Source organism: Cheilinus undulatus (assembly GCF_018320785.1). NCBI lineage: Eukaryota > Metazoa > Chordata > Actinopteri > Labriformes > Labridae > Cheilinus > Cheilinus undulatus. The sequence goes on from NC_054865.1 coordinate 18,172,002, forward strand.
GCTGAAACAGAATAAAATTGAAAAAAGTGAAGGGTGTCTGAATACTTTCCAATTGCACTGTAATTCAGACATAATATGAGTGAAACTACACAAAGCAGCCAAACTTAGAGGTGTTGGTGGTTGGAGAAGAATAGTGCAATGCTTTTGTAAAACGAGCCTTGAGACCAAGTAGACAGTGGACAAAATGAACATGACATGCATTGCTATTTGCTGCTGTTATCAGTTTGTCTTTATTTATCATGGTGTTATGATTCAATATATTATTTCTTTGTTTGTCTGTATTTTTTATTTATTTATTTATTTTTTAAGATTTCTTTTGGGCATTTTTGTGCCTTTATTTGACAGGGGAGGACAGTGGATAGAGTTGGAAACAGGGACGAGATTGGGGAGAGACAGGGCCTCAGGCCGGATATGAACCCGGGACGTCCGCGTACATGGGGTGCGCCTTAAACCACTAGGCCACCAGCGCCCCGTTTGTCTGTATTTTAACCATTTATCTTGTCTCAGTTCAGTCAAGATATTAAGCATCTTACAATATCAAAACAACATCACAGTTGGAACTAAGCACTACAAAGTCACGTAAAAGCTTAATGTACCAATGTGGGCTATATTTCATTTGATTTCAAGACTTTGCTGTGGGCTGGTTAAGAATGGACCATTGGCAAGTGGCATAAAAGAATACTTGGTAATTATAGTTTGGGACTATTTTGTACTATTTTGGGAGTATGTGTAGACGCAAGCTCGATTTTAGTGTAATATTGATTTGCTGCCGTTGTTCTGCTTCCTTCCTCATTCAGCTTCGTTTCTATGTGGTTACTGTCTCTCTAAATGTGACAGTCCACAGCAATATTCCACCAATATTACAATTTTGCAGATGCAATGACAAAGTACAAAAGCAAAATGGGGCTGAGATTTGTTGCGACACCATAGCTAGATTACAATGTAAAAAGGGCTAAATTAACCCTGTGAGGTTCACTGGCTATTTTGTTCATTTTTTTTTGACAAAATAAACCACTCAGAAAATGTATACCTTGCTCGTGTTTGGTATAATCTTTTTTGGCACTATTTCAACTTTATAAAATGAAAACTACATTTTTTAAAGTTTAATTTATTGGATTAGATATAGGGCCTCCAAAAAACACAACAAAAAATGGATTTTTGAAAATCGTTATTTGAAACAATATATTGACATTTTTTTTAAAGAACTTACAATATGCTGAAGTGATGAAAAAATACCAGTGTCAGTCCTGTACAGCATGGTCCACTGTCCCCTATTTGTAACATCAATTTTTTTTATAGCAAATTAAATGATCATATTTCCTGTTTTACTCAGCCTGTTGACATCAAACAAAAACGGAAAGAAAGCTTAAAGATCATGTTTTCCACACAGAGTGATTGCAATACAAAATGTGGCTTTGTTTGCATGCTGTCATATGACCAAAGTGGCACATGATGAAATCACGCCATTGTGATCGAGCTACCAGCATAAACACATTATAAGAAGTGAATGAATTTTCTTCTGCAGTCCAAAGTCTTTGGCCCCACAAACCAATTCTGACATTTGTTTGTTGCTGTTAAATGTGGAAAAGATAAAAATACCTGCCTCTACAACTCAAATGGCAAAAAAATAATGCAATCCACTATTTAGCATATTGTAAAAGGTGCAATTCAAAAGAAATAATCACATGTTTTTTTAGCAAGCACGAGTCTGACTTCAAGTCTTGAATTCCTGACCATCTGGGAAATTATGTATAGAGAAAGGTAGGGACCCCGATCCCCCCTACGGACTGCTAGCATTTGAGTGTCCTCATGTGAACAACCCTCCTCTGCCCCAGTAAGGCTGCTCAGTGGCCAGCCACCAGATCACTGTGGTTAGAGTGGGCAGCTCCCCAGTGTGCCTTCTTGAGAAGGGCACAGTAGTGTGTGTGCGTGTTGCCCTATGGGCGGCATGTTTTATGTGTGATAGGTGTGTGACAGGTATGTGCTCGGGGCAGGTCACAGGGGAAACTCCTCTGGGAAATTGTAAAAGGTTAGATCATTCTTTATCCCACCTTGTCGTTTTCCTCCCCCTCTTTTCCTCCCTCTTTTTTCTTCCATCCTTCACTCAAACTCTCTGTGAAAGTCCCCCCCTCCTCCCTGCCTTCCGCTTTTCTCGTCTACGTCTCCCAAACTGCCTGGAAATCTGAAGAATTTTGAGTCTTATAAAAATTTATTTAAGATATATATCATACTTTTTGGTATTACAACTCATCCATCACAGATCTCCAGTGTGCACTGCATGTGTGTGTATCCGTAGTTTAAACCTGTCTTATCTAATTCCTCATAAATCTTCAGGGTGTGTGTGTATGTGTCTGTCACTCTTAATGTGGGTGTATGTGTGCATCTATAGTTTAGGAGCTGTCATATCTCATCCATCATAGATCTCGGGAGTGCTTGTGTGCGTGGGTGACTGCACACAACTTTGTGTGTTTGTGTGTGCGTGTGAACGTATTGTCATACCAGAAAATGACCCTAATTTAGGAGCTGTCATGTCTCCTCCGTCGTAGATCTCCAGAGAGTCCCAGTTGTGCTCAGTCGCGAACGTCATCACTTGGATCTAAATAGCAAACAATAAAAAATAAACGCATTCTATAGTTTATTTGCATCTTGCAGAGTTGTTGACATTTATCTGTATCATTTTTAAGTTTACCTGAATCCCGGCTCCTTCACTGACATGTATCCTCCACAGACAGTTGAGACTGTTTGGGTAAGGTTCAGGATAGCCAGGAGACAGGATTGTACCACGACGTTCAGTTAAATTGCCACTGCAGGGAACTGGAATGAAGACATAAAACATATAATTCTTGGCAATGTTTATCAGCTAAATAGCTAACAGACAGGACAGGTTGCCTGAACATGCTGTGCATACTCAAGGACAATATGGTGCTCAAATTAACACTACAGGGGGGCAGAGGGATAAATCATGGCAACAGACATTATTCAGGGCATAAACTGAGGTGACAGTTTATGCTGTTTGCAAAAGGCTTGCTCATAGCAGAGATTTAACTCAAGCGTGCATTTAGTGTAGCAGAAACACGAGCTGTACATCAGGTGTAATCAGCTACATTTGTAGAAGGAGCAGCTGTTTTATTGAGAAACACTGCTGGGGCCAAATTTTCAAACAAACAAACATGGAATAACTATTTAGGTAAATGAACATATTATTGCTTCTTTTAAAAAAATGTTGGCCTTACTGTGAGTTCATGCTCCAGCACCTACACTGCAACCAGCCACAAGAGGGGGATGGAGATATTTCGGTTACATATTTTAGGGCTGCCGTGATGCTAACTGCGCCATGACTAATGAAAAACAGGTGTTTTATGTTAATCTTGCATCATATTAGCTAATGAAGGCTGACAGGTGGATTTCTGTTAAACAGTTCAAAAATCGACTTTCATAATAAAATTGTTTAAACCCTTAATACCACACTGTAAAATAAAATTAGTTGAGCTTACTTAAAAAAATATGGAAACAAAACATGTTTATTTTTTAGTGTGCAGTACTTGTTCTTAATGAACCATTTAAGTATCACTACTAGTTTAAAATCAATTATTTTAAGTGCTCAGAACTGAAATTCAAATATTAATTTAAGTTTGCAGGACTTAGGCTAAATCGTCTACTATGAGTGTGCGATACTTAATATTTTTAGTGAACTGTAAACATCAATAAGTTCATAGAACACAAAATATCATACGTAACTGCCTACCTTAAATGTCAAATAGTGCCCACTTAATTTTTTTTTAGTTATCATTTCACTGAAGGCCAACTAACTTGTGCAACCATTTGCATGAATGGCTGTTAGTGACCCACTGAACCAATAGTTGATATTTCATTAATGTCAGTATGCCATCCAACATTCATTGGCATTAAAAACAATAACATCGCCCCCCCATTGGCGGGAGCTCTGTAACTGAGACAGCAACTTCACTTGTGGTGTAATTTATTTAACCTTTATTTACCCTTTATTCAACCAGGAGAAAACCTCGTTGAGATGAAAAATCTCTTTTTCAAGAATGTCCTGAGCAAGTCGGCAGCAACGAACAGAGTGCATAAAGGTTTAGTGCACAAGACATTCTGGGAAAACTTTGCAGATTACAAAGAAACTTAAATTATTTGAGTACTGTTCACTTAAAACTAAAATGAGTTCTATCAATTCATACAAATAAATTTGAAATGGTTGTTTTGGATTTTTAAGTAAACACAACTTTATTTTTTTAAAACAAGTGAACTAAAGTAAATTGAGCCCTTTAGCTGTTGTGGCCAAGAAATACAAGTCAATTGTTTATAATAAGTTTTTAGAACAGGTCATAAAAAACAAGCTAATTCAACTAAATGTTTCTGAATGAATTTGATGTTACTGTTTACAGTGCAGAATTTATTTTTTCTCTGCATATTTCTTAATCTAATATTCTACAAGGGGCCGGATGGGAAGCCACGGGGTGTCAGATGTGGCCCTTGGGCCCCCAGATGATGATCACTACTGTATATAATTAATATGAATAGAGAAACAGCTGCCTGGGAGTAAAGCCAAGATATTTAGAGCGCCTCCTGCTGATTGACTACTGCAAAAGCCATAACACCACACCTCCTTCATGTCAACAAATAGCACATGGATAAAACCATAATGTTAAAAGAAGATGTCCAATTTTTTGTGAAAAGTTTTGTTTTAATTAGTTATTTGATGCAAACAAAGAGTGGATGTATCATTATGTTTGACAGCTCTGGGGACAAGTGCAACACACTGCATTGTTCTTTCCCAGATTAGGGCAAGAATGGTTAGAGAGATACAACAACAATTACAAAACAGTCAGTAAACTTCCATAAAGAGTCCACTCAAACCTGACACAAGAACTTGTAATGACCTGGGGGGTCTTTGAAGTTTTATCAGGAAGTTAAAAGAGTACTTTGGTCACTTTTGTACAATTAAAAGTGATGAAGTTGCTTAGTCAATACTGATACCCCGTCAGTGGTTAGAAATGATGTCAGAATCCTGACTGTGGCAGTGGTTGATTCAAAGAAAGGATTGATTCCTCACACCGGAGTTGCTTTTGTTAGTTCTTTTCATCATAACACATTCAAAGTCTGTCTTACCAATGCAGGTTGGTGTTGATGCATTCCACTGAGCGAGAGCACCAGGCACAGCCTGGCATCTAATGGCACTGGATCCTTTCAGCAAATAACCTGGGCTGCACTCAAAGCGAACAACAGAGCCAGCCGAGAACTCTGAACCGATCCGTCTGCCATACCGTGGCTCCGGCACTGAGCTGCACTGACTGTCACTGGTGCGAGGCACAGCTACAGCAATAAAAGAGAAAAACATGAAACAGGAAGAATAAGAAGAGAAATATAATACATACACGTAGGGTTGTTCCTGGAACTTGAATGTAATGCAGCTTTGCATTGTGCTTAGGCTTATGTGTGTGAAATACCTTGGTAGACGAAATGAAAGCCTCGTGCTGACTGGCCACTCTTAGCATTGAAGCGCAGCATAATCTGATTGGAAGTCGCCAATGGCAATGTCTCTCCTGTGACACACAGATACACATGTACATTTACACACATATAAATGATTAAGAATTCAAAATACATGTTCATGCAAAACTTTTTTCCTCTGCAGAAAACACACAACCTTTTTGTTCCTTTGGACCAGAGACTGAAACTCTGACCATAACAGACATGGAGCTCTGTACACACACACACACACACCCCCCCATACCAACATGCACGCACACACATCTCCACAGCCTGTCTGCTCCACTGACACTCATAACCATACATTTAACTGTGCTAGTTTACATTCATATCTCAGCACTTAGCGGGGTTTCTCATTCATTTTCGCCTCAGGCTACGATGCGGTCCTCACAATAACGAGAATGCACAAACAAACACACATACACGACTTTACAGCCACACACAGATTTATATGCACAGGCTACACAAGCAAACCCAGTAACAGTGATAAATGAGAATAACATGGTCTGGTGTGGCTGACATTTAGAACCATCATTAGCTGCGTCGGGATGTGTGTGCGAATGCGTAAAGTTTGCAATGTGAGTTTGTGTGCTAATATGTTTGTGTGTCAGGATAATCAGTCAGATAGCTGGAACAATGTGCTACAAAGCTGTCTGCCAGTGTGTGTATTAGTGCAGCATGGTAATGATGCGGCTAACATTATTGTGTAAAGCCTAGTGTGTTTTATTTTGTGCTACCAGTTTAAGAGTAATCAGCTTAAATAATAAACCATAATTTTTACCTCAAATAAACACATCTCTTGTCTTTGAGATAAGATCATATTGCTCTTTTGGGGGAAAAATATATATGATGTTTGGTTATATTTAGATAAGAATATCATAACCTCCTAGATAAGGAGGCCTATCTAGGCATCATTTTGCCTAGATAGGCAAAATGATGAACAAATCAAAGAAAAGTTAAAAAAAGGAGAAAAGCGCAGTTAAAATCTTCCTGCAGAAACAGAAAGGAATACCCCAGAGAACTACCATATCTGTCTCAAGATGTATTTGTTCTGTTTTGATCAATGCTTTCATTTAAAAACCATGCTATTCTTAATTGCATAGGCAACCAACTGAATAAACACTACAGAGGAAATATTTAAAAAGCCCTGACTTCTATAGAAAAGAAACTAAATGCTTATTCCTGTGGGATTGCCCTGCAGCATCCCCCCCGGTCATTACACTCAACAGAAGAACATGAAACTCTGAGGCAATGCAGGCACATTTGTCTTATAACTGAGTTAATCAATATTTCTTCATATTTCTCTCTGCTTACTAAGTCATCTGCACTGATTTTGCCTCATGTTACCATCTCCATCCATGCAGGGTGTGCAGTGACTTAAAGTTGCCAAGCTGGGATGGCTCAAAGTTGGAGAAGAAGGGAAACCCAGGGAGGATTGTGTTAAGGAGTATCAGCTCTACTTTATATTGTACAGCCCCAGTGAGACACTTTCCACTGCTGATTTCCTCTTGTAAAGATAACCCATAATGGATTTTCACCAAATACATCACTGTCAAATAAATTGTGATAACGACTAGTGGTGCCGTGTTCTACAGCCCCCAAGAGCTGCTTCCTTACGGATGATTTCATTATTTTATCTTCTTCAAAGATGTGCTCAGGAGCACAGAAAAAGGAAAACTGGGGTAAACTTTTAAAACATCGGAACTTAATCTCATGCTGAGGCAAAATTTGTGAAGCATCAAACAAGTTTTTTTATGAAGAAGTGCTGTTTTTAACTTTATTACCTGTCTAATGTAGACTCACCTGAATGCGACCCAGCCAGGGAGCTGAGCAACCGAGCGTTCTCATTGGCTCCATCGAACAGCTCCACTGAGTCGTTCATTGCTGTCTGGAAAACAGCAAACTGACCAAACACCACTGAGGAAAAGGAAAGGAAGTAGAAACATGAATTATGGAGATTATCCATTAAGTTGAATTAAACATGTGCTATAAGGACAACTTGTGTGCTTATGTCTGTACTCACCAAACTGTGGGGACACGGTGATGTAGTAGGAGCAGGTCTGCCTTGTGGTGTAGTTCAAAGGATAGTTCGGGGACAAGACGACTCCTTCAGATCCTCCATACTGTCCTCCGCATGGAGCTATAGAAAAGAAAATTTCATTACTCTCTTTTTAATTAAAAAAAGTCCTCAAACAAAAATCCCACCTCCACAGACTACTTAAGGGCACATAAGCAGAAAAAATACAATATTAAGTTTCAGATGTGCACAGACAACCATAGTGTGCACCAGAAACTATCCTTTGAGCACGAGAAAGTTCCCCTGTGCTCACGTTAAAATATTGCCTGTGCACTCCAAAGTTTCTTGCAATCATTAGGAAGTATTGCGTGTGCACCACAGACTCTGCCATTCTGTCTCACAGGATGAGCTCAATGGCCTTTTGCCTTCTCTGTGAGCTGCAGATATCTAAAGTTTCATTCGCACATGGAGCACTTTCTCATGAGAATGAAAACTTTCTCTTGTGAGCATGGGTTACTTTCTGGTGCACCAGAATCTTTTAGTTTCTGTCCCTGTAGTGGCTTCATACATTTTACATATTCCGCACACAAGCAGATTTATACAGCATATTATATACACTGCTTCTGTCTTTTATACAATGTATAATTCCCCAAGACAGAGTACAGGAGATAGTAGAGACTTTTGTCTATCAAACAGACCCACCAGTCTGAAAAGACCTTACTAAAAAACATGTGCCTTAAAATCAGCAAAGTGCAGTCCTCTTCTTTATACATACACATTTGCAGAAGGCTTGTGCTCTTAATAATGTTCCCACAGCTTTCAATGGCCATGTGTGGGACATTATTCACCTTTAAAGAGCAGGTGCAGCTTTGTGCAGATGTTTTTAAAAGAGGGTTGCAATAGGAAAGGAGTGTTTTTAATAACCTTTCAATGTATTCTACAGAAACCTCAGCAGACAAAGCAGAAACATTCTTTCAAGACGTGCAGGGGAGCTGCAGTGATTACTTTCAACATAAAAATGGAGAGTAAAAATCAGCTTTTAGCTAAATAAAGAGGTTGCAGTAAATGAACAGTATTTGAAAATATAATAATAGCAAACAAAGAGGGCACTCTGAGTTACAGCCCTATATTTATTGAGTTTGAACTCAAACCTGGCGCCAACTGAGTCACTGGAGCACTTTGGTGATTACAATTTTTTTTGACTATTTTAAATGTACATTCATCTGCAGGTGCCTGGAAATGTTAAGAGCCATCTGTTCAACGACTAAAGAGATTTACAAATACTGAAAAGGCAAGATAGCGCGTGTAGACTGTATCCAATTTTAATTAATATCCTTTTAATACTAAAATCTTAATGGGGCATTAATATTCAACCTATTACAGGAAACGACATGGTATTTGTTAGAAATTCTGTGTCACATGGCTTTTGAACAGCTTTACAGACTCAGTAAAGTATTTTGCTATTGTTTAATGACATGTCTATCATGGGTTTAAGCAATTTTATTTCAAAGCTGGGATATTTCTTGGAAATAAGAATAAAAACATTGTTGTGTTGAAGCACAAAGATCCTGCACATGCATGACCTTGGCGTTTTGTAAGCTTTCTGGGCTTAAAGACTTTCAGGACTGATCAGCACTGTTTTGCATTGCTCCTCACAGTGAACATGTAAAAAACAGTTTAGTTCACTCCTGTTTGTGATCAGGCTTTTGCCCATGTCAATAGCATGCTCATTTCACAGAATACAAACACAATATTTGGAAAAGCTAATCACATGAAATGTGCTTAGATATCAAGAGTTAACTCATACATGATAATTGATGACTGATAAATTTAAATGTGTTCGAGAAGATTTGGGATATTATTGATGTGTAAAGTGAAAATAGATCTGTATTTAGGTTTGTTGTATGAGAGGTCACTGTGTTATGAACCCCCAGGTCAAATTTCAGTCAAATAAAACATCTCAAAGTTTTTAAAATTAAGCTTCAAAATCTTTAAAGACTTAAAACTGTAATTGTACACTGCCATGAATGTGAGTTTGAATGCTTTTCCACAAATTTCACCAAACTGATTGTCAACCTTTCTATTGACCCTGATTATTATAAATGGAAAGAAGAAATGTTTGTACAGATACAGCCCAGTATCACTTTTTTTAACACAAGTATGCTGATGCTGAAATGAACCAGTGACTATACAGTTTAAGTATAGGTATTGAAATTATATTTATAGGAAATCCTAGATGTAATCCTTCAGTCTAAGGGCTGAAACTTGTTAAAATGGCTCATAAATTTAATATAAGTCAATTAAAGTCTTCCATTATGGTGCCATTACATAAATACTCTATTAAATCTACAATATCTAGCCAGTTACATTAGCAACATGGCTTCGTATGTTTTTGTGGTGATTGTATGACAAAAATGAGAAAATATAGAAAAGGCCAGTAGTACATCTTATTGTAGTATGCAAATCAAGCTTCCTATGAGCATTTTTAGAATAGAACAAAGGGAAAAGGACTTGATTTGACATAATAAAGCAGCTGAAAATGAAAGGTCTTATGTTTTTAAGTTTAATGACCTAGAGTAGCCATACTACAGTCCTGAAGTACATTTTTACAAGTTTTGTGCTCCAGTAAAAACTATAAAGTAGAACAGCCTACATTTAGATTTTGAAAAACAAACAAACAAACATGGCATTATCGCCAGTTTCAGTATACTTATGACATTCTTTAAGTAAGGTTTTGATGCACTAATGCACTCATGAGCACTAAGCTGACAAAATATAGCTCACTAAAGTTGAATTATATTGATTTTAATAAATTGCCAGAGTTTCAAAAGAAGAGCACATGTGATTAAAATCAAATATAAATCAAAATAAGAAAAACAAATCACAACCTTGTTTGGTAAATTTAAAACAGTAACAAGATTTAAGCCCTGATAGTAGTCTAAGACTTTCTAAAAGCCTTAATTTTGGCTAAATTGTTTTATCAGGTTTTAATCCTTTCTAAGACTCCCCAGACACCCTTAAAATAGTTTATATCCTGCACCAGCCTTTCCCAAACTTCAATGCACCGCATCCCAATTTTTGAAAAGGACCAAATGTTTTCCTTTACCTTTATTTTCCCTGTATTTAAACTTCTTGGAATTAAAAAATATCTAATTTTACATGTCAAGTATTTTAAGATCATTCAAGAATTGATATCAAATTTCAAAATGAAGTTTTTTTTTTTTTTTTATGAAGTAAAAGGCCCTTTGTGGCCCACCCACACTCACCTCAGGGCCCATCAATGGACCCAGTCCACAATTTGGGAAGTACTATTCTGCTCAAAGAAACCTGGGACAATGCAGTTATGAGGCAGTTATAAGGTTGACTATAGCATGTAGATTTCAATGTGATCATTCTCAAATCAGCTTTACATTTTATTTTCATCCTAAATTATGTGTGAGGTGCAGCAGAAATAGACTTGACATTTATCCCAAAAAAACAACATGTCATTGGTGCTAAGTTGCTGCTCTAATTGTTAACATGCATGCAGAAAAGAAAGGTCAAAAGTTCCATGATGCACAGCCCAGACAGTCAGTGAGTCACAGGTTTCATCTCCAGCTGCTGTTGTCTGTAGATCAAACTGTGGTTGGACTGTGGAGTTTCCTGCCGTGAATGTGTGCATCTGTGCGAGGGTGATCATCACACTTCTAAAAGGAGAGCTTGGCTCACAGACAAACTCCCCTGAATACATAAAAGCTGAAATAAATAAATAAGTGAGGCCCACATAGATCAGCATACATTATCCTAGTGATGCTCTGTCATGCCTGCACTGATGCCAACTTCACATATTGCTTGTTTCCTGAAAAAAACTATATATATGATAAGCTGGATTGAGTTTAGGTGACTGAACTGGCAAGCTAACCACTTTTCTCTGTTTGACCATAAAATATTCATTGGTTGTCTTGTTTGTACACTAGGATCATTGTTTTTCTGCAGCGTCCTGAAACTGGAACAGCACTGTTCACCCATCCAGTTCACTTCAATACAGCTCACAGGGTACAAAGCCAAAACAAAACAAAATGTAGTAATACTCACAGACTGCACTGTAGCTACTGTATAACTATGATAAAAACATAACAAGCAAACCCTTCTGGCAACAATACCCAAACAGTTTTACTCGCTTTGTTGCTTCAGTCATTTAAAAACATCATGTTGAAATGAAGCATTCAGATTTTAATCTTGCTTCTCTTCTTAGTTTTCTTCTCTTCCTGCTGCTGGGAGCACTGCCCACTGTGCTCAAAGCTGGTGAGCAGATCACCACTTTCATCTGTTATTCTTATGCATCTCTCTACTTTTGGCTGAAGAGATGTTTAGTTTAGCAGAAAATGCATGTTGTCCCCAAATATCACTTGGACCCCTGTGGCTGTAAGGCATTGTTATATAATGTTAGGAGAGTATTGCTTTTGATCTTAATGTGCTTGTGTGTGTGAGAAAATAATGTCCAGAAAGAAACCTAACAGCATGAAAGAACATATCTCCATATGGCAACATATTCTCAAAAATCCAATCATCCATACACATGGACAGAAATTTTGATACTTTATTTATACATTGTGCACTGGGAACACACTTGCCTGAAATTTCTCAGTGCTTCAGAACGCAAGTCAAGAGAAATGTAATTCAAGTGCTCCCTCAACTGATAACACCACTCCACCAGAATCCCTTTAGTAGGACCTGACGATGCTGTGTGACAGTAGCAGATATATGTATGGTTTACAGGGGGTTTAATTACAGATGCACAGCCTTTGAATATTAGGACTAATACAGATGTTTGAAATAACAATTTAAAGACCATGAATCTGTATTTTGTTTTTTTGTATGGCAGGTCACTGTTTTATGAACCCAACATCAAATTTCAGTCAAATAAAACATCTCCAAGTTTGTAAAATTTAGCTTCAAACTCATGATAAATGAGGTAGTAAAGTCTGCTCCAGGAGAAACACAATCCTCTCAAATTAAAAAAAATGCTACAATCTGAATGTTGACCTCATGAGCAGAGTGCAGCAGTGTGTCTCTGTGCCAGAGAAGAGACAAAGTCTGTTTTCTGGCTGTGACATGCGCAGCTGTGACATTAACCTTACTTTGGTTAGGGTTAGGGTGGTCTAATAAATTTGTTAAGCACTGTAGATCTCAGTGTTTTCACATATTTACAGCAACCATATTCCAGCATACCCAGTGTGTCAGACAAAAACTGTGGATTTCACTTTACATGGTCTTCAACTAATGGTCGATGCCTTTCCCTTACTTTTTTCAGTGTTAAGAATCCAATAATGCAAACATTTTGTCATTTTGATTTCTACCCAGTAAAAAATCCCTTATTTGATCTGATATGACACAAGTGATAAACACTGGCAGCTAAGGGTGTTATGAGACTCTTATCTCACTAGATGAAATCTAAAACTTTTATTTTTAATTTTGGAACAAAATGAGTGGAAAATTTGTCTTGAGTACAGCTGAAAGTCACAAATAAAAAGCAATTCATGTCTATTCAGAAATCATCTTGTACCGAATAGGCTATAAGTGCTACAGTATTGTCTAATTCTAATTCAAACTAGCATTTAAACAAAATCTTTCACTTTACTGGTCTTAATTTACTACACTAGGCACTCATGCTACAGTTACAATAAAAACAAAAGCATCTAGGCTATGTTTAAGTACTTTTAAAACCATTTAAAACAGACTGAAATATTCAAAGCTCCATCAGCTTTTTCTCATCTTCTTTAGAGACAATCATATGTCAAAGAGTCTAAAAATGTTTTTGTTTTTCCTGAAATAGATTACTTTATAGTTTTGCCGTCATTTTTTCTCATGTGAGCTTTGAAAGTGCTGGAAACGGCAAACACATGAGCCTATGTGTTTGTGAGCATGTGTGTCTCTGCTCTGCCTGCTGCCAGACAGCAAAAGAAAGTATAAAAAGCCCACAGGTTAACATACCAACTGGTTATGCCTGCAAAAGTGTATTTATTTTAATATTTTGGTTTTGGGAAATTTTGTGAGACTAAATTTGTTGTGAATGAAAGCATAAAACATGCAATCTTTTAAGGGGCATTCTTCAGCCTTCAATCTATCAGATATGATGAATTATGTTTGACTTGCAGTATGTAATCCTAATATAACCCTGTGATTCCATTCAATTTAATTTTCTAAGGTTTTTACTTTATGTCTGATTCTATAATCGTGAGTATCTTAAAAGAAGCAATGCCTTTGATTGACAATTAGAAGATTGTGGACTGCTGAAAATAACACCAACACTGTCCTGGAACAGCACAAATGTATTATGGTACTATGTAGTAGTAGTGAATATGAAATAGTGGTAGAAACTTGAAAGTAATCTAGAAAAGTGCTTCAGTGTAGTGGTACATAATTTTTATACCTGAGATGGCAGATCTGCTGCACTTTCTTTCATCTTGGAAAAAAAGCAGCGGGATGAAAACGTCAGTGAATGAATTTATGTGACGCTGAGCTGGAGCACAGTGTGGGATCTCCTGTATCAGCATACTGTGATTTCAAAAGGCCTATTAATCCCTACTACCACTGCATGACCCACAGGAAGCAGCCCCACCAGTAGCTTGATCCATCTTGAGCACCCCCATGGGAGTCACAGATGTAATGTGAGAACAGCATGTGGGCGTGTGCACACTTATACTGCAGGTTAGGCCAGCAGAGGTCAATGAAATTAGTGTCAGTGTCTGTAAATGTGCATGTGTGGAAAACAGCAGCAGCAAGCACATCTGTTGACGGCAGCACGCACATACACACACACATGGTATTTACTTATCTCCTACCGCTCTCACCTCTCCTAGCCTCCTCTGCACTTGTCTTGTTTTGGTGTCTAGGGTGCAAAAACCTTTCTGGCTTGCTCCCAATGTCCACCCACAACATCTCCTGTGATCCCAAACAGACTTTAACCATCATCACCTCTGGGCACGATGAAAATGTGAGAGCAGGAGCGGGTGCAAAGGTTGAATATGCTGCATGATAAATGGGACAGCACTTGGGATTAACATGATGCATGAGTCTCAGAGTCACAGGCCTGCTGGTGGCCACTAAAATGTGAAGATTGTGAGGATATGTAATTCAGTTATAGCAGCTTAAATTACAGTATATATATTTATTTTTTAATTCCACTTTTTTGCATTCAAACCAGTTTCATGTCATTTGGTATTATTTACTGTCTTAAACCAAGGGTAACTGACTTCTGTTTTGGGTATATACCTGATTTAAGAAGACTGAAGATTTAAGCATTAACTTAACCATGTACAAAGAAACTTTTTGTGGAAAAAGGAAAAAAGGGAACAGTAAAAGCTAAATGTTTGAAAACACATGGGTCAGATGACTTTTGACTTGCCAGCTGAGCTGTCTGTGAGTTTTTTAAAGTGAAATGAGACATTTAGGAGCAGTAATGGACTTATTTTACATCACTGTGGCTGCAGAAAGATGCTGTCATGGCTTCAAAAGTGGCAATAAATCTTGGTAATAATTGCACTTTAAAATATTGGTAATACACCCAATGAAGACGATGAAGTGCTTGAAGACGTTGGCATATTGACAGTTTCTGGGTGAAGTCTCCTTTGAGAACACCCACAGATGATTCAACTTGCTAAATATAAAAGGACATTTAAAACATCTTCTAATTTTATAATTTGAATGTTCTGCCAAATTTGGGAGAAAAAAAATGAGATTGAGTTGAGAGGTTTTTTTTTATTTGCTGAGAAAATGATAATGATCTCCTTGCTAAAACCTCAGCCCACCACATTAACACAAATAAACCAGAGTTTCAGACATCTATACTATGTTACTCCGAAAAGAGGACAACTTTTTGGTCTCTTATAAATACATTCATTTTCAACGTAATTAATTCTATGAAGAATAACATTTGTATATTTTTGAATGTGTGTATACATGCACAATGTACATACAGATACTACTGCATTTTATTTATCTGTGTTTTATACATGATCAAACGTGCTTTTTTGCAAACAGATATTTTGCAGCATTTTATTTTCTTTCTTGTCCTTATGTAAATAAAAACAGTATGGGCCTTCTCTGAGCATCAGCTGTGTCCTGAGTCCATTGCTGTTCACCTTAATGACCCAGGATTGCTGTGCCAAGTTTACTTCAAACCCCCTTGTGAAGAAGGCGGATGACACAACAGTGGTGCCTCATCTGAGAAAACAACGCCCTGGCCTACAGAGAGGAGGTGAACCGGCTGGTTGACTGGTGCAGCATTAAAAACCTGATCCTGAGTGTTGACAAAACTAAGGAGATCATCCTCATCTTCAGGAGGAGCCAGCACAGCCACACACTGCCCAGCAATAACAACACTGCTGTGGAGGTCGTCAGTAGCACCAAGTTCCTGGGGGTGCAGATAACGGAGAAGTCTGACCTGGTCGTTTCACACCACAGCTCTTGTAAAGAGAGCTCAGCAGTGCAAGGGTTTTCTGCACAGGAAGGAGAGTACACCTCCCCCTCCCATCCTCACCACTTCCTACAGAGGTACTACAGCAGCTATCCCTAAATGGCGGCCCGCGGGCCACTTCCGTCCCGCCACAGGTGTCATCTGGCCCGCAAGACATTTGGGGAAAAAAATGGAAACTTAAAAAAATATATTAATTTTTCATTTCATTTTTTTGGTGTTTCAAATACAAATTTTCACTCATTCATCATGATCTTTCTATAATTATAGCGAGGAAAGGTCGTAATACTATGCAACAATTGAGGTAAATATGGTACGGTGAACGCTCTTTAGAGCAGGGAGGAACATCGTAAAAAGACGCACAGCAGACTGCTTCATCACCTCAACTCTGCAAACATGCTGCCCAAAAAGAGGTTGATACAGACTGCATGATTTTTAAGACTGAAGGAGAAGTATTTTTTGTTTTATCTAATATTGATTATTTTGTTGAAGATGAAGAATTTAACCAACATGCGCAGCTGCACGAACTCTCATTGAGTCCAGCCCTTCCCACACCTCTGACTAGTTTTCTGCATCTCAGACTTTAACAGTGTCAGAGGTTTTTGCCTTGTAAAACCAAACTTCTATCCCTGTGGGGGATTAAAACAGCTGCTCTCAGGATAGCAAACACTTTCCTTGCGTAATAGGCCATCAGCCCCAAATGCATACATTGTATCTCACTTTGGTGATTCAGTTCAATGTCAGCCTGATTAAATCCCTCATTATAAAGAATCTGTAATGCAAAACTAAGAATCATCTACATTTATTTACATACAATTCAATTTTATGTCAACAAGACGTGCAATTATGGTCTTGATCATTAACGTTTAAACAGGACAGTTTATAAATCCTATGTGTATTTAACTCCAGGTCTCGTCAAAAAATGGTAAAAATTACTCTCATAATGATAAAACAAATAGTTTATAACTGAAAATGTATTCCTAACCTGGACATAGGCTGTCCTATGGCATAAGAGATCGGCATTTTTGGTCTTGGTGCAGCACTCACAGACAAAATTACGCACGGAGATGCGCCACTTCATGACGCGCGCAGGGAAGTCAGAGGGACTCAGAGAGAACGGACATGCATAAGAACAACTTGTGGCTCAGGCATGCGCTTTTAGGTCAAGTTTTCACTCGGTAGGTGAGGGTTTATAGCTCTTTGAGCAGTAATAGCACAGCAGTCAGGGAAACATCTCAGCAGGATCCTTCTCTCACTCTCTTTCTGGACTCTGCTCTGATCCTAAGTCTGGTGAAATAATCTCAGGGTCAGATCAGATATTGTGGACAACAGGTTGCCATTTTAAAGCCATAAACAGTCATGCTGAATAAATGTTTATAATGAATATTCCAATCTTGTAAATTTAGCATCAGCGGGTCTTAAAAACATTAAAAACGTGAATAATGTGCTTTACTATTTTTTCAGTTTTTCTGTAAATCAGTCAATTTGAAAATTCATGGATAACAATAATAATTATATTTTAGCATTAAAAATATCATTTGGGTTAAAGAGCTTCTACATATTTGTGTATTAACCATTGCAGAAACATAAAAAATGATTTTGGTAATTATCAATGCTGTTAATTTAGGGCAGGACAAACTAATTGGGGAACACTGCACTACAGAGAGCATATTAACCAGGTGCATCTCTGTCTGGTTTGATGGCTGTAGTGCTTCAGACAGGAAGTCCCTTCAGAGAGTAGTAAGGACAGCAGGGAAGATCACTGAGACTTCTCCTCCTCTCACTCAGGACTAAGCACACAAATGTTGCCTGATCTTAGCACACAACATCAACAGACTCGATCCATCCCCACCATGGACTCTTCTCGCTACTAACCTCTGGAAAGAGGTTCAGTAACATCTAGAGCAGAACAGCCAGATTTTTCAACAGCTTCTTCCCCAGGGCCATCAGACGTTGAACTCTCAGTAACCCTGCATTCGGCTGTTTCTCTGGACACTTTACATAAGATTCTGCTGTGCAATATGTTTTTATGTGAGACTGTAAGAAATAACATTTTAGATACATATTTGATTCTATTATTTTTTTGATTTTTAATATTCAGGGCATTTTTTTGCAACTGTGAGCCTATAACTAAATTTAAATCCACTGTACACTCTCTAGTGTATATGCTGAATGACAATAAAGTCTGTCTATGTCTAAGTCAGTCATTTTGAGTCTTGCGACCAAAGATAGCCTGGGATACATTTCTGACAGTGGGAGAAATATAGGATGACCATCTCAAAATGTGACTGCAGCCTTTGTTGACTAACCAACCAACCAACAGAGACGTAGCAAGAAATGGCATAACAATAAACTCGATACTGGCACAAACAAACTAGTTAGCATTAGAATGGAGACAACGCCAATAGCAGACATTTGTGGGATTCCAACAATGAGGAAAATGTTGATCTCAGATATTTTTCTAACAGTTACCACAGCATTGTTGTTGCTTTGCAACATTATTTATACTATTAAACTAGGAGTGGGAATCGCTAGTTGCCCCACGATACAATATTATCCTGATACTTGGGTCACAATTCGATATTATTGCGATTTTAAAACATTTTGCAATACACTGAGTATTGTGATACCATGTATTAAGATATATTACAATCTATACAGTTTTTTCAACTGTTTAGCTGGTTTAGCATTAGTCTTGCCCTCATGTTTGTCATATTTCCACAGTATTTTATTTTCATGTAGCACTTCTTGCAACCTCATGTGTCATGTCCACCTCATTTGTGCCCTGCTTGCATTCCTAATATCCTTCCCCTGGTGCTGCCATGTTTGTTGTACTAACTTTCTCCTACTCGATGACCGTCACCTCTGCCGACCTCACTGGACAAACAATTGTCCAAACAATGGATTTTATTTTTCCATTGTCATAGACTTTAGTTCATATTACCAACTAATTTGAAAAAAAATACATATTATGATATATCACCAAACAAAGTATCGCGATACTATGCTGTATCCATTTTTTTCTCCCACCCCTTATTATTAATATTTTTTATTGATATTCTACATTACCACGGTACTGGCGATGCTGATGAATGACACGCACTGATGTGGTGCACACAAATGATGTTTATTTCTAGCATATCGGCGTACATTGAAGCCTATGATTCAGCAGCTTTTAGTGGGAGCTGTCATTGTACGGTCTGCAAACATCAAACTAAATGTATGAAATTCATGTCTCACAGTGTAGCAAGACAGTAACTTATAAGATTACTAAAAATCACAGTCTGTAGTAGACCTTAAGTGGTGGAAGGTGATTCGAGGTGTACAGTGTCATGAAAAAATATTTACCCCTTTCTGATTTTTTTTGTATATTTATCACACTTAAATGTTTCCGATCATCAAACGAATTTTTATTTTTCACGAAAACAAACCAAGTAAACACAAATGCAGTGGAAAAAATTCCAAACCTATCTAGCCCTATGTGATAAAGTAATTGCCCCCTGAACCTAATAACTGGTTGTGCCACCCTTGGCAGCAATAACTGAAATGAAGCATTTGAGATGACTCTTGATAAGTCTTTCCATCGCTGTGGAGGACTTTTGGCCCACTCTTCTTCACAGAATTGTTTTAACTCAGCCATATTGGGGTTTTTTTTCAGCAGGAACTGCCCGTTTAAGGTCACACCACAGCATCTCAATTGGATTTAAGTCCAGACTTTGACTTGGCCACTCCAAAACCTTAATTTTGTTTATTTGAGCCATTCAGAGGTGGACTTGTTGGTATGTTTTGGGTTGTTTTCCTGCTGCATAACCAAAGAGCGCTTGAGTTTAAGGGCATGAACTGATGGCCGGACGTTGGCCTTCAGGATTTTCTGGTAGACAGCAGAATTCATTGTTCCATCAATCACAGCAAGTGGTCCAGGTCCTGAAGCAGCAAAGCAGCCCCACACCATCACACTGCCACCACCACGTTTGACTGTTGGCATGATGTTCTTTTTATCAAATGCTGTGTTATTTTTATGCCAGATGTAATGGGCCGCACACCTTCCAAAAAGTTCAACTTTTGTCTCGTCAGTCCACAGAAAAATTATCAAAAGTCTTGGAGATCATCAAGATGTTTTTTGGAAAATGTGAGATGAGCCTTTGTGCTTTTTTTGTCTGCAGTGGTTTTGACCTTGGAACTCTCCCATGATGCCATTTTTGCCCAGCGTCTTTCTTATGGTTGAGTCATGAACTCTGACCTTAACTGAGGCCAGTGAGGCCTGCAGTTCTTTGGATGTGGTTCTGGGTTCTTTTGGGACCTCCCGGATGAGTCTTCATTGCACTCTTGAAGGCATTTGGTTGGCCGACCACACCTGGGAAGGTTCACCACTGTTCCCAGTTTTCTCCATTTGTGGATAATGGCTCTGACTGTGGTTCACTGGAGTCCCAAAGCCTTGAAAATGGCTTTGTAACCTTTTCCAGACTGATAGATTTCAATCACTTTATCACACTGTCCCAGAGAGGGTTGGATTTATTTTCTCTTTTAAATAAAATCATGACTTAGAAACTGCATTTTGTATTTACTTGGGTTGTATTTACTTGGGTTGTGAGATATTAAAATTGGTTTGATGATCCAAAACATTTAAGTGTGATAAATCAGAAAGGCGGCAAGTACTTTTTCACTGCACTGTATCTGTTCACATTTTTCAATAGATGACACACAATCACTCCACAAACTGGGGTCCAGGGCCCAAAGAGGATGTTTGAAGTGCCTTAATTAAACATAGGTGTATTTTCAGCATAACAGAGCAGTGTGCACCGTCTGCTGACACAAAGCTTTTTTCATAGCAGATTTAAGTTTTTATACTTATATGGACCTAACTCCAGCCAGGACTTTAAACATCCCTTTCATAGTGCTTCTGAACAGACAGAACAGGACACTGTTTGAGAAAAACTGTTATGAATTTAAGTTGAATTTCACTGAGGTATTCTCACAACATCAGAAACAGTCAAAAATTTGCTGTGAGCAGTTCTAAACACAAAGTATAACTTCTTTTATTATCTAAAAGCTTTAGGCAGACTAACAGGATCTCTGTTTTTTAATCTTCTGCAAGCTCAATATCAAATTAAGGTCATTTATTCCCTTTTCTACTGTGCTGAATTACTTCACTATACTCTCTATCGCATGTGAAACTGACACTGGACAGTCTGCATTAATACATTTGGGAAATCTAGTTAGTGGAATACGTGTGTGAGTGACAATTTTGCATGAGATTAATCATAAATAAACCCAGCTCTCTGTTACATGAGAGCATGTGGGTGCGTGTGTTTCTGCATGTGTTTATTAAACAGAAGGCACAGGAGGAAAGCTTGGAAACAAACAGAAACAAAAGCCTTACATCTCTCAGCCCTCATTAAAAAAGTATGCTCTGAATTCTAACAGTGCAGAAGACGTGCTGCTATGTCATCCGTGTGTGCGGTCAGTCAATGTATGTCTAATTCTCTTCCAAATATCAGGAACATACTGTGCTATAGACTTTCAGGTTTTAGTTGTTTTCTGCATCTTAAAGAGAACCTGCAAGCTTTGCATCTAACCACTCCATATTCTGAAACAAACCCACTTCTTGGTGGTAGTGCCAGTTAATTTGCTTTAAAACAGCGTGAGTGCTTGGAATAAAAATGAAAACTGCATCAGGTGGAAAATAAGAAAGACACCTGGGCTGCACACAAACATGCTTTGCACCTGGCATATGATAAGGCCCAATATGTAATCGCCCAATGCTCATTATCATGCTGCTTTTATATGTCCTCACAGTGCTGAATGACACACAACACTTCCTGTTCCTGTACATGGGAACTGCACAAGGACATTCCATGGACAATTAGACTCATGAATCTTAAAGTGACAGTGCTGCTCATGTTCATGCTTTTCATCACAGCAGGGTGAGGAACATTCAACAGGCACTCCTACAACTAGTTCAATCAGTAAAACAACCCTTTAGTCTGGTTATGGGTTTGTGTTTCTTGTTTAACAGTCTGCTGTTATTCAAATGTTTTGACCTATCAGAAATTAATCCAACTCGTCTGGAACAGCTGACTGGGCTAGGATCTGCCATCATTCCCCTCAGTAGGCGATCAAGCTGAAATGTGGCCTGGCTTCAAAATCAGCCCTCGAGCTCCAAAAGAAGCCATAAACAGCCTTGATTTGCACAGTTTATGCCCTGCCTAAAACAGATAATAACATGTCTATAGCATGTCTGACTTCAATACAGAAAAATACAGACTATCTCTCCAGCTTTTATAATGTTTCTCACTCTCTTGGATGATTTCAGACATCCCCTTGAGGGTTATTCCCTCAAGCAAAGTCTTCAGCATTTCACTCTTGTGGAAACTGTGCATAAAGGGCTCAAAAAGTCCACCAAAGAGGCCTGAAGCACTTTCTGATTTTCACTGTGGTACAGCCCTGAGCCCCTGCAGACTTATCAGGAACATATGTCAAAGTCTATGAGCCTGAGAGTGTGGACAGTAAGACTGGCCGGTATTCTTGGCTAAGAACTTTAGATCAGTAAAACCAATTTTACAAGCTAAGAATGATAAATACAGCAAAACTTGGTTTGGGTTTTACTCCTTTTCTAGACAGTGGCTGTACTACCACCCACTCGCCTCCCCCCTCCTCTCCACTCCTATCCTTCACTACTTTCTTCTTGTTTCCTAAAGCACCACAGTAATCACCCGCTTTCTCTCCACTCCCACTGATCCTGTGCACTGTTATTGATTGATATTTTTTGGATTGATTCTTGTTGTGCTGCTGAATTCAAACCCTCAGGTCTAGAGGTCCTGTCTTGATCTACCCACAATTCCCCAGTGGTGCTGCCCTAGGCTCAGGTGTCAGCCTTATCAAACCTTCACACACATCTGCTTTGATCACTCACACCCTCTGACACACACACAAATACACACATGCAAAAACTAAAAAAAAAAAAACTAAAAAAAATAAAAAAAAACCTGCAATGCAAGTCACTCTGTTTCCCTCACACATCCATGCGCTTTGATCATCCACACACACAGGCGAGAACACACACGTACACAACACTTCTGTAGTCTAACCTCTCACTGTCTGCCTCTCTTTTTCCCTTTGCTCTCACACACACAGACACGCACAGCAGAGCTGGTGGTTGGTAGTGGGAGTACAGGAAAATATTTCTAAAACATCCTAAACTTTCAAAGAAGAGTTGCAGTCTTTTCAGGAGTTTTTTAAACATTAAAACATTTTATCTGAGTTATACTTTAAAGCCCGTGAATTCATGGCAACAAGCACAGGAGTAAACACAGACTGCTGAGTGAATTCTTCACATACACTAGAGCAGGGGACATCATGTACATTTGCACAAGGGCCAGATTGAGTCTTGACAGAGACTCTCGGGCCGGACTTATGAATAAACAAAAATTAAATAAATATTTTGGTTGGATTAATATATTATTGTATTAGTATTCATATTTCTTTAAAAACTCAGGAAATTTTAAAGCATTGCCAGTGAGATCTATCCCTACTATCTATAATGCAGTGGTCACAAGGAGACAGGCCTGCCCACAGAATTTGCTGGACCCCTGAAATTCCCAGAGAATGTGCTGTGAAAATCCCAGAGAACATACCCCTCCTGGGATTTAGAACCAACATTAACTCATTTTTGACACTTTTTAACCCCTTTTCACTACTTCATTCAGCCATTTCTGACACATTTTTGTCACTTTCAAACCAATTTTTGCCACTATTGCCCATTTTACCACTCTCCAACACTTTTTTGCAGCTTTCCTACCAGTTAATGCTAGGGATGTTCCGATGCTATTTTATCCTTCTCGATATGATTCCCATACCAAGGTGTTGGGTATCAGCCAAGACCGAGTACTGATCCGATATCAGTGTGAACTTTCTGAACAGAGTGTTCAGACTAGCAAATTATTTTAGACCTATATTTGACTGAGAACATGGCTCAACAAATAGAATCATAATGTACATCATCTCTGTGACCCTGAAGTTTTTTCTGCTGATAATGGAGTTTTGCTGCTAAATATTAAGATAACAATAATACAGGGGGCTGCATGGCAGTCTCTCTCTATCTCTCTATTTTAATAGAAACTTTATTGCACTTTTCCAAATACAATATAAAACTTACAACTCGCATGTTCAAAAATGTTCAAATATGCTTTAATGGCATGAATGGTTAAAACCTTTGTTGCCAAGCAGAGTACCTAAACAAAACAAAACAAATATTAATAATGACAATCCCAATAACACATCAACTTAACAAACTTACAACTCCCATATTAACAGTTGTTCTATACAGATATGTACTTGATGTAAACAGTTGTATAAATCATGAAGTGCATTGAACTCTATCTCTCCTTTCTGCTATTTTGGGCAGCACCACATGATTACAGAACAGCCTGCTATTGGCTGACAGACACTCACAGAGAGCAGGCAGTTAGCATTTGAGCTAGCGGTGATAAATGATCATAATTCGATTAAAATGGATAAAAAGATGTTCAATCTCAAGTTTACTTGAGCATTTATGCCCCCAAAAGTTACATGAGTTACAGGCTCGCTGAAAATGCTGCCGCATGGGATTCAAAGGCATCAACAGTGTCAATGGGAAAACACAACGGCTAGCTTCAAGAGGAAAAGCAAGTAAGAGGCAACGAGTTATGGTTCAAAAATTATCTAACTTTTGATAAACTGTGTCACTTTTTGTCTTTTACAACAGCGCAGTCTGGGAGGCATTTTAACGATCACATTCAGAGAAAAACTGTCATGCAGACATCATTCTTTGCTGCTGTGGGTCTCTTGGTTTTTCTTTGCTGCATTAAAAACAAAAGCCCGTTCATACAGCGGCAGGCAAGAAGAATTGATTTCTGGTTTATAGCAGTAACATTTAGCATGGCTGAACAAAGCCAAATATGAAGCTAAACCAAACGGTATTGGATGGGTGCATAAACTCGTGTACTTGTCGATACCAATACCTGCATTTTAAGCTGTATCCGAGGTATGTCTGATACTGGTATCAGAATAGGAACAACCCTAGTTATTGCCTTCGTGTTTCACTCTTTAGTCCCTTTAAACTACTTTGCCAGGCTATTTTTAGTATATTTTTGCCACTTTTCACCTATTTTTGATAAGTTTTACCCCCTTTTGCCTTTTAAACCCAATTTTTACCATTTCTTAACCCCTTTCAAATCACTTTTCCTGCATGTTTTTTTCCCCTTTGTGCCACTCTTTTATCAATTTTTGCCACTTTTCAAACCTTTTTCTTTACTTTTTTACACCATTTTTGCCACTTTTGACCAAATTATGCCACATTTTAACCTCTTTTCACTGCTTTATCTGGTCATTTTTGCAACATGGCCAGTCTAAACCCATTTTTTTAAACATATTTATTAATAATGGCTGACAAGTGAATTTCTGTAAACAGATCAAATGTTAAGTCATTCTTTAACTACTAGCTGCAGACATTTAAAGCCAAAAGACACTTGTAAAACCACATTTTCTTTTTCTCCTTTTGGCCGGACAGGTGGTTTTGGGGGTCCTGATATGGCTGTCAGGCCACCACTTGATGATCAGTGCACTAGAGGGTCCTTTTAATTCCATAAATAAACACACAAAATAAAGCCCTGACTGTGTATTATATGTATGTCCATAACACAACAACACAAATGCAGTATGATCCATATACCACTGATTCCCAAAGTCAGGGTCCTGACCAAAGGGTGGGCCGTGGGAGATGTTTTTGGGTGGCAAAATGAGTTTTTAGAAATTCTCCACCACTGTGACATTTATGTTTGCAGTACACATTAAAGCCACAGGGGGAACTTCACCCAATCATTCTTGCCCTCAAAAACAAAAACAAAAACAAAAACAAAAACAAAGCTGAATCCACTGGATGACAGGCCAGGTAAAGTCACAGTCATGGAATTCTGGCTAACAAAAAGAAATGCATTGTTCCAAATGAGACAGCTACTGAAGCCAAAGGAGCCAAACATTACATGGGCAATTAATCAAAATTTAGATTAAATCACAATTTGGCCTGTTGCAATTTCCAAATCGCAGAGGGTACAATATTTCTTTGACCTGAAATGTATGTCAAAATACCAGTCCAAGACTTATTTTGGAAGCAGACGTTATGCTCTGTA
Source organism: Cheilinus undulatus (assembly GCF_018320785.1). Taxonomy (NCBI): domain Eukaryota; kingdom Metazoa; phylum Chordata; class Actinopteri; order Labriformes; family Labridae; genus Cheilinus; species Cheilinus undulatus. The sequence goes on from NC_054865.1 coordinate 18,198,151, forward strand.
TATTATACAAACATTCAAGTGTCAGTTTGCCAAAAATTCTACTTTCCTTATTTTAATGTATGTATATCCAACCATCCATTTTCTTTGCCTCTGATCCCGTTTAGGATCTAGGGTCATATCCCAGCTGTCACTGGGCACCAAACAATGCCAGAACTGAGATTTGTTCCTGACCACTTTGTCACAGACTGTGACCCGTGTATATGGGTGCCTGCTTTACCAACTGAGCTAAGCAGGTGCCCAATAAGGTCTATTCTACCCGTAAACTAAGGAGTGGATCAGACAAATTCTCTTAGAGGAGTTAATCTGAAAAGGAGCCCTGGAAAACACTTGTTTTGATCAATTTTTCAAAAGTTCTGGGCTTCCTGTGGGATTTTACCACAATGTAGAGACTTTTAAAGCCACAGGATGTGAGCTGTATTTAATAAATCCTACTCATTTGTGTAGTATTTGCCCCAGGGGCTGTACTTACAAAAACTGTTAGAGGGCACTGTTGAGTCTATTTTTAATGCCCACAACTTCAAATATAATATGTAAGATTCACGGTGTGCTCTTAAACTGCTGAAATGTTTTCACTTGTGTTCTTAAATTGATTAATGCATTTGCTCATAACATTGAGGCTTGCACGTTTTTCCACATAAAACGCCTCTTTAATGCCCATATAAGGGCATGAGACTGCTGGGCTATGTGCAAACACAGAAATCACAGGAGTGAGAAGAGAAGCAGGCTCAGCACCTGCACACCTTGGTTGGATGTGTGTGTAAGACTTTTCTGCTACTAGTAAATAAAAATAATATAAACTAAGTTCCAGCTCAGATGTTTCTGTTTTGAGTGATGTAAACAGAGTCGCTGTGCTTTCCAAGCGTTTCCAAAAAGAGACAAAACTTAGTTCAAATTTACATTTTGTTTTGCTGTTTTGCATAGGTGATGTAACCATGCATCTTTTAAAGAGCTGGAAGATAAAATGGAGCTACAGCACCATACCAGTGATAGCTGCCACTGTTTTTGTTGAAAATCTCTCTGAGCACCTAAGTGTTTTATTACAGCAATAGTTACGCAACAACACTAAAGACAGCGGTTACGCCAAAGTCAAACTGTGGAGTTAGGTGGCTCAGATGGCCTAATGGTAAAGATGCACCCTTATCCCTGTCATTTCAATCCACTTCTCTATCAATAAAGCCAAAGTGAAGGTGTAGAAAAACATAGGACTCTGTATAAAACCAAACATAACCCAAATAATGGTAAGACAATGAAACGACCGCAAGATTTTCTGTAAATACCACAGACTGCTTACACATTAACTGAACCCTCACTTGTTTATCTGTTTATTTTTTTGGTAAGCCCTCTTTTTCCAGCCCTTTTCAAGAAATGCAACAGTGCAGTAAGGGAGCATGACTGTAGCCTCGTGGCGATGTAGTGTGTGATTCAGAAGGTCAAGGGAATGCAGGGAAAAACAAGTGACCATTGTCTATTGTAGCATGGATAAAGATGTAGAGAGGGGAGTCAGAGCTAGCCAACCATGAGAACCTTTTGTCAAACCTCAGACCTTGTTTATCTCACTGGAAAGGTGAGTACTTGTTCTCATACAGTCACTGGAAGCACATTTATGTTGCTGTTGACTGTTTCAAGTGTTGGCATATCTGTTGTGACTCCAGCGCCTGGTCTTTGAACTGATTTTTTTCAGGTCTACACTTAAGAATTTTGTTTTACAAAATGCTGATTTTTTTTTATTTTCTGGCCACAGATGGCCATATGTGGATGTTTTTAAGTTATCATAGCAAGTTGACAGAAGTGTATCCAACTAATGCCCTATTCATATCTGACAAGAAAAGTACATTTATAAGAGTAGAAGGTTTGGCATTGTTTGCTATCATAGATCTCAAAATGCAAACTTTTGAAACAAGTAAGTCAGTTTTAGTAATCTGTATACTCATCAGAAAAGTCAAGCATTGTCTCTGAGGAAAAGGCTGAGGCATTCCTAAATCTAATACATGGTTCATTATAACTACATTAATGTATGAGAAACACCTGAACAAGCCAGGTATGGCACCAACTATAACTCCTGCTATCCGGCGCCCCCATTAAACATACAAAAAGTATTAGGATTAACTGCATAGTAACATGCCCTCTTTTGACAAGCATTAACTCCAAAAAAAAAAACCACAAACACTTTGTACAGAGTGGAAGGGTTGCCACTGGAGGTAAACAGAGCGGTACCATTGTGTATTGAAAATGTTCTAGCTGTTACTAAAAGCCTGCTGTGATATCAAGTGGTATGACCCAGACTGACACAAAGGCAGTACTTAAGTTTATCTCTAGCTTTCCTTCCCCACGGTCCCTTCCACTCTTTACAAATCTATTTTACCACCTCACCGATTCTTGAAACTTTGGCAAAAACATGTCCCACTAAGAAAAGTGCTAATTCTGTTTGAAATTAAAAACATTTTCATGAATGAAAAGAATTTAGATTATAATCAGGGGATCCTTTGCACATATGTAAGGTTCTTTTATAGGTTAATTTTTTACTTTTTTAATAATTTAATGATTTTATGCTGGCCCATTGCCTACAAAATCAGTTGTCCTCAGATAGGATATAATCATTTCAACTTGATTAAAAAAACAAAAAGTAAAAAGTAACAATTGAATTGAATAATATATTCACCACATGAAAAAGTACATCGTGATATGTATTAAAAACTACAGTGAGTTTTTAACAATATTTACTATTATTTTGTGTTTGCTCAAAATGTGCCCCACATATTAATCACCACCGTCAGATATTTATAAAAAGCAATAAAATCAGGCCACTACAAGGTCAACTACATTCCTGAGGACGCCATTTTCAAACCTTCAGCTCTACTGCATGCTTCAAGATCACTCAAGCTCATGTAAGTTTGCTATTTTCTCTTAAACTTGTTCATATTTTTGGACACTGCTACTGTCACAACCATAACATGTCAACACTGTCTCTTTTGACTTAAAGTAAACATTGTGTGATGTTAGATTTTTTAAAGGAGTACACGTGAAACTATAAAAAATGAACAAACAGCATATATGTGCACTAAGAATGCCAGATAATGATTAAAAACTCTAAATACATATTAGACCAAATAAATAAAAAATAATTTGCTTTTTATTGTGTCTAACAGTTTTGACAAAAACAAAGTAATAACTGGAGAAATGCCTATTTTATAACAAAAATACAAAATGAGGAGGTTGCACCAGTACAATGCTGAACAGCCAAGACCTATGATATACCTTCAGATTTTGTAATTTAACTAACTTTTTATTTTCAAAATGAAAACCTGTTTTATCCAAATTCCCAAGAATCAGAGACCTCCAAAGCACCCCAGACCATCACACTGCCTCCACCTTGCTTGACTGATGGTTTTAAGCACTGTTCTTGCATCTTCTCATTTGTTCTGCGTCTCACAAATGTTCTTCTGTTTGATCCAAAGACCTCAAACGTGGACTCATCCATGCACAACACCTTTTATTGGTCTTCCAGTGTCTAGTCTTTTTGCTCCTTTCTTAGTAAAATGGTTTTTTAGCTGTGCAACATGATTAACTTGGATTAGCAGCCATACTAGGAGATTGATGCAGAGGACTGACAGTTGCTGATAACTATTTAAGAATTGCATGAAAATGGCACAGAATCCAAGGCACTTGAAGTCCAGTGTTCATTTACGGTCAGTGATGGTTCAGGGTGCCATGTCATCTGCTGCTGTTGGTCCACTGTGCTTTAGCAAGTCCAGGGTTCAGACCAAGTCAGCCATCTACCAGGAGATTTTATATCAGACTTTGTATTGATCAATCTAGAATATATGGAAGTTTAATTTTGTAAACTAAATCACAGGAAATCTTCTAACTTTTTCTTGATATTCTTATATTTTGGGATACACCTGTACATCAACATTGAGGGCCGAGTTAATGAACAAGCTAGTTTTTAGTTTAAGTTGCCTGCAGTGATGTCATAAGTAAATGAGGAGTCATGTCCTTAAATGTACCACTTCAAAAAAAATACAACTCATTTACTGTAAAATTCTCTTTTAAGTGACACCTAAACATATAAATCGTCTCATATATAACAGTTAAGCATTCAAACATGTTTGCATGAATAGGCATGAGTGGTTGCCCATATTCTGTGTGCATGTGTGTGCTCTTTGTGCAAAAGTGCGTGTGCGTGAATTCTGCCTCTGGGCGGCACTCTGTAATAGCTTCGTCTCTCTCTCTCGCTTTACCTCTCTATGTCTCTCTCCCTCGCTTTCCTACACACATACACAGACACGCACATGCACACACATACACAACCCTATCAACAGTCACGGAGAATTCCTTCTTTCTCGCACCGACTCTTAGTTACCATGGAAACCAATAAAAGAGCGGTTTAAGATGGGATGCGTGTGTGTATCTCTCTGTATGTGTGTTTGAGAGCGAGAAAGAGGGAGAGAGAAAGAGAGAGAGAGAGGAGGGGACAGAGTGAAGAAAGGAAGAGTGAGCCAGAGTGAAATCATAAGAGAAACATGTAGAGTAAATCAGGCACAGAAAGAGAAGGTGGGAGTGAGGTAAAATAAGGAGGGAGAGAGAGAGAGAGAGAGAAAGAAATAAGTACAGAAAAAAGAAGAGAAGAAGGTAGAAGAGAAAATGTGAGGGTAGGGAGAGGAGGGAAAAAGAGCAGAGGCAGAGGGAGTGTAAGTGGAGATGTATTATTTAAAGAGGTCTCACCCTGTCTAATGAGTTTGGTCTAAAAGCCCCAGGAGCTGCCCAAAGATAGAGACAGACAGACAGACAGAGAAACTTCCCTAACTATGTGGGGAGAAAATCCAATGTGCAATATAAGCCGAGGGAGTTGAAGAGCACTATTACTGGGTAGAACTGGATTCCATTAAATTGTTCTACTTTAAATATGTGAAGTAGTCTGAAGTGTAAGTGACAGCAATCTGTGCATGTATCTGGGACACAAAAAGGGTCTGGGCCAGTAACCAAATAAAGATGTGTGATACTTGGAGAAAACAGAGTAAACAAATCATTCAAAGAAGAGCAGAGCTAATGTTGCAGTCTGGGTAAATCAGCTGACAGTAAAACAATTGGACAAACATTTTAACCACAGCTTTGGCATTTGAAAAGCAAGAAATCTAATTTAATTATGTCACAAGATATTTTTCAAGCCATATGTTGGCATATTAGCTGATGCCTTTTCCCATATTATGATATATACTCACCCAGAACAAGATACAGAAATACTTAAAACTACTGTGATAAATGATCTTCTCATTTATAATATAGTATACTTTACCTCTTGCAAATCTTCTGTTTGAAATGTGTTTATGTAAATGAACTTTATTAGACATAATTTTAATGTAACTAATCTTACACAGTCTAAGTATCTTTTGATAAATTTGTTTCTGTATGTATGTTTGTACGTTTGTATGTACACATGTATGTATGTACTGTATGTGTATGTCAGTACTGACCAATATTTTGTACACATTGCTGTTGATTGTTTTGTTTTAAAGTCCCTGTAAAGTAAAATTCAAACTTTGTGTCTTAACACTCTATATATGTTTGAATAAGGGTGTTGTAAACATGTGAAAACACTGACATCTATGTGTGACTGTAGAGCCCCAGACAACACCAGTCTTGTCGGAGGACGACTCCACCCCACCAACACTATGATGATATACAACCACCCATCAGTTCATCTCAGTACAGTCTGTTGTTAGCTGATGCCACTGCCTTCACTGAAAGATAACAGCCAAATCTGTTAGCAATGGTTGCCTAAAGGTCATTAAAGCAACATAACAGAGAGATTTCTGCCAGAAAACAGTAAATTTGATCCCCAACTTCTGCCTCTCTGTTCTGACACTGAGTCTGGCAGCTGCACTGTGATCAGAGGCATTTTTTCTCAAGTTTGAGAAGATCGTATTCCTCCTGAGTGGGTGTGGCTTCAGCTCATTCAACTGACACACTCACACCATCCCAGAGAGGATTTTACTTCCTTCCTTTTTCATAATTTTGAAGCTTAATTTGATAAACTTAGAGCAGTTTTTCATGGCCTTTATTTGGTATGGTGGTTCATAACACAGCAGCCTGTCAAACACAACAACAACAAAAAAAAAAAACATTTTTTAAGACTTTATAGGGACTTTAATTTAGCTTAGGCAACAATGGTTGTAACTTGTGATGTTATATTGTAGTGTTAGAGGGGCAGGATCATTCACTACTCGGCTTGTGATATCATGAGCCCACATATCGGCCCCACCCAAATCAAAACAAGCCAGGAAAGAGGGGAAAAACTTTCAGTCTCAGTCCAAAATACAGTCACACATATGTCAGTGTTTTCACATGTTTACAGCAACCGTATTCCAACATAGGTGTGTTAAGACAAAAACTTTGGATTTCACTTTACAGGGTCTTTAATGACTAGTAACTTTGGGATAGGGTACACCATGTGTTACAGTTACTCTTTCAGAAATATCTAAGGTACAACAAGGAAATACATGGATGTAAAATATTAAACTGGCAAGTTCTTTTTAAACTAAAAACTACTCAGAGGAGCTTTAAAGTGTACTATAACGGTATATGAAAGCATAAACTCTTGTATGTTGTGTTGTGTTACATATTCTGTTGTATTATAACAGACAAAGCTAAAGGAAAACACGCCTTAAAAGAGAGTTATGTCAACACTGATTACAATACAAAACATGAATCAACAGCCAGATGAAGTTCAAGGCCTTTCAGAATTTAAGATCATTTATTTGATAGAGCACCATTATGTAGTCTTCCATTAATAGCCATCAGATGTGACTACAACATCAATACTTGGCTTTGATTCATAAATATATTACTGTAGGAGTAAGCTTCAGAATATAAAACGAATCAATTACAGCCACTATTATTTGCTAATGAAGACAAATGTTTCATGTTATCACAGCAAGGGTTTATTTATGCTTCTAAATACAGGAAGGACTCTTTTAGTTCATCCATGGGGATTTTTAGACTTGCTCTTTATGATTGAAAGACCAGCGGACATCTTTATTTCTTCTCTGAATGACTTCCTATCTACTTGGATGGAAACAGTACTAAAATAAAACAGAAAGTTCCACCGATGGTGTGCCAGATCAATGTGGTAATACATCTAAGATGTTAGCTTACACTTAGTTTGTCTATAATACAAACAATCCTCACAGATGTAGCTCACAAAACATATCATAAAGAACACGTCCTTAGTTTCTTTGAAATAAACTCTTTTTGTTTTGTGGTGATAAACAATGGATTATCACAATGTCATGTTGAAAACCATACCAAACAAAGACACGTTTCACTGAAATTGTTGTATTACCTTGAAATAAGGTTGATGAGCATTTTTTCCCTGCTGTCTACTATTCATTGTTAAGGCTACCTGAGTGCAATTATCTCATCTTTATTCTCTCCTCTCCTCTCTGTGTCTCAGACATTATTAAACAGAGCCTTTGTGAAAGTGTTAAAAGGTACACACAAGTGTGTTGTACCATCTCTCTGAGTGTCTGCGCCGCTTTTGGGCTTGTATCAAAATTCCTACCATGTCTTGCCACCTTGCTTCGTAGCTTATTTGAATTTTATACCCATGTGGCATCAGGCCAGGTCTGTGTCACTTTAGAGATCACACACACATCCACACACACACACATCCAAAATCACAGATACACTTTGAATGGCAGTTTGGCAGGTGTCACTTCCTTGGCTCTCTGAGCTGTCAATCAATTAGACAGTTCAGCTTTCTATTCGCTGACGGACTCAGTCTCTGATGTGCACTCACAAAAAAAAAGAAAACCCACTCACACGCACACGATGACGTGAAGAATATAATCTTACTCTTCAGATTTTGCAGTAAATTTCATTCTCTTGCAGTGTTTTGCTTCCTTCAAAGAAGCCATGGTAATCTCCAGTACTGGGTGTGAGCATGGACAGTATTATAAGATAGACGGTACAACAGCCACCTGGAACTGAAGCCAAAAGGGCTCCCCCTGCTGTCTGGCTGTAGTATCAGTCATAAAGCCCATCTCCTCCATGGAAACAGATGGGACAAACTTTAAACTTTAACAGTTTAAATACATGTCAAAACTGGAATCCTAGTAGTAATTCTCCTGATGACACTTATGCCCAAATGTTCACTTTTCTGAATACATCTGGTCTTACTTAATAATTTAATGCAAGTAAGACCAGATGCTATGCCAGATTAACAGCTCTTTTGACAAAGCCTGTTCTACCGTCATGCAACTTTCCATAACTACGAGTCCCAACTTACACAAGAATCTGCTCTGTTTTTGACTATCCTGACCTGAGGTATCCTTGTTATTTGTTTTGGTAAGTTAACCCTCTGAGCCCTTATCCATTTTTGGCAATTTGTCTCACCTGGACTTACCATCTTAAAGAGCTTGTAAAACATGAACCCTGTAGTGCACAGCTGAGCTCTAAATATCCTTTTTTTTGCTACAGTAACATCACTTGAATTTTGGAAAAATGATGGGACTATAAAGCCAAAGAACAAACAAAACTGAAAGACATTAATTTCCACAAACTTGTCCTATCATCTTCTGGAGACCAAAATGTGAAAAAAGATCATTCTGTGACAACAAAAAGCTTAAAAATATTCACATATTTACAAAAAAGGCCTTATCTTTATTGGGTTAGCTGTATTTTAGCCATTATTCAAAGACCCTTCTGTCCGCAGTGACACAGCGGGCCACATCACAGGCTTTCTTTCTCTCTTTCCCTCCATTATGAGCTATTTAGGCTGTCTTGGTCATGATCTAAGTGCAACAACCAGCGCAGTTTGACAAAGAATGGCGTGGTGACAGAAAAACCTGCCTTTGGTTGTCACAGCCCAGTCACAATGCATTGTGGGATACAAAATAGACAATATGGTGGATAGCATTAGCTGCTAGTAGCAGAAACTGTCAAAAATGATCTAAAAAATTGAATAAAAAGGCATTCAATGTCAGAGTTCTTTAATGACCCCAGATAGTCATCCAAGTTCCAGGGTCACTTGAAAATTTTCTGTTAGGGCTACAGAGATAGTGCCATATGAATGGCAAAATGTGGGCAGAAAAACAAGTAAATGGTTACAATTTATGGTTTTATGATTTATGGTTCCAAAGTTATTTTTGTAAGTTGTGTCTCTTGTTGTATATGACAACGGTGGCTCAGAGGGTTGAAAAGTGTTGTGGTCAGCAGAGAAGTATTGCATAAACCCAGCTGCTCCCAATAGCCAGATGCCCTCTAAATCCAAATTATGTCACCAGCATAATCTGCCACAAGGGTATTTTGGCTTCACTTTCAATGGAAAGAAAAAATTCATGTATGTCACATTACCACATTTTCTGTGTTTGTCCCCTCATCAAGTGATAAAAATGTATTTTTGTTTAAAGCAGATATCTTACATGAGCTATATATTAATCTCATTATGGTGGACTTGTAAATAAAGATGCTGTGATTGATGTGTGTCTCCTACCTTTGCATGATGGCAGAGCACTGTCCCAGACTGGCTTCCCATCATTCCCCATGACACAGGTGATGGTATCCCCGCCTACAATTGTGTAGCCATGGTGACAGTTGAAGGAGACCTGGGATCCCAGTTTGTAGTCATAACCTGTCCGACTGGCGTTCATGATGTTACCAGGGTCAAAACAGGCCTCTCTGGGTTTTTCTGAGAATAAAAGTGTTAGGGTTAGTGGAAATGGACACAGATCAAGATTTTTGGAACAGGAAAAAAAAATTTCTTAAACACCATTTCTATATTGATTTATCTGAAAAGCAGTTTATTTCTAAAGCTAGGGTACCACAGCTGTATATGTATCTCTTAAGTCTCTCTAATCTTTTAAAAATATCAAGTGAACAGGGATAATTTGCATGTATAGCAGGTCATAAAAAAAACAGTGGCCAATCTAAAAAACAGAAAAAGTACAATCAAATTCTATGGTAGATCTGTTTTGGTGGTATTTAGATCACACTGAAGCTAGTTATAGGCCATATTGAATTTCTTCTGCTACCTTACAGGTAAGAAAAAGGAAAAAGGTATTAGGCTACAATGAAAGTAACATTGTAAGTAACACCAAAAAGTAACACACACATGCAAAAAAATACATAAATAAATAAATACAGGAAGAAAAAAACAACAGGGCCATTGAAGATGCAGAGTCAATCGCGGTGAAAAACTGTCTTGGATCTTTTTGACTTGGCAACCGGCCATCCTGTTTGTGTTCCTGTGATCACCAAATAACAATGAGACATTGGGCTTGACAGAGAGAAACTGACAGACTAGAGCGAGAGAGAGAGAGAGAGACAGAGAGAGGGAGAGAGAGAGAGAGGTGGATGGCTAGATGGAGGAGAAAAAGCAAGATGATTAAGGCTGTGTTTTAATTAGAGAGATGGTAGATGAAAGGAAGAGAATTAATGACAAAAGTACAGAGGTGTGAGGTAGCGTGAGGTGACAGACAACAGAGAAGGAGATAATCTTTTTTTAATTAGAGATAAATGGAGTGAGAGAAACAACAGCAGGGAAAAAGAGTTTCAAAAACTTGACAGAGCAGATCTAGTCTCTCGTCAGACGAACAACTAATCATCAGTTCTGCATTGCTGTTAAATCAGCCCCAGTCAAGCAACGTCTGTAAAACCAGGATGAGTCACGATCTGTGGAAGTAAACAAGTGACAGGCTGACACAGAACAGTATGACCTTTCATCTGAAGAAAACACTCCTAATGTACACTAACAGGGAAAATAATAGAGTCAGTAGCTTAAGTTATAATCCGGTTTAGGGTTGGAAACACTCCTGTATTGACTGATTAATCCTTCCACTTCTCAACAGAAGTTACAATATAACCCTATTGAAGACAAGCTTGTGATAACATCTATCCTTTACTGAATTTGCTAAGACTTAAATACTTGTTTTCTTATATACATAGGATTGTCAAAAACCAGAACAATATCAATGGCTATTCAAATTTGAATCCAACAAAAATATAATTCCTAGGCACCAGATATTGAAATATTTCTTGTTTATACTGAAATAATAAAAATTGCAAATGAAGCGCTGCACACTGTCAAGTGCTGCCAACATTTTTTAAGCAATATAGACAGTTTCATACCCTCTGTTTTATTTTTATAGGTGTATAATTCATGTGTTCAAAAGGTGGTATTGAAAAGTATGGAATAACTTAAAATTCTGACAACCTTTACATATACATAAGGCAAGCAAATCCACTTTTACTGTTGGGGTTGCACTACTGTAAAACATATAACTGGTACTCAACCTCACCCTGCTCCGGAGCTACACTTACAAAAATATTTTTTGCAAGAGCCATAATCCATTAACATCCCTATCTTCCTCCAAAAGTAGTTTGCATTTTTAAAAATGGATAACAGTTCAAGTTTGGCAAGGAATGAAAAGCATGATGTGCAGTGTATTCAGAAAGTATTCAGACCCCCTTCACTTTTTTCAGTTTTCTAATGTTGCAGCCTGATGCTGCAGTTGAAAAAACAAACAAACAAACATTTTTATTCACATTAGTCTTCACATCCTGACAAAGGAAGAACAGAATTTTAGACATTTTTGCAAGTTTAAAAAAATGAAATATCACATTGGCATTAATATTCAGAAACGTTGCTGACTAGCTTGAAATTGAGTCTGTTGGATTCAACAATTAGAGTTGTGTGTACAGAAAAGGTTAACTCTGTAGTCTGTACAAACTGTGCTAAGCTAGCTAACTGACCATAAACTGAACATTTCCACTGATGCTGAAGTGGGACAAAGTGAATAGTTCCACATGAATCATAGCGTAGAGTTTTGTGTCTTCATTTCCTTCCTCTGCTGTTCCTCCTTTTATCTTTTTTTTCCCCGCAGTAATCAGACTGATGTCAAATTGACCTGCTTGTTTCCACATATTGATACGGTCCCTCGGAGTCCATGATCAGAGCTGCATCCCCTGACAAACATGTGTTTTTCTAGTGTACTTTTTAACAGTCGTTATCTATCAGGGGAAGCAGACCTTTGCTGATAGTCCAATCAGAATCAACTATTGAAAGTATGTGTATAAGAACTAAATTTAATGCTTGACTCTGTGGCCCATTTCAACTGTCCTCCAGGCTCTTACCAAACTAAATTCCACTGTTTATTTCTGCTTTTGGAGGAGAACAATTTTCTCCTCTCAGCTGTCAGAACTTGGAAGACCTTATTAAATCCAGTGGACTACATAATCAAATGCTATTAACATGTCTCTTCCTATTATTTGCCTGATCCCCCCTTGAATGCTTATGCAATGAGGAGAGAGAGGCCCGATGCAAAGACCCGCTCAAATGACTAATCAATAGTCTGCAGATGGGCTTTAATGCATTCGGTCATTATCTTAGAGGGAATCCATTACCTTTATGTGACCTTGTAGGAAAATGTACGGGGACATTAGATTATTAAGGCAAAGTTTTTAGAGTTTAATTACCTCTGAATTCTATGGCGAAACCAGACATGCCCAGTGAGGCGTCAGATCTGAATGCGAGGAAGAGGCTGTTGCTGCTGCTCTCTATCCGCTCTGGGGCCTGGTTGCCTTGGAGACTTGCTAGTAACGGCCCATTAGAGTCTTCACCTTCGTAGATGTGCAGGAAGTCATAACTTGGCTCCATGTTGAAACTGAGGAACAAAAGACAGAACCAAACAGAGAAGCTTTTGTTTAATGATAAAGTGAGACTGATTGTGTTGTTTGTGCATGTCCTTGTTCAAAATTCTCCAAACAATTAATCCAGTGATGTGTGTTAAATTAAAATACTTGCTCCTGTTAATGACTGCAAATTAGTTTGCGCTATCTCCCCTTCAATCTTGTTTCTCTCATTTTGACGTGTTTGACATTTTCTGGATGTGTTTGCTGCATTAAATAGGGAAACTTTTAAATGTTTTTCTCCCTTTTCTTGAATTAGAGGCAGAAAAACATAGACTAAAACTCTGACTTCATTGATGTTTGAGTAAGAAGCATCCGGCATCCATCAGTATGCTTGTGCATGTTTGTGTGTAAACCAAACACAAATTCTCACCCTGAATTCTTAAACCTGCAGCCTGCAGTAGCTGCTCAGACACGCTGTTTCTCTGAGAAAGTTGTGCTCATTCTTTCTTTGACAGTTTTTCCTCATTTATGTGCACATACATGAAGACATGTGGTTCTCATGAGGGTATAGTATGGTGCACACATACACAAACACACCACAAATATATGCTGACACAAGGTCTGTGTTTGCTCTGACAGTGGTTGTGTTAGCCTTGTCTCCCACCTGTCAAACAGAGACAAATTTATGTGTGTAAGCACAGACACAGACACATACACACCTACTCGCTTTCAGTGTGTGTGTGTGTGTGTATTTAAGGTCTGTCTTCACAATGCCAGGTTCAACCATCAGGCTCAGTGTTTGGCTGTTAGTCATACAACATGTGTATGCAGCATTTTAGTGCAAACAAAAGCTTAGATAAACCAGTAGTGAAAATCAGAGCCAATCTGAATGTTTAAAATCATAATCAAGCCAGTTCCTTAATAAAGGATTTTTGACATCAGAGTGCCTCGGAATCTCAGTTCCGACATTTATTGATAAGTAAACAGGCAAGTCATTGCTCCCCTTTTTGCAAACGATATTTTTTTCCATTTCCTGAAGAGCATCTGATCCTGACAACACAGTGTTGGATACTTTGACCCCATGTAGCACTCACCCACCTTTTTTCTACGTAGTTCTTTATTCTGATGAGCTGTTAGATGGGTCATTTTTAAGTTGTTGCTTAAAATATCACTGGTACATGTTTTACAAACTTCATATTGCTGATCTTTTCCAAAGATGGTGCAAGACACAGTCTGTCAGGTCAACCATGACAACAAATCAGACTTTTTCTTCTGCCAAATAAAAATCCTCCTTTCCAAATCAGCAGTCTGGTAAAGTTGCTTGTCAGCATTAAACTGATGCAACACAACATCGGCTACTGACATCAGTGCTTGCCACAGTATTTGCCAATAGGCTGATGTTTGTCAGCGGGGCTGACATTAGCTGATACCAGTGTTCAACCAATATATCAGTGTGTCCTTGAAACATTGGCAAGGTCAAGAAATAATTATCTGTACGGTGAGGCATTATCAAAACATTGAGTGAACATTTCTGATAAACATTATAGAGGTATCCAGTGAAGTAGGCCGCTGAAGCAGCATGGTTCTATAGAGAATAGTTTAGATGTGTGACACCCTGCTTTCTTTAAATTCTGTTTTACACGTATATGACACAAAAACCTGTTGCACTGTGCATCATATGGTGTATAACAACATGGCAAACGTGCTGAAATAAAAAAAATATGGAAGAGCAAAAACTACAATTTGTCTAAGGTAGTAGGTAAGCTGTAAAAGCTGCAAAAGCTGTAAAAGCTGCATAGCTGCAAATGCTGCAAAAGTTGCAAATGCTGCAAAAGTTGCATAGCTGCAAAAGTTGCATAGCTGCAAAAGCTTCAAAAACTGCAATAGCTGCAAAAGCTGCGTATTAGGTTAAAAAAATGCAGATTAAGGTCTGTGGCTGATATGACAGACAGGTGGGTGCAGTAGAATCTGCCAGGATGCAATAGGACAGTGGCACTCAGCATATTGCCCTTGAGCCACATGTGGCTCTTATGTGACCACTTGTGGCTCTTTTATGTCATACTTTGAAAAAAAAAATCCCTCTGACAACCTTAAAGGGATATTTTGTTCCAAACTTTTCTGTGTATTTTTGATTTATTACAATAACGTGAAGTGGAAATTTCTGTAGGTTAAGGTCTCAAAGAGCAGTTGTGTGAAGGAACATATCTATAATGTAACTTTTTTTCTTTTCCCCAAAATATGACTTCTTTTTTGCACAATCCTATCTTCATTTTTGGCGACTCCATTTTACACACTGAAATGCATTCAATTTTCATTTTATTCATTCAAGATGAATTTATAGTTTAGAATATATTATATATTTATATAAATATATAAATATATTATACATTTATTATACATATATATATTATATATATACATATACATTATATTATATATTTATATATATTATATATATTATAGAGTTTACAAGCATCTGACAGAGTTAAAAAATATCTGACAGAGTTTACAAACTTTTGACAGAGTTAAAAAATATCTGACAGAGTTTACAAACTTTTGACAGAGTTAAAAAATATCTGACAGAGTTTACAAACTTTTGACAGAGTTAAAAAATATCTGACAGAGTTTACGAACGTCTGACAGAGTTAACAAGAAATGATGGACTTGACAAACATCATTATAGACTTGACTGTGGGTGTAAAAAGTGAAAGGCTTCTTCTTCTAAATACAGTTGAAACCAGAAGTTTACATACACTGTATAAAAAGGCACATAACCTTTTTTTTCTCACCGTCTAACATTCAATCAGATTAAACTTTTCCTGTTTTTGGTCAATTAGGATTACCAAAATTATTTCTATTTGCTAAATGCCAGAATAATCAGAGAGATCATTTTTTAGACAATTTTTTATTATTTTCTTGAGAGTCAGAAGTTTACATACATTTCATTAGTATTTGGTAGCATTGCCTTTAAACTGTATGACTTGGGTCAAACGTTTTGGATATGCTTCCACAAGCTTCTCACAATAATTTGCAGGAATTTTGGCCCATTCCTCCTGGCAGGACTGGTGTAACTGAGCCAAGTTTTTAGGCCGCCTTGCTTGCACATGCCTTTTCAGCTCTGCCCATAAATTTTCAATGGGATTGAGATCAGGGCTTTGTGATGGCCACTCCAAAACACTGACTTTGTTATCCTTAAGCCACTTTGTAACCAGTTTGGCAGTATGCTTAGGGTCATTGTCCATTTGGAAAACCCATTTGTGCCCAAGCTTTAACTTCCTGGCTGATGTCTTGAGATGTTGCTTCAGTATTTCCACGTAATGTTCTTTCCTCATGATGCCATCTATTTTGTGAAGTGCACCAGTCCCTCCTGCAGCAAAACAATCCCATAACATGATGCTGCCACCCCCATGTTTCACAGTTGGGATGGTGTTCTCAGGCTTGCAAGCTTCCCCCTTTTTTCTCCAAATGTAACGATGGTCATTATGGCCAAAAAGTTCAATTTTAGTTTTGTCAGACCACAGAACATGTCTCCAAAAATTAAGGTCTTTGTCCCTGTGTGCATTTGCAATCTGTAATCTGGCTTTTTTATGTTTCTTTTGGAGTAATGGCTTCTTCCTGGGAGAGTGGCCTTTCAGCCCATGTCAGTACAGGACTCGTTTGACTGGTGATAATGACACACTCTTACCAGCTTCAGCCAGCATCTTCACAAGGTCTTTTGCTTTTGTTCTTGGGTTGAGATGCACTTTTCGGACCAAAGCACATTCATCTCTGGGACACAGAACCCATCTCCTTCCTGAGCGGTATGATGGCTGGACATTCCCATGGTGTTTATACTTGCGTATAATTGTTTGAACAGATGAACGTGGCACCTTCAGGCATCTGGAAATTGCACCCAAGGATGAACCAGACTTGTGCAAGTCCACAATTCTCTTCCTGATATCTTGGCTGATTTCTTTTGATTTTCCCATGATGTTACAAAAAGAAGCAGTGTGTTTCAGGTGTGCCTTAAAATACATCCACAGGTGTGCCTCTAATTAACTCAAATGTTGTCAATAAACCTATCAGAGTCTTCCAAAGACATGACATCATCATCTGGGCTTTCCCAAATTGTTTAAAGGCATAGTAATCTTAGTGTATGTAAACTTCTGACTTTGAAGAAAGTAATAAAAATTGTCTTAAAAAATCCTTTTCTCATTATTCTGGCATTTGGCACATAGAAATAATTTTGGTAATTCTTATTGATCAAAAACAGGAAAAGCTTAATCTGATTTAATGTTAGACGGTGAGAAAAAAAGTTTATGTGCCTTTTTATATAGTGTATGTAAACTTCTGGTTTCAACTGTATGTATCTTTATCAGCAGATTAAAATAGTGACGCAAATGAAAGCGTGTTACAAAATATGATTGAATAAAAAAGTTTGGCCCAAGGAGATGTTTGAGAAATTTCTGAACTTATAAAACACCTTATGTCATCATTACTGAAGTCAAAATAAGTGCAGAGAATGCTCAAGTTAAAGCCCTGTGTTTGTATCTCCTGCACAATGGGCTTAACTGCACATAAGCCCCTTTTTGCACTGACAAAGCATTAAAATGATCCCTGCTAATACCTTTTGCATTGGTGATAAAATTCAGGGTCTGAATGCTTAAGCTACTAAATGCCATTAAAACAACATGAAGATCTCAGTGAACAGAGCAGCAATACCTCATGACCAGAGAGGAGAACTTAAAGGGTCAGTGTAAATTTAGGCTTTAATCCAAATCAATATGAACTCTGTAACTCTAAGATCTTTAGAGTTTGTTAGGATTAAGGTGAGTACAGTTGTTGTGAGAAGATGACCACTCACTGTGGGAAGTAAGCAGAGAGTTCATTTGTTGAACATGATATTACTTTGGGACATCGTGAAGAGAAAGCATAATGTGATGTGAGTAGCGTATTTGTTTTCTGGCTTATACATCTTCCATCTTGATCGATAATAAAAGAAGGGTCACTTGAGTTTTTATGGTCAATTTTCTATTTTATAACAACACGAGGAATTAATTAATCTGAGAGTCATAAATTGTACTCTGATATGATTCAAAGACTCATCAAAACACAGTCAGTGATCAGGTCAAGCCAAATCTATTTCAGCTGTTTTGATAAAACATAATTCTTTCAATAGGGCACATAATGATAAATAAATGACACAAAATAACCAATATCAAAACAACTTCATAAAGAGTAAAACAAAAACAGTCCCCATGTTACAACAGAAGGAAATTCTCTCTCTAGCTGAAAAACATGAAGACAAATTTAGGTCACCCTTTCTCCTTTGGCTATCTGGAGAAAGTCCGCTTTGCTTTTATCTTATTTTCTACATGTGAAACCCCAGTCTTCACTCTTTGCTCCTGCCTCACACCCCTAACCACAAGGAGTTGTAAAATATGTACAGCTAAGGGATGTTCAAGACTTGAAATGTGAATATTTCTATTAAAAACAAAACACAAAATAACCACACTGATTAAGAAAAAAAAACAGTTCTCTGATTGAGATTTTAAAAAATGATCTTCCAGAAATAATTCTTCTGTGCTACTCTGGTCATGTTAAAAAAAAGGTGTGTTTTATTGTGTTTCATTGGTCCCATGATGGATTTATTTGTTTCTATGTGGACCTTTAATTAGACTGCAACTATACTTGGCTTGATCCCTGACAATACAGCACAGATTTGTTTTTACCCCATGTGGACAACAGTGAGTCATTCAAAGTCCACAGTTAG
Source organism: Cheilinus undulatus (assembly GCF_018320785.1). NCBI lineage: Eukaryota > Metazoa > Chordata > Actinopteri > Labriformes > Labridae > Cheilinus > Cheilinus undulatus. The sequence continues at coordinate 18,216,530 of NC_054865.1, forward strand.
AAATAAACTTAAAATAAACTCATGAACCAAGTCCATGGGGGTTGATACATTTTTAAATGTGAGCCAGAAGAAAAACATTATTTCAGAAAAATGCCTTTGGGACCCTTTCTATCCCCTAAATCTTTAACTTTGTAATTTAGAAGGTTTTCTCAGGTATTTGGACAAACTAATTAAAATTTTATATCATCAGTGAGACTTTTGCTCAGCACTCACGTATTTCTTTCAAACACACTGCCTCAAACTTGAAGAGACACACACCTTGCTTTTGCTCTCGTAACTTTTGCTGGGGTTATTTTTTATTTGTTATACTTCTCTATAATACATACTCTTGACTATTGTTGAAATGACTACACTTTGTAAACACTGTACTTTAAAGCATACTCTCAGCTAAATCTTGATATGAAGCTGTTGTTTCTTTCAGCATTTAGTAGTGTAAATTGTTGTGGTTACACGCTGATACTAATTTAACCCTGTCAAGTTTGAGTTCAACTGTCTTATTATTATTTCATATTTTTGTTATAGGCTACCAGCTTCATTTATCTTGATGTACCACTGATTGTTACCCTGCTGTGGAATGTGCAGGTATATTTTGACAATTTTAAATACCAGAGAAAACCTTTAATCCTTTAAATGAAAATGTCAGAAATATCGGCTGACTGGCAGGGGCGTTGTTTTCCAGCATAAACAGCCTGAAGTGAACTCCTGCAGCAAATAATCAACCACTAAGAACATTCAGCCATGATACTCATCCAGCTGAAGATGCTTATATTGGGTGTAAAAAGCACAATTGCCTCTCTGGGACTCCTCCTGTGGTATGTCAAAGGACAAACAGGGATGGCTGGTGTAAATGGGTAATAAACTGAACCATCTCCCCTTTCTTATAACACAAAAATGATGAAATTATTATTTATACAATTTACATCAGATTGTTTTTAATTTTGGTGGACCCTAGTCCAACTTAAAACAAACGTTGCAATTGAAACTCAACTGTGGGCTTCATTTTTACCACCCCCAACCAATCAAATCACCCCCCATTCACTTCTGAAGAGTAAAGTAGTGGCAGGTGTAACAACACACCCCCTTCTTTTGCATTTGCACTGAAGTCATTCTGTCTGTGAGGTATAGCCCAGCAGTTGGGTCACAACCTATGTATGCAGATGCAACGGGATCAAGTCCAGCCTGTGACTCTTTTCCCTGAAAACCCATCAATAAATCTTAAATAAATAATTCCTCCTTCCGACAGGCCACCACCATCAGTCTGATGACACAGCTGTAATGCTACAGATAACAGAGGCGCTAGGAAACTAAAGCCAGGGGCACGCAGTGTGATTTCCAGCCCATTCAGACACAAATTTTGAATCACAAGACTAACTTGGAAGTCCTGCTGACTTTCAGCCTGACTGTGTGTCTTTTGTCGTGCAAAGCACAGGGATCACCACAGCCGACCACGCCTTGACCAGCTGCTCCCAACTGGTTGGATGGATTTCTGGCATGTTTGATATTTTGGTCGTATGACTGCACACACTCGCACAGTGTGAGCAGGACCATGAGCAGGTTCCCAAACTTTGGGTCATTTTATCTGGTGTAACTGATGGACAGAATCTGAAATCACTAAGTCAACAGCAGGAATACCTGACTGATTTGCCTTCCCTCCTATTACCCTCCTATTATAAAATACATGGTCTTGAAGGAAATAACAGAGGAGCTCCAGCTTACAGTAATGATGTGCCCCCCCACCACCCCCAATAGCTCTAATATTTTTTATACATGTCTGTCACATTCATGACTAAATATCTACTCTACAAAGAGGAGAATACAGTGTGACTCTTTGCTCTTGTTTTAATAGGGAAGTGCAGTCGATGTCAGACTAAACTGCCGCTTTTCTACAGCTACATCGAAGCTAATCACTACCGGCTTGCTGTCATGTTAAAATGCCCATTTTTACCTAAAGACTAAACACGATTATAGTCTGGTTTAAAAACAATATTAAACAAAATATCTAATGCCTTTTATGGATGCACAGTGTATGAGGGAGAGATTTTAAATTCATCTGTTTTGATTTAATAAAGGATATTGAGTTAGTCAATATTAGGGGGCATGGCTGAACTGCAAGCCAGCATGTTGTTTTTCATCAGGAGATTTAAGACCCTCCTGAACTCCCTCTTTGTCTTGTTGACCTAAAGTAAGTTTTAATATGGCAGCTGCTGTGTATTGGACTTAAAAAGGCTCTTCAGTAACCCAATGGCTGAGGTCAAAAAGGTTTTGTCTGATATTTTATGAGGTTTTTCAGTGGCTGTAAAGTGAGTGCGTACCGTACACATGACAAAGACAGGAGCTAAAAATGGTCATGCTCACATGCTGTGCCATGTTTTATGTTCAGGTGGCCTACCTTTTGAAGATGAGAGCAATGACAAAGTCCGGGTTGACCCTGATCCTCCAATCACACTCTTTCCCAGCGGGGTATGGCTGAGGGTAGTTAGGAGACAGAATCACTCCTGAGGGGCCGCTGACATTTCCCCCACATGTTGCTGGAGGAGAAAAAGAAAGAAAGAGAAAGGAAGAGGGAAAGATGATTACACAGCATTGGGCTTGAGGTTTTTGGAAGAGAATCGCCCCTGACTGACCGCTCAAACAACCCCCACAGGTAGACAGTGTGAGAGTTAGTCCATGATGGGAAGAATGGCAGGGGTTGATTAGAAGAGAGAGAATTACTCATGGTGGACCACTGATATTACCTCCACAGGTAGCTGGAGAGGGGGAAAGACCAAAAAAGGAAACTGAGATTTAGTTACTGAGTGTAGGGCTGGGGGTAGTTAACAGGGAGAATCACCCCGAGTGGTCCTGTTATCCCACAACAAGCCAGAGAGCAGGAGAGACATGTTGGCAAGAGAGGCAGATAGATGTATTCAGGAAGCAATTTGGTGATGCGAAGGAAGAATGTGAAACATGGAGAGGTGTCTGGGGGGTGGCAGGTGGGTGTGAACGGATTATCAACGGTGAAAAACACGTAAACAAAGGCATTAACAGTTGCAAATCACTCACAGGCAGACTCACTCCTTCTTACTAGACTGTTGCGTAATGTGTTGGCTTAATCTTTGGAGCTTTTGAACAGACAGGCAATCACAACCTGAGGTGAAAGTGCAAAAGAGGGAAGTACATACTGTATACAGAGGGCACTTTGAGCCCCACATTTTATCTACTGTAACATAAACGTGAGGTCACTGTTAAGGAGTCAGGGGGAAAATCAGGAACAAGGTTTACTGTATCTCACAGGCATGGTTACAGGGAGTATTACTGCCTTCTGTGACCACTTGAGGATTCCCTGATCGTTCTAGCTGATAAAGAAAAGGAGCGGTAGATATAAACAATGCTTATGGCATTGAGAAGCAAGGCAAAAATCTCAAGCTTCCTGTAGGAATCTGTTGATAGGACTAGGGAAGTGCATGATTACACACCAACATTTTGAGTTGCTTCAGGCATCTTGAGGCCTGAAGCAGTGTGGCAGTAATTTTTTATTTATGTGTAACCCAGTCAGCGCATATATGTGGATGTTAACCCACAAGAAGGACTGAAGGCTAGTGACACTAGCTCTGCTAATGTTCAGGTTCAAAATGCTTTAATGGCATGAATGGTTAAGACTTTTGTTGCCAAAGCAAAACACATCAAAACAATCAACAAACATCATGGAAAACATTAATATCAGCATTCACACAGCCCAATACATTTACAGAGGTAGTGTCCAAAATGTTGGTCAGACTAACAAACTGTATTTCTTATGTGGTGATATTCAGAAACAAATTGTGCTTGTAAGGTGTACGATAAAAAATAATATAGTTCCTCCTGTGATTCTGCTGCTGGAACTCAGCTTCATTCAGCTTCATACAGCTTCATTCAGCGGGCAGATAAGAAAATGGACTTCATCCTCTCTTTCTACCAGTTAACAATGTTAACAATTCCTTTCTTCTCTAGGTTTCCAGATTTTATGACAACCTGTTTTAATTTCTAGTCTATGGTCGCTGAGTCTGTTCATCGTTAAAATTCTCCTTTGTTTGGGGTTTCTCACACTCATAAGATAGTCAGCTAAAGAACACTCTCTTCTCAGTAGACAATAACATCCTAGTTTATAGTAGGGCTGGGCAATTAATCGCAAATTAGATTAAATCGCAATATGGCCTTCAGCAATTTCTGAATTGCAGAGGTTGCAATATTTCTCAAAAAAACATTTTGATATATTCATTTTTTTTGCAGCAGAGATTTTATGCTCATTATTCATCCATTTAAATATGACATACTTCTCTCTAATCCCTGTTTGCATCAATGTTGATGCACCACACTGCTGCTGGCAAATTTTCATCTCCACCCCAGCGTCCTCCTTTGTAGCATAAAGCTTGTTGCACCCTCATATTCAGGTTCATGCTACTATGTATTAATTGCTTCTGAAATAATTTCATTGTTTTAATACACATTGCCATAAATGTATCTGTCCATATGGGGTTTCAAGCTATTCACTCCCTGGAGAGTCAAAGCATGCTGCTTGACCAACCCAGGGAGTTTCTTTAGTTCCTGATTGAATGTATGTTATAATATAGAATGATTTATTGCTTGAATTTAATGAAAGATGCATGAGATGAGGAATCTCAAAATAATAATTGCATTTTAAATTGCAATCGCAATATTGGGGGAAAAAATCTTTACAAATCGTTCAGCCCTAATTTATAATAGGATTTAATTTAATTTTGCCAATACTTAATGTGTTTAAATTTGTTTTATTTGTCAATTTTTTTTTGTTTGTTTTTTTGTTTTGGAGAGATGATGTAGCTCTTGATTCTTTAGCTGATAATTTTCTTCAATACTTTCAGGGGACCAGTCTCTGGGCAAGGGTTGTTGCACAGAAAGGCCAGGTGGTGGTGGGATTCGGGATCAGCTCACACTAGGTGAACCTGGAATTTAACGGCTCTTTTGATTATATGTAGAGACAGAGGGAGCTCTATGTCAGGTTCTAACAGTTTCTGTGGGACTTTAGGATCTCCTTACAGAACCACAGGTGACATTTTTCAGGAGGAGTTGTGCCCCTTGTCTGTCACTGTTTTAGGACAGGGACCCAAAATTCACTTCCATACATACAGATGGGTGTAATGACATTACTGAATCATTTTAACTGGGGGGATTAAGTTTATTTGCTATAGTAGGCTCTTTGTGCCTTATCAGTGAGGGCGGTTATAGCCTTGTTAAATCTTCCTGATGCACTGACCATGCCCAGGTAATTATACTCTATTGTATCTCTTTAGTGAAAATGTGCTTTGATTTTTAAGATTTGGCCTTTTTCTGGAATATCATAATTCCTTTTTTTCTGTAAATTGATGTCAAGAGCCCAGTCTTGACAGAACCTCTCTTACAGTGAGAGATTCTTCTGCAGTCCATGTTCTGTTGGAAACAGCAGAACCAGCTCATTCGCATACATGACAAATGTGATTTCTTTGCCTTTAAGATCTTATCTGGGGCCAGATGATTGTGGTAAAGCAATGGCTGGGTTGTTAGTAGAGATACTGAAGAAGGTAAGGGATGTGTTACATCCCTGATGCACTTTGCTTTGTTGTTCAGGAATTCTATTCTTTTATTTTCCAGTTTTATTCACATTCATCATTCCAGTATTTAGATATAATTCGGTCATACACTTTCCTTCAAATCCCAAACTGAATAAGATGATAGAACAGGCCGTTGTGCCAAATAGTGTCAAATGCCTTTTTTCTGATCCACAAAACAGGCAAAATTTTTTCCCTTTTTTTGAACAAATGTGAATTTATGATTAAATGGAGGCAACACACTAAACTGATTCATCATTGTTTACCTGCAAAATATTTTGCAACCCAAAAACTGATGGCATTTGAAGTAGCCATTGATTTTGTTGTTGAAGAATTGTATTAAGTGCCCAAATGCATTTTGTAGTGCAGACAAATAATTGCTAAATTGTTTATTACTATTACTATTTAAATCCAGGCCTTGTGATTGATTAAAGCACAATTAACCACATGTATTGGCAATAAGAGTAGGTTATTAAATGTATTGTCTAAAACTCTGTAATTGGTTAGATATATAAGTTTAGGTTTATATAATACGTTTCTATCTATATTTTATTTTGATCTTTATATCATGAAGGATGACCTCACAGTTTATCCTAATTGTATCTCAGCTGTTATCATTTTCAATTATTATCCTTCTTTCTGCCCCAAAACACACGCATCCCTTTTTCTCTCTTCCTCTTAATCAGCGTTTATTTAGTCTCAAAAGTTACACTATTTTACCTTGTGAACACATTTTTTATTATGAGTACAGCTTTTGTTTATTAAGTCACAAAAATAAAGTAATGAACAAAGGTGTCTGAGAATATTTTACAATGTTTTAAGGCACAGGCAGGCACATCAAGAGATGAATCAATGCATGGATGTAGAGTACTTAGACATTTTTATTCATGTGGGTTAGTGTTTCTTTAAGAGAGGCACAAAGGCAAGGGGAGAGATGTAGATTCAGGCAGTTATTCATTATTCATTGATGGTGCTTATCTTTGAGATGTATAAAACAGATAAAAAATAAAGAAATAAAAATAAATGTTTAAAATATTTAGGTTGAGATAATATTCCTTATATACAGACCACCATCACTAGGTTTCATTGTTCTCGCAAGGAAACCAATGGGTGACTTCACTGAGGAAACTTGGTTTTTCATAGGCACCAAGAAAAGCATCGTCACATACACCAGTTCTTTTCTCTGTTGTATGATGATGACTCTACTGGGCTTTGGGTGCATTAGAGAATATGCCTTTTTATGCTCTGACTCTGCTTTTGTTGCATTTTCTGACACAAAAAAGGCAGCCTTCAGGACTAAAAGTCACTTCTTTTCTCTAGTGATTAAGCCAAGTGTAACAGACCAGGCAGCAGAAGAAAATAAAGAAAGTAAAGCACACCTAAAGGTGGGAGGGTGAAGAGAGAGAAAAGAAAAGAAAAAAAAAAAAACAACTGCAGCAGAATGGTGTGAATGAGGTGTGGAGTGGGATGTGGAAGCTTGCTGGGCTTCAAGCAGCAGGAGGGCTCAGTGCTGGTCATAATAGAGAAAAAATGACACACACTAGATTTTTCTCAAGTTTTCATATAGAAACCATGCCAAAGCTTCCTGCATCATTCTGTGATGCCAGAAATCTGACCATCCTTCTTTTTATCACCCTTTTCTTCTGTCCAGCAGCATCAATCTTTCCTTTTATTTGTTAAAGGACATTTTTGACGACCATGCTGAACTTTTCCTGTTCTCCACTGCCACACTTCTTGATTCGTATCTCAACCACAGCTTTTTTGGCACCTGTTCAACTTCTCCTTGATCTTAAAGAGCATGCCTGGAGAATAAAAAAAATCATCTGATGCTCGAGTAGCAGCATCATTTGGGATTAGCGATCACCTCACCAGCAGGCTTCACTTGATTTGCCCACAGAGAAGTATGTCAGATGTGGCACAACAACACAGGGGTCCCTGAGGGAGCTGAACCGTTATGTTTGTTGTTTACTCCCTACACTTCAGACTTAAAATACAACTCTGGATCATTCCACCTCCTGAGATTCTGAGTCTTCCATTGACTGATGTACTGTGTTGCTGTCTGTCTGTATCCAAAAACATCATATTTTGTGACTTTTTTCATTTGCAATCCTCTATTTTATGGATGCAATGTGCAATTCAAGTCTCCAAGTCTTTAAGATGATACCACAGCATCAATTTAAGCTCTTAATGTGATTTCCTTTACAATATTGTATTTATATAGAGTTGTAACAACAGTATCAATTTGAACTTTGATTAAACACAAAAGTATGATATCAATGGCACCCTTGACATCCAAAACTCATTTTATTTCATTAAATTTCATCACCAACCTCACTTGATGCCTAAAATACAATTAATTCATTAAACAATTCATGTCACATCACAGCGATTCTGCCCTGTGTTTTCCCCAGAAAGTGGGGGCAGCCATTATAAATGAATGGGAACAGAGGAAATTAGTACCAAACAGCCCTAAATGGACCTTTGCACTGCAATTATTGTCAGAACATTTCTACAAACATTGAATTGAACCCTACACTTTACAAAATGTGATTTTTACCACAGTTTAACAGATTAACCTAGAGTGGAGGCAATCAATATCACAATTTACTCAGTCCTGCAGACCTCCCAGCATGTAGCGTTGTTGAGTCAGATGAAGGGAGACAAGAATCCAGAGGAGTCTTGTGCTGAGCTAAGGGACTAGCTGAGCCCCTTACACATATTAAAAAATCTTTGCCACAAACATGCTTTTAACTGAAAAAGTGATAGACTATCAACTGATTAAACCTTGTGGGGTTAGCGACCTAGAGATGATGAGCCATTCACAAAAGAGCCTGTGCTACGGAAACAGCTCTTTAAAGTGAGTCAAGGCAACTGGCTCCCATTTGAGTGCCAATTTCCTTTCCTCCCTCTTTTGTTGTTATTTAGTCCATGTTTAAAAGGGCAAACTGACCAAATGAAGAGCCATTTGAGAGCCAAACGAGACTGGTGAGACTGGTGGCTCATCAGCCACCAGGAAACTCGGGTAAGATCAGAGTTTAATGTGCTAAAGCATGACAAAACTGTACTAAAACAAACTGGACTGCTTTATGGAAATGTACCATACATGAGTGTTGTGTGACACCTCTTGTCCAGGCTTTAGAAGCATTTTTAATTCCTGCCTGCTGCCATTTCCTAGAGTTTTTCAAACCTTCTGTGCCTGAATCTTGTACTACTTTCAGGTAGGGATGCACCGAAATGAAAATTCTTGGCCAAAACCGAAAACCGAAAATGAGGAAACCAAACAAAAAAACGAAACAATGAAAGAAATTATTATGCCAGTTATTAGTACCATTTTATTTATGGCAAAGACTGTGTACCCTACTAAAATCAACTGCAATTGCATAAATTAATATTAATGCTTCAAAGAATAAATAAATTACAAAATTATGTAAATATTGTTAAGCACTGACATTCCAACATTGCACAATATAAAATAAAATAAAATAAATTAAAATAAATTAAAATAAAATGTTTATCTTGACCCCACTCATGTATACATTAAATCAGTCATGTACCATCTGTAAAGTATTTTTTCAGCCAAGTTCCCCTAAACAGTGCAAAGCTTTTTTGGCCAAAAAGAAAGACATTAAACAGTTCTGGGACAGCTGTCTGATTTATCACACTTTGTAACTGATGAACAATTTTAAATTACAAATGTTAGATTTTTTTTATTTTCAAACATTTTAAATGTTAAAAATGCATGACTAAATTCATGGCACATCTTCTCATCACTAAATGTGAGAATTCAAATAAATGTAGTGAAAACAGTGAGTGGACAGGCATAACACCATTTAAACCTAGAAGTGTGCAAAGCACTGCTTGGCTACAGTGGTCTCTTGTGAACTATTTGGACATAAAAACATAGAGCTAGAAAGAACTAAAAACATGTAAATAATTAACTAGTTATAAATAAGACTGCTTAGTACCCCTTTTAGAGATCATAATGAAGATCTCCTCTCAAACTGAAATCATGAACTTAGTTATAAATCAGCATTTCACAAAAAAATAAATCATAAACCTTTTTATGAATGGAAAGATGTGAATACAGTGATCGACAGGCATGCTCCAGTGTGGATCAAACCATCCTGCCATGGGGGAGACTCAGGGGGTTTAAGGTTGATTAAATTTAATAACATACAAAATATAAACTCCACTTAATAAACTTAAGGTCCTTATACTCCAGACGAAATTTTTTCATGCAAATTATTCATACAAAATATTTAGGTTTCGAACCTGTGGTGAGCCAATCCAAGCCTCCACACCAGCGACATCATTTCGTAGCGCGACATTGCTGCGGATATTTTTTCAAAGTTTTGCTCTGACGAGCACACATGGTGGTGGTGCTGATTTTTAAGGCAGACAGAGGATCAGAAATGTCCTCCTCTCCGACACCATCTGATGTTTGTCCTCCCCATATCTATCTATAGTCAGTGCTTGTGTTTTTGCCTCATGTAGCCTGGTAGAGAGGGAGACAGGCAGCAGGCAGCCCAACATGTCCATGTTAGCGCAAAAGCGCTACTCACACAGCGTACCCCCTGGAGTACCTTCACGTATGCACACCCCTATTTGAGAACCATCGATCCAAGAGTGTGCTGGCCGCGTTTTTTGCTTGCTTCATCACATTGTGTTTCGGCCTTGTTGTGATAAAGGTCTTTCAGTGGCGGAATTTTCGGTGCATCCCTACTTTCAGAACACAAAAGTAGCTTAGGAATTAACAATGTTTATATTTTCACACTTTTAATGTTTGGGATAGTCATAAACAGCTCGAAACATGGCCTTTTGGTAGAGTTTCTTTATGCAGAAATCATTAATTGCAAAAAGTGTTTCTGCTGCATCCACAAAGAACCTATTAGGTAATCTCATTCCAACACATTCATACACATTTACACAAACTGGAGTTACTATCTTCCTTATGGACACATTGACATGTGATTGTAGCACCTGGGGATTGAACCTACAACCTTCTGTTAGGATGACTGACTCTACCTGCTGAGCCACAGTCACCACAACATTTTGTAATCAATTCAAACATCTAAAGAGAAATATGAGAACTTAAAAAAGAAAGAGCAAAGAACAGAAACAAGGTAATAAAAAGGATAATAGAAATAACAGTAAAATCAATAAAAGGACATAAAAGTAAAGAAGGGAAATAAAAACAGTGAAAAGATATAAGAATTCTAATGAGGAGATAACACATTGAATAAAAAAAATAAAAGCACACAGAAGATATATAAATGGGCAATAATTCCAGTCTGTGAATAGTATACCTACCTATACATGTTGGAGGATCAGGCTGCCAGTAAAACCGGTTATCTAATCGTACACATGTGATGGTGTCCTGGCCCTGCAGCTGGTATCCTGGATCACACTGGAACGTCATGCTGTCTCCAGGCTCTTTACTGTCCCCATAGCGAGAACCATTGACAGGGATGCCGGGGTCATTGCAGGTCGTTGCTGTTGTTGCTGCGGAGTGTGAAACAGGGACAGACGGATGTTTAGCTGCTATTAGCAGATAGGCGGAGAGCCATTTCTGTCACTGCAGGATGCTCCACACAAAAAAGCAAATACATTAAAGCGTGTAGCATTTGGAGTCATGGTGAATATTGCTAAAGCTTACCCTCACTATCCTAATAATGACAGACAAAATGGCTCTATTTATTATTAATAAATGTCAACTCGGCTGCTAAATACATGGATCTTCCTCCAGGTTCAATCCAATTATGTTGGGCAATGTTTGGTTTTTTAATTAATGGTTCCTCGTATCAGACTATGGGTTTGTCTCGTAGAAAATCAAGGCAAACAGCTCGTGTGAGTATTGAAATATGCTACGTTTAGTTTGTTATTGTGATTTTTTTTTTTAACTTATAGGATAACAATAAAATAAGAGGCCATTAAAAGGATCAAAACTGTGAAAAAAATCCCAAACTCTACATAAAAAATGACTGTTTTAGTAAATACTATTACCTCTGCCTTAGAAAATCAATAAAAAAAGCAAATATAAGAAGTCATAATCATAGAAATGGAAAAAAACAGTGCTCTGATTAGTTTGTAAGTGAGATCAAATGTTTGTTGTTTTAAAAATGGAGAGAACTGAAAAGAGTACGTCAGGAGGAGAGTAAGAGACACAAAGCACTGGATGTAAATATGTAGGTCTGCATTCATTTAAATATACCTCTCTGACAGACATGTGCTGTTTATTTTTGTTTTGTTTTGTTATGTTTGTGTGTGTCAATAGTGTATGCATATGTATGAAAGCCAAAGAGCAGGTGTTGGATATAAACAGCTTTGTGAAGAGGAACAAGCCCAAGAATTTAAATAAGCAGCTGTAAAGGTGACAGTCTGCACCCTTACTCTCTAACTCTTTGTATTCTGTGTCTGATTGATTTGGCTGCTGCAGTGGTTTTGGTCATGTTTCTACAAAGACACATTTACATCCAAGCAAATTTAGATCAAGCAAATTTTGCATCCAAAAAGCAAAACTATTTTGCAGGATAGCCTTTCTTTAAAAAGACTGGCAGATAGCGTACCAGTATAAGATTATGAAAAATAATAGATATAATGGATATACCAACACACCCAACTCACAATACAACACATATTACAATACTGGATTCACTATATGACTACATGATGATTCTTTTATAAATAAGCCTGATTAATTATAGGCTTACTATTAATTTGTAATAAATTATTCACAATTCATCACATATGTCAATAAATTCAGAAAGACTGAATTACTGGAAGCCTTATAGACAGCACTGACAAAATAATCAGAAATGACATGTTTCTGAATGTCATCTTAACATTTTATTACCTTTTGAAACAAGAGAAGTGGAGACCAATGGGAGAATGTAGTCAATCTAAGATAGTGTTAATCCCTGGAATATGGATTTGATCCATAGAATTATAAACATTCAGAGCACAGACTATGTTTTACTTGTATTCCAATCCAAGTTACTAAGCTGCTTTAAGGCTGCTTTCACATTAGGCCCAGTTTCTTCGAACTGCACTGTGTCACCCCGCTAGCTTGCTTTCAAACTAGCAACATAGATCCGTGCCCCAGCCCACTTGCGTATACACTCAGTCTGAATCAGCAGGTGGCGGTATGCATGTAACTGGTGTACAACCGCACCAAGGAGGAGAGAGGAGAGAGAAGAAGAAGCTACCATGGCAACCACTCAATTATGGCCTGAGTGAAGATCGCTTTTGTTTGAACCCTCAAAAAAGTCCATCCTGCAGCCATGGAGGATTTAAAATCACTTTTTAATTTGCCAGCACTTTGCTCTTCGTATCTGCACATCTACGTGTAGCTCAGAAGATTAAATGGGCTCGTGTGGCGCAGATAAAGCTGTTTTTGAGTTGACAGGAGACTTTTTATTGCCTTTGCATCTCATCTCACTGACTCCAACTTGTGTTTACCCGTAAGGTGAGTCACAACAGACTATTTATTAGCTGGATTCTGAGGATATCTGTTTTTTAGTGAGGGAAAATGTGAACAAACTGCTGTGCTTAGGAAAAATGTTTAGTTTTTATGATGACGTCATATGGCTGATATGACGCTCGTACCCGGGCTCGGTTGCATTCACATCTGATGCGGGCTCAAGTGCACTTGGATTCTGGCCCAAGCCCCCGGTGTAAAGCCATCTAAATGGTTTTGTGATGGCATTAGAGTGTGATTAATCAGCTTACATTCTATAATCGTATTTTTAGCCCCTGTGATTGATTAATAGAAATTAATTGACTCTAATTTCTAAGGGTGTGAATCTCTCCTTCTCTCTTTGAATTCTGATTCACAGGCTACAATTTGAATAACTGAAATTTCATTAAAATACAGACTGAGTTCGGTTCAGTCTGATCCAGTTTGATTTGGTACAAATTGATCATGGAATCCAAATAGATTTTTGCTTTAACAAAAAATTAGAAATAAGGGGAAACAAGATCTTTCATAGTAGTCTGAGTGTCAGTGAGCTTATTTATAAAGTTTTTTTTCACACTCACCTGCCAAGGTGTCTCATTTTGGCAGTGAGTTGGGAGATGAATATTTAAATGAGTTTACTGGTCCATAAATCTCTGTCCTTCTGTACTTTTAAATTTTATATTGTGCTTCATTAATCCTATTAAAAGTAAAAACTAAATTTTCCCAAGAAGTACAAATTAAAGCTAATTCAATAATTAAAGAAGATTTGGATAGACAGAGCTCTGTGTGTCTGCTGGTACAGGAGATTACTAAACTCTCTGTTTACTATCACATACAGTGGCTCAGGCGTATTTATCATGTCACCATAACAATTGTTTTGAGTGAGACATTACTGCTGTAAACCCTGGGAATAAAATGAGCTGTGGATACCATGAAAACTGAAGTTTTCTCATAGTTTTAACTAATGTAAGTGTTTATGTGTGGGTCTGCTTGTGCTACATTTAGCGTTAGCAGGTGAGATTTACCAGTTATCAGTTAACCGATCCAGATTAGACACTGAGTCATAGTCAGTCATAGTCATGCAGTGTTGCAACACGTTTCAACATATCACTTCAAATTGTTTTGTTTTCAGTTGAATGGCCAGGTGTTGTTACATCACTCATGATCTGATTTTTCCCTTCATTTTTATCATAAATCTGTTTCATTAAAGCAAATATAAGTAACTTTTCCTGCATAAAACAGTGGTTTCAAAGTTAGTCTACCAGTAGGATGTCTACAAGGGGAGCAGATGACGCTAAAAGAGAAAAAGAGAAAGTGACTGAGCAAGAAGCAAAACTAGTCTAAAAAAATTGGACTCACTTTTACATGTTGGCAAGAGTGTCTTCACAATGCAGGCTGGATGTAAGATGCTGACCTGGCTATTTTGCTGTTTGACAATTGAGTAATGCACACACCAGCAATTTGCAAACATCAGGCTATAGACACTAGCTGAGTCATATTTGAGCAAAATCCAGTAACATTACTGTGGCCTGTCAGAGGATAAGGTACTTTGGCCTCTCACAATATCGTTTTCAGGGCGAGGCATGAGCAAAGTTAGTTTTATGATGTGTAGTGTCCACCAAACAGAAATTCCTACATACTGTGGCTTTAAGATAGTTTATCTTAAAGAGGCATATGACCCTGCCTTTAACTAACTTGAGTAATTTCAGCAATAGATTTGTTTCTACATGTCCTGATTCCTCTTAAAGAGCCACATTTCTCTGGTGAGATCCTTCAGTACCTCTGAGCCTGGGTCCCAAAGTGAGGTATTACATTTCTAATTTGATTCTTTGGCTAAAGGTTTTTCAAAAATCCTGTTAAGTCCAGCATTATTTCCAGATTAATTACCTTGTAGCCAATATAAATGAGGTTTATGTAATAACTAAGACACTGTATATGTGATGACTGCTGAGTTTGTTAATTAGCTAATTTAATTGCTAATTAAATTCAGCTTTTCCTTCCTAAGTGGATGCGGGGGAATAACGCTGTTATAGAGTGAGGCAGACCACCCAAATCAGTGATAGTATGATGCAGCTTTTGAGTGTTTATTTTAAGTATTTCCTCTAGTATTTCATTTTCAAGATTAACAGCTCAAATTAACAGACAAGTCTACTTACTGGAGAACTGAATAGAAAATCCCTGCTTGCTGATGAAATAATCAGAGTCAAACTGAAGAGTGAGTATGTTAAAAGTCGAGTGGATGTCTTCAGGTAAGGCTGGGCCGGACCATTCTTTCAACAGGATGCCCCCGTCTGATGGCCCAGATGGACCGTCCCAAACTCTCAGGATATCGTGGCCAACTTCAGTGTCAAAGACGATGAAGTGGAGGCTGACAAAGCAAAACAAAAATATTCAGAAGAGATCAGTGATTAGTATGAACATATGTTCTTTATCCAGCAGTTTTAACATGAAAACATGAAGCTGAGCTGACAATAGATGGAGTGTGTATAAATACACTCACAGGAATGTCAGCTGTGGCTACGATGTGTTTAGAGACATGATGCTGACATAATGACTAATGCCTAGTAATCTCCAACACAGCAGTTGCTTTGACAGTGAACATGTATCGATAATTACTAAATTTATCACTTCATGACAGTCTGGTGTTTTGTTTTTTGTTTTTTTTTAGCTTACAGCCTGTTTGGAGGGAGGATGATTTTGTTTTTTTGCCATTTATAAGGCTCTTACTGATCCCGTTAACATCGTTTGAACCTGTAAGATAACCCTATCCAGGCCAAAACAAAGCACCTCCTCAGATACTTGTCTTGTTTTATTTTGTTTTGATAAAAAAAAGAGAGTAAAAACACACTTGCTCTAGATAACTGCAGGCCATCATCATCCTCTCAGCAGCACCAGTGTATATCCCACTGCTTCATAATTACCTGATAGTCTTTCCTGTGTCAGCCTCGATCGTCCAGGTGCAGTGGAGGTTGTTGTCATACGGAGCAGGATATCCCGGAGACAAGATCCGTCCAGACACTGCTCCAGTTATGTGACCTCCACATTCCGCTTCAAGGACACAGACAAAGGGGGACACATTACATAATACCCCTGCTATTTCACTTAGCTTTAACTGTTAAATACACAAATCCAGTCAAAGATACAGATTCATTATCTAAACCAAGTAAACACATTAACAAAATCCAAAAACTCAAACACTTTTACACCAACCAGTCACACAATTTACTAAGGCTGAGTCCACAGACCTAATGTGTTAAGGGTATGATGCTATGACTAAGCTTTCCTCATTTTTGATGATTTATTTACAAGTGCTTCTTTCTAGATGGAAGTTTTCACAGCTTTATTTGGTCTCTCCCCAGTGAGACATTTACAATGACCTAAGCTTAGCCAAGCTAAAATTAGACTCTGTCTAACTGGGTCAAGTGGGGTCTTCTTTAGCTGAAACAGCTCTTGAGGTGTTTGATGACTAATCCTGGAGGGGATCTGAATTGTCCAAGAATACTTAACAGTTGAGATCATTTACTGTTTAAAGGTGTCAGATCATTCTCTTCTTCTACCTTCGAACACAGTCACCTTTGGTCTAAATCAGCGCTTCTCAACTGGTGAGTGAGAAGCACTGATTTAGTCAGGACCCAGAAATAAGCTCTTTTCAGTGAATGTGTGCCAGGAAAAAATGTGGAAGAAGCTCTAACTGGACATAGGGGTAAACTCATCAATGTATTTTAAGGTTTCCAACATTTATGAGTAAATTTCAGTATTTCTCTGGAGCTTCCTACTTATTTATCTCCTTTTCATTTTAACATTGCTGGTTTTTCCAAGATAAAAGGGAAATTCCTCTAGAATTTCCATGCTGTCTTGGGAAAATGGAGTAAAATAGAATAAATACATGTGTGTCCCTCTGTAAGGAAGGACACAGAAACAAAACAAATTATTTTTTTCTCATCTCTTTGTTCAATATGTTCCATTAGGGGTACAAAAATTGTAAAAATGAATTGGAGTTGCTGAACATTTTCAAAAATCTGGGTTGTGATTTCTCACGATGTCTAACCAGTTGAGAACCACTGGTCTAAATGAAACCTCTGTGCTTTGCTGTGGTCAAAAACAGAACGTGAACCAAGCTCCGGAGGAGTTTTCGACCCTGTGTGAACCACCTCTAAACAGCCGTTCTTTAATGGTCAGTTCCATGTGTCTCTTTAAATGCAGATGACAAGACTCTTGCGCCACTCTTCCCATCTATGAGGTGTGCCGACATGAAAGCAGCTGTGTGTTTTTATGGCTGTGGATGTAGAGAGACTACATAAGGGGCAGGTATTTTGATAATGACTCATTGTGATGTCACAGCGAGCACAGATTCAGAACAGACCATAAGACTTCATGGTTTCAGGCTGAACACAGACAAAGGACTGGGTAGAAATAGCAGATACCAAAATATTGGTGCAGAAACATGTTTGTTTTCTGACATTTGATTTATTGTCCTCACCAATCAATCCAGTAGAGGAAGAGTAAGTTTAATAGGGGGAGTAAAAGCAGTCATATTTGATGTTTGTGTTGAGGCCATAGAGTGTCTTTAAACTTAAAGGTGCTGAACATTATCTTCAACTTGACAGGACAGAAGATCAGTTTAAAGTTAGGCACCTGGATGTGCCTCGATATTCCCCTCTGTGTATGTATGAAGGCCTTGGATTAACCCGCAATTTCCACATATGACAACTGCACTGCGCACCGAAGTGCCGGGGGTTTGCTCCGACCAAAGGTGAGCGACCTCGCCCACTGGAAGCATGTCTAGAGTGCTGCGAGTTAATGCAGGAAAAGTATGTTAACAGTGGACAATTTTACCTTTTGGGGTTAATTTATCATCCTCCATAATATTGCTTCCGCCACTGGGTGTGTACATTAGAAAGTTAAAAGATTAATGTTTGCTTAAAGGATCTGTGGTTTTATGTAAAACTCTTTAGCAAAATGTCCTCAAAAATTAACTTTTCCTCATCAATGGTGCCATTGTAGCTCTGTGACCCACTGACCTCTCAGGGACCCTTTGCTCTCGCTGCAGGATGAGACATAATGTTGATATAGTGATGATGTAGGATCAGCAGTCCACACATTGTGTTGTATTTTAAAATAACCGGATATTCTACGCTTGTGACTTCCTGTTTAGAGCTTTCTGATTGTCAGGAATTGGCGGCAGGCGGCGCTGAAAATAGACCTGCAGTGTATTCCGATCCCAGAGTGGCGCTCCAGGGACGCGTTGCTGCTGGTGAGCATGGGCAGTGGAACTGCTCTCATAGGCAAGAGAGGGAGTGATTTGCTCCACAGTACAATTCGATGATGGATCACGCCACGGTCGCTGTATGTGGATATTGGAGGTAAGGATATAAACTTTAGGACATATGTGAGTCACAGTGAGGTTAACCACTCATATTTTGGGTTAAGTATCACTCTAGCATTCAACTGACTGTTAAATTTAGTGAATAAATACATAAATGGTAAATGATAAATGGACTTGGATGTTTTAAAGTGCTTTTCTAGTTGTCTGATGACTCAAAATGCTTTTTACACCTCAGGTCCTACTTACCCTTTTCACCCATTCACCCCACATTCAATCACTGATGCAAAGGTTGTTTGTACATTAGCGATTAGTATTAAATAATCCCGTTCACATGCATCCATACACATTCACACAGCAGTGAGAACAATCAGAGGCTAAGTGTCTTGCCCAGGGACACATCTACATGTAAATGTAGGAGAAGAGGATCAAACCCACAACCTTCTGGGTGAGAGATGACTGACTCTACCTACAGTGCCAAAGGTGCCTAACGGTTGTCTTTCTTGTGTTGCAGCCATCTGCAACCATATAGCAGCAGTACAGTCTGATGCTACTGAGGATGTCTCCTGTGTTTATGTTGATAATTGATTTAAATATCCATATTTCATGTCACTGTGCTCATGTCGCTATCATACCTTTCTGGTTTGGAAAGGTTTTCAACGAGTCAGATTTTAACCGTGTCCCCTTGTTTGAACGTTCAGAAATCTCTCCTTTCAAAGCAACCAGATAATTTGGATCATATTTCTTGATCTTCTTTCCCTCCCTATTACTGTTTCAGTTCATCTCCATAAGAGGCGGCTCCTCTACTTTGCTGTAAATTACTGTGAGGTGTGAAGGTTGACCTGAATGAGAATCGGTTTAGAAAGGCTTGAATCATTAAATCAACCTTGAATTTTCCGAGCTCCTGCTATACAGTTTCAAGGTTGGCAAATAACTTTGATGACTGTTTCCCCTTAGGGATCTCCCTATTGTGTTCAAAGTTTCATGAAACAAGCTGCTTAATGCACAAGGGAGAACAGACTTTTTGTGTTATTTTTATATTGTTTTCAGTGGAGAAGAGCAGGGGAGATAGCAGCTCGCAGGGGAAAAAGGCTGGGAGCAGATTTTAAACTAATCATGGTAGTACAAGGTATGCATGGCTGCCCACTGAGCCAGCAGATCGCTGCTGATTAGAAAACAGTTTGGTGAAGAGAAGGCTTTGTGTCAGCATGTGCATCGCATGTTTGTGTGAGTTAAGAGGGTGCTATTAAAACAGCTCTGCAATCTACGATACCATGACAACCTACTGCTGTCGCATAACCCCGGGCAAAATGAATCCAAACACACATTCACATAAAACACATAGACACAAAGGAAGAAGTAGATAATAGCACACAAGGCCAGCCACTTACTTGAAAACACTTTCAGTAATGTAAGGGCATGCACACGTCTGAATGCACACACCCACTCACACAATAAAAACCATTCTTTTTCTGGTGGTTGAAAACCTGAGAGGTCTGCTGTTATCACGGAAAGCAGGTAGAGGCGGTTACAGGGCTGGGGAATATGGCCCACAGCTTACATCAGGGTTTTTTTCTTCTTTGTGGAAATGGTATGTAAAAGTGATAATGCACTTACATGCAAGTTTAAGTATTACAACCCCCATTCCCCTCCTAAAGCAAGCCTACGATGACATACTGAACTAATCTGAGCATAAGCTCATGAAAACTGTTATTATAAGTATCTCTGTGATTACAAGTTTGTAACTGCACCTGCAGTAGTCAGAAGTAGCACGTTGATCATTGCTTAACTAAGCTTTAGCAGAAGTGCCTGTCAGTGCATGGAGCTATGGTGTTTACAGCTGCTTCTCTGACCTTAACTGCTTCTTTGAATCATCATGGTCTTAAAACAAGCAAGTCATCAGCACTTATAATCAGAAGTACATTCACCTTGATCTAATCTGTGATATCAACAATAAAAATGCAAGTTTCTATCTTTACATAATTACACCTACTTGTGAAGTCACATAGAAAAACAGATCTTGTTATCTTTACTCAGTTCCATTCTGTATTTCAAAACACAAAATACTGCATTACCCGTGAACCTTCAACGTCCCCTATAGTGCATTTTGGGTATTTCTAAATTAGTAATAAAAGCTTCAGGAATAGCTGAACTGTTGACTGAGGACATGGCAGTGATAGTGGATCAGAATGGTGGATTTCCAATCCGGGGGATATGTAGGCAGAATTTTCCCATGATGCCCTCGGGCAGAGTCTTTACATGTGATAATATGCGTTCCGATTTGAAATGTTTTCAGGGGAGTTTAGCTGTTGCCTGTTTGACAGTTATCACAGCTTGGATTCCTTTTTGATGTTTCTGCTGGACTATAGCTGTTTTTGTTGTTTAACACTTTTGCACCATGAGTGAAGTGAGCACTTCCTGACAATAAGTTTGACTGTCTGTCTCAGTCTTTCACAAGGACACTTCTGCATTCTTTGATCACCTAAGTTGTGAAGTGAAATCAGGAAGTGTAAAAACTCCATTAAATACATATTCTACTAGTACAGTAAAAGATGTGTTAAGGATGCACAAAGTATCAGAAATAAAGTCTAGTTTTGTGTAATCCACACAATAAAACTTGGTTGATTTTACAACCTAGTTTACTCTGGGATTCCTTAAAATCACATTTATCAAACACGAAAAATTAAGTTCTTTAAAGAAAGACTACTTTTGTCCACCCCCCCCCCAAAAAAAAAAAAAACTGCAAGTACATGTTACTTTTTTGGTTCACAAACTAAAAAACTAAATAGTATATTATGCAAAATTAATCTGGCTAATCTACGTTAAAAAAATGTGCAAAAAGTTGACTACATTTTTTTAAAGTATATCTGGCCTGACTTTTATCAGTGAGTTTAAACGCACTTTTAGATGACTGCTGAAACCATTACAAAAAAAAAAAAAAAAAAAAAAAAATTGACTGCAGCACTGGGCTCAAGAAGGAATCTGCCATTGCAGTGTGAGTACAATGTGAGTTAAAGCCTCAGACAGGCTTTATGTTGCAGTTTCAAAATGTTATTTTACATATATATTTTTAAAAGATTATTCTGGGGGCTTTTTGCCTTTATTCTGATAGGACAGCTGGAGAGAGACAGGGAACACAGAGAGAGAGAATGGGGGAAGACAGGAACCAATCAGTGCCAAGACCAAGAATTGATACCGACCAGTACATCGAGGCCTACAGCCTCTCTTCATGGGCGTGAAACATGCTGATGGAGGGCCTAAGACTGAGCTGTTGTCTGTCTCATGTTACTCTGCTATGCTATAGTACATGACACTGTTGTATAAATCCATTCTGAGGCAGAAGTTATACCAGTGACAGTAATAATACTGATTTACCACTGCTAAAAGCTATAGGCAAAATCACAAGAGGATGAAAAAAAAGGAGTAATTTATAGAGCGCTGGCCAATGACAACTGCTTTCTGAAAAAGAAAAGGGTGAAAAAATAGCAGATATGTACCTATGTGAATAAAAAAAAGGTATGGCATGTTTTCTGTATGAACAGAGTGCATAAAGACACAGAGGCAGACCCACTCTGACTAGGAGAGAGAGAAGATGGTATAGATACAGCCTGAGGCAAAGCCATCTTCTCATCTCATGCTCATACATACAGATGTGGGACAGACGCAGACAGACAGGGAGGTTGACGGTCACGGAGGCAGAAAGTCAAACGCCTCAACAGACAGAAAAAGGAGGGAGGTACAAAGCTAGCTATAGAAGTAGTTAGCCCAGGGCTCTGCTGGAAAGTATTCTCCTGGCTGCTTACCTGAAACAATGCAGCGACAGAGCAGCTACAAATTAATGACTGACTGCAGAGGTACACACTCACACCCTGAGATTTACACACATCTAACCAAAAATGCACTAGCTCTCATTCATACCCACATGCACACACTTTCTACCCAGTTGCCATTAGCAACCACGTCAGGCCATGTCCCCGCCTCGAAGAGCTCAGGTGTGCTGGCAGGTTACAGCGACACAGGGTTTGGCTCTGCAGCAGGGAATTCCAAATTAACAAGTGCCAAGTGCTCACATCAACCCTACAAGGTAGCAGTGCTTACAGGGAAATTGCTTTAATGTGTAAAATATGCAAAGCCACAAAATATTTATGGACATGTAGGAATTAAGGGCTTTAAAAGAGGCAACTTTGCTCCAAGGATTTCATAGCTATTTAGGAACAATACAAACAAACAATTGTCGAGTTCATGCCTCACTGGTGTTTGCTGAATGACAACAAGGACTGAGAGTCGCTGGTTGCACGTGCCATATCTAAAACACAAAAGTACTTTCACAGGTCTGTAAGCAAATAAATAAAAAAAGCTTTTCACAGCACCTGAAATGTTTGGCACACTCCTCTCCGACCTAATTAAGAGCTGCCAAGTGCCAACCAAAGCTAAATCTGCCCTCTGGCAGCTCATCCACCTCAAAACCTGGGAAATATTCAAATATATTCTAGATATGCCAACTGAGAAACCTTTATTTTTTCCATTTTCAATGTCAAAAAATACAAGGCTGATATTGTGGGAGTGCACAGCAGCAGCCACTTAAAAGGCTAATTATTATTATATTATGCTTCCAGGAAGATCTCATTGGCTTTTTCTACAAACTCTCCAATAATTTATTACAAGACTGGTTGGTTTTCATTTTAGATTTGTAAGACCGTGACAGCCTGTAACAGTTGTTTTTATGTCCCCTTTTTAGAAATTTATTGCCATGGCATATGTTACCATTATTTATATGCTGCCTACTCTATTCAGTCAATAGAAGTCAAAGTACTTTGTTGTTTTACCAGCAAACTCTGAAGTTAAAAAATTACGCCACTTTGTGAATGCTCCAAAATTCTGGAGGCCTTATTAGCATGCATATTAAAATGATTTAAAAAAAAAAAAAAAAGGTTTTAATCTAAGATTTTTTTTTGGCTTTTGTGCCTTTATGATAGACAGGACAGTGAATAGAGTCAGCCACTGGGGAGAGAAGGGAATGACGGGACAGGAGCTACAGTCTAGATCCCAGGCTGTCTGCATCAAGGACAGAAGCCTTTGCACATGGGCTAATCGGACTCCACCACTCGGCTACCAGCAACCAAAATGCCCTTTAATACAAAGGATATAAAGTTGTTGACAGCCAGGTGCAATCCCTTAATTTTTATGACTCATCAGTTTTTACTTTGGTAAGGCTAAGAGTTCAACATAATTAGGAGTGCTGCAGATTTAACTAGCGATGTAGGCGAAATGTTGCTGTTTGCTAGAATACTAAAGGCCTGCCTTGACTTCAGCTCTTGCAACTACTGCGACTGCCATGATTTGGCCTCCAAACGTCTCTTCAGAAACCAGTGGGAGACATAACTAAGACTTAATCAATACCGTCTGTGGTTTTTAATTTGGCTGATTTACTGTTTAGGATTCAATATTATCATATTCACAATCATTTGATACTTTCAAGCAGTCTCTCTCTGCCTTCTTTGTGGAAGACTTAGGGCTCTATTTCAACGGAACAAGGTGTGCTGTCTGAAGTGCATGGTGCACAGCAGTTTGGGTCATGCCCATTTACATTTTGAAGTCTACATATTACATTTAAATTTTCCATTTTGAAGGTGCACAATATGGGCATGATTCCAGGCACAGAGCACAAAGAAGTGGGACTGAATGGGTTATTATGGATGTATTTTTAGAGTAATATGAATCCGGCCAATCCAAGTGTCAGCTTCCTCTAAGAACCAAGCATGTATGCTGACTTGCACAATGGTGTTTAAATGGCAGATTTTAGTTTTTTATTATCAATATCAGTGGTTCTCAACTGGAAGGTCGAGAGCCAAAAGTTGGTCGCAAAGCTCTTTCCAGTGGGTCATGAATGTATACATTCATGAAGGGAAAAAAGTCTATGTATGGAAGCCCAAAGTTGATATACAGTAAATTAATGAAGATTTTTTTGTATTCTCATTATGATGAGTAAATTTCAGTATTTCTGCTTATGCATTTCCTTTTCTTTGAATAACAAAGCTGGTTTTCCAAAGGTAACACTAGAACCGCCATGGCAGTCTGACGGATGATGTGGGATTTTTGGGATTCAGGAGAAAATCCCTTAAGAAATTACCATATTTCTTCCAAATGTCAAGGGAAAATGGAGTAAAAGAGATGTATTCATTCATGTCCTTCTGTATTGATTTGCTTTGTAAACATGTTTTGTCTATTCTCTTTGTTCAGTCATGTTTTGTTCCAGTCAGAGTCCAGTTGTAAAATTTTTTTATTAACTTTCTCTCAATTCTGTCATTTGGTGCATGGAAGTGTGTCAGTGTGTGCTTTTAAATGCACTAGATGGGAGTATACACTGAGGAGAGCAAAACAGAATCAGAAAAAAAATATATGTCCCTCAGCTCTCTGTTCTATGAAACATTTATTTGTACATATTAGCAGGGGGCTTAACAGGGCGACATAAAATCAATGTATGTTATTTTGCACTGCTATCAAAGGATGGGAAATTTACTTAGATGACTTCCAGGAAAATTTAGGGCTGCCAATAAATCTACACCAGACATCTCATAGCAGAGACAAGATGATATTATGATCAATCTTACCATTAGTTTCACTCATTAAATGGTGGGTCATGAGGAGAGTCATTCTTTCCTTTTGCCACAGGCTTAATGTGTGAGACTCTTGTTTGAAAGTTTAAATATGTTAAAACATTGATGTCATTGGTGAGGACAGGGGCTTGAAAAAATTTTCTTTAGCGAAAGGGGGACCCATCAGAGAAAGTTTGGGAACCACTGTTATTAAGACAAAAGCCATTAGTACAAACAGGGGCAACAAGTTCATTTGCTATTTGAACAATGTAAGCGCACAGTGTTAAAATTACAACTGTATCAGCTGGAAAACAGGAAAGGCATCTGTGCTTCAGGACAAAATGCTTGGTGCAGGGTGTACAATAGGGCCCTCAGGCAGAATGATCTCAAATCTGACTCTGACTACCAGAGGTACTTTTATTATAATTAGTCATTTCATCACAGCTGGTGTGTTGTTAAGTAAACTAGCTTAGATGACAATGGTTTGGTTTCTCCAGGTGGAGTTCTTGCTGCTGTGTAGACACAAAAGAAAGAAAGAATGAAGCCATCTATTTTTGGTTGTAACATTAACCCTCACATGTATGCACCTTCATTTAGTCTGCACTGTCCAGTTTTAAAACCTGAGACAATTTCTGATGAGCTAATATTGTCTTAAACCACATAACTCTCTAGCATCCTAAAACAAGTACCTCCTGATGGAATATTCTACTTGTGGTGCATGCTGAGAATAGAACACAAAGTTAATGTATCTGTCAGAGTCCTTGACATAAATTCTGCGAGCACCTTCAGGGTACAAGAAAGTAGCTTGGCTTACATTATAAATTCATCAAAGTTCAATTTAGACTGTCATCCTCTATTTTTGCACCATAACCATGCCATTCCTAAAATACCCAGACGCCAGGTGCACTAAAATCTCACGGCTGGTGACAACCTGCTGTCCAAGCACAGAGAGCCCTGTGTGCACAGGTTGATGGATCAGTGAGAGCTGTTGTGATGCACAGTGGTGAATTAGTAATTACCCACAGAGTGTTGAATCAGCCAGAATACACCTGTATTGACTCAATCACTAAGTTTACTCACTCTTTGTTTTAAATAATTAGGTTCTGTGTTTTGAGAAGCTTCCACTAGTGCTTCTTACAGCATTATTTTTTATTTAATAGTATGAAAAAAAACCTCGCTGTTTAATAATCCAGCCTTTGTTGTTTTTAATTATTGATGATCCTGTAACTTAAACATGTATTCGCATACTAACCGATACAGGATGGGAGTGGTTTGTCCCAGACACGTCTGTCCCCGCTCAGACAGGTCAGTGTACTGCTGCCATGAAGACTGTATCCAGGGTTACAGGAGTAAAGGACAAAAGTGTTGGCAAAATGACCGTCGTCCTGGATCTTATAGCCGTAGCTGGGGATGCCTGGCTCCTCGCAGCGTACAAGGTCAAAGCCTAAAAAAAGACATGCAGATACATATTCAGATTAGGTACCCTTGGTTATACATTATAACACTGCATAAACAAATAGACCGATTCAGCCCTAAGAGCACGTAAGGTAAATGAAACCTCTCTTGAATTCCACTGCTTCTCACAGTTTCCTGCAGAAATTTTAAATTTAACTCAGTCTTGATGTAGCATAAAAGCTGCAGTGAATTCCTCTGCATATTCCATCTGTACATGTTTCCATGACACTTGAAGTAACTGTACGCACTTCTCCATCGTTAACAGCTTTGATGATGTGTGGTGAGCAACATCTGCAGTTGTATTTATGCTTGAAAATGCGGATCTTTTACAGAACTGTAGGAAAAAGAAAACAAACATCAAAAAATGTATCACTGATACTTTTAGATTCCACACAGACAGATATACAGCGTGCACCTGGATGAGCACAGCGCCTTCCGTGATTTCTGTGTTTGTAGATAAGCCCTCCTGGCTGCATAAACATGGACACAATGGTCACTTAGACATTTCTTTCCCTCAGGACAACCTCTGATGAATAAAAATACATCCTTTTGGATCAGAAATATCCAAACTGACATTGAATGGAAAAGTTTCAGTGAACCACTTTTTGTACAGCTGTGGCTCAGTGGTAGGAGGATTGGCAGTTCAATCCCAGCTCCTGCAGTCAGCATGTCGAAGTGTACTTAGGAAAGACACTGAGCCTCAAATCATGACATGGCCAGCATCAAGTGAATATGTACCAGTGGGATTAGTGGTCACTTTGCGTAACATCCTCTGCCGTCAGTGTGTGAATGTAACATCTAGTGTTAAATCTATTGTTGGACTGACACCCATTATTAGTAGTGTATATGACCAATAACTGATATCTGGAACTTACAGTGCTTAACAAATTTATTAGACCACCCTAACCCTAACCAAAGTAAGGTTTATGCCACAGCTGCCCTAAATTAACAGCATTGGTAATTAGCAAAATCTTTTTTTATGTTTCTGCAATGGTTAATACACCAAGATGTAGAAGCTCTTTAACCAAAATGATATTTTTAATGCTAAAATATAATTATTATTTTTATCCATGAATTTTCAAAATGACTGATTTACAAAAAAACCGGAAAAAATAGCAAAGCACATTAATATTTCTTGATTAATATGTCAAATTATAATTAATAATTATATTATAATTATATTATTTATTATTTACTTGCATTCCTGAAGAGAAAAATTAGTTTTAGTGGTTGAATGTTGTGCTTGATTAATTTCTGACTTCTCAGAGAAACCCAGTGAGCCGGCTCAAATTCGGGTGAAATCAGTTTGAAATCCCTCATTCCTGTTCAAAATGGTAAAATGTAGAGAGCTCACTGAAAATGAAAGAGTTCGCGTTAAGAACGTCATGAGGCTAGATGGTCTCTGAGACAAATATGACAAGTGGTCTAATAAATTTAATAAATGCACTGTACATGCATTTGTTATGGTAAATAAAATGTACTTAACTGAGAAGAAAAATGTATGTATGTTAAAAAATAAGGAAAATAAAACAATTAGCACTAGCTGCACTGTCAACAACACAGTAACAGCATGAAACAGGAAGTGATGCTGGGTGGATGCTGGGTGCTGGGTGTCACTGACATTTTAAGTGTCAGTGACACTTAGAGGCCTTAGTGATGATTGGCTGGTAGTTTTATTACATCAAGCCAGTCAGACAGTGTTGTGGGCAGGACATGAGTGAGACTGTAGAGGGAGAAAACCAAGCCAGAAGGGAAGACACACCTTGCGGTAGAGTAGCTCATCTTTGAATAACTGATTTAGGCAAATCATCAGGAAAATAGAATGTGAAAATATTGGCATCAGTGATTGGCCAGGCCGATAATCAGTCTACCCCTTGTTAAAAGACTTTCAGTGGTCAGAAGACAAGAAAAAGTGATTTGATTATAGCTACAGTTCATTTACTGTAAACTGATTCTTCAAATCAGTTTTCTTCTTGTATGTAGTCCAGCATTCAGCTTTTTTCCTGGGTGGAAAAAGCACCCAGCTGAGGAGGCAGAGTCCCTCTCTACTTTTAAGAGCAGGCTTAAATCCTTCATTTTGATCAAGTTCAAAGTTACAACCAGTAAGGACCATGGGTCTCATTTATAAAACAGTGCATGGAATCCATATTAAATAGCACATGCGCGTACAACTCAAAACTGGCGTGGGCCCAAAACATTTCAGATTAATAAAACTTCACGTATGCACATCTTCATGTATGGTTCTCTTTATGATTCCCAATTGCGATGTGCAAACTTAGATCTGCCACCTGTTCTGCCCTTTATGCTGCTGCAAAGGCTCCAGTGGTGAACCACAACAGCAACCGTAAGAATGTCAAAGAAAATAAACTTCTGAAAGCAAAAGAGGAGCTACTTGTGAATGAAGGTGTGGTCATACAACATCGATTGCTAGTTTGCGACAGCAGGAACATTCACAAACTAAAGAAAAAAACAGACTGACACCACACTGCTGCTTCACTCACGCGCTCCTTACAGTGCCAAAAAATCCACCTTTCACCATTATGCACTAGTTTCACTGCAATTTTTATTTGTTTATGGGCCCATGCTGCTTTGTTCAGATAATGTTGGATCTGTCTTCCACTATAGGATATTATTAAAGAGAATTTTGATGGACCACTACAGAGTATTTTTAAAGAAGAGTTTGATTGAACTAGTTTTTACTTTCTTTGTTGAGCACAGCATGGACTATGATTATTATAATATATTTTGGTTGTGTGAAAGCTGTCTTGACCTAATTTACACTTTTCTCAATAATATGATTAAATACATGCAGGTGATGCTCTCAGTGACGAGAGAGCAAGGATGGAGCAGACATGCCTTGTCTCTGTTTACTCTGAGTCTCACAGCACAGTAAAATTTATTCAGACTAAAACATAACACTGTAATAACAAGGAAATATTAATAAAAGTACTAGTGCTACGGTCTGCAGTGTTCGCGCCTCTTGGTGTTTGGATTTCTACATGATGACGTTAAGGATTGGCCACCTATGCTCTGGGTGAATTAAAGGTAAGACTTTGATAATGAGATGTATTTTTAAGATAAGTATTAACACATTACAGCCTTGTAATTGCTAGTAATAAACATACAGTAGATTTACCATTGTTTACTGACATTGTCAGATCTGTTTATTCATTGTCGTTTGTTAAAAAGGATTTTTTTTTCCCTCTTTTAATTCCCTAAATGTTACTCATTGCTATGCTAGCAATGTCTGAGAGCTGGGAAGGACAAACCAAAAAGTAGAGTCCATATTTGTTAGGAATTGGTAGAATAAAAATGTATTGGTAAATTGACTGATTTATATAAGCTAACTTATGAAACAACTAAGTGGAGACATTATTTTCCAAAGATTCAGATTTAAAATGACTTTTAAAAGACTGATGCTATTTATTAACCTTACATTGACCACCAACTGAAAATTAAAATAAATAATAAACAATCACAATATTGCTGAGACATCTATGTATTGATCTTATATTGTCAAAAATAAAGTCATTAAATAAATTTTGAATGATAAAATGCACTTTTCTTGATAAAGACCATGTGTGGCGTCTTTATTAAGCAAAGAGGGGAAGCTAAAATTTTGGATCTGAAAGTTAAATTCTGAATTTTTCGGTTAAACAAAAGGTTTTCTGTAATGTCTGAACTGTATCAGCCTGAAAAAATGGCTTTTTGTTTTCTCCAGTTTCTGTGGTCTTCCAGAAGGTCTTTTGTAAACCTCTTACACAAACAGAACATCATTTCTTACCCTCTCTGCATCCTTTTCAGTGAAATAGATTTATCTTCTGTTAGGGTTTCTTGTTAATGACTTTAGCAGATGTTTGAACTCTTATCACTCAACTCTAGCCTGTAACACTCAATATCATTAAAGATGCTTTACCCAGTCTCTGACCCTTCTTCAGAAGCTATCACTAGATACTTCTCTTTTTTACGCCTGTTAACACCTTCTATCAATCTCTCTTATCAGTCCATCAGCTCATCCATGCCGCAGAACTTCACAGAAGGTGTCACCTGCTTCATTTTAAAGACCTGAAGAGTAACGGCTGTCTAATGGTTTAACTGACATACAGCGCATCCATCTAGTATCCGTATACCTATCTTACCTCATCCCTCCATCCGGCTGCTCTCCCATTCCAGATGCACCACTTTCTCACCTCCTTTTAACGACTTGCAGATAAATACTCTTCTAATAGCCTTTTTGACTTACACAACAGCTGGTCGTGCCTTCTTAACAGAGTCTCTTTAAAGTCTTTAAGGTGTGTAAGCGTGTGTGAGGGAAAGTGAGAAGATTGTGTGTATGTGTTTTGGGATTCATACGCTTATTTCCATTTTTCAGTATTTGTACACGCTAACATTGCACAGTGGACTTCAACCTTAACAGAAAGTGCTGTAAAAAGTGATGGCTGATCTCTTTGTAGCTGTCAGAAGTGAAAAGAAATAGCTTGGTAATGTGCTGACGGAGGAAGACTATAGTCTCAGGAGTTTTGTACTACATGACACCTTTTTTGTTCTGGTTTGTAGCTCTGAAGAAACACTTGACTGAGACCCAGAGCTGATGCAGGATATATTCATGAGGGCAATCTCACACAATCACCACCATTCTGCTTTTCAATTAAATTCATCTACTGACAAAAGCCCCCATGATGAGCTACTAAAAAAGGTGAGAAATTACCCTCCTTGTGTTTTCCCCCTCCTTTCTTTTTAATCAAAATTGCATGTGTCCCTGAGTTCCTCCAATCTGAGGCCATGTTTAAAGGCTTAATATGCGACACTCTGGATAACAATACAGCAAAATTCCATTAGAACCAAGAAAAGAAAAAGTAAAATCCAGAGGTAAAGCTGCACTGATATGTACAGTATGAGGATAGCTGTGAAGTACAACACAACATTAACCAGACTCGTCGACACACAATCCTGTATAGAGACCCCCTGCCCATAATGCATTGCAGGAGATGTATTTTGCCGTCCAGGTTCTTAACAAATTATATTTAATTTGAGTTTCTCAAAAACTCACTTGTGTATGTGAGGCGGAAGCCCTGATCTGTCCCTGAGGCGTTGCTGTTGAACTCCAGCCACAAGCGGTTTGAAGTGCTGTTGATGACATGCCCCATCATGCCATCATATGTGAAGTTTCCAAGGAGACGGGATGAAGTATTCTCTCCATCATATACCTGTCGATCAAAACACAGCAGAAACAAAGCCACAGTGCATGAATAAAAACATGAGCTCAAAGTGTTTGGTCTGGTAGAGGTTGAAAACAGTGCACTTCTGACCAGCTCTGAAAATACATGAGGCCAGTCTCGTTACCAAAAGTGCCAGGCGCTGCAAATACATGCTGATTTAACATTCAACATTTCCTTTCTGGATGCAGGTGAGGCTTGCAAAAAACTCACTGTGCTTCAGGTAACTTTGCTTGAGGAGAACCTTATAAAACACTACATACAAGGAGCAAAAATACTGCAGTAAAATAAAGCTGTTATTAAGGGGCTCCTTAACAGTAGGCAGAGCTGAGGAAGGCACTTCTTTAATACTGAACCATCAAAAATGTTATGCCACAATTCCAGGGAGTGATGAAACACAACTTACAAAGGTGTTTGTGACAAAGATAAGTGTTGGAATGCTACTTTTTGTATTTAGTGGTTTAATCCTCATCTAGCACCTGTGGGAAGCGATACACTCGAGCTTCTCTTTGATTTGTGCATCGGCAGAGGGGAAAAAACAGCCCTCAGTGAAAAATAAAACTAGCTTATTCACAGTTGAGTTTGTCTCCAGCTGTGAAAAGTGTTCCAATTTTACTTATATTTTTCAAAATGATGCTGCCACAGTAGGTTCATTTAAACAGAGGAGGCCATTAACTAGTGTGTTTCCTAGAAATCTCCAGTAAAAGCCAGGAGCCCCAGTATACGTGTTCTCTTTTCCTCTAGCACTGGGTCAGAAACAGCAGGTCTATTTATGTGAGCCTGCTACTTGGTTTGGGGTGCTGTCATGCATAAAAAGAAGCTAAAAAATAGCAGGGGAGTGAGAGGAGGAGAGGAAAGAACAGGAAGATTAGATTTAAAACACAAAAACATCTCTGGTCAGCCAAAAGTTGCAGGACTTAGTTTTCTCTTTATGAAGACATTTCTTTTCTTTAAATTGTAAGAAAAATAAAGAAAAGAAAGATAATGAGATAATGCATATCTATTCTTACTGCTCAATCTAATCTGCCTGTGTGGTCCAAAATTTCCCTCCACATTTAGATGAGCACAGTAGAGCGAGTTGATGTAGAGGTTGGATTTGTGGCTGCTAGAGACTGAAGGAGACAAAGATTTTAGCTGACTAGGCGTCTGTGCCCATCTGAAAAGCTTGTGTGTAGAAGTCCTGAACATGCTTTCAAATCTATGAGAATGTTTTAAATTAATTTGCTTTCACTTAAACGTGGCTCTGCATTGAGAATGTGGATGATCAGCTGCCTGAACAGTCGATGTCAGATCCCTCAATAGTCAGCACCAGAAATACTAGTTGGCTAAAGTGTTATTCATAATTTTGATCAGTTCAGGCCTTTAATCCTCGTCAAATGCTCCGCCCTAAATAAATGCAGCCGCCTGTCACTGGTTGCTCCTGTAGCTGTGATGGCACTGATCGCATCTCATACAAACATAGCAGTTTAGCACTGATTTGATGTAGAAAATTGGGATGAAAATATATGCACACTGTGCAAGCCTAAACTCACAAATAACCAAAGCACTCCTGAAAGCGCAAGAATTTGAACTTTAACCTGCAAAGAGGATTGAGGGCCAGCAGTGCACTGCTGAATGTAGCCACATTCTGTAAACCAGCATCACACTGTTAACCAACAGAGGTGGAAGAAGTTCACAACTACTGTACTCAAGTAAAAGTACAGGTACTTTGGTTAAAATTTACCTATGTAAAAGTACTGGTCTATGAATTTACTCCAGTAAAAAGTATTGCATTTAAAGTTTACTTTAAGTACTGAGTACTGAATAGACTCTAAGGATGAGAATTCAGCTAACTCAGGTTAAACAGTAATATATCAGAAGGTGAAATATTTCTTTAACCTGAAATGTTTTTAAAAAAATCAGTTATATATATTTTTCTGTAGCAGAAATGTTGTGCTTTACACATCATGCAAGTGTTTAAGTGTTCTTTTTAGAATAGTTTGCAAAAATCCTTCTTTCCTTACACTGAGAAAAATGAATTTGGGCAAAAGTAAATTTAACTTAATTTAATCTGCGATAATCTGTTTCTAGCTTGACATTAGTAAATCTAATTTTGTTGTCAGTTTCTTTTGTTAAAAATACAAGAAAGGAGAAGTGTCAGCACTCAAAATGTCCTTTTTGGTAGTTTTATTCAAGACAACAAGGCACAACGGATGCGTTTCGACTTAGTCTTCCTCAGCGTTGTCACACGCACAACGCTGAGGAAGACTAAGTCAAAACGCGTCCGTTGTGACATTTCTCCTTTCTTAGTACGTCTTTTTTTGGTCAGGCACCTTAAAAAAGTTTTTTGTTTGGAGGGTGCTCCTTTCTGTGCTTTTTCTGTTAAAAATACAAGACACTGAATTTTTCCAAAACAAGAATAATCTAGGTAATGACAGCCAATCTTCCAAAGTTTATCCACATAACTAAGCCTGACTTTGTTTCCTTTACTCAGTTTCTTTCTGTGTTTCAAAACTACAAAATTCTACATTATCCATAAATAAATGTCCCCTGTGATGCATTGTGGGTATTTTAAATTAGTGATAAATGGCTTTTTTAACAATCAGGAACAGATGAACTGCTAACTGAAGACATGGCAGTGATGATAGATCAGATTGGTGGGATTCAAGTCTGGGGACATGTAGGCAGGATTTTCCCATGATGCCCTGGGGCAGAGTGTTTGTGTTTAGATATGTTTAAATGTGATCAAGTGAGTTTAGATGTTGAATGTTGTACAGAGATCACTGCTGGGATTCCTTTGTTCATCTTTCTGATGGATTGTTGTTGTTTTAGATGGTCAACACTTTTGCACCATGAGTGAAAAAAGGACTTCCTGAAAATAACTTTGAGTGCCTGTCTTAGTCTTGTAGTCCAACGGTCCAATCATCCTCCAAACTGCAACATATTCAACTTACTAAATATGTGTTGTAGAAATTTTTTTTAGAAACTTGGGTCATGATCTGTCGTAAGACAGCCTGGTGGGTCCTGAGGCTGGACCAGTTGAGAACCACTGCTGTAGAAGCAACATAATAACCATGTTTTTGGCTTAATTTTGACATATTTTATAAAAACAAGTACTTGGAACATAGTAAATGTTAAGAATGGAGAGAAGGAGCAATAGAGAACATCTGTGTGAATAAAAAGGCAATGTTTCTCATGTCTAGGAGGCTTGATATGGAGACTGGTTTTGGACTTTTTCTAGCCATCAGAAATCCCTAATGCAGTTTTAACTGTAGTGAAATGGAACAATCAAGACTGCTGTGTGCATAGAGCATCTATTAGTTTTACCACGGGTTGCTTAAGTTTCTTATAATGCTTTACTTTTGTTGACGTCAGATACATTATTTGTATGACAGGCTGCATGGTCTAGCTGCATGAGATGTTTGTAGATTTTAGTTTACATAAAAGATTTAAAACCTGGCAGCTGGGCATACAGTATCTTACTAAGCCATTTTATCCTTTGGCTGGTACAGATCTATGGAGTTTAGGCACTTGGAAAATGACAAAAGAACAGAAAAGAGCAGCAGTTAACACATGAAACTATCTAAACATACTTTGTTCATATCATTGAACAAATCTTATGAGCTACTTTGTAATATCTTGGTAAGCTCACCTTGAAATGAGATCTTTAATTCTTGCCACAACAGTGGCATTGAGCAAGTGGTCAGGCATATCTTCCTCTTAAAGCCGCTTCTTAGAAATTGCTGTGCACTGGTACATTATGTTATTTTTCTTCAAGTAACTTTAATTTATTTGAAACCATTTATGTGTTTATATTCGGGAAAAAATGCTAAAATGATCAGACTTTTACTATGCTTTATAAAAACTATGTTATAAACACATAGCCTTATAGCTTTGCCTATATGGATTACAGGGATATAAAACATATAGAAACTCTCTGCTAAGTAATGGTCAGGTTAGAAAAAAATACCTCTGTAGGAAGATTTTAAAGAAGAACAGTAAGGGTTAACCTAAATAGTAGAGAAGCAGTAGTTTGGGAAGTGTAGTCTACTTTTGACTGCAGTGTGAAGGAGAGAATTAGGACTCTGAAGCACTTCATAATACAAACTCACAGCTGGGATATAAATGTGAACTGCGCCTGCTTATATTTGGCAGCCAGGGACACCTCCACAGATTGGTGGTGACAGGTCGGCAGGTGGCAGGAATGCCAAAGAAAAAGAGCTGAGGGGATGTACTGTTCTATCTCTGCATGTAATGCCAGTCAGAGGAGACAACTCGACATGAAACCAAAGCAGGAGCTATAGTACACTGGAGAGTGCTGATGGGATAGAAAACATAAATATTAAGGAGCCTGAGTGACAGGAGGAGAGCACACTGTGAAAATGAGCAAAAGCTCAAATAAAGAAGTGTAGTATCACAGTATGTCTGGCATTATTCCCCTAAACCTAATTTTCCTTCCCCACTCCTCCCTCTCCTCATCCTTCCCTTTCTATCTGTCGGTGTCCCCTAATTTTGCATCACTCTGTCGCTCTTTCTCTCCTCCTCTCTCTGTTTCAGTAAAACTCAGTATGGTTAATGAAACGCCCTGCAGCTCATAAATCAACATGTCACCATCTGCCACCCCTCCTCTCCCTCTACGTCTGACTCTCCCTCTCTTTTTCTCACTTACTCACCTACCACCTCTATTTTCACAGAACAATTCCCTCCAACCCCTACTTTGTTTCTCTCTCACCTTTTTTTTTTCCCTCCAGGTTCTGAGTGCATCTGAGTAAATTTGGTCCTGCACTGTATCAAAGCACATGCTAAGGCTTACTGGGCTTTGGTTAGCTCTTTTTTTTAATGACGCCAGGGTGACAAACTTAGCCATTGGCAACAGGAATTGTAATGAGCTCCTTCGTATGTTATTTTAGCCTAAAGCTCATCGGAACTGTCAAACAAATGGTTTGTGTTCAGTGTTCAGCTGCAGTTAAAGGCGTTAGCTCCATTACTGATAGCCTATGGGGGAGTAGCATGCTAATTGCTCGCCTAAGTGGTACTTTGGGGCTTTCCTTCCTGTTCATTATAATTTGTGTTGTGTTTTATGCTAATTTTTGGGAAGGTTTTAATGAACAAACATATACATTACCAGTCACGACCTTTATAAGAGCTCATGTCTATACCAGTACACAGGACGACGATATTAAACAGACAGATGCATCACATTATTTTCTTCTTCTATATCACTAATTTCTATCATTAACTTGAAAATAAAGAATAGCAAAAATCAAAGTGATGCATGCTTTGGTAAATACAGCTGATACAGTTTGCTTGACAATTTAGGAGACCAAGTTTCTACAGACTAGCTTGTATCTTCATTCGGAGTTTACTTGCCAGAGGGACAGTTTCAAATATCCATTGCATGGGATATATTCCACATCCATTTGGGCAACCACCTAAAGTCATTGTTTGGGAAGAGCAGAACCTCTTGAAAGATAACTTCATGAAAGTTCTATCACATTAATTACAAGTCAATCAGAGCAACAAAACATATGATGCAATAGACAGCCCCCTGGAGGGAACTACAGTGCTTTAACTGCACAGACAGCCATTATTTTTGTTGACTATCAGTAGTCAGAGGGCACAAGTCTCACTTAACCAACTGATCTTCATTCCAACCCTCACCTATGGTCATGAACTCTGGGTAATGAGATTGTGAGTTCAAGCGGTCAAAATGAGGTTCCTCAGGAGGGTGGCTGGGAACTCAAACATCCGGAGGAAACTCGTGGTAGAGCCTCTGCTCCTTTGCTTTGTAAGCAGCCAGTTAAGGTGGTTCAGGCATTTGTTTGGGCTGCCTCCTGGTCACCTCCTTGTGGAGGTCTTACAGGGATGTCCAACTGGGAATAGACCCCGTAGAGCCAGGACTGACTGGAGGGATCATACATCTCATCTGATCTGGGAATGCCTCGGAATCCCCCGGGAAGTGCTGGAAAACATCGATGGGGGTGAGAGATGTCAGGGTTGCCTTGATAAGCCTGCTGTCACTGAGACCCAGCTCTGGATAAGCAGAGGAAAATGGTTGGATGGATAGATGGACTGTCAGTTGAGCAAGTTGGTAAATCAACTCTTGCTGAATCAAGTCTGGAGGAGAACTAAACATCCCTTCTGCTAATAAAAGTCAATTTATTTGGATGTGAAGTCCGGTGATATTCATTTTGCCTGCAAACTCCTTCCCTCCATGATGATTCAGTCCAGAATTCACCATGGGTTCATAAAAGAAATCAATCTTTTGTACTGGATCCTGGAGAGACCACAGGACAGCTGGCTTTGTTAACAGGGTGCTAACTAGCCAACAGGCTGTATCCTTTGATTCAGTTCCCTTTGTTGATGTTCAAGTGACTTTGTTGACTAAAAACAATGTGTATCTAATCTATCACACTGAGACTGTGGCTAGGGCTCAGCTAAAATATTGTAGACTGTCTACAGTCAGATTGTCTTTATCAGTTTGATATGAAATAAAGACATTCCCTTCTTATATGTGTTGTTAGATACAATATCAGACCGTCTTTTGTCCTGCTACTTCTCCAAACGCATGTTAACTACTGGATGGTTAAAGTTTGCCAAAATGAGTCTCCTCCCCAAGGCTACATATAGTGTATGTCATGTTTCTATTTGTTCAATAAGATATGCACTTCCTAATTTTGAACACTTGGAGGCCTCATACTAATCTACAAACAATAATCACATACGGAAGTGGAAAATGCTACCAAACATCGCATGTGTTCAATAAAGAAAAAATGATAATGATATAAAACCACAGAAACAACTATCACCAGAGTAATGGAAAATGTAAAACGATTAGCAACGTAACTACTTCCATGTAGTCAAAAGCTATTTTTATTAGTTAGTAATGATTCATAATAAAAAATAAATAAATAAAATAAAAAAAAAGAAAGAAAAATCAAAGATTTTCATTTGCTCAGTAGGATATGATGTGACACTGCTGCAAACTTATCTTTGGGCCTCTCATTACTTTTTTGATTGCTTTGGTAACATCTGATGTGTGCTCATTAACTTTTGTGATCTCTAGTCACTCTCTGCATTCTGTCCCTCGTTGTGTTATTTTCTGATAAGAAATCAATTTATCAATGTCATTGATGTGAAAAGTTTCTAGAGAAAGTAAGAACAGGAAATTGGAAATATCTTCCTTCAGTCTCTGGTCTTTGTTGTCACGTCCTCTTCTTAAATCACAAAGACAATAACAGGTATACTTAAAAGTCAGGTGAAAAACTTCAGGATCTTCTTTATGTCATGACTTTCTCAATGATACAAGCTGGAATAGAATAGATGATATTTATGTTCTTAAAATCTTGGTGTCACCTTTCCTTTAAGGGGATCTTTCTCTTTTTAAATGCATATCCCTGTGGGAACACTTTCACCTTTTACATTGATGCTATGCTTCTCTTAAAGCCCAGCTAATACAATCTAACCACCGACAGACTCAGCCAATGCTCCAGGCCTAATACTGATAATACACTTCAACCACATACTGGCTTAACCATACCCTCAGGCCTAATACTGCTAAGAGACATTGTGAATAGAAAAGGACTTAGACGATGTCTGTAGGACAGCGTCAAGACTGTAAAAAGCTCACACAGCAGCTCCACACAGACACTGAAGTGGGCACATGGACCCCAGAGAGGACTTAAGAGGAATTATGAGGCTCAGGAACATCTGTAATTCCTCTGCTCTTTAGACGTAAACAAGAATGTACATCGAATTTTATGATGTGTAAACACTTCAATAAACCTCTTTTACATACTGTTTATTGTGACAGTTGTAAATCCCTGTATTTATGGGGGCAACATCAGATCAGACAGCCAACAAAAACAAATATTGCATGTCAAGCTTGTAGCGTCCCAGTATTTCTTATACTGATGCCCAAAGGCCTGCATTGAGGGAGATTAACATATAGCATGAATAATAGATTTTGCATAGCATTTTTTTCTCATACCACAACTACTAAAAGTGTATAAAACACAACACAGGCTTCAAATAGAAGCATATTATTAAACTGCTGAGAGTTTGTTAGAGGGTTAACAGAAGTAGAATTGATCCTTCTGTGCCTCTGCTTCCAGTGTATTTATTCAGCCGTGGATGGCCACTGCAGCAGAAGCACCATCAGCACTAATAGAGAACACGGGTAATAAACCCCCACAGGGATGTCAATGCTTCTTACAACAATGTTTAACCCATCTAACAGCTGGGGCAAACCTTGCTAATACAATTTAACCACAGACTGGTTTAACTCAGAAATCAAAGACATTGCAGCTGTTGATGTTTTTACTCAAGCCTTTAACTTGCGCTATAAATGTAATTAAGTCCTGTGTGTTTACTGACACCTTTATGGACCAAAATCCCCAAAAGGGTTTAGACTGAGATGATTAGGTTTTGAAAGTTAGGGGCTATGCGTTGCAACAGAAATGACTA
Organism: Cheilinus undulatus; assembly: GCF_018320785.1. Classification (NCBI taxonomy): domain Eukaryota; kingdom Metazoa; phylum Chordata; class Actinopteri; order Labriformes; family Labridae; genus Cheilinus; species Cheilinus undulatus. Next base: position 18,256,603 of record NC_054865.1, read on the forward strand.
CTGATGACATAGACATTTGATCAGAAGATGATAAATTTCTATTCCAAAGTTCTAAACTTTTGTGTTAAGCACAGCAAAGGGAGCAGACAAAACCTTCCTGTATGTCGACGTAATCAAGAAATACTCTGTTTAGGGATATGCATGGCTAATCTTCAAAACCTGCATCCTCACTTGTTGGCACCAGAGTAACTAGACATTAATATTTTTTTAAACAGGCAGTGCTAGACTGATGTTTGGTGTGAACTAACACAGCCGCTCTGTACTAGTTGTGGTTGAACTTCCTAAAAACATCTGCTGACATACTGCTGTTATGCTCTACTACCAAGATTTTAACAACTATAGTAAACAGACTGCAACTCACAAGTGCAGAGCAGTAATTTGGTCAAGCAGATGGAGATAAAGGGAGATTTAACTGGCATATGACCATTAGGAAGGATGATTGTGTGATCACATTCAGCAGAGGCGTGGGGATGTTAACCTGCAAAGAGGGCTGAAGACTTCCGTTTGACAGTTATGAAGGCCACTGTGCTCTTGGGAACCCTCAGTGCAACAGACAGTCTTTTTTTGTCGCCTTCCTCAAATCTGTGCCTTGCCAAAGACCTGTCTCTGAGCACTGCATCAGTTCCTTTGACCTCATATGCATTGTCAGCTGTGAGGCCTTCTATAGAGAGGTGTGTGCCTTTCCAAATAATTTCCATCAGTTTAATTTACCACAGGTGGACTCCAATCAAGGTGTATAAACATCTCAGCAATGATCAAGAGAAATAAGAGGAACACAAGCTAGTTTTCAAGTGTTTTTGCAAAGGGTCTGAATACTCCTGTCAATGTGATAAGTAGTTTTTAAATTTTCACTACATTTGCCAAAAAAAAATCTAAAATTCTGTTTTCACACAGCCATGATGGGGTACTGAGTTTAAATTAATGACTTTTTTTTCAGCTGTAGCATCACATAGCCCAAAACATAACAATACTGAAAAAGTGAAAGGGGCCTGAATACTTTCTGAATGCACTGTGTTAAAAAGCAAAGGCAGACCTGAAGGTGCTTTAGAAACAATTACGCATCACTTCTTCCTCTTGTCAGGCAGCTGTAAGGTCATGAATATCCAGCATTTCCCACACAGATTTTACCTCAGCACTCTCTCTCAGGTAGGGTATGAACAGTTCATTTATTTGTGTATTTTTGGAGAAATTTGGCGATATGAGCACAATCTCTGCTCTTCATTTTGATACACATACTATCCTATGGAGCACACATTACTTTACTCCTGTACAAATAAACTGGTAATGTTTGGATCTCCTCTGTATAAATCCATCTTCTGATGTTGTTTAGTGAGTGCAGGTTTGTAAATGATGCCACCTTGTAACATTGATTAAGATTGTTTTATAGGATGTGATTAGCATTAAGTTTGCTCCTCACACAGTGTTATTTATTTATTTAAGTATGATTAACCTGTGACTCAGGACCATTAATTTCATATTCATTTATCTAAGGTTGAAGTAATAAAGTTGTTTACCAGCATACTTTGTAAATATATCTATAAACCATAAGAAATTATGACCAATTAGAGGGTATTTTCCACGCACATCACCCATTTAGGTCTGCTTGCAAATGTCCCTGTGTGAATAGGACCTAACTTGACGCAACTATGCAACAATGTGACTCACTGGTCCATGATACTGACCATATCAACCAAAATAAAGGAGTGAAAATGCCCTTGGACTGTAGTCAACTTGTTTGAATCCAAACTTGCACTTAACTGATTTGGAAATCAGGAGAATTCCCAGTTTTGTAATCACACATTTTTGCACCTCTTGATGTGTAAATAAATGCAGAGAAGTGCAGTAACAGAGGTACGATTATTCTAAACTATTGCACAAGTAAAAATTACATTACGATTTATGATATGGCTTTATTATGTTTGTCCTTTAAGCATAGAGTCATATAAATGTCATAATCGATGCACATTGGTTTGAATTAGGGCTGGCAAAAGATTACAAATTTTAATCGCAATTAGTCTTAGAATTTCTATAGTAGGGCTGCATGGCAGTGCAGGGGTTAGCGCTGTTACCCCATAGCAAGAAGGTTCCTGGTTAGCTCCCTGGTCAGGGCCTTTGTGTGTGGAGCTTGCATGCAGATGACATCTGACCTATCCACTGAGCTGGCTGTGAGGTTTTTGAAATGAAATGGGACATTAAGGAGTAGTGGCGGACTTGTTTTACATCACTGTGGCTGCAGAGAGATGCTGACCAAGTCCAACCAAAGTTTGTTGAAAGGGACAATAATCATGTGAAAACTAACAATTTACAAAAAAGAGTGCACTTACCATGGGCTGTAACTAATGGCAAGTAATGTTATTTATCTTTACAGCGCTAGTTTCAATACAAAAACATTAAAATCTATGCACCTCTGGTATATCAAGTTTACCTCAGCACCTCTTGTGCTCCTTACACTGCATTACTGTCTTATGTGGAAATTATGTCAATATTAAATGTTCTTAGTGTTTTAAATAGAGAGTTAAAAAGTTGACTCTGAGCCAATAACACTTGCTGGATTTTAAGTAAACCCAAAAAGAACTACTTCCGATTATTTTCCCTCCCAAAAAAGCTACATTTGAACCATTTAAGGCTACAAAGTAGAGTTAAAAGTTTCTGACTCCTCTCTCTTGGTTTTCCTAAAATCCTTACAACTGACTTACATCAATTCACCAGATGACAGAATGATTGAACTTTTGTATAAGTGCAAATGTTCATAACATATCCTTGAGCACGTTGTTGTAAACAGCGTAGCCATGTCAGCATCCAACCCTCAAATTATATTTCCTTTGAAGCATAATTCCAAATAAGCAAAGCATGTTATAGTTATTACATTTTATCATTTAGAATATTTATGCACACATGTCAAAGCATATGCAACTTAGCATATAGACAGCTTTTGCTTATGACTATTATCTCATAAGTGTATTGTGTATGAATCTGTAAATAAATTATGTATAAATGGATTTTGTGCCAGCTGACTGAGCAAAGCTTGTCATATTTGCATGCGTTTGTGTGCACACATACCTTCAAATAGTCTCCATCTTGCAGTGAGAAGCTCTCGGCTCTCAGCCTTATTCCTTTGCCCTTTTCAGTGGTGATGCGGTAGATACACTCATGGTTGTTATCATAGTTTGAAGGGAAGTTAGGAGAGAGGAGAACGCCTTCAGGTCCCATGGAGGAGGCTCCACATTCAGCTGCAGCAAGAGAGGAAAAGGGGGCAGGGACAGTGTGAATCAAAATCATGGCATTCCTACCTAATTATCTTCAAACACTGAGAATATCTGGGTTGTCTAGTTGTGCTAGAAAAAATAAAGGAGAAGAGAGGGGTCTTGATTCAACATAAAAAAAACGGATATCAAAGGAAAGTATGTAATAAAACCACAAACCTTATTAGACTCTGCTGACATGGGGACAATAATGAGGATAATAAATATAAATCAGTCGGTATAATACAGCTTTAAAGCACTTGTTCAAAATGTGCTTTAAATAAAACGATAAAGAAAGGATGAAGGGAAGTAAAACATTTTTAAGAGCAGAGCAATTACAGATATACTTCAGAAAATTGCAAAAAGGTCAGCAAAAAGGTTTAATAAAAAGCAGGTCTGGATTAGTTTGTTAGAAACAATGTCTTATAAAAAATACAGACTTATCTTGCAGATGCAGAGACTATCAGAGCCTAGTATTTAAATAAGTGTTATTTTGTGCAAATAGAGTTTTGTCATATGTTAATAAGGAGCAGAGAAAAGGAAAAATAGACAAGCAGGCTTTTAACTCCCACTGTGGAAGACCACGACTACTTAAAAGGGAGAAAATGGAAAAGGAAATAATGAGATAAACAAGAAAGAACAACATGGAACTCACTGAGAGAGAGAAAGGGAAAAAACAAACAACAGACGCAGTGTTTATCAAATCTGCTTGAATCTGAAATCCAAAGAGACATTTTTGTAAATGTTCTTCTGGTTATAAAGCAGATAATGGCAAAAGATAAGGAGCATACATCTTTTCAAAGTGAAGACAGCACTATAAAGCAGGAGTAAAAGAATAGAGAAAGAGGGTAGGGAGAAGAAAGAGGGATGAACAAAGAGCTGGAAGTGGAAAAAAGGAAGTTAACAGATGAACCGAGGCAGACAAGGGCTTTTTGAAAATGTGCAGAAAGAAATTAGAAAAGGGAGAAAGGGAGTAACGAGTGACGAGTATTAACACTTTTCACATAGCAGCTAATGTTCTAATTATCTAGCCGAGGATTGTCTATATACACAGAGAGCGAGAGAGAGGAAGAAACTGTTGGGAAGTTGGAAAAAGAGGGAGACAGAGAGCTGAGAAATAAGAGAGATGAAGCCAATTGACTTTACCAGCTGCTGTTGCTCTGTTTCCTCTTACTAAGGCCTGATCTCCTGACTGATAATGCTATTACAGCATTTCCACTCTGCGCTTTTTGGGGCTTGAAAAGTACCAGCAGCCACCAGTCAGGCTCTCGTAAATTACCAGGAGCATCCGAGGGAGCACTGATACTCATCAAATACCAGCAAATTACAACCTGCGAACAGCTGAATCCTAGCAAATAAAACCAACAGCCAACCAGTCAAATAATAGTTAATTGCCACTGTGCTGGCAGTAAAATACTGCTGAATTACAACCAGGAAAATGCTGATACCTCCAGGCTTATTCAAAAGGAGAAGTTAATTTGAAAAGTTCTATTTTACAAGCTGCCAGTCACAAGATAAACCCTCCTGAAGCTATAAACTTTAGGGTCGGAAATACTTTTAGAAGGCTTGTTACAATATAGCAGTTGTGTAAGAAAGCAAAGATGCTAAACAGAAGTTCAATGGATATACTGCCAATGTTCAGAACAATAGATTTAACCTGATGTATCACTTAATAGAACATCAGTAAAGCAGACTCCCGAGTAACTTACCAATACATCGTGGTAGTGTGTTGCTCCACACGCGCCGTCCTCCTCCAAGACAAGTTATCTTGCTGTCTCCCTCAAGTCGGTAACCATTGAAGCAAGAGAAGGCCAGTGAGTCCCCAACTCGAAATCGGAAGCCCATTCTTCTACTGAACGCTGGCACACCAGGGTCCTCACATGGCTCCAAGTCGTATTCTGGATGTCCAGGAGAGACGGGAAAGTAATGGTAACATAACAGCACAGCACTGCACAAGTACCCTATTTGTGACCCCCGCTTTGGGACACTGTTGTAGAGAGCAAGAACACAGAACTGTACTGAATTGAACCATGGGCGCAGTACAGGGGGAAAAGGGTACTGTTTACCTGGGCCCATAGTAGGGAGGGGCCCTTGAGAAGCTTAGTAATAAGTGTCATTATTCAATCAAAAGAGGCTAAATAAATCAGTCAACAGACTGAAATTTATATCAAATAGGGTAAAATACAATACTGGGGTCCCCTGCTTATCCCTTAAAAATGTCCAAATATCCAGCGCTGCAAAATAATGCAACTAAATTCCATTGAACGATGGTAAAATTATTGCTCATAAAGGGGGAAATTATGATTCAAAAATACATGAAAATGCAGACATTTGCAAAAATCACGCAACATTTGTTGCTTGGCCCAAAATCCCTAGCTACGCCGCTGAATTGAACAGCTATTTGAGTTAATATTGTTAATAGTATGCTGGAAATATTGTTAAACAAATCCGATTACAGCTTCATAAAACAAAAATACATGTGTAGTCATAACTTTAACGAAACCTTAAACCATTTATAGTGTTTTTATAGTGTTTTTCTTGTTTTTCTTGTCGATTGCATGCGTCGTGTTGGAGATCAGTGCTTTTTCATCTGTAGAGAGACATGTTATAATAACCAAAAAGGCCCAGTCCTGACTGCCATGTCTGCTCTTTGGCTGATGGCTAACTGGTATTAGACAAGCTACTGCTACTCTATAAAGTTTTGCTAATACTCGCTACCAATTGATTATAATTCTCTAACACAGTAAAATTATATTGTAGTAAATTACTACGCCAGGTAAGTCAGGCCTACTAAAAGACAACTGCATTTGCTTAGAAAAACTGCAGCCTCCAAATACACTTGTTAGTATTTTAATGCTTACATAGCCTAAATATAGTACCTTTGATATTGATTACAATATAGGCCTAACAACCTATAAAGCGGGTTATCATAAATTATGTATTTATTAACATGAAACATCTCACTGCATCAGCATAAAGGAGTTAGGACTGTGTGATTTGCTGTCAGGTAGCATGTTCACAAAACATTTCTGTTCTGATGTTCTTACCTGAGAATGTTATATTAAAGCCTTCATAGCTCATAGAAAAATCTGAGATGAAACGGAGCTGAGTGCTGAAGTTCCCATACAGCCCTGCTTTGACACTAGGGGGCAGCACTGAGCCAGTGAGTCGAGCCACTGGAACTTGGAAGTTGTTGTCTTCAATGATGGAGAGGTAGTCATGGTTCTCTTCCAAGTGGAAGGTGTGGAAAACCAGATGGACTCCTGGAAAACCAATGGATCAATGTAGGGACTGGTTATACATTTGAAGTTAATTAATAGTTGTTTCCATTATTTAAGTCAAAGTGTGTTCTTACCTTTTCCATGAGACACCTCAATGGTCCAGGTGCAGTTCAAAGAATTTGGGTAGAAGTCAGGAAAGCCAGGAGAAAGAATTGTCCCTGTTTTACCATAGACATAGCCACCACATAGAGCTACAGGGATAAAGACAAAGAAAGACATAAAGTCATTACAAACATCTAACACTGATGTGGACAAAGACCTCGACAACATATTGAGAAATCAAGCTAGATTTAAGGTAGGCCATTTTTGATGCACTTGTTGCTACAGTATCTTCTTCACTCTCAGTGTCAGATTTTCTAACCTGACACGTCAGATGGATGTGTTTCACACATCCATCTGGGAAACCTTGGGCAGAGCCTTTGAAAAAAACCTGGAGGGTGATTAGATGAACGTTCTGTCACATCTTTACAGACCAATCGGAGCAACAAAACACATGGCGTCGTCAGTGCAACCGAGGTGCACGTGTGCAGCTACTGAGGAATAAACTCCATACAGAGCTGCATAACACAAACCATGGTGACTAAAGACATGACAGTACACGACCTTTGTCGTTTTTTAAAAGAAAACAACTCAATGCTGTTCTTTGTTCGAAGAAATGCCGTTACGTTCTGATAAAACTGGTGCTTTAGCAGCATCCACGCTAATGTCTTCTGCCATAACTGCATCGGCCTCTTGTTGCTGCTTGCTTACATCACGAGTCCGCCACGCCGTAAGTACTGCCCCTCGTCGCTGATTGGTCCTGTCACTTTCTAACCGGGCCTAAACGGTTCAAAGGTTTCAACGGTTCAAGCTTTACAAGATGGATTCGCCAGTGAGAAACAAGGAAATGGGCATATCCATCTGCTTTGCAAGGTTACAAATCTTGAAGGTCAGAAATTGAAGGTCGTTTTAATTAAAGAAACGTTTACTTGGGCAAAAGGAGGAGAGAGGTGCACTGTGAAGTGAAATTAGAGAGTAAGCTGCAGAGTTACCTCGGAAATTTTCTCTGTGAATGGCATAGATCTTCTGATGAAGGAACCTTTCAATGCAAACTTTAGGAATGTAACATTTTGTTTCTAGTACCGCAACAAACTAAATAGCTTTAGTAACACATACTGTATGCATCACATCACAGTGCCTGTAGTTAGTACAGCCTAGAGTTAATGTAATCTACATGTTTAATGTAAGTACATCCTCCCCAAAGTCAAAACCATGGCAATTTAAGGAATGTTAATCCTAAATCCTACAAAGCCACATTAACATGGCTGGTTTTATAATGAATACAGAGATAAAACAACTATTAGACCTAAGTTGATATCACATATCACATCAGTACAATTAATTCATTCATTTGACTTCAATTTGGCAGTTATTTCCATGTATTTCTCATTAAGTGAGAGGCTATTAGACCTAATCACAGTCCTTGATTATGCTGCAGAAATCAAGTGTATCTCTGTTCAAGTCTAGGAGCTGTACTGTGTGTAGTTGTCACATAAGAAAATTAGATGCACCAACAACTTGTGGATGGCTAAATCAACTTATTGATTACTATACAAACAACATATTAATTTCTGCAGTGTTCTTTTCATTAAACGAAGCAGCAGTGTTGCTGTTATAGCAATAACTCATGTATTTATCATCACCTCTCATCAAATTGAAATTCAGAAGTGAAATGACTATATCAGGCTGATCAGAGACAACAGTTATAGTCCCGTCTATGCCGCTCAAGAAAAGAGTTGGAGGTCAAACTGACTGATGATATCAAAAGTTAAAATTACTATCAGAAACGTTTATTTTGTTAGTTTGGTGCATGTTGTACTGTATTAACTCACTGTTTGTGGATCAATAGTAATCTTAAACTGAGTATAAAGCATCCTAAACATGTTGCTGACTTATTCATTGAAGACCCTGTAAAGTGAAATCCAAAATTTGTGTCTTAACACACTAGATATGTTGGAATATGGTTGCTGTAAATCTGAAAACACAGAGATTTGTGTGTGACTGAATTTTGGATTTAGACTGTTAGTTTTTCATCTCTTTGTGGCTAGGTTTAATATGGGTGGGGCAAATATGTGGACTGGTGATGTCACCAGCCCCAATGGAGAACCCCCCCCACCACCACCACCACCGATGCTACAATGTTACAAAATCACAGAGCAGTTTGTCTCAGTACAGTCTGTTGTTAGATCAAAGTTAACAGTCAGTTAAATTATATTTTTGTCCATTGTGAGATAAATTGGCCAAATCTATTAGCCACAGTGGTCTATGGATCGTTTAAAGCATCATAACAGAGATTCGAGCCAGGAAACAGAATGCCTTTTCTATGGCACACAGCCAGGCAGCTGTGCTCTGATCATAATGTCCCCCACCGTAAGGTCAAGGGGCAGGCTAATAGTGTGAGTACTTTCCTCCAGTCAGGTTGTAGCATTTTTTTAAAGTGTAAGTTAACTCCATAGACTGTAGAAAGAACTGGACAAACCCTGTTTGACTTCAGCCGTCTGCTTACAATAGGCGGACTCAAACAGCTCTTGAAGCCAATCCGCAGAGGCTTCCATATTGAAATCGCGGTCTCAGCTGAACTTTGGATCAACCTAACGGCCCGCCCACTAAGCTTGACTTCCTGTCAGCTGGCTAGCTAGCATTGTGGTTGATAGAAACAACATAGCTTCTGCCTGTCAAGCTATCTATCAATCAAATGAGACGCACCAACCAGTCCACAGTGAGGTTTTTCCTCCCTCCTTTTTGAACCAGGCTGTAAACCAGTTTATTTCTAGTGTAAAAACCGTCCGTTTAACAGGTGTCCAGACGGGACTTCCAGCATTCCTGCAGCCAGCTTCAAGTGGACAATAGTAGTATTGCAACTTTTTGCACTTCCACATTGGCTTCATTTTTCAGGACTGGAAGTTGCCGTTTGGTCCACATCATCATTTGACTGCCTCACTTTTCATGATTTTGAAGCTTAATTTTATAAACTTATGGAATTGTTTTCAGGTTTTGTTTGCTTTAAAAGGTCAAATAGATGCAGCAACATTAACATTAGTCTGTTTTCTCATAAAAAGATAAGTCATTGTTGTATTATGTTTTAGAATAAACCCCCCTCTTAGTTCAAAAATCCCCCCAGTAAAAAAGTGAAAAATTTCAAAATCATTTACTTATAAGTCTGTATGAAAGTTGTTTGTAAAAGCTTGCTGTTTATTTTTAAGCTTTACCTTCCCCTACAAGAGTTTATGATGCCCCTCAGCTTTTTAAAGCTTCTCTATTTCTTTGAAGATTTTTTTTTTTTTTTAACTGTCTCTGGAATTTTAAATTTTTTCCAGTTGCAAAGTTTGCCAGCTGATTATACTGCTAAGACTATAGTGAAAAGTGAAGTATAGGTAGAGGGCCATATTTTGCACCCTCATTTAAATGAGACTTAACGTTGACTGTCAGATTTCATTGCACAAGAATGGCTGAAACTTTTAAGGAATAAGGAATAAAAATAAAATGTTGTCCCTCTACATACAGATTCTGGAGAAAGACAAAAGCGGGGTGAAGACCAGACAGGGTCTTAATGTACAAACAAAAAGAAAGCAAAGAGATCAGAGAATGTGTTTCCAGACAGCTCCTCTCCACACAACATAAACCAGCAGTATGGAACAGGACAAATGCATTTGGAGAGCAGAATAGAAAACTCTATAGTAACGTAATGGAGAGTAAAGGACGGCCTGCGGTGCATTAGAAACTGTTGAACTAAGATAATATATTGACTCTTTGTTTTTCTCTCTCTGTGCCTCCTTTCTTTCACATCTATTCAGTCACATTAAATTCAATTAAAGTGCTTCAAGGTGCTCGACTTGCATTGGAAATAAAAAGGATTTTTTTTCCGTGCCTATGAAACACACATCCGAGACCATAAACTGTATCCAAGACAATAAAATAATTCTGTTGCTGTTAATGCCCCTCTTGTCGGATTGTTAAAGGTTTATATATGTATTGTTGCACTAAAGTCCCTTTTAGCTAATTAAATAAACACTTTGGTGATTCATTTAATTAAAGGTTTTTATAATTACTATCTTAACTTTATGAAGACAGATGTTACAGCTTCTGTAATTTCTCCACACTGCAGATTTTTTTTTACTGTTTGTTTATGTTTCTGCCTCTTGCTGCCTATCTCTGTGTATTTCCCTTCATCTCATCCATATCACATTTCAACAGAGCTGCTGCTGAGCTGAGCAGCAGTGATGAGAGCTGCTCTCTGTCCGATGAGCTCTCTTATGTGTTTTGTAGTAACCAGGATTTTTTTAAGCTCCCCTCAGGATTCAGCTAAAACTAGGACACTGTCTGACTAAATGACCCTTGTTGAGGGAGGCAGGCGTGCGTGTCTTCATGCCCATAGTGTATCTTTTTTGTGCGAGAGCGCATACTTCAGCATGCAAGGATGGATCTGTGTGTTTGGAAGAAGCTGAACACGGATTGCTAATGTATGCAGTGCCATGAAAAAGTATTTGCCCCCTTTCTGATTCCTGACTTTTTTGCATATTAACACACTTAAATGTTTCGGATCATCAAACCAATTTTTATTTTTCACAAAGACAACCCAAGTAAATAGAAAATGCAGTTTCTAAATGATGATTTTATTTATTAAGAGGGGAAAAATCAAACCTATCTGGCTCAATGTGAGAAAGTAATTGCCCCCTGAACCTAATAACTGGTTCTTCCATCCTTGGCAGCAACAACTGAAATTAAGTGTTAGTGATAACTGGTGATGAGTCTTTGGCATCGCTGTGGAAGAATTTTGTCCCACTCTTCTTCACAGAATTGTTTCAACCCAGCCGTACTGGAGGGATTTTGAGCATTAACTGCCCATTTACAGTCACACCACAGCATCTTGACTGGATTTAAGTCCGGATTTTGACTTGGCCACTCCAAAACCATACTTTCATTTTTTTTTTTTTTTTTTTTTTTTTTTGAGTCATTCAGAGGTGGACTTGCTGGTATGTTTTAGGACTGTTGTCCTGCTGCATAACCCAAGAGCGCTTGAGCTTGAGGGCATGAACTGATGGCCGGACGTTGGCCTTCAGGATTTTCTGGTAGACAGCAGAATTCATTGTTCCATCAATCACAGCAAGTAGTCCAGGTCCTGAAGCAGCAAAGCAGCCTCAGACCATCACACTACCACCACCACGTTTGACTGTTGGCATTTTGTTCTTTTTATCAAATGCTGTGTTATTTTCATGCCAGATGTAACGGGCCGCACACCTTCCAAAAGTTCAACTTTTGTCTCGTCAGTCCACAGAATATTTCTCCAGAAGTCTTGGGGATCATCAAGATTTTTCTTGGCAAATGTGAGACAAGCCTTTGTGTTCTTTTTTCCTGTCAGCAGTGGTTTTGGCCTAGAGACTCTCCCATGATGCCATTTTTGCCCAGTGTCTTTCTTATGGTTGAGTCATGAACTCTGACCTTAACTGAGGCCATTGAGGTCTGCAGGTCTTTAGATGTTGTTCTGGGTTCTTTTGGGACCTCCTGGATGAGTCTTCATCGCACTCTTGGAGTAATTTTGGTTGGCCAACCACTCCTGGGAAGGTTCACCACTGTTCCCAGTTTTCTCCATTTCTGGATAATGGCTCTGACCGTGGTTCGCTGGATTCCCAAAGCCTTGGAAATGGCTTTGTAACCTTTTCCAGTCTGATAGATTTCAATCACTTTGTTTCTCATTTGTTCTTGAATTTCTTTGGATCGTGGCATGATGTGTTTCTTTCTGAGATCTTGTAGCCTACTTCACTTTGTCTGACAGCTTCTATTTAAGGGATTTCTTGATTCAACAAATCTGGCGGTAATCAGGCCTGGGTGTGGCCAATGAAATTGAACTCAGCTTTCAAAGAACTGTGGTTAATCACAGTTGACTCATGATTTAACAAAGGGGGCAATTACTTTTTCATATAGGGTAGGGTGACCATATTTTGATTACCAAAACCGGGACACTCGGCCCGGCAATGAGATACCCAAATGATACTCGAAGAAACGAAAATTGTTATATTACCAAATACTATCTTTATTATAACAATGGCTTCGGTGTTAGTACGGGCACTATTAAACTTTTTAGCGGTGTCCGAATCTGGGAATGCTTTTTTTTAGCAATGCACTAGTGCAATCCATGGATCTGTAGCTGTTGTGGTGTTTCACAGTATGAAATACCAATGCACCCTCCGCTGCATTCACAGCATCCTCTGTTTTTCCAGGTCTAACAAAGAACTCCGTCAACTTTGTTTAACTACTCTCACCTTGGGCAGCTTTTTTATGTTTTTCGGTGTCCATGTGAGCTTAAAGATCACTGGCACCCACAATGGACACCAAAACATATGTGCCAGGTTTGCACAGCCTCCCACTTGTCCCGACCGGGACGGTAAGTGGGGAATTTCTTCTGCAACTCATCGGTAAATGTACATTTGCGCTTCGGTATGTTGCAGGTAGAAGTGCTGGGATGGCTGTCTGCTCACTTGTTGTGAGTGTAAAGAGAGCCGCCCACACGGCAGCCTCTCAGGGATTACGTCACATGCAGCACCACAGATGCAGAGTGCCCTAGTGCTGGTCAATTTAGTGGCCCAATGAAAAACAATGAAACCCAGGACATTTTCATCACTTTATAAAAAAACAACCATGACAGCCAGGACAGGACATGAACAGGACATGTCCTGGGAAACAGGACGTCTGGTCACCCTAATATAGGGCCACATAGGTTTGGATTTTTTCCCCTCAATAAATAAAGTCATAATTTAGAAACTGCATTTTCTATTTACTTGGGTTGTCTTTGTGAGATATAAAAATTGGTTTGATGAAACATCCAAGCATGATAAATTTGAAAAAAATAATCAGGAATCAGAAAGGGGGCAAATACTTTTTCACGGCACTGTATGTGTGAAGAAGTGTTTAACAAGAAAGAGAAGAATAGATGAAAATGCCATTCATGAGTCAAGCAAAGGTTCAAAGTCACAACCCTGCAGACTTCAGTGTCTGAGAAGAAGTATGACACTTATGTGTAAAAGAAGAGCAGATAAAGAAAGATAAAATGTATTTTTCAGAGAGAGAGGACTGGTAAATAGAAAAGGAAACTACACCACCTACTTTTATATTCCTCCTCCACCTTCCTGGTTACTTATTCTTCTCTATCTTTAATTATCTCCAGGGATGCCATGCCATTTTTTACAAAAAAGAAAGAATACTGTGACTTTGGCCACTTCTAGCAAGTTGTTGTCTTGGCACCAACTGCGAGTTTTAAAATGTCACTGCGCCCCTTCACTGTTCTTACCGACACATAAAAGAGCAGCCGGTGTTTTGTGTTATCTGTCTGGTGATTTAGCTGACCTGCAGGAGTAATATGAGCAGTTTGGCTCCAACAGACACTGGAAAGGGAATGGTCTCTGCATGCCTGCGGGAGGACTACTTTTCATTTTCTTTGTTTTCTTTGGACAGGATATTGTCAAAATAAAGTATTATGGTGGCTCACTAATGCAATGTGCATGGAAGTAGAAACGTTGTGTCCTTCCCCTTAAAATGTTAACTGTGCCTTTGAGGAGACACTGTAAATAAGATCATTGTTGTAATGTGTGTGCATGAGTTGTTTTGGGAGTTTTTAGAATGATTTTTCTGTGTCATAAAACTGACACAAGCTCCTGTTGAGTGGGCTCTCAGTGGGAGTTGTATGTGGGCTGCTTCTTTCTCCAGAACATGCATGATTAAAAACACTGACCATAGGGAGAGAAGGTAAAATAACGGACTGGGGAATGTGATCGAAAAACAATCCCACTGAAACCTCTCCAACACATTTCAAGCCCAATGATCTTCGCCAAAAAGGGAGCTATTATATATTATATTCAAGTCAAGGCTTTCACGCTACTTTCAGAAAAAGTGCCTCTCTGAAAAAGCGTGTCTCATAATATGACAGCTGTCTGGTGAGATGGCATGCATGACTGAAAATTGAAAATGTCACTGTGGCCGTTTAAAATACTGCTTATGTTTAAATGGAAGATACTGTGGGCTAGATTGCCTCGGTATGAACTCAAGTTGAGACATCCTGACTTTGGCTTTCAAATTGGATTCTTTTCATCTGGCAGATCAAACCAGATGCTGTGTATTCATGTCCCTCGATAGCACGAGCTGTGGGCTGAATGAGAAGGCCTGTGAGTGGCCGGTGAGCATCTGTTTCAGTGGAGCCTGTTGACCTGCATGATTTCACTGAGGATGGATGTCCAACTTGGGCCAATATGGTAGTGTGTACTCTGGAGAGGGGACTGATTGTACAATTAAAAATACGGCTGCCAATGACACTCAGTGTAATGAAATAAATAAAGACCTGGAATAGCCTTTGTGTCACATCTTTATATGGATGATAGAAGTTATTGAAGGGAACACCTGCGCCAACTCCCACTCTACCTTCTCTGCTTTTTGGCTCACTGCACTCCCAGCCACTTCACCCAGTTCACTCCACTTCTGTTTTTATGGTCATAGAGAGGGTGTTGTCATGTTCAGGGCCATTTCAAACCAGTTAGTGGGAAAATGAAGAGGACTATAAAAGCCCTAAGCAGTAGATGTGCATTGATGCAGTCATACTGCTGGGAGAAGTTAAAAAATCTTATTTTTCAGTCGTTTTATCCTTAAATGTGTAATAAATGAACAGTAAAAGAAATATTCCTGTATGATTATACTTTACCTTAATATTTGATCCTCAAGTCAAAATAGCTTCAATCACAAATTTATACAGAGAAAACACACTGCCTTCCTCTTTGAGGTGAGCTGCTGAAAATCCTTCTCAGTAAAGTCAGGCAAAAGACTGTTGTGTTTGTACATAGTGGTCATTTTTATCTTCTTTCTCACTACTTGTTATTAATTGCAAGTTTTTCTGAGTATCCTATCTTGTGTCTTAGCTTTGGCTTTGGTCTATGTGCTTTTATGCAGGTTAAAGCAGACATCACTGTTTAAGGAACTCAGTTACAACATATGGATGGTATTTTCTTTAAATGACTTCTTAATATTTGATTTTCTAAAATATTTCATCCTTCTATTTCCATCAGACAACTCATCTTTGTGATGGTGTGAAATACTTGTGTAGCTGCAGAGCATTGATTATGTTTGATATCCAGTGTCCAAACTTATCACTCCTAAATGAATCATTTTATATGCAGAAAACTGAAGAGTGAGATCATATCTTTGACCCTCCCTGGTTGCAGCCTGGTAGTTGATGGTGTGGTTGACAGCATTAGTGCTGTACATGTTTTTAACTGTCTGCACTTTAAATAGCTTCAGAAGCAGTGTGCTATGTATAAACTTGCCTTGCCTTACTAACATATGGCAGATCTGGACATGACAGAGCAGACGGAGAGATGGGAAACCTGAAGCTTGCTGAATTCAGCACAATGTTTTTGTCAGGTGATAGTCAAGAATGACACATGTCAGTGAAATCAGTGCAGCTTGAGTTGCCTGTCTGGCCTAAGCTGATATTTTCTGAAGAGTGTGACCAAACGCTATACTCTGCAGATATATGAATGCAACAGTATTGCAGCGGTGGGTATTATGAGCTTTGATTGCTTCAAAACTTTTTCAATACCAAATGCTTTGGACGCTACAATATCTGTTATTTTTACATTCAATAGTACCAAAAGAACCAATGTTTAAATAAAAATTGGGCTATTCTTTCAAAATGAAACCCATAGCTCCTGTGAACGGAGAGAGAGAAAAAGACAGCATGCAAGGATGGCCAATCAAATTAAAGTGAGTGTCGATGTCCTGATGTTCAAACAGAACCTTCATACAGAAAAACCTCTGCACAGACATGAAGAAAGATGCAGGATTCCTTCTGCCCACTGCAAGACCTAGTTTTAATAAACTGGTCTTCTCATATGTTTATTGGGTCTCTCTAACATCTCATAAAGATGCTCATGTTGATATTAGTGTCTGCTACAGGTATATAAGGAGCAGAGTAGAGGGACTCCTGGTCCCTAAAAGTTTCTTTTGCTTCCTGACCTGTAGACTCATGACAGTCTTGGGGCTTTTCCACTATGGCTTTTGGCCACGCTGAGCCAAACCAAGCCATGCTGATTTGCTTTTCCGTCACCAGTTTGGCTGAGCCGAGCCACACTCAAATGACCCTGCACATGAGCAGGACCAAAGCGAGCTAGTCCCACCTTGAAGCACCCCGTTTAACATTGAAGCGGTTCGCAGGGTGCGATTTTCCAGGGGGATTTACTCCATCTGCTACGAACAACCCTCAATAATAAATTTTCAGCCCATGGGAAGAAGGGGAGGCATGTTGTATCCCTGCCTCTGCTCCAGCTGTCCATAACTCTGTTTCACTGTTCAAGTTAAAAACGTATGACTCAGGACCAAAACTTAAGATTTCTGTGCTCATACTACAGTCCGATAGTGGTGCACGGCTGGAGTTCTCCTGCTGACGAGTGAAATCAGGAAGGAGCAGGTGCTGATCCAGGATTACAACTTTTTCTGCACCTACTAATAACAAAAGTTTAACCATTTTCCCTTATTATAGACAATAAATTCTAAACTTTTTAAAGGATAAAATGATGGCGATGTTTGAAACATTTAGCCCATGACAGAGTCAGTCTTTAATTTAACTGTCACTAGCATAGCATGCCGTTCTCACTGCCCGATGCAAAAATATGATTGTGTTCACTTTCTGTTATCTGGAGACCTACAAATCAATCACCAGAAGACTGTTCTTTAGCTTATATGCAGGAAAATTCTCTCCTTTTGATGCTAAGTGTGAATGATTGTTTATTGATCTCAGAAAGAGAGGGAGAGAAAGAATGTGAAAGAGCAGCACTGTTGGTCTACAGTTTGATTTTTGCTTTAAAACGATGTAAAGTCAATCAGATCAGACTGTGTAGAGAGCTCTAGGAGGACTCAGAACCCTGCGTCATCAGCTCTAGACGCGCCCTCAAACGGGTAGCTCGGTTGTGGTGGGAGAGCAAATCCCCTGCCACGCTGGGCTGCCGTGCCAAGTCAAAGCAGGTAGAGCCATGCCGTGCCAAGTAATGGAAAAGCCCCATCTCACAGCCCTGCACAAACAATGACACCCATAAAATGATTGAAATAAGAAAAAATTAGAAACAGAGAGCCTATAGAGAGCAGAATTGTTACAAACACTGTGCCATAGTAGCTTAATGTGAGGCGGCAATTTTTGAATGTAAAGTACCGGTTAAACTCAGAATAGAATTCAACTTCCTCCTGTATGCATTCAAGGCCATCCATAATCTCACCCCTCCTTATCAGTCATATCTCCTCCACATCTCCACCTCCTCCCACTCTCTCAGATCCTCCTCTTCTATCCACCTCACTGTGCCCTCTGCCCACCTCAGCACCACGGGGAGCAGAGCTTTCAGCCGCTCTGCTCCCCAACTCTGGAACTCACTCCCTCTGGGCATCTGAAACATTGACTCTCGTCCTCCTTTTCAAATCCAGACTCAAGACTCACCTGTTCAGGATACCTGCTGTAATTGCATTGTTCCATTTTATACTGTAAGAAGCATTTATCTGTCATTTTATTGTGTTTGTGTTATTTCTGTAAATTGTCCTTAAGCGCTGAGAAAGGCGCTTAGAAATAAAATGTATTTTTATTATTATTACTTTGCACTGTGTAAGTGGATTAAAAATACTTCCCACCTGAGTTTAATGCGTTATGTTGACCCAATGTAAAACAGTTTTGTTAGCTGAATGTAATTATATTTTTCATTTTATTTCATTTTATTCATTCATTCCAATGCCATGATTGGAAAGGAGCAGGATGAAGCGAACTTATAACACCTGCACCTTTCTTGAAACAAATAACCGCTTACATCAGACAAATTGACATTATAATAAACCTGTGTACAGGAGTCCAAATAAAATAAACAAAATTGAAAAAATCCATAAATAAAGCTATTCCATCACGCCATGCTTTAATATAATTTCTCTATTCTCTCCTTATACATTTTCTTAAACTGAAAAATGTTTTTACAGACCTTTTCTTCTACTGTCAGTGAATTCCAGATTTTCACACCAACAGAAATACACATCTGTTTTGTATTAGTCCTTGCCATTTGTTGTTTGAAATTAATTTTTCTTCTATGCTTGTAATCTTGTGAAACTAAAACAAATAACCTCTGCAGATTTGCAGGCAACAATCCACTTCTTGCTCTGAACAAAACCAATAACGTCTCTAATTCAGCCATCTCTTTAAACTTCAACAAACCTGACTTTACAAACAACTCATTTGTGTGTTCCCTGAAATCAACATCGTACATTATTCTTATAGCTCTTTTCTGCAACAAAAAAATGGCTTTGTGCTGATAATATAGGTGTTTCCCCAAACTTCAATACAATAACTCGAATATGGCGTAATAAATGAACAATACTAAATCCTCATTGATTTATAATCTAATACATATTTTGCTTTTCTTAAAACAGAAATATTTTTGACACCCTATTTTGAATAAAAGCAATATGTGGTTTCCACGTTAAATTTTCAACCACTATTACACCCAAAAAATGAATTTATGACACCTTTTCTATCACCACTCCATTAACAGACAATGAAACATTTTCATCTTTTTTTCTATTTGTTAACACCATAAACTTAGTTTTACTCCAATTTACATACAATTTATTCATATCAAACCTTTTGTTGAGTTTAACCGTCTCATTCTCTATACTCTCTGTTAACATTTTTAAATCATCTCCCGAAATAAGGAAGCTTGTTTCATCTGCGAATAGAGCAAACTGCAAAATCTTTGATACATCACCTAAATCATTAATATATAAAATAAATGATTTTGGGCCCAAGACCGAGCCTTGTGGTACTCCACATTAAATATGTAAACAATTTGATATTTTCCCAGCAAACTGTATATACCGTTGTCTATTATATAAATAATTTTTCAACCAATCTAAAACAACTCCTCTCAAACCATAAGAATATAATTTTGAAATTAAAATATTATGACCTAACATTTCAAATGCTTTCTTTAATCAATAAACACTCGTATTGTGTATTTTTTGTTGTCTGTTGCAGTTGTAATTTCCTCTATTATGTTCATTAATGCTAGGGCTGTAAAACGATTTCCTCATTTAACAAATTATGTTTCTCAATAAAAGAATCTAGTTTTTGTACAAATCATTTTTCAATTACCTTAGAAAACTGTGACAGTAAAGATACTGGTCTATAATTAGTGGGGTTCTGTTTGTCTCCCGCTTTAAACAATGGAATGACCTTTGCCATCTTCATTCGATCTGAAAAAACTCCTTTGCGAAAAGAAAGATTAAAAATGTACCTTAAAGGCTTTGTCATGCAATCAATAGTCTTTGTCACTATGATCATGTCAATTCCATTACTGTCCGTAGATGTCTTGTTTTCACATTTTGCGACTACAGTTGTACTATTCTCTTCGCTCACCTCATTAAGGAACATGGATTGTGAAACCCTACTTTCACCATTCCAACCATTTCCTATTTGCCCATCATGTTTCTCTATCGAGTTTGCAAAGACAGGAATTATGGAAACTTTGTCCACCTAATTTAAATGCATTTTTTCAGCAAGAATGTGCTGAGCAAATGTAAAATAGTTGAGTTGGGCCAACGCAGCTGTTTCACGTTAAGCCAACAAACTTCTTTCACGTTAGCCCAATGTAAAACAGTTATGTTGGTTCAACATAACTGTTTTACATTTGCTCAGCACAATTACTTCTTGCTGAAAGAATGCATTTAAATTAAGTGGAAAAAGTTTCCAAAATTTTATTACGTTCAGCTAACAAATAATTTTTTTTAGTGTAATTCAGGGGAAATACTTAATTTTAGGTATGCCCTTTACATTTTCATGACATTTTTGGAAAACCTCATCAATTTTACTTTTATCATAATAAACACTATGTCATATTTTCATTTTAACCTTTCTCATGAGCAGTTTGGAGATGCAAAAAAGGATTCAGTTAAGCAGTTTTGGTGACTACAAGATCATTTTTGTTGCTGTGGTAACAAGAATCAATATTGTTTGATTTGACCTAGTATAGAATTACATCATAATAACTTTATTGTGTGCATGTAGTGAGGAGACTGAGGCTTTAAACATGCTAGACAAAACAGACTTCTGGTCTACTTTGCATGTTATCAAACTTGTTTAATTGGGTGAACATTTGATGCTCCATAGACACCTGCTTTGTGAGACAACTCTTGACTGCCTGGAAGTAAATAGCTTTGTGTGGAAGCTCTGTGGTAGTCTAGAGACATTCTGAAGGTAATCTTATGGTAAAATACACTGTGGAATAATCCACAGATAACGCACTCATACTTACAGTTCGAATTAAGTACCACAGAAACAAAACATCGCCTCCCCTTTTTAGCAGCAGCATTTAGTAAGACAAATTTAAAAACATCTTACATAATCAAACCCAACCCTTTTATTTTTGTCCAAGATTTAACTCAGATTCAGAAGATTACCTCCTTTGCCAAGCAAAGGATTTAGTGCAGCTTTTGACAGGTGTATTTAAAAGCCTCTTTTTATCTGTTTTAAATAAAGCTTGGGGGACAACCATTGTCCTCTGAGAAAAACGAACAGGGTGATCTGAATTTTTCCAGTTTGTTTCTCCATCCTGTCAGGGGATGCTACAGTGTTTTTGCATTCAACTATTTTATTTAATGACCTCATTTCTATTGTTTCCTGTGCTAAACCCATGTGACACACATTCCTGCGAGTAAATTAGTTCCTTGCATAATTACGTTCCTGCCTTAATTATAAAGAAACAGGATACAAAAGGTTTCAGTCGGTTATAGGTGATCATCAGGAGAGC
This sequence comes from Cheilinus undulatus, assembly GCF_018320785.1. Lineage (NCBI taxonomy): Eukaryota > Metazoa > Chordata > Actinopteri > Labriformes > Labridae > Cheilinus > Cheilinus undulatus. The sequence goes on from NC_054865.1 coordinate 18,277,975, forward strand.
TTAAATGAAAACAAAAAAAAAAAGATTCTTACCATCACAACTGGGAAGAGCGTGACTCCACTGATGATTCTGATCACAAACAATTGGCTCCTGATCACTCAGTGTGTATCCTGGGTCACATGTAAATGAAACACGCGAGCCAATGGAAAAGCTGCTGCCATGGCGACGACCATTGACTGGGATCCCAGGATCAAGACAAGAGTCTGTCTCCATTTTCACACCTGATATTCACAACACACAAGCACAGATAGAGCAGAGTCAAGAAGGTGAGCATGCATGTGTGTGTTTGATATCGACGCTCTTAAACTGGTTGACAGTTTAATTGGTTGAGGAATGAACACAACATCATATGCTGTGCATGAGCCCCAGCAAGCAATTCAGCATGTATCTACCAGACACTTTTATCAGCCAGTAAATCAGCCTTACTTTCATATCTGATGCTGAAGCCGGCTGCAGAGCGGCTGTTGTCTGTGGTGAACAACAGGAATAGGACGTTGGATGTGGAAATCAGGAAATGAGGCGCTTGGGTACCATGGTATTCACCGATCAGGGGAGATGAGGCCGAGGGGCCGTCTCTGATTTCCAGTGTGTCGTAGTTGACCTCGGTCTGAAACCTACACAAAAAGACAGCAAAACAAATCATGCACAACCTCAAACAGACAAATATAATCTTTGTATGACTGGGATGCATAATTCAGGGTCCCTACTCACTTTAAATAAAATAAAATTTAAGACTTTTTGAGACCTTTGTAAGACCTGAGAAAAATGATTTGCACTTTTTGCACATTTAACTTTCAAAAGTGCAAGGCACGAGATTCCTGGGTACACCGGACCAGGGCTAAGTTTTCTGATTTAAGCCATTAACGCCCAAATCTGAAGATTTCTGACACATTTAATGCCTCTTTCTATTAATAGGTCCTATGGTGATATTTGTCATAACACATTTCTACAGGTGTGCTGAGCTGATTCTCTACAGTTTCTATTAAAAGGAAAAGGAAAACGTGTCAAAATAATGGTGGGCTGTGCCATGTTTTTGTGGGCAACCTAGTAGCCGAGATGTTTGACAACTGGACGAGTGTTTCACAGCAGTGCAGAGTTTATCAAATCCCACTGAGTCAGATAGAATCACAGAGGGGTCTGAGGTCCTCCTCCAGGAAAATTAGAACATCAAACACTAAATTCCCTGAATTATGGACAATATTTATGCAACAATTTGTGGAGGAAGTGGTGCCAGTTTATCTCAGCTGGTAGAGCAGGCACCCATATACAGAGGCTATTGTCCTCAATGCACTGGCCTGACTGATTGATTCCTGGTCTCAGTGCTGTTTGTTGCATGTCCCCCCACTCTCTTCCCCCTATTTCCTGTCTCTCTTCAGCTGTCCAGTTTGTCCAAGCTAAATAAGGCCAAACAATAGTCTTTAAAAAATTGTGAAGTAACATGATTTAAATCCTACAAGGTTGGCTAGAAAACAAAGCTTGGATAAGGACATCTTAGTCAAAGTGCCTACTAAAATTCAAGACCTTTCCCTTGTAAAAATCAGGTTTTTAAAGATATCCTATGGCCTTACATTTCAAAAGTGTATTTTAAAATTATTTAAGACTTTTGAAGGATCTGAACGAACCCTGATTATTTATGTTAAGGTTACCTTGAAACCCAGCTAATCAAATATCATTGCAATCATTGTTTTTTTTTTGTAGCCAGCAGCATTTGAACACACTGAGCTCTGCGGCTGTGTCACTCAATCTACTGCAATCATGATACACCAACACACTCCTAATAACTTAGATAAAAAAGCGCAATCTAAGTCAAGTTGTTTTCACATATTTGCTTTTGAAAATTTAAAGAAAACATCATGACAGCCAGCCCCTCAAATCCTACTTTAGAGGCTGTCCCTCACAGCCTGAAGATTTCTCTGTCAGCCAAGGGGGAGGGGTCTCAGGAGGCAAGGTGTGTCATTAATGACACTGCGGAAATCCAAGATGGTGAACAAAGGCTCACAGTTATCTTGACAGTTATTTTCACACAAATGCTAAAACACAGGAGAATATATCCTGGGTGATGGGGCGGATACTCATCATTAGTCAAAGTATCTACAACCTGGTGCATCAGCACGCTCCCTCTGGAGTCAGCAGGCTCCCTTAGAAGTCAGCATGCTCCCTCTCGTGAGTCAGCACGCTCCTCAGTCGTGAGTCAGCACTCCGCTCAGCATGAGTCAGCATTTTCTGTCCTAAGCGACCGGTTTGTCTGTAAACTTTTGGATAAACCGAAAAACTTATTTTTAATTCTTTGCCCAAATGCCGCCTAAGAAGCCCCAAGGCGAGGACATGGAGGAGATTAAACAGTCTCTAAACTTCATGTCGGAGGAAATAACAAAAGTGGCAAAGCTACAGACAAGACTGCTTGGACTAATGGAGGAAGTGTGTGAGTTAAAGAAATTAATAACAGAAAAATACAAGAAAATCTGTCTTTTGGAGAGACGAGTGGATGAACTAGAACAATACACGAGAATGGATGATGTGATTGTGAGTGGGCTCAACACCAGACACCGCTCCTCTGCGAGAGCTGCAGCCGGAGCCGGTAACGGAGGCGGCGAGGACGACACACCGGGAGAAATGCAATCTCTGGAGCAACAGGTTCTCCAGTTCTTCGCCTCTAAGGATATTGATATCGATAGCAGTACCATCTCAGCATGCCATGCACTTCCAAGGAAGGACAACAAGGTGAACCGGCTATCATTATCCGGTTTGTGAATAGAAAAGACAAGAGTGAATTGTTGTGGCAGGGCAAAAAGTTGAGAGGAATGGGTGTATACGTCAATGAACATCTAACCAAGAAGAACGCGGACATCGCCAGGCAAGCCAGGGCTCTCAGGAAACAAAATAAAATACAAGCAACCGAGATGAGGAACTGCAAAGTGTGGATTAAACTAAATGGGACACTGGAGGAGGCGTAGGCCATTCTGACCAAAGAGCTTGTGGACCCGGACAGGTTTAAGTGACACCTGTGAGTAACCTTCATTAAAAACATCATGACTCAACACTACATGTAAGTAACAACCCTCGTTATGGGCATGCATAATAAAAAGACCCTACGTGTTTACGCTCGGCTCTGATGACAGACTATATGGAACCATTTACATCCACGGACGAGCTCTGTCTGAAAACCTTTGATTATACAGATCACAGACTTCACAATATTGAACATGATATCGACCACAATAATTTACAATAATACATTTCAATTGTAGGAGTCTTTCTATGAATATATCCAAAATCCAGGACTGTCTGACACAACTCAACAAAAACTTCTCTGTTATAGCTGTTTCTGAGACTTGGTTAACTAAAGAACAAACCACCTCAGTTCAGATTGAGGAGTATGATTTGTTCACTACAGACTTAAAAAAAAGGGGTGGGGGTGTTGCATTGTACATCAGGTCATCTTATCATTGTGAAATTGTAAAGCATATCTCATTTGCAACAGATTGTGTTATGGAATGTGTTTCAATTGAAATCAAATTAGAGAAATCTAAAAATATAATAAGTTGTGTATATAGGGCCCCTGCTACTAATATTGATACATTCAAAGATAAGCTGTCAGAAATGTACAACTCAGTTAACAACAACAAGCTTGTTTTTGTCTGTGGTGATTTTAATATAGATCTTTTAAATCCTCATGGACAAACACAAACAAAAAATGTTTTAAACTTGATGTTTTGTCTTGGTTTGTAACCTTCACTCACACATCCTAGTAGGATAACAGCAAACACTGCTACTCTTATTGATAATTTATTCACAAATGTAACTGAGGAGAGTATAACTTGAGGTTTACTCATAAATGATATTACAGATCATTTGCCAGTGTTTGTAGCCCATATTTTCGCCTTTGAAAGTAATATAGAACAAAAAAACATGACATTTGTAAGACACGTAACTGATAATGCTATTGATAGCCTTAGGAAGGACTTTATGGATGAAGACTGGCATGATATTTTTGTTGAAAATGTAGATGAATCCTATGAATTATTTATTTCTATTATATCAAACTTGTACAACAAACATTGTCCTCTAGTTGTTAAAGTGGATTAAAGTAAATATGCTGGCAAGCCATGGATAACAAAGGGATTACAAAATGCTTTAAAAAGAAAAATGTGTTGTTTAAGGAATTCATAAAACATAGAACAAAAGAAGATGAAAACAGATATAAGAAATACAAAAATAAATTCACAAGTCCTATGAGAAGCTGCAAAAAAAATGTATTATAGTAAATTACTTGAAAAAAAAAAAACAGTTCTAATGTTAAAGAACATGGAGAGTCCTAAATGAAATTATTAAAAAGGATAAAAGGAGAAGAAACTACCCACATTATTTTTTTTTCAAGCAATGTAATGATAAAAGAAAATGAACAAATAGCAAATCGCTTTAATAAATATTTTGTTGATATGGGGAAAAATTTAGCACATTCAATCAGCTCTCCAGGTAATACAGTTGGAGTCAGTCCTAGTATTATTGATATGAACTCTTACTCTATGTTCATAAAATCAACTGATGAAAAAGAAATAACTGATACTGTGTGCAAAACTAAAACTAAAAAATCTACAGACTGAAATGGTTTTGATATGTCCTTCATTAAAAAAATATTGATTAAATTGTTACACCTTTAACTTATATTTGTAATCAATCTCTCATGGCTGGGAAAATTCCTAAAGGAATGAAAATAGCCAAAGTCATTCCACTTCACAAATCAGGTGATGCACACATATTCTCAAATTATAGACCCATTTCTCTGTTATCACAATTTTCAAAAATTTTAGAAAAAATATTTGTAAAAAGGCTTAATGACTTCATTTCCAAACACAACATACTTTGTGAACAACAATATGGATTGAGGAAAAGCAGAACCACCTCACTTGCTCTCATAGACTTCATAGAACAAATTACGAATGCTACAGAGAGAAATCAATACACGGTTGGGATATTTCTAGATTTACAAAAAGCATCTGACACCATTGACCATAAATTATTAATGTCTAAATTACAGAAATATGGTATCCGAGGACTGGCTCATGATTGGCTAACCAGCTATTTGGAGGACAGGCATCAATTTGTCTACATTAATAATATAAACTCAAACCTTTTAAAAGTTGCATGTCGCAGGATTCAGTGCTTGGACCGTTGTTGTTCATATTGTATATAAATGATTTATGTTTGGTTCCTAAGTCACTCAAGTGTATTTTATTTGTTGATGATACAACGATCTTTTGTAGAGGGAAACATCTTAAAGAACTTCTGGATACAGTAGAGAGTGAACTCCAGATACTTAAAAAATGGTTTGATGCTAATAAATTATCACTTCGCCTTGGTAAAACAAAATGCATGATTTTTGGAAAGTGGGCATCAGACCTCGGCTGTAAGATCAGAATTAATGATGCTGAAACTGAAACTGTGTCTGAAAATAAATTTTTAGGTGTAATGATTGACAATAAATTAAATTGGAAATCCCATGTAAACCATGTTACAACCAAAATGTCTAGATCCATTGCAATTCTGTATAAAGCTCAAGATTTCTTAAACCAGAAATCTCTGTGCATTCTCTATTACTCACTCATCGTCCCATACATGACGTACTGTGTAGAGGTTTGAGGAAACACTTATAAAACAAACACAAACTCTATTTTTCTGTTTTAAAAAAGCCATACATATTATAAGTTTAAAAAAAAAAAACTATCGTGAACCAACCAATCCTCTATTTTTGCAACTAAATATACTAAAATTTTCAGATTTAGTTGAATACAATACAATATTAACAATGTATAAAGCTAAAATTGGACAATTGCCAGAAAGTATCCAGAAGTTGTTTATATTGAGAGACAGTCAATACAATCTGAGAGGAACATTTATTTTTCAAAAACCAAAGATACGCACAAATGTCAAATCTCATTGTCTGCCAGTTAGAGGGGTAAAATTGTGGAATTCTTCTTCTGAAATTATAAAAATATGCAGTACATTGGTAAGGCTGAAAAGACTGTATAAAAGTCAGTTGGTTTTGAAATACACCATGGAAAATGTAAGTTAATATGAATATGTTATTATGCATTGATTGACTAATGAATGTACTAATGAATGTAAATAACAACAATGCTTCTGCATTGTTCTTGCTATGCACTTATTTCTGATGGTTATGTTATTTGTAAAATAAGACAGGGGTAGGCGTTAATAAGCTTTAGCCTCTGCCTACACCCTTTTGGTTTGCTCGAAAACTTAGAAATTGCACCTTGATCCTGTAAATTGCTTTATTTGTGCAAGTGAACCGAAATAAATTTCTTTCATTTCATTTCATTTCATCCTCCTACTGCTACAATCTACTTCCAAAAAGAGACCAGCTCCACCAGACTCAAATCCTCCTGTAATAGACTGAAGCCACAGGGACAGCATGCATTAGACTCCTTTTCTCCATTTCCAAGCTCACTTTGGGAACAGATAACAAGACCAAGTTTTGCAAAAGGGTCACAGAGCAAAGACTGAAGCTTCCAGCATTTTTTAATGAATAAATTTATACAATCAAAAGGGAAGAAAGTGAAGTATTACCTTGAAAATAAGGACATGTCAAATATAGTGTCCATGAGTGGTCAATGCAGGCAAATTCACAAAAGCACACCGAGTACAATGATGAGTAAGAGCCTGTAGACTTGTTTTGAACCCAATGTCCCATGGTATATCATAAGACTAGAGACATTAGAGAGTTGCTTGGATGGATAAGACATCTGGGAAGTCAACCAGGGGAATGATCAAGTCTTTTTGAAGTAAGAGACACACAGGATTTGTTTCTGAAGAAAAAAACGCTGCAGCTTTGTCTTCTTCCTTTATAATCATCATTATTATGATAAGTATGCTAAAGTGGGGCGCAGGGGTAAATTCTGTAGCCTCACAGCAAGAAGATCCCTGGTTTGAATCCTGGTTTGACAGGGCCTTTCTGTGTCAAGTCTGCATGTTCTCCCTGTGCATTTGTTCCTCCTTCAGACCAAAAACATGCTCATTAGACTAACTGGTGACTCTTAACTGACCATAGGTGTGACAGTGAGTGCGTCTGGTTTGTGTCTGTTTGTCAGCCCTGTGAATTGCTGGTGACCAGTTTAGATGCCACCTCTCACCAAATGGCAGCTGGGATTGGTTCAATGGGATTGGGATTGGTCAAATTCCTGTTTGCTTGTAGTGTCATTTCCTGAATATTTCCTGCTGTTATCTAGGGATGTGATCATTATTTTTCATATCAGTGCCCTTATTGACACTCCTTATCCATCTGAGTCATTATCAATACAAATGATACTTTTTTGATGGAAAGAAAAATGGCAATGCATTTTAACAAAAGTGGTATAGGCTGAGAAGACCTTGACTTATTAAGTTAAAAAAGTTAATCATACCATATGTTACTATCACAAGTGTGTGATTCACTTTCTCGTTCAAAACTGAATTTTCTTATTTTTGTTCTGGGAAAAATTGCTGCAAAATTGGTACATTTAAAAACAAAAATACATTTTACTCGATAATTTAGTGTCATTATTATTCAAAGAAAAAAAATAGAATGATGGAATAAGGAACACAACAGGTCTAAAAAGAGCTAAAGTAAATTTGTACATTATTAACATTTTGCAGTATGTATACAGCATATGCATAACAGGATGGAATTTTCTCATAGTTTTTCCTAAACTAGGTGCTTTAATTTTATTTTTCAGGTGGTTAAGCTCTACCACTCAAGTCCCTGATGGTTAATCCTCTGAGACCATTGCTATTTTTAACCATATTGTCTTGCCTGGACTTTTTGTCTAAAAAAGAATAAAATCTAAACAGAAATAAAAATTCAGCTTAGACTTAGACTTTTTTGGCCCAAACTTGTTCTCCCATCTCTTGAGGGCCACATACTGAAAAAAATCCTTCTGTGATCAAAAGAATTATTAAGATTTTTACGTAATTACAAAACAAGTCCTTGAGCTGTTTGGAATTGGCTTCTTTTGAGTCATTATTCAAAGCAGTTCCTGTCTCAAGTGACAAAGAGGGTCACATCACAGCCTTTCTGTGTCTCTTTCTCTCCATTATGAGTCATTCAGGCTCTCTCCTCCAGTTTGCACATGCGCTGTTCTGCAAAGCATGTCGAGACTATGGAACAGCCTGCGATTGGTTGTCATGGCACATGTGACATCTGTTTTGGGAACTGAAAAGGTGACAAATGCTAAGCTAGGGAGACAAACTAAAATGGATAAAATAATGGATGAAAGACGTTATATATCGGAGTTACTGGTGTGGATTTCATCTTTAAAGTTCCAGGCTTGCTAAAAATGTTCTGTAAGAGCTACAGATGCATGGATAGCATCAGTAGAACGGTGAAACAGAGGGCTCCCAAACGAAAGACCACGTATGTGGCAACAATTTATGGTTCAAAAATTATCAGACTTTAAATAAGGTCTCTTCTTGTTGTATATGAAACAACGGTCTCAGAGGGTTAAACAAGTCATTACAATATTAAACCTCAGAAACTCCTGGAAAAGTCAGGAATGAACCACAGTTGATTTTCGGGTTATGAAAATGCAGAACGGGGTCCTTACAGAACCAGGTCTTGATCTGCATCCTTAAGGTTTACACACAACTTACCTCAGAAATTTTCATGAGGAGCTGGCAGGATAGAATCACAGTAAAGTAAAAAATCAAGCCACCTATGTTCACGCATGCAACTTACTCTGAAAGTTGAAGGAAAGTTTAAAGACTTTTGTGAATGTGTAACAGCTGCTTAAACGACAAGCCTAGAGTCTGATCATTTAACTACAGAAGCAGTTTCAGTGTCCTAGAAACAAATCAGCTCCCTGAGTGCTTCTGGTTATAATACAAAATTGTTACACAGTAAAAACTGGTTTAGAAAAGAGAAGTGGCATCACAGTAAAAGGGTTAAAATGAGAGAGAAAAAGAGGAGTTGGGAACCAGTGAAACACTCAACAATCACAGACTAAATCTTTGAATATCTCACCAGCCTGCTGAACAATTAACTTCCCTCTGTCCCACACATTTGCATACACAAATTAAATGCCTCATAGGCGATGAAGATAGCTTGGCCTTTACATCACTTCCCAAAAAGACAAATTTCACTGATAGCAATTTCAGGCTACACTGCATCTGCTCATGGTTGGTTTCAAGAAGAAGTGTAAAAAGCAGGCATTAATGATTTACTGCAGCAGTAACTCACAGACTACATTTATATCTAAGTTATAATGTTTCTGAAGGACTGACTAAGACCACCTACAGACTGACTGGCTAAATAAAGCACTAACTGACTGATCCAGGACTGGAAACATGATATTTTTCTTGTCTTCACTCACTACATCAAAACAAGCTGACAAAAACTTCCTGTTACTGATTAGCAAATTTGAAAAACATGCCACATCTCTCAGCCTTCGTAATCTAATCACTTACCTGTCAAAATGTATCTTCACAGCATGGTCTGGCTGCGCTTCAATCACCCACTGGCAGCTCAGAGAGTCTTTGTAAAAGGAAGGCCATCCAGGAGACAGCAAAACACCCGTAGGTGCTGTGAGATGGCCTCCACATGGAGCTACGTGGAAATAAACACACACACACAATGACAGGAGAGAGAGGAATTAATCACTTTTTCTTGTAACTGTGTTATGGCATGAGCACAAGGCTCACATTACATTCAGTTAGCAGATTCATCATCTGCTCAATTTATTTTACCTCTCTAATCCTTTCTAAAATTCCTAATTTTCATACATAAACATTTACTTTCATAAAATACACCGTGCCAACCTTGTGCTACAGTCAACAATTTTGAGTTGCTGGTGTTTGAGAAAGGCAAAATAATTATAGCGTGCTGATTTATGGGAGAAATCAAGTATATTTATGTGTCAAATAAAGCAAAAAAGCTCCTCATTTTGCTGCAACTCACAGGGCTGCATGTGGCAAATCTAGCACACTTTGACACAAATTTATAGTTAATGCTCAGAGACTAAAAATCTTTATGTAGGCCTGTTAAAATGCATGTATTAGCATTGGCTGACTTTGGATTCCTTTCCTTTATTCTTTCAGGGCTGTCCTGCTGCATGCAGAGTAACAGTCTTGAACAAATTCTGAGACATGGAGTTCGTGATCTGTGTATTATCCATTGCTCTTTTTACAATATATAATTTGCAAAGGCTTATCTTTCACCATGTAACTACTCCTTCTGTTCTCAAGTAGCTAATACCTTTGCCCTTTTGATTGCTCTCATAACGCCAGACTTTCAGGAAGCTTGAGAAAATTGCTTTTCTTTTTAGTCATTCTTTGCATATTGAAGCAGAGGTACTCCTGGACAGGAGGCACAAGAGGAAGACATCCTAGAAATGTGACATCAATATTCTTCTCTGTCTAATGGAGGATGTAAAATTTACTGATAAAACATTCAAAAATCTTTCAGCTCATCCCCATTATTATCAGCATGCAACATTTGATAACATAATTTAGACGACGCCAGCAAGATAGCGAGAATACAAAAAAATGCTCATTATAGGCTGGTTTCCATTCACCTTAAAAAGAGTTGAGGAGCAGCACATTCACTGTCCTCGCATTATGACTCACAATTATTAGCCACCGTGAATACATCTTTGTAAATCGGAGTCTGCAAATAATGAACATATCTCCCTGAATGTGTTTTCCGCAGAACTTGTGCCAGTTTCATTTAAAATTATTGTTAAAAGGGACGAAAACATGCAAACAGTCTGAATAGCTGTGTGGGGAGGCTGAAGGCCAAAGCAATTAGAGGTGGGAGTTTATACAACTTCTAGCACATTCAAAGAGTCAAATACCTAAACGCTTTGTCACTTTATGTGCTCGCAAGTGGAATATTTCCAATGACTACACAATGCTTACGGTAAACACAGTTTGTATGCCTGTTTACCTTCACAGCGAGGTACAGCCGCAGACCAAACAACATTTCCATCCTGAATGATGCAAGTCACCTGGTCAGAGCCCTGCAAAGACATCAAAATATGAAATAATGTCAACTAGTTTAAAGCTGCTGGGAGGGGTTTTGAACTGGTGATAACTCTGCAAATGACCCACTCAGAAAACAATAAAACTTATGAATACAAATGTTTAACCTTTAATTGGTTAGCATAAGGTTTGGTATTTTGGGCATTTTTCTAGGTCTTTAGTTTTGAAGGCAGGCTTGGTATGGAAATAAAGGCTGGTAGTCAAGTATTTACATTGTGTACAGCTATGGAGAGACAATTAACCATCCTATGTACTGAGTTATAAGCTAGAATTTGTCCAAGGTACAGAATTTGTAATCTTTGTGTGGTTTATTTGACAAATTGAGCAGTGCCCTGAGTATTTTGTTTCGTTTTTGAGTGTCTAGCCCTAATTGAGGCTCGTAAGATGTGTTGCAGTACTCAAGAACGGTCTTGGTATTGAGACCGGTCTCAAGACCACATTTTGGATGTCTTGGTCTTGTCTCAGACTTGAGAGCATTTTTCCTTGGTCTCGGACTGGCCTGACTCAGGCTTTTTCATCAAGACCAGTCAAGACCAGCTCTGATCTGCTATTCTTCAACTTCATTAATGTGAAGCACTTGCTAAAACAACAAATAGCTACACCTGCAAAAAGTTGGACATCAGTCCATCTTATTTCTAGTCAGAAATTCCTCTGAACACTTACTTTGGACCTCATTCACCTGACAAATATAGATAAACATCTCATTGTCAAATATTTTAAATAATTCTGGACTTGTCAGTGGCTTTTAAATACATACAAGGATTTATTTTTTACAAGAAGTTAGTAAAAAAAAATAAGAATTGAGATTTTGCATGTTGTGCTTTGAAAGAGTTGCATACATCTTGTTTTCATCTGTCAAATGTATTAAAAAGAAAACTAAAATTAAAGAGAGAATGCTCTCTAACTGTTCAACCTTGTCATGTTTTTTTTAAATTAATTTAATTGATTGATTGGATAGTGTGGTCTTGTAAGACCTCAAAATCAGCAAATGAGTGAAGTGTTGCTTTGGCTAGGGGGGGCGGCCAAATTGACATGAACCAAAGTTCCTAGCAGGACTTTTAATTTTATTTATAATAGAAAAAAAACATCAACAAATAAGGATAAAATACACCTTAAATAGAGGTTTAGGAAATATGAGCTCCATACCAAAGCATTTTCTGATGCCTCACCTTCTTTCATTCCCTATAACAACATGCATGAATTTAATGTCTGAATAATACCTCATGAAAATGGTTTACCTGTGTCCTGATGAATCCTTGATCACAGCGAAAAGCCACAGAGCTGCCAAGCTGAAACTGGTCACCATACCTCTGACCATTAACAGGAACTCCAGGGTCGTGACACTCATTCTGACCAAATGCTACAGAAAGACAACATGAAAGAGAAGTTTAAACAGCGGCCAATGAAATTTGTTGCTGGAGATAAGGGGTCTCTGGATCTAAAAAAGCAGACATTAAAATATGAAAGAGAATAAAGGGATAAAAACTGACTGCAACTACAGTCTATAAAATGCTTATTTAAATCAACAGAAGTCCAGTATACACATGGATACTTCAATCTCCTGGAATTTTTTGTTTGTTTAATAAAGGTGAATGTCCTCTCTAAGTGAAAAAACAGTGCTGCAACACTTTCAGTCAATATGGCATCTTCGCTGCTATGGAAATGTGGGAATGAAATTATCTTCAGGTGGATCCTACCCTGTCATGTTAAGCTTATTTTAGCCTTACTCAAGAGATTAACCCGATCCCGACCAGAGCACAGAGCCAGTGATTGGACATATCTCAGGTTTATTAGCTGCTGATAGAGAATAAATGAGAGCAGAGAAAGAAGAAGGGAAAGACAAAAAAGAGCAAGGAGAAAAGAATATGCACAATGAATATGCACATCTATTATGTACACTGTCACACATGGAAATGGACTGCATTTGCATATGATGTGCATGTGTTCAAAAATGCATGTAAAGCAAACACATGCTGCATACAAGTTTCATGCCAAAAAACAAACAAGTTTATCTAATATAATAAGGCACATTGGAAAGAAAGTGAGAGGGATGAAGAGGACAGGCTTGTCTAACGTGATGAAACACATAAAATGACAATGTGCAAGGAAGAAAATTGCTGTGATTATTATGGACAAAGAAAGTGCGAGACAAGGTGTATGAGAATTTAAAAAAAAAAACTCCAGACACAAATAGGAAGTCTGAGTCTGAGTGACAGATGGAAATCAACATGATTTGATTTGAGGGACTCAAAAATAAGAAATAAATATCTGAATAATAGGATTTGCACAGAGAGACAAAGAGAAACAGCGGGCTAAAGCAATGACCTCTAACTTCAACAGCAAAGTGTTGAACATTTCTCTTTCTATAAAGCCCCGTCTTCAAGTCAGGACATTGTACATGTGCCCTTGTACTGTTATTTTGTGGCTTTTAAAGTTGTTTAAAAAAGCTTTTTTATGCCTTTCCTGTAATTGTCTTTTTTCTTTGTAAGTCCCCAAAGAGTGACAGAGTTGTGTTACTTTTAGCGATTCACTCTTTGTTGGACAGGCTCAGTGTAAAACGGGTTATGACTTTTGCAGAAAAACTATTAGAGCAGGACATTAGTTGCTCTTTTTGCTTTAATTTACAAGAAAATACATGAATACATGCACAGTTAATGAAGGGAAAAGTTTGATTCAGGAGACTGATGATTAGAGATGATTACTTTGTTCCCCTGTTTGGCAGCAGTGATAGGACAACTTTAAAATCCATGTAAGGAAAACTGCAGCTGTTAAAAAAATAAGAGAAATATGTAGACATGGAACCTACGGAACACAAAGGCTCAACATAGAAACAATTCAAAGTCACAAATATTCACGTATGCTCTCTCACTTCACTGTGTATAACAATGGACAGCACTTCTCAGTTTCCTAAATTTGGACTGAACTGAAGCCAGAATATCCCAGTGAGGCGTACTGATGTACTGCACTGACGGCAATTGATACAAGATAGCCACAGCCCTTCTGCCAACCAAAGAATATATAAAGCATAACAATAACATGTTAAAGACCCCTCAGGTAGGTGCAGCTGATAGCAGAAGAGATACTTGTTCTGGTTTGTAGCAGAAGCTCATGGTTATGGACAGTTCTATGACTATATTATCAGTTTTCATTAAGTTTTTTTCTCACCTTCCTCTTCTATCCTGAAATACAGTTGAGAACACTGCGGGGAGTTGTCAATCATGACATAACATGCAGGCTTTTTTATATTGAATATCTACTTCTACTCTGGAAAATGAACAAACCAACAGAACAAAATCCAGGTTTGAGAAAAATTCATTTGACGCAGATTTTGACTGTACAGAATGATCCGTGGCCCATCTGTTATCACTGAGGAGGCAGGGTTAGGGTTAGGCTGTTGCTCTATGTTGATACGCAGTACAATCTACAGCAGGGGTCAGCAACTAAGTTTGACCTCGGGCCAAATTCTTTTCTGACCAACTCAATGGTGGGCCAAAATTACATCTTCATCAGGCAAAACCTGTATTTTCTAATAAAAAAATACATTTTTTTCTCATCTATACTATTATATCTTGTACAAAAAGGTTATTTAATAAAGTTATTTATTTAAAATCAGTGAATTTGCTACAGGCTGTTATTATTTATTTATTTGATCTTTGAGCCAAGCCCTTTTATTTGTTTTAATTCAATGAAACAGATTTTGCACTTTGTTTGTTACAGTGGCACACAGAGTGATTTTTCCTTGTTTCTCTTCTTTCTCAGAGCGCATACGTGCCAATTAAATTCCTACTCCAAGCCAGTGTGCATCTTAAGTCAAGCAAATGCTGCTTTATTTTTTTTTTATCATTTTTGTCACGACTTTTGAATAAATGTTCTGAAATCTATGTGGAATTGTCGTTTTTGTGATAGCATATATATATATATACATGTCATGTGGTGGGCCAGGTATTATTGGCAGTGGGCCAATTTAGGCCCGTGGGCCGCCAGTTGACTACCACTGATCTACAGTATGGTCCAGATACTTATCATCTGATTGGTTAAAAGTCGTACACATACACACATTGAGTCAACCACAGCATGAATGGCAGGAAGGGGACACATCACTACAGCAGACGTGCAAAAACATCTCTGACAAGACAAGCTTTCAGTGTGGCTCTTTGCTCTGGTCTTAACAAGAAATGTGGTCCAGTTCCGATTAAATGGCTACAGGGACATCCAAGCTAACAGCTAACGCTCCAGCAGGCTGTGGATATACAGGACAAGCCCAGCGTAATGATTGCAGACTGAAGCCGAAACAGACTGGGAGTAGAGCGAAATCATCTTTTCTGTCATGGAAAGCTTTCAGTGTTGCTCTCTGCCCTTCTTTTCAAGACGAGAAGTTGTCGAGTTAATCACTCAACTAGCAGGCCACCAAAACTGTGCAGTGAGAGCTTCATGGAATGGATTTCCTTGGCCGAATAGCTAAATGCCAAAATCACATCACCAAGTCCAATGCCAGCCACATTTCTTTGTTTAGAAGCCAGGTGGATGAGTCTTGGTTTTGCAGACGCTGGGAAAACACTGACTGCCCGACTGCAATGTGCCATCTGTGAAGATTGGTGGAGGAGGGATAATGGCATTGGTTTGTTTTTCAGGGTTTGGGCTAGGCCCCTCATCTCCAGTGAAGGGCAATCTTAATGCTTCAGCATACCAAAATATTTTTGACAATGCTTTGCTTCCAACTTTCTGGCAAAAGTTTGGGGAAGACCCTTTTCTATTCCAACATGATTGTGTCCCAGTGCAAATGGTTTGAGTTTGGTGTGAGAGAACTTGACTGGCCTACACACTGCCCTGACCTCATCCCCATCGAGCACCTTTGAGATTAATGTGGATGGAGATTTCAAACCAGGCCGTCTCATCTGTCATCAGTGCCAGACCTCATAAATGCACTGCAGAATAAATGGGCACAAACATCCAAAAACAACAACACTCTAGAAACCCTTTCAAGAAAAGTAGAAACTGTTATAGCTGCAAAAGTGAGGGAACTGCATATTAAAGTGCATGTCATTATAGTTCCTGTTGGTGTAATGATCAGGTAGCGCAATACTTTTGTCAATATAGTGTATTTTCTATGGTTTTGAGTGATTTTAATCTTAAAATAAAAGCACAATGCCACTTCTAATAGGAAAAAAATAATGTGTATCTACTTTATTAAAATTAAAGACATATACAGTTGAAACCAGAAGTTTACATACACTGTATAAAAAGTCACATAACCTTTTTTTTTCTCACCGTCTAACGTTAAATCAGATTAAACTTTTCCTGTTTTTGGCCAATTAGGATTACCAAAATTATTTCTATTTGCTAAATGTCAGAATAATCAGAGATATCATTTTTTAGACAATTATTTGTTATTTTCTTGAGAGTCAGAAGTTTACATACATTTCATTAGTATTTGGTAGCATTGCCTTTAAACTGTATGACTTGGGTCAAACGTTTTGGATATGCTCCCACAAGCTTCTCACAATAATTTGCAGGAATTTTGGCCCATTTCTCCTGGCAGAACTGGTGTAACTGAGCCAAGTTTGTAGGCCGCCTTGCTTGCACGTGCCTTTTCAGCTCTGCCCATAGATTTTCAATGGGATTGAGATCAGGGCTTTGTGATGGCCACTCCAAAACACTGACTTTGTTATCCTTAAGCCACTTTGTAACCAGTTTGGCAGTATGCTTAGGGTCATTGTCCATTTGGAAAACCCATTTGCACCCAAGCTTTAACTTCCTGGCTGACGTCTTGAGATGTTGCTTCAGTATTTCCACATAATGTTCTTTCCTCGTGATGCCATCTATTTTGTGAAGTGCACCAGTCCCTCCTGCAGCAAAACAATCCCACAACATGATGCTGCCACCCCCATGTTTCACAGTTGGGATGGTGTTCTCAAGCTTGTAAGCTTCCCCCTTTTTTTCCAAATGGAAAGATGGTCATTATGGCCAAAAAGTTCAATTTTAGTTTCGTCACACCACAGAACATGTCTCCAAAAATTAAGGTCTTTGTCCCTGTGTGCATTTGCAATCTGTAATCTGGCTTTTTTATGTTTCTTTTGGAGTAATGGCTTCTTCCTGGGAGAGTGGCCTTTCAGCCCATGTCAGTACAGGACTCGTTTGACTGTTGATAATGACACACTCTTACCAGCTTCAGCCAGCATCTTCACAAGGTCTTTTGCTTTTGTTCTTGGGTTGAGATGCACTTTTCGGACCAAAGCACGTTCATCTCTGGGACACAGACCCTGTCTCCTTCCTGAGTGGTATGATGGCTGGACATTCCCATGGTGTTTATACTTTTGTATAATTGTTTGAACAGATGAACGTGGCACCTTCAGGCATCTGGAAATTGCACCCAAGGATGAACCAGACTTGTGCAAGTCCACAGTTCTCTTCCTGATATCTTGGCTGATTTCTTTTGATTTTCCCATGATGTTACAAAAAGAAGCAGTGTGTTTCAGGTGTGCCTTAAAATACATCCACAGGTGTGCCTCTAATTAACTCAAATGTTGTCAATAAACCTATCAGAGGCTTCCAAAGACATGACATCATCATCTGGGCTTTCCCAAAATGTTTAAAGGCATAGTAATCTTAGTGTATGTAAACTTCTGACTTTGAAGAAAGTAATAAAAAGTTGTCTAAAAAAATCCTTTTCTCATTATTCTGGCATTTAGCAAATAGAAATAATTTTGGTAAATCTTATTGATCAAAAACAGGAAAAGTTTAATCTGATTTAATGTTAGACGGTGAGAAAAAAAAGTTTATGTGCCTTTTTATATAGTGTATGTAAACTTCTGGTTTCAACTGTATATTTAAACCAAATATTCATTGGTCCTGAAATAAAAACAGAAGATCGTTAAGTGTTTTCGTGGACAAAAGTCATCTCTCAAAAAGAGTCAGAGGCAAGGTCATTTGGAGGCAGTGTGTGAAATGGTGCAAAACTGCACGGAGATCCCAGAGAATTAATGAGAGTCACTGATGCAGAGCGGGTTCAGCTTAGAGCAGATAAATACACACGGTGGTTCAAAGCTGACAATGGGACAAGCTTAACTAGGCTAAGCATGTTGAAGACATGAAATCAGATGATCAGCCAGGCAGAACAAGTCGATCCTACCACAGAGAAAGTGAACTCTAGCACTATTCATAGGTGTTTTATTAACTATTGAAGTATTATTCAGTTTTAGGGGGAGTATAATGAGACCTTTTCAACCAGAACAATTACTGTGTTTAATAAGTGTGCTCCAGTGGCCTTTTGTGCATATTAGGAGATGTCAGCTGATACTTCAATTACATGCCTGAAACCTTTCAGACCCTGATATTTGGAAATTAGTTAACCATTAACATTCAGTAGGTAGACATAAAAGCTAAAAGTGTGTTTTACAGCTTCCTGTGGCTTAAAACTATATTAAGACAGCAGAAGTAGAGCAGCGTTAATGTATGAAAACAGCAAACTGAACACTTGAATGTTTTTGTAGCTTTCTGTTAAGGGTTGAGGTCATTAAAAAAGGTTTGATTATTTTGTAACTACATCATGCTTATTTACACACAGTTTTATCTTGGTTACATTTTTAGCTAAAGAAAACGACAGTCTGGACAGGAAACTGTAACACAATGTCCTATATCCTTCAACCAAAGACACACAGTAGAGTGTAACACATTTGTATTAAGCTGAGTACAACAGAGGGTCAGTACGACCTTCTAGTTTGCTCTGACCTTTAGAATCTCATGTTTACAGATTTCTTTTTTTCATTATTGAAGAAGTTACAGTTACCAAAAATACTATCTATATCTTAATGGCAGCTAAGTGAAAAAAAATCAGACAATAAGGAAATAAATATGATTTTAAAAAGCTAACAAACAGTGAAGCATAGAAGTCAATATGATCAGTGAAGATCACTATCATCGGGGTGACCGAGGCTCAGTGATTGGAGTTCGCTGTCTCACAACCAGAGGAGTGGGGGTTGATCCAACAGTCACATGTTGTTGTTGTTTCTGGGCAAGACACTTAACCATGATTTGCTTCTACTGCTGTGTAAGTGGCGTGTAAATGCTGAAAGTCATTTAACTCAATATTTTAAGTTGACTGAACTTCTGATTATGAATTTCAAACTTAGGATTTCAAGTAAAAAACAGAAATATCATTTGGTTATAAATAGTTAAGTTACCTAAAGATTTTATTAAAACTGACTTAATCTCAAGTTTATTTGACTGCAAAAATGTGATTTCTTTAGAACCATCATAAATTTATCTCAACTTACCTCTTTTAACATAACTTAAAATCTTAAGGCAGCATGAAAACAGTTTTTTTAAGTTATAACAAATGGCTATTTATAAAACTGTGTGTAAATGTGCATGAGACAAGGTTATTGAAGTTCACAAAAACTAATAACCAAAACAAACTAATAACTAGAACTAAAATTCAAAAATCATTTCAGTTAACTGAAACTAAGTTTTCCCAAAGGAAAAAAAAAAAAAAAAACAAGGTCTAATTGAAAGTGTATTGTATGCTTACAAAACTAACTGAAATAAAATAAAATAGGGGAAAAAAATATCCTTCACTGTAGTCTTTGACAGCAGCTGACTGACTGACACGTACACCCACACCTAGGTAGTGTAAAATGGCCTGATGCGATTGAAAAAAACTTTGCATAGCTTTGGATCTAGAGTTTTATTCAAACATCAACTTTGAATAAATTGACCAAAAAGTATAGAGTGGCCTATTTGAGTGCGTTTTTAATACATATGATGGTAATCTTTTTAATAAATCAAAAAATGAATAAAAAATAAAACGAAACAAAAATAAAGTGTTTTGTAAAATAAAAACTAAAATAAGCTAACAATAAAGCAGTAAAAACTAATGAAAACTAAAATGAAATTGACAACAAAAAAAGAAAACTTCTAAAAAATCCGTACAATTAAAACTTTGGTATGAGATCAGGTAAACACTCGACATGGAAGCCTTCACCATCAATGTATGAATGTGGAGTGAATGTACACAAAAGGGTTATCATAGTATGCAGTGTAAAAAGCACTGGAGTAGTCAGACAACTAGAAACGCACTATAAAAGCTCAAGTGCATTTGTCATTTACCAAGTCCAAGGCCCAGTGTTAGACCTCAACTTCTGCCACTGTTTAATCAGGCATAAATGCTGCAGCAAGATTCATTTGTAGAGTCACATGTTTTCTGTCATTCACTTTGTATGGTAGTGTAATAACAAATACATGTTTAGAAAACATTATATTTCAACTGAATGCACAAGTATTAAGTTTTACACCTCAGAAAATCTTATGTACAGTAAAAAAAAAAGGTAGAATTGCAGGTGGCACTTACTGGTGTAGCTGATATTGAAGCCTTTTCCCGTGTTAGAGTGATCAGATTGGAATTCCAGTCTCATGATGTGTCCGTTTGAGGCGATCTGTGATGGGACGTCTTTTCCGGAGAATGTCCCAAAAGTTATTGGTTCAGACAAGCCTGAAACAGAACAAAGTTTAAAGCAATCTTTTAGAGGAACGATTAAATGGTGTTTATTTAATTCTGTCTGTATCACATTAGGCCAAGGACACAGTTGAGAGGGAAAGTGAAGGACTCCTGTAAAGTTTAAAAACAAACCAGCCTGTGAGACTGTAAGGTACAGTTAGTAGTAAAAGTCATAAGAGTGAAGACAGGATAAAACTTTAGCATGACTCAGAAGTTCTCCAGTCTTAAAACTTACTAATGATTTATTAATTTGCAGGAAAATGCAAAAAATGTACAGTGAAATAGCCCTTCTCAAGGATTGATAAGAAAAAATGTTGTTTAATGCACAATTGCTGGCACTGTAAGCACATCACATAACTATAAGTCAGAAATATCTGATTTAGAAAAGAACTGAATGGAACAATTTCTCATCTGCAGTCGGTAAAAAATGAGACATTATTCATCACTTGTTGTGAATTCAATATTATATCTATGAAAGGCATTCATCCAAAGACCATTCATAAGTGTCAAACTAAAATCTATGCTCTCTCAATTAGACTTTGGGAAATGAGAAGGATAACTAGCTTTCCTGGGAGTTAAGACATCTTTTTACAACTTTTGATCAGTTGTCAGAAGTCACAGTCAAAGACCAGTTTATTGGCATTTATGCAAATTGTAAATCAAATTATTTTCTTACATGAATGCTAACCTCATTCTCCATTCTAAAACTTTAAAAAACCAGCCCACGACAATGATAACTCATACTTCTTAAGGGCAACAGCTCAATCCCCAATGTTGTTTGGTGAATAATTCCAACCCTGTTTGCATGAATGATGGCACTTTGCTTTCAAAAACAAATAAAAACAGAAAGTGATATTTAAAACATCAAAACTCCATGAGTAAGAATGGTAAACCATTCTCCTTTCCAAGGTTATAATAGTTTGGGTTTTTGCATTAGTTTTTATTTTCATTTCATTTTCACTTTCTGTGTTCAGTTTCAGTTTAGTTTTTATTAGTTTTGACTGCTGGTTTGTTAATTTAATTTAGTTTGTATTTTGCAAAAATGCTTCATTTTAGTTTCGTTTTTATTAGTTTTAGTGTTAGTTTTAGTTTTTTAGAGATAGATGTCGGGGCTGAGTGAGAGTCATACATTTTTAAAAACATTTAAAAACAGGCTACTCTTCACTTATTTTATTTACTTAATGATGATGTTTGAATACAACTCTAGACATAAAACTACCACTGCGTGAAGTCTTAACCAATCAAATCAGGCAATTTTACACTCCCCAGACGTGGGTGTCAGTGGCAGAAAGTCTGGTTGTGTCAAAGACTGAAATTAAGGATATTTTGTCTTCATTTTCATTTTATTTTAGTTAGTTTTGTAAGCGCTCTATATGGCTTAAGTTAGTTTTGGTTTTTTGGTAAATCTTAGTTTTTATTTAGTTTCAGTTAACCTCAATGGTTTTTGAATTTTAGTTTCAGTTATTTAGTTAGTTTTAGTTAACTATAACAACCTTGCTACTTTCTCAATTAAAGGAATTGAGGGATAAACCACAAAGCAAGATTAAAGCATTTTTAGAGCATAACATACAGTATTTTGTCTTCATTCACGTTTTAACTTTTTGGATAGGAGGTTGTAAATGACTGAATCACTACTGTTTGAGCAGAACCTCTGCGACCTGAAAAATACAAATCCCTGTTAAGTACATCACTGGACAACCTTGAAAAACACTTCACGTGTCTTGGCAGTGACTCAGCAAGGGACCTGCCAGCATCTTGTGTAACAGCCAGACATCAGTGCTTCAAACAGCTGCTTGAGGTTGATACTCTTTTCTACACATGCTACATTTGAGTGATCCCAAAAGAGGCTGGTATAGGGGCATTGTAGTGTCCTGGCCATTAAACCTATTTCACCTGAATGTGTCTTCCACCAAGCACTCCTGGACAATCTTGTCACCACGGTGGGCAGCATTATCTCGCACAAAGTACCAATCATCCCCTTTGCAGGTGCATGATTACAATGAATGGCTGTACCTGGCTGCTGTGTTACGGTGTGCTCTGGCATTAAGGCATCTCTCTATAGCCATTAAAAGAGCCACTGTATACCAACTAAATGGCCCAGAAACCATTACATCTCCCCTACTGGCCTGTACAGCTGTAACCATGCTTCACCTCACTTCTATCTGAGACATTTGTGTCACAGAATCAGACCATTTACTGCAACAAATGATCATACACTTTTGTTTGGCAGAATACACTCTTGCTATTGTGGGAGCTCCCCTATGATCCAACCAGCATCGATAAGATTCAGCAGGGAGCGCAATAAAACCCTGAAGAGATGCCGAGAACAATCCAGCGGGCCAATATCAGAAAGATATGGAGTATGCATAATGCAAGGGGAAAGAAATGCCATACGCAAATATGCTAATGAGATACTTGAGCAGGAGAGTGAGGTGGTTGATAGAGGAATCAACAACCCTGGCCAGGAAAAGCCGTTTAGCACAGGTAGAAATAAACAGATTAACCACCAGTAGCATCACCATAATCAAGAGTAAGTGATGAGGTTTATGACCACCTTATTGTGTTGATTGAATGTGATTGGAAATTTATTTTGAGATTGAATTGTGATTATAAATGTCAACTGATGCTGATAGGCTATTGGCATGAACAATTTCCTCTCTCTGCCAGAGCTAACACAATGCTTGTTGTTGATAATGGCCCACCAGGAGTCCAGAGGATTGGTGTTTCAGCAGGAGACGCGATTCATCAGGAAACACCTGCAGGTCGGCACGGCTGGGACAAGCAGCACCAGTGATTATTGATTGTGGTTATTTCGCTCCCTGACATTTCCTGTGTTCATCCACTTAGGACCTTCTACCCATCGAGCAAATAGCTTCATATGTTTACCTTGAGTTCTTATCCATTCATTTATCACTCAAAGGAAGGCTGCTTTCAATAATTTTGTAAAACTTTATGACTTTAGACCTTCGAACACTTTAAAATCAAAAGTTTAGCACTCACCACATTATAATGCTACTCTTGGTAACCCAAGGTGGCGGCTGTTAAGCACATGGCCCACATGGCCAAGGGTCATGAGGGTGTCAAACTACCTTCATATAGTTAACCACAAATTCCTTAGTCCTTAGTAAGACACAAGGAAAGGTTTTATTAGGACTTTTAAGCACTAAGAGATTTGCTTTAGAGTTAGCTATATAAGATAAGATAAACTTTTATTGATCCCCATAAAATTTGGTCATTACAGCGCAACAAGACAGAGACAAAAATTAGCAATATTTAACAAAAGTAGGGTAAACATTTTTTTGGCTTCTTATACTATAATCAGACAGTCCAGTTGTTTAATGTTCTCTAAATGTGAGTTTTGACTCTTAATGACTGTCTCTAACAGTGAAGTATAACACATATCTCTGTAGTGTGCTATGTACAGAGGAGAGCTGATATTGATCATATTGATCACGTGAGCATGTATGTCATATCATACCCTTTGTACAAAATTTGGCACATAGCTCATAGTTTCCAAACACCAAAATTGTGGCTAGTGGAAATACCAAGTGGCTAGTAAGTTTGCAGAACCACTAGTCACCGTGGCTGGTGAGCAAAAAGAGTTAAAGTCAAGCCCTGACTGTAGTGTTACATTAATCTTAAAAGCCAGGATGACATTGTCAGTGGATGACCAATGTTTGCTCACACAGAAAATAAAAATGCATTACTGATGTGCTTCTATGATATGTAAGGTCTGCTTTATATATTTTACAAGCAGTCTTTCTTTTTAAACTGTCAATAATGAAATATTCCCAGACTTTTACAGTTTTAGGATGTGCAGATGTTGCATCAGGCGCCACCATTTCTCTCTGTTTTTCTTTCCCTGTTGATCACTGTTGAGCATGCGCACCTCTCGACAGAAATAGTATGAATGACAGAAGGCTCACTCCCAGGCATCTCAGCTTGAGAAAACATCATTTTGCAAAACCAGCAGTAACACGCTGCATGAAAAAAAGGTGTGCGGGAAGAATAAACAAATCATCGACAATAACATTTGTCAACAACGGAAATCATCATCAATTACTGTCGACAACGGCGACGAATCGTTGCATCCCTATACTGTGAATAATGGCTCCCATAATGCTCTTTAATCCAATGTAAACAACATTGATCTGGTAGCATGTATAGCATCTCATAAAAAGCATGGTCTGGCACTATTTTCATGCAGAAAACAGGAATAAAGTTGAATGTAGGCCCTGCCAGGTTATACTCAGATATAACCAAAGCACTGAGTAACAATATTCAAAAAAGGAATGTGGCCATTAGTACAAACAGCATTTCAGTTAAACTCATTCAGTTTCCTTGATTTCCGCATTAAATAGCGGATTCTGTTTTAATTGGCCATTTCTGCAATTTCCTCTGTGATTACATTAACACGGAAATCACAGGGCCCTAACAAAAATATGACTTGACAATAAAGTTCATTATTTACCATTTCTTGGGCTTTCAGTATCAAATACCATTTATCTTTAAATAATCCTGCAGTTTTGTGCTGATACTGGCTATAGCTTCAGATGGTTTACAATCCATCTAAGATTTATAAGGTCTAAGAGTTTGTTTTTTTTTTTGGCTTTTCATGCCTTTATCGATAGAGGAGGACGGTGGATAGAGTCAGAAACAGGGAGGAGAGAACCTGGATGAGACATGCAGCAAAGTGCCACAGGCCGGATTTAAACCTGGGCCGACCACCTTAAAACACCATACCACCTGCGCCCCCCAGTTTTTTTTAAAATGTGAGACAGACAGCAGTTTTCTTTTGATTACATCAAGTGCATACATATATTGAAAGTAATAATCTGCTTCAGAATTCAAGTACAAAAGGTGCAATGCAAAGTAACAAGAAGACAACAGTGCAGAAAACATAAAAGAGCTAGGAGAGCACTTGAGTAATAAAACTAATCTGAAATGGGGAGTCTTCAGCAACACTTAAAAGTTTTCTTTTAATATCCTCTTTGACTTGGACTTTTGGATTCCTTGCACTTAGACTCAATTAAGCCACACAGCATCTGAGTAGCAAAGTGTCAGTCTCTTTGTTCTTCAGCAATCCAAAAGCTCCTTCACATACTCATTATGGCAGTGATAGACATGTGAGCAGGAAGTGAATCAATGCGACAGTAGCTGAGGGACAAAGTCTGTTGACTCATCTAGGAGGAGAGATTGAGAGAAACGCTTTTTGTATCAGTCTGGCTCTGTGCTCTTTTATATTAGAAGTCAACAATGGCTCTCTGATTATGTTAACCATTTACCAAGTTTTCAAAAGGCATTCCTTGAAGCTTTATTAGGTTTCAAATCTGAACTTAACGCGACAAGTTTCAAGCTCAAGAGATTTATGAGTTCCATCACCATAGGTGGCTGCC
The DNA here is from genome assembly GCF_018320785.1 of Cheilinus undulatus. Taxonomy (NCBI): domain Eukaryota; kingdom Metazoa; phylum Chordata; class Actinopteri; order Labriformes; family Labridae; genus Cheilinus; species Cheilinus undulatus. Next base: position 18,303,892 of record NC_054865.1, read on the forward strand.
TCACATTTACCAGCCATTTGTTTGTTTACAATACTTTAGTTTTCAAGAGTAAAAGTAAAGAATAAAAGTTCAGTAAGTCAAGAATGTCAAGGTTAGACAAAGTCCTTGAGGGACTGAAAAAGCATGATTTTCTCAGATGATGACAAACCTTTATCTTGTTGCATGTAGGTGTACTTTACATTCAACCTTGACTAAAAATGTCTACTATTATGTATGGTACACGGCAGAGTTGTTGTCAATGTACTTGCTGCACAACTGCAAAACTCTTTGAGAGAAGGATCTGATTATTTTAAAAGTTTCACTTAAGGGAAAAACATTGAGTAGTGTCAATTATAACTGAGGAAAATTTCCCAGATGTAGCCATTATTATGTTTATAGTATATAGACCAGGGGTGTCAAACTCAATCACATCAGGGGCTGTATTCTGGATTCAGGTATAACCTGAAGGTCTAACAGGCTCACCTACTCAACCATAAACTTTCAAACGTATTTCACCAGTAACAAAATGGCCTATATATATAAAAACTTTGCACCAATGATAAATGATTTTGAGGTAAAAAAAAGTGAAAAAGATCAGTTTAAAGGCTCATATATAAAAAAAGTAAATATATTAGTTCAAAAAGGACAAGAAGATTTTAAAACAGGCTACACTTCAACATATCATAGCAGTTACAGATTATTTGTTTAATTAGTATACTTATAGAAAATAAGGAGTTTAAAGCACCATAAAGCTTAAACAAATACAAAGAAGATTTTGACACAATCTTAACTTGAGTGTTTCCAAAGCAAAGCTTCAGCCTGCTACAAAATAACATCCCTGCAGAGGGACAAATTTACAACCAGTCAACTAAGCACAACTTCATCTTTAACGACCATACAGTGAAACCAGGGCTTTACTTGATTCATTTTAAATCAATAACCTTTATTGCAACAGGGAACGGCCATGTAATTGCTATTCATCTATCCATCCAGTGTGACAGTCAGCCATTCATCACCCAAAGCCAATTTAGAATCCTTTTTACCTTTCTTTACAAACTTTGGTGACATGTTTAGACAAAGGTGCTCTCCTTTAAATCACCGGTTCTCAATGGGGGTTATGAAACACTTAGAAGGGGTAGCCAGATGCCTTCCAAAAAACAGAATGTTTAGAAATATTATTCTATAAATATATATACTGAAAATCACTCAAATGTAAAATAAAATCATGGTCATCTGGAGAGATTTATGCTTAAATCAAAGTCATGTTTTAGAAAATCCTTATAATGTAAGTCTGCACAGCAGTGTTCAACTATGCCTCAACCACCCTCAGGTACAGGGCAGGTCCTCAGTCTCTGGCACCTTTATTTTGGGGGTCAAAGACTGAAATATTTGAGAGCCCCTGCTTTAAATGATTTTGCCTGACCATAGGTCTCACTTGTACATGTTTTGTACCAGAAAGTGAGCCTAAAGCTAGCATTTACCGTGCAAATCCTGTGATCTTGTGGGTAAAATTCTGACCCAAGCATAAAGCAGCACTCTATTACTGCTACTGTTATTCCCCTTTTGGCACGTGTGCACCGTGTTTGGCCTATGTCTTAATTAATAATACCTTTTTTAAATAAATAAGACCCAAAGTTGTATTGATATGCATGTCAAGATTTTATAAAGAAAATGATTATTAATATCCATATAATGACATCTGAACTTCTATTTGAAAAGAGGCATAGGTATTTACCTTCGTCTTTAACCACCAACCAGTCAAACTGTGGCTCCAGGTCAAAGTCAGAGAAAAGGAGATGAATGCGGCTTCCTGGTTCAGAGATTATCAACCACACACAGTTCAGGTTGTTCCCATACTCCTCTGGGTAGTTTGGGGACAATATAGTCCCCGAGGGAGCCGTGAAGTTGAAGAAACATGAGACTATAAACAGGAAGGAAGAGGCAAAGAAGAGGAGAGAGAAAAGGTTAGGATGAAAGGTACTAGGAATTGACAGGCTGATAAATAAAGCACAACAGTAAGGAAGAAAGAAAAAGGAAAAATCACTCAAAATATACCAGAAACAAACAGAAATGAGATCACAACAGAAACACATGAAATCTACTTACAGACACAGCTTGGTTTATTGCCAGACCATTGGTTATTGTGCTGGCATGTGATCGTCCTCTCTCCCACTAGTTCAAAGGCCGACTGGCAGAAGAAGGTCAACACGTCCCCATGCTGAAAGCGATCACCGCTTCGACGACCAAACGCTGGCACCCCGGGATCCCCACAGCCTCCTCGGTCAATCTCTGCAACAAATACAACACAGTTGACCTTGTTTTCATACAGATAATTAATGTCAGCATGTGACAAAATGACATTCAGATAAGAGGTCATGTTTTTGTTTGTAATGTGGGGTTAAATGGCAATGACGTGCATAGCTTGATATTTAGTAAATGATACGAATCTGTACGTGGTGTTAATAACAATATTGAAATGAGCTGTGTAGCTTTTCATGCACCTTGGCATGTGCTTTTTTTATGTTCTACACCACGTTCCAAATTATTATGCAAATGATATTTTTCCTAAATAGTCGATGCAAATGACAGTCAGTATAATTTTCAAGCCATCAACTGTGAGAGCATATTTCAAATTTTATTGAATAAACCTCCCAATGATTACTATTTTTTTTTTATTAAAAATCTCAAAATGCACTGTTCCAAATTGTTATGCACAACAGAGTTTCAAAATGTTTTATAGGTTGTAAAAAAAAAAAGGTCATTTGCTGAATTTGCAGCATTAGGAGGTCATATTTACTGAAATCAAAAGCTATTTCAATCAAAAACATCTTAACAGGCCAAGTTACATGTTAACAAAGTACCTCTTCTTTAATATCACCTTCACAATTCTTGCATCCATTGAACTTGTGAGTTCTGGGAGAGTTTCTGTTTGAATTTCTTTGCTAGATGTCAGAATATCCTCCCAGAACTGCTGTTCTGAAGTGAACTGCCTCCCACCCACAAAGATCTTTAGCTTGAGGATGCTCCACTTCTCAGTAGGGTTGAGGTCAGGGGAGGATGGGGGCCACACCATGAGTTTCTCTCCTTTTATGCCCATAGCAACCAATGACACAGAGGTATTCTCTGCAGCATGAGATGGTGCTTTGTCATGCATGACTATAATCTTGCTACGGAAGGCACAGTTCTTCTTCTTGTACCATGGAAGAAAGTGGTCAGTCAGAAACTCTATATACTTAGCTGAGGTCATTTTTACACCTTCAGGGACCCTAAAGGTGCCTACCAGCTCTCTCCCCATGATTCCAGCCCTAAACTTTACTCCGCCACCTCCTTGCTGATGTTGCAGCCTTACTGGGACATGGTGGCCATCCACCAACTATCCACTACTGTCTACCTGGACCATCCTGGGTTGCACGGCACTCATTAGTCAACAAGGCTGTTTAAAAATTAGTCCTTGTGTATTTCTGGGCCCACTGCAACCGTTTCTGCTTGTGAGGATTGGTTAGGGGTGGCTGAATGGTAGGTTTATGCATGACTGCAAGCCTCTAGAGGATCCTACACCTTGAGGTTGGTGGGACTCCAGACACACCAGCAGCTTCAAATACCAGCTGCTCTCTTAATCCAATGAATTTGTCTGGCAGAAACCTTCTTCATTATGCATTCATCTGCATGAACCCATCTGTGCTCTGAATCAGCCACAAATTTCTTTACAGTATGATGATCACACCTAAGTTTTTGTGAAATATCTAATGTTTTCATTCCTTGTCCAAGGCATTGCACTATTTGATGCTTTCAGCAGCAGAGAGATTCTTTTTCTTTCCTATATTGCTTGAAACCTGTGGCCTGCTTAAAAATGTGGAATGTCCCCTGGCAAACTCATTATCACAGGTGTCTGAGATTGATTTCAGAGATCCAAAGAGCCCTGAGACCAATACCATCCATGAGTTTCATGAAAAACAAATCAATTGAATGTTTATGACACTAAAATCCAATTTGCATAATGATTTGGAACGTGGTATATTTCATTTTGCTGTTTTTTTTTTTTTAGCATAACTGCAGATTTTATTGCCTCTTACTATTTTTATTCTTCTTCTAAGTTATTTGTTTTTGCACAGCAACACCAGCTTAGATTTCTTGTGTAAAAAAGAATGAAGCAATAAAACTTTGTTCTGATTATTCACAGATAAACAATCATATTTAACATCTTTGTCACAAATTGAGCATATGCAACCCTTTCCAGACCTTAGCGAATAAGACAAGATAATACTTAAGTGATTTAAAGGGGGTTTAATTTCAGGTATATGTGCAAGACAAAGGTAAACATAGCAAGGGGGTGCATGGAAATAAGAAAAATCGTTATAATAGATACAGCTGGGCTGCACAGCAGTGAGGGGTTAGCTTCCTTAGTTTCCTCACAGCAAGAAGGTATCCTGGTTCGTTTCATGGTCAGGGCCCTCCAGCTCAATTTGCATGTTCTCCCGGTGCATGCGTTGGTCCTCCCTGTGTACTCTGGCTTCCTCCCACCACCAAAGACATGCTGGTTAGGTTAATCAGTGACTCTAAATTTGCCGTAGGTGTGCGTGTGAGAGTGCCTGACTGTTTGTCTCTATATGTCAGCCATGCGATTGACTGGTGACCAGTCCAGTTCACCCTGCCTCTTGCCTAGTGACAGCTGGGACTGGCTTCAGCCTCCCGCAACCCCGAATGGGATAAGCAGTGTAGGGAATAATTAAATATGAATATAAATTCAGAAAACTAGATAAAGTAACTACACAGAGGAGGGGATACTGCTGTCAACTCAAAGCTAAAAAGTAAATTGAAAGGCATGCAGACTTTAACCATTTTTTAATTCAAATAACTGTTTTCACTTTAGAGTGCAAGTTGATATTAATGATTGTACTACATCCTTTTCTATTCCAAAATGGCCTATCATAAGAAACTCAACTAGGACCAATAGAGTTGTTGCCAACAGTAACAAGCTGTATTTATCTTTTTATTTTATTTCGTTTTATTTCCTTCGTTTTACCATTTTGCTAGAGCTACTCCCTTTGAAGGCAAGATGGCAGCCATCCTGGTTGTTGAAAACTGAATCAACTGACACATTTTGAAAGGAGAGCTAGAGGTGACATTAAAATTGCTGCAAGGAGCAGCAATAAAAATGTGAACAGCATCTATTAATTTACTTTGATGTGTCAGAAAATGAAATACAACCTGTGAAAGGTTCATTAAATAGTTTCCCTACTAACATCTTATTGTCATCAGAGTAATTGCAGCATAATACAGCTTTAATTGTGAAAGGAGAAATAGCGAGTGGAGGCGCCGAGGCAGGTGCAAACACAAACCAATCCATGTGTTTACTCTTGTTAAGTTGTCAGCAGGAGGTAAAGCTCAAAGAGAACGACATGGATATTTGTGACATTGTTTCGAATCGACTGCTTCCTGCTAATACGTATTGTTTTTCTGTGTTTCTTTATCTTGAGCCCTTTGTTTGTGCCTGTCCTCTTTTCAGCGTCCCTGCCCTTCTTTGCTCTCCTCTTATCTCTCCTGCTCCCTCAATCTGATTCTATGCACTGTGCTTCATTGGCATGAGTGTCACATTTGTGGCACTACCGTACCGGCCCTGCAATCATATTCCATTTATTTTGTCACCCCCCCCTTTTTTTTATCCTCTCTTCCCCTAATGGCAGCGTGTTTTTATCCACTGCCTCTCCCCTCTCTCTCACCGCCTTTAAAACCTGACACTCCACCAGACGTCTGTCATCTTGTAACACATGCTCCACCATGCTCCGGGATTCGCTTTGGGCAAATACATCTCAAGGTGAGCAGTGTGGGTATGTGTGAGAGTGTGTGGGGGAGTGTGCATTTGTTCTACACTTTTACTATCTGTTGGGAAGTAAGTACGCCCACAAGAATTGAATTTCAAAAAAGTGGCATGTATGTGTGTGCATGTGTGTGGCCCACAGCTAGCTGTCACACCGTTGACGAGTGTCAGGATGGATTTCACCGATCCTGAGCCCCTGGTAAGTCTGTCATTATGATGGTAACTACCTCTCTGCCTCCTTTTTTTTTATAATTCTGTGTTCTTTGTATTTTTGTAGCTGTTTTTTCTCTGTTACTTTGTAAGTTCACAGAGTTTTAATGAAGTGAAAAATGCAGATTTATGACTCAAAACAACTGTGTGTGTCGGGTTTTCCTTCCCTTTTACAATAGTCAAATATTATAGGAAGTAATATACATAACTAAGAACAGAAAACAAAAGGAAGGAACACTAAAAATAAATGTATTCAAAAGCTATAAAGTAAAAGGAGGGAAAACATTCTGATAGCTACTTTAGGGACCTCTCTGGTAGTTCTCTGTTTGTTCACCCATTAAATATAAATCCTATAAACACACAGCGACAAACATTTTCCCAGGCAGAGCACAAAGTTTAAGATTCATTTGGATTTGTTCAGACCAATGCGGTATGAAAATCAACATGCAGAGAATGAAAATGGCTCGATATAGGTAATCAATCTCACTGAACAATAAACAGTGTGATAAAGTAATGCTATTATCACATTGTAAAGCTGGAGCAGGGAGCGTTAGGAAAATTCTTCATTGCTGGTTTATCCAACTGTCTTTGTAGAACAAAAAGCAATCGCTACACTGCAAACATGCCAAAATATTCTCTTTATTAAATCAGTGAAAGCTGTGTGTCGAGTCAGTTTTTAATGCAAGTTTTAATTCTGCAGGGTTAAGGGTTGGGGATGCTGATTTTTTACACTGATACAGCTGATTCTAAAGAACAACCTTCAAGAAATTCAATTCTTTTTTTTTCCTTATCTGTCAAGTTAAGAAAATAAATCATTTATGTCGTTACTCTCTTCACAACCAATCACCATCAGACTGAAAACTTGGCAGCAGCTTTCCACTGAAAGCTTTAATTATTATAATGGGCTGTGATTGTTTATGATATTGACTCTCTCTCTGAGCGTTTCCATGCACACTCACACAGATCTGCAGTGATTAACAAGTGTAACACGACAACATTAAAAAACAAGACAGCTAAACACACAAGTGTTGTGTTTTTCTCCAGGGCTGCAAAGCTAAGAGCTCTCAGGGGTTTATTCTGATCAAAGTGTGTAACATGCTGACGTTATCCAACCTGACAGCATCACACACACATGCAAGGACACACACACCAAAACACACCACAGGGGGATTGTTCAGTTATCCTGGGGTTGATCTAAGACTACAAAGATCACATAAAGGACTTTTGATTGTTTGTTTGTTCCCTTCGTCTTTGCTAAAGCCACAAAAAGTGACAGAAATGTTACCTGGTTCAAAAAATAATGATAGATTTAACAGATGAGGGAATTTCAGAAAGTTGACTCTTTCACTCTGAGTAACCAGACTTTTTTACTTACAGCAGATTTTTTCATTTTGAATTTACCAGACCACTGTAATGTCAGTAACATCAGTGTTTCTTAAATGATGTGACAGAGCACAGTGGTACACCTTGAGGAAAGTCTTAATGTTTATTGATTCTTAAAGGGGACGTATTATGCATAGATCACCTTTTCAAGCTTTTCTAACAAAAATACGTGCCCCTGGCCTGCCCACAATCCCCTCAAGTGCCAGAAAAATCCATTCCCACTTGGAAACCACTGATGTACATGATCATAATGAAACAGCTTCATTATGGTTTCTTTGCACTGGTACAGTTATTCTGTACTCCTTTGTTGAAAAAGGAAGGTAACAATAAAAGAGGAAAATGTTTGATAACACAAGGTGAAGATGACTTGACTTGTTCACTGAGCTGTCTCCCCCCACCCACCCCTTTTTTTTAAAATTGAAATAAGACCTTAATGTGCTGTCATTTTTACATTACTATGGCTGCAGTGTCATTGCAGTGGCTTAACCAAAGCAAACAATTAGTGTGATTAAAAACAACTAATGCACCACTTATAGATTTAAATCACACCACGATTAATGACAGCCTGCACGTAAAGGCAAACATTCTCATTATGCCTTGAAAAAGCAAACTGTTCCAACATTTACCACTTCTGTGTTGATTTTTCCTCCTGAGACATAGCCCCTGTTCTGACAAGGATGGTCTCCCACTGTTGCAGACAACTTTAGTACATTTTTAAGAGCACATATGTGCGCTAAGATCAGTCCATTTACACATAACTAGAGTCCTGGCTCTCAAAGCTGGGAATCTAGCAAAATAACTTTCTATCAAATAAGACCTATGAGAAATTAACATAGTGAAAGAAGGGCTGGAAGGCCTAGTGATGTTTGTGGGACTACTTTTTACTAAATATTAATGAACAAAATCTGGATAACATGGGGATGGTAGAAACATTTGCTGTACATTTATAAGAGAGAGCTTATTGTGAATAAAACCTGATTTGCTGCCATTGTTGAACTTCTAAACATGTCCAAAAATGAACCTGATTATTTCCTAGATTGCACTGCATTAAAGTTTTAAATGATCCTGTCTCATTGTCTTGAAGTTTACAATATCAGAAGCTATAAGTGGGCCATTTAAGTGTGAAATCAATTAGTGAAGAGTGAAATTACTAACTGCTATAAGGGCATATGTTAAACACACAAAGTTAAGGTTAACCGTTAGAGTAATTAAAGGTCAAATGAAGAAAAACTCTTAACATTATGTCAAACATCACCTCTAAGCACACACCAGTTTGTGTAGCTACACTGTGCTGATTCCCATAAATGGTAACTGACCCTGGACAAAGCTGTCAGCAGCATCATTGAATCAAACACGCCTAAGCAGAACTAGGAGCATAACCTTCATCCCTTTCACTCTCACCCTCTCTCTTTCCCTTCTCACGCACCCTCCATCTCTCCCAGGCAGTTTATTTCTTCTCACTCAATTTGTCATTTTGTCTCCTTCTGTCCCACTCTGTCAATTTCTTGTTGTCCCTCTTCCTCTGTCTCTATGTTTATCAAATTACATCTCTCTCTCTCTACCTGTCTCACTCTGTGTCTAGAGCGAATTCAATTTAGAACACTTCCATTTAGTTCAATTCGATTTAAGGAGCTGCACCGGCACACTGAGATGCAGTTTATAATTAAATATATAAATATAATAAATGGATTGTTCTAGATAATAAGTATTTAGAGGCACTTCTGTAGCTCTCCTCCTCTCACCTTCACTCACTGTGACTGTCACCATCTTTATCTCTCTATCAGCGTCAGCTTTGGCATAATAAAAAAAATAACCAAGCAAAACGATCAACTGATGGACTCATAATTCATTTATTACTTTCTTTTAATGCCCAGTCGCTCACAGGCATCCCTACGCAAGAACAGACAACAACTGCTCTCTATACCGCCGAATCACCACGTCAGCAACGCCATGACTTTCACACTCAGTTATGTGGGCACACTGTATCTCTGCTACTGTGTGTCTGCAGAGACGCAAAGGAAGTGTGTTTGTGTTGTGTTCATAAAGGAGGCCATCATACCTTCATAGACTGCCTTGAACCCTGCTGAGCCGATCGTATCATCTGACTGCAGGTGAAGCCACATCTGATTGGATAAGCTCACGATGAGGTCAGGGACACTGGAGCCGGTCAGGCTAAACACATAAACACACACAGGCATATATTCAAACAATGTTAGAAAGTACATATGCAGTATTACTGTATGATTTCCTTTTCATTTATTTAAAGAAAATAACACCATAAAAGTGAACGACATATAGGATCATACAATTATCTATGAGTGATGAGACATCCACATTCCTGTTTTGCTCACTGTAGATTAGTACACAGATGGGACTGACTGAATATCACACATTATCAATACATTTCAATAAGTACTAATACATATAGGAAGCATTAATATGAATCTTTTAAAGGTAAACCATTGAATATCTGGCAACGCTGAATGTCAGCATTATGCAGTCTAAAAGCCTTTGACCTGGATCCTTTTAAGGTGGTGACCTGAATTTTCATAATAATAAAGTTGTATTTTTTGCATCTATACAGTGATCAGTTATGTTGGGGATTACCTTCCCTTTTTTGTATTAAAGTGTATAAAAATTCCAATCAAGTAAAAATCTTTGAAGGTGAGTTACTGTATCTCTGTGTCTGATATCTGAGGCCTTTTACACCAGCCATGAGTCAGTTTGATCTGAGCCCTTTAAAGTCTATTGCAGCGGTCCTTTAAGTGGCAGCCTGTGGGCCACTTCCGGCCCGCCAGCAGGTATCATCTGGCCCAAGAGACATTTGGGAAAAAAACAGATGGGCATTTTAAAAAATATATACATTTTTAATTTTTACTCTTTTAGGAGTTTAAAATACAAATTTTCACTCATTTATCATAATTTCTCTATAGTTATAGCAAGGAAAGGTCATACTACTATACAATAAATGAGTTGGTATGGTACATTGAACTCTCTTTAGAGCAGGGAGGAGCATCGTAAAAAGACCCACCGTGCATCACGCATGACAGACTGCTTCATCACCTCAACTCTGCAAACATGCTGCCCAAAAAGAGGCTGATACAGACTGCATGATTTTTAAGACTGAAGGAGAAGTATTTATTGCCTTGTCTAATATTGATTATTTTGTTGAAGATGAAGAATTTAACCACCATGCGCAGCTGCACGCATGACAGACTGCTTCATCACTGATATTTGAGTTATCAGGCTTTAAGGGGTTAAGTTATGATGTAAAGTCCACACCAAACCCTGCACTGAAACTAGTTAGGTTGTAACTTAAGTTTCGTCAGTGTTTGGCTGCAGCAGAGACCCAAAGCATGATGCTGCCACTGTGCTTCACAGTGAGGAGTGTTTGGAGTATGGGTGTAGCACAGGGGGGAAAAGGGTTCTGATTACCCGGAGCCACAGTAGGGAGGGGCCCTTGAGAAGCCTGCAATGAAAAGTGCGTTTTATTTATTTTTTTGTAGTAATTAGTGTTATTATTGAATCAAAAGTGACTAAATTATTGGTCAACAGAATGAAATTTGCATAAAATAGATAAAATAAAATCTTGGGGATCCCCTGCTACTCCATTCAAAATGTCCAAATGGTGTAGTCCAGTGCTGCGAAATAATGGAAGTAAATGTAAGTTAACCATGGTAAAATGTTGCTCATAAATGGGGAAATTATGGTTTAAAAATAAATTAAACTGCAGAGATATTTGTAAAAATGATGCAACATTTGTTGCTTGGCTAGCTGGTTAAGGGGGCCCCTGTGTCTTTTTCTGGGGGCCCTAAATCGCCTAGCTACACCCCTGGTTTGGAGTCTGTCAAACATAGTGTTGTTTGATAGCCAAAAAGAACCATTTCAGTCTCATTAGACCCCACATGCCTTTTGGTGAAGTGGTTGAAATTAAATGTAAGTCTTCTTCGATAGTGGCTTTCTCTTTGACTCCCTCCCATAAAGCTCTGACTGGTGAAGAACCAGGGCAACAGTTGTAGGCAGAGCCAAAAAAGTCAAATTATATTGAGTATGATTGATTTATAAAATCAATACATTTATATGACTTACTTTTGAAGTAGTACTACTTTTACCTTTAGGCAGTCAGGATAAATTTTAGTGTAAACAACTTAATTTTTCTATTTAATTTTCTCTTTAGGGAAACACTGACTATCATCTTACAACATTTTAGCCTATGTGTGCTGTTGTGGGCTTCTAGTGTAGCCAGCAGTTGGCCAAAACTATAATTTAGACCAGAACATAAAAGTAACGCTTACACATAGAGCACCCTCCGAGTGTCTCCTATCTTCCCCCCATCTCCCACAGTCAGTGTGTCGTATCCCCGTTCCAGATCAAACTCTTCAAATGACAGCTTTATCACCTAAAAAAAAAAAGAAAACAAAGGAGAAACCATAAAAAACTACCATCAGCACAAAAAACACACAAAATAGTAAAGAAAGACAAGAATCCAGTGTGAACATTTTTATCTGTTAGAGATAGAAGCATTGGAAGCTCCAGTATCTGGATTCTATCCAAAACCTTGTGAGCTCTCCTTTGGCTTGAGGTTGCATGTGATTAACAATAAATTAATTAACATTTATTTTAATGAAGTATTTTGTGAATAAAAACACTTGAAAAAGCTGTCAGCCTGCCAACCTCTATGACATGTAATTATCAAGTCTGACCTCTGCTATTTAAGTCATATTTAATTACAACACATGAGAAAGTCATTTCTGGGCAAAAAACCCTCAATAGCATGGTTTTATTATCTCTGTTGAAACAGTCCTAAAGTTTTCAAAGACTTGAACATTGAAAACAAAATCAGTGGGTTGGTAAATGTGCATTTCTACAAAGCATATTGAAAATTGATATCATCATCAAACCCAGAAAGTACACACGCTATTATGTTGGACAGAAATGGAAAACAGATAAGTTTAAAGAGCAGGAAAAGGTGATACAAGTTGGAACCTTGTCTTCCCTGCAAGAGACAACACAGGTAGGAGGAAATATGTTCCAAAATTGGTAAAAACTAATGACAAAAGCAGCAGGAGAGAGAAAAACAACCAGTGCGCTTGGCTATGACCATCATCCTATTTATCTAAAGCTGCTATTCCATAAATATACATTAGTTCCTAAGAATAATTAATCTCTAATGAAAGGAAGCAGACAGAAAGAACACACTATACATTCTTTTATTTTTGCAGCATTCCTCAAAGTAACTCAAAGTGTTCCTGGAAGCCACCACATTACACCCTTCAAACACACCCTTCTGCTACTAAACACTAAGACATTCAGTGTTAAATGCCTGACTTGCAGGCACCTTCATGGCTGTAGTCGTATGCATGCAGCACAGCATCATCAATCTAAAATGCCGTATTACTAGTTCTATTATTTGCTGCTTGTCCATTATTTATTAACGGTATATCACATGGCTGTCAGAATGGGAAATGGCAAACCTCTGCTGTGTTCAGAAAACCTCTCAGAGAAAATAGCCACTCTCAATCAGTCGTGTTTGTGGTGTAATAGAGGAATAAGATGAACCATGGACTTGTTATGCTGAAATTCCATCCCATGGCAAATCAAACTATAGTGAGGGAAAACCCGTCTGCAGGTGATAAAGATGTAAAAATAATTTCAACATGCCAGCAGCAGCTATGCATCCTTCAGCCTTTGGTGGTGCTTTGTCAGAAATAGAAATGACTTAAACATGTTCAGAAATGGTAAAAGGATGTGGAGCAATCAGAGAGAAAAGGTGAAGTAAGGACAGGAATAACACAGATTTATAAGTTTGAAAATCTGTGTTTAGAAACATTAGATGCCTCCTTGCACACACATGGATATTCTGATAGTCTTAAGTTAGAAGAAAGAAAACATTTTGACTTCATTCAAGATGCAGCTCAGTGACTCATACTTGTAGAAACATTTGACTGTTTTACTCTGACTGTAGTAGCCTCTGGCAATGATTTGTCTTTTTAAAATAACTTTAAATGTTTGGGGAGAAGATGAAACAACATCATGAGGTATTCACTTCGGATTTTCAAAAAGGCCCTGCAAAGAATTAAACATTAACAGAATTAACAATTGTTTTTTATGTGGTTTAATATTTTTCTCAGTCCATCTCATTGCTTGGAGAATACATGGTTTCAGTGAACCCTGGAAGACACATCCTCAGCTTTTTACATGTTGTATAACATTTCAGTGGACACGTGATTCTATCCGTCAACAGTATAACCAAGCACATTAAATATGGTGGTATTAAGAAGGATTCAGAACCCATTACTTGTTTGTCAGTCATCTGTCAAATGAGGAATAACTTTCTGAACGGATTGCCTACTGGACACTTTGAGTGTATGCTGGAATGTATTTATCTATTTTGCATTAAGGCTTGATCGCTACCAGTAGGCCCTTCATGTGTGCCAAATTCTGGTGTGGCAAAGATGAGGCGCTTTCACGAATAGAATATTTTTGAATATTAAGGCATACAGTATATGGGGCCACTTTTAGTCTTTAAAGTGTAATTTTTGTACTTAACCATTATCACTGAACCAATTTCTACTAAAAGTCAGCTGACTAAATATAGCAGAGTTCATCATATTAACATCATATCATCAACATTACGCCTTTTGTGTTCACATCATCATTCTAATACTATTGCAATATCACTGTAATTGAATAAAGCTGTAAAAGAAGAGTTTTTGTTCTAAATACTGTGTGCTTAACTTATTCTTCTCTGCCCTTTTCCTGTCATTAAAATCAGATTTCTCCAACGTGAAACACCTCAATCTAACTGTTATCTCACTAAACCTAATAAGGGCCAGTTCTTGCACAGCCCGCTTTTGGGCATATTGATGTTTTCACTCCATTCTGACCTGAAATAATCATAAAAATTTGCTGGTGAAATAAAAATGTAACAACACGTTGAGATTCACGCACCCGTGAGCCCTGCTAATCAGAGTCAAACAAGATGCTACGTTCTTATTTCCATAACTGACTTTATCTAGCGAACAAGAGTGCTCAGCAGCATAAACACAGGTTGGCTAATATGTTTGGGGGTTGAGCAGGATTAATTTTTTACTATTTTCATGTTTAAATGTCTTAAATAAAGTTTTCATGGTCAATTTACCGATTTCAAAGTCGCTGACAAATTTCCAAAGCCGGAGTAAAATCATGGGAGTCTTGCTTAAATGGCAGTTCGCTCCTATTTTCTTAGTCGTCAGGTATAAAGTAATTAAGATCAAGTTTCAGCAGTTTTAAGGCGGTCTTTCTTCAGTCTTGGTGTTCTGATAATATCAAATGTGTTTGGTATTGTCGTAAGTCTTAAGTCTGGTCGTATACAAATTGTGTTTCTTTGTGATGCGACTGTCGTCCATGACTGATGAGAGCCAGTGTTGAAGTGTATTATTCACTTCATTCTTCAAAATATGAACATGAGCGTAGATCATTCTGGAGCCGCTGAATGTCCGCTCAGAACTGCAGTCAGATCTCTATCTCTGTCTCACCTCTTGTCTGTCATTTCATTCCAGGCTGACATGACAGGTATGGTAAACCGCCACTGGGATTTTCAGAGTAAAAGCCTGATCAGTTTGTTTCCATCGTGAGACGACTCACGTTTTTATACGATACTACTACTGTGTTTCCAGGATATTTCCTCAGTTGCTGCAGTAACATGCAAAGTTGCTTCGCTGTTTAACTTTAGTTTTGTTTCTATGTAAATGATTCAAAAACATCTGATTATAAGAGATATTAACTTCAATGTGATCTCCATCTCCTTCTACATCTTGTTCTCTGCTCAGAAATTGTTGTTGTTAATTTCTACCAGATGGATTTCCTCAAAAAGGAATCGTATTCTGGTCTTGTAGGTAGTGACAACCAGTCTTTGCAAAACTTCACACTGAGACTAAAAACTCAACGGCTTGTCTTTAGATGAGAGGGGGTCTCAAGTGTCTGTGTTTTTAGAGCAAAGTCCTCTGGTGTGAGGCCGGCATTACTTAATTAATGACTTTTACTCAAACCACTGTAATTGAGTAGCTTTTACTGGATACTTGTAGTTTTTGAGTAGGCTACATTTTGAAACCATTAATTTCAATTTTTTTTAAGTAAGTTTTCAACAGATTAACTACACTTTTACTTGAAAATAACACTCTTATACCTTTCCACCTCTTTTTATTGCACAGTAGCACACATAGAGAGAAAATGATTCCATAACAGCTGTAGTATTTTACTTCATTATAGAGTTGTGACAATGAAGCATCAACTTTTCTCTAGAATAGTTGTTACTTTAGTAAATCTTTCGTCTTATTTTTAAATGAAAATGGCATAATGCCCATTCCATTCAATAAAACAATTTACATTGCATATTCAATATGAGTAAAAATAAACCAGAAATATATATATTTTTAATTTTCCAGCCCTGGTTTTTATGCTTTAAGTTAAACAACTCAGCAAATTCACAGCTGGGAACAAAGATAAATAAAATAATAATTCATACTGATTCAAGCATCAGGTTATGTCATCCTAACATACTGGCCTAGTCAGGACAGTTTATCTTTAATCTATCTAATATTGTATTGGTTATAATGTTGAATGATTTATTGCTTGTGTTTGTTAAAAAATACATTATATGAGAAACTTAGAAAAATAATTGCATGTAAAATTGCAAATACAATATCGGAAAAAAATGCAATAGTATTATTTTCCCACATCGTTCAGCACTAGTAGCACTCAGTACTTAAAGTAAACTTTAAATTAAATACTTTTTACAGGAGTAGATTTAGACCAGTACTTTAACTTTTACTTAATTTGATTCTAGCCAGAGTAACTGTACTTTTACTTGAGTACAAGTAAAAGCTGATAATATAACTTACACAAGGCAGTTTCTTGTTTTTGTTATCTTAGATGCATATCATAAGCGTGCAATGACATGCAGAGAAATAGTTGCATGAACACTAAAAGAAGGTAAATGTAACCGGTCAAATAATTGTCCAAACTGCTGATGTGTTTCTTCAGTTAGCTTATTGAGTGGTTTACTAAAAGAGCTTTTAGTAAAATACTTAATGCTAAAATTAGAGTTTTAGTTTTCTTAAGCTAATAGGTAGGAAGCAGGTGCAGTATCACACTAATTCAGTGGTTCTCAATGGGTGGGTTGAGACCCAAAAGTGGGTCACAAAGCAGCATTAGTGGGACAACAATTTTTTTTAGCAAAACTATTATGCATGTAGGCGAACATACAACACTGTATTATTTAAAAATGTTAAAATGATAATGTGTAAAATGATTTTTATTTACTTATTTCTATTGTGTTATCTTGGGATAGCAAAGCTTGTTTTCATATGATAATGTCTTACCTTCTCCAGATCTCAAGAAACACCCATAATATGCAGTATATGTTATCATGGGAAACAGTGAAATAAAATAAAATCTGTGCTTTAGGTTAATTGGTAACTCTAAATTGTTTGTTGAGTGTGCCTGATTGTTTGGCTCTATATCAGCCTTGTGATTGACTGGCGACTAGTCCAGGGGGTTTCCTGCCTCTTGTCCAATGGCAGCTTGGATTGGCACCAGCCTCTGCAACCCTGAGCAGGATGAGTAGAATTTCATTACATAAATTTGAATGGTTGAGACTTTTGCTAATTTGGGTCATGATTTCAAGTTAAAGAGGTGTCAGTGGGTCCTGAGGCAAGATCAGCCTACAACCACTACATGACTAAAAATCTTAACTTCTAAAAGACAACTCTAGTTGCTCTTGGTCATAAAAAGCTGCTCATGTTTTTTTTTTTAATTTGTCTGAGAAGTTAAGATTGTGCAGCAGCTGTACAGAAGCAGGAGTCTTTGGACCATAAAGAAAGTGAGTGAAGCAGAAAAGAATGAAAGACAGACTAACAATTCTGAGCACCTGTGCGTGTCTGTGATTTCTCTGGTATTTGTCTTACCAAGTGAAGCAGAATGATGTTCAGGCACACCTGTTTCACTGGAATTATGAGTACAGTGTGACTGTATAGCTGTGGACATGCTTCTGTCTTTGTTTATGTCTTTGTGTATAGGTGTGTGTGCCGCACAGTGAGGGGAAACTGCATATGCAACAGACCTAAAGGAAGGAAGTGAAGTGTTATCACACCGTCATTAACAAGAAGCTCAGTGCTGTTCAATAGATCCAAATGGGCCCATTTAGAAAGGCATTACCAGCAGCCTGAAAACCCCGAAACTACACTTGATTAGCTTTTTATTTTTCCAAAGAAAGGGAAAGAAAGACGGAAGAAAACAAAAAGATGACAGGGAGTGTAACCTTTTCATCTAAAATTTAACCCATAGTAATAGTGTTGACCGTATCACAAAATTAGCCTATAGTATTGTTTGTTTGTTTTTTTTTACATTTTTACATTTTTTGTGTGTTCAGCAGTTTCTACATCAACACTATGTGATGTAGCCCACGAAGTCCAAGGATCAGGATAAGAAAAACGGCAGCATTTCTGTTTCAGGATGGATGCTCCTTGAAGGAATAAATGAAGCGATATCCCTTTAAGGTCATTAGCAATCAGCAGAGCAGCTAAGGGCAGCTCAATAGGATATTTAAACATTGTTAAGAGCAGTGTGCAATCCAAACCTACTGTTGAATACCTTTAGTCAGTCAGCCAGGGAAGTTGTAGTGCTGTGAATATTAGGATCTCCTCAGGGCAGGAAAACTCCCAGAGAGAGATTTTGATTTTTATCTTTCTTTGACTCTGATGTGAAATCCCAGCAGATAGATGTTTGACATGTAAACTCAACAATCCGAGACACTTTTAAAGGTCAGTGGCATTCAGACAAGCTTTACTAACAACAGTACCTTCTGCCTTTGATTAGGGGTTTGATGGCAATAACTAACAGTTCACTCACTGTTGTCAGAAGCTTCATTAGGTATGATGTTACCTATCATACTCAAGACACTGGAAAAAGTCTTTTTTTTTCATCACATTGAAGGTTTTTTTTTATAAATAAATAAAGGTTGAGTAAAATAGAAACTTAATCTATGGATTAAAATTACAGGGCAGGAGAGTGACAGGATCAGTCAACTGGGGAACCAGTGTGAGCCAGTGTGCCATGAATTTAGCGACGAGATCATAGCCCACCCACATCAGCTGTTGTCAGGAAAATGTGTTTGTACTGATGACTTCAGTACAACATACAACATTCAGCTCCAGCAGCTCTCAGACAAACCTCTTTCAGACCACTACTGAGAGAAGCACAACCACCATCAGGATGGTAGTGATGTCACATCTATTGTCTTTGGCTCCATATCAAAAGCTAAACTTAGCAACATTAGCTTATGCAAATGTAGCAAAGGCTAACATGGCTTCATATGCAACATAGGTAATGAAGCTATGTTAGCCTTAGCAACATAAGCTTTATAGCTTTAGCTATGTTGGCTGCATTAGCGTGTTTCAAGACAGTCTGGCTGCAGCCTGTTTATTTCTGACAGTCACCCACAAGACTGTTCACCTGAGATGCAATGTTAATTTTGGCAGTTATTTTTAATTTTAGTCTACTTTTAGTATTTAGTTAAAATGTTTTTTTAGTTTTAGTCACATTTTAGTCATTTCTATCATTTTTAGTTTTAGTCTAGTTTTAGCTGACAAAAACTCTAAACATTTTAGTCTAGTTTTAGTCCTTAATAGTCCTCACATTTAAGTCTTAACTTTTAGTCTAAGCATTTATTTTCTTGCCTTAATCTGGTACCAAATCATGGTAGTGTGTACTATGCACCCTGCCAAACTTGGGGTCCCTGCTTTCTACAGCTGAGAGGCAGAATAGCTACAGCTGCATTATATTATCACAGATTTACCCACAGTGAAGAAATGTCACAGATTTTGAATGTCTAATGAAAACTACACTACATTTTAGTCTAGTTTTAGTCATCTTGATAAACACTAAACTTAGTTTTTGTCAGTTTTAGTCATCACAGATCTATTTTTGTTAGTCTCTACTTTTTGTCATGGAACAAAAGGCTGTCGACCAACATAGTTTTAGTCAACTAAAGGAACACTGTGAGTTGCCACATATCTCAGTACGGAAATTCATGCTAAAACTTAATAACAAAATGTTTAATAAAGCAGAGTCAACAGTCTACTAAAAAAACATAAAAAACATTCTAAGGCTACATAAATTATGAATCTACATTATCTGTGAATATAGCTGTAGCTATATTTCCTATAGCTCAAGTTGCTAAAACTAACTTAGCTATAGGTAACATAGCTTTGTAGCTAATGTTGCTAGAGGTAAGGCAGCAAGAATCTTGAGTGTACTATTTAAGGCACTCAAAAAGCTGTTTTCAAGGCAGCAGTTCAAAGTTATGACAAATGAAAATGTGATACTTTGGACAGCAGAGAAAGCAGCACCAGCAGCTTGTTGCGACACAGCCCAAAAAAAAAAAAAAAAAAAAAAGCTGATTTTTACTTTTCACTGCCTCTGACAAGTCAAACAGCCAATCACAGTTGGGATGTTAGGATCTCTCATGGGGTGTCAGAGCAGGTTTCAAGGAGAGCCCTGGTGACTCCCCTGGACCTGCCCCTGCAGATGTCACAGTCAAAATGAAGGACTTGGCTGAACTTTGCACCCAGTGTCCTTCACAAGTCACCACCTGATGCTTTTATGAGGTACTTCTGATGATTTTGTTTTATATTCTATGTATATTGTGTGCTGTCATGTGCGGTTGTTGATGTCTTTTGTTTTTATGCTCTTGGTGAAAAGTGAATTCCCTCAGAGGTGATAAAGGTTTTTATTAATTCATACATTCATTACACAGTGTGTAACCATTCCTTTTATCTACACCGGGGCTGAATGCCTACCTTTAGATGCCCTTTAAAAAGAGAAACTGTGAAACTAACACGTGCCTCCTGATCCCAGGCCTTCTGATATTGCCTTCACCTCTGTGACCTCACATCAGAGTGGTGCAAAGTGAACACACAGGCGTAATTGGGTGAACCAGTTCCTGAATTCCCCTGTTGTGTAGAGGCTGCAGGAGTGCTGAGTCACTGCTGGGCAGCAACAGTGGGTGCAAATGGTCGCAAAATCAATCCATAAACCTGTTCATTTATTTTCAGTCAAACAGACCGTCATTACATTGTAACTGCTCTTTTCTTCAGCTTCTACTAGAGACTCACTGTCCTGCTCAGGGGCACTTCAGCAGGTCAGATGCTCCTCTATTCAAGATTTTAAACTTGATCTTCTGGTCAGAGTGTAGTTTGATACTTTATATTAGAAATTAGACTTTATTTTGGCCTGTTCAAAATGATTAAAGAAAAAAAACAGAGAATGAACTGAAGTAACCTCTGCTGAAGTTGTGCACTTTTGCAAGTTTCATTTCAATATGATAGTAGTAATTCTGTACTCCTTATAACTATCACAAGAGTACAACAAAAAGTCCTATTTTCCCTACAACACACAGTGAACTCTAACAAACACCATAGTCAATACTTCAATCTAGATGTGATCAATCTCTGAATTAACCCACTTCAAATGTTGCAATGATCAACAAAAAGGTTATCTCTGATGCTGAGCTATTTATTTTAGACAGAAGAAGGAGAAAGCACAGAATTTCAACTGGTTTCTAATGTTTTTGTCCAGCAAAATGCCCAACAACATTTTGACTCTTGAATCTGGCAATGATGATGGTGGGAAAAGTATATGTCTGGTTGTGGGGAGCATTTAATAAATGCAGCTGAAGTGCTCAGAGGTAAGAGAACACTTTTAAGTGAGCAGCGCACCCTGCTCTTAAATCCCTGATGGTCTATGATTGAAGAAGCAAAACAAATCAAATAGATTATGTTACTGATGTCCTCAAAGTAATTTTCTTGAAAAATTGAAACATGAATAATGTCATGCAATTGACCTCACATATACCACAAGATCAGTAAAACACATGGTGTTCATTTGCAAGCATAAAGTTAGAACTACTGCTCTTGTACCAGGAAGCACCAGAGGAGAATGGATTTATAGGTGAAAATATGTCTGACTCTGCTACTGAGGGTGGTGATGAGTCCTTTCAGCCAATTACTATTGGACCATCTTCCAGCTGCCCTTTCACATTACATGCAAAAAAATAGACCAAAAAACAACAACAACAAGCAGCCAACAGATTGTTCAATACAGCAAAACATTTCTCTAACTCCTTAACTTCTTAAACTTTCCCCTTTTAGTTAAAAAGCATGCTTCTCACTCTAGCTCTTGATATGTTGGACCAGGCTTTCCTTCCAGCGTTTTCTACCCATTTATGCTGTTCAAATTCCTGGTGAAAGCCGAGCGCTAGACTTGTGGATCATGCACAGAATGCCTATGCCAGTTTGGGGCTTATCGAAGTTAATGAGTGGTTTGTCTTTATTTGTCATGTTGAGAAATTGACCTATCACTTACCATTACCATGAATGATCAACAAAGTGCATGGGGTAAATGCAACACTCATACAATGTATCCTGAAAGGTTAGAAAATCAATTGTATTTTTTAAGGCAACATAGCAAAGCTTACTGCAAAGTGGCATGTAAACAGCAAAAAAGTAGGAAAATTTGTTTGTATCAATGCTTCTTGGCAATAAATATAGTTTTTCCCTTTTAAATGTTGACATGTCTGTAAGGAACATACATTTTTGGGATGAACAGCAGAGCTGAGTATGTGGGTTGCACCCATGTAAAATATGCCAAATCTTTTCTGTCAATCCCAAAAAGCTTATTCTGCCAATTAATTAATGGAGGGAGATGCCACCCCACACCATCACCATGTCTCCACCTACAGATGTTTCTCTATAGCATATACCATAGCCTTCTCTGTGACTTCTTAACACTTTGACCCTATAATCCAACTGCTGTAGGCAGGATCTGGACTCATTTCTGAACATAATGTTCCTCCACGTGTTCAGGTTCCAGTGCACATGTTGCCAACTCCAGCGCAAACGGGCCTGATGGTGGAGAGCAGTCATGGCGGGCCTCCTGGCAGTCTGTTGCAGATTATCTAGGCAGAGAGCCATCAACTGTATCACCCAGCACACCTTCTTTTAAAGATTAGTTTTTAGGCTTTTTGCCTTTATTATGATAGGACAGCTGAAGAGAGACAAGAAATGAGGGAAGATTGGGGGAAGACATGCACCAAACAGGGCCGAGACCAGGAATCGATCCAGCTTAGGGGGAGGAAACTATTTTCTTGTGGTGTCAAAACAAGAGTCAATGGCAAAAGCAGGATAGCTGTTTGGCATTGGAAGAGAAGATTTGGCAAAATTTTCATGGGCTGCTGTTTGGTGCTGCTCCCCCCTAGCATCTCTCCCCACATTTCCTGTTTCTCTTCAGTTGTCCTATCAAAATAAAAGCTAAAAAGCCCCCAAAATATTGCAGACCACTTTTTACATGCTGACCATTTTCATTAGGCTTAACAGTATTAAAGCTTTGAGAGGCATATTTCTATCTAAAATCATGTGCCTGCTGAGCTTTAATACCATTCTACCATTTGAGACAAAACCCAAAATAAAAAAAAGTTCTGCTCCTCTCTGAGGTGACCCTCATCAGAGTCACACAGAGAGAGAACAGCTGTCCTGACAGAAAGGTGTATGAGAATTATCTTGCTGAGATTGTGTAGCTATGTTGAGTCATTGGTCTGCTGCCACAGTAGCAGGTTGGGCCTTTTTTCAAATAGATTACTTTAAGCCTTTCAGACAAATAAAACAGTATCACAATCGGTGGAGCCAGCTTTATGAATCGAGCCACAGCAGCACACCTTTCATACCTGCAGCCATTTTAAGGATACAATCACTCCCAGAAAATACATAATAACAAACTCAATTGTTTAATGCTGTACTTAATTTATTTCTTGTGTTTCAATGACAAGGATTTTAGACATCTTTTTCTTTTCTTTGCAGTACAAGGGAGCTTTAGAAATCCTATTCATTCTACTGTGGATTGAGTAGCTATGGTGTATTTTAAAATGTTTTTATTCCATGCAGCCCAACAAAGACTGTAGCAGTAGGATGTATACAAAGTGGCTGCTGCAGATTTCCATCCAAACAATTGATATATAACAGCCTGTATACACTGCTGAGCAGCAATAAAAAGCAGCAAAAATGAGGTGTTAGTCCACTACAGTTAATAAAATGAGGTACTAGTTAAGCTGTAGGGTGAAATTATTGGTTTGAATAAACTGTTTTATATGCTGTTATAAATGCTTCAGGTGGTATGACTGCTGCACTGATTGCCACATAGGTGTTTCCTGTGGTCTGTAGCCACACTCTCATTAAAATAAATCAAGGCCTTAGTGAACTGTTTACTGTGTGTAAGGCCTAAAGCATTTGTTCATAGTTTTCTTCGCATGCTAATTGTCTATCAAGATCTCCAGGGCCACCATTGGTCCCAGAATGGAGTGACCAGAGGGTAGAGAGCAGCCTAGACAGATGGCTAAGCAATCACAGGAAGAGCATGGATTTCCAGGCGCTCATTAACAGGCTACCTGGCCTTCATGTCTTTGGACTGCATGAGGGAAAAGGATCACAGAAGGAAACATGTGAGAATAAATAATACAGACAATACAGTGAAGGCTTGAGCTGCTAAATAAATCCATATTTCACCTTTCAATACAATGGAACAGGCTGGAATAAAAACAGACAAAGAAGGGGAGAAAAAGCAAATGATAAGATCAAAGAAATGCCTGACGTGGTGTAGAAGTCTGACCACGATGAAGGACAGTCCAGATATAGGCATGTCTCAACATCTCACAAAAAAATTAAAAAGTAATACAAATTTGGAAAATTTAAATCAATTTAACAGAATATATATAAACTATGAAATATATATTGCCATACTCTTGGCTTCTGATATTCCACAACTGCTTAACAAATATTATAGGTGTACAGACATGGCTGAGGCAATTGAAGATTCTGAGGTTGAGAAAAATCTTGTTTAAAAAAGGTGTAGATACAAGATGAGCAGAAAATAAACATGACAGGAACAGAATGCTAATAGTGCAAGAGACAAGTGAACAATACAAAAAGCTAAAGACACCAAAAAATGTGAAAATCATAAACTGAGAACCAGATTCTTGAAATCCTGCTCATGTAGATGAGTGCAAGAGCCTCAGATTACTAAGTGTATTTGTGTTGTATAGATTTGGGCTGATTATTGGCCAGCTGTTATGAACTTATTATTCAAAAATATGAAGGAAAACTTATAAAAGGTGGCAAAGTTTAGAAATGTAATTAAAAAAAAAATCTATTAGAGGTGTAAGGGTATACGTTCAATTTAATAGGAAAGAAGCAACAAGAAATCTGTGATGCATATTTCTGTTTTCTTATTATTTATCGTTTTTTAACTGGCAGTAGTGCAAGTTATATTTTTTTTCATCTTGTGTTGTTTAAAACTACCTGGATATGATCTGAAGTGTACTGAACATTAAACAAAAAAAAGAGCAAAGCATAAAAAACAACATAGAAATGACCAGGAGAACCAGGACTCTCTGGAGGGATTATATACTGTATCTCATGTGGGAACACCTCAGAATCCCTCAGGAAGAGCTGGAAAATGTTGCTGGGAAGAGGGATGTCTGGGTCAACTTCCTTAGCCTGGCCTAGATGGATGGATGGATGGATGGATGGATGCATAGATGGATGGATGCATAGATGGATGGATGGATTGATGGATGGATGGATTGTTGGATGGATGGATTGTTGGATGGACCTCCTAATAGGAAATGATAAAATAAATTAAACAAAAAGAATATGTTCATCCAAGAGCAAAAGATCATTTATGATTTATTGTGTGAAGTCATGTGGTTGTTAAAAAACAGTTATTCATGCTAAACGACCGCTAGAGTGAGCCCTTAATGGCTGATGGACTGGTTGCTACTACTTATATATCTAGTGGTGGAAGGCTTCATAACAGTTTTAAGAGCATTTGATTGAGATTTCAGGTGTGTGTTTATAAAAATTATAGGTAACTAGAATAAATTACTGGTCAATTTTGTGCCGGCTAATTTGATATAAAAATTTAGCCATTAAGCTGGTTAACCACCCGCATCCCTATTTTTAACCTTGCAAAGCAGATGGATTGGCCAGATGCCATTCCAGATCCAACTTGCAAAGCTCCAGTCTGAAACCACTGCACCAGGTCTGAGAACGCACCGGACCAATCAGTGTCATTTGAGGACAACAAGGCAGTAGCTACGGATGAAGTTTTGTTATACTGGAAGCTAGTAGCAATGGCAGCTGCAGGTGTAGAGATTAGCTCAGATGTAGCTATTGTAGAAGCAGAAGTTTAAACAGACTGGACCACATTTCTTTATTAAAAAAGAGCAAAGAATTGCACTGAAAGCTCTCACAGTGGAAAAGATGTTTTGCTTTTTTCCTGACCTGCTTCAGCATGAGTTTGGATAGTTTTAGGGGTGGGTGGGTGTAGTTGTACTGTAAGCCAGTATATGCAATTGCTGCTGCCGGTGTAGCGATTAGCTTGGATGTAGTAACAGTTTGTAATCAGATGAAGTCAGCATTTCTTTGTTGAAAGAGGAGAAAAGAACCCAAATAAAAACCTTTCTTGGCCAAGATGCACTGCTCTCCTTTTTACCGGCTTTGGCATGACTTTTATCCACCAACACTGTCCATTATTTGGAAACTACAACAGTGGCTTCCCTGATGGGCTTTATTTACCAAAGCTGAGCATGCCTAGGAGCTTCTTTTGTCTTGTCACTCTGATTGGCTCATAATGAATATGACAGAAATAGCATTTGTCTAAGAATTGTATGAGTCCTGCCCTTTCCAAACACATTGTTTGGGAGGGTTTCCCAGATAAATGTGAAATGTATCCATGCAATGGATATGTCAATCCATCTGTATGGTGTGTCACGTTATGATGGTTTTGGGACAAATGCAAATAATACTCCCATCCTTACTTTCTGTGCTTCAATGCTAGAAAGACTGCTACTTCATTTAATGACAATTACTCTGTTTGTATTATACTGTATTATACTCAGTCTTACACTGTCTCTTTTATTTTAAACAATTGTTTTATTTTCTCTACTCTTGGCAACTACTGTGTACAACTTTAAGATTAAAAGCTACTACCCATGTTTGCAAAGAAAAGAAAAGAAAGGAAAATGTGTATTGGTCCATTGTAAGCTAATTTGAACACAGGAATCAAGCTTAATAATAAATTGACTTCAGTCTTGTATCGTATTAAAAAAAACACATTTGTGTAAAACAGCTATAAAATTGTGAGCACAGTATACCCATATATACTGTACATTGAAGCCAATAAAGCACATGTTAGTACCACTCTTGATCTCAAAAAAAAAAAAAAAAAAAAAAAAAGGAAAAAAAGGTGGCCAAGATGAAGAACAAAGTAGGGAAAAGAATAAAGGAACTCTTTGAGATGTTTCAACAAAAGACTCATTTGCACTGCAACAAAATTATGTGACACAACAAAGGTGCAGCTTTTCTGGTTATAACTGCATCTAAAATAAAATGTCATTGTTTCTCAGCTTGGTTTTTGTGACACAGTGGTGTTATATGCTGAAAGGGAAACTGAGGGAGGAATACAGCGCTTGTCAATTTAAAAATAGACTGGCTCGGATGCTGGCTGCACCTTGAGAGTGCCCAGATGTGCCATGTTTATGTGTAGTTGTCCTGCCCCGAGGTGACCTGTGCTTTAAGTGGTAAGACAGCAAACGGCTGCCATCTAGAATAACTCCCCTGTTAAGGTATAACAGCTCCTCTGAGTGCTCCTGACCTGCTGGCTTGACTGTTTAGGAAAATAAACTGCTAATATGTTTCAGGAACAGTTGGGTGACACAACTGTAGGAACTGCATTATAAGCAACGATACAGCGGAAAATCATAATAGCAGTCTGCAGGTGGAATAATTTGCCTGGATTATTCTGAAATTTAACAGATTTTTTTTTATCTTAATATGTTTATATAACTGCTCTGAAGAAAATGTATTCATTTTCCTCACTATTTAGAAGAGTCTTTTGTAAGAAACACCCACAAAAGTGCAACCTTAGACATTAATGTAACACTTCAGACAGTCCTCTTTGCAGAAGAGGTCCAAGGTTCATCCATGAGAGCCAAACACAGAGGTAAAAAAAAAGTGAAACATGGACAGTCAGACTGCAAAATTATAGCCAAATGCCTGAAAAGCAGAAAGCCTTGAATGGAGCTATCATACTCATTAGGCAGCTTTGGTGAATCCCTTTTCATTACCATAGACACTGATGATTATTTACCCTGCTCTTTACTCATGTATTTTACCCAGTCTATGTATCCTCACTGAGCTAATGCCTATGTGATGTTTAATTTGTAATGGTTCACAAATTACACAGTATCTCATAATAACAGTGATGACGCCCTGGCAATGCAACAAGGTGTAGAGTATTAGAATAGGTAAACAGCAGGCTGTATATTAAGCTTGCAGTAATACTAAACGGTTTAAATGACACATGCAGTTGGAGATCTCACAATACTGAAAAAAAAAACAGGACTTGACTCACGTGGCTTAACTTGACTCATGATTCTTTTTTCTTTTTTCTGTTATATTTTAATAGGAAAGCTGAAGAGAGACAGGAATGTGGGGGAAGATAGGAATGGGCAGTAAAACTCTATCCTGGGGTATTAAAAATAGCCTTGGTATTGCTTTAATTTTCAATGGTGCTGCATAATGAGCACACTTCTGTAATAAACGCATTCAGAGTATGTGTCCATTTCCACCAGCAGCACCTCTATCTCTGTCCATAGCTCAGTTTACTTCTGAAGTGTAAGAAGTACTCTTTAACTATAAATCATTTCCAGCCCTTTCTGTCCTTATAAATGTTATTTACCCAAAGCATTTTTATAAAAGGTTTAATGAAATGCCAGTGGAGGAACTTGTTCTGTGCTTGCCCATACAGGCCAATAAGTCCCTGCATAATCTGATTTTTGAACACCTGACAGTAAAACTGTATAGCCAAGTGAAATTTGTGGAAGGTATAATGGTATAAAAAAATGAATGTCGTCCAATCCTAGGGGAAGATATGCACTAAACAGTGCTGGGATCAAGATTTGATCCTGCAACCAGTGAGAGGAGTCTGGCTGCAGTCTGTACATTTCTGACAGCGACTCACAGCTTGCTGGTACAACGTATTTCCAGTTTTAGATTTTTTCTAGTTCAACTCTCTTCATATAAAAGTCTGGCAATTACATTAATGAAAAAACTACAACAAAGCAATGCTAGCTATATATTCAACATTACTACATAAGCCAATGTACAGTAGCTAAGCTAGCTCTAGAAAAAATAGCAAAAGCCAACATAGCTGCATAGATAACATTCCAGCGTAGCTAACATAGATGCTTTGTGAGCTTAGCTTTAGCCACATTAGCTACAAAACTATTTTACCTAAGTTGCTACACTAGATATGATACTCCATTAGTTAGCTTTAGCAAAGTAAGCTTTAGCAAATGTAGTAAAAGCTTACTTAGCTACGCAGATAATGTAGATATGTAGCCTACGTAGCTGCTTTGGTCTTTTAATTCTTTATTTTAATGGTTAAGAATTCATTGTTGTAGACAAATGTTCTTTGAGAATACATTGCATTTTTTTTAGAACAAATAGATCAATGAAATAATGAAAAAAATAGAGAACACAGACACACACAAAGAAAAAAAGAAAAAGGAATACATAAAAACAAAGAAATAGGGCATAGATAAAGGGGTAAAGGAGATACATGCCTTTATATTACACGTGCTTGGATGCATTAATATAATTGTACATTCTACCTAGCTACATAGCTCCGTTAGCTCTCTCTCTCTCTCAGTCTTGAGAGTGGCCGTCAGAAATGATCAGGCTGCAGCCAGACTGTCTTGCAACCAGTGCATCAAGGATAGTAGCTTTTGTGTATGGGCACCTGCTCTAGGCTCATGGGTTATTTCTGTGCCTAATAACACTGAGCCTCCTGAAAAGAAAGCTGTGAGAAAGTTGATGAGAAAGCTGCAAAAAAGGGTAAAATCCCTCCTATTAACAATGTAGATGCTGATGATGATTATGCTTTTTTTGTCAGACTAGTCAAACTTTTCATGACACTCCAGTTATATAGTAAGAAACAAATGAAATTTAGCATTAGTTCAGAAAGAACATGGAAGTCATACTCCCATCTGACAGCCAACCGACTGAATTACTGTCTCACGAAACTCTCAACCAATCACAGCTCTTACTCTCAACAAGGAAGTCCATTTAAGTATGACTTCCTTCTCAGTGACCCCTGATACACCAGCACTGATCACACTGCACTGCTGCTGGAAAGGCTCCACCTCCACCACCCCGGCCTCCTCATCCCTAGCCTTGAGCCTTAGTTGCAACCTTATACAGAGTTTTTGGCTTTTTGCTTCTTGGAGAGTCAAAGTGTGCTGCATGGCTAACCCAGGGAGCATCTTTTGTGCAGGGCTCTCACCTCTAAGCAAAAATGTACATCAACTTTGGAATAAAATGTTTAAATCCATGACTAAAGTTTTCTTGACTAAAATTCCAGGCCATAACCTCCAGTCTCCAAAACGACCATTTTTCATGGAAGGGGGAAAAAAGCTCTTTTTTTCAAATTGTGTTATACTGAATGGTCATAGTCAACGTCTGTCTGACACTATATCGATTTAAAATGTATAAAAGCCACTGACAGATGTAAAGAGTGACCAGTAGCACTGATTTATTTATTTCTTAAAAAAAGAAAGAAGAGAAAAGAAGAGAAAGAAAGATGGAGATACAAGGTTATCGGCTGACACCAGCAGTATGGTTTATGTCTTTACAACCACAGCTGACTATGTTCAAGGTTTTTAATGTACATTTGTATTTAGCTAATTCATGAATTACCAGGTGCTCAAAAGTTTGTGATGCTGGAACTGTCCAACTCTTCATTGGACTAGCCCATGTCCAACTGGATAGATACAAGGTCGCTCTACACTGTGGCTATTATTTCATACTACCCAGTCTGAGCTTATGCCTATAAAGCATCCTTACCTCTGCCCAAAGGAGAGAGAGAACATGCACACAATGTGCTTGAAATGTTAGAGTGACCTGGAGAGTGCGTTGAGATCAGCCTTGGTTTCTTGCAGACAGAGCACAGCTGTGATTTCTGTGTGTACCAAGAACTGAATTATGTTAAAGTAAGAGGTTCCTCTGTTCCTGGAGAAGGCTATGACTCGAATCCTGTCCTTGTAGGCCCATGTGTAATCTCGTTCAGGGGAGACAGAAAATTCTATCCCACCACTGTAGCGTGGTCTGATTTCCTTTGAATGAGGCATAACTGAAGACTTTGCTGATACACTTACTTCAGTTCTACATTAAACAAGGCCATTAATAAAGGAAAACTAATAGCTTGTTTACAACATGGATAAGGATGTATCACCATGTTATTCTGGGATCCATATTTAGATTTAGTCTAACTACATCCTACTACTCCCACATACTAAAACCTACAGTATGTACTGCAAACTGATCTACCAGTTAGTATGCCATTTTACCAAATTTAAAAGCCTGTCATCTCCACATCACAAGACGAGCTAGCGTGACTGTTGGTCACAAATAAAATCAAACACTAAAGCTGCATTTCTATCAGGTAGTCCTGTTTGATTTGAGTACAGTATGGTATGGTTCAGTTTGCTAAACCCCCACTATAGTTTGCTTTTCCACAGACACCTGTACCCTCACTTGGTGGGTGGGTTGTAAATGCGGTGCATGTGACGTCACATGCAGCGCGAGTCTGGACTTTCATGGCAATGGTCTTTTGGGAAGGGCAAAATATTGGAGTCAGTGATGTGCATAAGCCTAAAATTAATTATCCAGACCCCCTAATGCTACAATGATATAATAGCACTGAGTGCCTTATCTTACTTTGGCTCGCTAGTTTGCTTGCTGACTATACCTTCATTGGAAATTAGAAGCCAGGTAAATGCAGTGTTTTTGCTCAATGACAAGTGATTTTGCCAAAACTGCCAGCCACGGTGGGGAGCAGTTATTAACAGTGACATAACAGAAGGATTTGTGATAAAAAATAATGTAAATTCCAACCCCGACTTCTGCCTCTGCTCCTCTGAGACCACAGGTGCAGCTTTGCTGGTGTGGTTGTCTCAGTGTCACTTAAATCCAGCATGTTCAGAACAAACATCTTTACCTGCTGAAGGTTTTTTGAAGAGATATCCCACTTGTCTCATATCCTGGGCAATTAATAGAAGTGGGCTATGGCTGGGTCTTTCTTTCAAGGCAGCATCTGTTAATCCCAACTCTCTGCAAGTGTTGCATTTGAACGATGATTGATGCATTCTATTTCTGTCCAATTTGTCACAATAAAAGTCTCTGCTTCTCATTTTCATGGAAGACTTATTTTTAAGGAGCAATATGAGCAACTTAACAGTGCAAACTTCTCATATAAACTCAGGCAAGAAACACAGGTTTACAACACACAAACAGGAAGTCTTTACACGCAGGATGAAAAATGAATCTAGGATGTAAGCACTAAAATATCTGCCTGTTTTGACATGAATGTGATTATGGCTCTTGTGGCTCAAACGTACAGTAAAATTGATTCAAAAGCATAACTGCTTTTGCGATAGTAGCAGGAATCAATATGAGGGTGCAAAGCTTTATGCTATAAAGGAGGAGGCTGGGGGGGAGGAGGTTAAGCTTTGCCAGCAGCAGCAGGAGCATGGTGCATCAGCATTAATGCAAACAGGGATTAGAGAGAAGTCACACTGCTGTGTTGAGAGAAAGGGCTGTGATTGGCTGTGGGAGCTCAGAGGTGATAGTTGGGATCAGCTGGCTATCAGCTGATCATGGCTGGGTATATGACTACTGTTCTGCATGAGCTAACGCTGAACTTCATTTTACTTTTCCATTCTTTGAAGTGCTTCTCATTACTAGAATTTGGCCTGGTGGTTAACAACACATCCTCGTGCCATACAACCAACAAAGAAAAAGACTGATCACTTAACAGGGAAACTGCACAGTTTCAACTCTCACTCCTCATTATGTCTTGATCATATAATAAGGTTGAGTCATTATGCCACCATGTAAAGCCTTGCTCTGTATTAGAGCCAAAGTGGACTTCTGCCTGAGGCCTTATTGGTCTCAATTTCTTTATCAAGTCAAACTGAACAGAATCTGATAGAACGTCAGAGAAAATGTCCTGCCAACAATAAAGTGATAATGATGATGACCAGGGTATGAAAATGACCCAGCCCTAAAACCATTAAATCACACAGATGCTCACACATACACACACATGCTGAAATGTATTCATCAGGAAAGAGACAGGAATGATTAGAGGCCTAATGGGCGTGTGTGACGAGGCGTTTCAGGGGGTTCAGGGTTTGTGTGTGTGAGCAGTCAGGCGTGGTTCAGACTTGAACAAAATAATTATCTGCTTGAAACTGATGAATCAAAAGATTGACACAGGCATTACACACATAGAAACACATATCGCTAAGTTCCCACTTGTTTCTCTCCACCTGAAAGTTGAGAGTTTACTCTACAACATATTTTTCACAACCTCTGGCAGTGTGCAATTAAGTTGGCAGACAGAGTACACACAGTCAACATTCATAAAATCCCACACATCCAGATGCCTGTGCACACATTTGCAAAAAAACATGCACACAAAATGAAGCCCCCATTTTGCCGACAGGCTGTCAGGCCATTACAAACTATATTGATTGTGCTGCTTTCAGTCAGGACTTAACAGAATGACAACCAGCCAGAATTACTTATTGGCTATGGAAACTTGTGTGCTTAGAGCTACACAAAGAGGGTGTAAAAAGGCACACTCGCTTCAATAAAAACATTTGTCTCTGCCTCAGTTTTGTATAACATGTTACTGATGAAAGAAGTCATCTGGAATAATGGTCAATCAGAGGCCGCGGCAGAGAGAGGGAAGAAAGAAGAAGAGACAAAGACAGAGAAGGCAGGAGGACGAGACAGAATGAAATGGAGAAAAGTCTAAAGAAAGATGACTGTTGTTCAACTTAATTTACCATTTACTCTCTTCGAATATCTTCTTCTCCACTCTTTCTCTCTAAACAAACACAACCCTTAAAGCACCTTTAACAGGGGAATTTACACTTACAATTCAAATTAAAGGGTTCACTATGAAGTCCAAAAAATGTACTTTTGTGTCCACTGCCATTTTAAATCAATGGAGATGTGAAGGTGGAGGTCTGTACCATGCCTTTGGGCAGAGTGTTGAGATGTGTGGTATTTGTTTAGTTGTGTTTGGCTGTTGCTGGGGTTCTTTGGTCATGTTTCTGGTTGATGGTTTTTGATGTAAGACACATTTGCACCATGAATGAAGTTATCAGCTGAGTTAGCATTCCCACCAGTGATTTTAGGTGTTCCTCAAGGACGCATAGTGCATATTCTTCATCAGTGTGCATTGCATTGTAATTTACTTTATGATAGAGGTGTGACTTTACCTGAACACCAGGTTGGTGATCTGTTCTCTTGCTGTTCTTGCCAATAAAGAAAGATCAGATTTTACTGTACAACTCCTCAGTGTCTACTCAGTACTTGAAAGAAACTTTAAATGAAATCATTTTTCCTTTACTTGAGTAGATTTATAGACCAGTACTTTTACTTTCAATCAATCAGATTTAAAACCAGAGTGACTGTACTTTTAATGAGTACGACGGAAATGCACTTTTTCAACTCCTGCTTTTCATATGATCAAAAAGAGGCTTAGGATTGGACAACATACACAAGTCACCAAGTAGTCATAACTTAATCTGTATCTCACAAGAATAGCCAGGGAAATAAGAAAATGCAATTGATTTAGCAATTTTCAATAGTTTCTTCATAGTTTTTGTAGTATAAATAGCAATAGAGGCCTACAGTTTTGTCTCAGTTTGCCTCTTACTATTTTAAAATCATGACAGAGAAAGTTTGGCATGTTTTAGAGAATATTAACCAGAAATGGTACTGATGCATTCCCTCCAGGGGCCAGTGTGATACAGCATGGGCCCCATTAACACTGCACAATCAAAGGTAATGCTTATGGTCCTTTGAGGTGTCACTTAATCATAAGGTTTTTGTTCCTTTGCAAGATCCAGCTATACATCCAGAACACAGCACAAGAGGAGCATATGGATTTTGGGGGGTTAGGGCTATGAGTGAGAAGTAGCCACTATGCTAATTCAAGCACATTGACACTCACGTATATTGCTTGATGTGCGTAATTTTTGTTAACAAGATAAATATGATGGCATAATATTAACATTCAGGGATTACAGCACCAAACTGTGCACCAGGGGTTTTCAGAAACAGCATGCAGTTTATTTGTGTTTACTGTTATTATTACTGCATTAATAGTGCTCAATAATAAATACAATAAGTATAAAAGTGGCATAATGCTGTTCTCCACAGTGCCAACCTGCATCAGCATTATGTTGTTTTACATCTCTCATCCCAAAAATGTCATTTTAATAGAAAATGTGCCCGAGGTTAGTGTTTTTATTTCTGCCATTCTAAAATAGAGAGTAAAATGCATCGTGCTGCAAATTTGAACAAAGCCTTCACAGAACTCACTGCAGCTGTAATTCAAAGTGTCACCTGGTTTAAAGCTCACTATCACAGCCACAATGAATGTTGACACATTGATCTTCAAATATCTGCCTCCTAAAAACACTGTTAATGTTTAAACAAATGATTTGTATTGACTTCAAGGTTTTGTTGAGGCTCTTCACATTCTGTTGCTGTTTTTCCTCTCCATAAAACCTCTCAGTGAACTGTGTGGCTAAAGCCGGGCAGACACTGTACGGATTAATAATCCCCCACCCGCACAGAAAGATCAGACTGTCTGCATCATCAAGGCAACTGTGGCTTCAAATTATGCATTTTGTCCTCTCACATTGCATTCATAGTTGAATTGCACCAAAGTAGCTGGTTTTCTCTCTTCTTGTCAACACTGTTAAACCATCTTTATTAAAGAACTTGTTGGGCTAAAAAAAGGAACTTTGCTAGTACATCTCTTACATTGTTTTGCAAAAATCACAGGCTCTGATGGGTATGAAGCAACATGCTTTGTGAGTGCTTGAGAACAATTCAAACACACTGTCTGCAGAATCAAGCACAGAAAAGGAACATGCAAATGAGCATGCAAATGTGAAGTCTTGTAAGACTCCTGATCATTCCAGGATGTGTTCATTTAAAAGTTATGTATTTTCTCTGAAGCTATTTGAAAAGCAAAACTAGAAAAGCAAAGCATTTGCTCGACATATGAGTACATACTCTACAGTATGTCTTACTATGAGGATAAATCAGAGTTTATTTAATTCCTTGTGTCATTCAATGGGATTATAGTCTATCCTAATCTATTCTTTTCTATTGTATTCTACTCCAGACTCGTCTAGTCTATAACTGTCTTTATCCCCTTGTTCGTCTTCGTCCTTGTCTCTCCCTCTGTGTATGGAGATAGTGACATTCTGCAAATGCCAGCAGCTGTAGTAGCTGATAATCTGTCATTATAGCACATTCTTAAAATGCTCTCAAACCTCAAGCATTTTAAACACACACACTCACAAAAACACAAGCACTCACACACTCAGGCGGCACACCGAGCAGATAAAAGACATTTCATCTGTCATAAGGTAAGGCTGTGTGAATCTATGGCATTGTACTCTATTTTAAACCTCCGGAAACCCAAAAATACACACACAACACACGGATAGCTTTCCATCTGTCACACATTCACTGCACATTTCCAGTCTCTCAATGAGACTAAATTAATTCCTTTTTACCTTAAGCTGTGAAATCTTAAAATAGGAGCAGGTGACTATGAACACAAAGCTGATTACATGTCAACAGAAATGAGTTGAGATGCACTTGGTCACAAAAATCTAACAGCAGGGGAAAAGCTCTGTTAAAATGATGACATGTCAGACCACAAATTAAAAACAAAAAGAGAACTAACACCCAGAGGCTACGCTGTATGCCTCTTAAAGGTGAAAGTGCAGTCCTGGGTCAGGGAGAAGGTCTGTGGTGTTTTCTGTGGTTTATAAAATGTTTAAGACAAGGGATGAACATGAAGAACAACGACCTTGTGCCTCCAGAAATCTAAGTTGTTCATCCTTGAGTCATGGTGGACATTTGTGCAAAGTCTGAAACAAAACCATCAACACATTCTTAGGATATCACATTCACAAGAGAGGAATGAACATAGGACACTGACCTTTGACCTTCAAAACTTGATAAGGTCATCCTTAGGTCATGATTGGATTTCGTGCTGTTTAAAAGAAGAAACCTTCATAGCATTCATGAGATACTGTGTTAACATGCGAGGGATGAACATGGGGCCCAATGACCTTGACCTCTGACCTCCAAAATCTGATCAGTTCTTCCTTAAATCCTTATACAAATCGGTGCACAATTTCAAGAAAATTCCTTTAAGTAAGACCTAGAAAGCAAGTTTAAACATGGGGCACTATGGCCTTGACCTTTGACATTTAACCTCCAAAATCTCATCAGTTCATTTTTGAGTATAAGTGGACATTCTAATGTTAACTGCTCAAGCACTAAATATATACTGTGTTCAAAGGGGATGAACATCAGGGTGCTGCCAAGCAGTGCTAGAGGCAATGAACATGTTCTAAAGAAGCTTCTTGTTCTAGCTGAAAATGATTCACATCAGCAGGGAGACAACCAATCATTAATGTGAGACCTCATGTCAGCACCATTCATAACATGTCACCTATACTTTGGATTTAACAGCAATTAGATTCTCCCTCTTTTAGCTAATAAAACTCACTGATCTGCTGTTAGTTATGGTCTTGTAAGATTCGACATTCTCAAAATTCCAACTTTATTCTTAACATTTCAACTTTTTTCTAAAAGATTTTACTTCTTTTCAAAATTGTGTTACGTTTTCTAATTATTTTTCTTGAAATTGTAATTCAACTTTTTGCCTTAAAACATCAACCTTATTCTCAACATTTCATCTTTTTCTTAAATTGTATTCCAACTTTTTTTTTTAAATTTGACTTAATTATCTTAACTTTCTCGTAATTCTCAAATTTTTCTCAGAACTTTACTTTATCTCAAAGATTAAATTCACTCAAAACTTTTCAAAAATTACCTTCTCAAAACTTTGACTGTTTGACTTTTTTTAACTGTACTTCTTTCTCAAACTTTAACTTTTTTCTTCCAATTGTAATTCAACTTTTTTCTTGAAACTTTGAATTTATCCGCAACATTAAGACTTCTTCTCAAAAATATTATTTATTTTTTCTCAAAATCATAATTCAACTATATTCTCGAAATTTCAACTTTATGCTAGACATTTCCACTTTTTTCTCAAAATTCTGCCTTTTATCTGGAGGTGCACAGCATCATATTTTCACTCACTCCTGGTCCCAATCCTCTTCCATATGAACATGAGGCCCAAAGACCTTGACCTCTGTCCTATGACCTTAAATCTATTAAGCTGATCCTTGAGTCTTTTTGTGACACAATTTTAAAGAAATCTCTCAAAGTATTTTAAAAATACTGTGTTTACAAGAATGGTCTGGGAGAAAGGGATGATCATGAGGTCAAATGACATTGACCTTTGACCTATGTTCTTAAAACATTGAATCAGTTTATTGTAAGGTCAAGGTGAAAATTTGTGCAGAATTTGAAGAAAATCTGTCAAAATGTTTAGTTCACAGACAGAGACTTACAAAAATGGCTGGACTCAGGATGGATCTATTAACAACTGTTGGCTATTTGCCTTGTTAATTGCAGGACTTGTGTAAAAATCAGCCTGGCTGTGTTGCTACTGCTAGTATCTTTATTTGCATGTCAGTGGGGCTTCTTTTCTTTTTTTGGAACCTAAAATTATGACCCTAAATATGCATTCTTGAGCCTTAAAACATTAGTCTTACACTTTATATTTGTGTCCTCTCTGCTGTGTTACTTTTAAGTAATAAAACGTAGGAATATAAAATATCAATCACACTTTAAGGTTGTGGAAGTAGAAAGGATGAACAAAATAAAAGTCATAGTCTGGGTGAAGGTGCTATACAGAGAAAGGCCCACAGACACAAACACTTGGTAGCTATTGGCCAACTTATGTTACCTTTTTCTCTACATCAAGGTCAGAGAGACACAGACTGGAGAGCACAAAGGCCATTTCTGTGCCTTTATTCTCGCTCCCTCTGACATATTTCTGCTCCCTCTCCGTCATTGTATCTGACTGTTCCTCTATCCTCGAAGCTTCGACTTCATTTCCATCCCTCTTTAGAGAAAACTTCAATGTCACATGTCAAGTGCCTGCTTGGACATTCAGTCTTTTCTCCATTGCTCTCTTCCTGGAGCTCACTTTTTAATCGTGAAGTACCTTGCTGAATATGCAACCCCATTTTTTTCTTTTTCTACTCTACCACTCTCTCTCTATTTTTTCTCTGTGGCTTTCAATGGGCCCAGTGCCTCTCTCCATTCTTGACGTTTTCAAGCTTAACACTTTAGACAAATCAAAGTGAAAGAGGGAAAGAAGATGAGAGGAGGAGGATATATGGGGAGAGAGCAGCGCCTAGCAGAGTAGGTGAGGAGAAAGGAGTGAAGAATAAAGAGTGGAGATGCTAGGTAAAAAAATGAGAGGTAGGGGTAAGGTAAGGGGGAGAGGGAAGTTAGCAAGAACAGAGAGAGGAGGGAAGCGAAGTGACGATATGTGAGGAGACATGAAGAAGATAATACCAAAAAGGAACAGTAGATAAAGAAACCAGAGATGTTGTACCGCCGGTTTATAAATTATTCATACCTATACTACAAGGACTTACCAACAAAGTGGCTTCACAATATTGAAGGGGTGTGGTGGCGACCATTAGATCACCAATGAAAACAGGATTCAGTCAGTAAAGAAGAAAACAATACCGGCTCGTAAAAATCCTCCCCAACATCGGACCACATAAGAGAACATTCAGTACAAACCCAGCAATAGGATGAGGGACTGAGGGGAAAGAATGGTGAGGGGGCAAACCCTTTATATTGAAATACAATAGGTTATCACCTGTTTCTGTACTATTTTTCATCTTTTGGTTTAGAATATAGAGATAACTGCTCAACAAAACAAACAAAAAAACGACGTCCTGTCCCCTACCCTTCTATAAACACACCTTTCTTAGAATACCTGTAAAGAGCAATATTTTGCGGCACAGGAAGAATAGATCAGGGATAAAATTGATATTTTAAGTCACAAAAAGCAAACAAGACTGAACACACATGTAAGAACAACTGAACTACTATGATGCTTTTAATCTGTCCTTTCAGCACCTTGGACAGCGGCTACATACAAACCTATACAAACAGCCTGAATGGTTAATACTTGGGTTTTAAAAGAGATAAGAAGACCTTCTGAAAACAGCCTAAACTTAAAAAAACAAAACAAAACAAAACAAAACAAAACAAACAAAAAAAACAAAAAAAACAATGAAACTCCATTTCACAACAAAAACTAAATTTTGGATATCAAACCAACCAAAAACCTGCTCTGTGATTGCTACTCCCTGAAGTGCACACGGATGAAAAACAGAGACTCCCTGCAAAATAGATTTCCATATCTGTATCCAACTTGGTAAACAGAAGAAGATAGACCAGAGAATGCTCTTTAACCTTTCAGGTTTCAAGTTGCTGCCTACTCTTTTACATGTGTAGAACAAGTGCTCCTTTCACTATTCTTTATTTAACCCTGTTAGTGTATTGTTAGCATGTTAAATTTGCCAATTGTGTTGCTGGTGCTGGAGCCTTGGCACACAACTTGAGTTTCTTTTTTGTTTTTGTTTGTGGTGCAGCATCACATTAGTCATCCATGTCGAAAACTGTTTCTTTGCATCAGTTAAGCATCACTAAAGCAGAGCAGAAAACCAACAGTCAAGCTAATGTTACAGAAGTGTATAGGAGGGAAAAAGAAAGAGTGAGCACAAAGAACATGAACCCAACAGTCTAAAAATTTCCACATTATAAGTGGCTGTGATTTGTGAAGATTTATTAGTTGATTAAGGGGATGAGGTGTGGTGCCAATTCCACAGGGGTTATTTTGGCTTCATTTCTGTGCAACGTAAAGATACGGTTACATGGTGTTTATAAAAAGTATTCATCCACTCCGATGTTTTACATTTTTATTGATTTTATAAATCCATCATGGTCAAGATAATTTGGCTTTTGGCAAAAAAAACAAAAAAAACAAAACAAAACAAAACCAAACTCTTTAATACCAATGTGAAAACAGATTCACATTGATTATTTAAAAATGTACGTAATGTAATGTAAAATAAGTGACTGCATAGATTTAACCCCATTTAAGTCAGAAATTAGTAGAATCACAGCTCTGGGTCTGTGTGGATAGGTCTCAATCAGGCTTGTTCATCTGGACACTGCAATTTTACTCCATTCTTCTTTAAAAAACTGCTCAACCTCTGTCGTTCTGGGATTGGTCTTAAACAGTCCTTTTAAAGTCAAGCCACAAATTGTCTATTGGAGTAAGGTCTGAGCTTTGACTCGGTAACTCAAAAACATTCACCTTGTTGTCTTTAAACCATTTCTGTGCAGCTTTTGCTGTATGTTTCGAAGTCATCATCTTGCTGGAAAATAAGTCTTCTCCCAAGCCATAGTTCTCTTGCAGACTGAATAAGATTGTCTGCCAGGATTTCCTATATTTTGCTTCGCTCATTTTAAACCTCTATCTTGACAAGCCTTCCAGGACCGAAAAGCATCCCTCCAGCATGATGCTGCCACCACTGTGCCTCTCAGTGGGGATGAAGTGTTTGTGGCGATGTGCAGTGTTTGGTGTCTGCCAAACAGTTTTTCATCTGATGGTCAAAAAGTACTGTTTTGGTCCCATGAGACAAAATAACTTTCTGGTCACTCAGTTTGTGAGGACGGCCCGATCTAGGCAGATTTACACAGTTCCATAACCCTTCCAGTTCTTGATGATGGATTTAACTGAACTCTGGGGGGCTGTTCTTTTGACTTAATAGTGTAATGGTAGCCAGGAATATTGATTAACCAGTGACTGGACTGGAAAAGCCAAATTAAATTGATAATGATTGATTTCTAAAATAAATATAAAAGGCTAAAACATCCAAGGGGTCAAATACTTTTAAAAAGCACTGTATATTGTCCAAATTATTATACACACTTGAAGACTATTTTTATACAGTCTGTTGACACTCATATCTTAAACCTTCCTTTCTTGATAATGAAGAGCAGTTGCCTTAATGTTACCAAGTCACAATACAGGCTGAAAAAATATATACTATACAATTCTTAATAAAAGTATTGGCAACAACACTGGCACTGAAAAGCTAAAATAACAGACATTTGCATGTTAAGATCATTCCATTAGATTATACCTGACGTAAGTCATCTCAAACAACAAGAGGCCTTTACTCTCTGAGTCACAATAAAATAATTTTATGATCAAAATGTCTGGTAAAATAAAGGAGGGAAAAATAATAAATATGAGCTTACCTTCCCAGAGTCCATTGCAGAGATGACCCACACACAGTGTGCGTTGTTCTCATATTGAACAGGGTAGTTAGGAGAAGTTATGACCCCTCTGGGCCCCCTTAGGTTGCTGCCACACGTACGTGCTACAGAAAAAGAGACAGAGACAGAGCGACATGGGGGTTTTACATCACGAGTTATGGGGTAGTTAGATCCTGCTCACAGATTTTCAATGACCAGAAAAGAAGAAAAAAGAAAGAGATTAGGGTGTGGCAGAGCAAAACATATAAAATTAGTCTAGTTTTGTGTAATGATGCGTCAAGTGTGGTTTGCTGTATGTAAAATGTTCTTCCAAATGTGATAGTAAAGTCAGGAAAACAAGAGAGATTCATTAATCTATCAAACAGTTTAGAGGTCAGTGGTAAAACAATGCCATTGCTCTTAAGCTATGTGAATGAATGAATAATGAAACACTTGTTTTTCTAGAGGGCTGTTACAGTTTATCCATTGTGTCTTCCTCATTAAAGGGAAATTACGTGGGATGTGTTGTTGTTGTTTAATAACTGGGATCATGGTCCTATTATTGTGTTCCATCAGTCCTACTTGTTTGATAATGACAGATTTTAACCATTATTATCAAATACAAGAAAATAATACAAAAAAAAAAAAAAAACAAACAAAAAAAAAAGACAAGTGACAGCAGTGTTTTACCCTGAACATAGCCATTTTAGAAACTGATGAAAAAATGCAGTCATCACTAAAGCTGTCTAAAAAGCTAAAAAAAATCTTAAAAGCACTAAAACTACTCCAACAGATCAGAGCCAGCTTAAAATGGTCCAAGTCCACCCCACTGAAGACAAAAACCAATTATAAATCTTTGACAGTTTAAGATAAAAAAAGATATTATCTTTGACCAGAGGATTTATTGCATATTTGTTCAACTGTATTTCTTTAAATACAGAGTTAAGTCTATATATTAAGATGGACAAGTAACAATGACCTAGAGGTGAGGCCAAGATACCTGGAGTCTGTCTTTATAGTTGTCAGCATGCTGATTTATGTACAAATGTTCTGTTACAGCTACAGTTTTCACAGAGGAGACAGATGCCCATTGTGTTACTATGGAGTAAGTGATACAAAACAACAGCAGAGAATAAAGCACTATGATAGACAGTGGATCCATGTGTATTAAAAAGGGTATGAAGGCTCCAAAGTGATGTTTTATAAGTGCCTTTCAAAATTTTGCACCAACAAAAAATTGTGTTTTGTGCCCAAATCTCAAGTTTTGACGCATTGTCCCTTTATATCACGTGCTTTTTCTGCACTTGGCGTAAGCTGCATTATTTCAGTGTTTTACAGAATTAAAAGGAATAACATTTAAAGGTGCAGTGTGTAAAATTGAGGAATTTTAGAACTATCTCAAGGTCAGGTTCCAGATTATTGTCATTTTATGTTATTATTTTTTTTAAAGGTGGTCTGTTATTTGCTCCCTTTTTGTTGTTGTAGAAACATATGAGAGTGGTAGTTGTAAGTTTCATTTCTCTCCTGCTGAGGTGTTTCAAACCATAACTGACTACACCATATTTCCTGGACTTTTATTGTGAAGAACTTTCAACTTTCAAAAAAGGAATGTTTATCATTGATTTAGCTTAGCTTTAGCAGAGCTGAGTGTACATGTAGGGCTTCAACTGCTTCTCTGACATTGTCTGCTTCTCTGGATCATCATGGACATAAAACAAGCAAATCATCAGTTTAAACACACATCTTAAAAGTTGTGTAAGATGCTATAAGATGCTAACCCCTGTCCCTGTAGTGGGACAGGGGTTAGCTTGGCATCTAATGTGCACTTCAACACAATGCATGCTTTTAAACTCAAGACAATGATGTTGTAGAAAACCTTTCTTTGCAGAAATATTATCAGTGACATGTGAAACTGGTATAGCACCTGCTACTACTGTTTCAAGGCTCAGACCAACCCGCTTTAGTTCATAACCTTTCGCTAAAACTATTCAATTACGGATTATCATAATTATACCAATGTTTACACAACATTAACATAAACATTTAATTAAAAGTGACTTTTAGCATTGAGGTAGAGATATTCTCAGACCAATTTAACCATGTGTAATTGTTCACACTGTAGGACAACAGCGAGCCTTTGTCTTGTGTATTACTGACAGCAACAATCAAACTGAGCTCTGTACTGGGGCTTGTATTCTTTTTGCACATTAATATTGACTGAATCCCACCTGTCCACTCTTATGGCTTGTTCTTATGCGTAGTAATGGATCTTCTTTTCAGCAGCAAACTGGTGGAGCAGCTGCAGCTGCTGAAGACAGCTACTGTTTGCATTGAGCTTATTTGTGTTGTATACTTATACATTGTTGTACAGGCTATAAAATCATACAATTCATTGGTTTGATGAATAAACTTTGGTTTGCAGAATTCATGCCTTGTCACGTGTTGAACACCGATTCTGCTAGCTTACCTGTGTTATCTCCACCTGTCGCATTTACATTGAGCTGTGAGCTAATGATAACAAAATAAATGTGCACATTTGGTCACGAGAGCTTCTAAAGCTCTCCATTTAACTTTTTCACCAACTTTGCTTTAGTTATTATCCATCTTTCTCTCTACATTATCACTTTGACTGTCTTTGGTCAGGGGGATTAACCACTGACATGGTAAACGTGGAACCAATGTAACGGTTTTTGTTTCCAGTCAGACAGACATGTATGGTCCGCTCTGCTCGACCAACCGCAGGGAGGGAGAGAGAGAGAGAGAGAGAGAGAGAGAGAGAGTATTTTGTGAAGGGAAACGTAACTCGAACAATAATTGCTCCTGCCTGTGT
Source organism: Cheilinus undulatus (assembly GCF_018320785.1). Lineage (NCBI taxonomy): Eukaryota > Metazoa > Chordata > Actinopteri > Labriformes > Labridae > Cheilinus > Cheilinus undulatus. The sequence continues at coordinate 18,348,572 of NC_054865.1, forward strand.
CCATCCTAGCCTGCCTAGCCCACCAGGAACTCTCCTGGTTCTACAGACTAGCCACTCTGGGCCTGGAATCTGTCATCTATTTGAAAATCTGCACATTTTTCTGTGATGGTGAAAAATAAAGCCTTTCTTGAGTAACATGTTAGCTGCCAAATATGAACCGTATCAGCAGCCTCGTTGGGAGGATGAAGTTGGGTTGGTTTACTAGAGAAAACAAAACTCATGCTCTTTTGAGGCCTCTAGCAGACTGTGATTGGGATGAATTTCAAATTCTGGACTGTCAAACGTGCCACACAACAGTGCTGTGGAGCAGTGAACTTCATCTAATTTTACCATAGTGATTCAATTACAGAGATTATGCTTGCTAGTTTGAATGTGGATGAGTGAAGAAGCAAAACACTTCTGGACTATGGTGGATTGATTTTTTTTATTCTTTCCTACTGTAAATGAACAACCCTCTGAGCCATCTTTTTTTCCGTTTTTCCCTCGACAACTGTGAAGACAAGCCGAGGCACTGCTTTTGTCACACAGCCAACACCCTGCACACTTGACCTTTGTGTAGTGCATGTGGAAAAATGGCAGGTGTTGCATGGTGTGTTCACACAGTGATGGAAGGATCATAGATACAGAAAAAAAAATAAAAGAAAGAATCATCCTTCATCCCAGCCTGAGGAGGAAACAAGACTGCTGTACTCAATCCAGTGAACCAGTGGAGCTTTGGAGAAAATCTGTTTTGAGTGTCTTTTTGCAGCCTTGTTCAAAACTGACTAAATAAACACATTAAATAGGACATACTGTTAAATAGTAGCAGTTTGAAGAAAGTACTTTATATTATTTTAATAATAAGTTTTATTTTATGAAATTTGATTTCTTCCTAGAGTGTATTTCCTGCTGCTCAACTTTCATCAGTGTAAAACAAATAGGATAGGAGCTGAAGGTTGAACTTGTGTACAGGTTACCCACTTAGAGGACTGCCTCTGCTCCCACTGGAGCACAGCCATGTTGGAACAGAAAAGGGCCTTCCCCGGACTGTTGCCACAGATTTGGAAGCATAGCATTGTCCAAAATGTCTTTATATGATGAAACACTGAGGTTGGCCTTCACTGGAGAGATGGCCCTACACTGAGCCCTGAGGAACAGCCACATGCCATTATCCCTCCTTTACTAAACTCCACTGCTGGCACATTGCAGTCAGATGGGAAACGTCCTCCTGGTATTCGCCAAATCCAGACTCTCCCATCTGACTGCCAAACAGAGCAGCACGATTTGTCGCGCCACAGAACACGTTTCCACTGCTCCACAGCCCAGTGTCGGTGTGCTTTACATCACTCGATCTAGTGCTTTGCATTGGACTTGGTGAGGTGAGGCTAGTGAAAGGCCAGTGAAAGCTGTTCTGTGACGCTTTGCTGCACAGATTTTGTGCTTACTTTAATGCCAGTGGAAGTTCAGAGCACTTCAGCTATGGAATCAGCAGAACGTTGGGAGCTTTTACACACTACACATCTTAGCAGTTGAGCCTGCTGTGTTTTTACGTGATCTTCTGCTTTGTGACTGAGTTGGCATTGTTCCTAAACGCTTCTACTTTCTAATAATATCCCAGTTGACTTTAGAATACTCAGCAGGGATAAAATTTCCTGAATTGTCTTATTGCAAAGGTGGCATTCATCACAGTATCACACTTGAAGTCACTGTCTTCAGAACAACCCATTTTGAGCTTGATTTTAAGAAATTTTATGAGACTTTTTTTCTATTAGAGAAATTTTTGAGAATTTTACATGCATTTCCCTCTCTTTCTCTCTCTCTTTAGAAGAATCCTGAAATTTTCAATGGAAATATCTGGATTTAAGAAAAACAACTCATGGCATTTTTGTCAACTTGGTCTTATTTTAGGGAACTTTACGGATTTGTTTTACAAACTTTGGATAACTTGGCATTTTTCATCAATTTTCAATATATGTTTTCTTGATTTTTGGAAGATTTGTTGAGGGTAGCAGGTCAGTCTGGGGAGCAGGGATTTGGGTTGGGTACAAATCTTGATCGTGTCAAGTCTGGAAATTTGCCTAGTAGCTGGAGAAGAGCCAGTTTATTTCCCGAGCACTGCTGAGGTGCCCTGGAGCAAGGCACTGAACCCTCAACTGCTCAGGCACTCGTTGGAGTCCAGCCCAGCATTCAGACATCTCTCCATTAGTGCATGTCAATAAGTCTACAGAGTGTGCATGTATTTCAGCCTGTGTGGCAGGCTCATCAACAGAGTGCACATTTTAATTGAATTTCCTATTGAGGAATTAATACAAATTATTCTGTTCTTATATTTTCCCAAGTTTGTAGCATTTGCATTTGAAGTGTATGGCAATACAGTTTTAATTGCATTTTTATTTTCACATTTTAAAGTCATGCTTGTCTTCTGTTAATTGTATTGTCATGTATAAACAGAGCAATGACATCCATGTATAAATTAAAGTGTTCTTTAAATCATTGCCCAGTGGAGTTTTAAGTTTCTTCCTCATGAGGAGGCTGCATATTCTGTTATCTGCAGCATTTTTCATAATGTTCCTCTAGCTGCTCTGTTTTATTCATATTGATTTTGTCTCGTGTGATGCTCAAAGTTATACTTCTTGTCTTGATAACCACATAAAATCAGCCATGTGTTATTGCCTTAAAGGGATATTCGGCAAAAGAAAGTGTCAGAGTCCCATTAAAAATGCTCTCTTGAGCAATATTAAAGGGTGTACTTGACATTTCCAGTCAGTTTTAGTCAACAAGTACTGTCTGATGGCAGAGGAAGTTTTATCTGATCATATATTTGCCCTTTTATCTATCATAATGACTTAGCTGGAGGCCATCATTGCCTTATGAGGCAGGCTACATCGAGGCAAAGCATTAGAGTCAAAAAGGGAAATATGAGCATCATAATAAAGAAAACTAGCGCAGGTTGCATTTTAAAGGACGTTGATGCAATGAATAAGAGTTTGATACAGCCAAAATGGAGCGACATGAGGGAGAAAAGACAAAAACAGAACAGAGAGGACAAAAACTTAGAATGCAAGACAAGATGAGGAAAGACAAGGAAGGGGGAAGGGCAAGGGACAGAGAGACAGTGAGCGAGAGAGAGAGGTGGTGGAGGGGGGGCTCAGATGACTGATCTGTCTTTTAATTAGAAAAGAAAGCTGAAACACACTGTGACCCACACAGGTATACTACACAGTAACACAGAAACACATTTATGGCGATTCATCCCAGAGATGGGCCTCTAATTAACATTAAAGTCTCAGCAGAGAATGAGAGACGCTCATGGGTTTAAATCCCAGGAGAGTGATCACAAAAGATAGAAAAAACACACCAGAGCTACAGCACAGGGATTTTTAACCTCTGCCTGCCTTCTTGTTTATATGTTACAAGCTATTAAGGCTATCCGACTTGTGTGTACAAAAGAGGAGTATTTATGTAAATTCTTAGAAGGCTGGCTAAGACAGAATGAAAGGCTGAAAATACTGAGATGTGCGCACAAGGAAAGGCCTGTTGAAAAATGCCTGTAAAACCAATTCCCCCAATTCTATGGCATTAACTTATTTCATCTCTTCCTTCGTTTTACCTTTTCCTTCTTTGAATGTATTGCTATCTCTAATACCATATCATAATGGCATTTTTACCTCCGCCAAGGAGGTGATGTGATTGGCAGGGTTTGTTAGTTTGTCTGTTAGTTTGTTTGTGAGCAACATAACTCAAAAAGTTACAGACGGATTTTCATGAAATTTTTAAGGAATGTTACAAAAGGCATAAGGAAGAACTGATTAGATTTTGGGACTGATCCGGATCACTGTCTGGATCCAGGAATTTTTGAAAGGATTCTTTACTAATGGGATATAGGGCTAATGAGGTCTGCACTCTCCGAGTGCTTTTCTAGTTTAAGAAGAATTTAGGGATGCATGATACAATCAGCATGATATCAGCAGGTTAAAAAAAAAGATGAAATATCAGTATATTAAAATTTCTGCCAATATTCACGGTCGATATTTTGGCTTTACATACTGGCAGTAGAAATCACGTTAACCTTGAATATCAACAAAATGTACACATGTATCATCAGGTATAGGTGATTTCCTATGGCACCACACAACCAAAAAGGTGCTTCGTGAGACCTTAATATTAGTAATGAAGCCCTAAATGTAAAAACAACTGCTCGACTGTCACTTTATGCTCCTCACTCAGCTCTGCTTGACTCAGCCCCTCTGCACAAGGACAGTTGGTGGTTTTAACAATAAAAAGGTGTGTTTCTATTAGTGAAGGTGTTGTATGGGTTTTTGAAATGTCGGTATATCAGATATTGGCAAAAATCCAACATTATGCATCCTATTAGAATTAGCACATTCAAAAGTGCATCCGTGACTTCTGTCTTGATGTCTTATTTTCCTCACTGAACGCTCCTCTGGGGTGTTGATGGCCTAGCAGTCAGGTCACCATGTACAGAGGCAGTTCTCCAAGTGGGTAGCCTGGATACAAGTCCAACCTTCAGCTCCTATCCCATTTGTCAATCGCCATTTAGTGCCATGCTACCCACTGTCCTTCTTTACAAGAAATGTAACTTATAAAACTACGGAAGAGGATTAGGGCCACTGAACAAAAAAACAAAAAAGAAGAAATTGAGATGCAATTTTTTTCACTTGTGAGTCGGAATTCTGACCATTTTCTCACAAGTGAAAAAAAAGAATTGCTTCTCAATCTTTTTCTTCCGTGGCCCTAATCCTTTTCCATACAAAACAGGTAAAGTGATACAAACGAGTATTATTGTATTGTATAGGTTGTATTTTAAATATTTCGATCAAATCTCACCAGTAAAAATGGCTAACCCAAATTATGAATAAATAAGAGTTGCTGGAACATTGTATGAATTAAATGTCAACGTTTGATTCAAAGCATGTAAAGACCTTTTCAAGACCCAAATAAAGACAAATCAATACAATTTTTTGCATCGTGATGTCTTGTAGCACCGAAAATTGCACTTCCCAAACTTCTTTCCCTTTCAGTCGTGTTTGTGAATTTTTACAAATTATATCCCGGTAAATGCTGCTTTTAATGCCTTGAATTAACACAGAAAAAGCAAACTAATAAAAAATGAATGCATGTATAAGTCATATGATGCTAATTTTATAGCTTTTAGCCTGTTGCTACGCTGCCTATTGTGTTCTCTTCTGTTAGCTGTGAGGACCACCGTGTTACCATGTACAAGTTCAAAATGCTTTAATGGCATAAATGGTTAAGACCTTTGTACCAAAGCAAAATACATCAAAACAATCAACAAAAAATTATTCACAGAGTTACTGACAATCATGAAATCAACTAATATCAACATATACACACAACCCTAAACATCAATAGAGGAGCTGTCCATGGTGCTGCCATGTGCATTTTTTAAGATATTGTTTAATTCCAAGGGGTCTCTTGATGTTATTTTGTGAATTAAAATGATTTTGTTGGGCAGAAATGGATTTTCATGTCCTTATTTGATACTTATAATTTACCAGTTAAAGATCACATGTTGGCAGGATTTATTTGGATTCTTTTATAGTATATCTTGTACTACTAATGGGAAACAGTGATTGTAATCTAATTAACTTTAATTCATCATCTTTATTCATCATATCATATGATCATTATGATGAATGAAAACAGTACACAGAGTGTTTGTTTGTTTATTTCAGAACCACAGACAACTTCACATATCTACCATATTTACTGAACACATGCACCTGCCAAGTTTTTACCTACCTGAATGTTTTAAAGACCTTTATCTGTGCATCTATGTCACATGATTCTGTCATTCAAAATCATCAACTTCTCATACTTGACCACAAAATGATCCAGATCTTTTTAAAAGACAGATTTCTCGTCACAATGAACGAGACTGGTGGCTCATTAGCTGAAGAAACAGGGGCAAGATCTGGGCTTAATGTGCTAAACTAGGGCAAAACTGTACTGATCCAAACCAGAGCCCTTTGAGAAAACAGACCATACACAAGTGTCATGTGACACCACATGTGCAGGCTTTATACAGTTTTTTAAGACAAAAATGTTGATTAGAAATTAAGAATGTGTTTATCTCTGCACTTTGAACATTTGACACAGTCGAGAGTCTTTTTTGGTAGCCTTTCTCTGTCACCTCTCCCCCCATGGGGAGTTTTCCGCTTCTGTGTGACGTTGACATCTGTAAAGAACTGATATACATCTCAATCTTCTTCTGTTTACAGCACCTTTTTTTCAGTGTACACAGTATGTTTAGAGACTCATTTTTTATTTGTTTTGCATGAACTTCAAAGCAAGAAAAGCTAGTCAATATTGTACAAATATACATTTTCTGAACCTTTTACTATTCTATTGACAAAAACTCCCCTTTGTGAAAAGATTTTGTTAAAAACTGAATATTTACGGTCACTTGCCTTTTTGGATTTCTTGAAAAGATCTGTTATCTAAAACTGAAATAAACAATAAAAATATTCTGTCATTCATAAAGTTTTTGCCTTTGAAATGGAAAAAAAAGATTCAAGGTCATTTCACAAAAATATTGTAATACTTAATCCCTGAAATGATGAGCGGTAAAAAGAGCATTCGAGATAAAGTGTGCCAAAAGGCTAATTGTGAGAGTAACCCACATGTCCCTCTGACTCTTTCGCTCTGTCACTCTTTCTCATCTCTAACTGACAAGAGCAGCCAGTATCATGAAGTCAGGCAGGTTCCTGCAGTCACAGACACACACACACATGTACACAATAATACAATGTGACAGGGAGCCTATAGTATGTGTCTGAGCGCTGGGACTGCCTGCCTGTCAAAAACACACAGCTCAAGGGGAATACAGCTCCAGCTATGAAGTATGTGACATTGTCCTTTGGACGCTGGCTGTCAATGTTAGTGTGTGGTAAGTGCACACACACTTGAGTGTGTATGCTAGCTGTCTATCTTTTCATTGTGGAGCAATAAACCCAACAGGGTATTGTCAGTAAACATGTGGGCAGTAAGAGCTCCTGCATCATTGCTCTGCCACTCACACACTTATTTATTTAGTCAGTCTGCCAGTCAGTCACAAAGTGAATCAGGATTTTAGAAACACTAAATGTGAAGAATAAAAGTCAATCACAATGACATTATCATGCTAATGATGTGATAATTGCCACTGCATTAATTAAAAATGATAAAAGGAAACATAAAGGCGTCATAAGTACTTCTGGTTCTCTGCTATCAGGGCTTTGTGACTTAAAAAACAACAGCTTGGAGATCTTTGTGTCAAATCAGTAGCTGCTGTTTTGTCCTAGGATTTCCATCAATTGCTCGACTGAAGAAAAACAAACTAATAATGAATTGATCCTTTTTCACTATCACACATTTTTCTGTGATGCTTAATCCCAATGACGTTTATTGAGTCAAGTTTCTATCTTGGATGGGATCATTAGAGATATAAGCAGCGTCCTTTTTGAGCTTCTGGACCTCTTTTTTGTCAAAAGTAAAGATAGCACCACTAAGCATTACAACGAATCCCACATGAGCAGTTTTTGCATCTTGGTAGGAGATACAGGATCAGGTAAAACTTGAGCGTTGCATTAGTCTTGGAGGTTTTAATGACAAAATTAAGAGACATTTGACCACTGTGAGGACCACATGATCTGTTGATTGATATAACCTTGGGTTGTTATTGGCCGATGTTTAGAACATCACATGCTGCTTGGAACAAAGACACAAAACTATTTTAACAAAGCTTCTTTTTAAGGGTATGCACAAAGGCTGCTAACAGCAGTTAGCAACAATGCTAACAACAGTAGTTATGATAACAAACTACCGGACATTTGTTGGTGATTGTCCTCTGAACCTGCTTAGGAGACTATTGGTGGCTCTGTGCTTTACTAGCTGGATTTGCCTGGTCTAAAAGATGGTTTAATGGACTCCTCCTCACGGGCAAATCTAAGAAGAAAAATGGAGCACACAAGTCACTTTTTGCATAGTAGTAAGATGCAAGGGCCTAATGTTTTCAGTGAGTACTTATGTTGATATAGTGGAGAGATTTAAAGACAGGAGTCTGCATTGTGTGGTTTTGAAACTGATAGGGATTGATGCATTTGGGCTGCAGCCTCTAATGTAGCAATTTGCTCCAGGGTGCAGCTCATGGGGGGATTACTGTGCAAACTGAGTATGTGGAATTTTAGGGTAAGAGTCGACCATATTTGGATTTAGCCTGGTTCATGCTTTTCCAACATAACACCCCAAACAAAAATAATCAAAACGTCAGATAAGATACATCTCAAAAAAGGGCTATTTTTAATTTTAGTTTCAGTTTTAGTCTTCAGATTAAATGTCTTTACGTTTTAGTTGCATTTTAGTCATTTCTACTCCATATAGTTTTAGTCTAGTTTTAGTCCATAAAAGTCCTCATGTTTTAGTCTTAACTTTAAGTCCAAGAATTTATTCCTTTGCCTGAATCTGGTACCAAATCATGTTTGGGTGTTCTAAGCACCCTGCCAAACCTGGGGTCCCTGCTTTCTACAGAAGAGAGGCAGAAGAGATACAGATGCCTTGTATTTTGACAGATTTAACCACAGTGGAGAAATAACATGGATTTTAAATTTCAGACAAAAGCTAATTTACATGTTAGTCTAGTTTTAGTCATCTTGATTAAACCTAAATTTACTTTTAGACAGTTTTAGTCATTAAAGATCTATTTTTGGATAGTCTTAGTCTAGTCTTTCTCATGGATAATAGGCTGTTGTTAAACATTTTTAGTCAACAAATAGTTTTAGTCAGCAAAATTAACACTCGTCCCAAAATATGCATAATATCATCAACAAAGATGAGTTACATACAGTGCATTCAGAAAGTATTCAGACCTCCTTCGCGTTTTTTCAGTGTTGTTATATTGCAGCCTGATGCAGACCCTTTTCTTAGTACATACCTGAAGCATCTTTGGCAGCATTTCAGCCTTGACACCTTTTGTATATGACACTATTTGCACACCTAGTTTGGGGGATTTTTTTGCCATTCTTCTTTCCTTCTTTTAAGCTCGGCCAGGTTGGTTTGGGACTGTCTGTGACATTCAGTAGAGTTCAAATCATGGCTCTCTAGGACATTCACAGTCATCTTCATGGAAGGTAAACTTTCAGCCCAGTCTGATGTCCTGAGTGCTGTGAAACAGGTTTTCACTGATGATATCTGTGTACTTTGCTCCATTCAGATTTCCCCCAACCCTGACAAATCTCCCAGTCCCTGCTGAAAGGAGCCCCCACAGCATGATGCTGCCACCACCTACTTCACTGTTGGGATGGCGGTGGGCAGGTGAGTGGTTCCTGGTTTCCTCCAGACTTGATGTTAACAACTGAGGCCAGACAGTTCAATCTTGGGTCGATCAGACCAGAGAATGTTGTTTCTCTCTGTCTCAGGTTCCTTCAGGTGCTTTATTGCTTTCATGTGTTTTGCACTGAGGACAGGCTGCCATTTAGCCACTCTGCTATAAAGACCAGGGCTGGTGATGGTTTTCTTTCAAGAGCTTTGTCCCATCTCATACAGATCCCTTGAGCTCAGAGTGACCCTTTGGTTCTTGGTCACCTCTCTTATTAAGTGTTTCTCCCCTGCTTGCTCAATTTGGCCAGGCAGCCAGCTCTTGGAAGAGTCCTCATTGTGCTCCTGGGAACCTTCAGTGCAGCAGAAATATTTTTGTCACCTTCCTCAGATCTGTGCCGCACAACAATCCTGTCTCTGAGCTCTGTAGGCTGTTCCTCTGACCTCATGGCTAGGTTTTTGCCCTGATCTGCATTCTAAGCTGTGAGGCCTTCTGCAGAGACACGTGAGCCTTTCCAAATAATGTCCAATCAATTCAATTCATCACAGGTGGACTCCAATCAAGGTGTAGAAACATCTCAGCAAAAATTGAGAGAAATAGAAGAAACCTGAGCTAAATTTAAAGTGTTGTTGCAAAGAGGTCTGAATACTCATGTCAATGTGATATTTCTTTGTTTTATCATTTGCAAACATTTCTACATTTTTTTCAGTGTGCTATTATAAGGTACTAAGTGTAGACTAATGAGAGTAAAAATGATTTTATTCAACTGTAGCATCAGGCTGCAACCTAACTCAATTGAAAAAAAGTGAACAGGGTCTGAATACTTTCTGAATTCACTATAAATTACCCCCTCTAATGTGTATGTCAATAAAGACATGAGCTATTCAGATTAAAAACTAACTCTGTAAACATGATTACTTCTGCTGGCAATTTTAAACACTGATGTTAAACCTTATTCAAGTCCAGTTGCTCCCTTGACGAAGATTTGGACTGATGTTTATAGGACTTCTGAGGCCAGCCTCAAGTGGACACTTGAGATACTTTTCTTTTTTTTGTACTTCCACATCAGCTTCATTTTTAACCACTGGTAGCCGCTTGGGTAATATAAACATCCAATTAAAATATATCTGGAAAAAACTGTTTTCAGTGTATACTGCCCGATCATTTTCTCTAAAAATCAGAGATACGTCATTCACATCATTCACACTATTAATGACTGAAGATACATGTTCAGGAGTTTTAGAGCTTTGGGTGTAAATATGCCGTTGTCTGATTTTCTCAATGTGTGAAGCAGTTGCATATAAAGATATGTTTTACAAATCTTACTTAGAATGGAAAACAACTGAAAAATGTGCATCTCATGTGCCCACTATCTCCTCAGTCTCAGGGTGTAATTCATGACTATTGAAGTCCTAATGCAGATGAAAACATGCCCCAAAAACATATCACTGTCCATGTCGTTTGCTCTCAATTTTAATGTGGAGAGAGCGTGTCTGTGTTTTCACTGCTGTGCTCTAATGCTAAAAGAGCTCTGTATTGTCCACATAAAGGTGACGAGACAGAACTGGAGGGGAAACCTTTCAAGTTTATTGTGAGGCAGTCACCAAAAAATGACAGCCAGTGTGGCTGCAAACCATACATCTCTGACAGTCACTCCTACAGACGTTCAGCTGACACACCTTATATCTCAGAACGGAAATACATGTTAGAACTCTAAATAAAATCAGATTAAACTTTCATTTAGGGTTAGGGTTAGGGCAGGTCACCAAAAGATAAAAACCTGACCTGAATAATCTGATTACACAACATTTAGTAAAGCTGAGTAAACAGTCTGCTTACAGGAGAAAAGCTCATCCTCATGAAAACATTCTAACACATCAAGCATAGTTAGTGAAGCTCTGTTAGCTGGGTAAGCTACATAGCTAACATAGGCATCTAGTCCAATGTAGCTAAAGCTAAGCTCACAAAGCAGTTTTATGTAGCTACTCTATGTAACTAAGTTTGCTTAAGCTTACGTTGCTAAAGATAACTTATGTAGCAATGTATCTTCTAATAATCTAATCTTGGATTAGACCTCTGACCTTTTTCTGTTTTATTATTGAAATGTTTCTCATGCACAGGACTAGTAATACCTAGGGACCTCTGGTAATTTGTGAGTTACCCTCTTACATCAGTGTTTGATGTGGTGCATCCACACGGGATAAGCAAAGGTTATGATATACTCAAATTTACAGACATTTCTGAAGGAAAACATCAGGGTACTTCATGGCTGCAGTACACTGCAGCAATGGAAATGCACAATTATTTTTTATTTCTAAAATTCATACAAAAAAATGCAATGTTGATCACATCATGTTCTGCAGGTGATGTTTTCTTCATGTGTCCTATACACACTGTTAATCTCATGTTAAATACAAACCGTTACATTTAACAGTTTTTATGCAGTTCATGCTGTGAACATTATTCTGTGCTCTTCATTTTGGATCGTTACGCATCTACAACAACCCTTCTCACAGAAATAAGTTGTTGCAGCCTAACCACCATGTAATGTACAGCTGAATAATACTGGTATTAGATCAGGCACTTGTAAGAGGAATAGCAGAGCTGTGCATATGAAGAGAGCAGCAGTGTGTGTGCACATTTGTACACTGGAGTTTAATCAAATAAGTCAAGTAAAATAAAGCCATTGATACACATATGCTGAAATTCACTGAAAGAGAAGCAATATTTATAACATTTATGTGTCAAAACTTTGCTACCAATGTCCTGTGAAGCCTCTACTATTTTTTTTGATCAGTCAAAGGAGCAGAAAGATCTGCAAGGATTTACACACGATTAAAAACACAGAGATCATTACAAATTACCAGAGATCCCTAGGTATTACTAGTCCTGTGCAAATAGGGCATAGTCTGCAATGTTTGCAATGTAGTTATTTCATGAATGTAACTGCCAGACTATGTTTATGAATAAAGTTGAATTAAAAAAAATTGCTAAAACTGGAAAAACTTTGTACTGGCAAAAAACAGCACTTCCATCCTGAAATAGATGGCATCGCAAATGAAAGGTCTGGGTGAGTGGCTGTTAGAGACAAACAATCTGCAGCCAGACCCCTCTCAAAACATGTGATGTTTAAAACAAAGCTTCCTCCTTGATTGGAGCAGAGACAACCCCAAGAAGAACAAAACAAAATAAAAAATCCCTTGCGCTCTCATCATGTCTAACAGCTCCACACATGTGGGTGAAGTGTTGACAGCCCCAGACTGATTTAGCCCTTAGTTAAATCTGTAATAGTGATGTCAAAGTCAGAAGACTTTATTTACAGGTAATTTATTCTTGAGATTTTAATATTTACACTCTACATTACTATTCATAGCTGTCAGTCACATGACCGGTCGAGAGGCCTGGAGGGCAAAAAGAGCTTTGGATAAGCAGCTACACTATATTGCCAAAAGTATTCACTCACCTACCTTGACTCGCATATGAACTTAAGTGACATCCCATTATTATTCCATAGGGTTTAATATGATGTCAGTCCACCCTTTGTAGCTGTAACAGCTTCAGCTCTTCTGGGAAGGTTTTCCACAAGGTTTAGGAGTGTGTTTATGGGAATTTTTGACCATTCTTCAAGAAGCACATTTGTGAGGTCACACACTGATGTTGGACGAGAAGGCCTGGCTCTCCGTCTCTGCTCTAATTCATCACAAAGGTGTTCTATCAGGTTAAGGTCAGGACTCTGTGCAGGCCAGTCAAGTTCATCCACACCAAACTCTCTCATCCATGTCTTTATGGACCTTGCTTTGTGCACTGGTGCACAGTCATGTTGGAACAGGAAGGGGCCATCCTCAAACTGTTCCCACAAAGTTGGGAGCATGAAATTGTCCAAAATCTGCTGCAGCATTCAGAGTTCCTTTCACTGGAACTAAGGCGCCAAGCCCAGCTCCTGAAAAACAAGCCCACACCATAATCCCCCCTCCACCAAACTTTACACTTGGCATGATGCAGTCAGACAAGTACCGTTCTCCTGGCAACTGCCAAACCCAGACTCATCCATCAGATTGCCAGATGGAGAAGCGCTATTTGTCATTCCAGAGAACGGGTCTCCACTGCTCTGGAGTCCAGTGGCGGCATGCTTTACACCACTGCATCTGACACATTGCACTAGGTGATGTACGACAGTCTGCATGCCTAGGTGCTTGATTTCACACCTGTGGCCATGGAAGTGATTGGAACACCTGATTTCAATTATTTGGATGGGTGAGTAAATACTTTTGGCAATATAGTGTACCATTGACTGTTGTGTGGAGCTGCATCATGGGCATTTTAAGTCTCATAATCAGTTTATTGACCTCTTTATGTATTTTTGGTGTGTTTGCCTCTTTTTGCTGCTGTTTATTTAACATTTTCCAGTTCACACTTGTTAATAATATCATGAGGATCCCTGTGCGCTATCAGTCAGTGTTCTGGCACTGTAATATACGTGAAAAGACAGTCATATCCTACCAAATCTGATGTCAGGAGTAGGAGAAGGTGCTACCGTATTGATGCCTAAAGAAACAGTGATATAGCATTAATCTGCTTTTGCTCCTCTTCTTTCAAATGAGATTCTGTAAAAGTAAAAGGGCTAAAACACGTAGGTGGCAACTGAGACTGTCAATGTCCTTTTAGTGTACAGCAGTGGGAAGCCTTTCTTGCGGTTCCATGACTGTGTACCACATGAAAGCTATGAATAGGCACCAGTGTAAATGAATCTGGTGCTTTTTGCAATGAGACCAGTTTGCATAGAAAGGGACCCAAAGCACAGGTGCACAGAGAGGCTATTTGCTCTGCAGCACAGTTAGGGGTGGTTTGATCCCTTGGCATGCATATTGTGAAGAAGACAATGCCATTTTCATTCATTTGCAAGGATTTCTGTAGAGTATCTGACCCTTAGTCTTAAGCTAATGTCACAGAATCATTCCAAAGTATCTCAAACAAACTTGATGTCCACTTGTACCAAGCAGTAGATATTTTTGTTCCCTCATGCTGTCAATGTCAGCAGATGTGAAAGTGTTGTATGAACCAATCAACCAACCAACATCCAGCTCTAATGCACACCTGACAGGTCATAACAGGTTTCAGAAGGAAGGACAGGTGAAACTTACTTCTGCAGATGGGTCTGTGGTCACTCCAGGCTGCCAATGTGTCAGTGACTCGCTGACAGGTGATACTTTTAGATCCTTGTAGCACATAGCTGTCATCACAGCTGAACTGGACGCTGGAGCCAACTCTATAAAAAGAGACACGACAGCAGCAACACTTGTCAAAAATGGCAGCAAACTCCGATCTAGTCTCTGAGTGCTTTTAATAAGTCACAGTCAGCTGGGAGTGTGTTACTTGTGGGAGCCTACATCCTTGCCTGTATTTGGAGCTCTTCCAGAAAATAAATCCTAAGTTGATACATTAATAATAAAGAATATTATATTATAGCACATTATATATTGTGTTATTAAAGATTTAGTAGCTTTTGAATCCCTGTGGAGGACAAGTGTCACCACAGATCGTCTTATAATCCTCCTCTCATGGAATATTTCTCAACTCATGCTATTTTTTGCATTTTCCGTTTTATATTTTTTACTCCTCTTCCCTTCCCTCTCATCATTTCCTGATCATTCTTGTTTTGTCATTCCCTCCAACACCCTGCTGTCTAACACATGAGAGGGACATTCAGCTATCTAAGTGGAGGCCTGCATGATGTCTTGTCTGTAAAGCTTAATGTCCCCTCCCTGCTGATGAACACCACAGTCTACCACCTGGCCAAACATTCACTGTGTAGGGTTTCTAGTTGTTCAGCAGCTCCACCCTGGTGTTAAACACTGTAGAGTCACAAAGCATAGCCAAATCTCTCTGCTAGAGCCTTTGTAACTGAGAGTTGAGTCATTCACTTTAGAGGTTCAGCTATGACACTGAAAATACCTTCTAAAGACCTCTCACTGAGAGATTTACAATCACAGGGAGGAAAATTTTGTGTTTTTGGCGATTTCCTCTCCCTTTTCCCACCTTGCCATCTTGCACATCTGCACTGCCCATCAGTGAAACTCCTGTTTTCCCTGCAGCTATATTCGCTCTCCATTTCTCCTTTTTTACTACATCACTGCAGGATTCTGCTCCAGCTCCTGCATCGCTGTGCTTAATGATGATTGGATGCAACCCTGTAACACACACACACCAATGTACCCATGCCAACATGCATGCACTCTTACACTCACACATGGAGGTAATGACCTTTCACTAACTCACACGGCTCTCCTGATGCTCCTGAAGAGTTTGTGCACACAAACTTGCTAATGGTAAAGAAGAGCATCAGGAGCAGGAGATAAGGAACATGATGGTCCTTTCACAAAGTTTTTCTGGCCTGCAGATGTTCTGAGGAAAAAGGTAAATGCCCGCCTTGATTCCCCTCATAAACATGAGGGGAACATAGGAATGATTTAGCTGCCACTGGTGCTAAGTGGATGAGTCGTAGGGAGAGGAGATTATTTTATAATTGCTCACTCCTGATTAAATGAAATTATGTCTCCCCATCTCCTGATAAGATGAGAGATCATGCAGTGAATCGTTTTAAAATCCCCATCAAGTCCTTGCTTTTTAGCCACGATTCTACTTCCATAGCCTCCATTGCCATTCTCAGTGTGTGCCTCGAGATATTATTAAAAACCTGGTAGATGGCTCGTAATGGATATTGATAGATACCAGTGGTAAACAGTTTAAAAGACGATAATTGTTGTTCAAATGAAAATAGCATATTGAATAAGGGTGTTCGATAGGAGGGATTAAAAGGATTTCATGATCTGTGACAGCAGAGAGATCATCATACTGGGCCACAGTGCTTTTTATAATCAGTGCAGTTCTGCAAGGTATTGAGAATCATGTTAGCTAATCTGTTTCATACCTTGGAAACTTTTTATTTTAGTGGGTCTTAATTACTTATTAATTTCATATTAATTAGTCATAATTATCTAGTAATTTCTAAAGCTGGTAATTACCTTGTAATAAATTGGTATTTTACCAAATAATTACTCAGAAATATAGTAATATCCATCCATCCATCCATCCATCCACCCATCCATCCATTTTCTATACTGCTTATCCTGATGGGGAGGCTGGAGCATATCCCAGCTGTCATTGGGCGAGAGGCTGGGTACATCCTGGGTTGGTCGCCAGTCAATCACTGGGCTGACATATATAGACAGACAACCAGGCACGCTCACACTCACATCTACGGCCAATTTAGAGTCACCAATAAACCTAATGAGTATGTTTTGGTGGTGGGAGGAAGCAGGGAGGAAGCCGGAGTACCCGGAGAGAACATGCAAACTCCACACAGAAAGGCCCTAGCCAGGAAGCAAACCAGGGACCTTCTTGCTGTGAGGCAACAGTGCTAACCCCTGCACAGCTGTGCAGCCCCATGGTAATATTCAGGATGTACCATCCTAATAATAATGTATTAATTATCAAGTAATTTCTTGTAATACTCTGGCAGTTCTCTGGTAATAAGGTGGTATTTTACCCTAACCCCCTAACCCTAAAAGTTACTCAAAAATTATTGGACCAAATAAAAAAAATTACCTGGGGATTATCAAGCAAATTTTAAAATTATCATCTTATTTCTTAGGAAATACTTGGAAAAATACCACCCAATTAACAGAGAATTGCAACGATTAGAGTAAGGGTTAGGAAAAAGGATAAAATACCACCTAATTACCAGGAAACTCCCATAATATTATGAGAGGATAAGGATTGGGGTAAGAGGGTTAGATTTAGGATAAAATACCACCTTATTACCAGAGAACTGACACAAAATTCAGGGTTGGGGCTAGGGTAAGAGGATAAAATACCAACTAATTACCAGAGAATTACCACAACATTGAGGTTAGGTTGAGAGTAAGAGGATAAAATACCACCTAATTACCAGAGAATTGCTAGAATATTGAGAGTCAGGTTTAGGGTAAGAGGATTAAATACCACCTAATTACCAGAGAATTACCATAATATTCAAGGTTAGGGCTAGGGTAAGAGAATAAAATACCATCTTATTACCAGGGAAATGCCCCAATATTACTAGAGGGTTAGGGTATGAGGGTGTGAGGGTTAGGTTCAAAATAAAATATCACTTAATTACCAGGGAATTGCCACAATATTACAAACGTAAGGGGTTAGGGATAGAGAGTTGGAGTTAAGGTGAAATACCACCTAATTACCAGAGGAATACAACAACATTACGAAGGGGTTAGATTTAGGGTAAGAGGGCCAGGTTTAGGGTGAAATACCACCTAGTTACCACAAAATTACCATAATATTGCAATGGTTAGGGTAAGGTTTTGGGGTTAGGGTAAAATACTACATAATTAACAGAAAACTGTCAGAATAATTTGAAGAATTGCTTGATAATACATTATTACAAAGGTAATACTTCCTTAATATTACTGAGTTATTTCTCTGTAAAATGCCAACTGATAACGGTCAATTCTAAACCTTATTCTTGAGAATAATGAGATGATTGCAATTTATTACTAGAAAATTTCTTGCCAATAAAGGCCCACTTAAATAAAGTGATGCCCCTTCCTTGACTAGACACATTCAGATAAACCAGTAATAGTAAAGTGTGGACATTGTCTTGGACTGTTTATTCCCCTCCCCTTTTTACTTTGCAGCAGTGTAGATTGGCCTTGCAAGGTCATAAGCCCAGTGCACTTTGGGTTTTAAAGTATGTAACACTTCTGGATCGAAGGAAAGACACAGGATTTCTCTGGCCATGGAGATCCAATTTCCTTTTTTTCAAAACTATCTCTACTTCATGGACGTTTAAGTTTTATAACACGCCTATCTTTTCAGCAGCAAATTTCTTCTTTGAGCTGATACCTTTCTTCTCAATTGTCATTAAAATTACTGAAAGACTTCCGACACTTTTTTAAGAGTTATCTCTGGCAGGTTTGAGTTAGATCAATCCTGCAGTCTGGTGTCATAAAGTGTGTCACAAAATAACCTAAAGTTCCCTAGACATAAGTTCTACAATACTATAACTTAGTTATTTTGTGATAGGTTGAAGAGTGAATGGTAAAATTTAGACCTAGAATAAAAAGAACTTACTGGAAAGCAGAGCCCATCCTCTTTCCATTTTCTGGAACTCCAGGATCCGGACAAACATCACCGGCCAGACCGCTTTGACTCACTGAGAAAAAGAAAAAGAAACACATATCGTGAGTCATCCAAGTTGACATTTGATTACTTTATCTCCACACACTTTAAGATATGTCTTTTAATCAAGGTTCCCCATAAGACAGGATAAAGGGGAGAGCGTTCTGGGGCCCAGCAAAATGAAGGCCCTTGAAGGTCAGCAAAATCATGATCCATTTTACGGTAAGATGTGATAACCATGTTTTTACCTGACAAATCATTTTTATCAAAGCAAAAGAAAATTAATTTGATTATTTATACTGTAGTGCAGAGTGTTTTCATCCTGTAATCCACTTTTCTTAAAACAAAATTACCTTTTCATTGGTAACGCTGTGGAACAATGTAGAAGGGCAGATTGAACTAAACTATCTGTAAAGTAATGTCAGACTTCATAGCTAGGCCATCATGTGAAATTGTCAGGATGCCAGAAAATAAATCAAAAAAACTGAGACAATTTTAATGGAAAGTAATAACATAATTTTGAAATGAGGTGGACAAACTGGGTTAAAACTTGCAAAAAGATGTGGTAACCACGGACAAAAATGGGCAAAATGAGTGAAAAGCAGCAACAATGGCTTACAAGTGGATGGCTTACAATATGTCAATATATCAGTTTAAAAAACCTAGTAATTCAAAAATATATTTATTTATTAATATTTTTAATAATTGAAGAACTTTTGGAAGGAGGTTGCAGCATTATCAATAATTTAAATGTATTTATTCAGCCTATTTAATTTAATACAATTTAATTAAAAAAAATTAAATTTTATTTATTCGCTTCAATTACCGTACAGAAAACATACCGAACCATGACTTCAAAACCAAGGTACGTACGGAACCAAAATTTTTCTGTACCATTACACCCCTAGTAAACAGTGATGAAAAAGGAGATCAAATGGGCAAGACGCAGCAAAAATGGATGAAAATGGACAAACCAATGGTGAAAAAGTGTCAATAAAGGCTGACAGACAGCATAAATGGATTTGAAGTGGCAAACATGGGCAACTAATGGCAACCGTGGGCAAAAAGTAGCCAAAATGGGCAAAAAGTAAGTCAAAAGTGGCATAAAATAGAAGTAAAAATAGGCAAGAAATAACAAAAATGGGTGTAAAGCAAAGCAGTGGCAAAAGTATCAATAAAGGGTGAAAATCTGCCTAAATGGGTATAAAATGTGTTAAAAGTGGCAAAAAGAAGTCGCAAAAATTTGTGGAAAATGTGTTGAAATGGGGCTAAAAAGTAGCACGAATAAATACATCCAACATCAGAACCCAGTCATATTTCAACACACTTTTCAGTGCCAACATGAGGTAACCGTTACCCACGATGCCAGCACCAATGCCACTGATATCAGCCATGATTCACAACAGGGAGGGCCCACACTCTGGGTCTGTCAGCGGCCCAGCCAAATCTGTGGGAAGCCCTGCTTCTAATCATTGGAAGCATGTGTATGTTTATTGCTTAATTAAATCAACTGTATTTGCAAACAAGTGTGTCCAAAAAGCTTCATGAATATGTGGTTTAGCTCAATAGGACATCTCTGACTTAGAGAAACCTCAACAATCCACAAAAGCAGGCATGAATGCACCCTTTGAATATTAAATTGGATGTATTCTCAGCTGACTCACGACCATGTTTTATATCAACACACACCTCAGTGTGAAAAGATGGCTGCTTGTGTTTGTTTTTCTACATGACAGATTTAATACAAATATAAAAGATTTAAAGATTAAAGGTTTGTTCAAAGGGCAGCGATGGACACCTTTATCACAAAGTGTAATTTATCCATCTACAGAGATCAGACAACATAAAATAAACATGTCCCTGCCATCTTTGTTTGTTTAGTCTCCTGTCTGACAGGAAAAGACAAGGAGTACAACTGATTTGATGTGATAGCACATGGACAAAGCTAGAGGAATCTAACAGAATACATCTGGATAGGCCTGTTTTTTTTTTTTTTTTTTTTTTATAGCGCACACTGAGACTTGTCAAAGCAGCAGACACAGAGATGTTTCATGCAGCATTAACAATGTGTCTTTTCTGTTCTAAAGTCCTTTTTAACAGCAGACATTTGGAGATGTCACATCAGGAAAAGCACAGGTGAAACTAATTTCATTAACAGTGGCTTAGTTCTATCAAGTGTCCCAGTAAACGGTGACAGTGAGCCAGTGTGCACAATAACAACACCCTGGAGCAAACTCACTTCAGTGACATACAGTCATTTTTAATATGATCAATTATAATTGTGCTTTTTCTGCTGTGACAAGTTGACATGTCTGCTGTGAAAAAGCTCTGAGGGGGAAATCTTTTTGTGTCATGTCATCCTGCACTGGATTAAACACATGCGTGTCAACAATAGTAGTTGTTGAAGATATGAAAATACACTTTAACCCTTTGATGCGCAACATGGGTCAAAAGTGACCTGGATGAGTTTCTATTATCTATATCTTTAGAATAAATAAATTTCATCATTCAGTCCTCCAGGTATTCCTCAATTAACTTTTTTTTAATCATCAAACATCCTTATTTAATTTTTAACTTTCTTACTTTTTGAGTTAAACCACTTTTTTCATCACTACCCCTCTACTGCACAACATCCAGTTCCTGTTATTTCATGTATATGGCTGAGAGTTTCTATGATATTTTGTTAAATATTTATTTTTTATCAGTAACTATGCCAATTCTGCAGTAAATATCTTGTTTTTGTAATGTAAACATCATAATTTTTATTTCCCATTCCTTACTTTATGAATAATCAGACCTTTTGTATTTCTAAATCAAGTTTACACACATGGGTCAGAAATGACCTGCACACATAAAAGTACTTTGTGGGATACTGTAATGTGTTTCAGACACTTCACAGCTCAACACAGCTGCTCTTGCACATCTGATAGATGTAAGAATTTGTTTTTTGTTGCTGTTGACCTTGGATTGTTAAAGGAAACCTTGCACATTAAGACATACACTATGTGGACAAAAGTATTTGGCCATACCTGTTAATCACTGAATTTAGCTACTCAGACCGGTTTCCACAGGTGTATAAAATTGAGCACCTAACCATGCAGTCTCCATCTGCAAACCTTTGTGATACAAAATAGGTAGTTCTGAAGAAATTAGAGGCATCAAACGTGGTACTGTGATGGACGCCACCTTAACAATAAAACAAATTAAAATTGCATCACTGCTGGATATTCCTCAGTCAATTGTAAGTGATATTATTGGAAAGTGGATGCGTTTAGGAACAACAGCAACTCAGCAATGAAGCAGAAGACCATATAAAATCCCTCTGTGTGGACAGGGACTGCTAAGGCACTTGGTATGTAAAAGATGCTCCATAGCTGAAGAGGTCCATCTTTCACTGGCATTAATGTAAACACTCAAGCTGTGAGGCAGGAACTCCATAATGCGTTTCAATGGCCGAGCAGCTGCATGCAAGCCTTACATGTCAAAGCCCAATGCCAAGCATTGGATGGAGTGGTGTACAGCACACCAACAGGGGATTGTGGAGCAGTGGAAACTTGTTCTGTGGAGTCACGGATCATGCTTCTCTGTTTGGTAGTCTGATGGGTTTGGCAGATGCAGAATGCTATCTGCCTGACTGCATTGTGCCAACTGTTCGGTGGAGGACGGATAATGGTATTGGGCTGTAGCCCCTTATCTCCAGCAAAGGCCAAATTTCATTGCTTGATATTTTGGACAATGCAATGCTTCCAACTTTGTGGCAACAGCTTGGGGAATGCCCTTTTCTATTACAGCATGGCTGTGCTCCAGTGCACAAAGTAAGAGAGAGAACTTGACCGACCCACACAGAGCCCCGACTCCACTGAGCATCTTTGGGATGAACTGGAACGACGATTGCAAGCCAGGCCTTCTGGTCAAACATCAGTGCCTGACGTCATAAATGCTCCACAGAATGAATGGGCATCAGTTCCCACAGAAACACTCCAAAAGCTTGTGGAAAGCCCTCAAGAAGAGCTGCAAAAGTGGGGCCAACTATACATGCTGGTGTAATGATCAGGTGGCCAAATACTTTTGTCCATAGAGTGCATGTCCCTTATTATGTGAACAATAATTACTTTAATGGAATTGCTGAACGAAGAAACACACTAGATTTCAACATTTTGAGGAAAAACAGATTCACAATTAGGATAGCATCATTATAAAGGCAGTGGTGTAAAATGGTTATACTGTTCTCATCAGTTTGAATGGCATTAATGCTAAGAGTTGTGCATAGTTGAAGTCATGACTGTTTTTGACTGACAGGTGGATGAGTTGTAGGCTAAAGGCCTGTCTTACCATCACCTGCTTGCCTTTGTCTAGGCTGACTCACAGTTAGGCTCAATCCCAATACAGCTCTTTCCCCTTTACATGTAGCCCTATCTATAGCATGCACATGTCTAGGGGTTGCATGTCCTGATTCTTGTTGAAATTTAGGAGTAGGGTGAATTTTTAATGTATACAGCCCTTCAAAGAGATTTTCCAGAGACACACTCAAGCCAGATGAGGTGGATTGTGCATCTGACGATGCTTTCTGGTCACCTCCCTGTGGAGGTCTTCTGGGCACGTGCAACTGGGAGGAGACCTCGGGGTAGACCTAGGACTCGATGAGGGGACTATATAGCTCATCTAGCCTGTGAACACCTCAGAATCCCCCAGGAAGAGTTGGAAAAGTCACTTAGGAGAGGGTTTGGGCTGACTTGCTTAGCCTGCTGCCACTGAAATCAGTGTCCAGGTTAGTGAAAAAAATGGATGGGTGGAGAAACATACTTTACAAACACTGTAGATTTATGATTTGTAAAATATCTAACTTATCTTGAATGTCCATGACATTTCCACCATGGCGACTGTATCTGGACCTATTTAGACCAGAAGCCAGAGAGTAACACTACATCAGTGTTTGGTATAATCTCTGTTAGTGTAGTCAGCTGTCAAAGCTGGAGCCAGGTCAAGTTGAATTTAAAAGTTTGGCCCAAACTTTGCTCTAAAACACAACTGTAGAAAAGTCAGTGATTAACAAAAGCCTATGGTGAATCATCCACTGTGTTTGAGTATATTTACCTTCATGCTATTATAATCGTACATGTCCCTTTTGTTCATCACATTTACCTGAGAAGAATACTCAACATAAAATTGCAGTTCAACTGAATCAACAGTAAATGAAGGGCACTTTAGATGTTTGTTTGTTTTTACATGGAATGACTACTTTAATCAAAGACGGGCCTTAGTCATACCACTTAAAATGAACATGAGGAATTTTGAAGCTTTGCAACATAATATTCACCAGCTTTTTCTCTATGATTTTAATTGGATGCTTTAGCACCATTTGTTTTCCATCTTGCTTTACTGACAGCTTTCAGACCATAACCATGCACATTCATACAGGTTGAATCATTTAAATAGTAATAATGGTCACCTGAGCCCAATAACAAAATGCATAAGGCACGGAGAGAAGAGATCTGCTCTCAGTGTCACATTTCTTATCTTTTTAAAATTTGATCTCTTCCTCAAAATAAAACACAACAGCACATCGCAAGATCATTTTTGTGCAGTACGTTCAGGACATTTTGCATTGGTTTTCAACTTTCCCGTGGCTGGGAGCATCTGCTGCAAGCCCAGAACATAATGTAAATGTAAATGAGAGCAGACAACATGACAGGAACCAGTTTAGACCAGCTCTGTCTTAATGGAGCTGGGTGGATGAATAAGGGTGGTTCGCATAAAAAAATTAATAAATGAAAAAGAAGAAAAATGAAGAGGATGAGAATGCTGAGAGGGACAACAATAGCACTAAGAAAAAAGGAGAAAATCCTAGAAAGATAGAGAATATGACCTGGAGGGAGAGCAAACCTGACCTCTTAACATATCTCTTTTGCTTTTGCTCTATCTTTTCTTCTATATTTCTCTCCTACATATCTCTCTCCTGCCTCTGCTCCCACTCACTCCTCTCTACTTTTGTATTCCCGGCTTGCTCGGCCCACTATTTCTCCCTCACACGCATTAACTGCAATTTATAAAAGGATGCTGAAGTTTTGTGCATCCTGGCATAAAAGATGGATGAATGGTTTGCTGCGTTTGTGTGATTGTGTTAGGAGTGTATCGAGGCTTGTGTATGCGTGTTTGTGTGAGATATGATGCAAACAGAACAAGCTGTCTCGTTGCTTTGCTCTGTTTCTGATGTTCTGTCCAAAAATGCGCACACAAACACACTTTCTATGTTGCGCTCTCTCATCTCTAGCTCGCTCAGCCTTGTTCAAATGGCTTTCATTGGCATCAAATACAAAGGTTCAGATTGCCGCAGCAAATCCAGCTCATGCAAACAACATGAGATTGTTATAGGAGGAAAAAAAAAACTGCTGTCAAATTTCACAGTGTGGCTCATGTCAAAAACGCTCAAGCTGACTTAATCCCATATTTGCACTTAAAAGACTGTTAAAAATTTAAACACAGGCTGATGATGTATAATGCCATCACCATATCATCAAAGTGTAACCAGCAAACCTTTCATCTGTACCACTCAACTTTGAGCAAATTTGTTAAAAGTGATTATTTTTGTTCTCGTTGCATGTTTCTGTTCAGTTTTTCTGTCAACTGAAACAGACCCCTGAGTGTTCTCTCTGCAGTCTCAAACATCAAGCTTCAAATCTGTCTGTGCAGAGTCAAGCTAGTTTAGGTTCCTTTTCAGTCTTAGTCGGGGGCAGACATGCATTTACTTGTGTTACTGTAGATGTTACTGTCATTTAGCAGACACTTTTATCCAAAGCAACATACATCAGACAGGTAGACAGGTGTTCCAGGAGTTAAGGACCTTGCCCAAGGGCCCAAACTGGAGATTCTAGAGATTCTGTACTGACTGGGATGTGGTGTAGCCCACTGAGCTATGCAGCACAGAAGAAGAGGCATGTATTTGTACTGTTTTTTTGTGGTCTTTGACAGTCTGTTGGAGTGGAGTAGCAAAGTCGCTTTAGAAATATTGACAAACTGTTTTTTTATTATTTTGAAACAACAGATCTATGGTATGTGTCAAGATAACTCCCGACTCTGGTGGGATTCAAACCCACAACTTTTGAATCACACCTCAAGTGCTTGACTAGAAGTCCAATGCACCACAGAGCCAGTTGACATTTAGCAATTTAACTTTTAAATCATACTAACACTACAGCAATGTTAGCCTATTATATCACTGCTGCCTCTTCTAAATGTGGCTTTCTCCTACCCCAGTATATTCAAGACATGTTTGCAAGTGACCCTACACCTCCCTAACACCACCGAGTCTACAAGATGACCTCATCAGCCATTTTGGAGCTGAAAAGTGAATCAAACTATTATTGGGATTTGATGTTGAACTTATTTTCTTTGTTCCACTTTTTAACCCTTTTAAACATGTTTTTTCTCACCCATTTTTGCTTCTATTATTCGCCATTTTTCATCAACTGTGCAATTGTCAACCATTTTGCCTCGTTTCCCATTTTTGTCAATTTCAACCTATTTTTTTGTCACGTTTTGACCCATATATATCATTTTTTCACACCCATTTTTGCCACTATTATCTTCTACTTTTCACATTTTTTTCACCCATTTTTCCACTTTTAACCATTTTTTGTTACTTGTTAAATCCCATTTCATAATTTTCACCTATATCTGCCCCTTTTGGCCCATATTTGCCAATTATAAATCCAACCTCCTCAAACTTTTCTACCGACTTTGCCACTTTTAGAGCCTTACCACCATCTTTTCTGCCCCCTTTTTGTCACATTCTGCCTATTGTTGCCTCTGTTAAATTCATTCTTGCAACTATTAAACTCTTTTCACCACTTCTTCTGTTAATTTTGCCACTTTAAACCCATTTTTTGTTACTTTTAAAGTCCCATGTCATCTTTTCCCTCCCATATTTGCCTCTTATAACACATTTTTGCCAATTTTAATACCATTTCACCACCACCTTCTGCCCTTTTTTCCACTTTTAACCATTTTTGATTACATTTAAAATCCAATTAAATCTTTTCCACCCATATCTGCCTCTTTTGACCGATATTTGCCAATTATAAATCCAACTTCCCCTTACTTTTCTACCCACTTGCCACATTTAAAGCCTTACCACCATCTTTTCTGCTCCCTTTTTTGTCACATTCTGCCTATTGTTGCCTCTGTTAAATTCATTCTTGCAACTATTAACCCCTTTTCACAACTTCTTCTGTAAATCTGCCACTTTTAATCCATTTTTGTTATTTTTAAAATCCCATTTCATCTTTCCCGCCCATATTTGCCACTCATTACCAATTTTTGCCCATTTTTGATCCAATTTCACTACCATTTTTGACCTTTTTTGTGCCAAATTTACCACTTTCTGCCTGCCATTGCCTCCATTGATCCATTCTTGCAACTATTAACACCTTTTCATCACATTTCCTGCCCATTTTGCAACTTAAAACACAATTCTGTTTTGAGAAAATGGGTGTACATTTTTAAGAAGGTTTTTTTTTACCACAGCATAAACCATTTTGAAAATATCACTTTGATAAGAGGAGTTATTATTCAGGTAAATAAAATGGACTATGATTTTTCTGACCTCCATAGGCCCCAAATTTGTCTGAGCCCCAGACAGCTTTCTTCTTTATCCCCCCTTATGGGTGGTCTTGTGCTTATGTCAAATAAATATTAACTCAGTCCCTAGTCTCTCCTGATTGAAATTTTCTGTAAACAGTCTCATACCAAATTTGTGTGAATACTCAGAATGTTTTTGAATTGATTTTGAACAAGGTGTTTCTTGATTTTGGGCTGCACGGCGGCACAGGGGTTAGCGCTGTTGCCTCACAGCCAGAAGGTTCCTGGTTCTTATCTAGGTTGGACGGGGCCTTTCTGTGTGGAGTTTGCATGGAATTTAACCTCTTGCCCTTTGCATTGACTCCAGTCCTGGATAAGCGGTGCAGATAATGGATGTGTTCCTTGAACCTTTGAGCTGCAAAAAGTATGGTTTAAGGTCATTTCCACATGATGTTACTCAGACCAACGCTGTGAAGTGAAGGATTTCTCATTTGGTAAATTGTCCTCCTCTGTCTTAATGTCAGTTCCTCTTTCAGGAGTGAAGACATAAAGAAATGACGGGATGCAGGGAGACACAACGATCAATAAAGAAAGATCTCAAACCTCCATATTTGGAGGGAAATCCATGCCTTGCCTTCGATTCAAATACAAATATATGAAACATTACTGCAGTCCCTGTTTTTAATCCTTCATTGCACATTTTGCATGATCTATTTATGGTTCCAATAACTTTAACATCAGAGGAGAAACCATTCTAAAACATCTAACACTAAACATATTTCACAGATAAAAATGCACAAAGCTTACAACACAATGTCTTGAATCTGCACATAAGTTTTATGTCTTTCCTGCAGTCATTTCCCTTTTTCTGAATCAAGCATGCTGTTGTTGATTCTCCCCAGAGAAGCAGTTACAAATCACTGGCTTGTGCAATTGTAGAAATGTGGTAAACGTCTGGCTCAGAGGGCAATGTAAAGACGGATAAACACAAAACACATTTACATTAAGAATAAAAAATCCATGCACAAACATGAAGTTATTACAGCCGCTGACGGATGAACCATAAAAACCAATACGTGCTCAAAGAGTTAATGAAAGGAGGTACGGGGAGAAAAGGGGGATGCAGGGAGAGCGTGGGAAAGTTTATTTGTGTGTGTGCGTGTAATCAGCTGACGTGTTTCAGGTAAGAGCTGTTGAGGTGCTCTTCAGATGCCAGCTGGATGAGGAGAGAAATGTGTGAAGTGCAGTTTTGTTGATATGCCCTCTTCCACGACTCTTCCTGCTCCTCTTGTGGCCCTTTTATCCGCTTTGCCACTTTCTCGTTCACCTTTTCACACTCACGGGTCAATCAAAACAAGAGCTTCAGTCCTTAGCATCGTTTTGTCAAATCCCACACAAGTAAATCTGTTAACCTGCTGAGTCAGAGTGATCAAAAATGAATCTTCTGGTGATAATGGGTGGCAATGCTCCGAAAATTCTGCAAATCTAATCAGCTGTGATGCCTTGGAAGCTTCAAGTGGTCACATTCCTCTCATTTGGAAAGACTTCTACCCAGCAACACCTTGTGTAACAAGCAGGAAGAAAACACTGATTATAAATCACGCTGTCACAATGATGATTCATAACATTTCTAGGTCAGTCCTGGGAATAAAGCTCCTCAAACACAATCTTTCAGCCTCTCTATAATTATGACACATCCTCAGCGGTGAGCTAATGTTACTGCTGAGAGAGGCTAACTGCAAGATGGCCTGCTTTTAATTCAATCATTTCACATTGTTCCAGTTAGCACTCCTGTATCTCATATATTTGACTTTAATTATCTCTAATATGCCTCTCTGTCCGTCTGTGATTCTCCTTTGATCCTCCATGAAGAATTTTATATTAAGAAAAATATAAACAGATCTCAGTCTGATTCAAGCCTCCTCCCATGTGTTTCTGTCTATTACACTGAGCTTTAATATAAGCTGGAGGCTGCAACAGACAGTCTTTTAGATTATGATTCATAAGCACTCCATTCTCTCGATGGGTGAAACTCATTATCATCAGTCTCTGGTTCTTTGTAATGATTATATATTGCATAAAGAGCGGACATTATCTGCCATACAGCTATAATATCACCACTGGGAGTCATAGCGTGTAAAGAAGTGTTGTTCAAAGACTGGTTCGGGACCAAAAGTGGACCTCAGTTTGACTTTTTTAATGCTTTAATGATCCCAGCCTGATGATCCAACTGTACTACATTGAGATAACCTCACTGAGCTCTCAGGATGATGATGTGAAACCTCGCAATTATTCAGTTTTGGTCCCTGTGATGAAAAAAATGCCAGTATGTTTTAATGAGCATGGGTCCCATGGAGAAAGAAACTAAATTTCTCATTTAGGTCCAGGGCTGAAAAAGCTTCAGGGATCCCCGGACTGCACAGTTAAAAGCCATTATAATCATTATTTAGCTCTTCATTGTGATAACGTTGAACAGACAGTGTAGTGGTAATATTACAAAAGGGACAGATACATTTGAAAGTCTTTAAATACATGTGCAAGAACCTCAAGTGATAACTATAATGCTACAAAAGCATCCTGGTAAAAATCTAGGATCCTGGTAAAAAATGCAGAATAATCTAGACCCAATGTGCTCAACAGTGCCTACAGCAATTATTTATCCACTTGGACGTTTAACCCTCTGACTGATTGTATACATAAATCATGGTCAATATAGTTTGGCATTTATAACAATGTATTTGGCCTTTATGTCTCAATCAGGCTTGCACATTAGGACACTGCAATTTTACTCCATTCTTCTTCTGCTCACGCTCTGTGTGGTCATTCCAGAACATTCACCTTGTTGTCATTAAACCATTTCTTCATTTTCTTCCAGACTAAATAAGATTGTCCTCTACATTCCTTTTACCTTCTACCTTTACAAGCCTTCCAGGGCTGGCTGCCCAGAAGCATTCCCACAACATGATGCTTCAACCACTGTGAAGCACAGTGGGGATAGTGTGTTTGTGGTGATGTGCAGTGTTTGGCAGAAGTGAAAAGTAACTAATTACATTTACTCAAGTTACTGTAATTGAGTAGCTTTTTTTTTCAGTACTTCTCAATATTACTACTTTTACTTAAGGACATTTTGATGGAAGTATTGTACTTCACTACATTTTAAAAAGCATTGAGTACTGAGTACAAACACTAAAAGCTTAAACAAATGAAACATAAAGTAGCTACTCAGTACTTTAAGTACATTTTAAATGACTTTCCTTTTTTACTTTTACTTGAGTAGATTTATAGAAAACCACTTTTACTTGTACTTCAGTATGTTTGATCAAAAGTAACTTTACTTTTACTTGAGTACAATAGTCTAGTACTTTTTCCACCTGTAGTTTGGTGTCCACCAAACATAGTGTCTTGTCTGATGGCCAAAAAGCACCATTTTGGTTTCATCAGACCAAAGAATTTTCTTCCACTTGACCATGGAGTCTCCCACATGCCTTTTGATGAACTCTAGTCCAGGTTTAATGAGTTCTCTTCAACAGAGGCTTTCTCTTTGCTACTCTCCCATAAAGCTTTGACTGGTGAAGAACCCAGCTAATAGCTAATAGTTGTTGTATGTAGAGTCTCTCCCATCTCAGCTGCTGAAGCTTGTAACTCCTTCAGAGTAGTCATAGGTGTCTTGGTGGCCTCTCTCACCTAGTCTCCTTCTTGCACGGTCACTCAGTTTGTGAGAACAGCCTGATCTAGGCAGATTTACACAAGTGCCATATTCCTTCCATTTCTTGATGGTGGATTTAACTAAACTCTGGGGGATGTTCAGTGCCTTGGCAACATTTTTGCATCCATGCCCTGACTTATACTTTTCAATAAAATGTATCTGAGTTGCTTGGAGTGTTCTGTTGTTTTCATGGTGTAATGGTAGCCAGGAATACTGATTAACTAGTGACTGGACTTTCCAGACACAGGTGTCTTTATATGACAGTCACTTTAGACACATTCACTGCACTCAGGTGATTCTCATTTCACTTACTGTGGGATTACTAGCACCATTTGGCTGGACCTTTGGCTGGGCTATTTATGCAATCACTTATTTTGCCGTACGTCTTTATTTGCCATTACTTTGTAGCAATCTGTTTTCACTTTGAAATTAAAGAGTGTTTTACATAGTTTTTTTTTTGATGTAAAAACAGCCAAATTATAATTACCATGATTGATTAATAAAATCAATAAAGGGTAAAACATCCAAAGGGATGAATTCTTCTTATAGGCTCTGTAGAAGTTAGAATAGGATGGAAGTGTGTAACTTGGCAACACTCAGTTCTGGACAGACATTCTTGTTAACATACATGATCAAACGAGGTGTAGCTACGAGCATTTTTGTCTGCACATTTTATAAATTTGACCCTAAAAGTCCATCATTGCTGAATTTAACATAGGTGATAATTTTGCCATTATTTATGTCCAGCTGGTGCACTCAGCCCCTGATGTCATTGCAAAACTTTTCACATTTTTAGCCGATGCTGTGGCTGAAAGGTTTTTTTTTTAGCCCTTGAGGGGCCCCAAGCATTTTTCCTGTTGACAAGCTGTGCCTCTGGTTGTTGTTGTTGTTATTGCTCTGTCTGTTTCAGTCTCTTTTCTTCTGTCTCTCCCTCTGTCTCAACTCCAAGCAAAACGCAGTCACAGGCTTTTTAATACCAGTCTCGTTCTGCTCAAGGTTTCTGCCCATTTAAAGAATATTTTCTTGCCACTCTGACTTTGCAAAATCTGGTCTTGGTTAGTATTTTGATTATGATGGGTTACTGTTGGGTCTGTGTTAACAATATAATTACAAAAGTACAATTTAAATATCCTTTTATATAAGGATTCTAAAGGTAAGATTTGTTAAACATAACATGAATGTGAAAGATTGATTGATTGATGTGTCCCTCATAACTTAGTGTACAGCCATTCTGGAGCAATCTGGAGCAATTTTTACCCCTAGGATTTATAAAGTTTTAAATGTCAGAAATGGCATAAGGAAAAACTGATTAGATTTTTCGACTGATCCAGATCACCGCCTGGATCCAGGAATTTTTTAAAGGATTCTGTACTATTGGGAGATAGGGCTAATGGCGGAGGTTTGTGCTGTTACCACTTTACACCAGGAGATGGCGAACATGAGTAACTTCAATCCCAGCAGCAGTTTTTGTGTGTGTTTCTATTCAAAGTTTTGGAGTTTATAGAGTTTGAAAGATGCACGCCCAGTCGAGGAGATGAGTCGGAGCGTAACAGACAGAAAGACAGTGAACTGTAGCGACAATACTCACAGTGCTGGGAGGAATAGAGGATTATTCACCCTCTGCCATGACTTCCAGTCGTCCGGTGAGACCATGGGTGAGATTGTCAGTGCATCTGTTGGCACCCGTAACGATTATTATATTATTAAAGGATTCTTCACTATTGGGAGATAGGGCTAATGGTGGAGGTCTCCACTCTCCGAGTGCTTTTCTAGTTTTGTTATGTTATGTTGCTGTGTTACATTGTTATGTTATTTTGTTATGTTATGTTGCTATGTTATGTGATGTGATGTTAGGATGTTATGCTATGTTACGTTGTTATGTTATGTTGTTTTGTTATGCTGTGCTATGCTATTTTAATCTATGTTAGGTCATTGTTGCTTGAGTCAGAATTGATCATTCTTAGTTTACTTTGTCTAAAATTTAAGGTTTCTCCGTGGAATTTTGAGATGCTTTAAAATGTTTCAACATACAAACATTTGGATGAACGTTGTGTTTTTTGCCCATTTTTCTCTTCAACTTATGAAATCACATGGAGAAACTGTCCAAGAAGCCAATTTCTCTGTGTAAGACACAAGCTCCTTTAAAAGGGGCAACACAGACTGAATTCTCTAGTAGCTAATGCCTTTACTATTGCCACAAATCTTAGACAACCAAACTTCAAAAATACTGAAATATCCATTTAAGGTTTAGAAACAAAGGTTTAAGTCTAAACTGCTAGGAAAATTTGTTTTGATGCAATGACAACCCACAAGCTATTTCAGCTGCAATGCAGGTATTACTGCAAGAAATGCAATACAATGTTACTCTCTCAAGACCCACAACATTGATGTGCCTGAATTCAACCGGCTTCATGGTCGGGTTGCCAGAAAAAGGCCACTACTGTGCCAGTTCCACAAAACAGAACTCTTTCAACATGCCAGTCAGCACTTAGACAAGCCAGAGAACTTCTGAAACAAAGCCAGTCAGAGTGATGAGACCAAAATTGAGCTTTATGGTCACAACCATTAACACTCTGTTTGGAGAGGAGTCAACAAGGCCTTCTATCCCTGCTGTAAGGCATGGAGGTGTGTTATGTTATACTGATATACAAAGTAACCATTCCTATGTTATACCATACTGTGCAAAACTTTTAGGCACGTTTGATTCAAAAACTGAGGCTGAAAAAGGCGAAGATGTGGTGAGTAAGCTGCCTGAGGGCACCAACAGGAAAAAAAGGATTGGCACAATCCCTAGTGTGCTCTGGATGTCCTTGCATATTACCAGGGGTGGGAAAATAATAAAGGGAGGTGGATGTAGCAAGTAAGCAGGGCGTAAGGTTCTGTTCAGGTGGGTGGTACACTCCTGATCAAAATTTTATGACCGGTTGAAAAATTGCAAGAATTTACATTTTGCAATGTTGGATCTTAAGAAGGTTCTAAGTAGAGCTTAAAAATGCAAAAAGAAGAAACAGAAGTGAGACAAAAAAAAAAAAAAAAAAAAAAAAAAAAATGAGTAAGCAGTTTATTGAAAACAACAATTAAAGTGAAACAATCTGCTTTTTTGCCTTTGCCATTAGGAGGTCATGACAGTGTGAATACCTGACAGAAAATGACATTGACTCCACATTTTTGTGCTGATTTTGGCTTTTAAAGGCTGTGGTCTTAAACTTTTGATCAGCTGATGAACAGCCTATTTCAGTTTAATAGTTGTTTTCAGTAAATTGCTCACTCTTTTTTTTTCTCACTCCCATTTCTTCTTTTTGCATTTTGAAGCTCCACTTAGAACCTTCTTAAGATCCAACAGTGCAAAATGTAAATCTTTGCAATTTTTCAGCTGGTCTTAAAATTTTGATCAGAGGTGTATGGTTGCCACAAGCCTTGTTCTAAGGGCCTGAAAATTGCAGGCAGTGTACCGGTGTATTGCCAGGAGTGAAAAGGCTCAGACAAAAACAATGCTGTCAAACTTGACATTGGGTTTTTGTAAATCAGGCTCGGGTTAAATCCTTAGCATCCCGCATTCCTAAAACTTATGATCTCTAATTGAGATTTTACATTGTCTCAAATATTTCCAAAAGTTTTCAAAGACCATGAAAATGTTGGGGGCAGGGAGGAGTAGTAGCTTTTCTTGGGTACATGTAGGGGTGGCTTCAAGGAAAAATGGTTGAGAAGCATTGCTCTAAACAACATAATTTAAAAAATACCAAAATATCCCTTTAACTTCCCTTTTACTGCACACTGTTTCTTAATAGTTCTACAAAGTTCACTGTACTCTCTAAAAACTTTACCTACCTTTTATTACCTTGTGTATTCTATTTCCAGTATTATTTGTACTTTCTTCCTCTCTACTCTGTCCTTGTGTGGCTCCTACGCCCCAATTTTCCCTCTGGGGATCAATAAAGGATTGTCTTGTCTTAGGGGGCCTTAGTTTTACTCTCTCTGACTCACATCCTCCAGCAGACGTTTTGAGATATTTCCCTCACAAAAGATCACATTACTAAGGCTTATTGTAACTCATTCAAATGTTTTTCTCGTTACCATAGAAACTTCCAGTGACCTCATGGAAGGAACTTCAGAACAATGTTTTTTTTTTTTTTTTTTTAATAGCTCAGCCTTTCCTCTGCAGCAGCAGCTTTGGCCTCAGCAGACCCACTTTAGGCAAAAGTGTTGTGAAAACAACTGTGTAAGAGAATAGGCTGTGTGGTTTGACCTCTTCACCGACCTCTACATCATTGATAAATACAACACACTGACTTACCCTGGGGACTCCTCAGATACTCACACACACATTTGGATACACACCGCATCCCGGTTTTAATTCTAACTGCCACAACACATGAAGAAGCACACAAGCGCGTAAGAGCCGTTTCCCACGTGTACATGCATGCACAAACTCACAATAAACACCACACTAATGTTAATTGCGGCAGCACATGCTTGGCTGAGCGTGTAAATCAGTTGAATTATTGATGAGCGTTTTATTATGAGGCTAAATACTAAGGAATGGATGAGGTATGAGCTTGGGCCTCCATGATAATTAAAGGCTTGTGTCACAGGAAGGTAACACTGTTTTAGAGGCTGCTTAGAAATATGTCAGCCATCCTCGACTGCAGAGACATTAATCACTTTTGTCATTAAAATCATTGTTTTACTGCCATGTGGTCAATATAAGGTTAACTTTATTTGTTTTCCCATTAGCTGCCTAAGAGGTGAAAACAATAATTTTTCTGAGGCCCACATAAAAACACTGACTCTGGACTTCCTTTTTCAATCAGCTAATCAAACCTGTAAACACTGAGCTTCAGCAGCTCAATACATGAATTAAAGAGACCTTTAAAATGTGTCTTTTTGAATAACACCACATTTGTTCTAGCACGAATGTTTCATCAATTGTGAAGATATAATAGAAAGGAAGGTGAAGTAATATGTCAATACCTCCACACCGCCACCTGAGAGGTTCTTTTAAAGGTCTGAAGGCCAAAATAAACCATATAAATACACTCCTGCTGGGCAAGGCTGCCGTCATAAAAGACGGTCTGATGTAGATATTATCTAGAGACCTTCTCTGACAAAGGCTGTGGTGATATTTATCTTAAATGAGAAGTTGTAGAATCAGTAGTTGCTCTGACTCTGTGTCACTTTTACTTCTGTTCAAATGATTTGTACTGCTGTGCTCATAACTTTTCACACCCTGGTGGAATATTTCAAAATTTGGCTAGGTTTTGGAAAATATGTCTGATCATATCATATGTGTTTTATTTGGAGCTAGTGGTCAAGTAAAGCAATGTATTATCACACATTTGTGCGATCTTTTAACATAGATATCTGGTGCTGGTTTAGCTCAGTGTGTAGCTCAGGAACCCATATACAGAGGTTATAGTTCTCGATACACTGGTCGCAGGATCGATGCCTGGTACTGTTTGATGTGTCCTTTCTCACTCTCTCTCCCCTAATTTCCTGCCTCTCTTCCACTTATCCAGGAGGAGGGGGGGCTAGGGGGCTGGGAACATATCCCAGCTGTCATTGTGCGAAAGGCGGGGTACACCCTGGACTGGTCGCCAGTCAATTGCAGGGCTGACATATAGAGCGTACAACGTGACACGCTCACATTCACACCTACAGCCAATTTAGAGTCACCAGTTAACCTGATGAGCATGTCTTTGGAGGTGGGAGGGAACTGGAGTACTTGGAGAGAACCCATGCATGCACGTGAACATGCAAACCCCGCACAGAAAGGTCCTGATCAGAAGCGATCCAGGAACCTTCTTGCTGTTCTTTCTGTCCTATCTAAATAAAGGATAAAAAAGCCCCCCCCATATCTCTAAATTCTTTCAAATGACCTGCTCACAGAGTCAGCTGGGCCCCTCAAAAACCAGAGAACAGGCCCTCTCCATGTTGTTATTTGTTGATTGTATCATCATTAGTGCTGGATCATTAGCATTGTTGCTGGCATTCAAGGCTAACAGTTACTTCATGTTGGAGCTAAAAAGTGTGTCAAGCTTTTATTGGATTCTGATGTTGAAATTCTAAATTCCCTGAACCAATTAAAACACATTTTTGCTATGCCTAACCCATTTTTGGTCCTTAAAAAAAACATTTCACTACCTTTTCTGCCCATTCTTGTCACTTTAAACCAATTCCTTTACTTTTTTGCCCATTTTTTTTTACCCCCTTTACTCCATTTTTACCCATTCTTGTCACTTTTAACCAATTTCTTTATTATTCTGCCCATTTTTTTACCCCATTTACTCCAATTTTACCCATTCTTGTCACTTTAAACCAATTTCTTTATTTTTCTGCCCATTTTTTTACCCCCTTTACTCCATTTTTGCCACTTTCTGCCTTTTTTCTTGCCTTTTTAAACCCTGGTTTGCCTCCTCTCTCCCATTTTGTCACTTTTTTAGAACTAGTTATCTTTTCTGCACATTTGGCTGCTTTTAAGCCATTTAGC
Source organism: Cheilinus undulatus (assembly GCF_018320785.1). Lineage (NCBI taxonomy): Eukaryota > Metazoa > Chordata > Actinopteri > Labriformes > Labridae > Cheilinus > Cheilinus undulatus. The sequence continues at coordinate 18,385,832 of NC_054865.1, forward strand.
CTACACTTTTCTGTCTGTTTTGCCACTGTTAACCCATTTTTGTCCCTTTTGCCTCTGTTAAGCCATTTATACCACTATCAACCCCTTCACCTATTTTAATGCCCATTTTTACCTATTTTAACTACATTTTTCTTTTTAAACCATTCATTTTTGCCACTTTCACCTCATTATGATATTATTTTAATAAATGTGGTTTCCATTTAGAAGAAGGTTACACACTACTGCATAACTAAATCAAATAAATACTTGTTGCTATGATGAGAGTGGTTCATATTCAGGTCAGATGAAAAGTGCACTATGGCTTCTGTTAGGCATGGAGGTGGATGTCTAAAATTTTGGGGTGTGCGAGCCTCAACCGGATAGAGAGTTTAGTCAGAATTCATGGCAAGATGAATGCAGCATCTTATCAGAAAATACTAATGCGAAATTTGCTCTTATCAGCCTGAAAGCTGTGTGTTTCATCACTTTGACTCTTTCAAAAAAGACAGTGATCCAAAGCTTCAGGCCTGTCAATTGGGACAGCAGAAAAATCTAAAGGTCTAGGAAATCAATCACAGTCTCCGGACCTCAGTTTATGAAATCTTATGAAATCGAAGAAATAATCTGTTTCTGGACTGTTTGGTTTGGTTAGGATATGGGACAAAACTTAAACAAAATTGTGATGGTTAAAGAATCATGGGAGGTACTTATATCAAAGAAATGTTAGGATGCCTACCACAAAATCTCTGGCTTTTTTGTGTGTCTGTTTGCATTTATGATTCCCATCTTGTTTTCTAATAAATACAGAAAAAGTTCCAAGCTGAATTAAATCCCTAACCCTGAACTATAATCCTTCTAGTGAAAATCAAGGTGACACTATGTGGTTCCATGCCCCTTTAATGGTAAATAAAAGAATATGACCCCAAAAGCGTATGTATATTGAAATAGAATTAAAGGTGAGGATATGGTAAGGTTGTTAGATTCTGACCTCTTTTAGAGGCAAGACACGACTGGCTTCAGAATACAGTATATAAGTAAAGGTGATACCACCATCTTATAATTCTAACAGGACACCTATAATAATCATAAATATCAAATAACTAAGCAAATTTTAGCAGTGATGAGGCTCAAATTGAAAATGAAAACTGATTTATTCAGTTTGAATATAATAAAACTATTAGAGCAGTGTTGAACTGCCTGAAACTCACATACATTTCTCTAGTTATGCCACTTATTTTCCTTTGTGATTCCACCAGAAAACGTAAGAAACATCACAAGTATTATACATCTGAATTAAATGAAGCAGAAATAAGGCTCACAATAAAAATAAAAAACTGACATCAACAACATAAGTATAATAAAACTGTTATAAGGTGGTAAGGCTGACCAAAAATCACACCACACTATTCATACATTGAAAATTAGTCAGATTTACCACTGTAAAAATTTACCACATCCAACTACACTATAGAGTACTTTTCTCTAAATTATAAAATGGAATTTGTCAAGAAAATACCGAAACACAGCACAACTATTCACCTGTATAATGTGTGGTTTTCATCAGCTTGTTATGATTTTAGAGCCATTTGTTCGGGACCAAAATTTTACGAGTACTGGAGGAGACAGGACGTTCGAGGCGCTCTGGGCCACTGCTGGTTGGTCGGATGATGTGACAACACTTTCCGTGACATTGACTGATCTCCACGGATTGGCTGAGAAACATCGCTCTGGTTCTACTGTATCACAAAGAGCTGGGAGGAGGCAATAAAGAAAATCAACTGAAGTGACCAGATGTGGCTCCTTGGCCCACAAAGGTTGAAAAATAAACCACAAAGGAGAAATCATTTGGATTTGTGTAATATTCTCACGGCCCAAGGAGAGCAATAATGGCTGTTTGCCAGAAAAAAAAAAGAAGTTAAACTCTTTAATTTTGTGTCAATATATAATATTTTCTTCATTCATCCTTCAAACCAACCATTCACTATCCACTGTGGCCTTGAAATAACTGGATGGCTTCCAACGGACTGTAAACCTACTGTCTGAAGTCATTGAAAGAAGATGGGTGTTTGTTTTGGTTTGTTTGCTTGTTTACTTGTTTTTTGGAGGTGAATTGGGTTTGACAATGACAAATGTGCTCATCTATCCTGAAATAAAAACATATTTACTTTTGTGTAGCTTGGGTGGATAATAGAAATATACACCAACCACAATCAGCATAAGTTACTGGTGTTTAGACTGATTGGCAAATCTTACAAACTGCGTCAGAGCATTTTAAATCAAACATGGTGCCCATACTAAACCCCAGAGTCCAAATTAATGTCATAATGAGTTGCAACATAATGTTATCATTTGCTTGAAACTGTCCTTGTGTTTTGCATACATTTTTAATAGTGCAATAATTGGCCTTCATACTGCAGCACACAAGCCACTTGTTTTCTATTGGAAGGACGTTTTGGAAAAGCCTTCTCCATACAGTATGTGAAAATTACTGATGAATCACAAGTAAAGAGCTGAGCACATGGAAAAGTACAGGAAGGAGACAGAAAAATTGGAGACACTTAAAAAAATACATCCTGTATGCTTGTCCTCATTAATGTTTACTAGTGGATTGCACCACCTCTCCTCTAGCTCAGATAAGTTTTGGAGTGGGACTGTCAAAATCTGAGAGTTCAGTGTTGGCACCCTCACTCTGGATTCTTCTCCCTCTAAAGGGAGTTTGTGAGATGTAGTAAGTCCAGCTCTCAGTCTTTGCACATAAAAAATCTCAACACAAACTCAAAAGTTTCCATTTTGCTTCTTTGGATTTTTTTTTTTTTTTTACAAAGTACTAGTACGAGAAAAAGCTGAGATAGAAAATACAAGATGTAACAGCCACAGTCTGCAGGAAATGTGTGAGCTTATAAGTCTACTGTGTCTGTGGTCACATAATCATCCTGACACCAACACAGGGAGGTTCACTGTGTGTGACAAAAACAAGCTTGAAATGTCTTCAGTTAATTTTAAGAAACCCTCATGACAGTGTTATTTCGTGCTAATGGTCATGTACTGTTTCTAAACTCATCAGTATCAAATGAGGGCAGGAATACCAGAGTCTCAGAAAAGATACAGACAGCTTGCATCATACCCTATAGGCTGACATCACTACTTTATCCTGTGCAAACAACAACAGAAAAAAATAAAATAGATATAGAAATTTCAATATGCAAGGACAGATGGTATACATGGACTAGCAGAGCCAATCTCCCCCAACAATACGATAAAGATGAACATAATTCTTTCAAATACTTTGAAGATTGTTTTAAATGTTGGTGGAAACAGAGTAGCAGGTGGACCAAATAGGTCCAACAAAAAACTTTAAATGGGCTGACCCCTACATATAGACCAACTCACTTATAAAGTGCGAATGAGTGACAGGTGTTAAGCCCGTCTTCTTTTTTGCCCCTTTTTTGCCATTTTTTTTCCCACTTTTAGCTCATTTGCGCTGCATTTTGCATTTGGATTATATGTAGCATCAAGCTAACTAAGATGCAGCTCCTTATGTGAAAAATTGCTAGCTGCAAGTTGGATATATTCATCACTGTTTTCACAAACACTTTAATTGACTCATAAAAGTCATATCTAGATTAAAATATTGCACACATTGAGCCGATTGCTCTTTCGACATGCCTAAAGGATGTTGTTTTAAACATGGTGTTTCTTTGCATCAAAGGTTTGCCTGTATTGAACTGGATGGTCAAAGCTCTTGTGATGATCCTCTGGTTTATATTGATTTTGACACCCCCTGTGGGAAAAGCTGAACATCTTTGCTCTTTGTTTATCTTGACCTGCATACAATATGTGTGGGCAGTGTGTTTTAAACAGTCAAATACATCAAGTTACTTTGCAGTAGAAAATGAAAAGAGCCTGTTTGTGCAAAATGTCCCAACTTATTTTGTCTTGTGCAGTGGGTTCAGAGATTGAAAATAAAAGTAAAGAAACAGTCATTCCTCAGGCAGTATTTTGACAGCATAAAGCTCATTGTATAAAGTGGTGCAGTGTATTTCATGGTGTGTCTGTCTACATTTTTCTATACATGGTGTTTTGGTTGTAACATTACTCAAACCAATCAGAGCGTCATTTCTTATTCCCTTTGAGAGCATTGTGTGCCTGCAGGTTGGTGCGTTTTTATTTAAGGAGCAGATTTTAGTTCATATTCTTTAATGGATCAAACTCCAGACAGCTCCTTAAACTTCTCTCTTTTCTTTGTGCCACTGGACATAAAGAGCAGGCACAGGACACTTTATGAAATATCAATAACTTATATATATCACTAAAGCACCCTCAAATCATCTGACATGATTGAAAAATACACTTTTAACACCAGTGTTGGGGCTAACGCATTACAAAGTAATCTGTTAGAGTACTCAGAATACTTTTTTGAGTAACGAGTAACGTAACACGTTAGTTTTACAATTCAAGTAATCCCGTTATTAGTTACATTTTCATAAAGGTAATCCGTTACTGAAAGAAAAATTCAAAATTTCCTCTCTCTTCTGTGGCTTCAAAAAATAAAGAAAGAAAAAAAGACGCTCCTTGAAGCATCTGCTATGTTTGTCCTTCTCTCTTCCTGTAGTCACGTTGGCACATGCCAGCGGAAGGTTAACATTCTGTGCCATTACACGCGCATTGTTAGCTTGTTGAGCCAGCAAGATGACAGAAAGGACAGCAGGACTCTGTGGAATTATCCCCATTATGATGGATTTTTGGATGAAAGGGACAAGAACAGCATCCTGGTGAAACGTAAGTTTAAAAGCTCCTTTTGCTTTCATTGAATCAGATGTGCAGCTGTTCCAATTACGCGCTATTACGCACAGCGTTTGAGTGATTCTGTCTGCCTCTGCTCAACTTGTTGTCAGATTGTGAGCATGTTTAAAAGATATAAAGGTTTTCCTGTCTGTTAGTGGTGTTCTCAGGCTGCAGAGATACAGATTATGGGCTGTAAATTACGCTGTACATTGGCATTACAGTCTGCACATTAAATGCAGACGTGTGGTCGTTATCTGTCATTTTTACAACTGCCGAGTGGATCGAGTGGCTAAAGAGTTTTAATATTTAGTAATGCAAAAGTACTCTAACGCGTTAGTTTTAGAAGTAGGTAACGCAGTAACGTAACAATTTACTTTTCTCAGTATGTAATACATAGACTCATTCATTATTCAAATCTCCAGACAGCATACAACAGGCATGCACAGGGTCTAGGTTGTTTCATCTTCTGTGAGCTCAACTTCGAATACAAGTTGGATGTAAAAATGTATTTACTTATCTCTGCTTAAATTCTTGTCTCCATTATGTAATGCATGCATAATGGACACTGGATAGTCAGTATCACAGCCTGTGGGATAATATCGGTTACACTCACATGTGAGTGACAGTTACAGAGTGCACTGATCCAGATCTGTTGCATGAGAACATGTGTGTGTGTTTCTGTGTTTGTTAGAAAGAATGCACATTGGAGTGAGCATGCTCAAAAGAGAGTTTGGAAACAAACAGAAACAAAAGCATGCCATCTCTCAAAAAAAGAAACAATAGTTAAGACCAGACAGAGGGCTCAAGGGGTCAAGCATTTGAAGAAAGCCTATGCAATGCAGGTAAACTGGCTTCTTCCTGACTTGTAAAATAGAAAGTGCCAGGTCAGGACCAGACAGAGTCCAGAATTAGTTCAATTAAAGGTAGCACCAGCCTTCAGCGGAAAACAAAGTTGTGGGGTCACGATGGCTTGAACCACATAAAAAGTAAGTCACCAGAAAAAAATGTTAGGGAAATACTGGTTTAAGGTGTATATATTTTCAAGATAGGAACCCTAGAGTTTGCACCAAGGACTCCTTACTCCTTGGCTTCATAAGTACCAGATCTGCTTGGGGAGTCAAATCTGCTCAGGGTCCTGCATCTGCTGGTGATGTTACACATCATGATTGACTGTGTTTTGGTATGATGACATGTATGATAACATGACAAACAGTGATTGACTGTACACCACAGATTTAAGGGAAATAGTTTTCACAGCATTAGAATTACCAAGGGATCTCTGGGACTTTGTAATAGTCACAGATGATGTCTGTGTTTTTATTGCAAATTACCCACCATATATCAGCTTACTCAGAGGTACACAGGTTATACCAATCCTGTGTAAATCAGCATCTCAGTAGTTTGGGGTTGGTCATATTTTTATGGTCTGAGCGACTTTTTCTGTATCTTTTTCTGATCAAAAAATAATAGAGGCTGCAGAGGAAGTTATAAAAGAAGTTTTGATACACATAAACTAAAAAGTAATGCTCCTCTTTCAGTCCATTTAAGTCTATATTTACAAATAACTTTATTTAGCTTAATCTATTAATTTAAACTTTTCTATCCAAACACACATTTGCATTTCTGCTCTCTTAATAAGTGTCTGATCTGCCTCCCACAGCTTCTCTATAGATGTGCCTGTTGTGTAACGCAACAATCCAAAAAGTCTTATAGTGCAGAATAACATTGTGAGCAATGGCTGCACAAAACTGTTAAAATCATGACAGAAGAGTTCATATTTATCATTTGACCATATCTCACTTCACTCGTTCATTAACAGGAAGGATGTTACAGTGCTTGTCTTTCTCTCTTTCTCTTCCTCTCTGTGTGATCATGTGCAGATACACACAGGTGACAGGCACAACCTCAATACAGGAGTGAGCAGTGCCCATTCACTAGTTTATTCATCACAGACGCCTTGCAACAGATCATAAAATGTTTGACAAAGCATAATTTTGAAAAAAAAAAAAAAAAAAAATTAAAAAAGCACTTATTGTCAGTTGTAAAATCTGGTGAACAGTATCGGTTCAGTTATGTTCAGAGTATGTTTTGGATGCATGTGCACTACATCGCCTTTTTTGCATGGAGTTTGAGCGCAAGACTGAAAAGTGTGTTATTCATTGCTGCTCCATGTTTTCCTTCAGGATTTGAGTAGATTACAGACTTTGCTTGACTCGTGTAATGTACACAAAGAACACTGGTGCCTGGGGATAATTCACAAATTATCAGAGGTCCCCAGGTAATTCTAGTCTGGTGTGAAAATTCCTTGTACATATAAGCATTGCTGGCCAAAAAACATATTTTCAAATAAATGGAACTTCGCCTTTTGGCTCAGCTTCCTTTTCTCCACATTGCTCAGGCACAGCACCCACAGTACTGCTGACACTGCATCAATCCACCTGTCAATTTCACACGTGAACGAGACCCCAAGATACTTGAACTCCTTCACCTGAGAAAGAGACTCACTTCCCACCTGAAGGGAGAACTCTTCCATTTTCTGGCAGAGAACCCTAGCCTTGGACTTGGAGGTGCTGAATCATCATCCAAACCCATTCGCACTCAGTGCTTGTTGGAGGTGCGCAGCTGAGGAAGACAACAGAACCCCATCATCTGCAAAAAGCAGAGATGCAAATCTAAGGTCCCCAAAACAGAACCCCTCCCCTCCTGGCTGCACCTTGAGATCCTGTCCATGAAAATCACAAACAGAATCGGAGAGAAGGGACCCCCCCTGGCGGGGGCCAACACACACCATGAATGCGTCCGACTTTGTACTAAGAATGCGGACACAACGTGGCCCTGGGACCCCCATATATTCTTGCAGTACCCCCCACATGACCCCCAAAGGGACACGATCGTAAGCCTTCTAATAAAAAGAGCTGGTCCACTGTCCCACAGCCAGGATGGAATACGCATTGTTCCTCCAGAATCTGAGGTTTGAGCACTCTAGAGTATATTTTTCCAGGGAGTTGTGAGATATCCTGATAATTCGAGCACATCCTCTGGTCCCCCCTTTTAAAAATGGGGACCACCACCCTAGTCTGCCTCTCCACAGGCACTGTCCCAGACCTCCACTGAAAAGGTGTACCAGGTTCATATTGGTTTCATTTATAATTTCACAGCACTTGTTTCCTAGTATCAGCTATATTAGCCTGCTAGCAATCCTCAACTGATTACAATCTGCAAGTGACCACAATGCAAACCACACAAATACTTTACATGGAGGTTATATCAGCAAGAAAATATAAATAAACATACAGTCATGTGCATAACTTTCAGGCATATAGGGCAACAAGGATTCATTACGGGGCTGGAGAGGGGTAGCTAGAGTTGGGCCTGATACATGTAGACACACGTGTGTCACTTGGCAGCCAAGGTCAAGATTGACAACATCTATTTTGTCCGGGCCTTTTCACACCTGATGATATGCCCAGAGCTTGCTGATGGTTTTCTGGGCGAATGCAAGGACATTCAGAACACTACTGGGGTTGCGTCATTCCACTTTCTCACCCAATGTTGCCCTCAGGCGGGTTACTTGCCACATCTACAGCTTAATTCAACCTTAGTTTTTGGCCCAAGCATGCCTAAAAATTCTATGCAGTACTCTATAGCAAAGTTTTAACAAATATTTTTCAAGGTTTTGCATACATCCCCTTTAAGCTCATCAATGAAAATGCCAATCTCATCATAGATCATCATATCAACATACAGCCTATCCTATTGCGTAATGTCACTAGCAGACAGGATCCTGAGCAGAACTGATACTCAAGCAGATATGGTACCTACACCAGGTCTATGATAGGGCCCTTTACATCTATGGTCTTGCTTACTATTTTTTAGTTCATAAAGATGCATCAATATTTAATAAGGTGTGTTTCATAACTATTGAAAAACTCCTCAAAAAAGCTTGAAACCTGGCTGTAATTCAAATATATAAAGTCTTAGCTTCTATAAATAATCAGTTTTTCCTTTGTAAGCAGAAATACCATCTATTTATAGAACCGCTTTCATATAGACCCCTGACTCTCCGTAGGAAAGAAGAAACAGACAGAAAGAACAGACAGGGTGAGCGTGCTACTAAGTCTCATCTCCTGGAAGGGCAACCCCTGTGAAAAATAGATGAAATCACTGCTCCTGCCACATCAAAGATGGATGCAGGCTGTGTGTCCTTGTGTACATACAGAAATATACGTGTGTGGGGGTGTGCAGCTGTAAGTAAGGTGCGGCCAAATATGTCTCAGCATTGAAGTAGGAGCAGCACTTTACTTACAGACTGCATTTTTGTGACTGGAGTCTTTGCTGGGCATCATCTTCACCCCTCTGGACTTCAGCTCTATCGCTTTCTTCACTGCAGAAAGGAGGAGAAAGGTTATAAATTCAATCATAAACATCACTTCCTTACTCTCAATCCAAGGTAAAATGTACTTATTTTGTACAGGGTTGCCATTCAGCACAAATCCACTCTCCATGCAATCCATAAAGTGCCTCACACAACCCTAGCTCTCTTCAGCAGAGATAGAACAAATGCAGCCCTGACAGAAAGTGAAATTAGAATGGGGGAAAAGGAGGAAGATTTAAAAAAAAAAAAAGCCACAAAGACAAAGGGACAAGAGAGGAGGAAAGAAGGAGAGAAGCAGAGCAGTGGAGCGGTATTAAAATGTATTCCATCTATTTTATCCTAAGTAGCGGCATTGCAGGGGATAACAGAAAAAAAATTTGTGCTACAACCGAACTAGAGTCCACTGAGGACCAGCCCTGGCACGGAAAACACGTCTTTTGCCCGCTCTCTCTCTGTCTCTGTTTCTCACAGACACATAGACAGAAGAAGAATAACAAAGGAAGGAAATAAGAAGACAGAATAAAGTGATAAACACAAAGGCCAGTCTCTCTCTCTGTTGAAGAGGCAGGTTGGGGATCAGGTCTTTATTTTTTTTACTTGAAGCCACCAATTAAATCTGAGCTTTCACATGGAAACTAATGTGCACTGTAATATGATGATAAAGTCATACATGTAGTCAATTAGACGACAGAAGCAGAGGACAGCCAGGTGACCTCAGACTTCTGTCTGCAGTAATTGCTGCTTTTACTTACAGCATTTTAACGGATTTATTACAACCATGCCTCCAGTGCATTCATAAAGTATTTAGATTCCCTTCACTTTTTTCATTTTTGTTATGTCGCAGCCTGATGCTACAGTTTTTTTTTTTTTTTCTCACTAGTCTACTCTCAATAGCCCATAATGACAAAGTAAAAGTAGAATTTATTAAAAATAAAAAACTGAAATATCACATTGATATAAGTATTCAGAGTCTTAGGCAGCAACAGCCTTGAGTCTCTTTGAATATGACACTACAAGCTTTGCAAACCTAGATTAGGACATTCTTCCTCTCAAGCTCAGTCAGGTTAGATGGGGACTGTTGGGGACAGCCATTTTTAGGTCTTTCCAGAGACGTTCGATTGGGTTCAAGTCAGGGCTGCGGCTGGGCCACTCTAGGACATCCATGAAGTTGTCCCTAAACTTCTCCTGTGTTGTCTTGGCTGTAGAGATGGTCCGATTCCGATACCAAGGTGTTGGGTATTGGCTGAAACCGAGTACCGATCCGATACCCTAGTGTACTTTCTGGACTGACAGTGCAGACTAGTAAATAATTCTAGACCTATATTTGACTCAGAACATGGCTCAACAAATAAAAATAATAATTTATTGCATCTCTGTGAATCTAAAATTGCTTTTCTGCTGATTGTTGAGTTTTCCTGCTAAATATTTAAATAACAATAATACAGGGGGCTACATCACAGGCTCTCTCCTTTATGCTCTATTTGGGCAGCATCACATGCTTACAGAACAGCCTGCCACTGGCTGACAGACCCTCATAAATGGTAAACAATATGACAGTTAACATTCAAGCTAATGATAATAAATGATCGTTATTGCATTGAAATGGATAAAAAGACATTCTATATCGGGTTTACTGGTGTGGATTTCATCATTAATGTCCCCAAAAGCCACACGAGTTCCAGGCTCGCTGAAAATGCTGCTGCAAGGGATTCAAAGGCATCAATAGCGCCAATGAGAAGGCACAACGGCTAGCTTCAAGAGGAAAAACAAGTAAGAGGCAGCAATTTATGGTTCAAAAGTTATTTAACTTTTGGTAAACTGTGTCACTTCTTGTAGTGTACGACAGCGCCAGTCTGAAGGCATTTTAATGATCACATTCAGAGAAAAACTGTCACACACCTGCAACTTTTGACTGCAGCAGTGAGTCCTGTAGGTCCTCTCTGCTGCTCTAAAAATGGTAGCTTGTGCGTGAAGTGCTTTCCGGCAGCGAACAAGAATTGATTTCTGGTTTATAGTGCTAACATTTAGCATGGCTAAGCGAAGCAAAATATAAATTTAAACCAAACAGTATCGGATCATACACTTGTGTACTTGCCGATACCAATATCTGCATTCTAAGCAGTATCGGACACATTTCTCATACTGGTATCAGAATCGGAACAACCCTTGGCTGTGTACTCATTGTTATGTTGGAAGGTGAACCTTCGGCCCAGTCTGAGTCCCGAAGCGATGTGGAATAGGTTGAAGGATATCTCTATAGCTTTCCTTCAACCCTCACCAGTCTCCTAGTCCCTGCTGCTGAAAAACACCTCCACAGCATGATGCTACCACCAGCATGCTTCACTGCTGATGAGCAGTGCCTGGTTTACTCCAGATGTAACATTTAGAATTTAGGCCAAACAGTTCAATCTTGGCTTCATCAGACCAAAGAACCTAATTTCTCACAGTCTGAGAGTCCTGCAGGTTTTATTTTGCAACCCAGAAATTTGTAAAATTAACTCTCTTTCTCCATTTTCAAATCCTTTCTCAAAGCCTATTTTTTTAAATGGCATATTTGCTCTGCTTGTTTTCTAGCTGCCAACCTACATGCTGTTTATTTGATGTTTTAGTCAATTGCTAACCGAAGTATTTTTGTTTAGTACATATTTATATGTCCTGTTTTTCATAATCTGAGAGTCCTTTAGGCGCTTGTTTGCAAACTCTGTGGGCTTTCATGTGTTTTGCACTGAGGAGAGACTTCTGTCCGTCCACTCTGCCACAGTGCAGTACTCCAGATCGGTGGAGGGCTGCACTGATGGTTGTCCCTCTGACGTTTTGTCCCATATCCACACAGGATCTATGGAGCTCAGTCACAGTGACCATCAGGTTCAGTTGGGCCAGAGGGCCAGCTCTTGGAAGAGTCCTGGTTGTGCCAAACTTCTTCAATTTGAGTATTATGGAGGTCACTGTGCTCTTGGGAACCTTAAGCGCAACAGAATTTTTTTTGTAGCCATCCCCAGACCTGTGCTTTGCAACAATTCTGTCTCTGAGGTCTGCAGAGAGTTCCTTTGACCTCATGACTTAGCTTTTGCTCTGATATGCATTGTCAGCTGTGAGGCCTTCTACAGAGATGGGTGTGCCTTTCTAAATTATGTCCAGTCAAGGTAATTTATCACAGGTGTACTCCAATCAAGGTGTGGAAACATCTCAGCAAAGATCAAGACAAATGGGAAGAACCTGAGCTAAATTTTAAATGCTTTTGCATAGGGTTTCAATGCTTATGTCAATGTAATATTTCAGTTAAATTTTTAGTTTTTTATTCTAAATTTGAAAAATTATAAGATTCTGTTTTCTCTTTGTCACAATGGGGCACTGAATGTAGATTAATAAGAGAAAAAAATGTTTGTTTTGCACTGTAGCATCAGGCCTCAACATAACCAAACAGAAAAGTGAAGGGGGTTTAAATACTTTCTAAATGTACTGCATGTATGAGCAGTGAATGCTTTAAAAAGGCAGAGTTATAAAGTCCCAAGTCTGAAAGAGTGAGGCTAACCTTGATATTGAGCGCTGAAGCCTTTTCTTCTGTGGTTGCTGTCTGATGTGAAATGTATCCGGAGCCAGTTCTTGCTGGATATCACCGGTGAGGGCAGCGTCGTGCCAGTGAGCCTGAAAAGAAGCATATTGGAAGTTATTTATTTAAAAAACATATAAAAAAAACAAGCAGAAGCTGTACAAGTATACTGACAGAGCAGAAAACTTGACTGCTTAATATTCTAAAACCTGATATTCTTATTCTATACCTATCAGAAATGTGTCAGCTGTTATAAAATTGAGTTTGCTCACACTAACTTTTTGTTCCTTGGTGGATTATAGTACACTTCGGAGAATACTGCAGAGAAAGACAAGGCAGGTCTGATGTAACCAAAGTCAAGCTGATTTTATTGCATAGCATCCACCTGTGTTGCGCTGATGCACACATCCCCTCTCCTGTGAATTTAGTCTGTGTTGCATATGTTATTGTTGTGCAAAGTGTGTGTATGGTCTACATCAAGGGTGTCAAACTCAAGGCCAAATCGGGCTAAATCCGGCTGTGGCACAATTATACCCCCCCCCCACCGATCATATCATATTTTTATTATAACTGGCCCACTAGTAAGAGGTCTGCACATTTCCTCCAGTATAGCAGTGTAAAGTTAACCTTGATGATTGAAAAATCATTTTAAGTCATTAGAATTAGAAAGAGTAAAGAGTTTAAATGATTTGATAAAAAGTCAAGAATATGGGAAAAGAAATTTGTGGTTTCACTTTCTTATTTTCTAATTTGCATCTCACAATTCTGACAAAGTTTTGGTGACTTTTGATATCATATTTTGACTATTAAGATTCATGATTATCGAAAAGTCATATTTTGACATTTTAAACTCATGAATTTGAATTTTATTTTCCATTTTGTCATTTTCAACTCCTAACTTTGAATTTTAACCCCAAATATTAACTTATAATATAACCTTAAGTCTGTATCTCATCTTTGCACCTTTACAACTCAGTATTTTTAATTTAGCTCATATTTTGAATTTATAAACTCATGATTTAGAATATTATATAATATTTATATCCTATATTTTGACCTTTAAAACTCTTTATTATTAATATTGTCTCAAATTTTCACCTTCTAAACTCTTGATTTAGAATTTTTTTCTCATATCATGACCTTTTCAACTCCTAAATATAACTTTTAATCCCAAATATTGACCTTTTTTATTCAAACTTTTATTTCATCTTTTTCAATCTCATCTTTTGACCTTTTAAACTCATGAATTTGAATTTTATTTAGTACTTTGACTGTTCAAAATCATGATTTTTAACTTTTGACATTTTTATCACAAGATCATTTATCATCAATGTTACGTTTTTTTCCCCCCTATAATTCGTTACTGGTGAAGATGAGGTTGACAGTTCATGGGAAATTTTGACCCAGTTAGGCCCTCAGGTTAGACCCAAATTCAGAATTCGGCCCCTGCTGTGATTGAGTCTAACACAGCTGGTCTACATGATAAAAGTTTACATCCTGCTGCAGAGCTAGGCAATGTCTGTCAGAAGTTCATGCAGCTGTGCATTCATGTCAAAGTTTTACACATTTCAATCCATGGTAGTAAAAAATTGCAGTTGTTAGAGAAAAGTGCTTTAAAATTGCAGCAGTGTAATTACAGATTGTAGCATTGTAAAGTGCAGCACATCCAAGTGCTGCTTTGAAAATAAACGTAGGAAAATGACTTGTCTCCAACAATTGTAAATACAGCATATCAAACAGTGCAGAAAATAGACGATAGCATATGAAGCAGAGTGAATGACTCCATCATCTAAATTGCTTCATCTGACAGTATATACACTGAAAAACATAAATATCCCTGGCAAGACTTTCCAGAGACTTCAAAGTATGATTCTGATGTCACTTTGCATTGTCCTCAGAGGTGCAGGGGCTGGCTGTAATTTAAGACAGTTTTAGCTGAAAGGCAATTTGTTCCACTGGCTTTGAAAGTGTGGCTAAGGGAATTGAATGAGTGATATTATCCCACTGCCATAATGATGAGTGCTGACCAGAAGCATAGCACTGTGGCTGCAGAATAGAACTCCAAAGTCTGAGTGTTTTATGCAGAGGGAATATTCTGCAAATGAGTAAAAATACAACTCAAAATGAGCAAAAATATCCAAAGAAACATCCGCCACTCTGATTGATTGAAAAAAGAAGAGAGAACTTCACAGCTGAATTGTCTAAATTATTACAAAAGGGTTTGAGATCTTTTGAGGATATATTTATTATTTACTCTCAAAATAATGCAACAAGAGAAAGAAAAGATTGAGTAAATGGAGATAGTGAAGCTGTAAAAAGTCAGTTAAGTTCAAATCATCAGAACCAGTTTCACCACTGAGACAGTAGCAAGTCTTACATCAGACGTAGCTGCTCTCTTCCAATGGCAAACGAGGCAAAGGTAAAATAAAGAATAATAATAATAAATATATATATGAGGGGAAAGGGTGCACTGAAACAAAAAAGGATATGATGTAATATACTGCCTTGAAGCCAATGTTCTACCATCGTCCCTGTGGCAACAGACGCCACAGTAACTGCCCTTTAATAACGCTGCAGGTGTGCTGAGCAGATAGAGCCAAGGAAGAGGAAACACAGATAAGGAAAAGGGCAAAACAAAAATATGAGAAGTGGTAAAATTATACTAAGAGAGCTTGTTAAAATGCCTTATTGAGTGTTTATTAAAGCCAACACTGTGCTCCGTATCTGCAAAAGACACCGCTCAGTAAATTCAGAAGACGAGAAAATGAACAACAGATGAGACGAAAAGTGTAAGAAGTGACAGAGTGAATGCAGTCTGACTCTACAGCATACACAGTGCGCAGACTTCAGAGCAGCCATCAGTGACTCACCCTAATGGTCTCTGTACCTTTCAATAGACAGAACGCTGGTGCAGAGTATGTCTTCATATTATACGTCAGATATGAGGAAAGAGATTTTCTAACAAAGGAAAAGTGGGATTTTATAAAGAGCAAGATGAGATAAGAACTATATGCTTTTATGAACTGTAAAGAAATTGACCAGTAGATTTTTCTGACAATAAGGAAAGAGAATATAATAAGAAGGGAAAAATATCACCACGCTCTATGGGCAGTGGGGAGGAAAATGCATTATAAACTAATCCCTTAAAGTTTTTTTGTGACATGTTAGGTCTGGAATTAAAGTAATCCATTATTCAGTGAGGTTTTTGTTAAAGTAAGTCTACAATAGCTACATTTCCTTTATTCTTTGGTCAAAACAAAAGAGTCAGCATGCATTCATAGCTAGCCAGTTCAGTTAGTCAGATGGCAAAGAGGAGAAATATATCCATTAGAAATGTATCCATTTAGTTGAATATTTAAATGAAAGGACAAGAAATGCATGTCCAAAAGCCTGTGTTCTATTGTTTTCATTAAAACAGCTGCACCTTGTACTGTATGTCTCTGCCCGGGAGGAAGAGAGGGTACATGCAAAGACAGACGTACAATCAAGAAAAGATAACTAACATGTATCATAAGACGCATAAGTGCTTTAATATTTTTCTCCATATGAAATTCTGTTATGGGACAACATATGTAACATTCAATACAGAAATTTAAAAACACTTGTTATTCATTGCTTTAGGGGAAACAGCCGAGAGGACACGAGATTAACGGTTACACAGGTACTGACACAGTAGCATCCTGGGACAAAGAATAACACATACCCTCTCCAGTTAATTATCATCATTAATGGTGCTGGAAATATTGCAATGTCCAGTCTATTTGAGATTCACTGTTGTTACTCTGCTAGTTTTCTTGCTTTCTGCACCTCCCTCTTGTCTTTTCTGCATCTCCCTCTTTCATCTTTCTGCATCTCTCTTTATTTTATACATCTTCCTCATCTCTTTTTCTGTATCTACCTCTTCTTTTTTTATACATCTGCCTTTTCTTTTTATACATCCCCCTTTCTTTCTGCATCTGCCTCTTCTCTTTCTGCATCCTCTTCTCTTTTTCTGTACCTCCTCTCTTTTTCTACATCTACCTTTTCTCTTTCTATGCATCTCTTCCATCTTTCTGTATCTCCCTCCCCTCTATTTCTGCATCCCCCTCTTCTTTTTTATTAATTTCCCTCTATACCTTTACAACCCAAACACAGCTGTGGTGGATGGCTTTTCTGTATTTATTTGGCTGTGCTTTAGGTGTCCGTGAGATAAAAAGAAGTATTTCCTGTCCACTATCTCTTTCCAAATGTTGCTAGTGCTGAGCTCATGGTGGATTAATGTGAAGTCTTTATAAATTATATAACAGAGAGAAAGTGTCTTGATATAACCTTGATTATGAATTGGTGGTATGCAAATAAAGATTGATTGATTGACTGACTGACTGAGTTGGAGTTCATCAACAGTTATAAGCTCTTTGTGAAACATCAGTAGTAACTAATTCTGTAGTCTAACTATACTGAAATACATTATTTCTCTAAATAATTTCATTAAGCTTAATCCGATCATGAATTATAATCAAACTTGAATGATTAATCATTGATTTTACCCTGACCTCCATGAGAAAGTACACATCATCAAACTTAGCATGCACTCCTCAGACAGGGTTTTCCCTTTTCAACTCCCTATGCACTCTCAGCCTGGTCATGGAGTATTTGCAAGTCAGTGATTTTATCTCACTTATACTTACTAAATCACTCCGTTAAAAAGATGTTCTTAGACAAACTGTCTGAAATAAGCAGGATTTGTGTGATGAAACAGCCTCCTGTTTAATGTTATGTAATGACAAAATGTTGGCCTTTGCTGTGTTGTTTCAGAATCAAGTCGCTCTGTATTTTTATCAAAGTTGTGATGAAATTTGTTTATGAAGGAGAGAAAGCTGGATCACTCAGCTCATTATTATCCATCTATTTAAATTTGAACTCATTCTCACAATGAAGAAATAAATATTTTAACAGATAATACACAGTTACAGAGCCATGCAAGTACAATCCCTCATTAACATTAAGCTCTTAGCTTGAATAAGAAACTGCTATTAAATAATAATCATAATTTGTACTATGTAAGATATTTCCTTACTGGACCAGACTTCTCTATTAATATTTAGAGACTCAACCTTATGAAATATGTAAGAACTGTTACCAATCAAGTGTAGCATCATAAGCTTGGTCAAAGTTTGCATTAGTTTTCCCTAACTCATTAAAATTTAATTTCTGTACTTTAATGGATATAATGCAGATTTTAAACTATTCCAGAAAAACTTCAGCCCACTATAAAAGATCTGAATTTCTGGCTTGCTTTAGGTGATCATATCTTTTGAGCACATGTGTTACAGAGAAAACACGTCCTGCCTGTTCAGTATTACAAAGGGAAATCAGAGATGGTATTGTACTGTTCCTGCCTCAGGTTGTCTGCATGTGCAATCTGGTGGTTATGTAATAGACGCTCTATTCACAGGCAACAATGTGCTATGATATTTTTAAAACAAACGGTGTTTTATTTTCTGTAGATTATTAATAAATCATACTGTCTCTTTGATAATCAACATTTTACAGCTTCTGTGCCTGGGCAGACATTGAATTATATTACATTTAGTCATTTTAGTATGAATTTTGTAGTTATTTGTGTTTCATATTGTATTTTGTAGTTCTTGCAGTGTATCATGTTCAGTTTGGATTCCTCCCCTTGTGTGATTCTCTCCAGAATGATTGTCTTTATAATGTAGCTAAATCTTGGTAGCTCATAATGCTACTGATGAATTTTGGTTACTCTTTAATCTTAATGTCGAATTCTAGGCACTACTTCATGTTGCTAATGTGTAATAGTCATGCCATATCAAATGCCTTCCTATATTTCAGTCTTGCTGCTATTATACTTTGGTCGTTTTATGTTATATGTGTCTCCACTGCTCTAGAGTACAGTGGCGACATGCTTTACACCACTGCATCTGATGCTTTGCATTGTACTCGGTGATGTATGGCTTGGATGCAGCTGCAATTATTTGGCAATATAGTGTATGTGAAAATTTTAGACCACTTTCTGACCTTTAGACAATTTGTATGAATTAGGACTTATTTATTGTTCTGTATAATGATCAACAGCGTATTTTTGTACGTTGTCTTGTCAGCTGTGGTCTTGTAAGGTGTCTGCCGTTATCTTTGCGACTTTTATGTATGTTTTGTGTCAGCTTTATGTGAGACTACAGATAGAAATGACCAACTTGCTAAATCTGATACAACCATGTTTTCATTTATGTTTTAAGAATGATCAATGTCATTGCACACCGTCCCGTAATAAATAAGAAATAAAATTGTTCTTTGCCTTCTTTGCCACCCATGTGTCCTATTAACCCATGACTATCCAGACCTGAGTTACATGTCAATCTTTTGTGAGTAACTGTGGCTCTTTTAAGTCCTACCAAAAAAAAAAAAATAAAAAAAAAAAAATAAAATCCCACCAAAAAATTTCAAGGGGAAACATTATTAGCAAAAAAAAAAAAAAAAAGAATGATAATAATTACTGTATCAAACAAGCAACTACAATTTTTCCCTGGCCTTATGTGCTAATAAGCATTTTTCAAAACCTGAAAATCTGGTGCACAAACAGGCAATAGTCCTTACAACAGCCCAACTTCAAAGTCCATCAGCATGATAAACCCATTTCATCCAGCTAGTAGTTCCTTCCAAGTGTCTCTGGGTTAAATAAAACATGGTTCAACATTCATTGACTCCAGCTGCTGCTGTTGTTAAAAGTTTTCCTCCTCCTCTCAAAGCAGCCATGATAAAACTCAGAAAAATATCATTCCAGCCTATTTAGCTCCATAGCTCTTAGGGGTCCATGATCAATTGATTTCGTCATGCACTACTTTTGTCACATGACAGCATGAAAACAAAGTCACATGTTGCATTGCAATCACTTTGTGTGGAAAGCATGATCTTTTGATGTCAATAGGCTGAGTAAAACAGAAAATTTGATTATTTGAATTTGATATAAAATTGATGTTAAAAATTAGGGACAGTGGACCATGCTGTACAGGACTGGCAATGGTATTTTTCATCATTTCAGCATATTGTAATTTCTTATTAAAAATGATAATATATTGTTTTAATTAACATTGTTTAGAAATTATTTTTTGTGGGGTGTTGTGTTTTTTTGGAGGGCCTAAATCTAATACAGTAAATTAAACTTTTAGAAATATAGTTTTCATTTTACAAAGTTGAGGTAGTGCCAAAAAAGATTATACCAAACATGAGCATGCTATACATTTTCTGAGTGGTTTATTTTGTCAAAAGAAAATTAACAAAATGGCAAAATAGCCAGTGGACCTCTAAGGGTTAACACAAACTCTAACTAGATCATCAAGGAGTATAGATAAGGGCATCAATATCAACAGATAATAACAATCCAAATCCCTTATTGCACCATACATCCTGATTTTAAGTTCTTGATAAACTGTAATTATTTTCTCTGTTCTCAGTTGCAGAATATTTATATTCATATATATTTAATACAGGACAGAGTTGAGTACCATTGATTTAGACTTGTGATGCCATGGCTGTCACCTGTCTGCAAAAGCTCACTGGTTCACTATAGGGCATACTACTACCTTTATTTTGCAGACCAAATTCTGTTTGAACATTATTGTACTGTACATAGTGCTATAACCAGTAGTCACTTCCCAAACAATATCTACCATCATGCATTTGGATGCAAAGCTTTCATAAGCAAAATGTGATTTTTGACTGCTCTCATCCCTAACAGCAGGGCAAAAGGAGTAGAACCAATAAAGACATGATTAGTAGACAACAGAAAACTCACTATATAGAGAGCAAAGCCACTCGTAAGACAGGGAATAGGAGAGAGAGCTTTCTACATTTTATTTATTGGTGCTTCAAAATCTAAAAACATAAAACGGCTTTATTTAATTTTTCTGGTAATGTTGATTAAAAGATTAGTCCCCTTGAACCAAACTATTTGGCTTGTAATGTCAGACTTCATATCTATGACGTAAAAAAAAAGTCAGGATGCCAGAAAGGAAACTCTGAGGAAACCTTTTGGGGAAGGTTTGTGTCCAACAGTGACTTGTTGGCATACTTTTCTGCTCTAAAAGCAGGTGAATGTTAGCCTGGAGGCTAGCAGCAATGCTACTGATCCTACATACATGCATTGATATTAATAAATCAAACTTGTTTTGGGTCCCTTTCAGGGGCCCAGCCATCTCTGTGGACAGGCCAGGAATTAATCCAGACAAACCTTTGTCTTCCTTCCTCTCTGTATAACTTCAGTGTCTAATCTCTGTGGATTTGTCCTTGTGATTACTTGTTTTTTCCGCTTGAGCTGTAAGATTTTAACAGGATGAAATTTCAGTTTGTTTGTTTTTTTTTTGTTTTTTTTTTTTTGTTGTTGTTGTTTTTGTGGATGTTTAAGTCGGTAAAGTAAGCCTTTGCTTTTGTCTTTCCACTTCTGGGTTCCATTCAATAAAAACATTTTGTTAAATCTGCATTGGGTTCAATAACTTTCCATGAATTCCACACTGTGACAAAAAAAAAGTTCATTGCATTACAGTCTAACCCTTTATAACTTGAACTATAATTTGTATTGGCCTTTCAACCTTTGAAGAAATACTTCCAGGAAAAGAATGACTCAAATTGCAGCTCTTCTGCCTCATTATCATACATGTGCTCATTTTAAACGAACATAGGACTTTGAATAAGTGTGTAACTCATTTCCCCACTGTGGCATCCATTCTGCTGCAGAAAATAAGCCCACAAAATGTTATAATTGCCGTCATTATGAGCCATGGTTCTGTACTATGGTGTGACAAATGTTTTCGTGGGTTTCAGCAGATGGATCCAAAAAAAATCAGCAAGTGAATTTGACCAAAAACTTGGCCAAATCCTACTTTATTTCAAAACAAGACATCAAAATGGTTATAATCTTCATTTAGAATAAAGCTAAACTCGTGGAATGTTTGCTTTAGAAAGTCTGGTACACTTAAAGTTCAAAGGTCGTCACCAATGAGCTCTGTTAACTATCCAAAAAAGCTATTTCAGCTCTATATTTCTAAGATGACAGAAATCATTTGCAGTTTTATGTAAACACTTCGCAGTCACTTCAAGTGTGATCTGTCATTGTACTCACATTATTTGACAATCATTCCTTAATCTGCAGAGCAGTCCCAGAATGCTTTTGGGCATTAGACACTTTTGCACCTGACTGAAGTTAACCACTCAGTTAGACAAGTCCCACCAGTGGGCAGCATCTTCATTAAAGCATAGTGTGCTGAGCACCATAGAGGAGCCCTTCCTTGCCTTGCACCTTTCAGTCATTGTTGCTTCTTGTCACTGAGGTTAGCCTACCGTGGGTGGCATGAATGTCCAAAATTACAGTATGTGAAAGAAATAAGACAAAATTGTTGTGGATGAGAAATGCGTACCTTTATAAAGAGGATTGTAACAAGTCATATTTTAGATATGTTGGAAAATTTATGAAGTTTCCACAAGAGAATTTTAACTTGAAAAGCAAACTTAGTTTTTTGGAATTAGCTTTTTCTTGACAGATGCTGTGATTTATATATATATATATATATATATATATATATATATATATACATATATATATACATACATACATATATATATGTTCTTGTAAAAATCTTAAAAAATGAATGGAACTTTAAGCTTTTAACAGTGAGGCAATATACTTACCACCTCTTACATACTTATCACCTATACTGAAGCCAGCCACAAGGGGGCCATTGAGATATTTTAGCTACATACTTCTGGAACCCTCTTGATGTCAATCAAACAGCTGTGCTGTGATTAGTCAAATACACATGCAGGAAAGGAAAACTGCACTCTCAAAGAGCACTAAAAAAATGCAGCTTTAATCAAGACAGGACTGATAAGTATCTATTTACTATACCAAATTACAAAAATGCAATACCTATTTGCTTCTTGTTTGAAAAGTCGCTAAGTTGAAGGTTTTATTTAAACTTTAAGAAAAAATTTAAAGAATAGCATACCACATTTTTTCCTTCTCAATTTTCTGAATTTAATAATCCTCCAGGAGCTGGATAGAAAACCATGGGGGGCCAGAGTTAGAAAAAACCTGATCCTCTGTAATTTTATCTTTAAAAAATATTTTAAGTGGCCCTTAAATGCTGTCATACATGATGTTTCTAATCATGATTTTAAAAGAATATATCACTGGCAATGGTCCAAAACTTAATATCAGCATTTTTCATAATGTAATTGAAAGATACAACTTCTTTTGTCTTCATTTCTTGTAAAGTGGTGATTTTGGAGAAAGGAGGTTTTGGCCCAACACGAGTATATGTATATCTAAGTTAAACAGCATGCCTCCCTTTTGACCCCTTTTGTGTTTTCTCTATCATCATTGCTTGGCATCCAAACATGCTAAAATGATAAAGAAAAAAAAAAAACAGGTTAAAAGAACCTTTGGACATCGTTGCTGCGTGCTGCAATGTGCATCTTCAGCTAAATTTAACTCGTCATTGACAGTCAGCTCAGGTAACTCACACAAACAGGGAGTAAACCGCAACGAATTTGCCATCATACGTCTTTCTCTTCTCTCGACTGGAAGTGTGGGAGCGGTCTAATGCCAAATACAGAATCAGTTCATGCAGAGAGCCCATTGTCTAGTTTTCTGGATCAAATAGCTACAAAGAGAGAACAAAACTGATCTTGCCATATCTTATTCACACATAGATTAGGCCTGTCTGTGGCCTGGAGGCCCACAGATAGGCCTTCATTCTATAGTATAGCCAAGGAAGGTAAAAAAGGCATTCTTGCTGTTTAAATGGTGATATAAGACGCTGTTCAACAGTTTGCAATGGGGACTAATGGCCTTAAGTTTGAGATTGTGATCCTGGCTCTGCTCTTCTAGTGAGAGTGTGTGCAGTCATACAATCAGAATATCACACATGCAAGAAATACATTAGAAATTAAAACCGATACAAATTTATTATAAATAAAAACACCGAATTCATACCATTTACTCAGTACTTAGCTGACGCTCCTTTGGCAGTTATTACAGCTTCAGGTTTTTTGGAATATAATGCTACAAGCTTTGCACACCTGCAAAAAAATTCTAAAATTCATTTTTCACTTTTTCATGATGGGTACTGAGAGTAGATCAATGAAAATAAAAATGTTTGCTTTTTCAGTAGCATTGGGATGTAATGTAAAAACCGAAAAAAGTGAAAGGGTCTGAAACGTTTCTGAATGCATAAGAATGTATAAGAATAACAATCGTATCAACTTTACTAATAAAGGACTGTCCAAAAGGAAGTTAAAAGAAGCCAAAACAGAAAAAAAATGAATACACAAAATCAGATATGATGGAGCAAACAAAGTAAATAAACAGGTTAATAAGGCCCAGATAACAATTGAATACATGTATTACAACCTACAGAAAAAGTACAACAAAGTCTACTTTGTAAGTTTTAAGATGATACCTAATGGACGTCTCTGACTTTGCCTCTTATGAAATTGGTCATTTAGAACGCCCACGAATTTTCGCGTCAGGCCTTTGGGAGTCAAAAAAGAAAGATATTGAGTTCTCTTTGTGTCTTTGAAGAGGCTTTTGATTTTCATTACAAACCGTGACACAGCAAACAATGGTTGGCACCATTACTGGCCTGACTGGCTTGGATAAGGCTAAATTGGCTCTGTCTTGTAACCTAGTAATTGCTGAAATGACAGAAGCATTTCTCTATGCACAATGTCAGGTTTCCAGACACTAATGGCCACCAATGATGGTCCTCCTCGTTCTCAACCTGTGTGCTCATACCTTCCTGCATTTCAAAAAGATTACAAGCGATAAGTTGTTCCCAGAGGAGATCTTTAGTGCTTTGGAGGATTTGCTCTGATATGCCCTCAGTATTTTAATAAATGTGTTACTTTGCATATTTTGGTGTCTCCTTCCTGCTCTCTTGAGGAAAGAAATCAATTATCACTGCTCTTACAAACGTATGCAGAGCTGACTAAAAAAACAGCCTGACTTTTTTTGGTAGTCATTTCTTAGGTTGAATTGAAGATAAGGCTACAAGTAGACACGTTGATATGCATATAAGTTCAACTAAATCAGAGAAATACAGACATTGTGCGTTGCAGAGGACAAAAAGATAGGGAAATATGAGAGGAAAAACTAGATAAAAAGTGAGAGACATGCTGCATCTCCTCCATTATTCATAGGGACTGGCCAGCTGCCTGACACTGGAATGAGGAAGAGGCAAGAGGTCAGAGAGAAGGAGGAGAAAGAGAAGAGACATTTGACTGAACCTAGAGGAAGAGGAAGAAAGAAGAAGGAGAAAATGAGGAGAGGAGGGAGAAGTTTGAGAGGGGACAGTCGAAGTTGAAAAGAAAATAATTGACATGAGGGGGATCGGAGAGGGGAAAGATAATAAAAGACAGGTTAAAACAGAAGAAGGAGAACTTACAAGGTGAAAGAAAGGACAGAAGAAAGAGGACGACGAACAAAAACCCCATGAGAAAACCTGAGAGGAGGAAAAACATGGGCTGATGGAGGGAGAATGTGAGAGGATGAGAGAGCTGGAAATTCACTTCAATGAACAGGAGGAGAGAGGTTAAACAAGCTGCAGGGAGAGGTTGGAAGTTAAAAATGGGGAGGCGAGGAGTCAAGTCTAAATGAGGTTGGACATAACAAACACCAGGTTGCAAAAGATGGAGATTAATGAGAGAGCAAGTGAGTCTGGAAGGAGACAAGTGCTGCAGGAAATGGGACAAAACAAAGAGGAAGGAGAGACAGAGAGGAGGGGGATGCAGAACCTAGAAAGAAGATAAGAAAGGCGAAGTCTGACACACCTGAGAGGAACTGACAATAGAAGAGAAGAGGCCAAGTCATAAAACAGAGAAACTGAGTGCCTGCTGTAGCACTTCCAATAATTAGACCACTAGCTTTTTGGTGATGCATGGCTACAACAAAGACACACTCATAATTTCCCACTGTCCAGTGTAGTGCTTATTTAGCCCCTGCCCTACCTCCCTATTGGCTCTAGTAAAGCTGGCATTGCATTTTAACATTACTTTTTCCCAGTGCTGCACTTACTGCAAACCCCTGTGGATGTGTGCATCTGCAAAATGACAAAAAGGCACTGTAAAAAAAAATTGGACACAAGTCAGAAAAGTTGCAAAGCGCATTAGCCACAACAGATAGCTGTTTATTCCAAGTGCTTAGTGCAAAACCCTGGTATACCGGCACTTTTAATCTCATAACGTGCCCACGCACTCACACTGAAAGACACACACACACACACACACACACACACACATGTGAAAAAGACCAGCACAGAGCCAATAAACATCATTTAAAATGTAAATGTAATAACAGGACAAGAGAGGTGTTTGAGAGAGGAAGAGAGGGGTGTAGTTAAAAGAAGACGAGGGAGTGGGAGGAGGAAGACAAGTGGGAGAGGAGAATTAAAAAGGTCTAACAGCCTGTGTCCACTCATAGCATCAAATATTTTCAATACAAAACCAAAGCAGATCAATGTTTCAGAACTAATCCCTGCAAACATGCTCTGGTGTTGGATGTTTTATGTCCTTACGCTCGCCAGTGAAAATAGTTTTCTAACTTTTGAAACACCAATGCACCCTTCATTGTCTCTTCACCCCCACCAGCCAATCAAAATAAAGAAAGCGCGGGACTTCCTACATAAGCTTTGTAAACAACAATGTCAGTGGAGAAACTACTCTGACTCATCTTTTTTAAGAGTAAAATTCCCAGGTGTATAACTGCTGCTAATGCCAGGACACTTCTCTCTTCCCTTATTTTGAAAGGTCACATATTATAGAAAACACACCTTTTCAGGCTTTTCTATCAAAAATATGTGCCCCTGGTCTGTCCACAATACCCCCAAGAATCAGAGGGTAAGGGTTAGAAACTGCAGAGATGGAGGCAGAGAACAATAAGGAGATGACATGAGTTTATATCTCTCATAGTTTTTAAATTATTTACATCAAGTAGAAACAAACATTGAGCATGGATGCTGAAAAGAACTGAAACAACTTTGCAAATTAGTGCAACAACGGGAAAACTATCCTGGTAAATTTTTAGAATAAAAGTGTTGTGTGAAAATGGGGAACCACAGAAACAAACTGATCGGGCCTCATTTGCTTAAACAAGCCATAACCCTGGCCTTACTGTGGGGCCCAGCTGCTAACTGACTAATGATCTTTATTTGAAGATTGATGGGTATTGTAAATCCTTGACATAACATGAATCTAATCAGAGTGTCTGCTTGTATTCTCTTCAAAGGCTCATTTATGCTCTGTGTTTGACATGCATACAGATATGGACACAGCCTTCTCTGTGTTCATTTCATCCTTATTTCTGCATTTTTAAGCTTAGGGATATGGACCAAACATTTCTAGTTAGTTAGTTTCTCCAACAGATCAAGGAAAACTTCTTTACTTTGGAGAATGGTGGGAATTTTTAAGGAATAATTGGTGGTCAGGAGCTGTATTCAAAAGTTTGATGTACACTTGCCCTGGCAATGGACGGAAAACTACAAAGAACAGTTGGGTGGTGATCAGACTGGAACTGAGTGTCAGAGGGAAAGCAGTGACAGAGAAGTGGAGGTCTGTGTGAGATCACATGGTGCAGGGGTACCTAAACTTTTTTAGGTGGTGGACCCCCACTATCTCTGGATGTAGTTAAATGGTACAACGTTTCACAAAATATCATGTACAAATTTACATTTTAGGCAGTCTTTTACACGTAACTGACATTTCTCAGATCAAATATACAATATTAAATCATTGTATTTATTTTGTATTTTCAAGTTTTTTGTTTTTTTTTTTCTGGAAAACACCATGGCCCCCTTCAGGTCCTCACCCCTTGCTGAGTACCACTGCTAAAGTTGATTCATTATTCCAAAATCCACCATGATATAAGGGATTCACGTGAAAAAGATGGCTATTGTTGGCTATGTCGTTTAAAAGATGACAGGGGCTCATCAACTCCATTTTCACAGAGGTCAGATTTCTCTTGACCGATGCGGTGGAGGCCAGACATTGGAATAAACTGACATAAAATAATTTTCTTTGGAAGATTGAAATATTCCTGTAAGAACATTAATGCCTTCCAAAATTAATGGAACTTTAAGCCTTTAACAGATCAGTCCTTATCCTCTTTACTGCAGCCAGCCACAAGGGAGCGTTTGATATATTTTAGCTACATATTTCTGGAGTCCTCTTGATGTCAATCACTGAGCTTGATGCTAATATGCGTTGTTGTGATTAGTCAAAACCACATGCAGGAAAACAGGTTTTCTGTGTAGTTTCTCAGAGGGGGAAATTACACACTTTCAAAGAGCCTTATTTGAAAAATTGATGCAAAACAAACAAACAAACAAAAAAAAGAGTCCAGTTTCATCAAGACAAAAACAATAAAAATGTGTTTACCGTGCCAAAGTGCAGAAATACTAGTATGCTTCTTGTGTAATAAACCGCTAAGTTGAAGGTTTTATTAGGACATAAAAAAAAGCATAACAAAAGCATGCCATATTTTGCACTCTAAAATTTTCTGAAGTTAATAATCCTTTGTGGGAGCAGAAAATGCACTGATTTAGACTGTGAAGAAGGTGAGCTGTTGCATATTCTGTTTTTGTGGATCAAGCTCAGTGGGACTAAATTGCACAGTGAATTTGCATATATGTGTCTATTAGCTGCCCTGCAAATATCAGGAAGATACTGCACCACTAACCTTATACCTTAGACTAGGCTTTAGATGCTAAAAAACAGGAAAGACCCCTGCACTGAGCACCAAGACACTTTACACTGATAAGTGAACAACAGAGCCAGAAGTCTGAAATTTAACTTGTGTCATGGCATCTCCATTCACAGCATAAACTTTAAAGACAAAATACAAGGATATATAAATGTGACACGATATTCAAACATCACACAAATGTTCAGAGGCCTTCAGTGTACTTTTGATCTGGGATTTAGCTCCACATTCAACTTTAGGATTGACTGGATTAAGAAGAGGGGTTCAGCCTGACCTTGATAGAACCAAGACGAAGCAGAGGGACATAAAGCAGGAGAAAATGCAAGTACAAGCTCTACATTTCTTTAAACATCTACAAATAACCTACAGTAGAAAAAAAAACTTGGCTATGTTTAACCTCACATATAAGGATGAATGTGGGCTTTGTTTATGTGTGATTTGGCCACTCATAAGGGATTGGAATGATTGTTTTGCTTACACAGTGAAAAAATCCAGAAAGTGTCATTTTATAAATATTTGGATGTAATGATTGAACATTTGCTGTCCTGGAAAGACCACAGTTAATTTGTCTGCAAAAAGACAAAGCAAATAATGATTCCCTCTTGAGGCCTTTTGGAGAAGTAGACAAATCCATGCACCGTGTGGTGCAGTAAACCACACGGTGCATGAATTTGTCCACTATTTCTGAAGTCCAAATTGCTCCACCAGATGAAAATCTGCTCATAGATTGTATTCCAGTCACTCCAAAGACTATGAATGAGAACATGTAAAGACAGCTCTGCTTACAGTGAATAAGAACTTTAACCATCAAACAAACATAGATACTGGGTGCTGTGTTTTAGTAAGATCTGACTGAAACACTCTTTTGTGTGCCCCTCAATTCTTAAAAGGAATCTGGAGCTTTATCCCAGGTTAAGGGAAAATAAAGTCTCTAAACATATGTTGCAGGTTGAAATGTTGTGCTACTGTATTTTATATAGTGTAAATGGAGTTGCTTTGAAGCAAAAATCTGACTTTGACCAAGAAGTTCTTACAATCAATCAATAGATCATAAAAACAGGTCATCTTGGTTTTAGAACATTACGGTGGATATTTCTGAATGTTTTATGAGAGATATGGGGGTTGATCTAAGTGTTTGAACCATTATATTGCTGTTTTTCTTAATACAGTGGATGCTTAAAGAGGCCTGCCTGGCCTCTTCTCCTTTGTGTGTATATCACAGCAGAAACCAGCAGTGGCATTAGATGACATTTCAGCTGTTTGCAGATGATGTTATCCTTATGGGCCCATCTTTGTGTTGTCCCTCGTTCCCCAGCATACGGTTTCAAAGTGTAATTTGCTTCTTGGCTGTAACTGTACTCTTTTATGGGGGTAAACTGCCTCATGCAGAGAGGTTCATGAATCTTGGAGATAAGCATAGGACTGACAGCCAGTTTTGAGCATTACAGCCAATGAGTAGACTAAAATGAGGTCCTACTACAGCTTGAAATGGTGCTGGCTGCTTTCTCACTTGCAACGTGTATGAATGAAGGAAGTTTTGCCAAAGCACTAGCAACCTGATTGAAAGAAGTCAGTTGAGGCATTCCTGGCAAAAAGTAAGACTGAGGTGCTCGCCAAAAGAGAGGAGGGGAAAGCTATGCCAAACTAGGTGCAACTTTTCCACCTGGACCCTACAGCTCTCTCTGGATCCCCCCAGAGAGGAACAAGCCCCAACAAAAATGACATCTGGGCTGCTGTTCCTGTTCTGTGGCCATTGAGGGAATGAATTGTAGCTCGGTTAAATGAGTAGAAAATGACCTGGATAAGCAAACTAGAAAACGGATGACTGAAGGGAAATTAGTTTGCCACTACTGTTTCTATTGCAGCCAATAAAGTAATTAAAAATGAAAGTGTGTCTGTGTGAGACACAAAGAGAGAGAGAGCAGAGAGCAAGAGAGAGGGAAGGCTGCAAATAGAGAAATGAAAGAGGTTATATAAAAAAGATAGGGAGGAAAGGGAGAAAAAAATACAAGTCAGTAAAACTCAACCAACTGGATAAGACTGAAAACATCTGTCTATATTTTAACATTAACCATTCATATAAGCCAGGGGTGTCCAAACTTTTTCCACTGAGGGCGGCATACAGAAATATCTAAGAAAGGTAGGGGAACTTTCATATTCCTAGCCTTGAGGGTATGACGAATCCATGCTTAGCAATTGAATACACCTTAATGGCATGCTAATGGCTGAAAAAGGAAAAGATGTCATTTTCAGGATTTGGGGGAGCCAATCAGATTTCAGGAGGCCCTGTTTGGCTCTGTCTACCACTGGCTCTGCCTCTGAAATGCTATTGGTGCTGCTATTTGCTGCAATATTCTATCAAGGCATTATTAATCAATGTATCTTCTTGTCAGAATGTTTACTGAATCAACATGGTAGCACTTAAACTAAAAAGTACAATACAGTTGAGCACAAGCTTCATCATCTCATATGGGCCATATTTCATTTCATTTCTAGAATTTGTGTCATGAAAATGTTAATTTAAGAGAAAAACAAATATATCTTAACCATACCCTGAACATTTCACTGATAACCCTCAGCGTGCTGCATACCTACCAACACCCTTGTTTTTCCTGGGTTTCTCCCATATTTTGAGGCCATCTTACACCCACCTCCTGTTTTCTTATTTCTCCTGGGAAATCCTCACATTTTCAAGACGCTACTATAAAAAGACTAAAGTACAAAGTCAGATTCATATGTTGTGTGTGTTTTTCTGAGGATAAATAACTTGTCAGATGATTCATATTACACACACAGTCCACAGCCACAGATATTTTCAACCCTCTGATTCAAGGTCTATGTGCGCAACTGCAGCGAGGAGAGAATGAAACTGCATAAAGATGCAAGCTAGCTGAAATGATCAGGACAGGATGGTGCTCTGTTTCATTTGCTGTCTATATACTTTTGTATGGATCCTTTCTCTGTATTATTTTATATGTGTGTCCACTCCAGCACGCACTGTCATGGCTTTCCTACCAGGCATGAGTGTGCTGTGTGTTGGTCTGGTCTCCCTGCTGTCAAAGCTCTACCATTCTTTATAAGTTTTCCTTCAATAAACCTCTCTGCAAGTGACTTGATTCAATGTGTAGTGCAAAGAATTAAAAGCATTCTGTACAAAGGAAGGGAGTTTCTCAAAAGAAATTCTAAAATGGGCTTTTACTTTGAAAAGCACCATCTGAAAGTTTACCTTCACTACATCTTTCATGGGACACACTGAACCAGTATGGAAACAGAAGGCTTCACTGTTAGTAGAAGTTTCGCTTGCATTTTACTTTGTGGCCTTCATTGGGTTATCAAGAAACAGATTGGAAATGAAGCCTAGTGTTACTCATGCAAGACACAGTCATATGCCCAGTGGTGATCAGCTGATTACCAGCTGATCCCAATTATCACCTCTTGGCTCCCAGTCAGAGCTCTTTCTCTCAGCACAAAGCAAAGCTTAACCTCCTCCACCCCAGCCTCCTCCTTTATAGCATAAAGCTTGTTGCACCCTCATATTCAGATTCATGCTTCTATGGATTAATTGCTTTTGAAATAGTTTTATTGTATCCAAATATATTTATCCACATGGGTTCTGGCCATGCACTCCCTTGAATGTCAAAGCATGCTACTAACCCAGAGGTATCTTTTGAGCAGAGCCTTCTCCACCAAGTAAAACTGCATATCAGTCTTGTGATAAAATAGTTAAATGTATGATGAGTGTTTCTGAATGAAACATATTCTATAACTTGCATGCACCTACTTGCTACAGCAGGGAAAATGTTCACCATTTTGGCCAAGAACTCCGTGGTGCACAGAAAAAAAATGTGAGCCCTCAATTCTCTAGATTTATGAAATAGTGTGAGATGTGTGTGTCAGGGACATGAGATGCTATGCTCATGCAGGCAGTCTGAAAGCTTTCACTTGTTAACATGCAAACAAAAAATCAAGCGGTGTCGTGGCCAAGACAATCTGAAACGACTTTAAGACCTCAAAATGTTTTGTCAGAAGCTAAACCTGTGCTTCAATGCTGCTCACATGGAGCAGTAAGGTTCTGAGACCTAGGTATGGTGATGATGTCAGGTCTTTATACACTGGTGAATGAAGAAGCAAATTCTTAATTCCAAGTCTAGCCAGTAGTAGTTGATGTATCACAGTCTAGACTGATATAAAGTAAGTTTACTGTCAAAGTTTTCATGCTTTGTGGACCCCCCCAAAACATATGACTTTTTTTTAGCTGTCATGGATTAAGGAAGTAGAGCTGATTTGTGGGTAATAGTTCCATCACATTGTGTGTAGTGACCCTGTTACTCAATTAAAGGAGTAATTGCCAATTAGAGCCTTTTATTTCCTTGGAAGTCTGGAAGAGATAGGATGGGGAGAGGTTCATTTAATGTAGAAAACTTAGGGTTTCCACCAGCTCCTTTAAATCAGTATAATGAACCACTGCTTATCAAAATTCTTTGACTATCAAAGCGATGAAACATTACCAAAAAGTTTAGTTTCAGCTCAGGCAGCTGGGTAAAAATCAATGTGCATAATGCAGTGAGCAATAAGGAACAAAATATGATTAATCGCTGTTGGTCATGCTCTCTAGATGTAATGGCCTAGAGCAGAGTAAGAATTCATTCAGTTGGAGAAATGACAGTACTAACTGTGCCAGGCTTTAAGCATTAAAGTTTGTCCCGTGCTTTGAAAGGCTGGGATAATGCAACAGAGGAGGACAGAAAGGGGGCAGGGAAGAGTTGGAGAAGAAGAAAGGATAGCCAGGGGGACTGCTGAGAAACGAGGAAAATAAGAGATAGAAAAACAAAGGAGGGATAAAAAAGGGTGGAAGGGTGAAGCAGAGGAGGGGTTTAAGCGCGGAGGGGCTTACAAGAAAGCCTGCTCTAAATATTAATGACATAAACAGAGATTATTTTGAGTAATCTGAAAGAAAATCTGTTCTGATGTGAAGATAACAGCTGTGACAACATCACAGATAACAGCCTTTACTCCATGCTAAGCCTTTTTTCAGGATACGTTGTTTAGGTGTTCTGCATATTCAGGTCACCAAAATCCTGCTACACTCAAATAAATACATCAAACTTATCAGGGAGTCTGCAGCCTCAGATTATCTGCTAATGGTGGTGCAATCTTGTTCACTATCTCACGGTATGGACTTATCTAGGATAATCAAGGAGAGTGCTGCTTACATGTAGCTGCAATTTGAAGAAGATTCACAGGATATTGTTCTGAGATTAGACATAATTTATGTAACCATCTCTTTTCCACAATCACTTAAGTTTACTCAGTATAATGCAAATGATAACACTTTGTTTCTTAGGTGTAAGGATGTTGAATATTTTCTCACATTGTATACTCAAAGGCCCAACTAGGAACAAGTTTAAAACAGTGAGCTACTATAATCTCTGGACAGCACATGAGCTCCATGCTCTATATGGGAACTGGTTTTAAAATGCATGGCATCTATTCATTAAAACACAGTACATTCAATTCAGTATTCTGCTCTTCACCAGCGTTTTTTTTTTCTTCTTCTTCTCCTTTTTTCTTTACTTGTGTTGGCTTCTACTTCTCAAATGTGAACTTTTGCAGGATATATAAGTCGTTGTTAATCAGGCTCAACAGGAGAACTTTGGTTATCCATTTTCCGTTATTTTTGCAAATGTTCCCTAAAATATGACTTTTAAAAACTTGTAATTTAGAGGTTAAAAACTCAGAGTGGCAGTAGTTTAAGGTTGTGTCTGAAATCACATGCTCATTCCCTACTCCCTATACACTATATAGTAAGCTGTCTGTTGTGGACTTTTGGAGTCATCTGCACATTAAAAAAATATTTCATACGCTACTCCAGAAACATATGATGAGCTGTCTATAGTGGACTATTTAATGGAGTTATTTTTTACAAGAAGAAAGATTCTGTGCGCTACTCCAGCCACATATAGTAAGCTGTCTCCAGTGGATGAATATGATGGAGTCATCTGCAAAAAGAAAAAAGATTTCGTATGCTATACCGGCCAAATATAGAGTTCCTTCAGCGGTGAGCCTACAGAATTTTTCAGCTAATGTCGTGCTATATTGAACTACGAGACATGAAAAAATATACATTTCAATAGTGGGGCACTTTTCAGATGTTTTTTTATGTAGTAGAAAAGAATGTAAAAGCTCTTGAGCTTGTGTTCGCCACAGACCTTATTTTAGGCATTTAACCAAAAACTCAGTCAGAAATCCCTTAGACTTTCAGATGAGGGGAGCGGAAGTGCTGAAATACTAACTCACTTCCGCATTTTAGGACTCATTCCTGCACCACTCTGTAGTGAGCTATCTATTAAAATATGAACTGCTCCATGTGTCTGTTCTCTGGATTCCTTTCTCCTGTGGTCCATCTGTCATTTACACTCTATTGCAAAAGTAATTGGCAACACATGTTAATTATTGAATCCAGGTGTTTAAATCATACCTTTTACCACAGGAGTATCAAATCAAGCACATACTGTAACCATGCAGTCTCAATTTGCAAACATTAGTGATACAAAGTGGGTCGTTCTGAAGAGCTCAGTGAATTTAAGCGTGGCACTTTGATGGATGCCAGCTTCGCAATAAGACAGTTTGTGAAATTTCATTCCTGCTGGATATTCCACAGTCAACTGTGAGTAATAATAGCAGAAAGTGGAAGCGTTGCTGGTGCTCTCTTCATCTTGCATTAATGTAAGCACCAACACTGTGCAGCAGAACCTTCATGTGAGTTTCCATGGCTGTGCAGCTGCATGCAAACCTCACGTCACCGAGTCCAATGACAAGTGTAGGATGGAGTGGTGTAAAGCTCAACGACTCTGGACTGTGGAGCAGTGGAAATATGTTCTGTGGAGTGATGAATCATGCCTCCTTTTTTAGCAGTCAAATGGTTGAGTCTGGATTTGGCGGATGGCAGGAGAACGTTACCTGCCTGACTATAATGCGCCAACTGTGAAGTTTGATGGAGGATGAATGATGGTATGGGACTGTTTTTCAGGATTTGGGCTAGGCCCCTTATCTCGAGTGAAGGTCAATCCTAATGCTTTAGCATAACAGGACATTTTGGACAATGCTACACTTCCAACTTTTTGGCAACAGTTTAGGGAGGGCCTTTTTCTATTCCAACTTAACTGTGCCACAGAGAAAACAGCAAGGACCATAAAGACATGGTTTGATGAGTTTGGTGTGGAAAAACTTGACTGGCCTGCACAGAGCCCTGATCTCAAACCCAGTGGGCATGATTGGGATGAACTAAAACGGAGATGGCAAGCCAGGTCGTTTTGTCCAACATCCTAACCTCAAAAATGCTCTACAAAATGAATGGGCACAAATTCCAATGGAAACACTCCAAAACCTTGTGGAAAGCCTTCCAAGAAGAGTGGAGGCTGTTAAAGCTGCAAAAGGACAACTCATGTATCTGTATTTAAATTCAATGTAATTATAGTCCCTGTTGGTGCAACGATAAAGCAATGATAGACAACAGAGTCCATGTTTAAACATTATAGCCACTGCTACTTGGCAGAACAGGCAGTTTTACCTTAGGCATCCTGCAGTCCTCTTTGTTAGTTTCCCTTATTGGTTAAGTGTTCATTTCTGTGAAACATGATGTTCTTTTTGCATAGGCATGAATAAATAAATGGAATAAAATGGACTGAAACGAGCTCCATAAAGAACCACGTGTATCACCTGTTGACATTGCTGTGATGGATAGAGGAAAAGAAAGAAAGTACACTCTACAAGCCATACATTGTGACAAAGCCATGAGACTGTGTAGGCTGGGGAGGGAACACTTGAAGCCTGGAGGAAGAAATTTCTCCTACTGACCCCATCTTTGTCAGTCATTTTATGTCCTGGATATCCGGCTTTATTCTCAACCCTAACAGTCTTCTTTATATTCCACAAATAATCCAGGTGAAATAAAGTTCACATTGGCCTGTGACTGGCCTCTCTGAGCCAGTCTTACCTCCCTCAGCAGAAGTATCACGGCCTGGCAGATCCAAAAAGACACTTTAACCATGACATAATTTTCAAATCAGACTACGCTTATAAAGTTTGTTATCCAAGAACAGAATGCAAATGTACTTTTATTCTGGCAGAAATAAAGTTTCTGTCTCAGCTTGAATGACATGTCATGTGACTATAATTCTATTCTGACAAACTGGAAACAGATTATTTACATAGTCTGGCTGGAGGCTGTAGTAAAATGGTCTGGTTGTGTGCATGTGTGGGTCCATATGTGTGTAAAAAGAGGCTGTGGGTGTATGTAACAGCTAGTCAATCTGACATTCAACCTGCCAGTGAGCAGACAGGAACATGAAACAGGAAATTGCTTTTGGGACAGCCAATCAGAGAAAGCTCTCGGTAAACAGGAAGAACCCGTCACAGTGGACCTGTCAGGTGTCAGTCATTTCCACAATGACCTGCCCACATGGCTCAGCCAAAATGTCACTCATCCCTTAATCCTAATTCTAGAGAGGAAGACTTAGGAATGTGTTAGAGTGTGACTGTCAGCGGGAACCTTTGGTTTGTAATGGTATAATTGTGTTGTATTGTCAAACGCCTCGGTCAAAGAGGCTGCATGATAGGGATTCTTCTTAACCACAGCAAAGAGTCAACATCTGGCTGACTGCAACTTTTTGATGAGTTGTTTGAGTATTAAAATGTTACCAGGTGTTATTATAATTATTATATGATGATTGGATATGATTGGATGTAATTGGATGATTGGCGATGGCACATGCATGGAACTGTGGGAGCCAACGTGTGTAGCTGCATTCTGCCTACTACCTGCACTCCCAAAGAGACTGTTGTGCAGAGAGTCAATTGATACTTGTTCAACATCTGTTGCTCTGTCACATTTAAAATGATTCAAAATACCACTTAGTTTAAAGAACTCATAATTATTTTGTCATCGTAGAATATTGGTAGCTGATTCAGATTTATCTCCCTTTTTTGTCACATTTAGAAATTCTACTATTTTGCATTTAAAAAACAGTCATTTGGATATTTAAACTGTCTTTATACTGTCTACTGCTTTACTTAGGGGACCAAAAAAGTGAATAATCATTCTGTGACAAATAAGCCTTCAAAATCTACTCATATTTTTTGAGCCATTATTCAAAGCAGTTTCTGTCTGCAGAGACACAAAGGGACACATCATAGGCTCTCCGTCTCTCTTTCTCTCCATTATGAACTAATTAAGGCCATCTCCTGCACGATCTGCCCAGTCAGACACGTGCAGTTTAAGACAGCATGACATGATTACAGAACAGCCTGTCGCAAAGCATTTTGGGAAAACAATATGCCTGTTAACATTAGCGGCAAAGATGAAAAATGAACAAAAATAGATTCAAAATTAGTAACGAAGGCTAGATTTACTGGTGTGGATTTGATCTTAAAAGACTCTGAAAAGTGATCCAAATTCCAGGCTCACTGAAAAAGCTCGATAAACCCGGGCATATACTGTGCGATTTCAAGCCGACTCTATGGCGCTGTGGTGGAGTGCCAGCTCACACTTGGCGACCATGGTGCACGATTTATGTACTCAAACTATACAGTCTGATTGTCATGCATGATCTGAGTGCTCACACTGAACAACTGAAGTTGAGACGGACTGTGACAAAAATCCATGAAGTTGACATTAAAAAAGCCATATCCAGTCATATCCTCATTTTCTCACTTTTGGTTTGTTGTCTGACAGTTAACAAGGGGAAAAATTCCCTAAAGCTGTAGAAGTTGAGCAGTCATACAATTAAAATATCAAAAATGTCAGAAATCAGTCCTACCAGTTCAGAGCAGCTGGTCATGGTGTGTTTGGGTTGTGGTTGGCCATTGTGTACCCCTGTATACTGAATGATAAACATCCAAACATCCAAATCCAACTTAAAGTCAGCGTGACTTCCAAGTGGATCACGTGGCTCAAAAATCCTGTCTGAATTGGATGAAATCCAAACAGTGTATGCCCAGCTTTAGGGATTTTGTAGGCATGGATAGCATCATTGGAACAGGGCTACAGCTAGCAAGAGAGAAAATAATTAAGAAGCTACTATTTATGGCTAAAAAAATTTATTTAACTTTTAATGATCTGAGTCCCTTCTTGTAGTATATGACAGGATTGGGCTGAGAGGGTTAGTTATATGATAATCTACCAGGTATAATCTGCTAATTACATGACAAGAAGCATGTCACTGGATCCTCCGAAGTTTTGTCAAAGCTCTGGAAATGTAGTATGTCTGGCCATGTGCCCCTTTATGAGCTACTGTGCCCCCCATCCCACTCGGCCTGGTCTGCAGAACTTGTGAGGCTGTATTTCAGCACTATTGATGCAGTGGGAGAGATGGATTTCAGATTAAACGAGCCCAACTCACAGCTGACCAGTGCATTTTTAGCACTGAATCCCTAAAGTGACACTTTTCTTGATATAAGATTATAAAGCACATTATTGGCCTTAGAGTATGACCTCTGGTTGAGACAGAGAATGAAGTCGAGTTTTTCAGTGCAAAAAAACAATCACATCAAAGTCAAAGCAGTCAAAGTGCCACACACATCCTGCCGCATTGCCCAGTATAGTGACTGCTCCCGAACATGCACTAACAATTGGAGCCTCTGCTGGTATGTGTGTAAATTCTTTCCTCACTTTAAGAAACATATTTTTAGACCTCAGACATGCAATGCTCCACAAAAGAAAGCCCAAGCTGGTTCAAATTGCATTTTAAGGAGACCTGACCCAAACATGCACAACAGAGTGGAAGGAAACTGTTAGGCTCATTACCAACGCCTGCTGCCTCCAGCTACTTTAAAGTTAAAAATATATTTCAATGACTTGATTGCTTGGCTCTCATGATAATTTAAAAGGTTTAATGATGTTTGAAGTTCATTTAAAATGATAGAAGTGTGCACATGTAACGTGCAGATGAAAAAGATGTGAGGAAAATGAAAAGGACAGGCGTGGCATTCATATAAGCAGTTGTTTTTGCATGTTTTGAATTGATACTGTGCTGTTGATGGAAATTATATAAATGGATATGATAGTTATGAATGGTTGTTGCCTTCATGCCCCCTCGTCTTATTTGTTATAGCACTGACTCTGTCTGGCTTCACTCCTTGCAACATTGCCAAAAGTCAAAGTGTGAGAACGCTGGAATCCACTGGTATTGTATTGTGTGCCACCTGCACAAAAACAGCGGTTGACATAGGCCCTTATTCAGGCATCATTCACTCTAAGTCTGTAATTGGTTGCGGTTATTCTTTACGTATCTTATCTTCACATCATCATGCTGCCTGTGATTTGTCTCTGGTGTGGCCTTTTCCATCCACTGCTGTCTTGTGTGAGAGTTTGTTGGCCTTCATTAAACAGGAGGAAACAATAGTACACCTTTCTTTACAAGGCCCCTCTACATGATCCATGAGAACTGTTCGTTCTCATGGATACATCATGTATGAAATTCCTCCAGCTTGCTCTGTCTTTTGTAAAACAGCACTTTGTGCTTTTACTCCATACTCTTGATCTGAGTAACAAGGTCATTTTGATCTAGAGTCATATTAGTGTAGAAGGTTTAAAGGATCATTTTAACAGCAGTGTATCAGCCGTCTTTGTCATGCTTGTTGTTTGTATGGAAACTTTTGTGCCACTGTCTGGACTTCCTTTCAAATAGATTTTTGTATCTTAACATAAATTCTCCTGGCTAATAATAACAAAAATAACTGCATAACCTCATCATATATCCTGGATGTAATCTCCTGCACACAGCCTGTCTCCTGCCCCCCTCCTCTCCCTGCAATGAGGAGCGTGGGCTGACAGCGGTCTTTGAATGTTATGCTATGAGGTCAAAGACGAGCCACGTGTTTGTGTGCGTGTGCACTTGATTGTGCGTAATCTGTCAAAGCCTGAAGAGACGATCAACAGCTCAAAGAGTCAGAGGGCCACTTAAGACCTGACACAGACCCACACACGCACAAATATGCACACAAATACACACATACAAATACACAGGCGGTATCACAAGAATGGCGTCGTTGATGCACACAGCTCCGATGGTGACAGGACTAAATGTACCATTAGTCGCCGTTCTTTTGTTTCCGTCTGCTGTTATCCTCTCTGTCTTCATTGCAATTATTTATCTGTCGACTTAACCATTCAATCTGTTTTTCTGCAGGTTGCACCACAATCACTAAGCCATTTCCATTTTCTACACATGGAGGAAAATGTCATCTATCTGTTGTCGGCGGGAGAATGTGGAAAAAGGGGGACAGACCATGACATGGTGATGTATAAATGTGTTTTTTTAGGAAGATTGTCGAGATTAAGATTGTAAAATCATATTTCTGCTTTCACACAACATTACCTTATCACATTATCTCCCCTGTCACAAACAAACCACATTAAAGGAATGCTAGATCGTCATGTCACCTTGCAGACTTTTTGCAGATCCTGAGGGCTGCTTTAGCAGTGATAAATCTGCCAGAGGAAGACTAAAAATAACATTATAAGATCACTGAAAAATATAGCATCTGATTCTATTTTAAAGAAAAAGTATTACTGCATGAAGAAAGAAACGTATATTTACAGATCTAATTTGAGGAATAACATTTTGCAAACATGTTATAATAACTACATACATATAAGTATAAGTACGTTCTTAATTTACATACACTTATGTGTTAAAGTATTCAGCCACCTGACCATTACACCAGTAGGGACTGTAATATCATTGTTTTCAAATACTGTATTTTAATATGGAGTTGGCCCCTCTTTTACAGCTCTAACAGCCTCAACTCTTCTTAGAAGGCTTTGCACAAGAGTGTTTCTGTGGGTCCATTCACTGTAGAGCATTTATGAGGTCAGACACTGATGTTGGCCGAGAAGGCCTGGCTCGCCATCTGTGTTCTAGTCCATCCCAAAGGTGCTTGATGGAGTTGAGGTCAGGGCTCTGTGTGAGCCAGTCAAGGTCTTCCACACTAAACTCATCACACCATGTCTTTACACCCCTCCAGCCATTACTTAGCACTGGACATGTTGACGTGAGGTTTGCCTGCAGTTACTTGGCCATGGAAACCAATTCATACAGTTCCTGCCACATAGTCTTTGGGCTGACATCAAATCTTGTTTCAGGATGGCTGCGTGTTTTGCTGCAAGTGTGTCTGCTCTTGCTCCTGCCAGTGCTGCTTTTATACCAGGTGTGAGTTTGCTGCATGTTGGCTGCATCTCCCCGCTTTCAAAGCCCTACCATTCTTCAAGTTTTATCTTAATAACCCTCCCTGCAAGTAATTTCATTCAGTATAGTGGAAGAGTGTCAGAAACTATCAAAAACTAGAAAAGCACTCAGAGAGCACAGACCTCCACCATTAGCCCTATCTCCCAATAGTGAAGAATCCTTTAAAAAATTCCTGGATCCTTCCCCATGTGCCCCCCACCATGGCATTCACCGATTACTCCCTCCCCGGTGGGGTGGAAACATGGTGAGGCAAAGCATTGGCTTCACTACGGGTGGACTGTAATGGCGGAAGCATTGCCTGCTGGTGCCATCAGATGCACTGGCAGTCTCACCTATGGTCTCACCAGACAACTGGGAGTCATGGCAGAGGGTGAATATTCCTTTATTTCTCCCAGCATTGTGAGTATTCTCGCTACAATTCACTGTCTTTCTCTCTGTTACGCTCTGACTCGTCTCCATGATCAGGCATGCCTCTTTCAAACTCTATAAGCTCCAAAACTTTAAATAGAAACACACCCAAAATTCTGCTGGGATTGAAGTTACTCATGTCCTCCATCTCCTGGTGTAAAGTGGTAACAGCACAGCCCTCCACCATTAGCCCTATCTCCCAATAGTACAGAATCCTTTCAAAAACTGCCTGATCCAGACAGTGATCTGGATCAGTCCCAAAATCTAATCAGTTCTTCCTTATGCCATTTCTGACATTTCCTGAAAATTTCATCAAAATCCATCCACATTTTTTGAGTTATGTTGCTAACAAACAAACAAACAAACAAACAAACAAACAAACCCACCTTATCACATAACCTCCTTGGCAGAGGTAGTAAAAGCATTCTGTACAAAGGGAGAGAGTTTCTCCAAAGAAATGCTCAACCAGGCTTTTATTTTGAAAAGCACAAACCAGAAGTGCACTCATTTTGTGTTTGCCTTTAGTATAAAATATTCTACCAATTTAGAAAC
The DNA here is from genome assembly GCF_018320785.1 of Cheilinus undulatus. Taxonomy (NCBI): domain Eukaryota; kingdom Metazoa; phylum Chordata; class Actinopteri; order Labriformes; family Labridae; genus Cheilinus; species Cheilinus undulatus. Next base: position 18,428,479 of record NC_054865.1, read on the forward strand.
AGAAAGTTTAGAGAACAACTTCATTAAAGAGGTGCATTTAAGCTTGTAGCTTTCATCTAAGTCATCAAGAAACACATTGCATATGTGCTATAACAAGGTAAATATGGCTCTCCAGTTATCACTCTCTTGTCTATTTTGGCCTCACACAGCACGCAAAAATCCAAGACTTTGATTCTCTAAATCCTATGTGCCTGAGCCATGCGTGTCAGGCGAATAAGATGCGGCGCACATGCAAGCAGTATGATAGCCCTGACTTGGTAACTCACTGAGTGCCATCTATGTCATGTAAAAGCCAATGCTTGAGTGCCATTGATGTATATATACGTCAAAGTGTTTTTTGGCAGCTGGCACAAGGGGATGCTCTCACGCTCCCTGTGAGTAATTTTGGGGCTTCTGGGATATGTAGTTGGAACACGGAAGAGACGGTAAATCAAAGCCACAGAGATCAGAGCACGAAGTGGAGACCCTGGGGTCAAAGAGCAGAGCGATCACTTCGGAGGTAATCTAAGCTAAAAGTTCTAAAATTCTAGTAGATGCTGGAAGACACTTTAACCTTTGCCCTGAGAAATCGCTTACTCACTGAAACCGACAATGAACTGAGCCAGGGATCAGCGCGGTCATTCATCTGCCTTGGCCAGCCAAGAGGCTAAAGAATGCCGCAAGGTCTCCCCTGTGCATCTGAGAAAAAAGACAGCCGCTAGCCAGTTTGATATATGCAGCGACAACACTTCAGAGATAGACTTTTCTGACCCAGACTATGAGGAATGGCTGCCAAGTGAGCAGGGCGGATCTTGTTCTCTGTCCCAGAGCGATGGAGGTAAGTTAACGATAGGAACCCACTGATTATTCAGCCAAATTTATCAAATGAAACCATCACTCATGCGCTCCTGCTCTGTGATTTCAGAAGCAGACTTGAGAGAAGAGCAAGCCCCATGCAGTTCTGCAACACCGTCTGTGGGCAGAACAAGAGGTAAGAACAAACAATTCTATATTATAGATTATATATTATATACAGTGCTTAACAACTTTATTAGACCACCTGTCATAAAAACGAGAAAACATAAATATTTTAGAAATCTTTCAAAAACTTGTTTAAAACTAAAAATGCGATAGTTATTTATTTGGCAAATAACAAACTGAAACAACTAAATAGTCCTTTTTCACATATGATAACCAAAAAACTTAATATTTTGTATGGCCTCCTTTGGCCTTGATAACAGCTTGCATTCTTGCTGGCATTGTGTTTATGTACTCTTCCACAGTCTCTTCTGTTATTGAGTTCCAAATAGTTTCTAGCTGTTCCCACAGACTTGATTTAAATGAAACTTTTGTGCCATCATCGTTGACTCTACTAAATCCCAAATTTGTTCAATAGGATTCAAATCTGGACTTTGACTTGGCCAGTCCATCAGTTCAAGTACTCCAGATTCTTTTTTGTTGCTCAAATAGTCTCTGCACAGCTTTGAAGTATGCTTGGGGTCATTGTCTTGTTGGTATATAAACCCACGACCAAGCAGATTCAGTCCAGAAGGGATTCCATGATGCACTAAGATGTTGTGGTAGTCGTTCTTGTTCATGATAGCGTTGATTTTCACTCAATTGCCCACACCGTATCCACAAATAAAACCCCATACCATAATGGAATCTCCACCGTGTTTCACTGTGGGTGCAATGCATCTGGCATCAAAATGTTCTCCAGCTTTTCTGCAGACATAAACACGATGATGCTGACCGAAGAGTTCAAACTTGGACTCGTCTGTCCAGAGTATCTTCTTCCAGTCATCAACAGTCCAGTGTTTGTGCTCCCTGGCAAATCTGAGGCGTTTCTGGATGTTTGCAGGCCTCAATAATGGCTTCTTAGCAGCTCTTCCCTTTAAGCCTGTTCCGTCAGTTGTCTGCTTATGGTCATTCTGGAGACTTTCTCAGACTCTGATCTAGAAGCATTCATCTCTGCCTGAAGATCAGCAGTGGTCTTCCTTCTGTCTCTAGTACTTCAAATCTTGAGGTGTCTGACATCTGCTTCAGTTAACTTTGGTTTCCTGCCTCTTCCTTGGCGCATTTAGTGAGTACCAGTCTCGGCAATTGACTCTGAAGCATACTTGACCACACTGTGAGAAGACTTTATGTCTTTCCCTATTTGTCTCAGAGACCATCCAGCATCATGAAGTGCTTTAATGCAGACTCTTTCATTTTCAGTGAGCTCTCGATGTTTTACCATTTTGAACAGGAATGAGGAATTTCAAACTGAATTCACCTTTGAGTACCCAAATTTGAGCCGGCTCACTGGGCTTCTCTGAGAAGTCAGAAATTAATCAAGAATAACATTCAACGACTAAAACTCATTTTTCTGTTCAGGAATGCAAGTAAATAACTATAATTTGACATATTAGGCAAGAAATAATAATGTGCATGACTATTTTTTCAGTTTTTTCGTAAATCAGTAAATTTGAAAATTCATGAATAACAATAATAATTATATTTTAGCATTAAAAATATCATTTGGGTTAAAGAGCTTCTACATATTGGTGTATTAACCATTGCAGAAACATAAAAAATGATTTTGGTAATTACCAATGCTGTTAATTTAGGGCAGCAGTGGCATAAACCTTACTTTAGGTGGTGGCACCCAAAGTAAGGTTTATGGCACTGTACTGTATAGCCTGTATATAACATATTATAAATTATATTACTTCTATAATTTATAGGCAGTGCAGGGGACACGCAATCAGGAAGTCTATGGATCATTTGAAGTATCAAAACAGAGATTTGAGGAAGAAAAAAGACTTTGTCTCTTCTCTAGCACAGAGCCAGGCAGCTGTGCTCTGATCATAAGGTCAACATTCAGATTGTAACATTTTTTAAATCTGAGAGGATCGTATTTTTCTCTTGAGTGGGCGTGGCTTTCATGATTTTGAACCCTGATTTTATGAACTTAGAGATGTTTTATTTGACTGAAATTTGATTTAGGGGTTCATATAAAAATGACCTGTTATACAACAAACCTAGATACAGATTCATTTTCACTTTACATGGTCTTTAATATTCAAACAAACTGAAAATCCAACTGTGTCACGCCCAACACGTGCGTCTCATGCATCCAGTGTGAAAAATGCAAGGAGAAGTTCAAAACTCTTCAGCTGAGGGGAATCAACAGAGTGCTGGCCATCTTTACGCACCATGTTCCTTAGTAGTTGTTGACTCTGCTTTGTGCTGGCTGAGTTGCTGTTGTTCCTATGCTTCTACTCTCCAATAATATCACTTACCCCGAATTTCCATATACAGCATGCATGCCGTGCACCGAAGCACCGTGGGTTTGCTCCGACCGAAAGGCGAGCGACCTCGCCCACTGGAAGCAAGTCTAGAGCGCAGCACCACAGCGCGCAAGCCCTGATCAGTAGGAAGGGAGAACTGCGAGTTCACGCAGGAATAATATGTCAACAGTGGACTATATTACCTTTTGGGGTTAATTTATCATCCTTTCCGGTATAAATCCATTATATTATTGCTTCCGCCATTGAGTGAGTACATTAGGAAGTTAAAAGGTTAACGCTTGCTTAAAGGATCTGTGGTTTTATGCAAAATTCTTAAGCTAAATATCCCCAAAAGTGAACTCTTCCTCATCAATGGCGCCATTGTAGCTTTGTGACCTACTGACCTCTTGGTGACCCTTTGCTGTCGCTGCAGGATGAGACGTAATGTTGATATAGTGATGATTTACGATCGGGAGTCCGTGCATTGTGTTTTTATTTGAAAGAACCTGATGTTCTACGCTTGTGACTTCCATGGTTGGTGCTTTCTGAATGACAGTGAATTTATGAGGTTTGGCAGCGGCCGGCACTGAAAATAGACCTGCAGCGTATCTGAAATGAAGCGGAGCAAAGTGCCGCTCCAGGCACGCGCCGCTGGCGGTCTGAAGCGCCGGCTGTGGAAATGCTCTGATAGACTAGAGAGAGCGAAATGCCCTGCAGTACGATTTGCCGGCACACGCTGTATATGGAAATTGGGGGTTACAGTTGACTGTGGAATATCCAGCAGGGAGGAGTTTCACCAACCGTCTTACTGCAAAGATGGCATTGATCACAAGACCACACTTGAAGTCACTGAGTTATTCAGAACAACCCATTTAGGATCAAATGGAGACCGCATGGCTAGATGCTTGATTTTATATACCTATGGTAATGGGTCTGATTGAAACAGCTAAATTAAATAATTCACAGGTGTGGCCAAATACTTTAATCCATATAGTGTATGTCTTATTGCTCTGATTGGCCTGTAATAAACAAGACTGACAGAATTTTCATTCAGTCACCCTCCAGGAACTGTGGGTGGTTCCCTAGATAAATGTGACATATATCACATTCAATATCTAGCATGTCAGATTAGGCACACGTGGAAATTAAAAATATCAACTTTAAAACTGCAACACACAATAAACCTCAATGACCATATATTGTCATGCATTTGTGTGAGGTTAAATTTACTGTTATGGAGGATACATGGGCCTTTAGTAGTGCAGGTCACTCTAAAAAGAAAGATATTGTCCGACTCAAAGAAACACTTCAATTAGAAATAAGTAATTGAATCAGACTTATTATGCAACCTGTTAACTTGAGTTTATTTCATATAGTTTAATTGCCAGTTCCCAGTTAAAGCAATGTTTTTAAGTAGTACCACAAGTTCCTGCAAAAATCTCAGAAGTGCTTCTTCCATATGCATGTATATCAGGTTACATTTCAAATTTGCTCAGACCTTGTGTTTATTCTGAAAAGATGTTGAGGTATAATCTGAGTAACGTGTGTGTGGGTGTGTGTGTTGAATAGTGCATGGCAGAGATAGAGGGCCTACAAGAGTCTGCTTAGAGGTGGCCCTGGCTTTACTAATGCCAAAAACATGTCGTTTTTATCAAGTCTTATCAATACTTTCTTCTCATTTGACCAAAAGTTGCCAAATCATGTAAATCAAAGTAATATGTAGGGGGGGAAAGCTGCTTTATGCACACCAGACCCTGGAAGCAGTTGAAAACTTTGCAGTGGACTCGAGTCAATTTCTGAGCAGACTTGGCTCACAGCGTCTGTGCTGTTATTACTGAGGGAGCGACTACTCCTTAACTTCCCCTCTCAGCTCTCCATTTTCCCAGCAGTTATTGGAACTTGAATCAGAGACAAACCTGCATGCTTAACCATAGGCTGCCTCCAGAGCTGCAAAAAAGCATCAAGCCTTCAATGGAAGCGTGTGATATTGGGAGGAAAATGATGAGATTTCCAACAGCGATCTACATTTAAAACCAGAGTGTGTTCTGGTACAAAACAGTGCCAATTTTCAAACATGACCAAGGAAAATGGGAGTGAAAACAACAATTTGTCACCTTCTCAGTGGGATTTGAATAAATCAAGATAATCAACAGGGCTCCTGTGCAGCTAATCAATCAATTGTATCTGTCCTCCCTGACAACATCATTAGTCCTCTTTTAATATTAAATGCTCCCCTTGAAAGAATGCAACTTAGGAACATTTGCAGTGAAAACAACAACTGTTCACTTTAATGTGAACACAGCTAACACAACAATAAATAATCCATGCCACTTATTCCTAGAGAGAAGAGTAGCGTCCCTGCCTGATTTACACAACAAAGCAAGGTGTCCCCTCAGTTTGTGTGTTTGTATGTTCGACTGTGCCTCACCATTCAGTGTCACCACTTACAGTGTGTGTCTGCTTTCATTATCGTCTTACTTACCCTGTGTGTGTCCCCCCCCGCTGTGTTTCACAAACACCTGTGTGCCCTCCAACATATCATCCCTACATTGAGGTTCATGCGTGAAATGTATCTCACCATATGCTGGGTGCTTCTGTCCCGCTGATTTCCAGAAAGTCATATTTGTCCTCTAATAAGAAGTCGTTGAAGACGAGAGCGATGGTGTCGCCAGGTTCAGACAGGATTGACCACGTACAGTCCAGGTTGTTTTCATACTCTGCAGGATATCCCGGGCTGGTTATTGAACCTGCCGTTCCTCTTAATGTCCCCCCACACGCTCCCTCGGCTGCAGAGACACAAAGAAGGAGACAGAGAATGAGAAGTGGGAAAACTCTACAACATGTATTTTTCAATATCTTATCCCTAAATGCTTATTTATTTGGTATTTTCTTTGGTGAACATAGTTTTATTTTGTTTATATGAGATTTATTATTTGAGCTGCATTACTTTTATCCCACTAGGCTCCACTCGTAAGTTTATCATTTCAAACAAAGGTGCCTGGTTGGTTTCAGCTCGGTTGGGAAAACAAATATTCAGCAGGTCTGGGGTTGCTCTCCTAAGCAATATTTTAACATCAAACACCATTTTCTGCCTTTAGTAGCACTTTTATACAACAGTTTCAAGTGGAAATGACTTTCCTCTGTGCAACAAAAAAAAGAAATTCCAAAACAGAAAAAAAGCCAAGTTCAGCAGCACTCACTATGTCTCCTGTGGATCTCTATTAGCAAATAATTATGAGTTTCCAACAATTATAATGAGTTAAGTATCATTAATCCCTGCCTGTGGTCAGAAAGAATCAAATATATTCATAAAATGGTAAAAAAAAAATACCCATAAATCCATCCTTTTTGCCTTCACTTGTTTTCTTATTTCACCACGAGGAATGTTTAATTTAAAATTAAAATTTCTAAACAGAAAATATAAATCTGAGAATTGTTTCTCTGTGCTGAGGCGATTCTCCCACTGTATCTACAGATGTCAGGGTGCTGAATATTAATCTAATAAGATTCCCCCTAGATAACTTTACCAAGACAGAGGAGGGTGGAGGACTTTTAAATAGAGCCTTTTGACAGAAATCTGCACTGAAACAAAAACCGGCCTCCTCTCTCCAGCAGAGAGGAAGCCAGATCTTTCAGAGATGTATCAGTACATGAACTCCACTGCTGCCTACAGTCTTTCTTTTTTTTCTTAAACCAATATTCAAGCTAGGTAAATGTTTTTGGTTTCTACAATGGTGTCCAAACTTTGACACTGATAAATCCATGTCACACAGACGTGGACAAAGTGTGGAGTGTGTCTCTCTTTTATGCTCAATGTTGATATCTCAATATTAAACTCCTCAGAGTTGATTTCAGCTCCCAAAGTGGTATTTTTTTTTACATTAGTTTTTTGGCTTTTTAATGCCTTTATTTATAGAGGAGGACTCTAGACAGAATCCGAACAGGGATGAGAGAGCTGGGAGAAAGTGCCATAGGCCGGATTTGAACCTGGGCTGACCGCACACATTGAAACATTTAAAAGAACTTAGTTTTCTGAGGAAATATAAACAAATTATGAATGAGTTATTAGGAAATGCAAAGATATCAGTGTCCACTCCAAAATAATAGATGCAGGTCAGAATGAGGGCAATGACGGTTGTAAAGTTCAAAAGCACGGCTCTGTTTTTGTACGTGCGTAGAGCATGAATGAGCCTTTTATCCAACGCAGTAGAGTCAACTGATCTAGACTCTGCCCACTGCCATTTCAGATCTGGGGGGATATGTGGGCAGAGTTCACCTGTTATGCCCTTGGGAATTTAATGACTAATGAGAAGAGCATGACCTGGCTTTGATTTTTCCCTTGACTTGTCCATGTAAGCGAACACTTCACCTTTTCACAAGTGTTTAACATGAAGTGGTGAAGTCTATAAAGTATGAGTGCGTTGCAGTGTAATAACTTTTTAAAACCTATAGGATCCACTCCCGCTTGCGTATTTATTTTCAACCGTGGGTAGAACTGTAACCAAATGAGAGAGCAATAAGTTTTGTTTTTTTTTTGTTTGTTTTTTGTTTTTTGTTTTTAGCGTAGAAAACCAGAGAAGTAACACTAACATATCACACAGCCAATGTGTTCCAGAGTACTGTTTCCTTTTAGAAATATCCTTCCTTCTTCTCAAAGCACACACATCAAAAACAATATAATATAATCCAGTAATCGGTAGTAGTTTATTTTTTATAAAGATGCTCTCTTTTTTGCAAATTGAGCACAATTTCATTTTATTTTCAGTTTTGACAGTTTATAAAGATAAGTGTGTTTCAAAAATGAAGTTATAAACATACTCAAATCATATTTTTTGTGGTTTGAAATGATCTTATGCAACTTTTTTACTATCACAGTTTTGAGGGATACAGCTATGACACCTCTGTATTTAGGAAAATGTGTAAAAAAGCTAAAAAAAAACGCTTTTCATTTTTCTTCTTTTTTTTTTTTGCACCTTTGAGCAATTTAGTTTGTTACTATAGACTCTTTATATACATATCATTAAAATTTGGGTTCTAAGGGTTGTATTGATGTACAGCCAATTCAAATACTCCAAAAAATGCCACTACAGCATGTAAAAATGTAAAGATATGCTCTGGCAGACTTGTTCTATGGTAGGTCATAAAGGGTTAGGGTTAGAAAAGACAATGAAAGACAATGAAATACATAAATAAACACTTAAAGTGAAAGGATCTAAGTTGTTGTTGTGTTAAAAGTGCAATTTAATAAATTAACATTGTGAGTTTTGAAAATCAATTAAAAATAATTCTTTATGGGAATTACAATAACAACACTTTCCAAAGTGCAAATTTAACTCAGCATTGCAGTTCTTCATGGTAAATTGAATTTGGACGGAGCCACTGTCTGATAAATTTAACAGAAATTTTCAAAACAATTTAAAGTTGTGCTCATCTAGATAAAATAAAAGTAAGATAAAGGTTTTTGGATGTACTTGTATCCACACTTACTGGTTCTGATCAAGCAGACTGGTCTATCACTATGTGAAAAATTATTATTTTTTAGATTATCATAACAAAAGCATAAATTATAGAGTTATTTCTATTATTGTCTTATTTTGTAAATACTTTTTTGCATCTTTGCTACAAAAAGCAGTAATGTAAAAAAAAAGAAAATAATTTCAATTAGACAGAAAGACAGCAGATAATTAAATTCATCAGATTAAAGCTTCTGAAAACACAGTAAAGACAGTTTTCAAAGATTTGTCCCATGATAGTGAACCCCTGAGCTGAGCTGTTCAGCCGTCTCTGATGGTGAAAACTTGGACAGATCTGTTCTTGTTTGTAGACTAATGAACCATTAGATGGGCTTTGCTTGAGGATTTTGGGCTCCGTCAGGTTCAGTAATCAATGCAGCAGGGCTTTCTCATCCTCCTGTCGGCTTGTGACCTCACTCTGAGGTCCTTCATTTCTCAGGACCTCACTCTTTATTTTCCTCATCTTTTCCCTGTATTACTCCTGGAGCTATCACCGCACATTTCAAGCAACTTTTCCTTTATGATCTGGTGATTCTTACTGACTGTTTTGGGACGTGAGTCTGTACAAATTGTCATTTGCATTTAAAGAGCAACGTTGTTGTGTGATCTATTTTAAGATAAGCTCATAAAAGCTGGCATACTTATTATGACTTCAAACAAATTTACCGTCTTCTTCATTTTTTTTTTTTTTTACAAAGGCAGGAAACAGAAATAAAAATGACATGAAGAAAAGAGTGAGAGGAACAGAGATGGAGAGAACATCTCACCTCTACAAAAAGGCGATGGGAAGTCCCACTGTGCTCCGCTGCCAGGTGAGACTATACACGTGAGGATACTGTGTCCTTCCAGGACAAAGCCTGACTCGCAGCTGTATCGGATCTTATCCCCCATGTTGTACCGCGAGCCGTGAATGACTCCGTTTGGGATGACCCCGGGGGTGCCACATGTGTGGCTGGGCAAGACTGAAACACAGAGAAGATGAAGAGAACATTTTATTTATTTTTTCATAGCAAAAAATTTAAAAGAAAACATTTACCACTTCAAAAAATGAACCAAGAAAGCCCCAAACACTCTATTAAGGTCCAAAGGAAAGCAAAAGGCTAATCACATTCAGAGACCAAATAATCATTTCATTTTCAGCCTGTGCTGTTTTGTCTGTTGTTTTGGCTTTTTGACCCTTTAATCCATGAAAATATCAATTCATGACCCAGTGGCAGTATCTGCATGAGTTCAGGAGCTTTAGGTGCCCACAATTAAAATGAAAATCAGACATCTTTAACTTGCTACCCTTGGATCATATCAAAATCCTCTTCCCAGGATCCTGACTTCAAGTTAAGAAAAAAATCATTCTCTGTTGTGTTTGTCCAAATCCTTCGGTTTGTGACCTTTTATATTATAAAAATGAAAGCAGATCTTGTTTCTCTTATGGTTTTAACATCATTGAGATTATTTAAATGATTCCTATATGCTTTCATGGCTTAATACACACTGGCAGTCCCACCCCAGCCTCTTAGAATATGTGCCAACCTAATTCTTGATTCGAAAGGCGTCTCTCAAGATTCAGTTCCAATATTTCTGGTAAAGCATGAATTCAGGTTGTCTGCTAGTTTATTGATTTAATTTGGCAATCTCATATTAACAAACTGGTGACATTTTTATGCAGCACCATCGTAATATTTGCACCATATGCTTCAGTTTTAGGTTACCTTATGTGCCATTTTACAAAATATTACAATAGCATTTAGCAAGTCCGATCACATGCAGGTGCTGCCAAAAAGTGCTAGAGGCGATGCTCATGGTGTTTCACATGATCAGCATGTCTCCTCCTGGTGTCTCCAGACTCTACAGCTGTGAGTGACAGCTTCGCTTGGTCTGATGAGCAGCGCTGTCTATTGCTATGAACATATGTATGCATTCAAAGGTCTACACCCTTTGAATGAGACAATCACACTTTTAAGGATAAATTTCACAGAAAAACAAATCCTTGGGCATGTATGATATTTGATGTCCCTCCCTTGAATTTAGCACATCAGGACCACAATTAAAACAACAAAAAACTCTTCAGGTGTACAACCAACACAGACAAAAATAAATACATTTTTAAAAAGTGAACAACGTTAAAAACTGCAGTGAGGCTGAATGTGTTTCAGCACTACCTTCCTCCATGAACAAGGCTTCCTGCTGAAACGTGCTCATTTGTGTCTGTACACTGCTATGCCCAAAATAAAAACACACTAATAGGACATTTTTTTGCGTCGACTATTCTGTTTTCTTGTAACCTTGTAAACCAGGCTTCTTCTACCACATCCTGAAGATTTTTTTCTTTAGATTTAGGCTGTAGTTTATTTCTTTATGTGTGCAGGTGATCACATACTGCCTCTGATATTCAGGTCTGGACTCTTCAGAGGCCAGGCCTTGACTGTCAATGTTTCATCAGCTGTTTTTCTCCACAAATATGATTTCACTGCATTTATTAGCAGTGTGGTTGGAGGCTGGAAAATAAAGCTGTCCAGTTGAGGCGCTTTCCAGAAAGAAGGAATCAATTACAATGACTTTGCCAAAGCATTTAATCTAATGTTGGCCTTATTGGATTTTTGCACAATACTATATATAACCAAGGCAAAAAAATAAAAAAAAACTTCCTGGATCTTGTGATTTTGTTGATTTTCCTGCCAAAATGTGTAAAAATAATATCAGACCATTATTTTATAACCATATACAGTGCCTATAAAATGTATTCATCCCCTTGAATGTTTTACCCTTTTACTGATCCTATAAATCAATCATGGCCAATGTAATTTAGCTCTATCTAATGTCAAAGTGAAAACAGGTTCCTACAAAGTAATGTCAACTGAATTAAAATATTTAATATGAAATAAGTGACTGCATAAATATTCACTCCATTTAAAGTGGCTGACCTAATTCAACAGAGGTCCAGCCATTGGTGCTAGCAGTCTCACAATTATTTCAATCTTAAGTGATTGTAGTATAAAGACGTCTGCGTCTGGAAGGTGCTGTCATTGGTTAATCAGTATCCCTGTCTACCATTACACCATTAAGACAACAGAACACCCCAAAAATAGATTTCCAGGGCACTGAACATCCCCTGAAGTTCAGTTTAATCCATCTCCAAGAAATGGAAGGAATATGGCACATGTGTAAATTTGCCTAGATCAGGCCGTGCAAGAAGGCGACTAGTGAGAGAGGCCACCAAGACTCCTATGACTACTCTGAAAGGGTTACAAGCTTCAGCAGCTGACATGGGAGAGACTCTGCATACAAGAACTGTTGTCTAGGTTCCTCACCAGTCAAAGCTTTGTGGGAGGGTGTCAAAGAGAAAACCACATTTGAAGAAATCTCATTTTAAATCTTAACTAGAGATTGCCAAAGGCATTTGGGAGACTCCATGGTTAAGTTGAGAAAAGTTCTTTGGGCTAATAAGACCAAAATGGTGCTTTTTGGACATCAGAAAAGACACCAACCACTGACATCCCCGCAAACACACCATCCCTACTGCAAAGCTTGATGATGGCATCATAATGCTGTGGGGATGCTTCTTGGCCATTGGCCTTGGAGGACTTGTAAAGGTAGAGGGTTAAGTGAACACAGCAAAATATAGGAATATTCTGGAGGAAAATCTTGTTCAGTCTGAAAGAGAACTACTGCTTGGAAGAAAATTTATTTTCTGGCAAGACAATGAGGGTGATTCGGTGCTGTATGTATTTCAATTGCTCCCAATTCACAAGCTCTACTTCTACCTGACCAAAAACTGCCTTGAGTGAACAACACAAAACAACAAAGATGTCAACATTTGGGTTTCAAATAACCCTTAAAATATGCAGAATTGACTGTTTGGTGTTTACATGTTTGGCAAGCACTTTCTCCTCCGACGTGCATCTGTTGTTGTGGGTTCTTAGATGACACAGCTCTGCACTGAGAGCAGCCTCATGCAGCTCATGGTATAACTAGGCCAAAATCAGTGTGTGACTGTGGCCAACACGCCTTAGCTCTTCAGAAGGGGCATCAGCACCGTGGCTGTACTACAACCTGGAAGAAGTCCACAGCATCTAACCCTGGTGGACGCTGTGTATTTGTATAACTGGAGCATGTTAACTTGCTGGGTGTGTAATGTGGCCATGAAACGTGAATCCAAATGGCTTGGTTGTGTGTGTTTATGTGAGCGCACAGCAAAGAGTGTCGACACGTAAGAGGGAATTCAGTCAGTCAATCCGTGTGTTTGTGTACGCTTCTCCAATTAAACGCTAGCATGGTAATTAGACAAAGCTTCACCAAGAGACCCTGAGAACTAGGACAGAGAGGAAGTGGAAGAGAGAAGGAAAGGGAGATGAAGAGAGAGACAGGAGGGGAGGAAACTAGACGGAATAATAAACGACAGGAGATAAAGAGAGAGAGACAGGGAAAAAGAGTGAAGGAAACATCCAGTCAAAGAGGTGAACTAATTACAGAGAGCCTTAAACATGTATAATTTACTCTAATTGACTCATTATTTGGTTTGTATGAAGTCATGCATCAGAGGCGAGTTACTCACACTAAGCTGACCATGCCTTCCTCTGTGCAAACATGCTTCCTGCTTTGTTTTAACAAGGTGCACACAACCTCTGCCACAACTTCAAAAACCCAAACTAAAGCTCTGGCTGAGGGAAGCAGCAACAACAATGAAAATAACTGTGCTGTTTGTGATCCTCATGTGGCCATGCAGCCCTGTGTCTGCCTGGCTGGCCGGTTTTAACAAGTCACCTCTGTGCACAAACAAATTCCTCCATTTAAATGGAAATCTGAGAGAATCTGAGGGTATTTAGGGGGGATAAAGTGTTCACATGAATTGTCAGTAGTCAGCTAATCTCGTACTTAACCAAAGCTGCAATTTTGAGAAACCATTTAACATTTGGCGATAAATGTTTTGTTGTTTTTGCAGTCATCTAATGTTAAACTGTGACAGATTGCTGAGATTAGGATTTGAATCAAAACATACTCTTTGGATTTGATGTGAAATCCAGCTAATTTCTTGCAGTGTTAATGTAGGAAGTGTGATCGTGTAGGAGGTGGGGGACACTGTAGCTTCAATAAAGTACTATGACTTTATTCTCAAGTACCTTTTAAATCCAGAGTAACAGGCTGCCTCACAGGCTGACTATGAAATTGCATCAAGTAAAAACAAACAGTGATGTTTGGTTCAGTCGGAAAGAACTTATGCTTGTTTGCAGAGCTGATTCGGTAGTATGAAAGTTGTCAACTGAACCCTTGTGCAGAGCAAACCGAGACCATTGGAAAAGGTGGGTTTAGCTTCCTCGCCCAGGATCAAACCTGAGAAAACTCCTGGAAAAATGCCTTATTTACTCGATCAGGAATGTGAACTATGCATCCATTAGGAGCTGTTATATCACAAGAGGTAACTCTAACTCAGTGGATAACTTCACTCGTGGTACAAATGTGTCTCACATCAACAACAACAACTAATCCACCACAATCGTGACCAAAAGAACCCCAGCAGGGATCACTGTAGGCAACATCCAAACACAGCTGTCATGCCCAAGGGCATGATGGGGAACTCCTCCCATACATCCCTCCAGATTTAAAAAAAAGCAGCAGATAGAGCTTAAATCATTTGACTCTACAGAGATGAACTAACACTGGCAGATCAAAACTGTCAAGTTATTCCAACACTGAACATCTTTTCACTCAGAATGGATTTCAAATTACACACTGGGAGTCAAAATCAACACTCAACACTCCGGTTTTATATTTTTGTGCTGCTGCGTAGTCAACAGAGGTGAAAATAGTTCAAGAGTATTGTACTCATGTAAAAGTACAGTTACTCTGGTAAACACCTATTCAATAAGTACAAGTACTAAAAAGAAAACTACTCAATTCAGTACTTTGATTAAGTGTAATTTGTTAGTTGCCATAACTGGTAATTATTATCACTACCACATTACTTTTACATTTCTCTGTAATGTCATCAGGCATGCATTGTCAAAGTTAAAACTCAAGTGCCCACAACAGCACAAACTGTTCAATGAAGAGGACATCAACTCTGATTCTGTTTAAAACGGGCAAAATAAGCTCAACTATCTCTGCTTTTGTGGAAACCTGATGTGGAATAAAATCAAGCCAAGGCTGCTCTACGTGGCGGAGATCGGTCTAAATTTTGGGTCAGATCCCAGCTCTCTTACCAAAGCAGATGCCTGATTATTAGATGGCTCTCATGATTGTCTTGTGATGTGACGTGATCCTTCCCTCTCCGACCTGCTCTGTAGATTATGAGCTGCTCCAGCTTGAGATCTTAATATTTAAAATGTTCAATATTTACCATCACAAATCCTGTTGTATTGGGGTGAACACTGAAGACAGCTGAGGAGGCACAAGCAGGATTGCAACATGGAATGGGGAATAGCCAATCAGGAATTGAGCTGACTGAAGGAGGGACCACAACAAACACAGCAACGATATGTGAAGCATAAAGTTGAGATGGAGGTCAGAGATTGAGGGCCAACATTGATTTGTGGCAACAACACCAGAGCTTATACATAATGTCCTGTAAGAAACACCACAATGAAACTGACAAGGAGACGAGTTGGACCAAAGTTGTTACTGCATGGATAAAGCAATTAGCTAATGGCTTGGCACACTTTACCCCAAAATTGCATTTGACCACACTAGATTTGGAGTTTAAAGTGTTGATGATATTGCTGTTGGTGAATCAGTCTGTTAGTGTGTGGTGTGGTAGTGCTGTGTTGGTCATTTTATTTCACACCATGAATTACAAGAACAAAACTGAAAAATTAAATCTGTAATCATGTATGGGGTCTCTTGCATTTTTAAATCTGTTGACATTTTAAAAAAAAAATGTGTTATTTAGTGCCTGCTAGGCTTGAGCTTCAAACAGGTTCCAGGAATCTTTAGTTATTTAAGCTGAGCTACAGTTTTGTGTTAGCATGTTGTTTTTGTATGTGCTTGGAGAGATTTCACAGCAGTGGAGATGTTTGTGGCCTGGTCACAGTACACTTACCATTATGTTCTTGTCTTTTTACACAAGTAGTGAGAAGTGGTAGCCTCAAAACATGTCATATGATGACCGCACTGCATTACATACAAATGTAATGAGAGGAAGGAGTTACTAGGTGTGGTTACTGCGTCTGGTTTGCTTTTGCAGATCACTTGGGCATGGCAGAGCATTTTGGAAAGACATCCTTCACAGGAAAATACTTTTCTCATGATCGTAGATAGATATTTTTAGCATCAACTGCAATGCATTCACAAAGGAAAAGTTTGAGATTATTAGGACTGAACTTCATTCTGTCAGAAAGTTGCCAACAGCTGCAGGCCGCTGCTTCCTGTTTACTGTTGCCTTCTGACATGAGAGCACAATCGATCTGCTTGTTTAACATGGTCAACATGCTAACAGACAGATTCCCAAAATGTCAAATTATGTGCTAAATACACAAAAACAATCAATAGTAGAGTCACCAGAGGCACCAAATGTTCCCTTGTATACATTTAGTCATTGCCTATTTAAGCAGTAAGGAATGTAGAGGCAGGGATGCTCAGCTGATAGAGTAGGCATACAGAGACTATAGTCCTCCACTTACTAGAGCTGTTTGGATCGTGTGATCCCCCACTATCTTTCCTTTCTTTCTTGTTCGTGACATTAACATACATCCCAGGTGATCGAATAACAAGTGAACAGTAAATAAGAATGTGTGTTACACTTTGCATTAACAATGCTTCTCTGTTGAGTACTTGTGTCCAGGATCTTATTTCATGCAAATAAGCCCCTGATGGTTAAAAAGACTGAATGCATAATCTTACAAGAGGCAGCATTGTTCTCCTGGATGAGATGACAGTCCTAAATGTCGCCCAGGGTGCATGAGTGTTTACACTGCCAAACCAGTGTTGATGGAGGCATTTTAGGGTATTCCCATTAATTGTCTGAGCTATCATATCTCAGTTCATCCTCTGATGGGGTGAGTTTACACGAAGCATTAAGGCTTGCCACTTGTTGGATGTTAATGCAAAATGTTAACAAGTTTTTATCTGACATGCCAATAAAGGTCCAAAAGCTCCAAAAATAATCCTTGAAAACAAGAGATGCCAGGGTCAATGGAAAGGTAAAGGTAACACAACATGTGTGCCTGCACTCTGAAGGTCAGTGCGGTGTCAGACATGGTCCAACATGATGAAGTGAGTGGATAAGAAAATGTCAGATACCTTTGGGTTTAGTTCAGGGACTGTGATTCTGACTAAGGGTTGATACACAGGGCAGAGTATAAAGTCATGCTTTGAATACTAGACCACTAGAGGTCTATGTCTTACCCATTATTGGAGAGCATTGATTTTCATAATGACCTCTAATCAAGAGCAATATTTAACCACAGATGATGAACAGCTGACTGACCACAGAAAAGTAACTAAATCACTGTTGGTTGGTGATCCATCACATTCAAAATCCCCTCCAGATTCTTCAATGCATTTAGCAATGAAGCTTTTTTGCCAATGATATTCATGTTGGAGGTTATTCTATGACAGTGGTTCTCAACTGGTGCATCATGACCCAAAACGGGGTTACAAAGGTTTGCCTAGTGAAGAAAAATGTCAAAAAATATATTAAGATGCTTTTAGATCATGTTTGTTTTTCCATTTCTTTGTTCTGTTGCATGTCTTTTAACTGAGGTCCATACTGCAGTAGTTTTTCTTTAAATAAATTCCATTAGATGGCAATTTTCGCATATGGGGTTCCTATTTTTTTCTGAAGTACATGGTTGGTGGGCTAGAGTAGCTGAGAACCACTGGTCTATGATTTTTCATTAGGCAGTGCCACAATAGGCAGAAGGTCTTTCCACAGAAACATCTATTGTTTATCTACTGGTTGAAGTAAAACAGTGGGTAGTTTTGCCTTCTTGTGGGGTAAATTTTTACCAGCAATGTAGTTAAAGGTAAAAGTGGCCATTTTTGAAATTTGGATTTATGCTAACAATACCGGGTAAAACAAAAAACTTCCAGGAAAAGTCAATGACTGACAGACACAATATTTATTTGTGCAAAGCCCAACTGTTAATCCTCTGTCTTTCTGTGTTTATTATACTTACAAGAATAAGAGGCATAGTGGAATACATCTCTGTTAAATAGCAAAAGGTTTATTTGAAGCAACAATCAAAATCAGTTTAGGTTTGTTTTGAAATAAATTGTAGAGAAAGCAATGCAGGTTGGCCTGGTGGTTTAGTAGTGTCCCATGAACAAGTAACTAAGCAAAGCAGATGGACTGGCCAGACCCCATTTCTGTCATCTAGGAAATCCAACTTACAAAGCTCCAATCTGAAATGTTTGTTCCCTGAGCAGACCTGACCAATCATCAGAAAAAATGTTTAGCACATCTCCCTACCGACCCCAGGTCAGGTCAGGTATGGGCACTAACAGTAGCTGCGTCAACCTTGCCCTGTACTGCTCTGTCCTCTGATGGTCATTGTCCAGCACTAGGAAAGAAGGCCAATGCCCCATCCCTCAGGTATCTTCCCAGCTACCCCCTCCACACATGGTCTTGCCAACGATACCCAATAATACACATTAGAGAAGTTGTCTCAAAGGAGGCCAGTTGGTACCGCTAGCTATCAGTTAATGTCCAGGCCTCACAGAGTACAGTTTGACCAGAAGGACCAAGGACCGAAAGACTGACTTTTGTCTGCATACTCAGATATCAGGAATTTCGCACTGTCTTGATCAGTGAACCTATCACCCCATGCACAAGTCCAAGTCTGTGATTGATCTCAGCCTTGCAGACAGTGGATCCATGGGTAGGTAGGTAAACTGTTCCACTGCTCCACAGGTAAACTGCTCCACAACCTCCAAGATCTCACCATTCACAGACAGATTTGATGGCAGCATCCAAGGAATCCTTGAATGCCTGGATGCACTCCCAATGCTTCAGCCTCCTCACTCAGAAAGTTAAGAGCCCTCACAAGGACATCTAGTCTCTGCAAGGATCACAGCATCATCAACAGTGTCCAGGTGGATTATCTGACACACCACAATTTGCAGCTCCTGGTACGTGCCCTATTATCCAGTCCATACAGGTACTAAAGAGCATAGGGGTGAAAGCGCACCCCTGCCTCACCCCAGAATCAACTGGGAAGTCAGAGGTGGAGCCACCATACTTTACATTACTCTCTAAACCAGAATATAGGGCAGACATCAGCTGGATGGTTCTGGTGCTCCAGAACTCTCCAGTGGGAGTCTCTACTTGCTGATGCCTCAGCATGAGTTTTATCTCACAACAAGCTCCACAATACATAAACTAAGACAGCACCTTACTAAATAGCTTAGAGGACCTGTGCATGCCTTATTCTGTCTCATCGCTCTTATTGGCCTTTAATGAATGTGACAAACAGAACATTTGTTCAATCACTTTGTGAGAGTTTTTTGCTAAGTTCTGCCCTTCCTAAACTCTTTGTATAGGAAGAATTCCAGGTAAATGTGAAATATATCCTTGCAGCGGTGCATGAATCAGTCTATCTGGTGAGTCAGGTTACTGCACAAAGGCTAAAGTCCTCGAACTGGCTGGCTCAAGTTTAAGGCTTTTTCCCTCCATGTCATTCCCCACTCGTTCTCCCAATTTCCCATTCAATCCATTTTCCTTCTCAAAATCAAGTCATAAAAGCCCCTCAACAGAAAAAAAGTAAAACAAAACAGGCTGAGTGCACAGTGCTGTTATTTATTTGCCTTGTTTTTTTAATCAGAATTGCTCGGCTGTGGCCTCTTTTTCCTTGGAAAGTTCAAATTAGCTTCCTGAAATTGAATACAGAGGCATAATGATTCAGATTACTTTAAACTGACTGACCCCATTGTTTTTAATTTCATTTGGGGTTATTCCACAGAAAAAAGTGCATTAAATTAATGCAGCAATCAGAGTATAAAACATGGTCAGATGTGTTGCAGACTGTTCGTTCTCTTTATGAGCACACAGCCTTAGGCCAAAGCAGGCTTCTCATTATCTCATTTAAACTGAATTTTTAGGAATAAAATGTTCCAAACATGGGAGGACAGCACACACAACTTCATTTGGATTCCAAACTGATTTCTTGTAGGCGTACTGTTTGTTAACAAAGTTAGGCTACTGTGTAAAGCTGATGTTGTTCTCTTTAACAGTTTCAGTTGTCGATCTCCCCTCCATAGTGACCTAGTGCTTTGTGTTGGTGTAGAAAACCCTCTTTTCACCTTAACCAGTCATCATCATTGCAACATCTTTCTGTGTGTGTGCTTGGGTGTGTCTACTAGGAGTGACTGATGATGCCTCTCCAGTGCTTTGTCCCCTCCGGCCCTTCACTGCCTTAGGGCAGGTCAGTGTGTTGCTATGGCAACCCTAGGTTAGAGCAACATTTTGATAGCGATAAAAAAGTGAGACAAGGCACAGAGGTGATGGGAGCAAGATGAAGAGTGTACTGTAACATTGAACATAGACACTTTTATCATATTTGATCCTTTCAGTGTCTTCTTCCCCCTGAAGTGGATACAGCCTCAATATCTCCTGTTTCTCTGTCATTATCATGCATGATGCATCTCAAAAAATGTACTTCACAAAGTTATATTTGCATAAATTCTAGATTCATCTCATACAACTTAAGATTTCAAGACGTTTTTTTGTTTAAATCATAACTATTACAGCTTACAGCTCACTGAAATAAAAATCCACCATCTTAACATATTAGAAAATTGTGGTAAAGTCAGATTTTCAAAGGTTTCTTGAGCCTTCATTCTATCACTCTGATCCAGGTCAGAACTTCAATTAAATTAAAATGTTTGTGCAAACAGGTAAACAATGCAACAGTACAAATGAAAATAGCTTATTTTAGCACAAACTTATACATGAAATTGAAATATTTACAACATAAAAAAATACTTAATTTCTTCTCTTTTTATAAATTCAGTTAGTAGAGATAGATTAGCCAACTATAGCCACTAGTTTCAAGCAAGAAATGAAGAAATAGAAGTCATCAAAGGTTTTCATAGAAATATTCATCTGTTCTGTTTCTACAGTTTGGTCTTCGTACATTTTGTGGTATTGGCATGTGGCCCCAGAGAACCTTTTGTTAGGTTTTCTTACAATTTTGAAATGTGCTTGGTACAGCAGGATAGACATGTCTGATTGGTCTCCAAAGTCACTCCCCATGTACAAGCATTAAGGCAACACAGTCTGCAGGAGAGAGAGGGGGAGGCACTTTCTTAGAAGATATAATATATTTACAAAGTACTCATCTGGTTTTGCTACTTTATTAGAGTGATCATTACCAAAAGAGTACTTTTTAAATATTGATTCATTGATACTGTAGTAGCAGAACTTCCACCACTATTGGAGATCAAGGTCCCAAAATCTTGATGAAGATCAGAGAGGCACAGAATCCAAGGTACTTGAGGTCTAGTGTTTCCAGTTTTCACAGTCAGTGATGGTTTGGGGTGCCATGTTGGTCTTTGTAAAGTCCAGAGTCAACACTGTCAGCCGTCTACCAGTAGATGTTCAGGGCTCTTCATGCTTCCATCTGCTAAGAAGCTTTATAGAGATACTGGTTTCCTTTTCTAGCAGGACTTGGCACCTGCCCACAGTGAAGCCAAAATCACCACTTTAATGACCATGGTATAACTGTCTTGATCGGCCAGCCAACTAGTCTGACTTGAACTCTGAGAATCTCTGATGAAATGTTAAGAGGACGATGAGAGACACCAGGCTCAAAAATACAGATAAGGCTGTTATCAGTGCAACCTGGGCTTCAGAACACCCCAGCAGTGCCATAGACTGATTGGCTCCATTCTGCATCACATAAATGCAGTCATTTGTGCAAAAGGAGCTCTAAACAATTTATTAAGTACATCAATGAGTACAATTTTCCAGAAGGTCAACATTTTTGTCATATGAATAATTTTTGGACTTACATTTGGTGATATTTTAATAGTGGATTTTTTATCTGAGTTGTAAAGTCTTGACGTATTTCACTGTGTATTAGATAAATCTAAAATATATAAAAATGTAACTTTCTGAAGCAAACCAGATTAAAAAAATAATTTTTACACACTATTCTAATTTTTTTGAGATGCACCTGTATGTCAAGGAGTCCTACTTAAATACCACTGAGGCCATGCATTGGAAAGAGTTGCACTAGACTAACTTTTTCCACCCACTAACTACAGACAGAATCCCACTTCCGGTATTTTTCTTTTTCAATTAAATCCACAAAAACACACACTTCCTGTCTCCATCTCTCAGTGTGATATCAAGCCAGACTTAAAAGAGCTCCTGCTGAAAAGAAGTTAACTATTCTGAGCAAGGTCCTCCATTCTAACTCACAAATGCTTTCACCTACTGCATAAATATAGTGATGAATATTAGCTAACCATCTGCTAAAAATAGAACACAAACAGCTCCTTGAATCTGTTGTTATGGATGCAGTAAAGCGGCTGCTACTGGATGAAATCCTACTGCCACAACCTCTCACTTTCTCCCTGTGGCGTACATGCAGTGCAGCAGGTACAGACACAATGTCATTCACTGACACACAGAAAGGTTGCTTGCATTAACATGATGACATCTGAAACAAGCTGGATTCCAACAGTGAGGAGTTTTTTATGGTGGTAAACAAAAGTAGCCTGAAGAAATAACAACTCCTGCAGTACGACCCATCTGTTAACACACATTGTTAAATAAAACCCAGACAATGTCTAGACTTTTACATTAAATCAAACTTATGATTTACAAAAATATATTAAATGATATATGTATATCTTGCATGTTTTTTTTCTATTTTCGTGTGGGTGTTGTTTATAAGATTTCACGCCACAAAAGCAAACAGATGAGTGTAGAAAACGACCCCAAATTACCTGACTGTAACAAAAACAACTGCAGTGAACTGTATCTGTATCCACAGCATGTATCTTGCCACAAGCCAAACTTGGAACAGATGTTTTGTCAAATCTCGCTCCTCGTACCTGGCAAAAATCACTAATTTCTTGTTTGGTTTCCAGGGGGCTGTAAAGTTAAAACCAAGCGGAACCAGTACAAATGTCAGACTCCGTGCACATATTGCCAAACAGGGAGTTGGACAGATGTTAGCATTTGAAATTTGTTTGGGAATTTTTTTTTTTCCGGAGTGATTAAAACTTTGGCAAACTACTTAACTTTTTTGAAATAGAGAGGAGTTTCAATCTGTTTTCAGGCTAATGGAAAGCGCTGTTTGGGGAAATGTGAAGAAATGTTCAGCATCTGTTAAATCACACATCACAAGTCAGTCCTTTGTGCACATTAAAATGTGACTTCAGGACATGTTAAAAACAAGATCCTCAGATGTCACCTTCTATTCAGCTAATCTCATCATGGAGAGCCATCCAGAGCACATTAGCCCTTTTATAGGAACATTTGCCCAACACCACTTTAATACAAAAAGGTGCAGAAAACTTTACCCAGCCACAATCTAGCATTTTAAGTCTGAACAAATGACTGCTTCCATCCCCATCTCTGCTGGGACTCTGAGTTTACACTGAAAGCATCTCTCACCGGGTTCAGTCAATAATCCATTATCACCTCCACTCATATCCCGTGGTGTGCATGTATTAACTAATAACAATCGCCATACTCCTTTAATCTGTGATTCTTGATGTAGATACGTTGCTGTTGGAGAGATGCCAAAGCCCCAGAGCTAAATGGACTCCCCAGCTCTGCTAGTACTCCCATGGTGTAAATGTATTAACAGCTTCACTGACACGTAGTACATAATAACTCTAACCAACCAACACTGATGGGGCTCTTGGCCAACTGTGGCCCAAGGCCAGATCTGAATGCGGGCCTCTCACCACCTGCTGTGCCCCCCCTTGTTTTAATGTGTCAACCGCTAACGCAGGGTTTCCATGAGCACTGACTCATTAATCATACATGCTTAAGCCATATAACACCTTCTGAGTGCACCTTTGGCTTTACCCAGTTGAGCCCTCTAAACTGATTCTCACCATTTAGTTTGGGAAATATGCACAATGACAATTGATTTTTGGGATAATGCCCCTTTAGTGAGAGGCACCAAAAAGTTTGGCTGCCAGCTTATGCAGTTAGCTTAAACATGAAGACAAATGACTCAAAAATAGCTTTTCAGTTAGGATATGGAGATTCAATGGCTGCCAAGGACAATTTCCACTTTATCTGAATCATTTAAAGGAGCCCATTTAGGATGGGTTAAATACTCTATAAATGTCTATGTTATAACACCACATGAACCATTATACATAAAGGAGGATGTCCACCATCCTCTATGGTGTTTTTTCTGCACTAGTCTTTAAAATTGCAGAAACCCTGCTCATATTAGGGGCAATTGAAACAAAACCATAAATGTATGTTTCCATTAATTTTTGGTACTGCAATATTGTGTTTTTTTTTTTTTTTGATGAGTCCAGTTACCTCTTTATAGCAATTTTTGAGTGTTTAAACCCATTTTTGCCACATTTCAAGCTCATTTCTGCACTTTTTTTTCTGCCAATTCTCCACTCATATTGCCAATTTTAACCCATTTTTGCCACTTTTTAAATCCCATTTCATCACCATTTCTGCCACTGTAAGCCATTTTTTTAACACTTTTTGCCTCTGTTAACCCCATTTTACCACGTTTGCCCATTTTTTTCTATTTTAATTGCAATTCACTATTTGTTATGCACATTTTCACCACTTGTAACACCTTTTCATCATATGTTTCTGTTGATTTTGATGACCTTTAACCACAACGTTCTGCTTTGAACCCATGTTTTGCCTCTGTCAACCCATTTTTGCCACTTTTTACCAATTTTCTCTACTTTTAAAATCCCATTTGACCACCATTTCCACCAATTTTTGCCTCTTCTAACCCATTTTTGCCACTTTTTAAATCCAATTTCACCACCATGTCCACCAATGTCAGCCACTTTTAATACATTTTTGTCACTTTTTGCCCTTTTGCTGCCTGTGTTGATCCATTTTCTAATGCCATTATTAACCCCTTTTCACCACCTTTGTGTCCATTTCTGCCAATTTTAATGGCATTTGACTATTTGCGACACTTTTTTTTTGCCACTTGTTGCTCCTTTTAACCATTTTCTTCTTCCATTTTTGGCAATGTTTAACCATTTTAACCACTTTCTACCCATGTTTTGCCTCTGTAAACCAATTTCTGCCACTTTAACCCATTTCAGCACCTTTTCACCTATTTTTTGCTACTTTTGATCTTTAAAAGCCTGAAACCTGAAACAACAGCCAGAAAATTCTAATTTTATGGAACTGAGGTGTTAACTTAACCTTCCAACAAAACGCAAAACAAGAAAAATAGCCAGAAAATGTAATATCTTTTTTTTTGTTTGTTTGTTTGTATCACATTTAATGTATCAGACATTTCTGGCAATTGATAATCCACTGGAAGGCATTTTTAAACATCATTTATCAGATTGCCTGAAAAAGACTTTCAAGGTCTGAACAATCTTGGGTAAGTGGCCTTAATGTTAGGATTTACTGACACAATTTATCACTATTACAAACGTCAAAACTAGCGACATAACGAGTCATGTCGCTGCCCACAATTCTATAGAAGGATATTCTACTTAAAAAATCAGTGAAACAGTAAAAGTCTCCCTTTTTTCCATTTTCTTGCTCTTAAGCTGCTTTCCAGAAATGCATGGATGGTCCCATATTCTGCCAATAGGTTGAAGAATATTGAAATCTCAGCTGGTATGAAATTCTTTCTTTTTAATAAGTTGCACTGTAAACAAAGGGCCTGCCTGCATCCATGTTGCTATGATAACTAACTTCAGATCCAGGACTTTTTGTTAATAACATATTAATTCACACCCAGGCCATATTCTAAAATAAAATTGACATAGTAGCTGTAACATACTAATTTTTCTGAATAATGATGACCATTTTGGCTGTATATGATCAAGCTTTTGTGCAAATACAACAGCACTTAAAACAACAGTATCCCTACCATAATGACTCACCAACAAACACAGTGCCATTATAGTTCATATGGTTCATATTCAAAGAAGCCTGCTGCAGTCTATGCCTCAATGATACTGTAACAAATCAGAGATTTCATTCCAGTATTTATTGCTTTGGGGCAGAGAGCTGTTTATTATCTCAAATAGCGACTGCACTGTCCAAGATAATGAGAACAACACATCTGAATTCCGCCTGATGATTCTGGGTGTCGGGTTTTCCTTTTAAGTTTGCCAGCTAGCGATGTTTCCAGCATTAATTCCCCATGATCACTAGTGAAGGAGGGCAATCAGAGTACAGACTTCACTTTGTTCTACAGCAGTGTGAATACCATCATATACACCACAGTCTCACAAACCAGGGCGTGTAGAATCACAATTTATGTAGTAAACAACACTGATGGATTAGAACCTGGGCGTATAGGGATAAAGCTAAACACCGCCATAGGAAAACGAATTCAGTCTGTGTTCAGCTCTGCAGTCCCAGTTGAGAATGAAAGCACATATAAGTGGAAAAACCCTCAAGACCCTAAAAGGAACATTTCTGTTCTGCTCCCTCTGAGTAAACATATTAAAATGTATTAACGCCTTCCCTATGTTCCCCTGGTGAAAATATATTAGCGGGGCAAGTGACATTTCCAGCAATGCTTCTAATCAATCACCTGCAAAAGAGAGTAATCACAGTAGCAGCCACAGTCTGTTAAACACCAGCTCTCTCTCTCTCTCTCTCTCTGGCCTTTCAGCATGACTATGGCAGCAAAGAATTTAGGCTGCTATTAGAAAACAGCCCAATGCTGTAATGGCCAACACTATAAAGACCAAAAACCAAAGAGCAGCAGGTGTTTACCAACGATGTCAAGACAGCACTGAGGGAGGTCAGACCATACGTCCTGATTAAAACCACTAGACAACAGCTTATCTGTGAATTTAGTAATGAACCAGGTTAAATCACCATTAGCAAGATAGAGGTTTAAGGCTGATCTCTCTGTTTGATGCTGCAGAAGAATATAATGGGAAAAGTGAAACTTTCCTTTCAATATGATAGCTTTAATGTTATCTCCAGTGAATCTCCAGCATGTTCCACTGTTTAACGCCATTGTTAATGATCCGTCAGATTTTATTACATTTTTATACTTTAGGAATCTAATTTCATTCAATTCTAACATGTCAGAGCTTGAAGAACTATTTTATCAGTTTGCTGCATTGCATGAGAGCTTTAATATCTCTTTACAATTCTTTAAGACACTGAGATCCATTAGTTACCAAATAATCATTCTCATCCTTTTCTCATCTGCTGGCAATAACTATAAAGTGGCGAGGAAGTCATTACTTCAGGACAGAACTTGTTAAATTGGAGCTTGAGGCTTTAAAAGTTTCTCTTCACTTCAGTCTCTTCCTTCTCTGGAGGAGCGCAGAAATCTCAGCCCTGATCTCTCTTGATCTTTGCTTTTTGTTGAGTCAAGAGCTGAGGTAAGATCTGACTCTTCAGTCACAATGAGAAGCTTATTGTTGTTCACTTTCAGGACTGCCGTAGCCTTGAATGCTCTAGTTTAATTATTGTGGTCCATGATAATGCTACCTCTTTTCAGGCAAATCAGTTTTGAATTTGGAGTTAGTATAAAGATAGACCAAGGAAGTGAGGAATACCCAAATTCTGTGAGGGAAGACTCTATCTTTTTGTCTTTGGCAACACTGTGTTGATCAGTGCAATTTGTTTTGTTTGCTTTGCTTTTTGGCACCATTCAATACAATACGATACGATACGATACGATACGATACACACATAATTAAACCCATGGGGACATTCCTTTTAGACTTCAACTACTACTCCCATTTTCTGCCACTACAACTTTACTCTCTTCGGCTTGAATATCTGTTAGCAGACAGTCTTGTCAGGCCATTTTGTTACAGTAAATTAATGATAGGCAACGATCAGAGCTGTTGTTAGACCACAATTCCCTGACTCAGATATAATAAGCATCAAAACCAAAATGAACTAGACTTCCTAAAATATGCAGACTTATGAGAGGCTGAATTTTGATTCTCATTCTGATGTGGATTAGCACAAAAAAGTGAATTAAAATGACTGGAAATATGATCAAGTCACAGTTTTTTTCTAATTCATTCTTGCTGCTGCAGTTGGGAGACATAAGAGCGTTGCTTTGTTAAGCACTGTCTTGCTCAGAAAAGCACACACGATAGACAAAGAAAGGCTGAAGAGATAATAGTGAGTGCCACTTCATGTTTCAACGGTAAAAAAAAAAAAAAAAAAAAAAAGTGAAAAGTGAACAAGCCTTTTAATATGGGGCTGGAGATTAAGATTTAGATCAATAATAGCTCAAGTTTCTCAGCAGTAGGCAGCAGTAGGGTGCCAAGGGCTGCCAGAAGTGGGCCATAAGCACATTCAGGGCCTATCATTACCACTTTAGTGGTGTTGCAATTAGGTTGTAAAAACTAACTGACATCCAGCTGCTGCTACACAATCCTGCAGAAAGAACATCTTAGGTGAGCTAGGTTAGCAACCCTGATCAGACTTATTTTCAGCCAACTGTAGCCTTCATTTCCTTTTACAAAACATAATGACAGGTCTGGACTGTTTCTCTTTTGCAGGGGGAAATAACATTAAAATTGAAATAGCTGGCATTCATCTATCCAAACATAAAATAATAAACCACGAGTATTGAAATAAAACTGATTGTCTTCCCAATTCATACTGGGTGGATTAAATGTTCCAGCTGGGCCTGGAGGGCAGAGAAATCAATCATTTATATTAGGATGAAGTTGATGAGCAACAGGACTTCTGAGTTTCACACTAAAATAACAGACTAAAATAAAGTTGATTTTTACTGTTAAAAAATGATACAAAGTGATTGGAGTACTTTTCATAAGTCATGTGCTTAAGGGATTTGATTTTTTCTTTTTGTTTAAATTTTAGTCATTAAAGTCATATTTCTAAAATATATACAGTCATGTGCATAAATTTAGGCATGTAAGGTGCTAAGGATTCATCATGGGGCCACAATGTGGGGCTGGAGAGAGGGGGAATGGAGGCCAGAGTCAAGCTTGACAGAGGAGACATACACGTCTGTCACTCTGCTACCCCTGGAGCATCCACAACACAACCAGGGGCTCTCCCAAGTTTAAGGCTAAATTATGCCAGATAAGACTGAAGTTATTTGCTCTTGCTGTTGACATGAACTGAGTTACCTGGAGTTTGTAGAGTCTTAAATACCCTGTACCACTTTCTGGCTAAGCACACTGCCAATGCAGAGAGCAACCCCCCGAGCCAAAGTCAGGCCACGCTGGATTGTTTACAATGGAGACGCTCAGACAACTCTGCAAGCCCCATGATTAATCGCGATTAAAAATGTTAATATTGACAGCCCTAATGTATGTATACGCATAGATAGATAGAAATGTCACTTATCTCATTCAAGGTCATGGGCAGCTGAAGCCTATCCCAGCTGTCATTGGGTCAGAGCTGGGGGACAACCTGGACTGGTTGCCTGTCTATCACAGGGCTGACATAGAAACCATCAGTCACAACCACACACTTTATGAATATCTATGCATATTAGTGTATTAAACATGTTATCTTTAGTTAAAGTAGCTGTAGTAATAACCTGTGCTTGTACAGATTCCCATGGCACTCCTAGACTTGCCTCAAGGCACACCATTACGTATGCCTCAATGCACCATATGGGGACTACTGCCACAGACCAGGGCTTTTCTACATGTAGACAGTGAGCCTTCCCTGAAAGAACAGAATGTCTGCAATGTCTCCTCTTCTTGTAAAAAATAGGGTTTCAAAAATACATATTTTTAAATTTATATGTACCATTGCCTCCTCCTTTATAAAATTTACTTTCTTATTTGTCTGCATTTTTAAACCAATCATGTCTTTAGCAGTGAAAACAAAACACGTCTCACTACAGGCGGTCGGACACAGAACAAATATTACGGCATGCTACTTCCACTTTTTTCATAACCCTGTAGCACAATCGTGTGTAAATCATAATCATTTAAGCTTTCAGCTATAGACTAATTGCCAATACTGCCTTATTTTTTTGCTCCCCTCTGTTTTAATGGGAACATAAAGCCTGTGTCTTTCATGCACACATGGTTGATGCAGGGTTGGGGCTGAACAGAGATGAAAAATACCTGTTGCTTCACATCTGAGGACAAGTCTGAGATGTGGTGCTGGAAGGTGTTGTTAGACAGTAGGATCGGATTGCTTGGCAGCAGCACCTTCTCCCATCATTACTGAGCCCATATCTTTAGCAGCAGGGAGGAGTCATGTTTCACCTGTGTGGTGGTATTTCCCTGTGTTTACTGTGAAGAACGGCACTCATTATAATGCTTTGGTTGCCTTGGTATCTACAGTCCTCACTGTCTCAGTTTTTTCTGTGACCACAATTCATTTAGCTTACTATCAAAAATCTCCTTAGGCTTGGTCACCAATCTTGGGTGCTTTGTCTCAATATGACACCGGAGTTTACATGGCCTCATGCTGTCATTAATGAGCACCTCTTTGCAAATTACACACCGTGGAGCATCATCGAGAGCCATTCATTAAAATCCAAACTTTAAATAGTTTAAGTTTTACTTCCTCTTTTTTTTCTGATTACTCCAGTTGTAATTCCATTAGTAATGACTGAAAATCTATATTTTGCTCTGCTCAATGTTGACATTAGCTCAGCAGATCCTTGTCTGGTTGATGTTTTCTTACGCCGCTGCTGAAATCCTCTGGCGCCCACCACACTTTGAAAACCACTATCACACACCTTATGAATCATGGCCAGCCTTAGTGAGGTCACCCACTGATTTCTGAAATTGAGTTTAAAAGCCCAACTATGGCAACTATCAATGGGGAAATACTGCCTCATACAGTGCCTATATGAATGAATGAAATAAATTTAAAAAGTGTTCACCCCCTTTGATGTTTTATCCTTTTATTGATTTTGTAAATCAATCTGTCAACATAATTTGGCTTTTTTGACCAAAAAAAAAAACAATTACAAAAAATATATTTCATATCAGAGTAAAAAAACAGATTTCTGCAAGATAATTTCAATGCACTCAGAAATATATAATGTAGAATAAATAACTGCTTAAATATTCACCCCATTTAAAGTGACTGACCTAATTCAACAGACATCCAGCCAATTGATGCTAGTAGTCTCACAGTAAGTGAAATCAGGATAACCCAAGTGCAGTGAATGTGTCTGAAGTGATTGGGATATAAAGGCACCTGTGTCTGGACAGTCCAGTCACTGGTTTATCAGTATGTAACCATTACACCATGAAGACAAAAGAACACTCCTAGCAACTCAAAGTAAAGATTATTGAAGAGTTTAAGTCGGTGGATGGCTACAGTACGATTTCCAGGGCACTGAACATCCCCTTGAGTTCAGTTAAATCCATCATCAAGAAATGGAAGGGGTATGGCACATGTGTTAATCTGCCCAGATCAGGCCATCCTCACAAAATGAGTGACTGTGCAAGAAGGAGACTAGTGAGAGAAGCCACCTAGACACCTACAACTACTCTGAAGGAGTTACAAGCTTCATCTGCTGAGATGGGAGAGAATCTGCATACAACAACTGTTGCCAGGTTCTTCACCAGTCAAAGCTTTATGGGAGAGTGGCAAAGAGAAAGCCACTGTTGGAAAAAAAAAAAAAAAAAAAAAAAAAAAACTCAGATTAAGGGCTTGCCTAAAGGCATGTGGGAGACTCCATGGTCAAGTGGAAGAAAGTTCTTTGGTCTGATTAGGTCACAGTGGTGCTTTTTGGCCAAGAGACAAGATGCTATGTTTGGATTACACCAAACACTGCACATCACCACAGACACACCATCCCTGCTCTGAAGCACATCAGCATCATGCAGTGGGGATGCTTCTCAGCAGCCAGCCCTGGAGGGCTTACAAAGATAGAGGGTAAAATGAATACGCAAAGTCTAAGATAAACATGGAGGACAACTTTATTCAATCTTTCAGTCTCGGTCAAGGAAATGATGTATTTTAAAGCAATACATAATGATCAAGACCTATCCACACAGAATCAGTGCTGTGATTGAAGCCAAAGGTGCATCTACTAAATAATGACTTGATGGGGTGAATATTTATGCAGTCACTTATTTACATTACATATCTTTGCTTAATTGACATTAATTTGTAGAAATCTGCTTTCACCTTAACTTTAAAAGTATTGAAAGGGGTGGGGGTGAATATTATTATAGGTACCAAATTTATCCGAATGTAAAACTCTTAGCTGAAATGGACTTTTAGCCTCCTGGCAAACAGCTGTAACGCACCAGCCTGTCAGTCAAATAATCCACGCTTTAAATTATGCTTGACTCTTGACCTTGAGAGCATCTAAATTATTTAAAAATAACCCCTCAAAGTGTGTGCTGATAAAGAGATTGGCTATACAGAGCAAAACAAATTTTTGCACCTTGTGGTAAACATGTTTTATATCTGCTGTTAAAATACAAATATGCATTTTATCATGGGTGATAAGTGGACTTGCAGGTCTTTTGCATCCAGTCAGAAATGGATACTCATGCCCTGCAGATTTTAACACGTCTACTTTTTTCCAGCCCCAGCCCTTTTAGATGGTAATGAGAGAGGACAATAAGATGCTATTTTAAACTTTTCATAAAACTTTTAACTAAATTCCATTGAAGAAGGAGTTAAAAAAAAAGAAATTATTAAGTATAAAAAACCCCTAAGATACTGTTAAATCAACTTAATTCATGCAACCAGTCAGCTGGGCATTTAAAAATGACATTTCCTCCACATGTTCTTGTCGTAATGTTTTAATTTGTGCCAGCAGTGAGCACTTAGAACCAAGCACTACACAGGAATAGCTACACGTTTCTCACTAAAGCCTCAGAGCTGTTGCTGCACCTCAGCCAACTTGATGTCTTTCCAAAAGAGGTCTGAGAAACAGTAGATTTCCTCAGAGCTCTTTTAATGGCATGTGCAACAATAATAACACAATGACACTTTTGGGAAATGTGCTCCCGGCCAGTGGTTGCTATGGAAACTGTGACCTAGCCAGAGGCTTCAGAGCACTGCGGGGGGACAAACAGAGGAAACATCAGTCATCGTCTGAATAACACAACACTGAACACATCCACAGTAATTTGCTGTTAAAAGGGACATCTGCGCTGAGGAAGAATTCACATATGTACGTCTTTTGATCTGGAACAGTTCAGCCAAGATTTATAAATACATGCGAGGAGCTTCCACTATGATAATGTGGAGGCACAAGACTTTAATCTATGACACATCAGGGACACAGTCTTCTTTTTAAAAATCCAAAACAAAATTTCAATGTAGTACTCTGTTTTTATAGCACTCCAACTTCACTAATGGCTAATGGCTTTACTTTCTGTTTATGTTTACCAATGACTTTTCTTCTTTTCTTCTTGCTTTCACATTAGAGACATGTTTTCACTTTAAGGCTAAGTGACTTAACTGTTCATAAAGGCTGATAGTGGGACTCCCTGTAGCTTCATTATAAGGATGCAAAAGGCTTGCAAACTTTCTTTTAAATTACACCGCAAGTCAAAAGAAAATAGCATTGCACTTGCAAAGATGTGCAACATAAAAAAAGAAGTTTCTGTATCAGGAATGAAGTTCATAAGGCCAAAAAACAGCTCCACGCTCCAGCTGCTGACTTATTCATACAGTACTTGAGGCCTTGCTCCATCTACTTAATATGAAAGCAACCAGTGAAGCTGCAGTTTAATTGTGCTACTCTTTGAGAAGGGCATTACTGAAATGAAATAGTATTAAGTGCATTACAAAAATGACCTGAACAAAAAGGAAACACAAAGTCAGCAAAGAAAGTTTCCCTATGTCTTTCTGCTCAGTTGCCTATATATTTAACTCTCTACTAAAGATTTGCCTACCTCACTATGACAGACAGAATGAAGGGAAAAGGGACGATTGATAAAGTAGCATCCCATTCACCTCTAAAACTGTCAGAATCTCTAAAACCAAATTACCAGTGTGCCTGCCCTTTGCTGACCTCCTTCTTTCCTCTCCAAAGAGCACATCCTATTCTATCTTTTTCCTTCTTGTCATCATTGCTGTGACAACCCTGACCTGGCTGTGACTTCTTATAGTAAAACTGCCCTTTCCTGAGGCGACTGAGTGGCAAAGGTTGTAAAAATACAGAAAATATCATGAGTGGTATGATAAATACATACCACTCTATGCACCTGTGAGAGCCCACGGTCAATAATATATCTCATTTTCATGAAAACATGATGTAAAGACAACAGACCAGTATTCGGGCGAAACTCAGGTGTGTTTATGTATAATTAAATACACTGTATTCCCAAAAGTATTCGCTCACCTGCCTTGATTTGCATATGAACTTAAGTGACACCCCATTCTTAATCCATAAGGTTTAATATGACATCGGTCCACCCTTTGCAGTAATAACAGCTTCATCTCCTCTGGGAAGGCTTTCCACAAGGTTTAGGAGTGTGTTTATGGGAATTTTTGACCATTCTTCCAGAACCGCATTTGTGAGGTCACACACTGATGTTGGACGAGAAGGCCTGGCTCTCCGTCTCTGCTCTAATTCATCACAAAGGTGTTCTATCAGGTTGAGGTCAGGACTCTGTGGAGGCCAGTCGAGTTCATCCACACCAAACTCTCTCATCCATGTCTTTATAGACCTTGCTTTGTGCACTGGTGCACAGTCATCTTGGAACAGGAAGGGGCCATCCCTAAACTGTTCCCACAAAGTTGGGAAAGCATGGAATTGTCCAAAATCTCTTGGTATGCTGAAGCATTCAGAGTTCCTTTCACTGGAACTAAGGCACCAAGCCCAGCTCCTGATAAACAACCCCACACCATAATCCCCCCTCCACCAAACTTTACACTTGGCACAATGCAGTCAGACAAGTACTGTTCTCCTGGCAACCGCCAAACCCAGACTCCTCAATCGGATTGCCAGATGGAGAAGCACTATTTGTCACTCCAGAGAACGCGTCTCCACTGCTCTGGAGTCCAGTGGCAGCGTGCTTTACACCACTGCATCCGACGCGTTGCACTTGGTGATGTATGGCTTTGATGCAGCTGCTCGGCCATGGAAACCCATTCCATGAAGCTCTCTACACACTGTTCTTGAGCTAATCTGAAGGCCACATGAAGTTTGGAGGTCTGTAGCGATTGACTCTGCAGAAAGTTGGCAACTCCTGCACACTATGCTTCAGCATCCGCTGACCCCACTCCGTTATTTTACGTGGCCTACCACTTCATGGCTGAGTTGCCGTCATTCCCAATCACTTCCACTTCGTTATAATACCACTGACAGTTGACTGTGGAATACTTAGGAGCCAGGAAATTTCACAACTGGACTTGTTGCACAGGTGGAATCCTATCACAGTACCATGCTGGAATTCACTGAGCTCCAAAGAGCGACCCATTCTTTCACAAATGTTTGTAGAAACAGTCTGCACGTCTAGGTGCTTGATTTTATACACCTGTGGTCATGGAAGGAATTGGAACACCTGATTTCAATTATTTGGATGGGCGAGTGAATACTTTTGGCAATATAGTGTATATTACAGTGAATAGTTAGGACCAGCCCTGAAAATACTCCCCTCCAAGACCATAGCTGGGTTTAAAGTAGACTAACTGTTCCCCCATGTATATTTTGTGCTAGTGTATTTCATTAACCTGTCACACTAGATAGACTGTTCCACATGTCCAAGACGTGGAATATATTTCACAGCCATCTATGGGCAATAACACATAGATGGGGTTTGGGAAGGGTAGAACCTTTCAAAAATAATTGGAGGGCGACTGAACTGACACTATCAGTCACATACGGGCCAATCAAAGCAACAAAATGTGGCACAGCTGTTGCCATGTCCATACGTGATTCCTCACTATCACTGGAACCAGTTTGTAAATCATACCCTTGCCAAAGCCAGTTGGAAAAAGGGCAAAAACATCTTTCTCCACCAATGAAAGACTGAGGTGGGGTGATTTGCTCTTGTTTTGATAAAGAAATGCTGTCCAGTTCTGATAAAACTGTCACCATAGCTACATCAACTCTATTTTCTTCACAAGCCACCGGGTTTACAGGCTCCAGGTCAGGCAGGTATGGGAGCATATGCCAGTTTAGAACTTTGCTGCATTAACCTTGGTCCTGTACTGCTCTGGCCTCCTGATAGCCACCATCCAGGCCTGTGCCAGGCCCATGCCCCATCTCACCAGGTGCCTTCCCAGCTGACCCCTCCACAATGAAAGCAGCAGCCCCATTAGACACACAGTCTTACCAGAGATACCCAAAAATGTGCCAAAGAGAAGTCATCACAAAGGAGTCCAGCTGTGGCTTCTGGCCATCAGTCAGCATCCAGGTCTCACAGGAGTATAGTAAGACCAGGAGGACCAAGGACTTTTGTCTACATGCAGATACCATGAATGCCACACAGCCTTGCCCAGTGAACTCATTGCTGCATGTGCAGCGACAAGTCTGCAGTCTGCCTCTCAGTTACTAGATTGATGGGTTACGTTGCCAAGGTAGGTGAACTGCTCCACAACTTCCACACTCACACCTTTCACAGACACAGATGTGATGGTGGCAAACATTTAAATTATGAAGGAAAAAGCAGGACATTTTAATAGGGACAAAATCTGCTCCAACTATAGAACTATAGTACTAAGAGCTACACTGGGGTATAAACTTGGCTAAAAATACTCTTTTGGGATTAGTTTGGCAGGAGGTTTATGCAATACATGATGCAAGTTGAAACTTTTCCTGACCTGATTTTTAAGTCACACATTTGATTTTGAAGTTGATCTTCTGTTGTGCAGTGAACAGGGGCGGGGACGGACGATCATGGCCCAGTAAGCAGTCTCTGATCTGCCAAATAGATTTCTGGCATACAGGCACTCCCACAGAAATGACTGGGCCCCTTAAAGGCTCAGAAAATAGGCCCTCCCCAGATTCGATTGAAAAATACCAACACAAGCATGTCAGGTATGTAGTGTTAGTGCTAGCCCCCTGGTTAATGCTCGACTCCTGGTCCTGACTCCACTAAGAAAAAGCGTATTTCTAAACATATTTCTGTTTAATTATTCTCCCAATTGTACATTAATTACCTCCCTTGGCAGTGAGATTAGTAAGACTGCCTGTACTACAGTGAGCCACAGGGTTGTCATTGAAATATTTTAGTCACATTTTTGGAGCTGTTATGTTGTCCATCTCTGGGTTTGAGGCTTATATGCTTCATTATGACAGGTGAAAAACACTTGTGAAAAAAAACAACCTTTTGTTTCTACTCTCAGGTAAGGAAAATTATACTCTCAAAAGTGTAGAATGAGGAATTTAATGCTGAAAACGCAGTTTAAATCAAGAATGGACTGTAACATGTATTTATCATGCATCATATTTGCTTATTATTGGCTGAGAGAGATTTCAGTAGAATGGATCAAATGTTAAGTCATTATTAATAAAGTTGTTTTTCAATAGCTGCATGAATTAAAAAGAAGATATACCAATTATCACAGCATATTTTCTTCTGCTAACATTCTGGACCTAATAATCTTCTGGAGGCCAGATGGGAAACTGTGGGGGGGCTGATGTGGCCCCTGGCCACCAGTTGATGATCACTGCCTAACTTTTGAAACAAGTAATGCAGTGTGTTATTTTGTTCCTTTACGTTTTAACAGGGAGTTAGGTGTACAATAAAAGGCTATTGCTGCTTAAATTTAAGATGGGCCATGATATCTATGCTAACCTTTATGGGCCCCTCCATGATTCTGGGCCCTAGAAAGCTTGAACACCACCCCCCACCCCATCAGTGGCCTTGCTGGCATGTAAGAAATTTTGGATAGCGCTTTTCTAGTCATCTGACGACTCAAAGCACTTTGACACTGCAGGTCACACCTCCCCATTCATACCCTTTCACACCATTCACTCCTCATTCACACTGTTGCTACGGAGAATTGGCCATCAGAATTAGCTAATCCCAATCAAATGGCCAACTTGGGTTAAAAGTCTTGCCCAAGGACACATCAACACGTGACCAAACCACAACTCGACTCTACCTACTTACCTACTGAGCCACAGTCAACCCAACAACAAAGATGGCAGGTTATGCTTAAAGCAGCATGGCAGTAGCAGACATGTCTGTTTTATTGCTTACCCCCGTCCTTTTAGGAAAGATAAGAATGAGAGAATTGTCAGCAAGAAATAGCTGCAGACCATCAGCTGCAAGGGAATGCTTTTCTTGATTTAGGAAGTTAGCTTGTGTTTGTTGGTGAGGCTGAGTGTGCCAGAGAGAGCAGAAGTATTTCTGATTGTGTTTATATTAAATTCGTGCATTTAAAAGAACTCACATACACACTGGTTTAACTTAAGCATGATAGCAGTCAATGCGAGCTCAAGATTCATGCGCTTTGATTGTGTGTTGTATTAAATGATTTACTCATACAGTGTAAGTTGACATTTCACCATCACATAAATATGCAATTGTATAACAAGCCAACAGATCATACATGACAGTGTGAACATTTAAGCAGACTATAATAAGGTTTATGGTCATCATTTTCACCATGTTGTAATTTTCAGTCATTTATACTGTATGCTGGAATATTAGGCACCATTAAAAGGGAATACAATGTGATACAAGGGGAACATAAGTGTTGATTGCTCCAATGTTTAAATGGACATTAATCATTGCTGTCCCTGGTGCTTGTTGCACCAATCCTTCTCTCTCTCTTACACACACACTAACGCACAAACACACACACAAAGTCTAATGCATCTTCATTTAGTCCTGCTGTCCGCTGAGCACATTTACATCTGTCAACCTGCTTTACAAAATGGATGGATGGGCTTGTGTGTGGGTCTTCCTTATTGCTGTATGTATGTTTGAATCAATCTGTATTCCTCTTAGATTGTGTGTGTGAGTTGTGTATTCATCTTTGTATACATTTAAAAGACAACTTAGTCTTCATGTTGGATGCATATGTGCGTTTGTGTTAGCCTATGTGTACATACGCTTTGCTAGTTTGTGGTTATTCTGTGTGAGTCTGTGTTTGTGCATGTGTGCAAAACAGTCAATTTCCTTGCTGGGTGACAGTTCATGGTCCCCTGGGCAGCAGAGAATCGTGGGTAAACTCGATGTCACAACTATTCCCATATATCATCAGACTGACACAAAAGCACACTCACACAAACACACAAACCCAGTGTGATTCTTGATTGTTGTTTTTTTTTAAGTGCAAGAGGATACATCATAGCTCAGGGGGAAAACCAATAGACAGTATAAATGTATAAATAAGGCGTTATGTGTCTGTGAAATTGCTGCATCTTTCTTTCACTTGCAGTGATCATATTGTTTAAAGTAATGTGCTGCCGGCTAAGAGACAGGAAGATGTGATATTTTATCTTTTTATCCAACAAAGATACTTTATAAAAGAGGATAGCTCAATCTCTGAACACAGTGCTTTGCATAAAAAGGACTTTGTAAGAGAGATCTGAAACTGCAGAAAAAACACTCAGTTGTTTCTATACTGTCTGCCAGATGACGTCGAGGAATATTATCTGCCAGGCAGTTCTAGGGACTCACTAAAGCGTCCTCTAAATTCACAGGAGTGGGATGTAATGGTGCATTGGAATAATGGTTGGAAATTTTGACTTGATTCCTCGTTCTTTATTTTGACAGAATATTTCTGTAAAATGTCTTTGTTCAGGTAATTTGAGCTTGTACGGATGTAACAACTGCATCATTGATTCTGCACAAAATTGCCTCGATAGAATAATGAGGAATGATGATAGAAGTTTTACTCCATTTATTATGTTCTTTTATACTCTGACTGCAATTTTGTAATGTATAATACATTTCTCAACACGGATGACTGTCCACATACATTTTGACATGGATTTGTAGGTCCCAAAGTATTCAGTTTAACCCTGAAAGATTTGACAGGTGCAATTAGCATGCATTTTGTTTTGAATTAAAAAAGTAAAATAAACAACAACTCAGAGGGAAAGAACATGACCAAGGTACCTTTAAAAAAAGAAGAAAAAAGTATATGAAGTTTTAAATTGTTAATCTCAATGTCAACTATCAAGACGGGCATAAAAAATGATTTAAGTCATGTAAAATGTTGTTTTCTTTTGTGTTGTTCTTATGGTAATGTTGGGTAAGTGGGCCACACACTAATGATGCCGATGGTCAGGCTGAATCTTGCCTTCCGACCAAAGTCAGCAAAGATCTGAGTATTACACGGTTCATATTTCAACCTTTTAAGACAATCTACAATTGGTCTCAGAGGTCCCCAAATCATGCCTGTGAATTCTGTTCCCGAGAAAACACTCCAGTATAGGATTGTTGTATGTCTAAAAAACCCTCTGTTTCAGCCCTGCTCAGAACAAGCTGTTTCTGTGTCTGTAGCTTTAAATGTTAATGAGTTGTCTGACTCCACCCTTGACCCCGCCCCTCTCAGGAAATGAATGTGGCTTAATGGATGTGGCTCTCCTGATCCTCCTCTCAGATGGCAGCTGAGAAGAGGATCAGGAGAGGAGGGCGGAACTTTCTTCCAAGCGGGGAGGGCCAACTGCACCAGTGCTAATGGGGGCGGTGCTAACTCCCCACATGACACCATGAGGGGAAAATCTGAAAAATGTTTTGTTTCAGCACACATTTTCTGAGAGGTGGAGAAAGGGGGTGTTATTTTTTTATTTTTTTATTTTTTTTAAGAGAAGCCTGAAAAATTGATTTTTGCATAATTTGTCCCCTGTAAGGTTATCTTGCCAGATTGCAAGATTGCAGGAGTTATCAACTACGTTTGTACAAGGGCAGCTTTTCTTTGAAGATGCTAAAGAGGCCAGACTTAACAAAAAAAATAAATAAATAAATATTTTGGTCAAATTAATTCCTTTGTATTCCTTAAAAGTACAAATATTGTTTCACCTTTTGCAATGAGATCAGTTCCAATTTCCTAAACTGCAACTGCCACTAGGGGGCAATTGCAATATTTTTGCTACATATTTTTTGGGGCTGGCATGCAGTCCAACACTGGGTTTGATGCTAAAATGCTGTGTTGTGATTGGTGTGAAAAACAGGCAGGAAACCAGTCTATTGTTGTGGTTTTCTGACATGAAAAAATGAACTAAAGGGGCCTAAAGGGGAAAGTTAACGTGGAAAA
Organism: Cheilinus undulatus; assembly: GCF_018320785.1. NCBI lineage: Eukaryota > Metazoa > Chordata > Actinopteri > Labriformes > Labridae > Cheilinus > Cheilinus undulatus. Next base: position 18,469,434 of record NC_054865.1, read on the forward strand.
GTCAGCTTTAATGAAGAATGAAGTTTTATAGCCCATAGGTTTTTTTTTTTTTTATTAACCTACCCTAAATATTAAGCCCTAAACATATTTTTCCTCTGCAGATTTTCTGGTTTTTCTTGTCAGGGCTGAATGGGAAGCCATGGCGGGCCTGATGTGGCCCCTGGACCACCAGTTGATGATCACTGCTCTAATATGTCCAATTTTCTCTCTCCAAGCTGATCAGAGGTTCTACCACCCATTCCACATTTACATCAAGTGTTATGTGTAGTAAGCACCAAAGACAGCTGAGCACACAAGAAAACTTGTGAAGATATGGAGGAATATCCAATCAGGAAGGAGGCTGACTGAAGGACACAGCCATGGCAACAACGTAAACAGCAACGCCGTAGACAGCACTGGCAAACAGGAAACATAAAGTATGATGGACATCAGAAACGGAGGAGAAACTGATTTGTGTCAATAAAACAAGTGTTTAACAATGTCTACTTTAAAAGATATCATAGACGAACAAACAAGGAGGGAGCTAGACCAAAACAGCAACTATAATGGACTTAGCATGTAGCTAACAGCTAGCCATGGTAGCTTTTTATCTCTAAAGACATGTTTGAGAGATAAGTATAGGCCGAGACTCTGGCAGTTGGTGAACAGGATGTTAGTGTGTGGTCTGCTGACTTCATCCTCTTGTTCAACACCACACACTATAAGCACAAAACTGGAAAAACAGTGATTGTCGCCGTGTATGGAGTTTCTCACATTAGGAAAAAAAAAAAAAAAAAATTAGATTTAAATAATCTTAAGGATTAGTGAGTGTGGGTGGCTTTGCACCAATTATATGCTTTAACCACCTACTGGGATGGTGGGAGCCCCAGCATTTGGCACTGTTATGTACAGGGTCGTGGGCTGGAAAGTTTGGAAATCCCTGGTTAAGCCAGCTGATTCAAGCCAAACTAACAAAGCACAAAGAAGAGGTAAACTTTGAAAAATGTCAGACTTGGCATGACCGTGTTGTTAACTGTATCTAAGATGAAAAGGGGGTTGTGAATGAGCTTGCATGTTTACTCTCATGTTTAATTCAGTCTGTGATAAAGGGACACTATTGTTGATTGGATTGATAAAATGTTAACTCCTTATAGTAACTTTATTTGACAGTTTTGGCTCAGCACACCACGAGATAAAAATCCCCTTTTCTACCTTATGTTTTCCAGCTCTCCAATAAATTTTTTTCCCATTAAATTCTGAAAAAAAAAGACATTTTCTTTTATATTTTATTATCTCCACCAAGGAGGTTATGTGATCAGGTGGGTTTGTTCATTTGAAATTTTCAGGAAATGTAAGAAATGGCATAAGGAAGAACTGATTAGATTTTAGGAGTGATCCGGATTACCGTATGGATCCAGGAATTTTTTTAAAGGATTCTGTACTGTTGGGAGATAGGGCTAATGGCGGAGGTTTGCGCTGTAACCACTTTACACCAGGAGATGGCAGATATAAGTAACTTCAATCCTAGCAGCAGTTTTTGGGTGTTTTTGTATTCAAAGTTTTGGGGTTTATAGAGTTTGAAAGGCACACGCCAGGTTGAGGAGATGAGTCGGAGTGTAACAGACAGAAAGACAGCGAATTGTAGTGAGAATACTCACAATGCTGGGAGGAATAGAGGAATATTCACCCTCTGCCATGACTTCCAGTTGTCCAGTGAGACCATGGGTGAGACTGTCAGTGCATCTGTTGGCACCGGCAGGCAATGCTTCCGCCATGACAGTCCACCCATAGCGAAGATAATGCTTTGCCTCACTGTGTTTCCACCCCACCGGGGAGGGAGTAATGGGCGAAAGCTGTGGTGGGGGCACATGAGGACAGATCCAGGAATTTTTTAAAGGATTCTTCACTATTGGGAGATCTATTGGGAGGTCTGCACTCTCTGAGTGCTTTTCTAGTTGATAATGATTTCTGTAGATTTCAGCAATGAGGATTCAAATATACATTTGCATTAAAAAATTTAGAATATTACATAAAGGTCCAAACATGTAGAAAGTATACCCCTATATTTACTGTAGTTTGAGCTTAAAAATATACTGTAATTCCTTGCCATTTGCTCTGTGAGTGTGGTTGTACAGTAGGCAGTGTTGCAGAAAGATTCCTGCTGCCAGTCTCTCTCTCTGTTGTGTTAGCATGTTACCCCATGCTGTATCGGCTCTCCAGGTATCTCAGGTTCCTCCCACAGTCCAAAGACATGCTTTCAAAGTTAAGTGACCATGCAAGATTAATTGGGGGCTCTAAATTGCCTGTAGGTGTTTGTGAACATGATGGTTTCTCTTGATATCAATCCTGATTGACGGTGGCTTGTCCAAGGTGTACTCCCACCCCGCCCCCATCCTTACCTAATGAAAGCTGGGATGTTCTCCAGCTCCCCATTTCACCCTCAAAGTGGTAAATGGTACAGAAAATGTCTGGATGGATGGATGTTAGCTCTACTAACATCTCTTGATCATGTCTCTCTAATTAAAGATAACACAAGATGATGCATGCTGAAGGCTTCTTTGTCCATCAGCTGTGAATATGCTTACACAAAGAAATGAAACCTGCATGTTGAGACATAATTGAAATAACACTTCTTCCAATAGATAAATCACTTCTGTCAGGACCTCCAAACTCACAGGTAGCCCTTGTGATTCAGTTTGACATCAAACCGACGATGGAGGTGGGCAGCCAAGTTTTGCTGACTCGACCTCACAGCTCAGAAATGTTGCTGTCTTTGGATATCTGATCCATCCACAGCAGACAACCTGTTTAAGACCCAACCGGTGTTCCTGCTGCATTCATTCACATGCTGTCCCTGAATGTTCGGCTCCAACGAATCCCCGTGTACAATATTGCTTTATTTATCACTATTTTCTAGCAGTCATTCTGTCACTCAAGCAACACTGTCACAGCAGGAGCCCCATTGTTTTCTGTTCTGCTCTGCTGAAAGCGGCTGCTGATACTAACTCAACACGTCCTGCGTGAGCTCCACAGTAAATGTGAAAGCAGCGGTAGGCCTTGTGAACCTCTGCAGAAAGTGTTGACAATGCCACTAAGGTTAGCTAATGTGGAGAAGAATATTTTAAAAATTACAAGGACAGAAATACTGAACAAAAACAAAGCACTGAGAACTTTTGTTTCATTTTATGAAGCACAGCATTGGTTAAAAAAAACAGGTTAAAAACTATTCAGTAACAGTAATAAATAAAGGGAGTTTGGTTTTGTTTTTAGACAAAAGAAGGAAACTGGCATCCCACCCAGTTTTGATATTAGGATGAAAAAATGCGCAGACTTTTCTGTGTAGCATTCCAACATATGATTATGTTAGCCTGAAAAAGTGTCCATCATCAGGAGTTTATGGATGTGGAGACTAGCAGTGTCTGACTGCAGCAGAAAAAGAGTGTCTCCTTCTTCCCTCCACAGTTTTTCTGCCTTCATCAAAGTCACAAAGGTTTAGCATTCTCCTAAAATCTAAAAAAAAAAAAAAAAAAGCTTTTTTTAGCTTTTAATTGATTTGCATAAATTAAAGCCAAGCTTTGATTGTGCTTCTTGGTAACACACTTTAAATTCAGGCTGATGAGTAGCCAGTGCATGAATGCAGAACATCGGAGAGATGGTTTCATCCTGACTGTTTCACAGGTGTCTTAGTCTCAGGCATTCATAGACAACCTTCAGCTGATTGTAAAGATTGTAACAATCAACACGGGCTCAGACAATGGCTCATCACTGTAGTTTGATTAAGAGCATCTGTGACACTAACAAGACCACAAGAGGAGATAAAACTGCTACACTTCCTTTAACCATGGGAGTGGCACGAGGGGGAAAAAGGGTCCACAATAGTTGGGGGTGGGGGCTTGAGAAGTCAGAAATGAAAAGTGTGTTTTAATTTTTTTTTTTTTTTAGAAATTAGTGTCATTATTGAATAAGTGACTGAATGAGTTGGTCAGCAGACTGGAAGGGTCTAGAGGGGAGGAGAGGGGTGACTTGTGAATCGGATGAGTGATGCGCCTAAATACTTTAAATCGAGTTCTTTTCAAAGAGAAGTGAGTGAACACAGTGGTTTAGTTAATGACTTTAATACTATCAGTCCTTTCTTGGCTGGAACATCATTATGCTGTATAAAGTTAACTGATGAGTGTAAATCTGAACCAGAGGAAGCAATGCCACACATATGCAGGGGCAGAGCCAGAAGTTTTTGATATCCAGGGCTTCCTCAAATTTTGGACAGTCTGGGGGTATTCCTCCATCAGGAAGTTAAATACACTTTTTTCAAGCAGTCTTTAAAAGTACTATAGAAACTATACACAAAAATAAAAAAATGATTGATTACCTATACAAGGAAGGATATTCATTTAGAGTAAAAGATTAAACTTTGCATTATTCAGTTTTTTAAAGATCATACAAAGCAAAATATAGGGTTCTGGATTTAGATATACATCTAAAAAAATACAAAATTCTAATATCTAAAACAATGCTGAAACCGTTTATTTTTATATATTGTAGTTTTAAGCTCTGACAATTAAAAAAAAAGTTTGATTTTTATACAGGTTGCCTACACAAATAAAATTTCCATGTCCATTTGTATGCTATAAAATTATGTTGTTGATTGTAACCCTAAGGAGAAAAAAAATACTTCCACCAAACTAAAAGATCCTTGGTTTTTAAGAAACATTCAGGGCTTAAATCAACCCCTCGACACCCCCATGCTGAGATGGCGAGAATAAAAGAGCCTCTGCCCCTGTCAAGCATCCATAGCAAGAGGACTTCTTTTTTTTTTTTTTTTTTTTTAATTTACATCAGAATTTCTCTACGACAGACCTATCCATGAGATTCTCCAAGCTAGAGATGCAGAAATGTATGTGATGTTGTCCTGGATTAATAACTTGTTTGCTTCTGTTGTGAGTGTCCAGAATTGAATTAAGACTAATAAATGTAATTTCAGTACCATAGTTAAAACATTGCTAATTATTATAGTGTAATCATTGTTCAAAAATACATTAAATTGCATAGATATTCATAAAATGGCACATTTGTTGCTTGGCTGGCCGGTAGGGGTGTGTATTGGCAAGAATCTGGCGATACGATACGTATCTTGATACAGGGGTGCTGATATCAACATATTGCGATACTATGAGCAAGGCGATATACTGCGATATTATAAATGTATATATATATATATATATATATATATATGCACATTTATTTAAATAAATAACAACTATGTAATTTTAAGTAAATATGGAATATAACAGAACAGAATTAAGCTATTAATAAAAATGTATTAAAATATATGTATAGTATATAAAAAAAAAATATATGGTGTATTTTAAAATATATATTGTCCTGCATCATCTAGAGTTTTAACTCTTTTAGTGCAATCTGAAGATGACGATTTTTCAAACAAAAAAACAAAGTATTGACTGGGTAATTATGGTTACATGAGTAAAAATCAGCAGTAGCTTCAGCTGGCTTCTTTCATGTTATGTCATGTTCTTTCAAGTATTTCACTCTGGCCTGGCATATCTCACAAACTAGAATGGCCGTCTGAGGCGGCAGACCCACGCCTAAGCAGCACCACCGAGGAACTCACGCTCCCATTGATTATTATGGTGTTCCAAATTTCAAAGTCCGACAAAAACCAAACGAGTGCACGGATCATCAACAAAATCTAATCGATTCTTCCCTGTTACTATCCCAACATTCCCTGAAAGTTTGGTGAAAATCCGACTTTCCGTTCTCGAGTTATCTTGTACACATACAAACAAAGAAAGAAAGAAAGATAGAAAGATACGGAACCCTTTACATAACCCCCTGCCAATTTCATCGGCGTGGGTAATGACTTGACTCCTGTATAAGTCTGTACTGTCTTTAATGTTTTGGAAACCAACACCCCTTCTTCTAACACCCCTACTGGCCAGCAAAGGGGGGGCTCCGTGTAATTTTCTTTCTAGGAGCCTCAAATTCCTGACACCCCTGCCTATAACCTAAAGCAGTGGCTCTCAAACTGGGGTCTGGGGACCCCTGGGGGTCTGCGAGCCACAGCTTGGCGGTCTGTGAAATAATTCAAAATAAATTATTAAAGTAATGCCATGTCATTAAAAAACGAAGAGGTGAGATAATGTCTGAAGCGGTGTCAGTTATGCCTTTGTTAGACCTACTGTGTGTCGACTGTGGCGCTCACCAGCTCTGGCGAACACCATCAGACAGGTTGGCTGTCTCCCTTCTGTCACTGCCCTGTTTTCAGAATTTTTATCTCAGCAAATCTCCCTACAAGTGACTTGTTTCATTCCTGAGCTGAGAAAATATAAAGTTAAAGCATTCTGTACTAAAAAGGTACATTTTTTACAGAAATGTAAAACTGGGCTTTTACTTTGAAAAGTACACACCTAACATCAAATCAACACATTTCGGCATATGGCATTCATCCAGGTGATCAAGAAAAACATCGCAAACATATTCCTCTGCTGTACACCTAAATATCTTCTAAAACAAGACTATTCATGACTCTCCACTCATAATTGTCCTATTTTAGTTGAAAGAGAGATGGCTCATGGTAAAACCAGGGGTTCATGCTGATAGTCTAAAACCAACAATTAGTGAAGAGTCACTAAGCCACACATCTAGTTTTAAACATCTGTTGCTAGCAACTATGAGATTAGTCAGTATTCCAGCTAAGTAAGGAGAGGAGAGTGAGAAAAATGTGGCTGTATTTGGTAGGAGATATGTCATACAAGCTCTTAGTGTTGAACAATCCCTGAAGTGAAGTGCTCCAAAACTGCAGATTTTCTCCTGTCATACACACCTGATGCTGAGATACAATAGTTTAGAAATAAAAACTTCATATTTCTGTTTGTGTTTATATCAAACGAATGAAGTTCACTAGAAATGAAGATTGGACATGGTACTAGAGAGAGTACATTCAGTGGATAGAGCACAGCAAGATAATCTTGATGAATGACTTTGACTCTGATGATTTAAAATTTCTCCTCAGATGACAAATGATGATGTAAATGCTGGTGTAAAGCCCAATAATCTTGTTAAGGAGGTGTCACGCCCTGTTTGTCAAGGGCAGATGTCTTGCAGGTTTCTGTTCCCTGAAAGTTAATGAGCCACACTTTGTATCTGAGACTAAGTGTGGCTCATTAACCAACTTGGAGGAACAAATACCTGAAGGACAACAGGACTGCAACTTGATTCTTTCAGCAAGAAAAAAAAAAAACCTAAAAAGTAGCTTTAGCAAAGGTATGGTAAAGCCAGACAGTGATACATGCGATTGAAAATAATGTTTGAATTTGAACTACTTGCCTTGACAGTCTACCTGTGAGCTCACCTGTTAAATGAGGGTGGAAGTGTTCCCTTATTGGTGTGCTCCCTTTGGGATTCCCTGAACAGTGTTTGGCTTTGAGATGAGAAATCCATCAGATATAGCACTTTAAAAACCTCAGACCAAAACAGAACTTAACTTAGGCCATGCCTCTGCTGTCCCTCAGGGCAGTGCCTCCCCTCCTCCCCAGACTCTCCCTTAAGGTTCGGTTTAACCAGACTTTACCCAACTGCACTGAATGTCGGGCCTGAATATGAATGTCAGGAACTACAAATGCTTTTTTGGTGTGCCATCATCAATAACATGCCCAAGATACGACCATGATTTCACAAGACTGACAGCTCAGATATTTTCTTACATCTTCCATGTAGTTTGACATCCTGACCTGATGTCAACAACCCTGCCACCTTTACTATTTTTGTATCATCTTTTACTAGAGTCCCATTATATAATTCCCTACACAAAATTATTTTGTCCCTCTGGGTATCTCCTGTTTAGAGCAAAGATAGCATAGCTAAGCTAAATGAAGTTCTATTTAAAGGACGGCCAGTCCAAATACAGCTGAACAGTAAGTAAAATTCCCATTCCTTTTCTCCATAGCTGATTGATTATTAGTCATAGTATCAGAAATATCCAAGTAAGACTTGCCATGAGCTACCTTGTTGTGAAATGATGATATATGCTACTGTAGAAGACAGATAGCAACCTAATTTTAAGAAAAACATAGGCTGTGTCTGAAATAACTCCCTATTCTAGTGCACTATATAGTGAATACATCATTTTGTAGTGAAGTCCGAATTCTGAGTGAGCATTGTTATTCACTATATAGTGCACTCATTCTATCCCTCAATTCATTGTGAAAAGTAGTGAACAACCAATGGTCACTAGCTCAGCAATATTTACCATCATGCATCGCGGTTGCTACTCTCGAACATGACTGACGAACTGAGGAGCACAGGAACACATAAAAACTTTTATGCTGCTTTGTTTGTTGCTTTTTAACCAAAGTATATAATCTGTAAGAAAATGTTATGGACTCAAAATGGAGTAGCTTTTTCCCCTTATGAGAACTACAAGACATGAGACCATCATCTTTACACAAAAATAAAAATGTATACTATTTTGCTACTAAAAACACAACAATTTTTATCTATTAGTATAGATAGTAGAAAATGTCAGGGTGGGGAAGTGGGACACAATTGCGGACCCGGGTTTCTTAAAGTTATCCCAGAAGGATAACCACTAAAATCGCAAGCAATATTTGGGAAAGGGAAGGGAGAGAACCCAAATTGGTAGCAACCAGAACTAAGAATCTCCCCAACTAAATAAATACTGAGAAAAGAGAACAAAACCACCGCTGCCTAGCAGCTGACTAGAAACAAAGCTCTTAGGGGAAAGAAAAGCCTCCTCCAATGAAACGCTAAGGTCACCAGACTAGTCTTAAATTAAACAAAAGGACTGGGCAAAGGCCTCCAGCACTAAACCACTTCAGCTGGTAAATCCCAGATAATATGCTCAGGTAAGTTGTCAGTTATGTTTGTGCAAACTCTCACTAAACACAGGAAGACACAAGGAGATGCGCTCACTAGCTCTGAAGGTGAGGTAATGAGTCAGCACTGAGAGCTGAAAACCAGGAGTATAAGTAGGCTTTCCACACCTGGCCACAATCAGGAGCAATCAGCTCACGCAGACACCTGGCACTGCCACACCTGGCCACAATCAGGAGCCATCAGCTCACACGCACCTGGCACTGCACTGATTGATCAAACTCAGTAAGGACCCTGTGTGATCTCCCTCACAGGGCCCCGCCCCTAAGGAACGACCCCTGACGTTCCTGCCACGTCCTTAGACTGCTGGCGGCGGAACTCTCTGATAAGCTCTGGATCAAGAATATCCCTAGCCGGCACCCAAGCCCGCTCCTCTGGGCCATAACCCTCCCAGTCCACAAGGTACTGCACACTACGCCCTACCCGACGGCTGTTTAAGATTCGTCGAACAGTGTAGACTGGTTGGCCCCCAACCATCCGGGGAGGAGGTGGTGGTCTCTCCACCGGAGCCAATGGACTGGAGCAGACTGGTTTGAGACGGGAAACATGGAATGTGGGGTGGATTCTCATGGACCGGGGAAGCAGGAGACGGACGGCGACAGGATTGATACGCCGAATAATCTTGAAGGGTCCAATAAAACGTGGTGCCAGCTTACGGGACTCTACCCGCAGGGGAAGGTCCTTAGTTGAGAGCCACACTCTTTGGCCAACCCTATACATGGGTGCTTGGCGCCGATGCCGGTCAGCAAACTTCTTTTGTTGACTTGCTGATTGCTGAAGTGAGGCACGGACCCGCCTCCACGTAGCCCGACAGCGTTGGATAAATTGTTCTGCTGATGGGACACCCACCTCCCTCTCCTGCTCTGGGAACAGCGGGGGCTGATATCCAAACTGACACTCGAAAGGAGAACGACCAGTGGATGCATTTACCAGGGTATTGTAGGAGTATTCAGCCCAGGGGAGTTGATCACTCCAAGTAGTGGGGTTAGAGGAAACCAAACAACGTAGTGTCCTTTCTAGTGACTGGTTCGTACGCTCCGTCTGGCCATTGGTCTCCGGGTGGAACCCTGATGAGAGGCTTGCAGAGGCACCTATAAGGGAACAGAATGCCTTCCAAAAGCGAGAAGCGAACTGAGGGCCTCTATCCGACACAATGTCATGAGGTAGGCCATAGTGGCAAAAAACATGCCGGACTACTAACCTAGCTGTCTCAAGGGCTGAAGGGAGTTTAGGCAGGGGGATAAAGTGGGCAGCTTTAGAAAATCTATCCACAATCACCAAGATTGCTGTAAATCCCTTGGATTGGGGTAAACCAGTAACAAAATCGAGGGCTACATGTGACCAAGGACGATGAGGGATTGGTAGAGGTCGGAGAAGGCCTGCTGGAGGACGCTGTGACGTCTTGTTCTGTGCACAAACCGTGCAAGCAGCCACAAATTCACGCACATCAGTCGCCATTCGAGGCCACCAGAATCTTCTCTTCACAAAGTCCAGGGTGCGACGGCCTCCAGGATGATTTGTGAGTCGAGAGGAGTGGCCCCACTGGAGTACCTGGGAGCGTACCCCAGTAGGAACAAATTGCCGATCTGGCGGACCCCCTCCTGGGTCTGGCTCTTGCTGCTGAGCACCCTTAACCACTGCATCAATCTCCCAAGTCAGTGGTGCCAAAATGCGAGAGAGAGGAACGATTGGCTCTAGAGAGTTGTCTCTGTCTGAACCATCAAAGCGGCGAGAGAGTGCATCAGGCTTAGAATTCTTTGAGCCTGGGCGGTAGGATAACACAAAGTCAAACCTGTTAAAAAACAGGGCCCATCGAGCCTGGCGTGGGTTCAGGCGTCTGGCCTGCTGGATGTAAGTCAGATTTTTATGATCTGTCCAGACCTGAAACGGATGCACTGAACCCTCCAGCCAATGGCGCCACTCCTCCAAGGCCAACTTCACCGCCAAAAGCTCCTTGTTGCCAATGTCATAATTTTGTTCCGCTGGTAGGAGACGCCGAGAAAAGAATGCGCACGGGTGAAGTTTTTTGTCTATAGGAGAACGTTGGGACAACACAGCTCCAACCCCTACATTGGAGGCATCTACCTCAACTACAAAAGGTAGAGATGGGTCTGGATGAGTAAGAACAGGTGCGGTTGTAAATCTCCTCTTAAGTTCAACAAAGGCTTCCTGAGCCTCTGGGGGCCAACTGAACTTGGATGAGGTAGTCTTGGCTAAAGCTGAAATTGGGGCAGCAATCGAGCTGAACCCCCTGATGAACCGCCGATAGAAATTTGCGAAACCCAAGAAGCACTGACCTGTTTGGTAGAGTCTGGTTGTGGCCACTCTAAGACTGCCTTGATCTTGTTTGGGTCCATTCTAACACAGCCTTGGGACACAATATACCCCAGAAATTGGACAGTAGAGGCATGGAAAACACATTTCTCAGCCTTGACGTAGAGATGATGCTCTAACAACCTCTGCAGCACCTGTGTAACATGAAGCACATGCTCTTGGTAGGTCTTCGAAAAAATGAGGATGTCGTCCAAGTACACATAAACAAATTGCTCCAGCATATCTCTGAGGACATCGTTGACTAATGCCTGGAAGACTGCAGGGGCATTGGACAGACCAAAGGGCATAACTAGATATTCATAATGCCCCCTGGGGGTGTTGAAAGCTGTCTTCCACTCATCCCCTTCTCTTATGCGCACCAAGTTGTATGCATTTCTAAGGTCCAATTTGGTAAAAATGGACGCACCCTGGAGACGCTCAAATGCTGTGGACATAAGAGGAAGGGGGTAGCGGTTCTTAACAGTGATCTTATTTAGACCCCGATAGTCAATGCAGGGTCTCAGCCCCCCATCTTTCTTCCCAACGAAGAAAAACCCAGCCCCTGCCGGTGAGGTTGAGGGGCGAATGAAACCTGCAGCCAGAGCCTCCTCAATATAGTCTGTCATAGCAGCAGTTTCAGGACCTGACAAGGAATACAGGCGACCCCTCGGGGGTGTGGTTCCTGATAGAAGATTGATGGCACAATCATAAGACCTGTGGGGAGGGAGAACAGAGGCCTTCTGTTTGCTAAAGACTTCAGAAAGTTCAGCATACTCTGCGGGGACCCCACTAGGAAGAGGAGGGGACATAGACACAGGTGAAGGGGCTGAGGGCTCAAGGGCACCAGGAGTCACGGAATCAGAAGTAGAGGACGAGAGGTCTAGAGGAGATAAGGAAATAGACAAGCCTTCCTTTAATGGACTAGGAAGGTCAGACGGGGAAGAGCTCATTACAATAGGTGATTCAATGGACGATGGACTGAGCTGAAAGGTGCTAGATCCAACAGAGTGAGATGTACATTCAGGACCCCAACTTAACACCTCCCCAGTTCTCCAGTTGATGTGAGGATTATGTTGTTCAAGCCAGGGGTGCCCCAAAATGAATGGACACTTAGGTGCATCGATAACAAAAAAATGTAAACTCTCAGTGTGACTGCCAATACTAATCCAAATCGGGTTGGTAATTCTATCAACTTTCCCAATACCCAGGGGTTGCCCATCAACTGCTGTGATTTTGAGAGGACAAGGAAGCCGAGCAATAGGTAGTTTCAGTCTTTGGGCAAGGGTGGAGTCAATAAAATTACCCGCTGCCCCTGAATCAACAAATGCTGGAAGATTGAATCTGTTCTTACCACAGGATAATTCAAGACACAGAGAGGTGTGGTTATTTACAACCCATGGGGAGTTACTGATACTCGCCAGGATCTCCCCCTGTTCTGACGAGTCTACCCGTTTCCCTGAACATTTTCTTTCTTTAAGGGACATGCTCGAATGAAGTGACCTGTTTTACCACAGTAAAGACAGGCCCCACTTTTCATACGCCTCTCTCTCTCTGCCACAGTGAGCCGTGTGTGCCCTAATTGCATAGGTTCATCCTCCTTAGTATTTCCTCGGAACTGCCTTGGCTCTTCCTGAGTAATCTCGTGTTGTCCCACCTCCACTGGGTAGACATGACAAAGTTTTTTTTCTCTTTTGCGTTCCCGTATTCGGTTGTCAATACGGATAGCCAACGAGATCAAATCCTCCAGGGAATTGGGAATATCCCAAGAAGCCAACTCATCTTTAACTTTTTCTGATAAGGCATTGATAAAGGTGGTTGTGAGTGCTTCTCTATTCCACCCAGATTCTGCGGCTAAGGTACGAAACTCAACTGAAAATTCTGCCGCACTGTTAGGACCCTGACGTAGACCAATGAGACGTTTCCCTGCTTCCATGCCACTAACATCATGATCGAACACCCTCCGCATTTCAGCCATAAAGAGGTTTGCATCAAAACACATGGGAGTCTGCCTCTCCCACACTGCTGTAGCCCAAGAGAGGGCTTTATCTGAAAGCAGGGATATAATATATGCTATCCGAGCTCTTTCTGTGGTGAACATAGTGGGTTGCAATTCAAACACAAGACTACACTGGGTGATGAATCCCTTACATCTGCCTGGGTTTCCGTCGTAGCGAGCTGGGGTAGCCAGCTTGGTTTCCTGAACTACTATAGGGTTATGACTTTGAACTGGGGGTGTTTGTGCTTGTGTTGAAACTGGCCTTGCTGATTGTATACGAGCAAGTATTTCTTTAAGCAGGTCTTCGTGGGCAGCCTGTTGCTCTGCAATCGTACTAAGCATTTGCTCGTGAGAGCCCAAAAGAGCTCCTTGTGCAGTGATAGCCTGTCCCTGTAAGACCAGTCTCTTTGTGAGTTCAGAAAGACTGGAATCACTAGCCAATTGGTCCGCTGTGTCCGCCATTGGCTGACTCATTCTGTCAGGGTGGGGAAGTGGGACACAATTGCGGACCCGGGTTTCTTAAAGTTATCCCAGAAGGATAACCACTAAAATCGCAAGCGATATTTGGGAAAGGGAAGGGAGAGAACCCAAATTGGTAGCAACCAGAACTAAGAATCTCCCCAACTAAATAAATACTGAGAAAAGAGAACAAAACCACCGCTGCCTAGCAGCTGACTAGAAACAAAGCTCTTAGGGGAAAGAAAAGCCTCCTCCAATGAAACGCTAAGGTCACCAGACTAGTCTTAAATTAAACAAAAGGACTGGGCAAAGGCCTCCAGCACTAAACCACTTCAGCTGGTAAATCCCAGATAATATACTCAGGTAAGTTGTCAGTTATGTTTGTGAAAACTCTCACTAAACACAGGAAGACACAAGGAGATGCGCTCACTAGCTCTGAAGGTGAGGTAATGAGTCAGCACTGAGAGCTGAAAACCAGGAGTATAAGTAGGCTTTCCACACCTGGCCACAATCAGGAGCAATCAGCTCACGCAGACACCTGGCACTGCCACACCTGGCCACAATCAGGAGCCATCAGCTCACACGCACCTGGCACTGCACTGATTGATCAAACTCAGTAAGGACCCTGTGTGATCTCCCTCACAAGAAAATACATTACATTTGGAATCAGTTTTCAGTGAAATTCTACCGTTAATTTCGATCCTCAGCCGTTGCCATGAAAATCTATGAGCCGCTGTTGCAAAAAGTTTTAATCCTGAGACTGCGATGACGTTGTGAGACGTCTGTATATACTATATATATACAGTGCTTAACAAACTTATTAGACCACCTGTCATGTTTGTCTCAAAGACCATCCAGCATCATGAAGTGCTTTAATGTGGACTCTTTCATTTTCAGTGAGCTCTCGACATTTTACCATTCTCAACAGGAATGAGGAATTTCAAACTGAATTCATCCAAATTTGAGCCACAGTGGATTTTGGGATACATGTTTCCTTCCTCCTTAAGTAGTATCTACTCTCTTTGCCTTTTTAAAAGTCTTTAAACTTCGTTTTTGTGCCAATTCCAGTGTTTGGGCCAATTTTACATCCACACTGAGTGCTTCTGTTGCAGCTATAATTGACACCCATTGACCCGCCTCCCTGATGACCTATGAACTCCCGCAGATGCAAAAACAGTTGTGATGACCAATGATTGGTCGGTATCACACTTGTGGTGTTGTCACTCTGTTGGCCGAGGCAGGGAAAGATTTTTCTTGCCTAGTCTGATACAGTTCTATCACAAAAGACAAAAAATGTGTAGTCTGATCTGGCCTTTTGACTGAGTGCAGCTGTTTGAAGAACTGAACTCCAGCTGAACTCCAGACTTCCATCATATCTCCGTTTCCAGTCATGTGGTGAAGAAGGAGGGGTTCAGGTGGAAAAAACACATATGACACATGTTTGAACCTCTGAGTGAAACGCAAAAAATAAAGGAGGAAGAGCCATCGCAACGTGTGATGCAGATTTGAGAACATTAGCCCCATGGGGAGTTTGATTTGATCATTTTTTTTAAAGTCATTACTCAGCCATAAATAATAAATTTGATAAGGATGTATAAAATACCTGCAACACTAATGATTAAAATGCAGCATATTATGCCTTTAAGGACCTGCTGCGTTGAACCAAAGTATTTTACTTTCAAATCAAACAACTTGGCAGGAAAACATGAGCCTGCATTTTTGTCTCAGATAATACAGCAAACCTGGCCAGACATTCAGCCATGGTTCCTGTCCAACACCTCTTAAGAGGTAACACAGCACGCTATGTGGGTAGATGGGCAACACTCCCACTTACAAGCAGAACACATCCTAAGACATGGCTATGATATTAAATATCTGTTGTTTTGTTGCTGGCAAAAAGGGAAAAACTGGATCTCTGACTCTGGTTCTGACCTGTTCTGAAACACAAAAGCAGGGAGGCTACTTTGATGTTGCTGCTTGAACAGCTGCTTGACTGTAACTGTATTGTTGTGTACCTGTGTTAGCGAGTGTGTGTGCATAGTTTATCCCCAGCTTTCCTGTTCTTACGGCCCACCTGTCTGTGTGTGCATGTGTGCTCCTCTGTGGGTGTTAACCATAAAAAACTATGTAAGCCCCGTTAAAGCTCCCATATTTCAACTCTAACATTCTCATCCTGGCTCAATTTGTGCATTACTATTGTTGTGTGTGGGGGAGAGATAAAGCCGCAGATAGATATTTCATGTAGACTTCTCTGCTCCGTGGTGTCTGTGTGTCTGAATCTACGTAGGTTTGTGGGCGTCTCATGTTATTCTGGATCAATATATGTTGTGTTTGGGGAAATGAACAGCCCCTTTAGGGCTTTCTGCATAGCTGCACGAACAATCAGTCACACACATACACACACCCTCATACGTACTAAGTGCTCCATATCTGCAACATATTTACAAGATAAATGGGGGGGCTGCAGTGATTTGTGCAGCTCTTTGTAAATCTTTGTGTGTGAATGTGTGCCTGAGATAAGCTCACAGCCTGTGAGCATGTTCAGATCAGTACTTGTACCTACAGTATAATACACTGATGTCTCAAGGCCAGTGAAGTACTACACTGTCTCTACTCCAAGAATGACTCAGATGTTGCTTTAGGATAATATTGCTAGAAAAAATGCAACATGAAACTCAATGAGCGAGCCAAAAGAAGGAAGTTTTCTATTTAAGCTTGAAAGCATTCAGGATCATTCAGTTTGCATATGTCCTTTTCACAAAGGCTTTTATGATAAGATGTCCTCTTCAGACATATAGTTAGCTTCATCTGAAGTGGTTGCACTCACTGCTCTTAAAAAAGTAGTTCTTTGGGTTTACTTAAAAGTTATGTCAATTTCCACTCAATTATGTTAGATATAATTTTATAATTTTATTAATATGACCATAACTGACTGGTCAACTTGGATTTAGTTAACAGATTCATGTCTGTTTAACTTAACTTAGTGAATTTAGCTCAGCTTAACTTTGTTTATTAAAGCTAACGTGAAGATGTATTGTTACATTTAACTTACTTATGTAAATGCAGCTAAATAGTATAACATCTATGTTACTTAACTGTGTTTAGTTAGACCAACATAACTTTAATTTTTAGTTCCTACATAATAGACCTTCAGTAGAGAAACTTAACCTGATTATGTCAACCATTTCCACAAAGTTCAGTTAAGTAAATTGAATTAACACCACGCAAGTTCTTACAACATTCATTTATTACAGATGACAGAGAAACATGCAGGTTCAAGAAACCAGATTTATCATGTTTCGGCATGCATAGTTTTATTAACTACTTTCCTTGTCAAAATGATCTTTCACTGTACAGTTGCAATGAATGAAAATGAGCTCTAGGTCTATCATGGTAAAATTAAATGAGCAGTAAAAAATGGACTTTCATCTCCAACTCAAATAGAAAAAAGTTAAAAGCTTTTGTTACTCAGAAGGTCCTCCTCTCAGCTGCCAGCTGAGAAGAGGATCAGGAGAGCCACATCCCTTAAGCCACATCCATTTCCTGAGATGGGCGGAGTCAGAAAGTTCAGAATCACTTAAAGCCACAGACACAGAAACAGCTCGTTCTGAGCAAGGCTGAAACAGAGGGTTTTTAGACATACAACAATCCAATACTGGATTGCTTTTTCAGCAACAAACTTCACAGGCATGTTTTGAGGACCTCTGAGAACAATATAAACTTGTCTTAAGGTGGCATTCACACCAGAGCTGTTTGGTCCACTTTAACCGAACTCTGGTCCATTTTCCTGGATAGTCCGGTTCGTTTCGAGTGGTGTGAACGCTCACAAGAACTGAACTTGCGGACCAAACAAGCTGACTCTGGACCGCTTGAAACAGGGGTCTCGGTCCGCTCCCTAAAGAACCCTGGTGCGGTTCGTTGGAGGTGTGAAAGCAAAGCAGACCAATTTGTGATCCAAAGGCAGGATGAGGCATAAACCATAATGATATACGGATTTGTGTGCAATTTAATATGCTCAAATACATGTCGGTACCTTCCTTAGCGTCTGGGTATCCATGGCAACTCATTGTAGTCCTTGCTGATTTATTCGTCTCTTTTCAGAGATCATTTTGCTCAGTTTGGTGAGAAGAGCTGGCTCTTTCGGCTCCCAAACAGCTCTTCAGCTGACTTTGAAGAAATCAGACAAATGTATTTTTTAACTGCATGTATTTTTTTTAAATTGTTGGACTAAATCCTTAATTCTCAGAATAACTCAATTTTTGAAAAATACTTGATTCAAAACTATATCTTTTAGACATTCAAGCATAACTATTAAAACTCTTTCTTAAGATGAATGCTGGAAGTTGTTTTTTTTTTTTTTGCATTAAATATATAGGAAAGTGCAAGGATTCTTCTGTGATTTCTATTAAAATATGAAAAACAATAATAAAACATTGCTTTGTCAAAATATTCCCTAATAAATCGCATTTTATACGGAGCATGGGGATAAATAATAAACCGTAAAACTCAAAGAATGACTTAATTTTCCATGCCCATGAGTGCCAGAGGTGGTGCAACCAGCAGCAATGCCCAGCAGGTGATTCCATCTTCCTGTACATTTACTGTGCTGTTAGTCACATTTAGAGAACTGTTTATACAAGCATCCTTTAATTTTAAAGTTAGCTTTAATTTATGCCTCTTGGTATAATGTTATATTTAGTTTTTACTTTATGATTTATATAAAAAAAAATGTACAGCAACAATATCCAATCATATCTGTAATTTATTCCTTAACTATACCAGCAATCAAAGACATTTGTCTCTGTTTTCATTGCATATTTTGTTTATGTTTACAATTTCTTGAGCTCTAAAAATGGCTGTTTGGCCAAATTGCATGAGCAGTTGGGCTGCATGTGGCCATTGGGCTGCCGGTTGCCCACCACTGATCTAAACAGTTCAATAATGTTTTTTTTTAATTTTTACTCAAAAAGAAATACTCTCATGTAAATCATCTATCCTGACCATAAAAAAAGTGTAGCTGAGATGAATTTAGTGAAACTGATGTAACACAGAAACTGTGACACTTTGATGTATCATGCTTTTAAAACAGTGAAACCAGACTGGGTCAAGTTTAACCCGCAAGGACGATGAACGCCTACTTCAAACTAAGAAAATAAAAAATCAATCTGCTTCTTGTTAATGCACTCCTCATTCAAACTCTCCCTCCTCAGGTGCATTAGCTAATCACTACAGGCTTGAACACAACAGCACTGATTAATCATACACTCAACATGCGTTCTACAAGCCTTGTAAGGGAAGATAAAAGCCTTTAAAGGTTATAAATTTAATGGATTCATTTGATCATGTCCCGAATACGGAGTAAGCAAGTGCACAGATAGAACTGGCAGTATCATGTTAGTAGAAACTATCCCAAATTTTAAAACAGATTTCAAATACAGCATGAATGAGATGCAGAGGTAACCTCACTGTGGAGGCGTTTCTAGTTAAACACCAATAACAGAGGGACTTCACTGTCACTGCATGAACAGGTGTGTGATGGGGCGTGCTGTCCTAAATGGTGCTGAGGCATAGTGGCATTCAGAGATGAATGATTCAGACTACACCGCACCTTGACACATCCCGCCAAAGACAGCAAAGCAAGTGTTTTATAAGGAAACTGTTACAAAATGCATGTTTGTTGTCATCTCTTTGTATTTCTCTGTACGTCGTTTAAAGACTCACGCACAAAAAAGGAGAATCTTTGCCTCCAACTAACCAAGATGCCGTTTAGATCCTTGTGTGTTCACAGCCATGGTCAGAACTGATGGAAACAGTGTCCAAATACCAGACCTTTTAAAGTGCAGACCAATTATAATCCTGATTATATGAAAAAGGGCAGAAAAATTCAAGGGCAGACACCCTTGGTTGGTGAGAGAGAGGGGCAGAGAGAGTGTGAGTGAGAGAGAGAGGAGTGTGCAGTGGTGGGCGATCAAGTAGAGAGAGAGGAAGTGAGATTGCTAGAATTTGCACAAGAGGCAGTGATCAAGAGAAATAAGTTATTCCAGGTACTTCCACAGCAGTAATGTTTAAAAGTGCATGGGAATACTTCGACGAGTCAACATGTATGTACAGGAAGGTGCAAGATTCTGTTTATAAGTGTGTGTCTCTGCTTCTTTCCCTGTCACAGTCTCTGTCCCCATAACCTGTTTAATTTTACGACGGCAAATCCATTAAAACCAGCATTATTTCCACTTGGCAACATCTCTTCTGTCAAGGTTAGTGAAGCCAGAAAACAGAGAGTTACCCTGGGTACATTTAATTATAAGAAACTCCCTCCAGGTGTTCCTATGATATCATATCTGTGGTACCGTTAAAATGATCTGCTACGTCTTGCTTTGTGGGACAGTCTCTTTTAAGAGATGAGATCATTATCATTGCAGCGCACAGGTCTAGTTAGAGCTTTGAAGTACTAACTTTCCATATTTCTAATGGCTGTTCCCCACTTCCTGAACCCCAACAGACATTTGTGTGTCATCAGAATCCCCAAAAAGAACTTGGAGTTAACAACTGTGGCTACCTGTTGTTTTTTCATGTGATTTAATCAAAGAAGCTAAATTTGCATATATTCTAGATTCAGACTATTATGAGGTCTTATTATGACGTGTAGCCCATTTCCTGGACCTGACTGTGTGGTGGCTCTTGATCCACTGACTCCAAGCTCAGTCCCCTCCTTGCGAAGCTCCCCTAAGTTCTCGAATTTGCATTGTTTGACAATCCTCTGAAGGCTGAGATGTGAAATAGATGCCATGCAATAGTTGTTTGAAAAAAATCTACCTACACAGTGGATTACAAAGATCAACACCCAAAACAAGGGACCTGAACTTAAATATTGCACTGAATCACACTGAGGCTGCAAAGTATGTCTGGACCTTTGAATATAAGAAAGCACAGGCATGCATGCACATGCTGAGCACACTTACACAGAGCAATAAAGCATAGTTAAATGATAATGTATATTATAGTTCATTATCTCACAGAGCAGGGACAATTAATCATCTCTACCAGCATGGGAGTGTGTGTGAGTGTGTGTTTCATATCATAAAACAAGAGATTAGTGTGTATCAGTATGCAAGCAGTACTTTTGTGCATGCAATGTTAGGTACACACAAAATGCTGACATTGTAAAAGTGTAAATTATACTTCTGTGCACATGCATGTGTAAATCAAATTATAGTTTGTGAGTAGTGAAGGTCAAAGAATTTGCATATTTTTTACATTTAGATCAGAAATCATCATATTTGTGTATTTGCACAGCTGTTTGGGGATGTTACTACATCTGAGTGTGTGTAAATTTGTGTAGTCAAGTGTGTATATTGCAGCTGTCATGATTATCTCAGCAGATTGATGCTGCAAGCCTGAACTGCATGACGAGGTCACGTTGAACGCACCCTGATTTTTACAGTATTTTATGGCTTTTTATAACTTTTTACAGTGTTTCCATTTAAATAGTGCTCAGTCCAGAGAAAACCATTTCTACGCTTGGAGAAACTCATATCCTGATTCATGCAGGCATACCTGTGCACGCACTCACACTCAAAGGAGCACACACCCACAGGCACTGGCACGGTTGTTAAATGGAATAAGTTTGACAGTGTGACAAGGCATAGTGGGCTAAATGACAGACACAATCATTCACTGCTCTGTAACACGTGCTCACGTCACACCGACACACATGCCAGGAGACACATGCAGACGACATACACGCACATTCAGTCTCTTTCTCTTTGTCTCACGCACACACAGAATCATTCAGTGATTCATTAACCACTTTGTCCCGTCCATCCATCTCTCAGCAGAGGGTGAAGGACGGCTGGAGGAAGAGGGAGAAAGAAAGGAGGAAGGCACAGCGAAACTAAAGGAGTATGAAGCAGGGGATGTGATACACACCTAAGAAATACTGCATAAAAATATGTCAGAATAATAAAAGCAGTTCAAAGGTAACACCCGCACACTGTCCAACTTGCAAAAAAGGATGTTTTTATTTACATTTACAATTGTTTCGGTACTAGACCTTCATCAGGCAAACCCTAAAAGTACCGAAACGTTGTAAATGTAAATAAATACATCCTTTTGTGCAAGTTGGACAGTGTGCGGGTGTTACCTTTGAACTGTTTGCTGGATACCCTGCCCTCCAACACACCTGTCCTGAGAAATAGATGTGCGAAGTAACCTTTTGATTGAGATTAATAAAAGCAGGAAGCTAAAAGAAACACAACAGGGGGACAATGCAAAATAGCAAAATGAAAGAGCAAAGGAAAGAGCATTACAGGAGGAGCACAGGGAGATGGTAGGTTACGGGAATATGAGGGGCAAAAGCCGAATAAAACTTCTTATGTTCCTATGTGAAACAGGAGGGGGGCATAATTACAATCATCTCATGACAACAGCTTCTCATCCAAACAATCCGCACGCACCCACATGTGACCAAAAAAGTGAATGTTTCCCACACATGAACAACATGTACCTTCTCCTTCTAACATCCTCACAACCCTGAAAGAAAACAAGTCCCACCCAGACTGAAACTATATTACTATTACTAATAATACTACTCACATGACAAAATAGACACAAAATGAGTTCACTGGTGTGCCATGGCTCTAAAACAATATTAATGTCTTTGCATAATACTACAGTGCTCATTCCACAATAAACTTCCTACCATCAATAAAAACAGCTATAGAATATAATAAAAGTAGAAAGAGTGAAAGAGATTATATTTATTAAATATTGACTGTGGTACTTTTTAATTTGTTCTTTCTAATAAAAAGGAGTCAAAACAGTAAACATTGCAAGGAAGGACAATCTTTGTACTTGTTTATACCAGTGAATAAATTTAGCTTCACAGTAAAATTTTAATCATCCTGTCTGATTCCAGCCTTGCTTTGAATTCCTTCTTAAACTGTGTTTTTGTGTAATGTTTTTATGTTAGCACCTTAAGTTTAACTGCGCTTTCTTCATCCTAGGGTGTCATTAGGGACTGACAACAACACAATAACAGACTAGCAGTCTTTGTATGGGAATGATTTGATGTAAAGATCGTTCTCTGTTCTCTCCCTCTGTTGTATGCTTCCTGTATATTCATAGAAAGCTGCAGGCTATGAAGCTGCTGAGAGGTATGAATTCATGATGTTTACACACATCACACAGAGTTATGCATTCTCCCTTCAACCCAAAAAGTGAATCACTGTTGTATTCAACACCTCAGCCAAACTGGAACTGAAGTGATGTTGCTAGGGGTGGGAATAATAGAATTATCCTTAACAGGATAAGATAATATGGAGCATTGGGGGCAACGTGTTGCAAAGTGACATTCATGATATCCCCTATTGACCCTATTGACAAAATAAGGGAAAGTTAGGTTTACTGTCATCTTACTTGTATCAAAGACCCTAAAGAGACCTTGTGCTTGCCATCCTTGTTAGAAAAATATGATTTTTTAAAATTTGGCGATTAAAAGACATACTGCACCTCAGCTGTGAATGACTGATGAAAAATAATGTAACTAGTAGTTTAGGTTTTTTCCCCCAGCAGGGAGTTACTAAACATACAGTTTTTAGGGAACTACCCAACATTAGGGATACAATATGATAACATGCGATCGAAAGATACACTAATATCACATGGTATGATTACAGTACAACAATAATAGGATACGATACAAACAAAACAAAATGCAAGGCTATATTACAACAGGAGATGCTCAGTGATTGAGACAAAAAAACGCCCTGGTTATTATTTGGTATTTTATGGTAGTCAGACATGGTATGATATAGTATGAATAACTGAGACAGGTATATCCGGCACAACCACCAAGACAAGGTGGCGATTCGGAGGGGGGTGAGCTGTACCATCTTGTACATAGAAACTGTGCACATTTTCTTCTAGCCTGAACAGGCTTCTCACCCTGTCTCTGCCTTCTTTGCCCTTTTCTCTCTTTTCTTCTCTCTTCACTTATGACAGTCAGAGACTATGAGGAGCATACAGCTAGGCTTTTCACACTGACTATGCCTTCCCTGTCTGTTTTCTTACAACTTTCTGCAGAACCTTATTTCTGTTTTTTCTCTATTGTAATTCTGTAACAGGATTTTTCTTTTTTTTTTTCTGCTGAGCTGTTCAGTGGCTGAACTTGCCCAAACACTTGCACAGAGAGGTGCCCACTTGAAAACCTAATTACTTGGTGAGGAAAGGTTTTAGATATTTGAAGGCCCCCTGTGGGCCATTTTAGGTCCGTCCCATTTAGCCAAAATCATTTATAACAATTATTTTGAAAATATTTTGAAGCATCTCTTGTCAGGTACCAAAGCCAGGGAGCTACAGCTACTCACCAAATTCTGAATATAAATACCCAACAATACTAATCTGCTTTAAATGGAGCATCATAAATCAAACTCACCACATCCTAATATCTGAACACATCTCTAGACCAGATGTAACAGATACAAATGACATAAATATATGCTCAACATCTGCGAAATATTGTTTTTTACTTCCATAGTTAAAATATTTGATTTATTTAATGCCATTTTGTCACACAGTAATCCACCGATGCAGGAGCTCAGGGTTGGGACTTATGGTCCTCCCCTGGGACTTTCTTGTGTACTCCATCCTGGGTTTGATATTATTCTTTTCACTCTATGCCCCTCGTTTACATGCAAATGTGAGTCTTAATCATAAAAATGATTCTGGACCAGAATGTTATATATAGACATCGACCTCATATTTGATGCACACCTATATCCACTATATCCTGAGTCCCCTTGGTGCACAAGGCCCTTAGTAATAGCCTACCTTTGCCTAGTTAAAAACCATGAACTAGGCTCTTATGGTTTTACAGTTAACTCTTGGGAGCCATTAGGGGCCATACAGTACAGTAGATAGTATCTGTGTGTCAATACCTTGTACGGAGTGAAGGACTGTTAAGGAAAGCAATGCTGTTTGGTTTTGGTTACCACTAGGGACAATGTTGCAGGTTGGGTAAGTTATCTGGAGGGCAACAGCTTTAAGATGAGTCATGTGTGCAAGTGTCAGAGACAGGCCTGCCCACACACTTGTCTTGGCCCCTGAAAAACCCAGAGAATGCACCCTCCCCAGTTGAGATGTATTGATATCAATGTATGTGTGTTGGTTTAAGAGTATTGGTGCTAGTGTCCTGACTAACAAGTCCCTCATTTTGGAGCTCAAAAGTGTGTCAAATTCTGATGTTCAAATTACTTATTTGTGCCACTTTTTACCCCTTGTCATCATTGTTTCTGCCTACTTTTTTCCCACACATTTTGCTACTTTTTAACCACTGTCCACCATTTTTTGACTGTTTTTTTTTTTACCCTTGTTTCTCTTTCTTGATCAATTTCTGCAGTTTACCTCCAAATTTTGTCACTTTTAACCCTTTTTTTGTAACAATTTGTGCCTTTTTTATTTTTGCAATTATTTCATTTTTTCCTTCTTAAAGTTGTCTCAGTTCTTTCTACTTTATTCTCTGGCACCCTGACATTTGTGCAGATCATGGCTTAGCTGACATTATTAAGTCAGAGTGCTCATCTACATTGTTAACATTAGAAATAAGAAAAAAAAAATCTGTTTTCAGAAACTGTGTTAATATTTGGAAAACACTACACTGTACTACAAATAGGCCTGGCCAAGCAATTGGCTGGGCCCCTGAAAAATTCAGAAAATGAACCGTCAAAAGCCGGGATGTATTGATTACATCAGTGTATGTGTGTTGGATCAGTAGCATTGGTGCTGGTGTCCCAGCTAACAGTTCCCTAATTTTGGAACTGAAAAGTTTGTCAAACTGTAATTTGGTTCTGATGTTGGTATTATTTATTTGTGCTCAGTTTAACCACTTTTTAACCCCATTTCACCACTGTGTCTACTCATTTTACTCAAATCTAGCTCATTTTTGCAACTTTTTGACCTTGCAACCTTTTTATCAGGCTATTTTGTGCCAATTTTTCCCCTTTAAACCAATATTGTCTCTTTTTAATTGCTTTTGTCCACTTTTCTATCCATTTTTGCCCCTTTTCTACTTTGTAACCCATGTACTTCATCCCATTCTTGCCATTTTGACCTCTTTTCACTACTTTTTTTCACCAGTTTTTGGGATGTTTTAACTTTTTTCTCTTAACCAATTTTTAACCCATTAATTGTATTAATTTAGTTATTTTTCCCTGAAAGTTGTCTCAGTTCTTTCTACTGTATTTATGTTCCTAGTCCTGATTTTTGTACACATCATGGTTTAACATTACTTTCCTAATCATTTATCAGCGTGGCCTTCCACATTAATAACAATGCCAAATGAAGGTCATTCTGTTTTGAGAAAAGATGTGTAGATTTTGAAAATAATCCATTGAACTACAAGATTAATTAAATTCAATTCCTTTTTGTTGCTTTGATAGTAGTGGTCATTATTCAGGTTAGAGATAAAGAATGGTTATCACAGCTTACCTTTATGATTGGACCATTATTTTACTGATCCTGATCCCTCCATTTGGCTGGGCCTCAGAAAGCTCTCCCCTTTACCCCCTTTATGGGCAGCCCTGCTCAGAGGGGTGCTTGTCTCCTTGATAATGCACAAGCATACACTGTCTGCCTGTACCTCTGACAGGTACTGTTATATTCATAGTGATGTGCTTAAAGAAGCTCAGGGAACCACTACGCAGTTTAGAAAATCTCAAATGTCTTCACTTTATGTACTCACCCCTTCAGTGTAAAGGACTGAGGGTGCTGGTCCTACTGTTTGTAAGATTTAAAATTTGCGTGAAAATTCTGAATATTTTTATTTGGGTTGTTTTATTGCACTCCTCTCTGACTGTGTTGTACAGGAGAATGAGCCCAGCTGTTTTCAATTGCATTTCCTTTTCTTGCTGTGAAATATGTTCCTGGTTGTTCCAAATATTTATTGTTTTTCTAAGTTTTTTTTCTTCACTACAGACAGGTTTGATTAGAATCTGGAGCTGCTTTAAAAGCAAGCTGTAGCACAAACTGCAGCTGTGAACATGTTGAGTCAAACAGTCTAGTCTGAGTGTGTTTGTGTAGAAAACAGCAAGAGAGATAGCTTTTCTCCAAATTTTCAGGCTTTAGTGCCAGTTTTCATACTTTATGATGTTCGGTGGACCCTGATATGTAGGTGGAGAAGAGAAATTTACCTCCGAGCATCTGCTGTTGGCATGTGCTGCTGACAACTGAATCACCAGGATTAGAACAGCATGCACATGCAGAAACACACATACACTCACACAAACCAAGCCTTTGCCCCATGAGCAAAGAGACTGGTTTGGGCGTTTCATCACTAACAAGTTTCTGGTTTGTCTCTTCCCTCCCTGGATATACAGAGAGAGCTCAGTTTTCACAAAGTGGGCCTGTTTGTGTGCTTCATTGTGTGTGTCTTTGTGCATAAATGTATTTTGAGGGCCAGCAG
Source organism: Cheilinus undulatus (assembly GCF_018320785.1). Taxonomy (NCBI): domain Eukaryota; kingdom Metazoa; phylum Chordata; class Actinopteri; order Labriformes; family Labridae; genus Cheilinus; species Cheilinus undulatus. The sequence continues at coordinate 18,496,547 of NC_054865.1, forward strand.
TTGGTGTTTTTGTCCCACTGAGTGTACACTGTTCAAAAGTGATACGCTTTTACAAGAACGCTCCGAGCTACCAGTATACATGCGGTTTGATTGAATGAGTCCATCTTGGAAAATCAAGGCCAGTAGTCCTGCGGTCTCCTTTTTTTTTAGGCCTGTAAATGTGAACGATTCCAGTTCACCTTCATGTTTTACATGAGTTTCTGTCTATGGTTGTCATTCTCCCTGTGATCCATTGTGGTTTTTGTGGCCTTTTTGAAGGTTACACCGATAAAATGTAAGCCTGACTCATGGAATGTGTATTTCATTTGATTTGTAGCTTTGTTTTTTTCCTCTGCTGGTTATATTTCAGCCAGACTAACCAGCAGCCAGGGTGCAGGGACGGCTCACTGCACTGCAAATCACATACAATTCATTGTGTACCTGAGGTAAATAGCTGAGGTGAATCCAAAGCCTGTTGGCTCCAACAGCGCAGGTTTTAATCATATCTGTCTGTTGTCGAGTCAGTCCAGAAGCTCTTCAGTACAGCCCTGCATGTGACATCGCCACCAAACACAGACAGTGCACAGGTCGAGAAATCCTCATCCCATTTTGCTGTTAATTAAATTTCATAGCCAAGGGTCAGTAGCTCAGCGGGCAGTGTCGACAGTGACTGGACCTTGTTAGAGTGACTGAAATGTGCCTCGTCTCTGTCCAGGGAATGTAAGTAATTCATTTGTCGGCAGGTCACAGCAGCCAGAAGATTTCAGCAGGCGGTGTAATTCAGAGCAGAGGATTGGTCACAGTAAAGAAAAAAGACTGATGATTACAAAAGTGGCTGACTTATCAGCAACAACACATCTCTAACTAGCCTTTGGCAGCAGGCTTTTATATTTAACCCTTTCAACAGTAATGAGGCAGATTTTGTAGCTGTGGTAGAAGTTTGGACCTTCAGGATGGGTAGGATCAACTCTCAACCCCTCCATCAGTGTTAAAGAGTTCTTCTGCTCTTTTAAAGAGACCATGACATTTATGTATACACCATACATCAGATTGAAATGATATGTTTTTTGTGAATGACAGAAAAACTGAGGAATCAAAAAGTGCTGCATGCTGGTGCAGTGGTTGGTGCTGTTGCTTCACAGCACGGGTGTAGCACAGGGGGGAAAAGGGTACTGATTACCCAGGCCCAAAGCAGTCAGGGACCCTTAAGAAGCCTGGAATTTTATTTTTTCTTTGTAATTAATATCACTAAATAGATTGGTCAACATACAATTTTTCATCAAGACTAGGATCAGGGAACCTCTGATCCTCCCTTCAAAAATGTCCAAATGGTATAGTCCAACTCTAGCTCTGCATGGGAGAGCAGAGCCTGGAGGAGAGGAAAAAGGGAGGATGATAAAGTTTCTTCCCTTTATCTCCAGGGATGGAGTGCAAGATGAGGATGATGAATGAGAGCGCTAGATGAGGTTAATAAACACATATGTATAAGTTTATATGTGAAGGATATAGTAAAAAGATAATCCGATATGGACTGGTTAACCGATCTTGACATCAGCGGTCTGAGGGCATCGGTCCGCGGAGCCCTGGATCGGTAAAAATGCGGCATGAACCGGTCTTTGGTTTTAACGTCAGAGATCGGTTCACTGAGGCTCTGCTGCTTGTTTTCATAGACCGTTCCGCCATGCTCTGGCTCAGTGTCTGTAATCTTGAGCAACCTGTGGTGACCTTTTACCTCTAAACGAGAGTTCCGTTCGCCGTAGGTGCTCACTAGGTAGCTGGATGTGTTTCACCAGTCATCACCTAAACCTCTTTCAGTTACAGTTCTGCATCTCAGGAGAAAGTCATGTGGACTTTATATGAAGGAAGGATAACTTTGGAAATGTCTGTCCGTCTGTACGCTTTGGAGAAAAGCTCATAAATCTTACCTGTTGAGACAGCGGAGCTAAAGTTTAGCTAAGATGCTAATGCTAAACAGACCTGAACATAAACACTTTTCTGAGTTGAAACTCTGAGAAGTCTTCAGTTATTGCCGGAACAACAGCCCCTTTATTCACGGGGTTTACCACTGTAACGTGTTGTTGGGGGTGATTGATTTAGTGACATAATTAATACATCTGAGCCCACTGATATGATATTAAACAGAGAGGACTTCACTGAGCTGGAGATCAGCTGTTCTCCAATGTATTAATTCAAGAATGAAAATCAAGAATGGTCAGATACACAGAGAAAGGAAATAACAATGTTTTTGTGACATGTAGACTGAATACTCACATTAAGAGGAATTATGAAAGGAAAAATGTATAGAAAGTTGTTTCAATTTGACTGTTTTCAATATTATTTTAACCCCTTGTTCTCCCGTACTAGCAGACACACAGAGCTCTGTCTATCCAAATCTCCTTGTGACTTAAATTCATTTTAGTTTTTGCTTCTTGGGAAAATTTAATATTGAGTTTGTACTGTTATTGGGATTAATAATGCTAAGGAAGTTACAAGTACAGAAGGACGAACATGTACCTGTAAAAACTCATTTTAATATTTATCTCACAATTTAATGTCAAAGTAAGACACCTGGGCACTTGGGTGTGATGAAAACTTAAGATAAAATAAACTTAGATTATTATGAAATTATCTTTTTTTCTCCTTTTTGGTATTTTTAATTAAAGCAAAAAATTATTTTGATTCTATAATCAGATTGTACTGAATCGAACCGAACTGAACCAAATCAGATTGGACCAAATCATTCTGTATCTTAATCAGTCGTCAGTGAATCGAATTGTAGTCTGTGAATCGAGATTTGATTCGAATCGTCTTGAGAAGGAGAGATTCACACCCCTAGAAATTATAGTTATAAAATAATTTGAATTGCATAGATTTTTTTTCTTGGGGGGCCCTGTGTAATTTTCTTTCACAGGGCCAAAAAATGTCTAGCTACACCCCTGCCTCACAGCATAATGTTACAGGTTCAAACCCTGATGGAACAGGATCTTTCTGTGTGCAGTTTGCTTGAGTGGGTTCTGTCCTGGTATAATGGCTTCCTCCCAATGTCCATAGGCATGCCCACTGGATTAACTGGTGGCTGTAAATTGCCTGTGAGTGTTAGCATGAATGTTAGCCAGTCTCTTCATGTCAGTTTTGTGACTCTAACATGTAGCCCAATTGCAGCTTGAGCCCGATATGACCCAGAGGCTTTGTCCACACTGTTGACAAAACAGTTTGTCTGTGCATTTTGGTCATTCATGCACATGCAAACAATGTTTTAGGTAACTGAAATGCAACTTTTGGAAAACTCCTTCCAGAAGGATGATTTCATTAAGTCTGTGTATGTGTAGACAAGGAAAAATGAGTTTTAATTTGTAATGTGCTGGTCCATCAATTTTTTAAAAAATTTTTAAGTCAGCTAAATGATATGTTTCTCTGGACTTATCAGATAAATCTGGTGTTGCAAACATGCCAGTATTATCTACATTTTCTGATTTCACCTTGGTGTGAGGATGCTTTACATTATATCTGACAAGTTAAAGATGATGACTGAAGAACAGAAACATTAACTAAAGTGACATTCACATCTATTCTTTATCTTTTCAAATGTTTTCTTTACACCTATTGAATTCAGCATTATGTTGGTCTGATACACTCTGAGGTTGAGCTTGTTTGTATCTATTGGTGAAAATTATTTTTCTTGGCTAATTGTCTGATGTTCCTTCATATCTTCGACAGCCTTCAGATTGTAAAAAGATAAATGGAAAGCACACAAAAGCCTAAGAAGGTCTGACATTCTGATATTAAAGTTGACACGCAATGGTATGAATTTCACATTAAAGTGAGGTGCATACACCTTACAAAAGACAAAAATGTATCTCTCTCTCTGATCAATCTGAAAATCCTCCACTGTCTTATTTCTTTCAAAAGAGTAGATGAAAACCAGAGCTGAAATAAAAGTTTGGATTATTTACTGAGAATCTTAGAGTGAGCTGCATATGTGAATGCAAATGACTGAATATTTTATGCCTTCTATACCTGCATCAGTCCCCTGGTAAATTTAGCACATCATGTTTGGGTGAGCTGATGTGTGAACACAGCAGGCAAACGTCAGGCAAAGTTACAGTAGAGTGGGAGTTGATAATGTTTGACCGGTGCATGACCCACGCGATCTTTATGAAAATGCTCCATCCTGTGTTTTTTTTTTTTTTTTTTTTTTTTTTTTGCCAGCATAGTCATCTCTGCTCTTCATAGCGATGTTTAGTTCATGAACAGACTCATTCAAAGTGATGGCTCTTTTCTCTGAAAGATGGGATCTGGATCCCCCTATCCAAAGCTGGTTTTTAGGTTAGGATTAGGTTCTCATTACTACTTCTATTGTTAGAGTGAATCTGTCAAACTTGACCTAAAAGCAGGAATTGTCATCTTATTATCTGATCATGTTATTCTCAACATGAGACCCCTCTGTCTTGAACTGGACAGGGACTGCCTCCTGCTGAGGGACATGTGTAAACAACTAACCCAGGATGATTTCATAGGGACATGTGTGAAAATGGCTTAAATGCTTGGCAAAGACCTGCAGCCCCTGGAGTGTCTATTTGAGGCTGGCAGCAGAAAGCCTGAATGTTACACAACCGTTCAAAAATACCCATTCTTACAGCAGAAATAAACATGCTTGAATAACAAACTTGGTCTGATGCTCTGCTCATGTCTCAGGAAACACTGAGCAGGGAATGAATTCTTTGGTGCCTCATCTGTAACTTTCTGAAGGGCAAGAGTTTTCATTTTAAGGTGCGTGGCAGATCTTACAGGCTATGAGCAAAAAAAAAAAAAAAAAAAATTGAAACCTACATACTCACCATTGTTCTCAAAGCAACAAAAATATTCTGTTTTTTGGGGCTTTAGTAAAAGAACATACAGTATGAGCCAAACGATAACATGTAAATAGGGTTGTTAGCATTAATAAATTAATCACGATTAATTAAGGTCTGTGATAAGTGCATTTTTCAAGGTAATTAATTCAAGACATTCTGGTTACAGACTGTAGATCTCTAGATTTTACTGCTGGCTTGTTAGTTTAGTTTTTATTTAGCAAAAGTGCTTTGTTTGAGTCCGGTTTTTATTAGTTTTAGAGAAAGTTTCAGTCATCTTAGTGATTTGGGATACTGGTTAAGGGCAAGACCCAAAAGGGCCATAAATCAAAAAAACAAATTTAAAAAAGACTTCTCTTTGAAGAAAGATTTGGTGCAGACCGTAGATCTTTGACACCCCCACTCACAGACTGAGATGGCATCTGTGTCAGAATGGAAGTGTGTAATTTGCACATGCAATGTATTTTCAGTTTTAGATTTGATATTTTTTTTACATTTAATTTTATTCATAAACATATTTTGGCAGTTACATTCATTAAATAACTGCACTGAAAACATTAGATGCAAAGCAACATTTCATACATAATACACAGAGGTCAGAGGTCTAACCTGGGGTGTAAATTAAGTATTTACACCCCAGGTTTGGTAGGTAAATTAGGTAGGCCTATTTCAACAGCAGCTTTAGCTTAGTTAGCTTTAACTAAAGCTAACATTTATCTATGACATTGAAGCGTTGACTGTAATGTTAGCTACATAGGTAACATTACTATCTAAAGCAAAGTAGCTAAGTCAGCTTTAGCAATGTGAGCTATAGCAAAAGTTATCTGAAGCTAAAATACTTATGTAAGCAAGGTAGATAAATTAGCTACCATTAGCTCTGTGGCTTCATTATATATTCATAATATTAGTGAGCTTTAATTATGTGAGCTACATAGCTCAGTTAGCTATGTAGAAAATGCAGCTAATGGAGCTACATATGGAGGACAAGCTTTTTTCCTGTAAACAGACCATTTACTCAACTTTATAAAATATTGTGTAATTAGGCTCTGCAGCTCAGGTTTCAAACTTTTGGCTTAGGTATCATAGCCCTACCCTACTCAAACCTAACTGAAAGTTTGATCCGATTTTATTTTGAAAGTTACAGCGTGTATTTCCTTTCTGACAACTACAGTACCATCTGCGAGAGGGGAGTCTGTGCGCTATGGTCTGCTGCCAGACCCCTATCGATAAGCCACTGCAATCACAGTGATATAAAACTAGTCCACCACAGTTAATCAACATTAGTTTAAGGCAGTGCCAAAATCCAAAATTAAACAAAACAGTTTTAAATACAAAGAAGTGTAATTTAAAAATGGGGACATTAATTGCAATTAACCCATTCACAGGTCTGTTCAAGGGCCCAGCCATGTCTGTGGACAGAACAGCATTAGAGTCTTCTTTGACTGGCATTAAGATGACCGAATGTTTGGTTGAGACGCTGAGACTACACCCATGCTTATTTACAGTCCATGATAAAAATGATGTAATGCATCCATGTTGTATTTTCATCTTTTGAAGTAAGTTGCGAGAAAGCAGTGTTTTTTGTGTGTTTAACACTTCCAGTATCTCATGACAATTTTACAGAAGCTTTTAATACCAAGTAATAAGTTTGTTTTTGGGTTTTTTTTGGAGAATAAATTCATTTTTTAAAAAGTATATTCTCTTCTTTAGACAACTTTCTTTACCTTAGTGATCCCTTGTGCCTCATTATGTATGAAAGTATACGAGAGCAGATTGGTAGACTTGAGCCTGTGTATGTCTGTGTATATTTAAAGCTGTTGTCTGAGATTTCATTAAGCCCTTATTATCTGCAGAGCAAATAAAACTAATGTTCCTTGAGATCCTGTGTTGGTGTTTGCAGATAAATCACTGCATATGTGATTGACTGTGGGCATCTATAAATACAATAGACGTTCCTATATTCTATAAATCATGACTGTGTGTTTGTGTGGTTGGAGGAGCTACCACCTAGGCTGCTCTCATAAGAAGCTCACAGCGCAGTCAAAGGATGTTAAAACCTTCTCACCTCAACTTCAGAGGCAGCATAAGTGTGTGTAGTGCATGTGTATGTGTGTCAAAGTGAATGTAAGTGCGTGTGTGTCAATGTGGAGTCTTTGATGTATGATCAAGGATTCTTATTGTTCACGGCACGACTCTGGCTCGCGTAAACACCAAACAACACTTTCATCTAACAGACAGAGACACACCTACACCCTCGCAGATAACACACACGCCTACACACACTTTAAGTTACATATAGAGGCAAATTCACATCAGAAATGTGGATTTGAGTCAAACACAGTGGCTGTTTTCTTTTGTATACTTTAGCTGGCCTTGCACAGTCAGAATTTAACATGGCCTGATTAAGCAGTAGGCTAGGCTAACATTTATGAAACTAGATGACAGCACATCATAGCATTAGCAGTTTAGGTCAAGGGACGTTTATTTTACAAGGGGTTGAGATTTATGGGGACCTGTAAATGTGTGGAAAAGCATGCTGACCAAGGTTATGATAGTTTTACATATTTTTAAGATTTTATTTGTATTTTGTTTTCACTTTTTGTTTTAAATTTCAGTTTAATTTTTGATTAAACATCTGGATTGTTTAATTTATTTTTTTATTTTGCAAAATTCTGTGTTTTAACTCAGTTTTGATTGGCCACAATTGAAAAAATAAAAAAAATCAAATCAAGACACAGTAAAGACAGCCGCATCTGTACGAGAACAGAAGTGCTGTAATGGTACAATGTATTTGTTTTAGATTTTTTTTTTTAAGCTCAGCTTTATTCGTAATCAAAGTCTGGCAGTTCCATTCGTGGAATAGCTACATCACAAACACTGCAAAACAGAGAAAAAGGTCAGTGGTCTAACCCAGAGGTAAATTACATATAGACCTGTTTTACATGTAGATATGGTGGCTGGCTTTAGCTTCATTAGCTTAACAAAGCTAAACTAGCAACGTAGTTAACATTACTACGGCTGCCACTGTAGCTAAGTGAGCTTTAGCACTGTGAGCTTTAGCACACATAGCCAAAGCTAACATAGTCACATTAAGCATAGCTATATATATTGCTTACACGGCTTGCGTAGCTAACGTTTGCTTGGTAACTTCATTACTTTAGGTTTATATGTTAGCTACATAGCTCCATTATCTATATAGCTAATTAATGCTGCTTTGTAAGCTACTTTGCTACATTAGAGTGTTTCTGTGAAGGACAGGCTTTTTTCCTGTAAGCAAACTGTTTACCTGGATTTATTAAACGTTTTGCAGGTCAGTTTTTTGACTTCCAACATTCAGTCTCCCTACCCTTACCTTGACCCTTAAGGTTTTAATACACTGAGTCCGTTATTTTGGATGCGTTTTTTTTTTTTTTTTCCAGATCCATAATCCGAAGTCACTCAATGAGTGTGTTCCATTTTATTTATATTCACTGTCACTCATCCTTCTACCCAGCCCACCAGATTATATGATATTTTTATTATAACTGGCCCAACAGTATGACATCTGCAGATTTCCACCAGTATAAAAATTCAAATTTAACCTTGATGATTTGAAATATCCTTGTTAAGTCATAAAAATTAGAAAAAGTAAACGGTAAAAATAATTTGATAAAAAGTAAGGAACATAGGAGAAATTTGTGTTTTCGCTATATTTTGAATTTTGCATCTCACAGTTATGATTAAAAGTTATGGTTTTGACTTTTTATTAAATATTGTAACCTTAACATCTCATAACTTTTACTTTTTATCTCATATTCTTACCTTTTAGATTCAGAAATTTACATTTTAAATCCTATTTTGATCTTTAAAACTCATTTTGACTTTAGTCTCATTTTTTGACTGTTAAAAATCATGGTTTCAATATTCTATCTCATATTTTGCCTTTTAAAAACATTATTTTGACTTTAAATGTCATGTTTTTTACCTTTAAAACTTAAAGTTTGACTTTTTATTTCAGATTTTGAGTTTTTAACTTCTCATGTTGACCTTTTAATCTCAAAATCATTTATTATCAGTGCTAAGTTGTTTACCCCCATATATGGACTGATGGCATGATCTCTAATGGAAACGAAGAGAATGTGGGAACGTGGACAAAGTGGAAAAGCATCATTGGTGTATTGCCTAGTATGTGTGTGTTTTTTTACCTCCGCCAAGGAGGTTATGTGATCAGGTGGGTGCGTTCCTTTGTTCATTTGTTTGTTCGTTTGTTAGCAACATAACTCAAAAACTCAGGGACGGATTTTCATGAAATTTTCAGGAAATGTCAGAAATGGCATAAGGAAGAACTGATTAGATTTTGGGACTGATCCGGATCACCGTCTGGATCCAGGATTTTTTTAAAGGATTCTGTACTACTGGGAGATAGGGCTAATGGCAGAGGTCTGCACTGTTACCACTTTACACTAGGAGATGGTGGACATGAGTAACTTATTCAAAGTTTTGGAGTTTATGGAGTTTGAAAGACACACGCCGGTCGAGGAGATGAGTCGGAGCGTAACAGAGAGAAAGACTGTGAAGTGTGGGGAGAATACTCACAATGCTGGGAGGAATAGAGGAATATTAACCCTCTGCCATGACTTTTAGTCGTCCGGTGAGACCATGGGTGCTTCCGCCATGACAGTCCACACGTAGCAAAGCCAATGCTTTGCCTCACTGTGTCTCCACCCCATCGGGGAGGGAGTAATCAGCGAATCAGATTTCGGGAGTGATCCGGATCACCGTTTGGATCCAGGAATGTTTTTAAAGGATTCTTCACTACTGGGAGATAGGGCTAATGGCGGAGGTCTGCGCTCTCTGAGTGCTTTTCTAGTTTATTCAGCTGTGTTTTTGATAAACAATATTGGGGGGAGGAGAGGAGCCAATTTCGTGTTGAATTACTGGCAATGCAGTCTCAAGAAGGAGGAGGTTTCAAGAAATGCTGGTCATCATGAGAAAGTGTGGCCCAGCCTGGGAAAGGTTTTTGTGCAACACGTTCTATCCACCAACTTCTAAAGGTACAGAGAAGCGTTGCCAATATTTCCACTGGGAATCCCTTTCATGTACAACCGACCACTTTGGAGTTTGGAGTCCTGCTGGGTCTGCAAACCCGGATTGCCATACCAAGGCAGCACCAAAGCACAGCAGGGAATTTACAAGCAAGGGTGCTGTTGAAAAGTTTTAGGGAAACCTGAGTGGATCTATAGAGTTCAAAGAACAGGTGTGGATTGAAACGTAGCTCCATCACAAGCTCATTGAACTCCATAGAAAATAAAAGAGGATGGACTTTATTTTTAAATAATGAACAGCTTTGGTAAGTGAAGTTCATGTTGGTACATTTATTAACTTCAATCATGTGTTGATTTTTTTTTTTTTTTTTTTTTTGTATTTTTGTTGATTTTGTAGTTAATGTTCTGATGTGAGGTCTGTTGAAGTGAGTTATTGGGATTCTACAGGTATTTTTGAACACTAGGGTCTAATCATGTGTCTGTAATAACAGGGTAATAATTACTCAGGTTTACTGTTGGCTTGGTTTCTGTCTCGGCTTTGGGTCAGGTCTGGAAATAAAAAAGTGTCCTCTCTCCCGTTTAGTGCAGACTTGTATGTATCAATGTGTCACAGAATATCAGATTTATTTATTTTGCTGCTGTTAATGCAGCAAAATAATGTTATAGCAAATGTCTGGTAGTTGTCCTAAATGGCCAGAATTCTTGAGGACTGCCGATCATTTTGACCAGGGACAAAAAGTCTCGTGGAAACTCTGCTTTATACTACATTAACTTTAGACACATTCACTGCTATCAGGTGATGCCTAATTCACTAACTGTGAGACTACTAGCACCGATTGCCTGGACCTCTGTTGAATTAGGTCAGCCACTTTAAGGGGGTAAATATTTGTTCAATTTTACATTACATATTTTTTTTAATCTAATTGGCATTACTTTGTAGAAATCTGTTTTCACTTTGACATTAAAGAGTCTTTATTTGTAACTTTTTTGTTGTCAAAGAAGCCAATTTATATTGACCATGATTGATTTATAAAATCAATAAAAGGGTATTATATCCAAGTGGGATGAATACTTTTTATCAGCATTGCATGTGAAATACATGCCACTGACTAAGAGACAGGAAAAATGAGGGGGGTGGATAGTGAGAAAGCAATCTTGCTTTGGCCCCTTAATAACATCCTTTTCTCTTCCTGTACTTCACTCGTTTTAATTTTCTCCCTTCTTTCTTACCATCTCTCAGTACGCACTCTTCCTGTGTCACTGTCTCTTATCCCTTCCTTCTTTGAACCAACACTAACCTTTGAAGCTTTATTTTATCTTCCTTTTCATTGGTGTATCTCTCCTTTGTAAACTGTCTCTATGTATTAGCTTGCTCTTAGAATTTCTGCATTCAAATCACTTCAATTGCACTTCTTACTTTAAAGCATTTCTAAATAATACTCCAAGTGACATCTCAATAGACTCCATACATCAGACTTTATTCTCTCATTGGCCATTTCATCTCCTCTTCTTCATCTCTAAGTGCCTCATATTCATTGGTTAAATGAAAAAAAAATCCTACAGTTTCTTCCCCCCTAATAATATTGAATTTTCTTTTAGTGAGCTTTGTAGTTCTGTCACCTCGGCTGCAAACCTTTAAATAAGACTCAACCTTTACTGCTTTGAATTTCAGTTTGAAAGTTGTGCTTTGAACACTCAAGTCCATAGACGATACCACCATGGGCCCACACAGTAAGACTGATATCTTGTTTTCATACTGATACCCTTTCTCCAAACCAGAGTATCCATTCTTCAGGACAATTACTGTCAAATAATATCTGCTTGCTGTTTTTATACCTACAATGTCCACTGACTGATTGACATTGGTTTGAGAGCTTGACCAATTATGTGATCCTTTTGTACATGTGTGCCTACAAAAGACAGACGAATGAAATTATGTCTTTTTGTTAAACCAGCTGTTTCTGGGCATAAATGCACAGGTTGCAAAATGCAGTCAAGTGCAAACTGCATCTCTTTTCAAAAGGTGGCTCCATGAAAAGAGCCTTGCTACACACAATCTGTAATGAATTTCACAGTTTATAATTATTTAGAATGAACAAGGAAATGAAATCCATTAAATAACCCACTTTGGAAATGTAATAGAGCCAATGAGCCAATTTAAACATGTAGGGAAGGAGAATAAGGGTATTTTTTAAATATGTGTTCTCCCTAAGGGGGTGTACAGGGGCTGCAGGCTTTGTTGTTCCGTGTGGAGGCTGCAGGATTATTCATGTTTGCTGTGATGCAGGGTTCATGACTCTTATATTGAAATGAATTTAATAACTGAAAGGGTAATTGAATAAAACAATTTCCTTTCAACCTGTTCAGGTACATAACTAGTCATGAGACAATGAAATAAAGAACATTTTGAAATGGTTTACTTTTGTAAAAAAAAATAATAAAGCACTCTTTGATTTAAATATTGAGCTGCACACATTGGCAGACCTCACGCAGAAAAAACTAACCACGGAAAAAGTGTGATGCCTCTGAGGTGTGTGCTCGACTGGGTTCTCTAATGCTTAATTATAATCTTAATGTGCTGCCCAGAGACAGATTTAAGCACCTGCACACCACGAGTCTGACCTCTACTGCTGTATTCTTATTTTTTAATGGTTTGAATTTACGTCTTATTAATTTGACTGGTCAGTTCTTATTTTTTAATTACTTATCCTTACCTTCTTTGTGCTTTTTAATTCAACCTGCATTAATTAGGTGTCTGTTTTTATAGCGTTTATTATTGACTTATTTTGCTTTATAATAACGGAATTCTTGTTTATTCAGTGTCTTTTGTTGCATTAGGCAGAATCATGTGATACTATACTAAAATAATGCAAAATCAAGGCTGCACAATCCTGAGATAAAAAAAAAAAAAATCCAGTGCAGCATATTAGGTTTATGTGATAAAAATTCTTATAGAATAGTATAGGGAAGTGCTTAAACTCTCAGTCATGACTGCTGTTTGTACAGCTCACCAAAGTAGCCACAGCAATAACAAGAATCAGAATGGCATGCTGCAAATAATAAGAATACTTTCACTCAAATCCTGCCTCTCGTTACTGAGCGTTTGCCTTGATCATCCAGTGGAAAATATATGCAACATCAGCAGCCTGGTGAGCTCATTTACAGTTAGGAGACATTTATACTTCGGCGTTCAGTTTGTGATCTGGTGATGGTTTGCACTGATGTGACATCAGACAGAGTTTTCGTGCTGATAAGTCATGGAAACTGAGGAGGTAGCTTATTTTCTTTTTACATAAAAATACAGCAAAGAACCAGTAAGACATATTCCAGACATTTGCAAGAATTACCATATAATGCAGAAGAACTGTTTTGACCTTTAATTGATTTAATAAATAAATCACGGTCAATATAGTTTGGCTTCTTTAAAAAATAAATGAAAAAATTACTGTCAAGGTGAAAACAGATTCTACAAAGAAATGCCAATTAAATAAAAATATGTAATGTAAAATAAGTGACTGCATAAGATTCACCCCTTTAGAGTGACTGACCTAATTTAACAGAGGTAGTAAAATGAGTGAGTGATTGAAGTATAAAGTAGTATGTCTGGAGGTACAGCCATGGTTAATCAGTATTCTTGGCTACCATTACACTATGAACACAAAAGAACACTCCAAGCCACTCAGAGAAAAAGTTATTTAAAGTACAAATCAGGATGGATACAAAAATGCAGTCAAAGCCTTAGAAGAGCAGCAAAGAGAAAGCCACTGTTGAAGACAACTCATTAAATCTCAGCTATAGTTCACCAGCAGACATAGTGGAGACTCCATGGTAAAGTGGAAGAAAGTTCTTTGGTCTGATGAAACCAAAATAATGCTTTTTGGCCATCAGACAAGACACTCTGTTCAGCGGACACCAAACACTGCACATCACCACAAACACACAATCCCCACTGTGAAGCATGGTGGTTTCAGCATCATGCTGTGGGGATGCTTCTCAACAGCCAGCCCTGGAAGGCTTGTAAGGGTAGAGGGTAAAATGAATAAAATATTCCAGCAAGACAATGACCCAGAACATAAAGCGAATGCTTCACAGAAATGGTTTAAATACAATAAGGTGAATGCTGTGGAGTGGCTGAGTCAAGGCCCAGACCTCAGTCCAACAAAGAATTTGTAGAATTAACTGGGCTTTTGCAAAGAAAGATGGATAAAAATTGCAGTGACAAGATGTGCAGAAATGTTGAGACCCATCCACACAGACTCAGTGCTGGAATTGCAGCCAAAGGTGACTCTCATATATTATGACTAGAAGGGATTGAATATTTATGCAGTCAGTTATTTTACATATTTTTGTATGATTGACATTACTTTGTAGAAATTTGCTTTTACTTTGACATTGAAGAGTTTTTTTTTTTTTTTTTTTTTTGCCAAAACAGTCAAATAATATTGGCCATGACTTATTTCTATAAATGGATAAAACATCCACAGGGTGAATACTTTTTTCTTGCACTGTATATCTAAATGCTGTTCTTCATCTTTCACATACTATCTGTATTGCACTGTGTTTCTCTGGAGTCTAAAATAAATATTTTTTCCACAGCTAAATTGGCCCTGATAAATCAGGGGTTGGCTAATTGCTGGTTTTAGCCTCATCAGATTGCACCTTAATGAAATGAAAGTATGGCCATTATACTCAAGCCTCTATCCCGTAAAATATATGCAAGTTGGATAAGCACTGCTTATTTACAGAGAATAATTTTCCACAGTGACTGAGATCAATTCAGACTTGTGACGTGATCACTGTTAACATTCATAATGCTGTAACTTTGAAATAGTGATTAATTGTGCAGCTCAGTTGTAAGTTAGAAATAGGCCTAAATCTCAGAATTAAAAAAGTCAGTTAGATTTTAAAAAGTACCATCCTCAATTTCATGTTTTTTGCAAGTAGGGAAATTTTAAAAATAATCAAATAAAAGACATTTTTATTCCAGGTAGAAAAGGCATGTTTGTTGTGTTAAGCTTGTGATGACACGTTTACCTTTGCAGCAGAGACATAAAGTGCTGCATTAGCCTCACAGAAATAACCAGCATACAGAGGAGTAGAACATCACATTATGTGAGTAAAATTGGACTCCAAAGTGAAATAACCAAACAGTGCAATCCGTTTAAAAGCACTATGTCAGCTGATCCGGCAGAGCAACACGGGTAAATTGCATTGTTTCCAAATGAAGCCTGACTGGGCAAAGGATGTCCCAGTGGGTAAATGTGTGATGTGTTGATAATTCTGTTCATGCATCTCATCCCTGGACCCGCTTTCCCCTGGGTGAGCAGAAGGAGAGATGCAAGTGAGGGGAGCATGGAGGCATGAATAGGTAAGAGCCCTGTGTGTGCTTTCTTATTATACAGTGAAGAAATGCCTGGATTTTATGAGTCCTTGGGTATCCATACTAAGAGAGCGGCAAGTCATTATCCCTCTGAGTGTTGTCTCATTATTTTGCCTCTCTGTGTCTTTCTCTCGCATCCATCCTCTCACCTATACAGACTCTCTGGCAGCCAGGTAAGAAATGACAGCAAACATCATGAAAAGCAGTTGAATGCATCTTTATAAAGGCAGGAGGTATCCTGGCTTTGTTGTCCTGCTTTTTATTGTATTTTTGTTTCTCATAAAGCAGACATTACTCTCACATTACTTAAAGCTGAGACAGCCAGGACACAACAGAGACTTTAGTTAGGATGAATGTTCTCCTGTGGTCCTCTAAATGATATTTTACCATTATCTGTCTTGCCTTGCATGCTTCATATGTGTTGGTTTAATTACTCTCCATGTGTTTGTGTGCATTCTGGCACTAAATTAATTCATCTTTATGCTTCTTGTTGATGTTGCGCACATGTATAAATTGGTGTATCCTTGAGAAAATGTTAATGTTGCAGAGAGTATGTAGTACATGATGAACATCCTTCAAAGACAAGGTCTTATTTTAGCACACCTGTACGATAATCAATACACATCTACAAAGGGAAAGATGTTTTGCATCACCTTGACTAACATTTATGGAAAGAGCAAATAAATCTGGTGACTGATACCCGCTAAAGGACACTGAAGATAAGAGGTTAATTAAAATTATGCAGTTTAAAGAAATATGTGTCGCCCAAAGCAGCAATAAATAAGAATGATGGAAGGACACAGCATTAGAGAAGTTACACAAAAAATATTAAAATCACATTCCACTTAACAGATTTTGTTCTGAGGTTTAACAGCTCAGGAAGTGCCCTTAAATTCAACATATATGACACACAATTTTGATCTAAAAAGCAGGCTGCATCCCACTTTCTAGTGCAACCAGTACACCAGTATAAATGCTGGGAGAAATATTTTCATGGTGTTATAGCCCATCCAAATCTTTGTCATAGATGTGTGCCAATATAAACAGCAGTCGACATCATCCACTGCATGCAAGCTGACGTAATTGAAATTTCAAGAATTCATTGTATTGAAAGGAGATCCATAACTGCTTAAAGCATGCTGGGATACATTTCAGTGCTGACCTTTTTGGTGGTGTCACTTTAAAATGATTTTTTCTCAATCATCAGATCAAAATCATATATATAAAGTAGTTCTGGGTAATTAATCAAGTTTAACTTGAGTGATGATTTTAGCCTTTCACAGTCATGAAAATAAATTTCAATGTAAAGCAGTTTATACACCGGCCACTTTATTAGGTACACCTTACTAGTAACGCGTTGGACCCCCTTTTCGCCTTCAGGACTGTCTTTATTGTTCATGACATAGTTTCAGCAAGGTGTTGGAAACCTTCCTCCGGTCCATATTGACATGACGGCATCACACAGTTGATGCAGATTTGTCGGCTGCACATCCATGACATAAATCTCATAAATTCCTCCACATCCCAAAGGTGCTCTATTGGATTGAGATCTAGTGACTGTGAAGGCCATTGGAGTATTGTGAACTCATTCAAAAAAACAGTTTGAGATGATTTGAGCTTTGTAACATGATGCATAAGCCTCCTTGAAGTAGCCTCAGAAGATGGGTACACTGTGGTCATAAAGGGATGGACATGGTCAGCAACAATACTCAGGTAGGCTGTGGCGTTTTAATGATGCTCAGTTGGTACTAAGGGGCCCAAAGTGTGGCAAGAAAATATCATCCACACCATTACACCACCACCACCAGCCTTAACCGTTGATGCAAGGCAGGATTGATGCTTTCTTGTTATTTACGTCAAATTCTGACCCTACCATTTGAATGTCACACTTGAAATCAGGACTCATCAGATCAGACAATGTTTTCCAAAGGTCTTTCGTCCAATTTTGGTGAACCCAAGTGAATTCAAGCCTCAGTTTCCTGTTCTTAGCTGACAGGTGTGGCACCCCGTGTGGTCTTCAACTGTAGCCCATCTGCTTCAAGGTTCAACAGTTGTGCTTTCAGGGATGGTATTCTACATACCTTGGTTGTAACAAGTGTTTATTTGAGTTACTGTTGTCTTTCTATCATTTTGAACCAGTCTGCCCATTTTCCCCTGACCTCTGACATCAACCAGACCTTTTCATCTACACAACTGCTGCTCACTGGATATTTTCCTTTTATGGACCACTCTGTAAACTCTAGAGGTGGTTGTTTGTGAAAATCCCTGTCGATCAGCAGTTTCTAAAATACTCAGACCAGCCAATCTGGCAACAAAAAACCATGCCACTTTCACAAGTCACTTAAATCCCCTTTCCTATCCTTTCTGATGCTTGGTTTGAACTTCAGCAGGTCGTCTTGTCGTCTACATGCTTAAATGCATTGAGTTGCTGCTATAGGATTGGCTGATTAGCTATTTGTGTAAACAAGCAATTGAACATATGTACCTAATAAAGTGGACGTTGAATGTATAATAATTGTGTTCTCATCATTAAAATTACAGTTGTCAAGAAATGATACTTTTTCAATCCCACGTTTTAAAATGATACAATACCAGTCACTTTTACATTCAATAGTAACAGAAGTAAAAAAAAAAAAACAGATCTAAAATCAGATTTTTCAACCAGGGCTGCAAAAGAGACGGAGATCCACTGGTCCTCTACCTGTTGCTGTGCCACTGTGGCAGGGACCAGGATTAAAGGTTCAAGTGGAAAGATGAAACAGTTTGACTCAAAAAGTTTGACTCAAAATTTAATGTAAGAAAGGAAGACACAGGAGCCTTTTGCCAATATTTTGCATACATGGATGCAAAAGGGAACATGAAAGATTTACAGAGGCTGTTTTGGGTTATGTTTATGTTTTTTTAGGTTACTTCTAAATAAAGGTGAATAAAGATACGGTTTGGATTAAGGTTAGGGATGGGGGAGGGGCGAGAATGTCTATGGTCCCATGCCAAGGGTTAGGTTTAGGTATCAAGGGTTGGGGTCAAGCACGAAGATGACCTGGCACCCATGCATAAGGTAGGAAGTGGGTTAGGGTTAGGGTTCTGGTTAGAAATGGCCTGATAACTGTAATTTTTACAACAAGCCAGTGTTTTAGTCACTGTGCAGCACTTTGGTAAAAGTAATGTTTTGTAAAATGTGCGATTTAAATAAAGTGGATTGGAATGGATTGGATGAGTAACCTGACGCGCAGAACCTAGTCACAAGACATTTAATATAGTGTAGTAAACAGTGTGGTAACAGAAAAAGCTTGTCTTCCATGAAAACACTCTAACTCAGCTAGCAAAGCTTAAGTTAACCACTATGTCTAACTACTTCTGAAATTCTAAATATGCTGGTAAATTACATAACGTCCTCCCTGACAGAGGTGGTGTCTCACAGTGGTGGCCGGCAGGAGGGAGTGTCTGACAGCAGCAGTCTGCAACCATACTCCTCTCACAGTTTCAAACATTAACAATTGTAAAGCTATTCATTCTTCATGTTGATGGTCTGGTTTCTTTTGTAGCTCACATTAAGTTACCAGTTCTGATTTAATCCTGTTTAAAAACTGTCTAAACTTCTCTCAGGAGGTTTAATTCAGCATATTAAGATGTTGAGTCATAGTTAGGTCAAACTGTAAAAACAAACTCTTCATATATAATAATATCACAGTCGTCACCAGTGCCAGCTTAAAAAAAACATCAGATCAATAGTCGTGTTTTCAGCTAAATTATACATTGTTATTTGTATGCATCCTATTTTTTTATTTTTTTTTTTTTACAGAAAAAGATTTATTTGTTCTTCTTTGACAACAAAAGCGTTCAATCAAGCTGTTTCATCTCATCCCAGTTTTTGCAGCACATCATTAGGTACGGCCAGCTTTTTTCCTTGTGTATAGCTCCTGTTTTTCTCTCTTCCGTCTCTCCCTTTAAATAGTCAGATGACTTCTGAACAGATTGAACAGAATATTAATTGGCCTCCTAATTTATGCTAATTTATGCTAATCTACACGCTCATCGACTCTCAACGGGCTCGTTATCTAGATCGTTTAGAGCGGCCAGGAAGAGATTCAGTCTTTGTGACCCTGAAGGTTGCCAGTTCAATTCCCAATGAGCTGAGCCTCAGGGCCTTGGCAAGTCTATTTAACCCTGCCTGAACTGGAAAAAAGCTCTGCGCTTAAACTGGTGATGCATATACACTAATATATCAATGATTAGAGTGAACAGACACGACAACAGGGTTGAATGTAGGGCATGACTCCTTGTCTGCAAACTTTGACACAAATGAAAATGAATATACATGTCACCAAACCATTACTGCAAACTGAAACATAACTTGTATCCACTTTTAAACATTCTGTTGGTAATGTGTTTAATGCCCTTCAAATGATTGGGTAAGTAAAGTGCTTTTCTCTGCAGCAACATCTCATCAGGCTTTGTTTGACAGAAAAGAAGCAAAACAACTGAATACAGCGAGAGAGCATGCTGTGCCATCTTGTTTTCCAGATTATGTTTCCCAGTAAATGCTTTTTTTCTGAAAGGCTTAAGGCTAGAAACACCAAAAAGATGAGGGAGAGAAATGCAGGATCAGGAATTAAATGTGAACACAGGGCCTGATGGGTAAGTGGTGCTCTTAGTGTTGAAATCCAGGAAATTCATAAATTACCAGTTGGATCCTTTCAGCAGATGGAGCCATGAAATCATGCTATCTTAAGACCTGCCTCTCAGCAACAAGTATACTTTATAATGTTTAAGACCTAACCTGCTTTGTCCAAGGGCAGCCATGGAAAACCGCTATAGGTTTTGAATAGCAGTATATGCAGTTTACCTTTAACTCCTGAAATCATTATTTTTGTTCTCAGACTGGTAATAAGGTTTATATTGGCTTTTATTCCTATTCTGAGCCCCCTACTCTTATCTAACTTGGGTTGAGCGGCTACCATTTCCCAGGAGACATGTTAACACTTTCTGCCAGAAAGCCCTGAAGGAAGTCTTGAAGGCTCAGAATATCAGTCCAGACATGATGGCAGATGCAAAGAGACAGAAGAGGACTTGTCAAACAAGGAGGAAAAAAAAGCTATCAAGGATTAGATTCTCCTTCTTGTTTTAAATTGTGAGAGAGATGATAAAAATTACAATAATACTCCATACCATACAAAGCCAATTGTAGATTCTTATAAAGCTGTTGGCTAATTGGCTCCTAGTTTCTTATTTTGAGTTTTATGGTATAACTTTATCATTCAGCACATGCACAGTTCTGCAGCAAAGTTAGCTGTCATACATTGGAATGTCCACTTTGACTTTTATAATAAATAGGTCAAGTTTGTGATGAAAAGCATTGGACAAGCAAGTTATTCAAAAGTGTTCAACATTGCCAGGAAGCAGGGAGGAAATCTGGCCCTGGCATTTCTTGGCTTAACATGACACCCTAAATAGACTGTTTCATTCATCCATTGCATGAGAAATGTCTCATACCATAATGGGCAACTGTCCACAGTCTGTGTTTGGGAAAAGCAGAACTTAAAAAAAAAAAAAAAAAACCTAGAGGTTGATTGGCTGAATATTCTTTCAATTACATTTATGATGCACCAGAGTGGCAAAACCATATGATGTGGAATTAATTAAACACAGTAGCTGCTATCATTGCTAGCTTTCAGTGGAGTCAGTTGGGGAAACAAATTCCCACCGAAGCCAGTCAGGGGAAGCAAACATATCTTTTCTGCCATGAAAACCATTCTGTGCGGTACTGTGCTCTTCTTAAAAGAAAGAATATTTGTCTGCTTTTGATAAAACCTGCAACTACACCAAAGCTACATCTGAACTAATTGCTACACCTGTCACCATTGTTTGCAGGCTTGCAGCACAACTAAAACCATGCCAATAGCTACCACCTCGCTCTTCTCCAATGATGCTGATTGGTCTGTTCTCTAAGATTGGAGCCTTGCAAGATGGATCTGCCTGTTGCCAGACATTAAAGTTGGTCAAACTTTTGGCTTTGCAGGTTTACAAGTTCTTCACAACTAGTTGTATATGGCATAACTGTACACAGAAGTCCTCCATCCTCTTTGATCAGTAAATCTTTAAAATTAATCCTTTTGAATCATTACATACCTTAAAAGTAAGTGGTATAGTCACATCTAATGGTGTGTATTCACTCTGTTTTCACTGACTACCTGTTCATTGTTCAAAAAATGTATTAAATTTACTGAAATAATGTCCGGTCAGGTCAGGATATTGGTGCATCACCCTTGGTCCTGTACTGCTCTGGCTTCCTGATAGTCATCCCCCAGACCTGCGCCAGGCCCATGCCCCTCCAGGTATCTCTCCAGGTATCCTCCCAGCTGCCCTCTACACAACCTACTTGGTCTGCCCCTCAGTCTGGACCAGCCCACTGGGTCCTGGGCACCCAGGACCCAGAGCTCTGGTGCCAGTAATAGCGCACCTGCTGTTCTCGCATCAGGCAGTTGACCCTTCCCATCCCGTGACATTGTAATGTCATTATAGCGAACATGTTCTTCCTTTTCTAGGCAAAGCCTGCTGGCTGTGCCACACAGCAGTTTTGCTTTGACTTAAAGCAAGCAGCCTTGCGCACTGGAAGAACGTCTGGAGCACTGCACATCATGGTACAGCTCTAAACAGATTAAGACCAGAGGGCACAAGATCACAGGAGAACTACGACTTGATGCAGAAACAGTATGTCAACAGTAGATTATTTTGCCTTTTTGGGGTTGATCTGTTGTTCATTTTATGAGACTCCATGATTTTATTGCTTTAGCCATGGAGCGCATTATAAAGTTCAAAGGTTAATGTTTGCTTCAAAGGATGCGTGGATCAAGTAAAATTCTGGGGTTTTCTACCTCAACAGTGAACTTTTCCCCATCAGTGGTGCCATTGTAGCTCTGTGACCCACTGACCTCCTGATGACCTTTTGCTTGTGCTTCAGGATGATATAGTGATATAGTGATGATTTACAATTGGGAGTCCATGCATTGCATTACCAGACATTTCTGCAACAAAACATTTTATCAAATAGGCTACTTTTTAAAAGTTAGAACAGATAAAATGTATTGAAACAATACTGGATTATGGTACTAGATTTTTGTCTTAATTATTCAATCTTTTCTATGAAGAAACTACTGGCATTTGTACATTTATTTTGAAGCTTGAGCAGCCATCTTGCTGATGACTATCCAGGAAATCCAGGAGATTTTCCAAAACCTTGCACTTCCCCTACCTGTAGTTTGTAATACCATAATTAGCATTCCAACAAGAACTGAGACACCCTACCTCTGGACGTGAAACATAGGAGTAGGGCTAAGTGGAACTGTATTGGAACTAAGCCTTCGACTACAGTACAACCCACTATACATGAAAACCAGAACTTTTAAATCCAGTCTGATAGGTCCTAAGATTATATTATTCATGCGTAGTCTGCAGATATCATAAACTCGTTTATAAAGCATGTTGCCACCACTAGTTGGCAGCAAAAGCAAGACTACTCACTTGACTTCAGGTGCTTTTTAATATAGCAAGAAAGAGTAACTTAATTCAGGATTCACTATTCAGTAATCATTTTCTCCAGTATGTTTCCAAGCAGGAACTACACCCCACATATTGAATATTTTCTAAGGTTTAATTTGGCACAGTGTTATTGCCAGTGTGGGTGCACTCCCTTTCGCCCGTCTGCCAGCTTTTGTGGCTGTGATGACCTAATTCCCCGCACACTTTATTAAAGTTTCATCTTATCTCATCTTGTCCAGTTCGCTCCTGTGAAGGCTACAACACAATAAAGATGTTTTCATTTTAATTTTCACAGCTAGTGTGACCTGCGGACTCGTGTATGACACATTTGCACTCTGCTGAAAGCCACAAGCAAAAAAAAACACATTCACAGATGTTTTTTTTCAATATCTGATCTGATCAAGCCCAGAGCGAGACACACATTCAAGCACAGAGTCACACATGTGACACAACAGAGCACAAAAACACCTTCTGTATTCATAGAAAATTTATAGAGCTGCTAACCAGCTCTGCACGCCGGCGTGTTTGTGTGTCTGTGTGTGTGTAAATGTGTGCCATGCAGAGGGATTGATCAGATCAGGCCAAGTTGAAACAGAGGGAGGCACTGGAGTGTGACAGTGTTTGTGTGCTTTTGTGCATGATGGAGGATTTGGAGAAATCTCTGAGCTTGATTCTTAAAAAAAGCAGTGACAACACCTTTCTATCTGCTGAACCTAAAATAGAGAATATTACTTTTTCCACATGAGTGTTGTTCAAGGTCTGGAAGCTAATAACATCTTCTATATAATGTAACAAAACAGCCGCTACTAGGGCTTGATTTTTATTCCAGAGCTGTTTCCCCATTCCTCTCTGTGTTCTTCTAAATTTAATTGCTGTCCCGATGCTGACCAGAGTGACAGTTGTGCTCATTTGACCGTTCATACCAGAAGACCGCCACAGACAATTATCAAGCATGTTTTCTAACAACTGGGACGTCCTGCTCGAGGTCAGGAGCATTGAAGGGCAATTAAACAGAGGCATGCTGACTCCCTCGCAGCAGGAGTACTATGAGGCTCCATAATTACCCCGCCGACATGCCGATCCGAAAAACTCATCGCTCGTTCCAGGTGTGAAGATGCTCTTTGCTGCCAAGCGCACAATCCCACATTCTTAGCAGCCGCCTATTGATTCGTTTTGACTGCTTTTAACACTGTTGCATCATGTTCCTTTGGGAGGGTTTTTTCTTTTTTCCCCTTTTTTGATTTTTGGGTGAGAACTAGAGTAGACAGGCTCTCTATGTGAAACCTCATGTCATTTATTTTGCACACCTTTTTGACAGGAAAGAGAGAAAGACTGCTTTGATATCAAGGCCAGTTTTTACTGCAGTTATGTCATCACCAAGAATCCAGATAGTTGACTTTAAGATGCAGCAACCTTCAGGCTTAGTTGCTGTTGAGAGCTGATACTAAATCATACCGAAACCTCAACTTGATAAGGACCCAACTTTAGCAGTATAGTTGAGTAATTTCATATTAGTAAAGTAGAGTAGAATGTGCCTATAATGTTAGCAGCACTGTCTGCCTTTGACCCTCCTCACAGGTTAACATTAGGAGTACTGCCAGTATTGCCAGGACTGATAATATATTCATATTTTAATTGTAATGAACACTAAGTCTTTCCTGTATGAGAACTGGCTCGTAATTGATATCAGTTCTCCTCATTTAACAGCAGGTCTTGTGTGTTTCAAAATAAAAGAAAGAATGTGACTGTTGATAAGTCGGTAGATCTGGTTGTCTTGCATTCAGAAGGTCGTGGATTCAATCCCCAGCTCCTGCAGTCACATGTCGATGTGTCCTTGGGCGAGACACTTAACCCCAATCTGTTGGTGGCTGGTAGATGTGCATGGATGTGTCTTAATAAGGTTAGCTAAAACTGATGGCCAATTCTCCATAGTAATCTCTGCCATCAGAGTGTGAAAGTGTAGGTGTGGCCTGTGGTGTAAAACTCCTTTGAGTAGTCAGATGACTAGAAAAATGCTAGACAAGCTCAAATCCATTTACCATTAAAAATGCATTCTTGTCAAGTGTAAAAAATTAGACTAGCATGGCGCAGATGGCCTGGTGGTTGAGGTGCAGCCTACGTGTGCAGGCGGCCCAGGTTTGGGTACGGCCTTCGGCTGCTTTCCTGCAAGTCTCTCCCCCACTCTCTGGTCCCTGTCCACTGTCCTCCTCCATGAATGTAGGTATAGAACCCACCCAAATAGATCAGGCTTGTTCATGAAGAGCAGATCATTACCCGGTCGCTTATCCCAACAGGTTTTTTCAGTTGATATTAAATCAATTAAAAGCATGTTTGTGACAAAGGGGTTCAGCTAGCCTCTTAGCTCAGTGATAGACTTCTCTAGACTCCACTCCCTTCATCTGGCTAGAAGATCTGGTCTGCCGGACTGAATAAATTGTGATGTTGATTGCCTCAATGCCTGGTAAATCATTTAATCAGACAAAAATGACTGTTTTGTAAGGTATAGGGACTGTACTCATGTATGTAGAAATTTTTGGTGGATAATTGCAGCGGTCAGTTTAGAGCTGTAAATTGCTAACTTTCCTTTGTCCCATTAATTCCTTATTGCTGTGCCCCACTTACTGACCCCATCAGGCATTCACACATCATCAGAATCTAGCTAGCTAGCTAATGAGCTCTGGCTCTCTCTTTCCCTTACTTTTCCACTGTCCAGGAGAACTGTTTGTTCCCCCACCTTCCTAAAATGTTGACTAGTTTGCATCTTATCTTGTGCTGGTGAGCCTGCTAATATTGGATGTTGATGATGGCTACATTATTGAACAGCAAAGTTTGACTTGAAATATTATCAAAACGTGATTTTATCAGAACTCCAAGATGAAAAAAGACAGCATTTAAACAGCAAGTATTGAACTGCCTTATATCAGACAAGTAAGTTCTTGGGCGCATGCACCAACTCTAGCAAATGCCTCACTATCATTTCTAACTTGAAAATATGTGTCTTTGATACATGAAATGTTTGGTGTAAGGCCAGAATAATTGGACAGTTTAACTGTTCCTGCATAAGACAGAACACAAACTATAGTCGCTAACTTGAGATCCACTAGTACCCAAGAGCCTTGAAAATAATTTTAGGTCAATATGCATGGGTTGACAGGTTTTGATCCATGGCTTTGAGAATGTAGGGACATCAAATAAAGCAAATCATGTAGTGAGATGTTGTCTCTCTACCTAGTCAATACCTTGCTTAAAGCAGTCCCTGTTGTTGTTCTTACCTGACTTTGTTTGTGGCACATAGCTTAACAATGCTTCGACAGTTTCAAAAGGCATGAGTAATTTGATGGATTGCTTTTTCAAAAGCAAAACTGTCCATGACGCAAGATGAATCAGAGCAGTGGGTGAATTCAAAGGTCTGGACTCACGCAGGCAACAATGAGAGATAAAGAAATGGGTTTAATGATAAAGAAAAGAATCTGCTGGCAGACACTCCCACATCAACATTCACAGATTTGATCCTATATTGGCCTACTTTAAACCCTCTCACACAAACCTCAATGGAAACTGAACCCTCTCTCTCCTTTCTTAGAACATATACTTGTTACCCTTCCTGGTTTTCCCTTGCCTTCTGCCTTTTCTCTCACCTCCTGTGTCTGTCTCTCAGTGAGTTTGTTGCAGGAATACACACTCTCTCTTACACACAACTGTTTGCCCTTTCTTTCAGCTTAAGTAGAGATTGTCATGGAGTCATGCAAAGTTTCAACCGAGGAACGTCAACCAAGCAAGTCAGATTAGCACAAGGCTGGCTTCACTGGATGGAGCTCTCACACACACACAAAGGCACGCATTCACATCAAACATACATGCACGCTCTTAAAGAGGCACACTCTGATTTGCTAAGACCCTGACTGACATTTCAGACGTGAGTGGATGGCAGGGAGAGGAGGCTGTAACAGCTGAGAGAGTTCACTGAGTGAAAAGAAGTAATTTCAGCGAGAGAGGTAACTGGGATTAGAGGACTGAAGTGGGACTGGGATTCCCACAAGGGCTGCAGGAACGGGCTATTTAAACTTTAGTAGGGGTAAAAAGTTTAATTTTGCTGACAGGTATGCATGTTTTTTCCTGATACTACAAAGCAAAGCAGTACTTTTTCCACATGGGAAAAGAAAAGACACAAAACCACCGAAGCACTATTGTGTTTGAAAGAATAGTCAGAGTATTTAAGAGCTGCACTGAGACAACAATCCCCAGCTGTAATAAGATAATTCTACTCTGACCAACATTGTTCAAGTTCCACTAAATAGTTGTGCTGCTCATGTATTCAGGCGGTTCACACTGTTACATTCCCCGTAGCTTTTTAAGCTTTAGCTGATGTAGAAACAGCACCTTGCCACTCTGCACATTTCTCAGTAGAAGCCCCATCATTTCGTCTCAGTTTAATAATTCAAAAGTGAGTGCAAAGTTCAGGGTTAGCTGTTGGCAGTAAAGAAGATTTTGGCTGTATACTTTCATGCAGCAGCAGAGTGAAACACAAGAATTAATCATATAACAGTGCAACTATGGGTCTGTGTCAAGTGTTAAATAAACTCCTAAGTCAAGCCTCTTCGACAGCAGCAGAGTAACGTGCTTTCTCCAAACATTTCCAGGTTTCTGATAAAGCTGTCTGGTCCCAGTCCATATCCCCAGTGTCACTCCAGGCGTCTTCTGAACTCCCTGTCAGCTTGAACATGGCTTGGATAATAAGTGGAGAATATTCAATGATAAACATGAACTTTTATTTAGACTTAACTCTATATTTTAGAGCTGGGACAAACTATTGAAGAGGGCTCAGACTCTTGTCATACATTAAAGCATTTTATGGCAAAATGGATATCAAGTTTTACTTGGCGGAGAATGTTCTGCTCAAAAGATGCACCCTGGGTTAGTCAAGCAGCACGATCTGACTTTCCAGAGAGCAAATGGCTAGAAACTCTCAAATGGATAGATACGTTTATGACAATGCATACTGAATACAATAAAATCAGCTCAAAGCTATTAATACATAGCAGCATGGATCTTGATATGAGTTTGCGACAAGCTTTATGCTATAAAGGAGGAGGCTGGGGTGGAGGAGTGTGGTGCATCAGCATAAATACAAGCAGGAATTAGTGAGAAGTACGTCATATTTAAATACACTGCTGTGTTGAGAGAAGGAGCTGTGATTGGCTGCAGGAGCTGGGAGGCTGGGCGGCATGGTAGTCATTTAATCTCAGTCATCGTGTTGTCTTGATCATGGAAAAGCAAACTGTAATTGGAATTAAAGCTCAATTCACTGCCCAGCTCTATCAACATGCTTCTAACATGAATTATGTAGTTTGCTGGCCCAAAAAGAATGCAATAAGTGTGATAATCATCGTTTTGTATCATATTGTATGGCATCATCATTTTAAGACTTAACCTGAGATTCCCACCCCCATGTGTTTGTGTCAGTTTAGCATTGTGATCCAATCTTCCATTCATCCATACATTTTCTATACTGCTTATCCTATTGGGGTCGCGGGGTCATGAAATCTTGGTCTACTAAATTAAATGTTGTCTTTTTTTCTGCTCTCCTTTTGTTTTGCTCTCTCTTTCTCTATCTGTCCCCCTTATTTCTAATTTATCATTGTGACGGATGGCCGTCCAATGGATTTGGTATATTTTGAAGTTCTTGCATTTGTGCTAAATTTACATTCAACCCCAAAACGTGAATTAATTATATAGAAACATGACACTGTCTTGTATATATAGCAATCAGCTAGTCTGGATTTTTTGAGTGTGCAGAGACATTTATGATGTGTCAAGCATGAAATGGAAAGCGGAAGGATGTGTTTAGCACCTAAGACACTCTCCAATTGTAAACTTATGGTTCTAAATCAATGATTCCTACTGAGATAAAAATGACTAGGTGGGCACTGCAATGGCAAGGCCAAAATTTTTGTTTTAGAATTGCTGTGGACCATTAAAACCAAAGTTATCTTTGTGGATTTATCTGTTAGGTCATTTTGGGAGTATTCAGGTGTCATCTTTGAACAGCAGAAAGAGGTTGAGGTGCACTTTCCATCTTTGAACAGTCTATGCTATATATCCACAAGGTCAAATTCACATGTACTTGATAATTCTCCAGGCTTCTGCAAAAGAAAAGTACAACTGCTATGAGGTCTGAAACACTTCTGCATCACTAAAACATAGATCTGCATGTGCAGGTAAAAGAAGGTTGTGTTTATAATGAGATCTGGGTGTAGTGATGCTCCTGAATGACTCCTGTAGTTATCCAGTGATGGAAAGTAGCACACATAGCAGGTTTAGCATGAAGAGTTATGTAGAGTCCAGGTTCACTCTGCATTGATCTTTGTTATACACAGTACTTGACCTCTCTCGCCCTCCACTCTCTGTCTTTCTCTCTCTGAATATTAACGAGCTGACAGCAATGTGGCCATTAATATTAACACTCTCCATGCATATGTAATGACATTTAGTCATAATGGATTCAGCACTTCCTCTGAAGGGATGCTGGGACTTATGAACAATGAAAATATTCCTTATTCACTGCACACTTGCTATATTGTAAGGCAAAGGTTTCTACACTCATTTAATGTATAATTAGCATCATCAGTGGTTTGATGGACATGATGAACAGCAAACCAAACTCTTTACTTTCTCTCTGTGCTCTCTCTACCTCGGTCTCACTCTCCACCTGTCCTGCTTTTCAGGGAGCAGTGTAGTTAAATAATTGAAACGGCGGGTGCGTAGAGTCTCCGTTAAAATAGAGCCGACGTTTGCAGTGGAGCACTTGATAGCTGACCTCTTCAACCTTCCAGTTTCAAGTCTGGATAAATTCACTGCTCTGCCACGCTGACGCTACCACACAGCCATTAATAATGCTACCAGCCATTTATGTCATAGCAGGTTGCCTGGTGTTCATCTGTGTGGGAGAAAATGACATATCTAGTTGGTTATTTCTCCTCACCAGGCACCCTTACGCTGGAGATAAATTAACAACATTTCTTGGGAGCTAATTTTAAAACTCTCGTCGTACTTTAACATTTTAATTTCTTTCCTCCTCTTCCAGCCCGTCTCTTTTCCCACAGTGGAGAGGCTTTCAGTTGAAAAAGTGAAGCGCTGTTACAATCAAGTGTTCAGACAAGAGCCGGCAATGACCATGGAGTGGAGAGTGGCTAAGTGCAGAACTCTACTTGGCTCCTGCTGTCTGGACTTTTTAACACTCAAACACACGCAAGTACGACACATGTTTCATATCAAAACCGGCACACTGGCAATGATTTGCCAACAAAACGAATAAACCAAGCTGCCTGTAGGAAAGGCTGTAGCTCCGATTAAAGGCCACTGATGTGATACTCTATGACCCAGATACAAACAAGCATAGTGCTTAATGGTAGATAAACCAAAGCTTGTACAGTGCTTTTCCAGGTGTCTGAATACTCAAAGTGCTTTTTACACTGCAAGTCACACCGATGGAGAAGGCTGCTTTGTCGAGTGGCGATCAGTATGGGATCATATTTTTATGCATCCATACACATTTACATGCCATTGGGTTAAGTATCTTAGCCAAGGACACATCAGGGGATTGAACCCCTACATTCTGGTTGGCAGACAAGTGACTGTAGCTACAGTCACCCCTTAAGTAGATAAACTAAGCGAAGTTTGGTGGTATTTTTGATATAGGAAACACAATATATATTCAGTTAACAGCACATAACTGTTTCAACTAAAAGCAAGTTTGTGACAAAATGAGGACTCCTCTAGACCCTTGTCTCTCTAATGGCTATCCACCACTTCCTGACCCCCTGTGGATGTTTGGGATCATGTGATTAATACAGCCTATTGTTTGTCTGCTTGCAGTACAACTAAATCACACTCCTAATTATGGCAAACTCATGCTGATGCTGATCAGTAGAAGAGCAGACGCATCTTTTGTGATGGTGACAGCCTTTGTTTACTGGCTTGCAGTACGACTAAACTTGGCTAGTTTCATTCTCCTCAATCAATGCCGACTGGTGCGGCAGTTGTTTTAGATTGGGCACAGACGTTTCAGTTTGGAGCTTTTCAAAATGGATTTTGACTAATGACAGACATGGATGCTGGCCAACTCATTAGCTTTGAAACCCTTCAACCAATGCATAACCAGATTCACCACAGGCATGTGGAAGCAAGGAGAACTAAAGGCTGGTGGTACTAGCATTGCAAGCGCAAGTTCAGCAGCTAAATTTTGATTGTTTTTAAGGGCTTTGTTTCTTTAACTTTTTGAACTAAATTCAAATTTCTGTTTCTTGGACTGGGGAATTTGTCACTAACCCCACATACTCACATAATCTTTTCACTATGGTGACTAAAATTGCTAAAGTCTCTCTTCAGAAATCACTTTAAAATTAGTATCCCATGGTGTAGTTTAAAACAGCAGGATGGCATTCTGGAAGTAAAAGAAGCATGAAATGCAAACATACGGCATGAGATTAATGTATGCACACATGCCTGCGTAAAGCCTCTGATGCAACCTTTGCTGCCGGCTCAACTGCTGAACAACTTCATCCCACTTCTCCACCTATGTACCTTTTACACAGACCACAAAGCATAGCTGAGGAGGGACTTCAGGCTTAAAGAAGCCAATGATAACTGAATAGGCAACACCACAAAGAAATACACACACCATGCCAACTTAAAGCTCTGATATTTTCACAAGATTTTGCTGCTAAAATGTTATTTCTGCAGAGGGCATATGATGAAAGTTGCTTCTGTTTAGCTCAAGACTTCCTATTTATCTTTCAGTTTCATTTTCTGAACTAAACATCAATGCCAGTTAGAGTAAAACATATGAAACATGAATACTTTGGCTACGATTAAAAGCTTAAACTGAATCAAAAAGTCAGTTCTGCTGCCACTGACACAGTGGTTGTGTGCACAGCACTTCAGGGGGAGTCACAGCACATCAGTGAAGCAGTCGACAGACATGTGCTGTTCTGCAGACAACATCAGATTGTCTCAAGTTTCTGATTTTGTCTTGTTTTTCAGATTTCCACACAGTGCACACATTTTTATGCCGAGGCATGGTCTAAAGTTTCAGAGCCACAGATGTAAACAGACTTACATCTCTGTCCCCTCTCTCACCTCTTCATCTTGTCACTCAGAGGGGTTTGACCCAGTTCAAGCCCTCTGGTTTTCGTATATCTTTCGCTTCATTTCAAGTTTAAACTCTGTTGTAGAGTAATAATAGTTAAAGCCTTGCTTACTGTCTAGAATTTTATTTTGGCCTCAGTGGCAAACCTCCTTTAGATAGACATCTTCGGTTTACTGGCTGCCTGGAATTGGATTTGTTGCATGAGCAGGCAGAAAACAACCAGGCGACTGCTGGCAATCTGCTGGTTGTGTTACCAAAAGCACAAATGAAGACACACACTCCTAGAAATACACGCTCACACAAATAATCCTCGACTGATTTGAGTTCTCACAGTGTAAGCTGTCAACCCAGGCCACAACTCTACAATCTAACTAACGAGAGAGTGTGAGTGGATAGTGTGTGTCTGTACGAGATTGTCTACGGCTGTGAATGCGAGCATGTTTTGGACAGTGAGTTTGTTGCACTCCAGTTGTTGAGGGAATTTGATTGGTGATATGCTCATTGCAGCCCAGGGCAAGACAAGCGAATGGCTGTACGTCTGTGCATGCTCGTGTTTGTGAGTCACTGGTGGTGAGAGAGAGCGACATTTGGGCAGGCAGGGAGTGACCTGTATGTGTACAGATACACACTGAGACTGGGTCTTCTCTCACTATTGTTTCATAGTGAGTCCATGCTTGGAAGAACAGATTAGAAAGTCAATAAACACTATAGAAAAAGAGAAACAATGTGATAGAATTTTACCTTTTCAAAGGAGGCATCAGGGGCAGCTGTTGGCTGAAGGCATATTTCTGAGAAAAAGGCTCACCAGGTACTACAGAACTTACATTTACTCACATTCAGTGTCAGAACCTCCATTTATTTCATGTATCCAATAAATGTCTTTTAAAATGTCAAGCACATAGACCAAACTGTATTTTTGGCTTGAGGCTGGCAAAAAAATCTCCATTTCATTATGCCCTTTTTACAGCATGAAATACCGTGCATGTCTTAAGCGATAAAAACTGTACTAGTCAAACAGAAAGTCAGGAGGCAATGACATTCAATATGGCAACTGCCTCCTCATGTACCAGTGGGTAACAAACTGACACTATGTCCATGTTTTATACATTCTGATCTAGACAGAGAAGAATAAAGCTTCTTTCAGACTGAGTGCATGTTTGCTGCATGCTCCCACCTACCAGACACATGTATGCAGCATTCTGGCTGTGTTTTCCTGCTTGCACATGTCTTTCTTCACAAGTTTTACCTCCATAAATCTCCCTACAAGTGACTTGATTTATTGTACAACTGCTCCAGAAAATTCAGAATAAGAGCATTCTGTAAAATTTGGAGAGTTCATCCACAGACATGGTAAACAGCGCTTTCACTTTGTGGACATAAATATCTTCAAGAACAGTGATAGTCAACATGTGGCTCTTTTGTGATAACATGTAGCTCTTTTAAGTCTTACTCAGGAAACTAAATCCCCAAAAAAATCTTAAAACAAGAGAAATTTTGAGATTAAAAAAAAGATCCATTGAAAGTGACATCAATCATTTTGTTTCCCTCAATCATTCTAAACGTCAACCTTTATTTTTGTCTGTATATTCCACCATATGTGTGCAAGAGAGAACATGCAAGATCATTTTCATTGATTCTTGAGAAAAGGGACAAAACAGGTTTCAATTTTGACTTTTTCCTTAAACAGTAACTTAAAGTGAATATTTGTTGAGGTCTTAAATAGCAGTTGTGTGTAGGCACTGATTTCAATTCTTTTTTCTTTTTTTTTCCAAAATATGACTTTTTGGCCCAAAATATGTTGATTTTTGTCAACTCTGTCAGACACACTAAATTTATTCAATTTTTATTTTATCAATTCAAGATGAATGTCAAGTTTTAAGTTATCTAATACTGGTATTTAGTAATGATATTTGGTAATAAATTGCTTTTGTTTTTGTTTTTTTTTGTTTTTGTTTTTGTTTTTTGCTAAATCTTTCATCTGCGGTACCTCATCTCTGAACTTTATGATTTTCTAACTTAATTTTTAATGTTAACAATATAAAAATAATCTTTTTGTTAAATGAGTTAGTTATTAATGCATACAGATTAGCTGGTATTTTAACAGATTAGAGGAGTAAAATAAACAGAGTATAATGCATTTTTTGGAACACAAACAAAACCATCTTCTGAGGAGGTGACAGTGGGGATTATAAATAACAGCTTAAACTAGCTTTATAAATCAGGTAATTATAATAAAATAACTATAGCTAAAGAAAAATGACATGAAAGAACGGTAGATCCACGCTCCCTGCATGCTGTTATTGATATCTTTTAATTTTATTAACAATAGATTCTTTAACATTTATTGTCATACATGTGTAGTTATATATACATCTCCAGGTTTGGATTGTGGCTCTTGCAAAGGTATTTTTTTCATCCATTTGGCTTTTGGGTGGACCAGTGAGCACTATTGCTGGAGAAAAAGTAAAATATGGCTCTCCATTCATCATTTTCCCATCTATTTTTGCCAAGAGATGCACACATCGCATGATAAAAAATAGGCAAGACTCTGAAAGTCCTGACCTGTTAACATGCACACTGAAATGAAAATCAAGCCATTATGTAGTTGCTATGCATCCAGTCTGAAATTGACAATAGACTCTTTGGGGTGACTCTGGGTCAGTGGGTAGAATCGCTAATCTTGCAAGTTAGTGGCTTTGTTATCTCCAGCTGCCACAGTCATATTTTTATGTGTCCCTGAGTAAGAGATCAACTAATACTGACCACTCCACATAGCAGCCTTCGCCATCAGTGTGTGAATGTGGAGTGAATAAGTAGGTGTGACCTATGGTGTGAAAGTGCTTTGAGATGTCAGACACTAGAAAAGTGCTATAAAAGCTTAAGTCCATTTACAGTTTCACATTACACTTCCATCCATCCATGCATCCATCCATCCAGAACACATTATTATCAGAGGTACATTATTATTACCACAAGTATGAGCAGCAGTTCACAATCTTACAGACGACAAACTTCACACTGCAAGTTCACACAGTCATGCTCTATAATTAGAATGAACAGAGCAGGAAGGTGTTATTCATTTAATAGAGAGAAAGAGTAGATGCATGGACATTACTGAACATGATGCACATTAGCGCCATCTATATGAGACAGAATTTGCCTGACAGTGTTCTTTATGTTCTCTCACAGATAAACAGAATTATTAGGAATGATGTAGTTTTTATTTTCACTCCATAACTGTGTGTAATGTGCCAAATCATGGGCAAACAACGTAGGAAAAATTATAGACAACAAGCTATAGTAAGTGGACTAAAAATGCTATAAAATTTACACAAACTTTCTCAACATTACTCAAAAAGGGGGAACAATTTTTTTTTTTTTTTTTTTTGAATTTTTACAAGCTTATTTGAATTTTGTTCAATATTAAGGTACACTACCCCAATTTTTATTCTCATTCTTAAACATTTAAAATGATGTTTAAAACTCAGACCTTCTCAGGCGCTGGCCTTTGGGAATCAGCTGCTATTTGCACTGAGGCTTATTTGCTTAGAAAGGGGGCAATTCTTCACCCAAATTTTTAAATTATAAATCCCTAAATTACATGCATGCACATGGGAAGGATGCACCTAGGATGCTGTTTGTTTGGCAGAACAGTTTGCATAGATTTCCATTGCCTGTGCTCTGTGGACCAGATGCTATCTTTTTCTGTCATTTCCACAGGTTTAGCACGCTCAAAAGCAGTGATATTCTTCGTGGATCTGGCCTTTCGTGTGCTGTTGAACGGTTTTGTGCATAAGAAATGTGGGACTTGGGTAGTGCACTCAGATCCAATCGCTTCATCACTAAGGTCAGCCACATAAAACAAACAACAATAGATCTGAGGCATGGTAAATAGTCTGAGGTGCACTCCAGGTGAGTAAACTTGAAAGGTGAGCCATGTTTGAGATGTGCACACTCATTATTAATGTGAACAAGACTGAGCAGGTCAAAAGCAGCCATCCACATCCTCTCAGAGCCATGTGTCACCTTTAGGTGGTTTTGATTGATCCTCTCTGGGTGCTGTCACGCTGTCTCTCCTGTCTGCTCTATGAGACGGCTTTGGACTGAAATGAAGGAGACGGAGTGAGAGAAACACCAGACAAGAATGGAGGAGAAGGAGAAATACTTATGCATGTCTTTGCCTAATGCTACCTTGTGAGCGTGTGTGGGAGTGTGTTTTGATCAATGAGCAAGGCGTCCATGCAGTCAGCCTTGTTAATGTGTCTGACTGAGAACGACCCTTAAGGCGTGAGGAAGGACAGATGCATTAGGAAGACGGACAGAGAGAGAGAGAGAGAAAGAAAAGGGAGATGAAAAGAGAAAGAGGAGAAAGAGAGCGATAGAGGAGGGAGTGAAAAATCCGTTTTTTTCGTCAGGGCCCTTCCAGGAGAGCTTTTCTCAGACTTTCAGCTAAAAACTGCTGCGCCATCTGGCCCTTACGCGACCCTAAACAGCCTTTCATGTTGTCACACACACTCTGACACACCAACTGTGCAGACAATTAGGACTGCTGATCAAACAGCCACTCTTGATATGACTGGACAATAAGAAGTTATCTCAAATCAAACAGCTACAATCAGCTCTCTTCCACACACAAGGATGCTCCAAAGGTCTGGAACTATTTTCAGCCCGCAGTGCTCCAGTTTTAACTTCTAAAATGTGTTTTCAAACACTGAGTACACTTTGACTGAGTGCTATCAGAGATCCTGTTCATTTATTCACAGCGTCACACTGCCAGTGCCTTCTGTGTGCATCATGGGTCGTGGTGGAAGCTAAGAGTTCAGATTTTGGGGAAGTGACTTTTTTCGGAGTAATCAGTGAAATTCAGAAGCATGGAAGCTGCAGCTGTGCAGAAGTGAAACATCAGGACTCTGCAAAGTGTCAACTTTAAACATAAAAATGATGTAGAAATACTAAGACTTTTTGATAAAGATCAACTGTTGTGTCTTTCCAGCCAGCTGCCTGTACAAAAGGCTGTTGCTTCAGTTTATGGAGTGTTAATAACACTCATAATATCCATCATTAATGAAAGTAACATGGTGGCTTTTACTTTTGGACTATTGCATACATCTTTATGGACATCATTTCTGTATTTTTGTCCTTCATTAACCAGTCATTTGCCATTATAGGTCCCCATATTTATTAAACATTTATAAACTTTTATACACCTTATCTGCAACCCTAAATGTTAAAAAAGACAATTTTTATATAGTATGTTTCAACAATCAACATTTGCATCTGGATAAAAGTCACATAAAAGTTACAATTTATGTTGTACACATTTTTTATTGACTTAAATTGACTAATTCACAACCAAAGTTATCTCAAGATACTGCCTAAGTGGGCAGGTCAAGACTGTAATAATAATTAGAAAAGCACTCAGAGAGCGCAGACCTCAGCCATCAGCCCTATCTCCCAATAGTGAAGAATCCATTAATAACATTCCTGGATCCAGACAGTGATCCAGATCACTCCCAAAATCGAACTCCCCGATTACTCCCTCCCCAGTGGGGTGGAGACACAGTGAGGCAAAGCATTGGCTTCGCTACGTGTGGAAGTCATGGCAGAGGGTGAATATTTCTCTATTCCTCCCAGCACTGTGAGTTTTCTCGCTACCATTCGCTGTCTTTCTCTCTATTACGCTCCGACTCGTCTCTTCAACCGGCGTCTTTCAAACTCCAAAACTTTGAATAAGCTACTCATGTCCGCCATCTCCTGGTGTAAAGTGGTAACAGCGCAGACCTCTGCCATTAGCCCTATCTCCCAATAGTACAGAATCCTTTAAAAAAATTCCTGGATCCAGACAGTGATCTGGATCAGTCCCAAAATCTAAACAGTTCTTCCTTATGCCATTTCTGACATTTCCTGAAAATTTCATGAAAATCCGTCCATGACTTTTGGAGTTATGTTGCTAAAAAACTAACAAACGAATGAACAAACAAACAAACAAACAAACAAACAAACAAACAAACCCACCTGATCACATAAACTCCTCGGTGGAGGTAATAATCATATTGCTGATAATAATAATCATAATAATAATTATTATAATAATTTTAAACTATAACAACAATAATAATAACAATAATAAAAATAAATAAATAAATAAATAAATAATAATAATAATGTGACAAAATAGTCAGTCCATTGACTGAAAATAATATCTAATTAAATGTAGGCTTTGCAATGAATCTGTCCTCACAGTTAATTGCATAGATACAAGAAGTCTTGCATTACAGGTATATTCAGGCTTTGTCCACAAACAGCCAGAAGCTGAAGCTTCTTG
Source organism: Cheilinus undulatus (assembly GCF_018320785.1). Taxonomy (NCBI): domain Eukaryota; kingdom Metazoa; phylum Chordata; class Actinopteri; order Labriformes; family Labridae; genus Cheilinus; species Cheilinus undulatus. Next base: position 18,534,792 of record NC_054865.1, read on the forward strand.
TGCTTTCAAAAATAATCCCGTCCTCTCATGCTGTGTTGTCAAAAACATCTCTGTCTATATGACAATACTAAAGCCCTTTTTTATGTGCTGTAAGGAGCATGCCATGTCAACAGTGGTGGAAGTCTATGTAGATTTATTTGTCAAACACGTCTTGCTCACATCTTGCAATGACCATTTCATTTTCAAAGATGTCTCACCAACCTGAACCAGGTTTTGTCTAAAACAGCGATGTCGGATGCTGATGTGTCTTTGGAGTGTTGTAAGAAGCAGTAACTTTTTTACAAGCGCTTGAAACAACAACAGATTTACATTAAATGGCCAAAACTGTGCATTCATGCATATGTTAGACACAGACAGGCACAGGAGGAGGAGATGCTGATTAATGCAAATGAATCTATTAACAGTTGTGTGATGATTTCAGATTGCCATTAATCAGCATACATTTTTAATCACAATCTTTTTCTTCTGATGAATGGATGGAAATGAGTCTAAATTTTTGAGAGCACAAAGAAATGAAATGATAGATATTTATCAACGATTGCTTTAAGATTTTAAATTTCTTGATGATCAATAGAAAATACAACAAAAAGTATTAAAATAGCTTTGTGCCTAATATTTCCATATTTCAAGAAAATATCACACAAAACATGCAAAAGAATCCTGTCCTGACATTGGCAGCAGCTGACTTGTAAACTTTACCCTCGAAAAAAGATCACAAGAAAAAAAGATGAGTCAGATAGGTTCTCTTCTGTAATTGATAATTGAAGTCCACCCCATCTTGATTTTGATTGGCCGATGACTGGACACAAACACACCTGATGCCTAATTTAAACATATTTTGTGAAATGATTAATTCTTTCCACATTAACAAATGAAGCTTAGTTCATGCAGAACACAGTAGTCATATGCCCAGCTGTTATCAGCTGATCCCAATTATCCCTCCCAGCTCCCACAGCCAATCACAGCTCCTTCCCTTAACACAGCGGTCCATTTAAATATAATTTACTTCTCTCTTATCCCTGATTGTATTAATGCTGATGCACCACACTGCTGTTGCTGGCAAAGCTTAACCTCCTCCACCCCAGCCTCCTCCTTTGTAGCATAAATCTTGTTTCACACACCAGTGCATACCGCCCTGCACCTTCATCAGGGCGTAGTGCAGTACAAGCCGATAGTTATATTGAAACTATATTTTAATTGTTAGGATTAAAAGGTAAAATGAGGTGCTTTACAATAGGGAAGGTTTGTGTTGGTTTGCTCATCCATCCCCCAAAACTCCACCCTAACAGACTTTCCAGTGGTGTTTTCACACTTACGCCAAACTCCTAAAAATGTCCACAAAACTTTCAGTGTGAACTGCATGTGTGAACACAAAACCCTGGCATCAGCTCACAGCCCCTGAAGCCAAATATCTGTGTGTGAAGTTGGGGAAAGCTGATGTCCAAACATAACACAAACACTCAAAGAATTTCTTGGCAAGTGGCGGGGTTGATGACATTTATATTGCATGACTGGTGCAAACTTCATACACATAGTACAAGGGCTTTTGAGGGCTTTTGCCTTGATCAGATAAGACAGCTGAAGAGAGAAATTGAATGTGTGGAGAGACAGTGGGTGATGACATGTACCAATTAGCGTCAGAGCTGAGAGCAAGTCTGTGACCGGTGCAATGACTGCAGCCTCTGCATACTGGGCACCTGCTCTACCCACTGAGCTTAACCAGCACCTCTCGCTGTCTGTGGCTTAAACTTTGAATGTAGTTAGATGTCCCTTGTGTGTCACACTGTTTGAGAAGAGTAACTTGCCTGTATGAGAGGCCAAAGGCTGCAAAAATCCCTTGATATTTAATATGTTGGAACACGCTGGGAAAAGATGACTTTTGGTTTTATTGGCCGATGGGTGCAGGGTTGCTTCTTGGCCTGGAGAGTCTGAGACTGCCTTACATCATATTCAGGAGAATTTAGGCTTGTCTCATTTTAAAAAGGTTAAATGATGATAACGCTCATGGTTTTATAACTATAAGCATATGGATTTGGCACTGGAACGCTTATACATTACAGCTTGTTGAGCCAAAAATCTAGAAATTGCTCACTGTCCCACTCTGGAGCTGGCTATGGTTGCCAGATCCGTCTGTGTTATGGCTCCCACTCTGATTGGTAAATGACAGGACACAGTGAGAGCTGGATGTGACTCCTGGCTGGCTGACTGGCTGGGTGTGTAAAGCTGCTCCAAAGGGGATTGTTCAGATGTAACAAGGGGATGATGGCTGTGGAAGCATTGTTTCCCTTTTTTTCTTTTTGTGAGAAAGCAGCACACTGTCTATAATCTGTGTTAATGCTCTGATCCAGGATTTATTTTGTAATTTCACAGAAAAGCCCATGTCAATATTTAACTTTTTGAAATGTTATCACTGAGCATGACTTACACGTCTGGATGCTTTGTCCTTCATACCATCTGGAAGGAGAATTCTCTTAGAAGGCAATAATAACTTTATTATGACATTTTAAAACTTTTCATTTCTGTTCTCTGTTCTTAACTCTTGTTACACTGAGGTGACATGCACTGTCTGAACATGAATTTAACATGGTTTTAAATATGACATATCCATGGTGCAAGAAAAAGTTGTTTAATATTACATTATATTCCATCACTATCTGAACCACTGTCAAAATAACAATGTCAACTTTTCCTCCAATATGTCAAGCTGTCATAATGTGCCATAAGAGAAATGCCAGGACTTCAAATTACACTGACAAGGTTAAGGCTGCTTCTCAGGAATCTTCCACCCTTCATATGAGCCGCAGAGGAGGAACTGACCCACAGGCAGTCACTGAGATAAAATAGATTTAACTGTTAAACACAAAAACTTGCTGACATTGAAAGGGCAGCCTCGCGGCGGTATAAAACTTTGTTTTTCTAGAATCAAGTGTAATGGTGAGAGGGATGACAAAGTATGCTTGATGATAGTTTGACAGCAGAGCTTTAGTTCTCTTCCACATGAGGACAACATGTGCTGACAGGGTTAGGCCAACCTCTGACTAATACAAAATTATCACTTTTTCATTCCAGCTATTTCAAACTTCCATTGTCTGACTTAAAAAGACTGCAGCTTTCCAAAAAATGTTATTTTTTAAGGTGATCCCATGAATCAGAGCTCTCTAGATGCCTTTCTCTGACTGCCTTATATTCATTTCTTCAGTATTCAGTGCAAAGACTGGCAATAAAATCAGCAACTTTCTCCTGCTAGAGGTAGAGGGTTATTGATGACTGTGGCAGGTGCTGTATGTTATTTAACCTCTGCGATCTGACCTTTTCTTTCGAATACATTTTTATTTTCTCCCACTACCTTGGAGTAACCTGAAAAGAATTGAGCCAGACAGATTTCTCACAATAATTCCCCAAAAATTTTCCAAAAGTTTTCCAGAAATGATACAGTGAAACTTTATCATAAAGCCTAAACATTCCTATTAAATCCCCCCAAAAATCAATATACACGCCTGAGACTTTCAAAGCAAATTCCCCAAAATTTAAAAGCAATTTCATCCTAAAATGTTTAATCCAATTCCCTAAAATATACAAATATTCCCCAAAATTCCATGAAAATCCCAGAGACAACCAGCCATCCAAACAATTTTCCTGGAATTTATGTGAAAATGTTTAGAAAATTTAAAATTTGATACTGAACTACCTTAAAAATGTGACAAAAAATCCTTAAATCCCATGAAAATACCTTGAACTATTGAAACAAAGCCCCCTTGATGTCACATTTTGTCACAACTTCCAGTGAGACTTAAAAAATATATTTAAAAAAAACCCTCAAAATTTTCACCAAGTTTTTCTCCATGTATCCAACAAATTCCTCATTATTTCCAAAGGAAATCTTTGAAATTTAAATTAAAATTCATGAATATTTTACTCCATAATCTCCCAACATTTAAAACAAATTACTAGACCATTAACTCAAAAAACAGAACAGCAAAGAAAGCCAGAATGTAATGTCCTCATATGTACATGCAGGATGGAAGACCTATTTTTAAAAAAGCAGTTGCTGACCTTGTGATGGTCTGATGTAAGTGTATATATAGTGGTGATGTAACCATAAACCAATCAGACACAGTGAGCCAAGTATTGAACGTTTTTCTCTTTCACAACTTGGTAAAGTTTTTGGTTATCACCACATCTACACCTTTTTTATTCCTGGGGCTTACATCCAGAGACTGATTTCATGAAACTGTCATTAGATTTGACATTACGCATGCAAAATATTGGATTTTTGCTGATATTTCCAAACTGATTTTTCAACAATGCCGATAAATACATATCTTTTGTTGTTGTAAAGACCCCAGGGTTTTACACAAACTATCATCTGCCAATGCCGATATCAGGCCAATAACACTGTGCATCCCTATCTGACTGTTATTATATGATATACAATGGTGTGCATTAGTTTAAGGCATGTAGGACGCTAAGAATTCATCACGTCAATGCACTTCTGTTGCTTGGCAGCCAAGGTCAAGCTCAACGGCATTTCTTTCCTCGAGACATTACCCCTGGTGATACATTCAGGGACCACTGACAGTTTTCAGGCCCTTGGGGCACCAGAGCACAACCAGGGGCTCATGGCAGTCCTACTATCTACCTGGCTGGTACCCCAGGTCATGCTTACTCACAACATCCACCCCTTACTCCACCCTAAAGGTGTGGACTTTGTTATTTTTTAAACAGAATATTTTACCATGCCCCTGGTAAAATGCAAGGACATCCAGACAAGGATTTGTTCTTAGTGTTTACAACTCTAAAGTTTTAAAAAGCTTAATAGATCGGCAGAAAAAAAAATGTGGACTGGAGTAATGTTCATGACCTGCCACACTTCCAATTGATGAACTGGGAAACTCCCAATACAAACCAACATGACACATGATACGGGCCCAAAATAAAGATAATACCAGATTACAGCTGTTCTGCAATAACTGAATAATGACATGCAAGAATAGATTAACTGAAGAATAAGATACAGGATCATTGTGTTTATTTCACATCTATTAGAGAGATCAGAAATGTTCAAGTGACTCTAAAAGCAGCTCAGCTTCAACTTCTATAATGACGGTTATCTTTCTCTGCGCCCCCTTTCTCTCCTTCTGATTTTTCCTCCATCTACTTCAACACCAACACAGCTTTGGCAGGTTGCTGTTCAGCATGGTTCTGTGTCTGTCCTGGTTGGTGCTACACCAATAAAGATTGATTGATTAACTGATTGATTTTTCCACAGCAGTTTGAAGTCATTCTCACCCCTTATAGCACCTAATCCCCTAACTTTAATTCACTGCTGTCCTAAATCACACCCCTGTCTTCTTCTATTTTTGTCTCACTGGCAACTTCTTCTATGGCCCATTAACTTCTGCTCACATTGATCCCATTCATGTCATAAGCACAGCCATGACGAGTCACGAAGCGGTGATGTGTGGTGGTTGACTTTGGTTGTTCTTTGAGCTGCACAGTGGTGCTCTCGTAAGCACTGCTGCCTCACAGGAAGGAAGCTCCTTGGTTGAACTCTCCTCAGGCAGGGCCTCTCTTTGTGGAGTTGTTTTCCTCATGTCTGTGCAGGTTCTCTCAGGGTGCTACATCCCCTGGACTTACAGACCTTACTGCATGCGCCTTTGGCTACTTAAAGAGTCTAATATTGCCTTTTGGCCTAAGTATGAGCATAGATATTTGTTTCAGGTCAGTCTTGTGGTTGACTGGCACCCAGCCTAGGGTATACCCGCCCCCTGAAAAACCCAGAATGGGCCTTTCTCACTTGCATTGGATCAGTATGATTGGTGTTAGCATCATGGCTTATGGTTACTCCATTTCTGGACTATTATGTCAAGCTGTAATTGGGTTCTGATGTGCAAACTATTTATTTATGTGATTTTTAACCCTGTTTTAATCATGATTTCTGCCCAATTTGCCACATTTTTTCCACATTTCACCTATTTTTGCCACTTGTAGCCATTTTTTGAACCCATTTTCACTCATTTTGCCCCTTGTTGACACTTTTTAGCCATTTTGCCACTTAATATGCATTTGTGCCCCCTTTTAACTGCTTTTCACCATCTTCAACCTATTTAGCCCCTTTTTCCCCTCTTAACCCATATTTGTTTCTTTCTCCCATTTTTGCCTCATGTAACCCATTTTCTACCACTTTCACCCATTGTGTTAATTTTTGCTTTATTTTTCAATATTTTATTATTTTCTCCCCCCGAAGTCATTTCAGTTTCTTCTACTTTGTTCTCTGGTATCCTGATTTTTGTGTGCATTATGGCTTTGCTATGAAGTCTGGCATTATCCTTCTGATAGTTTAGCTTAGTGTACCCATCTACATTGTTTGTATATTGTTGCTTTGATAAGAGTGGTTATTATTCAGGTCAAATATAAAATATAGTTATCACAGCTTAATTTTAGAATGGAACATGATTTTATTGACTTCTGTGGGCCCCAAAATTGGCTTGGCCCCAGAGAGCTCCACCCTTTATACCCCCTTATGAGTGGCTTTGTGTGTACCTGCTCCCATGCCTAAAGATGGCTGGAATTGTCCCTTGGCCCCCTCCCCTAAATGGAATTTAAAGTATATGTAATGGATGATGGATGTTCAGGGCACTTAATGGCTATGCAACGTCCAATAATGAAGCAAATATATTAAAAGCAAGCACCACATCATTAAACTACCAGAATCTGGAGTTTAATTGTGAATATTTGTACCTAAAACGAATAGAATGCTCCACTTTCACTTAGAATAAGTTTACCATATCTGTCCTCACTCTGCTCCTCATCTACTCACCAACATCCCTCCTACCTCTGTACTGCACATGAAGTTCATGAACTGAGTCATGATGTGTAGAAGTAAACAGCCCCTGGTCTGGTAGCATGAAGACACACTTGTAATAAAGCGAGCCTAAAATCTTCACCCCACGAGAGCTGCTTGTGAAAAGAAGTATTGAGGAGAAAGAAAAAGGAAGCGAGTGGGATGGAGAAAGAGTTAGAGCCACATGAGAGATGACGACAAGGTGCTTCTGAAAGCTTTGAGAAAGGTAAAAGAAAGAGCTAAAAGGCTTCAGGCGCACATAAGTGGACTTTTTCTCCCTCTCATTACCTCTTGTGCACTGTTGTGTGACTATCATTATCTGATGGTGAGTGCAAATTAGTCTATTTTGAGGGTTTTATGAAGTAAAAGCTCCTGCTACCATAGACTGCATGTGGTATCTGTTTACTGCAGTCATGACAAAGAAACATAGTCGTCCTTACCTGACCTAGCCACATGAGCTCCCCAGACAAGTACAATTTGACAGTCATAATGATGAGTGTTTTAGCTGTGATTAAAGAACATGAAAGTCCTGTTTTCTCTCTGTGTGGTTGTGATCAGATGCATCACTTTGTTCTTTTGTAGTACTTGTTTTGTACCAACAGACTCAGCAGGAGCTCAAAGGGCACAAGGTTGCCTTGAGCTACAGCAGTGCAGGCCAGCTAACCTGAAATAACAAAGTGGATAATGTTGTTAAGGTAAAACAACAACAACTAAAAAAGAAAAAAAAAAAAAAAAAAAACAGAGAAAATGCTTGCAGGATTTTGTCTTTTGTTTGAGAGTTACTCTGTGTTACAATGGAGCCTATTTGAATGCATTTTCAGGGGTACAAGCACAGTAAACAACAAAAGATGGGGATTTTCTTAAAGGGTAAACAGTTTTGGCTGCCCTGGAACTTCAAAGACATGTCCTTAGAACATGATGGACAGGATTTGCTTCTTTATGCCATCACCGTCAACCGCAGCATCATGCAGCCTATGCCACATTACAGATTGGATTACTGGCTATAATGTCATAACCATCCAAAGTAGATATGCTCCTTTGAAAAACACTGGTTCATCCTTATTTTAAGAAAAACCCTGTTATGTGCAATTGTAGGAAAAAGAACTGCATCACCCACAATCCTAGTGTCATAGTGACATATCTTATTTAAACTGCTCCAGCCTGACTATGCTTTGCTGTTCCTTCTGCAGGCTGCTCTTTGCATCCCTCCTCCACCCCAGCTTCTCTTTCATGCAACATATGACTTAATTGATATCATTTTGGTGTCATCGATGCCTGCTCTGCTCTGGGTTTATACTGCTGCTTATCGCCGTGCCTCAGGCTTTCCTTTTCGACACAGGAAAAGCAGGAACATGTGCTGTTCCTGTATGATGCTCTCCATGAAGGCTCATGGAAGCCATGGAAGTGCATTAAGAGCAAATTAATAACTGCTAATAAAGATAATATTTATAACAGCTGCTGTAAGTACAATACAACCAACTGTCTGAGAGTCAACAGCAAACATAGTCATAGTCTCTTCCTCTTTTGGTTTGCAGCTGTCTGTAGCATGGGCCTTGTTAGGATGGGCTGTTAAGCGGGGTTGATCCACCAGTCATTAGTCGCCTGAGCTGATAATACTACTTTTAATTGATTTTGTTATTATGTTGTTCCCATATGTGTTTGAGTAACCTCTGAAAGTGTGGCCATGTCTGCCAATTATATGCCAAACATCAGGTAGTTGCATACAGCCTAAGCTCTCTGGAGTGCCCCCTGGAGGTATCCTCCAGTATCACACATTGCATGTATAATTACATTAATGCCTCAGCCAGTAACATACAGGAACACAAGGTTAACCATCAGGTGTATCTCCAGTCTGAGATGCATACAGTATAACAAACAATATTTTTGGTGTAAAATATGAACAAGAATTTACAAATTAAACTGAACAAACACGAAGCTGTCACAGAGAGTCAAAGACAGCCTTGATTAAAAAATTACATGCACAAAACACCGTGATTGGACTGTGATTAAGACAAAAATGAAAGTAAAAGCTGGACTCCAGTAAATGCCATGCAGTGATTATGCTGTGTAATTATGCTCTTCTTCGGAGTAAACATAATCATGGTAAGTATATCACTGCTGTCAGGTGAAAGCCACAAATCTCGAAAATGTCAGCTTTTGTGCACCAAGCCTCAAAATCATCCTTGTTTTTTAAGCTGGATGACAGTGCAGTTTTGCTAATTTGTTGCAGGTTTTTGCAGCTTTGCACACCTGGGGGCCTGAAAAATTGTCTTAAATCTCAGAGGAGAATGTAATCACTGTGCTAATTTGAAAGCATATTTCAAGTTTGTTTGGTCACAGACTCCCTCCTCCCTGCTCTTCCTCTGTCTCAGTGAAAACGTTAACAACTTGTGGCGGCTAGTTAAGGTGAGACAACATGTCGACTGTGTGTGTGTGTGTATGTGTCTGCAGCTTGTCTGCTGAGTATATGTCTCAGTGTGCACCCCAGGGACAGAGATGTGTGGGTGTATGTGTGTGGGTTTAAGTGTGTGTGGGTTCTATTTTTAGGCTACCAGAATGCATCTTGGGAAAAGGTTTGAGTTCAGCCAAGCGGGCATGATTCTTCGAGTCAGTCTTCCCTCTTTTTCATCTTTCTTTTCCCTTCCTTTACTATCATCTCGCTCTTCATTTCCTATTTCCTCCTCTCATTCATCTTGTCATTCTCTCTTCTTCCTCTTCATTCTATTTCTACTCTGTTAAGTTTCTCCTATCTTCTGCCAAATCATCTACATAAAACATCATTTATGACTAGATTCTTTCTAGAAACGAACCCCAACAACTACTCAAAGTCAAGCAAAACAAAGTAACTAAATTCAAGTTTATTGGTCTATTTTTAACTATTAGCAAAGACTTTTAATGTGTGAATCACTTGAAATGGCTCCTAGCATTTATCTTCTCTTTGGTATTCTGTGGGCGCTCTCCAGCTTTCACTGCAACCCCTCCTCTCCTCTCTTCTTTCTCTGTGGGCCAGAAGAGTGCTTGGTATTCTAGGGATTGTCTGCTCTTCTTTCCTCTCCAGTCTACTCTCCTCCCTCCTCCTCTCCTTGCCTCTCTCCTCTCACTTCTCGCCGCACTTTCTCTGTTTCTCACTTCTGCTCCCTTCTTCCAGGTATTTGCATGCTCTCTTCCCCGTCCTCATTTCTCCTAAAAAAACATTTGTCTCCCTCATGTTACTGTCAGAGTCTGGGCACTGGTCTCTGGTTGGTATTCCGTGATGCAGACCACAAATGCACATCACACATAGCAATTTTCTGATCCATCTGTTCTAAGCACCATAAAATCGAGCTGCAGACCCACATACAAATAAGCCGAGCACACTTGCACAAACACAGAGTAACTTTGGTGACAGAGGCCAACGGGCAGAGCCTCAATCTTTGACCTCAAGACCTGAGATGATTGATCTGATCTCCACACAAGGGCTTAACAACAGCGAGCCATCTCCCTGGGTTTGAGAGAGATTGAATTTTGGAGAGGAGCGGGAACTGCTCTTTAAATGAACTCTTCCAGTGGAGAGCACAAACTTTGATTTTTTTAACATTAAGTTGGGAAAATATGTTCAAAAAATGGTGGAAAATGGTGAAAGTTACAAAAATACAAGAAAAAATAAAGTATAACCAATAATAATCATCAATATTTATAGACCTGGGGGCATTAAAAGCATTTTCCTATATAATAATAATAATATAAAATGTTATGCAGAGACCACAGATGGAGTTGTTTATTTTACATTTTATGCCTCAACAGGAAACACTTATCATGGAATCATGTAGAGGGCAGGGTATAAGAAGATAATTGGAAATGCAAAATGGAGCTATACTGGTTACTGCTGTTAAGATAAATTAGAGTAAAAGACAAGTCTGGGTTTGGCGGATGCCAGGAGAATGTTACCTGCCTGACTTTATCATGCAGGGTGTCAGCCAGGCCCCTTATCTCCAGTAAAGGGCAATCTTAATTCATTAGCACAGCAAGACATTGTGGACAACGCTATGCTTCCAACTTTGTGGCAACAGTTTGGGAACGGCCCTTGTCTATTCCAACATGACGTTTAGTGTGGAAGAACTTGTCCAGCCCACACAGAGCCCTGACCTCAACTTCATCAAGCACCTTTGGGAGGAACTGGAACAGAGATTGTGAGCCAGGCCTTCTTGTCCAACATCAGTCTGAGCTCAAAAATGCTCTACAGAATGACATCCATCCATCCATCCATTCAACTGCACATTAAAGTTCATGTATTGAAATATGATGTCATTACAGTCCCTAATGGTTTGATGGTCAAGTGCTGAAGACTTTTGTCCATATAGTGTATGATTTAGAAAGTGTGGGGTCTCATAGTTTTAGGTATATCATAGGTGCAGCAGTTACTCATTGCTGGTGTATGCTGCCCAAGATGGCCATCTAATCCGGTTTAGAGATGGACAAATGAGCTATAATGGCCCGATGTCAGAATTATGATGGTTTTGGACAAATTCAGTCACTGACAATGCCCAAAGTGTAGATTTCCTTGGAATTAGCAATTACATGCCAAGTCTGTTTTAAGCAAGGGATGCTACCAAGACAATCCTCGTAAGTTCATTTCTGAGGTGGAAAACACCACGATTTAATGTGACACCACACATATTTTAGAGGCACACAGAACACTGCAGACAAGGAGTATGTGCAATTTGCAAGTTAAAAAGGGCTTAAACAGAGTTCAGTTCACATATCCAAATGGATTAGATAACATTCATATTTCACCCTTTTTTAAAACTAATTCCACCATCACAACTTTATCATCTTCCACTTTTTCTGCTTCCTCCAACATACTTTTTAGTCATCATGAAGTCACATAACCTTGCAAAGCAGATGGATACACCCATTTCCTTATTTCTCATTGGCGAATCCATCTTGCGAAGCTCCCATCTAAACCGTTTGGGCCCGCTTAGAAAGTGACAGAACTATCAGTGACGAGGGGCAGTACTTTCAGGTGCAGCAGAGTCATGACATAAACAAGCAGCAGAAAGAGCTGGTGCAGTTATGGAGGAAGAGATTAGCGTGGATGCTGCTAAAGTGCCAGTTTTATCAGAACTTGACGACATTTCTTCATTAAAAGAAGAAAAAAGAACAGCAGTGAGTTGTTTTCTTTTCAAAAGAGTTCCTACATGTCTATAGTCACCATGTTTCATGTTATTCCTCGGTAGCTGCGCTCGTGCAGCTCGATAGCAGCTACGTTACGTGTTTTGTTGCTCTCATTGACCTGTAGAGATGTGATAGACAGAACGTTCATCCAATCACACTCCAAGTTTTTTTCAAATCCTCTGCCTTTTCTCAAACGTTTCCTATTGAAGCCTTCCCAGATGGATGTGTGAAACATATTCATCTGAAGGTCAGGTTAGAAATCACAAGGGTTACCCTAAATTTAGGCCATGAACCACATAATATTAAAATTTTTTGATGTTCCAAACAGATTGATTCTGTGGGGTGAAGGCTAAAAGGCAAGTGCTCAGCTGTAGATTTTAGAGAAAAAGTTCAACAAAATAAGCATTTGAATCGCGCTGAAGGTGACAGGCTGTCTGCTAGATCTACAGATTTACAGCCTGGCTGCCTGGACCTTCCAATGAACAGTATGGGAAACACAGTTTTGATCTTCTGTTAAATTACCACAAATATAACTTTTTAAATTAAGGATCCCAAAAATTTCTCTATGGTATCTAGATTTTCAACTCAAATTAACATTTTTGGGTTCCTGCAAGGTTGGCATGGCGTTATAACTACTGCAATCTCATTTACAGCCTTCACAAAGTGTAAATGAGCCCTCTGTTTGTACTATATTTCACCTGTGCTGCTCTTTCATCAGTCTGTAGAAAGTTGGAGTTAAAGTTGTAAAAGCACTAATGAAATGTCATGTATTCATATAGAGGAGAACACAGCTCTGCATTGAAATGTTGTATCAATGTCTCTCACTGCACAGAGCAAGGCCATCAAATTAAATGAGGCTGTGCATTCAGACCATTTACAGCTATGCATTTAGCTACAGGGTTCACTGTTTTGCTGTGAAGAACTAGCTAAACTAATTTTGTCTACAAGTAAGTCCTTTGTTTCTGTTCCTCTATGCAACCACAACAGCAACAAAAAATGTCTCCTGTGTAGCTGAACATCCTCCTTCCACTATGCTCTGCAAATGTGAGGCATCTGGTCTTCCCAACACAACGGATCCCAGCTAAAGACCACTATTTCATGAACACCAACACTCTTAATAGCATTGATGCAATAAATGAGGTAAAGATAGTCAGACTGACCATGATGACATCAAAGATGTTGTTGATGTGGCTGAGAACATTCATAATTCTGATATCAAGAAGCAGCTGTTGATGTGGTTATTGAGGGTAATAAGAAAGTATGACATAAAAATAGAAATATCTATTTCTCTACACTCTCTCATTGCTTCTATGCACTTCCTGTCAGTATCTATGTACAATCAGACTTTGAGCTGTTTGTTTGCACTTGCTGACGTTATTTCTAGATCCATACTTGGGTTGCACTCACTCTCAGATCTAGCTTGCATTGGAATAAAAACATTTGCTCTATGACATTGTACAATTGTGCATATTTTTCCACAACAACCATTTTTCAGTTGTTTTATGGTTGTGTTATTTCACTGGTTGGTCACTTCTCTGCAGTGTTTAAAGATCCCAGTAAACAGGACTGGAGCAACTGAAAGGAGTTCATGTGAGGAATCTGAGAATTTGAGAATCTCAGCAGCAGTCAGGGAGTGGTGCCTTGTATTGAAGAGAAAATTTACTCTGGGAATTCTAGACCTAAGGTGTGAAGAAGTTGATTCATGCTTCAGCATACAGTCATGGATGAAAGTATTGGCACCCCTGGAATTTTTCCAGAAAATACACAATTTCTTTCAGAAATTGTTGCAATTATATATGTTTTTGGTATACACACGTTTGTTTCCTTTATGTGCATTGGAGCAACACAAAAATATGAAGAAAAAAGGCAAAATTGACATACTTTTACACAAAACTTAAAAAAATGGGTCGGGCAAAATTATCGGCACCCTCAACTTAAAATTTGGTTGCACACCCTTGGAAAAAATAACTGAAACCAATGGCTTCCTATAACCATCAACAAGCTTCTTACACCACTCAACTGGAATTTTGGACCACTCTTCTTTTGCACACTGCTCCAGGTCTCTCAGATTTGAAGGGTGCTTCTTGCAACAGCAGTTTAAAGATCTCTTCATAGGTGTTCAATGGTATTTAGATCTAGACTCATTGCTGGCCACTTCAGAACTCTCCAGTTCTTTGTCTCCAACCATTTCTTGGTGCTTTTTGAGGTATGTTTGGGGTCATTGTCCTGCTGGAACACCCATGACCTCTGACGCAAACCTAGCTTTCTGACACTAGGCCCTACATTGCAGCCCAAAATTTTTTGATAGTCTAGATTTCATGATTCCTTGCACACAGTCAAGGCACCCAGTGCCAGAGGCAGCAAAACAACCCCAAAACATCCTTGAACCTCCACCATGTTTGACTGTAGGTACTGTGTTCTTTTCTTTGTAGGCCTCATTCCATTTTCTGTAAACTGTAGAATGACGTGCTTTTCCAAAAAGCTCTACCTTAGTCTCATCTGTCCACAAAATGTTCTCCCAGAAGGACTGAGGCTCACTCAGGTGCATTGTTGCAAACTCCAGTCTGGCTTTTTATGTCTCTTTGTCAGCAGTGGGGTTCTCCTCGGTCTCCTGCCATAGCGCTTCATCTCATTCAGATGACGACGCATGGTCCGAGCTGACACTTTTGCACCCTGAGTCTGCAGGACAGCCTGAATTTGTGTGGAAATTGACTGAGGATGTTTATTCACCATTCCAACTATCCTGCGTTGCATTCTTTTGTCAATTTTTCTCTTCCGTCCATGTCCAGGGATATTAGCCACAGTTCCATGGGTTATAAACTTCTTGATTATATTACACACAGTGGACAAAGGGATTTCAAGATCTCTGGAGATGGTCTTGTAACCTTGAGATTGTTCGCATTTTTCCACAATTTTGCTTCTTAAGTCCTCAGACGATTCTTGGCTCTTCTTTCTCTTCTCCATGCTTGGTGTGACACACACAGGCACACAATACAAAGGTTGAGTCAACTTTTATACATTCTAACTGGCTTCAGGTGTGATTTCTAGATTGCCAGCACCTGTTACTGCCACAGGTGAGTTTAAATGAGCATCACATGCTTGAAATAAAATGATTTACACACGGTTTTAAAAGGGTGCCAATAATGTTGTCCGGCCCATGTTTTGAGTTTTGTGTAAAATTGTGTCAATTTTGTCTTTTTTCTTTGGATTTTTTGTGTTGTTCTAATGCACATAAAGGCAATAAACAAAAGCATTTGTAATTGCAACAATTTTTGGGAGAAATTGTGTATTTTCTGGAAAAATTCCAGAGGTGCCAATACTTTCGTCCATGACTGTAAGTTGTTGATTTTTTTCTGATCAGACATAACCTTGGTATCATGTATTCTCATGTGTTTTGCTTGATGATGATACTGATGCTCAGTTTTTGTCTTTAGCACTTTAAATACTCTTTGTATAAAAAGAGCTCTACAAATTAACCTGCCTCATCATTTACAAATATGCATATGGACATCTGTATTGACTACCATAGTCTGCCACAGGCACCTATTCAGTGTGCTGTTACTACATGTTGAATTATTATTAATGTTATTATTATTACGTTTAAAACGAATATAAGGCCCAACATAAAATAGTTGGGTAACAAGTTTTAAAGCTTTTTAAGTTGAGGGGCCCAACTTAATATTTCATGTTGACATCTATTTGACATAATGTGCTCATAGCTGAAAATGTTGAGTTGGTAGATGTTTTTTTTTTTTTTTTTTTTTTTTTTTTTCCAATCTAGATATTTATTTCAGTTGACTCAACTAAAATAGTTGCACCAACTTTTTAAGATGAGCCGCCAGCAAAACGTTGGACCAACTTAAATGTTCATGTTCAATTTATATACTACAAGTCAAGAAACTCAATATAATGGGTTGTATAGACTACAGGGCTGTCATACATCAAAATTTTGAATCCCGATTAATCTCAGAGTTTCTGTAGTTAATCATGTGATTAATCATACTCTTCATATTGCACTATTTATATTCCACTGTTTTGCAGTTAAAGATCTTTTTGTGCTATTTTTGATTTGTCCACTTCAATAAACTAAGGGTGACTGACTTCCTGTTTAGATACAGACCTGCTTTTATTTAGATGGAAGATTATTACATAAACTTCACCAAAGGAGAAGTAACTTGTATTGGATTGAAAAGGAAACAAGTGAACAGTCAAAAGGTAAATCTTTGATAACACAATGTACAGATGACTTCTGACTTGTCCAATGAGCTGTCTTTGATTTTTTAAACTGAACTGAGACATTAAGGAGCAGTGGTGGACTGACTGTATGTCACAGTGGCTGCAGAGAGACACAAAAATATGTTAAAGGGGCCAATTAAGCATGTGATTGTGATTTTTTTTTTCTAAATGAGTGCACTAATTGTGGATCATAGTTGATTGCAATAAATGTGATTAATGTTGACAGCCCTAATCGACTAGTTGTTATAAAAAGTGTAGCAAATACATCGGAATATCTTCACTTGACATGAATCCAGTTGTATTTTTGTACTCTGTAAGTTCAACGGTACCTTGTCATACAGCCCCCTTTCACATGAATATGACATAGAATGACCTGGCCTTGGTCCTCCATAAGCAAATATGCTAATATTTAAATAATGCTATTACTGTTTGTCTTCTGTATTTAAGTTTTACGGGCATGTTTTTTCTTTACTTTTTACTTTTGTAAAATATTTCTGATTACTTTTCCCTTTATTGTGAGTTGTTGTGATAATCAAATGATCTTATCTTATCTTATCAATGTTATAAATAAAGGTAATGTTTAGGGTTAGGGTTAGGGTTAGGGTAAGGCTGTTTCACTCTGGGTGCATTAAGGCCACGTCACAGCTGCATCGTGGCTTTATTTTCATATCAGTGTTCAAGTAAACAAGTCCGGGTTTTCAGTCTGCCTGCATGAACATCGCGTCACACACCAAGAAAGTAAAAGAATACAAAGCTTTTCTTAATTTCCCTCTTTCGTCAAAACAGACCCAGAAAGAATACACAGAGGACAATATTTTCAGTAAATACAAGATTTAAAGTTTTAGTAAAATTATTAATCTCAACTATGTAAAGTCTGTGTTCAATGCTTTAATGGACTTGCTCCTCAGCCTGTCTGCATAAGGAGTCTACAGAGCTGCAGCAGATCTACCAGAGTAGCTTCAAATGGAAACTATGTAATTTCATTCTGCAAAACATCATTCACTCAGACTGTTTTTCCTGTAAAAGGAGTCAAATCCTGGATCATCTCTGCATGATCACCTGAAACTTATTACAAACCTCACCACTTTTAAGAGAGCTACTAAATCCTGGTTAATTCAGCAACAGGGCTGCGCTCATGTTGGGTTTTCTGTAACACTCACTGTTTAATGTGTTTTTACTGTCTTATGTTGTGACCAGTTCACCTTTTCCTTTTTTTTTTACCAACTATTTTAACTTTAATTCTCAAAAAAGACCTTACAGGGATGGATGTTGCAAATTAGCCTTTGCTATAAACACTATGATACTTGCATGGGCTGTTCTCACTCTTTTTCCCAGCTCAGTTGTACAGTGCTTTAAGTCACTCGAAGGGAGATTTATTGAGGTAAAACTTCTGAAGAAATGCAGGGCTATAACAGCAGTGCTATCACAGCTGCACAGAGCATAATATGTACCCAGTCTGGTGTAAGGGTAAAGCTATAATAATGCTTTATCACAGCTGTACCGATGCATCAGTCAAGCATTTGTGTCTATGGATGGTAAAAGGTTTTTACACGACGATGACTAAAGCTTTACTAATGCATAAACGACAAATTAATAATGCTTACACATGTCAGATTAAGTTGAAACTAATTTACTTATGCTACATTAATGCTTAAATTTCTGAATTAATTATCAAGTGTTCCCACTCAGGATGCTCACAGTTGGACCGTTAGATGGTTAAATTCATGTATCAGAATAGCTGGTGCAAGATTTATGAGTCAGCTTAATTAATAACCCATCCTTTTGAAAAAACACAGGCCTGAAATCTTGGTCAAATGCTCTTTTAAAACTGTAATGAAGCCTCCAGCCACTAGAAGCCACTGTAGCTTCAGTTAATGGCAATGGATTGACATTTTTTTAAAAAAGGAAATGGAAAAAAATTGATATGTAGACTGTTGAGGGTCGTACTCACGTATATCTACTCAATCGAAGTGAAAAGAGGCCATGTATCAAAGGACAATATTAAAGGTCACATATCGTGCCAACTACAATTTTTCAGGCTTTTCTGGAAATTTGTGCTCCTGGCCTGTCCACAATCCCCCCAAAATCAGCAGAACCCCCCCCTTTCAGAAAATGTGTGCTGAAACAAGCCGTTCTCAGATGTTCATGTGGGGAGTTAGCACCGCCCCCACGCTCGGTTGGCCCTCCCTGCTAGGAAAAAAGTTCCACCCTCCTCAGCTGGCAGCTGAGAGGAGGATCAGGAGAGCCACATCCATTGAGCAACATCCATTTCCTGAGAGAGGCTCATTATCATTTAAAGCCACAGACAAAGAAACAGCTCGTTCTGAGCAGAGCTGAAACAGAGGTTTTTTTTTTTAGACATTCTTAAATCCAATAATGGAGTGCTTTTTCAGCAACAAACTTCACAGGAATGTTTTGGGGACCTCTGAGACTGATATACACTTGTCTTAAGGGGTAAAACATGTGACCTTTAACCTACGAAGAGTAATGACTCACTCTACACAGCATATCAGGCTCACACAATACCCGCTGACATGACCCCGTTGAAACTGAAGTATTTTATCCTCATTGAAATAGTTGGTTAAATGCAATTTAAATGTGGGTTTAGCTGAGAGGGGAAACAGATGCCTCGAACTAACTTATTCCCCAAAATACTGTCTGTGGTACATGTCTGCATGTCTGCTCTGTGAATTATGCATATTAAGATACTTTATTGTTTTGATGTTTGAAAAAATTGCATAGAGGGATTTGCTGCAAAGAAAAGTTAGTGTTAGGTGGTGTGTAAAAGTTTAAATTGTAAAAGTTAGGTGGAAGTATTCGCTGTGATCCAGCTAATCGTTGGAACTTCTGATTTCCACATTCGATGTGGAACAAAATAGCAGGAGCTCTATTTTTTTGATGGGCATTGAAAATCTAATAACACTTAAATTATCCTTTTTATACTTGCTTTTGGAGTGAAATGAAAATTGCCTTTGATTACTATTCATCTGTGACACCATTTTGAATGTGAAATTATAAGACATAATACAGGTAAAGAGATGATTTGTTAAAAATGGCATGTTCAAGCTATTAGAGCAAGTTTGGATATTCACCTGGACCATGCTGGAAGCAACGACTAGAATGTAATATTCATAAGCTGCCTGTTTACCTAGGATGTCAGTGATGTGTTAAAGATTGTAGGTGTTAGACAGAGGCAGAGTTAGAGACTCAGACAGTGAAAGCTTGTCAGAGTCAGAGAGTGGAGCTTAAATGACAGTAAGCATGCACTGTCTGTCTGGAAAATGTTCACACAGATTTTATAAGCTCTTCTTATCATCAGAGAGAGAAACACAGAGGATAATATGGGGACATAGATAGGAAAATGCTTCAGCAATCTTTTATCTCTATCCCCACCAAAAAAATCCCATCAGGCTATTACATTGCTATTTAACTACAGTGGACTGTGACTGCTGGGACATTAGAAGGGGTAAGGGAAAAGTGAACTTGTGGGGTCCCATGTCACATCATTAAATTAAACTTACACTTTTAGAATCTCAAGACAGCACTGTTACAGATCTGAATGAAAATGTTCAGTTGAAACATGCATCATAAAAAACAACTTTAGATGTTAAACATGATTTAGACTTTCTGTCAAAGTGGCAAACCTAGCTTACCATATAAGACACAATACATATTTAGATGAATGTGTGTGTAGTCTTCGTGTGTGACTTTGAAAGCACTTTTTCTGGAGGAAAATTGAGCAGAAAAATCAATACCACTACAGAAACTGTAGCCTCTCATAATCTTTGCCATGAATCATCAACCTAAGTGTTTAACAACAGGAGTGCCACCCCACCTGTCTGAATGAGATGCCTCCAAAAATTAAGACTTTATGTGGAGTTTCAGCAGTGGCAGAATGAGGCCGATTGTTTCCAGAGCTTTCCAAGTTAAGTCAGAGAAACTCCATAAATGACCAGACATGAATGTATCACACAAAATCTTTAAAAACTTTAAACAAACAAATGGAATATAAATAAAGATGAAACATCATCTTTTAGGCTTTCTGAAGTTGTAAACCATTATTGAATCTAAAAAATACATCAAACATGAAAAAAAAGTTTAGACTGAAAGATTTAAAGTGTTTTACTTTGGAGCGATGGCATAAAAAGACAATCATTTGTGTCTTAATTATGGAGCACTTGTATAGGCTTCCATTCTTCCATCAATGTAAAAGAAAATGATTGTATCAAAGCCTTCTTTGCAATCTGAATCCATTATTTTTTCAAGAGTTATCCATTAAAGATGGAAGAATTCACAGCCCTTTTTTCTCAATTAGAGGACATTGTTGAACAATGTAAAAGCAGATAATGCAGTGCTGACAGGATTTAAAGGATGGTAAGAGCATTTACAGAGATGAGATCAACCACCTTTACAACTAGTGCTCATTGAAATAAGAAAAGTAAAGATGATCATTTATTCAAGGAGGATTTATTCTCTGTTCCCTTTTATCATGACTGATGTAGCAAGTGAAATCATTCAGTTGCTATAGCGTTTTTATTAATGGCAAAGAGAAAAAGCATTCACCCCCTTGGATGATGGTAAAACATAATTTGGCTTTAAAAAAAAATCACAAAAGTTTCAATGAAAAAGCAATGTAAAATAAGAGACTGCATAAATATTCAACCCCTTTAAAGTGACTGGTCTAATTCAACAGAGGTCCAGCCAACTGGTGCTAGTAGTGTCACAATCAGTGAAATGGAGATCACCTGAGTGCAGAAAATGTGTCTCAAGTGATTGCAGATTAATGACTTCTGTGGTTGGAAGGTCCAGTCACTGGTTATTCAGTATTCCTGGCTACCATTACACCATGAGGACAAAAGAACACCCCGCGAAACTCAGGGAAAAGGTTATTGAAAAGTATAAGGGGATGGATACAAAAAAATGTGCCCAAGTCACTGACCATCCCCTGGAGTTGAGTTTAATCCATCATCAAGAAATCAAAGACGTACAGCAAATGTGTAAATCTGACTAACTCAAGCCACCCTCACAAACTGAGTGATCGTGCAAGAAGGAGACTAGTGAGAGAGACCACCAAGACAACTGTGACTACTCTGAAGGAGTTATAAGCTTCAGCAGCTGAGATAGGAGAGACTGCATACAACTGGTGCTCAGCTTCTTCATTAGTCAAAGCTTTATGGGAGAGTGGCAAAGAGAAAACTACTGTTGAAGAAAACTCATTCAATTTCAACAAGACTCCAGCAAAAGGCATGTGGGAGACTCCATGGTCAAGTGGAAGTTCTTTTGTCTGATGAGATCAAAAACACTCCACATCACCACAAGCACACCATCCCTACTGTGAAACACAGTAGGTGTGGGGATGCTTCTCAGCAGTTGTGCCTTGAAGGCTTGTGAAAGTAGAGGGTAAAATGAATGTGGCAAAATATAAGAAAATCCATAGAGGACAATCTCATTTTAAAGACACCAAGGTAAATGTTCTGGAGTGGCTGAGTCAAAGCCCAAACCTCAATCCAATAAAGAATTTGTGGCTGGACTTGCAAAGGGCTGTTCAGGCCTTGTCCCCATGCAACATAACAAAGCTTGAGCAGTTTTGCAAAGAAGAATGGAGTAAAATGGCAGTGTCAAGATTCACAAGCCCGATAGAGACCCATCCACACAAAATCAGTCCTGTGATTGCAGCCAAAGGTGTGTCTGCTAAATATTGACCTAAAAGGGGTGAATATCTCTGCAGTCACTTACTTTACATGTTTTATTTAATTGACATTACTTTGAAGAAATCTGTGTTTTGTAATGTTTTGTCAAATTTAAACTGGTCATCATTGATTTATTAAATTAATGAAAGGGTAAAAATAAAACAAAGGGGGTGAACACTTTTACAGGCATTTAGCATATCTGGATACTCAGATGTACATATATGAAGGATGTGGGGTTTTTCATTTTGCATGCTCTTGAAATGCCCAATTTCATGTTGCATGTTACAAGTATCATTGCACTTGCAACATGGAAAATTAGAGGCTGTTTTAGCACACAAGTTTACGTTAAATCCTCCAAAGTGAAGCATTTCAGGGAGACTAATTCCGAGGCAAAGATGATTATTAGACAGTTGTGCTGAACTCAGGCCAGTTTTTTTCCAGAGTGAGTTTTCTGCAGAGGAAACTACATGGGTTATGAGTCTGCAGAGCTGTCTGAGGTGTGAATGCTGATGTGCACATTTTTGGCAGAAGTTATTCAACATGCACGGCCAACCTAACTCCGAATACAGTATTCCCTATATATTTTTAGCTGCATGGAGACACGTCCAGCTGCCAGCCAAACAAGACTGTGGAAGGGCAAAACCGTTCCCCAGTGTGAGAATGAGAATATATCCCCCCTTCTGTCTTTAGTTACTGTACTGGGAGTCCAGTTTGCCCAAACAGAGCTAGAGCTACACATAAAGAGTGCGAAGTTCAAACCACTTAGATGTCATATTGACTTTACTACATGGTGGGGAGTTGATTACACACTCACAACACTTACTTCTAAGTTTGTGTGTGTGTGCCTCTGACAACTCTCTTTGACGGTGTTGGTATCACTGTTGAGGATGGACACACACAAGCACAGTACACACCCAGCAGGATAGTTGACATTGCTGCTTGGATCGATGTCGCTGACTACTGCTGGCGTCAGGAACAACAGCGTTATATGACACACTCCCACAGCGAGAGCGTCCTGTGGTGTTCCAGTCAATATGGGTTAATGGTGTAACGGACTACTTCTTCCTTTGCTCTTCACAGCCGCTCACTTTCATTTACACAAGACACAGACATGCATTAATACTTAAATATGTAGCAGCAACTCACTGTGCAAGTTAAAAAAAATCCACTAAAGCTCCTCCTAGATTTAATGATTCTCTGTGTTTGGGCTAAGAAGCTACCCTGCTAAATCTATCGGCTTTGACTAAACTCACTAACCTATTATTCTCAAAGAAGGGCACACAGGGGCTGATAGGAGCAGGGGGATAACAGGTCGATACAAACTAAAAAAGGCTATGCATTGGTAACAGAGAAATGCAGCAAATGTCATTCCTATGAGCATAATCATTGATATCCTGCTGGTAAAACCTCCGCTTTCAGACAGGGAGGAAATGCCATTTTCTATGTGTTATGTATCACTCGAATCGGGTGTTTGCAGCATCATTTCCCCACAGATATGAAGGGATTTGTTTGGTTACATATTTGCAAATCTACCCTGCATGTAATCAACACCTGAATTGAGAATCTGGGCTACATAACAGTCTTTTTATGTGTGCCAAGGCATGTAATTCCAAACATATGTGTGCAGGCATGCTCCACTTTAAGGCATCTTCTTATATACATCAAAGCATTTTCATAACCATCACATTATGTTTACAGCAAGCCCATTAATTGCAGTCATGTCAACGATTTCCACTTCAAACAGCTAATATTTTACATGTATACAACCCATTTCATCAGTGTACACGCGGCCCATTTCCTCAATGAGCTAATCAAAAGGAAATCCAAATGAATTTATTTTCCTTTTGGAATGACTGAGACTTGTTTACCCTCTAACTTTCACTCAGATAAATGGAGTCTGTGTAGCTGTTGCCAAATCTACAAGCTCAATAATTCTCTGACCTAATGAAAGCGGTTATTATTGCGAATCTATGAAAGCTTAACAAAGAGCACACAGGCGTTTTTCCTTCATCAGCAGCTACTGAGCATTCAGAGGGAACATATGCTGATCATTACTGTTGATTAAACGATCTACATGGATCCCAAAGGATAACGACAAGTGTGATGTGTGATAACAAGTGAAAGCAACAACAAGTCAATGCACATTCCATATGAAAGTCGTCTTTGCTTCAAGCTTCTAAAGCTGGGAATCAAAAGGTAGGAAGATGTCTAACATTAAACATTTTCTCTAGACTGATGCACAGAAACAGCTTGAGCCACATTCACTGCTGATCTCTGAACCTTGATGGCTAAACGCCCTGAAGCCTTCTGTTGATCAGTCTATATTTAGCAAGCTGGCCAACTGGATTTAATTTGGAGGCTAATATGCTGCATGAGTGACATTTAAAGAGGGAACCTGTAACAGCCAAGATTTAAGCACAAAATCTACAGAAAGTACAGCATGTGATGATAAAAAATAGCAATGCTGATTATGAGATAGTTGTGATTAAAGACACTTATGTAAATATTACTGGGCAATCCACACAGAAACATTTTGCCATTTAATCCTTCATCCTTTATCAAACAGATGCTATTTCATTTCATCAATTCTAAAAATCCAAGCAGATTCCTAGCCAATGCACAATTGAGACCCCCTGGGTTTTGTTTTTTTCTGAAAGTTTATTGTTTTATTTTCCTGCTGTACTAATGAGGGAATGTCTCCACAGGAAGTCCTTTCAGTCACGCAAAAAACTCCTGCTTGTTGTGTATCTGTATCTCTGATGACTAATCAAGCAGGACTGTTTCACTATGACATTTTCTAGTATAGTATTCACAACTAACTAATGCAGTAAAGCAATTATGAAATAATCTTTTAGTTCACAAGATGTTTAAATCGATTGTGACTGTTTCTATCAATAATGTGATAAGCCCTACTTTAAAGAAATACATAGTGCATTCTCGACCATACCAAGTGCCAAATCACAAACCATTTAAACCCACACATTCCAACACAAACATACACTTTTATCTACTTTCTACATAGACTGACTTTTCCAAATTCAAATCATAATCTCTTTTTGTGCCATCAAAAAGTTAATATGATGACCACTAACAGTCACTGAAATAATCTGATGACCACTCAACAGTCACTAAGTTAATCTGATGACCACTCAACAGTCACTGAGTTAATTTGATGACCACTCAACAGTCACTGAGATACTCTGATGACCATTCAACAGTCACTGAGTTAATTTGATGACCACTCAACAGTCACTGAGATACTCTGATGACCATTCAACAGTCACTGAGATACTCTGATGACCACTAACAGTCACTAAATTAATCTGATGACCACTCAACAGTCACTGAGTTAATTTGATGACCACTCAGCAGTCACTGAGATACTCTGATGACCACTCAACAGTCACTGGGTTAATCTGATGACCACTCCACAGTCACTGAGTTAATCTGATGACCACTCAACAGTCACAAAGTTAATTTGATGACCACCAACAGTCACAGAGTTTATCTGATGACTACCCAATAGTCACTGAGTTAATCTGATGACCACTAACAATCACAGAGTTAATATGATGACCACTCAACAGTCACAGTGTTAATCTGATGACCACTAACAGTCACTGAGATACTCTGATGACCACTCAACAGTCACTGAGATACTCTGAAGACCACTAACAGTCACTGAGATACTCTGATGACCACTCAACAGTCACTGAGTTAATCTAATGACCACTCAACAGTCACTGAGATACTCTGATGACCACTAACAGTCACTGAGATACTCTGTTGACCACTCAACAGTCACTGACTTAATCTGATGACCACTAACAGTCACAGTTACCAGGACTGTTCTTGCTGCAAGGCAACAGCACTTACCCCTGCGCTGCCGTGCAGCCCAATTTTGATCGATGAGTGTTGATATTCATTTTGGTATTTGATTTCATTATTGAACAATAACATTGTTAACCATTGATTTGCATTATTTTATGTAAAAGAAAAATTTTACCAAACAGTTGGGTCAGCAGAGTAAGCCTTGCAGGCCCAGACAGACCTTCACTGTTAAAAAGTCCACCCCTCAATTTGTGCCAGTTAGTTATTCCCAAAGTGGGGTTGCGGCCCCAAATGGGAGCTAGGCGAAGCCAAATAAAAACTGAATACGCTGTTATGCATACCTAGCAACAATGGATCTACACCAGACATCAAAACTACTAAAAGAAAGAGAAAAATATATGAGTCACATCACGCCCTCGACTTCTCCAGTGCAATAGTGGGTATTAGAGAGAGAGAGACAAATTTCTTCTTTTTGCCACATCCTACCTGTGTTAAACAGACTGTCTTCATATAGCCATATATGTGCTTGTGTTGATGTGTAAGGTGAGCATTGGGAAGGGGGCTCAGCAGAGAATAGCCAGGGAACTACAGCATTAGGTGGACATACCTGAGCCCACCTCTGTGTCAGTGTGTGTTTTTGATTCTCCTGTGTGAACACCCCTCATAGGAGAAATCAGGACAGAACAGAGTTCAAAAGAGCCCACCCACTTTTTTTGCAATGGCTGTTCTGGAAGAGAATCCACCACTCAAATCCCCCATAGACTTTTTTTGTAAAATCCTTATTACAACGCTTTTAATGCATGAGCCAAACTAACCAGCAACCTGAGAATTATGACTATAAAACATTTGATTCAGTGCAAAACAGCATTCAAAACACTGAGAAAATGTACAAGACTGTACAGCTTTCTTCACAAGGAGGAAGGAACTACATATCCCACAGTCCATTGCAACTCAGTTTTTCAATGTTAGTGACAGCTTATCAATTTTTCGTACTATATATGTACCTTTTTCTGCACTTATCTTTATAGTAGTGATTATATTTGAAATTATAATGTTGCAATATGTTGTAGTTTGAGCATGTATTGCTTCAAACCGTGGCTGCATGTACTGACTTCGTTCACAAGGGACCCTAACAATCAGAATATTGCTGTGACACTCAAGGATTGTGAGTCATGTAGTATTTTTGTCAGAGATTGCAAGTAAATTTTACTTTCCTTAAAAAAAGAGGTTGATATTTTCTAAAGGAGAGATGAGGCATCGTTTCACACTCAGGTAGCTCATGGTAAGTCTTGCTTGGATACCTCAGATAATATGGCTAATAATAAAATCCACCATGGATGGGATGAATGGGATTTTTGCCTCTGAAACCACATTGTTAGCCCTATAACTGAGCAATCATGGCTGATGTTTTTTTTTCACCAATAAATATCAAAAATTAAATAAAATATCACAAAAATGTTGCATACAGTTCTAATGATGACTGTAGAGTGTGATTATTTCTGTTATTTTTTCTGATTAATTAATCCATAAATTGTGGCAGCCTTATCCCTAACATATTTAGATTATTCAGGATTGTAATGGAGTAGGGATTAAGGAATCAAATATTTCAATAAGCTGGTTTTCTTCCTATAGACCCCCTGACTGCTACAGCTTTAAAGGATTTTGTTCCCCCGGGGCTGGTGAGAGAGTTTGACCTGTCGCTGTCCTCTCAGCTCATCAGGAGCTGCTGCTGACAGGACAGCTGCTTCTGAGGACAGTGATGGACAAGCCGAGTCTGGAGTCTGCGTTGAAAGAACAGATGGATGCTTACACATCACATCTCGCCTCTGATGTGAATTTTCAGAAAAATGCCTGGGATGCTTGGTGAATTATGTAGTATGAAACCAAGCAACCAGCTCAAAAGCAAACCAAACAGCCATCTTCTTTACAGAAAATATTCATGTGCTGAGTGAATAAGCAAGAATAAGAAACAGAGAAGAAATTAATATGATATGAAATTATTGATGTCAGTGTAAGAAGTTGCTGATTTAAAAAATTAATCCATCTAAACAATTTAGTATTTTCTTAAGACTCCACTATCAAATCTGAAATGTTATGCCTGAAAGTCTCCAAATGTTGCCCCAAATGATGTCACATCTCACAATGACAGTCATGCAATTTTCTGCAATGGTTATTTGCACTCCTCTGAGGTTTGGTAAGGCGAATCTCTGAGAAATAAAGGCACCACTAAGAAAACTATCCAGCCAGAGGCGTTGAGAATAAAGCTCTAGATGAATAAATCTTTCTTATGTGTAACATCATGCCGAAGCACCCAGAGTCCCAGAGCAGGAGGCTGCGATCTTTCTGCATCTGGTCCAATGGTTGGTGGCTACAGGGCTCTTGCCACAGTCTGTGCAAAGCCCCTGCACCGAGTCAGCAAGATTTGGAAGCTTCTGGAAGTGTTCCTAATGGATTCTTCACCAGTCTACACAGCCGAGGGAGAGAGAGCGCAAGAGAGAGGATCGACAGAGGCAGTGGGAGAGAGAAAGGGAGAGAGAAAGACATTGTGCAAATGCCAGCACCAAAGGGGATGAACTTCCTGCCATTTTCCAGATACATACACATGCAGGAGCGGACTCTCACACAGGACATGTTGTAATGCAGTGGTGCCAGTAAAAGCTTTACAAGGTAACATGCTGAATATTGCCTTAGTGACAAGAGTTGATAAAAACAAATTATGTGTGACCTATAACCCATGCACGCTAACATCTAGTGTTGGGGGTCCATTATAGTCCTCACTATTCTATTTTGTTGTAATAAGTAAAAGTTGCTCCAACAATTTTGTTTGCAATTAATACAACTCTGCAGAAGAGGCAACAGAAGCTAAACCTACATACGTATATGTCATTGTATATTTGTAACTTTCTGATTATTGTTTTCATTCAAACAGCTATGTCTAAAACTGTATGACTTTGAGGCTGCAGATTATGGGCCATTAACGGGGCTGCAGAATAACCGCAGCGTTAACACATAAAGGCAGATGCACAATCGGCTGTGATCAGGACACTAAAACAAACATGCGTGACAAGTTGCAAAAGACACACAAGAGTACAGATAAGTGTTGCTTTTTCAGTGTGTAATGAAGTTATATAACATTTTAATCAATATTTTAATAGCAGTGATGCAACAATGAGGGTATACTAGTCCATGATTTTACTTGTGAGAGAAGAAGGATCCAAAGAGCAAACTTACTTGTTTAGAGAATGAGCCACATTGCCTGTTTGT
This sequence comes from Cheilinus undulatus, assembly GCF_018320785.1. Classification (NCBI taxonomy): domain Eukaryota; kingdom Metazoa; phylum Chordata; class Actinopteri; order Labriformes; family Labridae; genus Cheilinus; species Cheilinus undulatus. Next base: position 18,563,811 of record NC_054865.1, read on the forward strand.
GCCCAGGATGACTTTATAGTAAAATGCTGCCTCAAGTGGCATACTTCCTGAGCATCGCTAGAGTGAAGACAGTAAAAGTGAGTGAAAGTTTTCCTACTCAGTGTAAAAACAATATGGAGGCCTAATGTGAAATAATAAAGTAACAAGTTTAAAAGCTTTTTGAGTTCAAGGGTCCAACTTGATACTTACAGTATGTCGCCATATTGTTGACAGAACATGCCAATCGCAAGAAATGTTGAGTTGGTGGAGAATTTTACCAATTTAAATAAATTATATATATATATATATAAGTTAACTCAGCTTAAGTAGTTGTGCCAAATATTTAATTTGGCTCAACTTAAACCTGTATGTTCACTTTATATATACTGTATCTTACATAATTAAAGAAAATCAGTATAATGTGTTGTGCGAACTAGTTCAGTTACAAAGTGCACACAATAACTCATAATTTGACCTTGCCGCTGCGCGATTCCTCCCCTTCTGGCTTGCTTTCACAATAGCAACATGGATCCATGCCTGGGCCCACTTGTGTGTGCACTCAGTCTGATACAGCAGGTAGAAGTATGCACATAGCTGGTTTACAAACCCACCAAGGAGGAGAAAGCAGCTAGTGAAGCTGAAATATTTGGTGATGATATCCAGATGAATCAAGTTTTTGATTTACTGTGAAGTTCTACATATAAAGGCAATGTTATTGTATAACCAGATTACACTGTGCTTCACTACAAAAAATTCTAAAAATAATATGGCTTGAAAAGAATATACAAATTATTTAAACATTAATGGTGGTAAGATTAGAAATGAGAATAAAACCAAAAAGAAAATAAAAGAAAAACTAGTAGAATAGCTCCAAAAGGTGATTCAAAATTACAGACAGCTCACATACTCACATAGTCTTACTCTTTACTCCCCCTGTATTTACATTTTCACATCGTTATTTGGCTGCAGAAGCATTTCCAGAATTAAAAGAATGTCATCTCTAACAGCTATGTATGTGTGCATATTTGACTTTATGTGTCACTGTGTATGTGTGCATATTTGACTTTATGTGTCTCTGTGTATGTGTGCATGTTTGACTTTATGTGTCTCTGTGTATGTGTGCATATTTGACTTTATATGTGTGTCTCTGTGTATGTGTGCATGTTTGACTTTATATATGTGTCTCTGTGTATGTGTGCATTTTTAACTTTATATATGTGTCTCTGTGTATGTGTGCATTTTTAACTTTATATATGTGTCTCTGTGTATGTGTGCATGTTTGACTTTATATATGTGTCTCTGTGTATGTGTGCATGTTTAACTTTATATATGTGTCTCTGTGTATGTGTGCATGTTTGACTTTATATATGTGTCTCTGTGTATGTGTGCATGTTTGACTTTATATATGTGTCTCTGTGTATGTGTGCATGTTTAACTTTATATATGTGTCTCTGTGTATGTGTGCATGTTTGACTTTATATATGTGTCTCTGTGTATGTGTGCATTCAGGTGAGCAAGCTGAATGAGCAGAAGCCCTTTATAGAGCTTCCAAATCATGTTTTTCACAGGAGTCCCCAAGCAGAAGAGGAAACTGTGCAGCTAGCCTGGGGACTGAGAAACGTACACTTTTCCTCTTTTCTGAAAGACTTTGTATGTGTGTGTATGTGCATGTCTTTATGTGTTCAGGAAATGTGTGCATTTGAGGAGAGTAGCTATGGAAGGTTTAGTCTTTGAAGCCGATGTTTTTACTCTGTCCAGAAGTTTAAAACTGTGCTGCATGATAATCATCTCCCTCTCTCTAACCCGCATGCATGAGTACACTTCTTGTATTGTCCTTAATGTTTAACAGCTTAGATTTAATGGGCCTTGTTAATTAGAGCAGTTGTCTTGAAATTCTTAGTCAAGATGGTAAATGGGACTTCGTCAAAACATCTATTCTCCTGGAAATAATTAGTTCTATGGTCATTTGTTTATTGGCCTTGAATAGCTTTTACAAAATGTGTTAATTAAATGAGATGTTCCAGTTTTTATTTGGTGCACAATTAATATTCATTATTAAGCTGTGTTACTGTTGTTTTGTCTTATTATAATTATCTTAAGCTGAAGAGCTAACTTATTAACACTGAACCTTTGAATCTGGTAAAGATATCTTTACAGTGTCTGTACAAAGTACTCACCCCTTGGATGTTTTACCCTTTAATTGATTTTATAAATCAATCATGGTCAATATAATTGGACTTTTTAACAAGAGAAATGTATGAAAAAAAACCTTCACTGTTAAAGTGAAAACAGATTTCTACAAAGTAATGTCAATTGAATGAAAATTATGTGAATATGAATATGTGACTGCATAAATATTCACCCCCTTTAAAGTGGCTGACCTAGTTCAACAGAGGTCCAACCCATTGCTGCCAGTAGTCTCACTATTAGTGAAATGGGGATCACCTGAGCCCAGTGAATGTTTCTCAAGTGATTGTAGTATAAAAACACCTGTGTCTGGAAGGTCCAGTCACTGCTAAATAAGTATTCCTGGCTACTATTTCACCATGAAGAAAAAACAGACTCCAACCAAATCAGAAAAAAAGTTTCTTGAAAAATCAGGAGATGGATTAAAGGAAATTCCAAGGCACTGAACATCCTCAAATGAACATCGGCAAATGTGTAAATCTGCCTAGATCAGGCTGTCCTTCATAAGCAGAGTGACTGTACATGAAGGAGACTTGTGAGAGAGGCCACCATGGTACCTATGTCTACTCTGGAGTTACAAGCTTCAGCAGCTGAGATGGAAAAGACTCTACACACAACAACTGTTAACCGGGTTCTTCACCAGCCAAAGCTTTATGGGAGAGTAGGCAAACAGAAAGCCACTGTTGAAGCAAATTCTGATCAAATCTCGACTAGAGTTCATTAAAATTCATGTGGAAGACTCCAAGGCCAAGTGGAAGAAAGTTTTTTTAGACTCGTGAGACCAAAATGGTGACAAGACGCTATGTTTGGCGGACACCAAACACTGCACATCACCACAAACACACCATCCCTACTGTGAAGCACAGTGGCAGTATCATCATGCAATGGGGGTGCCTTTCAGCAGCTGGAGGGCTTGTAACAGCAGAGGGTAAAATGAATATGGCAAAATAAAGGAATATCCTAAGAGGACAATCTTAAGACAACTATGGCTTGGAAGAAGATTTATTTTCCAGCAAGACAATGATGCGAAGCATAAAATGAAAGCCACACGGAAATGGTTTACAAGAAGGTGAATGTTCTGGAGTGGCCAAGTCAAAGCCCAGACAATTTTTAGCTGAATTTGAAAAGGGCTGTTCACGCCTAATCCCTGAGACTGACTGAGCTTGAGCAGCTTTGCGAAGAAGAATGGAGTAAAACTGCAGTGTCCAGGTGTACAATCCTGAATGAGACCTATTCACACAGACTCATTGCTGTAATTGTAGACAAAGGTGCATCTACTAATTACTGACTTGACGGGTGCGGATTGTTTTACATTATATATCTTTATTTAATTGGCATTCCTTTATGGAAATCTCTTTTTACTTTGATATTAACAAGGTTTTTATTTGTATTTTTCACTGACCGTGATTGATTTATACAATTATTGAGAAGATGTTAATACTTTTTATTGGCACTGTATATCAAGCCCATAGTTATCACCACAGACAAACTGATTCTACTTTCCAGACATGTTACTCCACAGGCTTCTCTTTTTGGAGAGCTGATTGAAGTCATTTTTATAAGGCGACAAGGTTTTAGGAACCAGCCAGGAGACCACTGCTCATATCTTTTTCATAAAGTTTCCTTTGTTTGGAGACCGCTCAGACGCCATTGTGAACAAAAAAAGGAAGGCCTTGAATCCACCAGGTGTCTTTTTAAAGGTAGCAGCACTTACCAACAGCTCAGGAGAAGTAGTAGTGCTTCTAGTTGCTAAGCGACAATTGTGAACTCATTTGAGGCGAGGCAAACCTCCACTAAAAGTTTAAATATTTATAACTTTAAGCATTTGGCACCATGACTGCATGACACATGTTAGGCTCCCAGCAGCAGCAGCAGCAGGCACTTGCACAGAGGAATCTTTTGCATTTGGAAAACATGGCCGATGTGGAGAGAGAGGCTCCTGGTGGACAAACAACCCCGGGCTGAATCCATATGGTCTACAACAAATCCATAGCTGTAGCTTCAGGTCTGACTCTTCATGAAGCAGCTGTAGAGTTGAAGTTTGCAGGCTGATTCCTGAACTTAGAGCCATTTTTAATGAAAATACTAAAATATTAAACGTGAGATCTGTTATGTAACAAAGATCCTGCTTTCAGGATGCAGATACATCTTGGTAAAGAAAACAAAATACACCATCCCTGTTGCAGAAATCGAAGATGAATTAGGAGCTTCATCTGTTTCTAATTTGAAGATTATGATGGTGATTTTGTGAGACTTTTTCCTTCTGAGGAAAACAGATGAACTTAAATTCCCTCCTATTAATTTATCCCACTCTCATCTTTCAAATCTCCTCTTTCCGCATAACTTTCTCTCTGTTTAGGTCGCCTCCTCGCTGCCTGTCTGTCTCTTTGCTTCAGGGGAAATTAATTGATGATTATCTTTCCTCACAGAGCTGGTTTGCAAACTTGCCTTTTTATCAGCTAGGCCTCGCTTTCCAGCACTTATAACTTCATTTGACCCATCTTCCCATTCCTCTCTCTCTCTTTCTTCATTCATCTTTCTCTCAGACGACCGGGGTCATATCAGTCAGCAGTAGTTACGCTGCAGTTTGATTTCCTTTAATAAATGATAGAAAGGGAAGAGATGTGTTACGGGAATGTGTAATGTTAACAGGGAGAAGCTGACAGACAGACAGGGGAGGCAGGTTGTTATAGACTATAACAACTCAGGGCAGCATGGATTCTTTGTTAGCGCGAATTAGTTTTAATGAACAGAAACATAGAAAGTGGAAAAAGGGAAAAATGACAAAAGGGAAAAGAGGAAAGTTGAACAAGAAAAGCTCAGAAAAGTTGCAAAATAGGAAAATAATATGCTCGGACGAACAGATTACTTAGAATTTTTATGTATTTATCTGATATATGGTCAAAGCAGCTTAATTGAAGTTCTTTTTAACATTTGCTTCTTTACTAAAAGTTTCCCCTGCAAAATATGAGTTTTGGCATGATGAAGCAACAGTAAGAGAGCCAGAATGATACGTGTAAAATACTGTATGAACAGAAGCACATCAACATTTAACTAGTGTAGCATTGTGTGGTGGTAATGGTGAGAATGCATTTCTTTAGATTGTGGGTTGGAAACCCACAATCTAAAGAAAACAGAGCACTGCAAAAACTCATCAAAGCAAGACAGTTAGAAATTCTAACATCATGTCCAAGCAACATGGGGAACAAGCATCAAACAAAACCAGCTTAATTCTACTGTTTCATCAGGAGAGTCCTAACAGCCATGGGGATTCACTGCAATGTTGTGCTCTTTTAAACCCTGTTTCCTTACCTCTTTTTTTCATCTCTCACATTGAGATGCATGAGGAACGTTAAAAAGGAGATGACAAGGTACCAGGAGTGTCGACAAGAAGATTTGTATTTGCTTCCCCCCCTAAATATAGCATGTCTGCTTGTTTTACAACATGAAAATAGTGGTCCATTGATAGTAGCTACATTCATGATTCATTTGTTGTGCACCTAGTTGTATTAATGCACATATTAAGACAGGACCGTTGAAGATTCAATAAAATAAAGAGAAACGTCAACATGATAATCTCAAACAGCTATTTCAGCTCTTTTTTCCTGAATTAATACAACACATTTTAAGTTTCAAGTAAACATTTGTCAATCAGTATTATTTGTAATTGTACTAAAATTATTTGACAATAATCCCTTAATCTGCTGAGTTTTCCCAGAATGCTTTTGAGCATCAGACACTTTTGCGCCATTAGTGAAGTTACTGACTCAGTTAGAAAAGTCCCATCCATGGGAGCAATTAAACATCGTAAAGAAGATGTACTTAACACTGTGGAAGAGCGCTTACTGTATCAAATTCACCTTTCAGTCTTTCACTGTAAGACTGAACAGTTAAGAGTTGTTAAATTAATTGAGTTGTATTAACTTGGAAATCTAAAACTGCTTCTTCAGCTCTATTTTACTGAGTTTTTTTTTTTTTTTTTTTTTTTTTACTGAGTTCATTTCTCAGTCACTTTAAGTATTTTTTGTAATTGTACTAAAATTCTTTGACAAGAATCCCTTAATCTGCAGAGTTTTCCCAGAACACCTTTGGGCATCTGAAACTTTTGCACAGTGAGTGAAGTTACTGAGTCAATTAAAAAAGTCCCACCTGTGGGGAGCAATCACAATATGCTGTGGATGGTACACTGAACAGGACTTCCTGGTTAAGTGTGCTCCTTTTAGTCACTGTCACTTGTAGTCACTTTAATTGGCCTATCTTTAGTGCCATAAATGTTCAAGATTAAAGGATGTCATAGACATAAGGGAAATTGCAGTGGGTGGAGAACATGTAGCTTTAAGAAAAGCACTTAGACATGTTGCTTAAGTTTGATTAAAACTGAATTTTTAATTGCAGGAAAGTTTCTACAGTGTAGTTTAACTTTAAAAAGTTATGAGTAAAATGATGAGTTTATCGAGTTAAAATGGCTAGGTGCCTGCTTCAGAACAAAAACACTTTTTCAGTTACTTAAATGTTTTACTAAATCAGTTGCCTCTAATGTTTCGAGTTATATTAATTCATCATAGATTTCTCAGAATGATATCCATTACTTAAAAACTTTGAAGTAATCAGTTAAAACAAATGTGGAGTATTTTCAACTTGTTAAGTTTCACAGTGCATGGGTAAAACCGTTCAGCTCACAGTGATCAAAAGCTTACAATACAGAGTACCGCATATCTTTTCTATGCATTTATAATAAAAACACTAGATGTTTTCCTGCAAGAGTAACACTGAAATTAAGAGGGCAGAGAATTAAATATTTGGACAGCAAATTTGGAACGCTGCATTATGGGACACTCGAATGTTGTAAAGACATGATGTAAATCTTATTAGAAATATTCTGATACACTTAATTAAAACTGTATGTTCAGTCAAATATCTAATTTGATCAATTCTAAGCATTGAAGGCAAAAAAAACACATAAAAAAGTGAAATTTACTTATTTTCTTGAAAAAAATATATTTCAGATAACTTGAGTAAGCCAAGCCGTATTTGCAGTTTTTTTTCTAATATCTTGAAATAATATGCATATCTTGAATTGTCGAGGCTCACTGACAGTTTGATTTTTCTTGCATATAACAATGCACCAATCAATCAACAGTACAAGGCTTCATAGACAGTTGCATGGAACAGATGAAGATGTGCATCCTTAGTGGGGCAAAAATAGGTATAGACACAGCCTTCACATGGTCAATCTGTGTCTACTCAAAATAGCCTCAAGAAAGAATGCAAGCTAAGGGTTAACATAGCTGGCTCTTCTACCATGACATAGACTGTTTCTGACAGGCAGTCAATCTTGAGCATCCTAACTATTGTCTTTTATGTTGCATGTAACTCCCATGTCACACACATCAGTGTTCATGCTGTCTGTAATTATCCCTCCTGGGAGCACCCCAAGACAGAAGAGGACACAGAGACATGCACATGATGTCTTGGCTTGCTGTCTTTCAATAATGCCGCTATTAAATTTTATTTTTCTTTTGCATCATGATTGCTATCTCTCTGTTGCCTAGTAATACATGTAAACAATCACTTTCAGAAATTATGTATAAAAGTAACTATTTTTCTGATGAGAAATTTGACCTATATGCTTTTAAGATTTGTCAGCCACAGTGAGGATAATCAAAGTACAGCAAATGCAGTGTGGGTAAAGAAAAAGTCAGCTATTCTTGCAGTGACGACCCTCATTTTTTCCTTAAGGAGAAGGTTTTTAACATTAATCATGAATAACAAGATATAAAACATCCAAATAAACTTAAAATGATAGAAAACTTGATGGCTGAAAGGAATGCTGTAACACAGATACAGTTTTAAATCCCTGAACAAAATCAGAGAATTTGTCCTTTGGGAAAAATCATCATCAAAAACGCTTTTCAAGAGATGACTTTAAAAGCTCACAAGGGTAGTTTAAAAGACTAACTTCAAATATCACTGTCACTAGAATGATCTAAATCTATGTTACACTTATGTGTTTTGGTCATGTTCAAATTAATGATGTGTTGAATCTAAAACCCTGAGGGGTTTAGACTGAGAGTCATAAATAAAGTGCATTCAAAAAGTATTCAAACCCCTTTCACTTTTCTTTACTTTTTTTTTTTTTTTTTTGCAGCATGATGTACAATAAAAACAAAACAAAACACTACATTTCACTTCATTAATCTACAGTCAGCACCCATCATGACAGTGTTAAAACAGATTTTTTTGTGCAAATTAATTAGAAATAAAAACCTAAAAAATCACATTGACATACAGTGCTTAACAAATTTATTAGACCACCACCCAAAGTAGGGTTAAGCTAGAGTCCATTTAACATTTACCGGTAGTGAATTTTCCAAAGTGATTACAGTTACACAGAATCTCTTCTAACATTACTTCAAGCCCTGAGTAGGAGTGTTTGTTTACCTTTAACAATCTAAAGCTGATAAAGCTGGAAAATTAAGAATTGCTGGGCTTATATCAGCTGTATTTTGTATATTAAAACCTTTATTTTCTTTTGCTTTAGGGTGTTCTCATTGCTTTTTCCTGTGTAAAGCATTTTAAATGGCTCTTTGTATCAGTGATGCTCTATAAATAAACTTGCCTTAACTAAAATCACCTTGTCTGTGTTAGACTGAAAGATGAACAACTTGCAGAGTGAAAGACTTTTTTCACAGGTCAAAGAGTCACAAGTGGGTTTTCAGTCTTTATTTGTGTTTTAAAAGGAATTTTTGATCTTTTTCTTACACTGTGAATAAAGCTTCGGTGTCATCAGCACTACTTAAAATCTCTCTCACAGTGGATTCACATGAGATCTGTCTGTAACATTATGTGCAATTACCTTTTCAATGCAAGGTGACGTTGTCATGGTGGATTGATCCCCAAAATAAAAGTGCCAGAGATCAGATCAGGGACCCCCACTGTACCTGAAGGTGGTTGAACACAGCCATGCACATTCAAGAAGAGTCACGTGCAGACAAGGCCGTCCATAAGGGGGCATGAAAGGGAGAGCTTTCAGGGGCCTATCCAAATTGGGAGCCCATGGAGGTCAGCAAAATCATGGTCCATTGTGAAGTTAAGCTGTATTAATCACATCTTTTTTTTTTTTTTCTACATGATTAATAACCATTTTGATCAAAGCAGCAAATGTCTTTTGAATATTTTCTGCCTTATAGCATTTCAAAAATTTAAATTCACCTTGTTAAAAACAGAACTAAATTGGGTTAAAAGCAGCTAAAATAAGTTAGAAAAGGGGGAAGTTAAAGTGGGCAAAACAGGGAAAAAAGTGGTAAAAAATGGGTTAACAGTGGCAATATCTGCTTATAATTGGCAAAAATTGGCAGAAGAAGTGCTGAAAACTGATTTGAAAGAGGGAAAAATGTGTTTATACTGGCAAAAATTGATTAATTGAGGCAGGAATAAAGACAGAAATGGGCAAAACTGGGTTAAAGTGGCAAAAATGGGTAAACGAATGATGAAATTAGATAAAAATTGGCAAAAATGGGCATAAAAATTGTTGAAAAGGGATACACAGTGGCAATAATGGATAAACAGGGGAATTAATAGGTGGTAAAGGGCTGTAATGTTTAGAAGTGGCAACTCAGGCAAAGAAGATGGTGGAAAGGTTTTAAAAGTGACAAAAGTGGAAGAAATGGGCAGAAAATGTGGTTAAATGGGTTTAAAGAGGCAAGAATGTGTAAATAGTGGCAAATATATATATCTGCACCCCTACATTGCCAATACACAGTGCTATTCTACTTTTTATAAAGGAATGCATTGCTATACACTATACAAAAGTCTTTAGCTGTTGCATTTGTGACTCATTGGGGTTCACTTTGGGGTCTCTTCAGTCTTTCAGCTAGAGAGATTATTTTTAAAAGCAGCGTAACGAGCTGTTAGGACACATTTTACCTGTCAAGTGGCATTTGTGTCATTCTGTTATGGATTCCTGTATATGTTATGTGGTGCTTTTTTACGTCTTCATTCATTTTGACTGTGTTTCATTTCATCTATTTGACTGGTGCCTTTTCAATGTTCTATATAAATGAGCTTTACTTGCATATTTGTTAAAATGACTTACAACAGACATTTTGTCCCCCAAAAAAAAAAAAAAAAAAAAAAAAAAAAAAAAAAAGTGAATGCCATTTCTGTTACACACACAAGAATAAGCACCCACTGGCATACATATATATTATTATTATATTGCACACAAGCGAATAAACAAGGGCCATGAATCAAAGTCTAGGACATCAATGCAAAACAAAGAAACTCAGAAAAAAAGGCAACAGCAAAAAGACCTGTCAGTTATACGCACATACACGCAATCACAACTCCTCCTCAGGCAACAAACACACTTAAAGGTCCCAGCAGAAGTGAGAAGAAGGAATGGAAAGAAAAATTATAGACAAAGTAGTTCCTGGAGAAAGTTTAATGGATGGTATGTCATTTTTCAAAATACATAAACACTAGCACACACACACAAATGACAAGCTTTAAGAAATACACAAAAACAACAACATACAGCTTACACAGATAGTCTACAGTGTAGGTATATCAGACACACATAGTTTTGTCATAATTATCCACTTTACTGATGGGCGCTCTGCAGTATGATAATTGGTGGAACTTCTGGAGTTAGGGCAGACATAGAATATTTCTCTTTTATAAATACCTTTTTCTATGCTAACCAGCAAGGTTGTTCTCCTGAAAGAAATTCCTCTGTATTTAAGCAAATACTGCTACATTTTTTAAAATCAAACATCCAACTATATGTTATTATAAACTGGGATTTAGAAACTATATTTTCTGAAATATCCAAGTTCTGGTACCTGTTACTCTCTTCTGGTTGTACTAATAACAAAGTTTAATCTGGGTCTTTAACAGCTGTTCCCTGTCTGAATGCATGAAGGATTTGATTCTTCATAAACCGATAAAAAATGTCACTGAACTGAAGAGGTGACCATGTGAATCACAGGCATTAACAATAACAATAACAATACAAAAACAGAGGCTAGTTTGTGAAATACTAAGAATTTTAGACATCCACAAACAAAAGACAGAAATTTGAAGGCTCTGGCTAGACTCTGCATCTGCTTTGAAATATAAAAGGTTGTGTCCTGAGCTGACATGCCAGCTAAACTGTTTTATATATCTATTGCATGGAAAATATATTTCACATCCATCCAAAGTGTTTGAGAAGGGCAGAGCTTTTCAAAGACTTCTCAAATGGTGATCAGACAAATGTTCTATCTGTCGCATTCTTTTTGCCAATCAGAGCAACAAGGCAGAAGGAGGTAGTAGAAATGTACAGGTCCAGTAAGCAATGTAGGCTCAGCGGGCAGATCTAAAAAAAAAAAAAAAAAAATGCTACTATACTATAGCTAATCACTACATCGGCAACAACTGAGGCCAATGGCTTGTAAACAACCAATGCTACTGCTTCATTTTCTTCAGTACTGATTGGTCAGGTCCGTTCTCAAACCTTTCAGACTGAAGCTTTGCAAAGTTGATCTTCCTGATGACAGACATGGGATCTGGTCAGTCCATCTGTTTTGCAAGGTATGTTGTGTCCCCCTTCCTTTAACCAAACATTAATCATCCTTATTACTCTGCAAATACTGATAGCGAATGTATAAACTTAGCTTGTGTACATTATCAGAGGCTATTTTTTCATATTAGTCTCCCATTCCTTGATACCAGAAAGTAGAGGAATAATTACACTATGCTGTTTAAAGTTTAAAAGATGAAGGTCCAGCTCTTTCCATCTTTAAATTGCACAAATAATCAGGAATAGCGTCTTTTTAACTGAAGGCAATGGAAGTCACACCCAATATTAATGCAGAGAATCATGAGGGCTAGGAATAAGGGGGATGGCTGGATTTAAAGAATGAGCTAAATTCTCAACTTCAAAACGTCCTCTCAGCCCTGACGTCCCCTGTTGGTGAAAGCGTAATGACGCCAAAGTCCCTATAACAATAGGTATACAAGTATGCACACACAGAGGAGAAAGGTTTTATATGTGTCTCTTGAGTTTGTCTTTGATATTTAGAGTTCGTGATTCATAGATGATCTGCTATGCACTTTTAATGGAACACTCCCTTCCTGTATTTGTATTTAGTTTAATGTATGTGTGGGTGTGTATGTGTTTGTGTTTAGCCCTAAAAGGTCAGGCTTAACATTTCTGTCCTATCCCAACAGGCAAGCAGACATGAAAAAGTCATGTATATCACATCTATAACACGCACAGACGACACACAGCGAAACGGCAGGCAACCAGGAAGTCAACCCCATGGGGACTGATGCCAACATAGATATCTTTATTTATATCAGATATGTGAGACTACAGGAGCCATGGTTAAGGTGCTTTTCAACACAATGGTGTCACCTGTACAGTAAACAGGTGTGTATCATAGTCATGTATTTAAACAAAAATGTTCAATACAATATATATAATCAGATTTGAATCATTTTAATATGAAATGTAGTCATCCTCTCATCCATCAACAACAAAGATTAATTATTGGACAGTCACTTTCTGAGGAAGTGTCTGTGTGAGTTTGTTTGGAATTGCAAAGAGTATGCTGTATACAATATATGGTGTTACCACACTTGGGTGCAGGAATTACAATGGAACATACAGGCATAGATCAGACAGCAAATCTCAGACGTCACCAGAAGGACAACCGGAGCATTCATGTGGGAGTATCTGTATAGCAATGACTGTATCTTTTAAAATATGCAGAAGGTATCTATTTTTAAACATAAACAAGCCTTGATAATGACCATTATCCATCTCAGGGTTGAAATATCCTATATGGACAAAAGTATTTGGCCACACCTGTTAATTTTCTTATCTAGGTGTTTCAATCAGACCCGTTACAGCAGGTGTATCAAGCACCTTGCCATGCAGTCACCATTTGAAAACATTTGTGATTCAAAATGGGTTGTTTTGAAGAGCTCAGGGGCTTTAAGTGTGGTAATGTGATGGATGCAACCTTTGTAATATGATGGTTTGTAAATTTGATCCCTGCTGGTCATTCCACAGCGATACTGAAGTGAAATTATTAGAGAGTGGAAGCGTTTAGGAACAACGGCAACTCAGCCACAAAAAGAAGAGAACGAAAGATCACAGAGCAATGTCAATGACAGCTAAGTGTAAAAAAACTGCCAACGCTCTGCCACTTCCAAAACTATGCACCGGGAGCTTCATGAAATGGGTTTCCATGGCCAAACAGCTGCGTGTAAGCCTCACATCACCAAGTCCAATACCAAGTGTTGGATGGAGTGGTGTAAAGCCCACTGACACCTGACTGTGGAGCAGTGGAAATGTGTTTTGTGGAGTGAAAAATCATGCTTCTCTGTTTTTCAGTCAGATAGGGTAGTCTGGGTTTGGCAGATGCCAGGAAAACATAACCTGCCTCCATGAGAAAAACGAGATTAAGATTAGCCAAAAATAGATCTTTTATGACTATAACTCACTAAAATTAAGTTTAGTTTTGTCAAGATGACCAAAACTAGACAAAAATGTAATTTAGTTTTCATCAGACATTCAAAACCCATTATATTTCTACACTGTGGGTAAATCTGTCGAGATATAATGCATCTGTATCTCTTATGCCTCTCAGCTGTAGAAAGTAGGGATCCCAGGTTTGGCAGTGTGCATAGGAAGCACTACCATGATTTGGTACCAGATCCAGGTAAGATGATTAATGCTTGGGCTAAAAGCTAACACTAAAATGTGAGGACTTTATATGGACTAACTAGACTAAAATATTATTGAGTTTTCGTAGACTAAGACTAGACTAAAACTTGTCTAAGACTAGGTAGAAATGACTAAAATGTGACTAAAACTGCAAGGCATTTAATATAAAGACTAAGACTGATACAAAAATAAAAAGTAGCTGTCAAAATTAACACTGCAACTGTGAAGTTTGGTGGAGAAGGGATAATGGTATGATGCTGTTTTTCAGGGTTCAGGCTAGACCCCTTAGCTCCAGTGAAGGTCAATCTTAATGCTTCAGCATACCAAGACATTTTGAACAATGCTATGCTTCCAACTGTGTAGCAAGAGTTTGATGAAGGCCCTTTTCTATTCCAACATGACTGTGCACCAGTTCACAAAGCAAGTGCTATCAAGACATGGTTTAAGGAGTTCATTGTGGAAGAAGTTGACTGACCCCACAGAGCCCTGACCTCAACCCAATCAATCACCTTTGGGATGAACTGGAATGGAGATTGCAAGCCAGGCCCCTTCTCATCAGACATTAGTGACTGGTCTCATAATTGCTCTACAGAATGAATGGGGGTTAAATTCCCACTAAAACACTACCTTCAAAGAAAAAGTGGAGGCTGTTATTACTGCAACGGGGGGCCTAACTCCATATTAAAGTACATGTATTTGAATACAATGTCACTATAGTCCCTGCTGATGTAAAAAATATATATTTCCATATAGTGTACGTGCTTTACGAATAAATAAATGAAATTACACTGGTGGTAGTAGGCAAGTAATGTTATCAGCCACTGTGCTTTAATCTTTAAGGAACATAAATCCACAAACTGCATTCATCAAAACAGCCTCATCTGATGGAGGAATGACCGAGACAGCAGCTCAGTAATGTGAGCCAAGAGTCGCCCACACGGGAGTTCTAACATGAACAGGTACTTTCATATATACCAGAAGCATAACTAAGCCGTGGAAATCAGCTCGTCCAATTCATTGCAACCAAAATAAAAGTACAGTCACAGACAACATTAAGATGTTTTTTGACAACCAAAGGGCACTGGGAATCAGACCAAATATTGCAGAAAAAAACACCAACTTATTCCTTTTAAAACAATTTTGATAGTTGGGGAAACATATGAACCCTTCAAATCAATATAAGCTATAACCAAGTGAGCTCCATCCAGCACAAAGTTATTCCAAGCAAAGCAAACATCTGGTCTTTGGACACTTTTGAAATATCAAATATATAAAAACAGTGCCATTAGCTGCCCAGTCATTTCCTTCTTTATTATTCAAGCACTTCGCTGGTGATTTTATCATCACTCATTCCTCAGACACTGTCCATCCATCATGGCCGGCAATCATGCATCACTATGCACATTCACACCCTGTCTTACCTTCATATACAGCTTTGAAGCCCTGTGCACTGACTGCAAAGTCGGTGGTAAACCACAAGGCCAATATAGATCCACTGCTGACTATAGGGGAGGGCAGCATGAATCCTGACAACCTGGGGATGGAAAACAAAGAGAAATGTTAAAGGAACATTTCATAGTCACAGCAAGACAGTTTACTGTTGACAAAGACATGTAATGAAGCTGAAAGTCTGAAATATGGTACAACAAAAAGAGAAATACAGCTCTATTCCAAAGTGATTATGACACTGTGAAACACACAGCCCTGAAGCCATGAAGACCTCTTGCTGGCCCTGAGATCAGGAGCAACTGAGACTTTTTCTTGTTTTCTCTAGTCTGAGCTGTGCTCAGGTTGGATGTTGTATTATTATTTAAAGAACTGGAGTGAATTATTGCACTCTCTAAAATAATATACAAACATTCAACAGCTGGTCTAAATTTAACCCTGATGTTGCACCATTTGTCATGTAGCACAGTGATTCTCAACTGGTGCTGTTTAGGTGTGCTATGGTATATTTAGAATTATATATCATTACAACAACTATACAAAAACTAAAGATACATTGACACTTGCTAAAGAGGCTGTTTTAAATGGATATGAACATGGTGTGTGCCACAAGGTTTCGGCTTGATCTTAGGTGTGCCTTTGGCAAATTCTGTGTAAAAACCATAGATGTAAGTACAGGGGGTTAAGCAGGCAATCACAGTCAGATCTGCTCCTGACCTGTTGGATGAATTTCTGGCATGTTTGATATTTTTGTTGAATATTGTACAAGCACAGTAAGAGCAGATCCACGAGTTGATCCCCCATCTCCAGGGCATTTTTTACCTGTGTAATCTGATGGGACTTTTCAAAGGACACTTTTTAACATTTCAAGTCTGTCCAGAGCTCACTTATGTGGAGTGTGCACTTAGGTAGCTGACCATCAGTGTAAGCACATAAATCCTGATTATTGGCCATGGATCATAAACGATTCAGACACAGTGAGAACTGACTTTCCACCTCGACTGTTATAAAACTGGTTGCATTCTGTCTGAGCAGAAGATTAAAGTTTGTTATCAGAAAGGCAAAAGCAGAAGAGGGAAATCCTACCCCTGGCAATTTGCACCCTGAGTTCTGTATAGAGAATAGAGAAACAGAGAGCAAAAATGAAAAAAAAAAAAAAATCAGTACTGAGAGAATACCATTATCAATTTAATTTCTGTTCTCATCTTGGAAACTATTTTAGGGCCTGGGATCTTTCGCAACCACTCCTTTCATATGTACAGACCACTCAAGCCCAAACCCAAAGGTCCTGGGGCCCCTCCTCCAAGCCCAGTTATATTGGAGCTAGGGTTAAGGTTTGCTGGGTCTAGGGTTAGCCAAACGGAACGCTTTGAAACTATTTTAGGGCCTAGGATCTTTCACAACTGCTCCCCTCATATGTAAGGCCCACTTAAGCCCAACCCCAAAGGTCCTGGTGCCCCTCCTCCATGCCCTGCTTTTTCTGAATTACGGTTAGGGTTTGCTGGGTCTTGGGTTAGGGTTAGCTAAGCAGAGCCCTCTTGAACTATGTGACACTGATTTTGTCATAACGCCGAAACTGAAGAAATGCTGCATTCAAACTGCGAACATTGAATCCTATTAGCACCTTACACCTAACGACTGAGATCCTGCAAGCGTTTAGCAACTTCAGCAACTTATGAAATCTGTAAGCAACTGTCGACAAGTCGTTAGTTTTCAGGCTTCCTTTAGTTATATTTTCAGACCATATATACCTTTTGTCTTTATTGCTGTGTTTGCACTTTAAATTAAATGGTGTAACATTATAACAACAAATGGTGTAGTTCACATTTTTATCACTTCATGATACAGCAACGTGTACTGACGTTATCAACAGATGACAATCCATGTTCTTAGGTGAAGTAGATATTTCCATGGTTACCAGAGACCCTGCCAATTAGAGATGTTGCTGAGACACTCTAGGATTGTGGGTACACAGTGTGCAACATGCCGACAATACTTTAAAGTCCAACAGGCCCATCCACAACAGAAATTTCACAAAAATAAATGATCATACCATTCTAAAAAGTGGGATTTTATATTTTATAATATATGCATTTTTATGAGAATTAATGGTATAAGCTTAAAATAAAACATTGCTTTGCTGTAATATTGCTTAAATATATGTTCGGCAATTTATTTGCTTACTCCCATGGTCCCCTACGTGAATCCTAATAGAAACCCAGTCCAAAGCATTTTTTATGAATAGGATAATGAACATCAAAATCTACAGCTAAACTCTGATCCCTATTTCTTCCTGCTAGGCTTAATAGAAACATCTTTGAAGCAGAGCCAGAGTCCGATGTCCAATGTGATGTTCACAGCACCGTACATGTGCTATTTACAGATGATGCACTCCTGTGTGTTAAAGCAGAGCATGACCTTCAGCATTCTCAGGCTTTCCTTTACAGCCAAGGGTAAAAGGTAAAGATGCTGACAAACACCTCAAAGCATGTTACTGGCCCAGATAAATCAGCTTAAGTATCTCAGTTTAGCTCTCAGATGTATGTCACATTCCTTCCTGGGGTTTCTTATTGAGTTCTGAGGTCAGAGAGAGGCTAAGCTGTATAAAACAAACACAGATATCCTCCTGTTAACATGGCTGCTATTTCCACTGCTGGCTAGTATGCAGATAAAATGTTTCCTAAATAAATCTGAGAACTGAAAAGATGGCGAGTTATATACACTAGAGTCTTTGTGTTTAAAAGATATGAATAAAATTTATAGCCAGTGGTATTGTCTTAAAGTTGTATTTTTTCTAAAGGCTGTTTCCTCTACCAGCTGACTCTTACCAAGGTTGTGTCCTGTCATCATTTGTTTGTTAAGTATTTCATGTCACAGCCAAAAACAGTACAAAGTGTCAGTTTTGATGATCTTGTTCAGATGATGTGGCTCTGTTGGCTTCATCAAACCTTGACCTCGAGTGTACACTGGGCCGCTGTGCAGCTGAGGGTGAATGGGAAGCAATGCCATTGTGCTCTGCCTGAAATGGCTGGTTGCCTCTTGTGCACTCACAGCCTTTTGGTGCAGAAAAAGAAGGATCTGAGTAAACAGTGATCTTAAAGGTTAAAGCTGCAACAGTGGCATTATTTTGTACTGTATTTTTGGTTAAACTAACAAACTGGTAATTGCAGATTATTCACAATACAGACTTGAAATTTTCCAGAAAACAACTGATCCCCCTTGTGTTTATAAAAATAAATCATCCAGCCTGAATAAAAACATAATACAAGAAAACAAGTGTCTCTTCTTTTTAATTCTTTCTAAGAACATCTGGCTGTAACCAAAACTACCAGAGCAATAAAAATGTGTGAATGTTTTTTGGTCCCTTTTGTGGAAAGTCAGAAACAGGACAGGGCTACAGTGCCTTTAAAAAGAGTTCCCCAGCTTTAATTCTTTACACTTTTATTGGTTGTATAAATTAATCGTGGTCAACATAATTTGACACTTTTGAAACAAAAATTTAATGTCAAAGTGACAACAAATTTCTTCAAAGTAATCACAATGAAATAAAAGTCTGTTATGTAAAATTTGTGACTGCATAAAAATTCACCTCGTTCTAGTCGGTATTTAGTAGATGTAACCTTGGCTGCAATCACAGCACTGAGTCTGAGTGGATAGTTCTCACTCAGGCTTGCATATCCAGACACTGTAATTTTACTCCATTCTTCTTTGCAAAACTGCTCAAGCTCTGTCAGGTTGCACAGGGATCAGGCATGAACAGCCCTTTTCAAATCCAGCTACAAATCTTCTATGGGATTGAGGTCTGGGCCTTGACTCGGCCATCTACCTTTAGAAGTATCCCAGCGCCAGCTGCTGAGAAGCATCCCCTCTGCGCGATGCTACCACCACAGTGGGATTGTGTGCTTGTGGTAATGTGCAGTGTTTGGTATTAACCATGGCATCTTGTCTGATGGCTATAAAGCTCCATTTTGGTATCATCAGGCCAAAGAACTTTGTTTCACTTGACCATGAAGTCTCTTACGTGCCTTTCGGTGAACTCCAGTACAGACTTAATGAGTTTTCTTCAACATTGGTTTTCTCTTTGCCACTCTTCCATAAAGCTTTGACTGGTAAAGATCCTGGGCAACAGTTGTTGTATGAGGAGTCTCTCCCATCTCAGTTAGTGAGGACAGTCTGATCTGGGCAGATCTATACATATGCCATATTCCTTCCATTTCTTGATGATGGATTTCACTGATTTCTGGGGAATGTTCAGTGCCTTGGAAATGTGTTGTATCCATCCCCTGACTCAAACTTTTCAATAACCTTTTCTCTGAGTTGCCTGTAGTGTTCTTTTGTCTTCATGATGTAACGGTAGCCAGGAATACTGATCAACCAGTGATGTGATTGCTTTAAAGGGGTTGGAACTATGTCAGCTGGTACAACACTTTTATGTCCATAGTGCATAAAAACCTTCTTAAATGAGATATTCTGCTCAGACTAGCTATACTGAAATTCAGACAAAACTAGTGAAACTCAGTGGCAATCTTCACCAAAACTCTAATAACGAGACAGAGCGCACACATCTTTCATTGGATGTTTGAGCTGACTTTTGGGAATAAAGTGGAAAAATCAAATATTCAGAAGACTGCTTCTTCACTGAGATTGTTAGGGTATCTGATCAGTATGACTTTGGATGCCTTTCCACATCAACCTGGGTGAAGACCTCAGGGCAGAACCAGAATCCATCAGGAGTATGAATTCAGTGTGGTCTGGAAGCTGCTGAACATGGCTGACAAGGAGGCTGATGACTCGGCTAAGGTTGTCTTTTTTTCTGCTGCTGCAGACATGGTAATCAACAAGGAAGCAAATGTAATGCATTAGTAAAAGCAATTCTTAGGTCTTAAGTTGTTCATACTGTTTTCTTTCTGATGTAGAATATTTTTACTCTTTACTACTTTTCAGTATTTTGATACATTTTCTGTTTAATGCTTTCCTTTCATCTTTTATTTTCTTAAAGCAAAGCAGAAAGTTTACAGTTTTCTGAGACTATAAAACCCTGTAAGCTCATGTGCAGATTCAGAAGGCTTAGATACATCTACTTTATGAGAGAATTTTTTAAGGATAGGAACACAAAGTACAGTGAAAATAAAGAGAACAAAATAAAAAGGAAAGTATGCAGAAGCAGCAGCTTTTATTTTCTTTTGTTCTATTTATTTGTTTTATTTTTTAATTCATTTTCATTTTTGAAGGTCAGTTAGGTCTGTAAAGAGGGGAAATGTTAAAGACTGACACTTTGGTGGGAAAAGGGAGTAATTTTTTAAAAAAGGCATTTGAGAACGATGTGAATGGAAAAAAGGCAGAGTAAGAGTGAGTCATTTAACCACATAAAAACACAGAAAGGTAAAAAAAAAAAAGAATATTTTGTGTTCTCTGGCCCCAAAGCAAGGACACAGAGGACAGACAGGAAGAGATGAAGGGAGCATACGAAAAGCAGCAAACAGGAAGAGAGATAGAGGGAAGGGAGGACACAGGGAAAATGGAGGACTGATGGAACTGAGAGGGGAGCAAGGTGAGTTTTTGAGACGAGACAAGAGACGAGGAGAAAAGTAACAGAGAGGAGATATCTTTTTACCTCTAGACATGTAAATAAGAGACTTTTCTTAACCACAAAGGTGTCTGCCACTTTTTTTGTTCAATTGTAGACGCTGAGCCAGTTATCGAACAGTTATCGGATATTTTCAGGCTGTGGCTGGGCTAATTAGATGTTGGTCTGATTTTATTAGTAGAGGGTAGGGCATGCTGATAGCTTTTCTAAGTCCTGTGTAAACAGGCTTAAACTAGAGAAACTCATGATGATTATTGACTATTCTAAAACACTGCACAAGAAATCTGATTGGACAGGAGGCATTTATGGGTTGTGGTATACAGTACAACAGCATTGACATTTTAGCTGCCTGTCACTCAGCCTCACACAGAGGAAGTCATGTGCCGCTCTGCTAATCTGCTGGCCAGAAATTGCGCCTGCATTCGTTGTTTAGCTTATTAAGAGATGCTAGGGAGACAGTTAGCAAAATGCAAAAAGAAAACTCAGTCAGGTGTTTAAGAATAAGGCCTTTTGAGAGGAGGACATTGGAGGAGAGACTTAGAATTTAAGAGCTTGGACCTGACCGGCCAGATATCGGGATGAATCAACAAAGCTGTGAGAGAGGGAGAAAGTATACTCGCTCTTTTTCGACATCC
Organism: Cheilinus undulatus; assembly: GCF_018320785.1. Lineage (NCBI taxonomy): Eukaryota > Metazoa > Chordata > Actinopteri > Labriformes > Labridae > Cheilinus > Cheilinus undulatus. The sequence goes on from NC_054865.1 coordinate 18,585,361, forward strand.
TGTTACAAGAAGGATTGGCTAACTGGCTGCAATCAGGTGAATGCTTTATTTTGTTTTTCCTGTCTGCTTTTTCAAACATCTGGATCAGACCCGGACTGGATTCAGTCAGACCCTTATTATAGCCATCCTATTCTAATATTTATTCACCAACCAACCAAATGCAGATGTAAAAGATGGCACATTGACTGACACTGAATTTTAGTAATAAAAATTATCTTTTTGAGAAGTCTTCAAATTTATATTCAACTTTGCAACATTTTCAGAAAAAGTAGATGACAGTTGAAATTTTGTGTTGAAATCTTCCAGAGACTTTCTTGATATTTGAATCCAGTTAACAAAATGTGTGGCTCAGGCCTCCAGGCCATTTTCCATGAAACAGTACTTGGATTGAAATGTCTTAAAATTTGAAGCCTGTGGTTGTATTTCTATAGAAAGTGTTTGTTAACCTATAGCCAAATAGTTAAATACAAAGGTGGGAATAAATGTAATGTAAATGCAAGTGTGAGTTATTGTTCGAATCACTTGCATCTACCCAATCTCATTACTTTTTGCATTTTTTTTTTTTTTTTTTTGTCATATTGGATGTTATATATTTTCCTGATTCAGAGGCTTTTCATTGAAATTTCTGTGGTTAGTTCTGTGTCCATTGTGTACATTTTAAGGGCAGTGTGCAGCATTTTTAGTGAACCTTCACACTGTAAGAAAAGTGCCTGGTCACCAGCTGTAATAAATCACCTCAGTGGCCCTCAGGGGAAAGCAGTTGCATTCTTACATGAATATTTCAGCACTCAACAAATAAAATGTGAACAAAGGGAAATGGGTGTAACTAATTATTAGGAGCGCTCCTTGCTCATTCATTTTTAATTTCATGGGCACATGAGCGTGCAAGGACATTTTGGACACTTGTCAAAGATACAGGGGGCAAGCTTGTCTGGTATAGGTGTGGGACATCTTCTGATCAAAGACGTGCTGTCTACAGTATGGAGCTACAACACTGCTTAGACTGTAGAGGTCAAACTGTGCAGGGCTTCAAACAAGCTTGGCATCGCAAATAATTAAATAATGTCACAATACAGTATTTGATATATTAAAAGTTTGAAATCATTATACGAAGAGCTTAATTGACACCTTGATTTAGATGCAGAGTACACCAAGATGCAAATCTCATCTCCTTTTTCCTTTCTCTGTCTGGGAATAAAATGCTGCTCTGATTTGTGTCTCATTATGGAGGATTGACCAGGAGACAGATGAGAATTTATTCACATATGTGTGCGTGTGCATACACACTGTGTGTCAGTCAGTCAGTCACATAATGAGCTGTAATCGTCTGGCTGTCACTGTACTGATGGACCGACATGATTCTATATCCCTGTCTAGCTCAGTTTCTCCCTCTGTCTCTCTCTCTCTTTCTTTCTCTGTCCTCCTTTTCTTTGCTTTCTTTCCATCTCACTCTCCCTCACCATCAAACCAACACTCTGATCCTACAGCTGTCTGACATTTATGCAAAAATAACAGAGCAACTATAACCATTTATCCAGTCGGTCAACTGCACAACCAGTCAACCAGCTCATGTAATCAGCCACTCAGCCAGCAGCTCCATCTGGATCTGTTTAACAGTCTATCTCTTTCAACAGTCTGATCGTCTATCTGCCAGTTGGCATGTTTGATGTTGACATGACTCTTATAATGTGAGGATTACTGTTTGAGTTTGATGGCAGCACAATATGATGGCATAATGGTATTCAAAGACAGCATCAGTGTTAATTTCATTGCCATCACATAAGTGAGTAAATGAGCTGTCAACTGAAAGATATCCAACTAGTGCTATTTAGTAGGATTTCATGGAAAAGCCTTACCTAGAAAGCCAGAGTAAAGCTAGATTGTAAGATTTTGACAAACTGAATTAATGCAATACATAAAACCAAGCCAAAGTTAGCATGATACTCATAGATCAATGAAGCTGCTATTTTTGAAAGCCAGTGTTAATTTTGGCAGCTATTTCAAACTTAGGTTAAGTCTTCGTCTCAATTTAAATGTTCATTAGTGTGAGTCACATTCAGTTAGTTTCACTCTTGAAAGTATTAGTCTAACTGATGAAAACTCAAAACATTTTAGCCCACATTTTGTTCCTCGGAATAAACAAAGTTTTTTGAATTGAATTGAAAACTAGTCATCCATCTATCCATTTTCTACATTGCTTATCCCGTTGGGGGCCGCAGGGTTGCTGGAGCTTATCCAAGCTGTCTTTGGGCAAGCGGCGGGGTACACCCTGGACTGGTCACCAGTCAATTGCAGGGCTGACATACAGAGACAAACAACCAGGCATGCTCATGGCCAATTTTAGAGTCACCAATTGACCTAATGAGCATGTTTTTGGTGGTGGGAGGAAGCCGGAGTACCCAGAGAGAACCCACACATGCAGAGGGAGAACATCCAAACTCTGCATAGAAAGGCCCTGACCGGGAAGCAAACCAGGACCCTTCTTGCTGACAGGCAGCAGCACTAACCCCTGCGCCGCCATGCAGCCCCAAAACTAGTCAATGATACATAAGACCTGGTATATCCTGCAAGCCTATAAAAAGGAGCCCATGGAAACATAAAAAATGGGGAAACAGATATAAATTTTCAATCGAGGCAGCACTAAAACTGAGTCAAAACTTTGGTGAAAATTGTCTGTTTGCTAAGAAAAGACATTTCACAAGCAGATCTGTCTCAATTTTAACACTTATCTAGTATAAGTGACAGGCTGTGAGCACAGAACCACAGCACATTCATTAACCAAGTAGCAGGTGGGCTTGACTCCAAACGTTCACAACATGTGGTACTGTGTGGTAGCTTTTGCCATGATGATAGAGCCGAGTTATTTAAACGATATTGCATTAGTCACAAAGGAATTCACAAAATATGAGGATATGTTTACAGTTTTCTGTTTAAATCTCCAATAATCAGATATTTTCTTTTTTCCCACTCCTTTTGTAGTCATTTCAGTCTGAGTTGACTTAAATATTTCAATGAAATGTTACTCTTCTTATCTAGATTTTTCTCATAAAAGTCTATAACTATAGGTACATCTCTGTCAGATTCTGGTGAACTTAGCTTTTAAGAGGTCCACCAAGCAGAACATTTCAATAAGCACAGCAAAGTCTTTTTCAGTCAGCTAACTCAAGTGGATTTAATCATATAAGGGTGTAAAACATGCAAGGAGGAGATGTTTCTATGCGTATGATTCAACCATGTTGTAGAAGCCACAAGGAGAGAAAGTGGGGCAAGGCCACTAATTTGCCTTCAACAGGCATCCTACAAGTGGAAGGCATAGGATGGAAGCAGGGCACTTGAATAAGCATCACTTATAGCAACACGCAATGAGACAAAGATTCAACACGGTGTTCACAGCTGAAGTGCACACCATTAGTGAAAGACAGGAATGACAGGATGCTTTGGTAAGAGAAGGTTATGTCATTCTGAGGAATGCAAAAAATGATACCTGTAAATCAACTGCAGCCCTCTTGTGCACATCAGCATAAAACTCCACAAATCCTGCTGAGATAAGTTTCACTTTTGGATGGCTCTGTTTGGTTTGTGCACTAATGTGAAGTAAAAATATAGATAAACTCCCAAATAAAAACTGCTTTACAGCTACAACAAGGAAATGGAAGCATCAAAGACATGGATTGAGTCAGTCACTGATGACTTGGCATTTTGCAGTCTGTACCCTCAGTACAAAGGCCATAGAGGTGAGATCAACATAGCATGCTGCTATGGTGATGCACAAGAAGGTCACACTAGCAGCAGGTGCCAGCAATGTCGGTGCCTTTTTGTGATGTTGACAACATCACTTAGAGCCCCCCCTACATGTAGAAAAGCATGGTCCCCCTCCAAGGACCCGAGAGAGAGAAAAAAAAAAGTGACACACTGCTGCCAAACATGAACATAGATTTGACTTGTTTCACTGTTAAAACTGCTTTTAGTGGAGGGTAGGGCATGATGATAGCTTTTCTAAGTCCTGTGTATACAGGCTTAAACTTAGATAAACTCATGATGATTATTGACTATTCTAAAACACTGCTTAAGAAATCTGATTGGACAGGAGGCATTTATGGTATACTGTTTCTCATCAAAACACCTTTGTATATAAACCACCTAATAAGTGCATTTTCACAGTCTTAGTCAGTATTTGCAAATCTAATTTTGGCAGCCTCGGAGCAAAGCCTCGCGCCCCACCTAAGCCCCCCCCCATCGGGAGGTCCTGGACCCCAGCTTAGGAACCAATGCTCTAGTGTATGAAATGACTAAAAGCTCATTGAAGCTGTTCAAAGCCACAAGAAATATCCATGGTGAAGTGATCTTGCGGAGCCACGCCTCTCTTTATGATGTAATTTTTTTTTTTATTATCAGTGTGAAGACAGAGCTGAGAACAACAAATGCAGAGGGAGTTTGACGTCGCTCTTTTTAGAAAGTCCTTCCACATCAGGCATGTTTGATTCTTATTATTATTGTTTTAATCATTAACATTCTTGCCCAGAATGTTGCAAATTAAACTGTGAATTTGAATATAAATGTCTATTAAGTAAATAAAATTGTCTTCTTCTCTGGAGTTTTTGAGAGCAATGATGCTGGCAGACATGAAAAATGTAGCATTTAAGGGCCTTTGGAGGCTGCTGCTCTTCATGTTGTGGTCTCATTAGTCTAAGTATACCACTGTCTCTAAATTAATGTGTTATTGAACTATTGATGTCTAAATGTTGATCCCTTCTGTCTTCTCAGTAAGGATTTATGCTCATATTGACCAGTACTGACTGAATATATTTCAAAGGCTTTTTCTACAGGCCTTATGCACTGTTTTCTAGCAGCCTTGACATCCCACATCAATCACACCTTAGCACTAACAAATAAGGAGTGATGTTAGCAGCTTGGGGATTTTAACACCTCACAGGTAAGAAAGATGCTACAGTACAGGCAGTTGTCAGGCAAAATCCAGCAGCCAGAATGAGAAATAAAAGGAAGAGGAGACTATTTAATGACCACTGAGTCAGTTGACCTGCTACTGCTGTGATGAAGGAGGAACAGACCGCTGTGCTGAGGCACTCAAAGGTGTCTAATATGAAGGCTAAATGAAGTGGAACAAATAGACCAGATTTCATAGTATTTCTTTCTGATGACTCATCATAATAGGCAGGGGGCTTCCAATACCTAAAAATAATATCCCTTTCTTGTTTGTTGATGTTTTTTTTCTAGCAGAGTCAGTACATCTTCAAAACAATTCGTGACTGAAAAGATGACTAAAAACAACTTCAACTTTTTTAGTGGCTTAAAGCAAATTATGAGTCACACTGATAAATTTAAGCCCAACATGAGTCAAGCTATGGCCATTCACCTGAGTCTTTCCACTTTAATACCAAAAATAATGAAATCAGTCACTGAATCTAAGACCTTTAAATTTAGACAGTAAATCTCTACCTTGTAGGACAGTGGCAGTTACTATTAAGCACTGCAGCATCTTATTTTAGATCTCTTCAAAACATACATGTTTACTTCACCTGACAGCAGAAAAACAGATGTTGGTTTTTGTGTCAGTTTAGATCCTGATTCAGCATCTGAGTCATTATTTAAATCACTAAAAATCTGGAAAGTCAGAGCCAGAACTTCACTATGGTGATGTGTATCTGCAGTGGTGAACAAATCCCCTGACAGCTGCCAGCACAGAGGTCTAAAAGGTATGAACAGTTATTTTTGATGTGTTTGGGACAGCAATGCTGGTGGTGGGAATGTGATAGAAAGAAATTCTTCAACCTCAATGCATAGACAGTGCAAATGGGCAAACATTAGCTATTTAAGGTTACTTTAATAATAGCATAATGATCAGTGTCAGCTACATCTGGAGTAATGTTAGTTGTTGCAGTCATATTATGATCATGTTAGAACAATACTTCATGTCAGGATGGGGGAGGAGTCTGCCCCTTATGTTTCCCACCTTCAGTGTCAGCTCCACCCCTGATAACCCACACCTTACTTTTAGTCACTCTCCTTTATTTTTGTAGGCAATCCTTATGATTTATTTCTTTTCCATGGTCATGATTTTGGTTCTGTTTGTAAGCCTCAGCTCTGAGTTTAGTTTTGCTTTTCACCATTTCACTCAACAGGGTCTTTAAACAGACCCTGTTGAGTGAAATCCAAAGTTTTTGTCTTAACCCCATAGGCATGTTGGAATAAGGTTGTTGTAAACATGTTAAAACACTGAGATCTACATGTGACTGAGTTTTGGATTTAGACTGTTAAAAAGGTTTTTCACCTCTTTCCTGGCTTTGGTTTCATGTGGGCGGGGCCAATATGTGGGCTCATGATGTCATGAGCCCTCACCAGGAAATGGCCCCGCCCCTCTAACACTTCAATATTAAATCACAGAGCAGTTCATCTAAGTACAGTCTGTTGTTAGCTGATGTCACTGCCGTTATTGAAGTTAAGTCAGTTAAATGCTTTTTTTTTGTTCATTGTGAGGTAAATTTACCAAATCTATCAGCCACAGTGGTCTGTGGATTATCTATAGGATCATAACTGAGATTTGAGCCAGAAAATGGACTTTGTCTCTTCTCTGGCACAGAGAGTTCATAAGGTCAACAATCAGACTGTAATTTTTTTTTTAAATCTGAGAGGATCCAGGATTTCCCCTGAGTGGGCTTCAGCTCATTCAGACACGCCCACACCATCCTGGAGCAGATTTTACTGCCACTGATTTACTGATTTTGAAGCTTAATTTTAGAAACTTGGAGATGTTTTAGTTGACTGAAATTTGATCTAGGGGTTTATACCACAGTGGCCTGTCATACAACAAACCTAAATACAGTTTCATTTTCACTTTACAGGGTCTTTAATGTGTTATTAATGAGTCTTCCTTTTGTTGTCTTTGTTATCACTCCTAAGTTTTAGTTTCTGGTGCTCATGTGTTATCTTCTCATATTTTCTCTCTGTCTTTGTCATCTATGTGTTCTTGTTACTTTAAAATCATTTTTCCAGCTGAGTTTCAGTGTTTCCTGTTTTATTTTGTAGTTTTCATCCCCCCTACTTTATTTCTAGGGCACTTCCTGCTCTCTTGTGTTTTCCCTCCTGTTTGATTACATTCATCTGTTTCACCTGTTTCGTATCAGTCACACCTGTGCTCGATTACCTCTTGTGTAATTGGCTTCTGTGCTCTCTCTCTTTTTTTTTTTTTTTGTGTCAGTTCATTGTGCACCTTTCCTGTTATGGTTCTGATGAGTTGCCTTATGTTTTTTGCAGTGGGCCTCTAGCGCACCGATCATCAACTGGCAGCCCGGCCCCCCAAAGCTTCCTGTCTGGTCCCCAGGAGATCATTAAATTCAGAAAAGCTGGAAAAGAAAATGTTATGAGAGTATCTTTTGGCTTTAAATGTCTGCAGCTGTTAAATCCACCCCCAAAGCGATTAATATTCAGATAGTTTTAAGATGACTTCACATTTCATCTGTTTTTACAGAAAGTCAGTCGTCAGCCATTATTAGTAAACATTCTAAAAATGTGCTAAATCTGGCCAGATAAAGTGGTGAAAAGGGGTTAGAGAGTGGCAAAAATGGGCGATAAGCATCCTAATGGGTTGTAAAGTGGCACAAAGGGACAAAAACTTGCGGGAAAATTGGTGAAAAGAGTTTAAAAAGTGGCAAACCATTAATATAAAAGGGGGAAAAAGTATATGACAAATGGGTTAAAAGTGGCAAAAATTGTGAAAAAAGTAATGAAAAGTGGCCAAAATAGATGAAAAGTGGCAAAAATCAATAAAGGAAGGATAAGACAGGCGAGAAAAGTGGTTTGAAGGTTTTAAAGAATGGCAAAAAAATTGGGTTAAAGAGGCAAAAAAGGGCAAAAAGTATCAAAAATGGGTTAAAAATGTCAAAATTGTGAAGTAAAATGGCAAAGTAGTGAAAAGGCAGGAAAGTGTGTTAAAGAGTGATAAAATAGCAAAAAAGTGGCAAAAAATGTTGCAGAAATGGCAGAATGAAGCAGGGAAGTAGTGAAAAGTGTGAAACATGACCCCAGCCAAATCTGTGGGCATGCCTGTCTCCTTGTGGTCTACAGCATTATTTATCGGGATAGATCTCACAGGTAATGCCTAAAAATGTCCTCTGTTTTGAAAGAAAATACAAATACTAATAAAACAATATGTTAATCAGAACAAAATATTGATTCAATTTTTCTTTGTCTGGAAGTCCGGCCCCCACAGACTCTGTCAAGACTAAATCTGGCCCTTGTGCAAATGTACTTGATGACCGCTGCTCTAGCATTTCTTTGTTGCCTATTGCTCTTTTGTTAAATACATGCTTTTTGTTGGATCAGCATTTGGATCCTTTGTTTTATGTTGAAAATCAAAGACTGGTAACATGGGGCAAATGGGTCACGCCCTATACATGCAGGAGGCCTGGGTTCGGGTCTGACCTGTGGCCTCTCACCTGTGTGTCTGTCCCCAGCTCTCACGTCCCTGTTTCTAATTCTGTCTGCTGTCCTTTTCTGTCAAACAGAAGCAAAAAAGGCCCAAAAATACAGGGTAATGTCTTATAGACATTTATCTGAATGATGTCACATATAATGACAGTAAATGTAGTGGAGGCTTGTTCACACATACTAGCTGTGGTTATCTGGCATTAGCTCCTGTTTAATATGACAGACCTCTTATCACAGATGCACATCAAAGATGCACTAAAAATGAAAAGATCTGGTGGAGGATCTTTACAGGGTTCAAATTTAGGATAACGGCTTCCAAAAAAGGACATTTTTCAGGGTTTTCTTTCTGCTTCCTGACATATTAAAAAAGATAGACACCCTCTAAGATCAAATGTGTAATCTTGTGAATGTAGTTCTTATCTTTCATGAATACAAATGTTCGCTCATCCTCCATAGGGATGTGCTTTTGTGTATTTACTCTTGCGTGCTCCTGTAAAACTTGGGTTATCTGAATATAGAAAGGTACAAGAAAATCCATGACCACTGACAGGATACAAAAACAAACAAAAGCCCATTCAGTCATTTCAGAATAGCTGCATGTTTTTTGAGGGACAGCAGCAATTTATATCTGTGATTCTTCATACATCTGCAGTCTATAAAAATAATCTGTCTCACACAAAGCAGAGACAAGCCCAATGTAAACGCCTAAGACAAATATTACCATCCTCCATCTTGTAGAGCGTATGGCATCTTCTTGCCATCACTTGATGCACCTCACACTCGTACAGTAGATGTATGTACTCGCCTCAAACTATTTGTTTCAGCCTGTCATCCTGGGAGTGTAATCCAGTTTTTCAGACTGTCGGCTGGAACACCAGTCTATCAGTGACACGACACAGCTCACAGTAAATGGATAGACATGACGCTCGTGTTGTGCAGAAGACAAGAGGGACAGTGAGCTGATGATGGAGGGAATCCTGAAGAGATGAGAGCATGGTCAAAACAATAACCAAGCTAATATTTCTGTGCACGAGATTTCTGCCCCTACAGAGAGGCAGCAGAGGAGAAATGGTGGAAAACAGGATGACGATGTGGACAGTGCTGCTAAGTGAAGATTTGTCTGAAATGATAGGCGTACTTGGCAGTGCCTCGTCTACAAATTGTAAACAATATGTCGGGGAAACTGTGTGGTATAAATCTCTGGCAAAGGGGGCTGTGAATTTTGGGAGTTTGTGCAGCCAGATAGAGGTACACAAAACACCCAGAGCGTTTCTTCTCTGTGTGCTGCTGAAGTGAAAAAAGAGAGAGAGAGAGAGAGAGAGAGAGAGAGAGAGAGAGAAGGCCTGAGGCAAGATGGGCATTTTTCCATTTTTAGTTTCTCTCTGTGACAACACTCAATACATTTAACTGCAGTCATGTGAAACCCTGCAACTTTAAACCCAGCTGGATGACTTTTTTTTTTTAGAAAAGTGCACGCAGCCCAAACAAACAGTCAGTGTTTCAGAGATAGGAGGTTTAACAATGATATGGAAATGAAATAAATCTTAGATTTTCTAACACAAATTCTGTGCAGCACTCTGAGAGGCTGTTTGGCTGCATTTAAAGATAATTAGTTCTCAGGCTTAATTGGGAACCCCTGGCTGTGGAGCTTTCTGACAGAATACCCAAAGGCTAGCTACTGTAGCCTTCAGCTCAATTTTAAACAACGTGTTAAAAGGCTGGATTTAAAGTGTTAATTAGATGTTTAATTCAGTTTATTTCATTTGGATAAAGAGGAGATGAGAAGAGGCATAAGAGAAGGAAAGAAGAAGAAAGATAAGGGAAAAGAAGTCAAGATATTAGAAGACAAGAAGAGCAGGGAGATAAGAGAATAGTGAAATGCGAAAAGGGCAGAGTGGAGACAAAATAAGAAGATGGGAAGGGAAGGGAGGAGAAACGTGAAAAATAAAAAGAGAAGAGAAACAAGGAAAGAAGAATGCAGGAGTAAGAAAGGTAACAAAATAAAACAAAAGAGGAAAACGGGAAGAGAACACAATCCAGGAAAGAACAAATAAGAAAAAATAAAAATAAACCCCACAAATATATAATAATAAATTAAACATATATCATCAAAAAGAATTATAAAAAAATATGTAATGGCTTTACTTTTGTGCTGTTTTCTCTTTGTTTTTGTTGTTTTCTCTCCTACTCTCCTTTCTGTTCTCCCCTTTTCCACCTCCTGCAGAGCATGGTTGGGGCAGGGGGCGTGGCCTCTTCTCCTGCCGCAGCATATGAGGAACACCTCTCTTTAATCAGATCATCTACTCAGATATAAAAGCCTGGTCTTCACTCTTCTTTTCTGGCAGATTGTTTTTTTCCTGTTCAGTGGTTTTCTCTGCACTTTTGCTTTGAAAAAAAATTGCAATGTATGTAATACAACAATTTTATTCGAGTATTGTTATTATAAATGTATTATTTTTTCTTACTGTTGTTACAACATGATTCACAGTTTCCACGTACAACAACTGTGCTGTGCTCTGCAGCCCCATGGTTTTGCTCCGCCACAGCGGAGGGGCGCTTCAGGGACTTGCAGTTCTGGACTGGAGCGTGGGCAGTGGAACTGCTCTGTTTGACTGAGGGAGCGATTTGATCTGCAGTATGATTAACCGGCGGATCCTGGTACAGCCGTTGTATGTGGAAATTGTAGGTAAGTATGTGTTCTTGCCTATTAAGCATAACTGAATTGAACTGAAGTAGAAAAATGAAAATAAGAGGGTAAGAAAGAAGAAAAGACAAGAGAAGGAAAAACTGAAGAGAAGAGACATGAGATTTGAAAAAGTGTTTCATTGTTGAAAAATTAAGCCAATGTGGAGGCGCAAAATGCCGCTGCTCCTTGAGTGTCCACTTGAAGCTGACTGCTAAAACACCAGAGGTCACAAACACTTTGCCTGTTTAAATAAAGACATTTACTGCCGGGGTCTGAAGATGATTCCAGTTTGAATAGTTCAAGTCTTAAAGGGCACACACTGGACAAGGCGAGGGGTTCATAAATCATCCATTATGATTTTGAGGACAAGAGTTACGCCTGCAAGTCAGCATGTCATGGCTATTTGTCCAGAGGCCTATCTCATCTGCACCTCTGTCTGTTATTAGAGTGATAAAAAATGAGTTTTAAAAGGTGCTTTCAGTATGGTGATTGGCTGCAAAAGATGGCTTCAGTAACCAAGCAGGTGACGTCACTTAGACTTTCTCTGCAATGTCTATAGTCATGTTTTTTACATGCTAAAGCACGTTTCATGCAGACAAATGGACAGATCTTATCTTGTAGAGGAATAACATTGTATGTGCCTCTGGGAGTGTATCTACTTACTGAGACATATACTAGTAATCTCACTTTACACAGAGGTAGAACACAGGAAGTGCTACATACACACAGGATCAGAGAGATCTAGAAGGCTGGGCTGCTGCAGTGTTGAGGAGTTGAGTGCCTTGCTCACGGGTACTTTGTCAGCAGGTGGTATTTGATTTGTGAGATATGAATGTAAGAACCCTGCTCTTTGGTGTCCTCAAGGAACTGCCTGTTCTGTGATCCCCTGATATTTAAACCAGAAATCCCACTCAACCCCCCCCCAGTCTCTGTCAAGCTGTCAGTCTACAAGAGAGGGATTATATCAGACCTACTGTATGTGTGCAAGGAACAGGTGCAACATAGGAGTACTTCATGCATTTATCAATTTATTTAATTTATACAAACATTGTATCTAAATAATCAAATAATACCCAAAAATATTTCATGTGATAACATTAAGTTCTCAATAAGGAAGAATATAACCTTCAATTTAAATGAGATTCATGGCTCACAAATAAGGAAATAAAGGCACTTTGTTTCACTTGTGTTGTTATACTTCTTTTCATCATGACTCTTAAGTGTTTTTAAGTGTTTTTAAGAGAAGCCTAAAGCGGTTAACTTTACAACACTTCTGAATCTTGAAATTTCAGCATCTGCATTTTATCAAACACTTCTGACAGTGAATTAAAGGTACAGTTATCAAGCATAAGGCCTATAAGTGCTGAACAGGTCAAGAAAAGAGCGATGGCTGATCTCCCCCCTCTCTCTTCTGCTTCATCAAGTCATCTTTATGCACTTAGAGAAAACTGTGTTGAACTGCTGAGAAGAGCAAAAATATGGTGATGATTTGACTGTAAAGACTCTTCAGTTTTAGACAGCGAGTGGCGCACTCAGCTACTATGGGTTGAAAGTTCATCCAACATACTGGTAGATATAGGATGGTAAACTCAATATTGTGGTCATTGTGGCCTGTAAGGCCCAGTAATAATTAATGAATAAATAAAGAACATATCTGAGTACAGTCTCTTCGGATAAAAAAAATCCTTTAGGTCAAATACTTTTAAAAGTCAGACTGTTTTAGTCTTTCTTTGCTCCTCTATAACAACTCAAACTGACTCTACGCAAACAATGACAGCACATCATTATGCAAAATAAAATGTTATGCTTACATCACTATAACTGCACATACAGTGGCTATGAAAAGTATTCACCCCCTGGATATTTCTTTGGTTTTATAGATCAATCATTGTTTTTTGACCTAAAAAAAAACATTATTAATGTCAAAGTGAAAATAGGTTTCTACACAGTAACCTTAATTAGAAAAAAATTTAATGTAAAATAAGAGCAAAAATATTCACCACCCTTTCAAGTAACTGACTTAATTCAATAGAGGTCCAGCCGCTAGTAGTAGTTGTCGCTAGTATTATCACAATTAGTGAAATGGAGATTACTGAGTGCAGTGAATGTGTCTCAAGTGATTGAAGTATAAAGACACATGTTTCTAGAAGGTCCAGTCACTGGTTGATCAGTATTCCTGGCTACCATTACACCATGAAGACAAAAGAACACTCCAAGCAACTCAGAGAAAAGGTTATTGAAAAGTATAAGTCAGGGGATGGATACAAAATAATTTCCAAGGCACTGAACATCCCCTGGAGTTCATTTAAATTCATCATTAATAAATGGAAGGAATATGGCACATATGTAAATCAGCCTAGATCAGGTCATCCTCAGAGCGACCGTGCAAAAAGGAGACTAGTGAGAGAGACCACCAACACACCTATGACTACTCTGAAGGAGTTACAAGCTTCAGCAGCTGAGATGGGAGAGACTCTGAAAGTGGAAAATAGAAAGCCACTGATGAAGAAAAATCATAAGTCTCTGGTAGAGTTCACCAAAAGGCATGTGGGAGACTTCATGGTCAAGTGGAAGAAAGTTCCTTGGTCTTACGAGTCAAAATGGTGTTTTTTGACCATCAGACAAGATGCTATGTTTGGGGTACACCAAACACTGCATATCACCACAAACACATCATCCCCTCTTTGAAGTGAGATGGTGGCAGCATCATGCCATGGGGATGCTTCTCGGCAGCCAGCCCTGGAAGGCTTGTAAAGGCAGCGGGTAAATAGGAAATTCTGAAAGACAATCTTATTCAGTCTGCAAGAGAACTTAAAAAAAAAAAAGTGTTTTCTAGCAGGATAATCACCTGAAGCATGCAGTGAAAGCTTCATAGAAATGGTTTGAAGACATTTTTAATTTCAGTTTGAAAATCATGTTGTTGACTTGTGCTCACCTTGGAAGAGAAACAAGTTTATAAACACAGCATGATTCTCTCTTGTTAATTCTTTTACTTTTAATTTTATTTTGATCTCCATTTAAACTTTACAGGTACTCCACACTCACTGTCAGAAATTAGCTTCCACAGGTTCAAGGACTGAACAATAAAGAGAATACCTAAAAGTGATAACCTTGTAAAGCAGATGGATACGACCGTTTCCTTGTTTCTCACTGGCGAATCCACCTTGCAAACCTCCCAACTTAACCATTTGGGCCCGGTTAGAAAGTGACAGGACCAATCAGCGACGAGGAACTGTACTCTAAGGCGCGGCAGAGTTGTGACGTAAGCAAGCAGCAACAAGAGGCTGGTGCAATTATGGCAGAAGACATTAGTGTGGATGCTGCTAAAGCGCCAGTTTTATCAGAACTTGACAACATTTCTTCATTAAAAGAAGAACAAAGAACAGAAGTGAGATGTTTTCTTTTCAAAAACGACAAAGTCGAGTACTGACATGTCTACAGTCACCATGATTCTTGTTATTCCTCGGTAGCTGCGTACACGCACCTCGGTTGCAGCTACGTCACGTGTTTTGTTGCTCTGATTGGCCCGTAAAGATATGACAGACAGAATGTTTATCCAATCACACTCCCCAAGTCATCATTGGGGAAAAAAACAAACAAAAAAACTCTTTAAAATATTTCTAGGCACCCTCAGTCATGTGCTGTTAGAATCTCCCAACTTTTCCCCCATATATGCCACCCCAGTCGATTCCCACTGATGTCATAGTAGATGTCAGAATTAACAGGGTTTAACCTTGAGGTCACTGTTATCATTTTTTAAACACAACTAATGGATTAACTGTTATGAAATTTATTAGTTTAAAGGCAAAAGGGGTTAAATGTTAACCCCCTTTGCTTGTACTCTGGATTTTAGGGTATACTGTCCTTACTGTCTCTGGGACTTTGTGTGACTTTTAAAGGTGTTTTAAAACCCCCTTTCAGAACTTCTACACTGTATTTTGTTTCATATCTTTCTATTACTTGTAACTTCACTCTTCAAATGAAACCCATGTTTCCAGCAGCCTTTGTGGTTTGGGCTGATTATCATAGTAAATTGCTCTGTATGTCTCTTTCTCAGAGATAATAAAGTAACAGCCTGGGTACAAATCACATTCCCTTGAATGAAGTAAGTGCTGCCTCAGTGTCTCTCAGTATCCTGACTTGCAATTTGCACCAATTATTACAATCATATTGCAAAAATAGCCTACATTAAAAATGCAAATTGCCTCGCAATTTCTGAGAGAAGTCGACATAATTTCAGGTCACAATAGGTACAAAAAAGCTCCACCAAATCCCAGAGGGACCAATTTGTCTGAGCTGTGGGGAGGAACAGGAGCGGGGCGGCTGGATATTGTGAGTTGGTGGTTGGCATGGAGCCACAACTCACTGGGTCTGAGACCCATGTTTTTATAACTGTGAATCTGGCCCTCACATGGGTCACTAGCTGCTTCAAGAAGCCCTCACAAGATGATGTTTTACTGAGCGGTAACCTCAGGTTGGAACAATGAGGATGTGGAAAGGGTCCCATGTGTTAAAAGCACTGATTTTCTGTAAAAGGAGATAAAAGAGAACATTCAGTCAGTGGACCATTAACTGAGCTGTTTTCACAGAAAAGTTTGACTCATTTCAGGCTCTGCAGTTGAGGAAGATATTTAGTCAAGTCACCCCAATGAAAAAAAACTCTCACTTCTCTCTCTCTTACTTTTTATTCATCCGGCATACCTGGTCCCAACCCCCACAAAACCCCCAAAGCTTAGAAACATCAACTAGTCATGATCTGGACGCACACAAAGTTAAAATGTGGCAACAAAGATTGAACTGCACTTTAAAGTCCATTCTGCCAAGCAGCAGCAGTATTATCAGCAAAGGTTTGTGGGTATTCAGTCTACTGGCAGTTAGCCAAGACTGGGTCCTTCAGACAAAAGTACTCTCTGTCTCTGTCTCTGCAGCACACAAACTCACACACAAACATGCTTTATTTTCCAAGTATATAGAGGCAAAATGCACGTTACACACTTACCACCTCCAGAAACCTCACATTCTGCAGTGTTGCACTGTCACAAAGAAGTGGATTACATAACATGCATCTGTCAGTCAGCAGAGTCTGATCTCCACATAACAGCAAAAACACTTTTATGATGCTGAGAGAAAAAATCTTCAAAAATTATGGTAGGAACTACAAAAACAGTCATGTATCTTAGAAGTTGAATGATTTAAATGCATGCATTTGCACAAGAATATTTTCCTAAAATATAAGCCATTATATTGTCACATCCCTGTTTAGATTCAGCTGCAAAACTTTGTTGAATGTTCAGTGTTTTTTTTTTTCTTTTTTGCTTTAAGCAGAATGTTACGAGTGTTTTCTGGGGACTTTGGTATTTGAGTCGCCGGCCTTTTAATAGTAATGTCCGTGGTTTAAGTGCAGCCAGGGACTTTAGTTGCGTGTCATGCACTCCCTCTCCCCTCATGTCCTCTCAGCTCTTCATAACGTGCTATCTTAGGCCAAACAGAAAGGTGTCCGCATGTCATCTAAGTCTTTTTCAATTGCATACAAAATCTGTCCCTCTTAAACTCACATGGGGTATTTGCACAAATCACTGGTGCACATGGCGTGGCAGATAACTAAAAATGAAAACTGGCCCACAGCCTGACACTGGCTCTTTTCCCTCACTAATGTGGGACACTTGGAACAAAAACAAATAAAACGCTAAAAGTTGTGAGTGTTAGTTATGGGTGCGTGCCAGACACAGGGGCTCTTGGCAAATCTGCTGAAACATTAAAAAAAAAAAAAAAAGCACAACAAATGGAAAAACAAAGATAGAGATGTGATGAAATAACACCATTATAGAGATGCAAATTCCACAGGGGGCTCAGAGGAACTCTGGCAAGAAACTGCACATAGTGCATCACATATTGTGCTCTCAGTGTCGCTGTTAAAAGCTGGTGAATGGGAACAAAACTGCAAACTGTCTCATTTCATAAAACTTTAAGAGAAATCAATGGCAAACTATCAAATGTTCACAATTTCAAGCTTTCAGCATCCTTCTTTTGAAATCCTTATGCGCTCACCAGTGTTCTGCTCGACAACAACCTGATATAAAAATATACAGTCTTCTTTAAAAGGCGCAATGCAATGACACTGCATGAGATCAGTAAAGTGACTCATTGTATAAGGGAAATAATGGATATACTTCAAGCTTTACATATGAAAGGTACAGTTAAATCTTACCATCATTTAAAATGTTTATGCCAGATTAAAATGCAAAATCCTTTCTCCTTGTTCCTCAACACAACTACACAATAAAGAAAAACCTCTAAACCCTTTAAACTGTTGAGTTTTCTCTTTTTTTCCACAGCTCAAGCTACATAGAATCTGATCTTTTCTACTCATCTACAGGTGCATCTTACAACAAACACTTTTACCATGTAAAAGTTATATTTCCATACATTTTAGATTCATTTCAAACAAGGTAAACATTTGAATACATCGTAGTTTCTATCTTTATGATTACAGCTTACAGCTCCTAAAAATCCAAAAGATTACAGAGTCTGAAGGAATATCAGAGAGGACCAGAATTCAAGGTGCCTAAAGTCCAGTGTTTTGGTTTTAACTGTCTGTGATGGTTTTGGGTGTGATGCCATCTGCTGGAGTTGTTGTCCACTGTGCTTATCAAGTCCAGAGTCAACACTGTCAGCCGTCAGGAAGACTTTAGAGCACTTTATGCTTCTATTTGCTGATAAGCTTCTTGTAGATACGGATTTCCTTTTCCAGCAGGACTTGGCCCTACATTGAAACCAAAACTACCAGAAACTGGATGCTGTTGTAACCCTGGTCACAAAATGACCAGATTAATATTTTTTTAAGAAAAGAATTAAATGTTTGAAAGACTCAACCTTATTGGTAATATTTTGTTTAAATTATGTACTGTAAATTTTGAGGAAAGTTGTTTTAAATGTATTCCATTATTTGTGACACTTTTAATACTCAAATGCCATGAATCTCCAGCGAAATGTCAAATCTCGTTTTATCCCATTTTAAATCTCGCACGGTGCTGCAACCAATCATAGCATACCTGCAGTAGTTTTAAACAGGAAGTAAGACACAGACACACAGAGAGACACTGAGAGGAAACCACACACTGAACAGTCTGCTCAGACTTTGATTAAACAAACTTTAGAAACATCATTAGAACTATTGATGAATCAGACTCCTGCTCTAAAGGGCTGAACATCCAGATGAATCACTGGAATCAATGAAGAACAGCTTAAAAGATTATAAATAAGTGCGAATTGGCAAGGTTTTTTCCCCCCCCGGAGTTCGGATGGCAAGCTAAACCCAGGAAAATCATCTTCAACATTCCCCTCACCCATAATCATCATCATTATCATCATCTCCCTAACCCAACATGTACCTACCAGGCTGGTAGGACAAACGAACCCCTTTCCCTCATAACTATATAAGTTGACTTTTGAAAAAAAAAACTGAACTTTGAAGTTTTGTTTTGTTTTTTTCTTTTTATTGATCAACTGAAACCAAAAAAAAGCATTTGAATGAAATTCTAATTTACTCACTGAAAGAAAGAGCTTTTAAAAAAGACTCTGGTATTTTTTGTTATTGTGCATATTTAATTTATGTGTTTACTTTAGTTCAAACTTTTAACACAAAAATTTTGAGTAACCTTATTTGAGTCTCCTGAGTTTGAGTATTGATTTCAGTTTGTTTCTTCCTCTTTTCGAGTTTAGAGTCTTCTGAGTTAATTTAGCCTTATTATTTCTTATGTTGTTTATGAGTTTACTCTAAATTAAGTTTCAAAAAAAGTAAACTCGTGCTACACTGACCATGGAATTACTGTGCTTGACTGGCCGGTCAACTGGTCTGACCTGAACTCTGTAAAGAATCTCTGCAGAAATGTCAAAAGGAAGATGAGAGACACCAGACTCAACAATAAAGATGAGCTAAAGGCTGCTATCAGAGCAGTGTCACAGACTGATTGACTAATTTGAAAGGAACTCCAACCAAGTATATGATGCAGGGGCACCTCTGGGTGAAGTTAGGCCTTAAGCAGTCTTTGGTATGAGACCCCCCTACACTGCAAGATGTATTGCAGGGTGGGGTGTGAGTCAGCAGGAGAGACAGAGAGAGGTAGAGTGAGCAGACACTGCACACTTGATTGACCATTTATGGCACCAGTCTCCAAAAATTGATATCTTGAGGGTTGCTTTGTGACGCATAGGTAAAGTTTGTTTGGTGTAGGGAGGAGCAGGGTGAACAAAAGAGCATAATATTCCAGATGGTCAACATTTCTCTACTATAAATTCTTCTTTGCTCACACAAACACAGTGCTGCATCCAACTCTCCATGTACAGTTGAATGTCATCAGCATACAAGTGGTATGACACTCCTTTAAATTCACTGATGAATCTGATTAGAGGAAGCATATAAAGGAAAAATAAAATAGGCCCAAGACAGATCCTTGGGGCACACCACATGGCAGAGCAGCACATCTGGAAACATATAAACCAACTGACACAGAATAGTTCCTATTTGACAGGTAGCTGCAGAACCAAAGGCACTCCCTGTGACACCAACCCACTGTCTGAGTCTGTCAATTAAAATGTTATACTGTTAATACTGTGGGCAGCTGAAACAGACATGACTATGACTTTTTTGAAAATAGGTTATAAGTAGTTATCTCTTTCAGTAAATTTCAGCCTATGTGTAGAATGGCTTTATTTTACTTCTTTATTTAAATTCTGCTGTCCAAATGTGCATGCTCACCGCTGCTCCCTTCATATGCACAGCTCTTCTTCTCTGCTTCCCACAGTTTCTCTTTGCAAGTGCCTGATCTTATATCAGTATTATTTAGCTGTACATTTCATGCATAACATAAGTTAGGATATGAAATGTGTCTCTCAGCATTCAGTGGTTAGGCTATAACACCTGATCTGAGAGGAGGGTGGTTGGGATGCATATTGATCCCAAATTTCTAGAGTGCAAAATAATATTCAAAGCATCACCTGAATGAAAACTGTTTAAATTAACAGGAGAGGTTTATACTTAATATTAGACATCTCCCGTTCTCATTGATTAACAGGAGGGATGCTCAACTTTCTCTCTTCTCTGTCTGATCAGCTGCAGTCATGGACAGCTAGCTACCGATCTGAAAAATGTTTGTGTTTTGTACATTATTTCGTTGTTATAACAATGCTTCTTGTTAATAAATCTTATACCGTTGGAAAGCCTGTTTATTATCCTTTTAAATGATGCCACATTTGTAAGGATCATGCATTTGTGGGATGAGCAGCAGAGCTTATTTTGCTGTTGCTATTGACTCTTGTTTTAAGCTTCTGCACAGCAAATTCGGGTCACTGGAATAAACTCTGTGTGAGTTAAAATCAACTCAATCTGAGTGTACATGTGAGACCATAGAATAAACTCTAGAGCTAGTTAAAGTTACTCTTTTCTGGGAGTTGATTTTTAACTCTTATCAGAAGTTAAAATAAACTCTTACGGGAGTTTAAATACTACTCTCACTAAGAGTAAAGTTAACTCCCATCTTGAGATACGTGAACTCTTTCTCACTGTTTGTAGCTAACATTTCACAGTGTTCATTCGTTTTTTGCACAGAGGTTATGTTTCAGACCCCTTTTAAAAACCACCAGACGATAATCTACCATGCCCCTAAAACCTGCCAATTTTCATTGGTCATTGTGGTTAAGCTGCTGTGCTCTCGTCAGGATGGAGCAACGTGACAGACAGCTCATTATCCCTTGACATGAACTAGCTTTTGCTACATGTAGTGTATAACTCAAGGGACAGTGTCACTCATGGTGCAGATGTATCTAATATCAAATCAACAATAATCCACCAGAGGCATGAGCAAATGAAACACAGCAGTGATAACTATACAACAAGTAACATCTAAACACATCTAAACGTATATAAATACATCTAAAAACATCTAAAATACATCCAAACATACAATGCATGATGGGAAAACTCTGCTCCCCAGATTTGAAGTGGCAGTGTAGGTGTGGCAACAAAGCTATTGGGAATGAACTCAGGAAAAGGGTTGATTCACTGCTCTCAACACCGTATGAATGAACTACATTTTTTAACACTGCACAGGAGCATCACTGAACACTAGATGGAGTCTAAGTGTGTGAATGTACTCTGAAAATCTAACTCTTTCACTCTTTTTTGTTTAACTCCCAATTTTTTCACTCTGGGAATTTGCTGTGTGGTACTCCCTGGTGCTGTGAGCATGGATCCTGCTACAGTGGTCAGTAGCTGTCTGCTTCAAGAATCAGCATGCCACGTTTGACTGATCTGGATAGGGCCCGTCGGTTGGGCAACTTCAAGCTGGTGTTCTGCAAAACCAAGTTGCAGCATTGTTTGGAGTGAACCCTAGTACCATCTACAAACTGAAGGCCAAGTTCCATATGACGGGGAATGTCACAGGCTGTGAAGTGGGCGTCCCAAGGAGACGACACCCCAAGAATACAATTTTCTCAATTTAACCCTAACCCACTACCTCCAGAATTTGGGAATGTAGAGGATGGAATGGCCTGCCAGCAGTCCTGACCTTAACCCCATTAAACACCTGTGGGATCAGCTTGGCTGTGCTGTTCGTGCCAGAGTGACCAACACAACCACGTTGGCTGACTTGCTACAAATGCTGGTTGAAGAATGGGATGCCATCCCACAGTGTGACCAGGCTGGTGACCAGCATGAGGAGGAGGTGCCAGGCTGTCGTGGCTGTGTATGGTTCTTCCACACGTTACTGAGGCCCCTGCTTGTTAAATGAATAGATTGTTAAATTGTCAATATGTCTTGTTTCTTCAAACTTCAATCATCCAATCCACCAAACACCAAACAAGAGTCAACTGCAGAATCAGCTGTTTGACATTGGCAGAGAAGATTTGGCTCATTTTTCATGGGCGCAACCCACATACTCAGCTCTGCTGCTCATCCCACAAACGCATGATCCTTACAAATGTGGCGTCATTTAAAAGGGAAATAAACAGGCTTTCCAACGGTGTAAGATTTACTACCAAGAAGCATTGTTACAACAAAGAAATATTGTACCAAACACAAATTTCCTTACATTTTGTTTTATGTTCATATATGTAGCTATATCCAGTTAAGAGTATGTAAAGGGCACATGAAGGGAATGTCATTGCATTGCAATTTTGGTTTGAATTTTAGAAGTAAAAATTGTGCCACAGTGGTCTATGGATCATTTAAAGTATCATAACAGCAATTTGAGCCAGAGAAAGGACTGTCTCTTCTCTGGCACAGAGCTAGGCAGATGCACTCTGATTATAAGGTCAACATTCAGATTGTAATTTTTTTTTTTTTTTTTTTTTTAAATCTGAGAGGATTGTTTTCTCCTGAGTGGGCGTGGCTTTAACTCATCAATAGACACACCCACACTACCCTGGAGCAGAATTTACTGTGTAATTTTTCATGATTTTGTAGCTTACTTTCATAAACTTTGAGATGTTTTATTTGACTGAAATTTGATTTAGGGATTCATAACACAGTGGCCTGTCATACCAGAAACCTAAATACAGATTCATTTTCACTTTACAGGGTCTTTAATGTTCTGTTTCTCTACTGTTCCTCTCTCATGGTGTCATGTCAAAACACAAGGAACCATCAGTCAAAGGGTGGACAGGTGAACAACCATTACTGCAACACACATACACATTTAAAACACACATACCTGCTATACTGCAATATATTGAAAAATCAATGACACACACAAGCTGTGCGGTACTTCAACCTTGACTCAACACACATCCAAAGACACACTGTTACATCAATTTCACAGCCATAGCCTCACACGGACGTTGGTTGTAACGAGCCATGAGAGTCATGTATAATACACACAAGCACACTTATGTGAATCCATGATTATATAACGAACCCTGCACTCACATATAGACGCAGACATAATCTCAGAAAACTAGCCAAGGCAAACAGACCAGCTGAGAACAGGGCTCAGTGGGAGAGTAAACACAGGTGCTGATATGAGGAGTTGTTGACCCAGACATACTACGACACACATTAAAAGGGAAGCAAACACATGGACTCACAGGACCTCAAATCAGCCATCTCCTTGGGCTACAATTAAGAAACTTTTAATGTAATGGCATTAACATACATGTAACAGACACCATGACTCCTTGTGTGGACTAAAACAGTATGTTCCCATGTGTACTACTCCTCTACTTATACATCCATTCTCTCTGATGTGTGTTACAGTGCATTGTTTCAGTGTATGTGCAGTGTTTGTGTGTATTTGAACACATTGAAAAGCACATAATCCGGCGCTATGGGCAATATCAACAGAGAAAACCACTGGGCTAAAGTAGGGCAAGCTTCCCTTTAAACACGCACGCAACACGCAAACACAGAGAGAGACAGACGTGCACACGGCTAACACAAACACCACATCACTAACCCACTGTGGGGCAGAAAAGCATTATTTGACAAACCATTAAAACTGATTCTCTATGCTTCTGAGAGAGAGAGAGAGAGAAGGAGAGAGAGGGGGGATTAGAGCGAGGAAGCATGAATTAGGAAGACCCCCCCTCCCATTTCCTTCTTCCACCCTTGTCTCCCCCCCGTCTCTGTCTGTCAGGTGTTGTTTAGAGAGCCGTGACATGTGTCCTCCACCAACCTGTGTCTAAGAGATTTCTGACAAGGTGTGAACATTAAAAGCTTCTTCAGTCACATACACCCGTAGGCCGGAGGGAAGGGCACCTTCACACACACCCTGACATACACAATCACACACCAATACCTTAAATACACACATAGACAACCATTAAACTCCACGCACATTCACAAACACAAATGTGTCAAAAGTTGAAGCTCTGCTGAATCTTCCAAAGACTCAACTTTTTCACCCAAAAAGTTAGAAACTTCTTCAAACACGGCAGTGAGATGAACAGGATCTTTATGAATAAAAGGAACATTCAGTTCAGACAATAACCAGACCATCACCTGTTATTTCTCTGTAGAATGACGCCAACTACTGACTGGCCATTTTAAGTCCATTTGAGACCGGAACAATCTAAAATCATACAATTTTCAGCTGTTTCAGGATGCCAAATGTTTAGTTATGTAAAGATGTCAGATGTCTTTAAAATTTTAATGATGAATTCAGCTGGCCTGAAACTGTAAGTGAGACCGATAAATCAAAGGAATTTTCAGTTATCAAACCAAGTCTTCTTCATTTTCTATTTCCTTGTATAACAGGGCTTTTTTTTTTTTTTTTAAGAAAACAGTACCAGTTTTTCTATCTCAGCTGAATTAATATAAAAATTACAAGGGAAGCAGAGGATAAAATACAATAAATAAGTATGAAGAACAAAAGAGCAAGAGGGAAAAGAAGCTCAAAACAAGCAGTAGATAAAGTTTTTTATTCTGAAATTGAAATTTTAGAAAATATTTTCTAGGGCCCGATCACCGACCTAGCATTGGTAAGGATGCTACTGACACTGAAGGAATCATTAGTGCAAGGACCCTATTGTATCTGTAGGCAGTGTTAAATGTTTTTTTCCTGACAATTCACAGCTTGTTTTGGGGGTCTCAACATGCCTAAAATGTCCTGAAAACCTTCCAGAGAATTGTCCCCCAATTGAAATTTTTGTGTTTTGGTGGAATTGTGCAAGTCCATTGCACAGGGGACCCAAGTGAGATATAGGGTACTGGGTAAGAGCTACATAGCCTTCTATGCAAACTTGATATCTTTAATTTCACCTTCTTTCATTTTCTAAAAGCACAACTTGAGACACTTTTTGCTTGTTTGTAACAGACTGAAGTTGCACTATGTAATTTGCACTGTCCCTATCAAATAAATTTAATAAATGAATAAAAATACATGCATGAAATTCGGTGCATATATGTATCAGGTCTGCACAACATTAAGTCTCAAGGGACCACTCTCTAAAATGTACAGGAAATGCACTACAAACAGTTACAGGCGAAATTTTGGTAGTTTTGGGCTGCATTACTGATCTCCTCCTTTAGATTTCATTGGATTGTCCCCAGATATTTTGTGCTTACTCTAGACAAGGTGGGCATCTAAAGCTGTGAGAGCTGTGAGTTTTCATCATGGGACAGGGCTGTGAGCGGGACCCAAATTTAGAAAACCTTCTTTTCCATATTTTTTGAAACATGCCAACTATTTTGATTTTATATATCCTTAACGATCACACTTTGGCTCAGACAACATTTATGCATCAATATCATCACTATGATTTTTGGTCTGCGTATGGATCATCACCATACCTCCAAAAATCCACTTAACATGCTGGGGTGCTAGAGCCTTCCGGTGCAGCTTGCAGTCCTAGTTTTTCTTTTTATATTTCTGGTGAATAAATTGCTGATTTGGAAACCTTAAAAGGCCCCAAAACTCACAATTTCTCACTTGTGGGTCAGTCCCTGTGAAAAAAATTCTATTTTGGTGTTCTTGTGCATGTTCATCATAGATATGGCCCCTAATATGGCACATAGTTCTTTTTTGTTCAGTAGGTACTTGCATTATAAAAACGTTAGACCTTGCAGGGTTTTCAACTATTTAACTATTAATACATAGCGTTTTGTGTACTGCTGCCCCACCACATAGAGTCATTGCTTCCCTCCCCCTCAGACTTCCTGACTTGGCCACAAAACAGGTTGTTCCTCAAGTTGAGAGCAGCTAAGTTAGGATTTTAACAACTGACATGAGTGCCACTTCCTTCTTTTGTTCTTTAATGGTAGTTAGCTAACACCTTGATGCCCTTCAGCCTCAGTATCTCAGTGAAACCACAAAAAGAGTGAAGTGCAACATCTGTCTTTTACACAAATGTCTTTTTAATGATTGTTATTTTCATAAATAAGTTATTAGAAAAGAAAAAACTAAAATGCATTAAAACTTAACAAGCTTACAGAGATTTAAAAACACATTTGCTTCAGATAAGACCTGACTTCTCCGTTCTATCTATGTTTTGTATGCTCTACTTTTGTCGCAGTTGTCTTATTGAGTCAAGCTAAGTCTGTATTATCTATCTTAATATTCATGTTAGACAGCCTGAGTATGATTACGAATAAAGGTTGGAGAAATAAACAACAGAGCCAGAGGAATACGATTTTTCCCAGCGTTTAGTCAAAGCGACTGTGCAGACGCCTCCTCTCTCCTCCCTCCCTCTCTCTCTCCCTGTCTGACCTTGTCTTAACATCTTTTCTGCAGCTTCAGGAAATTAAACTGAAATAATTAATTGGTAATTAGCAACAAAAAGAGAGGGGAAAAAAGGAAAAACACAACTGATAACAGCCAAATAAAGGTGTTAAAATTTGGCTCCAATGATAAGTCAGCATTGAGCAGAGAGCTCTTAATCCTTCATTAGAGTATTATTTATTCCTTTATGTAATTGTTGCCTTTGAATTTGTTGGAGGAGGGGTGGGAATCTTTACGATTTTATTTAAAGCATTTGAGGAAGAAAGCCCAGTCATTGTGTCTGCATGCATTCCTGTTGGTGACTATAAAGACTGTTTGAATTGTCAGTCAGACATCCAACAACACCTTGAATGTACATACAGCTGTGATTCTGCAAGCATAATCAGCGTTTTAAAGGTCAGTGTAAATAAAGACTGAGGCAGTAAACAGTGAAATGAACAACTTTGTTGTGAAACTCATTCCCTGGCGTATAAAACATGAGTGACATGAGAGCATCCCCCCTCCTCCACAGCCCTGCTCATCCTGGTTTGATTGATGGCCACCCTTCTGCTGCAGCTGTAATCCGTCACTGTTTTCCACAAATAACAGAGACAAGCTGGACAGACAAGATTCCTGTGTCTCACAGGGCTTTAATTCCCAAATATTGTAGGCTTTGAGCTCAAATCATTTGCCTTTTAGGATAGGGAGTCATCTTTGTGGGTTCTGTGATTTTTTTTTTTTTTTTTTATCATTGTAAACAGGGCTGGAGTAGGACACATTTTCAGGCCTGGAGTTTTATGGCTCAGACCAGGCCACAACCTTACAACCTTTCACCAAAGATGACTAATACTTGATGAACTATATTCATTTTAATAATTTTCAGTTAATAATATTCACAAAAAGCACTAGCAAAAAGAGAGCTTGGAGCTAATTCATGTGCAATTACTAACACTAGAGGACAATGGCTAGCCTGGGTCTTGTGAGGCACTGACAGCAAAAAATTGCACTGAAGTCTTGACTGGGGTCTAGAACCACTACTGATGAAAAATAACAAATGTTTGACATTTTCACAAATATCTATTAATATTTTTTAACCATAATTTCCCCTTTTATGAGCAATATTGTTACTCTGGTTAAATTGAATTTACTTGCATTACTTACCCCCAATATTTGGGGGGGGGGTCTCTGCTATTACTTTGATACAAATTTCAGTTCATTCAATTTCATTCATTCAGTCACTTTTGATTCAATAATGACACTAATTACTAGGGAAAAATAAAGAAAAATAGTATACTTTCATTGAAGGCTTCTTAAGGGCCCCTCCCTACTGTGAGCCCTGGTACTCAGTACCCTTTTCCCCCCACTGATCTGTACTGTATACTTGTAAGTTGTTATATAGGCTCTAACACCATACGATTCGTTGATTTGATTCATAAACTTGGACGGTGGTTTGCACAGATTGTGTTGTTTCATGTGATGAACACCTGGTTCTTCAAGCTCACCTGTGTCTCCACCTGGCGTGTTTAGATTGAGCTGTGAGTTTGTAATAAAAAACATTTTCACATTAGGTCACATAAGCTTCTGAAGCTTTCTTTTTTTTTTTTGTCTAACTTTTTGCTAACTTTGTTCTAGTTTTTAGACACCTTCCTCTCTGTATTATCACCTTGACTGTCTTTGGTCAAAGGGATCCAAAGTATCAGTAGTGTTTCCAGTCTGAAGGACACGGCCAGCCCTCCATGCCCAGAGAGAGAGTTTTGTTAGGGGGAAAAGAATCATCAGAAATCCTCCTGGCTATCCAGGTTTGCTACTCCAGGCCTGGGCATACATCTGTTTTGTTTTTGCATCAGTGTAAATGAAGACAGGATTAAACCAGAGTGTAAGGTTGTGCATTTCAATATCCTGTGGTTTAAAACAATACAGTGTTTGCTATTGTCATATAATTGGTTGCCAAATTTTAACAATTAGCTTAAAAAAGCAAAGGCAGAGAGGAATTTGGCCCCTCAAGGATGAAAAATAATGGCATTTCTCAAATCCAAACTAATTAAATCAAAACTATATTTCAAAAAGAAAGTACAACAGAAAAACAATTGTAAAACCTTTAACTTCCAAGAAAAATAAGTTTCTGTTAATATCATTTTGTTACTTAAAGTCACTTGGCATCACTTCTTTCACAGAAAGTCCGTGAAAGATGTTTAAACTTTTGCCACTGTGTGGCACCACCATCTCACTGGCCTGCATTGCTGGGGCAGCTGCAGTAGGTACAATGTATTAAGGTTATCCACAGTCTGCTTGTTAACCAGAGAAAGAAGGATACAAACTCTTTTCGGCCTCCTCTACTTCTGAGAGTTGTTAGGACTAAGGTTTCCCGGCTGTCTATCTCTACTACATTTTAGGTCTTGTCTCTGTTCACCACCAGGTTTGGACTCTTGAGTAACATCAGCTTTGTCCATTTATCTTAGCAACAGGTTAAACTTAGCAGCAGAAAGCGCTGTAATGGAGAGATAATATGGCTCCATGCCAACAGGAAGTGTAATGACGCAAATTGTGAAAGTCAGACGCTCATGCAGTTACTGCCAATTTGAAGATGCAGTTCTCTGTAAGAACTCTTAGGCGGGGTACACACATAAGGATGTTCTAAATCTTAAGAGATTTTTTATCTGTTAGAGACCCCATGCAGATAAAAAATCCGGCATTGAACAGTTTTGATCGTACTGTGTGTGGTGTGCTCCGATAATCTCAACACAGCACACCACACACATCATGATTCTGTCCCACCACCAATCTAGAATCTCGTCCTCCAAGCCAGAAATCTTGCGTGATCACACGTGATCTAACAAAAACGAAGAAGAAGAAACATGACAACAACCGGAGAACACAACACGTGACATGGATGAGGACACACAAGAGGAGGGAATGATGGTGTTCTTGGGACTATTTTCAACGGAAAAATCCCAAACTAAAGAAAAGAGAAGACAAGACTATGAGAAAATCCTGGAGACAGCGTGAACACAGACTTTATGATGCTTCAGCAGGTCAGCCATGCTTGTTTTTATTTATGCCTGCTTCCTTGTTCCTCAATCAGCTCGCTTCTTGATTGGCTACATTCCATTCCTCGTCACAGTTAATGGAGTCATGACTCGGGAGTCGTTGGCTTTCCCCACACACATGAAGATTTTTGGTTGTCGACCCCGACCTTTTTCGGAGCCGATTATCGGGACAAATTCACTCTTAACACACCTCAGACCACAGGAAAATCTTATAGGATAATCTTATAAGACATAAGATGGCGTTTGCTGTCCTTGGTCGGGAAGGGGGAAAGTCGGAACAAAACAGCCCGATTATCTTTATGTGTGTACCCCGCTTTATTTGAAACAAGATGACTGTGCTCCTAGTTCACTTTATATCTTATTGTTATCATTGGCGGCATGTCTGTGTGTCTGTCTTGATTTGCCAACCACATAGTTGCTCCAGTTGTCCTTGATACCTGCCAGAAGACTTCATGGGTGTACTGGTTTGAAACTGGAGTCAAAACAAAATCATATATATACAGATTTTAATCCAGAATTGGAATTGTTGTGCCTTTCAACAACTGGACTTTGTTAAAACACAGCCATAGGGAAACATGGATGTGATGATACACCTGCTCCACAATCCCTGATTAAAGCAAGCTCCAATCAAAGCTCTTTTTAGAACACGGTTTATTTGGTGTTATTTGTCGGTTGTGGTTGGCAGTGCTGAGTAAACATGTTTGGACATATGTCTGTCTGTTTGCACCTGAATGATGTGATGCTTTGTTAAAATTTCACAATAAAGTGTATGCACTAAAACTTTGTAAAGTCACCACTTTTTTAGGGAATTAAATAAAGCTGTATATTTCAAATGATTTAACACTGAATGGTCATAGTCAGCATATTTTTGGACACTTCCATAGTTTTAAAATTTGTTAAAACACACTGGCAGATGTAAAAAGTGACCAGTAGCACTGCTTTAATTAAAATCATGAAAAAATGGAGATATGATGTCTCTGCCCAATGCCACCAAAATGTGCAGGATAATCCAAAAATAACCAGAATTAGAAGAAAAGCCCAAACTTGCACTCAGCACCACTATAAGTGTACTTAGTCACATTTTGGCTGACTGGTCTTTCTTGGGTGAGTTCTGAACATTACGGTGCAAACAGAAATATGTGGCTCGTCCCAGTTTAAGAAAACACCCTTCTGTCCCACTGTCGAACAAAAGGGTGTTTTCTTCTGTCCCACTGTTGAACAACATTTGAATAAGCAATTTGTTGTTCGGGACACCCTTCTGTCCCGAACAACAAATTGCTTATTCAGATTTTTTTTATTGGGGAAGAAATAGAGGAAAACGGTATCAGTTTGATATATCATGAGGCATTTTTACCCCAAGCAGGGTGTTTATGACAGTGTATTCATAAAGCCGCTCTGGTGAACATCCCACCCATGTAAGCCCAAGGTAGGAGTTAATGTGAGTAATGGGTGGAGTTGGCTGAGGCCACAGATGGTATGCTGAAAGTCTGCCAAAGTTTTTGTGCTAAAATAAAAAAAGGAGCATGTTGAACAGCAACAATCTCAGCACCTGGCAAAGTCAAATAAAGTAATTCATTTTAATGTTACCAGGCAGTAAAATACTCACAAGTATTCAAAGTAGACCCGCGCTAAAGATGACAAAAGGCCAAACACAAAGGACAGTGGTAGAGTGACTGCACTCCTCAGGCTGTGACAATGGCTGCAATGGGAAATTAGCCTTGCTTGGAGTATAACAAGACTAAAGATTAGTCAGTGTTAGTGTGATTCAGCTGTTCAGACCTTAAAAGTGACTCAGACAGTCAGATCCTACGCACAGTGTCTAACATAAAATACTGAGAGATTAGAGAAGCAAGGAAGAACCCGACAACGGATCACACCTTCAGAAAAACATCTATTTATCTATTAGGGCTGCTCCATCATGGAAGAAATCATAATCACATTTATCTCTGTGATACTGAGATCAGAATTCTTGAACTTTCCTTGGATCTCTGTGTTCAGCAGCAGAAGCAGTCACATTAACTCATGCTCAGATTTGCTCACTTTTGCACAAGAGCTATTGGGATTGATTGGATCAAATAGACGTCTCCAATTTCCCTCA
Source organism: Cheilinus undulatus (assembly GCF_018320785.1). Taxonomy (NCBI): domain Eukaryota; kingdom Metazoa; phylum Chordata; class Actinopteri; order Labriformes; family Labridae; genus Cheilinus; species Cheilinus undulatus. Next base: position 18,616,828 of record NC_054865.1, read on the forward strand.
GTTCTCTGCACCTCCAACATCTCTTCAAATAATCTGCACTTACTTCTCCTTCACTCAGCTTCACTCATTCTCATTTCCCCTCAGTTTGTACGATCTCTTCTGCCCTATTCCCCTCATCTTTGCTCCTTTTTTCCAATTCAGCTCCTCTTATCAACACCACCCTGCCATTTTTGGCTTCTCCTCTCTGTCCTCTCAGATATTAGACTGCATGTCTTTTTTTTTCTGTGTACATCTGCACCAGGGCAGGTTGAGGCAGAGAGATGAGATAGAAGAAAAAGAGAGAAAGAAACAAATAAATTGGCTAGCACTCAAAACAAGGGACGGGAAATGGAAAATTCACACACGGAAACATGTGGCCAAACTCTAACACAAAGCACAAATACATAACTTTGCACAACTGAACAGCAGCTTCTCTACTTTCCTTTCTTCAAAATATGTACTAAAACAATCAAGAGCAAAGAAGGAAGATAAATAAATACTTCTGGGTACTTTGAGAGGCCTGAACAAAAGTGATGGTACCCTTAACTTAATATTTTGTTGCACCACCTTTAGAGGCAGTCGCTGCAATCAAGCCACTTCTGCAATGCGCAGTGAGACTTCTGCACTTGTCCACAGGTATTTTGGCCCACTCCTCATGAACGAATTCCTCCAGCTGTCTCAGGTTTGAGGGGTTCCTTCTCCAGGCTGCATGTTTCAGCTCCTTCCACAGATGTTAAATAGGATTTGGCCATAGAAGGCCACTTCAGAATAGTCCAATGTTTTGTTCTTAGCCATTCTCGGCTGTTTTTAGCTGTATGTTTTGGCTCATTATCCTGTTGGAGGACCCATTAACTGCAACTGGAGCAAGCTTTCTGGCACTGGGCAGCACTTTTTACTCCAGAATAGGGTTGATATTCCTGAAACTTCATTGTACCCAGCACAGCTTCAAACTCTGTGCCAGATGCAGCGAAGCAGCCCCAGAACATAGCGAGCCTCTTCCATGTTTCACAGTAGGTACAGTCTTCGTTCTTTGTATGCTTCATTTTTGCATCTGTGAACATAGAGGTGCTGTGACATCAAAAAAACTCTAGTTTTTTCTCATCTGTCCAAAAGACGTTCCCCCAGAATGTTGGTGGCTTGTCAATATGCATTTTGGCAAATTCCAGTTTCACTTTAATATAACTTGCTTTCAACAGTGTAGTCATTCTTGGTCGTCTTCCATTAAGTCCATTTTGGCTAAAATAGTGATGAATGGTGCGTTCTGATACTGAAATACCTTGGAGCTCACCAATAATCTCTTTGGAAGTTGTTCTGGGCTTTTTGGTTACCATTCGTATTATCTGTCTGTATTATCTGTATTATTGTTATCAATTTTCCTCTTGCGTCCACATCCAGGGAAGTTAGCTACAATCCCGTGGACCTTAGACTTCTAAATAACATGTGCAACTGTAGTCACAGGGACATCAGGCTGCTTGGAGATGGTCTTATAGCCTTTACCTTAAACATGCCTGTCTATCGTTTTCTTTCTAATCTCCTGGGACAACTGTCTCCTTAGCTATCTGTGCTCCATGTTCAGTGTGGTACACACCATGATACCAAACAGCATAGTGACTACTTTTCACCCTTTAAATAGGCAGACTGGCTGATTATAACTTTGAAGACACCTGTGATGCTAAATACAGGACACGCCTTAGTTTAACATGTCCCTATGGTCAAATTAGTCTTTTCTAGGGGTACCATCATTATTGTCCAGGCCAGTTTCAGTTTGTTTTCAAGCGATTTCAGTGACCACTGTGGGTTTTTCTTTCTTTAACAGAAGAGTATCAACGATGTTATCCTTGTGTGTATATCAAGATTTTAAAATTTAATGCATTCTGGCAGAGGTTTTTTTAAAGATATATCATTTGGCTTTTAATGCTTTTATTTAGAGTGGAGGACAAAAGATGTAGTTAGAAACAGGGCTGAAAGAGTGGGAGAGAGACATGCAGAAAAGGAGCCACAGGCCAGGACCTAAGCACTCGGCCATCTGTGCCCACGGTAGATTTTTCTTAAAACAAATCCATACTTTTTTTCTTCTTGGGTATGTATGATGTGTCCACCACACTCACCTCTGACCACAAGCTAGTCAGTCAAAACAGTATGAAAACACATTATTACATGTGTCTATGCTGCTTCCTTCCGTGGGCTGGTGTGTACAGTTGTGTCATATTTGACCAGTTGTGAGGGGCCAGTTCAAGCCAAAAATGCAAGGGCTGAATTTTACTGACAGTCCAGCCCTGGTTAAAACTGTTATTTCTGTAGTCTCCCATGTTATAAAAAGTGGTTAAGATTTGAAAATTATGAATTGCATTTCACAGCAACAAATGAAGGAAGAAATGACAGAAAGAGAGACTGTGAATGAATACATCAAGCCTATAAAATTACATTTACATGATTAATGTACAAAAGATTTAAATGAAATTACTCCCATCTATTCCCTCTAATCATATGTTTCAGTAATCATTCATGTGACAGTCTGACAGTTTAAGATGTACTGTTTCAGCTACCATCAGTATACTGGTGGTATGGGACTATAAGAGTTCAACATAATTTTAGGTATGATGTATTTTCTTATATTGAAGAAGGCTTAGATGCTTTGATAAGTAAGGATGATTACTGTGAAGCACTGGTTTGCAACCTTTTTTCCTCAGGGCCCCCCCTACTCATCTGAGAAAAGCTAAGAACCCCATGTTCCACTTGGAAAAATTAAACGTCAATTTAATTGTTTTCACTGAAAAACTTCCAACACAATAGGCCTTCATACACTTGTCTGAAAAATGACCACAAATCAGTTATTACGACAGTGTATTAGGGCCGCTCTAGAAAAATTAAAAAAAAAAACACACACACACACACACACACACACAAAAACAATAAAGAGGATCTGCTCATTTTCAAGAAAAAAAATCTAAATTCTCAAGTTCAAGAATTTATTACAAGGATTTTTTTTTTTTTTTTTTTTTTTTTTTACTTTAAGAGTTGTGTATGTATGTGAACCAAAACGTGGAATTTCGAGACTAAAAAGTCAAAAACCAAACTGCTTTTTTCAGTTTGGTTTCTTGTGAGTCTTTTTGCTTTACATTGTTGTATATTTCCAACTTTAAAAACTTGACATTATGAGTTTCTAGTGTCAAAATGTAAGATTTAGGAACAGTTAATTTTGAGTTTTTACTTGTAAATTTCCAGCTTTTTGAACTGAAATTCTGAGTTGGATTCCTTGTAAACATGTAACTTTAATCTAAAAAATTGTGACTTTTTAGCACAAAAATTACAACAAAATTAAATGATTCTATGCCAGTAGAAGTGAACCACCCTCACAGTCATGTGTTAACCCTAAAGGTGCCTTTAAAACCCAAAATCCTGGATCACGGTGCAGGTCCCTGGCATTAAACTATGAGCTTGGGTTTATCTAAAGTGTCCGATGTCCAGATTGTTAAAAGTTAAGATCAAGTGGAGACGTTACACAACATCTCTAACATTTTTTTCTCCTTCTCTGTTACCAGTTCCCTAATGCAGCACCTACTTCAGTGAAGCAGCCACTGCTCAGTAGGGTCCTGTTCTCATTAATAAAGGGGTGGTGCTGTAATCTAAATAAAAACCTACATAGATCTGGCTTTACTTCAAAGTCTGATCTTAAACTATGCTTTCATATATCTCCAATGATTTCAGCAGAGGCTTGAGATTAGCTTTGATCAAACATTTATTTGAAGCTCCTCTGAGGATTTGGTTCATCTTACACTCTCAATATGAATCTACAACTTTAAACAGCAGGGTCATGTGATCACATAAAGTTACAAGTGACACAGTTTAATATGGATTCATGTGTAATAATGATATCTGGTCTGATTTTACTACATTGAGCTGTTTCCATTTCATGCATATATTATATGAGACTTTGCTGTTTGTTTGGCTTCAGGCTGTTTATCTCCCCTATAACAGGCCTTTAATGTTAAACAAGGAGAACAACATACTGAATAAATAAGTAGGTTGGTCTGTACAATTTTATTCATTAAAGTTCTGTTTTAGTGCTGAAGATTGATTAGACTAAAAGATAATGTCTTCAGTTTAAATGGAGTCAGTCATCACCTATAGGTGTTTATTATTATTTAATTATTTATTATATTGTCTGCCTCACCTTCAGTCATGTCACTGCTCGATTAGTAACAGTATAATTGCATATTCAATAAAAGCTTACATCATGTCCTGACAGCATGAAAGCAACAGACATCACTTTACAATACGTTACATCACTGTCCACACTGCATCAGTGAAATGCTTCATTCCTTTTCCAGCATATTTCAGTTTATCCCTTATAATAATTTAAAAAAACAAAAAAAACAAAAAAACAAACAAAAAAAAAAAAAAACTGGTGGTTTTAGTTTTCAAAGAAGAGAAACCAAAGAGTGGTGCAAACTGGCTAGACTTTGCCAGCAATGATAAGTCAGAGCACAATATTTCAAACACAGGTATGAATATTAATAATGTGCAATTATCTCAACTATGTAAAACAACTTAATAAGTTTTGTTTAGTAAGAAAAAGGATAAAAAGTTTCCCTGTCCAACACTCCTGGGGTCTTGCCATCGCCCTCTCTCCTCGTTCCTTGTCAATGCCACTGCAAGTAACAGAGAGGAGAATAGGAACAGGGCTGTTTTGGTCTGATTTTCACAACTTTGCTGCTTACCGTTTTTGTATTTAAGTGCAGAAAGGAGCGTGTCTTCTATTAGAATGAGTATTTTTGGTATTGCAGTGTAATGCAGAATTATCAGGAGGCATCAACCATCTTTGGATGACTTAATTAACACAACTTGACTGAACATAAGACATGACAGACATACTCAGCTGCAGACTTGAGCTGCACACAGAGTCCGTGCTTGTAACTTCATTTCTTGTGTTGACATCACTGCCGTATCCTTACACCTTTTACTGCATGAAATATTGCCATTGCATTATATTACACTAATGTGAGAATATGTAAGGGTTAGCATCATATTTTTAATTGGCAAAGTTACAGAAGATCTCAGGTGACAAGGAGTAATGTAAAAGTAATGTAACTGGTAGTATAACTAGTTACTTTTAGCTTTGAGTAACATTTAACTAATGTAACATTTTTAGTAAGTAACTAGTAATTTATCAGTGTTACTTTTTACGGTAAAACTTTCTAGCAGCAGTGATCATAATCTAATTATAACTGTAATTAACTCCAAGGTGAGTAGACCTGGACCCACAGTAATATTTAAAATATCATACAAAATGTTTAATCATGATAGATTTGTTGATGATGTTAAAATGATCCGTCGATCAGATGTGTTAACTGCTAACAACCCAGAAATTGCCCTTTTAAAGTTTAACAATTTATTTTTGCCTCTGACTGAGAAAAATGCTCCAGTGAAGAAGTTTACTGTCAGGAATACCACAACGCCCTGGCTAGACAAAGAAATTAAAGATTCTATGAAAATGAGAGATCTAATGAAAAAAACTGCAATCACAACAGGAAATAAATGTGACTGGGACCTCTATCGTAAAATGAGAAACTCTGTCACCACACTTAGAGAGAAAAAAAAGAAAATTTATTTTGAAAATCGAGTCAAAGAGGTAGGAAATGATTGTAAAACACTATGAAATGTTCTACATGATCTGACGAGTAGGAATAATAAAATCAATCCATCTTTTCCGGAGGCAGACGACAAATTTATAACAAAGTCCAAGGATATCGAAAATTATCTCAATGATTAATACTAGACAAACTAAGAGAAAATATGCCTAATTTGAGTAATGACATATCTCACCTATTATTAAGAAATTAAATTATGAAAAATAAAAACTCTAGGTTCCAACTTGAAAAAGTAAACACAAATAAAGTCAAGAATTTCCTGAAAACCTGTAAAGACAAACCACTGGGTGTTGATGGCCTTGACAGCAGGCTCCTCAAACTAGCTGTTGATTTTGTTGCTCCTGCATTAACCCATATCATCAATTTAAGCTTTATATGCTGTTCATGTCCACAAGCATGGAAGCAGGCTAAAATGATCCCATTACCAAAAAACAAGAAGCTGCCTTTCTCTGGATCAAATAGTCATCTTATAAGTATTTTACCTGTTTTAGGAAAAGTGATGGAGTCTATTGTGTACGAACAAATTAATAACTATTTTTCTACAAATAACTTAATCAGTAATTTTCAACATGCATACAGAAAGAGTCACTCCACTGCCACAGTGCTGACTCACATGACTGATGATTGGCTCAGAGAGACTGAGAAGAAAAATAGAGTTGGTGCAGTATTTCTCGACTTGTCTGCTGCATTTGATATCATTGACCATGATCTATTACTAAAGAAACTTTCCTGTTACGGCTTTGAGCAATCAGTGCTCACCTGGATTTAAAGTTATCTATCAAACAGGACACAGACAGTGTTTTTTAATGGCAGCTTCTTGGAGATCAGAACTACGACATGTGGAGTGCCGCAAGGGAGTTGTCTTGGTCCTTTACTTTTCACTATTTTCACAAATGATTTACCATTCGTCTTAGAGAAAGACGGGTAGAGGTATAACTATTATGAGAAGACATGCCACTTTTCTGACTCAAAATATCACGAATAAAGCAATTCAAGCGCTTACATTAACATATCTTGACTACTGCCCAGCAGTTTGGTCAAATGCCACTGGAGAAATGTTAAACATACGACAACTTATGCAAAATAGAGCTGCCCGCACAGCACTAAGGTGCAACTACAGGACAAATATCATTTCTATGCATAAACAGCTGAAGTGGCTATTGGTCAAAGACAGACTACTATACTCACTGATTATTTTCACTAGAAATATTTCTGTCTCAAAATCACCTTTTATTTTGTTTAAGAATCTCTTTTTTAGTTCAGAAAGTCATAAATACATCACCAGACATGCAGCCATTGGAAACTTTACAATGCCTAAAGCGAGAACAAACGCCATAAAAAGCATTGTTTTTTATAGAGGTATGAAGATATGGAATTCATTGCCTATATATATCAAACTCACCACTAACATTAATCAATTTAAATATTTGTAAAACAGCATCTATCAAAGTGAGGACATATCTGAGAAACAACAACTGTGTGGATTTGTATGTGTATATTTATGTACAGTGTAAAACAAATTTATTAGACCGACCTAACCCTAATCAAAGTAAGCCACAGCTGCCCTAAATTAACAGCATTGGTAATTACCAAAATCATTTTTTTAATGTTTCTGCAATGGTTAATACACCAATATGTAGAAGGTCTTTAACCCAAATGATATTTTTAATGCTAAAATATAATTATTATTGTTATCCATGAATTTTCAAATTTACTGATTTACAAAAAACTGAAAAAATAGTCAAGCACATTATTATTTCTTGATTAATATGTCAAGTTATTGTTATGTACTTGCATTCCTGAACAAAAAAATTAGTTTTAGTGGTTGAATGTTATGCTTGATTCATTTCTGACTTCTCAGAGAAGCCCAGTGAGCCAGCTCAAATTTGGGTGAATTCATTTTGAAATCCCTCATTCCTGTTAAAAATGGTAAAACGTGGATAGCTCACTGAAAATGAAAGAGTCTGTATGAAAGCACTTCATGATGCAGCTGTGGCATAAACCTTACTTTGAGTGGTGGTCTAATAAATTTCTTAAGCACTGTATATTAAATGTATAAAGAGGTAAGATATGAGATATATGTGTGTGTGATACATCGTATAGGATGTTAGATAATCATAACTATATGTGTATGTTGTTGCATGTATGTGTATATTAAGGAGACATACTGTTGTATGTTGAACTTTGAAATATGAAACTACGAGAAAAATGATATATGAGATATGATGTAAGATAATGGATAAGTATATCTGTAAATGCTTTGTATGTATGTGCAAATTAAGAACACAGACAGTAGTATTTTGAAATGAGTTGAGGCATGAAGGGAATGTGGTTTTTGCTTTGTTTTATTTTACATGCTTTAGAAGGTTTTTTATGCTGTTGTTTTTGTTTTTTTATGTAAATGCTGTATTATGTTTTTTTCTTATGTTTTTTTGATGTCTTGTATGTATAATTTTGTTAGACCCCAGGAATAATAGCTGCAGCCTTGCTGTAGCTAATGGGGATCTTAAAAAATGAAACTAAACTAAACTATGCTGTGATTGATTCAGTGGTGTAAAGCATGCCGCCACTGGACTCTAGAGCAGTGGAGACGCATTCTCTGGAGTGACGAATCGTGCTTCTTCATCTGGTAATCTGATGGACAAGTCTGGGTTTGGCACTTGTCTGACTGCATTGTGCCAAGTGTAAAGTTTGGTGGAGGGGGAATTATGGTGTGGGGTTGTTTTTCAGGAGCTGGGCTTGGCCCCTTAGTTCCAGTGAAAGGAACTCTGAATGCTTCAGCATACCAAGAGATTTTGGACAATTCCATGCTCCCAACTTTGTGGGAACAGTTTAGGGATGGCCCCTTCCTGTTCCAAGATGACTGTGCACCAGTGCACAAAGCAAGGTCCATAAAGACATGGATGAGAGAGTTTGGTGTGGATGAACTTGACTGGCCTGCACAGAGTCCTGACCTCAACCAGATAGAACACCTTTGGGATGAATTAGAGCGGAGACTGAGAGCCAGGCCTTTCTCCTCCAACATCAGTGCGTGACCTCACAAATGCGCTTCTGGAAGAATGGTCAAAAATTCCCATAAACACACTCCTAAACCTTGTGGAAAGCCTTCCCAGAAGAGTTGTAGCTGTTATAGCTGCAAAGGGGGGACCGACGTCATATTAAACCCTATGGGTTAAGAACAGGATGTCACTTAAGTTCATATGCGAGTCAAGGTGATGGTGATGCACTAGCATCAACCATCACAGCTGGACTCCCAGCTCAGAGAATATGACTGCGTCAGGTTGCACTGGTTATTCCTATCATATAACAGCTGCTGCGCGTTAATTTGAAACAGCGTGATGATTTTTTTGACAGGAACTACTTGAGAAGTTCTATAGGTGTCCATATATCAGAAGTTAATGGACACCAATGAAATTTCCAGAGCAAATCAGAATTGAGCATTCACCAAAACCATGGTATAATATGTTATAATGCATTATAGTAGGGGCATTGGAAGTGTTAGCCTTTTTTCTAGTCTAGCTACTCCACACTGCTAATAGGCCTGTGCCATGCAGCTCTGCAAACATGTATTATTTAAAGCAAAAACTACAGTGATTTTAGTATAGTACCACCCAAATAGCCTTTACTGCCATGTTTTCTTTGAAATGCAGACATGGAGTGGAGTTATTGGAGCTGTCTGACTTATTTAAGGCACAGTGTTACATAGTGATACAAAGAGGATATGAGACAGTTAGTGATTTATTTGTTTTGGCTGAGCGTGAGCTCAAACCTTTGAAATGTCTGAAAGATTTTTTTTAGCATCACAGTGAGCTTGTACTAACCTCTGCTTAGTTTTTCTTTCCATCTCTATATTTGACAAAGTCTTACTTCTTTCAGCCATCTGTCAGGGGCCAGCTCTCTGCTGCTGCCTCTCATCCATTTTGGTCTGCATGCACAAACACGCACACATAACCCCACGACTGCTTCCACACAAACACAGTACTGCACTGCAGTCATGAAAGAACAGGTGGGGTGTACACAATATTATGAGCAACTTCCATATTCATAAAGTGGAAATCAGCGTTTCCCTCCGGCTTCTTTTCTGAATCATTTTCCTCTGTTTGTGTGTGACATCTCTGTGTTTTTAAAGCCTCAGTGTTACTCAGTGTTAAACACATCACAATGCTTCCCTCTCTTTATCTCCTCTCAATCCTCCAGCCTCTTATTTCATTCTCCTGCTCTTTCCCCCCATTTTTCCAGCTTTCTCCCATTTCCAAGGAAACTGGCTGAATTTCTTTTAAATTTAAATCAGATTGAAATATATATATCCATTGGTAAAGGCCTGAATCACTTTCATGATTTGAGTTTTGCAGTAGAGAGAGGGACTACAAGAGAGGAAGATTGGTTGGAGAAGACAAATAGCAGGAGGAAAAAAAGGTGATTCTTGCTGTGTTTTTGTGTGACAAATCATCCTGACGCTAATCTGCCATCTGTCAATCATCCATCCCCATTCATGTCAGGTTGCTATGGCAACCATGTGGTCCTCTGTAGCTCAAAAAAAGAAGTCATAACCAATTCAAAGTCAAGCCAGGTGCTGCGCTGCAATTGGCCACAGGGCTAAAAATATGCAAAGCGTGCTGACTCATGGGCTGATATGAGACTTAGTTTAGTTTTTAGGCAACTGTTCTACTTTTTCTCCTCAGTCAAAGAGAGACAAACTCACAGACGTCTTTTCATATCTGCGTGAGTAGTTAGACGGTGTGTCCACAGCTGAGATTAGTTAGCTCAATGCATGGGAGTTAAGATAAAGTCTGCTTAAAGCCAAATACACTTTCTTCTAAGCTGAGGCTTTTCACAAATACAGGCAAAATCCTGACAGGAAGATTGGCATTTAAAGGACTACTGTATATATTTCTTTATTTTTATTTGATGGCAGTGGGCCCATGTAAACAGACAGTGGATATAGTAGAATATTTGATTTAGCTATTGAAGTCTTCTATATGGATCTGTCTGTTTAAATCCTGCACACATACAATCAGGATAGTAATGAGTGAAAACCATACAAATTAATAGATAAAAAACACCAACTCCAACACCTACACACACACAGACGTTTGTACACAATCACTCTTAGACACTGCAGCAGCATCCATAGAAGTGAATGTTCCAATTATCCACAATACTGGCAGCCCACATAAGCAAATGTGACATTTAAATACTCCCACCATACTCTCTTCTTCAGTCCCCAAACATTCATAAATATGACAGCATCTAAGAATTAAAGCTTTACTGAGAACAGAAACAACAGAGAGCCCAACTTTGTTAGTTCCTTGAACACGTCTGTTTATGTGAGCATCCTGCTGAAGAGGTGAGAGCAACACAACTTGTTAGCAGCGTGGAGGGTTTGTTGGAATCAGCTCATAGGAAGAAAAAAAAGCTTTGAATTGAAGCTCTACGTAGAGAGGGAAATGGCAACAGAAAAATGGTTTCGATTGCAGCAGCCACATACTCAGAGATACAAAAACATACAGTGCTACTGTAGGCACATACTTACACTATATGGACAAAAGTATTCTGTCGTCTGATCATTACACCAGCAGTAATGGCATTGTATTCAAATACATGTACTTTGGTTGGTGGAGTGTGTCACTCTTGTTGCAGCTGTCTCCACTCATCTTGGAAGGCTTCACACAGGATTTTGACGTGTGTTTTGGGGTAATTTGCGCCCATTCATTCTGTAAAGCATTTAAGAGGTAAGGCACTGATGTCGAATGTGAAGGCCTGACTCTCAATCAGCAGAGTGTTGGAGAATTTAAGCACCTTGTGCCTTAACAGTCATTGACCCCACTCTGTGATTTTATATGGTCTGCTTTATGGCTGAGTAGCTATTGTTCCTAAACACTTCCACTTTATAATAATATCACTCACAGTATCCAGCAAGGATGAAATTGCATGTACTATCTGTGGAGCCTAGGTGCTTGATGCTATACACCTGTGGCAACAGGTCTGATTGAAACACCTGAAATCAACTATTAACAAGTGTGGCCAAATACCTGGAATTCCAAGGTTATTACTTTCCTTTTTTTTATTGGTGAGAAATAAGACAGACAAGTGATACTAAAGTATAAGGGAGAGTGAGAGATGAAGAGGGGGAGGAAATAAAGAATATATTTTTTAAAATGTACAAATCAATATATATTAATAATATTAAAATAGAATAATTTAAAATGTATATAATAATAATAATAATAATAATAATAATAATAATAATACACATATAAACAAAATAAAATAAAAATACATAGGAATAGACAGTTGAGACAGTAATACAGATAACTGGGGGCCCATAGCAGAGATTTTCAGAATAGAATAGAATAGAATAGAATAGAATTCTTTATTGTCCACTGAGGTGAAAAATTGTCTTTGGCTCACCAGCACAGGAGACTGACAGCAATAAAGTAGAAACATTGTCATACATAAACATATAATAGACGCAATAAATAGGAGGATAGCTGTTGTGAAACAAGAGTGTTATGGTCATTTGTATGAGGCATTTTATGCAGAGAAAATTCATAATGATTATGATAATAATAATAATAATAATAATAATAATAATAATAATAACAATAATAATAATAATAATATGATAATCAAATAAAAGCAAACAAAAAATATAATAGTTCCAAAGGTTATTACTACTGCAAGGCAGATTACTTAAAATTTGCAATCATCTCTTCTTACATGTTATTCAAATGAGTATAAAAACATTTTTAGGAGAGTATGAAGACTGTTCACAACAGGGAAATCAGTAATGACTACATTTACACTAGCTACTTAATATCCAGTGACTTGCATGCTTACTCACTGGCCATTTTCACACATGCTCTCCTGAAAATTTCAGAAGTGAGTCTCCCTGAAATCCTCCTAAATTTGCTACTCATGTCTCTCAAAGCAGGAATTAACCACGTCAGACAGGATGCAAGACATGACAAGACATATATCTGTTCTGTGTGTGATTCGTCATATTCAGGGTATCAACAAAAGAGTTTAGAATTTCAAACTTACAACCCAAAACATAAAGGGATTTCATGGTATTTTTTTAAGTTGGGTTGTATACGGTACACGGTTTCAGTCTTCACTGACCCTTTAAAGAGAGTGCACTGAGAGCAGCAAGGAAACCAGAGGCTGTGCAGCTCTACAGATGGGTGCAGCAGCTCTGTGTAATTTAGTGGATTTTAAGTCAAAATGGGCAAAAAATCAATGTTGGCTTTCCATTGTCACTTGAGTCAGAATTGCTCATCTTTAATTTAGATTGTTGTTCTTGTCTCTTTCAAAGCCAGCAGACCAAAACAGCTGATGAGAGGATAACAATGCAGTGAGGCTGAAGAACACATGGCCGAAAGTTGTGTTGTCAAATAGTGCCAAACACAGAGGCTTTCTAGAGAGAAAATAAAATGCCTAAAATGTTTTTTTTCTGAATCACATACGTTTCAGCCAACATTCTGAAAAATTGGCCTTTTTGCATTTAGCTGTACAATATTAGGGTATATAATCAAGTCAATTTTATTGGCTCAACCACACCTTTGCAGAGACAGCAGCAGGTGCTACCACAAGCATCATGGGAGCAGATCTTTCCGTTAAGCCCATAGTCATGTTTACAGGTTGACAGAACTTCACTTGAACTCAAGAGGAAGCCAGCAGCATCACTACATTAAAAGCTAGCCTGCCTCCAAAACTGCTATAAAGTCCAGGAGCAAGTCTGGAGCTTGCTAGCAGCACCCTGGAATTGCTGCCATGGAAGCACAAGAAGAAAACAGCTGCAGCAGAAGCATCATCCCTGGAGAACATGGTTTTTAATATCTGACTGGAACTGACTGGAAAAAGATCTCAGCTGTATAGCCAAGAGAGACTGTACAGACTTGCACTCACTAGATCGGGAAATTTAAATGTGCTGTGTGAAGACATGGAAATAATATAATTCTAAAAGGAAGGCTTATTGTTCTGAAAATGATCATATTTGGGAGTTGAGAGGTGCCCACTGGGATGTACGTGTTGTCCTGACACTCCAGAACACAAGTTTGATTAGGTTATTAGAGTTATTGTGCCTACCTGTTCTTTTATATGCATTATTTTTACATGCAGCTGTAAAAGGCCTGCATGTTGACTCATACTGTTGACAGTTTAAAGAGTAACTAAACCCCAGACATTCAGCTGAGGACCATCTATCCTGGAATTTAAAAAAATGCCTTTAAATCATCACAGAAAAGTGTGGAGCAAGGGGAGATTGGACACACACACTCCCTCCTTTCTGCAGTCACGTATCAGCCACAGCATCCATACCATGCTGCTGATTATTAGCCATAATGTCACAACCATTTGAGCTACCTGATAAAAGTAGGTAGAGTGTCACATGGTCATCTCTGATTGGCTGACGCTGTACGTACAAAACTTTGATGTTCTGTGTCCGTTTTTGTCACTGCGACTGAATCTAACCGTTGTGAATTTAACACTTATCCCTATCAAGGTCACAGGGGACTGGAGCTTATCTCAGCTGTCACTGCGCAAGAGGTGGGGTACACCCTCGACTGGTTTGCAAGTCAATCACAGTGCTGAAATATAGAGACAAATGACCAGGCCAATGGCCAATTTAGAGTCACCAATGAACCTAACTAGCATGTTTTGTGTTGGGGGAAGGCAGAGTACCAGAAGAGAACCCATAGGCTACATGCATTAAGAGAAAATGCAAACTCTGTACAGAAAGGCCCTGGAATCCTCTTGCTTTGAGGCAATAGCAGTAACCCCTGCACTGTCATGCAGCCAACAGTACTTCTAAATGCCTATGCAGTTGTACATAAGTTTTAGGCATGTAGGACTTAAAGAATTGATTATGGAGCCCGATGTGCCACAACCTGGGGCTGGACACACATGTGCTGTTTGGTCCTGCTTGACACCATCTCTTTTGTCTAGGCCTTTTCACCCTTGGTAATACACCAGTTTTCAGGCCTCTGGGACATCCACAGCAAGACCTGAGGCTCATGGCAACCCTACTGCTATCCAGCTGGACAGTCCCCTTGGCCATGCTTACTTGCCACACCCACCCTTTAACCCACCGTAAAGATGAGCACATTGTTACTTCTTCAATAGATTATTTTCCCATGCCCTGCTAAAATGAAAAGGACATCCAGAGTGTGGCCAGGGTTGTGTCAATCCTCCTCCCTGCCTTGTGCTGCTCTCAGGTAGCTACCTGCTATGTGTGCTGCTTGGAAGCCAAGGTCAAGCTTGATGGTACACATCCACACTCTCTACACAACCAGGGTTATGTAAATCCTCATTCCTGTGTGATTTTACCCTCAGGCAGCTTAGTCACCACATTTACACATTACTTAAGCCTCTATGTTTGGCCAGAAAATGCCCAAAAATTCTGCACAGCAGTGTACACTGGTGGTTATCTTTAAAAAAAAGTGGTCTAAGGGTTTAGGTTCTCTTTAAGCACACTTGCATTTTTCAAAAGCCTGTTCAAGTTTTGCATGATGTTGTTGTCTCTTGTATGCTAACTTGCACTGGTGCCTGGCTAATTTTGATGTTTTCCAGAAGCAACCAACTTTAATTTCCTGCAGTGTTCACCGTCCATGTTTCAGATGAGACTCTTTATGAAAGCATATGTACATTCAAATCCCAGCAGGGAAACAAACACATATAAAAGCAAGATGACTAAACTCTGCAGAAGACATAAACACATGACTTAGTAAGGCATCATCACTCAGAATTTAAAGACGAACTCAACTGCAAGTGTACTGCAAAAATATCTTCCGTTTTCCTCCACTCAACTTTATACAATTTCATTTTGTATTTAGTTTCTGAACTTTGCTGCTTGTTTCTGTTATTTTCTTTGTGAAAACTTTTTTTCCCTAACCAATAGTCTGACTGAAATGTGTGTCAGCAGTTGTTTTTTCCTGCTTTTATGCGTGTGAGCTCTCATGCCTATATAACACAAAGTGAGAAACAGTTTCCAATCACGGATAGAAGAAGCACTGTGGGAGACCGACGCAAAAAACTGAGGAAAAAAACAGTACTGACATGTGAACAAACTGAAAATGCAGAGGTGTCTCTTTTTTGTGGAGAAACCCACAGCGGGGTGGCAGAAAAAGAACCAGAAAATAAGAGGAAAGATAAAAAAGGAGAAGTCTTCTGGCTTATATTATTTTTTATATATAAAGATCTACACCAGCTATGTTTAAAGCATAGAGGACTTTTCCCTGATAAATTCCAGTTTTCTTCAAGTTTTTCCTAAAATAAACCCCCCAAAAGTTTAATCTTAAAAACTCCTTTAAAACTGACCATGGTAAAAGAAAGGTCAGTTGGCCCATAAATGCAGAAGGAACACATTCTCTTCATTTGCAGATGAAGTGGTGCTTTTGGTCAGTCATTCAGCTAAAAGTTTCAAGAGTGTGAAGCATGAAAGGAGTGTTATTTCCTGATGTATGAATAAAATGGAAAGCTGAGAAAGTGGAAAGCATCATTTGGGTTCTTGCTCTGAAATCAAAGCACTTTGCTCCCTGTGCTTTGATGTATGTGCAGAAAAATTTTTTTTTTTTGGAGGTATTTCAACCTCTGGCTTTCAGCAGGCAGCATTTCCACCTTGACGTGTCTGAAACAAACATTTTTCTTTTTTTGAAATCTGTATTTTCGGGAAGTGTAGATTCCATATTACCACTCAGCAAACACCCACGGGAAGCAGAAACAACGGTAGATTTTCTGGATAGACTCCAGCTCTGATGTTGCACAAATGACAGGCAGCCATTCAGCCAGTCGGTTAGTCAGTCAGTCAACCAGTGTGCAGAGGAGTGCCAGGGGCCTTCAGTCTAAATGCCTGTGCACATCACATCTTCTGATGTATGATGTTTTAAAATGCAAAATATAAATCAACCAGCATGCCTTAGGGATAGAGCTAAACCAGAGGGAGCAAGACATGGATGTTACTTTGTTGTATGTTATCTGACTGTTATATGTCACCATTTCAATGTATGGCATGATCGAATAACACACATGATAAAAATGGAAACATATTAGTGCGAAGTTTAAAGATAAAATATGATTCAGTATCATAGCAGTCCAATTTTTACTTTGTTTTCTTGAGAGATGGGTATAGTTTTGTGTTACCTTGATATGTTTCAAATGCTAAGTTCCTGCGGTCTTCTGCAGGGGAGTCACGTGATGCTCCTGTGACATGTCTTACCAGATGATCTTATGCTGGTTTGGTCGATGACCAAATGTCCTGTTCCCTGGCAGATTCTTCAGGACAGCATCCAAGGTGTGGGGCAACATATATGGCATTCGTCTCCTTGGATGCTTTACCTTTTTGTCAATTTTCTAAATCAATACTGGTCAATATAATTTGACTTTAAATAGGTTTTTTTGTACTTTTTTTTGTTAAAAAAAAAGCCTAAATGAAAACTGATTTTTATAAAATAGTGTCAATTAAAAAAATATGTAACGTAAACTAAGCGATTACATATATCATGACTGACCTAATTCAAAAGAGATCCAGGCAGTTGGTGCTAGTAGTCTGACAGTTATTGAAATGGGGACCACCTGAGTGAGGTGAATGTGTTTCATGTGATTGTAGTGTAAAGAAACATGTGTCTTGAAGGTCCAATCACTGGTTAGTCTGTATACCTGACTACCATTACACCATGAGGACAAAAGAAGACTCCAAACAACTCAGAGAAAAATTTATTGAAATGAGTCAGTGGATGGATACAAAAACATTTCCAAGGCACTGAACATCCCCCAGAGTTCAGTTGAATCCATCATTAAGAAATGGAAGGAGTATGGGGCATGTGTAAATCTGCCTAGATCAGGCCGTCCTCACAAACTGAACAAGAAGGAGACAAGTGAGAGAGGCCACCAAGACAGCATTACTCAGTCTGCAAGGTAACTATGATTTGGGAGATTTATATTCCAGCAGGACAATCAGCTGAGGCATACAGCAAAAGCTACACAGAAATGGTTTAAAGACAGCCAAGTGAATGTTCTGAAGAGGCCGAGTCAAAGCCCAGGCCTCAATCCTATAGAGAGGTTGTGGCTGGACTTAAAAAGGGCTGTTCACACCAGATCTCCATGCTACCTGACCTTTTATGTCAAAAAAGGCAAATTACTTTGACCATGATTAATTTATGAAATCAATATAAGCCTAAAACATCAGGGATTTGAATGCTTTTTATAGGCACTGAAATTTTTGAAAGTATTTCAAAAACAAACAAAAGCCATCAGGTGGGCCCCTCAGCTAACCAGTTAGATGGGATATATTTCACATCCATCTGAGCAACATCTCACACATGCTGTTTGAATGCAGAACCTTTAAATAAAACTTGGAGGGTGATTGGATTAACATTCATGCTGTCACATGCATTACGGACTTATCAGCACAACAAAACATATAACATAGTAGGCCAGCACTGCCACCAAGGAATAAAGTACATAACATGAGCTTGGGAGGCAGCCATTATCACTGTCCACTACCAGTGGAGCCAGTTGGTACGAAAAACTCTTGACAAAACCAGTCAACAGAAGAGCACAATAATTTTTTTCCACAAAGAAAAGCTTTTAACATGGGTCTTTGCTCTTCTTCAATCAATTTAATAATGTCCAGCTCTGATAAAACTACCACCATAGCTAATCTCCTAAAAACTACCACCAATACTAATATCTTAACCGGCGCCCATTGTTTACATGGTTGCAGTGCAAGTAATCCCCACCCATAGCTACCGTCGCATTCTCCTCAAATGACGCTGATTGTCTGACCATTCTCTGGCCTGGAACAAATTTATCAGCTCGAAGCTTTGCAACATGGATCTGCCTGATGATGGACATGGAATTTGGCCAATCTAGCAGGTTTGCAAGGTTACCCTCTACGATTGCTGGAAAAATAAGGGAATAAAAAAAGGAGCTCACCAACCTAATTAGCTGAAACTGAAAAACTGAACTGTTCTGAGAGAAAGAATAATGTGCAGCAAGGAATGTAGCCAGAAGAAAAAAGAGGCCACTGAAGGATGAAAAGTTCAGTCTGATAGACACTCACTAAAAACAAAAGAATGACTGATCTGAGGTCATTGGCACCAAATTGATTTTTCTTTATACTGAGAGCAGCCAACAAATGTGCTGATGTGACTGTAGCTCTAAGAGCAACATGCAAGTTCATCTCATTAAGAAACACTGCTCTTGCTAGTTTCTGACTGCAGCAGATGAACAAAATACAGGAAGGCTCAATATGTCACATGTTAAGTTAACTCACTGTGTTAGTCTGATTAAAACTGAGCTTTTAACACACTGACAAAAAGCATTTACACGGGGAGGAAACAAGACTTTTGGACACAGCTTATGTGACATCCCCTTCAATGTGGAATCATAACAGTTTAATGGACAACAGGCATATTTCCACCTACTATATGGGAGCTGGATATACTTCTGTCCAAAAAAAATCAACTCTCCCTAGTGTGACAATGACAGTAATCAAACTAACTGTCCTTATCAAGCTACAGCTGTAGATTTACTTAATAGTGCATGTAAACTTAATAACTAATGATGATGTAGTCATTCAGAAATATATACTAAAAGCAAGTTTTTCCCAGCATTTGGAAGCAGTGGACTCCTTGCAGAGTACACTGCTCACTTGTTTTCCTCCCTTCATGGATGAGACAGTTTGTGAGGATCAGGGGGATGGATAAATTTAGGATAAAGCTCAGGGCATGTATAGTCTGCTTTGCCTGGGGCACCCCAGACTCTATGTGTGATGTCATCATTTATTTACCTCTGCAGGAAAGTGATGCTGTTTGTTTACTGAGGTCCAGGTAAATCACAAACCAGGTCCACTACAAAAGCAGCAGCCGTGTGAATCCTGTGTCAAGGATGACGATGATGATTAATTTCAGGGAGGCCTGCAGCTGAAGCAATAATTTTAAAATAAATCTTGTTATAGACACACGCCATGAATGTACATGTGCAAGTCTGACAGTGTGCTCCATTTGATCTCTGAAGTCAGAAATTCCAACAGGATAGTCAGACACGTCATCCTGGATGCCTCTTGTTCTGTCTTTGATATTGGAGGAGCTTTAACCCTGGGTGCAGAGCAGCCGCATCATAGCTTGATTTTCACGTCAGTCTACATGTGTGCCCAGGGCTGTTTCTTGTTATACGCAGACTATGCAAATGCATAGGGCCCCACAAACCAGTAGGGGGCCCCAAAGCTGAATGTTCAGCCTCATCTGAGGAGAATTAAGATTACCTGTCATTATCCCTTGCTGTATGTGCTTAAAAATAAAAGTAGGATATCGGAATAAAATAAGCCACAATGATAGGCTTTTGCCAGTGTTTTTGAGGCAAAAATACGTCAAAATTGTTGAAATCCATTGTCACGCAGGGAGTGACAGTTACCGACAGGTAGGATGGGATTGACTGGATCAGTGTATTTTCTGGCAGATCAATTTCCTGTTTGAAACCAAAAAACAAGGTCTGTTTTCTTGTTTTTTTTTTGTTTTTGTTTTTCATTTTGGTCAGAAAAATAGTTTATTTGATTTGTTAGTGAGTGACATCAGTTGTATTCTTGCTTTTAAAGTAAACAATTTTTAAAAACATTCAATATTTGTTTTATTTATTGACATATAGAGAGTGGCTCAATTTAAGATGTTTCATTTAAATAGGAGAGGTTGTCATGCATATCATGCATGCATGCATCAGTAGCATGTTCATGGATCATCTACTGGATTAGAAATCTCTCCATCGTAGTTCGGCAAACTAGGGGCCCCAGACAGCATTTTGCATAGGGCCCCCTCAAAGCTAGAAACGGCCCTGTGTGTACCTGAGAATTTTAAAGGGTAGAATGTCTGCCTAGTTTTACAGTGAGCTATGTGCACCTCTCCTCAAATTAGACAGGAAAATGACAAGTAACGAGGCTTACTGGCATGTTTTTTTAAAGGTATTTTTTGTTTTTTTATGCCTTAGTATATAGAAGAGGAAAGTGGATAGAGTTAGAAACATTTAAATCTTTGCTGATTTCTTTGTACGTTTGATAAATAAGGGACTTTGAAATTTCAAAAAGTAAAAAAAAAAAATAACCTGATGACAGTCTGTTAAAAGATTCAAAAAAAAAAAAAACAGGGGCAGTCTTTATTATCAATTTATTTCGAAACAAAATATAAAGAAAATTATTCATATTGTTAACTGAATATAAAGGATTATGATAGCATCATATACAAGTTAAATATATTGGATGTATGAATGACAGATTGTTATATTTGCGGGTAACCATAGCAGTGATTTCCTTCCTCACGCAGTGTGTCTGGAAGTTATGCTTCATGATTGCAATAAAGGAACTGGCTTGTTCCTTTATTCATTGAAAACAGTCAAGATTTTCACCTTTGCGTTCTGACTGAAAAAGGGTGCAATATAAATAATTCAGAGAGGTGGGTACAAACAAACAAAATAATTAAAGGGATGTCTAAAAAGTAAGGTTGGTTGTTGCTTTCTCCCCTGCAGCTCTGATCTCCATCGTACTCCAGCATTTCTGCTGTCAGGGGCTCGGCAGCATCATGAACCCGTGACTATCAACAACGGCTACATTCAGGCAATTAAAAACTCAGCAGGAGCTGATAAACAAATAAAATGAACCTACCTGAGGCTTCAAGCCACAACTAAGTCTGTTTGATTTTGTTTATTTTGTTCATTCCTCTCTGTGAGTTAAAAAAACTGCACCTCTGGGTGGCCTGTAACTTTAATTCCGTGTTGTTTAGCTTGTTTTAGTCGCTTCTTTATCTGAAACTCTAAGAAACTTTTTGGTGTGTGTAAACATATAATCCAGTTTAAAAGAGAAACTTTAGAGAATGAAATAAAAAAAACAAACATGTTTTTGTTGACCTCTAGTGGTTAAACTTTCCACTCTGCTACCCTGATGTCCAGGTGTGCTGCAGGTGTTGTCAGTACACTGTGATATCAAAGCGGCGTGTTTTTACAGGAGCAAAAACAACCCTGATTTTGTTTTGACGGGCAACACACTTTCAACTTTGAACTCACTTGAAAAGACTGTGAAACTGTGCTTTTCCACCAGGTGTTTCAACACATCCTCACTCTAACCTGTGAAATGCAGCAGTCTGGTCTGATCCACTGAGCCTCAAAATATCATTTCCAGGTACCACTGGTTTAGCATGTGAAGGACTCTACAGCCGCATTAGCTTTTCGTGGCTGCAAAAGGTTAGCATGGACATGAAATGTTTGATACAGAAGCTTTATTAATGGAGTTCAGGTAGAAAACTCGAGCTACACTGACTTGCCACAAAATGCAACTTTTTCCATGATTACTTCATCAACACATCCTCCAAACTGGTGTTCGATTTAGCCTTCAACTTTTCCAGGTCTCCTCATGCTGCTGTTTTCAGCTCTGCCTCAGCACTGAGCTTTTACTTTTAATCATTTACCTGCAGGCTCTGGCTGGAGGTTTAAGATGTTATCCCATCTCTGCTCAAATGTATGCATATAGAATTAACCTGTGAGGAGTGTTAAGGACGGGGCCGAGACGCAAAACACAAACTGTGCTCTGCTGCTGCAGTAAACATTTCAAACTATAACAAGAGTGAGTGTTCAGAGTTAGAGAGTGTCATCTAGTTAGAGTTTTTGAATTAAGCTGTCAAAACAAGTCACTACTTTCTAACCTTGCAAAGCAGATGGATATGCCCGTTTCCTTGTTTCTCACTGGCGAATCCATCTTGCTCCCATCTGAACTGTTTGGGCCCAGTTAGAAGGTGACAGGACCAATTAGCAACGAGGGACTGTACTTTCAGGCGCGGCAGAGTCCTGGCGTAAACAAACAGCAGCAAGAGTTGGTGCAGTTATAGAGGAAGAGATTAGCGTGGATGCTGCTAAAGTGCCAGTTTTATCAGAACTTGACAACATTTCTTTGTTAAAAGAAGAACAAAGAAAAGCAGTGAGTTGTTTTCTTTTCAAAAAACGTCGAGTACTTACATGTTTATAGTTGCCATGTTCCGCGTTATTCCTCAGTAGCTGCACACGCGCAGCTTGATAGTGGCTACGTCATGTGTTTTGTTGGATGTGACGGACAGAATGTTCACCCAATCACATTCTGAGTTTTTTTCAAAGCCTCTGCCTTTTCTCAAAAGTTTCCTATTGAAGCTTTACCAGATGGATGTGTGAAACAAATCCATCTGACATGTCAGGTTAACTACTTTCTGCATGTGCAAAAATCATTAACATTGTGGTCAGAGGAATAAACTAAGATTTTATGAGTAGTTGTCACACCTTAGCACCAGTTTTTCACAGCAAACAGGGCTTTTCCCTAACCCTAATCCTAGACCTGTAAGGGGAGTTCGATGGAGTCCTCATCTCTATAAAGATCTGCAGATCAAAGTTGATTATGTGTTTATATCTTTGAAGTATTTATACCAAATGAAGTCTTTCTTTGACTGGGAAGTCTTTTGGATATTCTTGAGCTGCATTCTTGAGGTAAAACTCTGCCACGGTGCCTCCACATACACAGACCCTGAGTGGGCATGCTTTCTCAGGTGGTGGCAGCTGGTGAGAAGAGGAGTTCACATGAAAAATAGTGCTGTCAAGCAATTAAAATATTAATCTAGTAAATTACAAGTTTTGTGATAATCAACGTTGACAAATCACTTTTGGTCCCCCCATGAATCAGAACCCCCCCTTACATTTCAGAAAATGTGTGCTGAAACAAGCCATTTTTCAAATTTTCCCCTCATGCTGTCATGTGGTGAGTTAGCCCCACCCCCAGGTCCAGTTAGCCCTCCCCTCTTAGAAGAAAGTTCCGCCCTCCTCTCCTGATCCTCCTCTCAGCTGCCAGTGGAGAGAAGGATCAGGAGAGCCACATCCATTTCCTGAGGGGTGTGGCCAAGGGGCGGAGTCAGACAGCCTATAAACATTTAAAGCCCCAGAAAATGGAAACAGAAACAGCTTGTTCTGAGCAGGGTTGAAACAGAGGGGTTGTAAGACATGCAAAAGTCCCATACTGGAGTGTTTTTTCAGCAACAAACTTCACAGGCATGTTCTGGGGACCTCTGAGACCAATATAAACTTGTCTTAAATGGGTAAAATATGTGACCTTTAAAACACCACGACATTCATGGACTGTTTTTGTCATCAAGTTTACAACTAAGAAAGCAGATGGATATGCCCATTTCCATGTATCTCATTGATGAATCCATCTTGCAAAGCTCCCATCTGAACCATTTGGGCCCGGTTATAAAGTGACAGGACCAGTCAGTGACAAGGGGCAGTACATCCTAGCGCAGCGGAGTCGTGACGTAGGCAAGCAGCAACAAGAGGCTGGTGCAATTATGGTGAAAGACATTAGCATGGATCCTGCTAAAGTGCCAGTTTTATCAGAACTTGACAACATGTCTTTGTTAAAAGAACAACAAAGAACAGCAGTGAGTTGTTTTCTTTTAAAAACCAACAAAAGTCATGTACTGACATGTCTACACTCGCCATGGTTCGTGTTATGCAGTTCTGTATGGAGTTGACTCCTCCGTAGAGGCGCAGCTCGTTAGCGATAACGTCACGTGTTTCGTTGCTCTAATTGATGTGTGAAACACATCCATCTGGCGTGCCAGGTTAGTTTACAACACTACAGTAGACAAATGTAGAAAACAGTGACATATGACGTCAGTGTGGTTAATTTGCATTCAGATTTTTTTTTTTTAACTGCGTTATGTTTGTGTAATTATTTCAGCAAAGTGAATGACTTATTTCGACAATTATCCAGCAGAGAATTCATGACAATTACATAAGTGTAAAGTGATCAGGAATCATAAGCAGAAGTGCATTTGTCATATTGTACGCCTTATCCAGTCGCACCATGTGTTTATTGTCATGTTGACTTTTGTTGATGTTTATCTGATTTTTGCATCTTTTTGATTAAGTTTGAGATCCATTCCAGGAGCTTCTTTATTTTCTTCTTCTTGTCTCTTCATATTTTAAAGTTCTTTGCCTTTAAAGCTCTTTTTCTCCACTTTAGCTTTACTGTTCTCTCCCTGTGTAAACAAACAACACGGGTAGCCTCAGTCAGATAATTCACTGCAGTCAAACTTCAGTGACAGATTCACAGTAAATTAAACTTTTACTGCAGATGTTTGGATGACTGGAATTTAGACTGGCAGCAAGATTACAGACGGGATCATGGAAAAGATGTGTGTGCGTGTGCAGCCACTGGCTTATTTCTCTACTCCATCTCTGCTTCTTCCCTCAGTCTACCTGTATTTCTCTTGTTTTTTCCTGCCTGTTCCCCTCTGTTTGGCGCTGTGTCTCAGCAGTAACAGGTGTTCTGTGAGGCAGGAGGCCTGAGGATCTAAATGTTCCCATCAGTCCCATTCTACAGCCTAACAGCTGAACTCAGCATCAGTCCACAGCCGGCTCCGGGACCGCAACTTCTCACGGTCACTTTGACAACAATATGAATTCATCTTTCCTGCTGACAGAATACTCACAGTGAAACTTAAAGATTTGGTTTGGTACAGTTTAAAACATGCCCCTCATTACTGCTGATTTTCAATCTGTAGAAATTTTGAAAACAGAGTATTGGCGAAAGTCCCTTTGTGTAGTTTTCTATTTGATACATGCCTGATGAGTATATTTTAACAGGTTAGTGAAAACCAAACCAAAATGTATTCATAAGGACAGCTTCAAAGGCATCACAGCACCATTTTAAAATCTTATCTCTTGTTGTTATTGTCAATAAGGAAAGATCATATTTTACTTTACAACACTTTAGCAGCTACTCAGTGCTTAAACGTTAAATTAGATACGTTTGACTTTTATTTAAGCTAGATGTATAGACCAGTGCTTTTACTTGTACTTAACTATATTTTAACCAGAGTAATGGTAATTTTAATGAAGCACAATAGTTGTATACTCTTTCCACCTCTGCATTGTAGTAAATACGACTTTCACAAATTAAAAACCAATTCTTATATACAACAGAATAAAAATCCTAGGACGTTAGTTGCATTTTGCATCCAAATTGGGTCTTGAATTCATATCTTTGACTGACAGACATAAAAGCTGATTTCATATTAGAATCAACAGGATTGCACAAGCAGAGAAAGGAGACACAGTAATAACTGGTGTGAAATATAAAGTTATGCAGGAAATATTTCCAAACAAAAATATTTTCTTTTAATTTATTTTGTAAAAATACTGAGTGCTTGTTTACTGACTAATATTATAATTATTAATCAACTAATGCATATTTTAGCAACTTTTAGTTTTAAGTGCAATTACCTTGCTATTCAAGCTCAGCCAAAATAATATCTTTTTGTATTTGCATTTGTTATATATCTATACTGTATATTTAGCGAACCATGTTCTGCATTGTTGCTTTTTGGAAAACAAAGTTGTGTTGTGAATGTTAACAAGGATGTGGCCTCCCTATCTTTCTTCAAAATGATACTCAAATATAGTCTTTCTTGACTGCAATAGTTCACAAAAAACAAATAAATAAATTATATATATATATATATATATATATATATATATATATATATATATATATACTACCAAAAGCACATGGGCTTTATGTTTTTATTAGTTACATTTTGCATTTTTAAAATATTTTTTTCATCAAGTTTGTAGATTTAAAAAGAGATAATTTGGAGAAGCTTTTACAGAAAAAAATATTTTGATACACCATGGTCTGAAAAAATCTGAAGTCTAGCTGGATCATTTTACACATTATTACGCAAATGAAATTTTTCTCTTATTTTCCAAAGTATTTATGCAAATGACAGTCAGAATATGTTTCAAGTCATCAGCCATTAGAGCATAATTCAAATGTTTTTGAACAAACTTCATAATGATAACCATTATTTAAAAAAAAAAAAAAAATGCACTTTTCCACATCATTAAGCATGACAGAGTTTGAAAACATTTTTTTGGTTGTAAATAGCTGAAAATGGTCATTTGTTGTATTGCAGCATCAGGAGGTCATATTTACTGAAATCAACGCTATTTCAATCAAAAATATCTTAACAAGCCAAGTTACATGTTAAAGGGATACTTCAACATTTTGGCAAATTTGCCCATTGCCATAATCCTTATAGTCTTAGTAATAGGTTCGTTACATTTAGTTGTCCGTGCAAGCTATTTTTTAGATCGGTGCTGCCAAGTTCGGAGCTGCTGTGCCAACTCAATGGAGACAGATGGTATTTTTGCCTTTCCCTCATTCCCTCATATGCCTTTATCTGCATGAACCCATCTGTGCTCTGAATCAGCCCAAAATTTCTTCACAGTACGTTGATCAGGATTCATTTTTTCGTGAAATATCGAATGTTTTCAATCCTTGTCCAAGGCATTACACTATTTGACACTTTTCAGCAGCAGAGAGATCCTTTTTCTTTCCCATATCGCTTGAAACCTGTGGCCTGCTTAATAATGTGGAAAAGTGCATTTTGGGTTTTTTATTTTCATTTTTTTTTTAATAATGGTTATCATTATGAAGTTTGTTCAAAAACATTTGAATTATGCTCTAATTGCGGATGACTTGAAAAATACTCTGTCATTTGCATAGATATTTTGGAAAATAAGAGAAAAATGTCATTTGCGTAATAATGTGGTAAGCAGTGTTTTCATTTCACTTTGATTAAAAAAAAGTCAACTCAAAAGATATAATTTAATTTGTTAATTCTGTATATTTTCTCATATGAATCTAAGTTTTCAAACTCAAAGCATGTACGGCTACTTTGGCTCCACCATAAACCCTAAGTTTAGTCAAAAGTCTGTTTTTAGTTTTTTGGTATTTTTATTTATTGAAGGGAAATTTTCTCTAAAGAAAAAAGTAGAAAAAAACATTTTAGTTCTGTTGTGTGCTCTGTTGGCCGGGCGCCTTTAAATTTTTAAGCCCATTCTGGGCCTTCAGACAGATGGGGAGACGTTGATTGTGCTACAGGAGCAGTTTAAAAAGCTTTAATTCATATTTGACTTTATTCTGCTGCAAAATGGGTTAAAATTTATTGCAACTGCTGTGACTCCATGCTGATAGCAGCTGCCATGCTCCAAACTGAGGGAGATTTAAACAGCCACCTTTCAACCTCATGGGATGAGAAGTGTTTGTCTCATCAAAACCAGTCCTCTGAGCAGTTTTCCTTTGAGCCTACACAGACTAACACAAATGGAGTTGTAGCTCTGTGAGCAGCTTCAGCATTCAGCTGAACAAATGCATAATGAGAACATAAAATCTCAGTGCGTATTTGGCAGAAATAGCATTGGCTCTTTCAGTTTCCATCTGAGTTGAACTTGTATCGTAAGGTGAAAACTACTCGCAACTTTGTGATGTGCTGGTGACAAGTTGAAGCAGCTTAGAGAATTATCAAGAATACAATAAGACACAGACAGACGGACAGAACTACCAACCGCACAGGGACTTAGTTCTACTAGCTTTAGCATCCTGTGTGTGTGTTTCTCTTTGTGTGTGAGTCCCTCTCCAGTCTTACGTCTCTTTCTTTGTATGTTTCTCTCTCTCTTTCTCTCTCTCTTCCTCCAGCAGCCCTGCCCTCTCTCTCTCTCTCTCTCTCTCCGTCCTTCCCTTGCGGTACTCCTGGATTAGTTCCATTGCCTGGTTATCTAGTGTTGGCCTATTTTTCTCAGAAAAGTGTGGTTTTACTCTGCAGAGAGTGGTGGTAGTATAAGTTTACAAGGGTCTATGGAGGAGGAGTAAAGGTGACATTGAAAATTAAATCTATTAGAGTTACTCATTTGTTTCAACTGAAATCCACACTTTAACTGTATGGTTCCATGAAAAAGGCCTTTTTTCTGTTCAAATTTTAAGAAAGACATGACTACTGGACAACAAAATGCCATGGCAGACATATTACAGAGTGGACGCTGAGATGGATTTATATTTTTCTCATTATCTGGGGAAATAAGTGTCGCAATTGAAATGTATTTTTTTGGGGTTCCAAGAATAAAGCTGTACAGTTGATTTGATGTAAGAAGCTGTTTTAAGACACAAAGTTTGGATTTCACTTTCAAAATTGATATATTTCATCAGTGACTTTCTTATGAGCCAGTGCTGTCAGATGGGGCCCCTTTAGGGAGGTTTCCTACTGTCATTGCAAGTTTTGCACATTTTTAGCCACTTCTGTGGTTTAAAATTTGTCAGTCTGACAAGAGACATATTCTTATATCTTATACATATCTAACCTGTCCTATAACTATTGTAGAAGTGTAGAGCTTTGATGGGCCAATATAGTTTTTTGATGTCTATAATCGGAAAGGACAATATCCAAGATATACATAAAAACATGGCCACTCGTCATTCTCCAATACCAAAGAGCCTCTCTAAAGAATGCTGCTCTGATCTCATGGACAGAAAAGTTGACCGATAAAATGACCTAATGAACTTGTTAAAGTGTGAGGCTGACTCACTTTAAACCAAAAGGTAAATAAATTGCCTTACCTTAACTTATTCCAAAAATGTTGTTTAAAAATATGACTCAGCTTTTTTAGAACGTGTTGCAGTCTCCTAATCAAAATGCATGTTTACACAAGAAAAAAAAAAAAAAGGAAAAATAAGTTTGTCAGTTCGGTTGAGGATAGGTTGGAAATGAATGCATAAAAAAGTATTCTGCTTTTATTCACATTCACAGTGTCCAAACTTTTTCGAAAGTGGGATTTGCATGATAGCATAAAAACATCATAGAGAAATACCATGCATTTAATGCTACATAAAGTTATAATATGTTTCTCACCTCCACATTGAGGCATTTGCTCACTGACTTGCTTATAAACCACTGCAGTAAGATGGGACCCTTTTAGGGAGGTTTCCTACTGTTGCTGCAAATTGTGCACATTTTTAGTTAATGCTGTGTTTAAAGTTTGTCAGCCTTTGGGGCGCCCCATAAGCCTGGGGGCCAAAGCCGTTTCCTGTATTTAGATTTACACTTTACTGCCTCAAGTGGTGTTTTTCTCCAATCCTGGACTAGCCTATGTTTAAAAAAAAAACACAAATAAAACCACTGCATTTATGACCAGTGCTGAGAATTGATGATTAAAAATGCCAGATATTCTCATTTTTATTTTTTGATTTATTCAGATGAGTGTGTCTTTCTAATCACCAAATCTTGATGATTCATTGATTCACAGATTCTCTCTTCATCATACATATTGCAGGCATCGGGCCAAAAATTTAAATCTCCAAATTCACCAATTTTCAGGGAATGAAAATAAAACAATGTATTTTTCAAATAACTTAAAACTGTCACAGTCAGCATCTTTTAGACACTTTAGACACTGGCAGATTTCAAGGGTGATTGATAGCACTGATTTATGAAAAACAATTTAAAAGTGACAAATGGGGATACAAGGTTTTGGCCTGACACCAGTGATATTCTTCTTTTTATTGTTATCAAATAACCTCTATTTACAGGCCCTAGATAAATGTAGAATCAGTTCACAGGGGTCTGAATTTCCAGAATGAGAAATGTTCAGATTTTATTTGTATTATGTTATTTTTCTTAGCTGTTTTGACCAAATAGACATCATGTTTTGCTGTATGCAGTAGCAAATAGTCCATGTGGAGAGCAAAAGCTCTAATGACATGTTTGCTCTGCCCTGTAGTGGTCTGATGATGATTTTTGTCTATAAAGAGACATCTGTGTAAAGGTGCTTCTAAAACCATAGATGATGCATTTCTACCTGAGGTACATGCTTGATGCCGCCTTCAGGTACT
Source organism: Cheilinus undulatus (assembly GCF_018320785.1). Taxonomy (NCBI): domain Eukaryota; kingdom Metazoa; phylum Chordata; class Actinopteri; order Labriformes; family Labridae; genus Cheilinus; species Cheilinus undulatus. The sequence goes on from NC_054865.1 coordinate 18,647,185, forward strand.
CTATATCGAAATCAGAAAACATCAATTGGAGCTCCATTAGACAAATATTTTTGAAGTTGTTTTCATCTCCTCTTGAGAGCAGCCAGGACAAAGCTTGAATTGTTACTTATTACAAATCTGCGTCATCACGATGTTATTTTGGCAAGCTTAAGACCACATGACTACAAATAAATGACTCAAAAATCAATTTACTTTTCAGGCTCATACCGCTGAAGTAAAGTAGAGTGAGGTCTACATGTAATGAGTACTGTTCAACTGCTGAACAGATGAGTAGCTGCTACTCAGTGGGATGTAATAGACCAAGAAATGATGGCATTTGTGTTGCGGATGTAAATTCTTAACAGCAGAGGAAGACTTGGCCAGCTATCTGTTGAAGCTTACTCCTGGCTATACCAAAATGTAAAGAACCTGGCATCTGTCCACAGTTACTGTTGACCATGATCGATGACGGATTGATATCAGTTAATACGGTCATACAGTGTGCCTCATGCACGTGACAAAGTTAGCTGAAATAGTGGAAAAAACAAGAGAAGATGCAGAGAGGAGAGAAGCAGAGAAAGGTTTGACAGCAGATTAAATGAACCAGGAAGTTAAAGTTACTGACCAATGAAGTAAAAATGACTCATAACTGGTAGTGTCACAGTGTGTGTGGGTGTGCATTGTGCAGGTGCGCAGATTAAAGCTAGCTGACCCGTTTCTTTCTCTATCACACACACTCACTGCAGCACAAACCTTACCCTTTAGCCTCTTCATTGAGTTTCTTTTTGTCTCCGTTTTCTCTCTGTGTTACTCTCTCTTGATTGTGCTCCATTCGACAAACCTCACAGTGTCTCCCTGATAACCTTTCCCTGCTCTTCCTTTCTCTGTCAGTCAGTATGCAAAGAAAGAACAAAGCCATGCATCCTTCTTTTTCCAGATTCAAATATCTCAGCCAGTCTGCAAATGTGCAGTTTCCCTGCATTGCTAATAGAAACATATTTCATTTATTTTTCTGTGATCACTTTATCAACCATCATCGCCATGTAAAGGAGGCATTTGGCTGACATTGCCTTTCCACAGTTCTGCATGTTCAAACCACAGCCCACAGCACATATCTACAGCATTAACAGGCACTTTATGTACCATTCTTTCTTCTTAAAATATATTTTAGTGTTGGTAGATTATGCAGATTACTATTTTTGTTTTTGTAAAATGATTTTAGCTCTACAATTCAAATATTCAGTTAATTTGTTGCCTTTTCACTGAAGGGGACACTATGCAAAAGTCACTTTTTCAGGCTTTTCTAACAAAAATATGTACAAGAGCCCCCCTCAAGTATGAGAACATGCCACCCCCACCACCCCACCCCCCCACCATCTTTCAGAAAATGTGTGCTGAAACAAGCCATTCTCAGATTTTCCCTTCATGATGTCATGTGGGGAGTAAGCATCACCCCAGGTTAGGTTGGCCCTCCCCACTTGGAAGAAAGTGCCATCTTCCTCTCCTGATCTTCCTCTCAGCTGGCACTTCAGTTCTTTTCTGTTCAAAAACAACATTTGTATACTGACATATCTATAGTCACCATGGTTCACGGATTTTACTCCTTCGGTAGGGGCGCATCTCGGAACCGGCTACGTCACGTGTTATGTTGCTCTGATTGGCCCGTAAAGATGTGACAGAACATTCATCTAATCACCATCTGAGTTTTTTTTTTTCAAAGGTTCTGCTGTCTATGAGTGGTTTTCCAGATGGATCTGTGAAACAAATCTGTGAAACAAATCCATCTGGCCTGCCAGGTTAGTTTTACACCGGCAGAAACCCTTAGGGTGCTTTCACACCTTCATCATTTGGTCCAGACTTTCTGACTTTTCAGTTTGATCCAAACCTTAATGGCATGTTTAGATGGCATGGCCAAAGCTTGGTCTGACCAAAAGAGGTGGTCTCAGTCTGGACCAAACTGAAGGATTGAGGATTGCCATGGCTTACAGGATTGCACACCGTCTTCTTCTAATGAGGAGGCTCATAAGGTGAACTCAAGCTAGCCTTATGTACTGCTCTTCAAATTCGCACTGTTGTCAGTAGTTAATCAATGATGGTGGAAATTACTATTTCATTAATTTTTTTCTACATGCAAGCTACACACATTATTCATTGTGCTGACATCAGACACCTGCCAACGAACCAATCAATGTAAACATCAGAGACACCCAGCCTACATGGATGATGATATCACATAGGTTTGTCATGTAAAGTCTGTTTTCAGTTATTTCAGTGTGAAAGCTAAACCAGCTGAACCAAATATAGAAAATGTAACAAAAACACAAACCTTGGTCTTTCAGGTGTGAAAACAATCTTACACAGAGCCACTTTGCAGGTAGTTAATGCAACAAAGGAAACATCAGAAAGTACGGGACAGGGCTCTAAAACAATGGTAGCCATAATACATTCAAAGCTAGATGTACAATTAGACAAACAGCATGAGGACTAGGCTATCATTTCAATTGCTAGAAGAAAAAAAAATCTGGATATATTCAACTACAGACACATCACTCTTTAACCAGCCCTCTCTGAATTCATCTACAACTCTACTGCAGCAGCTCTACCAATGCTCTCACTTGGATTACCATAAGGTAGTGCAGAAAAGGGTTTATCCATATCTATAAATCCCATAATCCAATAATCCCATCATATTTGTGTATTATGGAATCACAGGTTGCCTTAAGTCCAAGAAAAGAAGTACAACACTTGAAAGTAAAGAGGATGTCTTTGACTAAGCTGCAAGGAGCAAAGAACAGCGGCAAAAACCGATACAACAAATAAACAGAGGTGCCATTAGGATTCCAGGGGTTTCTAAGAGCTGAGACTTAAGGGGAGAAAACAGTGATTAGCTCTTTGCACGCATGCACAAAATGCACCAAATTTTCCCAAAATTATGAGCGTGAGCTGAATCAGAGAATGCAAATGGCTTGATATTTCATCCTGACTCCATTCAAACCTTTGCTTGCCAGCCCCTGAGGAAAATTTCTTGGTGGAGTGAACCAGTGTCTGAAGGCAGCAGGTAATCATGTGTCCTAACCCACTTGATGTGTTTCTGAAGTGGAGAAGAGCTTAAACTGGCACAGCTCAGGCCAAAGAAGCTGGATCATGGAACAGAACAACATTATTTGGTGTAATTTCTGACATAAAGTTGAAAAAATGAGGGGATACGATATTAGCAATTTGTACCAAGTCCTTCCTATCTGAGTTGATCTGCTGTGTTTAGCTTGACACACATCGGAAGCCCATCATTCAAAAAAGATCAAGCATGGTCCGATCTAGTGTGGAGTAGAGCAGACTAGAGCTTCTGGCCCAGGTAGGAGATGGGTCAGCATGTGCTTTGTAGGCATTATAGAGGGTCAAATCAGCTCTAAAGTGCATCCTATGGAATTTGAATGCAATAATCAGGAAACTTCACCACAAGCAAACCTGTGGGTAAAAGGTGGTTGTATGACATGATCAATGTGATCTTTGGGTACATAAAAAGGCAGATTTATGTTATTTTTTTCACATCAGAATGATCTTTTCCATTAGATACAAAGTCATGGAGTCTGTTGCTTGTCCACCATCTTGGATTTCTGGTAGCTTTTTTATACAATCATTTACCTCATAAGATCCCACTCCATTCCACAGGGAGAACTTCCCTCTGTGAGGGATGTGTGAACTCAGGAAAATTTCAGAGGTAGGTTTGTCTAAAACTTAGTAGACATGAGTGCATGTGTAAAAACAGCCACAGTGAAGTTTTCGCTGTGAGATTCTGATGTTTTGCGCACATGTAAACTGCAGAGAGTTGTTAGTCTCTGTACTCAGTCACTGCATCCATGCTGGCTGTGAGGGGCTCCTACTTAGCATAACATCATTCTAAGAGATGAGGGATGAAAAAAACCACACTGGCCTCATTCTCTGTGTTTTGTGATCCTTCAGCAGTCAAATTAAGTGGGGATCTTCCGAAGCTACAGTCTTTGAAGAACAACACTTACTCGTTGTGTTTCCCCCTCATAACTATGTCGTGCTGAACCAGAGCAGAACCAGTGTGATACAGAGAGGTCGTCCTTTAACCACTGTGTTTCCTTACAGTCAATTTAAAGGCAGTTTTGTATTTGTGTGGTGCTGGCATTAACAGTTTGGGATTGTTTTATAAGGGTGCACCCATGTGTGTGTTTTCACAGTTATATGACCTTTTCATAATTATGTTAATTACATATAGCGATACTAAGTGCCTTAATCAATGTACTATGTAATTATCTGTGTCTGTTAATGCTGGTGCTTGACTGAACATGCGTAACCATGCACTCATACAGAAAAAATAGTGTGTGTGCCAAATACACAGAAGTGATAGCCTCCTTTAAAGGTGTACAGGCAACATTTTAGAAATAACAGTAATACACATAAATACACCAAATCCATGGCATGTGCCAAAGAGGTCTTACTTTATTATTATTAAACAAACTTTGTCAACAGTGCACAATAAAGCCTTTTCTCTTGCACATGCAAACATTAGACTAATCGTGATGTTGGTCATACAATCAGACCAGACAGGACTCTCAGCACACCATGTGGTTATTTTTTTATGTGTACGTTAGTTGTGTCAAAAAAAGATATTATTTCAGTTATAACGCAAGATGTGACTCTTTCAGCAGAAGTAGTAACAGTCATTGTGGCTGAAACTGATGAAAGAAAGAAGGCGATATAACCTTGGCAAGTTCTTTTACCTTTGTGAAAGTTGATTCTTTGTCCTTTCATAAATAGCACTCTTTTGGATCTATCTGTTTCTCAGCAAAGTAACATGGTTTAAGCACACACACACCTGCATCTGCACCCAACCATGCACTAATTTACCAGCCTGGGTAGCACAAAATGACTTGATTGGTGGTAGCGTAATTCCCTCCGCCAAGGAGGTTATGTGATCGGGTGGGTTCGTTCGTTCATTAGTTCGTTCGTTCTTTCGTTCGTTTGTTCGTTAGTTAGTTAGTTAGTTAGTTTGCTTGTTTGTTAGCAACATAACTGAAAAAGGTTGTGGATGGATTTTCACGAAACTTTCAGGAAATGTCAGAAATGGCACAAGGAAGAACTGATTAGATTTTGGGACTGATCCAGTAATTTTTTGAAGGATTCTTTACTATTGGGAGATAGGACTAATGGCGGAGGTCTGCGCTGTTACCACTTTACACCAGAAGATGGCAGACATGAGTAACTTCAATCCCAGCAGCATGTTTTTGGTGTCTTTCTATTCAAAGTTTTGGAGTTTATAGAGTTTGAAAGACGCATGCCCGGTTGAGGAGACCAGTCAGAGCGTAACAGACATAAAGACAGCGGATTGTAGCAAGAATACTCACAATGCTGGGAGGAATAAAGGAATATTCACCCTCTGCCATGACTTTCAGTCATCCAGTGAGACCATGGGTGCTTCCACCATGACAGTCCACACGTAGCAAGGCCAATGCTTTGCCTAACCGTGTCTCCACCCCACCAGGGAGGGAGTAATTGGCAAATTAGATTTTGGGAATGATCCAGATCACCGTCTGGATCCAGGAATTTTTTTGAAGGATTCTTCACTATTGGGAGATAGGGCTAATGGCTTTGCTTCGTGATTGTGGCATGATGCGCTTCTTTCGGAGATCTTGTAGCCTACTTAACTTTGTCTGACAGCTTATATTTAAGTGATTTCTTGATTTAACAAATCTGGCAGTAATCAGGCCTGGGTGTGGCCACTGAATTTAAACTCAGCTTTCCAAGAACTGTGGTTTATCACAGTTAACTCACGATTTAACAAGGGGGGCAATTACTTTATCCCACAGGGCCAGAGAGGGTTGGATTTTTTTTTCTCTTAATAAATGAAATAATCATTTAAAAACTGCATTTTGTATTTACTTGGGTTGTGTTTGTGAGATCTTAAAATTGGTTTGATGATCCGAAACATTTATGTTTGATAAATATGTGAAAAGTCAGGAATCAGAAATTAGGCAAATATTTTTTCGCGGCACTGTGTGGATGTTCTTCAACCTTGCTAAATGAGTTGATTCTCAACTTTTAAAATGTCATTAATATGCTGGTGATTGAGTGAAAACATCTGTTTATATAAGCAGACTACAGATCCTGTTGTTGCAGAGCGATCCCAGTAGTTTTCTGACATTTGACCACTATAATCCTCTCTAGAAAAAAAGACACAGAGCTCTCCTTTTACTCTCCTTAGTCAATAAAGAACTAAAACCCATGTGGCAAGTTATGGCTTTTTAATTATTTGATGCTTAAAACGCAATGCAATAGCATTTAATCACTTTGCTACAGCTGCATCTTAATCTACTTCAATTCAAACACAGAGCTTGTTTTCACCCAAACAGTGCTGTGGACACTCTGGAGAGCGGGCATTGCACTGTTTCTTTCATTTTGTCTCACCCCAAACGTTTGGGAGATCATAGACTTTGCTTGCTTATACTTTTGTGTTATACAGCTATTTAAACCTATCACACAGTTTTCCCTCTCAAACATGCAAACTCATAATTATATCAGGTGTGAAGTCAAAACCAACCATATCAGGTCATATTATGCTGCTTATTCTTGTAAAAGTAGTACAGGTGCACTTGTGTGAGCAAACGTTTCTCAGCTAGGCAGCAGATGATCCATAGGGGACAGAGAGAGAGAGCTACATGTGAAGAAAAGACGCTCTAGTCTCAAGGTTTTATCACCATTCTACCTCAGTGATCTCATCTTCAGGGACTAATACTGCACCTGCTGATAGTCTCGTGCAATTTCACTACCAGATTAAGTTTTCTTTATGACATAACAAATATCAGCAGAACAAAAAAGGAAACACAGGTTAGTGCTACTCTTGTCTGATCGCATTGTCTCAACATTGTCTTAAAGCAAAAATCAAATCTCTCTTTTATTCCATTCATTCCAATTTAATCCAGTTCAGCTGGCTTTGCTAGCATGGAAAACATCCTCAGTTTCATTACCAATGCAATGCACAAACCTATCATAATATTAATTAAAGGAAAAAGGTATTATAATCAGTTTTTAAAAATGGGTTTAACTTTAAAATTATGGTTAGATAATGCAGAAATCTATAAAAAGAAATCTATAAATCTTCTATAATAAGTCATTTATATGTGTTTTCTTAAATTTTCACAGTCCTGTTTAAGATGGTGTGGTATTTGAGGCTCTTTTGGGTCACAGCAGCTCCCATGATGTGTTGCAACATTTGCACACTGTTGCCTTTCACCAAGCAGATATGGAAGCTTCTGTTCATGCTGGTGAATTGTTTTGTTTGCTGGTGAAAAGAGGAAAACAATTCTCTCTGATGTCATTGTATAAAGACATGTGGTTAGAAATTGCAGCTCTGGGGTGCAGATAGCTTTGCGGTTCGGTCACGCCCCATGTACAGAGACAAGTGGCTTTGGTTCAAGTCTGGTTCAAGGCTCCTTTCCCGCATGTCCCTCCCCAACTCTCTCATCCATCGTTGCAGCTCTATCCACTGTCCTCTTTTCTAGAAATAAAGGCATACAACGGCCAAAAATATATCTTTAAAAAAATGAAAGTGCAGCTCTGTTTCCACCTCCTGTTGGCTGCAGTGGATGCATAGTCTTTCCTCTTTAGGGATCCAGCTTTTTCTATGGCGTCCTCTCTCCATGGTGAGGTTGAATGTGGTCAAACATTTCCTCAGCCATGGATCAGTCACAGTGCTTAAGTATTCTGCAACTGCATATTCCCTATCAAGGGAAGAATAGCATTCAAGTTTGCTTTGTTTTTTGATTGCTTCTTGTCAATGATGAGTTAAATACTTTTCTTTTTGTTGTTGGGAAATTCTGCTTTAAGCTGGTTGGTCAAAAAGAGAGAATTTTTCTACACAGACATTAAGGAACAGTCCTTTTTGGATTGATTTACGGGTCGTTAGCATGTGAGAAAATAAACATAATAATATGTTCGCACTGGGCAATAGGAACTGCATGCTTTACTTAATAACAGATAGCATGTAACATAGTTAGTGTAAGGCATTACAGTGTTAGTTTGTACTAAGACAGTAATGAAATAGCTGCAGTGTCTTCTTTTGCACAGAGAATAGTTGTAACGTTGATTGTGGTAGAAGAGACACCCAGTGCTGTTTATTTCAGTGGACAAAATACACAGAAGGGATTTTTAGTGTGCACAGTGTTTGTGCTGATAAAGGTCTAAGGAGGGCAGATGTGTTTGTACTCAGTGCTAAAGAAATGCATTTGCAAGAAGTTCGTGGTCTTCTGAGGAACTCATTAATTTGCTGGAGTATGGGTCAAATACAGAGTAAAAAATCTCCCCGCTGGGATCAAAAAGGCATCACTTAACTGGTGAAATTGCAGGCCCAAGTTCAGCCTGACAGATCACTTCTGCAAACGCCTCATGTGCAGCTGCCTCAGTGGATCCACAGCGAGTTGCTGACAGAAGAGCCGCGGGGTTCATGACAGTGAGAATGTCAATGGTTTGCTTTGCTTTACCCTCTGACCTGACTCTATAACAGCTCACAGTGTGGTTCTAAGAAACTTACTTTAAATCTGAAAAAGTCCAGCTGCAACTCAGAAATTCAAAAGTTTATTTTATATTTGACACTAGGAAGATTGGTCCAAACAAGGTTTAAAAAACAAAAACTACCAAGTCAGGTTAGGAAAAGATTTTTGGAAAAGGACAGAAAAATAAACTGTAAAAGTGAAGTAAAACAAGTGCTTCTCTTAGGGAATAGGAGCTTCGCCACTATAAGGTTACAGTCTCAGAATCCATCACCTATCATCAAACCACATATGCTCAGCCGTAACAGCAGCTCTTATGTCAGTGTGGATGAGTATTGTAGGAACAACTTCTCCCAGCAACAACACAAACTTTTAGGCTCTAACACCTGACAGTAAAACTCCCCAACTCTTTTTATGTACCAAAACAAACATTCATTTAATTACCTTACTCCAGGCAAACCAAGAATCAAATCCAGTGTCAGCAGGTGTGACAATGGATCAAAGAGCATACACTACAGAGGATTTTTAAAGTTTATGCCCCTTGAAAATGAATATGACAGTGTCATGTTAACATTCTGATTATGGCATTCAGATTATTTTCAGATATATTACACATTAAGGTACTGTATCAGAGACAGCTATACAACAGTTCGGTGACCAACTTCACTGTCATCACTAGTCAAAATCAAATAAGGTATTATTATCGTTTAAATATTATATATGTAATGGATTGCTTTGTGTATAGTGTGGAGCCATTTGACGGTGTTCAATCTTGAAAATGGAGATAATGATGTAATCAGTAGCTTTGTTGGGTTATGCTAGGTCTTTTACTCAACATAAACACATATGTAGGTGTTAATGTGCAAGAAGGATGAAGGCTTGTGTGCTAGCACTGCTGACATCAGCTGTGAACCAGCAAAGGCTGTCATCTATTCAGGCAAGATAATACAGTTCATCAAGGCCAAAGATAAGGGGGAAAAGGGCAAAATTATACTTACATTATGCTTTTTATCTGAACACTAAAAATGTCCTATTAACAAGGATTACTAGGATGTTACATTATTATCATCATGATATAGAAGGTGATGGCTTAAATAGTTAATTGTCAGTATCAATTGATATGGACATTTCTGCCAATATCAACATACAAATGTTAATAGACACAGTATTTATGAGTATGTTTGAAGAGCTTTAGGCAGGACCAACGGACCTGTGTCAGAGGAAGGGTTTTTCTTAGCCCATCCTCATTCCTTAAACTTTTATGGAGGTTTTTCTTTTTTTCAACCTACAGCTTTAAAGTGTTTTAAGAAATTAAGTGTTAGGTCTGAAGTACTATTTAAAACCGGAACTGAAAAATTTAATCCATCAATATCAGCATATTGGCAAAATTCAATATTTTGCACTGCTAAAAATTCAACATTTATGTGTTGTTGTTTTGGTAAATTGTAGTCTGTTTCAAACTGTAAATCCCATTGTCTTAAAATAGTATAAGCCTGTTTTCTCCTGTTATATTAATACTATGTGGAGGAAATCTGAACTTAACTATTAGGCCTTTCGAGCCATTGGCTATTTATTCAACATTTTTTCTCACCTAGACTTCTCTGCTTAAAAAAAACTTGCAAAACATCAACCCCGAGGTGCACAGTCAAGCTCTACACATATCATTTAAATGGGCAGCCAAATTAAAATGGTGGAGTTTGCAGTAATTTCACTTGGATTTTAAAAAAAGTTAAAGTTTGGACTCTAAATACAAAAGAAAATACTAAACCTAGATAAGAACTCTTGATGACTAATGACTAATTTAATTTAATTTTTATTTATTTATTTATTTTTTTTTTTGGGCACAAACTTATTTTCCCATCTTTTGGGTGCCAGAAATTGAAAAAAGAATTCTGTGAAAAAAAAGTCTTCAATGTATTCACATATTTACAACAGATTCCTCATACTTGTTTGCATTGGTTGTTTTTGTGCCATTATTGAAAGCAGCTCCTGACTGCAGAGACACAGAGGACCGCGCCACAGGCTCTCTGTCTCTCTTTCTCTCCACTATGAACTTTTCAGGTCTTCTCCTAAATGATCTATGGGCAAAGACATGCCCAGTTTCGTAAAGTGTGACGCTATGACAGAACAGCCTGCCATTGGTTGCCAGAGCCTTTCGCAAAGCATTGTAGGACAACAATATGGTGAGTTAGCATGCTAAGCTAGCAGCAGCAACGATCAAAAATGGATAGATGTTACTCATCGGATTTACTGGACTGCATTTCATGTTTAAAGACTCCAGAAAGTCACCCGAGTACCGGGCTCATTAGAAAAGCTTCTGTAAAGATTATGAAGGCATAGCATCATTAATATCTGGTTGAAAAGTTATTTAACTTTTTGGAGCCTGGGTTTCTTCTTGCCATATACAACAATGTCGACATCAGAGGATTAATGTTGGTCTGTCCACAGCCATTCCAGGATCTGCCTAAAAGTCGGGATTGCTATGAAGGGAATTGATGCAAACATTATACTGTTAACAATCTTCAAAAGCTGATCAAATCCCGGCAGGGTGAATCTGAGCCAGAGGGAGGCACTGGCACTCTTTATTCAGCTCATATTTGTTTCTATTTTTGTATCCCATTGGAAAGGACCCTTATTGAGTCTTTCAGGGGCCAGGCCATTTTTGGGCCTGCAGCTAATTACAACAATAACTACACAAGATATGTAGCTTTTTTAGACTACTTGTTTGACTACGAGAAAGTTGAACTCCTTTTTTAAAATGCTGTTACAAAATTTGTTTTGCAACTAACTTTATGTTACAAAGGCATACAGCTTTCATAAAGTTGATCAAATATTTAGATTTGCAATGTGTGCCATTTTAAAATTCATCTGATTAAAGTATTTTTTCATCACAACCTTTCAGGCTAACTACTGACTATAAAAACATCTCTCTTGTACCTGGGCTGCATTGGTGTCAGTTGAGGCAGCAGTGGATTATGATGAGGACAGGTTTTACAGTGAAAAGCACTGAAATTTCACAAAAACTTTCCCAACTACTTATTCAGCAGTTTCCTGTTTTTCACTTTCCATCTTTATGGGAAGTTTGTTTCAAAAAGCGAAGATTTTCAAGTGAAAGTCAATGGCAGTGTCTGAAGAAAGAGTTTAAAAAGCAGCTTCCCCCTTTCGTAATAGAATCTGAGACACAGACAGAGATTGATCAGTGGCCCCAGTTTGAGAGAATCTTTCCATTTTCAGAGGTAAATATTTTCACAGTGCTGAGATCAGTCATCGTAGAGAGGTGGATAGAGACGAGTTAATACTGCTGACGCACAGCTGCAGCTGCTCAGAGGAAGCCACAGATGATGGGTCAGCCCTTCTTCCTCCTCTATTTTTGAGATCGCAGAATTCCCACACAGAGGATCTGAAAGATATACCCTTTCTCCTCTTTGTGAACAAACCGAGGCCAGTCAGCTCCTCTTGGTTACATCCCACCGTCCATGTGGGCAGTCTGATGGGTTCATACGAGGAAGTATTGCATCATTCATCCAGAAGCTGAGAGGAGGAGAGGGTTTTAGGTCAACTGGCTGACCACTGCCCTTGCTGAGCTCAGCCGTGGAGCCGGCAGCAGCAGATTAACTTGAGCTCCTATATTTATGTAAAAACATCAGTTACACTCCGATAAGGGTTGGTTGTGAATGAATAGCTCCTGACACTCAGCGGGAGCCGAGGGAAGCCTCACAAGCTGAACGTAAGCTTGGTCCACAGTGACAAGCACCCTGAGGGCATAAAGGGCAGTGGTCTCACTTAAGCTGTCTCTTCACACTTCTGTCCACACCATTCAAAGAGGTGCTAACATCAACAGATGAGCAAAGCTCACAAGAGAATGCGCCTGCACCTTACAGCGTAGTCATTTGATCTAAATCCCTCCAGGGTTTGGTCAATGAACTCAAGCACAGAAGCTTCTGATGGTTACTAATTCAGACCTTTTAACTGAGCAATAGAATTTCTACTGGTATGTTAGACTTTCCAAAGGGTGGCAACTAACTGCAGGGCTTATTAACACCAGTACCAAGCTGGCAACGGGTTTAGCTTTGACCGGTTACAGTCCAATTTAGAGCTACAGCTATCTGCATCAGCAATGCAGGACAAAAAAATCTGTTTATTCTTATCTGTTCCCTCCAATTCTGAATGTAAAACATGAGTGAAGCTTCTAGTTTCAAAGGTGAAGCCAAGGGGGAATTGCCTTAAGCTTGGTCACTACACTGTTTGCAAAATTGTTTGTATGAAACCAAAACTAAATCTCATTATCATTTAAATCCAATAAACATCCTCCCAATGAGCTTGTTTCAAGTCCTTTTCAATCAAAGGTGACTCATTATACCCTTTTCCAGCTTCAAACACAGTCTCCAGAGGTCTAAATGAAACATCTCTGCCGCTTTGGTTAAAATATCCAGCATGTATAAAAGAATTTGGTCACACCTGTTAATTATTGAATTCAGGTCTGTCATTCAGACACATTTTCACAGGTGTATCAAGCATCTAGTGAATGCAGTCTCAAATAGCAAACATTTATGATACAGAATGGGATGCTCTGAAGAGCTCGGTGACTTCAAGCGTGGTATTGTGATAGGATACCACCTTTGCAATAAGACAGTCTGAGAAATTTCATCCTTGCTGGATCTACTACAATCAACAGTAAGTGAAGAAGTAAGAAAGTGGAAGCGTTTAGGAACAACAGCAACTCAGTCACAAAGAGGGATAACATGTAAAATCACAAAGCGAGTTCAAGGACTGTGTTCTGTCTTCAACACATGTGCCGTATATATCTTCACAAAAAGCTAAACTCTTTCTTAACTTCAAGATTCTGAAGACCTTGTCAGCTTGTCCACTTGTTTATTGAAGGTGTTGAAAAGTGTGAAACTAATACATACAAAAAGCACAAATCAATCGTATGCTCCCTTTAACTTGTACACAAGCACAACGTAATATACACACATGAATTACATCTGTTTTTAATCTTCTTTCTCATAATGAACTAAAGTATTTATTTCTATGTATTTTTGTGTAGTTTGATGTGGGGAAACTCAACTGGCCTGCACAGAGCCCTGACCTCAACTTCATCAAGCACCTTTGGGATGAACTGGAACCGACATTGTGAACCAGCCTTCTCGTCCAACAACAGTGCCTGACCTCATAAATGCTCTACAGATTGAATGAGCACAAATTCCCACAAAAACACTCCAAAATCTTGTGGACAGCCTTCTGAGATGCGTGGAGGCAGTTATAGCTGCAAAAGGGGGCAACTCTATATTAAAATACATGTTTTTGTATACAATGTCATTACAGTCTTAATTGATGTAATAGTCAGATGTCTGAATACTTTTGTCCATATAGTGTTTCAAGCTCAAAAGGAGGTTTTGGACCCCGTATACACCAGCTCTACAAGCCTTTCTTTGGTGTGTCTCTTTAAATGAAAATGAGCTCCTTCTCATCTTGCCCCACTGTGCTAAAACCAGCACTCCTGTGTGCTTAGATGGCTGTGAAAACCCATGGTTGGAGATGGGTATTATCATAATTACTCAGTGGGATGTGAAAATGAATGTGGATTTTAAACATACCATCAGATTTCATGTCTCCAGACATACAGTACATAGACCATGAATTGACAACTTCTTTGACACTTAGTGGGTCTGTAGACACTATTATACAGTGTGTCTCTTTTGAGGAAGGTTGCTCTAGGAGTTGGGTGAAAAGATGAAGCAGGGTTTGGTTTTGGCTGGGCTACCAGGTACAATAATATGTCCTCCTAATATGATCACTTCTTGGGCAAATACACTAGATGGGAAAAACAAAAATATAGAGAGGGGTCCGACTGCTGATGCCCCTTTCAGGCACGAAGCAAAATATTTCACATCAAGCAAATCTCTGACATTAAATGGGATACTTGCTGTAATTTCTCTTATCCATAGATGCGAGTGTCGAACAGCTCTGGTTTAGCTCAGTGAGAGACGAGAGCTCAGTGTTGTCCTGGCAGGAGCATTCTGCAGCAGGTGATCTGAGAATAGCCGAAGGGCTTGAGGCTCAGGTGAGTTCCTAGTACACTTTGCTTTTGTGTCCTCAGCCCACAGCTGCAGTTCTGGAGAGCACTGGACATTGTTGGTTCAGCTGTCGTTTCACCTTATGTACGGACTGCAGACAGCACACTCTGGTGGTTCCACTATCCCAGCAGAAGCACGCTTCAGGCCAAAAACTTTCAACGCACACAGACAGCAGGGGTCGAAGGTGCTGTATTTGCAGAAATAGGCTTGGAAATGTTGTCTTTTACAGAGGCTAAAGAAAGTCCTGTACAATCAAGAGTCATGTATGTCTGATGTTTATCTGACCATAGCAAAAGCATCAACTTTGACAGGCACTGATTTTAAGATAAATGATGAAAGAAAACAGAAAAAGAGATTTCAGTTTAAGAGACAATATTATCTTTCTTTCTATTGTTGAAGGGTTTAAAGCTGACTGCGATGGGTCCAGGCATCAAATTAATCCAAATATTTTAGTTCATGAAAAACCCATTTTTCATGTGGCATATAGCATCCAGTTTCTACATAAACACCACAATAACAACAATAATTGTATTCCTGAAGGCTGACTGTATTGTCTTACCCTGAGTTTTCAGCCAGTTCTTTGTCATTGATAACAGTTATTGACAACTGTGTTTATTTCAGCCTTGACTATCAAAACAAGTGTTTGTGCAATAGCAGCCATTCTTTATGCAGGCCTCCACACAGCTACCACTTAGTGAAGTCTACGGTCTATGGTTTTATCCTTCAGGTACTGGAGAACAAATAAAGAATTCCACTCAAACACTAACACATAAACACAGCTGCTCAATATTTTCAAGGAAAAGAACCCACTGTTATGTGGAACTGCAACACAAACCTCAAACCCAACTCAATGCATCCCCGCTCTCACCTCCTACACAAGAGAAGAGCGCTTTGAATGAGCCTTCTTCACTCTCTATCTGCCTCTTCTGCATCAATACTGTAGTCATGCAACCCACCAAATATTGAGCCTCCATTAAATCTTCAATGGTTTAGACTTCCTTCACATATTTGCCTTCACAAACAAAGGAAAATAAAGACAAGCCTTCAAAGGGATAGTCCTTTATCACTTAGGAAGACTGATATGCCTATATGTGGCTTGTTGTGATGGAGAGGCCATTAAATCTACTTTGTTTGCAGAGTAAATGCCATTTAATCAAACAAGTCAACTCTGATTAAAATAAACAATAAATATGAAAAAAATGAAAAGCAAAAGTCTGTAGTTTCAGTTTGTCTGTTTTTAACAATGCTTGTAGAAGTTTCACATGATTTAGATCACATTAAACAAATAAATATGGATTCTTGAATGTTGAATGAAAGAAGTCGTATTTGTTTCCAGGGCTTAGCCCAAACTTGAGAGGGTCCAGACACATGATCCCTTTGGATATTCCTGCTTATCTGGCATTCATAAAAGCTATTTTCATCCTTAAGTTACTTTCCTTCTTAAGTAAAAATACTGATTTAAAATGCCAATTAATCTATTCAATGTTTTTGCAAAAATGATAGTTACACCTAAAAACAAACAAACAAACAAACAAAAAAAACAACAAAACTTTAAAGCCAACATAATTTTGAATATCTAATTGTTCTCTAAGTGTTTTCAAAAGTGCAAAATCTGGACAGTCAATTTTCAGGGTTTTTCTTACTCTATATCCTTCAGTGTTGGAGCTATTTGTCAGTGTTGATCCATTCAGTGTTAATCTAACTCTGTAGAGAGTCACTTGATCTAAGCAGCGCCCACTACCTTTTCAAATCTAGGGGTTTTCCCATCACGTCCGAAGGTAGAGTGTTTAGATGTGTTTGGATGTGTTTAGGTGTTGTGGGTTGTACAGGAATCGCTGTTGGGACCCCTCCATTCCTGTCCTTGATTCTGGTTGAGGACTAACTTTAAACTCAGCATGTATCCTCGCTCTGTGCCTGTCTCTTTGCGCCGTCTTTGTCATAAAACACCTGGATTTATCACAGGTATTCAATGTGAGGTGGCAGTTTTTATTAAGTATCAATATCGCATTGCTTTGTGTCAACAATTCAGTGTATAAGTACCTCAAATGTACACCCAAAGTGAAAGTGTTATTTTAACTGAGAACCTGTAAGGATTGTATGAACTCAAAAAAAAGGTTAAATTTACAATTGCACAGTGTCACTAAGCAGACACTTTGTCCAAAGTGATGTACATCTGAGAGTAAGAACAACACAAGCAAAGATCTAGACATGAGGAAACGACATCAGTAAGTGCTACAAGTGCTTCAAGACCAAGCGGACGTAGGTATTGCCATGTAGTGTCAGAGGCATGCACATGGTGTATGTAAGGGTTCTTTTTTATGATAACTGTCAATGCCATTGTCTTCATCGACAAACACTGACTGAAATACCAAGTGATCACTCACAAAAAGCTGGGTGCAAAACCCCCAGAGCAGGACAGGGTAAACCAACTATAGTTTGGAGACTTATTCTACCACTGGGAGCAACAGCAGAGAAGAGTCTTGTTGAGTGAAGAGCTTTCTGAGTCTCTAAAGAGCTGGGTCTTTAGCTTTATCTTGAAAGTAGAATGGGACTCTGTGGATCAAATGGGGTTGGATAATTCAAATTTACTACAATGGGAGTCAAACGAACACTGATGATTTCACTTCTAGCATGTTGAAGATCAATATTTTCACCTAAGCCTCTGGAAAAAGGGCAGGTAGGGTACACAGCAGAAGCCTTAATGTAGGTTCAGCGGGTTTTGGGTTAAATTTGCTTTTCAGAAACTGTTAATATTTTACCTTGGGTGTTAACTTTGAGAATTAAGCACAGTACAATGCATTTTTCATACTTAATACAGATTGCCTCCTTGAGTTGAACACCTGTGGGAAAGTATAGTGACCTCTTGCAAGGATGAAACAGAGCGACTTAGTCAGATCTAGGACTGCCCATTGATAAAGACCAACACCCCACACTTTTGTCCATTTATTGCTACAGGTGGGATGCCACATAACCCAGCAGGTAACTTCACCCATGGTGCAAAAGTTTCTAACATCAAGAACAATCCACCAGAAACATGAGCGAAGGAACCTCAGCAATGATCACTGTACAACAGGCAACATAAAACACATATAAAACACTTCTTAAACCAGCCTAACCACTCTGCCCAAGGGCATGATGGGAAAAGTCTGCCCAGATACCCCCCTCCCTCCGAGATTTGGAATGGCAGTGGGAGGAGCTTAGCTCAATTAACATTGAATGGATCAACAGTGATAGGTTACTCATACACTGAAGGCCAATGGTGCATTCACAGCAGAGTTAAAAATACTCTTTGTGAGTTTAAATCAACTCTGAGATGTTCAACACTGTGATTTCAACACCGCAGTTTCTGCTGTGAAGGAAGTCAGTAGAAAAGTTCATGATTGAAACTATTTGTTTTGGAAAAGAAAGATGCTTGGTTCCAGATGTAGATCTCCCTCTGAAAATGCAGAAACTGTTAATTGTTATTTCAATGTAATACTTTTTTTTGCACTGCATAAGATATGTATAGTATGTTGGAAGTTATTAAAAAGTAATTTGATTTTGTGAGTTTTGCTAACAGAATGAAGTCTTAAAGCTGTGATCTGCAGTGTACAATTGTTACATTTCTTTGCACTTATCTATCATAACACTTAGATGTTTCCTACATTTTAACAAAGCAAAGGTTGTAAGAGACCATTTAGGGCTTAAGCACTGTAAAACACATCTGGGTACCCCCGGATGGGGAGTTGGGGGGGGGGGGGGGGGGGTTAGGGTGGTTAGGGTTTGGGTCCCTCAGCTTATTAGAAACAAGTATGATGGGCTCCAAAGAAATCCCATTGGGAACCACTGCTGTAAGCCACCCCCAGCTCTGCTCATGTACACCTAAAAGTTTCTAGAAAACCTCAAGCAGACCACCCCTGTTGCTTGTTCATATATTCCTGTCACAGTTTGAGACTGTCAATGCTGGAGGAGGTTGAGGGTGTCTCGGGGGAAAGACATGACTGATGTAGAAATGTTGGACAAGCACCTGACTCATCTACTAGTATACTGGGAACATGATATGATGAAAATTGCATTATACCAATGCTATGTGCATTAAAAGAGACATACTGTCAAACAGGAAACACAATGGGTTCTATTTTGACAAAGCTCATGCTATCTATAGCCCAATGGCTTTGCCATGACTGTCGCTAATTTGCTATATTTATGGAGAGCAATCTGTAGGCAAACCCAGACAAAGCAGTCAGATAAACTGTTTGTTAACATGTTCAAAATAAAAAACATAAAATTAATAAAAAATGAAAAATTAAGTGGCTTGGTTACACATAGGTGTGCATGTCAGTTGGTGTATTGTTATTTTCATTGCAGATTTTAGTTCTATAGTAGACTGAACTTCAGTTGGCTTTTTAACTTCTCCCTTTTCACTCAGGACACTGTATGAATATGGTGGTGTAAGATTATAAGTCACATCTTCCTGGAGAATTTCCAGAAGATTAGAAACGATTAAAAAAGACATGGGGAAAACTTCTAAATGAGAAACAAAAAAGCAACTTCATTACAACAATCTCCACACACAACAAAAGGATCAGACAGGATTTATGTTGACTAATCTACTGTGCCTTCACATCAAAAAAAGGTAGGCTGTAAACATTTATATCTCTGTGAGAATCCTCAGATGTATTGTGTAATGTGTGCATAGAGGGCACAGGACAGTTTTTATTTATTTCTGTGGACTATGCATTCAGAGGCATTCATATGTGAGTGACAGTTATGTATGAGATTTATTAGAAATCCAACTCTCTGTTGCAAGAGAGCATGTTTACCTCTGTGTGTTGTGTTAGACAAATGTGCACTGGAGCGGGTGTGCATGGAGGAGGGCTGTAAACAAACAGAAACAAAAACTTCCACTCATGCTGTCCCATTAAAACCTTCATCAGAAAATGCACTGATATTAAACTATGCGGGTGTGCAACCATTGTGAATGGATTGAACTCTGTAGAGAGTTGTGAACTTGTCAATATACATCATACTTGCTTGAGTCCTCTAAATATTACACTGCCAAACAGACTTTAGACTTTAGGTGGTTTAAGGTGCAACTATTTTCTGCATCCTCAAAACAGGAACAAGTGCATTATGGATATAGAAAAAAAAATAAAAGGTTTGCTGCACACAAATACTGCTCTGTTCTGGGCCTACAATAGGGCTTACCGTAGCAGATTCATTACATGCACAATGAACACAAAGGTCATTCTGGTTTTAGAATACAGTGTCTATCAGAGGTAGTCACCCCTTTGGATGTTTTACCTTCTAATTGATTTTATAAATCAATCATGGTCAAAATGATTAGGCTTTTTTGACAAAATATTACAAAAAACACCTCTTAATGTCAAATTGAAAACAGATTTCTACAAAAGAAATGTCATTTGAAAAAAACTATGTAATGTAAAATAAGTGATGTCATAAATATTGACCCCCTTTAAGTCAGTATTTAGTAGGTGACCTTTGGCTGCAATTACAGTACAGAGTCTGTGTGGATAGATCCCAGTCAGGCTTGCACATGGTCACTGCAATTTTACTCCATTCTTCAGGCATGGGAGCAGACCTTTTGATGTCCAGCCACAAATTCTCTATTGGATTGAGGTCTGAGGTTTGACTCAGCCACTCCAGAACATTCACCTTGTTGTCTTTAAAACATTTCTGTGTAGTTTTTGCTGTACGCAACAGATCATTGTCTCCCTGGAAAACAAATCTTCTTCCAAGCATGCTTTATAACCTCTACCTTTAAAAGCCCTCCAGGGCGGACTGCCAAGTAGAATCTCCACAGCATGATGCTGCCACCGCCATGCTTCACAATAGGGATGGTGTGATGAGCAGTGTTCGGTGTCCGCCAAACAAAGCAGCTTGTCTGATGGTCAAAAAGCACAACAACGTTCTTCCACTTGACCATGGAGTCTCCCACATGACTTTTGGTGAACTCTAGTCCCGATTTAATCTGAGTTTTCTTAAACAGTGGCTTTCTCTTTGCCACTCTCTCATAAAGCTTTGACTGGTGAAAAAACCCTGGCAACAGCTGTTGTACACAGAGTCTCTCCCATCTCAGCTGCTGAAGCTTGGAACTCCATCAGAGTAGTTGTAGGTGTCTTGGTGGCCTTAGTCTCCTTCTTGTATGATCACCCAGTCTGTGAGGACGGCCTGATCTAGGCAGGTTTACACATGTGGCACATTCCTTTTGTTTCTTGATGATGGATTTAACTGAACTCAGAGGGATGGTCAGTGCCTTGGAAATGTTTTTGTATACACCTCCGACTTGTACTTTTCAAAAAGCTTTTTCTCTGAGTTGGTAGTAGTGTTCTTTTGTTTTCATGGTGTAATGGTAGCCAGGAATACTGATTAACCAGTGACTGAACCTTCCAGACATGGGTGCCTTTATACTACAATCACTTAAGACACATTCACAAAAAAAAAAAAAAAAAAAAAAATCAATAAAAGGATAAAACATCCAAGGGGGTGAATACTTTTTATGGCCCTGTAATAGCGTTGTCATCCCTTAACATACTAATGGATAATATCCCTGACTATATCCTGCTGTGGTCTCGCATCAGTCCGTCCTGATTTATGTGGGAAAAACTAGATGGCTGGAGGAACAGAAAGTCTGGTTGAATCATTCAGCTGTTTGGAAGTTCAGGGAGTTTAAACTAGTTTTGTGGGGCTTAAGATAAATATTTGTTCAGTATTTTACCAGAATGTTTTTGGCCAAACCTTTTACAAACCTTTTCAAAGATATTATTTTCCTATTTCTGAACTCTTCAGAATTGCTGAGTGCTTCTAGTGGACCTGCAGGATTGACAAAAATGCTTCAATGTAAGCCTTAGATATGAGTTGTATTTTTCAGTATCAAATTAAGTGAAACATTTTCATGAGAACTATGAACTTTCAAATATTTGTATCAATATTTTTGTAGTGTTTTTTGGTTAAAAAAAAAAAAAAAAATTTAGAGGACCCTCAAACTGCACAAAGTTTCTGCTTTGTAAAATCTCTTTTTTGCTTTGTCCAGCTCCTTTGTCACCATGAAAAAGAGTGGACCATGAAAGAACAAAAAAACACTCCTTCTTCAAAGTATTTATCGGATATGACAGAAAATCAACTCAAATTAAAGCTGACACTCACTGTGCTTTGAATTCATACTCAATGTGTCATATCCCATCTAGAAGAAATGCGTATTCAAAGAAATATGCTGTTGTCCAAATGCCAACTCTTCATTCAAAGAGGAAGATGAGAAGAGCTGGAGAAGAGGACAAACTTAAACAGTGAGAGTCAGAGAGGGTTTAAAGAAAAGAGAGAAAGAGGATGAGACAGCGAATGAATCCAAAAAATCTGACCTCATCTTCAGGTTGCCAGGCGATGGTTGTCCATCGTAAACTGATACAATATCAAAGTCTTCCTCCAGCGCCAGCGTGACGAAGGTTAGCTGGATGCGGTTCCTCTCCCCTGTTATTATCAGCCACGTACAGTTGGCGTAGTTGGGATACCCATGGGGGAAACCAGGCGACTCTATGGTACCATTCAGTCCTTGGACGACACCGCCACAGGACTCAGCTGGAAGAGAAAAACAGGGCATTAACATTTTAGTATTAAACCATATCACTTAGACGTGAGACCAGGCCTTTCATTCCACCCATTCATAAATCATAGTCTCTTTTTTTCTGTGGCCTTCTGATGCTTTGCCAAGCTCTGTAGAGTCTAGGACAAGAAAAAAGGACAAACTGTAGATTTATATCTCTGTACTGACTGTTAGACATGCATTTTTAAAATTCTGTCATCCAAAACCTTTAGAAAAAATGTAAACGACGGAAACACTGAGCACAGCTTAAATGTTCTCTATGTGCCAAGCCAAGTGTGAATAAAGGAACAAGCCTTTGTCCTTACATGCAGCCCTCTCATAATGCAACATAGCCCGTCTGGCTCCCATGACACTGAAACATATGCCATGTAGAGTTTTCATGCAAAGGAGCTGCACGTAACATCATACTGCATATGTGTTTATGTCAAATTCACAGCACTTACCCTTTAATCCTGACATGGTAAACTGTAATCTACTGATACATGGCCAGAGAAAGACCTGCCATGACACATATATGTACTCATGTGCAAAATACCATATGGTTTCACTTAACAGCATGTACCATGTGATTGCAAAGCTCATGAAAATCACATGGTATTAAACAACCTAGCATGAATTATACAGGCACGACCTCATACAACCCTGATACTGTCCTTAATAATGCATCAAATAGGAAAACATAGTAGGCCCAACCAGGCCTAGATCAAATGTATTGAGTCCAATCCAACTATTTTCAAAATATATTGTTCTGTATTTTATTTAACAGTCCACAGAATCAGCCAGTGCTGAATAATTTTATATGAATGCATGTGTCTGAAAAGGAGACTAATTTGCATACACAAGAACTAGATTTTATGCAGCTGAATGTTTTGAAGACTTCTCATGCTTCTTTTTACTGTAAGGTTAATTGAAAGAAAAATAGGCTGGAAATTAATAACAAATCTGCCCTGAAAGTAGTCAAAAGCATTGTTTGTGTTTATCCATGACAGAAAAGGCTAAATAAGTCAGATGAAGGGGGTCAGCAGCAATTTTAGAGGAAAGGAAAGCTTTCAGGTGCAAAAAAACAACATGTTTAAGCCAGGGACAATTTGAAATTCATGGAAGAAGCAACTAAACATAGTAGTCAAAGATAAAACATGAAATGTCCAAGGAGAGATTAACCATTAGGCCAACTTGGCAATTGTGCAGGGGCCCTGAGATCTGTGATCTGTAGAGGGCCCAGCGCAGAAGGTACATAACTGAAGTATCAGGTTTGTTTTTGCTTTGCATTAGCCCATTCGTTAGTATCACTGTAGCTTTTCTCACAGTGCATTGTGAGCTATGCCCCAGGTTAGCAGAAACGCTGATCAATCTGGTGTCTGTCAGCGGTATTCTGCATTCTGAAAAAGGCCTATAGAGAAATCAGCGTGACAACTACTGTAGCCTGTCTGACCGTGTCCTTAATTATGAGTCAGTGTTGTTGTTTGTTGTTTTTTTTTTACCCTTTGGAATGCCAAAACTTGTGTCTAAAAAAAACAATTTACCTTTTTGCATTTTTGCATAAAGAATCTTGAACCTTGAGACTGAATCAGAACTCAATCTGAAACAACTGGGCCAGGTCTGAGAACATACCTGACTAATCATTTGAGGAGAACAAGGTGGAAGCTACAGACGGGGTGGGAGTCAGTATTAATGGCTGCCATTGGTGTTTTATTAGCTTGGGGATAGTTATAGTGCAGTGGCAGTTTTATCCAAACTGGGCTAATACATTTCTTTGATAAAACAAGAGCAAGCAGTTACACTAAAAGCTTTTCTTGGCAGAAAAAAATATTTCAGTCAGGAACACTCTGGTCATACATTTGACTACTTTATTGCAAAATGGATCAGTTTTACTTGGAGAAGAAGGCTCTGCTGAAAAGATGATCCCTGGGTTGGTAAAGCAGCATACTTTGACTTTCCAGGGAGCACATAGCTAGAAACCCCCATATGGCTATATTTATGACAATGCATACTGAATACAATAAAATAGTTCAAAAGCAATTAAAACATAATAGTAACATGAGTCTCGATATCAGCTGCAACATTTAGATGGTAGGGTCAGAATTTGGCATTAACAACATGAAAGCATGGATCCATCCCGCCTTGTATCAGCGGTTCAGGCTAGTGGTGCTGGTGTAATGTGTGGAGGATATTTTCTTGCCACACTTTGGGCCCCTTAGTACCAATTGAGCATCGCTTAAACATCACCTGAGTATTGTTGCTGACAGTGTCCATCCCTTTATGACCACAGTGTACCCATCTTCTGAGGCTACTTTCAGCAGGATAATGCATCATGTCACAAAGCTCAAATCATCTCAAACTGGTTTCTTGAACATGACAATGGGTTCACTGTACTCCTATGGCCTCCACAGTCACCAGATCTCAATCCAATAGAGCAGCTTTGGGATGTGGGGCCAACAAATCTGCTCTAACTGTGTGGTGCTATCATGTCAACAAAATCTCCAAGGAATGTTTCCAACACCTTGCTGAAACTATGCCACAAAGAACTATGGCAGTTCTGAAGGCAAAAGAGGGTCCAGCCTGGTACGAGCAAGGTGTACCTAATAAAATGGACAGTGAGTGTATATCTGGCTCCATCTCTGAGAAAGTGCACCAGCTTGAGAATAATACACCAGCCGTCACTGGTCTCAGCCCTCTGTGTATCCACTCCAATCCTTTCCTCCTTCAACATTCATACACTTCTCCCCCCTCTCTTCCATCTTTCATCTTTCTCTCGTCTTTGAAGAACACTTTATACAATTTAGTCTAAAAGCCACTCAAATATCCTGGTCACGTCACACAGTGTGTGTGACCAACATGAAAGCTAGCTATAATTGTTGCACAGATAGCTATAGCTATTGATTTATTAACCTTATATCATTGACAACACACACTTTCATTGATACACACACATAAACAAGCAGAAGTGTGTCGTACTCTAGAGACAGCTCTACTAGATTGTGATCTACTCCAGTGGATTCAAACAAAGTATGTGTGTGTTTTTTGTCTTCTCCCATCAAAATGAGATCAGAACTTCCACGCTGGGCACATACCAGATGTTCATGTTTGTCTGAAGTAACACAAAACACACAGGCATGTAAATACCTTTACACAGGAAAAAACTGGACAAGCTGGCAGCTAAGACACACACACACACATGTGCTCTGAAACACACGCTCATACACAATCTTCAAACCATCTGGAGTGCCCAGATTAATTTCAGATTGTTCTCCACTCTCTTTCCAACCCAATTCACCTCTCCCCCTCAGCCGTCTTTGTGTCAGTCTCTCACTCTGTCTACAGTTGTCTCTGTCTTTCTGTCCATGGTCTCTTTCACTGCCAGATCCCCCTCTGAGCAGATGGGATGAGTAGAATTTAGGGGATTTTAGCATCCAGCCAGATGCCTTATTGTAGCAGCATACTTGAGGTATTGAGGTAAGAAGTAGTTTGCTGTGTCTCTTTGTTGATTTAGCTCTGAGCCCCTCCTCTCTGGTTTCAGTGTAACTTTTCTCCTGAAGAGACCGTCCAGTAACTGACAACCATATGGTCAGTTCTCCCAACAGCTGTCCATGAGAGCAAGATAACAAACACTCATTGTAAGATCTGACAGAGGAGAAATAGAAGAGGAGTCCAGAGCTATACAATCTGCTCTATGAGGCTATAAGTTGGCATAAAGCCAAGGCTGTAAATAAGAAGTGGACACTGCCTCTGATTTCAAAAGTAAAGTCAGTGCTGCAGCCTCCTTAATGGTCAGCAATAGGAGCCTCCAAGTCATATTGTATAAAACCAGATGAGAAAATGACCACACTTTGAAGTGGATTTATTATACCAGTAAACATTTTACAAATTAGTTTGTAGTCTAAATTTATGGTTCCAAGTTTTCATCAATTCAGCATGTTGTAAATTTTGTAAATTATGGTCCTATTTAGAGCAAACTACTAGACAATAAACTGAGTGTGCTATAAGGAAAAGCTACCTGTGATTGACCAAAGGGGCCTGATAACCAGGAAAGAGACTTGAGCATGAATTTCCATCCTCTAATCCAGACTTGGTTACTGATAAACTCAAAGCTTTACATGGGTGGCACTAACATTGTAACCTTTGATTTTGGATAATGAAGCCAAGGCAGTAGTGTAAAAAACTGCAGTTCCTTTAGTGTCTACTCGAGCCTCTAGCAGTCACTGTAACACACATTTTATAAATACCCATTTTACAAGAGAAGTAAACATGTTTAAAGCCTGGTTAAAAAACAAATTTGGTCTACAAAGTTCATTTATTTGTTTATACACACTGTACAATTATTTTTGAGGGTAGGACTTATGCATTACTAATGGCACTCTTGGATTCGCAGTTGGGACAGAGGGGTCAATTGCCCAATCTTGTCTTTAATGTTTGAAAAAAATGCTACCAAAGTGCCCCATGTGATGCTCCTATAGGGAAGAAAACATGATAAAGTGCCTTCTATAATTCTCTATATGTGGACAAAATGCATTTTTGGTGGGTACATTTAACAACATGCCCTTTTTGGAGTCTTCTCAGTGAGGAAAATTGGACTAATTCCTTTTTTTGTAGCATCTGAATGGGCAAAGTTTGGTAGTGCCATCTTTGGTGCCCTCCATAAGTCTAAATTTAGCAAAGTGCCCCTCTGGTCCTATGTGGAGAAAATCTTAAAGAGGCCTCCTTGGTGCCCTGTGTGGTCAAAACTTGGCAGTGCTCTCTTTGGTTAGCGGGGAAAATCTGACATAGTCCTCTTATTGGTACCCTCTTAATGGGCAATATGTGTCAAGGGGCCCTCTATGTGGGAAAAATATAACAAAGTGCCCTTTATGTGCCCTCTATATGGACAAAATTTAACTGTACCCTATTTAGTGACCTCTGCATTGTCAAAGTTTGACAAAGTGCTCTTTCTGCTGCATTCACTGTTGTCCTCTCACCCCTGTCCTTTATGTGGTCAAAATCTGACAAAGTGCCCTGTTTGGTGCCCTCCAAGTAGGCAAACTTGACAAAACTTACATGCTGGTGCCCTTCAGAATGCAGCAGGTGCCCTTTTTATTATTTTAACCTAACCCTTCAGGCATCCTGAGCCCGCTCTTCACTAAAGGTATGGCTGATTTGACTGAAGGATGAAAGTAAATGTAGCTAATTTCCAGAATTCATGGGCCAACCATGGGCTTGTAGAAAACACTCCAGAGGCTAATGGGTGATGTCTACCTCCATGTTTGAGTCAGTCATGAGATCCTAAAGCAATAGGTGGCGAGGTGCCATCTTCCTTTACTGATTTCTTTGGTATAGTAAGGCAATACAATTGCTTAAATTCCAATTTAATAATATCAGATTTCCCTTTCTTATTAAGATAAAATCATCAAGTGGAGCAAAAGCTTTAGAGAGTATCTTAGTTTTGCAGCTGGAAATCCTGGTCATGAATAAAAGTGCTGGATATACTGATGATTACACTAGAGGATGGTATCAAAGAATCATCAAAACTTTTTAAATATATCCTGAAGGGGATATGATTGGGGGGACCAAATTTCAGAGTAATCCTTCCAACAGATTTCAAGGCATTTCACTCAACATCAAAAACATCCATCTGGATCTTAAGAAAATACAAAAAAAAAAAAAAAAAATACAAAAAAAATACAAAAAAAAAAAAAAAAGGATCTCCAAAACCTGTGGGCCTCAACTTCTAGTGACTACATATGTCATCGACAAAGTTCAAGATAATCAACTGTTTTTAATTTGAATCTGGACAGGAGTAGTGGTCTGTTAACTCTTAAACTATGTCTGAACACTTACCATCCATGTGAACTGCAGTTCACCTCCATCAGAGTTTTGCACCATCAGATGGCACACACCCTAACTTACTGGGTCTATTTCTGAAGAAAATCATAGCCCAGCGAACCCAGTCTATAGGAGCAATAACTGCGAGTCAACAAGATCATGCAGAGATGCAGGGACCTGTTTAAGGTTGATTTTACAAATTCAGCTTTTTGGTGCAATCAGTGGGTTTAACTTTTACAAAGGCCCTCTTTGGTGTCCTCTGTGTAGTCAGTATTTAATAAAGTGTCCTCTTTGCCCACAATATGAGCAAAATTTGATAGAATACCTTTCTAGTGTACAAAATTTGAGTGTACCGTCTTTTGAGCCTTCTTAGTGGGGAAATTAGACTTCTCTTCCTTTTTTTGTTGTTCTCTAAATATAACAGAATTTGACAAAGTACCATCTTTGGTGCCCTCTATGTGGACAACATTTGGCAAAGTGCCCTTTTTTGTTACCTCCAAGTTGGCAAATTTGCTGCATATTTCGCATAGAGTAGCATGGAGTGGTGCTTCTGGTCCACACTGGGGAAAGAAAGTAGCTTGTGCTGTGGAAACTGTGCCTGTAAAACCTATACATTACTTTGGACCAGTGGTCCTTGTATTGCTGCTTTTTTAAATTGCTATGCATCTAAGTGATGTGTAAATCACCATCTTCTTTCTATCCCTAGAGCCTTGTAAGTTATATGGGAAAAACAAACAAACAATCAAAAACTTAAAACAAGTTTTGGTTCTGCAAAGAGACGGACATTTGTTTTGCAGAGGCAAACATCAAACAGTTGTTGACGAAGGGCACCAATCAGTTGATAAGTGGCAATCTCCATCTTTACTAACAGAATGCTTTCAAACACAAAGACCTGCTTTCACCTGCCTGGCTCAATTCATTGTCTATGTTTTAATTGTCAGAATTTCCCTCTTAATTAGATGGGACAGGGTCAGGCAAAACTTGAATCTGTGTAATTGTGGTTTGCAAATCTGTCTCATTGTCATGATAACAGATCAGATATTCTGCAAGCAATTATTCATTTTGTCTGATGTTCTCCTCTCCCCGTATCTGTCCTCCTTACCCAGAATGCCCTTCTTCCAGCATGCCATGTCTTTGAAGATCAAACAAATATATTTACTTAAATTACCATTGATTTTTCTTTACTTTCTTTGCTTGATGGGGTGAAATGTTTTGGACTGACCTTTCGATGTGTTGGAAACAGTTAGAGACTGAGTGAATGGATGTGAACGTTACATAAAGGAAGCCCTGAGTGCCTATAAGTAGTATGTTAAACAGCAGCTGCACACATGCAGATAAAACAGCAAGCTGTCACAAGCACATGGCTGCTGTGCTTTTAGATGTGGACACTTTCACAGATGCACAAACACACTCTGCGTCTGTCTTTATTAAAACACACATCTAAATCCTTCAGGTAGGTTTAGTTTGATTCATATTTTACAGGCTTTAACGCTTTCCCCCTGCTATTTACAATATGTTCACATAACAGAATCTGCAAGGCTGACGTGCGACAAGTCCCGAGTCATCACACAGATGGCTACTTGAGGATTTTTCCATCTCTAACATGTAATCCAGAGAGCTGCACGCCACATGTTGGCAATCAAACTGCAGCAACTCCATTCTCTGCCTTTTCAGTGCAGGGATGTAATACATTTTTCATTCAGTAGAAAATGAATTATTTCTCAATAAATATTTTAAACAAAGTTGGCATTGTTCAGTAATGGATTGGGTCATTGCACATATCTACATAACAATCAGACAGATTGTGAAATTTAAGGTGCTGAGAAGCAGCAGAGAGGTTGAGCGCCCTGGTAGAACCTGACCACAAGGTCCCTAGCTCATAAATCAAACGGGGGCCTCCTCTTTCCACGGCGTGCCGGGCCACAAATCAAATGCATCTTTCTAAGTTACGCTGTGTAGAACTATTGACTGCAGTGATTCAATACCGCTTATGAAGAAGTGGAGGGGCAAGGAGAGGAGAGGAGAGGTACATGGCGTCTATTTTTCATGTACTCTTGTTTTCTTCTTCCCTTGTACCACCTCCTCCCTCTTTTTCATTATCTCTGTGTCAGTATCATTGTGTCTCTCCCACATTATGTTTGTCTCTGGTACATCTGTCTCTCTTTCTCTCTGTCCATCCCTGCTCTCTTAAAGCCAGGTACCTGCACCTCTTTTTCTGCATCCCTAGTCTTTTTCTGTCCCTCTGCCATCAACTCCCCCTCACTCTCCCTCCATCCTACTCTCAAATCCTTTCATCCCCCTTTTACCACAATTATCTCTGTATTAGTATCATTGCATCTCTCCCTCAGCATCATTACATCCTGTCCCCGCTTTCTCGCTATTATTACAGCAACGTCACATTGTCTCTCTGCTGGTGTCATTATATCTATGTCTCTGTGTTTCCTCTCTTATCCTGCTGGAGTGTTCGGCTGTTTTTATTCCACCCACTCATCTCCTATATTTATCACGCAAAGAACAAATACCACTACCTCTCCCTGTCTGTCTTTCTCTGCTCATCGCCATTGCTCGCACTCTCTGTCAGCCCACTGTCAAACAGTTTAAGTAAATGGGAGTGCAGTCAGATTCAGGCGTTTAGGCCATTTAGCCGCCGTTCAGTGGGGATAAAAGCAGGTCTCTGGGAAATAATATTAAAGACCAACTATGAAGTTAAATGTGCTGAAAGCACTTCTGAGAAAGACTTTGTGTTCAAGAAAGTTCCCTTAACACCATTCACTTTAAACTTTTACAGCCACCATGACAGTCACTTTGAATTGTTAGTGAAAGAGCAGGAATTGCACTTTAGTCTTTGTGATCATGGGGAGAATTTTTATGAAGAATTAATGCGTTAAGAGAAGAGGAAAGGATTTTGTAGAAAAATCCCTCTTATATTAGAAATCGGCTCCATTCCCACCTCTGTGTGTTTTATTTTCAGGGCTCAGTTCTGACGATGCAAAGGTTGCACGCTCTGTCCAGTAAACACGGCATGAAAATCATTAAAGCAAACTAATAAAAACTGAACAAACAATGTTAGAAAGTCCCCCACACTTCCTCTAACACTTGTATAAGTCAATCATAGAGCCTGTTTGTCAAACAGTAGATGAATACACTCCCTAGATGTCAATAAAATGCAAATTAAATAAATTAAACCAACAAGCTAAAGATGTAGTGAAGAGGATGAGCTTAACCAATGACGAGATAAAAGATGGGACATGCCCAGTCACCTGTTGCCATGACAACCCTGGAACGGAGCAGAGACATGCATCATACCCCCTGTGACACACACTGACACACACATGCATAGACAGACATGGAGAGACACACAAAGGGAGAGAATCAAGGCCAAGTCCGGAGTAAATCCCAAATAATGTCAGCAAGAAATAAGCCTTGTTGTCTGAAGATAGCAGGGATAGTTACGATGGATGGTGTGTGCTT
Source organism: Cheilinus undulatus (assembly GCF_018320785.1). NCBI lineage: Eukaryota > Metazoa > Chordata > Actinopteri > Labriformes > Labridae > Cheilinus > Cheilinus undulatus. The sequence goes on from NC_054865.1 coordinate 18,678,621, forward strand.
TAGTGTCTATGTGTGTGAGCTTATGTGCAAGAGACATGATCAGAGATAAAGGAGACACAGCAGAGAATTGTTATAAGAATAAGTCACCTCCTTTAATGATTTCATAAGTCATGGTCAATATGATTTGGCTATTTTGACAAAAAGAATACAAAAGCTGGAGCTAGTATTTTCACAGTTAGTGAAATGGGGATCACTGAGTGCAGTGACTGTGTCTGAAGTGATCATAGTATAAAGACACCTGTGTCTGGAAGGCCCAGTCACTTGTTCATCAGTATTCCTGGCTACCATTATACCACAAAGACAAAAGAACACTGTCCATCCTCACAAACTGAGTGAGCGTTCCAGAGGGAGACTAGTGAGAGAGGCCACCAAGACACCTGTGACTACTCTGAAGAGATACAAGCTTCAGCTGCTGAAATGGGAGAGAGACTGCATATAGCAACTGTAACCTGGGTTCTTCAATCACCAGTCAAAGCTTTATGGGAGAGAGGCAAAGAGAAAACCACTGCTGAAGAAAACTCAGATTAAGTCTCCACTAGAGTTTGCTGAAAGGTATGTGGGAGGCTCAATGCTCAAGTAGAAGATGAGACCAAATGGTACTTTTGGACCATCAGACAAGACACTATGTTTGGCAAACACTGCACATCACCACAAACACACCATCCCCACTGTGGCAGCATCATGCTGAAGGGATGCTTCTTGGCAGCCAATCCTAAAAGACTGGTAAAGGTAGAGGAGAAAATGAATATAAATACAGGTAAATCCAAGAGGACAACCTTATTCAGTCTGCAAAAGAACTACAGCCTGGGAGAAGAATTATTTTCCAGCAAGACAATAACATGAAGCATACAGCTAAAGCTACACAGAAATGGTTAAAAGACAATAAGGTGAATGTTCTGGAGTGGTTGAGTCAAAGCCCAGACCTCAATCCTATAGAAAATTTGTGGCTAGACTTAAAAAGGTCTGTTCACTCCTGATCCCAGCCTGAATGGAGTAAAATTGCAGTGTCCAGATGTGCAAGCCCAATTGAGACCCATCCACACAGACTCTGTGCTGTTTTTGCAGCCAAAGGTGCATCGACTAAATACTGACTTGAAGGGGGTGAATATTTATGCAGTTACTTATTTCAGTACACCAAATATTTTATTTAGTTGACAATGATTGACCATGATTGATTTATAAAATCAATAAAAAGGTAGCACATAGTTGTTAAATGCATTGTTTTTGCATGCGCATGCATTCGCAGCATCATTTTTTTTTCTTTGTTTTTCAGCATTTGTCTTTTGTAAAATAAACCAATTTACTTTCTGACACTCTGCTCATGTAATCCTTCATCTTTCAACTTACTTAAGCTATATGTTGTGAATAGGATGAAAGGAAATGACAAGAGGGATTCAAATCAAACCAAACACTCAACCAGCATATGAAAAACAACAATTTCAGAGCACGTCCTGAGGCTTGTCCTTGTGATTTCTGTGAACCTACACCTCTCTCATAAGGTTTCACAAATCATGATTGATGTTTATTTCACTGTAGACATGTTTGCCCATAGGCTCCGGATGAAATTCTGTCATTCCATTATTTGTATTTGCCTCAAAAGCCTCAGCGGACCGGCCCATGCTTGTTTGTTTGGGGGTTTGGGAGCCGCTGTCAGTCGGGTGAAGCCAGAGCACTGGAGGTGCTTTTATGGAGTGGTGGCAAATGGCACTGCCACAACAACAGCTCATTACCAAATGTGTTGCCATGGTAAGACAATAAAAATTTAACAGTTCTGCAAGAGTTTGACAGCTCCTAGGTATAAATATGTGAAAGCAGCAGGGAACATGAATCAGGCTTCTGTTTATAAATGGTTTGTTAATTAATGCTCTGCAACAGGTTACATTTCACAAATACAGTCACTTCATGCAACCCTATTTCCCAGAAAGTTTTGATGTTATGTGATGATTTTTAAAACATTAAAACCTCAAAGTGTACCTAAAATAGCATGTCAGCATGTTAAATGTTGACATTGAGAGATTCTTTAGTCATTTTAAAAAGATTTAATGTTGCATTTGTATTGTATGCGAACAAGTGTCTAAATCAAGTTGGGTCGTGGCAACAAAAAAGCTCATAAAGTTGTGAAACTCCTGAAAAAAAAAAAAATCAACACCTTACAGAACATTTCATGTTGCTGTTGTGATAACAAATTGGTGACATGATTGGGTGTAAAAAAGAAACGCATCTCAAACAACGATCTGGGTGTTCAACGACAGCATGACCATAGTAAGAGTCCAGGTGATAAAATGGCATCCTTGCGGAACTGGCAATTAAAAATGTGTGCTACATTGCACCCTGCATGCAAAAAAGGAAAAACATAACCTAAAACCCTACTAAAAGCATGGCTGGCTACCTTTTAAAAATATTCAAAAAAGTCTCAGTGCAAATGCTGATTATGATCAGTGTGGTTCAAATAAGCAGGGATTTAACAGAGTGGGGAAAAAAAATCCCAACTCTTTTGGAAACATGTCAAAATGTTTCCAAAGACAATAATACCTTTAATTCTTAACATGTGATATGTCGTCTTGTGCTAATTTAATTTGGCAGTGAGCTACATTTCCAGAATGTAGTCATTTCTGAACAGGAATTATTCTGTAAAACAAATTCAACCTTTTTCTGTAAGTTGCTTCTACATAGCAGCAGAAGCAGGACTGTAAAACAAGAATGGCCTATGAAAATTGTTGTTTCTTTTTCCATATCAGGGAAACCATGACAAAGAGCAGTAGTCACTGAATGTCATGTGTCTGTCCTGCTGAATTCAAATCTTAGTATCTCTGTATTTGGAAAAGTCTTGATTCAGTGTAGCCTCTGGTTTCACATATGGTTTCAAATGATCATTTGTTCCATTGGCAAGCTAAGAGCAGCTGCACCAGTGCAAAATCAGACTTTTTTTTTGTTTGTTTTTTAATAAAACCAAAGTAGAAAAGAATTTATTTATTTATTTATCTATTCATTTATTTATTTGTATTTTTTTTTCCTTTTTCTTTTTTCTTTTGTATATGTATGCATGTGTATATATGTGTATGTATATATATGTGTATATATATATATATATATATATATATATATATATATATATATATATATATATATGTGTGTGTGTGTGTGTATGTGTATGTATGTATGTGTGTATATGTGTGTACATATATATATATAAGGTCCTGATTAGAGAAATAACAAATGTCATACTTTCTGTTCAACACTATGAACTTTGTCTTAATCTTTAAGAGCATGTGTACACGTGTTTATGTGTTGTCAACTTAACTCAATAAACAGTTGTTCACAAAAAACCAAAGTAGAAAATAATCCTGCTTTCTCAAAGATGTGTTTGCCTCATAAACATTTTCTTAAAAAGGAAATGGTTTCATTTACTATTTAGAAATCCCTCTCAGTATGACAGTGTTTTTTCCAAATGACACATCTGGCTAAAAAAAAAGCCTTCGGAGCTTTATTCAGTGATTTACCTGCATTCTCTGTCTGTCTGCTGTGTGGTGAAGGTACTGTACAGCAGGGATTTTTTTTCAAGATTGAAAAAACATGTGGCAGCTGCAGCCAGGAATAACAGCCAGGAAGGCAAAGACAGTGAACGAAAATAATAAAATAACTGGCCTGAAAACCAAGAAAACCAAGACCCAAAAAAATCAAGACAGTCTGGCTGGAGAATGTAGATCTCAAACAGCACCATTCGCAGACACCATCTCTGTCAGAAAACAAAAGTGCTGCAGTTTGTTGGTACAACTCAGCATTTCTGTTGTTTTGATTCAACTTTCTTCATAAAAGGAAGTCTGGCAGTTACTGTACATTCATGAAATAACCACATTACAAACATTACAGACTTCAGTCAACTTTATAAATAAAACAGAAAAAAGTTCAGAGGTCTAATCCAGGGTCAAATTATGTAGACTCATCTATACGTGAATGGCGGCTCACTTTAGCTCTGTTAGCTTTAGCTAAAGCGAGCATAGCTGCATTAGCTTTGTAGTCAACGTAAGCCAATGTAGCCAAGTTAGCGCTAGCATATTGAGCTTTAGAAAACATTACAAAAGCAAATGTAGCTATGAAAGCTATGTAGATAACGTAGCTACATAGCTTAGCTAAAGTTAGCTTTGTAGATCTATTTGTATAGATGTCCATGAGCTTCATGAACTTTAGTTCTTGCTAGGTTAGCCACATAGCTAAGTTGTCGACGAAGCTTATCCAGCTACATTTGCTAAGATAGAATACTTTAATGGAGGAGGAGCTTTTTCCCTTATGCAAACTGTTTACTCAGCTTTATTAAACATTTAGTAATCAGGTTTTACAGGTCAGGTTTTTTTAATTTTGGCATTTAGAATCCTAACCCTTACGTTAACACTTACCTAACATAACCAAAAGTTGAATTTTTATTTTGAAAGTTGTAGTGTGTATTTCTGTTCTGCAGCCAGACCCCCCCCAAAATTAGCTCAAATTTTCACTGCCCCATTAGTGGGGTTTCTAATGTTGTTAACTGCAATTTATTGCAAAATTTATATGATTTATAGAAAACTGAAGTTAACTTGTTTCTATTCACGTGTGTATTGCAAGTCTTAGGACCCAACAGATCAAGGAGTAGCTCAGTGCCACAGTGCATCAGTCAAAATGCTATATATCTTAGAAGCTAGTGAAGATATGAAAAAAGGGGATTTTATTCAAGTAAATGTAGTATTTCAAACTTTTTGTTCCAAGCTTGTGTGCTCTTGGAAGAGTTCTTATAAGCGTATTAATCTAGAGACAGCATTGTTTATTTGCTAAATGTGTTTCCACTACAAATAGTCACAATTTCTCTTTATGATATTTCCACCTTCTCCAATAAATCTTATGCCAATTTTTCTAATTTTCAGTGTTTCTGGACAGTTTTTATTGTGTGCAAATTGCAAATGCACCTAAAAACTGATGAACTGAAACCCCACCATTGTTAAAGGGGACAGCTGAGTCAGATGATAATTGAAGATTTATCACTGCAAGACCAATGGTTATTGCTGAATTATTAATCATACCTGCTTTAATTTGGCCAGCTTTAAAGTCATATTTTATCAGCACAGCTTTGACTTTTCATGGAGGTTCAGTGTTTTCCCCTCGGATTTGGGGGTTTAGTGAAGTTTAAGCTGTCAGACTCTCCGTGCTGGAGTTTTCTCAGCACACCATGTAGCACTGCTCCTGAGTCAATGAAGGGGTAACACAGCTACACCCAGAGCCATCACACTAGAAAAGATGTGACAATGAAAATCTCTGATGCCCCACTAGCTTGCACTGTTACTGCCGGAGAAAGGAGGCAGTGCGTTCAATATTTAACTCACCCTTGGGGTAGGCCGAGAAATAAAAAAATAAAAAGCCAATGATATCTTTTTGCATTCCTGGAAAGTCAAGCAGTTAATGTGATACAGAGAGCAAAGAGTCAGCACACATACATATTCCTGCAGAAACGCATATTAGAATCTTGTGCGGTCAGACCCACAACCTCAGCAATCTGCTGAACGTGTGTAAGAGTGCAGCAAAGCAAAATGGGTGCTGAAAGAAAGCAATGCTAAGCATTCCTCAGTATATATATATTTGTGAGGGTGTGTGTTTGTGCCGGAGTACATGGCCTCAAATGTATTAGGTATGTCTATATGTGGTTAACTCTACTATTATGCTGAGATGTTCTCATAGAAATCGTAGCTGGAAGTCACGACTGGGTCACTTTTTCATTGCTGACAAAACACAAACACATAGAAAGACACAGGAACATGCATAGGCATGGGCACACCACCCATCAAGGTTATTAGTTAACTAAGACTGACGGAATTACTAAAACTAAAATGAACAGGAAGCCAACTGCTCTCATACATGAGATGGACAAGAGGAGCATAGGGGCCCCAAGGGGTTTATTATTTTGAGGGTTTTTTGATTTTTTTAGAAAAGGAAATGTCAGCACTCAAAAATGTCCTTTTAGGTTTTTTTTTTTTTAGGCAAAGCACAACGAATGCTTTTCGACTCGTGGTCTTTGCTGAGGAAAGGAAACAGTAAATGCAGTAAACATATATTCTAAGCTGCTTAATGGAAAAAAAGACAATATTTTCCTCTCCCAATGGCGACAGGTAGTTTATCAATTTTTTATCCATCCGTAAAAAAGTGTCATTACTTGGATGGACCCTAGGGGCTTTGTCTGTATATTTACAGATATACAGACATCATTCACATATGTATATGGAAACGATGCGGAAGTGGAAAAGTGTAGAAAATGGATGGATGGATGGGTGAATAGAATAGGTATGAGGTGTTTTTTTGTTACGTAAAAGAGTTCTCAGTTTCAAAACAAGAAGTAAACAGTGGAGATGAGAGGAGCTAAGCAGCGCTGGTCTGTTCTTGTGTTATTGTTTTGGGTGAGAGCCCCCTAGTGGCAAAATTGTACATACTTTGCATTTAAATGAAACATGTTGGAACAACCAGTCCTTTCCCAGCCACCCAAGTCCAGGGTGTTCAAAACAGGCCACTTTGATTTTCCCAGACTTCACCTTCACATGAACACAGTTTTGGGTCATGAATTGTATTCAAACATAAAATTTGAGTAAAAGAAGTGAGGAGTATATGTATTTTTTCACTGTCTGATGTTTACTTTTTTGGCTCTTTTGGGTGTCACTCCTAACACATATCCCAAAGCTTTATTACTGGAAAAAAAAAAAAAAAAAAAAAAAAAAAAACTAAGCAAAACTAAAAGCAAAATAAATAAATAAAGAAATATATATCTATATAATTATATAAATTGAATCGCAGATAAAGAGTTGAAATGAAACAAATATAACCCCCTCCCTAAGAAAGCCCAAACTTATAACTGTGCCACCCACCCTTGTGCTCTGATTTCCTCTCCTCAGAAATATTACTCTTAGACAATGGAAATCAAGTGTTCATTTCAGCTGAAAATAGTGCATTTTTATACGGCAAAAGAAGAAAACAAATTGAATCAGTGCTGTCGCCTTCATCGTCAGACAGTTGTTTTGTTGATTTATTTTCTAATATAAGAGGATCTCGTCATTGTTGATTTTTTCAGAATCTGAAATCCATCAGAGTTAACAGCTTTATTCTCTGTAGACATTTTAATCTGTTTTGTCAAAGTTTGTTTTTGTTTTTCTGTGATTTTATTAAGTTGATTCACATCAGTGCACATTATGTTTTGCTTTAATTTTCTTTTTTATAATCTAGCACCAACAGGGGAGAAATATTACTCTCCTGATACCTGTCACTATAGAAACTTCAATGTCACATGCTGTTTTAGAATTACAATATCCTGGGAATTAGTCATAAGAGCAGCTAATTCAAAGTGAGACAGACCATCTGTTTTAATGTTAAAATGTATAATCTGAATACATTTGAAAGCAGGCCTTTTCCATCACAGCACCACAACTGATAATCTTCCATCTCATAAAACAACCAGAATAATTTCAGCCCTTTAACATGGTGTATGGATACATTTTATTAAATACATTTGATTTTTTTAATACATCACTGCTATCAGACTACAACCTTCTATCTCCAAATTTACCTCTTTCAGGGAATCAAAAAGCTATTTTTCTGACAATTTAACACACTGATTGGTTAAAGTCAGCATCTTATAAATCTTTTTACTGATTTAGATTTTATAAAACTTAGCAAAAGACATAAAGGGTGACAAATAGCAATGATTAAAAAAAATACAATCGTTACAAATGGAGATTGGAGGTGTTGGCACACTGAAAAGCAACAAAAAACAATAATATTAGTGGAAAAGATTTAATTGTTAGACTTTATACTTTGCACATGTGAATTAAACTGTAAAACAGTTGTTTGGCGTTCACCCAATCATACTCTGAGTTTTTTTCAAAGCCTCTGCCTTTTCTCAAATATATCCATCTGGGAAAGCTTCAATAGGAAATGTCAGGTTAGGTTTGAAGTGGTCTTCCACTTGGAAACAATAAAATCATGGATTCATATAGAAATAAATGTAAAAAATATTCTGCTGTTAAACACTTATCCCACGTGAACTTGTAGTTCTCCAGTGATTTCAAGTCTCAAGCTATTCAGAGATGAGTGCTGCTGCACAGCACTATAGACATGCTGTCAGTGTGTGAGATAGCGCACCTTCAATCAGAGCAAAACCACTGAAGGTGGCGCAGTGGAGGATGTGGAAAATGGAGGTGACAGAGGTAAAACTTCTTTGGTAAGAAAATAAGTAACCTTAAAGGCTCATTAATGCTCTATTATGTATAAAAATAGATCAGTGCATTTTAAACTTTACAACCATCATAACCTCATACTGATGTGCATCTGTTGTGTTGAAGTGGACATGAAAAACAAATCCACTAGGGGTGGCCCTCTCTCATGGAGCTACTTTGCTCAACACTGCCCCCACGGTTTGTGGTGGTGTTGCAACGTTTGGTCCGTAAGCTTAGGCCGTTTTCACACTCGGTTCGTTTTGGAACTGAAATTGCAACATTGTTGCACTTTCCTTTGGTTTGGTTCACGTTCACCTTGCCTTTGGTCAAACAAACCAACCATATGTTCATGGCGCTGTCATCCCAAACAAAGAGCGTTGAAGAGGAAAAGGAGATGTAGAAGTAGACAAAAACGGAAATCTATCTCCTTCCCCTGGTCTTTCTTTCCACATAAAAATCCCCATTAGTCAGAGCCTTATTGGAGTTTGGATGTTCCCCCCTGTGCGTATGTGGGTTCTGTCCATATTCTTTAGCTTCTTCTCTCAGTCCAAAGTCACGCTTTGTGGGTAAACTGGTCGCTCAAAGATGTCTGAAGTTGAGCTTGAGTGTTCATCTCTGTACACAGCCCTGTGGGTGACCAGTCAAAGATGTGTCCTGCCCCTGGTACAATGCCAATGGAAATTTGCTTCATCCCCCCATGACCCTCAATGGAAAGTGTTTATAAAATAAATGGATATTACATTCAGATGATGTATTGTGCATCAGTGACAAAAGTGATAAGCCTTTATTTTTCATTATATTTGTGCAAGCTCTTTATTATCACGGCAACTGTGAGACCGGAGTCTTGACTGCATGTTTCACTTCTACATATTTTTCTAAATTATATCATAGCTTGTTCTGAATGTATAAAATATGACAATGTAACGGTCCATCATATGCTGCTAATTCATGTAAACACTGTCATTGTCACTTTGGTTATCATTATCAGGTTGACAACAAGCTTGATGTGACCACTTAGTATGGTCTGTTTTTCTCAGGGTTGGTGATACCAGGAAACAGAAAGACTCACTTTGTTATTTTATCTTTCTGTTGCTCCTGTAATTTTTAGCCGTTCAGCATATTTTTTAGACCAACATGTGAGCAACTACCCTTAGCTTTGACTCTGAGTTAATTATGTCTATTACTTGCTTTAAAGATTAAGTTCATTATAATAATAAAGAAAGAAAGTGTACGCTTTGTTTACACAAATAAATAGGCCATGTCATTGATTTAACACGGACATTTTCTTTAACACATTCATATGTAACATGCATAGTTTGTGCTAGCATGTGTCCCTGCATATTTATGTGCACACAGGAGCAGCGTAAATGGAAAATCGAATTACGCCTTCACATGGAATCAAGGACTGAATAGCTGAGGTGTGTCTCTCGTAATTTCCTGATGACTTGTAGACGAATCTCTCCCTGCTGTGAAAATGACTCACTTATCTTACCGTCATTTTCCTTTCACGCTTATAGCATTTATTCACTGCAGCCATGCAACCATGCAGCCACCATTATACAGTAGCTGGATGCATTTTGTCATGTATGATTAAGAGTGAATTCACTCAGGTGTCATTACTTACACTGAAAAAAAAAAAATCATAGCATGGTAGGATTAGTGCAAAACAGGCTGTGTGTGTACTAGCCTCCTGCAGCAACAAGATTTAAACCTTGCTTAAACCGTGGAATTGATGTGAAACCTCCATTGATAATTATACTGTCAATTCTAATTAAGCTCTTTTTCTATTCCTACATCCACACTTAAATCTTGTCTTTTTCACTTCTTATTTCTTTTGATAATCAGGGATATGAAATGTGATATAATTTATCACAGCCATGCTTTTCTCTGATCTTTCTTTTAAATCTTATTCAATCAAGTGTTATCAAGGAATGACCCAACTTCTTTTTATTATAATGCAAAAGCAAAAAGGCAAACAAGAAAGAAAAAGAAAAGATGTATGTGCAGTTTTTCTATGCAGACTTTGCCAATTTGACCTTAATTTGAAAGCCAGTGAGAAATAAACACATTTCCTGCCACAGAGTCACGGTTCAGTTGACCTCAGGACATGAGAATATACTATACATGCAAAATAAAAAAGGCTTTATCAGGGCTGTTTTCATGTTTCTAACCGACCACGGTGCACTACTTAACCTGTGTCTACTGCAGTTGAAAAAAAAAAAAAAAGAAAAAAAAAACAACAACAGTGCTGAGCAAGGTTACTCTGAAACTCAAAATTTTTTACAATGATTTCTGTCCAATAAATTAATCTTCAGTAGTAGTAACAGCCACGACAACAACATGTATTAGTCTGTCCTGGTCATTCAGTCATGACAGCCACTGTGACAAGTTTGGGAACCAGTGTGCTAAATGGACCTCTATGCTGCAATAATCATCAGAAAATGTCTTCATACATTGAGCCAATCCCTACACTTAACATAAAGTGTTTTTGTTTTTTTGACAGTTTTACCAACTTACCTGGCATGTGCGTGTGCAGTCCTGCAGACCTCCTAGTGTCTAGTGTCGTCTAGCCAGACGAAGGGAGTCTAGAGGAGTCTAGTACTGAGCTCATAAACAGCTGAAACTATGATATACCATCAACTGAATAAACCTTGTAAGGTCAGCCATGAAGTACCGATGTGCCATTCACAAACAAGCTTGTTCTATAAAACAACTCTTCAACGTGTCATGAATAGCTTCCTTTCTGAGTGTTAGTTTCTTTCCCTCCATTTTTGTGGTTTAATCCACTTCAAAGGGCCAAACTGTTGAAAACAGAAGAGCTTTTTCCCCTTTGTTGTCTGAATGTGTCACTACTTTCAGAATGTAAAAGAAGCTTATGAATGTTTTTATTGTTTTTTTTTTTGTACTTTGAAAGCTTGGCTAAGTCATAAACAGCAAAAATGACCTTTTTGGTTGCGTTTCTCTATGCAGAAATAACTCCTTGCCACCCATCTGGATTTCTCCACTGCTGTGCGACATCATCTGCACAAACCTAAATGAAAACAACTGTTTTTGTTTGTTTTCTGTTATTAACAGTTATCTTTATATCTGAGCCGTAGGATATCACCATAGTAACCTGCATTCATTCATGGCAGATGTTCTGAGGAATTGGACTGTTTGAGTTGAAATTTGTGATTTGAAGCCTTTTTCATGGGTAAATAAAATCTTTAGAATCAAGCCAAAAATAGCCCACTCACCAAGAAAAAAAAAAGAAGAAAAAAAGAAAAAAAGAAAAAAGAAAATCTAATTTGTCTCTTTTGTGAATGGGGGTTATCAGGGAACATTTTTCTTCAAAGATGAATAATGCACTGGTTGTTTTATAAAGGCAATAATCCTGTAAAAATGATGCCTTTAAGCCTGAGCTGTTAGCGTCCCAAACCACAGCCATGTATTTTTTAAACTGATGGCCAGAGACTGGCTGAAGTAATTCAGTTGTAAATAATTCAGCTTCTTTTCTCCAGCGAAATTAATTGGGTTCTGTCAATTCTGGTATTTACCTAATTAGTTACAGCTACAACGCCTCAGTATTTCACACTTTTAACCAGACTTCCACTGGAGCTTTAGAGGAGTTACAGCAAAGGGAAGTATATCCCTGTAAATACACTTTGTCAGGGCTCCACTGTGTACATCTTTCTTCCTGTTTTTTTTTTCTGCGTGCCTGTCTCTTGAGTTTATTGGTCCCTGTGGATTTTTTTTTTTTTTTTTTTGTCTCCTGTGTGTATGAGAGAACAAGAGGGTGAGGAAGCCAGGGAAAGAGAGCCAGGGATGCTCTTCTGAAGGGTTTGTTTAGTAACTGTATGTGTGTCAAAGTTAGAATGCATGCATTCATTATAAACAAGCGTACACAGACAGCATTAATGCAGCAGCTATCCAATGGTTATGGCTCCAGTAAGGCGAGTAAGCCGGCCAGCTGGCCACCACACCAACGGCCAACACTGGGAAACATGCATTTGTGATTGAGTGTGTGTCTGTGTGTGAGCGTGTGCATATACATATGTATTAAGATGATGCAATAAGGCTCAGAAGGTGGGAAAAAAGATCAAAAGGAAGATATTTCTAGAAATTACCTAGAACTTTAAATTCACAGAGCCACACAACAAAGGGAAATACAATAAGAGAGGAAGATGAACACAATGAGTGGAAAAAGAGAGAGCTCTTTGCATCTATATATTTGCCCTTGGGGCTTTGGTACTCTATATGCTGCAGTATGCTTTGTTATTCATCTTTAGGGACATTGATGTTTCACATCATGAGCTAGCAGGTTGTGGGTGTGTGAGAGACGCAAACGTACACGTGCATAGGCGCAGTGAAAGAAACGAAGCATAGAGTATGAGTTGAAACGGCAACGGCAGGAACCCAAGGAAAGTGGGAGATGGATTTGAATCGCAAACAGAAGGATTCGAAAGAAAATAAGAGCCTCGAGCATTTTGTCACAGTAAGACTGAATTTTAAAAAGCAGCGGCTGAGGGGGCACGAGGTCAGCGGGAGGGCAGAACTATCCTGCGACCTTCAAACTTCATGTAAATACAACTAATCTGAACTAAAAAATTGTTTCAGGGAAAATAAAATGCAGAAAGGATTATATGCTTTATCAATATATAAAAGCTACAGTTTTAATCAGTGAACCCAGCCAACCATTAGAAAGTGATAAAGTTTCTGTGACGTGTTCACTGACTGTGACTTCCCCTTTTTCTCACCCAAATAGATAATCTGTTTACACCCGATCCACTTGTACTGATTACGGCATCATTTAATCCCTTCAGGCATATATTAAACACAAAGGAAACAGTTAGGACATTTCAAAACTAAACTAGAATCTCAACTTTTCTCTTAATCTTGTCATAATCATAACCTAAGGCGTGTTAAAGCAATCCAATGCAGCTCCCAGTACGTGACTTTGGTTGTTGGATGGAAACTCGTGAGGGTTCAACAGAGAGTTTAGGCCATGCAGGACTACCTACAGCTGGATCTGTGGGGTAAAAACTTCTCAAATGCATCAGGAGGTGACTATGGGATCAGAACTCATCAACAAGGCAGGGGAAAAAGGGGGAAGATATAGGGCAGCGCTGAGCTATATGGATTCTAAATTTAAGCGAAGATTTTATTCTAAATCTATACATTCACCTTAAGCAAAAAGAAAGAACGCAATTTTTATTTTCTGTTGCTTATTCAAATTTAACCCCTCTTTTTAAATTTGTATGAATTAGTCTTTTTTTGTTGTTGTTGCTAACTCTAATGTCAATAATGTCAGACTGTCTGTAACCATACTAGGACCTGCAACAAACTTTCTTTTTCTCAGTTATCTCCAAAATCTCAGCCAGGCCCAGGAGGTTAATGTTAGCCAGGAGGTTTGGGCTAAAAGGGCCAACTAAGCCATGCGCACCCCTTGATATTATTACATGACATCTTGCAAGGGCCTTTTCCCTGCTTCTTTCAGGGGACAGCCATGTCTGTGGTCTCCTCAATCATCAACTGTGACATCAGTCGTGGTCATAACACTCTCCCTGCATTCAGTTTCTTTTCTTTCATGCATGACTGTAGCATTCCCAGTGTTTCAGTTTAATCGGTGACTGTGCTTTACTGGTGATATTCAGCTGAATGCATAATTGAAAATGGCATTGTCACAATCCAAATCTCCAAAGTCTTGTGTCAATTAAATAAAAATGTGTAATGAAAACAAGTGACTGCATAAATCTTCATGCAGTTATTATTTAGTAAAGTCACCTTTGGCTGCAATCACAGCACTGAGCCTGTGTGGATAGGTCTCAATCAGGCTTGAACATCTGGACACTGCAATTCATCTCCATTCTTTTTTTGCAAAACTGTTCAAGCTCTGTCAGGTTGCACAGGGATCAGGTGTGAACAGCCACGTTCAAGTCCAGCCACAAATTGTTTATTGGATTGAGGTCTGTTTGATAGCTAAAAAGCACCATTGTGATCTCATCAGAGCAAAGAACTTTCTTCCACTTGACCTTGGAGTCTCCCCCATGCCTTTGGGCGAACTCAAAGAACACGGACAACAGTTGTTGTACGCAGAGTCTCATCTCAGCTGCACCTTCAGAGTACTTGTAGGTGTCTTGGTGGTCTCTCTCACTAGTCTCCTTTTTGCATGGTCACTCAGGTTATGAGGACGGTCTGATCTAGGCAGATTTACACATGTGCCATATTCCTTCCATTTTGTATTGATGGATTTAACAAAGTCTTGGAGATGTTCAGTGCCTTGGTGTTAGTGTAAGAATATGGTGCTTTCTATGAATCATGTAACATACAGTTTAAGTTATGTTTGGGCAAGCATCCAGAAATAGTGTTTGGACAAATTTACTTGTATGGGACTGAAGGCATCACATGGGTGCCTCCATGGATTAGATGTCAAAAGTATAAATTCATGCCAGTGTGTACACTGGTCTGGTCAAGTGTCTACAGTCTTTGCTTCTGTCACTGACCAAGCTCAGATGTGAATTAAACCCTAAGAGATCTCCAGCCAATCTTGTGTCTATGACATTTCTGAATCTTCCTCTGGTGTCAACACAACATTAATTTCCCCATAACACTTGGGATTGTTTTGTATCCATCCCCTCACTTATCCTTTTCAAAAACCTAATCTCTGAGTTGCTTGGAGGGTTCTTTTGTCTTCATGGTGTAATGATAGCCAGGACTACCCATGAGTGGACCTTCAAGACACAGCTATCTTTATATTTTAATCACCTGAGACACATTCACTGCATTCCCCATTTCACTTACTGTGAGACTACTAGCACCAGTTGGCTGGACCTCTGTTGAATTAGGTCAGTCACTTTAAAGAGGGTGAATAATTTGCAGTCACTTACTTAACTTTCCACTTTTGTCTTAAATTGACATTACTTTGTAGAAATCTGCTTCTATGTTGACATTAGAGAGGTGCTTTTTGTTTTGTCATTGTCACAAAGGCCAAATTATATTTACCATGATTGATTTATAATTTTATAAAAAGGGTAAAACATCAAGGAAGGCTTTTTAATGTAAGAACTCATTCATTATAATTTAATTGAGGTTAAAAGTTTACTTGCATGATTAGTAGCTATGTCTACTTGATTCCGGGCACGCTGTAATTGTATTCCATGAGGCAGAAGACCAACCTAAATTCAACTTTTGTGCATGTTTTCATATGTATTGAAAGCTTGTTATGTAAGCATTTCCAAAATGGTGACCCTCATTTTTGGGTTTCAACAGTTTCAAGAAACCAATGAGTGGCATCACTGAGACTATATCTATGTTTTCAAAAGTCTGTGTGCCAAATCTGTTCACAGAGCAATGTGTTGACGCATTCATCAAATTTTCAGCGAACAGACTTTGACAGGAAAATTTTAGAATAGAAAAAAGCTTTTTTGTATAGCCACAGAGACAGCAAAAATAAAGTTTGAGATAGAGAGGAAGTAGAAAACTGATGCACCCACAAAAACCTGACTGACAGAATAAAGGACACAGTAAAGGACAGAGAGAACTTTGCATCAACCAGGTGTTGTAAAAGTTTCCCATCTGATCTATCATTTTCTTGGTTATTCAAGCAAGAGGGGAAAAAGTTGCAGAGGTTAAAAAAAAAGTTCTGAAAAGGGAAGAGGGAAGAGAGTTGATAAGTGTGATATGAATACCCCAAAAAAGGGTTCCTCTGGAAGTAAAATGAAACCCGTTTTTAAGCAGACCAGAGTCCACTTGGTCCACACCAGAGTTTGAATGAGCTTTCACACCACTCCAAATGAACTGCTGTGAATGCATCCTAAAGAGCCTTCAAATACAGAGTCTTCAACTACAAAGCTGCCAACTAAAGAGCCTTCATCCACTACAACTTTTAACTACAGAGCCTTTAAGTACAAAACTTAGCCAGTTGGTGATGTTTTTGTTCTTAATGCCTGTTTTTCAAATGAGCTTAAGATCTGATTAACTCAAATTGAGTTTTGCTAATATGATGTTTTCCACCCAATAAAAATAACCTCTCTCTGAATCAGCAGGTGGTACTGGCTTAACCAGCATTAGTATGATTCAACAAAGCAGACACTGACATCATTAACATCATTATTTGCCAGTGGGCCAATTTCCATCAACTGGGCTGATTTCTTCTGATACTGATGTTTAACTGATGAAACATTCCTAGTTTGGGTGCATGCTTTTTTTTTATTGAATAAAGTAGGATATAAAATGTTCAGTAAGACATTCAAACATTAAATTTTATTAAAGGTAAAATGTTCTGCGTTTGAAGGCACTAAAACTAATTTCTCAATCAGCTTCCTTTGATGGACTCTAATAGAAAAGAAACATTTAATGAAATCTTTAACACAGTAATTCCATTCAAAACTTTTTTCTTTGTGTGCTTCTCCCTGGTGTGAGGCCGGCAGAAGTCAGTTTGAAAGTAGGTCACACGTTCCTGTTTGCCATTCAGGAGAGAGCGCAGTTTAAATAAAAAAGTAACAACAGCTGTGTGGTTTTGCTTTTTCACTTGCCAACCAGGTCTAATGAATCTACACCGAGCAGTGAGCAGCCTCTGATGTTTAGAGAAATGAAGCCAATGTGGAAGTGCAAAAATCTGCAGTTCTCAAGTGTCCACTTGAGGCTGGCTGCAAAAGCCAAGGAATTCCCATCAGGTCCCATTTCAAAATGCCCATTTTTACAGCAGAATTAGACATGGTTACAGCCTGGTTCAAAAATTGCATTGATCATTGTGTCTTATTTATTTAAACTGTGCAAGGGGTGATTTTTTCATAGCTCATCTACTTTGATGATATGTAAACTATAAGAGTAATCAATCATTTTTTCATAAATGGCAGGTTGTCGGTGTTTACAGGTTCAATGTCAGGTTGAAACCTCCATGTTTCCTAACTCATCAAAAGTGGATAGATATCATTTCCTGTATAGTAATCCCCATCTTAAGGTTTCCAAATACTTCTTCAGAAAAAAAAGGATAGCATCATTGAGATACTCCATGTTTTAAACACAGTCTGTTACCTACATCCACAAAGGCTGACTTCATGAGAGTTAAATGCCACTTGATGTTTTTTTTTTCTTCACTTTTTGCATTAAGGTGCGACATACATTCCATTAAAAGAAAAAACAGCTTTTTGGTTCACTTTCTTGCAGAAATAAAACAAACTTAAATTTTAAAAATCCTTTGAAAATTCCTCGCCATAGCCAAAATGTTGGCTGACAAATTGGTGAAATGTAAAATGTGTCATATATGAGATATTTCTGGCCGTAATGTCACACCAGAGCAGATTAGTGACAGCAATCTAACACCGCTGCAGTGGAAAAATTATTTGCAGTAAGTGGATGATTTCCCACATGCATGAGTGAATTAGGTTCTAGCTTCCACTGACATTACAGCGCCATGTTAAGCAGAGGGCACACCAGTGGAGGATGTCGGTTCAATAAGGTGGAGGTCAATTAGATACTTTTTTCCTTTTTTGACTCCCGGCTTGCATCAGAAAATAGTGAGTTCTTTGTGTGATTACAAACATCATACTTTATCTAGAAGAGCAGATACATTTTTATTACCTCTCTGGTTTAGAGAGAGATTCATCTCATTTTCATAGTGGTGTAATATGCAGGGTATATGCTGGTATTCATATACCCCTCAGTAACATACTTCATTAGTAATTTTATTCCATTCTTCTTTGCAAAACCGCACAAGCTCTGTCAGGCCGCATGGGGATCAGATTGAAATCTGGGCTTTGACTTTACCCCTCCAGAACATTCATCTCATTGTCTTTAAACCATTTCCATTTAGTTTTGCTGTGTGCTTCTAGTCATTGTCTTGCTGGAAAGAAATCTTCTCCCAAGCTGTAGTTCTCTTGCAGACTGAATAATACTGTCCTCCAGTATTTTCTTGTATTTTGCCACACTCATTTTACCCTCTATCTTTACAAGCCTTCCAAGGACGGCTGCTGAGAAGCATTCCCACATCATGATGCTGCCGCCACTGTGCTTCACAGTAGGGATGGTGTGTGTGTGATGACGTGGAGTGTTTGGTGTCTGTCAAAGAGCGTCTTGTCTGATGGCCAGAAACTACCATTTTGGTATCATCAGACCAAAGAACTTTTTCCACTTGACCATGGAGTCTCCCACATGCCTTTAGGTGAGCTGCACCTTCAGATTTAATATGAATTTTCTACATTAGTGGCTTTCTCTTTGCCAATCTTTCCTTAAGCTTTGACTGCTGAAGAACCTGGCAACCAGTTGTTGCATGCAGAGTCTCTCCCACCTCAGCTGCTTGTAATTCCTTCAGAGTAGTCATAGGTGGCTTGGTGGCTTCTCTCACTAGCCTCCTTTTTGCACGGACACTCAGTTTGTGAGGATGACCTGATTTAGGCAGATTTACACATGTGCCATATTCCTTCCATTTCTTGATGATGGATTTAACTGAAGTCTGGGGAATGATCAGTGCCTTGGAAATGTTTTGTATCTATCCACTGGCTTATACTATTCAATAAACTTTATTCTGAGTTGCTTGGAGTGTTCTTTTGTCTTCATAGTGTAATGGTAGCCATGAATACTGTACTGATTTTTCAGCGACTGAGCCTTCGAGACACAGGTGTCTTTATACTATTATCACTTGAGACACATTCACTGCACTCAGTGATCCCTATTTTACTTTGTTCGACTACTAGGACTTACTGGCTTTAAAGTGGGTGAATATTTATGCAGTCACTCATTGTGCCTCACCTTTTTTCGTTTAATTGACGTTACTTTGTAGAAATCTGTTTGACTTTAAGAGGTTTATTTGTAATTTTATGTTTTCAAAAAGCTAAATTGTACTGACCATGATTGATTTTTAAAATCAATAAAAGGGATAACCATCCAAGGGTTGAATTTTTTACAGGTACTGTGTATGTAGTTTAGGCAGTGTGCAGGAGTTTACTGCTATTTTTAGCAGTTAGAAACAAGAAACTACCCTAAATTGCCAGCTTAGGCATATCTATTTTTGTCATCATTTAACCTTGTAAAGCAGATAGATTGGTAAGATTCCATGACTGTCATTGGGCAAATCTATCTTGCGTAGCTCAAGTTTAAAACAATTGTGCCAGGTCTGAGAATGGAGCTGACCAATCAGCATTATTTGAGGAGAATGAGGCTGTCACTATGGGCCAGGTTTAGCTGTACTGGAATCCGAGAGCAATGACTCCTGCCTGTGTAGTCTTTGGCTTGGATATAGCTACGGTATAGTGGTAGTTTCACCAGACTTGACCAAATGTTGTATTAAAGAGCAAAGAACAGCACTGAAAGCTTTTATGATGGAAGAAATGTTTATGCTCTTCTCTTGACCGGCATGAGTTTTATCCATTGACAGCTCCGCTGTTTATACACTACAGCAGCGCCTGTCTGTTGACCTCAGGTTACTACTGCAGCTATGCAGGCCTACCTTATTTTGTTTTATCACTCTGATTGGTCCATGAACATGACAGATGGACTGTTTGTCCAGTCATCTTCTGAGAAATTTATGAAAATCCCTGCCCTTACCATATGCTCTGCAAAGGAAGTTTCCCAGATGAATGTGAAATATATCCATGCATTGGATACATGCAACAGTCCATATG
This sequence comes from Cheilinus undulatus, assembly GCF_018320785.1. NCBI lineage: Eukaryota > Metazoa > Chordata > Actinopteri > Labriformes > Labridae > Cheilinus > Cheilinus undulatus. The sequence continues at coordinate 18,698,443 of NC_054865.1, forward strand.
GAGTGACAGGTTAGTTATAGCTATCTAGATCTTTTGATTTTTACTAGTTTCATATCTAAGTTTATTATTCTGGTATTATGGCAACCCTAGTCTGCACACACTGTGAGTATGCAGTGTTTGATCCAAATGATATTGTCATTCATTGTAAAAATCTATCTCTCAAACTGATACATACTTGTTGCTTTTTTGGAAAAAAGCTTGCTTTTGCAGCTTGAGACTCAGCACCTCCAGATAAAGCCTATCAGTTTCCTCATGGGAGAATTCTGGGCTCTTTTCTCCATTACAAAATGTCAGTGTGCGACAGAAGCAAACTGCTGTTAAATGGGATGAGAGGAGCTGATCTGATTGTTCATGATTGATAACGATAATTTATCCCTCCTAATCCAGCCTCTTTTACATTAGCGCTGCAGGTGCAGGGCCCGAGCGCTGCCGCCTCTGGTCATGAAATTAACAAAAATCTGTCATTCACAGCCAAGTGCAGCAGTGCAGTGAATCTGACTCACAGAAACAGGGCCCTCTGAGGAGGAGGAAGAGCATCTTTAAAGGAGGGAGGGAGAGGAAGGGAGTGAAAGTGGAACATGGAGGGGGAAGAGGAAGAAAGAGTCATCTCGTTTTAAAGGGAAAGGAGGGAAAAGGGGGGACAAAAAAAGAGAGAAACCCCCTTTCCTGTCTCACAGGAAGAAATGGAAACTTGTGTCATTACCAGGGAGGGTGGTTTTTTATGCTGGTGTTTCTATAGCAACAGTTTCTGTGTGCCCATTTTACCAACCTGCAGAGTTATTATTATGCAACTTGAGAAATAAAGCACAAATGGCAGAAACAATCTGATTATTAGTAATCATGCAAAGCAGACGTCATTGTTGAAGGCGAAGGTTGATACACACACACAGTATGAGGCGAAATGCAAATTTAAATGTGAGTAAGCAATCAGCAAAGTCTAAAAACATTGAATAAGGAGACCAAATTTATGCAACTTTTGAATGATATGTGCCTCCTAATCTGGATTTACACCTTTGTGTGTATCTGATAGTGTTTGTGTGTAGCTATAAATCCTACATCATCATGGCACATTGTCATTTTCAGGAAGACAGATCGAGACAGAAGAGGCATTATCAAGAACCTCCAACATCCATCTCCTGCTTTCATATGTCTCTATGTGTCCTCATCTCTTTAACAGACCACATCACATTCATGCATGATTTAGCCAGTGTTTTTGAACATATACACACAGTCACGGGATCATTAAACTCAGAGGATGCTGCCTTTCGCCTCCAGCACTTTCCATGACAACCCAATCCCATCAATGCTCTCCCCCTAACCTTTTGTTGCCGCAGTAATCACCGATTAACAATCTGTTAGAAAGACAAGAAAAAGGTGAGCCGGGCGACGGAGAGAGAGAGAGTGATGGGGTTAGTCAGTGATGAATGGAGGACAAGGGGATAAATAAGTAAAGTACAGCATAGGAGAGGAGGGAGGAAGAGGAGAAGTATACATTCACAGGTCAAATGCATCACGTCTCCTCTGCATAAATCGTTCTACATGACAGGCGACTGTAATTAGCCTATTATAGGGACAGTAATCATATTAGCATGAATTGGCTCCTATTGAGATTAAAGTGAATACATTTCAGTGCTGCTACAAGGTTCAAGGCACTGACACATGCACGTTTTGTTTGTTCACACTACGTTTTAAGAAGTGTAAATTTTTAAACATTAGAATAAAAGAATGAAAAAGAAACTGGAGGCAGCCTTCTTGAGTCGTCCTGTGATTTTGGTCTCAGAGGGGTCGCTGGAGTCCTGTGGAGGATGACATGCTGTCACCACTGCCACACTCAGCATTATGCATGAAGCTCTCTGGCTTTCTTCCTTTCATTTACACACACACACACACACAGACCCGAACACACAAAATCTCCACTGGTGTTGGTGGATTTTATTTCCCAGACTTGACTTTCCAGACAGAATGACAGGCCCTTTTATCTGCAAACTAAAACAGCAGTAGAGCCATACACAAAGAAACTTAAAAGCTCAAACCAAACCACGCAGACCCACAACAAACCATGAGAAAAACAATGCAAAAATGTCCTTTTATAATGAAAGTGTTGGTCTGACTGTCCTGGGTGCTCCACACAGCATGGTGAGTTTAATGTCTTCTCGCAGCATCAAGGGATTTTTTCCTTAAAAGTCAGAAAGGTTGCAGTAATGTGCATAAAGTCTGACCTGTGTGTTCTCCTCAGTGTGAGCAGAAAAGTGCAGACACAAACAGTGAAGGGAGAGATTAGAGTTGACCTGTAGCGAGACTTTAATTTATGAAGCATGATGTTTAAAAAATGTTAAGCAGAACTTTTAGGCTGATTTGTAATCTACAGGTGATTGCAAAAAAGGTACTCTGAAATGCATATTGCTTAAAAGTTTCTTGTGTGCCTCACACTGATGGTATAAAGAAATGGTGTGATCGCAATTCTATCACCAAAATATTTAATAAAAATGATGTAAATTGAAAGACAAAAGAACAACAAAACGGAAATTTAAACTCAAGATTATGATTATGTAACACACAGTAAACAACAATGACTAAGACTTTTTTGCACAAACTTGTTCTTCCATCTCATGGGAACCAAACAGTGAAAGAAAAAACATCATTCTGCATCAAAATGCTTCTAAATATTCTTATCCTTGCTCTTCTTTGATTTATCTCTATTTGTGCCATTATTCAAAGCAGTTCCTGTCTACAGTGACACAGAGGGCAATGTCACAGGCTCTTTGTCTCTCATTCTCTCCATCATGAATCCTACATGATCTGTGCAGCTCTCACTGTGCAGTCCGGCAAACTACAAGGTGACGACGGAACAGCCTGCCATTGGTTGTCACAGCCCATTCATAAAGCGTTGTGGGATACAAAATATACAAAAGCAGCAGTTGAAAAACTGAATAAAAAATAGATAAGTGGGTTTCTAATACTGGATTTTCTGGCATTGATTTAATCTTTGAAGGCCCCAAAAAGGTCACCCAAGTTCCAGGGTTGTTAGTGAATCTTCCGTGAGGGCTATGAAGGCATGGGTAGCATCACTAGAATGGCCAAACAGCAACTTCCAAGATGAAAAAATAGAGGCGATGATTTATATTTCAAGAGTTATTCAAGTTTTTATAAAGTGACAGAAGGTTACTGCAGACAGCCCAACTTTCTACATATTGATAACCCTGTCCCAAACTAACTTTAGATCAACCTAGTAACAAGCAAAGAGATGAGGCTAATGTGAGTAATAAGCCTTCTGACAAGCAGCTACATCAGGCTGACATATCAGCCTTGCCCCTAAATATGCATAACTAAATACCCATATTTATACCAAAATGGACAAGTAATAACCCCCCCGCCCGTACTGTGTGTGTCCATATAGACTTGAACTTTCCCAACCAAAATGATGTTTTGATACAGGCTGTAAACATGTTTATTTCTGCTAAAAATCTCATTTTAACATATGGTGTGTATGTGGTTCCAAGTATTTCTTCAGTCAGAGTCAGATAGATGCTTGAGAAACTGCAGTTTTTTGCTCTTCATCTTCATTGGCTCCATTTTTCTACCAAATTGGATGTCGCTTGGTCCTTAACCTTGAGGACATATTGTTTTAATCAGGCTGTACATGTGTATTTGTAAAATTATTTTCTACCCATTAAGACAAAGGAAATGTATGGGGGATGAGGCCTTCAGCTTTATCTGTCAATCTCTTAAGCCCCCTGTTATGGAATAACTCTTTGAACTAATATGAATAAAACTAATGTGAGATCAGGTTTAACCTTCCAGCTACTTATTGTGCCATGAAGATGAATACTGAACCAATGTGTTAATATGTTTATCTCTGCTGTAAAAATGAGGTGTTTAACATGGGCTCTATGGGGATTCACCGGCTTTTAAAACAGCCCCTAGTGGGCATTATGGGAACTGCATGTGTTTAAACTGCAGTTCCTATTGTCCAATTTTAAACAAAGTTGGTTGCAGCTTGATGCCATCTCCCTCTTTATCAGGAAAAAAATATACGTTTTTTCTCTGCAGTTCCTTTACATTGACCTGTTTAGCCTAGCTTGCTGGAAGCGTGATTGAAGCTTGAAACTGCTTGATACATCTTCATAAGAGTTTGATATTTATTTCTAAAAACATACACTAAATACCAGTGGTTCTAAACCTTTTTGAGTCACCACCCCCAATTTAAGATGCACTGGTTTTGGTAGTGCATGAAAAGCCATATTTCAAAAAGTCAGGCTGATATCAGTTGGTGTTGGCCCCAGTGCCTAACGTTTCTCAGGTGGTGGAGCTGCTGTTAGGCTTTCTGGTGACTGACTTTGAGACCCCTGCTGCTGCTGACCCAAGTCTTGAGCTGAAACATTTTTCTGTGAAGCCATCGCTCTATTTTTCATCATCAGGTAGCTAGCAAACTTACTGCAGCTGCAGCTAAAGCAACAACGTGTGAGTTTTTTTTTTTTTTTTTTTTGGTTTCTTTTATCCACTGTGTGTCACTGAACAGAATCTCATGCACACAGTTCAGATCATACAAACAGTTGGTACAATGAATTTTGGACAAATAATGAAGCAGAAAACAAATAAAACCACTCCCTGTCTGAGATTATGTAATTTAATATTAAAAATGTGCATTTATATTTTTCCAAAATGATTTGGCGACCCCCAGAAATCATCTCCCCATTGGGGTCAGGACCCCATGGTGGAGAAAGGCTGCTATATACAGCTACAAGATTTTTGTTTTTTTAATTTTTGAAACACACGCCGGACACTTATATATAAATATGTATGGAGAAGGTTAAGAGCAGCTGTCTTGCATATTAAAGCTAACAATAAGAAAAGCTAGAGAGAGATAAAAACAGTGCATTCAGAAAGTTTTCAGACCCGATTCACTTTTTTCAATTTTGTTATGTTGCAGCCTGATGCTTCACTCAAAAAAAACATGACAAAGTAAAATGATTTATTTATTTATTTTTTTTTTTTTTTACATTCTTTAAATCATTCAAAACTGAATATCATGTGGATGGACCCTTTATAGAAACACTCGACATTTAGCTCAGGTTCCTCTCATTTCTCTTGGTTGATGCGGAGATGTTTCTATACCTTGACTGGAGTCCACCTGTGGTAAAATTAAATTGATCTGACATGATTTAGAAAAGCACACACCTCTTGCTATAAGGCCTTATAGCTGACAATGCATATCAGAGCAAAAACCAAGCCATGAGGTCAAAGCAACTGCCTGCAGAGCTCAGAGATAGGATTCAGTCTCACTGAGTCTGTTTGTAAACTGCCAATTCACAACTAAAGTTATCTCAAGACACTTCACAAAGAGTGGACCATACTCATGTGGCCTATTATAATAGACCAGGGTATATCATTAATTTTACAATAAAGACTTTACCCTATTACAAAAGTCCAGTGTTTATCATTAATGTTATAATACCCTATTCAAATAAAGACCAGCGTTAATCACCATGAGTACAGCAGTAGTATTTAGCCCAGTTACAGTGGCAACATAAACCTTCACAATTATAGGGCAAAACTGTCGAGCAGACCAGACTCATGGTGACAGCTCTCTGCCCAAGCTGTGCTGGAGTTGGAAAGACCTAGAAGGAGGGGCAGGGTTGGAGAAAAACAGAAAGAGGACAGGGACAAGAGAAACGACAAAACACAAAATGAAATACAACTTTATGGCAGTTGTGTGAACTTATCTCCCATTTTGTAAGAAACTGATATAAATTTATTGGCCTTTAAAATTCTCAGGTGGAAGAAGTTTGGCACAACCAGGACAAGAGCTGGTCAGCTGGCCAAAACAAGAAATCCAGGGGGGAGAAGGGCCTTAGTAAGAGGTGTAGCCGGGAACCTGATGGTCACTCTGCCTGAGCTCCAGAGATCCTGTGTGGAGATGGGACGAAGTTCCAGAGGGGCAAATATCACTGCAGTCCACCGGTCTGATCTCTTTGGCAGAGCGGCTAGACAGAAGCCTGTCCTCAGTGCTGAATAACACATGAAAGCCCTGTTTGAGATTTTGCGAACTCCAAGCATGCTTTAATAATAATACATGATTTTTTTAAACTGGACCATCAGACTGCAATATAACAAAATTGAAAGAAGTTAGAGATTCTGAGTACTTTCTGTACATGTTTGTTTTGAAGTCAAAGAAAGGCAGACCTTTTTTTACTTTTCACCCTACCTCCTGTCATTCAGCCATGCTAGACTTCACATGTCCTTGCCCTAGATGTATATGTGTACTGGGAGAGAAATTGATATTGATTTTTTCATCTGACTGTTGATTCGAGCGGTAACAAGAATATGTTTGAGGATCTCTAAGTGGTTCTTCCTGGAAACTTGTTACTCTCTACACTGTTGACCTTTAGTCAGGCTGAGTCAGTTACTGACCCAACAACATGCATGCCAAGAAGGCTGGTTAGTTTTAGCCTATGTCTCAATGAGACACACTTGAATTTATGTACATTTTCAGCATGTGTAAAACAAGCTCAGGGGGATACAGCATAACTGTGATAAGCCATTGCATTTTTAAACAATTACTGATAGTGAAAGATTGGCAAGAGACGTGAGCATGAGCAGGGGGGTTAAAAGAAAGAGGTGGAATAAATCCATGGATGAAAGATTAGTACTTAAAGAAATGAAAAGCTGATCACAGATGAGTAATGAACTGATTGAAATCTCATTAATAGGAGAGAGGACCGTGAGGGATGGAGGCTTAGAGAGGCGGTGAATAGCAGAGCTCCGAGGCAACCTCTTCATCCAAATTCTTCCCGCAAATGAAGGATCCTAAAAGAAAATCCAACCGTGTTTTCAAAGACTATTGTGAGAGTGAAAAAATGAGCTAAAACGTGGACGTTTTAATTCTGTACTGATGATTCATTACTAATGATTAAATCTATTGCTGCATCCAGCAGACACCCTAAATAAAGGCATATCCACATCCATCAAATGTCATACAATCTGACTGAGACGTTGTAAAGGAGTTTAAATCATGTTCAATTGTACCTTAATGGTTGCCAATTAAGAGCAACATTTCAGGAGTTATTTCACGGTGCAACATGGGTTAATAGGTACAACTGGGTTAATGAAAAATCCCACATCTTGACATTTAATTCTTGTTGCACTCCGGCCTCCATGAAAATGGAAAGAAATGGTCCTTTTAAAGTTTCAGAAGCACTGAATTTTATCTGGTAATTGATTCAGGGGATTTAACTTCCATGTATAATTGATTCCAATATTTAATTTTCCTCAGGGAAATTAATTCTCTCTTTTTTACAGTGGTCAAATGAAGGAAGTCTATCTCATGCAATCGTACTGCAATGGAGTAATAATTCTAATATTTCTGTACTGTGGGCCATGTGTTGCAATAGTGTGTCTGTGGGGGATCCCACTGTGAAATAACATGAAGAAAAGTAAGCTCTCACAGTTCCTGTTTTCTTATTGTTTACTGTTTCTTTGAATCCCCAAAAGTTGCAATTTCAGCATCAGTTTCTCTTTAAATAAGACTGCAGTCTGGCTTCTTGTCTTTTCCTGTCTGACTGATAGAAATCAATACACAGGAGTTCAGGGTTCAGATTTCTTTATGTTTATCTGAAGTTCTCTGAGACCAAATAATCACAATTCCAGTACATAATCTACAATTCTGGAGGACAAACAGTGATATTTTATTCACACAACCTAGCAGAGGTCCTTCAGTGGTTCACCTGAGAGCATCCTTTCTTTTATTTGGATGATGAAGGGAGCAAAAAGCAGCTTGAGGTGTTTTAATCCCCTCAGGATTTCTGTCCAGCCTCTAATTTACAAGCCCAGCTGGTTTCTGTTGGAGGATTTACTTTTGTGTGTTATATTTTGTTTAGAGATGCTCTTTTGATGTTCTTTTACCCGAAAGAAGAAGAAGAAGAAAAAAACTAATCTCAGACAGTAGAAGCCAGGTAGCAGAGCATCTAAGGTTGCTAGATGTAGACAAAGCTGCTTTTTGAGACCAAACTAACGGGTGCTGCTTTTCATGGCAAAGACAACCTAGACAGTCTGGCTGTAGACCGTTCATCTCTGATGGACACTCACAGACAGTTCATGTCACACATGTATTTTAGAAGTGCTGTAATTTGCCAGTACAATGTAATTCCAGTTTCAGATTGTTTTTCTTTTTAATTGAACTTTATACATAAAGTCTGACAATTACATTCACAAAATAACAACATTGTAAATATTACAGACAAAGAAACAAATAATAAATAAAACAGAGAAAAAGATCAGAGGTCTAATCTGAGATTTACTTATGTCTAAAGATGTTTTAGAAGTAGTTACACAAACGGAGGCTCACGTTAGGTTAAGTAGATTTTGCTTAAACTAACATAGCTACGCTAGCTATAAATTTAATGTTACTACAAAAGCCAATGAAGCTAAATTAGTCATTGCAACATGAGCTTTAGCAAATGTAGCTGAGGAAAAAGTAGCTACATAGCTGCTTTGTGAGCTTTAGCTACATAGCTATGTCAGCTACATAGCTACGTTGTCTATAGCTATGTTATCTATGTAGCTTCCGCAGCTAACAGCGCTACATAAGCTATGCTTGCTGCATAAGAATGTTTTTATTAAGGACAAGCTTTTTAACTGTTATCAGACTGTTTTAATGTAGCTACAATAGCTATGTAGCTATTATAGCCATGTTAACTACATAGCTACATTGTGTAGGTAGATTACGCAGCTAACAGAGCTACATAAATTATGCTTGCTGCTTTAAAATGTTGTCACTGAGGGCTAGCTTTTTCCATGTAAGCAGACTGTTTTAATGTAGCTACATTTGCTATGTAGCTACATAGCTTATGCGGCTGCTTTAAAATGTTTTTTATTGAAGGCTAGCTTTTTCCCTGTAAGCAAACTGTTTATCCTGCTATATTAAACATTTTGTAATTAAGTTATGCAGGTCAGGTTTTTAACTTTTGGTATCCTAACCGTTACCTTATTATTTACCCCAAACCTAAAGGGAAATTAAATTGGATTTTTTTTTTTTTTTTTTTTTTGTTAATTCTAGTCTGTATTTCTTTTCTGAAGTAGACAACATCTGAGATGAACAGCCTGTGAGAGTGACCGTCAGAGATGCACGGGCTGCAGCCAGGACCTTCTTCCTATTTTGATAGCGTAAACAAACTATCAATAGCACATGGCATCATTTGGCATGTCCATTTACATTTCACTTTCTAGATGGTACATTTGACATGCATGTCTAGGTGCAGAGTACAAAAAGACTAGATTGACTGGCTTGATTATACATTGGTGGGTTTTAGTTGTTACATGAATCAAACCAATCAGAGTCAGTTCTCATTTGATTTAACTGAAAATCCAGGTGTGCCTTTGGGCTAGTCCGTTGGTATTTACTCATCAGATTTTAGTGTTTCTTCTGTAATTGGCCAAACAGCATGTGGCTCCTTTTTAATGTGCCACTGAACACACAAAACAAACTCATTAAATATTAAAATCTCCAGGTACACTAACAACATTGTATGGCATATGTTACTTAATCTTCTGTGAGCTCAACGTTTAATAAAGGTGGGCTGTAAACATTCATTTAATTATTTTCTGTGTTGGAACCCTAGAATATGTTCTGATGGACTGTCCAGTGTCTAGTCTGATAGTTGGTGTCATCATAGTCATGTTAAGGATGCAGTTTGTGTAGGTGGATGCATGTGTTTCTGTGTGTATTTAAAAGAATGCAAACTGGAACTGGCATAAAGGAGAGCTGGAAACATACACAAACAAAAGCTTGCCTTGTCAATAGCTCCCAGCCCCATTAAAGACTTAATTTATACCACAGTTTATTCTATTGCCTGTTAGACACCACTAAATATCAGTGTTAGCTGCAGTAGCTGAAAATCCCAGTTTGTCTATAATACCAAATAAATTATCTACTCTGTGTTCAAGGAAAGTTTTGATCATTGAAAATATACATGACAGTCTGAACGTTATACTCTGTGCTTTAAACAATGTAAATCGATGCACTGCTACATGGTAGAACTGATAAAGGTTTAAAGCATTGGGAGAACTCTGTCCTTGCTCAACATGAACAAAGTGAGCCATCCAGAGATCAGGGAGGAGAAGGGCAGAGGCGTGGTGTTGACTGACAGATGCCCTCTGTAGATACAATCATCTGGAACTGGGTATAGTTGGCAGGAGCGAGTTGTCCCTTGTAGGAACTTGATCATATTTGCACTCTCCGAACTGTGAATCAACAGCATCCATTTCAGGATGACACCGACCTCAAAATGAACTATTTGCTCTTTTGAGAGGGGTGATAAAACCCACTAATTGAACATAACTAGTAGAAGTTATGATAGAGTTTAGGGAAGATCAGTGGTGATGTTTTTTTGGGGGGAGAGCCCAACTAATGACAGAGAAGTAGCTGGCTGTAGCTTGCATCAAAAGTATCTGATAGCCTTCTCTCTCTTTCTTTAATTATTTGGCAATAGAAGACAAGCTGTCCCATAGTGACAAGCCAACCCTGAGCCATACTCAGTCCTCCCTCAGTAGCACTGATGTCTTCAGGACTGATAAATTCTTAAAGTCAGGAAATGGGTGGTTTAGTATAATGGTAAAAAAAAAAATGTGTCATCAGTCAATTTAGCATCAGTTAAACCTTGACAGCGGATGCACACACCAGATGAAACATGATTTTATTAGAAAAATAAATCTCTGATTTTTAGTCATTGTAAATGAGCTTTCATGGCCCAGACTTTGGGAAGCATTGTTGTGGAGAAAGCCAGAATTAAGATGAAGAAACATTTCTTGATGCATACTATTTCTTAGTTTGTGGTCACTGATACTGAGATCTTTCAGATGCTTTGTGGTGTGCCATGGGTTTTGTACTTCCATGCCCAGGCCTGCCGCTCCCTATACGCAGACCATGCACAGCACGTAGGGCCGTATCATCAGTGGGAGGCTTTGCTTTAAGGGAGTGTGTTTTCCCCCTTTCTCTCTCTGCACATCATATCAGTGTTTAACTATGACCAAGGCAATATATGTACAGTGTTGACCAAACATAAACTTTACCTGGGCTTGGCTGAGTGCTTCATACAGTACAGGGGGGTCTCATACCAGAGTCTGATTAGGGCCACTTTTGGGCCAGAGGTGCCAGTAGCAAAGACATAAAAACATGTCATAAGACATGAACAATTTAAACCAGTCGAACATCTACATTCTGATGGGAACGGCACTTATAAGGTTGGATTAGTATGAATTCTGTTAACAATAACTTGTGTAATGCATGTTGGAACAGTGTAAAAATAGAAGTACTGCTGCTTAAATGTCTCTTTTGCTTCAAAAAGCACCTTCAACGAAAGGTTTCTATAGCAATGTACTTTCTCCATCCCTCCACTTGTTCCACGATGCATATGGGACTGCTGAGTAATAATAGAGTCTACTCCAGTTTGTACAGTAGAGGCTGTTTCTTTCTCGTGTACACCTTTAACAGTGGAACCATGAGCCCTTTAATTATTTTAACACTTCTCATTTATAATTTGTCATGTTTTAGTAGGTTTAAAGTACTTTTCATGCAACTTCTGTTGTGTAATGTGTGTGCCATAATGGATGGCAATATCCAGGTGGCTGCAAAACAAATCTACCTGCAGCTACAGACAAGATAACCTGAATTTGAACCTGGACCTGAACCTGAAGTGGTGCTCTGTAACTTTAAGTTCAGTTTCTCTGTGAAAACTCTGACTTATTGACTTCTTGCTGGAATGTAGACATTAAACTTTCCGCAGCAAACTTTGGATTTCTCCAGACTTTTTTGTGTATTTTGGGACGCTAATAATTTTCTACTGAGGTTTTTATACTATGTGCCAGTGAAAAAATCATAACTTATGTTCTGATTTTACTGCCTGATATGACACAAACACAAAGCACTAATATCTTTACCTTTCCTTACAGTCTAATTAGACCCTCTCCGTTGCTTTACACTAAGATTAATCACATCAATAGGGATTAACTGCGATCTGCAATTAGTGCTCTAAGTCTTTTCTATTGCGATTAATTGCATGCTTTTTTGTTCCTTTCCACAAATCTTGGTTAAGCCACATCACCATCTCCCTGCAGCCACACCTCTAAAATAAGTTCACTACTGCTTCTTAATGTCTCATTTCACTTAAAAAAAAATCTCAGACTGCACAGTGGACAAGTCAGAAGTCTTTTGCACTTTGCAAGCTCAAACTCAGACATTTTTTTACTGTTCACTTATTTCCTTACAGTTCATGAAAAGTTCCTTTTTCCTTGGTTAACTCCATATTAAAGTCTTCAATCTGCCTTTAAAAGCAGGTCTATAACCAAACTGTCATCCAAAAATGACACAAAAACAGTTTCTCAGTCAGGAACACTCTTGTCATTACCGCTTTATGTAACATGGATATAAAGGTTTACTTGGCAGAGAAGAGAGGGTTCTGCTCAAAAGATGCTCCCTGGGGTAGTCAAATAGCACGCTTTGACTTTCCAGGGAGCACATATGGAGATATACATTTATGACAATGCAGCTGGCTGACAGCTGATCACTGTTGGGTGTATGACTACCATGTCCTGAACTAAGACAAGGCTTTATTTAATGCAAAATATTTTACATATTTTAAAATGTGATAAAAGTGTGCGATGTATCGCCATTAACCACAGAAATCCAGAGATTAATCATGTTTAAAAATTTTAATCTTTTGACAGCCCTACTTTACACAATTTAATTAACAAAATTATGGGTTCCTACTGTCATTACTAAAGATGTACTGAAATATTTTTAAGAAAGCTGTAGTATTATTAATGGTGCAACCAGAGGATGAAAACAATAAGTATTTAACATCACCGAAAAGTCAGGAGAAGTAAAGAGAAGTTTGAATTAATTATTCATTCATAAGGGAGAGTGTTGCCATGTATAATCTTGTGATGACAAGTTTAAAAAACATTTAATCCAGCTTGGGCCTACATTTTGTTGCCAAACCATACTTTTTAATCCACCTCACTGCAGGGCAAACAACATTAGAGCCAGATATCAACATATTTGTCACTAAGAATTAAAACTAAAGACAACTCAGTGTCCTAAAAAGGATCCAAACCCATTTTATCTTCTCCTCACAAGGCTGATATCTCTCTAACCTGCCTCCAAAAACAACCCGAGTGTGTCCGTGAGTATTGATAATCTCACCTCAGGATCCTGCTGGTGCTGCTCTATTGGCTCTGAGATGTGAGGCCGCTTTCTGCTGAGCCACTCAGATAGTCAGTCATCCAGGAAGCTATTCCATCAACCAGCCGGCCAATCGGTCAGCCGTCACTAAGACTGTCAGCCAGTTATCTGGTCAGTTAGTCAACCGACCTGGCTAACAGTCAGTCAGAGGATCGCTCTGACAGGAGGGCAAATTAAGAGTATTAAAAGCACAGCTTCTTCATAAGAGAGAATCAACATAAATGTTAGCCCTCCATCCAGCTTGTTCTCATCACTGTTTCAGGAGGGAAACATTAAGGAAAACAGAAAAATTCATGCCTATCATCACTGATGTGCGTGATTTCCAGGCATTCCTGAACAGGCAGCAGCATGGAGCAGAAGTCATCTCCAATAACAACAGAATGAAAAGAAAGAGCCTGGGCACTATTGTTTGTTTAATTTAGTTTGACAGCTTGTTGACAACACTAGCTTGTTCCTGATGCTGTCAGACGATTATTCATTTAGAGCCGCATGCAGCTCGGACCACAAGGCCTGTTAAATTATACACATTGAACAGAATAGTTGCAGCACCACAAAGTCTGTCAAAGCTGTATGTGAGACAGGGGTCTGTGTCAGTTTAAGCCAGCAGCTAGAGGAGGTGTACGGGTGTGTGCTACATCTGTCGGCCACAGGGGGGTTGCTGAGGACGTGTTAAATCATAAATGGCCTCAACTGCTCACGCCGGCCTCCAAGAGCAGATTTACTATGCAGGCTGTCAAAAGTGTGACCCATTAAAATCCTAAATTGACTCCTGGAACTTTTGTTGCTAGTGTGATGTGACAGGGGGAGAGTGAGAGAAGCAGCCAGTGTTTTTTCTTTTGTTCGACTTCTAAAGAACACCAGGTCGACCGGTGCACTTGTGTAAAAGAATGTGACAAGGATTTCTATGGTGGGTAAGACCACAGTGAATCTGGATGAAAAATAAAAGCTGAAGTGCCTTTAGACATTCTGTAGCATGTGTGATTTAACCCATGCTGACAGGTTTGAAATTATTGATGTAATATACAGTTAAGACTCATTTTTTACTATGACAGTATTTTAGGAGAAGCAGAGTAGAGGGTTAAAGAGAAACTCCGACGTCTGGCCCTCAGATTTAGAAATGCTACTGACTTCTAGAGTAATGCAAGAGGGCTAAGGCAAGTTCAGTTTGTAATTACATTAGTGCAGAAAAGTTTAAAGAAGGTAGAGAGCAAAGCTGAGCTCTTTTTGATTTGTATTAACCACTTTCCCTATGTCGACTCTCTGATTGCTGCCAGTGACTCATCGACCGTTACTGGGCTACCGCTGGATAGACAAACTGACACCTGGTAAAATTGTGACTTAATTGTGTTACTTCTTCATGGTTAGGAGGACAACTTGGAGTGTCTGCAGGAGTGACTCATGAAATCCTCATCAAAATCCATGGGGTACTTTTCATCCTGCGTCATAAACCAAAGGTTAATAAAGAAAAAATGCCTTCTTTGAATTGAACTAAGTAGATGACAACACGGGAAATTCAACCCATCAACATCACAGAAAACATTTTTAATTCATCTTTCATACTGGCAGCATGAGGTGTCCCACTGATATCACTATTTTTGTGGTGCCCAATGACCTATAATTTTATATTTCTCAAGAATAAGGTGGTCATTAACTTGGAATAAGCTGATATTTTACCAAGTAATAATTAAAAAATATGGCAGTATTAAGGAAGTATTTACCATGTAATAATGTATAAATGATAAAGTAATTGGATAGTCCGTTTCACACCTCCGTGTCGTCCATTAATCCCTGATAATTGAACACCTCGAAGGGCATTGACTCGCTTATACCATGGTCACTTGCCATGAAAATAATTAATAAAACTACTAATTTATAATTTCATACGTTTAGTGATCAAAATAGAAAGTTTTACAAAAACAACTTTTTTCCCCTAGCAATGCCTGAGGGCTTGACTAATAACTGGAATAGCCATTCCAATCCTGTAACGTTCTTAGGGAATGTGAACATTATATCGAAACGGACCATATAACAAGTGTTGTGTGACACCGTTCCTCCAGGCTTTGGATGGAGGCTTTTTAAATTAATGCCTGTTTCTCCATGAGTTTTTAAGCTTTTTTAATGTTTTTTTTTTTTCTGAATATTTCACTACATGCGGGACACAAAAGTAGCTTAATAATTCAGAATGTTTATATTTTTGCACACTGAATGCCTGGCATAGTCATAACAGCTCAAAATATAATTTTTCTGGTAGCATTTCTCTGTGTAGAAATTACTTATGGTACAACTTCTATTGCTAATACTAATTTAAAAAATGATTAACTTTATTTAGCACTTAAGCACTTAAAATATTTGTAAAGGCATATATAAGAGTAAAGTGTAGAAGAAGACAACACAAAAGAACCAAAGTCATAACAGCCAAAGCACCCCAAAAATGAACCAACATGGTTACAGGACAATAAATTAATAAGTTTGCTCCAGAAGAATGTTTAACTGTGTAGAAATGATAATGAACTTGATGAATGTTCATGCCAGCCTCCAGCCCTGTGTGGGAGTAAAGGAGAGACCTCTGTTTTAATCACTCATTAGTGCAGCACTAGCCTTTGCAGATGTGCAAATATGTCAGAATATGTTCTGTTATTTCAGCCATGTTTTAGTTTCATCACGAGAAATGGGAAATTACAACATTTATATCCATCTCTGCAGCCAGAGGAAGCAGAAGAGCCCTCCCTGTCACTGACTGAGGTTTATGTTTCTTCAGTTCCCATGTCTTTCTGATTTCTCCTCTGATTTCTAATCTGCAAACTATTTCAACAGTAAATGCATAGGGGTCTCTGATTAAAACCTCCCTTTATTTGCAAAAAAATGCAGCAACACGAGCTACTTAAAGTAGCTGGGCCTACATTTGAAGTTTTAAATCATATAATTATTGTGAAGGTATGATTTCTAAAGACAAGAGGAAAGGAGAAAGGGAAAACAGGCATGGCTATTGTGGGCAGAGAGAAGATGAGTGGGTGGGTTTGGCTGTTGAAAATAAAAATAAAAGAAAGCCATACGAGGGGGTATGAGCAGTTCTCTTGAATTAAATTGTATCAACAAAGAATGAAATGTGAAATAACCTTCTTAAAACAGGTTAATGTATTTCTGCCTTTTTGATATCCGTGCCTTATAATACTGTGATTCTTAGGGAAACAGTGTAACATTAAATCAGGATCATAGAGGATATACCTCTCTATTAACTTCATTTAAACTTGGTCTGAGAGTATTTCAGGGATTCAGCTGCATGCAAAGCTTTGCTCGGGGACAAAAATAACTGACACGAAAGATGTTTATCACCAGTGTCTAGCCACATGACAGGGACCTCAGCTTCATCACTGCCAACCGGGCCAGGTGATTGATAATGCAGTGAAAAAGGTTGAAAGACAAGGGCAGTGAAAGGTTGATTTGTACTGTGCTCAGGGTAACATTGTTCAAGTAAACAGTGAAAAGTTTACAGAAAATGAGCAGCCAATGATCTGAATGATTCAGTTCAGTTGAGCTTTCAAACCCCAACAAAAGTGACTGATTTGAGGGCAAAACATGCCCAGACAACAAACCTGGCAAGACATATTAGACCAAGAGAGTGGGCGAGCAAAGAGAGAGAGAGAGAGAGAGAGAGAGAGAGAGAGAGAGAGAGAGAGAGAGAGAGAGAGAGAGAGAGAGAGAGAGAGAGAGAGAGAGCAGGGCATCGGTCCAAAGGGCAATTCAGAACAGCAGTTTATTACAGAGTTGTCCAGATGGTCTGTCCTTATTATGGGCTGTATATGTTTCTGTAATGAGCATCTCCACCATAAGTCTTGTATGTGACCCAAAATTATGGCCGTTTGTATTAAACTCATTTAACCTTGCATTTAAAGATCTTCTATTCACCACAGAGCATCCACTCCTTGCATTTTTCAACACTCTTAAAGCAAGTATGTAAAAATCAATTAAAAATTCAGCTTAAATAGTCATTTTTTTATCCACCTGCATAAGCACAATACAATGTAAAATGAGCTGTTTTCACTCAAGCACTTTTCGAACATTTTTAAGAATATTTCAGGCCATTCAGCCCCAGAAATCTTCAGGTGTTGCTTGTTTGAACAGGGAGAGGCGAGATATGACTTAAAATAGATGCAGGAATCAGAGATGGCAAGATGATAGAGTGTGTATAGAATATTATGCCATTGCATTAGATTTTGCCTTTATATCTATGCTGCTAAGACTTAACAAAGCTAAAGCTATATAAGGGGAGTAACGGTTTAGGAATGTATCCTTTGTGTTTTATTCATGCAAGGCAGCCTTGATGCAAACCGTTCATCTCTGATGGCCGCTCTCACAGATTGTTCATCTGAGACACCGTTAGCTCAGAAAGCAAGGGCTGTAATTTGCTGGTACAACGTATTGCCAGTATTACATTTGTTTTTTTTTTTTAATTCAACTTAATTCACAAACAAAGCCTGGAAGTTACATTCATGAAATAACCACAATGCAATCATTACAAACTAAGAAACATTTCATCAATAATAATAATGCTGGCTTATCTAAAGCTAACAAATGGCCAACGCTGATATCAGAAAGCTCCTCTCTCAAAAAATGATAAGAAGTATGAAGTGAAGCACTGCTGACTTGCAGATGAAACTTAACTCCAAGGACACAGAGGAAACTACATACTGAAAGAACTGTAACAGTCACCAGGCTGGTGTTATAAGACAAACTACAAGTCTGGGTAATGGCTTCCAGTGCAAACAAATTGCAGTGTTACATTGACTTGTAGTTCCACTATCACACACACACACAGGAAGACCCTTTGAATAACTAAGCACACTCCTATATTCATAGTTCACAGAACCCCAGACAACCCAAAGAGGTGTTCTCCTCATCTCAGAAGGTGAGATAATGAGCACTGCAGCACAGGTGTTTATAAAAGTGTGCCACACCTGGCTCTAATCAGGGGCAATCAGCTCACACACACCTGGCACTGCACTGAATGATCACTCTCAGTGAGTAACCAGGCTGAAATCCCTCACGTTTTCTTTAGAAGTGTGGGTTTTTATCAAACATAGCTAAAGATTACTTGGCTACGTAGATACATAGTTTACTTAGCTGTTGTTTTGGCTTAGCTTTAGCTACATTAGCTATGTAGCTCTGTTAAATACATAGCTACCAGAGCTACCAGAGCTACATAAGCTTTGCTTGCTGTGTTAGTGTTTTCATGTAGGAAAAGCTTTGTACCTGTTAGCAAATTATTTACTCAGCTTTATTTAATGTTTTTTAATCTGTTTTTTTCAGGTCAGGTTTTATCTTTTAGTATCCTAATCGTTACTTTAACTCTTACTCTAACCCTAAACAGATATGTAATCCGATTTTATATTGAAAATGATGTACAGTCTGCAGCCAAACCCCTCTGAATTTAAGTTTTGTCAAATCACTCCAAATGTAACGGGAAAAAGAAAGCATTCCAGATGTGAGATTCAGTACATGCCTGTGGTGTGTGAGGTATAGAACAGCAGAAACAGACAAACTTTAAAACCAAGCCCCACAGTCCTCCAAAGCTAAATGATATGTTATTGTCTCAGAACAGAGACTTACCTGTTAAATGAGTCAACATGAATAATGGAAGTAAAATCGGGTCTCAGGTCAAAAAGTGACCATGCAAAGGGGTGACTTTCAAAAAAGTGTGCCCTTGACTGTGTTTATGTATATCAGTCTGATTAAACATATATCTGATGAGTGTAATTAGATAATATAATAAAAAACAAAACAAAGAGACATTCACAAGCACTCTCTCTGTTTTCGACAGTTGCTGTGACAAGGACTTCTACAAATGTAGTTGGCTGTGAGTCAGTTAAAATGATCACTAATTAAACAGAAACAATAGGACCACTTCCTCCACAGATGGTGGAAAATGTAGAAACAAAGATGGTACTAGCTATATGATCACCAGTCATCAGTCTGAGCTGATCTAATGCTCTGATTAATTATTGATATTAATTTTAAGTGATCTTTGATCTCTGAATTCACATTATAGTAACCTCCTCCAGTGTTGCCATTTTGTTAGATTACATCCCACACATCAGGTAGTTACACAGCCTGAGCTCTCTAGTGGGCCCTCTAGAGGTATCCTCCCGTAACACACACATATAGGCAAGTATTTTTACAAGAACGCTCATGAAGCAACCGGCCGTATAAGTGAAAGACAGGTTAAACACCAGGTCTATCTGATTTAGTCTACAAAAGGTGCTGCATGTACACCAGTATTGGGACCAAGGGCTGGTTTATGTGGCACAGGATCAGACAGTGTAACTGGGCTCAAGCACTTTTAATGAGCCCTACTTATGCCCAGATGCTCTTAAATAGGTTTGAGCTCCAGTTTTGTCTTTGTCTCTCCCTCCTTTCCCATCCAGAGGCTGACCATGGATATTGTGATTCTTGATTGCCTTTATTTCTCCATGATTCCTGATGTAAAAGGTATGACTGCATTCACTGAACCACCACGAACAGACTGTGACTGTTCGGTACAAATACTGTTATAACTCCTGTCAAATGTATTGCTGGCTTAACTTATAAAGTTTTAGTACTTCACATGTAGCTCCCAACACAGTCTCAAGAGGAGTTTTGTGTCTCAGTGAAATCTCTGATTCTTAATCTGGATATTGCGAAATGGAAGTCCTAGTTTTTAACCAAACCCTTGAGAAATGATCACTCTCTGAAAGTGTCTTGTAAGAATTTGCTTGGAAATAATTGAAAAAAAAAATCCAATAATACACGACTCTTGAATTCTGTCAAAATAACCTGGATGCTGTGTAAAAGCCCTTGATTTCCATTCTCACCATCTCTGTCTCTTCTCCTCAGTCTGTTTTCTCTCAGCCTCTCTTGCCTTCTAGTTACTGACATGCTGAATTCACTTCTTCTTTGCTGTTATGTGAGCTGCACATGTAAGCTGCCCTCTAGCCACAATAAAGCCTTTAAACACTCCAGTGAAAAAATGTACTGTGAGCAGTGATGGCTGCAGAAATTATAACATTTATTTATAGCCTGAACAATAAACTCATACCCATGTCAGCTTATTCTTTGTCATTAACAACAAAGCATGAATATAACTGTTTATGAGTTAATGACTAAATCTAAAGAGTGACTAACATAAAAGTTTCTGCTGAGATTCATCTACCCTGGAATTTCAAGAAATTCTTTTATAGCATCATTGAGGGGGCTGAGAAGGAGGCCTTTATAAGCCACAAAATCATTCAGACCATGCTGCCCTGTGTATTTGATTACTAGCCATAATGTCAGAAACATTCAACGTAGACTTACCACGAGCTACCTCAGTGTGAAACAATGACATATGATCATTTAAGACGCAGGCTCATATGTTATCAGCTTCATTTTAGGAAAAATATGGTTTATTCCTGAGCTCAGAGGGATCAGCCCTTGGCATTCAAGTCACAGGATCATTTCCTGTGACCAGAGTTTGGCATGTCTTCACCCCATTTCCTGTCTCTCTTCAACTATCCTTTTTGCGATCCCTGTCAATGGCACTAATTACCCACAATCCCAGAGATGTCTGTGACTGGTTGACCACCAATGATCAAACCTCCATGCTTGCTACTATTTAATGGTTGTTTTTCATTAAAAGATTGTTTGAATGTGGACATGAAGACACGTAGAAGACAGAAACAAATACATTACTGACCTTGTTTGAATAAAGACAGGGTTCATTCAGCACTGCATTACCCACAATCACAGCACCATCTCTGATCTGTTTCCAGCTCTATCTACTGTCCTATCACTCTTGAATAAAGGCAAAAAAGCCCCGGAAACAAAGCTCTGATGACTGAGAATTTTTTCTTAAAGTCAATTGGAGGGGATGGTTTCAACCAGTTAAGGTCAGTCACTATGCACATATTTGGTGCAGAATGTAGAATTTCAATTATTTGTGCTAAAATGTCAAGATTTGAACCTGAACTGATCAACAGTACTATTTACCCATCTATATAGATCATCATCTGTATATGGGAGTTACTATTGGTAAGACACTGGGGAACTGGGATCTGGGAACTGTGGCTCCGTGGGCAGAGTCAGTCGTCTTGGAATTGGAGGGTTGTGGAGCTCCTGCATACACATGTTGATTTTTCCTTTGGACAAGACACTTAACCCCAGTCTGCCCCCACTGCTTTGTCAGAGGAGTGTAGATGGGTATGGATGGGATTAGTTAATACTGATGGCTAACTCTCCATAGCAACCTCCGCCATACGTGTGTGGAGTGAAAGGGAATAGATGGGTAATGCTTTGAGTAGTCAGAAGAAAAGAAGAAAAGCCCTAATGATTTCAGGTGTTAATTTAGGTGAAACCATGATAAAACACTTATGAATAGTTCATACAAAGATCTTTGGGTGAGACCGTGTGTTTTGGGCTATTTTGTTTGGCTTGAAATGATGATCCTGGGAGGCCTCAGCTCCTCTTAGATACAAGTAAGGAGGCTCAATAGACAAAAAAGTTGGGAACCATTGCTTTAAGAGATACACTGCTTCACAGATGACTGATTTAAATGGATGGTTTCATTTTAAAGAGCACATGACTTCATAAAAGTCTTGAGAGGACAGACTCAAGGGGATGTAGCCAGGTTTAAAAATCTCATTTTGAAGCGTTGTTTAATAATTGTTCGTAAAACACAGTGACACAAAGGAGACGTTGATCCAGGTTATATTACTGCACTTACCTCTGGGATTATTGTTCCTTCTAGTTATTTTACCTCTTTGCAATCACTGTTATTGAGCTGCAGAAAAGAGCTGCAGTGCCACTCGCCACAGTAGATCCCCGGGGCAGTGAGTGTAATATTGGAAGTTGATTGCCCTTGAACTCCTATCATTGGAATTACTAATAAGAAACTTTATCTTTGCTCAACACTATGTGTTTATCTCTGGAAGGAAACTGTCTATGGAGGTGTACAAGTTGCAAAGTGAAAAGGTGGAAAAAAAAACACTTCAGGAATATT
Source organism: Cheilinus undulatus (assembly GCF_018320785.1). Classification (NCBI taxonomy): domain Eukaryota; kingdom Metazoa; phylum Chordata; class Actinopteri; order Labriformes; family Labridae; genus Cheilinus; species Cheilinus undulatus. The sequence continues at coordinate 18,720,690 of NC_054865.1, forward strand.
TAATCTGGATAAGTCTGCAGTCAGGACCCACGGGAGAGCCTGGTGTGCTGCTCTCCACCAAACAGGACTTTTCAGATTCAGTATATTCAGAGTGAGGAGCCACATTATGAACACTTAACCTACAATAGGAGACAGTGCAAGCTTTTTTTTTTACACACATCTCAGCGATACACACGGATACATAAACACAGACATGCAGGCTTGTGGGAGGAAGTGGAAAGGAGCAGGGAGTGCGTGGGGGGGCAATCCAGTGTTATCCACCTAATTCGGTTTCCAGCAACACTCCCCACACACTGGATTAGCTGGTGGGCTTTGTCAATACACTGTAGAGAGGCAGCGAAAGAGTGGGACTGTGATCGAGTGTGTTAGAGAGAGCTAAAAAGACGTAGAGAAAGGCATGTGTGTGGGAGATATAAGGAAAAAAGTTCTTTAAAGTGAAAGGAACTGAATGAAACAACCCCTGTACCAGTGTGCACATGTGTGTGTGGGTTTGTGTTGGTTTTTGATTAGATTTGTATAACTTCATGGAGCTATTGAAGATAACAAAGCAGAGGAAAGAAAAGGTTTTGTAGATGTGGCACTATATCTGCTTTTATCTGTGTGTGCATGAATTTCATAACCCTTGTTTCAGGGTGCATAGTTAAGTCTCAGTGTAGAAGTAAAGGTACTACTCACATGTTACACAGTGCTGCACTAATGAGTCTGGAAACAGATATAGTATTTGCATTCTAGCATAGCACATTTTCACATGATCATGCAGCACCACAACAATCCAAAAACACATGGAAAATGGTTATCTTAGCACAACCCACACAATAACAAAAAAACTTTTTTCAAGGGAACTGGACAAGGCAAATATTGTGCCTTTTAGGAATGAGCCATCCAAACTCTTTCATGAGAGTGATGAGATCCAGATCCCGTTAGGAGCCGCCACAGGAGTCCAGATCGAGAGCTTTTCTCCAAACCACTCTACCACAGGCATACCACACACTAACATATTCTTAACAGAGTTAATTTGGCAGCTGTTTAAATTCAGTCTCAGTTTTAAGATTTAAACATTCTTTGGTTTTATTAACATTTTAGTCATTTTTAACCTTAATAGTCTCAGTCAAATTGAACTTGAGAAACTCAAACACATATCAGTCCAGTTTTAGTCTGTAAAGTCCTCACATTTTAGTTTTTAAATTCAGTCTTGATGTTAATTAAGACAATAAAAGCCTTTTAAAGTGGCTGAAATATTGCTAACTTAGGATATTTATTGCAAATCAGGTTTACTGTGAAATTTTACAGACTGTCTGCTTTTTGCAATGAACAAATCAGACAAAATGAATTAAAATAGTTAAATAAAACTAATATTTAAAGTGTTTTCCCCAAATTTCACTGAAAATGCAACTTATAATGACTCCTCCAGTCTCAATTTTTTTCAACCCCTTCATGGTAAACATCTTTAGTCCTTAGGTGAGCACCGTTTTGCTTCTCTGACTTGCTCCAAATGAGATGTAGATGCTGGCAGCGTCCCTGAAGAATCATAACCCATCCCTCATGACCTCCAGTTGAGTAATATTCTTGGGTCTGCATGCTGCAGCTGCCTTCTTCAAAACCCATCAGAGATTTCCTCTGTGGTTCAAGTCAGGCGACTGTGATGGCCATTGTTGAATCTTCCATGACTTCTTCTGCAACCAGGCCTTGATGGAATCTGAGGTATGCTTGGGATCATTGTTCTGTTGGAAGGTCCAATGATGCACAAGCGTAAGTGTCCTCGCTGACATTCCTTTCCAGGATTTCCTAGTATTATAATGAATCCATCATGCCTTCCATAGCTGCAGGTTCCAGTGCCAGAGGATGCAACGCAGCCCCAGAGCATCACTGAGCCACCACCATGCTTAACTGTGGACACAGGGTTCTTTTCAGCATTCTTCATTCTTCTTCCTCCAGACATACCGCTGATCCGTCGTGCCATATAGTTTCAGTTTTGTTTCATTGCTCCACAAAGCAGAATCCCCAAACATCTGTGGCTTATTTCTATGATTTTGAGCACACTGGAACTGATTTTTCTTGTTCTTTTGGGTCAGTCGTGGTGTACATCCTGGAATTCTGGCATGGAAACCATCTACATTCAGTATGCACCTTACTGTACTCACTGAAACCTCAGTCCCTGTTGCAAGCAAGTTTTGCTGAAGGTCTGCTGCAGTCAATTGATGATTTTTCACAACCTGCCCTCTCAGATATCTGGTTGCCTTTGCTATCTTTTGTATCCTGTTCCTAGTTTGTGAAGGGCAGTGATCTCTTCTCTGAACTTTTTGTACCATTCTTTTGACTTTGCTATATTTCTAACATGCAGTCAAACACGACACTTAACAAACCCCTCACTGTTAAGGTATTTTATGTGTTCTAACTGAAGCAAACCTGCTGTAACTAGTGAAGCCCTTGATTAGTTTCATCAGGTTTGCTTGAAACAACTCTGGTTATGCACAATTGAGCCGTTGTGAGGGATTCTGTTCAGGAGTTGAATCATTTTAAGACTGGAGAAGTCATAAAAAGTTGTATTTTTATTTTAATTTGGGGAAACACTCAAAGCATTTGTTATGTTGAGCTATTCCAATTGCTTTTGTTTGATTTTTTCATTGTAAACAGCTGAAAGTCTGTACATTTTCATAATAAACCTAAATTTGTATTGGGGGTTGAATAATTTTGATTGCAACTGTATGTGACTGTATGTATAACAATCTGTGTTGGGAGCATAGAGGAATGTGGAAACAGGGGGACATAAATGAAATGTAGCTGCAGGTATTTAAAGGGCTTTCCTTCTCCTCAAACCATTGTGTTTGTGTTCCCCCATGCTAAACACCAGGTCAAATCATCTAAAACACCATGCTGGCTCTTCTCCATGTTTGCAGAAGCATTCTGTGTACAGTGGATCAGCCACAGAAATGCAACTGGGGTGTTTACATTTAGAGCATTTCCTCTTCAGAAACATGTCTCGGTTTGATGTGAAAGTGTTACATAAACCACACTTTGCTTTCCAAGTATCTTAAAGGGACTCTCCAATTAGTCAGGAAGAACTCAAAGATGGTGAAAATGAGGAAGAGAAGAAGAAGAAATAAATAAAAGAGAAAGAATGGGGGGATATGGGAGTGTGTGTTCACTTGCACACTAAAGTGTGTGTTGGCGTTGAGATGTAAAAACAGAACAAAAGAAGAAGAAAAAGTAGGACAAACTCAAACTAAGAACAGCATACTTACTTTCCAAATCCTTCTTAAAAACACATTCAGAGCTGGAGATTTTCTTAATTTGTCTGAGCTGGCAATATTACTAAGAAAATGGTGATATTCAAATGTTAATATTTGCATTGAAGTGATTTTTCACTGTCAGATTGTTTACATGCATTTCTGACAGAGGAAGAGATTAGACTTGAAACCGGTGCAACATGTATTTAAAGTGTGTTTATGGATTGTACGTGTGGGATGATCAAAAAGAATGGAACAACTCGGTACTTTTTTTTTGGCGCTGTCTTAAATGTTCACATTCTGCATTATTGAAAAGTGAAATGAAAAACTGGCATCGACTCATCTTGTAATCCTTCACTTCGACTTTTATCTGACAGTGCCTGAGTAAAATCTGAATTCTGCTGGCAAATGTCTGGTCTGGCTCCTTGAACTGAGAAAAAAAAGTTGAATGAGAGTGTTTGTATAAAAATCTACATATTTAGAATGTACCAGCTTTATTTTTATGTATCTGTAGCAAAGCTGGTAACAAATCACAATTTTCCAAATCATACATTTGTCTGAATTGAGCTTAAGCGGTACGAGCTCCACACCACTCATATAAAATGTGTCTTCTTTTAATCATAGTTCATGAAGAATGCTAACTCTCTGGCATTTAGTTACAGCTAGCTCATATCTGAAGACAAAAACACAAACTGTAGGTACCAGATAAAGTAAAACCCAGCAAGTGAGAGAAATCAGACCAACAACAGAGTAAAAGAAGGGCTGTGATTTGTTTAAACCCCCTACCAGGCTGATGTTTGTCACCAAAATGAATAAGTAATCAGCCTTCTGTTTCCAAGCTAGGCTGCTTGTATGAAACACAAGCTGCTTTAAGAAAATGAAAGTACAGAGTTTTGTACCTTGCAGTCCCCCATAAGATTTCCATATGTATGCTTCTTTTATAGAAACACATTTATAAAATACACTCAGATAAAGAGAAGGGAGGAAGCGGATAACCCAGCTTCCTCCAGAATAACTTTAAAATATCACAGATTTAAAGCAACAACATGGAGTGATACAGTGTGCAACTACACTGTCATAAAACGCACATAGTGCTGCTCCCCCCTTACGAACAATGTATTATTTAAATTTTTTGACAGAGGTAGCCAAAAATCATGTGAACCAGAGTTTCAGTTAGCCGGTATTTACCAGTCTTTGGCTGGTTTCCAGTAGATGTCCAGTAGATAAAAATATTAACGCCCAAAATGTCCGGCTGAAAAGTATTCCAATTACCACATAAGTAAATAGTGACAAACTATATGTTTTGTTACCTAGAAGATATATAGCAAGAATCATTTTATATGAACCCAAAGCAATATAGATTAAAAGAAGTTTTACTACAAACCACTTCCTGTTCGGTGCTTGAGTCGTTTACCTACATAACACAACACATGGCTAATTTAGGCAGTGAATATTCATGTGATCAACATGGATCATGTCAAACAAAGCCTATCTCTGGGTACTTTTAGAGCTACTGAAAACTATGCAGGGAAATCAATGGTATGGAAAGATTATGAGTTAGTTTTCCATGCAGGTTATATAGAGGCTGAAACAAAGGGAACTGCAGATAGCTGAGCACTGGCCAGGACAAGGACGGGCCCAGGCTGAGCAAAGAGTTGCAGTGGACTTCAATGAGTGGGAAAATCTACCTATGACAAATTCTCTGATGAAGTGGAACTGGGTTCAACACAGAATCATGTTATGCAGGAAGGCAGGGATTGTTAAAGGCTGATGGCGAGAGCACCATCTCACTTCCCCGTAGTTGGATGTTAATGCTCGGAGCATCCTGGCTCATCAGCAGCAGTGTGGGAGGAGCCATCAATGACAGGAGGACTGCACTGAACTATCCACAGTGGACGCTTTTGTCTGTCTTTAGAACTACTTCAAAGAAACCGCGATGGTTAGATTTTAGTGTTTCAGTGGAGGTTACAGTTGAGATCATCAGTTTAATGAGGACTAATATTGGACAATTGACAAGTTTTAACATGGCATCTAAACTTAAAACAAAAAAATAAGGCAATTTGTGTTTGGCACATTATTTCTTTGTTGTAACAATGCTTCTTGGTAATAAATCTTATACCATTGAAAAGCCTGTTTATTTCCCTTTTAAATGACGCCACATTTGTAAGGATCATGCATTTGTGGGATGAGCAGCAGAGCTGAGTATGTGGGTTGCGCCCATGAAAAATGTGCCAAATCTTCTCTGCCAATACCAAACAGCTGATTCTGCCACTGATTCTTGTTGGTTGTTTGGTGGTTGGATGATTGAAGTTTGAAGAAACACGACATATTTACAATCTAACAATTTATTCATTTAACAAACAGGAACCTCAGTAGTGCGTGGAAGCACCATACACAGCCACAACAGCCTGGCTCCTCCCCCTCATGCTGGTCACCAGCCTGGTCACACACTGCTGTGGGATGGCATCCCATTCTTCAACCCGCATTTGTCACAAGTCAGCCAACGTGGTTGTGTTGGTCACTCTGGCACGAACAGCACACCCAAGCTGATCCCACAGGTGTTCGGTGGGGTTAAGGTCAGGACTGCTGGAAGGCCATTCCATCTTCTCCACTCCCAAATTCTGGAAGTAGTCTCTGATAAACCCTGCTCCGTGGGGGTGAGTGTTGTCATCTTGGAGGATAGAGTTCTTGCTGACAGGGTGAGAAAATTGTATTCTTGGGTTGTCTTCTTCTTGGGACACCCACTTCACGGCCTGTGACATTCCCCATTATATGGAACTTGGCCTTCAGTTTGGAGATGGTACTAGGGTTCACCCCAAACAATGCCACAGCTTGGTTTGCAGAACACCAGCTTGAAGTTGCCCAACCGACGGGTCCTATCCAGATCAGTCAAACGTGGCATGCCGATTCTTGAGGCAGACAACTACTGACCACTGTAGCAGGGCCCATGCTTACAGGCCTGATTGGCAGCACCTGGGAGTACCAGAAGCTCAAAACAAGAGTCAATAGCAACAGCAAAATAAGCTGTTTGGCATTGGCAGAGAAAATTTGGCACATTTTTCATGGGCGCAACCCACATACTCAGCTCTGCTGCTCATCCCACAAATGCATGATCCTTACAAATGTGGCGTCATTTAAAAGGGTAAAAAACAGGCTTTCCAACTGTATAACTATATAACATTGTATGTGTAAATGTGTAACTATATAACATTTTTCATCATGTTTGTTTAGACAACTTACACAAAGATGAATAAAAGAATGTCTTTCTGCAGTCATTCCCAAGGTCTGGTCATGATTATCGTGTTAGGCTGGCTCTTTTAGGACTACCAGTCATTTTGGCTGGAGACAGAGAGGTCTAGTGGAAACTCTAATGTCAGCTGATAAGGTACTGTAATATTTCTGTAATTTATAGGGAAAATATGATTGTGCTTGCATCAAAACATATAAACTGAACGTACAATTTGTGTATTAAAATGCTGCAATAATGCGTACAGTCTTTGGGTAAATGACTTTACTGGTAAGGGTAACTTGCTTCATGCTAGTTAAGATAGTTTTGTTAGGTTTCTAAGGTTCAAGCTAAACTGAAGATTGAAAGGGAAAGAGACAACTTTTTGCTTTAGGGTGGAGTTATATATTTATTTGTACACAAACTGGAGACATAACAAGGGTTGTGTGACTTTGCTCAAGTATCATAGCAGAAAGCAGGTGACAGGACACTCAGTGGACGTGGGATAACTACCATTCTTTTGTTGAAACTATTATACTGTTGGATTGACTTTGAAAGTACAATTTGAGCTTAGGTAAGTAACATATTATTGCTTTAGAGAAATGTACTATAGGCATACAGAAAAAAATATGAACATATAATATTGTTACAATAATTGCACATTCCTCTGTGTGACCAAATTTATGGTTATGCAAGCTCTTTTTTAACATCTGTATTGACACCAGAGCCAAGACACTTCTAACAATGCATACAATTTAAACATGATTTATATAAACCATAAATATACTTAGGTTAGTAGTTAAATGTTTTTAGACATCTTTGTACTGAGTTTCAAACTAAAACGGCTGCAGGAACAACAGCCATTCTGCACAGAGCTTAATAGCTCAGCAAGTGTCTAATAAAGTTCTATTACAGAGGAAAATAACTTTAAAACTGAGCTCCATGTGTGTGACAGAGAAGTAGTTGATCACACAGATGTCTAACAGCTAAAAGCAGCCATTCGCACACACACAAACTGCACCAAACATCTGTCCCGCTGTACTGAAGTGGGGAAGGATGCTCATTGACAACATGATTGATGCTGCGGCTGTCATATTCTGACTCCCTCTCTCTCTCTCTCCCTCTCTTGTTCCCTGTTTGTTGCAGTGTCCTGAACAGAACCATCAGCAATAATGAACACCGGTCCAGATGCCCAGTAAATTTAACAACAGTTGGCCTGTCTATCCCTGAGTGCAGGCACGCAGCGTATGCAGCACGCATGAAATCGGAATAATGGAAAATTCACATGGAAGATGACAAAATTACCACAGATGTTTGACAAAGAATGACAGGACTTTTTTTTTCAGAGTATGCACATCTCCAGAAGATGAACTCACACCAAGCTGCAGAATTCTTACAATGTTTGTCCAGATGCATCTGGAATTTATTTTTAATCAGCAAGAAGACAGTTAAATCATTTAATAGGTTTACATGGTGTTACAAGAAGTTGAAAAATAATGAAGGTGGGCATTGACTGACTATTGCATGTGCAGACCTTGGTCAGTTCCACACTGGGTATTCCATGCATGCTTCACAGCTCCCATGATGGTGCTAAATCAAATGGTGTTACTCGTAAAAATGTGCAGTTAAACAGTTCTGCAGAGCATTATCTGATATTAATCTATTGAGATATGCATCCTCATAAATATAAAATAAAGGTTCTGTCAAACAATACCAAAATATGCTTCCCATTTTCCTACAAAACACATAAGAGAGTAGTGGTTTTGTAAAGTGAGTGGGTAATTTGACTCATGAAGCAAAAGTGTGTTTTCTAGAAAAACTTTGGAAATTAGGAGATGACTGTCAAATAATTTTAGCAGTGATACTCAACGGATGGCTCTTGAGTCACAAGTGGCTCTTTTCTGTCTTAATTTGAAATATTATTCCCCCAGAAAAATGTTAAAAAGGGAAACTTCTTACTAATTGTCAAACTAAATTGTCAACCTTTATTTTCTTTCCCCTTTTCTGCCACATTTAATCTACTTTTTTCGCTTTTAGCCCTTTTTTGCAACTTTTATCCTGTTTTTGCCTCTTTTATCCTGCTTTTTCATTTTGCAAACCCCTTTTTTTACAATTTTTGCCATTTATTTAAGCTGCCTTTTGCCATTAAATGGCACATTTACCCCCATTTCTGCCACTCTTTGCAGCTTTTTGCCCATTTCCCCATCTTTTTGCATCTTTTTGCCCATTTTAGTCATTCTTCAGTCTTTCTTTGCCATGTTTTTGCTGCTTTTAGACCATTTTTGCCACCTCTAACTAATTTTTTTTGTCACTTCTCACCCAGTTCTGCCACTTTGTCTTCCCATTTGTGTCCATTTTCACACAGTTTTCTTAAAGCTAAAGATGTGTTCAATCAACTCTGTGGAGTTTAGATATCCTTCATTTAAGCAGATAAAAATCTGTGTTTACATCCATTCCCCTAGAGTCGACAGTTGTGTCACACCCCGTAAGTGACGTAACCTTCCATAATGGGATGAGGAAAGTAGTCCTATTAAATAGCTGAACAGAGCTTTAATTGTAGCTTGACTTAACGGTGCATGTAAATGCAATTATAATAAAGAGTGTCTGTAGTTACGGGAATAAAAACAATGGGATGAAAAATAAAGAAGTCCTGGTCGTTGTCCTTGTAAGCAAAAAGCAGCATTGTTCTGTTTATTCTTTACTACCCTTAACCCTGCGTTTTGTATCGTTGACTGATCATTAACATCTAATTTACATATTCAAAACAAACACATTAAATTTCCCTGAATTCTCCATGAAAAACATGAAAATATTTGCTCATCCAAATTAAGTGTGACCAAAAGAACTTGATCTGCAGAATCACTGTTACAAAGGCATCGCTGAATGCTAATTAGCGGCATTCATCTGTTTTAAGAGGTCTGACAATCATCATGTTTTTCAAAGCACCACGAGGCTTTGAAACTCATCACGATGAACTTCTAAACAGGATAAATGGTTAGTGTCTGAATAGATGCATAAATCTTGGAGGCCTCTGTGGACGACATTATTACCATGGGAGGTCTGAAGATTAGTAATTACTCACTCAGGATCTCAGCAGACTCAACATCGCCACTGATCGTACCGCTGATTTTCTACGGCAGCTCCTGCTCCAGCTAAAACAACAAGCTAAAAATGTGAATAATTGTAATTATATCCAGTTAAGCATCTAAAGATTGATGAAATTATAGACTTGTAAACACCACATCAAGATTAAAAGAAGCATGTAACCAGTAGGGAGGCTTCAAAAAGACACAGCCACATGAAATAGATTTTTTTTTTCCTCCTGCAGGGACACAGTAAATCATTTCAGCGTTTCCAGGACTGACTGACATTAGCAGTATGCACGGTCACGGTAAATTGCTGACCTGCACTGGTAATACTGATGCCCTCAGGAAATGGCTAAAACCTGGAAAATTATTTAATGAAGCAGAAAAAGAGAGCAGCGTGAAAAATTACGACAACATATTGCAAACACAGGGCGACAAAAACGGACCGTGAGGAGGACGAGAGGAGAGAGAGAGAGAAAAAGGAAGTATAAGAGAAGAGCGTAGTCATGTGGGAAAAGCTTTGATTATAATTGGAAGGATAATTAGAGAATAATGATAAAAATAATGATAACATTTTGTTTGAGGCTAAAGCAATCAGCAGTTTGCTGAGAGAAGCTGACTTTATCTCTCCCTTTTTTTTGCATTCCAGTGATTTAATTCCAATGTTTCCACATGCATAATTGTTTCCCAGCTATCTGTGACACATATAGATAATTGTCAGGAGTGCTGGAAGTTGGCACCACAGGAGGTGCTAATCATTGCTGTAGCTCTTACTCACTTTTGACTCGTCATTTATTTAACAGATCTATGAAACGGCTTCTTATCAAATAGCACTGTAATAATGGCGATCTTAATACCACAGGGGGTGCTACAGCGTGCAACACTTCACATCACTCTCTGTTTCTTGACATTTCCAGTCGATGTGTGTGGACCTGAGACGGAGAGAAAGAAAGAGAGAGAGGAGGGAGGTTGAAAGGGTCAAGAGAGAAGAGAGCGACTGAGCTTTTTCATAAAATGCCACAGGAATATTGTGCATCTCTTATCTGCAGCGTACACACAAACCTCAGAGTGGAGCAGGGGGCTAATAGGTTGACTAGCTGACTGAGCATCTGAATGGATGAATGGCTGGCTGGCTGACTGACTGACTAGCATAGTGACTTTCCATCCATCCACTCGCCTCCCTCTCTCTCTTTCCCTGTCTTACTCTCGCTCGACCAGTCCCTCACTGTGTGTGTCTGTCTGCTTGTCAGGCCCATTAGCTCATTAGGAAGTGTGTGTGATTGGAATAAGAACTAAGCTAGCACAAATCTCTTGACTGTCACACACATAAATCTATTCTTTGTCTCTGCTTGCCCTTTCTAAGTCTTTCTGCTGCTCGTTCTTATTTTCACTTCCTCTTGCTGTCTGATATTTGCTCTCTTACTTATCGACTGTTTCCTCCTGTGTTTCTCTGATGCTTTCTCCCTGGCTTGCTTTGTCTTTCTTTGCTATACCATTGATTACAACCTGTGGAAACTTGACTTAGAATATCTTTAAAAAATCCGTAAGCAAGGCAGCCCATAAGGGGCAATGAAGGGGAGAGCTTTCGGGGGTCCAGACAAACAGGGGACCCAAGGAGGAAAATCATGGTCCATTGTTAAGATAAGGAGTGATAACCATATTTTATTTGCATTTACCTGAATAAGAACCACTCTTATTGAAGCAACAAATATTTTTAAAATGTATTTATGTGATTGAATATACCCCATCTTCAAAATATAAACCCTTTTTCAAAAGTGGTGAAAAGGTGTTAAAGGTCGCAAAAATTGATTTTAAGTGGCAAATATGAGCATAAGAAAAATAGTGAAATGTGGTTAAAATGGTATAAAAAGTGTTGATAGTAGCTAAAATGGGTTTACAGAGGAAACTATGGGAGGAAAGTGGCTCAACCCACGTACACAGACAGCCTGGGTTCAAATCCGGCCTGAGGCCCTTTACTGCATGTCTCTCCCCTGCTCTCGTCCATGTTTCCAACTCTTTCCACTGTCCTCCTCTACCAAATAAAGGTATGGAAATGTCCAAAATAATCTGAAAAAAAAGTTAAAATGGGGAAGAATTGGCATAAAAAGTGGAAGGGCTAAATAGTTGAAAAAGGGCTTATCAGAGTCAAGAAAGGATAGGAAGTGGAAAAAACAGGCCAAAAAAATTGTAAAAAGGGGTAACAAGTGGCAAAATTGATTTTAAGGGTAAAATGGGCAAAGTAAATGATGAAATGCAGATAAAATCTGCAAAAAATTGAATAATAAGCAGTGAAAGGGGCAATATAGTGGCAAAAAATGGGTTTACAGTGGCAACAACTGGCATAAAGTAGCAAAAATGGGTTAAAGGTGGCAAAAATGGGCAGAGAAAGTGGTGAAAATGGATTTTGATGTTGAAAAAGGGCATTTTAAATAGTGAAGTGTAGTTAAAATGGTATGAAAAGGGGTATATAGGTATACTTTACAGAGGCCATAGTAGGCAAGGAGTGCTAAAATTGAGTTAAATGTGGCAAAATGGGCAGAAAAAATGGCAAAAAAAATCCAATCAAACTCCCCTGAGAAAAATCATATCGAATTCCCAAATACATCTCCCAAATTTCCTCAAAAATGCCTGAAAATATCCAATATCCAAACAAATTTTCCTGAAAATATAAAAAGCAAATTACCCCCAAAATTTCTTATTAAACTCCCATAAATATCTAAATAAATTCCCTAAAATTTGCAAGTTAATGCTTTAAAATTCATTGTAAATTCTACCAAAATTTCACTAAATAATTGAAACCTCAATGGGCATTCCTGACAATTATCTCAAAAATCTAATAGCAGATTGTATTACTGTGTGGTAGGAAAGCCATAATGTATTGTTCTCATATGTGTTTGAGGGGAAGTCTTTTCTTGGGTTATTGCCACTGCCCAATTAAAGGATGCTGGGATATCTAGTGATGCAATCAGAGCTGGAGGCCCCACATATTCCCCTCATTATGTCAAAATCAACCATACAAAGACAACACTGGTGGAAAATAAACCTTGTGGAAGTGCTAGTCTTTGCAAATAATAGCTTTTTTGCAAAACAGAAAAATTATAAAATATAAAATGACAGAAGAACCATTACAATGCATTAAGAATGTAAAAACAAACAAACAAACAAACAAACAAACAAACAAACAAAGGTTTATACTACGGAATCAGTCTTGCAGATGAATCTGGAACTAGAGATACAAAGATTATAGAAAAAAATAAAAAATAAAAGGCAACAAATGACCAGCACGGGCAGCAGGAGTCTAGACAAACTGTACCACACGAGGGGTGGCTGGAGCGCTGAGATGCAGGGCTGGGTGGGGTGTGACTCCCAGCTGAGAAAAACCCTGAACTCTCTGGGCAAAACTGGTGAACTGGTCTTGGAGGATGAGCCTGACATATGCAGGAGTGCTTTTGCAGAGCTCACCAAAAATGTGGCTCACAGTTTCACAGTCGGGGAAAAAAAATAAGAATGACAAGCTGTCATCTCCACCGGTGGATGTGCAGCCAGAAACAACACACACAATCATGACAGTGCAAAGAGAGAAGGAAAGACTTGACAGATAGATAGATAGATAGATAGATAGATAGATAGATAGATAGATAGATAGATAGATAGATAGATAGATAGATGGATGGATGGATGGATGGATGGATGGACGGACGGACGGACGGACGGACGGACGGACGGACGGACGGACGGACAGACAGATAGATAGATATCAGTGTGTTCAGAACCACATTTGATAAATACTAAGATGAGTGGTTTGTAAACTATTTTAGCTCAAGGCTCACCTAAGATCAAGTCAAAATCTCAAGGTACATCACAGCCTCTTTAATATGTCTTAAAGTATCTTTAGTCAATGTGCACTACTAACATTACTAGAGCTGCCAGCATTAATGTATCATTAAGGATGTGATTAAGGCCCATGTTTAGTTTATTTCTGTCCCTTTCAGCACACTTAGGACACTGAGACAATGCAATGTCTCCCACTGTGTTTTAAAAGACGGGAACCACTGAACTTTAATGTCTCCTTTCACTCTGAAAAACTCACAAACAACTATGTGGACAAGTCAGAAGTCATCTGCACCTTTTGTTATCAGACATTTATCTCATTACTGTTCCCTTATTTCCTTTTCAATCCGCTGTTTTTATTGTGTTTCATTTACCTCAAAAGTCAGATGTCAGAGCTGTGACATCATAACTGAGTGAATGATATTGAAGTTAGGTGATAACTCAGGGTTACTGAAGTTGCTGTGAAGTCAGGTGGCATTCTGGGTGACATATCTGACTGGCACCTTTGATTTTCAATTGGATAAGTTCATAAGTTCATGTCAGAAACTTTTATCCAACCAAAGATCTGTATGTTCTTCAAATAAAAGCAGATCTGTCTCTACACAGGAAATCAATTACCCTCAGTTTAAGACGGATGAATATCCAAAATAAAACAAAAACAGTGTCAGATGTTAGGAGGATTTCAAAATGTGAAAGGAGAGATTACTAATTGTGATTCACTATAGAAATTCAGAGATTAATCATGATCAAAAATATGAATCATTTGACACTCTTAATAATAACTATGGCTGTCAAAAGATTAAAAATTTTAATTGTGATTATTTTAAGGATTTCTGTAGTTAAATTAAGATTATTCACACTCTTTACATTCCATTTTAAAAATTCTCCTATTTTTCATTTAAAACTGTTCTTAAAACTGTCATTTTAATTTCTTCAGCACTGTAACACCTTAAGGTAACTGACGTCCTGTTTAGATACAGACCAGCTTGTATAGGTAGGTGGAAGATTATCACATGAACTTAGCCATCATGTGTGATAACACATGGTGCAGATGACTTTTGACTTGTCCACTGAGCTGTCTGTGAGTTTTTCAAAGTGAAATGAGACATCAACCCTGTAAAGCCTGATAATTCAAATAAAAGCCAGACTTTTTTTTGGCAAATGAGATGTTTATTATACCTTCTACCAAAATCCCAAAGTAGAAAAGCTGTCAAAGAATTCCATTTATTCATTTTTAATTATTAAGATTTTTTAATCACATTTAATGCACCAGGCATTTCTGGTGCTTAATAATCCACTGTAAGGCTTATTATATACAAAAGTTTTTCAGGAAGTTATTGATAATGTTGACTGGGCAGAGGCCTCACTAAATTGTATGTCAAATATGATAAAACTGGCTTTAAAGGCTTTTAAGGGGCGTTGCGAGTCACTGAAAGGGGGTCGGCCAGATGCCTTCCAAAACACAACGAATAATTTAAAATGACTTCAAATTGTATATTTTACCCATCAAAAAAAAATATATATATATGCAGAAAATTTGTGAAATGTAAATTAAAAGCATGATCATTTGATGAGATTTATTCTGAAATTGAAGAAACGTTTCAAAAAACTGAAAATGTGAGTCTGTACTCAGCTGTTCTTGAGTGTGCACAACTGTATTCAACTATACTTTAACATGTATGTGGGGGTCCCTGGTCTCTGGTTCCTTTAGTTTTAAAGGATCACGGGCTGAAAAGTTTGAAAACTCCTGGTTTATAGGATTAAATGGGCTTGCGTTACATAGATACAGCTTTTATTTAGGTGACACCTGCCTACTCACTGACTCCAACTTGTGGTCATCCATAAGGTGAGTCATAACGGACCATTTGTTGACTTTATTCTGACAATTCAACTGTATATTGAGAAAAACGGTGAACAACCTGCAATGCTGGGGAAAGAAGTTTTGCTTTCATGATGATTTTATAACTCTCTGTCCCGTATAGGAGCACGGTTGCATTCACATCTCATTTGAACCAGAGTCCACTTGAATTGCACCAGAGACCACCTCTCTAAGTGGGTGTCGGCCCAGGTGTGGTTTGTTTGCACACTGACCATAACAAACCAGAATTTGAGTTCAAGTGTACCATCGGGATCCAGGACCCTAGTGTGAAAGCACCCTCAGACCAACAACAACCTTTACCTGTTAAAAACGGCAATCACAGCTTTTCAAAGCTGAATGGTACCTCATCAGTTAAAATTTAAGATGGCTGATATTATGTACATGAGATCATAATGGTTAGAAGGTTATTGTGAATTTGGGTTTATAGAGGCTTTAAATGCCACCATTATCCCTAATCAAACCTCTATTATCCAGATCATAAAAGAGGAGGAAAGGCCATGTTGAAACATTAAATATAGCAGCGCTTTAGGAAAAGGTAAAGATTACATTGCATGGGTCGTGCTTTGGACTGTGGGCGAAATTATCATGTAACTACTGAATTTTTTTCCCAGAGCTAAAAAAAGAGAAGAAAAAGCTGAGGCGAGTCATATTAGGATGTTGCTGGTACAAGTGGATGCAGCTGGCAAAATTTGGGGGCCCAGCATAATGCTAAGTAGGCATAAGTATCCGACTATACATCATGAACACCAGGCAACAGGCAACAATACAGTATGAATTTTTAAAAAGGCTGCAAATGACTACGAGCAGCTGCCAGTGAGCATCAGACTGAGAGCTGCACACCAGCTCCGCTTTCTTTCCCTTCATCCATTAAAAAGTTAGTTTCACTCATGCATGAAGGTTTTGTAAGAAGTTATTTTATTGATGGACTAATAGCCATAAATATTGTACCATAAGCAGTACGTAAGTGACAAGTGGAGCTGGACGCAGGCTGCGGTGTGGCCCTTTTAGCGCTGAACTGAAAAACTCAGGGCTGATGTCTCATACGCAAACCAAACAGGAACAGATGGAGTCCCTAAATTATTTTTTACTGTAGTGCTACTTGGACAGCTAGCCTCGTTGCTGTGATTCAAAGGTCACCGATTTTCAAAACACTGACCAAGCAGGAATGTTCGGTGAGTAATGCTAACATTGTGGCGCCCTTGTAGAAGGGTCAAACAGTGTTTTTGCATAATCTCACCAGGGAACACAGCAACAACTGTGAGAAGCGTTGCATGGGGAATAAACTCTAGCACTTTTGACATGTTGTACTGACTATTGTGCTTCTGTACTTGATCCAGATGAGACAGGCTTATGCTAAAATACAGATGTTCCATGGAAGTAGAGTAGATACAATCATAACTCTCTACCAGGCTGTTTCATCTCTTTCCTCCTCCTCTCCCCGTTCCTCCTCCTCCGTCTTCGTGACTTTGATTATGTCTCGCTTTTTCTCTCTTGCTCACTTTTCCTGTTTCCATCTCCCACCAGTATCTCCCACCTCTGTCTCCGTCTTCTGTTTACATCTCTCCTTCTCCGTCTGTCTCTCTCTCTCTCTCTCCTCCTCTCTCTCTTCCTCTCAGGCTATTGGTTCCTATGGTGACAGGTCTCCGGTGCGTTCTGTCTGTTGCTATGGTAACTGACCTACAGTGTGAATCCTGCTCTCTGATCTTTGTGTCCTGTCATTAATGCAAGTTTGTGTGTTTGTGAGTTTGTGTGTTCAACTTACAGGCTGCATACAAATCGGCAAATAAGTACATCATCCGTAATCAGAATCAAAGCTTCTCACACATGTTCTCTGCTTTTATTTAAGGCAGAAACCAACAGAAGATATGAACTAAAGAGCTGAAAACTTTTAACTGTAGCTGGAAAGTTGTTAACGACAGATGTATTAACAGGAAGAGAGTCAGATAGCCCTGATTAATTTAGCAGGAAGTCTCCTGGGATTAAAGATCTCCATAAAACCACTTCATGGTATCAAATGTGACTTTAAACATCAATACAGAAGATGTCAAATAAATCCTTGGTATATCTACACCATTGATTGATGATTATTTAAAGAATGACTGAAGTCAGGCTCCCTTGGGTTTGTTGTTCTTAGCTCTGTGTCCACACTGATGGGAATGAGCTTTATTCTCATCTGCTCTGATTAGCACTGAAAAGTCCCAAACTTTGTTGGAGTATTGTTAGGTGAAATATTCCTCCACTGTTGAAATCTATGTTGAAATGTAATTTTGACATCAAACGTCAAATTTACCCTTTAAAACCTACGGGATCGCTGGTGCTCCTATTTCCATATCTATTTTCAACCACAGGTAGAAATGTAACCAAATGAGCAATCGTTCTTTATGCATATTAAACCAGAGGAGCAACACTATCATATCACACATTTAATTTGTTCCAGAGTACTGTCCTTCTAGAAATATCCTTCCTTCTTTTGTACAAAGCGCACACATCAAAAACAACATAATATAATATAATCCGGGCTATAACTGTGTTTTTTTCGTGCAGGTTGCAAGTCGCACTTGTTATTGTTCAACATGGTCTTCTGCAAACACATTTATGTTCAAAAGTATCTGGCACACTTAGACATTTGATTCCACTACTGTAAATAGTTTATTTTTTATAAAGATGCTGTCTTTTTTGCAAATTGAACACAAATTCATTTTATTTTGGTTTTGCCACAGTTTATAAAGATAAGTGTAAGTGTATTTCAAAAATGAAGTTATGAACATACTCAAAATAGATTTTTGTGG
This sequence comes from Cheilinus undulatus, assembly GCF_018320785.1. NCBI lineage: Eukaryota > Metazoa > Chordata > Actinopteri > Labriformes > Labridae > Cheilinus > Cheilinus undulatus. The sequence goes on from NC_054865.1 coordinate 18,738,728, forward strand.
TTTGAAATGATCTTGTGCAACTTTTTATAATCACAATTTTGAGGGATACAGCTATGACACCTCTGTATTTAGGAAAATGTATAAATAAACAAATAACGCCTTGCATTTTTCTTGTGTTTTTCTCGCACTTTTGAGCAATTTCAGCCAATAATCTCATGTTGTAGTTTATTTAAGCATTTATCATGCAACATAATATGTTTGGCATGAAAATTTGGGTTCTAAGGATTGTATTGATGTAAAGCCGATTCAAATACTTCAAAAAATGGAACTACAGTATGTAAAAATGTAAAGATATGGTCTGGCGGACCTGGTCTATGGTGGGTCATAAAGGGTTAAAAGGAAAATTCAGTTTTTCTGATGACATCCAGTTGTGAGGATAATAAACTTCAATAATTTTTTAGCAATATGAACAACATTCTTTATAAACATTATTTTCATTTCACAACGATTAAAGCAGAATAAGACAGTTACATAAAGAAAACACAGCTGAATTCTCTTTATTTTAGATGTGGGAGGAAATCAGCACGTTTCAATTGCCGATGATCTGTGTGAAATGATGAAAAGGTGCCAGCTAGCAATCAGGGCTACAATGTACATGTTTGGCTAAGGGCAAGTATTTACTGGAATATTCTTACTGGTATTTCCTACAATAAACATTTGAACAAAAGTGTAAACTTAGCAGACCATCCAAGAATACCCAAACTCATGGCAGAAAAACTCTTATGTTGCACAAATACAGGTGCATCTCAATAAATAATATCAAAAAGTTGATTTATTTTAGTAATTAAATTCAAAAAGGTTAACTCATATATTCTATAGATTGATCACACACAGACTGATATATTAAGTGTTTATTTCTTTCAGTGTTAAGAACCATGGTTTACGGCTAATGAAAACCCTAAATTCAGTATCTCAGAAAATTTAAATATAGTGAAAAAGTTCAATATTGGAGACTCATGGTGTCACACTCCAATCAGCTAATTAACTCCAAACACCTGCAAAGGTCTGAGCCTTTAAATAGTCTCTCAGTCTGGATCAGTAGGCTACACAATCATGGGGAAGACTGCAGACTTGACAGATGTGCGGAAGACAGACATTGACACCCTCCACAAGGAGGGTAAGCCACAAAAGGTCATTGCTAAAGAAGCTGGTTGTTCACAGAGTGCTGTATCCAAGTTTATGAAGGAAAGTTGAATGGAAGGGTAAAAAATGTGGGGAATAAAAATGTTTGTGAATCGAATCCCAATGAAGAATTTGGGGAGCTTCATAAGGAGTGGACTGCAGCTGGAGTCTTCAAGAGCCACTACTCACAGACGAATCCTAGACATGGGCTACAAATGTGGCATTCCTCCTGTCAAGCCACTCCTGAACCAGAGACAACATCAGAGACGTCCTACCTGGGCTGTGGAGAAAAAGAACTGGACTGTTGCTCAGTGGTCCAAAGCCCTCTTTTCAGATAAAAGTACATTTTGCATGTCATTTGGAAATCAAGGTCCCAGAGTCTGGAGGAAGAGTGGAGAGGCACAGAATCCACGTTGCTTGAAGTCCAGTGTGAAGTTTCCACAGTCAGTGATGATCTGGGCTGCCATGGCATCTGCTGGTGTTGGTCCACTATGTTTTCTGAAGCCCACAGTCAACGTAGCCATCTACCAGGACATTTTAGAGCTCTTCATGCTTCCTTCTGTTGACAAGCTTTATGGAGATGCTAATTTCATTTTCCAGGTACCAACACCTGGTTTAAGGACCATGGTACCCCTGTAAACTGGCCTGACCTGAACCACATAGAGAATCTATGGGGACACCAGACCCAGCAACGCAGATGAGCTGAAGACCACTATCAGAGCAACCTGGGCTTCATAACATCTCAGCAGTGCCACAGACTGATCGCCTCCATGCTACGCTGCAGTGCTACAGCAATTCATCCAAAATGAGCCCTGAACAAATACTGAGTGCTGGACATGTTCAAACTTTTCAGTTGTCCAACATTTCTGTGTTAAAAATCCTTTTTATTGGTTTGTGTAATATTCTAATTTTCTGAGATACTGAAGTTTGTGTTTTCATTAGCTGTAAGCCATACCTATTAAACTTAAAAGAAATAAACACTTGAAATATATCAGTCTGTGTGTAATGAATCTAGCCCCCTGTTCCCTGATGTATTAAAAATGGGGGGTAGTGAGTCCTGATGTCAGCTACGAAGGGCTTAAAATAAAAGTTGTGTTTTGAAAGGGATAAAATAACTGTGCCTTTTTAAAAATCTTACTAAAATGATATCAAGACTGTGATATTAAAGAAAAAGTTTATATTTAGCAACAGTAACATAATATCTGCAAAAAATTGTCGACTTATCCCACTTGCTGCTATAAAACATGAAAGTTGAAATTCCCTCTATTTTGAAAAGACAGTGCATGTGCTGTGTTGGCCACACCCCCACAAATCTGGTTTTAAAAGAGAGCCCAGGATGTCTTCTTAAAGGGACAGCAGGATTCAGATAAATTCTATAAATTATGCTTGACTTACAGGTCTCAGACTCATGTCCACCACAGAGGACAAAAATGAATTGCCAGGTCTTAAGAGGATATGGCACTTCTGTTAATGATATAATGTTGCTTCGCTTTTCTGCCTAACACAAAAGGACTGATGTGGGAATTGATAAGGAATTCATAATGTCAAGAAGTATCTATAACAGTAGAAAATCGATTAAAATTAATATTCTCCGCTGCTGCAGGAAAAGCAAACACATGCCTTTTTCATTGCATTCCTAATGACACTAAATTTTCCTTAAGAGATCAATAAATCTATCAGTCAGTCTTTATTTAAACAGTGCCTATTCATGACAAATGTTACCTCAAAGCACCTTGAAAAAACAGTAAATCTGGACTGTAATTTTTATTATGTGTCTAATTTTAGCCTTTTAGAAGAGTTTGTCCTTGAATGACAGGAGTGATGACAGAGATTTTTCAGTCAAAGGATATTCAGTTGTTCCGTTGATCACGGAGCCATCAGAAAGTGGAACAAGTGGCATCATTTTACTTTGCTTTGGCTACAAGGAAGCTACCTGAAGATAAGCATTAGAGCCAAGCTAATATCAAATTCTACAATATGTTTAATACTTCAAGCCAAGACAGCAGCCAGCTTTTACTATTGAGTCAACCCTTTCCCAGTTTGAGTAACCATTTAGTTGAGCAGTTCCTTTCAGTGGCGGCCATGTATTATTTATTTTTTGTGAATGTTACTTTTCAGCCAAACTATTTAAACTGAGCTGAGACCTAAAGTCTCAAGTTTGATGTAGTGCTGACATGTTAACTACAAAGTGAAACCACAAAATCATCAACAGTACTGACTAAAAACGCATTGTTGTTTTTCTTCCTCCTTGTCACTGATGTCAACTTGTCAGATTTAGCAGAAAGCAATTAGTGGCTTGTGCATTGATATCTGAATTTATTTTCCCCGTAAAGTTTCTTCATGAGTCTAACAAAGGACTCAAGAGAGGATTTGTTGAGAATGAGGATGGATCAGATATACAACTATGGACACAAGGCCTGACAGAGTTGAAGTTCCTGAGGTACTTTTAGAAACCGTTCTGATGACTGTGATGGACTGCTGTTCCTTATATTGACTGGAATCTGGTGGTTTTGTTTCTCAGATTTAACATTGCTTTCTGTTGCATCACTAAGAAATGTTGTATTCCTTGTTTGTTGTATAACTATGGACTGACTCAGCATGTTAAGGAGCCCACACACCATAAGGGGCACAGTCTGGGCCTAATAATCCCCCTGGATCCCATCACTTCAAAGGCTGATATTACTGACGTTGATCTTTCTAAAAATTACCCGTATTCTTCAGATGATTTACTAGGAGCAAACGGAATAATGAATCAGAGTTAATCACCAAAAAGTGTATCATTGAAAGCATAAGTGTATTATTTATTCAAAGTGTCCTTCCTGCATCACTAGAGTCAATACTCTTAAAAAACAGCAAATCTTAAAGATCTCATTACTCACTTTCAAAAAAGAGCCCCATGGGGAAATATCAAAGAATGAAAAGGAGTGCGGAATAGCTAAATAGAAATGGTGAGATAAAAATAATTAAGTTCAAACTGTCAACAGACATGTTTTATTTCAGATTTGAAAAGAAGAATAAAGACATTTGTGCTACTAACAGAATGACAAACTAACCCAGGAAATTTAAGTTTAACTAGATATTGAATTTGAGTTCTCTTTCATTAAAATTTATCTTAACTGATGATATTGTTTATTCAATATATGCAGTGATACTGTATATAGAGATTTAGTTTTGATCCCTTTTGAAGGACCCAGCTTGTGTTTATCATTCACTATATACTCCTACACTCCAACTCCAACACCTGGCACTAGATTTGGTGATGTGAGGCTTGCACGTTGCTGCTCGGCCATGGAAACGTATTCCATGAAGCTCTAGCCACACAGTTTTTGTGCTTACATAAATTTTTTGTGCGTACATTAATTCCAGTGGAAGTTTTGAACTCTTTAGCTATGGAATCAGCAGAGCGTTGGCAACTGTTACACACCATGTGTCTTAGCAGTCATCGACCCAGCTCTGTGATTTTACATGGTCTTCTATGTCGGGGTGAGTTGCTTTGTTTCCTAAATGCTTCCACTTTCAATTATTATCACTTGCAATTGACTGTGGAGTATCCAACAGGGCTGAAATTTCTTGAACTGTCTTACTGCAAAGGTGGCATCCATCACAGTACCACACTTTAAGTCACCAAGTTCTTCAGAATGACCCATTTTGTATCACAAATGTTTGCAAATAGAGACTGCATGCTTGCTTTTATACACCTAAAGCAATGGGTCTGATTGAAATCCTAAATTATATGATTAACAGGTGTGGCCAAATAGTTTTGTCCATATGTCTACAAGCATTATACAGAACTTACATATGGAGTTTCCCAAGGCTCAGTTTTTGGTCTAATGTTTGATATTTACATTTCCATATAAGTTTGAATCCTGAAAAACAAATAAAAATCATATCTAACAGTATTTAGCTGATGACACACTGATTTACTAACAACATTCCCCAATTAAAATAAACTGAAGTGAAACTCTCAAGACTCAAGAGTTAACATTTAACCTCAGCGTCGTTAACCTCAGACAGTAGTTTCAGTGGCCTACTATCATGATTTTAATTTTACTATCATACTTTGAAAGGAAATGTAAGAGCATATTTTCATTTTGACTTTTATATGACTTTTAAACTATCGTTGTCCAGTTCCAACTTTCTGACTTGCCTATTTTTTTCATATGTTCTCAAGGATTCACTCTTCTTTTGCATACAAATACAATACCCTCCTCATTAATTTTAAGTACATTCAACGCCTAATTCTACACACCCTTCCAAAAGTATAAGTGCGGACGCACTTCTTCTCAGCGCTCAAGGTTGGCAGTGATGCAACACCCCTGGAGGAATTTGGAATTCAGTGCCTTGATCAAGGGCACTTTAGGATTGTTTTGTGAGCAGCCACCTTTCACTGAATCGTCCTCTCACAAACTTTTCTTCAGAAGGGATGGAGCTGAGGGCTGGCAGTGAGAGCAGGGTCACCAGACTAGTTAATGATTCAGTGCCTTGTTCAAGGGCACCCTAACAGGCAGCTGCCAGCGTAAGCTATCACACTAAGAGCAGTTCTTCTTTAACTACTGTATCTTAAGGATTGCTCATTGTGTCTTTGGAGTGTGTAATCCTCAATTAAAGCAAAAGGTGGTGGAGTAAAGCTCCTCAGGTCAGAGATCATCCAATGGCTTTAAAAGCAGAGGTAGTGTTAAAATATCAGGGGATTAAAATGAAACCATTTAATGATTTTTATAATTCAATACCAGTTACATTAGCTGAAGTGTGTGTGTGTGTGTGTGTGTGTGTGTGTCGGGGGGGGGGGGGGGGGGGGTGTCAGAAAATTTAAGTTGTGAGTCACTGAGTGTCACTATAAGACATTGTCCACTAAAGCAGTATTTTTTGTAATGGCAGCAACCAACAACCTCAGAATCAGAGCACTTCTCGCCACCTCTTACTGTTACTGGACTACAAAAGTTGGTACTTCTGCTTCCCTTGGTAGGGACAGTTAAGCTGTCTTACATTGCTGTACATGGTTGATATTTGCTCTTAGTTTCCTGTCATTGAATAAGCAACAGCACAACAATTACTGAAAAAACTCCCTATTTCCCTTTACTTTTAATCACCAGCTTAAGAAATGAAAAAGAAGAAATGAAAGAAAATCCCTGAAGCATCTGCACTGTTTCTGTCTCCGTCCTACCTGTTGCCATGTTGGCAGGTAGCTGAACCAGCAGAAGGTGAACACAGCTGTGTCAGTGTGCATGCAATTCTAGCTTATTTAACTAGTGAGAAGGCAGGGAGGAAGACCTTACATGGTTGGATTATCCCTATTACAGACAAAAGAGACAACACTGATTATCTTAGCAAACTTTAGGTTCAAAAGCGTGTTGTTGGAGTTTTGCATTGAATCGGTTTTGCTGCACAGCTCTCTCAGTGAGACATGCAGTATTACGCACAGCCTGTGAGTGAATATTATTGCACACCTCTGCTCAGTTCAATGTTTAATTGTGAGCATAGTGCAAAGGATATCTTGTATGTTTTTCTGCTGTCAGGCTGAAGAGTTATAGATGATGGGTCATAACCTAGGCTGTATGGTGATGTCAACACATTCAAAGGTAGAGAAACAGTCTGCTATGAGTTGTTTTAAAGGTGACATGTGGAACGAGTTGTTAAAGGGTTTTAATTAGTAATGCAAAAGTACTCTGACAAATTACCTTTCTCAGCCATACAGTAAAGTACTGAGCTACTTTCAATGTAACACTACCCTACACAGCTCATTAAACTGATTACTGAATCGTCATTGATCAGCTAGTGTTTTAGGGTCACAATGTGTCTTAACAACGTAAGTTCTTTAAGGCTTTTTGGTCTTAACTTTGGCACCCCTGTGGACAAAGAAGTACCTTCAGGTGCTGAGAAAAAATGTCCGGTGTTTAGCCCAGACTTAAAAGAGTCTGCAGACATGCTCCTCCATTGCTTTTTTTTAATTTTTATTTATTTATTTTTTTGCCTAGCAAGCAGTTATACAAACTGTTTCCAGGCATTTTAAATACAAATATAGATTTATAATGCTACCAACTCAAACCAATCATTTTGCCAAAAAGAACAGCCTTTGGAGCAAAATTATAAGGCCATTATTATAAGGCCAGGTTTGTTTTAGATTTGTGGTTTATTTTGTTGTTGTATAACAAAGGAAGAGGAGTTAAGAACAAAAGTTTAAAACTGGTACTTAACGATTTAAGGAACATAAAAGCAAAATGTGTGTTACCATTATTTTTTATTCTATTTTTCAATGCAGAATAAGTCCATATTTATTACAATGTTAAGTCATTTTTTTTTACTCTAAAGTTTGTGTATAAGGGGTAAAAGCTCTAAAAAATGTTTTGACTTCAGTTTGGCTACAAGAATGGGAATGTTATGCTGTGATCAGCATGGTAAAGTTGTTTATCATCATCTACTTCTTTGCATGTATCTACAGATACATTTCAAACAATTACAATAGGGTGAAAAAAGGATATTTTTCCCCATAATCTAATTCTGTTAGTAAAACATCCATGCTTGAAGATTAATTGCACACAAAGTAAAATACTTCAAAGGTTTTTTTATTTAATTTTGATGATTATGGTTTACAGTTCTACCATCTAAAAATACTGGAATATTACATACACACAAGTCCAAAAAAAGGGTTTATAATATAGAATTCCTGATCTTCAGGAAAAATATGCTCATTTATGCACTTGGTACTTGGTTGGAGCTCCTTTTGCACAAATGACTGCATATATTGGACATGGCCATCAATATTGATATCTGTCTTTCAGAACCAATTAAAAACTCCCTACAGGAGCAAAACACCTGAACATGTTTTATTTATTACTATTTTAAAACCCAGCAGTCTGCATGTACTGTTAAAAGCTTTTAATGTGACATGATTTTAGTTATGCTTATTTGTGGAGAAATTTCATATGTTAAGCTGTAACTGTCATAATCAAGGAGCATCACTGAGTGGTGTTAAAGTGTGCTGGACCCTATTTTTGAGAGTGCTAATGATTAACTGTCATGTGCACTCTCTGTTCCCTGTGATTTAGTCTTCACTGACTCAGCAGCTAATTGGTTAACAAGCCACTGAAGGTTGTGGAGGCGGGGTTAATGTCTGATATGCTAATTATCACCATGGAAACACAGTCACAGCAGGAAGCAAGAAGGCAGTGACTAATGGCCCACTCATCTGATATTCCATTCAATCTCTCCTTCTCTCTGCTTTTTCTTTCTCTCCACCGTCTCTCTCTGAATCCGGCTCATCCCTCTGTTTTCACTCTTCCTGTTCTTTCTGCCCTCTCCTGTACTCATTGCCTTTTTTTCTGTCTTTCTTTTCCTCTCTTGTTTCATATGTGAGACTTATACTTTTCCAATCCGTGCAGCTTTGCATAAAAAAAGCCATGAACTGATAATGAAATATGAAGGAATGGTGAGGCAAAAGCAGAGCTGAAGCGGGCAGCGTATAACAAAGACACGTGCAACAATAAATAATGTATAAATTCAATCTCTAATCCCTCTTTCTCTCTTCCTCTGTTACTTAGCCGTATGAGTCATGAGCTCAGACACTTTTTCGTGTCTCTGTCAACACAAAGTGACAGGAGACTCACAGAGGCTCCTTTAAAGTATTAATAAAAAAATCACAGTTTCTCTCCATGCTGCTGCATCGGGCTCCAACTTTCCCTCACTGTCGATGTGATTCATAGCTTTTTCTGACAACTCTGTCAGCGAGCGCAGATAAGAGACCACTTGTTAATTACCACTCTGTTAAACATGGAGACAGGAGACACGCCCCCTTGCATATCCAGAAGATTTAGAGAAAAATCGACAAGACAGACGGTGTTTGATGTTGATGGCACACAATGCTCGGGGAAATCTTAATGAGCAGTGTAGATAACTTAGTTATTAACCAGCAATCCGCCACGACAGATGAGGCTAATTGGGAAAATCACACCAGCAGGGAACCCACGCTCTCTCTTTTTTATTCTCTTCCATGTGTTTTAAGATTGACTATTAACGTGGCTTGTTGTCTTCTTTCATGGGTCTGTTGCAATCTGTGGGCTCTCCTGACTGTCAACAGGCTGAGGAGCTATCATCAATTCTTCCAACCCTTGTGATATATTCATAATGTGATGGACGTGTTTGGCTGCCATCCATTCTTGTCTCCAGCTTACACTACGAGCATCCCTAGGAGGAGAGTAACATGAGTAAATCAGTGCAGGGACACAATTTACAATACCTCAGTGTAATCTGTCTTCTGCCCTTTAATATTAAAGGATGATGATATCCAAAATGATGGAGGAAAATATTGAACAAATACACTGAAGACTTTGTGATAAAGCAACAGCAAAAAAACTATAGTAGGAGAAACTTTAAGCATGCATCAGTGTTCTGCTATATTGCATTTTAGAGGGTTCTGATAAGCCATGACTTTGTCAAAGCAAAGCTAATTAGCTAATTAGCACCCAATCTAGGGTCGGCGAAGACCCTATTGTATCCATATGCGTAATTTTTCTGTCAGTAGAATCCCTAATTTGAGGGCTTTAACATTCTCAAAACTCACCAAACTTTACAGAAAATTGTCCCCCAGTAGAAATTTTTGTATTTTGGTGGAATCGCACTAGTCCCCAAACATGAAATAGGGGACTGGATAAGAGCTGTGTGCATAAAAATAACTTCACATGTGTATCATAATGAGACAAAAAAAAGTCTTGTGGGGCCATCCTCTAAAAAATATGGGAAGCGTACCACAAACCACTGAAGGTTAAATTTTGGTGTATTTGTGTTTGTTTTATTAATATTCTAATGAACTAGTCTGAGGGATTTCATCTGATTGACTCAAGGACTTTTTTGCTCATACTAGACAACCTGGAGATCTAAAGTTGTGACTGTGAGCTGCATGATCATAGAAGTAGTATATTTTTTTTCCACACAAAATATCTCTCTGTTAAAAGTATTTTTCTCATGATTTAAGGCCAAGATTGTGTCCGCTGATGATTGTGGTGGAAAATTGATGCAAAAATCTTTAATTTCAATCAAGAAAACAAAAAAAGTATGCAGAGTCAAGCTGTCCCTCTCCAATTGTCCTATGTGCCAAATTACAGAAATAGTAGTGTTTTTCTTGTCTGATAAGCTGCTAGGTTGAAGGTTTTATTTAAACTTCAAGAAAGAAAGCAAAACAACATCATGCAATACTTTGCCCTCTAAAATTATCTGAATTTAATAATCCTCTGGGGGCCAGATGGGGAGCCATGGGGGCCCTGATGTAGCCCCTGGGCCTTCAGTTTCTGAAGACTGCTTTAGGGGATTTTTCTCTGCTTTTAAACGCAGTGGCAGGTCATTTTGACCCCAGGACAACAGGAGGGTCAAAATGGCCAGCCTTAGTCCTGTATACAGGTGCAACCAATGACATGCTGACACATGCTGTCTTGACCACAGGTGCAGATTCCACCATCATACACTGCATCTCAAAATGACACCTTTAAAAAACTTGCTCCGCTTATTGTGTATTGCAAGTGGCAATTTTCTTGCACAAAAGCATACTGGGGTTGATAGCAACACTGGCCAGACTAATGGAATCACTTTTGAAGAGTTTTTCTCTCTCATGAGGTCATAATCATTTATTCGAAGTAAGCAGTGGTATAAATATGTCCGTACTTCCCTAAGCAGGCCTGATTTTGTATGATCTCATGGCTAGCATGGTCAGGCCTGGTTAGTGCTTGGATGGGAGATGGCTTGGAAATACCAGGTGCTGTAAGCTCTTGCTGCTTTGGTCCCTGGTTTGAATCCCATAAGGATGAGGCCTTTCTGTTTGGAGTTTGCTTGTTATCTCTAGGTACTCCAGCTTTTTCTAAATTGCCCCTAGGTGTGGTTGTGAGTGTGCCTGGCTGCCCTCACTATATCAGACCCTGACTCTCGCCAGATGACAGTTGTGGATGCATGGGACAGAGCTCCAGCAGGACAACCATCACTTTAGCCCCCCACAGATCTGGGCCTATGAAAGAGATCAGAAGCCTCTCCTCAGTGAAAAACATATGAAAGCATGTTTGGAGTTTGCAAAAAACTCCAAATGAAAGCTAAGTGGGCCTCTCCTTCTATTGCTCAACAGCAATGTTGTTACCATTTAAACATCACCACATAACTATTACTACTATGGATATCAGGGAGAAGACAATGTTTGAATGAGTGCAGTTGCTGTTTCCTGGCTTTAAAATGTGTCAAGTTGCTCTTAAAAATTTTAAATACAAACCATGGTCCCACTTAAGAAAGCCCATCATCAAACCCCAATATTTGGTCTGACTGTAACTGAGTTTCTACTGTAGCCACTTCATTTTCTCTTCAGTCGTACAGCTCTTTTTATCAGGATTTGTGTAAAACATTTCTCTGGCATCCAGTCACAGCCATCCCCAGCTTTTAAACCAGGCTTTTTGCTTTTCATCTGCTGATAACCTCTATGATTACTATGTCAGCTCCATCTACAACCCAAACTTTCACTGAAACATCACTTTTTTATTCCTCTAACATTTAATGTTTGTGTATGTTTATTTAAAGGAGAATAATTTTCCCTGTAGAGTTTTTCTTCCTGCTCATTTTCCTCAGAACTTTCCCCAAAGAGCTGATCCTTTTCCAACAAACTTAATTGTATCATTCTATGCAGGAAATAGTAAACTCCTCCAGGCGTCTCTGACTGAACTTCTCCGATATGAAGCAGAACTTAAAAGCTCTGTTGATTCCTCTGTGTTGTCGTGCGTTTTGAGCTGCAGACAGATGGTCCCCTTCAGCTCTGTTGTGGAGCAGATGTCGAGAGCAGCAGCAGTCAGAGAGACAATGTGACCTACCTTTTGATCCACAGATGCCCTGTGCTGCACTGCACTGACCTGTCACAAGTGCCTGTTTGGAATTAACCCCTCATCGAGTCGGGAGAAAGTATCAGGCATATTGAGTGTCAGAGCTGCATACTGACAGCTTAACAAGTCATCAAAAGGAAGTCAACCAAGCCATCAAAGTTTCATACTCAACTTGAATGAATTAACCCAATTTCCAGGGCTAAAACTGCCATCGCAACAACAAAAATGAGGTCAAAGTAGTTCAGTCTATGAGGGTATGTTTTGCTGGTGAATCCTTAGCGGCTCCTTTTACTTTCCTCAGAGGAGCTTCATGTCACCTGCCAGGTTTCAAGTCAGCCACTATGAGAAGAGGTTTTAAAGGATAGACATTTGCAGATAATGAACTACATACTGTGTACACCCTGAAAAATAGGCGACAGCACTGCATGGACATTACAGTGTAGGTCTTTGAGTACATATATCGCAGCATGAGCAATCTTCAGGGCACAAACCCGTCTTTATGGTAGTATCTTTCAATATCAATATTTAGGACATTTTTACTAACCTTCACTAAGATTTTAAGTAAATATATATTCAACATGAGCCCTGGGCTGTGTATTTATACATGTTTCTATTGAAGATACACGTCCCCCCTGCTGAGCCCAAAAGTGAATTTTAAATCCTCAATAACAAACCAGTTTGAGTAAGAAGGAGAGAGAAAACAAACTTCTCCATCCCATGAGAGACAGTTTGTCTTGTGCATGATGTGCTATGCTTCATAGCAAATAATAACAACAGAAAGAGACGCAGATAGTTTGTTGTTACAAAAACATATACGAGACAACTTACCACCCCTGTCCTCTATCATTACTCTATTATTCTGTCATTGTATTGACTGCTGCCGGACAACCAGAGCAGTTGGCAGCAAAAAAGATGCACTCTTAAGTTATATATTGGACTTGTAGTGTTCAATTAGGTTGACAACATATGTTGAAACCTATGAAAACAAAGAAGATGGATGGTCCAGGCCACCTTTGAGAGAAATAACGGGAAATTTCCATCCAGAAAAACCCAAAAAAGGTGGTAAAGAAGACCTCGGTCTCAACTACAACTCCTAACTAGCTTAAAAGCTAACAACAACTGCCAGTAACTGCCACGGAACACTGCCTGATTAACAGGAGACTACTGAATGCTACCTATTAAGGTAGCATGGGGCGGTGCGTATGAACGCAGCAGCCTGGCACTCCATCACTAGCAGCAATACAAACCCCTGCACTCATACCAGAACTGACAGCATGTAACAGAGTTTGCATCTCTCCCAACAGAGACTATCCGAAGAACGGGGCGCTCGGAGACTGAAAGAAGGAGGACATGGAGCAGCACGACATCTATAGCCAGGTGGGGAGGAGGCAGAGACTACATTTGTGAGAAGGCGGAAGCGAGGCAAACAAGCCGGGCTGCAGGCTAGACTAAGAGTGACCCCACATAAAACCTGCCCTATCAAGCATATTTTTCCCGGGTACCCACTCCCTTGCCAGAAGGATGGACGACGTGAGGCTGCGGATTTCTAACCACCGCTTGGACGACTGTGTTTGTTGCTACAGAGGAGACTGCCAAATGAAATTTCGTGACTGCTGCATGGTGCTGCAGCACTGGGAATTTGGTTTTCTTTACCAAAAAAAAACCCACATTTCTACAAAGTTATGCCAATTAAACAAAGATATATAATTTTAAAATACTTGATTTCACAAATATTAACCCCTTTTACAGTGACTGAGCTAATTCAACATGATCCAGTCAATTTATGCCAGTAGTCTCACAGTCAGTGAAATGGGCATCACCTGAGTGCAGTGAATGTGTCTCAAGTGGTTGTGGTATAAAGACACCTGTGTCTGGAAGGTCCAGTCACTGTTTATATGTATTCCTGACTACCATTACAACATGAAGACAAAAGAACACTCCAAGCAACTCAGAAAAAAAGGTTATTGAAAAGTATAACTCAAGGGATGGACACAAAAAAATTCCAAGACACTGAACATCTCTCATAGTTCAGTTACGTTCATCTTTAAGACATGGATGGAATGTTGCACATGCATACATCTGCCTAGACCAGGCTGTCCTCACAAACTGAGTGACCGTGCAAGAAGGAGACTAGTGAGAGAGGCCACCAAGACACCTATGACTACTCTGAAGGAGTTACAAGCTTCAGCAACTGAGAGACTCTGCATACAACAATTGTAGCCTGGGTTCTTCACCAGTCAAACCTTTGTGGGAGAGTGATAAAGAGAAAGCCACTGTTGGAGAAAATTCATATAAAATTTCAGCTCATCAAAAGACATGAGAGAATCCATGGTCAAGTAGAAGAAAGGTCTTTGGGTTGATAAGACCAACATTTTTTTTTTCTTTTTTCTTTTTTTTTTTTTTTGGACATCAGACAAGATGTTATGTTTGGCTGACACTAAAAATTTCACATCATCACAAAGCACCATCCCCTCTGTGAAGCACGGTGATGGCAGCATTATGCTTTGGGGATGCTTCTCAGCAGCCGGCCTTGGAAGGCTTGTAAAGGTAGAGGATAAAATGAATGTGGCAAAATATAAGAAAATCCTGGAGGACAATCATAGTCAGTCTACAAGAGAGCTACAGATTTATTTCCCAGCAGGACAATGGCCCAAAGCATACAGGGAAAGCTACACAGAAATGCTTTAAAGACAAAAAGGTAAATGTTCTGGTGTGGCAGAGTCAAAGCCCAGACCTCAGTCTAATAGAGAATTTGTGGCCGGACTTGAAACAGGTTGTTCACACTGGATCCCTGTGCAAACTGAAAGAGCTTGAGCAGTTTTGGAAAACAGCAGTGTCTAGATGTGCAAGCCTGATTGTGACCTATCCACACAGACTCAGTGCTGTGATTGCAGTCAAAGGTGCATCTACTAAATACCGACTTGAAGGGGGGTGAATTTTTACATAGTCACTTAATTTACCTTACATATCTTTATCTAATTGGCTTTACTTTGTAGAAATCTGTTTTCTCTATAACATTAAATAGGTTTTGTTGTTATATTTTTGTCAAAAAAGCCAAATTATATTGACCATGATTGATTTGTAAAATCAATGGGTAAAACATCCAAGGGGGTGAACACTTTTTTATAGGCATTGTATAACTCTGCTTGTCTCCTCTTCAGTTAGTGCATCTTTGAAGAACAACTGTGTTTCATTTAAAAAAAAAAGGAGGCAACCAAGACATCAACTCCTCTGTAGTGTTAGACAGGATGCCTTTCTTGCTCACCAGGGGGATGTTCCATGAGTTTGTGACATCAAGTGAAAGTTATGAGTAAGTTGCACTAGTATATAAGGCACAGTCTTTGTCTGGGGTCACTCAGAGGGAAAAATTGGGTTAGATTGTCCTTTGGTGTTATGACTTCCATTGTGTTCAACTCCACAATGTGCAGCTGTGCAGCTGTCACAGCCCACAAATAATTTGCAGAGTCGAGCTGTCCCTTTCCAATTGTCCTCTGTTGTCTTTCATACACAAGTCTTTTTCAATCAGAGAACATCTCCACAAGTTCTGTTTACTTTTCAGTGTCCTACCGTTTTCTTTAAATGCAGGATTATGATCTAGCAAGGGAGAGAAGCTGTCATAAAGTGGTGCTGCCAGCTTAGTCAGCGTCCTTATGTAGTATGTGATGATGGCAGCTGTACTTGGAGTAATGACGGTACAAGTCTCAGCATCTATAATGGAGTATTGGTCATACCAGTGTAAAGACAAAAGGCATCTTACACATCTAGAAAATAAAACAAACGTTGGGGTAATTGCATAGACTGAGCTGTTGCATGCAAGCATTTAATGATCTTTAGTGCCCCCTAGAGATCCAGAGGAACCAGGGTATACAGATAGATTCAATCACACAAACACTAATCTTTATATCTAAATCACTATTCAGTTAAATTGACAGATACTCTGGATCTTTACACCATCACCACCACATGTTCCCCCCCAAGAGGCTCCTTCATCAAGCAACACAAAGCACAGGTTTCCAATAACCTTATTTATGTGTCCCATCTCTATTACTACATGTACTGCTTAACACCTCCTGAGAAATGAGCTTTATGAACCCTGAGGGAGCAGTTGATCCGGATTTAAAAGTACATTATTTACATAATTCAAGCACTGGAAGAGTTCACATAAATGTGCATGTCTGAGATTCTTTCACACATTTTTTCAGCGATTTAGTTACAATTATGACCTTGACCGGGTAACAATTTGAAACTAGACAAAAAGGTCAGCCTGAGTGCTAGGCTAAATTAGCCGTGGAAATGTTTTATTCCAGTTCCATTGAACCTATTACAGCTTGATAAACAACATGCACAGACAGCGCTGCAGAGGCAAAAATACCACTGAGAAGAATTCAACCCATCCCTTGTGCATCAGAAAATCTGCAGCAGGCTTTGACATTTGCGTGGATGACGTGGTCATCATCATGCAGCATGCGATATTGACTGTGGTCCTCCATCACTCAGTCTGTGTTTGGGAATCATAGTGGAGCTGTGGTGCAGGGAACCATCAGAATTTCTATCGCTCTGCCATCTGCCACAGCGAGAAAGATGGAAATCTCCAGCTTCATGTCTGCTGGAAGAATGATACTGTCTCTGTTTTTGGTAAGTGTTTAGATGTTCCTAGTGCTGTGAAGAAATCTCATTGTTTCTTGAAACAATTTTTAAAAAATCAAGGTTCAGGCAGCTGATTTAGTCCAATGTTAGAAAAAAACAAAGAATATTATGCCCCCTTCTTTCTCACATGCAGAAGTCTTGGCCAAAGAGCAGCACTCTACAAGCCCAAAGGTAAAAAAGAGATTATTGTCTCTCCTCCATCTACTTTCTCTGTTGTTCACTGCTCATCTGTCTTTTCTTTCCATCAATCTTTGCCTCTCCCTCACTCTCTCTCTCTCCCTCTCTCTGCCCTTGGCAATATCATGATAATAAAAGCTAAAGAATACCTTTGAGTTTTGACTTCCTCTATTTCTCTTGCCCCCTTTGGCCTGCCATTATATCACACACCCACTCACCCACACATGCAACAAACACACATACGTACAGTTTACACACAAACATGCAGGCCTGCACACACACTACTATATCAAGTTGTGACTGAATTACATTTTGACTGATAGTGCTCTTGAGGGCAAAGCAATGATAACTCACCTGTTAGTGTGTGTGTACCTTTAGGAGCGTAGGTACAAGGCTGGAGGATTTACTTGTGTGTCCATAGCTCAGGGCTACAATAATAACAGGGAGAGCTAACCTGAAAGAGTTGGCCTTTACTGCAATGCTAAGACTGCCAAGCTCTGCTTGCATGGCCAGCACTCAACCAAATCTGACAGTGAAGAGATAAAGTTTTTTTGTTTTGCTCCACCTTTTGTCAGCTATGTCTCTTGTAGACACTCAGACACTCGCGTGCATGCACACAGAAACCTGCAAGTCAGAAGTTATGAAGGTCAAGAGACCACGGTTAAAACCCCAGGCCTACATGTTGACCTCAAACCAGAGTAGAACTTTAATTGGGCCCAAAAACCTAGTCCAGAATGAAATATGGAATGAAAATGAATCATGGGGCACATTAGAACATGAAGCTTTTGCTTACATGTGTTGTACTTTCTTAGTTTCAGTACAAGGTGGTGCTACCATGTTAATTCTGTAAACAAACATTTTGACAAGAAAAAATAAATTACGTTTGTTTTTTGTGACTAAACTGAGACGACACTGTAAATGGTTGACATATTGACCACTAAAATTATAATGACAGACGATTTGATAAAGCAAATCACAGCACTGATAGCATTCCAGGTGCTAGATGGGCCAAGTTTGTGGTAAAATGCTACTAAGCTAAATATTACACACTGTACCTTTAAACCGATATTTGTCCCATCTTTATTGCATATAAAAGGAGGGCTTAGCCCTTCAGACCTTTTGATTCCAGCTGTTCTGACAGAGCATCCTTACTGTCTGTCTGAAAAAGTCTTAGAGCCTAAGTAACTGTATTTTTTTGTTCTGTACTGTCAAAGGGAGTCTTCAGAATGAAACAGTGTGTGGGCCCGGATGATGGCACAGTAGATCTTAAGACATATCAGCTTGTTCACATACTGCTACGCTTCTTTAACTCTGAGAACAACCTGCTGGTAAAACTATGATTCAGACATCAATAATTTAAAAGGAGCCCAGTTTCAGCAGACTTTCCTTGATTTTTGTCTCCAGTCACCCACAAGTTATTTTGTTAACAATTTGCTTTAAACGAGTTCTACTTGTGGGGTGCACAGCTCAGAATTTGCTCATTTGGTGGTTGAATTAAATGTTAACCAGCAGCCAGCACAGCGAGCATATGCAGCTGTTGGGGGGAAGTTTTGTCGGGTCCGCTTTAAGGAGACAAAAAACAACACATCTCGTGTTTAAAAAAGCTTTCAAATGAATAAAGAAGAATAAAGAATAAAGAAGAAGGAACTGAACTAACTTTAAGGGGAAATCATTGCAAAGATTAAAAAAAGAAAAAAAGGCCAAAACTGGCAAAAAAAAAGGGGGTGGGGGGGGTGGGGGTGTTACGCTGCGAAAATGGGTTGACAAAGCAAATAAAAAGGATAAAAAAGGGGTGAGAGTATGGGGAAAATGGTTCACAAATGGCAAATAATGGCTTCAGAGAAGTAAAAATGGGTTAAGAAAGGCAGAATTTAGTCAAAATGTATAGGAAAACAGTGAAAAGCAATTAAAAGTGGCAAAAGGGGTAAAAAGAGGGAAATATTGATTAACAAAGGCAACAGTGTCGAAAAGTGGGTGGGAACATTGTGAAAATTGATTAAAAAGTGGCAATTAATGGTAGAAAGAGTCAAAAAAATAGAATATAAGCTGCAAAAATGGGTTAACAGGGGAATAAAGAGGCAAACGTGGATGGGAAAATAGTGAAAAGTGGTAAAGTGAGGCAAAATGGGTTAAAAGTGGAAACAATGTGTTCAAAATGTCTGAAAACAGTGATTTAAGTGGCACAAATAAATAATTTGAACATAGAAATCCAGTAACCCAATAGCCAGGATGGAGCACCAATGCTTCTGATTCAACACACATACATTGTAAATAAATCTTAAACGCATCACAACTGGGAAGGGCAAATATTTCTTTAGGAAGGTCAGAACCTTTGAAATTTAAATATAAGACATGATATAGGGGCAAGCGCTGCACTAGTAAGTAAACCTAACATGAGTATGTTAGTGAATAAAAGTGTTGTTGAAGACTGCCAGGAGAAGAAACTTTTTTTTTTTTTTTTTTTTTTTTTTTTTTTTTTGCCAAGAATAGCTTTCAATACTGCAGCTGTGGCTGTATCCAAGCTCAATGCTTCAGCAGAGTCAACCTTTGTTTACCAGCTTGCAGTACAACTAAACCATACCTTTTGTTTCCTGAAAAGACACAAATTGGGCACAAACACTCCAAACTGGAGCTTTGCAAAGTTACAAGAAAAAGCAAAATATCTGAATTCAGATTTTTTTTTCCCACAATCAGAATAAAGCCTTTAAAAAAGGTAACACGTTGCCATAGTTTGTGCTGTCTTAACACAGAAAAGTTCCCATGCAAAGTCTCTTCTCCTTTCACCTAACATGCCCCCTCACCTGTGTGTTAATATGAGTGTCATCATGTCACAGTAAATCACTAAGCTTCATAGCTTCATTCCCTCCAATATACAAAGGGAGAGATTTAATTACCACACATAGACGCAGCCACAGGTAGAGGCTCAGAGCTACTTTTAATTATCTCTCTTTCCCACACACTCTTACATGCTCACACACGCAGGTAGTGGTAGACCATAATTGGAGCAACACAATTGATGCACTGAAAACAAACCAGCATGCAAACCAAGGTGGGGGGGGGGGCTGATCTATATACACTAACTCAGACACTGCATGCACACATATAATTATATCTGCAGCCTTTGTTTAAATCCTTTACTGAATCCTTTACACCCAGTGTCATCTGAGGCCAACACAAGACACAGGACGCCTATTGATTTCTGACAAAAGGCTTTATGTCTGCTGCAAACATAAGTAACAAATATGATCCTTTATGTATTCTGATCCACATATCCACATAGTGCAATGGCATACACCCACACTTGTGCCCTTTGCCTTTTTCTTTATCATTAAAGCGGCCTCACAGCAGCCCATAAACAACCCTCACATAAACTCACAACACCATAAGACACACCGTCCTCGAGTCCTTAAAATTTTATCATTTGTCTTGTTATGCAATGGATAATTTAAGACCAGCGGGAGAACAACAAACACAGAGACAAAGAAGGTACACCGAGACCTTTGGAAATCCCAGCGGAGTGTGATTGATCACTAAAATGATTAGCTGAAATTGATCAGAGAGTTAATAAAGTGCTTCTGTCCTTGCTGATCAGTGAATGTGACCTTTGTGCCAGGTCAAAACAGAGTTTAAGTTTGACCTTAAAAACAGGAAAAACAAAAGTGGTGAGTTTGAACAAGAGCCCTTTTGATATGGGACAACAAACAACAACACGAGTGATCATTTTAAGTGTCCTGATACAAAGATACAGCAAAAACAAGCCACCGGCTCTTTAATCATTTACAGTTCAGCTGCTAGTGTGAGTCTGTGTTGTGACGTTTCACAGTAAGATGCTGTTAAAATGGCCAAACAGAGCTAAACAAAGGTATCAGCCTCTACTGTGCTTACACTTCTAGTGAATTTAGGAAGCCTATAAACAGATTTGATCTTTTCAAACATAATAAATATGTATATGAGGCCAAAATCATCACTTATAGATCCAGACACCATATGTTTTTTAAGTTAGATGCGACACTGTCAGTCCATCCATTATCTACACCACTCAACCAGCTCTAATTGGGACTGGTTCTAGCATGGAGCCAGTCCCAGCTGTCATTCTGCGAGAGGCATGTACACCCTGGACTGGTCACAAGTCACTCGCTAAGCTGCAGTCACACTCACCTCTACGGGCAATTTAGACATACTAGTTAACCTATTAAGACTGTTTTTTGGATAATGGGAGGAAGCAAGAGTACCCAAAGAGAACCCACACAGAGAAAGGCCCTGCCCAACCAGGACTTGAACCAGGAACCTTTTCTGCTAACCCCTATGACACCATTTAGTCCTTCATATGACACTAGTCAAAACCAAATTACATTGATGCCTGTATCAATACCACAACAGCAAAAATGCAAGTATTTGGCTCCATATATTGAATAAATTTTAATTACTAGGGCTGTCAAGATTAATCGAGTTAATTTCAACTAATCAAGGTCCACAATTAGTGCACTATTTCTTTTTAATCACAATTAATCCCATGCTTGAGTGTCTCTTCAGTTAATCAATGTCAGTGTCTCCCTGTAAAGTCATCTGCACATTGTGCTATCAAATATTTACCTTTTAATGTTCACTAATTTTCTTTTAGATCCATTCCAAGTTCCTTTTTCCATGGTTAAGCTCATGTTAAATCATCCATCTACCAATAAAAGCAGGTCTGTATCCAAACAGGAAGTCAGTTACCCTTAGTTTGAGAAAGTAGAAAAATCCCAATGACACAAAACTGCTTTGACTGTAAAATAGTGGAATACTAAAACACAATAAAAAGGGCACGATTAATTGTGATTAACTAGAAAGTATATTTTCAACCCTCCAGTGTTCAGATATTTTCAAAATATCTAAGCAATTTAGACAGTGCTCTCTGATTTTCATTTTAGGTTAAAAATACAAGTAATGGGCACTGGTTTGGCTCAGTGGGTTGAGCAGGCATCCATATGCTGAGGCTATAGTCTTCATTGCACTGATCCCAAGATTAATTTCTGATCTCATTGCATGTTTGGTGCATGTCTTCCCACTCTCCCTCCCCACCTTTCTTGTCTCTCTCTGACTGTCCTATCTAACAGAGGCAGAAAGCGACATGCCGGAGCCAGACCACAGTGCAGGCAGTGGAAATGCTCCGATTAACTAGCCAACATTCTTTCCGCTGGTTGATCGCTGCACAGCCTTTGTAAATGGAGATAGGAGGTCATAACATCTCCTCTTCTTCTCATGTGTGTGGGTGTGGGATTGGTGTGGGATTTCCCGTTTCTGGTTCTCATGTCGCCATTTTTGATGTGAAGGTCCAAACCTTTCTAAACAATGCTTTCACATTTGGAATTAATCACACTGTGGTTCAGTTTGGTCTGTCCAAAACCATCTCTTTTGGTCAGACTAAGGTCAGGCTGTTTGGTCTGGACCATGGTCCAAGGGAGGTGTCAAACCTGGACCAAATGATCTGGGTGTGAAAGCAGCCTAAGAGAATTGAGACGCAGAGACAGCTGTGAGATTGGTTTGAGAGCACACTTGACCAAAGGTCCAAAAAAAAAGGAATGTGTTGTTTTTCCAAAAAAAATGCTAAGCAAGCCCAATGTGCAGGATTTCCTCTTGACAAACTACAGTCATACCTCCTTCACAATCACATCATGAGAGAGCTGATCTTCAAACCCTTCTCTAGAGAATTAGTGTAAAAATCCACAAACAGGAGAAAAAAAGCCAATGTAGTAGTCTACTGTTTCATGGTTACCTCAACAGCTGGTGTCTTAACTAACATGTTAGATGTTCTTAAAGTGAGCGAATATGATCAGTTGATTAAGGAGATAATAGCTGCAGCAACAGGGATTGGAGGGAAATTGCTTTGATAAGGCTGACATGATGCAAACTGATCCCTGTGGCAGTCCCAGAGACTAAATCTCAGTCTAACTCAACACAGCAGGAGACTCGGCAGTGCCAGAGACATGGTTTTTCCCTGTCATCAAAACACTGAATAATGGCAGTTTTTGTGAAGTAGCAGGCTCCCCGTAAAGCTCAGACATTTGTAGAATTTATGCAAAGACTCAGTAAAGATGTTCTGGTTACACTACATCCTATAAAAGCACTTTATGTTCCTTTTATTTTTTTATTAAACAGAAAAGCTAGCAGGAGAAATGGTCAGCGGGTGTTGTTTTCTGCACCCTTCCTCTCGATGAACAGCCAAATTGGTTCAAAGTTTACTTAAAGGGCACGCGAGGTCATAAAAAATATCGCAGAGAGCATGTTGCTTGTTTTCCCACTTATTCACTACCTGAAATATATTCTTGAACAAGAGGAGTAAGCTTTAACAACGGCACTAACAAGCAGAGTAGCAGAAGGGTAGATTGCTGTTTCTCCTCTTTGGATTAGGTCTAAAAACAGAGGGCTGACAATAGAGCTGGGGAAAAGAAAAATAAGGCAAATGAGCACAGCGGTGGGCAGGTATAACAGTGTATTTTCTTTAGAAAACCATCTGTTAGAGGTGGGAGGGTATATGTAAGGATCTGCGCTAACAAGAGGAGAAAAGAGGGCAGGTGGGCTGATGTACGAGCCCAGCCGGGATGTGTGCTTTCCTCCCCTCTCGTAAGCCCTCAAAATCACCCGGAGTACTGACACAGAGAGGAAGACAAAGCCACAGAGGGCAGAAGACAGAAGGAGAATCCTGTGTTCCAGTAATTAGTCTGTGGAAAGTGAGCTGGACTATAATTCGGTCAGTCAGATGGATGTCTGCCCTCCAGACATTAGGTTTAACCATTATCTATACTCATCCCTCCTCTGTCCATCTATCCATCTCTCCTCCTGCCTCTCACTCTCTCAACTCTGTCCCTCCATCTATCCACTTTCCCCCTTTTCTCCTCCCCCATGTCCTCTCGCCTCTCCTCCTCACATTAGACCTAACTCATCATTTATGCTGGGCTCCTGCATTCCTCTCTCCAGCACTCTGCCCATCTCTGTCTCCAGACATCACATCTAACCATATTTTAAACTCATCCCTCCAGTCCTCTCCATCAACACATCCATCTCTTCCTGTCTCCCCTCTCTCAGCTCATCCTCCTCTCTTCTACCTCTCCTGCAGACATTAGATCAAGCCCATTACCTGCACTACATACAGAGTACACTCACAGGAATCAGTTTATTTGTCACGTACGGGACATGTGCAGGAATCAGCCTGGGTGACACTGATGGAGAGACGTGCAGCTCTCAGGGTCACATAACCTACAGTGTTCAAAGTCTTTTAAACACAATCACAGACTCAGGCTTATAGACTCTTAAGGAACTTCCTGCTAAATGTTGGAGAGCTCAGGGCTTCCCTCATGTGCAAATGTGCAAATCAAATGTCATTAAGGCACTGACACAGAAGTTTTAATACCATACTATACTCTTGTGAGCAATTTCCTGTGGGACTTGAAAAAATGTATGATGCATAAACTATAGTGTCACAATCAACCAAAACATCAACTAACCCTCAACATCCATTCACACAAGGAAGTGGACTACTACTGTACTACTTCTTCCCTTTATTGTCTGCAATATTTTCTACTTGAGTTATGAAAATATCCTTATGCATGCTGGGCCTATCTTAGTCAGAAATTTAATTTCTGCCTAGCTGCACTGCTCCTTTGAGAGGTTATCAGTTTGCTATGCAGGTTTAGATCTGTGCAGTAGAGCAAAGAGCTCAAGCTCATTAACACTAGAGACAGCCCCAGCTGGTGGCAGTCAGCTGCTCTAAGACCTTTTGCAGACACCTTAATACTATTACATCACTCCCAACAGTGATGGTGGGGGTGCTAGTATTGACAATAAGCTAAGACAGTGGAGTAGCATGTAGACAGCAACAACAACCTGGCACTTCCTCTTCATGCTGGTCACCAGCCTGGTCACACACTGCTGTGGGATGGTATCCCATTCTTCAACCAGCATTTGTCGCAAGTCAGCCAATGTGGTTGTGTTGGTCACTCTGATCCCACAAGTGTTCAATTGGGTTGAGGTCAGGACTGCTGGCGGGCCTTTCCATCCTCTCCAGTCCCAAATTCTGGAGGTAGTCTCTAGGGGTGTGACGAGTGGAAATTATAAAAGATCACGAAGATGTGCTGGACTCTTTAGCTAATGAAGAAACGGAGCTGATCCCAGATCACCACTCCAACCCCCACCACCTCCTCCGCGTGCACAACTTGGGGCCGCACGTGTTTCGCCAATGCATAATAAGTTCATAACAATCATAAATGTTGAAATGCTGCTGCTGGAAACCTGTGCAGTCTCTGTGAGGAAAATACAGCGTTTATTTAGTTCGTGGATGTGCACAGACTCACTCATAGTGCTGCCATCTGACTTTGTAACTTTGATTCAGTTGCTGCTTCGTCATGTCTCCTTCTCGTCTCACCGTCTGTCAGTCACACATCCATCAGCTGTAGGCTGTGTGTATCATCAATCAGAAGATTAACATGTGTAGTGAAACAGGCTGTTGTATACTGCAGCGGTAAATTTAGCAAAACAAACTCTGTTTGAGCACCATAGAATCCATAGTTCTCTCCAAAAGTTCTAGCCCCAGTTAAACGCGCCCCATTTGTTGTCTGACAGCAGACAGAGCAGAGACACACACTCGCTCACCAACACACACACATTAACACACACGCTCATCCGTGCATCATGTCCAACACTGTCAAAGCTCATATGAGAAAAAAAGACCACAAAACGATAAAATAATCTTTTTCTCTAAATTACAATGAATGTGTTATTAACAGAAATATTTGTTTTTAGTGTTTTAAATACTGATCCTTAAAGAAGGTGAGAAATAGTTTGACTTTACTGATGCAGCTCTTTATATTTCAGTCTGTTGTAAACAGTGATTGAAGTACTTTCAAAATAATCTAAAGCTTTTCTAATTATCATTATTGTAATTGTAGCAATGAGTGCATAGTGTATTAAATTAAAGATGTGGTAAACTTTTAAAATGAAAGGTTTGATTTGAAGAGCATTAAAATTTACAGTTTGAGTCAGAGTTAGACAAGATAAACTGTGTGTAAGCATTGATAGCCTATACAAAAGGAATTAGTTTTAACATTTCTGAATAGACCTGAATGCTTTGCAATTATTACTTTCAGCTGTATAAAGGACATATTATCCACCCATGTATTTTTTTCCAAAATAAAAAAAGTGTAAAATCTCGTCTCGTCTTGTGAGATAAGGGTCTCATCACACCTCTAGTTGTCTCTGATAAACCCGGTTCCGTAGGGGCAAGCATTGTCATCTTGGATGATAGATTTCAGTCCCAGATGGAAGCCTTGTTTTTCCAGTGAGGGAGATGCCGCCCCACATCATCACACTGCCTCCACCGAAAGATTTTACTCTATCAGTGCAGCAATCAGCATAGCATTCTCTGCGTCTTCTCCACACTTTGACCCTATGATCCAACTATCTTAGGCAGAATCTGAACTCACTGCTGAACATAGTGTTCCTCCTCATGTTCAGGTTCTAGTGCATGGGTTGCGCAAGCACATTGTCTGGGCAGAGAGACACCGGCCAGATCATCCTGCAAACTTTATATGGAACTTGATCTTCAGTTCAGAGCTGGTACTAGGGTTCACTTAAAATAATGCCGCAACTTGGTTTTGTGGAACACCAGTTTGAAGTTGCCCAATTGCACAGGCCCTATCCAGATCAGTCAAATGTGGCATGGCGATTCTTCAAGCTGACACCCACTAACCGCTGTAGCAGGTCCCACACTCACCTAGGGGTACCAGAAGCTCAAAACAAGAGTCAGTATTGACAGCAGAATAAGCTGTTTGGCATTGGCAGAGAAGATTTGCCTGATTTGGTTCAACCCACATATCCATGTTCGTTACAAATGTGGCACCATTTAAAAGGGAAATAAACAGGCTTTCCAATGGTACAAGATTTATTGCCAAGAAGCATTGTTACAGCAACGAAATACTTTTGTAAGACACTATAAACATGGAAACAGCCACCATCACTTAAGAATCTTCCAAGTGCCCTAACCCCCCACCTAAACCCTCCCAAAGATTCCCACTTGTACCAGTCCATCCAGTATAGGTAATCTCTGCTATGAATTACACAGAAAGACAGCTTGCAAATATCCCGACCTGATGCCAACAGTTTTCTGAAAATTGCCAGAGCCCCATGTTTGCCAGCAGCTGTGGACTCTACAGTGCGTGTTCGACATCATTAAGTCTTTAAAGGTGTAGTTCTCATGTTTGGTGCTGAATGGAAGACTGCACACAGCTACAAAGCACTCCTTCGTTGCCAGAGTGAATTTAAGCAGTGTAGCACACAGGGATGATGACAGCACCATCCCTTTCCTGGTCTCATTCACCCCTTCATCCCTATTTCTTATCTCTGTAACCTCTCCTCCCTCCAGACATTAGATGGAGCCCATTATCTATACTCATTGCTTTAGTCCTGCATGCATAGTCATCTTTACCTCTCTGTCTGCTTCCAGACATTAAATCTGAGCCCATTATCTGCTCTCTTCTTCATCCCATGTCCTTCCACACCTTCTCTCCATCTATCCACGTTCTCTTTGCCTCACTTTACCTGTTGTCTCTTCCTCCCTCTCCCCTCCTCGCTCTCCCGGATATTATGTCTAGCCATTATCTACACTCATCCTGCTGCTCTGCTCCATCCATCTATCCTCTCTCTCACTTCCCTCCTCACCTCTCCGTCTCTCACTTCCAGATAGAGTCACCTATTATCAGCACCACTCCTTCCCTCCATCCATCCACACTCTCCTCTCTCTCTCCCTCTCACACACACACAAGCCCACACTCTCACTTAGCAGGATCACACAGACATTCACAGGGCGGACCTCGACCCTCTATCAGGACACACTATCGGAACAGTCAGCAGAGCAACAGGGAAGTAGAAGAGCTTTAAGAGGTAGGAAGTCTGTGACCTTCAAAATAAAACAGCAAGATAAAAACAAAAATAAGCTGCCTTTTCGGCTTACCCTGCAAGACACTATTTTTGTGAAAGTGTGGGAAAAAGATAAGTTAATTAACTGAAGTTAAGATCTTGTCTCTGTTTTATTCAGCATGGGAACGCTTATTTTAATGAGTATTGTTGTGAATAACCAAAACATGCTCCAGTTAGCTTCATTTTGTTTTGCAAATGCCAATCAAAGGTTGCCACATTGTGAAGCGTACTTTATCCAGTATTTACCACAGAATGTGACTATAATTTACAAAATAAACATCACACCATCATGCTGCATTGGCAGATACTTGGAAAAAGCAACTGAGACCACAAACAAACAAGGAAACTCTTTATAGAGGTGTTATGCACCTCAACAAATAATAAGATTACCTTCAATTTGGCTCCATCCTCATAACCAGAGCAGTCTCCTCCTGCTGGCCAGTTTAAAGAAATCCCAATGCACACCCTTAATGACACTGTTTTAAACCAAGTCTTCACAACATTCAACCCTAGAACTGAAGCATATCCATAATACCATGAAGGTTGCCTGCAATCATGTGATCAAGAATGTTCACTGGGGGTCATAACGTTGGGGACAGCCATTAGGAATGGATGGGAACTGAGGAAAGTTGGTACTTTACAGCTCTATGGACCTCTATGCTGCAATTATCATCAGAAAAAATCTATATGCACTGAGTACAATCCCAACACTATACAAAACAGTTATTTTGACCACAGTTTAACAGATTTACCTGGCGTGGAGGTGAGCACAACTTACCCAGTCCTGCAAACTCTCTATCGACTCAGCCGCATGAAGTGAGACAAGAGTTTCGAGGAGTCTTGTGCTGAGCTAAGAGGCTAGCTGAGCCTCTTTCAGAGAATAAAATGTCACCATTTCATCATAAGCATGCTTTTAATTGACAGTGGTGTACTATCCACTGAATAAACTTTGTAGGGTAAGAGACCAAGTAATGATACATCGTTTCCTAATGAGCCTGTGCCGTGAAATGGCTTGCTTAAGTTAGCCATGGTAGCTCTCCCCTGTTTGAGTGCCAGTTTCCTTTTCTCCATCCTTTTTCATTATTCAATCCACATTTAAAAAGCCAAAGTGTGACTAAATGAAGAGCCTTTTCTGAGCCCAACAACCAGCTCTACTGAGCTGAGCCAAATGATCTGTATGTCTAATAAGAGATGGACAAAAACGTCTGGACAGACATCAGCAGAGGAAACACAGGTAAGGTCAGAGTTTAATGAGCTAAACCATGAGAAATCTGTACTGACCCAAACTGGACCCCTTTGTGCCACTATTTGTCCAAGCTTAAGACGGAGGCTATTTTATACCTGCGTGAAGTTTCTCAGTGAGTTTTTTAACCTATTTTTGTCTGTGTATTTCAGGACACAAAAGTAACTTCAGAATTTTTTTTCTCACTTTGAACACTTGGTAAACATGGCCTTTTTGGTAGCATGCAGATATCGCCTCTTGCCCCCCAACAGGAGTTTTCTGATGCTGTGTAATGTCATCTGCTGAGGACATCGTTGTTGGCCTGATCACTGGGGAGTTTGCATGATCCCTTCTAGACTCTGCAGCACAGTTAGCAACTCTTAGCAAAAGAACATTTTTCAGTCTAGCTGGACTATCCTTTAGTGAACCAGGCCATCAGTGTTTATGACTTTAAATGTAGAAGATAAAGGTTTTGTGAAAAAATGAAGAAATCAAATTTATTTCTTGAATGTACAGGTTAAACTAGCCATCTTACAGCTGACTTTATCCCTAAATGTTGCCTGTGTTTTAGAGCGATTTCTGCCAGTTTTTCTTTCACTCTAACAACTTACAGAGACTTCAAACTCGCCTGAGATAGAGTCATCCATCACCATGAACAATGCCCTGTTGTGCTTTTTTTTGTACCATTGTGGTTTCATTGTGGTGCTGCCAGAACAGGGACTTATTCTAAACTCCCTCTCTAGGTGTATTTGAGGACACTCTGGCCTCGGAAATTTTAGTCATTCACAGAGCAACAACAATTTCAAAGCAAGAATGGAGCAATTTCACATTATCCTCTTCATACCATCAGTGCTTGTTTACTGTTGTCTTCTGGACGGCGCACTGCTTTGTGGAAGACAAACAAGCGTCCATTGGAGCATTACTGAAAGCACCTTTGAGGAGCGATGTGAAACGGTCCCTGCATGTTACTGCATTACCATAAAATGAAAACATAACTTTGACAAGAAAATAAAAGAAATGCAGAAACAAAGGAGCCGTTCACTGTGATGGATTATGGGTATTAAAATACTCTCACATCTTTGGAGGTTGATTTTAATTGCATCCAGAGATTAATTAAAGCCAGTGGCTCCATAAAAGTTCGGAAATGTTTTGAAAAAGTTGTGATGTGTATGGGAAAATTGAGCTGTGTAATGAAGAAATGCTAAATTTGCACTTAATGAGCTAAAGCTCACATGTTAGCCTAATAGGATGATTCCAATTAGTCATATGCTGTGTTAAGAAGTTAAAAAGAAAACTGTTAAGTGAATAAGGCACTAGATACAACCAGTACAATGTTTATCTTCAAGGGAGGGTATGTAATTTTTATCCCCTCCATCACTGCCATCTCTCCTCTTTTCCCCCGTGTCCTTCCCTCCATCCTCCTCTCACCTTCCTCTCCCTGTCCTCCTCACCTTCATTCCCTCCTGACCCTGCTGTTTACACCCCTCTCAGTCTTTCATTCCATACGTCCATCAATCTCATGGCCTGCCCTCTTTCTCTCCTCTTGTCTTGAACCTTTCATCCTCTTTGCTCCTGTAATACATTCAACACAAACCATTCTCTCTGCCCTCATCCTTGAAGGGGCTCCCTCACACCTCTTGAAGACCCTTCTGTTTAATGCACACCATTTCTTTGGACTCCCCCTCATGCCCTCTTTGTTTTTTCTTCTCACCCGCCACTTCTCTGCTTGCTCTCCTCCTTATCTCTTGCTCCAGCTCCATAATAATCTTTACCACTAAAGCCTTCTGCTTTGCTCTTCACTCCCTCCTCGGGTTACTTTTAACAGTCCTGCTGCAGAAAAAGAAGAGGTTTTCACAAATGTGTTGAGGCTGGTGTACTAGAAGTAAAGGCTCGGTTCACTGAGTTTCTTTAGAAATATTTAACCCTTAAGACAGGGATGTCCAAACTTTTTCCACTGAAGGCCACATACAAAAACCTCTCCTTTATGATCAAAGTTAGTCAATCCAGTCCAATTTAGGTAAAGATTTTAAGTCACGAAAACACGCATGTCAATGAACTGTCGTGTCAAAATGTTTGTTTACAGAATTAGCACAGTAGGTATTTCATACCATCTTCACATACTATAATTTTTTTGTGTTTTCTTATTGACAGAAAAGTATACTTTTGTGTTACCTTCCCGGATGAGCCCCCATGGTGGCACAAAAGTATTCTCGTCTGTCAATAAGAAAACACAGATCAAATTTACAGTCAAGCAGGTGCTTCATGTGCTAATGTGGGCCATTTTACATTTATGTTTTAGAGTTTGCTGAAGGCCAATTAAAAATGGGCCAAGAGACGCATTTGGCCCCCGAGCCATAGTTTGGACACCCCTACCTTAAGACATCCTAGGGACAATTTTGCCTTTCAGTTTTTCATTTTCAAGACCTTTCGGCTGATTTGAATGAATATAGCTCAAATTTGCCAGAGGATATTTATTTTTAAAAATGGTTTGAAATTGTGGTCTCAGTTCATTAAATTAGCCTAAAATGGATAAGCTGCACAAAAATGGACCCATTTGTTCCTAACGACAAAAAATGCCCCATTAAAAAAACAATGAAAATGTCATTTTTGCTCCCATATTTATCTTAACATAATCTAATGCACCCTTCTATGTTAAGATTTCATTTTGAACAACCAGTTTTCAATTTTTAATTCTTAATTTTTTTATGGCAATCAACCAGATGGCGCTACCATTTCCCATTCAAGGCACGCCGCCAAATATCACAATTTTTTCTGTTTTCTGCAAGGGTGCCTTGTTGCTGGAATGATAAGTGTGTCTTGCTGTTGATGCTGGATAATGGTGTGTGTGTGTGTGTTAAAAAAAAGTGTGTGTGGGTGTGTCTGTTTTATTTGAGGTTTTGTTATTTTATTCTCTTAAAACCAGTGGAGTTGTGTTAGCATACTGAGGTGGCTCTTTGATGAAGACATATCCTTATCATAAATTTTTTCATTGTTTTCCATCCAATGTTACATGATTTGTCCTCAAGCCTAGCAAGTTGCCCAGAACAATGTTTAATAGCCTCCCTTACTTTGACAGGCTCTCCCTGACAAAAGGTGTTTTGATTGATTGATTGACTGACTGATTGATTGATTGATTGATTGATAATGCTCGCCTTCTGACTAACATTAGACTCCTCTTGGTGCTTTCAAATATCATAACAAGTTATGTTTGGGTTCAAAAGTTATCTAGAAGGTTTCTTCTCTTTCTGTGCAGGTCATGACATGTAAGTCTGACAGTTAGCCAAATGGCTAAGTTCTATGGGTTAAAATGTTTAAATATCGCCATCAATAAGTATTTACCTTAAAAAATAAATATAGTCATTACAACTTGACTTTGTGGAGGATATCTTTGCTGACCACCACCACCCTCCCCATCAGGCTTGGCCCCAGAAAGTTTACCCCTTCTTCCCCTCTTCCAGGCGGCCTTGCCAGCTGGATTTATTTGCACTCCGTGTTAAGACAGGAAGGTGGGCAGACTAGGAAACAGAGGAGCCAGAGTTGGGAACGACTGAGCCCAGAGTCGGAGTCAAACCAAGGCCGCCCACTTCAAAGACAGCCTCTGTTTGAACTGTTTAAAAGCCTTGATTTCAGCATTTTTAGCTTTAGCATTCTTGGATTTTGCAAGCAGAAGTGACCAGATTTGGACAGGGTGGTAGATGCGTGTTGCTTGGCCTTTATGTTGTTTGACAAGTCATCCTGCTTGCAGTTTTTCAGCTATGCGATGCAAACTCTAAAGACATTCTGCTTTTTCACTTATTTTAGTTTAAATGGGGCCTGATTTACAAAATGGGCCACATGCAGTAGTGATGGTAAAACATCTGACAGTCTTTGACAGCATTTCTGAAAAGATGCATTTCCTGATGTATTTATAATGTCTTTATTATATTTTGTCATGTATGGCTGTTGATGTTTTTATATGATTCATGCCTTTTTATGCTCAGTTTTGCTTTTCTTATTTTAGTTCCTTTAAGTTTATCATATTTCTTACTGTTTGTTTAATGTAAATAGTGAGAATCTATTAATTTCATGTATTTTTATGCTCTGAGTTAAAGTCATGGTTACCTGAGTGTTTTTTTAATGTTCCCACATTGCTGTGAACTGTCTTTTGCACTTTAGTTCAAGGCAGTTCCCCACAGCGTTATAAAACATGTAATCAAAATCTAACTTGATGAAAAGTCTTCTATTGACAGTGAGGCTTTCATTCATTTATGACTCACAATCTGACAAAACCTAAGCCAAAAGGTAAAACACTCAGCTGAGAGAAATCCCGTATTTCCTTCATTACTGTAGCTGTATGATTGTGTGTATATTGCACCCATAGTCACCTCACACACTGAGCTTCTCTTGTGTTTACATCCGTCTTGTAAATCCAAAGAAAACTAATGATACGCTCCCCAGTATGACACCAAAGTAAATAATCTCATCAATTTTAATATCTGTGCTAAAAATGTTAGCACCACATTCAAATCTGTTTAATGATGAAAATGGAAATGAACAGGAGGCTGAAGATAAAATTAGGGTACTTTTACAGAAATAAATAATGTACTTCTTTAAACAGTGAGCTGCAGAGCATGCAGACAACATTGTTTATTAGTGTTCGACTGCTCTGATGTGATTTACATGGATGCAGCAGCCCTATACTCTCAGGCCCCTCAATGCTGTTTATCACTATGCGCTCAGATTCATTACAGGTGACAGTTTTAGAGCACATCATTGTATCCTCTGTGAGAAGAGAAAACATCGCCTCTTGTTCTCTGACAAAGCCATGGCTCACAAAGCACATTTACACATTTCATCACTTTAAAAATTCTGAATGATAGTGTACTGTATTTAATCAAAGGAGATGTTCAGCATGGGAAGTAGGACAGGCTCCGTCTTTATGAAACCGGCTGGGTCTTAATTTGGGCACACTGGAATCACGGAGTGTACCTGTTTCTCATAATGTTATGCACGGTCACACTCACTAGGTGGTCCATGCTGAAGTGAATTAGCATAGAGTTTAACATAAGCAAACACAACATTTACAGCATGCTCCAGGTGCATACATAGACCGCACACTGGGCATTGCCTGTTGCAGTGTCACTGTGCATTTGTGCACCATTCTTACGTCTTAAAAAACAAAACAAAAAAACAATTACGGCATGGGGCTGGAAGAGTGTGTCATCTTCTTCATGATTTAACAAAATGTTAACTAAATATGTATAAATCCATCTTTTTACTTTGTGTTGTAAAAGCAGCCTTGTTGACTCAAATGTAAATGTTTGATTGCTGTACAGATAGATATACTATAAGCCACTTTCCTGCATAAAACTGAAATTTTATGCACAACTTGTGGACTTCTGAACCTGATATTTTTCTGGATTGCATTTTCAAATCTGAATCGAACAGTAGGCGTGCCTGTATCTGACATGCTATTGTATCTCAGTTTACTCTGGTTGAGGGAGCATGTAAGAGGAGGAGTCTGGTGACTGATTCTGTGTTAATGTCACTACAACATGCATGAGGATGCTTCACAAAGCACACAGTAGATGCCACTGTACAGACAACTGAGATCAGAGGAACGGGTAAAACGTAGGGCGGTCAACAATCAATTTTCAAATTGCAAACTATTTAATTTTAAAAGTTTACAGTAATGAATCACTTTTTAATGGTATGTTTATAATTTCTTTATTTTGCATTGAAAAGCAGTTTCTAATGTTGTATTAACAAGCCATGCAACAGTGTCTGGATTTTGGAATCAAATAAATGCAAGATGGTGTTTCCATATGTAGCTGACTGCTAGGATTGAAACATGATTTGAGAAACATGAGCAAACATATCCCCACAGTGATTACTATAAAACAGGCAACATCTAAACACACCTAAAACCCTCTGCCCAAGGGCATTATTGGAAAAATTAGATGAATTGACTCCATACAGAGTCAGATTAACACTCAGTGGATCAACACTGTCAATAACTCCAACACTGAAGGTCATTTAAGTCCGAAAGGAGTTAAATTACACTTTGGGAATTAAAATCAACTCTGAGAAGCCAACCCCCAGTTTTTGCTGTGTACCCTGAATTAAAATGGTCTTTGGGGGCTGGCAGGAAAAACTAGAGCCATTTGTGTCCATGCATGCAACCTTTATCAGTAAATCTTTAGGAGAGATGCTCGGGTGTCAAAGGATCTGTAGTGTTTATAAGAAATCTGGAATATCACTCATTTTCACTGAGGAATATTTGCATAAAAATATGCAAAAATGTCAAAATAACAAAGATTATCATTCTAAGTTTAGCTGTTCAGCCTTTTAGATAAAGGTCTGGTTACAAGCACGAATGATTCTCACCATTCAGGATATCAAATGAAGCTCTAGCTAATACCCTCAGATAAGACTTTGTCAGGTTTTGTTTTGACACAGGGGAAAAAACATCAAAAACATTATCTCAGAAGACGTTCAGTTAAGTCAAGAAGTATTTTCTTTTTTATCAAAAAGATATATTTTATCAGACAGTTACTGTGTTAAACAAACAGAGCAGCAGAAGATGAAAGAACAGGGAGTTCCAGCCATCATTTAGATTTTGTCCGCAGCATTGGCCTATATTACATTGCCATCAAAAGCCTAACCATTCTTTCGGACAATAAAGATTCCCCCTCTCTGGATCAGGATGTGTGGATGGCCTCTGTGTCTCCAGAAGTGTGTCTATTGTGATGGACACCATCCTTCATCTTAAGCCTGAACAGCAGAGCAGAGAGCTGATGGATGGAAGTGTTACCTGCTTGGATCTGTGCGCTGTGTTCTGACTGTAAAATGCTAAAAACTGATATAACTCTTGCAGTGTGAGACATAAAGAAAGATTTTTGGGTTACAGTGAGTGGCTGGTTTTTTGTCCTTCAAGTGCCAGCAGGGCCTTTTTTCATCTGTGATTCCCCTCTGCTCTATATTTGAATGCTCACAGGTCTTTATTGCATTCTGAATGTAGGAGGCCTTGTCCGTGTTGCAGAGCAGAACACCTCGGCTACACCTTGAACTTCTCCTGCTTTAATCTTCTCTTTGCTCTGTCCCTACGCCTCGTCTGATCACACATCTCCTTTTTTTATCTCCTCTCTTCTACTCTCCCCTCTGAATGATACAATGAACGCAAAGTTTAAGAGTTAAGTGTTTTTAACTCACTGAGACAGAACTAAGTACTTGGACGATGCGATGTAAGTGATTAGGTGATTAGTGTGTGCAAGCGTGTGTGTCTGTGTGCATGGCTACTTTAGTGTGTGTATGCATTGTGTGTTCCATCAAACTGATTCAGGATGGCAGACAGCAGCTGGCAGGACTGACTGTGCTCAAAACTCATGCACTCACAGACACACACGCAGCGGCTGTAGTTAGAATAAGGCTGCAACAAGCACATATACGACTAAACAACACAGCAAGTACAGTAGAAATCCATTTGGAGCTGCTGATATGGAGGATCGGATGTAAAGAACAGATGCTGAATATGCTATAAACCATGATTGTGTCAGAACTGCTCTTTAGCAGTGTTCATGATGAACCGCCATCTGCACAACACGGGGAAAAACGGGATTATCCATCATGTTAAGATAGTCACAGAGCCCCATACTGTAGCCGGGATCCATTACAGAGCAGACAGTATGATAACAGCACCAGACATGTGCAGCGTCTTCCTCTCTGGTAGAAAATTGCTGCAGATAAACACACGTGGAAAAAGGGGATATCAGACTAAACTTGGTATCAGTAGCTTTATGAGATCACTTCAAAGACTGTTGCTTTAGGGGCTCATGACCTCACTCAGCCTGTACACAGTAAACCCATTTTCTAATCCCCCCATGGGAAGGCCACATGCCCCAAATTACAGTATCAGTATATGTGGTGGGTGTTTCTGGCTCACACTACATATCTCCAGATATACACCGATTCCACATTTCACCAAAATGATACATCTGAGAGCGCATTTACACTATACCTTGTCCTGCACTGAAAGATTTAGGTCTAGTCCACACATGGGCAGGTATTTTTTTAAAACAGAAGTTTTTCTGTGGTGTCTGGCTTTTGGTACAAATGTAAAAGATGTTTAAGGTCACTCTTCATAGACCTTTTGAAAACCCCATTCCAGGGTAAAGACTGAAAAAAAAATAAAGTTGATGTGTGGACAGGGAATATTGAGATTAAGGGTTATAACATCACACTGCACTAGCTTTAACATCATTTTTGAGGGGGCTTTTAGCCTTTATTAAGATAGGATAGCTGAGGAGAGACAGGAAAAGTGGGAAGACATGCACCAAACAGCAACGAAACTGGGATTCAACCCCGCAACCAGTATGTTGAGGACTGTTGCCTCTTTCTATGGGCTCCTGCTCAACTCAGATGTCACTGGTGTGAGACTTGATCATTTTGGTTTACATGGCAACAGGGGATGCTAAATGTGTGCTGGTGTTAACGCTGCAACTCCATGGTTAATTAGGCAGCTTTTTAAAATTTAGTCCCAGCCTTAAGGCCTTTGCACACTGAGTCTGTTCTTTACGTACAAAATATTTTGAATGTTGAAAATGAAAATCGAGCTCTTGTTGTTAAAATTGTGTTTTTCTTCCATTATTTTTTTACAGAACACGTTCAATCTTATGCAAATTTTTGATCAGTCCAACACATTTAGAGGGGGATTGATGACTGCTCACTGCTTCCATCTCTTCCCTCCCTCTCCCTCTCTTGCACTAAACCCTCACTTTAAACATTGTGATATGCTCATATTTCATATGGATATCAACCATGCAAATATACAGATATACAGATAAAGACATACATTTGTAGCCTACCCACAGGTCATAACAGACTGAATTCAAAAGTTGTTCTCCAACTTGGCAAAGCGCTATGATGAATGAGCCAGCACTGTACGAAGCTCTCTGTCAGAATGGCTGGATTCAGAGAGATTTTAAAGGAGTGAGTCACAGGCTCACAGTACAAAACAATTTGCTACATTCTACGAAAGCAAATAAAAATACAACAGACTCAGTGTGCAAGGTTTGAGCATGTGATGTTTTTTCAGATTACATGTCTGAAAAAACACATCCAAAAGTAATGGACCCAATGCGTAAAGACCTTCAGTCTTTGGAATAAAATACCTTTAAGTTGTAGTCACGTTTTAGTCGCTTTCCCTTGAAAGTTTTAGTCTAGTTTTAGTCAGCCAAAAAAAGTCCTTACATTTCAGTCTTCACTTTTGGTCACAATGTTTAATCTCTTCAAACTAATTTAATCAGCCAGTCTGTAAAATCACTGTGGGTTCTTTGAAGATGTCTCCACTCAGCAGAGGAGAACTCCCCTTGGGGGGCTAGAAGTGACTGCAGCATAGAGAAACTCAACCAAAAAGGCCATGTTTGGAGCCGTTCATGACTATGCCACGTTTTCAGTATGCAAAAATAAGAACATTCTTTATTCTTAAGCTACTTTCAGTCCCAAAAGAGTGAAACATACAAGCAAAAACAAAAAGTTAAAAAAAAAAAAAAAAAAAAGGTGAAATGACTGCCTGCCGGAATTCAAAAAAAGCCTTTACCTGAAGACAGACGAGTGGTGTTACTCCCTGCTCATGTATAGTTAGTCATCAAAAAGCAGTCTGGTTTGGTTCAGCTTAGTTTTGCCCCAGTTTAATACATGAAGCCCTTGCCTGTGTTTCCTCAGCTGATGTCTATTCAGTCCTCCTCAGTGTGGCAGAAAATCTGGCTCTGTCAAGAGATCAAGATCATTATGGTCAGCTCAGAAAAGCTGGTTGCCTACTAAATGGCTCTCCATTCGGAAACATTTTGGCTTTTTGAATCTGGAATGAACAATGACAAAGAATGAAGGACAGTAAACTGACATTCAAATGCGAGCTAGCTACCGTGACTCACATTAAAGAGCCATTTCATGGGGCAGGCTCATCTGGGAACAGCACATCATGACTCAGTCACTCATAAGGTTTATTCAATCAGTGCTATATCACTGTTTCAATCAAAAGCAGGTTTATGATAAAAAGATAATTTTTCATATCAAAAGGGCTCAGTAAGCTTCTTAGCTTGGTACTAGAATCTCCTCCTCCATCTGGATAGACAACATTAGGAGACCTGAAGGACTGAGCAGACTGATCACCTCTAAGCCAGGTAAATCGGTTAAACTGGGAAAAAAATAATTGTTTTGTAAAGTGTAGGGATCCACAGACTGTTGAAAGAACGGTCCATTCTCGCTCATTTGTGCTTTTACAGTCATCTTTGTGCTCGGGTGAGCTAACATCATTGATATGTTTGTATTTTCGAGCAACTCACTTAATATTTAGTGATATTTCCTCAGAAAAACCTGTCAAGTTTCACCTTTATCCTTCCCTTTGGGTTGAATCGTTGGCTGTATTACTCAACACTGCCCCGTGATTAGTGGTCCACATCTGTAAGCTTTGAGAGAACGGATGAGTATGGTAAGAAAGGTCGTTCCATATTATGCATGTCAAACGTAGAGCATGAATGAGCCTCAAAGACCCTGTAAAGTGAAGATAAATCTGTATTTAGGTTTGTTGTATGAAAGGTCACTGTGTTATGAACCCCCAGCTCATATTTCAGATAAAACGTCTCCAAGTTTATAAAATTAAGCTTCAAAATCATGAAAAATGAGGCAGTAAATTCTGCTCCAGGATGGTGTGGGTGTGTCTGTTGAATGAGTTTAAGCCACGCCCACCCAGGAGAAATACAAAAATGTTACAATCTGAATGGAGGAAAGCACTCACACCGTTATCCTGCCTCTAGACCTTCTGTTGACCTCAGATAAAAGAGACAAAATCCTTTTTTTCTGGCTCAAATCTCTGTTATGATGCTTTACATGATCCATAGACCACTGTGGCTGATAGATTTGGTAATTAACCTGACAAAGAACAGAAAAAAGCATTTAACTGACTGTTAACTTTCAATAAAGGAAGTGACATCAGCTAACAACAGACTGTACTGAGATGAACTGCTCTGTGATTTTATATTGTAGTGTTAGAGGGGCGGGGTCCCTACTGTGGGCTCGTTACATCATGAGCCCACATATTGGCCCGCCCACATGAAACCAAGCCAGGAAAGAGGTGAAAAACTTTCTATCAGTCTCAATCCAAAATTCAGTCACATGTAAATCTCAGTGTTTTCACATGCTACAGCAACCATATGTCAACATATCTAGTATGTTAAGATAATTCACTACTTATGGCTGTCCCCCACTTTCTGACCACCAGTGGATATTCCTACATCATCAGAATCACATGACTGCAAAGAACCTATCCATATATATCTTATTGTGTGGAATTGTGGGGATCCACTTTTAAAACAACCATAAATTCAATAATAAAACTGCAAAAACAAGCCATACGTTTCATCAGTAAGGCTGTTTATCATGCTCACACGGATCCACTTTTTCTAAATTCTCATGTTAGGAAATTTTATCATTTGTTTTACTACAAAATAATGCAAATGATCAAAAACGTTCCCTGGCTCAGTAAAGAAGTTCTTTTCAAGTCAGTGGAGTCCGTTTAATCTCATAGGTGTTTGTAAATTTACTTTACACAAAACTAAAAAAGGTATGAAAAGTAGATCTGTTTCTATTGCTGGAGTTAAATTCTGGAATGATGCCAGTATAAATTTAAAAACATGTAAATCGCCTTTAATTGTCAAGAAAATGGTTTGTAACGCTACTTTTAAAGCTTACCAGTGTGATTGATTATTGTTGTTGTTTCTTTTCTGGTAGCTTAAATTGTTGAAAATGTAGGATAGCCTTTTATAAGCAGTTTGCTTCTGCCTATGGCTTTTCAGTCATTACTCAACATATGACCACTGATTTTGTTTGAAATGTCGATACTATGTTGAATACTTTGAGTTGTGTTATGATTGAATAAACTAAACTAATGTAAAACATTCATATTAATGCACTGTACTGACAGAAAATACTGACCCGCAGTAGAAGAATATCATAGTTTTTGAATGTCCAACAGTCCAGCTGTAACATTTTTGTCTCGTTAGAGTCACTGTGACGAAAACTAAACTTAGTCTTCATCACTTTTTTGTAACCAAATATCTAACTTAGTCTCATCTAACTTGTAGAAAAAGGTAGTCTAAAACTATTTTTATTCATTACTTTAGTCAACAAAATTAACTCTGGCTAACTGGACTTTTCACACACACACACACACACCCCTGCACACACACCCAGTTGCTCTTTAACTATATGATGAACAGAGACACCTGAAAGGACAGTAAAGGTCACTGCTGCTTTATACAACACTCCAAAGACCTGCCACAAACATTGGTGGTTTAGGATGAGATCCAGTTCTCATTGATGGGACAACATTGAAATGAATCCCTATGAACTGCCAACATAAGGGAGGACACACTGTGGTTATAAACACAGACAATCGGGGATAACGAGACATAGGTGAGAAGTATCAGGAGCAGGCCTGACAGTAACATGAGCAGCAGCACCTGCAAGATGGAGACAATAGTAAGTAACTCACAAAATAAAACTGAAATAACACATAAACATGACCTCAGGTGAGTTGACTCTAAGTATCAGGAAGC
Organism: Cheilinus undulatus; assembly: GCF_018320785.1. Lineage (NCBI taxonomy): Eukaryota > Metazoa > Chordata > Actinopteri > Labriformes > Labridae > Cheilinus > Cheilinus undulatus. The sequence goes on from NC_054865.1 coordinate 18,780,280, forward strand.
CCTCGGTAAGGGTATGCAGTGTTGGGCAGCAGCGGAGCTACAATCACAGTGTTAGCAGTATAACTCCATTTCTCAGTAGCTTGGTGGTAGTGTTGTTGTTTCCTGAATGAAATCACTTTACAGTAGCTAAGCTGTTTTATTGATCAAGTAGTGCATTAGCATCCAATCAAGCTACACTTTTCCAAAACAAAGTGGAGGCTCAGCAGAGCCTTCTGTCCCAGACTGAAATCAAATTTCCACAGATGAGTAAAAGACTTCAGCTGATATTTTTAGTGGTCAGAGTACCATATGATGGTGACCTCACAGTCTAGTCCTTGATGCAAAAGGTGAGAGTGTAAAGTTAACCATCTACAAATACCGGGTAGAAACTTGTCAGCAGCTTACTCCAGATCATAAAGGAGGGAAAGGGTGCACAATTGTAAGGATACAGGGGAGAAGCTGGATATTATATGAAGGGGAACGGGATGGGATGAGCTGCATTGGTGAGTTAAGCTACCTTCTGTTTTCATCATTTTTTTATCTATCTAACAGTAGATAGACCCTTTAAAGTGAAAATGAAGTACTTAGGTTTGTGGTATGATAGGTCACTGTGCTATGAACCCTTAAATCAAATTTCAGTCAAAAAAACATCTCTAAGTTTAAAAAAATTAAGCCTCAAAATGATGAAAAATGAGGCTGTAAAATCTGCTCTAGGATGGTGTGGGTGTGTCTGTTGAATAAGCTGAAGTCACTCCGGAGAAATACAACCCTCTCAGATTTAGATTTTCAACAAACAGCATTTAACTGACTGTCAACTTTCAATAAAGTCAGTGACATCAGCTAACAACAGACTGTACTGAGATGAGCTGCTCTGTGATTTTATAATATAGTGTAAGAGGGGCGGGGTTATTCCCTACTGTGGGCTCGTGACATCATGAGCCCACATATTGGCCCTGCCCACATGAAACCAAGCCAGGAAAGAGGTGAAAAAATCTGTAACAGTCTGAATCCAGAATTCAGTCACATTTAAATCCCAGTGTTTTCAATTGTTTACAGCAACCATATTCCAACATATGTAGTGTGTTAAGACAAAAACTTTGGAATTCACTTTACAGGATCTTTAAGAGTGGGTTATTTGACTGTTTACTCACCAAACATTGTTTTGGCTGTCACAGGAACATTTATGCACAATCAGCTCAATTAAAACACTCATTAAACTACCTCTTTAATAGGAGAATGAGGCTGATTTCAGTAGATGCAGTAATTGCTAGTATAAATGCTATGTTTACTTTTATCCTGTAGACATTTAGCTCTGTAAACAAGCATGCTCTGTGCACATTTAATCCAGACAGCCAGCAGGGAACTGATGGGAGCAGTAAGGTCACTGTGTTAATGTGCTGCAGACTAGGGGGGTCAACTATTTCTGGAAGAATATTCTAAAAACTCTTTCCTTATCTGTTCATGCGATTCACAATGTAAAAATTTACATCAAAGAAATATTTAAGTACAGTCAAAGGACTATGAGGAATCATGAGCTCTTCTGAGAGCATGGTTGCTAAAAATTGAGGGTCTCAAACATTGACAGTTCACTTTATTCAGCTTAATCTTCTGTATTTTTATAATTATGATCATGTAAAACATTAGACTGTACGATTTCATCATGAGAATGATTCATCACTAATTCCCTTCAATTCAGATGCTGCCAAGCATGTTTCTCGCCATCACCATCCGAGCATGGCGGTGCAATTTCACTCACTGGAGTGAATGTAAACACTGAAATGCTTAACAAGCTCAGTCTTGTTAAAACTAAGATATTTGCTTAAAACAATTTATAAGCTGACAAATTAAGCTTCTTTATCTGAGTTTCTAAGTGTATTAGCTAAAATAGTGCTAAGCATTCTGCTTATGATGAGTGTCTTTCAGAGTGAATAGCCTTAATGTGAGACGTACAAATGTAAGTTTAAAAAGAGGGATGAATTTATTCATTTCTAAAATTGACATGATATTTGTTGGCTTTTAATAAAGGCCTAAATAAAGGGTTTATTATTCTTAATAATTAGACTCCCACCACCTCTGTGCACGGTTGTGCGTGGTCTCCATTGCACTGTATGATTGTGTACCCGGGAAGTAGAACAGGGTCACTTTTCAACAGCTTTTCTCCCTCCCTCAAGCTCCCAAAGCTTGGATGACATCTGACCAACTCAAACTCAACAGCAATAAAACAGAGCTCATGCTTGAGGCCTTCAAAGTGCTGCTGCAGAAAGTTGGAGATCTCATGCTCGATGTGGAAGAGACCTCCATCTGTCTGTCCTCCGAGGTTTGAAACCTGGGCGTCATCCTGGACTCCACCCTCTCCTTCCAGTCCCACATAAAATCTGTATCCAAATCCGCTTTCTATCACCTTAGGAACGTCTCCAGACTCCAACCATCATTTCCAGACTCTGTGGCAGAAACACTTGTTCATGCCTTCATAACCTCCCGCTTGTACTACTGCAACGGAGTCCTGTCTGGGGTACACAGCAAAACCCTGGACAGCTGCTAGAGTTCTCACCCGCACTAGATCCTGGCAGCACATCACTCCGACCCTCTTCCACCTTCACTGGCTCCCTATCAACTACAAAACCCTCCTCCTCACTTACAAATCTCTCCATGCCCTGGTTCCTCAACATCTCTCTGATCTCCTCCATCCATTTACACCATCTCACAACCTTCATTCTTCAGACACCGGCCTACTTTCCATTCCCAAAACCAAACTCTGAACCTGTGGGGACAGAGTGCTGCAGCTCCCACCCTCTGGAACACTCTGCCCAGAGACATCCATAGCGCTCCATCCTAAGACATGTTTTAAAACATCTTAAGCACCAACTGTTGACCACAGCCTACAGTCTTTACTAAACCACCTCTTACACTCATCCTACCCCTCACATAGTCTGTCCAATAGTATCCAATAATAGGGCACAGCGATGACAACCAGCTAGCGTTAAAATACACCCTGAAAAGGCAAAAAAAATTTTTTTAGATGTTTATCCACTCTTGTCTGCCACAAGAAGGAGAGGGAGAACTGAGGGCTGAAGGAGGCGTGTCCAACGAGAACATTTGTTTTGGTGGAGTTTTGGTTTAAATACAGATGATTCTGAGGAGTTTATGGGTGAAGATGCAAACTATCTGGTTTGATTTAACATAGCAGCCTCTGTGGAAAGTGAGACCTTATGGTTAATTTAGGTTATTTTTATGAAAATTTCAATGCAGTAAATGTCAAGCCATAAATTGTGCATGTGTTTTCTGTCAGCAGACACTGTGTATCTTACAGGTGCTCTCCAGGTGCAGGGCAGAGGGGGTGGAGCAGATACTGTATGTGTGAGCTGGATTGAACTGCAGTCATTAAAAACACTAGAGCTGAAGATTATTTTCATGCTTAAATTTGGTAAAACTGTTTCTGATTTGGTAACACTGAACACCCACGGACAAACACCCACACACGAGTCTTGTTTTCCAAAGGGCCTGCTTCATCATGAATATGCATAAACACAGTGAAACACGCTGACACAAAAAGAAAGCAGACTTAAGGCCCTTGGAAACTAAATTCCAAGGGCTTTAAATATATAATGTCACAGTTAGCATGCTAGAAAATATCAGAAAGGTTACAAACTAAACTGAACAAAAGGTTTTTAAGTTTCTATTGACTTTACCCAGCTATGGGTGCTGACCATTGACTACTGGAGTCTGTTTTGTCAGGGGATTCATGTCTTTAGAGGGACTTTATTGACAGGCTGATTTTACAGAACCATCACTAAGCTTTGCAGCCATAACACTGCATTCATACACTGGCTCTAAACTATGATATTAAGCAGAAACGTTTAATAACTGAGAATCCATTTTAAAATGAATATTTCTCAGATTCCTCCTCCTCTGATTCAAACTCGTGGTTTTGGGCTCCTCTGCACTAATTCCATAGAGATGCCAATCAAATGTGATCAACCATTTCTACACAGTTTTTCTCTTTTTGTGTATGGATAAAATAACAAAACAAACTGACAAACTAGCAGCACTGAAACAAACAAGAATGACAATAATAGAAAACAAACAAAAGACAAAGGCTGTACTGTCTGAGAGATGAAAGAATACAAGTAGTAAGGGATGCTGTGATGATCTTCTGATGTTTTGAGGGTTGCAAGATTGTCAGAAAAATTAAATTATATTAGGCATATTAGTGTGCTTTGTGTGTATAAGGAGTTTATTTTTGTGGTTACCTTGTATGCAATAATATTTGTTATATGTGATATGGACTGTACAGATGCCATAACAGCGGTTTCAGATTGGGTGCGTGTTTGCTGTGTTACAGCTGTAGTGCGTGTCAGCCCTGGTTTGCCCTGTCATAACTTTCATGACAGGGTGTGTGCTGCATGTTAGCTGCAACTCCCTGCTGTCACAGCCCTGTCGTTCTTTATAACCTCAATAAAGCTGACTTGATTTATTGTATTACTGTGTGAGGAAAACCAGCGAGGCAAGTTACTCCACAAAGAGGGATTTTTCCATCCATCCATCCACTTCCACTTATCCGAGGCTGGGTCACAGTAGCAGGCTGAGTGAGCCAACCCCGACATCCCTCTCCCCAGTCTCGCCTATTTTTTCCACGTGCTGTGTGAGGTCATGGACCATAATAGACAGGAAAACAATAAATGGAGAGCCATATTTACCTTGTTGTAGCACATATGTATATCCATGTTTGCACTGTGTTTCTTGTTAACCCTGAGGAAGGCCAAAAGCTTAAATGCATCTGTTTGATAAAGTCGTTCTCTAAAGATCTACTATTAGTGAAGTTTTCTGTCTCTACACTGGTAGAATACGTTACAAGAAAGTTAAAAACAGCATGAGTGCTTTTCTGGTTGGTGCTTTTCAAATTAAAAGCCTGTTTTAGCATTTCTGTAGAGAATCTCCTTTCACTTGTACAGAATGCTTTTATTTTGAATAGTTCCCGACAAGCTTCCACTATACACTGAATCAAGTCACTAGTAGGGGGGGGTTTATTGAAGTAAAACTTATGAGGAAGGACAGGGCTTTGACAGCAGGGAGATGCGGCTAACATGCAGCAAACTCGCACCTTGTGTGAAATCCGCACAGGCAGGAGCCGGAAAGGACAAGCTGCTGCTCTTTTTAACTGCATTTTAGATATCAAATCCTGGATGGCAGAAAACTTTCTCCAGCTTAACCAGGACAAAACTGAGGTTTTAGCCATTGGTCCTGAGGCCTTGAGAGAGAAAATTTTACCCAAACTACAAGCACTGTCTTTTAATCCATCATCACAAGTGAAAAACCTGGGTGTAATTTTTGACTCTGAGCTGACTTTTATTCCACACATTAAGAATGTAACAAAAATAGGTTTTTATCATCTAAAGAACATCGCCAGAGTCCGCCCCATTCTCTCTCAAGCCAACACGGAGACGCTGATGCATGCTTTTATCACTAGTCGTATAGACTACTGTAATGCCCTGCTCTCTGGTCTTCCCAAAAAGAATATTTCAGGTCTACAGTTACTCCAAAATTCAGCAGCACGTGTCCTGACTAGGACCAGAGGGCGGGCCCACATTACACCGGTTTTAGAATCACTGCATTGGCTCCCCGTGTGTTTTAGGATCAATTTTAAAGCTCTTTTACTGGTTTTTAAATGTCTTAATGGTCTTGGGCCTTCTTATCTTTCAGAACTGCTTTTACCTTATGAACCCTCGCGGACCCTGCGCTCCTCTGGCAGCAGGCTCTTAGTCATTCCCAAAGTCAGGACACACACTCATGGCGTCTTTCCAGCACTACGGCCCTCGTCTATGGAACAGCCTGCCAGAGGAGCTCAGGGCCGCAGAGAACGCTCATGTTTTTAAGAGCAGGCTCAAGACACACCTTTTAGCTTAGCTTTTGATTAATATTTATCTATTTCATTTATGATATTTATTTATTTTAGGCCTTCAATCTGTATTTATTTATGAATTTTATTCTTTTCCTACCTTAATTTCTTAGTTATGCTATTTTATATTTTAGTTCTTAGGTTTTATTTGTACTGAGGTTTTACTTATTTTTATCCTTTTATCATTTTTAGGATCTCCAGTGTTTCCTCTGGGGGAGCCCTCTGCACCAGCGGTGGTCGGCTATGGCTGCAGGGGTCTGTCTCGTGGGTTCCTGGTGGAGGTTTGGTGTCTCTGCCTCATCCCTCCTCTGGGTCCTGCGTCGGTGTCCTGTAGCTGTGGGTGACTCGCTGCTCCTGGTGCAGACGGCCCCTCTGATGGCGCTTTCTCAACTGGTTCATCTGTACTCAGCCTCTTGTACTCAGCCTAATGTCCACTATTTTTGTGTGTGTTTGTGAAACAGTGTGTGTGAGTGGGTGTAAGTGGGTGCACATGTAACTGTTGTCTGTAGGGTGGTTGCGGGTGTGTGGGTGTGAGGGAATGACTCTAATTGTCTATATTACGCAAAAGGTGGGGGTGGGTGGGTTTGAGGGAATGTTTTTAATTTGTCCATGTACAGCACTTTGAGTTACATGTCATGTATGAAAAGCGCTTTATAAATAAAGTTTGATTGATTGATTGATTGAAGCACGTCACACGTGTGTGCAAAACAAGCAGCCAGTCTGAAACAGGCTTAAGGGTTGAAAGGAAAAACACGTTACTTAAAACTTCAATTCATATCCTTGGCTTTTATTTACTTCACTCTATTTAACTGCCATGCCTTTTTTTGGAACAGCTCTATAAAAGATGGATCTTTTTTTTTCAAGCAAAACATGTGCAGAGCAAAGGAAACTATTCATCAATCTATAAAAATTATAAATCACTTATTCACCACTAGTTTAAAGGAAACCTGCTGAAGAGCTTGTACACTTACTAGCTTTACTCTATCTTGGATATAGTGTATGTTGAAGCTTACATTATTGGAAATTCCGTTTTATTTTATTTGTCTTGACATTATTTTCTCCTTATTCTTGATTTCCAAACATTCTAAACAGTAAATGCATTAAGGTCTATATTTTATACATGCCTCTGTTTTTTCAAAATGTGTGACAACACCAGGCTAGTGACAAGGACAAGGCCTTAATTTACAATGGGCTTTTTTTCCAAGTTTTTCATTTTTTTGTAAATAATAAAGATTTATAAAAGAACTAAAATGTAACAATAATGTTCATTAATAAAAGTACATACTTTATTCTTTTTAAGAAAGTGTTTCTTTAGCTTTGATGACAAAAGTGAAAAGATAAGGAACATTTACACATGCATACGTGAACATAATTTGATAAATGGTCTGACTCTAAAGAGTGAAATGAGCTGTTGGTAATCCAGTTTTTCTGATATTAATATTAAGCAGAAGTCTTTAAAATCACATGTACAGTATTGTACTATTCCATGCTTAATTTTAGGAGGCTTTAATGCAGAAGAGTCACAACATTTTCTCTGTTCTGCTGATGAATGACAGCTCACAGAAATTATTCACATAGCCTGTGCTGAGCTCTGAGATAGAAACAGAAGAATGAAAATAGTTTGAGTGTGAGAGAAGGTGTGAAGAATGAAGAGAGGTGGAAATTAGAGAAGAGGAAGTGTGCAGGCGCACGCAGTTGCAAAGTATCATCTCTTTGGGAGTATATGTTTTAAATGATGCTCAATTATCTTCAAAGTACAGATGTAAGTTTTGGTGTATGTTTCTCTAATGGCAGCATTAAAGGAGATGGAGAGAAGGAGCCAGAGCCCTCTGCAGCTCTTCAACTACAACCCTTTGAATCAAGTCTCTGTTTTATCTTTGAACTCTTCCTTTCATTGTTTCATCCTCTGAGTCTTTCTGTCCCTCGCTTCCCTCTAACCCTAATGGTCTCTTGCCTTAACACTTCTGTTTTTCTCCCTTTCTTTTCATGTTTCTTCATAACTGGAGGGCTTTGGAGATGCTGCAATAGAATCGTGCCATTTTGTGGTAAATAAATTCCAATCACTTATACCTACATTTATTTTTAAATGATTCACAGGCATGTAATACTTACATTTTAGCTTTTAAAACCTTCCATATACAAAATGTGCACTAAAACGATTACAATAGGGAATTTGCTGGCAAGTGTATTTATTTAATGCGAGCATCTAGTAACATGCTTCTTGTGTTGCTTTGTGGCGTTTGTCATTTTGAGGGGGTCAGCTTTCCTAACTTTCGTGGGTTGGTTTTATTTGTCGGGGAATTGTCACAGCCAGCTCAGATTGACAGCTGACGACAATCCATTGCAATCTACTGGGAGGCACCAGACAGACAATGCTGTGAGTACTTTATAGAGATGTTACACAACATATTTTACAAGGCATTTAAGAATATGTCTGTGTGATTTGTAGTTTTGTTTCATGTGAATGTGGGATGCAGTTTTTGTGTAACTATAGCAAACATTACATGTTTTATTTTTTTTATTACAGCTTTCTCCATTATGTTAATGTGGACTAGGTTTACAGAAAATAAGAGAAACCTTAATACCGTGAGGGCATGTCCAGACAGATTAGACTGTCACATCAGGTGCAAAAGATCTATAATTATTTAACCAATGAGCTGAGGTATTTCATCTTCAAACACAGTGGAGCAGCCTTTTATCCCATGATTCCAGATTTCATCTTTAGCTAAATTAACCTAATATCAATAGACTGGCTTGTAAATTATGTCTGTCTTTGTTTTGTTCTTTTCCACATCTTAGTCAGTCCCTCTTGGATTATGAATGTGTTTTTGTGATTCTGGCGGCCTAAAATGCTTTAATTTGCAAATTCTTAAAAAATGAGTGCAAAGTTGTGATGTTCTGAGGCTTTATTCAGTGTCATTGCAGGAGCAAGTGATTTTTTTTTCTTTTTTTTGGAGAAAATGATTGCTACTTTTTGGTGTTCCAAGCAGCAGCATATCAAAAGACATTAAAAATCTAATTTATCTGCTTAAAACATTTTTCCATTAAAGGTTTACCTGTAAATTTATGAAAGAGCTACAGTAATCAGAAAAAAGTTGTTATATGCAGAATACTGTTTGAATTTGCATTAGTAGTTGCAATAATGACATTGCAAAATGAAGTTGAGACTAGTTAGACTTAAGTCAGCAGACTGGCTTGATATTAAAGCTGGACACTGAAACAGACCTTTGGTTTATGATCACCTTAATTAAGAGAGCACAGCAAAAACTATAGTGTTGAGATCTCAGAGTTAAGAATTTCAGAGTTTAATGTTGATTCCAAAAGTGTAATGTGCCCTTGGCCTATCCACAAACATCCCAAGAATCAGAACCCCCACCTCCCCTTCCTCCAACTTTGAAAAAATGTGTGCTGAAACAAGCCGTTCTCAGATTTCCCTTCATGATGTCATGTGGGGAGTTACCCCCACCCCTAGGTTCAGTTGGCCCTCCCCACTTGGGAAAAAAGTTCCACCCTCCTCTGCCAGCTGACAGGAGGATCAGGAAAACCACATCCATCTCCTGAGAGGGGCGTGGTCAAGGGTGGAGTCAGACAGCTCATTAACATTTAAAGCCACAGACACAGAAACAGCTTGTTTTGAGGAGGGCTGAAACAGAGGGGCTTTCAGACAAAAATCCAATACTGGAGTGTTTTTTCAGAAACAAACTTTACAGGCATGTTTTGGGGACCTCTGAGACCAATATAAACTTTCATATGTGACCTTCAGAGTTAGCTGACAGTGTTAATGCATTCAATGTTACTCTGTTACTTAATTGGTATAAGCTCTGTCCACTGTAGTTTCAAATTTGGGGAGGCTGAGTGTTCCCATCATGCCCTTGGGTGATTACTGCTGGATTTCTTTGCTTCTGTTTCTGGTGGATTATTGCTGTTTTTGATGTTAGACAGTAATGCACCATGAGTGAAGTTATCATTGAGTTACTGGCTTCCTGCCTGTGGCAAGGGGAGGGCTACAGGCAAGTACAACATTTGAGGTTTGCTGCTATAACATTCACATCCTTGACAGCAGGAAGACATTTTTACATTCTACAAAGAACGATATTGGTCTGAATACTCTATGACTTTATTGACATACACTGGAGGTTTGGGGGGAAGGGGTGTCTACAACTCATCCTTTTAAATTTTATAGGGGACGAGAGTTATTCACAGTTAGGGCTGATTTGACTGAAAAGTCAGTTTGAGAGTACATATGCAATATGATGTCTGCAACCCATGGCCTTCAAAAGTCATGGAACTAAATATCGCTGATATAAACTATAGTTCTGAGATTCAAAACATTCTGTTTATCTAAGGAACATACTGAAATCTGGCTGCACTGAGCAGACAAAATTCTGGACTAAAGCAGGACAAATAAATTAAGTGTTTTCCTGAACCCTCTACATGTAAGTCTTTCTTTCTCTTTGCATTCACAGATTCCTCTCAGCATGAGTTGGAACTGTCTGCATAATATTTAGAGAGCCCCAGTTGAGTTTTAATCTATTTTTAGGGTTTCGTTCTGTTTTCCCTTTGCTGTACACTACTCCAGCTGCAGCATTAGTGTAACTCATTTCACCATAAGGTTCTTTCAGATTTCACCCTGTATTTGGTAATCAAGCTTTCCATTTGAGATGCATCTAATCCATCATGTGTACTCCTCAACTCATTTACATTATATATGCATGTGAGAGAGGCAGGGACAGAGCACTGAATGTAGTAATGACAGAAAAGGTAAAATATGCAGCAATAAAACGAAGAGTGTTTCTTCTTTTTTTACTTTGAACGACATGGGGATGAATAGCTGGCATGCAGCCATACAATCTCTGCCAGCGCTGTATCTCTATAGCTTCTAAGAGTGCTATAGTCAAGGTCAGGGAAAATGGGTGAACTCCCCCTTTAATGCCAGGTACATTAGGGGGAATTAGAGCTAATACAAGGACGAGAACATCGGTTATCTCTCCTTCTACCTCCCCTCTTTTGTCCTCTATCCTTCCCTCTTGTTGCTTCCATTTAGTCTCTGTCTTTTTCTCCTTTTCTCACTCTAGTTTGCCACTTTAATAGCCAACCTTCAGCACAAACACACCTAGCTTCTGCTACAGGTCTCTATGGATGACAGACCCAGGATATGTTCCCTCCTCAGAATCGTCATGCTAGTGTGTGTATGTGTGTCTATAAGAGGGTGTGAGATTGTGTGACGATGCCAAGACAGTTAACAGCAGCAGGCTAAGAATAGCGTCGACTTGTCTGCACATCTTTCCATCTCTTTTCTCTGCCTCTACAGCCCCATGTTCTCCTACAGATTTAATACTAGAAAGGCAAGAATCCCAAACTGACTCAAAAGACGGTGAGAGGTCATTTGACCTGATGACAGATACCAGATACAAACAGGAATACTTTGATTGTAGCGGGATATGTACACTTTAACTCATTCATGTAAACATTTCTCAATGTTATTTGTCTTTATGTACAGCAAACTGTAGTCATTTCAAATACAGACACCTGTATTTGCTATAGAAAATTCATTTAACCATCTTAGAACAAGAAAATAACTGAGGGTGAAAGATTCAATTTTGCCCCCTTTTATGTCTCAGTAATAATATTTAAGTATCATAAACAATTTATAGAAAAAAATTGAAATATCTAATTGAACATACTGTATATTTTTGGATGGCATTGTTTTCCTAAACATCAGAAAGTTTTCTGATGAATATTGCAGTGCTGTTACCACCTACTATAATCAGTTTTACCAATATGTCACTTTAACAGCACAAAACCATTGACACAGGGTTTTTTGCAAATAACATGTTCATGTTAATCAAGAACAATTTAGTTTCAGTATATTGAAGCTTTACCAAGGACAAATGTTACAAGCTAAGCTAAAGCAACATAGCTAAAATCACTTGCTACATCAAAGCTTATTTTCATTTATTATCATTACAGTTGTTTTTAATGTTATTTTAACTGTTATTTTTATAACTTATCTTTTTGTTATTGTTCTTTTATACCAAACCAATTTGTTTTTGTCAATGTTCAGTTCGCATGTTTGGTTTGGCTTCTCTGCACTTTAATAATGAGCTTAATTTGTAAGTTTTGTGGTATATCTGGTTAATACAACCTTCACAAATTTTTTGATGATAACCAAAACGGTGTTTTCTGATGCGTCTCTCTCCATGGATAGAGGTGATACCTCAGTTCAGTCACCCCTGAAATTATCATTCAAATCAGCCCCTGATCAGCACCGCAGAACAACACATTTATCCTGACTAATAACAGTGTAAAACCTCCATAGCCTGTTTTGATTTCAACTACGTAACATCTAGAATTAGTCAAACGGGCAGCTTACTCTGTAAAAAACAGTGAATACCGCTGAAAAAAAAAAAAAAAAAAAAAAAAAAAAATAAATCTAATTAAAGAAAAATCTGTGCATTCAAAATGACTGACTGTGATCTTTCTAGGAAAAAGTGATGATATATTTCCACTTTTATTAAACTAAGTTTTTACATTAAAATAACAACTTAAACCGTGCGAACCACCATCCAAGTTTATGAATCAAATCAATGAATTGCATGGTTTTATAGCCTATTTAACAACAGGTATATAAGTATATTGTACAAAAAAGCTCTGTGCAAATTGTAGCAGTGCCACAAGAACCAAGTGTAAAACATTGCCTTTGCAGAAGCTGCAGCACCTTAACCAGTTTATCACTAACTGAGTGAGGAAGAGCCATCTCCACTAACAAACACAAGCTATGGCAGTGGGCAGGTAGGATTCAGTCAATGTTAATGTTAAAAAGAGTACAGTAAAGACCTGATCTGAATAAAATATGCCTGCATAGCAACCCTAATGTTTCAATTTTACAAATTACAGAAAAAATGTGTTCGTTTTTTCCAATGAATGGAAGACTTTTCAAATTACTAAAGGCCTGTACAACTATAAAACCCATCCTTAAAATTAATTGTGTGGCAATGGTAGGGTGTTTTAAAGGAGAAAAAAAAAAATGTAGGTTTTTATTCTTTTTTAAATAGTGGAAATTGGCTTTCAGTCACTGTCTTTTATTGACTTAAGAAAATAATTCTTATCATTTTTTTAACTTTATTTTGTTAGTAGTGGTTCCAGGTCCCAGTATTGAGATGTGTGCAATTGCTGCTGTCAGTAACACGAGGCTAAAGCAACTGCATGATAAGATTGGTTTCTGAATATCCCTACCTGAATGCTAAAAGTAACCTTTAATGCTTCTTTAAATCACTAACAGCTGAGTGTTTTTATAATGAATATACTTAATCCACAATTACACGTCTTCAGTAAAAGTTGTGAACTAAAGAGGGCTGGTCTGAGCCACGAAACACCAGGGCTGAAAATGAGTCCCTGGTTAAAGCCAACCAATTTTCACCCAACCTTTTTGAGATCATGGAGGAGCCTTCTTGTAGGGAAGTCAACGTTTCTCTTTGAAAAGCAACATGTAGGCCATGAAGTCTGCGTAATGACCCTTAAAGTGCTCTGCTCAGTCCTACTCCTGCACACTTTAGCATTCATATGCATGTGGATCGAATGTAACCTTGTGCTTTTGTGTGTATTGCCTTGGGCTATTAGTTAGTGAGCGTTAAAGCCAGGCCCGCTGTCACACATTACAGCAATGCAAACTCTGCCCTAATATATGCAGCTACTCTGCAACGTGTGCGCCTCAGTTGATGGTATCAAGGCTTCACACTAAATGAGTTAATAAAAAAAAAAGGAGCACAACAAGAAAAGTCTCTCTTTCACCTCCACTTACCTTTTCCCCTCACCAATTTTCCCCATCTCTCTCTCTCTTTTCCCTCCCCTGTCTCTGTTTATCCTGCAATCTGTCCATCTTTCTCTCTTCATTCCTCCGAGTCTCACCCCCTCTCTCCCTCTCTCTCCCCCTCTCTCTCTGTGTCTCTATTTAAAACACACATGACACTGTGCCAGATTTTGCTCCTTGATCTTGGAAGCTGTTTCGCATTTTTTCTCATGCTTTCCCTCTTTTCTTATTCCAGCTTCAGAAATCACATCTAATAAACACAGGCACAGTCTCACACAGTGTGTATCTATGTGTGTGTGTGTGTAGATGTAAGTGCATGCTTATAGTTCTTTTAATATTCTCTTTTATTTTCTCTCCTCTTCTTTCATGTCAAGAGGCTGTCAGTTTGTGCATCCATAAGTCTCTGTTTTTATCTGCCTTCCCTGCTCCTCACCACTCTCTCCCTCTCTGTCTGTCTACCCTCTTTCCAGCGTCTCTCAGTCTTTGACCATTCCTTCTCTTCCCTCCATCCTTCTCTTTTAATACTGCACTCTCCCAACAGTGCAAACCAAAACTAAGCCATTTAAACAGTCAACTTTTGATGTACTATCAAAGAACTGCAGGTTCAAAAGGAAAGCTAACATAAATGGTTCTAGCAATATCTTACACTCAGTAAAGCACTATTGTGCTTTACAGACAGTCATTGTCAGTGGCAACGTTAGAGTCATTCAGTACATTTACAAGCAAAGTAAATCGGAGCCACAGTTATGGTTCCAAATGAAAGTTTAACTGAACTACCGTTCTTGTCCCAGTGTACATGTCCAACATTTTTAACCAGAGCATGCAGGGCTCTAGGTGGCGATATGCCTCATTTGAGCTGGTTACTGTAGACTGTCTTCCCCTTGACCTTGCTAACAAGTTATCCATAAGCTTACTGACTGTATGTTAATGGCAAAGACATGGAAAAAATCTATCTACAGCTCTGTACATTTTGTACATACACTATGTCCTACTTTTTGCACATAGGCGACCAACACTACCTCTAGCATACCATTTAATCCAAAGGTCTACAACAATGCAATTCCTGCTACGCTTGGCATTTATGCTATTCAGCTTCTGGGTCAGAGCCCTGCACAGGTACTGTGGAGCATGCATGAGTCTAGTCTGGTCTGCTTGAAGCATATACAATCATATGCATTAGTTTCAGACATGTAGGGTGCTAATGATTCATCACAGGGCCTAATGTGTCACAACCAGGGGCTGGAGGAGGGGGGACAGCACCACTATCCGACTGCGACCTACATGGATTTTTGTCACATCCACCCCTGACTCCACTCTAAAGGTGTGGACTGTTGTTTTTTCAACAGACTACTTCCTCATACCCCTGGTAATACATAAAGACATCCAGAGCACAACCTTGTGAATCCTCCTTCATACCTCCAGGCAGCTTACTCACCACATTTATGCCTCACTGCACCCTAAGTTTTTTGGCCCAAATATGCCTAAAACTTACACATGGTACTGCATGCATACTTAGTGACTGCTGCTATTACCAGCAGTGATGTTGTGTTGTGAATGTAGAAGTCACAGTTTAGTTCACTTCTTGGTTTTGGCAACTGTTTGACACAGGTTTGGTATGGCAAAAACAGAAACCAAAGTCCTAAAAACATAAAACTAGGTTTCTGTAATTATTTTTAATCAACACAGTGCTGGCTGTATCTGTTCCATCTAGTGTTGTTTTAGGACAACTTGTACATCTAGGTGATGCCATCTGATAGTCAAAGCATGTCTGACCTCTTTCCAGTGACACACTGCACTGAGGACCTGAAGTTTCCCCATACAACTGGTTTGAACACGCAGGCAGGCATTCAAGCTCTGGCATGTCATCTTGCTATATTTGCTAACAATTACGAGTACCTGGCCTTTTTCTCTGCTCATGCATCAAACATTTGAATCCAAAGGATCCTGACAATTATACTATAAGGTATAGGTAAATAGATTATCAGCCTGACTGATTATTGATGCCAATATTTGACATTAAGCCAATTATTGGTATCACCATTTTATTTTACTGGAAATCAGCCAAAATCAATAAATTTAAATGACGTGCTAAATCGGCTCCACTGCAAGGTGTGTCTTCCCCTCTGGTTTTGTTTTCACTCCCTAGAGTCTCACCTTAAGTTCTGGCCACTTCACTGTCTAACAGGCCTGGTGTCACACAGCTACCAGCACTTCCTGTTTCCTGCTGCCACGGGGTTGCTCTGTGCTGTTTCTCATGTTGACAGAGCTAGCGCTACATTATTTGTTTTCCTGCATTTTTTTAAACATGCAATTTTACTTTTGCCACATTAAGTACATTTTTATTTGTCATAAGAATTCCATATTGATTCCAAATATCCATTATCAATCACATAACCAGTTCGACATTGGCCCTGACAAAACAATATCTATCTCTAAAAATGTGGTGTTCCGTTACAAATAAAGCTATCTCCTAAGTTTTCTATCAGATCACGACAGAAATACCTGGAAATAAAAGCTGAAATGTTGATCTCTTGTCTCATATTCATCTTTTGATGTCAAACTTGAATGTTTTTAGTCTACAGCGAAAATAAAGGAATTGGGCCCACTGTTACAATACTTCAGGAGGGGACTGTACTTTCAGTGCAAACTCTAAAATCATATCATGTTATTGTTTTGATTGAAAACCGCTGGCATTTAGTAATGCTGTGATCCTTTAGACAGAGTTGAAAAGACTAAAAACTACAATTGCAGCAGTGTGCCCATCCAGAGACACTGTCAGTTACTCTGGATAAAAAAAGTTTTCATTAGTTATCTACAGGAATGTCTTAGTGAGGAGGGAGTCCTCCTTAAAAGTGTCAACATAGTAGTCAAGCTCAGATTATCCACATAACCGACAAGCCTGTCCCACAGGGTTTCACAATCTGTTGAGCATACATCAACACATATTCTCAGAGGCCTCCGTCGGACATTAAGCCTCACAAGCAAGCCTAACATGGACATAAAACTGTGGTTTCCTTTTTCATGACTGACTGGAACATCTTTTATTTAAATATGAATTTCAGGAGAAATCTGAAAAAAAAGCTTCATAAATTGAACTGACTGTAAGGTCAACTGTAAGGACAAGAAGAAAAATATGTGCATGAAAAGTCAATTTCTAAATGCAGAGAAGCCCTGTGTATCATGATAATACTATTGAACTCCATTTAGGGTCTCTAGCTTTCAACCCATGAGCTGCTGCTTTGAATCTTAGACTGGCGTGCTTTTATGTGAGCTTAAATAATGCCTTAAGGTTGTAAGAGACGTTACAGAAATATCTGTCAAACCACATAATACAGCGTCTTTAATAGAATATAATTAAATCATCTTGGATCACTCTTTACATCAGAGGATTTGTTTGCGGATTTAACTTAGAAAAGTTTTGTTTTTTAGTTCTCTATCAAATCAAAAGAAAAAAGATTAAAACAAATCTGATGTATGCAAAATGTGCAGTGTAAAGAGAGAGAGGACCCACTGAACACTGAAATCTTATTACAAAATAAAAGCCAATTTAGGTACTTATTTAAAGTCTATATGCAATTTTTTTCAAACCCAAAAACCAGCAAATTTTGTGACTGTGTTACTGCAAAGATTGTTGAAATAAAGAGTCACATTGGTGACTGCAGCGGTCATTAACAGTCCCTCTCAGAGCCATTTCAGTAGCCCATGCTAGTATTACAAGGTCACTATAGAGGACTACTCTGCTGGCTGGTCCTGTGGTGGAGTGATAATCAGCCAAAATGCTTCAAAGGAGGCTTGAATTTGAGACATGCTGATGAATGTGAGCATCTCCCGATGTGAGGCTGGCTGGTAATGGAGCATGGAGGAAGTAATTAGCTTTCAGTGAGATCCTGACATGTGGAACAAACACCTTGACAATTGCATGGTGGTAGCGGAGGGATGCAGTACACTTAGAGGCAGCTACGTGTGATAGGATATGACAAGGATGAAGCAGACCTGTATTTTAGAGTCAGCCTTCACATATTTTGTTTCAAAGAGCTCTGAAAAGTTTTTGTTGGAAACTCAGTGATGTCAGGAACATAAGCAGGTAGGAGGGTGATGGACAAGTATTTGTCAAGGTGAATTACTGCAGTTTGAAAAGTCTAAGTGTTTCAGGTTTACAATCAAATCCTTGATTTTGTTTTACAGGGTTTTTACATTCCCAATGAGGGGGAATAAAAGATGCTGTCAGGGGTCGGTCACTACGTATGTAAGGCACCAGACCCCCATGCCTATTCCTGCTGGCGGCCTACAGGTCACCAGCTCCTATCGTCTGTTTCTGCTGAGCATGACTGGGCCACATGGAGAGAAGCCCAACCAGCAGATGCTCACCAATAGCCTTAAGCCTGTAAACACTACAAGATAATCATGCCAGTATTGACTTTTAGCCTGATTTCCTGCTTCCAACCAAAGTCAGCAAAGGCTAGATTATCTAATAGTTATAAAGATTATCTTTCCAGATTTTCTTGTGGTGTATTAAGGGTGATTTTCACTGCAAGAAGACAATCAGAGCTGCTCTGACTTGACATCGTAAATATTAACAAAGTTCAGTATTTATGATCAGAAACTTGTTCTAGGGGAAACAATGAAGACAGATGAGTTGACACAAGCAGGATTGTTTCCTGGAATGAAGCAATATCATATCAGGAACAACACAAGCATTTTTATGATGTGTCCTGTAAAATGTACCACTATTCAACTGGCAAGGACAGAAGCAGGACCAAACTGCTACCACAAGGTATGCACATATCAGGTAGCTATAAAAGCTAACCACTCTTAGCTTGTTTACTGCATTTGATTATGCAAGTTTGGAATTTTGAGTGTGGAGTTATCAATGAAGAGAAGCTGGTGTGCTGTGTCAACTTTGCAAAGCCAGTGGATTCATCATATCCATCTTGTGAAGCTCCAATCTGAAAAGATTGTGCCCAGTCAGACAATGGATAGACAATCAGGATCATTTGAGAAAGAATGAAGCGGTAACTACAGGTGGAGTTTAGTTTAGTGGGCTGTAGTGGCTATAGTATAGCTGCAGCTTTTATCAGAAATGGACCACATTTTTTATTACAAGAAAAGCAAAGAACCATGATTAAAAACATTTTCTTGGCAGAAAATATGCTTTTGCTTTGCTCCCAACTGTCCACATCATGAGTTTGTTTCACCACCTGGCTCCATTGATAGCTACAATAGCGGCTACTGTGTAGCTTTGATGAATCTCCCGTAATGAACAAGACAGACAGGCCGAATGTTTGTTCAGTCACCCTCCAAGATTTTTTTTAAAGGTCCTGTCCTTCCCAAACACAGGCTATGGGTGTTCGGGAACGATGAAACAACAATGAAGTCGATCAATCATGTTTTGCCTTGGGTGCTCTGATTCCAGGTACTCTTATGAGCATCCCTATGTTCCAACATGATGTTTGTTATGTCCATGACTAACACAGGAGTCCAACAACAAAGCACCACTCAGGTTCAGATCAGGCAGGCCGTTCCTCCCAATCACGCCCCTCCAGGTTTCCCCATCGTTGCCCACATGAGTTTTGAAGTCTTCCAGTAGACCTATGGTGTCCCCAGGCGGGACCCCCTCCAGGACATCACCCAGAGACTCCAAGAAGGCTGCATACTCCGAACTGCCGTTTGATGCATACGCACAAACAACAGAGTCTTACCCCCTGCCACTGTCAGTCACAGGGAGGCAACCCTCTCATTCACGGGGGAGAACTCCAACATAGTGGCGCTCAACCGGGGACTCGTGAGTATCACCACACCCGCCCTGCGCCTCTCACCCTGGGCTATTTTGGAAAAGGAGATAGTCCAGCCCCTCTCCAGGTGTTTGGATCCAGAACCAGGGCTGTGCTTAGGGTTGAGCCCACTATATCTAGTTGGTATCGCTCCACCTCCTGCACCAGCTGTGGCTCCTTCCTCACCAGAGAGGTGACATTCCATGTGCTTACAGTCAGTCTGCGCCACTGGGGGTTGGCACGCCATGGCCAATGCCTTTCCCTGCCACTGCACCCAGCCACCATGCCCGTCCCTGCAGGTGGTGGGCCCACAGGGCGGCCGCTCCATGTAGTTCCTCACAGGAGTCTTAAATGCAGTCATGAAATTCAAATGCAGATCTAATCTTTGAGAGCAGCTCTGTGAATAAGCAGCTGATATACAGGGTTTGGTACATGCTAACGGAGCATTACGGCTCTAATAATAAAAGAAGAGATGGCACTTCTCATAAATGAGAAACATACGCATGAAGTACAGGTTAATGGCAGACGAGGTGTACATTTATCAGGGTTTAATGGATGACGTGGAGTCCTGAACCTGCAGGTCGGACGGGTACCTCTGCAAAGTCAATTAATACCTGATAATTGGACACCTCGAAGGGCATTAACCTGTTTATACCATGTTCACTTGTCAACGAAAATAATTAATAAAACTACTAATTTATAATTTCATATGTTTTGTGATCAAAATAGAAAATTTTACTAAAACAACAATTTCTTTCCCCTAGCAATGCTTGAGGGCTTGACTAATAACTGGAATAGCCATTACAATCCTATAACGTTCTTGGGGAATGTAAAAATTATTCAGTACTCCAGTAAATAGAGCGGACCATAGAAATCAAGTCACAGTGGAACAAAAAAACGAATCCACTCAGCGCACTTTCTGAACGGGTTTAACAATGAAAAGACATAAAAACGAGTGAGACTGAGAGTCATCACAGATGTCAAACGGAGCTGTCCACGCCCTGCAGGTGCTGATTTTCCGTCAGAGACGTCAATATTTATTAGATATTATCATGCCGGTTTATCAGAAGCATTTCCTTTGGCTCTACAAAGAAATAATGGCTTCTTTTCTTTTGTTTTATGTTATTTGAATCTTCTTCTTCTTTTCTTTTTTTAGATTTATTTTCAGGCTTTTTGTGCCTTTATTGGATGGAGGAGGACAGTGGATAGAGTCAGAAACAGGGTCAAGAGTGGGGGTGAGACATGCAGCAAAGGGCCTCAGGCCGGATTCGAACCCGGGCTGCCCGCGTACATGGGGAGCACCTTTAACCACTTGGCCACCTGCTCCCCGATGTTATTTGAATCTTCTAACAATAGTTTATAGTAGTTAGAACA
Organism: Cheilinus undulatus; assembly: GCF_018320785.1. Lineage (NCBI taxonomy): Eukaryota > Metazoa > Chordata > Actinopteri > Labriformes > Labridae > Cheilinus > Cheilinus undulatus. The sequence goes on from NC_054865.1 coordinate 18,801,110, forward strand.
GGAGGGAAGTGAGTTTTTGTGACACTCACCTCTCAGTGTTAAGGTAAGCCTGGAAACAAGACTGACATCGGATATAAAAGATAAGACTATCTTATGTTATTGGTCTTAAACCTGGAGTCTGTCATTTTATTTATGTCAGTTAAGTGACAGTTGATGCCCTTGATCCTTAGGCTGGTAGCACTGTACTCCCTGCTCAGAAAATATGACTACCTCAGGTTGCCATAGTTACTCCTAACGGAGTAATGGCTAATGGCTGCTGCGCATTAATTTGGAACAGTGTAATGATGTTTTGACCGGAACTACTTGTGAAGTTCAAACGGTGTCCATATATCAGAAGTTAATGGACACCAATGGAATTGACAGAGCCAATCAGAATCGAGCATTCACCAAGACCATGGTATAATGATATGTAATACGTGTTGAGTTGGGATTCCTCTGGTACAGATATATCAAAGAGTTAGGACAGCACAAGTCAGTAATAAACACACGCAAGCAGACAAGTGAAATACACACACACACACACACACAGCACTGGCACTAACAGCAGGATCCAGGATGGTACATTTAATCACGTGTTGTACTCACATGAAGACACACACATATTCTCACACATCTTGATGAGCTGAGTGCATTTAACTCCTCGACTGTTACACTTCCACACTCCCGTATTCCTCTGAGACTCCCAGTGAGGGTTTCAGTCTCTCACACTCACACAGATTCTGAGAAACAAGCGGCGGGTCGTAGAGTTTAAATAGAAAGCGTTTTAAGTGCTTCGAGCGTTACAATGCTTGGAACATGGTTCCTGAACAAAACACCACACTGGGAGTCCTTGGAGAGTGGCAGAGCCCGCACGCCTCCCTCAAGGAACCAGCTTTGACTCTGGTTTTCCCTCAATCATTTCAGTCAGGGTAACCGTACTTCTTCTTCTTTATTCGTCTGAATTTTAGTAGAGATCAGCAACAGGTGACAAACGTGAGGAGAAGTGTAAGATAGTGAAGGTCTAGGGTAAAAGTTTCAAAGCCTGAATGAGGTTTTCTTTTTTTTAACACCTCCACAACACATCTCCTCCATCTGTTGGATCTCTGACTGCCAGTTTTCAAGCATCACCAAAAAAATCACAAAAGAAGATAATAATTTGTGACAATTATTCCTCGATACTCCGGAGTTGTTACCAGTAATTCTATTGGTGCTTTACATTTTAGACGGAAAGACGAGGCGACTACTTGTTTAATAAAGCCTGTTTGGCTTTTATTGGTAATTAAGTTTAACAGGCTTTAATTTCATCTGCAATATCTATTCTTTATTGTTGAGAAAATACAAATACTCTCTCCTCTGTCCAACCAAATGGTGAAGAAGAAAGCAATTGTTACAATCAAGGGGAAAGTGGACAAAAATGGAAGCATAAATAAACAAATAAGAAACAACAATGAAAATAATCTACATTCATATTTTTTCCAACTTCTTTTGCTCTGATGTTAATCAAGATCAGACCTGGTGAAAATGATTAAATATCAATTAATTTTGGGGAATTTAATCCCTAAAATTGCCAGTGTAAGTGCAAAGTTTGATTTTTGTAATGTTAAAAAACACAATAAAGCAGTATTTTTAATACATGAAAAACTGAATTTCCTTGAAAGGGATTATCACAGCCTTGAATTTGTTCAAAATGAGCAACCACATTGATTTTTTTTTTATTTTTTATTATTATTATTAATTAACCATTACACTCAGGGTGTAAGTGGTAAAATAAATAAAATACTACACTTTTTTTACACTTTTTTTTTTCTTTCATTTTCAAAGGAATTAGAAATGTTTATACATTTTTGGGAATAGGATTGGGATTTTGGAGAGTGGGGGTTGTCCTTTAAATTTTTTAGAAATTTTCATGGAAATTTCAGGAAAAGTGTTTGACTGTTAGGATTTTTTCATCATTTCATAGAATTTTGGGTAATAGCATTACAAATGTTTTCAGGATTTGTTTAGGCATTTGCTTGATAATTTCAAGATTTTACATGGAATTTTGGGAGAATTTTTTATTGGAATGTTTCGGCTTTATGATACAGCTTCACTGAAAGATTTAAAGAGTATTTAAAGATATTTTGGGGTTCTTTTGTGGGAATTCGGAAGGGTTTTGGAGAGGAAATTTCCAAGAAATTCCTGCTCAGAGACAAGGTTGAATTTTTAACTTATCACTTCCCAGAAAAGTGGGAGAAACTAAAAATGCTTTCCAAACAAAAGCCCAGGTCTCAGGAGGTTAATGGGTTTAAATGGGGCATTTTTGGTCACAAACCCCCTAAGTGTGTGCAGTAAGTGTACAGAGCTTAATATTGACCTGTTACACAATCTAGATTTAAAATTTCAAAATTATTTCCTTAAAAAAGTTCACCAACGTGTATGCTGGTAGCATAAGCCCAAAGCCAAAAACTAGCCTACTCCCTCTGTGGGTTGAAAACCATGGCACCCAGTGTAACCAGCACAATCGTAATGGTCATTTAATCAGGCAGGTAAAGGTGTTGATCAAGGGGAGGCAGATAAGCATGCCAACATGCCACGCTGTTAATTTAATAAAATTGAAAATATCACCTGTTAAGTGACTTTTGTGTGTTGGAGATCCTACAACAAAAGTGTCTATGTGTTGCTGGGTCTTTGGGAGTTGAGTGCCCCCAAAATTTTGACTGTACACAGCCTTCACCTATGGTTCATTTGATCATTTAGAATCACTGATTAACCTCATCAAAGAAGAATTTATCTACTTTTTAATTTTACATTGCTGTAGATTGCATCACAACGAGTGGTGCATGTTCCAGTCTGATTTCAGGGGAGACCGTAGCGCAATGTCTGAATTTAGCGCTCCAATCCAGGGGCAACTCTCACTGAATCCTCTCTCAGTTCAAAAGTAAAGAACCCTGATGGATGTGGGAGGGAGACTTGGGGGTGACTTTATTATCAGACCATAAAACAACAAACACCACTGGAACAGAGTGTCTCTTGGGATTGTGCTCTACTGTGTACTGTTCAAAAACAACTTTCACATGTTAAAAACCCACACAGCTTTGAGAACTGGTGAATATAGCTTCACCATATCCCTGCAGCTACAACTACTGCTGACCAGCGTGGGCCTGGGACTACGGACCAAAGGGAGATTGAAGTTGTTGGCCTGGGGCAAGGGGGTTCTCGGTGGGGAAAGTGTCTTAGTTTGATGACGGGGGGGTCATTTAAAACGGTAGCCAGGAGATTCAGATGAATGTGGATGCTGTCTGCAGGGATGGCAAAAGGTCAGGATGTGAAAGCAGGGACAGAGGGATGTTTTTGATGGGGCATGAGCTTCAGGTATCCCAGTGATTCTACAACAAAACAAGGGCTCAGCTGTCTCATCATTAATGTCAAAATCTCAACACACTTAGAGACTCTAGATTGCTGTATTTTTAACAAAATTTCTTGTCATTAAACTGCAACTTTTCCAAAGTCAAAATCAATCCAAACAAAAGCCTGTTCTCCCTCTTTTTGTCCCATATACAGGTGCATTTCAAAACATTAGAATACCATGAAAAAAAAATTTTTTATTCCTGTGATTTGATACAAGAATTGAAACTTCCATGTATTTAGAATTCATAACATACACAGTGAAATAGTTCAAGATTTTTCTTGCTTTAATCTTGATGATTATGATTTATTGTTTAAAAAATCCCTGGTGTCTCTTATCTTACTCTTCCCCAGAGATTCTCTGTGGGGTTCAGGTTTGGTCAGTTGGCTGACCAATCAATCACAGTTATACCAAAAGTAGCAGACAAGTTTCTGCTACTTTTGTCTTCACTGTGGTGCCACAGATGCCAAGTCCTGCTAGAAAAGGAAATCAGTGTCTCCGCTTTCAGCAGATGGAAGCATGAAGTCCTCTAAAATCTCATTGTTGATGGCTGACAGTGTTGACTCTAGACTTGATAAAACACAGTGGACCAACAGCAGATGGCATGGCACCCCAAACCATCACTGCCTGTGGACACCAAAAACACTAGACTTAGAAGTATCTTAGAATTTCTGCCTCTCTTATCTTCCTCCAGGCTCTGGGACCTTGACTTCAAAATTAAATGGAGAAGCTATATGACATCTGTGGTGCAGGACTGGTTTGACACTGGGAACATGCTAGTTCTAGTCCATTTTTTTGGACTTGTCTGTGTGTGGTGGCTCTTGATCCACTGACTCCAGTGGAGAGGGACAATGATTGTCTTCTTGACAATAGTTCAGCAGTCTTCCCCACGATTGCATTTGTGTGTACTGAACTAGATAGCCAAAAAAAAAGCCAGAATTACTCATATGTTGTTGCTTTTTTTTAAGTTTGAAAGCTTTTGGACTTCATATTGTTTATGTATTTGCTGCACGATCGATATTATTGCAGCTAATTTTGGCTTTTTGCAGACCATTACATTTGTGTGGAACATTTTCATGTGCTTTCACATTTGCAGTGTTTCTGAAAATGCAGCATATGTGTCTGAATATTATGTCGTCTTGGCCATTGCTGGTGGTTTTCCCTTGTCTGCCACCATACTAACAAACTTTTAATTTTTTTTTTTTTTTTTTTGTATTGTATGTTGCCAATTTTAAAATTAAATTAGCATTTTTGCAAAGTTTTTGAAGTAAACTTTGAGTACAAGAGCTATTTGTTTCAGTTTACTGCAATTTAAATTTAAACTACCATAAAAATGTATATTTGTCATGATCCTACCCAACCTAAAACATTAATTAGACAGCTTTAAAGTAAATTGGTTAAACTTGTTTAAAGCATTCATAGGTTTCGGAAAGTTATACAGCCACAAAATTTGAACTTGTTTAAGGAAACAAAACTTAAAGAATTTGAATATATCCTCTTAATTTTCTGAACTTTCTAAAACACATTTATTATGCTCCTCTAAGGCACAGCCTAAATATTTAAACATAACTAATCAGGGGCAAAAAATAAAACTGCTAGAAGCTTCCTTATACATTCAGCAGCATTATCTGATAAACAGTGGATTCACATTATCAAGGGAAAACAATAAAAGTGACAAATATTGAGATAAATGGATAAAAAGAAGACTAATGACCATTGGAAAAGTCCAGGTCCACACTTCTGCTTCATTTCCACATTCATTTGTCAACACCAGGTCCCATGTGTGCAACCCCAGGGTCCAGTCAACGCATAGAGGGACGTCAGATAAATCCCAGAATGCATTTACAGAGATTATGTAATGTTATAAATCATTCTTTTATTTTTATTGCATCCAGCACATACACTCTCTTCCTTCCCGCTCCCTCCTTCTCTGTATCACACAGTAAACCGAGCTACGCTCAGGTCACAGCACCGCTCTGCCACACACACAGTCACAAAGAGGTAAATACATAAAGTTTCCACAGAGAACATCGTCTTTATGTCTGAGCCGCAGCAGTCACATAAAAGATTTTGGCCATGCACGCGCACACATGGACGCACAGTTTTTCTTTCTGTGACATAATGGCAGAAAATAAGCAACACCAGCAGAAAATCTATCAGAAAAACTTTGCTTCATCCTTTTCTGCCTCCCTCCGTCTCTATAATTGTGTCTCCATTGTATCTCCTTTGCTGCCACTGCTATCAGTCCGTCCCTTATTTCTTGTCATTCTCCTCATCCGTCCGTCTCTGCCACCCTCTTCCTCCACACCCGGTCCCTGAGTGTTGAGTCACTCCTCCGGGGTGAGGCAGTGAGTGCAGAACAATCCCTCTGTCTCTGGCCTATCAGCCGGCCTTTGATAGAGCTGCGGTTATTGATTAAAATGTCTGAGAGCTCGGCCTTCTGGGGCCCGGAAGCTTTATTCAACCCTCTCCCTTTGCTCTTCTCACTCACTCCTCCTCTCCATCTCTCTCTCTCTCCCTGAGCCTTTCACCTCGACTAACCCCCCACCCTCCCCCCCAATGCCTCTGACTTCCTCCTCCCCTATTTTATCTCCCTCTCCCTCTCCTTTTCTCATTTGCTTAAGGCAACACTTCAGCCGGACTGGACCGCTGCCTGGCAAGTAATAAAGGCTGCCATTCCCTCTCTCAGGCTCAGTCTGTCACTCTGAACATGTGTGGACTGTGAAAAAAATTTGTGAATTAGTGTGTGTTTCTGTCAGGATGCATATGTGTCAAAGTCAATGATATGACTAGGCTTTTAAGTGCCAAATATCAAACCCATCCTAATTGTAAATATTTTAAGATGAGTATGCATGCCTCATTTGACAGCTGCATGTTATGGTTTTGCTTTAAACACATTGTCTTTTCTTGAGTTTTTCCTCAAAATCACATATTTGGCTCACAGGGCAGTTTACATCCCACTATCATTTACATACACTACATTTAAATCAGCTAACTTAAATTAATCATAAAGCTACAAACTAACCCTACAAGCCCTAAGTTATTTTTAACCATTTTCCTCACCTGGATGAATTGTCTTCAAAAGTTTGTAAGGGCGCACTCACACTAGGCCATCCGTATTGTGGCTGAGCCCATTTCAGCCTAAAGTCCGGTACGTTTGGCCAATATGAGTGCAATCGTTCTGTGCTTTACTGAGTGTGTTACTTTTGTAGAGCTAGCACTGCCACCCTTAGGTCTTCCTTGCATGTTAGCACTCCCATTCTTGTTTTTAATGTGGTTACACATGGCCGCCAGCAATATGCTGAAGTAGTGCGTGCAGCTGAAAGTTCTATCTTGATTTTCAAGACCAAAATAATGCCAACACAGCACTGCTCCTACGAAATGTAACTCGTCCACAGTGCTGGTAGTAAAGCTAAGGAGTAATCTGAGTAGTAGAGCAGGGGAGCATGTTCTTGAACCAGAGCTTCAGTGAGTTTCTGTCCACAGCCCCAGCTAGCAAAAGGACATCTGCATTGCAGTTTGAACTTGACATATGGTCAGCATCAAGGGCCAACATCAATCCATCCATTATCAACATTGTTTGTCCTGTTTGGGATTGCAAGGGACTAGAGTTAATCCAAGCTGCCACTGGGTGTAACATCTTGGATTGGTCACTGGTCAATCACAGGACTGATATTTAGAGACCAACAAGCATCCGTGCTCACACTCACACCTCCGGTCAATTTAGAGTCACCAGTTAGACAAATGAACATGTCTTTGAACCGTGGGCAGAAGCTGAAGTAGGACCCACATCTGCATGGGCAGAATGGGAACAAGACTCCCTGCACAACAACCCCTGCACCGCTGTGCAGTCCAAGCACCAACATAAAAGCATGTTAATAATTCTTTAAATTATTTGTAATGCTGGTGACAAACTAGAGAGGAAGATGATAATAAACCAATGAATCCACTGAAATTCACACCCCTAGTTCAGGGGCAGATCCAAAAATGAGACTCACAATTGCTGTGAAGTACTGATATGCATACAAGAAGGGATGTATACCATCACCATGATATTGGCAGATATTACCTTAGAAAGTCAAGTGAAAATGACAGCATTTCTAAAATCCGTTCTCCACTACAGCTAATCAGTTGTTTCAGTGCAACTGCTGCAGCCCTCCTCCACCCCAGCCACCTCCATTACATCTCATCAGTGTCCAGGCCTGGCCCAGTATGCGGAGTTTAAAGCAGGACCAACAGAATAACATCAGCTTAAGCAATTTCCTTTGTTCATGCTCAGTCTTCAAACTTCAAAATGTCTGAAAAATACTTTTATATCAATACTGGTATTTGCAACAATACATGTGTAAATATTGGTATTTCAGATAATGACAAAAATGCAGTATTATGCATCACTACTTAACAGGGAGTATTTGGGTGCAAAAACAATCCAAATGCAAAATTTAAATGTGATATACAATAAAGGAGGAGGAAGCAGTGTTTTTGCACACACTAATGAAAACTAACCGCCTCCTTGCCTTCATTTATAACATCTAGTTTATCTACAAAGCTAAAGATGTTATATTCAAGTATTTAATTTTGGGAACACAACAAAGTTGCAGCATGTAAATCCTCTTGGCTGTAGAATCTAAGGACTCTTAAAGAAGATGTCTGTTCAGAGTCACAACAGAAATACCGACAAAAGAATATGTGCCACAGTGAAATGCAAAGACAGCTTCAAGCAACCTGTTGTAGCACAGCCCAAACAGTTCATTTTATCTGAAGTTGCAGATTTGATGTGGCAAACATCCCATCATAGTTTTGGCTTTGGTGCCAGCCAATCAGATTTCAGAGATGGCCCAGGCAGCCCTCCACATCCACCCCTGCACATTTCCACACACATTTAATGATTAACACAAGATGTCCAAATTATACTGGACATATAGTACAGCCAAGAAATAGCTATAAGGGACACAAGCAGTGCAATTGACAGATCTGGTGAGCATTTGATCCCACTGTGAGCTCTTTATTTATTGTAGTGTCATCTGTATATGACTTAGATATCTAAACTCTGTTTCTGGATGGGACTTCATCCTCGGGTAGGTAAATAAATGTAGACACAGTTTATACGGGAGCCAAGCCATCTAGTGTGGTTGTGCCTCTTAAGAGTGGTACACTTTTAAAAAAGGTGTTTATGGGTTAAGATATGGATTGAAAAATACACAATTATCCCACACCTTGATTTAAAAAACTGCCAGTCTGTTTAAAAGTGACTCATGAAAATAAAGAACACAGCTAGAGCTGCTCTGTATGAAAAGAACTATGAGGTAAAGTTTGTTCTGATTCAAGGCATAAATAGCTTAAAACCTGATTGACAGATTGATATATGCAAATGCACATATACAACAAGGTCATCTCTTTGTCAGTACCATCTTTTAGACAGATTCAGGTTAACAAAACAGATGTACAACAAAGGAGTCGTGTCACAGGTTTTCCCTTGATACGAGCAGATTTAACATCTAACAGCTATTTCAGGAACTTCCAAACTATCAGACAGGCGGGATATCTGCTTGTACAGTGTGCTGATGGATCTGTTTTAAAGCTTCTATCCATTTCTACGTTCAGTTCTATCCAACCAGACACTACCTGATGTATTTTTGGTCTGAGAGGAACATCTTCAACCACGGCAGGGAAGGATGACTTCTGTTTTTGTTTATACTTTCATTTTCTTTCCTCCGATGTTGTTTTAAGGAGTCCTGAATTCTGCAGTTCCTCTCATTTCTGACAAAGACACTAATCTAACCTGCCTATCTCTTCTCTTTTCTCTCTACTCTCTCAGGTTGTCTGTTTGTGTCTTGCTCAACATTCAGTATGTTTTTTCTCTTTTTGTCATTGATTTGAGGGTTGTTGTGATTCTGACCAAGTCACCACAACAATAAAAGACAGCTACATTTATTTTTCCTTCTCTTTCCCCTCTCTTACAAGCCTGAAACTAGCATACACACCCTGGATGAATCTCAAAAACAGCCTTAACTATCGATGAGGCAGACCGCAAAACATTTCAACTTCTACTGAAAACACAATGAAAAACGAAATTCAACCAAAAAAAGCATCAACAATGGTTACAGTCATTACTGGAAAATAAAACTATTTAATGTTTATCTTAATCTTGCTAGGATTTACATCTTTCTTTTAGATGATGGATGCATCTGGCAATGTATGACAATTTCTCAGTAAATCAAGTTTAGCTGGTGTTTCATATTGAACTACTTTTAGCCAAGACTTCCTCCTCCTTGTAGTGTACATACAACTCGTTCCATCACATCCACTACAGTAGCGCTTATTCATCTGTTTCTCATGAGTCTCAGCTTATCACGACAGGAAGTTACACAGCAGCATCACTGACTTCAGTGCACTGGTGGACTCAGACTTAATGCTTAAAAAAAATGCTTCAAAAGTGCCCCTATAGTAGGTGAAACATGAGCAAGTGCCCTCCAAAGTGCCCTTCCAGTTGAAAAAAAAAAACATGAAACCATGCCCTAAAAGGGTCCCCTTCAAGTGGGCAATGTCCCATCCGTGATCAAGCGACCTCTTGGGTGCCCTTCAGGTTGGGTCACATATGGGAGCGTATGCTGGTTCAGCACTTTGCCAAGTCAGCCTTGGTCCTGTACTGCTCTGGCCTCCTGATGGCCATTGTCTATGCCTGTGCCAGGCCTATGCCCCATCTCTCCAGGTACCCTTCCAGCTGAGCCACAACCCAGTGGCCGCCCCTGGAACAGCCCACTGGGTCCTGGGCAACCATTATGCTGTGAGCCTGATCAGGCCCAGGAAAGTCCGTAAAAGCATAGCTGCAGTTTCCATATCAAGCAGCTGACCCTTCCCACTCTCCTGAATATCATTGGCAAGACCATTAGAACATGGTCTTTCCAATGATACTCAACAATGTGCCAAAGAAAAAGTCATCACAAAGGAGTCCAGCTGGCACCTATGGCCATCAACGTCCAGGCCTCACAAGCAAGACCGGAAGGACCGAAAGACTTTCATCTGGGAGTCCATGTCTGCAGTTGATCTTAGACTTGGAGTGGACAAAATGTGTCAGAGTGCCCTCTAGGATGCCCTTTCAGTGGAAGAAACATAACAAAGTGCCCTCCAGAGTACCCTTGCATTAGACAAATGTGATAAAGGGCTCTTTCCTGCCCTGACCAAGCTCCTCAAATTACTGTACAGTAGAGCGGTCATTCTCCAAACTGAAGCAGATCAAGACCCAGCTAAGGATATTTTCAAACACATAGCCAAAGAAAGACTTCTACTCCAACTCCATCAGCCTGACTACCCCTATCTTGACTGGGCTCTTTGATAAAAAGTTCGTTCTCAATGACAGAAACCTGTCTTGTGGTTTTCTTGCAATAGACGGGTCTATGACATTACAGCCTCAGTCTGTAGATCTGTAAAAATATGGAGTCAAGCTTTATCAGGTCTGTCCTTCAGAGAAGAAAACTAAAACATTTGTTGAATGGATGTTGGCTGCATTTCAGGTAGAAAGGGAACTTAAACACTGGTAGCTTAAACTGTAGTCCTATCACTGGAAATGCAAATGATTCCATGTTTAAACACAAAGTACAATGAAGCACTGCAAAATTACATTTGTCTAATTTAAAGCCAAAAATATTTAATTACTCTTTTTCTAAACCACATCAAGCTGAAAAGCCCTGATAAACCCGAATTGCCTGTATTAAGTAAAAAATCTGCCTATGAGGCAGGCAGAAATCCCTTGTTTAGTGTCCAGGAATCAGATCCTAATTTAGAAAGTACATCTAATTTCAAGACACCTCACAAGTACAAACTCCTTGCTGCTTTGGCAGCTGCTTCACTGATTTTTTTTTTCAAACTTCTTAAAATTCACTTGACTTTTTATCACTTGGAATTCAGGCCTCAGCTCTCGTGTTTTATATCTGAGCTATTTTGGGCAGCTATACTTGCTTAATTTTGACATGTTACAGTGTGAATATGATGTTTTAGATTAGGATATGACTAACTGTCTCTGTGTTTTCCTGCTCTATAATATTAATTGATTTAATAACATGCATCTTCTCAATCAGTCAATCAATAACCCTTTATTTTATTTTCAAAAAGTCAATGAGGGGAAAGCACTTATGCACATAATTCCATGTTAATTATAGAAGAAATTAAGAGGATACAAAGCAGTCAAAAACATAAGAGAGAGAATGAGAAATGGACATTAAAACCTGGGATGTATGCTTGGGATTTACTCTGAAAATGAGATCTGAATGATTAAGGCAGAATGAGATATAGGCAGTGATGGAATAAAGTTGTTGTTAAGAAACAAGTATAATGATAAAAACAGTAAGAATGAGTAGGTTACACGTATGTAAAAAAATGACAAAAAGAAGGTGGGAGGTTTAAAATCAAATTTGTAAGTGCCAAAAAGGTAATTGTTCACTGATCTCAGGGAGTTCGGAGCAGAATAATCCTAGCTAAGGCTAAGTAGCTCACAGCAGCTCAATGCTCAGCAGACTGGACAATAAGGACAAGATGCATTTCAAGATCATAAAGATAAAGTACTATAAAAATTGACAAAGTGAAAATCGTCTCAACTAAGCACTTCAGAATAGCCACACATCCCAGTTGCTAAAGCAGGACAGCACACAGCAGCTCCAGTCTGCCTGCAGAGGCTTTTGCATTTAAAGAGCACTGTGGCGACTTATTGCACACGGCCGGTGCCCACGAGTATTACTTCCTGGCATTAAAAATCGTATTGGGTACAGGAACAAATTAGTTTTTATATCTATTCAGGCTCCTCCCGGGTCTTTCAATCTTCCACTGCAGGGAGAGAGCTGGTAGTCAAAGTGCAGACTGAGTGTGTTGTCTCTCAGAGTATTTTCAGGGCTGCCTAATGCCCTACTCATAAAAGCACTGGATGGATGAGTTTTACTTGACACTCCTGACCCCCTGAGCTGTTGGCAAAATGCTAATGATTTGTGATTGAGGTTGCACATTGACAAAGGACTGCCTCTGCATTTGTGCAATGCAGACTGCATAAAGGACCCTCATGGAAATGGGAGTTCATACCCAACTTGACCAGGCATGAAATGAAGGGTTAATTCTGATATGAGGGAGGTGTTTGTTTCTTTTCTAGAAATATAGTCATCACCTCTCCATTTATTTATCTAGCTACCATCCATTGGTGTCACAGGAAGGGCTGGAGTCAATCTCAGCTGTTATCAGGCCTCAATGGTTAGAACCAGGAAACAGCCATAATCATTATGTTTTCTGTTTGAGAAAAAATTAGTGGACAAATAACTTAATAAATGTTGTAATCGTTTTGGTAATCCGCTTATCCTTTCTTATTTTGGTCTAATATTTTTTGATTTGGGGCCTTTTATGTTTTTATTTGAAAGATAGGACAATAGAGTCATAAATCTGAATTGAGAGAGTGGAGAAAGATAACAAGGAACACTCTGGACTTGGGTCACCCACACCACAGACCCCAGCCTCTGTGCATGGGACATGCAGACACAACCACTACCAGTGCCCTATTTATATTAGAGTAGAAATACTTTATTATTCCCAGTGGGTAAATTAGCCTTGGGAATGAGTGCAGAGAAAATCCCACAGCTCAGTGCAACCCACAAATAATAAAAACTGCCAGACAAAAGACAGGTAACCATAAACACATCAAGTAATGACAAATACATAAAACAAAATAGGTACCTACATACATGGATTTAAAATCATGATAAATACAAAATAAAAGACCAGAGGCTGAGACTTAAATTAAAGAAAGAGTGAAAATATGTGCAAGGACCAGTTAAGCGTCAGGTGTTGCTGTTAGTTTATTCTGACTGATGTTAGAAGGAAAAAGATTAACCATTTCCCATACACTAGTGCAGGGTATACACAGGTATTCCAAGTTATACCCAGGTATTTTTCAGTCTTCAAAGAGTATGCCCACTTTCAAACCCCCTTTACAAGGATGGGAAAGGTGACAAAAAATAAGCTGAGTGCTCAGTTGCATTGCATTGTAACACAACATCCTCAACACTGCTGAGGAATATGTAACAGTTCACTCAAAATGCAGACTCATGTAGTTGTATGTGAGTCAGAGTGGTGGTCGTGAACTTTGCTCTTCTTTGGCTGTTAATTTCATAATCAATCTTACTACTTGAGACAACACAAGTGAAGACCCAATGTGCAAAGACTACAGGCCAGTTTGTAGGTAATATGTCTTTGTTTATCACACAGGGCAGTTCACCTTTGCTGAATGGGCTGCTTAAAAATGAGGGGTATAAACTAAGATTATACCACTTCTCCAGGCACACACAATATGACTGCATCTGCCTGAAGGTAATATTTCATACTCAGGGGAAATAAGTGAATTTCTTTTGAAGCATCAGAATAAGTTTTTCCTATATTGTAGCAAATAGTCTTTGAGTTCAGGACTGTTGTTGAGTCAATTAAAAAATGACTGGCTCTCTTAACTTAATTCAAAGCTTGGTGGAGCTCAGCCGAAGTTCAAGCAGGAAGACTGTTTCTTAGTCATACATCAGTGCCCAACTTCACATCTCTCCCTTCTTCTATTCTTTCTCTTTTTACGCTCTGGGGATCAGCAGATTATGGCCGTTCACTCTTTTGAGTACTAAGCTAATCAAATACTGGCACAACCTTGTTTGACCAATCATCATGTACCTGTCATATGTTAAATCTGTCGCCCTCTCTTCTGCTGTCATTTCAGTGTGGATGCTACAACCATCCTCCACCCCAGCCACCTTCATTCCAGTTCATCAGCATCTGGTCCAGATCCACACACAGTACCTGTAAAAAAAACTCCAACCCCTTGGATTTTTTACTCTTTTATTGATTATATAAATCAATCAAGTAATGTCAATCAAATTGAAATATGACTGCATAAATATGCACCACATTTAAAATGACTGACCTAATTCAAGAGGTTAAACCAACTGGTGCTAGTAGTCTGACAATTAGTGAAATAGGTATCACCTGAGTGCTGTAAGTGTGTCTCCAATGATTGTGGTATAAAGACATCTGGAAGGTCCAGTCACTGGTTAATCAGTATTCCTGGCTATCATTACACCATGAGGACAAAAGAACACTCCAAGCAACTCAGAGAAAAGGTTATTGAAAAGTATAAGTCAGGGGATGGATACAACAAAAATTTCTGAGGCACTGAATATCCCCTGGGGCTCAGTTTAATCCATCATCAAAAAATGGAAGGAATATGACAAGTGTAAATCTGACTAGATCAGGCTGTCCTCACAAGACTAGTGAGAGAGGCCACCAAGACACCTATGACTACTCTGAAGGAGTTAAAAGCTTCACCAGCTCAGATGGGAGAGACTCTGCATACAACATCTGTTGGCTGCGTTCTTCACCAGTCAAAGCTTTTGTGGGAGAGTGGCAAAGAGAAAGCCACTGTTGAAGAAAACTCAGATTAAATCTGGACTAGAGTTCACCAAAAGGCATGTGGGAGACTCAATGGTCAAGTGGAAGAAAGTACTTTGTTCTGATGAGACCAAAATAGTGCTTTTTGCCTTTCAACACCACCCTATGTTTGGTGGACCCCAAACACTGCAGGTCACCACAGACACACCATCCCAACTGTGAAGCATGGTGGTGGCAGCATCATGCTGTGGGGATGCTTCTGGGCAGCTGGCCCTGAAAGACTTGTTAGGGCAGAGGCTAAAATAAATGCTGTAACATAGAGGAAAATCCTGGAGGATGATCTTATTCAGTCTGCAAGAGAACTACGGCTTAAGGGAAGATTTATATTTCAGATTTATTTTCAGGAAAATGGCTGAAATTGAGCAAGGAAACGGAAATTAAACTAGCAGAGCTAGTTGTGTCCCACTGACTTTTTTCATTCATCAATGTCACAAGAAAAGTTATTGCTCATGCTCATTATAAGAAAGTGGCCAGAATTCAGTGCTGAATAGTTCATGGGATCACCAAAAAAATCTGTACTTATTGAAATTTTGGCTTTAATTCTGCATAATACTGGTTTGGAAAAATCCCTCCAAATATTCCTGCAGCCTTAAGCTGGATGATTCCAGACTATTTTAAGCAATTCAGAGGTTTGATGATGTGAGTTCAATAGCAAAATACACTTTTGATCACCTCATGTCCTTGGACTAACACTTTGTCTTAGATATTTCCTCATTCTGCATTCATGTCTCTGTTATTGCTCAAATATGTGTTAGACAGCAATGTCATCTGAAGAAAAAAAAACCTATTGAAGGAATCCAGTGGAACATTTTATTCCCTTTCACCTTGCTGCGCAGTGTCTTTTAATCACAGATTTAACAAATAAAAAGACTTTTTCATTCCAAAAGTGCTTGACAGTCTTTGCTAAATGCGGTGCTTATGTAAGATGAAGATTCAAAGCTTTGTTTAATCATATCTTTTCACAAACACAGACTGATCTCTCTTTTGAGCATTGATGCACTGAGACAGCTGTAAAAAGGATTTCAGTTTACACTAGAGTTAGAAATCTTAAATCAATAAGTACATATGTTGGAAAATGTCTGAATGAGGAGAGACAGACTCTACATATTGATCAGTGCTACACTATTCCAGGTCAGTGCACCTGGCATGACTGAGCAGACTGTTTTTAACTGACTGTACAGTATGTTATAGAGCCACTGCAGTTCTGACAAACTTGTGACAAAAATATGCTGCAAAGAGAAATGCACACAGCTAAAAGGAGATATTTGATCACTACGGCGTGATGAACTGAAATCTACGTCACCACTGTATTCGAAGCAATATCACAGTGCATAATGTAGCATTCACCAAAGGAGAGGAGCATGAAATCAGAGCATTAATCTTATGAAATGAGGATTCACCAGAAGTAGGTTAGCATCATGACAATCCTGCCAGCTGTATAAGAGTCACTTTACTTTATGCATACTTTATGATCACTTCAGGCTGTATAGCAAAAGCCTGGGAAGGCACCTACATTTAGATATTGGTTTAAGAGTTTTTCCAACCGTCTAGTCATTTAAAAAGACTGGGTTATCCTGCTAAAAGGACAAAAATGAGCTATTTCGGAAAATCACTTGAAAGTCACACACAGGAATATGATGTAATGTGAGTCACAGAGACAGGTGATATTATATAAATATAATAGCTGCATAAGAAACATTTGCAGCTCAGTTCTTTGTTATTCTAAAAACTTAAGTTGAGTTCCTGTGTGATTTTTTTTGTTTGTTACAATGGTCACTTCGTCAGATTAAGCAACCACAATGTCATACATTTGACCAACAGATCTGGAAGACTACATGGAGTTATCAGTCATTAAGACTGATGTGATGATGTTGGAAGAAAGAAGGAGGGGCCTGGACCAGGAGTTCCCAAACTTCTCAGCCTGTGACACCAAAAATAAGATTTAAGAATTTATATTTAAAGTAGATTTTGTACATTACTGTAATTAAAGCATAAATTTCATCTAATAATGATGGTTTATCTTAAATTGAACTCATTTGGGCACAGCTGGCCTGACAGAGAGGTTGCGCCGCATGTTCACAGGCGACCCAGGTTAAAGTCCGACTTGTGGCTCCTTGCCTGCATGTCTCTCGCCCACTATCTCATCCCTATATAGACTATATCCACGTCGTTCTGAAGGTGTTATTATTTATTTGTGCCATTTTAACCACTCTCCCCAACCATTTTTGCCACTTTTATTTCCCATCCATTTAATACATTTTTAGCCTTTTTCTAACCTCTTTAGCTCCTATAATCCATTTGCCACTATTTAACACTGTTTCAACACTTTTTCTGCCTGTTTTTTGCCATTTTTTACCCATTTTGCCATTCTAAACCTATTTTCAGTACTTAAAACTCGTTCATAGAAACCTTTTCCAACTCATCCCACCACGTTTTCTGCCCTTTTTGCCACTTTACACTTATTTTTTGTCTCTGTTAAACTGTTTTTGCCACTTTTTTACCCCTTTTCACTGCTTTTTTCCACCCATTATCGCCACTTTCATTGTTTTTCCCTACCCGTTTTATCCATTTCTGCCACTTGCAACCAATTTTCAAAGCCCATTTTTTCAATTTTCTTGCCACTTTTATGCCAGTTTTGCCACTTTTCACCCAATTTTGTGCTTTTGTCACAATTATTTCATACTTTTTTTCTTAAAGTTGTCTCAGTTTCTTCTTTATTTTCTGGCATCTATACATTTGTGCACATCATGGCTTAGCTATAAAGTGTGACTTTCCAAATGGTTTAGTCAGTGTGCCCATCCACATTGTGAACATTTCCAAAGCAAGTTGTTGCTGTTTTTAAAAAAACAGAAGTTCACATTTGGAAGAAGGCTTTATACAAAAAATACATAAAAAAAAATACAAAAAATGCAAAAATGCAAAAATACATTAAAAAAAATGGTTGCTTTGATAAGAGTGTGCTCTCCCCCTTATCCATCCTTATGGGAGGCCTTGTGTAAGAGTGGTGTGTTTTGGCAGGATTTTGATAGTTGAAATAGAGATGAATATTTTTAAAGTCTTGGGCTCGGATGGCCTAGTGGATAGGTCACGCCCTATGTGCCAGACAGCCTGGGTTTCAGTCCAGCCTGTGGATCTTTCACTATATGGGTGTCTCCACATACAATAGTGCTTTTTTATTAAGTTCCTATTGGAGGAAGAGAAAAAAACATCCAAGGACCCCGTTACACAAATTTTTATAATGAAGAAGATGAAGTTGAATTTAGTCAACTTCTTGTTTTACAATGTGAAATACATTATCTACTTTGTGTGTCATGTTATATTTTAATCGCTAATCAAATTACCACAATCTTTTTAACTTGGTACATAAGAGGCAAAAAAAAATCAGTTTGAATCATCACCCAGGGACCAAAACATCCTCCTGTACTGCCACAGTTTGATTTTATTTACAAATACAGTCGTGAGGCGATGTTGATGTTTTACTATCCAAAACGGTACTTGGTTTCTCAAAGAGTTGCTTTGAGGCCATCATATGTTAATGTGCATATTCATTAAGTCAGCACACATTCAGTGAGATTTTCTTAGATACACCAGAGAAGCAGCTTGATTTGTTGCTTGTCACTTTTCTGAATTAATGTCAGTGAGTGAATGTGTGTGGAGATGGTAAATCACTGACAAGGATGACAAGACGGCTGTTAGAGGAGAGGGAGAGGGAGAAAAAGGGGAAAGAAAAAGGGGAAAAGGAGCAAAAGAAAAGAAAAGAAGACATGATATGACCTTGTCACTTGGGGCTAACACAAGACGGATGGTATCTCCCTGTTGAATGCCAATTGTTAAACACCCAGTGTATCTGCTATTATTATGGTATTGCTATCAATTACAAACCAGGACATGTACCCTTAATCCTCAAGATATAGAGCGCTACATTTGTGAAACCTTTACTGATGCTGTCATGCATGGGCCCTGGAGATTTAGGCTGGTGAGATAACCATGACAGAACATGTCAGCTGCTTAACCATCACCCCATGTCCATATACAGCCTCCTGAATAGAAACTATTGTGTGGCTGCTTCCTGTAAGAGCCGGGTCCCTAGAAAAATGATGGCTTTGTGCATGATGAAGCTGTGGCCACAGAGTTAAAGTTGAGTTTATGCAAACGCCTCAGAATTTTTATAATCAGTACTTTGGATAATCAGGGATGTGATGAAAATCTATCTTAACTTCCTTCATGCCAAAGTGGCATCCTCGGCAGGGTCCTTCACTATCCCAAAGAGTCTTCTGCATTCATAAACAGCATTTTCAGTTCACAGTTTAGTTTGTTAGTGTGTTTGCAGGCTCACATACATTTGATAACTGGGAATAATCAGATGAGTACCTTAATTTTTCCATAAGGACATGGTGTAAAACTCAAACTTCCTGTTGTTTCCAAAACTCTGATGCAGGTGATAATGAACCAGAACATTGCTTGCTTTCAACCATTAAACACCACAAGGAGGCACAAAAGGAAGATTTTTTAGGAGAATAAGTTAGAGATTTCCTGTCTTGTTTTGGGATGATGTTGGTCAAGGCTGTACAATCAGCTGTGCCTATGTGGGAGTTGTCATGCATGCAAAGCATGCTTTAAGCTGCTCAGCAGCAAGCATCTGCTTTGTCATCTCAGCTCCACTCTCACCCTCCTCTCCTAAAGCCTGTGCATGCTGGATAGGGAGATAATATAAGAATTAGTTCAGTGATTTCTTCTTTGCTTCTCGTATACCCCACCTTAGCCATTTTTGTAGAAATTATTGTTTTTATATACAGTGCAGTCAGAAACTATTCAGACCTCCTTCACTCTTTACAATTTTCTTACTTTGCAGCCTGAAGCTACAGTAGAAAAAAAAATCATCTTCATTCTCATTAATCTAAAGCAGTACCCCATAATTATAAAGGGGGGAAACACACTTTTAGAAATTTTTACAAATATGATAAAAATAAAATTTTAAAAAAAACTGAACCATTGCATTGACATAAGTATTCAGTCACTTCGCAAAAACACTTGAAATTTTGCTCAGGTACATCCAAAACCTCCAGAAGGACAACCATCACTGCAGCCCTCCACCAATCTGGGCTTAATGGAGAAGTGGTTACAGAAGCACACATTACACTTCTCCCATTTCTGCACTGGATCTCTGGAACTCTGCCAGTGGCCATCGGGTTCTTGGTCACTTCTCTTACTAAGGCCCTTCTCCCCTGATAGCTCAGCTTTGCTGGGCGACCAGCTCTTGGAAGAGTCCTGGTTGTGCCAAACTTCTTCCATCTGTGAATTATGGAGGCCACTGAGCTCTTGGGAACCTTATTTGTAGTCCTCCCCAGATCTGTTCCTGTCAACAATCCTGTCTCTGAGCTCTGCAGGCAGTTCCTTTGACCTCATGGCTTGGTTTTTGTTCTGATATGCATTGTCAGCTGAGAGGCCTTTCAAAATCAAGTCAAATCAGTTTAATTTACCACAGGTGGACTCCAACCAAGGTGTAGAAACATTTCAGCAAAGATCCAGAAAAATAAAAGGCATGTGAGCTAAATTTCCAGTGTTAATACAAAGATTCTGACTACTTACAGTGTTTAACAAATTTATTAGACCACCTGTCATATTTGTCTCAGAGACCATCCAGCATCATGAAGTGCTTTAAAGCAGACTCTTTCATTTTCAGTGAGCTCTCCACGGTTTACCATTTTGAACAGGAATGAGGAATTTCAAACTGAATTCACCTTTTTATACCCAAATTTGAGCCGGCTCACTGGGCTTCTCTGAGAAGTCAGAAATTAATCAAGCATAACATTCAACCACTAAAACTAATTTTTCTGTTCAGGAATGTAAGTAAATAACTATAATTTGACAAATTAATGAAGAAATAATAATGTGCTTTACTATTTTTTCAGTTTTCTTGTAAATCAGTAAATTTGAAAATTCATGGATAACAATAATAATTATATTTTAACATTTAAAATATCATTTGGGTTAAAGAGCTTCTACATATTGGTGTATTAACCATTGCAGAAACATAAAAAAATGATTTTGGTAATTACCAATGCTGTTAATTTAGGGCAGCTGTGGCATAAACCTCACTTTGGGTTGTGGTCTAATAAATTTGTTAAGGACTGTATGTCAGTGTGATATTACAGTTTTAGATTTTTTATAAATTAGCAAAAGTCTAAAATGTCGTCTTCACTTCGTCATAATGGGAAACTGAGTGTAGATTAATAGGAATAAAAAGAGGTTTGTCAGTTGGAGCATCAGGCTAACCTGGCACGCCAAAAAACCTTTGATATACAGCGTTTGGGAAAGGGCAAAACCTTTGATAAAAAAAACTGGATGAATGTCTGTCTGTCACATCTTTATGGGCCAATCAGAGCAACAAAACATGTGCGCAGTTACCGAGGAATGAACTCCATATAGAACTGCATAACCCGAACCATGGCGACTGTAGACATGTCAGTACACAACCTTTGTCGTTTTTGAAAAGAAAACAACTCACTGCTGTTCTTTCTTCTTCTTTTAATGAAGAAATGTCATCACATTCTGATTCAGCTGGCGCTTTAGCAGCATCCACGTTAATGTCCCGACTCCACCACGCCCGAAAGTACTTCCCCTCGTTGCTGATTGGTCCTGTCACTTTCTAACCGAGCCCAAACGGTTCAGACAGGAGCTTTGTAAGATGGATTCGCCAGTGAGAAACACAGAAACGGGTGTATCCATCTGCTTCGCAAGGTTATCATCAGGCTGCAACATAACAAAATGGTAAAAAGTAAAAGGGTCTTAATACATTCTGAGTGCACTGTATATCCTCCCATCAAGGAGGTGATAGATACTCATGTCCTTTATTTCACTGAGGATTAAATTAGTTTCTGCTTCATCCCAAAAATGCTGCTTCCACACACCGTCTTTGCTTCTTCTTCCTCTTCTACTTGTGGTCATGTTCATCACTCGTGTGTAGATATAACAGAATGAAAACGTTTACAAGCACTGAATAATCAGATTACTGGCCAAATAGTGAGGGGTTTTTATTTGCATTTCCATAATCCGATTAATGTAAGTAATTAGGTAACTCCACATATCAGTTTACAGTCAGTTTATTAGTGCACATGTAAACTTAGCTATAAATGTACACACCCTCCTATTAGTTATCCATCCTACGTTGTGTAGTGTACATATGTGCAGCCTTCTTTCATGACTTGAGTTGGGAATGTTTGAATTTTCTCCCTTTCCAAAATCTTTTTCTGACATCACACAGTCAGTAAAACACTGTATTTACTATGAGGAATAAAACAGGTTGAGGTAACGTCTGTGAAGTTGAAATCAAGAGAGCATTTCTATTTGGATGGATCCAGCAGAGCCCTGTAAAACTCAACCCTTGCATTTCAACCATACCACAGAGCACTGGAGTCACTCCACGGTGACTTGTAAATCCCCGAGCTGAGATGCAGCAGACAGGTTAAGGCCTCTGAATACACTGTCATCCAGAGTCTAAAACCTTATTTTCTGCCATTGGGATTTCGATTGCAGTGGTAAATACATATCTGCAACTTTGAGAATTAAAAAATGTGGCAATCAGGTGTTCAGAGCTGCATGAGGAACACTCTGTTTTCATGGTCTCTCTCTCTCTCTCACTCTGAGTCTCTTTCCTTTTCACACGCTTCTGTCACTTTAGGGTGAACAACTAAGTGCAAAAGCAAAAATGCCTTTGAGGAGAGACTGTCTTAAAGTATCTGCTCTTATCCATTTTTTATTCTTTTTCTTTTCTTTTTTCACAATTCATTTCATTGAAAGCACAAGCACATGCAAAAGAGACAAAGGGGGGAAGGCAGGGACTAGAGAGGCAGCATGAGTCAGCAAAAAGAGAAGATGATGGCCGGATTTGTTGCTGTCTTCAGGGTGGTCTTTTGTAACAGGTATGTACACATATACCCTTCAGCTAAAGTCAGGCTACACATTTTCACCATGATTAAAGCTTGAACCAACCCGTCATAACGGTCGTAACCCTCAAAGTCACTAGAGAAAGGCTAGCATGTTTGGTGTTTATCCAGCCCACTTAAATTTGTCCCATGACTTCAGGGTTGTTGACTAGGACAGGGACCACTGTACATGCGCTGCAGTCACAGATGTAAACAAACCAAATGGCAAAGCAAAAGAAGAGTGGTGAAGCTGATGCTGTGAGATGCAACAATGAGACAGTCGAGCTCTGACAAAAACAACCCTGCCTTTATGTTGTCTCGCCCAGGGTCTACCACGACTGGCAGAGGAATGAGAAACGCTGGAGAGAAATAGCAGATGTATTTCAGAAACCTGGTTGAGATAATAGCAATAAGCTAGCGTATCCTTAGCATTTGGTTAACAAACTGATACAGTATAACACAGTAACACAGTAATAATGTTTAGGCTCCTTTCCAGGAGTAGTCTAACCCAGCTTTTCTCCCTTCCAATGTCATCACATCGGTCACAATGATTGATCTGTGTAGTCTGTTGAGAAACCTCCAGCATGATCTGTGCTCTGTGATCACCTGATCTAACAGTGATTTAATGCCCAATGTGTTTTCATTACATCATTTAACTAGATGATCTAAACTGATTTAACGATTAAAAATATAACATTAAATTTCTTCTATCATTTAAGTAAAAGGTTTGCATGAAAGTTATTGACAGATTTTGGAAATAAAATAGGTTTGATATTTGAAAGTATAAATAAAGGTTTAGTCATTTTTTCCCTTTTACATTGATGTCAAGGTTTGAATATGTGTTTTTATAAGCATTTTATTTAAATTTTGTGATTTCAAGTACACTTATTTTATCAATTATTTAGTACTTATATACAAGATTAAAGAAAGAAAATATACATTAAAAATCTGGGGAAAAAAGAGAAAAAAGTTTGAATAGACAAAAGGGGGAAAAAAACAATTAAAAAAAATGGTTAACATTCTGTAAAGGTTTAACTCAAAGCTTGGCAACGATGGGCACACCAGCATGGTATTAAGTAAATACATTTCTCTGCTATATAGACCCCAGGGGAAGGGGTAACCAGATGCCTGTTGATGAGGTTTGAATATTTGTTTAAAAACAATTTTAAACTAGAATGGCGGTCTGAGGCGGCAGACCCATGCCTAAGCAGCGCCACCGAGGAAGTGACGCTCCCATTGATTACTATGGTGTTCAAAATTTCAAAGTCCAAGAAAAACCGAATGGGAGTGTGGATCATCACCAAAATCTAATCGATTTTTCCCTGTCACTATCCCAACATTCCCTGAAAGTTTGGTGAAGATCCGACTTTCCGTTCTGGAGTTATCTTGTATACAAACAAACAAACAAACAAACAAAGATAGAAAGATATGAAACCCTTTACATAACCCCCTACGGATTTCATCAGCGTGGGTAATAATGAAATCAAACAACTTTATTTACTGCTTCGATTGCTCCACAGAGCAAAGGCCTACAGATTGCAGAGAGTACTTCCAGGTTGACGCGCCAGCGTAGACTTAACGCAGGAGTTGATTAGTTGAGTCGAGTCACGTGTGGCTGGTGCTACCACAAAGACAGGAAACCTGCGCCATTTAAAATACACTACTCTTGAAATGCATTGAAAGCATCCCTGTTTGGAAGGGGAATAGGTTATTATTTTAATATTAACTTTTCCATGGTAAAGTTCATGTTAAAATCTTTGATCTTCCTACAAAAGCCGGTCTGCATCCAAACAGGAAGTCAATTACCCGTGGTTCTGACAGTAGAAAAATCCAAACTGACAGAAAACATGATTGACACAAACATGATTGAAAGGATGTGATTAATTGTGACTGACTAAGGAAATATAAAAATGTCAATCTTTTGACAGCCCTAGTTGTAATATATTGTAGTTTGCATATTGCCTCATACTATGACAGCATGATGGTCATCATCATCAGCTGATCGTCACGGTTCATAGTCATTTCATGGTGACATGAGACCCCACCAATTAGAGACATTACTGCAACCCTCTAGGATTATGGGTAATGTAGTATTTTTGGCTGAGATTGCAAATAAGAGGTTAACTCGTACCAACCATTGACTTCTACAGGAGCGTAACCCATTGTTTCACATTACGGTAACTCATGATAAGTCTAAGTTGAATATTTCAGAAAATATGACTGACAATCAAATCTGCTGTGGAGAAAAGGAACAGGATTTTTACTTCTGGAACTACACTGGTGAGCTCTGTACCATTCAAACTTTCATTGTTGGTTGTTTCTATACCCGCTGAGAATGGTGAACAACTGTACTAAAATAAGACCCCAAGTATAAATAGTAAATCGACTGTAATTGTGTTGTTTTCTTGTGACCATTCATATACATGTACACTACAATGTTAATGCCATTCAGGAGCAACTAGAGGTTCATCATGTTGCTTAATGGCCCTTCAACATGTGGACTGCAGGAGCAGCAATCTTCCAAAGAAAACTGACTCTACAGCCACACAATACAGTATTTCTTCAATATAGTATTCTTCACAGTGGAGTCAAAATTAAGAATCAATATTCTCAGCTTGATAAAAATATTACAAAGGAGAAAACTTATTGGTAAAAACTGCCACAAAACCCAACAGGAAACCGCCTATCTCTGCTGCCATCACAGAGAAACATTACAAAGCAGGCTCTGATATGCTCAAATATTTAGCAGCTCTCACCGCTCAGCTGATTAGATCAATATCAATGGCGGCGCTACGAAGCTGCAGCGTGCGTGTCAATGTGTGTGCGTAGCTGTTTCGCTTCATGCCGCTGTGGTCATCTCGTGATCGTGTCATTGGTGTTATGGAGACAGCGATTTCACAGCTAACAGCTACACTCTCAATGGTATCATATCTAGCGGTGCGTGAGTTTTCATGTCATGTTTCGTGTGTTTGGATTAACCACTTGTCATGGAGAAGACACATTCTTACTGTGCTGGCAGTAACAGGGGTCACTATCAATTATGTCATTGCTGCTCAGATCAGAAGAGATTAATGACAAAAGAATAAAGGGGAGAGAAAATACAGCACATGAGCACTGACAGTGGTTTTCTGAGTAACTGTGCAGCTGGGCAGAGGTCTTCGCCTCCTGTCATGTTGTAACATGTTGGTGGAGTGGAAGAAAGCCTGGGAATAAGATGTGGGTGACAAGACCAGAGTCAGCTGTTTGGTTGTGCAAGGCTTGCAGTGAGCAAACTCTAATTTCTGTCACTGCTGCTACGTCGTTGCATTCATCTTCAAGTGTGCTCATTGGCTATTGAACATGTAGCATTAGCAGAAATGTTAGCTGCATGGGCAGATCTGTTACGTATCCACAGGGTTGGGGTTTTTTGCCCTGTAGAGTGTTGCTGACTCACAGAAACTCAGAGTTGACCAGGACCGACAATACTAAGAGGGCTGCAGCAATTAGGAAATGAACATTGCACTTTTAGGGATGTACACCATAGCTGACTAAACAATCAAACATTGTCACTCTAGCTAGTTGGCACCAAAATTACCAGTGGATGAACTCATTAGTATTTTAAGTAATGTAGGCCCACAGAGCTCAGTCAGTGTTGTGATAAAGCTGCAAGGCTGTAATGTAGCCTTTAGCCACGAGCTTGGGCTGTAGCTTCAGCTGTTGGGCCAACTGCCCACATGTAAACCAGCACAGTGGAAACATAGTATCTTGTAGTAATGCAGGTTAACTGGTGTTAAAAAGCAATTAGCTGGAGTAATGAGTCACCACATCTAATACAAGGAAGACTGAATATTATGGTGCCAGCACTGCCAACATTATTCATGACTTTATTTACCCGCAGCATTGTCAGCATCAGAAATATCACATATTTTTGTATGTTTAAAATAACCCTAAAATAAATTGCTGAAGAATAAAGTGAATCCCCAATATATTAGTTAAAAAGGCTGCATACAATATGTTTTTGGACATCTATAGACATTTTAAATTGGGGTCTTTTATGACAATTTTCGTTTTTTTTTTTAAGATATATTTGGGGGCTTTATTTGCCTTTCTTCAGATAAGATAGTTGTGGAGAGACAGGAAATATAGAGTAGGGGACAGACATGCACCAAACAGTGCTGAGACTAGAAATCAATCCCATGTTGAGGACTATAACCTCTGTATATGGGCACCTGAGCCAAACCCACGCTCTATTATGACTTTTTCTAAGAGTACTTTTTTTTTTCAAGGCTAATCAGATGGTTTGAATAAACTTTAATTAAAAAAAATAAATAAATCAAAAGTTTAGGAACATCTCTAGGGGTAATCTCAAACAACAGGGAGGTGAGTTAGCATCAAGAGTAATGTAAGTCTAACCTAGCAAAATGTCTTGTCTTGTATCGATTTTGTTTAGTAGCAAAGAAAAAAATACATCAGAACAATCAAAAGAAGAAATACATTTCTCAGAAGAAGAAACAAATTTGGGAGACGCTCATGAAACTGCCAATTTTTCACCCCATTGTTGAGGTTTTATACTTTTGTTTCAAATGTGTAACTCTAGGGTGGCACTATAAAAGGACAGCATTTACACCAGATAACCCAGAGACAAGCATTCAGACAAACAAAGTTAAATTTTTGTTGTCAAGATACCAAACAAACGTCATCATACTGCCCCCTCCCAAACCCCATGCAATCAATCCACATGTACCATTGTTCTGAGATAAGTCCAAGTAACAAGGAAGCAAGATACAAATTAAATATACACTAAATATTGACTTCATTGATGTGATTATGTTAGCAAGGGAGACGTTATTATGATGTAAAATTTATAAAGTAAGTAAGAAAATCTGGTACAATGAAATGATCGATAGCCAACTGTAAAAGATTTTTTTTTAAAAGTGTAAAATACATAATTTTTTTTTTTTTTAGTTCAAATAATGTTAGAGGGCACAGGTGGCCTTGCAGTTAGGTCACGCCCATGAACACAGGTGGTCCAGGTTCCCGTCTGGCCTGTGACTCCTTCCTGCATGTCTCACCCCCACTCTCTCATCCCTGTTTCAGACTCTATCCATTTTCTTCCTCATTTTAATAAAAAGCCTTATATTAATATATATATCTTCCAGGGCTGCAAAAACAAATCAATAAAATCAATAAAAATCAATAATTAAAAGTAAAAAGAGCTGTTTGCGTCACAACTGGACAGTCGATAAAATTAGTGAACACTTAGTTTAGTACTTCTCTGTTATAATCTGACAATTAGCTGAAAAAATGAGGAGAAATACTCATCAGTGCTTGTTTCTCATGACTGAGTAGATCTAAAAATAGCTCTCTGTTGTATTAACTCTGGCGGAACTTAAGTTTCGTTTCTGTTACGAGAGAAGACTGGATAAAACAACAGTGGTGGACTGTCAGACGTTCATGTGATCTGTGAAATTTCCCTCTCTTTGTGTCTTAAATGTCAGCTAAAATTTGATCAGGAAAGGAGGGATGAGTATGAGCTGCAGTCATGGGGCAAGAGGAGCAGTTGTTTTTGTGTGTGTGTGTTTCAGTGTGTGTGACAGTGAGGAGAGTAAGTTTGTGTGTCTGTTGGTGAATGAGGGCTGATGTGACAATAAGCAGTAAAAACTAACGTTAGTTTGGTTGAGGAGTGAGTGACAAATGTCTGTGAGTATCAACAACCTTCAAAGGCAGAGGCGTACCTTCATACAGACGTTTAAAAAGCTGAGTGATTGGCTAAATCTCTTCTGGGATAAAATATTTGCTAGAGGAAGAATAAAAGCAAAATCCCACTATAACTAGAGCCCTTCATTCAAGCCATATCACTAGGCTTTTGTCATTTTGTTATGTTTAGTCTTTCACATTATTTTAATGCTGTTGAAACCTGGAGTAACCACATGTAGAGGGACAAACATAGAACGGGCTTGAGCTCTGGTTAAGTTTCACTTAAACTGATTTAAATCCACTTTCTGAACAGTGAGCAAAGATGCAGAGAAATGGTCTCTGCAGATTTGACATTTAAGTGAGAGAGCATTGTTAAAAGCATACTCTTATTCTACTTCATGGTGAAAATGTATCACCACATCCATAAAATGTCAAACTCAGTGATATAATTATACGGAGAAAAGGCCAAAAAAACTCAAGTAAACCTTTGTTTGATGTGTTTTTCTATTGTGAGGAGGCGGCAGTACCACAGTAGGCTTGAGCTGGTCATTGTTGACCACTCTGGTTTAATGGTCCAGGTCTGTATTCCAACTACAGTACATTTATACAGGACATCAGGACAATTAAGTTAGATAATACGGACGTATTTTAAGTGGGTTTTTTCCATCTAATTTCAGAAGTTTGTGGTAAGGGGGAAATAAAGCTCAGAGCAGAGAAGAAAAGGTTCCTGGCCATCAAGATGCACTTTGCTGACTTTGTAAAAAGTGTTTTTTTAGCTGCCCTGAGGCCTGTGGAAATGATAAATTAGCTCAAAAGACTAATGCATATTCTAATTGTTGGAAAGAAGTTGCAGCTGCTTCTCTTAGAAGGAAACACAGTCTCTAATACTGTTACAGCAGGGTTCAAACCTCTTACTGTTTCACATTTACACATAAAGGAAATAATTGTTGGAACTGTTTTTACTCTGTCTCATCTTCAATGAGGAAAATTACAAGAGTGTAGCATGAAGACAACGCTACTGTACCATGTAATTCACAGCAGATTAAAAATGTATCATTTTTAATGAGGAGGCAGGAAGACTAATCACCGTCATCACTGACAGTGTACTGTAATCGTATCAAATAAGGAACAAAGTAACTTTTTATGCCATGTTTCATTAACACAACACTGCAGATGACACACTTTGCGTGGCATTTCAGAGACGATGCATTAATCAATGATTTCCACATTCAGCCATAAATAACAGTCTGATTAACATATCAGTCATGTTGACAGATCAGACTGTGGAAGTAGAAAATAGCCCGCTGAGCCGGGGTTGCAGATTGATTTCCTTGCATCACAGCGGGAGCTTACTGTATGTTCCTAGCTAATGCATGAATCAACCTGCTTTGTACACAACAAGGAGATACAGTGTCTTTGCTGTTTTTTTATGTTTCTCTGAATTCTTACTTTCACTCATCTCAAAAAGGGAGAGCAGAGTGGTTTTAACAGTCAGATCTGTAAGCTTTCAACTTCAGAAACAGAAACACTCTTTTCCTCCCTGATTTTCCCTCTGTGTCTGAAGATAGATCACGATTAAATGTGCAGAAGGGATTTTAAGTCTTATGAAACACTTGCCAGTTAGGCAATGTTAAATATTATAATAGGTACGATTAGAGGAAACGCTGTCTTGCTACTGTGAGTTTGCCTGACAACCAGTGGAGATTCCAGGAAGTCACCGCCCTCGACACAGCAAGACCAGTACCAGCTGCAGAAAACTTCATTCTTTTTACTTCATAGGGGTAAAACAACAAGTAAACATATGGTTAGCTGGAGAGGTGACGACAGATTATTATCTTGTGTTTTATTGTCCCTATTCCTCAATATTAGCTTAACTGATCATTTTCTGCCTCAAACGTGAGGGATAGAGACAGGATTCTTTTAAAAGATTTATTTGTTGGATTTTTACCTTTATTTTGAAATGACAGTGGAGTAGGAAACTGAGGAAAAGATGAATGACTTGACTAGGCTTTAAGCACCCTGGACAGAACATTTAAATCAGTTTTCTCACTTAACTCAAGGCCTGAAATTAAATAGATGTATTTCTTTAAAAACACCTAAACTGCATTCATTTTATTTGGTAGAATCAAATCAAACTGCATGTCAGACTGTTTCACACATGCACTGCATAGGTATGTCACATTCATCTGGAGAAAAAAGCTCATATGTGGTGTCTGAGAAGGGCAGCACCTTTATAAAAATCTTGGAGGGTGATTCGACAGATATTCTACCTGTCACATTCAAAACAGGCCAGTCAGAACAACAAAACATATGATGTAGTGGCCATGCGCTGCCGCAGGGAATAAACTACAAAACACAAGCTCAGCATACAGCTGTGTTCACTATAAGTGGAGCCTGTTAAATCAAAATCTTCCAGTCAGGAGATGAGCATAAAAACCTGCAAAGCATTTCTTTGCTCTTCTACTACTGCTATAGCTGCATTGACACAACTATCTTCACTAGTCGCCATTGTTTACTGGGTTACAGAACAACTAAAATCCCACCTGAAGCTACCACCTCATTCTCCTGAAGCTGATTTGTTTCATTCATTCTCTGACTGGGAACAAACGTCCCAGCTTGAAGCTTTGCAGGAAGGATCTGTCCGATGACTGACATGAAATCTGGCCAAAGCATTGGCTTTTGCAATCTTGAGCCTGAAACTAATGTGTTGCACAAACAGTTTGCAGAAAAAAGCTAATCATCAATCATCATTAAACCACCTAACCGAGAGAGGTGGTAGGGGAAGTGAAACAAAAAAAAAAACAAAAAAAACAAAACAAAAAAAACCCTAATAACATTACTTGTGATGGAAAAAATGTCAGTATTATGTTTGCTTTTAATGTCACTCTTTAAACACACTAATACACACTAGAAGACATATTTAACATAGGCCTAATGAACGATAATCAACACAATGTCAAACTGAAGAAGGTGCAGTATTTCTTTGTCCTTAAATGTGTTTCACAATACCAATTTCATACATTTTTTGAGACAGAGATGTGTTGCTCTTCATGTCTTGCAAACATTAAAGTGTTCATTTTTTTTAATATATTTATTTTTGGCATTTGTATGCCTTTATTGACAGAGGAGGACAGTGGTCAGAATCACAAAGAGGGATGAGAGAGCTGGAGAGACATGTGGGAAAGTGCCACAGACTGGATTAAAACCTAAGCCGCCCACGTAAACATGGCGCACCTTACACCACTAGGCCACCTTCAACCTTTTTTGTTATCGTGCAACTAAAGGTGACATTGCTGTCTCTCTGCTCTTTTTTCAGTCTGTCCGTCTGTCTGCACCAGACACTTGTGCAACTTTATGAGGTGCAAAACAGGCTTGGCTCACCGTCAGGTTCTGCCCACCTGTGAATGAAACCACTCTGCAGGGTGGGGGCTGTTTGAGATCTGCAGGTCTGACAGAGGGCAGAGCACGGAGACAGGATGACGCATGATAGCATATAAACCAAATCCAGCACCTCTCCGCAAGGATTTTGCAAAAGAGTGGGTGTGTTTATAGGATCTTTAGAGTCTAAAAAAAATCAAAAACCAGCATCTTACTTGTCAGTTTTACTGCCTTGTCTTTTTTTACAGGCACTTGCCTTCTCCAGTCCCTCTCTAAATCCCCCATAAAGGCACTCCTGGAAATTTCAAGAAACGGACTGCTCCTGCAATCTTTGTTCACTTATGAAAAAGATTGTTCCTGTTGAACAGGTGAAGGGGATCATCTACCAAAATCAGTAAAAATTATAGTCTAAAATGATAGGTTATTGTGGATTTTTATCACACTTGAGTGTAAGTTATCCTGTCCAATCAGCTCTCAAATGTGCATAAAAGCACTCTGAAGTGCTCTCAGACTTTGTTCTTAGGTAAAAACAAATCACAGATAGAAAAATTTTGGTGAATGCCAGAATCTCTTCAAATCTTCATAAGAACAAATTTCTTCTCAGAAACTCTTGGTGAAAGAGGCCCATTGTTCCCATTAAATCCATGACAAAATACAAGTATTTAAACAGCCTCTTTTTTATGAAAATGTTGACTCTGATCTGTGTTTGTGTTCCAGCTGAACTCCACATTAAAATAAAAGCTGATGTTCAGCGGCAACAGTAGAAAGTGGTAAAGTGAGGCTGCCGCAGTAGTTTGTAGTGTTGTGTTGCTGGTGTTGGACTCTCACTTTATAATCTACACACATCTCTGTGCAATGTGTGTGTTAGTCCAGTGGTGTAAGACTGGGCGACACATTGGTTCAATGGAGAACTTTAATATCATGTTATATTATATTACTGAAGCTGTGTTTAATAGAATAATTTGCACTTTATTATGGCTCATAGGGTATATAAAATAATAACGCATTTAACTAAATTAGAAATTTGATGTATTGTTATATTAGCCTGTGCCATTATAATGCCAGAGATCGTATCAATGTATCAATCACAAACTTATAAATGCGGTAATTGGACACTACAGATTAGGATGGATAAATTACAGCTTTAAGATTACATTAAATTACATTACATTATGACACAATTATATGGTCACATAAAATACATGCTAATCTAATGAGTGATATACTTTCTACATATAAATGAGGTAATTACTGCAGAGAGTGTTGGTAGATGAATTGCACCACAAAGGCAGGCTGGTTGGTTGGCTGAGCCACTGCTGACTGCTGATCTACATGCAATTATCCTTTGGTGATTCTCTGAGCATAACTGCAGGTTAAAGATCTCTCCTGTCATGAATATCTGCTTTTAACTGAGGCTCTTTATTGCAGAAGGACGCACTAAAGTGCACTGAGAAAACTGTTAAAATATTCCTCTAAAGCCACCTTTTTGCAGCTTCAGAAAGAGAAAAGATGCAGGCAAAGCCTGATAGTGTGACCCTGTAAGGCCGGCTGAAAGCAGACAAAACAAAACAATTACTAGAAAAGGAGGTGAGAGGATGAAGAGGGAGCGACTGAAGCAGGAAGCAGAATCAGATTAATAAAATGTAAATAGGCAGGAGAGGGAGGGAGTTGTTCGTATAAGGGGGAAAGATTGAGCAATAGAAATCACACTTTGGGACATTAGCAAGAGGAAGGAGGAGGAAAAGGACAACAGCTAAAAAGGATGAGGCAGAGATGCAGCGAAGGAGAGAGGAGAGAGAGGAGGAACATTATATCAGCTGTGAGTGGAGGAAGTCATTTAGTTAAATTTAGCCATCATTTAGAAAGCTCTTCATGCCCCCAAACAGCTCCGCACCAGCAGGCTACTGGATGCAACAAAATGCCTGCTAAAGTCTAAATTGCGAGGAGAGGAGAGGAGGAAAAGGAGGAAGAAAACATACGAGAGTGGAGGGGAGGAGAAAGGGATAGAGAGAGGAGGGAAGAAGGAGAGTAGAGGTATGAAGAGGAGAGGAAGAGTGATGTGGGAGGGAAGAAAAAAGAAGGAAAGGAATGAAGGAAAAAGAAAAAGAGAGGAGAAAGGATAGAAAAAGTAAAGGAAGTGGAGAGGAGAAAAGACAAGGAAAGGAGGAGGAGAGGACGTAATGAAGAGAGGTGATGAAGAGAGGAGCGGAGAGGAGCAGGCTTGCTATGTGACACCTCTCTCTGTTCTCTGTCTTAGTCAGTGTGGTGACGTCAGCTTTTTAGCAGCACTGGTGTCAAATCTGGCCTCCCTCCTGTTTCTAGCACCAGGAAGACAGGCTGAAAGACAGTAATTTAGACAGTAAATGCAGATTGTCCATGTATATTTATGAGACATTTTCCTCCCGGCTCACTGTAGCGCATCCTACGGAGGGTGGACACAATATCAAGAACACCTGTGCTATTTAATGCCAACGTTATGGAGCTTAAAATGTTGCTCTCCTCCTCCAAATATCAAAATTTGCCCGACAAGCTCACCCCTCTGCTCTTGCACTCGCGGTAGAAAAAAAAAAGGGCTGTATCAGAGCAACAAACTGGAAATGATGGCCGAGCTTTTTAGACAGCACGCTTACACAGAATACCAGTAAGCACTCAAGGGTCAAACCTAACGAGTCAGGCAACTGGTGAACTGAAAACTGAAAGCATGGAGAGGGCATTTGCACAATGGCATGTCCTCACTCATTTGTGCAATGAAAAAAAAGGAAATTCATACAACCTGAATAAGCCAGGACAGAACGTCACACATGAGAAGAATAAAAAAAATGCCTGACTTTGAAAAATATAAGAGCTCTACAGATACCACTGCACTATTTTATAAAAGAACCCACCAAAACAAAAACATAACCACCATAGGAAGTATATTAACTTTTTAATCATTCAGACTTAACTGCAAATAGGGGTGCATCAGGTTCATGATTAAATATTCATTAGAATACAGGGGAAACTGTAAGCTTTACGGCTCTTGATACACAACATTGACCACATTAAAGTCTAATGTGCAAGAGCAATGGAAAACAGTGTTAGTTTTTCCGTCTAGATGGTATTTTTTGTTGCTGTTGACTGACAGAGGAACTTTACAGTATGTCTGCTCACAGCCTGAGTTTAGTCGTGTTTGTGCCCAGTCATAGTTAGTGTACATCATACACTTGGCACCTCAGCCTGACTGCTCTGTACATTCTGCTTCTCTCTGGATTAGTCAGCTAATTTTAACATGAAATAAATAAACCTAGATAAATAATCCAATCAATCTCTCATTGTCAGTAATTTGATAGAGAGTTTGGCAGCAAACAGCCAGGAAACTGGCATAAAATTCTTTCTCTAAAAAATGTTTAACAGTGAACAGGCCCATGGTTCAGATCAACTGGTGGAGCAGGAGCCACACTACTGAGGCTTATTTCAATGTCAGGGAAATACAATTATGGCTTACAGCTCATAAAAATCAAAAATCCACTATCTAAAAATTTTAGATTATCAAGAAACATCAGTCATAAAAATGATTTATAATATGTATCATAAATGTTGAACTTCTAGAAAATTACGCTCATTTATGCACTCAGTACTTTATTGGAGCTCATTCTGCACAAATGACTGCATCTATGGGACATGGCATGGAGGTGATCAGTCACAGCCACACCTACACTACACTGACAGTAAACCCATGTTCTTGTTACCCTGTTATTCCAGCCTTTTTGACACAAACCCTGGAAATGATGGCAGAAAGACAATCTTTTACTTGTATTTGTGTAAGTTATTTAGACAAACGTAATGAAAATAGTGAGCTTATCCATCAGCACATGCAGTCAATAACTCAGTGAACAACTGCATTTAACACATAAACAACAGTAACAAAAGTTAGACCCTTAGCACATTAGCTGCTACCATTTCTTGAAAGCTCACAACAGCCAAATACCAACCTCTGCTGAAAACAACAAATCATCCAAATAAATAATTAACCAGTGCCCTGTTAACTAGACACCATCCTAAAACTCTGCAAAACAAATGAAAATGGAGTCTTACCATCAGTTGTCCAACATTAGTCCTCATACTGTATACTGATGATCTCAACTGTAACCTCAGATAAAAGAGTAAAATCCAGCAGTGGTATTGAATACACTTTCACTTTATCTTACATAGGTCATAGGGAGATTTACCCTCTTATCGAAGTCCAGAAGAAGAAGAATTGGCCCAGCCCCATCCCTGTCCGAGTCTAGACTTAGTTTCTTCTATGCTTGCTGTAATTTTTCCTCCAGCTGTGTGTGTTATTATCACATCATAACATCTCCTGTATTTGAAGTATGGTGCCACCCTGCTCCTGTATGAGTGTCATACATTCCTCCTGTATAACTGTGCTGTAAGCTGCTCTGGCACTAGCAGTATGCAGTGCCATACTGCTGCAGCTAAAGCTAAGTCTCAGAGAGATAATGGCTTATTGTCTGCTTCCCCTCAACCATCAACAGATTAGAGGCATGTAGACACACAGGCTCTCCTCCCTCCGCCTTTCTCTTTATTTCTCTCCTTCTCTTCCCGTTCCTTTCTCCTCCTCTTATCTCATTTCTCTTCTCTCTCCATAAGCTGACTTCATCTCTCCTTTCCTCTCCTTTTTCACCCCATATCATTTTTAAATATGTTCTCTCTATTTTCAGACATCGTCGTCTGTTTCTTCACTGCCAGAAACACAAGAAAACTGCAGTGTCAGCCCAGGCCTAAACTACACCCAGAGCTCCCCCCGGCTCACTCCCTGTGTCTCTCTTTCTGTGGTACCGACCAGAAAAGCCGTTTATAATACCAACAGCGGGCTGATGTGGCCATCTGACATTTAGACAAACGATCTACAGGAGCGGCCGAGGAAACAGAGTGGGGAGAATGAGAGCAGAAAGGCATAAAGAACGAAAACAGCAAAACAAGAAAGAGAGGGGGGAAAGATAACACAGACAAGGTGCAGAATTGTGAAAAGGAAGGAGGAAGAGGAGGAGGAGACTGTCAGAGATATTGAGAGAGAAGAAGCTGAAATGGATATTGGCAGAGGAGCAAGGATAAAATGGTGTGAGAGGATGAAAAGGTTGATGAAGAAAAGAGGAGGAGGAAATGCTGGAGAATAAAGAGATGGAGGAGAAGAAGTAGATAGAGGGCAGATGAGAGTGTGACAGCAGAGTTATTTCAGTGGTCATATAGACATCTCAATGAAAATGCCAACAACCTAATCAAAGGACTCAAAAGGGCAGAGAGGGAGAGAGGACGGCGAACGAGAGCAGGGAGGAGAATAAGAAGAAGTGAGGCGGAGGACGTAAATGAGAGAGGGAGGACAAAAAGGGACACGTAGGGAGAGAAAAGAGGAAGAATAAGGAAAAATATTGAGAGAAGAAGCAGAGATGATAGGGAAAAAGTACTAAAAAAGGAGGATCTGAGTCATGAATGAGAAGAGGAGAAAAGATATGAGGCGTGAGAAAAAGGGCAGAAGGATGAAAGAAGACATGAAGAAGAGGGGGAAAGCTGGGAAAGAAAATGGGGTGAGCGGGAGAGAAAAGACAGATGCGCTTGCTTTTTGGCATTCAAAAAGCACCACTGAATCTCTTCACTGGTTGTCTAATGTGTTGAAGAAATTCCTGAAGGGACCTGAGACCCTTTATTCCAAAAATGTGTCAGAATCAGAACAAATTAAAGTTGGGAATATTGCTTAAAAAAACACACAACTAGCCCAAAAACAAAGTCAGACGCTTAAAATCAGAGCAGAGCCGAAAACGGGCGAACAGACAGGCAGAAATGCTGTGTTATTTACCCATCATTGTCAGACAGAAGTAAACGATTGCGGCTCAGATTTAATGGCCTGTAAAGGACACTGCAACAACAATTTTCATACACCTTTGTGTGTGTTTGTGTGAAGAGAGGGGGATCATGGTGAAGTGTGTACACAGCTGATATTGCAACTGCTGGAGTTTTGGAGCCTTTTTACAGCCTTTCCTTTATTATTCCCTTATCACACTGCTTAAGGCCTTCTGTCCCTCTTTCTCTGGCTCCTCCATCTCCCTGTTTCCTTTACTTACCCCCCTACCCCCCACCCCTCACCCCCCCCCCTTCCCCACTCCCAAGCATTTTTCCTTAGTCTGTCCATCCATCTCTGTGCTGTCGTCTTCAGCTGACAGGGCGATATTGCTCAGGCTACACTTTGAAATGTGAGCATGGCATGAAAAAATCCTGAGAGCTTCAGTTTTTAACCATTTTAATCTCCTGTTTTTCTCTAGAATTGATGACTTGTTTCAGACTGCCCTCTGTTATTGAATTTAGTTTAATAAAATTCAATTTGATTTGATTTAGATTGTCCAGATTTCAGTGGATAGAATGCATCTGTTTCTCTCCAGGATGGCACAAGGAAGCACTGATAATAAAGAACATTGTGGACTTTAATGGAAACAAATAAAGGCTAAATTTAACTAGAAACAATTTAAAAGCCATTATGTGCTCAGTACGTTTCC
Source organism: Cheilinus undulatus (assembly GCF_018320785.1). Lineage (NCBI taxonomy): Eukaryota > Metazoa > Chordata > Actinopteri > Labriformes > Labridae > Cheilinus > Cheilinus undulatus. The sequence goes on from NC_054865.1 coordinate 18,839,440, forward strand.
TGGCCTTTGGACCCTGGAAACTCATTCTGAACTCTTTTGTACAGTTTAAACACAGTTAAGAGGCCTCTCCTACCATACATCTCTCCATCTGCTCCAGAGTTTCCCCAAGACTTTTAATGTTTCCAGCCAGTCCTCAAGAACTCTAGCCATTTAGAACAACTATCAGACCTTTGCTTTAAATAGCTATATGACAAACAACCTGCATTTAACATCAATAAAACATGTAAATCAGGACCCCTGTGATACAGCTTCATGTCTAAGTCAGGACTAGGAACACATTTTCTTTCAAATTCTGACCCAAGGCCGAGACAGTAGAGACTAAACTGACAGTAAACACAAGTTCTTGTTACCCTGTTGTTAAAGCTTTTAGACACAAACCTTGGAAATGACTGCAGAAAGACAATCTTTTATTTGTCTTTGTGTAAGTTGTTTGAACAAACAAAGTGCTACAAAGTTAGGCCCTTAGCACATTAGCCGCTACCATTTCTTAACAGCTCACAACAGCCAAATACCAACCTCTGCTGAAAACAACAAATCATCCAAATATATAACAAACCAGTGCCCTGTTAACTAGACACCATCCTAAAACTCTGCAAAACAAATGAAAATTACGGCTTACCATCAACTGTCCAATATTAGTCGTCATATACTGATGATCTCAACTGTAACCTCAGATAAAACAGTAAAATCCAGCCATCGTGTTGAATACACTTTTACTTTATCTTACATAGGTCATAGGCAGATTTACCCTCTTATCGAAGTCCAGTATTGGCCCAGGCCTGTCCCTGTCCTGGGCCACTGCATCAGTGTTCAAACATAAAGCCACTCAGCAATCTGCAGTGCCCTTTGTTTCTGCCTCTTTATACCTACAGGGATGACCAACTCAAAATCCTTTCCTATTTTTTTCAGCCTTTATTTAACCAGTAAACTTAATTGAGATTACAAACATCTTTCAAGAGTGTCTTCTTTGGCTTTGTTTGACATCATACGGGTTGATCTCATGAATATACACACCCCTTAATTAGCAATGTGCTGTCTACAACCGCAGCACCACATGGGAAGGAAGTCATAGCTAAATTACTTTGAGTTTATATTACTTTGAATTTAATATCAAGGGATTTTTGTAACATATCACCTAATTGACACAAAGTATAATATGTAATTATTCACTATTTACATATTTGGTAATTGGCATATTTTTCAGCTGGACATTTTGTCTGTCAATATTTTTATCTGTTGGACTTCCGCCTGTGAGACCAGCAAATACGGGCTAACGAAAACTCATGTCTGCTCCCCTCCTCTCCTCATCTCCTCTTCTGCACGGCTGTTATGAAGCTACCTTGTAAAAAGCCTTCAACAAATCAGCAATCGCCTCCGACAGTCACTTAGCCAGCCTGTAACATAACCAATCAGCCAGCAAGTCAGTCAATCAACTTAACAACCTCTCCATCATTTATTCAGCAAATCAAAGTGACAGTCAGTCAGTCAGCCAACCTGCAGGCCAGTTCCTCACCTCCTCTCCCTCACTCCCTCTCTCTCTCTCTCTCTCTCTCTCTCTCTCTCTCTCTGCATCTGTCTCCCTGTATAGGCCTGTGCTGCAGTGGCAGAGTGTACCACGGGACCTTTTCAGCAGCGCTCCTATGATGTTGGTTTCCACAAGCTAACATCTATTAACACCCTCCCGCTTCCTCCTCTCCCCTCTCTCTCTCCTAATCTCTTTCCCAGCCTCTGCATCCTCTATATCCTCGCTTTGTGCACCACGGGACCTTTTTTTTCTGCCATGTCCTTGCAATGGAGGTTCAACACTGCTAGCGACCATTACCGATCATTAAAAATGGATAGAATAAGAACGATGCTACTGGAGCAATGATAGCCTGTGGCTAATGCATTTATCCTCAGACGTACACACAAACACAAGGATGCTCGCTTCAAAATGCACAAACAAAAACACATACACGAGCATCCTGGCTTTATATGTGAAGAAAGATCTCCCAGAAACCTACTCTCTGATGTACACGGTGCAATGCCTGTGCTCATTTGCACACACTTACTTGCCCTCTTTATGTTCCGTTTAAATTCCTTCACATGGACACACTCATACAAGCAAATACGCCCACTCATGCAAATATGTGTAAACAAGCAAACACTTACACACATGCATAAGCAAACACACAACCAACAAATTCAGCTTTGACTCGCAGCACTACATTAATGTGACACACAGCTTGTACAGCTTTCGCATGGGTGCGCTTAGAAAAGCTGCGTACGCACACAGACATGAACGATGCCACGATATAGTGACACGTACACACTTTCAGCTTACGCATGGACATTTACACACAAAAGGGCACTCAAGCACAAAATAATCCCCTCACTACCTCCTTCCACATACGCACAAACACAGATCTAACCCTAACCTTAAGCATTTTTCTCTTGAAGGCTGAGACAAACACTTACACCCACACAGTGTTTATTCTTTAAAGTGATTCATCTCCTGCAGACTTTTCAACTTTTTACAGACACAGTGATACAACACTTTGCCGAGCAGTGAACCCTGTAATGTGAGTGACGGCGGCTTCAAACCACACGACTGCTCAGAAGATAAGTAGAGTACATATAATTTAAGTTTTTTTAAAAAAGAGAGGCAGAGGGAGACGGTGAAGTTGTTGTCACTAATAAACAATCTGCACCCTTTGCCAACCAGGAGGCTAATTATGACTTTCTTTCTGTCAGTGTCTCCCTGTCTCGCTCTTCCCCTAAAATCACATTAATGGATGAAAGTAGCTTCTGCTGCTGCTGACTCGTCGCTTTGAAATGGAAATGTAACTCATTGGCTCCATATGTAGAGCGCGCATACACACAAATTCATAAAGTACACCACACACACACACATACACAGAGCGTAGGTGTGCTGTAACAGTGTCACACACTCACTATGGCCTTAAACCATGGAACTAAGTGAGAGAAAAGCTGAAATAACACTAATGTTACATTAACAGACACATTAGCCTGCTTAATGCTAGCCCGCTAGCCAGCCATTAGCCTACAGCTTATAGAAAATGTCATGCTAACGCAGGCAAAGCAAAATGAATAAAAAAGCAAGTGCTACATTAGCAGACACATTAGTGGCCATATTCAGAGAACAGCAGCACTAAAACAGACACTCAGATGTAAAGCTGCAGGCTGCTGCAGACACACTATCATTCAGATGCATATAGGATCCTCATTCAAGCTTTAAAAAAAGTCTCTGTGCTGTTTTAGTGTCCTTGAGCAAAGGCACAGCCTCCCTCCCAGCTCCTCCGGCTGACCCTGCTCCCTCATCAAAGAGTGATTTTCTCTACCTGGATCAGCAATTACCATTTTACTTTTATCTGTGTTATTTTAGCTTGCTAGCCCTGGGACACGCCTTATTAAAGAGCAGTTTTACATTCAGACCAACAATGGCATTACATCAGAAAAGCAGCATCATCTCTCTTTTCAACTAGACCAGATTGCTGATGCAGTGAGGCCACCACAGCGGAGACCTCCAGAAAAAAAGTGATAAAAGAGTAGGTGGTCCAGATAGAAAGTTTAGAGGGTGATGGGATTACTAATAACTCTTTTAAACAGTGACCAAAAGACACTACATTCATTCTGGGCCCTATGGACCAGGGCCCACATACTTGTGAAACTGGCCTGCCTGAAATGACTGGGAGAAATTGACCATCCTCACTTATAACCTAAGTTTCCCCTTTTTTAAAATGTAAATACCTTAAAACATTGCTCCTATCATGTGTTTTGAAAACATCCCACCATTTACCACTACCCAGTCTTGTAAAGAAGTGTGGGGATGGATGCTACACTGCTCAGCAGCAGACGTCCATGTGAGACAGAAGTTTCTGATAATGGGACAGAGTTCTGTGGATTAAACATATGTTGATGGGACAGAGGATATGTTGATGGAACATGTTGAGATCACAGGGAGGGTCATGTTGATGGGACAGAGGATTTTGTATAGAGTTCTTGTTTATGGAACATGGGATAATGTTGGTATTAAAGAGAGGATTATATTAATGTGGTGAATGGTTCTGTTGATAGGACTGAGTGTTTTGTCAACAGGACAGAGGGTCCTGTTGAAAGGACAGAGAGTTCTCTTGATGGAGATAATGGTTCTGTTGATGAGACAGAGGGTTCTGTAATCAGGACTTAGGGTTCCATCAATGTGACAGGGGGTTCTGTTGATAAAGCTTAGGATTCTGGTGATGTCTAATGTAAGACGAAGTTTTCTGTTCATGGAACTAAAGATTGTGAGGATGAGAAGGAAGAATCCTATAATAAGACTTAGGACTCTGTTAATGGGACAGATGGTTGTGTTGATGGTACAGTGGGTTCTGTCTATGTGAATGAGAGATGTGTTGATGGAACAAAGGGTTCTGTTTATCAGACTGAGAGTTCTGTTAAAGGGACAAAGGGCTCTGCTGATAGGACAGAGAGTTCTGTTGGTAGGACTCTGTTGGTTGGACGGAGGGCTTAGGGTTCTGCTGATGGGATTGATTGTTCTATTGTTGGGGCAGAGGGATCTGCTAATGGAACGGGGGGCCTGTTGATTGAACAGAGGTTTCTGTTTATAGAACAGAGAGTTCTGTAGATGGGGCAGAAGTTTCTGTTTATAGAACAGAGAGTTCTGTAGATGGGGCAGAAGTTTCTGTTTATAGAACAGAGAGTTCTGTAGATGGGGCAGAAGTTTCTGTTTATAGAACAGAGGGTTCTGTAGATGGTACAATTTCTGTTTATAGAACAGAGGGGCTTTTTTCGTAGGACTCAGGATCATGTTGATGGCACAGATGGCTTAGGGTTCTATAGATGGTACTGATGGGACTGACTGTTCTGCTGATGGGACAGAGGTTCCTGTAAATAGAACCGAGGGTTCTGTTGATAGGACATGGGAAATTAAATTAAATGTAAATTGGTGGTAAAAGTGCTTTTAACACAGCCGGTCACACTTCCCTATCTCAGCCTTTCACTCCACATTCACACACGTGAAGGGTGCTTTTTAAAGTGGCTATAAGTATTAACTTATCCCATTTATCTATACAGATTTGCATGCCACTAATGAGAAAGTGGGAGCAATTAGGGACTCAGTGACTTGCTGAAGAGCACTCTGACACGTGACTAGGAGCTGGGGATCAAACCTGAGACCTTCGGGCTGAGAGATGACTGGCTCTACAGCTGAGCCACTATCACCCCACAAAGTGGGTTCATGTTCCCATCTGGAGTCAACAATCACATTTTTATGCGTCCAAGTGGTCTCCGTCTGTCTTTTAGAAATAGAGGGTTTAGAGACATTTTACTGAAACCAAAAGGCTCTGATCACATCTTATACACTGTCTGTGATGTGTGTTGAAAATAAAAAAACACACTAACTGTATGAGAAACTCTGTTATATTTATTTATTTATCCATTTATTTGTCAGGGTCAATACATAAGCATTGCTGCATTCAATTACAGTGCAACTGATGCACTGTATGAGAAACTCTTTGTTATATGTCCTTGCTTTGTGCTATTCAGTGAGAGTGTTTTTTAATCTCCACCTCAAATGTAAAATTTTTCCACAGTAAGTTTTAAAATGTGGACTAAAGTCTGTCTGAACAAAATAATACCACAGATCTCAGCTTACAAAGACACAAAGAGAGGCAGAAAACCACCAAAGTGAATATTTCTGCACTGATCAGTGTACAGTAGGTACAGGTAACAGAGCTTTAGTTCAGGTTTGAAGTTAGGAAGTTCTGAGAGGAATTGTGAGTAATGTTTGGGCACTTGCACTTTAAATGAATCAGCCTAGACCTCAATTTTATGAAAACATGGACCTGCTGATGTATTTTCCCCTCTACACTACTACCAGAAAGAACTGCACGGACTTGGACGTAGTAAGCCAACGTGAAAAAGGTGGAAATGATGCACTTCACTGGAAATGGTCAAAAAATGTACCATAGCTGTTGATGTTCTGTGTAATTTGTCAAATTAAATTTGGATATTGGTTTTTCATGGAAGTCTTGTAGCCACACAGACTGATCTTTCATTACGGACTCGTGTTGAGAGGTTCATTTCATGCTTATTTTTAGAGCAGGCTGCCTGAGTAATCCTGTGTTATGAAATAACCCTCAGCTCCCACCACAGCGAGGCGTCTGCACCACAAGGTCCAGAAAAACAGCAACAAACTGCTGTGAAAAAGCAGCCACATTACACGATCTATACCAGAGGAATGTGGAGTTTTAATCCTTGATATGAAGCAAGAATTCTTTAACAGCACATAGATCACCAGGAACATAAAGTCTGAGTTTAAGCAGAAGGTTGATGTTAATTAAAGTGTTGAATGCATACAATACAAACAGTAAAAAAGATGAATGTAGTGGTCTCTGCTTAATGTGTTTAAAGATGTCAGAATAAATAATATAAAGATGACGGTACAGAAAAGGAGCCTGACGGATAAACTAGACACTTACTCATGCATACTAATGGGTGCTAAAACACAATTGGACCAGCTCTGCAACAGCACTTTTTATGATGTTCATAATTTCAAGCGCTGTCATGCTATTTCATATGATATACTCATGCTCTTTTATTCCCCCTTTTTATGCTGTCTGCTCTGATTTTAAATGACAGTGAGATGTCAGGTTGTGCTTCGTGCATTGCACTATTTACTGCAAGCATGAAATACCAGAGTCCAGTCATTAATATCAGCAGATTTTAGAGCTCTCCTTTTTGCTCGGGCCTTTCGGTCAGCCCGCTGGATTTCCCTCCATATCAGAGGTATAAATTCAAGGTGGACAGGGTTATGATGTCATTACTTAATGCCAGACATTACTAGCCGAGCAGCACAAGATGGAAAAGTCATTTCTGATTAATCGCGTCTGCTGGGGAATACATTTTCATTTTCTCTTTCACTTTGTCTCCCGGTGCATGGCAGTCCCTCTCCTTCCTCTCTGTCCAAATGTCTCTTTAACACACTTTCTCTGATCTCTGCCTCCATCTCAATCTCTCTCTCGCCCTCTCTCTCTCTCTGAGTCTTCACGCATATTCTCCTCTGCGCTCTCCCCCTACATTAGTCCACAGTATGTAGGCCAGGGCTCTTTTAAAAAGTTCTGTCATTTGAACACTATAAAGATGGATTACCCACTCATTTTCAAGCCAGCATGGACACCTAAAAAACTCTTTCTTTCCTGCATCACTAGCATAATGACCCGTGTATCCTTAATATGTGCATTGCGTGTTCAGCCCTGTGAGATTAACAAAAGCACTGTTTCATTTCACAGCGCCTGCACCCATATAAAGTACATACATATATATAAAGAAATGGTTGGTTGCTTACTGTATTTATTAGCTTTCTGTCCCTCTCTCTCTCTCTCTCTCTCTCGACAGTATCTCTCCAACACACACACACACACACCCCCACACACACACACACACTCTTTGCTCTCCATTGAACTGTGTACTCTGAGGTAGTTAACTGTATTGAAGTGCGTGTGTATTCTCTGGTCTCACAGGACAGCTAGAAGGACCCTCAAGTACCTGAAAATCATCAGTACTCAATGAGATCTGGCTCTTTCGGTTGCAGGTGCATGGACACACAAACACAGACATACACACGCTGTCTCCTTTGCTCTTTTCCCAAGCTCAGCTGGTTTGAACTGTGTGTGGTCTTTGGTGTGACTGAGGGGATTCAATTACAGTACATGCACCTGAAAACATCGGAAAAACTGCCTTCCTCCTCCGTGTGTGTATGTGAGTCTGCCTCTCCCACATAGAGGTGAAAGGTATAAGTGTTCCCAAGCTTCTCATACGCAGGAAGCAGAAATATAAAAAAAACAACGGCAAAGGGAATCCCACACAAATGTGCAAAGACAGAACATCACACAGCTAGATGACTTTATAGAAAATGCATCATTAACACAAAGGCACACATATCGACAAGTATGCAATCATATAGAGATGCTGCTGCATATGCATGGGCATTTTGGTGGACTGAGAATCATGACAAACCAAAGACTCTGGTGAAATATGACATCCAAACCTCCTAACGCATGTCATCTACTGAGTATTTAACATCAGGAGTCCACAATCATGCCAGTGTGACATCATGATGCGTTATTTTTATTATCTAACAGCATGAATAAAAGTCACATTTTGCCATGCAATCACTTTGTGTCGAATTTCATATAAAAATCAATTTTACACATAGGGGACTCTATTGATACTGTACAGGACTGGCACTGGAAACTTTTCATAATATCTAAGGATGGGAATTAATAAAGATTTATTAATATTGATGCATTATTGATTCTTCTTATCGATTCAATTCCTTATTGATTCCCTTATTAATTTCATCCTGTAAATTTTTGTTGTAGAAAAAGTAGACTATCTAGATTTTCACTGTTAACAACTCACATTTTATCGAGTCTACTTTTCCCCTGAACACTGAACAAGATGTATGCCACCTTAAGTAAGAGTCAATGACACACTTGCTTCAATTACTGGCTATAATAAACATTTTTAAAAACTAAAAATGGTAAACATTAAGCGTGTGGGAGAAAAACATGCTAAAATATACACAAATTCTCTTATTTGTTGGAAATGTCTCAGTTAAACAAACTACTCTCTGGATCTTCAATCCCTGAACTTTAATTGGAATACAATAATACAGCTCATTTTCAATAAAGGATAAAACCTTAAAATAAATACAAAACTAGTCTCTGGATGCTAGATCACTAAATGTAAATTGAAATCTTGTACAAAATTAACAGTTATTGTGTATAAAGATGCATGCCTTACAAGAAATGTTGCACATGCTGTTTGTTCGCATCATTTTTCAAAAAGTGAAGTCACACTTTTGACCGCTTCAGTCTGTTTAAGTAACCGCCCACCATGTTTACTTTCTCGACTTCTCCTTTCTTGCTCACTTCACTGACTATCTCTCACAAGACCAAGTTTTTCAAAGCACATGGAAGTAAGGCATTGATGAGGAATCATTAAGATTAAGTATAAATGTCCAAGGATTGAACGAAACCGGTCCTCAATTCCCATTCCTGATAATGTCAGCATTTTATGTCATTTTTTTTAAAGGTAGAGAACATGTTCTTGTATTTTTTTTTTCCATCAGCTAACCATTCACTGTAAAAATGCAGTCAATGTCACCAAATCCTCTGTAATTCTGTTCATAAGATATTTTACAGTGAGACAGTTAAAAATGGAAAAAAACACCCATGTACAGTGCTTAACAAATTTATTAGACCACCTGTCATATTTGTCTCAGAGACCATCCAGCATCATGAAGTGCTTTAATGCGAACTCTTTCATTTTCAGTGAGCTCTCCACGTTTTACCATTTTGAACAGGAATGAGGAATTTCAAACTGAATTCACCTTTTTATACCCAAATTTGAGCCGGTTCACTGAGCTTCTCTGAGAAGACAGAAATTAATCAAGCATATCATTCAACAACTGAAACTATTTTTTCTGTTCAGGAATGCAAGTAAATAACTATAATTTGACATATTAATCAAGAAATAATAATGTGCTTTACTATTTTTTCAGTTTTCTTGTAAATCAGTAAATTTGAAAATTCATGGATAACAATAATAATTATATTTTAGTATTAAAAATATCATTTGGGTCAAAGAGCTTCTACATATTGGTGTATTAACCATTGCAGAAACATAAAAAATGATTTTGGTAATTACCAGTGCTGTTAATTTAGGGCAGCTGTGGCATAAACCTTACTTTGGGTGGTGGTCTAATAAATTTGTTAAGCATTGTATATAATTGTAAGTATGGATGTAGCTTGACTTTGGCTCACCTATACAACTTTTTATGTTTAATTTGCAATGTTTAGGAATCCCTCACAGTCTTGACCTGGCACGCCAGATGGATTTGTTTCACACATCCATCTGGTAAACCTCTCAAACACAGTGTTTGGGAAAGGGCAGAGCCCTTGTAAATGAACTTGGAGGGTGATTGGATGAACTGTCTGTCTGTCACATCTTTATGGACCAATCAGAGCAACAAAACACGTGACATAGCCACTATCATGCTGCGCCCCTACTGAAGGAATAAACTCAATATAGAACTGCATAACATGAACCATGGCGACTGTAGACATGTCAGTACACGACTTTTGTCGTTTTTGAAAAGAAAACAACTCACTGCTGTTCTTTGTTCTTCTTTTAACAAAGAAATGTCATCAAGTTCTGATAAAACTGGTGCTTTAGCAGCATCCACACTAATCTCTTCCGCCATAATTGCACCGGCCTCTTGTTGCTGCTTGCTTACATCATGGCTCCTCCATGCCTGAAAGTACTGCCCCTCGTCGCTGATTGGTCCTGTCACTTTCTAAGTGGGCCCAAACAGTTCAGCCGGGAGCTTTGCAAGATGGATTCGCCAGTGAGAAACAAGGAAACTGGCGTATCCATCTGCTTTGCAAGGTTATCACAGTCTGGGAATACAAAAAAATGCTATATTAGTCCCTGCATACTTCAGTACAAAAAATATCTAAACTCTGGCATCGATTGAGGACAAGAAACACCTATAGATGCAGATGTATCTATAGGTACAAAACTGCTATCTCTGGCACATTCCTGATAGCCTATTTTTATCAGACTATGTCCCTTGGGGATTCTATTATACAGGAATATATCAGTCCATTTGAATTGGCCTGCCAAAGATCTAAAAGAAATATGGCCCTCATTAGAACATAAAACTTGTACTTTATTGCATTTCTTAGTTCGGTCTACAAATGCATACTATTAGATTTAGTTAATATGGCAATATTTAAAAATTCTTCTAAGCTGACACTAATACCAATATGAAAATGTAGTTCTTTAAGGTCTTCAGTCCTTAAAACAAAGTTTATGGATGAACAAAGCAACAAACTTCAGTCCCTAAAAGTCACTCTAAAATTTAAGCAATGAGGATGAACAAAGAAGAACAACTTAAGCTGATGTAGGTCTGTTCGTCCTGCCAAAAACTCAAAAAATTGATGAATAAAACAAAAGGATTATAGCATCATGCAGCAGGAATGGAGCTCATTTTCTCTGCTGTCTGCTCTGTTTCAAGGTCTGATTTCTAAATCATATAGCTCTAATCATCTTCAAACGCCAACACTCCTATCAAGTTTGGCAGCTTTCTGCAGTTTGTTCTTGTTTTGTGTGTGAATGTGAAGACAAAGCATCCTCATCTCTGCTCTCTGCTGCACAGAGCATTGTTGTTGTCCTGTTCTGTAACTGGGGCCAACCAGGAGACCCACAAATTCTGATTGGCCACCCCCAAATCCTTAACAATTATTGGCTATTGGCCTCATTAGTCATTAATGGAAGGCTGTGATTTAGGCTGCTTTTGTTTTGTTTTTTAAAGTGCATTCATTTACTGAGTGCATCATTCAATTACTGGTTGGTATAGAGATCTCCTGTTTTTTTCACACTTTCCCTGAGCCAGGTTGTGACATCATACATCCATAAGAAAATGTCTTGTTTGACAGTAAGGATACATGCTGGCTAAACAGTTCAAGTGAGATCACTCATAGTCAGCACCAGAATTACTCGAGATAAGAAAATAGAGATACAGTCGTACGTAGACTGTCAGGTTATACTTACACATAACCAACACAATGAGTGACTAGGCCCTGGTTTAGCTCAGATGGTAGAGCAGGCACCCATAAACAGAGGCTGGAGTCCTCAATGTGCTAGTGGCAGGATTGATTCCCAGTCTCAGAGCTGTTTGATGCATGTCTTTCCCCATATTTCCTGTCTCTCTCCAGCTGTCCTATCTGAATAAAGGCAAAAAAATAATTGTCGAAAAAAGTGACGCCAGGAGGATCTAAGGCCGGTGTTACTTACTGTTGTATTGCTCAATTTGACAGTTTTTTTTTTTTTGGTCTTTCTTGGCTTTAGACGTGTCAGCTAATCACAATTATAATTTACATTTAATCAGATGGAGAGGTTGGTATACATCACTGGCTTTAATTATATACATACTATATTAAGGCTACATTATGCATTATAAGGAGGGTGGCTGATTGGACTGACAGGCAAGGGCATTGTACGCCAGCTTTCCAGTTTGTTTCTTTACCTGTGTCTTTTTCTACTGAAACCTACTTTGAGACATTTTCAATATGATAATTGCCCCTGTTTAGCATAAAATCTCTACTTCAGAAATCAATAGGTGATGCCACTGAGACTTTGGCCATGTGTTATGACGCTCAGCATTAGTACATGCAGGACACAGCAGTCATATGCCCAGCTGTGATCAGCTGATGGCCAGCTGATCCCAATTATCACCTCACAACTCCCACAGTCAATCACAGCTCTTTCTCTCAACACTGCAGTCCATTTAAATATGACATACTTCTCACTAATCTCTGCTTGCATTAATGTAGCTACACCATGCTGCTACTGGCAAAGCTTAACCTCCTCCACCCCAGCCTCCTCCTTTATAGCATAAAGCTTGTTGAAACCTCATATTGAGATACATTCTACTATGGATTCATTGCTTTTGAACTAATTTTATTGTACTCAGTATACACTGTCATTAATGTAGCCATCCATACGTGGGTTTCTAGCCATGTGCTCCCTGGAAGGTCAAAGCATGCAGCTTGACTAACCCAGAGAGCATCTTTACAGTAGAACCTTCTCAGCCAAGCAAAACTTCATATCTATTTTGCATTAAAATGGTAAAATGTCTGACGAGTGTTCCTAAATGGAAAATAAATTTACCTGAGGCATAAATACAACTGTATCTCCATTTTCATCTCTCACAAGATGCCGTCCATTTAGTGCTGATTTACGACTTGGCAGTAGAGCAAGAAGAGCAGGCCCACTCAGCTACAGCTACTGTAGAGGTTGGTGGCCTCATTACAGCTGAGACACAACATTAATCCAGCATTGTGGGACATCATTAATAAAAATATTAATAATTTGTTAAGGCAACTAGTAGTTGTGGTGCCACCAAGTGATAAGATAACATTTAATCATTATGTTGACTAATCACACACATCACTAATTGATCACTAATGTGCAAAACATTAGATTGCTATGGGCATAGCTCTGAACCAACCAGATATCAGGGTCTAATTTCATACAGTATGTTTTTGACAAGTTCACCTAATGCCAGCTCAATCAAAATAAGACTGTGAGTTGATTCAGAGTAGGGATGAGAAAACAGACAAAAAAAGCAGGAAAAAAGCTCAAGTTGGCATAAAAAATGGAAAGAATTGAAGTTGGCACATGAAGTAAATACTAAATTAGACCTGGTATGAACTATGACAGTCTGTGCTTTGCATTAAGAGTAAAGTCAACATGCTTTGACAGTTACAGGCCTGAAGAACCTCAATCACATGCTGTGGTCATCCATGCATCATGAAGGATTCCAGATCAATACGTTGTGTCAAATCAATGAGTTCATTATAAATTGGCGACCAGGCTGAAGACAAGATTCCTTTTACTGTCTGAGATCACAAGAAAACAAGACATTATCCCTTACACAGCACTCTATGGTAAAGAGTAGGCACTCTTGGAAGTGTTTCATTGCATTTTTGTCATATCGGTTATGTTTTTACATAATGCCATAATCTGTTCCTCTACTTTAAGGTGCCAGGAGGAGCTACAGAGCTTAACAAATACATTTATAAAAACTTATATACCTCCTTTGAACTACATTAAAGTGTCATTAAAATTTTATACAATGTAAATATACCGCTGTTTAATGCTTAATAAGGGAACTTAAACAAAAGAGTAAAATTCTTCTTAAAAGTATAAACACAAGGTCACCTTAGTTAGCTATTCACAAAGCTTTCCACCATATCCCAAGGCATTTTCTATGAATGAAACTCGATTTTAGAGCAGAAAAAAAAAGAAGAGGAGCTGGAAGACAGCTCATCGTATGGAGATAAAGAGATCTCTGCCAGTAATGATTAGGGATATTTCAACAAGGAAACTTCCCTGTACGGAAAACAAAAATCTAAATAACATTTTGTCCACAAGTCATGTGCGCTCTGCACTTGAACTCTGCAGGTGGACTCTGCAGGTGAACAAGGTCAAACTGGTTTGCCCTTCCATCCTTAGCTTTCTCTTACAAATTTATGTGCTGTAATGCTGTTAAGGATTGCTCCAATCAAGTATATGGCCCTGACAGTCTACATACAACTTTTAGCTCCATTTTCTTTGATCAAACTCCTGCCAAATCTCGCCAATCCAACAGGAAATCATCATTTCTTTAACAACAAAATAATAGTCATTTCAAATGCCAGTGAGATGTCTGCACTTTGAGACAAAGATATATAGTAGTTATACAAAGTTTTACAGGCTGCTTAATTTAAAATCTCTTCATAATGATGCATATTTACATCAAATGAAAATACAAAATCAGAGATATTTAGTTGTACAGCAGCTTTGAGCACTCATGTGAAAGCATGTTAAAGTAGAGGTAGCTTTACATAATACAATTTGGCTGGGTCAATAATGGTGAAGTAAAGGTGAAGAATTTGACTAAATCAAAGTATATGTGAGCGCTAATAAACTAACATGTTGCTGGTGTCAGGCCAAAACCTCTGATGCTGTATTTTTCAAATAGTTAACACCAGTGGCATCTTTTTGACACTAAATATTGCATTAATTTTTTTTTTAAACCCACTGGCTGGATGTAGAGGATGATCAATAGCACTGATTAATGAATAAAAATTTAAAATCATGATCAAAGGAGATACAAGGTTTTGTTTTTTTGGCCTGACACTAGCAATTTGCTTGTCAAGGCTACTGAATACTCATATAAGGATCACTGACAGCTTTCACTTTCATGCAGTCCTCTAGGGCACTAGTGTTAATCAAAATTCAGTAATATTTAATTCAGATCAACACAGCAGTTTGTGGCTGTGTTAAAAGAAGTTGTTCACACCAAAGATGGAGGAGCAGTTAACAGCATTAATCCACAATCTCCTCCTCTCTGGTTTTTCTTTCTCACATGAGGTTCTGCAAAAGTACAACCCTTCCTCATCAGATAGTGTGATCATCTGAACAGCAGCTGTCTGTTTTACACAAAATAAAACAACAAAACTGGTAAAAACACATAGGCAGCAATTGATACCAGCAATATTTCTGCCCGCCACCAGGTTATCAGTACCATAATTGTGTGACATCCCATGAAGAATAAGAACAAATAATCTTCCACTGAAATGTGTTGACTTTTTACAAAATGAACAAAAGCACATCCTTCATCAAATGTTTCATCTTTCCATTCTGCTGGGGTACATCCAGGTATCAGAGCTGGGAGAGCAGGCCCTTTAACTACAGCTACAGCCCCATCAAGTGGCAGACAGCTGCATTGCAGCTTTGACACAACATTTAACCAGCATTGTGGGCCTACATTAACAAAATATTTAATTAATAAAAAGTTCTAATTAGTGCTGTCAGTTGATGAACAAAATGAATCTAATTAATCACTGACTTTGTCATTAATTAATCGCATACATAGACTGGAAAAGCACTCGGAGAGCGCAGACCTCCGTCATTAGCCCTATCACCCAACAGTTAAGAATCCTTTTAAAAAATTCCTTGATCCAGACAGTGATCCAGATCACTCACAAAATCTAATCAGTTCTTCCTTATGCAATTTCTGACATTTCCTGAAAATTTCATCAAAATCCGCCCGTAACTTTTTGAGTTATGTTGCTAACAAACAAACTAACAAACCCTGCCGATCACATAACCTCCTTGGCGGAGGTAATTACTTGAGAGGGATTTTATAACTGGTAGATTTAAAGATAATAGTAACAAAACAATCAGAAAGGACATGTTTCTAAATGGCATCAGAGTTTTTTATTTTTCTAAACCGAGAAAGTGCAGACTGAGAGCAGATTGTTACATTACTAGTCAATCTCGGATGGTGTTAATCTGTAGAATATGAATGTTATCCATAAAATGATAAGAATTAAGAGCACAGAGAGTTCTTGTTTATGTTCAAATCAAAGTTACAAAGCAACTTAAGTAAGTTGTTTGATGGCATCAGAGTAAAATTTATCAGCATACATTTTTTAAATCACATTTTGCCGCCCCTGTGATAATCAATTGAAATTAAAGAACATTTTTGCTGCACAAATTTAAATGACAGGTGACTCTGGTGCCAAACTTAAATGATTCCTTTATTGAGCACGTACCTAGTAATGACAGCAACAGTCACCATGAGTCTGTGCTGTGTGATGTCAGCAGCCTCATCCACAATCACGAAGAACAATTTTGCTTTCTTGCATCTGTGGCTTGAACCATGTCCTTTGCTTTTTGATCGGACATACTGTGAAGAACATTCATAACTTGCATATTTGGTGACAGCTTCTCGGTGGAACTGAGACTTTTCATGCGCTCAGAATTTCTCCGGGCCTTTCCTGAAGTTCTAAAATCCATCTGTAATGAAGGCGCCTTCTCTCTTTGTGGAAAATGTTAACAGTTTCTGTTCCTCACGTCCGGCACACTTTACATAAAGCTTTTCCATTGTCAAATGTAAGCCAACTGTAAGTTGTCAGCCACCCGTCTCTGAAGCTTCTGATGGCTGATGTCATTTTCCTCACCTCCCTCCTCTGACGAGTGGGACCGGGGCTTGGACTGCCACAGTCGCCATCTTGGGCTTCCTGATTTTGGGAGGCACAGCCACTAGGGGGTTCAGCACCAGTGAGTTCGGGGACAGTAGGCTTAGTCAATACATCCTCTGGATCTGTGATGACATTACTGTCTTCATTGGCAGTGGTGGTATGAATAACCCACTTATCCATTCGTTTCATTTAGGCTACTGCATGGTGTGCCTGGCGACATTAAGCTAATGCTGAGGTAAACAGTGGTACAGCAGTAATTCAAAATTTGCGGGTCAACCTGTCAACCACTCCCCTCTCTGCCAACCACTGGAATGTCTGGATTGTTGCCACCTATTCTATGGCATGATTGGTGGAGGGAGGAGGCAGGCAGCTGTTGGGCCGCTGCAGAGGGCATTCTGTCACAGCCTCCAAGATTTCAACCGCGCTGATCACAGTATTTATTACTGAGGGTTTTTTGACCCCCCCACTTTTAATTTTGGAGGGACAAAATACCCAATGCCCCCTCAGAATTGGTGCCAGTGCTGCTAGACCATCTGAACCCCATAAATGCCCAAGACATCAAAAACACTTATACACACTGTTGTTAAGAGTGACAAACTTTAATTAACCTTGCAAAGTTGATGGATTAGCCAGATTCCATGTCTGTCATCAGGCTAATTCAGCTGCCATCTGAAACGCTTGGGCCCAATCTTCACCAATCAGCATCATTTGAGGAAAAGGAGGCGGTAGCTGCCTTGGGTTAAGTTTTAACTGTGAGCCACTTAACCATGGCTGCTGCTGGAGCAGTTAGCTTGGATGTAGCTATAGCGGCAGTTTTATCAGAACTGGACAATATTTCCCTTTAAAGAAAGAGCAAAAAAAAAAAAAAAAACCCCACATACACTTAAAGCTTTTCTTGGCAGAAAAGATGATTTTGCTCTTCTCCTGACTGGCTTTTGCACAACTTTGATTTACCATCTTGCTCATGAGCTAGTCACCGCAACAGTTATACTGCTGCAAGTTCACTCTGGAGCTGCGCCTGCCCACTGTTGCTCTGATTGGCCTGTAATAAACCAGTCAGACAGAAAGTTTGTCCAATCACCTTCCAAGATTGTTTTTCAAAAGGTTTGCCCTTCCTATCACTTTCAATGCACAGGTGGATGGTAGACATATGCAGTGATGTCTGGCATGTCAGGTTAAACTTTCATGTCCTTCACAGTTAAATTTGCTTTCTTCATGGGTACATTTCCTACTTCCAATACTTAAACGTACCTACAGGGAATCTGAATTGGGCCGATCACTCTGTTTTAATTAGCTCTTTCCTCACCCACAGGAACAGTGTATGCGTGTGTGACGGTGTTTCTCCATCTCCCATGTGTGTGATATTAGTATGCCAGGCAGAGGGACAGACCGTTAGTTCCAATATCTTGTTGTTTGGCATTGATTCAATGTCAGCTAATTGTCACCGCGTGCATGTACTTCTGTGCATGTTAGGGGAGCACTTGCATTACGTTCTTTATGCCCTCATAAGGATGAAAACATTAAAAAGCTTTGGAAACATTTAATCAGTCTTCATTTCTAAAGGGGAAGAGAAGGAAGTCAGTGAGTGTCCTCCGCTAGTGAGTAGATGTGTGTATGTGTGCTGTTATTTCTTTAAGTGAACAAGAGAGCGTGTCAGCGATTAAACAATTGCTTATAGTCCCAGTGGGCGTCTTAAATGAAGTTCTCTGACATGTTATTCTGCACAGTGTGTGCCAAGCGTGTGTCTCGTCCAGTCCCCTGCAGAGTGGAGTGAACAATTCATGAATTATATAAGCACTCGCCGCGTTTTTATGGGAATTAACATCACAGTTGGACATTTGGACATTTCTTGGCAGAAACAACCTGTTGATGAATGGGCTGAATATATTTGTCTATGCAAAGGAGCAGAGTTTGGCAGCCAAATTTATGTAAAGATTGTAAATATTAAAGATAGGTGGCCAAAATTAAATTTTATATACAGCATTAAAAATGAGTAACTATGATTCACGATTAACAAGATTTTTTAAATTAATTATTAGAAATTGGCTTATTCTTGAGCTTGGTCTTTTAAGTAATTTAATAGCTGTTTATATAATTTGTGACAAGATCATTTTTGATTATTTCAATGTCCTTTCTGAGATTCATAATCAGAAATAATTCATGTTTTGTTGTCTAATTAAATGGCTAACAAGAGCTAAGACTCGCATGAGGCCTTGATTGATTTGTTTTTTTCTTCGTCCTGAAAATTCTCTCCCTCATGGAGCCAAGATTGCCTTTTTGCTCTTCTTGTCTTAAGACACCTGACTATTCATGACATTTTTGGGTGACATTTCCAGACAATCAATAATTAGTTGTGTGTTAGAATTTAAAGTGCAACATCAAATCTAAAAGGCTGGCAACCATCTGGGGTTTCAGGTTTGACGAAATAAATTATTCCCGACCTCCGTCTGTCCTTCCAGATGTCTTTCTGCCCTTTAATTTCCTCCTACTCTGTTTTCTTGACTCTTCAGTGACTTAAATAGCTGCTTGTATGCTGCACATCACACTGTAATGACATGACATAGACAGCTTCTTATGCATATGTTAGTCTCCTTTAAAACGGGGAATGGTGCTGTATTGTGTGCAAAACTGCACAGGGTTTGAAAAAAGCTGATATCATTTTGGTAAAAGTTATTGGAACCACAAACATTTGCACAGGCTGCAGCGAAAGATGAATCACAGGTGACAACAAGCAGGTGTCTCAATCACACCCCACTTAAAAGCACCATCATCATACTCATCAACACACACTATTCCCTCACAGTCGTGCGAATCAGGCTCTTATCCTGGTTGACAACCTGCACTCGGCAGGAGATACGCAGAAGCAACACAAAATATAAACGCACAGAGCAGAACACCCAGAGACAGATGGGGAAAAGCACAGAGCAACATACAGACACAATCATCAGCGATCTTAACACTGCTAGAGACCATGTTGCTGTTCATGGCAGAGGGGGAATCTTACAGATGAGTGCATGTGTGAGAAGGTGAGATAGTGAGGGAAATACAGAGCACTGAGAACGAGAGGGAGGAACACAGAGGAGCTATTGATAAACAGAGTAACAGTAACGCTCCCACAGATAGAGAGGGATGTTAACGCTTTCCTCCCCATCCATCCATCCTTCTATAATCTCCACAGACACACACAGACCTGCTGGGCTGCTGACACACAGCATCAACCCCCTGTCAGACCATCACACTCTTCACAGCCACTCTCTCTCTCTCTCTCTCTCTCTCTCTCTCTCTGTGTCCGTGAATGTGTATGTGTGACTCCACAAAATCATATTATACTATGAGCTTGGGATTTCCTCTCTACATGCCCTGCGGATGAAATTTCACCCCATTTCTCTCTGTCTGACTCTGCTCATTCTTTGCACAGCAGCACAGGTTAGTTTCTAAGCTTTGCCTTACACCAAACAAGATGTTTGCTACTCTTCCTGATTCAGATGTGACTCCATATTGCTGTTTACACTTGCAGAAACTGGATTGAGAGTTCTGTGATTTATCCCCAACTTTGTTTATGTGTTTTTTACAGTCTGCACACTATGAGGCCTAAAAATGAGCATGGCCACACTGTTCCCCAGATGTAATGTTGTATCCAAGTTGGGCACTGCACTCTTGCACTGCACATGCACGCGCGCACACTCAATAAGCCACTGTGCCTGCATATAGGCTAGCTCTCATTCTCTTGCACCCCTTTTCCTCTCTGATTCTCGCGCAAAAAAAGGACACACGCACGCTATCCCATGAGTGGCGAGCGCGCGCACACAACACGTAGGCTAACTCTGTTGCCTCTCTTTCACACAAACACACGCAGACTCATCCACAGACGGGTTTGCAGCAAGGAAACGGCACGAATTAACCAGCCGTCTTTTCCTCTCACGCTCGCGCGCGCTCACGCGCAGGTTGCCGAACACACGCTCGCGCACACATACAAGCATGTAAGCGCGCGGCAGCGGCGGTGGCACGCGCTCAAGCACGCAGACACATTTATAAAACCTCCCAAACTCACCTTTGGATGAGGAGAAATCCCCGAAGAGGAGCCCCAGCAGGAGCAGAAGCGGCAGGTCGCGTCTCAGCCTGCCCGTCTTCTTCACGTTCAGCCTCCTCCTCATCAGCAGCATCTCCGGCGCTCCCAAATCCGTCATTTTGCTGTGAAATAAATCCAAGCTGGCTTATTTAGAAAGCCTTCTTCTCCCCACCTCGCCGCTTTGCTTGGCTGAAGGAAGCGGAGGGGGGTAAAAGAGGACGGCCGCCCCCCTCCTCCTCTTTCTTTCGTTTTTAAACAGAAAAATAATTAGACCCGAGGATCAATCACGAATATCCCACACACACATGTCCATGGTAACGCGTGGACAGGATAACCGCTGACGGGTTGTCGGTCTGAGATCGGGCAACACGCTGCTGGTGTGAGCTGTCATAGCAGAGACCGGAGGAGCGGAGGAGAGAGAGAGAGAGACAGAGAGGGAAAGAGATGAAGAGATTCAGTGAAGGAGAGGAGAGAGGTGGCTGGTAGGTCCGCACAACACGGCGAGCGAGCGACGACTGAGGGGGAGAGAGAGAGAGAGAGGGAGGCAGACGCAAAGAGCGAGAGAGAGATGAAGAGAGGGGAGGTTAAAGAGGGAGGAAAAGTGGGAGAAAGAAGTGAGGAGGGGGATGTCAGAGGAGCTGGGGAGAAGGGGGTGAGAGGAAGGACAGAGTGGGACAGAAAAGGTGTTTCAGGGAGAGAGGACAAGAGAAGAGGAGGAGAGAGAGACTGTTAATTCTGGCTGCTATTGAAATTTAGTCTGTAGATTAGTTTTAGTTTAGTTTAAGACACTTTCACTCTTTATTAGTCCAAGAAAACTAAAACATTTTAGTCCCGTTTTAGGCAACAATGAGCCTTTACACTTTAGCCATTTACTTTCTTTGTATTCATTCATTCAACCTCATTCTGAAATTCATACTAATATCAACAAAGTAATTTGAAATGTACTGATGAAAACCTGATATCCCTTCAAGGCTGCTCATAAGGGGGATAAAGGGAGAGCTTTCTGGGGCCCAGCTAAATGGGGGGCCATGGAGGTCGGCAAAATCCTGGTCCATCGTATGTTAAACTGTGATAACCATAATGTTTTTGTTATCTCTCTTATCAAAGCAACACACATTTTTCGTAAATGTATTTATGTCATAGCATGTATCCTTATTCAAAATGTCACCCTCCTTCTCTTAAAACAGAATTTGAAAAGATTAAAAGTGGCAAAAACAGGCAGAAAAAAAGATAAAAAGGGGATTAGTAGTCGCAAAAATTGGTTGAGAGGCAAAAATGGGTTAACAGCAGCAACAAAAATAGTGGAAGTGGCAAAAACAGGTAGAACACAAGATGCAAGAAAGGATTTTAAGTGGCATAATAATTAGTGAATTAGTGAAGTATGGTTAGAATCGGTAAAAGTTTTTATAAAAGTGGTGGAAAAGGGCCAGTAGCGGCAAAAATTGGTAAACAGGGGCAAAAATATGCGTAAAGTGGCAGAAACAGGCAGAAAAAGTGGTGAAAGGAGGTTACAAGTGACAGAAATAAGTGGCAAATTAGGCATGTTAGTGAAATGCAGCTAAACTAGGCAAAATGCATGGGTATAAAAATGATGATGGAAATGGGCAGAAAGTGGCAAAAACAAAACAGGCAGAAAACGTGGTGAAGGTGGTTACAAATTGCAAAAATGGATTTTAAGTGGCAAAAATATGCATAATGAGTATTGAAATGCAGTTAGAATTAGCAAAAAATGGGCAGGAAGAGTGGTGAAGAGGGGTTAATAGTAGCAAAAATTGGTTAAAAGAGGCAAAAATGTGTTTAAAGTGGCATAAATGGGTGGGGGGAAAGTGGTGAAAAGGGGTCGAATGTGGCAAAATTGTTGAACAGTGGCACCAACACTAGCAGCAATGCTACTGATCCAACACACACAATGATGCTACTTATAAATCACACCTGAGGAGGGCCCATTCTCTGGGTTTATCAGAGGCCCAGTCAAATCTGTGGCATGCCTCCTACATGTATATTGAAAAAATAGGAAAGATCTATTTGGTGAAGGGGTTAGAGAGGAGGTGGAACAAAAAGGAAACTAGAGAAGGAAAAAGAGAAAGGTCATGAAAAACTAACTGAAAACTAATTAAAAGCAGGAAAACGGAGAGGGAAAAGGATTAGGAAGAAGGAAAAGGGATGAAGTCATAAGTGAATTAGAAAGATGGTGCAAAAAGCAAGATGAAAAAAGCAGTGAGGCTGATGAAAAAAATGAAAAATTGAGAGGTTGAGGATGAAAGACTGGAAGGAAAGAAAAATGAGAAGAAGGGTGCAAACACTCGATACACACAATATACTTTAGGCCCATTTTCACACTGTGTGATTTGAGGACTCATGATGCTAAAAAACATCACCCTCCACCTCTTGCCAATCAATCTCAGTGCCACATAAACACCACCCTGACTCTGCCATCTCTATATTTGTGTGTGTGGGGCACCCCAAACGGAGCCACGAGCCAGTTATCGATCCCAGTCCCTGGTGGCATGTGCAGAGGATCACACTAACAAGATTACAACGCTACAAACACGACGTGGAGACTTAGCCTGCTGAGCCGCCGAGGCGACCAACAGCAGCAACGTTTTAGAGGCAAAATGCAAATAACATGTCACTCCCAATTTGGCCCATTAGAGTTTTTCACAGCAGGTGTCACCCACTACTTTCACACAACCAAAACAAAAGCCAGAGAGTGGGTGAACGGAGTGGAGATGCTGAAAATACACAAAGCTTTTGTGGAGTCACTTCTGGTTTTCTGGGAGAGTGTTTAAATGAGGATTTAGCTTGTGATGCTACCTTGGAAGCTACCAAAGCTAATCAAGCAAATATGCACCTTTATTGTAGTCTTAGTGCCTTTTTACTGTAAGAATGAAGAGGAAATCTGCTGTGTAAACCAAAATGTCTTTTAGCAGTGTGGTGGCTAATGTTATTTTTCTTATTATGTTGTTAATGGAGGTGAGTTTTTCTGCCTTCTTTCCCCACTAACAGCTATGATTATGAGCATTTTCAAAGAACTGTACTTTTGATTTGATTCATTTTTATTGGCCAGATACCAGAATTTCAACCTTTAATAGAAGAATAGAAGAATAGAAAAACCAAACACAAATCATTACCTATTTCAATACCAAAGGAACACCAGTGAAGGCCAACTGCTTAAATACACTGGCAACATTTCAGTACTACCATTTAGATGATGTGTAGGAGTTTGCTTGCCATTTGTATTGGAGTAATATCTCCCACAAGCACCAATCTTATGAAAATAATCCATCCATCCATTTTCTACACCACTTATCCTGTCCTGGGTCATGGAGCCTATCCCAAATATCACTGGGTAAGAGGCAGGGTACATCCTAGACTGGTTGCCAATTAATCACAGGGCTGACAAACAACCAGGTACTCTCACAGTCACACTTACAGCCAATTTAGAGTCACCAATTAACCTAACAAGCATGTTTTGGGTGGTGGGAGGAAGCTAGCATACCCCAAGGAAAGAACATGCAAACTCTGCACAGAAAGGCCCTGAAACCTTCTTGCTGTAAGGCAACAGTGCAAACCCCTGCACTGCTGTGCAGCCCAAATCTATAAATCTGTAATAAAATGCTGACAAACTTATCATCTGCATTAAAATAATTATCTTCATCATCACAGGGCACCTGTTTTGTTCAGTTGGTAGAGCAGGCGCCTCTATACAGAGGCTGTAGTCCTTGACACACTAGTCATGGGATTGATTCCCGATCCTGGTGCTGTTTCCTATCTCTCTTTAGCTGTCCTGTCAAAATAAAGGCCTAAAACCCATGAACAGACACAGAAACCTTTATTATTACAGCACCTTACTGAACCTGGGTTTTGAAGTGCTTTACAAAAACAACAAGAAAAAATTCACAGATGGGTAAAATCGAAAAATACAACAAGCATTTAAAGAAAATCACTGTGAACACACTGCAAAATGTCATATCCATAGAAAACAGCTTAAATAGACTTCTTCAAACAAAGAGATGTTAAAGATATAAGATCATCCGAAAGCATGATATCACTACCAAATAGCGATAACATATAGGCTATAACTGTGCCTTTGCTCAAGTAAACATCAGTCATCCAGCTAAGCCATATATGAATGCTAACATGTTTCTTCCTAGATGTGTTGCATTCACATATCAGTTCTATCAGAGTAAACTCATGCTGCTAGCTGCCACAGCATGAAAAAATACTGAATTTGAGCTAATCCCCTCTCTGCTTCAGACCCCCAAACAAACCCCTTGGCTGCTTCGACCACATGTTACAGGATTAATAGGCTACAGCAGCTTGATTTTGCTTTAAATAGATTCATAATAGATTTGTAGCTAATCTCTCACCATGATAATCCACACTGTTTTTGTTCCACTTGGCAACCGCCTTCCTCCTTGTACAGAGAGTTAACCATCTTAACTTTGATATCGTTGCCTCTGTGTGTCGTATGGGTTTATACTGTGTGTGCGCGCCTGGGTGCTGTGCTGCATGTGTTATTATGAGTGTGTGTCGTATGTGTTTCGCTGAGTGGCTGTGTGTGTGTGGGTTGAGCCATTTCACAGCATTTCTGTGAGTCATCCATCAAGCTGGTAGCTCTCTGTGCATTGGACTAGTTTAGTCATTTTAAATATATCTATAAAAAAGATTTCTTCTCCTTTTTTTTAATCTATGGGTGGGAGTCTTCATGGCAGCATACGGTCCTGGAGAGACTGACAGTTCAAATAGGACAAGGGGGACATTTGACTCAACATGGATCTGCTGCTGCTACTTTAAACACTGGTAGATAGATAGATAGACAGATAGACAGAAAGACAGACAGACAGACAGACAGACAGACAGACAGACAGATAGATAGATAGATAGATAGATAGATAGATAGATAGATAGATAGATAGATAGATAGATAGATAGATAGATAGATACTAAAAACAAAATTAGTCATCCAAACAGTCTGTAAAGCAGCCTCATACTGGAACAGAGAGAGCGGTAGAAGGAGCATCTTTTCAGCACCATGGACAGCGTCTGTCGCTCTGTGTAGTCAGGCTGCCATCTACTGGTCATAAATAGATTGCAGGAGAAAAAGTTATAAAACACAGGAAGAGGTAAAGAGACTTACAGCAGCAGTGTAAAACAAAATACATTTAAGGTTTACACAGCAAAATAGGTATCACTGCATTATAAATGCATTCTATACAGTGCATTCAGAAAGTACACAGATTCCTTTACTTTTTTCAGTTTTCTTATGTTGTAGCCTGATGCTACAGTCAATTACATTCAGATTTATTCTCTTTTTTTTCTCATTAATCTACACTCAATACCCCATCATGACAAAGTGAAGTTAGAGTTTTGAAGTTTTTGCAAACTTATTAGAAATACAAAACTAAATATCACATTGACATACAGTATTTAGACCTCTTCACAACAGCAATGTAAATGTAGCTCAGTTTATTCCCGTTTCTCTGGATTGTTGTGAAGATTGTTCTACACCTTGATTGGAGTCTACCTGTGGTAAATTAAACAGATTGGACAGTTTTGAAAGGCACCCACCGCTCTATTGAAGGCCTTACAGCTGACAATGCAAAAACCAAGCCATGAAGTCAAAGGAACTGTCTGCAGAGCTCAAAGACAGGATTGTAGCAAGGCACAGATCTGGGGAAGACTGCACTAAAGGTTCCCAGGAGCTCAGTGGCCTCCTTAATTGTCAGATTGAAGAAGTCTGGCACAGCCAGGACTTGTCCAAGCACTGCCAGGTCAAACTAAGTAATCGGGGAGAAAACTCAAGAAGGAAACTGCTCAAGAGAGTTCTTACCGACACACCTGTACCAACACCCATCCCCTCAAAGTCAGCGTTACAGTCCTGACCTGGTCCTCACCAACATCAGACTAAGAGGAGAGGGAGCATCCAGCTTGTTATCTGTGCACAGTTCAAAAACCTGTGTCAGTGTCTATGGCGTGAGTGTCTTACACACCTGAAGAAAGCACTAGCAGCACTGACCAGTTCAGAGGACCCTGATGGTCACTCTGACTGGGCTCCAGAGATACTGAGTGGAGATAAAATGAAGTTCCAGAAGGACAACCATTACTGCAGCCCTTCACCGCCATGGGCATATGGCAGTGGCTAGGCAGAAGCCTCTCCCCAGTGCAAAACACATGGAAGTCCACTTGGAGTTTGCAAAAAAATCACCTGAAGGACTCTTTGACTGTGAATGAACCGTTCTGCCTCAGTTCAAATGTTATGTCTGGAGGAAACCAAGCACTGCTCATCATCTGCCCAATGCCATCCCAACAGTGATGCGTGGTGGTGGCAGCACCATGCTTTGGGGGTGTTTTACAGCATCAGCGACATGTACTGGGAAGAACATGACAATGACCCTGAGCACACAGCCAGGACACAGAAGTTAGGGGTGGCTGTGAATGGCCTAGAGTGGCCCAGCCAGAGTCCCGACTAGAACTCTATGGAGCATCTGGGACCTGAAAATGGCTGCCCAACAAAAGTCCCCATCCAACCTGACTGAGCTTCAGAGGATTTGCAAAGAAGAAGGGCAGAAAATCCCCCAATCCGAGTGTGCATATCTAGAAAAACTTGAGGCTGTAATTGCTACCAAAGGTGCTTTAACTGAGTACTGAGTACTTATGTCAATGAGATATTTCTGTTTTTTATGTTTTAATACATTTGCAAAAGATTCTAAAGTTCTGTTTTCATTTCGTCATGATGGGGTACTGAATGTAGATTAATGTTTGTTTTTTTCTGACTGTAGCAACAGGCTGCATCATAGGAAATTTTTAAAAAGTGACAGGTGTTTGAATACTTTCCATATGCACTGTATCTATACTAAACCATGAATAACTGGTGGATTTTGTGAAGTCACAGACACCAAGAGAGATGCCTAGCCCAAGTAGACATAGAGAACACTGAAAAACAAAGCAGACACAAGCAAATTCATGAGAGAGAAGTGAACAAAAACAACAAAATATATGTCAAACAATGAGAAATCCAACCACAGTCCACTGTACAACTTCTTTATTTGTTAAAAACCTGCTATAATTTTCATTCACCAAGCATCCTTCAGTGCTGCTGGAAGACATTTCACACAAACTAAGTGACCTAAAACATGTACTGAAGACTATCATCTACACCAGAAAACAAACCTGGACAATCTTAAGACATTTTGCAGAACATCTGTGAGCATGATACAAAGGACAACAGAACAAAACGTTTACTTCAAGAACACTTTGGATCCTTCTCCAGCACCAAGTGGATACAATCTGTCTCCACTGCTGAAGGAAGGATACCACATACATCTCTGGACTGAAGACTCTTTGAATAAGATTATGTGATCTCTGTTTGGTCTTTATAAAACTTCATCTAACCATATGCTCTTATCATTTTCAAAATTAGTACACCTAGTTAAAATCAGATGTTCTTAGTACCTGTTTGGACATCACAGTGACCTAGCAGTAAATGCCTGAGTTAACTCATCATTTGTAACACTTAAAAATGCGTTACCGATGCATTAGTAAAGCATTAGTTAAGGCATTTGTTCCAAACCTGGGGACTGGGGGGGGCTTTGTCTGCTCTGAGGCTGCAAAAATCAGATTTGCAAATATTGACTAAATCCATGACAAAGCAGTTATTACGTAGTTTATACAAAGGTCTTTTGATATGACAAGCATGCATAGGTTTTTTTTAGGGTTTTATCAGAGAAACAGTTAAAATCTATGTTGATTTTTGGCAGCAGTGTGTCACTTTTTCTTCTCCCCTGGGTCCAGAGGGGGCTCGCTTTTCTTGGTGGTGGTGGTGGGGGGGGGGGGGGGGGGGGCTCAAAAAAAAAATGGTTGGGAAACACTGAGTATGGGTTACTGTTAGGTTCACTATTGCTTTACCAATGCATCAGTAAAATATTTAGAGCTGTTTATAACTGGCATATAAAATAACTAAATACTCCTTTATAGATAAGTTTAATTACTGATGCTTAACTTGACTTAAGTACTTGACTAATGCATCAATTAAGCAATTGCGGCTGAGTTTGTAGATGGGAGATAAATTATTGATAATGTTTTACAGATGAAGAGAGCCATATGTGAACAAGATCCAGAAATGCCACTGTCTTCTTTGGGCCAAAGCTCTTTAAAATGGACTGAGGCAAAATGGAAAACTGTTCTGTGGTTAGACGAATCAAAATGTGAAATTCTTTTTGGAAACAGCAGACACCATGTCAGATGTACGAAAAGCTCCCTGTGTGTGACGTCTCCGCCCTTCCCTTCCTTGTTCATCCCCGCCTCTCATTCAGAGCAGACGAAGCAGTGAGAAATTCAGAGTTAGATGTTGTTTGCCTTGCTACTGTATGGAGCTGTGAAGTGTATGTCCCTGAGAATTAAGTACATAATAAGTGCTTTAAGTTAGCTTCTGTATGGATTATGATTCATGTGAAGCACACACACTTATCAATCCACCCTCAAATGCAATTTTCATCTTCAACCGTACTAAAGCGAAGTGGAATTAAAGGAGAAAACTCAAGAAGGAAACTGCTCAAGAGAGTTCTTACCGACACACCTGTACCAACACCCATCCCCTCAAAGTCAGCGTTACAGTCCTGACCTGGTCCTCACCAACATCAGACTAAGAGAAGAGGGAGCATCCAGCTTGTTATCAGTGCACAGTTCAAAAACCTGTGTCAGTGTCTATGGCGTGGGTGTCTTACACACCTGTAGAAAGCACTAGCAGCACTGACCAGTTCAGAGGTTTTAGAGCAACAAATATTCCCATCCAGACAACATCTTTTTCAGGTAAGGCCTTGCACATTTCAGTAAGACAATGCTAAACCACATACCACAACCATCATTTGCTCTTTGATACTATCAATCCATAAAATAAGAGACTGAATACTTTAAATGTGGTTTTGAAAAAAGTTTCCAAGTATCAGAAATGTCAACAATGTTCATTCAGATGAGTGTTGAGGAATCCTTCCATAAGGGTATGGAGTTCAGTGGAGTCATCACAGGGAAAGCACCACTTTAGAGTTTGGAGGTTGTACCGGACAAGGAACAGCTCAGCAGTTTCATCCTGTCCTCATTCACAATTGTGACAGAAGAGAAAAGCACAACAAACGCACATTATGCAAGTGTTCAGAGGCAGCACAGGTTTATACTGTAGCTTGAGGCTGAGCTCTGATGTGTGTACTTCTCCAAAGAAACACCTCAGAAGAGTGTAAAGGTGTGTTTTCATTGAGTGAGAGCTACAATACCCCAGAGGATGGGCTTTGCTTTAATGATATGGTTACAACAGTGATAGCGTTAAGCATGAGGTGCAGCCAAGAATAGTTCTGCAATAACAAGCAGGAGCTGCAGGTTTAACTTTAGATCTGTACTGTAAGGGGGCTGCATATCACCTAAGAAAAAGTCAGTAACCAAGGAAACAATGTATGTAGTCTCTCTATGTATACACACTGAGAACTAATCAAAAAGGGTTTTATACTTTATTGTGAAAGGACACAACAGATGAAAAAGAGACATTTTCATCTGCCCTCTATTGCAAATAAAACCTACAGCAGAAAATGTGTGTGGGTGCGGGGGCTGTGGGGGGTAAATAAATAGCATAGCAGTGTCTGCACTGACGTTAATCGAAAACTGAACAAATCTTTAAAGAAAATATTGCCTTCCTCTGCACATATATTTGTTTGTTCTGTTTGTTTTTGACCTCATTATGCAAGAACTGAAAGTACAGCCAGTCCTCAACTGTATTCTTCTTTAAGGATTTCTTTATGAGAAAAAAAGAGATTGCTTGCTTTGATAATAGTGTTTGCAAGTTTTTCATATGAGGTGCTCCAGTTTTTTGACTGTTTATTCATCTTTTTAAGTAGAAAAAATGTTCTTACATCTGAAGATTACATAAAACAAAACCCAAGTTGGATGGTGGAGGGAAGATCTTTTTTCAAGTACAATTCATTCCATGTATTCCAAAGCTCCTGTGTGGAGTTCTCATCTGGTTAACAGACTTAAAATAATACTAATGCCTCCATATAACATAAGAGAAAACAAGCCTATCAGAGAGAAGATTTATCATTTCTAGAGTTATGTTGCTGTATCAGGTTTCAGGTATAGGTTGTTTGCAATCACGTGATCCAAAATGTCTGTTGGGGGTCAGGTAGTGGGGGATACTCATTAAAAATGAAAAGGATCAGAGGAAAGTTAGTACTTTATAGTCCTGATTGGATCTCTACACTGTAACTATCATCAATACTACTTCTACATACACAGAAAAACCTTCATACTGTCAGAGTCTACATCACAGACTGTTTATTTGACTCTTTTTGAGAGTTGGTACCTTAACACTAATTAAGTGTTATCTACTCTTAAGAGTTAAAATTGACTCATCTTAACTCTAACCTGTGTTACTGTAGCCCAACGTGTCTTTTCAGTGTTAGAAATGTACGCTCTCAATGTAACATCGTCAGAAAGATGAAATATTTCCCTTTGCTTTGGGTGTAAATTTGAAATTGTTGCACCTTTTAATTATTTTAATATTGCATCATCCTTTTCATATTGACTTAAAATTGCCATTTTATTTTGAATACAGTCAGGTGTGTTTTGATGAACACGTCATCACTGTCTGCAAATCAGCCCATGCCACATGTAGCAGGTCAATAACTCAGTGGATAATGTCACTCATGGTGCAGAAGTATCTTTCATCTAAAACAACAATAATCCAACAGAAACGAAAGCAAAAGAATCCCAGCAGTGATCACTGTACAAGAGGCAACATCTGAACATATATCAATACATATAAATACATCTAAAAGTCTAATGAACACACAATGCATGATGGGAAAACTCCACTCCCCAGATATGAAACGACAGTGTGCAGTGCTTGGATCAGTTGACTCTCCAAAGCAGGGGTGTCAAACTCAATCACAGCAGGGAGCGGATTCTGGATTCAGGACTAACCTGAGGGCCTAAAGGGTCACCTTTTTAACCATTAACCGTCAACCTCATTTCACCAGTAATAAAATATAGAAAAAAAAATTAGCACTGATGATAAACAATCCTAACATTTAAAAAGTTAAAAAGATAAGTTTAAAGGCTCACATCTTGAGAAAAGTAAATTTATTAGTTCAAAAAAGTCAAAACATGAAATTGAAATTGAAAAATAATGTTTTTTTTTAAAGGCAAATATATTACAAAGAAAGTCAAAATCATGAGTTTAAAAAGTAAAATATGAAATTAAATTAATAATTAAGTAATCATTAAGTTAAAAGTCAAAATATAATTCAAAATTTTAAATTGTGTCTTAAAGGTCAAACTATGGGATCATGAAGTCAAAGTTTGGAGTTAAAAATATGAGGTAAAATACAAAATAACTGGTTAAAAAGGTCAAAATATGACTTGAAATTAGAATTATGAATCTTTACGCTCAAAATATTACATGAGAAGTCAAAATTATGAGTTGAAATGCTCAAAGTATGAAATAAAGTTTGAGTCCTAATTATGAGATGCAAAATTGAAAATATATAAATAAAACACAAATTAATTTCTTTTCCCACATTCCTGACTTCTTGCGAAAATATTTTTATTCCTTACTTTTTCAGATTTTATGATTTAACAAGGATATCTTAAATTATCAAGGATACATTTACATGTTTATACTTGAGGAAATCTGCAGACCTCATAGTGTTGGGCCAGTTATAACAGAAATATGAGATCATCTTGTGGGCCGGATTTAACTGTTCCACTGGCCTTGACTATGACACCCCTGCTCTAAAGAGTTAAATTTACACCAAGTGTATTAATACTGTCAACTAAATCCAACACTGAAGGCCATTTCACTCAAAATGGAGTACAAATTACACTTTGGGGCTTAAAATCAACTCTGAAATGTTTAACACTGATGTTTCAACACTCCAGGTTTTGCTGTGTACATTGAATATGATCCCTACACTTTATCAAAACAGTTATTTTTACCACAGTTTAACCAATATACCTGGTACAGTGGCAACTCTGTCCTGCAGACCTCTTTGCGTTTTCTAGCCTGTGTAAGAATGAAAGAGTCTTGAAGAGTCTTGTTCTGAGCTAAGAGGATAGCTGAGCCCCTTAAACATATAAAAAATCCTTGCTTTGTCACATCGTGTTTTTAATTGAAACAGTGATATACTATCAGCTGAATTAACCTTGTGGGGTGAGCGACTGAGCAATAATGTGCGGTTCACAAACAAGTCTGTTCTACCAAACCACTCTTTAATGTTACAGTGTCATTAAGCTGATGCTTTTGTCTTAAGTGATGTTTATCTGAGAGACAGGCAGGTGTTCCTGATGGAGCCTGCCAAAGGGCCCACACTTACACTGGATCTGCACCCCCGATCTCTTGTATCAAAGTCAGCTATTCAGCCACGTAATGAGCCGTGGTAAATAGCTCCTGTTTGAGTGCCAGTTTTCTTTCCCCCATTCTTTGTTGTTATTTAATCCACATTAGAAAAAAGGTCAAACTGGTACCAGATGAAGAGCCTTTGGGAGCCAAACAACCAGCTCTACTGAGCCGAGCCAAATGATCTGGATCTCTCAAAAGAGACAAATGTCCCGTCTCAACAAGCAAGGCTGGAGGTTGGTATGACAGACTGGATCTTGCCTGAATATTTCTCTACTTTTGGGACACTAAAGTAGCTGAAGAATTAAGAACTTTACGTTGTTGCACTTAGAATATTTGGCATAGTTGTAAACAGCTCAAAACATGGTCTTTTTGGTGGCATTTTTCTATGCAGAAATCTTTACTTGCCCTCAAAGGGGTGTTCTCTGCTGCGTGATGTCATCTGCAAAGAACCCTGATAGAAATAATCTTCCAGCTGACGGTTTGTCATATCTTCTGGGTCATTAAAAGGTGACAGCACTGATTTCTGTTTTTATTAGAAAAACAGCAGACACCCCTTGTAAAGAGGACTCAGTCATCAACAGACTGTTTGCAGGTTTGACTCCTAGCCTCGACTCCACTTGCTCCTACCTACATTTCCTGTCTTTCTCATTAGAGATAAACACCCCAAAAGTAATCGTTAAAAAGCATCCAAACACAGAGCTTATGTCACTAGAAACTGTTGTGTGGTTAATAGTAATTTGGTAGTAGAGACTGCAACGCTTAAAACAACACCCAGGTTTTAATATCATAGTAGTTGAAATTATCCTGCTCAGTTAGACCATAGCAATATCATTTTGAAAAAAAATAATCTGGTTTCAAAGTTCTCAGAAGCAACAACTTTAAAATTCCTCTGAAGGCATGTTTGACTCTGTTATTCTCTTTAGTTGAACACAAGTTCTGTTGTTTGTCTCCAGTAGCTTAAAGGTTTAGCATGTTTTTCAAACTCAGACCACAGAGGGTTAGAAGTTAAAATATTTCAACTTAAGTAAAACAGCTCTCTGCTTCAAACGGCTTTACAAACTTCTCCGAGCAACAGCAGGAGTCAGACATCAGCATTCAGCCAAACATCTGTTAGGATAGACTGGTTGTTTCTGCAGTGGAATAGAAGTTAAATAGAAGTGTCCTCAACAAGAGCTGACAGTACAAGCTAGAATCAGCTAAGAATAGTGACTTTACTATTTGGATGATTCCCTAAATGAAAAATGGTGTAATATCTGAACACCAAAGATCTATACACATTACAAACATTATTCTGTGGAGCTGGAACTAATAATAGTTAACATTTGAGGTTAACACAAGGTATTTTATGCTTTTCAGGATGGATGAGAGCTTAGAGAAGAAATCCCTACACTGAGTTATGCCCTTACTATCTGCCTCCACAAGTCATGCAACCGATGGACGGTAAAAAGCCAGCATTTCGCCATGGCTGCCAAGTGAGAACCCTCAGGTGTCAGTTAGTCCCTCCTCCAGAGGGCTGAACAGCAATCTCCAGCATCCCAGAGCCACCACCTCCATGCTAGCACTCACCGCCCACCCTGCCAAAACGAAGACATCCATACCACTTGGCCCACACAGCCCCAACAGCAATGCCACCTTCAGCAAACCCAGGCTCCATTCATACAAGCTGCAGGTAGTGACAACCTACTCTAACATGACTCAGCTCTAAAAAAGACAGCTGTTCCTGGCATCGACATTACACGTGAAACTGCAAAGAGAACACAAGAGAAAATGAGAAAGAGAAAAGTGTGAAGAAAGAAAGAGCTTAGCAAGAGGCCTCAGCCCCCACCATAGGCTCTCTATCTTCCCCAACTCCCTCATTTTCATGAGGAACGAGAGAAAAGAACTGTGTATGAGAAAACAAAGTCCAGCCCAGGAGTTGAGGGGCTCGCCTCAATCGTTTTTCGGCCACCAGCCAGCATTATTCCTCCTGATCCAAATCCACTGACTGGCCTGAACTGCTTTATCTGACATCTCCTTAGTTCTCTTTAGCAAATTCTGTCCCTGCATTCCCAGCTCTGTAAGTAATGAAACAGCTGATCTAAAAACCCCCCTACACCCCACTTCTACTGGATGAACCCTAACTTTCCATCCTTGCTGCTCCTAAATGTGCACATCTAAACTTTCTCCTTTCATACGCTTCCTCCACAGAATCCTCCCAGTGACAGATCATTGCACTAACACTGTGTAAGGAGAAACTTTATGAATGCAAAGATGAACTAGAAAAGCACTCAGAGAGCGCAGACCTCCACCATTAGCCCTATCTCCCAATAGTGAAGAATCCTTTAAAAAAATTCCTGGATCCAGACGGTGATCCAGATCACTCCCGAAATCTAATCAGTTCTTCCTTATGCCATGTCTGACATTTCCTGAAAATTTCATCAAAATCTGTCCATAACTTTTTGAGTTATGTTGCTAACAAACTAGCTAACTAACTACCAAACCCTGTCGATCACATAACCTCCTGAGTGGAGGTAATTATTTTGGGAAGCAATTAATTTTCAGATTGAGAGGACATCAGATTACTATACATATAAAACTGAACTTCAGACAGAATCTTCTAACAAAAAAAACATTTGTGGAGTGAAGGCATTCATTACTCTGTTACTTAGTTGTCAGGGATTTTTTTGCTCTGTAATTAACAGCTAAATCTTGTAACAATAACAACAACAACTTTCTACATGGTTCCTGTTAACTTTATTGTCTTTTAATCAAGCTGAAATTGCCTCATTTTGTCACATCCATACCCCCCCCCCCCCCCCCTTTCTAATTGTACATCATAAAGACCAGTAGAGACAAAATCATGCATGAGAGAAATGGAAATTTACAGCTATGTTAGATGATGTGGCCAAAAGAACTTATATCTAAATGCCTTCCTTTCCAGGTCATTTTTTAAATAATGTATGCAGCTTAAATTTGTTTTAAAAAATGTGCTGTTGAAAACCAGTAAGTACAAAATTCTCATATCTGAGTTTTTTTTTTTTTAATGTAGATCACTATTTTACTCAGTCAGGGTTTTCTCTCAGTTCCTGAAATTTTGAGTAAGAAAGTTCAGAATCTGGCTGCCATGCCCTGATCATTTTATTCTAATCAAAAAAAAAAAAAGAAAAAAAAAATTCTGCTAGCAACATTGATACCAATGAAACAACTCAAGGTTGAATTCCCAATCTTGTAGATTTTATTTATTTCAGTGTAATGGTCCTTTTTTCATTCAAAGACTGACTTATCTAACGTATAAAGTTCATAGCTACTCTCAACCACCATCTGTAACCTGCATGATGAATAAGACAAAGAAAACAGGAGGAGAAAAGTTGATACTGTTTGAGACAAATAAGCCATACATGCTGAACATCAACTCTTCATGACAATTTCCAGGGTGAAAGTTTGTGCAACACTTGTGTACCAAAAAAGACTGGAGTGTCTAATTGTTCTGTACTTTATGGCGTATTCATGGACTACCTTAACAACCCTGTTATAATAATAATAGAGTTGTTCATTTAAGGTAATACACTTCCTTTCAAATGAATTGATATGTTTCTGTTTTAAACCTAACCAACTTTAGTCGGTCTAACTTAATCCAAAGACTTGTTAAACCACAAAATTAAATTTATAAAAAAAAAAACTCATTTGGAATAACTCTTAACTTAGAGAAGTGAATTGCACAGTTTCAAAGTCCATCCATCTAACATTTTCCAGTTCCTCCTGAGGGATTCCAAGGTGCTCCCAGGCCAAATGTGATGCATAATCCCTCCAGTAAATTCTGGTGCATCACTACCAAGCAGTAAACTCCATAAACAGCTACATAATGCAAACCATAGTGACTGTAGACATGTCAGTACACGACTTTTGTTGTTTTTGAAAAGAAAACAACCCATTGCTGTTCTTTGTTCTTCTTTTAATGAAGAAATTTCGTCAAGTTCCGATAAAACTGGTGCTGGCAGCATCCACACTAATCTCTTCCACCGTAATTGCACCAGCCTCTTGTCGCTGCTTGCTTACATCACAACTCTGCAGCGTCCAAAAGTACCACCTCTTACTCCTGATTGGTCCTGCAACTTCTAACTGGGCCCAAGCTGTTCAGATGGGAACTTTGCAAGATGGATTTGCCAGAGAGAAACACGGAAACAGGCGAATCCATCTGCTTTGCAAGGTTAAGATTGACCAGTAAATAGAAAGCTATGCCTTTTGGCTCAGCTCCCTTGTCACCATGACGATAAGGTACAGAACCTGCACAACTGCTGACACTGCACCAATCCACCCACTCTCACAGTCTTCTACCCTCACTCTGGAACAACACCCCGAGATACTTAAACTCTTTTACTTGGGGCAAAGACTCAATCCAATTCAGTCCAATTTAAAAGTGATCGTGAATATTGCCCTGGATAAGTTAAAGTAAACTTATACTGCTCAGAAGCAGTGAAGAACTTTTAAATCTTAGCATTTGTCTCCCATTTGTGTTCAAAGTGTTTTTTTTTGTTTGTTTGTTTGTTTTGTTTTTGTATTTTCTTTCTTTCTTTTTTAAGTTCAACAGCTGTCATAAGATCTTAGGTTTAAGCTGTAAATCATGATCATACAAAGTTAAATGAATGTGTGCCTGGTGTTTCCACAGTGGCGCTGGTTCTAATGAATTTGTACACGTATGTTGTAGCAAGAAATATTACATTAAAAGACGAGTCAGGAGTCAGAACGAGTTGAATGCAGCCTTGACGCCATGTTTATTACAGG
Source organism: Cheilinus undulatus (assembly GCF_018320785.1). NCBI lineage: Eukaryota > Metazoa > Chordata > Actinopteri > Labriformes > Labridae > Cheilinus > Cheilinus undulatus. The sequence goes on from NC_054865.1 coordinate 18,877,259, forward strand.
ACAATGGTACAAGAATGAGACCCCCAACCTCTCTGATCACAAGCTTTTTACATCTCTGAGCCTTAGTGTAGCTACACACTCCTAAGTGTACAACACACACACTTCCTGATAGCTTTCCAACATTCCTTTAACAAACACTGAACTGAACAATAGTCTGGTAAACATTGCCTTCTTAGGAACTTTCCAGCATCCAAAGACTGAGCCAAAGGATGAGGACAGCCAACCATTATATGAGTGTAATATGTTTAGGTACAAAACACAATATACTTACATGCAAACTATAATACCTCCACAGATTGTGTCAGGTTAGTGGATGGGTTTGAAACTTAAGTGCTATTCAAATCACACTCTGAACAGTGTCTTCAGATATATTTATTTGACTCACTTGCTGGTGGAGAATACTGGAATTAAGACTATTAAGGACGATTACTAAAATCCCAAAACATGAAAAAAAAAAATTATTGTTCAGTAAATATACATTACTGTGCTAAATCCAGTCAACATGATTATGTACACTTCAATGTAAATAATTCAATTATATCTAACAGTGGATCAGAGGCAGAGTTGACCATGTCTGGTTGACGGTTGGTGGCTCAAGCCTCAGATCTTAAAGGCAGCATGACAGCGGACACTCAGGTAAAATCCTGAAACTGGCAGCAACATGTGGTTGAAAAGGGGGAAAAAAAGTTCATAATGAAGGTTATTTCATTTTACATCTTCTGCCATGAATGTGTTAATGAATGGATTAATGGGACATGCCACCTTTCTAAATAAGTAAAACTTAAATAGCATAGGACAGTTATGTTGGATTTACTAAACTGGCAGTAGTAAGGTGAATTATCTGGCACTTTTCCTATGTACTCAGCCTGGTTTTGAGAGACCAGTAGACATTACTAACTTAACCTTTAAAGCCCTAAGGTATTTCTTTAAACAATTTTGTCTCACCTTTGCTTACAGTCTTAAAAAGCTTGTAAAAAAATCATCCCTGGGTTGCACAGTCAGGATCTGAATATCATTTTTCAGGACAAACTGGGCTTCAGGAATATCTGTGGAAGTAATGTCACTTGAATTTGGGACTATAAAGACAAATGTAAAAAGCAAAAAACATTAAAACTTAAAGATTTTTATGTGTGACAGTAAAACAATGATGACTTTTTACACAAACTTTTTCACCCATCTCTTGGGGACCAAAATGTGAAAAAATAGTCATTCTGTGACAAAAAAAAAAAAAACTTAAAAATATTCATGTTTACAAAAAAAAGACCTTGCACATCCTGGTATTGGCTCTATTTGTGCAATTATGCAAAGCAGTTTCTTTTTACAGGGACTCAGAGGGCCACATCACAGGATCTCTCTCTCTTTCTCTCCATTATTAGCTATTCCATCTCCACCAGGATCTTTGTGGTTAGAGTTGCGAAGTTTGACAAAGCATGGCGTGATGATGGAACAGCCTGCCATTGGTTGCTCAAACATTGTGGCCACTTTCAGCAGAAACCATCAAAAACTTGAAAATGATTAAAAAGACTTGTTGGATTTACTGGTGTGGATTTAATCTTTAAATACCATGGAAAGTTACCAAAGCTCCAGGATGACTAGGAAAGCTTCTGTAAGGGATGGATAACTTCATGAAGCTTAAATTGTTAAATATGTAGGATAGGCTTTTAGCAGCTGTTTGCTTCTGCCTATGACTTTTCAGTCATTACTCAATACATAACTATTGAGTTTGTGTGAAATGTCTTTACTGTGTAAAACATTTGGAGCTGTGTTATGATTGAATAAACTAAACTAAAACTAAACCTGTGCCACTTCTTGTCTTATACAACAATGTAGGCCCAAGAGGGTTAATAAATGTAACATTCAATTTAGCACTTAATAATTAGACACAATTAATAAAACTTTACACAAACAAGAAAAAGAAAAAAAAACTTTTAAGTTCAGTTATTGACCCCTCTCACATTTAAGGAGGAAGTGAACCTTTTTTTAAGCTGAACTATGATAAAACACATCAGTGCTGGTGTTATTTCTTACATTTGCACCAAACTGATAAAATCTGCATTTTATGCCTTTTAATTGGCTCAAACGGTAATCTGCTTTGAAAGATCTTTTCTAAAAAGGCGTGGCGTCACAAACTCTATATAAATGATAGAATGTCCTCTAACCATCCTTACCATTCAGAGACCACTCCCATCCTCTCCTGCACTGCCTCGGCTCTGAGAGTTTCAGCTTTAGTAACACCGGTGCTGGAGCCAACGGCCCAAACAGGTAGTGCTCAGGACCATCACGGTCCACCACCACACAACAGCCTGCTTCAGGGGACTCTGGAGGGGAAAAGCCCTCCACCTCAAAAGACTGCTCTGAGGCAGCAGTGCTGCAGGACTCTGTGTCACTTTCTGGTAGGAGGACGTCACTGTCACTCCCACCTCATCTGAAAAACCCTGTCCTTTTCCTCTCCCGCCTCTTAGTACCAAACTGCCCATTTTCTTTGCATTTTTTTAATTCCTAAAGTGGGCGGAGTTGGCTTTGAGCTGGGGGTTCACATACACTTTCATGACAATGTGTCACAGACCAAGATTTCGCTATGACTGCATGGGGAACTGAAGGGGTCACGAACAAGACTATAAAATTCCTTTTGAGATCAACTCCCATCATGCACCAACTTCAACCTCTGAGCCCAAACTGTTGGAGTTGTGGAGATTGCAAGACTGTTTCTCTGAGATGTCTTCACTTTTGCGGCACAAAGTCCCCAGTGAATACTCGATCGTTAACCAGCTATAGCATACTCAGTGTGGATTCTGAGAACTGAAACAATTTCTCCACCTCTTTTCCTCCTCCAGTATTTCATAAGACTGGGAGGACAGATCAAAGAGGCCCTCCTGATCTCTACACAGCTTCGCTAGTTCCCGCTCATTTTCCTCAGTACAGAAGAACGACATGTTCCTTCACCTACCTGCCATGTCTACCAGTATGCATCATTCAGCTCGGTGCTGGCAAAACCCCACCTAGTGGTTGTAGCCAGCAGTCATGTCACCGTACAACATAATCTGCACAGGACAAGAATTAAGATCTGCAGTGATATAACATGATATGCTTTCTAATACTCTCATACCCAGATAAGAGGCTGCCTTAAACAGCCCTGAGTGTACCTCCAACTCTAACAAAAAAAAGTTGGGTGTTTTTGTTTAGTTATTTTTTGTGCAACTTTTGAAATTCATCTGTGAGTTTGAAATCACTTGAGAGGGTTTTTTTTGTGTGTAAGTCCAGCATAACGCCAGCATAACACACAACCTTCAAGTATTTTTGTGTAGTCATAAAGAATTGTGTTGGTGCAACTGTTTCTCTTTCTATGCCCTTGTCTGAGTCACACGCAGACGGCTGAACAAAGTGTGGTAAAAGAAGGTCGGCGGTTGTGTATTCAAGACAACAAGACCAAATGAATGAAAGTATGGTTGTTATGTTTAGATAGTATTAGCAAAAAAAATCTGGCATCTGTAGTTGGACCTTCCTTTTTATGTGCCTAAATGTGGACACAGCCAGGGTGATAGCCATCTGTATGTATGTCTGTCCAGGCTGTTCTTGTGATAATGACTCACGAACACTTTGAGAGGTTTTTGTTTGACTTACTAATAACAACATGCCCACTTTGACTGAAGGGTGAACTGATCAGATTTTGGAGTTAGAGGGCCTTATGTTCATCCAAAGCTTGAGAACACGATCACTCAGGGGTGCTTAAACAGACTTCTTACAACTTTCCACAGTTGTCCCCTTTGACCAACTCTGAACTCTTCAGATTTTGGAGATTATTTTTGGCTCTTTATTGGAGTATCAGTTTGGCTTCTTTTGATCTGCTAAATTTAGCAACGTCATGACATATATCCAATTTTGATTGATTTTTTATTAATAAAAATATCATGAAATAACTTTTCAAAATATGCTGTCTCTTGTAAATACATTGTAGGTCAGATGGTATGACACACCTAATATAAACAATAATGCTACACCATCAAGCATGAGTCCTTAATGCACTGTGTGCCTGTGGTGGAGCAGTGCAGGGAAAAGTTCATCCCTATTAATTAAATAACACACAGGCACACACTAAATATGTAATGATAATAACAAGAAGAGGAATAAGAAAGAGAAAATAAAATGTCTCTCAAATGGAACCTGGATCTTATTGTTCATGCAAAAGAGCTGTCTCTTCGTACCGGCTTGTTAATGGATGACACATCACCATTGTTTCACACTCCTCAGGTAAACTGAGTTAAATCAGGACAGAGGAGCAGATGAAGCTTCTCTTTCTTGTTCTTCTCCCTCTAAGACACATACAAGCTCTCTTTTTACCCCTTTTCTTCCCTGCACTCTCAGAGGTAATATGAGAAATAATAATCCAACGCTATTAACAGACAGGATCTGGGAATGTGAAGTAATGTTCTGTGTGCATAACTCATGAAATATTGTTTATTACAGTGTAGCGTAATAATGGCAAGCTCCGTCTAACCATGAGATCATTTTACGGGAAGCTTAAAAGTAGTCAAAGAGGGCCTAAAAGCACCAATCAACTTAATCCACATTTCACATTAAAAAAAAGGGTAAATACATGTTTGAAGTTTTTAAAAACTATAACAGAACACAGCAGGCATGGCTATTTAGAAACTTAATTTCTCATCACTGATCTATACCCTGAAAGAAGAATTAAAGTGGCTTTAAACTCACATTGCTATGGATCACATTACAGCCAGCTGTGCACATTTAAGAGTTTACCCCTACAGAGGACCAGAGCGCCGTACCAGAGGTGCCATGCAAACATATGCAGCAAAATTGGCCCAACCTCACTGAAACTTGATATTTAGGCAATTATCAACCCATTTTTACAGCTGATGTATTGGTCGTAATTGTCAGGAGAAATCTGCCAATACCGATATGGAACTTTTTAGCGAATATCTGCCACAACAGATATCATACTGATAACGTTGTGCAATGGCAGTTTTTCCATTATCGTGCAGACCAGGTGTACTCGGTGATGAGCTGCTTGCCTGAGTATGAGACTGATTCAAAAAGAGTATCCAAATGTTCTAATACAGTATGTTCTTTTTGTACTAAGTTCAAGACGGTCTTTTTTTTTATATTTGCTTCCCTGGGAGAGGAAGTAGACTTCAGTATATCTCCCTGAGCCAGGTCAAGGAGGACAGCCTTAATTGACTCAACTGGAGTCCCCACAGGTCAGGAAAAAGCAGCACATTTTAATGAGCTCAGGTCTCAAGGTGAGCCACTATATTTATTCAACCTGACAGAAAAAGTTTGAAGACGTCTCACTCATATGAGAGCAGAGTGCTGAGCTACTTTGCAGTGCTGGACCATACCCAAGTTGTCTACCAGTGTCTTCCCATGCAAACATAAGGTCTGGAGCTGAGGTGTGTGTGCTGTCTGCAGGTCTACGTGTTTGTGTGTGAGCTAATAGAGAACACACCTGTTCTCCTAAGAGGGCTCAAAGTCAAACATGACGCCTCGAAGAGGAGAAAGAATATAAAACACAGCAAGCTAGCAAGACTAAAAACAGGCGGAAAGAGTCATGAAGTAAACAGACGACAGAATTTAAGACAAAGGTGAACTAGGATGTTAGAACAGGAGTGTGAAAGGAAGCTGAAGTAGGACAGAACGGAGAGGAATGAGACAAGGGAAAGTAGGGGTGAAGAAGAAAGGTGGCAGAGGAAAGAAATCAAAGAGCAGAGGAGAAGAGAACAAGAGGAGACAAGGAGAGAATAAGTGGAGAAGCTGAGGAGAATAGAAAACAAGTCCATAGCGATTTCACTAAGCTCTCAACAAAAACATCTGGCTTCCTGATTAAAACTTCGGCTTTCCGTCTCTTTTACTTTGCCTTCTCTCCAGCAATAAAATGAGCCTGCAGTGACTTATCAACCTCGGAGACACCTGCTGGTTTTAAATACGACATAAACTCCTTAATTAGCTGAAGGAAAGTGGTACTACACCAGGTTGAAGTCTGGGGTTATACTTTGCTCTCCTTGTCGAGCTACTGTTGCCTATAAGGTTTGGTTTCCATAGGCATCTACTGGATTAAGGGCTCTTATGTTAAATGTTGTAGATTTAATTGACTAAAAATGATGGTTGGGGTTGAATTAAAAGCTTCATAAGCTGCGAAAGAGATTGTAATAGTGATGTCAATCAACAGATTAAAGTGATGCAGTGATGCAGAATCAGGATAGATGAAAACAAGAGAATGATACATCATACAAAAACAGTTTCAGAAAAAGTATCCAAAGCTGGCAGAAAAGGGGTACCAGGTGTCTGCAGTGACGACAGTATGTGTGGGCATTATGCTGACATTTTTTTCCATACAGTTTCTGATACTTTAGGGTAATAATAACACAAAAATATTTACATTTCAGTTTCACTTTGTGGTAGTACTTTGTGGCTGGCTGTGACACCCAGTGGCAGGTTGTTCTGTTGTCGCATTGTACTTTGCTAAACTGTGCACGTCTTTACACTAAATCATGCAGGAGATGCCCTGATAAACTCTTAATGGAGAGAAAGAGAGACAGAGAGCCTGTGACGTAGCCCTCTGTGTCACTGCAGACAGGAACTGCTTTAAATAATGTCACAAATAAAGCTTACACAAAGAAGCACATGGATTTTTTTATAAATATGTGAATAGTTTGAATTTTTTTTGTCACACAGTGATTATTTTTTCACGTTTTGTTCCCAAAGAGATGGGACAAGTTTATTGTAATCAATAAAGTTCTAGCAATTTCACTACAAAATGGGATATTATGGTCACAACTGCCATAAATTTCTCATTCATTTGGTGTTTTGTTGTTTCTTTTGTCCCTCTCCTCTTCTTGCTTTTCTCCACCCCTACTCCTCCTTCTAGTCCTTTCCAACCCCAGTGCAACTTCAGTAGAGAGCTGTCACCATGAGTCTGGTCTGCTTGACAGTCCTGCCCTATAGGGAAGGTTTATGTCTCCACCGTAACGGGCTAAATACTGCTAGTGCTGTACTTATGGTGATTAATGCTGGTTTTTAATCTAGAAGAGTATAGTCTTGTAATGTTAATGGTTAATGCTGGTTAGACTGGGAGAGGACCATCTAGACCTGCCCTATTTGTATAGCATCTTGAGATAACTTCAGTTATGAATCGGTGCTATACAAAGATTGACTGATTGGTGTCTCTGCAAACTAAAAGGTCTTAGTCATTATTGTCCACTATCTGTCCCACATTAAAATCTTTTCTTTTGACTTTATAGTCCCTTAACTGTAATTCAAGTGACATTACTGCAGCACACATATTCTTAAAGCCCAGGTTGTCCTGAAAAAAGGATGTTAAAGTTTGACTGTGCACCACTGGGTTGATGTGTTAAATGCTTATTAAGACAATAAGTTTAGGTGAGACAAAATGGTTAATACCCCAATACATTAGAAATACATCAACCCAACAACAAATGTCTAGTGTTTATTTTATTTTTTTTATTTTTTTATTTTTTGGTGCCTCTGTTTTGAAATAAGTATCAACATTTTTTCATATTTACTGGAATCATAAAATCTACTCAAAAGTTGGATGTTTGGATGATTGACCAGGTCCTTCACTCAGATGAGGTAAGGTTAGTGAGGAGAGAGGACAGCAGGTGTATGAGCAGCCCGCAGCTGCAGAGATGCACAGAGAAGTCAGGGAAGTCTCAGAAACACAGCGGAGAAAGTGAGTTAGGGAAGAGTAGAGACACTGTGCTATAAATAAGAAAGGATGAAAACAAAAAAGAGACTTTTTAATCAGGCTATATATTTCCCACATCATGAGCTAAATGTTTCAAACATCTCCAGCACTTTAATTAGCGTAAGAAGTCAAAATTATTTAAACTTCAGATATTAAAAGTCCCAGACAAAGTTGAAATCCTTGCGCTGCCCCTGGTCCGTCCTGCTTTCACTCTTCATTGTGAGAACTCAGGCTGTGCGCGACAATGGGACAGCAGAAGGAGCACGTAAACATTGAATTTTGATCATGGGCCATCAATGTTTCAATCACACAGTGAATGCCGAGATCAGACCACAGAGTAGTATGAATTCAGTCCGAGCAGAGGCAGGGACAAAACGTATCCCTCCAGGGATGAAAATTTATCATCAGAGGGGGGGAATCAGAACCAGAACGGGAAATCCAAATACAGAAGGACCAACATGTACACACCAGTATAAAATCGTTTAATATTTATCTTCCAACTCACTGTCAAAGCGAGACACCTAGGCATATGTGTGTTTAAATCTTTTTTAAACATAATTTCATGTTTTCACAGGAGGCCTGGGATTTAGTCTCTTTCATAAATAAGCTCAAAGTAACATAGTCTATTATGAAATTATCTTGTTTTCCCTCTTTTGTAATTTTTGTTAAAGCAAAAAAAAAAAAAAAAAAATTCCATAATCAAATTCTAACAGATCGAATCAGACTGCACCGAAACAAATTGGATCAGGCCTAATCATTCTGTTTTTTAATGAATTGTCAGTGAATCAAATCGTAGCCTCTGATTGAGATTCTGCTTTCAATGTTTTTCATGACCTAGACTGAATTATATTACAGGTTAGATGAAATCATATGCCAAACCTTTGCTTAAGGAAATTTTGTCAAACTGGACCTCCAAGCATTTTAACTGATGACCACTGATCTAGGCCCATGACCTCTACACAATCAACAATGGCACGTGTGTGCTGATGTCAAATCTGCACTGATGTGGCGACCGAATACGTTACTAAGGAAATGGTCTCTTTCCACAAGGTGGAAAAAAGTCATTAAGTAAATAATCAAACTCTCAACTCGTAATTTAGAACTGCCCAGATGTAAGTACTTTTCTCAAACAGCCACTCTTGACTTGTACAGCAAAGTCAAACATGATGTACAAGAGCTGTTTTCAGGAGCTTCTCACCAACAAGTGATACGTGGTCATCAGTTAAAATGACACCATACATGTCCATGCTTTGACACACAAATACACCTGAGGGGAAACTTCAGTCCAAATGCTTATAGACCACTTACTTTCCTGAGATTCAAACAACAGACTATTCTGCTGCTGAGCTCAAAGATGCTCCTTAGGAGTGGCAAACTTGCAGCCATATATTACTGCTGCAGTTAGGTCCTTCACAGGTCATAGCTGAAGTGTTTAGGACATAACTTGAATCAGACTGCCACCAACACAATGCAGGACCAAAGACAAAAAACTGACTGGGTCCTCAGACCTATCAGTGACTTAATTGGGGAGATACTTTCTGGAGCAGGTCCTCTCTCCTCCCAGTGTTGAAGAATTGCAGAGAGGATGTTTTGGCAGTTTCAGATGAGGACATCCAGGAAATGAAGTCCATAAAAACTGGGATTCTTGTAAAGATGGAGGCTAAATACGAGGATAATGTGGTGCGCAAGTTGATGCATGAATGACTTTCCTTAATCCTTGGTACTGTGGAGGATTTGAGGGATATGCCAGTGCTTTGACGGAGGTAAAAACTCTTTTAGAGGCCACGAAGACTAGTCTGGTGAGGCAAGCACAACATGCAACAGCAAGTACTGTGACCTTCAGACAATGAGGCCCAAGAAGACCCCAAAAGAAATAGTTAACTTGGAGCCACCTCTTAAAAAAAGACCGATGCAACAACCATTACTGCTACCATAAAGAAAGAGCAGAAGCAGAGCTGACTGCATACCTCAAAGAGCCTGTAATCTATGGAAATGAAGACCCCCTTCACTGGTGAAAATTACATCACACCTATTTTCCCGTTTATCATTTTGTATCTGTTGTTAAGAGACTTTTTAACGTTATGTACGTTTAGTGTTGAGCTCTCAATGTTGATCAGAGCTTTAAATTGAAAATATATTTAATTGAAAATATATTCAGCTGAGTCATAATACTGTGTCATGTTTGTGTACAGCATCCTATATGCTGTACATCTCACCTTACATAGCATTAGCATTAACAGCAGCTCTAGTGAATGTGTCACTGTAGTTGAACAGCTTGGAAAAGGTGCAATTTTCTCAGTATATGCAAAACAAGCTCGTCAGGTATGTCCCAAAGATCTTCTGGGTTTGTGATGTACACCTCACCAATGCAATAGATGTGTTGGTTTACAGGAAAAGACAAAAAAGGGAAAATATTAAGAAGAATATTGGGTGAAACATTGTCCAGCAGTTGTGTGGTACATTCAGAAATGTAGCATCACCAAAAGTAATGTTTTCACGGGTATGCCTCTTGTGCATCTCTTGGAGAAGAGTCTTCTGATTCTGGGAACCACAGCAGAGCAAGCCAGATATCCCTCCTCTGATGAACACGCGATGGATGGAATTAATGACAACCTTATTTTGGTCAGCTAAGGAAGAAAAAAGGAAACCACAACAAACTGGTGGATGAAATGAGACATAATCACATTCTACAACAAGACCAAAGGAGGTGTAGACGGCATGGTTCGTACCTACACCTGCAAATGCTAAACACAGAGGTGGTCCTCAAAATCCTTGCCTGCCACTTTGAATATCGACACTTTTTCATGGCTCTACCCCTTGAATTAAAAAGTGGCATCACAAGTGTACAACAGCTGTTCTTTAGTGAGCTCTCAAAGGAGCTTGTCACACCACACAGGAGCAGAATGTCCAACTAGCATTCAACAGTGTGATTCCAATTGCAAACCTCAAAGATGGGACCCATGGGAAGATGTGGAGTGACAGAAGCCACAACCAGCAAGAAAAAGGAAGACCAGCTTAACAGAAAGAGGAGACAGATCTGCTCTGGTGACATAGATCTCAAAGTCAACAACTGATGTGGGAAATGTACCTGTGTACAATGATCACAGCAGCATACAGGTGGTTTATTACAGATACATGGATTAAAGAGACAGGAAAGCAAGGAGACAACTTCGTCGTTCATCGGTCATGAATAACTGCCCACCGGTGAAGTGTGAACAACACTGCAGAACATAGTTTCTGTTAACAGACTAACGCTGTCTCAAATAACCAAAATCAGTGTGTATTATGCTCACAGGTGTCCTCCTCTCAGTTTCTGGACTCTGACTGACCAAACTTTTCATTTATCTTGTAGTAATGTGTTATCTGTAATACTCTGACTGTAGCATTGGCTCTCCTGTCACTGCAGGTTGTTCAACCTTACTAATTCTGAATGTGTTTAAAGTTCCATGCTTCAAAAGGTTTTGTAAACACAGTCACTTACTAGGAAAATACAAAGAGAGCAACTTTCAGTAACTGAAAATTTGCACACATGCAAAACAACGGTCAACATTTTCTCATCTGCAGTTCCAAACAGTTCTTCTTCTTCAACACTTAAATGCAGAAATGACTGGGCATCTTCTCTCTCTCTCATACATAAAAACAAACAATGTTTACAATGTTAAAAAGGAAAAAAAATACAAATATAAAATCTTTTGGTGTTGCAAATCAAAGCAACAATACATGTGACGTGTTAATTAGAAAAAGAAATCCTTCAGTCTTGAACAGCCTGCAGTCTGTACCAACCTCTCTTACAGACCAGGGATTCTCAATGTTGGGGTCAGGACCCCATTGGGCGTTGCGAGACATTGAGATGGGGTCTCCAGATGCCTTAAAAAACTCCATCACTGGGGCGATCCTTACAGGCAGACAAAGCATGATCCAATTTGTTTATGAGATGGGAGTCTGGGCAGGTTGCAAAGCCACTGGGAATGTCAGCAGAGAAATGACGGACGAAATTCTAGTCTCAGTTGACAGTCCTGAAGCAGCTCTAGAGGATGCCATTCAAGTGCTACGAGAGCTTGCCCAAGAGGAGGACTGGAACGGCATGGATGCCTTCTATTACAGAGCAACTGCAAGACGAATCTAGAGGTACAATTTTTAGATTTAGAATTAAAAAAAACAAAAAAAAAACAGGTCTTGAACGTCCAGCTTCCTGTGTAGCGGAGTCTCGTGAGATGAGATTTTACTAGCATTATGAGGCTCATGCCCAAAACACCCTGCAATGGAAACACATTCAAAAGGCAACTGTACTCAGTGGAAATTTAAAAGAACATTGCTTTTTATTTTGCGAAGAACTGTAATGGAAACGCAGCTAATGACAATAAACTGACACTGAAGGACACAACACAGAAGCTAAAAAGACACGTAGTGATTAGAGACAGGTCTGACATACATGAAACAGGTGAGGGCAATCAGAGTGGAGACAGGCAGAAAACTCGAATCACACACGCAGGATTATAGTCACAGAATACAACAGGAATCAGACCATGCCAGAAAAGAAATAGTAGCAGTCATATTGGCAAATAAAGATTAGGATTATTTTTTTCCTTAAACTAAATTAAGTCTGTGCAGAAAAAATGTCAATAAGTTTGTTTGCAGCTTAATAGTTCCCCCAGATGACGAGACAGTCCTTTGTGTTTCTAAATTTAAGAACATGGCATGATGGGTTACAAGATAGAATAAGAAAAAACAAGTGAGTGCAAAAGAAAATAATGATTAATGCAGCGTTAAAAGATTGTGTTATGATGTAAAGGACAGAGAAGAGTGAGGGAGGATGGAAAAGGTGAAGCATAATGGCTCAGATGAAGCGGTGATTAAGAAAAAGGTCAGCGCAGGAGAAGGAGGAGGAGGAGGAGTGGGGAAACAAGGAGGTTTGGAAGGAGTGAATTAAAAAGAAGATGAGGAGAGGATAAAAGAAGGAGATGGTGTGTGAGTTTATGACCAAAGAGACAACACTTTTGTGACACACAGAAGCACCTTGACGGTCGTTTTTGGGCACAGCGGCACATTTTGTGATTCGTCACCATTTGCACCAACACTGGGGAGAAAATGGAAAGTCGGTGTAGAGTAGCACGGAAAAGGAACTTGCAAATTAGGATGCTACTGAGTTAATGCGGGAGGGGAGAGGGGGAGAGGGAGAGGGGGTGGAGAGAGTAAACAGATTGGGAGGAGGTGGTGATGATAATGATGAGAGCTGTGTGAGTGTGAGGGCTGGTGGGAGGGAGAGAGAGAAGCTCTGTAAAGAGGAAAATGGGGAAGGGATGCAGGGGAGCGGAGGGGTGAGTGTGTTGGGGGGGAGGTAATGATGATGGTAAGGGAAGATGAGATGTGGTTAAATGAGAAATGATTTGCAAGACGAGGAGGGAAGGAGAGGGAGCAATGAGCGCTTTCCAACAAGATAGCTTTAAGCGTGGAGGAGGAGAATAGAGAAGCTGCTCGACAAAAAGACGAGAGGACACTGGAGGAATGGAGGGATAGAAGGAGGGAGCGAGCCAGCTGAGGGGGAGCAAGCAGAGGAGGTAGATGAGGTGTATGAGTACACACAACGTGCTATTGACTGAAGGCTTTCCCCGTTAATTGCATATTCCCTATGATTGCACTATGAACTGCTGAGCTGCATGAGAATTACTTTCACTCACTTTACTTCTGACAAAGAGAGAGAACAGGTCCAAGTGAGACATGACGGCTAAGAGATAAGGAGACAGTAAGTACAAAAAAAGACAGACAAAAACGATCTTATGCATGATTTAGCAGGAGAAAGATGTGTCAAATTTTGACAAAGAAATAAGACAGAAGGAGACCTTTGAAATTCAACTTTGGAACAAACATAGGGTCATATCTCCCCCAGTTAATGAATACCTTCATACAGTAAGAGGGCTTTAAAGATGTACCAATTCAAACCAAATCCCAATCTTAAAATTAACAATTCAAGTCAGTGTTGTAATAAAATTACCATTAAGTTTGAATCAAGTCTGAATCCAAGGTCTGTCTCTTTTTACCTGAGTTTAAGTCTGTAATGTTGAGTCTGAGCTAAGTTATGACAGAAGTTTGTTAATCACCTAAGACTGTAACAGATTTACTTCAAAATGTTCGATGCTGAGCTCAACTCTCCACTGTCTGCGAGTCTTCATATTACTCTATAATTATACTGTTCCTCTATACTGAACACAGACCTACATTACTGTCATACTATTGTAAAATATGTTGACCACTACAAGCATTTCAGCAGATTTTCTTATTGTGGTGTATGGATGTATTCTTCAACTATGTGATAGCAACAAGGCTGCCCATAAGGGGGGATAAAGGGGAGAGGTTTTTGGGGCCCATAGAAAAATCTTGGTCCATTGTAAAGTTAAGCTGTGTTAACCTTTTATTATCTTATTTTACGATAAAAATAACCAGCATTTATTTATGTTGTAGTTTATACTAAAAATATAAACACCTTTGCTCAAAAGAGGATTAAAATGGGTAAAAGAAAGGCAAAAATGGTCAGAAAGGGTGGTAGAATGGGATTTTAACAGTAACAGATATGGTTGGAAGTGGCAAAAATAAGTTAACATGGTGAAAAAAATGATGAAAATGGTTTTGAAGTGGCAAGTGCATTTTTATTTGCCTTCACTTCTCACAAAATTTGTAGAATGTGGCAAACTGTTTCATACTGCGACTCTGTGGCTCTGTCACTCCTTTAAAATCCTGCTGGAGCCATCCTGACAGAGAGATTTATACAGCACCTGCTCATGCCTCTTAGTGCTGCTGAGCCAAGTTGGAGAGGTGGAGAGAAACTTTTTAATTCAATCTCTGTTATGACCTGCGACTACGCTACAAACTTCTGACTTTACCTGTTATATTTCCATGTCTGATATCCATATAATACACCAGCAAACTACGATGTTTAAAGTAAGGTTTCAGTTAGAGAGAGGGAGAGAGAGGGAGGGGTTGAGCGAGCAAGAGAGAGAATAAAGCAGCAGGCGCTGATCTGAATCATCATTCACCCATCTATCTGTTATATTTCCATGGTTGATATCCACATAATAAATGAGCAATTTTTGGTGTTTAAAGTGAGGTTTCAGTGCAAGAGAGAGAGAGAGAGGAGGGGTCAGGTGGGATGAGCAAGCAAGGAGGAGGCATTGGGCACTGTTTTGAGTCATCAGTCACCCATTTAAATAGCTTGGACTAATGCAAAATTTCAAATAAATCAAACCTGTTCTACAAAAAAATCTGACAGACGAATTATGACATGAGCTCTATTTCATTTTTTAACGTGCGGAAATTCTGTTGAAAAAAAAAAACAGACTCAGGGCGGTGTTAATTTTGACGACAAACTCTATGACTAAAAATGTTCGTCGACAGCCTTTTTTTCCATGATAAAAACTAGACTAAGACTAACAAAAAAGCTCTTTGATGACTAAAACTGACAAAAACTAAATGTAGTTTTGGTCAAGATGACTAAAACTAGACTAAAATATAATGTAGTTTTCATCAGACATTCAAAACCCATGATATTTCTCCACTGTGGGTAAATCTGACAAAAAACAATGCAGCTGTCACTATTCTGCCTCTCAGCTGTAGAAAGTAGGGACCCCAGGTTTGGCACAGTGCATAGTACACACTACCATGATTTGGCACTAGATTTAGGCAAGAAAATAAACGCTTAGACTGAAAGAAAAGACTAAAATGTTTTTGATTTTTTGTCGACTTAAACTAGATTAAAATTGAAAAGGATAGAAATGACTAAAATGTGACTAAAACTAAGATACATTTCATCTAAAGACTAAGATTAAGATTAAAAATAGCTGCCAAAATTAACACTGACTCAGTGTGCAAAGACCTCTATGCTGGTGTTTTACTCCAACTGTGTTTTTTATAAAATTTCAAAGATAAACCTGCCCCCATGACTCCTGGTGGTATTGCAACATTTGGTCCTTGTCTGTAAGCTTTAAGAGAACATACAGAAGTACTGATGAAAAATAAGGGCAGAAAGATATGTCTGTATCCGTATGCCTTTTGAATGTAGCATTATTAGCCTTTACAGGACATCATTAACTACATAACTGCATTATTCATTAGAATTTGGGTGTTCTCGCCTATATGGTAATTTAAATTCTGAATAAAGTAAGCACTGTCTGTCATGCACCTCTGTTATCATGGAGATGCACTGATGATTCTGCTGGAAGATTGCTGCAAGTGTCTGTGAAACTGACAGGTACCTGCAATCCATCTATTATTCAGTAGCCCAGTTCACAGTGATAAGTCTACAATTCACCATGACACAGGTACTGTGACTACACAAGACATCACGTAAAGACATGCAGCAGCAATCACTCTGAACTTAAATTATGAGGGCCCTATACAGTAAACTGACACCCCAGTTAGACTGTTGTGTATATCCATGACATGGATAATTTCACATTCTTCTGGAAAACTTTCAAAAGAACGCATCTGGGGAGGACAGGACTTATCAGAAAATCTCAGAAGGTGATTTGATAAATGTTCTTCCACGTTCAATACGTGCCAATCAGAGCGACAAGTCAAAATGAGGTAGTCGTGCGAGTGCAGTTGAAACCTGAGCTCTACAAGCTGGCATTGCTGTGGTAGATAATTGGCAAAGATTTTTGGTGACTTAAAAGTCATAACAAAGCCTATTAGGAGACGTGCAAAACAGCTTCTCTCTAGTAAGAAAAACTTCTAGTGTGGCTCAATCACGAAACGGAGTTGAGGTCTGGTTAACCAGTCTGGTTATTAATAAAGACACAAGAAGAAGCTGAGCTATTACAGTAGGTACAACAAGCATTCAAACAGTGATGAATATTAGCTTAACCTCACTCTGTTCTCCTTCTCCTTCCCCTTACCTTAAAGGAAACTTAAGACATTGAATTTCAACAACAACCATACGTATAAATAATATCTAAGATGACAGATTATTTTTTGTAGCTTTACAAATAGTCTAGCGATGTTCGATTATCACGGTTGGTTTTACAGGGGAAAGTCAAAAAAATTGTAAAGTCCTCTGATATTTATCACAAATTAAACAAAGTAGCTGTTGTAACCTAATATTTTTTTATGTGGTTAAATACTGAAATTATTTCTGTGACTCTTCATGAAGTGAATGGATGATGCCTACAAATATGACGAAATATGAAAACTGAGTGGTACTGTGAATATATCACATGAAAAATATATTAAAGGTTTAACTGTATGGAATGAAATTTGTGTCAAAAAGATTCAAACAAAACTTTTTCAAATTAGCATTTGAGAACAAAAACATGTAATCCATGCAAAAAAAAATTTACATCCGAGAGTACAAATTTGAAATAGCATCCAAATTATTAGTCTTTGAATATTTAACATCTATCTTTTTGTTTACAGTTTCTGTTTTTCTCTCTCAGTGATCAGACTTTTGCTCTCGCTCCTCAGTTTGCGTTTGCGCTGCCTGATCCTTTGTTTGCTTTTCTTGATTTTTGCTCTCAGTTCTGACACAAATGTCACGTGTGGGCTTTTCTGGGGTGTATCCCTATTGGCCAACGATGCTCCGGAAGTTGTTGTTCAGTTCACGTCAGGGAAATTTAAGGAAACCAGCAGACTATCGTTTTTGCATCAGTTTGACTGAATCATTTATGCTTTATTAAATCTAACTAGTGAGTAAACAGGGTTTTTTGTCAGTGCAGTCATAGATGTTTTGTTGTTTTGTACATATATGTGTAGTATCTATTTTTCTTTTAGCCACTTCAGGTGTCGTCTTCGCTTTATACATAAACTAGATCTCCGTCATCAGCTTATCCATTAGCTCTGTGGTAAACTAGATGACTGTCACTCAGGGGACCAGGGTTCACTTGTCAATAATTTTATAATTTCTGATGTCTGTATGTTTTTTTTTTGTTTGTTTGTTTTTGTTTTTTTTTATATATATATATATAATTTGGGGAATAAATGAGCAGTTTGTACTGTAGTAAACAGTCTGAGCCCCTTTACCGGGCAGATGACCGGGTGTGTGTACTGGGCATATGAGCGAAAGATCAGACCGCACTCACAACAGGCAATCTCTACTCGTACTGTGTTAGAGTGATTTGACCCCCCTTCCCTGTCCCCCTTTGGCCTACACTCACACTGTTCAAGGTATCCAGGCCTGAGCACAGATATGCCACGTCATCACACGGAGATAGATGTTCAAAATTTAATGACTAATAATTTGGTTGCTATTTCAAATGTATACTCTTGATGTAAACTTTTTTTGTTGGATCACATTTTTTGTTCTGAAATGCAACTTTTTTTTTCATACTGAGAAAGTTTTGTTTGCACCTTTTTGACACAAATTTCATTCCATATAACTGGGGTTAATTTTGAACTAGATTATGCAAGACAGACATGGTAGGCTATGTTGATCTCATTTTAAATTATGCTGTCTCCAGAATTTTTGCAAACAGATGTAACAACCACATAGTGATCTTTTAAAGATTAAACGTAACACTGACTCGGCCTGCAGAGAAACTACTGATCTAAAGGCTCTTAATAATAAAACATCTCCACTGGCATTCCCCATGCTCATACCACTGGTGAAAGCATCTGTGTCTGTTCTGTGCCCCATCATGGTAGACATCATCAACACCTCATTATCATCTGGAACTGTCCCCTCATCCTTCAAAACTGCCTCAGTAACCCCCATCATCAAGAAGCCCGGGTCAGACCCGGAGGACCTCTCCAATTATCGGCCGATCTCCAACCTTCCCTTCATCAGCAAAATTCTCGAAAAAGCAGTTGCTGCCCAACTCCAGCAACACATGTCCAACCATGAGCTCCATGAACCTCTTCAATCAGGATTTCACACTCACCACAGCACTGAGACCACCCTTATCAAATAACCAACAACCTCCTCACAACTGCAGATTCTGGACACATCAGCCTCCTCATTCTCCTTGACCTAACCGCTGCCTTCGACACAATATCCCACACCATCCTCCTTGACCGCCTGTCTCACCATCTTGGCATCACTGGTACAGCTCTCTCCTGGTTTCACTCATATCTCTCACAAAGAAAACAGTTTGTTACCATCGGCACCTCTCACTCATCCCCCGCCCCAGTTAACCAGGGCATGCCTCAAGGCTCTGTTCTTGGACCTCTCCTTTTCACCATCTACATGCTTCCCCTTGGACAGATTATTCACAAACACGGTCTCAGCTTCCACACCTATGCAGAAGACACTCAACTCTACCTCAGCACCATACCATCCACTCAGCTCCCTCCCTTCTCCCTGATAAACTGCCTCCACGACATCAAAGCCTGGATGACATCTAACCAACTCAAACTCAACAGCAATAAAACAGAGCTCATTGTTGTGGCCCCCAAAGCGCTGCTGCAGAAGGTTGGAGATCTCATGCTCGATGTGGACGGGACCTCCGTCTGTCCGTCCTCCAAGGTCCAAAACCTGGGCGTCATCCTGGACTCCACCCTCTCCTTCCAGTCCCACATAAAGTCTGTCACCAAATCTGCCTTCTATCATCTCAAGAACATCTCCAGACTCCAACCATCACTCCCTGATTCTGTGGCTGAAACACTCATTCATGCTTTCATAACCTCCCGCCAGGACTACTGTAATGGAGTCCTGTCTGGAGTTCCCAGCAAAACCCTGGACAGGCTTCAGTACGTCCAAAACTCTGCAACTAGAGTTCTCACCCACACTAGACCCTGGCAACACATCACTCCGACCCTCATCCACCTCCACTGGCTCCCTATCAAGTCCCGTATCAACTACAAAGTCCTCCTCCTCACATACAAATCTCTCCATGCTCTGGCTCCCCAGTACCTTTCTGATCTCCTCCATCCATACACACGATCCCGCAACCTTCAATCTTCAGACACCGGCCTACTTTCCATGCCCAAAACCAAACTCCGTACCTATGGAGACAGAGCCTTCAGTGCTGCAGCTCCCACCCTCTGGAACACTCTTCCTGCAGACATCCGTAGCGCTCCATCTCTGGACATTTTCAAAAAAGTCCCAAGCACCACCTGTTCACCACAGCCTACAGTCTTCACTAAACCACCCCTTACACTCATCCTACCCCTCACATAGTTTGTCCATGTCTATGTGTTCCTGTAAAGCATCCTTGGGTTTCTTGAAAGGCGCTGTACAAATTCAAGATATTATTATTATTATTATGTTAATTCAGTTCACATTCATCACTGATGAGTCAGGCTGATGTGTGCCTGAAGGATCTGCTTTGTTTACTAGAAATGAAGTCCATATATAACCACATATCAATGTCAACGATCTGCTGTGTATAAGGAAACAGTACGGATCTCTGTCCAGTCCAAATATCCCTAATTTAAACTGAAATTAGTCTGTTTTTCTCCCGTTTTCATCCGTTCCCCATAGAGCCATTGTGCCACTCAGCCCAGCTGAGCAGTCGTGTTGTGAGCTGAAGGTGACGTCAAAGCATACCTTCTCTACAAAATACCATCGTGGTTTAAAGCGCACCCCATGTATGCTGTCAGCCTGGGTTCGAATCTGGCCTGTGGCACTTTCCTGTATGTCTCTCCTCAGCTCTCTCATCCCTCTTTCCAATTCTGTCCACCGTCCTCCTTTTCAATAAAGGCATAAAAAGCCAAAAATGAACTCTTAAATAAATAAATCGAGTCTGGGTTGAGGAATCAAAATCAAGCCACATCTGTCTTAAAAAAACAGTTTATAGTGTAATTCTAAAGATATGAACTGGGCCACTAAGGTTTGCTGCTTGTTTTATATTGTTCTGATATAATGGCAGGAAATAAAACAATCAAAAAGAGCTGAAATAGTCAGTGATAGAGCTCAGGAAAAAAACATGAGTCACCTTGGTGGGTCATTGAGTGGATGCAGAGTGTTGATCTTAAAGCAACCTGACTTCACTCCCTTTCTTGTAGACAGAAATGTCTGTTTTATTTATGAAAGACATCAGTTTTGGCTGAGTTCAGTCCATGGAGGAGGCAGTGACCATCATTGAAAAACAACATGTTTGACAAACTGTGCGATGGTAGAAATGTTCCCACCAGTACAGATTTGGCCACTCAGGCAGGATGCACGCATGCACCCATCACGCAGGACACTGTATATTTGTGGTGTCATCTAATCTTTGTATTTACATCTTGCAACCTCAAGGACTTGAAATCATGTTTGTCACTATCCTTTGAGATTCCCCTTTTAAGAATTTAGAATTTATTGTTTGGATTTTTTTCAATTCTTGTTGTCTAAGGAGAGGTTAGTGTTTTTGTTTCATTGTTAACTAAAATAATAAATGTTTATGACCTCAAGTATGGGGACCTATCTTAAAAGGATATTTCAGCCTTGACAGTAGTAGTGGCATTAGGGCCTGTGTCCATAGCCAGCTTTATAAGCGTTTGCAGCGCTCATTTTTAGTTCTTAACAAATTTAGTCCAATGTTCTGAGTGCTCGGCGCCCCGGGCAGAAAAAGCACCCTCACCGTCAGCTATTTTTGTAACTGCTCTCAAACCGCTCTCAGTTGAAAACGGTTCAGGTTTTAGAACAGCGCTGGGCTTCCCTCCCTTGCCAATCAAAATCAAGAAGGAGCGGGACCTCTGACAATAGCAAAAAAGAAACCAATCTGACTTAGCTTTCATCATCTGTTATGTTGGTATGTTACAACACATTAGAATCACATTTCTGGCATGCCAGGCAGACAGTTTGCAGCTACTAAGTCTCATCCTGTATTTAACTCTTCAGGTATTCCTTATATCTCATTTTCCGAGTTAAGTGAATTTATGTCTCTCAAGGTTATGAGAATACCTTGTTGTTAATTGCTGCTGAAAACACACCATTCCTGATGTTGCTCCTCACAATAGAAGTCTTCAATAATGATAGGCACTGGAAGCGTTGATTGTAACAGACTCAGCAGGAATAGACCATGTCTACCACCAGAT
This sequence comes from Cheilinus undulatus, assembly GCF_018320785.1. NCBI lineage: Eukaryota > Metazoa > Chordata > Actinopteri > Labriformes > Labridae > Cheilinus > Cheilinus undulatus. Next base: position 18,898,923 of record NC_054865.1, read on the forward strand.
ACCTTACTTAAAGGTCACCGATTTTACCCCTTTAAGACAAGTTTGTTTTGGTCTCAGAGGTCCCCAAAACATGCCTGTGAAGTTTGTTGCTGAAAAAAAAAAAACCTCCAGTATGGATTTTTGCATGCCTAAAAACCCCCTCTGATTCAGCCCTGCTCAGAACGAGCTGTTTCTGTGTCTGTGGCTTTAAATGTTAATGAGCCGTCTGACTCAGCCTCTCTCAGGAGATGGATGTGGCTCTCCTGATCCAGCTGTCAGCTGAGAGGAGGATCAGGAGGGGAGGGCAGAACTTTCTTCCAAGTGGGGAGGGCCAATCGAACCTGGGGGCGGTGCTTACTCCCCACAAGGCGGCTACCCACTGTGGCTGCTGTGGCAGAGAGACACCCACAACCCACTTCTTTTGATGATCCAGGTCTAAAGACAAGTGAAATATGGATTAAAACACACCTTCAGCAGGTAAGATTTTTGTTCCTGCTGCATCTGGTTCAAGTAAAAAATAGACAAGCACTCCCGTAACGAGCCTGCCTCCTGACCTTGTGATGATTTCTGATCAGTCACAGCAGCCTGACTCTGTGCCAGAGCAAAGACTGAAGTTTGGGAAATTTACTGGCACACATCTCTCCATTATGATACTTTTAATGACCTGTGGCTAGAAGATTTAGGAGGTTTACCTCAAAATGAACAAAGACAGCATGCAGCTGGCTGTTAACTTTAAATGAAGGCAGTAACATCAGCTAACAACAGACTCAAATGATTCTGCTCTGTGATTTTTGTACCACTGTAGCGTCAAGGGGGCGGGGTTATTCCCCATAGTGACCATTGACATCATAGACCCCTATTTTTACCCTGCCCAAATAAACAAAGCCAGGACAGAGATTAACAACTTTCTTTCGGTCTTAATTATTCAGTCACACATAGAAAACATAGAAAAATGCATCTTTACAGGTCTTTTCTTTGATGTAAAATTCACAGGGAGGAGCAAACATGTCTTTCAGAGAAGATCTATCATGCTATTACTCAAATAATCATCAGCATTGTGAAACAAACATCTGCCTTCCAAAGTACTGTGGCTGCATAAACACCAGGTGCTCTTTGTTGTGGAAAAGCAATTTATACCCATGAATATCTTCACTATGTTTTCAATGTGCTGCACACTGATTTCTTTTGTACTGGAGACATTTACTTCATCACTGAATAAGAATACCTGGAACATGCAGATGATGAAGGTCTGATTTGATTTATGATGATGATGACTCGTGACTGTGGTATGATCTTTATGCAGCACAGATTCTCACACAAGCAATCGATAAACAGCATGAACAAAGAATGGGAAAATGTTAATATGCAGACGACAACACAGAAATGGTCTTTCAAGCTTTTTTTATAGGGAAAGAATCTGGAGTTTAAAATGTTTGACCTGTTCAGTTTGAGGAAATAAAACTCAATCAAACAGAATGTGACCCAGCAGGAATAGTCATTTGAACATATTTGACCCTCATTAAATTGTATCTGATCTGTGTGTGTGATCTTTTGTCTCTGCCTGTTTAAGTCAATCAGCCGGATGACCCATCACTCCTTCTCTCTCTCTCTCTCTTTCTCTCTCCTCCACACACACCACTTTTAAGTTCATGCAGGTACGCACAACCTGTGTACTTGTATGACAAAGACAATAGACACACTTGTCTCTAGGATCAATTTCAATTTTCCAGTTAGGGAACAAATCAGCAGACAGCCCTTCATCTCTTCTGCCTCACTCGCTCTTCCTCCACAATTCTCACTTCGCTCCATTGATCTCCACCTCTCTCTTGTTGTATTGGCTTCCGTCTTCATCCCTTTCGATGTTTCTCTGCCCATCCTTCCTCTTCATCGCCTCTGCCTGTTTTTCTTGAGCCCTCTGACTTGCCTTTCTGTCCATTTTCTCCTGAGAGGCCTCCCCTTTTGCTACCCCATGTCTCTATCGGTCACACTTGCACACACACACCTCATTAAATAGAGTTAATTTCCAATCCTTGAAAAGCTATTGACCCGCTGCAGAGGTTGCACACATTGTCAACTTGTATTGAGTAGGGCACATCTGTATGCCCGACTGTGTCTTTGATCATCTGTCCATCTGTCCTGCTGCATGTATGTCAGTCTGACATGTGTTTGCATTACAAATTAATTTATTCCAAGTGCTAGAAGAGGATTTTATTTTCCTAAGTGTGGTTATCCCTGAGCTTTTGAAAGATTTTTTTGCTGAATTTTAAGTGTTAAACTGTCACTGCTGTGTTGTTTATGCTCTGCAAATCCTTTAGATCACCTATGAGGCAGCATGGGTGGTATACACTAATGTCTTTTTCAATGTGTTTTCTTTTGATCTTGTTTAAATTTCCGTGGCTTCTCGTTTTAATTACTCTTCTTCTTCAGTTGTCAAAAAAAAAAAAAAAAAAGAAAGAAAAACGTCAAGCAAAAACCTAATCAGACCCTCTTAGATTTGTAGGCTTTTCTGTGAGTTTTAACCTTAAATAACTGACTTGAGTTTTTTTTGTAAAGCTGCAGTGCATATGCAAAGTTTATGGTTTTTTTTTGTCACATATCAACTGACACACCTCTATTGGCTGTGAAAGCTCTTTGTCCTTTTTTTACATGAAAGTTAATTTGTAGGGCTCACAAAATTAATTGCATTAATCCTGATTAAGGTCCACAAGTAGTGCGCTCATGTTTTTTAACCACTTGCCCTGCTGCTTTCTCTGGCACGGCGTGAGGGGTTGTCTTGCCCAAATACAGCTGCATGTTCCAGGAATACACTGTGGAGATGTTGCAGAGGACCCACAGCTTCAGACCGTATTCAGTAGGTTTGATCAGCAAATACTGCTTGAAAGAGCAGTAACCTCTGAAAATGACCAGTTGCTCATCGCCACAGACATTTCCCTCTGGGTTAAAGGCCATTGGGAGCTGCACCACCTACTTGCTCCAGACATCCCAGATGAGAGCCAGTTTGGGGTTTTACAGGAATGGCGTGCTGGCCGGGTGAGTCGGTCGTCGAAGCAGATGGTGCAGCTCAGCAGGTTGAACCTCTCTTCTAACATTGTGGAAGGTGGGTTGTCCCGTGTGTTCACCCCACAGGCTGTGGGTCTATTCACCCCGTGAGTGGAACACACCAGCCAGGATGAGGAGCCAGATGTAGACCCTGATTTTGCTGGTATCCACAGCCCTCCAGCCATCATGGATACGCTGTCCCTACAGGTTGGTCAATATCACATCTCATCTGTGACAAAAAAAATCGAAGAAACCCTGACTGCAGTGTGCAGTCCAGGGCGGAGCTCAACGCCGCTCAACGTCGGCATTCCGTTGGCTGAGTTGGAGCTCAACATCAGCATACTATTGGCTAAGGCGGAGCTCACCATCGGCATGCTATTGGCTGAATCCAGCATTTGACTCCGCCCATGACTTAGCGGTATTTAGAAAGGTATTTACTGATTTGGGGTTTATGTAGATGAGTGGGAGAGAAATTTAGGCTTTTTTAGCTGTTACGGAGTAATTTTTTGGAAGAGTAGGGGAGCAACAGGGACAGAGACAGAAACGAGGTTTCAGCTGTTTGTGGATGAGGGAAGGGAGGAGGAAGACAGCTGGATATGATCCGGAGTAGATGATTGTTATGACCTCTCATGACACTGATGATGAGAGGTTGTTTCTGTTGTTTGAATAATTCTCTCCTGGAACACTATAAACTCTCTTTTTATGTGCGTATATTTGTATGTTTATGTGGTGAGAATATAAGGGGTGAGAGAGTAAACACAGAGGTGGCTAAACTGTAGTTTCGGTTGTGTCTCACCTAATTGATCAACAGTTAATTTACACCACAGGTGTCAAACTCAAGGCCCAGGGGCCAAATCCAGCCAGTGGTACAGTTATACCTGGCTCACAAGACCATGCAATCTTTCTATTATGACTGGCCCACCAGTAAGGGGTCTGCAGATTTCCTCCAGTCAACATGTAAACTTAACCTTAATGATCTAAAATATCCTTTTTAAGTTGTAAAAATCTGAAAAAGTAAAGAGTAAAAGAAGTAAGATTAAGAAATTAATGTTGTCATTTAAAAATTTTAATTTTGCATCACACAATTCTGACTTAAACCTATGATTTTTGACTTTTTTCATGTTTTGACCTTCAAGATTCACAATTCAAAATTCTAAGTCATTTTTACCTTTTAAACTTGTGAATTTTGATTTTCTATCTCATTTATTTATCTTTTAAAAACATTATTTTGCCTTTGAGTTTCATGTTTTGACCTTTTGAAGTAATAACTTTGACTTTATCTTAGTCTTTGAGCCTTTAAACTTATCATTTTTACTTTTTTAATCTCAGAATGATTTATTATCAGTGTTGTTTTTTTTTTTTCATATTTTACTAATGGTGAAAATGAGGTTGACAGTTTATGTTTAAATGTTGACCTTGTTAGGCTCTTAGGTAAGGCCTAAATTCAGAATCCGCGATTGACTTTCACAATCCTGGCCTAAATAGTCCAGCCCTCAGGACTTCTCATCAGAACAAATGTGGCCCTAGACTCAATATGAGTTTGACACCCCTGATTTACACAAAGATCAGTAAACTATGATCCTGATCCAAAGAGGTGGATAAACTGAGTATACCCTCTTATGTGACTGTGATAACTCTGGATTGTATTACATACTTTACTTTTATTCCTATATTTGACCTTCTGCCCCTGCAACTTCACTTCTGTATTCTTTTGTGAGCTTAGTTTTCACATTGTTGCAGGGAGCCTGAGAATAAGATTTATGATGCCAACAACAGCCTCGCTGTCCATATTCTGCATATAATAAAGGCCCTGAATAATCTCTAATCTTTTCTATTTTTTGTATTTTCATGTGTATGAACAGGGATTATGAGCTTCCTGGACCATCTGCAGTCCATACAGCAACAAATAGAGAGAATAGAAGGAAGACTCAGAGGGGGTCCTAATCTCCACAAGCCCAACCACATATGCCTTGGGAACCTTGGAAAAACAGATAATGAACCTGACACATCCCCAAAAACCTCTTTATCTACATTTTCAATGTTTCTTTCGCAATATTTGGAACTTCAGAAGTGCTAAGCACATTATGTAGATTTCTATATTTTTTTTTACATAGTCTGTTTTGAAGATCAGCACTTAAAAAAAGGGGGAAAACACACCTATTGAAACCTATTGTGTTTTTTGTTTTAAATATTTGTGTTTAATTTAATTTTGTCTAAATTTTTCCTTTTGAACTATTCCAAGCTCAAGGAAAGCAAGTTATATGATCTAGCACTGTGTATAATTGTATACATGGTCTGTTTTGAAGATTGGCTGCTAAAGAGAAATAAAAAACACCTGCTTTTGGTTGTAAAAAATGTCTAAAGTATGATTTTATCTCAATTTTACCTCATTTTATTCATAGTTAACACCTGCGTCTTCATTTTCAATTGGCTGCTAAAGAGAAATAAAAAACACAAAGGAACAACCACCGAAAGGCTTGAAAGAGGCCTTTAATGTCAATTAAACACTGTGCAGTCCGGACAAATATCCCCGAACAAATCAACAGTTGAATATATGAGAAGTTTCACGTGTGCAAATATTCAAAGCTAGAAGAGGAATAACAGATTCATACAGGACTGGAAATGTTTGAGTGTTCAGCGGAAAGAAAAATGATGAGTTGAATGATGGAAAAAAATGTAAAGGTTAAGATTTTAGATTAAACTTTAGAAAATATTATTTTTTTTTTATATTCACAATATTGGTGTTGACAGTAATAAAAAAGACTATCATCCAACAAATGTCTGAAAAAAATTTTTTGCTGTTTTTTTATGTAATCTGTTTGAGATTTTTCACTTTTCAAAGATGCTGCAAGAAGATGGTTATATTGTTCATGGCACAGTGAGATGCTGACCATGACAAAGAAAAAAAACCTTGTAAACATACATATGTTGTGTTTTTTTTTCTGATGTTCATGCTGATATACTGTTTTGTAACTGCATGTAGTATAAACCTTGTGCTCAAATACAAAAATAGCAATGATGATCATGTACTTCAAGACAGCATGAACAAGATGACCTGTTGTTGTGTTTATTCGGTTTCTCTTGTTTTTTGTTTATGTTGTGGAAAAAAAAAGATGAAATACCTAAAAAAAATATGAGATAACGAGATGTTTTGCAATGTTTATGTTTGAATGGCTCAGTCACACAGCTTTAAAGCTGGATTTCTAATTGTCACATCACAAACCCATATATCTGACTTAAACATGTTCTTAACATGTTTTAATTATATTTTGTTGTTGTTTTGTTGATGTTTTTTTTCTCCTGTGCATAGAGTTATAGAAAAGGGTGCTCTGGATGATTTACTGTCAAGGAAAAACATGTTGGTCTTTTGATGTGTATAGATTAAGTCAGAAAATATGTTAAATTAATCTAATCTAACAGAATTTGTTGGTTATGTTTTAAATTTTCTAAAGAAACCAACAGGAGGAATAGTGTGGCCACATTTTGTTTCTGACATATGATGATGTGATGGAGCTCAAGTAGAGAGCTGCCCGCTGTCATATCTGTAAACATTTTTTGTATTTCTCTTTTTATTTGACTTTTCTGACGTAAAAAGTAAGATTTTTTTGATCAATATTCAAATTACTTGTGCTTCTCAAAAGAAGCCAAAACTTTCAGTTGCCTCTTGTCCATCAACTCTGTGCAAAATGTCTCATAGTCACTGTGCAACACAAAGGAAAACATAAAAGGCTCTGTGAAGATAGTGTTTTGCTCTTCATTGAGGCCATCATTCAACCACAGTTCTCTAATTGCTGTTGTGCAATTTTCTCTATCCATAAGAATTATCTCTTCGAAGAGACATTTTCCTTTGAACGTTTCCTTGTTGCACCACCTTGCTGCCTCAACAGTGGTCAACAATTGGCTTCACCAACCCAGGCAAATGACGCTGATCCAGGGTTTCTGTGAGCACACTCATATAAGGTGGTGTTTGATGTCACAAATCTCAAACATGGTCCAATCTGTTGCCAGCAGATCATCATGTTTTATCAGCTCAGAGCAATCTCTGATATCAGAAAATGTGCATAGTTAAAAACATCATCCAGACTAAAATCAACACATCTGTAGCAGCAAATGCAGGAGGAACACAAGCAAAAAATGTATGTGTGAATGCACAAATTCAGGCTTACAATTTGACAAATCCACCATGTTATCTGATTATCCATCTGGGATCTGATTATAATAACTACAGATGACCTTGGAGCAAGGAATCAGGAAACATTGAAGAGCTTTGGGAAGCAGGGCATGTTTATGTGTCTGTGACTGAAGCATTTGTGAGTTGGTGTTTTGAATAAGAGGGTAAGAAAGAGTACAGAGACAGGAAACATTAACAGTTATGATACTCAACTTTACAGTTGCAATGGCATTTCAGTAAGCAGAGCATATTTCCAGTTATACTGTCTTACCTGTAACGCATTCCTTATTGTCAGGCATATGTGCAGGGACCAGATTACATGGTTGTCAAAGTTGTGGATACCCTCCTCCCACATCTTGGTACCTATAGATCATGCCGCAGTTAAGGTATGACATTCTGTAGGTTGAGATTCCTTGAAAGACGATGCAAAAAAGGTATTGAATAACTTTTAGGATTAGTATGACTCTCTTTATTATGAAGATATTACTGTTAATGAAGTTTTTTCTGCTATAGAACCAGGATGTTACTGACATTCAGCTACACCAGTGGTAGTCAGGATCCTTGCATTTGCAGTTATCAAAACAGGGTCAGTCAGAATGTGTTCACACTCTTTGTATTTGGTCTCTTTTGGGATCAGGTGCTTTGGAAAGCCATCCAGTGTCTTGGCATCTCTTGACTGCTGTATCAGAGCCTGGGGGAGTTCAGCTGGTAACTTCTTGCTTGAAATGAGGTAGTTCATCATCCTTGCAACATCTTCATCTCTTGGTGGATATTCATCTTTTGTGCAACATTGATCACATTCTATTGTGTGTTGGGATGGATGGGCTTCCTCTGTTTCTGTACTTTTTACTCTTTTGAACAGCTTCCTGTTGGTGTCAAACAGATGCCATTTTCCCACACCTTTATAAATGCAAGAGTGCCTTGCTTTGGAGCAGGGCAATGCCAGGTGTTCTTTTTGATGTCATAAGAAATTATAACCCTCCCAAGTCTACTACACACTGCATTCCAAATTATTTTGCAAATGACATTTTTCTCTTATTTTCCTAAATATTAATGCAAATAAAAGAATATTTTTCAAGTCATCAGCCATTAGAGCACAATTTAGATGTTTTTGAACAAACTGTATAATGATAACAGTAACTAAAAAAATAAAAAATAAAAACCTCAAAATGCACTGTTCCACATTATTATGCAGACCAGAGTTTTAAAACATTTTATAGGTTATAAAGAACTGAAAATGGTCATTTATAGAATTTGCAGCAGTAGGAGGTCATATTTACAGAAATCAAAAGGCATTTCAATCAAAAACATCTTAACAGGCCAAGTTGCATGTTAACATAGGAGCCCTTCTTTGATATTACCCTCACAATTCTTGCATCCATTGAACTTGTGAGTTTTTGGAGAGTTTCTGCTGGAATTGTTTTGCAAGATGCCAGAATATCCTCTCAGAGCTGCTGTTTTGATTTGAACTGCCTCCCACCCTCATAGATCTTTAGCTTGAGGATGCTCCAAAGGTTCAATAGCATTGAGGTCAGGGGAGGATGGGGGCCACACCATGAGTTTCTCTCCTTTTATGCCAATAGCAGCCAATGACACAGAGGTATTCTTTGCAGCATGAGATGGAGCATTGTCATGCATGAAGAAAATGTTGCTACAGAAGGCACTGTTCTTCTTTTCATATCATGGAAGAAAGTGGTCAGTCAGAAACTTTGCCGAGGTCATTTTCACACCTTCAGGGACCCCAAAGGGGCCTACCAGGTCTCTCCTCATGAATCTGGCCCAGAACATGACTCCGCCACCTCCTTGCTGACGTTGCAGCCTTGGAGCATGGTAGCCATCCACCAACCATCCACTACTCTCCATCTGGACCATCCAGGGTTGCATGGCTCTCATCAGTAAACAAGACCATTTGAAAATTAGTCTTCATGTATTTCTGGGCCCATTGCAACCGTTTCTGCTTGTGAGGATTGGTGTGGGCTGAGGCAACACTTCATGATTGTGAACTCTAAAATAGAGGAATGAAAAGAGCATAACAAGTTGTACTTTTAGATCATATACATTGTGCTTTCTGGTAAAGTGATACAAATACAAATTGTGAATGAGTGATAGTAAACCAAAGACAATCACCTCCATGCTTCACAAATGAATGGCCTCTCATATGGTTCTCTACCATATATCTGGCGGCCTTGTATGAACAGAGGGGGCATTCATGAAACTCCCCTTCACAGATTTTTATTGCAAAATTCTCTCCTTTCAGTAGAATGACTGTGAATAAAGAAAAAATAGCAAAGACAAAAAGGGCAAGTCAATTAGAGTTGCATTAACTACCAAACATTGATTTTTACAACTGTATACACTATTTGGAGGCAGTAAATTATTTTGTATAAGGGTTTGAAATTAGCTGAATACACACTTATAATAGTCATAATTTAGTAGTAGTACAAAAACAAGGTAGACTTTAAAGTAGTTTTGAAAATAATTTCATTAGATAATCATACCTGCCAACATCAGAGTGTGAAAAAAGGGAGATTTTCTAGGATATCAGAGAATCATCCTTTAGCCAGCAACCGTGTCTACATATGACTGAAGCTGGCTCCATCCTTACCAACTGAAACACTTTAGTGATAAACACACTGGTGATTCAATCAAGTTAAATTTTTAACACAATAATCTAGATTCTGTTGTTAGTAATTTTTATAATAGTGAGATGTTGTTACACCATATTTTGATGTTAAAACCATCATAGTTCTATTACTCAGTTGAGAATACATGACATATTTGTACCATTGAGCTTTTTCTCTACACTATGTGATTTTGCTTTTTTAATGTTATTCACATGGTACCTTTCCCCAACACTTAAATCAGGTTTATTTCCCACAGCTAAATATGATCTCACTAAAAGTACGCAAACCTCCCTCTTACATTATCAGCCTGTGGTGCTTTCTGCTCTTTATTTAAGGAGGGAAGAGATTTTCCTCTGCATCTCCACCTGAAATTATCAGCTAGAATTTAACATCTGACTAATTTTTACCTGTGATATGGTGATAGTAACAGTCAGCCTCCTTAATTTCAAGATCTGCGCAGCTCTAAACTCTCCTAATGACTATTAGAGGACGCTACATTAAAGCACATCAGAACTTATGTTAGATAGCGAGAACAGGGCTAAACCACAGGATGAATAAACTCTTTAACTAACCAGTATAACTCATCACATATCATGTTAACACATTTTTAAAAAAAGAGCTGATGCTGTAATAAACTCTTCAGCAACAAGTGACCCACAGACACCTATGTGTCTGTAACCTGCAGTCAGAGAGGATCTCATGTAGTGTCTTTGGATCAAACCAACTACAGGGAGAGGGGTGGATGTTTTTGAGGTTTGGATATAAGGCACAAGTAGAGAATTTGCTTTCACTTGAAAAATATTAGAAATGACAGGACCATACTTAAAAATAGGGGGATAATCGGGAGAAATTACAAGTCGGGAGTAGATTGGGAGACAGGGTGAAAAAGCGGGAGACTTCAGTACAGTAGTATTAACGAACAGTGTCAGCATTGCCCTATCCTTAATACTGGAAAGTACTCAAAGTATTCCCAGCTATGAGAGAAATAAAGATGAAGCCTAACTTACCTCCACTGTTCGTATTTCAATGCCGAGGTATAACGATTTGATTGCTACCAAAACGTTGCAAGTGAAATGAAGTTGTATGTAACGAGACTGAACGCGATTGGTTTATGGAACGTTGAGATGGGTGGAGTCAAACGTTAGACCTGCCCCCGAACGTCCACACTGCAGTCAGGGCCTTTTGAAAAAATCAGAACTGTCCCCCTGGTGGCCTATCTGGGAGATGGCATGTCAGGTGATGCCGGGACAAGAGGTCCCAGGTGACTGGTACCAGACCGTGTCCTCATTAGTGGGGGACCAGGTTATCCCACTCCTTGACTTCCAACCAAGTAAGGGGCCACACGCTGTCTTCCTCCTCCTCCGGTCACTCCTCCACACCTGCTCTCATCAGACCCCGGCATATCTCCACATCCTTCTCTGTGTCTCCATCTGAGTTGACTTTATCAGAGCTTACTTCCTCGTCCCCTAGCCTGAGTTGGTCGATGACTTTGGCAATGCTGTAGCTGTCTCTGCTCATCTCATCAGGTCGAGACCCGACCTGGTGGACACATATATGTGTGTGTTAATGTGCGATAGCACCCGTGTAAATGAAGATGGACTTTCCCAGGTTATGGTTTTGGGTCACTTAAAGGGTAAGCTTTTGAACTCTCACAAGATGCAAGATGTTATTATTATTTGACAGAAGGCATTTGTAAACATGGGCCTGTGAGGTCTTGAGGTCTTTGAAGCTGTTTGGAAAAGTAAGCATTTGTAGCTGCCCACACACACGCACACACACAGATTCCTCAACACACAAATGCACGCCACACTATGACCTCCCGAGAACACACCAAAATTCGTTCTGGAGGTTTATTGAATGGCCTGCAGTGTGTGATATAATATGATAATAGAAAAATTCTGACATGGCCTCTCAGAGGTAGATATACAGTACATGAGAAAATATCACCACCTAGTTGACAACAGTAAAAAAATCTATTTTGAAGGGATTTTAACACCGAAGAAAAGAAAGAAAAAAAATCAAACTGCAATGCCAGTGTATTAAAAAAAATGTTTTAAGTAGGAGTCAGGTGGAAAAAAAGACGTTTGTGGTTGGAGTTGGACTCATGATGACTTCACGGTTCAGAAAAATAGAGGAGAGAAAATGTGAATGCACGTTTAGAGGACATCAGAGAGGAGCGTTTCAAATCGTGTTTTACCAGTGACTTTAATGATGCTGCTGCCTGTCCATTCACCTATAATAATAGGAACAAATAACAATAAATTAAATATTTGTTAATACACTCGTGGACCACGTCATTAAACACTTCTGTGCGATGTAATGCACACCAGTGACAACATTTCTACCGTGAATTCTAATTCAGTGAATGCAGTGGCGTTTCTATGTGTGAAAAATTGGTGGGGCACCCACCCATTTAATGCTGTATAACAGTAGAACCCAAGTACTCTAATTACTGCTTTTTTTCCCTTTTTAGATGTCAAGGGGTCATTCATGGCATTACAAAGAACAAGAGTGGTTTCCTGTTACATACCTTACACATATCCAGAGAGAGGGAGGAAGAGAGGGAGGGGGAGAGAGAGTGAGAGAGAAAGAGAGAGAGAGAGAGAAGTACCAGTAAGAATTGAAAGAGAAGAGTGGAGTGTTACTGTAATTACCATCACAAGTCTAAATTAAGAATGCAATATTCAGCTCTCATGAACCAACACAAACAACCTGAGAACAAACAAACCCACTGGACCATAAGTCAACTTGGAATTATGGCACACAACCGAGAAGATCCAAACCTTTCTCAGCCCAGTTGTTCACTCACAACAACACACACAGCACAGTACTTCTGCTTTCCCTTTCAAAATAAAAGTATCCCAATAACTGCACAGTTTACCAGTAGGACACAGAACTTCCCTTAGGTGATGCTGACTTACAACAAAATGCCTTACACCACTTAAGGCTACAGGATACAAATACAGCATACAAACCTCACATGAATTCTTTCCATGACAAAAATCTCTCAGAAATCACACAATCCCACAGATCACAATTTAAATATTTCAGTCCAGCAATATAAAAAAAAACAAAATAGCACATCAGCCTTATGACAGGATTCTAAGATATAATTTTACTCACCAAAACGGAGTATCACTTGAAAAGAACAGATACTCGTCGGTTCTTTCTTTGGGCAAAGTTGTCGATGACTCTGGTGTTGAAGTCCTGTAGCTGCTGAATGAGTTGGCTTTCTATGGAGAGCATGGCCAAAGCATTGAGTCTGGGCTGTCCCATGGTGTTGCGAGTCAAAGTCTTTATCCTCTTCAAGGTGGAAAAGTTCCTCTCCGACTCAGATGTGGTCATTGGCGTGGTTATGATCATTTTCAGCAGAGCAACAGTCTCAGCAAAAGTCTCCTCTAGGTGATTATCATATATGGATTTCAAAAGAGACAGTGCCGTCCTACCAGTGTGAAGCTCAGTGTGACGGTACAGGGTACTCAACTCAGACTTCAACTTCTCCTTGTTTTCCACAGGCCACAGTTTTACAGCACAGTCGAGCTCAGATGTTGGGAATGACAGGACAAACTGTGGGAAATTAGAGCTGTCAACCAGCTTTGCAGCAATCAAGTGGTCACTCTGTGAAAACCTCTGTTCCACCTGAGAGCTGACTATGTCGCATGCCTCCTTCATCACTGATGCTGTGTTGGTCAGGCGTCGACCTGGCTCCTCAGCACCTTCATGAATCGTTGCAGCCAGTCCATCAGCTTGTTGCCATATTTTTAGTACATTGTCCTTGAAATGTGAGATTGCACTGCTCACCCCGGGTGCATCAATGCTCCGTTTTTGCAAAATGTTGTATAAAACATCAACTTCTGGCATGAGAAGAGAAAAAAATTCAAGCAGCTGCAAAAGGGCTCTGTCTCTGAGTTTTCTAGATAGTCCATACGCCTCACTAATGGTGGCCTCATCCCATCCTGGTTGAGTGCGTATGTCCTCCATACACTGAAGCAGGGCAGCTCGGTTCTCTCAAACAGCACTGACAGTTCTGCTCTTGAAGTTCCACCTCACTGCAGAGGGCTCTCTGTGTTGCCTCCGCAAGAGCAGCAACATGTTTGGGGGTGCCAGAGAAAAATGTTGCAAAGGCAGTTAAATCTGCGAAAAACGCCTTCATAACACTCATCCTCACAGAACACAGTTGCGAAAAGGTGAGGTTGAGTTGGTGGGCATAGCAGTGCACAAATTGGGCACGCAGGTATGTCTCTTTCATTTGTGTCTGTACGCCGCGGACGTTCCCACTCATTACGGTAGCGCCATCATAGGTCTGTGCAAACAGCTTGTCTACCAGCTTCAGTGGTTCCAGCACACCTTTAATGCTATTAGAGAGGCCAGCAGCAGTTTTATCCTTTACCTCCACAAACTCCAAAATCCTCTCTGTCACTGTGTTGTTGGGCAACATGTACCGCAGCACAATCATCATTTGTGATTTGCAGGAGACATCGGTTGTTTCGTCGGCCTGTACAGCGACAAATAATGTCCCCTCCACTTGCTTGGCTATCTCCTCCCTGCACACCTCATACATACAGTCTAACAGTTCGTTTTGTATTGTGCTTGATGTCCCTTTGAAAACTGGCTGAGCATCATAATGTCTCTGAAGCCTCGAATCCCCCTCGCACATAGTGTCAAAAATGCACCAGAATATTCCAGGGTTAAGTGATACAGCTGACTCGTTGTGGCCCCGCAGTGCCGTCTCACACCTTCTTACAGTTTAATGCACATAATGATCCGACTGAGCACATACCTGTTCTCCTCCACCTGACAGTTATGCTGCTCAATGGAGCATCTGTAAGCACCGTCAATTTGCGCAGCCACATGCACTCGTCCCAGTAACCCTAGTTTAACAGCATTATCAAGGCGACTCCCACTTCTCTCGTGTTTTGTTATCCTCTCTGAAAGATGTTTTAAATCCTTAAATCCTGCTCTGGACCAAGTACCGTCTCCTCCAAACAGCAAACATGGGAAACAGAAGAGGGATTTTTTTTTCTCTGCTGACTGTTAGCCACTTTTTCTTCGAGAACCACACCACATTAAATCCGTGGTTTGTCTTGTCAGTTTGAGTGATAACAATGTCCTGTGGCTGGTGGGGTCCAAGGCACTTTATTTCCAGTTTCTCTTGTAGTGTCAAGGTTTCAAACCTGTGCTCCAGTAAAAAATCCACCTCATTCATCTTTTAAGTTAGCCAGCGTTACAAAACGTCCCTCTAGGCTATCTTGTCATGAAATGGTTTGCTAACTTTTAGCAGTTCAGCGGCTTGAATGACAGTAGCCAATCACCAAAACTGCTTTGAATTATCAGCCAATCAAGTCTGTAAAATCGCATGACGTTTTAGTGGGGCTACAGGCTGAGAGCCCCACTTATCATTATTTCGTGGATGTGCATTAAATAGACAAACACTCTGAGCGTGCGCATTACAACTTTCCCATGTACATTACACACTAAGCTGTGAGAGAGGGGCTGGCCCCACATTGACCCTGCAGCCACCGTAGTTCGCTGTGGACGTAAATTGGGAGGAGAAAGACTTATATAATCATTAAAATAAATATATATTTCCAATTTAATCCAATAAAAAAGAATGCAAATGGTGACTATGCAATTATCACCCAATACTTAAAATCCAGTGGGGCTATGCCCCACCTGCCCCTAATGACCAGTCGCCACTGAGTGAATGTATGACTTTCTAAATGTTGTTTCCACTGTCAGAGAGATGGTTCATTCTTCATTACTGAAATCACAGTGAGTGTTGCTGTTGTTGTAAGTGGTGTCCCTAATATTTTGATGCTCTTGTGCATGTGAATGAGGTTGGCAAAATATCAAACTCCTCTATATGATGCTCCTCACACACCCACTACCACCTCAATAAGAAGCATAGGAGAATGATCAGCTTTCTGACAGTCAACAACATTTTAAGTTTAGTCTAATGTGGGAGTGGGCAAGCTCGATTTATGTAAACAGAAGAAGGATACTTAATGTCTGATATATTTGGTGTATATTTCACTAATTTATATTTATGTCTTATTTATGTTTTTGATTTTTCTTTAACAGATGGCAAAAGAAGGTGGTCACAGTAGGACTACTTTACCAAGGACATCTCTGGTGAAGTAGTCTGTAACATTTGTTCAGCTCTTGCAAGCCAGGGATCAAACAGGCAAAAAAACAAAAGATACAACCAACCTATGGCAGCGCCCCAAAGCCAAACACAGTGAGGCATATGAGACAGCTCAGGGAAAGATGGCCCAATCAAAGACAGTGTCACAGACTCAGCCCACACTCCCATAAGTATTGGATAGAGCCACAAAGTGGACCCCCAATGACTCAAGAGCAAAGGAACGATCATGGAAATGATTGCTACAGATATGCTGCCTTACGCGGTTGTGGAAGGTACAAGTTTTAAACAATGAACGGCTAAGGCAGAGCACAGGTATCCTCTGAAGAGTGAAAAGTATCTCCGTACTCAACTGATGGATGCAATGCACTCTCAAGATGAAAGAAAAGTTAAGCAACTCCGTTCAGTGGAAAATGTTGGAGACAGTATTGCCTTTACTACTGACTGTTGGTCTGGATCCACTGAGGCTCTCTTGAGCTTATCTGCTCACTTTATTGACAAAACCTGGGAGGGAGTCCAGGTTGTGTTGAATGTAAAGGACATGTTTGGGTCCCACACAGGAGAAAACATATATGAGACTTTCCTGACCTTACTTAAAGACTGGGATATTGACATACAGCATGTCCACCTGGTGCTGAGGGACAATGCTGCAAACATGATAAAAGGCACGAGGCAGCTGATGTGCTGCTACACTGCAGCTGATAATTACTGATGGTCTCAACTCCCACAGAATGATGGGGGACATACTGGCCAAACTTAGAAGCATAGTCACGCACTTAGTAGTCACTCAGTAGTAGTCCAGCAATGACTCTCTGTCATTCAGGAGGAGGTTGGTGTCCCTCAGCATTCCATAATCCTGGCAGTTACATCGAGGTGGAACTTCATACTTCCTATGATTGTCGGGATGCTGGAGCACAAGAGGGTGATTACAGCTTATTCTAGTGACCACGGTCATTTCATATGTCCAACTGCAGAAGATTGGGACCTAGCAGCAAACCTGGTGGAGACCCTGACATCAATGGAAGAAATAACCCTTGAAATGAGCAAAGCAGACTCCTCAGCCTCCTGCATTATACCCTGTGTAGCGGTGCTGTGATGTCTGTTACAGTCAGAGGGACCAAACACAGCAGGAATCAAGACTCTGACGAAGACCATGCTTGAAAGCCTGGAGAAGAGGTTCCCCAAGGTGGAAGAGGCAAAAGAAGTGGTGCTTGCATGTCTGCATGACCCACGTTACAAGGAGCAAGCCTTGTTAACAGAGACACTAGATCAAGCCAGAGCCTGGCTGACAGAGGAGGCAGAGACAACTCCCCCTGGCACAACACAAGTAGACACAATACCAGCAGACAGTGTTATGGATGAAGAGGGAGACCCCAAAAGACCAAGAGTGGAGGGGGGCCAGCCCCACAGCCTTCTTGACAGTCTGTATGACAGCATGCTCACCTCAGCGGGCCAGGACCAGGCACCTGAATGGGAATGAGGCACCTGAGGGGATCCCATTCTGACCAAGGGAGATGCTTTGAGGTAGAGATAATACAGCATCTGTGCAAGGTTTACAGAATTAGCTTTACTGAATTAGCCGTACCGCCCACAGGGGAACGGGCGGGTTGAGTGGTTCAACCATACACTGCATGACCTCCTGAGAACTCTGCCCCTAGAAAAAAAAGGAGGGGGTTGGAGCATTTGCCGGAGGTAGTTTTTGCTTACAACACTTCTGAGCATTTCAGCACTGGCTACACACCGTACTTCCTTATGTTTGGCAAGTCTCCCAATTTACCTTTAGACGTCCTGTTGGAGACAGCTAATTCTGGCAGCAGAGGCCCACAAATGAGGTCAGGGGCCACAGTACTGTGTAGGAGGGTCAGCTGGTCTATAAGCAGAATTGTGCCTTTAAAGGCAGACATCAATACAGAACGTGGTTACCAGGTTGCCTTACCAGGTTGTGGCACAGCCAAACTCAGCAGGGGCAGTTTATACCATTGTTCCTGTGGACGGCTCTCAGGCTCCAAGTAATGTCCATCGCATGGAGCTGAGGCCCTCTGGTTCAAGACAAGACAAAAACAAGTTATTGTGGAGTCCAGATCAGAGCAGTATATTGTATCCAGGATGAGGGGTCAGGCGATGATGCTGCAATGGTCCCGACAAGGTTGATGGAGCCAGACAGCAGGAGTACTGATCAAATGGCTGCATGAGCAGGTGCCTCTGAGGAGTTTGAAGAGGAGATGTGCACAGGTATCAGGGGATTGGAGCAAAGTGAGGAGGAGACCTCAGAGGCTGAGCTACCTCAAGAGGAGGATTCAGGGCCGTCAGAGGGTGAACGGTGCCCTTCTCCAGTGATGGTGAGACGGCCTACATGAAGCACAGCTGGAGTGCACACCAACCCCTACCATCTGCCAAAATCAGTGATCCCAAGGCAAGAGGGTACAGCTGGGACTAAGGTAGTGGCACAGCTCGACAGTCTTTGGTTATGCACCCTTAAAGATATTTTAACAGGGTTTATTGACAGTCTTTAGGGGAACCCCGTTATAGAATGTCATTGGTATATGGATCGTCCTGGGGTCATCAGGACGATGATCTAAGTTGAGGGGGTGAATGTAAGGCAGGGCAGCCACAGGACTGTCATAGGGGGGCGGGGCTCAGGTAATGGTGTGTCCAGGTGCAGGTGTGCAGCTGTGATTGAGAAGCTGGCTGCTGGGCATTGTGAGGCAGACGTTTCGCTGATCTCATGCTAGATGAAGAGGTATGAGTGAATTTTCAAATAACATACTGGGGGATGAGAGCTGTAGAGGTTGATCACGAGTTATTTATATCTAGGCTGTGCAGGTGCAGGGCAGCTCAAAAGAAGTTAGAGTGAAGTCTTCTGTGTCATGGCTTAATCGGTATGTGATTTTATTATGTATGTGAAATTTTGATATCATTTTTTATGTAGTGGCTACTGTGATTATTGATTATAGCTTTGTCTGTGTTGTGGTTTTGAGGGAGAGTTGGGCGGAACGGAGTTAAAGGAAAACTTATGCCACTATTTTACTGTTTGTGTGTTAATGCCTTTGTGAACCGACTTGCCACTAAAAATGGCATGGTTTGATTGATAAACGATTAATAAAACTGTGTAAAGATAATCCGATATTGTTTTCATGCTACTTGTGTGTGTGCCTGTGGGGGAATCTGCATTGCTTTGTTACACCTGACTGGCTCACTTGTTGCTCCTCTCCTTATAAAGTACATGTCTGAATTTCTTTCTTGAGGTCACCCAACATACTCAGGTGATCCTTAATGCAGCATGCAGGTGGGCACTGGCGCTCACATTAAAGGAAGATGGACTCCACTCAGCACGGACATTTCCAAAGCAATTCAGGATGAGTTACAGGAACTAAAGAGACAAAATGTTCTGTTAAGATAAAATAAAAGTTTGCAGATATGTTTTCTTGCTGAACCTGCAACAGTGCCTGGTTTTGACCATGGGGTTAGGCAGGCAGCAACTCTCCTCACCTTGCCTATCAGACCATTTTGTCTTACTGTCACCTGGTTTTCACCTACCAAAGCTCCAGAGTCACTCACAGTATCGAGCATGGAGTGGACTGCTGAAACACATGCACCTAAAATGTGCACCCCAGCTGTAAGCAAATGGTACCACCTCCAAAAACACAACTCTTTCCAAGCAGTGTTAATTTCATTAACAAAAATCATGACGAAAAATGTTTGCTAACAACCTTTTTTAATAAGGGAGATGGGACAAGGACAGGCTAAAAATAGATTACTGATGATAAAAACTGACGAAAAGTAGATTGCTTTTGTTACACAGATGAGACGAGGCTAAATATCCGGACATTCAGATTCTGTGATATTTCTCCTTTGTGTGTCTGACCTGCTGTCATTAGAGAGAGGGAGTGGTGTGCCTGTGTGTGTGAAGCAGTGTGACAGAGAGAGCAGCTGATAGGTAGATTAAACATGTAGATCTCTGTATTCAAGTGGTAGTTTTTACAAGAAATTAAACTAAAATGCAGCCAGCCTGCCTTTGAATTGTTTAAAAATTCTTATCAGCTGTTTAGTAGCATATACTCCTAATATTAGCTTCTGATGCTGTTTTACAGTAGCCCCCTCAGTCTTGGTCATAGTAGTAGTAATAAATAAAACTCAAAAACCTTGAACTTGGTCCAGTTAGTTAAAAATATTCATCCAAACTTGAAATCTGTGCTGAAATTGGTGAGACAAAAGCTAATTAGACTTATGTTACATTAGGAAGTGTTTAAAGAGGCTCAGACTTTTGGCAATTCAAGGAGAATAAAATTAACTTATTGTGATGTGTTCAAAGTCACATGGAGAAATTAGAATTGAAGTTTTTAGCAAGGAATCTGAATAAATGTGGTCCTTTAAAGGAGAAATGTTTGTTTAATTATTAGTTTAAGATAGCTGTAAACCATGAATTCAGTTAAAAAAACATATTGTCTCATTTGGCCGACCCAAATGCACAAATATTCTTCATAATATTACTAATATTATCAATGAAGAATTTGATAATTAGGGCACATTACTAAGAATACATTTTGAACAAAAATCAATGATTGTCATCACAAAAGTCTGTTATCCAATGTATGAGTATTTTCATCAGTTTATTTCAGATTATTATATGTATGCTATTTATTGTATAAAATGAGTGTTTAATTTTTTACTGTTTGGCTAATTTTTTTTAAGACAGAAAATAAAATGTGACTAAAGTAAAGACTAAAATGTAAGGACTTCTTGTCGTCAAAAACTGGACTAAAATGTTTTCTGCATTTTCATTGACTAAAACTGTGAAAGGCTGAACAGGGTTAAGCACTTGAAGCACCATGTACCAGCAACTACAGCTGACAAAACAGCAGTTGAACCTGATTCTACAAACAACATGTGACCAATCTCCTGTATTATCTTGTTTATCAAAGAAAGCTTACTTTGATCGGGGATCAGGGATCAGGTGCATCATCTCATCCAAATGCATTTCCTGGTGAGTATGTTTCAAAGAAGTCCAGTTTTCTTCCAGTGTTCCATTTCTGCTGCTTTGTCAAAAATTGTTACTGCAGCTTAAACTGATAGCAGTCTCTCCCGAACCATCAACCCAATGCTCTCAAAGGCAAAGTAGCATATCTCAATAGCACAAAACGCCTGCTTTGTCACGTACTCTTTAGAGCTCGTAACAAATGAAATACATTCCGCCTGGGTGAGACGTCATTCCCAGTTCTGACATGAGACTTCCAAGGTGAATGGTATGCAACACATTGTAGGATTCAAAAGAAAATCTGTACTTTTTTTTTTTAATGGCACCAGTTTTGAACCAGTTCACCCAGGAACTCTTCTGGGAGGTATCAAGGACAATTGGAGCAACGGTGTTGCGCTCAAATTAAGACATAAAAGACAGACACGCTGCCAATTATACACAGTAAACTTACCTGAGTAAATTTTACTCAAATTGAGTAAAATTTTACTCTGAAAAATATAACATTTGGTCCCAGTCTATTTGGAGTAAAATCTACTCTGCTAACAGAGTAATATTTTCAGAGTTGTTTTTACTCTAAAAAGTTTTAATATTTAACTGTAAATGATGATTATGTACTTAAAATAAAAAATAAAATAAAAAACAACTCTACAGCAATTGTACTCACTACAGAGTAATTCAGACCATAGTTTATTCATTATAGAGCTGTTTTTTTCTCAATACAGTGTTGTATTTAGTCCTTCCTGAGCTGTTTTTCATTCCTTATAGAAATGTTTCTACTCATTACGGAACAATTTCTACTCCATATAGAATTGAGTAATGGTTATGTAGAGCTGAATCTTTCTCTAAATGGACTGACCTTCCTCTTTATATAGAGCTACATTTTCCTCTTAATAGATAATTCTGCCTTTCCACCTATAAAAGGTGTAACAACAAAAGAGGAGTTTTTGCCTATACATATTTTACATGGTGTTCTAATATTAAGAGACAATTGCGATGAACATATGACAAGAACTCAGGAGCAGAGCATGAGACAAGGTGGTAAAGTTAAATAAGTTTATTGGACAACAATAGTGCAAATGATGGTGAGTGTACTGGCTGGTGGTTGGAAATAGCACTGGTAGAAAGACGGAGACTCTGCAAAAAAAACAGGACAAATGGAGTTGGACAAGATAAAAAATAAATAAATAAATAAAAATTCACGGAAAAATCACTAGATTATCAAAGGTTGAAAAGGAGTTACCTGACTAGAAGCTGCAGTACACAGGTGTCTGAAGGTTCATCACCTGGTGAGGAGATCTTGATTGCCAAGGATTATCTGCAGCTGGGACACCTGACAAGCTGCAGCTGTGACCGTCCATGAGTTACACCAGCTGAGCTGGAACTTGAGTGGGTGTGGTTAAAAGTTTTACACTGGCAGAATTTACTCTGTGTTTTTACTTCAACTCTCTTGGTGGCTGGTAATAATTACACTCAATAAAGAGTAGATTTTACGATTTTTGAGTAAAATACTTTTTACTCTGGAAAAATTACTCCCCAGATTTTCCCATGTAGTAGGAAGATTTGAGTTGTTATAAATTTTCAAAAATTTGGGGCATGTTTTTTCAAAAAAGGAGGTGCTGGTTTGGAGGACAAACCCATCTTTTTTTTTTTCTACCAAACAGCTCACCAATATGCAACCTTATGCCAAAGCTGCCCCTCTAAACATAAAATATCCATCTAGTCAAGGAGTAAATTATGACTTGAGAAAGTGTCAGCACAAATAACAGATATGTTGCCTGAAAAAGTATGAAGTTAAAGCAACTCAAGGACTTACAGGACCTCTCAGGAGACAGGTTGAACATGGTTTTTATGATTTTTTTTCAACCTTTGGCTGCTGATAAAATCATATGTCTGTACCTGTGTCTGTAATATGAAGAAAAACTAAGAGCTGAGGTTTTGTGAAGTGTTTTTCATGTTATTTTCTTCCATGATATGCATCGCTGCTGGACAGGATGATGGGAAGTGATCAAAGCATCCTCTGTGTCTGATTTCATCAAGTTATTAGTGTACTATCCACGATTTGTGTGTGTATAATTATCTTTGTATATTCATTAGTTTGCTCATTTATTACTTGTTTCACAATTTTCTATTTAGAGCATCAAATAATTAATTTTCAAACTTGATTAACTTTCCAATCATTTGGGGATTAATATTATAATCTACAAACTTCTTCCAGTTTCATGGATTCCAAGGAGAACTTTAAATTTGTCTTTACAACAGTCCAAAATCCAGGGCTTTAGATTTGATTTTCTCATTATCTGAAGAACAACAGATGCAGTCAAAAATCTGAACATTTAAAACTAAAGTTTGCCAAAACAAAAAGCTGTATGAGTCAGCTTATGAACAACACTGAGCGCAGGTATGATTCAATACAAAGATTTTGAAGGTTTCTCTCTGTTTTAGCTGACACATGCTGGCACTAGAACACATTATTTTCTAGCTTCATTGTGCATCAAAGTGATGTTTACCTCATTGTTCCTGCCACTATGAGCTGTAAGAAGACTTGCTAAGCTGGAAGAAGTGACCAGGGTCACAATGCAACAGAAAAAAAGTCTTAGAGCAGATTAGAAAGTATAATCTCACACAGTTCAATACACCATCATTGTGATCAATACAAGACACGGCAACCTAATCTCCTTAACACCCTTTGGAGCCCACCACAATTATGTTTTATCTGATCTGTTTCTATTTATTAGAAAGTAATTTACACTCATATATGAAAACTATAGTCAATAGGCGAGCTGTCCCTGTAGTAATGATGCCCAAGGTCAGGCATAGTGGCTGAAAGGTGGAAGCCAAGAAGGAGGTTTTCATAATATTTAGAAGAGCTGGTGTGAAGCACTTCCTCAAACAAAACTTTATTGGCAGATTCTAGAGCTGCAGAGCAAACAGGACCAGAATTAGCGCCCTCTGGTTTCCATCTGTTGAACATGAGTAGTCTACATATTGATGGCAGATGGAGACATACATTTATCAGAGTAGGTGTCCAGTGAGGGAGACAGGAGAGGATTAGAACCCAGATGAGGAGCCGGAGGTTCAAACTTTTCTCGGCTGAGGAACTGTTAACCAAGGACAAGCGTGTCCGCGAACCCGCAGTGATGAAAAATGCAGCCAATGCAGAAGTGCAGTTCCTAAAGTGTCCACTTAAGGCTTGACCCAAAAGCCCAAGAAGTCACATACACTCCCATTTTAAAAATAGCTGCTCATACAGGAATCCACATGTTCTCAGCTTGGTAAGAGAAAGCTTTGGTCTAAATAGTGCATGTCTTTATCAGCACAGAATGGAAGGGGAGATTTTATTCTAATTCATCAGTTTGATTTTGTGAAGGAAAGGAGCTGTACAATTAGGGTCATGGCTGATAGGACAGCAAGCAGGTTTGCCTGGAGGCAAGGCAAACTTGACCACAGTTTCATAATAGGTACATGGCGGTGTGTCAGCCCCCACTCATGCTGTCACGGCTTTCATACCAGACTCGTGTGTGCTGAGTGTTTCAACTGCATCTCCCTGTTGTCCCAGTATTCTCTTTCTTCATAAGTTTAACCCTAATAAAGGCCATAAAAAATAAACTTTTTTGTTTTCTTGGCTTTATAAATGTCATCAGTTATATGCAGGAAAGGAGCAAAGTCATGTGATCAACAATAAATAGGGATATCATTGAGAATGTCTCTGAAATGTGCATTATTTTTGTTAGTTTTTCACTCAGCTTTGTGCCATTTACAGGGTTGTTTTCTGCAAAACAGCTTAAGGTGTTGGACTCATCATTTTCACGAGTGATCTGTGTTTACCTTTTCATTTTGTTGTGTTGCATGTGTAGAATTTTTTGTTGTTTCCAACAATGAGTATGCTTCTGTTAGATTTGTAAAAGAATTGGCTATTAACCACAGAAAAGTGGTTGCCTATAAGCTATGTTGAGTCCCAGCACTTGAGCAGTTTGCAAGTCTGACTTGTTAGTGTGTGAGGAAATGAATATCTAGCCATCATGCAGCCATTACTTTGCAACAGTGCACCAAGTCTGAAAGTGGTGTAACTCCAAATTATCGCCTGTTACTAGGTTGATCTAAGGAGAGGTGGAGATAGCATTTTTAGTAATAATGACAACGTTCCCTGGGCTTCAGGATTCCATTTCAGATGACATTGCTGAGATGAGTATAGTGTTTATGGTTCTGGATCAAAGATGTCAGCAATAATGAATAATGTGAATCAAGGCTAGCTAAGATTAATTCTACTACTGGGGACATAAGGGGAGAATAGTCTGCCTGAGTGCATAGTCTATTGAAAGTAGCAAGGGCCTGCGGATAAAATGGAGTTGGGTAATTCATTCCACCATTAAAGTAAACCAGAGTAGAAGAGTCTAGACGGTGACTTAGGACCCTGATATAATGGGAGTACCAGGCACCTTTCACTGGCCGAGTATACTGGGCGAGAGAGAGTGTAGACCTGAACGAGGGATTTCAGGTAAACAGGAGCAGTTTTAGTGACTACTTTATAAGCAATGATTAGAGATTTGAATTTGATGCAAGCTGCAGCTGTAGATAGATAAACAGAAGAGTGGCGTGTACTGTCTGGTTGGTTAAAGACCAGACGTGCCGCTGCAATCTGGATCATCTACAGAGTATTAACTGTACATGCAGGGAGGCCTGCCAGTAATGAGTTCAATATTACAAGAGTCTGTACCAGGAGCTGTGTTACATGCTCTGTCAGGTAGAGTCTGATTCTCTTAATGTTACAGAGAGTAGACTGGCAAGACCAAGCAACCAAGGCCACATGACCCTTACACATTAGCTGGTCATCAATCATGACACCCAGATTTTGGGTAGACTTTGTGGGCATGAGTTTATTTTATCTGAGCTGGATATTAATCTGTGGTTGAATGGTTGTATTGGCTGGAATGATAATAAGCTCAGTCTTGGACAGGTTGGGTCGAAGGTGACATTCCTTCATCCACTTGGAAATATCCGCAAGGCAGGATGTGATCCGAGCTGAGAGTTGTGTCATCAGGTGGAAAGAATAGGAACAGCTGTGTATCGTCTGCATAGCAGTGATGAGAGAAGCCTTAAGAGAGGATGACTGCACCAAGTGAGGTGGTGTTTGGATACTCCTCCCCTCCGTGACACTCTAAAAAAATCTCCCTGTGAGGTAGGACTCGAACCACTGGAGGGCAGACCCTGAGACACTAAGTGCAGAGAGTAGGGAGAGGAGGATTTGGCTTCTGAAGTTATTAATTGAACTCAGTTATTAGATCCTGGGCAAATCCATCATGCAATGTTCTCATACCAGCGTGTTTGATTAAGAACTGGGATGTGTTCCTTTTTTCCTGTTCTTCCTTACATTTATCAGCCTTCTTCTCTTACATCCCTCACATGTGTACATAATTTTTAAAAGAAATATTAAATAATACATATAATCTAAGATAACAGAGCGCCATCCATTGAATGTTGACTGAGACATGATTGGATGCTGCAGATCCATAACTTAGACGAAGCTCAAACATCAAACTCAAACGCTGCAAATTAATCCAGGCAGACTCTCTACCTCCCTCATTTCATTCCCTCCCTCGCCTCCCTCCCTGTCTCCCCTCCTTCTGTGTCCTGGTGCTTAGAGCTGGAGATAAATGCTGCATAATATTGCACCTGCAGGTAAATATTCCTCATTTATGTCTCTGTATTATGATATATAAGTTTGTGATACTCATATTGACATACAGAAACTTTTTAACATTAACCTTAAATCAGATAATAGTCTGAGGTAAGGGTTACTAAGTAAATGATGTGATTTAGAGCTGCTGTTTAAAAATGAAATAAATCAACCATCCAGTTGGTTAGTTTTTTTATATTCATGAAGCATTTATATGAAAAGGCTCATTTTTAAATGTCAGCATTTTAAATGCCAAACTTGGATTTAATTTCAAAATACCAAGTCTTCCTGATGAAACAGATAACAGTAATTTCAAACAGATAATATTCAAGCTATTCTCATCTCATTTGGATTCAGACATTTCTTTCTATTTCACGTTGCTTTAGGATCACTTCTACTCCACTGCGCTCTGTTCTTCAGTACCCTAATCATATCTTTACCCATCTGTGCTAATTTCTATCATGATGACTATTTATCGATTTAAACCATTACCAGGCTCTTTTCTGCTCTCTTTTTCATTATTTTTCCAGTATTTTCTCCACTTTGCTCCACTTGTTTTCATCTTTTTTCATACATTTAGTGCTGCACTCCGCTGAGCAATGTGTAATTGTTAATAACTTCAACATGATTTGGATTCACTGATCTGGAAAAATGCCCGAGCTGACATATTGTAACAGCTTGTTTTGTCCAGAAGCAAAAAGAAGAAACAAAACTTCACAGTGTATTTTTAAAGCTCTTGCGAGGAGTTCTGAACTGGATGTACAGAAGATTGAAAATAGTACGAATGTGTTTGAATAAGCTACAACTAGGGGTAATCAACAAGACTTTGCTTGCTATGGATGTTTGTTTTACATCATGTTTTAAGATTGTATCTTGTGTAAAAGATGCAAACTTAATTTCAAATCATTCCTACAGTCTGTTACACTACTGCTCTGTCATTGTTAAGAAGCTGGCCGCCTGTGGGCTGAATGCTGAATGGGAGACTGAGGGCCCATGTATACCTCCTGTCCCATTCATTTTCATTTATATATTTCTTTTTTATTCCAAGTGGAGAGTCAAGGAAGCATGGCACACGGAGTAACATAGATTAATTGATGCCTTCCAGTCTTGTGGAAGTTGATTTAACATTGCCTAGTTACTCAAAGCTAAAAGTAACCAGTTACACCACTAGTCACATTACTTTTGCATTACTCCTTGTTACCTGAGATCTTCTGTAACTGTACTGATTCAGCAATGAAAAATAAAATGCTAAACCTTGTATATTCCCAGATTAGTGCAATATAATGTCATTGCACTATTTCATGCAGTAAAAGGAGTATGGATACTTGAGCACCATCAACACAAGAAGTGATATATGATGAGAATTATATGACATATCGATATATTGATACAAAGTTCTCTTTTTGTATTGATTACTCTAACAAAGTATTGATACCAAATGAGTAGTTCAAAATATGTCTTGCCACCACTTCTCCCCATGTGATTCCCTGTCTCTCTCCCCCAGACTGTGTTGCAGTCACTGCTTGTCCATGTCATGTGACTTTGGGGATCAATCATACACAAGAAACAAATCTCAGCAGCTCCACTTGCACGTATATGAACTCAGCCATCCTTCTCACTCAGTATGGCCTCCAAGTCTATTTCAAAATCGTGGGAAAATATAACAAAAAGTACTCTGAGGTAACATGTAAATACCACAAAATGTAGTAAGACTAAATTGTAGAGGCATATACATAAACTTTATTAGGTTTTAATTCAGCTGGCGACCCCTCAGCAAAGTCTAGCCTGTAGGTAGCCTCCATATGGCCCCACTCCAACCAGCAATCATAGTTCCACTCTATTAAAATCCTGAGCTATCCTACTATCGCTGCCCAGAGCTACACATGGGCTGATGAGGATGAAGGTTTATGGAAGTAGTGATGTTCAAAACATTCAAACCATGCTTCAGCCAAATATATTATTGTCTACACTAAAACAGTGAAATCCACCAGATTATCCAGCCTGGATTTAACCCATTAAAGCCTGAAAACACAAATTATGGCCAGAAAATTCTTGGTTTTTGGAACTGAAATGTTTATTTAACTTTCTACTGAAATTAAACAAAAAAAAATCTGATTTCCATAAAATTTAACATATATATTTTTTGTATTTCATTTAATACGTTAGGTGTTTTTGGTAACTGATAATCCACTTGAGGGCATTTCTATCATTTATCAGATTGTATTCAGAAGTTTTTTTTTTTTTGTAATTTATTGATCATATTGACTAGATAGAGGTATCATAAAAGTATTTATCAAAAATGATACAACAGGCTTTAAAGGGTTAAAGTATTGATTTGTTTTACTGCCAGTTCCAAATGCAATACCACTCCGAATGCAAAGCATCTACAACAAGTATGTTGCAGTAATTAAAAATAAAACATTCAGAGGCAAAACTTTAATAAAAACCCGGCTGTTCAGACCAACTTTCCCCAGGGAGCAAAGATGGAGGTATGCCAGGTATTGTTTGTTGCTTGGGAATGGAAAAGTACAATCGTGGTGCAGTCTTGCACAGCCAAACAGACAGCCGCAGCAGCTTTCCTCCATGTATCATGGATGTTTGCAAAGCAGTCAGACATTCACAGATCACAAAGTAGTGATAGAATTCATGCTGGCAGTTGTGGATGAAGTGATAGATAATGCTAAAATTAAAGATGGTGTTACTTCTGCTATTAAAAATGTGTCCCTGTCTGACACCTCAACTATTCACAGGGTTGAAATATCAGCCACAGAGGTTTTTGAAATGTGTTAGAGTAGCTGAAATGGCAGACATTATTGCAGGGAATACATCCACAGATAAATGGCTCAATAGATGGCTCAGTTGTATATATCTTTTAATTATTTTGTTGAGAGAATTCACAAATCTTTATTACAGCACATTCAATGTATAAACCACGCTAACCAGTTACCTACTCTTAACTTTGCAACATTTATATGAAGGGTGAAAAGTAAGAAAAATTAAATAATAAAGTGGACATGATAAAACTCATTTGAACTGAATTATGATGTGATAAAATGCGTTTGAATTAAAGAAAAGAGATTAGATTGATTAATTCAAGGTTGATCTGATGAAAAATGTTGAAATTTGATGAGAATAGCTGCAAGTTTGATCATTTTAATTGTTTTTCATTCATCATGTATCATTAATTCAAACAAAAATTTTCACTTATCATTTAAGGAACAAGGCGTCAGGTGGAAGTCGTCAAAAAAAATAAAGGTAACAAAAATGTTTGCAATTTGAATGATTGAGCATTAAAAATGGAATTGAATCAAAACAATTAATAAAAATGTTTAGGAAGTGAAAATAAAAGTCATAATCCAGTCATTTATCACTTTTTTCATCAAAGACATAATTTTTGTGACTTTGAGTTTATCAGTAACGTGTCTTTTTTTTTTATTTCCATCTTGGGAAAAGATTCTGCTTCTGCTCAACTCTTGACAGAAATATCTGAAATTTCTCAGCAGTGATGGAGAGTTTATAAATACTTTTAGTTATTAAAATATCACTAGGTTACCTTTGGGGATTTTTGAGGCAAGACATTAATGTTAGCGATTGCTAATATTTACAATGTCACGAAATCTGATGTTGATTCGAAAGTTGTTCCCTTGTTTTGTCGGAGTTGAAAAGCTTCAGGTCCATCCAAGTGGTGTAAGCCAGCAGATGCCTCATGGCCCGCAGTGACACAGACCACAGCAGCCAGCAAAAACGCCTGGACTTCAACTTTTTAATTATATTCCAATGTAGGTATTTCAGAGCAGTCATCATTTCATTGCTCAGACCTTCATTGAGTTTTTTTAAGGAAAGAAATTGACATTTTTCACTGTTATTATTTGCAGTTTTATGGACATCAACAAATCAGAAAATGCCCTACATTTCCTGTTTTAATTCCCACACTGTGATGTAATTTCAAAGTTCAAGCGATAAAAGGAGTGCTTATATAACAAAAGAATACTCAACATCAATTTCTCTCCTCAAAAACTGCCAGAGGTTAGTTTAGTGATATTTCTAGTTTAGAAATAGTACCCAAAAGTCTTTAAAAGGAACCCTGCATGATCAGACAAGTTCATCTTGCTGGATAGATATTTGTATCTCTCAGTTGAACTAAAAAACTTACTAGATATCTGCATTTAGAGTAATTTGAGTTTATAAACTCACCAGGTGGCTGCCATGTTTTGGTCTGTGCTGGCGCTGTGACATCACAGTTCTGCAGCGCTCCTCACCGTTCCTACGCAGTAATCCTGTTTCAGACTGGCAGCCAGTGTTAGGGCTGCATCTCAGAGAGGCTTGCATGTCTCACACACAGAGAATTCTAAAATTTGTGGTCTCTTCTGTTTTTTTATTTGCACCCAGAGCAGTTATCTGTCCATCTAGACAGGAAAATGATAAATACAGAGCCATATTTACCATGTTGTAGCAAATATTTACATCCACATCAGTAGATTATGTTTGAAATCAGTTTCTTGATGAACCTGATGAAGCGCTGAAATGTGTTTAATAAAGTTTAATGAAGTCGTTCCCCTAATATCTACTGTTTCGACACGGTTCAGGTAAAGATAAACACAGTACGAGAGCACTTCCGGTTTGTGCTTTTCAAAGTAAAAGTCCACTTTAGCATGTCTTTGGAGAAGCTCTGTTTGTATGTACATACTGCTTTTATTTTGAAAAGCTCCCAGCACGCTTCCATCATACACTGAATCCAGTCACTTGAAGGGAGGTTTATTGAGGTAAAACTAGGAGGAATGACAGAGCTTTGACAGCAAGGAGACAAAACCAACACACAGCAAACTCATGTCAGCAACAGCTGCAAGCAGCAAAACCGTCTGAAAAACGGTTACTGATGGCAACAGTGAGGAGATCATAGGGAGCAGAACTGTGATGTCACACTACCAGCGCGGACCAAAACATGGCAGCCTCCCGGTGAGTTTATGAGCTCAAATTTACTCAAGATGCAGAAATGTGGGGCATTTAGGGAGATTTTTAGTTCAATGTACAATTGAGAGATACAAATATCTATCCAACAAGATGAACGTGTCTGATCATGCAGGGTTCCTTTTAAAAGTCTACAAATGAAATGCCTTAATTCTTTCTTTTTTTTTTTTTTTCGCAACTTTGTGTTTATTGGGCAAAGTGAGGCATTACAAATATGATTCAGTTATCACAAAATGTATTACATACAATAATTATCCAAACCTGAAAGGCTTAGGCAGAAAAAGAAGTAGTAACTTAACTCCATTATTTGCAAACATGTAAAAGACAAACATCCACATGTCACACAATCCTCATGATGTAACAAATAATTAATCACAGTACTTCCTCAGTTTCTGCAATAGTAACTCATTTGCTCCATCCCCATTTTAATCCCCACAATTGAATTAAAAGGGTAAAAAAATGAGTGAAGCCTTCCAATTTCTCCTCCCTCGCTAAGTATGCACTTCTTCCATAACATGTAGCCAACACATTAACACATTTGCATTTGTAACTTTGTGGATTTCTGTCTTCATTCTAAGTAATCAGACAGAATATTTAACCTGAATTATGTCAAACAAACACAAAGTAGTGTGTGCTGTACACATTTATAAAGGGTCATTATTATTAAATGCAGATGTGATAAACACAAGAAAATAACATCATGCAGGCACATACAGTAGGCAGTGATTTTTATGCATATCCGTGGATTACTTTAACAAATAATTTAGTTTATCTTCATAAGTTAAATAAAACAAATAAACTGAGTGATGGCGTCTCTGATGTCTCTGCTCTGCTTTTTGCAGCACCCTCTCTGCTGATATAACCAAGTGCATGGCTGTACACCTGGTCCCTGCAGCCCTCACTGCTTTCATTAAACTCTGCTCTGTCATCTTGTCTGCACTAGTGCAAATAATTAAAGTACCGTAATAGATGCCAGACAAGTAGGTCTATGTTTAAACTAATAATATATTTTAAATAAAGTATAAATAATTAAGTAAACAACACTAAAGGCCCATTTCTTCTGTTTGGTATGACAATGTTCATGCTTTTTGACAAACCTGTACCACAATATGTGATTAAACTTGTTTATTTTAAATAAGAAATTAATAAATGTGTCTATTTCATTAAATTAATTTGCATTTGTAAAAATTTGCCTTTGGCAAAAGCAGGAAAAATGTCTTTGAATGCTTCTCTGAAAGTCTGTCCCCATTCAAACTCTTGCTTTTTAGATCTGGCCTTGTTGAATTAGTCATTAAGTAACCCCGGCCTACATCATTTATGAGGGTTGTTTAGACAGAAACTTTAACAGAGACCCAAAGAAAAAGCTAAACTATCTGGAAAATCTCTTCCGTCGTCAAATAAATGCCCAAGGAACTATTAAAAATAAAATCAGTTTAAAAACACAGGCCTTTAACTATGGGGAAAAAAAGGTCTTCTATAGAACTTTTTTTTAAATTGCCATTAAGTGTTTTATGCATTTTTTACATGAAAATCAAATATCAAGACAAGAGAGCATCCTGAATAACCAGCCACAATCTCTGTAAAATGCTGCTGTATGTGGCATGTATTTCCAGAACTCCATGAGAAAGTCAAAAAGATTTCTGTTATTTGTAGATTGAAGCAGTCAGAGGATCCTTAACATTGACATTAATTCTAACTTATTTAACCCTTAATGAGAATTTCAGGATTAACTGTAAAGTGAAGATCTGTGTTAACAGATTGAAAGGTAACAGTAAATTTTTTGCCCACCTCAATGGAAGAGTAGTCAGATTTCATGTGTGGGATGTTTTGACATGCAGGCTGGCTACTGAGAACAGTCTTAATGACTTTGTCTGATCAATCGTACGCTCATTGAAAAGTGTTGGTGCGCAGCACTCATTCCTGTTTTCCACTTGTTGCAGTTTTTGAATTTTTACTCCCACATTCACCTTTAGATGTGTTCCAGGTGGGCTTCTGCCTTGAGAACACAGAAAACAGCTGCACCTTAACCCACCTAAAGCCTGGTCAAAAGTTTATGATGTATTGTAAAATACAGTAAATTGTGACCTAAATTTCTGATGTCATTCAACAGATTAGACTTATTTGATAAAAAAAATACTACTGTTGGTTTACTGTTATTATTTTATTAAATAAAGAGCAGCTTTGCATGGGTTTGTGATCATTATAGGGGGAAGGGTG
The DNA here is from genome assembly GCF_018320785.1 of Cheilinus undulatus. Taxonomy (NCBI): domain Eukaryota; kingdom Metazoa; phylum Chordata; class Actinopteri; order Labriformes; family Labridae; genus Cheilinus; species Cheilinus undulatus. The sequence goes on from NC_054865.1 coordinate 18,932,712, forward strand.
GGGGTGTTGTGGTGTGAGACAATAGCTGCTGGTGAAGAGTTAGCTTGGATGTAGCTGTAGAAAAGTGGATATTTAATGAGGCTTCAGATTTCGTCAATGAAACAACAGCAAAGAAACAAACTGAAAGCTTCTCTTGACAGAGAAGATTTTTTGCATGGCTCATCAGTCTTCAACATAATTTTTAGCCCCTGATAAGCTCTGGCATTCAAACACAACAGCAGGGCTAGCCTGTATAGCCGAGATAAGCACTAGAGCTCCGCATGCCTATTTTGTCTTGTTTCTCTGTTTGATATCATGACTGTGAAAGACAGAACGTTTTTTCAATCACCTTCTGAGAATTTTTTGGAAAGTCCTGCCCTTCCAAAATGGGAGGTTTCCCAGATGAATGTAAAATATATCCCATGCAATGGATATATGAAACAATCCATCTGGCATGTCAGATTAGTCACTTCCAAAACACCCATATATAATCAGCCCACTTAATCCAGCCTTGCACTCTGCTCATGGGTTCAAAGCCAGATTGTACATCATCAAGATGAAAATATATAGATGGGCACACCCAAGATCACTGTGCTCTAGAGCAGTGGTTCTCAACAGGTGGGTCGGGACCCAAAAGTGGGTCACGGAGAAGTTTTCAGTGGGTCGTGACCAGGTTTCTGAAAAGAAAAAAAAAAAAGAAAGGTGGCAAAAGTCCTGAAGTCCTTATTGGACATGCATCAATACTTTTTTATTTCACCCTGTTTTACTGTGAAATTGGGTAAATGAAAATGTTTGCTCAATATTTCAACTAAGTTATCTCCACTTCTTGCAATGAATTGCTTCTTTTCCTATGATAATGAAGTAATTTCACAAGTTCTCTTGAAAATTGGCAAAAATTGACAAATAATGATGGGGAAAGAGGGTATAAAATTTGTCAGTTTTGTCCTTTTTCTTTTTTTATATCAGGTGTTTTGGTCCAATCATTCTCCAAACTGCAACATAATCAGTTAACTAAACGTGCGCTGTTGAATAGTGTTTCTCACCCTAACCATATGCCATTAAAATAGAGCTCTATGATTGATTTTAGAGCAGTGGTTTTTAAAGTGTAAGGCGGGCCTCCACTGGGGGGCGCCACAGGACCTCGGGGGGGAAGCATAAACCAGAAAAGTCGATTTGGTTTGCTAACTTCGGCTGTGCATGAGGCAAATTGGACTAATTTATAGTTAATGTAGAGGCCATACTAGAGTCAACTATTAAAGTTAGGATATTCCTGCATTGGTCCTGATGATGCTCAATGGCCATAGCATTTAACTAGAAAAGCACTCGCAGCACAGACCTCTGCTATTAGCCCTATCTCCCAATAGTAAAGAATCCTTTAAAAAATTCCTGGATCCCGACGGTGATCCGGATCAGTCCCAAAATCTAATCAGTACTTCTTTATACCATTTCTGACATTTCCTGAAAATTTCATCAAAATCCGTCCATAACTTTTTCAGTTATGTCACTAACAAACTAACAAACAAACTAACAAACCCTGCTGATCACATTACCTCCTTGGCGGAGGTAATTAGCAAAAATACACAGGCTTATGACAACATGAGGTCATATATAGTCTCATATCGAGACATTAGCACTAGGTCTAGTGACCAAACAAGGGGAATCTTTTTGGCAAGAAGTAAAAATGATTTCAGTCACTGATGATGACTGAGACAGCCTCTCTAAGAGCAGGTTTTTGGCACTAACAATAATCAAAAGCGACTACTAAGGCTGAAGGTGGAAGATGATCTGCTGTCATGCAATTCTGCATCAGCTGCATTGATGCAAACTCATAGTTCCCACTAAATAAGAGCATAGAGCTTAATAGTCAGGTAGTGTTTGCAACAAGTTAATTACTGAAACCAAATCACTGATTGCCCAGGACCAAAATATCAAAAATGCAAAAAAAAAAATGTTTAAAATACTTAAAGATGGAAAAAAAATGTTTGAAAATGTAGTTGTTTAAATCTTTTTTTTTTTTTTTTAAATCGGGGTGGGGTGTCTAAAATAAATTATTTTCCTTTTGGGGGAGGCTCACTTTTGCACACTTTGAAAACCCCTGATTTAGAGTTAACTACACCCACTGCTGGGTTCACCGTTCACCTAAAACATGAGTGTTAGATGATGCAACTGTGGCAGCTTCAGGCCTACCATTCAAACTTTAACTTCTGGAGTCCATACTACAAGCTAACAGAGAATTAAAAATATCACGTGAGTACAAATTAACAACCTCACCTACTTTATTTTTCATTTACTTTTCCTCAGTCTAAAATTAAACACAGGACTGTAGGAGGAAGCAGCAGTGGAGAGGAAGCATCTTATCACCTCCACCTGGTCCCCTGGGAGGAGGGCGTCTCCCTAAAAATGGTTGAGACAGAGGGCAGAGGAATTTTGGGGGGGGCAAGGAGACGGGGGAGAAAAAAAAGTGAGACAAAGAAATATAGGGGTGGGCTAAGGACAGGAGCAGAGAGAGAAAACAGGGAGGAAAGAAGGTAATTTGACTTTGAGGAGGTTAGACTGTGAGTCTCTGCCCAGAAGAGACTGATTATGATAAAGAGAAGAAAGGAGAGAGAGGAGACACATATTTCATTAAAGAATGGGAGGAGGGAGGTTGTATTTTTTCCCTCTTTTTTTTTTTTTTACCTGTGTTGTTAGACAAGCTAATTAGGTTAGCTGCTAATTAGCTTGTTTTGATTCACTAAGTCACCTTGACCCAAGCTATGACCTATCAGATACTAACTGAATAGACACACACTGTCAGGCAGACAAACAAACACAAAGACATCCAACCACATACAGACACAGAGGCACACACCACTGGGACTGCTGTATAAGTAGCTAGCAGACAGTTATATTGGATTTGTTTGGGGGTCAGGTCCAATAAAATTAATCAAGTTCTCTTCCACAAGTACAAAAACTCTCTCACTGTCTATGGGCCTCTCTCTCTGTTTGTGCCTGTCTCTCTGAAGCGGTTGTGTCCTCTACCTGTCTCTCGCTCTCACATAAACACAAGTAGAGAGGCTTTCCAGGTGTTGCATTACTGTAATAATAACTTTATAATGCCTAAAGTGTAATCAGATTATGTCTTATTGTAGGAGAAATCAGATTACACATTATTTTAATTGGACGCCACACAGATTGAATTACTCAGAGAAAGACAGTTAGCAGACCACAGCTCAATCTTTTTATGTTTTAAACAGAGCCTACCACAGGGAGACGATAAATGAGGAGATGGGAGGAAAACAACGGTGTTTAAGCAGGATTTAAGCCATTTTTTATGATTATTAACAAAGCGGGTGTACAAAAATGGCAATAAAACACATAACCTTTGTATTCAAAGATCCACATCTAGACGCTCCATCTTAATCCAAAACCACTCATTGCATTTATTAACCCTTTTTTCTCTTCCTTCATTAAAACTATGCAGTAGTGGGACGTAGAGCAACAGTTCAGTCTGGCAGAGGTATGATCAGGACTTCTCACCCTGGCTTCCCATCTCCTTTTAAAGCTCTCTCCTTTGATTTGTCTCTGTCCTTCTGTTTTCTGTCTTTTTTATCTCTTGTCATGTGTAATGTTGGTGCCAGGAGTAGTGATTTGGTTTGCGGCTGCAAGTACAGGTAGGTAGTATCAGCATTGTCATTACCTGCAGCTTGCATGTTCAGAGCCCGGTCTTGTTGGAGGTGGTGATGCTGTTGGAGCTATGATGGCCATGTGATAGAGAGGTAAGACAAACGGTTTCGATTCCAGGGGGCCTTGTCCAAAAAGTGTTCAGATTGGGGTAGTGACTTGATGTGTTTATTCTGATAGACCAGAGCAGCCCATCCAAGTGCTTTGCTCAAATGATGCCAGCCCCGCCCCTTTCTGGGGGAAAATATTCCCTAAAAATAAACAGCAGTAAATGAAAAAGTTTGGGTCATTAGAGATTTAAAAGCTTTAAATATGAGCAAAAATCAAATGGCCAGTGAGATACATATAATCTAAGCCATTTATGAAAAAATAATTGCATCGCAACAATATGAAATGAACAAAACTATAGATGTACATGAGGGTGTGACCTGGATCTCGTAAAACAGATGGATTTCCTGTCACAGAGAGAGAGGCGTGAGGAGGTTTGTGAGACAGACATGAGCTGAGGAAACACAGGTATGATCAGAGATTAATGAGCTTAACCATGACAAAACTTTACTGAACCTAACTGGACCGCTTTGTGGAAATGGACCATACAAGAGCAGAGTGTGACACCTCTTTTCCAGGCTTTAGACTGAGTCTTTAATTCCTGCCTGCTCCCATTTCTCCATGAGCTTTTTAAAACATTTTTTTCTAATTTTTTTCCTTAATATTTTTAGCACAAAAAAGAAGTTTAAGAATTAAGAATGTATATTTATTTTTTCATTTTGAATGCATGGCATAATCATAAACAGTTCAAAACTTGGCCTTTTTGGTAGTGTTTCTCTATGTAGAAATCCTCACTTGTTTCCAAAGGGGTGTATACTTGTTTCCAAAAGTTGGTATAGGGTCTGGAGTCGTCCCATAGGTTGTTTGCAGTCATGTAATTCTATCAGATTGGGTCAGAAAGTGAAGAGTTAAGAATCAATGGGAAAGGAGTAAAGTTAGTTCATTAAAGCTCTAAATGGACTTCCATGCTTCCATAATCATTAGAAATTTCCATATGTTATGTATAACAATAGTAGTGTTTTTTCTACCCATCAGCCATTTTCCCTGGCTTGAAGGCACAAATCTAGCCAGGTGAAGGCAGACAAGAGTCTTATATTGAGCTGAGTGGCTAACAGGCCCCCTTTAACAGCTTTTCTCCCTTGTTTTTTTCATAAACATGCTTTTAATTGAAATGGTGTGATACTTTTAACCAAATAAACCTAGTGGTGTAAGTGACTGAGTACTGATGTGTTGTTCATGAATGAGCCTGTTCAAGGAAACAGCGCTTTAATTTGAACCATAGGAGCTGGCTCCTGATTAAATAAAGGCTTCCCTTCTTCTGTTTGAGATGGTATTCAATACATTTAAAATGCTAAACTGGTACTAAAATTAGAGCTGTGATTCACCAGCTAATGGCTCCCTAAACACAGAGATAGATTACCCATCACAACAAGTGAGGCTGGATGGATATTTGCAGTGGAAATACAAGCAAGAACATAGTTTAGTGTGACAAACTGCACTGACCCAAAACCAGACTGCTTAGTGAAAAGGGACCACACATGAGCATTGTCTCCAACAGCTTTTTTAGCTATATTGCCTAAATGTGTCACTACTTTCTGGATGCAAGACTAGCTTTTTTCTCTTTTTTGTCCTTCTTTCGTTTTGCTGTTTGAACTGTTGGCTCAGCAGCAGCATAGGACTTTGGCATTTTTATAGCACTCCTCTGTGTGGAAATCACTTCCTCCCTCCCATCTGAAGTACTTTGCAGGGACATCATCTGCAAACAAACCTATACATACACCTTTATGATAGCAGTTTAAGAGAATTCTCATTAAATCTGGTTATGTATCTTAATATTTTCATTTTGTATTTTTATTAAGAATTGCAGCTTTCAGATTATGCCATAGCCTGCAGTTAAAAGGTCTTCAGGAAGTGGCAGCCCCTGGTGTTACAAAAAAAAAACAAAACCAATGTTAAACTGAGAAAATTATAGTTCATTAAGTATCCAAAAAAAAGTTTAATAAAGTCTGGTTCAAAAAAATAATTTGGTATGACTAGTTTGTGTCTTTTTTGGTACACATTGCAAAAGGTTACATTTTTCATAATGGTGTTTATTATAGAGATTAAATGCATTATCAGGGGTTTGGCTGATCTGACAGACAGGTGGGCATATATTGTAGCAGTTTACCAGGGGAATTAGCAAACCAATAATGTGTCTGCCATTGTTTGGCATCAAAATTACACCTAAGAAATGGATTACATCGCTCTGATTACATTCATGTTTTATAGTCTTTGGGGAAGACTGCAGTTGAGCACCATCAATATAAATTCTTAAACATCAGAGGGAGTAACTGGAAATCTAAAAGGCCAGTTTTATAAAACCCAGTGTTCCTGTTTCAGTAACAGGCAGACTGAATTAACAAACCTGAACATAATTTTACAACAAATGTGTTTGCCATCACTTCCGTTTAGCTTCTTAATGAGCTTTGATTGCTTAAATAAATTGGACCATAACTCTGAAGCGCCTCATCATACATCTCACCTTACAGAAGAAATGGTACTTAGAGTCTGAGTGGACATCTGGGCTTCTGCACAGTGCATGCTCTCTTGTCTCAGCATCATTTACAAAGCCCTATTGTGCGGTTGCTGCGTCTGGCAGGAATACCGGCCGTTGTATAGGAGTCCTGTGCCCTCTCCTATTTATCATTCCCTGACACCTCATTGTGCTTTTCTGTGAGAATCATTATGACAGATTAGATCATTTGCAAATGCAAGCGCCACATCAGGTGACTGCAATGCTAAGAAATGAATTATGGGATACAAAGAGGTCCTGGAATAATTAAAGCTGCAATACAGCACACACCTCTTCTGCATTCAGCCACTTTACACACAGTCAGATGTTTGTTTCAAGACAAGCTTTGAATATGCACACACTCGCCATTGATGCAGACATGTTTTTATGATGCACTTTATTCATTTTCCATTTTTCCATTTTCATAAATACAAGCACACCAACTTAGTGAGGCAACATGCTGTCAGACATGAGGAGCAACCAAACAAACTGTGCCATGAACATTCTCACTTAAATATATACTCTAGTATTATACTGTACATGCACACAAGTAGCTCCAGTTAAACCAAGCTACAGGTGATTGCCCATCTGATGTGGTCAACACTCTGTCTTAAGTAAGGCCAGAACCTTAAAATAAATGAAGATTAAACTACATGAGACAAGCTCACAGGCAGCCATTCTTTGCTCTTCTTTTGATAGAGAAATGTTTTTCAGGTCTGATAAAAGTGCTTCTATAGCTGCATCCACACTAATCTTTTCACTAGCAGCCATTGTTTTCAGGTGTGAAGCCACTTACACCTCTTTCTTCTCAGATGACACTGATTGATCGGGTCATTCACTCACCGGGAACAAGCGTTTCAACTTGGAGCTTTGCCAGATGGATCCACCTGATGGCAGACCTGGAGTTTGGGCAGTTTATCTGCTTTGCAAGGTTAGTACATCACTTTACAATAATTTCAGTTTCTGCAGAGTCCTTGTGGCTCCTTAGAAAATCTTGAGTCCAAAATTGGACATATTAAATATTAGGAGGCACATTCGCTAAGACTTTTCTGTATCCAAGCTTCATTTTAAGCCAACCTTATACGATTCTGAACATTCTTTTTTGCGTATGCTCAGCCACATAACAATTAAAAGCATTTACAGCAGTGCTGCCTGTACATGATGTACCAGTCTGTATGTGTCAGCCTAGCCTCAGTGTGAGCGGGGCTCAGGGAGGAGCCTTTAGTATCAGAGGGATATTAGCAAACTAATTAAAGAAAAGAAGAACTAATATCAGCCACAAAGAGAGGATCAGATCAAATGTAAAATGCTTGAGCATGCACATCTGAATCTGATCGCATCTTTAAGGGTCCATGTGAACAGAAGTTTAGATATCTGATTAGAATAAATTTAATTGGATTGTGAAAAATTGCTCATGTAACCGCAGCAACTGATTTAGAGAAAGACGGACAGGAAGAGTTGGCATGCTATAATCAGAGTTACTAAGGCTGAAAAACTCTTTCTGCTCAACATTAAAGGTCATATATATTACCCCTTTAAGATAAGTTTATATTGTTCTCAGAGGTCCCCAAACATGCTTGGGAAGTTTGTTGCTGAAAAAACACTCCAGTATTGGATTTTTGCATGTCTAAAAACCCCTCTGTTTCTGCCCTGCTCAGACCGAGCTGTTTCTGTGTCTATGGCTGAAATGCTATTGGGCTGTCTGACCATGCCCCTCTCAGGAAATGGATGTGGCTTAATGGATGTGGATCTCCTGATCCTCCTCTCAGCTGGCAGCTGACTGGAGGTTCAGGAGAGGAGGGTGGAACTTTCTTCCAAGCAGGGTGGGCGAACTGAACCTTGGGGCGGTGCTAACTCCACACGTGACATAATGAGGGGAAAATCTGAGAACGGTTTGTTTCAGCACACATTTTCTGAAAGGTGGAGGAAGGTGTGTGTGTGTGTGTGTGTGTGTGTGTGTGTGTTTACTGATTCTTAGGAGGATTGTGGACAGGCTAGGGGCATATATTCTTGTTAGAAAAGACTGAAAAAAGTGTATTTTGCATAGTATGTGACCTTTAACAAGATAATCCCCTTATTTAAGTGAAATCTGTAGATTATACGAGTTTATATTCGGCTTTAGCTTTAGATAGTCTTTATTTTTAAGGTGTTAACACAATTAAGATATCTCTCAATGATTCATATTTTATATGGAATCCCTCAGTTTTATAATGTTTAAAATCACACATTAAAACCAACTACAACACAAGCTTTATAAAAGAAACTGAAACAGTCTTTTTTATGAACAGTCATTTTGTATTTCAAAATTAATTTCTCCAAAAAATTGTTGTATAAATATTCTCCAGAATTCAGAATGTTATGATGAATTTTCCATACGGCGTATTAGTAGAGAAGAGGCATTAAATGTGCCAGAAATTGTCAAATTTGGGCATTTTTGGCCCCCAAAAAATTCTTTTCTCTATGCCATCTGACACAGTATTTTGAATTAGCACAAGGCACGCTACAAAGAGGATCAGCGCTCAGTGAAGAGATCCCTAATTCAATGCTGAGTGCCTCCACAAGTCAACACTGCAGACAGCTAGGCGGCAAGAAATCAACACTTCACCAGGGCTGTGAAGTGGAAAGCCTCCTTCATCAGTGTTTCATCCAGTTAGTCCCACAACATCTCCAGAGGGCTGGGCAGTGATCTACAGCATCTAAGAGCCACCTCCCTCTATGATAGCTCTCACAACCCACCATGCCAACATGGAGACATCTCTTTCTTACCAACCCTGACAGGGTGAGGTGCCCTGACTGGGGTTAACACTAACCCCTGCCAAACTAGGCTGACGCTCTACATCCCCCTTCTATCTACTCTACCATGACTCCAGCTACAACAAGACTACTATTTATACCACCAACATGACTCTGCAAAATGTACACAAGAGATATGGAAGAGAAAGAGAGCTTGGCAAGAAGGTAGGGGAAGGAAGAGCTAGGGTGAGGTGCCCTGACTGGTGCTATCACTGACCCCAATCAGACTACACCAGTGCTCTACATCCCACTTCTACCTACCCTAGCACGACCAGTAATTACACTTTCGGCAGACAGAAAAGAAGAGATTATGTGAAACAAACGAGTAGAGGAGTTAAGGGGTTGTTTCAACCTTTTTTTTGGCCCCATTTGGCATTAATCCTCCTCATCCAAATCCACTAATTGGCCTGAACTGCATCATGTGTCATCTCCATAACTGTCTTTTGCAAAGTCCCCAAACTCCCAGCTCTCTCAGTTATGAAACAGCTGACCTTGCTATAAACCCCCTACATCCCACGTCTACTAGACGAGTCCTAACTTTTCAGCTTCTGCTCCTAGATCTGCATATCTCAGCTTTATCCTTTCGTAAGCTTCCTCCACAGAATCATTCCACGGAACCGTGAGTTCTATAGAATAAACTGGCAGACCATAGCACTATGTTAGGCCTCAAACTAGTGCAAACTATCTCCTGTTGCACAAAAAGTTTCCCTCCCAAATCAGCCTCCTTGAATTAGACATTCAGCCCTGGTCTGGTGTTCTGAAAAATCTCATGTCTTTCATTTCTGACCATTTGTCACGCAAAACAGTCTTTTATGTGTGGTGAAGTGGTATAAGTGAGACAGGTTGACCCCCTTCAGCTGTTAAAGTGGTGTTTTTTCCCCAAACAGACATATACCTATACATCTTATCATAAAATTTGTGATGATCAGGGTTTTTCTCACTACTTAAAGTGACTTCAACAAGTCTGTTATATTTGTGTAGCTGTTTTTTATTTGTGTGACATTAATCATGCATACACAAAGTTTCTGTTTCAGAGGCGAGTAAGGGAAGCTAGACCTGAAACTTGCCACTGTATCTTATTTCTCCCCTCAACTAAGTTGTGCTTCATTATCCGAGTGTCACGTTAAACCAAGTCCCCTTGGGAGCGGAGAAAGCCCTGTGTGGGAAAGGTTCAGACTCTGCACAGTAGGGCTACATTTATTGACATCCCACCCCTCACCTCTATCATCATGTTTCATTTAATAATGGCAGGGATCTCTCAGTACAGTCCCAGACTGTAGAGATTTTTTGGTGAATTTTAAGTAGAGAAAACAGCTATAGAAAATGCGGTATCAGTGGTGTTAGTGTAAGCTTGGTCTCCTTACTGTTCCTTTATTCTGCTATTCCCATGAAGAATCTGTCAATACATCACCAGTTATCACATATTACCCCTTGAAATCACATTATTAATTTCACACTCTCAAATCACTAAGATTAGAAGTGACTACTTTTACAAGATTTTATTTTTAGGGCAGCTTTTCACCTTTTTTGACAGACCTTCATTGATGTAAACAAACTTGCCTAACAATTATTACAAGTGTTTTCATGCATGAACATGCTGTGTATCATATAACAACTGAAGAGGATCATTTAGGAACAGCATACATATATTCAGCATTACAGTGAGTCCTTGGGAATCTTTTTAAAAACAAACACCAACATCAATTTTCAGCCTAGAAATCAGAGGATTTTGGAGCGCTCAGGTGAAATACGAGATTGGATGATACAAACATATGGTCGGATGCCTCTGTTCCTGTATCACTGCCTAATGAAAAACACACACACTCACACAAACATAGAAAACACGTCTGTGTGAAGCCAGAAGCTTGTAAACTGTGATTCAACTTTCAGCCTGGATGAACAAGAGAGGCCTTTCCATCTGATTTCACTCTTTCATTCTGTCACTCTTTCAGCCTCCCGCTCCTTTTCCCCTCCACTCTTAATTTGTTTTGCTACTCTATCTCCCTCTTTTTCTCTCTCTGCACCGTCTCTCTTTGTCTCTCAGACACTTCCTCCACCAACCAGAGTCCGTACTTTTCTCCCTCACTTGCTTTCAATTAGTCCCCTTGTCCATTTCTTATCACCTGCCCTTAATTCCTTCATCCTTTCAGTTCTAGCTGCCTTTTTAATTTTCCCCCTTTTGATTTTCCCTGTTTGCTGGAACAACTCCTCTCTCTCATCTATCTGCCTTAGCCTCATTATCCCTCTCTCTCTCCTTCTTTCTCATCTGTCAGTCTATCTCCCTCTCTTCCTCCCTCACTCCTTCACTCCTCTCCCTCTTTGTCTCCGTGGTCCACCCTGTGGTCTTGATTCACTCTTAGCACATCTTTGTTCTGTCATCCAACCATCCTTTTCTTCATTCGTCCTTTTGTTAATTCTCCGCTGAGTAAGTTTGGTTTTCTGAAACAAAGCAAACCCCAAGTGGACTTTTAAAAATGGGAAAACTTTTCTTTTTCTTAAATCGAATAGTGCTGCTGGGGAGCACAGTGGCTCAGCAGCTCTCTGACTCCTCACAGTAAGAGGCTTGTCTACGCCTTTTCTGTTTGGAGCCTCTCTTCTATTACTTTCATACAGGTGATTTTCTTCAAGTCACAATGAGAAAAAAATCATCTATTTGCTTTGTTCTCACTTCACAAGTGCAGATTTGACTATGTTGCTCTTATTAAACCTGGACAGTTCAAGTAGGTAAAAAACAAACAATGGCATGGTCAGAATCATCAATATTTTAATAGCATCACACTTTTGCCACTATATCAACAAAAGTCACTGCCTGTTGGTTCCCTTTTGCAGCTATACCAGGCTTTCCACAGGATTTTTTAGTTATTCTGTGGGAGGTTGTGCCCATTCATTTTGTTGAGCATTTATGAGGCCAGGCACTGATGGACAAGAAGGTTTGGCTTGCAATCTCTGTTTCAGTTCAGCCCAAAGGTGCTTGATGGGGTTGAGGTCAGGGCTCTCTGCAGGCCAGTCAAGTTCTTCCACACCAACCTCATGAAGCCATGTCTTTAAAGTCATTGCTTTGTGCACTGGGGCACAGTCATGTTGAAATAGAAAAGGGCCTTCCCTAAACTGTTGCCAAAAAGTTGGAAGCCCCCCTCCCCCCAGGGGCAGTGGCTCATTTTTGGTTTACATAAGAGCATACTTTTTATGTACCTCCGCTTGAGTAGGGATGCTTGTTCCCCTCTGACAAGGTGGTCAGTCAAAACAGAATGAAAACAACATTAGATGTCTTTGTCGCATAACTCAAAGCTACACTATGTTGCCAAAAGTATTTGCTCACCTGCCTTGAATGGCATATGAACTTAAGTGACATCCCATTCTTAATTCATGGGGTTTAATATGACGCCGGCCCACCTTTTACAGCTATAACAGCTTCAACTCTTCTGGGAAGGCTTGCCATAAGGTTTAGGAGTGTGTTTATGGGAATTTTTGACCATTCCTCCTGAAGCGCATTTGTGAGGTCACACACTGATGTTGAACGAGAAGGCCTGGCTCTCAGTCTCTGCTCTAATTCATCCCAAAGGTGTTCTATCAGGTTGAGGTCAGGACTCTGTGCAGGCCAGTCAAGTTCATCCACACCAAACTCTCTCATCCATGTCTTCATGGACCTTGCTTTGTGCACTGGTGCACAGTCATGTTGGAAAAGGAAGGGGCCATCCCCAAACTGTTCCCACAAAGTTGGGAGCATGGAATTGTCCAAAATCTCTTGGTATGCTGAAGCATTCAGGGTTCCTTTCACTAAGGGGTCAAGCCCAGCTCCTGACAAACAAGCCCACACCATAATCCCCCCTCCACCAAACTTTACACTTGGCACAATGCAGTCAGACAAGTACCGTTCACCTGGCAACCGCCAAACCCAGACTCGTCCATCAGATTGGCAGATGGAAAAGCACCATTCGTCACTCCAGAGAACGCGTCTCCGCTGCTCCAGAGTCCAGTGGCGGTGTGCTTTACACCACTGCATCTGGTGCTTTGCATTGCACTTGGTGATGTATGGCTTGGATGCAGCTGCTCAGCCATGGAAACCCATTCCATGAAGCTCTCTACACACTGTTCTTGAGCTAATCTGAAGGCCACATGAAGTTTGGAGGTCTGTAGCCATTGACTCTGCAGAAAGTTGGCCACCTCTGCACACTATGCACTTCAGCATCCGCTGACCCCGCTCTGTCATTTTACATGGCCTACCACTTCGTGGCTGAGTTGCTGTCATTCCCAATCACTTCCACTTTGTTATAATACCACTGACAGTTGACTGTGGAATATTTAGGAGCGAAGAAATTTCATGACTGGACTTGTTGCACAGGTGGCATCCTATCACAGTACCACGCGGGAATTCACTGAGCTCCTGAGAGCGACCCATTCTTTCACAAATTTTTGAAGAAACAATCAGCATGCCTAGGAGCTTGATTTTATACACCTGTGGCCATGGAAGTGATTGGATCACCTGATTTCAATTATTTGGATGGGTGAGTGAATACTTTTGGCAATATAGTGTATGTACTGTAAAGGTCTGGCAAAAGAAATGTGGTTGCTGTAAATATTAAGGTGGACAAAGGAATGGACAGTTATGTCATAACTGACCCATTGTGAGGGGCCAGTTCAGGCCAAAAATACCACAGCCAAAATTTTTTTCCCAGTCCAACCCTGGTATGCTGGAGCATTAATATTGGTCTTTACTGGAGCCAAACACTAAAAAAAACCATACCATTATCCCTCCTCCACCAAACTTCACAGTTGTCACAATGCAGTCAGGCAGGTAACGCTCACATGGCATCTGACAAGGCCAGACTCCCCCATCTGACTGCAAGGCAGAGAGGCGTGGTTCGTCACTCCACAGAACACGTTTCCACTGCTCGACAGTCCAGTATTGGTGTGCTTTACCCCATTGGTTTCCATTGCAGGTGGAGCATGTGGAAATTGAAGGTAAGAGGAGAAACTGCCCTTTTTGGGAAAAGTAGAACCCAGACCCCCAGGCTGGATACAGGCCTTCACTTTAGAAGTTGGTGCAGTGAAATTTAAATGATTCAAAACAAGGAGGAGAAAAAGAGTGCACTATCGACAACAACAGCAGGTGTAATGTTAACAAAACAGTTTGTGAAACATCACAAGTCCTTTAATATCATCCATTAAAATTCTTCAACAACACAAAAACTTTATTCAGTGTTTCCTGGAAACAAAAACTTGATAGAAAGAAAGGGAAAGACAAACAGATGCAGTGGGGGGATTGAACAAGAAAACAAAGCAGAACAAAGGAGCTGGAACCATCTGGCATGTTGGTCTTCATTACAGCTGTTACTCACATACACACTCACCTTCAGCACACTCTCTGCAGGACACCAACATTATTTTAATGTGATTCTGTCCTGAGGTGAGCAGAAAGTGGAATATGTCACTTTGGGATTTAATAGAATTGCAAATGATGGTGAAAGCAGACAGAGAGTACAGGCCACGCTCAGAGATCGTTCATGGCTTGATCAACGAGTTCACCGACTGTACAATCAGCACCGAGACATTCCTAGTTTTTTAGGGAGTTGGGGCTTTGTTCTTGTCCTCATTGGGTTATTTATACTTGACGATTTTGTAAAACATCAGATAAACACACCTGTGGCAAAAGCATGAGTTACATCACTATTTTGCCATCCTATTTCAGTAAATTCAGCAGCAAACTGATGTGGTTCAAAGGCTGTACTGTTATTACAGAGAAGCTCCACATCCACATTGTTCAGAGGAAAAATATTCATGGAATATATTTTGTTTTACAAAAAAAACTATAATTCAATATTTGCATCATAATGTAGGGCTGTCCATGACATTATGAAACAGTGTCATATCTCCTCATTGATATATAGATTTCAATTGTAAAACAGCAGAGAGAACACCAGATTCATGCCATGTTTTTTATGTAAAGTAAAACAATCCACTACCTCATTTTGGCACCCAGCAGCTGTCCAGCTGAAGGTCATTTAAATAATAAATTAAATTTAAGTCAACTCCTCAAACACACACTCAAAATAGCAAAAATGAGCAGAATTTATAAACTAAACACAGGATCACATTGTCTGCAAGTCAATGATAATTTGATGTGTATGGTTTAGGCTGTTGCAGCACACAGGGCCGTCCATTATTAAGTACAGGCCAGCAAAGGCACGGCCTACTGTAAATTCATATAGTGATAATCTAAACTGCATTTAAACCTTATTCCCAATTGCTTATTAAAGCAAAAACAAAAGTAAATGGGCAGGCGTAACCCCACTTAAGTATGAATATGGAGGTAAATCAGACAGGAGTCCATTCATTCCTACTGGAATCTGTGATATCTAACGGTCTCATCCCCTCTTTTAAAATTCTGCCCATAATGTGCTGCAAATACAGTATGTTAAGACATTTTAGCCCTTGCAATTCATTTTCACAGTCGCTGAAAAGTCTCATACTAAAGCATGTTCAAAATGCTTTGCATTAATGTAAGAGTGCTTACAGAAGATGGTTGTAAATATATTAGTTATAACTTAAACAGTCATAGCATAAATGCATATTCAAAACACCTTTCATTAAAAGAAAAGCAAACACAACTGAAATAGTTCAACAGACATTTTTCTTAGACACTCTATATAAATGATGTGTCCATCAAGGAGGATTCTTATGGACGGAATGCAAGAATGAGCTGAGCAAAGGAGGCATCATCTAAAGTTAACTTTAACTATCATTAACATCCTTTTATGCCTTTCACACATAACTACAGTACAATCCCCTCCTAAAGTATTGGAACGGTGGGCCCAATTCCTTTATTTTTGCTGTAGACTGAAAACATTTGGGTTTGACACAAAAAGATGAATATGAGATCAACATTTCAGCTTTAATTTCCAGGTATTTACATCTGGATCCAATAAACAACTTAGAAGATGGCTTTATTTGTAACGTAATTAGGTGAGCAAAAGTATTGAAACTGATAGACTTAAAATAGATTAAAGTGAATAAGACTTAATATTTACTTGTTAATCCGTTTCTTGCTGTATCAAATCTGTGATCCACTGACATCACCAAACATTTACATTCTTCTTCTGTGATGCTTTTCCAGGTTTTCACCGCAGCCTCTTTCAGTTGTTGTTTGTTTTGGGGGTTACTCCCTTCAGTCTCCTCTTTAGCAGGTTAAATGCAGGCTCTAGAGGGTTCAAGTCTGGAGATTGACTTAGCCAACCTTAAACCTTCCACTTCTTGCCCCTGATGAACTCATTTTTTGTTTTGTCAGTGTGTTTTGGGTCATTATCTTGCTGCATGACGAAGGATCTCCCAATCAGTTTGGTTGCATCTTTCCTTAAATTGGTAGACAAAATGTTTCTGTAGACTTCTGAGTTCATTTCTGCTGCCATCATGTGTTACACCATCAATGAAGATTAATGAGCCCGTCCCAGAAGGAGTCATGCAAGCCCAAGCCATGACATTACCTCAACTGTGTTTCACAGATGAGCTTGTATGTTTGGTATCACGAGAAGATCCTTTCTTTCTACAAACTTTAGCCTTTCTATCCCTTTGGTAAAGGTTCACCTTTGTCTCATCAGTCCATAAAACATGTCCCAGAATTTTTGAGGCCCGTCTCTGTACCTTTTGGCAAATTCCAGCTAGGCCTTCATGTTCTTCTTGCTAATTAGTGGTTTGCATCTTCAGGTGTAGCCTCTGTACTTTTGTTCATGAAGTCGTCTGTGACCAGTAGATGATAGTAGGTGATACCTTCACTCCTGTCCTCTGGAGGTTGTTGCTGATGTCACTAACAGTTGTTTTAGTGTCTTTCCTTACAGCTCTAACAATGTTTCTGTAGTCAACTGCTGCTCTTTTCCTTGGTCTACCTGTTTGACATCTGTTACTGAGTACACCAGTGGTTTCTTTCTTCTTTAGGAAATTCCAAATAATTATACGGGTTATGGCCAATGTTTGTGAAACGGCTCTGATAGATTTTCCATCTTCTCTCAGCTTCACAGTTGCTTGTTTTTCCCCATAGCTCTATGGTTTTCATGTTGGCTACATCTCTAACTATAAATGCAGTCTGCACAGGCAAAACCCAAATCTGAAACTGAGTGTAGACATTCAGCACTATTTCATCTTCTGATGTCAAACCAAAATGTTTTTACTCTACAGCAAAAATAAAGGAATTGGGCCCACCGTTCCAATACTTTTGGAGGGGAACGTATGTTTTTCCTTGCCATTTGTTCTTAACTGGTGGGTCGAGGCTCAAAATTGGGTTGTAAAGATATTTCCAGTGGATCGTGAATGTGTGCCAGGAAAAAAAAGTTTATGATTCCGTAAGTGGAGAAACAGAATTTTTTTTTTTTTTTTTTTTTTTTTTTTTTTTTTTTTTTTTTTAGGTTTCCCTGTTATGGCAAGTAAATTTCATTAGAAAGTCATTCCTGTTGTTGGTGATTTAAGATGTTGTCTGACAGTTAACAATGGAAAAAATACTCTAAAGTTGAGGATTCGGCGCGCCGGTAGTCGAGTGGTTAAGGCATATGCCATATACGCAGGCGACCCGGGTTCGAATCTGGCCGGTGGCACTATTTCCTGCATGTTTCTCCCCGCTCTCTTCCCTGTTTCCGACTCTATCCACTGTCCTATCCAATAAAGGCCAAAAATAAATCTTTAAAGTTGAGGATTCTGCTTGTGGTTCTGCTCTCACTGTGGGACAGTCTGGAGTCGTACGACCAAAACATCAAATGTGTAAGAAATCCATCTGACCACTCAGGAGCAGCTGGAAAGGCCCTAGCCAGGCTGTATCCCCATGTACACAGCCCAACATACGACATGAGATTCTACTGAAAGTTGGTGTGACTTCCAGGTGAGTGGTGCAACTCAAAATTCATGGCTGAATCAAATGAAATCCTCACAGTCGCTCACTATAGAATAAACCTTTTGTTCATATGTATACAGTAGATCGTCCCTGCCTAGGGCTCCACTAACTTGGACTTTTGCATTTTACATGTCTTCTACCGTACCACAGAAAGGACCACATAATAGCTGTGTGTTATGTGTTAAATGTTGTGTTAAATTTTCACTGATTGCCATGAATACCCCCAGAAGTGAGAAATGCAATCCAGAATCTGACTGTTACACTGTCCTCACAGCAAGCAAGCGTTACCTCAAAATTCCACCAGATGTGTGTTCAGTCTGTCGGTAACAGAGGTAACACGGTAACAGAGCCTATACATTTAGTTTTAGTCAATGAGAGCGCTCCTGCTGGTTCTGCTGTGTTGCGTCTCTACTCTGTCATGGCTCCAACAGACCAGAACCCTCTGCAGCAGATACGCAAGATTTCTGTTTTTACCAGGTGCCAGACCATCATGCATCAATACAGCATGGAGAAGTTCAAGCTAAGCAGAAAGTTTCACTAAAACCAATAGAATGGGGTGTAGCTCAGGCCGGAGTCAGAGGGACACGAAGAATAGATAAAATATGTTTATTTCAATTGTACTTCTCTGACAAATTATTGTAAACTGATTAAGAGCAATTATAATTTATATAAATAGGTTACTGACCCATGATAGTAGCACAAAAATCCAATTGAAAGGACAAAAGCAGGCCAGTCCAAGCAACTTCAGCCTTCTTCAACTCCTGCAGTTAAGAACATAGCTTCACATGTTTGTCATGTTTTTATAGTGCTTCAGTAGTTTCTTCTTGCATGGCCAGGTGTGATTCTGTAAGTGAACCCCTCGGTCTCTCAGTCTGATTGTGCTGTTCTGTGCTGTGCACAGAAGACGCAGTCAATGGGTGTGGTCAAACTGCAGCGCAGCCTTGACAGACTGGAGGTGAACCAAATGTAAACCCCGGGTAGATACTTGATTTCCACACTGTTAAAAAATATATTCTCTCCCCTATGAATTTCAGTTCACCCTTGTAAAAAAAAAAAAATTGGGACCTACTTTGACAGCAGATAAATGGACATGTGGCACTTTGTACTGACAAGCATATCACTGCTTTGAGCTTCATAGTCTTCCCTCTGTGTTGACAAAAGAACACAACACATTTCAAACACAGATGTGGATATTATTAATGCACAGCTTCCTCCACTTTTAAAAACAAGCTAACAAGCTCTGCAGAGCAAGAAAAGTAAAAATAATCAGGAAATATTCTTGTCTGACACTCCTTTTGCCTTCTCATCTCCCTCTTTCCTTGTTCCTTGCCCATCTTAATGAGAGCTACAGAGAAGAAATAGAAATGGGGCAACAGAAGAAAAACATCACAACGCGTCACACTGCTGCTTGCTGCATTGCTCCTGTGCCCCATTGCTCCATTCAAAGCTGATTTTGTTGCTGATGCTAGCTCAGTCCAGTCAGGACAAAGTGTTAGATGTCACTTATAGTCCCAAAGGTACACACTGCACCCTTAAGACCTGACATATAAGAAGTACTAACATAGAAAAAAAGGAGGATGAGTGCTACATGGGGTAAAAAATGTCTCAAACTGTAACCAGGATAAGGTGCCCCTCAAGATAAAAGGACAAGGATAAAGTATATAAGTATTAATGATGAGTTCAAGTGACCAAAACTATCAGTGCCATCTGCAAGGGCGACAATGTTCAATCATTTAGTCATCTCATTGCACACATCCCTAATCAGTACCAGTCAGTCCTCAGATTCCAGTTGTATTAAAATTCACTGTGGGCTCTGCTGGGACTGATGACACAGCCAGAGCTGTTTTTATTTCCAAGAAGAGTGAAAGTGAGCTCTGACCTTTTGGATTAAAAGATCATCACATAATCATTTCATCACATTAGACAGCTGAGTAATGTTTTGATAATTAAGCCTGAGTCTTTGAGTTACAGCCAAAAGAATGGTTTTCAGTAGTCCAGTGGTCATGCACTTTAACCTTTGACAACCAAAATATAACACATTCATCCTTGAGTGCAAAGGACTGTTTGTCCCCAACTCAGCATTCCTGAAGGTCTTCCTGATCCATCATACTTATGTTGAAAATGGATATGTAAAAATTATTTTTTTTTGTCAGAAATTTGTTACAACTTACATAACTGATACTCACACATAGTACTGTACAACCCTGTTTCTAAAAAAGTTGGGATGTTGTGTAAAATGTAACCCGACACACCACATAGAGTTCTTCATATCCATTCTACAGGATATATTTCACATTCAGGGAGACCTCCCATACAAAGTGTTTGGGAGGGGCATGGCTATTCCAAAAATTCTCGGAAAGTGATTGGACGAACACTCTGCCTATCACATTCATTTTGGGCCAATCAGAGCAACTGGACAAAATTAGGTAGTAAACAATGGTGGTAACCTTAGCTTGACAGACAGGACTGCTGTAGTTTATTTATTTATTTGACTTTATTTAACCATGAAAAAAAACCTCAATGAGATTAAAAATCTCATTTACATGAGTGTCCTGGCCAAGATAGGCAGTAGCCCATTTAACAAAGACACAGACACATAAAACAAAAGCAGTTACAGTCAGGGAGATACTGAATCTGAGTCACAGATCAGAAAGTCATCCATCAAAGCATCTACAACCTGATACATCATCCTCCAAAGCCTTCTATCTAGCCTTAAAAAGATTAAAGAAGACCAGCTCCTCAAGACATTAGGTCTCCTGAAGAAGATTCCAGGCTGCAGGAGCAGCATCCCTGAAACTCTGTTGACACATTTCAAGACGAATTTTGGTAACAGAGATCAAAAGTAAATTTTGTGACTGAGTTAATAAATGTTGGAAAAAAAAGAACAAAACAAAAATACATTTTAGATTGTTGGTGGATAAAACTCACATCGAGGTCAGGTGAGAGAAGTGCTAAAACATCTTTCCTGCCAAGAGAAGCTTTCAATGTAACTCTATGCTCTTGTTTTAAGAAATAAACTCAGTCCAGCTCTGTTACAACAGCTTTTTTGCTATGGCTACATTCCAACTAATCGCTGCAGCAGCTATTGTATCTACTTTCTAACAGTACAGCTAAACCCAACCATAACTATTGCCAACTTTTGCAAAAAGCAGGTCAGGAGACGTGACGACAACAACATCGACCTGCTTGATATTGATGAAGACATCATCTCCACTTAAACCAGTCCGCCCATCCTCTGACCTCTGACATCAACAAGGCATTTTCATCCACACAACTGCCCTCCCTGGATACTTTCCCCTCTTAGAGCCATTTTCTCTAAACCCTAGAGATGGCTGTGCATAAAAATCTCAGTAGATCAGCATTCTGATGCTCGGTTTGAACTCCAGCTACATGCCTAAATGCTTTGAGTTGAATGTCAGTGCACATGCACACATGCCAATGCATGTGATTATTTGTGTTTGCATGCAATTGAACAGGTGTACCTTATAAAGTGGCCAGACAGTGTAAGTGAATAAGACAAACTATTTTTTTAATTCTCTCATCATGATGAGTGTCAGTTTCCATTAGAGGTTTATTTTCTTTCCTCCAGTAAGTAAGGGCAACCTATAATATTGTGGTTTAAGCACTACAGTCATCAGCAGTGATTGGTCAGTAGGTGGTAGCAAAATCAAAGTTTTGTAAAGCTTCCCTGATATTGCTTAATGTCTAAGACTGACAGCTCAACATTACAGTACCGATAAAATGATTCATTTTACAAGTCATGTCATGCTTAAAAAATCAACCAACACAAGTCTAATATTTCACCTGTAAGACTCCCATTTCAAGTTTTCAATCCTTCCAGGCTGTTGGAAGGTTGGCTTGACATGACTGATGGTATTTTTTCACTGTATTGAGTCACTTCATTATCATTTAAAACTGTTCTGTTTTATCTAGTTTCTCTTAAACAGATTATAGATTTTATTCCTCATACATTTGGATCTTAAGTTCTCAAAGAAATAAGCCAGGCTTGGAAAGCTGCTGCTCAGCTCCCTGTGGTGTTTTATAGTGTTTTATTATTCAGTCTTTCATCAAATTTCAAAACTAGATCCATTTCTTTTTAAGAGAATGAGGCATCTGTGATAAATACTGATATCAGAGAAAACTGTAAACATTTCAGCTGTTTAAAGTGATTTTGATCAACTAGGATTGGGTTTGATAGACCATGCAGACATTTATACATCTCAGATCTAAAACATAAACTCTCCTATGTGATAAACAATCAGCAAGCTTATGTCTCAACACAGTTAGAAAAGTTGAATTATGGTGTTGGTCCTATTAAAATTTGACTTTCAAATAAAGATAAATTCATCACAGCTGCTGAAAACAAACTTAGCACTTTGGGACAAGGACAGTAGTCTGATCAAATGGCCTCCGAGCTATAAGCCTTGCTGGACTTAACTGTGAGTATACTGAGGACTTAATAGTGTATCAGTCATTTGAAAATTAGTGCATATGCTATGGCGCATATTTTAAACTAGCAGAAGCAATGCTGCCTCTCACACAGCTCTGTTTAATCGCTGTTATAGTCAAGAAAAGTGTAAAGTCAATAATGACACACCAGTGAGTGTCTTTAGTCTTGGTCACCACTTTAGCAGTGTGCTCCCACCTTTGAAAAGGTTAAACTTCAATCTAAATTAGGCCGCACTGTCAGACGTGAGGTTCTCAGCCATAAGTTGTGTGGAATCAGAGATTGGAGTCTGCACAGGGTTAATGACAGGCTGCACTGTGACGTTAGTACAATATAGATAAACATTTTAAAGCAGGATTGAAGCAATCCTGTAATTTTTCATGATTTGTTCATGAATGTTTAATTTGGATTGATCCATCATTTCATTCTGCCATCTTCTCTTATCTGACTTTACTTTAAGAAAACAACATTTCAAAATGAAAAAAAAATGCTCAGTTTATTTACCAACAGTCTTTGGTGATCAAAGATGAAGCCAATGTAAAGTGCAAAAACTGCTCTAACTACGTTGAGTGTTCACAAGAGGCTGACTCCAAAATCCCCAAAAGTCAATTCAACACTCACGTAAAACGTTTAACAGCAGTAGTAAACATGTTTACAGCCTGGAACAAGACTTTCTTATACCCTGTTTTATTCTTTAGTTTGTGAAGACTGAGGTTTACATTTGCATAAATGTCAGGGTCTTAAAGTAACTAATTACATTTATTCATTTAGTGTAATTGAGAAAATTTTTTTGTTTATCTGCCCTGTTTTAAGTAGCTTTGAAAAACGTAATTTTTCTTTTACTTAAATTTTGGGGAATTACTGTTCCAAAGTACATTTGAAATAGTATGAAGTACTGCGTAAATCAAGTACTGTGCAATTACTCCCTGTGTATTTGACACTGTGTTTCCCCCTGTCCTTTGTCAGATCGTTGCATGTTTTTTACCGTCACACTGTCAGGTTTTGAAAAAACTCAAAAGGAGGACCCAAATGCAGATAACTCAAAAATATTTAATTAAACAAACAAAAGAACTTTTTTCAAATTAAAGCCACAGGAAACCAAAACTCAAAGTCCAAAAAGCAGAGGAAGAAAAACACGAGGAGCAAATACTGAGGAAAGACATGCAACGATCTGACAAAAGACAGGGGCTGTTTTTGAATTCACCTACTATACAGCATACTGAATTGCCCAAAATGTAGTATGCAGTATGCGAACAAATGCGAAAGTTGAAGTATGCCAAAAATACCTGGATGACGTACTGATTCAGGAAAATTTCAAAGTATGCATCGGACCAGTCTGATTCACCTACTGTTACCCACAATGCAAAGTGCCAGGTCAGAATTCGTAATGACGGAGAGCGGCGAAACTTTCACCAGAGGGGCTGACTGTTACAAAAAGTGCCATTACCTTTTATCTTTACCTTTTTAACATGTACTATAGTGAAATAAGTTGTAATAAGGCCGTTAGGGCTCGTAATGACCTGAAAGGTGCTGTCAAGCGTGTCCTTTCACTGCACTATACATGCTAAGCTAAAAACAATGGCTATAAAAATCCAGAAAAATCAAATAAAAACACTTCCTAGATTTTTTCTGTACGTAAATGGATGGAAAACACTGTAGCATCGTTTGCAGTTGACCAGGGTATGACGTACTTATGTATACCGGAAACCAGCTAAACCGGGCCAAGCATACTACACAATAACATCCAACTGGCAGTCATACTGCATACTACCATCAAACGCAGTGCGCAATACATACTGCATACTGCGTTTGACAGGGATATGCAGTAGGCCAATTCGAAAACAGCCAGGGAGAAACACAGAACCTAAATACACAGGGAGTGATTGCACAAGGAGAGACAGGTGTGACTAATGAGACCCAGGTGAAACTAGTGAGGGTAATCACAGTGGAGGGAAACTGAGGCAGGAAGAAAAACTGGAAACACACACAAGGGAAGACAACTACAAAATAAAACCGGCTCAAAATTCACCTTTTTTGTCTTGCCTACCACACCTGAACCATGTCTTTAACGTTTCTTTTTTATCATGTTTCGTTGTTGCTTTTAGATTCTTTTGTATTTTTTTTTATTATTCTTTTACTGTTCATGCTGATTGTTGTCTGTAAGGTGACCTTGAAGTGTCAGAAAGGCGCCCACAAATAAAATGTAGCGTTGTTATTATCATAAAGTTAAAAGTGGAAATCATCTCAAATTCTGTGGCCACTGATTGGAGTTCAAAATGCTTCTTCAAAAACAAACAGGTGCATCGCTGAGACTACATCCATGTTTTATAAAGCCTATGCAAAAGCTGTACAGTGCTGTATAACCAGCAGAATAATATTCAGTAAACTATTTTTTTTTCCATCATAACCCCCACTCCCAGTAAATTATACCACATATATAACTGTTATTATCAAAACGTATTGTGGAACTCTTTAAATTTCCATGCATGAAATATTTGTTATGCAGTTAGTAAAATGTGTCTCTATCTCTTCTAAACATTCATGGGCCAAACTTTCCTCAAATTCAGCGTGACTGGTGTGATAATAACAGTGTCTGGTATTTGTGAGCCATCAGCGGCTGAGGCTGGGGAGTAAAAGGGTCAGTTTCCTGCTCTGCTTAAGAGCCTATTTTGTGATTAGCGTCTGATTTATGGTCTCTCAGAGAATTAGACTCCCCTTTTCTCTCCTGACTGTGAAATCATATCATAGGAGGGGGAAAACACTGTAGTGTGCCATTGAGAGGAGAAATTCAATCATGTGTATTTTGGACTCTGGTCAAGGTGAATTACAGAGGCACAGCACTGGCTTTTTCAGGCCGACACAAAGTACTGCTATGCTAGATAGGGGATGCACATTTTTCCACCTACTATGTCACAAAATCGATAAATTAGGCCCATGCATGTGCGAAATTGTAACATGGAAACATTGCAATATTGTAGAATATTGGTAAAGGACAAAACAGATCAAAATCAGAAAAAAAAACATAAAAGAGAAGATTTGCAATCTGCTTTCAGGTAGGTACTGCTTTACTAAAACAAAACTTTTATGGTACTGGCGTTTTATTGTGTTGCATTTAATCTAAAGGTTAAGGCACAGATGGCCAAGCGATTTGATCATGCCTTGTGAATGAAAGCCAGATATGCACACTTATTTTTGCACAGGCACACACAATATCTCTAGACAATTTTAATCACAACAGACAATTCATATCATCATGCAAAAAAAAAAACACCCTGAAACTGTCATCCAAACTAGCCTCTGATTAGCACCAGCCGTGTCAGTGATGGCAGCCTTTTTCAGCACTACAGGTAACAGCTGGAGTGGCACATTTTTCCAGGCTGATCTAGCACCCTGCCTTACACCATATCGGCCTAATTCATTAAAATACCAAACATCTGTTATTAGTTCAACAGGCAGCTTTTATTACATAATGATGACATTTGAACCCATAAAAAAGCACAAATGCTTTCTATATGCCTACACATTATGAACGGTAGCATCTGATAAATTATGATGCAGACTTTAGCATTTATCATTAATGGCATGGCCGCAAAGTAGGTAAACACTTTCAACATATGAAAGGTAACAATAATACTGCAACTTATACGATTTAAATCCCACTCCACAATAAAGAGAACTCTGACTCACCAATTAGAAGTTTGTCCTGCAGGCCGTACCTTCAGCAAAGCCCATAACAATAATTTTTAATGCCAATTTCTTGTCTCTGCTGTTCTCTGTTGACTGAATAACCAGTCTGCTGAGTCTCTTTTAACCCATGCTGGTCTTTAAATATGTTTTTATCAAACTGAGTCAGCCTGGAACGGTCTGTTAGTCTCAGGCAGAAAAGTGAACCTGTGTGATAGCTGCCATGTATAATGTCCAGAGAGGCATTGAAAACATTCATTCTGACACTGCCATTGCCACAACTGAAGCTTTCATCTTCAAAAAGTTCATTGGAGTGGCATTTCACCCTCCCCTGAAGTTACATGAACTCACTCTATACTCCTTTGCAAGATTTTTAGGAAGGGCTTGGCTGCAGACTGTACATCTCTAATGGCAACTCTCACAGACCGTTCATCTGAGACACCATAAGGAAGTGCTGTAATTTGCCAGTACAACATATTTCCAGTTTTAGCTTGCTTTTCTCCAATTTTATTTATAAACAAAGTCCAGCAGTTACATTCATGAAGTAACCTCACTGCAAACATAACAGACCAGACAATCTTTCATACATAAAACAGAGAAAAAGGTCAGAGGTCTAAACAGAGATTAAATTATGTATAGACCAGTTTTAGAGGTAGAAACAAGAACAGGTGTTTGCGAAAGTTTCATTAGCTTGAGCTAAAGCTAACATTACCACATAAATCAATGTAGCTAAGTTAGCTTTAGCAATGTAGGCTTTAGCAAATGCGACTGAAGGTCACTTAGCTACGTAGATAATATAGATACACGGCTCACATAGCTGCTTTGTGAGCTTTGCTTTAGCTATGTTAGCTACATAACAACTTTAGCCACATGGCTCTGTCATCTATAGCTAAGTTAGCTTTAGCAATGTAACCTTTAGCAAATGAAGCAAAAGCTAACAGCTACACCATAGATGTGTACCTTATATAGCTGCTACGTGAGCCTAGCTGGATTCACATAGATCTGTCATCTATACCTAAGTTAGCTTTAGCAATGTGAGCTTTGCAAACATAGTTATTGCTTACTTAACTACATAGACAGCGTACATATGTAACTTACCTGCTTTGTGAGCTTAGTTTTAGCTACATAGCTTTGTTATTTATGTAGCTTATGCAGCTACACTTGCTGCGTTAGAATGTTTTCATGGGGGACAAGCTTTTGTCCTGTAAGCAAACTGTTAACTCAGCTTTTTTAAATATTTGTAATCAGGTTTAGCAGGTCAGGCTTTAACTTTTTGTATCCTAACTGATACCTTACCCTAAACATAAACGGAAGTTTAATCTGATTTTATTTAGAAAGTTTTAGCATGTATTTCCATTCTTAGCTACACAGTGTCTCAGATGAATGGTCTGCAGGGGTGCCCGTCAGAGATGAGTGGCCTGCAGCCGGACTGCCTTCAGATTTTGGGAAGAACACTTGACCTAGTCAAAACCAGTTCTGTATGTTGACAGGACCTGGATTGCGTTTTAGATGACTACATCTTTTGCCAGCAAAATTTTCAACACATTTTAAGCATTTTCCAGTATTTTTGGAATACAAAGTTATTCAGCAGAAAGTTTCCATGCTCTGATTGGTCAGATTTAGATTATGTGAAACACAGTGAACATATTTGGCAAGCAGCTCTTTCTTGATGATTCTGGCCTGTACACCTGAATAAACCTCAGTATGTTTGCCCCGTATGCAGCCGACAAACAAATGCAGATTTC
This sequence comes from Cheilinus undulatus, assembly GCF_018320785.1. Classification (NCBI taxonomy): domain Eukaryota; kingdom Metazoa; phylum Chordata; class Actinopteri; order Labriformes; family Labridae; genus Cheilinus; species Cheilinus undulatus. The sequence goes on from NC_054865.1 coordinate 18,960,497, forward strand.
TCCTCCTGTACAGGTTGGCACAAGCTCAGGATCAGGTTTTCACTTCAGGATCCTATTAACAATTCATCAATCTATGCATACTGTCTTTCATGCCGAGTGGGTTCATAGATGCATCAAACTGAGGCAAACAATAAAAACTGTGGCATACATTTTCGCTGTGCTCTGTACCAACCATGCTTACATACAACAATTCAGACGAAATAATATTCAACAATCATTGTAGCAATTTCAGAAAAAAAACAATACAACATAGCAATTTAGCAGCAATACAGAAAGCCTTTTCAATCTGACTTCCCTCAACTTTCCTCTCACTTGCACAGCAGATAGGCCCCCCGTAACATGCGGTCAAACAACACAGCTTTCCCTTCACCAGTATATTCCTGTTTAAAAATTAATTCCTACCTCTTCATTTAATTTTAGTTCAGTGTTATATATTGCCTCACAACACCCAGCAGCTGGCATCCATCATGCTTGATTCCCACAGTAGGCTCAGTGCTTCCCTATGACGTGCTCTATTACCTATGCCAACCCACCTAAGGTAGCCCTGCAGCTGCCATGCCTTACAATATCCTTGCCCTTGACACTTGTTCAGGTCAGACCCGTAACTCTCCATGCTGTCTAGGACTTTCTTTATCAGCTTCAAGCTGGTGTTTCTACTGTTAACTCATAGCCAAGAAAAGGCTCACTTATGAGGATAACTTTGGCAGCATAGTTTTTCACCCATTTGGATGGTCATGTACACAGACATCTGGCTCCGTTGAAAATATCTTGGGTGCTGTCCATGACAATAGAAAAAAAGGGCATTGTTTGTTTCTCTTTTGAATGCCACACTGCACCCGCTGTGCAATTTTAAGAATTATCTCGTTTTAAACAGCAGGAATGAAGTATTTAACAGAGCCTTGTGGTCGCTCAACAAGCTCTTTCAGGACATAATCATAATATGCCAAGAGTGGAAATATTCTCTGCTTATTTGATTCTATTATGTCAATATGGACCAAAATCTCTGAGGAATATTTCCAACACCTTGTTGAAACTATGCCACGAAGGATAAGACAGTTTTCAAGGCATAAGGGAGTCCAACCCAGAACTAGCAAGGTGTACCTAATAAAGTGGCCAGTGAATGTACAATCCAACTTCAAAAATACCAAAATATCCTTTAAACGAGCTAGTGTTGGCCTCCTCTGTCTGCACATCTTCGTGGCATAAATCAGAAGTTATAAAGGCTGATAAACTACTAATTAAACTAGCTGAAGTGTTTATTATTACTGCTGTTTTTATCTTCTATGAACAATTAATAGCAGAGAAGATAAAGTTTTTGGTGATATTGCTTAAATGTTTATCATGGTGAGGCTCTTTATTTAGCAGTTTCTATTGAAACTGCATGTCCTGTTATAAAATTTTCTAATGTAACAGTTGTGATTGTGTCAGCAGAACTCATAAAAATGAATTCACATTGGTACATTATCAGTGCGATCTAGCTAAAATGTGTCACCTACAGTCTGTACAATAAGAAAGAGGAAAACTAAATTTCAATAGTTTAATCTGTTTTTTTATAAACTAAAAAAGATCAACAAAAATTCTAAACACATAATTGATAGCCCAGTCTAGAAAAAAAAAAAAAAACTAATGTATTACTTTTAAGTCGGTAAGAAGGGAGACAGTAGACAGACAGTAGGGGGCCTTATATCAATTGATTCCACTCTAAATATGTATATATTTTTCAGCTCAATCAGAGCAGATCACTGCCCTAAGGCCTTTATCAGGCTCTCACTGTGAATAATTTTAAAAACTCTGTGTGTCTTTATTTTTTCTTGATATAATGATCAGCAATATTCCCCTGCATAGTCATCCCGCTCAGTGACTTTATAATCTTCTTGGCATCTGAACATATCTGCTGACACAGTTGGAAGCTAAATGTCTTTCTTGAGTGCACATCAACAATAGTTTCAAAGCTGTAATTTTGACTGCTAGAGGGGAGAAAAGAATCCAAAAAACACTGCAATAAACCCTGGTATTTTTCACATTATCAAGTTATGATATTATACACACATTAGACAAAAGTAGGCACCCAGCAGAGCTCCTCTGTCTGACTATGTTTTAAAAAAATAACAGGTAACACTGCATTCACTCCAAGCAGTCCAGTTTGCTCAGTATAGTTTGGTACTGTTTGGTGCAGTAAACCCTGATTCCTCAGGCTTTTCCTCAGCCGCTGTCTTGGTGGCAGGGATTCCAGCTCTTTTGTGGGTTAGTTCCATGAGTATATGATGTCATGATGTCATCTGTTTTATAAAGTTTGAAGGTCTGATGCTGTCTTACACATAAATGTTCCCAGTCCCAACCTCAAAGTGAGGGAAACAAGTTATTTAATTAGGGCCTAGGCACTGACCTTAAAGTGAGGAGCGTAATGAAACTGAAGGAATTGTCACAGTTGGGTTTTTTGTTTATTTTGTGATTCCTTTTTCCAGTGATTGTTTTGGGTGTTGTTATGCTTTGTTTTGCTATAGTTTGATCGGCAGTGCCTCTTTTTCTCCCTTTTTTGCAGGCTGGTGGCAGAGTAGAGTCTTAGAGGCACTAGGGTTCCTCAGGGACTTAGCACCAACTCATTGGAAGCAATCAGCACCTGCTTTTATGCACCTGGTTGAAGCTCAGAAGGTGCCACAGTATGCCATCAACCAGAGTGTGGTTATAAAAACGTGTGCATGCAAAAAAAGTACAAATTGATTTACTAACAGTGCGCGCTTTTGCGTCTTTCAAAGGTGCAAAATAGCGCAGCTGCATCCAGTTACTACGTTCACTGCAATGAATATGCAATATGGGGCGTTTTCATGCAATTGTGTGTGTACTGGGAGGAGAAAATGTAAATATATTATTTTAGCGCACACAAAGTGATTTATCAAACCTGAAAGCTATTTTGATCATAGAAACTGCGTCTATATTTAACGCGTCTCAAAGGGAGGTGCAAACAGTTTGTGCACACACGGCTGCGGTTATTGTGGCAAGAAGGAGATGCAGAGAACACATTTTTCATCCTTGTGTGAACATTTTTGGAATCAATGAGGAAAAATTCATTAAAACATATCGCCTATCCAGCCCTGCCATTTTGGAGCTGTTGGAGGAACTCAGAGCAGATTTGAAGCCAGCCACGAGAAGGAGTCACACAATACCTGCAATGACAAAACTCCTTGCAAGTTTACATTTTTTTGCATCTGGGTCATTCCAGTGTACAGTAGCTATTACAGCTGGGATCTCCCAATCCCGTTTTCCTGATGTTCTGTGTGAAGTTGTAACACTTAACTTTTCTCAAGTTAGAGCTAAACACAAACAAGGGGGGATTTTTAAGGAAAATAGAAAACCTTTTAAAGTAAAGAATACATCAAAATGCAATAAACAACAATTCAGAAAAAATATAATCAATAAATCTCTCAAGAGAACGTAATGAGTTTAAAGCGCTTCCAAGCGGCAGCCTTAGGTCCTAAAAAAGGAAGCCAATGCGAAAGTGCAAAAAATTGCTATACCATGACTGTCCACTTGAGGCTGGCTGCAGGAAAACTGAAAGTTCCGTCTGCACACATGTTAAACAGCCGGTTTTGACACACAAAATAAACTGGTTTACAGCCTGGTTCAAAACACCAAACATGTCTCATTAGCTAGTGTCTTATAGTGCTCCCACTGTACGGGGGGTGAATTTTTTTGTACCACGATTGTTTGGATTATATTTAGCATAAACCTCACTTTACGGTGATTGGCGTGTCTCATTTGATTGACAGATAGCTCGGCAGGCAGAGGTTCTGTTCCTGTCAACCAGAATGCTAGCTAGCAGGCTGACAGGAAGTCACGCTTAGTGGGCGGGGCGTTAGGTTGATCCAAAGTTAGGTTGAGACCGTGATTTCAATATGAAAGCATCCATGGATTGGCTTCAAAAGCCGTTTAACTCCGCCTATTGTAAGCAGATGACTGACGTTACACGGGGTTTGTCCAATTCTTTCTACACTCTATGAGCGCTTCCCATGTAATTAACACCTTCCCAGAACATAAGCACACGTCGTGTGTAAACTCAAATGAAAAGTAGGTCACAACAAAATAAAAGATTTTATCTCAGTCTTTATAATTTCAAAATCAACTAAAAGTCCAAATCTAATGAAAACAGCAACCTAGTCCTTATCCGAGCACTTTAAAGTGTCTTTTAAGTCTTTTTTAAATGTCTGTGACGCAAAAGTCAATAAACCACCAATCTCCTCCAAGAAAAACACAATAAATCCACAAAGCAAAAACCCCTAAAAACAAAAATATACGATTGAACGCTAATTACTGGTATACCAGGTAAAAAATACAAAAACAAGACAATCTCACCCATTTCCAGGGAACATAATCCAACAGGGAAAACTTTTTTAGTCTCCCTGATGCACACTCAGTGTCCATGTCCAGAAGCCCAGTGGGGATACTCTTTACCGTCTCCAGTTGTAACTGCTGCTTATTTATTTTATTTTGCTGTTTTTCGACTTAGTTTAAGTGTACAGCTTGTTACTTTAATGGCTCATTTAATTTTGCACGTTCGGCTCTCCAAACTCGCCATGCTGCTAACCGTGAAACATGCAAAACCCTCCCATTTAAATGGGTGTGTCTCCAACACGTTTGCACTAGGGGTGCACCAATTGCAATTTTCTGGCCGATCACTGATCACCGATCTTTAAAAAGCCTGACCTGCCGATTCCGATTTTGGCTGATACAGATTTTTTTTTTTATAACTGACAGCATCCACCTTCAATGTTCCAATCTTAATTTATTGAAAAACATTGAACAATACCCGTGAAACAATAAAAACTTGTTGTTTTAACTGCACATGAGGTAGTTCTCTCAAATATAAATGAAAAGTTTAGAGCATTGCTGTCCAAACTACTAAATTATATCAGCTCCTTTAGTCTTTCATTTTTCACATTTTAGTAGGTAGAGGCATATGAAACCAATCTTATCCACCGATCTTATTTACAAGGATCAGCCGATCACCGATCTCCTACAATTAAGGAAATCGGCACCGATACTGATTTTGGCCGATCGATCAGTGCATCCATAGTTTGCACCTCTTGTCATAAGCGCAATCACTCTTAGTAAATCACCCGCAACCCGTGGTCCAACCCCAAACGCAAAATTCTAGATTGCACACGCAAATTAGTACATGCAAATTGGGATCTTAGTAGATCTGGCCCTAAATTATTTATAAAACCCATTTTTACCTAATACCCTTGTCTTTGCCCAGTCCAAAGTAAACATCACAGGAATTATTCTTATCATTATCATTATTATTATGGTAGATTAATTGCTAATTTGGAGTCCTTAACATACCCCAAAACTCACTCATCACCAAACTTCACATACATGTATGTACTCATGCATCAATTGCATCACTTTTTCATAGCACTCTCTTCTGTCAAATGAAAATCTCTTTGTTTAAAATATGACTTTTTCTTTTACCAAATAATTCTCTAAATTCAGCCCTTGCAGACCATTCAACCTAAGCTTATAATTTGTAGTCTGCATATGTATCTTTGCAAACATCTCATCATAGCACCCCCTCATCTTAACTCATTGAGTGCCATTGACTTCTATATACGTCAAAGTGTTTTTTCGGCAGCTGGCACAAGGTGGCACTCTCACGCTCCCTGTGAGTAATTTTGGGGCTTCTGGGATACGTAGTCGGATGTCTATGGGCAGAACACGGAAGAGACGGAAGATCAAAGCCACAGAGATAAGAGGTAGAGACCCTGGGGTCAAAGAGCAGAGTGATTGGAGGTATTTAAGCTAAAAATTCTAAAATAGACGCTGGAAGAAGCTTTAAACTTTTGCCTGAGAAATCACTTACTCACTGAAACCGACACTGAACTTGACGATGGTAAATCCAGGGATCAGCGCTTTCATTAATCTGCCTCGGCCGGCCAAGAAGCTAAAGAATGGTGTGAGGTATCCCCCGTATGTCGGACGAAAAAGCAGCCTCTCCCCAGCTGGATACACACAGCGACAACACTTCAGAGATAGACTTTTCCAACCCAGACTCTGAGAAATGGCTGCCAAGTGAGCGGAGCAGATCTTGTTCTCTGTCCCAGAGCGATGGAGGTAAGGTAACGTTAGGAACCCACTGATTATTCTGCCAAATTTATTGAATGAAACCATCACTCATGTTCCTGTGATTTCAGAAGCAGACTTGAGAGAAGAGCAAACCCCATGCAGTTCTACAACACCATCTGTTGGCAGAAAAAGAGGTAAGAACAAAAAAATTCTATATTATAGATTATATATTATATATATATAAAAAAACAATTTTATATTATATAACTTCTATAATTTACAGGCAGGGCCAGGGGACATGTAAGCAGGAGTATAGGGCGTATAGTGGGGTCCCGTGGAGGCCGTCCAGTTCCAGAGTGTGAATGACAGTGACTGGAAGCATTGTTACTTATTTTACAATTTTCATTGAAGGAAAATTTATAACTTTCAAATCACTGTTTTGCTTGAAAGACTCTCTTTCACAAAAATGCATTTTTCTCAGCTTTGTAGAAAAAAGTGGTCTTCTTGATGAAACTAGCCTCTGTTCAACTTAAGATAAATCAAGAATGGAACAAGGTGCAAACAAACATTTTTTTCCATGATATAATAGAGAGTTTTTTCCTTCATTTGAGCTATTTGGTGTTTTCAGAATCATAGTACAAAATATTCTGTCAGTCTTGAAATATGACTCAAAATGGCTAAAAACGCTGGCACAAGCCACTCTCCATTTTATAAAAGGGCTGGCACTCAATGAGTTAACAGGGGGCACAGTAAGTATATTTTATTCTTCTGAACATATAGAGCTCAGATTTGCTTTTATAAAACAGGCCTCATCAGTGCACAATATCTGCCCATAGCACTGATATGTTCCAGTAAAGGACACCTCAGTAGTAGTTACACCAATTTCCTGTCAAATGGCAAGATATAGCCATTTGACAGGAAATTGGTGCAACTCTCATAATGTAACATCTGATTTGCTTCAGATTTCACATGTATCATCATGGTCTGCTCCTCAACACATCTAACAATTGATTACATTGCTCTGCTCTAGCGCCTCCTACTGTGAGAAGCCACTAACATATCTGACATGATTCTCCTATCTTCTTTAATTGTACTTGATAAATATCAGTCTTTCCCTGATCACTTCTACATATTAGCATCTTGCCTTCTCATTCTCATTTTCCCACCAAGTGTCTCTTTCTACAGGGTGAATTGTGCTCTTTATTTTAATATTCATGACACCTCCGGGAAACTCTGTATGGCCTCTCTGTTGTCCTGCAGCACACTGCAAAGGTTGCTAAAAACCAAATGGCTGCTACGCACATAACAGAAACACACCCAAGAGGGGTCTGGCTGCAGACCCATTAATCTATGACTCCACATCTGTCAGAATGGATATACACTCTAAAACATTCAAAATAAATTTGGATTTAACCATTGGTTAGGTTAGAGTCAGTATAATAAGGTGAGGGTTTAACCTTGCAAAGCAGACGGATAAGCCCATTTCCATGTTTGTCACTGGCGAATCCATCTTGCAAAGCTCCTGTCTGAACCACTTGGGTCCAGTTAGAAAGTGACAGGACCAATCAGCGCCGAGGGGCAGTACTTTCGGGCGTGGCAGAGAAGATACGAGGTGGAGATTATGTATGTAGCTTAGCTACGTTAGCTCTAGCTATGTTTGGTAAAGCACATTGCTAAACCTAACTTAGTTACATTGGCTGTACTGTTAACTATATAGGCACTATAGCAATGTTAGCTTTAGCTAAATCTAATGAAGCTAAAGTTAGCAACCACTTGCTATATACTTCTAAAACTGGTCTGTACTTTATCCCCAGGTTAGACCTCTTACTTTTATATTTGTTTTTATATGAAATGTTGCTTATTTTGTACAGTCTAAGTATTTCATGTAACTGCTAGACTTTGTGTATTACTACAGTTGAATTTTAAAAAGCTGGAAATATGTTGTACTGACAAATTCTGCTGGCCTGAATCAGCATCTGCATCTCAGATGAACAGACTGCCAGTGGGGCTATTTGAGATTTAGGGTCTGTGTTGACACTCCCTGATATGCTTCAGGGTTTGAGAACCTTTTATTACCACTTGCATCTTTAATTGGTATTGGACTCAATGTTGCCAGGTACCCAAAGCCCTAAAGAATCTGTCTCAGGACTTGAAAAGTTGGATCCATGCGTATACAATATATAACTTTTTTTTCCACCAGCTTCTAATAAACTGCAGCACTTAGACATTTTCTCTGAACAGCTGTTGTACAAAAGGTTGGTGTTAGCCATCAGCTGTCTTATATAAAGGGCACTCAGCCTTAGACATATGAAATGATGCGCTGAAAATGGCTTAAAGACACAGCTGCAGACTGGGGAAGCACATAGAAACCCTCTAACAAAATACAACACGCCTATTGATAAAGTTAAAAATTCAACATTTGATGGCATAAAGATAACTTTAAAGACATGAAAAGATATCAACACGTAGTCCCATTCATCATCCCTGGTTTACTCTCTTTCTTTTGTTCCTGCTGTGAACTTATATGTTGATTCATTGTTTATTTTAGCTAGTGTAGGAGCTGGAGTAGGGAATAACATTAACATAAAGGGTTATCTTTACCTTGGTGTTTACTGTGAGAAAAACTAGCAGGCAGCAAAGACATCCAAGTGTCGTTGTGTCTCCCCTCTCTAACCAACTCAAAGCAGCAGTCCACTGGTGACACCCCTACACCTCCCCCTGTATTTCACAGTCTCAGAGAAGCCTATAAATAGAGAGCCAACACAGTCCATCCATGTGTGTCTGCAGCAGGTAGTTATTCTTAACACACAATCCATATGGCTGCTAATTATAGTCTGGCACTGAACATTTCAGTGTGTCCGAATGAGAGCTAGCGATGGGCACCTTGCTACTGACCTTTCTGTGGATCTGAGAGGCATCAGCTGTGAATAGCACTAACAATGCCCTCTGTGACATTACCATTGTGATGTGAGCAACATTTCACAGATCATGGAGCAGGACTGTCGAGCTGGGATCACTGCTTCTGAGGGAGGGCAGACGCCAGCGTCCTGTCAGACACCACATCGTGTGGTCTGTTAGCCACCCGACTACTTTAATAAACAATAAGGGGTCTTCTATCTGTGACATGTGCGCTCACCAATGATCCAAATTAAACCCGTGAAATCTGCTCTCTCTCTCTCTCTCTCTCTCTCTCTCTGTCTCTTCCTGACTGTCTCCTCTGGCTGCTTTGTGTTGTGGTTATGAGGCTGCTCTCAGACTCATACACCTGAAGGTGGGGGGAGATACCACCGCCATGTTGACCATATGGTCAGCTTATTATGCACTGGCAGAGCATCTTAATGAGAGTCCACAGCCTGACTAAGACATTTTTTGAGCCCGCACACATTCACACATAGGAAAATTGACACACAGGCTGGCACAAATATTCCCAAGCATACAGATAAGTTTGTACCACTACAAACATTTTAAGTGTTCATACGTATAAAACTTTTGGGCATATCTGTTTTATGTTGAGCACACTTACTCACTCTCTCTCTCCTACCCATCCCTTAAGACAGGAATCATCAGGCTCAAATCAAAGCCCTGTACTGACACCCAGTGGTCACAGTCACACACTAACATTGCATATACCTACAAGGTCAATACTTGAAACGAATGATTGAAGCTTTTTGTTGTTTTGTGTTGGTAAAAGTGTTTGGACTTGCAGCCAAATCTATGTATGAATATTGAACGACCCTTCAGATGTCTGGGCTGTTTCCACTTTCTCCGAGCATTACAGGAACAAAGGCACGGACAATAAACAGAGCAAGGCACCATCTCTTTTTGTCAAATAGCAACAAAAATAAATCATAATAGTTTTCAGGAGTTACACTTGAGTTATCAGCTGAATGAAGATTATTATCAATAGCTACTCGTACCTCTTTCTTCTAAAGTAAATTAAGATATTTGATAATGTAGAACCACAAAGATTTACTCTAGATTATTCATACTTATTTATGCTTAGAATTCAAACTAAACTAGAAGCATCATTGGCAAAGGCTTTACTTTTGGGTGCTTGTTTCATTAGCAAGAGCTTTACCAATCTGCAGACCTTGTTCAGGTCTACAACTGTTCTGTCCCAAAAAAAAAGGTCAAAAGCACCCAGCAAAAAATCTTAATAAAAAGCTTTACCTTATTTACAATTATAAAGTTGCAAACTTCACCATGTGGAATAGTTTTGTTGTTATCCCTGTGCACATTTGGGTTCTACGGAGCTCCTAGAGCATTGATCATCAACTGGCACCCCAGGGCCACATCAGGCCTCCCACATCTTCCCATCCGCCCCTGAGAACATTATTAAATTCAGAAAATGTGCAGAGGTTTTAGCTGATCACTACACAGCATATTAGAATCAAACCCAGTGATGGTCAACAAGTCAACCACAGAAATATTTAGCCAAAATAGCTCAATCGCCTCCTTGTGGCTAGCAGCAGTTTAGTTTTAATTATATCTACCTGTTCAGGTTAGAGCAGACATTAAGGTGCTGCTGCTAATATCAAAATTTTAAATGGCATTGCCCCATCGTACCAGTTAAATTTGGTGAATCCGTAAGTCCCCACTCATGTTTTGCGTTCCCAGGGAGTGAGCTTCTGAGTGTCCCAAAGGTCCGTAAAAAGACAGTTGGGGAACGGGCTTTTTCCTTCCGTGCACTGACATTGTGGAACAGTCTACCTTTTGAAATCAGGCAGACATCTTCCATTGATGTATTTAAAGCAAAGCTGAAGACCCACTTGTTTAATGTTGCATATGAGTCTTAATCTGGGTATACATTGTGCAATTTCAAGCCGACCGTACAACGGTCGTGGCAGAATGACATCTTACACTGTACAACTGAATCGTTTACAACACACGACCATCGCGCACGAGTTGTGCGCTCACACTGTACGATCCAACAGTCGTGCACAACCTGAGTGCTCACACTGTGGGACTGAAATTGGGACAGACTGTGACAGAAACCCACAGAGTTTCCTTTTTAAAAAGACTCACACACTCTGGGTGAAGTGTCTCCATTCATTCCCCCCCATCTCTCTCTCTCTGTCAACGGGCTGTGGTTGGCCGTCATAGCCCGCTGTACACAGCACGAGAAATGACGCCTGATCCAACTGAGAGTCGCACGACTCCAAAGTGAGTCGTGTGACTCCAAATTCGTGGCTAAATCGCAGGAAAATTGCACAGTGTACACTCGGCTTTAAATTGTTTGTTTTACTGATGTCCTTTTTATTGTTTCAGTACATTTGCATAAGTTTGTGGATCATCTGATTTTTTTATTGTCAAGTTAATTCTATCTCTATGTACAGCACTTTGACAAAAGCGCTCTATAAATAAATGTATTATTATTATCATCATTATTATTATTATTATTATTATTACTTTTTTTATATTAGAGTTTATTTAAGAGTTGCAAAGCTGCAGGAGAAAGTTTCTCTTGCGCATGGGAAACTTCTTTGTTTTTCTGCCAGTGTCCCCTCAGGGGCTACGTAGAGTTTCCTCCAAGGCTGGCTATTTCCCAAACCTTTACAATATGATGTATCATGCAACAGGAGCCACAATACGATACGTTTAATGATAAATGTTCATTTTTGTCCCACATAGAATTCAATACACTAGCTGTTATTCATTGTAGTGAATAGCAGCAGAGGTAAAATCCCACGTTTTAAAATACTTTAAGATCCTCAGAGATCTATGAAATAAATGCAGTCACAATTATATTTTATTTTTAAAACTTGAAACAGCCCTCGTGGTTGTCTGTCTTGCTGTGTATTATACAACAACAATATTCTTGTTTCACTTTAAGTCTACCTGTATGTGCCAGAATATTTTTTTGCTTTACATCTGCATAAAGTTTAGACATCACAATTTCTGTAGTAAAGCAATGAGAGAAGATTAATCAGCATTACTCACAGTCCTTAAAGAGAATTTAAAAATGCCTTTAGAACATCATGGACAGAGCTGGGTAGAAGTGGGTACACACGTGGACAAAAATACTGGAACCCTTCCATTAAAGAAAGAAAACCCCACAATGGTCACTGAAATAACTGGAAACTAAAAGAAGTGCTACTGAAAATAACTAATGAAAATCAGACATTGCTTTTGAATTGTGGTTCAACAGAATCATTATAACAAAGAAACTAATGAAACTGGCCCAGACAAAATTGATGGCACCCCTAGAAAAAATGGGAAATTGACCACAGGGACATGTTAAACAAAGGTGAGTCCTGTATTTAGCATCACAGGTGTCTTCAATCTTGTAATCAAGTCAGTCTGCCTATTTAAAGGAGTAAAAGGAGTAGTCTCTGTGCTGTTTGGTATCTTGGTGTGTACCACACTGAACATGGAGTACAGAAAGCTAAGGAGACAGTTGTACCAGGATATTAGAAAGAAAATTATAGACATGTTACAGGTTAAGGCTATAAGATCATCTCCAAGCAGCTTGATGTCCCTGTGACTACAGCTGCGCATATATTCAGAGGTTTAAAGTCCACTGGACCGTAGCCAACCTCCCTGGATGTTGACGCAAGAGGAAAATTGACGACAACTGAAGAGACAGATAATACGAATGGTAACCAAAGAGCCCAGAACAACTTCCAAAGAGATTAGAGGTGAACTTCAAGGTCAAGGTACATCAGTGTCAGAACGCACCATCCAGTGCTATTTTAGCCAAAGTAAAATGTGCTGTCCAGTGCCAGAAAGCTTGGTCTCAGTTGCAGTTCATGGGTCCTCCAACAGGGTAATGAGCAAATGCACACAGCTAAAAACAGCCAAGAATGGCTAAGAACAAAACATTGGATTATTCTGAATTGGCCGTCTATGAGCCCTGATCTAAATCCTATTTAACATCTGTGGAAGGAGCTGAAACATGCGGTCTAGAGAAGGCACCCTTCAAACCTGAGACAGCTAGAGCAGTTTGTTCTCGAGGAGTGAGCCAAAATACCTGTGGACAGGTGCAGAAGTCTCATGTAGAGTTACAGAAATTGCTTTAATGCAGTGATTGTCTCAAAAGGTTGGGCAACAAAATATTAAGTTAAAGATACCATAATTTTTGTGCAGGTCAGTTTCATTAGGTGTTTTGATTCTGCCGAAACACAATTCAAAAGCAATATCTGATTTTTATATGTTAATTTTTAGTAAACTTTATTCCTCACTATTTTGTCAATTTCAAGTTATTTCAGTGGTCATTGTGGGTTTTCCTTCTTTAATAGAAGGGTACCAACAATTTTGTCCATGTGTGTATTAGGCACGGCCACACCCTGCCTCTGTCCCTTATCAGCCACAACAAATTCCAGTGCATGCTGCTCTTTAGATTTGATTATGAGCCATAATGACATAACCATTCAAGGTAGACTTACCACGAGCTACCTGTAGCAACAATTTGCTTTTGTCAATTCACAAACTCAAAAATCAAACTGACCAATGTGGCCATGGGATAGTGGATCTGTTGCAGGACCAAAAACTTCAGTGTCCATTCAAGAAAAGGCAGTTTCTTTAATGTTTATTCATAAAAGTTTCTTACAAACAACTGGCATTCTCCTGGCATGCTCCTGACTCATGTCTGTTTATAAACCAGTCCTTAATTCTAGGATAAAAACATGGGGTGGGTATGAGTGCATGTCTGTTTGTCAGCCCTGTGATTGACTAGTGACCAGCCCAGGGTGTACACCGCTTCTCACCCAATGTTTGGTTTCAGCCCCCTTAACCCCAAACAGAACAGACAAGTATAGATAATATATGGATGGGTTTATTTTGTTCATATCTCTAGTCTTTATGGGTAGAGTAGGCATTTAATCTCTGAGACATGAAACCAAGCATGAAACTTGATTTTACCTCCTAAAGGGATTGGTAAAAGGGAGGGGGCCTTTTAAAGATTATCATGGCTGCATTTAAGTAAAAAGTAAAGTAGTAAGTCAAACAAAAAAAGCAAAATGCTGGCTTTAGAGGGACTGTTAAGGCCTGAGCCCAGGCTACAAGTTTGCCTTCTATTTTGGTTCTCCAGAGTCCTCCCTCCCTTCTGTTTTATGTTGTCTCTCTGTCTTGGGTGTAGCTACCCACAGCTCATGTCAACTGTTTTACCTCCTGATAACATCAGACAGCTCACATGTGTCATTAAATCGTCCACCTGCAGTATATCTTCAAATATATCCTGGTTTTTGAGTCAATCATCACCAGAATGTTGAGTCTACTTCTGCCGAACAATTTTTAGGGCCAGCTTGTAACTCTTGGGAAAATAGTATTTCCTTGAATGTACTCAGCCTATTAACCTGAAAACCTTGTGCACAGTATAACACTTGCCACCAACCTGTCAGCTTCATCTCAGTGGACTCGGGATCACAGTTGCATGTATCTCTCAGCCAAAACAAACAGAAAATCATCAATAGAGAGCCACATTATTAAACTGATGTAAATTCCAACATCACTAGAGTATGCACAGCCTGGTTTAGTGTAGAAACTCACTTTGTTTAATCAGAATTCTTTGAAGTTTTTCAGGTGCAGCACAGCAAACGATAGTGGAATTCTCATGCACTCAGGACAAGCTCTACTGGTTGTTCCAAGGTCTACGCTGAAACCAAAGGTGATAGAGCTTTTGCTGTCATAGCCCCAGACTTTGGAACAGCCAACCAGACAAAGATCCGACTCGCAGAGTCAGTCACTTTGTTTTACTTCTCTGCTAAAGACATTCTTTAACAAAAAGGCTATTACTCCCAGATTTTCATGTTTAATGTTTTATCTCTCATGCTATTGTTTTCTTTTTATATAGCTTGCTTGTTTCATTGTCTTTTAACAATCTCCTAATCTGTCTGTAAAGTACTTTGCTCCTTGTATTAAAAAGTGCAATACAAATCCAAATTATCATCACACGTTTTTCTTTTGATAATGTTAATTTGTTACGATGTCATTTAGCAGATGCTTTTGTTCAAAGCAATGTAAATGTGGGACAGGTGTTCATGGCGTTGAGGACTTTGCCCAAGGGCCCACACTATATAGTCATTGTGATTGACTGGGATTTGAACCCCTAGTCTCCTGTTACAAAGTTAGTGACTTATATTTATTATCCTCACATCCATGTCATCACACTTAAGTTGATCCACTGCAACGGCTCCCTGCAGCCACAGTCAGATCAGATCAAGTATGGAGGCATATGCCGATTCAGCATTTCACCACGTCATTTTTGGTCCTGTACTGCTCTGGCCTCCTACTGACCATGGTGCAGGCCTGCACCATGGCCATGCCCCACCTCTTCGGGTAGCTTTCCTGTTGACCCTCCATGATGCACGCGACTGCTCCGGTGCTGGATCAGCCCTGGAAAAGCGCCCCAGTAGCTTATAGAAGTGCAGCGTCACTGCTGTATCCAGCAGCTTACCCTCCCCATCCCCACTCTCCTGAGCATGTCAGCATTAGACACATGGTCTTGCCAATGACACTCAACTCAGAGGAGACACAAAGGAGTTCACCAACATCAACAGGCCTCATGAGAGCATAGCAAGTCCGGGAGAACCAAGGACCAAAACACTGACTTTCTTTAGCATGCTCACCATGAGCACCACACCAGCTTGCCCAGCGAACCCATCACCACATGTGTGAGACTAAGTGGGTACATGATCTCAGCATCGCAGTCAGCAGATGAATGGATTGTACTACCAAGGTAGGTGTACTGCTCCAAAACTTCAACACTCTCACCATCCAAAGATGCAAATCTGATGGCAGCATACAAGGCATCCACAAATATCTTGATCTTTGTTTTGACCCAGGAGAAGCACATTCCCAACTTTTCAGCGTCCTCAACAAGTTAAGAGTCCCCAGTGATGTAAAAGAATTCAACCACTGCCCCTTAATGTCTCATCAACTGTTAAAAAATACAGACGGCTCAGTGGATGAGTCATAAAGTCATCTGCACATTGCGTTATCAAATTTTTTAACTTCTGACTGTTCCATTATTTGCTTTCAATCCATAACAAATTCCTTTTTCTTTGGTTAAGTTAATGTCATAGTCTACAAACAACACAAAGTTCTTTAATTTCTCTGAAAATCCAGTATGAATCCAACAAGGAGGGACAAAAATCAAAATTAAATAAAAACAGTGTAAAAGGCAAAAACACAGGATTTTAAGCTGCATCAAAAATGGAGTTTAATTGAAGTAACCACAGAAATTCTCATTCAATCGAAATTAGAAATACTATCATCTGATAGCCCCTGAAGCAACCAGTTTGATTAAAAGGCTAGTAACTTAGATAAACCAACTAACTTGGTGGTTTTCAATCTTTCTTTGCCCAAGACACATCTAAAATCAAGCCAAAATTTCAAGGTATGCCAGAACCATATCTTTACAAAAAGAGCCTCTTACATGTTATAGTAAATCAAGCGGATGGTGTTAGCTCAAACAGGCCATGGAATCAGGCCCTGCCATTAAATTGAGATCAGCAAATCTAATGAAAGTCCTTGTGAGATGATGGCAAGCTGATGGACCCTAGGTATGCTACTGGCAAATCGTATTTATCCTGCTATATGTAAAGCCTGTCTATGCTTTGCTACTCCCTCTGCAAGCTGCTTTTTACAACCCTCTTCCACCCCAGCTCCTCCATTATTCTACCTCTGATTTCACAGTGCCATTCTGTTGTCATTTATACCTGTTCTGCTCTGTTTTTGTTTTTTGTTTTTTTTTTTTTGTTTTTTTGTATAGTTGTAAAAATTATGTATGGTTGTACAAATTCCTAAGGCACACCAAGCCTTAGCCACACCATTTGATAACCACTGAACTAACAAAGAGAAGATAACGCTCATAAATAAATCAATAAAAGCAGTGAATCAAATAATCAGCTTGGAAAAACAATGAAGTTCAAGGGGCAACCAGTGAGTTAAGCTGAGTTTAAAGGGGCAAAAGAAACATTTAGATGGGCTTAAAAGCTTTAAAAGGGGTACTTTGGGGGTTAAAAACAGCAGCAGTTTGCTGGTTGGCCTGAAATAGAAAACATGGCTACTACAGACAGCTCAGATGTCTGTTTAACATGAGTCTAGTTCTACTAAAGGTTTCCAAAAGGAGGTTTTTCCTCCCCACTGTAACTTCTCTAAATGTAGCTTATTACTGTGCTGATGGTGGATCAGTGTTGGGTTGTTTAAACAAACTCAGTAAAGTGTTGGTCTTAGTTAATTAAAAAAGCCTTTCCTGATGGGTGTGTGTGTGTTCAACGTGAGCTACAGTTATGTGATTACTGAAGATAGAGATGTGTGTTTGTCTCAGAGTCAGTGATCTTTGCACCTTTGTATCGCCCTCAATAAAAACTGATGACTGAAAAACTTTGATTAGTCACATACATATAAATATGTAACTTGATTTGGTGGTGACTGTATCTGACGTACATGGTCACCTTCCAGTCTTTGGCAGCCACTCACACTTTCTGTTCTGTATAATTCCTATAAACTTTGCCCATCGAAGCTCACACACGCGCGAACACACCTTAAGAGGCTGACTGTTTATATGACAGTCTCTTTCATAAGCTGGAGATAACAAACCAACAGATTACCTGACAACACACAGGCAAGACTCAAACACTGCTCGTCGACGCTAAGTATGGACTGGTAATTCTGGATTTCACATCACTGTAGTCGACTCTGAAAACGGAAATCTTGTTCTTGTGGAGAGAAGTGAGCCGATATTTGAGTGTGGAGGACATTTTGCGACTGAGGCGGTCTGAAGGCAAAGGAGGAAGAAAGAAGGTTCAAGTTGAGAGTTGAATACCTGAAAATAAAGGCATAAACAAGGGAGGAATTCAAGCCAATAAAGGTAAAAAACATATTTTTTTTTTTACAACACCATAATTTAAACTTTAATATGATACAAGAAAAATCAAGCAACATTTGTATTTGTTTGGACATTATGGCATTTTATTCGGTTTATATCTTGTTTTAATTACCAAAATCAGCACAGAAATATTGCACAAGGTTATGATAGTTTTGGATTTTTTTATTCGTTTTTATTTTTATTTCGTTTTCACTTTCTGTGTTTCATTTAAGTTTAGTTTTTATTAGTATTGACTGCTGGTTTGTTAGTTTAGTTTAGTTTCTATTCAGCAAAAATGCTTCGTTTTGGTTTAGTTTTTAATAGTTTTAATGTTAGTTTTAGTTTTTTACGGATAGATGTCAGGGCAAAGTGAGAGTCATACATTTTTAAAAACATATTAAAACAGACTACTCCTCACTTATCATTTTATGTACTTAATGATGATGTTTTAATACAACTCCAGACATAAAACTACCACTTTGTGAAGTCTTAGCCAGTCAGATCAGGCAATTTTACACTCCCCAGACTCTGGTGTAGGTGGCAGTCAGTATGGTTGTGTCAAAGACTAAAACTAAGGACATTTTGTCTCCTTTTTTATTTTATTTTAGTTAGTTTTGTAAGCATACTATAAAGCTTTAGTTAGTTTTTTAGGTTTTTTTGGTAAATCTTAGTTTTTATTTAGTTTCAGTTAACTAAAATGATTTTTGATTTTTAGTTTTAGTTACTTGGTTAGTTTTAGTTAATTATGATAACCTCACTCTTGCAAACTGTCTTACTTGCACAAAACATTGGCGACATTGTGGCACAGAAAAGTTGCCAGTGTATAAGCAATGTCTCCTCCTCTGATACCTGTTTTAAAAAGATATACAGTACCGTGAATAACTTTTAAGCAAAAAGTTGAGGCTGGATTAAGGCGTAAATGTGCTGAGTAAGCTTCCTGAGGGCGCCAACTAAAAGGACTGACACAACCCCGGTTGTGCTCTGGATGTCCTTGCACATTATCTGGGGCATGGGAAAATAATCAGTTGAAAAAATAACAAAAAACACATCTTAGGGGGGAGTACGGGGTGGATGTGGTGTGTAAGCACCAGTGTTAATTTTGTCTACTAAAACTATGACAAGAAATGCTAGAAATGTCCATCAGCAGCCTTTTTTCATGACAAAAACTAGACTAAGACTAACAAAAATAGATCTGTGATGACTAAAACTGACAAGAACTAAGTTTAGTTTTCATCAAGGTGACTAAAACTAGACTACAATTTAATGTAGTTTTCATCAGACATTCAAAATCTGTGATATTTCTCCACTGTGGGTAAATCTGTCAAAAAAACAATGCAGCCGTCACTATTCTGCCTCTCAGCTGTAGAAAGCAGGGACCCCAGCTTCAGCAGAGTACATAGAACACACTTCCATGATTTGGCACCAGATTCAGGCAAGAAAATAAATGCTTAGACTAAAAGTAAAGACTAAAATATGAGGAGTTTTTATGGACTAAAACTAAAAAGAATAGAAATGACTAAAATGTGACAAAAACTAAAATGCATTTCATTTAAAGACTAAAAATAAGACTAAAATTAAAAGTAGCTGCCAAAATTAACACTGGTAAGCGCGGCCTATACGGTACCATCTTAAAGGCAGTAGGGCTGCCATGACCCCCTGGTTGTGCTGTGAATGACCCAAGGGCCTGAAAACCACCGGCGGTCTCTGCAACATGTGTCACCCTGATTGCCTTCTCTACTCCTGGGTTATGTCACATCGGGCCCATGATTAATCATTAACGCCCTACATTTCTCAAACTTATGCACATGACTGTAAATATCTTTTTTCATCTTTATGAGTTACCAAAGTGCTTGGTAATGTGTGTATTTCCTAGTTCCTACGAGCTTTTAAAAATCTAATTCAAGACTTTTTGAGACATGAACTCAGAAAAATGAATGCTGCTTTTGCACGATAAAATGTGAACTAAAAGGATTTATAAGAGGCAACCTGGTAGTCCAGAAGTCAGAGAGGGGTCTGGAGTCCTCCCCGAGGATATTTAGAACATCCACCTCTAATTTCCCTGAATTATGGAGAATATTTAGCCAACAATTTGTGGAGGAAGATAATTAAAACGACATAAGGCTGGCTCAGAAAACAAGATTGTATATGTCAAAGGACATGTCTTAGTCAAAGTGCCTTCTAAAATTTAAAACCTCTCACAAGTTAAAATAAGACTTTTGAAGACTTTTATGGCCTTAACATTTCAAATGTACAATTCATGACCACGTAAGATTTTTCAAGGATATTCAGGAATTTTGCTGAATATCTCTAAAATGTCCAAAGCTTGAGTGCTTTTCAATACTGTCTATCTTTAAAATAGTGGCGATCATACAGTGTAAAAATGGGTATCAGGAAGTCCTACATTTCTACAATCTTACTTTGATGGATATATTGAATAAGAAAAAGAAGATTTTTATTGCTTTCTAAAAAACGTGCCTCTTTGTCCCTCCGATTTTCCGCAGGCCACCATCACAGGGTGGAGTAGACGAGGAAGATGGAGGAACTGAAACACAGAGGGAAGAAGAGAGAAGGGAGACACAAGTAAGTATGCAGTCTGAGGAGCATTGTCATTTCTGCTTTATTAGATCTGATGTAACATGACACACAGGATAATATGGGACATGGGATTTGTTTAAATATCACATTAACATCAACAGAAGCCCGCTTAACCTGTCAGTTTGAACTGAATTCATGAGCCTGATCACACATGACAGGAAAAAGAAGGGATGCATTATCAGTATATCAGTATCAGCAGATATTAGATTAAAAATGACTTAATGGTATTGGCATATATTACATTTTCTGACAATAATACAGCTATTTTGGATGTAAAAATCTCCCTATATCAGCAGTAAAAAAAACATTTGTGGAGTTTTAGGCTGGAACTACCTCAGCTGTAGTGTTTTTCTTTAACCATCATCATCACTTACACTTTAAAGTGTGCTTTAAGGACTGATATTTGTCTCTTTGTTCATCCAGAATCTTTAAATTGTATATTTCAAGGACTGCAGTTTTAGGCCTAAATAACATTCAAATGTCAGTATTAATATCAGTGTTGGCTAAAGTTATTTTGTAAATATCAGCATATCAGATATAGACAAAAATCCAACATTGTGCATCCCTAGGGAAAATCACATCTTAACCACAGTGGTTTTAGACATAGTTGGAGCCAATCCTCCTCTTTAGGGGAAGCTTTAACTCTTTAAACACGTACTATTTTTGACTGTGAAAAGAGCTTGCAGCAGGAAAAAGTACTAATATTGTTTAAAAGGAAGTTATCAGGGCTGAACGGTAAAACACCACCTCTATCTCCAGTGAAGTCTGTCTCCTTGTTTGGGATGGGTCTCTTTAAAAATAACTTTTAATTTCTCATCTTCTGAATAAAATGTTGATTAATGCATTATAAAACCATTTTCTTTCATTTTTACTTTCTGTTGAATTAGAGTTTTATATACCAGGTTTTATATAAAACGGTATAATATATACACCTGTGATACTCAGCATGTTGCTCTTATGTGAATACTTCAATCTGTTTACTTGAATAAAGAAACATTTTAAGGCAAATATTGTCAGCAGAAATGACACCACATCGATCCATTGTGTCTCTGCTGTATTGACCAAACAATCATAATTAATACCAGGTCTCGAGCTGCCCATGTTTCCTGATCCTCATTTTATGAAATCTAAAAACCAACCTTTGAGCTTACCAATTCTGCTCCGGAGTCTCTGGAGTTGAGTCAGCTCTCTTAAATCACTGTGTGTAAACATAAGCTAATCAAACAAGGTGACACAAGCTTACATTATATATAAGGCTGGCTCATTAAAATTACTATTGTGTTTAAGTAAATAAAACCATCAGATGTGTTCAAATGTAACATTAAAACGAAAAGTGAGGTTTTTGCAAGAAACTTACAGTATATATCGTATACTTAGCTGTTTATAAGAGATACTTATTTATTTTTCCCAGCAACATAACAGATAAATCATCACATTATTACAGGGTATCGATAAGGGTGTCAATAAAAATAAACCAATCCTTATTGCACAACATCATGATTGTCTTCTCTTAACAAATTCAGCCAAAATCCTTTCTCCTAAGTACAAACTGTTCTCGGAGAAGAAAGGGACATTTTGGATTGTGGCTTTTGTAAAGTACCTGTTGTCAGTGTGGCTCCTGAGTAGGTTGTTGAGTAGTTGTAAGCTTTTTAATACATACTGTATGGGTTTAAAAGAAGTCACAACTACACTAATATATGTCAGATTATAAAGAGTATGGTGGTCTCCAATGTAATCATAAACTGAACAAAGTAAGTCTTGTAATTTTACAGTATTAACAATACATTATTCAAAATCATAAAAGATTATACAGCAGAAATAAAGTTTAGATACAACTGAAGCATTAAATGGAACCCTGCATACTGATCTGTTAGATAGACACTCTTATCTTATAACTGCACAAAGCTACACTCTACATTTAGAGAAAATTATATAATGATGTTTATGTAGGTTGCCACTGATGTGCAATGCACTCTGGGTAGCAGCATTTTATGGCTGTATTGTTGTTTGTCCTGTGGAGTGTCATCCTTAAACCTTTTAAAATTTAACCAGAGTGCCATTTTAGTGAAGAGGACAATAAGGAAAAGGATACTGTAATTTAGATCAGGGCAGGTAAAATCCCAAAGAAAAGGAAGAGGAACTAAACCAAGATACTTTATCTAGTGTGTGTATTTTTACGGCATAAAAGACACTAAAATTTATGTAACAGAGTCAGCATGTCTTTATGAGGGTTCATTTAAGGTTGAGGTTGTCCACATTTGAACCGCTCACTTGGATATTTTCTTGTAGTTTTAACAACTCAAATGAGTAAAGAGACCATACATAATCATCATAGATAACAAAGGTTTCTGGCTTTTGTCTAAAAAATGGTAAAGTTGATTACATTTTCAAGTGACGTCCTCATTTATATTTAATGCAATATAAAGAGTAAACTTGATAACACTGTCATTCATTGGTCATGATTTACAATATGACTACTGTTCAGTTCTGCTAATTTTGTATCCACTGCTTTATGTCTCCTAAAAATACTTTATCTCACTGCATGTTTTGAATATAGCTTCGTTCTACAAATACTATTGAACTTATTGTTTCACTATATATTTACATTACTTCTTTATTTCATAGTTTTTCTTATTTTTTTCACTGTTAGAATTTGTATAAGAGCAAAACGACTAAATTCCCCTTGGGGATGAATTAATTTTTTTTTTTTTTTTTCTGATTCACACTGACCAACAATCAAACGCTCAAAGATAATCAGCTGAGAGGGTGACCGTACATCTTTCAAGGCCACTCTCACAGACCGTTCATCTAAGTTACTGCCCCTTTCAGAATAGAAATACACGCTAAAACCTTTAAATAAAATCAGATTAAACTTCTGTTAGGGTAAGAATACCAAAGGCTAAAAGTTAAAAACCTGAGCTGCAAAGCCTGAACATAAAACATTTAATAAAGCAGAGTAAACACACTGATTACTGGAAAAAACCTTGTCCATAAAAACTTTCTAACGCAGCAAACGTAGCTTTGTAGACAATGTAGCTAAAGCTAAGCTCAAAGGGCATCCGGAAAGCTAAATAGCTACATTCTCTACATAGCTACGTAAGCTTTAGCTACATTTGCTAAAGCTAACTAATCTACATTGACTTTTGTAGAAATATTAATTATGCATGTAACTACTTCTAAAATCTCTGATAGGGCCTCTGTTCTTTTTCTCTTTTATTTGTGGCATATTTTTAGTTTGTAATGTTTGCAATGTGGTTATTCCATGAACATAATGGCCAGACTTTGTTTATGGATACACTTGAATAACAAAAAAAAATTACAGGCAAATTACAGCATTTCTGCTCTGAAATAGACAGCATCTCAGAAGAAAGCTCTGTGAGAGAGATGTTCGGTCTGCAGCCAGACTGTCTTATTCAGCTTAACTATAACAGAAGACAAATATAAATGTTTATTCATATATTTAATGAAAAAAGAATAAAAAATCTTCATTATGTGTACCGGACAAATGCACAGACAACAGACTGGTTGATGAACTCACAGGACAGGATGTGGTAACGCAGCTTGAGCACTTTTAATACACACTTAAAGCCAGGGTCCTCCATCACTGTGGGTGGGCTCATAAATAATAATAAAATAATAATAAATAATTAGCTTTGGAAATGTCTTTGCCCATCTTGGCTCTGTAAAGGCAGCATAAAGAAGTTTTCTTTGCCCTAGCTTCAATGACTGGTACCTCTAAGTGATACTGTCTGGTATTCATTAACATGTTAAACATGTTTCAAATGACATATCACACCCTGAACCAGAACTTTCCTTACACCACTGATCTAAACACACTAAAGTGACTCGCTCTGCTTCCGTATGTTGCTTTTTCTTTGTGAGTTTTCTTGGATCTAAAGTGTCTTGCATAACTATCAGCAGTTTATATTACTGATTATGAAATGACGGCTTATTTTTCTGCGTCATTAGAGAGTGCACATTACAGCTATTAATCTAAACACACCTATGCCAGCGTGGCTGAGGATATACAGAGCAGGTTTAACTGTCTGCTGTTTCTAAGATCCACTAAGGCAAAGTTGAAGATCGTAAAATATTATCAAATCTGGGAAACGACTCACACCCTGATAATGATTATGAAATCAATCAGCCTGTAGAGGCTGACAAATACTGAAATGGTTTATGTTAGAGCAAAAAATAATAATGTGGTTAATCAAACAGTTAAGTGGAAAGACAAACTAACATATGCTTGCAGGCAGATAAACAGCTGTAACTTGTGATTCTGTCTCTACGCAGTGTTGAGTTGATTAATCCAGTGATTAGTGAATTAATCATGATGTTTTTAACCGTCAGCATCCAAACCCATTATGTCTGAAGTCTCTTTAGTAGGCTGTAGCCAAAATAGTGGTATTTTGCTAGATGTGTTTAGGGGCACGTGTGAGTAGAACAAGCCCTCCTTACCTCCTTATTACCTTTTAGTCAAAGATATCACTAACTAGTCCATACAGATTTGGTCATATTCAGATTTAGGCAAAATGTTGATTGTTTGGGGGGGGGGGGGGGGTATGACTTTAAAAGAGACTTCCAGGTGTGAAAACACCCTAACATCGCCACCCTCTCCGGCTCACTTGCAAAGATTTCTCCTGAACATTTCTTCACACATCCTCTCATGCGTTCACTTCAACTCCAAATGGAAATTGTACAAGAGGCTTGGTTGGAGAAATTCTAGATAAAGTGGGTGTGCATTCACACGGTTTCCTCTACTACTGAGTGTGAGCCTATAGCGTTTAAACTATATTAGTTTTAGTAATGTCATTGACCATTCCCACTCTTTAAAAGCAGCATAGAGAAGATGTAGGACACCAGCAGCTCAACTGAATACTTTCATGAAGATTTCAAGAGTTTTGATGGTACTGCTAGATTAAACACAGACAAAGACACTCACGTGGACAAACACAAGACCACTGACAAAAGGAACTAAAATATACGATAAAAATCTTTATTTTGTCTCAGTGGCTTCCTTATAACTGGCAAAGAAGCCGTCTGACTTACTACCTTCCAAGAATATAAAACTCTTCTCAAATGCCAATTATCTACAGTCCCTTTTCTGTTTAGTTTTAAGGAAGCAAACAAAATTCAGAACAGATAGATGCGAACTACATCCCGGATTCAAAAAATGTCATTACATGCATTGTGTATCATCAACCAAAAACGGAGTGTGTTTTTCCTGGTATGGTTTAACACATACATTAGGATAACAGTGATTCAGCTGAAGCAATTTACTGTGTGTGTTTTAATTTGTGCGTCAGGGATACATGGGATCCGTTCCAGTTGAACCCAGTAGGAGCAGAGAAGGAGGAGAAGAGAAGATGTTTCCAACTGGCCCAGTACCTGGTGGCTGTAATAGTGGGGGTAGCTGTCCTGACCAGTGCTGTCATTGCAAAGGTAAGACTGTCTGTCAGTCTGTAAAAGGCTGTCAGATATTTCAAAATTTATACTTTTTAACACTAGATGGATTTAAATTGATAAATCCTTCCTTAACTTTATGATAGGTAGTTTTGCAGAATACTGAAGTTTTAAAACAACATATCTTTCCCCTAAGACGGGCGCACAGGAGAGGAAAAATTGCAGACAAATTCATGCACACTGTCTAAACCAGTGGCTCTCAGCTGGCCTTGAGCCAGGACCCACCGCATCCTTATCGACAAACTGTCACACAAAGGTTTTTATATTTTTAAATCATAATGAGGAGGTTTTAATGAGTATTTTAGACTTAAGATGGATTAAAAGCTGCAGCAAAACAAAGAAATGTCATCATATCCTTCAAAATAAAAGCGCTTCACTGACTTTTTTGCCAGGTATCTTTTTCAGGCAAACATCCTTGACCCACTGAAAATGGCTTCACGACCCACTTTTGGGTCCTAACCCAGGAGTTAAGAACCAATCAATACTTGAATATTTAAACACTGCAAATGTTTGATGCAATTTTAAACTATGTGCCAGGGTTTTCCTGCATTATTTTTGCTTCTGTAATTCAAACAAGACACTACTCAATGTTGGTTACCAGAAACTCATATTTTTAAACCCGTGATTACCTGAATAATCATGTTAATTTCAAAATAAAAGCCAAACACAATCAGGTAGTTTGGTGCATACTAAACTCCATAGAGACCAGAAAACTCCTCATGCTTACCCAAACAAAATTACAAAGTGTGCATAATTTAATACATAAAAGTTGGACATTATTTTCCTACACCAATAGTTTATAAATGTGCAGTACAGATGGAGAGTTAAGACCCCTGCTCCATCAAAAACAACAGTAAGTCAGGGCTTACAATACCTGTCCCCTTTGAAATCAGCTCCCCATTTCTGCTTATGTCACTCTCAGTGTATCTTGTATTTTAAACTGTTATCTCCATTTTCTCTCCGTAAGTCTTTAACTCAGTATGTGCGTGCATGCTGCTTCTGTTTCTTATCGATTTCTCATCTTCCTCCTATGACCCTGCCTTTCTCTCTTTTTCTTGATGATAAATCACAGGACTCTGCTCAGTCATAAAACAGCACATTCAGAAAATATCACTGACTCTGTTTTCCTGTATAATCAAAGAGCATTGATCACAGTTCAGCATGATTACTTCCTTATTGGTGTGACAGTAAATGAGGATAGTAAAGCAATGAAGCGTCCTAGGAGGAGGTCATTACACTTAGAGCTAAAGCAGGGAGGGACTGCCAGTAAATCCCAGCCTTCTTTATGTTTATGCTGCAAGAATTACTGCTATATACAGGACTTTGTTGTCATTGGTTAAAGAATATGACATTGACAAAGTCAAATGCACTCTTTAAACATCTTTCTAAAACCCCAGAAGGAAAACAGAAGTACACAAACTGTAAAGCTTTTATGCATTTTGTTTATCACAAGAGAAACACAAGAAAGACTGTAACAGTGAGTCTAGATCAGGAAAAAAAAAATACATCTGAACAAACAGGGATCAGGATGAATGCTGTGTTCACTTAATGTTAGGCGTATGTATTTTTTGTGAAGGGCCTGAAAATAACTTTCTGACTCACTGGCTGTTTAAAAAACCGCTGTTTAAAAAAAACACGTTTTCGTTATTATCGTTAATGTACTGGTAGTTCCACCCATATTTAAAGCTAGTGTAGTTAGTGTCAGTCCTCAATAGTGATGGAAATTCCGGCTTTTTTCAGTGATCTGGATCATTTGGCTCGGCTCAGCAAAAAAGCCGGCTCTTTTGGCTCCCAAATGGCTCTTCATTCAGGTACCAGTTTGGCTTCATTTGAGCCAAAAAGAGCCGATTCATTCCTGAACGACCCATCAGTAGTCCTCAAGGCGATCCTTTTTTGGTCCAAACTCAGGTTTTCTTAACATATTTTTTGTGTCTTTGTCCAATCAGGGCTCTCTCCTGGTGTTGTCCACATTGTCCAGTCCATATTCAATGCGTGGCGAAAAGGAAAAACAGTTCTACATGCTGATGTTGGTTTTCTGCCTGGTCTGTCCAAACCTGCTGGTGTTTATCAAATCTCTGTGGAGGTGTGCCTTCAAGAGCTTCGTAAAGCCCAACATGAGGACCATGTCTTTTGTACGTCTACTCATTTAATGTAAAACCTACATTGTATGTATGTAACTGAAGGTAAAATATGTTTCTAATTAAAATCTAAACATGATCAGATTCAGTAACACAGAAATTGTATTTCTGTCATTATGTGAGCCTTATCAGCCCAGAATGCTGATCTTTGAAAAGACAATTTAGAGGATACTTTAATTAGCTCTTCACTAATATAGTCTGGTTTTATTAACCTAGACTTGATCATGGCTTATCTTTCTCTCTATCTTGCAAGTATAGAAGAAGTTAGTAGTATCCAGTCAGTTTGGTTGCAGGAGGGTTGTGTTCCTACATACAGTGTATAGTAGTGTAGCTTTAAATACATTCAGTGACTCAGTGAAAGAAGATTTAGATTATTGTGAATATCAGTCTCAATTTATGTTGCTTGTTTGATGTAATGACAGAAATTTTTGTGTTTTCAGATTTGTACCATTGAGTGCTTGGTGTCTCTGGGCACTTCAGTCCTGGTGCTTGTGGTTATGCCTCAGTTTGACGTGTTAACAAACCTCTTCATCAGCGGAGGAGTCTGTATCATGTCTGCTATTCTGCAGATCATATTTAGACTCCAGAGAGACAGATGGAAAATCCTATTCCCTGTCTGCTCCCTCATTCTCACACTTGCAGGTAAATCTTTGTATTTTCAGCCTCCTCATGCTTTCTTTACATCGAGAAACTTGTATACTTAGCTAAACACAAACATTTGACTGACTTAAGATGGTACGGTAAAGTCTAGTTTGCTGTTAATTAGATATGAAAAAGGGAAATTTGAAATGCTGACACATTGAGGTTTCTATTCACCAGTTTTAAAGGGCATTCTTATGCTGTTTATGAAAACCTGGCTGGAAATGCTAAAAAAATTGAAAAATCTTTCGAATATTGCAGTAGAAAATCTGTATCAATAAAAGGAGGGTGCAACTTTTTGCAGAGGGCACACATGTAGTGAATAAATGATAGCATCTGTGGAATAATACTCTTGAGTAACCACCCAGGATGTTACCAGAACTCATCCAAGAGTATGAAGGTTGTAGTACAAAGTGGGTCAGATTTTGTCGTGTTTTCTTCCATTGTATATGTTATTGGTATAGAAAAGCACATTAATATTTCTTGATTAATATGTCAAATTAAAGTTATTTACTTGCATTCTTGAACAGAAAAATTAGTTTTAGTGCTTGAATGTTATACTTGATTAATGTCTGACTTCTCAGAGAAGCCCAGTGAGCCGGCTCAAATTTGGGTGAATTCAGTTTGAAATCCCTCATTCCTGTTCAAAATGGTAAAACGTGGAGAGCTCACTGAAAATTAAAGAGTCCACATTAAAGCACTTCAAGATGCTGGATGGTCTTTGAGACAAATATAACAAATAAATTTGTTAAGCATTGTAAGTATCCTTATTCAAACCACAGTGTCAAATCCCTCTCCAATCCCTGGCTTGATTGACAGTACTTCTTTGCTTCACAAAAACATGTTTCAGTTCAGCTTTTCTTTCAGGTTTCACAAAACCAAGGTCGGCAGGTCATGGTTTCACTCCCACCTCTGAGTTGTGTTTTCAGTACTGCATTTCTGTCACTGTTAACAGAAGAACTGCCTGATATTTGAGAGTCACAAACTGGAACCATAAAACTGGGTTAGGGCATCCAAATAACAGCTGCAAGAATGTTACAATCTAGATATTCAAAAGGAAGAAAACAACTCACAGTTAGACTTTTTAAGAGACGTGCTGACTGGTAAAACTTTAATGGAGTGTGACCTACCTGGAAAAGTGTCATTCATTCAAGCACCAGCTGCAGAGCTTAGTACTTAAATGCTAGAGAGTGGTTACTATGCTTTGCTAAGGTTTAAAAAAAATGAAGCTCTTTATATGGCATTGAGGTGAAAGAAAATTTTTCCAAATAAACAGAAATACATGTTTTTTCATAGAGTCTACAAGAGCATGTCTTTTGCCAAGTGTTTGGCAAATCCTGCCTGTGCATAAACACATCAATGCCACAGTTGAGAAAAATTCTCATTACTAGCAGATACTGTTGGATAGGATTTGATGCTTTGATATAGTCAGTGAACAAATTAGGCGTATTGGAGCATTATAAGAAACTGTCCAATTATCTTTTAACAGGGTACTGCCTCGTTGCAATCGACTACAACGTCCGTGTGACATCATTTGTGGAGAGACAGAGCCCTGACTGCTACATCTACATTGGAATTGGGATTTTTGCTTCACTCCTGGTCTCCCTCTGCTGGTGGGAAAACCCTCTGCAAGCTACAAACAGCATGCAGGTAAGTTAATCATCATAATGTGTTTTTTTGTTGTGATACATCAACAGAAAAAAGAAGGAAACTACTTTAATGTTAGCCATCTAATGCTAGCACCATGACTTTCAGCATGAAAGTTATTTTAATCATGGATTGTCATCTAGGGTTATTATGTAGCCTGGATGTGCAGCTTATTCAGACGATTGTTGCTCCATTTTTGAGCATTTGTTGTGTAGAAATGTTTTGACTTGACATGATATCTCCCTGCAGGAGAAGCTGTCAGAACTGGACAAATTCAGAGACTTTGTGTTTGTCATCAGCAGTATTCTGAGGATAATAGTGATAGGTAATTATCTGCCATCAACGCTTGAATCAACAAACAACACAAAAAATCACGCTGACTAAATTACACAAGCCGATGAAATGTTTTCAGCTTTAGGACACCAAACACAGTGGTGTTTTGCAGTGTTTGGACTGTAAAAATCCTCTTTTCTAACAGACAGAGAACAGACAGCTTTGAGAAGGGTCAGGGAAATAGATGGATACTGATGAGTGCTTAAAGCTATGATGAAGTGTTCAGTTTTAATTTGAGAAGATGTACTTATGAATTCATCACTACATGCATACAAGTGTTGCAACAGCCTGATTTTCTTGATTTTCACCTGAACATCTTTTTTTGTGTTTTTACTTTTTCCACCTCTTTTAAAGCCTCTTATTTACATCACTTCACTGACCATTCTCTCTATATATTTTTTGATATGGTTCATTACTTTCTTTGCAGGAGCGGTATACCAGTTGTACCATTACCTAATAGCTAAATCTATCACCTGGAAGACCTTTAACCTGAATGAAGATGAAGACAGGCAATTGCTTCAGACAGGATTGCTTCTGCTTTTCTTACAGGTGGGTGGAGGAGAGGCTGTAAAACAGAAAGATAAACCGTTAGAGATAGGTACAGATGATTAGCATGCCTTATGGGTGCTAAACAAAATTTACGAATAATGATCCCCTTCTTTTCCTTTTCTTGGAGGACAGATACTAAGACTTGCAGCTTTGCTGCTCAATCTGAATTTATCTTAATAATAATAACTATTTGTGTAGGAATCTTAAAAATATGGGTTTAAAAAGTGATCTGACATACAGTGCATTCAGACAGTATTTAGACCACCTTAAAATCTTGCCATAATTGTTGATAAAGTCAATAACAATCCTGCCCTAGGTATTATCTGACAAAGATTTAGGCATCTGGGAGTCATGGCTAATCTTCCAAGGGTTTTAGTGTAGTGAGCAGTGAGCTGTTAGGGACTTCCCTTTGTTTACAGTCATACAAGCAGCCTGAGGTACAAAAATCAGAATTCTTTTTAGCTGTTTTGGACAAGTTTGTACAGACATAAAAGCAATTTGACTTTGATAGTGGTGTTTTCTATGTACAAACATTAAATATTAAACAGTAAATAAACACAAAAAGCAGCTCTACTGTACGTGAGACAATAGTGCAGCGGTGAGTGGTGGAAGAGGCTGCAATAAAATTATTCAATTATCTAATTTAATGAGTAATGAACAGATGGATTAATGGAGAAGAGGTAAAGAGGTAAATTAGTTGTATAGTAACATAAAAGCTGTGTGCTTAGAATTGAAGTATACAACTCCACTAAACAGGATGCAGTGTCTACTGGCAGATGTGTGCCTGTACCTGTATGTAGACACTCTACCTGAAAATGCTGATTAAAGGGTAAAATTGCCAATAGGTAACTACTGATGGGTTCCAGTAATGAAATTGCAGTGGAAACACTTGAACACAAAGTTTTGGTTCTATGGCTGCTTACATGCCATTGAAACCAAAGTTTTTCTTCTAGCAAAAGCAAAGGTAGAAGCCACATGCTGTGCAAAGGCCTTTTGTTTTCAACATGCTTGTGGCCTGCTAATTTATTAATTTATCTACTCCATTAGAAAAGCTCTTTGAATGAAGATTAGGCAATCCATTCAAAGAACTTTGAGATTTCCAAGAACATAAAACCTGTATTTTTTTTTACCCTAAAAGTAAATTCTAGCTTTGCTAATGCATACCCATCTCTCCTCTTGTTGAAGGCCTTCTGTGCTGCAGCCTGTCACTGGTTTGGTGTGGTGGCCTGTAAGATTCATGCAGTCAGGATGAGTTTTGCACTCCCAGTGTGTAGCACGGGACCTGCAGTGCTTTTGGTGGGAATGATACTTTTTATAACCCAGGCACAAAAATTGGACGGAGCTGAACATGGGAGCATAACATGTGAGGTTTCTTTTTTCTGCTCTGCTTAGACATACTTCTAGCTAATAATTTCATACATAAAAGAGAAAAATGTTTAAACTTCAGAGATATGAGCAGTTGTGAGAATTTTTTTTTCCTTTGCAGCTTTTTGTGCAAGCTTGGCGTCAATGGGACACGTAAACTCAACCACGATGGTTTTAGTGGAAGTCACAAAAAGCATTTGTCGAACTTCACTGAACAGGTACGTGTTTGTGTGTTAATGTGTGTATGTGAGTGGTTAAGTGCCTGAAATATGATTTTTTTTTTTTCAAGTGAAATGTCCCAAGTGAAATACATCAAACAGTGGCATACTAAAATCTGTTAAGGTTTCAAGCATGTAAAAAAAAATGCGCTTAAACTGTACCCTATTATCTTACCTACAGCTACTACTTGCAGTGGCCTTTTGCAATGCTGGCACTGGAGGGATTTTGTATGTGGGCAGGCTTCGTCACCTGTACCTACTACGTGTGGAAGATGGAGGTATCACCATAAACACACCAACAGACATGCACTAACCCTCTATCCATTTACATTAACAAAGTAGTTTCTTAAAGGGTCAGTTCACCCAAATTAAGAGGAGAGATACGTCACAGAATTCCGGTGTTATCTAAGTACAACTGAGCTGATTATTTCCTTTCTTAAAAAACTAACAGCCTTTGTGCTTTACCATGTGTAGGTCCAGCGTATAGAGAGAACTTCTCAGCTGTTTGTCCGACGACTGTATGAATCTGCTTTCATTGACTTGTCTCTGCTGCTCAACACCAAGATGAAGGTGCCACGAGCCAGAAACCTGGAGAGGTAAGATGAGTTGGGCTGGAGAGTTTATCTGATTGTCTCATTTTGTGTCTTATATTTCTTTCTTTCTTATTTTAATACAGTTTTATGGCAAAATGCAAATAGTTTTACACTGGCCCACACATTAATGGCTCTTTTTGAGTTTCATTCAAGCTTAAGGAGAGTTTTATTCATCATACAATAGTGCACAAAGATGCTAAAAATGCAATGATAGTTATAAATTGTAACAAACTGCTGCTCTGTTTGATTCTGATTTTCAAAATTATGTGCATGTCTGTAACATCAAATGCATAAAAAACGATCATCTGTCTCTCCCTGTCTACAGCCGTGATGAGATACAGAACTGTGTCATCTATCTTTGTGCTACAATGTGGCATGAGACCTATGATGAGATGCTGAAAATACTCACTTCAATGTTTAGGTAAGAGACAACATCAGTGTAAACTTCAGGGTTAACTATTATCAAACCCACAGCACGAGTTTCCTTTCTCCTTTTCATATCCCTGAAAAGAAACTTTACATCGACCAAATACATCTCCCTTGGTTTTGCAGTGATGCACAAATACAGTGCATTCAAAAAGTATGCAGATTCTACAATTTCTTTAATAAAAACTACATAAATCAAATGAATCTGCTCATAATTAAAGGCAGTAAGGGGCTGTAGTGCTTAATCTTTTTTATGGTAAACACTGAAATTGTATTCGTCCTTTAATTTCCATTAACCTTTGATGTTGGACACTGAAAAAGAAAATACTTCAGTCAGAGACCTTTGCAGTTGAGCTACAGCGGTCCATTGTTGTTTCAGGTTTGATCGCTATCGAGGAGATCCGAAGGAGGAACATAAGGATGTTTTTGACTTTGAGTGCCACATCTACATGGATGACGCCTTCATGACAGACAAGGACACAGGGCAAAGGCTGGTTAATTCTTACGTTAAGGACCTGATTGATGTTGTCAATGAGGTTTATAGGTGAGATCATCAGTCTGGCAGTCTATATGGCCATCCACCCATGTACCTGTCTCATCATCTTACCACCTATTCCTTCATCCACTCAGGGTGTTTACCAACAAAGAACCGGATGAGGTGTCCATCATCGAGGCTCCCTATGGTGGCAGGCTGATGTTTGTTATGCCAGAGGGCAACATGCTGTATATTCACCTAAAAGACAAGAGTCTGATCAGGAACAAGAAGAGATGGTCCCAGGTAAGGAGATGCTTTCTGTGGTTGTTTATCCTGTATAACTTCAAATGTTTTGTCATACAAATCATGTTAGAAAATACTCATCCAAACACTCAGTATGCCTTGCTATCCTTTTCCTTGTTCTTTGCTCATCTAAATGCAAGCTACAGAGGAGAAAATAGCAACAGGGCAACAAGGGAAAATGGTGCCACATTATGCTGTCAGGATTCTTTTAAATGAATCTTGAACACAGGTGAAATACAGATAAATAGCACACAAGAAATACTGCATGCATGCGAGATGCAAATAAAATGTGCATGTGATTCACACACCTGCAGGTTATAAATAAAACAAGCATGTAATTAACTCAAACAAGCATGCAAGAGACAACTAAAATGTGCATGCAATTTACTAAAACGTGTGTGCAAGATATGAATCAAACCTGCATGTGATTTATTTAGATGCATGTGCAAGATGTGCACACAATTTAATAATAAAAGCGTACAAGATATGATTGAAACATGCATGCAGTTACTGAAATGCACATGCATTATATGAATAAAATGTAATCAATTTTTAAAAACAATGTACAAGATATGAATAAAATGTGCGCGCAATTTATTGAAACACGAGTGCTAGATACTAGCAAACCGTTAAGGCAATTTAGCAAAACACATGAATGCAATCAACTAAAATAACTGAGCAAGATTTTAATAAAATATTCACCAATTCACCAAAACATTAGTGCAAATACAAAAAATGTGCACGACACTGCGTGCAAGATACAATTAAACATGCACATGATTTACTAAAATGGGCAAACAAGATATGAAACAAACTTGCACTGGGTTTACTAAAAAAGGTATGCAAGATATGAATAAAATGTGCATGTGATTAATTAAAATGCATGTGCAATATACAAATAAAACATGAATGGGATTTAGTCAAACAAGTGTGCACGATACAAAGAAAGCTTGCATGCAGTTTAACAGAGAGTGCAATCCATGGCGAAAATTACCAAAATGCATGTGCCAGCTTCTAAATCGCCTTTTTAAAAAATTACCCACATTCATGTCACCTTCCAAAGATACGTCTTCTGTCACTTCACTAATTGTTTTTGGTTCATTTGAAAATTAATTTTGAATTATTTTGCCCTGAATACCTTTATTTATATTGGCGGCAGAATGCATTACTCTGAGGAAATCTCTACAGTTATTCATCTAAGTATGAAAACAAAAATCTGTCAGATTTTAAGTAGAGGATAATGCAGTAAGTTATCACAAAAGGACCCTAACAGACTCACACCGAGGACTTGTCTGACCCTAAAGAGGTTCCTCCACAGTAACAAGCAACTCAGTATTTCTTAACCTGCAACTGATTCTGCTATCTTAATGTAATTAATTTACAACAATGCATCATACTGCATATTACTGTATTGCTTTAAAAATTATATTATTTTTGGTAAACAAATAGTCCATGTGACTCTCCAGTTAAAACTGTTTTCATAGAGATGTTTGACTTGGTAGCTTTCATAAAGTGAGCTAAACTAGCTTTCATGACCTGTTTTAGACCAAATATTTCCACTGATGGTGAGGTGAGGTGAGCTGAACAGCTTCACATGAAGTAACGCAGCAGCTGGCTGACTGATTTTTTTGCCTTGTTATGTTGGAGTCAGTTGGCATCATCTTTTCCTTTCACCATCTTTAAACACCACCATAAATCTATATTCCTTTAAATGTTAACTGCAAGTGTCATCTTCAGTTCTATAGATTTCTCTGTCATCGCACACAGTTGTGACTCTTTTGACCTCTTTCCTTGGTGGTTGAGCCCTCCTTTTTCTTTTTCCACACAGCTAACAAATCAATGTCAGATTAATGAGGCTTCTTCCTGCAGATTGATATGATAATAGTTGGTCCTCCAGGCTCTGTAATAGGAGCTTCTTCACAGTGATCTGTTGAGGGATAGCAAGCATTGCTATGCGTAATTAGCTTACCAGAATCAAGTTGTTTGTTTTTTTTACAAAGCTTTGTAATAACAGTTATATTCTTCTATTTATTTTTGTATCTTTAAGTATGGTGTCCTCATGTTTCACAGATTAATCAACAGACAAATTGTTAAGTCCTCTGTGGGGGGTGCAAAAGGTTTCCATCTCGGCACGCCGGTAGTCGAGTGGTTAAGGCGCATGCCATATACGCAGGCGACCCGGGTTCGAATCCGGCCCATGGCACTATTTCCTGCATGTCTCTCCCCGCTCTCTCCCCTGTTTCCAACTCTATCCCCTGTCCTATACTATCAAATAAAGGCCAAAAATAAAATCTTAAAAAAAAAAAAGGTTTCCATCTCTTTATATGCTGGATTTTTACAAAATTCCCAACTTATCATTTTCAGATCATGTATCTTTATTATTTACTGGGATGGAAGGGCTATGTCGCCAAGAACCCTCAGAAGCCACAAGTAAGACATTTCCTCAAAAGTTATGTACATGTTCATGTTTTAAAAGCATGTCATGGATATTTAAATATATTAAATAAATATCCTGTGTTATCCAGCACCAGTTTTTGCCCCGCAGAGACAGTTTGATCTCTGTGGATGGTGAGTCTTTCCTGCTGCCTCAACAAGAGAGTGACAACAAAAGAAGATTCATCTCAGACGAAAACACTTACATCCTGGCTCTGGACGGAGACACCGATTTCCAGCCCAAGGCTGTGGTCTTACTTGTAGACAGGTAAAAGACAGACAATAACTTATTTATTTGGAATAGAGATTTAATTGAATACCAAATGAAGGAGGTAATGACCAGTTAGCTGTCAGTTTAGCATTTAGCTAATGAAGTATTTTTCCGTTAGTATTCAACTAAATAAAAAATCAAACATGCTAATTAAGATGTTTTGATTGGCAGGTTGAGGATGTATGAAACCGTAGGTGCAGCATGTGGTAGAATCCATCCTACTGGTATGGGTAAGTACCCAATTTAAAACTTTTAACACTGATCTTTCTAATGTGTTTAGCTTAAAATTGGTTTGACCTCTATAGGGGAGGATTATATGGTTTCATCATACAAAGCTCTAACCTTGCAAAGCAGATGGATTCGCCCATTTCCTTATTTTTCACTGGCGAATCCATCTTGCACAGCTCCTGTCTGAACCGTTTGGCCCCAGTTAGAAAGTGACAGGACCAATCAGCGATTAGGGGCAGTACTCCCAGGCCCAACGGAGTATGCAAGCAGCAACAAGAGGCCAGTGCAGTTATGGCAGAAGAGCTTAGCGTAGATGCTGCTAAAGTGGCAGTTTTATCAGAACTTGATGACATTTCTTCGTTAAAAGAAGAACAGAGAACAGCAGTGAGTTTTTTGTTTTTTTTTTTTCAAAAATGACAAAAGTCGTGTACTGACATGTCTATAGTCGCCATGATTCACATTATTCCTGCTGCGCACGCGCATCTCGTTAGTGGTTACGTCACATGTTTAGTTGCTCTGTTTGGCTCAGGTTCAAATCCTTCCTGTAGCTCTTTGCTGCATGTCTCTCCCCACTCTCTTCCCATTTCCAACTCTATTCATTGTCCTCCTCTGTCAAATAAAGGCATAAAAAATCCAAAGATAAATCTTATAAAAAACATGGGATTTCTTATATATTTACCTAGTTTTATTTTATTTTAATTTGTTTTGTAAGCACTCCATAGAGTTTTAATTAGTTGTTGTTGTTTTTTGCAAACCTTTACTCTGTTTCAGTTAACTAAAAGCATTTTAACCTCATAGTTTGAGTTAATTTGTTAATTTAAGTTAACTTTGATAGCTTTGGTTGAAATCCTTGTATCTTGTAACTTTGTCATGCGTTCTTCCTATGTACCATCTAGGTCCCATGGTGTGGTACCAGAAGTTTGAGTACGCAGTAGGCCACTGGCTCCAAAAAACCGCTGAGCATGTGTTTGGCTCTGTGCTGTGCAGTCCAGGATGTTTCAGTCTGTTTAGAGGATCTGCTTTGATGGATGACAATGTGCTAAAGAGATATACAACGACTGCAACCAGAGCTTCAGAATATGTGCAGTATGACCAAGGTCAGTGAGCCCTCTCTTTAGTTCAATTCTTCAGCGACAGTTGTGCATTTTTCTTATTTCCCTTTGTGTACTGTGCTTCAAGGCGAGGATCGTTGGCTGTGTACTCTGTTACTACAGCAAGGCTGGCGTGTGGAATACAATGCAGCATCAGACGCATACACCAACTCTCCACAGGAGTTCAAAGAGTTTTATAACCAGAGGAGACGATGGGGACCCTCTACGCTGGCTAATACACTGGACCTTCTGCATAGGTAACTTATTTATTCTTAGTCGAATGTGATTGAAGACTCTCAGCTGAGGACTTTGTCAGTCAGCTTAACTGATAAAAATCCAGATTGAAATTTAATGATTTGATTCTGATTAGATATATATTTTCTAGAGTATTCAGGAGCAAACCAGGCCACATGTGTTTAATCAGAAGTTAAACATGCAATTCTAATGTATTGCATTCTGTATTCATACTATTCTGTTGTTGTGACTACAACTACAGTGGCTCTGAGACGGTCAAGAGAAACACGTCCATCTCCAGGCTGTATATCCTCTACCAGATGTTCACTGTCGGTTCATCAATCCTTGGTCCAGCTTCTGTGACTCTCATGATTGCCGGTAAGCTCAGGTCCTACATGGAGGCTGATAAATTAACTAAACATGTCTTCTCCTATCATGTTGATCCTTTTTGTCTTATCTCCACTTATCTGTGTCCACTTTGACCCACTTTCTTTGACTCAGTTATGGTCTGCATAAAGGGGCCTAATAAGTGCTTTTCCCCTCAGAGTGTGACACTCATTAACTGCAGGCTAAATCTGCTGAAAGTCACTTTGTATATCATTTTGAAACTTTGAGAACAAATCAGTAACAAAGAAATGTCTTTTAGATTGATATTCTAATAGCTAACATGTTAAGGTAAATTTTGTTTCATCTGAGTTACAAGAGCTCCAAAGGGCTGTTCAAGTAATGTTGAGTTCTATCTGCATCACAGCTACTTACCAAATTAGCACTCTTCAACACTTAAACATTCTTAACACTTCAAAAAACAATCTATAAATGAAAATAAACTAATTAAACACTGTGACCAAAAAAAAGTATTAAAATGGTAAATGGTCTGAGCTTGTATAGTGTTTTCCTAGTCTTTTGACAACTCCAAGCTTCTCTACACCACATATCACACCTATTAATCATCAATCAATATTTGTTTGTTTTCATAATCGAATGTCAAGATACTTTACAAAGAGGGGTCGCACTCTCTGTTGCAGCCTTCTTATATAAGACCAGAGTAAATCATTTATATGATAATAAAGACGTGTTAATCACCATGAGCACAGCACTAGCAGTATTTAGCCTGAGTTACAGTTGCAACATAAAGCTTCCCTGGGCTAAGGTAAGCAGTGCTGGCACCACCAGCCTTTGGTCCTTTTCAATTATTATCACGTACATGCCTGTGCTGGTTGTGCTTCACTTAAGTGGTTAAAATGCCAACATGAAAATTTATTTCTATGTTTTAGATGGAAATACAGCCAAACCAAATGACGCCATCTGTCCACTGTGCTTCTTTAAATCCAGGCATTGTAGCAGGGAGAGAATGCCTGTGAACTGAAGCTACAGTCCTAACGAGTTGTTGGTAGCTGTATTATAGTATAGACACAACCTATAACCAGCATTGTAGTCCTACATTAAAAGTATTAATCATCATTTTGACAGTCTAGCAATTCTAAAAAAAATCTAACAAAGGTGGGGATATTAAACCATTAAGTGACTAATCAAATACTTCCTGAGTTGTTGTATCAGTCAAATTGTAAGTACATAGTGGCTTCTGCAGCTGCTTTCAAAGACCATACATGACAACCCTTCTCTATCTTTACAGGTGCTTTCCAATTCGTCTTCAAAATCACCGGTACGCTCTCCATCATCATTGCAAGCATTCCCCCAGTGTTCTACATCCTGGTATGCTTTATAACCAAGGCAAATACCCAAATAACCATCGCTGCCATCATGAGTGTCCTGTATGCATTTCTCATGACTGCATCCTTCTTCTCAATCATTGGTAGGTACACAGTCTTTGAAACATCACGCATCTCCGTTATTAAAATATTTGTAAGTCTCCTAAACCCATTAAACACGCCTCATTTCTGATTCAGGCGACATGGTGATTCAGGGCACCTTCCTGACCCCCACTGGCTTGTTTTTGGTTTCAATGGCAATCATGTACTTGGTGACAGCCATACTACACCCAGAGGAGTTTGGTATGTTTGCTCTAACTATCTGAGCATTATGTCCATAGCTCTATGTCATACAATATATTTACATAAAAATGTATAAGAAACAAAGATTATTTTTTAATTGAATGCTTTGTTCTGTTTAAAACTCATTTTGTTATGTTTTATCCTCCAGGGATGATTGTGTATGGTCTGATGTATTTCATCTGTATCCCAAGTGGATACCTGCTTCTGACGATCTACTCCCTCGTCAACATGAACAATGTGTCCTGGGGCACAAGGGAATCTAACAAGTAATGCTTAAAATATAATTCCTATCCCAATAGATTTAACAATATACTGGCAAAAGATACACTGTTAAGGCTATGGTTAATGTCAGCCAATTGTACAACAGGAGGTTTATCATTTTAATCCCAGTGGTCCCTCAAAGGATGTGCTCATATTTTACTATCTAAACATTTTCTCTGACTGCCCTTTCTTCTGTCTGAAGGGGAGAAGGAGAGGCCAAAAAGAACCACAATCTTCTGTGTGACAAAAACTGTCGACTCTGCTGTTGGGACATGAAGTTACAGGTACTACTATCAGACAGCTATTGACTGACAAGCTTTCCAGAGCATAGATGATCTTATTTACTTCTATCCTGTGGATTTACAGGTCACGCAGGAGACAGAGAATTTGATGATTCAGCAGATCACAGGCCAGACTGGACAGCACATGGCTCTTCTCCCAGCCACCAAGCAGGAAGTACCTCAACCGACAGAAACAAAGATTGCGATCCCAGCCAACATGGAAAAAGTCAAACAGGGAATTTTGGTTTCCGATGGGGCTGAGGAAGAGACCGATAACAACAAGGAGAGAAAAGGCAGTGAAACCGTCTACAGTAGCAGCAGGTAATTATGTTAACTTGTATATACTTTTCTGTTCATCATTTATATGTCTAGGAGCTAAAAATGTAGAGTCTCACAATAAGGACACAATGAGAAATTTAAGGCAGGGGTTGAGGTTTTCCTTTCCAAATCACAATAACTATGAAATCATAAAAAAAAATACAAGATTGACAAAGTTTTCCTCCTGTTTGCAGTAATGATTCTGTTAGAAAGCAGAGCTTATCAATCAGTTCATCAGAAGAAGAAGAAAGTGATGATGATGACTTCTTGCTGGATGACCCTGAAGAATTGGAGGAGCTTCCCGTCAGCGGTGAGAAGAAACTGAGTTCGTCCTAAAGATTGCAAACTACACCTCGTTCCACATTATTATGCAAATGATATTTTTCTCTGATTTTCCTAAATATTAATGCAAATGACAGAATATTTTTCAAGTCATCAGCCATTAGAGCATAATTCAAATGTTTTTCAACAAACTTCATAATGACAAAAATTATTTTTTAAAAAATAAAAACCTCAAAATGCACTGTTCCACATTATTAAGCACAACAGCTTTTTAAAACATTTTATAGGTTGTAAAGAACTGAAAATGGTCATTTGTAGAAATTGAAGCATCAGGGGGGTCCCGTCTGTGCTCTGAATCAGCCACAAATTTCTTCATAGTACGATGATCATGCTTAATTTTTCCTGAAATATCAAATGTTTTCATTCCTTGTCCAAGGCATTACACTATTTGACACTTTTCAGCAGCAGAGAGATCCTTTTTCTTTCCCATATTGCTGAAACCTGTGGCCTGCTTAATAATGTGGGACATGTGGAAAAGTGCATTTTGAGGTTTTTATTTAAAAAAAAAAAACAGTTATCACTATGAAGTTTGTTCAAAGACATTTGAATTATACTCTAACTGTTGATGACTTGAAAAATATCATGACTGTCATTTGCATTGACATTTAGAAAATCAGAGAAAAACGTTGTTTGCATAATAATGTGGAACGCGGTGTATGGTTGAACAATACTGGGAAAAAAATGGTATTGCATTGCCTTTTCTTCTGCAAAATACAGTAATGTGCATATGTTTTAAGCATGTAGGGCACCAAGGATTCACCATGGGGTCCTATGCCAGTGTCAGGTTTGATACTTGGCACATACTTGTGTTGCTTGGCAACTAAGGTCAAGTTCAACTGCATTTCTTTTGCCTGGGCCTTTTTCACCCTGGTGATAGGCCCAGAGACTGCAGATGGTTTTTGGGCCCTTGGAACCTCCACAGCATGACCAGGGGCTTGTGGCAACTCTCTTATGTGCCTAGACCGTATCCTGGCCCTAGGCCATGCTTACTCTCTCCATCCACCCTTACTGTGCCCTAAAGGTGCAGACTTTTTTTTTTTCTTTTCACCAGATTATTTTCCCATACCCCTGGTAATATGCAAGGACATCCAGAGCATGACCTGAGTTATGTCAATCCTCCTTTCTGCCTGATGGTGCCCGCAAGCAGGCTTACTTGCCATTACAGGCCTTATTTCAGCCTGAAATTGTGGCCACACTACGTCTGAAAGTTCTGCACAGTACTGTATATTGTGAAAAAAGTTATTTCAAATAAATTAATTTTTTAGACATTAATATGGCTGATTAACATTTAAGTCATGTAATCAATTTTAATATTTTAAATCTAA
Organism: Cheilinus undulatus; assembly: GCF_018320785.1. Classification (NCBI taxonomy): domain Eukaryota; kingdom Metazoa; phylum Chordata; class Actinopteri; order Labriformes; family Labridae; genus Cheilinus; species Cheilinus undulatus. The sequence goes on from NC_054865.1 coordinate 19,003,906, forward strand.
GTCTATTTTGTGGTCTGAGAGAAAATTGAGATGTGCAATAATAATGTTTCAACGCGGTGATAAAGATTTGAAGTGTGATAATGTATAATTAAGTATCTTTTGACCTTTAGTTATTGCAGTGTGTAAATTGTTTCTGTTAGATCCAAAATAAATTAAATAAATAAATAAATAAAATAAATAAATATAATATAATATATATAATTAAATAAATAAATAAGCATCTTTTCTCCACTGAAAAGGTCAAATTTACATTGAGTGAAAAAAACAATTGCTTGTTGTATGAAATATTTTCTCTTATTTAATGTCATAAACTCAGACTTGTGGCACATTGATTGCAAATGCTCTTTAAGTATAAAATTGTAATTCTTTTTGCAGCCCTTTGAGGTCCTGTATGTGATCATTTCATTTAGAAGTATGCAGTGTGTGTATAGAGCAAACTATCAACACATTTTGGTTTTATGTGTTTAAACAGACTGGGTGAATCCCGTGAAAGAGGTGTTTTTGAAGAAGCTTACCTACGCCAACATGAAAAGAAACCTACAAGGACAAATCAGGTAAAAGAACGTTTAAGACATAAATATCCATTATGTACAGTAAGTTCTCTTTCACCAGGGTTTTGGCACAATAATCACAAAAATGTTGGCATGTTGGTTTTAGTGAGCTTATCAAAAGAATTAAACATTTTAATAAATTCAAGTTGTTTAAGGTTATTCCTAATGCACATCTACTGCCTGTGCTAAATGATCAAAAAGTGTACACCTTGTGCATATTTTAAGTATGTTTTGTTCTGTCTTGTTCTCAGATACTCACTCCGCAACAAAGACCATGATGATGTGTGTGAGGACCTGATCTTGATATTAACAGACACTCTTAATGGAGAGCTAAGTGGAAAGGGTCCTGAAGATATTCTCTCAGATATCGAGCTGGAGCAGCTACGTTATGCGCTGACCAGACAGGTAATAAAAATAAAAATGACAACACATCAACAATTGATTTGGTATGGTTTATATAGTACATACAAGCATTTGTTGTTCATGAACTAACACATGAGAGTTCAAGACAGTGTGGCTGAAGACCAGGCATCTGAGATGCCATCTATTTCAGAATGGAATTGCCGTAATTTGCTGGTCAGGTGTCTGAGATTTTTTTGTTCAACTTTATTCATAAACAGTCTGGCAGTTAAGTTCATGAAATAACCCCATGGCAAAATTACAGACTGATAAACATTTCATAAATAAAATAGAGAAAAGATCAGAGGTCTTAACCAGGATTTAAGTATGTATAAACCTGCTTTAGAAGTAGTTACACAAACGGTGGCTCACTTTAGTTCCATTAGCTTTAACCAAAGCTAACATAGCTATGCTAGTTATGTAATTCCTGTTACTTTATAAGTCAGTGTAGCTCAGTTAGCTTTAGCAACATGAGCTTTAGCCAAAGCAAACATAGATATGTAGCTAACCTAGCTACGTAGCTGCTTTTTGAGCTTAGCTTTAGCTAAGTTAGCAATGTAGCTCCATTATCCACGTACTGTAGCCTACACAGCTCATGGAGTTACATAAGCAATGCTGTGTTCGAATGTTTTCACGAGGGACAAACTTTTTTTCCCAACCAAACTGTTCACTTGGTTTTATCAAATGTTTTGTGATCAGGTTTTGCAAGTCAGATTTTTAACTTTTAACCTTTGGTATCCTCACCCTTACATCAACCCTTACCCTAACCCTAAACAGAAGTTTAATTTGATTTTATTTTGAAATTTTAAGCATGTATTTCCATTCTGATATGGACGGTGTCTCAGATGTACGCCATCTATATCAGAGAGTGTCAGTGAGAATGGCTGTCAGAGATAGACAGTCCACAGCCAGACCCTTCCCAATAAGTTTGTTAGCTATAATTGAACATTTCTAACACTAGATTTACTGAATTTGTTTACATCTTTTAAACATTTTTTATTTTTAAACTTAATTATAGGCTTTTGATTTTATGGTAATTAAACCCTAGAGTTTCAGCTGAGGTGCATCGGCCCCAGAATTAAAGAAAATGCCTTAAAAATCCTTTTTCAACATTTGATTTTGCCAATATCCAATATGCTGATATTTCTAAACTAATTTTAGCTGATACTGCTGTATTTACTGCCCCTACCGCTACTGAATTTAATGGTTGTTTTCTAACTACAAATAATTTAAACAACTAAATGATTAAACATGGTCATGAACAATATACAAGTTCATATGTTGCCAACCTTATTTTAAGAAAAAAAAAAAAAACATGCTGTGGGGTGCTGGTTTAGCTCAGTTGATAGTCTTCAATGACAGAGTCTTCAATGCACAGGTCAAGGGATCGATTCCCAATCCCTGCACTGTTTGGTACATGTCCTCTCCCATACCCTCCCCCCATGTATCATGTCTTGCATCAGCTGTCCTATCTGAATGAGGACAAAAAGCCCAAAAACAAACAAACAAACAAAAAATACACTTTGTCCACAATATCAGGTAAAAACACTACACTTCTCTCTGATTGGTGGAGCCTGTTGTGGCCCACAGCTATCAGCTTCCTCTACTAAAGTTAACAGTTGTGGAAACAGTGAGTAGTAACTATTAATCTCTGTGATGATGAAAGCTGGCACCACATATGACCACAAATAACATATTATGTCATTTGCCATCAAATCGGCAGTGGAGAAATTTCAATTGCAGTAGTCTGTTTCAACCTGTAGAGGACAGTCATTGCACATATTTAACTCAAAATGTTGAGTTTAAATACTTTGTGCTCAAATGTCAAGCTTTGGATCCTAGCAGAAAAATTGATCTGAGGGTTTTGCTACTCCTTCAGTGCTCCTACAGAGGAGGAGGGATTCAGTCACTGAGTAACTTGATTTCTCCTTTTCCCAGGCTCGTCATTTCCTAAAGACCAGTCAGGTGCTGGCTTTAGAAAAGAGAGTGAAGAGGGCCATCGAGAGAACACTCACTGCCCCACAGGTGCAAAAACTAGATGAGGTAAGATGATGGGCCAACTCCTGAGTCAATGACAATCTAGTACTCTACAACAATAAAAATAATGATAAAAGAAGTAGGAATTAATGAAATGCTTCATCTTTGTCATCTTTTAGGTATTCTTAGTCAAATTACAATAATTGGAGTCATTGTGTTCCTCACAGCCTTTTCAGTAAAGTGATTAAATCCTGTATAACATGATTAATTGTGTGTTTTTAAGGGTGAACATGACTTCTGGGGCAAGTTACTGGAGCGCTACTTAAAGCCTATCGTTGAGACTGAAGATCATAAACAAGAGGTCATCAGAGAACTGAAGTCTCTGAGAAACAAGGTAAAATATCTGCTTTTATTGCTGCAAGTATGATTTTTTATGTATTTATGGCATTAATTCTGTCTCTGCCATTGGGTGTAGCCTCATTAGTTGAGCTTGAAACAAAGACTTTGAAATAAGGGTTTATGGGATTACTGCAAAACCCCAACTGTGGGATGTTTCAAAAAACACTTTGCAAAAACAAAAGGCCATTCAAGATTTCATAGGATTTTAATCTAAACGTGTGTCAACTTTCCTGACATATTTGACTTTCATGTCTACTCAATGCTCATTCATGCTCTTCGATTGAATCAGAGACAAACAGAGCTTTCTGTCCATACTCCGCATTCATTTCATCCTTATTTTCATCCCCTGAAGCTTACAGATAGAGATCACGTTGCAATAACGCTGCCAATCATGGGGCGCTAAAATGCACAGATCTATTTTTGCACAAATGTAGAGCATAAATGAGCCTTAATGCTGCTTTTACAACGACAAGTTTTGATTATTTTTTTATAAAACACCAGAATAGGCATTATGTTCTCCTTCCTCTTACAGGCCGTCTTCTTGTATTTCATCGTCAACGTGCTGTGGGTGGTAGCTACCTTCTTCCTGCAGGCCATAGGAAATGATGTCATCAGCATCAGGATCCCAAAAATCTACCCGAATGGAACTCCAACTGGAGAATTTCTTAAGGTTGGGATGCACCCAAAATACAAAGATTAGTGTTGTAGCTAGGCTAGGAAATTGAGTTTCAATCATAATTGTAATTTTTTTCCACATGATCTTAAAAACAAGGTTACAGAGATGAAACACTCCTTGGCTGAAGCTGCGTTGTTAAAGACCATGTAAAGTAAAAGTAAAATTAATGACTAAATACACTAGATATGTTAAATAAGGTTGCTGTAAACATGTAAATAAAAATTTAGACCTATGTGTGACTGAATTTTTTATTTAGACCATTAGAAAGTTGTTCACCTCTTTCCTGGCTTGGTTTTACTTGAGCAGGGCAAATATAGCAGACCACTTTGGGGAATTACCCTGCTAAACACAGTGGCCTGTCATACAACAAACCTGAAATACTGGGGTTTTTATCACTTTAAAGGACTTTAAGATAGCTTAAGAAGACAACAGAAGGGCAGCTGTTGGTTAGGAAAAATAAGGAAAATAGCACATCCGTGTATCTGTGTAGTTCAGTCAATGTCTTTCCATTTGTAAGAGACAAAATGAAATTGATATGTTCATGAGATGTTAAAAGGACAAAATTTCAATATTTGCAGATCAATGAATTTGAATGAACCGCAGCTGGTTTTGCTTGTGGCACGATTTCCTTGAAATACGACGGAAGATCTTTAAAGTCCCTGTAAGGTGATTAGAAAAGAATTTAATTTTAGTTTGTTGCATTGTGTTTTAAACCACCAGGCCAAGTTTCAGCCAGGAAAATCATCTTTAAGTGTATATAATTAAGCTTCAAAATCATAAAAAATGAGGCTTTAAAATCTGCTCTAGGATGGTGCAGGCGCATCAGTTGAAAGCCACGCCCACTCAAGAAATACGAGCCTCTCAAATTTAAAAAAGAATTACTTCTGATCAGAGCACAGCTGCTTGGCTCTGTGTCAGAGCAAAGCAACAGAGACTGGGTATTAAATTGACAGTTTTCTGGTACATATCTCTATGTTATGATGCTTTCATAACCCGTAGGCAGCTATGGCTGATAATAATGCTGTTAATCAGTAAAATAGAAAAGATTAGAAAGATTAGACTGAATGGAATAAAACTTAGCATTGAAAAGTAGTTTTGACAGTTTGACAACCTCAGCAGAGATAAAGATAATTAAAATACTGTGGTCTTTTTCATATCTTATAGTAAGATCTATAACTCATTATAAAACAATGACAACTTTCATTTTGTATTGACAGGTGGAGCCTCTCAGTTTGATGTTCCTGTTGTCTTTTGCTGTTCTACTGCTTATCCAGTTCCTGGCCATGTTGTATCACAGGTACAAACTTTGACAAATAAGTACCTTATCACTACACTTTCAGTGTTCCCTTCTAGTCAGAGTGTCATACCTTAATTCAGTGAAAGGGGACTTAGTTTTAGAACATGTACTAAATATTTACCCACTTTCAGCTGGATGGTTTCAAAATATCAGCTTTATAGAGAATTATAATGAACATCCTGAAACATTTACCATAATGTTTATCTTTTTTATTATTTACATGTTTCCACTTTCTACTGGTGTGTCATCTTGCTTGCTCTCTATTTGCAGGGTATACACACTGATCCACGTGGTGTCTTATCGCAGCACAGAGAAAGACTACAAACAAAGAGATGATGTAAGTAACTACATCAGCATATATGCAACCATAGTTGCAGAAAAAAATATTTTTTTTTTACATTAAAATGCATATCAGGTGCAAGACTTTAGCTGTGTTTCTATCAGGTGGTCCAGTTTAATTTGTAAACCCCAAAATAGTTTGCATTTCCACAGACATCTGTACCCTCACTTGGTGGGTGGACAGTAGAAACTATGCATGTGACGTCACAGGCAGCCCGAGTCTCTGCTGTTTTAGCTGCTGGTGACAGAAATCAGTAAAGAAGGTTTATTTCAGCTATAAAGTGTCATCATTTATTAACTACATCTTAATGATGTTCACCATGGTCAGTACAGATCCTCAGCTGATAGAAAATGTTGGAAATGTTTGGGGAACAGCCGTGTCGGCGCTGAAATAACATCTTGAGGACCTTTTTGTACTATCTTTAAGGACTGAATGATCAGTAAAATCCAAAAACATTAAAAACACACCGTGCTATGCCAAACTGAAGCAGACTGCTTGGTAGAAACAACCTTGATTAAATCAAGGGAATGTGCTGCCACTGAGGCTATTCAACTCAGCTCTTTTAAAAGGTTAGGAGCCATGCTGCAAATAAAATTTTGTCATGAAAACAACAGTAAAAGAATCTAGACTTACTAACACTACTTAAACCAAATATCATATAAATCTGCCACTTCAACATTATGGTATTTTGCCCTGGAGCTGTAATTTGACTTAGACCAAACAAGGGCTGAATGATTGCAAATTCCACATGGATTGTTGTATTGAAAGAAACATTACTTTTTTTAATGTCTTTCTCATTTTCTACAAAAACACATACAAAAGTAGACTTCACAAACCATTCCAGAAAAAATGTCACTTAAAAGGAAGTAAAATGTGTTTTATTAGAAATAAAGATTCCTTCTGTAAGGACTAATATGTGACTTTAAAGTCTAGTTTTGTTTAAGTATGATCATTGAGACTGTTTGAATTTCTGACCATAAACACTTTTTTCTGCATGTCTGTTCCTTTCTAGGAGGAGGATGAAAATGATGATAGTGTTACCATCATTGCCAATGGACTCGCCGTAACAGAGGATGACTTTTAGTCAGTGACCACAAACTGCAACAACCAGCACAAGTAAACATCACTGACAGCAACAAATCAGCAAGTCCTCTCAGCAGCGAGGAGCTCACAAATACCACCCACCCTGTGCAAAGCAGTTTAAACAGCAGCCTGAATTTAGTGACAGGGCTTAATCTTGGTGTCATTGTAAATTATGTAGCAGCTGCTCTGGCTCCCACAGAGTTAGATCATAATCGAACAAAGTAGATAGGTGAAGTTAAAAGATCCTTAATAGACTTTTCTAACAATTTAAACAATAGGAATCAGTTTAGAGATCAGTTTTACACAATAGGATGGATTTGTTCATAAGACTGTTATTTATTCTATTTAGGTTGTGTTTTAAGCACAATATGGAAAACTAATGAAATATCCAAATCCAAACCAAGTCTAAACAGCGTTTATGAGTAGGACTGAGAGCATATCCCAATGTCCAGCTGAGGATTAAAATAGTTCCTTCCATTAAAATGCACTTAATAGATTTACCTAAAAGTGACAGAAGCATAGGCATATGACTTTTTTCAGATTTTTATGAGAAATTTAGTCATGAGCTTGATGTGGCAGGAAGTTTATTAATTCTATGTCTTCAAGAAAATAAGTTTCCTGGCTAAAACAGATAAATTAATAATTCTTTTTTTTTTTTTTTTCAAGAAATGTGTACGCAAGTAATCAAATACTTGAATAGTCTTTCCCTGTAAATGGTGTTAGTCCTTTGTAGATTTTTAAATGCATTATTTGCACATTAAATGTTGAGGTAAATATTTTTGAGATTTTATTAAGACTCTTATTTTTTCCTTTAAGTTTCTGATTTAATTTTCAATAATGTTTTACAATTTTTTTGTGTCAGTGTAACTAATTATGCCAATTACAATGATGTAATTTACAGAATTTTAAGATAAAAATGCAAACTGTGTAACAGAATAAAATCATTTATTGTTTATAAAACTAATGTGTGACTCATCATTATTTTTCTCACCTTAGGCCCACAGTATTTAGACTGCCCAGCAGTTTCTAACCAGGTGTAGTCCCTTCTCTCTCTTCTTCAGGGCAAATTAAGGATATAAAGCTCCTGACATAATTTCAAGTGTTGATCTTGAGCATTTGGTACCAGTATGACTGCAAGCAAGCGAAGGAGGCCATAATTAGGCTGAAAATATATATATCAGCAAAAACTCCAGCTGTGGCAAAATTAATAATTTGGTACACTGTTAAAATGAGAGATTTCACCATCAGGTTCAATAACATCAAAACACCTGGAGACCACTAAAGACACTTTTTTCCTTGGTGAAGAAAACTCCTTCACAACAGCTAAAGTCAAGAATGCTCCGTCAGTGGTCGGTTTAACGATATCAAAGTCTGCAGTTAGGCCAGATTAGACTTCACTAAAAGTGGATCATCAGGTTTATAACCTCAGATTTCATTCAGTCTACAAGTAAAACATTCACACTTTTATCATCACACTACCTGAAACAAGTAAAAAAAACAAAAACTGAGTTGACCTTTTTTAATGAAGAAGTCATTTCATTCAAATGAATGGAAGCAAGTAGACACAGTTATTAAATAGAGGCAATTGCAAAGCAATTATCCAATATATTTTTGGGGAGAGGTTTCAGCAGAGGGTAAGGCAGCAATCAGACAATGAGCATACAAGAAGTAAAACACCTGTTCAGTTACTGCCCTCTGTAGGTGAGGGGCAGAACTACAGCACCTTCTACAACAGTGTCTACAAAATCATGCAGTACAGATATGTAATCATGTAGACTGTTGCATGTTTACAAGCGATTAGGTCAGGTCATTGTGCTGTTTCTTTACTCTAAAGCTCAAGTATGATTGCTGCCACCATTCCCCAAAGACCCGGTATAAAAAGAGAAACACATTAGTTAAAACTCATGGATGACAAACTCCAGCTTCATTTAACATCATAGCATAAATTAGAAAATGTACTCATTGTTAAAGGGCCACAGCTTTTAGTCCAGTGCCATTCGATCAAATATAACTGAATTGTGATTGTGTTATTCAGCAGCTAGGAACATGTCACTCCAAGAGTTTTAACTAATATGCCAAACAAATTGTATAAACATCACACCCTACAAAAGCTGCTGCCAGTGGTTCTGTGTGAGGATACTGCTCTGATGTTCCTTCAGGCACGGCTACTTGGAAATATATTTAACTTCTCAAACAATCAGATGGTTACTTTAATTCTAGAGAAGTGAAAGAGTTGATTGACAGGGTCTGATATATATAATAATATTGTGAGTACTGGATTCAGATAGTGTACAGATTTCCTCTGACCATCCCTCTCACTGACAGCAGATAAAAATCACTCAGTCTCTTCAGTCCTCAGGTTGGCACTTCAATAATCAAAAGCTTGGCTGAAGCTGCGTTTGTGTCCTCCTCTGTTGTTGCCAAAGCCACCACCGCCACCGCCATTCCTGAAGCCACCACTACGGCCACCGTTTCCCCCAAAGTTGCGACCCCTTCCTCCTCTTGATCCTCCTCCTCCTCTGTTTCTGCTGCCGAAGCCTCTGTCACCACGGTTAGAAAACTGCTTCTCCTCCAGCTCTGGGAGCTCTGTAGCTACAGTCAAGTTCCAACGGCGGCCATCCTTCCAGCTCTCCTGTTAACGGGTCAAGTTTAAAGATAAGTGTTGGTGTGACTAGCTCGATCAGCCTAAAATACTGTCATAATGTAAATGTTTTTGGATTTTACTGATTATTCAGTCCTAAAAGAGAATATAAATGGTCCTCAAGATGTTAAAGACTTGTTTTCCTGTTGGTCTCACCTGAATTTCCTTGACTTTGTCAGCTGGGACATCAAAGCACACTCCCTGTTATGAACACAAAAGAGGGGAAATGATTGGTGTTTCTGTCTTAATGTCTATGTACCTGGTGAGGTACTGGAATAAAAGCCACAGTGAGAGACAAAGCTGACACAGACATACATCTCATGATCAAAATGATAATAGGAAAGGCAAGTTCCCCTAAAATGTACAGAAAAGCAAGCTGCAAATTGTTAATAAACCAATAGGTCAGATGTAGGAAAAAGTAGCAGACTGTACTCTACCCTCCTTTACACAGACTAGGAGATAGTTTCTTTCCTAAAGCCATCAGAACCCTAAATAATGAAACAATCAGATGTTCACTTCTGCTCTCTGAGTTGTTTGGAGTGTTCTTTTGTCCTCATGGTGTAATGGTAGCCAGGAATACTGATTAACCAGTGACCAGACTGTCCAGACGCAGGTGTCTTTATACTAATATAAGGCACACTGTTAACCTCTATTTTATTTAATAAGCTTAAAATTATCGGTCAAACCATCCAACCGAACTTTTAAGTTCCCCAGAGGCTGGCAAAAATACAAAACAAAATCAAAGACTGAAAATTTTACTTAATGCACAGGTTTTTGTGTGTACTTACTGTTTTGCCTTTGAGGAAGGTCATTCTGTGAATGTGGTTCTCAAACTGTTCTCCGAGCTGTTCTTTGATGGCTCTCCATGCATAACCAAGATTATGCATCTCCTGAGAACACACCATCTGCATCGTAGTGTAACCCTACAGAAACAGTAAGAAAGGTTGTATCTAAAATCTATAGCACCTAAGAGCATCAGAAAGTGGGGGTTAAATAGAAATGCACTGGTACAAATCAAACTTACAGCATCTGAGTTGAGCAGTGACCTCTGCTCAAGGCTTGTAGCTCCAGAAATATGAGCCAGAGCAGCAGCCAGTGCATCGACTGCTCCTCTTTCTTCAATCAGCTTCTCAGCTGATGCTCTGAAGTAACTGATAGCTGTGACTGGAACTGAGTCTAGAAACCTGCACACAGTATAGAAATGAATTAACCAACTGTAATTTGCTTTTTCATATTTTTAATGGAGTTGTTTTGTGATATAGTCAATCTCAGCAGGGTAGAGGCTAGTTCAAGGGCACTAAAGCTTGATTCACATGTGCACAAAACTGTAGGGCAGTTCCTAAAATTTTCTGGGAGTTGTACTTAAGAACAGAAAAATGTGCATTTTACCCCAATTTTTTCCTTATAGCCCCCTTGTGCATTTTCCACATGAAGTCTGTTGAGTTGGTTTAAGAGAGCAGCAAAAAGTATACAAAAAATATTTGCCCTGACTCGGTGGTGGTGCTGGTTTTCATTTCCTGAGACCTGCAGGACCGTGATTATAGACCGGTGGTTCCCAACTTGTTTTTTCCTATGAGCCCCCTTTACTCGTATTGTAGAGGAACTGAGGACCTCCAGGACCCAAATGAACAAAAGGTGATACATGGATGTCAAAAATTAACATCAAATTTAAAAGATTTTATTGTTCAAGTCTATATAAAATAACCCCAGACACAGGTTTTCTTATCAAAAGACCTTTGCATGACCTATTCAGAAGTGTTTTATCATGATTTTAGTTTGTACGAGTGAATCCAATTTTGGCAACCTCAAGCAGACAGTCTTGCGTGCCATGAATCTGCCAAATACCCGGCACAATTTAAAGGCAAAAACTTTCATAATGTCAGTCATCCACCACCTCCATGTCATTCTTTTTATCTCATGTACTCCTGAGCTCTCCTCCTCCCTTTGAGACAGGATGACAGGAGGAGTCTCAAGCTTTGGTGAGAGATGAGACTGAGAAAGCAACCAAGGAAGATTTCAGGGGCTACCTGAAATTGTCAGGAGTGAACCGTATACTCTATGTGAAGACAGCTTAAGTTGCTTCAATTGTAATTTAGGTATCTGCATTGTTCCACTTGCCTGTCACTCTCCAGAAATTACTTACCTGACTGCATCTTTGCTTGATGACTTGATGATATCATTGGCAGTGGGAACGCCAACCCGTCTGAAAGTGATCCCCTGTGACAATTAAAAAACATTTTTTTAGTCTTAACACCCATAGAAATATTTGAAGTAGACATCCTGATTGCATTTAATATCTCAAAGCTGTATACTTGTCTGCAACGTGCAAATTTACTCAGTAGTTGCACTGCATAAAAAAGATGAGTATCACAACTTCCACATCTCTTTAGTGAAACCTTTTTCACCCTCTAGTTTCTCCTTTTTCCTCTGCTTCTTATTGCATATAATGCAATAAAGCCACCTATTTATTAACATTTGCACATTATTCCCCCCTCCTACAGAAAAAAAATCCTTTATTTGTTTGCTACTCTGTTTTTCATTTGGAAAACTTTTTAAAATGATACTCACTGCTTTGTTTTCTACATGGCGTAGTTGGTCCTCTTCTTTTCGCTGGTAGAAACAGATACAGACTCCAGTTCTGCCTGCTCTGCCAGTTCTTCCTGAACGATGGATGTATGACTCTACATCCTGCCACAGAGAAGGGAGTTTTTTTTAAATAAAGACATAACAGCTTTCATAAGAAGTCCAAATATTTTAAATCAAAAGTGTGCATTTATCCAATAAAGTTCAATTTTGTCAAGATAAGGGGTGTCAAACTCAATCAAAGCTGGATTCAGGGCTAACCTGAGGGCCTAACAGGGTCACCTTTTTAACCATAAACAGTCCACCTAATTTCAACAGAATTAAAATGTGAAAATAAATTTTGCACTGATGTTGGTTTTTTTTAATTAAAAAAGTCAAAAAGATATGTTTAAAGGCTCATAACCACAGAAAAATAAATGAATTAGCTCAAAAAGGTCAAAACATGAAATTGAAATAGAGAAATAATGTTTTAAAGGTAAAATATTAGAAAGAAGCCAAAATCATGAGTTTAAAAGGTCAAAATATGAAACAGAATTTTTTTTAACCTTTAAATTAAAAGTCAAAATATGATTCACATTTTTAAATTGTGAGTTTTAAAGATCAAATTATGAAATTATGAAGTCAAAGGTAGGAGTTGAAATCTGAGATACAACACAAAATAATCAGTTAAAAAGGTCAAAACATGACTTAAAATTTTATACTCGAAGAAATCTGCAGACCTCATACTGATGGGCCAGTCATAACAGAAATATCATATGATCTTGCAGACCGGATTTAACGGATCAGATTTGGCCCCCAGGCCTTGAGTTTGACACCCCTGGTCTAGATCAACCAGTGCGCTTGTGCTGCAGTTTATTCTATTTTCAAACAAATCTTCAGCGTGAAAATGTGCAATTAATGTAATGTTTCATCGAATAGAATTTGCATTTTAAGATCAGGCCCCAGATATGATCAAAAACTAAAACCCCCACGCGACAGGGAAACTGTATTTTGAATAACTAGAAAAATGTTCTGGTTATAAACTGATTGATTTCAGACAACATATCATACCTTTGGTGGAGAACATTGGACCACTAGGTCAACTTCAGGGATGTCTAGTCCACGAGCTGCAACATTTGTGGCCACCAGAACCTCAAAAAGTCCATTTCTGAAACCTTTCAGGGTCATCTCTCTCTGTTTCTGAGGAATATCTCCATGCAGGGATTGGGAACTCTGCAGGCATGCAAACAAATAAATGCTACAGAATTTGCTGGCTTGTATAATTTTTTCTTAAACAAACTTAGAAATTAAGGGCAAAGCTCCTGGTTAGCTAATAAATTTGTCAATTTATGGAACACCAGTTAATTTTTCATAAAATGTAGTCAAGTTCAGAAGTGCTTGTGTACCTGTTTAATGGATGTGTTCATGGACAGCTCATTGGCCTCTTTCTTTGTCTCACAGAACACAATAGTTCTGCCATGGCTGCCGCTGTAAACTTGGATCACATCGCCTATCACGGCTGCCCGCTGTGACCAGTGGCATGCTATGGCAAGGTGCTATAGAGGAGACAGTGAGATCCAAGATAAACCAAGAGGAAAAACACAAATTGTAGAGATATTTCTAACAAGCAAACTCTAATTCATAGTCTATTACGATCCCACTGGTGTTAATGATGAAGGATTTATCAATAATTTTCCTACAAACAAATTAATGCCTTTTCAGCTGGAGTGATAAGTAACTTTGATAGTAAGCCGTTAGAACTATAGTTGCTGCACTGCTTGTTAGTACCAGTCCTATCTCAGACCCTCAATCTCTTTTATTCTTTACAAGTTACTCTCCAACTTACATATAAGCATGCGCACAGACACAAGCACACTTACTTCCACAGTTGTCGCGGTTTTCTTTGTTTTCTTGCCGATCAGGTCGACATGTTTGCAGCCTGGCCTCATGTATTTCTTTGCTACTTCGTAGACCCAGGGGGGGCAGGTAGCAGAAAACAGAAGGGTCTGTGGGTTGGAGTCAGAGTCTGAAGAGGGAAACACATTTTTGCAATATTACAAACAGGACTACAGGACATCAACGCTTCCAAAAGTTTAGTTCAACTACAGCATATAAAGTGTGGACCAACACAGACACTTTAATGTGTTAAATTTAACTGTATATGAGTTTATTTAACAATGTCAATGATGCTGTGTATTTTACTTTCTTACAGATGTGTGACTTTAGCTGAATAACCTGGTTGGAGATCTATTCGCTTGTTGTTCTTGCCAATGGGGGGTTAATGTGCAATACTGACCTTGAAGAGATTTATCTGCGCAGCGAACTAAGAAATAAATCACTTTTAATGAAGTGACTGTGAGAGTCATCTTAAATCGAAATAATGCATTGTCTCCTTCAGTTGCAGAGGTTTTTAGAATGTCGCAGATGCAACTCATCTCAATATGAATATTTGGTCTGTATTGGGCTTAATTTGTAAATGCTGTCAGACTTAGGAGTATCCTGATGATAAAGGGCTCATTCCTTTAGTATGAAATGTGTGTCACATATTTTCAGAGCTGCTGTCATTTTTTAAGACAAGATTTTAAAGGAGAGATGCTTCACTTTCATTGCTGTTGGCTGATTCAATACTTTTCTCATCTGACTTGTCAATGTTGATGTTGGCGTACAGTGATTCACTTTCTTTATAAATTTATCACAAATAGGCTGTTTCCACCAAGCGGTCTGGCTCACGGCTGGGACGCTTTTTTTTTGTTTTGTTTCCATAGAGCACAAGTTGGAAAGAGTCCCAAAAATAACACCCGTACGAAAAAGGTGGAGCTACACACACAACAATAGGGGCTGCACTGACGTCATGTCAGGGTGCAACGCTGCTTGCCTCCAGGCTTCAAAACACAGAAGTCTGCACTGTGAGGAGCAGCGAAAACAGGAGAAAAACAGACTAACATCTGCCTAAGTGGGAAATATTTGTACTCGATGGAGATCCAAACTGTTTCCTAGTCTATGGGTATTGATATCTGGCCACAAATCAAGTTTCCTGACGTTTATCTGGATCTAATTTTAAGCACACAAAGCAGAGCCCAAAGGCTCACATCAGCCTGATCCATCCACGATGAATGAGAAACTAAATGAATGCCTAAGTTTTGTGAATACAAAGCCTTAGAACAGTTGATTCACTTCCGTAAGTAGTTATTAATCTACTTCTTACTTTAGGTAACCTGTGAAATAATCGCTCTGTGGTTGTTGGACGTGTTTGTAAAACTTCAGGCTGCAGCCTATTCTAAAACAAGATCAGCACACCCCGGATTTCTGACTTAATCTAGTTTGTTTTTAACACCAGCTGAACTTTTCCTTTATTTTTAATGTGGCAAATTCTCACAGTACCACTCTAAACTTTAATATTTTGTCATATAAACTGTTCTAGACTAAATATATTCACATATTAACATACCGTTACCACTCAAAACGTCTCTGTACACGTATTTCATCAGCTGAGGATCTGGACTGACAGCGGTTAACATCATTTAAATGTTATTTTTTTGAAAAGCACTTCCAGCTGAAATAAAGCTGTTTACTGCTTACTCCCTACTGATTTCTGTCACTCATCCTTTCTATAACTCTGCGGCTGGACCAGCAGACTCACGCCGACTGTGACTTCACATTCATTGCCTTTACAGCCTGCCCACCAAGTGAGGGCACGGGTGTCTGTGGAAACGCATACTATTTTGGGGTGTAGCGTACCAAACCATACCAAACCGAACTGAATCAAACCGGACCCCCTGATGGAAACACGGCTAAACAGTTGATAGATGCTCAAGTAAAGGCATCACATGAGTTGACTGAAAGAAAAGAGGGGAACTGGGCTAGTGTGTCCCATATAAAGTCTCAAAAAGATACAAAATGATCCTTTTGGATAGAATGAATTTAGAGCAGAGTTGTTGAAGGGAGGAAAATTTTCATCTGATTAGTTAATCTACATTAACAATTTAAATACACTATCCAAAATCCAGTGGTTCCACCCTCTAACATGCACAATTACACACAAATCCTCAGATCACTTTCATAAACACAAAAAAATATTTATTTTACCTTTGTTATAAGATGAAGCCAAAATCTCCTCAACCTGTTCTGCAAATCCCATGTCCAACATTTGATCCACTTCATCCAGAACGACATGTTTCAGTTGAGAGAGGTCAAGCTTGTGGTTTTGGAGGTGGTCTTTGATACGACCAGGGGTTCCAACCAAAATGTCGATACCATTACGGATAGCATCAACTGGACAGAAGCAAGGGAGTCAAGATCAATTTAAATGCATTTGGTAGGTTGATAAAACAGCAAAAAAAAAAAAAAAAGAGGCAAATATTTAAAAAGGTCAGTTTAGAGGGTGTATTATAACAACACTGAAGATAAAAATTGAATCTACGTCAAAAGATTGACTTTCATGATGATTTCAACTACTGCAGAGTTACTTCTATTCAGGAGATATTTCTGTTCTTGTGTGAGCCTTACTCTGAGGGTTGTAAGAGCTGCCTCCATAGAAACAGGCTAGAGAAAGCTTCTTGGAGATGTCTTTAAAGTCTTTAGCGACCTGGATGGCTAACTCTCTGGTTGGAGCCAACACCAGGACCTGCCAGTGAGGAAAGAAGACACTCAGTCACACAGAAAAATATCCAAAGAGCTACTGACACTTGTTTTTTTGTGACTGGTGTATGTGTGTACCTTGGGTGGCCGGCCTCTGACAGGTGCCACTGACTCCTTCTGGAGTTTCTCCACCAAAGGGATGGCAAAGGAAAAAGTCTTTCCTGTACCAGTCCGAGCTTGGCCAATGACATCTTCTCCATCATACACAGGGTTGAAGGTTTTCACCTGGATGTCGAATAGATAAGTCACTCCCCGAGCTGGAGAGGTGAAGAAAAGAGCGAAAGTGGGCAGCCAGGACAGGGACAAAGTCGGAGAATCAGTTATAAGTCAGACTTTCTGCACAGAAGACTGACATAAAATAAATGCAATGAGATCACCAGTTTTCAGGCTTAAAGGTGCAGTGTGTAAAATTGGGACTATCAACATCTAACAGTCAATTCTGGAGTGTGATGATCATTTCTCTGGTGATAACTGTGGGAACCAGTGAAGTTTAAAAATCAATACATGCTTAACTGTTATTTGGTTCCTTCTATGGTGCCATAGAAACAGGCAAAATGCAAAAATCCAAGATGGCAGCGTCCTTGGAGGGGACCCTCCTTATGTATGAATAAAAGGCTTATTCTGAGTTAATTTAAAACATAAATTTAAAAAATGTGTTATCAGATGTTAACACTAATTTAGATCAGTCTACTTATAAATGTTATGTTTCATTTTAACCAAGCTTGTTTTGCTAAATGCTACTAGGCTAAATATTACACACTGTGCCTTTAACTAACTCAGATGATGAAAATGCAAATACTGCAATACCTTTGAGTTTATCAATGGTGACTTGTGAGATCCTGAAGTTGGAGAAGGCCCCTTCCTTCTGCTCTGGCGTCAGCTCCTAAATACATAAAAAGAGAGTATAAGCGTTATCCTACACTACTGCTAGGGCTGGGTATTGCCACGGATTGCCTGAATCGATTCGATCAAATCATCCTTTGTCTCATTTTCCCTCTCTCTCTCTCTCTCTCTCTCTCCGTGTCTCTGTATGTTATAACTTAAAATGAAATATAACTAGAAGAGCACTCGGAGAGCGCAGACCTCCGCCATTAGCCCTGTCCCCAATTGTAGAATCCTTTAAAAAAATTCCTGGATCCAGACGGTGATCAGGATCACTTCCAAAATCTAATCAGCTCTTCCTTATGCCATTTCTGACATTTCCTGAAAATGTCATCAAAATCCATCCATAACTTTTTAGTTATGTTGCTAACAAACAAACTAACATACCCTGCCAATCACATAACCTCCTTGGCGGAGGTAATAATCCACTACTATTATCATACAGTAACTACGAATATGAAGCAAAGTCCTATGTGCTTCAAAACAGATACAATTCAGCATTAATTATCTATATCCATGCTGTGCAACCTGGTGAGCTCCGTCGTGCCGGGGGTTTACTTTATAGGAAGTTTATACAAAGTAATGGACTACTTCAGAGCTTGAAATAACTTATAAACATCAATAAACGTCATCTACATTTTCCAAAAAGGGGCTAAGGAAGGTTCGGACGTTTTTGAAATTTGTTGAGGGGGTAATTAATGTTCGACTTTGCTGCTGAGGCACGCAGCACCTGTGGTTATTAATAGCCTAAACATGAACACTTCTCATCACTGATCTACACATAGAAAAAAGAGTTAGCATGTTTTTTAAACTCATGATACCATCGATCACATTACAGCCAGCAGTGCAGTTAAAACACTTTGACTTTACACAGGACCACACTACTGTTGCCAGCGCTGTGCCAGGGAGCCAGGCCAGTATAGCTCTGAGCACCTCCATCATTTGCCAAATTGAAATAAAATCATAAGCAGGATTTCATTTATCATGTTAAAGCATCTCAACAAACTGGCAGTGGTGCTGCTGGTAGAGAGGGGCATATTTTTAGGGATGTTCTGATACCATCATTTTTTCCTTCCTGATATGATACCAACACCCCGGTGTTGGGTATCGGCCGATACCGAGTACTGATCCAATACCTGAGTGAACTTTATGGACTGACTGTGCAGACTAGCAAATAATTTTAGACCTATATTTGACCCAGAAAACTGCTCAACAAACAGCATCCATGTGAGCCTAAAGTTGTTTTTCTGCTGATTATTGAGTTTTACTCCTAAATGTTAAAATAACAATAATACAGGAGTCTGCATTACAGGCACTCTCTCTCTCTCATGCTCTACTCAGGCACCATGAAGTGAATACAGAACAGCCTGCAACTGGCTGACAGTTTGCATTCGAGTTAGCCTTCGGGCTAGCGTTAATAAATGGTCGTAATTCGATTAAAGTGGATAACACTTATGTGGATTTAATCATTAAATTATCCAAAAGTCACAAGTTTCAGGCTTGCTGAAAATGCTGTTGCAAGGGATTCAATCAATAGCGTCAATGTGACCAAACAACGGCTAGCTTCAAAAGGAAAAACAAGTAAAAGGCAGCAATGTATGGTTCAAAAGTTATTTAACTTCTGATACTCTGTGTCACTTTATTTCCTGTATGACAGCGCCGGTGTGGAAAGCGTTTTAACGGTCCCATTCAGGAAAAATCTGTCATGGAGCTACTAATCTTTTCTGCTGCAATGTGTCCTCTGGTTCTTCTATGCTGCTCTGAAAATGGTAGCCCGTGCATGACGTGCTTTCCAGTAGCGAAGAAGAGCTGATTTCCGGTTTATAGTGCTAATATTTAGCATGGCTAAACGAAGCAAAATAAAAAGCTAAACCAAATGGTATTGGATCGGTGCATAAACTTGTGTACTCACCAATACCTGCATTTTAAGTAGTTTCGGACGTATTTCTGATACTGGTATCGGAATTGGAACAACCCTATATATTTTCAAGGCATTTATTTAGAAACCTGCTCTCATCACGTGACACCGTCTTACTGATGGTAATTGAAGCAATGCCATGGCTATTTTTTGATACCCCGTTATACAGTATTACCGCCCATTCCTACTGCAAAATTGCTGTGTTTTTTCATAAAGAATCTTATTCTAGTCATGTAGTTAGTGACCCAGTCTTTGCAAAACTCAGCGACTTGCTGGCAAATTGTCTTTAGACGTGAAAGGATGTCAGATGTTTGTCTTTTTAAAGTCTAGTTTTAGCAAAGTTCTCCAGTGTAAAACCAGCCTAAGGTGAATCGTCTTTTCCAGGGAAAAATTACCAGATCCACAGCTACTTCTAATGTCAGTGCAGGATTC
This sequence comes from Cheilinus undulatus, assembly GCF_018320785.1. Lineage (NCBI taxonomy): Eukaryota > Metazoa > Chordata > Actinopteri > Labriformes > Labridae > Cheilinus > Cheilinus undulatus. Next base: position 19,023,701 of record NC_054865.1, read on the forward strand.
CTTTACACAAATGTAACCTAACAACAGGATATGCTGCTGGAAAGCACTGTGAGACTGATGTTTTCAGTGCTGCCAGGACCGAAAAACTTTTGTTGGTGATTAGAGGCCAATAAGTCTTTTGCAAGGAAAAACTTGGAGTCTGCCAGACGGTCTTACCGTTTCTTTTTCACTGTCACTAGATGAGTCTTCGCTGGACGGTGACGGTGTCTGAATGGGCGTCTGAACCGGGGTGTTTGGGGTGGAATGTCCGTTGGTTGCTTCCTCTGTCATTGCTTTTTTTTGCTTCTTCTTCTTTTTCTAAACAGAGGAATAAAAGTGGAGAAAGTGTAACATACTCTTGTCAAGACACAGCTTGAAAAATACATTTTAAAGGCAAATTATAATCTTCTATGTATCAGCTTTCTGTCCTATTCAAGAAAATGAACAAGTCCTTTGGTCATTTTTGTTCCAAAGGCTAAACTTTTCACCATCATAAATTGACACAAAACGTACCTCAGTGTCTACTTCTTCGTTGTTCTTCTTCTTTTTCTTCTTCGGTGATTCAACACCATTAATGTTGCCATTCATGTCTGTGGCCTCTTCTGTGTGGTTGTCCACTTGGTCCGCAGCCAGCTTGTCTTTTTTCTTTTTCTTCTTGGGTGATGGAGGCTCACAGTCTGGGTCCTCCTGTTCTTCTTGGTCCTCCAACTGCTTCTTCTTTTTCAGCTTCTTGCCCTCTTTGTTCTTTTTCTTTATGTTTAGAAAGAAACAATACACTCAGTTAAGGATAAATACTGTAGAACCTTACAGTTTTGGAGAAAAATGCTGACAGCTTGCAAGCTTCTGTGACTCCTGGTTTAGTCTTACCTCCTCATATGGCAACTTAAGTGACAAATTTATCTTCTAATGCAGTTAGTTAAACCGATGATAAGTTTCGGTAATGGGGCTATAGTAAGGTGAGCAGGAGAATAAGCAAAGATAGCTACAGTTGATCGAACTTTAGTTGCAATCACAATTTTGACCTTCCAACAACAAAAAAACACAGTTGTTAGCAATAGTTGACATTCAAATGGTTGCATCACCAGTTGAACACTCAGTGGTTGTCTACTTAAAAACGTGTATTTTTTTTTAAATACATAATACTATTTAAATAATGTTTGGGTGTAAAATACATTCTGTGAATATTCTGCTGAACTTGCCTCCTCACATCATTTCTCTGTGAGCATGCACACAGACGCACATACCAGTCAGCTCCTCAAGTACCGGCTTCTCCTGCTTTGTGTCTCCTCTTCTCTACATGTGTAAACTACTCTGTTTTTAAAATTATTTTCTTATATGGGCATTCATATCACAGAACCCACATTGAAACACTCACAACTCCACTTTAATGTGTAATCAACTTAAACAGGTGTCAAAAACAGAAAGGGTGTAAGACAGTAGAAAAGACATCTATATGGCAAATAAAAGCATTGCAAAGACTAGTTTGCCAAATAAATATCTTAGCTTAGTCAACATAAACTGAATTACTTCCTAAAACAGAAAATTAAGCTAAAATAATACACATCATTTGATAAAATGCATACTTAAATGTTGATTAATTCTTTGAGATTTACTGCTACTTTTGAGTATGTACATTGTGTAGACCATCATTGAAACAGTTGGTGTTTTTAGGGGCCACTGCTGTGTCATATGTGACCAGCTGTTGGTGGCCGGTGAGGACCAAAAAGCCAGAGCAGAATTTTTGGCCCAATCCAGCCTTGGCAATAGGATAGCAGCAGGATATGTTTTTCAAAAAAAAAAAAAAAATAAGCCATGAAAAACAGTTTAAGAAAAAAAAATAGCTGTGTTCTCATTATTGATCAAAATACACGTGATTATCATTTTGGCAAAAAATCATGCAGTCCTAGTTAGTTATATGCAAACTCCATTCTACAGTAGAAACTACATTCAAAACAGGCTATGTGAGAACACAACAAGTGCAACTCAGTGAAGACTTTGAACACCAGACAATTACTTTGCTTTGTTTAGTACAAACTAGGGCTGTCAAAAATTTGCAATTTTCAATCATCAGATTGTCATTAATCGTCATTAATCTCAGAATATCTGTAGTCAATCATGATTAATTACACCCTTTTTTAATTGCATTTTAAAATTCCACAATTGTGCATTTTAAAACTAATTTTGTGCCATTATGGATTTATCTGCTGTCTTACTAAGTAACTAAGTAACTGATCTCCTGTTTGGATCCAGACCTGTTTTCAGAGGTAGATCAAATACCATAACATGAACTTAACCACAGACAAATTAACTTGTTATGGATTGAAAAGAAAGATTAAGGAGCATGGTGGACTTATTTTACAGTACTGTGGCTGCAGGGAGATGCTGACAGGGCTCAGCTAAACTGAACACAGTATGTTTACGAAAACACATTTATACACACACAAGCTAATCTACAAACTGTTACACATATTAACCAGCACAAGTGTGTTTCCTGTTTTTTGTCTTTAAAACTTATGAGTACTATTTAAAAAATTACTATTCAATTTAAAGGTGTGCACAATTTATCAAATTACGGTCTGCTACACGGGTTATTCGTGATATTGTAAACACAATCACTCTTGAAGTTCCTTTAAAGAGTATGTATCAAAAATTAAAGAAGCCCACCACAGACAACAGTTTCAAGTCCTTTTGTTTTGTTGTATCGTTATTTCATTTATAATTTGACTACCAGCTGATCAGTCCAGATCGGGCCAGATGATAATTACGTCATCAAGACTCGCCAGAAGCGCAGATACACACCGCCGTCAACAGCTACTTAAAGGTCTCCACGTTGTTAAATGGTAAATCCGCATGATGTACAGATCACCTCACCCACACATGGGCTTTCCATGTGATCTTCAGGCTAGGCTAAGTGGCAATAAAAGCAATATTCTTCTTCTTTACCTTAACAAATGATTACAAATACTTTCTAAAAGAAGACCAGAGTCGAACACACCGTGTAAAAAACGACTACCAGTGTGAGAGAAGAAAACTATCGTACGTTGCTAACAGCTAGCTGGTGTCGTGTTAGCAGGTTTAGCCACATGTTGTCAAACACGGAGCAGCCGGACAGGACGTAGCGCTGTAGATTTAGTCTTTTTTAAGGAGACAATTCCCAGACAACTCACCTTTAAGAGTTTAGCCTCCGCGATGGTGTCCACGTCGTCCTCCATGGCTGGTTCTTCAGTCTCAAAGATGATTTTTGACGGCATTTCTCTTCCCTGTTGGATCCCCTCGTCGTGGACACACGGTCTTACCCACGGGCACGCGGATGGAAAGGAACGCGCAATGCTACGCGAGCGAGCAAACCTGTTCACGTGGCAAAGATAATAGACCTGATAGGCACTACCAGGGCACCACAGAAAAATGACTCACCCTCCACAAAGTTTGAGCTGAATGCATGAAAATCGGCACACATATATATTATGTCTAGATGAACAAAAAACTATGTCTTTGAACTGGGCAGGAATTGAGATCATGGCAGGTAAATGTCCATTTTCTTCCTTTAAGGCTGATTTGCAGGTGTCATACTTGAAGATCTCCCCTGAGGGATTCCACCTGAATGACCTCGGAACTCATATTTTTCTAATTCTAGACAAGTTGGAGATCTTAACGATAACGAGCCTCAGAATGATATTAACATGACAGAGACTATGCCATTATTTTTCTTTAATAGTTTAATCATTTTCGCTTGTGAAATGGCCTATAATTTAAATACTTTTGTTACTGTATTATACCTCAATGCATTATGCTGCTGGTTAAAATACAGGTGCTGGTAAAACGTGAGTGGCTGGTGGATTTTTTTATAATATCTGGATAGATGGAGGACACATAAAAATGCAATTAGTCAATAGTCAGACCCCAATACTGTCTAATTTTTTTTTCGAAATCTACACACTGAATCTCCAAAAAAATGACGACAGATAATAATTACAAAATTGTAAATAATAATTTAAAGAACTCATAAAAACGAGCTACAAAGTAGGTGTTTGGGCTACCGACTAAAAATAAGGTAATGATAAGACTATTTTAGTGGGCTTTCTCCTTTAGCCTGTAATTTTTTCTGGTTAACTTGTGATTTGTCATCTCTTTCAGACCTCGATCTTATCTAGTTAACAGCTCTAAAAGCAGTAACTTTCCTTATCTTATCGCTTTAAATTTCAAGTCCAGACTACTTCTCAGAGGCCTGGGCAGACGACCGCCAGACTTCGCACTCTGTATTTACGACAGTGTCGTAAAGCGCCAGTGTTATGGTCGGAAATTTGTCCAGTCGTCCTCTGAGCTAAGCTATCAGTCGCCCTTCAGCACAGGCAGGCTGCGTTTCTTCTTCCACAGAGACCCAAGTCACATTTAAACCATGGCAGGGACAATTGCACGGAAAGCCATTGACCATCTCAAGAGCAAAGAGTTCAGGGAATATTTGATGAGGTACGTATCCGGACCTGCTCTATTTTCTGTTAGCATGCGTGCTAAGGTAGCTAGCTGCAGAGATATAAGGTTACAGCTTGGAGACTTGAGCTAATGTTTGACACCACTGAATTACCGCCCTTCCCTAACTAACAACATTTCTATAAAAGTCCGAGAACATTGGCAATAATGTACGTCCTACTGTCTTATAACGTGTTTGCTTTTCATTTTTGGTGGGGGGATTTCAAGGACGACTGTGCTTTTGCAGCTTTTAGTGAACTTGTTTGTTCTGTTAGAGAGCGAGTTTCACTGAAAGGGGGGGAACAAGCAGTGGATAAATTCAGTTCAACCACGACTTAACTAAATCACGATGAAATTAAGTGTTTAAACTGTGTCTAACTTTACTTCATTAAAAGTTGGTCGGAACAAGCCCCAAAGAGGTGTTGTGGTTCAAAGTGTGACCGTGTTAGCAGGGGACTTTCAGTCGAGTGCAACTTACAACAGATGTTGAAAATGGAAGGTGTCCTTACAAATGCCTCTTATTTGAGTTTAGACATATCAGAATAAATTTCCCAATTTTAGAGTTAGTGTGTGGTTCTGGGACAAATACAGACTTGGGTTTAAGTTCATTAAACAAGAATCATAGGAATAAATTATCTGCCCATATAAAGCCTACATGAAGTCACTGCATTTAGTTAGAATGTTTTTTTCCTTGCCACAATATATATAATACAGACAGAAAAGATATCATTACACCTATTGTCGCAGTATCATCCAGTCTTAACATTGTTACCTGTTTCAAAACCACAGCAACAAAAATAGAGGTCATGGGCAACTGATGTTGGGTAATTCCTCGTTTAAACTGTCCAAAGTTGCAGAAAAAATCTTGTGCTCTGTCTAAACTTCAAATTATTTCAGCAAGGCTACAGCAGCAGACTCCACCTACATATTCGTGCAGTTTAGACAGTGCTTTCTTCTTCTTTTTGGGTTGAAATATAACTGAAGAGTTTCACTTTTTTATTGATCATTAAAATAAAAGTGGTTTTATCATTTAATATACACAATGTTATGAAGTATCAAGGAATTGAAAAGTTGTTAAACCATACTTAGAAATGCCTTTACTTTGTAGTCAGAGGGTCGATAATATCTGATTTGGAGTAAATGGTTAATGTTGACATTGTGATGCAAGAAGCCGCCTTTGTTGATATTCCTCATGCACAATGATGGTTATCTCTGTTTTTTGTTTCCATAAACGTTGTCTATAATCTAGTTCAAAGTCAAACAAATACATTGGGTCAGGTGGAAGTGCACATTATGAGGGCTTGTATTTCCTTTGATGCCATCTCTAATATGTCTTTGCCCTTCAAACAGCACGACAGTTATGGCCATACGTTGCCCTCATTTTGTTTAAAAAATGTATCAGCAAGTGTATCATCTTTAATTTGGGATGCTTTGGGAAATAGATGATTGTAAGTTCATATTTATACTGTCAGGTATGAAGGTGCTAAAATGTCAGCTTTTTTAAAACTCAGTTGTACCGAAGCGTACAAGATTGAACATGTTTTTTAACGATGTGTTTAAAACCAGCTGTTTCAGGCAAAAGTAGCTCTTGTGTAACCTGGCTCATATCAGCGTTATTTATCTGTATTTATGTTCTTTTCTCTTCTATGTGACCCTGGAAAACAAAATGAAACAGCACAGTAAGTCCCCCTCTTATCCTGTTTGCTTTGTAGTGTCTCCTCATATCTGTTCATGTCTATTTCTCTGCCGTTAGCCTACTGTTTTATCTGGACGTCTTAGTGTACACTCATACCCATTTAGTCTGATTTGTTTCCTTTGTCACAAATATTTTGTCATCTCTCGATCTCATCTTTTTGATAAAAGCACATATTTCTGTGATTAAAATTTTCACTATTTAAATTTCCCAATACACCTTCTGGATAGTCATTCTTCTGTACTATCATTTTAAAATGAAAATCTCAGAGAAAGGTCTTAACAATACTTTTTGACTCTGTTTTCACAGCATTTCTGGGGTCCTGTCGCAAACTGGGGTCTTCCTATAGCTGCCATCACAGACATGAAGAAGAGCCCTGAGATTATCAGTGGCAGGATGACCTTCGGTGAGACACACTGACATCTGCTATGATAAATCCAGATGTACACACAAACTTCACTTTCTTTTGTAGATAACATTGTTTAAATACAGGTCTTAGTTATGACTAATGTCTTAAGGTTTTCTTTTTAGGTACAAGAACCAATGTAAACCATTTTGAAGTTGTAGTCTTGTTAATTAATTTTGAATATTTCATAAGAGCGTTTACTTTGCCCTCAGAACTGTCCAAAAAGAATAGAAAACCTAGCAGATAATTTTTCTGCTACAAAAAAACATAGAGTGTCCCTACACAAGATTATCTTTAGGTTTTCAGAAGTTGTCAAACTATCACTTGAAGATCTCTGGTCAAAGCATTGTGCTATAATAAACATTTTTTGTAGCACTGACTGAATAAGCAAGTATCTTCTTGTCTGCTGCTGTGTTTAAATTGCTTTGTACCAATGAGATCTGTGTTCAGCTACCCTTCTTAGAAGACTTTTTTCTGACCACAAGGTCTGTTGTTTTAGATGGAAGCAGCTTTGGAGAGGTGGGTTAACAATAACACTGACATGAGACTTATTTAAAATTATATGCATAGTATTGTTGATGTCCTTTTGGTTTTTGAAGTAGACTTTAAAGCTTCTTTGTGGAAGTTGCTGTTTTGGAAATGCCATCTCAAACTAACTTTCAGCCAAGTAACAGGCAAGGAGGTGGAGCAGAGATTTTTCCTAGACCTTCAGACAAACACCTGCATTGCACGCCCTTCTTAGGCCGTCCGCACACTAGATTTTCAAATCTTACACAGTTTTAAATACATGGTAGACCATAGCTATGAGGACAATTTCAAAAAAAATTTCATATTAACATCCCCTGAGCACACGCATTAGACAATTCAGACTGAGCCTCCACTCAGTACACACCTCAATGATCGTCTGGGGAGGCAAATCTGGTCTGAAATCATGTAGAGTGTGGCCAGCCTTAGTCATCTCACCCACACCACTTATTAAGAATATGTCATATACTTTATATAACTCAAACAGATAAAATATTTACAAAATGTACCCCTGTACAGTATATGTGAAGACATGAGCTATTCAGACCAAAATTGCATTTTGTACCAGGCTATAAAAATGTTTATTTTTGCTGTCACAGTGGGCATTTTGACACTGGGTGTGTATGAGACTTTTTGCAGCTAGCCTCAAGTGGACACTTGAAGAGCTGCATTTCTTTTTTTTTTTTTTTTTTTTTGCACTTCTGCACTGACTTAATTTGTCAACACTGGAGGGGTCTATCTAATGAACTCTGTGTCTGCGGTTTTTCTCTCCTCAGCTCTGTGCTGCTATTCACTTCTCTTCATGAGGTTTGCCTATAAAGTGCAGCCACGCAACTGGCTTCTGTTTGCCTGCCATCTTACCAACGAGTCAGCACAGCTGGTTCAGGCGAGTCGCCTCATAAAATACAAGTAAGCAAAACTTGTTTCTGTACTTTTCTATCACCACTGTGGACAGCTTATATGTCATGATTACATTGCTAGACTAGATTATCCAAATTTCTCTTAATAGTTTTCCCTATCATTGATGCCTTGTCCTCTTAAAGTTACTTGCATGTTAATAGAAAAACAGCGTAATTGGTCATAAGAACAACTTGGCTTTACACCTGATTTTACCAGCTTATTTTTGACCCTGTTAACCATTTCATAAATTACTCTACTGACGATGATGTTGTCAAACTTGCAATTGACTCTTAGTGCTTGATGTGGTTAGATATGGTTTAAATATTGTAATACTATTATTAATAAAACCGCATATTCTCTTTTATTCTTTTCAGCATGGAGAAGAAGATGAAATCTTAATGAAAGGGAAAACAGGTGCAGCAAATTCACTGCAAATTGGTGCCGTGCTACTTCAAAGGCCTGCTGAACCCGGACATCAAAACCTATTCACCTAAACCATCTTCATCTATAAGTGACACTGTAGCACTTACGGTACATTGTTTTTAACATGTTGTTACCATGATCAATCACCCTCACGAAGAGATCAAGTCACTTTTTTTACCACTGAGATAGAGAATGCACAGAGATGCTTCCTTCAAGAATAAAGGTCAACTACTGATGTGTAGTTTTAGATTTTTGCAAAATTCAACATGTCAAAAAATGTAATATTGTGAATGTTCATTCTGCAAACCACCCTGAGAATTAGATACCTCGCACCCATGATCCACTGGCTTTTTTACTCTGTGGAAAAACAACCATAATTCAACCAAAAAACAACTGTAAGTCTTCACATTCAGGCCATAGTTTATCACTTTCATACCTTTAAGTAATGGAATCATTGTTTAAGTTTCATGCAGAACTTAGCCCGAGGTCAGTTTGTGCTCACAAGTCTACATCAAAACATATGGTCATTAGTTATGGACTTCAGTTCTTAGGCCTTTAACTTTTACACAGAGGACACACAGACAGCCAAGTTGTATTTGTTTTGCCCTAAAGTAAGATAACATGCTGTATAATGTAAACAGTATGTATGAGGATCCGATTTCAAACTGTTGTATGACAGTACAATGGCTTATGATGATCAAACAAATGAAAAAAATATTCAGAACTTCTTGTTTTTTTTAATGCAGAGAAGTTGTGTACACTATAGATATGTGTATAAAGGGAATCTATATACATTTCCTCCATGGCTGAGCAAGACAAACTGCTTCTGTCAGTGCTGACCAAACTGTGTTTTTGTCATTTGTCATTCACATTAATTTATTTTCATTGTTTAATTCACATGATTCTGCCCTGATTATTGATTTGATTGTATGGGTTTGTTCAAATAAAGTGGCAATAACCAACCTGATTTAAAGTTAATCCAGTGTGACTGTTTTCAGAAGCAGATTTGTGAGAAGTCAAGCTTTACTGCAGCAACATAGTCACTCAGATTAATTATTCACTTGAAACACATTTTTGCCCAATTTTTTGTCACTTTTAACACATTTTTGACCCTTATTGCCATTTTCAACCCTTTTTGCCACTTTAAATCTCTTTTTGCCACGTTTAACCCATTTCTGCCACCTACTGTCACTTTACACCAAGTTTTGCAATGTTTTTTTTTTTAAATCACTTTTAATCTATTTTCCAGCTGTCACCCATTTTGGAGTCATTTTGCAAGTATTTTAATTGTTTTTCCACTAAAGTAGTCTCAGTTATTTTGACTATATTTTCTGTTGTCCTGGCATTACTTTCCTAATGGTTTAGGAATGTTATTCCTTGCACGTTATTTTCATGACCTTGGTAATTCTGTTTTAAGAAAGGGGTTTGTATCTTGAAAAGGCTTTATTTTTCTGCAGTAATGAATTAATTAACATAATTTTGTTGCTATGACAAGAGTGATTATTATTCAGGTTAAAAATTAGATAGGTTACAGCTTAAATGTACAATGAATCATGATTTTGCTGAAATCCATTGGCCCCAGAAAGCTCTTCACTAATTGTGTAAAAATAGTTAACACTTTAGAGAACATTCAATTTTTGATTAGATATTATTTGTAAGCCATTATCAATTAGTTTTATTTTTAATACTGTAAAACTACTGCAGATAGTTAACACTAAAATTTTAATTTTCTTCATAATTTTTGTTAAATTATTGCAAAATACTTGTGTTTTTGACGTTTAATTGAACCTAGAGCAGTTTTGTTGTTGTAACAGGACAGGAGAAAGATAATTATGAAATCCAGGAGATGGCAGTAATGTGAAAATGATGTAAGTGCCGCAGAACAGCGAAGAAGAAGGCAAAGACCAACATGGCGTCCAGCAACAGTGACGAGTGGAGAGCTGTCTGCGACAAATTCACCAACGCCCAACATCTCACTGATGTGGAATCGCGAAACGACCCAGAAAATGACCCATTCCGCTCAAAGTACAAAGCCAGGGAGCTCTTCAGAGAGATATATTGCTCTCTGAAGAGTTTCGAGGGCGGTGAGGCTGAAGAGGACAGCGGCGGAGAGAGCGGCGAGCAGCGGCCGGTGGAGCCTCCTGAGAGCGGACATGAAGACGATGGGTCCGGCCAGGGCTTCTGCGGAGACTCGCCAGAGGGGCTTCGGGCCGCTAAACTCGGGGCTGTCGAGTACTATCTGGGCGTCAACCACATCGACACAGAGGAGCTGTCTGCCGGACAGGAGCATCTGATGAACTGCATGAGACTGCTGGAGAAATGCAGGCTGTCGACGGAGAATGTGTCGCTGTTTATCCATGTCAGGGTAAACAGTCCATTTACTTTAATGATACTGCTACTAACGGCTACAGTTCACTAACATTGTAATAACTGCATTTTCTGAGGTGTTGACACGAATTATTATAAATTGACTCCAATACTACATATCATAAATCATGATGTACAAATGTTATCAGTGAGCAGACACCAATAGGTTAGAGAAGATAGAGGGACAAATACAACCCAGCTGATTAGTACTGAATACATAAGCAGACAGGCATCCACACGTCACATTTCACTCACACTGCTGTCAGACTCTTGTTTATTTATCTTGATTACATTGCATTCAAAAAGTGTTTAGGCCCGCTTCACTATTTTCAGTTTTGTTATGTTGCAGTCTGATGCTACAGTTGAAAAAAATGTTGTTTTTTTTTCTCATTGACATACACCCAGTTATCCATCATGACAAAGTGTAAACAGAATTTTAGGAATTTGTGCAAATTTCTAAAAAATAAAGAACTCAAGTTTCACATTGACATAAGACCTTTTGCAAAAACACTTGAAATACTTGTCTACACTTTGATTGGAGTCCACCCGTGTTAAATTAAACTGAACACCTCTCTATAGAAGGCCTTACAGCTGACTATGCATATTGGAGCAAAAACCCAAGCCATGAGGTTAAAGGAACTCTGCAGAGCTCAGAGACAGGTCTGTTGCAAGGCACAGATCTGAAGAAGGCTACACAAAATTCTGCTGCACTCAAGGTTCCCAAGAGCGCATAATTCTCAAGTGGAAGAAGTCTGGCACAACAGGACTCTTCCAGGAGCTGGTCCCCCAGCCAAACTAAGCGATCTGGGAAGAAGGGCCTTAATAAGAGAGGTGACCAAGAACACCATGATCACTCAGACTGAGCTCCAGAGAGGTATAGAAGCAATCCACAGCGATCAAGAGAAATGGGAGGCACCCGAGCTAAATTTCAAGTGTTGTTGCAAAGGTTTTGAATTTTTTTGTGCCAGTGTGATATTTCTTTTTTTTTTTTTTTTTTTTTAATATTTGAGAAAATTTCTAAATTTCAGTTTTCACATTGTCATTATGGGGTACCGAGAATTTGAATGGCTGCAGCATTGGGTTGCAACACAACAAAACTGACTGAAGTGAGGGGGGGTCTGAACACTTCCTGAAGGCGCTGAATTGAGAGAGCCATCAGATCCACGAGGCAGTGAATAAGGCTTGCAGTAGAATTCAGCTGAAGCATTGATTTATACCAAATGAGCACATTATGCTGATTACTGCTTTTGTCTGTTATCAGAATCAGCTGGGTATCCTATGGGCGGGCCGAGATGAGACTGAGACGGCTCAGGGATTCCTTGAAACAGCAGAATCTCTCTACCAACGTTACATGAAGGAGGTATGATTGTTGTCTTGTTTGACATTTTTAGCGTGTGTGTATGGGGGGGCTTCTACTTGAGTACTGTACTCTTGTATTTCCTCAACCTCTGTTGACTACACAGTAGCAGATAGAGAGAGAATAATTCCACATCACATCCCTAAACAGCTGTTGACTGCTGGGCTTCTTTAGGGCATGTTTCTGGTGGATTGTTGTAGTTTTGATATAAGACACATTTGCACCATGAGTGAAGTTATCCACTGAAAGTCAAACTGTGACTTTACATGCTCCGAAAGGACGCATAGTGACTATTCTTCAATATGCATTGCTTTGCATACTTTACACACATTTTTCTAAGAGGGCAAAGGAGAGGAATAGGAGGTAGTAGGGCTGGGTTTTTAATTGTGCAATATAAAGAAAAAACACTGGGTAGTTAAAGTAATTTAGGTTTTTATTGTTGGAGTAATTTGTAAAAACGTGATGCTACAATAAAAACAGTGTTTGATGTTGTTTTGATATATTTGATAGTGTTTTGATATTTAGAAATAAATATTTTAAAGTCAGATTTTTAAAAGCTTCTTTCTTTTTTATAAACAAAATAAAATGTATTATCACATATCCAAACACAAAAGTATCAATTCACAGGTACAGGGTATGTAAGTACTTCCTCTTGAGTAGATGTATGGATCAGTACTTTTACTTTTACTGGTGAGTTTTAACCAGAGTACCTGCTTTAACTTTAGCACTACAGTCATGTAGTTTTTCCAACTCTGATGGCTAAAATCTGGCTCATTTGCATGTCCATGTTCTTTGATGTGCACTGTCCCCTTCAATAGATAAATACTCATTGTTATCATTTTAATCTTTTAAACAATTTAAACAATTTTTGGTTTTGTTTTGTTAATTAGATTTTATTAACGTAATTATTCAGACCACATGCTAAGTATACATCCATTTTGTTGATTTTAATGTCCTTTTATAGATCTCTTCTCTGTTTTTTACTTGCTTTGTATTCTCTGAATTCTGTATTTGACTCTACATCATTGTAAATGATGGTTGCCCTTTAATGATATCTTAAGTATAAATAAAGGTTGTTTATTAGTAGCAAGGCAAGATTATGGGGAAAATGGCTTCAGACTAATCCAAAAATGGTTAAATAATCTTTTTTTGTTGTTGTTTTTAGGATGGCAGTCCTCCCACTGATATGACAGAGTACTTTACTACTGAGGAGAAACTGCTGACACATCAGGAACGGACCAAGAGGTAACACGTTAACAAACATGTATTTAGAGAATTTTCATGCACAGCATGTATACTATTTTAAAAAAGTTAAGCATACGCTTTCTTTATTTTTCAGTGTGTTTCTTCTATTCTGTGGCTGTTCAACACTCATAATCTCCTTTTCAGTCTTTTAAAAATTTTATTCTCGTAGGTTTGAGTTGGCCTACACCCACACCATGTACTACCTTGCTCAAGTCTATAAAAACCTTGGTGAGTCTCATCTTGTGTCTTCAGTTGAGCAGAACACTAGTTTTTCACTCTTGATTATATACTGAAAGATTTGACAACCTCTTCATGAGGTCTTTTTAAAACATAAACACTGAAGTTGTCTTTAGTCTAGTTGCTTACACGTTTATCTCTTAAAAAGTTGTATTATATGCATCAGGTATAAAGCAGTTAACTTTCTTTTTCACTGAAACTGAGACAGACGTTTATTAAGGGTTATTGTTATATATTGTGTGGTTTTCTTTCCTTACTGTTATGATAATACGAGTGTTTTGTCTTTAAGGCCTTAATGAGCGAGCTGCCACATACTGCCATAGCACCCTGCAGAGACAGCTACAGTTCAGTCAGTTCAGCCCAATGGAGTGGGCTCTGAATGCTGCCACACTATCACAGTATTACATCACCAAGGTAGCCTGTCTTTTATGTGAAATGATTGAAAGCACATGTTTGTGATTGGTTTATTTTTCCTTGTTTTAGACACTTTAAATGCATTTAATTTTTGTTCAGTTTTATTTAAAGTAAAATAATGTTGATTGGGTAAATGATTATTTTGCTGTATGATCTGCTCTCTGTTGTTAAATGCATTTTTAGACCTTTTCAGTGTATTTAAAGTAATGATATTGACATGCATATGCTTGCATATTTGGTTTTGAAGGGCCGATACATGGAGGGCCGACATTGTCTCTCAGCGGCTACTGTCATATCAGATTTGGCAGGAGAGGTTCCTTCTGAGGCTGCAGCACAGGAGAGTAAGTTTCTTGATTTAGTCATGCAAGTATGTGTCAAATAAGTTTTCTTGTTGGCTTATTTCCTTTGCTCAGATCATTTACACTGAGTAAGACTGGAGAGAAAACGTCAAAGCGTTGCCCACCCTCTCTATAAAAGCACCTCTTTCTGTTTTTTCTGTTTTTTGTTTTTTTTTTCTTGTCTACCTGCTGCAGGTGAGACAGAGAGGGATCGCAGAGAACAGCTCAGACAGAAGAGGGCAGAGATTGCAAGATGCTGGATCAAATACTGTGTCAACCTCTTGCAGGATGCGAAGAAACAACTTGAGGTACTCCATGGGCCTTTCTCTACCCAACCCGCCTAAGTCATGGAATTTAGTTGATAGTCACAGTCAAAGTTGAATAAAAACGCCTTTGTTAAAGAGCAGGGTAGGGATGTGATGGTACCTCGTGAGAAAGTTAAAATTAGAACACATAAGGAATGACTGAAACCAGTGGAATAAAAAACAAACAGTGAATTAACTTTTTAAACAGTAAAGGATGCCCTCTGTTCCAGACTTCTCTCAGGGGCACATCATGTGAGCAGTGTCTCTGCACTTTGTCAGAGAGAGAGAGAGAGAGAGAGACTTTAACAGGCAATATTATGAAAACACATGAGCTCATGCTTCTCCAGATGCCGCTGATACATCTAACATATTGTACTGATAATCATTCTTTTAGCTGCTTTTTGTTTTCTTTTGTAACTTTGTAATATAGTGGAAGCACCTTTTGCATCCTTCAAAATAGAACGGGACAGGAAATAAAGTAAGTTGTGAGGCAGTAAAAATGGTAAATAAAAGCATCACAAAGTACAGTTTTGTGAGGCAATTTCTTATATACAGCTTGAAAAAAATCAGAGTCATCTACACTCTTATAAATAATATGAAAGCAAATTGTATCATGATCCCAGCATCATGAGTTACACTGTGATGTGAGTTAAGTTTCATCCCCAAGGCAGGATGTAAAATAAAGCAAACTCTTTATAGAAAGTCCCCCATCTTAGGCTAAAACTACATTTTTTGGAACCATGATTTCATGTTCATTATAACCTGGAAAATTAAATGGCCATGGGGCAGCCTTATTAAATTTGTCTACAAAATAAGAAAATGAAATCTCACCAAAAAACTTCCTTGTGGACATCCTCTTTTAAAATGATCAGAATGAGTAATTTTCTCTTATTCTGTTAACACATTATTGTTTTAGAATTTTATGTTTTCTATTGTGTTTGTCAATCTTTTAACATCGATGTATGACTTGTTTTTATGTCTATATATTTTTTTTATAACCATATTGCTTTTCTTTTTAGATTGTTTGTTCTGCTTTTAAAATACATTTGATGGATTGATTTATTGATATGTGATTATATTACTTCATGGAAAGACATCTAATGCAGCAGAGCTGTGTGACTGTGGAGTTTCATGTCATTTTATAGACTCAAGTCAAATTTTTTAAAGATTATTTTGGGTCTTTTTGCCTTTGTTTGTTTGGACAGCTGAAGAGAGAGAGAAAATATTGGGAGTGAGAGTGGAGGAAGACATGCACCAAACATGCACCAAGTCCAGGAATCTATCCCACGACCAGTGTGTTAAGGACTATAGCCCCAGTATATGCGTACCTGCTCTGCCAACTGACCTAAACTGGCACCCTCAAGTCGAACTTTTTGTAAGAAAAAAACGCCATCAAAAAACAAGCCAAGGATGATATTTAAATAAAAGGTGAAGCTGTGGATATTATTCTGCACTCTATAAATTTGGGATCCACAACAAATCTACTCCTGCAGGTCAGCTGTTACAGCCTAACCACTGAACGTTGAACGACACATTTCAAATCATAAGTTGTGTTATGCAATAAAAATACGGCTAAATTATACTTATATAAGATCAGGCACTTGCAAAGAGAAGCTATAGGGAGCAGAGCAGCTGTATCTATAAAGAGAGCAGCGGTGCACACACAGACTGTTGGACAGCAAAGTTTAAATAAGTAAAATTTGACACATAAGCTGAAAGTAACCGAAAGAGAAGCCCTATTTATACTTGTATGTGTCAAACTTTAACAATCTCCCAGCTGTCTCTTATTTTTTTGACCAGAAGAAGCTGCATGGACTGTAAAAGAAAAACATAATTACCACTCTAAATGACAGATGCAGATTCGTACAGGAATAGAATTACCTGTGGACCTCTGTGTGTGCAAAAAGATGGGAGGTAATTTACACAAAATTTTTACTCCGCAAATTACCGACATGGTTGATTCTTCCGGGATGAAAACAGACATCATGAGCGATTATTGAAAATTACCGGAGTATTACCCTAGGTAATACTAGCCCTATGCGAATAGGGTACAAGTTTCTCTTCAGATGTGTGCAAACCTTTGGGTCATTAAGCTTTAATCTACCTGACTACATTGTGTGTTGGATCTTTAAATGTTCTTTTACATGTGTTCAACCAGGACAATATTGGGGAGTTGGACACTGACCTTCAAGAAGAGCTGAAGAGAGCTAGAAGACGTGAGGAGGAAGAGGAGGAGAAAGAGAGGAAGAGCGCTCTGCTATTTGGCTCTGAAGACACCTTTGACTCCATCATTAGCCAAGAGGAAAAGGTCTCTATAAAGAGTTTGATACAGCATCAGTGTTACTTGGATTGATTTCTGTTATATTTGTTAGAAAGTTTGTACTGTTTTAAGGCTGTAGAAATAACTTAATTTTTTTAAATCTTAGAAAAAAGAGAACAGAAGAAACGTGACCTGATAAGATTAGTTTGTGAATTTACTTATTAAGGAGGAGATTGAGAACGATATAAACACGAACATTAAAAAATAAGCTGTGCTCTTTACATTATTAATGCTGTGAATTGAGCTGAACTAATCACAAAAACTGTAGTTGATTAAATAATTTTTAAAGATCTCATTCTCATTGCAGTAGCTGGCCTTCTTAAAAGTACAGTATGTCTGCATCAGTAGCAGCAGAAGCTTTGTTTTGTAGATATACATTAAACAGTAGCTTTTTTATACCATGCCTAAGTTCAGCAATTTTGATCTTTTGTTCGTTGAAAGTTGAAATAAGCCAAACTATAAACTGGAGCATTGCATCATAAGTGAAAGCCAGTAGAGGATCAAACTCTGTTTTGTTTTTCCAGGTGAGCTGTCTGTTCCCTCTGGACTTCACTGAGGCTAGAGCTGTGTTTCTGGTGGGACAGAATTATGTCTCACAGGTAAGCATAGCATTGACTTACATTTACACACACACACACACACACACTGTTCCCAATGTCTCACAGATACTCCCCACAAATACCGAATCTCAATGAACACATTTACATCAGGATGCGATGGATATGATCCCATTTTGGTTGATGATGGCACTTTTTTAGTGACAGCATCCCCTTGAAGGATTTTGTTCTCACAGTACTGTTGGAAAAAAAAAATTAGCTTTTTACAGGTTTTCTCTTGCATTGTCTAATGTGCCTGTTGATAACTTCTATTCCTTTTACACTAGTGTGCTGAAAAGCATGCTTGACTCTATAACTAATGAAGCCATTAGATGTCAGTAGTGTAACCTGTTGTTACTGGTGTAGATGTTGTTACAGCTTGAACAGAAAGAGACCTGTAACATGTTAAAAAAAGACAGACACAAACAACAAATGAAAGTTGTAAAAGAAAATACAAGCTTTATTTATAGTAAATAGTACATGCAGTCAGTTTAAATTAATGAAACAATTATGGCGTCGGCCAACATAAACAAAAGAAGGGTGGTGGATGTGGCTAATCCGCAATGGGCCGTTGGACCAGCCACCTCCTCAACTAAGACCACCTGACTAAAAGTAACTTACTATTCAGGATAGAAAAGAAAACAATGTGAAAACAGCACTACCAATGAACTACAGCCCAAACTAAAACAATAAAACCCAGCAATCTAGACATGCATGGGATGAACTAACTGAAGAAAAGAAACGCTCGGAAATAATAAATCGATCAACTAAAAATGAGGATATGGTGCACTGAACAAACCTCCTCGCACATTGTCTGGGAGTGTGCCAGATTCTGCATGGTCATCTCCCCTGCCTCTCTAAATACTCCCTCTCCTCCAGCCTGAGTGCTGATAGCAGTTAAGTGTGCTGCAACCCACAGGTAAGATGGAGGAGGGAGACCGGAGAGCCAGGGAGAGAGGGGGCATGCAGCACCCCAGGTTGCATGCAACAGATGTTTGCTGAAGTTTCAGACAAAGACAAAGTTGCAGTTTGTAATACACCACTCACAAGCAGAGGTGGGCACAGTCCATCAAAAAGTGAACTGTTAATCCACTAACAACTATGTTAATGTTGATAAAATGTACATTTTGTTAATTCTGCCCAAAATTATTAGAAGTAAGATTTAATCTAAACATATTAACATCCTTAAAGATCCACGGGTTGCTTCAAATCAACAGATAATAGAAAATACTTGCTTTACTCTGGAAGCACACAACTTCATGTAGATGAAGCAGCTTTTCAGAATAAGATACAAAATTTTGGCTTGTTATTCAAGAAGTCCTCCAAAGTAAGGGAGGGTGGCTCTGAAAATGATGTTCACTGAAAATGAACTTCACTAAAGTGAGAAGTTTTGATTTCAAATTTCTGTTTATGTTAACCATTAAAAATGTATTGCAAATTGTTGATTAATAGATGTTCCCAACTTTGCTTTTAACGGTTTTAAGAGCTACTGAACAGTAAAAATCCAGCTCAGCTTGCAACATTTCTGTCTTAACCAGAGGTTAAGAGCTTTTATTTAAAATATAAAAGTGTGTAAACATGTTTTATCTTTTTGTTTGAAGCCATGCAGTTCAGGACATGAAAATTAGATATTTTCAACTTTAGGTGTTGGCTTAAAGGGAATGATATCGCGCTTTAAAATTTGGCAAGTAGCACAGAACCAAGTTTTCAATGCAGTGAAAATTAAACTCTACTTTATTGAACTTAATCTGTTTCCATCAACCAGAAAATTAGATTTTTAAGATTTTTTTTTTTCAAACATTAAGCTTACTTTCATAAGTTTTCCATTGCTAAACATGGTGACCTGTGTCTTTTCTCGCACTCTTGCAGGCTAAGGAATACTTTCAGATGGATGGCTATGTGACCGATCACATTGAGATTTTGCAGGATCACAGCACTCTCTTTAGGGGCCTTGCTTTTTTCGAAGAAGATCTTGAACGACGATGCAAAATGCACAAACGACGAGTTGACATGCTGGAGCCAGTATGCAATGGTAACGCGCTAAATTTGTTCTCAAGTTTGTTTATTTTCTCTGTAGAAAGACATTTTGTTTTTCATCCTGCAATTCAATGAGGTGAATAAAGTTGAAACATATTGTAAGTTTTCAATCCAAACATCCATGCAAGGACACATGGTTGATTAAATCTTTCTTCCTCTGACTCGGTTTCTCCACAGACTTGAACAACCAATATTACCTAATGATCCGCAGACAGCTGATGTTCGAGTTGGCTGAGATCTACAATGAGATGATGGACCTCAAACTAACACTGGCAAACAGACAAGCAGACGTACAGTCTCTGGATAAACACACTATTAAAAAATTCAACCATCTCTGCTCTGCATCTACCAAGTAGGTGTAGGCATGTGGGGCTTCCTTTTGTATCTTTGCAGCACATTTATTTAGTCTGATTTAAACAAATCATCGGTCTCTTCTTCAGATTCTTCCAGATGTTCCTGGACTCTCTGTGCTCTCCAGACGGGAAAGCCCCAGAGCACTTGGAGGAGGAAGTGCTCAGACCGGCTCTGGTGGCCCGTTTTAGAGTGGCCCGACTGCACAGCCGGCTGATCAGTACTGTGCCATGTATTCAGCTGGAAAACCTCAACAAGGCCCTGGAAAACTACAAGTAAGATTGAAAGGATTCATGTAAGCATTCAGTGGGGTACGTATTAACTAGGGATCCTAAAGGTGTTGAGCTGAAGGCCCACTAGTGGGAAATACAGTAACTGCAGAAAGTATATCTGAAGAAACCAATTTGAAATTATGTTGTTTCATATTTTACTACTTGCACTTGAAAAACAATTTGCCCATTGCTGGAGTTATTTGGTGCATTTATGGGCCATCCATTTGTGAAGTGCTTTTAGACTGCTTACATTGGTGGGCTAGAAATGTTTTTCTTAAAATTATGTATTAATGCTCCTCGATGCTATTTTTACCTGTTGATCATCACTGTCTTCTTCACTGTCATGTAGATATGTGGTGCAGTACTGCGAGGCCCACCCTGAGGCAGCTCCTGCCGTGACGACAGAGCTGGAACTGAGTACAGAGATGGTCGGCCTGCTCCCTTTAAAAATCAACCGCCTCAAAGCGAGGATGGCTTCAAACACTTCAAACAACTGACAGACCCCACTGTTCACTGACTGACTTATAATACTCCTAACACTCTCACATTAGCCATGCTGTCTCTTTTCACCGCCTTACAGTCTGAGCACACTCCAACCAACAAGAACAAACGAATGGTAAATCTATCGCCTCCCTCACTTAATGTATTGCTAAAGGCCTTGTTTTGTTGCAGTTAAATGCATTACATGCTGTACATATTTGTTCTTCTCTGTATGAAAACATGTTGTCCTTTTCTTATAATTTAGCTGGCATAAAACAAAACATACTCAACTAATCCAATGTGAAAGTCTAGTAAAATTAATTCTTGTTTTACATCAGTAATTATAATATATCTTTCTTTTGATTAAAGCACATTAGCACACTTAAACTCTGTTACACATAAATTTTGTTTCTGATGGAAAGAAAAAAAAATAAAACCTTTTCAACAATATCAGGACTGTATGAACCATTAGTAACAACCTTCTTGGTGAGTAAAGAGTGCTTTATTACATTGATGGTGGTATACTAGACCTCATAGTCCTGCATGATGCCTGCTATATCTGTGTATATTCTTCCTCTCTGTGCTCATGTATTGTAGATAATGTATGTAATGATAAACTAATGATACAGAAACAAAAATCTGTTAAAAAATAAATCTGTTCTTCTTGCTTGCAAAAAAGCAAGATGTAAACTGGTGCATGTGTGTTTTTACTGACAAATGTTTGAAACAACAAAAAAAAAAAACTAAAATGTTGAAGACTTGGTAGTTAGTTTCCTGTGAGTAGGCAGATGGCTTAGACCCTGAAAGTCCCAGTGAGATATTCATCAGATCAGCAGTGTTGGAACTAGTCTTTTGGCTTAAGGTTTTTTTTAGCTGAGCTAGATTTAGATTTCGGAGCCAAGTGAAAAACAGTTGTTACCAAACTACTTTTGTGGTCAATTAACTGAGCCAGCTCCTTCCCTTGTTTTTTTTTTTTTATATCTTGCTTTTGGCATCCTGACTTTTTTGAATGCCCTGGCAAGGTGCTACACAGTCTGCATTCACTAACCAAACTGTTTACTCAATGAACCAGCCCACTTCATCTTAAAAAAGGGCTGATTTATGGAGAGGGAGTTCAAACTTGAAACAGGCCTACATTCTTAGTAAAGCAACAATAAATGAAATTTGCTTTTTCCACTCTAATGATTAAGGTTAAAATCAAACTTTGTTTTCATTTCTTAAAGCTCACATATTTTTCAAGTTTACATTGTTCTCAGAGGTCCCAAAACATGCCTGTGAAGTTTGTTGCTGAAAAAACACTCCAGTAATGGATTTTTGCATGTTTAAAATCCTCTCTAATTCCTTCTAATTCAGAACGAGCTGTTTCTTTGTCTGTGGCTTTAAATGTTAATGAGCTGTCTGACTCCGCCCCTCTCAGGGGCTGGATGTGGTTTTCCTGATCCTCCTCTTTCTTCCAAGTGGGGAGGGCCAACTGGACCTGGTGGTGGGGCTAGCTCCCCACATGACATCATGAGGGGAAAATCTGAGAACGTCTTGTTTCAGCAAACATTTTCTGACAGCACTCTGACAATCTGACAGCAAACAGACAGCATTAGTTAATAGAGGCTTAACAGTGCAGTATAACACTGTATTAGATATGACTGAAAATGACTATTATCAGTGTTTGTGAATAATAGTAATATTCAAAATAATATAATATTAATAATGTATAACATTGAACTAATGGTTTAAAGAGATGCATAGAAACTCCAAATTTCAACCATAGAAGTTCAGTGATTTTGACTGTAAAGCAAATTAAGGATCACATTTCACATTTTTAATGATTGATTTGATCCCAAATAAAGTGCCCAAAGTAGATTAAATACCATAAAAATAATTTGATTGTAATTAATTAACCCTGGGGAAGAAACCCTCTGACCCCTGAGGTCGGGGCTGTACCTTACAGGTTCAATGATTTCCTTCTATCATATGAAAAATGTTTATGACAAAAGAAAAAAAAATCCAATGCTAATATTAGTGAATAAACTTTATTAACTCTCTGAGGTGATGATGAAGTGCTATTTGGGTGGAGTGATACACACTGTGAATAGAAAAGTGTGAGTGATGTGGTCAATATCAGAACTCATGGAATGCTTCCTTGACCAATCAGAATATTCTGTCCAACTGTTGCATGAAAGGACATTAAAATAGTGCAAGCAAAGTGGTTTTCTGCCTCCAGAAGAACAAGTCATTTGGTTTTTCACGGATATTTTATTGCATTTCAGAGAAAACAAAGGCATGTCTGATATAACTATTCTGACAAGTTGTTTTTAAAGATCAAGCAAATTTGACTTTGCTTGAATGCCTTTCTTTATCACTAAACATGAAATTAGCGCAAAGATAGCAGCACATACCCAGTACTAAGAGCTGAAGTGTCCACCTGTCAATACATGCTTACATAGTGCAGTAGGAAATATAAGATAGATTTGAATATATGAGAGATCTGATGTTAGACAGGTATGAGTGTGTTCATAAGTGCTCAGATAGAAGAAGACGTCAGAGGTTGAATGACATCGCCCGTACAGGGACTGCACAATGAAGGTGCTTCATAACAACTCATTAACTTTATCTAAACCAGAAGGAAATTAGCCCCACAAAGCCTACAAGCAAAGTAAGATTACTTTTGGGAATACTCTTATTCACTGTCTTGCTTGGAGTGTGATAAAAACATATCAGTGTCATGTACACAGTTATGAAGCACAAGCTTGTTGATGTAGCTATAGCTTAGCCTAACATAAAGTGTTGAAGTCACCTTCTTTTTCTGTTTGAAAGATGCTTTTCAGCACCTGTAAAGCAAATGTTTGCTTTAACATCTTGTTTTTATATCTGCCAACATCAGAGACACTAAAAGGCAGGTTGGGTTACAGAACATAAAGTGTAGTAAGCTGTCTCTAGTCTTTACACTAACAGAGGCTAACCTGCTGATTTAACCTAGGTAAAAATTCACCCAGAGACTTAATAGCTCTGCTATTGTCACTCCAGGCTAAAAAGCAGAGAGTATTCCCTCAAATATCTTGATAAGGAGTTGCATTTTTTTTTTCCTGAGTAAATGAAGAGTTCAACATGTCAGACCGACATGATGAGAGCAGTTCACAGGCTCCAGTTTGTTGCAAAACTTCTGAACGTGCATCATGTACACACCACATATTTTTAAGTGTGTACATTCATAAACAGAAGTGCATCAGTATCTGGACCCTCAGAGTTGCTCTCATCTTTTTGTCTGCCTGATCTGTGAGGGACTGGTCTGATCATCCCATGGCTGACGGCTATACCTGGAGGATTTAAACTTTTCAATTTGGTTTCAGTCAATATATGTTTTT
The DNA here is from genome assembly GCF_018320785.1 of Cheilinus undulatus. NCBI lineage: Eukaryota > Metazoa > Chordata > Actinopteri > Labriformes > Labridae > Cheilinus > Cheilinus undulatus. Next base: position 19,047,772 of record NC_054865.1, read on the forward strand.
TTTTTTTGTTGTTGTTGTTGTTTGTTTTTTACTTTGTCTTGTTTTCACATTGTTATATTTCAACTAATTTTTGTAACATTGGTGTTTCTGACACAGTTAAGTGCTAAATTTGGAAAAAAAACATTTAGTTGAATTTAGATCTAATTTTTAACCTTTAAACAAAGAGAGCATTTGCTCATCTGTTGCACCAGCTTTCTGGTGGTCCACTATCGTCATCCTCCCCCATATGCCATCTGCCCTGTTGAACAATATCCTGATGTCCCTCCGGCATATTTCTTCATCACCTCCGCCCTTACCTGGAAACAAAACATAACAATTAATAGGACTGTTTACCCAGCTCCTTGAATGGTACTGTCTACCTTTTTGTTCAAACTATCCATCTGTGTATCATAACACATTAAATGCCCTCCTTTGTTTAAAAATGACCTAAATGAAAAGATCCTTAAAATTGTGTCTTTTTTATGTGAATCTCCACTGGTGCAAAAGATATACAGTGCTAAACAAATTTATTAGACCACCTGTCATATTTGTCTCAGAGACCATCCAGCATCATGAAGTGCTTTAATGCGGACTCTTACATTTTCAGTGAGCTCTCCATGTTTTACCATTTTGAACAGGAATGAGGAATTTCAAACTGAAATTACCTTTTTATACCCAAATTTGAGCTGGCTCACTGGGCTTCTCTGAGAAGACAGAAATTAATCAAGCATAACATTCAACCACTAAAACTCATTTTTCTGTTCAGGAATACAAGTAAATGACATATTAATCAAGAAATAATAATGTGCTTTTCAATTTTTTCAGTTTTCTTGTAAATCAGTAAATTTAAAAATTCATGTATAATAATAATAATTATATTTTAGCATTGAAAATATAATTTGGGTTAAAGAGCTTCTACATATTGATGTATTAACCATTGCAGAAACACAAAAAATGATTTTGGTAATTACCAATGCTGTTAATTTAGGGCAGCTGTGGCATAAACCTTACTTTGGGTGGTGGTCTAATAAATTTGTTAAGCACTGTATATTGTATGCACTACCACAAAATGGCCTGGAGGATTCTTCTGGAACAGAGAAAACACTCTCTTCCATGGTTGTTTGAAGTCTTCTTCAAGCCTCTATGATGTTTCTCTCATTAAAGTCCTGTTAGAGTCAAAAGATGACCAAAAAAGGCTAAACTTGAAGTCATGGCTACTGTGATTGACAGCTCGCTACTAGTCATCCTGGCTAGAGACATATGAGTATGTTACCACCCTTTTGTCCAAATATGGGCATCCTTCTCCAAAATCCAAAAGCTTCAAACATGACATCATATATCACAACTTGTCCTCAGACCTACCTGTTTTCCCTTCCATTTGGTGGTAATGATGCATCTTTAAGCTTGTTCAGTTTCGTCAATTTTACTTTAAGTACATTAGAATAAAAGTTTATTTTTAGGTTTATTTAAATGTCTGATTTAAATGTTTACCATATTGGCGTCAGGATATCGTCCAGTCTGGGCCATGGAATGGACCAGCTTATCATCCACCCATACCTCAAAGCAGTCTGCAGAAGGAAATGAGAAACAAGTGAAAACACACCCATATCAATTAAATTTAAGTGTTCAAGCTTGTGTGTTTAGTTCACACACTTTCTGTGCTCACATTAAAAAACAGACAAACAGGTTTATCAGAGAGATGGGCTCAGCACAGTATGTCCTAACCAAGTATTAAATACAATACATACATCTGGAGGCTATATCTTTGAAATCTGATATGAAAGCTTCAGTATTTTACAACAAATGGTCCTATAAGAGACTCATACTTTATTAATTAGCTCTTTAAGCTAAAGTAAAAGAAATATGGGACAGCATTTTTGTACTTGCACTATAAGTAAAATGTATAGAAAAAAGTCCAAAGAATAACAAAAAGAAAACTAGACTGCTAAAAAAAACTGCCAACATTAGTCCTAAGGCCTGCAGAGTAACTTAAATGCATCTTTTTTTTATTCCACAAAAAGAGGTTAAAGTTAAAAGTTCAAGAGACTCATTGAATCAAAACAAGAGCTAGCGACTCGAACATGGTGGGTGGTGGTTTAGATGCACCACAGTCAGGTGAACTGAGCAGACTTTTAGGTTCACCTGAGTTCCTGCCTGTTCAGGGAAATTTACCAAAGGCTGTTTTTTAAGAGGTATTGCAGAGAGCATGCCCAGACATTTCTGCACATTAAAACATACATTAAAGCCAATAATCTGATCCTATATTGGGTAACCTGATTTAAATGAGTAAACAACAGCATGGTGGCTGTAATTTGTCGGTGCACAGCAGTAAAATAAAAGGCCCAATTGTTCAAACTGGATTAAAATGATCCATAATTGGTGATCCGTTAATTTTCCCCATAGGAATCTCTGATAAAGCTCACTTTAGTCCCATCCTACAGAGGAAAACTGAATAAGACTCGTCTCGTCCACATCTAGACTTTAAAGCGGGGGTGTCAAACTCAAGGTCCCAGGCCAAATCTGGGCCATGGAACAGTAAAATCTGGCCCGCAAGATTATCTCATATTGCTTTTATAGATGGCGAATGTGGTAAAAGAAATATATTTTTGTATATTTTTATATTTCAATTTTGCATCTCGCAATTAGGACTCAAACTTAGGATTCTGACTTTTTATTTCATACTTTCAGCATTTCAACTCATAATTTTGACTTCTCATATAATATTTTGAGCTTTAAGATTCATAATTCTACATTTTAAGTGATATTTTGACCTTTTAAACCAGTTATTTTATATTTGATCTCATATTTTCAACCCCAAACTTTGACTTCATAATCCTATCGTTTGACCTTTGACTCACAATTTAAAATTTTGAATCATATTTTGACTTTTAATTTCATGATTACAAATTTTATTTCATATTTTGACCTTTTAACTCATGGTTTTGACTTTCTTACTAATATATTTGCCTTTAAAAAACATTATTTTTCAATTTCAGTTTCATGTTTTGACCTTTTTGAACTTATAAGTTAACTTTTCTCAGATTGTGAGCCTTTAAACTTAACTTTTTAACTTTTTAAATTTCACAATCATTAATCATCAGTGCTAAGTTTTTTTTTTTTTCATGTTTTATTACCAATGAAAGGAGGTTGACAGTTTATGGTTAAAAAGGTGACCATGTTAGGTCCTCAGGTTAGACCTAAATCCAGAATCCGGCCCCTGCTGTGACTGAGTTTGACACCCCTGCTTTAAAGGATTTCCTTATTAAGGGGAACATATTATGTAAAAAAATCACTTTTGAGGTTCTTCTAACAAAAATAGAAGCCCCTGGCCTTTCCACAACCCCATCAAGTACCAGTAAAAAAACCAATTCCTTCCCCCATCTCTTTCTTCACCTTTCAGATAATGTGTGCTTAAACAAGCAGTTTTCAGATTTTACCCTCATGATGTCACATGGGGAGTTAGCACCCGCCCCCAGGTTTGGTTGGCCCTCCCCGCTTTGAAGAAAGTTCCACTCTCATCTCCTGATCTTCCTCTCAGCTGTCAGCTGAGATGCTGGATAGCTCAGTGAGTTGCTTACTTTGATCTGGGGGATTGATGGTTCAAATCCCAGTCAGGTCCTTAACTTTGGATTAAAGTCTCTGTAACATTGTAACATCAGGAGTGCCACATCCATTTCCTCACAGGGGTGGAGTCAGACAGCTAATTACCATCTAAAGCCACAGACACAGAAATGAAATGAAACAGATAGGCGGTGGGCCAATGGGTGATATTGTGTATTTAGACAATCCCTGGTGAGGGGATACCTAGTTTTTTGACTGCCGAACCTTCATTTCATTACAAGTAAAAATAAAGTTGTTGTCACGCTCAGTTCTTGCACGTTTCTTTGTAATTGATAAGTTTTAGAAGTTATTTTAACCAGCAAATAGCGCGGACATCTAAGTTTGGAGTCCGATATGATGACGTAATCGGGGTTCTCATCCAATGGCGCGCTTGGAAAACTGTCTCGGACTCAAAGATCTGTTGTAGCTGTTAGACAAATGAATGGACTAATTACCGATCAGTTTGATTTAGATAGTTGTGTACATCCATATTTAACTGCACAGGAGGTTACAGTTGCAGAAAACAGTACAAATTACATACTATGATTACAGAAATTATTTTAAGTAGCGGTGTTGTATGTAACTTTATTGCTAATCAGCTAATGGCTGTGTTTACAGTCACATCTATGTATATTCATATTCTGAATACTTCAAATTAATAACCATAAAATTGCAAATTGCATCTACATTAAACAATAACGATAAAATTAAGATTCCTGTGAAGCACATTCTGGAAAGATTTCCATTGAGTATTAATTATCTATACACTCAATTGTTATGAAATGATGTGAAAAATGACCTTTGTACTACTCTTTCTTGAGTGTTGTATGGATACAGTGGAGGCCAATGGGCCCATCGCCCCATTCACAGACACAGGGTGGGGAAATTGTATTAATTCTGTTTTTCTTTGAAATTGCTTGGCATCAGGGAAGAGTCAGTAGGACATTTCAAGCTGTATGGGGATATGCAGACCCCTGCAGCTATACCAGCTACCACTGGTTATCACTACAACTATTTCACAAACATTATCAAGATAAAATGAACCCAGGAGAGATAATAAAGGGCAGTTTTTATTCAGAGAGAGTGTCAAACAAGGTTAGTATCAAATTCAATTCAAGAAACTGATTCACGGATCTTTAATTTAATTTTTAATTCAATTTGAGACTTTGAGCAATGGAAATAAGGACCAAACCGAAAGGAAATATAGCAGACTGCCTTTTGATTTTTTGTAGCTTAATGTTAAAGCACAAGCTTTCTATTCAGTTCTCAGAAAAACACAACTTAGATATCTCAACTGAGACTGCAGTCTTTAGCAACAAGATGATTCTGACCCAATGATAAATCATATCACATTTACCCACTCGAGTATTTTTAAAAGGACATACATTCAGGTTTAAATGTTGCCATATGATGCATTGGAAAAGAGTTAACTACCAAAATTTCAAGTACCTTGGCAGGTTACAACTGTTACAAAAATTGCATTAAAAGGCACAGAATTAACAGTAGGAGACCCATGAGAGTTTTTCAGAGTAGTAAATCAAACAGCAGCTTTAAACAGGCATATGTCTGATCAGGTTTAAGGTAAGGCTACTGTGTTACATTACACACCTCACTCAATCATTGTGTATTCCACTGACAATGAAGTGCTGAGCAGGATTTGAAACAAAGCATTCAGTGTATATCTCCATCACTATATGATTTTATACAAACACATAAACAGGAGACTTAAAAACACCATCAAACTGCGCTCCAGTGCTCCACACAATGGATGAGGACATGCCAGCAAGGATGAGAACCCTATGGTCACATACTGCAGAGTTCTAAAGATCCTAACAGGCTCCACACCTTCTCCCAATAAAGTGTATAGTCTGCCAACAAGAAAAATACAAAAATGAGAAACTCAGTCAAAAAAAGAGATGAAAGAGAAACTAGTTCAGTTTGAAACATTCACTGCAGGAAAGTTGCTCCATGCAGCTCCAGAAAGAGATCAGGGTGCTTCTACAAATCAGGGACAGGGATTTGGCCAGCGAAGTACAAAATCACTTCAGCTGCTACAGAGTTTATACACGTTACCTGTCAAAACGACAACATGATCTGAAAACAATGCTTTAAGTGAGCCGGTATACACCAGTCACAGTACCAGCACTTACAGTACACTAACAGTAATAGGCTTACTGGCCATAATATAATTTATTTTAAATGCTTAGTCTAGTGGGGAAATAGCATTTCATTTTTCCTTATTTCATTTAAGGAGCTTTATCGTTTAATAGCGTGTCTTCCCCACAAACATGTAGTTTATTTTTATGTAATTTTCCATGTCCATGTTGACACTGATCAGCTTGTTGTTAATAAAAGTGACAGTGGGACATTTGATCCATGTGGATTTGACTTAGAGGTGACTGTTCTTGTTATTTCTTTGTAGGTTAAAAATAACCAAACATAAATCATGTACTGCAATTCAGCTAATTTACTACTAAGATATGATTTTTGTTCCATATCGCCCACATTAGTTCTATGTTGTGTGGCACTCTGACAACAGGTGATTAAGGAGAGTACCGGCACTTTTTTTTCTTACTTAAAGCACTGATTCAAAAAACATAGTTAAACAAAAAAAGTGGATAAACAAGTCTCATTCTTTAAGGACAAGTTTTAAAAAATCCCATCCATTTTTAAGTCTCAAAAAACATCAACAACATACTTTATGTCGACAATCTGACAGCTGAGGAGATGATCCCTGAGGGTGCTGTCTTCTCCTCCTCTTCCTCATCCCTATGATAGTGAAGGAGAAATGCAAGAGACAAGTGAGATACTGTTTAAAAATTCCACAATCACCACAGATGAGTCAAAGCTTCTATGTTACACAGAGAGTTAGACACTTTATTAATCCCGACCGAAATTCAAGCACAACTACAGATCTGAAACTAAAAAATATCACGTGTAGGACAAGGAAAACAAGCCAAAAAGTTCTTGAACGAAGTCATTAATGACTTTACACTTGTCAATACCATAGATTTTGTAGCACACCAACTTTTTAACTTCATTGCATGGGCATCAGAAATGTCAACATCATAACACGATAAAGGAGTTAAGGTCACTTTAGCAAAGAGCAGAAAAATAATGTCTTAATGTTCTTGTCAGGACATCATTACCTTAGGTACCTTTAAATCTAAAGCTAAAAATTTAGTTTTTTTTAGTACTTTTACCATTTTAGTAATCGGTAACATGATTAGCATCATGCTAGCTACGATAATGCTACGCACGGTACTTGGCATTAGCTCACGCTACCTTTACTCTCACAATAAGTCGACATACGTTTGAACATAATGTTTACGAGACAAAGGGACTTCATAGTCACTGTTTGCAATAACATCAACTTACCTTTTACTTTCCAACAGCAGAACAACTTTCAGGTGACTGATTCTGCAGGTATAGGTGTACCTACACCATCCTTTAGTGTTGAACACCAGTTCTCAATCTAATGCAGTCTCTGATTGGCCAACGGCGTAAGAATCGTAGCCTGCTATTGGCCAAATGTTATAGTAGGCAGCGGCTTTTGCCTGAAAAATTAACGAATTTTAGGTTACGGTAGCAGAAAAATGTGCCAGTATTTCGAGTGACAACAAACAGAATCTGATTTATAGTAAAATAATCTTTATAATTTGAGAAATCTGGCTCCTCCCTCGGTGGAGATCGTTATTTTCAAAAACTAAAGCAGATACGCAGCCTTGGCCCACCACCTAAGAGGGGTTTTTAGACATGCAAAAATCCAGTACTGGAGTGTTTTGTTTTTTTCAGCAACAAACTTCACAGGCATGTTTTGGGGACCTCTGAGAACAACATAAACTTGTCTCATAAGGGTATAATATGTCCCCTTTAAGATTATCAGTGTTTTAAAAGGGATGTCATACTACTTTGTCCACAGGGGGCGCCAAATTCCACACAAACAGAATTATTCTCACAGTTACTTCAAATAAAATATTCAGTGTTTGATAATGAGCCTATCATTTGGTCAAATATTTTTACAAAAAGAAAAGCTTTCATGTTTGTTGCAATCCTTATGTGGACTCTATGTCCTTTGTCACTGAAATAAAACAGAATTCTAGAGCAGGGTGTCTCAAACTTTTTAGCCCGTGACTCCCAAAATAGGTGCCAAAGACCTAGGACCTGCACTGTACCTGAAGGTGGCTTAACTTAACTTTTAAAAAACTTTGATTCAGCATAAATCTAACCACATGACTATGTTTTTATTTTAAATTTAAATAACTGGATGCATATATATATATATATATATATATTGCTTCAATCCATGTGAGGCAATAATTGGAAGGTAGCAGTTTACTAAATGTGGTGCAATCATGCTTTTATTTACTATGTATGTATAGACTGTCACTTGATAAACAAAGGGCTCCCTTAGTGTCTCATGACCCCAATGAGGGTCCCAATCCCCACATTTAGAACCACCACCCTAGCGCAAAATACAGTCGCTAGAAAAAGTATGTGAACCCTTTGAGGTTTCTTGAATTTCTGCATAAATTGGTCATCAAATGTGTTCCGATCTTCATTTTATTCACAACAATAGACAAACACAGTCTGCTTAAACTAATACTGCACAAAAAAATGATATGTTTTCATGTTTTTATTGAACAAACCATGTAAACATTCACAGTGCAGGGTGGAAAAAGTATGTGAACATATAATTAAATGTCTTAAAAAGTCAATTTCTTATATTTTATCCCTGCAGTCCAACCTGAATCAAGCCCTCAGCTGGGATTAGGATGATCCAGATTTTGTTGATCAGAGTAATCATTATCCCTCCCAAAAGTTTCAAACACAAACACAAGATTTTATCCAGGTTAGAGGCAGGATTTCATTACCTGATGTTATGTGATTATATGATCCTTTTTTCCTGTTGTTCAAACAATATTATTTCGAGAATTAATCCTGTCCTACGGCTAAAATCTTGTTGGATTACTTTGGATCAACTTGAATCAGACATCACTTGTTTTTATGCCTTGATTATTTCTCAAAAAGGATAACACAACTGCATGATGTGGTGCTTGATGTGGATTTAAAGGCTCTTTGAGTCCTATTTGAGCTCTCTTGCTTCTTACTGTGTATTCAGACATAAATCAAATGTACTATTAGGGCCTGAGCACAGAACTTGCAGACCCTAAGTAAAATGGTTTCTATAATAAGACATAGGGCTAACTCATCTAGTAAGCCATCCTAAGGGTATTTTCTTGACAAATAACTCATTACAATATACGATAACAGTATTTTATCGTGTACTTGGATGTTGCTAAAGGTGTGTAAACAATTGAAAAGTGATCCAGTGGTAAATTTGATAAATTTATAGAACTTTCCAAAACATAAATGTTAAATAGTCGGATTTTGGTCAGTCTTATAACCTTATAACAGTTTTATTGTACTTATGTGGGTTATATTTCTAAGTATTATATAAATAAAATTCTAATTATTATTATTATTATTATTATTATTATTATTATTATCAGTTTTTATTTTTACTGTGAGCCTTATTTCAGGTTGATTTAATTAGGAACATTTGAAATCAGTGTTTTTTTATGTTTTCTGGTGGAATTATAAATAAAAAATAGTATAACAGTTTAATTAAACTAAAATGGCATAAATCAGATTTTATTTTTCTTGCAAGTCTCATAACTGTTAAAATTCACTTTTGTGATTATAGATGTCTTATTATAAGATAAAACTGTTATTTACCACCATTACTTATGCAATATTCTGAAAAAGAATACTTCTTAGACTCTATATTTTTACTTTCCATTATAAATATTGTAATATTGCATACCCTTTATGGATTTTTATGAATAACCCCCCCCCCCCCATAAACAGGCTAGGAACCATACATGGCCACTTTGGTGACCTTGACAATAAAAAAATATAGATACATAGGTGACAGAAGTAGAAGTCTTAGGATGCTCACCAATAATATACTAGGGCTTGAATAAATTTTCAAGTATATCAATGAGGGCCCCATAAAAGGTTAAAGGGGACATATGTTACTCTTTCAAGATAAGTTTATATTGGTCTCAGAGGACCCCAAAAACATGCCTGTGAAGTTTGTTGCTGAAAAAACACTCCAGTTTTGGATTTTTGCATGTCTAAAACCCCTCTGTTTCAGCCCTTCTCAGAACGAGCCGTTTCTGTGTCTGTGGCTTTAAATGGTAATTAGCTGTCTGACTCCACCCCTGACCACACCCCTCTCAGGAAATAGATGCAGCAATCATGATATTACAGACACTTTTTTTCTAAACTTTAGACTGGGATTTGAACCATCAATCTCCCAGACCGTAGTCAGCGGGGTAACCCACTGAACTATCCTCAACTGTGGCTGAGAGAATCAGGAGAGGAGGGCGGAACTTTCCTCCAAGTGGGGGAGGGCCAACCAAACCTGGGGGCGGGTGCTTAGGCCCCTGGTGAGGTCACTAGATGTAAATCTGGGAGCGGCTTGTTTCAGCACACATTTTCTGAAATGTGGAGAAAGACAGCAAGAGAGGGAATGGATTTTTCTGGTACTTGAGGGGATTGTGGACAGGCCAGGGACACATGTTAGTGTTAGAAAAGCCTGATAAAGTTATTTTTTATATAATATGTCCACTTTAAAGTGACATTTTCTCTGAGTGAGTTGCTCTGAATCATATCTGATCAGATTGCTTTGTGTTTAAAATTTGCCCTGAAAAATATAAATGCATGCATTCATGCTAACAAAATAATCAACATACAGTAGTTTTTTTTATATTACTACCTCAAAAATGCTATCTGTACATATTTATCACTAAACAAATACTATGATAATCTAATCTTTATGTCATTTCCTCGCAGGAATGGCCTCCATACTGAATGAAAGAGGAACGGAAGCTTACTTGATGCCGCTTGCCGGTAGGTCACCTGCGTTCCAGGAACTTTGGCCAACTCCGTGCACAGCTGCCGGTAGTAGCCGTTTGTTCCTCATGAAGGACTGTAACACACACATCAAACTCATCAAAGTTTAGCTCCAAACATGCTTGACATTTAGAGACATTTTCTTATTGTTGCAGATTCATTTTTCAAGTACCAAACATCCGTTTACAGAAAGATTTGAGAGAGGATGATATAAACAGCCAGAATGTCCCACCAGTTCCCAACAGACCTTCATGCTCTATTTTCAGTATAAATCTTTTTACTTTGAATTCATGTCTAGATTCCTTTAAAAAAGTTACAGACTTACTAGTAGTCGATGGTTACTCGAACCATGGTTGCAGCTGGTTTGGCTTGTCAAAGCTTTCCTCTACACAGAGCTGTAAACCTTCAGTCAGGAGCTGAGCTGAATAACAAACAGAGTCATGATCACTGCACTATTATAGGTGAAGCCACACCCAGCAGGAGGGCAAACCAGCCTATCCAGTTTGTGCAACAGTATCAAATGATTCCTGCTAATTATAGGTGCTGTTCTCTCTCTTATCTTTCCTGTTCATACTGGCCCAATAGAAGATTGTTCACAAACACTATTCTTTAAGAGAAAGCACACTACCTGTGGCTCTGTTTACATGCTGTAACAGAAAACACTAACAAAAGAAACATAGAAGTTCTCCTTGTCTGAGCTGCTCTATTAAATAGGAAATCCTATAGATATTGTGTATGAAGCTTAAAAAGTCAAACATACACTATATTGCCAAAAGTAATCACTATCCTGCCTTGACTCCTCCTATTTGACATCATGCGCGGCACCTGTATTTTACATACCTAACTCTGTTTAATAGCACTTTGTATATGTATGTTTTTAATGTGAGGACTACAGATGGTAATTAGCGTTACGCTAAATCTGGTGCAGCCATCTTTATTTTTATTTAAATAATTAATGACACTGCACACTGTCCTGTTAAATAAACTAAACTTGAAACTTGAACTCACTTATGAACTTCAGTGACATCCCATTCTTAATCCATAGGGTTTAATATGACGCTGGCCCACCCTTTTCAGCTATAACAGCTTCAACTCTTCTGAAAAGGCTTTCCCCAAGGTTCAGGAGTGTGTTTATGGGAATTTCTGACCATTCTTCCAGAAGCGCATTTGTGAGGTCACACACTGATGTTGGACGAGAAGGCCTGGCTCTCAGTCTCTGCTCTAATTCATCCCAAAGGTGTTCTATCGGGTTGAGGTCAGGACTCTGTGCAGGCCAGTCAAGTTCATCCACACCAAACTCTCACATCCATGTCTTTATGGACCTTGCTTTGAGCACTGGTGCACAGTCACGTTAGAACAGGAAGGGGCCATCCCCAAATTGTTCCCACAAAGTTGGGAGTATGGAATTGTCCAAAATCTCTTGGTATGCTGAAGCATTCAGAGTTCTTTTCCATGGAACTAAAGGACCAAGCCCAACTCCTGAAAAACAACCCTGCACCATAATCCCCCCTCCACCAAACTTTACACTTGGCACAGTGCAGTCAGACAAGTACCGTTCTCCTGGCAACTGCCAAACCCAGACTCGTCCATCAGATTGTCAGTGGAGAAGCGCGATTCATCACTCCAGATAAAGCGTCTCCACTGCTCTAAGGTCCAGTGGCGGCTTGCTTTACACCACTGCATCCGATGCTTTGCATTGCACTTGGTGATGTATGGCTTGGATGCAGCTGCTTGGCCATGAGAACCCATTCCATGAAGCTCTCTGCACACTGTTCTTGAGCTAATCTGAGGGCCACATGAAGTTTGGAGGTCTGTAGCCATTGACTCTGCAGAAAGTTGAATACTTCTGGCAATATAGTGTGGGTGAAATCACTGGCCTATGCTTAAATACGGCTCTACTAAATCTGCTTCCATACATGTGTGATTTCATTCATATTAAAAGTGCTGAAAGCTACAGTTTGTTCTGTGACTCAGTCACAACATTTAATGTTGCTATCTGTGCCTTAAGTTTGTCTTGAATAAATTGAGTTTCAGGTACGATTTTATATTCAGTAGGCTATTTAATTTCATTATCCAGGCTGAATTGATCCACTCTGGCACATGCCGTATGGCATCACCTGTCAATCGCTGTATTCTCAATCACTCTATTCATAAACATGTTAATGATTTATTTTTTGTGAGGAAGTTTTCATTTATATTTAAGTTCATGATTTCAGTTTAAGAAGACATCTTTATTATAATCCCAAAAGAGGACACTAAGCTGTTCACTATTTTTGTGTGCACAAATCTTTATTTATAATTATCGTTCACTGTTTTAACTACATTATTCTCACATTTTAGTGATGAGAATATTGACGTGATTATAGTCATGCATTATTTAAAATGTTAAAAAAAAAACATTGAAATTTGAAAGTGTTCATCAGTTACAAAGTTTAATAAATCAGACACTGTTGTCTTTATTATTAGCCAAAAATCTGTTGCACTTCTTTGGGGGTACTTGTCTGAAAAAATGTTTTGCTGGGGGTACATCACTTGTCTAATGGTAAAACTTCCTGTCACTGGTGTTGGACCAAAACCCTGTATTTCCATTTTCATAATTTTATTTTACTTTATTTCCTTATAAATCAATGTTATAGGTCACTTTTACATCTATCACTGTTTTTATAAATACCAAACCAAAAAAAGTGTCATAAAGATGTTAACTATCACCAGTCAGTGTAAGAGCATTTGAACAATACGGCTTTTTTGTTGTTGTTGTTATTCCCTGAAAAGTGGTGATTTGGGGATATGAGGTTTTGGTCTGTCGGCAATACTGTGTGTGTACAAAGCAGCATTTAGCTGTTCAACGAGCTCTGATAAACAATCTGAACTGTTGGCACTGTGCACTTTATTGAACTCGCTACTTGAAATCCCTTACATGACATCACACAACATTTTAAGGAAGCATTTTAATTATTTAAGATGTATTTTTATTAATGCTGTCTCTTATGTTTTGAAACTTTAATGCTCTTGGTCAAAGATAAATTTCCCTCAGGGCAGTGAAGAATTCATTCAGTTATTCATTCTAGGTTTAGCAATAATCAAATAATGTTTAAAATAATTTTCAAAATGTAAATATAAAATAGTGGTGGTTTATTTGCATGTTAGCTGCTCCAACCATAGAGCTCCTGTTTAACCAGCACGTTCCTCTTCAGCAAGCAAAAAAAGATTTTTCAACATAGCTGTAGCTGTGAATATCTCCTGTTTTTTTTTTAAATTATTTTTAAGGATCGTACCTTCTGTATTTTCATAGCAGATGGGCGTGTATGGGCACTCAAGTATGATTTTATCTGCCACCAGCACAAATATTACTCTACCTAGGAATTTTAAGTTTGTACTGACTGATACCAACAGCATGATGATACCATCATGCATCCATGGTAAATTCTTAGTAACAGGAAATAAAGTTAAAGTAAATAGAAGCATCTCTCACTATGACTTGACAAAACCCTCACACAGTTGAGCAATCTGTCCTTTTGGTCACACACAGCTGAACAAAGGTCAGTGTGTGTGGATTCAGACCCGGACAGAATCAGTCCATCTGAGGAATGTGAGCTCTCAGTTCAGACACTAAACCCACTGTTTAATGGAGCAGGTGTTCCTGCTGTCACACAGCATGTCATCCTTTCAAATTCAGATTCAGTACAAAAATCTGAAACTTGAGAACAAGCTTGCAAACAAAATAAAGGGTTTTATGTTATATGAGAAAGCGTCAGGGCTTCATTAATGAGTGGAAACTCAGAAAAGCAATGTGCATTAAAATGAATGAGGAGCTTCATGCAAAGAAGGAACCTGACAGCAGAGGTAACAAAAACGTAACATGAACCAGCTGTCCATAACGCTTATATGACCATCAGTTACATGTCTTCTTTAAAAATCTCTATTTACTTTCATCAGGTGGAAAATGTGATCTTATCTTCCTCTAAATCAACACTACTCTTAAAACACTAATAAAAAAGTTGGGAACCAACACTCTGATACCTGCCTTTAAGTGCTATCATAAAAGTTCTAGTATTATTCAAAAACTTAGTACCATCTTTTTGACCCATAGCCCCTAAAAGATAAACAGTGTAGATAGTGGATGGATAGACAAACTTCTTGATTTGTGTCTTTCTTCACATAACAAATCATTAAATTACAAAATCTCAAAAGGCTCAAACTACAGAACATGTACCCCATGTCTGGTTCACGGACTCAAACTCAGACTATCCACCAAAAAATGACCACGTCATTTGTGAGAAGTGATAAATGTGAAGGTGTAACCTCCATGGCTGAAAGATGAAGCCGATGCATGAGTGCCATCATATGTAACATCTCTGTTAAATCAGTCCTATAATCAAAACTCAACATGATCTAGTAACTCACTGATGCTTTAAGTTCCACAGGCAAACACTTTTTTTGGAAGAACTGCTTTCAGCTTCTCTGCTGCATTCACGAGGAACACTACACCAAACATTTAAACTGCAAACACTTGCTCCTATTGGCCAGTTTTAAACTATGATAATAAACTATAATGCTTTTGAATGTTACTGTTTTTAGTTATGATGTTGATATTCTTTGAATTATTTTGTTTAATGCATTTTATTGGTTGTACTCTCAACATCATTGAAATTTAGGGAATGCTCTCACAGAGATGTTTTTTAGCTTGAATAAAGGTTGAATGAATCAATGAGTGCAAAAAGCTGCAGTTCTTTAAGTGTCCACTTGAGGCTGACTACAAAGGCACCATAGTCCCATACACACCCCATCTTAAAATGGTCATTTTTACAGCAGATATAAACATGTTCACAGTACAGTTTGAGAAACAGTTTTGGTTAGATGGGGACACACTGTTCAGGGGGAGACTTTTTCAAGAGCTCATCTGTTGTTGTTTAAATAAGGATAGGGAGTTATGCATGATTAGGGGCGTGGCTCATTTGACTGCAAGCTAGGATGATGTAGCTGTTTTTCAGGTAGCTTGAAACCGATCTCACTGTCACATAGCACACATAGTAACCTCTGTGGAGTAGACTCAAAAGCACCCTTCAGTAACCAAATGGCTGACCTCTATCAGGCTTTATCCAGTTTTTTCTACAATCTATATTTATGACACATAGTTAAATTTAATAGTAAAATGACTTCTTGGGGTCATATATATGAAAGTGCAGTAAAAATAAAAATGAACAGCATCAAACTGAGCTGTTATATAGACAACAGTGACCCAAAATAACAGAGAAAAACGAGCATATGGACCCCCTTTTTTTCTCAACTGCGGCAAGTCTTTAATTTATTTCCCAGCTGCCTTATTATGCATCTTATTACTCCAGAATTGATGTACATTTTATAGAAAGATTTTTCGTGCGTTTATGTTAATTCTGTTACACCAAAAAAAAAAAAAAAAAAAGACGATTGTTGGGGTGTATACCGACCGGAGCCTTGTTGCAAACGATTATTTGTCTGAGTAGTCTGCGTGTGCGTGGTGTTAACATGATTCATTTACTGCTCCAGATCGCGTCGTAGCCTCCCAGATCCTGAATCATTAACATCAAACAGATTTTAGGTCGTAGTGCCGCTGACGGAGTACCCACAACAACCAATGAGAGCGAGCACACCAGGTAGCATCACCAGACGAATCATACGTACTTTCACCACTCACAACCATAAACACAACTGTACCTTAATTCCGGACAGGATTTCATCCTGACTCTTTCCCATTTAATGATTGTTGCTCCACCTGTAACACACGCCAGGACAGTCTGTTATGGAGAGACAGCATGACGGTATCGACATACATCCGTGTTTTTTTTTTGTTTGTTTTTTTTTTGTTTTTTTCTGAAGTCACGTGATCACGTGAGGTTGTTGGCAAGTCGGCAGGTGTGCGGTCTCCAGTGATCTGACAGTCTGGCTGAGTCATCTAGTGTGTGCATTCAGAGGATTAAAGATGAAAAATCTTTGCAATTTGTCCTGAAGTTTGTGGTCTCCCACGGTTTTAAAATCATTTAAGATTAAAAAATCATCTAGTGTGTGGCCTGCCTGACTCGAAGTGCAGAGCAAAATACAGCTTCCACCTGTCTACACCTTGCATCTTAAGTATTTCACAGAAAAACCATATTAGTCTGTTTATAGAAATATTTCCCCATGATCATACAGCTGCAAATGTTGAACTTGTTGCTCAAATAAATTCAAAGGGTGACCACTTTAGAGCTGGTTAAACTCACCTTTCATCCAAATAACATGGGGCTCTATGGAGTCTGACTCACCTTTGGAACCTGCCTCAAGTGGCCATTTAGGGAACTGCAGCTATGCCTACACCTAACAGGAATTTGCACATCAGCAAACAAATACCCAATCCCTATCTTGCTAGTAGTATGCTGATAAGCATAAAAAACACAGGCAGCGTAGAACAAACGCGCTGAAGCTTTTAATATTTTTATTTGTTTAAAATGATATCCAGTACAAAATGTATACAGTAATACCCTCACGTCTGTCATTTCCCCTGAATAAAATATTTTAATCTGTTCAGCTCATGCCAAATAACAGTATCTATAAGATACACAAGATTGTTATTTGCTCATACAATAGTTGATGACAAAGATATAGCAATAGTACCTTTGTAACAATAAAAACTATCAGCGATATTTTGGTGGACACACTTTCAATACAATAAAATTACATACATTGTTCTGTAAAAGTTGCATTGCAATCTGCCCATATTTTACAAGATTTTTGAAATCGTGTAATTTTTTCATTAACTACAAGACAAAAAGTTGTGATACAAGTCTTCATACATTTATAAAAATGATGTGGTGGCAAACTGCGGCGTTGCAGTGACTCAGCGTCAGCAGCCTGTCCTCTCTGCAGCTGCTGTAACAGATATACAATGCACTTAGATTTGTTCTTTTAGACTTTTTTTTTAGTTAAAACAAGGCAACTTCTCAAAATTCACAATAAATAATAAACCCTCTGCAATGATATGGTACCTGTCAATGTATCCAGTTCATATATATATAGTTATATATATTTACTGTACATATATAAATTCATAACAAAATAAGTTTAAAACTTTTTTCCTTATTGATGTAATAAAAACACAAAAAAGTTAAGATGGTTGAATTGAGTTCGACACAGCATTTTGGTGGGACAAACAAAAACATAACACGGTCTGCATGCACTGGTTTCCATGGAAACTCAGGTGTGATTCTTCCAGTTGATTGGGTATGCTTCTCAGCTCCTTGGCTTTGACTTAATTGGGTCAGAACAGTGTCACCCCGTGATCAATCAGCGTCTCTGGTTTTAAAGCATCAGCCTCATTGATTGGCGGGACTCTTTGACCCCGCCCCCTGGATTAGGAGGGTCATCTTGTGGGAACATCACCTTGTCTGGTGTGTAGTCATTCCTCTTTAGATCTGACAAACAAGAAGAGAACACAACATGGGTCTAGAGGATGTGGAAGATTAATCATGTTAGACTTGGATCTTATCTCCTGCTCTCTAAACTGAACAGTTTTTGCATTTTTGTAGTTTCTGCATTGTTTTCGTGAAGGTGATCTACAGCAGTGAATATCCTTAAAAATATCTTGATAGGCTCTTTAAATAAAGCACATGCATCCTTAAATCTGAAAGACTTCGATCACTCTTGTGGTCTCACTCATTAAAAAATAAAGAGGAAACAAGGCAGCAGCTGTGTAACTTCTCTCACCAGGGAGTTTTAGTTTCCGACAGCAGGAGTTGCAGTGATGTTTTGCTCTGAAGTTTCTAATGGCATCATCCCCAAGGTTAGCAGGCCCAAATATCATATCATAAGACCTGGAAGAGTCACACAGAGGAAAACATCAGTGCAAAATTACAATGAGTCCCATACATTAGTGGTGCCAGGCTGATAATAACTGTCATGATTTATTGATTTGACAAGTATTTCTCCATTGTAGAGTGCCTATAAAAAGTATTTACCCCTTGCATGTTTTATCCTTTAATTGATTTTATAAATCAATCGTGCTCAATATACTTTTGGTCAAAAAACATCTTTAATGTCAAACAGATTTCCACAAAGTAATGTCAATTAAACAAAAATATGTAAAAGAAGTCAGAAGAAGTCACACTAAGCACATTTTTCTAACCCACCCACTTCAGTGACTCCATAACCAGAAATGATGATTTTTTTGACTACATGGTTCTTTTAACTTTATAATACTGTAGCACAAAAATGCTCAGCAAGTGTCTTTACTTACCCCTTCTCACCACTCTTAATGACTGATGGATCTGTCAGAATCTCCCCAACTCCTACAGAGAGGTATGAAAGTGTCATCATCATGACATCAACTGTAAAACATCCATGTTCACACTGGTAATCAGGTGTTTATATAAACAAAACACAGAAAGCATGTCAACCAACAAAAGCAATTCACCTTTTTGTTTCACTTTCCTAATCTTTAAGGTTGGCTGATGCCTCATAAATGACACAAGTTTCAATAAAAACAAACACATCCATTAAATTTCCTTCACCACAGTTGTAGGATTTCCGTACTGATATACATGTGTAAGTGTGCTGAGGTTATTTTTTACCCTGCAGGTCGAGTACGAGCAGCTCTCCACGGGTGTACTCGTAGGTCCAGTGGCTAAATGCCAGCATGGTCTCCTCCAGCAGGTTTGTTGGGACGGTCTCGTCTCCATTGTTGTTGTTAAACTTCCTGAACTCCCCGGTAATGCATTCTTCAATAGCAAACCACTGTCCAGCAGAGTGACAGTAGAGCAAAAACACCTCCAGAAACCTTAACACAAACACACAGAAGTCAGATTTCAGGGTATGTTCAGCAGGAATAGATACTTAGTTAACACGTCTCCTCTATGAATTTAATTTTTATTTTTCAGATAGGTGTCTAGTTTGGCAAAAGATTTGTTGTGGCACTGTTCCATAGGTTTTGCTAAGGGTAGATAAATATTGGCTTTGTTCTCACAACAACAAAATCTTCAATTTTTTGGTTCTTAAGATTCATTTTGGGAATTTTTATGCATTTATCATTACAGAAGAGCACACTGGATAGAGGTGGTAACAGGGATAAGAGAGTGGGAAGACCCGCAGGAAAAAAACGCAGCCCAGACTTGAACCCAGGACGCCTGCATACATGGGGTGTGTTACACCTGCAAACAGACTAACTGCCCACATACGTAACACAGATCAGCATCTCTTCAGGTAATAATCCCACAAATGGAATACATTTCCAATAAATGTAACAGAAGTGTCCTACTGCAAATGCAATGAAATTCCTTGCAAATGTAATAACGTTACATAAATGATATGAAGTAACAGACTTTGTTACTTTGTAGGCTGTCACTCTGTGAGAATATGCGTGCATTTATGAACTACTTAAACACTACACACCTCACTGATTGTGCACAGATACTTAGCAACAATGGATCACATCACACAATCACAGATCATTGATTTTCCTAAGTCTGCAGCTCGTACGAGCATGCGCATGCATGTGTGGAAGGGTGAGGGCATCAGCTCTGTTTCAAACAGGAGAGGGAGGATCAGCTGTGCTCTGTTTCTTTACTACCTGCCACACAAACGAATTTTAAAGTCCCAGAAGCAATAAAAGGGCACTTTTCACTTAAATAGACCACTTCATGGCAGCCTGTTTTGGCCAACGATGAAGAAAGTAAATCTTGTGAGACATATTTCACCTTGATGAGAAATTTTGTGACATTTTAGTCTTCTGAGATCCCATGGCAAAAGGTCTTGGCACATCCATACTAAACAACCATGCTTCTCCTGCCTTCAAAAGGTAATCTAATCAAAACTGAGCAAATAAATGTGATTAATGCCAGGTAAAGAAATAATCAAAAAAGGATCAATTAAAGAGCTGCATGCTCAGAAACTGTTCTGTCCACAGACATCAGTTGTTTACTTGATTATTAGAATCTTTAAATTTGATAGTTCTACTGAAAAGCAAATGATAATAATGTATGTTGTGATACAATGGCAACAAAAATACAAGTCAAAGGCACCAAAGTGTGACTTTCTTGTTTTAAGTACCATAGAAATCCTAAATATATACTAAATATACACATACTAAACAGCACCAATAAGTCAGCAGCATTTCAGCACTGAAACACTGTTTTCAAATTATTTTGTTATTCATTAATATTCTTAAATCCATTATCTATGTGTTTAGCTAGCTGTCTGCTGTTTAAGCACTGAAAGGCAAAACCAATGATTCAAACAAGTTTGGCAACAAGAAGACAGGATCTCCTCATGCTGAGGAGGGATGGTTTCGATATGAAAATACCATGATTTATTGTCTCTAGGCAAATGTTCTCAGCCTTGCCAACCACAATGAACTAAGCAAAATTTGTGACCTACATAGCATCCTTTCTGAAGTAAAAGGAGCACAAACCCTCTTTTTTGCTTCCAAATGAGCGTTTTAAAAATAAAGATAAACACTTTTCTATACACACGTAAATGTTTATTCTAAAACTTTATTTACAAGACAGTGAGCACTTCTTTGCTGTAAGATCAGTCTGCCTGACAGGTGTGGCACATAAATTACTGTACTTCATAAGCTGTCTGTCAGGTCCTGTTTAATAAGCAGCTTGTTATGCCAAACCTGTCAGGTGGGCTCAACTTCTTGGCAAAGAAGAAGTGTTTACTGGCACCCAATGAAAAATGTTTGTGAAAGCTATTCAAGGGTAACCAGTCTTTTGTGCGCTTAGAAAAAGGACAAGTCGTTACATGTTTATTTCTTTAAAGACACAAGGGAATAAAATCCTTAGATCTAATATGCAGTGAAGCTGTTACAAGATTTGTGATCTGCTTCCCTTCTTGTGTTCACTCTTACCTCGGTGAATAAGGGATGGTCTTCGGCCTGATTTGGTTGAAGGCAAATGTCAGCTTCTGAGCAGCTCGTTGTTGTTGTATTTCCTGCAGTGACACAAGGCATTAGTATCCTTTAGATAACACAACTGATAAAAACTGGGTGTGGGTTTGAGTTTGGTATTCAAAATATCTCATAATGTAGCTCATTTGTTTGATGGGAAAAGCTCTGTGTTTTATCATTTCCATTTCTGGTAAGTTCTCTTGGTTTTATGCTTCAGTAAAATTATCAATGTGTGCAGCTTTCTCATCACAGCAAAATCAAAGGCTTTGAAGCAAAGTCAACAGCTATGGAGCTGAAATTTATCAAAACATCCATCAAACTAACAGTATGTTCCTCCTGTACAGGTCAGACCAGTTCTGTGAGGAATCCCAGTCTCCCTGCATGTGTTGTGACTATGTGTGTGTCCTCTTGTGCTGTGTACCCTGAGACAAAGGTGCAGCACTGTGTCCTCTTTGTAGATGCTCTGCCAGGTCTCGACCACCTCTGGAAGGAAGGATTTGACTATATACAGGTGTCCTGGTTTCAGGATGTCGTACTCTGACCAGGTACAGAGCACCTTGAGGGCCCGCCGGAGTCCTCCGCCCATCTCCTCCTTACTGAGAAACTCTATTTTGGCACAGAGGCCGCGCTGGGACCAGGAAGACATGCTGTTGTTGATTGTGTTGGGGGAGCTCTCCTCCAGTCGGTACACAGTCACCGGCTCCCCTGACAGACAACAAAGCATCATGGGAGGGTTAGACATAGATATTTGAAGAGTGAAAAGTCTGAGTTCATATCATATTAGTTATCTCTTATCCACTTTAATTTCATATGCACAGTAGTATCTACTTCATTAATTTAAATCATCATCATTATTATCACACAAACAGATCAACTCAATTATCTTGTACTGTGTACTCCCTGCTTTTTCAGCTTTATATGATAAGAATAGGTAATGTGTGGGCAAACAAACTGAGTAAGGTCACATGAGGAATTTGATATGGCTTCAGGGAAAATGTGATCTGAGGAGGAAGCAGTTTCAAGTTTCCCCCTGACAGTGACATGAAAAACAAGCCAATTTTCATCCTCTGTCTAGTGAGAAACATGAACAGGAACATGGTTTTCTCAAAGATGAACTGTGTTATGATGATCAGCTAGAAAGCACTGCTCTTATTTCAAGCTTTTGTGTTTAGATTACAACTCTGTTTCCAAAATAGCTAGGATGTGTAAAATGGAAATATAAAGACAGTGTAATTTCTAAACAGTGAAACTCCAAATTCAATTGAAAATAGCACAAAGAAACAACCTTAAAATGACATATTCTATGGTTTGAAAAAATTGTACACCTATTTTGAATTTGATGCCAGCAACGCAGTTAAAACAGTTCAGACAGTGACAACAATGACCTGCAAAGTTATAAAATACTAAATAACAAACACCTGGTGGAACATTTCGCAACATTTAAAGTTAACTGGCAACAGGTAGGGACATGATTGGTATGAAATGATCATCCCCAAAGGGGCTGAGTAGATCTAAAGTAAGGATGGGAAGTGTTGCCACAATGTGAAAGACTGTGCTGCTCAACAATTTAAGAATATTGTTTTAATCTGAGGAGCAGCCTCCATCCTGAAGAGGAGCAGAAACAACCAGCTTTATATCTGCACTTCCAGCTCCAAAGCCAGCATCTATGATGGTATGAGGGTGCACTGGTGTCATGGGAAACTTTTGTGAACACATCTGTGAAGGCTCCAACCATGTACAAGGATAAGAGCAACCTTTGCTGCCAAGTAGACAACTATCATCAGGGCAAGTCTTGCTTATTTCATGAAGACAATGCCAAACTCATTCTGTATGTTTCAGAACAGTCTGGCTCTGTAGTTTAAAAGTCATGCTGATAGACCAGTAAACCTGCCTACAGTCTTAATATTGTAGCAGTATGAAATATAGAACAAGCTGGAATCCAACATCAAGGAAGAATGGTTTCCTATATACTTTCAACATTACAAAAAATACAGAGAAAGAGGAGGAAATGCAAAAATGAGTGAAGGAGTACTAGCATATGAACAGGGACCTCTTGATGCTAACTGTACAGCTATCATGTTGTAGCCATTGTTTTTCCACTGTTTTCTGGGGCAGCCTTTATCAACAATTAGTCCTCTCTTCTGGGCTGATTTCATTTCTTTTTCTGATTTTAAATTCTTTTGCCAATATCTCTTTAAACTAAAGTCTCCTCTCTGCTCACACTGAGGGGTGGGGCTGACACAGACAGTGAGTCTTTGTACAGGAAACACTGCGGTAAACATCCTTGATTATTGAGCATACGTGCAAAAAAGACTGATCAGAATCATGATGCTGGCTAGAAAAGGAAGACTGGATACAGACAAGTCTTAGTTAATGTGCCTCCTAAAAATCAAGACCTCTCACTGGTAAAAATAAGACTTTTCAAAACTTTTTAAGAATCCACCCAGACCGTGTACAAAATGGTAATTATGACTTTGACCCATCTTTTTTGAAACATATTATTCTATCAGTTTTAAAATGGCATAAAATGATCTAAAAGCAATACAACTTCTCTGGTTAAACATCTGACACATTAAAGCTGTGCTATTATCATATTAATATGGGGATTCACACCTTACGCAATGTCACAACTCATGGAAACAGTATTATTAAACTCTAATACAAGAGCAGGTAAAGATAAAATCTAAAGCAACATACAGTATATATCTTTCATGTGAAAGTTCTTTTACACTGCCAGAGTCAAAGTGACATGCACAAACCAATAACTGGAGAGATACTGGAGTAGTGAGATGTACCTGAAATGTGATACTAATAACACCTACACAGTCACAACCTGGAAATTCATGAGCAAACACCTGCAGGTGTGGCAAGACGACCACTGAAAGAAACAACATCTAGTACACGGCTTCATACTTTCACATTCTCAAAGTGTCTGCTGCTGTCACTTCTCAGGAACGTGGGACATTTTCACCTGGCCTGACATGTCTGAGAATGCACTGTGACCCACACCTACCTCTAGGGGGCACAGGTGTGAAGGGGATACTCTGAGACAGCCTCATTAAGTTGTTGCGCTCCACAGCTACAGGAAGAAAAGGAAAAGCACACACAGTTCACAATGAGTTCAGATCGCTGCAGAACACAATAGCAATTACTTTTGGAAACAGCTCCCCCTTCAGTAAAATATTAATCATATCCACTTTAAGACAGTCTCGATGACTTTATGCAGATTTCCAAAATAGTTACCAAAGCTTTTTTCTATGCATTTATACACAACAATGTTACTTATTCTCCAAATCTCACCTGAGTACTGGTAGCTCTCCATGGGCTTGAAAGGTGAGCCAATAGCTGAGGAGAAAAAAACGTTTAGATTAAAATGTTACATTGTATCAATTCATGTCATGAAATGGTTACAGAAGATAATTACAAACATAAATTTAACAAAATTAGTCAAGGTTGTTCCAGCATTCACCACTAGATGTCCCTATGCTACTTCAAAAGAAAGGACGGTTCAAGCTTAAGTGCACAGAGTCTCAATGTCTTTTCTCGAGGTTAAATGACACAAAAAAGGTTATAGTTGGAAACTGGATTTAATCCTGCCGCTGTAATTCTGAGTCATAACATCTGCAATCTTTACTTATTTTAATGTATCGCTCTTTTCATATAAACAATAAATAGGACACTGGAGGTAAGTTTATTCATCATAATCACTCTGACAATAATGCAAACAGCCTTTCCTGTTATTATCATATTTAACCTGTCTTTCTGTGTAAAATGACTGCACCTTTTTATCATGTATTCATGTGTAGATTTCTTTTTTTAATTTCCTGATACATATTCTGGTTCAAAACAATGGGAAACTGCACAGCAACATTTCTGAGGTGCTAAGATGATGAATGAAAAGTATTTCTAATTCAACATGTGCATGTCAGAACAACTATTATTGGTATATAACAGAATGCACGAGCAATGAACTGAGTCCTAAAACAGGAAGTAAACAGCAGAGGTGAACGAAGGTGAGCAGTGTTGGTCCATTCTCATCATATTGTGTAATTGTTGTGGTTGAGCGCTCCCTGGTGGCAGAGTTTACATACTAAGTGCTTTGATGGTAAAAATTTAATGTCCACATTTTTGTGAGCTCTGTTTCTTTCTGCAGTGATCACTGTGTATAAAACACTGATATGTTTGGTGAGCAAGTTTTAGTCACTCACAGTCCTTTCTGGCTCCAAGCTGGGTGTTTCGTGGTGCATAGAGAGAAACAGCAGCTGAAACCACAGAAGAACAGGAGGATGAAGCTTTCATCTTCACATTCAGTGCATTCAGGAACTATTCAGACCCCCTTCACTTTTGTCCTTTTCTTATGTTGCAGCCTGATGCTACAATCGAGAAAACTTTACTTATGTCAATATCACATTGAAATAAGAATTCAGAAACTTCGCAAAAACACTTAAAATTTAGCTCAGGTTCCTCCCATTTCTCTTGATCTTTGCCGAGATGTTTCTACACCATGACTGGACTCCATCTTTGGTAAATTAAACTGATTGGACTTGATTTGGAAAGGCACAGGCCTCTCAATAAAAGGCCTCACAGCTGATGATGCATATCAGAGTAAAACCCAAGCTATGAGGTCAAAGGAACTGCTGCAGAGCTCAGAAACAGGATTGTAGCAAGGCACAGATCTGTGGAAGGCTACAAAAAATTTCTGCTGCACTGAAGGTACCCAAGAGCACAGTGGTCTACATAGAGACGGCAGAGTGGCTAGACAGAACCCTCTTTTCAGTCTAAGCTTGCTTGGAGTTAGTGAAAACTCCATGTGAAAGCCATGCAACTGTCTTGCCACTCCTCCCTAAGACCCAGATCGGTGGAGGTCTGCAGAGATGGTTGTCCCTCTGGAACCTTGTCCCGTCTCCACACAGGATCTCTGGAGCTCAGGCAGAGTGAACTCTCTTAGTAAGGCCCTTTGCCCCTGATTTCTCAGTCTGGGTGACCAGCTCTTGGAAGAGTCCTGATAGCGCAGAACTTCTTCCATTTCAGAATTACAGAGTCAAAGATCTGAGTGAAATGAGGAACTGGGCTAAATTTCATGTGTTTTTGCAAAGGGTCAGAATACTAATGTCAACGTGATATTTCAGTGTCTTTATTTTTCATAAATTTGCAAAAATGTCCACAATTCTGTTTTCACTGTTGTGAAGGGGTTCTGAGTGTAGATTAATCATAACAAAAATGATTTTTTCAACAGTAGCATCAGGCTGCAACATAACAAAATTAAAAGTGAAGAGGGTCTGAATACTTTTTGAATACAGAGTGTAAGTGTAACCATACATACAGTAACATTCTTCACAAAAGAGTCACTTTAGGTCAGCTACTGCTGACAAACTCTTCATCGTCTCTGTCATACTCCTGTCTGATGTTAGTAGATGTATGTATGGTGTGGGTGCTGAGGGAGGCTAAGCTCTCTGGTCCTGATGACCTATTCCCTGTACACACTGAATCCACTGAGCTTACCTGGCCCTCCTAATTGTAGAAATGTTTGATCGAGTCTCTCACCAGCATGCATTAATGTCATTAAAAGATAACTAAAAGGTCAAATGTCACTTTGATAACACTGCTGCTGGAGCAGTTGATCTAGAATGAACAAGTCTTACGCCTGATTTATGCTTCTGTGTTGCGTCAATGGACGCAGTCATTGACCATTCGAAGTTCTGCATCGAGGGAATGTGTTGCTCTGCAATTCACCGCCATGCCGCTAGGGGTGTGTGGCTAAGTGTGTGTGTGTGGTTTCAGAGGGGTCACATCCGAATCCTTGTTTATCTTTCGCTTATGGTGGAGCAGGTGTGTTTGGAGTTGGAGCTCATCAATATCGACAAACAAATTCTTTTGGTGCAAATGTTGAAGCACAGGCAACAGAGAAGACGTTTGCAAAGGTGGTCTGTACGATCACTAACCGAGTTGAGGCTGAGTACGGGTGAATTTACCACACTGGTTCGCCCAATGAGGGACCTGGACGAAGAAATGACGTTTTGAGCGGACAAATCACAGCCCTTGTGGTCTGCGTCGCCACAACATGTAGTAAGGAGTTTTTGGTGGTGCGCGTCAGGCTATGGCGTAGGGGTCTGCATCGACGCAGAAAGCTATGCGTAGCTACGCTGTCGGCGCAACGCAGAAGCATAAATCAAGCTTAACTGAGCCAAAGCATGTAGGCAGAAGTTCTTACCAGTCAGGGTCTCTTCAGGAGGTCGTCTGAGAGAGAGAGGGAGAGGGACAGAGAGAGAGACAGAGAGAGAGAGAGAGAGAGAGAGAGAGAGAGAAAGATAACAGCAGGACATTAATTTAAGAGATCAGATGCAAATTAATACATAAACGGCAGCTTCTGTTTTATGTTTACAAGTGATTTTGCAGGAAAAGAGCAAAATGGTACAAAGTGGTTTAACTGTCATTTGTTCTATACAGGTCCTTTTTGATTTAAAAAGGTAGTGCTTGTCTTCTATGTGTGTGTATATATAATGCTTGTTTGCCAGTGGGATGAAACTTACAGGCTGCTGGCTTGGGCTGATTTGACCTGAACTCTTTCCTGATGAGAAATGAGAAGTTGTTAAACAATGACTGAATGAAATATCAACAAAGTCGTCTATGGAAATAAAACTCTACAGAACAGAGCATTTTGTTTGCATTACAGTATAGAAACTCTTCTCACCAGTACTGCAGCTCTGGGGTCTTCATGTATGAGGATATCTTCAGCAGACACTCTGCTTCTATCCTTCTTTGTCAGAGCTAAAGAAACAGACAGAGCTATTACCACCCACTGCTGAAAAATTGAAAACTGTTTGCAAATGCATCTTCTGCTGGTTTAAGGGATGCTACGGTATTCTTGGCAGTCAATCTCATGTATTACTTGTGATATGCGTCAGCTTACTGGAGTCAGGATGGAGAAAAGCAGGGTTTCTGTCAAACTCTGTGAAGCCAGCGTAAGAGTTGACTGCTCTGATGTGACCGTGAGGCTCAGGCTGATGCTAAAGTAAAAAAAGGCAAAGTTAGAAATTTGCCTTTTACAGATGGATGTTGTTAAAAAATTTTAGCTGATAAGGCTAAGTCAGAAAAAATACATAGAAGTACATACAAGTTCAAAAATACAATAATAACAGACTTTGTATTCAGCAAGTTGATAAATATTGACAGTTCGAGGTGATTGTGCTATACACAAATATATATGCATAAGAATATTATAGATTTAGATCACCAGGTTATGAACTGATTAGTCCTACTAACCAAATAGTGGAAGGTGTCATATTGTTGAAAAAAAAAAAGAGAATCTGATGCTGAGGAGATGTGTAACACTAAACCCTTTGGCAGTCATTGTCCATCATAATCTAATTCCTCAGGAGACTGAAACAAAAAATTCTTTAGTTTTGATGGGGCCAGTGGCCTGCATGAAATTAATTCCAGGCAAGATTTTCTTTTTCATTTTTCATTTATGTCTGCAATGTAAGACCTCTAAATTTATTTTTTACCCGGAGTAGCACCGATCACCTGATGAGACCCAGTTCCACTGTTGGAAGGATGTAAGACACCGCTCACTTCAGTGGTACAAGCCCAAAGTATTTTTCTAACAATTTAAGCAAGAAAAGTTTGCCGAAAGAACATCATCATGATACAGGTTTACAAAAACTTGAGCTTTGCCAGGTCTCTCCTTAAGGGAAGACTTTTAAATTACATGCTTATGAGGGAAGTTTGGATTGATAATTTCTAATGTGTTTAAGGTAATGAGGGAATCTAACAGCTTATTGGCTTTATACACAGTGTCAAGAAGATCTGTGCAAGACTGTTTGGGTGCAGATCTCTGACACTCTCACAGACTGCTCATCTGGGACAACGTATATCTCAGAATTGAAATACGCAAAAACTTTCAAAATAAAATCGGATTAAATCTAAGTTTAGAGTTAGGGTCAGGAATAAGGTAACAGTTAGGACACCAAAAGTTAAATACTTAATTATAAAATACTTAATAAAGCAGAGTGAACAATCAGCTGACAGGAAGAAGCTTGTCCTCCATGATAACAGTCCAACACAACCAGCATAGCTTATATAGTTCTGTTAGCAACGTAGCTAAAGCTCATCTTACAAAGCAACTTTGTAAGCTACATAACCTATTATCTGTGTAGCTAAGTTGGCTTTTGCTACGAATGCTAAAGCTCATGTTGCTACAGATAACTTAGCTACAGATAACGAGTTACATAGCTAAAGCTAACAACACAAAGCAGCTATGTAAGCTACGTAGGTATGTTATCTTGTAGGGGTAGGAATCACTAGTGGCCCCATGGTAAGATATTATCACAATATTTGAGTCACGATACAATATCATCGTGATTCAGAAACATTTTGCAAATACACTAAGTATAACGATACCATATATTGCCATCTATACAATTTTTTCAACTGTTTAGCTGATTTAGCATTAGCCTTGCCCTAATATTGTCGTATTCCCACAGAATTTTATTTTCATGCGGCACACTCCATGTGTCATGTCCATGTTGTTCATGCCCTGCTTGCATTCCTAATGCTCTTTCCCTTTTGCTGCCATATTTGTTTTGCTAATGTTCACCTGCTTTACAACTGTCGCCTCTGCTGACCTGACTGGACAAAAGGGAGAGCAACTGACTTCAATTTTCTGGTATCATAGAATCCACCTCATAATAGCCATTAATTTAAAAAAATCAACACTTGGCAGATGTGAATTGATACAGTAATTCCATGCAAAACATTGCGATGCTATGCTGTATCGATTCTTTCTCTCACCCCTATTATCCAGGTAGCTATGCTACCGAATTAACTTTGAAAATTTTGTCAATGAGAAGCTATACATCACTTGTTTCCATGTACTTCCTTGATTCATTTACTTCTTTTTACTTAAGTCAATCTGTAAAAAAATCGATATGTAGTTGTTAACTCTGTTTGGAAAATTTTGCTATGTATTTCAAAACGAGGTCAACGTACCTCAACTGCCTTTCCAAATCTAGTTCAGTTTTAACACCAGTGAAATCCTTGTTGTCCTTCTTTAATGAGACTGATTCATATGGTACAACTGTCGACATTCATATTTTGTTATATAAACTGTTAGAGCATCAGATACAACTTCAGTATTTAACCAAAAGAAAGAAACTGCAATAATTTACAAAGGCTACTTTATTTAATATTTGATAAATACTGATGGACTTCATTACATTTTGTTCTTTTTCTATAAAAACAGCTCTGTTCATCGGACATCACTAGACCACAACTTTTTTAGTTCAAATTATATCTTGTGGCTTTCTTTCTGCTAACTCTCCACTGATTTCTGTCACCAGTTTGGGCTTTCAGCCACTCAATGGCTGGAATGGCTTGCAGCCTACCTAGCTATTGACTTTAGTTATGTTTGCTAAAGCTCACAATACTAAGGCTAACTTAGCTACACTGGCTTATGTAGTGACATGAATTGCATAGTTATCATTGCTATGCTAGCTTTATTTAAAGCTAACAAAGCCAAAGTGAGCCATCTTTCATCTAACTACTTATAAAACAGGTCTATCTATGATTTAATCCCAGATTAGACCACTGACCTTTTTCCTCTCTTTTATTTTTCAAATGTTTCTTAGTCTGTAATGTTTGCAATGTGGTTATTTCATGAATTTAACTACCAGACTGTTAATGAATAACATTGAATTAAAAACAATCTAAAGTTGGAAATATGTTTTATAAGCATATTACGGCTCCTGCTTTGAGATATACAGCGCCTCAAGTGAACGGTCTGTAGCCAGAGCCCTCTCGATCTTTGATCTACAATGGATGTTAGCTGTATTTTTGTGGAGATATCTTATTAACGATTCAAATTATCATGAGCATGGTAATGTAAGAACTGACCCAAAAACTACTGAATATCAATGGTTTTCCTCAAACACACACACCTGGGATCTGATCTGTGTGGCCGGGCTTTGCTGTCTGCTGGAGGTCTCTTTGGGTGGTGAAGGTTGGAGGTCCACACTGTCTTTATGTCCTAAAAACAAAATCATTTTCATTAAATGATCATAAAGTCATTAAGCCAGCTTACTCTATACCTTTCTATTTGACACTTTGTTTAAAGAAATTTATGACCATATATTCTTTTCTGATAATTCATTGGTTCCCAGAGATGGGCACAGTTAATCAAAAATGTTGTTAAACCATTAACAAAGACCTTGAAGGTTGATAACAGTAAATTTGTTCATTAAAAAGCACCCTGGAAATTTTTGCTAGTTATTCAGTAAGCCCTCTAAAATGCTGGAGGCAAATTGCTCATGCTTAGAAAATGACACCAAATAAAACAGAATTTAAGTTCAAGGTTTTGATAACTGTTATTCAAATTAATAACGATAATTACAGACTTAAAGGCCTTCATTAATGATCAACAGATAAATGGATCAGTAAACATGTGCCAAGCTCTGTTCATTTTCCCCTCAAATAAAATCCAATCAGAGGATCAAAGAATTGATTGTCTGTGATATGTTACCTACTCCAATAGTGAATTTTTTCCCAGTAATTTTAAGCATTCCAACTATCAACACAATTTAAAAAATCAACACAATTTAAACATTACAGGGAAAAGTGCCCATCCAACCTCCATTTACCAGACTAACTGGGTATTAATCCAAGCAAATCACTCATGCTGCATTCACATTGTACCTGGAAACCTAAGAACATCTCAGGAACAAAGAAAGAACCGTTGGACCAAAAGTCCAGACAGACACACAGAGAAGAGAAGAGAAGAGAAGAGAAGAGAAGAGAAGAGAAGAGAAGAGAAGAGAAGAGAAGAGAAGAGAAGAGAAGAGAAGAGAAGAGAAGAGAAGAGAAGAGAAGAGAAGAGAAGAGAAGAGAAGAGAAGAGAAGAGAAGAGAAGAGAAGAGAAGAGAAGAGAAGAGAAGAGAAGAGAAGAGAAGAGAAGAGAAGAGAAGAGAAGAGAAGAGAAGAGAAGAGAAGAGAAGAGAAGAGAAGAGAAGAGAAGAGAAGAGAAGAGAAGAGAAAAGAAAAGAAAAGAAAAGAAAAGAAAAGAAAAGAAAAGAAAAAGCACCAGCAGGTCGGCATGAATCGAGATCTGGAGACGGACATCCCAAGCACCCGGCAGACACAGCCCTCCACTTAAACTCAAACCTCTTGTTGTGTTTGGCTCTCTTGGCGTGTTCCTCATTTCAAGGGGTTCTTCTAACTCACTTTGACCCTCACAGCATGGTGAATGAGGGGAAGGTGGTCCAGACTTACACCTTCCCCTGCTCCTTCGTCTGTGGGGTTCCCTGGGCACCACAGCAGGGGTATGTGCACATGCAGGCAGGTGTTGATTGTCTTGGGCGTCACTCTGTGAAATATCAGCCTCAGGAACCAGTGGGACTTCAGTGTCTGTGGTCTGTCTCATCAGAGAGCCTGATCTGCCCTCATCGTCGAGGAACGCCTCGTTCACAAAGCCCCAACTCCCCTCCCTCCCTCTCTCGCCCCTCCCTGACACCTCTGTGTTCTCAGGCTTTGCAGTGCAAGCAGGTAAGCAGGCAGGCCGAGCAGAGCCAGAAGTCTTAGACACAACAACAACAGTGGGATACACGCACACACAGGATTCATCCAATTCATCTATCTTCTCATCAACACCAGATTCACGCACGCTCTCATACTCACCTACAAATGCCCCAAACTCAACTGTGGTGCTGTCGGGCTGGAGGGGCTGCTGGTAAAGCCCAGCTAGGGCGAGTTCTGGGTGGCTGGAGCCACTGGGCTGGGATGGGGTGCTGCTGATGTGGAACTGAGCTCCAGGAGAGGGCACATTGGGCAGGCTGGATGGGGAGTCGGAAAGGCCCGGCTCTTGTGGACGGGTCAGCTTACTCTGTGTGAGAGAGTGGCCTCGGAGACGCAGCTCCGGAGGGGAAATGGCCACAGCACTTTGGACAAAGGCACTGGAGCCGGCACTGCCTGAGGAGCCAGCCTCTGCAGCAAGGTGCCCGAGCCCAAACAACCCCCTCCTCTCTGGACTCAACGCTGGGGTCAGGTTGGGGTCCAGCCCCAGTCCTGCTCCGGGGCTGGGCCCAACTCTCCGGCAACTATCCGTCCCAGCCCCTCCCCCAACACCAATCCCAAACAGAGAGTCTGCAATGTTGGCTCCAGCCTGGGGGAAAGAGGAACCGAAGAAGGCGCCCACACTGCGTTTGCATATCACGGACGATTTAGAGTGTGGGCCAGTGTCTGTGGCCACAGGGGCAATGCTGGGGACCATGTTCTTAGAGAGGCTGAGCTCCCGTGTGATCTGATTGTGGACCTTACTGGCCTCTGATGCCCTCTGAGCAGTAAGGGTCTTTAAAGTGTCCACAGTCAGAGCTGAGAGGTCCTGCAGATGGCCAATCTGCGAGTCCAACGTGTGCAAAGAGCGTTTTATAAAGTTGACCTTGTTTCCGACCTCCTTCAGCTGCAGACACATCGTCTCAACCCTGAAAACAAAGATCAGACTCAGTTAACCACAGAACAGTGTTCCTGTTGCTGATGTTTATAAAAGGAATATGTGTTCATTAGGTTGTCTAACCTGCTTCATAGCAAACATTTTATTTCACATTTTATAGCTTTATACCAGGGCTGTCCAAAAGTTTTCCACTGAGGTCCACACACAGAAAAATAAAAGGATGGTGGGGCCACTTTCATTTACTTTCCCTTTTGGTTATTAAAGCTAGTAAGGCCAATCCAATGTTGGTTCAGACAAGCTAAGCGATTGGATGAGCTCCAGTAGCTACATAATGAGTGTCGAGGCAAATAGCCAATCATAAGGATTTTGGGGTGGCCAATCAGATTTCAGTAAGGGCCCTGATTGGCCCTAGTTACCTCTGGCTCCAGCCCTGGTCAGGAAGAGAATGACACCCCATGCAGAGATGGGAGACGATGTCAGCTCATCTCTCCTTTCAGACATAACACAAGCTCAAACTGGGTTGAAGATGATTATTGTCAAATGTTTTGTAAATCAGACCTTGAAATGGAGCAGATGAGGTAAAGGAATGCCAGTGCCGCTGCTATCATTACAGTAATCCATCAGGGGGTTATAAATAAAGATATTATTGGGATTTAGGCTGCCAATCTGTTTATAACCACCAGATTCATGCTGCTATACTATCACTCCACATTTTGGTGATTGTCCCCTGCTTCAGCTCCCCAGTCTTTCTGCTGAATAATAAAGTAACAGATTTACCTTTCTGATGTAAGACGAATGCGCTCCTCACTCCCCGAGTGAAACTGATCATCCTTTTCATGAAAGTATGTCTCCACACATTGCTCCTCAAAATCATGAAGCTTCTTTTGGTCTTCCTCTGTGAGAAAAAGCTCTGAGAAACAAAGATGAAAACATTACTGTTTGTGATCTCTTGAACTTGCCCAGTAAAGCAGTAACACTTTGATGAATGTTTTGTTTCTTTGACAAAAATTATTTAAAACCTCTAATACTGTATGTGCTCTTAAACAGTAAATATTTATTGCAAAAGTGTGTAAAATTGGTGATCTTACTTGGTCCATAGGTATTCTCCTTCTTCCTCTTTCTACACATGCAGAAGAGAGAGTAGATATGACAGAGGAGGATGAAGGGGGGTGGGAGGACAGGCTTCTCGTGGTAGGCCATAATGAAGTGATAGCGCTGGTACTTCCACACCAGATTAGAAATGGACTTGACTTGCAGATACACATTACTGGAAAAGAGAGAGAGGAGAAAGGAAGTTGAAAGTAAAGATGTGGTAAGAGGCTATCAAATGTTTGTCCTAGAAACAGCCATATTTCGCACTGAAGAGTGGTGCTCTTACTTAAAGAACGCGATGAGGAGGTTGACCATTAGTATATACTGTACAAAGAGGTAGACTGCTTGTAGGAGAGGAGTCAGCCACACTCCTGCCCGACACAGGGGCCTCACTGAATCTTCAGTGTTATTGGCACAAACTGTGAAGAGGAGCAACCTTTTAGGACATGAACATACATACAGAAATGTACACAATTAGCACTAGAGCTGCATCAATCAAGTAATCGTGAGCCTTTTTCAAGCAAAACTCCTGAAACTTTCCAGAAATTTTTGGGATGAGCTGCACGTGTGAACAAACAGCTTAAACTTTCATCCCAGCCGTGATTTTTCTGCCAGCCCCTGTACTGGTTACATTTCTGGTGAAGATGGTGAACTACAGTGTGAATGATGTGGGTAATATTCAGGAAATTTTACAGTAAACGAGAGGGAGGGGTTGACGAAGTAATTATTTGACTGCCACACAACTGGTGCAGTCCGGCACGTGTAATGACACTGCTTCAGTATGTTTTCAGCTCTTTTGCTGATAGTGTAAATACACTCAAATACACTTAACAAGTCAACTGTTACACTATTGGACTGTGTGTTGTCTGCTTTCTTGGCACATTCCCCCTTTGCCTGTACAACAAGAAAAACTTCCTACTAAAGCAGTGGTTTATGAACCTGGGCCAAGGCTACCCTGGCTAAGGGGGAATGCCAAAATCTGCTCTGATGTCAAAATTAGATAAACATTTTTTTCTAATCATGATTAGAAACATAATGCATAAGGGCCAACCTAAAAGATAAAAATGGAAATAATCTGTTAATTTTTTAGTAAAAAGTCCTAATTTTTAGGGACAAGGTTGCGATTATAAACTACAAGAAAACAGACTCAAGAGTTGCAGAGTTTAAAAAGTTGGAAACTTACTTGAAAAAAATGGAAATTTCCAAGTTAAAAACTGTGTAAAGTCAAAAACTTATGGGAAAAAAACTGAAAACAGTGGTCAGATTTTTTACTTTTGGACCTTATGATCCTATAAAATCCTAAGTTTTGGTTCATGTACGTTTTCAACTTATAAGTCATTTTTCTTCTATTTTTGTAAATTCCCGACTTTTTAAACTTGAGAATTTCTATTTTTGGCTGCCCGCTGAGGGCTGCCCTACAGATGGGTCTGTCCCTATACTGACTGACTGACTGACTGTCGCTTTTGAATTAGGTATATACTAGAGAGTTGCGTTTGCTTGGACTGAATGCTGGCAGTGATGGCTGCCTCCACTGTATTAACTAGGCTGTAGTTAACATCATGTATGGCTCATCCATACAGAGTTGCTCTATGGGCGGGGTTTACTCGTGCTGAAAGCACAGTCATGGCTGCCTCCACTGCTCTAAATACTCAGATACAGCTTTAGCCTCTGTTTCACCAGAACTGGACCACATTTATGTATGACAAAGAAAACAACAACCCAAGAAGCTTTTCGTGTTGGGAAAGATGTTTTTACTCCTCTGCTGAGCTGCTTTGGCATAACTATGTGATAGTTGTGGGGAAAATGTAACTTTTTATGTCAGTTCTTGTGTGCAATGGCTGCTCATGTAGCGTTTAGCTCAAAATCACAGCAGCACTTAGTCAAAACTGGACATTTCTTCTTTATCAAAACAAAGGAAGACAGCAACACTAAAAGCTTTCTGTAACAGAAAGGGAGTTTTTGCTCTTCTGCCAACCTGCTTCAATGTGAGTGGTGAAAGTTAAAGGGGGAAGGGTTGCTTGTTGTGCTAGCCGAACGTTAGCATGGCCTTAGCCAGACCAACACATTTCTTCATCACAGTTAGCACTGAGAGCAACACTTAATTTTACACATATAAAGACCCTTACACACTTGTCTGAGGAGAATTAGGAATGTTCATAAAACCTGCTGCAGTTTTTATTTTATTTTAGAATAAACACTTCAATAACAGCTAGTGTTTTACTGTTAGTATAAACTTACTACCATTAAAGACTTAAATCTGACAAAAAAAATTAATTTCCAGTGACACTGTCTGTCCCCATCAGTGAATTCTGACACGTCTCTGTAGAGTTTCATATGTACACAGAAAAGTGCTTTATTAAGAGGAGAGACAGAGAGAGGGAGGGCAGCATGTAGCTACGTACATTTAAGAAGCCACAATAAATTTGGCTCACAAAAATAACAATAATGACACAATCACTCTGCCAGCCAGGTATTTCAACAGGCATCCCAGATAGTTGCGGTCAGCCATATACTAGGTTTTTACCTAGTCTTGTTTTCTTGAAACTTAACAGATCCTCTTTTATTTGTTTTCTATTGTGGCCCTCATACATATCATGATAATGGATAGTTTATACATGGATCTTTTGTCAAAAACAAGTGTATGTGGGCTTGTATTGTTGGGATCTTGACAATGAAAACAATTGAATTGATGTGTCCTTTTTCCAAAAGGGTCTGGGGGGGCTTAGCTTTTCTTAGGTACAAGTAGGGGTGCCCTATGGAAAAAGGGTTGTGAACCATTGCAATAAAGGAACATGTGTAAAGAACGTCTCCAGAAAATTTCAGGGGCTGGCTGTGGGAAATTCTCAAAATTTTCAGGAGTGAATGTGTGAAAACAGCTACGTATACCTGATTTAGCTACTCTAAAGTAATAATGGACAACTACAATACCAGTATAAGATTGGCGCATTCCTACTTAAATCGCCCTGGTATTCCGTTAATGCCTGAGCTAATATTTATATAGTATAGAAGCTTGTTTCAATTTTATTTGATTCATGTTTAAGCTAATAGCATCAGTGCACTGTTGGTTACAGCTGACTGTAAAACTGTCTATACATACTTTTACTATATTTCACCTGTGACAGCTTTATTCATCACAATGAGTAGTCTGTTCCTTTTTAACAATCCTTGTTTTAAAAGGAAATGGGTATAGTGAAGCTTCCAATGAAGGAAGCAAAATCTCTCTCACTTTTTTTGAAAAAATAATGTCAAGAAATTTAATAAATTTTGCTCAACTTTTACTTAATACAAGCACTCAGGGCCTTTTATTTAGTTTGAAATGTCTTAAAATTAAATTTATCTGAACGCGTCAAAAGATCACAGCAAGTATAATGACTAGAAGGAATTAAACTAAACTCTTGTGAAGATTAATGTTTTTGTAGTTTTTTCTCCCCTTTTCTCCTGTTAAACTGTATACAAAGTGATAAACTGTGATGAATTTCAACAGTGTGGGAAACCTTTTGGATGCCAGCTCAGGTAATGGGGCACAGCCAGGTGCTTTGTTCCACCAGAGTTTCAAATGCGCTCAGCTCAAGTAAAGATCACATCATTAAGACCGATTTTATTTAAGCTGAGGCGGTTGATGCTGTGGTGAAGCAAAAAGCCCCGCCCTCCCCAGAGAAATCTGCGCTGACTGCTTCTCTGTGTGACCCATGTTAATTGAAGGACGCTGTGAGGGGGAGCAATGATTCGACCGTTGTGGGTTTGATTTCTAGTGATTGTTTGAGTGACAATCAGCCATCATGCTGTGGTGAGAAGCTTTAAATAAAACTGTTCTTACCCTCATAATCTTCACTACCATCCTCATTGGTCTTACCATCGATTTCATAAGCATACACTTCCCCGTACATCATCCAGTACGGCTGGAAGACCACATCTTTAGCCAGCGTCCAGCTGGGCTCCTCTTGTGGGTACAGAATGGCTTTCCTGGGCACGCCATAGCTCAGGAGGACAATAGCCATTATTACCACAATATAAAACATGTTGGCCACCTAAAAGAAAAGACACACAACGACTAATGGGTTAAAAGTTTCTTACAGTATTTGACTAGCATGTAGGAAGTTTACCTGGGTACAATATTTCCTGGGGTTAAAACAAAAATGCACACACCCTTATTACATCTGTCTCACTACATTTACATCTGTTACCTAAATCTTCCATTGAAAAGAGCAATCCATGCTGGTTATTTGGTGAACAATGCCCACCTTGTCCCTTACTGGGTGAAAGTATTTCATCAAAATAAATGGTAGTGAATATGAAAGATCAGTTCTTCGGTTAGTCAAAAGCTTAAAATCTGAAAAATGTACAGTGTAATGGCTATAAGAAGCCCACATCGGATGAACACCAACATAAAAATGATGACTTTTCTGAGCAAGGACTGTTATAGGTGTATATCAGTGCCTGTTCAGTCTCTCACCTTCAAACTGGAAAAACAACCCCCTCTTGTGACAGGAGATGTCATAAACTGACATCTTATATTTCATATGTGTATTTCAGCCATGTTATCAGGTGATTCTTAACTTTTGAAACATAATTAAGAAGCTTACCTGCAGATAGACTACAGCTCTTGCTGCCATATAGCAATTGTTGTCTTGAAGCCAGAAGGAGCACAACACCAGCCACACATTTGACCACTTCACTCTTTTTTACATTCAGCCCAGAACCACAGAGCTCTGCTTTTACACTCTTTCATCATTTAAAGGATGAAAAGCATATCATAAATTATGATTTTTAGATTGTTTGAAGTACAAAACACAACACACTAGCGTTTGATTGCATTGCTACCATTGTTTTTTTATGTACTGCCATTCAGTTTTGGGGCTTGGTTTTACCCAAATATGGATATGGTTATTCTGGAAAGCAGGAAGGGATGTTTGACTGCAGGGTATGTTTTGTCTGAAATCATTTTGTGATCTTTTCATGTGGTCTGACAGACACATCTCATTTATTTAGCGGTGAGTGTGTGTCAGAGATCAAATAGCATGTTTATTAGTGACTATATCTTTAGTGACTATATTTCTGGTTTTCGGAGCGAACAAAGCACTCTATTGCAGACTGGAGTTAGTAGTTCTATCAAATTTACCACTAAAATGTATAACGGGCTGTTACGTTACTAACAACAAGTTTCTCACTGATTCAACATGCAGCCAACAGCTGATAGATTAGTGACGGTTGGGGTGAAATTAAAAAAACAGCAGCAGGAAATGAGAGGAGGCAAAGTTGAGGAAGTAATGCAAATCAACATACAGCCAAATGAGTGTGTGTGGAGGGAAATGACCGCGGTGATTCACAGGTGAGGATCAGCTGTGTTCTGTTTCTTTAGGGGAGAACAGGGTTGGCTGTCACACTGATTGATTGTCACGCTCATATCTGGCCACTAGAGGGGGGCTGTATCCCAAAATTTGGTACTTCTTTAGAGTAGGACAGCTAAACTTGGGTTGAGAGGACATTTTGTGTATTTCATGTCAAACTGAAAATATTCAGCTTCTCCATATTTTTCTTCTAGGCTTTTAAACTGTATTCTTAACAAAACAATTGTTACCTTTATAATTGTGAAAGGGGAGCTATAGTTTAGATTATTCATTAGCTAGCTAACTAGTTGTGAGATGGTTGTTAGCCTTGATGCTAGCAAGGAATTCCAGTTGGGGTTGGTCGCTTGACTACTTTAAAGACCAGCTGCAAGTGCAGTTGAGCTTGTTAATCTAGGGATACATTTATCACCACGACGAGAGATCTTATGACATTTAGGTCTCGTGAGATCTTGTGGCACGAGATCTCGCCACACCTCTGACAGATTATGATATTGTTCGTACTAGGGATGCACAAAATTGTCGGCGTGATTATTAGCTTAAAAACTGAATTATCATATTTATGACGTACTACAGTACTTCCTGAAAAATTGAAGAGTTGTGCAAATGTAAATATAAGTGTGATGGTTTGCAAAACAATTAAACATGTTTGACTGAAGACAGCACCAAGATAAAACATAAATGGAGAAATTTAGTACTGAATCTCACAGAACTTACAAAAAATCACTTTGAGAACACTGAATAAACAAGATACCAATATGAAATGTACTAAATGTCCCAGCTGCTGCTTAAGAGATCTTTTCATCCGTAAATCCATCTTTTCCAGTCCTCTTAATAAACTAAGCTAAGCTATGCTAAGTGTCTGCCGATCAGCTTTAAATTTATTGCAACTACACTAAAGGGCAGGCTATTAGTTAAAGCCCACAAAGTACATGGTAAAGCTAGGACATGGAGCACAGTAAGGGAAAAAGTTCTCTAAAATGGATGGGGCTGCTCAGGATGACAGTGTACATTACCATACCTGGTACAATCATGTTGTTGACTAATGCTGCAGGAAGTGTTTGAAGTAATGGATTCAAGGATAAAAATTAAGTTAAGTGTTTTAGTAACAACTCTAGGCACAAAACTGACACACACAAAGCTATTTAAACTGCAATACTGGCATGGACATGTGCATGATACAATAGCAGAATGTACAGTACTTTTTTGTTCAGTTCACGCAGAGAAGGTTAAAGCTTAGAGCACAAAAGTCAAGAATGTTAGACTTCCTGTAGCTTTATGCTGCAGTTACATCTGGCAACTGTGGTGAAGACTCACCATTTTGGCGATCATCATTACATATGGTCCAGCCTGCTGATTGACAGCCAGGATATCCAGAAGTCGCACGTACCAGAAGATTATGTTGAGACAATAGACCGTCCTCCCTGGGACAAAGGCATCACCTCCACCCAATCTCAAGCCAAAACCAATAAAGAAGGTCACAATGGCCAGAAAGTCTGACACATTGAAATAGTCACTGAACCACACCTTTATCTTCTGGCTTATTTTTCCTGCCTCTGACATGAACATCTAGAAAAGAAAAAAAGAAAGCATTGAAGAACATGAGATTATGTTTAACTGATGTTTTTTTTTTTTTTTTTTTTAAGTAGTCTGACACTTTTACTTCACACACCTCTCGAATTTTCTCGATGGCAGAGGTAAAAATGTAGAGAATGACCACCCACTCTTGAGGTGACGGCCATTCAGGCATTCTCACCAGGACGACGTATGAGTAGAACATCAAGAAACCCAAATAGAAGAGCTGAAAATGAAAGATATTCAAAAAAAGACTCATAAACAATGCAGAAATACACATTAAACTGCGAGCAACATATACTTTACAAACTTTGTAACGGATGTGGATGAAAACTCTAAATCCAGACAGTCTCAGACAGGGGTCTATCTATTTTAAGATGAGGTCAGTTGAGGCCCTCTGAAGGGGCTGCTCCTTATAGTGGCTCTTTGAGTAAGGAGCAAGTAGTCGACCCCTTTGACTGAGGCCTCTGAGCTCAGCTGGTGGTTTGCTGAGTGGGTACAGGCTATGTGAGAGAAAAAGGCATTCTCCTCTCAGTCTCAAGTGAAATTCAGACTTAGCAACATTTACTTTCTTTCACCAACAACTATTTTTGTAAAGATACTTTTCTGCTTTTTCCCCTTTATTAGCCAGGACAGTTGAAGAGAGACAGAAAATATGGGAAGAGAGAGTGGGGAAAGACGTGCACAAAACATGCACCAGGACTGTAGCTTTTGTACCAGCTCTATCAACTGAGCTAAACTAACTAAAGTTATTGAAAGTTGCAATGATAAGTGATATTGTTGCTACATTAAGTCAAGATACCATTACGCAAAAAGGCCCCTTTTTCTACTGTTTTAGATGAGGCAGTTTGATGAAAATATACATAAATTGGTTGATCATTTGAAATAAGTTTTATATCAGAAACAAAATACATTATTATCATTTATAAATAAACACGAAAGCCTTCTCAAATGTGCATTACAAAGGTACTTTGTTAAAAGGTTGGTCAAAATAATTACAAACTATTTTGATACAAAAAAGCTTTAAACTAGTGCTGCACAATTAATCTAATCACAATCACTAAATATAAGACTTAGTGTACTCGATACTTTTCTATTGTTTAGTGGAAAGACAAAACAATAACAGAGGTAAAAAGCAGCGTAGAGCTTGAATTACAAAGTTAAAAGGCCATGTTAACATCTGTTATATCTTTTTCGTATCACTTAAAAAATCAGAAAATGTGTTATTTCAAGTCTCTCATCAAAACTGTAATTTTCTTTTTCTGATGCTATATTTTAACAACCCATGACATTTAATTTACATTCACCTATATT
The DNA here is from genome assembly GCF_018320785.1 of Cheilinus undulatus. Classification (NCBI taxonomy): domain Eukaryota; kingdom Metazoa; phylum Chordata; class Actinopteri; order Labriformes; family Labridae; genus Cheilinus; species Cheilinus undulatus. Next base: position 19,090,931 of record NC_054865.1, read on the forward strand.
TATGGTGCTGACCTTGAACACATGGCAATATAACCATCTTTTGGCTTGCTAGGTGAGTTAATTAACGTCCATTATGCTGATGTCAACTCCGATCTTGAAACTGGATTCAATTTATTACAAAGTGGGCTTGCTATAAAGTTTGGGAGAACTTTTCAAAGCAATCTGAGCAGATGAGGAGCAGCTAGTGAGTGCATGCTACTCCCACAGTCTGAGGTTTTTGTGTTTTTTTTTTTTTTCCAAGCTGACAGTTGAAGATAGACTACTTGCAGTGTTGCAGACGAGAGAGCAGGGGAGGGACAGCAGTGTGTCCTATCCCTTCAAGTTTTCTTCAAGTCCGTGGTCAAACTGTATGCCCTTATCCATATTTACCTCAGTAAACGAGCCCATGTAGCAAGCCGTTTAGACATTATCCACCTTGATGTTGTAGCATGGTTACTGATTAAGGTTTAATGGAGACAAAAAAATGTCAATGGTATGGTAACTGTAGAAAATTTTTATCATGTTATCATTAAAACTGGTATCAGTTTCATTCCTACTCATCATCCAGCTTTATCATTTAACTGTGGTAAATTTAAGCCTCAGTCAACACTGAACAATTGTATTTTTTGCTCTCACTTTGGCAGTTAACATGCTAAGATGATTATATTTGACAAAGATGTTCATTTTTTAATGAATTTTTGGAATTTCAGCATCCACACTGTGTTGACAAATTTCTCCACTATGTAGACAAAAAACTCACACTCTCCCTCCTGGAGCCCGTTTTGGAACACATTGACTACCATTAAAACCACTTATTTTCATTCTACTGCCATTTCAATACAGAAATAAGAAATCCTGTTAATTCCTCTGTAATTCAGTCATTCAGAGGTAAAAATAATTGCACACAAAAAATGCCGCCAAATTCAGTCATTTTTCCATGTTTGCAGAGAGGCATTGTGGGAGATAATGACCTCGTTTGAACTGATAGGTTATAACAGTGATTGTAGGCCAGTGGAATTAATTATTTCAACTAAAACTACTTTGGGTGTTTGATATGGATGTCAGAAAAACTGTACTTTTGTATCTCATAGCCATGGTATAAAAACATTAATTTGATTATATTAGGAATGCATCCTGGACTTATCACTTCAAAATTGTAGTTTTTAGAGTTTTTCATCTGATTCACTCATGTCCTATATGATTGATGTGCAGAGACATCATATGGTACTTACAGTAGGTTACATTATTTGGCACAAAATGCTACTTTCAGGGTTATAGAGATTTAGAGGGTTAAAAACCAAAATTATTCATTTGAAAATGGCCTCTATGAATTCCTACATTAGTAAGCATTCAAGGTATGTGCATGTGCGTTTGCATGTGTGTGTTTGCACGCAAAAAGATGTGGTCTGTATAATCAACAATTCTCACAGCTTTTTCCTTGATTTATGTCTTTGAAGTGAAAAGATAAAAGGTGATTAAAAATCCCCTTTCATAAGTGTGACCTTTACTCTATGTCTGCATCATAAATAAAAGTTTTGGAACCAAGAAGCAGCCAATCCCTGCAGAGGACAGTGTAAACAATACAGCCATGTGCGTTAATGTGTTCATGCAGGTGCACCTGCGAAAATGTGGCATTATGTAAGTAAACTCGCTTTTATAGGGTTAAAATAATAAAAATGAATTCACATATGCTATACATGACATGGACTGGAGTTAAGGACCAAAAAATTTATTTTCTTTTTTATAGTTAAAATTTTTACATATATCTAATGTCCTAAAAGCGCTTTAAGAAGGAAAGTGTGATTTGTTTTAAAGAAGGGCCTTAGGTTAATGCTAACTCATATCATTTCCAACTTTAAGAATCTGGTATTGTGACAACTCTAGTCTGCATAGTTATGTTTTTGTAGCTCTGCTGCCAGTGAGGCTCCAGGGAGTCCTTCTGTTTGGTCAGGGCTGAAATATCAAATGCGCTGTTGGTGGAATTACTAAAAAATGTGTTATGGTCCCAAAGAAAGCATACATCTGACTCTGCTGATCTCACATGAGTTCACTGTGTCATCTGGTAGTCCTGGATTTTATACAGCCCCACCAGGATTATCTGTAATTACTTTAATGATCTTTTAGCTTGCTTTCACACCTATAACTTGTTTACTTTGCTCTGAACCAGATAAAATGTCAATATCATATTTAGAGCTCCTTTACTTTGTTCTGATTGAGTTTAAAATCATGAAAAACTATTTCTGCTTTAAACAGAATGTAAGCACTCAGCCCAAAGTGGTATCAAAACACAAACACAAGCGTGAATACAGTCTCTCAGTTCTATTTTATTCTAAATAAAGGTCATTAACTAAATTATTGATCAGACCTCAGAGACACATGTTTCAATGAAAACTGTAATGCTTTTATAAATTTAACTTATGCCACATGATGCCTCCCAGAAGTCCATGAACTCCTCATTGGGACAAATTTGAACATCAGGGCTCATTTCTGTTTCAGGCACGGGTCGACGGTACTGAAAACCGTGGGAAAGTTTAAAATGTGGGTGAGTTACAAGTGCACACACCAAGTTTCTCTGATCAGCTTTAAAGTTACAGAATTGCTGATCATTTACATGTGACCTGGAAAATGAGCCATTAACACTCAAATCTGATGGGTCAGTCACTGTGGAGTGCTGTGTCTCTGTGCTGATATTAGGATGCAAACAGGTAGAACAGATGTAGATAAGCTGCAGTGCAGGCTGTGTTATGCAGAGCTGTGGTTTCACTGATGCTATCAGCTCCTCTGAGTCATAATCAGTCTGTTTAAGAGCTCTGTCTCTGCATATAGAGCCATTGATGATGGCTCCCAGGCTCCTGAGAACCAGCCTCAGGCTTGTCTTTATAAATAAACATCAGAGCAAATCAGAGACAATGAGTTTTATCCTGTGAAAAAATGTGAACGTGTCTGTACAGGTTTGTGTGTATTCCAAGGAAAGTGTTAAAAAACAACTTCTTACTGCAACCACCAACTCTTCAAGAGTAAATGATTTTTGAAAAAGTCAACCAGCAGGAGTACTGAGAAGAAAATGTTCCCTTACATGCCTCCCACTTACAAACAACTTTTAATGAGCTGCAAACAAAGTAAAGACTTAAAATTTTGCCAGGAATCCCAATGCTGTGCAACTAAAAGACAAACTCTCTCAAGGTGTTAGAGAGGCAATCACAGCTGAATGCGTCTTGAATATAAGAATACCAATGCTTTTAACTTGGAGATGTTTTATGACCATGTCCCCTGAGCTTTCCTGTAGGGGGTGCTATGCAAGCATGTACCCACTTACTCAGTCCCATAAAACACTGATGATATAGTCATGCATAAAACTCATGTATATTTGCAGAGATTTTCAGGTGAGTGGCATAAGTGAATGCAAGCTTTTCCCCAGAATTTGACCTGAATTTTCTTGCAAAACCACTAGTAACATTTCTGCAAAAATTCTTAGAGCTTATGTGTGAATGCAGCATAATACAGTTAGGAGATTTCACTGCAGGAAAGGGAGCAGGGGTGATGACATTATGTATAGCCATAAAAAAATATTTTGTGTATGGGTAGAGATGATTCAATGTTTGTGTATTCATCTCCATACCGTGTTGGACCAGAACTTGACGATGGGAGCATGGTAGAAGGCATAAATTTTCCTGGTTAAGGGCAACTTTCTGGAGCGAATGTGAGTTTCCATGTCATTCTTTGTCTCCATTTGGTCATGGGATCTGGCCTCCTTGAACACATCCTGCAGAGAGGTTAAATGGGCTCAAATTAGAAGACAGCAGGGCAGATGTATAGAAAGCAACATAGAGTAGAGTGGGAGGAACAGTAAAAGACAGAAACAAAACAAATAATGGTAGAATCAAAGAAATGACACTTAAAATGGACTTTAAGCCCAATTTTTCTAGTCCTCTTCTTACAGAACAAAAACTGTGTACTAGCTCTGACTAAAGTAAGAGCTTTTTCTGACATTAAAGTCTCATCAGATTATAAGACCACAATTTTTTCTAGGAATGAACTGATGTACTGGTTGAACTTCAGTATGGCCTAATGAGGTAGCCAAAATATGGGTATTTATAATGCAATAATTTCAATAAAACATCTTTAAAATGATACATTTTAACATACTTTGGTGACCGACTGTTTAAAAAAAAAAAAAAGTGTAAATAAAAGACTTTCTGCCCAGTCATCCCCTATCATCGTCTGATGACCCTTTGTGCCTCTGGGAATGGAGGGAATTTTTCTTTAGTTCTGGAGAAGCCAGCAGTATGCATTTAACAGCTTTCAGACGAGATTGTCTTTCCTGTGTGGCGTTTACTTCTGCAGTGCAAAGGCATGGATTTCTCTTTCCCCAGAGTAGCGCCGCTCATCTGATGTGTCCACAGTGGACTGTAAGAAAATTATGCTGCAAGCAGCAGCCAGTAGGTATCCAGTTGTGTTGCATCGATTTGATGCTGGAAAGCCAGTACACCTGAAAATTCACCTGTTGAACAAACTCTGTTTTTTATGGTCAAATGCAGTTTGTTAGTTTGAAAAACTGACACAAAGAACTACAAAGTAATAAAAAAACACCAGAATCAGAATCTGCTTAATTATTTCAAAGATAACGGCCATGGCTTTTACAGTCAGCCTCTCAAGTGTTTTCTATCTCTAATTTAAAATTGCCAGACTGCATGAAGGAAGGACTACACCAAAATTTGAAAAGAGAAAAAAAAACATAGTAGATAACCAGGAGGACTTAGAAAAATGAACCATTTGGATGTCTTCTGCGATGTTCTGGAAGTTGTTTTCGCTGTCCTCCATCGTCATCTGGTGGTCATCCTGACTCTGAGGGATGTGAGCCATCTCAGCCTTGGACTTATACTCCAAAAGTAGGATGGCAGGAGGAAACAACATACTCAGAATGACCTAGAGATAAATAAAAGACATGTGGGTGAATGCAGCTAAACTTGTCAATGAAGTATTTGGAATCAAACACACTTCTGTATCCAAAGTGTTTCAATAAATTCATTTACGACCTGAGAAGGTGAAACCACAAGATTTTATTCACTCCCTGTTATATTAAAAATTAAGTCTACAATAAGCACACACATGTGAAGGGTAACATCTTGGTTGGTTATGTTTCTTTAGACAAGAAAGAATGTTACATATCCATTAATAGTTCAGTAACTGTGAATCAAATCTTTATAAATATAATTCCAAGACTGAGGAGAAAACATCTTTTAACAATTATCATGATGTAGCTAATATTCTATTAATGTATTTTCATATTTACAAAAGCACTTTGGGAGAAAATGAGTAAAGCTAAAGAATCTTCAGTAACATAAATCAAATCTGACACCTTATTTTTGTTATTAGAACACATTCACATTTTATAGGCAAGTTTTAACTGAAACTCGTCTTTGAGTGTATTTTTTTCTATTCATGGATATTTATTAATTTATTTACTTTACATTTTAGTCTTAAATCTTTATCTTTTAGTCTTATTTCATGAGGTATGGCTATCAAATAATGAGACTGCTTTCATGAGGATTAAACCCTGTGGTCACAGTCACACTGCGTGTTATATATTAAAGGTTTGGTACACAAACAACTGCTGTAAGTTTCCAATAAATGACATCTTTAGTTCACTGCTAACTACTGAAGTGTTTTTGCTAAGGTGTTGGCAAATGATTAGCTTAAAAGTTCAGCAATGCATTAACTTGAAATTTTTGGTGAAACTGAACAAAACAGAAGTCGAATCTTTTGGTACATTAACTGAGGTATACAGGGAACACTGCATGTGTGATTGAATGGCACACAAGATTTTGTGAAGGCAGAGAGGATGCCTAAAGCAACAGGTGTTTTGGGATCCCTGCACAAATCGCAGGAAATGATCAACGACTCAGTATGAGAATGACAGCAGAAATGGTCTCCATTGAAGAGACAGTTCAGCAAAGTTTGCATGAAAATTTATACAGAAACCTACATTTTTTTAGAGGGAGTGATTACATGTGATGAAACTTTGTTCTTCCAATACGATCCTGGAAGAAAACAGCCATCAGTGCTTTGGAAAACACCATCGTCACTAAGGATGAAGAAAGTCCAACAAAGCAAGTCCAAATTCAAGGCCATGTTGTTTTCTTTGACATTAAGGGTATCACTTTTGAGGAGTGGGTTCCAGAAGGGTCAACGGGGAATCAACTCTACTACAAACAGGTTCTAGAAAAACTGTGAGGAAAAAGTATGAAGAAAGAGACCCCTGTAGTAGAAAATAATTTCATTCTTCATCACGACAACGCCCCAGCTCACACTGTGCTCTCAGTAAAGCAGTTTCTGTCCCACAAACAAATAACAGTGCTTGGTAACCGTCCCTATTCACCTGATCTAGCATCATGGGACTTTTTCCTTTTTGCTAAGATCAAATCTGCATTTAAAGGAGTACATCTGGAGTATGTGTTAGAAGTCAAGAAAAGAACGACAGAAGTTCTGAGACTGCACTGATTTGATCAGTGGAAGACCTGGATGCAGCACTGTGCTTATGCAGGAGGGGAAGAGATTGAAGGAGAAAGACAATGACAAATGTTTATGTTCAATAAAACTGGATTACAGCATTAGTCTTGTTTTTAAATAGTCATTACTCAAATATTATTGCTTTGGATCGTCTCCTGGTGTTGAGTCAACTTATTCCAGTTTATTTTAATAAGTTGTGTTTAAGTTTCCATATCATTATTTCTTCAATTTACTTTTATATTACTTGGTGTTTTATTATCTTCTAATTTATTTTCTATGGATTATCTGTGAGTGCTTTTACTTTTTTATGCATTTCCTCCATTTTTATTTTTACTTTTTTAACACACTTCCTTTATGAATTAATGGTAGCATTTTTTCAGCTCCTGTTGGTCCAGTTAATGAATGGATTGATTGATTTGCTGAAATAAAGAAACTTAAAGCAGACCATCATAAAACACAAGTTGCACACTGATCATAACTACAATACCATTACAAAATGGTTGAATATTACACCCAGAGATCGTACAGACACTCTTGAGCCCCAGCGGTCACTGAAAATAGAGTCCCAGCTCTGACTCCTGCACCTTTACCACCTCAGGTGTGTGCTTGAACCAAAAATAAAATAGAAATGGAACATGAACCTTGTACCAGGAGTTCTTGCGCATGTTCAGGCGTCCCATCCACATGTCTGACAGCAGCATCTGGGTGCAGGTATGAGCCACAAAAGGCCGCAAGTGGGAGGAGACAGCCAGCTTCAAACAAGTGGAGTTGCTCCAGTTTTTCAGTTCATAAGTCAGCAGCTTCATGGACATGGTCTCATCCTGCCTGAACGACTGCTCCAGCAAGTCCACTGCCAACGTTCCAAACTCACTGAAACAAATCAACATGGATGATTAACTTCATACCTGTGCTTAAAGGCGGAATAAAAAACAGAGTTCATATTTCTCTCACTTTGAGTACTCCTTGAGCTCCTCTGAGGTGTCGTCTACCACATCACTCTTCTTAGCCTCGTACGCCATTGTTCGGTAGAGTTTACAGGCCACGAGTGCCTTTGCCATATTTTCCTCACCATGCTGCCAGAAAAAGAGTGACATTTTCTGCCTCTTCATCAACACAGCCCAAACTAGTAGCTCATTGAAAGGGTAGGGAAACCGCCTCGTCTCTGGGTCATCTATGTCCACGATCTCTTCTTTGCTCCTCTTTTTGTTCTGCTCCTGGGTAGTCTCAAGCTTGGAGGAGAGGGAACGAGAGGTAAAGAGACCAAAATAGATTTTTTAATTTAACATTGTCTCCTCAACAGCAGAGGGAGAGCCTAGAGGTTAATTTCTTATAGCCGTACTCTCTTCCAAAAAGCAGCCCTTCTTAACTACTTGGAAAAAAAGAAACAAGTTCATAACAGTGAAGACATAAAGTTGGTTGTTCATATTGATGTTTCCTTTCTGTTGAATAAACAACCAAGTATACATGACAGAAGCTCAGCTATGGCCTCTCAATTCATTTATCCTATTAATGCAGAAAATTACCGCCCTCTGATTTAGAGGAAAACAGATTTTCTCCATACTTTAGACATCAGACATGATATCGATCCAGCCAGTCTTTGTCGGAAGTTTGGGCTGTAACCATTTTGGTGTTGCTGCTTTTTTGCTAGCTGCTAAAAGAAATAGTACAATACATTATTGATCCTGCACCAAAAGATAGGCCAAGCGTCTGGTCAGTTCTTAAATTTGTGAAAATGGTCAGCAAGCCTTTTTCCACATTCTGCAAAAACAAACCCCTTCCAACGTCAGCCATCTGTATATATTTTACGCAGAGGTTATAAAATGTCAGATCAGAATTAGGGGTGAGTGATAGGCCAATCTTAGATCATGGAGAAATAGATTGTATCGGTGATTTGCCACACCTGAGAAGTCGGGAGAACTGCATTCTACTTGAGAAAATCTATGTTCACTCGCCCCCTTTCTTTTTGCTGAGCGGTGATTTTGCAGACTGTCTGCAAACTTTTTTGACCATCTCAAGAGACTGCATCCTGAGAGTCAAACAGGTGAGAGACGAGAGACACCGCAGGCGCAGTCTTCACTGCATGACCACATGTCCGAGATGACGGCATCATGAGTGAAACTTTATTACACTGGAGTCTTTTAACAGAGGGAGACAGTGATGTCCGTGGGGTTTGGACCTCGTTCATTGTTTCAGAAATGTTTCAGACAGTCTGATCATTGATTTCCATGCATTATTTATGTGTATGCTACTGTAAGTGATCCTTCAGCTTTCTGTCTCTGTCAGTCCGCAGCAGGCAGGCGTGGAAGTGACACTTAGTCATCTCTCCTGGTCAGTTAATAAACGGTTTCCTGAACTCTTTGTGAATTAAATTTAGATTATATCAAAATAAAAGGTTATTTCTTCATTGCTTAAGCGAGTACCACAGAAATTTATCCCATTGTGGCTTCTGTTCAAGTCAGCTCATTTTGTCATTCTTACTGGTCTATAAACAAAGCTAATGTTGCTCTGTCATATAATTTTACAAATGAACAGACTACTCATATAAAGCTACAGCTGTATGTGTATAATCCATGTTCTAGAATTAATATATATAATTTTATATGGATTTTAGAATATATGTGTAAAATTGTGCCTGATGAACACTAAAAACAGTTTTTCTTAAACAGAGGACAACTAAATCATAATTTTATTTTGGTGAAAATGTTTGGTCATGCACTATTTGTGCATTTAAACTATGATGTATATGGGAAATACTTTTTTTGGTCATTAACTTTAAGAATAGCCTTGAAAATCGGAATGAATAGAGTAACGATAAATCGAGATTGGGATCCAGCCGTAAAAAAATGTAATGTTTTTTTTTCATATTAGTCACCTCTAATCCAAAGGAAACAGCTAATCCTTCTCAAAAAGCAGCCACGCTCTCTGTTAAAATATAATTACTACCTGGTTGTTATATGCCTCCATGAGGTATACAGTAGCCAGGCAGTGAAAGTACAATAGAGGAACAATGGGGAGGACTGCAGTGGTGTGATTCATGGAAATCTTATGAGCAAGGTATCAACATGAGGCCTTATGGCCTTGACCTTTGATCTCCAATATCTGAACTGTTAACCCTCAGGTCAGATTGTACATGTGTGCAAAGTCAGTGGGAAAAAACCCGAAAGTGTTCTTGGGAAGGACGGACACGACACCTCCATCTTTGGCTGGTGTCAGTATGGAGAAATAGCTCAAAGACTTTACCTTGGGTTTGTACGGCTGTGCAGTTTTGATGAAGTGGTTGTGCCTTGTCTTCTCTTTTTTGTCAGCCTGCATGCTAAAAGCCTCGTGGCTTTTCCTCAGATGAGAACCAGGACCTGCTGTGTGGCGCCCTGACCTCTGTACAAAATAATAAATATCTGATTTTTATCACAGTCTGTAATACATTTGACTGTAGCTGACATCATGCATTGGAGGTCAGGTTTTTAAAACATACAAACAACATGCCAGGATTATATTACCTGAAACTGAATTCAATTTAGGAAGTTTAAACACTGATAAAAGTTTTATGGGTACAACTCTGCAGCAAGGAGTGGAAACAGAACTCACCCTATTGCTGCCATGGAGATTGTTATAAATTATCCTGAAACGTTTCCTGGTGTAGTTGCACCTGTAAGTCCCGCCCATCAGGTACTCAATAACCAGGCCAACATCAATCAAAGTGATCTTATAGTTTGGAGGCAGGTGACTCTGTAAAAAAAAAAAAAATAATAATTATCAATTAATTGAATAGACTGTATTACCATTAAGTCATTATTAGATCCAACACTACCTGCTTGACGTCCCGAACCAGGTGGAGGAGGTTTGGATTATTGGAAGGTTGTTTCTAAAATAAATGAAGATATAGGAAGCGTTAGGAGACTGAATGTTCCTTTTTTATTGTGCAAAAATGTGAAAAGGATACAATAAAGACAGTACTGTTTAAAAAAAAAGACAGATGCAGTCAAGATAGCAATTTAAACAAACAAACCAGAAGAGAGACAAAAAAACAAGAAACAAAAAAAAGGTGAGAAGAAAAAAGAGAGGGAGGAAGAAAACTGACGTTTTCACTGGCCTTAAGGAGACAGAGGAATGAGAGGAGGGTAATGTGCATTAATATGTATGTATTAATGTGTAGCTGTGTGAGCATGTTATATGAAAGGTCGTTATTGTAGGTGATGGATGAGGTTGTGAAAAAGCTGTGGTACTGCAACTCTTGTTCAATTGGAACAAGTTTCTTAAAGTTACCGTGTTGTAGAGCTCCTCTAGCCGACTGATTGTCAGAAAACGGTGCATGCTCACACCATTTTCTATGAGCAACTTGACAAAGTCCACCCTGTCCATCACCAGTGCATCGAGCATCGCTTGCTCAAGAGAGCTCACCTAAACACACAAACAAGGATAAACACGCTGGTATGAAGTATATTTTCATAGTAAACCATGGTTTATAAAACAAACACAATGAAGGAGAAAACTAAAAATATTGCCAAATCCACAAAAAAAAAACAAAAAAAAAAACAAAAAAACAAATAGACAGATAGAAGCTATCTCTTCATTCAAGCACATGCAAGGGTTCCCCAGTTTAAAATAAACATGAGCGCTGAGGGCAGCTTAAGTAGACAACTGTCATAAGGTTCATGTTACAGTTAAGACATGCAGTTCATGGCAGCCTGCCCAAGTCCAGTCCCCCAGGCTCTTCAGCCGGCAGATTGTGGTCAGCACAGATTCTGGGGTCATTGTGGGTGAGTCCAAAGGTTTGGAACTAAGGCTGAGCATAGCAAACAACCCTGAAGGCTGCGGCTCACACACAAACACACAAAAAGATACACAAATAAACACGCAGACGTACCAGGAGCTGCTGTCCGTACACAAACACATGATTCTTGGCAATGTCTACTCGGTCCCAGGCCAGAGTCAGGACCAGCTGATCGAAGGCAGTTGCGTTTGTGCCTGAAATACATGAGTAGAGCCATGGGTTAAAACACACACACAGACTAAAAAAAGATATGATTTCCCATGCAAGTAAAGCTTTATTAACTGTGTATTTCTGGTTAGCCAGCTAGCAGGATTAGAGGGGTTAGGGGAGCAGGGCCTGGGCAGTAATACACTCAATTACACCCTAATACAGCATCACAGCAGCTTAGACTGCAAAGTAAATCCCTGTTCAGTCTGCTGCTCTTTTTCCCACTAATCTGCCTTATTGTCCTCTAGGAGCCATCTGAATCAAACAATCATAACCACTGTCTGAAGAGTAACATGTTTGAATCCTTATGATAATCTCAGAGGGGACCTGATGTACAGAAATCACCAAATTCAAACAAGTTTATCTGCAAAACACAACTTATTAGAAAAGAGTATACATAGCTAGAGAACAGCCATCTCAATAATAGTGGATGTATGCTAAAATATGAACTTGATCACTGAGAGACAGACATTGAAGCAGCACAAAACACACTTTTAAGCAGTAAACATAAATGCATTACTCAAAATTTAAAACAGATTTAAAAATTTAAAACAATTACAGTGTCTTACTCTGTAAGCTAACAAGCTCACTAGTGAAACTAACAATAAAGCTTCCTTCTTGAAGCGAAGCTTGAAGTCTTGTAACTTTTTCCAAAAATTGCTATTATGAATGCAAAATAAGCAGGGTAATGGTAAAGGGTGCCATAATTTTGGATTAACAATGTTTTTGCTACACAAAGATAAACCTAAGCTCCTTAATGTGGAGAAATCATGCATGCAGCTATGACAAAATAACAAATTGTTTTCCTCTTTCATAACTGGATTCCCAACACATTTTTCCTTAAATTTTGACTAGACTGCAGTGTTGGAGGCTCAAATTTGCCTGGACAAAGACACCAAGATGCCCTCTTATTACTTGTGTGGCACTTTGTTCAGAGGGGCAAGCTTTCAGTCCTCCAGCAGGCTGGCTATATCATTTGGCTGTTGAAAGTCCTAAAATATAGTCCTGAAGTTTTCCAGAAAATTTCAGGACAGGCTGCCCCTAAATCTTGCTGCATATTTTTGTACTTACACTACATTCAGAAAGTATTCAAACCTCCTTCACCTTTTCAATTTTGTAATGTTGCAGCCTAATGCTACAATTTAAAAAAACAAAACAAAACAAAACACTTTTTTCTCATTAATCTATAATCAGTCCCCCATGAGGAGAGACTTCTATCTAGCCTCTCTACAATGAGCCAAGATCAAGCCTTTTGGAACTTCGTCCCATCTCCACACAGGATCTCTTGAGCTCAGTCAGCATGACCATCAGGTTTCTTGGCCTCCTCTCTTACTAAGGCTCTTCTCCCCTGATTGCTCAGTTTGACCAGGTGATCAGCTCTTGGAAGAGTCCTAGTAGCGCCAAACTTCTTCCATCTGACAATCAAGGAGGCCACTGTGCTCTTGGGTACCTTCAGTGCAGCAGAAACTTCGGTGTCCTTCCCAATATCTGTGCCTGTCAAAAATCCTGTCTCTGAGCTCTGCAGGCAGTTCCTCTGACCTTATGACATGGTTTTTGCTCTGATATGCATCATCAGCAGTGAGGCCTTCTACAGAGAGGTGTATGCCTTTCCAAATCATGTCCAATCAATTTAATTTATCACAGCTGGACTCCAATCACGGTGTACAAACATCACAAGAAAGATCAAGAGAAATGGGAGGAACCTGAGTTAATTTCAAGTGCTTTTGTAAAAGGTCTGATTGCTTATGTCAATTTCATATTTCAGGGTCTTATTTTTAATACATTTGAAAAAATTTCTATAATTCTGTTTGCACATTGTAGTGATGGGGTACTGAGTGTCAATTCATAAAAATGAAAATGAACTTTTTTGACTGTAGCATCAGGCTGCAACATAACAAAGCTGAAATCAGTGAAAGGGTCTGAACGCACTGCACATCCACATCATGTGTTATTGAAAGTATTCACAGTGTCAACCAACGAGTAGGAAAGAACATTGAGTCCAGCAGAAAACAAAACCAAGAAGTTTCTTCTGCTGCGTTCTCAGATCAGCTTACCATGACTTCTTCCAAAACTAGCAAGATAAATTTCAATAAAGTCGAGCTGAAAAAATTCAGTGTTCACACATGCAGCTCATTCTGAAAAATTTAAGGAGTTCTGGTCCATATGTGAATAAGGCTTGTGGCTCTTTAGAGCCTTTGTGTCCTGGAGGTGATCTAAAGATGAGTTACTCTTTTACCATAATGACGCTGCCTGAGGCTGGCAAATATTTGCCTAGGTGGGCATTTTCAATCACTGTCAATTTGTCTTTTCAGTGTCTTAACCTTTTTTCTTTTCAGTAACAATCAGATGCCGTCACTTTCAAATTTTTTTGCTTTTGTCTACAAACAGCGGAATGTGGTCAAACAACCAGCACTTATTTGGAGCACCCTCTCACACTAAACACAACACCCTTATTTAGAAGGAAAATCTTCTTCAAAGGAATTGTAGTTAGAGTAAAAAAGAGGCTGCTCTTGCTTTTAATTTCAACTGCCTTTAACAACATTTAGAGGATGCTAACTCTCCAAACCCTTTTGAAAATTAAACTGAAGCCAATTTTCTATCTGTTTCTGAAAAGACTGCCGAATAAATTATAAGCATTAAGACTGAGACCTGCAGGCTTTGAAAAAGGAGGCCCTGTGAATGTGAGCAACATGATCCCCTCAGAAACACAAAGATGAGGCCACACAAGGGGGCAGGTCTGTTCTCAAAGCATATCTATATCAGAAGGAAAACATTACCAAGTCTTGAAACTTTAATCTCCCAATGGCAACAATCTCTGCATAGGAATAGACTGGATAAACTCTGTATGACTTTCACTCTCATAATGTTGGGGGAAAACAAGGTTCAGAGAGAAGTCATGCACGAACCTTGGAGTAAAGCCCTCAGGATGGCGACATCAATGTCCTGGTGCTCCTCCGAGCTGATGTGAAACACAGTGATCTGTTAAAGAAACGAGATAGCACTTATTAAGCTGTTCGAACCAACATTATCCAGATGTTTTAAGAGTATTTATATGCGGTGCATCAATTTAGAAAAATAAACAGCATGATTCAAACCAGTTCTTTTCATTAATAAGTGCTGAATTTTCCATTGTATCTCTTAACACTTTTGTGATGGGTTGCACGAACTTCAAAAATCACTCTGCCTTTGCCCCATATAAGCAGCATATGAATGAGAACCAGCGTATAAACACAAGGAAAACAAATCGATTGAAAATTCATAGTTCATGAATTTACCAGTTCTTTGCTCTTCATGCACTCCATTAGAGTCTGAAAGAGATGGATGGCATCACTCTGGCTGAAGTTGAAGGTTTTCTTAATGGTTGCTATGATGTCCGTCTCGACCCCATCAGGAAGATTACTGTAAAAGAAACGTAGGAGAAACAGTACTGAGACGCTCAATTTCAACCCTCATAGCCTTGTATTTCATTAGGGAGCAAAATCCAAACATCACAACAACAGACACAGAGGATTGCTGCCCTGCTTCCTCTGTGTCTGTCTGTAGCATCAGCTGCATACATCTTCAAAGTTGAATGACACTTGTTCTCAAGATGCTGTATAAACAACAGGGGCAGAGAGTAGATGGGAGGTTGAGACAGAAACAGCAACAAAATTAACATGGTATTTGCATGCACAATACCACTGAGTGACAACTTGATGAGGCAATTTAACTGAACAACTGTCCTTGTCCCAGTATAAACACCCAGTGAAAGAACTGATTTATTGACAGCAGACATCTGCCTCTGCTACTGTGGATGTCAATACACAGCACTGACCTTCTGTGGCTTACCCTACATAGAAACCTTCAAAATTAAATGGCATTGAGATTATGCAAACTGTGTTTTCTGCCTCTCTTAATACCACTTATGTTGGTGCCTCTGCAGGTTTTCTGCCATGATCTCAGAATTAAGTCTGTGAGGGCTGCCATGTCTGCTGGTTACATTAAGTACAGAGAGTCTGTTTAACTCTACTGCCTTTTTTCAGGAGAAGAAGTAAACACCAATAGAAACCCATCAGATTGCATTCAGACAAATGTATTATTTGATCAATAATTTACTGAATGTAGTTTATGCAAAGATCTCATCACAACTGTTTGAAATGTGCAGGTTCATGGAATTCAAAGATGATTACAGAAGACTCTTATGCATGTGGTGTGTACACAGCCTTACATGGTTTGTATGAAGAGCCACTGTGTGTATTCTTGGGACTGTCAGGATCACATTTTCCAAAATCACAACGACTGTCTTCTACCAAAACGTTACAATAAATAATTTTTTTGTGCAACTTAGGCAGTGTGTGGGAGTTTTCTTGGATTTTTTTATTGCACACATGGACCTCCCACGCACCTGTCTTATGAAATAGATGTAAAAAGCCTTTTTTCATTGTAAAATCATACTTTAAAAAATGTACATATAAAAATGTTAAATAAAGCAGAAATGCTGGTCAGGGTGGTGTTCATCATTGAATTATAACAAGTGCAGTTTTTCTCAATGCAGTTACAAATTGTAGTCACATTGGGCGCTGATGGCCAAGTGGTTAGGTCGCACCAAATCTGCAGAGGGTCTAGTCCTTCAAGAAGTCAGCCTGGCTTCAGGTCAGACCTCAAACTTCTGTCAGCACCCACTCTGATTTCCAACTATATCAACTTTCTCACTTTCAATTTTCTTATCAAAATAAAGGCAAAGACAAATAAAAGTCTAGAAAAATGTGGTCACACAAATGCAATGGCCAGTTAAATTACGTAACCTTTTTTTTTTTGTTGGGATAACTTGAGGGAAAAGGAAATGTGGAGAGACAGAGAGAATAAGTGACAACATCCATCATATAGCGACAGGTGGAGGACTCAATTCTCCATTAAGTCCAAGGAGGACCGTAAACTCACGAGACACCTGCTTTACAAACTGAGTCAAACCAGCACTGCAAGTTAAACAACTTTTAAATGCACTGAATTTCAAGTGTTTTTTACTCTTTTTATACAGACCATGCTGTGGTTTGTTTGTTAAGAGTCATTCAGGGACAGAAATAGAAGAGAATAAATAGCTACCCCGCCATTAAACATGGCAAAAAAAGGATTAAATAAATGATTCACCTGAGATACAAACATGTTGCTTTTAAAATCTTCAAACTTGACTGTCTATTTTTAGCCACAGAATTTAATGTTCATTAAAACACTTGTTAAAACCTTGACCTAACTCTTCATTTCCCCTACAAAAGAAAAAAAGGATTTAAATGGCATTAGCTTTGGCACATCAACCACAGCCATCCTCCTGCCCCTGTTCATGCATGGTATTAGGAGTAGGTGTGCTGGTTTGTGTGGTCTCACCCTCCCTCCTCAGTCTGTTTGTGGACGTAGGCGAGTATGTCAGCAGCACGGCCCGTCCCCTCACACACCACCACAGGGACAGGTGGGCTCTCCTGAAGATACTCCAGGACAGTCAGGATCACGTTGGGCCCCCCCTCAAATATCAGGGCTACAACAGGAACCCCCTGACCAATTCCTATAAAAAAAAACGGAGAGTGTGCTTATAATCAAGGTTCAGGTTATTTTATTCCTCCAACACAGAATCATTCAAATGACAGTTGTAGAAAGCTTGAAATGATAAAGGCCAGTTCACGGTTATCTCCTTGTTTTCACAAGGCAGAAACAAACGGACACTTGATGATACAGGCTTTTGACTTATCTGAACAGTTTGGGAGGACAAGTTGCTATTACACATAGTGCAGGGGTGGAAGTAACTCATTACCTTTACTCAGATTACTTTAATTGAGTAGTTCTTTTGGGTACCTGTACTTTGAGTACATTTTGAAAATGGTACTTTTACTTAAGTAAGTTCCAACCTGAGTAACTGTACTTTTACTTGAGTACCATACTCTTGTACTTTTTCCACCTCTGCTGACTACAAAGTATTTCAAATCATGCATGTATGTGCATTTAATTTAAGTTTTTCTTCTGAATTAAAAGCTTATAAAAAAACCTTCTAAACTGTCTTCATCAGTAGTTGGTGAACCATCCAAACTTCAAACAAGTACTACATGGGATAACAGCCCTTATGTTTACTCTTGAATGTTGCTCAACTTTCAAACAAACAGTGATATTTTTATGTTTAATGCACATCAATAAAAATTTATGCATCAGCTAAACCCCAGAGTCTCAGTTTGTTTTTTCTTGTCAGAAGGAGGTATTGTTTTGATTTCTAGCTTGGACTGTGTCCTATGAATTATGTCTAATGTGAAGTTTTTTCTTTTTGATGTACAACTTCAGAAGCCCCATAGAGCAAATACCATTAAAGGAATATTCCCTGGGAAAAAAAAAAAAAAAACTCCAGCTAGAGAATGGCTTGAAGGGCCAATTGTTTCATAGTGACTTGGAGGTAGTGAGAATATCAGTAAAGGATGAGTTTTGTTTGTTGCCCAAAACACACATCATTGCATTATTTCAGAGGATCCCCAGTCTGCTTCTGCAGATCTTAACGTAATTCCACATAACCTGCTGCTTCTCAGTTAACTAAGGGATGAAAAACGAGTCTACTGAGCTTTTGTTTTTCTTACGTGCATGGATTCTTTGGAGGTTGATGTGTTTCTCCAGGTCCCGCCGGAGTTTGACCTCAGCGCCGTACTTGCCCACAGTCCCATCGTCCACCAGGAGGAAATGAGAGTGCAGATTGTTGAGAACATTTAGTTTGCTGAGAGGGTTCAGCAGTGTCTGATATGGAGCGATGATCTGTTGTGTAGAGGATAGAGTGGGGGGAAACAAAAGGAAAATGACAAAAGCAATGCTAACATAAAGCAACTTAATATTCTGAAGTCAGAGAGGTTATCTGTTCAGAAGGAGTTGTTTCTTACATCTCTACCGATGAGATCGTTCCTATTTTCAATGACTCCCCAGGGTGCAATCCCAATAGTGCAAATTTTCCTTGATGATCTTGAGGAGTGCTCTTTGAGAGCATCTCCAACATGCTTGGCCACACCTTTAAGTAGGAAACAAAATCAATCAGAAAACTTTCTTCATATTTAATAGGTTTTTCAAGTTTGTATTGCCATTTAACCTCAGCCAGATCTCACTTTCTGTCAGGTGAAAATTTTAAAAAAGAAAAGGAAAATTAAAATCACTTATCCGTAACGCAACATATAAAATGAAAGGGCTGACACCCTGTAGGTGCTCTAACCAACATGCAGCATATCGGGGCAAGTCCACAACAAAAACATTAACCCTAAGGCTCCTGTGAGCTACAATCTTCAGCTAATGGATCTTATTGGTTCAGCAGTGATTTGTAAGCAAGGAGACCCTCCCAGCTGGCCAGGGTGCCAAAGAGGTATTAAACATAATCACTGGTCTGGGTAATTGACCGTGTGAGTAATGATTTAAACACTATGATCAGACCACATCATCTTAACACCACACTGTGGCTGTAGACACACCTCAGCCCAACACACAGCAAAATGACACGCTTAGACCTGGTATTACAACTTCTGCTACATCAGCGCATCACGCTGATGGTGGCTCTGTGTTTGTGCAGCTTTGTGCACGAAGTAAGTGCGTGTAAGTATTCATTAGAGAATCTGTAAAGAAGCAGTAAGAGTGAGAGTAAAAGTTATTCAGCTGCTATGTCCTCTTAAAAGCCATAATACTAATACTCACAAATAAAGGCTTAAAAATTCACAATTTGATGGAACATTTTGTTCATTTAATACATCTTTTACCCCCTAAGTCATTCCTTTTCAGTCTAAATGACAAAGGTGTCAGTACAAAAAGCATCTGAAACCTTTTTAGGCTAGTTTTATTTAACTTTAAAGTGCCACTGCTGGCATTTTCAGCCCTGCAGTAATTCCCTCTTTATTTGTGATCTAGAGCTAATTTTTCATCTATTCTATTCATTTTAACCCTTGGATTAAAAAACTCTTTATAAATATTTCATCATCATTGCTACTATTAATGTTTCTCCTTTAGCAGACAGAGCATCACAAAAGCTGACATGTTTATGCTTTTTTTCCCCTTTTCTATACATAACATGTTAAACTACTATGATGGTTGGCTCACACAGTGATGACCAAGTTAATTTCTTTATAACATGATATGCAGACCTCAGACTTTTTCAGTCCTGACAATAAACCTGAGCTTGGCTACAAGGCTAAAACGAGCAATGGCCTGCCACTGGTGGCTGGAGGCTGAGGTCAGGCTTTTGATATGAGGCAACGCAAGATTTGACCCAAACATTCTTCCTACTTGTACTTAACTAACTGTAAATAAAATACAGTTCCATAGAGTTTAAAGAAATTGTTCATTATAATGAAAACACCTCTTCTTTTGTTTTTGGCAAAATAAATCAAGGAGTGCTTTATACAGCAAAGCTGGTTGTAGGATACTTTTATGAGCCATCACTAAGCCTTGATTAAACATTGGTTTTGCAAATATTGTAGTCATGCCCACCAGAGTTTACGTTAGCGGTATGTAACATCTTTTGGACAGTTTCACAGGCGCATTAACCTTGGATGGATTTGCAAGACTCCATGTCTGTCATCAGGCAAATCCATCTTGACAACTCCAATCCACAACGTTGGCGCTGAACCAAACGCTATTCGGATCAATCAGCGTCATTTAGGGAAAAGGAGGGATTGTGATGGGCTTGGTTTAGTCGTACTCAAAGCCGTTTATGATAGCTGCCTCCATGCGGTGATTGCATCGGATGTAGCTTTAGCATAGCATCAGTTTTACCAAAACTGGATTACATTTCTGTATGAAATATAAATGGAAGCATTAAAAAAAAAAAAACACCAAATGCTTTGAGCTGTTAGCTAACAGCTAACATTAGCCAAGTGTTATTTATATGTTAAATGTAGGCGTATACTGTACAACTGACTGCATGTGTGCAAGGAAAAGCTCACCAGTTTCATTATGTTTGTTTAAACGATTTACACATAATAAACAAAATAACTTTGTAAGGTCTGACAATTTGTTATAGGTGTCAAGCAGGCTATAATAACAAGATAACAGCAATTTGAGTTTACTGTGGGGCCTGACTTCTATTATCTTGGACTCATGTCGCTTTAGTACAGACATGAAGCTGTATTACAATATCTCATTTTTACCTCCGCCGAGGAGGTTATGTGATCGGTGGGGTTTGTTAGTTTGTTTGTTTGTTTGTTAGCAACATAACTCAAAAAGTTATGGACAGATTTTGATGACTTTTTAGGAAATGTCAGAAATGGCATAAGGAAGAACTGATTCGATTTTGGAGGTGATCCGGATCACCTTCTGGATCCAGGAATTTTCTAAAGGATTCTGTACTATTGGGAGATAGGGCTAATGGCAGAGGCCTGTGCTCTCCAAGTGCTTTTCTAGTTATATCATGTGTTATTGCTGTTAAATGTCGGCGCTCAGTCACACATGGCTATCTGAATTACGTGTCCAGTAGTTGTTTGAAACAACAGCAACTGGAATTCAGGGGGACTGCTGGCCATTTTGGTAGGACACAAAAATTAGTGTAGCATAAACTCTGTTGCCAACACATTACACACATGTAGATCCAAACACAGACTGGAAATGAACGGATCAACCTAGTTCTGGCCCATTGTCAGGAAAGAATTGAAGCTATTAGGGTAAGTATAAAGCAGCTTTCCAATATAATAAACATAGAAAAAACATTTTAAAAGACAATCCAGCCCCTTCCACTGCTTGCATCTCACTTCTTTGTGCTTTCAGGCTTACATCAAAATGACTGAGCATCACAGTGACTGAAAGAATCTGCAGCCTGCTAAACCTGAATGAGCTAAAGTGCTAATTGTCAGGTCTGCAGTATTTAAGTGCTTGCTGTGGAGAAAAACAGCTGAAAACAACAAGATTCAACTGCTAAATAATCTCTATAATCAGCCACATACCAGTGTTGACACCTCCAGTGAGGATCCAGGCCCCGGTGGTGACTGCAGCTTTGATGAGGCCCTTCCCCACTACCTGCTTGATGCGAGGGTGCAGCTCAAAGTTCTGAACTCCACCATGGACAGAGATGAGGATTTTAGGAAGCTCCATCTGCCACTCCTTCAGCATCAGCCGCAGGATGCTCTCCGGCCGAGTGTCGTGGGACAAACGCACATACTGCCCAACATTTTCACAGTTACAACAGAGTCAGGATTCACATGGACACAGAGGAGAGAAAAGCAGGAGAAACCTCAAAATTAAGAAGAGGAAATAAACATATTAGGGACTCCTGTTTAAATATTTTGACATGGTTATGACGTTATCAAAAATAAACTGATTGACAATGTTTTATTAAAACATTTTAAGGCGTGGCCCTCTACAGATAAGGTATACTTTTTTAAGTAGGTGGGCTTATTTAAGTTCCTTTGTTTCAAAAATATATATACATATTTTCATGCTTTAAGGGTTTTTTTTATAGTTGCACCCAGTTGCATAATTTCTAAGAATATAAAAACTCTTCCCATCACATATTTAGCTCTAAATGTAAGGCAGTCAAAATATTTGAGGTGCCTTGGGTTGTTTATTTGATTTGTTGCCATGTAATTGACAAGGGCATATTGTTATATCTTAACTTCAATTTTAACTCAAGTAAAATATACTCTTCAAGTGTTCACAGTAAGTCCATATGAATCAAAATAAATGAAAACATTAACAAAGCATACAAAGCTGTTTTTCACCCACAATTTATATCATGCTGGCACAAAACTTTGCTGATATATGACAGATAAGCATTTCAGCTGAGAATAGTTTTCATTCATACCTTGGCTCTGTAGGAGTGAGACCCTCCCTGGAAGTTGACGACACCATAGGCGTCAGTGGGGCTCGCCTCTGTGTGTTTTTCCACCGACCACTCCTCCACTGCGGGCAAGGACAGGTTGGAGTTTTCACCCAGCTTCACATCCGAATACTTGGTGGCCAAGCTGGCTGTGAAGCCAACATGCTGCCGGACCAGCCGCCCACAGCAGCACCTTAAAAGCGATTAGGATGATTTCAAAATAAAGTACAATGACCAATTCTATTTTAATATCCTTCTGAAAAACATATCCTTAGGATATCCTAGTATCATTTAGAAAAACAGTACAGTTGAATCACACCTTCTTAAAACAAACCTATTCAGAGGCAAGAAACTAACTGGGCTGAGACAAAGATCTGTGTAAAATCTCCTGAATATAAGTTTTTGAATCTTGGGAACAAAAAAATACAGAAACTTAACCACTCTTAGAGACCAGAATCTAAACTTTTATGTCCAGCTATGAAGCTTTCTGCCATCTGATGTACTGTAGTAAGTTCAAAGCTTTAGAGCGTTAGTTTGTATTTTTCCAACTGCATAAAAAGCACTCTACATCTCTACAATGAGAGCTGAAAACTGAAGCTAATACAGACCTGGAAAAAAAACTGCACTTCCTCAAGTACCCTCTTGAGACTGGTTGCAAATACCAAAGAAGTCCCATTAATTAATTAATTAAATAATTATCAACACGCGTATTAAAATGTCCACATAGACACCAGAAGTAAGCCTGGTTAGTGGGGGTAAAACCTACAGCAATATCGACACAAGTAAAATTTCTTCTACTGAATATCTTTTTGCAACATCATCAGCAGTGTAGTAGTGCATACACTTGAGCTGTTTTAAGTATACAACAGATGTGACATGATATTGGTGCTGTAAAGGGCGAGAAAAATACCATGTGATATTTAGGCTATACTGTACAGGCCTATTTCAGGTTATTTTTATACCTTGGCTGTTCTGACTATATTTAGGCCAAGAATCATGCATAAATGTCCATAATTAGGGGCAAGCCTATCTTGACAGACAAGCCAGTAGTTGCTGTTTGCCAGGAGGCTTCAGGTTCTCCACCTCGTTGCCTGTAGCTAGAATGACCAAAAGCTAGGATTGAGAAAATGGTGGATAACCCAACTGAGACTATGGTCTCCACAAATGCTACTACATAATGCTAGCTGCTCCAAAGCCTACGTTAACAACTCTAGGTTATGTTACATTCCCGCAAGCAAAGTTTGCTGTTTGTTATAAGTAGAAACTGGTTTTGAATGAGAATCTCAGTCTGCTCTAAATGACAGAATTTAAAATAAAAAGGTTCTGTTTTATAATAAACTTATTTTTGATGAATGAGACTGTAAAGCTTGAGACAGCTTGTATTTTCAGTGATCCCAATCCACAGCATTAACCTTATAACTTCTATCCTTATATATAGTATTTCCAACCACAGCAGGTAATGGCCATGATGATATGGTTGGAAGTGTTGAAGTCTGTATGTGAGCCATGCTTTAAATGTGCCATTTTAATTTATCATTATTATTATTATTACAATTAATCAGCAACTTGGGCTTTTCTGTTTTTTCACCTCCTTCAAATTACCTGAATAGCGAGAGTGTGCATCCTGACACACAAAGCCTGGAAGTTAATTGTTTCCTGAGGAAGGTCTATACTGTGAAAGAATTTACCCAAAGGCCTTTTTTTTTGGAGTACAGTCACTCGTCAGGTTAGAAACAATTAGTGAAACAAAGGCCAAGAAAATACTTACCGAACTAGCTGTTGGCAGATTTGGCATCCTGGAAGGCATCTGGAAAGATTTCACAACAATCTAATTATCACATAATTAAATAATCTAACGCACCATTTAAAAGATACAAAGACAGTAAAAATGGTCTGATCTCTTCTAGTAGGAGTCAGTTTCTGAGTAGACAAAGCTATGTGAGGACATAAAAGAAGGTTATCTTTGAGCTGGGCAGGCCGCCCGGTTAGATTGGCCTTTAACCAAGAGCGAGTTGTGAAACCTGCCAAGGGGGCTCTCACTCTGATCACAGTCACATGCAGGCCTGTGGTCTGATGGGAAATGAGCCCATGTTCAACAACACCTCAGAATCATCCTCAGAGCAGTAGCACATACTTTAAATAGTGAAGAAAAGCCAGTGGCAAATAATCTATGCGAAAGAGAACTGCAGGGAAGGGTTATCCATTATCACTGTGAGTTTATGAGAAGAAAGAAAGGAATGCTGCTTCTTGAAAGAGTAACTAGAGACAGAAATGGTTTACACACAAAGAACGTTGTTAAACAATAAGAACATTTAACTGTGAGAGCAAAAATGTGAAAGGGTGTTTTTTAAGAACAAAGTGACCACTACACCAACTGCTTTACCTTTGAATGAGTTTTATCACGCACATTGCACATTGTGAATGAGTGACCCACATGCTGAGCCAATAAGAAGTCCCCCTAAAAATTTCAACACCACTTTGTAAGATTCCTGCTAGCCATATGAAAAATCCTGCTACACTTGAAAAAAAGACAAAACGTTTGTATCAGTTCCCAGAATACAGGGAATGATGAGTATTTATGTAAATAGCAAAGCGGCAAGGACCAAAGAGAAACTTCAATGTCACAACAAAGCGAGTTAATGTGTGGAAAAAGCTGCGGTGAGGGATACAAACATGTAAAACATTAAGGAAGTTTAAACAAATTTCAAAAACAATATATCTAACAGATACAAATGGCTAAATGGAAACTTTTGGCTCTGTATCATCTGTGGTGATGTCCATTAGTGTTTCCCAAACATAGATTATACTTGGTGTGCAAAACATGTGTATTTAAAGTCAAACATGTATATCTGCTGACCATTTCTCTGTTTCTTTAAATTGTATATATTCAACATCTGCAGGCAAGAAAGACATCCTCAAGTTTCCAGTAAATGTCCTCCAGTACATGCACTGATTTAGGTGGGATGCTTCATGTTAAAAAATACGTTTCAAATGTCATTTTAACATTTTTCTGTACCTTATTTCTGCTGGTACCTTTCTGCACACATGTTCTCTTGGATGATGGTTGTGATATGCTAACTCATCAAGAATAAGCCCGAACACTTGGGATAAGCGCTATTAGCTGGCGTCCGAACGTCTAAAGGCCAGCTCAGGCTACACAAATTCAGCCAGATTATGGCTCAACTGCAGTGTTGGAGCTCATCGTCAAACCCTGGGACCAATTCTTCCTTCTAGTGTGATGTAATTAACGATGCATCCAAGACACCCCACAACCACGATTCAACAAGACCATCAAGTCTAAATTTTTCTTGCGCCAGTTCATACTGTCCCACTCTTGACACATAGTTATCAATAATCTAATCCATAATTGTTTCTCGTTTGTTGTTTTCTTCTTTTACAAGCAAAATGAGCTGTCAGGGTCTCTTGTAATGTGACCAGGCCGGCCAATAAGATGGGTTAAGATTTTAGTTGTGTAGTGTGATATGGTGCAGTCGTGAAAGACCAAAAAAATCAATAGTTTGGGCCAGTCTTAACATGGCTGCCTACCACTAGGAGCCATTGTAGTTAATCTTTGTGACTTGCCTTGCTGCCACAATGCTCTGTACTTTTATATGATCAAAAGATAACTCGTGGCATCTTGTGGAACCAGCAAGGTTTAGCACTATTTTGATCAAGAAAATAGGGATGAAATTGTCCTGAAGCTTTGTCAGATTATACTTCATATAACCAAAGCAGTGACAATATTCCACACAGGAGTGTGGACGTTAACCTACAAATAGAGTCGAAGGCCAGCGATGTTAGCACTGCTAACTTTAAAGAGAACAGTCCTTCCTCTGCTCAGCTAAGCTCTTGTAGCTGCTTACTTTATGCCCACTTGAGCTACCATCATTGATATGTTTGCAATTTTGCAATTCTGTTTGCAATTATTTACTATGGACATCCCTACTTAAAACAGGCAGCTCCCCCACCTGACGACAGATTATTTCGTGAAACTTTTCAAAAGGTGTGATGTTGTTGGAGTGTCTTCATACAACGTGCTGCTGATGAATACAGTCAAAAGAGCAGAAACACACACACAAAAAAACATACATGAGTCAGGGAGGGATGGCCATCTAGATCGCCAGCATAATTTTGTGGACAGACCTTCAGTCCTTTTCAAAATAAAATATGTGCACATATGTGATGGGAAAGGCTAAAAACTTGTGCATGTACACCAGAAAGAATATGTAACAGTGCACAAAATTAGCATTCAGATAAAAATTAACTGATCTGATTTTTTTTTTAATACAGCCCATCAATGCCAATCAACTGCAATGTGGGAGTGAAAGACTCCTGTCAGTGTTCACTACTGTGTGCAATGCTGGCCTATAGAGCTCTAAAATATCAAAACAGAAATCGAGTCAGTATGAACTGCCAAGAATCTTGATGTGTGAGCGGACGACAGCTGAACAGACACGAGCAATGAAAGGGGCAATATCCAATCAGGAAGCAAGCTGCCTGAAGGAGGAAGTAAACGAAACGCAGCCATGGCAATGTGTAGTAAGCAGCAACGAAAAAGTAGGATGGATGTCAGAAATGGAGGAACAACTTGTAGATTTGTGGCAAAATAGAAAGTGTTTATAACGTGTACAATAAAATATACAACAGACAAACTGACAAGGGTTGGAGCTGGGCTGACACTGCAACTGAATGGAATTAGCATGTAGCTAACAGCTAACCACAGTAGCTTCTTCGCTGTAAAGTCACATTTGACTACGCAAGATTTGGCGTTGTGAGAGTCAAGACCAGGCTGAGACTCTGGTCTCAAAAAAAAGGTTAAGATTTTAAAAATCCTTGTGTGTGTGGCAGGCTTTAAAGATGCAGTGTGTAAAATTGGAAATATTAGCAACGTCTAAAAGTCAGATTCAAGATTGCAATGCTCACATCTGGTGGCAACAATGGAAACCAGAGGAAATTTTTTTTGAATAGTGTATTTATTATTTGATCCTTTCTGTGGTACTACAGAATCATGCAAGATGCAAAAATTCAAGATGACGGAGTTGGAGGAGGAGACCCTTCCTCAGTATGAATAAAAGGCTTATTCTAATTAATAAAAAAGAAATTAGATATTCAGGTTATTAAACACTGATTAAGATAGGCCTACTCATGAATATCGCTTCATTTTTGCCAAGTTAGTGCTGCTAAATGCTACTGGGCTAAATATTATGCACTGCAGCTTTAAATTTTTTTGTTCATCTGCCCCCTTTTCATACATGGGCTCATTTAACATGAAGACCTTACAGAAAGCATATCTATAACTACTTTTTTTGTACTATATACAGTGCTCAACAAATTTATTTGTTGAGCACCCTTCACCCTTCACCCTCCACCTGTCATATTTGTCTAAGAAGACCGTCCAGCATCATGAAGTGCTTTAATGCAGACTCTTTCATTTTCAGTGAGCTCTCCACGTTTTATCATTTTGAACAGGAATGAGGAACATTCAACCACTAAAACTCATTTTTCTATTCAGGAATGCAAGTAAATAACTATAATTTGACATATTAATCAAGAAATAATAATTTGCTTTACTATTTTTTCAGTTTTTTGTAAATCAGTAAATTTGAAAATTCATGGATAACATTAATAATTATATTTTAGCATTAAAAATACCATTTGGGTTAAAGAGCTTCTACATATTGGTGTATTAACCATTGCGGAAATATAAAAAATGATCCAGCTGATCCAATGATCCAAAATTTTGGTAATTACCAATGCTGTTAATTTAGGGCAGCTGTGGCAAAAAACCTTACTTTAGGTGGTGGTCTAATAAATTTGTTAAGCACTGTATGTACTTACTATTGTTA
Organism: Cheilinus undulatus; assembly: GCF_018320785.1. NCBI lineage: Eukaryota > Metazoa > Chordata > Actinopteri > Labriformes > Labridae > Cheilinus > Cheilinus undulatus. The sequence goes on from NC_054865.1 coordinate 19,119,030, forward strand.
AAATGTTGATATAAAAGAAAATAAAAGAAGGCATATTAGTAACTGAAAAATGTAGTTTAGATATTACTAAGTCGAACAACAGAAATGTTTTTGAGAGTTGCATCATGATTTGGATAAGAAATAAATACAGAAAAAATATGACACACGAGTTCATGATCCCTAGTCTTCCCTCACATTTAACGCTGTAATTATAGTCACAGACATAAACATCAAAATTATGTAGAAACAGACTCATTTTCTCTTTGGAGAGTAGTGGTTAGGGTTTGAGCCGTGTTTAAATGCACACTGTACAATTACACCGTTTCCATGGCTATCACCACAAAGCTCTCTGCAGTGAGTCGGAGCACATACCTGTGGGGGTCCTTTGACACTGGAAGTATGTACACACATTCCCTCTTGGTGAAAGTGCTTTCTATCCAGGGTTTCTGGGACTGTGAACAAAAAGAAACAATGTAAGCAGTTAATGACAGTCGAGGTTCCTGCTGCTTTGTTATGTTTGTGCTTAATTAACCCAAGTCGCTGAGTCAACTGCCCCTTGTAGAAATTAAAATAACAAGTTTCTAATGCACTCAGTACTAACATTTATCCACTCTGTTTAAAAAAGACAAATACAAAAGAGAAAAAACATGGAAATAAATTAAAATATCTGATATTTCAGTGAAAACCCTTTTCTCTGAAAATATTAGACATAAAAAAGCCCTAAAGGGCAAGAGGAGATTGTAACTCCTTAATCTTAGATTAAATCTGTAAAAATAAAAGGGATTAAAATGTTTAATATATAAAAAAGACTCTATAACTACAGTTCAGTAGGCACCTAAGCTAAAGGTGCCTGCCAGCGTTATGAGCTGGTATAAATAATCCGTATTCTCTAAAAGGAGGGATTTATCACAAAGGAATTTTCAATTTATTCCTCCTGTTTCCCCCAAGTACAGCAGAGAGAGACCCAGTAGAGATTAGCAACTTTAATCCTTCCCAGCACTAAGAGGGAAACCTGCAAACAGTCACCTGCTTCCCACTAAAGCGTTTCAACTATTCCTGAAACTCGAACAATAGTATTACAACAGCAGCACGCATGGAAAAGCTGCATCTAGTTGCAAATGATGCAATTCTATATCTTCACGGTGTTGAAGATAGCGCACAATGAAACTAAAGTGACTGTGCGTAAGGAGAAGCTTCTGGTATTCAATCATCTTTATCGATCCCTAAAGGACACAGTGCCAGTCACAGTGCCTCAAGTTTCAATGCAGAAAAAATAAACAAACAGGTCATCCCACAGAGCCGCTGCTTGAATACCTGGACGTCCTCCTCTTCATCTCTGTGTTTAAGGGCTTTGTACAGGAACATAGCAGGACTCCTTCATGCATCTCCTGGAAAAACCACAGCCACCACAGTCTCCCCTGAGCACTGGATCATCAGCTACAAACTTCCACCTGCCTCCGTACCTCCAAAAAAACAAAAGGTCTGACCACAGATTCCAGGTCTCAAAGTCTACAGTAACCATACAGATCCGGCCTGAGTTAAAAGCTGAGCGATCAGTGAGCAGTTGCAGCCTCCAAACTCCATCCACTGTTAATCTGTAAGAAGGCACTCAGGGGGCAGATGAATGTGTCTGAGACAAACTAGATATTATACGTAACGCTGGGGAGAAAAGGACGAGGGAGGCGGGGGTGTGAGAGAGGATTAGTGCATGGGCAGAGTCTTCAATGATATATACCTAGTTTTCTCCTGAAGACACACCACTAACTGTGATTCATGCAGCACACACAAAAACTCTCCCAACAACAGAGGGCATGCAATTACAATTCAAGAGGCTTCCTTTATTTCTAAACTCATTTCCATGGAAAAAGCCTTAAAAACTAGATCCAGATTAACAGACGGCCACAAACTATCATCAACCATGAAATTTACAACACGGCTTCACATGAAGATAGGTGTAAATGTTCATATCAAGGTCTAAATTCTGCATGTTGTGTGTCTATACCTGACATAAGCAATCCTGATTACACTGTGAAAATATTGACGGCACTACTTAGGAATAATTATGGGCTGGGACAAGACAAACATGACTCAAGTATCTGATTAGTTGCTTAAAAGTACCATTTAAACTTAAACTTGCATATGCAGGCCTAACTTACATTGTTTATCACTAGTATACTTCTACATACTAAGAAACTTTGAATTTTACATCATTATCTGCTTTGCAAAATACTTCCCTGCAAGTTTTATGAACTAAAGCTTACAGGTATAGCTTGTAAATGATGTGATACAAGAAAACAGATATTTTAATTTCAGTATGATACAAGCAAAGATAAGACATTGATAACTGTTTAGTACATTTTCAACTACCGAACATTAAAATAATGACTGTATCCCTGACTAAGACATGGTATCAAAAAGTATCAAAGATTTTGTTAGGCTTAACCCTATATAATGGAACCTGATTAGTATTACTGACCAATTTATCTTACAAATCTTAAATTAGCTGTACATATTCTAAAATATCTTACAGTGCCATGAAAAAGTGTTTTCCCCCTTTCTGTTTCCTGATTTTTTTGCATATGTATCACACTTAAATGTTTTGGATCATCAAACAAGTTTTAATATCTCACAAAGACAACCCAAGTTAATACAAAATGCAATTTCTAAATGATTATTTAATTTATTGAGGGAAAAAAAATCAAAACCTATCTGGCCCTATGTGAAAAAGTAATTGCCCCCCTTGTTAAATCATGAGTTAACCGTGATTAACCACAGTTTTTTAAAAGCTGAGATCAATTTCACTGGCCACACCCAGACCTGATTACCGCCAGATTTGTTGAATCAAGAAATCACTAAAATAGTAGCTGTCAGACAAAGTGAAGTGGGCTACAAGACTTCAAAAAGAAATGCATCATCCAAAGAAATTCAAGAACAAATGAGAAACAAAGTGATTGAAATCTATAAGACTGGAAAAGGTTAAAAAGCCATTACCAAGGTTTTGGGACTCCAGGGAACCACGGTCAGAGCCATTATCCATAAATGGAGAAAACTGGGAACAGTGGTGAACCTTCCTAGGAGTGGTCGGCCAACCAAAATTACTCCACGAGTACAACGACTGCACTGATGAGTTCACTGATTAGAGCCTGACTGATATGGGATTTTTGGGGCCAATGCCAATACCGATATTGGGGGCTAAACAAAAAAAAGCCGATATCCGATATATCGGCCGATATCCGATATATTGGCCGATAACCGATATTTTCACCAATATATAAAATAAGAACATTGATAGATACAGGATATATACTGTACATGAACACAAATGTGGACATGTGAAAAACCAGTTGAGTTTATCTTTGTTTCTTTCACAAAGGTGCAACTTAGACAGCATTAAAATGCTGTATAATAGTCTTATACCGTGGATGTGGACCATATTAGACAGGAAAATGATAAATGGAGAGCCATATTTACATCGTTGTGGCAAATATGCACATAGAATATGTTTACAGTGTGTTTCTTGATAACCCTGAGGAAGGCCACAAGCTTAAATGTGCCTGTTTTATGATTAAGTTGTTCTCTAAAGATCTACTATTAGTGAAACTTTCTGTCCCACACTGGTAGAATATGTCACAGGAAAGATAAACACCGTATGATTACTTAATTTTGCTTTGGAACCGGAGTTGACACGCGTGGCACATGTGAGCAGCAAAACACAATCCCAGTCTGAAATGAGCGTTAGTCCTCTACTCTGCTGCAGTCGAACTGCGTGAGGACGAGGCTACCTGTGAGTGCTTAGGGACGGGGAGAGGCCCACGGCAGCAGCGCTGCTCAGTGAGAAGGGCAACAACGATACGTGCTTTCAAGTCAAAGTCTCCAAAACTCTACAGTAACACCAGAAAAAGTCGCTAGATTTGTCGCTAGTTGCTTTTTTGAAAAAGAGTCGCCAGAGGGGTCTGAAAACTCACTAAATATAGCGACAAAGTCGCTAAGTTGGAAAGACTGAGTGAGGGAGAGCTGCTGCACTCTGCATCTGAGGGGAAGGGGACAGGCTCGGGGTGAGTTCAGCATTGAGACACAACACAGATGGACAGGAGCAGAGAGAATCCCCACGGAGCAACAAAAGTTAATATACTGGCTACATTTTGGCCGATGTTGATTAATCTGTGAAACGCTATAATCGGCCCGCCGATAAATCGGTCGGGCTCTAGCACTGATCGTGTTGCTTGGCAACATTGTGATCTAGATACAGTCATATGTAGGCTGTGTCACCTTAAGATTACACAGAGTACTAAACCTGAGGTCACTAATGAGCAGACAGCAGTCTGGATTCAAACACAGGTTCCATCCTATCTGTACTGTACTCTCCTGTTATTTTATTTTGACATGCTGTTTCATTTTGACCTGTGCAACTTTTTTTTTTTTTTTAACATTTATAGTAATGCTTTTGGACCAGCACAGCATCTTGTCTTATCTTTACAGTAGCTACATACGACACTACTAAGCCACTCAGATTAGGTTCAGATTGTATGCCTTGCTTCACTAAAGCCAGGCATGCACTGTGATTTCCACCTGACTCTGCAACAGTCATGGCAAAAAGTCAGCTCATACTGTGCAACTGAATTGCTTACAAAGCTCAAGCATTGTGCACGATTTATGTGCTAACACTATATGGTCTGATGGTCGTGCTCTACCTGAGTGTTCACACTGTACGAGTGAAGCTGTGACGGGCTGTGACAGAAATGTGTGGAATTTACTACTAAAAAGTCCCACATACTGAAGTTGAAGTGGCATGTAGTCACAGCCCCTCCCCCTCTCTCATGTCAACTCTCAATCACACACCAACAGTATCACCATCTGCATTATTTGAAGGTTTGTGGGTGGGCAGAAAGTCCTTCCTGCTGTTTTCATGGTGATTTAGGATGTTGTCTGACAGTTTAAAAAGGAAAAATGCCTCAAAATTGAGGATTCAGCTCGTGACTCTACTTTCACCATGAGAGTGTACAGCCGTATGACCAAAACATCAAACATGCCAGAAATCCAATAGACCAATCAGGAGCAGCTGGTCGGGCCATAGTCATCCGTGGTTGTCGGTCGTAACCTTCTGTACACTGAACTACAAACAGTGCATGATCCAACTAAAAGTCGGAGCAACTTCCAAGCGAGTTGTGTGACTCAAATTTGTGTCTGAATTGGATGAAAATCACACAGTGTACGCCTGGCTGTAGATGAGGCACGGCGAGTAGAGATAGTGGGTCTTAGAACAGCCTGCCACCGCAGGAGTCTCAGATACACAGCGGAGAAACTGAGAGAGATGGGAAAAGTGGAGATGCTGTGCTTTGATGTAAGAAAATATGACAATGAAAAAAGAGACTAATCAACTAATCCAGATTGAACTGTTTTATGCTCATTCTTCCCACAGGTGGATTAAAAAACAGCATGCCTCACATGTTTAATATGCTCACGATCATTAAATGCAGTAGTGTCAAACATTAACAAGTCAAAGCACATCTTTGAGCAACAATACTGACTCACACCTGATGTAAGGACAGAGAATAAATAAACTTAGAGCCTAATCTGATCAATAAAACAATCATTCTCAGACCAACAACGTTCCCTTAAAGGTGTTCTGGTTCTAAGTTGTCATATAAATGCCTTCATGACTCTGGGGCTGTCTGATGAAGGCCTGATTTCAGCTCGGATTTAAAACGCTAACAGGATGAATTATGATCATTTCTTTCACAAACTTGAGATAAGGGAGAGATTGAGAAAATTAGATGTTAAAGCAGTTCAATTGTCATTGTTTATAGATCTAAAAATTGGCTTTGAAAAATAATATCTTAAAGAACAAGAGAGAGGGAAATCAACATCAAAGAGCTTTTTCCAAGTAGCTTACTTTTTATTCTAAAAACGCCTTACAAGCCTCAACTTTCAACAAGAAATTAATTTATTGCAATATTTTAATTAGGGGTGGGACAAAAAATCGATACACTGAAATATCGCGATACTTCCTGGCGCGATATTGTATTGATATTTTAAAATGTAGTATCGATATTTAATTAATAAGCTAATTATTCACTTTGTTGGTGCGGTAGTTTGTGGTGTAATTTCACCCCCTGACCGCTAGTTGGCGGCAGGCATCGCCAGCTGGCAGCTGACACTTGCCTCTTCTCTCTTGAGACAACGAGATCACACGAGACTTCCGGTCTGCGTGAGCCGGTTGCTTGTACCTACCCAGCAGAGCGACTTCTGCCGCATTCATAGTGGATGTGTAGACTTATTTTGGCTTCCAAAACATTAACGACAGCACAAACTTAGACAGGAGTTAGACAGTCGTTTGCAAGATATGCCAAGCCAGAGTAAAATACTGAGACAACACAACGAATCTATAAGTTAGGCATCATCGCGTTAGCGCTACAGCTAACGGCTAACGTCAACAAACAAGCCTGTTGAAGCTACCGCTGGTCTCTACTCATGCAACCATAATCACAGTCGTATTATTTGTAAGGACCTGTCGCGTGTAGTGTCGTTAAGAATGACGGCTTCGGTAACACAAGAAAGAAATACTGGCCTGTCCCGTCATGCCCTCCGCAAAACACAGTCCATCAGTCTTAAAGCTGGACGTGACGATCAGCTCGTCTCCCATAATCTCCCTCCACAAACACATTATGTGATGACATAAAAAACTGATAAAATATGAAATATAAAGGATTGAAGTACATTCACTCTATAATAATTTATTCCCTTTTCTTAAAAAAAAAAAAAAAATCACGGTAGCATTTTAATTCAGTGCAACAAATGGGGAAAATCCTCATCTTCAGATTGAACAAAGATAAGTAAAATGCGAGATGATGCAGGACTATATATTTTTTTAAATAGCTTAATTCTACATTGTTAAATTCGATATTAACTTAAAATTACATAATAAGTTATACATATATATACTACACACATATGTATAGACTTTATGCACTTCATATTCAGTATTTAGCTCAGTCTGTGTCAAATTCTGTGAAATTGATACTAAATTGTTGTGAATAAACTGAGAAATCCTGCACTTGACCATTTTATAACTATTTTGTATTCTCTAGTTAGACATATTTTGTGATGTATCGTTATACACATGTGATGTGTATTTTTTCTGATATAGTCTGTAGGCATCATTATCATTCATCTTTTTCACTGGTGTTTAAAAAGCTAACTAAAGATTGCAAAAATCGGCAATATCGTAGAATCGCAATTTAAATCGAATTGGCACCTAAAAAAATCGTAAAAAATTGAATCGGGAGAAAAGTGAATCGTCCCAGCCCTAATTTTAATACAACTGTTTTATTATTATAATTTTCTTATTACCTCCAGATCATAATTGACAGTTGTTTTCAATGTTTAATATGAGGTTGACAGCATCATACCACAGGTTAGATGAAATTACATTTCCTTTGAAGAAACTGTGTTGAATTTGACCTTGTGGAATTTAATTGATGACACCTTTGCTTGACTGAAGTAATCAGTAAGCACATACACATGCATGTAAACATTAACCTGTGGGAGGGTTGAAGAGAGTGTTAACATCTAGAACATTAGACACATAATGTTTACTAGCTTACAATAGGATCCTGTATCAAATTAATTGTGTTTGATTTTGACAGTTTGAGTGTTTATTACTTTACAGGTCAACTAAACAACTATCATTTGTGTTCAACCGAATTTGAAATAACCAGTGGCCTAAGAAGATCCCGTGTTATAAGTATACTGGAAATTGACAGCAGAAATTTCAGTAAGATGTTTTAGACAACAGATAAAATCTTGCACAATGTTAATGTTTGCTATGAGCTTAATCAAACAAAGCAAACTGCTGCCTAGGTAACATTTATAAATCATGTTTGATGTGATATTGTACAGCTGGTCTCTGACTCCCCTTTGCTCCTTGGTATATTGAATTAATGACGTGATCAGTGTCTGAAATTAAATTCTCTCTATTATGACTCAGCAGAACCTGCAGAAGTGATGTTACACCAGAAAAAGAAAACAAACAAAAGCAACTAAGAAGAAAATTAAACACTGGTTTCTTATCCTGACCCAACTTGATCAAACAAAGCATTAATAAAACAGATAAAGGAGGACTCTGCCCTGCTAACCTGTTACCATGGTACCTGGGAATGTCAGGCAACAAAAGGACTTGAGCACTTTAGAGACCCTGCCAAACGCACACACTTCCTCACCCCCTCCCTCTTCCTCTCCTGCTTCTTTCTCTAAACTCCAGGTTTTATGATTACCCTGTTCCTGTAGGAAATCTAAACCAACACCTTTCCATCTCTCCTGAGGTCAGTCATTGTGGATGCTATGAACTTCATTAATGGGCAAGTGTGTGTGTGTGTGTTTATGCTCATCGGCACCAACATGAATAGAAAGAGACAAGCTAGAGTCTCAGACTACCGTCACTGCCTCTACACACAAAATCCAGACACTCTGAGTACAGAGACCTTGCCAGCTGAGCTCTTCCTTCCCCCTCCTTCTTGTTCCAACAGTGAACTAAGGCTGGCTGGTCAACCCGCCATTCCTCTGGCCCTGTCTGATGAAATACAGGGTTGAGATAACATGTGGCTTGGCAATTCTATTATCCATTAGACAGAGTAGAGGATATGGGGTCAACGCTGCAGTCAACGAAGAGAGTGGTTCTCAGAGAACCAGCAAGAGACCAATGAAATTTCTCCCTGATTAACTTTGAAAACTGAGTATAGGCAGTTACCAAAAATCAAATCTCAATATTTTTAAACCGATAGGTAAAACACAACATATTTTTCTTGTAAAGAAATGAAAAAAATAAAGTCAGCTCTAATTTAAATCCACAGGGGCCAAATGTAAGGCAGGAAAAATGTCAATATGTACATGAGAAATGACAAAAATAAAGCCCCTGTCTTTGTAGGGGGAAATAATTCTTAATATGATATGATAATTCTTAAAATGTGTAAAGGCAGGATGTGGCTTGCAAGGGGTTTCACAGTGGCAAGAGAAGATAAGACTTCAGGTTTGGGTTTAATGAAAAAACTGGGCTTGGATTTACCAAAAAAATGATATGAATACAGCAGCAAGATGTCTATTCATACTGAGTGTTGTTATAGATTCGATACCGAGAATAAGCATTGAACCCCTGGTACACTGCTATAGCTATAAGCATAAACACAAAAGTAGGGCATCCTCCACGGTACAGTGAGCTAAAGCTCTGTCATGGCTTTTTTTCCATGCTATAACCTTAATTCCTCCCCACTGTTTCTCTTTGCATTAGCTCACATCACAGGGGAGCTGCAGTAGTCCTGCACAGACCAGAGAGTTATTACAAGTCTGATTATAGACCAGCGTTTCTCAAACTTCTTTCTATCAGTGTGCCCTTAAGTATTTGAAAAAAATCATAAGTCGCCCCAGTCAAAATGTACAGACAAAAAAACAACATTTGATAACCCTATGACTGCTTGGGGATTCATGTAGTAAAAGAATTAACAAGATAAATCTCTAATAACTCTCTTTAAGCAATTAAAATGTCAATATTTTTACTGAATGGCTGTGTAGACCTTAAAACCACACTTGCCAAACTTAATTTAAAAGTCCCTGCATGATTCTTGCACAGTGCTTACTGACATTCATTTACTGACCCAGCACATGGCTTCAGGAAGAAGGCATATGAAACGAGTCTGATTATTTACACTGGGACAGCTAATGCCCCGACACCCTGGTTGGGAAATTCTGATTGTAGACGTAGGGGTTGTTCATTTCTGAGCCGTTATCAATTACATCTAAACAGAATTGGAGTAATTTATGAGGAGATCACAGGAAAAGTGATCATCAAGATTTTTTTCTGAAAAGTAAAAAAGGTGAATAATCTCTGGTTCTGTGGATGTTTTATAGTTTCTAGGTTTTATGACAATAATTTTACTCTGTTTCGTTTTCACTGATGTTTGATTGGACAGTGGATGTGATGGTCTTGTTAATGCCAGGAGTGTCTCATGGCAAATTTATCTCACCAAACTAACCTGACTTAATTCACCACCCGGCAGAGTTTCTAACAGATGTAACCATTTTTGTTTCAAAGCCACCTTTGTTGTATTTTTTCTTTGGATGTGCATGGATGAATATTTGTGGGGCAAAAAAAGGACACACATTTTTAACAGAAAATGAATGAGTTCCAACTTGGTACCAACAAGGAGGCTCAGAAAAAAAGTAACCTTAAGGACTCACAAAAATCTAACTTGCATCTCAGCAGCACACAATTCTGGCAAGTGCTACCATTGAATTATCTGCCAAATCATTTGACTTTTGCACAGGATTTCATTTTTTGATGGTGTCAAAGCAAGTCAGATCTGGCTTTTTATTAGCTCCACTACAACCATCTTTATCAATCTGTCACCCTTGCCACATCTTACAGTAGTTTATTTCGGCCTATAAAACAGATACATTTACAGAATGGTTCATTAGGGTCTTCTGATAAAACTCCTGGAAAGCTGCACGTAGCAGTGGAGTCAGTTCATGCAGTCATGAGACCAAAGTATGATGGCTCTCTAGTTCTCACACTTGTAACCCCGGGGCAGAGCTCTGAGAGGCTGCACAGCATGGGCTGATAACATGCTGACATGCCACCCCGAGTCCTGCCTCCAAGCAGTACTATAACCTAGCAATGTAAAGCATGTGATGATGGCTCTTCTTCTCAACATCTGGTGCTCGCGGTAATGTGAGCCTATGAAAACTGAGGTTATACCTGTTTAAGAGCAAGAGATAGAAGGAGAGGGGGTGCCAAGTTACTGCTTCAAAACTGCTCTGTTAAAATAACAAAGAGCATGTCTTCTTAAAGAATTACAAACGCATACCTCACATTTCATATGTCAGACAATAACTGCATCACACAATATCAAACATACTGCCACACACAAGTCAGATGCATCCGTAATCAGGAGCTACAGCTCTGCAGAGTGAGTTTGGAGGGGGGGGATCAGGTGGAGAGGAACTACAGGGGAGCCCTCCATTCATAAAATCAACAAACTGAGAGTGTGACCAATCTTATTGTGAAACCGTTCAGGGTCAATGGAAAAACTTTATCGGTCATCGTCAAAAGGGCAAGTGTGCGGTGCAAATGGATTAGAAGCGTGAGATAAGAGAGGTCTGTGAGGCATGCCACTGTTACTCAGCAGGCTGAAACACACTAACCATTACACAAACACACACACGTTAGCTCAAACACTGACTCTACTTGGCAACATTCAGTGATGCAAGCCCCTTTTCTACCAACCCACAAAGCACTATAGCCTGAGCCAGTGACCGGTTCACCCATCCACTGTTACATAAAAGTTTGTTGGTGCCAAAATAAACCTCACAACACAGATCAAATAATTTGGCTTTAAATCAGTTTGCTATTATGAAATCAGAGTAGCTGCACAGGAGTTTCTCTCATCATCCAGGGGTAAGCCGGGGCATGTGATCAGCACAGGCGTGCACTGTGGGAAGTAAAGCAGGAGACAGGCAACAGTTGTCCTGGTGTCTAGCAAAATCAAAGAATGCACAGCAGGGAGCATATCAATACTGTACATTTATATTAGGGTAATGATATTTTCCTCATCTTGCATGCCACAACATGGTGAATGACATATACCCGAGTGTTCAGTTTGAGTGAAATGGACAATGAATGTCACTACCTTCTTGGTTATCATATCCAGATTAAAAACTATTTGTTCTTATCTCTCTTCATAGCAGCAATAATGCCAACATTCAGATATACAATTGGGCTTAATCCCCATGCACCCTTTGCCCCTACCATTTAGCCCACTCCCTACGATTTGCATGTTCACACCCAGGGCTAATGTGTCTTGATGCCTGCTGGAATGGAGAGGTAGGGATAAGTGTGATCTCAAACTGCGACTTTCCAGAGTCACATTTCAAGCCAAGTGGTATGAGAAACATCCCAAAATGCCTTGCAAACCATCAGCAAGATATAAAACTATGACAATATAATAATAGTAATATTTTCATTTAGTTTCAATGCATGATGGTCCTTTTGATTTGAAACAAATAAACATAAACTTTGTGTGTATTGTAGGGGTGGGTAAAAATATCGATTAATCGATGCATCGCAATATTTCCTCCCCCAATTCAATATCGATTCAGCAAATCCTCTGAATCGATTCACCTCCTGGCCAGTGGGGGTCGTTGTGCGTTTGATTCACATTGTATGGACGGAGGCCGCACTCGACCAAACAACAACCAACCATAACCATGTTATGTGAGGTTTATCACAATTTCCAAGAAGACAGAAATATTATTTAAGTTTACATGCACTTTATTTTTTCAGTGTTTATACAGAACTGTCATGTTTTTTTTACTTTTGTACTCCATATGCACAAATAAGTTACTATTGTGCAGATTTTTATTTTCAGATGTTTTATTGCTCAAAAATGTGAGGTGACTTACCAAATATGTTCACATGGGCATGAAAATGATTATTAAAAAATTGTCAACAGGCTAATTGTGCATTTTTACTTCTTACTGAATCGACACTGAAGCATTTAAATCAATATCGAATCGAATCGCAACCTAAAGAATCTAAATCATATGAATCGTGAGGTTCTTAACAATACCCAGCCCTAGTGTATTGTTAGGGTAAATACGCGATTTGGAGATAGTGTTTTTTTTTTTTAATTACCGCTGAACTCCAATAGTACTCATGTTATCATGACACTGTTAGACAGAAAAGAGTGTCTGTTCATTTACATTAGCTCTATAAACGTCAGAACCCAGTGTGATAGTACAATATGGACCAAACTCTAACAGTGTTTAATTAATTTACAATAATGTTTCAAACAGTTTCCTATTACTCTGAGTATCAGTAAATATATAAGGGGTGTCCAAACTATGGCCTGTGGGCCAACTGTGGCACTTGGTCCTTTTGAATTAGCTTCCAAGAAATCCATTAAAAAAGGCCCACATAAGAACATAAAACTTCACTATATTTCTTAGTTTGACTAGGAATGCACAATATTGGGGTTTATTTATGTAGTTTAGACCTAACACTTCAGTCTTTGAAACACAGTTTAAAGAAGAACAAAGAAACATACTTTAGTTTCTAGAACACACTAAAGTTTAAGTTAAAAGGATGAACACAGTCTGTTGTTCCTGCCAAAAGTAAAAAACAATTGATGAATACAAACAAAAGGATCCCAGCAGCAAATAGCAGCACAAACTGAGCTCATTTGCTCCTGTCTGATCTCAGAGTCTGATTTCTAAATCATACTACTCTAATCATCTTCAAGCATCACACTTCTGTAAAGTTAGTCAGCTTCCTGCAGTTTGCTCTTGTTTTGTGTCTGAATGTGGAGATGAACCATCAGCATCCTTCTCTGTGATTGGCTGTTTGCTTTGGTAGACATTAATGAGAGCTGTAATTTAGGCTGTTTTGGGGTTTTTTTCCAAGTACATTCATTGACTAAGCATATATTTTGGTTACATGTTGGTTTTGGAGATGTAACAAACATATTATATATTGTGCTACAGGTTTTTGTTCTGTGCTACAAGACTGTCAACCTCTGTAGCACCAGTGCTATGGGCAAAAAAAGTTAACGTACAGCCCTGAATAACAAAAGAGACTGTGGACATAAAAACAATGCCAGCAAGAATGCAAGCTGTTATCAAGGCCAAAGGAGGCCATACAAAATATTACATTTTTTGGTTATTATGTGTGAAAAATGACTAGTTGTTTCAGTTTATTTGCCAAATAAACAACAATAACATTTTTAGTTTTAAACAAGTTTTTGAAGATTTCTAAAATATTTATGTTTTCTCGTTTTTATGACAGGTGGACTAATAAATTTATTTATTAGTTTGATGTACAAAAACACTTAAACTAATACAGTGAATCACAAATAATCATAAAGTCATCAGTTGGCGCAGTTGAACATAGAAGGCCTGGATTTAAGATTTTTCATTGTGGATTCAAAAATTCTCATGCTAACTAAATTTGCACTATAAATTTGCAGAAAACCTTAACGCTCTCTTTCCCAATTCAGTTCAGACTTACAGAACAACATATTGCCTAACGTCCAATCAATGAAGATCACAGATCTCATCCTTCAAGATTAGAAGGGAGGGAAAGTAGTCAGGATTTCTCCCAGAATAAAATAAACCAGAGTCCAAGCTGGCATGTACTTGAAGCAGTCCAATTAACTCAAGAATGCAAAGCTTGATAATAAATCCACACACTATCCAGCATATGAAGATGCTATGTAGAGACATTCATACACAAAACATCATAATCACAAGGAAAGAGGTAAATTTTACAAGCTTCATATTGACACAAAAGGATAAACTAGTTTCTGTAGTAAAAACCTGCACTGTGTTCATTTCAACACCCACTGTGGACAAAGCAGGCTGTTTAATTTTTTTTCTTATGTTTCTCTGTATTTTTAAAAGCACTGTTTTATTACTCCTCATGACTTCTACACTGCAACAGGGGTGGCGGGTAGGTATTAGGGGATTTTGGTTTTTCAGGGCAAATGCAGATTATTAGTATTTTGAGAGACCAAAAACAACATCTGGAACCGATTTGCATTTATTTTAATTTACAAAATATACTTACTGTAGCAAAAGTAAAGCTGCATAATCAAAAAATGAAGGAAAATAAACAACGTAGCCCTACCTCTACCAGCATAAGAAATAGCACAGAGTGACAAAATAGCATTTAGATTGTTTCGTGTGAAGCACATTTGATGAGACTTTGGAGAGTGAAAAACACACCAGAGGGGAAGACGCACCGTGCAGTAAAGCCAAAGTAGCGCAATCTTTGATTAATTAATTTTACTGATTATCAGTAAGATAAATTGCCGATATCGATAATCATATGTGTAGGTAAAAATGAATTTACTTCTTTTCTGCATATCTGACATTGCCAAAAAAAAATCCAATATCCCGCATTTAAAAGAACAACATAGAAACTGTCTTCCTTATTTCTGTAGCTCATATGTGATTTGAGTCCATCAGCAGCCAAAGACTTCACATGAGCTTTAAGCATAAACTTAATTCTTCATCTATTAGCATCACTAACACCAAACATTGCAATTTGTTAATCAATTTGCATCAGTTTTATTACTAAAAATGCATGACACTATCTCATACATGATTATTATTTTGTACAATTTAATGAAAGCTCTCATGTTACAGGTTTATTTTACATTACCAAGGTTTTCTAATCTCATATACTTTTCTGATATTCATTTTCAAACATTACAAGCACTTTTAATACAATACAATACTATACAAGAACTTTATTTATCCCCGAAGGGAAATTCAATCGTCTGGGAGTCTCATCTGTTTACTTTAGAAAACTTTTACTTTTATTTTAAGGACTAATAATATCAAAATGTACCAAAGCTTAAAAAAAAAACTACAGGTGAGTATGAAAGGAAGAAAACTGCAAGAAAAGTCCTGAACACTTTCTGAAATGTGCAAATATGGTGGCAATGTTTGAGTACAGTCTTGTTGTCAATGTATTTGTGCAATTTGAAGAATGTGCAAGAGTCTGCCTGCAATTTCTGGACATTAAAAACAATGCATTACCCCAATTGGGTGCCTAAGACTTCTATTTTCTGTTGCCCTGGCACTGAAACAGGTATCAATATTGTTTGATGTTGTATCACAGTTTACAATCTGTGTATCGTGACATCTCTATCACAGTCTAATCGGTATTTAGCCTTTGTGAGCCAGCTCTTACCCACTGTGTACTAACAAGGCAGTGTGGTCAAACATGACTCACATCTTCTGGCTACAAGTCCTCTCCTCTTTCCATTCATTCTGAGCTCCTCAGCCTGCTAGACCAGAGAAGGACCAGACAGGAAATTCAGGGGGAAACTCACAGACCTTACTCGTCACGGAGAGGAAGAGGAGAAATTACAACCTAAAAACACTAATGTTGTCTCACACTGTCTGCAGAAGGCCTTTCACATTTACCCCCAGTAATAAGCAAACAGCCGGACTGAGTGTGCGTACAGAGGTCAAACAAAAGGGCTGAGATGATAAAGGCACTATTTAAACATCGTTTAAGTTTACTGAATAAAGAGCATTCAATTTGAGCAGACTTGGCAGCCACTCAAGGTGGCATTGACGTGTTACTGGCAACAACAGTGAGCCTTGTCCAACATCTGAGACAGCTGGCAGAAATGTGTCTTAAACAAGCTCCAGCTGCTCCTCTGAGCTTCACTTTTATCTATGTTGAGTCTATGAGACTGTGTGGTGAAGAGGAGCTCTGTCTCGGTGTCCTGTGCCAAAGAAACCGCTGCTAACATCAGCCAGCTACCGCAGCTGCTGCCTTAGCTAGTTAGCTTAGGTTGAGTACCTAGCGAGCTAGCTATTTAGCCTGCTAACGTGACGCCCGTGTGTGATTTGAGGGTTTTGTTGCAAGACAGTGAGTCACCGTGTACATTTGGCTTATTACGTCCGAGTGTTTTAGCTGTACAGCCACGCAGTTAACAAACACAGCAAAATGTCACCAGGGTCCGTGCAGGGTACTTGACAGACAGGAGCCAGCATGCCACTCTAAACCCCCCGATCAGTCACGACGGTGCTGAGCGCTAATTTCCAGGACTGTAACATCAAAAGGAAAACAGCTATCTACAAAAAGAGGACCACTCACCATTCTCTTCACCGTTGAGACTCAGGAAGAGCTGTGTCGTGGCTTTTATCCATCTATCGGCGGTGCTCTCGGTTAGCCTTGGAAGGAAAGCCCGGTGGACGTTGGAGAGATCCGCTTCGGCTGCAGCTCCAACGGAAGGTTGCTTTTTCATAATTGTGCGACTACAGACTGACGCTACATGACGAGCCGGCTGAGTCAGCCTGCACACTGTCACATGGCCGAGGCGGAGCCAGCGGCCACATGTGCGCTTTGTTTTAGCTCCTGGTGAAAGACGGACGCCTTTGTGCAACTTCCCTCTGGAGCTGATTTTGATTATAAAACCCTTATTCTCTGTAATACAGAAAAAAAAGACCGCACGGGTCATTTTCAGGGACTACTTTCTGGCCTGTTAGATGAGCAAGTGCTGTAATGACTTTCCTATTTTATCTGACATAAGGCGACGTTTCAGATTGTACGGAAGCTCTAATCGGACATATATTGTTACTATTTTTTGCACAATTGTATGTGATAACAAGTAAACACCTCTTATTCTCTCAAGATCTCGAATTTTCCCTTGGGATAAATAAAGTATCTATCTGTCTGTCTGCCTATCTAGCTATCTAGCTATCTATCTGTCGAGGGAACAACTTAATTTCTTTAAATTTTAGAAAAACAAATAAACTCTTTTCTGGTGCACAATATTATTTGCATGAAATCGAAGTGATATCGACAGATATTAATTTGAAAATGTAAGTATTGTATCGGCAGATAGAAACATTACTGCTGACATTTACAACCGATAAATTTACTATAAAAATCTGTCTATAGCCTATCAGCTGTCAGTACTGGCCTTACAAACAAATAAGTGAATTGAGTTTCACGCCAAGGTTAAAGTTAACTAAACCAGCCAGCCAGACATTTACCAGAACAACATTTTAACAAACTTCTACATAGAAATTAAAACCTTACCAAATGAAATTATAATTAATCTAAAATTGAAATGTGTTGTAACTAAAGCTAAATAGAAAAAATAAAAACAGAAAACTTGAAAGCCTTTGCAGAAAAACTATATAACTCCAACTAACATCTGAAAATCATTTCAGTTAACTGAAACTAAAATAACAGCAAGGCTTTACAAAAAAATGACTCAAACTGTAAACCGAAAATGAAATTAAATCAGAGCAAATGAAATGTGTTTTATGGAAGCCCAAAGAGGATACCCGTACTTTGTATTTTACTCCGTTGAACAACTCATTTAACTAATTTTCTCTGGATGCCGTTAGATGTTTTCCCCCTGAGATAACTAGCTAATGTTATTGAGACAATGACAAAATTCAAACTTACTTTTTTTCACTGGACAGCTAGTCATGTAATCACAAGTTACTAAAATACATATCAGATCTTGTGTTGTATATACAACCAAAATATACTTGTTATTGAAAAAGAAGAAAAAAATTACAATAAAAATAAGGATGTCCTCTGTGGGCTAAACACTTTTTTACACCTGAAAGTTTATATGAACAATAAATTGAATTGAAAGTTTCTTAACAACCACTTTATGTATGGCATCCCTAAGCAGACAAGCATCTTTTCATTTTAATTTGCCCACTTTTTTTCTGTGATAACAGCTACCTTTGACACAACAGAGAACAATGGTTATTCTAGAGATGTTTACTTATGACTAATTTCCCTGATGCTTAACCTGAATTTTAAATTGTAAATGGATCACTCGTCTAAAGGTAAGACATTCAGAGAACAGTCAAAATTATTGAAAACAGCTAAACTAAACCATATTGGATGTGACGTATTTAACAGCCATGTGAAAGATTTCATCACAGTCAAAATATGTTGCACTTTGTGACATGCAGTACTCTGCAGGTAAAGGATGTCAAATTAGTTTGCAAAGTGTGATCAGGTAAGGTGTGGTAACCTTATCTTAGTCAACATCTTCATGTCTATGAGAAAAGTGGCTATGTATTTCTTGTTTGATATGCCAGATTAACCTGACACAGCCTAGACACAATTTTGTTTTTAATTAGATGCCATCCATCCACTGTGCTGGTTGTAATTTAGGAGGTGAGCAGGAAGGGCAGGCCCCTTAACTGGAGCTGCAGTCCAGGCTAGTGGTGGGTTATTTTATAGCTTAGATACAACTTTTTTTACTCTTTTTTTTACTGTGGAATAGTCATGAAAATATTAATATGTTAACTCTAAAAGACAGGCTGGTATCAATGATAAACAAATCATTTACAGTCAAATTTAAATAAGAATATTTGTAATATTGATGTTTTAAGTCAATGTAAAAGAGAGCCCGGTACATGGTCTTGTTCACCACATGCTTACAGCGCCATCTGCTGCTCAAAGCAGAGACCTACTTCCCATGTACTTCTAGTCAGCAATCAGTGTCACTTCTTTGTACTGTCAGAGTTTTCTCAGTGCAAAAGGACATTTCTAATTTTGTGTAATGTTTGAGACAGGGGTAAAAACTCTAATATCCATGGTTGAAGTCAGCATCTACAAAGCACACCAAATAACCACAGCAAAATCTCAAGACCCATCATATTCATATCCATGCAAAATAACACACGTAACAGTATTTAGTCGTTGTGTAGACTGTAGTAACAATGTAACAAATAAATGCAGCACACCTAGACTTGCCTCCAGGCATATCTGTGTGCCATGCAGTTCGATTTCTCAGACTGAATAGCTCAGTGGATTACATCGCTGACTTTGGTACAAGAGATGACCTTGGAGTACCAGTCAGAGCTTGATCATCAGTATCCAGTTTGGGCCCATGGGCTGAGGTTCTTATCTCCTGGAACACCAGTCTGCCTGTCAGATCTACGCCTCTCTGGATGAAAGCGTCTGCTTAATGACTTTGTAACGCTATAATAGACTAATCTATTTGTTGAAGCATGAAGTAGAAAACAGTTACAAGGTATACTGAATGCATGTGGGTACAATGTGATCATAGCTGTCTTAAAAACTAGTTTGAGCAACATGTGATGTATGTGTAAGTCTACTAAATTACTCTGTTCAGAACACAATTCCTCCTCACTTTCACTGATGTTTTTACCAGGTTATCCAAAACAACCTGGTAAAAACATCAGTGAAAGTGATTGGGAGGAAAAACAGCCGTCTTTGAACTTCATCTATGAAAAAACTGTAGTACACCAGGCTCGGAAGATCCTAGACGACCCTTCTCACATTTTATTTCAAGAATCTGAACTACTCCCCTCAGGGAGGCGCTATAGAGCCTGTAAATATAAAAGCAATCAATTCAAACTTTCTTTCATTCCTACCTCAATCACACTGCTCAACAAAAATAGACCGCAGTCCCAAATGTCCCTAGTCTTGTGCATTCATAAGTGCTATACCTTCCTTCCATCCTTGGGATTTTTTTATGTAATGAAATGACACAATTTTGTTCTGTCATTAAACAAAATTAGGTTTAAACAAAATATCACAGGGTCATTATTAAACCTTTCTTTAAATGCTCAAACTGATGAAATTTCTTTTGCTTCAATCAGCTGAGGCAAGACATAGTAATAAACATTATCACAACAATCTAGAAAGAATCAAAACTAAAAAAAAACTTGTTCAAGTTTTTCCTCAAGCTTCCTTGTTATCATTTGTTGTTCTCTATTTGTAGATTTATAAACAGCTTACAAATCAAAGTTAACTGAGATAGAGACATCTACACCCATGAAAATATTAGATACAAAAGGCAATAATTTGAATGAGGAAACTGACATTTATTTTTTGAAAGGGAGTGTGTGGGCCTCTTTATTTATTTATTTATTTATTTATTGTTGTTGTTTGGATAAAAATGAATTAAGTGTTTAAAATTAAGATAAGAAGTTAAAATCCCAGATTATGATTAAAAAAGAAAAAAATGAAGAAAAATAAATCTAGGAATGATATAAAGGCATTATAATAAACAATTGATTCAGAGGTCATAATTGTGTGGTGGGAAAAAAGTTAAATTTGAATCAAAAAGTTGCAATTATACATGATTTAAAGTAATCATAAAGGAAAAAAGCAATGCAAGAGAAATGGCAACATTTTGCAATAAAGGGTCAGGATTATGACATCAAAAGTTACAAGAATTGAATAAAAAGAAGAATTATCATGAGAGTCTAAAATACAGGTATGTGATTAAAAACAACAAAAGGAGAAAATATGATATGATTTGATTAAGTTCAAACATTTCAGGGGAGGGAAATTGCATGATGCTCCTAATCATTATCTTAAAATCAGTTTTAAAATCTGTAATTTGTGATGAACAATGGATATTCTGAAAATATTTTATTTAGTTATTCACTACAGATATAATCATATAAATAATTATATGATATCTGAGTATATAATCTCTGAGTAAGGCAAAACTGTAAGACAATAAAGGTCTAAATTATGAGATTTAAAGTCACGGTCACACTGACAGAAATGATGTAAAAGACAAACTAATGTTTTCAAACTTTGAGTGCTACTTAAAAAAAAAAAAAACATTTATCCTTACTTTCAGGCTAGAAATGAGGTTCCATGTAGTACAGTGATGTCAAAGAACCCACTTTGAAAAATTCCCACTAAATAACTGATTATTGATGAAATAACACCTCACAGCCTTAAACTTTAATGTGAGAGTGGATTGATCACTCTAATGTGTCTGAGCACAGCCCTGATAATTTGATTCTGTGCCACCGTGTTTTCCATACACACCCGATACTGAACCCTCCTGTGGCCATGATTAACAGAACTCTGAGGTCTGAGGGCTTCTTTTTATTTCTGACCTCCACATTCACAGTCGGCTCCGTCACATCGCTGCTCAGTCTCAGATCAGGTGTGACTTTTCTGTCACTACATGCCTGCCGCCAGCACAGAAATTGAAGGAGAAAATTGTGGGAGGTGATCAATAGTTTGGTGTGAACTTTAGTGAAGTTCTTTCATTTCTGTCAGGGTGATTGAAATCTCACAACCACTGATATGAAAAATAATCTGTTGTCAATGAAGATTTAATGAAAATACACTGAGTTATAAATCAATAAGTACCTCAAACCTCTGCCTAATGATTCCATTTTTGCCGACCCTTTTTCTATTTTTACCCCACATGAAAGGTAACAATTTATCAAACACATCAGGAAGCGGGCGTTTGTCGTAGCTAGCGTGATCGCTTTTAGCTACTTCAACTTCAGTAACTTGGACAAAGAGCAAGACGAGGCCTTCCCTCATTCACCAATCACAGCGCTGGATCAAAATATTCTAAAGCATCTCTTTTCAGTAACATCCATCCATTATCTATACCTCTTATCCCATCTGGTGTTGCAGAGGGTTGGAGCTGATCCCAGCCATCATGCTCACATCTATGGGCAATTTAGAGTCACCAATCATCCTCATGAGTATGTCTTAGGACAGTGGGAGGATACTGGAGTACCAAAGGAGAGCCCATGCATACACTGGGAAAACATCAAAGTCCACACAGAGAGGACTTGTTGAACCTGGATTCAAACCAGGAACCTTCTTGCAGTGAGGTGGCAGCATTAACCATGAACCACTGTGCAGCCCTGCATGCCATTTAACCACACAGAAATCCACCAGTTCATTATTTCAATATGTCTGTAGAGATCTACCTAACTTTAATTCACTTAACTTTTTTTAACGTCTTCAGTTATTTCTATGTGATGTGTTTTAATGCTCTTAACATTGCCAGTGCTCTTTTTAAACTCTGTAAAGCACTCTTACTGTAATTGTTTTGTTTACTGTAGGGCCTGGGATTCTTCCCTGCAACTTTTGTGAATGATAATTATTGAATGATTACTAATGGACCCTTATGATATTCAAAATACACCTCTTAATCACTGAAAGTGATTTTAGACCCATGCCTTCTATTTGCTGTGTACCTATAGTGACTATATCTTGAGGCTCCTTGAGGCAACTGCATGCCTTTCCCTAATGGTCAAAGGCTCGTGCATAACATAAAGGATAGTCCTTATACTGGGCCCATCTTAAAGGCAGACAGAAACAACCCAGTCCATCTTAAACTTATGGCGGTTTTACCGTTAGGCGAGGGTATTGCCTAGGGCCTCATGTGTTAAGAGGCCTCAACATTACACAGTAGGTGTGCATCAAATACGAGACATGAGTCTGAAATTATTTTCACTGATTAAAATGTGAATTTTGATCAGTTGACAATCAATTTACCGGTCGATCTTCATTTCAACCCTCATCTATGGTCATGAACTCTGGGTAATGACCAAAAGAATGAGATCACAAGTTCAAGTGGTTGAAAAGAGATTCCTCAGAAGGGTGGCTGGGAGCTCGAAGTCCAGCCACTGCTCTTTTGAAGTGCCAGTTGAGTTTGTACAGACGCCTGCCTCCTGGTTCCCTTCCTGTTGAGGTCTTCCAGGCGCACTCAACTAGTAGGGGACCCCGGGGTAGACCCAGGACTTGCTGGCAGGATTAAACATCTCATTTTGGCCTGGGAAAGCCAGGAAAATGCTGCTGAGGAGAGGGATGTATGGGTTCACTTGCTTAGCTTGCTGCAACTGCGACCCAGCTTCAGGTTAGCAGAAGAAGACAGATGGAGGATGTTTATAAAGGATGTAAATAAGATGCTGAGAGTGAAAAAGCAGCATTTGAACAGAGTTTTACTCACCGAAATAGTCCATGAGAAGATCCCTGGCCCTAACAGGGGGGTCCAAGCCCCTCTAAAGGCCTGAAATGTCTTCATATCAAGCAAAATCATAGAGGTGGATACCAATATGCTATCAACAATAAATGGGTGGATTACTGTGTGATAAACTGGCATTCAATAAGTAAAAGAAGAACTTATTTTGTTCCAAAAGTGAGTGTAAAATATGTAGTTTTTTTATTTTTATGGTTTACACCTGGCCTGGAGACTTTTTAAAAATGTGTAAATATTAGAATATGAGTAATGATGCTCTTTCTGATTATGTCAGATTTGGATATGGCCGATAGTTCTCCTGCTTTATTACCTGAAAAGAGTTGTTTCCAAGTATTTTTTTTACTTGCTATGATTGATTTTAGCTTAATAGGAGGGGCCTAATATTGGTCTTTGCCTTTGACCTCCAAATCACTAAAACCGCCCCTGCTTAGAATAAAACTTTCATCATGCAGATCTGATTAATGCCTCTGTAGAAGAGTCAGTCAAAACAAATGTTATTAGGCTTCATTTAAAGGTGAAACTTATGATGGTTCTGTTTAACTGTATCAAAAAAGATGGTACAAGTACACTAACAAAGCAAACACTGGATGTTAACAATAAGTGAAGTGTAATGAGAGTCATTGACCAGAAATGACACCTTTTTTCCTTCAGCAGGGGCAAAGCTAACACCCTTTAAGATGGAGAGAGTTCTTCCTAGGAGGCTATTTCATGGCAGCACAAAGATAGCACTACACACGTGTATTTTGGGGAAAAAGATTTCTATAAGGCTCTATATGGGATTGTGATGTCATGATGCTCTCTGGTCAGATGCCTTTGAGCTATAAAGGACAGAGAAAGACTGAGAGAGAGCTGGTAGTGCAGACAGATGGACCAGATTAGACTGAATGATATCCAGAATTTCATACAAACAGAAGACAGGTGAGTAAGCTATAACAAACATGTTTTTTCGTGTATTTGTGTGTGATAGAGAGACAACAAGCAGCTCTGAGGAAAAACTAAATGTGTTTAGCTTTGCTTTCCTGTTTTTCCACAAATATGTTTGAATAATACAAAATTTTTTTCTATTGTAAGCCAAATTTTAGCCAATTTACTAAAATCTAGACCAAATATTGTCATTTAGGTGTTTCAATGGCAGAAAATGAAGAAAACTAAATAATGCAGTTATGTGTTATACTGTAAATCCTCGGTTCAAAACTTGTGAGCCAGGCCCAAAAGTGGGTTGAAAAGCCAATTTTCAGTGGGTCACAGATGTTTATATGCAGGACAAAAAATAAGTGGCAAAAGTCTTTTGTTTTTAATTTTGAAGAAAGCACTATCTTTTTGTTTTTTGTTCTTTTAGTCAAATCCGAAGTCCAAACTCCCCAATTTTTCAAGACCTAATGCCACTTACTGCAAAATCTAAGAAATGCAGGCAGTGATTCGAAGTTAAAGTTGAGGTAAATAATGTCATGAAAACAAATTCATATTCATTTTTAAACAACAGAATTCAAATGCTTTAACTTAAGTGGAGTTCAGAAATGAATAATTTAAGTGGTCCTTAATAAAATAACAGACACTCCAACTATGACATAATGACAAATATGACTTAAATCCGGATGTATGTGAGTCATTCTGTCTCCAGTCTGTTTAACTTCAGATCCACTCATTCTATTTAGTAAATGAGGTTCTATTCACTTTTACTCAGCTCAACAGGGGTTTGGTGATCCTCTGCTGATATTTTGCACAAAGCTGAGCTGCTTGACCTTTCATCTGAAGAGTGTTATAACCCAACAGCGATCACAAACTGGTGGAGGGCAAGTGAAAATGTATGAAGCTGTCATTGAAAGGATTATTACAGCAAATATTGATCTGTAAGCTCTTCTCAATTTGTAGCATTAGTATTCTGTTACTTAGCCATGAAAGGGAACCTTTTGTTGCTTTATTTGAGATCAGATCAGTTTGTTCTGTAAAACTAAAATGTTACTAAGTACTTCAAGAATATTCTTTATTCTTTACATTGATCTACTGTGAAATAAAAGCCAAGATAGTTAGAGGAGATTAGCTGGAGTTTCTTTCTTTCTTTCTTTGGCTTAATTTTACAGGACAGTAAAGATAAAAGGCAAATACAGGGTAAAGAGCAGGAATAAAAGTCAGAGTGAGTCATCTGTGATAAATTCAACATCATCATAGGTGATATCGGCCCTGCTGACAAACATCTGCACATTGGCAAATAACCTGGCACAAACAGATGTCAGGAGCAGATTTAAATCTGTGGTGTCACATCATTTTAATAGTGACGTATAGAAAACCTGACTTCTTATTTAAATGTTGTTGTTTTTTTTCATGCAAAAGATGTAACCTGTTTGACAAACTTTGACCTGTTTTCATGGTCATGGTCAACATTTTGAGTGTTAAACCAAAAGAAGTGTCAGCAAAACTATCAGTATCCATACTGATGATCAGCCAAAATGTTATTTGAAATTTCAGTATCAGCATTTGCCCTGATTTTTACAATCAATAAATCTCCAGTCAGATACAAATCCACAGGACTCAGAATAAGGTGCCTCTGTTGTCATTTGTTTCACAGCTGTACAACCAAATTAGGTGTAAATAGTAACTAAGTGGTGCATGCATGTAAAGTAAAACAGCAACAAATACATCAGTCTTTCATCAAAATTGAACTCCTTTGAAGGTTTTACACAGTCTGTATGTTAATAGTATATTCTTCAAACATGTGAATATTGTTAGTGTGCTTTATATAACAATGCAATGCATTCTATCACTTTGGTATACTGTATATAACATATTTTTGGGTGATGGTGTTACAATATGAGTTAATTATTTGTTGATTTGTGGTGTCTTTCTAGTGCATGTGATGTAGTCTCATTTTTGTCTCTGACTTCAAACATATAACACATATAACGAAATATGAAACACAAATGAAAAAAATAAAACATTATAATGTGTATTCTGAAGGCTCCTCACTTACCAGGGTATTCGGATTAAGATTATGAACGGGAAATAAAGTGTAAAAGTGCAATTTTAATGTTACGTTCGGTTTATATTTCCATACATTTCTGTTTCATTACTATCAGTAACCGTTTTTCATTTCTATTGTTTTTATAATCATGTTTTTTTTTTTTTCCAGAACTGATGGCAGAGACCGTGTTTTGAATGCTTTGGAAGACGAGTGATTTGTTGTTGTAAATATGATCAACAGCAAGTCACAGCCCTCCTTAATATTCAAAATATAAACTCACTGAACTTCATAACTGGACCTTATGTGAGTACACAGGCTTTTGGTTAAAGGATTTTTCTTTAATGTAATGTGAACTGTTTTTACTGTGTTGTTCTATTGTTGCTCTGACTATTGGGTCATGTGGTGATCTCAAATTCATCGCTTTTATTCGCTGTATTTCTTGTCTGTGTAAAGCACTTTGTGACTGCTGTCTGTAAAAAGTGCTTATAAATAAACTCTACTTACTTACTTACACAGCATCTGTGAGTTCCTCTCCATTACCAGGACATGTTATTTCACGAGGTCTCAGCTTATTGCTTCGTCCTCTTGATTTGGTTTTGCAGTTTTGTTTTGTTGCTTTTGCGCTCCTTGTGACTTTGACCTTGTCCAGCCAATCCCAGCTTTCATTGGCCAGTGGCGGGGAACACTCAGGACAAGTCGACAATAAATCACAGAGCGGACATACAGAAAATAAGTGGCCACACTCACACCCATGGGCAATTTGGAGTCAGAAATTGTCCTAGTGAGCCTGTTTTTGGGCTGTGGGAGGAGACCAGAGTGCCTAGAGAGAAACCAAACTCCACACTCAAAGGCCATCTCTGACCGGATTTAATCCAGGATCCTTCTTGCTGTGAGGCAAACCTCTGCACCACTGTGTACTGGGATCAGTTCTTGTCCCTTGTGTCATGTCTAATTTTACTTCCTTGTGTTTCTCTCCACTGTGGCTGTGATATTGGTCTCCCATGTTTTTTTTTCTAGTAATATTTTTGTAATTTAATATTAGACAATCTTTATGCTTAACCCCTTAAAGCCTGATAACTCACCCAAATCAACACCTCTATTAGAAATGATGAATAATCTCTGTTAACAGTGTCATGGCATCTACGGCAGTGTGGTTCGCTTCTGTATATGAAAGCATGTTATTAAAAAACAACACAAAATCCTTTATTCTCTTTGACTTTATTGATTGTGACACCAACAACATCCCCAACATGAATAAATCACAGTTAACATTAAATCAACTGATTTCCCAAATCACAAGTCAATTTTCCTTTTGAAAATGTGGTAGAGCCAAACAACACTTCAGAAATGCTTTTTCTTGATTAAAGAAAGAAAGAAATATTACAGACAATTTAAAGGAGCACACCACATTAAGATCTCAGAGGTCTGCCATCAGTATGCAATTTTTAAGAAGAAAAACCTAATCCTGCTGTTTTTTAACATCATGAGACCATGCAACAGAAAGCTCAAGGGACAATATATCTGATAGCAGGTGCCATCAGTGGTTTAATGACTGTATGTGGCGATTTCCAACACATTGACAGAATTTTCTAGACAGTGGTGCCTTGGAGTTGTCATTGAGTAGCATAATTATTATGCTTTTTTTTTAGGTAACTCCTTGACTCCGGTCTAGGCCAGAACACTGTTGAAAATGAGGCTCTTGATCTCAATGTGGTTTTCCTGGTGAAAATGATATGAAATAAATAATAGTTTAAGAAATGTGCAGTCTTAAATCTGGTGGTCTTATTTGCTTCAATTGCCTTTGAATTAGTTTAGTATAGTTTATTTGACAGGGGCCATGCAGCTATAGAGCTAATCTATATGGTACATGTGCAGGAAGATGCAAAAATGTACAATACAAATTATTTTTTAAAAAAACCATGCAAACAATGAAATCAATACAAACTCAACAACAGAATATCACTAAAAACAGCATATTCATTACAAGACTTGAATAATGAGCTTATCTGTATTTTTGTTGGTATTTGCACGTTAATGGATCATTTGTTTAAGAGGATCTGCATTAGTTACTCCCATATAGGGCGGCATCCAGTCTCCAAAGGGTCCCCCATCAAACAGCAATACATAAGATGACCCTCAAAAGACAACTGACACTGAATCATTCAATCATCCACAAGTATCACCTTTTGCAAAAGAAATAAAGGTTGGATAATATGTAATCTGTAATATATAAAGCTGTCTATTACACATTAACACATTTACATGATACAGATTACTCATTGCCTAAAGTTTTAATGATTAAATAGACAAATTCAAAGTGCTCTTCTGTTAGTTCTCCTATAACTACATCATGTTATTGTGAATATCATGATTAGAGTATGATTAAAGTTGTCAACATTAGAACAAGCTGCTGTGTGTGGTCAGAGTCTAATCCTTACAGGTTTATGGTGAATTAAAATCACAACATGCAGGATCTTTACAGCGTGTACCACGATTTGTTTCCTACAGACGTCACTTTGTTCTGCAGCCTCAGACCAAACTTTTCCCTCAGGATTTCATCAACCTCCTCATCCTTTACATTCCTCATATCAAAGATATCAACACCCTCCTCAGGTTTGAACGTGACCTCACTGTAGGTCCAACCAATCAGAGCTCTGAACCCTGTGGCCGTCTGCAAAGAACAAATGGACTTATTCCTGAAAAGTGAATTCGGATCTGTTTGGAGTTTGTCGTTTATTTCAAGGAAATCCTCTGGCTCTCGAGGTGTCAAGGTGAAGCGGTGGATGGGCATTGTTCCCTCTCTGTTAAGCAGACTTGATTTGGTGAAGTTTGGATCCAGGACCTTTGGCTTTCTTCTGGTCTTCTCCAGCGTCCAGGTATCCCCCTTGTTAATGAGACGAAACACGCCAGACGCCTGAGGTTGATCCTTTCCAGAGATGAGCTCCAGGGGCTCCCATATTTGACAAGACACCCCATAGCTTACATCTGCTATGTAATCCTTTCCATCAATGACCACCTTGTGGATGAGATGAGACTCAAAAGGAAAATATTCATTGAGGGGAATCATGAAACACTGAGAGTTGAGCATTGTGCTGTTGTAGCCCATTTCTCTCAGCACCCATCCAAACAGGTAGTTGTTTTCTAGGCACCAGCCCCCACGGTTGTTCCTCACGATCTTATCGTAGATCATCTCCAGGTCCATGACAATCTTCTCCCCACAGTGCATGCTGAGGTTTTCAAATGGGACTGTCATGATGTGCTGTTTGTGGATCAACTTCAGTGTTTCAAGATCAGGTTTGTCAAAAGAGCCGTGGAAGCCAATTCTTCTGAAGTACTCCTCCAAATTCATCTTAACTCCTAAAAACAAGACATGACATGATTTTGATTGACTTTTGTTACAGCCCTTCATACATTTAAAACAAAAGCCATTAATAAACCCTTCAACCAGGTCTTCAGGCACCCCAGGTCATCAGGGTGCTTGAATGAACCGGCTTCCAGGGACAGTGCACACAGGTATGCTAACAATGCTAACAAATTTGCAATCTTGATTGCTACCTTAAATGAGAATATAATACTACTGCTAATTTTCCTTACAAAACAAAACCTTAAAATGAAAATAAAGCCATTCTCTGGATCCTAGATCTCTGGACATATAAAAATTAATTTAAATCTTGCACAAAATTTGCAGTTTTTGTGCAAAAAAGATGCATCCCTTGCGTGAAAATTAGTGTTTAACAGATATTGCATGTAGAACTGCTCGCATTATTTTTTGCGAAATGAAGCCACACTTTCAACCACTTTAGCCTGTTTTTCTGACTGTCTCTGTTCCTGTTCCCACTGACTGCCTCTTGCAAGGCTGTTTTTCAAGCTACATAGAAGCAGTTTTAACGACTTTTAATGAGTTTTGACGACTAAAACAATGACTAAAAATGTTGGTTGACAGCCTTTTTTCCATGAGAAAGACTAGACTAAGACTAGCCAAAAAAAGATATTTAGAAACTAAAACTGATGAAAAGTAAGCTACGTTTTTGTCAAGATGACTAAAACTAGACAAAAAATGTAATTTAGTTTTTCATCTGACGTTCAAAATCCGTTAAATCTGTCAAATACAATGCATCTGTATCTCTTCTGCCTCTCAGCTGTAAAAAGCAGGGACCCCAGGTTTGGCAGGATACATAGAACACACAACCATGGTTTGGAACCAGATTTAGGCAAGAGAATAAATGCTTGGACTTAAAGTTAAGACTAAATGTGAGGATTTTTTATGGACTAAAACTAGACTAAAATGAGTTTTCATCGGCTAAAACTACAAAGGGTAGATCTGACTAAAATGCAACTAATGCATTTTAATCTAAAGACTGAGACTAGAATTGAAAATAACTAAAGTAACACTGCATAGAAGTAAGGCATTGATAAGGGAATTGTAAAGATTAAATGTAAATAATGTCGATTGATTGAACTGATTGGAACCAGTCCTTAACCAGAACCGGTTCTCCATTCCCATCCCTAGTTGTCCAACATCCTGCACATTTTGGGAATTCACAAATACACACTCACAAACAGGATCCTACAGTCATGCACTAATGCAGAGATAATAGAGTGAGAGGCTGCACATCAAAGAGCTCAAGCTGCAGTGCCTTGCTCAAAGGCACCTTGGTAGTGCTTGAACCAGCAATCCTTTAGTTCCCAGCCCAAGTCTGATGTGACTGAGCTGCTGCAGCCCAAATATATTTATATTGACAGATGATGATGAAACATTTATTCAAAGAGCCACCAACCATTAACAAAGTTATGTTAACTCATGAGAAGTCATTTCCATGCTCTTTAGTCTCATGGTTAAATGTCACAGTTACATCAGAAAAGTGTTCCTATATGGGCTCTCTTAAATCAATAAATCGAGCTGTGGTGCAATTTTATGATACATTATCTACTTTATCATTTGCAGTTTTTTTTCCATTAGGTGTGTAGGCTAACCTGCAAATGTTTTAAGGGCTGCAATAAACATGAAGTTTTCTAAAAAATGCTTGTAAATACAAAGATAATGTTTTCCCTGCAAAAGTTAACCTACATATGTGTCTGTGTGAATGACAGTCACATTAAAAAAGAATGTTAATCGAATGCTCAACTTCTACAAGCAGAATTTTGTATTGCAACTTAGTGCAATGCAGTGTTCATTTCATCGACTAAAACTATGACTAAAAATGTTAGTCAACAGCCTTTTTTTTCATGACAAAAGCTAGACTAAAACTAACAAAAATAGATCTGTGATGCCTAAAACTAGACCAAAATGTAATGAAGTCTTCGTCGGACATTCGAAATCCATGATATTTCTCCACTGTGGGTAAATCTGTAAAAAAAAAAAAAAAAAAAAAAACAGTGCAGCTATCTATTCTGCTTCTCAGTGGTAGAAAGCCAGGACCACAGGTTTGGAAGGTTGCATAGAACACACTAGAATGATTTTGTACCGGATTTAGGCAAGAAAATAAATGCTTAGACTAAAAGTAAAGACTAAGTTGTGAGGACTTTTTATAGATTAAAACTAGACTAAAATGTTATTTTAAACATTCTTTAAACATTTAAAGATTAAAACTAAAACTAAAATTAAAAATACTAGTGTAATGATGACTGCAACCCATAATTCACTGATTTATCTAAAATAAGCTTGATATGCAAATATCTTACCTTGAGACATTTGAGGTGAGATTTCGGAGTTGCAGCTTAGACAACAAGCTGTCCTTGGATTGAAGAGTTTGTTCATGTCTGTGTGTAAATATCTCTGTAGTTAATTAATGACAGAGTCATCTATTGTGTTGAAATATTACCCACCCTATGTTTCAGTAAATAAGACTGCTGCTGATGAATGAAGTAAGCTTAAAGCCAATAGGATTGTTTTTATACACATGGATTTTTGTCAAATATTAGTCAAAAATCATCTAAATTGAGAGCAGACAGTATGCTAAATTATGGTGATGTAATGTACAAATTTACTCACTGCTCACTTTATTGGGTACACCTCATAAAGTAAGTACCTGGTTAGACCCCAGTTCTTTAGTAGTGACCACAGGTTGCAGGTCGCAACCCTAAAATTGTAGCTGAGGTGCCCCAGGGAGGCTGACTCTGTTTGAACCAGATTGGATGTCGGTCGCCTTGGGGAGCCAGGCATTGCACAGGCATATACGGCAGAGCCACTCTGGAACACCAGGTGTCTCTCAAGAGCCCGAGTCTCTCTGGGCAGACTTCAGGTCTGGTAGCCTTGCTGCTGCCCACAAATATATATCAAGACATTACCGAGGAGGAATGGGGGCCTCATATAAGAGGAAACTAGTGATATCTTTAAGGGGAGTCGCAGGGCCAGACTTGATGGAAAATCTGAACTGGGCTGGAGCCTGAGGCAAGAGGCAGTGAGAGTGATGCGGAGGGATATGAAGGCCCAGGTTTGTGGCCTGTGTGAGATGGCAGAGGGCCACTTGGACACAAGAAATGCCTGCCTGGATTACAGGGAGCCTCAAGGCAGCTGCCTCCTCTCCGCATATCCCTGCAGTACCTGATGGCACGATGTTAACAGAGGAGTCAGAGATCTAGACTGATGATCTGGTTACTTTGAGGAGTTGTATCGGGCGGATTTTCCCAGCCGTGAGCTGCAAATGGATGCTGCAAAGTGAGTGTGGACCCACTTGTGATACACCCACTGTTGAGGAGACTCAACGGGGGTGAACAAACTGAAGGCTGGAAAGCACAGAGTGTAAGTGGGATCCAGGCTAGTGGTGAAACTCCGTCCTCTGCTCTCATTTCTCATGGAGAACAGGCGTCATTCCTACTGACTGGAAGAGGGCCCTCCTATCTAAAAGGGAAAGGGTGATGTGTGAGAGTGTAACACATGTGGTAAGTTCCTGTTGTCCCCAGTAGTAGAATGAGTCTCCCAACTACTGTTGGCTTGCACTGTCCTGCAACAGTGTCTACTCCTGGGGTTTTACACCCTGCTCTTTGCAAGTGACCCAGCACTTGGTACTTTGGTCAATATTTTACTGGCAGCATCTGTGTCTGATTGGACTTGAAGCACTTTGTGGCACTTACTGATGTTGTTTCCTCCTATTTAGGTCTTTGCTTGTCTACTTACTCTCAGATGTATGTTGCATGGACAAAAGCGTCTGCTAAATTACATTGGTACACAGTAACACTGAAACAATATAACATCTCATAGGCAATAAATATTAACAACAGTAACAGTAATCTGTGTGTAATGTAAACCCTTTCCAGTAGCGTTCACTGTATGCCTCAGGTCATAGTCATGCTGGAAAATAAATCTTCCCCCAAGCCGTAGTTCTCTTGCAGATTGAATAACATCATCCTGAAGAATTTTCCTAAATGTTTCCACATTCATTTTACCCTCTATCTTTACAAGTCTTCCAAGACTGCCCAGAAGCATTCCCACAGCATGATGATGCCACCAGCGTGCTTCACAGTGGGGATAGTGTGTTTGTGGTGATGTGCAGTGTTTGGTGTCATCCAAACAGCATCTTGTCTGATGACCATTTTGGTCTTATCAGACCAAAGAACTTTCTTCCACTTGGCCATGGAGTCTCCAACGTGCCTTTTGGTGAGCTCTAGTCCAGGTTTAATCTCCAGAGTTTTCTTCAACAGTGATTTTCTCTTTGTCACCCTCCCATAAAGCTTTGACTGGTGAAGAACCAGCAGCAGTTGTTGTATGCAGAGTCTCTCCCATCTCAGCTGCTGAAGCTTGTACCTCCTTCAGAGTAGTCATAGGTGTCTTGGTGGCCTCTCTCTTGCACGGTCACTCGGTTTGTGAGGACGGACTGATCTAGGCAGATTTACACATGTGCAGTATTCCTTCCATTTCTTGATGATGGATTTAACTGAACTCTGGGGGATGTTCAGTGGCTTGGATTTTTTTGTATCCATTCCCTGACTTATACTTTTTAATAACCTTTTTTTTCTGAGTTGCTTAGTGTGTTCTTTGGTCTTTGTGGTGTAGTGGTAGCCAGGAATACTGATCAACCAGTGACTAGACCTTCCAGACACAGGTGTCTTTATTCTACAATGACTGAGAGACATTCAGTGCACTCAGGTGATTCCCATTTCACTAACTGTGAGACTACTAACACCAATTGGCTGGACCTCTGTAGTATTTGGTCAGCCACTTAAAAGGGGGTGAATTTCTATGCAATCATTTTACATTACATATTTCTATTCAACTTACATTACTCTGTAGCATTCTGTTTTCACTGTGTCAAAAAATAGTTTTTTGGGGGGAAAAAATCTTTGTCAAAAAAGCCAGGCATATTGACCATGATTGATTTTTAAACCCAATAAAAGGGTAAAACATCCAAGGAATACTTTATAAGCACCGTAGATAGATTCTTCTTCCCTTAATGATTTTCTTAATGATAAACTCACATGTGACACAACGCATGACATAACTGCATTTAAAGCTCAAAACTGATTTAAAAGTGAGAGGTGAAATTGAAAAAGGTCCACTTTTTCAACATAAATCAACGAAAAAACAAACATCAACAACAGTATTGACAACTCCTCAAGAAATACATGACCTTACATACTCCAGTACGGTAGGTGGCAGCATTCACCTTGGTTTGAAATCCGCCAATGGAACGAAGAAGAAGGACACCAAGGAAGTGCACACCGGTGATCTCCCACCTGTGTTACAGAAGAGTTTTATGACTGACTGTCAACGGATAATTTGATCGTTGCCTCCCAGACTTATGCTAGGGTAAGTACCGAAAATAGATTCGTTATCTTGAGCAATTTGCGCATAAACTGTTGGTGTATTTAAACTAAGTTACTCTCTGTTCATGCAACTGTCACCAACACTACTCAGAATACAGTGAATGATTTAAGGTAGCTATGACCTCCCAGCCAGCCTTTTTACGGAGAGCAAATATTGAATTTGCGAGGCTGTATTATGCTGAAATACATTTTTCGTATTTGTAACATACAAGCTAGCGGGTAACTAAAATAAAAGCTTAACGTATCCAGTGAAACTTACAGTTTGACTCAACAGGAACAACTTTAATTTGTTTGTTGGTTTAAATTTTCGAGTAACAGTGTTGTATGCAATTAAACATTTCTTAATTTGATTAACCTACGAACTATTTCATGTTTATCTTAAAACTGTTAACCTTTCCTATGAACTCACAGGTTTAACCAACCTAAATGCAATGGACTCTGTACGTGCAGACAGCTATTTGGTCACTGGAGGATGTGGATATGTTGGTTATCGGTAAGGACAATTACACAATGTTGCTTTTATAATAACACAACCAGAATCAGAATATTGATACCTGGAGCTTTCTGCTGTCGTTATCATCAACTACAACAAGATGGCGTCGTTACACAAGTCATTTCCGTTTGATTGGATCCTATAGGCTCCAACTGCTTTGGTAGATTTCAAAATATACACCTGTTTATACATTTGTACAGGTCTGCATCTTGAAAGATAATGACGATAATGATGTGTAGAAAAAATTTAAGAGATACTGCCACATACACAGCAAATTCCCCTTGAAGTAAAACATTAAAAGATCATAAAGTAAAAAAAAAAATTGTGCAGCAACATTATTTTTTACTGTTAAGAAATTTTAGCAAAGTGTCCCAGATCTTCCTCTGTACTCATTGTAAAATCTCAGTCTCTCAAAGTGCAAAGTGCCAGCCATTTCCCCCATCCATAAATCATTGGTGGGTACAAAGTCAATCTTCCATGCAGTGCTTTACAAATTTATTAGACCACCCTAACCCTAACCAAAGTAAGGGTAAATGCATGTAATAAATTACTGATCGTAGATTTACATCTGTTATAAAGAAGTAAAACATCATTTAAAAATCTGTTCAGTTTTTTTTTCAGTGAATCCTATAATGTCTTTTAAACTATAAGATTACATCTTACATTTACTGAAAAATCATGCATACTCTTCTATATTTAAACTTAACTTCCAAATTAAAGGGAAAAATACAATAATTCACAGAACTTCAGTGAGGAACTTAGAGTATTAATTCTTAAAATGATTATTATTTAAAAATCATTATTTACTTTCCTGTAGAAATCTATTCATATCATTTGTTTTTCCCCACAGCCTGGCATGCTCCCTGCATAAAAAAGGAGCTAAAGTCGTTCTCTTTGACACAGTCCCTCCCAAACAAGGCCTGCCAGAGGACATTGTGTTTGTTCAGGGAGATATACGCGAGTATGGACATGTGGAAAAAGCCATCACTGGTGTGGACTGTGTACTCCACCTTGCCTCCTATGGCATGTCTGGCAGGGAGCAGCTAAACCGCCATCTGATTGAGGCGGTGAACATTCAAGGCACAGAGAACGTCCTGAAGGCTTGCACTGAGCTTGGAGTGTCAAGGCTGGTTTACACAAGCACCTTCAATGTGGTGTTTGGAGGCCAAGTGATAGAGAATGGGAATGAAAGCCTGCCTTATCTACCTCTTCATCTTCACCCTGATCACTACTCCAGGACCAAGTCTATTGCTGAGATGGCAGTGTTAAAGGCTAACGGCACAGCTCTGAAGGATGGCTCTGGGGTGCTAAGAACCTGTGCACTGCGTCCAGCAGGGATCTATGGGCCTGGAGAGCAGAGGCACCTGCCCAGGATAGTCAGCTACATAGAGAAGGGAATCTTCAGGTTTGTTTATGGAGACCCAGACAGTCTGGTGGAGTTCGTCCATGTAGACAACCTGGTGTCAGCACACATGCTGGCTGCAGAGGCTCTGACATCAGAGAAGCAACACTGCTCTGCAGGTCAGGCCTACTTTATCTCCGACGGTCGGCCTGTCAACAACTTTGAATTCTTCAGACCCCTAGTGGAGGGCTTAGGTTATTCTTTCCCCAAAGTGCGCCTTCCTGTCTCTCTCATCTACTTCTTTGCCTTCCTCACAGAAATGATTCACCACCTCATCGGCCCCCTCTATAACTTCCAGCCTCTGTTAACACGCACAGAGGTGTACAAAACTGGTGTGACGCATTACTTCAGCATGGCCAAAGCTGAGCAGGAGCTGGGTTATGAGCCACAGGAGTACAACCTGGATGAGGTGGTGCAATGGTTCAGAAGCAGAGGCCATGGGAAAAAATCCCACAGCTCCACTCTTGGTCGACTGCTGCGAGACATCCTGTTTGTTTCTGCCTTAATTGCTGTAGCTCTTTCTTTTCTTCCACTTGTTGGAAGTTGATGAGCAGTTAAATGCAAAAAAAAAACCACTGGGTATTTCCCAAAAAGCCTTAACAAGACTGGTTCAGACATTGTTTACATGTTTTAAAATGGCCAAATCAATGGCAGGTGCTTCAGTCCTAAAACTTGCAGTCTTTAGACATGCTCAGTAAGAGCAAAATAAACATGTTTACCTTTTACTCTAACCCCCATAAAATGTAAACCCTTAAAATGAATTATAATCCCTTTTTTCCTCTTTGAGAAAACTTTCAATTTTTGTCAGATAAAACATACCTGGAGGAACATCATTGAACACATGCTGATACCTCATGCTTTAATAAGTTTTTAGGAACTGCTAAATAAGGGAAACTAAACGTTGGTTGGAGAACCATTAATAATAAAACTTAACAAAGCAAATGTGGCAAGTGTGGTTTGTGTGACTTTTGTTCTTTGTTGAAGTCAGGCCTGCCCACAGAATTTGCTGGGCCCCTGGAAAAAAAGGTAAACAGGCCCACCCCGTTGTAATTTATTGATATCAAAACATGTCCTGGATCAGTAGCATTAGTGCTAGCAGCGTTTTAAACAGTTCCCTCATTTTGAAGATGAAAAGTATGCCAAACTTTTGTTTGGTTTTAATGTTGTAAATATTTATTCTGTTTTTTGCCACTTTAAGCCCATTTTTGCCATTTTTAACTCATTATATTTTTACACTTTTCATCCCCTTTGGTGCCATTAACACTTTCTAACCATTTTAATCATTCTTTGCCAGATCTCACCAGTTTTTTGCCTCCTTTCTCCCATTTGACACTTTATTGTCCCTTTTCACCACCGTGCCCATTTAGCCTCTTTTTGCCCCATTTTAACCCTTTTGCCAATTTTTAATAAATTTCTTCTTATTTTTGACCCTTTTGCCTCTTACATCACCGTTTCTCCTCATTTCTGCCTTTTAGTTTCATGATTAATTTACCATTTTTTCCCCGAAGTTGTCTCAGTGTATTTTACTTTATTCTCTGGCATCCTGATGTTTGTGGACATCATATCTTAGCTATGAGGTCTTAGTTGAGTGCCCATCCACATTGTAAACATTACCCCCTTTTAGAAAAGGTTATATTTTATTACAGCATAAATAAATGAAATTCATTGTTTATCGCTATGATAAGAATGGTAATTATTTAGGTTGAAAAAAAAAGAAAGCTCTCCCTTTATCTGTTATTTTCTTGGCCTTGGTTGAGGTAACATTCAAGGCCTTTTTATAATCGATGAGAAGTTTTTATTTATTTTACTATATTCTAAAAAACATGAAAAAAGCTCATAAACTTTCATTAGGCTCTCCTATGTTGTATCTGTTAAAACTAGTGCTGTCAAAAAAAGTGTTTTAATTGTGATTTAAGATTTCCATAGTTAATCTCGATTAATCACACATTTTTTGCATTCTTAAATTTCACCATTTTGCTTTTGAACCTGTTTTGTGTCATTTGGAGATTTTTTTTTTACTGTCTTAAACTAGGGGTAATGGACTTACAGTTTAGATACAGAGCTACTTTTACAGGTAGATTAAAGGCTTTTACTTGAACTTAACCATGAAAAAAGGAACTTGTTATGGATTCAAAGGAAATAGGTGAACAGTAAAAGGGTAATTGTATGTTATAACAAGGTGTAAATTGCTTTTGACTTGTCCACTGAGCTGTCTGAGATTTTTTTTTTTAACTGAAATTAACATTGAGGAGCAGTGGCTGACCTATTTTACATCACTGTGGGTGCAGGGAGATGCTGGTGTAGCTTAACCAAGGTTTGTTGAAAGGGACATTAAAGCACGAGATTAATCGTGATTAAAAAATGAGTGCACTAATTGTAGATTGCAGTTAATCATGATCAATGCGAGTAATCTTGACAGCCCTAGTTATATTGATACCTTATTGATAGTTTAGACCAGGGGTGTCCAAACTATGGGCCAAATGCGGCCCGTGAGACATAATTGAGAGGCGTCCAGCAAAATTTAGAAATAAAGAAAATATGGCCCACATTAGAAAATGTGACTGAATTATGCTTCTTAGTTTCAGCACTACCCTGTGCTACTATGCCAATTCTGTAAACAAACATTTTGACAGGTGGAATTTATATATGTGCCCTTTTTATGACTAAGAGTTAAGAGAACAATGTGAATGGTAAATATATTGGCAACCAAAATAATATCTTAATTTCAAATCCCTTGATGGATCACAACAGCAAATAGCGATACAATGACTGCCTTGTCAGCCTTTAAATAGCCATTTAAACATACCAAATTAATTTATCTTAACCTACAATGGTCTGGTTTTACTAACTACAAATAATTTTAAGGTGGGTTATATGAAAGTGCCCCCTCCATCATTTTTAATTTCTGTATGTGGCCCTCAGTTGAAAAAGTTTGGACACCCCTGGCTTAGACTAACTGCTGTGTATTTTTCCCTCCTGATATTTTACTGACCTAAAAGTACCCTATGGACCATATTTAAAACAGATGCACCTACGCAGATTATGCATTAGTTGGGATGACCTGAGCGCATTTATCCTTGATTAGTTGGATTTATTGAAGTTCAATTAAATGTACTCCTATTATTATCAGTTCATTGCAGTTTATATTTGGTGTAAAAGGAGTCGGACCAGGTGAGGCGTGCTTTGTGTGGTATTTTAGTCTGCCCGGGATGAATGCAGACGTCCCCTTCTCTCTAAACTATTCTCCTTTCAGAGCCGGCAGCCCCTTGCTGAGTTGGTCGCAATCATTGTTTCTCTGCAGCATTAACCACATTCCTGAGGGGCGCAGCGCATCCTGTGTCCATCCCCGCATTCCTTTCACGCGAACGAGTCCCTTGTGTAAAACGGCATTTTATTTAGATTTTCAAACGCTTTCTGGGCTCATACTCGCATACAAAGGATATTTATGGCGTATCCGATTATCCAGACTACTTTGAATTGTAGCATAGTGACCATAAGCGAAACTAGAGGAAAAACTAACAAGGGGAAATTCCTCCGCGCAGCGCGCCATTGACTGTAAAGACCTTTCAACTTAACAAAAACTGAAGTTGACAAACGTATCCCTGTCGGCTGAAACTGTGAGAAAGAGTTTGTTTTTTCGGCGGAGGGAGAAAAGCAGAAGAAGACGATGCGGCATACGGTGGAGCTTTCTGAGTCTGTTGGCGGTTTTCTGTAAATGAGAGAGGGCTGTAGCGCGGCGTTTTGTTTTGATTTCCATGTGAAATGCAATTAGTGCTCCGAGGTGCTCGCTAGTTTGGCTCGCCGAGCGGAGCACACTCACAACTTCTTTCTCGCGCAACATGGAGCACTACCAGGAGGATTTGGGACTCCGAGCCAGTACATTAATGGAGGACCTTTCCCTGTACGATGCCTATAAAGACGGGATGTACAACGCGAGGAGAGACTTGGTGATAAACCCCGATTTAGACTTTTCGGCTCCGGTAGCAGCGGAGCATAAAAGTAAGCCAATGAATGGTACCTCTGTGCTCCACCAGCAGCATCACACTGTGGAGAATTTCACCGCGGCGAATAAAGTGTACACGGCGGCTCCGGTACGACCTGTGAACTGCACCAGGACCGTGCCTGTGGATTTCTGTGCCCCTCAAAGAGACGCAGGTTACACTGAGGAGGGCTGCTGCACCAAATCCGAGGTGGCTCTGCCCTGCTACACGGGCGCTTCAGAGAGGCACAGGAGGTACTCCTTGGAGGTGCAGGGCCACAGGTACAGCACCGGGTCTACATTTGACGGAGTGCCTCTCAACAAACCCGTACCGCTGCCCGGCAACAGGTGCAACAGCGTCTGCATCACCAGCAGCCACGACGGGAGATA
Source organism: Cheilinus undulatus (assembly GCF_018320785.1). Taxonomy (NCBI): domain Eukaryota; kingdom Metazoa; phylum Chordata; class Actinopteri; order Labriformes; family Labridae; genus Cheilinus; species Cheilinus undulatus. Next base: position 19,160,316 of record NC_054865.1, read on the forward strand.
CAACGCCACCAGCCCCCGGTCCAGCCTAGCATCATCCCTGTCCTCCCAGGAGCAGAGCAAGCACGCCAGCCCGAGATCCAGCATCAGCAGCCCGCGTACGAGTCTAGTAGTGCCGGGTCAGGACAGGTACACGAGCCCCAGGTCTAGTTTAGTTCACTGTGAGGGCAACAGTGTCCTCAGTCCCAGATCCAGCTATGCAAGTACAGCTAGCGACACCAGTAAACACTCCAGCCCCAGGACCAGCCTCAACAGCTGCGACTGCTGCAGCAAGCCGAGCAGCAACCGAACCAGCGGGATCAGCATGGGCTACGACCAGAGGCACACAAGCCCCAGGTCCAGCACAGCCAGCCAGTACTCCTTCACCACCAGCCCGAGGTCCAGTTACTCGGACTCCAGGTATGGGCCCGGGGGCAACCATGACCTAGAAGGGGCGATTTTACACCCAGCACCGAGCCCTCGGTCGAGCATCTGCAGCCAGGATGGGAGCGCCAGACCAGGGACTTCTGCAAACTGCGTGGTCAGCCCCCGCTCCAGCATCTCCAGTCACAGCTCGAGGAGTTCACGCAGCTCCAGGGGGTCTATGAGCACCTACCCGGACATGCAGCTGCCCTCGCCCAGGTCATCAATGCTGGGCACCAGTTTGCACGAGGACACCTTGTTGCAGGAGTTTGGGGACTCAAATGGCATCCAGAACCGCCTCCATCTCCAGGGGCTGTCAGCGGTGCCGGAGCCACAGCAGCAGTCAGCACAGCCGGTAGGGACTGTGGAGATGACCGCGGGGTCGCCTTCATCCTTTAGTTATGGGGTCTCATCTAAAGTAGCCTCCTCAAGCCAGAGGTTCAAGATACCTTACCAGGTGACCCCTAGCAGGGAGAGCGGGCCAAGCCAGGCGGAGAGACGGCTGGAGGCGCTCACCTTGGAGCTGGAGAAGGAGTTAGAGATGCACATGAAAAAGGAGTACTTTGGTAGGTAATATTTATCACAGGTTTATTTGGAGATAACACATTGGGTCATTTTGAAAACTTGCAGGGTGTGCAAACAGACAAATATGTTGCAGAATAAACAGCATAAAGATGCTTTTATGTCACAGCTCACTTTTAAACCCACTCATTCAGCAGGTTTTAGTTAGCTACTACACTGTAAAGATGCTTTACAGTGCTTTGCTGGTTTGGTTTTGTGGCCCTTATAGAAAACAATATTTCTGAAATTATGCATAAAATACTGACCAGCAAATGTGTGGCACTAACTAATCATGGCTGCCAGTGATTCTTTAACCCAGGCTCCCTCCTCCTGTGTACTGTTTTTGAAAGTTGTAGGCACATGTCTGCTACCTGTGAGAAAAGCATGCAGGTGGCTTTAGTTCTGTGCAGGAAAAGCTGGTGTAAATTTTAAAATAGAGCTGATTAATGCATTTTCCTTCCTTTATTGTTTGAATTTCACTAAACATAAAAGACTTATCCATGGCAACAATTAAGCAGAGTATAATAGCACAGGCAGCGTGAAATTCCTTGTGTAACTTATGCTGAATCAGACGAGTGCCTACTCAAACTGGGAGTCAAGGAAATTGTTGAAATAGTGCTTGCTGGTGTTTTTTTAGTGCAGAGAGGGGGTGTTATTTATAGGCTTGTCATCTTTTCAAGGTCTGTTTGCAATCGGCTAGTGCTGCATGACCACTAACAGGTCCCTCTGTGGCTGATAACAGTGGCTTTGCAGGGCAATACTAATTTCTGTCTTGGCATGGCTAACATTTGCGCAGCGCTGCACCTCGCTGAATGAACCTTCTGTTCTGCCAGAGCGGACACTCTTCGGTCATTCAGAGCAACATGTCTGGATTTTTTGCACCATCTGGAGGAGGGAGTTTATTGGGTTTTTGCTTGGTTTAAATAATTGAACATTTGCTGGGATTTTTTTTTGTAAAAAGTGACTGCGGGATCGAATGCATCAAGTTTAGCAGCCACAGAAGGCGTGCAGAGGAAGTTGTTGTCTACCTTTGAATAAGCAGTCAGACAAATGGTCGCAGTCAGAGAACAGTGGTTTGTTTTATAGCTAATGCACTTGCTCATAGCAAGGCGTGGACAGCTGTTGATTTGTTCCAGAGAAGCAGGTGAGAGAAGGAGGAGAGCGATGTAAGGCAGGAGGAGGAACATGGAGAAAGATGGTGGAATGAGGTAGAGAGATGGAGAGGGAAAAGAAAAGGAGAAAGAAAGAATACAGTCTGACTCTCTTTACAAAAAGCCCTATAGACACAGCTCTGTTTCCGTAGCGACAGTGAAGAAATTGATCGTCTTTTTGGGGTGGGTGGGGGCCAGTTCTCTCTGCCAGTGTCCCGGCTCTGCTCTGCTCTGCTCTGCTCAGCTCAGCCGGCCCTTGTGTGGCCTTCTGTTTGTTGTGGTGGCGAAGGAGCTGTGAATCAACAGCTGGCCCGATACAGGCCTGCAATTCAAGAAGCAGAGGGTGGGAGGGAGGCCCGGCCCACTCCACCCCTTTTCTCCCCCTCCCTCGACCACCACCGCCCTGACTCCCCCGCGAAGCCCTTCATTAACCAGCCAGTGGGGAGTCGGGCAACACCAGACACTTGGCACACGATCTTGGCTGGCGGGCCAGACGTAGTTGGTGGGGGTCAAGTCTGATCACCTGCCCAGAATTATAATGGCAGTAGTCATGCACATGCCTGACTCACACATGCATGCAGACACACATGCACTGACTTGTTGCAGCAGCACACTGGCCTGCCATGTGCCCCTGCAAATTCTTTTTAACTCTGTATACACTTTAATTGCACAAATTGCAGCTGACATGAGATAAGCTGTTTAATTAAAGGAAAGTCTTACTTTAAGTTTTAAAGCTTCATTATCCTCTGATGTGTCAAATACTCTCAGATGTTTCACTAGTGAAGACCTCTCTCCTTTAATGGTGTTTTATTTCCAGGCTTTGATGATATAAAGGCTATCTGCTGCATCTTTTTCACTGTTCCTTATTGCTGCTTTTGAAGTCAAGTCCTTTTTTTCTCTCTGCTGGTGTTAAGAAATGGTGGATTTTTGTAGTTTAACTAGTGGCTGAGCAACATTTTGCAGTAGTTTGCTGGCATTAACATTTGCATTCGCAATTATTGAAGTACTTATATTGCAATGTAGGGCAGAACAATGAAACTAGGGCTGAATGATAGATTAAATCATATGGAAATCTCACATTGTTATAACTGTTCTTTATGTTTTGTCTTCTTTTATCAGAAACTCGTCACTGGAAAAAGGTGTTGTGGTTCAACAAGTTACCATGTTAACTGGGGATTTTTCAGCTGAAAGTGTCAGTGGTTGTTGTAATAATAACATTTCAAACACTGAAAATATTTGTTATGTCTAATATGTACTTTGAGGATACAAGTTTAATGAAAACAAAGGGGCTGTTAACATTTTTGATATCTGTTATTAACCCAGACATGATTGTTTAGTCACCAGTTAACACAGTCACTCGCTAAACCATAACACTGGTCTTTGACGTGAAACCAACGATAGATCCTGTTACTTTTATTGTCTGTGCCGGTCAGCTGTTGTTAGCTGATATTTTACTTTTTTTCACTTCAGTTGAATGTGTCAGTATGAAGTGAACTCAGACATATGAAGCGTTTCCGAACTAGGCTACATTACTTTAGTTAAGCACACTTATCATATGTGTTGGTTCAGGCTTTGTTACCTGGGATTGTTAAGGCAATAGTAAGTCTTAAAACTTTTCATTTTGTAAAACTGGGACAGACTTAAGCTGGGCTTACAGCAAAAGATTTTCGGTCACAGACTAAAAACTGGAAGTCTTTAGTAAATTTTAGGAATCTTACTGGAATCACGGCGCGCTCCAGTCATCGCTGTCGTTAAGTTTAAGGTGGTAATCTGCGCTGTTTTATGCCTTTTTCTAGTCTTGGACTTGCGATAATATCAAACATGTTTGATATTATCGCGAGTCACAGTGACGTAACACTATCAACAACCGATAGATGAGCTCTGACAAAACCGGAAAAAGGAAACCTGCCGGTCCAAACAACCACAAAAGCGGTAGAGCGGCATGGACAAACAAGAAACACCGGCAGTGAAACCCAACCAGGACTTGACATTTACACCCGCCATCTAGCCACATGCGGGTGGATTTCGGCCGTGCCGGGTAGCAGCGTGACTCTAACTAGCCACGATGGCGGGTTGAATTTATCAGTGTCACAATGCTTCACTCTGAAAGTGCTTGTCAGTTAGCCGTTATGATTTAGGCTTGTTACAGATAGGCGTTTTTGGCACATACCAGCCTCAAATTTCCCCATAAACAACTGAAAAGTGGCTTGTTTCGTCATCTGTTTGTGCGTTTTTAGGCAGCGCCAAGGGCTTTCATGCTGTCTGACACACATAAACATGACACACATATACGGACACACACTTGCACTGACGTGTTGGTATTTTAGACTGAAGGCTTCTGTTTTAGGGAAAAAGTTTCAGAATGTTGGAGGATAAACTCAGACTTGAACTTTCTCCTTCTGCTTTAAAGCGACTCTCTCTCCACAGAGGATCAGCGCGTCAGCGCCGTGTGTTTGTGTGTGCACTCCAGCTGTGTGTCTCTCGCTTGTGCGAGCCAAGGAGTGCAGTGTGTCTGAATAAAATGAATGAATGAATAAATGTTATTAATACCTTTGATACGTTTGTATAATCATTTGCCTTATATCGATCATTAACACATATAAAAGATGAGAGAAGCTCTGAAACTTTAAATCAGTTCACTGAGGCAGTCAGAAACAGAGGCAGAAGGATAAAAGTCTGTAACCGTTCACTTTGGAGTCAAAGGGAATTAAACTAAACTGATTTTTTTTGCATCTATTATTAAACAACAGACAGTACAGTTGTTTAATGTTCTTCAGATGTGAGCTTCATGCACCAAATGTAAGTCATCTGTTATTTAAACAGGTATTTTAATTAATTTTAGACACATATGAAGACATTTCCACTATAAAGTTTAAAGGAGAAAAGAGCAGAGGACAGGAGAAGTAGAGCACACGTGTCATACTGTATCATACCCTTTGCACCAAATTTGACATAGCTCATATTTTTCAACATCAAAATTGTGGCTAGTGGAAATACCAAGTGGCTAGTACATTTGCAAAACCACTAGCCACTGTGGCTGGTGAGCAAAAAAGTTAATGTCAAGCCCTGGTCCCAACCAATATGGACTGTCTGAGCATGATGGGAAAAAAATGCATGGTGGGAAAAAATTGCTAAAAGAATCTAGTAGTAATCTTGTAAATAGTGACCCTGCAAGATTCACAGTCTTTGTAAAATCTCAGTCTAAGACTAGGCTGTGACTAAAAACTCTAAAAACTTGTCTTTAGATGTGAGCAGGTGTGAGCTGATAGTTTTCTAAGAGTCTTTCCAAATCTTAGCATAAATAATTCAAAATCCATGGACAGTGCAGGCAGAAGAGGTGAAATCTTTAGGCACCGCCCAATTTGATTACAATTTATAGGGCTACGATTCGATTCTTAATTGATTATTGATGTATTTTGATGCACTGTTTTTAAACTTCTTTAAATTTCTGTTGTTCTCACTGTGTCAAACACAATAAAAACAATACATTTGAGTAAAAAAAAAAGAGATAAAATAAATTTCCACTATCCTCTAATGGGAGATGTGTTTAAACTGGAACATTACAACTGCACTGAAGGTAGCAGAATCCTTTCCTTGAAACATATCTAAAACTACAAACATAAAATGTATTTTTTTTTACAGCTGAACAACTGGTAATCTAAATCTTGCTCTTACTTACTGCATTTAAGAGTTCCACCTTTTTGTTCCTGCTACTCCACAGAATTAAATATCCAAATAATCAATTGATATCAATTATCGATAATTGGACATTTATAAATCAATTCAGAATCTGTCACCTCTGCATCATGATGCATCTAAGAATCTGTATTTTTTTGCAGTATGTCAGACACAGCAATGATAACATTACCATCGCTAAGAGCTTGTGAAGCTTATGCTCACAGCGTAGCTTAAAGAGCCACACTGGCACTGCATCATCATTAACAGACCATATATTAATGTGAATCAGAACGAGGCGCTGCAGATAGCTGGAATACACTGTGTTGTGTAATCAAGTGTCTGACTCGAGCATCACACTTGTGAATCTGTGATGTCAGCAGCATCACCTGTAGCCTGAATGTTCATGCAGAGGAGACACAGACTCTGCACATAGAGATCAGTTTTATGAATACTGATGGTGATATCAGACAGGACTTTGTTGTAGATTAGTCATTAAAACATTAAACTTGTAGTTTTGGTTTTCATCAAACAACACAGAAGTGGTGGCATTGCTGGCTTAATATGCTGTCGCAGTTGTAAAACAATATTTTTTCCAGCCCAAATAAGAACCACAAAAACTGGACCATAATGGGATTTTTTTGTTTAATTTTTATTGAATTGAATTGAATTTGGGACAATTCAGTTTAACATAGTTTCATTACAGAGTATGAAGCTGATGTGCTGCATAGAGTTTATAGCGATTACTAACTTACAGCTGGTGCCCCTAGTTGGGCCTGTGAGTAAATAAAATGTACAACATTTGAGAGCATATAATGGCACAGTAGTTTACAGAATAAAGAGATGATAAATGCCAGACTTACAGAAAACACACTTTTGCATACATCTGAATTTGAAAAGATCACTGCCACTTAACATATGACTGTAAATCTGTAGTGTTTTTGCCTAAAGCTTTTGTACTCATCAACATAATTGGTCATGAAAAAGATTGAGACTGTATCATTTTAAAAGGTGGTGTCAAATTGGCAGCCTTGTTTGGGAAATTACACTGCACTATTGCTTTCAACATACAGCATTTAGCTTTCATGTGTTTGTTGATCTGAGTATTTTCAGCTTTATTGACTTTCCTGTGGACTAGGTGACTACAGTGTGCTTTCACAGTTCCTGCTGCTTCCAGTCCGAGATTGTGTACTCCAAGCTTCTTATGATTTATCAAACACAGCCAAGTTTGCTGTGCAGTGGAGGAGATACATAAGCCCGCTCTGTGTGCACTGAATTGCTCCTGGAAGACGTGCAGAGGTTTTTAAAGTATTGTGCAGCAGTTGGCTTGTCAACTGAAAATGTGTTTTCATTCCTCCGTAGATGTTGTATTTGTTGGGCTTGTCTGCAGTAGCCTGCTGAAATCTACAGGGTTGTTTTCATTTTTATACTATAAGCTGATAAAGTCAGGTTGAGTGGTCATTAAAGTTTCATGAATTGGGCTTTAACAGTCCTTTAAAATTTTGCAGCGTTATCTGTGTGGGTTTTAGTGATGTTTAATTATGAAGTTAAGTGGCTTACCTCCTAGGAAAAGGAATATTCTTAGTTATTAATTAGCACTAATGCCATCACGTAATAACTTGTGTCTTTGCATCAGAAAATCCTTGGCTTGACCCTCCTCATTGGATTTTTTCTTCTTCCAGAAATAACTATCTACTTTAGTACTGACACTGTCTTCATCCCCTGTTTTTATTTCATCATCAGACTCATCAGCATGGTGGTAAAAAGACAAGCCCACACTGAGCTGAACTGTGTTTCTTTCAAAGTTGAAGAGACGTATGTGCATCCAAAGATTTTATTTTTAACCTCAGTGAATGCACAACATCCTGTCCTTGTTGCCACATGGACATGTTATGAAATGGGCACATGAGGGATTGAGCTTCCTGTTTTAAAATGAAAAACAAGAGGGCTTCAGAGATTTTCCCTTCATCCTCTTAAACCATAACCACATCCTCACTTATGAGATAGCTCAGAAATTTTAGCATTTATGTGGAAAGAGATATAATAACCACATTTATGGTTTTAGTAGTTTTCTCATGGTAAAGTAAATGTGGACTAATGAAATGTGGACAGTTTTGAGAACCTGCATATATCTGCAAAAAGAGGAAGAGGAATAATGATGCTAAATCAATGTATCTATAAAGAAACCATGTTCTTTTAGTTCAGAGTTGTCTCAGAGTCTGAAAGCCAACATCATTTACTTAGTAACTGCATTGCTATGGATTGTTTCTGTGGATAAAATGGGAGGAGGGGTGATCTTAAAGAATTTTCCTGTTTGAAAACCCTCCTCTTATGAAGTCTGATACCTGTGCACATGGGGGCATGTGCTGAAGACTGAAATGAAGAGATCAGAGATTTTCTTTGTAGCATTCAGAATAGAGATGCACAGGTGCATTGCTTTAACATCTATATCTGCCCTCATTTTCATAGTTGGTGCATCCCTAATTCAGACAACAGTAAAATCAGTTAAGACAGCAAAAAACAAATGAATGACTTGCCAGATCAGTAGTAAATGGAGTCCATGGTAGAGATGGCAGTCAGAACTGAAGGCCTGAGGCACTCTGATGTGATTTAAATCCTTTATCAAACAGGGATGTCCACGTGTTTCAACAATGGAATGGTTATCACTCTGCCATGTTTAATATTTACAATATAAAGCTGAGGATTATCCAAATAGTTTGGAGAAGGAATTTCACTCCTAACACATCTCTAACAAGATAACTGACCTAGCAAGGTAAGCTTTAGAACCATGTGATTGATTTGTTTGAATTTATCTGTATCATAGTCCTGTGCTCTCTGGATTATTTATCCAACTAATTATCTTTAAGCTCTGAGCACTTTCAGTAGAGAGGAAGTGTTTATGATAATGCAGCTGTTGTAAATTAGGAGTTAGCGTTTTGATTACAAGGGGAAATGAGATCTCAATATTGACTGGATGTGATCAGCAAAGTAAAAGTTGAACTTGATCACTGTGGAGAAGAAAAGGGAGAAAAATAAATTAAGCAGTGAGTAGATCTCTGTGTAATGAGCGTCAAAGAAGATATTTTTAAATCTTTGTTTTTAATATTGTAAGCAGTCCAGAGCTCCTTTATTCAAACCAGTGAAAGCAGTTGGGGAAGTTACAATTAAACAACAGAAAGACTCACTTAATTAACATTTAATAAATGCAACCTGATTAAAATTCAGCATGTTTAATTAACTAGGAGCGTTTATTCAGTGTTTGGATGAATTTTTAATAAAGAGAGCATATTAACCTACAGCCAAGCTCATATTTTAAACCAAAAGCTGCTATAAAAGAGGAGGATCACAGTCTAAATTGTAAAAACAAGTTAGCAGCTATTTGGTACCAAGCACTGACCAACATATTTTTGCCATTTAGAGTGTATGCAGGAATTTGCCTTCAATTTTGGGGGATTTGAAAATAGTAATAATACAGTATTGAATTCTGAGAAGTTGTATTCATGTTGCTGTGTTTTCTTAACAGGTATAGATGTCATTTGTTTTTACTAATATTAAAATAATTGTTATATTTATTTTCAAACTAGTGCCTTATATTTATAGAGGAGGACACAGAATGGAGTTGAAAACAGGCCATCTGTGCCCCACCCTCAGTCTATTTCATTGCCAGATTTGACAAATGGTTTTGTTTACCCTGATTAACCATCAGTTATGCTTTAGTTATTGTTTTAATAATGAACCTGTGTTTTTTATTCCATAGCCCATTACACACTAACATTTTTAAGAAGAGATTCAGGCAGATAAGAAAGCATCTTCCTAACTCACAGATTTTTTTTCACCTTTATTATTTGGTCATCTTTCTTGGACACGTGAATGATGTAACCTGTTTAGGTTATAGAGGATAATGCCAATATTAACTTTGATTCTGGTTAATTCTTTTTCAAACACCTGAAGTTGAAAGGGAAGACATGAAACCCATGCTTTGTTTCGAGTATCCTTTTTCTTCATCCATTTCTGCTAACATCCCAGGCTGCCCTGTAGCTGTTACAAAAGGGAAATTATGCTTCAGATATAGAGCCAGGGAACTCCACTGATGTGTCACAGGAAGTGTGTCCTCGCTCTGAATCCATCTGAGCTATGTAGTCATTTCAAAGATAAGGAATCATTTATCTGAGTGCAGGACAGGGGGGTTAGGGAAGCTCCCTGTCAGGATCTAGTCAGATCTTGTGTCCTGTAGGCACTGTGACCCTGGACTCACCCCTCCCAGGCTTTGACCCTGCTCTCCCTGAGGAATGTGACCCCGGCGGAGGTCGTCTTGTGAGTGTCGGTCTGCTGCTGCGTCCCGGTACTTTTAAGCCATTGTTTCCCTCCAATCTCATGTCTTCAGTTAAGGTCATTCTTGTTTTTAAAGCTGGTTTGTTTTACACTTTTCATGTAGAAGAGACGGTACCTGTGTACCAGTGGTTGGGGTTGCCACAATGCCAGAATTAGAGATGTAACGATTGTTAACATGGGCTTGAAATGTCAAAATACGGATTTATCACTCTGAAATCATTCCAACAAGTTTTATAAGGAAAAAATCACATCAAATAAACACAGTAAAAATCAGTTTTAATTGTTTTCATTGAGATATCCCAACATACTAGGCCTACTTATGAAAGGTTCTTGCTGAAAAATCTTTCTGAAAATCGAAAAATGTCCATTATTACGACAGCCTACTAGTAGCACTCTAAAAAGTAGAGGATCTATTAATTTTCAAGAAAATACTCAAAATTTTCAAGGTTAAAAGTTGTACATTTACAAGAAAAGAACTCTCAAAATTATACTTTAAAAGTCATACACTTGCACCAAAATGTAGAGTTTTTGAGATTATAATGTCGACAATAGCTGATTGCATGGAAGAAAATCATAGCAGATGAAGCTGTTTTATTTGCACAAGCTCTGTAGTTGAGAGCAAATACAATTACTCTTTCTACTGGGACTGATCAGAAGGAACTTGTGATTTTATCCCAGAGTCATCACATCACTTTTTACTTTAGTTTTTTCATCTGTAAGGGGGCCCTGATCCGCCATTGTACATTATATTTCTAATCATGGTTTTAAAAAAGTGTATACAAAATTATTTTTGATAATGTCAGAGCAGGCAGGGACCTGTTCCCATGCCCCAAGATCTTTGGCGTCCCCCCAGGGGTGCCTAGAACCCAGGTTGGGAGCCAGTGGTGTAGGCTACTAAAGAGTAGCTATGGCGTAGATTGGACAGAGAAGTGTAAACCAGGTTTTAGACATTTTTGCTGAAGCTATAGCACATCAGTGGTAGCCTGTCTACCATCTTTGGCTTTCCCTTCCATGTTTTTCCACTGTCTCATCCTCTGCTTCCCCTTTTTTCTACTCAATAAGAATGACAGTTTATCCCCTCTATTGCAGTGTTACAGCTCTATCACAGAAGAGGGAGTGCTGTTATACTTGATATCAGCACAGTTTTGAATTGGTTGTTCAAACAGCTGTTAATAGGACAGTTACACGTGCAGCAAATAAGGGTTAGAGGAATTATGCAACAACAGATGATTATTTTGGTTTGTTTTTTTCATTCATTTTGCTGCACTGACACAACTAGTTTCCCAGCTTCTCAGGAACTGGACTGTTTCTAAGCAACACATAAATATTTTTCTACTTACTTGTGAAGAAACTGAATCAGAAGTAGGAGTCTGCTTTCAGTAACAACTTAATAAAATTAAACAGACTGTTCGTTTGCATATTTATCGAGGCAGAGTGAAACAGAAACATGAGAATAATTGGTTGCAAATACGTGTTACATTAGGTGCATTACCAGTATTTTGTGTTTTTTGGTATGTATCGTATTACCAGCCTCTTCCCATTTCATAACCCTAGCACAGGTGTAACCTCATGCTGTTTCAAAGAAAACTGTTTTTTGTAAAACCTTAGAATAACAGTAAATTAACTTCTGATGATTTTTAAAGGCTGTAGATCCCTTCACTGCAGCAGCCTCTTAAAATGAGAGTTGAAGCTCTATAAAAACATTTTCAGCTTTAGCTGTGACCTTTTTTCTTTTTGATTGCTTTATGTGTTTTTTTTTTCTTTTGTTGTGTGTCCTCCACTCTGTGGTTTAATGGGGGAGGGGCTCCGTTAGTAAAGGGTGATGTCACTAATTTTTGAGCACCAATCATAGTTGGCAACATTTGAATTAAAAGTCTAATTACAGTGATGGGGTTGTTTGTTTATGTTGGCAGCACTTTGAGTGAACTCTGCTCAAACGAGCGCACAGTCCCAACGAAGCTCTCATTCTGAGTGGAGTTTATTATAAATAACAAAGATTAAGAATGGTTTGAAACTACACTCAAACTTAACATCTTATTTTTCGTGAAGATTTAATGTTAGAGAGGAATTATTTAGAGGTAAGTGTATTTTAATGCTCCATAGATGTTATCATAGGCGCTTTTGAACGTTTTTTTGGCTGCTGCTCAAAAATCTTGTTAATGGGGGACGGAGATGAGAGTGCGTTTGGACTCATGACCTCAATATTTCCTAACTACTTTTAACAGCTAAAATATAAAATAGTGGACAATCTACTTCATCTCCATCTGTGAGGCATCTTTAGCAGTGTACATTTATATGCCATGAAAACCTTTGATTTATTCTTCTTAAATATGTAGTTTTAAACTTCAAAAAAATGTATGATTATTATTTCTTGTTTGATGGAACAGTGGATAGAGTTGGAAATCAAGGAGAAAACTGAGGAATGATGTGAACAAGGAGGCTGGGCCGTTGGCTTGGGGTACTATAGCCTTTGTAGGCATGCACTGATACCACTTACAGTACATGATATGGGTTCTTACCATAGGGGTGTGATGGTTCACAGAGGTCATGGTTTAATTCATACATTGATTTATATGCCATGCTCGGTGCAGGTTTGAATCATTGGGGAACAAAGCAACACAAAGTCCTGAATTCAGACTACTAGGTTTCCCTCTTTTGTTATTTTTACCTGACAGTAGTGCAGATTACAGTTGTTCCATCTTAGTGTTATTTTGAATTACCTGTGATAGTTGGTGCAGCCTGGGGTGTGTAAAACAAGAGCAAACAAAAGCAACACAGAATTTGGTAGCAAATATCTTATTAACAATGCAAAACAAAATTAGTGCATTCTACAGCAGTGCATCATATTTATGATTTATGAAGTGGGCTATGACAATGTCAAATAGTTGTCAGTAAACAGCTGGCCACTGGTGCAGTTATTTAAATCAGCACTCATGTACGTTGGTAACAGGATGGGATGTTGTAGCAGAGCCTGAGCAGAGCACTTAGATAGACAATTATAGCTAGTTTTCTCTATATAGCCACGCATAGTCTGAAATATATATTAATATTACAGTAATGTCTTCAATCCTATCTGCCTTCACATCATAGCCTTTTTAAAAACAGCACAGAAATACTGAGGAGAGGAGTCCTACAGCTCTTGCTGCTCTTATTTGTGTGTTTTGCTGTGCCTGTTAATTTCGTCCTCTTCTTTGTTGGTTGTTTTTTTGGTTGGTTTGTAAACACAAGTGTTACCGCTTCCTAGATTGGTGGGAAAATACTGTTATATGTGATTGCGTTTTTGTCCAGTCGGCATACTCGCCATGTGTACCAAACTGTTACGGTTTGAGACAACTACAAATACTGTTTATTTTTAATCAGATGTTCATCACCCCTCTTCTTGAAAGTTTAGCAGTGTGCTCTACTATTATCGCCCTTGTTTATGTAAAACTACAGCCAAATTGCAGACATGGCTGGATCTGTGCCTACCTGGTTGAAAATGAGAGCCTATCATCATGCTGTAAAATGATAATGAGTAGATGCATTGTTTTATATGTATGTGTGTTTAAACTCAGTTTTAGCACCAGTACTCATTCTGATAATGGTAAAGATACATCCCTAGGGCATGACAGCCAGGCCAATCAACAGCCAAAGAAACAAAGACTCCTGCTAATTAACAAATGTATATAAAAGTCACTTTAAGAATGATTGTTTTTCTCCTGCATGTGTGAATGTGTTGCAGCATATCATTCTTCCCACTTGTTAATCCGTTTTTTACTTGCAGCAACAGAAAATTATATATTTTTTGGTTCATCTACTTTCTGGTCTGCCCATCCTGACAGTCCCATCACATCACTGCTGTTTTCTATAATATGGTTTGAAAGAAAATCCAATTCTTCTGAACTAGAGAGCCTTCAAACAGTCTGATGTAATGCATGGAAATGACAGAAGTTTTGAAACAGGATTAGGAATTATTTTAGGAAATATTATTTGTGAAGTAAAGTCAGACTCAAGTTTGAAGTGCCCCTTTCATCTTGAATGTTCCTACATCTGTGCAGTGAGAGCTTGCTGTTTTTTTGTGTTGGCACTGTTCGGTTTCAGAGCTCAATGTCTTTGACATCCCTGAATTTCATTGTGATTTTGGTTTTTAAAATCTGCAGACAGAAAGCAGTAGGACATTTGACAACAGAAACACAGCAATGATGATATGTGTTGCAAGTCAATCGTTCTTCTTGCACATACAGATTGGCAAAGTTGCTTTTTAATCAATTTTATGTTAGAGATCAATCAAAAGTTGCAATATATCCAACCATTGATTGACTGTTTGGAAGTTTAACATCAACACTTCAGACCCTGCTTACATAACATTAGCTATTTAGTAATGCAAGGTTTTGCTCTGTTGTGGCATTAAGATGGAAATGTAGTGACAATAATGCTGTAATATTATGTAGACAAAGTGCTTCAAATCATTACCTGGATTTTTACTTCCACACTGTTTGCACAAGAAGCTTTTCTCCGACTTGTGTTTGAAGCGTTCTGCTCTGGATGCAAACATGGGCTCACTGACCTTGTGTATCTGACAGGTATCTGTGTCAAATGTGGGAAGGGAGTGTACGGAGCCAGCCAAGCCTGCCAGGCCATGGGGAACCTGTATCACACAAACTGCTTCACCTGCTGCTCCTGTGGTGAGTAAAACTGTAAAGTTATATAAGTCATGGCCGACACTAGAACTGAATATGATTAAAACTTCCCCAATGTGATGGTTCAAGAGCTGGATAGAAATGAAGTTGACACCGAGCGTTACCTGAAGTTAGGGCCAAGGCTCTGGTCAGAGCAGGACTGTATCTGAGGCTAATGTTGCATTTGTCCTCTGTATTTACTCTGAATATAGAGGTTATGACTGCTATCTGAGTATTTTCACATTTCTGAAGTGCAGGAAACAGATTTGAAATGTCAGAAACTGCATATTTTTTATGTTTACAGCTTGCTCCACTGTCTGAAAATTACTTTTTGATTAGACTGGAATAAAAAGAATGCACAACCTGTCATGTCAGTTATAAAATGTGCACTTCATATACATTTTTATTATCTAAAAAGAGGTTTGTGTCCTACACCATATAACAGTGCAGCCATGAGATGCACAGACGCATCAATTTAATATCCATATCAGCCCTTTTGACCAGCATCAGCCATCAAAAATTAATGTGGACATGAACATTTCGCAGTTGGCAATGTTTATCAGTTATGGTCTAACAATTAAATGCTGGCATATGGCAAAGCTAACTGCTGATGTAGAGAGGAGACTTACTGTTGGGCGGAAGATGTGACCTGTTGGACAAACTGATCTGTTTTATAGTCATGAGAGCAAATTTTGCCATTATGGGGTTGTTACACCTTAAAGAAGAAATGAAAATAACATTGTTGTCAGCATCAGTCCTGGCTTTTATAATCAGTGCATCCCTTGTTTGGATGCATAGTGATGCAGGTGGTGGTGCCCAGCCTGGTGCCTTTTAAACAGCTTTTCTCCCTTATTAGGTCATCCTATAGCTATATGAGTGCTATACTGTATGATAAAACATTCTGAAGTTTCAATGAAAGACGTCTGAGATAAAGACAAGAGACCAGCTGAGATGGGAAGCACATCTTGTGGGCGGTGGATAATTAAATACAACTATCACTGTTGGCTGATATCTAAGCTACTTTAACAGCAGTGCGATTGCAAACACCATACAGCTAAAACAGATGGAAGAAAAAGAGCTGAACAGAAGTTGCACATTGTGGACTGAATGCAATAGAGATTGTCATGCAGCATGACAGGTTGAACATTTTTGCCCCGTGTGAGACACTTCCTATTTTGTTCCAGTGCCACATATATTTTCATAGTAACAAATTTCAGATTTGGTGTTGGTGTTCATTTTTGTAAGTAAAGATCCCTCTATTTGTCCATTGTAGGTGTTTTCAGAGTGATGAAACTGAGACTAGAGCAAACCCCTTACCTCCCTCATTAGAATAACTCCTCCATTCACAAAGTCAAGATCATTAGGAGGTTTCAAGCTCAAGCTAAGTGTAGTAAGGTAGTATGAACTTACTCTAGGACTTTGTACTACTATAGTTCTCTTTTTCCCTGAATTGTGCCAAAGGAAATAGTTAGGCTTTTTTTTTGTTTAACTGTGTTTACATTATTTTATATAAACGCCATTGGGAGTTGCTGTTGACAGTCTTTGTTTACACTGTACCAATTAATGTACAGGCTTCTGTGACAGCTGTGACATAAAGAAATGTGATGAACTCAGTTTTTTGGGTGTATGCTATATCTGGAATAATGTTTACCACGGGACAGTAGAGACACTTAGAGTTGATCACACCGTAGAAAATACGTGTATGTAGTCTGTGGGGTTATAGTTAATAAAATGTCGAGTCTTAACAGTATATATATTCTGATGCATACATAATAATAATACAATAACAATATAATATGATATAGACAGTCAAACTGTGTCCACATCATGCCTGGTATCATGCTTTGCAATAACATGGAATTTTGCTGTTCTGTCATAGGTCTGGGCGATATGGCCTAAAAATTATATCACGGGATTTTTCTTGCCTTTGACGATAACGGTAGTATATCACAGTCTTACAAAATTAAACAGAGATAATGCTTTTAAATCCAAATAATTCAAGTGTTTTTAACCCCCTTCTCCCCTTAAAACAAACCTTTGCTGGCATACTCTATTTATCTCAAAGTATAGGAACACAGAAAACATGTTTTATTTTTAAGTCTCTCTAGGTTTACTTCTGTCCAAGTTTCATCTCTAACCTGATGAGGTGTGTTAAGCTGCTGATGACTTGAAGACGTTTCCTAGTGAAGGTGTTCACAATTAAAGTGTTTCAGAAAAATAACAGCTGCGGACTTTTATTTTGAAGTATTGTGTTTAGCGTTGAGTTAGCTTAGCTTTGGCTGCCGAACCGGGGAATACGGCTAGTTTACAGCAGTTTTTCTGACCTCATTTACCATTGAAGCCTGGATCTTTGACTCACTGTGGACTTAGAAAAGAAAGTCATAAGTTAAAATAGACTTTTAAATGGTTGTTTATGCCGTTTGTAAGAGGATGAGCTGCAGCGCTGGGCTCTGAGACCAGCCAAAGCAGCACTTAGCTTGTGTTACAGCCCCAGGCAGGCTGACAGACTTGTTGCGGTACAGCCGGCAGACTTTGAGAGGAAAAAAATACGTGTTTTTGCCTGCTAAATGTGCCTAGTTACAGCAGCAAGAGTCCTAGACATTTGGTTATTTACCTGGCTACACATAATCCTAGAGCTAAACGTGCCATTGACCCGACAGCCTGAGCTGTGTGTCCCAACTCACTCTCTCCGCCAGCTGTGGGACCGGTTTACCACCCACCTCTACATAGCACCGTTTTTTTTAACCAGCTCCTCCTGCTCCGTGGTCTCTGTGCTTGAAGCCATTCACACTGAGGCAGATATGATGACATCATCAACAGGCGTTATCACAATTGGTCGGTAGAGTCCAAATCTCTACCCTGGGCCAAATTTATATCATTTATACCATCTACCTCATATACCGCGGACCCCTATTCTGTCATTACCAGATTAATTTGTTTTTATTTGTAGTGCACATACAACACCCATGCAACCTACAATTGTCAGCCATGGTGGCAGGTAAATATGAACAGCATTACATTATGCTAGCAGCAGCTATGTTAATATGTTATGATATGATCCAGCAAGCATTTCAAAGGAAACTCGCACTATCCAAGCACTCTGTCCAACTTGCAAAAAAAAAAGGGGTGTTTATTTGCAATGTTTTGATACTCAACGTTTGTTCTGGTACTAGACATTCATCAGGAATCAGGAAGGGCTGACGATGGTCAAATCCTGAAAAGTTGCAAATAAATTCCCATTTTCACAAGTTGGACAATGTGAGGGTGTTTCTTTTGAAATGTTTGATGGATATCTTGCTTTCAAACACACTTGTCTTAAGAATTAGATGTGCGTAGCATTTCTTCCATTATGACATTATACAGTATATGATACTATATGATCCATGTGCTCATTACCCACATTGCACAACATCTGCATAAAAAAATAGATGAGACATGCCTTGTAACTTGAATATCTGATCCACATGGAAGTTGTGGAAAAGTTTGCAGTGATCAGGTTAGGAAAATGTTGGTTCAGGCGTTGCTCTTTGAGCTCTATATGACTCTCAATCATGCTTATGTGTAGTTTTTCTCTGGCAGATATGCTCTCACTGCTTCTCTACTTCTTACCCAAAAAATTTCTTGCCCTGAATCTTTATCTCACAGACAAAGCTGTGAGTGGTTGAACCATTTTCTCAGGCCAACAAAAGCGGCCGTCAATGAGCACAGCCCTGCACATACTGTATGAGACACTTAAAAAGTCAAAAATGTGGGTGCTGAGTGGAGAAACCAGGCTAATCGATCGTTAGTTTGCTACTTTATGCTCCAGTGCTTTTCAGCAGACTGAAAAATCAATCCGTATGATCCTTGAATTATTTCCCTCAGATGCTTTGTGTGACCTACAGGATGCTTAACTTGTTCTCAGAGAATAGTGGAGACTGCAAATATTTTGTGCTAATGTTTTTTCCTTGGTCTGTGCCTGGTCTCCCCACCTCCTGCATCACTGATTAAGATGCTCTATCAAACAACCTTGCTGTAGGCTTTGGTTGCAGCTGTCTATGCAGATAAAGCATCTTTTCTATCATCAGAGATGGCATCCAAACATCTGCTGCTTAAAAAAGAAAATCCTCAGGCCTGTTCAGAACATTAACAGAACAGTTAGTGCTCTCTTCCATGAAACAGGCTTCTAACACTGAAAGATATAAAATACTGAAATATTTTGTTCTTTAGATGTCTCTGTTAATCTACAGTTTTTGTGAGCTTGTGGTATATCAGGCCTGAGTGTGAGAATGTGTGGATTTTGGACGGCCCTGTCATCCGACCCCGGCTCTCCTCTCCTGTTTCCTCGGGAAACAAGAGGAAGATGTCGGGAGAGAGCTTTTTAGCCAGGTTGCTTCCTTTCATATATTGTACTTCCCATGGATACTGATCTCCAGCCCAACCCCCGCCAGCTCTGGAAGAACTGCCTATAATTTACATGTAACTAAAGCCACATACTTTCCGATTTATTGTGTGTGTGAAGAAAGAGGGGGCCAGATGCTGAGTGTCCAGTTGCTGAAGTTGTGGGGTTTTGCTTTAGAAGAAGTGGCCTCTGACCTGCTTAACGTTTAAGTGCTGCTTAAACAGTCCTGGTTAAGTTAATTTAGAAGTGATTATCTAGCCATGTTCAGTAGGGCTGGGCAATTCATCATGCTTCGATTTGAACAGCTAGTATGTTCTTTTGCTCTTTTTGGTTGATATTATGTACAGGGATACACGTAATTAGACAGCCACGCTGTCAGCCACAATCACCACGCTATGACATAATCATGGAACGTTACAATACGGAGATGTTTTAAAGTTAAATGCAAAGCCGGAACTACACTCCAGACATGGCTGCTGCACTGTGTCACTCCGCCCAGTGGTTCACTCAAGAAATAGTTCCGAGTATTTGCTTCATGGGTCACAACTTGTCCTCGAGAGTGTTTTGGAGTTGTTGGATTTTGTATTTGATGAGTTTGATGAGGGAAAGCCAGAATACCATCTGCTTACAGAGTTGGCACAGCAGCTCCAAACTTGGCAGCAGCTTGCACCGACAACTAAAGGTAACGAACCTATTACTAAGACTATAGGAATTATGGCAATGGGCGAATTTGCCAAAATGTTGAAGTATCCCTTAATAACTGCTGCCTTGCAGCCACAGTGCTCATTAGCCCAGTGCAAACAACCTTGAATAGTACTGATAGTGTCTTGTAGGAGCAGCAAAGTTTAGCACTATTATGATATAAAAAACAGGGATAAAGTCGTCCAGAGGCTATGTCAGGTTATACTCACGTTACTGAAGCATTGAGTGATGATGTGAATATTAACCTGCAAAAAGGATCAAAGGCCAACCGTGCTAGCACTGCTAACATTTGCTACATTCTGTAAACCAATTTTGCACCAATACAGTGTGAAATCGATTTAATGGTACAGTAGTGCTGGGCATTTAATCTGGTTTTAATTTCAATCATGACCTTAGCTTCCCACAGTCATGAAAATAATATTATCAAGACTAGAAAAGCACAGACCTCCACCACTAGCCCTATCTCCAAATAGTGAAGAATCCTTAAAATATTCCTGGATCCGTTCCCATATGCCCCCAACAACGGCATTCGTCGATGACTCCCTCCCCGGTGGGGTGGAAACATGGTCTGGCAAAGCATTGGCTTTGCTACGGGTACACTGTCATGGTGGAAGCATTGCCTGCTGGTGCCAACAGATGCACTGACAGTCTCGCCCATGGTCTCACCAGACGACTGGAAGTCATGGCAGAGGGTGAATATTCCTCTATTCTTCCCAGCATTGTGAGTATTCTCACTACAATTTGCTGTCTTTCTTTCTGTTACGCTTCGACTCATCTCCTTTTGAAGTTACTCATGTCCGCCATCTCCTGGTGTAAAGTGGTAACAGCGCAGACCTCCGCCATTGGCCCTATCTCCCAATAGTACAGAATCCTTAAATAAATTCCTTAATCCAGATGGTGATCCAGATCAGTCCCAAAATCAGTTCTTTCTTATGCCATTACTGACATTTCCTGAAAATTACCTGAAAATCCATCCACAACCTTTTGAGTTATGTCACTAACAAACAAACAAACCCACCCAATCACATAACCTCCTTAGCGGAGGTGATTAAGCAATAACTGCAGTTTTGTCGATAGGCAAAATGTAGTGGTAAAAGTTTCAGTGTTTGGACATAAAAATAATTATTTTTTGATTAGCTGTTATTATATATCATTGTTATGATATATTTATGTGTCTTTTAAATATTATAATTATTTTTTTGCTTCTTAAAAAGATTCAAGAGTGCCTAAGTTCAGTAAGTGCATGTGTTGCAAAAGTTGTAAAATCTGTAGGCTAATTGTTTTACAATTGTGATCTCCACCACAATGACTTTGGTTTACAGAAAGTGTTATTCAACTTAAGACTGGTTGACTCAAACAAAATATACCTGAAGGTAAAACCTGTGAAACAGGGATGGTCGGACATTGTGAGGTGTGTGTGTAAACAGCAATTCTTGTGGATCTCAAGGACAGTCCCGTTGATTTAAAAAAAAATCAAAAGTGCATATGTGAAAACAGTTTAAATTTTCTGTGTGAAGTCAGAGGGACTGATGTGTGCAGCAGGAAATATTCAGTAGAAATCTCTGCAAGCTACAGGAGGGGATGGTGATTCTATGTCGAGCAGCTGGTGGAAAACAGTAGCAGAGCAAACAGCCGGTGTCTTTATGGTTGTAATGAAGCTGCCTTATCATGTTCTCTGCTCACCTATATGCTGTTCTCCACTCTGCTGTTGATACTGTGAATGTCAAACTACATGCAGCATTGGTATAAAGGCAAATAATCTTTTTATAGTGTCATAGTGGAGTCTGTTTCTCCATCCACGGTCCTATGCTGTGAAGTGCATTATGATCAGCTACATTTAAGTTGGCTTGAAATTTTCTTGAATCTTTTCAGGAGTGTATGGGTAAAAATGGCAAATGACTGTGTCACTTCTGTGAAGATGTAGTTATGTTAAATGCTCATGTTGTTTAGTGAGGGCTGTTGGGCAAAAAAACGCAGCTTCATGGAGAGTTATTGTTGAGTTTATTGGTGAAATCACACCCAGGATCAGTCATTGTCTGAGCTCAGAGCAGGTCTCTGTTGTTATTTTCACAGGCCGGCATGCCTCTCCAGATGGTTTATTTGTAACGTAAACTCTGTGGTGTATCATCTGACCTTATGTGAATGGGAATGTTTGCTTTTAAGAAGGCCTCTGAGAAGTTTAGTTTCAAAGTGCCTGCACTTGTCATAACACAATCCAGTGATTTATCAGCAGCTTGGTTCCTGTGTTCGTGTTTGTTTTTTGGTTTCTTTCACCGTTTTTTTTTTCTCTCTTGAGTGGAGTCCTCCTGGAGTCTGGAGCTCCAGAGTGAGGCAGAGTTTGCTGAGACATAGCTGCTCGCTGGTAGCCTTGGGCTTTGTTTAACCATGCATAATTGAGCCCTCCTCTTGGCTTACTCCCATGGTTGCACCCTTTTTTCATGAAATGGCCAAGAATGCAAACTACCCCCCTTCCACTTCAGCCGGCCTTCCCTGGAGGACCTCGATCAGACAGTCACAAAGTGTACCAGACCTGCTTATCAGAGGGGGCAGGCCTGCTGGGATGGGTGCACATTAAACAGCAGACGCTCTGAGAGCTGTAGGCATGCATGTGCTCACACAAAATCACAAGTGGACCTGGTTTC
The DNA here is from genome assembly GCF_018320785.1 of Cheilinus undulatus. Classification (NCBI taxonomy): domain Eukaryota; kingdom Metazoa; phylum Chordata; class Actinopteri; order Labriformes; family Labridae; genus Cheilinus; species Cheilinus undulatus. Next base: position 19,182,817 of record NC_054865.1, read on the forward strand.
AGAGATAAATGGTCAGTTGAGTTTGGGCTTTTTCTTTGAAAATGACAAATATCTATCTGTTTGTGCAACCATACTTATCCAAAAGTTGAGCAGGACTATTTGCATATAGTTTCCCATCTCACAGCTCATGTCAAACAAAGCATTTCAGTCCCTCTGCTGCTTCATGCAAAGCACATTTCCTCTCCTCTCTGAGATTTTCCCACAAAACTGCACTCAAGCCTGAGTAAAAATATATTTCTGTGAGACTATGAGGCATGGTATTGTTGAAAATAAGCACGCCTTCTCTGAGTAGAACATAAAAATAATAAAAGATGTTGCTTCGGGCTGGATGAGCAGACTGTCAACTGCAAGGCTGATGACTCACTGGCGTGTTACAGTAATCCAAGCGGCCTCTCCAAGGTCTGGCAAGAGAAGAGAGCTTGGGGGCTTGAATTTCTCAAATCATTCACTGCCACCAGTTGCACCTGCCAAACAGCGGAAATCAGAACATTGAAAAACAGGGAATGTTCTTTGTTATGTTCCTGGAGTCTCGAGTATGTTAACATGCACACTAATTACAGCGGCCATATTAGAAAGAAATTATTCAAGAGAGGTTTATCACAGTCAGAGTTGTAGTGATACCAGAAGAATATAGTTTCTTTATATCAACCATGACAAAATGACATTCAGTTCTGGTTAATTTAGTCATTTTTTAATTTCAAACCTGAAAGGGTCACTGAACAAATACCAAAATTAGACATACTTCTGAGAACCATGAAATGCTATGTAAGACTTTCCTAAAAATGAAATACCCATATATTTATATATTTCTGTATATTCTGGATTAATCTCAAACAAAGTGAAACATCTCAAAACATTTTTTTTTTATCCTGATGATTAAGGTTAACAGCTCATAAAATTAAAAGAAAAACTATCTACACGTATACGAATTTTGTGGAAAAGTCAGATTTGCAAAGGTTTCCTGAGCCTTCATTCTGTACATCTGGTTCAGTACACACAACTGCAGTCATGGGGAAGACTGCTGACTTGACGTCTATAAGACAAACGTTGTGGAAAGAAAAGGTACACAAGCAAAGGGGTTGAGCTCAGCCTTCAGAGGATTGTCAAACAAAGCAGATTCAAGAACTTAAGGGAGCTTCACAAGGAGTGGACTGAGGCCGGAGTCAGTTGATCAAGAGCCACTGCACTGTTCCTACTGTTGAGCCACTCCTGAACCATAGACCTGGGCTAAAAAGTAAAACAGCTGAGCTGTTACTCAGTGGTCCAAGGTCCTCTTTTCAGATGAAAGTACATTTTTAATTTCATTTGGAAATCAAGGTCTCAGAGTCTGGAGGAAGATCAGAGTGGACCAGGATCTAAGGTGCCTAAGGTCCAGTGTTTTCAGTTTTAGTCAGTGATGTTGTGCGGTGTTATGTCATCTGCTGCTGCTGGTACACTGGTCTTTATCAAGTCCAGAGTCCAGGAGATTTTAAAGCATGTTATGCTTCCATCTGCTGAGAAGCTTCATGGAGATACTGATTTTTCTTTTCCAGCAGGACTTGGCACCTGCCCACAGTGAGGCCAAAACTACCAGAAACTGGTTTGCTGACAATGGTGTTACTGCGTTTGAATCTGACCTGAACCCCAAAGCGAATCTCTGCGGGAAAGTCAAGAGGAAGCTGAAAAACACAAGACTCAGCGTAGCTATTACAGCAACCCAGCAGTGCCACAGACTGATCGCCTCCATGCCATGTTGCATAGATGCAGTCATTTGTGCAGAAAGAGCTCCAACCAAACACTGAGTGCATAAATGAGCATCATTTTCCAGAATGTCAACATTTCTATTATAACTCTTTTTTGTACTAGTGTTTTGTGATATTCTGATATTTTGCGATAGTGGATTTTTGATTTTTGTGACCTTAAGCTTTAGTCATCAATAGGGTTGCTCTGATTCCGATATCAGTATCAGAAATGCATCCGATACTGGTTGAAATTCAGGTATTGGTATCAGCGAGTACAAGAGTTTATGCACAATCCGATACCGTTTGGTTTAACATTATATTTTACTTCATTTAGCCATGCTAAATGTTAGCGCTATAAACTGGAAATCAGTTCTTCTTCACTACCACTGTATGAACAGGCTTCCGTTTTTAGCACAGCAAAGAAGAACCAAGGGACCTGCAGCAGCAAAGAATGGTGTCTGCGTGATAGTTATTCTCTGAATGTGATTGTTAAAATGTCTTCCACACTGGCGCTGTCGTACAAGACACAAAGTGACACAGTTTATAAAAAGTTAAATAACTTTTGAACCATAAATCTCTGCCTCTCACTTGTTTTTTTTCTCTTGAAGCTACCTGTTCTGTTTTCCCATTGGCGCTACTGGTGCCTCTGAATCCCGTGCGGCAGCATTTTTAGCGAGCTTGGAACTTGTGTGACTTTTGGGGATTTTGATGATTAAATCCACACCAGTAAACCAGATATTGAACATCTTTTTATCCATTTTAATTGAATTACGATCATTTATTACCTCTAGCTCAATGTTAACTGCCATATTGATACTCTCTGTGAGTGTCTGTCAGCCAATAGCAGGCTGTTCCGTAATCACGTGGTGCTGCCCAAAATAGCAGAAAGAAGAGATAGAGTTCAGTGCACTTGATGATTTATACAACTACATCAAGCAAATATCTGTATAGAAAAATTGTTAATATGCAAGTTATACGTTTTATATTGTATTTGGAAACGTGCAATAAAGTTTGTATTTAAAAAAATGAGAGATAGAGGGAGCTTTTGATGCAGCCCTCTGTTATTTTAATATTTAGCACCAAAAAAGAATAATCAGGAGGAAAACAACTTTAGGGTCACAGAGACGCTGCACATCTACAATTCTATTTGTTGACCCATGTTCTGAGTCAAATATAGGTCTAAAATAATTTTTTTAGTTAATTTTCTAAATCTGAAAAGTCTGTTCAGAAAGTTCAGACTGGTATCGGATTAGTACTTCGTGTAGGCCGATACCCAACACCTTGGTATCGGAATCGTATTGGGAAGGAAAAAATGGTATCGGAACATCCCTAGTCATCAACATTAAAACAAAAAGTATTATATTTCATTGTGTTTGAGATGAATGTAGAATGGAAGTTTCACTTCTTGAAATAAATTACAGGAAAAAGCAAACTTTTTCATGATATTCTAATGTTTTGAGATGCACCTGTATTTTAATTTAACATGAGACCATTTTTCACATTCATCTGGGAACGTTCCCATAGAAAGCATTTGGGAAGAGCAGGACTTTAAAAAAAAAAATTAGAAGGTGATTGGAGGAACATTCTGTCTGTCACATGACGGGCCAATCAGAATGACGAGACAAAATGACTTTGTGCGCACGCGTTACTCTTGAGTTAGTTACCGCTTCCATAGATTGTTAATAGTGGGGCTTCTTTGTGAATAAAAATTGATGCCAAGGCCGGTCGAGAGACGTGCAAAGACGTCTTCTCTGCCATGACAAGCTTTCAGGTGGTTCTGTGCTCTTTCTTTTTTTAAAAAGAAATGTGGTCCAGTTCAGATTAAACTTCCCCTTATCTACAGCTACAACCAGGCTAACAGATACAGCAGCAGCAACCATTGGATACACTGGCAAACCGCAGCCACAATGACTGCAAACCCATGCTGAAGCAGAACGAGAGAAAAGCAAAAACATCTTCTCTGTCAGCTTTCAGCATTGCTCTCTGCCCTATTTTTAATAAAGCAATGTTGTCCAGTTCTGTCAAAACTGCCAATGTGGCTACGTCCAAGATAATCACTCCACTAGCAACCATTGTACACAAGTTCTAGTAAAACTGACACTATGCCAAAGCTCCATCCCAGGTAGTCACCATAATGGAGGTAACCATTGCAGACAGCTTCGAGTACAACTAAACCCCACCCATAGCTACCGCCTTGTTCTCCTTAAATGATGCTGATTGGTCCAAACAGTGCTCGGCTCTGCAAAAACGTTTTGGATTGAAGCCTTTCAAGATGGATTTGCCTGATGCGGACATAGAGTCAGGCAAATCCATCTGCTTTGCATTCTCAAAATCCCTCATAAACCCAAAATGAAATATCGAATCAGAATTATCATTAGCAATCTGGAGGAAGTGCTCTGATTCTGCTCTGGGGACACAAAGAAAACTTTTTAGTAACCAGGTGACAGCACTGTCTCTCTGAATTCTTTCCGCAACATGCAACAAACAGTCAGCAATGCTAACACAACCAGCCGAAGGTCCTTCCTGCAGGTTTGCGTCCACATACCTGTGCTAATGATTGCACATTGATGTACCATCAAGTTCATATACCAGTTTATCCTGGTGAAGCCTACATACATTTCTATCTCCATTTTTCGCATCAAAATATTACCAGCAGTGCTGCTCATACCAGATGCTTTCCTTCATGGTGCTTGTTTACATCCAAGCTGTAGAGCCAGAATATAAGGCTCACTCATAAGGCTGGAGCCACTACTAGTTCATGGTGACAGCCCTGGCTAGAGGTGTGTCACTTTGATACAGCGTGGACACAATGATTGGCACCAAGAGCCAGCATATGAAGATATTATTGATGCACCTAGGAGTAATTGTGGTGCAAACTAGTGAAGGTGACAGCATTTTGATCATGTAATGTAGTAAACACACTGCTATCTTCTTCATCATTCACATTACCTTCATTCATATTGTGAGCACCACTATGAGTCATGAAGTGATGCTTTGAGTCAAATTAACAGAGGAATCTCTCTAGAGTAGTGTTTGTATTTTTAATTAAAAGGTTGACAATTAGTTTTAGCAAATTGATTATATACGAGTCAGAATGGCATTATATCACTGTATCAATATGATGTCCCAACCCTATTAGACATATTCTAAATGTTTATGTAATACAAGCCATTAGCTTGTTAGAACCAAACAAGTGTTGTCATTAGAAGAAGGTCAGTGAGCCCTGAGCTACAGGCTTGAGTCATATTTGAACCTCTCTGACCTTGCAGTTGAGTTCCTCCTTCTCGTCTTTTAATGAAGAACAGGCAGACTGGATGCTGAGAGATATCCAGGATCTCTGCCATAATATTGCTCCAGATTTAGCTGCAGCTAAAGCTATTTTCACTGGATTTTCTCTATTTTCCGGCATTATAAGTTGACTGACAGTGAACATTTGCTTTTGTGTGACATCTCAGTAATAGCAGAGGGGGTGTATTAGTCTGTACTTTCAGCTGCATCAGTACACCGGTCAGTCCGCTTTCCTCCTAAAAACATAATGTGGAAAGATTTAATGGTGTTAGGAGGATTATGAGCAGGACTTCTGTGTGATTTGAATCACATACAAATGCGGTTGCAGAGATATCAAAGCTTATCTGCTTTCAAATCCCAAAAGCTCTCTGACTAGGAGAAGAGAAAATAACAGTGCACCACAGAGTAGAATATTATTAACATTATTCTTTCAGTGAAAGCATCCGAGAAAAAAGCTTTCTCTGTCAGACACACTTTTATCCCTCTTCTGTTGTTGCATCAGCTTTGTGCTGGCAATTTTAAAAGTCTTCATTTTGCACTTCTTTGTACACTCGCCTGTCATTGTCCAGTGTGTTCTGCCAAAAGAAAGAGGCTGTTCTTTGAAAAATTTCTTGTAAATATCTAACTGCTTTGTGTCCTGAGCCATGTCTCATCATCAGCCTGGAGAGTGAAAAACTAACCTTTTATCCAGACTGATGATGATGTTTTATGGAGTAAATTATTAGCCCAATATAAGCTTTTATTGGCATCTGCTATGGTTTCATATTTAAGACACTGTTTAACAGACAGAACCAGGTATTGTGCACATTATTAGACTCCATTTTGCTAATCAGCAATTATTCAACCGCGCCAAAGTGTAAGGAATATCATATATTCCATCTTCACTTCAAATGGCTTTTTTTGCAGCAGAGTTTGGGATTAACATGGGTTATTAGCTGCCTTCTTTTAAGTTAAACAAGTTATCTGGTAATTGACCATTTGAAAGGGGTAATTACTAGGTTTAGGTAGTGATTTAAAAATCTATGTCCTGTATCTTTAAACTACTCAAACTTACAAGATGTTGAGTGCTGCACATTTTCCCGGATCACAAAGCTAGTAGAGGGGCAAAGTAGGTGTAAATATTGGTTAAAAAATCTGTAATCAAGATGTTACATAAAACATTGTTGGAGTGTTTGTGTACCATAGCTGGCTCCAGAGATGCTGCAGCAATCACTGTTCAAAAATAGATACATGCTACTGATTCTAGTGGAGAACTGCATCATTTATGCTGGATAATGTGTACCTTTCACAGCTGAGTTGTCACCAAAAATACTAAAATCTTGTTCAGGCTGCAGGCCTGCACAGCCTCACCATGGCACAGTGTAGAAAATCCATTTGAGGCTTTTTTGTAAGCAAATCGGCACATTTATCTGTCCTTGCAGGCTGGCTAGTGTTCCGTTTTCTCTGCCAAAGACACAGAAAGGCTGAATCTTTGCATTCTACCAGGAGGAACAAAATAGCACCTCTCATTTAACTGATTTGTTGTCAGTGTACACATTACAAAGCTTTGTATGAATAACAGGGAAATGTTGTTTAAATCAGTGTCAATGTCAGAACTTATGGGAGATAGTATAGCTAGAGTAAAAACATTTAAAAAATGTATTTTAAATTCTGTTAACAACCCAAGAGTGATCACACCTGTAAGGAGCTCAACAGTCAAAGAATCTTTTATCAATCATTGTATATTATCTGATGAACACTTTATGCCTTTAGATTTGTCTGTGATGTAAACATTTTTTTTCTTTGTCCATATTGCCCTGGAAGTAGCGCTGTTTGAAAATGAGTATGAAAAATGTATGCAAGTTAAAATGGCTTCCATCAGCCTTATGAAGCCCAAAAATAAATTATTTTTAATGCATTTTTTCTCACAGTTAAGTTTGCTGTGATAACATCAGGATAACCTCACACGCCAGATAGACTGTTTCATATATCCACTGCATTTCATAGTCTTCTGGAAAACCTCAGCAGGCGCTGTCGTATTTTAACGGGCGTTGGAGTTTGTCAGTGGATAAGACTCATGGTGAAAAGAGCAAAAACCTCTTCTATCCCAAGAGAAGCTTTCCATTTGGCTCTTTGTTCTTGTTTTTTAGGGTGAAATGTTGCCCAGTTCTGATAAAACTGCTGCTTTACTTTAGCTACATCCAAGCGAATCGCTGCACAGACAGCAGCCATTGTATATACCGGCTAACAGTCAAACTAAACCCTGCCTGTAATGGTTGCAAACTAATGTGGAATCAGGTCAGGAGAAGAGCAAAAACATCTTCTCCATCATGGAAAACTTTCAGTTCTTTTGTCTTTATTTAATAAAGACAAGTTGTCCAGTTCTGCCACCATGCTATATACAACGCTGGCAGCCATTGCTATCAGCTAGACCATAACCCAACCCGTAGCCACCTCCTTGTTCTCCTCACTGATTGGTTGGCTCTGTTCGCAGACCTGACACTATCGTTTCAGATTGTTGCTGATGATGAATCTGTCTGATAACAGACATGGAATCTGGCCAATCCCTCCTTTGTAAAGTTAAGATGCAAAATCAAAGACAGAGAAAAGTCTTTTTTGTGAGGTCTCTTCTTAAGAGTAGAGGAAAACAACCATTGCCATTGTTGGCTTTCACCACATAGTTTTAAGCAGATTTGTGGCTCAAGTTTAACGTTTGAGCTATAATTAGTTGTCAGCTGTACTTTAATGCAGATATTTCTTTGTAGGAAGGATGCACTGATTCATCAGTTTACCATCAGCATTGGCCAAATAATGTGGCTTGAACAGATAGTATCAACTCATTACTAGTATCAAGCACACCTAATTGTTTGTTTTAGAGTAGAGGTATTTATTGGGCAGAAGTCTGTAAGCAACCTGTTGGATAAACTCTGATTAACTCTATGGCTGTGGCTCAGTAGGTAGAGTGGGTTGTCCCTCAGTCAGAAGGTTGTGGAATTGATCCCCAGCTCCTGCAGTCACTTGTCAATGTGACCCTTAGGCAAGACACTCAACCCCAACTTTAGTTTATAGAGGCAAATAAATCTTAAGAATGCCATTGACTGGAGCTGGTTTATCAGTGGGGACAGTGTTCTGCTTGTTTTTTGTTGTCAACACAAGACATTTAATTTGTACACAACAGAACCTGCTCATAACGTGATAAGTTTAGATGTATAACAGACACTTGAATACTTTGAAGATTACACATTTAGATTAATTGACCTGATAAATGTACCTTTAAGTGAATTTTCCTTTGTAAAATAACGGTACAATGTTCAGATTCTGATATAGGCCAAATTGCAAAATGGGAACACCTGTAATTACACCTGTACAATGGTGTGTTTTATCAGCTGTTGTCCGGTTCCAGTTTAATTATGACCTGATAACCAACAATACAGGGTTGTTAATTTGTGTGAAGGGTCAGTCAAAGGTTGCAAAATATTATCACTAAGTATTTTTCAATTGCATGTACTTTATAATTTTGCAGGTATCACAGGGATACTTGGCCACTGCTGATTCTACAATCAAAATTAAGAATAAAAACCCATAATATTAGTTTATTGTAATTCAGTCTCCTGGCTCATGACTTTATAGGTGAACCATGGATTCTCAGTGTTTTATGAGTCTACTTTGCCCTGAATAGGACCCTGTGTGGGTCAGAACTGGTCTATATCTAAATCCTTTCTTAGTTTACGTGTGAGCCTGAAGAAAGCCCAGCAGCTTCCCTCTCTTAGAGGCTCAAGACAAAGAATTAGAATTTCATCAGAAGTAAAGTAATGACAACAGAAAATCTCTGGCCTCAGTCACCACCCTAAATAGAAAATGGAGTATCAAAGAATAAACTGTTCTACTTGTTGATCCCTACCTTTTTTATTTGCCTTGGAAGTTATCTACTTTTTGCGCTAAGTCACATTAAGTCACTCTGCCATTGAGTCTCTCCAGTTCTCCAACGTAATGTAATATCTTAATTTGTTGAGTCAAATTATTGGTGCATAAACATGCATGAGTTGTCTGTGTATTTTGCCAATGATATCTTGTAGGGGGAGGGACACAACCTCAATGACCATGCATGTCAGCACCGACTGTCTTCAGATTGGAAAAAGCATACAACCCCTCCACTCTGCGCAGTCCCTATAGTTTAAAATAGTAATCCTATGTTGAAATCTAATTTTAAATTGGCAGGACAAAAATAAAGAGGTATAAATGATTACATCATGATATTTTCTCCAGAGCTTGATACCAGTGATATGATGATGTGACCAGTAGGTAATGGTCCATTTTAAAGGGGTCTTGTGATGCCACATTGAGTAAGCAGTGTGAGCCCATAGCTTTTAAATAATCAAAGGATTTTATTGCACTTGCATCACTTTTGCAGGTTGTTGTGTAAAGATTCAGGAGAGAACAAGTGATATGAGAGATCTCTACCTGACAGCTTGAATCACAAACATGTTGGCTTGTGGGTTTCCAGCTGCAGCCAGCGCCCACTGTTAGCCACTTGTTCAGTCAAAGCCGGCCTAAACATGTCATAATAGAGGATCTGTTGTTCCCTATGTTCAGCCAAAACTACTCATGTGTCTGCCTGCTGCATTGCATTGTGTTTGGCTTTTTTGTTTCATAAAGCTAGAGATTAGACATGTCCCAATATAGGTGAGGGATGAATTGAATCTGATGATTTTTATCCTGCCAGGATGTGTAATATTTACCTGCCAGGCAAATATTCAACATGCTGTGCCAATCTTTAATTAACCCACACGAGTCATTTCATGCCATTCATTTATGAGTCATTTACCTGCTTTTTCTCCTCTTACTTAAAGTACCTCTCTGTTCATGATTGATTCATGCATCCTGCTGCTTGTAGGCATGTGCATGCTTCTGCTCAGTCTCTCTGTATCACTCTCTCTCTCGCAGGATGAGGGAGCAAAGCAGTATTTACTGAATATCCTCGTAATATTCGTTGGTTACAGTGGCACACTTGAATGATAAAACCCTCTGCATATGAATGTGTGATTGAAAAGTTTGACCCAATGTGAAACATTTTAGATTAATATTCAAAAATTCAAGGATATACTGCAAAGCTGAAGTTGCACTGACAGACTGACCAAAGACCAGAATGAGCTGATTTTAGACACACTCATCCGCGACTGGTGACTTGCCAGTTACCTCTATTACCAGTTTCTTTGCTGGTCCAAGACGCACCTAAACAAGACGTTTCATGCCATTTCATGCTGAGCACAATGCAGAAAAACAAAGCGCACAACACGGATGGAGCAGTAGAGACAGACCCCAGGCTCTGGCTGCAGACACACAAGCTGAGTGCTCCTCGGCTGAAGAGAAAAAGATTTGGAACATTTTAGGATAAAAACTGAGGCTTCTCTTATCCTCTTCACTTGGGGTGCCTGTGCTGCTCTTGTGTATGCGTGCACTCCTGCTGAGTCCCATTTTCATGCATGTGTACTCAGGGGGCTGGGGATCATGGTGTCAGTCATGGTATTTTAATAAGTTTTTCTACTAATATTACAGTTATATTCTGATCTTAGATGATACACCTCACTGTGTGATTGAAAAAAAATGAGCTGTGTTTAGATGTATCACTTTTCAGGGACTATTATTGATGGATAGTTGTGATTAGCAGATATAAAACATTATTAGAACTAGTTAGAACTGTATTTGATTTGAAGTATTTAAAGTTTAACATTGTTTTGCCCTGGGCTGAGACTAATTGAAAGACTTATCTCCTGAGACATTTTACGAGTTCATGATATTCATTTTGAATTTGATAGCAGCTACACAGCTCAAAAAAGTAGGGACAGGGCCATGTTTACCATTGTGTAACATCTCTTCTTTTAACAGCAGTCTGTAAACATCGTGAAGTGAGGAGCCAGTTGCTGGAGTTTTGGTAGAGGATTATTGTCCCATTCTTGTCTGATGTGGGATTCTAGCAGACATGGGTCTTCTATGCTTGACTTTTCCTGATGATGCCCAAAAACTTTTCTATTACTGAAAGGTCTGGACTGTTCAGCATCCTGACTCTTCTACTGTGAAGCCATGCTGTTGTGATGGCTTTAGCATTGTCATGCTGAAATAGTCAAGGCCTTTCCTGAAAGAGAGACTGGATGGAAGCATATGTTGCTCTAAAACCTCTATATACCTTTCAGCATAGTGTCTTTCTAGATGTGTAGGCTGCCCCCGACAAAGGCACTTATCCAACCCCATACCATCAGAGATGCAGGCTTTTGAACTGTGCCAGGATAACAAGCTGGATAGTCCCTCTCCTCTCAGTCTGCAGGGCATGGCCTCCAGCATCCATGGAAAAGAATTTAAAATTTTGATTCATCTGACCACAGAACAGTTTTCCCTATTTTTACAGCTTCCTTTCATAACTGCCTGTTGATGCTGTCTACATACTAAACAGAAAACTGAAATAATCCCCTATTCATTACAAGGCCTGAACGATTTTGGAAAATATGTAATTGCATTTTTTTTCCTCCAATAAACTCTTCTTTGTTCTTAAACCAGGGCTGAAAAAGTCTGTAAAATGATCTGATTATGATGATTTGATCTCGGATTGCAAATTGGATATAATTGGTGCATTGAAGGGTTTTTGTAATTCTCATATTTAATATGAAAAAAGTACAAAAATGATGGTAGGATTTTTTTATAGACTATTCTAAAAAAATGGCACTTGAAGGATTGCATGATATGTCATGCATAACAAAAAAAGCTGCAAAAAAGTTTAAAACTGGTATTTTGACATAAATTTCAGGTCAAAGAAATATTGCACCTGTGTTGACAGACAATGATTTTTGGAAGTGTTCCTGAGCCCATGCAGTGATTTCCAATACAGAATCATGCCTGTTTTTAATATTGTTCCTGAGGGCCCCAAGATCAGGAACAATATTGATTTCCAGTCTTGTCTCTTGTGCACAGAGATTTCTCCATATTCTCTGAGTCTGTTGGAGGGATGGAGGGATATCCGAAGCCTGCAATTTTACATTTAAGATCATTTTTCTGAAACTGTTCCACAATTTTAGATGCAGTTTTTTGCAGATTGATGCCCACAATGATGATGATTTTTCACAGTACAATAAAAAATAAATACAAATATAGACAGGCTAATGGAATTTCAAAAAAAAAAAAAGGGTAATTTATTTCTTTCTTTCTTTAGGAGTATTCAGAAATTTACTTTATTCTCATGTCTTTATGCACATTAGAAAATAACAAATGGTGCTAAAATTGTATGGTGGTTAGGTATCATGAAGCCTGTTTTGTGCTGTTGCAACTTTGGGGATACAAGAAGGATAAGTTGAGATCTTAAGAAACATCTGTATTATTTCTCACAGGAAAATAGAGTAAATAAAATATCTGCTCAGGGCCTCGAGTTTGATTGATCAGGGGCAGTTTAATAAATCCATATTTTACTGAGAGCTTATTGAAGCTTAAAGTGGACAAAAATAAACATTTGAGACCAGAAAACATGGGTAAACATCCCTCTTCAATATCCATAAAACTCTCCCTCTTGATTTTTTAGCAGCTGAAAAGCTATGTGTAATTTAACTTCAGCAGCCACAGAAAAAAAGACTACATAACCTGTGTGACCCAAGAGCTAAAGAGCAAAAATGTATTTTAGAAAAAAAACCTCACAACCTGGATTTATCTTGGTTCAAGGTTTTTTTTTATCTTAAGGCTGAAAATTTCAAGTGGGACTAGAATAGAAATGTCCTTTTATAACTCTACAGCGCCAAAGCATTTTCAGCACAGCTTTCAGTGGGTTAAGTCCACTGGTCATTCATAGAAACCAGTGGATTCCTGTGTCTCCTACAGTGGACTAACAATCCCCACACACCTGCTACACTCTGGAAATTTTAGCAGAATAATACCTTTGCCTTGGCGACACATCAGTCTCCTTTCACCAGACCAACATCCATCACCATGGCAACACCATCACTCAAGAAGACTGCATTAGCAGAATGAGCTCTAATTCCTACATAACAAAGATAACAGGCAGTCAGCGTAAGGAGAGCAGAGGTCAGAGCCCTGAAGCCTCAACAGTTGCAGTGTGACCACAGAATAAGCAACAATGGCAGCAGAGTAGAATTAGTTATGTTTTGTTGCTATTGTAATTATTTTGTGGTTATGTGACTATTTAAGGGAAGATTTGAGGTTGTTTGATATCATTTTTCTTTAGTTTCAGCTGCTGTTTAATGGGATTTTGTGTTTATCTTGCCTGCTCAGACCCACATGGAAATATTAGCATATTATTCAACCAAAATAAGTATATTTTCTGTCTTTCATTTAGTTATTTCTGATATCAAGCAGAAATTATTTACATAGCTCCTTTCAGGCAAATTCACTTACAGTCAAAGGTGCTTTACAAGTGATAAAGATGGAAGATGAAAGGGGATTTAGAGATCATGAGCACCAAATTGAATTGAATAATATGACAAAAAAATAAGATTGATCAATAAACTTGACTTATATAGCAAATTTCAGACTAAATAAATGGCAGATTAAAGTGCTTTGCAAGCTTTTAATAAAAGGCAGCACTTTAAAAGCTTCTAGATGTGGTCTAACAGCCATGAAACAACAATAAAGACTGATGATGAAAAGAGTCTAGCATGATAACAACAGAGTGCAATTTCTGAAAAAATGTATCTGTGAATGCTTAAGTAAATATGTAGACCCTTTACTGCTAAAGGCTCATTTATGCTCTTTGTTTGAAACGCATGTGAATGGATGGTTATTTTTACATCCAATTCAGCCATTTGTCATCCATTCGCTCTAAAGTTAAGGATACGGACTGAAGGGCTGCAATACCACTGACAGTCACAGGGGCAGTATTGGGTAATTCAGTCAACAGCTCAACCCTGAGTAGCAAAACACAACAAAGAAGAATCATTCGCAAAAGGTGGAACTTTTAAGGTAGAAGCACAGAGAAAGACAACTACAGTCATGGACGAATTATTGGCACCCCTGGAATTTTTCCAGAAAATACTATTTCTCCCAGAAATTGTTGCAATCACAAATGTTTTTGGTATACTTGTTTATTTCCTTCATGTGCATTGGAGCAACACAAAAAAGCAGAAGAAAAAGCCAAAATTAACATAATTTTACACAAAACTCAAAAAATGGGCCAAAAAATACTAATGGCAGCCTTTTAAAACTGTGGGTAAATAATTTTTTTCAAGCATGTGATGCTCCTTTAAACTCACCTGTGGCAAGTAACAGGTGCTGGCAATCTACAAATCACACCTAAAGCTTGTTAGAACGTGTGTCACACCAAGCATGGAAGAGAAGAGGAAGAAGAGCCCAGAATTGTCTGAGGACTTCAGAAGCAAAATTATGGAAAAATATGAAGAATTTCAGGTGACAAGACCATCTCCAGAGATCTTGAAATTCCTTTGTTCACTGTGTGTAATATAATCAAGAAGTTTATAACCCATGGAGCTGTGGCTAATCTCCCTGGACGTGGACGGAAGAGAAAAATTGACAAAAGAATGCAACACAGGATAGTTAGAATGGTGGATAAACATCCTCAGTCAACTTCCACACAAATTCAGGCTGTCCTGCAGACTCAGGGTGCAAAAGTGTCAGCTCGGACCATACGGAGCGAAGTTATACACAGTCTCGGACAGTTGAGACTAAGGTGGATCTTTTTGGAAAAGCAGGTCATTCTACTGTTTACAGAAAACAGAATGAGGCCTACAAAGAAAAGAACACAGTACTTTCAGTCAAACATGGTGGAGGTTCAAAGATGTTTTGGGGTTGCTGCCTCTGGCACTGGGTGCCTTGACTGTGTGCAAGGAATCATGAAATCTGGAGACTATCAAAAGATTTTGGGTCACAATGTAGTGTCAGAAAGCTGGGTTTGTGTCAGAGGTCATGGGTGTTCCAGCAGGACAAAGACCTAGAACATACCTCAAAAAGCACCAAGAAATGGTTGGAGACAAAGTGCTGGAGAGTTCTGAAGTGGCCAGCAATGAGTCTAGATCTAAATCCCATTGAACACCTATGGAGAGATCTCAAAATTGCTGTTGCAAGAAGGCATCCTTCAAATCTGAGAGATCTGGAGCAGTGTGCAAAAGAAGAGTGGTCCAACATTTCAGTTGAGAGGTGTAAAAAGCTTTTGGATGGTTATAGGAAGCAATTGGTTTGAGTTATTTTTTCCCAAGGGTGTGCAACTAAATATTAAGTTGAGGGTGCCAACAATTTTGTCCAGCCCATTTTTTGAGTTTTGTGTAAAATTATGTCAATTTTGGCTTCTTCTGTTTTTTTTGTGTTGTTCCAATGCACATAAATGAAATAAACATGTGTATACCAAAAACATTTGTAATTGCAACAATTTCTGGGAGAAATGTGTATTTTCTGGAAAAATTCCAGGGTTGCCAGTACTGTCGTCCATGACTGTAGAAGAGCACAGCTGAGCAGTGGACAGATGTCAGTATGAGGGCAGTGACGGATGTGAAGTTTAAAACGCACTGATTTATTTTGGTACCTGCATAGAGCAGAAAAAGTAAACGTTTTTATTTTGAGGCTGCTTTTGACGTCCCATGTCTAACAACAGCAGGATGTTTTAGAACTACTTCAGCCTGAACAAGACATGATTAGAGAGAATAGACTTCCCATTTTCTTTACAGGGCTCACTAAAATTAACAAGAACTATTAGTTTTTCCCAGTAATGTTAATTTCAGGTAGGATTCTTTGCTCAGTGAGCGAGTAGGTCTGCTTGACTTTGCTCATACATGGACCACCTTGGTGTGTTCACGGTCAAATACAGTAGGTGGCGGTCTGCATGTAGACACTCAAATCTGACATTAGTTTGAGTTTTGTGTCAATAATGGAGTCCATGCTGCTACTCTAAATGTTTTATGACTCTTATTCTACCTCTACATCCATCAAGCAGCTCAGAGGATGATGGGTCCATGCGTTTAGGATCTGGGTCTTTTTGAAAACACTGATGAGTACCCGGCACTCGAGCATGGTTGCATTCACATTTAGCTGACCATACTCGAGCACACATGAATTGTGCTTTAGACTGCCTCTTTTGACGGACTCAGGGATGGTGCTTGAATCCAATGTACAGTGATCACACAGATCAAATGAAACGAACTTTAGGGTCAGGCGTATTCAAATCAGGACCTGGGTCCCTAATGTAAAACACCTTAACCATTAATACTGTAAATCATAGTTTAAACACTAAAGATTAGGATGCAGAAATGATAGGGTAAATAAACCAGTAAGAAGTAAAAGATTATAAAGTGCTACATAAAAGCCGTATCTGTTAAATGTCTTTAGATTACTTTTAAATAAAACAAAAACACACTAGATCAGATTTGTGAGTTGTAGGTTTCTGAAACTTTTAGCTAGAAACTCATCAACAGTTTCTCCTGGTACTATCACTTGTAGCACAGCGATGGTTCAGGCTCTCCGTCTGGGGACAAAAGGCCAAAGGAGAGTGAGAGAGAGAGAGAGGCAGGCATGGAGCCCTCCCCCTGCTCTCCTTGGTGAGGGGAGCGGGCAGAGAACGGGTGTTGGAGAGGTGTGGGGGGTTGAATGGGACCAGCTAGTGACCTCAGGCAGAAAGAATGTCCCCGTTTGCTCAGTCGGCCCGCTCCCCTAGCAGCGCTCCACACAGTCATCAGCGCTGGGGCCTTTGTGTTCACCTTCCAGACCCCAAACTCCAGAGCAGAGGCCACAGACGAGCACACAGCAACACCTCGCAGCCCCCGCTGCTGCTCTGTTCTCTATAATCTCACTGTTCCTGAGAGTTTAGCCTCTCCAAAGTTGCGGTTTTGAAGACGGTGTCTATTAAGAGTTCTTCCTCAATCCTGCTTTTCTTTTTGCTCCACACCACCAAAATGCTAATTGCTCCTCTGTCTCAAAGTCTTAAAAGTCTCACCTATTGTGTGGGCAGCATTCCTCGGCTGCTCCGGCCATTTATGTGGGTGTTAATGTATTGCCATCTCCAAGCATTGTGACACCGTGTTTGTGTGTGAAATACAGCGATTGCATAAATTTCAGTGTTAAAAAGAGAGGGGGGTGGATTTCCCATGCTGGGACACCCATAAAATCAATGGTGGCTCGGGACGACAATTAAATCTGACTAATCCAGCAGATTTATGAGATCTGTGCGCTTCTTCTGCCAGGCTCGGGTGAAGTCATTGCGCTGCCAGAGAGACACCGCTGCTGTTAAATGAATTTGAATGGGCAAGCTGTAAGGGGTGCATGGCAGGGGGCTGCAGAAGCCAGCCTGCAGCAGAATTTCTTTTTAGATTGGATTCAGACTTGGATTGTGATGAATGAAGACTCACCCAGAGGAATTCAGGCTTCTCTTTTGGAGCTGGAAGCTCAGTATGCTGAACCTGAGCCTGCTGTGGTTTGGACACATCTCTGTGGATGTGTTCCTAAGGTGCACTACTGCAACCAGTGGTTGTATTTATGTTAATTCTATAAAATGTCCAAAATAATGAATAAAAACAGTGGGAATGGGACATCTTAAGAAAAACAAACATTAACAGCAGTGGTGAGGTCTTTGATCATGTTATTATGGCTAATGATATTTGATCCAGCACGTATATATTAATTTAAAAAAGTCATATACTTGGTTACTTTTTTGGTTCCATTAGTTTTAGAACAATCTAATCTCTATTTAAAAAGTGAAAAAGCTTTAATAAAACAGGACAGACCCTGAGTATTATTTGACTCAAAGCTGCCATGAGAGAAAGAGAGAGCTGTGGTCCAATCAGATTTACAGGCTAAAAATTACAACATTCATCAAGACTTTATGGCATCTCATAAATATGTCAAATTAATTTTTATGTTTTTCAGAGTTTAAAGATGGTGACACTGTCTAAATTGTTCAAATGCATCTGCAGACTTTAAAAATGTTCCCACTATTTTTGTACAATTAAGAAAGTCTGCAGAAGTTTGCCTGCAAATTTTAGTAATTAAACCAAGACACTGTCCAATATTGGGTACTGAGGACTTTTGTTGCCATGGTATCAAAACATTTATGGAAGTTTTAATTCTGGTATCATGACAACCGTAGCAGCACTGCTGTTGTTCAGGCATGTGTCACACTTAAAGACATCCTCCCTCCTGTCTGCTTTTGTTGGTTTGTCTTGTAAATGAAACACAATGGCGGGGTGGAGAAGAGCAGAGTGGAGATTGTGGAGAGAGGTTTGGAGAGAAAGCAGCCTCCTGTATTGATTGTTTATGGGTTGTGAATGGATTTCTGTAGGGATCAATGGTTGAAGTAATTAAATGGAGGCAGTGGCGGGACGTCTCCTACGTTCAGCCAACCATCTGCTCTGCACAGACCACTGTTGTGGTTAGAAAGTAGAGAGATTTTGGGAAAGGCGTACTGTGTCATTTAATTGGGCTTGGATTTTCAGAAGTCAGATGTAATTTTTTTGATACGCAGCACAAATTAATACAAAATACACACCGCAGTGTTTCTGAAACAACTCAGCAGTGGTCCTGCAGACAGTTTGCCAGTTCAGGAGGTAGCTGGCTGACTGGCCTGGGGTGGGGGGGTTGAGGTTCAGTAAATGTAACACAGGATGTACACAGAAAAAAACAACTAAGTGTAATCAGTTTATGTTTAGTGTTATTCTATTGAGTTACAAATGTAAGTGAATATTTTGCTAACAAAATACATATATAGGACAACTAACCACACACTTAATATGCATATTTACAAAAGTAACATGTAGATAAAAATAATACAAAGGATACAATTTTTGCCATCCTCTTAGTATTTGTGTGCAGTCGCGTTTTATGTTTAGCTTTCAGATTTAAGGCAGAGCTGACATGCTATCGTGCGGGGCTGTGAGAACAGCTCCAATGCCCTACTTTGCTTTAAATTGATCAGATGCAACATTCTGGAGATTTTCACTTTAGATTAAAATGATATAGGTGAATTTAGATTAATTTAATAAACACTAGAAATTGTACTTGAATATCTTTTATGCCTAGTAATGTTTTTAATACCCTGTTTTCACTGTGTAATGCATGATAAATGATTGAGGCTCTGCTGGTACAATCTGCTTTGCCTAAAAAGAGCATCACCTCCAATTTCCATTGAGCAACTCAAAAGCATTATTACTGAGACATAGGGCTGGGCAGTTAATTACAGATTAGATTAAATTGCAATTTGGCATGCTGCAATTTTCAAATCGCAGACAGTGCAATATTTCTTTAACCTAAAAGGTGTCGCAATACCAGTTTGATACAGAATATTAGATTAAACTAGGGCTGAACATTTGTGAAAAAAAATCTAATTGTAATGATTTTGACTCGTATTGCAAATTCGAAATTAATTGTTGTCTTAAATGGAGTGATATTTTTTTAAATTCTCATATTAAAAAAAAAGGAACAAAAATGAAGAAAGTTGTATTTTTTGAAGACCGTTCTAAAAAATGTCACTTGAATTATTGCATGATATATAATATATTACATGTCTGCTGCAACAAAAAAGGTTTTTAACTGGTATTTTGAAGCAAATTTCAGGTTAAAGAAATATTGCAACCCCTGTGCTAAACTTAGACATGTCAGGCTCATTGTTGTATTTCTTTCAGGGCGGAGGCTGCGAGGAAAAGCGTTCTACAACGTCAACGGGAAGGTCTACTGTGAGGAGGATTTTCTGGTAAGTCATCATCATGTTTATTTTGTTTTGTTATAGAAACATCTGCCGGTAGCTCCGTATCTCTTACTAAAGATGGGGGTGACAGAGACGTGGGTGGAGCAGAGAGCAAAGGATAAAGATCTCAAGCTGCATTCTAAAACCCTCCAGAGGAAACAGACATCACAGCTACAATTAGAAGTTTGGCACCAACCCTACAATTCACACTAATTTACCCAGAAATCTCCCCAAGGATCTCATTTACCCCATGAGCTGCTCTGCGGCACTTACAATTAAGAGTGGGAGGAGGACAGCTGTAACTCTCAGGCTCCTGGTCCATCTGCTTCAGGTTACCCTGGCAGACATTTGGCCGGCTCTCATGATGCCCTCATGTTCTGTCACAAATGTTGTAATGCTACGTTAAAAACATCTGATGCTGTTTTTCGGATCAAACTGTTCAAATAAATTGTGATGAAAGTATTTCCAAACTGGGAGGAAGGAGCTTACAAAAGCTTCCTGTAACAACCTCACAGCACATGCTTTCATTCTTCCTGTTTATCTGCAACTTCCCCATAAAGCTGAACTCGGTGATCTGTGAGGAAGTGCTATAATTCCTGTTTTTAACTGAAAAACCACAGCCTCATAGTTGCTTTGTTTATTTGGACCACTGACATTGCCTGGTTAGAAATTAAGTGCTTCATGTTATCTCTTAAATCAGATGAGACTAAGCTGAAGGGCCCACTCAGAAAGAAACTTAATTCTGATCGAAAGGGCTGGCTTTTGTTATTTGGATCAATATTCTTGTAAACACTTGTTTCAGTTGCTTCTTCCTAGCTGCTGCTGATGTTTGCCCCATGTGTAGAAGTGCCACTTTTGTTATTGCTGGGATGAATAAAAACATGGCAGGCATAACATAAAAATGTTAAAACAAGTTTATTCAAAGCTACATAAAGCCAGAATCTAATGAACTACAGTAACATACAAATTCATATGAGAGGGGGGAAGTAAAATCTCTGTCACACAGCAAGGGGGCAATTTGAGGAACAGTATTTTGAAGCAAGCAGCTTTAGTGGTGTTTGTTTACAACACAGGCAGAAGTGTTAGCAGAGGCATTTGGCTCAGCGATTCTGCTGTGCATACCCAAAACTAAGCTGAAAATAATAACAGAGGAATAAACACACAACAGGACATCAGCTCTGCTTGGACTGGATCTCACGCTGGTGAAAAACTTTATTAAAACACTCTCACTGATGCAAACATTTACTTGATATACCGATACCAGAGTTTAATTTTGGACAGGTTAGAGCACATGTTAAAGGAACTAGATGTCCAGTGGATGTCACACTTTAGCGCCAGTCTCTCAAACCTTCCCCTCCTCTTTCAGCCCTCCGTAAGTGTTTGGACTGAATTCAGCAATTTATAGGATTGATCTCTATGCACATATGCAGCCTGTAGTTCAGTCAGTTATGTAAGTATTTAGAACAGATAATTTTATTTAGGTTGGAATGTCTGTTGTATCTACTTGACACTAGGCTAACCTGATACGTAATTAGTGTTTAATCCAATTGGAGTTTATTGCCCTAGGAACATCACTAGCTCAAACTCCATCATAATGCTCCTATATACTTTGTCCCTGAGTTAGTGGGGCTGTCTCTCTTCTCTCATGTGTTTGCAGGGTTAATACTAATTTGAGCCTTAGACATTTAGGAGACACTATGTAAAATGTAAATAAAAGCAGAATGCAATGATTTGCAGATCTCATAAACCCATATTTTATTCACAATAAAACATAAACAATATATTGTTGAAATAGATTGATATAGGCTCCAACACATCTCAAAAAAGTAAGGATAGGGCCATGTTTACCATTCAGTAACACCCCGCCTTTTAACAATAGTCAGTAAACATCTGGGAAGTTGCTGGAGTTTTGGAAAGGCATGTTGTCCCATTCATGTCTGATAGAGGATTTACTAATTGTGCCTTTCCAGATGTGTAAGCTGCCCACACCATAGGTGAGATGCAGGTTTTAGAACATGTGCTTATAACAAGCTTGTTGGTCCCTCTCCTCTCTAGTCCGCAGCACACGGTGTCCATGGTTTTTACAAAGGATTTCAAGTTTGGATTCATCCTACCACAGAACAGTTTTCCATTTTAAATGAGCTTTAGTCCAGAGAAGATGGCTTTGGATCGTGTTCACATATGGCTTCTTCTTTGCCTGATACAGCTTTAACTTGCATTTGTGGATGGCACGGTGGACTGTGTTGACAGACACTGGTTTCTGTAACTGTTCCTGAGCCCATGCAGTGATTTCCAGTTCAGAATCATGCCTGTTTTTAATGCAGTCCACCTGAGGGACCCAAGATAACAAGCTTCCAATATTAACCTTTGACCTTGTCCCTTGTGCACATTTCTCTGGTTTCTCTGAACCTTGTTCGATGATATTATGCACTTTACATGGTGTCATATTCAAAGTCTTTGCTACTGTATGTTGAGGAACAGTTTTCTGAAATTGTTCCTTAATTTTATCTGCAGTTCTTCATAGATTGGTGAACCTCTGCCCATCTTTACTTCAGAGCGACTCTGCCTCTCTAAAATGTTGCTTTAACTAATTTTACTGAAATGTGTCAGTTTTAAAATCTGATAGTTTGTTTGTGTTTTATTGTGAATAAAAATATGGGTGTATGAGATTTGCAAATCATTGCTTTCTGTTTGTATTTACACTTTACATGGTGCCCCAACTTTTTTGGAACTGAGGTTGTCTTTGATATCTTCTTTATGTATGTTTACACTCTCACATAACAACTGTGTCTTTTTCATTGAAATGATATATTTCTCCACTTTTGGAGCTGTCAGACCATATGGACAGCTGTTAGCATGGCATGTGCTTTTATTGTGATTAAATGCTTGATGCATGCATACGCCTTCTTATGCAGACCACTTTATTTGGCATCCATGTAAGCGACAAAGTTAGAATCTCTAATTTGAGCTGAAGCCATGGAGCTAGTGATAAACTGATGCTGTAGTTTTGTTGACAGGGAGGGACTAATCTTCTTCTGCCTCCCTCATGCAGCTAAGATTTGAAGTCTGGCTTGTCACCCCAGGGGTGTCTCGGGGTGGGGGGAGGGTGGTGGCAGATGGCAGATCTAGAGCGGGGATGTGAGGGCAGGGGGCAGCCTGCTCATCGCTGACCTCCCACCTCCACCTGGTAGCCATGTCTCCTCTAGAAGCCCCCCTTGCATCATCAGGTCACGACCCTGAGGGGGCTGAGAGCTGCAGATGGTCACCTTCATTACATCACTGCGCTCAGGGAAAGGAGCTGTGGATGTGATGCTGAGGGGTTTTGTTTCTTGTAAGAGGGCAATCTACGTTAATTGGTTTAGAGGGGATGCTCAGTTAATGACAAATAGGAAACATGAATGACATATCTAAAGTATGATTAACAGTTATTAAAGTGTTCAGTACTTTGATATATTTTGATGCCACTTATTTAAAATGATACAACCTCTCTGTTTTAATGATTGATAGTATCAAAAGGTATCAAATCTTTAAAAATAAAATCTTGTTTTTCTGCAATTTGAAAAGCTTCAATTGAAGAATTACTCGATTTCAGGTGCCTAAAAGTTCTTCTTTCATTGCTGTAGTACTGAAACAGGGTCAACATTGTTTGTCTGGTAATAGTAAAATATCTTAACCTTAACAATCTGGTTTTGTGACAACCTTAGTAAAAATATGATGGATGAGGTTCCAGAGAAACAGAAATACCCATGAAAAAAGATCATTAGGTAAGAGTCCACAGGTCACCACTGCTTGATGGACCTGTCAGCTGAGACAAAGCAACACTTCATGTTGGTTTAAAGAGCGCAGCAGCACCCTCTGTAGATGGGTCGTAGATACAAGTTCATGCATCAGTTGTGAAGCTGTACATGCTGCAGTGGCTGTATTTGAAGCATACATTTCATCAGAAATTCACTGCTTAGGATTTCAAATCTGGTGCTTTTTCTCATCCACAGTACTCTGGTTTCCAGCAGACAGCTGAGAAGTGTTTTGTGTGCGGTCACCTCATCATGGAGATGGTAAGAGCTTCACTAAGAAGAGCATTGAGAGCAAAAAGGATGAATGATCTATTTCATATTTCATCTTCTGGAGCTTTTTTTCTGTTTGGGGAAACTTCAAAATTGTATACCTAGTCTTTAGATTACATTTTTTGTAGTATTATTATTTGAACATTATTCTTGAGATTTAACGGATAAGATCTTAGAATTTGTTCATTACCAAGATACAAGGGATACAGTCCAAAATATTATGATACAATGTGACTTAAAGTTGTTATACAAGGAAAGCCATTGAAATGTAAGGAACACAGCCCCATTTGAATAAAATCAAGTGAAAATGTTGAAATTTTTATGCTGATTTAAGATGACTTTACTCATCAATCACTGTGTGTAAACATTTACACAACCCCTGTATTAGGCAGCATCATAGCTCTATTTTTGCTCTGTCTGATTGAAGTAATTAACATTTTCTTACAGTTGAGATGAAAATTACTCAGTGAAAATCTGAACCGGTTTTTGAGAATCAATACTGTAACACAAAACACAATGTCCTTGTGTAGTTTCTTAAACCACCATCATTGTGTAGACAGCCTGTTTAATCAATACAGCAGCAGAGGTGTAGTTAACCTAGCTGAGTTGAGGTTTATTCAAGGTTTCTGCATGAATTTTATCATGGCATCACTCCAAGTCTCACTGTTACCTTTTGCCTATTTGTTCTGCTTGTTTGTGTTCCTTCTGTCTTTGTGTGTATATGCATGTATGTGCGTTTGTGTGTGGGTGTCCAGATCCTCCAGGCGCTTGGAAAGTCCTACCATCCAGGCTGTTTCCGCTGCGTGGTGTGTAAAGAAGGTTTAGATGGGGTGCCTTTCACCGTGGACGTGGAGAACAACATCTACTGTGTCAAAGACTATCACACGTAAAACAAGCTGTTGATACTCACTATCATTGAAGTGCCTTGAATTGTCAATATGGAAGATACTGTAATGCTGCTAACACTGGTTTTATATAAATGCTTCTGCTGTGGTTTTTAACTGGTGAAAAGTGTACAGACAGAACTTTTCTTGTCTAATTTATTTGTTTTCTCTGCCTGAACAGGGTTTTTGCTCCTAAGTGTGCCTCCTGCAACCAACCCATCCTTCCAGCCCAGGTAAGCAGCAGATTTCTTCTTGCAAATTTTCTTTATCTGTTTAGTGCTGTCCATTCAAAGAAAAAAATATTCCTTCTTCATTTTATGTTTTACCACCCAAATCTGCCATCTGTAAAAATATTCACAGTCTTGATTATTCCAGAATAAAAGAATTCAAAAACATCAGAGAATCTCAGTTTTTTTCAAATAAGTAATTAACATTTTAAAGTTTGGCCTTTTGTGGCATTGTCTTAATTTATATAAACATGCATATAAAGACAACATACTATTCAAAAAGTAGTCAAGCTTGGCGCCGGTGGGTAGAGGAGGTGCCAATATAAAAAGACTAAAGAACTTGACGGACCGGTCAATTCCTTGGTTTTCATGCTGTTTTGTGCGTGTCTTCCCTCACTGTCTCTCCCCATATTTCCTGTCACTCTTAACTCTCCTATCAGAATAAAGGCAAAAAGCCCAAAATATCTATAAAAAAAAAGTAAAGCTGGACAGTATCACAAGGATATGTTAGTATAATTTCTCTTAAAAACAAAAACTGCACTAACACTAAAACTACCTGCTGGTAGTTGTATGAGGTATCCATTGCCAGACACTGAAAGTACAGTACAGTCAGTGTGGTGTTTTCTGTGGTAGTGGCATTTACAGAAACATAGTTAACCAGGGCTGACCATGACCTTGACATTTGAGCTCCAGAATCTACCCTCGAGTGGACATTTGTGCAAAGTTTAAAGAAAACCCATTAGGGCATTTTTGAGATTTTTGCATTCACAACAACGGGCCAGTATGAGCGTACAGACAGAAGGACAGACAACCTGACACCATAATGATACTACAGACTGGGCTATCTTTGTTGTGGGTGTTTAAAGGCTGAATGAGATTTATCTTCTTCAAGAGCAGATCAGAAAACATTTAAGTTCAAGAAAAAAAACTTTCATTTGAATTTCTATCTATAAAA
Organism: Cheilinus undulatus; assembly: GCF_018320785.1. Lineage (NCBI taxonomy): Eukaryota > Metazoa > Chordata > Actinopteri > Labriformes > Labridae > Cheilinus > Cheilinus undulatus. Next base: position 19,208,609 of record NC_054865.1, read on the forward strand.
GATATATATATATATATATATATATATATATATATATATATATATATATATATATATATATATATATATATATATAGGATTCTTCACTGTTGGGAGATAGGTCTAATGGCAGAGGTCTGCACTCTCTGAGTGCTTTTCTAGTTTCTGCCAGTTTTTAACACTTCTAAATCAATTCTTGCCACATAAGTCTAATGTTGCCTCTGTTGACCAGTTATTGCCACTATTAACCCAATTTTACTACTTTCTATGCCCAATTTTTCCCATTTGATCACATTTCACTATCTGATATGCCCATTTTTGCCAGTTTGACCAATTTCTGCCAATATCTGCCTATTTTTTCTTTCTCAGTTCATGCTATTTTGCCAATTTATAGTGATTTTTCTTTCCATTTCACCAGATTTCCACCCATTTTTGCCAATTTAAAGCCTTTTCAGCCATTTTTAATTCCCTTTTAACACTGTGTATGCCTTTTTTTGCCACTGTGACCCATTTTTTGCCTTTTTTGGTAAATTTTTGTAATTTGATGTAGTTTTTGCCACTTCTAACCCATTTCTTTTACTTTTAAGATCCAATTTCATCAGCTTTTCTGCCATTTTTTGCCATTATTAACCCATTTTTTCAATTTTTAACCCATTTTAATTCTTTTTTTTTTTTTTTAAACAAAATAGATTTATATTTTTTAAAGGGCTATTTACTACACAAATGATTTATAAAAGAGACTTTTCTTGATAAGAGTGGTTATTTTTTCAGGTTAAATATAAAATATGGATATCACAGCTTAACTTTACAATAGACCATGATTTTGTTGACCTCCTTGGGCCCCCAATTTGGCTGGGCCCCAGAAAGCTCTCCCTTTTATACCTCCTTTTGGACGGCTTGTCTCCACATGATTATTCTTAAATGTGCATGGCTGTGTTCAACCACCTTCAGGTACAGTGGGGGTCTCTGGTACTCTTATTTCTGGTGTCATGGCTGAAAAGCTTGAGAACCCCTGGCTTAGACTGCTACAAACTAGTACTAGTAAACAAGAACATTTTCAATGCTGAGAATTCCGACATGTGTAACACATTGATTAAGTGTAATGTGAGGCTCTTTCTGTGTTTGTCCAATCAGGGCTCAGAGGAAACCATTCGGGTCGTTTCTATGGACAAGGACTACCATGTGGAGTGTTACCACTGTGAGGTGAGGCCTGCAATCTGTCCTCTCATACACATGCAGTATTGGCTGTCTGCAATGAAATGATTAAGTATCAGTGTATGATTCAACAAAGCTGTTTCCTGCTACACAGAAAACCCACACACAGACATCTCACTCTGTTGAGCCACACACACCTGATCATGCACGTGCACACTCTCGCACACATTCTTTCAGACACAATGAACTTGTACAAGAGCTGCAAAATCGTGGGACGAGACTGGACTGTTTTGAAGCGGCGTTAGTGAATCAGCGCCACAGTCTGTTGTGGAATGAATGAGACACGCTCAGACAGATGGATACCAACCCGAGGTTACAGCTCAACATTGTGACTCATTGACAAAAGCACATTCCTGTGCTGAGCTCTGAACCCAGCTGGGGACTTGTTGCTCAAACCAGACTTGTGAAATCTCAGTCATGCTGCCACTCAGCTCCATCAGATGTTTGTGGTTTGAGTGTGACAGAAGTGAAACAAATGAACAACCCATGCCTGCCTGCACTGAATACCAAATTTAAAGATGCGTGAGAATTCTGCGAATGGCTGATATTCCACTTAAAAATAAATCAGATCATTATGTGTGAGCTGGGTAATCATTAGCTGAGTTTTGGGAAGGGGGTCACAGAGGAAGGGAAAAGTCCAGAGCTGAATCATCCTGGAAATAGTAAATTATTAAATCCTGAAGAGATATATCATGTTCTTTAGTTTATTTTAACTCATTAGAGGTGCACCTTTTCTCGTATTATTATTATTTACATTTTAAACAACAGTGAGCAGATGAAACAGCTGCATATTCACATGAACCCATTCAAAAACATGCATAAAACATGAACTTTCAGCTGTTCATGCAGATCTGAATCATGATAGTAGAAAAGCAGTTTGGTCCAGTCAGTTTATGTAATCCCTTCAGTAGAGTAAGGGTCTGGCCCACGGCTGCATCCCTACCTGATGTACACAAATACTCCACAAGTTCAATGTTTACTTTAGCTTCTGTACTTTTAACCAGTGCAGAAAATACTAAAGCACATGGAAACTGGAATCCACAACAACCTTCTACCCTGTTTAAGCTTGATTCCTAAAACATCATGATTGATGTAAATAACTTTATGGGAGAGTGGCAAAAAGAAAGCCACTTTTCAAAACTCATTAAAAGTTTGACTAGAGTTTGCCAAAAGGCATGTGGGAGACTCCATGGTCAAGTGGAAGAAAGTTCTTTGGTCTGAAGAGACCAGAATGGAGCCAAACACTGCACATCGCCACAAACACACCATCCTGTGTGCTTCTCAGCAGCTGGCCCTGGAAAGCTTGTAAAGGTAGAGGGTAAAATGAATGCAACAGAAGATAGAGAAATCCTCCGAATTCAGTACAATTAAAGGTACCAACCGAATTCCGTCAGTATTCCCGAGTACCGATTCACGTAAAATCAAATGGTACCATGTTTCGGTACCTAAACGCATCCTTGTGACTGCAGGAGAGTGGAAGAGTAGGCAATTTTCCATGCTGGACATGAACGCAGCATTGCACGCGGGAATAGGAAGCGGTTGAAAGTAGCGCTCCATTTTTCAAAATACGATGCAGAATATGCTGCAGTACTTGTGACATGAAGTGCAAGGTTTACCATGGCAAGGATGATTGATGATTCAGATCGGCCCGCCTAACAGACACTGGATTAAGGCATAGTATTGACTGCCTAGTGTGAGTATGTCCTAAAAGTTGCTCTCCATCTCTCCAACTTGGCACAGCTGATGCCATATGAAGCGCTCTGTCAGGATGGATGGATTCAGAGTGATTTTAAAGGAGTGACAGAGCCACAGGCTCGTCCTCACTGCTTATTTACATTGCAGAATGAAACAATTTGCCACTTTCTATTAATTTTTTGCAGGAAATACAAATAGAACGTAACAGGCTCAGTGTGCACGGTTCAGGTGTGTGAATTTTTTTCGGCTCGGTTATGCCTCTGGGTGAACGGTCGCATGATTGATTGATGAGTGAGGAGCAGACTCTGCTCTTACCAGGGAAAGATCTTAGTTTTGTTGGAAAAGAACTGCATGAGGAAAGAAGATGTGCAGTACATGTAGTTGATGGTAGAGGAAGTACTTTGTTTACTTTCATTTGTAATACTTTAACTGATAAAATTTCATACCTTTTTTTAGTTAGTTATTTTGACTCCATCCTCTATTATTCATTTGTTTTAAACTTATTCTCCCTCCATGGACCACAACACACATTTTTTTCGAGAGGAGAAATTAGAGGAATGGGGGGAAGTGGGGCTGAGTTTAAATTTGTGCAATTTAAAGAAAAACCACTGGGTAGTAGTAGTTTAGGTTTTCCATGTTGGAGTAATTTGTAAAAACACTTGTGATGCTACATTACAAACAGTGTTTGATGTTGCTTGATATATTTGATATCTAATAGTGTTCTGATATTGAGAAATAAATAGCTAAAATTCAGAAGTTTTGAGGTTATATAACATTTATTATTGCATATTATTCAGACACAAAAGTACCAAATATGGGTATCGTTGTGTACTGTTGTGCCAGTTCACAGGTACCAGGAATCGGTACGGTACCGGTTCAAATGTGAAAGGTACCCTGCCTTAACTGACGCAGCCATTATTAATGTGTAAATCATAAAAAATCTCATATTTGTTTAAAAACAGAACAGAGACAATGGATCAGATACTGAAAATAAGACATTTAATCCTCTTACAAAAAAAATATGTCTAAAATGTTTGTGATGACAGCAACATGTTTGAAAAATGTCAGGATATGTTATGTCCTTTGCGATACTGTATGTGTCACACTATGCCAAAGTCAGCACTGCAGGCTGGATAATCTATCACCTGTGTTCCTTTACTCTAGTGCCCTGCTGTTTTTATATGTGTAGAATGTTTTTTGGCATTCTTGATTCAATTAACATCACCTTCCCTAAAAACAAAGTTGTTAACTTGGCAACATATGTTGCTCCAAAACTTGCATGTGTAATGCCATTAAGATAGCTTTCACAATCATGCATGTTACCTGCATACCATTGCAGAGCTGGATTTTAAACTGATCGGTGATAATGTTCCAGATAGTCCCTCTCCTTCTAAGACCAGGGAACATCAGTATTTTTTCCATTTATGTGTGACTCTAACAGACTCAACTATTTTACTAAATTCACTTCTACACCTCGGTACATTAAAGTCTTCTCTACTGCGTGCTCTGGTTGTTACCCTGTTGCTGTGTTTAGCTTGATAAAACAACATAAGCTCATAAAATATAGAAAGAACACTTTAAACAAGATCCTATTCAGACAAACTGAGCTGGCCCCTCTTATATTCAGCATTCCTTCCAGGTGTCTGAACCCACAAACTCTCACTGAAAAAATAATTTTTAGCCCTCTGCCTTCAGGCTGAGCAGCTTCTGAAACATAAAAGTCCATTTTTACATCTGCATGAAAGACATAAATGCATTTATATATCAGTCCATCCTACAGCTCACTGAACACTGACTCACAAACAAGACCAAACACTGCTCCCTCTCTAATTACAGTTTTCTGTGATATTCACCAACCCAGCAAATTGAAAGGTTCAGCAGAGGCAAGCTCAAAGAAAACATAGTGAGGGATAGGGAGATGATCAGCACTCTTCTCAGGGTATCCGCGGGGTCTTAAAAAGTCTTAAAACATCTAAAATCCAATAATTTGAATTTAAGGCCTTAAAATGTCTAAAATTCTCTTAAAATCTCATAAAATGTCTTAAATATGATTTTTAAAGGTCTTAAAAATGTATTATTAATGTATTATTATAACAAAATCACAGACGGAATCGCAGAATTGGCCAATAAAAATGGAATTTACAATTTAATGCGGAAATTGAATAAATTTGACTGCAATGCTGTGTTTTTTTAGAAAGAGGAATGTATATCAGAGGAATATGTCTCTGGGGAACACTAAAGCGGGGCACAACTTGTTCCCCATTCACCCCGCCCCCTCTTAAACAATAACAGCATGTCAAAGCGGCTGCACGAAACACTGGCAGACATCACGTAGCCGCATACGGGCCAGTACCGTGGGACTTAATGTTGCACCTTCAAGAAAACTCATCAGTGCTTCGAGTTATTTTACCTCGCCACACCACCTGGGCGGCGTGCCTCACCTCACGCGAGGCGCACCGCTCACCCTTCGGAGGCTCAAAATCAAGTCGGACAGACTCAAGATTTTATGAAGTCCCACAGTCTAAATAATGTTAAATTTGAGTAACAGCTTAATAATTCATCCTGTAGATACTGTAGTTCCCTTTGGTTGCTCAACGAGCCAACACATGTCTTGATTAACATAGCGCTCTGATATGACTGCGAGGATGGAGAGAGATGACAAGAGAACCGTTACAGTCAGGAGTAAAACACAATGCATAATCAAACTACATGCACCGTTACAGACTGAGAGAGTAAAGAAAAGTTTAGGTAACAGGTTTACTTTTAACCATTTAACTTTAATGTGACCTTCTTATTAAGTTACTATCACTCTGTGTTTGAGAGAACAGAAGGATTTCTTCATTGACATTATAAACATCAGTTAGAACGTGATTATAAATGTGAATGTGTCTTGAAATTTTGGAAATATCTGACTGTTAGACTGGTTATAATTAATTTATATCAGGGTTATCCAAACAACAGCTCCTGGGCCAACTGTGGCCCTTATTCGAGAAATTTAAGGTTATTTCTATTAAATTATTGAACATTTGACTCATTTACATAGACAAGGCACTCTTTTATCTGGTAAAATTAGTGGAGAGGTTAAAAAACAGAATTCCAAAAAACATTAAAACAGAAAACATGGAATTTGGCAAAAAATAAAACAGATTTCATAGGGCCCTACATATGCTTTGCAAGTAATTCTGGGCCTTCTATTTCCCTTCATGTCTTTTTTACTTTTTTGCCAGTATGGATGTGAAGTGGGTCTTAAATTGTATTTATTATGGTCTTTAAAAAGTCTTAAAAAGTCTTAAAATTTGACTTGTTGAAACCTGCAGAGACCCTGCTTCTGCATGTTTTACAGAGTAAAATATCTGGCCTAATTTTATCAAATGGAGCTAATTTTAACTACAAAGTTAGTGTTATATCTTATCAACAAGATTTGCTATTTTGAAAATGAAAAATCAGTTTGAAGCTATGCCAAGTGGCAGCACACTGCTGGAAGCTTCATGTTTTCCTTGAACCTTTTTTCAGATATGCAATCAGAATTCTTGAATTTTTGGACAGGCTGCCCCCGAAATCTTCCTCAGTTGCCACTTCAAATACGCATTTCACTGTAGGAGCAAGCAGGAATACTGGAAAATAAATATAGTGCAGGACACTATAGTCATATGCCCAGCCATGATCAGCTGACGGCCAGCTGATCCTAATTATGGCCTCCCAGCTCCAACAGAAAATCCCAGATCTTTCTCTCAACACAGCGATGTATCTAACTATGAAATACTTCTCACTCATCCCTGCTTGCATTAATGCTGATGCACCACACCGCTGTTGCAAACCTTAACCTCCTCCACCCCAGCCTCCTCCTTTATAGCATAAAGCTTGTTGCACCCTAAAATTCAGATTCATGCTGCCATGGATTAATTGCTTTTAACTAATTTTATTGTATTCAATACGCATTGTCATTAATGTATCCATCCATGTGGAGATTTCTAGGCATACGCTCCCTGAAAAGTCAAAGCATATGCTGCTTGACTAAGCTAGGGAGCATCTTTTGAGCAGAGCCTTCTCCACCAAGTAAAACAGTATGTTCATATTTACTATAATTGGGTGAATGTATTACAAGAGTGTTCCTAGCTGAAGTGTGCTTTTCATCAGTACCACAAGTAATTCTACATATTCACAATATTAATTAATAAGTAGAAAAATAAAAGTGGCAACAAAAGAGGTGTGTGAAGGAGCTTCACTACTTGCATGTATCCCAACAATTGCTCACCAGTCTTGTGTTTTTAACATCATCACTCCTTACTCATCTGCTGGGAATGTTCCTGAATGTTTCCTCCAGTATTCAGACATCAGCTCTGTCTGACGCTAAGGGGATTTTCAGGTCAGATTTGTTTTAAAAAGTCAGGGTTAATAGTTTGTCTGTCTGCATTCACGCATGTATCTCACCCTGAAGAGTTAAAGGATTTTTCATGTTTTTTTTTTTTGTTTATGTGTGAACCACCAAAATAGGGATAAACCTACTTCTATAACTCTTTTAGGACTGGATTTTTTCAAATGTAGAACTGTGTTTTGAGATAAACTTGACAATGATGAAGGTTTTACTATTGTTATTGTTATTCTTTGTTCATTTCATGTCACTCTTTCAGGACTGTGGTCTCCAGCTAAATGATGAAGAGGGACATCGCTGTTATCCACTGGAAGGCCACCTGCTCTGCCACGGCTGCCACATCCAACGACTCCAGTCGCAGGTCCCCGCCCACATGCCCCCCAGCTACCCCCTCCATGTCACTGAGCTGTGAGGAGGAGGAGGGTGGGCAGCAGCCAAGCCCAGCCTCTCAGGTGATCTGAGACACCAGCAACAGAGGAGGAAAAAGGCCGGGAAAACCTCCGTGTGGCCATCTGAGCTGAACTACCAGGCCGTGGGCTAACACACACTGTGCAGCTCCCACCACAGGCCCTGCTGTCACATGACAGGGCTGGGAAAAAAGGGTCCCCCCCTCCTCCTCTATCTGCGGTCCTTTCCTCCCCCCATCCCCTGGGGTGCCTAACCCTGAAAGCCAACACGCCAGCTCACCCAGAGGCCCCTGGTGACGTCACACCTCCTGACCCCTGCACATTCATCAAAGGGAGAGGGGTTTTTAGATCTGAGGGGAGAATACAAACTCTTCTCTCTCCTTCTCCTCTCTGTTTCTTTACTTGTTTTTCATTCCTGTGCTCTGACTGAAGCGGTTAAACCGTCTGAGATCGCTGCTGATGTCGACGTCAGGATGGCCAGGGAATGAGCTGCAACATTCCAGTGCTGGCTGGACAGGACGGACCCCAGGGTGGGCGTGCTGTGCCTTCAGAGCGGGCTCTCCGAGCAGCTTCTAACACTGAAAAGGAGTCCTGCTAAAGGCTATGCAAGGGACACCCAGCATCATGACCAGGGCTGAGAGAAACTATTAACTGCAGCACCCCAACGTAACCGATGCACTGTAGCAGCACGAGCGCAGAGGACCGACTGACATTCCACTTAGACGTCTTAGACCAGACCTCGAGAGATTCACAAGCAGTGTCTTAATAATGATTATACTATGACAGAAAAAGAAAATTTTAGATGCACATAGATTGTCTTTTATATATGAATATATATTTTGCAGATGTTTTCCACATAAGATCATAGATGTAGATTTTTGTTTGTGCTCGCAGTAGACTCAGAGGTGAACCATGCTGTCTTCTGAAGATTTTTGGGTCTGTTGTATCATTTCTCCTCCAGGACTCAGAACCCATTCATGTCTGCCAGTTGGTCACACACCACAAAAACACAGATGTTAGTGAGTGTTTTTGCCTGATTGGTTGTCAAAAATATCTCATTACACTCAATATAAGCCACATTCACCAGATCAGTATGGATCATAGTCTGAGCCCTACAGTCGAAAGCTTCTTCTTACATTGCATTTTCTTCTATCCCCTGTAATAAGGTGTACATTTTGATTATTTTCTTGAGATTCTGAAGAAATTAAGACATTAAGTTAAGAAAACTAGTTTTCCTCAGAAAAAGAGTTAAACAGGTTGAGAACATAAGAAAATGTCTGAAGTACACCTATCATGGAAGAACAGAGTAAAAATAACATGTATGGATGTATTTCGGCTTAGGTCTTCCATACATCCTAGACTTTTTACCACAGTTTTTTCCAGGAACACCTTCACAACCTACTGAATAAAGCTCCATGACCCACCAGTTGAGAGCCACTGGTATAGACAATGGATGGACAGATGGATTTTAAATCCTGTATTTTGACACATGGCCCACCTGTTACTAATAAGGAGGTTATGACCTTTACTGCAGCAAGTCAGTAGGTGGAGCTATGAATGCTGTTGTTCTGTCCACTTTGATTTACAGTCAAAATCGGAGATGACAAATATTTTGGAATGACATTTCTACATCTAAACTAGTTTGTACTTCTCAATTCAGGACACTTGACTAGTAAATATACAGTCCTGTCTGATAAATGTGGCAAAAAAAATGTAATGAGATATTTTTGACTGGAGATGGGATAAAAACACTTGTACAATTTGTGATTTTGCTGTGTAGATCCATAGGCTTTGTAGGAGCAGACCTGGCTCAAAAAGCATTTGCCATCATTTATCTCCCTTTTTTTGAGAACCAAAGGCTTGAACTACGTTTTTTGCAACCAACCTCTTTGCAGATACAGACAGAATTAAAACACACAACTAATCAGGCACTTCTGCATACCTTCAATTCAGAGTCTTTGTTTACACTTAGTGCAGAGTGTTCAGTAAATGCAAGCAACAAAAAAAGTAAAGATGGCCCTTAGTGAAGCACTGAATAAACTAAATGATTTCTTAACTATTTAACAGTGCGGTTTATAAATGTAGTATTACATTGCCACTGCTCTTTTACAGGACTTTTCAGAGTTGCACAGTCTGAGTTTCTGTCCAGGGTGCCACCAGTTTGCCAAGTTATCACGCAGAGCTCAGAGATTAAGATTAAGCTTGATCTGAAAATCTGGGAGCTTAGCTAGCTAGAAATTAGTTTTTAAATACAAAGATTTAGGCCCTGTGGTGAAGAACAGGAAGACTTGCAACTGTAACAGAAGTCAAATGTCAGAGAAAATGCACAGTGTTAAAAAGAAAGATACAGGCCAAAATAAATGTGATAGTTTAAACAATAGCAACAACTTAGAAACAGAAAAAAATGCCTTGGTAATAAGATCAAGCTATATAAGTGTTTAAAATACTTGAAGTATTTCTATGTCCCCTTATCTTTCTGAAAATGTTGCGCAGCCCGTCTGGGGGTCAGAGGAATCAAACAAATTGAAGGATTATATGCAAATATCTTTTGCTCCAGGTCTGTTCAGGACACTGTTTCCTGGAGTGCAACCCAGACACTGTCGTGTTTTTTTCTTTGTCATACGAGCACTGAGAGAAAAGTGTGTTAATACGAGGAACCTCCACTTGTCCGCATGCCTTAAGACAGAACAAGTATGTTTGTGTGTCTCGCTCTGGTTAACCATTCAGTCTGCTGTTATATGATGCGAAGACGTCCATGAAAAACCTGGAGCTGCTGGTCCCACCCAGGTTTTTAGGGAGTCTCAACATTTTCCCCTGTGTGTGTGAGTGTGTGTTTGTGAGTGTATCATTGATTGTTTATAATTATGGACGACATGTATCGATCTCTTTTTGTTGTTCAAAAGTAAAGCCAAAATACCCCATTTACAGGCACAGTGATATTGACTATTTGAAGCCAAAACAACGGAATCTGATTGGTGGAATGGCTTTATTGCGCCCCACCCCTTCCTCTAACCCGAATACACATTTAACCCATTGACAAAGGGCCATTGATAGATTGGCACCATATTTTTTTAAAGTTATCATAAAACTAGAATTTTAAACGTTGATATATTACTAATTAAGGAAGCAAATAGCACTCTAACAATAAACTTCTTATGGTTCAGACTTACATATTGAGAAGTCAGCACACAAAAAACATCCTTTCAAGCAGTTTTATGTGGTCACTGCCTTGCCTAAGAATAAAACAGCTTATAGGGACATTTTTTGAGTTCTGACTCCTCAATTTTGTATGTTACTAATACAAAATTAACTTTTAATGCCTGTTCTGGTACCACTGCAACAAAATGAGGTCCCATAGCCCCAACATTTGGAAGCTTCTTGTCTTTTAAGGTAAACTCTTGCACAGCATCTGAACTGCACAAATAAGTTGGCAACATCTTGCTACCAAGAAGAACGTAAAGATTGAGAGTGTTGAGAAATTCCAGTTTGCCTTAAAATAAAACTGAAGATCTTCTTTTTTTAAAATGTATTTTTCTTTTTTTTTTTGATTATACCACTGGAAAATACAGGATATTATATTATCAAAATAGCTTGACAACCTTAATAACACAGATTTGTGTCTCAACTGAAGGCTAAAGTTCAAAAAATCTTCTTTCAGTCCTTATTATGTTTTTTCCTTCTTCCTTTACTCTTGATCCAGGAAGGAGCGCTGCAGGAGGCACCCTTTAAAAACAGCTGTTGGCTTTACATCCATTCTAATAGCATGAAGTAACTATTTAAAACAGAGCTTCTTAGAACAGACATACAATCAGGCATAAACTAGTAAAGTAAAAGCTGACTATGATAAAAGATACATTTGAGACATATTTGGCATGTATTTTATGCCTTACGGCACATCTGTTAACACTGAGGAGGCTGAGCTCATGAACGCTGTATCCAACCAGCAGGGGGAGCTCCAAACATTTTGGCTTTGCTTTCTGGAAACATTTGTAGCGTCCACTGTGTCATCCATATTTATAGACTGTCTTTGGTGTATATCCAGTATGCAAAACAGCGACTAAAGACTGAAACACTTGAAACTGTGAGCTATGGTGCTGCAAGAAATACTAGTCTCAATCCTCCCTACTTAGTCAATGTTTTTTTCTTAATTCGCACTAAATACATCATTCCCTGTACATGAAGAGTAGCAGGTCTCGATTCTTCCTCAATCTTGCACCACACAGAAATTTAGCTGCTGCACATAATCCCAAATGTGCTTTTTTTCCAGTCCAGGCTAATTGTGTAAATGTTAAGTGTGCTTGAGCTTGTGTGTTTGTTTGTGTGTACGCGCACTAGTGGCAGGGCCATGGTGCATGCACCTCACTGTGTTTGCAGGGCAGCATCCAGAAAAACAAGCCCTGCTCATGATTTTCATGACTGCATTTTGTTAATAATATCTCCTTTTCTCAGATGTTTGTGTGCAATTGTTGGTGTGTGTTTGAACATCTGTCTGATACCATATCTGTGGAGTTTAAAGGAAATATTTCAGTTGCTGATGATTCATCCAAACTTCACCTATCTGGTATTTAAATGACAAAACATTCTCCGACACTTTTCAACAAAGTCTGGCCCAGCTCTCATTCATACTGTGTTACTGTTCATGCAGGCCTGAATAAATACTACTGAATGTGTCTAAAACAGAGATGGAATCCGAAACTGAAGGCAGAGGGTCCTTTCTCTTTGAATGTAATAACAATGAGTCTGTTCTGGTTGTATATTTTTAAAAGCAGGAGAAAAAGACTATTAGACATTCCCCTTGTGATTTTATAACCTCAGCTTTGTATAGGGGCTCTGCTTTAACAGTGTGTGCCATACTTGAAGAATGAGGCATTTCAGAGCATCAGCCCCCAGGAAAAACTTAACCAGATGAGAGCATATCCCATTTAAAGATGTCTTAATACACCTGTTTTCTAAAAGTACTACTTCAGTTTCTATTGCATAGCACACACATAGTTACCCTGTACATAAAGAGGCTAGTTTTTAATTTTATTTTTCTGTCAAATATCACTCGGAAAGGGAAGAGTTCTTCTCATACTGGTAGTTCCAACAAGCACATCTTGACACCTGTCTGTCACACATCTTTTGTATCGTTCTGTTTTGATTACCTAGATGGTTCATAAAAAAAGGAAACTAGATCTATTTATCTAAACATGAAAAAAGTCTAAAGTTATTTAATGTATAAAAATCGGGACGTATCATTTAACTGTAGATGACAATCTGCTTTTTCAATAAAGTGGTTTTGTAGCTAACTGCAACAAATGTTTCTTCTCTTCTGTTTGTTTGAAGTTTTGTTTTTGATGGGATATAAGCATTCAACTCACGATGCAATGAGTATCACAATACTGGCTTCTCGATACACTTTGATCAATTTTTACAATTTTTGAATTTTTCTACAGACATGAAATGAAGAAAATGCTTGATTCTTGTATGTAACTCAGTGTTTCCCAACCATTTTTCCTTGGAGCCCCCCCTACATGCACCTAAGCAAAGCGGAGCTCCCAAGAGAGAAGAAAAAATGACACACTGCTGCCAAATCAACACAGGTTTTAACTGTTTCACTGATAAAACCCTAAAAAGAGGGCTATGCATGCTTTTCTTATCAAAGGACCTTTGCATTAACTACTTAATAACTGCTTTATCATAGTTGTAGTCAATATTTGCAAATCTAATTTTGGCAACCTCAGAGCAGACAAGCCCCCTCCAAGATTTCTTGAGGGGGCTTTTCAGTAAATTTGTATTTATTACTACTTTATACATTCAAGTTATTTCAGTGACCATTGTGGGTATTTCTTTCTTTAACTGAGGGGTACACAACAATTTTGTCCACGTGTATTGTTTGCTTTAAAATAAATGGAAACAAAGTTTATTGTGTGTGATGGATTTTGTGTGTCAACATTTCCATAACATAAACTTTACTAGAAAATAAGTTCCAAATCAAAACATTAGATAATAATAGTAGAAATATTTGCTCTGATCTGTAATGAAAGCTCTGAGTAAAATGCTGTTACACACATGCACACAGCCTTGTTAAATCTGATAGTCAGATAACCACAGTCTAAAAAAAGTAGCCTCCAGTTCTTCTGAGTGTAATCCTAAAAACACTTTATCCAAAGAATCATTATGATAATACGCCAAGGATTACAGACATGAATTTACCCATGATAAAAGATACAGATCAGCCAGCGGAAATAGTTACAGCTGAGTCAGTTCCCTTGATGCTGACCCTTACAGTAAACAGCTCCAACACATAAACATGCCTGGAAATATCACACAGACATGATGAACAGATACTGAATGAAGTTTCCATGACATTAAAAAAAAGTGAAAACTCTGGACAGTATTTTTTCTTTTGTGGCTATGAAAGACTGAAGAGAGTACTGATGCCTCTATATGACCAGCGAAGTAAAGACAGAAGAAAAGGTTATTTCTATGTAAAGTCTTGTGTGTCTTTATTAGAATTTCCTGCAGAAAAGATTCCCAATCACTGATGAGTTGACAGTTAAAAAGTAAGATTTCTTTACCCAGTAATTCTAACGTGTAGGTCAGGATCAGCAGAGGGACAAATGTACCGCTTTCATTTTAGATTTTAAAATAATTAGAGCTATGCTGGTCAAATTCATCAGGCTGAGAAACAGAAGAGGTCACATAAGAAAACAGTTTTGAATGCTGATAAAAAAAAAACGAGAAAAAGTGCTCCTACTAGTTGTACATTTTTGCTGGTCCAGATGTTCTGAGATGAAACCAACCAAGCACCAACATCATCTTCTCTCCCACATACCTGCTGAAAATTTCAGCAGACTGTTTGAAACATGGATGTAGTCTCAGTGGCGTTAGTCAATTGGTTTCTGAAGAGGTGTTAGTTTAACAATGGCAGCTGCCACATTGAAAACAACAATTCAACCTTACTTTTGATCAGTTTTAACACGTGAAGAGGTGTAGTGGGGATGGATCCCAAGCCTCCTAGCAAACAATGTGCCCACCTCTCAGTCAGCTTATCCATGCCCCCATTATGCAAATTTAGCCTATATGGTCACATGGTGACTTAAAGAAAAGTTTACACCCCACAAATACAGAGATCAGCCGTTAATGAGAAATTCATGTATGAACTGGGCAGCAAACATGTTTATTTAAGCTGTAAATGTGCCTTTTAATATGGGACCTCGTGGAAATTCCTAGGTTTCTGTAGCCAGCGTTTAAATGTACAACACATAAAATATTTACATTGGAATTTAATAACGACTATACCCACATTTAGGACGGCTCTGGCTCTGCAAGTAAATTTTGCCATTCAAATTCACCCCAACGCTAACCCTCCATTGACCTTCTCAAACTATGTTTTTCTTAAAAAGAGGTTGGCATCATACAAACAATTTTATCTTATATTAGAACAAAAACTCACTATTTCAGATTGAGGCAGCTCATGGTTAAAGGGATATTTTGGTATTTTTTAAAGTTGGGTTGTACAAGGTTCTTTGCAATAGTAATGGCATAAGCTTCCAGAGATTTCAGTCTTCCCTTTATGCATGATGAGCCTGGGAAAACTAGGCTAAACATGTACATGCTAGCTACCATAGCCGTTTTGGACTTTTAGCTTAGGACAATTCATTTTTTTAATCAATCTTCAACTATTTAGTCCCACAGTGAAAGACCGCAAGGTGTACTTTTACCCAGAATGTCCTCTCCCACAGAGTACAGTATCCTCACCTTGTTGAAACTGGTCTACACAGGTCTGCACTCTGCAGATTAAGGCATGATTGTCAAATAATTTCAGAAGCATTACAAAAAATACTTTAAGGAATTGTGTACTGTTTACTTAAAACTAAAAATGTGTTCTATTAACTCAGAAAGTTTGGACTTTGAATTTAACTCAACACAGTTTTATTTGACAACCTTAAACTATTCAGTCTTTCAGCTTAGTTATCAGCCATTACAAGAAAAAGCAAAGCCATAAACTAACTTTGATGCCACTCCTTTTAAAAAGAGGTTGTTATATCAACATTTATCTTCTAAGGGGATAAAACCCTCTGTTCTGTGTAAGGTAGTTCATAGTTAAAGGTGCAGTGTGTAATATTTAGCCTATTAGCATATAGCAAAACAAGCTTGGTTAAAATGAAACATAACATTTATAAGTAGATTGATCTAAATTAGTGTTGACATCTGATAACACATTTTTTAAATTTATGTTTTAAATTAACTCAGAATAAGCCTTTCATTCATACATAGGGAGGGTCCCCTCTAAGGACGCTGCCATCTTGGATTTTTGCATTTTGCCTGTTTCTATGGCACCATAGAAGGAACCAAATAATAGTTAAGCATGTATTTATTTTTAAACTTCATTGGTTCCCACAGTTATCACCAGAGAAATGAGCATCACACTCCAGAACTGACTGTTAGATGTTGATAGTCCCAATTTTACATACTGCACCTTTAAGTCTAGCCTGGATCATTCTGATAAATAATTTAATCTTTAGACTGAGGAAACTGTTCTCTGTCAGAACATAATCTGCTGGTATCACATATTTCAAGTCTAATAGTTTTTTAATTCAGCTTCATTCATAAACAAAGTCTGACATTTATTTTCATTAAATAACTTTCCAAACAGACTAAGCAACATTTCATAACAAAACAGGGGAACAGGTCAGAGGTCCATGTATAGACCCGTTTTAGATACCCAAACGGTGGCTCAAGCTAACAAAGCTAAAGCAAACCACATACGTAATGTTAACTTTATGTGGGATTTAGCAAACATAGCTACATATGACACATAGATAACATAGCATAGGTAGCTAATGTTAGCTTTGTAACTTTGTTAGTATAGATATCCATTAGCTTTGTGTGCTTAAGCTATGTTAGCTTACACAGCTAATGAAGCAAGGCTAGGTAAGCTACGTTAGCTATGCTAGAATGTTTTCATAGAGGATGAGGGATTTTTTTTTGGTTTTCCCCCTTTGCGGATAACCTGAATATTAAGCATTTGGGAAAGGGCAGATGATTTGAAAAAAACCTAGCAGTGTGATTGGATGAACGTTCTGTTAGAGCTACAAAACACGTGACGTAGCTGCGACTGAGGTGCACATGTGCAGCTGCCAAGAAATGACGCGAACCATGGCGACTGAAGACATGTCAGTAGCTACATGACTTTTGTCGTTTTGTAGTTCTAATAAAACTGGCGTTTTAGCAGCATCCACGCTAATCTCTCCCGCCATAACTGCACAGGCCTCTTGTTGCTGCTTGCTTACGTCACGATTTGGCCGCGCCATGAAAGTACTGCCCATCGTCGCTGACTGGTCCTGTCACTTTCTAACCCAAACGGTTCAGATGGGAGATTTGCAAGATGGATTCGCCAGTGAAAAACAAGGTTATGGGCGTATCCATCTGCTTTGCAAGGTTACTAAGCAGACTGTTTAGCTTTATTAAATGTTTGTACGGTTTTGCAGATCAGGTTTGTAACTTTTAACTTTTGTTATCTAACCTTTACCCTAACCCTTACCGTAAACAAACCAAAAGTTTTATTTTATTTTATTTTAGTGTGTATTTCTAAAATACACACTAACGGTCTGTGATAGGGGACGTCTGAGATCTACGGTCTACTGGAGTCCAGACTTCTCTCCCTTGCTAAGCATTCTGAAAGTGCTAACAGTGTCAGTCAAAAGGACAACTTTTAACAGCTTTTCTCTTATGTGAAATTCATCCATGAAACTAAAACAGTGTTGTACTGTTTAGTAAGTACATCTTATGGAGTGGAGATTTCTTGAAGAAAGTTCAAAACAGGAGATAAGCAACACAGGCACAGCTGAGAAGTCCAACCTCTACTCTTTCTCCACACTGGCTTCATGTGTCAGGACTGAAGGTTGCTCCTTAATCGTAACTTTGGCTGAGTATATAACTAGCACCAAAGATCATAAAGTACAGTCAATCTCCTTGTTTTCATAGAATCTGTGTGCCTTTCTGCTGGCATCATTTATTTATTGATTCATTCATATCCATTTAATTTTTCCTCCAGTACTACTGAATGTTGTACAGCAAGTCAGACTTTTTGACAATGAAGCATTATCATGCCACACACTCAGTGCTGCTGTCATCTCTGCAGATCCTGCCGCAGTGAGTGGGTGAGTTTTGGTAGAAGGAGATGTTCAGTTTTTTAAACTGCTTATTAAACTCACTGCTGCATGGCTCAGCCCCCCACAGTGTGAAGAAATCAAGTCATCCTCTCATTGTAATTACCACAAATATTTTCAGTGAAACTTTTGAACAGAAAGAAAAAAGAATGTAAGGTAATAGGGCTTTCTAATTCTTGCACCAGCAATGAGGATAAAACTTGTACAAGGCCAGTTTAAAAATTCTAACCCTTTTCCCCCCTGTTAGTCTCAGGCTTCAGTTACAGCCACTGCAGCTGTATTTATAAGCCACAGATAGTTGGATAGTTGGAGATGTAGCTTCATGTTGTGTGGGTGTACATGAAAGCAGTGTCTGCCCACTGACGGAGCTCTCCTGTTGGCTGAACCATGCTCGCTGTGAGGAGCGCTCCGGTGTTGGTTGTCAGCTCCATGAGTCGGGGCACAAAGCACCCTTTATGTGTGTGAGGGTTCCACCCTGTGACTCAGGGAGCCAGAGGTAGAGGAGCCCCGGGGGATCGGCTGTGAGGTGAGCTCTGTTACACAGCACAAAAGAACACCTTCCTGCAGGAGCTCGCAGACCGCTCCACTGCCAGGAAATGGGCGGAAATATGCTCGCCACAGGATTACCTCATACACTCTGAATCTGTTGTTAGTGAAAGTTCACTACCGTTGTCTCATTCATTTAGTTCTATATTTATTTTAGAAATCCAGCTCAGCTTCACTGCAAAACTCATCTCACCCATTTATTTAATCCAGTATCTGGTCATACACTACATGGACAAAAGTATTGGGCCACACCTGTTGATTATCTTATTCATGTGTTTCAATCAGACCTGTTGCTACAGGTGTATAAATTCAAGCACCTAGCCATGCAGTCTCCTTCTGCAAACATTCCTGATACAAAATGGGTTGTTCTGAAGAGCTCAGTGACTTCAAGCGTAATACTGCAATGGATGCCACCTTTGCAAGAAGAATATTCCTGATATTGTAAGTAATTGCAAGTAACTGTAAGTGATATTAGAAAGTGGAAACATTTAGGAACAACAGCAACTCAACCAAATAGCTGAAGGCTGCATAAAATCACAGAGAGGGGTCAACAACTGCAAGACAAGGCCTAAACACTCTGCTGGTTCCATAGCTGAAGAGTTCTGAAAATCCACTAGCGTTAGTCTAAGCACGCAAACTGTGCAGCAGAAGCTTCATGAAATGGGATTCCATGGCTGAGCAGCTGCATGCATGCTTTTTAAGAGAAGACTGAATAAACTGTTGTTTATCCTCTGAAGGAGAAACATCTTTTTTCATGAAACCTGAACTGAGTCATTCGAATAAATCATTCTTAAACAGCTGTGAAGGCTGAAATAATATATTCTACCTCCACTGCTGATGACTTAATCCCACAGTCGTGTGTGCATGACAACAATAAGAAACAGCCTTGATGTTAAAGAGTGAGAAAGCAGAAGTCACAGTGAATATACTTCATCACCAGCAGACTAACAGAGGCTGGATTCAGCGTGGGAGGTTTTTGTCTTCTTAATCTCTTCCATTGTGATATTGAAACAGAGACAGATGTCAGTTCCATATCTGTGTTTCTTTGGAGAAGACAGTGAGTGCAGTCTTCAATCCACACACAGATAAGCAGATCACTGACCTGGAGGCATCCCAGGAGGACAAACCCAGCCAGCTGTCTGCTGATTTTAAGAAAGTTCTTACTGCTCATGAGATCCAAACATTATTCAAACATGGAGTAATCAAATATTTCTAGGTGGTGTTTAGTAACATATCATCAAAATATGGTGTTTTTCCTCACTTAAGACTGTTTTCTTAGATATTCTGAGAGGTGAGAGCTGCAGCGCTTCATTTTCTCCTCACCAGATGGTCACGAATATGTGCAATAGCAGTCTCAGAACTCTTGCATTTTTAAGGCTTTCTGTGTTGCAGCTTTAATATGAACCCCAGAATCATGCATTTAAAGAAGGATCTGGCCAATGGGGATGTAATGAGAGTGTTTCAAGGGAGGACATGGGGTCTGAGTAACAAGAGGTCAGCTGCAGCCTCATGGGACATCTGCTGGTCACTCTTCTGCTGAGTAGCAAGCTCTGCCCACGTACTTGAGTTAAACTTTTATATAACTCCAGTAGTCGTGGGAAAAATGAAGCTGGGCTGGACTCGATGGCTGTTTTTTTACTGCCTGCAGGGTTTGCGTGTCACTGCTGTAAATGGCAGCTTCAGACAAGAAACTGGGAGAACGTGGCCCTGTGTTTGATATGGGGAAATGTGGTGTTGTGTGCTGGCTGGAGGGGTCATGGATTTGCAGAGGGAATGTTTACCCCAGGAGGATATATTCCTAAAAGGTTCCTGGGAATAGAGGATGGTTAAATTCATGCAAAATAGAATCATTCCAGTAATCTTGGAGTCAGATATACAACCCACAGGCTCTCTTCTGCTCAGAGGCTCTGACGAGCTTCTGAGCTTGTTTACATGCGAGGATGCTGACCCTCACACTGCTTCCAGCTCTGCAGCTCATCATGAATACAAATGCAGGAACATGCTTCACAGAAAACATTTAACAAGCCATAAGAAATAAGAATTGAACCCGGTTCTGAACACTCATCTGACTCCGCCTTGAACTTCACGGTCCGAAGTGGCAGGTTGTGACCTTGATTGAGCCAGGGGAGGGGGCAGCTCTTTGACAAACCAGGAGAAAAAAATGACTGACAGGCTCGAGCAACAAAGCATGAAGTGGAATGTGAGGGTATGAGGAGCCATTGTTCGACAAACATCTCAGGAACGCACACAGGACCGTTTTTTATGCTGCTATTTGATTCTGCTTTCCAGCCAACCAAAAACTGAATCACTTATTTCCTCGTGTTGACTTTCTGCTAATGGTTTTTCCTGACTTTATCAAATGTGGAGGAGAGTCATCGTTCAGCATTAAGCGTATGACTCAGCACCTTGTGAAGATGTTCATTCATGAATGTGAAACGTTTTACAAAAATATAAAAACTCCTCCAGACTAATTCAGAATATGAGAAAATATGTGAACTGTGGTTCTGGACTGCGGAAATATTGCAAATATTGTTATCTAAAAATCACAATGAGGAGGCTTTTTCTATACTCAGTCAAACTCACTTTTGGTCTGTATCTCAGAGCCACAGATAAAAAGGACAAGTTCGATTTGAAGTTAAGTATTGTTGCCTGGCAACAGCATTGAAACTCAGCAGTGTCTGGGGTCTGGGATTTTTTTTTAAACTTTCTGTTTGTCCTCATACTCTGTAATATTTTCAGTTAGATAAAGGATTTAAACATGGTGGATGTACCTCATCTTCTCGGTGTTGAGTCTCACCAGGGGCCGCTGGCATCAATAAGCTAGCAGGGCTGCCTAAGCCTTTCCCTTTCTTCTTTACACATAGAAGATCAGAACATTATTTTTTAAGCGTGATCGAGTGTTTTAAATTTTTGAGTCTTAAGTTGACCTGACACGCCAAACAGAGGTTCACAGAAAGTGATGGACAGGTACACACAGGGACACAGGTGTGAGATTATAATGCATGTCAGCTGTTTAGTTTTTTGGCTGCAGGATTGCGGAGGAGTTCAGTCTGAAGCACATCAAACTGATCCTGAATGGGAAATCTATGAGTACAGGTGAGTTTGGATGGGCTGCAGGTGATAGAGGTTCAATTAAATTAGCATAATTTAACACATTATGTTAGAAGCAGCAAATCACAAGAAAGCACTGAAGATAACTGTAATCTGTTACTATATGATGAGAAACTATACCATTCTATGCCATACGATACAATATGATATCCATAATGCAATGCAATACATTACAATATGATAAGATTGGATATGGTATAATATTGTGAGATATGAGGCAAGAAGGGACTATACAAAACAATAAAATATTGCATGATACGATACAGAACAATATGAAAAATTACAAAACGATACGATACAGCATACCATACTTCCCATTCAAGAGAAGGACAGAGCTTTCCAAGAATTCTCAAGGTTGACTGGATGAATGTTCTGTCCCTCACATTCATCAAGGCTCAATCAGAACAACAACATACATAATGTGAGCTTGTTTCCTTACAGATGAGCCAATAAAACTAATGCTGAAGCCAGTCAAGAGAGGAATGAAAACATCTTCTCCACCTAGAAAAGCTTTTAGTGTGGCAGCCATAGTTTTCTGGCTTGTAGTACAGCTACTCCATACCTGTAATTACTGTAAAAGAGCAGACAAAAAATAACCTTTAGCCCAGAAAAGCTCTCAGTGTGGTTCTTTGCACTAATTTAGTAAAGAAATATAGCCAAGTTCAGGAAAAATGGCCTCATCAGAGCTAGGCGCTTCACCAGCAGCAGTAGCCAGTGTTTACACCTAAAGCCTGCCTGTTACCTCAGCCTTGTTCTCCTTAAAACAAAACTGATGATCCAGTAATTTTTTTCAGACTGGACACAAACATCTGAGACTGCTAGAGGGATCTGCCTGATGACAGACATGGAATCTGGCCAATCTATCGGCTTTGCAAGGTTAGCCTTTTCTGTCAATCATGATTGTTATGGCTAATTCTTCACATAGCGCTAAGTCATAGGCATGCATATCCTTAAAAATGGAGGATGAGTTTATGGTCATGACGGTCATAGATTTGTCTTTTTGTTGTTGTGTTGTTTTTCTTGTCCCTCTATCTACATCCCCCTGTTCTCTCGTCCTGCTTTTCCCCACCCCCTAGGCCCCCTACCCTTATCAAACCCTGGCATGGCTTCAACAGATGGCTGTCAACATGAGTCTGGTTCTGCTTGAGGTTCCTGCCTGTTAAAGGCAAGGTTTTTCTCACCACTATAACAAGGCATCATACTGCTAGTACTGAGCTCATTGTAATGTTGGGTCGTTATAAAAATACATCAGAAAGTACAGTCTAGACCTGCCCTCTTTGTAGAGTCCATCTATCCATCCATCCATCCATCCATCCATTTTCTATATCGCTTATCCCATTGGGGGTAGTGTCTTGAGATAACTTTGGTTATGGTATGATAATTTGGGATACATTTATTTAACCCAAAGACCACCAACTCTTGACCAATGATATAACTTCATGGATACAGACTGTAGAGCACCATGACCTGGGTACTGTAGTATTTTCAGCTAGGATTGCATATAAGCTCTTAAAAAGAGGTTGATATCTTATAAACTTGTTTCCTCTACAGAGGCTTAACTCATCATTTCACATTCAGGTCGCTCCAGGTCGGTCTGACATGGCTGTTTCTGACATGACTCATTATCAGATTTGCTATGGGGAAAATTAATAGGATTTTTACTTCTTGAACCACACTGTTGAGTTCTAATTGAAGTATAAAGACCAGGGGTGTCCAAACTATGGCCCGAGGGCCAAATGTGGCCCGCTGCCCAATTTTGATTGGCCCACAGCAAATTCTAGAAATAAAATGCAATATGGCCTACATTTGAACATGTAGCTGTAAACAAACATCTTGACAAGAAGAATTTATTGATGTTTTTTGAGACAAAATTGCAACACTGTACTTGTAAACATACTGGCAACCCAAATAATAACAATATCTTGTTTTCTAACTCCCTGATGAGTGATGGCAAAAATAATACCCCAGGAGGCAGAGCCAGTGGTAGCTAGGGCCCCATGAAAAATGACTAGCATCCCCAAAATCCTGGAAATGACCATCTATTTATGTTGTCAGCTAAATAAAGTGTACAGTGTTAATCCAGGTGTTGCCATAATTGAGATCTGCTGATCGTACGCAAGCCCTCATCAGCTGTCAGCAGGCTGATTTGCTCTAAGCACGCTATTGGCTAATCCCTTCATGCTACCTCTTTTAAACTGCTCTTACCTGGCTACTCCTAACACGCTCTCTCCTCCACCCCAGCTCCTCCTTCATTCTGCTTCTGATTAAATCAGTGTGTTTTCCTTACGGCATAGGAAAAGTAGAAACGTGTGGTGCAGGGGGGGATCCCAGAATAGCCACACTGCCTCCCCCCGACACCAAAAAAAGAAATAAGTGCTAATTAATAACTGCTAATAAAGAATTATTTATAGTCACATATCATGTGTTTCTTGACAAAGTAGTCCTGACTGAGCTAGCCGTTTCGGTCTGCTTGGTCATTAAGCATATCTTAACCTACATTATATTGGTTTTACAAACTTTCACATACCTCACCTGGTGGATATTAAAGTGGTCCCAACATCCTTAAATATTTCTAGATGTGCCCCTCAGGGGAAAAAGTTTGGACACCCCGATATAGACCCACAAAATGTGAAAACGGCAACCCAGATCTTTGTTTGTGGTTCTCCTGTGTCTGAAAACACAAACTCTAATGGTCTGGTCTGAATCAGTGCTCATGTGACATCACAGTGTTCCATTATTGATACCTGCCCCTCACCTCTAGTGCTGAATCTGTATTATATTTGACCAAAGCATGACACAGATAAAGGTGAAGGAGGGGTGAATATGTCACTTTTAAGATAGTGCTACCCTAAACACAATTCTAAGTCTGTCAGCTTCATCCTGTGTTAGCTTCATGCCAAACTGTACCTCTGTGAGCAATCGCAACCCCCTGGAGAGAAATGCATCATCTTCCACTTTTGTTAATAGACACAGTCAATTTGTTATGTGAGCTGTTTCAGTTACTGCTGTCGTATTTTATCTGTTGGAAAACTTCACAGGCATATTTTGGTAAATGACTCTGAAGCATTAAGCAAATTAGGTTTGATTATAGTTACAAAAAGGCCCATGAAGGACTGGGTTTGCGGTCCAGATGCTTTTTAGTCCAGCTGTTTGTTTTTCTCTCTAAATGGATGTGGTGGAGTCTGGGGATTTGTGGGGAGGAACAGAGCTGATAGGCTGAGCTTTGACCCTTTGTTCCACTGAGTAAATGGTAGATAGCTGGGCGACTGGTTCAACCCCAGTAAACTCAGCTAGAGCTCTGCTGCCATCTAGTGACCCTTTGCTAAACTATTTTTTTGTGTATTTTTACGGTAGGACATAATGGAACATTATTTTGTATTGACTGTGCTTAAAATATGTAAAAATGTCAATAAAAAAGGAGAACTACACTGTTGTTTGTTGCTTCAAGTCAAACACACATGTGAAATAAATGCCTAGGTATCACTCTGTGACTTTTTTTTTTGCAACATTTGGTTTGATAAGATCATCCACTATTGCTGGTGTAGCTCAGTGAGAGCATAAGCATAAGCAGAGGCTACAGTCCTCAATGCACTGGTTGCAGCTGTCTCTCTACAGCTGTCCTGTCAAAATAAAGTCAAAAGCCCAAAAATAATCTTAAAAAGGAGCTTTTCTTTACACAGCAGCAAATGAACAGGTGATATGCTTGTAAATTCTTTTTTTTTTTTAGACTGCAAATAAATGACTCTGAAACAGACGTTTTGTAAAGATATTTAATCCAGAAACTACATTTATGGTGACATTTAGGAGACAGAGAAAGCATATTTTACTCTGCCTTCCACAACACATTAACACAAAAGGGTTTCCCCTTCACAGTGATGAACTACGGAAGCCCTAAGCAGACATGCATCCATATATTTTACTTACTTTCTGGGAACAAATAACTGAAAATAAGTTTCCAAAAATGGAGGAGGAAAACAGTGTAAGTAAAAAGTATGTCTGCTTTTAGCCTCTGCAGTGAACAAACATAGAAAGACAGCACTGTAGACATTCATGGTAGTTATCATGAGAGTATAAACATACAGAGTGCTTCAGCCCAACCAGCTGCCTATGAGGGTCTCCTGCAGCCCGGGAAGCTGGTCACATAGTTAATGATGTAAAGGATGAGGGTGGAGGGTCAGGGGTTTGACTTAGGCAAAGTTCTTCTTGAGGAAGTTGATGAGTCCATTGGTGGAGGAGTCGTGGGAGTGGACCTCTGTGGTGTTCTGGAGCTCAGGCTCGATCTTCTTAGCGAGCTGTTTGCCCAGCTCCACTCTGATGGTGTGGAGAGAGAGAACAGACACAAGAAGGAAGATATTAAAGCTCCTGTGGTGAGTTTTAATTGTAATGAAAGTGACTGAGATTAAGGTGGATGCCTCCATGATGAACTGTGTGTTGCATACCCTACTGATACAAAGAGGATTAAGGGTGCATGGGAAAGGAAACTGTCAGATTGTTGGATCATTCAAACAAAAAAACCCTGTGTTTTTCTGGCTGCACACTCTCATAAGATAAAAAAAAAATCTGTATAGAAACACTGAGGGATGATTTTTTAGTACTTCTGGAAACTTCTAAGATTACATTAGAATTTAAAAAAAAATTCTGAAGGTAATAAAATGGTACAAATATCAGGTAAGAATGGCAGACATAGAACAATAGCTTATGAGTTTATCGGATGTTAGTATATACTAAATGCAGTGTAACCACTTCCTCACCCCCATTGGTCAAAACTGTTGATCTCCCACATCACACCCTGGATGAAGATCTTGTGCTCATACATGGCTGTAAAACAGGAAAATTGATTACAGTCTCTATAGAAATAAGAGGCAGTTTGTTTAAACATGAATAATTTCAGAAGAAACTCAGAGGAGCCATAGACGATGAAACCTGTGATCTTAGTTTGGAGTCCAAAGTGCATACTCACTGTTACCATGCAACAAGATGTAGCTTCTTCACTGGATCTAAATTTACACTTGTTTGTCTCCCAGATGCTGAATCATTACTGATTCTATCTAATCACACTGATATAAGAAATACTTTTAAATGTGACTGTCTAATTCATAGTCTGATCACTTCTCTGTATGTTGTAGACCAGCAGAAGTCAGACTGCAGATTGTAGCAGAACTGAACCTCAGTGTTGGAAAAAGCATTTACATCCTTTAGTAAAGTAAATATTACCACAGAATAAAATCAATCCAGTTTGAGTGATGAGTCCAGCTTTTGAAAACTTAAAAGTTAAAATATAAAAACATCCACAAGAAAATAAGTTATTCTGCAGGTAAAAAACTGTAATTTTCAGTGTTTTTTATTTTCAGGCTTTGCAAATAACTTTTTCTACAGTCAAGGTTCATAATTCCAGCTTTTCATTCACTTCAACTTGAAAAAGTGTGTTTTTAAAGTCCCTGTAAAGAGATTAAAAATGAAATTGTTACTTAGGTGTGTTGTATGACAGGCCACTGTGTTTTAAACCACCAACATCTCTGTGAAATTAAGCTTCAAAATCATGAAAAATTAGTCAGTAAGATCTGCTCCAGGATGGTGTGGGCGTGTTGAATGCGCTGAAGCCACGCCCACTCATGAGGAATACGATCCTCTCAGATTTAAAACAATGCTTCTGATTAGAATTCAGCTGCCTGGCTCTGTGCCAGAGCAGAGACACATAAGTTTGAGATTAAATTTACTGTTTTCTGGTACAAATCTCTCTGTTATGATTTTTTTTTCTGGCCTGTAAGCCACCGTGGCTGATAGATTTTGGAAATTTGCCTCATAATGAACAAAAACATAGCAAGTAGCTGGCTGTTAACTTTCAATGAAGGCAGTGGCATCAGCTAACAACAGACTGTACTGAGATGAACTGCTCAGTGATTTTATATCATTGGAGCATTAGGGGAGCAGGGTTATTCCCCATCAAGACTGGTGATGTCATTGGCTCCTATATTTGCCCTGCTCAAGTAAAACCAAGCCAGCGAAGAGGTGAACAACTTTCTAACAGTCTAAATCCAAATCCAGTCACAAACAGATCTCAGTGTTTTCACGTTTGCAGAAACTTTTACTAAAAAATACATGTCTAAATTCAGCATAGCTGGGATGATGAAAAAGAAAGTGACTGCTAATCTCAACTTGGCTTATGTTAAACAACAAACCAGACCATGTCCTCACCTGGAATGTCGTTAACTCTCCAGTCTCTATAGCTAAACTAGACTTTACACTGTAACTATAACAATGTGTATTATAAAGGGTACAAATATGTTGGTGCATTTTAACAGTGTAAATTAAATTAATGTTAGATACCCTAATGTTCTGCTATGGGTTGCACAAGCTGTGCTTGAGTGCAAATGTAGGCTAGTTTGAACCTAAGTTACAACTTACAATGGAGTTCATGCTCCATTTACATTTAAGGTGTTGCACAAACTGAGATAATTTCAAGGTGGGCTTAAGTTGTAACTTACACCTATTTTCCAGTAGGTGTAATGTCCTCTGGCAAATGTTATTGTCTTAGTAATAGTATAAAAGGCGAGGTGTACAGGTTAAGTTAAAAACCTGTGAACCAGAGATCCCTGCTGACGATACAGAAGGGTTTCCAACAACGTGGATGCTCCAAGGAATACCATCTTGGAAGACGATCTGCATCACCATAGTTAGTGTAGTTCCTGCAGTTGCAGCTTGTGGCAAAGCATCTCTGATGTTTACTTCACCATCATCAACTAATCAACATGTTTTGTCATACATTTTAGGTCCTGTTTGAGTATTAACGTCTATTTTCTTATTAACGGTCTATTTTCTGCTGTTAACCTGTTTAGAGGCGAGTCAGCACTGTAATACTACATAAAAATGCTTTCACTGATTGGTCAGATGAAGCGAAAACATCATTATCTGTGACAAAATGTTGGTTAGTTTGGATGTTAAGGTGACCCTTATATCTTTCTGGTGTAAATGAATAATGGCAAAACTTAAGTTATAACTTAACTTGTTTTAAAGTAGGATTTTGTGTGGACTTAGGCCATCGCTTAAGAACTTACACATAACTTGCAGTAGGCTGCAGGAATTGACTCCACAGTAATGCATTATATTATTTCAGATCATTACATGCTTTGGGTTCAGGAAGTTTTATTCACTTTCATGTGGGCTCAAGATAGACATGCATCATGCTCTCGAGATCAACAGAACTAAATTAGACCAACTGAAAAAAAACACCACTAATGACAGCACAGCACTTTATCATTAACACATCTTTCAATATAATTGTCTTCAAACCAATAAAAACAGTGTTTACTCTCACCTATAAGTGCTCCAAGTGTGTATGGGCTCAGTTTCTTGAAGATGATTGAATTTGTTGGCCTGTTTCCTTGGAATACCTGAGTTAAACATGGAGAAATATTTATTGTAAAACTCTTTCTGTGTCCTCTGAATAAAGTTTGAGTTACTCCATTGCATGTTTTTATGGTCACTGAGGGCGCTATCTCCTGTGCTTTCTGACTTT
Organism: Cheilinus undulatus; assembly: GCF_018320785.1. NCBI lineage: Eukaryota > Metazoa > Chordata > Actinopteri > Labriformes > Labridae > Cheilinus > Cheilinus undulatus. The sequence goes on from NC_054865.1 coordinate 19,237,607, forward strand.
GATGCTAACTGTGGGCCCCTGTAAACACTTCCTCAGGACACAAGATGAATACCTTCCTTCCAATGAAAGTATAAGATATTTCTCTGAACGAATCTTACTTTTAGGTTCGAATAACCATTGCTGTGACTAAGCTGTTACTATTTAACAACAATACCAAGGATAGTGGAACAGGTACTTTGCTAAGGGCTCTGAAGGAGATTGAATCAAATGATGTGTCACAATCCCTACTATAACATCAGTGACTTAAAAACTCACTTTGTGTGGCAGGATTTTGTCCAGAGCTTCTCCACTCAGGCCACTGGCCTCCAGCTCCTTCCTGGCCTCTTCTGTGGTCTTCCCTTTCATCAGAGCTTCTGTCTGAGCCAGGAAGTTAGCCAACAAGATCTACAGGTGCATCACACATACAAAGACACATGCGCCTTCAGATTCTGCACAGTACAGTGTATGTTTCAAGACTGCAGATGGTAGCCGTTCACACTCAAGTCACCTCTGTACTCCATATTGGGTTTTTTTTTTATTTTTATTTATTTTTATTTTTTTATTTTTTTATTTATTTATTTTTTTGCATTTTTACTGTCTTTGAATTCCCAAAATTTTACACTGATTATATATTTGTGTACTTTAATTTATTGTCCAAGAAACCTGGTATTCATTCTGAGATTTAAAAAAAAAGATACTAGAAATTTTAAGGTTTGCATCATTCTAGGTTCAATCAGAACTTTATCAAGCAAACTTGTATGTAACAAAGAAACAAAGTCATAGTTTCTTTGGCTATCAACTATTCCAGTAAATAAAAACATCTTCATTCAGACACATATGCGAATGACAGTAATCCTGTACCTATGCATGTTGACAAGGCAAGTTTATTTGTACAGCACCATTTAGACACTTTGCAGGTTCATAAAAGGCATTTCAACCAAGATGTAGACACATAACTGAGTGCTACCTTGTGGTGCAGGCTTTCTCTGATTGGATGCTGTGACTGAGCTGGAATCAGGAAATCAGAAGGCACCATGCGGGTTCCTGATGGGACACAGACAAACATCAGTAGAAATCCTTAGAAATCCTTAGACAGTTCATCTCTGTAACAGGGAATAAATCCAACCAGAATTGTAAAAAAATAATTCAATTATTGTATGGCCCTTAACCATAAATAATCCAACACACGGTATCTTTATGTTTTGTTTTGTTTTTTTTACCTTTATTCAACCAGATCAGTCCCACTAAGATCAGATATCTTTATTGTCAAAGACACAAAAGTGGAGACAGATTCTGACCAATCAGAGCCATGCATGAAAGGTTGAGGAAGAACTCCGTGGTCACTGTGTGGACATGGATGCACATCATCCCCAGTCTATCTTCTTTTTGCCTAGCATTGCTGTTTCAACTTTTAATTTCACCTCCATCCTAAATTGGCCTTTTTACCCTGGCCACCACAGGAGATCACAAAAAAGAAGAAAAATTAAAACATAAACTTAGGCCAATCTCACATGTTTTTATTCACATTTTTAGCTTAATAATGAACCATTCTGACTGGCCAAAATAGCAAAAAGTGCGTTGGCCTTTCTGGCATTTGCCCAAATTCCTGATGGACAGTCCACCTCTGTTTTCCAGGGAGCACAGTGAAATAAAATTATAGATAATCAAAGCCACATCATGTTTAAAACAATAAAATGAAATCTGGCAGCAATCCACCGCTTTACATCAAGAAAATGAATATTGCGAGGGCTCATCGAAAGCTTTAGATCAGAAAGGAGGAGGCTAGGGTGGAGGAGGTAAAGCTATTTGCAGTGTGATCCCTGCATTGCACCATTGGTGTGGCAAGGATTGGTGTGGAGGAAGTCTTATTAAAATAGATCGCCTTGTTGAGAGAATGAGCTGTGATTGGCTGAGAATATTGTAGACAATAAACCAGTCTGCTGATTGAAGCTGGGTGTAGGACTTCTTTGTCCTACCTAAACTATTTCTATGCTTGGTTTTTCTCATCCTGACTTTACAGGAAATTTTTAGAGCAGCAGAAAATGTTCAGGAAAATTCACTGTGAGCAAGTGGTAGTGGACATGAGTACTATGGGGATCTCCGTACACAAAGTGGAACTGCGTCAACATGTATTTCTGTTAGCTGATGTTCTACTTTGCACTTTTTAAATACTGAGTATCAAACTACATATAGCACTGAAATAAAGGCAAAAGCTATCATCATAATGTAGGATATTGTTGCATTGCCCGTCATTTACCATGGCTGTATATTTTTGCTGATAAAATGATGGTGTTTGGTGGTGTGACCTTGGTGGATGAGCTGGTAGAAGGCATGCTGTCCATTTGTTCCTGGCTCCCCCCACACTATTGGACCAGTGTGGTAGTTTACACGTGCTCCATGGTTTGTAATGTACTTTCCATTTGATTCCATGTCGCCCTATAAGAACAAACACTTATCAGAAATGCACTTGAATTGTTTCTGGACTTTTGCCTGTGATATAACATTTTGATGTGCTCTAAGAAAGCTCAACAAGCAGATTCAACACTGAAAATCATCTTTTAAGTAATGTATTCTGCTCTTTAGAGTTTCTAAGGACTGTAGCATTGTGGAGGCAGACCTGCTGGAAGTAGGCGGTGAAGCGGTGCATGTACTGGTCGTAGGGCAGCATGGCGTGGGTCTCAGCGTGGAAGAAGTTGATGTACCAGATGCCCAGCAGAGCCAGCAGTACCGGAGCGTTTTTATCCAGAGGAGCTGTGCGGAAGTGGTTGTCCTGCAGCAGAGAGTCAGGATAGTCAATCATATTTATGTATTCTGTCTGTGAATGTGATATGAAAGTTTTTCTACTCTACAGAGGTGTAGAAATGAAGGAGATGGAGATGTGCTTACCATCCAGTGAGCTCCTGAAAGAAGCTTTTCAAAGTTGTCGAAGCCTGGCACAGAGAGCAGGTTTGAAAGAAAAGTTAACTAACAGAATAAAACATTTAAACACTGTTTATTCAGTCTGTTTCTCCAGAAAAAAAAGCCGCCCAGACAAATTCCTATATATTCAGTTTAAATACAATGTATAGATTTCCTGTATCTTAAGGCCTTGTGAGGGCAGATCTGTAGGAGGTAGATGGCTAAGAGGTGCATGTTCTTGTCTTAGGGAAGCATACGTGGGCAACAGTGTTGAAAAAGTCACTCAGATTTGATAATTTTCATTAAAAAAACAGTCCTGTGTCATCAGAAAGAGTCCCCACAGTCTTAATTCAGTCAGACTTTTACACCAAAAACTGGATTACATCTATGAAGATCCATGGATTGGTTTTGGTTAATTTCATATTTGCTGTTGTTGTTCTCAGTAGTCAACTGTATTTTCTATAATAATACCCCCCCCCCCCCCCCCCCCAGGAAATTATTAGTCATGCTTTCCCTCATAAAATAGAAGTAAAATACAAATTTTCTGTTCTATTGTTATCATGCCTTGGTTCAGTTGAGTTTCCAGATAATACCTCCCGGCTACAGTCATCTACAGGCCTCTGTTTCACTCTAAAAATCCAGAGAGGAAAAAAGTAGTTTGTTTTTTGTTGTTTTACTCAATATCAGTAGCAGATAAAGTGAGTCTGGCAGTCTGGGAACAAACATCAGTGTTACTTTTCTGAAGACGTCTTGTTTGTACTTGGACTCCAAATGGTTCAAACACAGACCTCAAGATATTTGGGTATTCCTGGATAGGTGTTTTTGACTCATTTTACCCTCAGGTGTTTCCAACCTTGCTTCTTATCTTGTGCAACTACATATTTCTCTTAGTCTTCAATTATCTTATCAAGCATCACAGCTTTCAGGAACAATAGTTCATCTTAACAGTAAAAAGAAACTTGACATGAATCAAAACTGATGAAAAATGGAGGAAATTTTTGGTAGGACGTGGATACCAAGTGGGTTACATCTACCCATATGGATGCTATTTAGAGCTGCACATGTGGGAAATACATGGGACGGATCGGCATCAGCAATCAATCCTCCATATCAGCATGCTGTTGCTACAAGTCCATGTGGACTGCTTTCAGACTCAAGTCTTTTAGTGTTATTATGGAATTTTTACAGGAGACATATCGTCTTCTTTTCCCCCTCTTAACACAATTTCCTGTGGTCTATAAAGAATGTGTGTGCTGTGCTTTGGTCAAAATATAATATGCATCAAGCATCAGACAAAACCAACTCTGATCAGCCTTTCTCTTCAATGCAAATAAACTCCCTTCTAACCCCATTCTTCTGTGGGGTATGCCACCAGATGTACAGCTGTGTGGGTCTGGGTGAATATGTATGGATAGAGATACAAGTTAAGAGGCAGGTTATTATTATAGTGACTCAATATGATGTCACAATGGGCACAGATTCTGAACAGACCATCAGATTTTATGTTTTCAAGCACAGAAGGGCCATGAACAAAGGATATGGTTGGCTTACTATTCACATTTTGTTGGTTTGTTGATACTCTGGATACTCAAATATATTTGCAAAAGAACTAAAAAAAAATTAATATTGCTGAAAAATAGAGAAATCAAAAATTAATATTTTAAACATACATACCGATATGAAGGGCAATGGACATGCCAATTGCAGACCACAAGGAGAAACGACCACCAACCCACTGAAAAAATGACAAAATAATCAAATATTTCACTGATAAAGCAGATTTTGTCTTTTTAATGGGATGAGATTTGTAGAAGGTACTGGCAAAAATCAAACATTCATCTACTTTACCTTAAACCCACATTTCATTCTTAGAGTAATAAAGCGAAGAGTTTTGTGTGGATGTGCTCACTTTTAGGGTAATATTTTGAGACAACTTATGTTATAATTGGTGCAAGCAATTAAGAAAGAATTGATTTTGTGTTGTTGTCCATGCACTCTCTGAACATTTTTAGGCATGTAGTGCTGAGGATTTATCACTGGCCTGAGGTGCCACCACCCAGAGCTGGAGAAAAGGGGGGGCAGGGGGCAGAGTCAAGCTCGTCACACACAATGTGTCACTTGGTGTTTTTTGGGCCATCTGGACATCATCGTGACAAGGACCTGTTGCCATACTACCTGCTCAGACGGTAGCCTAGGCTGTGCTTACTCAGCATATCCACCCCTTACTCCATTCTGAAGGAGCAAACTTTGTTTTTCTCAACAAACTATTTTCTAATGCCCCTTATAATTTGCAAAGACATCCAGAGCACAACCAGGTTTGTGTCGATTCTCCTTCCCACCCAATGGTGCCCACAGGCAGCTTACTTGACAAATTGAAGCCTTACTGCAGCCACAGTTTTTGACTAAAACATATGCACATTACTGTATATTAATTCTAAATGTTAACCAAGCCTTTAGTCTTTAATTTAATGCCCTCTTGCTTTGGTGAAGTTTCTCCCTCTCTTAAGAATATAATAATAATACTGTATCTCCAGTTATATAATGAGTGTATAACACTGGCAGCCATTTTTCCTTTGACATAAAGGGCATATTATAGCTGTTGCCCTTTAAATATCAACAATGTAACTAAATGCAGCTCCCTGACCTTTGGTGAGACTCAGCCTTTACAGTAACCTCTGCAAGAGAGAAGGTCGCTACCAATAATAACTGTGTCTGTAGAGAGGAGCTTCTGATTACCCAGCAGCTGCCGGCCAGAGTGCCCGGCCCACCTACTTCACAGGTCAAAAGTCTTGTTTATTTTTAGCTCCTGCCTACAGCTCACATCATCCACAGTCTGTGCATGAACACAGGACCAGCTGAACACAGTCTGCCTCAGAGTATTAAAGATCACTCACATCCCAGAACTCAAACATGTTCTCCGTGTCGATGCCGAAGTCCTTCACTTTGGGCTGAGAGGAGACACAGAGAAAGCAGGGCAGTTGGAATCAGATATTCAGACACAGAGAGAAAATGTATAACCAGAAAAAAAAAAAAGTCTGAGGACTTACTCCATTTGTGGAAAGAGCCACAAAGTGCTTGGCGACAGCAGCTTTCTGTTAAATGATAGAGAGGTGTGATTGGAAGATGTCACCCAGCTTACTAACAGCACTGGTGTTGTGTTTTTTATGCTTCATACTCACATCTTTGGCGTGTTCGAGGAACCACGCTTTGGCCGACTCAGCATTAGTTATGGTCTCTTGGGTAGTAAATGTCTTTAAATGAAAAAAAAAAGGATAAAACAGACTGAAAACATCACAGAAATAGATAAACAACTACATTTATGCAAAGAAAAAGACTGTATAAAAGTCATGGGTGTGATGCAAATGTAATGGCATCAGTTGATTTGTGATCGCCTGCTGTTCAACACTTTAACTGTTGCAATGTTGTATTTTTTTGCAACCAGAACAACCAGAAACGGGTAGATAAACATTGTTAATTCTCTGGCAGATTACTGTGGAAGTCTAAGCTTTACTTTTTTATCATCAGTTATTTTCAGTAAATAGGACCATAACTCAAAAAATCAATGTCTTAAGACTATAAGTGAAAGTGACAGTTGCCCACTGGATATGTCTATGGGCCCCATGTACTAAAAAAACTGTTGGCCTGAAAGCTCACTGCAGGTTTAAATCAAGCCTATGGCTCCTTTCCTCCATATCCCTCACTCTCTCTTAGCAGTTTCCCTCTATTTCCCGTCCTATCTGAGCAAAAGTATAAAAACCTAAAAATAAATTTAAGAAAAAAAGGTATTTGTCAGTGTGATGTCAAATCAAATTAAAACTTTTCCCATCAGGTTTCATACAATAGGCACTCTCTCCTGGCTTTGGTTATGCAGATTTAACGGTATCACTCTGTTGAACACACTGATTTACATGAGGAGTCAATTAAACACTAGAACCACCAGGGATCTCTATACACCTAGAACAGCCACTGGGTCAAATCTATCCATTATTAGAGTGCGTTGAACAATGAGCAGCTCTTTAACCACAGAAAGAGACCTAGATCACTGTTGGATCCGTCACATCCAAGATCCCCTTAGTAGTGATCGCTCAATCCTGAAACTTCGCCAATATCAGATTCTTCTTCATTCAAAGCACTGAGAAAATCCATTGACATTTCACAATAATCTATCTTTTTTTGCTTTTGGTATCCATATTAAAGGTTGAAATGACTTTTGACAAAGCAGTGCAGCAAAAGGTGTGAAGCTGTTTGGATGCCAATGCTTATTATTTATCTGCTGGTTTCAAAAGTGGCAATGCCTTCTGTTAGTATGCTGCTCCACACTCCCAAAATGCTTTGCCTGTAGCTCATGCCTGCTAGTATCACAGGCGTAACCACCTTGAAACTTTTTCTATACCGCTTATTCCGTTGGGTGTCGGGGGTGCAGGATGGGTGGGGGGGTGCGGCCTATCCCAGTTGTCACTGGGTGAGAGGTGGGGTACACCCTGGGCTGGTCGCCAGTCAATCATAGGGCTGGTACTGATATCAATACTGGTATTCAAATGTAGCTCAGACACAATTTAAAGTGAAAGGATAAACAAATTAACAAGTCTGTCCTTAAAACACATTTTACAGTGTAAGGAATGATGATGAATGAAGAAAAAGACTTCAGCTGACATAGGTCCATTGGTCTGGCCTAAAACTCCACTAACTTATTTGTTTGTACGGCCAATATTTACATCTGATATGGGCAGATTTTTATAGCCAAAACATGGGTTGTAAATGTCTGCTGAAACGTTCACCTCTGCTGATATTGATATCATACAGATAATATTGCGCATGCTTAGATTGCACATCCTTTTCTTATTTAGAGTCTTTTGGGTCCAGATCTATATTGGGTTTAGATCTATCTGCAAAAGAGGAATGACAGTTTCTTTAGAAAACAACATATTAACAGACATGAGTGGAAGAATCAAACTGTCTCTACTTGTCTGTCTTATTAAAAATGGCATAACAACATGGATGCACAGTATTTCTGTCTTAGCCTTTTCTTCTTCTGCAAAATGCCTTGTGCCAAAGGCTGGAAGGCTGGTTTGAAGCCACATCTGACATAACATTGACTCAGATACCTGGAAAGAGCATCTCATACCATCCAATAAAAGCATTTGCTTGGAGGGAACCCTAATGTAGTCCAGGAAGGATTTTCAGTTCAAAGATTCTATTTTATAAAGCAGCTACCTTGGATGCAATAATGAAGAGGGTTGTCTCAGCGTTCAGCTGTGCCAGGGTTTTGGCGATGTGTGTTCCATCAATATTTGACACAAACCACACACGTGGTCCACCCTTTGAGTAAGGCTTCAGGGCCTCAGTCACCATCAGGGGGCCCTGCAATTCAAATGAGTTCAAATCAGAGGTTGTGCTGCTGAGATCAGGAGTGAATAAATGTAACAAATATAAAACATTCACCACAGCCTCTTTTAAGTTGTACTTACAAGGTCAGATCCCCCGATCCCAACATTAACAACATCTGTGATGGCCTTTCCTGTGAAGCCTTTCCACTCCCCGCTGCGAACTCTCTGCAAAATCATTATGAATATCAGATTTGCCTGCTGATAGCTGTATCAAACCTTCAAGAGCAGAACTACCTAGAATGTACAACTAGGAAATATTTAAACTCAAAGCAGAGCAAAGCTTTATGATTTTGTAGCATCTCACTCACGTGACAGAAGCCCTTCATCTTCTCTAGGACTTTGTTGACATCTGGCATCACGTCCTTGCCATCCACCATAATGGGAGTGTTGGAGCGGTTCCTAAGAGCCACATGGAGCACAGCACGGCCCTGCGTTTATATAACACCGGGAACAAACACACTGACACTCAGCTGTGTGGTATTGGTGTATTTTTCATTTCTCTGCTTCTACTGTTGGTAAATATGATTAAGAAGGTTGTCTTTCATTATTTTCGTATTTTATTGTTTCACACTAAAAGACTTGGAAAGGAGTTAAAGTGCAAAGGTCAATGTTGCTTCAGTGGCTGTTTCAATGTCACCCCACTGGGATAAATGTCAGAGGTAAAAGCTGCTTTAGGTCAAGTTCAAGCTGTCTGGGGGTCAACAAAAAGCACCTCTGTGAAGTTGATCTTGTCTCCTTTGAACATCTTGTCTCTGGCAGCCTCAATGCCTCTGGACTTACCCTGAAAAGACAGTAAATGTTCACATGAGCAGCAGACACATGAAGATTGATGTGACCGTTATGAAATGACCTATAGCTCAATTCCATCAATTCCATAGCTAGTGACTCATACTGTATATAAAGGACACCTAGCTCCTCTTATTAGCAGCTCTAGTTTACAACAAGTACAGGTGGGATATCATCCTTACTGCCCACCAGATACTCATCATTTTTAAATATTAGGGGACTAACAATAAGAATTCATAAATCTGCCACCTTTATTTTAAATGGAAATTGATTTACCAGATCAACCAACATCTTCATGACTTCATCAGTGATGAGATTCTTGGAGTAATCCAGAAGAATGTCCCCATCCTCTGTTTTCATTGTTAAGCTGTCCAAACACAGAAAGACATTGGGAAATCAATGGAAAAAATGTGACCAATAACAGAACAATTACATGATCAAGCAATATGATTCTATTGATGAATGGAGATTAACCTTATAGCTTTCAACATTATGTAACACTGCACTGGCATTTGAACTTGGCTGCAAATGATAATAAAATCTGCATTGTCATGCAAGTTGTACCACTGATTTTTGTACTCGTGAAATGCCTGCCTATGTATTGTTTTTTTACATTTGAAATATCTGCATACCCCAATAAAATTGCTTGCAAAGTGATGCTTACCTGAGCTTGTTGAATCTCTCCTTGTCAGCCTCAAACATATGCCTCATGTTGAGGTTGAGGGCGTGGGCTGTGTACCAGTCCTGCAGTTTTTGGAAGTTTGGGTCCTGATTGAATGCCATGATGTCAGGGGGCTTGCTGTGCTCTGCTGTGCTCGACTCTCCTGGCTGAGTGGGGCAGAACGGGTTAGGGGAAGAGCTTTTTGAAGGGCATTCAGTCTAGATCCACACTCGCCCCTCCCACAAGAGACACACTATCTGCAGGCCTCATGTGTGTCACACCTCCACACTGTCCTGCAGGGTTACAGCCTGTGTGTGTTGTTGGTAGGGGCGACAACATGGAAACACAATAATGTGTTGTTAAATGTGCTGAACAAATAGCCAGACACAGGGGGTAGATTATTCTTCTGTTGTAAATCCTTCTTAGAGACACACAAACAGTCATTACAATGTACATTATCCCTTATCTCTATACAGGCAGCATATTATAGTTTGATGTTAAAGTTGCATAATTGTGAAGAGAGACAATGATTTGGATTAGATACAACTTTTTGATGGTTATTAAAAAGGTAAGAAATTAAACAAAAGTTCATTCTTAATAAATTTATATAAACTGTAAAATGAAGACAGATATTCATATGGTTAAATTTCATAATCCTACATGTGTTTGGTCTCTCTCTTTTTGTATATTTTCTTTTCTGTTATTACTGTATCTTTCAGTTTATTACTTAGTATTTTTCTTTTATAGTTTATGATATGGTTGTTTTAACATATTTATAAAAGCACTGCAACAAATATTATTAACCAGAGAAATGGATTTTAGCAAATAATTTTTGTGTGTTTGACCTTATAAACTAAAGTTTAATCAGCTTTTTTGAAGGTGAAGTACGAGCTTGTGCAGATCTTATCCACTTAATGTTGACTTTAACGCCCCTAAGTGGTTATTTATAAAAGTACGGAGTGTAAGATGTAATGTTCTCATTTAAACACTAGAGGGCGAAAATAGCTCAGTCTCTGACTTAAAATCGCCCCTTTATGGCACAGAGAGGTCCCAATAGGTCAGCCTATGACTTTTTTGACATATTTAAAATAAATTAAATAAGCTGATTATTTTAGAAATAAATAATTGAAGTTGATCATTTCAAAAGACCATGAAAGCACTGCACGGAGAAGAAATTGGCAAACAGAAATGTACATTGACACATCAATACCAAGACACAAGAAACGTCCAATACTTTCTTTTTACTGATGAATGGCAGCTTAAATCAGAGAGTGCAGGCTGCTCTGCAGTGATACACGTCCAATAAATCAAGCAACTTTTGTTTGTCCACTTTTAGAGGATTTTTCATCTTTGGTGAGCAGCTTTCATCACTGTTCATCAGTGTGACTTTTTGGAAATGCTATTCAAAGAAACCAAAACAAACCAGCATCCAGATACATGTTAATGAATTGGAGTAAAAATTGTGAAGTAATACCTTAACAGACCAATGTCTGTATGACACTATTCATTGTTATTTTTCCATGACCCTATGATCAGGGAGAAAAGAATAAGATACATGCAAAATATTTTAACTAACATGTATATAATAATAATAATAATAATAATAATAACAATAATCATCATCATCATCATTATCATCTTTATTTATAGAGGACGTTTTTCAAACAAAGTAACAAAGTGCTTTCCGAGCAGCAAAGACAAAAAAGCAGTTAAAAACATGTGTAAAATCAGGCAGCAAAGTGGTTAGTAAAATAATAATAATAATAATAATAATAATATTAATAATAATAATTATATATATATATATATATATATATATATATATATTTTTTTTTTTTTTTTTTTTTTTTTTTGAAGAGGTTACTGGCCTGACCCATCTGATATCCTGCGCCAGGAACTTTTGTGTTTACCTTCATTTTAGTGTACCCTGTGGATTCATTTCTTTGCTGAAGTTTTTTTCTGTATGTGTAATGAACCTGAGGAAACAAAATGAAATATAGTGAATCTGTGTTGTGAAAAGTTATAATATAATATAATTTATTTTAATATAATGTAATATAATATAATGTAATATTGGTAACATTTCTAATAACAACATCTATAATAATGTACAAAAACAGCAACAACAGCAAAAACACATAAGACTTTTTACCCCACCCTTCAAACATTGTTTTGAAATTTGCCAGTATTGGTTTTATTTTGAAGGTTTCACAGGATGTCCGTGCCTTTATTTTCTGTGTGTCTGACAGTGGACACACACGCTAACAGACAGGGGATTCGCTGTCAAGAGGGTGGATACCTAGAGCTGGTGAGCGATGTGCTGCTTAACTTACCGTGTACTACCATATTTTTTGTGTTTGACTGAAGCTGTTTACCTTCCTCTGGAAAACGGTGGTTCTTAGCTTTTATTAGACTACATCCTGGACGATTACATTTGCTTGTTTCTTTCTCCAACGCTTACAATCGTGCCGCAGAGTGCTAGCTATGCTGCTAGCGTTAGCTTCTTCGCTATGTAGCTTGCCTGCCCAGAAACCGTAATGCATCCTTTATCGGACACACCTCAATATGACTTAATTTTTAAAATATTCCGTCGTGGTTGATATAGCAGGCACATGCAAAAAAAAAGTTTGAGTCATGTGTTTGAATTGGATCTTCTGCTCACAAGACGTTGCGTATAAGTAAACACTCAACATTTTAGCGTACGAACCAGTCTGATGTCTGCTGATGAGGCGCATCCGCCTAGGCTAGCGACCGAGGAGAGTCTGGCGGTATCGGTTATTTCTGTTCTCATAAGCACTGCGGGTGATGCTCCTGATTTGATTTATGTCTGAACAGCGGAAATCTATGTCAATGCAGGTAAGGCCGGCGTTTGAGTTAATGAGCTTTAGAGCCAGCGGCGACCTGCTTTGACTATGTCCGATAAAGGGACTGGGCGTTCTTGGTCGCAAGTTACGCTCTGCAGTCGGTAGTCTCCCGGCGAAGAGAAACGTAATGCAGGTTAGAATGAGTGAAACGGTGGTAAAGGTGTCACATACTGCTCGTCTGGCATGGTATCTCATGTCTGAGGTTGAGGTTAGACTGACAGCGGTGCTTGGTTAAGGGGAAAGTGCGCTAGCTAGAAAGCTAACAAGCCAGCGTCTGGTGTTATGTGGCCGGTGGGCGAGTGTCAAACTCGGGCATGAAGCGACTCAGTTCATCGCTTATCAGCCCTTACTGCGATACAGCGCTTCCATGTTATTCTCGTCTGCTATGTTTATGCGCTATTTCCCCCAAAAACTTTCATGTGTGTTCGTATTCAAAGAGTTAAAAGGCTTTTTTTAATAGCTGCGACATAATATTCCCATGACCTGGGCCATGCCATCCCGGAGAGTTTCGATAAAACCGGCTAGCAGGGCTAGCAGGGATTCAGTTACACCTTCCTGCTAAATAATAATCTGGATTTATATGTTAATCTCACAACAAGCCCAAAATTAAGCAGCTAATTAGTTTTCTGGATTATTTATGTCGCAATGTGAAGTGTTTGCAGATATATCTGTTCGCATGAGTGAAGTCGTGTTTGATAACAGAGTCAGTAGCAGAGGTGTTGAAATCTTATCCTCAGATACATTTCACAGAAGTATATTCATAAATAGCGCCTTAATGCATGGCTCATACAAAAAAATATATCTGGGAAGTTTAACTTTCATTCATAGCTACTGACTAATGGTAAACAATTTTAGTATGCAACTCAAGAGCTGTACCACAGTGACTTCATATTTATGGCTTTCAGAGTCTCTACGGTGCAGGCACGCTGTCTGGATTTGCATTAATACATAGATATTGCCCCATTTATTTTTAGAAGTCATATGCAATTTAAGCAGTGTTTTTACATCATATTGAAAGAGTTTTAAGTTTTATCAAAAGTAAAATTGGCTATAAGCTTCTGAGAAGTCATGCTCTTGGTCATTGATTGAGGGAGTCTTTGTTTTGTTTTTGCTGTCTGGTTGAACCTAAATGTTCACATTCTTTGTGAAAGTATAGTTTGCAGTTTGTAGGGAAAAGCTGTTTTTAAATGTAGCTGATTGAATACAATATCTGTAGTTTTCCTGATCGGCTTATCATATTTTGTTGAAAGATGTCTGTTTTTGAGTAATATAACCAGTTTGTGTTGAAGAGAAAATGTAGAGAAATGTGTTTATTTTGTCAAGATCATATGGATGTTGAACAGCATTTACTTTGAGCAGAATCTTAAAAGAGATAGTTATGTTTGGGTTTGAGTTGAGTTTACAGTCTGGTGCAGCGCTGAACCTACATGTTGACATCTGCCACAGCTGTGTCACTACGGAAATACGTGCTTTGCTCTGCAAAATTCCTGTCTCTGTTTAAACTCATTCCTTTCAATAGCTTATTCAACAGCGTGCCTGAGCAGTAACAACAGGTAGTCTGGTACTAAGCCTCCATTTGTTTCCTTACTTTTTTTGGTCAGTATTTGTCAACTTGTGACATGACCAGTTGAAACACTTAACCTTAGTCTTACATTGAATCCGGATGCTTGTGTGAGGAAGTCAACATACAGTCACAAGATTACTGTTTGCGTTTGCCTCGGGTGGAGCGCAGGCCTGTCTTGTGCTTTTTTGTCACTGTCTCCTCAGACCTGCATGATACATTTCTTTCAACAAAGCTTTATAACATTTCTTTTGCTGCGCAGTTTAAGATGATACATATAGGTGATAAAGAAGAGGTACTGCTGGGGGAAGGGGTGAGTAAATCCAGCCATTTAATTGAAGGACTTGATAGTTCTGATATTTTCTGCATTTTACTATTGATTGAGCCAAACAGATAAGAAATAGTTTTTGCATTTATTTTTTAATGCCAGTGTCTGTGTGGCTGCCATTAATTTTGTCTCTCAAGTTTGATATTTGGATAAGGCAATCTTTCTCAAGGATCAAAGGGATAACAGGTGTTGCAAAAAGGTGGCTAATTGTTACCTGTAGCTTGTAGCCTCCACCAGACAACACCTAGCAGAGGTATTCTTGAGTTATTCTTGGCATGGTTGGTCGAACTTACATAAGCATCATCATGTCAGGGATTTCTTTCTTTTTCTTTTGGCATATTTTAGTGACACACAAACCTCTGGCAGAGCTACAACAAACTACATGGAGTTGAACTGTTATATCATAACCACTTAATACATAAATACTCAGTTATGTTTTGTCTTTGAAATAGCTTTGACTTTGGGACAAACTGGCTTGGAGTTTTTTTTGTGTGTCTACATTGTATGAAAATACACTGAAGTAGCAGTATTTCCTGCAAAAGCCAAATAATCTCCCTCACAAAAAACAGAGCATGATATTATTCTGTGTTTGTTGTGGCATGCTGTCAACATCTGGCTTAAGAGTTAGAAGCAAAATATGGTGTGGATGCAGTTCCATCATCATCTTAGATAATCCACCTACTACAAGTTTTGCAGCCCTGTGCATCAGTGAGGGGAGCTAGTTTGTGTTTGTACTGTATGACAGGATTTTCATTTGAATGCACAAAACTAACAACACTATTTGCTCTGGTGTGTGGCAGAGGGAGGGAGTCTGCCTTATTGGTAACAGGGGATGTTTCGGGCTCAGTTTATTGTTTTTTTTTTTTTTTTAATGATTTTTCTGCACAGCATATTTTGTGTACTTAAATCGACTAGGCTAATTTTAAAGGAAACAAGAAGCAAGCCCTAACTCAGACTGACGGAGCTTTTAGGTTTATAGATAAGGGAGGAAAGGGCTTGTAGCCTGGGAAATCTCACCCCTGTCTCCTGGGAAACCAGTTTGGCCTTAGTTTGTGGTCAGCTATTTGCCCCTCAGACAAACAGCCAGAGTAAGATGCATGAATGCTTGTGCATCAGAGGCGAATAAACCCCTGCAGGAAATAGTTTGCTCTCCTTTGCACGAGCAGGTTGGAAGTCAGGGTCAGCTACCAGACAGAGAAGAGTGGAGCTGATAGAGATTTCATATGTTGTTTAATTCATCACTAACCTACGGTTAAAGGCATGGCTTTTTACTCCACCACATTACGTTATCTAATTTTGTAATGGTTGTCAATTTATTTACTACATACTCTCTGCAAGCTGTCTGTTCAAAAGGAGACTTGTCCTTCTATTATAAGGTTTATTGCCATATCTAACTAATAATAACAAATAAGTTATCACAGTTTATGGAATACTGTATGTGGATTTTTTTTCCTCTGTTAAAATAATCAGTTTTGTTTTTGTTTTCTGACTTCTCTGGCACCTTCATGCCCTGTCTCATTGTGCCTAAAGTAGAGGAATAAAAACTTGCTCTTGTCCTTGCTAAAAAAATACAGTGCCCTGGTGGCTGGCATGCAGCACAACCTGCAACCTCAGTATATCGCTTGCTCAATATAGGCTGAGAGGAGCATTTTCATCCCCACAGGTTGCCACCAGTCTTTCATGAATGGAACTGACGTCAGGGCCTTTCATCACCACTCACACTTGTTGAAACCCACCGGCTGGGCACACTAAACACACACTCTATTGTATACTTCTATTCTGGTGGGGATATCTGAGCTAATTCTGTTTGCAAATACTGAAAAGCACAAAAGCTTTGCACAGCAGCTCTGATTAGAACAAATCAGGTTGGACTGCTTATTTATTGACATTCATGTTTTTTCAGCAGTCTGTTATGTTCATTCCTCTGGCGGGATCTTAAATAATCTAGTGGTCGCAGTAATTTTTTTGTCTTTTTGCTGAATATAAAATTATTTGAATAAGGCACTTGTAAAATATGTGTGACAGACCTGTTTGGCAGCCAAATATATCCTTTGTTAGAGTGGCCTGTCTGCTATTTTTATTGGAGCCATAAGCTACTTAGACTGTCTGCTGTATGAGCACAGGTTCGTCTAATATTATCCAGCCTCTCTGTCGGTATCAGCCTTGTCTTACTGTTAGAAGTACTTGCCTTTGTCCGTATCTATTCAAGAAAAGTTAAGGCCACAATATGGAGAATTTTTGCATTGAGATGTCTACATCAATCTTATAAAAATGACTTCTCCCATGTTACCTCAAATATTTCCAACCGTTTCCAAAACCAGAAAAATTCTTAATTTCTATAGTTGTAACACGACCTGTCATGGTGGCCCCCATGACAGAGCCACCATGACAGACATGACTTGTTTATTGTTGCCGTGGAAATGCTGCACGTTACACCAAAGACTTCTACACAGGGAAGTGTGAACTGCTACTGGAAGCTGTTTCTCTGTTGCTGTATCTAATTCATGTTTTGTGATGCTTATTTGTGACAGACCACGACTATTTTCTGACATGCTCTATTGCCAAGCCCACCTCCTCGTAACAATGTAACTCCTCTGATTCTGTCTAAGCTGTGCTGTAACAAACCAGCCAACTCAGCTGCGTACTTGCTTTTTTGGAACCCTTTAACAACTGCTCTCTATAAGATGTATTAACATAACAGTAAAACTCTGTCTCATGGATGAATTTCTCATGAAAAGGGAGAGTAAAGCCATTAAGAAGTTGCAAAATCTTCTGGATTCATGCCCTGAACTGCTCCCAAAGCATTCTGGGATCCCTTATAGCGCTAACCAGGAAGGCCACTGTTACCAGCTTTTTGAAATTAATCTGTGAGATTAAAACAGGTTTCTTGTTTACTAAATACCCCCCATGGAGTATAGCTTCCTAAATTCAAAACAAAAGAAGTGATGGAGGTGGGTGCATGTCCACTCATTATCTTTTGTTTGATTGAGAGTCCCTGGCAGTAGGATTTACATACTGTGCTTATAAGCCGCAGGAAAAGTTTCACCATTTCTCAAGAGTGTAAAGATGTTGTCACATATGCACTCCTGAAAGTTTCTATTAACTTTGAGGTAGGCATGCTACTGACATTTCTTATCCACATGTATTGCTCATAGCGTGAAGTTCACCCTGTCAGGGAAGGGGTCTGTGGAGGCAAGACACAATGTGAAAAAGATGCTGAGGTCAAATGTTTACAAGATGTCTGAATTTGAGGACAAAGTGGGGTCCAACAGTCTTGCCCTCATATCAATGATACTGCATGTTATTAACTTGACAGGCCAGATCAAATGTTTCAAATATCTATTGCATTGCTAGATGCTGCATTTATCAAGTAAAGCTCCTGTAAGACGCATTTAAGGAGGGCAGGACTTGAGGAACATTCTGTCTGACACATTGATGATGGGCCAATCAGAGTGACAAGACAAAATAACATTGAACGTATGTTCAATGTCTCCTGAGCTGACAGGCTACCGCTGCTGTAGATTGTGAATGGCGGAGCTTTTATATGAATAAAATTGATGCCAAGGCCGGTCGTGAGACATGCAAGAACGTCTTTGATGCTGAGACAAGCTTTTGGTGTGGATCTTTGCTCTTTTTTTGAAAAGAAAAATTGGGTATAGAAAATTAAACTGCTGCTTTCCTAAAGCTACATCTGAGCTAACAGCTACCACAGCAGCAGCCATTGGATATACTGACAAACTCACTCGCAACAGTCACAAACCCATGCCGAAGCAGACCGGGAAGAGAGCGCAAACGTCATTTCCATCATTTAAAGCTTCCAGAATTGCACTCTGCCCTTGTTTTAATAAAGAAATGCTGTCTTGTTCTGACAAAACCTCTGCTGTGGCTAAGTCTGAGCTAGTCTCTTCAATAGCAGCCAATGTACAGACCATTCACACAACAACTAACCTCTTTTCCCCATAACTCTCACAACCTCATGCTGAAGCAGATTTGCAGAAGAGGAAAAAACATCTTTCCTATCATGAAAAGCTTTAGTGTTGTTTTTCTTCTTTTTTTTCATGTGGTCAAGTTCTGCTAAAATTGACGTTATACTAGAGCTACATCCTAGCCAATCACTGTGCTGGAGGCAGCTAATGCAAGCGAGTTCAACTAAACCCAGCCCATAGCTACCACCTCATTCTCCTAGAATGACACTGATTGGTCCAAACCGTGTTTGATTCAGCATAAACATTGTAGATTGGAGCTTTTTCGAGATTTGCCTGTTTGCAGTGATGGAGACTGGCAAATCCCCCTACTTTGCAAGGTTAGCATGTTATTGGACATATTCACTAGGGATGCACGATATTATCAGCAATATATCGGTATCGGCCGATAGTAAAATTTCAGCCGATAATGTGACATCATAATGAAGCGCACGCGATGATGCCGGACGTGTGCCAACAACAAACACCATGACGGCTATGTGGGAGAAGTTTGAGCTGTGGGAACAAGACAGCAAAGTAGCTGTTTGCATCGCTTGTAAAGTACATGTTATGTGTGGATGAGCGCAGCAACATGCCCTTAACACCACCAGTTTAATTTTGCATCTAAAAAACTGCCAACCTGATGACTACAAGAAGTTTCTTAAGATAAAGAATGACAAAACTTCGCGCCTCTACTTAAGTCATTCGAAAAAGCTTAAAAATAAAACAGCGACTACCCAAAGGTAAGGAGCTGAACAGAAAAATCATTGAATTTATAGCTATTAATGAAAAGCCTTTCAGCGTGGTAGAATAAACGGGCTTCTGTGGGCTAATGATGCATTTACCTGAACTGCAAAACTTTGTTTCCAGTCACGTGAGAAGCTCTTCATTAAAGCTAAGCATATTAGCTTCGCCACGGATATATGGACATCAAGTGTCCATCCTGTTAGCATGTTGAGCCTCTCTGCCTCAGTGGGTAGATGAGAATTTCACTCTTAAAAAGCCTGTCCTGCAATCATGAGTGCTAACTCAGCAGCAGCAGTTAAGGCTGATTTTGATATATGTATATTGATGCTTTGGATATGGAAAATAGAGATAAAGAACATGCATGTCGTCTGACGTGACATGTGCGAAACAATGCAAAAGCAATGACAGAGTTCTGTGTGCCGTCTCCCGTGCACACTTGAAGGTGCACGGAGGTGTCTCCAACATTGGAGATGTGGGTGTCACTGTGTTGTAACAGAGCTGTGTACAGTGAAATGCCCATTAAACTTGGTTGCTTAGTTAGTTTGTGCTGTTCAAAGCGGAGTCAGGAGAACTACTTCAGTTGAATTTTTTTTTTCTATTCATCTTGAGTCTCAAAAATTTAAAATCATAATTAAGCTCTGAACTAAAGCTAGATTTTTTTGCATTTAAGAATCTTTTTGTTGTTATTTAAAGCACTTTGTCAGGAGTATGTCAGGGAGCCATCCTGCAAACTGGCTGAGTAATCAGGATAATCTATATTTATAAGCTATTTCTTTTTTGCACTGTGGAGCTCAGTGTCAGCAGGTTATTTTGCTGCTTTTTATTGCCCTCAAAGATGCAGATGACTTTGGCTGCACTGTTAAAAATACATGTAAGCATGTAATGCACATGTAACCCAAAGACATTACTGTAAGTTTTTCATTAGTGTATGGCTGTATTTGAAAAAAGCAATATATCGTTTATTTCTGATAAAAATCAAATGTTTAGTTAGTTTCTACAAAAACAGACTACCAATATTTAAAAAGAATGTAGTCCAGGATGGAATTAGTGTTTTTCACAGTGGAAAAAATGTAATTAAATATTGGTGTTGGCCAAAATGAGTTTTAAAATATTGGCATATCAGATATCGGCAAAAATCCAATATCGTGCATCCCTAATATTCACAATAGGAAACATGAGTGAGTGGGAACTGAATTGTTGTGTGCAAAAAAAAAAAAAAAAGTATGAAGTTGCCTCATTACAATAAGACAAAGATGGGTCACAGGACGTTAATGTCATGATCCCCCCGCTAACTTGCAGTGAATTTCCAAAATAGTTACTGATGCGCTCACCTGAACTTGTTGGAATTTTATCAAATGGCCAGCAGGAAAGATTCTGTATTAAGTCAAGGCAAAATCTTCAGCTTTTTGTGTTAACACAAGCAGCTCATACCGCTTTGTGTTTGTTTTACTACAGGACAAGTCATCTTAAGTGTATACTTAGTCAGAATTGGCTTCACTTGCCTTTTTTTTTATGTCAACATAGTATTAAAGTAAGTTTTTTTTCCAACCCTTGGGACCAAAAACCATAAGATTTAGAACATTAACCCAACTTTGACCACAAACCAGGAAAAAAAACCTCCAGCTATGCTTCAGATAAATCAGGAGAATTATCAATGGAAGAAAATCAATTCTTGCAGTTAATAATAAATGGTGGCCAAGGCCCTTTTATTTTCCTCTTTTTTGCTCAAAGTCATGCAGCTGCATGTGTGAGTGTGTGTTTTTTTCAATGTGCTGGTATGAGGAGACCAGGCTCTGCCACAATACTCTCCTTGTGTTCAGTGGGCAAGAGGAGCCTGGCTCAGCTCCTGTCACACAGTTGCTCACGGCACATGTCCTGTCATTTGGACTGACCTCCTCGACCTGTCTGCTGATTCTCAGACTTTAGTGAAGCTTATCCTCTCTGAGGAATGCCTTCACTGAAACTTCTCAAATAAACAGCCCCAATTTAACTTTCCTCTCTATATTAGTTCTTTAGTATTTTCCCTGAGTATATGACTTGTTTTGAGGAGACTTTTGCTTCATATGGCTGGTTTTCCTGACCTGCTTTTTGTGCTCGTTTGAACCCACATGAGGAGGGTTCTGGGGAAATGCATTCCTTTGCTTCATTGGCAACAGATGTAGGGGAGAGCATTTTTTCTTTGAGCTGAACCTTTTGGAGAGTCTAAAAACAGTACGGTGTGGACTGTAGGGCAGCTGTTTTGCCCGTGGAGGCTGAAATAGACTTCACGAGAGAGCTAATGTCAGGCCTGTGGCTGGAGCGTCACAGGGCCTGTGTTTGCCTCACTGTGGCAGATGGATAAGGAGCTGTCAGCATGGATAACAGCTGCCCTATCCACAGCTATCAAGCTACCTAGCTGTGATGTGACAGCCACACAGATACGGCTGCAGATCCAAAAGTAACTGCAGTTGGTGTAACGTGTTGCAGTATCCTGAAGGTTACAAAGTGGGCCTGTGACTACAAGGTGGACTGATTTATTTGTCAAATCTGTGGGGAAAGTGTGTAAAAAAGGCAAATGTTACTCAACAGCTGGTGTGAAGGTGCCTTTGAGCAATGGCTCCTCTCTGCTCGAGGTTAGATGTCTGCAGATACACTCGACACTATCCTCTGTATTAATGTTCCTTTTATAAACCGAGCAAAGTAGTTGTATGCATGTGTATGTATTTAATTGAAGGGGAAAAGAGAACCTAAACAAAAAAAAAAGAACATGTTTTGCAGGCTTGTAGATTTATATAGAAATGCTATGGTGAATTTTTGTACT
This sequence comes from Cheilinus undulatus, assembly GCF_018320785.1. Lineage (NCBI taxonomy): Eukaryota > Metazoa > Chordata > Actinopteri > Labriformes > Labridae > Cheilinus > Cheilinus undulatus. Next base: position 19,259,580 of record NC_054865.1, read on the forward strand.
TGCTCTGAAACTAGATCAGTTTAATTCAGACCTCTCAGTGGCCTTTTAAAACAAAATAAGCCACTGGTTATTTTTAATGTTTCGTCCCTTCTACTGGGTTGGTTTCAACAAAGATTCAAAGCATTCATATTGAAAGGATGTTTTTTAATATTTTTTCCAAGGCAAAGTGTGACACTTTTGTTATATTTCAGACAGTTTACAGTGAGCTAAATGACATATTTTGATAGAAAATATTGCACTTGCATGCAGAGGACAGGATAAGCTAAGTGCTAAATGGCCAATCACAGCACAAAACAGAAGTGAATAACATAAAGCATTTAAGATCTTGATGCTACAATTATGTTATTGCAGTAAAAATGCCTTCTTGCTATTTGTTAGTGTCAGTTGTTTGCCCAAAGCTTTACACAGATAAATCACACTTGGTGCTATGATTTACCTTCATACCCCTTACCCAGTGGCATACTTGGTTTGACGTTCTTGTTGCTGGCGACAGGGAGCTTGCTCCAGGAAACCTTAACCTCTTTCCTGTTGAAGCTGAGCAGCTGACATGTTCGGTGAGTGGGGAAGTAGAGCTAACATTAGCCTCAAGCAGCCCCCGCTGGAGGAAGGACATTAAAGTGTGCTGGCACAAGTCCAGTGCATCCGGAGGGAATCTCCTATCACATGTGTTTGTTTGGGTGCAATCTCTTAATACAGTGAGCCTTGCTTACACCAGGAGGCTGACAGCCAGTGGAGCTACCCTCATTAATATTGATGCCATGTCTGCTCCTCTCGGGATAACCTCGGCTTATGGAGTCTAAAGCAAGGAGGGAAATGTAGACGACTGACTCTCTTTAATAATGTTTCCAAGTTAACAATATAGAAATAGTGTAACACGCCAGCTGTTCTCACTTTTCTTTAAAAATCTGGATTTGTTTTCAGGCTGAGTGGACTGTGACTCACTGGACTTAATGAGCTCCTTCTATTGTTGTTCTCTATCTGGAGATACATCACACCACTGGGAAGTTTCATAAAAGCAGGAAGATCCACTAATTCAAGCCACATGTATGACTCCTTTATATCCCAAATACTAAAATCACAGTTCTACCATCTGCAAATATAGTTAAATAGGGCTGCACAGATGCATCAATTTAACATGGGTATTGGCTGATGTTGGCGCTGTTTACAAACATCTGCCAAATTATGTGTCATGAGCTGATATTATTTATCAGGGATTATCTGTTGTGTCCAATCATTTTTATGATGGCATCTGGTAGAGGTGGGCGGTAAACCAGTATTAATACTGTCACCGGTAAATTTTTTGCCACGGAATGGATTTCCGCAACACCGTCATCAACGGTTTAAATGACTACGTTGTGCTGTGATGCACGCGGCAGGCATACGCACTCCCACAGCTGGCGGAGAGAGTGAGTTGTGACCACACAGCACAGACTGAGTCTACTCAATAGCACGTTTAGCTCTAGCATTACGTGTAGCCAGGTAACTAACCGAATGTGAAGGACTCGTGCCGCTGTAACTAGGCACAGTTAGCAGGCAAAAACACGTTTTTTCCTCTCAAAGTTTGACGGCTGTCCCGCAACAAAGTCAGCTGCCGTCTCTTTCAGCCTGCCTGGGGCTTTAACAGAAGCTAAGTGCTAAGTGCTGCTTTGGCTGGTCGCAGAGGCCAGCGCTGCAGCTCATCCTCTTACAATGGCATAAACAATCATTTAAAAGTCTGTTTTAACTTATGACTTTCTTTTCGAAGTCCTCAGTGAGTCAAAAATCCAGGCTGTGATGTTAAATGGGGTCAGAAAAGCTGCTGTAAGCTAACTATTCCCCGGTACGGCAGCCAAAGCTAAGCTAACTCAGTGCAAAACAAAATACTTCTGTCAGGCTCTTCAAAATAAAAGTCCGCAGCTGTTATTTTTCCGAAACGCTTTTATTGTAAATGCATTCACTAGGAAATGTGTTCAAGCCATTAGCAGCTTAACACACGTCATTAGGTTAGAGATGAAATGCGAAACTTGGAGTGCAGTTAGAAGTAAACCTAGAGAGACTTAAAAAAAATAAAACATGTTTTCTGTGTTCCTATACTTAGAGATAAATTGAGTATGCCATCAAAGGTTTGTTTTAAGGGGAGAAGGGCTTAATAAGGCTTGAATTTGGATTAAAAAGCATTATCTCTTTTTAATTTTGTAATACCGTGAAATAATACCGTTATCATCAAAGGCAAGAAAAATACCGTGCTATGATTTTTAGGCCATATCGCCCAGGCCTAGTTCCATCTGTCATATTAATGATGGTCCAATCAGAGGGACAAGACAAATTGACATGCACATGGGCTACTCTTGAGCTGACAGCCTACCATTGCCTTAGATTGTTAATGGCGGAGCTTCTTGCTGAATAACATGGATGCCAAGGCCAGTCGAGGGACAAGTAAAAACATTTTCTCTGGCAAGACAAGTTTTGGTGTGGCTCTTTGCTCTTGTTTTAAAAAGAAATGAGGTCCAGTTAAACTGCCGTTGTCCTAGAGATTCATCCAAGCTACTGCAGCAGCAGCCATTGGATACATCGGCAAACCCCACCCCTACCGATCACAAAGCTATACCGATAAAGACCGGGAGAAGAGTGAAAGCGTCGTTTATTTCTGTTACGAAAAGCTTTCAGTGTTACTCTCTGCCCTTATTTTGATAAAGACACATCCAGTTCTTACTAAACTGCTGCTAAAGCTAAGCCCGAGCTAATCACTCCACAAGCATCTATTGTATACAACCACTAACACAATTAACCCTTTCCCCCATAACTATCACACACTGTTGCTGAAGCAGGTTGGCAGAAAAGAGAAAACATCTTTTACATCTTGAAAAACTTCAGTGTTATTTTAATTCTTTATTTCACACAGAAACGTGGACAAGTTCTAGTAAAACTAACGCTATGCTAAAGCTACATCCCAAGTGATCAATGCACTGGAGGCAGGTAATACAGATGGCTTTGGGAGGCAACTCTGTACAGCTGTGGACTTATGGTCACTCACTCAAGGAGGCAGACACATACATACCCATGTGTAGGGCTGACCCCAGCAGTCAGCCAAAATGTTGATTCTGGGGGCTGCTGTGCAAACCAAGGTTATAATAGTTTTGGATTTTTCATTAGTTTTTATTTCGTTTTAGCTTTGTGTTCAATTTCAGTTAAGTTTTTATTAGTTTTTACTGCTGGTTTGTTAGTTTAGTTTTTGTTTAGCAAAATTGCTTCGTTTTAGTTTTGTTTTTATTAGTTTCAGTGTTTTAGTTTTTCGGATAGATGTCAGGGCTGAGTGAACATTATACATTTTTAGAATAATTTAAACAGGCTATTCTTCCCTTATCACTTTATTGACTTAAAGTCGATGTTTGAATACAACTCCAGACGATAACTACCACTGTAGGAAGTCTTAGCCAATCAAATCAGGCCATTTTACACTCCCCAGACTTGGGCGTAGGTGCCTGTCAGTCTTGTTGTATCAAAGACTAAAACTAAGGATATTTTGTCTATTTTTATTTTATTTTATTTTAGTTAGTTTTGTAAGCGCACTACACAGTTTTAGTTTACTTGTTTTTGTTAAAGCTTAGTTTTTATTTAGTTTCAGTTAACTAAAGTTATTTATAGTTATAGTTTTAGTTATTTAGTTAGTTTTAGTTAACTATAACAACCCTCATGCAAACAAAACATGTTTTTTGTTATAAAATGTAAAAGCTGAAATTTCCTCTGGTGGCCTGCATGTCTGACCTGTGGCATCTTCTTCCAAACAACTTGATACTCATTCTGTATTTCTGAATGCTTTGCTGTAATTCAGTCCTGCAGTGTGAAAGTGTGAGAAACAGAGAGGTGAGCCTCAGGCTAGCTAAGCTCAGGTTTCCTGTTTACCTCTCATAAGGCTAATATCCTATTAAGTGTGTCAACTAGCAGGCATTGTGGTGAACCTGGCAGGTCCTCACTGTGGCTGTAATCCCTAGGATTTAGAAGTCTGACTGCCTGTTGCACTAGTTAACAACTCTCAACAAGCAGACAGTTTTGAGAGTGCTGCCCATACGGCAAACTGAAATCTTATTCTTGATGAAATGTCATTTTCTGTAGCTTACTCAGAACGTAGCTAGTATGCTGGTTGAAGGTATATTTCTTGTGTTTTATATTTTAAACCTACTGTGAGGAACTTCTATGTAGTTATTTAAAGTTGTAATATAATACCATTGGTGCCTAAATATGACCTACACAAGCGAAACACTCCACTAACAAAATTTGGATGCAAGTGGTGCATTAATCAACTGAAAAACATAGGAAGCTTTTCAAGAAAGAATATAAGGTTTATAGTGCAGGATTTAAGCTAAAATGTAAATAGCATTCAAAAACACAAGTGAACCTCAAGAATTTGCCTCTTTCTCTTTAGTCGTTTGATGTTAAGTGAATCGATAGTGAGAGATGTGGCTGTTTGAAGCCCACGGTGCTAACAGAATACAGATACTCTACTCTTGTGTGTAATGTAACTTGTACTGTATGCTGGCCTTGCTGCAAGCTTATTCTTAAAGGGATACTTCAACATTTTGGCAAATTTGCCCATTGCCATAATTCCTATAGTCTTAGTAATAGGGGTGGGATATTAGGGGTGGGATATTAGGGGTGGGTAAAAATATCGATTAATCGATGCATCGCAATATTTCCTCCCCCAATTCAATATCGATTCAGCAAATCCTCTGAATCGATTCCCATCCTGGCCAGTGGGGGTCGCTGTGCGTGTGCGGAACTATTTCTTGAGTAAACCACTGGGCGGAGTGACACAGTGCAGCAGCCACGTCTGGAGTGTAGTCCCGGCTTTGCATTTAGCTTTAAAAGATCTCCATCTGGTAATGTTCCATGATTATTTCATAGCACAGCAGGCGCCGATCTAGAAACAGCTTGCACCGACAACTAAAGGTAACGAACTTATTACTAAGACTATAGGAATTAGGGCAATGGGCGAATTTGCCAAAATGTTGAAGTGTCCCTTTAACCGGCTAACCTTTTTTTTAATTTCAGCATTTTCAAAGGATATTGTAATTGTGCGGTCATCAACAAAAGAAGTGTTATAGATGAAAAAATGTTGGTTTACAAAGTTTCACCTTGTTATCGTACTTTTATTCATCTTGACCACAGACAGAACTGGAACAACTAAAAGTATGCTTTCAAAGAGCTTCATAGACTCTTTGGTACAACATTTTTTTTTACAAGAAATCATCTTGGCATCCAGCTTCTATGTCCATGCCCACCAGTTGAGAACTACTGATTTGAACAACACATCAGCATCTGTGAGGTGAAAACGCCATGCTTTTAAGTAGGTATTGAAATGATCATAGCCTAACAAAGAAGGAAAGTGGAAATTAGTTATACTGAAATGAAAGTGTTGTAGCAGAGTCTGTGTGAACAACAAAAACATCCCATTACAGTGTGCCTGAGGACATAGGTCTGAGAGCGAGATTTCTCTTTATGATGTCTTATTTATCGGTTACTGTCCCGTGTAACGTAAGAGTTAATAGTGGGAAGCACATCTCTGTTGTCCCCTCATGAGGAGGTCACTAGTTTCCCTTGGCTCTGCCTTTCCTCTTTACAGACGGGGACACAGAGGGGCGGGCTGATGTTTGTTGGGCGTACCCCTCTGTTTGGGAAAGGAAGTGAGGTTTGAAGGTCAGGCGAACGTCAGCAGGGAAACTCGGCTATAACCGGACTAAATGGTGATAGTTTTTTTGGTTGCTTTTCGTAACTTATCCCAAAACACAGAAGCTTTCAGTGTGGTGCGACAAGATAAGAGTTTAAATTTTCCAGAGAGTGATAGCCCTGCTGTGTAGGGAGCTCTGTATCTAACAGATTAGTCTGTCATGTTGATGTTTGGCATCTCATTGAGTATTGTATTATCACATGTGCCTGTATCAAATTCATTGCTGTGTAGAGCAGAGGGTCAGGTTTAGTGATGGACTTTTTACTTCAAAAACATTAACCAGCCTACAATATAACACCAAAATACAGAATATAGTATCCTTCAAATACAAGTTTAGGTTTGTTCTAATTCTAAGTTTCCAACAAATTCATTGACATATGCAGGGATTTGAACAGTCTTTGTGTATATGTAGTATGATTGTTTATTAATAGTAAGTATTCCTTCACAAAAATGCTACAAAAAAAATGTATCCCACTCACGTCTGAGCTTTGACAGGTACCGGCAGTAAACATATGTGATGCCACATTTCCCCTGACTATGACAATGATCTTGGATAACTATAATGTTCACAGTCAAGTGAAAAGGCCAAATGGAGAAGGACAAGTTTTACAAGGACAACCCTTGGGTGCTAAATGAAGGCATGATGACTCCTACTATGCATAGTTCAACAGACCCTTCAGTGTCTCTCTAACAATGGCTGCTTACAGGAATTTCTCTGTGCAGCTGTGCTCTGCTAAACCAGACACTGCCACAGATTCTTTTCAGAGACGCTCACTGTGAGACATGGTGCTAGTAATCGTCTGGAAATGCACAACTTTAAACCACAACTCTTAACCAAACTAGGATATCATGTTACAGAGTTTAGAAAATATTACTTAGTCTGGTCCTCTCTCAGTCAGTGGGGGAAATATTTCTGCATATTTCATGCAGCAAAGATGCTATTAAATCCATGTTACACATCAAGTTATCTTAAGTAAAATGCCTTAGGAATCATAAAAGAAACAATGATGGGGTTTTGCATGCATCATTATGCCTTTTATAAGGAAGTTGAGTGGTCTTCTTTTTACAATAGAAGGGTGGAGCAGTGGTGCATCTTTCATTATAAAGCCATACTACATGATTCACATTTTTATTTATAATTTCTACTGACGCAAAACACCGTCAATAGCTATCACCTTAGTTGTCATGGATCCATTATGTACACTGTTTCTCCAACTCATCCGTCTTCGGCTAAAGAGCTCCATGACTTTGTTCCATCATCTTGGTCTGAGCTGTGGGGTCTTATCAAACTGTAGCACTTAAGGTGCAAGATTTGAAAGTCACTAAAAGCTGCTGATTTATTGATAGATATAATCTCTACTTACTATGATCTGTTTGTTTAATGAGGAACTTAATGCGTTGCTATCTGGGCCAGGACTCTCTTGTAAAAGAGATTTACGCATTATAATGGGCGTACTCCTGATCGAACAGTTGACAGGGCAATGAATCTAGTTTTAATTCCAGTTATGATTTTGACTACTCACAGTCATGAAAACATCATTGAAGATTGTTAGATTGAGATTTAATAACTACCGTGCCACATGCTGTGTTGTACTTATGTTGACCATTAGCTCTGTCTGTGAACTTCCCTTCTTTTACTTCAGAGCATGGTAGGGGTGGGAGTAAAAAATCAACACAGCATAGTATCATGATATTTAGTCTGGTGATATATCGTATTGTCTCGTCCACCAGGTATACATTTTTTTTCAAATTTATTTGCCAATATGAACTGAAGTCTATGATAATGGAAAAATAGAACAAATTGTTTGGACAATGGTTTGTCCAGTGAGGTCGGCAGAGCTGACATTCATAGAGCAGGAGAAAGTTAGTACAACAAACATGGCAGCACCAGGGGAAGGACATTAGGAGTGCAAGCAGGGCACAAATGAGATGGACATGACACATGAGGTTTGCAGAAAGTGCTACATGAAAATAAAACACTGCAGAAATATGACAAACATGAGGGCAAGACTAATGCTAAATCAGCTTAACAGTTGAAAAAATGGTATATATTGCAATATATCACAGTATCGTGATAATATTGCATCGTGGGGCCACTAGTGATTCCCACCCCTACAGCATGGGGTCTGCATTTCCCACCAAAACAGTTCTCACTTTGATGTAAGTGAGGAGCAAAGGGAGCTATTACATGTAGTCCAGTTAGTTTTTGAATTGAGAGAACTTGAGAGGATGACAGAAAGGGGAGTGGTTGGTTAACAAAGGGTAAAATAACCTCAGTCAAATGGAACCACTTTGGTTTAGTGGAGTCAGACTTGGGATGGTGCAACATAACTTGCAGAATTTGTGACAGAGTTGGGGATGCCCTTCAAGGTAACTAGGCAAATTAATCAATCATTGAAATTTCCACTCAAAGTGGTCAATTTGATAGTTGTGATTTCAATATCAATCACATTATCCTAATTATATTTTTGTTGTAATTGAGCAGCCCTGATTGTAACTACTCAATTGGGTAAAAATAAATGGATTTAACAGCTTTTAACTAAAGATCACTAGCTCTCACTGATACACTGATGAAGGCCTTAGCCAATTGAATATAAGAAGGAAAATATTTCCTGGTGAGTGAGAGTAGCTGTTACCAAGCAGACCACACAATAGCATTTAAAAGAGGAAACAATCCTATTTATGGTCAAACTACTTGTCTAAATGCAGTTGCTCAAGCCCTGTTTCCTTAAAAATAACAACTAGGCGTCTTGTTTCTCAAAAACAAGGCTAAAGATATTATGGGATCAACAACTCATTTTATCTGGGTTTTTTTTCCTAATACAGATTAATTATAGTTAAACTCTCTCTAGCTGCATTCACTGTGCTCAGCCAATGTTGTTTTGGTCGAAAATTAATTTTATTCAATGTTTTAGACTGTATAAATGTATACTTTAGTATTTATGTAAGTATTAAGTTGTTCCATGATTGTCAAGTACTTTGTTTTAGTTCATTGTTTTGTGGCAGCAACGGCTACCATTCATGCCAATAAAGCCACTTGGACCTGAACTTGAAATGTTGCCTGTTAAGCAAGTTATAGTTTTTTTCTCTCTCTACATAACAACGATGCTTATTATTAACATCAAATGTGCCTGTAATATTTGTTAATGACTTTTTAAAATGCAAGTAAAATAGTGACTAATATAAGGCCCTCCAGCTTGTTCTAGTGTCTAACAGTAAAACAGTTAAAATGCAGCTCATCCTTCCTCTCAGACATGATGCTAACCCCCTCATCTGTGTCTCTGCCCTCTCTTCCCTTAGGAAATGACCTAGAGGCCTTACTGATACATTTGTGCTTTTGTCGCTCTAATCTGCATCCGCGGAGAGCAGCGAGATCTGGGAGCACACTTGTTTCCGCAGTGAGTAATATCTACCTCAGCCAGCAGACGGGAGGGAACCAGGAAGCTGCTGGAGACTTCAGACAGGCAAACAGAGCTATCAGCTGGTCACTTGCTCACTGCCTGTGGAGCCCTGCTTCATGAAGAGGACTGGAGACGGACTGGATCTGTCTACCCCTCGCCTCCCACAGCTCCTCTACCAACCAGTGCACAAGGAGAGCCCTTATCACATCCTCTGATTCCAGCAATCACTTGTTTTTCTTTTGTTTTATTATTCACTTTTTCTCCATGCTGTTGACCAGTGTCTCGTTTTGCTTGGATTCATTTTTGCTCTCAGCTTTTAAAAGGATTTTCTACTTTTATTAGTGCAGGCTGTGTTATATATGTACATATGTGTATATACTATATTTACTGATTGAAGAAGGATTTTTCTCCCATACTGAAGGAAAGTTAATGCACTTTAAAACACGGCTGTAGTATCACTTTAAGTATATTAAGGAGTGTTTTTGACTTTTCCTCCCATGATATGATTATTTTGTTCGAAGCTGGAAGCAGAGAATCTGGAGGTGTGTTTGTGCTGTTTTTAAGCTGGGCCTGATGAATCTGCAGCAGGGCTGCATGCAAGCATTTCACTCAGCCTGCCAGTCTTTTTGATCGCTCTCTAAACCTCACCCAAGTCAGTGCTGCCTCTCCTCAAGGCACACTGAGATGAGCCTCTGGCAGGTTGAAGCCTTGGGCTGTCTTTTAACATAATTTCAGCGGTTTCAGGACAGTTTGGTTTGGTGTTTTTGTAAAGCGGACAAGAGCACTTTGAGGGGAAACTGAACTAAAAACAGCTTCCGGTGCTGTTGCACCACATATGTATTGTTGTAGTGCGCAGGAAAGTAAAATGGACTACAAGCGTCGCTTTTTGCTCGGCGGGTCCAAGCAGAAAGTGCAACAGCACCAGCAGTACCAGATGCCTGAGCTGACCCGGACCCTGAGCGCCTCCCTGGCCTCTTCTTGCTCAGCTTCTTCGCCTATCGGCACTGGGGTGGTCATGTCTGGCAGCTGCCACCCACAACCTCCTGGTACCACCACTGCGGTTGCAGACATCCAGCAAGGCATCTCCAAATATTTGGATGCCCTCAACGTGTTCTGCCGGGCCAGCGCCTTCCTTACAGACCTGTTCAGCAGTGTGTTCAGGAACTCTCACTATTCCAAAGCAGCTATGCAACTGAAGGACGTGCAGGAACACGTCATGGAGGCGGCCAGCAGGCTGACTGCAGCAATAAAGCCTGAGATCGCCAAGATGCTGATGGAGCTGAGCGCTGGAGCCGCCAACTTCAAAGACCAGAACGACTTCAGCCTGCAGGATGTTGAGGTTGGTGCTCACACAGAATCCCACACATTATACTGCAACAGCTTGTTGAACTTTTTCATGTACTGGAGTATGTCACATTGTGTAGACTTAAATAAGATGAAAGTCTCATGACTGTTTGCCAACAAGCAAAACAAATATTGACATTCATCTCCACTGTTTGCTCTCCTGGAAAGAATAAGTGGTGTATACAACCTGAGGCACATTAGTAAAGCAGCACATAATTTATCACATTCATTTATACATGACTTGTCTTCAAGCAGTAGTGCTAAGATGCTTAGCTGCACTGTGTCAGAAGCCTGGCCCCATGAATCAGTGTTTCCTGGCTCAAATAAGATTCTCACGCCCAGTGTTGAGCCAGTGTCAGGATCTGAAGGTGAGGTGTGAAAAACAATGAGGATGTGAGACAAAAAGTCATCTTTTGTCACACAGGGCACCACACCATTTTTCCACTGCACTGAATCTGCTGATGTGAAAATGTGAAACATCGTAGCTGAGGTGTTTTTTTCATGCAACTTTTATAGCGGATTTGGAGACTGATACACTTGAAATGAAGAGACTCAGCTTTGGTGTGGGATTTATTTCGTTTTTTGTCTTGAATCCACTTTTTGTAATTCTCGGTCCTTCACACTGTAGTTACTCATCTTTGTCACACCTGATTAATCAACAATTTCAGATTTCCAAAAGTCCCAGAGTGATAAACATTTACACACACCGGACACTGACTAATTAATTTCAGTCTGGTGAATCTGTGGATGTCACTGTTCTCACAAGAACCAGGTCTGCATCTGCTCAGTGTTTATTAAAGGGGAAAAGAAAAGACCTTGAAGATAATGTAAAGAGCATGTCTCTTAGCTCTGTGAGCTAGCAGTCAGTAGTGATAATAACAGTGTGTCTTAAAGCTGTTGTTCAAGCGCCTGCTCCCTCCCCCATCCTTCTAAATCCAGGCAGTCAGACAGGTCAGGAGGTTCATGAAACCAAGTTGGATAACACATGTTAAAGACTATCAGACCTGAGCCTGTACACGGTTCATCTCAGATGGACATAGACATGGTAGATTAATAAATGAAGATTCACAGGTGCTCTGAGATGGGATATTCATGAATTAATAATTGTGACAGAGGGAATTGGTGTGATTCTCGTTGTAGATTTTGCTGCTCTAAGAGGTAGTCACTCAGGTTGTGCCATCAGTATCAAGGAGATGTATTTTCAGCTGTACACCACACCCATGCTGCCTATTACATCTGCTTATTTATTGTCCTTTTGATACACAGTGGAGCTCCCAATGTGATTCTTAGCCACCTCTTTATATGCATAAGACACAACAGTAATGTTGCAAAACATATTTACAGACTTAAAGCTGAAGCAGTGAAATCAAACTCTTATGTTGCAGCTGGGAGTTATTCTGTCATTGAAACATGTGGAGAAGAAAACCACAAGCAAAGAAAAACAGATATTAGACTAATATTTGGTGCAGACAGAACTTGAATGTGGAGCTCCTTTTAAATTGCCATTTCAGGGTGGGATTTTCATGTCCCTGTAAAATCTCAACTTGGTTGTAAATGCCGTGAGAGGTGTAATGGTGGGACAAAGTTGTCCCAGTGCTGCGTTACCATCACATATAGCAACAGTGCCTGAGTGTATGTATAATTGCAGCTACTGCAGCTTGTTTAAACCCTTGTAAAGACAATGCAAATCCCACACTGGGACACCAATATCATGACGTAGCAGAATCAATGTAAGAGTACCAAAGGGTCATGGAGCTTCAATGCAACATTGTTGCAGAATCTTATTGTTAGAAACGCTGGGCCTTCATATTAAAATAAATTGTCATTATCATACTAAAATAAAAGAATCTGCAAACCAAGCAGTTTTGTCAATGGATGGAGATTGAAACCCAGGTATGTAAAAACCCTGCCCTGCATTTTTCAAAACATGACTCAATGGCCAATAGTGGTGTTGATAAGGACTCGGACCAATAAGGAGTATTAATAAGAGTATCATCATCAATAATAAAAATTAATGATCTCCATCCCTAGCTTTGTCTGTGTGTTAACCTCTGACGGATCAATGTTTCAATAACCCTTTAGCATGTAACAGTGATTGGGTACAAGACTGCGGCCACTACACTGGAGGGGCAACAGGACCTCAGTGGATGTGGCTAGGCCAGTAACAGGAAACACTTCTGCACCGCAGTCAGTAAATCTGACTCTCTGTGGTCTGGGATCTGCACAGATGAATATTAGAGGAAGCCCAAGTCTGTGAAAGTTTAGACCACATGGTTTGGCACTGACTTTGCTGTCTCGCCCCGGGCACAAAGGGTACATTTTGTAAAAGAAGAGAAGGAAGCACTGAATACTTAACTTTACAAAGGCCTTATTTGAGTGAGTTTGTTATATTAACCTCAGAAAAATCACAGCGTATCCTTAATAATATTATTTTGGTATAGTAGGACATTACTGCAGGAGAATTTCCGAACAATGTTTTTATTCATAGTACAGAGCTTTACAATTTAATTTGAAACAGACTGTATGCTATTGTGATGAGTCATCAGTTTTCAGTGTTTTTGAATTAACATCTGTGCTAAGTTTTGTGTATGTAACGTTATTTAGACCTGTTTTTTTTACTAGTAATTTAGTCTGGTCTTTTGTCTATGATGCGATTGATGAGTTACTGTAAAAGGGATTTTCCTTTTGTCTGCATGGGTTGAGGAATGCTGTTTGGCAGCTGAATGTTATGAGGTATTGAAAAAGAACCAAATGCATTTCTGAGTTCTGGGAGTTGTGGTATGTGAAGCTTTCCCCCTTTTCTCCCCCCCTCACTCATGCCCCCTTCCTCCTTTTCCTTTTTTCAACCAAAACCCTCTTAAAGGTTAGGTCAGTGCAGTCTGCAAACAAACCAATCAGAGCCCAGCTCCCTGGCTGCTCAGAGTGACTCTGCTGCCAAGTATGCATGAAAATGTCATGGTTTGTTTAGAGGCCGTTTGCCAAGCTTGTAAGTTTGAAACCACAGAGTGAAGACCAGAAGCAGACAGAAAGGGTCTCCGTGACCAGAGACAACTTCATGGCTGCTCTTGTTAGACAAATGCATGAGCTTTCCCAGCAAATCCAAGTTATGACTGGAAACATGTTGGAAAGCAACCATTGGGTCATAAATGGTTTAAAAACCCTTGGCTTTCTTTTAATATAGTTGCTGATTTCTTTATGAAATGTGGTTGTAAAGCTGGGGCCTTATCTGATTGCAGTGAAACATATCGTAGTTATTCTAAGGACTTTACTTGCTACTTGTGTATTGTTTTAAGGGAAAGGCAGAGAGGAAAAACATGAGGCAAACAGTAAAGGGCATAATACATATGTAATCAGCTGAGTTTAAACTTAGGATGTCTGTCATTCTGCTCCAGGTGGGGGTTGTCTTAGGAGGATAGACGTGAACTTAAAAGCATTTTGCGGAAAGTACAGACAGCATCCAATGTTATGATTTAGACTTTATATCATTGCTACATATTTGCAGCATGGACAAATGAGTGATAGAGATGCATAAAAAAGTATGAGGCAACTTAAGCGCACAAAAATCACTCTTGGTTATTCACTGGTCGGGTAATATAAACAGCAATACTCCCATCTGCTTGAGAATCCTCCTCAACACTGGCTAACTCGGCTATATGGGAACTTTCACAGGCTTTGGGAAAAATCTGGATAAAGTCATGGTGAATAATAAGCAACTTTCCATTTTCACATGCAGCTTGTCCTGAACATTTGAGAAAACTTTCAAGAGCTGTGTGTGTTTAAGAACATTTTAAAAAATGCTACGTATCCCCATTCAGAAGATGTAAAGATAGCCAGCATGCATCTATTAAAATGATGGATACTGTGTCACCAATTATTAAAAAAAAAAAAAAAAAAAAAACTCTGTGGCTTTAAAATAATTTTACCCATCAGCATCCAAAAGAGATCTTCTTTAAGATGATAATAGGACACATCAGAGTAAAACGGGTCAATTATTTCTCTATCTGCTACAATTTTTTTTTGATGAAGACCTCTTAAAATTTCTTACACTTTAGTCAAACCAAGGAAAAGCTCAGGATGCAGAGCAGTAGTTCTCAATGGGTGGGTCGGGACCCAAAAGTGGGTTGCAAAGCCATTTTCAGTGGGTCGCGGATCTGTGCCTAGAAAAAATATTTGACAAAAAGTGTATGATATGCTTTTATTTTGAAGGACATTTCCTAGTTTCTTTGTTTTTAAACATATTTTGCTCCATCTCAAGTCCATAAACCCACTTTTTCATGAAAAACACTTGATTATGAAATTTGGGTTGCAATTTGTCAAAAAGGATGTGGCAGTGGGTCCTGATACTAGACCAGCTGAGAACCACTGATGTAGAGTGAGCCCCAACAGCATTCCCTTTACCTAATACACCCCCCCCCCCCACTACAAAGAAAGGTGCAAAGCACTTAATGTAATTTACATATTGTATGTGACTTTTTTAAATTTCAGCAGAACATGAATGTCGTTTGTTTGTTGCACTGACTTGTTTGTGTGTTTGTACTGAGGGTGTGTTTTCATCTTTGACATAATCATACAGACTGACACCTTTCCTTTATGGTCTGTCTCTGACTCAGCATCAGGAAATGAACTTGCCTGAGCCTCTTAGCTACGGAAGTTACAATGGCTTCCTTTTCTTATTCAGTGTTCTATTTGCTTCTTTTAAAGATTTCTTTAAAACATTTTTGATGGCCAGACAGCTTTTGTGCACCCAACAACTTTGAATAGTTTAATCGACTCAAGCAAGAACAGCACTGCTCTTTTAAATTAAAAATAGTAGACCAGTACATGTGTTTTCACTGCACTGTAATTCTGATTCAGTTTAAGAAAACCCCTTCTTCTTTAGGTGACTTATTATTGTTTATGTATTTATAGCAGTGGGAGGGTAGGACATATTAATTGGTGATATAGCTTGGCTTATCATGAGAGACTGAGCAGTGCATTGCACTGTCATTGGTGAGCACATCTCAGCAGACAAGACAATTTAGAAACAATCTGACCAGGAAGGAACTTTCAGCACTTCCTCATGTCTTGTCTTTGCTGTTTCTAGGTTTCTAGGATCTGTCAGTCTCAGTTGGACATGTTTTTATAGCTGTGAAACCCGACAGTGACTCTTCCATAAGAAGCAGTGTCAGTCACTGTGGATCGTATCGATGAAGGACTGAAAATAGAAGTTGACCTGAATTTGACCTAGGTGAAAGTTTAGTTCCTGTCTTCCTCTTGTTGACCTGTCTGTCCAACAAAACCCTCTTTCCACAATGTACAAGCACAATAGTTTACCAGCAGGGACAATCATTTTATAGCTGTGAAATTACATGTACTTTCAAGTACAAAAAAAGAAATACAAAACACAAAGTCTGCTGGATGGTCTGGGCCCCTTAACCAAAAAACAGTTCAGGTTAGAGCTAGGTGACATGGCCTAAAATTTATATAACAATATGTTTTGATAATAGTATGCTGTATTACAGAATTAAAAGGTATAATAATGCATTTTAATGCATATTCAGGTGTTTGTTTCGCTAAAACAAACCTATGACGACATACTCAACCCATGTCTGTGCTCAACATCTCAGAAAGATGCTTTTATAACTTTAGTCCTTTGTAACTGCACCTGTACTTTTGAGTTTCATCTCCTACTGAGTCAAGCTACTACCAACTACACCACATTTCCTGATGTTGGCATTCACAATTAAAACTTAAGCAAAATAATAACTATGAGTTGAACTCCAGGTAAATAATGTATACAACACCAGATAGGGGCAATCTTTTGTTCTGATTGGGATTTGCACTTCTTTACTGATTTGAAAAATACAAAATGTAAACACTAATTATGTTAGTTTATAGCAAAATGTTAATAAGAGTATGCTTAGGAAAAAATCTATCCAGGAAGAGTCCATAAACACCTTAAAATATTATTAACCAAACTGAAATCTTGATGGTTATCTTTCTTTAGAGTCTGTTTTTTAAACACCATCATATTCAAGTCACCAGTCCTAAGATATTCAGGCACTGTGAGCACTGTGACCTTTTTCCCCTGGATTAATTTCTGTACAGGGAAGATTCAGGAAACCAACTGAAAAAGAGGCTCTGAGCCAGCCATAGAAAAAGACACAAGATTGACATATCCACCAAGATAGGCTGCCTGTTTTTCTTAACAGTCAAGACAGCAGTCAGAACATAACAGTTTTATTGGTATAACAGGATCACTCTCCCTTTTTTTCTTGAAAAGCTCTCAGAGAAAAAAATGTTCCTAGATTTGGTGTTCTTACAGATAGATAGTCGTTTATCGTCATTGCATTGTAAAAACACAACGAAATTTCGTTTGCCAGTCTCCTCTGCTGCAGCAATCACAGTCATCCAAGTGGTGGTTAGAAATCTGTCCTGCTGGCGAGGGAGTGGGCACCCAGGAGAAAGATGCTTGGTAGGGTTTTTTGTGGGGTTGCTCTTAGCCTAGCCTGCAGCCTGACTTGTTTTCCCTGCTTCCGCCTTCTCACACAATGTCATCTCAGCCTCATCGCCACCGGCTGGAGGTGCCGTGCTGCTCCGTGTCCTCCTCCTTTCAGTCTCCGAGCGCCCCGTTCTCCAGATAATCTCTATCAGGAAAGATGAAAACTCCGTGGGCACTCTGTCAGTTCTGGTGTAAGTGTAGGGCTTTGTTTTGCTGCTAGTGATGGAGTGCTGGGCCGCTGCGTTTGTACACACCACCCCATGCTACCTTAATAGGTAGCATTCAGTAGTCTCCTGTTGATCAGGCAGTGTTCTGTTGCAGTTACTGGCAGTTGTTAGCTTTTAAGCTAGCCAGGAGTTGGAGCTGAGACTGAGGTCTTCTTTTTCACCATTTTTTGGGGTTTTTCTTGATGGAAATTTCTCTCAAAGATGTCTTGGACCATCCATCTTCTTTGTTTTCATAAGTTTAAACATATGTTGTCAACCTAATTTTGAAAAACACTACAAGTCCTGAAAAACACTACAAGCCCGAAAAACACTGCAAGAATATAGTGCAGGTGTTCTCAGAAAATAGAAGTATAAATGTTGATAGATTCATGATTTGCCTTGTTTGGGCTTAAGAGGGGTCGTCTTGGCTCTGCTGCGCTCTTATTTCTCATATTTTCCATGACTGTGTGGGATACTGCACGACCAATCACATGTGTTATCCATTATCTAGCGCTGCAGCCATGGCCTCATTCTTTTCTCCTCTTTTGGTTGTAGAAGTCAACTTTGTAACACTTTGACTCACTTTTTATCTCATTGTTGTCCGCTTGTGTTTGAGCTACTTATGATCTTCGTTAGACTCAACACGGATGGTATGAGCTTGCATCAAATGGCCTGTAAGTTGCTTCCAAATGTAGCGTGAAGCTTCCTCTCCCACCTCTGTAAATACTGTAAATAATTCTCAAGATTCTTTCTTTATTATTGCTCTACTTCAATGGCAGAAGCAAACATTTCATATCTTGTGAAGTTTTGATGTCTGCCTTTATCAATCCTGCCAGACATTCAGACAGGGGTCAATAGGTCTGCCATTTTGGTTCAAAGTAAAAAATTTCAGCAATTATTTGATGAATTATCATGAAAATGTGTAGAAGTTATGATTGTAATACCAATTTTTTAAACCCTGAAACACTTATGGTAAAAATAGTTGTCCAAGACACTGATTGATACAACACAGGCCCAGACTTACACAGGTGCAGCTCAAAAGATTTGAAAATAATGTAAAAGTTCACTTTTGCCCATGATTTAATTAAAAAAGTTAAACTTTCCCAAATTCTAGATTCATCTTGTACAAATTAAATTCTTTTTAGGACTTTTTTTGTTTTAATTTTGATGATTACAGCTTTCAGCTCTCAAAAATTAAAAAATGGACAGTCTCAAAATATTAGAATATTGTGGTCCAATTTGCCAAGGCTTACTGAGCCCTCATTCTCTCACTATGGTTCAGTACACACGACTGCAATCATGAGGAAGACTCCTGTCTTGACTTTTGTCCAGAAGACAATCATTGCCATCCTCCACAAGGAGGGTAAGCCACAGAAGGTCGGGGCTGGAAGAGCAGGCTATTCCAAAGCATCTAGACTGCAAGAGAAAAGGTGCACAAGCAACAGGGATGAGTGCAACCTTCAGAGGATTTCCCAACAAATCAGATTCAAGGACTTAGGTGAGCTTCACAAGGAGTGGACTGAGGCTGGAATCAGTGGAATCAAGAGCCACCACACACAGACATGTCCAGGAAATGGGCTTCAAGTGTTTTGTTCTTAGTGTTGAGCCAGGGGTAGTTTTAAGATTTAATAGAAAATGTTGTGATAACAGAAAGTAAAGAAACTGTTGTAATCATCAAACTGATGGGGAATGAATATTTCAGTGAGTTTGATGCATGGTGTCTAATAGAAATAATGGCCCATCGTCTCTCACAGTGTGTTTACATGAAGCTCCACAACGTTAAAGCAGCCTCTAAAGTTCCTCAGTCATTACTCAAACACTCTAGAGAGAATGATGAATTTGCTTTCCATCCTGTTATGTACTTGTTATGAAAACAACCATCACTACAAAGTTTTCTGCCTCTGAGTTATTGGCACAGTGTCGTTCTCCATTCAGTGTGGCGTAGAGGAATGAAAGTAACTGTGTCCTGTTGTTCCTGTCTGCCATTGGGGCGCAGCAGCATATTTCTGTCTTTACAACTCAGCTTACCCCTCAAGATATTTTCAGCAGGTACCTGAAACAGAAAACCCTATGACCGAGGCAGATCCTGTGGTGTCCTGTTTCTCTTATTTTGCTTACAGGACAACACATAGCCTCTAAAGCTGGACTTTTCTCACACACAACAAGCACACAAATGCACATACTTTGTCATTCAGGTCAGTAGATGTGGAGAGATGTGCGTCATCCAAATATATTTAAAGTTGTGTGAGTGTGAATAATTCTGCTGTGTTTAAAAACATCCTTGAGTAACTTAAGGTTTGCATCGGTTTTGGTGTGGGCTCAGTAGTTCCTCCAGTCTCTTTGCTGACCTTGTCCTGTACATGTGTAAAAGTGTTTCCTCATTAAAAATCCCTGCAACAAAACCATCCAGATTTCCTTTAAAGGGTCAAATATATTACTGAAATTTTAAACATGCACTCCTGAAGAGTTCTTGAAAATTTTAGGTAGGCTGCCGATGAAACCTGATATACGGTATCACCTGACACCAATGCCATAGAAGCATAGGCATTCAAAATATGTATGAAAATGATCAATCTAGAGATTTATACACCAATTGTATAAATCAGGACTGTTGAAGATATTTGAAATAGTAATTTAGCTGATGACTGATGCTGATTTTTTTCATCACTTCTTCTTGTGTAACACCTCTACAGTGCCAACATTTCAAGGTTGACTACGAAAACAGAGCAGTTTGTCCAACAGTTGACATTGTCTGCCTAACATAAAATCTGTTCTCTAAATCGTCTGCTGGGTGTGCGAAATACCATCATTAAATTGATTTGACACAACAGATAAGCATCTGCTACTGTCAGTTAATGCCCACACCATTTGCCAGTGTTCGATGTCTGAGAGCTGATATTGACCAGTATCGATGTTAAACCTTTGCATCTGTGCATCCCTACTTTGCACTGACGGTCTTGTTTGCTGAAGCTCATTAAGAGACATATCAGTATCAGCCTCAGTCACAATGTTTAATGATCAGCTAAAAACCCCTCACATGGATTAGCTTAAATTAGGGATGCATGATATTATTGTCGTTCAATTTTCAGCTGATTTTTCTAACTGAAATTTTGGCAATAAAAACTGCCTGTATCAGCTGTAAATTTTGGCCGCATGAACAAGCAAGTTAGTGGAGTTTTAGGCTCGACCAACAGACCAACATCAGCTGAGGTCTTTTTCTGTAGTCATCACCATTCCTTACACTACAAATGCTTTTGAAGGAATTCAATTAGTTGTTCATCCTCAAACTTTAAATTGTGTGTTTTATGGAAGGAAGTTTCAGTCTGAACTACATTTAAATATCAGTATTAAAGACCCTGTAAAGTGAAAGTGAATCTATATTTAGGTTTGTTTTATGACAGGTCACTGTGTTATGAACCCCTCAATCAAATTTCAGTCAAATAAAACATCAGTAAGTTAATGAATTTAAGCTTAAAAATCATGAAAAATGAGGCAGTAAAATCTGCTCCAGATGAGCCAGCTGCCTGGCTCTGTGGCAGAGAAGAGACAAGGTCTGTTTTGGTCTCAAATCTCTGTTAAGATGCTTTAAATGATCCACAGACCACTGTGGCTGATAGATTTGATAAATGTACCTCACAATGAACAAAAAACAGCATTTAACTGACTGTTAACTTTCAATAAAGGCAGTGACATCAGCTAACAACAGACTGGACTGAGATGAACTGCTCTGTGATTTTAAATAGTAGTGTTAGGAGGGCTAGGTCATTCCCTGCTGAGGGCCCATACAACATATCTAGTGTGTTAAGACAAAAACTTTGGATTTCACTTTACAGGGTCTTCTATATCGGTATCAGCTAAGATTGATTTGTAAATATTGGCCAATCAGATATCGGAATATGAAACAGACTGAAATTAATATTGAAGTTTCTTTATGACCAACTAAAGAAAACAAAACTATAAACAAGCCTTGATATGCTTCTATAAATAAGCCACTTCTATGGGTTAGCTATTAGGTAAGATGATAAAGCAGCATGCTGCAGAAACCACCTGTTTTTTCTTCTGAAAATATTCAATTTAGTTATAAAATTCAATCTTAAAATAATGTGCAATAATATTTAGACAAACAGCTTACACGTGTGCAGGACAAAACCAGTAAAGACAAGTATCACCAAAATCAACACAAGATAAAATTTTCTCAAGAAGGTTTTAAAAAAAGTGACGATTCGGCTTAATCCTGTTTCTGACTTTTACAGAAGACAGTGAAATCTTTCTCTACCCTTCAAGCTCCTGATATGGCTTCAGTAGTTGTCAGCAGAATAACATAGTGTGACTCAAATCATTTCCCCTTTTTTCTTGGATATTTCTTTCTTGTCTGTTGAGGAACTATTTAAATTCTGATGAATATTTTCTCCATTTTTCTCCAGAAAAAAGTCAGAAGTTATTATAGATGCAGGCAGTTGTTAATAAATGAAACTGGACAGATAGCTTTTAGTTTTCATTCCTCCCTGCAATTTTTCAGTCCTCTGTAAACTTAACCCTTCCCTCTCTGTTTCTCAGAGACATCACACGCTGACATATATATTCAACCCAATATGCTCTCCATCTGTCTTTGGCTTGCAAAGTGGAATACACAGTATGCTCATTCTCAGATGTTTCGTATCAGTTTAAAGCTCAGAATTAACCACAAATGCAAACACAGGCATGTGTAGTTTGCTGAAAATCTGCCCTTGAAAGATGTTTTATTATAAAAGATGCTTCATTATGTGATTTGTGCTTCATGACACGTCCTTGGCTGCTCTGCCTTTTCATACAGAAGTAGGCCTAACTTTCCTATTATGGTAGTTGCTGTAAGAAACAAGGAGGATATCCTTATCTTCTCTGTTGGTTTGTTTTTAATGACACATTTTATCATCAATGATAGGAGCATTTTGAAGACAATGTGCTCATGTAGCTCATGTGATTTGGTAGAAAAACAAAAGGGAAGAATGAGTCACCTTTTCCTGGTCTGACATTATTTGATGACAGCTGACTTTGCTGTTTAATGTGTTTAATCTAATATACTCCTTTTTCTTTCTTAGGACATTCAATACTTAAAATCCCCCAAGTATATTTGACAGTTAATGTAATTTGTTTGACACAGCAATACCTGTGCTTTTTCCTTCAGGCCTAAAGTCTCTGTAGGGTTTCATGGCAGCAGAATTTTAAACTTTGAAGTAATACTAGTAAAAGTCAGATGATATTGATACAAGTTTTGATACAAGACTAAGAGAAGTCTGGTGCACCTAATATTTTGTCATTTCCTCTCCCAAACCCTAACCCCGGAAAACTGAAGTAAATGTAAGTGTGAAATTGAGACAGTGTATAGTTGTTTCCCTGCGGTTTCTCAGGGATCTGTTCCCCTCCTATGCTCATCTTATGAAATTGATTTACTTTTTTAAAAAGTTTTTTACTTACAGTGCAGGGATTATATTGTTTTTTCAACATGTGGAGCTAACAAAGCATCAAAGTATTGATAACTTATACAACCTTGTGGCAAGATCGAACTACAGCTCATGAAGTGATGGTTTGAGCCCTCCATCTCATCCACAGTCTCCATCCACACTGTCTGATTTGATTAGCTTTGCATTGTTTTAAAGCAAAAATCAAACTGTAGGCTGACAATGCTGCACGCCACTCTTTTCCCATTCTCTCTGTCTCTTTCTCTCTTTCTGCAATCAATAAACAAACAATAATTCACATTTATCAGCAAAAAGAGAAAATTCTCCTACATAGAAGCTAAAGAACCGTCTTCTGATGATTGATTTATGGGTCTCTAGGATAGCAGAAATGAACACAATCATATTTTTGGATTGGACAATTAAAAACTGCACGCCTTACTAGCGCCAGGTAATTAATTAACCCCTTAAAGCCTGTTGTAACATATTTGATACATACTTTTATGATACCTCTATCTAATCAATATGATTATAAATTACTAAAAACAAACTTCTGAATACAATCTGATAAAATGATAAAAATGCCCCCAAGTGGATTATCAGTTACCAAAAACACCTAATGTATGAAATGAGATACAAAAAATATATATGTTAAATTTCATGGAAATTTGGATTTTTTTGGATTTCAGTAAAAAAGTTAAATAAACATTTCATTTCCAAGAAATTTGAATTTTCTGTCCATAATTTGTGTTTTCAGGCTTTTATGGGTTAATACTGTCTGTATCATGGGCTAATGTTTCAACCTCTCTAGTATTTTAGTCTTGAAGTTATTTGTGGAAAGGGTTAAACTTTTGTAATTAGTAGACCCAGACAAAGTTGTAATTCTGGCACTGTGCCTGGTCTGTCCTGATTTCACTTGTTCGTGTGAGAACTCCAGCTGTGCAAAACTATCGGACGGCAGTATGAGCACATAGCACGTGTTTCTGTCGCACACTGAATGCTGAGATTAGTTAAAGAGCAGCAGTCAGTCAGCCCAAGCAGAGGCAGGGATAAAACATCTCTCCCCATGGGCTGAAAATTTATCATTAGAGGGCGGGAAATCAGACGCAGAAGGGGGGAAATTCCCCCGGCAAATCGCACCCTGCGAACCAATTTGATGTCAGCGCACCATACTTGGAGTCGGGGCTTGCTTGCTTAGGCCCTGCTCAAGAGCAGGACCATTCTTGGCACGTCTCAGCGCAGCCTGGCGTGGCCAAACTGGTGATGGAAAAGTAAATCAGCACAGCTTAGTTTGGCTCGGAACAGCCAAAAGTCATAGTGGAAAACTCCCACATCAGTGTTGTTTTTGGGACACTCCATGACCCCAATTCAACAAGATGGGATCTTGAATCTTCCATTTGGTTTGACACCCAACCTTACATCATTGATGTGAATCCTGAAGTTGATCAATAGGATACTTTTGGGCTAACTTTTTAGACAATTTTGGCTAAATAATGAACTGGACGGATTTTCTTCACGTTATCACATTTATAACCATATTTGAAGGATAGCCGGTACGTATTTATCTTTTGTTTGTATGTGGGGACAAGTTCACAGTCCTGCTGCTAGCCTGCAAGCATGACTGCTAGCATCACACACAACACCTCTGTTGTAGCTATGACTGCTCGTCCTTGGCCTGTCTCTCAGATGACCTATAAACTTGTGCACAATCATGAAGACAGTCATAACCACAATATTCGATGACTGGTTGGGATCAATGCTTGTTGTGTTGACTGTGTTTGGTCTAGACTGGACCAGTTTTGTCTTTTGTTAGCTTTTTGTCTCTGTTATTATGTTAAAAGGTCACACTGACGAAGCAAAGGGGTATGTAGAGTTCCTGAGTTTTGTTTTGGATTCTTAGATGCAGAAGATTTTGGTTTAACTGGTCGGAAACCAACCAGATGTCTGAGCAGAGATAACTGGTTGGTGTGATTATGAAATTCTTGTCTATTAGTTTATGATTGTAAATCAGCTGAGGAATTTAATTATTCAGTTAACCAATCAGACAGGCATGTGGACATACATGTTAGTTTTGTAGCCTGTAGACATCCACGCTGTTAGGTGTCTCTAACTCCCTGACTCAACCATCCGAGCATGTGAAGAATGACAGCAATGAATGTTGTGACAGTAATCTATTATTGTGTCTCTCCAGGTGCTGGGTCGGTGCTTCCTCACGGTGATGCAGGTCCATTTCCAGTTTCTATCACAGGCTCTGCAGAAGGTCCAGCCCGTGGCTCAGTCCTGCCTGGCTGAGGCTCTTGCCCAGGCCCAGGAGCGCTGTGCCAACGCCCGCTCCCAAAGCTCTGATCTAGGGCCTCTCACAGAGCTGGAGGAAGCCTCCCGCTCATGGAAGGGTGCAGCTCAGGTATGCAGTCGCAGGGCGCCCCGGGACTCTTCCTAGTCTGAAACTCGGAAATATGGCGTTTGTCTGTGTGAGGTGAAACGCAGACTTGTTAGACATTCCTGAGAAATGCCAGCTGTTTATGATTTCCAGCCCCAATTTCCTATTTCCTCTTTTCTGGCTGCAGTTTGTCTGTGAACCTGCAGTGTTAAATTCTGTACCTTTCTTAACCCCAACTGCTGTAAGGGAGGCGGTTTGTAAGAGGACCTGTCTAATCCCCAGGCTAATCAGCCCCACTGGCCCATTTTGAGCTGTGTTGAATAAAGTGAGGCAGAGAGGAAAATAGTGGGCTGATTGATCTGTTAAGCCCCGGCATGCAGAGAGCTAGCCCTGGAGGGGTCTAGGCCTGGATAGACCCTGGTATAATGTGCTGGCGGGTGGGAGAAGGGGGGTGGTGCTTGAAGAGCGAGGAGACCAGCACTCCGAAAACATGCAGATGCTTTTAGCAACATTGTATCTCTATTTTATCAAAACTTTTTATTAACTTGTGAGATTCTAGCATTATTTAAAGGGATGCCCTGCTCAAACTTTTATAACCACACTTGATTTGACCCTCTCCCTTTTCGTCCTTGCCAGCAGTCGCTTTTATAAAATGTTCACCAACTTTTTGCTGTACAGCTTATTCATTCTGAAGTCGTTCCCACATTTCTGTGTCTGAATTTACTGGTATTGAATTTTCTACTGCTGTGTTCCTGACTTTTTTACTCTACTGTGCCTTAAGGCCATGGCCAGGCTGAGAGAGAGGGGCCAGGACGGCTGCCTGGCAGGCATCCAGGTTCAGCAGCTCTTCTGCTCCAACAACACCTCCATACCAGAGCACCAGCTGAAGGAGCTCAACATGAAGATTGACAATGCTTTACAGGTAAGGTGTCATTTGAAAGATTAAGACAGGGAAGTATTGTCACTGTAACTCCATGGGCTTATAGAGCTATGCAGAAATTAACAGCAAGCAATGCATGCAGTCTGAAATAATGTTTAATAATATAGTAACTATATTTTAACTAAATGTAAAAATCTTAGTGAGATAAGCAATGTTCGACTGTTTTCCTCTTTCTTTAGGCCTACAAAGCAGCTCTAGAGAGTCTGGGCCATAGTGAATACGCACTCAAAGCTGGCTTTCATCTTAACCCCAAAGCTGTGGAGGCTGCCTTACAGGTGGGTTCGTTCTCAAAAAGTCAGTAAAAGTCTTAAAAGATTTATAAAATTATAAGTTATTCATTGGTGTTTGTATCTAATGTGTTAATGTGCTGCATGTGTGTTCAGAGCTGCTGCAGTGAGGCAGAGGCTCAGCAGGCAGGCAGGATGCAGACCACTTCCCAGCCCATCCAGTGTGAGCTGCCTACCATCCCTGTTCAGATCGGCTCACATTTCCTCAAAGGAGTTTCCTTCAACGAGTCAGCGGCTGACAACCTCAAACTGAAAACGGTAAAGTCTCTGACCCACCTCACCAGATTCATACCACTTTACTCCCTACAAGTCTTCATGTCAGTCACCAACTAACACTACCATCTGGAGATTACATGCTGCCACTGGGTATTCAGTTGCAGGACAGTCTAAGTACTGTAAAGAAGAAGGTCTGTGGTAATTTCTGTGTTTCTGACCAAGGCTGACCATGACCTTGTACCTCCAAAATTGTATCTGTTCCCCCTTCAGTCATGGTGAACAGTTGTGCATAGTTTGAAAAAAATCTGTCAAAGTGTTCAAGAGATAAAGCGTTCACAAAATGGCCCATTGCTGGTGCAGGGGCATTAAAAAGGATTTAAGTATCCATCATATCATGTTCAGTGTTGCTGGGAGGATAGTTTAAGAAGTTAACTCTTTGTTTTGAGTAGTAACCACATCAGATATGTTTACGACCGAGGGCTTTTGTTAGTTGGTGACATGTCTAAAGTAACATCAGCTGACTGCCTTTGTTGATTTCCCGTATTGTTTTGTCATCTCAGCACACAATGCTGCAGCTCATTAAGGAGGCGCTGGGCCAGAATGGAGTGACCCCCAGGGATGACTCTCCCGTCACCGAGGTCCTCAACCAAGTCTGTCCATCCAGCTGGAGAGGAGCCTGCAAGACGGCTGTTCAGCTGCTGTTTGCTCAGGCTGGTCTGGTGAGTAGAGATGAAGAAGTTGGTTACAGTCAACCTGTGTTCCTAGATTATTACTGTCAGACGTGGAAACATTGAAAATCAATCCAGTAATCTCATGATTCTCCAATTTTCAGCCTGTTCTCTTTCAAACAAATGGATTTTATTGGACTGTAAATCTTTTAAAATAATAGTTACCATTTTGAATTACAATTCACAATGAGCATTATACCCAATACTAGCTGTAGCTCTTACTGTTTTAGTCTTACAAAAAAGATAGATGTGAACTCCTCTGTTGTTCTCAGCAGCTTAAAACAGAACAGATCTCATACATCACACATGTACATAAAGAACATAGTCAGTTGAGTTTGGATTTACTTAAAGATAATTTCTTGGATCCTTCACACTTAAAGTAGAGAATTTCAACCTAACATAAGGGGAAATAAAGGCTCAAAGGAACAGCCCTGTGGGATAATAACAGGATAAACACAGGATTAAAAAAAAGAGATAATAAATACAATTAAAGAATTACACTACAGATTATTGGGAGAAGTCTCCAGTGAGAGTATACACGAAGACGAGAGAGCCTTTTAGTATTCTTAAGTGCAGCCGTTGGATATGAATTATTTCTAGCAAAACGCCATCCTTCACAATTTTAATCAACCTGCAATCTTTAGCCACCCATTTAGCAAACACTGTTTAAAGTTTGTTGCTTGCAGATTTGTCTGAACGTCTCCGTTGTAAACAATTCAGCATGGTCTACCTTTAGCTCAGTACATGTCGACAGTAGGTGCCAATAACGTCGTCTTATCTAGCAAGATCTGGAAGCTGACATTGCCGTTCAAAAGTCTCTGACCTTTATCTATTTATGTTCACTTGCACCGCATCACAACGGCTTCCTGATCTCACAATGGGTTGATGATGATGGGTTAAGGGTCAAACTGAATGCATGTGTGTGCGACCAACAAAATTGTGGCGTTAAATTGAATTCAAGTTAATGCATTAATGTATTAAATTTGACAGCCCTAGATTTCAAGTAGTATCAAAATATGCCTGAATCATCTGTAGATGGAAAGAAACGCATGAAAAATGGCATTGATTGTTGCTAATTTTCTGCCCTAGATTTAAATTTTTTTAGCATATCATTATTACAAGTATGTCCTTAAAGTGAGAGCTGCTAAGTATAGAGCTGAGTATAGAAATCTGCTACTGACTCAGTACTGGTACCAGCACCACCGATACCCACTGTACTGATTTACAAGACAGATTTTGGTTCTTTCAATACCTCATCACCCTAACACGATCACTGGTACTCCAAAGGAAAGGCACAAAATAAGTAAGGTGAAGAAGTTACAGTTGTTTCCTTAACTTTTATGTTCTATTGGCTTCTTTTTCTAAATCATTAACAACACAGAGACGACTTTTATTCAGGTTTCTTCTCTTAAAAGCATTGATTGAGGCACCGTTTGGGCACCAGCACCTTTTAAAAAGTATCGATTTAGCACCAGAATCGGAAAAAAACCCAAATGGTACTCAACCCTAGCTAAGTGTAACAGAACTAGCTCTGACCCTTCTTCTTCACATTGTTAATCTTATTTGTGAAAGTTAGACTGAGATAAAAAGTTGTGCAGAAAGTTCTTGCATGTAGTGTTTTGCTCTTTTTAACATCCATCATCACAGTTTAGTTGATTCCAAGGATTAGCAGAGAGGAGATGGCATGGTGACATGAACAGGCCTGTTGTTCTCTGACATTTCTGCATCAGTTACCCACTCCTGTCCTTTTGTGTGTCTGTGGGTTTGGCAACCTGCATCTCATTGTTTATCAGATTTGTAATGGAGATGAGGAGATCTGTCTGCTTGCTTTGAGGCAGGCCAGAGGTGTAAACAAACACCAGAGAGAGACAAAAGGAAAGAAACATTCCTGCAGCATCTGGGTGAAGGATGGGCTCGCCTGGGTGGGTCTGCAAACACAGACCCCCTCCCTCTTCTGTTGAAAAGGAGAGACACTGGGAGGGTGGGTGGGTGAGTGAGCTGCTGGACTCAGCTCACAGTCACACCAGAGTGTTTATGCTCTGCTGTTTATTTCCTCTGTGTGGTCTGTCCTATTTTGTGTGTCAAACAGAGGGAGTGTTCCCATCCAGCTCTGCCAGCCCCGTGCTAACTGTAAAACAATCCCTGGATGATAGATGAGCGCTTTGCATTAGCTCCTTATCTGAACCTATGGCCACTCCACTCAAAATAGATCACATAGCAGTGTGCACTGATAAAAACACACACCGTATCCTCTCTACACTTTAAGCACGCTCCATACATGCTCAAACATTACCATCATGCACTATTCATACCTCTGTTTGCAGGCCTTCTCTTTTGTGTAGGCTTAATTCTACATCCACACAATACTCACTGTCTGTCCTGCTGTTGTTCCTGGAATCATCATTCACCAGTAACTCCTTTTTCCTGCAATTAATGACTTTCCAAGAGCAGCAACAAACTTGACTGTGTCTATTTTGCTGCTTTTCCTCCTTCCTTCTACCCTCAATGACCTCTTCATATGTGTTTCAACATAGCCGGCAGACTGCTTTTGTGTACTTACGGTTCTCTCACATGAGCAGCCCAGGGTTTCCGAGGATACACCTGCTATTTTAACAACAATAGAGTAACTTCCTGCAATACAGGAAATAGACTCCTCCCACCTTCTCTCCCTTTTGCTGACCCAGTTGCATGGGTGTTGAGAAGCCAAGGCCACTTTCAAAGAAACGTAGAAATAAATCTGACCAGTAGCAGGCAGGAAGGTGAGCCTATGTGTTATCAAGGGATGACTAAGCCCACCAAGCTTCCTCACCTTGAACTGCCTTTCTCTGCTCAGTGGGAATTTAATGTCGGACTCAAATAAAAAGGCTTGTATGTTTTGAGTTTTTATATTAGCATGGCTGGTGAAAGCTTGATAAAACTAGCCAAATTTTTCATGATTTATGACTGAAAAAGTCTGCAAATGGTAAATTGTAAATTTTGTTGTAGATAAATTACATCATTCAAATTTTTACTTGTTGCCCAGGGATGACAATAAGTACCTCAAATGAATATCTTTTTAGTGAGTCTTGGACATCTGCACAAGTGTATTTGAGGCTTAATTATTTTTGAAATGTGACCTATATAAAGTGTTTGTGCCAGGAGATACTCATACAGGTTTGTTTCTGTGTCTTTGCAGGTGGTTGTTGACACAGCTCAGATTGAGAACAAGGAGGCCTATGCTCCTCAGATCACTCTTGAGGGCTCCAAGGTTGTGGTCCAGGTTCCCTCTACATGGTAAGCACATCAAGAAACTGGGTTTTTAAAGAACCCACAGCCACATGTAAATGGTTTCTAAATGGATATTTCCCTTGAGTAGAGTTGTAAGGAAAATGCTCTTAGCAGTTGACTCAGTCTGTCTCCATATGGTATCAGTAACGACATGAATGAGGCTAACCTGAACGAGTTAATTGGCTAAAGAAGTTGATAGTAGGAAAATGTAGGACAGTGATGAAAAGAAAAGCGGGAAATTGAAACCAAGTTGCAGTGGATATTTACATTAATCCTGCACTTTATTAATTTAATTTTCCTCAGATTATCAGATCTCATGGTATATCATAATATGATAGCCTAGCAGTATATTGATTTTTGCAGATTTGCTGTGTTGTAATGATTCACATCATATTGTATTCTGAGTTACTCATTCACTAATCTTGAAAAGCAGATGGATTTGCCAGACTCCATCTTTGACATCAGACAAATCCGTATTAAAAAGCTCCAATCTACGATGTTTGTGCCGAACTGAACACTGTTTGGACCAGTCAGTGTCATTTGGGGAGAGCAAGTTGTACCTCCTGCCTCCAGTACAGGGATTAGCTCCGACGTAGCACTAGCATAGCGCCAATTTGACCAGAAATTGACCATGTTTCTGCATGGAATAAAGAACAAAAGTGACACTAGAAGGTTTTTAATGATGGGAAAGATGTTTTCGTTTGAGGTCTCAGTGACATTAACTTTTACCTTCAAAATCTCATCAGTTCATCCTTGATTATGAGTTAACATTTGTGCATTGTTTGAAGAAAAACCTTCAAAAAATTTTTGAGATAATTTCTTCGCAATCAAGGGAGGGAAACTAGAAACACTGACCTTGACTCTTAATCTATGATCTTGTAATAGACAGACAACCTGAAAAGACAGTACCACCGGCCCTGGCTTTTACCAGCATCAAGGCACAAAAATTGAACCTTTTCAAGATGTGGTTACATGCAAATATATTTGATCATTTGATTTTGTGCTTACATTATCATTGAAGTTTAGCATAGCAAGTGACAATGTATATCTAAAGTAAACATTCAAAGATGGGAGATAGGAGAGTGAAAATGCAGCATGTTTTTAATTAATGCTTTACACAAGAAGGCTTCCCTAAAGGACAACAAAAACCCTGTAAGTCCTAGAACCACATTATCTTCCCCTTTGAAGGACTGTGAATGAAAGATCCAGTTTACATTTAAATCATTCAGCACCTTTGTATCAGCTGTACTTCAGTTGTATTAAAATGAGGCAATGGCAGAAGCAGATTCAGAATTGTTTGTTTTTTAAAAGAAGCATCATGCTCTGTACTCTGTGCTGGATATGCAGGTGAAGGGAGTCTCTTTGATTTTCACCTCTGAGCCACAGAAATATGGACAGGTATAAAAATTGAAGAAGTCGTTGAGCTAAATGAAAAGCCTGTACGGTAATAATCTCTTACGAATCAGTGTCCTTTCTAACATATTCATCTCTTCAGCACATGCACCTGGGCCTTTGTGTGCAACACAGTGTGTTGGGATTTGTAGGTCATGTCTTGTCCTGTCTTGCTGTGTGAGTGCAGGTGTCTGAAGGAGGACCCTGCCACTATGTCCCTGCTCCAGCGAAGCTTGGACCCAGAGAAAACCCTCGGACTGGTAGACGTGCTCTACACAGCAGTGTTTGACATCAACAGGTGGAAGGAGAGAAAGTGAGTCAAATGCTTTCACTCGTTATTTGTGTTACAGATCACAGATGATGTGTGTTAATCATGTTTGTGTTAATTTCAGTTTCCTTGGTATGTTTTATAGAAGACTGTGCACGGAGCTGCTGTAATAAATGGAAAATTTATTCAAAGAAAATGAATAGCCAGCAGTTTTGGTATTTGATTATTTTATCCAAACATGTAAAAAAATGATGATACAAACAAGCAGAGACAAAAAAATTGAAATCAATCAAGTACAAAGAACAGACTTTTTTGATCCCGCCCTTCTTCAGTAAGTAATTTATTGATACACATCCAGCCTCCTCATTTAAGAAATATAAACAACTAACCAGAGAAATTAATTGGTGCAGAAAATTGAGAGAATTGATCTTATCTGTTAAAAATTGTCTCTGTCCTAAAGTGATAGTAATCAGAAATATAATATAAATCTCAAGTCATGATATAAGGTTATAACACGTGTATTTGATTAAATATATGAAATCTGTTAGTCATCTATTCATCCATACTTATTTAAGCCCCAAACACATAGAGTTACTCTCCAAAAAAGAGAAAATGTACAGCTTTTCTTCATTCTATATGACATAAACTTTACATGTTTGGAGTTGATGAGTATTGGTTCTGTGAAAGATTTATTTAAAACAATAACAATAATAATCAGGACTTTTTGATATGCTATAACCTACAGACATATATTATACAGGTGCATGAATTTATTGTAAAAAACAATCTATAGCTGTTTTATTGATAAAGGTTTTCCTTTAGTTGCAGCCCTCAATAAAATCTGAAACACAATGTAATATGAACCACTCTACAGGTTTAAAGCTCTGATAAGTGCAGTGAAAAATAAGTGAATATCTGTCTTTCCTGTCCGTTCCACAGAGAGCAGGTACTTCCAACTATTCAGATACAGCTGCAACGGGAGAGCCCAGACTTTGGCAGCCAGGCAGACCTGCCTCCAGGCACCAGCTCTAAGACCTCCAGTGGACTGCCTAAAACAATATCCAAGCTGACTTCCAAGTTTACCAAGAAGGTGTCATCCAGCTCAAACAGTGGTGGAAGTTACTCCATCCCCAGCACCCCGTCTCGCAGCATGCTAACAAGCAGCAGCTCTGAGGAAAAGGCCAAGAGCCTGGGCCACAGCGATGGGAGGATCCAGAGCATCTTGCAGATGGGCAGCCTGTCCTGCACCCCGGATTCTCCACAGCAGAGTCAGCTGGCCAACGGTTTGGTGTCAGAGGACCAGGGCATGAACCTGCCCACTGACCAGGAGATGCAGGACGTCATTGACTTTCTCTCAGGTTTCAACATGGGGAAATCCCAGCAGGCCTCACCCTTGGTCAAGAGGAGGAACTCTGTGGCGTCTGCAAACCCTGCTGAACTGAAGCCCCCGAGTGGACCCCCACCAACATCCCAGTCTATTTCTCATAACGCCCTGCAGCCTCCCACTCAGACTCTGCCTCCGTCTCAGCCTCCACCATCAGTGCAGAAACAGCAGTCTCAGCCACAACCGCAGCCCCCTCCTCCACAACAGCAGCAGCCCCAGCCCCAGCAGCAGCCCCCTCCTGCACCTCAGCAGCCCTCCCCTCAGGCCCTGCAGTACTACCAGCACCTCCTGCAGCCCATCAGCCAGCAGCAGCCTCCTCCTCCTCAGCTTCCTCCTCAACAGACCCCACCCCAGGTCCTCCCACAACAAAGAGTGGCAAGCAAGTGGCTCAGCACCTCCGGGCAGCAGCCTCCCCCACAGGGTCCCCCTGCAGGGCTTTCACCTCTGGGTCCAATCGGTCAGTGGAGCTCCCCTGGGCTCCCAGATCTAAGCTCAGATCTGTACAGTCTGGGCCTGGTGAGCACCTACATGGACAGCATGATGTCAGAGATGCTGGGCCAGAAGCCACAGGGACCCCGAAACAACACTTGGCCAAACAGGGACCAGAGCGAAGGAATGTTTGGAGTTTTGGGAGACACACTGCCATTTGACCCCGCAGGTGAGATCTACCTCCCTTTTAATTGCCCATGAGGTGCGGTCACATAGAATATATAGACATCAAAGTTCAGGTTAAACTTAGTCGAGAAGTTGTGAGAAGGTGTTTTTTTTATCATCCATCATTTTTTAATTTTTCCATGTACAATAAATGAAGACAGATATCTGTATCTACCTGTTTTTAAATGGCCTATTTACTTTTTATCCAGTTTAAAAACTTCCAATAATCTTGAACTATATCTGTGTTTGATTCAACTAATGTGGAGAGGTTGCATGGGTATAAAAAATCTGTCAGTTTTTATTGAATATATAATGTAAAACATGGGAAAAAGTGGATGGTTGTGAACATATTTAATTAATATTGATTGATTATAGTATTGTATGTATTCAGTTTACTTAGATTTATATCAGACATATTTTATCATATGAAACAAGGGCATTAGAGTCAATACAAAGCTTACATTTTCTCTCTCTCTTTGAGTGGGGGGACAGCTGCAGTTTTTAATGTTTTACTGTATTCATTTTCTACTGATGTAACCGTTTCACAAGATGAATTAAGCATGGTAGAAATAGTAGAGATAAAGCACCCTGAGGGCACTAGTACGGGATTACTCCAAAAACCCTG
This sequence comes from Cheilinus undulatus, assembly GCF_018320785.1. Lineage (NCBI taxonomy): Eukaryota > Metazoa > Chordata > Actinopteri > Labriformes > Labridae > Cheilinus > Cheilinus undulatus. The sequence continues at coordinate 19,294,292 of NC_054865.1, forward strand.
CAATGCTTCTGCTCCTAATATTTGCAATTATTCAGAACATTAACGGCCATATCAATACTGAAGTTAAAAAAAGCATCATTTTGGTTATTATCGCTTATTTATAGATCTATTTTACAGTAAAAACTTGCTTGATATTTGAAGTCATGATCCTAAACATAAGTGTTTGTTTTTAATGACAAAAAGTTCAGCTTAGCCTTTCATGTCTTACACCCTCCTCTCAGACAGTTGCTGAACATTGTCAAAATGTTCCAAACTTTCATACGTTTCAACCTCATACCATCTGCTACTTTAATGATCCATAGCACCAGAGCCTTGATAAAACTACAGATCTCCTGCCAGATTTTTGGTACATTCACACTGCAGGTAAAAGTGACCTAAGTCTTTGCCCATATGTGATTTTTTTTCTGACAGTGTAAACAGCACAAGTTACATTGAATCTTATCTTTTCACACCAGATTCAAGCCACCTTCATATGTGGTACTAAATCAGATACATATTGGATCTTTTGGAATTTGACCCTGTGTGAACAGCTGTTCACACAGGGTCAAACAGCTGTTAACTTAGAGCTGTCAAAATAAAGAGTGAGAGGAGAGGTCAATTTAAATGCACAGTTCAGCAAATACTGACATTTCTCAATTCCTTTGGGTGTCTTATAAAATTGCAAAATTTACATTTATTTTTCGTAGAACATGTGAACAGTAACTCTTAAATTGCACAAATGTGTTGGCAACATTTCAAAACCAAAACACTGACTATACAGTGCATTTGAAAAGTATTCAGACCCCCTTTAATTTTTCTAATATTGTTATGTTGCAGCCCGATGCTACAGTAAAAAATTTTATGATATTATTTTATTCTCATTAATCTACACTCAGTACCCCATTACGACAAATTGGAAACTGAATTTTTGAGATTTTTGCTAATGTATTAACAAGAAAAAACTGAAATATCACATTGACATAAGTATTCAGACCCTTAAAAGAACACTGTAAATTTCACTAAGGGAGTTAAAATGGCAGGGTTGAATACTTTCCAAATGTATTGTATATTTTGTCCATTTATGACTGTGTGCAGGGATCTGCTTGCACTGACCGGCGATTACAAGCAGGAAATTGCCCAATACTGGGTTCCTTGGACTTCTGTTTATTTTTTTTTGTTCTGGTTGTGTCAAAACAGATATAACTATCATTAGTTTCATTAACATTGTGTCTAAGTTCAAAATTCTGGTATTGTAATAACCCTGAGTGCACCGTACCTGCCAGATCTGTTTCTCTTCTAATGTGACTTTTGCCAAAGTTGATTCTTTTCATTTTAATAGCATACAAGTAGGCAAATGGAAAAATTAAGGGGCTTACACACTGTTTGTTCAAGCTGAAGCTTTTAGAGAGTCATAGCTGACACCACATGAGCAGATAATGGCAGCATTGTTTTTAAACTGGGAAAAACAAGCACCTGTTGGGCTCTTGTCTAAAAATGATGCCACATTTGATAGTGTCACTTAGAACTGGTGTAAGAATTTTTGAAATTCATACCTTTTTTCCCTGAGGGAAACACTCACCATAACTCTGTGCTTTGCACCTCATTCTTATTTGAGGGAAGTCATGGCTTGTCATCCTTTTTAGTCATGAAGAAACGTCCAAACAGAAGTGTTGCTCACATCTCTAATGCTCCTCAAACTGTTTTGTCAGCTTTGTGTGTGTGTTTGGAGGGGGCAGGCCTGAAGCTTTGCTGACACTATCATTTCATTATTATAAAAGACCTCAGAGAAGCAGATTCACAGTGTTTTTTTTGACTAACGCTGCAGTTATTAGTAAGTTATTCATCGTACCTGGAGACCAATGTGCAGAGCAGGGTATTGGGGCTTTGAGTCAGTGTAATCCAGTTGAAACCATTATGCTGCTTGAAATGGTTTCCAGCTGACGTATAAAAAGTTACTCATCTAGACTCAAATCTTTAATGTCTCATAAAAGAAAATTAATTTTCACAGAGTTGATAAAGGCATGAAGATGCTACAAGACAGAGGTTATTAGATTATTATCATAGACCGGATAAAACATCATTGTAATGGCAGTGTGGATCAATGACATCCCTGCTGTGTTTACATTCAAGTCCTCTGATGATTTCAGAGAATTAATCAGTTTGCATCAGACTACATCAAAAAACATTTCCCCCTCTTTAGTGCCTGTTAGGATTGTTATCTTTTCTCTATAGGATGGGTCTTAAAACAGTGTGAGCTCTGTTATTCTACTGCTCAGTAACACTAAAAAGCATCAACGCTTTATAAAAACTTCACACACTTAAGTCTTATTTTTCACTGAAAGCTGCCTCTAACATTTTCTGTACATGTATTTATTAAATTTCAAGATTGTGCAAGAGTTGTTTTCTTTTTTTTCTTTTTTTTTCTCATTAAAACAAAAAATTGGCTTAGAATGGGTGCCTAGGACTTCTATTTTTGTTTGCATGCTTTCAAGACCGGAATCTATAATGTTTGATTTTCTGATATCGTGTTGAAGTTAAAATTCAGGTGTGGAGATATCCTGATGACTTATCTGACACAAAATCTGTTTTTAGGAAACCATCTTGTGACCATTTTAGCAGTTTCCAGAAAACTTTTTACTTTAATCTAAGTGAAATAACGAATGTAGGTCAGACAGTATGTATAGCTTTTCCTGTCTGCATGCTGATTGACACTGACAAATTATGGTGAATTTAGCCTGTGTCAGTTGCTATTTTTACAGTGCAGCAGGCTCTTTTGATTGCAGCTGAGGTCTATTGTGCTGAGCTGACTTGCGGCCATTGTGATTTTCTGCTATGGTCAACAGTCTGGCTAAACGGATTGAGCTCCAGGGAGCGAAAGAGAAAAGCTGAGGGTGTCAGAAACTCATAGTTGTGTTTATCCTCCCTTTTTTCCCCCCATGCGCAGTTGGCTCTGACCCGGAGTTTGCACGTTATGTTGCCGGCGTCAGTCAGGCCATGCAGCAGAAACGGCAGGTGCAGCACATCCGTCGCCCTAGCAACCCACGCAGCAACTGGCCAATGCCTGATGAGCAGCACAGGACCTGGCCCCACCCAGAGTACTACAGCGAGGGGTACGTATCTGTACATGACATTTACAAGAGATTTTTCTTTAACTAATCATTCAAAATGTGTTTCTCTTGTCTGCTTTACTGATTACTGATGCACTATACGAACAAAAGTATTTGGCCAACTGACTCCAAATGGAGTCTGCATGGTTAGGTGCTTGATTTTATACAGCTGTGGCAACAGGTCTGATTAAAAAGCCTGAATTCTAAATTAACATGTGCAGCCAAATACTTTTGTCCATACAGTGTATAAATTAACCTTGCAAAGCAGATGGATACACCCTTTTCCTTGTTTTTCACTGGCAAATCCATCTTGCAAAGTTCTCGTCTGTACCGTATGGGCCTGGTTAGAAAGTGACAGGACCAATCAACAAAGAGGGGCAGTACTTTCAGGTGCAGCAGAGTTGTGACGTAAACAAGCAGCAGCAAGAGCTGGTGCAGTTATGGAGGAAGAGATTAGCATGGATGCTGCTAAAGCGCCAGTTTTATCAGAACTTGACAACATTTCTCTGTTAAAAGAAGAACAAAGAACAGCACTGAGTTGTTTTCTTTTCAAAAACAACAAAAGTGGAGTACTTACATGTCTATAGTCGCCATGTTTCACGTTATTCAGTAGCTGACAGACAGAACATTCATTGCTGATATCACAAAATCTGACTGGGTACCATTCAAATCAAGCTTGGAGCCCCTGATCAGTTAAAGTATTACTATAGGCCCCTTTTATACAAGTAGTTACAAAATCATTTGAACTACTATTTTCCTTATGTTTGATGACTATACAAAAACAATTTTTGTGTATTTATTAGGAGTGGTCCCAGATAGTCTAATAATCAATTATATGTTCTTAAGAGCCTCATTCCACTACCAGTCAAACATCTGCTTATGAAACTATGATCAACCCATTATTGCTTTATAGGGGTTTGAATTTAAATGTTTGTTTTTATTATGATTCGCCTTCTTTTTTCCAAATAAATCATGGCTCATTGCTTATCTGAGTATTAAGATCAACTTATTAACACTTTAAATACAGTTCTGAAAATGACTCATGCATTAAATCAATGTCCTTATTGTTTGCATGAAAAACTTTAAGGTAGACTGTCCCATTCTATATGGCCATTAGAGCAGAAGCATCTCGACAGGCCTTTAAATTGTTTTATTTTTACCAGTTGCTTTTACTGTAGGGAAAAACAAACTTCAAAAGCATGGAGGTAATTGGAACCAGGAGTCAAATACCGTTAGTGATTAGTAGTAGTTATTAAGACCAAGAATTGACATTACTACAAACTAAAGATGAATATGACTTAGTCATATCAGAACTAGCCAATCAGATGTTTTAGGCTGGACATTAGGGAGACCTGGTGAGTGAAGCTAGAGCCAGAGGGGACAACACAACCTGTAGTGAAGCCAGAGTAGTACACTTTCTTACTGTTTGAGTTTGTTGGTGATTTGTAGAATAAAATACTGATACAGCTAATCAGCCAAGTGCTGAATATCGACCACAATAATCAGCCTGGCGGGAGCGCAGCTGGTCGAGTGGTTTGGCTACCCATGTACGCAGGCGGCCCGGGTTCGAATCCGGCCTGTGGCCCTTTACCGCATGTCTCTCCCCACTCTCTTCCCTGTTTCCGAATCTATCCACTGTCCTTCCTCTATCAAATAAAGGCATGAAAAGGCCCAAAAATAAATCTAAAAAAAAAAAAAAAAAAAAAAACAAATCGGCCTGGCCAATAGTCAGCCGACCTTTATTTTGAACAAGTTAAAGATGATCCCCAGAAAGTAAAAGTGCAAGTTATGTCAGCAGCTTTTGTCCACCCCGCCTAGGTAACAGGACCTACCACTTAAAACCAGCAAGTAGCCTATGGGCTTATGAAGACGAGCATTAAGCTATGAGCATTATGATTTGTAAATGAGCACATGTAATATTATTATAGGGCCATTGTAATGCGGACTTAATGACTGAGAAAAAGGAAGGCCCCAGTGCTTTCAATGAATTAGGTTTAATTCCAGATCTATAAGACAAATCGTTAAATGATGTTAATCTCTTCTGTTGCAGTTGAGAAGATCAGTGAAGAAAAATAAAGTTTGTGCATCTGAGAGCATCACAAGATTCAAAGGGGGCACTCTCTCAGGCTTTTCTAACAAAAATAAGTGCCCCCTGGCCGGTCCACAATCCCCTCAAGTACCAGAAAAATCCATCCCCCCTCTTTCTCCACCTTTCAGAAAATGTGTGCTAAAGCAAGCCATTCTCAGAATTTCCCCTCATGACTCATGTGGGGAGTAAGCACTGCCCCCAGGTTTGGTTGGCCCTCCCCGCTCGGAAGATAGCTCCACCCTCCTCTCCTGATCTTCCTCTCAGCTGCCAGCTGAGATGCTGGATAGCTGAGTGGGTTACCCTGCTGACTTTAGGAGATTGATGGCTCAAATCCCAGTCAGGTCCTTAACTTTGGATAAAAGGGTAATACTGTATCATCAGGAGTGCCATATCCATTTCCTGAGAGGGGCGGAGTCAGACAGCTCATCAACATTTAAAGCCACAGACACAGAAACAGCTCGTTCTGAGCAGGGCTGAAACAGATGGCTCTTTAGACATGCAAAAATCCAATACTGGAGTGTTTTTTTCAGCAACAAACTTCCCAGCTTTTGGGGACCTCTGAAACCAATATAAACTTGTCTTAAAAGGGTAAAATATGTCCCCTTTAATGCTTTTGCCAAAGCTTTGATACTGGATTTTAACCGTTGAATTGAATGAATATCAGTTAATTTAATGTTTCCATGGGGAAGCATTAGAAGCCACCTGCAGTGTGATCTAGTTTGCTTTGGTTTGATCTGTTTTAAGGCTTTTACTTTGTGCCACATTTTAAATGCTGATTGAACTACTCAGTACAAATAGTTTTTCCAAGCAGTTTCTGTCAGTCTCCTAAGCTCTCCCTCCTTTTGATGTTTCCAGCTCAGTATGTTTGTGATATTCTTACCTCACAAATCAGACAGATGTTTTTAAATTTAAAAAATATGATACACATGTATGAAATCCCTGCTGCAAAGTTTTATAGAAAGTTTTGAACAGCAGTGAAGTGCTAAACTGCTAGAGGGATATTTTACAGCTTAGTTTCACTGTGCACTTATCAGTGAGCAACGTTTGATTAAATTACTTATGCAGCAGATATCATCGATATGGGAGGCATTCACCACGTTCTTAGTGAGTGTAGTCATCAAATTCAGCCCACAAGTGTGAGACAGCACCATCCTCCTGAGACTAATCAGAGAGAGTAGGCAGGCTGAAACTTTTTACTGCTGTGGTAGAAACCCTGGGCAGTAATTTAGTCACCAGCACTCAGAGATGACAGGCCAGGTTTTACTTTATCATATGAACAGATTTTTATTAAAGTGTGTCATAGAGGTCTGTCGTGTCAAACCTGTGATACCTTTAAATCCCACCTCACTGAAAGTGTCACTCAGACAGCGCTCACTCCTCTGGTTGTGTCCGCAGGGATGCTGTTAACAGCAGCTGGTCAGCCAATCAGGGGGACTCAGCCAGCTCCAGTGACGAGACGTCTTCTGCCAATGGTGACAGCCTGTTCTCCATGTTTTCTGGGCCTGACCTTGTAGCGGCAGTTAAGCAAAGGAGGTGAGTCCCAGACTCCCAAACTAACCAGGATTTGTCTCTGTCAGCCATCTTCATTGAATTATAAAAAAATGGACCATACTGTGTGATTGAATACATTTGAATAAATTACTGATGTTCTTGTTAGTTTCCTACAAAACTTATGGTCTTTTTCCTCACACCTTCTCACCACGTAATGATTATTGTTGCATAAAGAGAATGTTAAAGCTCCGCTGTGACAAAAACTTCTTCTCTCTCTGCCCTCAGAAAACACAGCTGTGGTGAGCCAGAGGTGTGCACTCTGCCTTCACCTCCCCTTCATCACATCGGTGATGATAACCAGGTACATTTTCTTTATATAACGTGTGCATTGAGCCTTCTTGTGCACACTTCAACTTTTTTGTAAGCAAAGAATATTTAAATTTTTATTTAAGTTTTTCCTTTTTAGAGACATTTTTGAGATATTTTTAGAGATGTTACAAAAAAGATCCCATATTTTCAAGGTCACACAACTATTCCCATCAAGGGCAATTTGTTTTGCAGTCAGCAGTCCAACATACACCCAGATCAATCATAAATACAGCATAAAAAACATAATAAATAGAAGCTCAAGACACAATGTGCAATACAACAATAAGTATACATAGTAAGAAATAACAGTCTTACAACCAATCATTTAATAAGCCAATGACAGCAGGACCAGATTAGTTTTTTAGCCTTTTTGTCCTGCATGCTGGCAGGCTGATTTTGCGACTGAACGGTAACAGTTTAAACTCCTAAAATAAAGGATGGCTGTGATCAGCCATGGCTGACTGGGCCTTTTTGCAGGTCCTATCATGGTACAACTGAGTCATGTCATTAAGGGTCCAACCTGAAATTTTGCCACAGATTTTTTTAAAAAGCCCTGCAATCTGTAGTGATTTTGATACTGAGGGACCTGTACCAAGTGATAAAAGAAAAGGTTAAAAGAGATTAAATAAGACAAAGAGTAAGACATCTTCATAAAAGTATCAACATTAAAATCCCTCCGCTTCTTAAAAGTGCAAACATTGATGTGCTTTTTTACAGGCAGTATCCACTCGGGACGTTTCTCTAAAAATGTCTCAACTGATGAACAGTCATAACCCTGTGGAGGAGAACTTGCTATATGAGTCACTGGTGTGTTAAAACTGTGCTTCCTGATGCTACAAAGTGAAACCATTTTCATTTGGGCATGGACGTTTGGATTTAATTTCTTGTCTGGTAGTAATTGATCAGATATATGCAGCTTTATTTTCTTATTTTTCATTAAATACTGTCCACATAAGGGCATTAGACTGCAGAGCCACTGGCAGTCGCAGAAGTCACACAGACTTGAAACAGAAATAGAGACGTGTAGAAGGAGCAAATTTACATATAAGAAGATGCACTCTAATTCCAAATGTAAGAAAAACTTCAGTAGACAGTCTAGACCTGCCTTCTTTGTCAGGAGTCTTTAGATAACTTTGGTAATGAATTGGTGCTTTACAAATAAAGATCCACTGATCGTTCTGTAGTGAAGGTGGAACTGCAGGAAGTGAAACTCCAACATGCTAATCACTTTTATTGTATAAAGCATCAGTACTCATAATAATTCTAAACTACAAACCTGCGCTGGGTGATGTCTCTCATTTGTTATTATGTGATCAGGAAGAACACAAAGGATGAAATTAAATAAATAAATAGTTGTATCTAAAACGGCGGAAAAATATCCAAACAACAGAAGGGAGACACTGATCCTGTCACATATTTATTCAGAATTTATATGATTTGATGGTACATTTGATCTAAAAATATGTTGACACACAGCGCATACTGATGGACATGCCACTTTATTTTCACAAGCTAGTGTTTTACAGTTTTAAGATTTGAGAGTTAAAAGATTGCATAACAAAATGAAAGGGCAATACATAAATGATTTTAACAGAATGCAAGTTAAAAAGTAAAATACCACAGTGAGTTTTGACCAATTTAGACCTAAGGTCACTATAAAAAACACTATCCAAAACCCAAGTATTGTTGAAAAACAACCTTCCAAAATCAGAGGGTTTTCTGGAAAACTGCACCAAATTCTAACGTTTCTAAAATCTTCATTCCTCAGCCTTCTTAGTGGATAGAGACATGGATATAATAAAATCTGAAAGCTTTAATCCTGTACTTTAAAACTGTATATAATTGTTATTCTCATCGTCTAAGATACCACTATAGTCACCTCTATGTTGTTCCCCTCACTCAGGTTGTCAGTCATCGTCTGTGCCACTAACTGCTCAACTGTAAACTTTTTCATCCGTCACCTCAAGAGTAGAATCCCAAGAGGCTAAATTTCATTAAGGGAGGTTAAATCCTGCAATTTAGCCAGATATATTGCAGTGTGACAGCCATGTTTCTTAAAAAGAGTAAGATAACCCAAATAATTTCAGGTCTTGGGAAGCACCCACTCTTAAGGAAACATTGCATCAGGTCTAAATGGGCTAAACATCAAATCTCTTGCAGAAAAATCTGGTAATTAAGGCTGAAGCACAAGAGTTTTGGAAAATTTTTAGAACATGGTAACAAGGGCTATCAGCATGAATGTCTCTTTTCATTTAAAAAAAAAAATAACAAAAACAAAACAAAAAAAAAAACCTCAGACGGATCAGTGGACAAGTCAAAAGTCATCTGCACCTTTTTTTTTTTTTTTTTTTAATAAACATCTACCTTGTTCCGTTCCCTTATTTCCATTTTTCAGTCCATAACAACAGATTTTTTTCCATGGATAAGTTCATGTCATGATCCTCAATTTACCCAGGTTCCTTGTTTTCCTTCAAAATAAAAGCAGGTCTGTATCCAAAAAGGTCAGAAGTCAGTTACCCTTACTCTAAGACGGTACAAAAATCCAAAATCAAACAACAGTCTTAATGCAAAAAGTGCATTGATTGCAATTAAAATTTTAGGATTTTGAACACCTCAAATTAATATCAAATGGGACGTTAAAGTTTGGCTTTAAGATCTTTTTTTTTTTTTTTTTTTTTTAATCACTGGTTGGAGCTGGTTGTATGTCATTTCTTGGTTGTTGATGTTTGTGACTTCACTGATTAATGTCCCTTGTTCTCCACAGGAGAGCAAAACTAAAACCTGGCCCCCGAAAGCGCCATGGCAGCACTCCACCCACACCAACACAATGCCCAATCCCAGCTCTTCCTTATACCAGATGAACATCCCTCCATCCTCCCAGTGGAGCGACTCCATGCAGATGCTGCAGTCTCCCGTTTGGTCTACTGCCAGCGACTGCTCCCCCTCCACCGGCATCTCCTCTGGATTTCCCTCCTTCACCCAGCAGCCGCAGCAGCAGCAGCAGCAACAACAACAACAGCAGCAGCAACACAAACCCATGACCAAGGGCTTTAAATCCTTCCCGCTCAAACACGAGCATAGGCCCTCCTTCCTTCACCAGTACTGATTGCGGTCTAATGTCTAACAAGTGCTCGGTGAAGGGCCACCGAGGGTCTGCGGCTCTGTTAGACGAGTGGGCAGAGCTGCACCTGTCACAGCCCACACCCACTCAATTGGAAGATTTCAAAGCTGAATATAGAGGCTAAATCTAAGTAAACACACTGGCTCAACATTTTTGTAACTATATTTTTCCATGTCAGACATCCCACATTTGAAAAAGAGACGTATTTTGAAATTTTTTGAACTGCCATGTTTTAACTACGAGAGGTGCATGCATCATGCTAGCAGCAGTCAGTCTAGTGGTTGTTTCTCTGTCTGTTGAGCTGATGTCTCCTCAGACAAGAGCTGGAGACGTGCACGGCCGTCACCCACTTGCTTCTGCAGCTGAACATGTGTTTGTGTGTGCGTGTGTGTGCGTGTATGTGAAGAGGAGCGGATTACAAGGGGGCAGGGGCTTCTAATGCTCTCATTTTGCCCATATTAAATATACTGTGTCTACATAGCTGTAACTGCCAAATCTCACGCAAGATGACTCAGAGTACAGCTAGCATCTACTGTTTCATAGCTTGTAAAATACTGAAGTTGAAATATAAATATTTAGTTCTTTTTATTAAGAGGCTTTGAGCAGGCTCAGCATAAATATAGTAAGTCACTGCAGAGGTGTCATTTGAGAGAAATACACTACTTTTTCAACAACTGACCAGAGTTTAGAGTTATAGCAGTAACAATGTGCCATGTTGGTATTGATAGCACTTGCAGAATATTATTTCCAACCAAAGCGTTGTTCAGAAGATGAATGGTGCTGAAGAGACGAGGCGGTCTGAGATTATAGAGCAATGGTGAAGTTACACACCCTATTGGATGAGAGCATTAGGGAACATCTTCACATCCATTCATTTCCTCTTCCTCTCTAATTGGCGGTTGTTTGACACTAACCCCTATAACCCTAACCTTTTTTTTGTTTAATAATACAATATTTTCTTGTACAATTCATTGACAGTATTAATCTTATTTTTGTATTTTCTTACATGTTATACCATTACTGTATGTTAGTATTCTTGTAGGCATATTACATAAATCATTATTTTCCACCTCCCAATATGTGAAAAAGCACATTTTTTTCCTACAGAGTTGAACTACACCATCTATCTATAAAGGTTACCAAATATGCCATGCTAAACACTAAAACATTGTGTGATGAGGGTGTTTTTTGAGCCCTTGTTTCTTTGGTTTTTATGGCAATGGGCTGTATTTAAAAGCCCAGAATGTTATCTTTTTGTGATGTTTGCGGATGCCAATGTTGCCTGTATTTATGAAATGACACCATGTTTTCAGAAAACTAACATACTTAACATGTTTACAGAGAATTGTTTGCTGTATATACATATAAATATATATCTTTTTATAGTTAATGTGCTTTGCACAATCAAGATATAGGGTTTGTTGCTTTTTGTCTGTGTTCTCTCCCTAACTGTTGCAGCCTTTTTTAAAGACATCATTACAGACCTTGGACTGTAACTGTTAGCTTCTCAGCTGTGTCAAATGGTTTACTAGTGGCTTCTACAAAAGAAAAAATAATATTAAAAACATGTTGCCCTGATAGAAGATATGAAGGGGGACTGCTTGGCTTATGTTGCTTATTGTTCTCTTGAGCTGGCAACTGAATCTTTCCAAGTGTACCAGCAATGCAAAAAATGAATAAAAATGACTAGCAATTCAAAAAGCTGTCTTTGTAGTTTTTTGTGTTTACTTTACCACTCTGAGGAAGAATGTTTCAGCTATCCTCAGCTTTTGGTCTGGATCAAAACAGATGCATTGATGCCTGTCAGTCAAATTTTCCTCAAGCAAATTATGGGCCTCTATCCTCAAAGATAAATACTGATATACATGTCTCCTTCCTTGAGCATTCAAGGATTAGTGCCATCAAAAGTAATATACTTACTCGCCTATTATACATCTTTTGCACTTTACCAATAGAGGTAAATGATGATCAGTTAAGGGAATGAGATAAATGGATTTCTCTGTTTATCTGGCAAGGAAGGAAACCACAAATTCAATATATGATACTTCACAGTTTAGGGGAAAAAGGAGGAGTATCACTTAGTAGTAATCCCCTCTTCTTTACCAGTGCAATAAGGAAAACAAGGCCAAAGGAAATGAACTACTGTAGAATTTGGATTGGTTGCAATCAGTGATAGAGGACTTGAAAACAAGAAAAAGGAAATTTAAAGAAAAACCCTAGGATAAATCTTACACTTGAAATATGACAGATGATGGTAAATTCATGTGAAAATCATAGCATGTACAGTAAAACTTTCCAGATGGTATGCCTATGATACACACGTGGACAAAATTGTTGGTGACTAAAGTGATAATAAATAAAAATTCAATGAAAATTAACCAATGAAAATCAGACATTGCTTTTGAATTGTGGTTCAACAGAATTATTTTAAAAAACAAACTCATGAAACAGGCCTGGACAAAAATGATGGTACCCCTAGAAAAGATTGAAAATAATGTGACCATAGGGACATGTTCAACCAAGGTGTGTCCTCTAATTAGCATCACAGGTGTCTACAAACTTGTAATCAGTCAGTTGGCCTATTTAAAGGGTGACAAGTAGTCACTGTGCTGTTTGGTGACATGGTGTGTACCACACTAAACATGGACCAGAGGAAGCGAAGGAGAGAGTTGTCTCAGGAGATTAGAAAGAAAATTATAGACAAGCATGTTAAAGGTAAAGGCTATAAGACCATCTTCAAACAGCTTGATGTCCCTGTGACTACAGCTGCACATATTATTCAGAAATTTAAGATCCACGGGACTGTAGCAAACCTCCCTGGACATGGCCGCAGGAGGAAAACTAATGACAAATCAAAGAGACAGATAATATGAATGGTAACAAAAGAGCCCAGAACAACCTCCAAAGACATTAAAGGTAAACTCCAAGGTCAAGGTACATCAGTGTCAGATCACACCATCCGTTGTTGTTTGAGCCAAAGTGGACTTAATGGGAGACGACCAAGGAGGACACCACTGTTGAAGACAAATCATAAAAAAGCGAGACTGGAATTTGCCAAACTGCATGTTGACAAGCCACAAAGCTTCTGGGAGAATGTCCTATGGACAGACGAGACAAAACTGGAACTTTTTGGCAAGGCACATCAGCTCTATGTTCACAGATGCAAAAATGAAGCATACCAAGAAAAGAACACTGTCCCTACTGTGAAACATGGAGGAGGCTCTGTTATGTTCTAGGGCTGCTTTGCTGCATCTGGCAGGGGGTCTCTTGAATCTGTGCAGGGTACAATGACATCTCAAGACTATCAAGGCATCTAGAGAGAAATGTGCAGCCCAGTGTCAGAAAGCTTGGTCTCAGTCACAGGTCATGGGTCTTGCAACAGGATAATGACCCAAAACACACAGCTAAAAACACCCAAGAATGGCTAAGAGCAAAACATAGGACTATTCTGAAGTGGCCTTCTATGAGCCCTGATCTAAATCCTATTGAACATCTGTGGAAGGAGTTGAAACATGCCGTCTGAAGAGGGCACCCTTCAAACCTGAGACAACTGAACCAGTTTGCTCATGAGGAGTGGGCCAAAATACCTGCTGAGAGGTGCAGAAGTCTCACTGAAAGTTAAAGAAATCGTTTGATTGCAGTGGTTGCCTCAAAAGGCTGTGCAACAAAATATTAAGTTGAGGGTACCATCATTTTTGTCCAGGCCTGTTTCATGAGTTTGTTTTTTAAAATAATTCTGTTGAACCACAATTCAAAAGCAATGTCTGATTTTCATTGGTTAATTTTCATTGAATTTTTATTTATTATCACTTTTGTCAGATTCAAGTTATTTCTGTGACCATTGTGGGTTTTTCTTTCATTAACAGAGGGGTACCAACAATTTTGTCCACGTGTATACCAATTTTCTTCCTAATATGGGAGATAAGATATTTGAAGTGTGGACAAAGAAAGGGCTAACAACATATCTTTGATTTATACATAAAGGTGCATTGCAGAACTTTCAGTTATCTTAGACATGGCCTGGAAGCAGAGGATTTTTAGGTACCTCTAACCATGCCATTATTTTCACCAAACATGCCAATTAAAAGATTTTGTAACAGCAGAAAATTATTTTTACAAATCTTAAACTCTGCTTTCTGCTGAATAAATGTATTTCTAAATTATAATGCTCTACTTAATGCTAAAGATGATTAAACCTGACACATTAAAGAGAAGAAAAGGAAAGCTACAGGAATAAAGCTCTCAGTAAAAAAACTGATAAGAAATGTGTTGTTTTCAGTGTTCATTAACAAACTCAAGGGACTGGAGGGAACACTGCTAGAAAAATATTTCTATGTGCCTCAAGACACCAGACCAAGAGAAATATAGAGATAACAGTAGAAAATGTTGGAGTGTGGCTCAAGTGAGGCGAATCACTTCCATATAGTCTGGGATTGTCCCAAACTGACTTTATATTGGAATGGTTTTCATACAACATCAAGTAAGGTATTCAAAACTCAAATGCCTTTGAATTCTGAGTCTTTATTTGGGTCACATTTTATGTCTGAAGAAGAGGAGTGACACAAAACTGCTGCAGGCTCCTTCTGCAGCAATAAAAAACGTATTACAAGAAAATTAAACATAGTGGCACCCACTTCAGAAGACTGGTATGGAATAATTCTGTAAATATATAAAATCGAGAAGTTTGGGCCCAGATGGCCAAGTGGTTTAAGGTGCGCCCCGTGTACGCTGACAGCCTAGGTTCAAATCCGGCCTGTGGTGCTTTTCCTGCATGTCTCCCCCTTCTCTCTCATCCCTGTCCTCTATCAATAAAGGCACAGAAAGACCAAAATAAATCTTTATAAAATGGAGACACTGACTTATCCTTGGGGATTCAAAAACAAAAATTCTACCAAATTTGGAGTAAGTGGATTGAATTTATTGCACCAATACTAGTCACACACCTTCTCCTCCCTCAAATGGGTAACATCATTGTTATAAGCTCCCATGGTCCTTGGGTAAAAAGTTAAACTTTTATTTTGTGATTAGAATAAGCAAGAAATGTTAATGCACACACCTGAACGCTGGAATGTAAGTTGTATGTGCTTTGTTTTTTACAGACTTAACTCGTGTGTATATGTAAACTGATTGTGTGATGGACAATTTTGGAAGTAACAACAAAGAACTGATGGACTGAAGCTGAAGTGAGTGGATCCATGGCTTGACACGGTTGATTCCTTTGCATAGACTAATAAAGACTAGAAATGGTGCTGCTGTATATTTTGTGCCTTTTCAAATTGAAATAAAATTACAAAAAAATATAAAATAAAAAATGAATATCTGAGACAATAGACAAAAATCTGGTGAAATCAAAGTTCAGAAAAAAACTATGATAAACACCACGTGCATTAGAAATTGTGCTACATTTTACTCACAAACGGTTTTCGGTGAGGAAAAAACACTTTTCATTTTAACGAGAAAAAAAGTGTAGTAGTGCAATATCCCTATACTGGTGCATTTTAATAACAGCCATTAGGAAACCAGTTTTTAAAATAAATTTCTCTTTAATAAATCAAATACAAAAAATACTAAACACTGGTAATGTAAGAATGAGAAATATTTCTACTTCATTTGAATAAATACTGGTATGATTTGTTATGAAAAAAATAATCCTTCCAAAAATAACTAGACAACAAATGTTTGTTCCACTGGCAGTGGCAGCCATCATGTCACCTCATGTCCATTCACAGGAGGAGCTGGTGCTTCACTGGATGTAGACTGAAACAAACAAAACAAAGGAGGAAGTATTAGTATTATGTCTGAACTTACTTTTACATGCCCTCAGGAGACAGTGAAGATAATGGCAAGTGGTCTGTCCTTACACTTGAAGCAGGGGGTGTTGTGTCTGGGCTGGCATCAGCTATAGTTGCCAGATAGACGATGTTTCGATGCAGGATCTGTTGGTATCTGGTGGATAATCAGACATCAAAACTGTTATTACACTACACCACAAGACACAAACATCTGCAAACATAAATTACAAATATTACTGCAAATAGATGTGACATCACTCTGCTAGCCACTAGAAATTAAGACTGTCAAACCTGTTCATACTTTGATAGTTTTTTATTCCCACAGGTTGAAAAAGTGTGAGACTATTGTACTCAAGTAAAAGCACAGTTACTTTAGTAGTAGTAGTTGCACAGTTATAGATGATCTTCCCTAATTGGCATAAAAACATGAGAGTATGGATCTCCAACCTTTATAGTTAAGTGGAATGCTGAAGCTGTTTTAGGATGTAATGTGGACTCATTCTCTGACATTTGCTACTGACCTTTATGTGTAGTCGAAGCCAAACAACTGGCCAGTTTTCTGTCATGACAGACAGCTAGAACCTCCTCATTTTGACATGTATTTCATTTTATCTTTCTCAGTAATAGATGCTTTTTAAAATGTATTGAAGTGCAAAACTTTCCCCAAAATATACTTAAGTACAAGTAAAATTTCCGATTTCAAAATATACTCAAAAAAGTATAAGTAAACAAAAAAGCTTCTCAATTACAGTAACTTGAGTAAATATTATTTTCCGCCTCTGCTGATGCCACATATTTTTAAGGACACATTACTTATATATGATATCTTATTGGTCTATAGCGGTGGTTCTCAACTGGTGGGTCAAGACCCAAAAGTGGGTCGTGAGGCCCCTTTAAGTGGGTCGCAGGTGTGTGCATGGGGAAAAAATTGTCTATAAAACTCCATAAAGCACGCACGTTATGCCCTGTTTCATTGTTTTCTTACACCCTTTGTACTGTCTTAGGCCCAAGCTCTACTGTTTCTTATTAAATACTTCTGACTGATCAAAAAAGTCTCCAAAATTTGGGTTGCAATTCTCCTTGAGGAGTTCAACGTGGGTCCCGTGACTAAACTCAACCACTGGTCTATAGCATTGGTTCCCAACCTGGGGTCCAGGACCTCCTGGGGGGCGCCAGAGATCTCAGGGGGGTGCCAGGCTTTGTCTGCTCTGAGGCTGTCAAGATTAAATGAGCATATATTATCTAAAATCATGGCAAACCTTTACTTAAAGAGTTTATACAAATGTCTTTTGGTATAATAAACACATATAAACCTATTTTCTTTGAGTTTTGTCTATGAAACAATGAAAAATGACATTGATTTTTACAGTTAAGACTGTTCTGGTGTGACTGTTTGGCTCTGAAAACAGGATAATAATAAAGAGGTTTTGTGAAAGTAGCTGGCATACTAGAATTTATGTTCAGTGTTTGGAGGAAAAGGAGGAGGTTTAAGAGAAAACAACAAAGTACCCAACACTGGACGCCTGAAATGTGTATTTATTTTTTACAGGGCAATCAAAAAAGGTATTGATATTATTTCATTTTTTAGTATTGTAGCAAAATTTAAAATTCTGCGATGGTGACAACAACTATAAATAAATGTATGTCTTGGCTACACAGGTGTCCGGGTCGTGTAGATGTACTGACTTACTGTACACACTCCACTGCTCGTCCTTTCTGCATGTATTCAGTGATGCATCTGATTAACTGATCATTTTCATCCAGCAGCTGTGACACACAAAAGACAGACATTCCTTACACTGCCATTCAAGCAATGCCAAATAATCAACAAGCATAATAACAAATGAATGATGTCTCTCAGGATTAGCAAGTACAAGATAAAGACGGGCTTCAAGGAAGATAACCGATAACTGCTACACGGGCTTGTGGCTAACCGCGTCTCTCCGCACCTGTAGCTGTATTACAAATAAAACATTATGTTAAGGTTTGTTATCGGCCTCAGGGATGCTTTATGACACCGTCTTACCCTTTGTATTGTTTCTTGGTTAATTTTCGCTTTTCCTCGTAGTTTCTTTGGTACAAAAACGATAGACATGTTGAAACATTTACCACTGTTTCCAAGCCAAAACTTCCGGTTACGGTCCTTTTTCTTCTTCGTTGGTGTTGGATTTACCCAGCCGTTTCATTGTTGTTTGACTGTTGCCATCTTGTGGAAAGAAAACCTCGAACTAACAAAAAAAAAAAAACATATTTGTTTTGTTACATTGCGTGTCCTTCCTTCAAACATCTGTTTTCATTACTGCGTTTTCCTTACAGAAAGACATGCTGAGTTAAATGTAATGTAGTGACCACATTACATTTCTTCTGTAGGTAATAACAATGTAAGTGGTACAACAGTCCCAACGATGGCTTGTGCTCTTGCGCCACCCACAGGCCAAAATGTCAAAAGGCTGCCCTGTCAGAGTACGTCTACGTCACCGTTACAACTAATGGGCGATTTTAACATAACGACACGTAATTATCAGCCTACCATTCCATCAGAATACGGCCGGTAAATACACAGATATGCCGCATAATGAAAATAAAACGTTAGAAATGGCTTCTATGAACTACAGCGTTTCTCGACCTAAGAAGGGTACACTGTCAACCAGAGGAGGAAAGTCACTGATTACATTTAGTCAAACTGCTGTAGTCTACTTTTACTTTTGAGTCTCTTTTCAAAATAAGCACTTTTACAACTACATAAGCTGGTTTAACCAGAGTAACTGTACTTTTACCTGAGTACAATAGTCTTATAGATACAATTATGATAATGATTCCGCATCTCATTTGAAACAATCAGGGGTGGGAAAATTACACATCCAAATAAAATAAAAGTATAGTTAACCTGGTTTAAGATTATTTAAGTAAAAGTACTGGACTAGTAATCTACTCAAGTAAAAGTAAAAAGTACTTCATTTAAAGTTTCGTCTAAGTTCTGACAAGCTACTAGGGCTGATTGATTTGGGAAAATAATCTAATTGTGTGTTTATCAACCTTATAATTTTAAGTAAGATTTGTCTGCCAGGCCACTCACCTCAGCAGTTTGGAAGTGAGGCATTGCCCTGCCCACCATAGAAACCACTTTTGGCTTACAGCTAATGGAAACCCAAAATTTAGTCTCTCAGAAAATTAGAATATTGTGGAAAAAGTTCAATATTGGAGACTTATGATGTTACACTCTATCGGCCGATTAACTCGAAATACCTGCAAAGGTTTCCTGAGCCTTTAAATGGTCTCTCAGTCTGGATCAGTAGGCTACACAATCATGGGAAGACTGCAGACTTGACAGATGTCCAGAAGACGATCATTGACACCCTGCACAAGGAGGGTAAAACACAAAAGGTCATTGCTAAAGAAGCTGGTTGTTCACAGATTGCTGTTTTCAAGCACATTAATGGAAGTTGAATGGAAGGAAAAAATGTGATAAAGTCACTCTCGAACCGGAGACAACATCAGAGGTGTCTTATCTGGGCTAAGAACAAAAATGATTGGGCTGTTGCTCAGTGGTCCAAAGTCCTCTTTTCAGATGAAAGTCAATTTTATATTTAATTTGGAAATCAAGGCCCCAGAGTCTGAAGGAAGAGAAGAGAGCCACAGAATCTGCGCTGCTTGAGGTCCAGTGTTTTTGGTTTCCACAGTCAGTGATGATTTGGGGAGCCATGCCATCTGCTGTTGGTCCACTGTGTTTATCAGGTCAAAGGTCAGCACAGCCATCTACCAGGAAGTTTTAGAGCACTTCATGCTTCCCTCTGCTGACCGGCTTTATAGAAGTGCTGATTTCATTTTCCAGCAAGACTTGGCTCCTGCTCACACTGCCAAAAGCACCAGCACCTGGTTTAAGGAGAATGGTCTGCGTTTGATTGGCCAGTAAACCCACCTGACCTAAACCCCGCAGAGAATCTGGGGGATTGTGGAGAGGAAGATGACAGACACCAGACCAACAACGCAGAAGAGCTGAAGGCCACTATCAGAGCTATGAACCTGGGCTATATAACACCTCAGCAGTGCCACAGACAGATCGCCCTTATGCCACACCACATTGCTGCAGTAACTAATGCAAAAGCAGCCCCGACCAAGTATTGAGTGCCGTACATGTTCAATACTTTTCAGTAGTCCAACATTTCTGTGTTCTAATAATACTTTTAAAATTGGCTTTAAGTAATATAGTAATTTTCTGAGGTACTGAATTTTGGGTTTTCATTAGCTGTAAGCCATAATCATCAAAATTGAAAGAAACAAACACTTAAAATACATCAGCCTGTGTGTAATAAATCTATATCATATATGAGTTTCACTTTTTGAATTGAATTATGGAAATAAATCAGCTTTTTGATGATATTCTAATTTATTGAGATGCATATGTATATTATGTCTATGGGTGTGCATGCATGTGATGGGCTGAGAAGTAGCTCATCTGAATGGCTCGAGAAGATTCCATGTTGAAAAAGAATAGAATAAAAGACAAAACTTGCATATTCTTCTCTAGGGACATTAGGAGAGTCTCAAAAATCTCACACACAAATGCAGCATGATTCACAATTATGGAGCGCTCTGTAAATGCATGTAACAAAGTTTGTACTTAAATGTCACAATGTATGAAAATGGTTTGGATGAAAAATACAAATATTTTCAATGAAAATATTTGTATTTCAGTTAAAATATTTGTATTTCTTGTCTGTATATTTAGATTAAAAACATTTGTGTGTGCATCATAAAAACATTTTAAGGCACATATTCTTTTGAGCATTGAAAAACATTTTTCTGAAGCGAGTCTTTTATATGTCAATTCTAAAATATCTCTATATAAATCCAAATATATATTTGTGAATCTTTTGTGTGCATTAATTACTTTTGAGACTTATTAAGCCTAAAAAAATAACAGACTGTTTGTGTTCACTCAGGTTAATTTATTATGTTTTGTATGTTTTTTTTATGCACCTGACATGCAGTTGAATCGTCTACCCATATTCAGTTCTATTTTGGAATTGACTGTTTTTGTAAGTGAAGCTGAATTCTGCTGTTAAAGTTCCTTTCTGTAGTGACCATGCTCAGAGTAAAATTCAAGCTTGGAAGAACTTAACATAGGAGGACTGTTTTCATTTGACTGTTTCATTTCCATCCATCCTGTCATTCATTAACACTCATTCACATGTGTTCCTTTCCCCACTCTGGTCATAAATTCTGCCATGACCTCTCCTGATCCAATCCTGCTGCTGTTGTCTGAAAACTAAGGATGCACGATATTATCAGCCGGATATCACTGCATCTGTACTGGCAGATATTAGCTTAAAAAGTAAGTTATTGGTATTTGCAGAAAAAAAATAATCTGCTGATAATTTGGCTTTTAAATTCAGCTTATGTCAGCTGTAAATATCAGCAGTAAGAACAAATAAGTCGGTGGAGTTTTAGGCTGGACCAACAGACCTACATCGGCTGATGCCCTTTTCTTTATTCATCATCATTCCTTAAACTTTAAAGTCTGTTTGAAAGACTTAAATGTATTAATTTGTTCATCCTCAAACTTTATATTGTTTTTAAAGGTCTGAGGTTTAGGTCTGAGCTACATTTAAATATCAGTATCCACTAAAATTATTTTATAAATATCAGCATACTGGCAATCATCCAACATTGTGCATCACCACTTAAAACCTGTTCCCCTCTCCTCTGCAGTCAGTCTGTTGTGCGACTGTTGCAACCTTCCTCCAGCCATCTCTATTATAATGTCATCGGTTTCCAGCTCCTTCTCTTCATCCTGCATCATCTCATCAGTTTTTGGGTCAGGCTCCTCAGAGCTCCACTTCTCATCTTATCCTACTCCTTCCATCACCACCACCAGTGTCTTGACTCCATAAGGGGGGATCCTAGCCTGCTGTCAGCCTTAATACCCATTTAAATTTATAAAGATATCACAGTGGAATCTCTCCACCAAAGACATTTCACATTTCCAAACATGTAAAATAAATCACTCATATCACAGCTATCCTGATTGAAGTACTCTTGTTTGACTGAGACAGGTTACACAGGATGACAAAGTTTTTGATTTTACAATTTATTTCTCCAAACAAGGCAAAAAAGGCAAATAAGGCAAACAGGAAATTCAATATTTTCAAAAAAAACATTTGAAACCAAGGCTCGAGAAATTATTTAAAGTGGTTTAAGGTGTGGGTCTCTACTAGAAGGCTAACAGAAACTTGGAAGAAGAGGAAAAATCTCCTAAAAATGAAATGATGACACATTTATACATGTATTTTATACATTATCAGTAAATATCTAGATCTACACGAGGACAAAATTTTTAGCCCCATATGAAAATTTCAGTTTTTCTCCAGTATTTCCCAAGTGCTGTTAGAGTGGAGAATTTTTACCACAGCTTTACTAAACATCCTAGTTTTATTTTGGATGCTTGCATTATTCTATTTTGCACACAAAAATAAAATTATTTCACAAAAGAACAAAAACTACCAGGGTCAAAATTATTAGCCCCCTTTAGAACTAACCTTTTAGTGGAGCCATTGCAAAAACCTACCTAGAAAAACTTCCCTTTTGCAAGAGAGACACCTTGAAGCCAGACTAAAGTCTGCTAAGGACCACCTGGAGAAGGATTATGAATACTGCAAGCAAGTCCTTTGGTCAGATGAAACTAAACTAGAGCTCTTTGGCCACAGACATGTTGGTGATGTTTGGAGAAAGGAGGGAGAGGCGTGCCAACCAAAGAACACCATCCCCACAGTGAAACATGGTGGTGGGAGCATTATGGTGTGGGGATGCTTCAGTGCATCTGGAACGGGAAACCCTGTCAAGATGGAATGAACCATGAAGAAAGAAGGATATGTGGAGACTCTGAAAGAAAACCTGAAGCAGTCTGCATCAACACTGGGTC
Source organism: Cheilinus undulatus (assembly GCF_018320785.1). Taxonomy (NCBI): domain Eukaryota; kingdom Metazoa; phylum Chordata; class Actinopteri; order Labriformes; family Labridae; genus Cheilinus; species Cheilinus undulatus. The sequence continues at coordinate 19,317,162 of NC_054865.1, forward strand.
TTGGTCGTTGCTTTTTCTTCCAACACACCCTGGTGAAGAACTATCTTCAGAAGACCAAAGTGAGCGTTGAAGTGGCCTGCACAAAGCCCTGACTTCAATCCCATTGAAAATCTGTGGGGTGAACTGAAGACCAAGGTCCATGCCAGAAGACCATCAAATCTGGAGGAGCTTGAGAGATTTGTCAAAGAAGAATGGGCTGGGATTCCTCAGAAGATGCGTCAGAGACTTGTTGAAAACTACAACAAATGACTGCAGGACATAACCCAGCAAAAAGGAGACACGGCTGACTATCAGCACCAGGGGGGCTAATAATTTTGACCCTGGTAGTTTTTGTGGAATATTTTCATTTCTGTGTGCAAAGTAACATAGCTTCAGCACCCAAAACAACACTTTGATGTTTGAAAAAGCAGTGTAAAAAGTTATTTGCTTTGTTTAACAGCACTTGAGAAATACGTTTAAATCAGTGACATTTTCATGGGGAGCTAATAATTTTGTTCTCATGTGTATGTGATCTGTTCTATGCATATTTACAATTTTAACAATAGTAGCCTTTGAATGTCAATTACACAAGAGAAAAGTTTTGGAAGTTGCACTTTTAGTTCTTGATATGCTTATGTACAAGTTATTTAAGAATTTTTGACATCATGGCAGGATTTTGTATCCAGTTATTTAAAGCAAACACTGTGAAAACTTAGAGGCATGCAATTAAACACAAATCAGTGATGTGAATATTGTACAACTCTTTATTTCACGTAAAAACTCAATTTTATTGATATTCTCAAGAAAACAATTCCTGGTTTACAATTCCAGTGACTGGAAGGAGTAACAAACATATGAAAAAAACATGTCAGCTGTGATTAGTTCAGTAATAAGTTTTGTCTCAAATTCATTATCGCTGGTTATCGTGGAGCCTGTATAAAGTGATGGGTCATGTTGGCTATCATGCAGTGATCAGCAATCTGTGAAATACCCATTAAAACAGCACTTTTTCACTGGGGCTGCTTTCTTCCAAACAACCTCAGTTATTAAGAGATTTACTTGTAGTGCTATTGATACTCTGCAACCTTTAAGTTAAAGGGAGAGCTGCAGAAAAAACCCTCTGAAGGCAGAAGTACTCTGACATCTCTGAAGTACCAACAAATCAGAGCAAAAAAAAGAGAAAAACAAAAGAAAAAAATATTCACCCTCCCTCCATCACACTGGCACCACATCCAGTTCTTGTCCCTTTCATCACAAATGAGTAAAAAAAATAAAGTGTTTACTCCAGAGAACAATCACATTGACAACAATGCAACAAGAGGAGCTACAAACAAGCCAGTGAGCAGATACGGAGCAAAACTTCTCTCCATTTGTACTGAACGTACTCTTTTTAGACATTTTTCTATTCATTTACAAGAATTCCCATTTTCAGTAAACAATCATGACACTACTGCAGTGAAAACAACGACAATGCAGATGACACTAACTGTAAGACAAGTTTAAGGATGCTGATAACAGAATGTTTAACAGACGGCTCAGAATGTTCTGGACAGAAGAGAAGAAAGAAAAGGTAAGTACTAAAATACGGTACTTTGTGAAATTTTGTTAATTATTTAGGCTATGCTTGATGCTTTTGAGTTCCTTTTTGGCAAAATAGCAAAAGTAATTTTTAATGCAAATTAACTTGTCAAGAGTCATCCTGACTGCAGGTTTTGCCTAATTAAAGTCCAGGCTTTCTAAAGGCATATATAGTAACGGATGTCTTACATTATCAGATATAAATCATAGAAATTCTCCTTTATTAGAGACCAGTCAAAAAATCTACAGCCAACAAATATTGCTAAAGCTATTTCTGTAAACCCCATACATCAATCCAAGTTAGAAACATCAAACAGAAAGCAAATTCATCTTAAGCTCTGAAGTGGCGGGTTGAAGGGTCACAGTATGATCTAATGACTCTAAATACTGAATGCACATTTCTAAAAACTAAACTAAAATTGTTTTGAGAGTCACAATTTGTTGGGGGGCACAGAGTGGAAAATATACATTCATTTATAATAATATTCAGTTTACGGTGTTTGATTTAGCTGGCTTTACTCGTGCTACTTCAATGTGAAATGTCCAAAAATAAAATTTCCTGCAAACTAAGAGAAAAATACTGAATGAATGGCAACCAAACTGAATAAAGTCAGAGCAGAGAGTACTACAATGATGCAACAGATGGTAGAGTGGGATTTGGTGCCAACATATAAGTAATAAAGCTATTGATCACATGAGCTGTGATCCACTCACAGTATCAGTGGGCTTATGCACTCAGCTGTTGTTATCAAACACACCTTCAAGAAAAAATTTACTTGATTGATGCAAAAATGCAGGACTAGTCCAAAGAAATGTATATACACATGTGAGTGGGGTAAATTTAAGAAGAAAAAAAAAACAAAACAAAAACAAAGAGCCTGTTTCTCAGAGAGGAGGACAGGGAGCTGCACTCTCACCCCCTGTGTAAAGCAGCCGACCCTGGTGCTGGTGACTGAGAGGATGTCTTTATTCTGTCAAATCCTGAAGCCAAAAACCCTCTTCAACAGGAATGATTTCATGATGAGGGCCAACCATTCTGTAGATCTGTCAGAGCTGTACTACGCCGCCACCTTGTTCTCCTTCTGAAATAAAAAAAAATAAAATATATATATATAATCAAACAAATCCGATTTCAGACAAGCCTCTAAATGTGATTGTTCAACATGGTGCACTTTAATTTACTTTGCGATTTGTGAGCACATTAAGCTGGAAGATTTACCCTGTATTCAAAGTCAGAAAAGTCCCGTCCTCCTCTACCACCCCTGAATCCGCCTCTGAATCCAGGTGGAGGACCCCGGGGTGGTCCAAAAGAGCCTCTGCTAAGTGGCCGCCCCCTGCCTCCTCTGGGTCCCATGTAGCCTCGGCCACGGTAACCTCCTCTTCCTCGATTATGTCTCAGAGGGATGCCGAAAGTCTCAGAATTCATCCGTCTCTCTTCAGCCCAGGTTGGCCTTCTCTCCCTGCCATACAAACACCCAACAGGATCCAGATTTTAGGAAGCAAATTTACCTCACCAGAAAATAACATGAAAGCATAACAGGTTGAATTGGAAATTTTATCTCAACTTTTATCCTGAAAAAAAAAAAAAAAAAACTCTGATGAGGCTGAAAACAAAAATTAACATTTTTTTATACTTCATGTGTGAATTGCTGTAGGTTAAACTGCAAAAATTGAAATTTAATAGCAAGTGACATTTGAATATTTCAGATTCTACTCTCCTCTTAAAACGGTGAAACCAATAAATAAGCATGGTAATAAAATAACAGGAGAGAGAGAGAGAGAGAGAGAGAGAGAACGTGGGACTAACCTTGAAAATCCTCTATCGCCCCCTTTACTAGAAGAGAAAAAGACCCAAATGTAAGTATCATTGGCACACATTTCAAATAAATGTACTAAGTTCTTTGGCTATTTTGTTGACTGTATTTAGGCATATGCAGACCAAATTGAGACTTATAAAAATATTTCACCAAAATCAAAAAGGCTGTGAAGTCACAATCCTAACACTTTATATCAATACAGACTCCGTTGTTGCAACCGTGTTTTCTTTGGCAGCATGATAAACTGTATGAAATCATAACTGACTGGAAAAGTCTGTCTGGTGCCAAATCATAACAGACTCTCACTAGCTATACTTCAGCTCAACCATAGCCTAGTTTGACAATGCTTCTAATTCAGGATGTTTTACTCTGGCATTTAAGGTAAAGCACCAGCTGAGATTAGGGGTGGGTAAAAATACTGATTAATTGATGCATCGCAATATTTCCCCCCTCAATTCAATATCGATTCAGCAAATCCTCTGAATCGATTCACCTCCTGGCCAGTGGAGGTCGCTGTGTGTGTGATTCACGTTATATGGACAGAGGTCGCACTCGACCAAACAACAACCAACCATAACCACGTTATGTGAGATTTAGCACAATTTCCAAGAGGAAAGAAATATTATTAAAGTTTACATGCACTTTAATTTTTCAGTGTTTATACAGAACTGGCATGTTTTTACTTTTGTACACCTCATGCACAAATTAGTTATTACTGTGCAAATTTTTATTTTCAGATGTTTTATTGCTAAAAATGTGAGGTGACCTACCACATATGTTCACATGGGCATGAAAATAATTATTAAAAATTGTCAACAGGTCATTTGTGTATTTCTACTTCTTACTGAATCAACATCAAAGCATTTAAATCAATATCGAATCGATATCGAATTGAATCTCAATCTAAAGAATCGAAATTGAATTGAATCGTGAGGTTCTTAGCAATACCCAGCCCTAGCTGAGATGGTTCTGACTACATCTTACACCTAGTTCATAGCAGGTGTGTAGTCTTCTGTAAAATACTGCAATCATGGTGTATTGTTTTGATAACTGACATTTAGGAGAATAAGGATTTTAAGGGGTTTTAAAAAGGTTTTTAGCTGTTTGGCATTGGCAGTGGGTTCTTTCTAATAGGTTACATCCCTTGAAAAGTAAGACAACTGTGTTACGACTCTTTCGTTGGTTTTCCATAAGGAGGGAAAATTTAATCTGTCCAGTGATAGAGTACAGATATATCACCTTATGCAAGTTGATTGTTCACCACTGAGGTCTCTGTTATTTAATAAGAGCTGCAGACTAAAATGTGCAAGCTGTAGTTTTTTCGCCAAATAATTCTTTGTTATAAACTTGGCACAAAAAGAGAGGAAATTTATATTTGGTAGATTATTTCCCTCTTGTAACAATGCTGCCTGGCAATAAATCTTATACCGATGGAAAGCCTGTTTATTACCCTTTTAAATGGTGCCACATTTATAAGGAACATGCATTTGTGGGATGAGCAGCAGAGCTGAGTATGTGGGTTGGGCCCATGAAAAATTTGCAGAATCTTCTCTGCCAATGCCAAACAGCTTATTTTGCTGTTGCTATTGACTCTTGTTTGGTGTTTGGTGGAGTGGATGATTGAAATTTGAAGAACAAGACATATTGGCAATTTAACAATTTATTCATTTAACATCCCATTCTTCAACCAGCATTTGTCGCAAGTCAGCCAGTGTGGTTGTGTTGGCCACTCTGGCACGAACAGCACGCCCAAGCTGATCCCACAAATGTTCAATGGGGTTAAGGTCAGGACTGCTGGCAGGCCATTCCATCCTCTCCACTCCTAAATTCTGGATTCTCTGATAAACCCCACTCTGTGGGGGTGAGCATTGTCATCTTGGAGGATAGACTTTGGTCCCAGACTGTGGAGATATGGGATTGCCACTGGTTGCAGAATCTCATCTCCATACTCTCTGCACTGAGACTGCCTCCAATGATGACAAGCCTTGTTTTTCCAGTGAGGGAGATGCCGCCCCACATCATCAGACTGCCTCCACCCAAAAATGTTACTCTATCGATGCAGCAATCAGCATAGCGTTCTCCACGTCTTCTCCACACTTTGAGCCTATGATGCAACTGCCATAGGCAGAATCTGGACTCATCCCTGAACACATCCTCCACACATTCAGGTTCCAATGCACATGTTGCTGACACCAGCGCAAACACGACTGATGGTGAAGAGCAGTCATGGCAAGCCTCCTGGCAGCCCTATGAGACCGGAAATTGGCTGCTTACAGTCTGTTCCGAATTGTCTGGGCAGACAGTCATATTGTCCTGCAAACCTTAACTGCAAATCTGTACGAGACAGCCTAGGGTACCGAAGTGCTGACAGGGTGAAGACAGTCGTCTTAGGGTGGCACCCCAACTTCGCAACCTGTCCCTGACATCCCTTTTATATGGAACTTGGCCTTCAGTTTGGAGATGGTGCTAGGGCTCACTCCAAATAATGTCGCAACTGGAACACCAGCTTGAAGTTGCCCTATCACACGGGCCCTATCCAGATCAGTCAAATGTGGCATGCCGATTCTTTGAGCAGACATCTACTGACCACTGTAGCAGGGCCCATGCTCACAGGTGCTGCCAATCAGGTGCCAATCAGGCACCTGATTGGCAGCACCTGGGGGTACCAGAAGCTCAAAACAAGAGTCAATGGCAACAGCAAAATAAGCTGTTTGGCATTGGCAGAGATGATTTGGCAAATTTTTCATGGGCGCAACCCAGATACTCCGCTCTGCTGCTCATCCCACAAATGCATGTTCCTTACAAATGTGGCATCATTTAAAAGGGTAATAAACAGGCTTTCCATCGATATAAGATTCATTGCCAAGAAGCATTGTTACAAGACGGAAATAATCTACCAAACACAAATTTCCTTACTTTTTGTGCTATGTTTTTTAGTCTCATTTGTGCTTGTGCAGAGGCAGCAGTTAACAGGTCATTTTCAGCCATTAGTTTGTTCGGAGACAACAAGGTGTGAGAGGCAGTACTTGTTAAGCCTGATTTATACTTCTACATTAAATCTACATTGTAGCTATGCTGCAGTGACATGTGCCATTGGGAGAACTGCATACTTCACCAGTTTGTCCCCATCGCTCTGCGGTACTCTGCCAAAATGCTAGTCTGCAGAGTGATTTCTATGCTAGTTTTATGCCAGTTTCTGGTCCCATCATGCTTTCTGCTAATTTGTGTACAGGGACCACGGCTACTACAACGCATATGGAGCTGAAAAATATTGAGCAGCTGTTGATTTACTGCTATTCTTACAAAGAGGAAAAAAGAGAAGACATCAGAGAAGAATGACCACACAGTCACAGCACTAGTTTGGAAACAATTATGGAATTTGTCCCACTTGATTGGCCACTGAGGTGTAAAAGGATTAGGGAATGCACAATACCTCTGTAGACATTACCCAGAGACTGCCAGTCACTGGTGCTACCCAGTCGACCAATTCAGAGTCAGCATTTAGAATTAACTCCCCTTTGAAATTCAGCACTAGGATTGTCCTTATAAACAACTATTTAAACCAGGGACATGACTATAGAGTACCTTGGATCATCACAGGACAGGTTATCAAAGAAGGACTTGGACTTGTCATAGTAACATGTGTTTATCACAGCCTCCTCCTCCTCATTGGGCCCCTCAGTGGCTGGATGTTCTGAATCAGCGGTTTCTTCTCCATTTAGTGCCTTGTCAGCCTTGTCAGCCTTGTCATCTATGATTGAGGATAAATTTGCAACAAATTAGATGCAGTCGCCTGATACCAATTGATAGAAAAACTTGTATTATGGTGCAAGTAATTCAATGAAGGTGTAAGAAATTCACAGCGGAGGGCTTTTTTTCCCCTAAACTGCAACTCACATCAGTGGTGTTTTAAGAAAGTGTTAATTTGAGCCCATATCAAAGCAAAACAAACACTTCTCCCTTGTAAGGTCTGTGTTGGCATGCGTACCTTTCAGCTTAAGCTTGTTCTGAAGTTCTTTGTCAATCTCATCTTTGTGGAACAGGGCATTGGCAGTCTCAAAGTCAAAGTCTTCGTCAAACTTCATGGGTCCATCTCGTCGCACATTCATCTTGCCTCTGCTGCGGTTTCCTCTTCCACGGCTGCGGCGTGCTGACTGAGCAGCAGCTGCTGAGAAACAGAGGAAATCTCAAATCCAGCAATGCTAAAACAAGCAATATCTTGGAACAGTTGATACTAAAAAACTCAGAGACAATAGGGAATAGCTTCCTACTCAACACATCGAATTTAAAGTTCTGCTCAAGTGTTTCATTTTGGATGTCAACACTGATTCCAAATGAACAGTGTGGGACAGGAATGGGCTATAAAACAGTAACATCGTGTCCTGGGATTTAAAAAGGCACAGTATTGCCTTAACTACCATCTTGCAGATGATGCTGAGTGGTGAGCGTGTTTATATTAAATAAAGTTCTTATGACATGTGCTGCTGACCTCTTGCCCAGGTCACCCTTGTGAAAGAGATCCTGATCTCAACAGGTTTTTATATGGTTAAATAAAGGTTAAAAAAGAAGAATATGTGTCTTTTCCATCACTTCTTGTATGTCAATATGCTTTAAAAGCAATGAAAGAACTCATCGACAATGTGGGGACAATTTTCCAAATGATGAATGTGCACATATACGCTGGCATATATATTCTCGTGTGTCAGAGCATGGCACCGCCTGGCACAGCACTATGATCTTCTCTTAAGTCAAACTGTGCACCACTGGTTGAAATGTGATCCACAGCAATGTTTAGAAACACTTTAATTATTCTTCTGGGTGTAAATCAGTAATGAGAAATGATCTTAAGTTTATCTTTTAGACAACCATACATGCTCCGTGCAGCAGCAGCAACCTCAGGTACAACCATCAACAGTTTTTAAAAGTAATTGAACTTATCTCAGGGATTAAAGCAAAAAAAAAAATCTTTTGACTGAAATTTTTTTTCGACACCAAATCATATTACCCGACCATCAACCTACCATGCCACACATGTAAGAGCCTGTTTTTCTGCCTATCAGTCACTTCCCAGAGGTTTTCATGTAAAAAGGAGCATACTGTGTACATGCCCTTAGCCCAAGGGCATTTACACAGTATACTGTTCTCTAATAAAGCATTCGAGTTGTAAAAAGACTTTCAACCATCTCCATAACTTTTTAGTGCAAGTTATTTATTTTACTTTGAACAGCCATATCACTTTACAGAAAAAAAAAACTCACAGCAGCACCAACAATTAAGGACAATTAAGTGCATTTGTGTAAATGGCTATCCTGCTTTTTATTTCGTCTGCTTTTTGTTAGTCAAACCAAATGCCTCAAGTGACACCCATTTCTGGGGTCTTTCTGAATGGGCTACAGGTTTTGGGGCTCTGACTCCAGCAGTGGAGGAGAAGGCTGTAGCACAGGGGTCTCAAATTCATTTAGGGTAGGGGCCGGATTTGCTCCAATGAGACGTCCTGTGGGCAGCACAATTTTTTTTAGCAATATCAGCACGACCAACAACTGATATATAGGCTGCTGTGAGTTTTGAGTGCTGCATGTTTGCACACTAAATGGTTAATTAGCTACCTTAGAAGGAGAATCTATTTGCAAGTAATCTAAACAGGTCATGCAAGAATATGCTGTCCTTATAACATATGACAAGTTTTACAGATTTTAATCTTTTTAGAATCCACTGATGATGAATTAACAAGACTGGAATATCATTCAACATGACTGTTTATGGCTTTAAAACAGCAACCTATTCACAAAACCTGATCTGAGCCCTATTTCACCTGGCCTGGGCCTGCCTACACAGAGTCCAGAGAGGAGAAAGAGAGAAAGGAGGGAGGGATGGAGAGAGAAAAAGAGAGAGAGCACCTCATGCTCTTTCATGCAGAGATTCGCGCACTGCTGCCCTGCTACTGTTTGTAAAGCTGCAAACCCTCACCTGCTGAGGGAACACTTGACTTTAAACACATGTATGAGCCCTACAGCCGTTCTTCTGCATGTCCACTCTATCTGAATCCCCGACGTCCCTGCACAGGTCATGAACTGGGGCATCTTGGTGTGTAATTTAGCGCTGTGTCAAGATCAAAATTGCTGGCCTCTCATGCCTCATGTCTCATGCCTGGGTCCAGATTAGGATTAAGTGTTCAGTTATAAAGTTTTGTTTTTGTTGTTATGAGAGGAATTTTTACTATTTGACGAGACCTGGAGTTAAATACACCTCAGGATTTATAAACCATGTCCCGTTTAAACTTAAGTGATCATGACCATAATTTCACTTCCTGTTGACATAAAATTAAAACATATGTAAAGAAAATTAGTTGATATTACTTTGGTATAATAGATTGTAATAATCAGGGATTAAATCAGACAAAAGATTGAACTGAGTCCCTCACCAAAGCGAGATACGATGTCCGCATCACAATTAGGGCTGCAACGATTCGTCGACATAATCGTTTGTGTCGACTATAAAAATTTGTCAGCGCGGGAATTCAAGTGTTGACGTGTTGTATTATTGTTTTTTATATTGGTAAAATCTAGTACCGGCCGGTAAGGACTCATCTGTACTTGCAGTTCACTGCAGGAAGTGGTGGGGGCAGTATCGCTCCCACTGTTTACATTATTCACAGAAACTGAGAAGAAGAAGTTAAGCATGGTGGAAAGCACAGAGAACACACCAAAAAGCTGACCCAGAGCTTCCAAATATTGGGAACATTTTATAGAAAACAAATTGGCGAAACAAGTCAACTGCAAACTGTGTCAAGTCAAACTCTCATACCCTGGCAGCACTACGGCAAGGCACAAACACCTGAAAACGTAAACACACTGTAGCTGCCGCATCTTCAAATACCGCGAGTGGGCAAGTTTGCAAGGTGCATGAGTATCTTTTAGATCTTTTGCATTTAGTCATTGAGCCCTTTGTGCTTCAGGCACGAGGATTAATTCCAGTAGCCTACTTATAACATTGGTGCCGTACGTTAATCAGTCGGAAAACCATCTTTGATATTTGTTAGGGTAATGGTTTTTTCAGTAACGCTATTTAGTGTGCAATTTACTTTAGTGTGCAATTTACTTTAGTAATCAGTTCAATACTTTTATATTAGAGGAAAAACAAACCTTGACGATATAGCAACTTGACATGTCAAGTCAATTTGCATCTTCAAATACCGCGAGTGGGCAAGTTTGCAAGGTGCATGAATATCTTTTAGATCTTTTGCATTTAGTTATTGAGCCCTTTGTGCTTCAGGCACGAGGATTAATTCCAGTAGCCTACTTATAACATTGGTGCCGTACGTTAATCAGTCGGAAAACCATCTTTGATATTTGTTAGGGTAATGGTTTTTTCAGTAACGCTATTTAGTGTGCAATTTACTTTAGTGTGCAATTTACTGTAGTTATCAGTTCAATTCTTTTATATTAGAGGAAAAACAAACCTTGACGATATAGCAACTTGACATGTCATGTCAATTTGCTAAACCATTAAGTTTTCACGGGTGTGCACGCATAAGAAGGCGAGTTAAAACGGGGATCCAAAATAGTATGCCAAATAGCCACGATTAGTCGACTAACCGCAAAAATAATTGTCAGATTAGTCGACGTAAAAAATAATAATTTGTTGCAGCCCTAGTCACAATTACGCAGGGAAAACATTTGTCATCCCAAGCGCAGCTGTTTTGATCCCACTCAAGAGAAGTTTGGTTTTACAAGGCAAAAACCTCTGGATGCCTTTATAGACTTTTTTAAACTCCTATCCATATCTCTGACCCTTCCTGTCACACCAGTGATCTGTGATGTCTGCGTCGTTTAAAGAATGAGTTGAGGAACAACAGCAGCAGAGAATCTCAGACCAGCACCTTGGTAGCCTACTGCTGGCACTAAACTCAGACATAACCTGAGCCCTGGACCAAGCAGGAATCATTGATGCCTTCACCCTTAACAACAACTGGAAGATTGTTTATTATGAAAACATCAAACTAGCGTGTTTTTCGGCTGCAGTGTGTTAATTAAATGCATTTGTGGATTAAGGCACCTGCTTGAATTGTTCTCATCTATTAATGCTTATTCATATTATGAATATAAGATGAACTGGGCCTTTTGTTGGCTTTAAAGCTGCAGTGTTGGCCTGCAATTGGCCCGCGAGTTTGAGACCCATGGTGTACTATAACCCCTACCCTGTCTTCTTCAACAGTACATTAACTTCACAGAGACGTCAATAAGTAATGTGTAGTTTCCCCCCCCTCTCATTTCCAAATGACGGAAATCCGTCGTGGCGACAGAGAACTTTAATACATGTTATTTTTACCCCGTATATGTGAAATTAAGATCAAGTTCATCTATGCTTGTAGGATATTTTATGTAGGTGCTGAGGTAGTCTAACTTTTTAGAAGCTTCAAGCAAAGTGAACTCACGACTGGATTGAGCTGCCTTTGATGCCTAATGCAGAAATAAATAATGTTCAAGGCCTATCTTCATGTGTTTAAAAGCACATGAAAAATTATTTCACATTCCCAGATCCTGTCTGATAATAGTTTTGGTTTGCCATTTCTCATATTACCTCTAAGAGGAAGAGAGCGAGGAAGGAGAAAAGAGAGCACGTATGTACAATAAAGGGAAAGGAAAAAGGGACAAACGTAATTTGATCATCTGTCCTGATATCATTCAGTTTAGCTGTAAAGCAATACTTCAACTATAAATCACTTTCAGAGCCCAGTCCTAATGTCTGTAAACATGTAGATGAGTTTAGCAGTATCTGCAAAAGTATTTTATTGTATCTGCCTTTCATCCACACCCAAAACGCTTCTTTTTGAAACCAGGTACCCAGAGTGAACAAATTGGTGTACGCTGCGCATTTTTGTCTCCTTACTACAACCAAACGCGATTACGTCACAGCCCACTTAACCCGCATGTGTGAGCCCTGCCAACAACAATAATAAAGGCAGATTATATGATAGTGTTTATGCTGCAGAAGCTACTGATCTTCTACTCCTCTACTACCACCGTAATCAACAAATGGTCTTGGAGTGCAGCATATGCCACATGTTCTTAGATCCACCATGGAGTATAACCAGCAGGGCAGCCAAGAGAAAGTTTTGAGTGAGAGAAAAGTTTATGTGCGCTTGCTCCACTTATCGCTACAATGCTGTGTTTTCAGAAAATCAAAACAAAACAGAAATATATTGTTTTCGTGGACAAGGCCCTAGTGTGGGAATTGTATCACTATCAATCTTTTTCAGGCCACATCCAACAGACATCACAAAACATTCTATAGCCTTCCTAAATGCTTTTCATCTCACAAAACCCTTCAAACACTGATAGCAAACATTTTAGTTTACAACACATGCAGCGTATTTGTATACAGAACACACACACACACACACACAAAAAAAAAATCCCCACAACTATCCAAATAACGTGGAAAAATGTTTCATCCTCTCAAACTTTACACATTAATCCTGTAAACGTTTGTCAATTTCTTTGGGAATATTACAATTTCACACAACAAACTATAGACATAGCATTGGCTGTATCCAGGGTTTTAAATGAATAGTCATCAGAAAAGTTGTTAAACTACATACCGCCAAGTTGATGCTTATTGGGATCTCGATTTTCAACAGCTCCATGCTCATTATCAGGCTGTGACACTTTTTGAACCTCTGGAGCTGAGTAGAAAAGACACAAGTACAGCCACAAGTTTAACCATACAAAGAACTACATCACGAGTAAGTGATGGCTAAGCACCTATATAGAATACAACTGATGTTTTCTTCAACACATATTAGATAAAAACTACTACTTAACAAACATTTGCCTTTGGGCCACCTTCACCTTTTCTCTGCTCCAGGAGGTCAGGGGGTTTCTGACCACCAACGGTGTTGCTGGTGGGTCGAGAGGCTGCAGCTGCAGCCTGACTCCTCTGTCCAACAGGTGCAGGAGGTGCAGATGCAGCTGATGAAGGAGCCTTCACTGCCTGCTCCAGGGTGGGACTTTTTCTTAAAGGGTCCAGCTGAGGACTGGTGCATCCTGCAAAGACAGCGAAGTATTAATCAAAGATGTGGCTTTCTTTAAAAAAGGGACAGCTGCAGTACTAGTCTGACAGCAGCTGACAGAGGCTTCGGGTGTTTGGTTGAAGATCTGATGGTGAATGTCACAAAATGATTAACTGTGGTCAAAGACCAGGAAGTTTTCCTGCTTTTAGAACTAAGAAAGTTCTTTGAATTAACCTGTTATTGAAATCTCTCCAGTTTTTTTTACACATTTTATAGATATAAATGCCTTCAGTTTTAAAAATGAATCACACCAGAGAAAATTTCAGCACCACAAACAGCATTAACACATTAGTAAAACTACTGGCTTTATATTATATTGCTTAACAATTCATATAGTTGAGCGGGGAAAAAAAACATTCTTCTTTTTATGGCACATCTTTTAAGCTCTGTGTAGCCTTTGAATTAAAAATACCACTTCTTACCTCCAGGTGCAGCGGATCCAAATTGCTGAGCTGCAAGTGATGTCACACCAAACTGGCTGTATGGCTGAACAGGAGCTCTGCTGTATGGAGGAGCAAAGGGCCCTGCTGACTGGAATGAGGATGCTGCTGCAGCACTACTGGATCCAATGGATGACTGCAAACACAAATAAAAGAAACATTCACAAACAACCCTATCAAACAACATAGTTTACTATCCCAAATATTTACATGTCACAACATAAATAGCACAGGTATTACAAACAACTCTGGCACTAGACACACTTGATTACTAAGGCTGAGTTAGCTGTAATTAATGATATTTGATGCACATGTGCAATTCCTGTGTTGAGTTAAATGGTTCTCAGTGAAATGGGTGTTTCTGAAACTGTGCAAGTAAAGGCTGTAGGCTGAAATATTACACTTAAGAGCTTTTGTGTCCACATTTATGTTGGTAGGGCCCAATAACGCTTTACTGAGATAACTGCATAAGTTTGTCATTGTAACTGTGCAAATATGACCTTAAAACATAATCTTTAACTAGTTGTATTGAGCAAAGGTAAGGTACTGAAATGATGTTTCCCCATTAGAAAGCTAGTGATACAATTAACATTAAAGGTCATTACATTTATAGCCCTTCTATGAATTTTGTAGAAAATATAAATACGAAACAAACTCTCTTTAATGCAGGAATTTTAGTACAGGGATGAAAACCCAAGAACTTACTTGAACAATGGCAGGGTCCTGAGGCAGAGAGCTAGTGGCTTTAGGTGGCTCACATACTGTAAGATCCTTAATATCACTTCCTCTGAAAATTATGTACTCAAACACTTCATCCCGAGGTGGAATGGGTCTCTCAGTGGGCCGGTCTTCAGTGCCAAAAGAACGAACTGTTGATGAAAATACAAATATTTTAGATTTATTTACATAATAAATCCTTTGTACGACTATAAAAAACATGGACTTCCGTGCATATCCTTACTCTAGAAAGCTTAAGCGCAAACCAGTATAATGCTGTGATTCATCAAAAGAAAACGATCTAGAAAATTATACATCAGCAAAACCTGTAGATGGGCTCGATTTGATTTAAATGGCTGATTTCTATCGAGTTTTTCCTATGAGTAGGGGTGTTGCAATGCTTTACAAGACTAGTTAAACATGTTTGACAAAAATATAAATCGCAACATTTTTTAATCAGCAGAGAGTGCTATCAGCTTTGGGGGTCTCGCACAGTCATTTTCTACACAAACTTTGAAGGCTACGACAATTAAGTGTTACATCCTTATACAATTACAGGCCATCCATGCGAGAAAGCAGGGCAAAAACCACGCCAGATTACCCCACAGTGACTTTAAAAGACCAAAGTCTGACTAAAGTGATCAAAAATGATGGCCGAGTGGGTTTGTAGGGGTATGGTAAGGTTGTATGATCAACTCCGTTATCCGAGTTTCATTGATGATTCAGCCCTTCAAAGGGAAATTATGTTCCGCCAACAAAGCTGCTAATAACATTTGGACATAATATGTGTCTTATAATAGCAAAACATTAACTTTCTAGAATTAACTAGGCCATTTTGTCTCGACGACAACGGTCAGTGGTTTAACATTAGCACAAACAAGGTAAACAAAGGATGGCAAGTGTTAACTCCTGCACCTCTTGGCAAGTAGTTTGCTATACAGCTAGCTAGCATTGCTAACTAGCATGCATTTCTTATCAATATTCCTACTACTTAACCACCCTTGTTAGCACTCTAGGGTGCCTTTAGTAGTAACGTGGTCCACATATTGGCTACTTAACTTACCTTTAGCAAGAGCTACGGTCGAGTTCTCCGTGTCAATGGTGTACAAAATTCCTTCATAGCGGATCTCGGCCTTGGAGATTAGGCTAATTTTGCTGCCGATGTACGGCGTCCCTCCTCCGCTCATGTTTGTCCGTTCAATTTAAAAACGCGTGAAATCTTACTGAATTCGTGTTCTGTCAAATGAAACTGTAGATAAGCTGTTTCCAGAGCCGCGGTTAAAGGCTTCATGAAACGAGAAAGTAAACTACGCAATGACTCGGTGTCGTTTGTTTGAGGACTGAGCTCTAACACGACATGGCCGTTTACATTTTACTCTGCACGCCGCTAAGGATGCTGGGAAGAAAAGGCCTGTCTCGTTCGTCTAAAGTTGCCTCCTCTTTTTGTCACTTTTGTAATTTTCGCATCGTTGTAAAAATCTAATGCTTTGTTAAAAAGAGGGCGCGTGGTTGTTTTTCCACGTTTTACTGTTCTTTCCACGGGAAAATAATTTTCATTTACTTTCAGTGTACTTCACGAGGGGCTGAGTGTCAGCCGTACTATCGCGAGAATTCGCAGGCTAGCGCTTGTCACCTACCCTGCCCCCATTACCAAATAATACACACATAGACGTAGATATACTACGTTATTACTGCAGTACATGGATTCTTAGCCCGGCATGCAGATGGGTAGGGAAGATGTCCTGTGTGCCACGTATCCTGGATTTGATTGTTACCGTATTGTAGCCTACTTGGCTACAACGTTCAATGTCTCATCTTAGATTTGAAAGAAAAAACAAGATTATTTTCCCCACAGGACTTTTTCGAAAACTTTCGCCCAAACATACATGAAAGACCAGCAAGAATAAAAGCTAGGGAACCCAGGGGTAGCTAAATAATAATAATGATGATGATGATAATAATAATAATAATAATAATGTTGTTGTTGTTATTATTATTAACATTATTATTATTATTATTAGTAGTAGTAGTAGTAGTACAAGATTCATAATAGTCATAATAATAATTATTATTATCATTATGATTATTTTTATAGATTCAACAATGTCGGCAGTAAATAGGCAATTCATAGTCTGCCAATGCATAAACCAATGCTTTCTTAAGCTTTTTTTCTTTTAAGGGCATATCTTTTGAAAATAATTTGTTTGAATTTTTCTTTAGAAATTAATAAGTTTAATTCGTTTTCAGCACTGTGTTGCTAGTTAAGTTCATTAACACATTTTAGTTTAGGTTTTTTTTTTATTTCAGTGATATATTCTTAATATTATAGGATATTATGGGTGAGCCCTGAAATGGATGGAAAAAGTAAACATCATACAATTTAAAAAATACATTTAAACAATCCTTACTCCTAATTTTATTTGTACAAATTTAATGTCAGAAAACAAGTCAAAACCTAAATTAACTATTACGTAAAGCTGTTTCACACTCCCCAGGCTTGAGTGTCAACATGCTGTTGTCAAATACTTTTTTTTCCTGGTTAGCTTTTGATTAGCTTTCACTTAACAATATATGTGCCTTTAAAACGTACAAAAAAAAAAAAAAAAAAACAACTTTTAAAATGTTTTCAATATTATAAGATATTTCAGACACTGTAGGTATTTTAGTTTTTTTTTAACTTTGTTAGATTTACTTTGTAACTGAAGTTTTAAAAAGTGCTTTATAAACTCAATAATGTTATTATTGATATTGTTATAAATAAACTAAGGACATTTTGTTATTAAAGTTAGTTTTGTGAGCAAACTGTACAGTTTTAATTCACTAATGCCCCATTTTATTTTTGTTTCATTTTTGTTTCAGCCATGCTTTTTAAATTTAAGTTTTAGTCATTTAGTTGGTTTGAGTCAACTATAATGGCCTTTATATCGATGTATTTAAGCGTAGTTTTCCCGCGTTTCTAATTTCTAACCCATTAACTGCAGGATTCCGTGATTCTGTGATCCAAATTATTAGATATTTGTCGGTTATGCTACTACATGGTAATTAACCTCTTACTGTAGATCAAATTCTTAATAAGACTTGAAAGAAAAGGGAAAATCATGGAAGTACAACTAGAGACCCCCTCCCCTCCCCATCCAATGACGTAAGATTCATTCCCACAATGCCTAGTAACACGCAGGCGCACTGTAAAAAAAATACAAGAGCTATCTGTGATCAGAGATGGCGGGCGCCTCCGACCCCCTGGAAGATATGCTCTTTTCAGAGGTGGATGAAAAAGCGGTGAGCGACCTGGTGGGCTCGTTGGAGTCACAGCTTGCTGGCCAAAGCAACCCAGCAGGTAAAACAGACGAAAACGGAGGCTCTGGCTCAGTGCCCCCCGCAAACCATCACTTAGGAAAAACGCTACCAGCTCCAGTGGGCACCACAACAGTAGAACAACAACAACAAGGACGGCGGAATAAACCTGAGATGCGCCAGGAGATCAACTCTAAAGAGGTTAGCCCGGATAAAACTGTCACGTCCCCTTCTCTGGGCTGCACGCCTTCTTTTGACCAGCCTTCCTCCACTTCAGCTGCCGGTGTGAACGCCACTAGCAGCGGTTCGCAATCACATGGAGCATCCATCACAACACTGACTGCATCTGGTCTGTCAACTTTGGCAGCTACGCCAGGCAGCATCAGCACCACAACCAACCGGGGGTGTAAGGTTTCTTCAGGAACAGGTGAGGCGTCAACAGAGACTAACCCACCGAGGAGACGCATTACCACGCCGCGGAGGAGCGCTTCTGCTCGGGTAAAGAGTTTGAACGGCGCCGCTGTAACGACAAGGAGGAACAGCAGCACACCGGTGTTGGAAAACGTTAGCTCTGTGGATACAACTACACTAAACTCTACTCGGGCGGTGACATCCGCTATTAACACTTCCACTTTCACCGTCTCTAACGCTAGCCTCCCTGTAGGTCAGTCTGCTATTGCACTGGACCGGGGGACTCCCACCATCGCTTTGCATAGACTTCCCAGTCACATTGTGGCCAGCATTGCCCAGAACGGCAACGGGACCAGTGTGTCGGCCTTGGTCCAGCAGGGCGCCCGTATAGCACCCGTCACAACCTCAGCTTCACAGGACAACCACAGCAAAACGCTCACAGACACCGAGCCTTCCAAAACAGACGATTGTCAGTCCAAAATTGTAATGTCAAGCCAGTCTGTCAATTCTGTAATAAACACTGTATCTACTGCACCTTCAATTGTCATACCAACATCATCAACAACAACAGCAGCAGCAACTACCACCACCACAGTAACTCAGCCTCTGAGCTCTCCCACAACTGCTGCTTGTGTTACTGCAGTGGTGGCAACAAGTTCTGTTTGTGGAGCTGCTCAAACTACATCAGTGACAACTACCACCATCAGCATGGTCAGACCCACAGCTGCCTCCCCAACACCTGCTGTGGCGGCCTCTGCTCAGTCTCAACCCCGTCCTGGACTCACAGCACCTCAAAGGATTGTAGCCCCCCAGCTAATTGTCAGACCACCTCAGCAGCAGACAACCATTCAGCTGCCCCCTGGGTTTACCATCCCACCAGGTATGGTTTGCAGGAGTAGGCTAAAAGCAAGAAGGCACTGTTAATAGCCTTTAAAGCTTATGTATGGTACAAAGTCTGATAGACTGTCTTGAGTATAAGAAGGTTGTATTTATGATGTCCTTTTCACAGTGTGTCTGTTTGGTGTAGAGCCAAAGTAGCGTTTTCTGGCACAACTTTACCAACTTTCAAAGAGGGTGAAAAACGTGATGAAATCAGAAACCTACAGCAACATTTGTAGTTAATGGAACAACTTTATCTTGTTTGGAAGAAAAATATGCCTGTTGATAATACATGCTTTAATTCAAAGTAGCTGTGCTGTGAATTCATATGTGTGGCCCCATGGGGAATCAAACACTTCACACAGCAGTGTAATGATGTGCCAACTGAGGCGTGCAAATTGAAATATTTACACCAAGCATCCCTGACAGTATACAACAATAATACCACATCTGTGCAATAAATTTCTACAAACAAGACATTTACGTTGGACTTATGTTAGAATAAGTTTATCTGTATAGTTCAGCTGTCTAAATGATGTCTAAATCTATCACCCATGACTCCATAAGTGATTAGTGTTGAAAACTTGTTGCGTTAGAAATGTGCATCCATATTGTAGGAAGACACTTAAACTTATTCATATGGAAAGACCAGTTTCAAAACATTGTTCATTTTAGTATGAAAAGTCTGACATATTTTGCATCAGGAATCCTTCAAAGAGTGCTGAATAAGAGATGATACAAGACAGGTGTGATTAAAAAAGTTGTGTTTGTTTAAAAGCAGGGCTGCTTATGCCAGTATACAAAACTGGTTTAGGAATCTGTAAGGGACTTTACTTATGCACATGTTTTTTCCCCTTCTTATCAGACTGGTGTTTGTATTATTAATATGAACAGGGTAAAAAAAACAGCAGCTGTTCCCTCATATCAACTTTACCTGGGCCTCACACATTGGTGAAATAAAAGTTTATTTGTTTTAAGAGATCATTGCGATCTGTGATTTATCAATAAGTGCACAGTGTCTCCTTACTCTACCCCTCCTTCTGTTCACTTTGACAGAAGCACACTCTGTGCAGAGATGCTTATCATGTTTCTGTGGTAAATCCACTTGTTGTAGGACATCTCTGTTAAACTTCAGTATCTGTCATTATTTAGGAGGGAAATATAACTCTTTGAAGTTACTGCACTGATTCTGAGCAATGTAATGTACAATGTTACATCATGTGCCTTACTAAAAATCACTGTGTAATTGAATGAAAACAATGTATGCAGAAGACCTTGTACAAAATTCTGCTTATAGCCCCACTGGCCAGGGGCTGCCCTGTTTAAAACATAGTGGCTCTTGCTCTTAAAGTAATCTTAAACTTTTTTGAATAATATAATTACCTTTCAAGAAAAGACGAAATCACTGGAGACCATTTATCATTTACACCAACTGTCTCTTTAGGTAAAACTGGGGATGCACAAAAAGTAATGGCACTTATTAGTTTAAAAAACACTTTTGGTCAATTTTTAGGACTGTGGTAAACTTATTTTTACCACACTGAGTTAGAAATCTGTATTATTTTGGTACTTCCAAATAATAATTACAGACATGATATTTGGCAATCAAATAAGATATGTGATCATCAAATAATACATTAGTTTTAACCTAAAATAAATAGAAATAATTTGTCTTTCCCACATGAAAGTATCAATCCCTACATTAGAATCTACCACACAGCATGTCCCTAATATGGCAAACCGGTTGGCCAAGGACAAATACTCTGCAGAGCTCCTACCCTTTGAATTACTTAGATAAAATGATAGCCGTGAACAATGTTCATGAGATTTTAGTGCTGCTCCACTACTTTGTTTCATACTACCCTGAGTGCCCTCAAAAGTTAAAGCTCAGTCAGACAGCCGTGATAATTACCAGGATATGACGACAATATTGTTGATCTCAAGTTTTGTTTACAGATAAACAAATGTGTCATGAAATATTTTGTCATGGCATGACTGGCGTTTTAATAACTGTAATATATTTTTACAAATTCTACAAAAAATTTACATTGAATCTGTACTAATGGTCAGTAGAATTTCTCTGGTTTCTTTTTATAGTGCTTTTATAGTCTGAGCAGTATTGACCAATCACTGTACATATGAACAGGCTTTGTTGTATACAGGAGAAACTGTCTATTATGCAGCAAAAGGCAGGTGGACTGCAGGGCACACTCATGACATCCTGGCTTCCATCTGCGATGTTCAGACTCTGTAGTTGTTTTCTACTTAAAACAATGATACAGAGGTTTATTGAGTCAATGCAAATTAAAATGAATTGATTTATAAAATCATTTCAAATAGTATAATACTGAATAAAAAGGAAAATTCTACCTCAATTTTAATATGATGAAACAGCAGGAAACAAAGCAGCCCTAGTCATCAATCAACCTCACTGATTTTTCTTTTTTGATGGGTCATTAAAGCCTATCAGTGTTTAAATTCTTGGACTACTTGGAAATGAAATGCATCAGAAATTTTCTATCCCACCTCCATTCAACAAACCTGTGCACCTGTGGAGCGGTAGAGTAACGTCTTGGAGTAGTAGCACTGCTGCGGGATGTTACAGACCAAAAAAAAAAAAAGGAAGTATGGGTTGGAAATCTTGTAAGGCTGACCACTGGCTTCACCAGAATTACAGAAAAATTAGTGTTCATTCACAGTGGCAGGTATCACCATCAGATCATCTATTATCATTTCTGACAGGTTTGGGGACTGAAATATCTGTAAGCCTTGCATATTAAAAATATATAAAAGGGTTTGAAGACAAAAGCTATAACTAATCTCTTCAACCAAGTATGTAAGACATCTCTGATCTTGACATGAAAACTTTAAAAACATGACTTTGTATGCTGTGCCACAGTACAATACAAAAAACAATAACACAATGTGTTGTTCTAATTATGGAGTTAGCTGAGGAGAGGAGATTTTTGACTTTCTTTTTAAAATGCATTGTTTTTTTTAACCTGTGGTCAGTCTGGTTTGTGAATAGTAGTTAACATTTTAACTGACTGCTGGTTTAGAGTATTTCAAATGCAACGCTCCCAGTGAAATATTCCTTATTGGCATGAATATCAGCAATACAGTCTTACAAATGGATGGAAGAAAACAAACACTATTCATTGATAGCACAGAATAAAAAATAAGTGGATTAGTTAAACAATAAACTTGATTGAAAAGAGTGTCTATGTGTATAAAAGATTGTGTGATATGTCTTTTTTCAGTTCCTTCAACGCCGTGTGTTAATGTTGCAATCTATGCATGACTCATGTCTCCTTTCAATACCGTTCAATGACTGAGAAGTCGTTTTGTTTCCTCTGGTAATGTTCTATGTGATTCTTCAGGGATGGTGTTGGTACGCACAGAGCTGGGCCAGCTGGTGATGGTTCCTCAGCAGGCTTTGGCTCAAGCTCAGGCTCAGGCACAGGCACAGGCACAAGCCCAGAACAACATCTCCCCACGACCTGCCACTCCCACAACAGGAGCATCCTTCAGAGTCACTACTCCACAGGTGAGAGTCTGCTACACAACACACAAAGGAGGTGCTACTAAAACACTTACATTAGAAAGACAACAATACACAGTGTTGCTAGCTACAGCTAGACTATAGATCATGTATTAAGATGGATGGAGAAACAACTGCTTGGGAGTGAAGCCAAAAGATTTAGAGCTCCACAGACACATGACTACTATGACATTACTCACTACAAAGAAATACAAAAGTACTGGTGCTGAGGCTTCATTTCAGTCAGTTACATTCAAGGTTTATTTCTGAGCCGTAAAAGTAACAGAAAGTAACAGGAGTAGTCTACTTAACACAAATGTGTCATCACAGGGGCTCTCACAGATAGAGAACCTACAAAGACCAGACGAAAAAAGGTGCCATTCATACACAGGCAGTGATCTTTGTGTATGTAAAAGTCTAGATGTCTACATAGCTGTCCTTATTAATAGCTCTTTGTTACGTTTCTAGTTAAATGTCAAAAAAGGCTCACTAGACATGTACATATTCAGTTCATTTAGTGCTCCTGCAGTCAGCAAGACATTGCTACAGAATATACCGTTTTCATAAAAGGATTTCTATCAGAAATGTTGTGTTTGTATTTGTTTTAAAAATATATATTACAACAGCATAGCATCATCTGTGTTTGACATCTAGAGTCTGCTCTCATCATTGCTTTCAGATTTATTTCACTTGCAGGATTTGAAGAGTGACACAGTAGTATGCCAAACTCTCATCAGAGGTAGATACGAGGGTGGTGGTGGGGTTGAAAGCAAGAATGCAGTACTGATACAGGCCAAAGCTGGCTATGGCAACACAGAGAGAGAAAGACTGGAAATCTTGCAGTTTAAATAGACAGCCAATAGAGTGGTGCAGGAATGAGTCCTAAAACGCAGAAGTGAGTTAGCATTTTAGCACTTCTGGTTTCCTCGTCTGAAAGTCTATGGGATTTTTGACAGAGTTTTTGGTTAAATGCCTGAAATAAGGTCTGTGGTGAACACAAGCTCAAGAGAGTTTAATGTTTTATCCTACGACATAAAATACATCCGAAAAGTACCCCACCTTTGAATTATATATCTCTTCAAGTCTTAATAAAGACGGTTGCTAAAGGAGAGCTAACTAGGGCTAGAGCCGAGACCGAATACGTCATCACCCCAAGCGCGGCAACTGAGCCTACACGTATCCTCAGGTGATGACGCTTAATTCAGTTGACTGTGTTGTATTTCAATATAGCATGGCATTAGCTTTTTACTTTCATCAGTTATGTTAAGGAACTAGATATGATGCTTTTATTATCAGTTTATGAAGATTATCTTGGTGAACAGAATGCGTAAGTTTCATAAACTTTTATTGGACACAGAACTTATTTTGAGGAATGATCCAAAAACCCATTGAAAAATCCCATAGGCTTGCCGCCGGGGGAACCCATGGAACGCTAACTGCCGGGATTTGCCTACAAAATTACATCATGACTGCACCACCCTATTGGCAGGATGTTTGTCGGGTGATTGGATGATGATGCATGTCAGTTGTGAAATCAGTGCAGCTTGAGGTTTTCAGTTCTGACATTTACAAGTCTCTAAAGCCCCTTTTGCACAGGATTAGTATTACATAGGGACCTATGGTAGTTTGTAATGATTGTGTGGAATATCTTTATTTTTAATTCTGGTGGCAGAAACTTGACAGCTGTAAAGTAAGCATCAAGAAGTCCCTGTCCATGTCTGCATCTCTTATCCTTTCTGGATATAACAAAGAGCTGATAAATCCTATCTGATATTTAGCACTATCGCTTGTTATGTTTTAGAGAAAATAGAGATCTCACGTTAACAAATCAGCATTTTGATATATTATTCTAAAAACTCTGACCTACCACGAGGCACGTCCCATGCATTATAGACCAATTAATAAACACAGTTACTGATAATTGAACAGCAAAACCAAGACACATCATCTGAAAAGCTATAAAACCAGTCACTGATGCAGGGAGAGAGAGTGAGAAAAGAGATAGCATGCTAGAGTTACTCAGGTTGCAAAACCTTTAAGTCTTTCTGAGCAACATTAAAAAAATGATCCAATCCCCTCTCTCAGATGAATTGCGTTTCATTTCAAAATGTTAAAAATAACAAATTCAATCATAAGCTTTACAAAGGAAATAGTGTTCTCTTTAAGTTAATGATCAATAATTTTGTATTTATAACTGAATGTCCTTCACAAAATGTAAAATATAAAAATATTCTCCAGAATATTTATACAGCATTTCCTGGGGGCCCCCTGGCCCTTCTCTTATCTTACAGTACTTGCTGTGATAAAAAAAAACTCTGTTGTGAAACACTAGTCTAATTTCCTACCATATGCTCTACCAAGCTGCCCATTACAATTGTGCAGCTCACCTTTATTTTGACAGGTCTTCCCCAACAAAAAAAGTTATTCTGCTTTTTAATAATAATGAAACAGTTTTGAATCACTTAAGCACATGTGCTAAAATTTACATATAGACAGAATAGAGACATTAAATGTACCTGAAATCATGAAATTTAGGCACTGATGGACCAAAAAAAATGCTTTGTCCTATACCATTTAAATTTTCATAAACAGTACATGAAATAAAAAGATTCAGCCCTGGTCGAGCATACCAAGAAATCTCACACCTTTCAAAAAGTGTGATTCATTCTCCCTCAGTTCAGGCCTTAAAAATGTCTTAAAAAGCTTTAAATGTGATTTTCAAAAGTTCATAGGAACCCCACTAGCAGCCTGTATTATGGTTTTCTACACATATGGGCTTTTATAGTGCTTTTCTGTCAGTTCATTTCATCATATGTTGACTATTGACTTTACTTTGCTTGATTTATGAATTTAAACTACTTTCCAGCATAGTGCTTCTTCTGTGCTTCCAACAGCTTCTCTTTACCTGTGCCTAAACTTATATCAGTATTATTTAGCATACATTTTATGCACAACACAATTTACATTTGGCTTCAACAGCTGATCCTTGTGAGGAGGGTTGTTGTGGGTGATGATCTGAAATTAATAAGGTGCAGAATAACTTCAACAGAATCAGAAAACGTGACAGATGACAAGATCAGTTCGTATTTAACGGGAGACGTCTCATACATTAATGGGAGTGACATTAAAGAGCTTGTCCTTCTTTCCTTCCTTTTCTTCTCTGTCTGATCAGCTGCAGAGCCACCCATCTTACAGATGCTACCTCAATGTGTAATTGGAGAGCCAGGGGAGATTGATCACTCGTGTATTGATTATGAACAGCTTGCAACTGGTTATAAAAATGTAAAAACACTTCGGCCCATGTTATTTATCGTGAACTCTGGTTGACAGATGTGTAGGACGGGTTATATCATTGAAAAACGTGCACGACATTGCATTTTTGTATGGAATTTAGAAATTAAAAATCACTGTATGTTTTCATTGCTGCTGTGCTACAGCACCTCCATGTTTTCCTTCAGAAATATCTGTTAATTTGACTACATTACTGATTCCACCTATCCTGTGCGAATGCACCACTGCAAACACTGATGTCAGGGGGTAATTCACAAATATTCAGAGGTCCTAAAGGGATATTTACCCCATGTGAATAGTGCTTAAACTTTCTTGTACAAAATTTGTATAACTCTGATTACCACCAGATATTAGTGGGAAAGAATATTTTTAAGCACAGGTGTTAGTTTGTAACATTTTCCTTTTGTTGTCCAGGCTAGGGTGGGACAGAAATTGTGATATCAATTAGATTCTAAATGCCGCATTCTGTGTTTGAACAGATGAGACATTGCTGAAATTAAACTAATACATCTTTCTAAAATATTAATCTGCCATGTTATTTTCCCTCATGCTGATTTATTTTGTTTTTGTTTTGTGGTAATTAGATGTTTTATGGGTAAAAGAGGGGGTATTATGTAAT
Organism: Cheilinus undulatus; assembly: GCF_018320785.1. NCBI lineage: Eukaryota > Metazoa > Chordata > Actinopteri > Labriformes > Labridae > Cheilinus > Cheilinus undulatus. Next base: position 19,343,800 of record NC_054865.1, read on the forward strand.
AATTGACAGCTCTGTTGACAAATGCAGCCCCTCATAACATTCTGGACCAGATCAGCAGATCAGAGGAGGGAAGGTGAGTTATTGAACTTCTTCCATGTGTCTACTCCAGACAGGCTCACGAACCTATTCCGCTTTGGACTGTGCTGACATGACAAACCACTGATGTTTAATCAATAAGTTAAATGTGTGCTCTAGTCAGGAAAAGAGGCGAGGTGTTAAACCTGGGGTTATACCAGCCAGCTCCCCTCTGCATGTCTTGGCTCCAAATTACATCATCAGCCCAATATATCAGTGACTGCCACGAGGGTGTTTTTGATATAACACTTGAACAATGGAGGGAGATGGAGACATGTGATTATTTATAAGATACAGTTATTGTTTTATACATAACGTATACAGCTGTGCGTCATTACATGCTTGTTTCTGGCATGAGCAATCATATCCTCAGAGGTTTTCTTTCATTGTACATTTTCTAAATTAAATGTAAATACCGTTTATTTCTCTCCTGTTCATTTTTAAAGAAGAAAGAGATTACTAGTTTGTGCACATCCATGCAAAACGCACACAAGAAGATTGTAAACTGCGGAAAACAGGAAATAGGTCCGCACAATGTCCAGCTCCAAGTGAACAACTTTATTCAACACAAGGCAGAGTTGATCTGCAAGAAATCTTGTTTCGTTTCAACATTATGATCTTGTAATGAAAATGTTGCCTTGTATTAAATAAAGTTACCTACTGGGAGGTGAACACTGCACAGGGCTTTTCTATTTTTCTCTTTTTTGAAGACACAAGTCAGAAAAATATGTAAAATGTGTTTAAAAACAGAATGCAGTGATTTGCAAATTCTTCAACGTATACTCAGTTGAAGAAAGCACAAAGACAAGAAACCTATTGTTCAAAATGTTACATATTTTGCTTTTGGTAATACACATACTGTATATTCTGAATTTGATGCCTGCAACACAAAAGTCTGGGCAGGGAAATGCTTGCAGTTCCCTAGCAAGGACCACACTAAAACAGAATGCATTTAACAGTTTAATCGAGATTGATAAGAGTGTGTAGTGAGACTATTGTCTCTTGTGATGAAGATGAGGGATGTGGGTAAGTAGTTTTAGTCTAGTCTGGGAGATGCATGAAGGCTCGACAGAGAGAGACTCAGGATGGGGGTTCCGTCTCAGGCGTCGTTCTCCCCGAGCTGATCTCAACCCAGACTGTGACTAGAATTAGATGAGTCTTGGGTGAAGCCAATGGATGAAGGAGGAGATTAATGAGTTAGAGAAGGGAGAGAGGGTGGGTTGTAGACTCTCAGACGGACGGTGTGATGTGGGTTGGCTACGTTTAAGTAGGCTTGTCAGGTGATTGAAGGTGTGGTTTTGGTGTGGCCTTGCTCCCGAACTTAAGTTAAAATAAATATTAACCCCATTTGTGTTTTATTACCTTTCTTTCTAACAACACTAAGTAAATGTCTGGATAATGAAGAATGCTATTTTTGAAGTGTTAAAAGGGGAATTTTTACCCATTCTTGCTTGACGTACATCTTGGGTTGCTCAACAGTGCAGAGTTTCTGTTGTTGTATTTTGTGCTCATAATGCGCCACACTTTTTCAGTGGTAGACAGGTCTGGACTGCATGCAAGCCAGTCAAGTTCCCACACTCTTTTTACTGTGAAGCCATACTGTTGTGAATCATCCAAAGTGTAGCTTGGTGTTGTCTTACTGAAATAAGCAGGGACATTCTAGAAAGAACTCGATATAAGCATAAGTTCCTCCAAACCTCCAAACCATACCTCTCAGGATCAATGGTGGCTTCACAGATGTGCAAGTTACCCATGGGATTAATACACCCCAAAACCAGAACAGATGCTGCCTTTTGAACTCTGCCTTAATAACAATCTGGCTGGTCCTTATCCTCTTTAGCCCAAAGGACTTGACAGCCATTATTTATTTCCTCAGTTTGACATGTTGATTCAGAAGTCTACAGCACACTTCTCCACTTTAGGTCAGTCCATCTCAGATGGGCTTGTGGAAAGAAAAGTCAGCGGTGATTTAGCGGCACTTCTTGGGTTGTTAATATGGCTTCGCTTAACTTTAATTTGTAGATGTTAACTGACAGAGGTTTTTCTGATGTGTTCCTGAGTCCATGTTGTATTATCCATTGCAGAATGATGCTGGTTTTTGATGCAGTGCTGCCTGAGGGCAACATTCAGTGTTGGTTTGGCAGTCTGGGCAGCCTTGCCCCATAAATGCAGAGATGTCCCAGATTCTCTGAAACTTTATTGGCATTACAAATGTAGATGGTGAACTCTCTAAATTCCTTGCAATAACACATTGAGGAAGTGAAGATCCTCCTACCATCTTTGCTGACTGTGTAATACAGGAGTGATCCTTTTTACCCAATCATGCCACTGTCACCTGTTACCAACTAACCTGCCTACCTGTGGAATGTTCCACGTATTTCTTCAGCATCTATCTAAGCCATAATCTAAGACATAATAGTTTGATTGAAGCTGTGCAAGGACAAATAACTAAGTGTTGCCAGATCCGTCTACTAGTTCTTAGTGCAACAGTAAGTAGCAGCACTTGTTATTTGTGCTCAGTCACCTCTCATGCACACCAGTAAAGAGTGCTAGATTGTATGCATAAAGGATGGGACATTGTAATGGGGTTTGAGCACTTTTAATAAATGGTCTATTTGAAACCAGGGTCCTCCACTGCTGTATGTGGGTAGCCTTAAAAATGTATCAACTTCAGTAATGCCTGTGATTCTCTTCTTTATAATAACAGCAAATACAGGCCTATCCACTTTCTGTGTTTTTGCTAATAGCTAATAGTACACCTCGGTGATGCCATCTTACAAATATTCTTTGAAGTGTTTGCTGTGTTTCCATTAGGGGTGTGACGAGATCTCGCGAGATTTAAACACAACGAGGTTTCTTGTCACGGAAAAATCCATCTCATTTTTATACATAGCATAAAAAAAAGCTTCTGTCGGAAAAGAAATCTGAAAGCAGCACAGTTGTTCTAGTTAATAAAATTTTTAGAAAAGTAGACTATATTCAAGATTTTGTGATAAGGAAGAGTTATATACTGAGGACAACAAAGACAAGTTTGATGACAGATGATTAGGGTCTATGGACAGCTCCTGGTGCTGAAATCAAACAGGCTGTATATTGATTTAACATATTACATTTCTTCTTGTCTCACTCTTATTTACTAAAAATCCATCTGCATTTTTTTGGAAAAAAGTGGTCTGGGTTATTTTATGGAATACCGAAGAGTTGAAAAAATATATGGTAAAAAAACCAAACACAAAATAGATACCATAAATCAAGCAATACAAACAGTTGAATTTGAGAACCACTGGTTATTCCTTTCAGACTATATTCCTTTCATAAAACACATCACAAAGTTTATTTGAACAATTTAGAAAATGAATAAAACAATTATTAAAACTGTTAAAAGAAGAAAAATATTGTTTTTCTCTTAAAGTATTTGCTTGAAGAATATTGGCCATAGTTTTTATGACATATGCTTTGATTATCTGTTTAATGTATCTGTTTAATTTGTTTAATGTCTTTGGACATTAGATGAAGAGTTGTAATTGACTGAAGTTTTAAAGCACGCAGATTTTTTTGTGAAGAAATGTTATTTATAGGTTGCTGATAGCCTAGTAGCAGAGGTGGAAAAATACACACCTTGTACTCAATTAAAAGTACAGTTACCTCACTTAAAAATTACTTTAGGTCTATAAATGTACTCAAGCAAGAGTTAAAAGTATCTAATTTAAAGTTTAAAGTACTAAGTAGCTAGGAGTTGTACAGTAAAATTTGATCGTCCTTATTGGCAAGAACAACAAGAGAATAGATCTCCAATCAGGTTGTTCAGGTAAAGTCACACCTATTTAACAAAATAGAATACACAGAAAAATAGACAGTGGTAATTAAACTCATATAGAGTTAAATTTAACTTTAAAAGCATTTATATTTGTCCACATTACATACAGTTAAACTACACATTTAAAAGTGTGTATTTTTTTACAAAATGACAGAGCTGTTGTAACTCTTGAAAATCTGTGGTAAGGTCGGTCTCTTCTGGCATGAACAAAGCAAAGAGTCAACCTCATAGGAAGGCAATGAACACTGATGAAGAATATGCACAATGCTTCCTTTAGAAGCACCTAAAGTCACAGACACTCTAACTCAGTGGATAACTTCACTCATGGTGCTAAAATTGGGAAGTTTTGGATTGAGATGTGGAATCATTCTCTGTTTATGTGCTACTGTGTAGTCAACAGAGGTGGAAAAGGTACAGGAGTCAAGTAAAAGTACAGTTTCTCTGGTTAAAACTTACTAAAGTAGAGGTTAAATGAATTCAAAAAACTACAAGTACCCCAAGAAACTACTCAGTTACAGTAATTTGAGTACATGTAATTGGTTACTTTCCACTCCTGCCCAGTAGCAGTGAGGTTGATCCCCATGGACAGAGGCAGTAGTCTCCCAAAGAGTCAGCTTAGGTTCAAATCCAACCTACAGCTTGTTTTCTGCATGCCATTTCTCACTCTGACACTTAGTAAAAAAGGAAAAAAGCCCCAAAATAAATCTTTAAAAAACAATAAAGAAACATTTTTCACACACGTGTAGAACCCCATAACCAACACAAATCAAAAATTTCTCAGAGAAGCTTGAACTTTAAATAATTAGTAAAGATTAGTTACAATAAGAAAGCTTTACAAATTGGTTTTACTGAAGTACAAACCAAATTGATCAATCTTTTTTTTTTTTTTCAATATACAATACTAATTGTGAATGCACAGCAGCAGTTTCTGTGTCTCTTTGGCTCTAAAAAGGCATAGAGTGCCATCTTCACATTCCTTAATGAGAGAACCTGAACAAAGATTTCTGATTGTTCAGGCACATTCACCACACACTTCAGTCCTTTGAGCCTGAAGGAATTTCTGTCAATGTTACTAAAGGAACCGCTGACCTTTGTCAACAGCAGAACGACTGATTCAATTGAAGAAACTCTGATCTTATTATATGTGCATACACACAGTGAATGCTGGGTGGGGACCGCCTCATTAAGATAACAGCTGAGCTCCAGAGCCTAATTGGGCGGTGATTAATATGTTAAACTGTGTAATTATATTCAGCGAATATTCCTGATTATTTTACTTATAGATTAACTGAGATTAATAGCTGAATTAATGTCCCAAGGCTCCTTAATGACTCCATGGGGTCCTCTCATCAAAATTTAACCAGCCACTGAATCATTAATTGGAATTTGCTTATTATCACCTGTGGAGACATCATTCATGGGAACACTTGGGCTTGTGCTGCTGGATCCATACCTCTGAGCTTAACTGCTTCTAATTTGATTACCGGGTGGTTGCTTGTTTACAGCTTCTCTATGAATAAAGGAGAACCGTGAATAATTCATCAGTCAGTCTTTATTTGTAAAGCACTAATTTATAACAGATTTTGACAAACAGTACTCACTCTGGATGGAACGTCTTAAACATGTCCCTCTTTTAAAGTTGGCCTCAGAACTTATGACATTAAATTATACAAACAGAAGAAAATCAAGTGAAAAAGAATCTCCAGACCAGCAGCGGCACCTGCCTGGACCGACACTTCGCTCTGCTTCATTCAAGACACACTGCAGGTCTATTTTCAGCGCTGGTTGCTGCCAAACGGTGTCAATACCCATCGATCAGAAAGCTCCAGAAGAGGAAGCCACAAGCGTAGAATATCTGGTTCTTTCAAAATACGACACAATACATGGACTCCTGATCGTAAATCATCACTATATCAACATAACGTTGCATCCTGCAGAGAGAGCAAAGGGTCACCAAGGGGTCAGTGGGTCACAGAGCTACAACGGCGCCATTGATGACTTATACCGGAAAGGATGATAAATTAAGCCCAAAAGGTAAAATAGTCCGCTGTTGACATACTATTCCTGTGTGAACTCGCAGCTCTCCCATGACCTCTTCCTACTGATTAGGGCTTCGCACCGCGGCGCAGTGCTCTAGACTGACTTCCAATGGTTGAGGTCACTCAGCTTCAGCGGGACCAAACCTGTGGCGCTTCAGTGTGCGGCGCAGTTGTCCTATGTGGAAATTACGGTTAAGGATCTACATCAGTGATACTCAACGTGTGGCTCTAGAGCTACATGTGGCTCTTTTGGGATAATTTGTGGCTCTTTTAAATCTTAATTTGTAATATTATTCTTCCAGAAAACCATACAAAGCGAAACTTTGACCGCAGAAATCATCCATTGCAAGTCACATTAGTTTGTTTCTGATTTTAATTGCAACCCGGTATTTTTGTCTGTATATTTTCATTGCCCTTATTTGACATGTTTTGCCCCTTTTTTCCCATTGTGTTGCCACTTTTAATCAATTTTATTGCTTTAAGCCTACTTTTGCCACTTCTATTTGCCACTTTTTGCCTATATTTGGCCCTTTTATCCCGTTTTTACCCTTTTTCACCAGTTTTATCCTTATTTTTTGCAATTCTCTCCTGTTTTTGCCACCTATCACTCATTTCAGCTGCCTTTTGCCATTAAATGCCACTTTTCTCCTCATCTTTGCCACTCTTTGCTACTTTTTACCTATTACTTGCACCATTTTGCTGCTTTTTGCCTGTTTTAGTCACTTTTCACTAATTTTTTTTAATTTTTCTTACTACTTTTTGACCCGTAACTTATTTTTTGTCACTTTTACCCATTTTTGCCACTTCACCACTAAGACTGTGGCTCTTGCAAAGGTATTTTTCAACAATTTGACTCTTGGTTGAACAGGGTTGAGTAACACTGATCTATACACCGCGTTCCACATTATTATGCAAACAATGTTTTTCTCTGATTTTCTAAATATCAATGCAAATGACAGTCATAATATTTTTCAAGTCATCAACAGTTAGAGTATAATTCAAATGTTTTGGAACAAACTTCATAATGATAACTATTATTTTTTTTTAAATAAAAACCTCAAAATGCACTTTTCCACATGTTCCACATTATTAAGCAGGCCACAGGTTTCAGCAATATGGGAAAGAAAAAGGATCTCTCTGCTGCTGAAAAGTGTCAAATAGTGTAATGCCTTGGACAAGGAATGAAAACATTCGATATTTCAGGAAAAATTAATCATGATCATCGTACTGTGAAGAAATTTGTGGCTGATTCAGAGCACAGACGGGTTTGTGCAGATAAAGACATAATGAGGAAGGTTTCTGATAGACAAATACATCAGATTAAGAGAGCAGATGCTAAAATGCCATTACAAAGCAGCAAACAGGTATTTGAAGCTGCTGGTGCCTTTGGAGTCCCACCAGCCTCAAGGTGTAGGATCCTCCAGAGGCTTGCAGTCGTGTATAAACCTACTATTCAGCCACCCCTATCCAATGCTCACAAGCAGAAATGGTTGCAGTGGGCCCAGAAATACATGAAGACTCATTTTCAAACAGTCTTGTTGACTGATGAGTGCCGTGCAACCCTGGATTGTCCAGATGGAGGAGTAGTGGATGGTCGGTGGATGACCACCATGTCCCAAAGAGGCCGGGACGTCAACAAGGAGGGGGCGGAGTCATGTTTGGGCTGGAATCATGAGGAGAGAGCTGATAGGCCCCTTTAGGGTCCCTGAAGGTGTGAAAATGACCTCGGCAAAGTATATAGAGTTTCTGACTGACCACTTTCTTCCATGGTACAAAAAGAGAATCGTGCCTTCTGTAGCAAAATTTTCTTCAAGCATGACAATGCTCCATCTCATGCTGCAAAGAATACCTCTGTGTCATTGGCTGCTATGGGCATAAAAGGAAAGAAACGCATGGTGTGGCCCCCATCCTCCCCTGACCTCAACCCTACTGAGAACCTTTGGAGCATCCTCAAGCTAAAGATCTATGAGGGTGGGAGGCAGTTCACATCAAAACAGCAGCTCTGGGAGGATATTCTGACATCCTGCAAAAAAAATTCTAGCAGAAACTCTCCAAAAACTCACAAGTTCAATGGATGCAAGAATAGTGAAGGTGATATCAAAGAAGGGCTCCTATGTTAACATGGAACTTGTCCTGTTAAAATGTTTTTGATTGAAATAGCTTTGATTTCAGTAAATATGACCCCCTGATGCTGCAATTTCTACAAATGACCATTTTCAGTTCTTTACAACCTATAAAATGTTTTAAAAAGCTGTTGTGCTTAATAATGTGGAACAGTGCATTTTGAGGTTTTTATTTTTTTAAAAATAATTTTTGTCACTATAAAGTTTGTTCAAAAACATTTGAATTATGCTCTAATGGCTGATGACTTGAAAAATATTCTGACTGTCATTTGCATTAAAATTTAGGAAAATCGGAGAAAAATATCATTTGCATAATAATGTGGAACACGGTGTATAATGTGATGGGCCTATGGGGGGATAATCTGCAAAAACCTTTTAAAAAAATTGGCAATAAAGGATAGATGAGTTGCAACGTGAAATGAAATAAAATGCATTGACACCACAAGACATACCCAAATACACCTAACCACTAACTATTGCACATTTCAGTCAAATTCAATTGCATTTCATTGTGTTTAACAAGAGAGTGGAACAGTGATTGACAGAATAGCTAAAAGGATTTAGAAAATAATGCACACCAATTTAATAAAATAAATGGATGGACGATTAAAAGATGACACAATTGAAAATATAAGACACAGATTTATAAGAGGATGGAATAAACATTCAGAATAAATAGAAACAAGAAGCATTAAGAATTAATGAAACAAGAGTCCTGCACTGGACTCTTTTCTTTATCCCGTTTCCTCCTGATCCTGCTGGTTTTCTGACCATTGCCACTCTCCCACAGAGAGTACCATCCACTCTTGCCTACACCTATCACACGTGTGTGGTAAATCCCACCCGCATCACACACAGACTCGGGCAGTCTATGTTAAATATTTAGAATAATAGACATTGTGCCTAATTAAATGCAATGTAATAAGTTCACTAAAGCACCACCCTGATTAAGTTTTCTCTCTGAATGAAGGAATCCTTAAGAAAAAAGGAAAAAGAGCAAACGGAATACTTTCAACTCGGGTGCATTCCCAGCTTCAGTGGCCAACTACAAAGTAAAAGGAATGCAGCGTAAGTCCCCTAATGATGACCAGTGCGACATTTGAGGAATTTATTAAAAATCCATACAAATTTATGATGTCTTCATTGCACCAGTTTCGAACCAGTACATCCAAGAGGTCCTCTGAGAGGTATCAAGGACAACTGGAGCAACAGTGTGGCGTGCAAATCAACACAGACAGACACGCCGCCAATTATAGCAGTAAGATATAATAAAGTGATGATAAAAGATTAATTAAAAATCTAAAATGATTAAATGACTATAAAATTAAACATGAAGAGATAGTCATGACAAGAGATTCAGTACTAAAACTTCTTCTGTGGAAATGGGATTCATGTATTTTATGAGTAAACAAGAAAAAAATTTCAAGGCACTCTCTAAAAACATTAAAATGCCTTCATTTACACAACATGGTTACATACTGACTATAAAAACACACAAAGACAGGTTTCACCATCAAGCTTTCATCATTTTTCTCATTTTTTCACCAAGTACTCAAACCTGTTTTAATCACTGAAATGGGAAATTAAAAGTGGAATAAAATGATGATGGTGTACGTTATAATAACTTTAAAACCATAAAGTGCTACATAAAAGCCAGTCTGAATTAATGGGCTTTTAGCTTACGTTTATAAGTCTCTATATTCTCAGCTCCTCTCAGATTTCACTATCCTCTTTCAGAAACTAAAAACATCTCTGAGAGGTAGTCTGGAGCAAGGCCATGTAGTGCTTTATAAATTAACAAAGAATTTTAAAATCAGAAACCAAAATGAACAGACAACTACTGTAAGGACTTTAAAACCAGTACAGTGTGCTCTCCTTTTGGTCTTTGTCTGTATTCTTGCTGCAGATTTTTTTTTGATTAACTGCAGCTGACTTGTAGTGTTCTCAGGTAGACCAGAAAGGAGAGCGTTCCAGTATTATAGCCTGGAAGTTATAAAAACATGCATTAGTCTGTCTGAGAAATGGTCTAACTTTGGTGATGTGTTTTTGAAGTGATATAAAGCAGTTTTTGTGATGCCCTGCACATCAGCTCCAGAATCAAAATCTCAAAGATGACACCAAGATTTCAGTCGTCTTGGCTTCGGTTGAGTCCTATTATGTGAAGTTTGGGGTCAATTTCTCTGTCTCAGCCGTTGAACCGTTAATGAGAACTTCTGTTTTGTCCTGGTTGAGCTTCAAAAAATGATCTGACATCCAGGTTTTTTATATCTAAAAGACAGTTAAATGTGAATCTATTCGTCTGTTGTCATGAGGACACAAGGCCACATAGAGCTGAGTGTCATCAGTGATGCCTTGCCTCCTGATGGCACTACCCAGGAGTGACATGTACATATCAAAAATTACATACCCTAAAATTGCTCCTTGTGGTACCCCACTGGTAACCTCATAATGCTTGAAGGAATGGTCTTCAATTGCAAAGAATTTTCTGTCTCACAGACATGAGGTAAATTAGTTAGAAAAACATTTCTGGAGAGGCATGCTTACTTATCTATCCAAAAGAATCTGGTGGTCAATAGTACTGAACCCAGCACTCAGGTCAAGTAGCACCAGAACTAAAGTCTTGCTGGAGTGAAATTATCTTTTGATTCAAGGTGTTCAACTGTGAGATTGACTGGCGAATGAGACAAACAAATGAGATGGCAAATGTTTGACTATTTGGGGTCACCCTTTGATGATGATGATTATCACCAGTATCGTCATCATCTAGTTTGTTTATTTATCAAAACAGCAGAACATCAAAGCCCAACAGTAATAACACAAAAAAGCAGTAACACGGGATGAAACAGGATGACATACCAAATAAAAGAGTTAGAAATTTAAAACATGGCTGAATAAAAGAACAAAGAGGAATTACATTAAACAATAGTTGGATGAAAGAATAAAAGTTTTAAAAAAACAGCAAAGCTGATAGACAACATAGAATTAACAGTATTGTTAATAGAACACACCTTTGAAAAAAACATTTAACAGTTATGCACAGTTTTTTTACTCATAATTAGATTTTTTTTTTTGTCATAAAAATTACAGAAATTATAAACCAGTTCTTTCTGAAATTTCCCCTAGACCTATTATCTTAAACACTCATCTTGTTTTGTGCGGCTAGCAGCCAAACACCCAAACACTGAGTCATTATTTATGCAGAAATTTACTTCATTATCACAGAGGATGATGATGGGGAATGTTGGATGGCATGATTTGATTGAATCTTGGGCATGTTTGCTTTAACTTTTGCCAGTATTAATTACTGATGATTAGTCACAGCGGGGAAGGGGCTTCCTGCTTGATAGCTCTGGCCAAGTGCTGGCTTTTGGTGCTCATTGTCTGCATGGTTGACTTGTAGAGGCCAACATTCAGGGCATAGCTGGGTTTAGGGATTTCATTGGCAAGTGCTCATCTTTTCAGGATGTAGCCACACCGGCTCGGATCCCATTCATTTCAGCAGATTTGATTATTAGCCATATTATCAGAACCAACCATTTTTCCTTGCCTCCCTCGTTATAATAATATAATTATCCTTACTACTTGAAGTGAAGAAGCAGAAGCTGAGTGCCAATGTGCAGATACAAAGGCTTATTTTTAGGTGTACTGAATATGCAAGAGCAGTCTAGTGTCAGCAGTTTATCTTTTTCTTGATGGGTCACCTCAAAAATGTGGGACATAAATTAACGACCCTGTAAAGTGAAATCCAAAGTTTTTGTCTTAACACTAGATGTTTTGGAATATGGTAGCTGTAAACATGTGAAAACACAGAGCTCTATATGTGACTGAATTCTGGATTAAGACTGTTAGAAAGTTTTTCACCTCTTTCCTGGCTTGGTTTCATGTGGGCGGGGCCAGTATGATAATGATGATGTTGTGAAAGATCCCAGGCCTTCACATAGTTTGGTAGCGCTCCATTTTTCTTTCCCTAACCCTAGCTAACTCTAACCATAACAGTAACGAGTTTTTCTACATCTGAAAATATGACTTACCTGCTGATTCGACAACATGCAGTATCACCTGGCCACCAGGGGGCGCAGACCTCCCTATCTTTCACTAACAGTGAAAAACTGTTCATCTGATGGCAATTTGGAATAAAATTAGTCACTGCATTTATTGAAAGTTAACAGTAGGTTAAATGCTGTTTTTTGTTCATTGTGAGGTAAATTTGCCAAATCTATCGGCCACGGTGGTCTATGGATCATTTAAAGCATCATATCAGAGTTTTGAGCCAGAAAACTGACTTTTTCTCTTCTCTGGAGCAAGGCAGCTGCACTCTGCTCTGCTTGATTTTATAAACTTTGAGATGTTTTATTTGACTGAAATTTGACCTGGCGGTTCTTAACACAGTGACCTGTAATACAACAAACCTGAGTACAGATTTATTTTCACATCACAGGGTCTTTAAGACTAACCTAACTTCTGCAGGCACCGCTACACCAATGAATAACACATTTGGGTTGTGATAGAAAATCAGAAGCTTTTTACAACCTGTATAAAACATAAGCGGACACAAAGCAAGGTTATTATAGTTAACTAAAACTGAAAAAAATATACAAATAATTTTAGTTAACTGAAACTAAAATAACAAGACAAAATTTTTTTTTATTATATGGACATAAAACTAAGGACAAAATAAGTTTAGTTTTAGTCTTTGACAGCAGGATACTGGCTGATATGTACACCCAAGCCTTAGGAGTGTAAAATGACTGGATGTTATTGGTCAAGACTTCACACAGTGATGATTTCAGTGAACAAAATAAGGAGTGAAGAGGAGCCTATTTGAATGTATTTTTAAAATGACATGTTGCTTACTTTTTTTTGGCTCTTTTAGGTCTTGCCCCTGATAGGATCCTATATTACTGATAAACATTAACAGTATAACTGAACTAAAATGAAGTGTTTTTGTAAAATTTAAAACTAAATTAAACTCATAAACCAGCAAAAAACAGTTTAGAACTGAACTACAGTTAAAAACAAAAAGCAAAACCAATATGAGAATAAAAGCTAATGAAACATCCTAAACTATATAACCTCGGTACAAAGTTTCTCACTTCACTGAATGCAAAAAATTTTTAAAAAGAGATTAAAATTGTGTTATTTATTGGTATGATGTTAACACTATACAGACCTTAGGGCTGGGCAATTTATGCGTATTTTACTGAAATCACAAGAGAGCCTTCTGCAATATTGGAATCACAGGAAACTGCAATGCTGCTTTAAGGTGAAAGATCCATTTCAAGCAGAAATGAGGATCTGAATGAACACCAGCAGCGTTGTCCTGGTATACATTTTATACACATCTAAGAATATTTGATGTTTTGGAAGAAATCCAAACTCATTAATAATGTTTATATTCTTTAAATAAAGATGTTTTTGAATTCAAAAGACACAAATGATGTAAATTTTTCACTCTTTTATACCACAAATCAAATAAAAATTGCAGTCAAAGTCAAAATAATCACAATTAGATTATTTTTTTAATCGTTCAGCCTAAACAGACATTACATGTTGTTTTAGATAACTCTTACCGCAGTCATACTGTCAGATAATCTTCTGCATTCACCAGGGTTGTGACTTCCTGAGACTGAAAATTTCATTTTGTTGAAGCTGTTTTTTTCTCATAAATGTTAAAGAACTAATTTCATCCAGCAGACTCTTTGTCTGGCCCATCAAACCCTGAAATAGGCCACCCAAAGATCTGATGCACTTGTTCATAGTGTCACTTACTGTGAAGACAAAAGACTGACACTAGAGGGCAGCATTTCATTGTCTTGATCATTCACATGTCATCAATTTGAATTCAACAGCATTTTAATGTTTGCTACTGGGGTTCAGCAAAACAATTTACTGCATTGAAAAGTTTTATAAACCGTCTTTACCAGAGCAAACAGGGTTAAAAATAAAGTGGTTTGATTATTAAATTTGGCTATAAATGTCCAGGAAATACAGGCATCAGAAGCAAATGATGTGTTGGTGACAGTGTTGATGTTTAGTATACCCATTATCTAGCAGCAGTATTTTCCTCAACTGTAAGATGTGTAGTTTAACATTCTCACTTTTTACTGAGCTGTCTAAGACTTTGAGAGACATCTTAAAAATAAGATTAGGAGGGCTGTCTTTAGAAATAATATTCCTCCTCTGTTATGCGTCCTATAGGAGCATGTTTCTAACCATTCTCAGCCGTCCACAATCCCTCTTTCCCCGACCTCAAGAGTCGCCCACTGGCTTCACAGCGTCTTAGCCAGCCAACCTGCATCCTTCCTGATGTGAACCCCTCTCAAAAGAGACTCGCAGATTGTCATCACCTCTCACAGTCACGCTGATGACAAATAAGCGGGCCGCGGCGTTGCCTTCTCGACAGGAAAAGCAGTAGCGAGAAATGAAAGGGAATGGTGTTTATTCCCAGAGCTCAACCCCTCTGTCGGCCTGTCACTCTTCCCACGACCCCGAGGGGAGAAACGGAAGGCATCCTGAGCTTCCTTCCTTCCATACCTGTTAAATCATTCATCATCCAACTGCCTGATTATTTTAAAAAGCTAACAAGGCTTTGGTTCTTCAGCGCGTTTGCGTGCGTCTGTCTGTGTGTGTGAGAGGCAGAGAGAGTGAGAAGAAGAGAGGCATAGCTAGCGGAGGGATGCACCCCGTGGCTCTTACCAACCCCCGTTTACCCCCACCGCTACCCTGATCCCCTCTTCCCTCATACACCAACTTCCCCCTAACTCCTCAGTGCATATTTTTTTACATCCTAAAAACTTTTAGTTGAGGGAGAACTCCCTCCTCCTCCCTTTATCCTACTTCTTCTTCTCTTCTCGTCTCTTTGTCTCTTTCCCCCTGTCCTTGGCACTGCTGTCTGTGTGTCTGTTTGTGTGTTTTCATTTGGTTACAAGACAAGTGCAGTTAATCATGTGTTTAAATGTGCGTCTGTTCTCTCCACTGTCCGTGTGTGAATGCTTTTGTCTGAGTGTGAATGGACGGCTGTGTGCCAGAGGTCAGGGCAGAGGCCCTCTTGGGTTGTCTTGGCTCATAGACAAGAAAGTAGCTTCAAAATGTGTATTGTTGTGTGCTCTTTAGTGTGTCTGTGTATGTGTTTGTGTGTAATGAGCCACTGGGCATCATCGTGTTTTTGTGGCACTTGGCACCAACTGCAGTGACACTTTCTCTGGTGTCATTAATATGCACACAAACAAAGCAGAGTCATGACCGAATTTAAGGATTTACCAAGGAGAGTCTCAATAAGAAAAACCTGTGATGTACAGTGTTGCTCATTATGATATAGCCTTAATGATCAAATATTGAAGTTTAACTCTGTTAGAAGTCTAAGTCAAATATTCAAAAATCCAGAATTGCTTTATTTTCCACTACAGCATCCTCATAAACCAGATGCTTTTCAGTTCAGCTAACATGCACGTTAATTTCCCAGTCACAACCAAACTGAGACGAATCACAGCAGTTAGCAGCCAGCTGGGGCTCTATTTGATGGATCAAATGAATGCATGGTGTAACGCTCTTTAAACTCGTTGTGTTTTAGGAAATGTTTTGCGGTAGCTTCAATGCCCATCTCCATTTTGGGTAATGATGAAAATGCAATTTATTCTGCAGCCCTAATGTCCATTCTGCCTTGAGTCAGACAAAAACTTGATCCATTTTTCCTTACTCCAGTTTGATTTGAACTTCTTCCCCACATAATTTATTTTGCACTCATTTCTCATGTTTCAAGATGCGGTTGTCAAAATGCCTGATATTTGGATACTTTTGGTACTGCATTTTTAAAACCAGTACATTTTGTTATTTTAGTCATTGCAAAGTACAGATGCTTAAAAAAATCACACAGCAATCTAGTTTTATTTTGATTCAAAGAGATAGAGAGAGAGCCTTGTCTACATCACACAATTAAACTGGCAACCTTTTGGCACTGAAACAATGCCAACGATTCAGTTTAGACAGTGTACAGGTCTTTGCTGACAATTTCTGGTGAATAAAAACTTGAAATAACCAAAATTGGACGCCTAAAGTTGCGTTCAGACTGGGTGCATGACATAGCTTGATTTTTAGTTTGTTTGCATGGTAACAGGCCTGTTATGTTTGCATTCTGCTTCTTGAAGATCCTGATGTAGGCCACGAGGATAAAATGCATCTGCAAAGTTTCTCTCTAAACTTCTACTATTTGTGAAGTTTTCTGTTTCCATTCTGGTTAAATATGTCACAGAGAAGATAAGCACAGTACAAGTACACTTCTGGTTTGTGCTTTTCAAAGTAAAAGTCCGGTTCAGCATTTATTTGGCGTTACCCCCTTCATTTTTACAGAATGCTTTTATTCTGAATCACTGGCACAGTTCTACACTGAAGTAAGTCATTTGTAGCGAGGCTTAATGAGGTAAAAATTAAAGACCCTATAAATTAAAAATTAATCTGTATTCAGGTTTGTTGTATTACAGGTCGCTGTGTTATGAACCCCCAGGTCATATTTCAGTGGAATAAAAGATAAAATTAAGCTTCAAAATCATGAAAAATGAGGCAGTAAATTCTGCTCCAGGATGGAGTGGGTGTGTCTGTTGAGTGAGCTAAAGCTACGCCCACTCCGGAGAAAAACGATCCTCTCAGATTTAAAAAATGAAAAATGTAACAATCTGAAGGGAGGAAATGACCACCACTGCCCCAACATACTCACTTCAAAATATTTATACAAAATTATCTCAAAATAACTAAGTATAGGCAAGGGCTGGCCTGTTGAACTAGCTTTTAGATGTGGTACAGTTTACACATCCCATTGTTTCTTGTGATATTATGGATAAAATCATACTTAATGCTTAATCCTGCTCTGGAAGAAGGCTGTATGTCTATTGTCAGACTAGAAGTAACAACAGCCACTGAAGAAAAAGACTTTTGTTTACATTATTCATAGAGAAGACTGACAGACAGTGATATAAATGACCAAGGGTGCTGTGAGAGATCCACATCCATCCACTATCTATAAAACTTATCCCATCCAGGTTTGCAGGTGGGCAAGAGCCAAACCCAGCTGTAATTGACAAGAGGTGGGATACACCTTCGACTGGTCCCAGGTCGTTCAAAGGGTAGGCATATAGAGACAGACAAGCATTCAGGCTCACGACATGACATCAGACGAGCAACAGGTGGTACCACTTTTTCCACAGTTGGCACTAAACTCAGGACAAACCACAGAGTCTTCTGAGGAGCTTTCACAGCAGCATTTATAGATATTAAGACAAAGACAATGACGTGCCTGAGGCTGTTTCTCATATATGTGGAACTTGTTGATCGAATTGTGGTAAAAGTCAGGAGAATTTTTGCACTTTCCCAAGATCCAATCCAGACAGTGTTCATAATGATGAGGAAGAATCTGGATTTACATAGTAAAACATATTGCAGCCTATCATACATTGAGCCAGTACCTGACCTAACTCTGTTGCCACCTCCAGCACTGCTACATGCTCCTGCCTTTTTTCTTCTTTCTGCTGTCATGATCTTTCTTCATGTGCGAGGCATGCTCCAGCTCTTTTCTTCCTCTTCTGCCTTTTTTCCCTGACGCTGTCATGATCTTTCTTTGCCCTTTACTCATTTTCCTCTCGAAAACTGACAAGGACTCACCTTTATTTTTCCAGCTTAGTCTGTTTTGAGGTGTCTTGTATTCCTTTAATTCCCCCTTTCCCTCATTCCCCACCCACTTCTTTTGATAGCTTTATGCTCTCTTTTTTCCCTTGTTCCTCTTTTCCTTCTCTCTGCCTCTCCTCGCTCTTTTTCTTTCCTGCAGTCTCCGGTGACCTCTCAAACCACCCGGCAGTGTTCTTTGACCCCGGCCAAGATGGTACCGGCTGCCCCTCCAACTCCTTCCAGCCCCGCCCTCCAGACCTCCTCCTCTTCCTCTTCTTCTTCCTCCTCCTCCTCTTGTCCAGCACTCCGTCCAGTGAGAAAATATGTCTTACTTGCCCATTTTATTAGTCTTTTAACTCACATTTTCTTTCGTGAACACCCCTGACAATGCATTTCAGGAACCAGTGTTGCATTTTGGTGATTGTCCAGGCAATATTTTGTAGGTTGAAAACAAACTAGGAGGATGTAGGTGACATATTTATACACCTTTTTTATTCATCTGTCAGTAGAGAAAGTGTGAATCTAGTCCTTACTTTAAAAAAATACCAATCTGCTTAGCAAATCTATTCTAAATGAGTGGTAGGAGAAAAAAAGCTTCTTTTTATCTGGAGTAAACATAAAATCGACCTTTAATTTTTACTCTATGACTTACCTTACTTATACCTTACCTTACTTATTTTTCTGTAGTATAACCTTGTGGAGTCACAAATGTGTTTAGGGGCTATTATGAGACATGTCACAACTTCTTCTAAAGATGCGTCATGGTTTTTTGTAGCGATTTGATTTTTTTGTACCTTTTATTTAATAAATATTGTTCCATTTAAAATGCAAAAAAAAAAAAAAAATCTCCTTTAAAAAGGAGTCCCTGCCAAGAGAGGAGGAATTGTTTCACTCAAAGAACAAACAAAAGACCTAAAAAGTGCAAAAATGACATCGGGACTTGTTATAAACAGAAAATGTTATCTTGAATACCTCTTTGTGTTGTCTGATGAGCATATTTGACATTTGAATGAAACTCTAAACAAAGAGGGATTTGCGTGGACAGCTACAAAGTCATCAAGGCTTTTGTGTGCTTGAAGATCACTGCCTGTGTGGAGAGAAATGTTCTGTCTATAAGTTTCTATGAACGCCCTCCAGTTTGACTCACCTCATATAAGTCAAGAAGAGAGCTAATTCTGTTATGACACTTCATGTTACTCTTATGGATCCCAAATACTACTCAAGCATAATTGACCCAAATGCATATTAGCCTAATGCAACAGTGGTACTTCTGTCGTGAATGATGTCATAGCAGCCACATGTCTGCAAAAGGTCTATACTAAGAAGGACACAACAACAGCTGCATACTGAAGCCAAAAGCCCCATAACCTGCTCTGCTTTCTGCCTGGAATGGATATGAAAAAATTCTTTTGCTAGTCATGATGGCTAGTTTTAATTAGGGGTGCACGAACACTCACTGTTGCTGATACAATATCGATATATGCACACTTTTTTTATTGTAAAGAACACCACGTGTTTCCTGTGCAAAGAGAGGAAGAGACAAGCAGAGCTGTGAAAGGCACAGGGAAAACTGTAAAATCTGAACAAGTTGAAACTGCTTTAAATTTTTGTTGAAACTGATAACATCATTTTTTTTAAGTAGTCGAAGTAAATTCTTTAAGTATTCATTATTCATAGATTTATGTAAATAAATCATAAATACTTGGAATGATTGAGCACTGTTTACTTAAAATTTTGCTCATCCAATTCAGAAAAATAGAGCTAAGGTTTTGGATTTTTAAGTTAACACTACTCTGTGCGGTCTTACAGTGAAGTAGACTATCTGTAACCTTGCAAAGCAGATGGATACGCCTGTTTCCTTGTTTCTCGCTGGCGAATCCTTCTTGCAAAGCTCCCGTCTGAACTGTTTGGGCCCAGTTAGAAAGTGACAGGACCAATCAGCAATGAGGGGCAGTACTTTCAGGCACGGAAGAGTCGTGACGTAAGCAAGCAGCAACAAGTGGCCGGTGCAATTATGGCGGAAGAGATTAGTGTGGATGCTGCTAAAGCGCCAGTTTTATCAGAACTTGACGACATTCCTTTATTAAAAGAAGAAGAAAGAACAGCAGTGAGTTGTTTTCTTTTCAAAAACGACAAAGGTCTTGTACTGGCATGTCCACAGTTGTCATGGTTCACGTTATGTCTCGGTAGCTGTGCACACGCACCTTAGTTGCAGCTACATCATGTGTTTTGTTGCTCTGATTGGCCCGTAAGGATGTTACAGACAGAACATTCATCCAATCACACTCCGAGTTTTTTTCAAAGCCTCTGCCCTTTCCCAAATGCTTAATATTGAAGGTTTTCCAGATGAATGTGTGAAACACATCCAACTGGCATGTCAGGTTAGACTATCTGGTGGTTCTTTCACATTTGGGTTTCACTCAAAATAATCAGAGCTCATGATGGGCCTTCTTATGTGTGGCACCCTAGGCTAACACCTATACATGATGGTACAGGTGTACATTTTGGAAATTGGAATAAAGGTTAATCAAACATGCAGTTGGGGTAGAAAGACGTTTTTGGCTTATCTCAAAACCTCACTAACCTTGAAAAGCAGATGGATACGCCCGTTTCCTTGTTTTTCACTTGGAAATCCATCTTGCAAAGCTTCCATCTGAACCGTTTGGGCCCGGTTAGACAGTGACTGATGCAATCAGCAACAAGGGGCAGTACTTTCGGGTGCAGCAGAGTCATGACGTTAACAAGCAGCAGCAAGAGCTGGTGCAGTTATGGAGGAAGAGATTAGTGTGGATGCTGCTAAAGCGCCAGTTTTATCAGAACTTGACAACATTTCTTTGTTAAAAGAAGAACAAAGAACAGCAGTGAGTTGTTTTCTTTTCAAAAACAACAAAAGTCGAGTACATGTCTACAGTCGCTATGTTTCTTGTTATTCCTCAGTAGCTGCGCACGCACAGCTCGATAGCGGCTACGTCACGTGTTTTGTTGCTCCGATTGGCCCGTAGAGATGCGACAGACAGAACGTCCACCCAATCACCCTCTGAGTTTTTTTCAAAGCCTCTGCCTTTTCTCAAATGTTTCCTATTGAAGCTTTCCCAGATGGATGTTTAAAAAAATCCATCTAGCGTGTCAGGTTAAAACCTCACCTCATGAGGTCAACAAAGTCACACTTGTACAAATTTGACTAATGTGTGGAAGTTCTGCACAGTACTGCATATTCACTGAAATATTGATAATAATTAATTAATAAACAGACATAAGAATCTTTTCTGCTGTGGACTGTAGACTTGGGGTAACTTTGATTTTTATCAGCTAGATTAATATATGCTTTGGTTAGCAGAAGGGGTGTGGTGCCTGTGTTTCTTGGCATATCTTGGCTCTTAAGTACTTCACCAACACAGTGTGTCAGCACCAGTCATGAGGTTGTTTTGGCTTCACTTTTATACAACAAAAGGAGATGGACATGTAGTGTCTGCATTCAGAACAGTCAGTGATCTAGCTGAGATTCAGTGTACCTTTATTACCTCCGCCAAGGAGGTTATGTGATCGGGTGGGTTTGTTTGTTTGTTTGTTAGTTTGTTAGCAGCATAACTCAAAAAGTCATGGACGGATTTTCCTGAAATTTTCAGGAAATGTTTCACACATCCATCAGGGAAAGCTTCAATAGGAATTGTTTGAAAAAAGGCAGAGGCTTTGAAAAATCCTTTGAGTATGATTGGGTGGACGTTCTGTACGTCACATCTTTACGGGCCTATCAGAGAGAAAAAAGTACGTGATGTAGCAGCTAGCAAGCTTCATGTACACAGCTACAGAGGAATAACATGGAACATGGCGACTGTAGACATGTAAGTACTCGACCTTTGTTGTTTTTGAAAAGAAAACAACTCACTGCTGTTCTTTGTTCTTCTTTTAACAAAGAATTGTCGTCAAGTTCTGATAAAACTGGCGCTTTAGCAGCATCTACACTAATCTCTTCCTCCATAACTGCACCAGCTCTTGCTGCTGCTTGTTCACGTCACGACTCTGCTGTGCCTGAAAGTACTGCCCCTCGTTGCTGATTGCTTCAGTCACTGTCTAACCGGGCCCAGACGGTTCAGATTGGAGCTTTGCAAGATGGATTTCCCAGTGAGAAACAAGGAAACGGGCGTATCCATCTGCTTTTCAAGGTTAGGCATAAGGAAGAACTGATTAGATTTTGGGACTGATCCAGATCACCGTCTGGATCCAGGAATTTTTAAAAGGATTCTTTACTATTGGGAGATAGGGCTAATGGCAGAAGTCTGTGCTATTACCACTTTACACCAGGAGATGGCGGACATGAGTAACTCCAATCCCAGCAGACTTTGAAAGATGCAGGCCTGGTCGAGGAGACGAGTCAGAGCGTAACAGAGAGAAAGACAGCGATTTGCAGTGAGAATACTCACAATGCTGGGAGGAATAGAGGAATATTCACCCTCTGCCATGACTTTCAGTTGTCCGGTGAGACCATGGGTGCTTCCGCCATGACAGTCCACACGTAGCGAAGCCATTGCTTTGCCTCACCGTGTCTCCACCCCACTGAGGAGGGAGTCATCAGCGAATTAGATTTTGGGACTGATCCGGATCACATCTGCATCCAGGAATGTTTTTAAAGGATTCTTCACTATTGGGAGATAGGGCTAATGGCGGAGGTCTGCGCTCTCTGAGTGCTTTTCTAGTTTCTGAATAGATTTTGCAGGAACTTGTGGTAATTTCAAAAGAGAAAATTGTTCACTAATATTTGTTTTAGAAAACAGGATCATTGTAGAAGATTTTCAGACTTAGGTAACATTCCTGTTAAGAACACTTCTTGTTTCAGCACCCTGGCTATGTAGACCTTCAGTTACAGTAACTACATCACGCATGTAAACATGACTCATGTCCCATCCATACATGGTTTATTAGATCCTGACATTTTTCAGTGCATTTTGGGTGTATTCACACCTGTTTTTGCAACTGTCCGTTTATGATTGTATCACATAAGATGTATTTCATTGCCAAGTGTGAACTGGCCTGGAGAAATTTCAGAGAGGTGATGAGGGGCTTTAGAGTGAGAGACCGCTGATGGCACCTAATCTGTTAAGTAAAATTTGTGTTCTGGATGTGAGATATTTTCTAGTCATTCATCCCCTCACATTTCATCATTAGAGCACATACACTCCGTGGCTTATGCTTGGCATGACCAGTAACAAGTCTTGATTGGAGCTTTGCCTTGTCAGGTAGGTGACTATGAAGAAAATCTCTGATGGCCTCTCGTCTTTCTCAGCCTCTAGCTTGTCACCACCTCCCCATCCTCCTCCTTGTCTGTTTAGCGATGTCCACAGAAGTCAGGACACCAGATGTGACAGGAGCGCTGTGGCGCCTGCCTCCTGTTCTCTGTGGCCTTGCTGCGAGCTAGGCGTCACGTCCTGTTTATCTCTCTGTCTCTTCCTTGCTCTTCCAGAAGGGCCCCGTGGCTCCAGCCGTGGCTGTGACGGCTCAACAGCAGACCCCCGTGGTTATGGCCCCCCAGGCCCCAGCCCAGGCTGCCTCCCAGCCCGTTCAGCCTGCGCAGACGGGAATCGCCGCAGCCCCTGGAGCTCCTGTCGTGTCCCAGGTCTGTTCTCTCTCTGCCCCCCCACTCCTTCCTCCTTCACAGCCCACACTCCACCCTCAAGGGCGCAGGCACTGTCACATCTGCCAGCAGGCTGGCTGTGTCACAAGCTCAGCCCCGGACCCACAGCCTCACCGCCTCCCGCAGCTGGCCATGCACCGAGAGTCTCACACATGCCCGCACACGTTTGCACTCATACATTCACACAAGTGCTTAGCAACCCAAGGACATGCAGACAGAGACATGGAGGCACGGAGCCATCATGAACACATTCAGGGACACACGGGTTTATAGGTACAGCCACATAATTCAAATAGATCATCATGTTCATAGACCATCATGACTTCTTATATTTAGAGCCTCAGAAGTCTCACAGGGGCTACACTTTTTTGCCACTGGCAGTTTGAGTGGCCATGTTTAATTTTTTTACAGAAACAATTTGGCAACATGCTAGGTTTGCACTTTCATCCTATTTGTGACTGATGCTTGGCAGCTTCTTCATCAATAGAAGTACTTGTCAAAGGAAGTCTATGTGGATAAAAGCCTGTTGCCACATTTCGACCTTAGATCTTTTAATCATAGTTCAGCTCTAATGCTGTTTGCTCTTTGCTTAAACTAAAAGCAGCATGAAATCATTCCCGTTGATGATTACTACTTCAGAAACAAATTCCTGAGCAGTGAACAACTAACAGCTCTCAGCTGACAGATTTCTTTTGTCTTTCACACAGAAGGTAAATTTGTACTTTTTTTATCCTCTACAGGAAATGCAAGAAAATGTCAAGAAGTGTAAAAATTTCCTGGCAACACTTATCAAGCTGGCATCTCACAACTCTCCGTCCCCTGAGACCTCCAAAAACGTCAAGGCTCTGGTGCAGGATCTGCTGGTAAGTTCAAAATCTGATAGATGTACACAGTCCCATGGAGAGCATCAAAGCCTTGTGGATGAGTAAGTTTTACACAAGAGGTTATTCCAGTAGAGATCAATGGGCCAGCCATACTTAAAAGGAAATTTGTTCTTAGACACACAGTATGATATTCCTTCGCCATAGGGGCTCTCAATCAAATTAATAACACACAAGGATGCGTAGAGACCAGCACTGCTCAGCTCTGCCCCATATGTCTGGTTTGAGTTTAAGACTCTGATTTCTCATAATTAAGGGGGAAAGCTGTTTATAGTGCCCTTACTGGTTTGTGCTGCAAGCTACTCACAAACTATTCAAAGATCACTTGCAGAGCAAACCAGGAAGGGCACCAGCAGCCCCTTTGAGAAATTATAGACGACTGAACTCCAGAGACTTAGGGCCAATCCCATTTAGCCCTTCCCCTTGGTTTTGCGCGTTCACGTCAGGGGAGGTGGTGTCCCAACTCTCTTTTGAATCGAGGGGTAGGGCTAAGGTTCAAGGGCTACAGTTAGTTTCCCTCTATGCACTGCATTCACTTGTAAAACGGTACAATGGACAATGTAGGAGGTGTGTAATCGAAATATTTTCGGCATTTATGAATGATTATTGACAAAAAAGGTTGAGGTTTTCTCATATATGAAATCTTTAACTACTAGGGATGGGAGTTTATTGTATTTTCAATATATACACATGTAAATGAGGGCTATTAAGCTTTATTGTCACCCCTGATGACACACTGTTGATCGGCAATGTGTGATGATGAACAGCAATCAAGTGGCGTCTCATTTCTTAAGGGAGGGTTTTCACCCCTACCCCTTACCACTCTGTTTCACGGGGCAAGGGGAATGGGTATGAAAGAAAAGGGCTAAGGGGAAGGGTTTAGGGCTAGAAATGTGATTGCCCTAATGTGATCAACCACGAGAAAGCCGCACTCAGCATAGATGAAATGAAGCAACAGAAAGGCAGCTTCCAGTAGCACTGGAAGGACTGCTACTGGAAGCTGCCTTTCTGTTGCTTCATTTCATCTATGCTGAGTGCGGCTTTCTCGTGGTTGACCACCATTAGGGCAATCACATTTCTACCCCTAAACCCTTTTCCTTAGCCCTTCTCTTTCCCACTGCATAATTAAGCAGTCTTTCATGTAACAACCAACTTCCCTTGGCAATGATAAGTTTTGTCTGTTACAGTGGCTCCATCATGACAGCCACCACAACAAAACACGTTCAGTAACAATAATTAAAAAAAAAAAAAAAGATTTTCCCTGGCTTTAAAAATTATTGGAAATATTTTAAGGAAGTGTAAGAAAAGGACTGAAAAATATGTAAAACATTAAAGTAGTTTTTTTTTAAATGAAGGAAGACATTTGGGTGCCAAAAAAATCTTGTGTACTGTGCCTTTAAAACCAGAAAATAAGTTTTCTATATGATTTTTACATTCACCAATGTTTTCTAATCTGAGTTTTTTCCATCAGAACAGAACAAAATTGATACTAATGAGCTCATTTGAGAGATGATATGCCACTGATAGATGCTACATTAAAAGCTTCTTATCAATAACTGATTAAATAGAAATTTAAATAAACTACAACTACATGGTTTAAAAACATTCAACTTTGATTAAATTATGCAATGTTTGTTCTAAACTCAAAATGTTTAATTATTGAAGTGCACACAAAGTGCAGAGGGAATTTAAACACTTACATGACATAAAAATTCATAGTAGCCCTACCTTTACACATGCACACTTGTCCATCATGTTACAGTACCAGCTTTTAAGCTTATTTAGCCGATTTGAAAAAATATGAGATATGGTCATTGCCTGTCTTCTGTTTGCAGTTGATATCCACCCAACCACATTTAACTTTTTAACTTCACCTGGAGGGGATCCTTTTCTAATTATAGGGTAACGGCATTGTCCAAAAAGTGACTCTGTTCGTCTTAATGTAGTGTATATTTTATAACCACTGCTGGAGCTAACTATCATATGAATGTAGCCTATCTGTTATAGTTTCATTGCAAGCAGCAGAAGAGGGTTAGGGTTATTTTACTTGGCATCTGATGCACGGTTGTTTTTGTTTTCTGTTCACAAACTTCTGACTTCTTACTACTTGTCCCCTTAATCCTGTGTAAAATGGACATTAAATGGACCTTAAAGGTGCAGTCCTCTGTGCTAATTAGAAAAATATGCACGAGCTTCCAGCTCATGAGGACATAGCATTTATGAGTTTGTGGAAAAACATCAGTAGTTTTAGAAAGGATTTGTGAACCTTCCCTAAGAACAAATTTAAGCACAATCTTTGAAGACGTTGGTGAATGAGCCCTAGTATTTTACAGCGGACTTTTAAAGATTATGTTTTGGAATATTTTGCCTTTATTTGATGGACAGTTGAAGAGAGACAGGAAATATGGGGAGAGAGAATGGGAGAAGACATGCATCAAACATGTCCCAAGACTGGGAATCGAGTCCCTGACCAGTGCACTGAGGACTATAGCCTCTGCCTATGGGTGCCTGCACTATCCACTGAGCCACACCGACACCTATTAGCAAACTTTTAGAAAGTATTAAGTAGCTATCTGCCCCTGAATTTGTTACTAGGCCCAGAAACATCTTGTAGTTTAGAGAACAACTTTATCGGACCATCTCTTATCAGCTTACGGCAGGAATCAGAGTGAACATGGAGAGGGCTGCAAGCCCAAATACACTGGTCTAATAAAGTTGCTCTCTTTCTGAGGTTTTCTTACTTCCTGATTACCTTTTCATCCTCCATGTAACTTTGAAGTTAGTGAAGTTGCTTCTGAAGATGATAAGACCGTAAACCTCACATTAAACATAGGATTGACACTGCCCCTTCAATTGTTCTTTTCCAAGTGTGTTTGTCAAGTTTCTTACAGTTCGTCTTG
The DNA here is from genome assembly GCF_018320785.1 of Cheilinus undulatus. Lineage (NCBI taxonomy): Eukaryota > Metazoa > Chordata > Actinopteri > Labriformes > Labridae > Cheilinus > Cheilinus undulatus. Next base: position 19,370,918 of record NC_054865.1, read on the forward strand.
TATTCGACATGTGGACACTGACATGTGTTGTTGTATTGAACGTTTTAAACCTGTAGGTGGCAGCATAAACTCTTAGTAAAATCCTCTTTGCTCCATCATGAATTTTAATCTCCCACATAACTATATATTTATGAGCTGCTCCCTGAGGTGGCAGGACAGCTACTTGATGGGACTTTATCCTGCTGTGTCCAGATCGCCTGGCCTTTTCTTTATTACTGTCTCGTTTCTGTTGTGAAGTTTACACTATACCCACGGTCTGTCTAACAGGATGCCAAGATCGAACCAGAGGAGTTCACCAGCCGGCTGCAGACAGAGCTCAAGTCGTCTCCACAGCCTTACCTGGTGCCTTTCCTTAAGGTGACGTTTAACATACTCTCCAAGTTCACTGACTTTAAATCTGTCTCCCACAATGGCTGGAAACAGAAACTTTTCTTTGTACACATCTCCAAACAATGGTTCAGATTTTTTTCTTAATGCAGGGTTTCTTATTTGGTCTTTTAAACTCACAACACTTGTTGTTTCATGAAGTTTTTTTTCAGTTCATTGAACGCTTACATTAACAGTTGGACCTTCCCTTTAGCTTCTTTCTAAATTGACCTTTAACATAAAATTGTTTCCTGTTCTACTCCTTAACCTGCCCCTTGAATCCTTCCCAAACTTGAGTCCTTAGGCTGGCCCTCTTATTTACTGTCCTAAAACTACCCCCCCTGAAGTAGTCCTTTCATAAGCCCTGTTGATGGCCAGGCCTGACACTAGAATAATACACAAACACACACATACGCCCCTCTGGCCTGACTTCTGACTGTGTGTGACAGTGGCCCCTGCAGCTGTCCCTGCCAGTAGCCAGCAGGTTTCTCCAGCCAACCGTGATGAGCGTCACATCAAGGCGCCCTACCGCTCAACCCGGCCACAAACACATGTTGTCATGCAATGTTAGGTCGCTTGTGTCAAAAATCTGCCTGAAATAGTCTTTATGAAGCAGCATCAGCTCCTCAGGTCGGCTCTGACAGTGTGTTATTAGAAATGCCTGTTGGTCATTTTCATACATTTCATATACCATAGTGAATATGTTGATGGGTTGTTCTTCTGAAATTAAATTCAAGTGTTCCCCCATAGATATTTTTACAGTTTATAAAGTCACACACTAGTGTGTGAAAAACACAGCTATTGCCCGTGAAGTCACTACAAGCATGTTTGTGATAACATTCTGCTCAATAAGCCAGTGACGACAGCAGCATTTGTGTCTGCAGCTGGGTATGCTATTTTCTCATGCTTGTTTGTTTTGCTGTATGACTCTAAACTCTGGCCTCTCTCTGCCCATCAACAGAAGAGCCTCCCGGCCCTGAGGCTGTCTTTGCTGAATAGTCAGCAGTCCCTGACCCAACCCCCTCAACAGGGAGTCAAACCAGCGCCCGGCGGCACCCCTCCTACCATTGTGGCTGGGCCAGCTGTCCGCATACGCCACCCCAACAGCGTCAGCACCACTACGGGTGCCAGTACGCTGCCCGGCGGGACGCTTGGACATGCAGCTGCCATGGTATGTATGGAGCAACACAGCTGGAACAGAGTCCAGTGCAGTTACAGTTATCATATTTCTTTTATTTTTTTTGTGACACAAGGCACATAAGCATAATCATTCTATAAATCTCTGGCACGTACAATGCATCTAGAAAGTGTTCAGACCTCCTTATTCATTTTCAGTTTGTTATGTTACAGCCTGATGCTACAGTTGGGAAAAACATCTTTCTTATTAATCTAAACTCAGTATCTCATCTTGACAAAGTGAAAACATAATTTAGAAATGTTTACAAATGTATTAAAAATTAAAAAACTGAAATATAACATTGACATAAGTAATCAGACCCTTAACCCATAAACAGGGTTAAGCTCAGGTCCCTTTCATTGTCTTAATCTTTCCTGACATATTTCTACACCTTGATTGGTGTCCACCTTTGGTAAATTAAATTGATTGGGCATGATATGGAAAGGCACATACTTCTGTATAGAAGGCCTCACTGCTGACAATGCATATCAAAGCAAAAACAAAGCCATGAGGTCAAAGGAACTGCCTGCACAGCTCAGTCATAGGATTGTTGAAAGGCACAGCTCTGGGGAAGGCTACAAGAACTTTCTGCTGCATTGAAAGATCCCAAGAGCACAGTGGCCATAATTCTCAAATGGAAGAAGTTTATCACACCCAGGACACTTCCAATAGTTGGTTGCCCTTGTCAAACTGAGCAATCAGGGGAGAAGAGTCAGAGAGGTGACCAAGAACCTGATGGTCACTCTGACTGAGCTCCAGAGATCCTGTGTTGTCAATGAAAAAGCAGAAAGGAATTGTGCAGAAGCAGAAATGACCTTGACCCTGTGCATGCTGATGCAGATGTTGCAGGCTGCTGGTAGAGAGCAGGTAACATACGGTTTATTACACCTGTATCTAAACCCTTTACACTATGTGGTGCTAATGTAGCTCCAATAATGTATTTGTTGAAGATAGATGATACAGCAGCCAATGAAGTTCAAGTAGATAAGTAAACAGTTAAAAAGATTTTTTTTTTTATCAGTTAAATACATTATGATGTTTGACTTTAAATATGTTGGTGGTACTCACTCTTAAACCTGCAGAGACATAACATTTTTGGTGTGGAGAGACTGTGTAAAACTTTAGGCAAGTCCTGTATGGTTGGGGCATCATTACTTGGGCTCTTACCGGTGAACTCTACAGTGAAGTGTCTTGGCGTTTATATTTTACAGATTTAAGGTGGGATATTGATGTGTTGTTGTGCCAGCGCCAGCAATATGTGACACACAGTGGCAGTGTGGTGAGCTTAGATGTTTTGCTCCTGCACTGGCATCAGATGCAGTATCAGAGGAGTAATGAGGAAAAGACAGTGGCAGTAACCCTTTATAGACCCTTATTAGACGAATCAATGTAACTCATTTCTGCTGGCGTTCATTTTTGTAATTGCATCCAGAACAGCATAATATTGGTCTCCCAGTATGGGATTTATATGTTGTAGTGTTATGAAATAAAAGAGTTTGATGTAAATACACAGTGGGGGCTTTACATACTAATGCTGGCCTTACACTTTGGGGGACTTGGATAAAACTTTTAAAAGACTTTCAAAAGACTAAAATCTGAGACCCTCTCACATTCAAAGACTATTTGTCAGCAAATCACAGAGTTTCATCACTAATTACAAGATACGATTCTTTTTGAGATTATTTCCCATCATGCATCTGGCGAAAATTCACAACAACTTTTGGGCAGATAACAAGATAAATAAGGAGATAGAGATTGCATATGACTTAATATCTCTTATAATCTTATGCTTTTATATCATTTACATCAAGAAGAAACAAAAGGAAAGTTAAAGACCGAAGTAACTTTGCATGTTACTGCAACAACTGAACAATGATCCCGGACACACTTCAGAGAGTACCGTATGAAAATATGGGTTGTCTCAACCCAGGAACAAACTGATCAGACTTTTACTTTGAAGAACCCAATGGAGGTTTACCAAATACCTGTGTTGTCAACCTGTAATGAATTGACAGATAAGATGTACAGACAGCTTTGCAGAGATCTGACTGTGGCTCTGAGCAGGCAAGTTTTTCCATCAAGTTTTATGACCACCTCACAACAAACGACTGAGATCATGGGAGCGCGCTGCAACTTTAGCAAGGCTCTCATGGTTTTACTCCAACCTTGGAATTTTGTCTGCGACTTTGAAATCACTTAAAAAATCATTAGTTGTAAGGCCAGCATCACACACTCAGACAGGCACATACAGAGGGCTGTTCTGCGTTGCCTCTTCTAATGTTACACGTTGCCACTGTCATCCTCCTATTATGCCTCTCTTCCTACCGCTGATGGCAAATCAGTGACAGAACTTTTTCCCACCATTCAGCTGCCATGTGTTATACATTGCAGGCAAGGTGTCTAATGTGTAACATCTGTCTACTTTAGCACTGTGTGTGCATGTCTGACTGTTTGCATTTAAAACTCCTGCTGTGGGCTTTTACAGTACAATATGCCTCTTCTGCTTCGATTGATCCAAATGTTATGGATGCAATGTAAATGTACAGAGTGATACAGAAAAGAAAGGTTTGTCATGCCACTGTAGAGGAATTGCACTTTGAGCATCTTGTTTCTAGTTATGTGTTTGACTGATGCCCATAGATCTGCAAAGAAATGGACAATGCCGCCTATTTAGCATGGCTTCAGTGGTGACATAAACCATTCCTTACTATCGGGCAGGACTGTCGAAAAGACCAGGCTCATGTTGGCAGCTCTCTGCCGAAGCTGTGCTGGGGTGGGGTTGGAAAGTATGTTCTAAATACTTCTGTTCTAAATATTTAATATTTTGAGTGCATTCACCCTGAGAAGACAACTAATGTGCAGTGTACTACTGGCGCTCTCAGAACCATCCAAGAATTAAGTGTGGAACATTGGACAGTACGTCCCTTGGTTGTAGATTTTCTACCACAGCTTTTGGCCGCGCCGAGCCAAACCAAGCCATGCTGATTTGCATTTCCATCACCAGTTTGGCTGCGCTAAGCCGTGCTCAAAGCAGGCCAGCCCCACCTTCAAGCGTGCCGCGCTGACGTCAAAGTGCTTGACGTGAACGCCATATTGATGATGTAGCAGATTAGATAATGTTCGCATGCAAGCATGCTAGCTAACGTTTGTTTCCACAAGCTAGCTAATGTGCTACTAGCAATGGTAGCACATTTCAAGCAAGCATAAGACATTTAAGGCAAAATATGTTCATTTTCTTTAAAGGTGCATTCACACTAGTACCTCGGTCCTGGATCCAAGTACACTTGAGTACTTGAGTACTCAAGTGTACTTCAGCCACCTCTCCAAGCAGTCCCTGTTCCCATGGAACAGGGACTGCTTGGACTGCTTCATTCATGGTTGGAATGAAGAGTGAATGAAACTACGCTCCGGTACGGGACAGTTTTATGATATCATCATAAAATCAAAACTTCTTTCCCCAAAGCAGCAGTTTGTTTACGGTTTTTCTTAATAAACCATGAAAACTGTAGGAATCAAGTCAAGAAACGGTATTTTATGGCTCAGTTAGGAGTCTTGAGACAGCAAGTAGAGTTGTAAAAACAGCTAGAAAAGCACTCGGGGCACCTCACACTTTGAAAAACTAGGCTTCACATAGACTAAAAATTCAAAGACGATCATTGCTGACATCTGAAAAATTATATGAAAAATACTCATGGTGGCAGGATGGACTCTTTTGCTGGCTTTAAACATAGAAAATTTCTGCCCTGAGTGGTTGCCATGGTAGCTTCATCTTCTTTCTCCTCCTTGGCGGGTAATTTGTAAACCGGCTATGTAAACCACCACCTGCTGTATAAACCAGCCTTTTAAGCAAAGCTAGCTCCGTGCCATACAGCTGCAGAGGTTAATTTGTTTTAATACTCTGAATAATGAATTCTGGTCAGAAATGATGCAGGGGAGGAGTCAGAGGCACATCAAAATACACTGAGATTTCTATAGGAATAAATGGGCTTTCAGTTGACTTGTGCCCATACACGTGCATGAAGGGCTTCTGGTTTCAAAAGATGCTCTAGCACAAGATGACAGCCGATACGGTATCTCCGTATTTATAGCCAATGAGACAGAGCCCTCAGTGCTGCAGCTCCCACCCTCTAGAACACTCTTCCTGCAGACATTCGTAGCCCTCCATCTCTGGACATTTTCAAAAAACGTCTCAAGCACCACCTGTTCACCACAGCCTACAGTCTTCACTAAACCACCCCTCACACTCATCCTACCCCTCACATAGTTTGTCCATGTCTATGTATTCTTGTAAAGCGTCCTTGGGTTTCTTGAAAGGCGCTGTATAAATTCAAGATATTATTATTATTATTATTAATGCAACATATCACCATTAGACAACCAAAATAAGCTTTTTTACCCATTTGTCTTTTTTCTTTGAAACATGATTCCTCATGCCAATTCATAGCAGGAAAATGAAACAATAAATGAAAAGCACAACAACCAAATAATTGAATTTAAATTGAATTGAAGTCAAGGATTATTTTTCCACTCACATAATTGAGCACTCTCTGTAAAATGAAATAATTTCAGTTGCTCATTGTGATATTTCTTTAACCAGATCTCACTGGTTCAATGTTATTTTTGGATATTAAAGACTTTATTATGACTTTATTTGTATTACCCAGCAAATTTCAACTGAAAATTGAATACGAGTCAGAAAATAATAATAAATATTGTCATGACATCCTTTAACAGTGGATGTCCATGTGCTCTTGTCCCAGTTAAGCTCTGTTTGGTCAGCCTTTTCTCTTGGCATCCGGACAATAGTAGCAGAGGTTGTGAGCAGTTCATTCAGTGGCAATGTTGGTACACAGCTGAAGTATAGCCAAGTAACCTGCAGGGTCCAGCACTGGACACTGACAGCCTCACTCCAAACACAGCAGTGTAATTTTTCAGTGTTGGTGTGTGGGTATACTGTATGAGAGAGTGTGTTCAGGCGTCTAAGGATGGGTCAATGAGGTCAGACTTAGAGCAATCCAGGCAGAGGTTTGGGAGAGCCAGAGGCTTCTTTCTCTTTCTTGAAAAAATCTCCTTCAGTCTTTCTCCCACTTTCTTTCCTTTTCCCTTCTCCTCTTTCTCTTCTTTTACTCTCACCATTTTCCTCACTAGTTTTTCACTTCCACTTTCTTTTTCTCTCCCTTTCTTTTCCCCCATCTCCACACTCTCTCTCCATCTCTTTCCAACAGTTCCTCTCACTGTATCTACCCCCGCATCACTCGCTCATCTCGCTCCCTTACTCGCTCTCTCTACCCGTTAACCGTTGAAGGGTGAAGCGAGGTAACTAGGTCAGCCCCGGGTCAATTTTAAAGCAATGTGGCGGCCGCAGTCTATGTCCAGAACATGCCTCTGGTCTCTCTCACTCTTTCTCTTTCTCTCTCTCTCTCCCTCCCTCTCTCCATCTTTCTCTTTCTTGTGCAGGCACACACACACTCACACATATATATAAACACCAACATAAGCTATCACACAAAACATTAGTAAATGATCGCCCCTGGCACAACAACAGTCTGAAACCAGACAGCTAGCTGAATTAGGCTAAAAGAGTCTGCTCTTGCAGCAGCAGTATGAGTAGCATTTCTTATAGTGATATGGAAAATTCTTAAATGCAGATCTTTAATGTTTCTTTTAAGTGCAGTAACTGTTACTTCAAGTCTAAAGATGTAATTTACAGTTCCTTGTATGATCAAACATACTTCACAGAGGTTAATCTTATTATTATCATTTTTTTAAGATTAATTCACTCTAACTGAAAGTACCATGACATAGTTAAGCAATGTTACAGCAGACAGAGTGACATTAGTGTGAATATCCTGTGATCCATCTGTAGGCATGGTGACACAAATATGGAGCTGTACCTGTGCCAGTGTCTCCATAACTTCCATAACTATAACTGGTGACCAACCGTACCATATCTGATGGAGGTCATCTCACTTGCTCTGCACCGTGTCATTTTAGCAATATTCTCTAAGCATAATTCTAGGCTATTTATAGTCTCTGCATGTTTTCTTTCTCATAGTTTGTCCATACACAGCAAACATTGGAGAGTTAAAATCTCAGGGTTAAACAGATGGGAGTTGATTTTAACTCCCAAACTCATTCTGATTTTAAAGGTGTCCAGAGTTGGAGTTATTTCACAGAGTTGATCCATGAGTGTTATTTAGACTCCACCCATGTTTCTCACACTTTGCACATTGTTGGTTGGAGACATAGAAGTGTTGCCCAAAATTTCCCTTTCTAAAGAATTTCTGAAAGATAAGTGTTTAAGTCTCTGTAGTAGGGCTGTCACTTTTTATTCGAAATTCGAACATTCATTCGAACCTGAGGGCGAAAGTTCATATTTGAAATGAAATGAGACATTCGAAGTCAAAATACACCCTCTATCAGTGTATCATGCAGTCTGAAATAGTTTACCATTCAACCCAGCAGAGGGTGCCCTCAGAGAAACTTGTCCGTTGTATGCCCTCTTGACCTGCATGTATTAAGACTAATGCTATTTTACAATGGAGGGCCTTAGCAAGCGGAGCAACGAGCGGACAAATACAACACCAAAATAGCTTAGAAGTGCTGTATGGAAATATTTCGGACTCTAAGAAGTTCGAACATCATGTTTTCATATTCTGAATTCGTTCAAAGTTTTTTTTTTTTAAATAAGTGACAGCCCTACTCTGTAGGCTTATGCTTTTAAATGTTATGTGAAGAAATCATGCAAAAAATTATGTACCTTACAAAGTTTGTGTGTGTTACCAGAGCTAAATGCACAGCAAAAACTTGAGTGCAAAATTCTCAGTGTTAAACATTTCAGCGTTGATTTAAACTCTTAAAGTGTAATTTTAACTCCATTCTGAATAAATTGTCTTCAGTGTTGGAGTTATCTGACAGTGTTGATCCATTCAGTGTTAATCTAACTGTAAGGAGTCAATTGGTCCAAGCGCCCGCCTTTGTGCTGTGTGTTTAGATGTGTTTTAGATCTTTCAAATGTATTTAAATGTTTAGCTGCTTTAAGATGTTGCCTCTTGTACAGTAATCACTGGTGGGAATCCTTTCCTCATGTTTTGCGTGAATTATTGTTTTTGATGTTAAACATTTCTGCACCATGAGTGTAGTTGTCTGCTAAGTTGGTCACTTCCTAACTGTGGGAATGAGAGATCTGCCATACCATAGATGGAGTACTGCAGACTTGTAACTCAGGGTCTGCTGTAACTCTGTGTCTGTCTCACTGCTCTGTGGTTGCCATAATACACCTCAGATTGCTGTAGTAGTTTATTGTGGGGTGGCAATGCATAGAAATTTTGAGTTTTTATTGCTTGGCACTGTGTAAATATTTGAATTAAAGGTAGGTCAGATTTACACCCAATGTCAATGGAAATAACACAAAATGTAAAAAGTACTCTTTAATATGTAAAAAACCAACACTGTGAGTGTTAGAAATGAACACTTAGGAGATAAAAAAAACTAATTTCTAAAGATTTACTTGTTATGCTAACTCCATGTTGCAAGTTTAAATGGTAACTCTCACACAGTGTTAAATATGTAACTATTACACGAGTTAATATAACTCCAGAAAGAGTGGAGCTATATAAACCCTGAAAAGGAGTTAAAGTTAACTCTGTGAGAGATGATTCAACCCTAGACTTTTTGCTGTAAAGTGTGCCACGCAAAGGTGTTACAGAACTCAAACAGAGATATCTTCCCAGCATCTCAACAAAAAATAAACCTGCATGTAGGGACATTTGCTTGTGCGTATATCTTGCAGTATTGCCTGTTAATATCAGTATTACTAGTAATGTGATCTGTTTCAAAATGACAAAGATGTCTGACTTTGATACAGACATGAAGATTATTGCTCTGCAGTTTAAAAATAGGAAAATTCAGTTTCTGTTGTTATATTTGAAATTGTTTTCAGTTACACAAAGGAAACATAGGCTCTTTTCAAAAAGTCAAAAAAGAGAAACACTCCCTAAGTCCTTTCCTATCCACTTTGCCTAAATTGCATTAATTCAATCACTTTGTTTTATTCTCTGCCCATTCATTCTATCTTTGATTCTCTCTTGTTTTTTGTGAACTATTTAGGTCTACTCTGGTTCTGTCTTATGATGACAAATATAGCTAATGATCACAATATGTTAATATGCTAACTTCAAGGTCATCCAAACATCAGAAATAATGCTTTGAAATGGTAGTGATCTATCAACTCTGACCGTAAAATTTCAAAATAACAAAACAAATGCAATTTGAATAATTTGTGCATTCGCTCACCGGATGAATTTAATGTTTGTAAAAAAAACCCCAAAAAAGTAAAAAAAAAGAATTGTAAGTGGGATCATAGCCTATAGTTGTCATGTCTGTAATATTCTTCTGCTTATCTTATTTCCTCCCATTTATCACTAATTCATCAGTTTGAAAATAAAAATAATTGTTTTGTTCAGTGCAGCTAACATTACAATCATATCGACCACCTCTTTTGATAAATGTTCAACAGGCGTGCCACTTTAAATGACATTGATGCAAATAATTGTGGGTCGTCTTTCCTTCTCTCCTTTGGTAAAGGATGGTCCCTTTTTCCTCTGCTAAAAGAGGTTATTAAAGAATCAATGAAACTCCTTTATTATTTAGAGCAGTGGTTCTCAACTGGTCGAGCCCCAGAACGCACTGTCAACTCTTCAATGAGAAATTGAACTAATCAACTAATCTGATTTATTTAATAAAAAATAGTAAAGTTTGGACCTCCTACAGTAGAAAGCATATCAACAATCAAAGAGAGGACATAAGAGAGAGCATGTTTTAAAAGAGTTGCACACTTTTTAGCGCAGCTTTTGTAACCTGGAAAACATTTGTGACCCACTAAAAAGGCTCTCCACAACCCACTTTTGGATCTCGACCCACCAGTTGAGAACATCTGATTTCAAGGATATGAAAAGCTCTTATCATGGCCGGTAGTGGCCATCAGTATAGAAATTAAAAAGAACTGGGGAAAGCATCCCCCTTGTCTAACACCATTAGTTTCACCAAAGGGGGATGACACCCTATGACCCCACTTTACTTGCATTGCCTGGTGGGCATACCAGTACACCGAGATTCTCACAACACGCTTGAGCACTCCTCTTTTGGCCATTTAACAAACAGTCTTTCTGTGATTATCTCAAGAAAAAGCTGTGATGTATCATTCTCATGCATGTCTGTGCCATGGTTTTCTTTAGACCCAGACTGGTTGTCTGAAGAATTTATGAACTCTATGAGTATAGCTGCATAACAGCTTGATTTTACTACACAAATACTACCACAGTTGTGATGTACATGATGCACAATTAACCCTTTAAATCCTAGCGGTTTCCCAACGACGCGCTGCTGAAGCACACTTTGCATGACCATAATTGCATGACTGTTTGTGTTATCGGAAAAATTCAAACAGTTCCTGAAAGCTGAGAAACTGTGCTTCAAAGCCAGCATGTGGTTATTATTGTAATTTCCCCTTGTCTCACTAAGATTCTAGCATAAAGTTCCCCCGCTTTTTGTATTTTTTCATTTTAAACTGTTAAAACACTCTTAACATGCAGTAAAATGTGTTTTATCCATGTTAATTATTTTTCCGTCATCGAGTTATGATTATAAGGGTTTTCTCTGTTTTATGAACTTTTTCGGCCAGGGGCTCCTTGTTTTAGCTGTCTACAGTCTCATCTACAAACCGGAAGTCCCAACATGCAGTAAAACGTGAATAACTGCCATATATTAAAAGTTCTAAGTATTGTGGAAATATAGGCTAAAGCACGTACTCACAGGACATTTTCTGGGCCTTTTATGGTTAAAATAAGAAAAGAGTCCAGAAACTCAGGTTTTAAAGCATTAAAACAAATGCATCACTATTTATACTGAAACTTGCTGGCCCTTTCTCTCCCCTCGGGGAAAATGATAAAAGGTGAATACTGAAGAAAATTCTAGGGCATCTCAAAACATAGGAGTTTAATACTTTTCAGGCAATGTGTATAAATGCGTACATATACTGTATAGTCTAATTACACAATAATCATCTTCATATTTCTTTATCAAAATCATGTTCCTCAATTATTCAGTCAATATCACAGGCCAACAAATCAACTATAAATAGCTGTGCCCTAATAAACATGTATGCAACAGTTATTGATCATCACCCTTGGCTACTACATCCATGTGTGAACTTATTGTGCTCTAACATGTTTTGCATTGTTACAGTTTGCATAATTCACATCAGTGTGGCCTTGACACACAAACATTATAAAGTATTAATATGGATCAAAAGCAGGTCACAAAAGAGATGACTGGCAGTGACCTACATTAACAAATGTAGTTTTTCTTAGGCTGATGATACAAATCTGCAAATCTCTAAGTAATCCAAATGATTACTACTTTACACAAAGTGAATAGGTTGTTGTTACAGCTAATGCTGTATGCAAATGAGTTGCTAATGAGCTTCCAGCTGCAGCATGCTTTTTGGAATAAGCTAGCAATAAGAATACATCTTGTATGTAAAAAATGTAAGATGTCATTAAAGATAAACTGTAGATTATATGTTTTAAAGAGCTTGTAATATCGTTGGATATTTAATCACTTTAATAATTGATGTTTAAAAGTAAAAGAATTGGTTTTAAAAGACTGAACAGTGAGTTCAGTGTCCATGTCTTCCCTGTTACCCTCTAATTCTCAAACTTTCTACCTGACTTTTCTTTCCCTCTTAACTGTGTCGCCGCCTGGCCAGAGGTGCTAGCTATCTCTGCCTTTGCTGAATGTATTTTTTTTTCTTCCCTCCCACTCTCACAGGCCCCTGCAGTGGATCTCTGGGAAAAATGGCCTCTGTCTTTTTTCAGGAGCTTGAACAGTAATATAGCATGTGTCAGGGAATGGAAAACAAGGCTAAAAAATATGCAGCAAGAAGCAAACTGGTAGGAATGGATGGCTGAGCCCGAGGCCAGGCCTGTGGCCGCTACCAAGGAAGGAAGTGACTCTAATAGCCCAGCACAGCCCCAACCCCCCCTACCCCCTGCTCCTTGTTCTTCTACTACTGCTGCTTTTGCTTCTTCTAAACTACTTTTTCTCAGCGTTCCTGACTTCTTATTTCCCTTGTCTATCTGGAAATGCAAGCGAATGTAGGTCATGTACAGTGACAGCATCCAACCTACTGGTGCATTTAAATTGATCTCCTCATTTTTAGTACAGTGTGTAGGAAAAGCTGTTTATTTAAAATCCATCATCTCTGCTCTGCATCTTTCCTGCAATACTACTGCGGACCTTTTTAATATGATACAGCCGAATAGCAATCAGTACACAAAAACTTTAGTGGCTCTCGGCCTGCTTTTATACGGATCATTTCTTGCAACAAACTTAGTCTGAAAGGGGAGCGAAAGTAGTTTTTCCCCCGAGCAATTTCTCCTGGGGATGGTGTTAAAGTTGAGAAATGGTTCAGCAGGCATGCAGTTTTGTACTTTTTAATCTCCCCTCTCGCTTGTTTTATTTTTTGCAGTACTACAGTGAAGTACATTACATTGTTTCTATTTTTTGCTTTTTCAGGGTATAAAGACAGCAGGCACTGTTGGGGGCCAGGTTCGGATGCCTGTTGTGATCACACAGTCTGTCAGAGCACAAGGTAAGACATCAACAGGCCTTCTCCAACAACTATTGGATCTCCAGGTATTACATTTTCATTTAAGGCCTTCAGAAGAAGTAGTTTAACATTTTTAAAAGACCATAGAAACAAAAAGAGGTCTGCTTTTAGTTTCATCTTTGATGATGAAGTCCTCTGATACACTCTTGTTTTCTGTGTCTGGCCTTCAATTTTTACGCCCCCCCTCCTGTAGGGCTCATGCTCGAACAAGATGTTTCAGAATTTTCCAACTCAGCCTGACCTCCTGGTTAAGTAAAAAGCCAATGAAATAGGTTAAACAAAGATAGCCATTAGTGAAACTCTTGGTGTTCTCTCAGTAGGCTGCAAGATGTGTAAACAGGCAGGAGCCACAGAGAAAACAGGTGTTTTTTTCCTGTCTGGTTATAAAGCCTTCTCAAACATTTGTGCTGCTGCTTACTCACACTGATTCACAAACACTCTTCCCACAGAAGCCCACAAATATCGCCCCAACACCAACCGGGCATAACGCTCCCCTAAGAGAGCTGTGTGCTCTCAGGTGGTGTGTAATGTGTGTATGTGTTTGTACCTGTTTTTGCTTGTGCGTGTGTATGACTGTGTGTGTGCCTGCGCGATCTGAGGTGCATACAAATTTGATCTGCCCCTTTCCCTAAGATTGCCTGCAGTGAAAGATCTGTAGGTTGTTTTATGCCCATAAATTGGAATGCGGGGATAGTTCTAAAAATACTTTTCTGTGCCTCTTGGCGAGGAACATGCCTGTTAAAATCAAGTTTAAATTCACTCTGGCAGTCCTTGTGCCTCTCTGGAAAACGTGTCTCGGAGCAGGATGCGATTTAGGAGTGTAAGGAGAGCCAGTGAAGCGCAGTGATATTGACAGAGTGACGCTCTCCGCACCAACCTGGGGAGAGCGACAGTACCACTCCCCCGCTCCCCCATATCCCCCTGTGAGGATGACAGACACTGTAGAAGGTAGTCGTCAGACAGGAGGATATTTGATGCAGATAGAAAGGGACACTTCAATGATAACATTATTCCTTTCCTGATTTGTGAAGTGTTTTCTTCTTTGTGTTTTCCCTCTTTCTTAAACAGGCACATTGGGGAAAGGAGCCATCATCCAAGCAGGCAAAAGTCCCATGGGCTTAGCTGTTCAGATCTCTGGGAATCAGAAAAACAAGCTCAACGACCCTGGAGGAGGCTCTTTCAGGTACACCTCGCCAGGAGACCCCACTTTAGAGAGCCTGGTGTTCCTGGCAGCTGTCACATGGGGGCAGCATTTCACTAAGATGTCTCTGCATGACTACAGGCTACACTCTCAGCTAAGGCTATGAGTGTTCATCCCAGTTGCCTGCCTGGCCACCTGGCCGCCTGCCTGCCCGGCTGGTTGATCGGTGGTCCTTTCTCTCTGTGCCCACGACATACCTCCACCCAATAGATCACCCACACCATCTCCCTCCCTGTGTCAGTGTCACAACCCTTCGTCAGTATTACAAACGAGCTAAACCTTAATTTAGAAATAAGGTAATTGTGTCCAGATGGTTGGAATTTCTGGATGCGGTTCTGAAAATACCTTTCGGTTAAGTCAAACATACGGTATTTAGCCTGCAGCTTAGCTCTCTGTTTCTTTCTGGTCTTTTCTCTGCTTCAGCTGGGCTTTTGTCTCAAACATAAAAGGTTCATCGCCCACATGCTGGCCTTTGTGGTCCATATCTGTGTGAGTCTTTGTGTATTTGTGTTTGTCAGCGTGTGTGCAGCATATACGTGCAAGTGTGTGGATATGTTTGCATGTATGTCTCTGTAGTACTTTTTTGTTTGTTTGTGTTCCTGCTTGGGTGCACATGAACATGTGTGTATATCCTACAAATCTGAGAGTGTTGTTTATGTATGTGTCAAATATGTGCATGTGTGTGTTGACATTGACAGGGGTTAGGATTGCCCTGGTGTGACCGGGGCGGGTGGAAGAAGAGTCTGGGTCACATGGGCCAACGGGTTCATGGTAATGGCTCCCGTCTCCTGAGGGGAAAGGCAGTGCCCGAGGCTCTGATTGATAAACCAATAAATCTTTAGCTGCGTTGGTAATTAAGCTGTCAGGCTCGCTTGTTACTGACGACCTTTTTCTCCCCGCGGTGATCACAGTGGCCTTCCACACACACACCAACTGATTCACGTAAGCCCAATAACGCCCAGCAACACTGTCACGGAATAAGCATGTCACGGACATTTTGTAGCATATTTTGCTTCTATTCAGGTCAGATGTGTCAAATTAGCTATATAATGCTTGGTCCCTGATCTCTACATGTGCCTCTATCCATGTGTTTGTATCAACATGGTTACTAGTGCCTGGAAGCTTTCAGGATCATAAAGAGTTTGTGAAGGCTTTCGTACCTGAGGATATAAACACGTTGTAACGAGCCTGTTGAAACAAGGCAAACCTGCAGGCATCATCGTGTCTTTCCACAACATCCAGAAACCTGCAACACTAATGTCATGACTTAGCCTGTCGACAGTAATGTGCTTCCAGAAAGTAAAAATCATAGTTTTAACCCCAAACAATTAGATTGCATAGTTGTGTCAACTTTTTCACCACAGGTTGAATAAACCTTAGCACATAGGTTCCCAACTTGGGGTCTAGGCACCCCTAAGGGGGTCAAAAGTATATGTGCATACATTCTTTAATAATCATGATGAGAAACATAATAGACAACAGTGTATTAGGGCCACCCAAAATATAAAAAATAAAGAGGATCTGTTAATTTTTTTTTTTTTTTGAAAAAAGAAAACATCAGATTTTTTAAGAAAAAAGAAAGATATTTTTTGCATTATAAAACTGGATATTCTCAGGAAACCAGAGTTTAAAAAGCTGAAATTCATGAGGAAAAACTCAATTTAAGTTTAAAAGTTTATACATTTTAACATTATACACTCAAAAACTCAAGTTTTTAATCTTAGTAGAGTTGTAAACTTACAAGAAACCAAACTGAAAATGGCAGCTGGATAGCCGCTGCTTAGAGAAATGTCTCTTCTTAGTCCAGATGATAATGATAATGTGATGATCTCCATTATTTTCTTACTGTTCAGTATCAGTAATAAGTATAATTTGATTAGGCTCTCAACTGCAAAATGGCCTCATCTGATATATTTTTTTACACACAACTGGTTATTTTTTGACTTTTTAAGCCCAACAATCCAAAGTTTTAGTTCACATAAATATGCAACATTTAAAGTAGAAAAAATCTTTTTTTATGGTAAATTTAAAACTCTTCTCTTTGTTATTCTGTCTTTTAAAAGGGCCCCTATACAAAATATATAAATCCTCTGGCGAGAACCTGTAGGCCCAATATGTAGGAATTTTGTCAATGAAATCAATTAAAATTGATGTTTGATTTTTATCAAGTGGGCCCTTGGAGGGCTAAGCTGTTCTTAGATTTGAGAAGGGACCACCCTAAGGAGAAAAGGTTGTTAACCAATTCTTGGCATACCCAGGTTTATATTCTACATATGACATAGTTATCTCATCACTTCTTTAGCAAGTCACAATTAATCTCCCCTTTTGATGCATTTTCAAATTACACTAGTTTGCCATCAAAACTGTTTTTGTTTGTCATAAATTAAGGTAATTGACTTCCTGTTCTGATACAGGACTGCTTTTTAAAAAACAGAAAATAAGGATGTTTGGGTAGATTGAAGAATATGACCTGAACTTAATACTGCAAGTTCAACTGCGGAAATTCTGAGATGCTAGCCGTATACATCACCCTGAATGCCTCCTGAACTCGGGAGTTTCATCTCGGACACTCAGAGCATCTTCAGTACCCCAGGTCAACAACTTGTAACTGGAACTTGGTCAGTCCCAGTCCAGACATCCAATTTCCAGGGTGAAATTAACACAGCGAAAAAGGTCCGGACATGTGGAGCTCCCATTTCAGGCTTTAGTCTAAAGAAGAGCTTGTTGGCTTGAAATGTCACTTGGTTCCTAATAAATGCTTAAAAGGGTGCTCCTTGGTGTGCAGACCTTTTTGGATCCAGCACCCAGTTTACTGTTGTGCATATCTTATTTTATTTTTTTCTAAATGTAACACAGCATTGACACAGAAATGGGAACTTTTTGATTGAAAAAAGGAAATATGGGAACAGAGAAAGGAGAATGTTGTGTAACACAAGGTATAAATGACTGAGCTGTTTGTGAGTTATGGTTAAGGTTAAGTGAAAATAGACATTAAGGAGCAGTGGTGAACTTGTTTTATGTCACTGTGGCCACAGGAAGGGACAATAATGCATGTCATTAATAAATGCAATTAAAGAAAAATGCTGACAGTCCTATTTAAAAATTAAACATGTAGCTGTAAAGAAGAGAATTGATTTAAACTAGTTCATAAAATGTTAAGTGGGGTGATAACAGGGATAAGCATAATTAGAAGTAGTTTAGTGACTACTGTCATAGTGCTCTACTACGCTATAAACCTACACAGTGGACAGATGACATCTTGTATAGGTTGTTTTTCTGGGAGGTATGAAGTGATTCCTGCATAGAAAAAGGCCAAAAAAAGGTTTAGAAAACCCTCAGAGAAACGGCAGCAGATAAGAATCAAAAACATCTAAGTTTAGTATAAAAAACCTGCACTTGTCCATTTTCCCTCAGTTGATGTCCATCTCACCAATCTTTAGCCTGCTTGATGTGGCAGAAAACCTCTCTTTTAAGAGATCCAGATCATGTAGCTCAACTCAATCAAGCTGGATATTTGGCTACCAAATGGCTCTTCATTTGGTACCATTTTAGCTTTTTCAAATATGGATTGAACAACGGCAAAGGATGGAGGAAAGGAAACTGACACTCAAATGCGGCTAGCATAAAAGAGTCATTTTGTGGCACAAGCTTGTTTGTGCAATGACTCTCCGTCACTTGGTTGCTTGCCCCGCAGGGTTTATATGGCTGTTAGATACCACATCACTGTTTAGATTAAAAGTATGTTTGTGAAAAAATTTGTACTTAATGTATGTAAACATTTTCTGATGATAATAGCAGCATACAGTTCTAACTTTCCTCTGTTCCATTCATTCCTAATGGCTGTCCCTCATTGCCTGACCCCCAGTGGACATTAGGATCACATGACTGCAAACAACCTATGGGGTAGACGGATTATCAGCCTGGACAATTATTGATGCTGATATTTTTGTATTTGGTAGATAATCCATATTGCCATTTTATTTCACCCATAATCTATAAAATTAGTTTATCAATATGCTACCCCCGTGACCCCGAACGGGATAAGCGGTATAGAAAATGGATGGATGGATGGAATATGCTACCCCACTCCAAGGGTCTCTTCCCCTTTATCTTTGTTTTCACTCTCTGCAGTCTATCTAACCTAATGCTTTGCCCACAACATAATCTGACTGACTTGATGTCACACAACTACCAGCCAAACAACACTGAGACCTGGGTGTCACTGACACAGGAAGTGTATGGCATCACTCCCTGTTTCTTGCTGCTGCTGTCTTGCTCTGTGCTGTTTCTCATGTTGACAGAGTTAGCTCTAAATCGTTTGCTTTCCTTGATTTTTTTAATATGCCGTTTTACTTTTATCTCATTAAGTACAATTTGTTTGTCATAACAAATGCATATTGATTTAAAATTTTGGTTTTCGGTCTCATGCACTGCTAATTATCGGTGTCTGTCTCGGCCCTGATAAACCAATATTGGTCTTTTATTTTGGCAGTATTTTGATCTTAAAAGTAGAGATCAAGCTATATGTAGGTTGTGTCAGTTTTAACTGGTGTATCGATGTGAGAAAAGGCCAAGGTTGGCTGGGTTCTACTGGAGATGCTGTTATTCCTTGTTGAGCTGATTTATGTATATACAGTGCTTAACAAATGTATTAGACCACCTGTCATATTTGTCTCAAAGACCATCCAGCATCATGAAGTGCTTTAATTCGGACTCTTTCATTTTCAGTGAGTCAGAAATGAATCAAGCATAACATTCAACCACTAAAACTAATTTTTCTGTTCAGGAATGCAAGTAAATAACTATAATTTGACATACTAATCAAGAAATATTAATGTGCTTTGCTATTTTTTTTTATTTTTTATTGTAAATCAGTAAATTTGAAAATTCATGGATAACAACAATAGTTATATTTAAGCATTAAAAATATCATTTGGGTTAAAGAGCTTCTACATATTGGTGTGTTAACCATTGCAGAAACATGAAACATGATTTAGGTAATTACCAATGCTGTTAATTTAGGGCAGCCTTGGCATAAACCTTACTTTGGTTAGGGTTAGAGTGGTCTAATAAATTTGTTAAGCACTGTATTTCAGAGTCGTCTTAACTTTACTCTAGCCAGTTATTCTAAATTTACATTTATGTTTAATCAGTCATGAAACAGGCACCTAGGAACTTCCTGAGAATGTACCAGTGCACCAAAATAAACACTAATCTTAACCAGAGTTGATATATAAAACCAAAACAGAAAGGATCATACAAAAGGCAAAAAAGCAAACACTGAGTAGTTTTGACCAGGTCAGTCAGCATCCACTCAGCCCTTTACTCTGCACCGTACTGATTGTATTTGGGGTCTGATGTGTTCATGGCTGTCACTCTGAGCCTCTGGTCCCAGCAGACCAGCTGTAGCACAAACACACATACACACTGCAGGGCTTGTGGGGTTTCCAATGCAGCTACAGCCTTCTGTGTAAGTGCTTGTGTTGTTGTGTGTGTGTCTGTGTGTTTGTGTTTAGTTTACAGTACAGAGTGAAAGCAGCTGTCTCCATGCCCCCCCCTCTACCCCTCCTCAGCTCTCTCTGTAAACACTCGACATCCGCTGTAATCACAGGCGAGCCAGTCGAGGCCCTCAGCCCTCTGCCAACCTTCGAGCTCAGCCCCAGCCCCTTAAAGCCAGACCTGCCCTACATGCTGGACACATATCTGTCCACACAAATACACAAACACTTGAGTAGCTGATTAGAAAAGACTCGCAATGCAAAAGCAAATCAAGGAACAAAACTGCTCACTAATCACTGATGCTGATTATAAAGTCCAGAAGCCATTTTTCCATCATCTACTAGTAAAGTGAGTTCACTCTGACTTTGTGGTTGCATCATTTGCTGCTCTGTAAATTGATATTCCATGAAGAATAGGCCTGACAAATACTTATGACTCAATTTGTACTTAAAAGTGACCCCCCTAAAAATGTATGCAGTGACTAAAGTTCTGCTTAAAGATTATGTTGCCAAATTTTTCTGTGGTGTGAGGTGTGTAGAGAGTGATCAAAGCTGCTATATATCATAAATATTAAATAATCTATTTCTGATCTAATAGCCCGTTGTCCTGTCACAGACAGCCAAGCATGAACTCAGTGATTGTCATATGGAGTCAAATGATAGCCAGTTGAGAAGAGAGCTGACTGAAGAAGGAAGCGCAAACACCGCAGTAAATCAATTGTCACTCACCTCCATCTCACGCTGTGACAGCCAGTGACCATGCAATCTTCACTACTACACCCTCAATAATACTTTCTCTAAATAAATTTTTACTAAGAAGTAAATACTTAAACCAATGTTTTCTGTCCAAGAGTACAATAGTTTTTACATTTTTATCAGTTTTTGTTTTGATTTGGTTTCCACTATTTGTCTTTTGTTTCAGTTTAGTTTTGATTCAGCTGGTTTGTTGGTTTAGTTTATTTTTGTTTTGTGAAAATACTTCCTTTTAAGTATGTTTTTATAATTTTAATGTTAGATTTAGTTTTTTTCATTCATTTAGGATACTTGTCAGAGGTGAGACCAAACAGGGTCAGTAAAAGAAAAAGTCAAATCCATTCAAATATTCTAATTTTTCTAAGTAAATAAGTAGGGTTGAGCAACCCTACATATTTACTCTAATGATAGAGGTTAAAGCCAGTACAAATATTGGAGATATGTAGTAGGAAGTAGGTCTGAACAATATGGGAAAATGATCTATTTGATTTTGTCCTCCCACTATTGAGATTGCAATTTAATGCAATAATGTTTTTTTCAGTTCCTTATTTTATGTATTTCTCAACAAACAAGCAATACACTGTTTCATAAGATAAACACAATTCTTGGTAGCTTAAACTAAGGCTGAACAGAAAAAATATCTGACTGCGATTATTTTGACTTATTGCAATTTCTATATGAATTGTTGTACTGAAAGGAATGATGATTTTAACAAGACAAGTATATAAAAAAATACAAGGAAAGTCATTTTTTTGGCAAACTCTTCTAGAAAAAAATGATACTTCAATGTTTGCATGATGTGTAGAGCAAAAAATCTCTGCCCCAACAAATATATTAAACTGGTATTTTTAAAGACAAACAGGTTAAAGAAATGTTGCACATGCTGGACTTGAAAATTGCAGTGGGCCATATTGTGGTTTAATCTTAATTTTGATGAAATGCCAAGCCCTTGTAGGAAGTGTGAACACATTGTGTGCATGCAAGCTTAATGTATACGAGTCCATAAGTCACTGTCTTTATGTCCTTATGTCAAAAAGTTTAAAATTATTGAAAAAAAGCCAGTTTTCAACTTCACCTATGATCAAGCTCATCCAAAATGTAAATCATTATGCCTAAAATAAAAGGATGTGTCAGTCAGCATGTTTTGTCAAAGACTAAAACTAAGAATATTTTGTTTAGAATTTTGTTTTATTTTAGTTATTTTTGGAAGCACACAGGGCTGTCTTGGTAAGTTTTTAGTAAAGTCTTCATTTTAGTTTTAGTTGACTGAAAGGACTTTTACATTTTAGTTATTTCTTTAGTTTTAGTTAACTAAGATAACCTTGTTTCTGCCCATCATATGTCATATTTGTTTTCTCTAAAATACTGTTTGTCCATGAGCTATTTTGTGAAATTTCAAGTTTTTAGAGTCAGGACTTCTGTTGTTCATGAAGTAATCTGCCAGGTGTGGGGGGTGTGCTGTTTTTACCGATGCATGGAATTATTGGCTTGATATCGGTATTGGCAGAGATCAAAATTTCTGCTGATATTTACATCCAATATTTTGGCTTTGAATATCAGCATATATTGACCCTAAATTTTGGACATATATACTAACAAATAAGTGGAGTTTTAAGCTGGACCAACAAACCTATTCATCCTCATTCTTTAAACTTTAAAGTGTGTTTTAAGGTCTAAAGTTTGTTTTTTCCTTCATTCTCAGACCTTAAAGTGTTTAAAGGACTGAAACTTTAGGTCTGAAAAACACATTTAAATATAAGAATCAGTATTGGTATCAGCTAAAATGAATCTGTAAATAAATAATTTAAGTATAATATAAGATATCGGCAAAAAAGAATATCCTGCATCCCTACTATTTTTGTTAAATCCTTGTTCCCCACAGAAAATAGGGACAGAACTGTTTAATCTACAGTTACTTGTCTTCATATAAATCTGTCGGATTAAAAAAATCTTTAGTATGGCCTGGCCTTTCAAGATACTGCAGTCTTTAGATTAGATAATGTTCTAATTTGGGTATGTGCCTCTTTAAAAATGTTCCAAAAGATCTATGTAGATCTTTTGGAACGCCAGAAGACTTACTGGAAAAAATAGGTAACTCATTAATAGAATATATTTTTGTTGACAGCCACATCAAACCAAGCTAAATTGGCACCTTCTTGGGTGAAGCATCAACACTACACCTTGCCAGGGTTTTTGAATAATTACAGCCTGAGTGTGGGTGTTCCATTGAATTAATAAACATCTAGCTGCATCTTGCTTGTTGCTGGATTTATTTGTGCCAGTACTGCCTTGGTGTTGTCATTCTTATGAGTCATGATCACATATCCCAGCTGCTGCCCAGTGAACCCAGCTCCTGGTGCTTGTTTTGTTGAGAATACTTCTCCAGTGGGTTCTATGTCTCAGTTTGAGTATAACAACCCTGCATGGCTTGGCTGTTAGTCATAGAGTTCAATAAAGGCCTCCCGCCTGGGCACAGGGACCTTTATCCACAGGGGTGGAGGGGTCTGTGTGATGGAGGAGGGGGATGCGGTAGATCTAGATGCACCACCATCACCACACACACATGCACACAACCTCTAAATGGCAATGCAATCCTCTCACCACCTATGGCGTGCCCTCTCTGAAACACAAGCTTGATATGGAAACGACATGCATATGTATGCATGGGACCCCCAGCTCCATGTCCTCGAGCCAACCCAAACCAATAACTGAGAGGCTGCTCTTTAGCTTCTGTGGAAGCTAATTACATCTCTGCTTTATTAGTGCAGAGGTGTAGTTGGGAATGTTTTGCATTTCATATCTCATTCCCTCCTTTTAATGTCAGACCTGTCTTTGGATTCTCATTTGATTTGAGCTGCGGTGGTCTCAAGTAGGCAGAAATCAGACCATTACAGATAAAGTAGCATTCATTTTGTAGTTCATTGTCCTTGTGAAACACAGGGATATCATAATATTGTTAGTGGATTATGTAACTGTGCATTTGCAGTTGTTGCCACCCTGGCTTAACCTGTGAAAATGAAAATTATGTATAACAGGGCTGTGATTTCCCTCTGTAAGGCAAAATCATACCCTGGCGATCTAAAAACACAGCTTTTTTTATTCTTTGGTGATTGCGTGTTGCCCCTCTTTTCAGAGTTTGTTGTCAATACAGTGTTTCACAGATGATGAGGTCATCTACCCACATGGTGCAAACTGCAAAGATGCCACTACACTCTTGGTTTGAAGCTGTGAAAATACTGCGTTTTCTTCTTGACCCGAGTCAATGTGGCCTAAGGCATGTTTCTCTTCAGGACAGTTTAAGTTATCCATGAGGACGTGATGAAGAAAGGTGCACAGCCTGAGGAGCAGCACAGGGTATAATCCTATGTATCCATGCTTGTGTTGTTGTGTAGATTCCCTCTGTGAAGGCATAATTAGACAGAGTGCTTGAGGAGAAGAGGCAAATAGGAGAGAAGGTAGAGGTGTGTGAGGTTTGGAGTTGCTCTAATCGTCTTTGTCAACCTCCCGCCGTGGTGTCAAGTTTCATATCGACTCTCCGTGGTCGCACCAAGGAGCAGGAAGGCCTCTGCGGGGTGGAGTTTGCTGTTGGTGTGTGGCCACATGCATATACAGCAACGCACGCACAAGCTCTGTCGCAACCAACATCAGCGGCATGAACGTAAATGACTGTGGAGGTGAGCCAGTGAGTGGCGAGAGGCCACTCTGTGTGTGTTCTGTGGTTCTTTGTTCCCTCCGTCAAAGCCACTCTGAAAATCCTCCTGGCCTGTCCTGTAAGCACAACACGTCAGCGCTCGGCTAATTCAGCCCAGAATCAGAAGCATTACTTGCCAAGTACAATAATTGTAGGGGGATTTTTCTTGGTGACAACTCACAAAGAAAGTACAGACTCTGAAGGATGAAGGGGCCTCAGTGAATGCAAATGCAATGACCCTAACACAAATGTCCCATGTCTCTGCTAATATCCAGTAACATGTAAATATGAACACAGTAATAAGGCGTTTGAGAAATGGCAAGTCAAGAAAATACAAGCCAAGAAAATACAAATCAAAGTGGTGTGCAAATGGTGCTTTTTTGACATCATTTTATAACCAGATTCATCAACGCTCAGTGCCAATCCTCAGGAGCATCCTTACCAAGCTCTGCCAAACACTCTTCATCTCTCTGCCGGCACAAACACACCCTCAAATGGAATTTTTTTTTTTTTTTTGCCATTTTGACCCAAGCAAAATACTCTGTAACAAAACTAATGCATATTGTTATCCAAGAAATATTTCCGAATAAAAGCAAGGTCTGGGGATATGTTTTGATAATGTTATGACATGAATACTAATAATAGGTTAGGTAAGGGTGTCATGTGCAAGGCTTTTCTTTAATGCCTTAACAGAAACAGAATACTAACCTTGGAGGTGTAGACACAGGAAGACTTCGGCACAGAACTAACCAGCATGAACTGTTCTTAAAGATTATTTTAGGGCTTCTTGCCTTTATTCAGATAGGACAGCTGAAGAGAGACAAGGTCAAGAGAGTAGAGGAAGACACGCACCAAACATGTGCCGAGAGCAGAAACCAATCCAGTACATTGAGGACTATATCATCTGAATATGGGCGCCTGTTCTACCAACTGAACTAAACTGGCGCCCATAATGAGCTTTACAAGGACACAACCTCAGAGGACAGTTTCCTTGGTGGCCTTTTTCCTCTAGCACTCTTAAATCCTGACCAGTTTGCACATCTTCACACCATCATTGGATTTTTAGTATATTAACAAAAGATATCAGAAATCTTACTTGGGCTGATGCTAATATTGGTACCGATATATGCAACAATTCGTGCATAATATGATGAAAATATACAATATGCCGTAACACTGTACAATGTCCGGATGGCAATACTATGCATAATTAAGTCTCTCCTTATTGTGACATTTTTTTTTAAATCAGACATTAAACAAGACAAACAACTGTTTCTACAATAAATGATAGATATATTCATTTATTTCTGCATATAAAGTAATCTTTACAGTGCACAAAATATTTTGTTTTTAATTAGCTTGTACTTGCATATAAAATTCTCCTCGCTTCAATGGGTGTGCAGGGTGGTTTCTGAAAAAGTGCTTGAAATAACAAAAACACATTTTTCCAAGTTCAAATAATTAAACAAGGTGCAGTTCAGATGTGAAACTTTGCCGTTGAACACACTTTAATGTTTAAGGAATGAGGTTAAAAAAAGGAAAGAAATCAACTGAGTTAGATCAATCGTTTCTGCTTAATTGTAATGTGTGAAATTGGGGAATATCAGCAACACCTAACAATGAGATTCTAGACTGCAACCCTCACTTCTTATGGTAACTGTCGCAACCAGTGTAATTTTAAAAGAATGGGTTAATGTCAGTTGTTCCCTTCTATGGTACTGTAGGAACATACAAGATGAGGAAATCCAAGATGGATGACTCCATAGAGGCGACCCTTCCTATGTATGAATAAAAGGCTTATTATCAATATCTTGTTTCATTTTTACCAAGTATGTTAAATCGTTAAAACAATTCTTGCAGACTAAAACAAAACTTTACTTTGGCCACTCTTCTGCTCTCCCTCAGTTTAGTCAGAAACATCTTGTCTTACATTTTAACGTTTTAGTGCAAAATAGATCTACAGTTTTACTTGGCAGAGAAAGCTCTGCTCAAAAGTCAAGCAGCATGCTTTTACTTTAAAGGGAGCACATGGCTAGAAGCCTCCATTTGGATGGATACATTAATGACTGAATGCAATAAAATTAGTTCAAAAGCAATTAATCCATAGTAGCATGAATCTGAATATAAAGGGTGCAACAAGCTTTATGCTATAAAGGAGGAGGCTGGGGAGGAGGAGGTTAAGCTTTGCCAACAGCAGCAGCGTGGTGCATCAGTATTAATGTGAGCAGACATGAGTGAGAAGTACATCATTGTAAATTACACCACTGTGTTGAGAGAAAGAGCTGTGATTGGCTGTAGTAACATTGAGGCGATGATTAGGATCAACTGGCAATCAGCTGATCACGGCTGGGTGTTTGACTAATGTATCCTGCATGAACTAACACTAAGCTTCATTGCATCACTTGCCCTTCTCTCCACCCCTCCCTCAGTGTTCTGACAAGTTGTAGGACAGATATCCAATATCCTTGCAGTTAATAGTGTGTTTAAATAAAATGAGTGAGAGAAGAAGAAATATTAGACCTGACGTTCCTATGTCATTGCATTGCTTCTTAGCACTGATTTCCCATCCGTGCTGCAGATTTGTAAACTGTGTGCATGGTTTCTCAGTCAATGTAAATATTTCAGATGGCTAACAATTTTGTCTGATCTTCAAAAAGCATAGCTCAACTCAACTCAAGCTTGGATTATGGTGAACTAGATGTCAATTATACTCTGTATTTACATGGTCTGAAACCACGTTTTCAGGGTTCAGACCGATTCTAGTCTGGTTGACCCCTTTAAGTGAATACACCCCCAGAAGCTCCACCTTTACAGACTGCTCTACCAAGCACTTTGTGTTGTGTGTGTGTGTAGATTGTAACACTGTAAAAAGCTCCTAAGTGCTAACTGACTCCCACAGTTCATCCAGAACAGCACAGTCTGGTTGGTCAACTTATTGAAGTCTTATTTTTACACCATTACTCCTCTGCACCCTGCACTGGTTCAATATGACATGCTTCATTCTTCATTTGGGAATTTTTTCTTGAACTCCATTGTTGCACATATTTAGCTGTCTCTAAAAGTAGGATCAATCAACAACTTAAAAAAAAAACAATGGTGCTTGCTTTGCATGCTGCTGATGCCTCATGCTTATGGTCAAACCAAGACATGGTCAAACCAAGCCAAGCCAATCAGCTTTCATCCTTCATTTCTTCATTTCATTTCACAAATACCTCGTCTGTTTTCTTCCGTGCTTAACTTTGGAGGATCAAGCTTCTACTGCCTGATGTTAACTGGAAAGAAAAACAAGACTTGGATAAAGGCATCAGCACATGAGTGTTATGTATTTTGCTAATCTTCATTTCTTATATTACAGGGATGATGACGACATCAATGATGTCGCCTCTATGGCAGGGGTGAATCTTAATGAGGAGAGCGCCAGAATACTCGCCACCAACTCTGAACTCGTGGGAACACAGATCCGCTCATGTAAAGACGAGGCCTTTCTCCACCCGGGACTGCTCCATCGACGAATTTTGGAAACAGGTGAGATATTTACCCCTTTCATATCTTGTTGCGTAGAAGAAATGCAGCACATAAACAATTTAACCCCGTCTTTCCAGTCCAAACACAACCCAAAGCTGAGAATCCAGGCTGTTGGAATGATGAAATCCCTATCTGTTGTCTTTTGTGTTCGGAACATGTTGTTTCTGTATTTATAGTGTCATCACTAAAGACAGTTTTGATTTTCTCTCCTTCAGTGGTTCAGACTGAGCCTTTTCTTGTTTGGCCTCGGTTTAAATTTGATACACTTAACAATTCTTTCACCTCCTTTAATGAATTCTTCAGTGGCTGTCTGAACTCACTGGACCCCAGGCACACATATAAATACTTTATGGGTTTGTCTTTTGAAGGCTGGCTGTCAGATTGTCCTCTGGACTAAAGGAACAGAGTTTAGAGGAATGAGACTTGGCAGTGAGATTTTGATTTCTTTCTCTCTTTATAGTGGATCTTGACACTCTGATAGCACGGTATTGCATGTGCTAATCGATACAGGCGGAGAGTTCTTGGTTTGTTTGCAGCATTACATGAGAGTGATAGTGTCTTCATTACCTCTTTTTGCTACCGGCAGTCAATTTTATTGCTTGAAATATACTCGAGGCTCTCGCTGCACTGGGAAACCTGTGAAAACGTATAATGAGCATTATTACTCAGAATAAAACTGCGCCTACTATCTTGCTCCTTTGCACCAGATCAAAAAACACACAGCATAATTCCACGTGACGGGGAGTCTAGCGCCCTCATCTTGTTTCATCTCAATTAAAGTATCTTTGGAGCGAAGCACCAAGGCCTGCAGGTCATGTTTCGTTACGTGGACTCTTGGCATGGTTGTTATCCCGTCACCTTGGGGCAGAGGGGTTGTTTAAAAATATAAATCTTTCCTCAAGGGGGGCACGCAGCGTGATACAGGGCAGGAGGCTAGGGCGCCCCCTGCTGGGGAAGTGGCACTTATGCAGCTTTGTTGTGTCAGTGATTGGCCACTCCACGCTCTCAGCTGACAGCAGTCCGAGGGAGGCTCCCCCGGCCTGCCAGCTCCACTCAATCACAGAGCCTCGGCTGCTCCTCTTCATTGTAAAAGCACAGAGTTGGACTCAGCTTTGCTCTCTCATTCACTGTTGAACATCCTGCTGAAACTTCACTGTGACCTTTCCTGCCCCCTTTTCCCCAACAAAAAGTTGGGTCTAGCATCCTCCTTTTTTATTGTTTCTCTCCTGTCTTGTTTGTGAATCACTACAGCCCCGATTTCTCTTTCTTTTCTTCTTTTTTCTTTTTTTCTTGTTTTGAATACTGATTCCAGGAGAGGATGTTGGCTGCCTCTTTCTATCCCCTTCTTTATTTTCCCCTTTATGTCTCTCTGTGTCTCGTTTCCTCTCCTGTCTTATTCATCCCCTCCAAACAAACACTTGTGCCGCTCTCCTTTCCCAAGCCTCTCTTTCTTCCTCCCCTCAAAACTCTCCAGGCCGGTCCTTTGGCTGTGGAGGAGGGGGGGTCGGTTAATTTGTGAAGCTGCAAAACGACACAACACTCCCCCATCTGAAAAACAAGAAAAGAGGCACAGCTGGAACTCTCTAGAAAAGCTCCTCTAAGTAATGACAGTGGGGTTCACACACACAACTGTGCCTACAAATACTGTTAAGATTAACACATCAGTTTACACACATGGACCAACAGAGCAGATATGCAACAGGCACGACGGGACACACACACACACACACACCCCTAAATCTTTAGAAAACATCTTAAAGCGCTAACTTGTATTATATAATTTACATTTGAATATACTATATTTCTACAGTAATCTATTCTTACACCTTTTCCAATAAAAAGTAACTGATATGTGAATTATTAACCATTATTAAGGCCAATATCTAAATCCTGTGGACAAATGACAGCACTGACACAAATCATGGCTGATTGTATACTATGTGTTTCAGAGCATAATATCATGCAACTTGATCATGATTCACTTTCAAAACAAAGGGAGAGCCTCACACTGTGCCCACATTATGTCAGTTTTATAAGAAAGCTATGTTGACCTGCTACTGAGGAAAACATAATGTCAACACAACCATGTTTAGCCTTCACATCATATGGCTTTGGTAACTCTTGGTGCATCAGAAATGAGAAAACTGTTTGGCTTTGTCACAGGTTTTAGTTTCTATCAGAAGTATAATTTGTGCACAATCCCCTTAATATGTAACAATACCTTGCAGTTCAATCAAAGAATGGATGGAAACATGGACAGTTTAAATTGATTTGGAAAAATTCATAGTGCAATATTTTTTTACCAGAAGGGGGCACTGTCTGAGTCTTGTTTTAGTTACTTGCCATCTGTAGCTATGTAACAGTATCAGAATCTCACGTTATGGTATTTATTGCAGTATTAAAAAAAAACTCAGAACACCAGATGAAGACTTAGAAAAAAAAGACATCTGCATTTATTAAACAACAATTGCACTTTAAATATAAGAATATGTGAAAAAAAGTGTTGAAGGTGTCCATAGTCTTAAAAATGATTGAACATTTTGAAAACTCTTTTAAAAAACGAGAGGATAAAGGAAATAGGATGAAGTATGGGATAATGGAGACCTCTGAGTTCTTTTTTTAAAATAAAATCTGCACCAGCTGGACCTTGTTAATAAAAACATATACCTATTGCACAAAATTTAGTTTTTTCAAACATTCTTAATGCTTCTACCTATTTTATACTTTTGCTCCAGCGTGTGGCACTAATCTTCTAAAACCTTCGTTGCTCACCACTAAATGGCCACAGGTCTTGTGGCGATATATTCCGCTGTACTCCTTGTGATCTGTTGAGCCCTTGTGCTGTCGGGGGGAAGTGGGACTGCGAATGCTTCCTTAAGAGTCTTTTGGCCTGGCCGGATTTTGCTCTTCGGATCTCCATAAATCTTCTCGGGATGATTATTTATCAAGTGGCTCCTCATGTTACTCGTATTCCCCATGAAGTTTGTCACTGTGGTCTGGCAGTGTCTGCATACTGTCTTTTGTTTGCCCGTCACTTTTTCTCCTTTCTCATTTCTTGACAACAGGAAACAAAATGTTTCCACATGTCAGATTTATAATTTGTTGGAGCCAGTGTAGAATCAAGCAAGCGAGTGGAGGGCAAACCATGGTGGGTGTGCAAGTGGCGATGAGAATTTTAGTTTCAACATCCGTTAGCGCTGCTCCACTAAAAACCACACCTTCTGCCCTGAAGACATACCATTTGAAACCGTCACATGGTCAGGATGGGATTTAGACGCTTCTGGTGCTGCAATATTACCGGTACCGTTACACCCCTATCAGTAGCTAAAGTAAAGAGACACACAGACATGAGGAAGCAGGTGAAAAATTTTAGTTAAGTCTTCATTCGGATCAGGAGTGTAGACTGAAGGTGAGCAAACAGCCAACAAGTTAAAAACAGTGAACAAATATTGCAAGAAATTGATGAACTATAAGTTTCACTGTATGGAATGATGCCATATTGTGAAGCTCTGATAGTAACAACATGTTACCAACAAACACTTGGAAGTGGATTTATTTATTTATTTTAAAGATTATTTTAGGGGCTTTTCAACTTGATTTGGAAAGGTCAGCTTAAGAGAGACTGGAAATAGGAAAGAGAGAGAAAGGAACACATGCACCACACAGCGCCAACACCAAGGATCAATTCCACAACTAATGCGACGAAGACTGCAGCCTCTGTATGTGGGCTGTGCCCACTGAGCTTAACTTGCACTAGGGTGGATTTAAACCCTTCTTACTCAGACGGACCAAAGAGCCACAGATATTACAATGTGTTATTGTTTGGGGATTCTTGCAAATAATTGAAATATTAGAGCCAGGTGTAATGACCCTTATTTTCAAAACTGGGGATTAAAATCTTACACAAGGTGACAAAATGTTAAGAAAATTCAGTGCCTTTGTGCCAGAAACACTGGCTGCTATTCTGTCAGAGATTTCCTTGTTTTTGCATTACATACCTGGGATTTTGGATCTTTTTTTTCATTCTTTCTTTACACAAAACAATTCTTTGTTTTCTTTATAAGAAATAATAAAAAAATGTTGCATGTACAAAAACTTGTTCGTTAGAACCAGAATCTAGTTTTATTGCCAGGTACATTTCCACCTACAAGGAATTTCACTTGTTTTTTTTTTAAGTGCAAAAACAAATAACATAGAAAAAGAATAAAAATATTAAGAGACATAATAAAAATATTATGAGACTAATAGGAATGATCTAAGAGGCTAATGGAAATACTAAGACGCCAATAAAATATGAAGAAGCTATTGATGATTATAGAAAAACATAGCAGAGTAAAAGTATTAAAAAAGGATATTTTTGCATGGAATTGTCAAAGAATTAGAATAAAGTAATATTAATTCAGAAATTCATTTTCACTTCTCAGTTTTAAAATTAAAAAAAGATTATTATGAAATTTTATAATGAACTTAATATCATAATATGTATCACAAGTTGAGTGTATACATCTTTACAATCTACTGACCACAAAATAACCAGCTAAACTACTTAAACTAATCTCTCCTTTACTATCTAATACTGATGAAGAGCAAGGGCACGTTAAACAATCAGTCCTTTGCACCAGAAAGAAAAGTTTAAGTGGCTTAAGTGCTTAAATTGTTCTGATGGATTTCCCTTGTGTGAAGGAGTCCATTAAATCATCTTCATGGCCCTTTTCTGAAAGCAGCAACTTCCAACCCTAAAGGGGCCGAAGTGCAAGCAACTATTTATGATTGAATTTATTCATTTATTCATTTTTCTGATCTAAGTAATGTATGTGAACTGGCTAGCCTGTTAGCTTCAGTAACTAATGCAGTAAAACCTATTAATGATGGGTCTCTTTTCACTTGACATGGAAGTTAGCTACATGAGCTTTACGAAAGAGAACTACTTTACTCATTTTAAAGGAATGAATTTTCCCTAAACAGTGGGCTTTTTAACCTCCATTTTACCAGTTTCTTTCTTTACTGTTTTTTAAATTCCTGCTCTTCCCTACTTTTTATCACATGGACTCTGTATTTCCTGGTTTTGAGTCAAGAACTTAGCTTAATGATCAGGGGTACTGGGTGAGCTATGTTGCTCTTTTACTTTGAAAGCAAGGCACTGTGCTTTTTCTGAACATCCCACTAAGCAAATATATCATGCAAGTGTAAAAAAATGACAACTGACAAGCTTGCAAGAAAGTGAGCTAATATTAGTATAGATGTATTGTTGAGGACTTCACCCATGCTTACTGCAAGTCACTTTTAAGAGGGACTCTTGTTGCTGTGGATGCCATTTAGTTCTATATGAACTAGATACCAAAACATCCAGGTCTTATTGTGTTCTTAAATTTCTTTGTTTTCTCTTGTGTTAAAATTGATAAAAAGGAAAAATACAGCCTAAATAGAGATACAAAGATTGTAAAACCAGGGCCAATCCCAGTATCAGTGTCTTATTTTCCTTCATTACCTCTTTGTAGTGCTTTGTTTTTAAGTATCATCTGAGCATGTGATTGGATGTTTTGTTTGTAGTCCCTTCTCTTGAACTTTCACTGCTGAAACTCGACTTGAAACTGCGTGTGTCTGATCTGTCTTTGTCAAACCATTAATGCAAAATCAAAACAAACAAAAATAATCCTCTCTGAATCATCAATACTGTCTACAGGACCAGTATCAGCTGATTCTGAGTTTTGATGGATGTAAAGAGAACCTTACAACACTGAACACATGAAGGCATATGTGTAATTGACCTAAATAAACCTTCTTCAACAAGTGTCTGGATAAGTGGACATATTAATGAGGTATACAAATCCTAAACATGTTGACCATTCTATGTTCAAACCAACAGAAGACCTTTTCATAAGAACTTGTAGAGTTTTCTTGACATTTTCAGGTAATCTAGGTTGTGGTATTTCAGGAACTTATTTTTTAAATGTGAACCTCACAACAGGAGATTTTCTGTTTTGGATGTGCTCTTACACCTCTGTTTGTTTTGGTGAGGAAGTGTCTTTTGTAATGATGACTGCTGGCTGGTTACCAATTTGAATGTGGAAAATAATAGTACACAACAAAGACGCATGAAGATAAACGTCATCACCCTGCCTGCTTGTTCATGGTTAATGTGAAAGACATTTACCTGCTGTGTGGTGCTGCTGGTGCATAAGAGCAAGATGCTGGGTAGTTTTGGAAGAAAAAAATCTGTGTAAAATTTCATATATTTTACCTTTTTAAGACAAGTTTATATCTGTCCCAGAGGTCCCAGAAACATACCTGTGAGGTTTGTTGCTAAAAAAACACTTCAGTATTGGATTTTCGCATGTCTAAAAAACCCTGCTTTTCAGTCCTGCTCAGAATGAGCTGTTTATGTGTCTGTGGCTTTAAACGTTAATGAGCTGTCTGACTTCTCCCTCTCAGGAAATGGATGTGGCTCAATGGATCAGGAGAGAGGGACAAAACTTTCTCTCAATTGGGGAGAGCCAACTAAACCTGGGGGGCAGGGCTTACTCCCCACATGACATCATGAGGGGAAAATCTGGGAACTGCTTGTTTAAGCACACATTTTCTAAAAGGTGGAGAAAGACGGGGGGGGGGGGGGGTTCTGATTCGGGGGGGATTGTGGTCAGGCCAGGGGAACATATTTTTGCTAGAAAAGCCTGAAAAAGTGTATATAATATTGCATAAATTTGCATAATATGTGACCTTTAAGTCTAGGGGAAAAATTCAGCCTATTGTGTTCACTTTTACCCCACTTTAATAGTGGCAGGAAATTTCATGAGTGCAGTGTACTTGAAAATGCTCATTCAAAGGTGATAGGTGAGTGAAATAATGGAAAGAAAAAGGCTGATAGCCATAAACCCCTTATAGTGATGATGCTAAATGTAAATGTCAGCATTTTTCCAATGTTAAACCGAATGCTTATTCTTGCTAATAAGCACTAAAGCCATCATATATCTCATTCTTTTAAGTCTTAATTTGACAAATGTCTGCTGTTTTTTTTCTAAATATTAGGCAAATTAATTGTTTTACCCGATGGTGTTGTATGGTGAAATTATAAAATGCAAATTCATGCATATTTATGTTTAAATGTAGCAAGTCTTACCCCAGTTTACTACTTAGATACAGGGATGTTCATAGGAACTAAATTCCTTGTCAGTTAAACAGAGATTTAAATTCAGACTAGCCAACTTGTCTAAGGTGAGAGAGCACTCAGAAAGCAGTTCAAGTTGAGCACAGTTTATTCAAGATAAAGGAGGGTAACTTTGCAAAAGACATAGGTTGGCCATATTCCATGTCTGTCATCAGACAGATCCATCTTGCATATCTCCAGTCTGAAATGTTCACGCCAGGTCTGAGAATGGACGGACTAATCAGCATCATTTAAGGAAAACAAAGTGGTAGCTACCGGGGGGATGTAGTTTTCATCAAGCCAGTGAATCGCAGCTTCAAGCAGTTAGCTTGAATGTGGCAATAGTAGGAATTGTATTAGAACTGGACAACATTTCTTTATGAAAAGCAGAGCAAAAAATCACATTGAAAGCTTCTCCTGGTGGAAATATGTTTTTGTTCGTCTCCTGACCAACTTCAGCATGAGTTTGAGTCGCCAACTAGCTCAACTGATAGTGAACAATGCTGGGCACGTGTGACTTGTGTTATGCAGTTTATGCTCTGAGGTTGTGTATGACTACTACATCTATGTTTTGTGTCGCTCTGATTGGCCTGTAATGAATGTGATGGACAGAACATCTGTGTAACTGCCCTCTAAATTTCTAAATGGTTCTGTTACCCAGATGGATGTGAAATATTTCCCATGCAATGGCTTTATGAAAAAGTCTATCTTGTTTGTCAGGTTGTCTTGGGCATTTAGTTTTGTGATGAACAGAGTAATATTTTATACTGAGGGGGTTCAGAGCATCTGCATTGCAAACAATGTCATATAAGTTTGCCCAGTGCAGCTAACGTTAGCAGTTCTAGCTAGCTACAGTGCTGTGAAAAAGTATTTGCCCCCTTTCTGATTCCTGATTTTTTTTGCTGATTTATCACACTTAAATTTTTTGGATCATCAAACCAATTTTTACATTTCACAAAGACAGCCCAAGTAAATACAAAATGCAGTTTCTGAATGATAATTTAATTTTTAAGGGGGGATAAAAATCCAAGCCTATAGCTGAAAACAGATGTTTACATACACTATATAAAAAGGCACATAAACTTTTTTTACTCACCGTCTAACTTTAAATCAGATTAAACTTTTCCTGTTTTTGGTCAATTAGGATTACGAAAAATAGTTTCTGTTTGCTAAATGCCAGAATAATGAGAAAAGGATTTTTTTAGACAATTTTTTATTACTTTCTTCAAAGTCAGAAGTTTACATACAATAAGATTACTATGCCTTTAAACAATTTGGGAAAGCTCAGATGATGATGTCATGTCTTTGGAAGCCTCTGATAGGTTTATTGACCACATTTGAGTTAATTAGAAGCACACCTGTGGATGTATTTTAAGGCACACCTGAAACACACTGCTTCTTTGTGTAACATCATGAGAAAATCAAAAGAAATCAGCCAAGATATCAGGAAGAGAATTGTGGACTTGCACAAGTCTGGTTCATCCTTGGGTGCAATTTCCAGATGCCTGAAGGTGCCACGTTCATCTGTTCAAACAATTATACGCAAGTATAAACACCATGGGAATGTCCAGCCATCATACCACTCAGGAAGGAGACGGGTTCTGTGTTCCAGAGATGAACGTGCTTCGGTCTGAAAAGTGCAGCTCAACCCAAGAACAGAAACAAAAGACTTTGTGAAGATGCTGGCTGAAGCTGGTAAGAGTGTGTCATTATCAACAGTCAAACGAGTCCTGTACTGACATGGGCTGAAAGGCCACTCTCCCAGGAAGAAGCCATTACTCCAAAAGAAACATAAAAAAAACAGATTACAGTTTGCAAATGTAAACAGGGACAAAGACCTTAATTTTTGGAGACATGTTCTGTGGTCTGACGAAACTAAAATTGAACTTTTAGGCCATAATGACCATCGTTACATTTGGAGAAAAAAGGGGGAAGCTTGCAAGCCTGAAAACACCATCCCAACTGTGAAACATGGGGGTGGCAGCATCATGTTGTGGGGTTGTTTTGCTGCAGGAGGGACTGGTGCACTTCACAAAATAGATGGCATCATGAGGAAAGAACATTATGTGGAAATACTGAAGCAACATCTCAAGACATCAGCCAGGAAGTTAAAGCTTGGGCGCAAATGGGTTTTCCAAATGGACAATGACCCAAAGCATACTGCCAAACTGGTTTACAAAGTGGCTTAAGGATAACAAAGTCAGTGTTTTGGAGTGGCCATCACAAAGCCCTGATCTCAATCCCATTGAAAATTTATGGGCAGAGCTGAAAAGGCATGTGCAAGCAAGGCGGCCTACAAACTTGGCTCAGTTACACCAGTTCTGCCAGGAGGAATGGGCCAAAATTCCTGCAAACTATTG
Source organism: Cheilinus undulatus (assembly GCF_018320785.1). Taxonomy (NCBI): domain Eukaryota; kingdom Metazoa; phylum Chordata; class Actinopteri; order Labriformes; family Labridae; genus Cheilinus; species Cheilinus undulatus. The sequence goes on from NC_054865.1 coordinate 19,408,304, forward strand.
TGAGAAGCTTGTGGAAGCATATCCAAAATGTTTGACCCAAGTCATACAGTTTAAAGGCAATGCTACCAAATACTAATGAAATGTATGTAAACTTCTGACTCTCAAGAAAATAAAAAAAATTGTCTAAAAAAATGATCTCTCTCATTATTCTGGCATTTAGCAAATAGAAATAATTTTGGTAATCCTAATTGACCAAAAACAGGAAAAATTTAATCTGATTTAATGTTAGACGGTGAGAAAAAAAAAAGTTTATGTGCCATTTTATATAGTGTATGTAAACTTCTAGTTTCAACTGTATCTGACCTGATGTGAAAAAGTAATTGCCCCCCTTGTTAAATCATGAATTAACTGTAATTAACCACAGCTCTTGGAAAGCTGAGTTCAATTTCACTGGCCACACCCAGGCCTGATTACTGCCAGATTTGTTGAATCAAGAAATCCCTTAAATAGAAACTGTCAGACAAAGTGAAGTAGGCTACAAGATCTCATGAAGAAACGCATCATGCCGGGATCCAAAAAAATTCAAGAACAAACGAGAAACAAAGTGACTGAAATCTGTCAGTCTGGAAAAGGTTACAAAGCATTTCCAAGGCTTTGTTCATGCAGGAAAACCCTCCAGTATGGCTGAGTTAAAACAATTCTTTGAAGAAGAGTGGGACAAAATTCCTCCACAGTGATGCAAAAGACTCATCCCCAGTTATCACAAACGCTTGATTTCAGTTATTGCTGCCAAGGGTGGAAAAACCAGTTATTAGCTTCAGGGGGCAATTACTTTTTCACATCGGGCCAGATAGGTTTAGATTTTTACCCCCCCTTAAAAAATTGAATAATCATTCAGACACTGCATTTTCTATTTACTTTTGTTGTCCTTGTGAGATATAAAAACTGGTTTGATGATCCGAAGCATTTAAGTGTGATAAATATGCAAAAAAACAAAAAAAAAAAGAATCAGAAAGAGGGCAAATACTTTTTCATGGCACTGTAGCAGTGCAGCTAATGTTAGCAGTGCTAGCCCTACCAGCCTTGAGTCCTCCATGCAGGTGAACATTTACATGCCTGTTGTTAATGTGTTGCTTCAGCCTATATTCAAGTTTAACCTGACACAGCCTACATGCAATTTGATCTCCTCTGCTTGATCAAAATACTGCCAAACTGTGCTGCTCCTACAAGATGCTGTTCATTAACTGTGCTGGCTTACTTCCAGGGAGTAGAGGGCCCACTAGTTACATCCATTCTATGGCTACAGCCCTGGCTAGTAGAGGGTGCATGCCTTACAGTTAGACTGTAACACTGGACCATCCTCGAGAAACAACATAAATGTGTTATTAATTCTTTGAATCAACCAGCAATTCTGCTACTGATTAGTGAAGATGATGTTCTGTCAGCTAGCCCTGCCATGCAAATGTGCAAGTAGAGCTTCTTTCTGTGTCTCTCCACGTATATTTCCAATATCAGATGATCAACAACATCATTTGGCAATTGCCAATGATCTGTTAATATCTGCAGTTATTCTCTTCACGTTCCAGTTTGAAGTTGCTGAAATATTTCAGTAGTACCAACAGTTGGGTGCACAGGCTGATTTTTCTCTCTGTAGTACAAAGACGCTTATATGGATAAAAAAGCAAAAAATCAGTCTAACTGGAGATCTTTGAAGCAGAGTTTTCTTGTTATAGCTTCTTTCTTTCATGTCATAAATGAGACAAATGTATGAAAGTTGTCCAGTTCATTAGTCTGTTTTTATCTACATTACAGGGCTCTGTTTCTGAGGTGATTTGCCTCAGTAGGAGTTGAAAAGCAGTTGTTTTCGCTCACAGAAATGTGGCTCTTAAGTCTCTTAAACTTTCTTTGAAATATTAATGTCCCTGAAAGATCTTATTTTCAGAAAGCAGAAGCCTATTAGTGTTTTTCTTTGACCTTGTGACATTGCCACATGTATTGCCACTGTAATTATAAGGCTAACAGGGCTCCCTCCATCCATTTCAAAGCCTGAGCGGCTGAGGAGTATATGTATTGTTCAGCTGATTTAAATAATTGGTGTGGTTTACTTAAAAGGGTGCCAGAGAGAAAATTATGGTAATGGAATAATTTAAAAGGAAGTTGGAAACAGATAGTAACCCTACCAAAGTCTGTCCTCCTCTCTTTTGTTATGACTTCAGATGAGTTTTGCTCCAAGGAAACTAAATTATCCTTCTGCTATGAAAAGAGATGGTCAATGTCGTTTACACTCTCAGAGGAGCTTAGCTAGTAAAGCTACTCTGGAATTTGCACTAAGACTGTGAAACAAATTAACTTTTTTTTCCCCATTTCTAGGATTTAATTGCAGAGACGAATCCAGTTGCTGTTATGTGTGTGTCAGTACAGTATGTGTGTATGAGTGGAGTTATTGAATGAAGAGTGTGTGCTTGCTCTGAAACAATTACCTTCTTCATCTCTAACTGTTGTTTCCTCAAAATAGAAAGTGAAGTAAAGATAAAACAATCACTTTCAGCCTGTTTATCTGCTTTTAAATTAAAAGAGAACAATACTTTAATTTTGAATCAGGTGAGTGGTGTTTTCATTTTTGCTTAATAGGAAAACTGAATGGAAAATCTTTTTTATTTGGGTTATGATTTGAAATCACACTAAATGCACATCTTGTTTGAGAAATAAATGTGGGATCAATAATCATAGTGTAATGAACTGCTGTATTAAACCCACATGTATGTCGTTTGCAGCCAAGAAGTTTGGAGTCACAGAAGTCCCTATGGAGGCAGTAACGTTCATCTCACATGCAACACAGTCACGGCTTCGTACTGTGGTAGAAAAAGTCTCGACCATCGCACAGCACCGACTGGACTCCTGTAAGGTAAGAAAAACCCCAACACATTCACAAACATTTACATATACTGTACTGTACATGCAGATATCTGAGTTTGCGAAACAGTCCATGTGAAAGCCAAGGGAGCTTTCATATGGACTGGATGGTTGTCCTTCTGGAATTTAAGTTACTAAAGGTTGACTCCAATAAAGCTATAATTCAACTGTTTTTTTTTTTTGCAAATAGTCTGAATACTTATATAAATGTGATTTTTCTTTCTTTTTTGTTTTTATAGATTTGCAAAATATAAAATACTGTTTTCTCTTTGCCATGGTGGGTTACTTAGTGTAGATTCATGAGAATGAAAATTTTTTTTTTTTTTTTTCCTTTTTTTTTTTTTTTTTTTTTACAGTAAGATCAGGCTGCAGCTTGGCAAAATTGAAAAAAGGAAAAGGGGTCTGAATACTTTCTGAATGCACTGTGTACCTGTGCAAGAGATGATGACATAGTTGTTGAAAAGCATTCAGGGTATTTTTCTTATGACCCTAATCAGGTTCGGTCAGTTTTCTACAAGGACCTGTTGTTGCTAGTCTGAGTAAAAATTGACTTTTTCAGGTGCTGCACGCGGGCACCCTGACCTCAGCCCAGCCCATATTTGGCCTGAGCACAGATACGTCATCATGCTGTAATACGACACACTTACAGAGTTGGCACAAAGGAGAAATAGAGGGACTGTAGTTAACGTACTGACTTTCTGGCTTATTTTTAACTGTTTCGGTCAGTTACAGCCCTCTAACCCTCTTATTGTTTAAAATGTTTGTCAAGAGGAGTAGTCGTAACAATTATACTTCACTTCCACATTGAACACCCTTGCATGTGCTTGAGCAATTGTACTGCTGATGCCAACTTCTTCTATCTGTGCCAGGGCCAAGGAAGCATACCCCGCTTAAGCATACCGGGAACTCACAATAGACAATCAAACGGGACGTTTTGAGTCAAACATACTTGGGCCTGGTATGGATTGCCTAGTGTGAGTGAGCCCTTAAAAATACATGCGAACATGTTTGTATGACTGAAACAGTACTTAGCCTAATTTGCTGAAGCACAAAACCAGGGAAAGAGAGAGAACATGTCATGTGGTGAGGACCTGCAGGTAAGGTTTGAGCCTAGGCCACCTGGTTGGAGGACTGTAGCCACTGTACATGTGGTGTGACCTAAACATTAGGCTAGGCCATTGGTGCCAGAGGGTTGATTCACTGTTGCATGTAAACACCACAGTCGGCCCCAAACTGGCTTACGCATTTTGTGCATGCTCCATGTTTCCAAAGTGTGGCAAACAACAAATATAAAAAAAGCGATGTAGCAAACGTACAAAATATAAAAAAGCAGTTGTCAGTTTTCAACACTCCATGTATTACCAGTTTGCTTTTTACAAACTTGATAGTCGGTTGTTTGGTCTGTGACATACTGTAATAGGTCAATCAGAAGGATTTCAAATAGCAATCAGCTGAAAAGGGGTGTATGACTGTTGGCATACTGACACACTTTTCATGAAATCCAGTCTCCTGAGGTTCTTGTATATTGGGGCAAAGACAACAACCTCAATAATTGTTCTGGTGCAGCTTTAACTCAACCTTAACTCAACTGTGTATGCAAATGTACAATGGGTAATACTTAGTCCTTTGTCTCAAGCAGGGGAGTTAATTGATTAGTTTGTTTGCTGACATCAGAAAGGACAGCTCTTTTATTAGGCATGCTGAAGTGATGAGGCATGGTAAGTAAACAGATCACATTCAGACAGGGTATTAAATATTAACTTGTTAAACGTCAGTCTGATATGCTTTTTTCTCTTCAGTCAGTCCCAGCCCTCTTTGAAACTCACTGGCTTAAAACTGAGGAAGTGTTGACATATTTTTTTATGGAGTCATCTTGCATAGATACATAGTTACAGAACTAGATGCAGAACTAGTTGCAGGCTTGCTCAAATCCAAGTGAGCCATCCCTTAGAGGGCAGTACAGTTAATCAGAAATTTATTGATATAGCAATTTGAGCACAAAGTCTGAATTTACAGAAATAAATATGATGACAATTTTATCTGGACAATCTATGATTTCTCTTTCAACATGTCCAGATTTTACACAATGTTGCTTTTTTCACATCTTTTTGATGCTGTAAGATGACACTTTTGCTTGCTATCAGCTACTGTCAGATTGAATTGAGCTAATTAAATGGTAAACAAAATGTTTTGTTATGGATTTGATCTCAAGAGGGTCATGTTGTAAAACACGAGTATCATGTAAAACGAAACAGATGGAAGAAAAGCAGATAGACATAAAACTGAAACTTTTGTCTTGATTTTATGTAAGGGTGCTCGCATTTATTTGTGTAGGAACATTAATAGTGTAGGAAAATGGGATTAGTGAATGGAGAATGACATGCATGAAAGGAGCAACAGACCAGACTTGAACTCAGGCTGCTTGCTTGGTGGACTACAGCTTACATGGTGCATAACCTAACCACCAAGCAAATACTGAAATTTATAACTAATATTCCCTCTTGAATCGTAGTTAATTTATCAACCTTTACATGATTATAATATTATTAAACAATGCAGTTTCACATCTCATATTTTTTTCATATCATGCAGGCTTGATCCCTATCATATCAAAAGTGTGTTTTCCATTATTTGGTAATTACCACAACACACACAAGCTGCCTTCCTGTTTACATTACTGAGTGGGGAAATGACAAATCATGTCAACTGTCCTCTGTTTTTGTAAGTCAGTGTCCATTAATGCAAGCAGCTGTTGAAAATAATTTAAGTTGAAAAAAAACTTAAGCGTATGATGACACTTCATCTGGACTTCTAAGCACATAAATAATTGGAACCTACAATCTTGAATAAGGACAGTCATGCCACTGATCAGTTTATTATATCAAATATCTAATCAACCAATCCCATGACAGCATTTAGGCCTGTCGACATGCAAAACAGTCAGCCAAAGTTCAAAATAAGGATCAGAGTGGCGAGGAAAGGTGATTCAGCTGACTTTGAATGTGGTCTGGTTGTTAGTGATCAGGCAGGCTGGTCTGAGTATTTCACAGACCAGCTTAAAGACAGCCATCTTTAAGGTTTACAGAGAAAGGTCCAAGAGGAGAAACTATCCAGTGAGCTTCAGCTCTCTGTTGAAGAGAGTCAGAAATCTTTTTTGAGCTTATAAACAGGCAACAGTAACTCAAATGATGCTTGTTACAGCTGAAATATGCAGGAGGGCATTTCTGAATGTACAGCATGTCTAACCTTGAAGCAGCAGGGCTTAAGCAGCAGAAGACCACATTGAATGCCACGCTTGTCATCAAAGAACAGGAAACTGAGGCTACAATGCATACAGGCTCGCTAAAAGTGAAGACAGACGATTGGAAAAATGTTCCCTGGTCTGAAGAGTCTCAATTTGTGATGTGATTTTGAATGGTAGGGTTAGAATTTGACGTAAAGAACTTAAGTGTTTCCAGGTCACCAGCAAACATGCCACAATCAAAGTCACTTAAATCACCTTTCTTTCCCATTCTTATGCTTAGCTTGGACTTCAGCAGATCATCTCGACCATGTCTACATGCCTAAATGCATTGGTTGCTACCATTTGATTGGCTACTCTGATATTTGCATTAATGGGCAGTGGAACAGGTGCACCCAGTGGTGTTAGTGATGAGTGTAAATCACACATAAAAACAGTTGCATGCACACACATGCATCTTTCCCTCTGTCACCTAAACTCAAAGTTCTGATTTCAAGTTTACTACCTACATTAACTGTTAAAAATTAATAGGAGAAAGCTGTTTTGCCCTTAAGTTGATAAACACGAGAGCTCTGACTTCCGTCAGTCAGCCAAACTTAAGGTAGAAAAGAACTTCTAATGCCTGTGTACCTGCATACTTTAATGTTGTTGGTGACTCTACCTCTCATATCCATGTAACTTTAAAACCACATTTAATTGGTGTACATTAAAGAACAAATCCACCTCCACTAAAAGCCCAAATCTTTGGATTGTTGGGAGAACTGGGGGGAAACTTTGAAAATGTGTTTTTCCTGACACCAAGAAGATAAGACGAGGAGGAGGAAGGCAGTGCATCGCTACAGCTGTCCCCATCTTGTTTTGCGCTTCTCTTCGGATTCCTCCGTGCTCTTCCTTTTTTGTGGTTTTGTAAATGAGGTGTGTGTGAGAGTGGCATGAAGCTCTGTGAAGCCACTCTGTTGACATCAGCGAAAAGACGAAGAAGAAGAAAAAAAGAAACAAAAGACAAAGCGGCCTTAAAGAGCAAACCAGGCTCCGGCAGTGGCGGCAGGAGCTACAGCAGGAGTGCAGGCTCAGCGCTGCAACAAAGAGGAGGGAGGCTGGATGAGAGAGAGAGATGGGAGGGGGTGGAGGGGTGCTGGCGATGAGCCTCCTCTGATGTGTCTTTGTGCTCTGTGCCACCCAGCGTCTCTCATCCACTCATGGAAACACACGCACAGACCTGACGCACACACAGAGGAGAAAAAAAGCGATCTAGAAATCGAGTGCGAAGAGAGAGAGAGCATCACTACAGACATGCAGACATTAATACATACAAATACACAAACATATGAAATAGGCAATTATCCTATTAACTTTAGATGACCTAGAAAAGTTGTTTTTACTCTTTATCCATTTCCCAGTGGAGGCTTGGTATGCCATGTGCAGGCAGAGAAGTTTGTCTGCAAATAGAAAAGTTAGTGTGCAGAAGTCTGTTATTCAGATATTTGGTGTTCTACATAAACTGTGCTTACCGTTGGTTTGGTTTGAACACTGAACAGTTAAAGATAGATGGATTTCTGTATGCCTTCGGCTGGACTGTCAGACTTTATACTTTCTAGCTTTGCGTTTAAATTAGGTCTGTCAAACAATACAAGGTTTTAATCATGATAAAGGTCAGAATTTTGTAATTAATTGTGATTAATCTTCCCATCCATAATTTTGTTCTCATTATTGACACCCTGTTGTTGTACAGACCTGCTTTTATTTTGAAGGGAAACAAGGAATTTTAGGTAGATTTAAGATTATGACATGAACTTAACTGAAGAAAAAAGAACTTGTTATGGATTGAAAAGGAAATAAAGACAGTAAATGTTTGCTAACATAAGGGGCAGATGTCTTTTGACTTATCCACTGAGCTGCCTGTGAGTTTTTTTAAAACTGAATGAGACATTAAGGAGCAGTGGTGGACTTCTTTTACATCATGTGGCTGCAGTGATATCTTACAGTAACTTAACAACTTGTGCTGAAAGAAACAATAGAAGCATGTGATAAATAAAATACAAATAAAAGTAGTAGACTTAGAATGGACCCTAATTAATCACAATTAATGCATTAATGCTGACAGCCCTTATTATAGTATATTATTTTAATGACACATGCTATTTGTCTTCTTTTTTGAGCTGCATAGTGTTAAGTGTAACTAATTGGTTAAGTGACAGCCTTGCATTGAAGATACTACAAAGAGAAATTTTACCGTAATTACTGTAGAATCAAAGCAAAAACATATGGACAGATATTTTTCTTTTTATGTCCAAAAACTCATTTGAGTTCAACAAGGGATTTTAACAAAGTCTGAATGACTCAGAAAAAAACACCAACTTTAAGTTATGCACTATTTTCTTGCTATTAAGTTTTGCCAACAACTGACCCATCCTCTTAAGAAGTTTTAGTAACACTTATCTGAAACCTCATCAAATATTTTTTTTAAATATTTACTCAATTTCTTTGGCTCTCATTTGCCCCAGACTTAAAGTCCTTGCTGTAACTACAAGCAAAGTTAGTTAGTTTAGATTTATTTTGAAAACCACCTTAGCTGTTTTTAAAGCAACAAAGTTACTTTCAATCACTGTGGTAGTGCATTAGCATGCTCTTGATTCATGTATGAGTTAATTGGCAAAGGCTTTTTTTCTTTTTTGTGTGTGTGGGGGGACACCTTTGAAGATATTTATTTTACTTTTTTTTGATTGACACCTTTGGGGAGATAAGAGACATTTATTATATATTATATAAAGGGTCTAACCCACTAACCCAGGGCGGATGTTGCAGGACTTTGCAACTGTACCCAGGGGCTAATATACTATAACATCTCTAAACTGATGAAGGCCTTGTCCCCAAACGTATAAGCCTTTGTTTATTATGATGTGAGGCAGAAAAGCTAGTGAACGGTTTATATTTGGTCCTCCATTACTTGGATATTGAGATGAGTTGCTGTTTTTGAAACCTTTTAAACAATACCGTAAAATACTAAGAGCCAAACTGGAATCCTAGGGAGTTTCATTTTTCATGTGAAATGTCTAGTAATGACTCAGTCATGAAAACAGTCATTATTTTTACAGTGATACGTCAGTCTTATCAGAGTTATTTTTTATTTGTTGATCACCATGATTTTTTCCTTTGTCTACAATATATTAAAAAAGAGAGAATATGAATCATTTTGCCGAACTGTTTCCTTTTATTCGCTCTTTTCCTTTTTGTTATTTCTGAAAAAAATCTCTTTCTGTTTCATGAACTTACAATACTTTGGATGTGATAAATATCACAACAACTTGTACAAGAGCAACAGTTTTTTAACATTCAACCTGTATAGACACACTGGGGGACAACCCTGAAGTACTGAGGGCTTGTTGTATTCTATTGAAGTCATAAATGGAAGCTGTACCTTTTTCTTGAACTGCCGTTGCACTGATTGTCTCTCCATCTCACTGTCAGGACGATGAGTGCTATGAGCAGACTGCAGACGTTCGCTCTCAGCTTCGCTTCTTCGAACAGCTGGAAAGAATGGAGAAGCAGAGGAAGGACGAGCAGGAGAGAGAGATCCTTTTGAAAGCCGCTAAAGTGAGTTATTGTCACCTCAACTATTGTATGTATGTGTGACTCATAGAGTGTTGGTATGTGACCATACAACAGTGTATTTTTGTGTATTGCGGTGTGTATGCATGTGCGTGTTGCTCTTGTGCAGCACCTGACAGATAAATTAAAGTGTGACACCAGTGGATGAAGCGACCTCCCTGTGTCCTCCCAGGCCCCTGGCCCCAGGGCTCCTCTGTCCTGGCTCTTTCTCCCCGGACACAGCGAGAAGTGGAGACCCTGTACGCGATGCAGCCACCTTACTCCATATAACACACAACCTGTGGACATCCCTCTATCATAAGCCCTGACAGAGCCGATGAAAGAGATCATCATTGTGAAAAAAGGTCAAAATTTTTCAGATCAGTCTTAAAAAAACAATAACTATTGATGACAAAAGATGATATGTAAGGTATACATTTATATCTATAAATAACTTTCAGTACAATGAAAAACTATAATTTGTTTTAGCACAAGAAATCAGGGATAAATGAACAGATTCATCATTTGCACAGGATTTTCCTACCTGATCTTTACAAAGTGACATCATATACATCATTCATAGCACTTGTATTAACAATGTTACAAAGTGCCTCAGAAAAATACAAAATAAAATAAGACAAAGCCAGACAAACACATAAAATGGGAAAATGACCAAAGGGCAAGAACAGAGAGGAAGTGGAGCCAGTAAAGAGGGTAAAATCAAATAAATAGATAGATATTTAACATTAATACATCAAAACATATGTCAAACCGTACAGAGTGGTTTCATAAAGAGAAAATTTAAGAAGAGATTTCAAAGATGCAGTACATTTTGTATGAGAAATTTAGTATTCGGGGAGTAAACTGGGTGTAGGGGCTTTTGTATACTGGTACATCAGAGGCGTGACCTTCCAAAGGCAGCGTTAGGCCTCAAAGTTGGCTAAATTGCTTAATCTAGATTGAAATTTGAATATTCAGTTTTAAATCCAGTTGAAGCCAATGTAGGGAATTGATTTTCCAGTAATGAGTCAAGATGCAGTTGTCAAGTTCATTACTATTATCAATCCAACATCTGTATTGACCCTGTAAATATGTTTTTAGAGAATATCAAGTGATACAAAAAAGTAAAAGTGGGATCATGGTCAATGGTTTTTCAAGGGAATTTGGAGATATCTTGGATTTGATGAAAAGAAAGTTAGTTGCAAGATTCCCTCAACAGCAAGAGTGTCATCAGCATTAAAGCTGAGTTAGAAGTTAGAAAAAAAGCAGTCACTTTAAGTATGTCAATCTCTCAAGTAAATTAAGAGATAAAGGTAATGCTTCAAAAACTGCCAGTTAGCAATTGCAGCTTAATTAAGGAGGAGAAGCAGAGCAGACTAGGCTAAGCTAGGCTAAGTAGCCGTAAAAGCAGAAAAGGACGCTAAGACAAAAATCAGCCAAACCATGAGAGTGCATTTTGTTAACTATACATACGGGTAAGCGCACAACAGCTAAAAAGCAGTTGTGATTAGAAGTTCAAAAAGTAAAAGATTGAACAGGAGCTTGTTCAACATCATGATGGACATTCAGAAAAACAGCAAACCTGACAAAGAAGAAATGATGCTATATGCTGACCGTATGTCAGCACATCAGTCATATGGTGGATGGGGATGCGAGGGGGAGAGATGAAACGAAAAATCAGCAATTTTTGGAGTTTTATACAAAATGTAGACATATTTATGAAGTTTTTATGGTTTCAGTTTCGAACAAGTACACCCATGAAGTCCCCTGAGAGATATTCATTCATTCATTCATTCATTCATTCAACCTTTATTTAATCTCGTGATGCCATTGAGAGCATGCTCTCATTTACAATGAAAAGAAGAGATATGAATGACAATTGGAGCAACAGGGAGGTTAGCAAGGTGAGACATCCAGACAGATCTCCAATTGTAGTAGTAAGATAAGAAATATTTTTGTGTTGAGGACTGAAATAACAATGACAATATTTATTCCTTTTGTTCAATATATATTTGTCGGGCCCTTTATGACTTTATTGTTAATGTGGATAAAGACGGACACAGTTATGAGAGAGATAGGGAGAGGCATGTGAGAAAGGCGTAACAGAGCGAACTTGAACCTGGCTGCCCACGTACATGGGGTGCGACCTAGTCACTAGGCTATCTGTGCCCCAACAATATCTACTGTGGTTGTACTAGAAAAAAGAGCAGGATTTCAAATGTAAAGCACACAACTTAGTGTCATCAGCATAAAGAGGCAATATTCCTGATAAGAGGCAGCAAATATTGAGAAAAACAAAGTGGCCAAGAAAGGAGCCTTGTTGGACACCACAACCCAACTAAGATGATGATCACGTATCCTTTATTTTAAAATTCATTTGACATTAAGGTTTATTGATAAAAGTGGAGGTATCTTTAACAGGAACTGAGTATGATTTATCTTAAACCTGAACAAAAAGGTAAAATTGAATTATCATTAATTAAATTTTAAAAATCTTTAGTTCACCTAAACTACTACACAATTTATATCAAAGTCAGTTACCAGACGTGGAAAATTTATAAACCTTTGCATAGTTAACATCATTCTAGCAGTAGCCAGCTGCTGTCACCTACATTACTGCCAAGGTAGTGAATCATTGTTAATTATTACATCTTTAGGGGTGTCAGTATGAAGTTTTTTTTACTGTTCATTGTTATTTATACCCTCAGCTGCCCATAGTAGTATGCAAGTGTAAAGCCTTTTTCATACATGTACATCTGAAAATTTTAGGACAGGCTACCTCTGAAATCTGAAGGCATGGTAAATAAAAAACCTGTAAGCTGAAAAGCGTATAAAGCAGTTTTACTTTGACAATGGAACTTGTCATTTAGCAGTTTGTTATACACACCAGTACCCCCTCCCACCCACCACTTCTAAATCTTCCTGAATATTTCTTGCTGTATTCTCACATCAGCTCACCCCGACTTCTCCTGGTCAGCCCTCTTTATGTAGAGACATTTGTTTATCCGTTAAAAGGTCTTCAAACTTGGAGAGATCACCACTGACCAGAAAAAGAGAGAGAGAATCTTTTTGCAAATGAAAATGCCTTGCGGTGCAACATTAGCAGAGCTAGGTTAATTTAATTAATTTTGAATGGAGCCAATGTCCCTCAGTAAAGATTCTCATTGCAGCACACCTCACTGTCTTAATTGCATTATTACGCTCCAGTCCTGCCATGCAGGATATTAGAAATTCTCCAGTAGATGAACACTGGCCACCGAACCTCCTGACCTGTCTGTTTTTTCTTTTAGGAGAGGCACGATAGCATTGCTCCTGGTCGTGAAAAAAGACATTGGATCAGCAGGAAGCTACACTGAGGAGTGTGTTGTTAAAAAAAATGTATAGGGACACTGTTATATCCTCTGTTAGTGCCCAGCTCTGCTCGGTTGAACAGCGTTATCTTTCTTTTTTACTACTCTGAACAGTTCTCCTCATTAACAGGATAAGTGAAGAACTTTTGCAAATTTTGCCAAGTTCTTGTTGGAAGGGTGCACCTCAGGGCTACGTGGATTTCACGGGCATCGTGGAGGATAGTTGGACTTCACCTCAGAGCCATGTCTGTGGCTTTTTGCCCTTGTTGCCATGGCGTTTCAGTTGCAGAAAGTTTGGAAAGCAAATCTTTGCCTAATAGTGGTATGATATTTTATATTTAAACAACACACTGTCTGAAAACATACTTTTCTTTCTGTGACAAGAATCTTTCCATCATTTAAACATGTTCGCTATATCCTCTGCTGTATTGTTAATTGGACATTTATCTCATTCCTGCTGCTGATAAAGCTGTCTTTAAAATAAAACAGGAAAAAGTCGACTCAAACGCTATGAGATTATTGATAAATTAGTGTTTAAGATTGAAGCCAGCAGTGGTCCTGCTTCTATTCTCTTTTATTTTGGTTGTTTTTTTGTCATCAGAGCTAAGAGTCTATTTTTGTCCTACTCCCAAAGATATCTCTCAAATCCTAAATGAAATGTTTGGCATTTGTTCCCACTAATTTACATTCTCCATTTTTAGATGGCTCATTAAACAGAGAGAAAACTCCCATAAATATATATTTTTACATTAGTGCTGTCAGTTTTAATTAATTATGTTGCAATTATAGACCTTAGTCCATAATTACTGCATTGATTTAAAATGAAAAAACTCAGAGACAGCTCGGTGGACAAGTCAAAGGTTATTTGCACCTTGTGATATCCAATACAACAACACAACAGGACAGTTTGAGTTTGATTCCCAGCTCCTACAGTCACATGTCAATGTGTTCTTTGAACACAATTAACCCCATTTTGCTCCAACTGCTGCGTCGGTGTGAATCTGTGGATGCATACAATTGGGATTAGTTGATACCGATGGCCTCTCTCTGACATCAGTGTGTGAATATGGAGCGAAGGAGTATGAATTAGAAGGTATGGCCTGTGGTGTCAAAGTGCTTTGAGTTGTCAGATGACTAGAAAGGCGCTATACAATCTCAAGTCCATTTTCCTTTTCCTTTTCCATCCATAACAGGTTCCTTTTTCCGTAGTTAAGTTCATGTCATTAACCTTAATCTACTCTAGTTCTTTATTTTCTTTCAAAATAAAAGCAGATTTGTATCCAAGTAGGTTTATCAGACTGAATTTAAGATGGTACAAAAATCCAAAATGAAACAAAAATACTTTTAAATGCACCAGACTTAAAAAAGGGAGATTAATAATCATTAGCTTCAGAAATTCTCAGATTAATGTTGATTAAAAATTAAAAGTGTTTGACAGCCATACTTTACATATATTATTACTCACATGTTAATAAAAAGATGTCTTATAACTTTGATATTTAATATTTACAATTTAAAAATGATATTCACTTGCAGCATTTTATCAGCACAAGTGAAAAATAAATGTAACAGTGATCAGGAGAGCTGATAAAATAAAACTAACCTAACCTTGCATAGCTGATGGATTGGCCAGATTTCATGTCTGTCATTAGACGGTTCTATCCAGCAAGGCTTCAAGCTAGATGCATGTTCCTGGTGAGTGAATGACTGGACCAGTCAGTGTCGTATATGGAGAAAGAGGCAGTATCCACCGGTGTAGTTTTGTTGTTCTGCAAGCAGGTAAACAGTGGTGACCTGTGAAGAGATTAGCTTCGATGTACACTATATGGAAAGAAAATTATCAGGCTGCCTGACCATTACACCAACAGGGACTGCAATGATACTGTATTCAGATGCATGTACTTTAATATGAAGTCCCCCCCCCCCAGCTTGGGTTGTGTAGTTTTTCCCCAATGTAACATAAGTTTTTGTTTTTTTTTTTGTTTTTTTTTTTGTTTTTTGATTGACCTGTAATGAATGATATTTTCTGGAAGGCTCTGCCCTTCCCAAACATCATCCGTAGGATGCCATACAACATTAAACAGTGTCTCTGGCATGAAAGGTGAAACTAAACCCACTGTGGATTTAATGTTTTAAGAATATATGTGGAGTGTTCATCCTGAAATCTAGCGTACTCTTTTCACATAGGACAACTGAAAGAACAAAAACAGTACTCTGTGGGTAGGTTAGTAGGTTAGTAATAGAAGAAACTAGTCCAGTTTAAAAAAATTCAAATGCACTGATATAAAATAACTCAGATTGCTTGTTTATTGGGGGATGATGTAGTAGAATACAGAGAACAAATTTTTGAGTATATTTTACTCCACTTTCCCAAACACAAGCAGCAAGGCTTCTCAGTGTCTGCTACTCGCTCCTCTTTGCCTCCTTTCCCCTCTGTTCTCGCCTGTAAGTGGGAAAACCAGGGCAACTGACAGAGGAGATGTAAAGCATGCCAGTGGCACCGCTGCCCTTTGTAAACAGTCCATCTGTACCAACCCCTTCCTCTCCTCTGCCCCGCTGCCACCCGCCTCCCTCACAGCCTGCCTCTCGCTTGAGCGCCTGCTAATTTGACCTCTTGAACAAGAAACCCACTAAAATAATCCCCTCCATCCCCGCGTCTTGTCTCTTCTTCCTTTACAAGCCTTCCCCTCCTTCTCCTGTTCTCTGTCCATTTAAAACGTGATGCAAGTCTGGAGGGATGCTCCGGCCAACTGGAGGGCAAACACATTAGTCTTAGCTGAGATACCGACCAGTACGTGAACTGCTTGATATATTTAAAGCCAATTAGAAGGAAGGCTAGGAAGAGCAGATCTTCTACCATAAGACAAGGAGAGAAAAGAAGAGGCAGAGAAGTAATGATTTAAGGTGATTGATCCTAGATTAAAAGAAGATAAAACCAACATAGATATCAATACTCTATAATGTATCGGGTTTATGTCTTATTTCTGTCAAGGCACATTTCATTTTTTCTCTCTTTGTAGATGTCAGTATGTGCCTGGATTTGGTAGTGGAAAGGGTTCTGGTTTCTGTTTCCTGTCCAGATTGTCTCATTCAGTACTGTTTTAGTAGGCTTTGATTATACACAGGTAAACAGTTCTTATGGAAAAGGAGCAGAATAAATCCACAGTAAAGCAGTCCCAGAACCCATCAGCTGTCATATAAAGACTATTTAGCTTTAATAATTGTCTTTAAAAAGCAAACAACTGCTCTTGGATGTTGTCTTAACTCCATCTCCATATTGCTTCTAAAGTTGCTAGTTGGACCATAAACAATGACAACACATTCACAGAGACATCGCAGCTGGAAGTCTGTCAGTGCTTGCTGTTGGCAACACCAGTAGTCCTTAAAGGTTGTCCATCCTACCCATAAAATAAATCCCTGTCAGATGTTGGTTCTGAGTTTCCAGAGGTTTAACAAGATTCATGTTTGGCAGCTTTTTAAAAGTCAGTCTTTGTCATCACCTTGAGATAAATTTTCATTAAGTTTTAGCCAGATTTTAGTAGTTTTAACTCTTAAAGGTTTTAGGCTAGTTTTAGTCAACAAGGGCTCACATACAGTCATGTGCATTATTTTTAGGCATGTAGGGCGCTAAGGTCTCGACACGGGGTTGATATGCCACAACTCTGGGCTGGAGAGGAGCGGGGCATTGTTGGCTGCCAAGGTCAAGCTCAGTGGCATCTCTTTTGTTTGGGCTTCTTCACATTTGGTGATATGCCCAGAGACCACTGGCAGTTCTCGGGCCCTCGGGACATCCACTGCATGACCAAGGGCTCATTTTGACCCTACTACCCATCTGAACGGTACTCTAGGCTGTGTTTATTCGGCACATCCACCCCTTACAACGTCCTAGAAGTGTGGACTTTGTTATGTTTTCAACAGAATATTTCCCCATGCCTCTGGTAATATGCTGAGACATCCAGAGCACAGCCACGGTTGTGTCAGTCCTGCTTCAGGCTGCTCACTCGCCACATCTATGCCTGACTGCAACCTCAATTTTTGTCCAAACATGCCTAGTAGTTCTGCACAGTACTGTATTTTTAGTGCATTTTCAGTCACTAAGAGTATTGGCATTTTATCCTCTTCTTTTAGCCAAAATATTATTTACATATCAATATAAAATACAATATAAATAGAAAATTATATTTATTTCCAGTCTGTTTAGTATGGAGTGGATCCTCCTTGGCCTGCCAAGGTAGACACAGCTTCACTTAGGTCACTGGTGGTGCCACTCTCGTCAACAACTAGTTGCAATAGGAAATTCACAATTCTTGGAGGTTGACAAAGCTTTCACCACTCTGCATTTTACTGCTCTTCCCTCTATTCTTGCCATTTAACTTAAGCACGGATTATTATTATCAGTATTTCTATGGCGAGAACCTCACATCTTTATAATCAATAACCACTCTGATTTTACTTCACCTGATAATTCTTCCCCCTATAATTGTAACTGCATTATTGAATTTGATAGGTAACTAGATACGCTATTAGTTACTGCAAATACTAGCGAAGTGACACTAACAGTTCACTAAGTAATACATTACTCCTAGCCCTGGTCAGATTATAGCCAGACCAGAAATAACAGCACTCAGAGCACCATAATCTGCCCCTATCGCCCGCAGTGGTCAGCCGTACATGTGCATTTGGCTGTGTGGTGAAGGATTCCCAGGGACAAGCACATTTACCCAGATCTTCGCTGCTGATTAAAATAGCAGTGCTACACACACACACAGTGAAGGATAGCCACACTGGCTCATAGTGACACACACACAACGACTGCCACTGATACTTACCACATCCTTTGCCCTGTGTGTGTGCTGGCTCGTGCAGAATTTTTAATAACCTCTTTTGATTAGAATCCCCCTCCAGCGGCTTATTTAGGGCTGGATTTGGAGCGGGTTTAAAGGCCACCGCCCCCCGGGGGGCGCTCCATTGCACTTCTCTGAATTCAAATACGATGTCCTTGACACCTCTGTATCCTGTTCCCATTTTGCACTATTTTTGCTGCTGCAGCAACAGATGAGTAGTGAGGAGGAGGGGGAGGGGGGGCTCCTTAAACCAGCTGTTAACCTGTGTTTTTTCCCCCCTTTACTCCACAGAGTCGCTCCAGGCAAGAGGACCCAGAGCAAGCTCGACTGAAACAGAAAGCTAAGGAGGTAAGCTGCTGCGAAGATCATTACCCTTGACATTTTCCCGACTCCAGCGTATTAATTTTTCATGCCTCACTACATATGTAATGCCATTTAAAGTCAGACTTAAAAAAGTTTTAGGAATTATTCACACCAATTGATGCCAAAGTATGGAAAATGATTTTTTAAGCACTAAAGACACCTTCTTCCTCCTTCACCCTCGCCCTGTTCTTGAGCCTCTTTTTAAAGTATTAGCCTTTAAAGTTTTTTTCTTCTGTCATTTCCAAATCTGATCCCTTTTATTTATTTTTGTTGACTTTATTTTGCTATAAAACAGATGTAGTAGCATTTTTTCAGCTTCATTGCAGCTTAATGGTTTAAAAAAGATGCATATTTATTTATAAATCACTTTTTGCAAAAGTGCCAAATTGCTGTGTTGAAACTTTATTTTAGTAAGAACATTAAACAGAAAAGCAGTTGAATAGTGAATGAGATGATCCACTTTTTACTCTATATCAACTTTAACAGTTACAAAGGACTTGTTTCATTCTTTAAGCAATAATCCAATGCTTGTAATGGTACAAATGGGGAAAGGTTTCACTGATGTAGTTCACTTGTGTTGGCAGTACATAGCTTCTTCTTCTTCCTACTATGTGCAAAAATTCCCAGTGGACCCCAGAAAGTAGACCAGTGTTCTTTTAGGGGTTGGTTAATGTTGTTTACGCAAACAAAATTGTTCTGTCACAGTGGAAGTTTGCGTTTGTGTTTCTTCTTTGTTTACTCCAGAATAACTTCACTGGGTGCTTTCAGTTTTTGGCTCGCTAACAAGGATCAAGAGGACTGTGTGGAGCTTTCAGAGACTTGTCTGAGTAGGCAGGAGGATAAAACAAGCTGCATTCACCTGTTGTTGTTGTTGAAGTAGAATTTTAAGAGCAGACGTGGTTTCTTCTAAGTGTCTTACTTAAAAAAAGCCCTGTATTCACCTAGGTAAAGTTTGATAAGCATGTATGCATTTCTTTCCTGATGCTCTAATTTTTTTTCGTACACCGTTTTCCAAAAACAGATCCACAGTCAAAACAGTGTCTTTAAATTTTGGACTTTAAGGGGAAACTGCTTAAGGATGTGTCAGTGTTGTTGTTTGGCCAATGTATTTAATTTTTAGGATTTTCTCAGCCAGTCTGTGCAGTTGAACTTATGACCTTCATGTGACAAGTGGACTTCTCTTTCCTCTGGCGACTGGCAGCGCTGTGTCTCTTCTCTTCTCCTCTCCTGGACATTTTCTTTCTAGCAACATTGAGCCCTGCTGCAGTTATGAACATTCACACTAGATCTCAGCCTACCCATAAGCCCCACATATGCAAATGAAGCAGCGTAATAGGCAGCGCGATAGGTTTGCCCCAGGGGCCATGTGATCAAAGTGGATCTCCTCCCTGTTAAGTGGCAGTCCGCTCGTCATCTGGATACGGCCAGATTAGTGCCTCGTGAGGAGGCGCCGCATACACGTATGCACATATTCATTTTCAACTGGAATTTTAAGAAGGTGCTTTGGAAATTGTTACTTTATGTAATGCTTTCTCCCACTGGATAGAGACTTACAAGACTCCCAGCTGCCCCCCTTCACCTACGCACACACTCAGTACCCCCCTTCCACCCTCCCTCACCTCTTTCTTGTTTTTGCTTAATGGCCGTCGTTTCTCAGCCCCCGTACCTCTTCGGTTTTCATCACCTGAGCTGGCTGTTTGTGTCACTGCAGAGTCTGTCGGCAGCTCTCACATCTGTGCAAATTTCATCAGGATAATGAGCCCAACATACTCTTCCAGGCAACGGGCAGAGGAGCCAGCCTCTTTTAAAGCCCCTCTTGCTGATCAGAAGTGCACAAACACACACAAACAAGCACAACCACCAAACCATAATCATTTTTGGAGGGATGGAATAACAGCTTGTTATACAGTTAAGCAAGTATCTGTGTATAAATTGAGCTGGTGCGTGATTTATTTTTAGAAAGGCAAGTACCGTTTAAATCAGACCTGAGTCCCATGACCTTTAATTAATCAGCCACCAGTGAAACGATGGAAAGAATAGTTGTGGTCAGCTTCATTTAAAAGTTGACATCAACTAAGACAGTCTTTGATGGCTTTACACCATGCATCTTTATCTCCACTCTTGGCTATATGACGTAGTAGAAAAACTATGTGTAAAATAAATCAAAATAGGAGCTCAATGAATTCCAGCATGGTACTGTGATAGGATGCCACCTGTGCAACCAAGTCCAGCAAGTACAGTTGACTGTGAAATTTCCTTGCTCCTAAATATTTCACAGTCAACTGTCAGTGGTATTATAACAAAGCAACTCAGCAACGAAGTGGTAGGCCATGTAAAATGACGGAGTGGGGTCGGCGGATGCTGAGGCGCATAGTGAGCAGAGGTGGCCAACTTTCTGCAGAGTCAATCACTACAGACCTCCAAACTTCATGTAGCCTTCAGATTAGCTCAAGAACAGTGTGTAGAGAGCTTCATGGAATGGGTTTCCATGGCCAAGCAGCTGCATCCAAGCCATACATCACCAAGTGCAATGCAAAGCGTCAGATGCAGTGGTGTAAAGCACGCCACCACTGGACTCTAGAGCAGTGGAGACACATTCTCTGGAGTGACGGATCGCACTTCTCCATCTGCCAATCTGATGGATGAGTCTGGGTTTGGCAGTTGCCAGGAGAACGGTACTTGTCTGACTGCATTGTGCCAAGTGTAAAGGAGGGGGGATTATGGTGTGGGGTTGTTTTTCAGGAGCTGGGCTTGGTCCCTTAGTTCCAGTGAAAGGAACTCTGAATGCTTCAGCAGACCAAGAGATTTTGGACAATTCTATGCTTTCCCAACTTTGTGGGAACAGTTTAGGGATGGCCCCTTCCTGTTCAAACATGACTGTGCACCAGTGCACAAAGCAAGGTCCATAAGACATGGATGAGAGAGTTTGGTGTAGATGAGCTTGACTGACCTGCACAGAGTCTTGACCTCAACCTGACAGAACACTTTTGGGATGAATTAGAGCGGAGACTTAGAGCCAGGCCTTCTCATCTAACATCAGAGTGTGACCTCACAAATGTGTTTCTGGAAGAATGGTCAAAGATTCCTATAAACACACTCCCAAACCTTGTGGAAAGCCTTTCCAAAAGAGTTGAAGAATGGGATGTCATTTAAGTTCACATGTGAGTCAAGGCAGGTGAGCAAATACTTTTAGCAATATAGTGTAGCTCACAACCTGCCATAGGTAGTAATAGAGGCTAACTGGAGGGGGAGCAATGCTTCAAGTTGGCTGTGATTTCCACAATGGTAAGACACAGGATCACAAAGCTCATTGGTATGTTAATTCATTGATAGGACTCTTTAATCACTGATCTTCAGGTAACAAATGACTCACTTTACCTCCTAGCTATAGCTCACCCACTGATCTTCTGTGACAACCTATTGGTGAAACTCTGAGCCTGTATGTGTATCATTTTTAGATTTAACCATGTTGGTTTGACTTATTCCATTTGTTTCTTTAGTGGTACTATCAGACCAAATGTTCACTGTTGAACATCAGGAAATGTCAGATTTTTAGAGGCAGATTTCTGTGACATTCAGTGAGCTCATTCAGGCTCAACCAGCAGTTTGAAACTTTCTATTGTGAACAATCAATGAGCGTTCTGTTAGTGTTACCTCTGAATGTCATCTCACAAAGTTATGATAGAAATATTGGTTTAAAGAGGAGACAAAAATGATGAGATCCTTGGTTTTTACTTGCATGGGCTGAAAATGGGACTAAGAATTCACTCCAGTGCAATTTGAGAAGCAAATTTCCATAATTAACACATCATTTTCCCCACAATTGAAAATATATCTGTATTAGTACTAGAAACCTAACTCCAACCCCTGTCACCTAAAGGGCAGGCTGTTCAGGTACACACAAGCAGAGGTTTTTGTTTGACAGAGAGAGGCAGAGTGGTCTAGCACCTCTGTTTCCTCCATTCTCTACCATTTGGCCAAAAGGTCAGATGGGCTATTTCAGAAATGCCCCCAGTGAAAATCAATGGGCAAATCGTGGAGCTCAGTTCCTGTTTGTTATTGTTGTTGGTGGATAGTCTGTGTGTTCAGTCTGTTTCATCACGAAGGCAGGAGGCCGGGCGATGCCTCGTCACCGAGAGTGAGAGAATGAGAGAGAGAGAGACAGGGGGCAAAGACAAAGAGACAGAGAGAAAAGGAGACTTGGGTTGGAGAAAAAAAAAGGGAAGGCAGAGAGAGATAGAGAGGGAGTTAAGGCCAGTAGAGATACATCACGATGTCAGACACACAGACACGCTGCAGCCACAGATTCATCATCGCAACCGCGTCTGCAGGCACAACTGGACACAGGAAACGAGTGAACTGGAGAAGAGGAGTGGAGCAGGGACAGGAGAGGGGAGACAAGGGAAGAGGGGGAAGACAAATGTGGTACTACAGCTGGACAAAAGCTGGCCACAAGCACAGCTGCTAAAGCAAACCATGTCAGCCAGAAACACTCATACTCTCTCTGTAACGCTAATAAATATGAATTATTAAGGACCCAAAACGTATTTATTGTTTTTTCCAGTCTTAGACACTACCATGCAGTTGTAGCTCCACCTTAAACTCAAATTATTTCAGAAAAGTTGTCTACTTTGCTATTGTCCAGTAGGACTCTCATTTTTTGTGTGAATAATTTGTCTGAAATAATTTTTCTTTAGGCATTTAGAGATGTTTTTTCCCATTTTGATGCACCATCGTTTCATGTAATGTCTTGAACCGCGACTTAATTAATTCCACCCTAGCTAAACTTTGAACCTTGCGTAGCTCCAATTAAAAGCCTGCACTTATCCTCTTCGACTGTTCGAACATATATGTTAGAGTCTTTTGGAGAAATTAGACCAATATTCAGGTGACATTTGCACAACCTTGTTCAGTTTTAGCATATTTTGCCTCTTTGCTCACTTAATGATGACTTATTTGCATCAAGGTTTTGCATGTTATTTAACTTACAACCTCTTCGCTCAGATGGTATGCACCAGTCTTTAATGCACACACACATGTTCCCTGATTGGCCTGGCATCCTCCACAAATGGCCAGGTCACGTAGAGGCTGGAATCCGCCCACACCGAGAGCTGCATCAGCCGGTGCCTCGCACTTCTCCAGAGAGGAGAGGCTCCTCGGTGTCAGAGGACAACGGAGCAGCCCCTTAGTTTTTTATTAGGCCAGTTATATCTGTGAGTTCAGAGGCTCTCATCCTCTGGCCCTCCACAAAACTGCTCTGCTCAAAGAGGCGCTCTCCCCCATTAGGCAGGCCTGAGGGCAAAAGCCTGCTACCCTCCTCCACGTTCGCTGCCTTTTCTGTGCTGACTTTGAAAGAGAATTCCTGCTGTTCTGTGCGTCCCAGTTCATAGTTGTTATATTCTTGTCTTCTGGCCTTGCAGATACACAATACCTTCAAATGAGTAGAGCAACAGTATTCGTGGTCAGTCTGTGTGATTGTGAGGGGAATAACCCTATTTTTATGTTTTTTCCCATATTTAGAGATTTTTTTTAACCCTCTTCTTTTTAATGAATTAGGTTTTGAATATATTTAGCAGATACTAACTTATTTAAAGCAATTTCAACAGGACTTCTTTGCTGTTTTAAAGATTGAACAGGGGTTGATAGAGATAATTTAATCATCACATAATGAAGCTCTGTTATCTATGTCCTATAGAAGTGCAGGCTACTAAATAGTACACTAACCTTATTTTTATTTGTTGCTTTGTTGTCGGTACTCTCAACTTGAGTTTTTTTTTCTTCACCTCAAGACATATTACAAGGAAAAAAAAGAAGCAGGCTTTAAAAGTACCTTTGGTGTTCCTGTGTGTTTTCGAATATTACAAAGTGCTGTAATGAGAAGGAAAACAACAAAAAAAGGAGATTTTTTTTTTTTTTTTTTGCCTCAGAGGGAGATAGCGACTCGTCTCCTCGCTGTACAAGCCTGTAGGTTCACTTTTCTCTTTGTGCGCCAGAGCACTCCTTGGGACTCGAGCGACAGGGGAATTGGGCATGCTGAGCTACGCTGGTGGCGAGGTGCCAGCCTCCTTTGCCTGGGATATAAGTGAGAGGGAGGCAGGAGGCAGGACACGTTTCAATTAGGCAACAAACACCTCGCACAGAAGACGGGAGAGGAGAAAAACACCCTCACCTTCACCAGCTAACTTCTCCCTTCTGACCTCTCCCAAAAACACACTCTCCCGATCCGCTCCGCCCCACCTTTTCTCTTCGTCTCCATTGAAAATCTAAGGTGTCATTTTTGTCCAATTCATAAGGGAAGGACAGTACCAGGGGTCTTTGTGAGGTGATGCTAAGTGTGCCAGCTCGGCCTGCATGTTTCCATTAGATTGTCATGTTGGCTAATTAGAGAGCGGCAGCATGATTCACCTTGTTAATTAGGAGGACTTGCACACCATGTGCCCAGGGGCGGTGTGGGGAAGAGGAGCCCAGCCTCAGAGCCTGCTAGTCGCCTGCTGCCTATGAAGATTCCCCTTCTCATCTACCTTCCTTTCACTCCTTTTTTTTGATTTGGAAATGAATAAATCATTGAGATCGTCCTCTCTCGGAGTGTGAATATCTGAGTTCTCATCTTTTCCTGGATGCAAATTAGGCGTGATCAATAGAAGGTGACGAGCGGCGAATCTAAATGTTAAAAAAAAAAGAAAGACAGGGGCTAGAAGACTGCTAGACGAGGCACACCGGCATAGAATGAGACAAAGCGATAGAACATTTAAAGCAGGAAATTTTCCCTTAGATAAGCAGTATTTTTAATGATCACTCCTCTCCTCCTGACGCTCCGGTGAAACCCTGTTAGAATCTGCTCAACACTGATTTCTGACTCCTTTTTAAACACTATTCCTTTGCAAAATGTGCCGTGCAAATGTTATTATTTATAAAAATAATACATAATCCAAAGTGAAGGCATGAAGTCTGTGAGACACATTCAGTTTCTCCACATATTTCCCACAGTCTCCCTCAGCACAGTTTAATTCCTGCAAATAAGTTGCAGATGAGAAGGGACCATAGGGTCATAATAGTGACACTCACATAATGACCTTAGCTCCAGGGACGGCTCAGGGCTCTGAATAATTGGTCCTTGGCCTCAGAAACGCTTCTGACATACTCAGCTTCAGAGGAAAAGCAGCACTGTGAGCCAAGGCTATTAGCTCATGCATGTATTTTGAATGAATCTCCATAGGTAAAATAATATAATCACAAACAGAGTTTCTGGAATATTTAAGGGAGATGTATGAGCTAAAAGATAGTATGAAACAGAATTATTAAGCACTTTTCCATACACTTAGTCTGATGTTAATGTTCAACAGCATTGATATCAGTACAAATATGCAAAGACTACTTCTCTTATCTGATTAAGTATAGGGTATTATAATAAGTGTCAAAAAATAGGGTAAAGATGGCCTAAAAACAGCATACTGTGCTAGATCTAGGCATATATCTCCCCTGTACACCATATATAT
Organism: Cheilinus undulatus; assembly: GCF_018320785.1. Lineage (NCBI taxonomy): Eukaryota > Metazoa > Chordata > Actinopteri > Labriformes > Labridae > Cheilinus > Cheilinus undulatus. The sequence goes on from NC_054865.1 coordinate 19,434,039, forward strand.
TTAACATTGAACACAAACATTTTAACTTTATACCTTTGAGGCCAAGATATGATGGCTCATAGTACAGCATTTACCATACAAATATAAGATCTATGTATATCTTCCTCTACAAATGCAGTCTTTCTTCAATATTTTCTCTTGAGAACAGCTGCCATGTGTAATTATTAACTTCTGTTTATTAGGCCCTACGTATTTCTATCACAAAGACTTGCCTACATTAGCAATTTAAGGCTGAACTCGTCTCTTTGTAGTGTCTGAGTGCAGATGGGGAAGGGAAACCTGATTGGTTACTGCAAATGGCTCTTCTCCCTGCAGCAAACTATCTGCCAGGCACTTCACATGAAGAAAGGCCTCAAGATGCAGCTCGCAGATGTTCATGTAATGTCGGCCATGTGGATGTCAGGTGAATGAGATCCATGGATAGCACACATGCATTAAACACATATGTACAATGCGTTTACACCACCCTTTGAAATAAGTAGTAATAGGAACCGATAAAAAAAAAATGGCACGGTTTTGGATACAAGCATATAAAAAGGGGTTTTAAAAATTACATTTTGCTAGTTTGTATAAGATCTGATTCCTTTTTATCAGAAAAACTCTTTCATTATTAGATTATTAAAGATTTGATCTTTATTTATGTAAAAACATAAACTAATCCTTTAGAGAATAACTTTAATTTTTTATTTACTGTGTTTTATCCAATGCTTACTTAGTTGCGATCTTCAACAGTAATAATTACACTGTCAAGGGGCTCTCAATCAGAAAATTAACAAAAGATTATGTTGGGGTAGCAAGGAATCATGGGAGTGACTGCTACACACCACACTGTGGTATCATCATATACCGCATCAGTCACTACATCAATACAGCTACACCATCGATACTGAGGTCAGCTAATGTAGCTGTCTGTGTCTGCACGGTCACAGAGCTGTTGCCGCGCGACTTAAAGTAGAGTTTAATTTCCCGTTGATACTTCAGGCAGACTTTCTAGGTGGCATGGCTTTTTAGGACTCTTGATGACCTTCCAAATAATTTGTTGAGCTAAAATGAATAAAGGGATATGTCCAGGTGCATTTTAATAATTTCAAATATTGGGGGAACAGAATTTATTTCAGTTTAGTTCAATTCAAAAGGTGAAACTCATGTATTATATAAACTCATTAACAGAGAGAAATATTTAAAGTCTTTGCTTTTTTTAGTTTTGATGATTATGGCTAAAATTCAGTATAGCTTACAATTAGAATATTGTAATAAAGTTCCATATTGTGAACTAACACACTCTAATCAGCTAATTGACTGAAAACACCTGCAAAGGTTTCCTGAGCCTTTAAATGGTCTCTCAGTCTGGGTCAGTAGGCTACACTATCATGGAGAAGACTGCTGACTGGACAGATGTCCAGAACACGATCACTGACACCCTGCACAAGAGAGGTAGACACAAAAGGTGATTGCTAAGGAAGCTGGCTGTTCACAGAGTGCTGCATCCACAGGTATTGATACAATGTTAAGTGGAAGGAAAAAGTGGTATAAAAAGATGCACAAGCAACAGGGATAACCACAGCCTTGAGAGGATTGTCAAGCAACACCCATGCAAGGATTTGGGGGAGCTTGGCTAGGAGTGGACTGAGGCTGGAGTAAGTTCATCAAGAGCCATCACACACAGACGTATCAAGGACATGGGCTACAACTGTCACGTCTTGTGTCAAGCCACTCCTGAACCCGAGACGTCATCAGCGTCTCACCTGGGTTAAGGAGAAAAAGAACTGGACCATTGCTTTTTGTTTTAAGATGAAAGTCAATTTTGTATTTCAATTGGAAATCAAGGTCCCAGAGTCTGGAGGAAGATTGGCACAGAATCCAAGATGTTTGAAGTTCAGTGTAAAGTTTCCACAGTGAGTGATGGTTTGGGGGCCATGTCATCTGCTGGTCTTGGTCCTCTGTGTTTTCTGAAGTCAAGATGTCAACATATCTGTTTGCCAGGAATTTTTAGAGCACCTCATGCTCCCCTCTGCTGACTAGCTTTATGGAGTTGAGCATTTCATTTTACAGCAGGACTTGGCAACTGTCCACTGTGAAACCTAGAGTACCAAGAGCTGGTTTGCTGACCATGATATCCCTGTGCTTGATTGGCCAGTCACTTGCCTGACCTAACCTTGCAAAGCAGATGGATACGCTCGTTTCTGTGTTTCTCACTGGCGAATCCATCTTGCAAAGCTCTCATCTGAACCGTTTGGGCCCGGTTAGAAAGTGACAGGACCAATTAGTGTTGAGGGGCAGTACTTTCAGGTGTGGTGGAATCATGACTTAAGCAACAATGACAAGAGGCCAGTGCAATTATGGCGGAAGACATTAGCGTGGATGCTGCTGAAGCGCCAGTTTTATCAGAACTTGGCGACAATTCTTCGTTAAAAAAAGAACAAAGAACAGCAGTGAGTTGTTTTCTTTTCAGAAACAACAAAAATCATGTACTGACATGTCTACAGTTGCCATGGTTCGCATTATGCAGTTCTCTATGGAGTTTACTCCTTCGGTAGGGGCGCAGGTGCACCGCTCTGTAGCGGCTACATCATGTTGCTTTGTTGCTCTGATTGGCCCGTAAAGATGTGATTGACAGAGCGTTCATCCAATCACCCTCTGACTTTTTTTGCAAAGGCTCTGTCCTTTTCCAAATGCTGTGTATGAGTGGTTTTCCAGATGGATGTGTGAAACACATCCATCTGACGTGCCAGGTTATGCCTGACCTGAACCCCATGGAGAATCTATGGAGAATTTTCAAGAGGTAGAAACCAGACCCAAAAACATAGATGAGGTGTAGGCTGCTTTCAAACATATTTATAACACTTCATTAGTACCACAGACTGATTGCCTCCATGCCACACAGCACTGATAGAATAATTCATGCAAAAGGAGCTCTAACCAAGCATGTAAGTGAATATACTTTTCAGAAGGTCGACATGTGTATATAAAAATCCCTTTTTATTGGTCTTATGTAATACCAGAGAAATCAGAGTGTGTCTGTTTTTTTTATCACTATTATTATCACTATTATCTAATTTCAGTTTTGAATAATACAATTTGAAGTTTTTATGGACTTGCTGTTCATGTTGAACACTGTGCTATCAAAATTTGGTCCAATCTGAGCTCTTAAATTTCCTCATTTGATCAACAGACACATCAATGTGTCATTGAAAACCATCCTAATCATGACTTATTTTGGCTAAATAGCAAAGTTGTGGCACAAATACAACAACACTGATGGATATCTTTTATATTTGAAGTTTTGACTTGATACAATGCAGCCTTATCCTCCAAACTTTACTGCCCCACTGCTGACACTGAATCTAATTATTTTGGTGTTAATTTGATACTGTGCTAGTGGTAATAAACAATATACACTTTGTCACTAGAGTTGTCAAAGAAAACCTTCACACTGGTTGAAATGTAATGAAAAAAGACTGGTTTGTAACACTGACATGAAAGTAAACACGTTTTTGTGCCAATTTTTAAAATAGAACATGAAAAATGTAGTGTTAAACATTTTTTAAGTTCATTATGAGAGAAAATGAGCTCTACCATGTCATTAAAGTAATGATTTTAGTTTACTTTCTGATGCAGTTTATTCTTGTAAACATAATCCAACAGACGCTTTACAATATATTAAACATAAAGGCTGCTGGTGCAAATGTCAGAGCCATATGAAGAAATTGATTTCCACATATGTTATTTCTATATATAATAAGAACCCCCTGCTGTGTCCTGCTCAACCAGAGTTTTAAAGGGGGAGGGTAAAGACTGAACTCATGGTCTGTCTTTTATTCTGTGGTCTTTGCAGGGCAGAGAGCCCTTTAGCTTCCTTCACAGCCCCGTAGCTGCTTGTGACGTCAAGCAGAGCGTGTTCTGCTCCACCAAGGACATCTGTCTGTAAGCGTCTGGGGGGCCGCAAGCGGCCCCTCAGGCCAGGAGGAGGGAGGGAGGGGGCCAGGATGGAGAGAAAAGCCTTTGTTAAAAACGGCAGAGATGGAGAAAAGCAGGTTGGCCATCTTGGCTCCTGCAGCTCATCCTCCTCTTCTCTCCAGGCGTGTCAGACTGCTCTGAGGTTCTTGCCGTCTTTTGGACATTTTTGCATCATAAGGGAACAGGCTGCAGTTTCCTATGGGTTGAGAAAAAAAACAGTTATCTGTTATTTAGGGCTTGAACGACTTTCTTACCATTCTGCAATGACACAGGGCTTGAAGCTGGGCAACATTTGGGAAACATTTAGTGGTAAAAGCAATGCTGAAACTGACAGAAACAAGTAATATTTTCACTTTCACACGTTTTACCAAATTCATGCATGTTTGATTGTTTGACCATTTCATGTCCTAAAAAAAATGCAACTAGAAGGCAAAACAAGCACCAACCACAGACACAACCAATCCTTATTCAATAAAATGTAGGTGGAGGAAGGTGTAGCTACCTACTATCAAATTACAGGGTGTTTTCTTTTCTATAAATCTTTAACATTTATCGTACACAAATAGAAGTCTCAAGATTTATAATTGATCATATGCATTTACTTTATTTTAATTTAGTCCCTGACACAAATATGCAGAGAAAAGGTTCTGAATAAGTTTAGCCAACATTTTACAGTCAAAATTCTAACAATTCCTGAATCATTATTTGTTTCCTTAAGTTAGTTTCCACCACAGTTGCATTTACTACTTTCTCAAGGGGCATGTGAAGTCAAGCTATGGCAGTCTGTATGTTAGAAATCTCTTTGTCCTCACCTTTTTTTTGGCTTGTTTTTTTCTTAGTCTGTTCATATTACTTTTAAATTGTGGCCTGTATCAGACTCTTCCATTCACATACAAAAGTGGCCTAAATCAGATTTGAAAAGATCAGATATTGTTTTGGTTGAGCTGTTTAAACTGTCACAAAAAATAAGTTTGAAGTCAAACAAACTAGCAAAAATAAATAAATGAATAACTCCTGCTGCACTCACTGGCTTTAGCTGCTGGGCAGCTATTCTAGTATCCCTGTGGAAATACAGTATGTCCACAAAAGAGAGGAATGGATGTCCTCTTTATCTCACCTACTTACCGTCAGCAACTACTACTACCACTAGCCTGTGGAGGACGAGCTGCAAGGCGGAAATTGTCAACAGGTGTGCCGGAGGAATTTCAAAATAAAAGATGAGCTTAAAGGTGATGTGTTGATTGATGTTTTGACTTTCTATTAGTCTGATGGATAAAAGATCGATATGATATGATCATGATATTTATGCCACGATTCGATTATATTGCGATTTTAAACATTTTCCAATACACAGATTATTGCGATACCATATATTGCGATATATTTCTATCTGTACCATTTTTCAACTGTTCAGCTGATTTAGCTTTAGCCTTGCCTTAATTTTATCATATTACTGCAGCATTTTATTTTCATGCAGCACTCCTTGCATACCCCATGTATCATGTCCATGTTGTTCGTGCCCTGCTTGCATTCCTAATCTTCTTTCCCTGGTGCTGCCATATTGGTTGTACTAACGTTCTCCTGCTGTATGAACGTCACCTCTACCGACCTTATGGGAAAAGGGCGCAACAGCACCATTAAGTGAACAGAAAAGCAACCAGTGCTATTTATCTAGTATCATAGACTTCAGTTCATATTTGCAATTATTTTGAAAAAGAAAAACCCAACAGTACTCTGCAGAAGATAGGATACAATATATCGCAGGGCAAAATATCATGATGCTATGCTGTATCGATTTTTTCCCTCACCCCTAGTATATGTATAATGTATTAATCAAAGCAAGTAGTATCAAAAAGAACTGAAAACTGTGAAAGGCTTATTGACAAAGTACCAGTAATTTTACTTTAAATATAAGATATTTATTGTGGAAACAAACAGAATAGTGCTCTTTGCTGCTTATCTTTATTTTTTTGAATGTAGAAGTTGTTGAAATTATTTCAAATACGGTATCTGAACTTTCTTTTCAAACCTTTCAGCAAATTATTCCAATACTGTCATGATACTTACTGAGATATTTTAGATCACTTAAGTTGTGATGTAAAAGGTTAATATTGTTAGATCTCTAGTTGTCTCTTTGGCCTGAAGTGTGAATAAAGCCTAAGAGGACCTATGACCTCCGTACATGAGGGCACAACCTAAAACAATGAGGCCATCTCTACCCCTGATTCAGCACGTGTTAAACTCACAAATCAGTCGTCTGCACTGCATAAAACAACACACATGTTTTGTACTGCATATTAACATCTCTACTTAAACTAGAAGCACCAGGGTTGTTGGAATATAGTTTTAGAAATGACCCTATGTCAGAGAATTATCAGATGAAACCTTATAATTTAATATCCAGGGTTTGAGTTTTGAAATAACATTAGATATATTTCAGCCAGATTTATAACAAGAATGCATCTTCTGTTAGATGTGCTGTTACAAAGAAGTTGTGCTCAGTAAAAAACAAAATATTTGGTACACTGCATCAGTTTATCACAGAAATTATGCAGTTAAAATCACTGATACATGTTTTTTTTTTCAGTATCATATTCAGAGCATAATATTATTACACATCAAAGTAGAGATCTCAACATCTGTAAAATGGAGGTTTGTGCAACTGCGACAAGTGTTTCCACTGAAATGTACACATTCCCATTTTCTGCATTAACCACTACATCATCCCCTGACATTGTGCTTTTTGCATCAAGACAAAAACGTCCTTCTAACAAAGCTGTAGATTGATTGTCGAGTATCATGAAATTGGTCTACATCTCCTGACCTTTCCTAACAATTTGACTTTACAAGTTCCAGTTCTGTGCTTTAAAAGGGCATACGGGCAGACTGGAAGCACTGGTATTTACGTGACTTTGGAACAGCGGATATTTATGTGGTACCATTGATCGGAGCTGGCAAATATATGCATACTGCCAGCTGATTATTCTTCCAGTCCAGTGTAAAACTATGTGGTGACCTTTGCTGTTTTTGCCTGTTTCTGTACCCAAGGCTCAACATTGCAGACGAGGTAGTCCTGGAGGCTGAGGCAGTGAAGAGACCACTCGATGCAACGATCAGATACCAACATTTATAAATACTAGGGATGCACTGATAACACTTTTTTTCAGACCAAATACAAATTCATACAACCCTAATTCCAAAAAAGTTGGGGCACTGTGTAAAATATAAATATTACAGAATGCAGTAATTTGCAAATCTTATAAACCCATATTTTATTCACAATAGAACATAAACAACATATCAGGTGTTGAAAATGAGACATTTTACCATTTCTTGAAAATATTTTCTCATTGTGAATTTGATGGCAGCAACACACACACAAAAAACTTGGGACAGAGTCATGTTTACCATTGTGTAGCATCCTTTTTTTTTAACAACAGCTTGTAAACGTGTGGGAAGTGAACTCCAAAGCTGGAGTTTTGGGAGAGGAATGTTTCAAATATTAAATATGCAAAGTAGTGTTACATGTCATCTTCATAAAACAGAACATTTATTGTCTGTAGGCTGGGCCAGTCTAAAAATAGATAAGAAAAGGCATTCAGTCATAGTACACCCACTTCTCCAGGCACCACTACATCACCGGTACCATTACCTCATGACTTAATGTCAACAGCTAACCCTGGGCATTTCAGGACTGGTATCTAGAATCAACATTCCTTCATTGCTGCTGCTTCCAAATGATAGGCTTTATACATCTGTGTCTGAAGACCTGGGTGTGGTGTTGTTTTTACATTTGAATTTTAGCTGTAACAACTCCTGAAACAAATAAAAAGCCCTCAAAGCTCACCCTAACTCTCTCTTATATCAGCACACAGCCATTAAAGGAAGGTACAGTCGGCACAGTGGCACCAGATTGAAATCAGAAATCAGTCTCCTTGTGTCACAGCTGCCTCTGTACTGATGGGAAACACAGACTGGAGGGATGCAGATGGTCAAATGAAGTCTTCATTTATCATACAGTCATAAATCTGAAAATGCAGGCAGTTGCTGTGGGCGCCGGGAGCCCATGCCTGGTGCCAACTGCCAGGCGGAGATGCCGGCATCCTGGTGCCATCAGCGAGATAGCGGACCTCTCTCTTTCTCCCCCCTCTCTCTCTCCCCCTCCCTCTGCTCTATCACTCTCTCCCAGTCCTTTTTGCTGTGGGATGCTTTAAGGTCACGCCTGAAGAGATTTATGTGTTGTTTGTGGCAAAGCCTAATAAGGTTAGCATTGATAACATGAATGCTACATTTACCATGTAGACAGAGGCACAAATCATCTTCACCCTGTTTACTACATCCAGCAGTGATCCCCAGCTCACCTCTTTATTCCCTCTGTGTCCAATTTCAAAGAGGAGCTGTGATTTCCAACCTGAGCTACTTGAATCACAAATTTGACCTGTCTATGCAATCATTCCTGTTAGCATTTCCCTATTGATATATATTTCAAAACATCCCTTTCAAAAATGGACAAATAAATGTGCTTTTGACATTCAGCTGCCTGCTACAACTGCTATTACTTCCCTTGCTCTGTGTTGTCAGCGTGTTTGAATCTTTCAACAGTTCCGCCGTGCTAAATGTGAAGTGGCAACACCCTAAAGGGCATGCCTTGCCATCGGGGTTTTTAGGGAAAAAATCAGAGGGAACTGCATGCACATTTTAGATCAGACTTTATACACCAAAGCAACCTTTTAAAGAGCGCCATCTGAAAGTAACATGAAATTTTCCCTCGATCAGACAACATACATGCCTCGCACAAACACCAGCGCCCAGCGAACGCATGCTGAGAGATAACATAAAAGAACATGAAAGACATGAAAGCGCACATTGATTGTCCCTGTTCGCTTCAACCCGGGCCTCTCTCCCCCAGCGGGCAGGCACGCAGGCAAGCTGGTGGGTAGGCATTCCCTATGCTGTGGCCAAGATTGATAGGCACGTGTGTGTGTCTGTATGTGTATGAGGAGCATGATTGCGTGTTAGAGGAGCGCTGACACCCTCTGTGTCATGGCCCAGGGCCCTCACACATCCACCCAATAGAAAGGGCAGCTCCCAGCGATGCTGGGTTACCCCTCAGCCCTGCGGCTAGACATGACATTACCTCAGGCAGTGCCTCAACACAACCTCCCCCTTTTACATCACAGACCACAAAATCACAATGGGACCATGTGACTCCGCACACATACACTCTGGTTCTTTGACAGGAGCACAGTTAATGGCTGACAACAGACTTCCATTTTGTTTGGCAGAGTAAGTCTTACAAGGTACATGAATGGACAGATCAAAGGCAGGAGAGATCTGCTTCAAACCCCTCATTTGAATTTTCACTTTTGATTCCTCTCTTGTTAGATTGTCCACATATAGCAAAGTTGGGCATCACTCATAATCTGACCATTTGGTTGCAAATGCTCAAAAAATTCTTAGAATTAACTTTTTGTGAAATTAAATAATTAGTAGCAAAGTTATTTACATTCATAATCTTTGTGCTTATCGCATTTGGAGTCAACAGTCATACATTCACATTTTTACATGACAGAAATATTTGTAATCCATTTATCTGTGGCAGCATTTTCTTCAAAGCCGAGTAAAGAAGACGAGTGAAGTTTGTAAAAACCTTACTGTAAGTCTTACTTACAGTGCGTATGAAAAGTATTCACCCCTTGGATATTTTACCCTTTCATTATTTTTTCCTGGCTACCATTACATTATGAAGATGAAAGAAAACTCCAAGCAACTCAGAGAAAAGAGAAAGAGAAAACCACTGTTGAAGAAAACTTAGATTAAATCATGACTAGAGTTTGCCGAAAAGCATGTGGGAGCCTCCATGGTCAAGTGAAAAAAATAGTGCTTTTTGGCCACAGACAAGACGCTGTGTTTGGCAGACACCAAACACTGCACATCAACACAAACACACCATCCCCACTGTGAAGCTCTGTGGTTGCAGCATCATGCTGTAGGGATTCTTCTCAACAGCCAGCCCTGGAAGGCTTGCAAAAGTAGAGGGTAAAAGTGATGCAGCAAAACAGGGGAAAAGTCTTGAGGACAATCTTATTTGTCTCCAAGAAAACTACAGCTTGAGAGAGGATTTATTTCAAGAAGATAGTGACCCAAGTCATCCAGTGACAGCTACAGAATTGTTTTAAGGGCATATTTTTAAACTTTGTGTTTTGTTTCTCCCCTAGATGCAACAGCAGGAACTGGCCCAGATGAGGCAGCGAGATGCCAACCTTACAGCGTTAGCCGCCATTGGACCCCGGAAAAAACGTAAAGTGGATTCTCCAGGGGCCACTCCATCAGGGACAGAGGTAAGAACTTCACCCACAGGAGGGGTTTGATGTTAAATGTTTTGTCTGTTGTTTGCTGTTAGAGTTGAATTCTTACACACACTTAAGAATAATTTCACTGTGAAAGGTTTTAGAATTTTATGGCACATTTTGTTTTATTTGTTTTATTGAGGGATTTCCCTTGAGAAGTGGCAGAGTGTGGACTTTCCTCTGCAAAGACCATCAATTTCTCATTATAAACCCTGTAAAACACATTATCCCGCTTGTGCCATGTTCATTTGCAAAATCAGAAAAAAGTAAGACCATTAGTTATTTTTTTTGGATTGTGTTATCAAAATATTTCTCAAGCTTTAACTTGATTTTGAGGATTTTCATTAATTCTGAAAAATCATCAGCATCAGAGTTTACGGATGACACACAGCACACAGCTCCTGTAGATAGAAGATATCTTAACGTGCTATTTAACCCACAACACCCAGAACTTTTAGTTACAGCAACTTCTCTTCAAGGAACTGACTGGTTCCTGTGGCCCATTGTTGTCTGCATTTCCACCAGGGCCTGAAGTCCTAAGAAGGTGTTACAAATCAGGCAATTGATACAACCAGGTTTTGGGAAGACATTTACTAAAGTATTATCATGTGTTATAATATCTTATACTAATAAATTTTAATGTTTAAGATTTAATTGGCAGTTCTAACTTTCACTCAAATGGTAGTTATAATTTTAACTTGATTTTTTGTGATTAACACCTTTTGATTTATATTTGGGTGAAGTGTAATGAAGGGTCTGGGTTGAGGGACAGACACAATCTATGATCTATTCTATTTGATTCCAATCTTATCAAGTGTTTTCAGTTGTTTAGTTTATTCAAAGCTTGATCTTAATGGGGCAAAGTGACTTGGCCTAGGTTGTAAGGTAGCACAGATTTCCTTTAAAAGTTCCTAGTTGCTGGGGAAGTTCCTGTGTTCAAAAGCACTTTTAGATGTGACTGAGAAAGGGGAGGTATTTTCAGTCAACTTAGCTGTAAACAAAATTTCATTACTTTGACTTGGAAAACATTTATCTTCATTAGAGATGTCCCAATATATGTTTTCTTCCCGATATCAATTCCGATACCAGAACGCTGGGCATCGGCCGATCTGATCAGATACCACTGTAGATTTTCTGGATCGACTCTGTGAAAACTGGCACGTTATTTTAGCCCTGCAGTTAACTCAGAACATTGCTCAACAAACAGAATGGTAATTTACAGCCTCTGTATGACACTTAAAAGTAGTTTTTCCAGCTTATTTTTGTGAGTTTTACTACTACTCTCTCCATTTTGCCCTTTTCAGGCCATCTCCATAATGATCTGCAGCTTAAGCAGGCACAATTCGACACAGCATGACATGATGATGGAACAGCCTACCATTGGTTGAAAGGCACTCACAAAGCCCCTCTCAAAAGCAAACAATAGTCTGTTTCATTTGAGCTTTAAGAGGAAAAAACTTCAGAGGCTGCGGTTTATGGTTAAAAAGTTATTCAACTTTTAATAACCTGTGTCACGTATCATATATAAGAAAACAGGTCTGGAAGGATTTTGAACAGAGCTGTATTAGATCGGTTAAAAAAACACATGTACTATACCAATACCCGCATTTTCAGCGGCATCTGACTGAGCTAGGAAAGAAGGCTTTTAGGTTCTCTGCTCCTTTTGCGTGAAACAATCTGCAGCCTGAATTTAAACTGCAGAACCCCATGTCTGAATGTTTTTAAATCTTTAGTGAAAACTCTTGAAATCAAACTGTCTCTATGCCACTGTTTTAGCTGATGTTTTATTATTACTGTACCTGTTGTTTATTATGAGCTGTGTGAGTTTGAGTGTTTGATTTTGAAACTGTATTGCTGCCATTCTTGGCCAGGTCTCCCTTGAAAAAGAGATCTTTGATCTCAATGGGACTAGCCTGGTTAAATAAAGGTTAAATAAAATTCCCAATACTGTATCAGAATTGGCAGTGCTAAATTTTGATAGCTAATCATTGTCACCAAATCATTGAGTAAAGGAATTACATTTCAATATCCAGGATGGTTGCAGTGTGTGTAGAGATTATTTATATCTTTAACTGTCACCAAGGTTTCTGGGTTTGCCTAATTGGGTATACTGAAGAAGAAAAAATAAATGATACACAGCCATGACATTAACTTTATTTCACATACACCTACGCACAGCTCTCCACACCAGCGATATATACCAAATACAGGATAGTCTGTGACATAATAGTTATATACTGGTGAAATAGTCCGACATTTATCTAAAAAACAGCCCTCTATCCAACCAGCTGATAATACTGTGTGAGTTAACATGACAACCCACCAGCCACAATGCTGTGTGAGGAAATGTGCAGCCAAAACAAGGTGTTTCTTAGATTTGCATGCAGTAAATTTTGTGTTTGAACTGCTTTCAATGGTAATTTTCATGTTCCTGTCATCCCTGACTGTGTGAGGTTTAAGCAAGAAGGCTTGCAAAATATGCAAAACATTAGTCACTGAATATTTATCTTCAAAACAGTGAATATGAAATGGGAATCTATAACTGCAGGTGAAGCTTCAGTTTTCAGTTTCAGCCGCTGGTCAGATAGTTTTGACTCCTGAGCAAGACAGGTTTTGTTTGAAATGCACGTTTTCCCCCTGAATCTGAAAACCCACTGTCTGTATGTTGCTTATTCTCTCCAGATATCTCCAAACTTGTCATGTGTCTGTAGGTCAAGGTTTGCAGATGGCTGTTGCAACAACAGACGGTTGTATGTCTTCAGACTATTTATACAACTGCATTCACTAGCATGGCTCCTAGGTTAATAAATCCATATTACAGAACTGTGGTGTTAGAAATAAAGATTGTACTGAGGCAAAGTCATGGTTTGAATTTGCTAGCCACCCTGCACAACATGCAGACAGTATTAATGTAGCCTACACCAAGCACCCATCAGATAGTCTTGGGAGGCTTAAAAAATAACCTTTGCTGCCAACCCTGTAAGGATGATATATGACTGCTATCATTTTGTTTGGCCTGGCTCAGATTAAACCTTTCTAAACTTTTCAGTATGTTTTATCTGCCTTAAAGCTAACTTGACATATTCCTGATATCATGGCATTGTGGCCGTTTTCACAGCCAAACCCATGGTCAATGCAATACTTCTCATTGCCTTAAAAAATCATCCATGCAGGCATGCTCGCTGTATGCTGATATCTTGGCCTTAGTCACTGCTGATAGAAAAACATGCTGAAGCTTTTGTTGAAGGAGGTGATCATGTAGAAGTTCATTTTTCAATGCTTCATTTCTGTTGATTAAGTCTTTCACAAGGTCAGCAAACTATACAAAAGTGTTCTCCAGTGAAAATGTCTTTAAAGCGCATCAAAACGGGCTTAAGTGATTAATTGTTCATGTTACGTAATGGATTTATAATTAAGTCAAGATGTCAGAATGCATAAGAACACATATAAATGCAGATTGGTAATAAAATTAAAGTTCCCCTCAGGACTTTGACCCAACCTCTCCAACAGTTTTCTCTTTGGCTGCCTCTTCAGTTGTCATGTAGGAAATCTGACAGTTTGACATATTGTGGACTCTAATGTTTCACTGACACGAACACAATGTGAGAGATTATTCTTATCACAGTATAATCTGTCCTTTATATCAAATTATATTAATTTTTGATAGGGATACAGCTGGTTGTTGGTTGATTGATTGAGTCTTCCTCAGGAAAATGTTTCCATATGTTTTCTTTTCACATGTAGCAGCAAGTTATGACAGAAAAATAGGGACTCTGCTAAAATTATGTTCATTTATAATATATCAAAAAAGAATATTTAATCATAGTATTACTTGCCAATCATGATACAATAATATAGAGGCCCTGGAGGACAAAACACAACATAATTCCAGAAAATACAACTTTTCCTAAAACATGGCATTTCATGTAGTAGAAACATTTATTATTCTGCTAATTCCAGCTTATTTTACATTGATGTGTATTGTGGATTTGTTATTGAATGTACACTGTTCTAATCTAAGAAACTCAGTAAATAAATAAATAAAATAGAATTTCAAATTTGTGGGACATATAACATAATATAAGATTTTGTGTTTAGAGATGCTCCAATTGGGAAAATTAGGGACAGTGCAGATATCTAAAAGATCTACTATGTTTTTTTTTGTTTTTTTTTGTTTTTTTAAATCTTCTGGTTTACCACACCTTGAATGCCAGCATTATCTCTTGTTTTTGACCATGAGAAAAGATTGCAGTTTTTCAAAGGGGTAAAAATTGATTCAGCCCTTAGGTATGCTAGACTAAAGCCCTGCACAGGACTCTTCCTTAATCCAGCTCCAGCTGGATTTCTAGACATTACTGTCCGCCCCCCACAGTGCATGCCATCAACCCCTGTCTGCACCCGCAACAGGTGTGGAAATCCCTCCCCTGTCCTCCCCAGATTCCCACAATCCATGTTAAATATTCAGAATAACACACAGTGAGTTTAATTAACGGCAATGATATGTTCACCCCAGCACCACCTTGATTATGTTTCCTCTCTGAATCAAGGAAACGTAAAGAAAACAACCACATCCTTGTCATGCATAACAATGCCACACATGGACTAAATAAAACAGCTGGGAGTCTCAGACTGATGTAACTCCTGGTTATGGCTTAGTAATAGCAGTGTCAAAGTAATATTTGCCAGCTTCATTTACATATCATTTATCTTAAAGTCATACAGAGGTGAAATTGTTTCGTGATCTCTAGAAAGTTTATACATCATAAAAACTGCAGCTCACTTCCATTAGCTCTCACAGACTTTAGTCTAATCTTTACTCTATGTATGCCGTGCTCTTACGTTGTCATCATAAGATGCTTAATGCAATAAGGCCCATTTGCATGGAGAAATAACTGCATAATGGCTCAGCGTCTCTACGGGCCACTGCAAGTTTGAAGTGATTGGTCTACAACACAGTAGACCAATCACTTCAAACACAGTTTTTTGTTAAGCTTTATCAAAGCATCAAATGGCTGACCTGCCATGTGATGCTGGCTACGTGGAGACAGACCCATATTCAAACATGTTTGTGCAGCACAAGCGGCTACAGCTGACAGAACAGCAATTAAACTGTAATTTCTCAGTGAATGATTCTAACAGCAACGTCTGATACATCTCCTGCATTATCTTGTTTGATATGAGCACTGAGAAGTGCTTTAAAGAGAGCTTACGTTGATCGGGGATTGTGTAGCAGGTGTAGCATCTTAGCCAAATGTGTTTCCCTGTGGGTGAGTTTCAACAAAGTCTAGTTTTTTTCCAGCTCTGTCAGTTACTTTTATAAGCTAGTAGCAAATGGAACGCATTCAACTCGGATAAGACGTCATTCCCAGCACCAACATCTGACTTCTGAGGTAGATGAAACGCAGCAGAAGTCCCAGAATGTTGACTCAGCACAACATTCTGAGAGTCTTCTGACGTGATCAAGGACAATTGGAGCAACGTTGTGGCATGCAAATCAACATAGACACGCCACCAATTACAGTAGTAAGATATGGACACAACAGTAAAACATTGCCAAGAGATGTCTGTTATACCGCATCACTTGCTAACAGCCTATGTTATTCAGCAGGGGAAAATCAGCCAATACGGCTGTTAAAGCAATGCATCACTGCATCCCGAGTTGTGTCTAGTTAAATGTGTTGTATGAAGTGTGTCTTTTGTGTGTATGTGTTTTAAATTATCCAGGGGTTTTGTGAGATATATTTGTTCTCTTAAAAATGTGTTCTAAGAAAGTGTTGTTTTCTGGGCGCGCAGATGGCTTAGTGGTTTAGGACCCATGTACATGGGCAGCCCGGGTTTGAATCCGGCCTGTGGCCCTTTGCCACATGTCTCTTCCTGATCTCTTCCTCGTTTCTGACTCTGTCCACTGTCCTCCTCTATCCTAACCCACTCATAAACAGCGATTGGGAAAGGGCAGAGGGTTTGAAAAAAAACTCGGAGGCTGATTTGATGAATGTTCTGTCCGTCACATCTTTATGGGCCAATCAGAGCAACAATGCATGTGACGTAGCCGCTACCGAGCTGCGCCCCTACCAAAGGAGTACACTCCATAGAGAACTACATAACGCAAACCATGGCAACTGTGGACATGTCAGTACACAACTTCTGTTGTTTTTGAAAAGAAAACACCTCACTGCTGTTCTTTGTTCTTCTTTTAATAAAGAAATGTCATCAAGTTTTGATAAAACTTACGCTTTGGCAGCATCCACGCTAATGTCTTCCGCCATAATTGCACCAGCCTCTGGTTGCTGCTTGCTTACGTCATGACCTCGCCACGCTAGAAAGTACTGCCCCTCATCGCTGATTGGTCCTGTCACTTTCTAACCGGGCCCAAACGGTTCAGACAGGAGCTTTGCAAGATGGATTAGCTAGTGAGAAACACGGAAACAGGCATATCCATCTGCTTTGCAAGGTTGTGATAGGTTACTGTGTTATGAACCCCTAAATCAAATTTCAGTCAAATAAAACATCTCTAAATTTATAAAATTAAGCTTTAAACTCATGAAAAATGAGGCAGTAAAATATGCTCCAGGATGGTGTGGCCGTGTCTGTTGACTGAGCTGAAGCCACGCCCACTCAGGAGAAATACAATCCTCTCAAATTTAAAAAATGCTACAATCTGAATGTAGACCTAGAGTGCAGCTGCCTGGTACTGTGCCAGAGAAGAGGAAACGTCTGTTAACCAAGCCAGGAAAGAGGTGAAAAACTTTCAAACAGTCCAAATCCAGAATTCAGTCACATGTAGATTTTAGTGTTTTCACATGTTTACAGCAACCATATTCCAACATATCTAGTGTGTTGCGACAAAAACTTTGGATTTCACTTAACAGGGTGTTTAAAGGCACAATCACCTTTGACCCAGGTGACTATGACAAAACCAATTAGGATGGTGACACAAGATACACCTCTATTTTGTTTGTCATCCCCATATTTGTGTAGCTTCTTAGTGGTTAAAGAGGACGAATTAGAAATCTGCGATTAGCTGTCTGCAGCCGGGATTGGATCTGTTTTTTGTCATATAATCTGTCTATATTCTCCCTGTGGCATTTTATTCAAGCTCTTGTGTTCCTTATCCAACACATGTTCATCATGCTTTATGTTAAGCAACAGCTAAGATTAGACATCTGTCAAATAATCCACTAATCACAATATCAAGTGAAGTAGACAAATCTGGTCAGAGCATGGTGATTTACCATGTACCTGCCTGGTCTGTTCCTAATTAAGCTGAATTGTGTTCTTATAAAGGACTGTGTCCTGTTTGAGAATCCATAAGCAGTGACTTTAGTATCATATTTCTTCAGAACAGGGTCATACATGAAGTCATGAACAGTTTCTGTACCAAGTCACATTCCCCTTTAGGCAGTGGAGGAAAACATTTTAAATTCCACATATTCATTGGTAAATATGATGAATGTAAAATAAGCCTGAATTTTGAATGTCAATTGGTCATTTTAATAACCTGCTTATCGAGTTGCATCTTCACATCCTTCGCTTAGCAGCAATATGCTGCAGAGGAGCATAGTAATGCACCCGGTAAAAAAGCATAAATAACAAAATAAAAGCATTACTTCTGGTCCTTGAGTGCAGTGCCAACCTCTTTCAGAATGTTTTACCCTGATGGGCATTAGCCTGCGACCTTCTGCTGCATTGAAAAAACGCTGCTTCTCCAAACTGCTCTCCCAAACGCAGTTACACAACATAAACATGAATATACATTATGCTGGACTACTTCTCTTTTTTTTCTTCTTTTATGCCTTTGTTTAATGTCCTGTTCATGTTTAATTATAGGGGCATAATGAAGTGAAGTCACAGTATGCCCCTCCTCTGGAGTGATTGCAGAGGGGGCGGACGAGGAATCTTAACTTATTTTCACTTCGTTTTCACCTCCTCACATTTCTTCATTTCACATGGGCTGGAAGTGCCCGCAGCGTTCTCTTTCCCTTCTCCAGAGCAAAGTGAATGTGACTTTTCTAAGGGGGTCACAGGATGCCTGGAGGCCTGTGGGTGTTACTGGACTGTTGCCTGCTCTTAGCTTCACTGAGGGGCTTGTCATAGATTTCATCTCCACAGAAATGAGCCGGGGGGCCGTGGCCAGGAGCACAAGCAGCCAACGTTATGAAGGGCCCATGCTGATTATTTCCCTCTGACATCGCATCCTGAGCTTTCCGCATTAATCCCAGACAAAGGCAGCCCTTCAGTGCTGTGCCAGAGCTCAAATTAGGAGCCAGATAATGGCCTTGTTGAGATCCTGCTCTGCTCACCGAGGGGCACAGCTCCTGTTCAAATCCTCCTCCTCAATATTCCTTCCCTCCTGCTTGTTCTCTTCCTCATCAAACCACCTTTCCACCGTGTTCGGACTGTGACGGAATTCAGGTGACACAATTTCGCCCCATTCCCCCCCAAACTATACCCCCACCCACCCTTATTCACCCACCTTTAATTTGAAGGTGGCTCGGCCGGGCTTGGGCCTGTGCCTGGATGCGGATGGCCACGGGCTGTGAAACTGATAGCCAGTCAAGACTGGAGTGTCTGTCTCCAGCCTGATCTAGTCTGCAGGAGGGAACAAAGGGGGCCTTACAGGGCTCCGCAGGGTGGATTATTTCCAAGGAGCCAATGGCTGGGGCTGCTGGCTTGCTCGCTTGAAGAGGGCCTGCTGCGGCCCCAGCGGTGGGTCACTGCACAGGCACACACACATCTCAAACACCCCCCCCCGGCTCAATAGTCCTGCAGCCTTAAAGCTCCAATCAGCACACACAGGCTTTTGAAGTTCAGCACAAAGTCAAGGGTGAGCTACCTTGAAGAAGGTGGAGGGATGGAGGGCAGTGACAAAGGGCAACTGAAGGTGGATGGATGGGTTAGACATTAGCTTGAAGATGTGGGAAATAATACTTTGATGCCTGATTGTAAATGCAACACAGAGAAGTACACATAATAATAAAATTGAGAGCTATTTTTCATTAAATTCTTTGGATGCAGCTCAACTATTAGCAGTCATACACTGTTGCTACTACCAAACAGCACCTTAAGTGGTGTCAGCTTAGGTAGACATATTGCTCATCCATAGCCATGTATGTATCGTGAACATACAGAGATTGATAAGTTTGTAGCTTACGGAAATATATAGAGAAAATCTAAGCTCCATTCACAATGACTATATTGTGTCCTATCATACAATTAATGTATATATGTTGTGTTTTCCTCCTTTTCAGATCGCAGTGCTTTAGTGTTGCTACCCTATGAGAGACAGATAGAGACTCTTCAGTACATCTAAGGTTAGCTTTAAAGGTTCTGCGATGTAAAATGTGCCTCATCGCACAATGTCCTGCAGTGTCTAACATGCTCACAGCTTTGAAACATCCTTGACACATTTACAAGCTCGTAGTTATCATCCCGCCACTGAGGCCATTTATCACATCAAAGGAAGAGCTTTGTTTGTTGACGTAAAAGCGACAATAGCAGCTAAATTGCCTCGGTTTGTGCAGCCACACTGCCTTTTTCCTCGTATCTGCCTCAACCAGGCTCTATGTAAGGGACAAAGGTAGGCGAGCGATTTAATAGTGAGCACAGTCTATTTTTCCATTTGAATTCATTTCACCTTCTTTCTTTGAGGCTGTAGATCAGAAAGAAGAAGTGAGGCAATAGAGTGAGAGGCATGGTGAGAGAGGGGGAAAAGCACAAGGAAAACTGATGCCCTTTCCTCCAGCTAAATTAACAGGAATCACGTGGAAAACAATCTGAGTCTCCAATGAAGGAGGGAGGAGGGGGGGGACCATTAAAATTAGCCCCGAGCTATGGACTGCACCCAATATCACTAAAGCTGCACTCACTACAGATGTGGAGGCTGGCTTACAGGCAAACTATGCTCTGTTCTATAGCTACAATTAAAATCAACCTCGCTGCCAAAAAATAGGAGGGGGAAAGAGGGGGTAGAAAGGCAGACATGGAACATCAAAGACAGATTGAAATGTGTAGTCAGTAATAAGAGTGGTCTCCAAGCCCCGAGGTTCTCCACGGTCCCCTTGTTAATGAGAAATTTTGACCTCTGGTTTGTAAGTTAAACTTGTAATCTCGGTTAATGAAGTAAATCAATCCCAACTCGGGAGTGTTCAGTGTCTCTCCCTTTGCCTTTTCCCCGCCAACCTCCCCTCTGTCCTTCTCCCTTGTGCTTTTCTTCCTCTCCTTCTCCTCCTCCTTCTCCTCTTACGTCGCTCCCAGTATGCCGCCTGGGAGTAAAAAACGGCCAGGTCTTCAACCAGACAAACAGGAAACTTGCAGAGCACAAGGGTTCCGGTGCTGGAGGCGGGGGCGTAAGGACTCAGAGGACTACAACCAACCAGGCTGTTTGGTTAAGAAGGAGAAAGGCCAACTGAATGCTAGCAGAAGGGACAGCTCCTCCTCTTCTTTTCCTTTACATTTTTTTCCGTCTCTGCCTACATGTTGAGGATAGTATTTGGTTTAAAAGTCATGCCTGCTTGTTGATTCAGCACAAGTAATGGTGGTGAAAGTGCTCTTATGAGAATTGAATACAGCTTCTTCCTGTTTTTTCTACCCAAATAGCCCCTCTTCCTGCTGCTGTCTTACTCTTCTCTATGTCTTAAACATTGACTGTGTGTTTAGATGGACAGAGCAACAGCTGTCTGAGAGTGAAGCCAAACAATACAGAGCTCCCCCTTCTGACTGGCTTAGGTATAGGTCATAAACCCCGCCCCCTCCATGCTAATAGATGGAAAAGAGGGAAAATATAGAGTTAAAATGCACTCCCAATAAACTATTATCAAAACTAAATTCTGTCTAGGTATCTAGGCAGATTTACACACGTTCCATACTCCTTCTGTTTATTGATGATGGATTTAACTGAACTCTGGGTGATTATCAGTGTGTGGGATTTTTTTGGTAGCCATCCCCTGACTTACACTTTTTAAAAATCTTTTCCCTGAGTTGCCTGGAGTGTTCTTTTGTCTTCATGGTGTAATGGTAGCCAGGAATACTGACAAACCAGTAACTGGGCCATTTTTTTTGTCTAAAAAGCCAAATTGCATTGAGCCCATTGGCTTATAAACTCAACAAAAGGGGAAAGCATCCAAGGGAGTGAATATTTTTTATTTGCACTGTATATACCCCTCTTCTGACTGGCTTAAGTATAGGCACATGAGTCAAAGATAAAATACACACCCAATAAACTTTTATCATATCTAAATGTTTAGTAGTAAGTTATTATTATGTTGAGTAGAAGTAGTTATTGTTTTCAGAGTAATTTTGTTGTAACAAGTTATTCAACACCAGATGTTGGCATCTTGTTTCATTATGTTATTGGATGTGGATATAGCGTCATGACAGCTCTGTTCAAATGAAGCTTCTGCATCATTTTGAACTGGGTTAGCACAGTGGAGGAGGAGCAGATGAGAGAACAAAGAGCTAAAACTAACATTAACATCATTTAACTTTTCATAGACGTTCATGTCTACTCAGGCAACAGGTCTGTTTTGTTGTAAACTACCCACCTGAGAGATCTGTGACATTTTCATCATTAACTCGTGCTTTGGTCAGCAGAAGAGACCTGGTGTCAGTTCCACTGTTTGACCAACCAGCTCCCTACTGTGCAAGTATTGTCTCAGAATTATTTCTCTAGTGTAACACATCTGGAGGTATATGAGCTTTACTTTTGTATGTTGAAGGAGATGGAATTGAGTTGCCATATTAACATAAAGTCAAAGGTCTAAACCAAACATTTAATTTAACTGTAGAAAGACAGCATTTAGCCTCTTTCAATATGGAGCTTGCTTTTGCTCTTAACCATTTGGAAACTTTTCTAAATCCACTAGATGCATGAACATTAACCTCAAATTAGCGGTATTTATATGTTTTTATCTCACCATAGTGTAATACAGCGTGGGCTCAGAGGTAGGGAGCGAAGACTTTACCATCACTTACATAAGACTGTAATGAAGCATAAGAATCCCTACATTTCTCTACATACTACATAAATATGATGAAAGAGGGCACTGGAAGGCTGCTATTGGTTTCATAATGTCAAGAAGATGGTAATATTTGTTTGACTTCACGTCTCAAGGCAGTTCTGTATTTCCTGCGAGGACACAAAGGAGACAGAGTTGAGTCTCCAGAATGGTTACAGGGGCTCCTTGGCCAGATGCCATACGTTCTTAATGCTTTAACACAGTGAATTCTGCCAACTTTTTCTCTCCCTGAACAATGCAGAGCACAGGAGTACCACCAGTGGTTATTGCTCTATGGACTATGGGTTAAAGCATTTACAGCAGCTATGTCATTAGCCTGATTTTTTTTCCATTAGTTTTGTGGAATGTATTTGTCCACTTTTATTTAGTTCTATGTTGAAAAAATCAAACACAAACTGAACAATATATGAACTAAAATACATAAAGCTGTACCTTGTTCTGATTTAAAACCCACTCTGGCCCCAGGACTACACCTCACTATGCTTGCTGACTTTACTAGTCTCAGGACTACACCTCACTATGCCCGCTGACTTCTCTAGACTCAGGACTACACCTCACTATGCCTGCTGACCTCTCTAGACTCAGGAATAGATAGCCAGTGCTGAGAATGAAGGTTTGGATTCAGTGGTGTGGAGCCACACTTCCTAAAAGTAGGTAGTAGGCATTTGCAGCTCCAGCAAATAACATGAAGTCTTGCAGGCAGAACTTGCTTTTACTTTGTGAATGGTGGAGCTTGTTGGTGGCTCAAACTCATGCCGAAACCAGGCAGGAGAAGTGCAAAAACATCTTCCCTGCCAAGAGAGGCTTTCACTGTGGTTCTTTGCTCTAGTTTAAATGGATAAATGTGGCCCAGTTCAGGTAAAACTACTGCTGTAGCTACACCCAAGCTATTAGCTCCACCAGCAGCCATTGCATACAGTACAACTAAACCCCACCTGTAACTATTCAAATCAATGCTGAAACAAGTTTCTATACTATAAACTATAGCTACATTTGAGCTAAACACAGCACCATCGGCAGCCAAGTGCAACTAAACTCGGTCCATAGTTACTGCCACATTTCCTCAAATGATGATTGGTCAGGTCCGTTTTCAGACCTGCCACAATCATTTCAGATTGGAGCTTTGCAAGATGGATCTGCATGATGTTAGTTAGAGAATCTGGCCAATCCATCTGATTTTCAGCTGCACAAAATACTACTACTATTATTACTTACAAGAACAAGAAGAAAAAGAAGACTGATAAACCACAAAAACTATGCTAGCTCCTTTGTGAGACTGTTACAGCATCAGGGTTCTTTTAGCTAATGCTAACATCAGTGGTATAGACAGTATGAAATGTGGCAGTGGCCACATTGTTGTTGAGTGGTGACACCACTCACTGATTTATTAAGCAGACATTTGAAGTCCATTAATGAACTAGGCATAATATTAATATCTCCAATCAAAATGAACATTTTAACATGGGTGGACTTACTGTGCTTTTGTAGCCTGCATCAAGTGGAAACTCAAAAAACTGCAGGTTTTGCACATTGACTTGTTTCAAACTCTGAGTCAACCACACATCACCATGCTAACATGATCACAATAGTCATGCCAACGTGTGGTTCCTTTTTTTTTTTTTTTTAACAGCAAAAGTTGTTCAACCAAACAGTCAGGTCATCAAAGATAGTACAGTTCATTTTACAGTAAGAAAGTAAATAAAGGTTACTATCTCAAGTGTCCAGTTATCATTACCAGACCATCTTAACTTCTGAATCAAGTGAAACTGTTTATCATGTGTTGCACCTTTACAAAATATTTTATATATTAAACAAAGCAATGTAATTGAGTTGCAAAGCTTTGCTAAGCAGGACTTCACACAAGGTTCAGCTGAAGCTGATGGCTTCTAATACACAGACAGATCTTTTGATAGTGGCATGTTGAACAGTCATGAAAATGTTAAAAACAAACCCACTGGAAATATATAACTTTTGAAGTCAGGTTTGCTCTGGCCATATATGATAACATTTTTTGTGAGCTGCTTACGAAATTGCATAAAACACAAGCACTTTATTGCAGACCATCTGATAGTTCAGGAAGCAGTTTACTGAAAAAATGTCAACCAGTGCTGCTTAAGGAAAAGTCAAGGATTACCAAAGTCTTTTTTGCCTTTCAAAGGGAGCCTTTGTCCCAAAGCATGTAGTGATTGTGGAATTTTTACAGGAGTTTTGAAAACTTGAATTTATAAGGGATGTTTTAGGAAATGTTAAGCGCACAGAAGTCGTGCATATTCCTCCTCTGGGAACTGTGCATTTCTGTCGCAAATTTTATGACATTATTTCCACTGGGCAAGACTTTTAGCAAAACATACTTATGGCTGCAAAAGAGGGAATGTAAATTAGATTTATCCTTTTGGCACTCGGAATGTTTGTAAAGGACATCATGGCAGTCGATTTGGTTTTGGGATATTCCAGTCTGGATGAGTGTGCCATACAAAATGACCATCAAACAGACACTGGCTTTAGTAAAGCCATGCGAGTTAGGATGTGGCTAAGAGGCACATTTTTCTCATAAAGATCCTGAGCAGCTTAAAAAACAATGTTATTCACAACATAAACATGCAGTTCTGTAGTTTAACAGAGTGATTCATATGTTTCATGCATCCAAAACATACATTTTTTAATGTTTACAATTTGAATTGAAATCTGCAGGGACATGAGATCCAAGATTTAGACTAATAGAGTTCAGCATGTTTGAATTAAAGAGAATCTCAGAATAGCCTGTTTGTTCCACTGTCTGTTCTCTACACCAGTTTGCATGTGACTTGAACTGATGTTTCTCACTGTTCTGCACATGTGTGGCATGTAAAATACATATGATGTTTGTGCCCTGCTGTTAGCGCTTGAATTGAACCACATAGAATGAGAGAGCAGAGGATTGTCTTGAGTAGTTTGAATAGCTGAGGTCTTGGTATCTGTCAGCTTGACTCATTTTTACAGGATTGTATGCCTGCACTCCTGGTGAGGGGCCAAAAATCTGTGATGTGATCAGAGTCATACATATAAGAATGCACACTGTAAAACCTTGGTCATAGAGGTAGAATTTTCTAGTTCATTAATGAATAATCAAATATTCCTAGGGACCTTTTGGCTCTGTCTTGAAACAAATATGGGAAATTGCTTTTATCTAGTCAATACTGTCTTTAAAAAACCCTTAAATTTATATAAGAACATAAATATACACATTAATGTTAACCCTGTAATCTTCCTATTTAGATAAGAAACCTCTCCATATTCATGGCAAAGTAGTGATCCGCCTCATTCCTGCCTGTAAAACTTTGCCCTGAAATAATGGTTAAATATACAGTTTTGACAACAAAGTTGAGCCCCAGGCACTTAAAAGATACCCATCTTAAAGAAATTAATTACCTCCCTTGTTAATCTTGATATAATTAAATTTCTGAAGAATGAAATTTGCTGCCTTTTTTCCCCTCACCGCCTCGCTGCTATGGAGGCGAGCTGTTAATGGCTGGCTCTCTAGCTAGCCTGCTGGCCAGGGACGTGGGGACAGCCTAACATCCTGGGCCCCATGCTGTGCTATACTGCACCGTGCAAACCCACTCACCGCATCCTACGCCTTCTCCACTCATAGGGATAGGCTGAGAAAATGCCTCAATCACTGCTTCTGCTTGAGTTTCCCTCATCCTGGAGGAGATGGAAACCCTGGGCCTCCATATTCAGAGTTTTAACATGTTGTAATGTTGTTGAGTGACTGGAGAGTTTTAACGCGCGGGTGCTGCTAATGAAGTTGTCAACACAGAGCCTCTGAAACTTACATGGTGGAGCCCTGGAGAGCCCACAGAGTTCTTTCTGTTATGGCTCACTTAAGAAACTCCTGTGTCTTTGTGTGACTTACTGTTGTTTTTATTGGACCTCCTGCGTTGCTGTTACATCTAACCCTGATTGCTTTGTGCAGAACAGCACTGTGAGATTGTAAGGGAGCACTGCATTCTGTTGTCGCAATGTATTTAAGTTTGTTTTCCTTTGACTATAAGTTTTATGTCAGCTCCATTGTCAGCTGTCAAGGTCTGTGCCTGGGGATAGAAAGTAGAAAGGGCTGGAAAGGATCTTTCATTAGATGCTGGTGGGGGGGCAGGAGAATGCCAAGGAGGCAGAGCAGAGGTGCTAATATACACGGAGTAGGCAAAATACTACAGCTAGATGGCAGAAATGCCAACATAGAGATCAATTTGAGTTTCCTGAATCTGAATCAGGACTTTTCAGTGTGGAGGTGTTTATTATGCATCCTGTAAGCAGCAGCTCTCTGCTACAAAAGTCAATACTAAATAATGGAGAACTATCTTTACATTTACTGTATCATAGCTTATCACCAGCGGCATGCATTTTCAATTTTTCTTGGAAAAACTAGACTTTTTGTGGAACATACCCACATCCTTCTGCTGTTTTTCTCTACACTTAAAAACTTGATGTCTTTTATAATATATGTCAGAATGAGATTGGAAATGAACCCTTGACATTTATATAATGCTGTACTGTCGTGAAAGGTTGAACATGGTACTTAAAGGTGATCCATTGCTTACCAAAAAAACCTGCATGGCAAAGGTTGCCCATTAAACCGTGTTTTAGAAAATCTATCAAATGTTAGAAAAATTACTTCAAGTTGATAGTAAAAATACTCAACCATAAGTCTTGTTTTGAAAAGTTATGGACTCTTCTGACAGGTAAAAATTCAATCTTCTGCAGCCAGTGATAAATTAGTTAGTGAGCTGACCATTCTTAACCTTTAAAACCACTGCCTCTGTTATTATTCCTCTCTAAGCTTTTTACTACAGTCCCTAGAAGTGCCTTTTCTCCTTTGCTTCTTACTGGGAGAGGCCATATTTTGGCTTCCAGTTACACTTTAGTTACCCCTCATAACCTCATGACCAACCACAAGCTATTTTCCTCATCAGATATCCCTTGTGGTACTGAATTGCTTAAATGATACAGTTTTCTCACCCTCTCTCTCATTCTGAGGACTATTCATTTTATTGTTCTGTGCTGGAATATTGTTGTGATACATTGTCCCCTGTTTTGTCTTTTAACAGAAAAACAGAAAATCTAAAATTAGCTTCAGAAAATGGTGAAAGAGAACAAACAAGGCAATCCATTAGTGAGGATGGGTTATTGGCTGACTTGCCTCTTCTCATGGCGGCCCATTAAAAGTGGTAATGTGTGCCTGCAGCAGTGCCCGGGGAAGAAGAAGGAGGCCATGGAAGGCATATTTCACATGCATCAGACACTGGAATTAAATAGACCAATGTTCCCTAAAAAGACTGAAGTACATCTCTTTCTGATGTGCGTCCCGGGCAAAAATTCATTGATCTTAGAATGTCCCTTGGCAATTATAAAATATTAAATCCAAGTCGCACTTTTCGGCTCGGCTTAATTTTTTTTTTCCTCGCTTTTCACTGCTTTCCATTTGACCAATTTAGAAAAAAAGTTAGAAATGGATGGCCGTGAAAAAAAAGAGACGCTGATAATAAAGACTGTGCCCACTTTTAGATATCTTTTGTTATGTTTCTGTATTGTTTTTGCAGAACATCTCAGATCATTAAGTGGGATGAAGTCCCAGCTTTGCAGAGGGAGCCTGAACACGTCTCGTTACTGCTGCATAGCAGTGTAAGCCAGGACCAAAAATGAGTGGAAAAGAAGCACACAAGGGATTAAAATTTGTGTAATATCTTTATTCCTGAGCAAAAGGTCTTCTGAGCCACTGATGTCTTTTTTCAGCACTCTGGGGATGACAAATATTTGTCAGCTGCTTTTCATTAGGTCTGTGGCCCTGCTGCTCGCCTGCCTGGCCCCTTCATGTCCCTAAGAGATTACAGAGGGTTCCACAGTTAATTGCCCAAATCATTAAATTTAACATATATCTCAATAAATATAATCAGCCAGCTGTTTGACAAGGTACACAGTTCATTAAGTCCCCTTGCTTGTTTGTCGTTTCCCTAATTAAGATTTAGAATCGATCATTGAGTGTGTAATGTACAGTGTAGCTTGGCTTGCACCGGGAGTCTCTCTGCTCAGACGAAAAAGAGAGCAGCATCCGCTCACTAAAGCTTTACCATTTAGCACACTGACTGCAATGGGAATTAGACATCCTGTGCTAATTAGGGAGGCCAATTAACTGTGAAATTCAGGCGTTTTTGACAAATAATCTCAGCAGAATACAGACATCACTGTGCACATGAATGTTATCCATCTAGAATGGAGAGAGGATAAAGGCTGGGTGCTACAGTGCTGCTGTTTTAGATGCTAGCTTATGTTAAGGGCCGCCCATAAGGGGGGGTAAAGAAGAGAGCTTTTTGGGGCCCAGCCAAATGGGGGGCTGATGGGGGTCAGCAGAATCATGGTACAATGTGAAGATATTCTGTGATAACCATTTTACCTGAATAATAACCACTTTCATCAGAGCAACAAATGCATTTTTGAAATTAATTTTTTAGCTGTGTTGTATAGTCTTCTTCAAAATCTAAACCCCTTTTCTTAAAACAGTTACCTTTTTTTGGTAATGTTAACAATGTGAAAATGCAGACTGAACTAAACAATTTTAAAAGTAAAGTAAGAATTCATAGGAAGGCCATGATATCCACAAATGTCAGGAAGCCAAAACATAAAATAGACGAAAATGAGACAACTTTAAGGGACAAATATTAAATAATTGTGACGAAAAGGAAACATGGGCATAATAAGTGGTAAAGCTAGGTCAAGAGTGACAACAAAAGGGGCAGAAATGGGTAAAAAGTGGTAAAAATAGACCAAAAGTGGCAAAGCTAGGCATAAAAAGTGGGGATAGGGGTCATTAGTAGCACAAATGGGTTAGAAGATACAAAGTTGACATAACAAGTGCAAAAAATTAAAATGGCAATGGGCATAAAAAGTGGTGAAAAGCGTTTAAGAGTGGCAAAATGGGTTAGCAGAGATGGAAACTGGTAAAAAGGGGTTCATAGTGGGAAAAAAATGGGCAGTATATTGGCGAAAAGAGGTTAAAAAGTGGCAAAGTGGCTTCAGAGTGGCACAAATGGATAGAATAGGTGGTGAAATGACATTATGGTGTCATAATGGGTTTAAAGTGACAAAAATGGGTTACCAGAGGCAAACAATTGGCGGAAAGTGGCAAATATAGGTTAAGGGCGGTAAAAATGGGCAGCAAAGTGATGAACAGAGGTGGAAAGTGGGAAAAAATGATTAAAAGTGGCAAAGATGGGTAGAAAAGGTGGTAAAATAGGTTTTTAAAATGGGTTAAAAGTGTCAAAAGTGGTCAGAGGCCCAAATAATCCTCTGGATGGGTCTACTGATGTTGCTTAAAATCCAAGTGGTATTTTGTTTATGTCTGCTAGCAGGCAATCTAACCTACTGTCTCAAGTATTTTCTGACTTAGGTCACTATACATTCCCACCAGAAGACTT
Organism: Cheilinus undulatus; assembly: GCF_018320785.1. Taxonomy (NCBI): domain Eukaryota; kingdom Metazoa; phylum Chordata; class Actinopteri; order Labriformes; family Labridae; genus Cheilinus; species Cheilinus undulatus. The sequence continues at coordinate 19,463,811 of NC_054865.1, forward strand.
GTACCTTACTTAATTTAGCATAGGTAAACACTAGGTTTGACAACTAAACTATAGCATAGATAATAGAGGGAACAATCTACATCAGTTTAGCTTCAGAGAAAGTGAATTATAGTATATATATATAGCTACTAATCTAGACTGTGGTGTCACCAGGCTTTGGCTTTAGTCTAGTGTCTAAGCTTTAGAGCAACAATATTGCAACTGGCCGCATTTGTCTTTGCAGCTTCCCACAACTTGTATTCAGTTTCCCCGAAACAAAGAATCAGCATCACCAGAGAACCTCAATGTTTCTGTGTCTCTCATTCCCAGTTTGATTCATGATCACATGTATTTTTTAGATTGCATAAATTATGTATTTGTTGGACTAATGAACGCCCTCCTCTGAGAGAACTTTGGGGAGAGTTGTGAATTGCTGGATGTGGCCTCTTTCACCCGCATCCCTGCTCTGATTACATGTCGTGGCAGTTGTGAGCAATAGATGTGGTTTGGCTGCTACAGACCTGCCTGGCCTTTTGGAGAGATTCTTATATACACATACAACAAGGTCCAGAGAGCCACAGAATGTAAACATACCTCCTGGGCTGGCCTGTGTCACTACACACACCACTGCTTTGTTGTGTGTTAGCGTAGGTGTGTGCAGTTACATGTGTGTGTGTGGTCTGACTCGTTGACAACCATAAAACAGGCCCCTGCCGTCTTTATTACCTGGCCGACCTATCCGCACAGCTTTATTCCTGCAATACGTTGAAACACATTTACCCATGCTTGCGTTGGCACTTTCTCTTCAGTTGGAGTCTAATAGAAAGCCGCCATTACACCACTGAAGGCAATGGCTGTGGGTGTAAGCTGAAGCTGTTTGGATACCAGGCAGTGCCGGAGGTGTGTTTGCTGGGCGCCAGTGGGCAACTCCTGCAGCTGCCCGCCTCAGGTGCAGCAAGAATTGAGTACTTCCTTTTACAAGATGTGTAATTATTATGGCAGACAAGGGTGTGGGTTTAAACCGTGTCAATATGTGGATAAGCATTTTATACACACACAGCTGCCTGGAAGATGATGTTGTTGTACATGGCATAATAAAGCAGGTTGCCAAAAAATGCTGTGCAGGTAGGAAGGAAGCCTTCTGGGTCTGTGGAAGAGGAACCTGATGGGAAGAGCGAGGCCTCCAGGAAAACTCCCAAAAATCTGTAATGAGGAAATCCCAAACTGGGGCCAAATTTTAGATGCTGTCTGCCATTGTTGCATCCATTACTAATTGATTGTGTGTTACTGATTGTCATGTGACACTGTAGTGCCAAATGTTCAATGCATTGACAATTAGTGTTACCATCCTGTGAAATTTTAGATTTCTGCATCTAACTTGAGTCCATCAGGAGAACTGTGAATAGTATTGCCTATGTAGATAAGAGATGTTCCTAGATTACTGATTTCTAACGTTTATTGGACAATTTAAATTCACACCTGTTGTCCAGTCACAAGGAAAGGAAACTATCAGAATGCAGTCAAAGTTCGACACAGTTTCCTGACTGATACTAGGATTGGAGCTTCTGCTGGTAAATGATGGCAGATTGGTTTACAAGCACGAATGAGACTAGCAATGCTAGCACCACCATCAATTCTCCTTACAGGTTTAAGTCCTCATTCTTTTGCTGATTATACATAGTGCTGGCCTAGTTAAACCTTCCGAAACAGATGGATACGCCTTTTTCCGTGTTTCTCACTGGCAAATCCATCTTGCAAAGCTCCCATCTGAGCCGTCTGGGCCTGGTTAGAAGTAACAGGACCAATCAGTGTCAAGGGTCAGTATTTTCAGGCGCGCCGGAGTCATGTGGACCAGTCAATTAAGCTATGATTCATCTTGGTTCACCTCCAACCAAAGTCTGGTGCAGTTCGTTTCTGGCGTGAAAGCAAAGCAGAACAATTTGGATATATACCTCGCTTGGTATCTCTGTAACCATGGCAACACGTTGTAGTCGCGCTCTCATTTTGGCTTACCTTTCTCTTCGTTACTGATTCTTCTGTCTCATGCAAAGAACAGCATGCTCGTGAGAGCTCGCTGCCTTGCTTGCTGCTCATAAATGACTCCAAAGCAAAGCAGAGATCTCAAGACAGCATTCATCTGGTGTTGTTTCATTGTTGATAAGGTGGGGATAAAAAAAACGGCAGGAGGAGGTGGATTTCCAGTTTCTGTTGGCCAGCAGATGAGCTGTTTTCATCTTCCTCTATGTGTTCTTTTCTTCTTCATCTTTATTTGTTTAGGATGATACCACCACAAAAGTAAAACTGCTTGCAATTAACCAGACTGTTAGTTCCTTTTACCAAGTCCAATGTGAAAGTGAACCAAACCACTTGAAAATAAAACAATGTTGCAATTTTTTCAGCCGCCAACCTGACCAAGTCCCCTGGACTATCAGGTGTGAAAACAATATAAAAAAGATATGGAGATATGTTTCAGAGCATATAAGTAGATGCTATTCACTACAAACTTAGAGCCACTCCAGCAAGTCCATATGTCAGTTTCCCATTGTAATTTTTCTTGCAAACATAATAATTAAAGATTATTATTAAAGAAAATATCTTGTTTCAAACTTCTGAAAGGAACAAGATAATCCAAAATATAAATTGCACTGCCTGAGACAAATAATAAGGGATGTTTCAGTTAGTCTCCTGAGAGCTGTTAGATAAAAACTCAGAGTATTTTCTCTGTAATTTGAAAATTTTAGTTTTTTAAGCACACAGTTGTAGTTAGTTTGTCTTTTTGTAAAGTTTTTATTTTACTTTCAGTTAACTAAGATTAGCTCTACTCTTAAGTTGTAGTTATTGTTGTTAGTTTTAGTTAGCTATATTAACCTTGAGGACATTGTAGAAGAATAGTTCACATAAACATAATGAAACATGTAAAAAATGTGTTTGAATATACTTTTGTGGCTGTTAATATATTTACAAGTATTGTTTTTTGTGTGGGAAACACTGCTACAAACTCTGTGAGCTTCTTACCCATGAAGCTTCTTAAATGAAAAAAATTGTCACTGAAGGTCAAAAATGTTCACAGGAGAATAAAAAAAGGAAATCCTGCTGTGAAGTTTTGGTTTTTCTTTCTGGGCCATCTATATAAATCATAAAGCTTGACTCTTTCCCTGTAGAGCCTGGATTCTAATCAGACTTTCTCTTCAGACCGCGCTCTCTTGCCTCTGATACTTAGCAGCCGTCAGATCAGGTGCATGGGGACCAGTGAGACAGAGCGGAGCCTGTGATGGCTAAATGATGTCAAAAATGGCCCCATTTATGTCAGTTTGAGATCAAGGACCGAATCATAGTGTGAACCTCCTCCATAAATGTGCTTTCTAATCTCCTCCATCTGCATATCTGCTGTGGCCCCTTGGTGCGTTCCCTTTTCTTGTAAGTGAAACGTCTCACTGCTCATGTGAGAATCTGTGTGAAGGCTGACGGTTCAGCACACAGCACATGTCTGCAGAGCTGCGGGATCCGTCATGCCGCCTTTCGGTCTCTTATCTCATTCTCTAGTCAGTATCTGTTAGTGCGTCTGTGTTATTCACTGCCATGCTATTCTGCTAGCCAACTCTTTTCCCTAATTAGGCCATTTGCAGGATGCGTTCCCCTTAGTGTGGTCATTTATGTTCAATACCACTCTGAACTGATCGTCTTTTGTTAACTAGTTGTTCCTATTTGGAGCGTTTCACAAAGACATCAAAGAGCGGACCACAAGCCTCATTTGGCAACTTCTCCCAGCTATCCATCGGCTGCAAAACACCCCGGTGCCTTGATTATTAACTCAGTCACCACCCTCTCATTCAACTTGAATTAAAAATTAAAATCCAGCAGAAATGACAGTGCCACACCATTGAAAGTAAAGTGTGCAAAACCAACAAGGGCTCATTAGTGAGCAGTTCTGAAGACAAGCATTCTGACTTGAGACTCATTACACTTCTCCTATTTTAACTCTAATTGGGTTCATTTTATATATGAAACGCCTTGAATATTTAATGTTGAAAAAGTTCTACTTCTGATACTTTATGTAGGCAAAGATACTTGGCCTGAGTTAATTGTCCAGGTTATCAGGAAGGCTGTTAGCCATGTTTTTCTCTCTCCATAGAAAGGAACAGAGAGGAAAGACATTAAAGGCATTGATTGGTCAATTTATAGATTGCTGTATGTTCTCCAAACAAGAAACCTGGATTACAAACCAGCAAAACAACAACATTAAAGTCTGGTTGTTGCTATATTTGCTGTTGCACTGTCCTGATTGTCTTCATTCATTTAATAGCAACAACCAGTATGTATACAAAATGTAAGCACACTAGTCCTATATGGTGTTGCCAGCAGAAGCTACAAAGACCAGCTAATAAAGCCTTTGTACTATTTAACAAGTTGCACAGCTAGCCAGGCTTGGAGCATTTTAATTAAACAGATTAAAAACAATGTTATGGCTTCTTCATCTGGTTGCCTTCACGCAATCTTTTGTTTCTCTCGGGTTGAAAAGAAAAAAGGATAGAGAGAGAGGGGGGTGAAGCCAGGATTGTGTTTCCAGGCAGGAAAGTTTGAAGTTCTTTGTTTGGGAGCGAGGTTCCGGGTGCAGCAACACTGTTTAGCTCGGTGACCCTGTGACTGTCTTCTGAGGAATTGTATGTGCAGCCCTGCAGAAAACTGCTCCAGGGTCAGCTTTCATCTTAGCAGTAACCTGTGGACTTTGAAACTCAGGGCGATGGAATTGCAGCTTTGTCAGTACACTACTAATTAGAAAATTCCTGACCTCGAGCAAGATGTTTTAATTATGTGTTGTGTCAACGAGTTTGCAGATTTAATCCACCGTTGATACACACTCAAGTGCAAACTGTGTCGCACATTGTAGTAGATCAAGTGGAATGTTGAAGGGGCTTTTTTTTGCTCCATCTTCCTCTGCCCTATATAACCTTACGCCTTCTCTGCATCATGTTTGTTAAGAGCCATCACATGCTTAAGTAGCCAAATTAGACGTGGAGTTAATGTGTTAGCTCGTGAAAAAGCTGGTCTGATTTGCCTCGGTTTGTGGGAGGCTGAACAATGTGACAGTATTGTGCTGGGTGTGAGCTCTCTGTTGCAGTGAGTCAGTGTGAGGGAAGGCAGGAAGGGGTTAAACAGAAATTGAGCGGGGATGCTGGGGGCAGCAGTGCTGCAGAACATAGCAGTGTTCGTGCGAAGGCAAGTCATTTCCCGAAACACTGCAGACACATGGCCTGCGGCGCTCTAAAACCTTTGGAGACCAAAATGGCTTGCAGGAGTTAGAAGTAATAAGGTGTTTTTTTGCCTTCTTTCTCCTTGACTGAAATTCTGCACGGTTGCTATGCATTGCCATGGAGCAGTGTAGCTGTTTTTATGGTTTATGTGGGTATTAAGATGCTCTGCAACCGGCCATTTTTGAGATTTGTTGTTCTTTAGCTGTGAAGCAAATGGAAGTTGTTTGTTTTGAAAGTAATTCCTTCATTTTTTCAGCCATGATCAGCATGCTAGACCTCACTCTTATTTATCCCTTTGTGATTTTCATGTTTTTCTTTCTGCTGTACACCAAATGATGAATTAACCAAAGCATTATGAGATATGAAGAAGTGGTAAATGTGCTCCATTTTTTACAAAGCACTGTGACAATGGCACTCTTTGGTTTAGACTTTTGGCAGAAAAAGAACCTGTGCTATGAACAAAGGCCATCTGTGTCGGCACATGCACATAAAGCCGTAGTATTAGTCTGCCCTGACCTCTGTTATTATCAGTGGGCTGAACCAAAAACCTTTTCATCCTTTCTCCTGGTTCTGTTAATCTTGGCTCCCTTGTCTGCTTCAAAGAAAAGCTCCAGCATATAATCTGGCTATGTACATCTGTGAATTATTATTCTAATTCTTTATACGTTTATTAGAGCTGAATAAACTCCACATCAAATACATCACTCGGGCAATGTCAGAAAGCCCGGGGCAAATCAGCCGACATCTGTTAACTCTTTCAAAATGGCCTCATCCAGCATGTCTGTGGGCGTAGAGGAGCGAGAAAACGGAGAGGCGAGAGGGGGAGAGAGAAAGTCTCTGTTGCTGATTAATGGCGGCCGTAGGAGAGGCGTTTGAGGCCGAGTTTGGAGATGAAGCGGGGTTGCACTCCCACGGCTGGGCTCCACACTGTAAACACTGTGAAGGGACAAGGCAGCGTTCCCCAACTGAAATGCAGCGTGCAGGAGAACATGTGGGAAAGCTTTGCTCCCTGGCACAAAGTCAGTCAACCAGGCAGCCAGTCCGTCCATCAGTTAGTAGATTAGTCAGCCAGTCAGTGAGTCAGTCAGGCCCTCAGCCAGTTCTTCACTTAGCCCGTCAGTCAGCAAATCAGCAAGCTCTTCAGTCAGCCCACATGTTAGCCAGCCCATCAGGAACACCTGAGTACCTGCGAGCCACGCTAGTGTTTCCACAAGCCAACAACTCTCTCTCGCATACAACTGGATCTCCAAAATAATGGCTGCCTGCCTGATGAAAAGGCCAGCATTGTGCACAAAAATCATCAATATCTGACTAGTGGCTGCTGTTAATTTCCACTCTGGCTTCAACTTGTAAAAAAACACCACCTGGTTCAGCTTTTGCTTCACTCCTTTGTTTAGCTTGTCAACAGTCTGTCTCTGTTGTGCTATATATGTCCTCTTTGCCTGCAGCACAGACATCAGAGTTTAAACGGATTTTTCAGCATCAAAGTAATAACAACAAAAGAGTAATGTTGCATCATGAACAGCTTATCTGTTTCTCAACCAACACTGGGCTAGTCTTTATCCTTCCACATGAACGCTGAGCAATGTTTCTCCCCAAAGTTTCAGTTAACAAAGTGTTTTAGCCGGGATTGGCTGCATATACCGGTACATTCGGTACACGTGTGCGTGTGTTCTGTTACCATGCAGTTCCTGTCTAAATGTTCAGCTGTGAGGAGCAGAGTGCTGAGGCAGCAGGTTGGCCAGTGCAGGGCCGAGCAGCTCTGTGTGCTTGGCAAAGTGGGCCATTAACCCACCGCCCTAAGGTGTGACCTGGGCCAAATCCAATATTGGCTCCGGCATCAAGGCACAGGTGCCACTCCGGGTTCAAAGCCACAGATCAGCAAGAACCCCTCCACCCTCCCCTCCTTTCTCTTCTTAGACAATAAAGGACTTAATGTAAATTCCTAAAGACACCTACAAGCCTCACTGCTGCCACTGCACAACTGGAGACAAGGAGTCAAATCAGGAATGTAGTAAAAGAGAAAGAGAGGATGAAAACATACATTATTAATCAAAAGTAAATTTAGTAAAATGGGAATTAATTTCAGTCCTCTGGAGTGTAAAGTGAAAGCTGCTGGTAATTGGAGGGCCGAGGACATGAAAGTGTGACCTGCTGACTTTGTCCTTCTGTTAAAAAAATCTGTTGAAATTCTCTGCACTGATGATTATCATAGATGTATAATACAACCGCTCAAATGATCATTTAAAGAGCAGTAGGAGAGGAACTCCCAGTCTTTCTGATCAGCAGAAAATATCGTTAACTCTTTCTCTGCCGTTTCCAAGGTCCAAGTCCAAGTGCATAATGTGACCTGCAGGTCTGACTATGTCACTACTAAGAATCAACTGATATCATACATTTCTAATGCCACTGCAACAAAAATAACAGTCCTGGCATCCATTATTGGACAGATTCTTGTTTTCAAATATTAGAATATGTTTTATGGATTCATTCTTCCCCTGCCCAACTGCCTTATGTCTTAAATATAAAATATATATGTATTTTTTTTTTTTTTAAGTTAAAGCACTTTCTGACTTTTTTGTAGTCTTTTGAAGCATGTAGTGTCAAAACAGATTCAAAAGTATCAAAGTAAAGGAAATTTGAAAACCTTAGTTGGTAACAGCAAACTACACTGGTTTTTGAAGGCAATTGCACAGGTTCGGAACCCAAACTCTCCCATGTAGTTGACAATAAATTGAATCAACAATGTTTCCTTAGGTCAGTTGGAAAGGGCTAAAATTCAATCCAGAATAGCTTAGGTCCAAGTTTTACATCATTTCAGAGGTTTATTTTTTGTTGCACCTATAATTAAAAGAGCTGCAATTTTAATGCAACACTACTGTAACACCTCACTCTTTTTACTAGGAAGTTAGGTTGCTAGTTAGCAGCTACTATGCTAAAGCTAACGAGCTATCATACAAGTTTAGTTTCCTTTATATTTTAAGTTTGGTTAAGTCAAGGTAGGTAGGTTGGGTTATGTGAGGTAACATGGGTTAAGTTAAGTTGTTTAGGTTAGGTTAGTTTGAGAAGGTTAAGTTGAGTTTAGTTAGGTTAGGTTAGATTAGGTTTGGTGAAGTTAGGTTAGGTTGTTTGGGCTAGGTTAGGTTTGGTTGTTTTGGTTAGGATATGTTTGGTAAGGTTAGGTTAGACTGTTTTGGTTAGATCATTATGTTGGGTTAGGTTATGTTAAGTCAGGGTAGGTTTGTTAGGTTAGATAAGGTAGGTTAAGTTAGGGTAGGTGCAGTTATTTAAGCTAAGGTAGATTAGGTCAGGTAAGGTTTGTTCAGGTTAGTTAGTAGGTTAGGTTAAGGCAGGATATGTTAGGTTAGGTTCAGTTAGGGTAGGTTGTTAGGTTAGGTAATGTAAGGTTAGGTTACTTTATTTGTATCATTAGGTAGTTGGTAGGATTAGGGGGTAAGGAGGTAGGGTAGGTTGGTAAGGTTAAGTCAGGTAAGGTTGGTTAGGCAAGATAAGGTTAGGTTAGGTTGGGTTATTTTATGGCAGATTGGGTTAGGTTAGGTTTGTTAGGTTAGGTAAGATAGGTTAAGTTAGGGTAGGTGCAGTTATTGAAGCTAAGTTAGGTAAGATGAGGTTTACCTAAGGTTAGGTCAGTTAAGGTTTGTTTAGGTTAGGTTAAGGCAGGTACGTTAGGTTAGGTTGATTTAGAATAGGTTAGTTGATTTGGTTAGTTAAGGTTGATCAGGTTACTTATTTGTACCAGTAGGTAGAGGGTTAGGCTAAGGGTTACCATTGTTTATGATTAAAAAACGTAGCTTAACTATATGAAAGATTCCCTCATTAGGGTAAAAAACAGCTGAAACCATTTGCCGCTGCCTAAAAACAGTATAATATGCTGTTGAAATCAATGACATAAATTTGTGAAGATAGATAACTATTGGCACAGACAGAACTACTAGTCAGCTGGAAAAGTTTTTTATAAGTAGCAGCGAAGGCTATACTGTCAGTAGTCATCCTCTGAGATCTTCCAAACACTTTCAATGGGCAGTTGCCCAGATGGATGTGAGATGGGTTGGAACAAGAAAAAAATGCAAACTAATGCTAGCTCTTCATCTGTATTTGGTACCAGTATTCCTCAGTAAATTAAAATGTTATCGTTGCTTGAATCATGGCCACAGGCCATTAATACAGCCTGTATTACTATTTAGTTATTGGTCAAGAGTTGGTGGCCTGTTGGCAGAATTTAGCCCAAAGTAAAGCCCATTTAGACATGTTTTTATGTAACTGTTTGATTATGTTTGTACTATGTGTTTCACCAAATGAAAAATAATCTGTTTTAAGTTGTTTAAAGAATAATTTTCCATTCTATATTGTATGAGAAAGGGAGAGCTTAGCCCTGGTCTAATGTGAAGTTCATACAGAGGACACGGTCAGTGCTTAACTGCACTGATTATGTCATGCATTCATGGTGTACCTTCATTTAGTTTTTCTGATGTGATGCACCCCAAAAAAAGAAAAAAAAAAAAAGGAAGGAAATCTACATTATTTTACTAGTTTTCAACCACACAAGCATTAAGGCTTCTTTCAGCTGTCACATCAACCATTGTGTATGGGACCCTGGTTGTGTAAAATAGTGTGAAACAGCGTGTCTGGCCCATTGGCACATTGTCATGTATGTTAACTGAACATGGCTGAAGACCAGAGTCTGCAAAGAGGTCTTATTACCCACAAATCCTCTCCTCTCATCCCTTCTCCTCAGGTTGTCTTCACTGAACACTCCCTCTCTCTGTTTTTCTCTCTGTCCCCCGCTCCAAACAAGTCAAATGTCTGAAGAGATGTATCGAAGTATCCCTGCGCGCTCTGTACGATGGATATGTCATATGACATAATGCCCCGGAGCGGCCATCACAGATAAAATGACAGATGCTGTTTTTTGCCTCATGGATCTTTCTGGGCCAAGCTGATTTTGAGACTTTCTGTTTTCTCTCTCTTTCTCTCTCTCTCTGGTGCCTGTGCGCTCCTGCCTTTTCTCTTCCTCTCACTTTTTCTTTCATCCACTGTGACCTTACAAAGACTGCCATTTTGTCTTTCATTGAATTTGCGACACAATTACTGTGTAATTGCTGGCGACAGGGAAAGTCTGCTTGTTGATGTCTCGCTTTCCTTTTTAACTGACACTCAGCCATCTGCTTTGTTTAGCGTCGGTGTTTACCCCTCCCATCCCTGTTCCCTCCTCCACAACATGATTTCCTGTGTGTGCTGGCGAGAGGAATCCGTCTCCATAGATACCAACAACATACCGGTGTTTGGGTTGCTGGCATGTGGAGGACACGTAAAGACACAAGGAGGGAGCAGAGACTGAGCTTAGTGAATTCCTGGATGAGCACTGACCTTTCCGCCTCTATTTGGATCACTTTAGGCTCGTCCTGTCCCTGTAGGGAATGAGGCATTCTGGGAGCTGAGGCTCACTACCTGGGCAGCAATACACAACTGTCCTCTCTCTCATCCTCCTCCTCACCATCACCTACCACGGCCACAGCACCACCCCAGCACTGACTGCCTGTGGCTACCACTGGCCATCCGTCCAGGTGGATGGATGGCTTTGATTGGTAAAATCTGTGTCTCTGTTGCTGAGCCGACTTGTGAGTGGCAGTAATTGGCATGGCAGTAGGCAGGCCCATGTTTCACATGTGGTCAGCCATGATTGACCTGATTAGGCTGGGGTTGCTCCCCAAAGTGAGGGCTCTGGTTTGCCCTGGAGGTGGGGAGCCTGCTGCACACCAGCATCTCAACTCCCAGCTTCCCCAGCATGGTGTGACTCACCAGAGACCATGCCAAACTGGAATAATAATCCACCTGGGAATCTAATATTAGCCCAAACTTTTTAAAACATTATACACTATATTTATTTATCTATTTCTTGTTATCACATTTATTCCCATGCATGTGTGGACTTTAGTCTTTACATTCAGACTTTTATGTTGGTCGATTAAACATTTACTTGACAATCAACTGTGCCTCTCTGTTTTAAGTGCTTTAATACTTTAACATCTGTCCTATAGATTAGCTGTCTGGTCTCAGACAAAGTAGGCAGCAGTCACATCCTTTGAGTGCCTCCACAATCAGGCTCTGAAATTCCTGGATTAAAAACAAATTACACATCATCTCTGCCCCATTTTCAGTAAACACTCATTTTACACAGTTTTATTAATTTCCCTTATGTAAAATTTGTGTTGGAATGTTTAGTTGAATGTGCTCCTCACCCTCTCTGCACTTACATAAAGAGACTACAGAGCAGCAAAACATCAGCCAGTGCAGGTCCAAGTAGAAACTATATCAATTCATTCAGTAAAACATTGTTTCCCTGGAAATCTTTTTCTATAAAAGGAGTGACATCCTGGAACTAGCTACCTGTTCCCTTGAAATGTATTACAAACTTTATCACTTTAAGAGAGCTACCAAATCCTGGGTAATTCAGCAACAAAGCTGCAGTCATGTCTGATTTTTTTGTCACTCTGTTTCTGCCAAACGTATTTTAACTGTTTCATGATTTTTTTTCCCTTTAACTGGCGGTTAAGCCACCCATGCTTGTTCACACAGATAGTTTATCAGCCAATAACATGGCAGCAACTCAGTGCATTTAGGCATAGGCGTGGTCAAGACGACTTGCTGAAGGTCAAGCCAAGCACCAGAATGGGGAAGAAAGGGGATTTTAACGCAGCATGGTTGTATGCACAACCATCTCCAGGGCTTATAGAGAATGTTCAGAAAAAGGGGAAAATATCCAGTGAGTGGCAGTTGATGTCAGAGGTCAGAGGAGAACGGGCAGACTGGTTCAAAATGATAGAAAGACAACAGTAACTTGAATAAAACACTCGTTACAACCAAGGTATGCAGAATACCATCTTTGAACGCACAACACATCAGATCTGAAGCAGATGGGCGACAGCAGCAGAAGACCATACCAGGTGCCACTCTTGTCAGCTAAGAACAGGAAACTGAGGCTAAAAATTACACAGGCTCACCAAAATTAGACTATTGAAGATTGGAAAACCATTGCCTGGTCTGATGAGTCACGATTTCAGCTGCAACATTCAGATGGTAGGGTCAGAATTTGGGGTTCACAACATGAAAGCATGGATCCATCCTGCCTTGTATCAACGGTTCAGGCTGGTGGTGGTGTAATGGTGTGGGGATATTTTCTTGGTACACTTTTGGCCCCTTAGTACCAATTAAACATGGTTTACAAGCTACAGCCTACTGTCAGTATTGTTGCTGACCATGTCCATCCCTTTATGACCACAGTGTACCCATCTACTGATGGCTACTTCCAACAGGATAATATACCATGTCACAAAGCTCAGATCATCCCAAACTGGTTTCTTGAACGTGACAATCAGTTCACTGTACTCCATCTGCAGCAACTGTGTGATGCTGTCATGTCAACACGGACCAAAATCTCTGAGGAATATTTCCAACCCCTTGTTGAAACTACACAGTAAATTTACCTGAGTAAATTTTACTCAAATTGAATAAAATTTTACTCAATAAAATATAACATTTGGTCCCAGTCTATTTGGAGTAAAATTTGCAGAGTAATATTTTCAGAGTTGTTTTTACTCTAAAATGTGTTTTTATTTAACTCTAAACTATAAAAACAACTCTACAGCAATTGTACTCACTACAGAGTAATTCAGACCATAGTTTACTCATTATAGAGCTGTTTTTTTCAATATAAAGTGCTATTTAGTTCTTTCAGAGCTGTTTTTCATTCCTCTTAGAAATGTTCTCCACTCCTTACGGTACAATTTCTCCTCCATTTACAATTGAGTAACGCTAATGTAGAACTGTGTCTTACTCTAAATAGATCAATCTTCCTCTTTATAAAGAGCTACATTTCCTCTTAATAGATAATTCTGCCTTTCCACCTATAAAGGGCATGACAACAAGAGGGTTTTTTTGCTTATACGTATTAGACATAGTGTTCTTCTATAACAATTTTACATATAAACATATGACAAGGACCCAGGAACAGAGCACGAGATGAAGCAGTAAGGTTAAACAAGTTTATTTGACAACAACAGTGCAAATGATGGTGAGCTGGCTGGTGGTTGGCAGAATCACTGGCAGTGAGATAGAGACACTGCAAAAAAAGAGGACAAAATACAGTTAGACAATGCAAAAACTCACCTAAAATCACTAGATTATCAAAGGTTGAAGAGGAGCCAGGTTACCTGATTAGAAGCTGTAGTCCACAGGTGTCTGAAAGTTCATCACCAGGTGAGGAGGTCTTGATTGCAAAGTTTTAGCTGCAGCTGAGTCACCTAACAAGCTGCAGCTGTGACCGTCCATGAGTGACGCCAGCTTCGCTGGAACTTAAGTGGGTGTGGTTCAAGTTTTATTCCAGCAGAATTTACTCTGTGTTTTTACTCCAACTCTGGCAGTGGCTGGTAATAAATACACTCAAAAAAGAGTAAATTTTACTACTTTTGAGTAAAACATTTTTTACTCTGGAAAAATTACTCCCCAGATTTTCCTTTGTATGCCATGAAGAATTAAGACAGTCCTGTTACTAGCAAGGTGCACCTAAAAAAGTGGCTAGCAAGCGCATAAATGTGTTGTTCATACCAATAACTTCAGTCCTTAAAACACACTTTGAATAATGTATAAGGATGGGCAATGAACACTGTACGACTGAACAGTAGAAAGTTGGATAAAAAATTAGTTGTGTCATCTCAAAAATCTAAAAAAGCTCTATTTTTCTGAGTTTTTAGATACACTCTTAGTTTAAGGTAAAAAATTAAAATATATATGCATATATGCATATTTTTTCCAAAATGCCTTAGGGCATTAAACATTTTTTAATTTTTCAAATACTTCTGCACCATGAGTGAAGTTACCATCTCAGCTTGAGATGTCCCGCCTGGGGAACAACTTCAACATAGCAAAATGATGAACTGAACTCTGTGGAAGAACACTTTCTGGGTCAGAGTTCACCTTTAGGTTTTTGTTACTTGTTGTCAATCAAATTAGCTTACTTTGTTTGGCACGATTGTTCAAAATTAACATACGTAAAAGATACAAGGGGAAACTGCTGTAGATAAGAAACATGTAAACTATATTTTAACATGAGTCATACTAAAAATAAAAGATATCCACTACTTAAAAACTTTTATGTAATCAGTTATGGAAGTTTTTGAGTATTTTCAGCTTGTTCAGTTTTGCAGCATAGATCTGTTGGTCCAGCATTGTCAGTTGAGTTATCAGCTGCTCGAGGAAATCCAAAATTTGTGACAGTCGATTCAGACAACATTCAAATTTGATTCCAAAAGCTAGATGAGGTAAAGAGTAAGTCAAGGGATCAATAAGTCCCTGATCAATACTTGGGAAATGAAACTTTTTTTACAAGCAGTATTATATCCATGTAGTGTTTTTTTGGTACCTTTTTATTTTGTCCAAGATTTGAAGGCTCTCGTATCTACCATTATAAAGCTCTGGTTGCTCTTAATAACAACATGTACCTCTACCTGACAGAAAAACATATTTTTCCTCTTTGTCATGCAAATAATGTGCACACAATTGTCTTGGGTTTACAAGATGCAGTATGAATACAGTATACATGCATTTGCCATTGCCAGCATTTTTTTTTAACATTTTTTCTTTTACAAAACAACACATTTTTTTAGATCAAGGCCTTCAACAGTATTTTACCTTTCATCCTAAGCTTCCCATCTCTCATACATTCAAACTTCTATTTTTAGCTTTTCATCTTACATCACTTAAAATGATGTCAGTTATGCATGATGATCAACAATGAGTTATTTTTATACTCTGTATTTTTCTTAATATTTACCTATGATTTAAAAATTACCTTTGAGAAAACTATATTGTGCCACTGTCCTGACACTTGCCCAGGTCTTAAATCCTGTAGATGGTAGGTGTGGCTGCAGTAAGTCGGTGTAACAGCAGCCAGGCTACCTCCACTCTTTACGACTTCCAGGGGTCAGAGAGTGTACCGAGGGAAATGTGAGACAAAGCCCGGTCGTACAGTGCGCACAAAGACAAGCGTATGAGGGGGCGGGTGCTGGAGGGACTTTGGTTTGCTTCTTGTAAATTCATACCCATCATATGTTTGCAATTAAGGCCTGTCTGTACTGTGTGTTTACAGAGCGGTGCAATCAATGTAATTGTGAGAGGGTGTTCCTGAGTGAAATGTCTGTCTTATTTCTCTCTGCCTGGGTTCAAGTGGGCACTTTCTGGATTCGTTCCCCAGTGTTTCTCATTTCCAAATGTAAATGCATCTCTTGATTTGTATCGGCCTCTGTATACACTCCCTGTTTTATCGTTCTCATTTTTCCTGGATCACGTACAAACAACAAGAGCTCCATTTCAGAGCAGGACGTCAGCTCAGATCTATGTCAGCAGTGTTGTTCATTTAGAGGGAAAAATCTGTTCATTTTCATAGTCAAAGAGCCGTGCTGCACACTTAAATAAATAAAATGATGGAGTACTTAGCTGGTATTTTTTTCTCCTCATGTTTGGTTTGGAGAGCTCTCTGCACCTGAAGATCTGTACTTTATTAGTCCATCTTTCTGACCTCACTGCTAATCTGCAAGTGTGATTATTTTAAGTAATTTGTGTTATGCATGTGTTTAATTTTTTTCAGTCATTCAGCAGCTATTGATATGTTTATATATATATATATATATATATAAATCTTGTTTTGGCTTTTTTGCCTTTATTGGATAGGACAGCTGAAGAGAGACAGGGAATATGAGGAGAGAGAGTGGGAAAGACATGCACCAAAGATGTGCCAAGATGGGGAGTCAATCCCACACATAGTGCGTTAAGGACTGTGGCCTCACTATATGGGTGCCTACTCCAGCTACTGGCACCCATTCTTTGCTATTTTTTAATTGCATGTTTCTTTTCAACAAAGAGAAAGTAAAAAAAAATTCCTGAAAGAGAGATTATCAGGTGAATAAAACATAAATAATTTTAAAGGCAAAATTGATACTGATTAACACTGTAAACTTATTTTTAGCTAACTGAAAACCTCATCTGTCCCAAATCCTGCTCTTGAAATAGATAGGACCCCAGATTTAACATTTTGATATTATTTATAGAGAATATTAAGTGATATTAGTACCTGTTCCAATTCTACGAGGACAAGAATACTACTTTTAGGCACCTTAATTGTGTAATTTTTTGTTTTTAATTACCAACAATTGCAGGATAATTCCAGCACTCTATCTAATTTGCTAAAATATGTTTTACAATTACAATTAAGAAAGTGCCGTCTCTCTCGTCGCACTGCAGATTTGGTCAAAATAAGAATATAAAGAGATGCATTTCAAAAACTTTAGTACTGTTTGGTATTATCAATTATTCAAATATTGGAGGTTGTATAGTGTTTTTAAGAACACCTGCTATCAAAAAGGATCCAAAACTTTGAGAACCATACCTGCTCAGTGAAGTCATGTGGGATATTTGTGTTTCTGAGGATCATCATTGTAAATGCAATGTTGATGTCTGCTGTAGAATCACTCCAAATCCTTTGCAGGGTTAAAGGTCAATGTGATGGTCAGTGTGATATTACAATCCAAGCATGGATAAACAAACGGACCTGTTGCTTAAGTCTCATGAAGAGTTAATTTGTTATAGCTAGCTTTCAGGAAAAATTGATTATCTGACTTAATCTCCCAAAACCAAAACCCAAAACCATAAATGGAGGAAAGCTATGAGGGTGCATCCTCAGTCATGACAGCCAGTGTTTGTTCTGGATGACATAACGATCACTAATGCCAGTGTGCATCATTAAAAATCTTTAGACACATTTGTGGATTTCTCTAGAGCAGCACTTCCCAAAGTGTGGGTCGGGGCCAACTGGTGGGCCGAATAAGGACCGCATTTTGGCCCTGGGATGTCATTTAAAACAACTAAAAATCCCCTAAATTAAGATAAATAAATAAATCACATTTTAAATTATCATAAAATGCTTCATCACATGTTATTCTTTTAAGTTTCAGAAGTAAAAAAACACAGCCAGACGTCATCTCTTCATTTATTTTGTTGGTGTCATGGTTTAACTGGTGTTGGATTCACTAATGACTCTGTTAAAAAATCTGTTATACCACTCGCTTTCAGATTTTAAGAGGTTTTTGAAGACATCAATGCTATTTTTTTGAAGAGTTTGCTGAGCAACAAAGAAAGTTTCCAGAGAGAAATATAATAAAAGAAAATTTAAGTGATTTTGTAGATGGCTGATTAAAACCAAATAAATGCCAGTGGCTCATTAATTTGTGGACCTACAAACACCTTCTGAGTAATTGTAATGTCTCTGACAGCAAAGCATTCACATTGAAAAGTGTTTACAAAACAAAAACATAATAAATAAAAGTCGATATTTGAGTTTCGTGTTG
Organism: Cheilinus undulatus; assembly: GCF_018320785.1. Classification (NCBI taxonomy): domain Eukaryota; kingdom Metazoa; phylum Chordata; class Actinopteri; order Labriformes; family Labridae; genus Cheilinus; species Cheilinus undulatus. Next base: position 19,481,461 of record NC_054865.1, read on the forward strand.
TGGTTGTACGAGGGTTTTTGGGAGGCCCTAGCAGATTTTCTGCTCTTAAACTGGGCCACAGCACACTGAAGTCTGGCAAAGGCTGCTCTAGAGCAGTTGCTCTCAACTTGTATAGCTTCAGGACCCACCAGAGTGTCTTCAGTTACAAACCAGAACCCAAATATAAGAAAATTTTAACAACTCATATTAATTTATATTAAATAGTTTAGATCTTGTATGGATTGAAATATTTGACTGCACAAAGAGAAGGGACAAATCAAACACATTTTACTCAATTTTTCTGTGATAACATACATTTTTTGGCAATTTTCCAGAGATCATGAGGAATTACCTGGCTATCATGGGAACGTCTCTTTTGCTGTCCCAAGAAAAACAGATAAATGATCTGAAATACTGAGAAAACATTGAAATTTACCCATTAACACAGTAGATATTAACAGTATGAATGTATATCTGCTAAGCCTTTCATTGATTCATAGACCTTTGCCTCCTTTTATTTTTTTTTTTGAGGCAAACACTCTCGATCCATTGAACACAGCTCTGCTACCCATCTTTAGGTCCTGACCCACCAGTTGAGAACCACTGCTTTAGCGATTTTCATACAGCCGTGGCAATTGACTATTTTACATTAAAATACATGGTGAAATTTTAGTGAAATTATGTATAAAATATATTTCTGTCTTTTTCCTTTGATATTTAACTCTCTTTCACAGATGCTCTCCTAAAAATAATTCTAGGAAGTTTCAGGACAGCCGGCCATATGAAAGCTCCCTGATATACCTGTCCACATACACACTTCACAGAGACTTACTCTGTCTGACAGGAGAGGAGGGGGCTTCAGGAGGCAGGACAAGACAAAGAGGGGTCAAAGTGCCAGCAGGGTTTGACTCAATAATAATAGGCATGGTTTAGTTGAAGTGACTGCAAGCTTGTAAACAAATGGCAGCCAGTGAAGAGATTTGTGTTGTGTTGATCCAGCTATAGCAGTAGTTTTATCAGAGCTGGACATTTTTTCTTTATTAAAGAACAGCAAAGAAATGAACTGAAAGCTCTTTTTGGTGGAAAAGATGTTGTTGCTCTTCTCCTGATTGGCTTCAGCAAGAGTTTAATGCACCATCTGGCTCCACTGATGGTGAAACACTGTATATTGATACAATTATAGCTGCCCGTCAAGCTCATATTAAGTTGTTTACTCCTTTGCGGCAGTGCACGCCTACTACATTGTTGCTCTGATTGGCCTGTAATGAAGGTGACAGAACTTTCTTCCAGTCACCCTCCAAGGTTTTGCCCTTCCCAAACACTGTTGGCCAGATGGATGTGAAATATACAGTATGTCCCATGTCAGGACAGGTGAAACAGACTATCTGGTGTGTCAGGCTAGGGTAAAGTTTTGCGAGAAAATCAGCCGTTCGAGTTCACACTTTCAGCTCAACCCCAAAATATTTTGAATTTTCTGGAGTTTTGTGAACACACTATGGTGACATCTTTTCATTTTAAGTACTCCTTTCTTCTACTCACATATCAAATATGTCACTCTTCAACCAGCTATCTGAGACTCTGTTTATCCCAAGCACACTGTTATGTTTACTGTTTGACACAGACTGACATGGGTTGAGTTGTTGCCATGACATGTTTTTTTGTCATGTTATGAAATCCCCCCTCTCACCTTTTGACCCCTCTTCTGTCTCTCCAGGTTTCAGGCAGCACGGCAGGCTCCCCAGCCAGCTCCTCCGCCCCGTCCACCTCATCGCGCCAGTACACACGACAACGCATCACCCGCGTCAACCTCAGGGACTTAATTTTCTACATGGAGCAGGAGAGAGAGACCGCCCACTCCCTCCTCCTTTACCGTGCCCTGCTCAAGTAGCCTCTGCTCCACTCGGCACCCACCTCAGCCTCCTCTTCCTCCTTCTTCCCCTTTGCCACGTGCCTTCAGATCAGGTCTAATTTTTCAGCTCTGTGTCTCCATACGTACTGTAGTCACGTTTGATGTAGCTTTTCGTAAGAAGAGAGAAAGAGGTAGAAAAACGTACAAAAATAAAACTGTTGTTCCGTGTCTTCTTTGTTTAGATTCACAACGTGTAGTTAGATTGTTCGGTTCAAAGGCCATATCAGATTCTTTGTGTTGAACTTATTAAAGGAACAGAGTAGGTTTTGTTTCACGGGACTTTATGCAGAACTTCCTCCATGCACGTTGGGTGTCTATTTATTTGACGTCAATGGCAGTAGCTTCAATGATCCACCTCAAAGAAAGGATTATTTTAGAGAGGGTAGGTATTTTACATGCCTCGATACAGCCTAGGATATTCTCCACGACCTATTTGTTGAACCTAGTTCAATGAATGTAGTTTAGCTAAACTTAAAAACAAGAGATTTTACTGATTTCTACACGAAGACATCATTTTAAAGATTCCAAATAACAGCGTCATGCTCCTTATGTGTAAATAGTTCTTTTTGAATTATTTTACAGCATGTATATTTTTTATCACATGTAAGCTTTGTAAGAAAAGGAATAACCCATGTGTCAATACTATAAAACCTGATGTTTTGTAAAATCATGTGCTTTGAATGAGTCAAAATTAGACGGTTTATTCTGTAGAGTATTTGTTATGAGACAGAGACCTCCACGACCCTTCTGCAAAGGTCTTTAAACACGAACCATGATGACTAAAGTTTCTGATAGGTCACCCTTGTTGAGTGAGTCAGTATTTTTATTTTTACCCACAGATAATGTGAACATTGTTTTTATGACTAGATGTTTGTAAGTTGTGTACGATCATGTGTACGATCATGCTCACTTCCTCTTGAAATTACCTGGATTTGTAGAGATTTGTACGTGGTTTGGTGATGAGGAGAATGAAACTTTTAAACTACACAGACATTCCTTCATCTTTCACTCTCACCATTCAATCTGCGCTTTAATAACTTTTTTGAAATTTACATTTCAACTGTATTCAGTTTTGGCCTCCTAGAGCCCATTTCAGCCCCAACTTACTGTAAAATCCGGAATATAAGTCACCCTGGTATATAAGCTGCAGTCTGTTCTGGTGGCGTCTCCCAAAGGAAAAATGGTAAAACTGTCTTCCTGTGTGATGATTTCCATTTTCTTCAGCAGAGTTCACACCATTCAGCTTCTGTGCAGCTGGGTCTCTCTCAGTATCATATTTTTGCCATATGGAGTCTGCACTTCTACTAGCTATAATACGGTAGTTGGGCTCTCAGCCTGCAGTGATTCTTGAGAGATAGACTAACGGCTCACTGGCCCCCTTCACTTGATACTTGATGTCTTTAACCCCTTGAGACCTGAGATTTAGCTTAGAATGCATTTTTGGTTTCTTCCTCTTGTTTGGGATCATTAGGACCTGGTAAGTTTTAAGGCTCAGCCTTGTCTTTGACAGTAATGAGTTCTAACCAAAAGTGACGTCCACAAATCTCCTGAAGGAAATGCAAAATGTTACTGTTGTTTGTTGGTCAGTGGGTCAGTTGTAGGGGGTTTTCAGTCAGTAAGAAAGGGTCTCACTCATTGTGTTTCTGATGATGGACCACAAGGACTTGTTAGGGCCAAACATGGACAAAAAAATACACTAGAAGTTCCACATTTCATGGAAAATGTCCATTCTTTATCAACAAAGAATTCCTGAAATTTTAAAGAAATTACTTGAAATTTCAGTGAAAATTCTTGGATCTTTTTAAAGTATCCATTACAGGTCTCACATAATTTTCCCAAGTGTTACATTGAAACTTTATCATTATGCCTAAACATTTCAGTAGAAAATTCAATGTGAACTCCTGGAAATGTCCATATCAAATTCCCCTAAATTACATGAGAATGATGGAAAATTCCCCCAAGCATCAAACAAATTACCTGAAATTTCCATGACAGGTTTTGAGATTTTAAAGGGAAACCTCTACACAAATACCCCAAAATGTACAAATATATTCCCATAATTAATATAAAAATGCCTGATAATTTCCAAACTTTTCCCCAAAACTCCCAAACAAATTTCCCAAATTACCATGAAACGTCAAAAAAAAAAAAAAAAAAAAAAAAAAAAAAATCCCAAAAGTTCCAAAGAAATTAAACAAATTCCCTAATATATTCTATTCCAGTTCCTGCATCTTTTTAATTCACCTAAATTTACAAATAGATGTCCCAAAATTCCTTAAAATTGATGGAAAATTTCCACAAACAAAGTAACTACAATTCAACAGTTTTTGAGATATCAAAGGACACCCTCTACACACACACAAATTCCCCAAATTTCCAAACTTATTCTATTAAACATCCAAACAAATTTCCCCAAATCCAAGGAAAATGCATAAAAGAAGTAAGCAAGGTTCCTTCAAAAGTTTCAAATGAAGTCTTCAAGATATAAAAACATTCCCAAAATGTTCATGAAAATACTTGAAAAATTCTGAACGTTTTCCCTAAAATGTCCAATTTCAGTGCCTGTAAATTTCATGACCAACTCCCCCACCATTTTAAGCCAATTATGTAAACTTGAACAGACATTATCTCTTAAATTCTAATAGCAGAAATTATTTCCATGTTGTAGGAAACCAGGATGTATGTAATGTCCTCATATGTGAATGAAGGGTCTCAGGAGGTTAAGTGGGGAGTGTTCTATGTCAAGCATGCACTCTGCAATTACTTACGGTATTCCCCCCATTTTCTTTAAATGCAAAAATATGAGCTAATGCAGGAGAAAAGCGGGTAAAAAGTGGTGCTAATCCCTGCTGGTTTGGTCTGTCGTCATGTATTCCAGCACACTCTGAGCAGTAAAGCCTCATGCAATACTCAATGAATGGGGTGAAATATCAGCTGTGTTGAGCCCATGGAGTGTGCGATGGTGGCAGCTGGATACTCTTAAGGTGACAGGGCATATGTCTCAGCACTTAATACTGGTGTATTGGTCAAAATGGTGTATAGGACGTAGCCAGCTTTTTAGATAAAATACAGATATTAAAAGCGTGTCTTATAAACCGGATTTTATGGTACTATAAAAAAAAAGAAGAAAATGAATGCCCAGCACTTGTAATTGTTTTTATTTTGATCCTAAATTAAGAAGTGTTAAATTATAAAAGAAGTATTTGACTCCTGCCTAGATTGATTTAAGACTTTCCTGTGCGTCTCAGTCAGTGTATAACTTATTCAAGAGAGGATTGGGACAAAACGCCTGCTTTTACATGTTGTATTGTCGCCTTTATCTTTCTTTCTTTCTTTTTTTACAAATTCTTTTTGTATTATGTATTGTTGTGTGTTCAGTTTTTTATATTTGACAAAATATCTTGGCCTCTATGCAGCTTTTCTTGTCTTATTGAAATTTATTTAAATTTGAAACAACTGTTGTGCATTTTACATTTTGACAGCACTTTTTTTAATAACTCTATTATCGACAACTGAGAGCTGTCACTGTATTATAGCAGAGAAAAAAAATCACTCTTTGAATTCCTAAAACAGTATTTGCCAATTTCTCTCAAGAGACTTATTTTTAACAATTAATATATTTTATTTCCCTTTTCCTTTTTTTGATTGGCTTTTATGCTTGGCACATTTTCATGAATTTTATCTCCAAAAGGAACATGTTTGAAGAACAAGCACAACAATATCAATTGTGGTGATTCCAAACACTTTTATTAGTATTTTTATGGTTTCTGGTGGTTTCACAGGAGGACATTTCTACTACTACTACAGCTTTTTAGCCAAAATAATAGGACAATATTACTGATATAACTAGATGGGGAAATCACATTTCAGTGTAAGGATGATTTGTAAATATTGTTTACAAAACTATGTGTTTATTAGAACCACGTTATTTTTGGTAAACTCTTGTACATATCCTGAAAATTTCCTGTTTGTGTGAAAAAACAATACTTATGTATTTGTACCTATTTTGTAAAGGAATAAATGAGCTGTTTACTAAACTGAGCAGGTGCTAACTTTGTCTATTTCTTTTTTTGTTTTACTTTAACAGCGCTCTCTTTAAAATGTCTGGAGGTACTGTGAAAGTCTTAAAAGAAAAATGACTTAATAAGTAAGCAATAAGTTTCCCACCGTTCGCTCCTTTCTCCTTTAAAGGAAAATAAGCTGTTATATTTTTCGCACGACAGTTTTACCAAAGTCAACGACTAATTCAGCTCGCTTCATTTCCATTTCTAACATCGCACATGCTAAGTACAAACTGAGGCAAGGGCTGCTGCTCAACTATGAAAAGTCCCCCTAGGTTTCTGCTGCTAATTAAGCAGAAACATTTTTGAAAAGACCAAACTGTTTAACTCAGTGCAAAATATTGGGGTTTGGGAGCATATTGGTTTTTTCAAGATCTCAGCCTATTCCTTAGTCCCTGTGGAGATGTCGACTGCTGATCTGAATTCAGCCCTGAAGACGACCTTTTCCTCTCTGCAAACATGAACTTTGTGCTGATATATCCTTGAGTGCAGGGAGCTTAGAAGATTTATCATCTTTCATCAGGTCAGTAACAGGACACAGAGATCAAATCGGTGAACACAACAGCCACATTCATACTTCAGTTACTGTATCTGGCATAATCTGTGCTCCATGCCTGTAAAGGTTACTATTCGTACATTTTAAAAATGTGCTGTTGCATCATTAATGAGACATTTTAGGATCAATGGAACAACACAGGAGCAATGAGACGCAGAGAAGACATACAGTACATCCTTTTATTATCGCAAATATGCAAGAAAAGTCAAACGGAGACACTGTAAATGAACACATGCCCTTTAATACCACAGTCTAATTGTTTTAAACACTTTAAATAATATACATTTGCACCTTATGATACCCTTTGAAATGTTTCAATCCATATGTACACAATGTAACGCTTTGATTTCTTTTCATTCTTTTTGTGACGAGGACTAAGAGGTCTCTTTAAAAACACGAGGGTCCTGTAAAACCCAGAGTCCTGATAGCTCAATATACAATAACTGTACAGCTGGGCCCGCCTCAGAGGTGGAGTGAATGCCATGTGAAGTGGCTGAAACCCTGACCAATACTTCATCTGGAACGGTAGCATGTAAGCCGTCGAACTGTTTTCAACCTGTCACTTCTTCGCAGACTAAGCAGGGGTGTTCCAGGTTTGGTTATTGCAGACGAGTCCAAACCTGCAGTTTTTGTTCCTTTTTTCTCTATGTGCAGGCCTGATTGGTCACTTATGTTTTTAATCATTTATGCATGACCCTTTAGCTTTGCAAAGCTGCTGAAAGCTTGTTCTGTGATTCCAAAATGCCACATCAGTGAGAAAAAATGCCTTGTTCCCTTCCTCCCTGAAGAAATTAACTCCTGCAGATGTGTGGCTGGAGTACAACACTGGTTATTTTTTACCCCCGTTTCCTCAAGAGCTAACCCAGATGAGTTTCCACACCTCACATGAACTGGATCAAAGATCTAGGGATCAGCCGCAGAGTCTCCTGGCTGTACAGTGTGTTCTCAGTACACTCACATTTGACTCATCAGTTTGTTTGGTTGGTTGCGGTGTAGTCCAGCGAGCCACAGCATAGGAGGGCGTTTTTGAAAAACCAGGGCATGGGGATGACACAGCAGCAGGGGGTGCAGCCCGAGTTTCTACTGGCACCGCTGAGCTGCGAGCCTTCGGGGGAGGAGCGCTGTGAAGAGCCCAACATGCCTCGGCACATGAAAGGCCTGGTTGACCATTCCCTTTGAGGCGACTGGATGCAAAGGCGCAGGCCACTGGCAGGTCAGAACAAAGATGGGCTTGATTGTGAGAGAGAACCCCCCGTGGGTAGGAGAGCGCAGGACTGGGAGCTAAACCGAGCTCATCTTCATCCACTCATGGGCCTTGTTTAATCAGCAGCCATCCGGAGAGAGCACATATCAAGACAATATGGTCCGAGACAACTACCAGCCATCTTTAATGAACAGATAAAAAAACAACCCCTGTTAAAGTCAAACAACTGCCTGCAGAGATCAGAATGGGCTTTTTCTTTTTTTTATCAGTCTTTTGGAATGGAAGAAACAGCATCTATAAGTTACACACAAATATAAAGCATGAAAAACTTGGCCTTTCTTGTTTTTGTCTTTGATCCAGAAATGTTGAGAATAAGACCAAAAGAATGAGAGCAGGATGGAGTAAATGCCACCCACTCGCCTCTTTGTGAACAACGCTCTGATGCTGGGAGTATAGTTCACACTGGGTTCTACCATACATACATGTGAAGAAGCATTGAAATCATCTCAGCTTAGAAGTGACAATATAGAAACAGAGACTTTTGTGCCTTCAACTTCGTCTGAAGGTACTGTGAGCTTTTCTCAACAAAAACTGTCAAAACTAGAGGCCTGAGGGAACAAACGCTGCTGCCCTTCAAATGTTTATTGTGTCTTCTTTAAACTGTAAAAGAGATTACGCCTTTTGGTTTGTACAATCAACAAAACAAGCACCTAGTCTCATTTTGTGCATTATTTGCTCTTTTGTGTGTTTTAAGTGTCATCCTGTTACAGCTTGGCTCTTCTGGGTTTAAACAGGTGTTTTCTGGAGACGTTTAAGTGCAAAGAAACATTTAGAGTACATCTCTGGCTGATCACGAGACATACTAGTAAACATCAAATCTCCACATTAAGTCTTAACATTCTTACCGCAGTACACTTTGGGAGCTTGTGCAACATTAACCTGAATTTCAGTTGAATCCAATCAGATATCTGAGATATGTTTTTGGAGCTAATATGCAGAAATTTGAAGAGCACTTTTTTTTTAATGTGTGCTGCACATTTGACTAGAGACAATGTCGAAACATCCAGGTTCTCTTCCATCCCCCGTTTGAACAATGGGACTTTTTCCGGCTCGGAGTGCACTGCCAGCCAGATCGCTTTAGCCACATAGCCTGCAGACATCTGAGTTTCTGCAGCTACTGCCAAGAAAACGCTCCCTCACAAGCTCTCAAAGCCTAATGAATACAACGCTCATACATCCTTCATATTGGAGAAAGGAAAAAGAGACATTAAAAATAATCCTATTAATAATTATTGTTTACACCATGTCATGATAAGAACAGCAAAAGGAGCAAGAAGAACATACTTTAGAAACAACAATGAAAATTGTTATAAACAATCAGTTTGGCAAATGATGCTGTTTTCGGTGAGGCCTGTCCTTCCAGTACTGTGAGGGGGAACGGGCTTTCAGGGTTCAGGAGTTGGTGGCCTTTTAGGGGGCTCACAAAATTTGATTATGTTCTTTTCCTGTCATCTTTGACAGAGTCCTGTCTGCCAAAGTTCCATGTCCCAGACTTAGCACCACTCACACAAAGCATGGGGCTCGAACAGAAACAAAACAGATGCTGAAAGAAGTGGTTTTTGGGGGATAAGTGTCTAAGAATTCAAGGACTTTTCATTGTGTCACTCCAAAAGGGCCAGGATATCACTTTTATAATAAAATTAAGAAAATTAAACCAGTCTTGGTGCTAAAATTGTTCAAGTTAGCTGCTGTTGGATCCATTTGGCATTGTTGTTCTTTCATGAGTCCCAGATTCTTTGGGCATTATTTAACATAATCAAAAATCTTGAAACGCTGATGTTTTTTTTCCTTGGTTTGGTTCTACATTCCCCTTAAGAGTTCTGCAGAGCTGGCCAGGTTAACAAGCCTCTGCTAATACTTCGGTATCTGGGGGGTGGTTATGGTTCTGTTAGGACACAGAGGGAGGGGGCAGAGGGTGAGCAGGGGGGAGTGGAAGATGAAGGATTATCAGGGTTTGGTTTGCAGTCCCTCTCCCAGAATGCTCTAGTCCAGGGGTTCCTGTTTTATCCTGATGGGAGTGTTGATGGAGAGACTCCGCCGGTCCTCACGACACAAAACGTACTCGCTGAACTGGGACGAGTCCACTCCACCTCCACAGGACGCCGCCACACTGAATCCTTTCTGGAAGAGACGCTCCAGCACCTACAGACACAATGTAGGAGAGAGGGAAGGAAGACGTTAATGACAGAATGGATGTGACAGTACAACAAATATGAACACATATCAGCTCATGAATGCAGAAACATGTCAGATGCATGTTATTGCTTTGCTCAAACTTATTTGTGTCTCAGTTGTTATTCAGATTGTCAATAATGATGAGCACTTAAAAGAGAAAGTCATATCAAAAGCCCTAACATAGACAAAGTCTATTTTGTATTTGACACTGAATTTATTTATTTGATAAGGACTATGGGGCCTCGAAGTGAGGGTGCTGAGGGTGCAGAAGCATCCTGTAAAATCAGACACCAACATGAAAATATTTCAGTTTCGGTCTCCCTGATTTTTGAGGGAACGCAAAAGTGCAAAACATGCACACAATTTTTGGGTCTCTTCTAACTCTCAATATATAGTTAATGATACTCCTGCAAGGTTCAAGAATTAACATCATCATCATGATGCTGCTGACTAATTCGATTTTTAGTCAGCAGCAAAATCAACAAAATCCAAAATGCCCATCGGTCAGCGTTTAACAAAACTTAATGCTACAGTAACTGTAAGTCCAACAGGCAGTGACCACAACATTTGAAGTATTGTGGCTTGCAGCAGTCAAACACAATGAGGTGTTTTCAAATGAATCTTTTAATCTTTATTATTATAAATTCTGATAAACATGTAAACAGGCAGTGACAGGTCACTGTGTTATGAACCCCTAAATCAAATTTCAGTCAAATAAAACATCTCTAAGTTTATGAAATAAGGCTTCAAAATCATGAAAAATGAGGCACACCCACTCAAATATGATCCTCAGATTTAGGAAATGTTACAATCTGAATGTTGACCTTATGATCAGAATGCATCTGCCTGGCTCTGTGCCAGAGAAGAGACAAAGTCAGTTTTATGGCTCAAATCTCTGTTATGATACTTTAAATGATCCACAGACCACTGTCGCTGATAGATTTTGAAAATTTGCCTCACAATGAACAGAAAAACAGCATTTAACCTACTGTTAACTTCCAATAAAGGCAGTGACATCAGCTAACAACAGACTGTACTGAGATGATCTGCTCTGTGATTTTATATTGTAGTGTTAGAGGGGTGAGGTCATTCCCTACTGTGGGTTCGTGACATCATGAGCCCACATATTGGCCCCGCCCACACTAAACCAAGCCAGGAAAGAGGTGAAAAACTTTCTAACAGTCTAAATCCAGAATGCAGTCACATGTAGTGTGTTTTCACATGTTTACTGCAACCATATTCCAACATTTATAGTGTGTTAAGCATAAAACTTTGGATTTCACTTTACAGGGTCTTTAACTGAGAAATGGGAAATGGACTTGAGCATGTGTAGCGTTTTCCTAGTTGTCCCACTATTAAAAGAGCATTTTATACTGCAGGTTGCACTTACCCATCCACTCTCTTTCACATCAATTTACACAATGGTGGTAAACTGGCCCTCAGTACTGATCTCATTCATACACAACTGATCAGCCAGTCCCATCCATATGCATTCACATGCCAAAGACGTAGCAGGGGGAGCCATTTGGGGTTAAGTGTCTTACCCAAGAGTATATTGACATGAGGGTGTTGGTAGGCATGCACAATGTTATCTACATGTTGTATCAACAGATATGATAATATCTGCCAATATTTTCAACCAATATTTTGGCTTTTGGACTAGGGTTTGTTTCTTTAATCATCCTTAAGCTTTAAAGTGTGTTTTGAAGATTAATAATTTAGCTCTATACATATTTAAATATCGGTTTTGACTAAAATTTATCAGTAACTATTGGTGTATCAGCAAAAATACTATATCTTTCATCCCTAGCTCCAAGAGCAGGGGATCAAACACTTGACCTTTCAGGTGAGAGATGACTGACTTCACCATGATCCACAGTCTCCCTACAGATGGACAACATCATATTGACTAGCTTTTTTTCCTCCAACCTTAGACTTAGAGCATCTAATGGCATTTTTAGTCTCTTTGCATTATCAATATTTGATTAAAAGATAACAAATGTAATCTAACAATACTTACATTATATATACCAATTTAATCTGGTATGAGGACGTTTGTTTTCCTTAAATAACAGAAGGATAAAACACTGATACATTTTTCTGTATTAGGCCTTGCTGCCTGAGCTGCCTTCTCATTTATGTCCTCTACTGACTCCTAAAGCTGTCAGTAGCTCTTAAATTTACACTACGCAACCCCACACACTCAATCTGTAGAGCTTAAATGTTTTGACTACTTCAGCCATGTCTGGGCTAAAGGGTCAACTTAAACTTGAGGGTTAAATTAGTTTGGACAAATTTCAAACTAGAACTAAGGACCATTTGACCATGTGTGTGTACATTAAGCTGAATGCTGATGTTGTTTTCTTGTTGGTCTGTTTTTTTTGTTTTGTGTTAAACTTTTTGTGCAGCTGTCTTGGCTGGGACTCTCTTATAAAAAAAAAAAAAAAAAAGAATCTCAGTAGGAGTACCGCCTGTATAGTAGATGTTAAATGAAAATAAAAATTGATAAATTGTGTTAATATTTTTATTTTCTTTCTTGCCAAGAGCTGTATAAGAGGCTAGATAACTGTCTGTACAAGAAGCTAGCCATTGCGACTTACTAGCAGCTTAGCAGCCCAGCTAAATTTGTTCATTTTGCTCTTACGTTTTTGTCCCAATTCAACTAAAGAGAAATAAATTTTAACCATGTAAAAATAAGTGTTGTTTGGCGCACCGGTAGTCGAGTGGTTAAGGCGCACGCCATATACGCAGGTGACCTGGGTTCGAATCTGGCCCGTGGCACCATTTCCTGCATGTCTCTCCCTGCTCTCACCCCCATTTCTGACTCTATCCACTGTCCTATCAAATAAAGGCCAAAAATAAAAATAAAAAATCTTTAAAAAAATAAGTGTTGTTTTAAGCTATCAATAACTTTGTTTTGTTGATCTTGGTGTTAGCCTGCTCCTGGTGTTAGCTACAAACTAGCCAAATGTGATGGTGCTACTAATCTTGCTTTTCTGTGTTGTATTCAAAATTTGATTTATTTTATAAATCCAGAGGAAAATTCAGGTTTTGGCTGTCTTACTTCGAGGCATGCTTCTCACACAAAGGGTGCAAAGCACAGAAAGATGTCCAAGTGAGGGGGCTGCACAGGGACTGACGCCCCAAGCAGACACCTTGCTCAAGGGCACCTCGACTGTACTTAAGAAGCTGATCTGTATTTTATTTCAACAACTGTAAAGGTATTTGATGAAGTAGCAGTAAATCGTAAGGCTATGATAGGTATCACTTTCTCAAATCCATCTACCCATCAACCTCAGATCTTCATCAGCCCTGATATCCACCATGTGTCATTAACCTCCCTCTCCTCCAATCACACGTAGTGATGGACTAGAACCAGAGGGCACTCCGACATCACACCACCTCTGCAATATTCATGCCGCTTTCTCTGGATTGGCTACTGAACCGAGGGCCATGAGCTCAAAGGGATGAGGAGAGCCGAGTGTGAGTGAGGTGTGTTAAGGGGCTGAGAGGAGCTCAGCGTGGTGATTACTGGAGCTCCTAATTTGAGTAATGAGGCTGGGGTGAGAGGAGAAGTGAGGTCCGTGAGCGAAGGAGAGAGAGGGAGAGAGGGAGCGACGTGTGGGGAATGAGGATGGGGAGTTATGGGCGATCTGTGTGAGGACAAAGTGTTGGAGCTGCAGGGAGAGAATGGGAGACAGGGATGCATGTTAGCCCTCCAGTCTGAGCATTGATACACACTTTAGCGCAAAAGCAGAAACACGTGAACTCTAAGATCACTTTTCTCTCTGTAATCCATGTGGGATGTTGTTTTTTTGGAGGGGGTATATCTAAATCCCAGTGCGAGGAGTGCTGTGTATTTACTTATTCCCCCGTCCTTTTTAATGGAGTGTGCAGTGCATGGAAATGAAAGGTCTCGCCGAGGGCCACCCCCCCTCCTGATACAGAGCCAGAGAAGTTTTCTACAAAAATTTCAGTTTCTTCAGACTCTTCTGCACACTCGCTCTCATGGCAAGGGATGACCTCTCTAATTACAGGAGCGAGAGCCTCATCGGAGGGCTGAAGTGGGGCGTTTAGGCCTCCAGGTCAAAGTGCTGCAGCCTCCCCTGACTGAGGATTAGCACAACAGAGAGGAGCAGATAAATCAAATGCAAACACACAGACAGTCATGACACCACATGTGTAGGAATGCGAAAACTTAAAAATGCAAATTCTCACATGCATATTCACAAACAAACTTGTTGAACAGACCTGAACCCCCCACCCCATAACAAGACTTCCTGATTAAAACTAAAATGTGGGCTGACGTGCAGCTTGTAAGCAGAAAGGACCACTTGGAGAAGTTACCCCCCTCCTCGTCTTCCTCCTCCTTTTTTGTCCTCTGGCTATACGCCGACGACAAACTCTGTAATTTGTGAGACAGAAGGGGCGGCAGACAGCTGATGGTGAGGATGGCTAATTAAGAGACCTGCCCAAGCATCAAACACTCCCAAATCCATGACAGACGACGGAGGAGCCTAACGATTATGGAAATGATATTACATAGCCTTCTTTGATCATTGCATCACATTGCATTTTTCCCCATCATCTCTTAACGCATGTGGGACTCTGTCATGTTCGGCAATGAATTTGGTCACAGAGGAGAATGGCCCGATCAATAAAGATAGTCTGAAAACACTTTTATCATTAATGCCTGGCAACTAAAAGACTTAAGGATATTATTACAGATAGTTGTAACTGATTCAAGAGTACTGTAATAACTATAAGAAGCCATAAAGAAAACTTCACATCCAGTTTGACACAGTGAATTAGAGCCACGGGGGAATAAACAATACATTGAATAATTAAGATAAATCCAAGCAAAAAGGTTTCAATGTCCACAGGACAATGTCCTGAAATCAGTCCCAGCTGACAGCTGAGAGTACTGCTCCCTCTTAAAAAGCTAACACATGTCCTGATGGCTCAGTTCAGCTCTACATACTTGTGACTGCAGGCTTTCAGACTCGTGTTGTACTTATGCAGATTTCTCTGCTTACTTTCCTGCCTCACTTGAGCGAAACCATAGCAAAATATACTAACAGCAGGGTTGCATGAGAGCAATCGATGGATCCAAGTTTTATTCCAAGCATGATGCTCTCACTGAAAGGGAAAATAGCAAATTAGCTTTCTTTTTGCTTCATTGTTTCTAGGGATGTAATAATACCTCACTATACACTTACAATCAATGCAAATATGGATAATGTTAATCTATTTGACAACAATAAATGCCGTTATACTCTTTTTTTTAACCAAGAGAGGGTGCTATCTACTCCTCTCTTCACTTATTTTAACATCAGTGGCTGAAAAAGAGAGGTGCACTGACCTAGCAGAAACCTCTGTGGTTTAGTGATGCTTATGCAGAAATATAAGAAAAACGACACCCCATGTGATTTTTATCAGAAATAAACATGATTACAGCCAAGAAACTATTTTATGGGGGGTTGAATCTTTTTCTGTAGTGCCTTGGTTTTGGTTGAGTAAGGATGTAAATCTATAGGGCACAGCTGGTTTGACTTTAAGCCAGCATATGATGTTGCTGTTTGTCAGGAGGTTCAATGACATGCCTCAGCTCCATCTCCTGTCTGTAATTGGTTGATCTGAAAAGTTAAGAGTGTTTTCAATGTGGCAGTCGCTACTGGCTGGACTCAAAGCCCCCTCATGAACTAAAGGGCTGACGTCACCCAGTCTTTATCCAATATGACACCATAGAACTACAATAGATTGCAACATATTACAGCCTAGTCTTACAGTATGCCCTGTTCTTACAGGACTAGAATTACCTAGGGACAGGCCTGCACACAAAATTGGCTGGGTCCCCGAAAAACCCAGTGCATGGGCTTTCCCCAGTCGTGAGTTATTGATGATATCAATGCATGTGTGCTGGATCAGTGTCATTGGTGCTCACGTCCTGGCTAACAGTTACTTCACTTTGGGGTTAAAAAGTGTGTTGAGCTATTATTGGGTTCTGAATGTTCAAATTAGCTGCCCATTGCTCCCCTATATGCCACTTTAAACATTTTTGCCACTTTATAACTGCATTTCACCAGTTTTTCCACATATTTTTGCAACATTTTTCCTTTCATGCCCCTTTAAACCTATTTTTGCAACTTTTGACCAATTTTTCCTACTCTTTAGCCACTTTTCACCACTGATTTCTGCCAATTATTTGCCACTTTTACCCAATTTTTGCCTA
This sequence comes from Cheilinus undulatus, assembly GCF_018320785.1. NCBI lineage: Eukaryota > Metazoa > Chordata > Actinopteri > Labriformes > Labridae > Cheilinus > Cheilinus undulatus. The sequence continues at coordinate 19,497,637 of NC_054865.1, forward strand.
ATTTAACTGCGTTTTTGCCATTTAACAAATTTTTGCTTTTCCTTGACAATTATCAAATTATTTTTTCCCCCTTAAAGCTGTCTCAATTTCTTCTACTTTATTCTCTTGTAGCTACATCATGACTTAACTTTTAAGTCTGACATTACTTTTCAAATGGTTTTGTTCAGTGCCCAGCCACATTGTTGAAATTGTATTTGAAGCTGTAAATAAGTATCGAAACCAAAGCATTTGCATTAAAATTCCCTGTTTATTGAATAAAAATATGATAAATTAAAGGAAAATACCCTGCGACTCCAAAAGGGATAAGTGGTGTAGAAAATGGATGGAAAGGTAAATATTTGAGTCTCATCTTTATTGATATGTCTTGATAAAAGGTGTGCATTTGCTTTTATTAGTGACTATACATACTTCAAAACTAGAAGTTACAGTTATATTTAAAAAAGAGCAGACCAGGTAGTTTTAAATTTAGAAAGAATATAAATAATTTTTAAAAAATCACTGGTAACCATTATACTAACCCACATTTTTAGCTTAAAATAAGGGTTAGTCAGTATTTCACGCATCATTTGTGAAGTATTATTAAGTATTAAATACCAGTATAAACTGAGCTATGAATGCTTCATTAGTCTGTTTGTAAAATTTGTAACCCTAAAGGCCTTTGTACACCAGATGGTTTTGTTTTTAGTGCAAATAATTCACAAAGAATTACAATTATTCAATGACTTGTGATTCAATGCAAGCTTTGACACCAGTGATGTATTTTCACCATGATAAAGAGGGAGCAGTGAAGTGAATAAAACAGTGAAAGGAAAGGGCACTGACCTCCTACCTGTTTATAACGGCCATTATGCATGGACTGGATCAGAGATAGGGAGAAGCCTCATTTTATCTATTTAGCTGATGTATCTCCAGAGGATAGTAAAAAGCACCCTGCAGACTTTCACAGCAAAAATGATTTTTAGCATGTGCATAATTTATGTGAAAAACGCATTGCTCCTGATGTGCATGGAAAGGCGAATCAAAATTGGCCACAGAATTATTTGCATTTCAGTTCCATTTATTTGGTTCATCCTTATGGTGCAAAGGACTTAACCCTTACTACACCCTTAAGGCAATACTTTACTAAAGCATTAACAAAGCATTTATAAATGACATATAAATAAGTTAATAATGCTTAGCAAATGATGAGTTCAGTGTTTACTAATGCTCTGTAGTGTTTTATTATTATCAAGTATTTCTGAATTATATTCATTTCACTGTTTATAAATAGTAGGATATAAAACAGTAATAACACGGTATAGTGAAACTTGTATTGTGATTGGGGATCAAATGTTAACATTTTTAGTGTAACTGATGTCAGATTTTCTTTCATATATATAATATAATTAATCTTGTTTTTGTTCAATATGAAATTCAGCTACTGCATTTTAAACTTATTTTGTTTCATTTTGGATTTTTGTACCTTCTATTTGTACTAAAGGTAGCTGACTTCTTGTTGGACAAAGAACTGGTTTTATTTTGAAAGGAAATACGTAGCTAAGTAAATGTTTTTTGTGAAATGAGAAATTAAGCAGGGTTGGTGTACCTATTTTTCATGACTGGTTTCAGGGAGATGATACAGAGGCTTAACTAAAGTGTGCTTAAACGATGGCAGCCCTAACTGTGATGTTCAACTTTGTTCAACTTGGAGACACTCCCTGCAGGACTGATTTGTCTTGATAAAAACGTGAAGTTTATTGTTGTTTCTTCTGAGCAGAAAGTTCTTCACAAAATCATTCCTTTAAGCACCATTTATTTTCCCAACAGGAAATCACAGTAAAACAATCCAGAGGATGTGGGAACACTTTTCCAAAGTTTTCCAGTTTCACCCTGAACTTCTGCTCCTCTATGATTCAAACAAAAATCTGAACTAAAGCATCTCTTCATCCTCTCCATCCCCAGTGATCCTTCAACATTTAAATCATAACAAACCTTTCTTTCTTTGTGTTACAGGGTCGATAGGCCGCGCTGGGATCTGCCCCCCAAACACGCACATAACATCCAACATATATCCACCTCACGGAGCTGTCACTCACGACAGGGTCACAGCGGAGAAAAACTCTCTTCTCCAACCTCCGAGCTCCCTGAATTTCCAACACAGGCAGGAATCAAAGTGGATGACTCTCATGGCTGGAAACCGGAGCACAATAAATATTGATGGCCACAGGAGTGCAACACAAACTCACAGCTCGTCTCAGGAGGCGCTAGGAGACACTTGCTCCTCGTGGCTCAGGGTTTAGAGTTGATTGACACATATGACACGCACAAACACATTAGAGCATGTGATGGGCCCTGCACTCAGGGGGTCGCTTGTGTTTAACTATGCAAAGTCTTCATATGTGACAAGGAGCGCTAACTGCACTCTCTGCATCGTATCCTCCGCTTATCACGAGCATCTGGCACAAAACAGCCGAGAAGCTGTGACTCTTTCTAATTCTCTCAGCCATCTGCTCGCTTTTTTAGGAATCACAAGCGACAAGAACATTTTGACAGGAAAATATATTCTTTAAGCATTGGTGGCACATTCTCAAGTGGCTGGGTTTTTTAAAGCTGATGAGAGGAGCTCACTATTACAAATGACTGCTCCTATTTTACTTGTCTTTAATTATGCTTAAACTAAGGTAGGTGAGTTAAGGTGACTCTTGTTGCAACAATGTCCCTAAATACTGAGCCCTACAGTACACAGAGGAAGTGGGGTTAGGTCAGCTCTAAAAGGAAACCAAGATGTAAGTACGAAAGGATGAAAAATCTCACTTCACAGGACTCATTCAGAAACATTTTCTTTCTAATCTTCATTTTTTGGCTTTCTGCTACTAGAACGGTGGTCACCAGATGTGGAAGAAACAAAGCTCATGCACTAAAGGACTATTTCCATTTTGTTACAACGGGAACAAAAATACTTTTTAAAGTCCAAAACATTATTTTCAAAGAAACAAATACTGCTGTATGCAGGTTTACATTCACTAATTCATCTAATCTTAAATAGAAACAATAATTTTAAAAATTACCATACGAATAAAGATAAAATACGACTAAGTTAAACTAAAGTAGCATCTGGAATGACAACCGCTTTTTTTTTTAACTCTGGATACTAAAAACACAAGAAAAAAATCTGATCTAAGCTATTTGTCTAATGTCTAGCAAGAAATACTGATTTACTCTTGTTTCAAACCACATTGACTTAGTAAGTTCATGCTAATTTGCTTATGTCAAGATACAGAAAGCATCAAAAAACAAGGCCTGAATTGCTGATAGTGAATCCATGAATCTGCGAAGCTGGCTGGAAAAATTCACTTGTCTCAAGATACTCATTGACTAAATTTGACCTGCCACAATTGAGTTTTTTTTTTTTTTTTTTTTTTACTTGTTAGACGCAATGTAGGCCTTATTTTGTATCTTATATCTTTTAACAAAATGCAAATGTGGAATTATTGGGGGATGATAATAAGTCTCTTAAGGAATTCATGACTAGATTGGATAAAAATATTTTTTCTCTGCTTTGCATTTGCAGAATTAGTGTTGCAGCTTGATTCAACAGTAAAGAATAAAATGCTACAATCAAACTAAAAAAAACAAAAAAAAAAAAACAAACACACACACAAAAAAAAGCTAAAATAATCAATCCGGATGCAGATTTAACTTCCAATTTGTGTCCTAATGTGGATAGAGGCACTTTTTTAGTCTACTGTTACACTGTTTTAACTTTAACCTAACATATCTAAGGAAATTTAACTTTAGGGACTGTGGATAAAGCCACAGGTCCACTTCTACTGTCAATCAGCCCACCTATATGTGATGGATTAATACAAGGTCAACAGTCATATCATTCAATTCATCACAACACTATCTTTATCACACATTATGTTATAGGCAAAGACCCACACACTTCCACACAGTTACAATAGTTGGGTGGGTCACCCAGGTATTTCTATAGCCACTCAAGTATACTTGCCAACCATTGTTTTCTTAAAAAAAAAAAAACAAACAAACAAACAAGAAAAGGTATATAGTCACCATTTCTGCACACAAGAAACACATCCACTCCCTCCTGTCATTGCACTGATTTGAGGTGCAACATCTCATGTTAAATATTAAGCTTCTTATGCTGTCATTTCAGCATTTCTCTGCAGCTTCTTCCTGTACTCCTTTACTCTAGGATGAAGGCTGAAACACACTACCACAGCATCATCAAGCCTCCACACATGCAGCTCACCTGCTGTGATTATGAAACATCAAGTGAACACTTCAAAAGGCGAGTGGCTATATTTGAGCAACTTTATACAACGCACTGTTGATGAATATGAATATTGTCAAGAGAAGAAAAAATACACATAAGGAAACAGGGGAGGATGGCCATCCCTACCACCTAAATACAGCTTCGCTCTGTGGGAAATGCAGCATACCTAAATTATACCGTACATATCTATATAAATATAGAGAGAGATCTTTATAGATGTAGATACAGATAAAGATGGATAAATATAGATGCTAATGTGGAAATCATCTGCCTAATTCTCCTCTTCCTGACTCTTTTCACTCCAGGTTATTGCCAGACTCAATCTTTAAAAAGCTCTACTTCCCACAAGCTGGCCATCCTTCTTCAAAAAAAAAACTATCCCTCTTTTTTTTTCCCACATTTTTAAGCATGTTCCTGGCACCAGCTGCTGAAGGTGTCAGCAGGCAGCGTGGTCCAGTGTTTCTCTTCACCCACTGCAGGTGAGCGCTGCCTGTTGAGCCTGAGTGCCCTACACTGTGTCACTGAGCCACACAGACACACACACAGCCGTGTTAATGTCTCATTCTGCCTCTCTGGAGCTGAGCCGGCGTGTTTGTGTGGCCCCGTCTGCTCTGATGAGCTCTGCTTTCTCTCTCCGCCTCTCCAGCTCAGGATTGATGGAGTGGCAGCGTGACATGTAAGAGAGTGTTGCGACGTGTTGCGTTCCCCGCTCGGGCGGCAGGGGGACAGGGAGGCCCTCTCTACGACCGCCTCCGCTGTCACATTGATGAAGGACGGATTGGCTCTGGTGTGATCTGAGTGCTTCATCACGGTGATGTATGAAGCAGCCGGGCCGGCTCCAGCTCTGGGACGCCTGTGTGTGTACACCTTTGTGGCTCTTTAGCTAAATGTTTTCTTTAAGTGCCTCTGCTGCTCTCTGTTTCTCTCTGCTGGATCTACATCACAGAGCAGGTGGTTTGTATTATTTCCTAAATTCCATTCATGACTTCATGGAGAATCACGCGCCAAGGTGGGGCTGTTTATTCTCACTCTCTCTCATTGGAAAACACAAGATGGAGAGTGAAGAAGGGACACATTCACAGCTTACATTTGTATAATATGACTTTTCTGCCCAGATGGTAAACTGCAGATCTATGCAACTTTTGTCAAAGTTCTAGTCGGAAACATTTTATTGCATCTACTTCAGCTACATTTACCAAAAACGTGCATATAAACTTTTTCTAAAGATATAAAATGCAAAAATTAAAGCCTGAATTGCTTATAATAGGTAAAAATTTAGGCAGTGGATGGTGCAAAAGTAAATAAGATACTATTGACAAGAAAGTGGGGGCACTCGTTGAGTCCTAGAGTGTTATGAGTAACATCCCAATACTTTCTTCCTTGTGCCACTTAAATATGTATATTTTTCATTATAGCGGTGAAAACTAAGGTAAACAAAGTAAACACATATGGTTTTTTGCCTGCTTATGGTTAAAGAAAAAAAAACTTGAATAAAGCATACGCTTATCAAGATGTAAATATTGAAAAATTAATTCATAAAGAGCCTATTGAGTCTAACTGACTTACATGTTAAAAATTTGTCTTATAAAAAATATATATTTTCCAGATATGGTGAAGTTGTCTTTAGATTCTGGCCTCTTTCAGAAGTAAGACATGATTAACTTCAGAACACTGTATAAGTCAGTGGTTCACAAAGTGGGGGTTGGGACCCCAGGGGGGGTCACAGGAAGCTTTCCAAAAAAACAGAGAAATCTAAAATGATTTAAAGTGGTTTAATTTATCCATTATTGTAAAAATATCCTGTAATGGGTTCAATTTTGAACAAAACCATTGCAATCAAGCGAGATTTGAAAGAAATGTGCACAAATACTCCTTAAAATGTAAATTCCTACATGATGCTTTTTGCAGCATTGTTTGCTTTAACCCCTTCCAGGGATGTTGGGGGTCCCCTGTCTCTGGGGCTGTTATATTGGTCTCATAGGTCCCCAAAACATACCTGTGATGTTTGTTGCTGAAAAAACACTCCAGTATTGTATTTTTGCATGTCTAAAAACCCCTCTGTTTTAGCCCTGCTCAGCTGTTTCTGTGTTTGTGGCTTTAAATGTTAATGAGCTGTCTGACTCCGCCCCTAACTCATGACCCATCTTAGGAAATAGATGTGGTTCTCTTGATTCATCTGAGAGGAGGATCAGGAGAGGCTGCAGAACATTCTTCCAAACTGGGGGGGGGGGCAACTGAACCTGGGGGCGGGGCTTACTCCCCACATGATGTCATTGGGGGGAAATCTGAGAATGGCTTTTTGAGCACACATTTTCTGAAAGGTGGAGAAGAGAGGGGGGAGGGGATGAATTATTCTGATTCTTTGGGGGATTGTGGACAGGCCAGCGGCACATATTCTTGTTAGAAAAGCCTGAAAAAGTGATTTTGCATAATATGTCCCCTTTAAAATAAAACACTATTAGAATGATTGCTATAGGAGTTGGCCAGATGTTTTAACACTGACAACATTTTACAACCCTAACGTTTTCACACTAAAATTTCAGTTTGCTAGAAACCCGACCCTAAAAAACCCTATCATGACATTTAGCTCAACTATTCACCTCTACATTGTGAGTTTCATTAACTTCTCATGGTTAGTTATAATTTCAGGGCCATCTGTTTGGGAGCAAAAGAGAACAAGACTGCATTTTTCAAGTTCTGCAGGAAACAGGAAGTTTGAGACACAGTGGGTGAGTGTTGATTGGCTGGATGCTGTAATGTCACTTTCCATAGCGTTGACTGATCTTTACTGATTGGCTGAGAAAAATCATTCCAGTTCTGCTGTATTACAGAGAGATGGGGGGAGGCCATGAAGGAAGTGGACTGAAGTGACCATATATGGTGAAGGGTTAAGGGTTAAATTAGAAGATTATGGTGCGCAGATGACTTGGTGGTTAGGTTGTGTCCCATGTATGTGGACGGCCTACGATCAAGTCAGGCCTGTGGCTCCTTTCCTGCATGTCTCTCCCCTACTCTCTCATCCCTGTTTTTGGTTGTATCCACTGTCTTCCACTGTCAATAAAGACATAAAAAGCACGATAACACATCTTTAAAAAACAGGATTATCTAAGCAGTAGATGCATCCTCCAACACTGAAAAAATTGCTGGACAGCTAATCATATCTTTATGATTGATTGGATAATAACTGAATTAAACATACTGGGAAAGATTGAAAAAGACTCATTAGAGCTCAAAGTGAGATCATCAGATGATTTCCTCTTAAAACAAACAGAATTTTGATTTCCTAGGCTACAGAAAGCAGTCTTTGAATTTAAGAAGCTGAAACCAGCAAATTTTTGACATTTCTGCTGGAAAAATTTCAAAATACTGAGCCATATATCATACAATCTGAATAGAAATGCTCTTCGGATAGATTTATTTTTTCATGTTGCAGCTCTGCTACTATTTCTCACAGTGTAACACGGATAAAAGTGTTATTCAATATGGATTTTTTTAAAAATATAAAGCCCTACATGAGAGTCCTTGAAATCTGGTAAATATCACTGAGTAATTGAGATATTTTACTCCAAAGTCTAACAAATTTTACTGACCCCGGGGTTGTTACTTTATCTCTCAGTGGATAAAAAGCGAATAATAAACTGGAAAAACTAGGCTGCAGCGTCTAGCGTACAGTACAGTATTGAGAAATGTCATGTTATCTCATTGTGACCAACGTATCACAAGGTCGAGCAGTTTCCAGCCCCGGGCCAGGTGGCAACAGTACCTTAGCTTCAGTAAAATCATTTCAGACTAAAATGAATTCTCCCCACTTGTGACATCACAAATTGAAAACAGAAGATATTTAAAAGTTGTTGCATATCCATCTCTTTCTTGTCAGCTCCTCAAAAAGCAGTCATAAATCCTCTCCTCCAGACAGCGCTGTGTTCCTCTGCCTGCTCTTTCTCTGTGGGCAGGGTGTGGCTGCATGTGTGCATGTTCCCCTGGGTCGGGGTCCAGGGCTGAAATCAGATCAGAGGCTCATTGTCTGGCGGGTAAGACGAGGATTACTTACTAACCTTCTCATACCTTCACGCAACAATGAGAGGGAGGACAGAATGAGTAAGTTGTTTAGAAAAATCTCCCCTTACAGTGAAAAACACCTCCATCTGCTCCTCGTGTCCTCATCTACATCGACTCAATGAGCCGGGCCTCTCTCAGCTGAGCTCATGTGTGTGCCTTTACTTTTTTTAAGCTGAATTTTGCGTATCTGGGTGTCTGTAAGAGGCTACCATGAGACAAAACAACTCAAGAGGCCATACAGGGAGACAAAAGGGAGCATCGCTTACAGGAAACCTGGAAGATCCAGCTCCTCTTCCTCTGAGCACTTTGTCTGAAAAGAGGATTTCAGCTCAGCTCGCCTTCAAAACAGCAGCCCAATAAAAACCTAAACATTAAAAACTCATTTCAGACCATGTTAGTCTGACGCGCTCACACTCCATAACCAGTCTCACTGGTAAACAGAGTGGGAAAATGTTGTGTTAGTTGATGCGGCCAATTAATTATATTGCAAGTCATTTAAAAATCTATAAAAGAAGTATAAACCGGTTTAGGCTGTTTGAGAAATTGTAAGTATGGTATTAAAAAATGCAATACGTGTATTTCAATCGCCCTGAGCGGTGTTATATTGGAGTCTTTTTAAAAAAGGAGCTGTGTCTTAAAAAGGAGTAAAGCGTAAATTATGCATATCATTTCCCCCCCTCTCCATTCCTCTTCTTCATTTTTTCGCAGGAAAACATGGCCGCAGTCCACACGTGCTCTGTCCCGCTCGCTCGCCTCTCCTCCCTGGAGGTGGTCTCTCACACCGGCAGGGGGGAGGTGGAGGTGTCAGAGCGCGCTAGCCTGCCTGGGAGAGGCTCCTTTTGGGTGCTGGAGGGGGTAAGGCTCCTCTATGTGTTGGCCTGTTCATCGCTGTGGGCGCCAGAGTGTGTTATATCGAGCCTGTGGTGTGAGGCTGCTATGTTTCCTCCCTCTCTCTGAGCTCTCTGGGTAACACAACTGTAAAACTACTTTTATGAAGTTTGAAAGAGTTGGAAGTCTGGAGATTGTTTTTATCAGACAGACTACATGTTTAAAAGATGATGCATTATGGATATCATATTTACTTTATAGAGCTGGGACTCAGTGGTAGAGTTGTGGGGCTCTCAGATGAAATGGCGGGGGTTTGATTCCAAGTTCCTGTGGTCACATGTCAGTCTGGCCCTGTGCAAGACACTTAACTCCAAATTGCTCCCACTGCCGGGTCAGTGATGTGTGAGTACATATGAATGGGATGATAAACCAAGTCCATAATACTCCATGTGTACCTTCTGTCACTGCTGATGCATTCAAAATGATAAAAATAAGATCAGTGTTTCAGTTCAATCAATGACCGTGCTAACTGCTGACATTCAGCTGAGTGCTGTTTGTATTTGTTTGGTTAAATATATGGCTGATGATGATATTTTGACAATATTGTTTAAAACTCCAATGGATATTCATGAGTACTCTTTCAGCTGCTGCAACAATGCTTTCTATAAACCTAGCTGGCTGAAACTCATCAGTCAACACGGTCACCAAACAAACCAATACACCAGAAGTGTTACATCCATGCACAGAGGGAAATGTCGAAACTAAGTGCAGTTTAGTCGTTATGACCACCAGTCATTTGTATTAGCTGTTCTTATGTTAATTACTGATGTTATTATTATTTTAGTTTTGATCTAAGAGTTAACATAATAATAACCTAACCTCCAGTGTCACCGTATTTGTAGTTTACATACTACAGCCTGGGCTCTCTTGTGTGCTTTCTAGAAGTATCCCCCAGTCAGTAGTGGATTAAAAATTTGGGGGCCAAAGGCTAACCCAGGCATGGGGCCCTCCACATTGTTCTCCCCCTTTTTAACCCTCAAATGTCAAAGAAAGTCCGTACAAAAACAACAAAACAAGAAAACAGTTAGTGCTATAAAGTCTTGTTTGCAGAAAAAAAAACATCTCTGTAAAAATGCATGTCATTGTCCATTTATCTGCCATGTAGGGGCGCTGATAGGACAATCTTAGATCATTAAGAAATAGAATGTTTTCATCGTCTGCTTCTTCTACACCTAGGTTTACTCATCCTCTCCCCAGTGCAGAATTGTAAAGATTTGTACCATAAAATAGATCACAGTTCAGGAAAATAAATGTTTGGGGCTTGAATATTCTGGAGAAGACTTCCAGACCCCTGTTAACGGCTGGTGCCAACTATGAAATGGCAAATTTGAAAACTATTCCATGCTTTAATCATTAGGGTTGTTGCATAATAAAAAGAAAAAAAATCTGAAAGACTTGACTTGTAAACACAATATTCATGCCCTTTAGAAAGTATATGTGGAATTATATGTGGAATTTGTTTTCTGGTCATTAATCTAATTGAATGATAGGATCTGTGATATAATCTAGAATGTTATTCTAACCATAAAAAAGTGATATTTTCTCCATGTCACTCACCCTTACTGTTAAGTGTTATCAAAGATAACCACAGTTTTCTAGCAGGATCTCTCACAGGCTACAAGGCTGAGACACTAGTAATTTATGAATTACAGGTATTCTGATGACATTTCAGCATATATGGATTCTTATTAATTAATGACATTAAAAATATAAGCTCAACTTTAAGTTTGGGTGCTCTGGGGGCCCCTGGTAGTCTGAGGACCCCAGGTGGCTGCCTACCTTTGCCTAATAGTAAAGTCCGCCTCTGCCTCCAGTGACGCACATCAAGTGGAGGCAAGTATATTTACAAGAATGCTCATGACACAGCTGGACACATGTTTGAACTCAAAGTGAAACAGAAAGTCTATTTCTGGCCTAAATGGGTAAAATGTCCCCTGCTGTGGAAAAAGCCAATGAAAGCCAATAAGTGGTGAAACACTATAAAATAAAAGCTCTGATTTCACACCATCTTTCAGCCCGTAGAGCTATGATAAAAATCTTGAACACTGTTCATTTGTATGATGATCCCTTTACCAGAACAGCTATAGTCCTCACTGACGCATGATGTCATTGGTATGATACCAGTATTGGCAGATTTTAGCTTATAAAGTTAAATATTGGTATAGGTGCATGTTAAAATTTCTGCCAGTATTTAAAGCTGATTGGTTGTAAATATTAGCAGCATAGATCATATATCGTCTTCAAATATCAGCAAGATGTGCAACTGTTCAACCATCAGGTAAGTTTCCAGACTGTCCATTTCCCCACTCCTCTCCCAGCTTGTCTCTTTGAGCAGAAAACACTTTGTGTTTTGTTTCACAATTAAAAATGTGTATTTCAAATTGGAATTGGTATCTGTATTGGCTAAAATGTATGAAAAACATCAATATCGGCCATATTCTAATGGTATCCCTAATAACCCTCCATAGTGACATCTGTCTACTGTCTCTGCTAGATCTAAATGTACGTAGCATAAATGGTGACAAATCAAGTTTTCCAGCTTATGAATATGAAAGAAAGCTCCAAGTTTTCCTCAGCAATTTACTAGAAATATTCAAATGCATCTTTTCTCTTTCTTAACCTTGCTGATGCCAAATATAATTATCTGCCAGTATAGATAATCATAAGAATTGTGTTTAGTGCAGTAGTCTCTGTAATGTTCAGCAGCTTACCAAGAGTTTGGGGTGCTGATGGCCAATGGTGAGTTTAAATGCCCTTGTATTGAGGGCTCTAATCCAACCTGTGGCTCCGTGACTGTGTGTTATTGCCCACCCTATCTCTAACTCCATGTGCTGTCCTGTCTCTAATAATGAAAGGCATAAAAGAGCCTTAAAATAAATCTGTAACTGGATGGATATAATATTTTGCTATGGTTGTTTATAGCCTGACTCAGTACACAGGGGGCTTCATTACCTAAATGAGCTAAAAAACTAAGAGACTTGCTATGCTAACGTTAGCATCAGCTCAGATAAACATCCTTCTAACCCCAAACTAGTTTGACCTAAAAGCCTAGCCAAATACCCAGAAATCTACTCACGATGTCACTGCAACCAAATTCATCATTTGATTAAACACAAACTGCTGATTGATTCGCTCCAATGTTGCGCACAAACCACACTTCTGAACAGGAAGACCTCTGAACCTTCCTTGTTAAATGTTCCAAAAAAGCAAGAGTTCTGTTAGTCACTCGTATGTGTTCTATAATATAATGGTAGTGCAAGTTAATAGTGCCTGTGTTGTTTTTACAGCAGCCATAGGTTTTACTGTTGTGAGGTGCATGTTACATTTTGGATGTTCATTGCATTTGCTGCTGCAGAGCTGAGGCCTGCTGCCTAAACCCACACTGAACCATGCACAGAAAGACCCACTGATCATGACCTCTAACATTAAAATACAGCCCTGAACTGTGTGATGCTAAAACATAGACTGACATTTAGCTTGCCATGACTAATGTTAACTCTGAGTGTTGATTTTTACTAATGTCATATGATGAGTTATATGAAAACAGTTCATCACTGCTGTCTGACATGGGGCAATAAACTGATGCCATGCACAGCAGCTGACATACATTCATTTGACTATATTTCCCCATTTTAGAAAAAAAAAATCTACTTTTCAATTGCAATACATTATTTAGTTTCCAAGTTCTCAAGTAAACCACTAACATTCTCACAGTAAAATCAATGTTATCTGAGATAACCTCATAAATAAGCTGAGATCTTGAACAGCCATAATGTATTCTTGGGGCTTCCTTGCTGTTAGCAGGTCAGCTAAAGCTCAGCAGCAACAATCAAGAGAGAACTTAAACTGTGGCTGTAAAAACACTGGATACACTTACAAATGTCAGCCAAGTGTGTGTTTCAAAGTGTTGAGGAGCGGTGGTGAAAAATGCATTGCATGCTCAGCAAAATCATCTGCAGGATAAACAAATGTTTTGGAAAGACTGTGGCAACATGCACAATAAATGTTGACTGATTTGTAGCAAAGTTTCTATCAGAAATCTGCACCCTGTAGCTAACCTCAAACACGACACTGATGCCATTAAACACCTACAGAGCTAAAGTGGCTTTAATAGTTGTAAACTACTGAGAACAGAATGAGTTTCTCTATGAGAGATGTGCTATAACAGAATTAACTTCTGCCTTCTGTTGAAAAGATCCTTAAAAAGGCATGCTAGCTACAACCTGGTTAACAATGAACTAAACTAAACTAAACTAAAAGTCAGAACTTTTCTCAAGGAAATATTCAACCCTGAAAACTGTAGCTATTAAAGCTTGCACTGGTCACTGAGAAAGTCTTCACGGCTTGCTTTGCTAGGGCATTTTCCATACATGCACTCCTGAAAATTTCAAGACAACTCCAGGATAGGCTGCACTTAAATCTTCCTGACTTGCCTGTTTACACCTCACCGCAGGAGACTGAAGGAAAGACATGACATAACAAACAGAAATGTTGGGGGATGCAACAGAGTCTAACGCTGAAATGACAGTCTCCATTATAACACTGCTTACTCAGTGTATTCACAGTATTAATGAATGAATGTTTAGAACAGTAGTTCTCTACTGATTGGGCATTAGGACCCAACACAACCATCTGATCCCACTTGCAAATTTGGTAATTTCTTGAGGAATTTATCTTGGGGAAACCAGAAGTGCAATCCAAGGAAAAGGAGATAAATAAGGAGACAGCTTCAGACAAATACTGAAATTCATTTATTATCTTAAGAAAATCTTAAAAAAAAATAAGTAAACATTTACCCTTTGTTTACTTTGGTCTTCCATATGTCGAATTTCCGCCCTATTTGTTTTTCCTGGCACACAATTGTGACCCACTGGTCAGAGCTTTGCTACCCTTTTTCAGACCCACTGAGAACCACTGTTTTTTTTACAACACACTTGCAAGCAGAAAACAGTATGAAGCCGGTTCATTAGATGCATGACAATTGCACTGGTTGTCACATGATGTAAATGTCATCACATCCACATACATGCTGGCAGTAAATTGTCCTGATTGCATACTGTGCTCTCCCATCAGCTCATCCAGACTTCATGCAAATATTTAACAAAATCTGAGTGAAGTCAGGGTAAAAAATTGGCTTGTTACTTTTGCATGTGTTTGACAACACCACAGACAATATCCTGCACTTTGTCTTGCTGTTTAAAGAGCACCAGATAGATATAACTGTAGCCAGTGTCCAGTGTTTGCAACAAGAGTCTGAATCTTGGCAATCAAGGTAAGCCTCTCCCAGCCTAGTGTGCATTACTAAAACTTTAAATTTGTGCTTGTTTTCAGGAGACCTACTGTATTATAAAATCCGAAGCATCAAAACAGCCAATGAGAATGCTCTATTGTTCCTCAGTAACCACTAGGCCAAAAGGACATTATATTTCAGCTCTTGTTACACTGTGAAAAAATGCTCTACATGAAGATTTCAATTACTAAAATGTGCATAATTGTGCTTTTAAGCCAGAGCCACTTCCTGTGTGTTACCTGGACAGAGTTGAGTCTGCAGTAGCCATTGAGGGGGAAGCGGATGACGTGCGTTGGGTCCTGGTTCCATCCAGCATTGACTGAGTTGCACATGACGTCTCCAGTCTCAGGAAATATCTCCTCGATAAGCACCTTCTCCCCACTCAGGGCGATCCTCTCGCCCAGGTCGGGCGTGACTCGAACAACCAGGCAGTCACAGGGCTGAGCCATCCGCCGCTGCTCCCGCTCCTGCTTCCAGCGCTCTAGCTCTTTGATCATGGGCGTCAGCTGGTAATAGCGAGCCTCCTCGTACAGCAGGTGGAAGTCCTATACAGTCAAAGGAGCAGGGAAATGAGTGCAATTAATTTGCATGTGTGTATAGTCCTCTTGGCTATTTGTGTGACTAACAGGCTGAGTTTCAGCGCATTACAGTTCATCACCAAGGTCATCCGGACAAAATGCCACACTTATACAGTACAGTGAAACATGGTGACGGCTTTAGAAGTATATTTACAGGGTATCCTGATGGCTTCCCCACAGCAACTAATGACAAAAGTGTCCTTGAGCAAGACACTTAACCTCTAATTATTCCTGTAGAGCTGTTCAGGCTGCTTCTGCCCTTTGACCCCTGTGCTGTAGTGAAACACCAACTGTGCACTGCAGCATGCATGACAGAACAAACAACTGATGGCACTGTGATTATCACATGTCTTAATTTCTTAGGTTGTCTTAGGGAGCACATTTCTATGTGTGTGGCAGATAACACCAGTGTCTTTTGTTCTGACTATCTGTTGTTGGAAACCATCACTGAAGAGCACTACATTCAAATTCAGTGCAAGTGACAGCTTTGGCGCTTGTCCGCTTTAGCTTGCAACACCAGAGCTTTCATACAAGCCGTGTGTGTGCTGTGTGTTGGCTGTGTTCCCTGCTGTCACAGTCCTGTCTTTCTTTATAGGTTCTTATCTCAACAAATCTCCTTGCATGTGACTTAGTTCATTATATAGCCGAACTGAGACGGTGAAATTTCAGAATAAAGGCATTCTGTATGAAAGAGGTGAGTTTTTTCACAGAAACTGGGCTTTTACTAAGAAAAGTGCAAAGTTTTAAATGACACATTCTACTTGGAAACATTCTATTCAGAAACAGAAATTTTCAGCAAATTTGGCTTGTGGCATTCATCAGGGTTAAAAAGAAATACACTGCAAACAGGTTCAACCAGTGTGGACAAACATATCTGCAAAAAAAGATAAATCTGACTCTCTACTTAGCATTTTTCTGGTCTCTTTCAGAACTGAAAAAATTGGAACACTTCTCAAGATTCTTTGTGCATACTTCAAGGTTGTGACATGCAGCGCTCATGCAGGCAGTCTGAAAGCCCTGACTTGTCAACATGTAAGCAGAAATGAAAATCAAGCTGTGATGCTGCCAAGACGTGGCCACCATGCTTCCAGTCTAAAATGGATGTAAAACAGGGGTGCCCAACTTTGGCCTATGTGGAATGTGGCCAATTTTTAATGGGTCCCTAGCAGATAAAAAAAAAAAAAAAACACTATTAAAAGAGAAAATGACCCACATAACATGGAAGTTGGGCTTGACTGTATTATACTTCTTAGCTCTGACATCAGTTAGTGCTTTGTCCATTCTGTAAACAAACATTTTGACTAGAAGAATTCATCCTTTTTCCACAATTAAAATGAGGCGTAAACACAAATGGTGAATTTGTTAACAGTAAAAATTAACAACATGATTCATAATGCCCATATGAACGAAGAGAAAAAGATTACAATGGTAAATCGCAGCATGAATGATGCTCATTTGCTGCTTCCTGCTCTGTTTCAAGGTCTGCTTTGTGAACTAAGGGTGGATCCAGAGTTTTAACCAGGTCCAACCAGGCCTCCCAAAATCCCCACTGGCTAATTGTCTTGTCAGCCATTAACAAGTCATTTAAGCATGTTCAGTCACTTAGCATATCTTGACCTACACTGGACTGGTTTTACTTACTTATAATAAATTACAGATCAGGTATACTAAAGTGGCCCCATCGGCCTGATATTCTTCTGGTCGTGGCCCTGTGTGAAAAAAGTTTGGACACCCCTGGTGTAAGGGGTCATGGGGGCTTGTTTTTGACCCATAAACTTGATGCTGAATCTCCTCACTTAAGTCTTTAACTGTAACTCCTGCACACATGGCGCCCTAATCTGAGGAAAAGCTGATGAATAAATCCAGTACAAATGTAAAGTATGACCTTTGTTTGTGCTTGCAGAGAAAAAAAAATCTGATTGACACAAATTTGCAAACACAGCAATGTTCAACATCTCCCTACCATGTCAAACATCTTTTGGAAAGAAGAACAATAAACCAGGATTAGTGATGGCCTCCAACCAGCAGGACCACACTCTCCATAAACAAAGCATAGCCATGCTGCAGCTCTCCTCCACAGTAGCTCTTGGCAGAGCCACGCTAGCCCTTAGCATGTTTCAGCGAGCCGACTCCAGAAAGGCCGTCAGTGGGGCTCCAGTGAAGTGGGATGGTGCATTCCTGTGTGCAGACAGTCTGCAGCAGATTGTCTGCCTCTCCCTCCTGGGCAGGGCTTGCTGGGGGCCATTTGCCCCAACGCTCTTGCCTCTAATTTCCCATAAGACCAGATGGCACCATCATTCACAGCTACCACTGCAAATACAGGGAGGCGGAGGTTTCGCCATTGGAGGCAGACAGGAGGTGAGGAAAAGATATGTGCAAGTGAACATGAGGACAATCATCAGCCAAGGAGGATTTTAATGTATTCCTCACATGGAGGGAGTTTTATGTTAATGAGGCTTGTGGCCCAATGTTAAGCTCCTATTAGAACAAGATTTAATTAGGTTACACCTAAATGAAACAAATCTTTCAGCTAAACAATGAGTAATTAATAAATCTGTGTTCTGATTAGTGCTCTCAGTGACAAAGAATGACAGCTTCATTCATTACCAGTTTACCCTTAGTGCCATTCAAAGTTCCCGTGCTCTTTAGCCAGTGGCTACAACTTGTTTTTTGCAAAGCACGTCAAAAACTGATTGTGCATGTTTTAACATATTTAACAGCCACTGAATTGATAGAGTTTGCACATTTTGGTGCAAAGCAAACTAAACGTCCTTGTAAAGTGAGACATGGCGTATTTGTGCTGCAGGAACAACATATGCTTCATATAGCCTGCTTCATTGGTGGCGGTTGGTGTTTGGTGCTGTGGATCTAAAAGAGTTTTTCCCTTTCCCTTCTCAGGACCACTGCTGGGTGTAGAAACAGAGCATGGCAGCAAACAGCATATTCATTAACCCTGCTGCTGCTGTCAGACTCTTTAGCCTTGAAAAGCCTTCCTCTCTGGTTCACCCCGTCATCTAAGCTGCACCTTCATCAGAGGCGAGCGAGCTGCACCCAAATACATCTCCATCTGGACAAGCGTTGACGCAACACATCTTAAGCTGACAGTCTAATATTTAAGATTTCAGAATGCAAAAAAAGGGGGAGGGAGTGGGTCCTTTTTTCCCTTTTTCTCTCCCTTTCTCCCTGTCTTTTTCTCTCCCGGCCCTCTTGCTGCAGCTGACAAAACTCATACTGAGACGCTCTCCTCCAGGCGGCTCTCTGTATCAAAGTGTAGCTCCTCATCCTTCACAGGTCTGAAGCCATGGATGGATATGTTTTTAACAGGGGTCTGTCTGCGAGGCACTTTAGTCATCCTGAGCAGCGCACAAAACAACAGAGTAATCCTAAGCGCTGAGGTGAGGATGAGAGGGAGACGGGGGCCAACAGCTCCGTCCTGGCTGCTGGAGCTGCTGCTACCGCTGCCAGCTCTACGAGACAATTCATCCCCCAATCCTGTGTCCAGACAGCCCGTTTGAGCTTCAAAATAATGATCCGACCTGATCGCCCACCGGCAAGGCAACATCTCAGGGAAGGACAGAGGGAGGGAGGGATGGAGAGGGCGGCAGAGAAAGAGAAGAAGAGGAGGAAAATGATAGAAACTGTCACTATGAGGGAGTCAGAGAACTGAGAAAGAATCGTATGTATTGGAGGAAAAATGACAAAAGCCACACAAGAAGACAGGCCACCAAGAAAAAGCCCAAGCCTGCTCCAAATTATAAAACAGCACCAACAAAATAATAAAAAACATAACCTTTCTGTATTAAATCTAAAGGATTTGATACCTAAAGAAACAAATCCTTATTGATTTAAAGTGCAATAAAAGCCTGAACACAGCATGGCAGAAAGCAGTAACTCTTAGCGGTTTATAACCATGCCCTCGATATGACTGAGCATTGCTTACACTCTTGTGATTAATTGTAGTTTGAATAATGAGATGAAGGAGGATATTAATAGTGAATATTTTGTTCCACTGATGTAGGCTGAAAAATTTCTTTTCCTATTCTGCTCAGACTTTCACATTGATTTAGCAAAACACACAGCGCCGTGGCTGCCAGCAGCAGAACAGAGCCAGCCCTCTGGCGACGGCAAGCCTGATTGTGTTCAGATAAGGACATGCTCAATTCTGCCTCGCACTATTTGCATTTTTTTTCCCCGGCTTCACGCAAATTGAAAGGTATGCAGATCAACACAGGCTTATGCGAGGGGATCGTAATGAGTTGAAACAATGAGGTCCAATGCATTTCTTCAACCACTCTGCCTGATTGGACTGTCAAGACTTCACAGAAAGGGAGGGAAAAGCATGAATAAGAAAGGAAAAACTAATCGCTTCTGAGTCAGGCCATCATTTGCTGAAAATATGCAGGGCTTTCATGTCTTGTTCTGTTGTCTGAGGTTTGGCTCACGTTCAGACTATCCGTGAGGCCCGGAGAGTTAGCCCGCGGCTCTGTGTGGCTCGGCCTCGCCTTGTTCCCTCGTAGAGAATGATGAACAAGCGGCAGCCCGGTGGAAAGGTCACGCAAGTTAAGGTGGAGTAGAAGTGAAGAATAGAATACACCTTGGAAGCAGCAGTGCTGAATAAAACCTTGAACAGGACGGAGCTGGAGGCAGAATTTATAATGATTCTGACAAAGCCACTCCAGTTGTGTGGACACCTCTGTGGCGTGTGACTAACCTACTCAGTTTGGTTTAAAGCTGCACTAATCAATATTTTTATTTCAACAATGGATTAACCGACTATGTGTAATATGAAAAGGTATGCTCCGAGTGACGAAGAAAAAGAGATTTTCCAACATTGTCTCACAGAAAAATACTAATAAAAAAAAACATGGCAGTGTCAGAAAATTAAAATTATTAGTCCCCATTTGAAACAACGGCTTAGCATAACGCAAAGTTTGGTCATGGGCCATTGGTCATTTATTTCTGATCACCTGACTTCTTATTTTTAGCCATTTCTACCCTTTATATTTTTAGTCGACAAAAACTCAAAAACATTTTAGTCTAGTTTTAATCAGATTTACCCACGGTGGAGAAATATCGTGGATTATACATGTCTGACAACAACTGAATTACATTTTAGTCTTGTTTTAGTCATCCTGATAAAAACTAAACTTACTTTTAGTCAGATTTAGTCATCAAAAATCTATTTTTGGCTAGTCTTAGTCTTTCTCATGGACAAAAGGCTGTTGGCAAACATTTTAAGTTATAGCTTTAGTCAGTGAAATTTGAAATTTGGTCTGGGTCAATAGTTTTGTAGTTGAGCAACTGAAGGGCAAGAAGTTCTTAATCATCAGAGTGCTGATGAGTGCTAAGTAGTTAACATTAGCTAGTTCAGTTCATAAGAGGATCACTCTCAGCTGTTAGTCTGTTAGAATAAATATTTCAAAATATTTTGCCTAGGTAAAAACAATATTTGATGTCAGTATTAAGAGAAGTCTGTTTCTTGTGTTGATTGGAATCTACAGAAACAGCTTAGCATCTAACAGCATCGATCCACCATTTACTGTTGGTTTTCTTTCGTTCCCTGTTCTTGTTCTTCAGAAGCATAACCAGTGCTGATCTCATGATTTAGTTCAGTTTAACAGAAGCTTTCTTTATGCTTTCTTCCCTTCCCTTTTTGAATTAAATAATAGCTAAAAAAGAAAACAGAGACCATTTACTTCTTTTTGCATAGCTGTAGGACCAAGTCCTGTCCTAGCATGGTGTGGTGCCATGAATGTGACATGATGTGAAAGCTTTGAAAACTGTAATCATATTCTGAAGGTGGACAGAAATATGATGAATACAAACACTTCATATGGATGTAAAATCTAATTCTATGTAAACATTTAAAAACAGTGGCAGCAGGTTAATTATTTTCCATGCAGGGCACAATGTCTTGATGGACCCAGCTGTACATCTTTGTTTTTTGTTAGCTTGATGCTAACACCTAATGGAGGTTGCAGTTAACAGGCTACCAATAGCAGCAATGATGTTCAGCTCAAGAAACAATTCAACTTAACAATGTGATGTAATTTATTTCTTATTAAGTTCAGAGATGCTAATCTAGTTTCTGTCCATCTCTGCAGTCTGATGTACTGCAGTTGTCTCCTTTGTCAAAAGTCAGTAGCATGTGGGCTGAAATAAACTAGCACAATGATTAGCAAAACAAGGAGGATGTGCCATTCATTCATTCACTCGTTTACAGTAGACAAGTGATAAAAGGGGAATCTGCATTATGTGGACTATCTGGACCATTTATGCCAGACATCCCTGCTTGTATTCATGTGAAATCTTGTACATTAATGCCTTAAAGTATTTCATGTTTTATACCAAGACTGTCCACATTAGCACTTTATGAGAGACAAAAAATATTCTGTGTGCAAAGATAAAAATCATTTCTGCAGATGACAAAACAGGATGCGGGTGTGCAGCCTCAGTGGTTTAGAGGACTGAATGGAAGAAAAAACGATGTGTGTGCGCACACAGATGCATGTATGCAGGAGAATGTGAGTGTGTGCATGCCAGGCACAACACTCATTATGTTTACATGAAGTTAGTAGAAGTCATTGTGTTAGCCTGACTAAAACTAGACGTCTCAAATGCTTGTAAACTTTAACTATAAACTGTAACAACGACTGGACAAAGCCTAAGTGACAACATCTATTTGGTTGCTTATGGGGGCTTTTGAGTTCAAACTCAAATTTGAGTTCAGGCAGCTGCCACATTGAAAATGCTGTCTCAAAATAACCCAAGTAAAACCTAACAACTGACAAAAAGGTGGAGCTGAGGCAGGCCCTAAGACAAACAGCTATACCATGCCAGCCTACAGTTATATCAGCCATGCCCCTAATTATGCATAAATCAATATCCTTGAACCAGAACAGAAGAATTATGAAAAAAGTCATCTCCCATAAAAGTATGTCCAAAAATCACAGACTACAAAAAGAACTGGGTCTGTGTGACATCAGCTGTTTGGTTACAATAGGTGGGCTCAGCTTTTGAAGCCAATCCGTTGCGGGCTCCATATAGAAATCGCTTTCTCAACCGAACTTTGGATCAACCTAACAGCAGACAAGAGCCCACCCACTGAGCTCCACTTCCTGTCAGCTAAGCTATCACTAAAGCTAGCCTTCTGGTGGTAGCGTCTGCCTATCAAGCTATCTGTCAAATGAGACGCACCAATCAGTGCGCAGTGAGATTTTTCCTAAATAGAATCAAAATGATTGCAGTACAACCCCTGTACACATTTGGCTTTTTGAACCAGGCTGTAAACCAGTTTATTTCTAGTTTAAAAAATGACTTTTTAACGTGTTGTGTACGGTACTTCCAGTGTTTCTGCAGTCTGCCACAAGCGGACGCTCGCCTTATTGCAATATTTTGCACTTCCGCATTGGCTTCATTTCTCTGGACTGGAGGTTGCTGCTTGCCAAAATGCATTTAGCAGTAATTTTTAAGCCGAGTTGTGAATATGATCCTTATAAAATTGGGTGTGCTAGTAACTTTCAGTGCCTCCGCAGTCAGCCTCAAATGGACACTCAAGGGACTGCTGTTTTTTACACTTTTGCATTGGCTTCATTTTCCAACCACAGATGCTGCTGTTTAGCTTTAACCTGAAATTTAAACAGCATTGATGCTAAACATAGCAGGAATTGCACAACACCATGACAGCATTTAGCTCATATGTACAAAAAGTAAAGCACAGAGTGTGTACAGAGATTTAAAGTTAGCTGCTTGCTGCTTGCAGCAGGAAGAATGTCTCCAGTAGCTCATCATCTACCACAGCAGAGGTGGGCATACTCCTGTTAACAAACCAGTTCTCCTGCTCTGCATGTATACGGCCATTTCACCTGGCCTCACCCCTATAGAAGAAACCACTGAATAAAAAGAAACAGCTCAGGGCTTTGGCACTCACATCATCAGGCCATGCTCCAGTTAGCCTGTTAGCATTTTACTTCTGCACTACTGTATAATCTAACTGAGTCTGTTCCATATTTCTTAGTTTCTTAATTACTTCTTACAGGTAATTAATGTGTTGAATGTGAGGAGGGGGAGTCTACGGTAGGGCATTGTGAAAAAAGTACTGTGTTGTGGTTTTATGTTGAAAACATCTACCCCCTGAGAGGACAAAAAACCTGAATAAACACAAACAGACTCACACTTTGGTGTATTATCTTGAGAGAAATAAGGAGTTTCACACAACACTACAGTGTCTCTGCACAGATGGCTTTATGTACTCAAGCTTTTTTTTTATGTTGTGATGCTGCTCAAACCGAGCGAGCTGATGGTGCACACTATACGCAGAATACAGTATGTTGTGTTGCGGATATGTACCTTGAAGTCATCTGGAAGGAGCAATTTGCTGGTCCTGAGGAAACTGAGAATGTAGCGGAATATCTCGCCGTCCCGATCTATGAAGTAGTGCTGCTTCAAGCTGTCCAACACGATGGGCTCGGTGCCATTGAACAGACGACTGATTCTGAAAATTGAAATACACAGACACACGAGCACACACACAAACATGCATGCACGCAGGCGGACGCACACACAATCACACAGAGAGAAAATGGAATGAGCCAGCTCCCTTCAAATGCATGAAACAATTACCCTCCATTTATTTTTCAATTTTATTAGCACTAAGCTTGAAATGCATTAGCATCCCAGGTTGAAACAAGGGGCTTAAGGCACCGTTCCTCCATTCCAGACTTGTTTGAAGTGTCCCTTCTGCAGAAAGATTACAACAACACACACGCTCGCTGCTTGTACTTACAGAAATTAATGGCATGAATGTAGCATTACAACTCTATTATTCCATCTGTCAGAGGGCTGGAAATGAAACAGAGGTAGGAAACGATGGAGGGCTACATACTAATGTGAGGGGGACATCTGGAGAAAATGTTTTACTTTTACAGTTTGATTTTGTTATGAACGTTGGAGGGATTGGACAGCTGCCACCCTACCGTACGCCATGCTTAATACAGAGTTATAGTTTGTGGTTATTTCTACCACATGCTCTGTTTTTGTTTATTTGACGAATAATCTCACCACATTATTCTGCTCATACACTGACATTTCTATTATAATTCAACGATATCCATAAGTCTATTACTGATTATACCATTTATTGAAATGGGACAACCTCAGTGGCTTTTTAAAATGTTTATTTGTCATCGGAGTGCATTTCAGGGCATCCTAATGTTCAGTCAAAATGTACTTTTGTTGAATTCAATGAGATATGTGGTTCATATTAAGGAAAAGCAAAGATTTAGAACATCTTAAGGAGAAAATTACAACTGAATAATTAAAGAGACATTACCCAAAATTACATCAATAAAGATTTCTTATTAGGAAACACAGTCATTAATTTAAAACATGTATGTTTAAGGTTTTATCAAATATTGACTATCTTTTTGCATATTTTAAAACACTTGTTGCTTCTCATAGTGTCCTATTTTTAACCCTTTAAACCAAAGTTCTGCAAGACTGAAAGTTTTAGTTGGATTTGGCTACAGGGGCTCATCAAGGCAAAGGGTGAAAATTGCTGTTATCTTTAAACTTTCATCACACTGCGTCTGTGCTGCGCCTCAGGATACCCTTGGACACATATTCATTTCCCCTTGTCTTTGTGTCGTTTTTCCTGACGCTTACCTGCAGTTTCATTTTTCTCATCCAGGCAAGCCTGCTACATTTGTTCCTACGTTTCTACATCATAATTACACCTATCAGAGCTATAAATGGAGATTCTTGGCATGTCTGAAACATTGAGGATGCAGTGAAGTGTGTCCAAAAGCTTTGTTATGTAACTTTAGTGTAAAAATGTGCTTAAAGTTTGCAACTTATCCAGACGCTAAACTTAGATTTCCCTCAGCAAGACTGGCTGTAGAACTAAAAGGGCTGAATCCCAAACTCCAAACTCTCAGGCTATGAGGCTCATTCCTCATAAATGTAAGAGTGCTTGGTGTTGTCCTGATGTGAAATCATTAAGAGCATGAGGGCTTTAAGTGTGGACTTCTTAACGGCAAATTATGCACTCTTCGTGAGTCTGCATAAGTGCAGACTTTCCTGTTTGACTTACCCAGAATTCATAGCAAACTTGGTGACATGAAGGGTCATCCAGTGCCCTGCTAGACAGGGGCGCTGCTGTGAATTATGGGGCCCATGACAGGACATCACATCAGACCCTACCACTACAGACCAAACCCACTCTGCACAGCTGATTTTGAAACACATGCAATTATAAAGTATATAAAATAATGAAAGAATTAATGTACATAAATACTGACAAATGTTGTACAAATTAGATAGCTAATCTGCAAATTCTGATGATCAAAAATAATAAACTGCAAAATTTTACTACAGGTTTCAGTGGGGTTTGATTTCTACTACAATCATATCAAAGTTTATAGTTCACACGACCACTTCGTCAAGAACTCACATGATTTGCAGCTATAAATATTTCTTTATTAGCAGTTATTAATTAATATTTATTGCTGTTATTCATGTTTGGCAGTGCGGCTGTTCTGGGATTCCTCAGCCCTTCCATGAGCCAACGTAGAAAGCATTAAGCAGGGACACCATACATTTCTACTCTTCCTATGCTGATAAGGAACGCCTAAGGCAGGGAGGGAAGCAACAAAAACCCAGAGCAGAGCAGGCATCATTAACAACAGAATGACACTGACTAAGTCAGACAAAGCATAGAGGAGGAGCTGGGGTGGAGGGTTGCAAGAGCAGCTTACGGAGAGTGGAAAACCTTAGCCAGGCAAGAGCAGTTTAAATATGGCAGCCAATAGCATGCTTAGAGCAAATCAGCTGGTCGTCAGCTAAGGGCTTGCAGGACATCAGCTGATCTCAATTATGGCAGTGCTTGACTCCATGGCCTGCCTGAGCTAACGCTATACGCATGATTTCTGGTACTATGACAACCATTTATTTTTCTAGAGAAAATATATATCCAAATGTATATTGTGCATCACCATTCAGCTGCAAAATACAGAAATCTATTAGTTTTGGTCCATGCAGTTATCACTACCTGAATGTTACTTTTATTGTTAGAAAATAAGAAAAGACTATTTTTATTGGTGAAGAGTGAAGAAAGTCATCTCTATGGTGAAAGATTAAAATTTAATAGAAACTAATATCAAAATATCTTTAGGGCCTACTTTCCTTCCCAAACCCTGCTTCTAGATGCACACAAACACAGGACTTTTTGAGGCAGTATTCAATAATGTTAAAAAAAAGGGAAACCAAATTGAGATGTTCAGTGAAATAGAAAACTGTGAGTTTACTTTTTTGGTTATTGGCTAAAAATTGAGGCTGAAGTTAGTCATAGATGTGGCGAGTTAACCCTCCTGAGGCTGGGAAGGATTGACACAACCCCTGTAGTGCTCTGGATGTCCTTGCATTCAACCAGGGGCATGGGAAAATAATCTGTTGTAAAAATAACCAAGTCCACACCTTAAGGGCACAATAAGGGATGATTTGGCAGGTAAGCACGGCATAGGATACTATCCCGGCAGGAAGTAGAATTGCCACAAGCCTCTGGTTGCACCGTTGATGTCGCAAGGACAGTCTCCAGGCGTATTACCAGGGATGAAAAGGCGCCGACATAAGAGATGCCATCGAGTTTGACCTTGGCTGCCGACAGGTGTCAAGCTTGACTCTGAGATGGGCTTTTTCGCTTATTATATTGTATCCAGGCAATGTGTAACATCTCAAAAGTATGTTTGGCTACTTATTTTTTTACTGTCTTATGGACTCACGCAATCACACAGTGCACACCTGAAGCCATTAAAGTCTGTGAGGCCTCAGTGCTTTTAGGCTTTAGGGTTCGGACTGGGATTGGGCCAAGAAGGGTTTATATACACAAGAAATCTTATGGAAGACATCCATCCATCCACCTCATTTGGGGTTGCAGGAGGGCTGGAGCTGATCCCTGCTGTCATTGGGTAAAAGGCAGGATCCACCCTGGACTGGTCACCAGTCAGTAACAGGGATGATATATACAGATAAACAACCAGTCACACTTTGAGTTCACATCTTTGGGCAATTTAGAGTTGCTAATTAGCCTAACAAGTTTGTTTTTGGACTGTGGGAGGAAGCATGTAAACTCTGCTGAAAAAGCTCTGCCCTAGTGGGGCCCTAAACCAGAAAACTTCTGGTAGTGAGGCAGCAGCACTACTCACTGTCCCACCGTGCAGCTCTGGACCTTCATTTTCTTGTGGTAAGAAAATGCATGTTGTTTACTTGAGATTTCGATTCAATATCTGTAATTCTCAACATAACAACATGGGTTCCAATGATTGAACGTAACTCAAGATCTCGAGAAAACAAGAGAACTGCTTAATTAACCAGTGGAAAACCAGCTTTTTTATCCAGAGATAACAAAATAAATGAGTAATATCTTAAGAAAACAACAAAATTTCACTTGTTAACACAGGAAAACTGAGTTTAAAAAAATCTGTTGGGGCTTAGGGCTTGTGTGAAATCTGTTGCATGAGACCTGCTTAAAGGTTTCTCTGCCTATTTCCATCGTCTTCCTGACAAACAGCTCTTGGCAGGGCGCTGCATTGCTGCTATTATCATCATAGTAATGTAATCAGCTCTTTAATCACAGTAACAGCTTCTCTGTCCGCTGACAGAGTTGTATGACAAAGAAAATTGTAAAACCTATTTGCAAACCAACACACTCATACACCCAGCCCTGCCTGAGCAGTGGCATTGTCAAACTCTATTAGAGGACAGAGAGAGGGAGCCGCAGAGGGAATGTCAATGAACAAACAGCGGGAGTAGACTCATTTTACTGGATTTACTATAACAACGTTGTTCTTTGTAAAAGTGTTTGAGCTTGTATTTAGCGCTGGTATCAGGTATCTCCTGACCCTGATGTGTCGG
Organism: Cheilinus undulatus; assembly: GCF_018320785.1. Taxonomy (NCBI): domain Eukaryota; kingdom Metazoa; phylum Chordata; class Actinopteri; order Labriformes; family Labridae; genus Cheilinus; species Cheilinus undulatus. The sequence goes on from NC_054865.1 coordinate 19,525,637, forward strand.
CTCAGCCCACTGAGGAGATCATGTCAAAGCCAGCTTCTTTCTTTTTCTTTGACTTGACTGTGTGAAGAAGCAGAGCAAAGATGGCTCTCCCTCCCTCCTTGCCTCCTGCCATCCTTCCTCTCTTTCTTTCTTCTTTTTCTTTCTTTCTTTCTCTCCCTGTCTCCATCCTTCTCCCTTGCTCGCTTTCTCTCTGGAAATCGATGCAAAATGCTTTATAAAAAACCAATACTCATCTCCCTGTTTTGCCTGAGGTGTTCCTTTCTCATATGGTCTTGCAATTCTTCCAGCTAGAATTTCACCATACCCCTCCAGGCTAACTCTGTTTTTCATCTCCACTTTTTTAAAAAGCAATTAAAATGCTGCCTGTTTTTCTTTTTCTTTCCCTCTCTTCTACTCCCTTCACTCTCTCACTCTCTCTCGCTCTCTCTTTCTCTGTTGGTCTACTCATTTTTTTTTCCACTTTCTGTTGAATCCCTGAATTGGAGGGGTGGGGGTGTTTTTAACAGGTAGGGAGAGGGAAAAAAGAGTTTGTGTGTATGTGGGGTGAATTAAGAGAAAAGACACATAAACAGACAAAGAGAGAGAGCTAAAGGCAAAGATAAAGGGAAAAAGACAGAGGAGAAAAGAGGACAAACAGTATGAGTAGTGAAGGAGAGTGGGAGAAAAAAAAACTATGACAGAGATACATAGAAAGACATGTAGAGAGTCAGGGAGGGTGAGGGGGAGGTGGTGGGTGTGGGAGGTTATCAAGGACAGGAACAGCTCAGATCTCCCACCCCAGCCGTGCCAAGTGAGGGCAGGCAGCGGGGCAGGGTAGGTGGGCAATATCTGGCAGGATGCTCGCTGCTGCAGCGGCCCCGAGCTGTGCTGGAGATACGTGTCTGCAGGAGGGAGAGGAGGAGGAGGAGAGGGGTGTAGCACAGGTAGATCTGATCCTACAAGAGCTGGTGGAGGCCTAATGAACTCCAGACCTTCAGCAGATTATTGGACAGTGACAAAACAAAGCTCAGTGCACAGTGGTGTCTCAGGTTTGTGCTGGTATGGTCGAAGATGACAGGCACCAACTTTAGCATTAATATCTAGAGGTCTAGAGACTCTGGATTCATGTGAAAGATTTTTTTCTGCAAAATCTTTGGTCTATTGAAAAGTAGGATGGCTGGAGTAACTTCTGCAATTACAACACTTCTCTGGATCAGCTTGATAGAATATGCATAATTGGCTTAAAGGTTATTTAGAACCAGTTTCTATGGAGGAATCAGAATCAGTTCTTGAAGATCTGGGCAGTAACCAATAAGTTCCCTTGAGTCTTTTCTGGTCAGCTTTGAAAAAGTAAAGGTCTTGATGACAATTATGCTGGTACCTGTTGGCGGTATTACCATGAATTTGATGTTTTGCTCACATAGATAGATCTTTAAGTACTATTTTGAACCTCTAGTTGGTATTTGTAATAGTAAACAGTGCATATTTCTGTATAATGTATATTATTTAACTTTTTGTCATCATGACTTTTAAATGTGCATTTAACAAAAGCCTTGCTCTAGCCTCGTCCTATCTAGGAGTCACTGGGCTCTTCTGCAAAATTACAAAAACAAATTTTATGTTATGACCTGAAGAGTAATCATTCAAGTCCTCAGCGCACAGAGCCATGCCATCATCACTGTCTATTTGATTTTTTTTTTCTTTTTGTTGCCTGCTGTGTGTGGTTGTTTTTGAGTTAACATTCTTTAACATTCTGCCCTGCTAGTGTTTAGTTTTATAAAATTCTGTTATGATGCATAATATAAGGACAATATATACAATCAATATTTGAAATCAATATGCATTTATCATGACATATAAAATATACTTAATGTGACAAAAGTAAAACTGCATTATTAAAAAACTAAGGAAAATAAACAGTTTAGCACTAACTCTGTCAGCACAAGTGATGCAATACACCCACTGTGTCAGTGGCACCCAGGCTTTAGTGTTGATTGGCTAGTACTCATATCACGTCCAGCCAATCAGATTGTTTTTTTATGCAGGATTTCTGTTGAGGCTGTGATTGTAAATAAAGCCAGATGGGAAAAAGTGGAGCCTATTGAGTGATTGATTTGACTGATTATCGATAAAATAAAATGATGATAATCAGCCAAATGCCAAGTACTGGTCTCAATCATTGGACAGGCCCCTAAAAGATATTATCAGCATGATATCTGTATCACCAGATAATAGTTTGAAACAGAATCTCCAGGTCTGACACATATGAACATTTTTGCTGATATTTACAACCAAAATTCCTTCTATATACTTCTATAAAGTTGTTTATAAAGACAGATCTACATATGCCAACTCTTTTTCTTTATTCATCATCATTCCTCACACTTTAAAATGTGTTTTAAGAGCTTGAATTTGTTCATTTGTCCATCCTCAAGCTTTAAATTGTGTATTTAAGGACTGCCGTTTTAGGTCTGAACTACATTTAAATACTGGTATTGATTTCTGTGTTGAATATCAGCAAAAATCCAATATCTGGCATCCCAAAAATCTGTATAACAAATAAAATGTATCATTAAATAAAATCGGCTTAATTAAGTCTGAAATAAATGCCAAACCTCTGCTGTGCCTGATTTTGATTGGTTGAGATCTGGTACAAAATATATAAACTGACAGTTACACTGTAAAAACTTCAATTTAGGCAAGAGTATTACTTTAATTTTAAGTCTTTAATATCTCATTACACTTGCATACACAGACAAGTCCAGATAAAATCTTATTTCAAAACATGAAAAGCAAAGATAGGCCTTATTTGGTTCTGCTGAATAGATAAATCTGCAGAGCTCTACTGTGTCCGGCTCTGATTGGTTGAGATCTGGTACAAGATGTACAAACTGCCACTTACAGTGAAATATAAGCACGAATATTAGGCTAAGTTGTACTCTGAAATGTCTCATTACTCTCATAAGTACAGATAAAAGTCTCATTTGAAGACAAAAACAAGAAAAGTGAGGCCAGATTTAGTCATGATAAATATAAAGATCTGCAGATGTGGCCCTCAGATTTAACTTGACTGTCCTGATATAAGATAAATGGACTTATTATGAAACAGATACTCAACAAGCACATTCTGCTTCCCCAACTAGAAAATATTTCTGCCTTGAATTAGCAAAGAAAGCCTTAATTTTAGTGTTTTATATCCTGAATTAAGATGTTTATCCAGGCTTGTTAGATGATCGGGCTTTTAACCCTTAGGGCTCACGCGGCACGAATCCGTGCCGCAGGCACACCCCTTTGTAAATTGCTTGGTAACATTTGAATTGTAAGTTGTAGACCCTAACTTGTTTTTTCTGTCAAAGCTCTGTGTTGTGTCTGTCTAAATCTGTTCTTCATTGATTTGTAGCTCTTACAGAACATTTTCTAGTGAGCCCTAAACTTGGCTGACTTCCCTGGTCTCTGAGGACGGCGTTGTCGTATACAACAAGAAGTGAAACAGTTTAGAAAAACGTTAACAACTTTTGAACCATAAGTCATAGACACTTACTTTTTCCTCTGAAAGCTGACCACTTTGCTGTTCTTTTGCTACCCTCGATGTCTCCATAGCCCTTAAGGGCGCCTTTCTAGCAAGCCCGGAACTTCGGTGAGTTTTCGGGGTCTTTAAAGATTAAATCCATGGAATTAGATCTGATAATAAGCAGATTTTTGTCTATTTTTAATCCATTTTCAATCATTTACTTTGGCTTTCTTTGGTGGGTAGCACCAAAATTTGTTGAGGGCAATGTTTACATGCAGTGCATTGTGGGAGGGGCTGTCCTCCAATAGAAAGATGTTGCCTCTCTACTGCTTAAAGGAAACAGATGAATCTAACTGCAAAAAAGCGCAAAAGTCACTTTTGTTTACTGTGTGTTATCAATAAAAATCTGTGAGTTTCATATTTCGATTTTTGTTTCTTTTGTCTTTAGAGTAAAATTACTGTAGTAGATATATTCTTAAAGTCCAGGTTGTCCTGAAAATGATGGGATGATTCACAAGCTTTTAAAGACAAAAAGTCCAGACGAGACATGATGGTGAAAAAAATAGCAGTGAGCTCTAAGGGTTATTAAGTGTAATTAGATATTCTTGACAAGAAAACAGACAAAAACACTCACTTAGATTTTGCAGAGAATCAAAATGTCTTCCAAATGCAAAAGTTGAATTCTGCCAAATATAATAATTTCAGATGATGATTGATCATGTTTCTGCATAACTCTTAATACATTTTCAAAATATCAATATTAAATCAGCGGCAGCAACAAAAAGCCTCTTGCACACTTCTATGGGAATAAACTTCATCATTCTCTCTGTTGCCTAGCATTCAGTTACCAGAGTCAAGAGTTGCAACAATAAATCAAATAAATGAATCATCAATAAAAAGAAAATTAATCTCTGAATATTTAAATTATCATTGAATTGCAGATGTCAATTTCCAAGCAAAGTATATTGAATGTTTATTGAATTTAGCCTTTAAAAGTACAGATGTAGGTGTTTGTTAGTGGGGCATCTTGGGTTTTGTTTGTTTGCTGGATGAAAAAGGAAATTTGGGGACTACACTTTAAAAACATTTTGCAACTTGCCCACACTTTATGCATTAAACGATGAATCAGTTACTCCTCCAAAGTAATCAGCGAATTGATCAATTATGAGAGTGATCCCTTGGTGCCGTCTGTCACGGTCCATGATATGAAATATTTATGAGATGCTTAAATGCACGAAAACCAACAGCCTTAATTTATTCTTGTTTTTATGAAACATCTCCACTTTCTACTTTCAATCTCTGCAGTTTAATGTCAACATGTTTCAGCTTTAATTATAAGCTTTTAAAACTTGACTTTCTCTGCATAAGATGAAGAATTAATTTGCAGTATTATGCAATAAAATTATCAAAACTAAATGTTATTAAACAGCTGATTTTATCATTTGATTTTCACAGTTTGTCGGTGCCGAATCAAGGTAACACTAACTTAAAGCTCTCCAGCTCCTATAAAAAATGACGTATAGATCTGAAATTTGATACGGATCTAGTTGACATGATGTTAAAGATGTTTGGAAATTTTCACACTTGTACCATTTATAAATTCCTTGTTAGTGCAACGCAAATAAGACTGACTAAAGAGTATAACCGGACCTCATTTCTTTCATGTTATTGCTGGTAAAAGGTTTTAGGCCTTTAATAAATGAACACATTTGCACATTTGGAGTATAGTGCATTTCAAATGAGGCCTAATTCATAAGGTTCAGCTTCAGAGTCCTTAGCTAAGAAGCTTTTAATCTATGTAAACCAATGACCAAACCAAGAAAAGGTGTTTTAAAAAAGGGTTAAAAGGCCCAAAACACTTGAGATTGAGATTATAGCAGCTTAAAGTCCTAATAATAAAATGGAATTATGATGAGAGGCAGCATACTTATTTCTGAAACTCGCATATAATAAATGGTTCAGCATGCAGAAAAGGAAGCTGTTAGATGAAGTGGACTACCAAAAGAGAGAGCATGAATCCAGTGGAGATCTGTCGTTTCTCGACACAGAAAGCTCGTCTTCAAAGAGAAAAATGTCCAGTGGTCCTTTCAAAATAGTTTCCTTGTCTGTGAAACATTTCCCCCTAATTTCCTCAGCTTCTGTTCAAGTGACTGCTCCGACTGTCCTCTGTGAGAGCCACACAGAGCGAGCATCAAACTTTCATGACCCCTGTCCCTTAATATGGCCCGCGCTGAGGAAGATGAATCGCCACACATTAGTTACTAGACTAACTTTCTCTTGGCACGCTGCATTATTTAGCGGACAATCTATTAAAAGTAATCATCAACTTTAAACTCCTTAACCCTGCTCTTTTTTTTCTTGCCGTCACCTTTTTTTCTGTTTTGTGTCCTGCTGGAGCGGACGTGGCTGAAAAAACGAGGCGTATGCGGCGATGCCAGTGTAATTGTTTTGCTTTCTGCTGTCAGCCATTATCCTAATTCACACAAAAGGGCCCCTCCTTCCACTGGCTCCAGCGGAAAGTGGAGCCCTGAGGCCAACTGTACACTGAGGAGGCTGAGAGAGAGACTGTATGCATGTGTGTGAGTGTGATCCAGAGTGAGAAAGGAACAGAAAGAGACGGGGAGAGAGAGAGCACTCCAACCAACACTCACCATGGTATCCTCTCTTTGCTCTGACTGTAAAAACACTGTTTGGTGCTCTGACATGACTCTGTTCTCCATTTGCATGGTGCCCTGTGTGTGTCCCCCCTATGAATAACCGCCCTGCACAAGAGCGGAAAAAATACAGAACACAACAGCTAGTCCCAAACACAGAAAAAAGAGACTTAAATAAAAGAGTCTAGCCCTTAGAAACACCATAAATCTTCCTTTTAAGCCGATATGAATTTGCTCCAATAGCTTTGAAAAATCAGATCTAAAAACCACAGGCTTATTCGATTAAAACATAGCTGTTGTCTTGTCTTGACTAAAGCCAATAAAATGCCAAAACTATGTGCAAAAAGAGCATCTCAGCAGCTGCAACAGTCACAGGCCCTTCTCTAGGATGAGCCTTATTTTTTCTCATGACGTGTTGCAGTCAGGAATAAAAAGAAAGCTGTCAGGGATTTCCTGTCAGCAGACTCTAACAATATCAAGACTTTATTACCCTGGGATTATGTGGTTTGTTTCCTGTAGCCAGTTTGGCAGATTTTCCAACAACCTGGTGAATGTTTACCTTGGCCCACATGGGACTCTGTCAGCAATCGAAGGCTGTTATAGTGTCATGAATACAACGCTCAGCGTTTGAGAGAATAGTCTACAGAAACGCTGAGGAATTCAGAGCAGGGATGTTTTATGATTTTATCTCAGGTGTGTTTGGTATCAGAGATAGCTTCACTGGTGTCACCCCTGTTTGTGCATGGAGCTAAAAACGTGAATAAAGTGGGAGGGTGGATTTAAAAAAACAACAACATGCACAATGTGAATCATCATGACTAAAAGTTACAAAAGGAAGGGCTAGGAAAATAAAATGCCAGTGAGGTTGGCTGAGAGAGAGAGAGAGAGCAGGAGTTATCTCAATTAAAGTTTGACTGCAATTACAGCTATTTTTGCTATTTTAGGAAGGATTAAAACAACTCTGCCTTATTATGAATACATTTTATAAAAGATAATACATGTGCCTTAAAAATGAGCCAGTTTAATCACAAATAATGACTGTCAGAGGACTAAAAGGTGCTTGTTTTGAATTTATAGAGGGGAATAAAATCAATATGATGCATCAATTACGTAGTTTTAGTAAGATTTGGTGCACATTAGCGCTAATGAAAAAAATCTGTTTCACTGTTTCATCCAAGGTTTCCTAGCAGCACCCTGATCCACTGACAAATAAATAAATAAATCATAAAAACCAGAGTGTGAAAGTGGGTGTAGTGCACGCAGAAAATGTTTGTGTGATGTGTTATTTCGCACCAACGTTCAAAATCAGCGAGTGAAGACAAAAACACTGTCACTGCCAGCTTGACAGCAGCCGAATATTCAAATACCATCGTTGTGTGAGGGGAGATAACAATAAACTAATAAATAATTAAATGAATTAAAAGCCCCTGGAGGTATTTATTAAACAATTAAAACATAACGAGGACTAAAAAAAATAAATCAAATTCAACATTTTTACAGCTGTGAGAGCTTTATAATGATTGGAAATAAATGTCTCCACATGGTCTGAGAAGATATTAGAAATGGTCAGAATTTGGAAGTCCTGATAAAGTCTGTTTTAATAGAAAAACAGCAGATAAATAAGGAAATAATGGATTTAATGACTCTATATAGCTGGACAGAAATGGGCTGATTATATTTGAAGATTGGCATCTTAATAAGAAACTTAATGCATTTTGGATGTTCTTCAAATGTCAACCAACTGGATGTAAATCATCTTCAGTAATTATTTTATAATCATTATTATGATGAATACAATGGCACACTAATAGCAGCATTACCTTGAGTCTGGATACTTGGTGAGGGTCGCCAGGCTGCTGGTGTACATGTGTCCCCCGACATCGATGTGCACCGGGGCGTTCGCCTTGGTCAGCTGAGCCGGCAGAGGGATCCCCTGAGCGGCCAGGGGAGAGACCGGGGACCGGGTCAGAGACAGCCGTGACATGCTTCTTCCCTCCTGAAAGCAAGTGTAGAGAAAAGCCATGGGAATAACAAAAAAAGAAAAAGAAAAAAAAAAAAAAGAAAAAAGAAAAAAGAAGACTATAAAAAACCACAAACAGAGTGATCCTACACAGGGAAGCAGGTAGTTTCCTCTCTGAGTGCTATCAGATCACTTCCATGTCTGTCTGGTCGCATATTTAGCCTGGAAATTATTGCCACCGCTCTAATTAAGTATGTTTGCATCTTTTCATGCAGCACCGGAGGCGAGGATAGGAGGATGCTTATTAGAGAGAGAGAGGGGGAGAGAGAGAGAGAGAGAGAGAGAGATGGACAGATAGAAAGGGAGGGAAAGAAAGGAAGAGAGGGGGAGAGAAAGAGAGGGAGGAATGCTAGGTGTCAGCCTCCAGGGGAATAAAACAAACTGCTGCTGCAATATTCTAATTAAAGGTCGCCTTATGTGTGAGACGTGATGCGCCCAGACACACCAAGCACCAATCTGAGAGCAAGGAAAACACGGAGAGGAGGGAGGGGGGCAACTTTAACTCTCAGCATCCATAACAAAAGAAGATAAAGATGAGAGTTTGACTTGAAACTGCGGACACTCGCCTAGAATACTGATTTTTACCTATGGCACACAGGAAAGAACTTTATGACAACGTGCGTAAAACCAAACAATGGAGACCCCGCTGCATATGCTTCGACAAAACGTCAAAAATAATGATACAAACAACAATATTTGATCTTTTAATCAGCTCTTGAGTCTGTTAATAAAGATGCCGGTGGCTAATACAAGCATCATGTTTCAGAGAAGCACAATGCTTCGTGGCTCCGGAGGCACAGGAGTTTGGAGCTCTGGGTGCTCGTCTGTGTTCTCTGAGGTCAGCACGGTGCTGAGATTGATTAACAGCTAAAATGTTTCCCAAAATATTTTTATTCCACTTCGATACGCCGCTTTTTAATTCCGTACTGCTCCTAGAAGAGCAGAGGACGCGTAAAAGTCCAGTTCACCTGTGCGTAATTTGTGCCCAACAGCTGCAGGTGAAGGAGCTCACCTAAACCGCCCACGTTTAAATGTGTGACTCTCTTCTTTGCAAATTATAGAATGAACTGGTGAAAATTAATGGAGGTTGTGTAACATTTGAAGATTTTTATTCTAATATAAAACTACACAAGTTTTTCTTTATCCTAATTGTTAAGCGTCAATATTTGACGACCTGAGGTGAGACCTTTCGTGGCAATGTCCTCATAAAACTTTGGAAATCAGCTGGAGCTCCACAGTTATACTCGACTCTGTCACATACTCTCCACATGGATCTGAACTAGTTCACCGGTTCATTTTCCTGTTTAACTCATGAATTAAAGGCCGATGTGAAAGTCCGGATCAGTTTCTGGGCCCTGGGAGGAAGTGCTGCTGGGTAAAAAGAGAGACCAGAGGTTTTCTTTTTTTTTTTTTTCACACGGTGTTTCCCGCCTCACAGCAGTATCATGTTCGTTTAATACGATTACAGGAGGACAGGATTACATTTCAAATCCCAGGAAAGAGGAAAGAAAAAAAAAAACTTGGAAAGACTTAAGAAGTTTGGGGTTCACACAGAGCTGTCCCGGTGACACACACTCACACAAACACACATATATACACACTCTCACCCCCCTTGCTCTCTCTTAACCAACCAATCAATTAACTAATTCAATTAAGCTGCATGTGCACGTATGAAACCGGGGAAAGGACGCGCACATCTCCCGATTCTCTCAATCATCTTCAATCATTGATCATAATTTCAACATCCTGTGTCTTTTAATCCTTCACCCCCTCCCTCTCCTCTCACATAACCACACAGCATATATGATAAATTCCGCCGCTGTAGAGACGTCAACTTTCTCCTCGGAGCTGCCGTGCTACAGCCTCCTTCACCTGACCCTGTCCCAACGTCCAAACACATGAAATCCTCATAAACCCCCCCACATTAGAACAACTATACATCGAAAATGTTGACTACATCCTGCTTTACACGACCACTACAAGCCTGAGCTCTGCCTTTATAATTCTACAATATGCTCAATATGGCGTCTTATTCCTGCGCTGCAATTAAAAGCACAATCTCGACACGTGTGATTCACCATCCTCTAAAATTACATCCAACACATGTGTTGTCCGGTTAAAGAGGAAAAAAAAAACCCACTCTGGGTCGAGCTGTATTCACGTTACTCTTCGGCACCAGTTCGACAAGACTCATCGAAAACTGCCCAGATTTGAGCCTACACAGCCTGTGCGTAAATATAAAGCATTCTGAAATGTAAAATTGTCACCCTACCGTTTCAAACATCGTAGGGAGTCCAAAGGAAATCCGTGCCGGCGGTCAGTCCCAGCTGCTGTCCGCGTAACCCCCGAAAAATTCAAATATTTTCTCCCCGAGTTTGTGGTACAACTACAGCAGCATCCAGCTCCAGCACGAACCTACACACTGCCGCACGGTAAAGCCAAGTCTCTGCTCCGTATCCCGCACTAAACTGCTTTTAAAAGACACTACGAGGCTGCGGTCGGGGAGGACTGCTTGCAAAGAGTCTCTGTGGCTTTAAAGGCTCTATTGCAAGGCTGCCTCGACCTGTCCTCAGCAAGCTTCTTTGTACCAAAGCGCACAGGAAGCGTCCTTACCTTGTACATAGATGAGATGATCTCCTTCCCCTTCTCTGCTCTTATTTGGATACGCGTAAAAATGTGCGCTCTTGTTGGAATCCTGCTTCGTATTTCGGGCTTCTTGTCTGCTTTTTTGCCTAAATGAAACTGCCCCTGTGGTTTGTTATGAGAAGAAGAAAGCCAATAATCCGTCTCTAAATAACAGAGCAGAGCTAAAAAAGAAAATTCTCGCTCCGGGCTGCCCAAGCGCCTCTGGGCCAGGGATTAGGCTACAATTAGCTCAACTCCACTCTCTCGCCCAGGCAATTTTCTCAAGGAAGAAAACGTGATACCCCTCTATTCCCGAAATTATGACTGTACAGATTTAATAACTTCTCTTATTTGTTCTTTTCCCGGCAAAAGTAGATCGTAGTGAAGTTGTGAGGGGGAAGGAAACCTAACAGGCAACTGTTAGTCGCTCAATAGATTTAGAGCAGCAAAAAGCAGATTTTAATCATTGTCACTTCGTCTGATGTAACAGCTCCCCAGGCAGTTCCAGCTAGTAGGCACACATTTCCATCTCCATCTCCTGCCTGAATGTAAAGTTTAAAAGCAGCCGAGCTGCCATAGTCCTTCACTCAGGCAACATGCAATAAAGGCGCAGTAACTTGTTGATAAAGTCCCAGCAGGAAAAATATGTTGAAAATGAAGAGATATCCTTGAACCAATATCTTTTTTTCATGCGGTGATTTTCCCCTTGTGTCCCCTCTCCCTCTGTCTCTCCCTCTCTCTCCCCTCTCTCCCTCTCTTGCCTTAATGTCTGGAGTTGTAACGCCAAATTTCCTGCAGGCCATTAAAATCAAATGACGTCCATGGACATGCATGCATGCTGCTGCAGAAAGCGCCCTCACAACCTGCCTGCAGCCAAATGCGCCATTTCAATTATAGCGCAGGGCTTAGATGGAGATATCTGCCCAGAACAACCCCCCCCCCCCCTCCTCCCCTCTCCCTCCCTCCCCTCCTCACTCTGTTAGTGAAAGCAGAAAGCCTCCAGACTTTTTTGGAAAATAAGATTTTGGGCTGATCATTGTTATTTTTTCAACATGTGAAGACACAATGCAACGTGATGAGAGCTGCTGGAGTGGTGCGCCAGTTTTTGCTCCGAGAGAAAAGGAAGTAAAGAGTCAAGCAGGTGCTCACACCAAAGAGATGATAATTTATTTATTTGCATGTTTGTTTATTTGCGGGTAAATAACTGTGAATAATTGATGCAACACTGAGCCCAGTAATTACTCTGTAACAGCATCCTAACCGAGGTGGAGGGTCGTTTCTTGATATTTGGCGCCAACCAGTGTGGGAACTTATTATTGGTCCACGACAGATACTTTTCTGGGATCTCTTTCTTTTGTTTACTGTAGGAGGAAAGTGAGATTTCTTGAACTTTTTAAAACAATCAGATGTGCGCAGGCACAGCTGTGATACAGGCGCTGTCTTTTTGGAAATCCCCCCACAGCTCTCTAATGAGAATACAACAAAACGTATTTAAAGTTAAAATAAACCAGTTCTTCCTGTGATCTGACAGCAGGACTGGTAGGAAGAGTGAAGATGCTTCTCTCCTTGAAGCCAAACTCTTCCTCATAATTAGACAGCCCTGCGCGCGCCTCTCAGCGCTCCCATCGCTCCCTCTGGCTCAGATTTGTTGTTTCCAGAGGTACAAAACCGGAGGGGGAAACTGGATTTTTTTTTCTCATTAAAGGAAACAAGCCCGGAGTGAGTTCAATTACATGAAGTATGCAGGGATGTTGTAAATTTAAAGATTTAAATAGCTTACAAAGTGGCCCCGGGCCCCATCAGTTAATTTCCTTAATTTATGGATTTTAGCGGGGTGTCTATGTGAAAGAGGAGAAGTAGGTCATCTTGAGGATTTGAAGAAAGCTTTGAGATCTCAAAACAGATGCAAACATGTGACCCTTCAGACCAACTGACCCCTGAAACACTGACGTTTATTTCTCTCCGACTGCCACCATGCACCAGAATCACGACTTTTGATTCAAGTGAAGGAAAATGAAGACGTGACTTTGATTTTTGACTCAAGTAATGAGACTACATGTATGTTTGATGTCGATGTACACATAATCATTTTTTCGTTTCTTTTTTTTCTTTTTTTTTTTTTTGTCAAATTTTCATTTTTTTGTACTTTTTCCTGTCATTTTATCCTGATTTTTTTCGTCATTTTTTCTCGCCAATTTTTTGGAAATTTTTGTGTGTGATTTTTTTTGCCATTTTCTTTTCTTATTAATTTTTTCATGATTATTTTTTGTCAATTTTATTTATGTCCAGGTTTCCATTAAGGGATTGATGTAAATGTGCCAATATTTTTGTAAATTAGTAGTAAAACTCTTTTGTAATCATGAGTTATACTGTTAAAACAACAAGAGAGATTAGAAGCAACAAATGGCCCAAAAGTCACCTGATAAATCACTCAGAAAAATCAGAAACACTTGAAAATAACTACTATTACAGTAAAAGCTCATGGGTGACTGTGGGAATGGAGCGTCTTGATTGGCTACATTTTTTCTCATCCCACAGCCTGATTGGCCAACCTCCAATCTCACACTGGACAGCTGTGGTCTTGATTGGATTATGCCCATTCTGACATTAGCCATTCATGACCCTGATTGGACGATGACATCTTTAGACCTATTATCCTGTGTCAGGTGTCTTGGATGTCACGGGTTCGATCCCCAGCTCCTGCAGTCAGATGTCAATGCGTCCTTGGGCAAGACACTTAACGCGATTTTCTCCCACTGCTTTGTCACTGGCGTGTCAGTGGGTATGGATGCATGTTGTTGGGTTAACTGATACTGATCTCCAATAGCAACCTCCGCCATCAGTGTGTCAGTAAAGCATTAATTAGTTTTTGACTCATCATTTATAAAGCATTATTAACTATCAGATATGTCATTGTAAACACAGCTATATATTCTTTATCAATGCACTAAAGTTAAGCACTGGCAAAGGATATGATTAAGATTAGGGTCAGAAATACTGTACTAATACATCAGTAAAACATTTATAGCTTTGTTTATAAATGATAAATTACTTTGTAGATGTACATCAAAAGAGCATTTACAGCATACTTTACTATAATTAATTAGGCTTTAAGGGAAGCATGTGATTAGGTGACTAAACCATGAAATTCTGATCTCTTAGTAGCTGCTGTAGCATCTCGTAGAACAGCCCTGTTTAGCACTGTTTTGATCTAGACACAAGTGATAAAATTGTCCAGCTTTTCAAAATAAAACATAGTCTGAAATGGAGTTAAAAAATGAAACGGACTAAGCAGCTACAAGTATCAAACTTACGTAGAATAAAAACACTGGTACCCTACTATTTGTGAGAACTGGTGGCATTATGGAGACTGAAGCAATATTCTAATAATTTACATCAGAGGTCCCAGGTTTGGGTCTCAGCTTGGCTAGAAGCTGTGCTACAGGATGCTAGTTAAGAACCCACCTGAACATATATTCTGTCGATAATTTCTACTATCATATAACATAATGTGACATTATAAAAACTGACTTGGAATACTTTAATGTACCTGTATACATAGGCGTAAATAAATAATAAATAAATAAAATAAAAACACAAAAAACAAAAATCCAATGCTAATATTGGTGAGTAAACTGTCAGAGGTGATAATGACTAGCTGGGGGTGCAGGGGCACCAAACTGTAATCTCACCTAGGGATTTGAAATGGCTAGAGCTGCCCCTGATGCTAGCACTGCTAATGTTAGCCACATTCTGTAAATCAACTTCACACTGTTTGGATGTTGTTTTACCATTTCAGTGTGAAGTTGGTTTACAGAATGTATTTACTAGAGCTTAACCTAGTTTTCTGGATGTAATTAGATATTCTGTTCAATCAGATAGGCAAATGTACGCCTATGAGTACCACTTCTTTATATATTCACTGCGCTATGAAATAATCATGGAACATTACGAGATGGAGATGTTTAAAAGTTAAATGCAAAGCCGGAACTACACTCCAGACATGGCTGCTGCACTGTGTCACTCCGCCCAGTGGTTTACTCAAGAAATAGTTCCGAGTGTTTGCTTCATGTTTCGTAATGACATATAATTATATGTAATTATTTCATAGCGTGGAGAATGTGCAGGTCACAACTTGTCCACGAGAGCGTTTTGGAGTTGTTGGATTGTGTATTTAATGAGTTTGTTGAGGGAAAGCAAAAAATACCATCTGCTAACATAGCATTAGCTGTGCAGCTGGTATATCGGCCCCCCCCAGATCTAAAAAGAGCTTGCACCGACAACTAAAGGAAACAAACCAATTACTAAGACTACAGGAGTTAGGGCAATGGATGAGTTTGCCAAAATGTTGAAGTATCCCTTTAAGTCAGAAATCCTGGGTGCACTGATCTCGTTTTAAAGTAGGCTGCAGCTTGAAATTTAACAAACACGTCCATTAACCATAGAGCGATGTTTTCACAGGTTACCTAAAGTAAGATGTAGATTAATAACTAATTACAGTATATAGAATCAACTGTTCTAAGGCTTCATATTCACAAAACTTCAGGATTAATTTAGTCTCACATCCATCACGGATAGATCAGGCTAATGTGAGCCTTCGGGCTCTGCTTTGTGTACTTAAAAATAGGTCCAGATAAACGTCAGAAAACTCGATTTGTGGCCAGATACCAGTATCCACAGACTAGGAAACAGTTTGGATCTCTGTTGAGTCCAAATATCCCAGATTTTAGCAGATATTAGTCCGTTTTTCTCCCGTTTATTTCCTGCTCCTCACAGCACAGACTTTTTTTGGTATGGATAGGTAAGATTAGTACCCCTACGGAAGGGTGATGAAAAGTGGGACAGTAGGGGTTGGTTTTTGGGACCCTTTCCAACTTTTGCTCTATGGAAACATAAAAAAAATGCGTGCCGTTCTGCACCGAACTGAGCCGGACCGCTTGGTGGAAATGACCTAATAGTTTTCCTCCAGGGAAAATCAAATCCTGTTTTCATTTTAACAGACAGAAGTATCACTCACTGTAAAATGTGTCTCACTTCATATGAACTCCACCCTGCCACAGAGCTTTCAGGCTGTGAAAATAACCACAGAGAAATAGTCGGTCTTTGTGTTGGTGGAGTTGTTTGTTTTTGTACACATAATAAATCATCATTAGTCATTTCAGTCTGTTTAATACACAGCAACAAACTCACAGGAGCTTTAAAAGTTCACGGTATTTCAGTCAGAGGCAGAGAGGAAGGAGTTGTGTATTTCTTCAGTAATGTTGTGACAATTTAACAGTTTATCAGAGTTTAAAGAGAGGATTTGTTGAGCTTTAAAATGCCTTTATGCTTTTTATTTTATTTGCAGGAAAGCCACTGTGTAAAAACAGGCCACAGTCCTAGTCAGGATCAATACTTTCTGCTTTTGATCTGATGGATAGTAATGTTGGATCAAAGTTGGGACATAGTACCATCTGCTGGTTAACAGCAAAACTAAGCTTGAACTATCAGACCAATGATCACTTACATGGAAGAAGTTTGACTAAATATTCAAACCTTTTGATACTGTGCATTGACACAATCTATGAGTTTATGAACTCTAGGAGCCAGATCCACCCGGCCTGTCCGTCTGGCCCATGTATTTGAAACATAAGAACATCATGGAGGAGTTTATGAGCATTCTAACACTCTATGCTGATTTAAATGTTGCTGGAAAACCACTGATATCAAAGCTAAAGTTTATAATTCTAATCTTATTGTGACACTCAGGTCAACTGCACACTGTACATGCACTTTGGTGAAAACAGACACGATACAGTCACATTTATGCTTCTAAAGACGGGCATTTGCAAGAATCTCTTTCAAGCTTTTCTCATCAACACTGCAGCTTTCCCTCCGGCATCTGGGGAAAGTTTGAAAAGAACATCCAGAACTTGCTTTTAGTAATCTGCATGCCTCGTGGAGCCGGGCTGCTGTCAATCGCTGCATTCTTCAAGCCATTTGACATTCTGCTTGATGTTGGTGTGTGTCTGAGGTGCAGCAGCGACACTTATTGTTCATTATTTGTGAGAGAGGGAGAGAGAGGGAGAGGGTAAGAGGGTGTCAGTGTATTAATAGACCGTGTGGGGTTGTGTTGCACATAAACACCTAACAAGCTCAGTGCAGAATTCCCTCAAGTGTTTCATTCAGCAATTAAGAGGGAGTTCTTCCTGTGCACTTCATACAGTGTCTGTTAGGCCTGACCCTGATCCTGTTAAGTTCACTCAGGACTGTACTTGGGTTATCTTCAGAATGAATGAGACGTTTACCAATCATCTCCTCAGAAAGTCAAATTTGACCCCCAGAACCACACTTTAGAGGACATTTAGTCTATTCACTTGACTTTGAAGCCTTTTTGGGTTAGATTCAAGTAATGTCTATTTAAATGAAACACAATGCCTAATTTTAAATATTAGTTTACTGTAAATATTAAAACTTATTATCATCTTGCACATTCATGTACAACTGCAGCTCCTCTATTGCGCCTTTTGTATGTATGAAGCAATATAAATGTTGGTATTTTCTATGAAAAACTTTTACAATGTAGCCTACAAAAAGTATTCAGCCCCTTGAATATTTTTCCTTCTTATTGGTTTTAAAAATAAATCATGGTCATAATAATTTGGCTTTTTTGACAAAACAAAGTACAAAAAACCCTCTTTTATGTCAATGTAAAAACAGAATTCTACAAAGTAATGCCAATTAAATAAAAAATTGTAATGTAATTGCAGAAATATTCACCCCCTTCAGGTCAGTATTTAGTAGATGCTTCTTTGGCTGCAATCACAGCACTGAGTCTGTGTGGACAGGTCTCAATCAGCTGGCACATCTGGACACTCCACTCTCCTTAGCTAAACTCCTCAAGCTCTGTTAGGTTGCACAGCCCTTCGGAAGTCCAGCCACAAATTCTCTATTAGATTGAGATAGTAGAGCAGAGCAGAAAAAGCAGAAAAATACAGGAGAACTCATGTATCATATCCAACATGTATAATTTTATGGAGATCGGTGAGAAGAGGTGGTCATAGAACCAGGTGTAGTTTAGAAGTTTTATTTAATAAACAGCAAATCAAGAGTTTTTTTTTTTTTTTTTTTTTTAAGAACCCACAGAGGGATTTCCCACAGAGATGGAGGGAGTTGAGTTGTCAAGTTTGGGTTTTTCTTGTTCGACTCAAAATAGTGTTTGAACGTACATCCACCGTGTTGACCGACTGGCTGCCAGAGCAACTCTTTTTATTGAATGAGCAACAGTTATGGGACAGCATTTATATTTTGGACCTGAGCTCTACTAAATAATGCTAATTTAAATCCCTTTTAAAAACAAATCTGTATTGGAAAGCCTTCTTGTGAATTGTGTTTTATTCACGATCCCTTGTCTATATGATTGATTTTTCATTGGTCAAGGTTTTCAGTATTTTATCTCATTTTTTTTTCCTTCTGTTGTATTCTTCTATTAAGTCTGTCAAACTTGTTACTACTACTTGTTGTATTCTTTTATTTGAAATTGATGATTATTTTTCTTGTTATTGTGTTTTTCACTGATGAACTTTGATGTTTATGTGAAGCATGGGAGTACTTTATTTGGAAATATTCAGGCATTTTTTAAATTAGTTTTTGGGCAGTTTTGCCTTTATTCAGAAAGGGATGCTGAGAAGAGAGACCAGACATATGGGTGGAGAGAATGGGGGATGGCATGCTCCAAGCATGCGTCAAGACTGCGAATCAATAAGTCAACCAGTGCATTGAAGACTACAGCCTCCTTATATAGGTGCCTGCTTTACCTATGGAGCTTCACCTGTGCCCATTTTCAGGCATTTTAATGCAAATTTTGGAATGTGTTTTTATTTTTTGGGTTGACTTTTGGGGGGAATTTACTCTGAAATTTTGGTGGGAGTTGCTTGAAATCTTTCAGGAATATATATGGATTTTTAAGGGGAAATTTTTATAGGAATGTTGAGGCTTTATTATAAAGTTTGACTGAAACACATTTAAGGGTACTTTTTTAAGGATACTTGAAATACATTAAAGAATTTTCATAGAAATTTTAGGTAGTGTCTTTTAGCAAATTTTGAAAAGGAACATTTCCACAAAAAAAGTATAAATGTTCATACTTTGACTTAACCAATCCTTTCGGTCTAATGACTCCCTAATACCTTTCTTAATGACTATCAGCACTTGTGACTGACTTGGGTCCCCCAACAACTGACAATTTGAACAGCACTCAACCAAAACACATGTTCTAAAACCAATCCACTGCTGTATTTTCTGCAGAAACAGGACCTCCAGGAGAGTTTTGGACATCATCTTTGGTAAAAACTAATTCCTTATAAAAAGGAAGGCTGAGATTTTAAACTGATCAGGTCCTACTGATCCCAAATAAGGGGGAGAGACTTAAAATGCATTTCAAACAAAAGTTCAGATCTCAGGAGGATATCACATACCCCGAGATGATCATACTGCCTCAGCCTCTTTAAAAAGTTAAGACACATGGAGCCACTGTTTTCAGAGGACAGAAATGAAGAAAGTGTACCAAAGTGACAGTTCAACTGTTAAATAAAGAGCCAATGTCATGACATCAACTGAGATGGATTTTGTTTGGACATTTCTGCTTTGAATCCATGCTTACATCACTATCTGTTTGCTGCCATCATGTGGTCTGAAGCTCTAATTACAGAGAATGAGCAGGCTGGAAGCAGCTCTGTGTTAGTGACAAAGGCCTTCAGGTCATAGAGAGCTTTATCATGATATTCTGAGGTCCACTATCACCACATCTGTCTTCGTTGGTATCAGCTTTTAGTCATGATTTTTTGGTATTTAGGATAGATTTATAAAAAGCAGAGAAATAAAGCATTTTTCTGTGCTCAGTCAGGCAGGGAGAGTGATATCATGTCTTTGTTTTGTGTCCACTGTGATATTCTTCACCAAACGGAGTTATTCTAAGTACAATCCTCTGTGAAAGTCTTAAAAAAACCCTCTGAAATGTGTTATTGTGCTTCAGGCTCCGACCAGTCTTACACACACCCAGCATCATGCTTTGAATGTGTGAACAGAGGAAAAATGCTCTTTTGCTTTTGTTGCTGCGACTGTTTGCTTTGCTGTAACAACGTGAACAGTGTGATGTCGCCAATCACATCTGGTATGCATCACATAACATTCCCCTCTGCTCAGCGTGCCTGCAGGGGGAGTCCCTGGCACTGCAGAGCACCCACAGTCCTCATTAGACTGCATGTGTCACTGTGGCATCAACCCACAGCCTTGACTTATGCTTTTATGTTTACAATC
Organism: Cheilinus undulatus; assembly: GCF_018320785.1. Taxonomy (NCBI): domain Eukaryota; kingdom Metazoa; phylum Chordata; class Actinopteri; order Labriformes; family Labridae; genus Cheilinus; species Cheilinus undulatus. The sequence goes on from NC_054865.1 coordinate 19,545,723, forward strand.
ATCCATCACAGCTCTGTCATCACAAAAGTCGAGAACACGGAGCCGATCCTGAACCGTTTGAGCTCGTGTTTGTAACTCGTGATACGTGCGGCCTCCTCAGGGGGGCTTCTGTCTACGGCCATGTTGCTGGGACGAGTAATGGCCCCAGACCCTAACCGGAGTCCCTGTCCTGCTTTTGTTGTCCCTCACAGCGCACAGAAGAGACAGGGTTTGATGTGTCTTCTGAAGGCCTGCTGCTTTGTCAACACTGAGGCCTCCGCACTGACACCATGGAGCGCCTCAGGGTGACAGGGAGGGGAGGGGAGGGTGGGTCACTGGTAAAGAGAGACGGGCAGAGAAAGAGAAAAAGGGAGGCGACGGGGGGAAGGGTGCCAGCGAGTGTGGCCATGCAGTGCCCCAGGCTGGTGGAGAGTGCTCTGTGCAGCAGTCTGCCTGAGAGGGACTGAGGCTGCTGGCTGATGACATTTTATGGTCACAACATGCAATCCCACCAAGTTTTAGTTGGTAAAAATCCACTTTTCATGCACTGAAAGCTGGTGCGCTATTTTTTTTGTTGTTCTCACAGCCACACAAAGAGGGAAGCAGCTTTCATGTCATCACTTCCTCTGAGTTTTACTTCTTTGACAGTAAACAAAACAGCAGGTGGCCACATAACTTTATAATTTATACCACAAGGATCAAAAACAGATAAAATGCTACTCTGTAACAGTACCTTAGCAAAACAGCAGCTTATGATGTGATACAAAAGTCCACTCGCTAGCTTTTCATAGATTGTCTGATAAATGGAAACATTATTATCTTATTATAAGGGTGTACAGTATTTTATAGACAGTACCATGAAAAAAGCTTCACTCTTTCCTGATTTCTTATCTTTTGTCTATTTGCCACTCTGAAATGTTTCAGATCATCAAACAAATTTTAATATCAGACAAAGATAACCCAAGTAAAAAACTGCAGTTTTTAAGTGATTTTATCAATGAAGTTGAAAAAGTAAACCAAACCTACCTGGCCCTATGTGAAAAGGTCATTGCCCCCTAAACCTCATAACTGGTTGTCCCATCCTTGGCAGCAATAACTGAAAAGCATTCGTGATAACTGACAATGAGTCTTTCACATCACTAGGGAGGAATTTTTCACAATTCTTCTTTGCAGAGTTTGTTTTTTTGAGCCTGAACAGCTTTTTTAAGGTCAAGACAAAGCATCTCCATCAGATTTAAATATACTTTTCCAGGGCCACTCCAAAACCTTTATTTCATTTCTTTCTTCTTCTTTTTTTTTTTTTTAAATCCATTCAGAGGTGGACTTGCTGGTGTGTTTTGGATCATTGTCCTGCTGCATGACCCAACTGCACTTGATGTTAAAGACCCTGTAAAGTGAAAATGAATCTGTATTTAGGTTTGTTGTATGACAAGTGACTGTGTTATGAACCCCTAAATCAAATTTCAGTCAAATTTAAAAAATCTCTAACTTTATGAAATTGAGCTTCAAAATCATGAAAAACACAACACTGGTATCAGGATGAAACTGCTGATTTACACCCCTACAAGTTATCACAAACGCTTGATTTCAGTTATTGCTACCAAGGGTGGCACAACCGGTTATTAGGTTCAGAGGGGCAATTACTTTTTCACATAGGGCCAGTTATGTTTGGATTTTTGCTCCCCTCAATAAATAAATTATCATTTAGAATCTGCATTTTGTATTAACTTGAGTTGTCTTTGTGAGATATTAAAATTGGTTTGATGAGCCAAAACATTTAAGGGCGATAAGTATGCAAAAAAATCAGGAATTCTTCAGTGCCGTGAAATTTCACTACAATGGTGATGATGAGGATTTAATGATGAACTCTCATGTATATGATAAAAGTGTTGTGCATTATCATGATGACAAAAACACAGGTAAAACAGGGAATGTGCTGTACTGTCCTTGGTTTATTGTGCTGTAGATCACTTTACTATAGCATTTTTGTGTTTCCTGCAATCTTGTACGATTGTTCTTAAAAGGTTACCATCTAAACGTGGAACTTTTTAAAAATGAAGTGGCAAATTGTGTAAACATGGCTTTAGATGGATGATTGATGATTCAGGTCAGTGCCTCCTGCTTCATTCCTTCTTCACTCACCCCTCCTCTCTCTCCCTCTCCTGCATCGAAACCTTACTTTAAACAACATAGTTTGTCTGTCTCTGTGTTATGTGGATATCAATCATGAAAATCTAACAGATAAGGGCATAAGTTTGTAGCCTACTCACAGGTCATAACAGAGATTGAATAAAAGAGTTGTTCTCCATCTCTCCAACTTGGCTCAGCGCGCTGTGCCACATGAGTGTGTGCTGTATGAAGCTCTCTGTCAGGATGGATCCAGAGGGATTGTAAAGGAGTGACAGAGCCACAGGCTGGCAATACGAAACAATTTGCCACTTTCTACAAATTTTTGCAGTGAAGGCAAATAAAAACACAGCAGACTCAGCATGCAAAGTCTGAGTGCATTAACCTTTCAAAGCAGATGGATACGCCTGTTTACGTGTTTCTCACTAGGGAATCCATCTTGCAAAGCTCCCGTCTGAACTGTTTGGGCCAGGTTAAAAAGTGACAGGACCAATCAGCATCGAGGGGCAGTACTTTCAGGCGCGGCGGAGTCGTGGCGTAAGCAAGACCTAAATAGACCTAAATTAATCTTGCAAATAAGAATACAAACAAAATTGAGAGAGAAAGACAATTAGTGTAGATGATTATAAAACTGAAAGGTTACTATTACTGTAGTTATATTAAATAAAAAGAGACTTAAAGTTTTATTGCACAATGATGCTAAATGCTAACATACCAGCAGCTGATGTAACACCCTACCACCCCCTCTGAGTAGCATTTATCTTCACCATTTCTGCAAATCTGTGTTTTTGTAGTGCATGCTTTTAAAAGCCTGTTATCCTGTGATGTATCTCTGTTGTGCAGTGAATCACGCTCTGAATGTGTTTGTCGTCCTCCAGAGGGTAACACAGATCTGAAGCTCGGGCTGGCCGCAGGCACACATCTCTACGTGCTGGCCTGATGCAGGCTGAGGAGCTAGTGCCCCACGGTCATCGCTTTCTTTTCACAACACTTTGTGTTAAGTGGCCATAAGTAACACTGGGTTTCTATTGTGCATGCAAGCAGAGATTTGTTCTCTCACACATCATTATGGCTCACTCATGTGTGTGGTCTCAGTGTTGTTCCTCCTCTGTTTCAGCTCTGACCTAATCCTGTCAGTTTACACCTCTCATATGGAGAGATACTCCACTTCTGTGCAGATGACTAGCAATGCTCTGTCAGTTATGAGATAGTTTGGATCTTCTTTAGCTTTTATGGAAGTGTAAATCCAAGACTCAAAGGACAGTTTCCTTATCTGCATCTCTGTCTTCTTTTGTCTGAATGCCTTGTTCTATGAATTCCACTCATCTGAGTTTATAATTCTTCCCTGAAGAAGGCTGATAGCCCTCTCTAGATTTATCATTTTGTACGGAATTAGAACAAATGACCAACTAATCAACTGCTAAAAACAACTACTGTCCATGACTTTAAGGCACGTTGGGCATAATGTAACTAATAAACAAACAAGAAAAACTTGTGAGTGACTCGAGGAACATTGTCTGTCACATTCATAACGGCCAATCAGAGCAACTTTAACGCCAGTTTAACAGGCAGATGCTATCATATTAATGAACAATTCTTTACTCCCGGTGGGGCCAGTTGCTAAATTTAACACTTCCCAGAGTGAGTCAAGAGAGGAGCAAAAGTTTTCCACTGAGAAAAGCGTTTAGTGTGTTTATTTTTTGCTCTTAAAGGAATGTTGTCCAGGTCTGATTAAATAGCTGCTATATGAGGGAGATGACTCTTGTAACTTACTGTCTATCAATCAGAGCTGTGCCAGGTGTGCATGGCTGATTAACCCTGATTGGAGCCAGGTGTGGCAAGCTTATATCAGGATTTAAGCAGAGAAGCTTACATTAAATGTAATACTTTTAGGGGCCGTCCACATGGAGACGTGTTTCAGAATATCTGTAAAAGTATTTTATCCTATCAGCATGTCATCATCACAAAACCAGAGTTCTGGGGGCCTGAAAAGGAAGGTTTCAGAGTGAACTAATCTAAATACGCCAACCATAGACAGAGCAGGCAGCTGCACTCTGATTATAAGGTCATCATAAGGTCAAAGGGCAGGCTAATAGTGGGAGTGCTTTCCTCCAATCAGGTTGTAGCATTTTTTAAAATTTAAGAAGATTGTATTTCTGTCAGTATTTCGGGCGTGGCTTCAGCTCCTCCAACAGACACGCCCGTACCACCCTAGAGCAGATTTTACCACTTCATTTTTCATGATTTTGAAGATTAAATTTAGACATTTGGAGATGTTTTTTTTTTTTTATTCAACTGAAATTTCACCTGGGGGTTCAAAACACAGTGGTTTGTCAAAAAACAAACCTAAGTACAGATTTATTATCACTTTACAGTGGCATGCGCTTACCCTCTAACCAACAAAATGTCAGATTACATGATTGTGTTAGTGCTGCAGAAGCTTCTGAGCTCCTCTGAACAGCTAATGGTCATGGAGAACAGCATTCTCCACATCTTAATAGATCCAACTGGGAGTGCAACCAAAAGGGAAGCCAGGAAAAAGTTTTGGATAGGAGAAAAGTTTTGGATCTGCTTGCTCTATAAAACAACAGATCCTTTCAGCAAACATTAACTTTTAAACTTCCTAATGCACTCAACCAATGAGTGCAGTAGTCCACTGTTGACGTACTATTCCTGTGTGAACTAGCAGTTCTCCTGTGATCTCTGCCCTCTGATCAGGGCTGCACTCCACGGCACAGCGCTCTAGACTCACTTCCAGTGGGCGAGGTCACTTACTTTCTGTCCGAGCAAACCCGCGGCGCAGTTGTCCTATGTGGAAATTTCGGGTCAACGTACCTTTTTACAAATTTTGCACTTCAGCTAAACTACAAAGAAGAACAGCTTACCTTTCAGATTAGGGAAAAATGGTAAGATATTATTGCCAGTTTCAAGATATTTACAATAGTCTTTAATTCAGATTTGCACTGATGTGTCAGTGGCAGCTGATAAGCTGTAGCTTTCTAGGGTTGAGCTGCATTAGTTTTATTCCCATAAGTCTGGATGTGCTGTGAATTCTTCCAGCATACAAGCTTACCAGGCTAATGTCAATTATTAGGAAGGTGTTTGAAACTTCCCAGTTAAATTTTTCCTTTGCTCTGTGGATGTTACAGTATTTCATCACCTGTTGTGTCCAGTCTAAATGCACTCTGATTTTTTCACCATCTGCAGGAGACCAAACCTCTCATGACAAACTCAAGCATGCCACTGGTTATTATTCTTCTGTATATTTCTTAGCAGTAGTGATTCAAGTGGCACACTGTAACATTCAAACATGACAAATCCAGACCTGACGGTACAACACACACTAATGTTCACTACTGTGATGAAAGTGTGGACACAGTGGGGCATTTTATGCTGGCCTTACACCCAACAACTTTTCCAGAGTCTTGCTAAAGTTGCAGCAAGCTCCCGTGATCTCATTTGTTAGGTGTAAGATGGTCACAAAACTTGATCCGAGCAGTTTAAAGGCAGCTTTCTTCAGTCTTGCTGTGATGGGATTTTTGCTTGCCATTATTGTTGTAAGTCGTTTGTCTGGTCTTGTGCAAATTCTGTTTAGTGTAAGGCAATCATAAGTTGGACTTCACACAGCAGAGGACAAAAGTTGTTGAAAATATAAGGGAATGCCAAAAAAAGGCAATACTATGAGGTAAAAATAAATTAACTGACTGAGACCAGTAGAATATTTCTGTTTGCCCGTAAAGTAGCCTAATGTCTCCCCTTCACCTCAACACATCACTTGCTAGAGAGAGCGGAGCTTTGAGCACGCACTGACAGCTCAACACGCCAGAACACAAGTCCGTTGAGCAATGTCAGACCTTGCAGAGTTCCATAAGAATCTCAGGTGTGATTAAAATTGAATATTAAAAATCCACAGAAAAAAACTAAGTCACAAAATTCAGGTGAAAAAGGAAAATTTCAAAAGCTACAGAATTTAAGACCTCATAGTCTTGCTTTTTAGTACTTTGCAAGTGAATTTTCTGAGATTTTTTTAGTTGCTCTGAGTTTGCAGTTCATTCGTGCTGGAAGCCATTACCCAACCCTTTTTGTTTCCTCATAGCACAGAACTGGTGGCCTTTGTTTTTCCTTTAAGAATGCTTTTCTCTGTCTCCCTTCTAATCAGCTGCATGGCAGCACTGGTTTAGTTTGGCCTTTTCTGAGAGTTATTAAAAATGGGAGCTCGTTATTTTAGCTTGTTGCCATGTTGTTATTACACCAGTCCCTCAAATTTATTGTTCGTGACTTGCAGTACACCTAAACCATGCCTGTATGCCATAAACCATAAATCTAAAACCATGCCTTCATAACCTCTTTGTACTCAAATGATGCTGATAGGTCCAATCATGCACAATCCAGGGCTCAAACTGTCCAGTGAATCTGCTTTGCAAGGTTACTAGATGTGGAGTGTCAGAAAATTCTTTTTACATCAAAAAATACATTTAGACAACACAATTTTAGAAAACAGCATCTTTTGTTTTCAGCTAGGTGGTGAGGCACACATGGCAGTAGTGTATTGATATATTGGATTGGGCCCAGGTCCTTCTGGCCTTGGCAGTTCCAACTTCCATGCCCATAGACACACTATTCAAGCTTAGAGTTATCTGTAAGAAATCAGGGCTGCCTCTGGCCAAAGTGAAGCCTCAGTTAGACCCGATACACAGCCCCCTTTTAATTCACCAGACACACGTTATGACTTTATGTTACTCCAACAAAATATTAACTCTCTTAACTAACTTATAGGAAAACTCTCTTTTTAAAACCTCTTGGTCTTCATCAGCAGCTGACTCTTCAAGCTTAATACCGCCATGTCCTGCTTGGGAATGAACCGCTGTGAGCTGGCGTGGTGCACCTGCCTTCTGCCAGGCCGCCACAGAGCTGCAGCCACGCCAGCCAGCCTACAGGCACTTCTAGATAACTCCTGTCTGATTAGCTCCTTAGGAGGACATTGTTCCAAAAGCAATTCACTAGACTCCCAGTATTAATTTAGTCCCGAGAGAGAGGCCCATCCATCGTAGGTAGGACGGGCCGTGCTCGGGGCCATCCCTGCGGTCTGCTAATAGCACGGCACCTCCTGGCCTGTCACTATAAGTGATAGTCTCTGCAAGTTTGTTGCCTGGTTGTGTGTTTCTCCCATCGGGCAGTGCGTCTCCCTCCCTCCACCTTTCTCCCTCTTTTGCCCTCCCTCTCTGCGAGAGGTGGTTCAGGGCAGGTGTCTTCTCTGTCACTTTCATCACTCACACTGTTTGACGAAGGGAGGACTCAGTTGAGAAAGCAGCAGGAGCAGCCAGTGATTCATTGAAAGCTCACCTCTCTCCTTGAAAGAGAGCAGGAGAGAGAAAAAACAGGCTGGGTGCCTTTTTGGGTGTTTGTGAGAGCTGGCATCAACAAGGAAACAGGTAGAGACTGTGAAAATGCTTTCAGTCTCGCTGAGGCTGTGAGAGTTACTCCAAAGTGCTGAAAATGAGAGACTGACATGTTCTCTGATGTGTGATACACTCTATGGTTAAAGAACCAAACGCTTTAAACTGACAGAGGATCCCAGGTGGTTTATGGGAGAACAAAGTGTTTTCTCCAGCAAGTTTGTTGTTTTTATGAGGGGATACGCTGTTATGTTGAAAAAGGTGATAGAGATGTTCATGCTGCAGCTTTTGCTGTAAAAACATTAAATTAGAGTCAGGGGTGGCGCTAGGAGCATAAAATACTCTGTATTTAGTCCTTCAACTGAAAAGGGGCCCAGCTACCATGGCTGGAGTCCATGGAGGATGGCAAAAACATGTTCATTGTAACTTAAGGAAAGTAAACCAAATTTCACTTTAGCCTGCACACTTGTCATTCTTATTAGGGGAACAAAATTTTAAAATGCAGCGTATTTTAAAATTTTAACAAATTCTCAACTTTGTATAAGTCTTGTTTTTTGGAGTAGACCACTCTGCAGTTGCTATTGGCCTGTGTCTAGCAAAGACCTGAACTACAGTAGAGCTGGGATGCCAAAGAGAAGAGAGGAGATCTAGGGCTGCAAGCAGCACTGAATGGACCATTGCACCTTCATTAATGTTGGGATTTGGTGCCGCTTAATTCATTGCATTGGTTGGCGTGCATATTTTTTTGTAATGGACATAGAAGTACCTAACAGGACAGGACACAACAACAGCTACAGTATGAATAAACATCACAAATTAAAGGGGACATATTTTACTCTTTTAAGACAAGTTTATATTGTTCTCAGAGGTCCCCACAACATGCCTGTAAAGTTTATTGCTGAAAAAACACTCTAGTATTGGATTTGCATGTCTAAAAACCCCTCTGTTTCAGCCCTTCTCAGAATGAGCTGTTTCTGTGTCTGTGGCTTTAAATGTTAATAAGCTGTCTGGCTCCACCCCTGACCGCACCCCTATCAGGAAATAGATGTGGCACTCCTGATGTTACAGCCACTTTTATCCAAAGTTAAGGACCTGATTGGGATTTGAACCATCAATCTCCCAGACTAAGGTCAGCAGGGTAACCCACTGAGCTATCCAGCATCTCAGCAGGCAGGTGTAAGGAAGATCAGGAGAGGAGAGAGGAACTTTCTTCCAAGTGGGGAGGGCAGCCAAACCTGGGGACAGGGCTAATTCCCCACATGAGGTCATGAGGGTAAAATCTGAGAATGGCGTGTTTCAGCACCTTCTGAAAGGTGGAGAAAGAGCGGGAGGGAGGGAATGGATTTTTCTGGTACTTGAGGGGTTGTGGACAGGCCAGGGGCAGGGACGTAATTTGGGGGGGGGGGGGCACGGGGGACATGTCCCCTGCACTTTTTTAAAAGGCACTTTTGGTCCCCTGCAGTTTTTACCATCCAAAAACAATGTTACGCTATATTAAATGGAGACCGGTTGAGCACTAGAACCAAGCGGAAAACGGCTGCTCAAGCTGAATCCTGTTTCTCTTTAGACCGCCCACTGGCCCATCGATTGGCTTTGCCGTTTCTTGCTAACGTGTGATTGGCTGTCCCTGCTGTCACTCCATCTGGTTGTAAACAGCGCCTGGACTATAGCACATGAGCACACCGGTGTTTAGCTAGTTGGCCATGAGTCCACGTTCATCTGCTGCTGTAAGTTGTTAACATGTTGGGCATTTGTTCTGCCTGGGTCACGTCAGCTAGATGGATTTTGATATCGGAGGTTTCGTTTACATTAACATTGAATGTGTGTCTGTGTGTGTGCGTGCATGTGAATGTGTGTTTGCTAATTAGGCGCAGCCAGGTGACAAGATGTCGAAAAAAGAAAACTGGATATAAGAGACTTCTTTAAAAGTCAAAGTGTAAGTTACTCAGAGGAACACGTTACACCACAAACTCCTTCCCCTCATCCATCAGAAACTCAGACTCTCTCCCCTCCTATTATTATTATTATTATTGTTAGTAGTAGTAGTAGTAATAGTATTACTTATATTTTTTTTAAATATTCTATTATTTAACTTTATGATAAACGTATGTATTGCAATTTATATGTTCATATTATGTAATTGTTTTATTCTTGTAAAGTGTCTTTGAGTTTTATTGAAAGAGCTGATAAATAAAATATTATTATTATTATTATTATTATTACAGTAGAGCCTCAACAACACAGAGATTTTAAAAAAGCGTATATTTAAAGCCAAAGAGATACACTTTTTGATTTTTTTTTAATGTATTATTTGTGTTTTGAAAGGCAGCCACTGTTTAAAAACACTAACAATGAAAGTTTGTGGGAAAAATAAAATAAAACCTTGGATTATAAATGTGATTTTATACATCCATATTGTTTGTGAATAAATTAGACATAATGATTGAGAAACTGAGTTTTTTCTTCAGACTATACCATCAAAATCAATGATTGTTGTATCCCAAATTGTCCCACTGTTCATATGTCATCCATCAATATTTTTTTGTCAGGTGACAGATAATAGAAATCCAGAAGAAGATACAGGAGGAGGTAGAGCAAGAGAGGCTGCAGGAGGTAGAGGAGGAGAGACTGGAGGAGATGGAGGAGGAGAGGCTGGAGGAGGTAGAGGAGGAGATACAGGAGGAGGTAGAGGAGGAGAGGCTGGAGGAGATGGAGGAGGAGAGGCTGGAGGAGGTAGAGGAGGAGATACAGGAGGAGGTAGAGGAGGAGAGACTGGAGGCTCACAGGTGAGGTTGAAAGAATAAAGATATGTTAGTCATGAGACTGAGCATTGTGACAAATGTTAGGGTGATGATAATCTTATTTTTATATCTTACTATAGCTTATTATAGCTTATTTTTACTCAAAAATTAGGTATAATTTTATTTAAATGAGGCCTATTGACCATACCCCCCGTACTCAAACCAGTTGTGTCCCCCCACCTCTGAAATCAAAATTTCGTCCATGGCCAGGGGGCATATTTTGTTAGAAAAGTCTGAAAAAATGATTTTTGCATAATGTTTCCCTTTTTAAAGGCTATTAAAAAGTTTTTTAATGGTATTTTCAAACCTTAACCTGATCTGTTTCTAAAGCCTTGAAATGACAACTGATATTACGTCTGCTGACAGTTTTGAAATAACCACTGCATGATCCCTGTGTCAGAACACATAAATCTTGTTAGGTCTGTTGCTGATAGATTTGGGGTGCTTCTCCAAACGTTCAACAATGTCTTATTTTTAAAGGAATGAAAGATAGGGCTCTGACTGGTTTGATCTGAATTACTTCAAAATCACAGTCATGTATAATCAAGCCACTAAATACAACCTCTGTGCTCAGGTTCGAGTCTGAGCTGTGTACCTTCATGATAGTAAAATGAAGATGAAAATGCCCCAAACTGCTGTACAATATTGTTTTAGACAGCGCACCTTTGGCAGTCAAAACAGGGCCTTACACCTGACTCAATACATTTCAGTTATAATTTGTTTAAATTTTGTGTTTTTTTTTAATCAAGCCAAGAATCAGTGTTTTGTTTTTTGAGTTTCTTGGGCAAGAAAAATAGAAATTGCCATTAGCATTCTAAAATAGCATCTCTTATCAAGTATAAGACTGATGACAAATTAAAAGCTTGTTGGAGGCTTTGGAATTTAGTGATTGATTAGATACTGTATAGTCTCATAGCAAATGCTCACTTCCCTTTTAGTTTTATAGGCTCACTGTTGTGATGGGGTAAATATCCTTTACAGTATCAAAAAAACTTAGAACATCACTTAGAAGCTTGGACTGCAAGCAGCACTAAAGTAACCATGTGGCAACCACGGATCTGTGGGAATTCTTCCCATGCAGTGTGCTGCAGCATGGCAGAGACACCATAGAGCCTCCCAGGACTTTCTTTAAATTAAAAGAATGGGCACATTGCAGTTTGTATATGAGGTAGTACTGCTGATTAACAGTAGGTGGCACTGCGACAAAGTAAAAAGGCTGATATGTAAAGGTGAACATGCTAGAACCAATATTTGTTGTGTAAAATATTGAAAATGGGATGTACAGTCGCTAGAAAAAGTATGTGAACCCTTTGAGATTTCTTGGATTTCTGCATAAATTGGTCATCAAATGTGTTCCGATCTTCATCTAATTCACACTGTGAGTGTTTAAATGGTTTGATCAATAAAAACATGAAAACATATCATTTTTTGCACAGTTTAAGCAGACTGTATTTGTCTATTGCTGTGACTTAGATGATGATCGGAACACATTTGATGACCAATTTATGCAGAAATCCAAGAAATCTCAAAGGGTTCACATACTTTTTCAAGCGACTGTATTTAGTAGTTACTTAGGAGTTACTCTTGGTGTCTTACTACAGAAAACCATGAAATTAATATTTGAATGTGCAGAGGGGCAGGCCCTGATCATACCTGTGAAATTTTAAGCAAATCACATGTGTCAAGTCAGAATTAGGCCAACTTCCTGTGAAATTGGCGAGATATTAAAATGCTCACTATCGAGAGTGAACTGTGCGTTAACTAGATGCCAGTGTTGTAGACAAATAATGTGGCCTTCTAACAAAATCTGAGCTTGATAGGGTCAACTCTAAGAGGAGTATAGAAATGTCCCAATTGTGCCACTTCCTGTTAGCAGTCGAGGGCGCAAAAGAAGTTAGAAAAGCACTCAGAGAGTGCAGACCTCCGCCATTAGCCCTATCTCCCAATAGTACAGAATCCTTTAAAAAATTCTTGGATCTAGACAGTGATCCGGATCACTCCCAAAATCCTATCAGTTCTTTCTTATGCCATTTCTGACATTTCCTAAAAATTTCATCAAAATCCGTCCATAACTTTTTTGAGTTATGTTGCTAACAAACACACAAATTAACAAACTAACAAACTAACCAACTAACAAACCCTGCTGATCATATAGCCTCTTTGGCGGAGGGCAAAATGATAAAATAAACCTTTGAATGTATCGAGGGACTGACCTTGATCATACTTGTGAAATTGAAATAAAATCAGATATTTCATAGTAGAGTTATGGCAACTTCCTGTAAAATTGGCGAGGTATGAAATGCTCACTATTGCCAGTGAAGCGTTCATTGATGCAACATATCTGTGTTGAAGACGATTAATGAGGACTTCAGTTCAAAAATCTGAGCTTGATAGATTCAGCACTGAGAAATAAACAAATGACCTGGTTGTGTCACCTCCTGTTGGCAGTAAAGACAATATAAAATGTTTGCATGCAGGCGTGTTCAGTGTGATGCTATTGTCTTTCATTATGATGTATACAAAAGTTACATGAAGTTAATGTCATTTGGCACCATCAAAAATGCCTCATTTTGAGAATAAGATTAAACTGGTGGACTACCTGTTGGGGTTGGGTATGAGTCAAAGGCTTTTTGCAAGTTTGAGGATGACCCATGTGCATTTTTTGAGAAAAAGGGTAAAAATTTGGTGATGACTGATGTAAGCACTGCAGAGTAATGGGTAATTATTGTTCCTGGATAGCAAAAAAAGCACAAATAAAGGCTATTGATAAGTTTTGATGTTCAGTTTGTCTAGAATGTGGAAAAGAGGTTTGGAGCCAATCTGATAAAATCCCTTGGAGGAGTATGAAAAAAATTGAAACTTGTGATTCAGCCAAAAACCCTAAAACTGATCAAAAGTTGTTTTTGTGCTTTTCCTGAACATTTTAGAGGATGGTCCCAAGAGACATTTTTTTCATCTAGTCAGGATTCATATGTGTAAGGACTGTCATGCATGTAGTTCTTACCCAGTTGCCAGTGTGATTTTTTTGTGACCCAGTGTGGCCCCTGTGACTGCGTGATATCATTAGAATATGTACATTTTCCATGGGGGGATAACTTTCTGGTAGGCTTTAGTTTCTAATGCATAGTAAGGCCCCAAATTAGCTATTATTCACAAAATAATAATTGTAATTTCTGTCAGTTTCAGTAGGGTCCTCACTCTGAGGTTCAGTGCTCAGAGTACATGTCAGTACACAGTAGAGTACATATCACAGGTACTTTGACATTGTTGTGTGTTATTTAAGTCTCATTCCTTGTTCATATAATGCATTAATAGTGATTTATATCTCATTTTGGCATTTGGATACCAAGTGGTGTCCTTTAATACGTTGTGTGGACACACCTCAATGCCTACTGAAATGATCTGATATCTGAAAGCTCAGACTATACTGTCGGTGTGTGATACCTTTATCCAGATGGGTTTGGTTGAGTTGGCACAACTTGGAGATCATTTCAGGACTTGCCTGTATGAACATGTGAGTAAAGATCTATTTTTAGACAAATAAAAAAAGGAATCATGTCAGATAGAAAGTGATGTACACCTTGCAAGTGTGAGTTATTAAACATTAATTTTCATGTAGTTTATTAATCCCACTGACGTCATATATCCCTGTTCATACAACCGTCCACGTTAGCTTAGTAAACTTGATGAAAACACATGCCAAACTTTATATACCCTTTTGATCATTTGTTGTTTTATCCATCTAAGAGTTTAACAAAATCTGGGATTGATCGATAAGACAGCCTGCCTCCATCTCTCCTCCTCCCCTGTTTGCCGCTAGTGAGAAACACAAACACAAACACTTGACTAAAAGATCTGCTTAGTAATGTTCAAGATTTCTAAATATATGCTTGAGTTGTTGTCTCATCTTTCCAGTTTAACAAAAATTTACCCCTGTTGCTGTTAAAAATGCTATAAAAAGTCCCAGTGCCATTAAGTTGTACATTATTTCTGATAGTTTCATTACGTCACTGTCATGTGCATCTTTGCATTTCCTCGTCATTTTAACATACCTGATTCCTCCGCCATCAGCATCACCACCCAGATGTTCTCCTCAGCTCTTGATGCGTTTTAACATTAAATATGCATCCACAGTTTCAGAGTTGGGGGGGTATGATGGCATAAATATAAAAAAGCAAAGCACTAGATTATTTTATTCAACCAAATGTTTCATGTGTTCCCTGCAGTTGTGTCAGACGGTGAAGCTACAGCCTCAAGGTTAAAGCAGAAATAAGCCCACAGCAGCCTGCGTGATTGGCTTCATTATAGATCCTGTGTTTATTGATTCAGGTTCATTAAAGCTGCTCTATAATTCATGTCAACTCCAGCGTATAGCTTAATGAGACAATTTCATGGGTGTTTTAGTGTCTGACTGAAGCATGACAGGTGGAGAAGGCAAATTAGGTAACAAAGTGAACATTACTATACAACACATACCTCCATGTGAATGTAAACATACAGAGCATCAGTGTGTGAGAAGAGGAGCTGGTGCTGTGGTTGCTAATATTTAGGATGCAGTACTGCCATCATGTGGTTATGTGCAGTATGTCAACAGTGTCAGACACTGCACAGCAGAGCATTCAAGTGTTTCAGATAAACACTGCTAAAATGAAGGCATTAAAAAACATATTCCTCAAACACACCCATCTTCAAAGGGCTGCTTTATTCAACATTCAGCACATGATGTAAGTACTTTTAATGCTGCATTTAACATCTATTATCATTCTCCTCTCTCTCTCTCTCTCTCTCTCTCTCTCTCTCTCTCTATATATATATATATATATTGGAAAATTAACGAATTAAATGCTATTTTAAAATATAGCCTGGCTAAAATACAGTAAGTTCATGATCCATTCTTTTTAAACATGATAGTTATTTTTGTCCAGTATGCATTTTGTATCCTTGAAGATACCTCACCTGATTACAGTGCTGATTCAACATATTCCCTTTTCTTTCAAAAGTGCATGTACAATTTATGAAGCAATTTATAAAGAATTTATTAACTACTTTCATTCATGCGTTACTTGCAAAGTTTTAAATTGTGGAAAAAAAACCCTGTGAATTAGATAATCAGATACAAACCCAAATTCCAAAAAGTTGGGACACTGTGTAGAATGTAAATAAGAACAATATAGTGATTTGAAAATCATTTTTAACTTTTATTTGACTGGATACAGCACAAAAAAAAAAAAAAAACAAACAAACAAACAAAAAAACCATACTTAAATTGTAATTTTGATGCCTATAAAACATTTGGGAAAAAGAAGTTGAGACAGGGGCAAGAAAAATTGTTTAATGCTCAAAGAACACCTTGGACATCCAGGTAAGTGGGCTAACTGGTAACAGCTGATGATTGGATATAAAACAAGCACTCCTGAAAAGCTCAGTTACTCACAATCAATGATGGTGCAAGGTCCTCCACTTTTTGAAAGACTGCATGGACAAATAGTCCAACAGTTTATGAACAACATTCCCCAACATGCAATTGCAAGGAATTTAGAGATTTCACCCTCTGCAGGTCATGATATCATCAAAAGATACTGAGACTTTTGAGAAAGCTCTGCATAGGTCAAGGTTGAAAACCAACTGTGCATGCTCCAGACCTTTAATCCCTCAGGCAGCACAATTATTTACAAATGTCTCTGTTTTATATTTATCCACACTTTACACAACATCATTTTTTAGAATTGGGGTTTAAATGTTTGAAATGCCTGAAGTCAGACTAGTCATTGAATGAAAAGCATGTTATCCACTTATCCTGTTTGGTTGGGGTTGCAGTGCTGGTGTGTGGTGTCCTGAACATCCCAGCTGGGTGAGAGGGGTTACCCTGGACTATTCCTGTGTCAGGCACAGGACTGACATACAGTCCCCTCCAAAAGTTTTGTAACAGTGAGGCCAATTCCTTTATCTTTGCAACAGGCTGAAAACATTTGGGTTTAACATCAAAAGATGAATATGAGACAAGAGATCAACATTTCAGCTTTTATTTTGAGGTGTTCACATCTGGGTCTGATACACAACGTAGAAGATAGGATTATTTGTAATGAAAAAACACATTTTTAGTTGAGCAAAAGTATTGGGACAGATAGCCTTAAAATAGATTCATGTGATTGAGATGTAATATTTAGTTGCAAATCCTTTCCTTACAGCAGTGCTTTAACTCTTTACCTACTGAGCCAGCGCCGGCGCTGTGTTTTATATGTCCGGAGTATTATTACCGTGACTCTGTCAAAGTTTGTCCGATCAGAAAAATTCTAATTGCGTTGGAAAGCTGAGAATTGTGGGCATGCGCACATATATGGTTCATTATGGTACTTGCAACCATATGACGTGGGCATTCATAGCAAAACACCAGAAGTATTGTGAGACCTCTACATGGATTCTCAACACTGTAACTCCTTGAAAATTTGCTCAATCTAAAAAATTCCAACGCTGACAGAGAGCTGAGAATCTGTGCTTTCTGGCAATATATGATGTGTGGTATATATGTATTACGGTAATGTCGAACAGGACTGCGAAAGCGGCAGCTTTGGCAGAAGACGAGTGAGAAAGGAGAGTGAAGGAAGAGAGTAAAAGTAGAGCGAGTGAGAGTGGTGTTTTCTAAAAAATAGCGTTAGATAGTGGCATTTGTGCGTGTCTGTCATGTGCAATAACAATGTTACTTGAGAATGTTGACAATGCATTTTTCCACTTTTATTTGCACTAATTGTCGCCTATGTATATAGTGATCTTTTGCACACCCAGAGTCCTAGACTCAAAAAAATGACTGGTGATTGTTCTAAACATGTATAGGTTCACATTTCAAATGTCAAATCAAAACTTCATGAGCAACAACAACTTTTCTTCTCATAAAAGCCATGAAAAACAAATCTGTTTTTGTGTTTTTCTTCTTTTAAACTGCTGACAATTCCATATAATGTGCAACGATCGTTAACCAGATGTTGAAAAGTCAAGTTCAAGTACTCTTGGGAAAAGGGACCAAAGCTCTCAGACTTAGGGCATTTCCTGACTATTTTACAGCCATAATAACAAAATATGTCCTAATCGACATTTTTAGACTCAGTAGGTAAAGGGTTAAGTGCCCCTTGGTGTACTGGGACTTCTTCCAGCTTACTGGCAAGTACCGGTATGCTCTCCTGTCCTCTCCACAGCTAACAGCTTAAGTTGATGATTCATGACAGTATCTATGCATTATGTGGCACACCGCGCTCTTCCTGCTGTGTACTATGATGTTTTTATCTGTACGTGAATTCAGGTGAACTAACCTGCCACTGTTGAAAGGAAACCAGGGATTAAATCGTTCACCTCTCCTGGACAATGACGCAGTGCGCGAGCACAGCGCCGCCTCTGCCAAGGAGCTTGGTCCACTGACACCTGTTCGTACTGAACAAGACGTCAACACTAATAATATTCAATAACAGTATTCAAACAAAATGACCTATCAGACTGTTGGTGAAAGGATCAAGGGCTGTAGTTTTGCTTAAAGAACAGCTGACTCACTGACAAAGACAAAAAGTCTGGATATACGGCGCCAAAGTCAGCTCACAGACGGAGCAGAGACTCAGCGTGTCAGTGAGGACAGGGGCTGATTAATCTCTACATTTGGTGACAAAGAACAACTATTAAACTCACTGTAGCTCTTTGATATTTCTTTTTTTTTTTATCAAAGGGCCTTTTTACTTTTTATGTACATATATTTTATTGTTTATGTTGTTATTTCATAGGTTTTTTAAAGATTTATTTAAGGGCTTGTTGCCTTTATTTAGAGAGGACAGGACAGTGGAGGGTGTAGAAAATCATGATGAGAAAGTCAGGAATATTAGGACTATGAATCACTAACACTAATAGGCTTCCTGACCACAAAATTATCTGTTTCAAATGCTGAGTCTAGTGGGGAAATAACATTTCATTTTTCTTATTTTATTTAAGGAGCTTTATTGTTTAATAGTATGTCTTCCCCACAAACATGTAGTTTATTTTTTTATTAATTTTTCATGTCCATGTTGACAATGATCAGCTTACTGTTAATAAAAGTGACATTTGATCCATGTGGATTTGACTTAGAGGTGACAGTTTTTGTCATGTCTCTGTAGATTAAAAATATTCAAATATAAATCATGTATTGCCATTCAGCTAAATTACTACTATGATGTGATTTTTGCTCCATACCACCCAAATTAGTTCTGGGATTGTGTGAGAAGAGAATACCAGCACTTATTTTTTTCCACTTAAAGCACTGCCTTACAGTAACTGCATTTTGCAAGCCTGTGACCCACTGACATCACCAAACTTTTTGCATTCTTCTTCTGTGGTGCGTTTCCAGGCTTTCACTGCAGCCTCTTTCAGTTGTTGTTTGTTTTGGGGGTTTCTCCTTTCAGTCTTGTCTTTAACAGATAAAATTTATGCTCTATAGGGTTTAAGTCTGGAGATTGACTTAGCCAGCCTTAATCCTTCCACTTCTTGTCCCTGATGAACTCATTTGTTGTTCTGGCATGTTTTGAGTCAATCAATTTGGCTGCATTTTTCCTTAAATTGGCAGACAAAATGTTTCTGTAGACTTCTGAGTTCATTTTGCTGCTTCCATCATGTGTTACATCATCGATGAAGATTAATGAGCCCGTCCCAGAAGGAGCCATGCAAGCCCAAGCCATGACATTACCTCAACTGTGTTTCACAGATGAGCTCGTATGTTTGGGATCATGAGCAGCTCCTTTCTTTCTCCAAACTTTAGCCTTTCCATCACTTTGGTAAAGGTTCGTCTTGGTCTCATCAGTCCATAAAACTTTGTCCCAGAATTTTTAAGGTTTATTTCTGCACATCTGGCAAATTCCAGCCTACCATCCTGTTCTTCTTGCTAATGAGTGGTTTGCATCTTCTGGTGTAGCCTCTGTACTTTTGTTCATGAAGTCCAAGTATGGGGTATTTGTTAGCAAGTCTGTGAAAAGTAGATGGTGATACCTTCACTCCTGCCCTCTGGAGGTTGATCCTGATGTCACTGAAAGTTAAGTTTTTCTTTTTTTTTTTAACAGCTCTCACAATGTTTTTGTCGTTTGAAAAATCAATGTAATAGGAAAGGTCTGGGCAAACACAGCTATCAGTCACATGTTCCAATACTTTTGCTCACATGAAAATGGGTGGGTTAAAATAGAAGGTCCTATCTTCTAAGTTGTGTATCAGATCCGGATGTAAATACCTGGAAATAAAAGCTGAAATGTTGATCTCGTCTCATATTCACCTTTTGATGTTAAACCCAGTTTTCAGTCTACAGCCAAAATAAAGGAATTGGCCACAGCATTCCAGTTCTTTTGGAGAGGTGTCTGCAGACAAACAATCATTCATACTTGCAGGGCTACAATTAACCTAACAAGCTAGTTTTTGGTAGGTGGAAGGGAACCCAAGGATCCTGCTGGGAAACCTTTGCATGTAAGGGGAGAACATGAAAACATTAAAAAATATCATGTCCGACTGAGGATTTGAACCAGTGTTAATTTTGTCAACGAAAACTATGACTAAAAATATTCTTCAACAGCCTTTTTTCCACGACAACAACTAGACTAAGACAAACAATCAAACAAAAAATATCTTCTTTGATGACTAAAAGTGACACAAAGTAAGTTCAGTTTTCTTCAAGATGACTGAAAGTCGACTAAAATGTAATGTAGTTTTTGTCGGACATTCAAAATCTGTGATATTTTCCACTGTGGGTAAATCTGTCAAATAAAATGCATCTGTATCTCTTCTGTCTCACAGCTACAGAAAGAAGGGACCCCAGGTTTGGCAGAGAGCATAGAACACCATGATTTGGTACCAGATTTAGGCAAGAAAATAAATGCTTGGACTAAAAATGAAGACTAAAATGTTGTTGAGTTTTTGTTGACTAAAACTAAAAAGGCTAGAAATGACTAAAACTAAAAGACATTTCATCTAAAGACTAAGACTAAAATCAAAAATAGCTGCCAAAATGAACACTAATTTGTACTAAGAGCGTTGCTGCAACAGGGCTAACCACTGCACCACAGTGCAGCCCAAGTTATCAACAGTCCAAAAGACGTCTTCCTGTTTTTATCAGATAAGGCCAGAATTGCATATATTTAACCAGGGACAATGAAAAGCACCACTTTGCGCTGAAGTGTACACTGGCGAAGTAATTCACATTTAGGTTTAAAAAAAAGGGTAATCTGTAATCTGTGCCTTTATATTGACTGTCTATATAGGTGTTACAACCCTGCGTGTTGGGAAAAAGTTGCAATATAAAAACCAAATGGAATTGATAAAATAAAGTTATTTATTACAAAAGAAGTAAAATTGAGTTCTAAATAAAGGTGAGGCAAGATGTAAGGACCGGTGAGTGCTGCTCAACTAACCAAATAAAATATGATCTAAACTAGTATTTTAAAAACTAAGTCCTTGTTGAATAGAAATTAACGTATATCCAACTAACTCCACTTACTAACCAAGCCTAACAACAAAAGAACAGCACCCCAAAACCTAGAGTCTCTAAACAAATATGACAAAATCTACAAGCAAATGTGTGTTTAAAACTAAACTATCACCTGGCCCAGTCCACTGAAACAACCGCCTCAACACAGAATCGCAAAACAAGTCACAAACAGAATTTTAACACAAAGAGGCAGAGTGGTGTGCTAAATCAAACAAAAACAAAGCTGCACATCAAATGTTGGCAATCCAGCTTTTTTAAAGGGATCTGGTTGATTGCTGCCATCCTCTGATTGGCTGATTGGGTGACTGCAATCAGCTTCACCTCGCAGCACAGGTGCTAGGAATCCGCCTGGAGGAAGCAACACACACACAAACACAGACTCCAAAAGAAAGGTCAGTTACACACACAGGAGAGGGGATGTGGCTGTAACAATAGGCTATAAGGCATAAGCCATAAAACAGGTCCAAGTGACTTACAGTGCTTAACAAATTTATTAGACCACCAACCAAAGTAAGGTTTATGCCACAGCTGCCCTAAATTTACAGCATTGGTAATTACCAAAATCATTTTTTATGTTTCTGCAATAGTTAATACATCAATAAGTAGAAGCTCTTTAACCCAAATGATGTTTTTAATGCTAAAATATAATTATTATTGTTATCCATGAATTTTCAAATTTACTGATTTACAAAAAAACTGAAAAAATAGTAAAGCACATTAATATTTCTTGATTATGTCAAATTATAGTTATTTACTTGCATTCCTGAACAGAAAAATGAGTTTTAGTGGTTAAATGTTATGCTTGATTAATTTCTTACTTCTCAGATAAGCCCAAGGTGCGTTCGAAAAGTCCAAAAAATTACCTCCTAACTCCTTTCCTATTCACTTTTACTTAACCCCGACGAGAAATGTCACAGGGTCAAGGAAAGGTGGGAGTAAGAGGATAGGAAAGGAGAACTGTGGTGATTAAGGAATCCAACTGCACTTTCTCTAGGCGGATGTTACGGATGTGACGTGTGTTTTTTGTGTAAAAACTACAATTTAACGTTGATGGACTACAAAATTCGCAACTTGCACTCGGTGCGTTCTCTGTGTTATGTGCTGTGAATGCTAAAACGTCAGAGATATGAGCTCATTAAGATTTTTATATCCTAAAGTCTCTTCAGGAAGAGGAACTGTGAACATCTAGAACAGCAGAAACCTTTCTCTTAATCTGAACTTTCTACTAAGTCAATACAACGAGATGAATAATGTTCAAGTCCTTTTGTTTCATAACGATATTAAATACTTTTGCTTTATTCCCTACCTAATCATTTTTTTCCTTAATTCTCTCGTCTCTATTAAATTTACTACAGAGTCTACTCTGGTTTCATCTTCCTTTCAGCTTGTTCTGTGAAAAGCTCTATAAACTGCGTCTTTCCTGTGTAATTATAATGATAAATATAATATTCACAATATAGCAACATGCCGACTTTATCGCTTTAGTTGGTTGTGATTTACAAACTTAAAACATTTACTTTAATATTTTAAAATAGCAAGACAAATACAGTTTAAAATACTGATTGATGGTTTACTGTTTAAATAAAATGGAAATGAGAAGAAATGAAATCCTGACCATAGATTGAATGACAAAGTGTTCATGTCTGTAATATTTCTCTGTTCATCTCTACTGCCTTCCGTTTATCACGTGTATTATACATTTGACTGGATTTTACGGTTTAAATCGGGGTTAGTAAAGTTATTCTAGTTATTCAAGTTATTCACTTGTTCTGAAGAGCGGTCAACAGGTGCGTCACTTTAAATGAAGTTTACGCAAAGCATTGTGGGCTGTCTTTTCATCTTTCCTTTGGTAAAGGATGGTCCAGTGTTTCCTAGGCTAAAGGAGATAATAAAGGAAATAATGAAGATCCTTTCCTTACCATTTGGAGAATTCGAACAGTCCTTATCATGGCCAGCACTTAAATACTTCTGGGTCGTTTCACTCAGTTAGGAACCTTCCTAAGCAAAATGGACTTTTCGAACGCACCCCCAGTGAGTTGGGTATAAAAAGGTGAATTCAGTTTGGAATTCCTCATTCCTGTTCAAAATGGTAAAACGTAGAGAGTTCACTGAAAATGAAAGAGTCTGCATTAAAGTACTTCATGATGCAGGATGGTCTCTGAGACAAATATGACAGGTGGTCGAATAGATTTGTTAAGCACTGTATATGACCCCTGATCTTATATATGGATTATTTTTCAACATGTATTGGTTGCTCTGATCCATTTACAAACTTAATTTTATCTCATGAATGTTCCCTCCCTAAATTCTTTGAAATTGCTTAAAACAGAACATTCAAATCCTTTTTCCTGCATACACTGAATTATTCATGGTTTTGACAGTTCCTCCTGAAGCACGATAAAGAACCATACCTGATGATATCCAAATTTTGTTTCTCCAAATCCTCATCACTTTTCATCCAGCCAAATGATTTATAAGCCCTTCTTTCAGAATTGAGCAGCTTGTTGGTATGCGAGCCAGGCTAGTTAACCAAATGAGATTTTTATGAGGCACGTGTACTCAGCAAGACTTGATTTTTGAGATTTCCCACCTATAATTCTTTCCCACTTGTCATTTTTTGCTCTGGCTGATTAATATCAGGGCTTGTGTGAATCATTCTAATGAGGTTTATTTCACAGAGAGAGGAGTCTGGAGCGTGCTGCTTGAGTTGACAAAACAAACAAGGAATTTATGAGAAACGGGGGGGAATTAACCTGGCGTGCTTGTGAATCAGACAAGTTTTATTTGTCATTTGGGGAAATATTGTCTGCCTCTTGAATGCTGCTCAGATGAACTGAGGAATCAGCGTCTGAAATGGGTTTTGTTCTGCTACTAAATGACAAATTCTGCAAATGCAGTTGTTCCCATTGCAGACAGTGAGTGTATAGGGAGACGAGTCTTTGTTCTATATGTGTGAGCTCTTGTCAGCAGAAACCTGTCATCATGTTAATGCTGCTGCAAGGCAAACATGGGGATTAACTAAGGAACCTATAACGGTACTTAAAAATGGAGCAGTCTTTTTTACAGTCCTCCAAACCAAGCAGAGGTTGTTTATCACTCCAGGAAGATGTTTGGTTGCCTCCCCTGTATGCACGTCTGCTCCGGGCCCTAAAGCTGATTTAGCTACACTAGCACATTGTCTTCAAAGCATGTCAAGATTTTCCACGCACACTAATGAGGTAAATGGATGGCTTTTGTTTTCCTCACAGTTTTAACTCCCCCCTAAGTGCTCTCATGACTTATACACAAGCTGTTGCAGAAATCAGCCTTGAGCGTGTAATCAAATTTCTAACTCTACAGAGTGATCAATTTGTGCTGCAATATTCATCTGCCACACACACATACAGTAGCCTATATAAGTCAGCACAACAACAAAAGAAGAACAGCTGCTATTCATTCTTATTAAAACAATGTCATTTCAAGACAAAATGCCTGGGAGATGATAGCGCTGCTGTGACAGATTTCTCTCTTTTTTAAAATGTCAGTAGTGTATGAGAACCATGCATATTATTGTACATTTACACACCATACGCTACCTTCTCTGATCTAATCACAGCAAGAAAATGAGACATACTTTCCATAAGTACAGACACTACACGGCTCTGTGGGACGGAAGAATAAAAGCACCAATATGAAAAGCATTTACATTTCAAGATTAAAGTTTTGATTTTTGATGTGTAGCAGCAGTAAATTGGCAGTTTATTTCTAAATGTCTGGGTATGTGAGGAGATTGAGAAGCTACCTTCAGGGACTATAATCTGATTTCTATTCTTTTTTGGCACAGAGAACATTTACAGGCATTCCTGTGGGGAAACTGTGAGAATATAAATCCCCACTAGCCTGTCTTAATGTGCATGTATTCACTAGAAAATGTAAAAGGACATTAAAACATGCTGAAATTATCAGACCTGTGATACCCATGGTGATAATGTGTAAAGCACTGGCAATTTCAGACTCTTTCTAGGGGTGAAGCACATCTAAATTTCATTTCAGCACCCCAGATAAAACAATGATAGAGGCATCGTCCAACCAGTTTGATAAAACTGACTCCAAATTCAAACCTCAATTCCAAAAATGTTGGAGCTATGTGTCAAATGTAAATCAAAGAAAACGCAATGATTTGCAGATCTCATTAACAAATATTTTATTCAATATAGAACATAAAAAATAGTGGTGTAAAGATAATTAGATATGGCTCAGCATCTTTAATCTTGCATGCCCATCAGCTACCTTTTACCTCTAAACAAGTTATGTTAGCCGTAGGTGCTCTCTAGGTAGCTGGATATGTTTCACCAGTCATTGCTAAAATGTCTTTCAGTTACAGTTCTGCATCACATAAATCAAGGCACATGGACTTTATATGAAGGAAGGATAACTTCAGCAATGTCTGCCCATCTGTATGCTTTGGGAAAAAGTGATTCAGTTCAATGGCAGCTCTGAAATCTCACCTGTTGAGACGGCAGAGCTAAAGTTTAGCTAAGATGCTAACACCAAATGTAGCACAAACAGAGCTGAAAATTGACACTTTTCTGAGTTAAAACTTGGGGAAGTCCTCAGTTATCACTGTAACAACAGCCCATTTTATTCACAGAGTTTACAACTGTAACGTGTTATTGAGAGAGATTGATTTGGTGACATAATCAATACGTCTGAGCCTACTGATTGATATTAAACAGAGAGGACTTCACCAAGCTGGAGATCAATTGATCTCCAGTGAATTAATTCAAGAACAAAAACAATCAAGAGCAGTCAGATAACAATGCGAGGAGATAACAATGTTTTAGTAACATGCAGACTAAATACTCACATTAAGAAATTATAAAAGGAGAAATTTTAACCTATAGAAAGCGTTTTTTGTTTTACTGTTTTACATATTGTTTTAACCCCTTATTCTCTTGTACTAGCGGACACACAGAGCTCAGCTCTGTCTATCCAAATCCTCTTTTGACTTTTAAATTAGCTTTAATTTTTGCTTCCTTGGAACATTTGATATTTAGTTTTTACTGTTATCAGGATTAAATTTGCCAAAGAAGTTGCAAGTACAGAAGGACAAAAATGTATGTACTAGTAAAAACTCCTATCTAAATGTCAGTGTGAGACACCTGGGCATATGTGTGATGAAAACTTTCTTAAACTTAATTTTTGTCGTTTACATACCTGAGAGTCCACACCTCAGTCTGTTACACTCTCCTCAGCGGTGGTCTCTTTCCCTATCTCAGAGGGTCCATCAAAGAAGTGACAGTTCAACAGAAGCCTGAGTGAACCCCAATGCAAAGCTGCCAAAAGACTTTGGTTTTTATTTGGTATTATGATAAAACTCAACACCTTTACACAGCAGTGTAAAAGTGTCAGTGTCAGTGTAAAGGCTGAAAGGGTATTAGGACATGAGGTGGGAGCAGGAGGTGGTCATTTGTAAGCCCATGTGTTAGGGATGTGTGTGTTTACCTGGCTAGATGTCTTAATTTGAATATCAAATCAAACATGATGTAAACATGAGAAGCTTTGCCGTTAGTGTGTCATAGGAACAGCCATGCAGTGCTTTGAACTAGGAAATGTGTATAAAGTTGTATGTAGTTGGTGGAGGGTTAAACTTATATACAGCAACTCAACTACAGTGATGAGTAACCACATTTAGCACAATATTAATCTGCAAAGAGGAAGAACGGTTAGTGAAGCCAGTTGCTAACTTTAACCACACTCTACGCTGCACTCTAGCCTCACATCACACAATAAACCTCTGTTGAAATTCTCTGCTTTAGACCTTAGATGCAATCTAAGTGTACATATAGCCAAACAGGAAAATGGCTGCCTAGGAACACCAGCACGTGTGTTCTTCCAAGTGTAATTTTTCTTTCAAAAATTGTTGTTATATGGGTGAGTTTGTTCTCAGTTTCACAGCTTTGTTGCTGTTTTACAACAGTAATTGATAGTATAGTCATTTTGTACATACAGTCATGGTCCCCTGAAAAAGAGTCACACATACATTGAAAGTACTCTGATTTACTATCACCATAAACTTTCAAACCAAAATTGGCTCAATTTTGAAAGGGTAGTTAACATCTCTGAGGGTGGTGTTGTATTAGGGACCCAGCTGTACAAAGTCCTGATTACATTTGACACCAAAATCTAGATTTGATCAGTGTGACAACACTGATGACCATATTTGGGCATCACGCCTGAGACTGCTTGAAGACATGGTCTCGGGTATAATTCATGTAGACTCAGGCACGGTATGCAGTAAATGTGAAGTCAAATGTGCCCAGGTATGGGGTACTTGTTAGCAATTACACTGATGAAGGCAGATCTAAATGCTCCTGTCTCTTCAAAAACGTTGCATCTGTGCAGCATGGACCCATGCCATCCTTTGAGCTGCATGATGTAATGATGTAAAAGTAAGAAAAGGGTTGTTTGTAGTGTCTTAGAAGAAATGATGACATCTACTGAGGCAGGATGGACTTCACTATGTGAGAGTATAGACAAATCTTGACCTAAATGGTGGTTGTTGCTTTCTCCTTGGCAAATTTGTGAACTAAATACACCCATCTACCACCTACTGTATCAAACTGCTTACTCACACCAGTGCTAATGATTGAAACATGGTTACTAATGTGAAATCAGACTGTCAAGGCAGAGGGAAAGAAGGGGGCAGTCTGACATGGTCCAAAAAAATCATGCCTAATGTGTAAAGGACCTGAAACATGACACTTATTCACAATTAATTAGCAAATATGAAATTGCTTTGTTTGTACATTTTGATATATAAGTATCATAACTCAAGATTCTAGCGTATAAAGGAGACTGGGGTAAGAGGAGCAAATTTTGACTAATGCTGTCCTCAAGGTCAGGAAAAATGAGATCGAAGTAGAATGAAGAGTCAGGGGGTTAATTAAGTAGATTTAACCCCCTGACCTGAGTTTTAAATGAAAATGTGATCTGCAAGGAGGGAGCAATAGCCTCAGAAGGTTATACTATAGCCTTAGCTGTCTGCTATATGCCGTAGCTTCAGGTGGCTGAGGTAGCTTCTTCACTTTGATGCAAAGTTTACAATGAAAAAGTCACCATCCTAAAGATCCAAGATGTCTACTTGACTTCTGGTTGAAGGAGAGATGATGCAGCCAAAAAACACAAGGTTAGAGGTTTGACTTTCCTTCTGCTTTGTGGTCAACAAGTCACAACCAAAAAGAATCACTAGAGTAAGGTGTGGTACGTGGTAAAGTGAAAGTCCGCAGTTAAGTGGAAGTATGAGGTAAAGTAAAAGTACAAGGTACAGTGAAGATATGAGGTAAAGTGAAGGTATGAGTTAAGGTGTGGTACGTGGTAAAGTGAAAGCACAAGGGAAAGTGAAGGTATGAGGTTAAATGAAAGTACGAGATAAAGGGAATGTATGCGGTAAAGTGAAGGAACAAGGTGAAGTGAGGTACGATGTAATGTGAGGTATGAGGTAAAATGTCCAGGATCGATCTATTGAATAAATTAGCTGTTGCAGGTGTCTTTTCCAATCACTGGTTGGGACTTTGTGTACTAACAAACAGAATTCCCATTTTTCTTTTACAGAGATCTTTTCTAATCATAGAATGATTTAGAAAAAAACTGAAAATATTTTGCTGTTTTCTTTTGCAAGTAGACACAGAAATTTGACTTGTTAGAACAAAAGCACTGAAAACCTCTCTCTTCACACTTCAACTTAAGCCGGGCCTCCACTGTGATTTCAAGCTGACCATACGACAGTCGTGGAAGAATGTCAACTCATACTGTGTGTCTAAATTGCTTACGACGCACGACCATTGCGCACAATTTATGTGCTCACATATGGTCTGATGGATGTGCCCGACCTGAGTGCTCACACTGTACAAGTGAAGTCGGGAAGGACTGTGACAGAAATCTGCGGAGATCCTTTTTAAAAGGTCTCACACACGGAGGGTGAAGTGTTTCCAGTCATATCCTCTCTCTCTCTCCCATACACACAAACAGCATCACCTTTGTATCAACTGCAAGTCTGTGGGTAGGAATATTTCCTGCTTATTTATTTCCTGTATCATAGTGGGGCTGTGGGGGAATCAGAAAGTCATTCCAGCTGTTATCATGGTAATTTAGAGCGTTGCCTGACAGTTTC
The DNA here is from genome assembly GCF_018320785.1 of Cheilinus undulatus. Classification (NCBI taxonomy): domain Eukaryota; kingdom Metazoa; phylum Chordata; class Actinopteri; order Labriformes; family Labridae; genus Cheilinus; species Cheilinus undulatus. The sequence continues at coordinate 19,574,658 of NC_054865.1, forward strand.
CAAAAAAATAAAAAATAAAATAAAAATCCCTCGAAGTTGTTTATTCTTCTTGCGTTTTTGCTCTGGCTGTGGAGTTGTCTGGAGTTGTACAACCAAAATATCAAACATGTCAGAAATCCATCCGACCAGTCAGGAGCACCTTGTTGGGCCACAGATGGGCCGTGGTAAGCTGTCGTACCTCCCTGTACACAGCACAACAAATGACAAAACTCTTGGCTGAATTGGAAGAAAATCGCACAGTGTATGCCCAGCTTTGGACTTGCCTGTAGTCTTGGTTCAACTGTTGGCTCAGCTTACCCCAACCTTTAGCTCTCTTTGCCCCATAGCTACCATTTTGGGATATAGTGCCCTATTTAGCAATTTAGCCTGATCTTGAGCAAAGCGATTTACATGGTTTTATAAGTTAGTAAATCACAAATATGTATAAGATATTTTAAAGATGTGGATGAATTTGCCTTGATTTAAAAGTCATTATTTCTGATATGGAGAAAATTTACTTCTGAAGGCAAAAAGAAGTTTTTTGTTAAAAAAATAAAAAAGTTCTTGTTACTTCTCCTGTGTGCTCCTTTCCAACAAAGCAAGGTAGAAATGATGGATACTTACTGAATTATGGAAACATGATAAAACTTATACACAGTTGCCTAAATAGAGGGGGTTGGTAAACTCACCCAGTGGCTCATCTTACTCTACTTTCCATGTTAGATTTAACTCCTTAATTGACTGATTTAACATTTATTCCTAACATTCAGGCATAAAATGCTCTGTATTTGTTTTTGTGTGGTTTAATGTTAAAATAACATGGCAGCTTTAAGACATGACATGAGAATTTTACACAGACATTAGTGAGCTTTTTAGCATGCTACCTAGCCAGCTGCTAGAAGGACTGATGTTCTGAAATACAGCCTTACAGTTGTGTAGCAATGAACTCCAAGTTGAGATATTTTGATTGACTGAAAAACAATGACTCTAAAAAGGCACAATTTCAAATAAACTAAGAAACACTAAGCCATAACAGAGTCTTACTTATTTCCAGCCCAGAGCTCATTAGCTGACTCTACAAGGTAAAGAGAAATAATTATAGACCAAAACAAAAATACTCATGCAGAAAGAAAAACAGACGACAGAATGAAAATGCTAAAGACAATTTATTAGTAGACACTCATCAGCCAGAAATGATCACCACCTGAAGAATGTCTTCCTGAAATACACCATTTGATTGGCAGTGTAAAATAAGGCAAAGGGCTTTAGATCATGTTTTTTACACTTTTGCACCAACGATTAACAGTTATACATTCACTTGTTACTGAAGTTACGCTTTTGATTAATCTGTCCATACACCCACAAACCAGGAAAACTTCATTAGCAGAGAGCAGGGACTGACAGAGTATTTGCAAGGTTAGTACTAATTATAATGCAGCAGCTGTGTTGGTCAGAGCTTACCTACACAGAGTCTGACCACAACCTAAACAAAGATTTAGATTTGGAATAGCAGAAGCCAACACACTTTACTGACAATAGCTCATACAGTTACCATCACCGTGAAAGGGTTATACCACCAAAGTTGATAAAGGTCTTGATATGTTGATTATACCGTATAGAATTATAATATTCCATCAATTTATAGGTGAGTATGCATTTTTATAAAGTATTTTGTTACATTAAACACAATTTCCAATTAGCTGCAAAGCTCATAGCTGAATAGTGAATGCCATTTTATATAAGACTAGCCAGGTTGTTCCTGGGCTTAGAGTTCATGGTTACATGCCATTTTCCTTTGACAATGTAATGAGACTGAGATTAATGCTGTTCCAATGTACTAGGTTTGCAAACAAAAAAAACGTATTCATGACCAACAAATGTTCAATTTCCAGATTGCTTGGCGGCAAATGGTGAGTAAAAATCCAGAGGAAAACGAGCCACATTTCCAGGTAAAGCAACTGATTACTCATTTGCTTTGTTTTCACAACAGTTATCAGCATTCAACCTCTTTTTTGCTAAAAGTACTTTTAAAATGGGGAAATAAAATGGGAATGTGCAATAAAGATGAGTAAATAATTTTTCAAATAATTTGTAACATTGCTAAAGGCAAAAAAATTAGAACAAAAACACACAACATCTCTCAATGTGCTCATGTTTTGCTGGCATTTGGGCTGAGTTCATTTAGTCCACAGACTTTTGGCTAATAACTGTTGTGCTAAAGACTGCAGAAATGCTAAGATACTAAATGAGCCTCCCTCTGAGCCCTTTGGTATTTTTTTTACCATTGTGTCTTGCCTGGAATTTTTGGCTTAAAAACTTGTAAACCATCAACCCTGTGTTGCACAGTCAAGCTCTAATACTCCTTTCTCAGGACTTTTTTGAGCTTAAAGAATATGTATGCTGCAACAATGTCACTGGATTTTTTTTTTAAGTCATTGACTTTAAAGACAAAAGAAAAAAGTCAAAGATTTGTATGTGCATGTTTTACACACAGTAAATATTAATGACAATAATGATAACAGGACAGTCAATATCAGAGTTACTGGTGTGGATTTAATCTTTAAAGACCCTAGAAAGCTAACCAAGTTCGAAGATCACAAGAAAACATTGTACAAGAGCTACAAAGGCATGGATAACGTCATTAGAATGGCACAACTGAAGGCTCTCAGTAGAGGAAAACAAGGAAGTGGCTAAGATTTATTGTTTAAAAGTTATTAAACTTTAAAAAACTCTTGTCTCTTCTTGTATGCAACAACGCTGGTCTCAACTAAAGAAATCATTATTTTATGTGTCATTAGTATAGTCAAATTGGTCTTTTTTAAAAATATAATTACCACAGTCGATATGCAAATTTTATGGATTGGCCACAGAATTGATAGTTATGGCAGGCCAGCAACAAATGCTGTTAAGCTAATTAATGTACTTGTAGGCTAAGATAGGAAAATCTCACAGTGGTTTTAGGGGCTATATCATCCTGTCTCTGCCAGAATAAAATGTGGTCTATGAAGAGAATAATGGTGTCACAGTACGGTCTATGCTATTTAAAACAACACCACCAAAACCTGCAGGTTGCATTAACAGGCTAACAGTAATGCTAGCCAGTAAGACTGTATATCAAGTGCTCATATAAGCTGTTGTGACTTAGCTAACAAGCAATCAGATTATTAGTTTAATCTTTTAATATGGCCCAATGTTCCACTGGATTTTCTGTAGGCTTATTTATCGTATTTTTAATTATTGATTGTTTCAGAAGGAGCTTTTGATTTTTGTAAACAGGATTAAGCTTAAAACTTTTAGATTGAGCCTTTTAGTTTGATGTCAAAGGAAAATGGCACCCATCTGAAAATTTAAAAAACAAATCTGAATTGTAACCTTTAAAAAAAACAAACAACAACAACAAAAAAAAAGAAATCTGTGCCCTCACTGGTTAAAGACCTGTTATCGACTTGACTGTCAGTGTTTTCAAACTGTTCTACTTTGTAATGTGTTAGTTAAAAATACAGCAAGATTACGCTAAAAAAAGAGATTAACCTCAGATTTCATCTGCTAAGACCTCTATTTAATTAATGACACTAAATGGTTATTTAATGAGTGGTTCTGTCTTTTTGCCTCTTATTAAATGTCTAGTTTTTGACAAGTCTTATCATATACAAGGTTGCAAGAGATTCCTTATGATAAAATTAATGTGCAGTTCCAACAAGTGCACTGGTATAAAGAAAGTTTAGTGCAAGCTGGGTGATGTGTGGGGTAAATAGCAGTCTTATGATGTTAAACATATGAAGATGTACCTTGTAGCAGTGACTCGTAGCACACAAAAGACAAACAATTTTTAGAACAACAACGATCACCTCTCTTGGTATCATGTGGTATTTTCACACACACACAACTCCTGGAAGTTTCACACATTTTCAGAGTAAGCAGCATCTATTTATCCAAATGGACAGATTATTTACTCTGACTTGGCCCAGAAATCTGTTTTGGGGAGGGGTTTCCAAGAGAGGGGAAAGGCTTAAATTTTCTTCTTGTGTGTCAATTTGCAGTGCGTTCAGCTGAGCTCACAACAACTGTGTAGCTTTCCAGTACAGTCTATTTTCAACATATGGAGTTTGTAATCCTGTTAGTGTGGTTGTAGAGCTCTTGGCCCATGGTAATGTTCATAGTACCACAGCCTTGGACTGATTATGTCCATGACCTCATGAAAAGCTGTTAAAAAGTGGTGCCATCAGCCTGGACCAATGATGGTGACAGTGGCTACACTTGCAGTCATGACTGCATATATCAGCATTTTCTAAATATTTATCAGTTGAACTGGTATGTAGGATGCCACCCACATTTTAGAATAAAAAACATGTTATGTAAAGTGCATCCTCTACAGAAAGTTTATATTTATACTGAGAATATATCCAAGTACGGTGATATAAAAGCAAAAAACGGTCTCCATCGCACATGGCTCTGATGCCTGATGCCTTACCCCCTCCTAGTTTAACTGGGTAAGTCTCCTGCTGTGACCTGCATGTGTAAACAGGCTTCTCGGGAAGATTTCAGGGGCACATTGAATGAAAATTTCAAGAAATTATCAGGAGTGTGTGTGTGAAAAAGGCTGTACGCAAACACACACTCATACACTAACTCAAACATACACACAGTGAAGAAGCAGTGGAAATTTCATTAGCCTGGATGTGTACATAGGTGGAATGCAGCTCAGCTGTACAGGGTCTTTATCCTATAGAGAGTCCAAACAGATTAAAGATAAGTAGAAAAGAGCTAATTTCCAAATGAATTTCCAATATCCATTATGTAAAAAAAAAAAAAAAAAAAAAAAAAATCCTCAGTACCGCCAAAGCACCAGAGTCCTGTGAATCAACCGTACATATTTGCAGTCATTGAGCCTCTTGAGAGTTAGACTTGTGGTTTTCAGCTGGTGGATATTTTCCTTTTTGGAAAGAAACTCTTCTGTTGAACAACACTCTACACTGCTATTACTAAAAGAACAATTAATGACATCAAAAAGAGAAATAAACATACCTTCACCAAGAAGCACTGAATATATAGATTTTAGAAATACATAGAAAAATATATAGTCATCTGAATGCCCATTATACAATTTTACACAGTAGTGTCAGAAAAAGCCTATATGGTGGTATACAATAGATGTGTTACATACAGAGGGTTACTGTAGGTTACATATGTGATAGTGTGAGTGTAAGTGATGGCTGTTCAGGGATGTTAGTGTGAGAGATGGACGAGTTTCAGCATATCGTTTTCTTGCTCTTATTTCATGAAATATCTCCAAAACACATCTCAAACTGACCTGAAACCATAGACTGTATATTAAGATGGACAGAGCAACAGTGTTCTGGGAGTGAAGCCAAAGGGATTTAGAGCTGACTGGTTGCAGTGGAGATCTTCTGTAGATGCGCCACTATTACGACGCCACTTACTACAGTGGACAGTGGAAGTACCAGGGTTTTAGGTAATCATGCATTTTAGTCAACGAATATGTTCTAGATTAAAAGAGAGAGGAAGTGACACAATCAGTTATCCTAAAAACACAGTCTATCAGTCAGTGACTCTGTCAAATGAATTAATTCACCTTGAGGGTACTCATAAACAGAAACTTTGTTTAGTATTAGGTTAAAATGTAAAAATATTCTCACATTTAGAGGCATTAATGAGTATTTTTTTCTATTTTCAACATGTCGTTTAGTTAAGAAAAAATTACCTTTGCAATACTCATGTTTACTAGCATTAGTGTTAGTGCACTCAATAATTCTGTTTTTAATCCTGCATTTATTTAGCACAGGCATAACATTAAGAAAATAGCTCAATTCATGGTTAAAGACTGTTTACCCTTTACTGTATAGAATGAATTATACGGCTTTTAATTGATAGTACTCCTGTCCCATTATTGACAACAATGGGCATTTTATTTATCTCTGTCTTCTAGTTGTGATGATTTTGGAAATGAAAAATAATCAGCTATAATAGGCTTTTACTCATCTGTTTTTCAACCATAACATATACTTTGTGTTTCATATTCAATTACTCTATTTCAAAACATAAGTCAAACAACTGTTCATCTTTCATTTTCATTATCCATTTCATTAATGAATTTCTATAGATCCACATACATGCATACCTAGTTGGTTTTGTTAATTACAGTTTTTAATTAAACAAATTACTTCAAATTTTATCACTCATAGAGTTGCTCTGATGACCACTCACTGCTATAACTTTGTCCTTTTCTTCAATAATGCACCTTTTTCACCCAGTCCATTTTTATATACCTCTGTTTAGATTTTTAATGATATATTTTCATTTATTCTTTTGCACCATAACCCCTTCGTTTTCTTGCATTGGTCCATTTCACATTGCCTTTTTATATCTTATGTATTTATGTATGTATTTATTTATTTATTCATTCATTCATTCATTTGTATCCAGTTGAAATCTTTGTCTCTTTGCAATACAACCATTTTTGGCTTTTAACTGTTTCGTGATTGTAAAGCCTTGTTCATATACACACTATATTGCCAAAAGTATTTGCTCACCTGCCTTGACTCGCATATGAAAAGTGACATCCCATTCTTAATCCATAGGGTTTAATATGACATCGGTCCACCCTCAGCTATAACAGCTTCAACTCTTCTGGGAAGGCTTTCCACAAGGTTTAGGAGTATGTTTATGGGAATTTTTGACCATTCTTCCAGAAGTGCTTTTGTGAGGTAACACACTGATGTTGGACGAGAAGGCCTGGCTCTCAGTCTCCGCTTTTATTCATCCCAAAGGTGTTCTTTCAGGTTGAGGTCAGGACTCTGTACAGGCCAGTCAAGTTCATCCACACCAAGCTCTCTTATCCATGTCTTTATGGACCTTGCTTTGTGCACTGATGCACAGTCATGTTGGAAAAGGAAGGGGCTATCCCCCAACTGTTACCACAAAGTTGGAAGTATGGAATTGTCCAAAATCTCTCGGTATGCTGAAGCATTCAAAGTTCCTGTCACTGGAACTAAGGGGCCAAGCCCAGCTCCTGAAAAACAACCGCCCACCATAATCCCCCCTCCACCAAACTTTACACTTGGCACAATGCAGTCAGACAAGTACCGTTCTCCTGGCAACTGCCAAACCCAGACTCGTCCATCAGATTGGCAGATGGAGAAGTGCGATTCGTCACTCCGGAGAATTTGTCTCCACTGCTCTAGGCAGCGATCTTTACACCACTGCATCCGACGCTTTGCATTGCACTTGGTTATGTATGGCTTGGATGCAGCTGCTCGGCCATGAAAACCCATTCCATGATGCTTTCTACACACTGTTCTTGAGCTAATCTGAAGGCCACATGAAGTTTGGAGGTCTGTAGCGATTGACTCTGCAGAAAGTCGGTAACCTCTGCACACTATGTGCCTCAGCATCCGCTGACCCCGCTCCGTCATTTTATGTGGCCTACCACTTCGTGGCTGAGTTGCTGTCGTTCCCAATCGCTTTCACTTTGTTCTAACACCACTGACAGTTGACTGTGGAATATTTAGGAGTGAGGAAATTACACGACTGGACTTGTTGCACAGGTGGCATCCTATCACAGTACCACGCTGGAATTTACTGAGCTCCTGAGAGTGACACATTCTTTCAAAAAATGTTTGTAGAAAAAGTCTGCATGCCTAGGTGTTCGATTTTATACACCTGTGGCCATGGAAGGGATTGGAACACCTGATTTCAATTATTTAGATGGGTGAGTGAATACTTTTGGCAATGTTGTGTATATGACTGCTGTTACTGCCACTACTTGAGACCTTTATTTTAAATTGTATGTCTATTTTGTTTATTTCTGTATATGGACATACACATACTTTATGTATTAAATACAAATCTTCTTTATATATATTTTTTCTATATTTGCAATTGTAATCTTTTTGTTGGACTTCTGCTCTTTGCTTTTTGTAATGCTACTGCTCTAAGTGCCTTGAATTGGCCCCCTGGGGACAAATAAAGTTTTTACAATTGAACTGAATTAAATTTTTACGTGTTTTTCATGATTTTGCAGTGGAGCTACAGAGGGGTATTTCAATGTAATTTTTGGACTACAGAAGAAGACAGAGAAGCATTGTCCAAATTAATATACAGTCATTGAATAAAATCCAGTCGAAACATCTAATTTTTGCTCTACTGAACATCATCCTTTCGCTTGCCAACAACACAGATTTGAAATTGAATAATCAGTTATTCAGGAACACTTATAGGTATAAGATCATATTTGCAGCCCATTGTATACCCTGCAGGAACCTTAACGTTCTGATTTTATCATCATCCATCTGAATATATACCAAATCTGACGTGGGACCTGCAGCACATGTATGTGTCAGACTAAAACACAACCAAACCATCAAAGTTAGAATTATAAAAATGCTACAGTTGGTGCACAACGTTTACGAGTGGGCAGGACTGAACACATTATATAAGCAGTTTCTTTTTGTTATGGTTTTCATTAAAAACCTTCTAGACAAAATATCTTTGTTAGTATGTGTTGTATAGAGGTATAGTGTTGCCTTTCTGCAGGGAGTCAAATAGTACATGCAAATATTTCAACTGAATCATAATGTGGAGTTTAACAAACTGCAGAACATGGTGGCGATCTTGAACCAAGAAAAATCAAATGTATGTGATGTGATTATTCTCAATGTAGGTGGAAATACTGAAATCCATTCTAAATGTAGAAAAATGAAGATCCCACCCATGTGTTAACTGGATGAATCATTTGCAAATGCTATCTGACTCACAGAAAGGCATGATTTAAAGCCTGTTTCACAATAATTATTTCTTCTTTTGGAGCATCAGAATCATAATTTTAATATCTGTCTTCCTTCACCATGTGCCATGAAGTGGATAAATATTTCATTTCATAAAACAATTTGAGGATTTAGTATATTAACACATGAACCTTCTCATCTCATTATAGTGTTAAGATGAAGATATCCTGGTAGAAATGTTTTCATAAAAAGCAGCTTTAGTGAAATTCAGAGGAAGTTTGGTCTCTGATCCTTCTGCTTAGATGCAAAGATCCGTGTGAGCGTGTTAGTCAGCATCTTTCTGTTTAGACTCCTGTCATGGTGGAGATGAAGACGTAGTGGAATGTGATTCAGGCGTCATGATGGGAGTCAGTCAGTATAAATCTTTGAAAGGTTTGGAATAGTTAAACATCAGATAGTCCATGTAGTAAAAGTCATAGACCCGCTGTCTCTCCAACGCGCTGACCTGTGTAAAGTATTTCTGTGTGATCTGCATAGAGGTCCTCTTATCTGTTGGGTTCCTGTCTTTAAAACTGGGCAGTGTGACGTTGGGTGGCGCTCCGGTTAACCGCAAGAGAAAGTTGGATTCCTCCTCCATGTTCTCAAACTTTCCGATGAAGTCATAGTCTATAAGACAGGGGTTGCACAGCTGGTTGGCCTGCTCCCAGTGGATATCCATTCCCACAGGCCGGTGGACGTCCAGCAGGTATTGTACAAACTCCTTAAATGTGACCCCGCTGCCTGTCTTCAGCGCCGCCCAGGATGGGTTCACCCTGTACTTGGAGATGATGGGCTTCCCAAATAGGGAGTGGTAGTAGTTGTTGGGATTTTCAAACTTGTCCCTGTAAGCTGACACCATTCTCTCCAACGGTTCTCGCACAAACATGACCTTGGTGTAGGTCTCCAGACGCTGCATGATTCCTTGACGGTCGAAGCTGTCCAGCTTCTTCAGGTGGTGGCCGTAGTGGACGGTGTCATGTTTGATGCTCTGAGCGTTGGGGGCCTGACCCGCCAGCACCATCAGGGTCCTCTTCCAGTTGGAGCAGCCTGCTTTGGGCACCTGGCAGTACAGCAGCTTGTACTTGTCCTCCACAAAGAGATGTTTAACATGATGGCGAGTGATGGTCCTGGAGATGCTGCTCTTGTACTTAGCGCACATCTCTTTCATCAGCTGTCGCCGTGCCTCTAGGATGTCAGAAAGCTTTTTCCAGCTCTCGGGGGAAAAAGAACCCATAAAGGCCGGGGCAGAGGAGGAGACAGAGGACGAAGAGGACGAAGAAGAGGAAGATGAGGAAATGTTTTGATGGATTGGGGGGCTCGTTTTCAGCAGTTTGCGGTGCCTCTTGGAGACATGAAGGGAGCCTATGTCCTGCTCCCGAGACCCAGGGGTTGCCGTCTGTCTGCTGTCCTCAAAGTGTGGAAACTGCATGGGAGGGATCGGGCTGGACAAAATGCTCTCTGCTGCATTATGGTCCTGGTAGCTGTCAGATTTGCCTCTTTCTCTCTCTCTCTCCTGTGTTGAAAGAGTCTATAAAAGAAAGACAGGTTGTAGGAATCAGTGGCAGGCATGTCTTTACTTCAGACAAATAGCAACATTTTCAGATGATGATGTGATTAAAAATGCAAGAAAATAGTTTAATGCTTTACACTTTATGATGTAGTAAATGTGAGTTTTATAACCACAAAAACTGACATTTACCTACCATCAGACCTCTTGTACTCAGCTGTCCACTTGATGGTGCTGTTTCACTACCCCTCAAACTAAAGTCTGACTTTGTAGCATGCAAATGTCACACTGCCTAATGCCATCTCTGACCTATCAGTAAACTGAGCTGTAATATCATATAAATGTCTTATAAACACTTAATGGGGGATCTAAATTAAAATCATCTACTGCCTGATTAGCATCATTTGATGCCCTGGGCCATCATGCATTCTGACATTTTATTTCAATTAAATGTTGTAATGGCACCATAAAGCCAATGGACTGGATGTATAATTTTAATTTTACTACAGACAAGGTGATGAGACCATCATGAATCTCTGCACATCCCCCTCCTGACTTAAATGGTTGTATTCTTTCATCTGCAGGGACATCTGGAGGGGAAGAAAAAGGAAGGAGTGGTTCCTCCCTGTCTGTTTAATGTGCAAGGCGAGCGCAGGGCAGCAACCTATTCACCAGACAGCACGTACTTCAGGGTTTGCACTGATGTGAGGCTCTCATTGGTGCTGACGATCGCAGCCGAGATAAGAGCAAGCAGGGGTCAGCTGAGAGAGGATACAGTAGTACGAGGGCTGAATGTCTGCCATAGATACCTCATTCATAGATTATGTGCGAGTCAAAAAGGATGCAGCTCTCTCTGATTCTATTTTAAACCTGGATAATAGAATGATAAAGTCAGGCTGGGGTGACGTCAGCAGGGGACTGTGATAAGTTGAACCTCAGTAACAGTTATAAACTTTTTACCCTACATGGATTACTCAAACAGCCATGCAGAAATAGAGACAAAGGCCAGTCAGTCATCACTTTTTATGTGTTCATAAGAAGGACATAACTACATCCCACTTCAAAACACAGTTTGAGAGGCCAGTGAAGAATATGGAAGCCCATACCCACCACTTACAGAAAAAAGACCTGTAATTATGAAAAAAAGACATATTCTTATATCAAAATTATGAGATAGTAAGTTGTATTTCTTGGATAAAAAGTCAGATCTATGAGACAGTATATCATGATAGTGAGATTAAAAAGTCCAAATTATTATAAAGTCACAATAGTGGCTATATATCTCTTAATTATGGCTTACTATCTTGCAATTTTGATGTAAGATTTTTATAAACGATTACCTAACCTTAATATTTCCTCTTTTTCAGTGCTGTCAGTGAACAAAATTAAGTGGCAGTACTCCCCTCAATCACCTGTTGTCAGTATCTCAAACAACCACAGAATGAAAATGGACCAATATCATTCAGGGATTTTTAAGCAATACATTGGGTATTTTTATCCACAAAGAAGTTGAAACATTGTGGCTTTTAAGTCAAATTTATGTAGAGTAAATACCCAATATCACACTGGCACTTTTATTAACAGCCAGCTGATCAGAGTCACCATGGACATGAAAATGACATCAAAATAAACTGCATGTTTGAAGGGGAGCACAATAATAAACAATAAAAAAAATTAAAAAAACATTTTTTTTTTGTAAGACTAAAATAGACTATTTTGTATCAGTAAGTGTATTATTATTATCGGTGGGTAAGTATTTCTGACTTTCTCTACCTGATTTCCTACACCATCCACTGTCCTGTCCTCTCCAAATAAAGGCAAAACAACTTAAAATAAATCTTAAAAAAGTAAGCTGAACTATGAAACATGAAATAACATAAAAACTAAAGGAACACAACAACATTATATATGTAAAAACATGATAAAGTAATATAGAATAAAAACATTTTTATGCAATGAATTTAGTAGATTTGCCTTGTCAGCAACAAATGTAGGGATAAACCGCCTCTCCACACCCTGACTTCCTGCTGTATTTGTGAATGGACTTTGCCACCATATACACTGTCTATGATTCTTTGACCAACAGTCTGGCTGTTCATTTTGAATTATGTGAATGTTATACAATGTTGTTATTACTAAACTCTTATTTGGCAGCAGTACCAGCAGTGACACGTGTCTGTGGAGAATCAGGCCTGTCGGCTGAGGAGCTACCACTCCCATAGCCGGTCTAGTCCTGCACTGTCAGCAGAGGTGAACGTGTTTTACTCCTGTTTTCCTCCATCAGTGACTGGTGAGTTCGCTTGGACCTGTTTGTACGAGCATCACGGCAAACAGCATCAGCAAGTGTGCCGTGCATCTATTTAGATGCTATCATAAATCATAGATAAAAGTTGTAAGCTGTGGAGCAGACAGCAGAGCTAACAGGCGCCTGGTGAGAAGTCCCGCTACGCTAAGGGGCCAGATTTAGAAGTGGCGGTACTGCGTACAGGTGTGTACCGGCCCATTTAAAGCACTGCTTTTTTATTGGCAGAAATGGGCTTCCAAAAACAACAGAGGATGCTTTCTGTAGATGAGGAAAAAAGTGAAACCAAAGGACAGAAAATGAATTGAAAATGAACTCTTGGTGTCCTCTTGCAATGACAAAACTAAAAACATCAGGACGAGATTAGTATGGCTGACCGTGACTATCTGAGATGCCCGTTTAAATGCCTGACGGAACTCTGTGTTTTGGCAGAGTGATTGGTTTTTTGAAAGCCAGTCAGGCAGGCAGGCAGGAAGTCAGTCACATACAGATTCATCTGACCCAGGCTCACTGTATGTAATATTTTTTTTTTTTAGTTAAAAGCCCTAATTCATGGTCAAATTGTTTGTTTTTTTTCCAGAATGTAAAGGGATCCTGTCTTGACTTAGCAGATGCGGACAAGGAAACTTTACCCCTGAAACGTGACACCATTATCAGAAGTCCTGCTCCTTCTTCACTGTGATAGTGACACTGATGAATGCAGCCCTGTTCCAAATGCTGAACTGTTTTTAACTGAGAGCACTGTGAGTGTGGTAACAAAAACAACTAAGAATGACAGTAGCACTGAAAACACTGGCTTTGTAAGAGCTCCAGAGGAGGGGCTTTGACTCTGGTGGGATTGGGCAGTTACTTTAAACCTTGTTTACACAATGCATTAAATGGGAATTATATCTGATTTGGGCATCTGGAAACACAAACTTTAATACTTTGCGTGCATCTCAATGAGTACTGTAAACAATTTGATATTCAATATCTCAGACTGCATACTGAGCATTTACCTGCTTTGGATTGGTTGTGTAGATTAAGTGAGTACTGACACTATAATCTGCATGCAAACAAAAGGAATGGCTTTATTTATAGCTGTCAGCCTAAGTCAAAGTTATATGAAATCGGACTCTTTATAGAGATCCAGATTATTTGGCTCAACTCAGTAATAAGAGCTGATCTTTCAGTTCCCAAACAACTTTATCTGGTAAAACATTGCCTTCTTATATCTATTAAACAACAACAAAAGTGTGAAAAGTAGGCTGTCTCTCAAGTAGGAGTTGTGAGTTGTTCACAAAGAGAGCCAGCTATAGAACAGGCTTGTCGGCAAACAACACATTATAAATCCCTGTTATTTTGATCAAATAGTAATTTTCAATTTAACAGTACCACACATTGTTTATTTGTTACATAGTACATCATCATGTACTTCATAAGCATGTTTATGGCAAGATGAGGGAGAAGCTTAAGAAGAAGCACCCTCTTAGCTTGAGGATAATTTGCCCCCATTTTAGTTTCACTATACCTGACATGTAGGGATACCAAGCCATGGTAGGAAAGCCACAGATAGTATGTACAGTAGTTATAAACAGTATTCACTCCCTTGGATGTGTTACCCATTCATTGATTTTAATCAATATTATTTGGCCTTCCAAATTACAAAAGAAAACCTCTTTAATTTCAAAGTGAAAACATATTTCTACAGAGTAATGCCAATTAAGTGAAATATGTATTTGAAATAAGTGACTGCATAGATATGCAACCCCTTTAAAGGGAATGATGTAATTCAACTGAGGTCCAGTCAGTTGGTGCTAGCAGGTTTACAATTGGTGAAATAGGGATCACCTGAGTGCAGTGAATGTGTCTCAAGTGGTTGTAGTATAACTGGTTAATCAGTATTCCTGGCTACCATTACACCATGAACACAAAAGAACAATCCAAGCAGCTCAGATGAAAGGTTGTTGAAGAATATGTCCAGGGATGACACAAAAATATTTTCAAGACTCTGAACATCCCTCAGAGTTCAGTTAAATCAGGGGTGTCCAAACTATGGCCCTGGAGCCAAATGCGGCCCGCTGTCCATTTCTGAAATTCTAAACATCAGATGAAATATGGCCCACATTTGAACATGAAGGTTGTGCCTGACTGTGTTGTACTTCTTGGTTTCAGCACAAGGCAGTACTACCATGCTACTTCTGTAAACAAACATTTTGACAAGAAGAATTTATTGATTTGAATTTTTTTGCAACTAAATGAAGACAACATTGTAAAATGGACAATATATTGGCAACCAACATAATAATATTTTGATTTATAATGCCTTGATGGATTATGAAGGCTTATAGCAGTACCAGTGTTATTTTAGGGCCAGAACCAGATGTAGCTGGAGCTGATCAGGGCCCCCTTAAATCTGACTGGCCTCCCTGAAATGGCTATTTGCCTTGTCAGCCATTACCTCGCCATTGAAGCAAACAGAATCACTTAGCATATCTTAACCATCATAAGATCCAAAACCATCCTTATATTTTTTCATATGTGGCCCTCAGTGGAAAAAGTCTGGACACCCCTGAATTAAATCCATCATCAAGTTTTGCAAAGAATGGAGTCAAATTGCAGTGTCCAGATGTGCAAGCATGATTGAGACCTATCCACACAGACTCAGTGCTGTGATTGCAGTCAAAGGTGCATCTACTAAATACTGACCTGCATATTTATGCAATCACTTATTTTATATTTTAATCTAAATGACAGTACTTTGTAGAAATCTGTTTTCACTGTAACGTTCAGGAGTCTTTTTTGTATTTTTTCCATAAAAAAAGCCAAATTATATTGATCATGATTGATTTATAAAATCAATAAAAGGGTGAAACATCCAAGGGAGTGAATACCTGTCATAAGCACTGTGTGGGCTGTTTGCAGAGGAGATGGGCAAGTGAGTTCCAGTACTGGCTGTCACTGAAGATGTGTTGTTATTGCATATTGTGGATGCATGTTCTAAAGTGTAGTCACTCTGTATCCAAATGGTTAACTTGCAAAAATGCATACTCTATAGAACTCTTAGTATAGTCTGGCAGGCTGAATGCATGGTGTGAGATCAGCCTCTTCTCACTGATACTATCAGACACACTGAAAGGTACAAGCCTCACAATCGCTTTTTAGCTCAGATAACAGTTGGGAACAACCTGTGTATCTGTGTTTTGGGAGAAATGGAGTAAACACTTACCTCTCTGGACTGCCGTGGAGTGCTTCCAAGCTTCACGCCTGGGGAGAGAGAAGAGAGACGAAAATCAGCATTTAAGTAAACAACATGGTTTTTAAGTCCTTGTGGAAAAGAGTCAGGAGCTTCTGATGTATCAGAGGCTGCCATAATTTAACTCTGCTATCACTTAAAACGTCTACTTTTGATGTGCAGAAAAACCACCAATGATCAACCAGTCCACAGAGGGAAGACAGGTAGCTCTATCTGTGTAATGAGCTGCCACAAGCATGAAAAGTTGGTAAATGAGTTGTGTACCAGTAGCAAGAAGTGAGGATTGGGGGGGGGGCGCACAGAAAAGAGAGGGGAAACAAGACGCTATTAGTTTTAATTTGGGAGAGAGAGATGGCAAAAAAGAAATTAAACAAAACTGGGGGAACCAGTTGACTTTTCATGGGGCAGCAGAAGAGTGATAAAGACATACAGATTGGTTTTGTGGCAGCTTCAGGGACAGGTGGGATGCGTATTGGCAGATGTGTGGCAGCAGGACAGACGACACGTTTAGCGCTCTGTCTCCAGCTGGACATCTCCTTTCCTTAGGTCCCCCCATCCCGCTGATAGATAATCAGGCTGACAGCTCTGAGAGGGGCTGCATGGCCGCTGATGGGGGGAACGCAGACACCTCCGCCTGAGTGGCCTGTCACTTCTAATCTGAGGGTGGAAGTGATAGGAACCTGCACACGGCTGGGGGGGAGGAGGGGCCGTAGATGCAGGCCACAACCTTCCCTAAGTAATGAGATCTGCGGATCCCCATCTCGCATTTAACCACGCTTCGCTGGGGAGGGAATAAAATGTGTTGCCCAGATGCAATGTTGTTTTAGATTAGTATGCGTTGGAGAGCTCGGCGTAGCTGTCTGAGTCTTTGCTCGTCTTCATTCTTCTCAATGAGACTGAGGAGGGGAAAAAAAAACAAGGGACTAAGGAGGCTGTGTGTGACATTTTCTAATCTTGTTTGGGTGCTGCTGTGCTATTCGATCTTCTAACCCTAATGATACCTCATGTAGGCTGTACATCTTTTCTATCAGTTCACATGTTGAAACACATGAATATTTATCACAACACGCATGGATGCCATCGCCATCTAAACACGTCCAAGCACAACAATAGTAGCAATTGTTCAGTCTGTTGTTCTAAGCTGATGGAGCAGGATGAGCCCCGTGGAGCTCCGGCCATCTTGTCAGGAAACACTCTTGGTTATTGATCTTGAAAGCCCCATCAAGGTGGTAATTGAATTCTCCAAAGGTCTAATTGGTTCCGTCTGAGGGCTGTTCGGTCTGGCCATGGTTGAGTTCGACACAGCTGCTGGTGTCATTTCTGTCACACTTTCTCTCTGCATGTCATGCCTTCAGTTTAATTTCCAACCTTTAATTCTGACAGTTCAATGAACCACTGAAACAACTCAGGAAAAAGTATTCCAGGCATTTAGTAATTGACAGTTATTTGAAAGACAAATAGGACAAATTAAATGCAACAAGGTTACTGTAAAACTTCAAGTTAAAGCCTGTCCTTATTCTCCTTATTCAAAGCCCTGTGCCTTTTACAAGCCTGGTGTTGCTTCATGTTTGACAAATAAACGCACCCCTCAGTTAGAGCTCCTTATTATCTTTGGTCAGCTTTAGTTTGGAGAATGGTTGCTCTACAGAAGCAGTTATCACTGGTAATGTGGCATACTGTATATACAGTATTTTTAAGTGCTTGGTCAGAAAAGGAAAGGACGCTTTATCATGTGTTGTACAGTTAGAGGGCACCCTGAAGGGCATTTTACATTGATTTATCAAATGAAAGGGTACTCAGGAACTTCACTATGTTTTGTCCACTGAAATGGCACCGTAGAGGGAGCACAACCAAGACTTGTTGAGTGGAAGGGCATCCTAGAGGGCACATTATCATGTTTTGTTTACCCTAAGGGTATCCTGAAAGGCACTTTATCCAGAAATAGCCACCGGGAAAGCACCCCTGGAGGTACTTTACCACATTTTTTCCAATGGGAAGGCCCCCTCCAGCATTGACTCCAAAAGGGGGGGTTGGGACCCATGCAGGGGTTGCAAAACACCAAGGTAGCAGGAAAGCTACAACTCTGATTTAGGCCGCGTCCACACGACAACGAAAATGATATATTGCCGTTTTGTTTTGAAAAAGTTTTCCATAAAGACAGAATCGTTTCAGGAAATATCTGCGTAAACACAGAACCACTAAAAACGACCTGTAGTGCATATGCCCTGCCTGCAAGTGGCGCTGTAACACTGCCCCGGAAATGCACGAAAAGAGAGAAGAAGATTGTTTTGGCCGGACCCGCGCAGGCCCCTTAAGAGATGTGTGATGTAATCGTTTCAAGAAAGATGTGCATAGCCGTCCACACGGAGACGAAATGGTTGTCATTTACAGATTTATGCACTCTGGGACCCGTTTTCAAATAGTATCATTTACAGTCACCCGAAACACTGTTTCTGTGTGGATGAAACGCTGATACAACAAAAAACCTTTGCGTATACTCCTGAATTCATTTCCGTGTGGACAGGGCCTTATTTTAGTGAGAGGAGAGCAGTGGATAGATTTGGAATCAGGGATGAGTGAAAGGGAGAGAAATTGTGGGAAAGTAGCCACAGGCCAGACAAAGGGTGCAACCTGGGCCTTCTGCATCCCAAAATGAGTCCAATTTTAGATAAAAACATAGTCATAAAGTGAGATTTATTCTTGAATGTAAGTAACCTGTTCAACAATTCCTTAAAATGTTAATTTGTACATTGTGTAACATTGTATGCTTTAACCACTCCAGGGAAAACAGAGGTACCTGGTCTCTGGCGCTGAGGTCAAGGGCTGAAAAAACTGTACAACTTTGACAACACCACAATCCATTCGTTTGAGACACCATCTGTGTCCGAATGGAAACACATGCTCAAACTTTCATAATAAATTTGAATCAAACTTCTATAGGATCAGAGCAGGGGTTACAGGTTAAAAGTTGAAACCTGACCTGCAAAACCTGATTACAACACGTTTGAGTAAACAGGCTGCTTACAGGAAAATAGCTAATTTTCCATGAAAACATTCTAACGTAGCAAATGTAGCCTATGTGGCTCCATTAGCTGCATATGCTACATAGATAACACTACTTCCAAAACGGGTCTACATAGGTTGAAATGGGGTACATGGTCCATTCAATAAACAGATTACCCAGAGGCACACTCCATACCAGGTGTAAATGTGCTGTGTTATTGTCCGTCCAGTCTTTGCTGTACCTGTTCATAAATGAATAATGACTCGTTAATAGCAGGGTCAATTCACAGACGTCACGCTAAAGCTTTTGGAACTCAGTGGTCCTAGTCAGCATTGTGACTAAGATTTATAGTTTAAGTTGGTAGAATCTGCCAAAAGTGACCCTGTTAAACAGATTTCCACTGTTCTGACAATAAATTCTCCAAAGGTTTAATAGTTTCTGTCTGAGGGCTGTTTGGTCTCACTGTGGTTCTGATTTTTTTCACAGCAGTTGATGTCAGCTCTGTCGCACTTTCCAACTGCATGTCACCCCCTCTGTTTCATTTCCAACCTTTTATTCTGACAGTTAAATGAAGCACTAATACAATTCAAAGGAAAATGTCACATTTCAGACTATTTGACCTTGATTTTTATAAAATTTAGAATTTGAAAAGACACATGATGAATGAAATCTAATGAAGTTAAATGGAACTGAAGCTAAAGCGCCTGAACCTCACATTCAGATCCTATTCAGCACTGGTAATAAAGCTTTCTGAAAGACTCTGACTTGATATATATTGATATATTCTTTAACTTTGTGACAAACACAGCTGAGATATGTCTCTGAAAATGTTTCAGCCTCTCTAGTATGAAACAAAATTCTCATCTGATGTCATAAAGTTTTTTCCTTGATAAAGCTGAACCGAAACACGCAGTAAAACAATGTACATGAATTTCATGGGGGATTTGTAAACATCATTTATCTCTGTAGCATCTATTTGGTTGAGGGTAATAGTTGCTGTTTGATTGCAATTTCACACTCAGTCAATTCCACTCAGCATAACCATGCTATTGATTTTTACCGCTGCTGACTGAAGCAGTGATAAATTGTTAGGACTGAGGTTTCATCTGTGAGATGAGGAAAATTCCCTGAATTCCACATAAAGATGTGAACGTCTCAATAGACAGAGAATTTTTGGACAAAAATATTCTATAATTGCTCTAAAAGTGGATGTTTCTCATTAGGTGTGCTGCAGTTTCAAGGCTTTAGAGTTTTATGCTGTATTGAGTAGATTTTTGCTGTATTCTGCAATATTTACAGGATAGAAACTCTGCAGAACTGAGGGGGAGTTTGTGGATGAATGCATCTTGTGGGAAATTTTGTAATGGGAAGAAAACGATTGACCAAGAAAGCTGAATTTGTCTCCATCTGCAGACGCTGTTTTCGTCTCTCCTTTTAGAAGCTTTGAATCTTCTGGTGCAAATCTGCAGTTCACAAAGATCTAAATAAGCGTCTGATAAGTTTTGCTTTATAGTTTCCTGATGATGGAGGCTCATTTAAAAGCAGAATCACCTCTCAGGCCTTGTCCTCTGTTGCCCTCTAAAGTAACCTTGCACGTCCACCTCTCTCTCTCTCTCTCTCTCTCAGACACAAAGCCACTGAATATTCATGCAGACAAGCCAGCGTTACTGTGAGGATCCATATAAACAAGGGCCACATCATTAGCGGATCCATTATCATCCCTCCCTCTAAAAGACCCTTGTACGTCTCTCTACCAGCGACACACATCAAACATCCTCTGTCTGCCACTGCTGCTGAGGAGGAGCAAAGGACAAAAACAATGTGAAATAATGAGCTTGTTAAGTGAAGGATTGCGGCCTGGATGTTCTGGGAGAACTTGTTAAATAGCCAGTTTGAAGCAGAGACAGGCCAGGAGGCTGCTGGAAGCCAGACAAGGTGGTTTCTCCTCTGGCACGCTATTAAAGCCAGGACGTCACCGTAAACCTATCATTAGTCATTCAGCACACCGAGTCACAGTGACCCTGACCAGCTGCTCTCCCCTGTCCACCCTACAAACCACCCACACCTGCACTCTGCTCACATGCTCCTCCTCCACTTGACTCTGTGTGGGAACACAGAGCTCAGGCGTGCCGGTGTGGGTTTATCAGAGGTAAAAACACTGGAGAACAGAGGTATTAAGCTCTAAGCTCTGCTCCATTGATGTTTTAACTTGTTGTGGTAAAAGATAAAACAATGTTTCAGTTGGAGCTGAAATCCTCCAGGGCTGGGCCAGTGAGAGAGAGAGAGAGAGAGAGCAGCTGTTGGAGGAGGAAGAGGAGGAAGGAGAGGAGGAGGTGATGGGTGAGCAATCAGTGAATCAGGATTGAAGACGTGCCTGCAGACGATCTCTAAAGACCAAACATGAAGCATCTTAAAAAACGTGCCATCAGAAGACTAGAGTGTGTTTTGAAGGAAGGCTTGGAAGCTTTGAGAGCTTCTTGTGTGTTCATAACTCAAAGAACAGGCTTGGCAGAGAGTGAAACAATAACACACCTTTAATCCAATCAGATATGATGTGCTTCTTTGGGAAAGCAAGCAGGAGGAGGCAAGTGGTTCCCTCTTAATCAATAAGAATCATACATCCACACAAGACTTAATCCATCTGCTGGATTTGGAAGGACATCAGTGTTAGGAGACTGTGTTCACTAATTTCATTAAGTAAAGTTTTACACCATTTCAAACACGGCCTAAGGCTGCTAATAAGGGGGCTAAAGGTCAAAATCACAGTTCATTATAAAGTTAAGCTGTGATAATGACATTTTATTTTATCTATATATATATATATATATATATATATATATATATATATATATATATATAATGTTTTTACCAAATAACTATTCTTACTGAAGCAACAGAAATGAATTGAATTTATTCAGGCTGTAGTGCAATGTAGTCTTTTTAACAATGTAAACCCCTTTTCTTAAAAACACAATTACTTTTTTATTGATTGAGATTTCAAATCTAGGCCAGAATGTGCTCCAATGTTGGAATGCCAGAAGTAAAGTTGGAGGAGACGACGCAACTGTTGAAGTAGAAAAATTTAATGATTATGAACACAGACAAAAATGAGTGAAAAGTGGCAAAATGGGGTTAAGGTGGTGAAAAGAGTGGTAATAATGGGCATACAGGGGCAAAAATTGACTAAAAGTGGCAGAAATAGGCAAACTGTGACATAAATGGGTTAAAAATTCCCCAAAAAGGGTTGAAAAGTGGGAAAAAAAGTTGTGGAAGTAGGTAAAAAGGAGCAAAATGGGATAATGTGGCAGGAAGGAGAGGCAAAAATGTGCCAAAATTGGCATAAACGATTGTTAAGCTGCAAAAAGTGCAATAAACTGTCAAAAACGGATGGCGCAAAAAGAGGTTGCAGTAATGGGTGGGGGTGGCAAAAAAGGGGCAATAGTGACAAAAAAGTGGCAAAAATGGGTAAAAAATGGCAAAATGACATGGGTAGCCAAAAAAATGCCAAAAATAGACAAAACTGGCAAAAAATGGCAAGAATAAGCAAAAGTGGCACACATAGGCAAAAAGTGGCAAAAAGGCACAAAAATGGCAAGTACAAGTTGCAAAAATGAGCCAGTTGAGCAAACATCAGTGATAATGGCAAAAAAGAGATAAAAGGTGGAAACAAATGAGTAAAAAGTAGCAAACAATGGTTAATGGGGCAAAAAGAGTGGCAAAAATGGACAAAAAACTGGTATTAACCTATTAAAGGTGGCAAAGAGTGAAACATTTGTGCAAAAATTGGTGACGAAAAGAAGTTGCAGAAATGGCTAAAAGTGGCAATAAAGGAGAATTTTTGATGGAAAACAAGTGGCAATAATGGGCAAAAAGCTGCAAAAATGGGTGCAAAAAGTGGTTTAAAGGGTTAAAAACTAGCATAACTAAATTATTCCAATATAATAACCAAATATTAGCTTGACACACATTTGAGCATCATTATGAGGGAACTGTTAGCCAGGATGCTAGCACCAATGCTACTGATCTGACACACATGCACTGACTTCATCAATAAATCACAACTGGGTCAGGGCCATTCTCTGGGTTTTTCAGGGGCCCAGGTAAATCTGTGGGCAAGCCTGCCCCTGAAACTCCTGTAAGGTGACAAGATATGTGAAATGGCTGATGAGGAAGTCTGGACAAAAATAGCACCCAATGCTATAATGTCCGTTTTTGCCTTTATATATCAGTGCATGTGTCATTGGACAAAACAAAACTCAAAATTTTAACAAATATGAAAATGTGAATTCGCAAGCAGAAAACGCTGGAAACAGCGTCATTGTGTGCACAATAATCACACCAGCTCACACTTGTGTGATGTAAAAGTCTCAATTCCCTTGCTTGCTTGCCTGTGCTGAATTTTCTAGAGCGTTTTCTGCTGCACACATTGGCTCACCCAGACGTCACATGGACTCACAACTTTACAAAGAGGCTTAGGCCTCATCCACAGATTTTTTTATAAAAAAAGGTTGCCCTTCTGTTTTTTCAGAAATGATCCTGTAAACACATGTTACATTTCCCAAAACATATTTGTCCACATCAGAATGCCAAAATGCTCTGTAATGCACAGGTCATATCCACACTAGTCTGTCACTGTGGGGGCGAAGCAGCTTATTCACAGATGTCCTTGACATGTGAATTGTGAATTTTCTTCACCATTCCTCTTCACTGAGCATTTCATTTTCAGAGTTTTCCTTCCAACCCTAACTGGGTCTCTTAAAAACCACTGATGCTGGCAGCAGAGTTTGAGTCTTGAAGAGTTGTATGAAAACAGTCTAGCTAGCAACATCATCACAGCACAAGTTTGGCCAGGTCCACCTTCGTCGTGTAAACAAAAATGATAATGCTGTGCACCAGCGACATCAAACAGAGGAGCAACTAGTGCACAGTGTTACGAGCCCAAATCTTAGTTTTCCCCATCCACACATAGACTTCAACTTTCTGTGTTTCTAAAAACCTTTGCCCTGGAAGGAGTTTTCCAAACAGTGACCTAAAACACAGGAAGGCCAAAATACACAGCAAAAAAAAAAACCCGCCTACGAGTGGACTAGGTCTCAGAGGAAACATTTTGGGTAAGTCTACATGGAAAAAAAACCCCACATTTGTGTCTACATATGCAGCTCAACCCCCATAGTTCCTGGGCTTTTGGAAAGTACTACCCCTGAGATGGGAACTTTGAAGGGGTAGATTTTCTACCCCAGAACTAAAGTTAGACCCTGGATCCTGGGGTTGGAAAGTTTCTTGAAAAGTTGCTGGTTCCTGCTGTCCAAAAGCACCTTCCAAGTTAAAGACAGAGGCTGTCCTCCAGACAATAAAATGGCCAACTGAGTCACCAAACTTTTCAGCTGTGTTTGTGTTCTGTGGTTCTTAAGTTCAACAAAGGTCAGACAGCAAGGCTTTCTTTGTGGTTTAGGCCACTAATTAGCCATTGAAGAAGTCAAACAGAACCCTAAATATTTTTTTAAGATTATCTTTTGAGCTTTTTGCCTTTATTGGAGTGACGAGGCAGTGAATAGAGCTGGAAACAGCTGGGTGACTGCACTGCACTCTAAATATTTTTGTTGTAATAGTTAAACTGTGCTTGTCATACTTTTAACATTCCCCACTGAGGGTTAATCATACATGTAGTAATTCTCTGGTAAATGCATAAAAGCTAAGATTGTTGTAGTTTCCCCCTCGTAAGGTTTGTTGTAATAAGTGACCCCTTTCACATAGTCCTGGAACCATAAATGCTTAAATGTTGTTTATAGTCCCTCTAGGTTAGTGTCTGTATTTAAACATTATTAACATAAGTCCTGCAGACACGAGGGAGTCGTGTGCCGTGGTTTTGACCTGAGAAAAGGTTCTTATTAATTCATAGCTGAAGCCAACATCAGAGTGATTGAAAGAACTGGTGGGAGAGTTCGTGTTTGGCTGTAAAATGATTGTTTGCTCATGTATATGGTATTAGCTAATTAAAACTCCTTACCACAGATAAAAACTTAAACACAGCATGCAAGTTATTTGACATTTAAAACTTTTAACTCTGTTTTCAAAACAAAAACTCCCCGCATTCTCTCCTCCTCTCACCTCCTGGACTCGGAGCACAGAGCCATGAGCGAGCAGCTGGCATCAGATAAGCTGCCGCCTGAAAAGGTTGTAAAGTGTTAGAAAATAAAAGGTCTACTCCTCAGCCAAATGACAGAGTCGTGTCATTACCTCTGCATAATGCATGTTGATAGCTTCTGTACTCATTTGACATTTCTGATTCGGGCATTGTGAGGTAATTACACCTTATAAGTCTGTATTGTTTGTTGTTTGCTTCAGCTCAATACGAGACTGCAGGACCGCAGCGGGGGGGGGGGGCAGGAGAAGTTTTTGAAGCGGGTGAAACCTTGAAAATATTGGAAGAAAATGCAAACATGCAAAAAATGGATCAATGTGGCGATGCTTTTAACATGTACTCATGTTCTTTATTTAATTTCTTTCTGCATGGTATCCAAATTATTGTAAAAAATACCAAGACCAGCAGGCCCAAGAGCAGCATGCTTGCCATACGAAAAGGATGGGCATTAGATGTTTTTTCATAGACGGTGGTACAATTTTAGTCTTTTGCAGAGTGTTTTTTCTCTAAAGATTATATTTTGGCCTTTTTGTGGACCACAGCCTCTATATGGGCACCTGCTCTACCCACTGAGCTACACTAGCACCCCTTTTGCAGAGTTTTAATTGTGCAGAACTGCTTTTAACGTCTACCAGTACTGCTACAGTTCCTTCTTGTTATCAGTAGAGGCTGAAAAGGTCACCAAAGGTCAGCCTGTTATGAGTAAAGTGAAAAAAGAGGAGGGTATACTCTCTGAGTAATTAGCATGAATTTAAATAAAACTTCTTTTGTAGAACTCTGAAAGGGCAATGTAATGTTGGAAATTGTAGTGTATACCGTATATTAACCTGCCTCTTCAGCTTCTCCTCTTAACCCCATAATAACTTTTTCTGACCTCCTCTGTGCTATTCCTTCTTTATGGCTCCTCAGAGGGAGCAGTCGAGGACAGAGTTATTAATAAAACCCATAAATTACATCATGCTCTTGATGCCATGTGTGGGTTCCCCCTCCACCTCTGACCCCACATGAAGGTCAGGAGTCAGGAACAGCCGTAAATCATCAGAGGGGCGCTCCCTCATTAGTTACAATTCAAATGAAAAAAAAAGACACATCCTCCTCCACATTAAATCAGTGTGTTTGCCTTGCACCATAAATAACACATGCTCCGACGTATTATTGTCTGTGCATGGCAGAGCACAGGCTGAGCATACAAAGACTACATCAACATTCAGTGAGATAAAGAGCCAGCTCACAGGAAGACTATTTATGATGTAAGGCTGTGCCGCTGCATTAACACCTTTGCACTATTTTCAGAGCACTTTGCCTCTTCTGCTCCAAGGTGGTGCAGCTGCTCGGCTCATGCATCAGCACTCCCGTCACCACATTACTCCTACGTATGACACTGTGAATTGGTTAAGGATGCTGCACAGGGAAGGAATGCACCTCAGCCCTTTAGTTAAGATGGGATTTTAATTGTTAAACTGTTTGATAACACCAGCATTATAGTAATGGCTTTCTTTTCTGTCACTGAAAAATGTTTTACATTGAAAGGCTGCTTTACCGGAGCCATTCTGTTGTGATTTCAGATTTGTCTTATTTTGAAAGCATCTTTGGTAGTTCTTTGCATTTCCCGTGTCTTATCCAGTTACTGAATGTATAAATAATTTGTGTTAAATAGAGTTTGGCTTTTTTACAAAAAAAAAAAAAAAAGAAAAAGAATACAGAAAAATGTCTTTAATGTCAAAGAGAAAACAGATTTCTACAAATCCTTCTAAAATTCTGTAAAATAAGCAATGCAAAATAAGTTACTGCATAAACATTAACCCCCTTAAAGACAATTTTTAGTAGAGTCACCTTTGGCTGCAATCACAGCACTGAGTCTGTGTGGATAGGTCTCAGTCAGGCTTGCACTTCTGGACACTGCAATTTTACTCCATTCTTCTCTGCAAAACTGCTCAAGCTCTGTCAGGTTGCACAGGGATCTTGGCGTGAACAGCCCTTTCCAAGTCCAGCCAAAAATTCTCAACTGGATTGAGGTCTGTGCTTTGACTCGACCACTTCAGAACATTCACCTTGTTGTCTTTAAACCATTTCTGTGTAGCTTTAGATGGATGCTTTGGGTCACTGTGTTGCTACAAAATAAATCTCCTCCCAAGCCGTAGCTAAAGGCCAAAAGGCTTGTTACCTTTACAAGCCTTTCAGGGCCAGCTGCTGAGAGGCATCCCCATTGCATGATGCTGCCACCAACATGTTTTCAGTTTTTGGTGTCCGCCAAACACAGCATCTTATCTGATAGCCAAAATGCACCATCAGATTAAGCAGTTTTCTTTCACTTGACTATGGAGTCTCCCACATGCCTTTTGATGAACTCTAATCCAAATTTAGTATGAGTCTCTCTTCCATGCCAGACTTTTCAGAGTAGTCAAAGGTGTCATGGTTGCTTCTCTCACTAGTCTCCTTCTTGCAGTGTCACTCAGTTTGTGAGGACGATCTGGTCTCGAAAGATTTACACATGTGCCATATTCCTGCCATTTCTTGATGATAAATTTATCTGAACTCTGGGGGATGTTCAGTGCCTTGAAAATATTTTTTATCCATCCCCTGACATATTCTTCAATAACCTTTTCTCTGATTTTCTTGGAGTGTTCTTCATGGTGTAATGGTAGCCAGGAATACTGCTTAACCAGTGACTGGCCCTTCCATATGCAGGTGTCTTTATACTAAAATCACTTCAGATGCACTCACTGCACACTGGACGTCTGTTGAATTAGGTCAGTCACTTAAAAGGGGGTGGATATTTATACACTGACTTATTTTATATTACATATTTTATTAAATTAAAACTACTGTGTAGAAATCTGTCTTCTCTTTGACATTAAAGAGTTTTTAGTCAGAGTTACACACACTGGAAATTAAAAGATGTGGTGGCTAAATTTGTCTGTGGAAAAAAATGTTGTTTTCAGCAGATATCTTATAACAAGACTGAGCTAACAAAGCATTTCTGTGTTTATGTACACAGTGAAATTTAAATAAGTAAGACAGGAGGAAGAGGAAATGTCCTAATTAGTCCTAAATCTTTTTACTTCCTCTTATTTTCTTCATGTCTTTAATGATGGACAGAAGTTGATGCATTTTTTCACAGTACACTTTTGCCTTTTTAGTTAATCTCCCTTCTTTTTACCTCTTTAATAATCCCTTCTTTTATGTGCATGAGGACTGCTCTCACAAGAAAAATTCTTGTGAAACTTTGCTGGTTAAAAAGTAAAGATGTGCTTTTATTTGCCCCAGCAGGATCTGCAGAGGTAAAGAATGACTAAATAGCACTGGCCAGTCTTCTCACTGATGGTCTGGTTTAGGACATATAGAGCCATTAGTATTCAATTGAGACTGTTTGATAGCCTGTTAAAATCTCCTCACAGTGGGTTTTATGATAAAGAGGAACTGCCTCAGTGGGACCATAAAGAAGGAAGCTATAAAAAATCCACCTCATGTTTTAATTTGCTCCAATATTAGGCTTCTTTTTCTGTGCAATCCTCAGATTCTCCTTCATGCTGCTAACACCGGGGCGCTGAACACAGCAGGGGGTGGAATAATGAACCACACAGATAGAAGTCTTTTGAAAGGGGGCATGAATATGACACAATTACAGTTATGACAATTCATTCTGACTAGAATATATTCTCAGAGTCGATCCTACTTTGGATACTCTCAAGGTTAGGAGACTTAAAGACTTCCTTGGGCTGATTTCCATGGAAACAGAGTCAGAGAGAGTGTGTGGGGCTGCTGTGGGAGGCGGATGTTTTAAAAACACGTCGAGGACGGGGCTCTGACAGCCTGCATGAGGAAGAATGTGTAAACAAATGCTACTTGTCAGCTGCAGGGCCCGGGTTAAGTGAATTATGTCGACCGAGACAAGGTGCGGGAGGCTTTAATTGGCACACGTCTTATTCAGATGCAGCAGAACAGAGTACAAACTGCAGTTCTGCTGTGCTCCGCTCCCTTCGCTATGACAATGGGGAGCAAATGCAATTCAAAAAGTCCACACAAGAAGAGCAGATTTTTCTGAAATCTGAGAGTTCACACGATCAGCTCTGCACACTGAGCTGCGGAGCGCCATCCTAGAGCTTTCACAGGCACGGCTAGATGAAGAGAAGGACTCAACAGAGCTGTTGATGGCAGAAGAGGAGTGATGTGCTCCCATATATCTGAAGCCTGAGCACTGAGTCAAATATTCAAGGAGGAACAGAGGACAGACATGGTTTTTAGAGAGCTGCTGTGCCTACAAATTATTCGCTATTATAACCATCCTAGGATTATAGTTTTACTACCGAATACCAAAACAAAATCATTTCATAGTACCGACTACTTCTTTACATACTGCCATGTTATTTAAATGTCATTTACAAACTCAACATTAACTGATTTATTGATCCAGAAGGAAAGCATTAGTAAAGTATCAGTAAAAACATCACTCACCATACATAAACTATGAATTATCTAATATATCATTCATAAACACATTATAAATACTTTATAGAAAACTGATGCATTCATCTATAATTCGTCTGTAAGGTGTTTTATCATTCTTTTTCAACTCTTTATAAATAGTGAATTCATAAATGTATAAGTCTAGACTATAAGCAAGTTATTAAAGACTTGTTAGAATGCATCTGCTCATTTAGATGTACGTTTCTGCATTGTTACACCAAAGATTCATCCTAATAACCCCAATACTTTGCTAAAGCATTGATACAGCATGAAGCTGTTTATGATCATTAATAATGCTTTACAAGTATTTCCTAATTCTTACTAAGGCTTATTGGTATGAGTAATTATACAGTGCTACCAAAAAGAAATAATAAATAAATGAATGAATAAATAAAAAGTTGGTAATGGCCAAACAAAACTTCCTGTGTTAAAAACATGATGGAACCTGCAGTCCCTCGAGTGTCCACATGAGGCTGGCTCTAAAAGCTGGATAAGTGCCATTAACACTCATATCAAAATACAAAGAGCAGAAATATGCATGTTTGGTCTGAATAGCCCATGTCATGATGGTCAGGTTAGTTTGTGTAGTCCATTTCTTTATCCTCACACACTATACTTTTTTAAAACCCTTCAAGCCCTAGCCTTTTTTTCACCATTTTGTCTGGCTTGGACTTTTTGTCTTAAAAAAGCTTGTAAAACATCACTCCTGTGGTGCACAATCAAACTATAAACATCCGTTTTACAGGACAACCTGGGCTTTAATAATTTGTGTGCTTCAGTAATGCCACTTGCATTTTTAAGAAGTTATCGGACAATAAGGACAAAAGACGAAACCAAACAGAAATTAAAACTGATTTTTTTTTTTTATGTGTGACATAAAAATAATAACTAAGACTTTTTTCTTGCACAGACTTGTTCTCTCATCTCTCTGGGACCAAAAAGTGAAATTAATAATCATTTTGTCATCATTAAAAGAAATCTGTAAAGTATTAATTTTTTTCCAAACAAGTCCTTGTTCCTTTGTATTGGCTTTATGCCATTACTCAAAGCAGTTCCTGTCAGCAGTGACACAGAGGGCCACACAACTGCCTCTCGGTCTCCGTCATGATCTATGAGATGCACAGATTGAAAAAGCACGATGCAAGGATAAAGCCTGCCATGGTTTTCACAGCCTGTCACAAATTATTCTGGGACACAAAATGGCATTTACTATTAGCAACTAGCCATTGAATTGATAAAACATTGATTTAAAAAATGGATAAGAAGAAATTCAATATTAGAATTACTGGAAGGTATGTAAATTCCAAAGACCCTGTGAAGTCACCCCACTTCCAGGCTCACTGAAGCTTTCATAAGGAATTCAAAGGCATGGATAGAGTTATCAGAATGACACAACAGCTAGCTTCAGAGGGAAAAAAGTAAGAGGCTACGATCTCCAGTTTAAAGTTAATCAACGTTTTAATAACCTGTGTCTCTTCTTGTTGTTTACATCAATACAGAGGCTAAGAGGTTATTATAATAAGGGGCTTGGCTGATCTGACTGACAGACCTGGCAGGTTGTAGTTGTTTGCTGGCTAAAGGCTCCCCTAAGCTCCACCTCTTTGCCTGTTGCTTGGTTGACTGTAAGTCAGTTCCAGACATCATCTCCAGTATGATGACCAACACTGATGCCTATGAAAACAATGCTTCAGAAACTAAGAGTGAAATCACTGAGAGTGTATTTATACAGTCTCTGGTAGTGTTGTTTACTATTGGAGTAAAACTGTAACCCTGTGGTGGTAAACTGAAGTCTATCCCCATGTGGAAAAAAAAATCATAGTTCTTGGCACAAAAGCAAATGGTGTCTATATGGACTTCAAAACATTTGTGTTTTATGATTTTCTTCTCTCAGAAAGAGAAAATCTGTATTGTTATTCTAAATCCATATGAATAACCCATTAATTCCCAAACTGGAGAACCCTCTGTGGCAATGATTTCCAAAGTGCGAGTCTCTGAAAAAGGGCCACGAGATGCCTTCCAATAATCGATTTCACATTATTTATTTTACCCATGTTTGTCAATATAAATGAATAAAACTATTTTATTATAAAATAAAAACGTCTTTTGGTGAGATTTATGCTGAAATCAAGGCATGTTTTAAACAGTCCTTCAAATGTAAGTCTGCACGTGACTGTTCTTAAACGTGCACAGCTGTGTTCAAATATGCTTCAACCACCTTCAGGTCCCCATCTCTGACACCATTGTTTTGGGGGTTGCAGGCTGAAAAGTTGGGAACCACTGCTCTAGGGGGGAATCAAAGACCTCAGGGAGCTCAAAGTTAAATATGAAAATATTAACTTCAAACCTAAGAAAGAGTTTCGTGGATAGTTTATGGTCTTTTGGCTAAAACAAAGCCGTGGGCCCATTCTGATGGGATCTTAGTAAGGAAAACACTTCATATTGACACTGTTTTTTGACTGCAATGTATTTCTTTTTTTATGTGGGTCTTGGCGGGGGTCTCTGCTTTTCTTGGACACTTTGGGGGAAAAAGTTGGGAACCACTGAAATACTTAATACAGCCAACTTGAAACTGATTGCATTTGTCTTGCTGAAATACTTCTAAGGAGATGGAGTAAATGTCTACCCAGAAAATAAAATCTTTATACAAGTCTGCACTTTCAAATATTTTTTCTGAAAGAGCTAGATATTTCAGAGAAAGCTTTGATTTTGTTCTGATTATTTCTTGTGGAAAGTTTTCTTTCAAATTCAAGCAAGAAGAGCTCCTATTGAGTCAAGAAAGAAGAGGAAATGGGACTCTAAATCCAATTCCCCTCGTCACACCTTTGTTGAATGCCCTGAAAGAGGGATCCCTCCTTTGCTTCTGATGATGTTTCATCTTCGTCCAATTTTCTTTTGTATACTAAAGGTATTCAGTGTGTCAGAACCAACACATTTCTGTCCTGATCCAGTCTTTTCAGTATAAAGTGCTGGCCAGAAATGAAGACGTTATAAAGACAGCATTTAAATTGGAGGTCTAAGGATAGCGTTGCATGCAGATTGTAATCCACCTTGAGGCAAGAATGTGCAAATTGTGATATTGGGCTGTGTAAATAAAACTGACTTGACTTGGTTTGACTTGTGCATTCATTCATTCAAATCAGACGCTCACAGCGCTGTGACAGCACACTCTTTACTGATTTCACATCTTTTTTACGAGTCATTGTTGTTTTTTAACAACAGACAAAAGGCAGTAAAGTCTGAAATAACATTTACTATCATCAACAACATGCAGGCCTTTTTCACCAGTAAAGTCATCTATTAAATGTGTATACAGCATGCTTTTATTGAAAGGACCTTAGTTTGCCGATGACACACCCATTCTTGGAACCATCATCAACTCTTTTACTGTCCATAAAGAAGTCAATACCATGTTTTCCCTCTTTCTTTTACCCCCAAAAGACAAATTGATGTCTCATAAGCTCCACCACAACACAAACCCAATTTCCTTAAAGTCCATATCAAGCATCACCTCAGAAAGTGACCTCATCTTTGACAAACACCACTGAGCTGTCAACAGCTCCTACCATCTGTAAATACACAATCAGTACAACCACAAATCTCCCTGCTTTACGACAAACTCATCTGGTCAGTAAACTTTTACCGAACCATTTTTCCTCCATGCCGGCTCCTACACAGTCCTAAAACTGACTTGCTCTGCAGCGGCTCGACTCTCCTCCCTGCTGCTGATGCAGGACAACAACAGGAGGGCTTACTTCAGCAAAAGCTTTATTCCTTTTATCCCCACAACAACATGTTACACTGCAAATGAATAAATACACAACAAATGAGAAGTATAAAAGATGTGAACACTTGCTTATTCAGCTGGTTAGGACACAGGAGTTAAACAAAAATAAAGATGGGTATTCATTGCACTCTGGAGCAGAGATGGCTGCTGGGGCTGAAATAGAAGCTAAACTCATAAGAGGGGAAGCAAGAGATAATAAAAGGCCACACTTTTTACAAATACACCTAGTCAGCTCTGCTGGATTTAGTAGAAACATGGAGGAGACGTGGCAGTGTAAATAAATTCATATAAGCAGCTTGAGTAGTTCTTCTGCCACCCAAATATTATGACATACAGTGTGTGATCATGTGAAAGTTAACAGATTGTGCACAGATTTTCTGAGGGTTAAAATCAATTTTTAATAACTGTTGTGGGCCATTTTGCTTGAATTTGAATGCTTTCCAGATTGAAGTCCATGTCCAGTCCTTTCATGCTGACTTGTTGGTACACTGGGCAGCACCCTGAGGTGCTGTGATCAGATGCTGCTATATCTTCGTTACGTCTTCGTGCTCCCCTGTTCACCTCTATTTGTGTGTGAGATTGGGAACTGGAATTGGCCCTGTCACTGTTTACCCTGGCCTCTCATTGGACTTAGCTCCACGTCTTCCCCCCCCCCCAGACACCTTGTTTTCCTGTCACAGTACCGCTGATTACAGTGGGGACTGATGAGTCCAGACATGTGAGTAAAGCACAGGGACCACCAGCTGAATACTGAAACATCAGCCTCCCCCCTGCCTCCAACAGTTCACATCAGTCCATCACACTGACATGCAGAGAGAGCATTTAAATCACTTTACACCAACCAAAACTTTTGAGACATTTTTAAAGCAATTATTAAGAATTTTCATCTCTTGATCTTAAGGCCAATATACAACAATGCTGAAAGTATTACTAGGATTTTAGAATATCTAACAGTAACAGTTCACAGTAAATCACTGTATCACTACTTGACAGTCTTTTTCACACTGTATATCTTACAGTTATTTACTGTGAACTATTTCAACAGGGGTACAGCAGCTTACCGTTCATCTCTGATGGCCACTCTCACAGACCAGACCGTTCATCTGAGAGGCCGTGTATTTCAGAATGGATATATGTGCTAAAACTTTTGAAATAAAATTGGATTAATCTTCTGTTTAGTGTGAGGGTAAGCATTAAGGTAACAGTTAGGATACCAAAGGTTGAATTGATAATATTAATATCAATAACCTGACCTGCAAAATGCAATTACAAAACATTTAATAAAGCCAAATAAAAAGTCTGCTGACAGGAAAAATCTCATCCTCCATTAAATACTCGCAGCAGGCATGATTAACGTAGTTACATAGCTAACATAGCTAAATAAGCTCACAAAACAGCTACCTAAGCTACATACCTACCTTGTCTACATAGTTAAGTTAGCTTTAGCTGCATTTGCTAAAGCTCATGTTGCTAGAGCTAACTTAGCTACATTGCCTTATGTAGTAATGTTAATAATCATAGCTCCCATAGCTAGCTTTGCTACATTGACTTCTGTAATAATGTTAATGACATAGGCAGCATAGCTATTTAGCTTTAGCAGATGCAGCTAGAAATAACTAAGCTACATTGACCATAACTATGTTAACTTTAGCAACATGAGATTTAGCAAATGCAGCTAAAGATAACTTACCTACATTGTCTCATGTAATAATGTTAATTACTTAGCCAGCATAGCTACTATAGCTTTAGCAATGTGAGCTTTAGCAAACACAGCTAAAGCTAACTTAGCTACACTGGCTTATGTAATAATGTTAATTACTTAGCCAGCATAGCTACTATAGCTTTAGCAATGTGAGCTTTAGCAAACACAGCTAAAGCTAACTTAGCTACACTGGCTTATGTAGTAATGTTAATTACTTAGCCAGCATAGCTACTATAGCTTTAGCAATGTGAGCTTTAGCAAACACAGCTAAAGCTAACTTAGCTACACTGGCTTATGTAGTAATGTTAATTACGTAGCCAGCATAGTTACTAGAGCTTTAGCAATGTAAGATTTAGCTTACACAGCTAAATGTTAATGTTGTAGCCAGCATGGCTGTTCTAGCTTTAGCAATGTTAGCTTTAGCAAACGTAGCTAAAGCTAATTTGGCTACATTGACTAATGTAGTAATGTTAATAACATAGCCAGCATAGCTATGTTAACTTTA
Organism: Cheilinus undulatus; assembly: GCF_018320785.1. Taxonomy (NCBI): domain Eukaryota; kingdom Metazoa; phylum Chordata; class Actinopteri; order Labriformes; family Labridae; genus Cheilinus; species Cheilinus undulatus. The sequence goes on from NC_054865.1 coordinate 19,610,068, forward strand.
GCAACATGAGATTTAACAAATGCTAAATCTCCCCTTTTTGTCCAACTTTGAAACTTCCTTTCTGGATGATAACACTAACTTTTTTTTTTTTTTAATTATTTGAACGTGTTGAAAAGATAACAGGTTTAATTCAATGCACTAAAAATTGACCTTAAATAATTGGAATTGATGCATTGATGCTTACAGCCCTGATAAAAATAGGAACAGCAATGAAAATGTATTTCAGCTGCTTATGAAGTTATCTGTGTAAAGTCTTTGTATCATAGTTAAGATAATGGAAAAGTGCACCCCTAAAAAGGTAGTAATTTAAAGCTCTATTGTAATTCATAACAATGAGTCAATATGTTTCTGTAAAGGTATATTATATTAATTTCTGCATGGCAGATATTCAACATGACTTTCTACCAATAGGCAGTGCGAGGAAGTGATGAGTGGCAGCAGCGCACTGAGACAGTGAAAGCTAGCTTTATTTTGTTCCAAAAGACTGGTGTTTAAGTGCAAAATCTATCTGAAAGTCACATAATGATACTTAACAGGGTTTATGCTCTTCTGAACAGGGGTTAACTCATAGTGTTTTATCTACTGCACATAGAGACATAAAGTATTATGAAAACTTATGACTGTATCAGTCAACATTTTTCTATTCACACTTTAACAAGGTGAACCTGACAGCTTTGAGAAGTGGGTCCGATTAAAAAAAAACAAAAAACAAAAAAAAAAACTGCAATTAAAATGAAGTTGAATAATTCGTCATACAAGCTGAATCTCATTTTCATAATGTGAATCAGTGTAATACTGATATATAAAATCAGATATGACAGTGTCTCCTCTGATTTAGCTGCATAAATTTAAGCTTCAAGTTATACTGACTGGATATTCAGTAATGGTAGACTGACAGAATGTAGATCATTGCTTCATAAAGCTATAAATCTATGAGCTTATAAGCAGTAATTTAAGTCAAATCCTGTTAATCCTGTACACCCATATGGGATTTCACACATCTGCTAATAAAAATACCATTCAACCTGATTTGGCTGATTGAGTTTATAGAGGTAAATGGTGAATTGACTGCACTTATAGAGTGCTCCTCTGGTTTTATGACCACTTGAAGTACCTCTACACAGCATGCCACATTCTCTTCACACATCCATACAGTGGCGGCAGAGTCTGCTAAGTGCTAATCTGTCTGTACTGATCTAACCATGTACAAAGCCTGCATTGAGATCATTTTAGGACAATTTGGGGCTCCACTGGCTTGTCCAAGCAAGCATCAAGAAAGCAGCTAGGTCCCAGTCTAGGGGTTGCATCCTTTGGTGAGCACGTTTAAAGATCAAAGCTGTCCAATTTCAGAGTCTGCTTCAAAAGTGGCATGAAATAATCCACCAGGTGCATCCTTCATGGTCCAACAGGCCTCATTTTTCATTGTACACCAATTTTGAATAGGGCAGGTAGTAAAACCCCCTTTTTAAATGCATGTCAAACAAATAGCTTTCAATAGAAATGATTAAAAATATGCTTGAGCAGTCTACATAAACTACAAGTCTTGGTTCCTTGAAGAATGCTTACCCTGAATTGAGACACAGCTTTAGACAGCAGGAGTTGGGGATTAAACCACCAAATTTCCAAGTGAGAGGCATCCTCTTTTCCATATCCACCTTAAACAGATGGCAGTTGTTTTGAAACTACACTGCCTTAAGTCTCTTTGACACTGACACAGCTGAGGTTGATAAGAAAACATGCATCATGAGAAGAGCAGGACCAGCTCATGGGCTCCCTCCTCAAAGCAGTCTTACTCCTCTGTCGGTGGCCTTGAAACCATGCATTCTTAACATGCCTCCTAGCTCACCTCTGGGCTCCAGCCAGCCCACAAACAGGACCACCTCAGGCTTTTATAGTAAGTCATGATTTGCCTGGAGCACTGTCCTGCTTTCCATTTCTTACCTCTGGTCTGGCCTCTGTTTTCTCAACATTGCCTCCATTATCGTACTCTACCCAGCAGATGCAGGTCTTTTAACTCATTCTCCCCCAAGTATCTTATCTCCCCTCTCACCCCCTCTGCCCTCCTCTCCAGCGCCTCACCTCTGGTCAGCTGTCTCCAACCTATAATTTCCTCTGGCTACTGGCTGTGCCCTCTATGTTGCTCCACAGCTACCTTCTTGATAACAGGCAAAGAAACAAAAATAACAGCACGCCAACTAAATGTCCCCTTTACCACTCTTGTGACATCAGCAGGTTTCTTCTATCAGCAGGACAGTGCTCTAGGCTTCTTCAGGTCTGCAGAGTAAAAATAATCTAAACCTAAATGGTAAAAGTTTCCTTCTCAGACACTATTCTGCTCCACAGTACATTGTGTCATTTAGCTCTGACAGGTAGTGAAGTATATGTGAACATCTGAACAGCGCTGCACTTCCTCAACCTCACTACTGCTCTGTGCTAATGAGAAGTGTGTTTGTGGGTGTCTTATTGCTTTCTGCAAAGGGCTGTCGCACTGACTGACAATCCCTTATGCCTGAAATAACTCTCACACACGTCAGGTGGCTGTTGCCCCAAGGTCCCCAGAGCTGAGGTGTCATTTAAGAAACACGGGGAGGTTTTGCTGCAGCTTACATGCTGCTGACTGTCAGCCAGCCCACCATCTTGTCTATTGTGGAGAATACAGAACCAAAAAAGTGCACCTGAATAAAAAAAAAGTAGAGGGAGAAGGTTGTCTTGAACTGTCCAAAAATCTGCAGGTACAGAACTTAATTTGCCTCCAGTACAGGTTCAGGTGAACATTGGAAGTTAATCTGGAAGCTTGTTAACATTCAGCTACCTACAGTCATTGACGAAAGTATTGGCACCCCTAGAATTTTTCCAGAAAATACGCTGTTTCTCCCAGAAATTGTTGCAATTACAAATGTTTTGGTAAACATGTTTTTATTGCCTTAATGTGAATTGGAACAACACAAAAAAATCCAAATAAAAAGACAAAATTAACATAATTTTACACAAAACTCAAAAACTGGGCCGGAAAAAATTATTGGCAGCCTTTTAAATCTGTGGGTAAATCATTTTATTTCAAGCATGTGATGCTCATTTAAACTCACCTGTGGCAGTAACAGGCGCTGGCAATATAGAAATCACACCTGAAGCCAGTTAGAATGTATAAAAGTTGACTCAACCTTTGTGTTGTGTGCCTGTGTGTGTCACACCAAGCATGGAGAAGAGAAAGAAGAGCCGAGAATTGTCTAAGGACTTAGGAAGCAAAATTGTGGAAAAGTATGAACAATCTCAAGGTTACAAGACCATCTCCAGAGATCTTGAAATTCCTTTGTCCACTGTGCGAAATATAATCGAGAAGTTTATAACCCATGGAGCTGTGGCTAATCTGCCTGGACGTGGATGGAAGAAAAAAATTGACAAAGAATGCAACACAGGATCCTTAGAATAGTGGATAAACATCCTCAGTCAACTTCCACACAAATGCAGGCTGTCCTGCAGACTCAGGGAGTAAAAGTGTCAGCTCGGACCATACGTGGTCATCTGAATGGGATGAAGCGCTATGGCAGGAGACTGAGGGGACCCCCACTGCTGACAAAGAGACATAAAAAAGCCAGACTGGAGTTTGAAAAAATGTACCTGAGTGAGCCTCAATCCTTCTGGGAGAACATTTTGTGTACAGATGAGACTAAGGTGGATCTTTTTGGAAAAGCCCGTCATTCTACTGTTTACAGAAAACGGAATGAGACCTACAAAGAAATGAACACAGTACCTACAGTCAAACATGGTGGAGGTTCAAAGATGTTTTGGGGTTATTTTGCTGTCACTGTCACTGGCTGCCCTGACTGTGTGCAATGAATCATGAAATCTGGAGACTATCAAAAAATTTTGGGCCACAGTGTAGGGCCTAGTGTCAGAAAGCTGGGTCTGTGTCAGAGGTCATGGGTGTTCCAGCAAGACAATGACCTAAAACATACCTCAAAAAGCACTAAGAAATGGTTGGAGACAAAGCGCTGGAGAGTTCTGAAGTTGCCAGCAATGAGTCCAGATTTAAATCCCACTGAACACCTTTGAAGAGATCTTATAACTTCTGTTGCAAGAAGCACCCTTCAAATCTAAGAAATCTGGAGCAGTTTGCAAAAGAAGAGTGGTCCAAAATTCCAGTTGAGAGGTGTAAGAAGCTTGTTGATGGTTAAAGGAAGCCATCAGTTTCAGTTATTTTTTCCCAAGGGTGTGCAACCAAATATTAAGTTGAGGATGCCGATAATTTTGTCCAGCCCATCTTTTGAGTTTTGTCTAAAATTATGTCAATTTTGTCTTTTTACTTCTGATATTTTGTGTTGTTTTAATGCACATAAAGGAAATGAACATGTGTATATGAAAAATATTTGTAATTGCAACAATTTCTGGGAGAAATGTTGTATTTTCTGGAAAAATTCCAGGGTTGCCAATACTTTCGTCCATGACTGTAACCTTGAGTTCCATACTTCAGCTGTGCAGTGTCCAGAACTTACTATTTGGAGATAAATGCTCCCTTTTCAATCAGTCTTTGTAATTTCACAGCATGCTCCTCATCCAATCTCTGGCTAGTGCTACAAGTGGTGCTTCTCGCTGTTATGCTAAAGATACACCTTAAGGTTTTTTCAGCAAAGCCACTGCCAAAGTGCGTCAGTCCACATCGAGCAGATGAACCCAGAAGGAACTGATGTGATAAAATACTTCACTTCCTTGAGGTTGTCTTACACTGCTCCACAAGTCTCTATAACAGGGATGTCAAACTCAATCACAGCAGGGGCTGAAATCTGAATTTAGGTTTAACCTGAGGGCCTAACAGGGTCAAGATTTAACTGAAAACTATCAACCATGTTTTCACAGGTAATGTATTTTGGGGGAAATTAAACAATGATGATAAATGACTTTAAGATTTCTAAAAAAAAAAAAAAAAAGTCAAAATTCTTAAATATCACAGCATCAATGTTACTGTGTGCCCATGTCAAATAATTGCAAAATAAATAAATAAATAAATAAATAAATGAGTTCAATGGATAAAAATCTGAGATAAAAATTCAATTTTTAAGTCAAATATATGAAACAGACACTTAAAATCATAAGTTTAAAGGTCAAGATATGAGGTAAAACATAAAATCAAGAGTTTAAAAGGTCAAAGAACCTATCCCAGCTGTCATCGGGCGAGGTGGCACATATATTGGCCAATTAGCTCATGTATTGTGTTATTTTCACAATACATGAGCTAATTGTTTTATTTTCAATGGCAGTGTTTCAAAATGGCAAACATGTGACTTCATGTCAGATTGTTGTGTCTTATGCAGAGAACTGTGTTCAGTGCATTTAAAAAGTGCCATTTTGAATTGCAAAATATGTGTAAAGCAGAAAATGTGTTTAGAGTTTTGGAGACTTGAAAAGAGGTTTCGCTCTCTGTGTGTCAGTTTAAATAAATGTGCTATCCATGTCATTTTAGTGTGTTAGCAATTGGAAAAAACTGTAACAAAGTTGTTTGTCACAAGACACGAGCCCGTCCTTTGGTATGTTAACACTCCACATGTTGTAACTGTAAAGTTAGAGTCACTGAATGCTTTATTAACATTGGTCAGATGGCACTTTATAGATTAATTTACCTAGAAATCTGCCCTAATATCCCTCCCTTGTTTGCTATCCACCGTCCGAAAAGCTAAAAGACAGAAGTTGATATTTATGTTTAACAATTTATTGAATATCGTGACCAGGCTGCCCCTAGGAAGGGATATAGAGGAGAGCTCTCCGAAACCAAGCCCAACTGAGGGCCCATGAAGGTCAGAAAAAACAAGGTCCATTGTAAAGTTAATCTGTAATAACCATATTTTATTCTTAACATAAATAAAAGTCATTAAAAAATCATTCATGCTATAGAACAATATGTAAACCCCTTTTCGTAAAACAGAATTATGTTTTTAAGTAGTATTAAGAATGTGAATGGGCACAATAAACTAGATGATGAGGATCATAACTTCAGGCTTCATGGCCAATGATCTACACAAATATTAGGATGCCAGAAATTAAAGTACAAAAACTAAGATGGTTTGATGTAAAATAATTAAGTAGCTATAAAAAAGGCCAAAAAGGAGCAAAAAGTGGTAATAATGTATCAAAAGTAGCAAAAAAACAGGGAAAATGAATTACAAGTGGCAAAAAGGGTCAAAAGTGGTAAAAAAAGAGGCAAAAATGGGTAAAAGTGGCAACAGTTAGTAGTAACATGGACTGAAAGTGACAAAAAGGGGTCAAACACATCAAAAGGGGTAAAAAGACTCAAAAGCAAAAAAAAAAAAAAAAAAAAAAAAAGATTCAAAAGAGGCAAAAAGGTGTCAAAAAGGTGTCAATGGGTGAAAGTGGCAATAAGGTACCAACATCATCAAAAAGTGGTATAAAGCGGCAAAAAGCAACAACAGTGCGTAAAAAGTGGCAATAGTTGTCTAAAAGTAACAAGAAGGGGTAAAAGGTGGGGAAAAAGTGGGCAGAAAAGTGTCAGCAAGCAGCAGAAAGTGTGAAATGGTAAGAGATGGTGAAAAGAAGCACAAATGGATTAACAGTGGCAAAAAGGCATCAACCAGAAGACAAAAAGTAGCAATTATTGATTAAAATGGCAAAAAGGTGTCAACCATAAGACAAAAAGCTGCAATCATTGGCTGAAAGTGGCAAAAAGGTGTCAACCATAAGACAAAAGGCTGCAATCATTGGCTGAAAGTGGCCAAAAGGTGCCAACCATAAGACAAAAGGCTGCAATCATTGGTTAAAGGTGGCAAAAATGTGTCAACCATAAGACAAAAAGTAGCAACTATTGGTTAAAGGTGGCAAAAAGGCATCAACCAGAAGACAAAAAGTGGCAATTATTGATTAAAATGGCAAAAAGGTGTCAACCATTAGACAAAAAGCTGCAATCATTGGCTGAAAGTGGCAAAAAGGTGTCAACCATAAGACAAAAGGCTGCAATCATTGGTTAAAGGTGGCAAAAAGGTGTCAACCATAAGACAAAAACCAGCAATTATTGGTTAAAGGTGGCAAAAAGGTGTCAACAATAAGACAAAAAGTAGCAATTATTGGTTAAAGGTGGCAAAAAGGTGTCAACCATAAGACAAAAGGCTGCAATCATTGGTTAAATGTGGAAAAAAAGGGGTCAGCCATAAGACAAAAACTAGCAATTATTGGTTGAAAGTGGCAAAAAGGTGTCAATCAAAAGACAAAAAGCTGCAATTATTGGTTGAAAGTGGCAAAAGGTGTCAACCATTAGACAAAAAGCTGCAATCATTGGTTGAAAGTGGCAAAAGGTGTCAACCATAAGACAAAAAGCTGTAATCATTGGTTGAAAGTGGCAAAAGGTGTCAACCATTAGACAAAAAGCTGCAATCATTGGTTGAAAGTGGCAAAAGGTGTCAACCATAAGACAAAAAGTAGCAATCATTGGTTAAAGGTGGCAAAAAGGTGTCAACCATAAGACAAAAAGTAGCAATCATTGGTTAAAGGTGGCAAAAAGGTGTCAACCATAAGACAAAAAGTAGCAATTATTGGTTAAAGGTGGCAAAAAGGTGTCAACCATAAGACAAAAGGCTGCAATCATTGGTTAAATGTGGAAAAAAAGGGATCAGCCATAAGACAAAAACTAGCAATTATTGGTTGAAAGTGGCAAAAAGGTGTCAATCAAAAGACAAAAAGCTGCAATTATTGGTTAAAGGTGGCAAAAAAGTGTGAACCATAAGACAAAAAGCTGCAATTATTGGTTAAAGGTGGCAAAAGGTGTCAACCATAAGAAAAAAAGCTGCAATCATTGGTTGAAAGTGGCAAAAGGTGTCAACCATAAGACAAAAAGCTGCAATTATTGGTTGAAAGTGGCAAAAAGGTGTCAATCATAAGACAAAAAGCTGCAATTATTGGTTAAAGGTGGCAAAAGGTGTCAACCAATAGACAAAAACTAGCAATCATTGGTAAAGGTCGCCAAAAGGTGTCAACCATAAGACAAAAAGCTGCAATCATTGGTTGAAAGTGGCAAAAGGAGTCAACCATTAGACAAAAAGCTGCAATCATTGGTTGAAAATGGCAAAAGGTGTCAACCATAAGACAAAAAGCTGCAATCATTGGTTGAAAAGTGGCAAAAGGAGTCAACCATTAGACAAAAAGCTGCAATCATTGGTTGAAAATGGCAAAAGGTGTCAACCATAAGACAAAAAGCTGTAATTATTGGTTGAAAGTGGCAAAAGGTGTCAACCATAAGACAAAAAGCTGCAATCATTGGTTAAAGGTGGCAAAAAAGTGTGAACCATAAGACAAAAAGCTGCAATTATTGGTTAAAGGTGGCAAAAGGTGTCAACCATAAGAAAAAAAGCTGCAATCATTGGTTGAAAGTGGCAAAAGGTGTCAACCATTAGACAAAAAGCTGCAATCATTGGTTAAAGGTGGCAAAAAGGTGCAAAAAAAGTGGTGACAAAAGGGTGAAAAAGCAGCAAAAATAAATATTTTTGGTAACTGTTAGCAGGATGCTAGCACCAACGCTGCTGATCCAGCACACACACATTGATATCAGTAATAAATCTGGGGTACGTTGCATTCTTTGGACTTTTCAGGCCTGATCTTGACTGTTGGCAGAGTTGTTCATATTTTCTTACTTTTTATTGCTACTACTTCACTCACTACACCATGTTACAGTTAAAGTCACTGAATGCCTACACTTCTGTCATATTGAAACATTATTGTCTGGGTTTTACTATACTTTATCTTTTTAGCTGCTGATTAATCTAAATACAATGAAATCAGGCTCACCAGATTTAAATGAGCTGACAAACCAAGAAAACAGCTTTACAACAATACATTATAGTATTCCCGCCTGATTATAACACCCGAGGGAAACAAAAAAACAAAACAAATAGCTGAGCACCAGGAGCATGAATTCAGTTTACAGGTATTTTTATTCATTTATGTTTTCCTTATTTAAAGCACTGGCTAATGTATTCATAAATTACAGTCCTGCCTGGAACATAAGCTGAAAACTATCCGTAATAAAAGTCCTCGATCCCACCGTTCTCCCCAGGTCTCACTGACTGTCTGATTACCTGGTTTCAGCATTTAAAGTGCTCATTGAGCCCCGAGCCCTCCCTCATTCTGCTATCACCGGCTCCTTTCTTCTCCCTGTCAGGGAAATGCCAGCTAGGTGCAGCGGGCGCCATGCTCCGCTCCCAGTGCTGCTGATTTGACAGCGAGTAGAGAGAGCGCCGAATAATTGGAATAGCATTTACCTGTCAATGTGACACTGACGGAAAGAATTCAACATTTAACGTGTCCGACTGGAAGCAGGAGGAAAATGGGGGATTTCCGGGGTAGATTTCTCAAGTTGTCCAGCAAAAGAAGTGGAGGGTTAATCAGAGGAAGCTGACGTGTGGCCTTTTGACAGAACTTTGTCCATCAGCTGGTTAGAAAAACACAAATTAGGCCAACCTGTTGTTTTTTAGGCAACAGGCCAATGCTGGACAGAGCTGCGGCTTAATGATAGTTCTAATGGGGCCTTATTCAGTTCATGTAGAAACGTTGGAACAAGATGACTGGCAGCTTCCATTTAAAGCCAGTCTTTGTCTTATGAGCTGACGCAAGAAGTGAAACTGCAAGTACTTTTTTGTCTGGAGGGGCATCAAATTTAAACAGCACTAATATGATATGACTGGCAGGTTTCATAAAACTTTTTTAATTGGTTCCTTTCACTGAACTGTGCAGATTCACAGTGAATCAGCAGATAATACGAGAGCAAAACAGCAAGAGTGTGTAATTCTTAGGAGGGGGAAAAACGACATACTACAAGAAAAACATCACATATCAGCAGCGCTGGTGTTTTCCTTCAATTTGGACAACAGCGGCTGCCATGTTGGAGAGATGCTGAGACGTATTAATTCATCAGATCTGTGTTTGCGTGTCAGTCAGCGACAGTGGGAGAGGTCGACAGTGAAAGCTGAATGCTTGAGTGATTTTCAAGATACAGACAAGAAAAAAACAAGTTACAGATTCTCTCTGTAGCTGGCAAACCAGTGAGAAGGACTTTTTGTCCCTCCTGTTCTTCTCTCATTCCTGCTGCTGCTGCCAGACTGACAACAGAGGGACAGCACAGTGTAATGAGCGGGATTACCAAGGGAGACTGGCAGAAATAGTATGGTATCAAAGGGAATCCAGTCAGTGAGGGATATTCGCACAGCTCTCTCGTTCTTTTATTCATTGCCTGTGCGCCCAGAGTGACTCAGCTCACTCTCCTGCTGTCAAACCCTGTCATTATCCATTAGTGTGTTTCTGCCTCACTGGGGGCCGCCCACCGCTCCAGCCGCCATGTGTGAGTATGTGTGTGCGCTTCATGAACAGGTGCACGTGCACGTTATGTTGGACATAGCCCGTTTGTCTTTATCTTTGTGTACACACTTGAGGCTGGTGTTTGCCCATCAGGCTCTTGATAGCAGGCAGGATTGTGTTAGCGGTGGTGGTAATGCCTTGTTAAGCACTCTGGGTTTGATAAGCAGAAACAAAGCCTCCATAAGGACCATTCAAACAGATGGAGAAGATAGATCACATATGGGGCTCTGACAGGATAGCAGCTTTACATGTACTGTACGTGTTATTTTTGAGCTGGTGGCATGCTTAAACTGCACTTAACTACTTGTCATGGAAAATGATAATTTCTTGCTTCATTTTTAATTAAAATGCTCCTTTTTGAGGCTCCTGTCCTGATAACGCCTTCACAGTTAACAGCCACGTTATAAGGCAGGAAATCATGAGAAACCTAGCAATTAGCCATAATTGTTCCATTGTTTTTCTCAGGACAAACTGAAGGAATGGAAATCAATTCAAAATCCACTGACTTAACTGTCTCCCTTGTTTCCTTCATTATAGTAACAAACACAGAGCTCTCTCCTGAAAAACTCACAGAGCTGAAGAACAAAGCCTATCACCAAAACTGTAATCAGATACAGAAAGAACACAAAACAGAAATGCTCACAGGAAAGCGGCACCTGTGCCAAGATGTAATTCTGTATTTGTTTTGTAAGTACTGGGGGTCAGGAAGTGGGGGACAGGCATAATTAATGAATGGGAATGGAGGAAAGTTAGCACTTCAACACCCTAAATGGGCCTGTACACTGCAATTATCATCAGAAAATTCTACATACATTGAGTATTGTAGTATCAACTCAATAAATAATGTGGAGAAAGTGACAGAGTAATGATCTTCCATTGGCAAATGAGTCTGTGCTGCGAAACTGCTCTTTAATGTGTACCAGCTTCCCATCCTCCATCCTTTGTTGTTATTTAATCCACATTTAAAAACCCAAAGTGGTACCAAATAAAGAGCAATCTGGGAGCCAAACCATGGCTTTTTGGTGGCCTTCCTCGATGTAGAATTCATTTGCCCCCCAAAGGAGAAGAATACACATGAATTGTTATGAAGGGAACACCTGAAAGAACTGAAGTGAGTTCTTAAATGGGTGAAAGACTGAGCTAAGATTGCCAGAAATGATATGACCTCACATCTGTTCAATTGTAAACATTGAAATTGTGCCACAGAAGGATGTACATTATTGAAACTATATGCTTTTTAAGCTCTGACAGTAATTTCCAATAAAAGATTGCAGTTTAACATGAGACAAATGCAGAATACAGTGGATTAAAATTCACCTGTCTTGTCTTCTTTAAAAGAAAATCTGTCAGCCAAGAGAACATAAAAGCATTATCTAATGACAGGCTCCCCCAACAGGATGTTTTCATTTGCAAACACTAGTAGTCTCCATTCATGTGCAGGTAGAGAGCGTCAAATCCTACATGACTGCACGCCAAGGCTTTTTTGGATTTGTCTGCTGCAGACCTGCCAGGCAGCACATCTTTCCCTAAAAGCATCAGCTTTTAGCAGGAAGCTGTTGGTCCTGTCAACACTATTAGGAGGACTGCGGCACATCACTGCCTTCTTTTTCCTAAACCTCACACACATAAAAATGTATGCACTGCCACTTTGTTGGAACTGTTTCAGTTCTGTACAACAAAAGTTCCATGAATGGGGGAAATAAACGCAATTTATTGAGGGACAAAAAACTGATTCATCGGGAAAAACCAGGGAAATGCTTTGTAGTCAGTATGCATGGGCCTGGGTGTATATGTTTAAGTCCATGCATCTCTGGTGTGAGTGTATGTGTGTTTCTGTGTATTATTATCAGGCTAAATAGGCCGGGCTCGAGGCGTCGCCCTCTTTCACTTTCAGCTCAGCTGTGTTCCCCAGAGGAGGGCAAGCACCGGGCCAGAACAGCCGCCTGGTACGGATCCAGATAAGATGGACAGAAAGAAAGGAGGGGATGTGTGCAGCGGTGCATGTGTATGTGCATGTGTGACTAAGGGTGGATGAGTAAACATATATACTGTCAGGGAAAGAGGCGGACAGAAAAATTGGATGAGAGGAAGCCGGAAAGGGAGTAAAGCGAGTGATGGGGGAGCGGAGGGAAATAGAGACTGGTATATATTGAGAAGAAAAAGAGGGACGGATGTGATGGACAGAAACGGGAAAAAGCTTGAAGAAAAAGAGAGAGGAGAGGCAGAGGGAGTACGGCTGAGAGGTAACAGTTAAAGTGACAAAGACGGAGTGATGGAAACAAGAAGTGAGAGAGAGAGAGTAGAAGATAATATGTCTGAAAAAACACACATGAGTAGAGGGAGAGTTTCATGCTAGCAGTGAATCGTTTCAGGCTGTCTGTCAGCAGCATCCACCTGAGGGCAAAGTCCTCTCTGACCATCTGTAACGCACAACCTCATTCCAGTTTTCCCTTTCAAGTTAAGTCAGTGTTAAAGGGACAGTTCCTTTTATAAAGTAAAGTTGAATATTGTTCATGCAGATAATGGCATAGCTATGAAGGCGGACATTAGTCTCCAAATGGTATTTTCAATGTGCCGAAACACAATGTTAACATTAACAAGAGTAAAGATCATTCTGTTTTCAGAAAAGGGGTCTGTATTGTACTACAGCATAGAACTACACTTCTTTATTTTCTTTGATAAGAGTGGTTATTTTACAGGTTCAATGTTAAATATGGTTCTCCCAGAATAACTTTACAACGGACTAGGACTTTTCTGACCCCTGTTTGGCTGGGCCCCAGAAATCTCTTAAAATCTTCCTTAGAAAAAATAAAAAGCTGAAACAGAACCTCAGACCAGCATAAACAAAAAAATTTAAGATAAAAATACAAGAAAAAACTTTAAATCAGCAGTTATCAAATTGGATCCAGCTGTTCTCAGCCTACTCAGGTTGCGACTCCTCTGTGTTGTGAATCAAATTTCATCCTCCAAACTTAAATCTGTGCATTAAGTAGACTCTAAGTCAGATTTTGTGTGGGAGGTGTTGGCAACAAAACAATACCATGAATATTTAAAACGATGCAGTTGATTAGATTTAGATTATTGTCACATAAACATTGGTATTAAAATTTAAAGACAATGAAATGCGAGGCAGAGGAAGTGACTTGTTTATATACCTAGAAAAATAACTGTAGAGTATAAGTATGCAGGAGTTAAACTCAGGGCCTCCAATGAAGAAAAGTTTTCATATTATCTTGTTTGTAACTTGTATTATGCTAATCGTGTTTTATTTTTAATGATGTTGTGATTGCACAATCATGTTATACTTACCACTTAAATAAATCCACCCACACATGTTTATGTTATAGCAAAGTTTAAAATGAAGGGCTAAAGATTGATTTACTCCAAGATGCAAAACAAGTGAGCTAACCATCAAGTGATCCTTCATCTCTCACTAAACTCTGTGAGGGCAGTTATGAGACAATAATGAGTATATGCATTATATCCAGCATTTAGTGTCAGTGTGCACTGGGTTTTGAGACATATGACTCTTTCTATCCAATCACCAACAGTAGGATGGGATTTACAGAGGCTATGAGTGAGACCATAAGGAGTAAGCTGGTTTCAGAGAGGCTGGATTGAAGTGGTCTGTGGTGCTCAAAAATTCAGAATGGAGAGTACAATAGATCACTTCAACACCATCACCACCACCACAACAACGACAACAACAATAACAAAAACAACAACAACAAACAGACTAGTATTTCTTATAGTATTATATATATAGTAGTTATATCTAACACAATTATGGTTTTAGGTGCTCAGGATGAGTCAAAAGGAGATCAACAGCTCTGGGAAATAAGAAACTGCACAGCACTTGCTATACTTTGTAACAATTCCATATTAAAAAGTATAATTATCTGTATTAAAAAAAACAAGTCTGAAAAAACAATTCACCTTGTAAAGTGGGCAGTTCAACCTGGTGCTTATGGAACTTCTGGGGCTTCAGCAGCCAGCCTCATGTGGACGGAAGAGGAAATACGGTTTGTCAATTTCCACACTGGCATCCTTTTCATCACCAGAGGTTGACGCTTGGCGCAATATTGTTATAAAACTAAAATTCCCTCACAGAAAGTTTCCACTCACTGCCAAAAATAATCATCAGCGGCCCACTCTAAAGTCCTGCAGCAAAAAAAACAGACAGCAAAGGCTGTCAAAACCTGTCCTATGGGGAGATCTTACACCAGGTGTAAACAGCTGAAAAGCTGCAGTGTGACTTTCACTAAGGATGGATAGCAGGACTTTTTTTCTGAAGGTAGAATCCAAACATACTGATGTACAATTAAAATTTCAAAGCAGGGGCTGGAGTGGGACTCATTTTCAGCCTTCAAGTGTCATGGTTCACAGCAGCACATTCAAGTTAACTTTTTACTGAAGATGTATAACTGTGGTTTAAGTATTTTCATTATAATAATGCTCAAACATTGATTATTTTTAAAAAGCATTAAAGGTTACTTTTAGTGATCAGGCACAGATATTATAGTTCCTCAAAGGAGCTTTACGTAATTAGAAGACTAGTTTGGACCTGGATTTTGCTGGCTTTTAAAGAAATGACTGCAGACAGAGGTACAAATCTGATTAAGAAATGATCTTAAAATAATTCCAAGAAAATGATGTTGAAGATGTAGCTTCTTGGGGATTGACAAAGAAGACTTAATTACTTCAGTGAATAACAGTGCTTGTTATGTCATACTTGAGAGTGAAGCAGTACTAGTTAAACTGGGAACAGGTGCAATTACCTCACAACTATATTATCTCAGACAAGCTTATTTACTGATAAACAGAGGAGGAGAACAGCTGATTAGCAGCTAACCTTCGCCTCACTGTGTTACATTGTTCTGCAGAAAGAGCACACTTCCACTGCGGGCTCAGTCATCCCAAGTCTAAACCGCATAGCTTCCCAAACACTGTTAATGTGCTGCTGCCTGTTTGATGTTGCTGACCTAAAACTTTAAGCTTATTTTATCATTGCACACACAGCATCAGTGAAAGGCCCAAAATGAACAAGTGAAGGCAGTTAGTCCCTCCCCCCGCTGTGGCTGCCTGCATTCACAGCCCAGTCTTGCCCTCTTGTTGTGTATTGTGCTGTGTTATTGGACTGTGCAGCAGAACTTGGCTGGCTCTGTCCTCAGCGGCTGGTTCGATAGGCTGACAGCTATGATGCTGCATGAAAAGCAGGTTGGACTGATGAGGGAAGGCTCAGGCCGAGCGGGAGTTTGGCCGGTGGTGCGTTACGAGCGTGTTGGCACTGTAGGAGATCTGTGTTATTGAATGGGCCTCACTTTGAACTCAGCGCCTCCCTCAGTGACTGACAATGGATGCACTTCGGTTTGTTCACTGCTGACAACCAAGACTGAACCCCCTGATGGTAGAAAGAGAAGATATTTGGAGAGATATGGAGAGAAATGAGAGGGAGACGCAGTGAAATACAAGATGCCACCAAGGGGCAGAGTGACAGAAACGCAGATAAGAAGAAAGGGGAAAAGAGAGACAGAAAAATAAAGTATGCACAATAATAGTAGAGCAGCAACAGAACAATGAGTGGCCCAAATATGACAATACAATAAAACAGGCAGAGAAGTAAGGAGACACGTGACGCCCCCCAGCCTCACACTGTAATCATTCATGAAGCAGGTCAGTCACTCATAGGAGGGAGAGGCTGCTCACCTCACAACGACCTGGTGTCAGTTAGACCTGTTCCTCTTGAGCCTGGCGCACACTGACAGATTTTAGAATCTTAACCAATATCATAAAATGTAAGAGACCCCAAACAGGACAGATTTATCAGTTGTGTTGTTATAGTGTTTTGTGTCTAACAAAATGACCAACACAGAGCACAACACACTAAGAGTCTCATTCACCAACATCAAGAATCTGAACTCTCAAACCTCAAAATCTTGCACAATTAAATGCAACAAAGTAAACAAGCCAGATTTAGCTAGCTGTTAGCTACCTGCTACATCCACGGTGGTGGAGATATCAGTCCAGTCCCTCTGGATTGTGGTTTGCTTTACAGGGTACATTCTTAGAGGTTGGATTCTCTGCCTGAGCCCAAGACCAGAAAGAAGTAGCCCACAGCCTGGGAACAGGCCAGGATCCCCACTCTTACCCTTGGGTCATGCTCAAGTGGAGACAAAAAATTCCTGACAGACAAAGCAGCATAACATTTTTTTAATCCAAATGTTTGAGTTTCTGTCTATTCTTCACGTTTTCTTTTTCTATTTCAGAACAACTTCCCTAGGTTCTGACCTAGTGAACTAATTACGAGATGGGCTGCCCAGATCTGGTGGTCACATGTCTTGAATTAAGGTCAAGTCAGGTGTGGGAGGATATGCTGGTTCAGCACTTTGCTGCACCATCCTTGGTCCTGTACTGCTCTGGCCTTCTGATGGCCATCCTCCAGGTATCCTCCCAGCTGACCCCTCCTTAATGCATGTGGCCAGCCCTGGCGTCTGGAACAGCCCAATGGGTCCCGGGCTTCCAGTATGCCGTGAGCTGGATCAGACTTGGGAAAGTGTGCCTGTAAAAGTGCAGCTGCTATTCTTGTATGAAGCAGCTTACCTTCCCATCCCTGCTCTCCTGAGCGTGTCAGCATTAGACAAAGTCTTGCCAACGATACTCAAAGAGTAGCTGTCACAGAGGAGTCCAGTCGACGCCTCTGACCATCAATCAACGTCCAGACCTCAGAAGAGTGTAATACGACTGGGAGGATATAGGACTGGAAGACTCTGACTTTCTTCCACATGCACTTACTGGGGATGCCACACTGTCTTACTCAGTGAACCCATCAAGGCTGAGTCCAAGACTGTGGTTGATCTCATCCTTGTAGTCAGCAGATTGATGGATTACACTGCCAAGGTGAACTGCTCTACAACTTCAACGCTCTCCCAACTCAGCAAGTTAAAAGCCCCCACAAGGGCATCTACAGCCTTGGCAAGGATCACAGCATCATCAGCAATGCCTAAATCAGTGCTCTGGACATTGCCAAATGACAATCTACAGTTACCCACCCCATTATCCAGTACACACAGAAGTGTAAGGGGTGAGACGCACCCCTGCCTCACCCCAGAATCAACTGGGAAGAAGTCAGAGTTGAAGCCTCAGGGGGTGAGAAGTCTTTTTGAAGTACACCCCAAACAGTTTACTTTCTAAACATTATTTCATTGTTTTCTTTACATGTATTGTTTGACATAATGAGAGAGAAAACACGCACAGGCTCAGGCAGGGCTGGGGTGGAATACCTGAGCCTAATTTAAGCCCTAAACAATGTATAAAAACTCAAGTTGCTGCCACAGATCAACAAGTTGTTCCCTCATTTCTGCATACATCCAACTTTATGCATTGCATTTACAATGGCTGTGTTTATTTCAAACTCATGAATCAGCTTACCTCCCTTATTTTTTTTTCATGACATGGCTGCCCTCGGTGCCCCCTCCCCCCAGAACAGGATTTCTTATCATAAATATTACAGTTTCTAATATGGGCAGCCCCAATTGTGTTTCCAAGCAGATCAGGAAGGGTAAAATCTCTTAAAATCTCTTTAAACTCACCTCACACAACAGGACAATCAGACAAAATAACCTTTAGAACCGTTAGATACTCAAGGCTTTGCTGACTCCAGTCAGGGGAGAGGCATCTGGCCAATAACTGGAACAATTATTTTGCAATGTGTACTCTGTGTTTTTGTAACATTTACAGTCTTACATTTGCTGAAAACATTCAGTTATTTTCCAGGAGCATATCTGGGATTTTGCAGCATGGTCTCTCAAATGTTCCACTTTCTTTTTTTCTACTAACAGGGCGCATCAAATATATATTTGAAGAGAAATGGTGTTGCTTTATTTAAACCAAACAAACTATGCCCCAAATTTAAGAAAAGTGCTTTCATGACCAAAAAATAATCATACTCTGCAGCAAACCCTAATCCATCATCCTCCACCTAGTTTGATATTTGTTTTGTTTTTATGCCACGAAGAGAAAAAAACACCAGGGGAGATTTTCCAGGCAATTAAATTTTCTTCAAAATATGTTTGGAAAATCCAATTAATTAGTCTTTGAATGCAGTTTCTAGAAAGTGCCCATGTTTTTTTTTTTTTTTGGTAAATGCTTTTACATATTTAAATGTAAATCCTTTTAGGGGGAAAAGAAAAACATATTTTGTTACTATTTCCTGTGGTTTCAGTCCTTCAAGCATAGTTTATTTTTCATCAAGATGCTTCCATTAAGCATTAAGGGAATCTAAAAACAAAGGCTGCTGTTGAATGTGTGTCTCCACAGATACTGAAAAAAACTTGAAACATTAAAATGACATGCAGAGTTTCAGTTTTTCATCTCAAACTCTTGAAAAGTTTTGAAGACAATTATTCCTTAAAGTCTACTCAGGTTATCAGTGAGCTAACAACAACAAACTTGTAAGCATAGAATTGCTCATACTAGATGGTGAATATACTTGTATAGCCTTTTTCCAACCCTTTTGACTGCTAAAAGCACTTTTTGACATGCCATAGTTACCCAATCACACCACATTCTCCATATATGTGAGAATACCATGTAAGGTGTCTAACGGCCAATCAGCCCATTCATACACTTTCAGACAGCAATGGTGTAACAGTGGGAGCAATTTGTGTTCAGTGTCTTGCCTAAAGCCACTAAGGAAACTTCCACACAGGACTGTAAGAGCTGGGGATCATACCCTCACCCCCCTGGTGGAGAGGTGGCCTTCAAATCGTTGTTAACCCCTTTGGATTCTGGGTAAAATCAGACAAAAACGCCTGCCCAGGTACCAAAATTAAATCAAATGCTGTTTTTGAACTATCTGGAGTACAAGAACATGAAAGACAGCCTTTGAAAAGAAACACTCTTAAGTTTCTTTCTAAGCTGTTAGACTCACTGCAGCTGTTACTGGTATTGTGTAGTACAACATAGAACCAAAATATATCAATTTCGCCGTCTGAATTATTGTTTTGAATCAGATGAGTGCAGCAGAGAGGTATTAGATGGAAAACTCAAGTAGATCAAGGCATGAAGCCTGAGCTAGCTCAGGTTCAAAGTTGATAACAATAGAACAGAAAGTAAGTATTTCACACCTTTATTTTTAATAAAGGCAAAATCAAGATGTTTTCAGACTGCAGACTCCCAAAAGGATGATAACCCTGGTCATGTACCTACAATAAAAAGGTTGCTACTTCTGAATGATTCAGCATACAGACATCATCTTGGTCTCTATGGAAAGGTGATAGAAGAAAAATAAAACAGCCCACCAGTGGGCCCTTGGATTGTTTTCCCATATCCTCTTTATTATGGAAAGCAATCAAAAAAATCACTCTCCCATATGTATTTATGTATCTTAATTTGCGCATAATTTTAAATAAAAAAAAATACAAATAGGGTGCAGGTTTAGCTTAGTGGTTAATCTTTTTCCATTTGCAGAGGCTTAACGTTCAAAGTGATGGCCCTAAGTTTGACTGTGACCATTAGCCTTTTGCCAAATGCCTGTTTCCATTTCTATCTGCTGTCCTGTCCTCTCAGAAAAGCATGGAAAGTCCCCAAAAAAATCACCTATAATTCAAAGCAAACTCAGCTGATCCATGAGACAAATCAAGAAACTGTTTCATTTTTCCAATTTGATAAGAAAAATTATAAATATTTTCTGGATTTTCATATCCTTCTTTTTAGAATATGGAAATTTCACAAAGAGTGTAAACAATCACAATAAAGCTGTAGATTTCAAAGCTTACAATCAGCACAGTTAAGGCTTCCTAAACAAATATTTGTTTCAAAGTAAAGTTTTGGTACATTTATTTTCATGGGTCAAACAAACTGTGCTGAGGTGTTTTTTCAATAGGTCTCTAATGTGACATTGTCCTTCTCGCCTCTACACTGCAAAGCATTTTAGAAGCTATTTAAGCCATTAATCCATCCTGTGCATCCGTCTTACAGCAAGCTGTCTGTGACTGAACACCGGAGTGTGGGCGACATCAGCTTCCAGGGAGATGAGCTGTCAGTTAGGTGATTGACAGACCTGAAGGAGACTCACAGCAGCTGAAAGCCAAAGGGAAACAGCTGATTGCACACTGAGAAGAGAAAGGAGGGAGTGGACCGCCTTTCCTGACATCCCGGCTAATGATGGAGGCCCACAAACCCACATACCGGGATAGATCAGCCCCACGTCCTGTCAGTGCAGAATTATTAATGACAGACTTTTAAAATCCTATTACAGCCTCAGCCTGTGGGTACAGAGGACTAAGAGGTTCAGCCTGGCGGGGATTGATCAGATAATGAGTAAGAGACAACTTAACTATGTCACCCAAATAAAAGTACCCTACATTAACACCTGAAAAAAGAGGGAGTATACAAAGTGAAAGAGCGGAGCAGTTGCAGATAAAGAAGAACAATGGCGGCCGAGTTCCAATAATGTGTGTCAGACAGCGGCAGTGAACAGCTGAGATTATGAGCTGCTGTGATAATGTTAGTCCCCATGGCCAATTTTATATTCAAAGGAGCTGAAGGAGCTGAAGTATGACATGGATATAGACTTAATACCTGTCATTAATCTTCTCAATGATTCCAAGGAAACGGGCGATTAGTTCTATCAGCTGTTCACCATGGAGGGGCCCTCAGAGGGGGGACAGAGCCAAGGGTGGACTGCACCTGCTACATCTTTTCATACTTGGGTTTAAAAACTACTCAACAGGTCAAAAACTATGACATCAGTAAAAAGAGCATTGATGTAATGACAAAATAATAAAGGACATACAACTCTAGCATAGTTTTAGTGTCTTTAGCTCCATGTTTGGTTTTAGAGCCCACACAGTCTTACTCTAGTTCACTAGTCACTGGATGAATGCTGGATGGCATGTTTATTAAGCCTACAGGGCACTGCAGCATATTAGTTCACTGTACACTCTCTAGGTATTGCACAGAGATGATTAAATTGGCAGATTCCATTTTCTACCACATCCCTACACTCTATATATGTGTCTTCTGTAATTGTGTGTTAAGTCTGTTATTGATGTGTGCTTTTAGTTGATTAAATAATGTCTCGTTAGTTAATCACATTACTGATATTTTTCTCATGATGATGCCCAGATGTAAACTAGCACATTAAAAGGACAGCATCTCATAGCACAGTGTGGTTTGGCAGTGCTCTGATCTAGGCCATGCTAGGTTCAATCATTTCCTGCAGGGATGGCTGAAGGCTGGTCAATGGTGCTGATAAAGATCACAATTGATCCAGGATCCTCTTGTATCACCTCCTCATTGTTCAGGCAGCATGTGATCTATGGAAATTTTGTTATCATGGTGTAAAATACATATATTACCACTCAGGGCTGCCCGTTAAGAAGGGAAAAGGGGGATAGGAACCATGGAGATTAGCAAAGACATGGTCCATCCTGATTTTAAGCAATGATCATCTTTCAGGAGACCTTCTTGAGGAGCTGGTCTTTAAATCTTTTTAAAGGTAGACTGAGGGTATTGGTGGAAGCTGCATTGGGTTGTTGATGTTTTGACTGATGACTTTCTGCTCTTTGAATCAAGGATTAGACGGTAAAATTCGTTTATTAAATTACCTGGCGCAGGATTTATGAGTCGGTTAAACTAATTACCTGTAATTTTTTATAAACACTACCTTGAAATCCCGGTCTAATGCTCTTTAAAACTGAAATGAACCTCCTGCTACTAGAGGCTGCTGTAGCTTCAGTTAAAGGCTGCTGCCTTCCTGTTTGAGCTCTCCCCTGTCACTTCACTCAAGGTAAACATGAGAAGCTTAGCAGTTAGGATAGGAACAGCACAGTATGACAGCTTTTGAAAGTAGTAAAGGGAAATAAAGTGGTACGTAGGCTGTCGAGGGTTGAACCCACGTATAACTACTCAGTCGAAGTGAAAAGAGGCCACATTACAAAGCAAATTATTTATCTGCAAAGAGGAATAAAGGCTTGTGAAGCTAGCTGCTAATGTTAGCCCTGCTTTAGAGAGTATATCAGGCTCACATCATACCTGCTGACACAATGACCCAGTGAGGAATTTGACTATTTTCTGCTCTTTTGACCAGCCGGTTAAACACAATTTAAATGAGCATTCAGCCTAATGGGGAAATAGACACTTGGGAACATCCTTAGTCTTGGCAATGAGATTCTTAATCTCACAAGGTTTCCTGGTTAAAAAAATAGAAAAAATAAGTATAAAACGTTTTAGTCTAAATACCTAAGAAAACAGTTTTTTCACCTGTTTAAAAATGTTTCAGATGAGGGCCTATTTAATGTACAAAAGTTGTTCTGTCTACTTAGAACCAAGCCCAGTAGTCTAGCACTACTGCAACTGATCTAAAACACACATTGATAGTAACGGCATTGATGTTATTACTGTCCATATTATGACTGACAGATGAGGAGGACCTTAATACTGGGCCTAACAGTGGCCTGACCATTTCTGTGAGCAGGCCTGCCACCACCAAATCTCTTAGCAGACTCAGAGAGAAAAGGCAGCAGTATTTACTAGTGTGCCTTAGCATAATTGAGATCAGCTGTAATATAAGGAAAACAATTCAGACTTAAAAACGATTTTCTGTGAGATTTTCACTAGCTTTGACACAGCAGCAGGTCATTAAGTGTTGATGTTACACTGAAGACTATATGAATAATTCAAATTGAATAGTGCTTTGATTTTTCCCCTAACACTCTCATTGTGTCTGTTTTTATCATACAGGTATCACAGATGGTTGCGAGTAATAACAATCAGAAGCTTGTTGTTCATGTTGTCTTGCAGCTGTAGTGTGAAGCTGTAAAACTAGCCAGAAAACTCCCTTAAACTGAGTTATGTTCAGTCTAGAAACTATGCAGTCCTTAAATGCATGGCCCCCGTTTGTGTGACTCACAAAAAGATGCTGCAGGAGCAGCCTTTGCACAGGCACACATCATTTATATGACATGTTATTAGTTTGAAGTGCAGTTTCATTGGGTGGTGATTTGGAGAAGTGGGTAGTGAAGGCATTCATATACAGAGACTATAGTCCTGAACAAACTGGTTGCAGGATCATTTCCCAGTCATGGCTCTTTTTGGTGCATGTCTTCCCCCCACTCTCTCTCCCTGTATTTCCTGTCTTTCTTTTGCTGTCCTAACTAAATAAAGGCAAACAGTCCAATTAAGTATCTTAAAAATAAAATGCAGTTTCATTCACAAGGAAGCTCACACATCCATCAAACCATGTATTTCACAAATCCATCTGGAAAACCTCTCATAGACAATGTTTGGGAAAGGGCAGCGCCTTTGAAAAAAAACTTGGAGGGTGATTGGATGAAGGTTCTGTCTGTCACATCTTTACCGGCCAATCAGAGCAACAAAACACGTGAGGTTGTAGGTGAGCGCCACTACTGAGGAGTAAAGCCCATAGAGAACTGCAGCGCCAGTGGGAAATAGGGAAAGCTTTGCAAGGTTACAACCTTTTATCATCAGTCTACAAATCCATATATCCTTCTATTCAACCATCCAACCATCCATCCATCCATCCATCCATCCTTGATGCAAACCCTAACATAGTTTCAAGGAGGTATTTGTTAAAACATATGGACCATGAGATGGAGTTATGTGTTTGTTGAAACTAAATTAGAGTTAAACATAAACAATAAAATGAAAAAAAAAAAATAAAAAAATTATATATATATATATACAAACATATATTTTATATTGGCATATATTTACAGTGCTTAACAAATTTATTAGACCACCCTAACCCTAACCAAAGTAAGGTTTATGCCACAGCTGCCCTAAATTTACAGCATTGGTAATTACCAAAATCATTTTTTATGTTTCTACAATGGTTAATACACCAATATGTAGAAGCTCTTTAACCCAAATGATATTTTTAATACTAAAATATAATAATTATTGTTATTCACGAATTTTCAAATTTACAGATTTACAAAAAAAAAAAAAACCTGAAAAAATAGTAAAGCACATTATTATTTCTTGATTAATTTGTCAAATTATAGTTATTTACTTGCATTCCTGAACAGAAAAAATAGTTTTAGTGGTTGAATGTTATGCTTGATTAATTTCTGACTTCTCAGAGAAGCCCAGTGAGCCGGCTCAAATTTGGGTGAATTCAGTTTGAAATCCCTCATTCCTGTTCAAAATGGTAAAACGTGTCCACATTAAAGCACTTCATGATGCTGGATGGTCTTTGAGACAAATATGACAGGTGGTCTAATAAATTTGTTAAGCACTGTATATATAAGAGACCAGAGCTTTATCCTCCAGGATAACTATAAGGTTCTTGATATTTTCTACTGAGCTGTTTAACTTTAGCTTTTCTCTACTGTAACGTAGGTTCAGCTGAAATAAGTCCCTCTTCAGTTATTTCATGTTTAAATGCCTTTGTGTCTTGTAAAACAGAATTACCTTGTTTTTTACAAGGTGCTATACAAATAAACTACATCTGCCTCTAATTTCCCAGTCTCCAAATCCCAAATCCATATCTTTGAGTTTTATTTTTGCAACTGAATCTTTCTCTACTTAAACAAATTAAGACTGAGAGTGTCTTCACAATGTCTTTGCCTGCAGCAGCAGTCAGCGAGGAGACAGGAAGTTTTAAGCGTTATTTGTGCTGGGTTGCACCCTTCTTCCCCCTACAGTGTCGTGCAGTAATTGTGCAGCCTGCCAGCATGGCACGAGTGCCTCCTATCGAGTGTTTCCATCATTTTGAAGGTTATGGCACTTTGATGTAACACGAGCTGCCTCATTTGAATATCTAATGCCATATCCTGAGTTAAAGGTGGCTCTCTGTGGACCATATCAAACGTTTAGTTTGAAAACATTAACCATGATGCATGGAAGTAACTTTGTTATAATTAAACCAGATAGGAACAAAGGCCCAGTGTGCCTCATGAGAGAGTAAAAAAAGGACCTTTTATCACAAGTTAATAGCTTTGATGATCTCCAGAAGAGCTTGTGCTCTCTGGTTGTGGGTTATAGTTGAATTATAGTTATAAAATAGATCTTTATCTATGTAGCAATGTTAAACAAGCTATTTGGCCTTTTTAAACTGAAAAAAATGTCTGGCAGATGGCAGATTGTACGGAAATATTGGTAGTCCTTTGGATTTAACCCCAGAAGAATGAACATTATTAAACAAAATAGTCCGTCTGCATACGGCATCTGTCACTGTATGACTATTTTATTTTATTTTATTTTATTTTTTTTGCGTTCAAATGAATCCTCTTATTTGTTTTTCATGCATGCAGAAGTCTGTATCTGAGCCAGGTCTGCCATTATATGGTTAGAATTTGATGACAACACAGCTGCTACACACAACATAGATTCAAAATTGCATAAAATTTGTAATACAAGAAGGATTTTTTTTTAAATAGCAAGTATTTTTGGAACAATATGTAAACTAATCATTAATTTGCACTCATTAATTTAGATATAGACATCTTTCTCTTCAAGCCCTATGATACTTTAACCATTTTGTCTCACCTGGACTTACTGTCTTAAAAAGCTTGTAAAACATCAACCCTGCGGTGAACAGTCAAGTTCTAAACATCGTTTTATCAGGACAACCTGGGCTTTAAGATACATGTGCTGCAGTAATGTCACTTGGATTTTAAAAAAGTTATGGGACTATAAAGACAAAAGAGAAATACTAAACAGGAATTAAAACTCTAAGATTTTTATGTATGACACAGACACAATAATGACTAGGTCTTGTTTTTGCACATACTTGTTCTCCCATCTTTTTGGGACCAGAAGGTAAAAAAAAGTCATTCTGTGACAAAAACATCTTCAAAATATTCCCATATTTACAAAAAATCCTTGCACTTTTTTGTATTGCTCTATTCATGTCATTATCTAAAGCAGTTCCTGTCTGCAGTAACACAGAGACACACATCACAGGCTCTCTGTCTCTCTTTCTCTCCATTATGAGTTCTTCAGGCTGTCTCCTGCATGATCTGCATAGTTTAGAGTTGTGCGTTTGTCAAAGCTTGACTCGCTGCTGGAATAGCCTGACATTGGTTGTCACAGCCTGGCATTGTGGGATACAAAATGTCATTTAGCATTAGCCACTAGTGGCAGAAACAATCAAAAATTGATAAAAAATTGATGAAAAGATATTCAGTATCAGATTTACTGATGGAAACACCCCGGATAGTCACTCAAGTTCCAGGTTTGCTAGAAAAGCGTCCTAACAAAAGCATACCTATTTGTTTATACCTTTATAACCTGTCACTTCTTTTCATATATAACTGTGTAGAGAGACTGCCCAGAAGCTAGGCTAAGTAGCTATGCAAACAGGGTTGTTTGTTCCATCCACCCCTTTAACACACCACTTATCCCATTTAGGGGTCCATCCCAGCTGTCATTGGGAGAGAGGCGGGGTACACCCTGGACTGGTCTCCAGTTAATCACAGAGCTGATGTATAGAGACAAATAACCAGGCACAATCACACTCCCACCGATGGTCAATTTAGAGTCACCAGTTGACCTAATGAGCATGTCTTTGGTGGTTGGGAGGAAGCTGAGGAGAGAACCCACACATGCACAGGGAGAACATGCAAACTCTGCATAGAAAGGCCCTGGCTGAAGTAAATCAAGAACCTTCTTGCTGTCAGGCAGCGAACCCTTGCCCCACTGTTTGTCCCATATAATCTAAATAATTTTAGAATAAACAAAGCCAAGTAAAAGCACTGAGGTAAATTTATCTGTTTGGCAAACCAAATACAAAACATGGTCCACACCCAGCAACTATGCTGGTACTCCTACCGGTCTCCTCTTCAAGAGGCCTCACTGACCTGACTCTCCTGTGGCTAAATTACCTACTATTGACAAGTGTCTCATGTAATTCCACTTCAAAAATACCAAGTTATCACTTTAAAGGGGATAATTACACACAGAAAAGGTGATTCCCCAGTGGGCTTGTCAGTGCTTATCCCTCACAAAAGACATGATGACCTTAGAGAAATAAAAGAGGTATGACAATGAAGCAGACAGGAGAGGGAAATACAACAGAGGAGAGGAGGCGTCTGGTGAATGTAATGTCTGTGACGAATTGTAGATGAGAGTGAATCAGCCAACTTTTACAGAGGCCAATCAGAGCAGTAAGAAGTTCCAATCCTCAACCAGGTGATTTGCACATTGGATGATAGAAAAACATCATTTTTTCAGTCTAAATTTTTTTTTTGTAATAATTTAAAACAATCAAAGTTTATAAATCCCCCTATTATGACTAACACTTCAACTTTCTGCAGAAACTTCAGAAGCTGGAAAATTCTTCTGACGGACACTTTTTAAGAACTTTAAAACTCTGACAGCATTTCAAAGCCCTTGGTGTATTTCTTACCTACAGGGAAGGAAACAGTACTTTTAGTAGTGATGTTTAATTAAAATGAACTGAAGGCTGATTTTGGAACCATTTTTTAAACTAACATTAGTGGAGCATTAGCAAAGTATTACTAAATCATTACACTATTTAAAAAGAATGATAAAATAATTGATATGTCATGTATCTAGGCTTTATTGATGCCTTAGTAAAGCTTTAGTAGAGCAGTAGTAAAGGGGCACAGTGAAGGTAAGGGTTAGGGTTTGGGTTCCTATATTATAAACTACATGAATTAATAATAATGCTTAATAGATGGTCAGCAATGGTGCTTCAATGCATGGGGTGTTTGGGGCTTGAAATTGGAGCCTGAGCCCTCCATGGGAGCCTAAGGCTTGGGAGTTGTAAAGTCTGAGTTATAAATGTTACAAGAGACACGCCCCCAATGGTGTAATTTTCTCAAATGGTGTGGGATAGCACTCTAGTGTGCCATGGCAATTTGTACAACCATCCATTATTACTAAAACTATGACACAACTTACAGAAGCATGTTTTAAGTGCAGCATTGTATGGATATGAACATGGATATGATATGCCTTGAGATTTTGGTTTGACCTTAGGTGTGCCATGAACCAAAAAGGTTGAAAACCAAAATGCATTTTCTTGTGAATGAAACAACAAACAAACAAAAAAAAAAGGAATTACCCAGTAGTACAGTGAATTTTGATGGAAAATTATTATTGGAAGTAATTTCCCTAAGCATCAGTTATCCAGTTTAGCTGTTTTTATCAGTGGGGGGACCTTAAAATGGGCCGACAGTGATATTAAGTCACCTACGATGATAACTAAGCATTTCATAATGCTTCATTAATGCTTCATCAATGCTGAATGCCATCTGTTTCATGTATTAAAAATGCTGTTAAAAGTCTCTCCCCTTGAAATGTCACTAGAACATGTCTTTCAAAGTGCATACTGCCCATCCTTCTCAGAGACCGTGTGAGACTCCCACACTGCTGACATTTTCTTTCATGTTTGACCATGAAAACAAATCAGAATATGTCCTACAGATGACTTATTCTGCCGAATAAAATAATTTCCTGTCTAAACTAACAGAAAGATAGTCAGTGGTGTAGTGCGTGGTATAAGCAGGTATACACCCACTATTTTCAGTCTCTTCTAAATCCTGTCTCTTTGAGTAGGATCGCAAAGGTAAGTGATCTGGGTACGCTTTTGTTGCTTTGTAATGCATCACTCTCAACACTACTGGGGAACTGTGCGTAAAACATTTGTATTGTCGAGTGCTGTAATTTAATTGAGATCAGCTGTTCTCACACAAGCCTTTATCAGCTGTTAGTCATCTGATTAGCCTCTAAGCAACCATCCATCCTTCCCCCCATCCATCCATTTTCTACACCGTTTGTCGTGTTGGGGGTCACGTTGGAGGTCCTGAGGGGGCTGGAGCCTATCCCATCTGTCACCGGGCGAGAAGCGGGGTACACCCTGGACTGGTTGCAAGTCAATCACAGGGCTGACATATAGAGACGAACAACCAGGCACACCTACACCCATGGCCAATGTATAATCACCAGTTAACAGAACAGCATGTCTTTGGTGGTGGGAGGAAGCCGGAGCACCCAGAGAGAACCCACAAAGCGAAGTGAACCAGGGACCTTTATGGCAACAGTGCCAACCCCTGGACCGCCGTGCAGCCGCCATGCAGCCCGGCCTACGCCACTTTCTGATTGCACTCATGCTGCCTTCTTTAAGCTGCTCTTCTCTGCCTACTCTTTGCTGCTGCTGCTTTTTGAAACCTTCCTCCACCCCAGCTCCTCTTTTATTCTGCATAAGACTTAATCAATGTCATTCTGTTATCATTGATGTTTGCTCTTTTCTGGGTTTATCGCTGCTTCTCTCCCTGTGTCAGGCTTTCCCTGTAGAAAATGGAAAGGCTGAACGTGTGCTGTTGGCTCATGGAAGGACAGGAGGAACTCAGAACAGCCAAATATAAATAATAGCGATAAGTTCAAAATTAGTAACTGCTGATAATGAAAACATCTCATTACGGCAAATCATGTGTGCTTCTTGACAAAGTTGACTAAAATATGATGCAGATAACTCAAAATGCATTATCATGCATTTTATCAGCCTGTAGTGGGTGGTCCAGTGACTGTATTACTACTCACTGGCTGCATGTTTTTAGGTGAGCTTGATATGCAAGATGGTCTGAAACATCTTTGTTTATAACACAGGGTGTTATCCTTTGCTGGATAGGATGGTTAAATGAATGGGGGCATACATCAAGAGTATACCCACATCTCCAGGCACCACTACACCACTAAGTGTGCCAGCTTTAAATTGATGTGACACATGGATAGATATCGACAGGTGACATCAGTGCATGCTGCTTTATTAGTCGATGGGCCGATGTCCGTGCAGGGGAAGTATCGACTGGTATTGATGTTGAATTTATGCATCCCTATCTTTACATTCTAGTACTCTAAGTATTTGAACTTTATTTGGGTCATATTTATGATATAATCAGATATGTTCCATGAAATATGATCTTAGAAAGTGTGTCTCACATTGTTAATGTACAAAGAGTAGTAAATGTGGAGGAGAGAATATGCTGCAGAGTGTGAGGAAGCCTTAGCAGCTGTGCAGTAATAGGAGCGTATCACACTTGTGTCTTCGTCCTCACACTCTCAGAGCATGTGACAGTGTGTCAGCGGTAAAGGCACATTATTCATCCACCCACAGCAAGAGCTCCAGCAGGGAGAGGCACGGCATCAACTTAACAAGCCAGAGTGTCTCCCATTGGTGCCAGTGTGATCCTGTTTACGGCTCTGAATGACAGGAACCATTCGGCCTTACACTGGGGCCCAAATGTAAGCTAATTGCTGCTGCTGCCATTACCTCATCTTCAGTGAGTTTAAAGTGCTGGTCTGTAGGGTGTCCTCCTGTCAAACAAAGGCCCAAATAATCCACCAGCAAAAATATGAAAGCTCACTGTACATCTGCTAATTAACCTTGATTGCCAATGAAACTTGGGAGGTATCAGTCATTATGTGGCAAAAACACTGGAGCTTTATTCGCATGTGCCAAACAGCACAGTGGGGAGATGCTCTACTTGTTTGTCAGATTTTTATTTTCTTGTGCCAATTTTCTTCTCTTCTGAGTGTTAGCATGAGGGGAGGCCTGCTCCTAAGGGACAACACCAGGGAGGAGGTCACAATGTTAAATAATGAAGCAGTTAGAAGCTGTTTTCTGGGAAAATGATTAATTTCAAAGTAAAATTCAAAGAAATGAACACATTTTCTTTGAGGATTACTTCGCCTTGGATCTAAAGATTGCTATTATTCAGGTGTTTTCTGGCATTAGGTTTGGGTCACATTATAAGCTTTTTCAGAAAGTTTCTGCAAATGATCAAGAAAAGTTGGGATACATGTCCACAACTTTTCGCTCCATAGTATAAAAACTGGAGTTTTATTCCTTGGGGGCAGAGTTTTGACAGACTGTGAGATGATCAAAAGACACTGAACACATCAGCTTTTTTCTTTCTTTCTTTCTTTCTTTTTTGCTTTGTCTGATGAAAAGTGAGACAGTTAATTTTAACATTGGCAAGCTGTCTCCAGGTTGATGGACAGCTTTTCATATTGGAAGTTTTGAACAAAATGAATCACTTTATCGTTTTAGGAGCCAGCCATGCAGGCTGTGGAAACCATCCTGACGTCTCCTGTGTCACATTTTCATTACAGTCATTTAGCTGATGTGCCGGTTCAGAGTAACTCACAGTGAGCGCAGCAATAAAATAAGCTTCAATCCTATCATTACCCAGATCATAACTCTGTGTGCCAACACTGAGCAGGAATATGATGGAAGTAGCAGAAAGAAGATGTAGGATGTGGGAGCTGGTGATGACAGGGAAGGGTGTAGATTCCTAATGTTTCTGTACCTGTGAAAGGAAGTCTAAATGAACACCTGGAACAGTCCAATGCATAAAACAAGAAGCTTTCTGTAGGTCTCTCTATCCCTTTATAGCTGTATACCTTAAAAAAATGCAAAATTGAAGCATGGAATGATTTGGGACTAATCAGAGTCCACATAACCTGGCACCCCAGATACATGAGTTTACATCCATGGACAACAACCCATACAAGGTTTTTAGGAATGGCAGAATTTTAAAACAAATCTTTGAGGCAGAATGGATGCAAAGGTTGTGTCTGTCATAATTATTAAAGCCTATCAGAACAGCAAAACATATGACATAGCAGGTGAAAAACAATATAACCTGACTTTAACAGTCAGCTGTTATCATTGTATCAGTAGACCTAGTCGATAAATCAAAGTCTTGCTGAAGCCAGTCAGGAGAAGCTCAAAACTTTATAAAACAAGAAAAGTTTTCAGTGTGGATCTTCTCATCTTTTAACAAAGAAATATTGCCCATCCATGCTAATCTCATCAGCTGTCACCATTGCATACAGGCCTGCAGTAAAACTAAACCACGCCCATAATTACCGCCTTGTTCTCCTCAATTGATGCTGATTGGTCAGTTTATTCTCTGACCAGGAACAAGTGTTATTTGAAGCTTTTGCAAGCCAGATCTGCCTGATGACAGACATGGAATGGGGCTAATCCATCACCTTAGCAAGGTTAAAGTCCCAATGTCCTTACAAAAATGAGACTCTAAACAAACGTGGCAGATGACTAGCAAGTGGAAATAGGTTTGGCTTTTCTTTATGACAACATTAATAAAATTCACAAAGAAAAGGGAAACACTATGGATGGAGTTGGTGCGGTGGTGTACACATAGACTGTACAGGTACCAAACGCTAGATGTGAGTGTAAACTTTGATTTCCTGTGTTTGTTATGCTTCCTTCTAATAGTTCTGGGTGACATGGCCAAAGTGTAAAATCACATGTTTTTTCAAATCCAACCCAATCTATGATTGTGATTAGTTTTCTTTCATGCCAAAAAAACTAAAAATTGAAAATAAATGCCAACAGATGCTTTTGTCTATCAATAGCATTACAAAAAATAATTTGAATTGTATTTGGGGGTCAAAGTTGAGGGTTTACATTCATCTAAAGAGGTACGCTGCATAGTTTCAGGTGTTTGAGGGTGCTTAAATCAATGTTCAGGGTCTACAATTAAACCTGACAATGAAGCAAACAAAACTATCAGAAAAATATTGTATTTGCCTGATTGTGTTCATTTTCATGTTTACTATATCACTGTGAGATGAAAATGTTATGACACTTGAACCAATAAATTTTAAAAACAAACAAAAACAAAAAACAAAACAAAAAACAAACAAACAAAAAAAAATGGATGATGTGCTTTTATTTTGAAGTTATTATTGCAGCCCTGCCTTTCTTTTTTTGCAGATTGGATCACTACTGGCACACCCCACACCACAGAAAAACTTCAAATTATCTTTAAAATCATCAAAAAATTGGACTTTGTTATGAGGCCTAAAATCATCCTGATTATCTTTTCATTGGTGCCCTGCTTCAGGTTTTAAGGATCACCTTAATGAGACCAAACTCAACATCTCAAAATCTTAAAGTATTAAAATACTTGAAGAACTGCAGTAAAGTTGCTCCGTTATCTGTCAGACAGTCTTAATCCAGCAGTTGGAGATTGATTGCTTCTGTCTCATTTAAATGCAGATAGAAACAGGAAACATCAAACACTCTTAAACACTGATTACTTCTCCTTTTCTTGTGGAACATTGTAGCTTTTTAAGGAGAAGCTTGTCTTTATATCATGGCAACATGTCATATAAGTGTTAGTTTAAATTTAAGAGTTATTTTTAGAAAGTTATGCTGAAGTTTAGAAGAAA
The DNA here is from genome assembly GCF_018320785.1 of Cheilinus undulatus. Classification (NCBI taxonomy): domain Eukaryota; kingdom Metazoa; phylum Chordata; class Actinopteri; order Labriformes; family Labridae; genus Cheilinus; species Cheilinus undulatus. The sequence continues at coordinate 19,643,611 of NC_054865.1, forward strand.
GCTGAACAGCAGATGCATGCTTGAGTGGAGCCTCTGCTCTGTCACTGAGGAAAACGTGTAGCTGAGGTGAGTGCAGTCATATTTTTATAAATTGACACGTTTGCATGCTGTTAAATTTTGTTCTGCCATCTGTTTTGTTTAATCCATTCACCCTGAGTATCTTAAGAAGCTTTTGGAGAGTTAACTGATTTCATTAAACATCCAAATTAGAGCAAAGCCCCTGCTGAGATGGAGGGGAACACCTGTAGCAGAGATGAGTGAAGTCGACATGAACTGACAGGAATTCATATACATTGTATCACCCAATTTATCATTAGGCAATAGAGTATTTTGATTTTGTTTTTGTGAGTATACACTGGGTTAAAACTCAGTTACCCTTTTATAAACAAAATAATGTGGCTTTTTTTTCTTTTTTTCACAAACCCCCAATCCAACCCCCCAAAAAGAAAAAAGTCCTTAATGACAAAGTGAAAACAGACAGAAAAACTTATTTTACATTCTATTTGTATTTAACTGACATTACTTTGTAGAAATATGTTTTCACCTTGTGAAGTGGAGGAAGTGGAAGGAAAATGATTCATGGTTTTTCAATTTTCTTTACAAATGAAAATCTGAAAAGTGTGGTGTGTGAAAGTATTCAGCCCCCTGGAGTCTGATACCCATGAATAAAATCCAGTGCAACCAATTTCCTTCAGAAGTCACCTAATTAGTAAATAGAGTCCACCTGTGTGTAATCTAATCTTCAGTATGAATACAGCTGTTCTGTGAAGGCCTCAGACATGTTAGAGAACATCAGAGAATAAACAGCACCATGAAGACCAAGGAACACACCAGACAGGCCAGGGAGAAAGTTGTGGAGAAGTTTAAAGCTGGGTTAGGTTATGAAAAATATCCCAAGCTTTGGACATCTCATGGAGCACTGTTCAATCCATCACCTGAAAATGGAAAGAGCACGGCATAACTACAGACCTACCGAGGAATGGCCATCCACCTAAACCTACAGGCTGGACAAGTAGAGCATTGATCAGAGAAGCAACAAAGAGGCCCATGGTAACTCTGGAGGAGCTGCAGAGATCCACAGCTCAGGTGGCACAGGACAACTACAAGTCATGCACTCCACAAATCTGGCCTTTATGGAAGAGTAGCAAGAAGAAAGCCATTGTTGAAAAAAGCCATAAAGAGTCTCGTTTGCAGTTTGCCAGAAGCCACGTGGAGGACACACCAAACACGCGGAAGAAGGTGCTTTGGTCAGATGAGACCAAAATGGAACTTTTTGGCCTAATCATACGGCACTATGTGTGGTGGAGAACCAACACTGCACATCACCCTGAACATACTATCCCCACTGTAAAACATGGGGGTGGCAGCATCATGCTGTGGGGATGCTTTTCTTCAGCCAGGACAGGGAAGCTGGTCAGAGTTGATGGCAAAATGGATGGAGCTAAATACAAGGCAGGAAAACCTGTTAGAATCGACAAAAGACTTGAGACTGGGGCGGAGGTTCACCTTCCAGCAGGACAACGACCCTAAACATACAGCCAGAGCTGGAATGGAATGGTTTAGATTGAAGCATATTCATGTGTTGGAAAGGCCCAGCCAAAGCCCAGACCTGAATCCCATTGAGGATCGGTGGCGAGACTTGAAAATAGCTGTTCACAGATGCTGTCCAACAAATCTGACTGAGCTTGAGCTATTTTGCAAAGAGGAGAGGGCAAAGATGTCAGTCTCTAAATGTGCAAAGTTGGTAGAGACATGCCGCAAAAGACTTGCAGCTGTAATTGCAGTGAAAGGTGGCTCTACAAAGTATTGACTCCAGGGGCTTGATACTTTTGCACACCACACTATTCAGATTTTTGTTTGGTAAAAATGTTGAAAGCCATGTATAATTTTCCCTTCACTTCACAATTATGTGCCACTTTCTGTTAATCTATCACATCAAATCCCTATTTTTGTTTGTGGTTGTAACGTGAAGAAAAGTGGAAAAGTTCAAGGGGTATGAATACTTTTGCATGCCACTGTATGTTTTTTGTACATTATTGTAGGTGTGAAAAAGTAAATGTCACTAAAGCTGTCCCTGAGCAAACATCTACATCATGTCATTCGTGAATATTTTTCCTCACACTTTTCAGGCGTCTAAAATGTGCTCTGATCCCTTTGGCAAAATGCAAACATGCGTGTCTAGATCAGGAAAATATGTGCAGACACAAATTTTCAAATAACACAGTGTGCACTTTGGTGATCGAATTGCTCTACAACAAGAGAAGGCAATAAAGATCAGTGAGTGATGCCAAGATGAGGATCACAACCCTTTCAGAGTCTGCATCCTGCAGCTCAGAGCTGGAAAAGGTCAGCTCTGTTTTCACCCAAGGCGGCTGGAGCTGGATTGACTCCAAAGCAACTGGTGTGGAGAGAGCCGATAGAAGGGCGTCTAATCCTGACCTGGCAGCAACCCCCGCTGTGTAGGTGACTCTTGCTATCTCTGGTCATCTTTCCTTTTCTTCTACTTCTCTGTTTGCCTCTCCTCACAGCTCTCTGCTGTTTAATATGCACCCAAATGCACATGCACGCTCACATAAAGGAGGCCATCTGTTAGAGGATGAATCAGAGGAGCAATCATCCCAGATTCACCTCCTCCCCCTGTGGCCATCTTAGTCTGAGTTCTCTGAGAATCATTCATATTGTATTGATCGAGGAGAGGAAGATGAGACCGAAATAAAGAAAGGAGGGATGATGAGAATTGCCATTGCAGTGGGCGTGGCTGATGGGCCTGTGGGTAACTCTGACATTTCACCACAGAAGAGGATTCACACAGCTGATGTCAAGGGCTTTTAAGCAGAGGAGCACATTGTGCTATAGCAGGATAAATGCCACCCACAAAGGCTGCTGTTTCCCTTATTTCCTCTCATGCCAAGCTGAAAGGGCCTTCAAATATTCATAAACGTTCCCATCAATAAAGGAGAGCTGCTGTGGTTGTCTCACTACCACACAAGGCTCTAATGGCCACGAGGCTGAGAGGCAAAAAGGTTTGTGGTGGGGCCAGGCCTGTTTTTCTCGATGCCACCTCTCCCACGATATTTCAGAGCACTTTCACTGCCAACTCCTTAAAAATGGCAGCTTGGTGTGGGGTCCTTAGCTTCAAAATATGTCTGTATAGGCACAACAAATATTTTATTTTAGCTCAGAGAAGGCATAGTAATAAGGTAGCATCAGTCAATAAGCAAAAATATATTAACCTTTCCCTCTTATTAAAATGAAATAAATGTTTAATAAAGGTTAATTTTGAACTGGATTAGGTAAGACAACTGGGGTATGCTGATCTGGTTTTGAAATAGTTTTAGAAACAGATTTTCAACACATTACAACCAGGGTTATCTTTATACCAAATAAAAGAAATAATAAGGAAGTGAAAAACTGAAATACAGCTTAATTAAAGCTTAGTTTAGGCTTGGTATTAACAAAAACCTCTCACTGTTAATTAATTTCACATCCATCATTGATAAACCAGGCTGATATGTGACGTTAGACTCTGATTTTTGTAATTAAAATTAGGCCCATATAATGTCAGAATACTCAGTTAGAGACCACTTATCAATGTCAGCAGTCCAGCGGTCTTGAGGATACAGTATGGATCTCTGTTCAGTTCAAATATCCCTGATTTAAGCTCATGTCAGTCTGGTTTATTCTATTTTCCACTGAGAAGAAAGTTACTATGTTTGAGATCATTTTGCCTTTCAGCCTGGCTGAAAGTGACGTCAGTGTATACTAGTATTTTACTCAAGACCCCACCATCTGAGACCAAGACTTGCCCAAGACCAGAGTGCACTGAGACCAAGACAAGATGGAGACCGAGAGAGTTGAACAGTTAAAGAGCATTCTCTCTTTGATTTTAGTTTTCTTTTTAATAAATCTGACAGATAAAAACAAGATGTATTTCAAAGCACAACATGCAAAAATCTCAAATCTTTACAAAGTTGCTCAACTAACTTCTTGTAAAAAATAAATCCTTGTATGTATTTAAAAGTCACTGACAAGTCTGGAATTATTTTAAATATATGAAAATGAAAATGTGATCTTGAGACTGGTCTCAAGACCAAGACCGTTCTCGAGTACTACAACACTAGTGGATACCCTCTATAGCAGTGTCCAAATTAAAGTCACAGACTTTGGAAAAAAAGAAAAGAAGAGAAAGCACAGATTTAGAGCCACAAGGCCAGAAAGAAACACAAAGAGAAGTAGGACATATGCTTATAAGAAAATAAAGTATTACTAACTGATATACATATTTTAAGCAAAATATGAAAAGAACTCTATGAACAAAGAAATCAACTCCATAAAAAATCTAGATTTATTGTTAATTTCACAGGTAACCTCAGAACCTAGAAGGATCCCAAACAACAAAGTGAGCATTCAGGAGGAAATGGAAACTTTAAATACACCGTCATTGACTGTAAGGGTCCATTCTCAGGTGCACCTATTGGCTTTTGCAGATGCATGGAGATGTACGTGTGCCTCCCATGGGCGACTTTGGGTTTATGTAAACTTCCTTTATTGGGGAAGTGTGATTAAATGATTAATGGAGAAAGTCTGGACTTGGATCTGCACCAGTCAATCAATAGTTTTACAAAGTCAACAACATTAAATGCTGCCTATGCCATTTAATTTGAGCTGACTTTGCAGGGAGTGAATCCCGGCAAAGCAGCAGGTGTTAAATTTGAATGTGCTGAGAAAAAAAGAAAAGCTGAAGCTGAAGCAGAGAAAAAAAGCTAACCTACACTTTTGGTGATATCTCATTTTCAAACCACTTATTTTTCCACATTAAGCGTATTATTACAACATTAATGCAGCTACAGGCATGCATTTGTAATTACCCCTCAGATAATTGAAGGCCTAAATGTTTTCATTCTCAGGCAAAAATGGAATTTTTTACTGAACGTGGTCATGGTGCAGAAAATTAGACATTAATACCAGGATATTAGAGTGGAATTGAATTCCACAGAAAAAGTATAAAGTTATATGCTGTCTCTGTGTGGGTTATGCCTGTCAGAGCCTGATGAAAGGCTGTAAAGTTAGAGGATCCACCAAAGAGAATATGGCTTTTTAGAACATGAAATCTCTGCACATGGAGTTTTTTTTAAACACTAATGGTAAATATCACTATCAGACTCACAGAAACAGGAGTCTTCATGAATATGTGCTTGTGCCACCATGCATAGAGTGTGTTTGCATACGTGCCAGCATGCAAACACTTGGCTGTCATACGGAGGATCCTGTGTGGAAGTGACCCGTGTGGAAGCGACCCGTGCAAAGCTCTGCTTCATTAACTCTCTGTCACGCCAAAACCTACAGCAGATCTGATTCAGACGATACCGTTTCAGAACTCAGGGTTACCCCAATAGCGTGCAATTTATTCGACACCACAGCTAATCTGAGCGCTCCATCTTATCTGTTTAAGCATTGCATCTGTTCTTAGCCGGGGTGTGTTAACGGCCGGTGCGAACGATAAATCGCCGCCCCCCCATCTTGCGAGCAAGAAATGGATTACTGTGCTTTCATGGGGAGAAAATCACCTACATTAGCAAAACGAAAGGCCACTGTCACATACAATAAACCGAGCTTCCCATAAACAGAGAGCTGAATCCACAGAAAGCCACTTAGAAAGCATGAGAGGAGACAGAAAGAGGGAAAGAGTTAATCTGCACGTCTGAGAGAGGAGAAATCAATCCTTTTAACAAATGCTTCCTGTAAAGTGGTATCAGAATCTGCATCTGGAGCTCAGATTAGATGTTTCTGATTAAAATGCACCAGTGGTGATTAATGCATATAAATCATATAAATTATAAAATTGAAAAGCACAGCTATATGGCATAATTTATTAGATTTGATGAAGATAAACTGATTAAAATCGAGCTCTTTTAATGAAAGCAGAGTATCAGCAGCTCCTCTCCTTAACCACGTGCTGTATAACCCGCAAATTTCCCATTTATTGTGGAGGCAAGCACAGCAAGAGTGGAAGTAACCAAATTAAGAGATAAATTTAGAGAAGAGCAAAATGGATGTAAATTTAATAAGGTGTGATGAAACTGCATGCAAAGTACAAGAGATTGATAAAGTGTCAGGCTCACTGATTAATTCAAAGGCGATTAAAGGCTGTAAGTGTTAGCATCATTCTTTTTCTGCAGAAACAGCCCACTTTTCAACCCCAGGTTCTTTGTTTATTGTTTCCACTGAAGATTTGTGCACAGTTACCTTGGTGTGAGCAGAATTTTATTGCTGTTAATGAAGGTTGACAGAGTGTGGATAGCACAGTTCTGTCCATGCAGCCTCAGGTTGACATTCAGGCTGAGATGGATGTGTTTGTACATCAAAATCTTGTCTGGTGTAGATAACAGAGAGGTTAAGGATGAGATTATAAAGTACAAATAGATCTGATATGATAACAGATCCCTTTCAAACAGATGTTGTTGACATGCAAACATGCACACTTGTGTCTAAGCAATCTGCAATAGCAATATTCTCTGCACATGCTCATACTGCACGTCTGTGTTTGTGTGTCTGTCCTGCAGGCCTGTGCGTGAGTGTGGCTGTGCTGTCTGAGAGCTAGAGCCAGTGTTATTGGGCAGCAGCCCCGCAGCCTGTGTGTGTTTGTGTGTACACTCAGAGCAGTGGGACGGACAGAGATTGCCACCACCTGCGGCTCAGCTGGGAGCTGCTGCAAGAATAAGAGGTGAGAGAAAAAAGAGCACAGGAGACGCGGGATTGGAGAGGAGGGAGGTGAAAGAGGAGTACATAATTACATGGCAGAGCAGAAGCTCATCTCGAGCTACTCCAGGATCCTCCTTCCTGTTTTCTGCAGACACAAGCCCTCCACCCATCACCCCCTCCACCCCCTTTATGTCTTCATCTGGGAGAAAACAATCCATCAGACAAAGGTCGGCGTACCCCACCTCACCACACCAGGTACACACAAACACACAAAAGATGGAGCAGAGGAGTGTAACAAATAAGACAACGTCAAGAAAAAACATTCAAACTTAAGGCATGGCACAAGTGAACATGGATCATAGCTGATTTCTGTTGGTGTGTCCACATACAGAGCTGTGACAAAGTATACCCCCCCTCCTGATTTCATTTTTTTTGCATATTTCAGTCAGGAATACACTCATCCTACATTTTATCTTATTGCAAAATGGATTTACAGTTTTACTTGACAGAAAAGGTTCTGCTCAAAAGATGCTCCCTGTGTAAGTCCAGCAGCATACTTTGACAATCCAGGGGGCGCATGGCCAGAAACCTGCATATGGATGAATACATTAATGACAATGCACACTGAATACAATAAAATTAGTTCAAAAGTAATAAATCCATAGTAGCATGAATCGGAATATGAGGATAGAACAAGCTTTATGCTATAAAGGAGGAAGCTGGGGTGGAGGAGGTTAAGGTTTGCCAACAGCAGCTGCAGCATGGTGCATCAGCATTAATGCAAGCAAGGATTAGTGAGAAGTACGTCATATATAAATGGATTGCAGTGCTGAGAGAAAGAGCTGTGATTGGCTGTGGGAGCTGGGAGGGGATAATTAGTATGGGCTGTCTGTCAGCTGATCACGGCTGGGCGTATTACTGCAGTGCCCTGCAGGAAATACAGTCAGCTTCATTAGTCCCACTAAGATATTTCAGATCATTGAACAGATGTTAATTTCAGACAAAGATAACCTGAGTTAATGCAAAATGCTATTTTTAAATGATGATTTCATTTATTAAGGCTAAAAAACATCCAAACCTACCTGGTCCTATGCAAAAAATAATTGCCCCCCTTAATTATGAATCATCTGTGATTAACCACAATTTTTGGAAAACAAAATTCAATCCCATTACCTACACCTAGGCCTGATTATAGCCAGACCTTCTGAATCCAGAAATCCTTTAAATAGAACCTGTCAGACAAAGTGAAGAAGTCTAAAAGATCTCCTAAACAACACATTACGCTGCAATCTAAAGAAATTCAAGAACAGATGAGAAACAAAATCATTGGCATCTAACAGTTTAGAAAGGTTTTAAAAGCCATTTATAAGGCTTTGGGACTCCAGCGAACCCCTGTGAGAGCCATCATCCACAAATGAAGAAGAACTGGAACAACAGTGAACCTTCACAGGAGTGGCCGGCCTCCCAAAATTACTCCAAGAGTGCAACCACGTCTCATCCAGGAGGTCACAAAAGAACCCAGAATGACATCTAAAGACCAGCAAAACTGGCTTGATTCAGTTAAGGTAAGTGTTCATGATACAGTAAGAAGGACACTGGGCAAAAACGGCATCATGGGAAAGTTCCAAGACCAAAACCACTGCTGACCAAAAAGAACACAAAAGTTCATCTCACATTTGACTAAAAACATCCTGATGATCCCCAAGACTTTTGGAGAAATATTCTGTTGATTGACGAGACAAAAGTTGAACTTCTTGTAAAGTGTGTGTCCATTACATCTGGTGTTCAACAAACAGCATTTCATAAAATGAACATCATACTAGCAGTCAAACATGGTGGTGGCAGTGTGATGGTCTGGGGCTGCTTTGATGCTTCAGGACCTGGACGGCTTCCTGTAATTATTGGAACCATGAATTCTGCTCTGACCTAGAATATCCTGGAGGAGAACGTCCGGCCATCAGTTTGTGACCTTGAGCTCAAGCACATTGGGTCATGCAGCATGTTATGATACTGTTCATCTGGTGTTAGTGTCTTGTAGTGGTAGGTGTGGTTGGTAGGTGGAGAGAAGCAGAGTCATGACTGATGTCACACAGAGGGGGTGTGGTGTCTCTGACTGATCAGTATTTATGAATTACACCTGTGGAGGTGTGTGAGGAGGCTGAAATGTAACGGACGCTGTGATGCCCTACACTGGAGACAAACAAAAGGCTGATTCAGGAATACTGGGCTTTATTCTTTGATGTGACATGGATTTGGGTGCACATCATAACCTTAACAGACAATGATGAGAGCTCGCTGGCTGCAGGAGATGCCAACATTAGTTAACAGAACTTCGAGACAGTTAGTCAACCACACACAGACCTAACAGACCGGGGGAGTTTACACTCACCAAGGGAAATTCAGGTAACATGTCAGCTAGGGAAAGCACAAGGTTACAGGCTCGCCAGCCATTACTTAGGTGGTAACTGTAGTGGGAGTTTGTGTAGCAGCGTAACAAGCAGGACAAGGATCTGAAACACAGTCCACCTCTGAATGCCTTAAAAAAAATTAAGGCTTTGGAGTGGCCTGGTCAAGTCCAGTTGAGATGCTATAACATGACCTCAAAGAGGCCATTCATGCTTGAAGCCCCTCAGTGTGGCTGATTTCAAACATTTCTGCAAAAAGAGTGGGCCAAAATCCCTCCACAGTGATGTCAAAGAGCAATGTTAGCAATGCAAACATTTGCTTGCAGTTGTTGCTGCCAAGGGTTGTCTTAATGATCACCATTTAAAGACAGCATTCTGTATTTATTCAGGTTATCTTTTTGTAAAATCGAACTAACAAGCATGGTCTTGGCTGGTTAGTACCTTTAGAAAACAAAACATTCACAGGGAAAACTTGCAAACTCCACACAGAAAGCACCTGTACAGAGTTCAAAGCAGGAACTTATTTTGTTGCTTTAAATCATGGTGTATCACAGTCACAGCTTCCATCCCTTTAAAACACTGGAGCTCCCTATCATGACAAAATGACTGTTTAGATATCTGTGAGGAAATATTTGCTGAGCACATAAGCACAGAGGATACTGTTGTTATTTTTGAACTGTAACAGTCTTCTTGGGCAAAATTCAACCAGTGAATCCAACCTTGTGTAATGGCATTTTAAGAGCCCCTGAATGATTCATTTAGAGGCTGCTGAAGGAGAGATAACAAAGGGATGTTTGTAAAGATAAACACCAGAGGAAAGGGAAGGCATTCAGTCTAGGTAACTACAGTGTAAGATAGCAGAGCTGACAGAAATAAACCATCAAGCCCTGAAGTGATGGGTAATAAGTGACAGAGAGAGCTGTGGAAAGATGAGCTCTAATCGACCTTCTTGGTGTTAGTGTTTGTCTCAGACACAGAACCGCCTGCAGACCTGCCTGGGCACGCTCTGATCAGACCGCAGCTTTGAAAGCCTGTCATGAAGTGGCTGCACACCGCTGACCAATCGATGGATGCTATCCTATCCAACAAATGAAGTGAGAGGCTGCTGAATCTGGCATAGAAAAGGCATTGATCTGTGTGAGATTTCCCCAAAGTTGTACTCTAGCTGTCTGTCGGCACATCAGCAGGAGTCAACAACCAGCAATGAAACACAGATTAAAGGAAGGCTTAATGCTTCCAGGAAGACACAGATTTACACAAATGAATATGATGAATGGAGAGCATGATGCCAGTGAAGCCACAGTACTGGAAGAATTTACTGTATATAAAGATGGACAAGCAGTCACTGTGAGTGTTAAGCCAAGAGATTTAGAGCTCCCCCTGGCTGTCATAAATCCACCCCCTTTATTGGAACTATAAAGTAAAATCACATGTCAATAAATGAATGTCAAACTATTTTTCCCATGGTAGTTATTATCATGCTGATTTAAAGTGTTCATTGTTCTAAGTCATGTTATCCTATCTAGTTACTGGATTTAAAGAAAAAGAATGTTACATCATGTTTGACAGCTCTGTTGACATACGGAGCAGAGTAGAGGAAAGGGGAGGCGAGAAGTAACATCGCAAACTAACAATAACAGCCACTGAATTTCACAAACTATGAGACTCTGCCTTAACGGGATACTTCAACATTTTGGCAAATTCACCCATTGCCATAATCCCTATAGTCTTAGTAATAATTAGGTTCTTTACCTTTAGTTGTCGGTGCAAGCTATTTTTAGAGAGGCGGGGCTGAGATGGGGGCTCTTCCTCATCAAACTCATCAAACACAAAATCCAACAACTCCAAAACGCTCTCGTGGACAAGTTGTGACCTGCGCATTCACCATGTTATGAAATAATAACATATAATTATGTAACATTACGACACAAGAAGCAAATACTCTGAACTACTTTCTTGAGTAAACCACTTTTACCGCTTTTGGAATCACTCCGCCCAGCAGCCATATCTGGAGTGTTGTTTCGGCTTTGCATTTGCCTCTAAAACAGCTCCTTCTAGCAATGTTCCATGATTATTTCAAAGCTGGAATTACCATAAGACTCCATAGTGTTGGCAGAGCAGCTCCCATCTCAGCCCTGCCGATCTAAAAATAGCTTGCACCAACAACTAAAGGTAACCAACCTCTTACTAAGACTATAAGGATTATGGCAATGGTTGAATTTGCCAAAATATTGAAGTATCCCTTTAAGTATCCCTTTTCCACGGACATAAGACTCCATACTGCTGTGGGAATATGCCAGAGCCCAGCAGGGATGTTTTGACTTCACTTTTGCACAGTGGAAGAGGATGTATTAATATGCTGTCAGTTGGAAGTGCTAGATTCATCTACCAAAGTAAAAAAAAAAAAAAAGCAATAAATAAATTCTCACCTGATTCATGTAAAATCTTTTCTTAATTTTTTACTCTCTAGCAAAACTATATTTCATAATATTTGCTGAAGATTAATTATAGATATTTAATTTGAATAAATACGTACAATGTTGAACTTTGAGTATGTGTGCATTCATGATGTCGATGTAAAGTGTTTTCTTGGAGAACGTCTTATTCATGAGGGTATTTATTCTGAGTGTGGAAAAGGCTCTCCTGCCTGACAGCTGGTACTCCTTTTCTTCTTCAGTCCAAATTGCAGACAATGTCTTGAGCTTTTACCAAACCAAATTTTGAATCTGAGGTGACATCAGTAAACTGCTCCTCTTCTCCAGTGCTGATGAAGTCTTTAGCTGGTGTTACTTTGCCTTGCCGTACCCCCCCTTGCTATGACATTGCACCCCACTGAGGGGGCCATGGCCCACCCTGGGAAAATGTCACTAAAATGAACTTCTAGCACTTAATGGCATTTTTTCCACAGTTGGATACATGTCTTGTAGAGCACTTTACCAGGGTTTCTCCACTGGAGGGCACCCTACAGGGTACTTGGACGTGTTCTGTCAACTGAAGAGGTCCCCTGTTAGGAGGTTTGTCATGCTTTGTCCACTGGGTGTGCAGCTTGGAGGTCATTTTATCATTTTGTATATAAAAGGGATCTAAAAGGACCCCTTGAGTCCACTACTGATGACAGGACAGTATAACACAAAGATTTTTGTTCACCATTGGCATTCACCATTTGGAAGCCATGATTAGTTTGTATTTATTTATATTTTATATGAAGGGAATTGTACATCAAATATATGTCCCTCTGTTTAAAGGGCTTTTGCCCCCATTATTTACATGACTAAACAATCAACTATCCATTCTACACCTCTTATCCTGTTCTGGTTCATGGGTAGCTGGAGCCTATCCCAGCTGTCATGGACAAGAGGCAGGTACACTCTTGAGTGGTCGCCAGCCAACTGCAGGGCTGACACAATCATGATTTTGGGCAATTTAGAGTCACCAGTTAACCTAATGAGCAGAGAGGATCACATGCATACAAACTCCCTAGAGAAAGGACCTGACTAGGCTTCAAACCAGGAACCTTATTACAGCACTCGCCCCTAAACAAGCAACCAGAACCTTAAAAAAATGTGTCTGAATCTGCATTACTTTGTCTAAAAACATCTTAGCTTTGTAAATGCACATCATCACCTGGAAACACAATTACCACACTCTTGTTTTGAGTACAGCACAGGAAACATATTTGTGATTAGTTATAAAAAGCCTTATTTAAAGTCATTGCAGGTTTATGTGCCAGAGTGAAAGAAAAAGCAGGTGTTGCTACTGTACTGCACTGGGCTGTCTCTTTTCATGTCCAAGTCAGGAAATGTAGCTTTTTTCCATCTAAATATCTGACTCTATTTTTACTTAAAGCATGCACAGTACAATTAATTGAGTTTTGTCTGATGTGGTCTACAGAGAAAATTACCACACTTTAAGCAAGTGCACGGGTGTCAAAACAAGCCTGATGCTCACTGTCTAAACCTATGTTAGACGTTCTTCACACTTCCTGCTGGGTGCAACAATAACACAGCAAGAATACATGAATAAAGCTGCGTTAATGAGCAAAATGCTTCTCAGATGAACAACACCAAGTACCTGACAGCACAAAATAAGAACCATACAAAGAAAAAAGGGCAGACAATTAAACATTCATTAAGTGGAGACAAAAAATGAAATATATTAATGAAAAGAAAAGAGAAAATGACTATGACCCTGTTTACAGGGGCTGCAATATTTATATTATCAACTCAGACTAAAAAAGAATGAAAGGTATGGGGGAAGAGTGGACGCAGGAGGAGAAGTAGGAGCTGAGGGGTGGAGGAGAAACTGTATGTCCATTGATATTCTCTGAACAAATGTGCATCGATAACCAGGTATGTGGGCGATGCCTTATTCTAAGTAAATTTTTCCACCTTTAGCTGCTGTTAATTCTGTTTAAGTGTTTATTTGTTATTTCAACATTATGCTCGGTTGATAAATATCCTCAGCTCTCAGTGGTTCTCTCAGACAGGTGCTCTAAAAGCCGCAGGCCCTGACAGCAGACGCTCTCTACGTATTACTCTCACTTCCAGTCAGTAAAAGACAAGAGACCCCTGACTGAGGCCCTCAGGCTACACACAGGCTTTAATATGATTACAAGTTTAGAGTAATGCACAGAGATATTCATAGAAAACTGAAAATGCAAATTAAATTCATTGTTATTTACACATGCACATCAATGCTCTGTCATGTTCCTCTGGGTTTCCTCAATAACACCTGCTTAACTGAATTACTGTCCACTAACTCATCCATGCAGCAGAATTTCAACCCCTGATCTCCACCCCATCAGACTGTTTGTTTGCCCACAGGGTATGTGCCTCAGGCTAAGGCATGACAATTCATTATAATTTCAGAGTTAGTGTGATATGAGCATTTCAGTAAATCCATCAAAAACAATCTTATAAATAATATTACATTAAGAAGAAAGGCTTTCTGACTCTGTATGAATCATTTTACCTTTTACTGATAAAGAAATTGGTCTGTTAGTAATTCTACAATCTATAAAATCAGAGCTATTATATTCTAGGCATTGTTTCTTGTAATTTTACAACTTAAGAATCCCAAATTCTGAGATTTATTTTCCATAAATTTACAACTTCAGTCTAAAAAATTAGAGTTCTGTTGTTTTGTAATTTTACCCTTTTAAAATAAATAAAATCTTCGAACTTCTGTCTTGTCAATATTTTGAATGGCCCCTTTATATATTTTAGATTTTGAAGTATCATCATCTATGGAGATCTGATAGATATTTTAGCATCTTGGAACTGAAGGGAATTTCAGTAAAATCATTGAATAAATGGTGAAAATAATGGTGTTGAATTTTCAGTGTTAAACATTTCAGAGTTGATTTTAATCCTGAAAATTAATTTGAGCTTAATGGCCTTCAATGTTGGAGTTAATTGACAGTGTTAATCCATTCAGTGTGTAAATTTAACTTTGTAGAGAGTTAGCTGATCTAGGCACCGCCTACGGCCATTTTGGATCTTGGGGGCACAGTTTTCCCATCATGCCCCAGGGCAGAGTGCTTAGAGGTGTTTGGATCTGTTAAGTTGTGGCCTGTTGCCTGTTACAGTGATCGCTGCTAAGAGTGCTTTGTTCATATTTCTGCTGAATTGTTGATGCTTTCATTTTTAACACTTTTGCACCATGAGTGAAGTGATCCACTACATTAGTCCCTGCCTGGCTGTAGGAGGGGATACCTATATGTTACAGAGGGAAATGCTGACTTTCATCTCAGCACACATTCTGGCTCGATTAATTAGATACCCGACTTATCTACAGGTGTTCAGTAGGAATAGCAATGGTAGCAACATGGTCTTTCCTTCTCCAACCTATAAAGAAGACGATCAAAGCCACCATGACTTGAAATCATAAATATTAAACATATTCAGAGTTGACAATCAGAAATCCTGTATGGTGGTGGTACACTAAGAACAGCTGAGCAGGCCTGGGCAGGATTGTTACGTGGAATGGAATGACAGTGGAGGAATGACTGAGGGAGGAAGCACAACAAACACAGCCAAGGAAGTGGTTGTAAAAGTAAAGCATAAATTAGGATGGATGTCAGATAAACAGTGCATACAGAAACTTTTCAGACCCCCTTCACCTTTACAGACCCTTTACAAAACATTTGACATTTAGCTCAGGTTCCTCATCATTGCTGAGATGTTTCTACAACTTTATTGGTGTCCGCCTTTGGTACATTAAATTGACTGGACATGATTTGGAAAGGCACACCTCTCCACAGAAGGGGTCACAGCTGACAGTGCATAACAAAGCAAAAACCAAGGCATGAGGTCAAAGCAAAGCATAGATCTGGAGATGGCTACAAAAGCCTTCTGCACTGAAGGATCCCAAGAGCACAGTGGCCTCCGTAATTGTCAGATGGGGGAAGGACTCTTCTAAGAGCTGGTCGCCCAGCCAAAATGAGCGATCAGAAGAGAAGGGCCTTAGTGAGAGAGATAACCAAGAACCTGATGGTCACTCTGAATGAACTCCAGTGAAGATGACAAAATTGCAGAAGGACATCTATCACTGCAGCCCTCCACTGATCTGAGTTTATGGCAGACTGTCTGGATGGAAGCCTCTCCTCAGTGCCAAACACATGATAGCCTCCGCAGGCTCTAACAAAACCTTTAAGCAGAGTCTGTGAAAAGATTGAAGAAGCAAAACATGAAGAACAACATATATGCATTAAAAGTGTGAGTGACTCCTAATGTTCATTCCTTTTTGTTTCTTTATGGCATTTCCCTATTCCAATATTTTTCTTGCATGTTTCTTCAGCTTCCTTCTCATCCCTGTGCCATGCCTTAGACCGTCATGTCTGCACTCCTAGTAATAATCTACTAAACATCTTGTTGAACTTTTCCTATCTCCCATAAATACCTTGGGTATCTAGATTCTCCCTGCAACACTGTGAAATAATTTCAATCATGGCGAATCAGAACTGCAAACTTGTACGCCTCACAAAGTTGTTTTGGATGATTTTATTTCTTTTCAAGTTTTGAAAATATAGTTCACAGTTAACCAGAGAGAATATTAAAAATGCAAAACCAACATTAAATATAGAAAAGTTTCATCTAAAATGTCAAACTCAGTCAAGAAAAAAAATCCTAACATTTATCCTGGTGGTTGTGCAAAGTACAAGATGATTCATTTTAGCTGAGAGTTGTTTACACTGCAAGAGAACTGCATTATGGGATCAGGATTTAGGACCATCTCACACTGTTATTGTTTTAACAGATAGATTTGTTTCGCTGACCCTCTTCTGTCAAACTGGAAGTGTTCTGAGACTGTAATTTCATGTAGCCATGCACCATATGAAAAGAAACACAATAAACTCATGGATTAATATCACACTGCTATTCTTTGGATGTAAATTGGAAGGCAGGCTAAAGAAGACATGCTCAGTTTCAAAATGTCACTTCAATCAGCTGCTGAGCTCCAGAAAGCAATAAATAATTCTCAAAATGAAAGACAGCAGCCTGTAGAATAATGTCATTTTTATTAGGAATATCAAAAGCAACATTTTATTGTTATTAAAATCTTCAGCTCCATAGAGAGGAGCTCATATCGCGTTGAAGAGCTCTTTTAATATCCTTATAATTTAATATCCACAGCAGGATTCATTTTTATCTCTCCGCCTGACACCGCTCCCTGGTTCTCACACCCAGTAACAAAAAATGTAGATGTAAGTGATACTGCTGGAAAATAATTTCATGGCAATTGTTTGAGGATATTGCTGTTTTTTTTTTTTTTTTTTTGCTCTCTACATGGGTGGGTAATGAGTCACATTTGGAGCTGGGTCTCTGTTGAAATTTACATAGAGAAGAAGAAGACTTTTTGCATAACAGTTTTAAGAGTTCAGCACTTGCATAATTTTTCCCCAACAGGAGGAAGGTCAACAAGCCATTTGATTTAATAGTATTTTAATTCTTACATCAGGCATACTTGCACACCACTAGTTTGTAGTTCAACTCTTTTACTAAAGTGTTGTCTGAAGTCGAGCCCGCAGGTCTGCATGCTCTGTCTATGCTTCATCAAATTACACGGGGGCGTGGGCTCATCCAGAAAAGATGGGATGTTATGTAAAATGTTGTAAATACAGAATACGGTGATAAACATTGCTGTTTTTTTTTTTTTATTTTGGGTTGGGGGGGGGGGGGGGGCTCACTCTGGATTCGGTACCTGTGTGTTCCAATACAGTTTGGGTGCGAGTACTGTGTTACATCACCTTTTCTCTGAATCACACTCTAAGTCTTTTTTTTTCTGCTGTAAGATTTTAGAAATGATTATGTTGATGTCCATTGAATTTTAATTAATTTGCTTGTAATATTGAGAGAATTTACTGAGAAATATTCACAAATTTTCATTAGAAGCTTCATGTGAGTACATTTGGATAGTTTGGGAAATTTACTTGATGCAATTTTTATGCAATTTTCATTTATTCTAATTGAGTTTTGGGAATATTTTTGTAAATTTTAGATAATTTCATTGAACATTTGGGGGGAAGTTGCTTTGATTTTTTTTTTTTTTCCATTTTCTTTCTTCAATTTGGGAAATTTATTTGGATGTTTAGGGAAATTTATTTGAAAATAAATTTGGGGTGGGGAGGCTAAATCTTTCAAGAATTGTCATGGAATTTATATGGAATTTGTTTAAAAATTTAGGGAAACTTTCCATCATTTTTAGGGAATTTGGGGGAATGTATTTGGTTGTTTTTTTTGGGGAATATAATAAGAAATATTAAGGGAAAATTTAATTGGAATTAGAGGCTGTTAGATAAATAATATGCTGAAAATTTTGGGAAATAACTAAAAAAAGAATTGGGGTACTTTTTATGGGTTACTTAAAAAAATTAAACATATTTAAGAATTTTCATTGAAATTTTAGATAATTTCTTTTAAATTTTAGGGAATTTGTGTAGATTTTTCAAATGGAAAATTTCCAACAAATCTATAACTTGAGTGCACATGTTCTTCATGCTTGGACTTAAGTCCTTGTAGTCCATCTGCAGACATTTGTGGACATCTTTTTTGGTAAAAACGCATGAAGTCTGAATAACTGATCAGGTCCTAGTGATCCAGAATAAGTGGAAGAAACTAAAAATGCATTCCAAAAAAGCTCAGGTCTCAGGAAGGTATGAAAATGATGATGATGAAAATCTGGATGGTTCTTTCCCTCTTCAGCCCAAAAGACTTGACAACCATTATATCAAAAAACAATATGAAATGTGGACTCCAAACACACCTTAGTCCATCTCAGATGTTGTAGATAGATGACTTTTGCTTTGCATGGTAGAGTCTTGACTGACATCTCTGTTGCAGTGAAGGTATGTTAACTGACAGTGTTTTTCCTGAGTGTTCAGAGCCCACATTGTAATATCAATCACAGGATTGATCAAAGAGCTCAGGCATTTAAAGTTGGTTTTCAGCCTTGCCCTTCATGTGCAGATTTCTCTTAACTTTCTGAATCTTTTGATGACATTATGGACTTTTGATGTTGAAATTTCTTAATTCCTTGCAATTTCTCAATGAGGAGCATTGTTCAGAAACTGCTGGACTATGTGCCTATGCAGTACTTCACAGAGTGGAGAACCTCAACATTGTTGATAGTTAAGGACTGAGCCTTTCTGGAGTGCTTTGATTATAATGAATCACCTGTTATCAGTTATCCTACTTACCTGTGGAATGTTCCAGGTGTTTCTGAGCATTCCACAGCTTTACCAGTCTTTCTGTCCCTGTCCCAACTTTTATAAAACATGTTGCAATGTTGCAACATTTTGCAGTTCTGAATGTGTTAGTACAGTATTTACAAAAGACAATGGATTTTACATGTTTGACCATTATAATTTCTTTTGTTTGTGCTGCATTTAATCAAATGTAGATCACTGCATTCTGTTTGTATTAATAATTTTATACAGAGTCCCATCTATTTTGGAATCAGGGAGTGCACATCTTTTTTTGGCTGAACAGCTGCAGAAGCTTTTCACAGGTTTTCTCTGGTCTCATTCTGTCATCCATCTCACTGCTCTCACCTTTTATTGTCTAGAATGATCCACGGCTGGGCCCCCGGGGTGCATGAGTGTTTGAGGTGACTTTCTCCTTTAAGCACACACATACTGTACACTCACAGACTGGCGGATAACACCCAGAATAGAGCAAAATAAACAAAATCTGTGCAGGATTCTTTTATTTTTACCCGTGCATTTGGAAACGTGCTCTGCAGGATATAGAGAGGATTGTATTTCCCGTAAAGCTGAGTTATTCCTGACATGACAACAGCAGACAGACTCACAAAGCCAGCTGTCAATCGTAACACGTGTCAGAAACCGTCTCAATGTGAAGGGCGGATGAAGAAAAGAACAGACATCTATTTTTACTCTCAGTTTTGGTGATGCGTCCTGCAGACTGATCAAGGTCGTGCGGATTTTTGTGGCCTTGTGTGAGATGCTTTGCTTTCTGTTTTTAACTCAAGTTGTGAAAGTTCTATTTCAGCTTTGTCTCTAATTCTCACAAAGCAGATCATTTCAATGGAGTCGTGTCAGACTTTCACTTGAGCTGCTTTGAATTAAAAAAATCTTCACAATGGCCGACAGCACATTGTAGTTTCCTGGTTAGATAACCAAGAGTGAGTGGCACTGGGTTACTCTTTGTTGAGGCTGTCACATAAAAAGAGAAACCTTGGTAGCAACTGAATATAAAAATACATTTATGACATTCCACAGTGGATGGTTTCTATTCAGATATGAACAGCATTTAGAGTTACCTGCAGACATTTCATGGAGGTGAAGTTTACCACTCAAAGCCATATGACTTTTCCCTGCAAGTTACCTTCATATGCATCGTAAAAGGAGAAGCTGTGTCCCTCTTATAGTCTGTCAGCAACAAACTAGTTTCTACAGCCAATTTTTCACTCTAACTATGGATTTCTGAGCGCAGAGGGAGACAGAAAAAACATCTTGACACGCTCCTTTTCCTGCAACACAGTGCACATAGCCGCAGGGTGCCTTATTAAGAGGTTTTTAGGAAGATGTTTTGGAGAGTACAATTCTATTATTAACAAGCAGGGACTGGTTTAAACACATCAGTGCTTTCAGTGAGAATAGTGCTGACTGCAAATAGTTCCTTGTTCGATGTATGCATCGTCGGAAGAACTATGCATGCTATTGAATGTGGACTGAGTCAGTTGGATCTAGGAGGAATTACATGCTGGGGTCAGGGTTACTTCAACAGCATGGATCCTAAGAGGAGACTGAGCTCTCTCTGCATGATCTCCATTAGTACCACTGTTGGTCTCCAAGCCTCTGCAGCAGAGATGCAATAGATATTTAGTTATTTTTCACAATCAGACTTATAAAATATGACTTAGGGAGGTATATTCATGCTGCACTTTAGCACCAGTCTCTCAAACTAAAACCAAGCTCAGCCTTCCCTCCTCCTTCACCCGCAGTGTAATGCAGCCATTTCTTAGACTGATCTCCATGCAGATACGCAGACACAGGATGATAAAGTTCTTATTTCTGACAGTCTTTCACTCTGTTAAAAAAAGTCTGTTGATTCTTGACTTTCACTCTTGCAAAGAGATGGCCACAGATAACCACAAATTATAATTTTGCTTTTTGAATCCTTTCACAAGTGTCTTAATTTGCAAAACAGTTAACCAGTTAATTGTTAGTAATCACATAAAAGTTGATATAAGCAATAAGTAAACTAGAATTTCAATAAAAGAAAAAACACCAGTTTTATGCAATGTCAGATTTCACCTCTTATGAAGCCAAAATTATTTAGAGGAAAGTTAAATAGATATCCATACTGAAACTGTACAAGCAATAGAAACCTTTTCATATATATCACCACTGTCCTCGCTCTAACTGCACTCAAAAGCATGCGGTATAGGTGCAATCTGAGGCTCAGACTGCATAGATTCAGACGGATTTTGGCCCGATTGCAATGTAATAGTTCGTCAAACATTGGCCCCAATGTTAGCGTTGGGAGTGAGAAACGCTCTTGTAGTTTGACATAGTCAATGATGCATCCAAGACGTCCCATGACCACGATTCAACACAGCTTTGTCTAGTTTGACACCCTGACCTGACATCACCACAGGTATCCTCCAACAGGAGGGCAGTTTCCCCTCCTTTTCTACCAACAGTCATTTATGTGTACATACAGTGTATTAGTGAGGTTAACTGAGCTAATTTTCTTGCTGTGCTATCACATTCATACCTCAAGTTCTCCCTGAAGGATAGCCAGTCCATATTGTCCTCCTCTTGCTACATCAGGACAAGTCCATATTTTCAGTTAGTTCTGGTTTCTTGTTTTCTTCCATTCTGAGCAAAAGCCATCTAGCATCGCAAATAGTACTTTTGTTGTAGCTATGATTGACACTCTTTGACCCGCCTCCCTGTCAACCTGTGAACCTTCACACAGTCACAGAGCAGTGGTGATGTCAGTGTATGATGGGCGGTCAGGATCACAGTTGTAGTGTGACCAGGCTGTCATCCAAAATGAGACAAGATTTTGCTTCATAGTCTGACAATGGTGTAGTCTGAGCCAGACTTTGCAAATAAAGCATTTGGGGCAATGAGGGGAATTTCAACTAATCTAAAGTTTTCAAAAGCTAAGAGCTATACTCTTACTCAGGTTTCGGCAATTTGTCTTACTTTGTGCGAGCAGGGTTGGGGTCATTTTCCTCCTCAGGTAAACCCACCTGCAACAAGCCAGGGCTGCACTGGCGCCACACAGTGGCAGGAAATTTTAATGTCTTTCACAGGCTCTCTCTCTTTTCCTCAGTCCATGGCTAACATTAAATGTGTTCAATCTACTAGATGCACCAAATGTGTTAAATTTAGCTAAAACTAGAGAAAGAATACTGATTTTTAGTTACATTCACTTTTCCCATAAGGGTTGACCAAAAACTGAAGTAATTATGACTCACATGAATCTATAAGTGACCATCTGGGTGAGACAAGTTTGTATTTTGTGCACTTTCCTGCTGCCTTTTTATATCCTCACTAATGGCTGAAAAGAATCTCATTCTGATATGTTACTGTACCAGAAAAGGGCTCAGTTTAATCATCGGCAAAGAGAACAGGATGGATAAAAAAGGGTTAACACCAACTACTGTCAAACTGGACATATCCTGTGTGCTTCCTCTCCCCAGTCGAGCTCATCTCAGCATCATTAGCTTCTTGTTTCCTCTCTTGGCCACTACGAGGCTGGATATCTCATTAGATCACAGAGCAGAACACTAACCCGCTCTCCGCTCTGATGAACCAATAAGGTGCTTAGTAAAGCAGGTCGTGTGCCACTCAACTCTCATCACAGATGCTGCACAACGCTGTCAGTCCATTAATGGGAGACAGCAGCATGCTCAGTGATTAGGCTGGGTAATGGTGAGTGACTGTCTCTGGAGACCCGGGATGGTTTGTTGGGGTGGCGTCTGTGGGACGCTGACAAACCCTAATCCGCTGTTTGCTGCATATTTACAATGAGGAATGCTCCAGACAATGGTGGGAACATGCACATTCCCACATGAAGACAAGAGGGCGACTGTCTCTCATTTCTCTCATGTGAAGGTGGTTGGTGGGGATTAGAGTGAGAGATGGTGATTCATTTCCTGACTTTAGGCACAGCCACTCTGGATTCTCCTGGGGAACTGAGTCTGAGCCTGTATTATACTGGGGAGGCTCACAGATCACAGCTGCTAATGAAATAAAGGCGTGTGCTCACTCCAGCCAGCAGGAGAAGCTGTTTGCAGGCAGGAATAAGGATATGGATACTTCTGCCTCACATAAATTTGGTTACACATCCTGAAAGTGTCCTGTGAGGACAACTCTGAATCATTTATGAAATCTGCAGGACTGAAAAAAAATTGGAAATGATTGTTTGGCTTACTGGAAACAATCATTACTTTTTTTGAAGTCTATCTTTTTTTGGTTATATCTCTGTAACATGTAATATTTACTGCTTGATAGACAACTAATCATGATGGCAGAATATATCCACCTCCCTCTCTCTTTGAGGAATCATATGTTCCATCTGTGGCTGTTAAAGCATTTGCAAAACTGCAAACCAAAAGAGGACAGAAAGAAAACAATATGTTAACTGAGGGAAAAGCACAGTCTACTGTATCTTAATAGTGAAAAACTCTTTAACTACAGTGTTCTATCAAGACTGTAAGACAGGGCTATTCAATTACAAATTCAACTGGGCCAAGTTTTAAAATTAAGAAAAGTAGCTGGGCCGGACATGTTCGGGGCCCAGAAAGTAGCTGGTAATGTCAAATTTGGAACCAATAAGGATAAATTTGATGAAAAATATGCTCTTTTTATTCACAGTCTCCCTTTTAAATTCAGCAACCTGACAAAAGCACTTCAAGAAGTGCATAAAAACACAACAAAAGAGCTGTATTTTAACATAACCTGAGGCAGTAGAAATGTTTTTTTTTTTTAAAATTGAATAAAAAAAAACATAAAATGAAATTCTGTAAAAAAAATTATTGTGGTCACTTCTAAGTAATAAACTGCACAAAAACTAAATTTGCACAGTTTTAGCTACAGTTGAAAAGGACATGTTTTATACTCTGTACTTTGGGGCTTCTTCTGTTGATCTGAAATACTATGGGGATCAGAGATCATTTTTAATTTAGCAGCTATTTTTAATTTAAGTCTTAGTTTTAGTATTTAAAATGAAATGTCTTTTAGTCACAGTTTTAGTCACATTTTAGTCATTTCTATCATTTTTAGTTTTAGTCTAGTTTAAGTCAATGAAAAGCCCTCACATTTTAGTCTTTATTTTTAGTCCAAGCATTTATTTTCTTGCCTTAATCTGGTACCAAGTCATGGTAGTGTGTTCTATGCACTCTGCCAAACCTGAGGTCCCTGCTTTCTACCGCTGAGAGGCAGGATAGCTTCAGCTGCATTGTTTTTTGACAGATTTACCCACAGTGGAGAAATATCATGGATTTTGAATGTCAGATGAAAACTAAATTACATTTTAGTCTAGTTTTAGTCACCTTGACAAAAAATAACCTTATTTTTTGTCAGTTTTAGTCATCACAGATCTATTTTTGTTAGTCTAGTTTTCGTCATGGAAGAAAAGGCTGTCGACGAACATTTTAGCTGTCGACGAACATGTGGCCCCCGGGCATCTAATTGAATAGGCCTGCTGTAAGACACTTTCAAAGACTAAGGGGTAGATTCACTGAGATTTTGTGCGCCGCGCTAATAGCATTGACTTAAGCGTGAGATTTACAACCGCTAATAGCTCCTCTTTTGCAAATTCCACTAAAGAATTTGCTCTGATCAGGTGCTAATATGCCCACAAATTAATGCCATTGAAGCCCACTTGCACACATTTAGCACTTATTGCACAGCAGTGATTGTGTGTTAAGATCACAACACAACAATGACAGAGTGAATGAAAAAAGAACAGTACGATTTTCAGATCAAGAACTCATTCATGCAGAGACATGCAGCAAAAGGCACACTGGCCGGCACATGAAAGAACCACTTGATGAATATGGCATGGGGCGACTGCCGGTCGTCTCACAATCGGAAGGTTGTCGGCTCGATCCCCAGCTCCTGCAATCACATGTCACATGGTGTGTCCTTAAGCAAGACACTCAACTGTGTCAATGGGTATGTATGAATGGGATTAGTTAATACTGATGGCTAAGTGTCCATAGAAGTGAATGCATGTGTTAGTGCATGGGTGTGAATGGGCAGGTGTCACCTGCAGTGTAAAAAAACAAAGGTGCTTTGAGTAGTTGGATAACTAGAGAAGCACTTAACATGGGCAGAGACAGAAACTGGAAAAAAAGCGAAAACAGTGTCCGCTCATTTGTATTTCTGCTGTTGTCACTAAATCACAAACAACATATTATTATCAGACAACTAATATATTTGTTAATCAGCCACTGGTCAGTTAGAGCTGAGAGAAGACATTCTGTGTGGTGTGAAACTTTCTGATGTGTAAATCAGTATTTTATCAATTAATATTAACTTTTTACCACAAGAGTTAAAAGCAGCACAGTCTTTAACAGAATATAAACCTCACACCTCTCTTTTACTCAGAAGTGGTCAATCACAATGACAAGAGAAATAGAGACATTTATTTGACAGCTATTCTAGACTGATATTATTGACCATTGTATACATCACATCTGTTTATATGAGACCGCACCAGTCTGTTATCAGACACTACAGTGTTCTTTACACTCTTTTACAGGTGAATTATGTCTGGACTAATGTTATTTATATTTTTACCTAGTTAATGTGTGTAATGATAATCCCTCCATCATCTATATGCGCTCACTCTCTCACTGTCAAAAGAATAATAGAGAATTTAAGTACTAGAGAAACCTCTGCCTATCATCTCCTGTTCGTCTGAGTTTTATATTTGCTAATAATGTATTTCATCTTTTAAAATGTGCTTTATTCTAATGTGGGGCTGGCCTGGAAACTACTGATTCAATGATCCATTGATGTTGGCAAAAAGTTTATCTTTGGCTCCACAGGAACAGCTGACGTAAGAGAAGAGAGGAGAAGAAAGAGGTGGAGAGAGTGAAAGAGCACTGATTTAACACCTGGTTTTATTTGGTGTTAAATTTGATCACTTTTAGTGCCTATAGCAGATAGTGCTGGTCTTTGTGGATTAGGTGCTATGTGTAATGAAGCTTTGCATCTCATTCTCCATACATGTAAATGGGGCAGGGTTCAGCCTGCTTGGCTAAGCAGTTTGCGTGCATTTTGTGTGCAGCTAGCATGGCTTCCCTCTTTGCGTGTGCTCTGTGGATCTGATGCTTTTAACTTTGCCATTTGCTTTGTGCTCTTCTTTAGTACAGCTGCCCCTAAAACTAAGTCTTAGTTTTTGAAAAGTTCATGCACACAGTGCACATTGTGACAAACAAAAACAAAACAAAACAACAAAAAAAAAAAAAACACACACAGTAAGAGTAAAAGAACCTCTCAATACCAAGTCAACTCATGCCCACAGCTTCATAATAATCCTGCTTTCATAGCTTTCTTGTCTTTGAATACTCCTTTAAATCACTAAATAACCAACCTTGTATGTACAGTGTATCAATCAGAAGAGCCTCAGACTTTTGCTTAAAAAGTCTTAAACATTTTTCCACGAATTCCAAGAAAACTCCTTACACAACAGACAACAAATATCTTATATCAATGCAAGGACAAAATTCCCTTAACTGGCACAGGCCTCCGTATCGTTATTGGCATCTACATATGCATCAAAGCTTTTAATTTGGCAGTCATCTCTTTTAATGCTTAGTAACAAATCAGAGCAAGCTGTGGACAGAGTCATTCCCTTAGCTCATAAATTCCCTGGCAGAGCTTGTGATACACATCATTTAATGACCAAGGACACATGCTACAAATATTGATAATACACAAACAATTACAGGCTAGTGGGGGTTATGTAAAGCAGTGATATATCTGATAGGAGACAGCAGAGACAGATTGAGAGCTTAATTTTGTAAGGAATGAGGAGGATGAAACAAGTACCATAAAATCTGGATTAGAAGTCACCACAGTCTCGGACACAGTTTGTTTGTTGGGGTTTCCATCCTTTATTATTAATATCACTAATCTTATTCAGGGTGTGAGAGGCTCGAGCCAATCTTCAGCCATCACTGGGCGAGAGTCAGGGTACACCCTGGACTGGTCACCGGTCAGTCAGTCACAAGGATGACATATAGAGACAAACAAGCAGGCACAATTTAGAGTCATCAACCAGCCTAATGAGCAGAACCTGTGAATGACGCTACCCATCTCCTCTGGATATTTGTTATTTTTAATTGACAAGACTTCTCAATCAAACCCGCTCTTCACAAGGTTTATTTATTTAAAAGTACACCACAGTTTTCTTTAAATGTATGATTAGGTCCCATGAGGGTGAAAAGCTATTAAAAAGTAGTGTTGGCAGCTTGTGAATCCCTGTAGACACTCTGCAGAGCGAGATGGTGGCGGCTGCATTTTTGTGCTTCAGGGATGAGTGCCGGTATAGGGCAAGACAACATTTTTGTAATACAGAATTAAAAGTAGTCTTATTCACACAATTTACCTGTCTGTGTCTGCCTTATTAAATAAATACATTTTCTTTTCTTAGAGTTTGGAGGTTTCAGGAGTTTTGTTTGTAATTTAGGATGGGAAGAAGGCGTGATTTCATTTGGTATTCAAGGGCAGAAAAAATGTGTCTCAGAAATCCATAAATATAGCTTGGATTTCAACTTTCTTTCAGCACTGTGAAACCATTTTCTAAAGGTGTGCTGTGGAGGCTCAGTAAAATTCATGCCGGAGCTCTGAGAGAAACATTTGGTTTGAATTCACACCAGCCTGCAGGTGCTGGCGGGAGAAATGCCACTAGATGTCAGGGGGAAACAACCAATGACTAATTACTTGGGATAACATAAAAGGGCATAGAGAGCACTAAGGCACTGAAGTGGTATTAAGGGAGAAACATGATCTCATGAGATCATGCATATATATTACACACACCTTTTAAGGACATTTTTTCTTATATCTATAAATACTAACCTTTTCCTGTTAATGACTTTTGGACATAAAGTAAAGGAAAAAGCCAGGTAACCTTCATTATTTCATGTCTAGATGCTAAATTACCTCATGTCACAGCTCTAAGGTACTTTAGTCTATGTAAATGTTTGCTTTAAGTTCCACAAAAACTAACACTGTGATGTTAGTTTTGCCCTGTTCCTGCTCAGCCCCTTCTCAATGCCACTCCCCAGGGCTGCCCATAAGGGGGGATAAATGGAAGAGCTTTGGGGCCCAGCCAAACGGGGGGGCAGGAAAACCATGGTATAGTCAGTCCGTGATAACCATCTTTTATATTTAACCTGAATAATAAACACTCTTAAAGAGAGCGCAGGTGGTCGAGTGGTTTGGGGCGCTGCCCGTGCGTGCGGGTGGCGCAGGTTCGGGTCCGACCTGTGGCCCTTTGCCGGGTGTCTCTCCTCACTCTCTTCCCTGTTTCCGAGTCTGTCCACTGTCCTTCCTCTGTCGGATGGAGGCATGAAGAGGCCCAAGGATAAAAAAAAATAATAATAATAAAATAAAAAAAATAAACACTTAAAAAAAAGAAAGAAAAAAAAGATTTAGTTCTTTTGTGCTGGAGTATAATATAGCCTTTTTCAAAATGCAAACCCATTTGCTTTAAACAGAATAACCTTTTTTTATTCTTTGCTCATGTTAACAATGTGGATGGCCACATTGACTAAAACATTAGGATGTAATGACATACCTCAGAGAATAATACAGAAGGAACAGAAACAACTTTTAGGGGAAAATAATGAAATAATTGCAAAAAGAAACAAGCGGAAAGTAGCTAAAATTGTGGGAAAAAGTGATGAAAAGTAGTTACAGAGAGGCAAAAATTAGTTTAAAGTGGCAATAATGGCTTAAAAGAGGCTGAAAAATGTTGCAAAAATAGGCCTAATAGGCACTAGCATAGCTTACTGGGTAGAGCAGACACTCATGAGCACAGGCTAAAGCCCTCGATGCACTGGTCGTGGAATTTATTCCTGGTCTTAGCACATAAAGGAAAAAAAAATTGCCCCAAAAATGGTATTCTAAAAAACAAGAAAAGAAAAAGATCCTGGCTAAGGAGAAACTGTTAGCCGGGATGCTAACACCAATGCTACTGATCCAACAAAAATGCATTTGCATCATCAATTAATCACAACTCTGGAGGCTGTGTCAGGGGCCCAGACATTTCTGTGGTCAGGCCTGCCCCTGCAGTGTCAAACATGGCCATTTTCTACAGCCCCTCAGATACTCATACAGACACAGTTTGCTTTCAGAATCTGAATGAGACAAACTGAACATCCAGCAAACTGTAATGTCAACCCACAGAACTTATTGATGCTAAAATCAACCGCTTCTAGTCATTAGACACAGCTTGTATCTTGGTAGTGAGGGCAAACATCAACAAGGGAACTTCAACCCAGAGGGTTGGGGATTAAGTCCCACTGGAGCCAAAAAGGCCTGCCTATTCTTTAACATACACTATGATGCTTTATCTAACACACAAAATGTATATGTATGTATATTATATATATTTTGAAACCATACCAGTTTAATATTGCCACATGTAAGACAGGAATAATACTGAATGTATAAGAGCACCACAGCTGTCAAGTTCTTCACCTGAATACTATGAAAAATAGAGAAAATCACTCTCATGTCATTCTTATTGTCATGATGATCATGTTTAACCTCTTATCATTGCTGTGCCAACCTCTCTTCATGTGCTCTGAATACTCTGGCATTACCTCGACTCACCTTTTTCGTCCCTCCACACCTCCTTGTATTTTATTCTAAGCCTGAGGAGTTACCTTTTGTTCTCGTATAACCTTTTCAATGTGGTATTCTGCCTGCCTGCTGATACTTCTGAATTTTCTGTGCCCTATCTTTTCTGTTACAAGCTGTAACTGACCGTCTGAGTTAAACTATCTGCTGAGCTAATCACTGGTCAGCACAAGAGTGAGTTAATATCTGTTGATCCTTAGCATGTACAGGACAGAGAAACAACAGAGTTGTGATCAAGTGTTTGCATAAAACAAACCACTTAACAATACTTTAATACTGATTAATTGTTATCCCATTTATAATTATCATAATTACCTCTATAATTGAGGCTAATGTCATTTTGACCTGTTGATGTAGCTTCCTGCTGAAGTGTCAAGCAGGCATGCATTGGTACAATTATTTACTCCATTCAATAAGTTGATTTCTCCATCCTGTTATCTTGGGATATCAAAGTTTGTTTTCCTGTAAACAGCTGAATTTAAGTCTTTTTCTCAAGATCTAGAGAAATTAACTTATCAAGGTAATACTGAGATGACTACACTTTTACAACATCAAAACTAACTACAGAAAATGGTCTCAAATATCTCTCACTTTGTGATTTCCTCAGGACAGACCTGTCAGGTTATCAAATCTTACCCCTCTGTCTGTTTTACAGGAAATGCACCATAATGCTGCAGTGACTCGTCATTATCTCAACTCTAGTAGGACGTCCATGACCTCTTAAGGTCGTACCCATGCCCTGTTACCATCAAACACTTGCATTTTCCAGCCTTCCTTGAAGATTAAGTACAGCACAAAAAATCTCACTTTAATCTTCACTTTAAACAGTGTAGTGGTAAAATGGATTAACGCATGAAAAATTTACCATTTAAATTGCTCTTTTTTATACTCAATTAATTCCAGATATTTTTGCAATGCTTTGAGCGTACACAGGGACAGACATTTCTGGTTGGTTAAAAATTTATTTTAAGTTGTTGTAGAGAAAAGAAACCCGCTGCAGCAGACAGTTCATTGACTCTCCCCATGGCCCTGCTGGAGTTATTATGCACATGTGCTTCACAATCTCCACTGTCTGGTACAACTTCTGTAATACTGAGATAGCACTACGGTCTGAAACTTGTTTTTCTCTATGGGGCGGTGGAGAAAGGAAAGCAAGAGAGTGATGCAATGATCTGGATCTCCAGAAATAAAGACTGAACTGATACTGTTCTGCATTAATAACCATCAGTCCCTCATGGATATGTAGGGCTCCTGTTTAGGATCATTGTAGCCTAAAATTCCTGATTTTGCTGCAGCTTTTTAATATGCTGCAGTCAAATTTACAATGACTTAAAGATTGAATACATAGAGGAGTGAATGAAAAACAGTTTCAAGCATGGAATGCATGTGTGGGCTCTCTGCTGGTATAGCTTCTTTGCAGAAGATGTGATGCAGCAGCAGAGAGAGGGGTAGTGATTTCTACATAGAGAAGGGCTACCAAAAAGGCCATGTTAGGATCTTTTTACCACTGTGCCAAGCATTTTAAAGTGTGAACATAATAACATTCAGGGAAACGTCAGCAGGAAGGGTTTAAGAAAGCTTCTGTCTAAAACCAGTGTCACACAATGCTCCTGTATGGTCCATTTCAGCAAAGTGGTTCAGTTGGGTTCACTCCAGTTTTTCCATGGATTAACACACTGAACTCTGATCTCACCTATGCTTCCTCAGCTGATGTCTGAACTTCAAGTCTCACTCGTTGTGATGAGAAGTCTGTTCTTGTAAGAGATGCAGATCAGCTTAGCTCAGTAGAACAAACAGCTCTTCATTTGGTACCATTTTGGCTTTTTAAATGTGGATTAAATAACAACAAAGGAAAGGAGGAGGAAAGGAAACTGGCACTCACACATTAAACATTAAAGACCCTGTAAAGTGAATTCCAACATGTGTGTCTTAACACACTAGATATGTTAGAGTATGGTTGTTGTGAACGTGAAAACACTGAGATCTACGTGTGACTGGATTTTTGATTTAGACTGTTAAAAAAATTTTCACCTCTTTTCTGCTTGGGTTTAATTTGGGCGGGGCAAATATGTGGGCTTGGGATTTCGCCAGCCTCTGTCACTGCCTTTATTGAAAGTTAACAGTCAGTTAAATGCTTTTTTTTTTGTTTATTGTGAGGTTAATTTGCCAAATCTATCAGCCACAGTGGTCTATGGATCATTTAAAGTATCATAACAGAGGTTTGAGCCAGAAAACAGACTTTGCCTCTGCTGGCTAATAGCATGAGTACTTTCCTCCATTCAGAATGTTGCATTTTTTTTTTTTTTTTTTAATTTGAGAGGATTGTATTTCTCCTGAGTGGGTGTGGTTTCAGCTCCTTTAACCAACACACCCACACCGTCCTGGAGCAGATTTTACTGCCTCATTTTTCATGATTTTGAAGCTTAATTTTATAAACTTAAAGATGTTTTATTTGACTGAAATTTGACCTGGGGGTTCATAACACAGTGACATATCATTCAACAAACCTAAATACCGATTCATTTTCACTTTACCGGGTCTTTAAAGAGCCGTTTTGTAGCAAAAGCTTGTTCATGAACGGCACATCATCACTTGATCTCTTACCCCACAAGGGTTATTCAGTTGATACAACATCACACTTTCAATTGAAAGCATGTTTCAGACAAAATAAACAGTTCTTTATAGGTTGACAGAGCTCAGCTAGCCCCTTAGCTCAGTACTTGACTCTTGTTTCCTTTAGGCTGGCTAGACAACACTTGACGCTCGGTCTGAAGGACTGAGTAATTGGTGATACTCATCACCACCACACCAGGTAAATTAGTTAAACTGTGGCAAAAAACACTTTTTTTGTAAAGTGTAGGGATTGTTTAGTCAATGTATGTAGACATTTTCTAATGATAAATGTAGTGTACAGGTCCATTTAGAGCTTTATATTACCAATCTTCCTTAGTTCCTTTTAATTCCTAACAGCTGTCCTTGACTTCTTGACCCCATCAGAAATTCAGGATCACATGATTTTAAACAACAATCTGGCTTTTTCTCACAGTCTGAAGACATACTTGTTAGGTAAAGTGGTTTCTCTACATTGACTGTAGGTGGGAGTGTGGTCACATTATTGTTTGACTCCATATATCAACCCTATGACCGACTGATGACCAGTCCAGGCTACCACACATCTTGTACAATGACAGCTGAGCTGCAAGCCCTAGTGGATTAGAGGGTGTAGAAATGGATAGATGGACTTATTCATTTTTAGTTTTGAACCTTAGCAGGGAGCATAGAATGAGAACATTTCTTTATTATTTCATAAGAGAGTCATTGCATGCACTGTGAGGGGTCTGTTTTCCATTGCATTTTTACTCAAGCCAATGCTTGGCTTTAGATGGGATGGATAAATGAATGAATTATATGTGTAATAATAACCAGTTATTCAGTCTGTAACACTATTGTCATACATTTTAACATTTTATTGCAAAATGGATGTACAGTTTTACTTATCAGAGAAGAATCTGCTTAAAAGATGCTCCCTGGATCCAACCCAACCAACCTGGGTCAGTCAAGCAGCATGCTTTGACTTTCCGGGGAGCATATATCAGAAACCCCCATATGGATGGATACATTAATGACAATGTGTACTGAATACAATAAAAGTAGTTTAAAGGCAATAAATACATTGTAGCATGAATCTGTATATGATGGTGCGACAAGATTTATGCTATAAAGGAGGAGGCTGGGGTGGAGGAGACTAAGTTTTGCCAGCAGCAGCTGCAGCAGCATGGTGCATCCACATTAATGCCAAGTCAGGAGAAAGAGCTGTGATTGGCTGTGGGAGCTGGGAGGCAATAACTGGGATCAGCTGGCCATCAGCTGATCATGGATGGGGGTATGACTACCGTGTCCTGCATGAACTAAGCCTGAGCTTTATTAATAATCAACAACAATAACATCAGCATGTAATAAATAGAGCAAATAGGGACACTAAACTTTGATGGAGGATTTAAACTACGAGGTTTCAGCCTCACTGAATAATAACTCTTAAATTCAAAGCATTGTCAGACATCAACCCTTCATCACAGCAATGATTTTTTAGGATTGAATATTTCTTATTTTAGAGTTGGATGACCTGGATGCTGTTATTCCAGACTCTCACAGGCAGGTTCGGCTCTAGGAGTCCTTAGGAAAAGCTCAGTGAAGCACAGCGTGAGGGAGGTTTAGCTCAGCAGGAGGTCCCGTGGGTTTCTCTGTCAGATGGATGCTGTCACTGTGGCTGATGGACATGTGAGTATTTCTAATGTCTGCTGCAAGGTGCTATAATTAGGTATTAGTCATTTAGACATGTATATAAAGGATTTTGTTCTTGATATAATAACAAAATAGATTTTCAGATAATTTCAGAGCACATTCTATGATCTGCGTCCCAGGTCTTCAGTACACCCCCACAGGTTTTGTTTGCACTGCTGCTGTGCTGTCCGGCCCTCGGAGCCTTCCTCTCCTCTGAGGTCTTGCCTTCTGTTCACTGGTACTGTTTGTTTCACACTCCAGGCTCAGCTATGTGCTGCCAACTGCTCGTCCTCTGCTCCTCCCTCCCTCCTCAGTCTCCTACGGTAGCATCCGGTGTTGGACCGAGTCCCAGTGTTTCCGAGCTTAAATAATGTGCATTTCTCTCTTGCATCCCTGCCTCTGAAAGAAGAGCACACTCTCCTCACCTGGAGACCGAAGAGGCCTTTCAGTCTCTTCCATCCTGGGTAACGCTAGCTTCGTCTGCTGTTTTATTTACCAGGCGGCTGAATTATGCAGGACAATTTAGCCGTGCTTCAGTCAGTTGGAGAGAATGACAAGCTATATTATAAGCTAGGATGCCCTCAAAAGCTTGATGAATAATACACTGTAAGAGGAATTAATCTCTTTAAATAAACATTTGTGTGACTCATATGAAGCGTGCACTGTGGGCCAGAAAACAAACGTGTCTCACAGTGGACTCCCTCTCCTTGGATATCGCAGCTCAGTGAGGAATCATCGCCTGAGGAGAGGCATTGTTTGGCCTGTTATGAAGCTGATATCCAAGTGTAACAGAGAGGACTAAGCTGCAGGCCGAGAAAAGTCACTTTGGACTTTTATATAAACTGAATTACTCTGTGTACGTGTGCTTTAGTGCTCACTGTCTCAGATTTGTGAGCTTTATTCCACAATCCTCTGCGCAGACTTAGTTACAGATGCACGTGTTGGGATTAGATGCATAATTCAGCCTTCTCCATTTTATTATTTCAGGTAAAAAATGAATTCTTTATATGCCTTTCCAGCTTCCAAACACAAGCCTCCTCCCTAAATTGCTCACAGTCCTATTTCCTTGCAGCTTGTCTCCCAGGGAAGCTGTTAAAGAGGCAGCACTCTCCATCTGTCACTCAGTGAGCGCAGAGCTGCAAAATTCCTCTGTGGTGATTGTGCCTTGATAAATATGTCATCAGCTGTCCGTCCCTTCCTTTCCCTGCCATCCAATTTATTTAGCTTGTAATTGATTACTTGCTCTCCGGCACCGTGTGAGTTTAATATTACAGTTTGGGATATTTCCCAACACTGTGAAACCTCTATTCACTTTGCATTAACTCACAGCTGTGACTCATAAACAAACTCTTGAAAGTGTTCGAGGTGGAAACGCTGCTGACCTCATTTCCACACTCCGCTTGTTAACTTTTACACTTCTGCCACCACCATCAGCACCACTAATGCTAAAGCTTGAGCTGCAATCTTCCTGATGAGCGCGCTAACTCTGGCACCTTTTTTCTGTGACAAGCCTGAACTTGTTGTACGACTGACGGATCAATGCTTCTCGTGTGTCAGGATGGAGCAAACACACCACCGCTATAAATAGATGCCAAGTCAACCTTCGGGCTTTATGGGTCACTGACGGCTTCTATCGATCTTTAGAAATTACACAGACTGCAAACACCTTCTCCAAGAGAGTTTCTGTTTCTGACCTTAAACTAATGCCACATGGATGGAGCTCGGCAAAATGGGACAACACTGACATTCCTAATTTTAAGCCTCTCTTTCATATTGATTTATTCTGCACTAAAAGCATACTATCCCCAGGCAGCCCACTAGCACTCCTCACTGCTTGGGGAGGTTTCCTCTGGAGAGTCACACTCAAGGGTGAGCTGAAAGCGGGCCGGAGGCCAAGCATGACCAAATTTAAATCATCCAACCAAAGGGCAAGGACTACTGTACCAACAACGTGACCTTGGCGATATCATGCAGAATCATAATTCTCTCCATGGGTGTAAAGTGCTGAGTGGTGAAAAGCACTGACACTCAATGGTCCTTTGAGTCTGCAGGTAATAGGATTGGCTGCACTGCATATATCAAAGTAATCTGAGAGCTGAAAGAAATATGATTGATGCAATCGTCTTAGGGTCTCTCTCTTCAGCTTGAGAGAAAAGCTCTTTTTACTATCAACCACTGAAATGACTTTCTGTCTGTTTCCTGCACTCATTTCTACTTGTCAAGAATGACTGCCAAAGTTTCCACCAAGAAGTAACCTGAAATATTTCCCCGAGAAGAAAAAGCATTTTTATTTTCATGGGTGTCATTCCAAACAGCTGCCCAGTGATTTCGATTTTTTATGGGCACTAACATGCTACAAACAAACATGTAGTGTGTAGACCAGCAGCGTCAAACCTGATTAACCCGGTTATGATTTACCATAAACTGCCAACCTCATTTACACCAGTATTAAATTATGGGAAAACAGCACTGATGATATATGATTTTAAGATTTAAAAAGTCAAGATAAAAAGTTTAAAGGCTCAGAATCTGAGATAGAAAGTCAAATTCATGAGTTCAAAAGGTCAAAACACAAAAAGGAAAATATAAACGTCTAAATGACATTTTAAAGTCAATAACAGGAGATAGAAAGTTGAAATCATGACTTAAAAAGGTCAAAAATATGAGATAAAGTTAAAAATCAAAGTTTAAAAGGTCAAAATATCAGAAAAAAATTTAAATCACAAGTTTCAAAGGTCAAAATATGAAATACATTTTAAAAACACAAGTTTTAAAGGTCAATATATGAGATAAAGTTCAGAATCAAAAGTTTAAAAGGTCAAAATATGACATAAAATTTAAAATCACTAGTTTTAGAATATAGAAAATATGAGATACATTTTGACATTTTGAGTCTTAAAGGTAAAAATATGGAATAAAAGTCAACGTTAAGAGTTGGAATGTCAAAACATGAGATAAAATTCAAAATAATTAGTTAAAAAGGTCAAAATATGATAAAATTTAAAATTGTGAATCCAAAAGGTCAAAATATGAAATAAAAATGAAAAATTATTCATTGAAAAGGTTAAGATATGAAAACATTAAAATCACAAGTTGAAGTCATAATTGTGAGATACAAAATTGAACATATGAAATGAAAAAAAAAAAGTTTCTTCATCCACATTCCTGACTTTTATATAATTATTTTTCTCTATAATATGTCAGGCCTGTGATTGACTGGTGGACTCTGCCTTTCCCTCAATAACAGACAGGAGTGGCTCCAGCCTCCCCTCCATCCCTGAATGGGATAAGTGTTGAAGATAATGGAAGGACTGATTGATGAAGTGATGTTAAAAAATGAAACCAAAAACATCAATTCCAAATTTAAGTCAAGTATATGTGTAATAAAAGTACTAAATTGAGCATTTAAAATCAAACAGTGCCATCCAATTTTTCAAAATTAACAATTTTAGCCTGTCACATCAGCTCTTAAATGTGCACAAGAGTGCTCTGGAGAGTTATTAGATGTTTTCAGTAGCCAAGCACGAATCACAAATGAGAAAACCGGAATTATGTGAATTTTCTTAAGTGGGTTTTGAGAGCAAAGTCCTTCATAGGAACAGTTGGTGAATGTTGCCCATTGTTCTTTCAAAATTCTCTCTAATTTTCACAGCAGAGATCCGCACAAGGCCAATTTCATCAGAACTATAGTGAGAAAATAAAACACACAAAAAGTTTTAAGGTTTCAAATGGAATGAATCAGTGGGTGAAATGACCATGTGAGCTGAAAAACACAGTCTCAATGACTCTGCTCCTTAGGAGCTCTTTTCTTCTCTCCATCCTCCAACTCTATTTTTGTTTCCACTCCACAAGCTACAGATGCATGCACACTGTAAGAAGCCACCTGCTTCAAAAATACCTCTCTTTTTCCTCTCTTTGCAGGTATCCTTTATCCCTTTTTACTGAATTAATGCAGCTCCCGCTGCTCAAAGTACAGGCCAAGGCGTCTCCGTCTGCTGCTGGGAGGCTGTTTGGGGTTGAAGAAAAAGTGAATGTACGCAAAAGCCACCTGCCAGCAGCAAGTACTTGAAAAATAAGAGGAAAAAAGACGTCTGATTGATATATGAAATAATGTATAAATTCTTAAGGCTTAGCCTGAAATGAGGCAACAAACAACATATGTCATGAAAGTGTTCTCTTAAGCTCTGTCAGCTCTAATAATTACAGAAAAAAAAAATCAAAACTGTTGCAGTGTTTGCTGAGTGAGAGCTTTTTGAAACGCTAAAAGAGACCATCCCTTTCATAGTCTTGGCAGGCACTGTGTGTGTTGGGTAAATCCTCCTGGCACAGCTTTATAAGTTCGGCTTTACTTGTTGCATTCTAATGAGATTTTTTTTTTTACTGCTAATGGTGGATGAGAATCAACACCATCCAAAGGTCACAAGCCATTTATGTTAACAGACAGGACAGAGATACAAACGGAAGAAAGAGGCACTACTGATGAGAGAAAGAGGGATGAGAAACGCTTCTTTAAAGTTTGTGGTTCAGCTCTGTGAAAGACCAGGGCCTTTTGTGTTAAACTGGCACCCCTGACAAATAAATAACACTACACATGAGTTTTTGAATATGTTTGAACAAGGGCGCCCATAAGGGGGGATAAAAGAGAGAGCTCTCTGGAGCCAAGCCAAACGGAGGGCCACGAGGAGGTCACAAAATCATGGTCCACAGTGAAGTTAAACTGTGATATCTGTATTTTATTTTTTACCTTAATAATAATCAATTTATCAAGGTAACAAAAAATATTTCTATTAATTTATGCTGTAGAACAATATAGACTTTTTCCAGGATGTAAATCCCTTTTCTAAAAACAGAGTAGTGTAAGCAATGTGGATGAGCACATTAAAGTCAGACTTAATAGTTAGGCCATGAAGTGCATAAACACTGGGATGTCAAAAAAATTAAAATCAGAAAAATCTGGGAAAACTTTAATGGAAAATAATTGCATAATTGTGACAAGAGAAAAGAGATAAGCGAAAAACTGGTAAAAAAGTGGTATAAATGACCAAAAAAGGGTTGAAACTGACTAAACATTGTCCAAAAGTGGTACAAAAGTAGCAAAATGAGTGAAAGCAGCAAAAACTTACATACAATTGACAACAAGTGGGAAAAACTGGGCGAAAGGAGCACAAGTGTCAAAAGAATTGACACCTATGGGCATAAAGTGGCTAAAAAGTCAGTTGGAAGTAAAAAAAAAGTAGCAAAACATTGGAAATTTAGTTTAAAATGGCAGAAAGGGTTAAAAACAACAAAATAGGTAAAAATGGACATAACAGTGCCAAAAATGCACACAAAGAGACCAAAAAGCTCCAAAATGAGGTAGCTGTTAGCCAGGATGCTAGCACCAATGCTACTGATCCATCACACATGCACTGACATCATCAATAAATCACAGCTGGTGAGGGCTTGTTCGCTGGGTTTTTCATTGCCAGGCCAATTCTGTGGACAGGCAAGAGTTTGAGCACAAAATGCGAGAAATTTCCTACTTAAACACCCCTATTTTTAACTCCTACATAAAGCTTTGTATGAATGACAGTGTACTGCTTCATAAAGAGAGCAGAAGTTACACGTCACAGACGCAGACCTTTATTTGGTTCACCTGACCCTTTATTTCCTGAGCAGCAGTCACTCGATTGGAACGAGAGAAAAAAAATGAAGCTTCCTGTTTTGATTTGGTCTCCATTTCATTTAGAACACTTTCATAAACGTTGTACTGGTCCAATTACACCGACACATTTCCAACTGTATCAGGTGCACTTGGCAGAAGCTGTTTATTCAGGCGAAAACAAACGCTGCACCTGCCTTAGCTGAAGGCATTTAGCTAAAATGACGGAGAGAATCCCTGAACGGGGCCTCCAATCCAAATGGAAATGAACACTCTGAAATGTGTGTGATACACAGAGCAGCGGAGCATGGGAATCAGAGGAGATTATGAGGGTATCTTGCTTCATCATGTTTACAGGGAAAGAGGGACTCACTCTGAAGGCTGAAGAGCTCAAACCTTTCAGAGCAGATAAACAACCCTGGACTTTACCCATGATCCTCAGTGTGCCCTGGAACTAGTGACCAGACACAAGACACCTCTGAATCTCCCATATTCACATGGCAGATTCTGTTATCGTTGAGGAGAAAGCTTTCAGACATTTGTGGCTGATGTCTGCTAGCTAAAGGTTGTTGAGGGCTAATGTTAGCTGTCCCTATGAGTTATATGTCATTTTTATAACTCATATGAAACCATGATCTAGGAGCTGCCAGCTAATGTCAGTTTCAGCAACTCCTAAAGAGACAGAAAGAGTTTTTTAATGATATTTATACCATTATTTCAACACAGTCTGTCTGAAGACTTCTTCTCTTTTCTCAGCACAAGACTCATCAGGACTCATGTCTCTCTTCATCTGGTTAGATAATGGACTGAGAGGGCTGAGATATTCGTCAGATGTGGATTGGGATGCTGCACATGCAAGCGTTTAAACACTCCACTCAATTATGGCCTACTGTACTGAAATCATGAAGTTATTAAGGCATTACCTTCCACAGCTTTTTATCCTCAACTTTTTCCCTCCTAGCTTTCTGTCCCTATTAGGACAAACGGTAAGCTTCCATATTTTTGCATCTTATGCACTTCTCAGACACATCAGTCAGTCAGAGCGGTGTGTGTGTTGGTTTGTCAGTGTGCTTCGTTTTATGTCTGATATCTGATGTTGATGTAATTACAGAGGCTCAAACAGAAAAGGGCAGTCAGGCCTCAAAGGCACATCAGCCTCATAACAGCCCACTTAGATGTGTATCTAAAGACATGCAAACGTGGCAAAGAGCTAATGGGTAGCATGTAGGGATGTGAAAAAAACACAAGCTCATGCAGTTCTACACACACAGTACATTTAGAGGCAAAAACCACAAACCATAGTCAGACATGAAGACACCATGTGGTCAGCAGGAGACGTAATAGTAAAGATGAGTGCTGGTTTAAAACTGTTGAGCATGTTTAATAAAACATTATAAGGTGAGAACTAGCATGTATGATATTTCTTTAATATGCTGAAAAATGCAAAGAAAAGGGGCATTATGTTATATTTCAAAATAAAGGACACTTTTTTTCAACACTAAACAAATATTTTTCTAATGCTAAATTAAGATGGTTTTGTATATTTTATCCATACAACACGTAGCTCTTTCATTCACTTATAACATGATTTTTACAGATAGGCCTATTTTATCAACCTAAATATGCATCATATCGTGCCTCTATGGGGCAGCACATACTTGCGATTTCCTGTCTTGGAAACAAAGGCCAGGGTGAGGTCTTGTCACAATTATGACACCTGAAGCAGGAGTTTTGTGCTCATTACGCGAATAAAGTTTTGAATATCTGAAATCTGGTTTAGCACAGCAAGAGGGAAGGAGGAATGTGAAAACTAAAATCAACTTTGATATGTTTCAGATTAAACTGGTGTGAGTGTCGGATCCTAAGAGGACTAAAGTAGTGTTAGTAGAGAATGTGAGTGGTGACAACGTTAACAACAGCATGAAAAACTATTACAAGTTCTCCCTTAACAGCATGAGTCAGGCAAAGAAAGAGAGACAGGAGGTCAAGGGATCAGCGGAGGGCTGTTTGAGCATAATAAACAGGTAAGCTCATGTTTTATTGTTATTCTCCATTCTGCTGCTGTGAAGTCGGGATTAGATAAGATTTCTCTGGAAGGGGGTATGGGTAAAAATGTCTCTTTCAACCAAAAAGGTTCCAGACCCCTGCCCTATCTCAAAGGCCGAGCCCAGCCACCTTAAAAAAAAAAAAAACTCATTTCCGCCACTTGTATCCATGATCTAATTCCTTCGGTCATTACCAGGAGGAAGATTAAGCGGTAAATTGGAAGCTTAGCTCCAGCTCAGCTCCCTCTTCACCGAAACAGACCATCACAACTGCACCAATCTGTCTGACCAAGAGCCCAAGATACTTGAACTCCTTCACCTGAGACAGACTCACTCCCCACCTGGAGGGAGCAATCCATCATTAGAGAACCTCTAATGATGGAGAGCCTCAGACTTGGAGGTGCATTTATTCTCATCCCAACTCAGCTACAAATGATCCCAATGGCTGCTGGAGGTCACCAGACAAGGAAGCCAACAGAACCACATCATCTGCAAAAGGCAGATGTAGAATTCTGATGTCCTCAAATGGGGACACCCTCGGAGACCTGATGGCTCACTCCAGCGGCCCTGTGACCCCATATTCCCACAGTACCCCCCACCTGACCCCCTAAGAGACACTATTGTAAGCTTCCTCGAAGTCCAAAAAACACATGTAGACTGGATGAGCAAACTCCCAAGCTCCCTCAAGGAGCCCTGCAAGGGCAGAATCCACATTATTCTTCCTGTATCAAAGGTTCGACAATCGACTGGAGTCTTCTTTCCAGCACCCAACAGTAAACTTTATCAGGGAGGCTGAGAAGTATGATACCCCAGTATTTCACATACCCTCCGATTCCCCCCTTTTTTATATATTATATATAAGTATTAAACATATTTACTAAAATTAATGTCAAATAGACAGATGCTGAAACAAACTCTCAGTAAAAAATACAGTTTTGTTTCCTCTGCTAGCAAACTAAGCATGACTTAACGTCATTTTTAAAGACAAATGGCCTTCCAGAATTTAAAATAGCTAAAATTTATATTAGGAAATAAGCATGAATAATTTCTTTACCATTTTGAAGGTAAAAAAAAAAAATCACCATTTGTTGTTATATGCAAATCACCTGGGCTAAAAAGGCTTTTGATGTTGGGAAGGTGATGCACAAAAATGCTAAAAACTTGATCCATATGTCCCCCTTAAAGAGGACCCTGCATATTAAGCCATGCTCATTTTATCAAATGAATATCATAGGGTTGGGTATCATTTGGTTTTTCTGATACTGGGGCTGAATGCATACTTTTTAAACGGTGCAGATGCCTAAATGGTTTCTGTAATGTAGATCAAGGTGAGTACAGTCTGAATGGTATGAGAATAACAATGCAACCATTTGGCATACCTACCCAGAGTGCATTGCACAGCAATGGCAGCCTATGTTTAGGTCGTTTTGTATGAAAGAAAAAAAATCTCAACAAGTACAAATACTGTGTTTCTTAGTGTAAGAAAAGACAGCAATGTTAACCTGATAAGGACAATATGGTTTAATATGCAGGGTTCCCTCTAATTGCAGTAGAAATGTGAGGGGTGAAAATATATCATAAAAGTAAAAAATTAAAAATAAAATATGAAAATGGCTATTGATAAAAACTGTAGGCTACATATGTACAAAAGAGTTAACCACTGGTGAAAAACAACTGAACTGTATTGAGTACTCACACTTAATATAAAGAAGAACCTGAAACCCCTCATTAAATCTTTCACTGTCGTTTATTTGACCAAAAACGCGCAGTCATCTTTTAGTTTTATCCCATCAGAGGGTTGGTCAGACCTTTTTGAAATAGCTGTTCAAGAGCTTTCTAATTTTATCTGAATATATTAGTTATAGCTGTTGCTATTGTGCAGCGGTTTGATTCTCCAAATGTAATCTAAAAGCTTTTACGCTCCCTTTGAGGCTGTGAAGTAATAAGATAACCCTTTGTTGCACTTCAGGAGTGAGAAGACCTCTTTTTTTTCTTTTAACCAATAACTTGAAAAAGCACAGAGGAGTGTTAAATATTTTAGCACATATCTCATAGAGTTTAAAGGAAAGTTTGAAGCAATGACTGCTGATTAACCTTCATTTTCATA
The DNA here is from genome assembly GCF_018320785.1 of Cheilinus undulatus. Lineage (NCBI taxonomy): Eukaryota > Metazoa > Chordata > Actinopteri > Labriformes > Labridae > Cheilinus > Cheilinus undulatus. The sequence goes on from NC_054865.1 coordinate 19,687,154, forward strand.
AGTACAAGTCAGGCGCACACTGTAGCAGCTCCGTGAATGCAAATGAACTCCAATAAGAGCTCCTCAGCACATCACAGCAACACAGGGTAATGCCAAGTTCCAATTCAGAACTGAAAAATTATCAGTGAGACAACACCCCCCTCTTATTGCCTGGGAGCTGACAGGAACACATCCTTTGAGGTTCTTCATGTAAGCAGTCTGGTGTTTCTGCAGCAGAGCATACCATCCTATGAATTTAAATAAATCCAGCCCTCAGAGGAGGTTCACCAGGGTGCACACCTTCAACCATATTCCCAACAATGATTTCTCTAACAATATGTTTGTGTGGGAACACAGTTTGTTCATTTATGTTATTAGTTTTATTCACAATAATTGTCTTTTTATACATTTTTATTTAGTGTCTTTTATGTAACCTTAAAAACTAACTTTAGCATATAGTTATATCTTTTTTATCTGCTCATGACATTTATATCATCTTTCTTCTGTTAGATATGGACGTTTTTATTCTTCTTCCACATAATTTAACTTATAAATGAAAGTAAATTGAAAGAATGGCATAGGGAAATAACACAGTGATTTCAATATGAGCTGGAGAAAAAACATAAAAACCCATTTCAAAATATTACTGTCAAAACCAGTAGTAGCTTGTCTTAATTTGTCCATTTCCCCTCTTCTTCTCTCTGTGTTTGAGAAATGTTGTGGCCCCAGGCAAAGCAATGTAAGGCCCTTCTCTTATTCTCATATTTTGCTTAAAGCAATGACAGCTTATAAAGAAAAATATCTTTAAGCCCTTCTTTTCAATTAACAAAGACCCATAATTACAGAACATACCCAGATGTGAGCAAACAGCACCCGCCCATCATACTGTTGTTCTTCTGAAACAATATAACTCAAAGGCTCTACATCTCAGTAGATTAACATATAATTCATGCAGGATGTCACTAGAAATAAACATTAATGCCCACTACAGGTGTAATATCAATTATTCTGCCAGGAATATTTTTTTTTTTTACATTTACTTTAAGCCATTTTACCACACAGCGATCCATTAATTGTCCAGGAGTCCCCGCCTTATTATAGTCTTGTCATTTTAATCAGTGAAATTATTTTTGATGTATACCTCACATGATGCACACCTTTACATGCGCCTTGAGGCCCCTTAATTTATGAAGCCCCAGGCAATGGCCCACACTTGCCTTCTGGTAAAACCACCTGTGTGCTTCTGTGACCCCCTCCAATACTGCTTGTTTGTCTTATAAGGCATCACAGGAAAGACATAAATCCTAGCTAACAATTGTGTTTGCTATCAGTGCTCATGTGAGCGATAATATCAATATCAGTATTTTACTAATATCCTATCATGTCAATTAAAATTGAGCATGATTCCCTCCAGATTTTAAAGTGAAATATGATCAACCCCCTGAGACCAGCATTGCTGTATATGACAAGAAGAGACACAAGTTGCACGAAGTTGAATAACTTTTGAACCATAAATCGTAGCCACTTACTTTTTTCCACTTACAGCCTGTTACTATGCTGTTCTAATGACACTATCCATGCCTTTGTAGCCCTTATAGAAGCTTTTCCAGTGAACCTAGAACTTGTGTGGCTTTCCGGGCATTTAACACTAGAACTGCTGTTGATCTCTGTATACCTAAAACAGCCAGCAGGTAAAATGTACCCATTATTTGAGTGCATTGATTTTTATAAGTAGTGTTGATCGAGATTAATAACTTAACCACAGACAATAAACAGCTAATTAAAGACCCTGAGAAACCCTGAGGAGAAACACCATCCTCTCAGATTTAAAAAATGTTAATTTGAATGTTGACCTTATAATCAGTGTGCAGCTGCCTGGCTCTGTGCCAGAGAAGAGACAAAGTCCGTTTTCTGGCTCAAGTCTCTGTTATGATGCTTTAAATGATCCATAGACCACTGTGGCTGATAGATTTGGCAAATTTACCTCACAATGAACAAAAAAAAATCATCATTTAACTGACTGTTTACTTTAAATAAAGGCAGTGACATCAGCTAACAACAGACTGTACTGAGATGAACTGCTCTGTGATTTTATATTGTAGTGTTAGAGGGGCGGGGTCATTCCCTACTGTGGGCTCGTGACATCATGAACCCACATATTGGCCCCGCCCACATGAAACCAAGCCAGGAAAGAGTCCAAATGCAGAATCCAGTCACATGTAGATCTCAGTGTTTTCACATGTTTACAGCAACCATATTCCAACATATCCAGTGTGTTAAGATAAAAACTTTGGATTTCACTTCACAGGGTCTTCAAGCACTACAAGAATACTTGATCACCACTGAATGATGACATGTCAAACCTAAAATCTTTTTAGGACTGATCACTCTTTCCTGAAACTTCTCTAACATCAAATTCTTCTTTACTCAAAGCACTGAGCAGATCTATTTAATTTTCAATAATGAATGTCTTATTCCCTGCAGTATTAATGCTGAAAGTTGATCTATGACTTGTGATTAAACCGTCCATTAATAGGAAAAAGGTGTTATCATGGTATCATCTATTGTTCATCCGTTGGTGTGAAATAAAACAGAAAGTAAATCAGTGGTTTCTTATTGGGTTAATTTTACCTGCATGGCCGTTTTAGGTATAAATGAACAAATATAAAATTTTGATTCATCAAAAGACACCAGGTGTTAAACAATAAGCCTTTAGAAAAGGTTAAAGACTGACAGACTTTTTTTATTGATACAAGGTTACTCACAACTGAAGAACAACCTCAGATAAATTTTACCCGATGGAGATTCAACTAAAAAAAAAAGAAAAAACAAAAAAACAAATCCATGCCAGTAACTCAGACTCTGAATATATTTGTATCCATTTATAATTCATTTTTGATCATTTCTGCTGCAAGTAGCTAATGCTTTTCTCCGTTTTGTATCCCACAATGCATTGTGACAGGCACTAATTTCATGAGCTAACATAAATGTTTGTCGTGGATTTGCTCTCTTCCTTTGTCTGGACAAAAATACTAGCTTAAGGTAATGACAGCTAAGAGTTAATGAATGCCAGTTTTAGCTGCTGTAACTGAGCTAACTCATGTTCAGTTATCTTGTTTACCTTTTAAATACTACTTCCTTTCTTTTGGAATTTTCAACAGAGGTGTCAAAAGTATTCACATTCATTACTTAAGTAGAAGTATAGATACTAGGGTTTAAAAAGACTTTTGTAGAAGTTGAAGTCTAAACTCAAGATTTTTACTCACGTAAAAGTGCAAAAGTACTGGTTTCAAAATTACTTTAAGTATTAAAGTAAAAGTAATGTAAGGGGGAAAAATGCCATTAAGGACAAAAGTTTACGCCACATCACTGGGGCCTATAGTGCACTACCTCCCCACCACCACATTTTTTTTTTTCCTAAAGGCCATAATGACTATAATGTTATATTAAAATGTTAGTGTTGAAAAATTTGGGATGCACCTGCTCAGCTGCATTTATGCCCATTGAAAATGAACGCATTTTAGTACAATGCAAATACATTTTAGATCCATATATGTGTACTACCAACCTCCTCGCCGGTGCTTGATTGGGACATTTTGCTCAAGTTCTCTTGAGTCTCTGCCACGGACATCTTCTTATTAGGCTACATATGTCTGCTATTTCCTTGCTGGGGTGTGACGTGATTTGTGTCGTGAGCAGGTGCGATGGTTCGCGTACAAACCAACAGGGTGTTGGGATGGTATTATGTTTGTACTTCTCATCCAACCACAATCAAATTCACTCTATCCAGATGACACGATTTATCTGGATAGGTTTTTGGATTCTTATTTGTGTTTTTTGGAACGATGACAGGAATGAAAACAAGCTGAAATGAAATAGGAGTAGCGAGACTATTTTTAAAATGTAAGGAGTAGAAAGTACAGATAATTGCTTGAAAATGTAAGGAGTAGAAGTAAAAAGTAGGCTGAAAAAATAATTACTCCAGTAAAGTGTAGATACCCAAAATTTCTACTTAAGGAAGGTAACGAAGTATTTGTAGTTAGTTACTTGACACCTCTGATTTTCAAGGTAAAAACACTCATGCAATTTAGCAAAGCCACAACCCCTTAGCTTCAAGTGTATCTGTATCCTGTAATGCTTGCAGGTGTAACAACAAGAGTGGCTTTGTGCTAATGTTGGCGTAAGTTTAAAAACAGGCTATCTGAAAGGTGTACAGGTATGTTGTTTGTCTTTGAAGCATTTCTCAAGAGGGCAGCCGGGTTCAGGTCTGACCTCTGGCTCTTACCCCACTTTCTTATCCCTGTGTCTGGCTCTATCCACTGTTCTGTCTCTCCAATAAAGGCTAAAAGCCCCATGGTAATTCTTTAAAAAACAAGCATGGCCCAGTGTTTCTGAGAGCTGGACTTAAATTGTCTTTCACCAGCCAAATAATGAGGAAGCAGTAAAATAATAGAGGGTAAGATGTTTCCAACATAATGTGAAAACCTAAACCAACATTTAAACCAAAAACAGGGGATACCATTTGGGGATGCAGTTGCATAAATCCACAGACTATAGTGTTGAATTTTGGTGAAGTTTGAGCATGATAAATCTCCAATTTAGCAATTCATTTTGATACTAAAACAACAATAACAATAACAACTCAATATAGCTTTTACACCATCTTGGGTGCACAGGCCCAAACAAGGCCTGATTTCTCTCAGGTTATGGCAGCAGAGGAAAAGGCTGCCTTCTAGATAAATTCAAATTGGGCTTTTCTGCTTAGATACAGCATAAATACAAGCAGAAACTCATGAAACCCGGGCAACAACATGCACATGGCACACTCCTTCATATTGAAGTTATTTGGCATGTTTTTACTTTAGGAGCATGTGTGAACATCTGCCTCTCAGACCTTCTTCTCTCTTGAACTGTGTTAGCAGGGTAATAATGTTATTTAATCATGTTTAACACCTTTTTCAGTCCTCAGAGAATGAACAGGCAGTCACCCTAAATTGCCCAGGAGATGTCTTTGCTGCATTACATGTGTTTTGTTTAGTGGAAATCAATTATAAATTGCCACAGCTGGGCCTTCTGCAAGGATTTAGACATTGCTCCTAATGCCAAGTTAGAAGTTAACAAATAAGAATAAGAAAAGGTCCTCAGTGGTTACAATGCAAGCTGGAGGTATCAGTCTAAACAGGAGGATCACTTTCAGCTTAGGTTTTATATTTCATAGGTTTCATAGGTTTGGTATCGATGCCATATGTGCAAATCAAGACAAGGCTTATTCTGACCGCCCAGCCACCAGGTGGCTCCAAAGTGAGTAGAATCTCTGAATTGACAGTACATGTGCACACTGCACATTCATATTTTCCTCTAATTAAATTACAAGTCAGAAATGTGATTGTATGAAATACTTCATTTGAAAAATACTATTTCCGCACACAAATATGAGATTAATACATTTTTTGTTTACCTTGACCTAAACTTCACTTCCCATCCCTTATCAGTGTCAGTGGTTAACCTGCACAAGCCCAGAGCTAGATGACAAACTGGACACTTATCACACAGAGACAAACTGCTAAGCATATTTAATCACTTTATTTACAGGAAATAGACTCTCAATTTCCTCTTCTTCAGCAATTTATTCATCTTCAGGCAAGAATTGGCATATTACATGTCAGTTATGCTCACTGGGGCCTTGGCAACTCATGATTCATTGCTGAGTCATTCACCATGAGCTGTGAGGCCCATTCGAGTGTTCCTCGCACTGAGACTTGTTATATTTTCTCCTCATTAGTAAACACTGTTTCCTGAGCTGAGAAGAAGTATCTGAAACATCAGGAGGTCAAGTCCAAGGGGTGACAGAGTGTGGGCTGACAGAAAGTTGTTTACTTTTTTCTTAGTTAGGCTTAGAGAAGAAAATATCTCCAATTTACCAGAGGCAGTGTAATGATCCAGGTGCAGAGCGTGTCTGTCCCTCTCCCAGTGGCTAAATATTGACTGTGCTTTATAGCAGCAGATGGGCTGAACGGTGAATGCAGGCTGCGCTGGAGGGAATGAGTGAGTGTACGAGCGACATCTGGTCCCTCCTGCGCCCAGTGGACCTGGTTGCTACATCAAGCTGCCTCATTAGAACTAGCTGGGGCTTTAGGAGCATTCTGCCACTCAAGCCACTGCTCTAGTGCTCCCCATCAAATCCCTTATTTGCCACCGTGCCAAGACTGGAGAACCATATAATATGTTGTGTCTGCAAGTTCCTAACATCCCACGGCTTTTTCTCCGCATTCTGCTGGGGTCACCTATTTGCACTTTGGGTGATTTCATTTTGCCGGGGGAAAATTTATGATGTGGTTGCTGTCCAAAAATGTCTGCATTCCACCTCAGCTCACAGTACGCTCTCACTAAAGCTTCCTGACTGGTGGGATGTGGCTTATACAACCCCAGTTTAACTGAGACTAAAAATAAATACAGTATATTCCTGCTCCCATGCTACATAACAGAGCTTTTAGGGATACTGTTCAGCTAATTTTGCTATCTGTTTACCATACTGTCATCATTCGAACTGGCACTACCACTGGCATATTAATCAACCCAGGTGTTCTGTATGAGCTTTAATACAGCAATCATAGCTTTAAAACTGGAATTTACTGTAACAATTACCCCCCATTTAATCTAAAAGAACTACAGCCAATCATCTCTTCTTCTAAAACATTAGACGGTATTTAGACCAAATCCAAACCAAGCTGCCAAAGGAAGTCGTTCCCCTTGTTGGAACTTATTTTCTCACTATCAATGTCTCTTAATTGACAAAATACGTACCATGGTCTGGGGTCGTCAAGATTAATCACGATTAACTAAGATCCATAATTAAAACATGCATTTTATTGATCACAATTAATTGCATGTTTGTTGTCCTTTTTTTTTTTTTTTTTTTTTAATTTTTGGCCTTTTTGCCTTTATTTTGATAGGACAGTGGATGGAGTCGGAAACAGGGGAGAGAGTGGGGGGAGACATGCAGGAAATGGTGCCACGGGCCGGATTCGAACCCGTGTCGCCTGCGTATACGGCGTGCACCTTAACCACTTGACTACCGGCGCGCCATGTTTGTTGTCCTTTTTAACATATGTTCATTTAGCCACGTTAAGACCTCTCTACAACTACAGCAATGTAAAATAAGTCCACTACTGCTTCTGAATGTCTCATTTCACTTTTAAAAACTCACAAATAGCTCATTGGACAAGTCAAAATTCATCTGTATGTATTATGCATACATATACCTTTTTTACTGTCCTTTTCAATCCATAAAAAGTTCTTTTTCGATGGTTAAGTTCATGTAATTATCTTCTATTTGGGCCCTAAAAAAATCCATAGTAAGACGCGGGACTCGTGGCAACGCTTTGACCTGCCTGGACATACCCTAGGCCCTAAGTTCCTAACCTGGCATCCTGGACCGCCAGAGATCTCGGGGGGGGGGGCTGTTGGGTAAAAAAAAATTGTGTTTAGGGCTTCTTTGTTTCGTCTACCCCTTGCCCCTTGAAACAGAGTGGTAAGGAGTAGGGGTGAAAACCTTCCCATAAGAAATGAGACACCACTTTATTGCTGTTCATCATCACATCATGCCTATAAACAGTGTGTCATCAGAGGTGACAGTAAAGCTTTGTTCTCCATGTTGATCTTCTCCCTTTATTTATACAGTTAATAGCCCTGGTTTACCTTCACCAGACGTGAACGTGCAAAACCAAGGGGAAGGGCTAAGATAAGGGCTAAGGGGTAGAAATGGGATTGACCCTTAGTCCCCACATCCACCTCGACTCTGTCCTCAAGGTTTGGACTTCATTATTTTTTTAGATGTTGGGTTTTTTTTTTTTTTTTTTGAGAGGTTATTTTCCTGTGCCTATGGAAAGGACATCCAGAACATGACCTGGGTTGTGTCAATCCATCTTACTGCCTGATATCACCCTCAGACAGGCTTACTTGCCATTACATGTGTACTTTATCCTCAGTTTTTGGCCCAGTCATGCCTGAAAGTTCTGGACAGTACTGCATATCTTGGCAAAGCAGAGGCCGATCAGTTAAGGGACCTTCTCTAAAATAACAGTCTATTGGAGGAATTTCAGTCTGAATTTAGAGCCCACTGTGGTGACAAATGATCTACTGATAGCTTCACACAGTGGTCCTCTCTCTATTCTTGTTCTTAAGAGCTGCATTTGATACAATTTCCCTTTAAATCTTTTTGCATACACTGAAGCATTTACTTGGCATTACAAGAACAGCTTGGTTTAAATCATACCTATCAGACCTATCTTAGTTTTGCATCTTTTCACCAAAGTCGGATATGGAGTTCCACAAAGCTCTATGCAAGGATTAACTCTTTTTACCTTGTATGTACATCATCTAGCTAACATTATGAGGGACAATTCCACAGATTTCTATTGCTATGCAGATGATACACAACTGTACGTATCCATGAAGCCTGATGACAGAAATCTGAGCCTTTTAACTCGTCCAAAACATCGCAGCACATTTATAGACTACAACTAAAAGAGATCACATTACTCCTGTTTTTTATAAATTTATCTGAATATTACTAATAAAATGACTAAAAAATTTTACTGTAATTTTTCACTTCAGTCTACATCAATAATGAAAGAAAATTCTGGTCAAACTGTTGGCTGTGAATTACTGTGATCATACAGCATGGATCCACTGATTTCCACTCTGAGTTAAGAGTCATCCATTTCTCTGATGGCTGTTAAGAGCCCTCTCTCAGCGCAGCCTGTGGCCCTCTCTCTGCTGGAGAAGGGAGGGGGGGGGGTTGGTGTGTGCTGGGCTCTGGTTCAGCAGCTCAACTCGCCTCTCCTCAGGGCTGCAATCATCTGTGGCACCAACTACTTATCACAGAGAGCTGTTTGGATTACCACACCACGTTTAATGGCAGGCTGCCATATGATGAATATCATAATCCACAACACAAGCGGCGCACTGCACATTCTGTGTCCATTCACAGAGGGCTGCTGTGCTGATTTCACCCAGAAATCCTCCTCCTCCTCCTCCCCATGAGCTCCTCGCTATCAGCACTCAGTATTCAATTGTTCTGGGCACAATGGTCAGACTGATATAAAACAAATGATCTGGATGTAAGAATTGTGGGTTTACAACGAGGTTCTTCATGTATGAGTACCACAGTTTAAATACCATTACCAATAAGACCAAGAAAAGGGGTAAAATAAAGTACTGCATGACAATAAGCCTGTTAAATATTGTAAATATTTTCCCTCCAATATTTTGGATAACCTAAAATCTATACTTGGTATCAGCCATATAATGCTCAGTATCACGGAGGTCATCAAGTGTCAACACTCTTGCTAGTCAGGAACCAAACTACAGTTAAACTTTTATCGATCTCTTTAATGAATGTAAGCCCACAATAGGGCTAAATGTAGAGCATAAATGAGCTTTTACTTGTGCAAAATCCTAACTTGTGTCTGCTACAGATCTGTGCCCTGAGCGTTGGTGATATCTTTAACCCTCTCTGCTTTCACATTTTTAAAAACTACGCTGAGGTGAGAGAGAAGAAGCCAGTAGGACCAATCAGCGATGAGAGGCAGTATTTCCGGGCGCGGCGGAGTCATGACCTAAGTAAGCAGCAACAGGAGGCCAATAGAGTAATGGCAGGAGAGCTTAGCGGGGATGCTGCTAAAACTCCAGTTTTATCAGAACTTGATTAAATTTCTTCGTTAAAAGAAGAACAAAGAACAGCAGTGAGTTGTTTTCTTTTCAAAAATGACAAAAGTTGTGTACTGACATGTCTACAGTTGCCATGGTTCAGGTTATGCAGTTCTGTCTCTATGGAGTTTACTCCTTCAGTAGGGGCGCAGCTTGGCAGAACATTCATCCATCCACACTCCGAGTTTTTTCAAAGCCTCTGCCCTTTCCCAAACGCTTAGTATTGAAGGTTTCCCAGATGGATGTGTGAAACAAATCCATCTGGCATATCAGGTTATTAGTTTTAGTTTGTATGGCAACATGGGATACCTGCAGGGCCAAGACCCTGAAGGGCCTTTCACTTTTCATATCATATATTCAATTTTGATGTTTGCAGAAAACATACCTACCCTGGAAGCATTAATAAATCAGATGATATAACAATAGAAAGCATCTATGATGTGCTGTCTCTTTAATCATTCTGCTGTTTTCATTCAGTTTTCAAAGTTCTTGTTGAGCTAGAAGACAACTCAAGCTGAAGCTGAGAGTGAGTATTTTTCTGATTAAAAAGCTGATATTAAAGATAATGTGATATTTCAACTCCTTTATCTTACAGATCTTAATGTCCTAATGTCATTGCTGAAACAAGTTTAAATGGTGACATCGTTCAGATGATCCTGTTCCATCAAAATCTCTCAGAGCTGTCAGGAGTGGGTCATGTATAAAATTAATCTAGTTTTCAAATTGTGGCTTTGAGCTTTATTGTCTGAACAAACCACAGAGTTGTAAGGCTGGAAAGAATGTGCTTTGATCCGACATGAATTTGTTCAGATCATATTAATATGAATTTACAACCATCCTTGCATGTGTTTTTTCCAAGTACAAGGCCTTTAGAGCCAGTGCAGGCTGAGATGTTGTCTTTAGGACAGAGGCAGGGCAGAAGCTGAAACTAGTCTCAAGTCTAGACAACACTAAGATGATGTTAGAACCTAACCTGACACGTCAGATGGATGTGTTTCACACATCCATCTGGAAAAGCTTGAATAGGAAACGTTTGAGAAAAGGCAGAGGCTTTGAAAAAAACTCGGAGAGTGATTGGGTGAACGTTCTGTCACATCTCTATGGGTCAATCAGAGCAACAAAACATGTGACGTAGCAGCTATCGAACTGCGCGTGCTACTGAAGAATAACACGAAACATGGCGACTGTAGACATGTAGGTACTCCACTTTTGTCGTTTTTGAAAAGAAAACAACTCACTGCTGTTTTTTGTTCTTCTTTTCACGAAGAAATGTCATCAAGTTCTGATAAAACTGGTGCTTTAGCAGCATCCATGCTAATCTTTTCCTCCATAACTGCACCAGCTCTTGCTGTTGCTTGTTTACATCACGACTCTGCTACAACTGAAAGTACTGCCCCTTGTTGCTGATTGGTCCTGTAACTTTCTAACCAGGCCTAAACGGTTCAGAAGGGTGCTTTGCAAGATGGATTCGCCAGTAAAATACAAGGAAACAGGCGTATCCATCTGCTTTGCAAGGTTAGTTAGAATCTTGATAGATCTTTAAAATGTGTAAGAGCCTAAATATTATGTAAATAATGATAACCACACACTAACAGATTCAATGGTGCCTACAAACAGTATTCAACCCCTTGGATGTTTTCCCCTTTTAATTATTTTTAAATCAATAATATTCAATATCATTTTTTTAATTAAGAAAGAAAAACATCTTTAATGTAAGAGTGAAAATAAATTTCTACAAAGTAATGTTTGAATACAAAAGTAATGTAAAATATGTGATGAAATAAATATTCATCACCTTCAAGTCAGTGTATAGTAGTGTCACTTTTGGCTGCAATCATAGCACTGAGTCTGTGTGGATAGGTCTCAATCAGGTTTGCACATCTGGACACTGAAATTTGACTCCATTCTTCTTTGCAAAACTGCTCAAACTCTGTCATGTTGGAGATCAGGTGTGAACAGCCCTTTTCAAGTCCTGCCCCAAATTCTCAACTGTATCGAGGTCTGGGCTTTGACTAAGCCCCTTCAGAACATTCACCTTGTTCTCTTTCAGCCATTTCTGTGTAGCTTTTGCTGTATGCTTCATATCATTGTGCCACTGGAAAATAAATCTTCCCCCAAGCTGTAGTTCTCTTGCATACGGAATAAGATTGTTCTCGAGGATTGTCTATATTTTGCAGCATTCATTATACCCCCTACCTTTACAAGCGTTCCAGGGTTGGCTGCCGAGAAGCTTTCCCTCAGCATGATGCTGCCACTGCCATGCTTCAAAGAGGGGTTAGTGTGTTTGTGGTGATGTGCAGTGTTTTCTATCTGTTAAACATAGTGTCTTGTCTGATGGCCAAAAAGTTCCATTTTGCTCTCATCCGATCAAAGAACTTTCTTCCACTTTACCATGGAGTATCCCACATGCCTTTTGGTGAACTCCTGCCAGTTTTCTTCAACAGTGACTTTCTCTTTCCCACTCTCCCATAAAGCTTTGACTGATGAAGAGGTGTATGTAGAGTCTCTCCCATCTCAGCTGCTGAAGCTTGTAACTCCTTCAGAGTAGTCATAGGTGTCTTGGCAGTCTCTCTCCCTAGTCTCCTTGTTGCACGGTCACTCAGTTGGTGAGGACGGCCTGATATAGGCAGATTTACACGTATGCCATATTCATTCTGTTTCTTGATAATAGATTTAATTGAACTGAATCGCTGATTATTGTGTGTGCTGTACTTGGGTTCTAACCTCCCTTCATGTAGCAAAAACCCTCTCTAGTCTCCCTGACCCTTCAAGCTTGTATTTTCTCCCCATCCTCCACTCACATCTTTTACAAGAAACACATCTTAAATCCATGTCCTGCCTAAACTTTGTCATTAGCACCACTGCACTCTCGACTATCATGTACACGTCAGGCTGCAATTTGAGAAAGTTAAACTCCCTCTACTGGTGTGCTCTCTTCATATCACTCTGGATAAGAGCTCAACCGCTGATATGAATAATGTAGATGGAGTAAATCAGAAGCAGTGCTGGTGAAAACAGAAACACGTCTGGGAAAAAGTGCCTTTTAGCGTAACAGTCTGTTAAATTATACTCAGTAAAATGAGAAAAGAGGCATGGCTGAAGTCAGGAAATAGAACCTCAGTCAATCCAGCCATGCATTAAACTGAACAACCGCAGTTTGTCCAATTATTGGGTATAACACTGGATTTTTCACAAAGAGTAGAGCACTTTGATTTTCACATTTCTCTATGTGATGTGTTAGACTACCTAACTCCCACAATGGCCTTCAGGTTGTAAAGCTCTGCGCGTTCAATAGACTCAAAACAAGTTCAATATGGAGACCAACAAGCTCTTGAAAATAAAAGAGCACTTATTGGACAATTTACAGTATTCTCCCTACGATATAAATAATCACCTGGCTGTGAATACAGAAGCTCAAGCTCACTATTCTTTTCAGTACAACACAACTACTCCCATCCTTACTCTGATGCACAAACACTTAACACGCAAATATGACCAGAAATCATATGAACACATCATTTATTCTGATGTAATTTGAAGAGTCATTACTGCCACTCAGGGAGGGCATCATTCACAAATAGGACTGCTAAGGGTTTCACTTAAATGCATAACACTGTACTGTTGAGGCTGGAAAATAAATATTTAGTGTTAATGTTTATAAATGAAGTTGGACTTTCTTGCTTAATGGGATTAATTACTTGGTAATGGCTGTCAGGACCCAAAAGTGGGTCATGGAACAGTTTCAGTGGGTCGAAAATGTGCCTGGAAGAAGTTATGCCAAAACAGTAGCAAGTGTATACCCAATAATGTATTTTATTCACTCTATTCCCCATGATAACTACGACATTTAGATTGTTTTCTTGAGATTTTGACTTGTTTATCTCATTTTATAGGGATAACAGAGTTGGGTTTCACCTCATAATGAGTGTTTTTTTAGATCTCCATAAAATAACCAGAAATGTGCACATTATTACAGGAAATTAAGTAAATGCATGTATGCTTTCAACTGAAATGCCAACTTTATGCTGCGTTTTAGCTGTTGGTTTACACAACAACCAATATTTAAGGTGCCTGATGATGATGCAATGGTTTGAAAACTGGTTTCAGAGTGCCTGCTTTAGAAAACAATGCATTAACAATACATCTTTAGTAACCACCTATAACTGTCTCTTATGTGAACATCAGCCCATGAATCATCCTCATGGAACTCTTATCATGGCTTGGTATCACTACTGTGTGCAGTGAGGTCACTGCCAATTCAAAAGAATGGGGGAAAAAAGCCACTGATTATGAGGTCAGTAGTGTGTCTAATAGCTTTTAGAGCCCTCATTTTGACATCAACATGCACTTACAGGACATTGCTATACAGCAATCAGCAAATAAATCTGTTGGGTGCTGGTTAAAATGAAATGAAAACTCAGTTCAAGATGAAAAGTTGCAAGGGAACTGTGATGTGCCCTTCAAGCACAAGCTGCCCAAGGACACATCGACATGGGACTGTAGGAGCTGGGGATCAAACCAACAACGTTCCAGCTCTACCATCTGAGCTACAGTCGCCCCAAAGAAGCCTTCTACGACCTAAAAGACCGTTTCCTTTTCTTCCGTTTTTGTTGTTTTAAAGCTATAAAAAAGGCAAAATGGTACCAAATGAAGAGCCATTTGGGGGCCGGAACATGGACAATTATTATGGAGTTGAACAACAAACTCCAGATCTCTGAGACAAGTTGAAATTTTCATTAATCCAGATGAAGCTCTACGGGCTTAATAAAGCAACATGGGGCTATTCCATAACACTGAGCATCTTGGCTCTACTTGGATTGACTTGGCAATGCTATGTGTAGAGCTGATGACATGGTGAGTCGATGATATTAAATATTGTAGCTACGCTTCAGTAAGCATTGTTTTGTTCCACCAGAAGAAGAAGCACCCATTGTCTCTGCAAGATGTTCTTGAATGGTGACGCTGTGATGTCACCGTGGCGCGCTTTGGAGGGGGGCAGGCATGATCAGGCCCTGCTCTTGAGGTGTGCCATCCTGGGCATGGCTAGACATGGCCAAACTGGTGATGGAAAAGTACATCAGCACAGCTCGGTTTGGATTGGTACAGCCTAAAGTCAAAGTAGAAAAAGCATGTGTTTTGTTTACAAGCTGAATACAGCAGATTACACTGAATGGAGGTATATCAGACCAGTCTGAGCTATCAGTTATAAACCTTTTTCAGTGTGGCTTGAGGTGTGCTCATACAAACAATGATGATTCTACTTGGTTCCCAAATGCCCAAAAGGATAGAAACACCTGGTAATGAATTGTAGAAAAGGGTTTGTCATTATGTATATGGACAATATTCACTTTAATAACAATGGTGAACACCCAAATTCTGTTTGTACTGCGTACTCTCAGATTACTTTTTTTTGTAAATTCCCTTGTTTTGTAGTTTTGGCCCACTTGGAGTGAGACCTGCCCACAGAATTGGCTGAAAAATCAGGGCAATGGGCTCTCAAAAGTTGGGATTTATTTACAATGTCAATGCATATGTAAAACTGTTCAATTGCGCCACTTTTTAACACCTTTTCACCACTTTTTCCACCCATTTTTGATGCTTTAAACCCATTTCCCCATGTTTTGTTGCTACTTTTAACCCTTTTTCACAACTTATTTTTGCCACTTTAGCAAAGGTTTGCCAACTTTTTCTTTCTTCTTTTTTTTTTTTTTTTACTTTTTCTTTTTTTTGGGGGGGGGGGCTTTTTACCCATTTTAGCCACTTGTCATCCATTTTTTAGTCATTTTGCAATTATTTGATCATTTTCCCATTAACGTTGTAACAGTTTCTTCAGCTTTTTTCTGGCATTACGTCAGAAAACTTACATCTGACATTACCTTCTAAATGGTTTAGTTCAGTGTGCCCATCCACATTGTTATCATTACTTAAAAAAGGTCATTATCATCTTAACTGTATTTTTTTTTTGTAAACATGGCCTAAATGTTGTTTAAGTTTCATTCTTCTTTAGTCTGTTTCTGTACAATTATTTGAATATAAGGACTAAAATTTAATTAGGGAGTATTTTTATCCACATTATTAAGTAATTTTTGTTTGTTTTTCATAGAAATAAGGTGTTTTAGAGGTGATCACCCAGATCTGCTCCCATAACACTAACTTATTATTTTTCAAGCTTCTATCTGGGTCTTGTTCTACCGTACACAGCACCACCTACTTTTAATGACAAAATCATCATGATGTGAAGATACAGTGTCCCAATAAGACATGTAAAATATCATCATGTTTGTCAACACAGCCACATGGCAAGTGGAGTTCCACTTAATTCATGTCTGTCCCATGAGCTGCAGGCAGCTGTCTGAGAGCGGAGCCGCAGCCTGAATGCACCATCTTCAGTGCTGCTCAGATGTGTCTGGGCACTATATTAACACAGAGAGGGCTCTCGCCTGATGGAATATTGATAAAATGTTTTTTGTTTGCTGCACATTGCTCGGAGAGTTGACGGCTCACTGCACTAAATCATAAAGCCCACTTGGGCGTACTGTGGAGTCAATAACCAGTTCTTTCTCTTTTCTGGGAATGCACTCAGTTTGTGGGAGGTCGTCCACTGGAGCTCTTGTTGAAAGATTCACAGAAACTCACAGAGCACTTCTGTGCTACACCGTGTGCGATGAGGCACAGTTGTCTCTTAATAGTCTCACCTAACCTGACTGTGAACTCCTGCAGCAGGTCTTCTGCATAAAATAGGCAGAGATGGTATGCATGTTGTTTATTCAAAGCAACACTGGAGCTCTAGATCCACATTCACTGCACAGAAAGGATTCTGTACAGCCCTAAATGCACTTCTCTGTCATACACTGTCTGAACACATCCACACTGTCATTGGTTTTCCCTGACATGATCATGGCTGGCTAAACACTTTCTCATTCCAGTTCTTTAAATATGGGAGCTTACCAGTCTCCCTAAGTGTCAGACTTTTACTATCTAGGTCAATGATACTCAACGTGTGGCTCCGGAGCCACATGTGGCTCCTTTGTGATTATTTGTCGCTCTTTTATGTCTTAATTTTAAATATTATTCCCCTAGAAAACCTGAAAAGGGGGACACTTTTTTGCCCATTTTTCACCCATTAAAGCTACCCTTTGCCATTAAAAACACCCTTTTTCCTATTTTTTGTCCATTTTTGCCACTTTTATCCCATTTTTGCCCTTTTCACAATTTTTTTTGCCAATTTCCCCCAATTAAGCTACCTTTTGCCATTCAATGCCACTTGTTTCCTATTTTTTGCTCATTTTTACCAGTCTTTACTGCTTTATGCCTATTTTAGTCTCTTTACAATCATTTTTGGCCACTTTTTTACCCCTTTGGACCATTTTTTTGCCACCTGTAACTTATTTGTTTGGCACTTCTTAACGATTTTTGCTACTTTCTGACTCTTTTTCCACTTTTTCTTTCCATTTTTGCCCCTTTTCACCCATTTTTGCTGCTGTTTGAACATTTTTTGTCACCATTAACATATTTTTATTGCTACTTCAATCTGTTTTGCCACTGTTCACTACTTAGATTGTGGCTCTTGCAAAGGTATTTTTCAACAATTTGGCTCTTTGGTTGAGCTGGGTTGAGTAACACTGATCTAGGTGAACTCCAGCATTCCATGCAGAATCCCAAATTTGTTGACTTCACAACGATGATTATGAGACATCCTGTCGAGTTTACATTTCTTATCTAACATACTGGATTTGAATTAGGATTTCCTAAAGTACAATCACAAGAGCCTACGATGCCACTTCTTCTTCTCCCACATCATTTGTTCCCCATCTGGGCTCCAGTTTCCCCTAGAGGTGGCGCCAAAGATCTCAGAGGGGGTGTGAGGCTTTGGGTCCATTCGAGTAGTCCTGATTTTTTTTTTTTTTTTGATCAGGAAGCTTCCTAACTGAGTAAAACGACCCAGAAGTATTTTAGTGCTGGCCATGTTAAGTGCTGTTTTTAATTCTCTGATGGGGAAAGGTGCTTTTCATGGGTGGAAGGTAACTAATTACATTCACTCAAGTTGCTCTTATTGAGTAGCTTTTTGTGTAATTATACTTTTCTGAGTACTTCTCAAAATCAAAACTCTTCACTACATTTTAAAAGGCTGCTTTCTGCCAACAAGAAAATGACCAGTAGCTTGACTTTCACAGCACACGAAGGTCAATAGTGGGGGATTTATTCCACATTTCATCCTAAAACAGCTGTTACATTTGACATTAGGTTAAGTCTCAACATATAGAAAACAACCTGGTTATAGATTCATAGTTTCTTGTAGCTATTTCACACCAAGAAAAGATCATATTTAACTGTATAACCCCCTCAGGTATCAAAGGTAGCTATTCAGTACTCAGTACTTTGAGTAAATTTTAAATCCCCCACTTTTTACTTTCACTTATGTTTAATGTTACTGAGTACTTTTACTTCTACTTAAGTGTATTTTATCTGAAGTAACTAACTTTTACTTGAGTACAGTAGTCTAGTACTCTTTCCACCTCTGCTATGACATTACTTGCAGTGAATTAACAATATGTTTCATCTCTATCTCACCCATGACAACTATTCCTTTTCTTTTTCACTTTATATCCAAACATCCAATCAATCGCTCAGTCAATAATTTCACCTGCTGCTAGTTTTTACTATTTTAAAATATCAGAGTTGGTGTTGTAAAAGATGATGAATCACAACTATTTCAATGCTTCAGTGGTTTCTGATTTTCAGATGACACTAAAATTGGCATTACCATAGTATAATCATGGTGTTATTATGTTTAGGAAAGGAAGACAAAGAATATCAGAAAACAGCTGTTTTTTATATGCGGTTTTTAGTGTTTCCCATACTGAAAGACAGAACCACAGTTGACTTGAATAATGAACAGAAACAAGAGATGGGTAGCGGATGAAACAAGATGATTTAATTAATGCCATAGCAAAATTTAAGGACCTTTAATATTTGCTTCAATAAACACGAGGATGGCGTTGAGTGATAAATGCGCAGTTTGTAGTCCATCAACGTTAAATTATAGTTTTTTGAGTAAACCTATGTCATATCTGTAGCATCCACCTAGGGAAGGTGCAGTTGGATTCCCTTATCACTGCTGCCCTCCTTTTCTGTCCTCTTACTCCCACCTTTCCTTAACCCTGTGACATTTTTCAGTAAGGTTAAGGAAAAGTGGATAGGAAAGAAATTCGGATGCAACCTTTGTCCACTCTCAGGTTGTCAAATTAAATGTGCACATATTAACTAAAGTCAGAGCTAGCCCGAGGCATAAGCCACATAAGAGGCTGCTTAGGGCCCCGTCACAACCAGGGGGCCCTCCAAGAGGTGAGGAAGTGGATGCTCACAAGCAGTACAGTAGCAAACTACAGTGAGATCTGCAGAGTTGTACATGAGGGGAACGAGGTGCTGGGAGTAAAAGTTGGGAAGAGATGTTTTGTATCGGGAGATTAGTATAATAGTAGTGCTACAGGTATGCTAAACACTAGCGACAGTCCTGTTAAGCTCAGTGGCTCTCTAAAGTTTCTGTAACCAAATTCCACTAGGCACAGTTTTGTCCAAATGAATGAAAAGTATGGTGTTTATGTAATCCATAGATCCCCCTACCAGTATCCCAAGCAACCTTCTAGGCCCTGTCATCTGACTTCAGTGCAACATCAAAACAATGAAATTTGTACAACATGAAGGCCCACAGACAAATCTGCCTTTCTTTGTGTAACTGAGCTATAGGAACAGGCTGATATGTCAGCAGGACAATCCCTGTAAATGCTGCTGTTGTTGCTAAATGAAGTGATCCAGGCTCTGACATTTACTCTATGCTCTTGCCTTGAAAGACAGATCCGTATATCAGAGAAAGCAGTGGATATTTTCACCCTTAACTCAGTGATTTGACAGTTATTGTAAATGCTTGTGGTTTTCCATGAGAGCTAGTGACATGTATCCTCGGTGTGAATGAAATGTTTTTCTGTGCGTGGTGACAGGTGGGTAGAGTAGGCTGGAGCTCTGGCAGACTGTGCACCAGCAGCAGCAGCGGCAGTGGCAGCAGCATCAGCATCAGCCGTGGCAGCTCCACAACTGAGGCTGAGAGCAGGAGATGGCCTGCCAGGGGAGGGGACTCTGCCAAGAGCTGTTGTATCATTACAAAGCCTCCCTTTCCACTATGAATTATACACTACAGCTTGAAATCTTAACTCTGGGGCTTCCAAACGTTTTGGATGTCACCTGAGTGAACTCCCAGGCTTATTTTAGATGAGTTAACTCCATCTACATTTAGGGCAAGATATTTCTGTATGATGTAATTTGCTAAAAAAGAAAGCCCAGGGGAATCCTTGTATTATTAATGATGGTGCATGCTTGGGTAATGCTTTGTGTAAGCAGGTGTTAAGCACTCATTAGTCACAGGCTGTGCATGGCTCAGGAACAAAAATCAAGTGGATATATGCTTGTTATCACCCACTGTATTTGAATCTTACTGTGCATATCTCAAACTATTAAATGCTATAGAGAAAGGTAGCGATGGGGTATAGGTTGTTTGCAATCACGTGATCCTGAATGTCTGCTGGGGGTCAGAAAGTGGAGGACAGTCATAAGGAATGAATGGGAATGGAGGAAAGTTAGTTCTTAACAGTTTTAAATGGACCTTTACACAGCAGATATCATCAGAACATTTCTACATAACCTGAGTACGATCCCTTCACTTTACTGAAAAGTATTTATTTTACCACAGTTTAACTGATTTACCTGGCATGGAGGTGAACAATACCACAAACACTCAGTCCTGCAGACCTTCTAGCATTGTCTAGTCAGATGAAGGGAAACAAGGGCCTAGAGGAGTCTTGTACTGAGCTAAAAGGGTTGGTAATCCACTTTAATTTAGAAAAAAAAAAACCTTAGTTTTTTTCACAAACATGCTTTCAATTGAAATGTTGATGCACCATCAGCTGACTAAACCTTGCAGGGTAAGTGACCGAGTGGTGCTGAACCATTCAGGAAGGAGCCTGTGCTACTAAACAGCTCTTGCATGTTAGCCACAGTAACTAGCTCCCGTTTGAGTGCCAGTTTCTTTTCCTCCATCTGTTGCTCTTATAAAATCCACATTGAAAAAGCCAGTATGGGCCCAAATAAATAGCAATTAAGGTGGGCAAACAACCAGCTCTTTACAGTAAGCAAGGCTGGAGGATGGTGACACTGACATCAGCTGAGGGAACACAGTGTTGGGGTTTTCATGCTAGATTTTGGTTATTGTTAGAATACAAACAATAATGATTTTTAGAATGTTAAGATAATGATTTTTTAAATTTTTTATGTGAATAAATACAATTATTAATCAGGATTGACTAATCACCCAGAAAACAGGGAACAACTGAAAAGCAGCAAAAATCAGTCTCATCCATCCATTTTCTATACTTTTTTTCCTTTGGGGGTCGTGGGGAGCTAAAGCCAGCTGTCACTGGGCGAAGGGTGGGGTAACCCTGTCCCTGTCTGTCCATTAATGTTCCATCCACAGTTCCGGCAAGTTAAAAGCCTTGCAGCTTGTGTGAAACTGGTGGGCTTTTCTGCAGGACCTCTGTCTAGATGGCGTCAAAGGAGGGAAATAAACCCTTGAATTGACCAGCCAATGCTGATTGTGCATGAAGTACACAGCGGGAGCATGGAGATCACGGTGGAACGTAGCTACTCTTCTGCTTTGCAGGTGGTGGAATGGCCCCTGAGGAAACCCCACAGGGCTTTTTTTTCACTTTGGACCCCCTGCAGAGAAATCTCAGGTCTCTTTCTATCAGAGAGGACAATATGTCTACTCTGTAGATTATGAGTACCTCAAGACTGAGGCCTAACAGGGTTGCTGGCCTCAGTCAGGGATTTTAATGTGCTAAAAAAATGACAAAAATGTATTGAACCAAATTGGACTGCTTTCTGGAAATGGAACATGCATGAGTGTTATGTGACAATGCTCATCCGGGCTTTAGATGGAGGCTTTTAAAATTCCTGCCTGGTATCATTTCTCAATCAATTTTGTTTTCACTTTTTTAAAATTTTTGTCTAAATATTTCACTGCTCTCTGGGCGTTTTTAGTAGCGTTTCTCTACGCAGAAATCCGTTCTTGCCCCACAGGGTGTGTTCTCTGCTGCTGCATGGCGTCTTTTGCAAAGAACCTTTACTCAATGAATTTAGGAGGAGATGAATCCTCAAAGAAAGCCGTGGACATCCCTGATCAATGGGACGTCTTTCCCTGTGAGCCCTGATCACTGGACTGCATGTTTGGATGCTATCTTGAGAGGCAGAGCATGGCAGGGCTGTGATGTGTTTATTTATAGAGTACAATGAGCCTAATTGGTAAATTGCTCCAATGATTGATTCCCTATCGAGTACGGTGTCGTCTGTCTCGACTTGGCAGTGAGGGATGTCTTGAAATAGCAGGGATGACAGCAGAGAGAAAGAGGAGCCAATACTTTTCCCTGAGTGCCTGATCCTCCTATTAACAGCCTAGAGTCTCCCCTCTGAGTTCAGCCCACTGTAAGCAATTAGACACATGAAGGTTACAGCTCAGTCTGGCTGTCACCGCGCTGAGTTAAAGCAGCTTATGAAAGCAGGTTTCTATTTCAACGCCCACTGAAAAGGATCTTTGTTTGATGCTGTTTTATCACCTCTAGTTTTGATCCATTACTTCATCTAATGTCTGATCTGAGGTGGTTTTTAAAATGGGATGAGTAATGATAAGACAAAGAGGCTTCAGTCTTAAAGATTTAGAAAGAGTGCAGCTTCAGGGCTTCTTAATCTGTAAAGCATAAAGTGCAAATGCATCAAATCTATCATAGCAAAGCATAACAGTGCTACATTTTTATATCTGTGTAATTAAGCATGTCCCCTCATCCCTTTTAAAGTTTCCTATTAAAGCAAGACTCGGGTTAAATGTCTTAATTTAATAAGCCCTTATGTCTGTCGGTCAAAGCAATCTAATTCTGACCACGGAAGTGTTGTTTCAACAAATGGGGTTATTCCTCTCCATGGCAGGGAGCAGCCCATTACAAGATTTGATAGGCACAAATAAATCATGACTTTATGCAGAACAGTGTTCAACCTCATGCGGAGGACTCAGCTCTGGGGCCTATCTGCTTCCTGGCTTCAGGTTTGAAATTCAATTACCTGCTGCCCTGGGTAGCTGCATGCTGGAAGCGAATCATGGATCTGAGGTAAGGTTTAATGGATTTGAAATATAATTTAGCTCTGGCTTGGCTCCTCAGAGACAGGTCACCATTACCTATAACCACATTAGAGGTAATCAAAGTTTCTTCTGAATTTGTTACCTCGGCTTCCAGCGAGCACCTTGATTTTTTTTTTCATCTCAGCTGCTTTTAAAGGGCATGTAGTGTGTAGACATAAATCATGGATTTAATGTAGATTTATTGTAAAAGACGTTCAACTGGTAGAGCGTATTTCATTTGTGGGTATTTCTCAAGCGAAGATCAATCACTGTGATTGTATTATGGGCTGTATTTATTCCACACTTCTATCATCTTTCTTGGTTTGCTCACTTTGTTTTGCTGTAAGACCTAAAAGCCGTTTGTCCGAGGCTGCTGTGACACAGTAAATACACTCTGGTTAAAAGGCACCGACTCCTTCTCCGCTCCAAGTGTAGATTGTGGCTTATTGCTCTCCTTTTCTTCTTCAACCTTTTTCATCCCAATTGTCAGCCTCCCCCCCTTGCTCAGACACCTGTTATTAATTCTCTCCCGTTTAATCAGAGAGCTGGGAGGTAGCAGCCGCTCCTCAGGCTCTGAGGATGACAAATGAATCGCCAGGTTAGAAAAATGGACTCAGATTCATCCTCTCCTGGAAATGTGTGTTCACGTCCATGCATTGTTCTCCCTAGAGGATAATGGATGGCATGTGTGGAGATTTTGAAGGTGCAGCAGAGAATTTAAATAAATAGTTAATATAGCAAAAAGTCACTCATAACAGATCTCTGGTGTTATGGTGGTGAAATCGCTGGATCTAAGAGTGTGCATTCAATATGGAGGAAAACAACAGAATGGCCTCTGAGAAAGATCAACTATCTCTGTTTTGAGAGTATCTCAGAACATTTATGAAATATGAAGACTTTAGAGTGAAACTCTTTGGCCTTCTAAGGTCATTCAAAGCTTCCTTTTGCAAATAAAAAAAGACAGACTCTGGTAAGTTTTGAAATCCTTCTGCTTCACTGTCTGTCCTCCATCAGTGAAGCCACCTGTAAATGTCACTGTCTCTGTCTCCCATACAAATATTATCTCCCCACTGATCCATTCTGGAGCATCTGAGGATATGAGGAACCATAGAAACATGTTCACGGAGGGTGACAAAGGTAAGATATGCAAGATTTAAACAGTTAACTCTTCTGTTTGCTTTCACTGCAGGTCAAATTTGACCATATCTAGTTTCACTGATTGTAAAGCATGGTAACAGGAACAGGAACAGATTTTTATGGTAAATCAGTTTCATTTACATGACCATGTTTAAAAAAATATATATGATCAATATGCCTTATTTGTGTGAGTTTAATTTTTTTTTTTAAATAAAGAAAAAATGATGTGGCGTTATTTTGATAGGCTATCAGTTATGGTTGGTCATGATCTTTGTCAAAACTAACTCCATCTCTTCATCTTTATAAAGCGTTTGTGGATTATAGCACCCAGTTCTCGCCCTTTAAAGATAACTTTACTCAGATATTTGTAATGTAAAAAACATTTTAGATTTTCATGCATTTATATTTTTTCAGTATTAAGATTGAATAAACTTTTACAATCAGGGTGTTTATGAGCAAAAATAGCAACATATATATATATATATATATATAGCAATAAAATAAATATACAATAAAAAAGTCTACTTTTTTGAGTTTTTTTTTTTTACACCTAGTTCAGACATAATTAACCTTCGTGTATTTTACCTTTGTAAGGTAAAACACACAAAAATTGAAATATCTTTTATCTTTTCACATGCAAATTGGATTTTCTGGATGGTAATTATCACAGCCTTGAATATTTTAATAATGTGCCACAACTTCAATTTTTATACTTTACTGTTTTTTTTTTTTTTTTTTTTTTTTAGTATTTGATTAACTGTGACAATATTCCCCCTACCTTACAGGAAACCAGAGAAATGCATGCAGTTTCCCCTCATACCAAATATAGGAAAAAGGGCTGAGGAACAGGAAAAAAAAAACTGCGAATTTGAAGCAACGACTCCAGAATGAAAGCCTAATATCATAAAATACATGCTGGTATTTAATTTTTAATTTTTAAATGTTTTATTATTATTATTCTTTTTTTTAAATAAAAAAAACCTGGGGTTTTATTGTGTTTCAATAAGGCAGTTTTGGTCACAAACACCCACAGAATACAAAAAGTAGACAGAGCTTATTACTGACCCGTTACGGGTTCTGATATTAAAATTTCAATACTGTATTGCAAATAAGCGTACCCTCCAAGAGCATGGTTGTTAGCATTAGCACAGTCAAAAAAGAAAACAGAAAACGAGCAAAAAAGGCAAAAATAGCCCCAACACCCTCTAGGGGTTAAGGCATATAGGTCAAATAAATACATTTTTATTATCAAAGAACTTTAGAAAACAGGTGTTAATGGACGCCCAGGAGAACATACATTTTAAAAGTTTATAAAAAAAGTTGAACTACAGACATCTGTAGTTCAGACATTTGTTGTTCATGAACCCGTCCATCTTCATTTGTCTGCCCTGCAACCATGAGGGAAAAGGAAGTGACCTTTCCCACTCAGTGGTCCTACATAGAGGCACAATGTCAATGGCCAATGTTGTTGCAAGAGTACAATTTAAAGAGAGCAAACTATCCAAAGAGAGGAAAAGACTTCATTCGGTGAGACAAACTTCAAAGAAATAACAACTAAATCATTTAAGGGCTACATATACATGTTTTGTTTTATACAGACTGTGTTTGGTTGGGATTATTTCAATGTGATTAAAACAGATTTCAGTGGTCAGTGGTCCTGCGGTTCGACAGCTCTGAGTCTTAGCTGTCCTCTTTTATAAATCACAGCCTGTCTTGCATCAGTGTTCTGTATCCATTAATCAGTGGCATTTCTTATGAGTCCTACTACTCTGAGAGAAATGAATATGCATGAAGACAGAATGTGTGGAGGCTTACACAAGCTGCTAAAGAAATGTTACAGTGTAATGAAAAAAGTTTTCCAGGGTGTAAAAGTATTTACTCAGCATTGCGTCATCAAAAGGGAGCAGTAGCCTACTAAAGCCTTGAATGGTTGTTCTTTTAAGTGTGTGAGAGAGGAAAAGGCGTGTTTTTCTCTTGTCAACTGGCATTGGATACAGGGCAGAGAGGAGGTGACCTTGCCCTGTCTTGC
Organism: Cheilinus undulatus; assembly: GCF_018320785.1. Classification (NCBI taxonomy): domain Eukaryota; kingdom Metazoa; phylum Chordata; class Actinopteri; order Labriformes; family Labridae; genus Cheilinus; species Cheilinus undulatus. The sequence goes on from NC_054865.1 coordinate 19,713,229, forward strand.
TCTGTGATTGGTTAACTCCATTCTTAGAGGTGGTCTCTCTCTGCCTGCTAAAAGCTTTAGACAAGCTTTGTGAAATGATGTTAGCCACAGCTGAGGTTTAAAGGGACTTGTTTTCTTTGAGAAATGGACTTTAAACTGATACTTTGGTGTAAAGCTGGTCACTTCTGCCACTAAAAGCTCTGCTTTGGGTTAAAAACACAGGAAAGAAGACAATTTAAAATTCTGCTACATGGTGCTATTTGGGTCATGATTTTTTTTTCTTTTAAAGAGAGACAGACTGAGAAGAGAAACAAGTAGAAATATAATTGGCTTTATGTGTGCATTCATGACAATATACCCTCACTGATTGCAAGAAAATTCTTCACTGACAAGTAAATGTCTCCATGATACAGAAGGTGGGTGTCACTCAGCAACAAGTAGCCCACAACAGTCACTGCATTAAAAAGAAAAAGCCACTGCCAGCAGTTCAGTAAGAAACGTGCTCATTTAGAGAACAATGTTTGCATTTGGTCTTGGTCAGAGGATGTTTGTTGATGTCCAGTTATGGACATGTGAGAGAGTAAAACAAGGTTTAGGTGTAGCGCTGTCTGTGGTGGTGATGTGACTGTCAGGATGTCACAGTGTTGCTGTCTTATAACTGACTGAGGCCTCAGACTGTAACCTTTAATAGTGTTGTAAGACTGAGACTGAGTCATGAGAAGCCCGGGTTACAGGTGTGTCATAACGCTGTCATAAGTCCTCATTTGGGCTGATGCCTTAAAGTAAAGCACATGGTAAATGGGCATATAAATACTTTAAATTATGCTGTTTGTTCTTTACTTTGCCTGTATATTGACCCATTCATTACGGATCAGACTCCAGTCTCTGCACCTACACATAAGAATAAAAAATCACCCTCATTAAAATGGACAACACATCTCTGCGTGCTTTGATTTTACATAGTTGAAGCCAAATTTCCCCAGCGCTAGCAGCTGATAAAATGCACTGATGATATTATTTAGAGTTAGGAAACTAACTGAAGCATATTTAACTTAATGATAAAACATTAAATATCCCCCAGATTCATACAGTAGAAACATTAATGACTGCATTAACTGCTTTAAGACACTTCCTGTCATCTTTGTTCCTTTGCTCATTCAGTCTGTTTGTGAAAGAGACACTTTGCCAACAGATCTATGAATAATAAAGATACAACACTTGTGTCCACATCAAATAACATATATGACAAAAAAAAAAAAAATGAACTGTCTGACCTTCACCAGGGTCATAACTAACCATAACTACAGCATTGGGATTTGAGAAAATTTATTCGATGCACTGTAAGACTGATCAGTTGAAGGTTGTTAAAGAAATGAGCTCTGCACTTAAAATCTGAATATATATTTCAGCTCTATTTTACCAAGTTGATAGAACACTTTTCTAGTTTTATGAGAACAGTAGGCTACACAATCGCTCAAGTGTTATTTGTCATTTTAATCAAATTATCTGACAATTATTCCTTCATCTACAGAGTTTTCCCAGAATGCCTTAGGGCATTAGAAACTTTAACCCCATGAGTGAAGTTACTGACTGTTAGACAGGTTCTGCCTATAGGAAGCAAGTAAGGAAGGTTTACTGTATTCTGAGGAAGTGCACTTTCTGGAGTAAATGCACCTTTCAGTCTTTCACTGTAAAACTAAACAGTGATAGGTTGTTAAAAAAAACAAATTGCGTTAACTTAAAATCCAAAACAGGTATTTCAGCTCTATTTCTCTGAGTTAAATCATCTAAAATCACCCCTTTTCTGAAATTGCTTTTAGGCATTAGACACTTTTGCACCATGAGTGAAGTTACTGACACAGTTAGAGGAGTCCCACCAGTGGGGAGCAACCATGATACATAATGGATGGTATACTGAACATGATGGAAGGGACTCCCTGGTTCAGTGTGCTGCTGTGCTTTATTAAAGACCCTGTGAAGTGAAAATAGATCTGTATTTAGGTTTGTTGTATGATAGGTCACTGTGTTATGAACACCTAAATCAAATTTCAGTCAAATAAAACATCCCTAAGTTTATGAAATTAAGCATCAAAATCATGAAAAATGAGGCAGGAAAACCTGCTCCAGGATGGTGTGGGCGTGTCTGTTGAACGAGCTGAAGCCACGCCCACTCCAGAGAAATACTATCCTCTAATATTTAAAAAAAATTGCTACAATCTGAATGGAGGAAAGCACTCACTGCATTAGCCTGCCCCTTGACCTTATGATCTGAGCGCAGCTGCAGCACCTGCACCTCCTGTAATGTCAATATACAGTTTTACTTATAATATTTATCCCACAGCCGCCCCACTGCAAGTAATGTTTATTCAAAGCTGAAACTCAGCTACAGAGTAAGTTTCTATCTATAGGATCAAAGGTCTTATGAACTCAAAATACATGTTGACAGCTGCTTTTGTCAAGTGAAGACATTTATGTGAATTTTTGGATGGAAAAGTTTATTTAAAGGTGTTGCTGATCTATTTTTGTAAATGTGTCTTAGCGTCTGCAGGGACTACTAATAATATAAAACTAGAAAGGCTACAGAGCCGTTCTTTCCCATTTATAGCTGTAAGAAAAATGGTACACTAACAGCTATGTAGGGTAAAGATAGGGAGGTGTTCTGTTGTCTACCACACGGTCTTTACTAAGGTCAAAACCAAGCTTGCTGTAATAATTTTAAGGTTGATGCCAGTCAGAGGAGGCACATGCCAATCAAAACACACTTAAAGGTGCTGAAAAATGATCTTAAAGTGTAAATGAGCTTCTTAATGATCCATGTTTTAAGAGCAGTTATTTTCACTCTGATTTTGTGGATACTTAATGAGTGTCTCAGCTTTGATATCTGACATGAATTTAAGTTCAAGTTGGAGTGGCTTTAGAGTTCAAACCAGGCCAAGATATTTAAAGGTGATCATTTTGACAGGCTGAGTAGCACACATTTAGCTTCTACAACTAAAGGGAATGAATACTCTGTTGGTGAAATATTGAGAGTGATTTTAATGCATTAGCATGTTAGGTGTTAAACACTTTTTTGAGACGGTAAGAGAGACTATCATTTATTGTGGGTGTTTTCTTTTATTTTCATGTCCTTTAACAACTGTCCGATATGTAAGCAGCACATACAGGCACGAAGAGGCAATGATCATTTAATGAGTGCTCTGAATCCGACATGGATCATGCTGTCTTTGCATCAGAACAGCTGTCAACCAGGGGCCGACTCCTTTCTGCTGCATCTGTCAGCTTCCTCGCTGATAATAGGCTCTGATAATGTAATGCATCCAGTACGCTGAGGCCTGCTGGATATCAGAGGGTTCCAGTTGTCATTCAAAGTCATTGCATTGATTGTTAAAGGACAGACTGCTGTCCAGGATTTATGATACATTAGGGAACATAAAACCTTAAGAGGACTGGCGTTTTTTTAGAAGAATAACTGATAAGAGAAACATTTTAGCAGACTAATGAAGTGTTGAGTTCTCTGGTTTCAAGCAGCAGACGAAGGTTTGAGTTTCAAAAGCCCAAAAACTGACAAGAAGCCGTCTGTCTGCTGCTGCTCTTCCGACACAGCAGTCCTGAGGAATTGGATTTCTCCCCTTGGAGTGATCAGCCTTTGATGTGACACAGTGACCGTGAGGGCCAGTCATCAGGTGGAAGAATGAACAGAAACCCTCAAAAGCTGCAAATCTGAAAGGTCTGAGCCGTTCCTCGATGCTTCCAACATGGCCGCCTGCACAAATCAAAGCTTGAACCTTTGCTCCAGAAAACTAATACCATTATCAGAGTGAGGCTGAAAGGAAAAACAGCTAATTAATTAAATGTTTTTTTTCTTCTTTAAACAAATTCAAGTGTTATTTTTCAGAGTCTGGCTGAAACCAGATAACAGTCTGTAGCAAAAATGAGCTTGACTCCTCTTTTTAATGAGACTAAAGGTCTGGTAACCTCATTTAACGAGCTATATCCAAGAACAAATATTTGATGTTGGGAAGAGGATGTTGTAAAAAAAAGGCATTATGTGGGATGTTAAAGCGTGGGATCCTCAGTGACTTCAAAGCCAACGGTTACATCGAAGCCCTTCACGTTGTACAGAAGCAGCCCACGGTCAGGCGTTGATCAGGCCGCTTTGAGCTGCTTCTAACCACGCTTGTAATCACGACGGGCCAGTGGGCTGCTGAATGAGGCAGACATGCTTATCTGTCCTCCAGCTATTTGATCACTGTAGGAGGAAAGAGCTGAGACAGAGCAGGAGAAAGACTTAGGCATGATTTTAAGGATAGAAGGGCATCTGAATGTCTGGTTCACTAAAAGGTCAAATAAATAATGGAAAATAAAGCACATTTTTGCTTTTAGTTTCACAACTTTCACTTTAGAGAAGTTTACAGAAGCTCTCCATCAGTGGTCACGTCTGTCTTACATGTGTCAGTAAATCCCTCACTGCGATTTTCAACCTTGAGAGAAAAACAGCACAAAGGAAAACAGAGGGGCTTTCTGTGAGCAGCTGACAAAAACGGTGAACAGATCCGAGGCCAAGCCGCCTTGAGTGACACATTTCAGACACCTAGCTTCTAATCCACAGAGCTGCCAACCCGGCACGGTCTCACAGAGCTACTCCTCCAATGCTATCCTTCTCAGAGTCCTGAGATCCAGAAACCTTAAATACAGTTTGACAAGACTGCTAGATTGAAGCAATCTGTCCCAGCCTTGTATTGTTTTATGAGGTCACAGCCAGGCCTTGGATTTGGCTCCACATCGATGGGACTATTGAGGCATCACAGAAGGCAGCAGACAGGTGGACATAACAGCCAGTGGCTTTAAGGATAAATGCATGCTTTTTCTCCTGAAACATTGTAAAAATATCAAAACTAAACAACCTTGTGTTTTTGTGAGAAAAGTTCTGTGCAGCTTGAGATGCACTTTTAAAAACTTTCTTTAAATCACATAATTTTTTTGTAGTTTTTGTATGCCTGCATAGTGACAGAAATGATACAATAGCTGTTATGGATAGTGAGATTTGTTAGACAGTTGGTGATAGATTTTCCCCACAAAACCTGGTTACAAATCCCTCTGCTCATCAGGGAAAACTTGGTTCACCTGTGATGGCTGCTCCCAGCTGATGGCTGTTACTAATCAGCTGGTCTGGAGGCTCTACAGAGAGGAGATTGGTTGCACAGTTCAGTGGACTGTGGTCATAAAGAAAGTCAACATCATCAGTCAGCATTTCTTTAGTTCAGCTTAGGAATGATCTTTGAGGTAGAATGCATGATTATGTAAGTTTTAGAAAAAAAACTTTTACTTTTTACCCCTTATCTTGTGATTCCCATCATCAGAATTACTGAGAACCATAATCCCCTGTCACCTTTGGAAATTCATAACCCACTTTTATTTGAATCCATTTTGTTCATTGATCAGTTTTTGTTAGTTTCCCCATCAGTGACCTCTGTTAAGTTTTTATGTTTTCTTAGGCCGGCCACGCACTAGACGATTTTTTAAATCTGGAACGATTCTTAAACTGTGGGAGACCACAGACTTCAGGACAATTTCCAAAGGTTTTTCATCTTTAATCCTCTGAACGCACACACTAGACGACTCAGCCAGACTGTCAGATCACTGGAGACCACACACCTGCCGACGACCTCGCGTGATCACGTGACTTCAGAAAAAGAAATAAAAATAAAAAGCGGATATCTGTCGATACCGTCTTGCTGTCTCTTCACAACAGGCTGTCCTGGCATGCGCTACAGGTGAAGCAAAAATCATGAATCGAGGGAAAGACTCGGGATGAAATCCTGGCTGAAAGTTAAAGTGTGTTTATGGTTGTGAGTGGTGAAAGAACGTATGATCTTGCTGTGACGCTATCTGGTCTGTTCACTCTCATTGGTTGTTGTGGGTACTCCGTCAGCGGCACTACAACCTAGAATCGTAAATTTCAAACGTGTTTGATATTTACGATTCGGGATTTTCGGAGGCTACGACGTGATTTGGAGCAGTAAAACAATCGTGTTGACACCACACACATGCAGACTACTCAGACAAACAGTTGTTTGCGACGAGGCTCCTCTTGGGATACACCCCCACGATCATCGGGGGAGGCCCAAATCGGGCTTAAAATCCTGTAGTGTGTGGCTGGCCTTAGGGTGGGAGAGGTGGGACAGGACCTACCAGTAAAATCAGACATTTACTAGATCAGTTTTGACAGAATGGCAACCACACCTGGGCACTCTGAAGTAAATAATGTCTTCTTATCTTGTATTTCAAGGAAACACATGCAAACCATCTTAACTCCACAAACACATTGGCAATCTTTGTAAGCGTTGCTGATGTGCAGTTCAGACAGCGTCACCTTCTCTGCTCTCTGTTTATCTGTAAGAGACATTAATATAACAGTGACCCCAACAGGACTTGAGAAACATCAGAACCTGTGAATGCTTTCTCCTTATTCAGCAGCTTTGTGTCAAAGGACAAACTGTGGCATTTTTCAATTCTATTGATCGATTAAAAAAAGAGATTGAGTTGTCACAAACCCCATGGTTTTGAAAAGTAAAAGGTGTCAGGATGTGATAGTTTAAGTGTCAAAGTTGAATTAATGAGCTTGTATAGTATCTCTCTAGTTGTCTGACTCACCTACCCATTCACACACTTTCACTCTACATTCACACAGTGAAGGCAGGGGTTGCTGGCCATCAGTATTAGCTAATCCCATTCATACACATTCATATATCAGCATACCCCGCCAACAAAGCAATGGGAGCAAACTGGGTTAAGTGTCTTGCCCAAGTACACATTGACACATGACTGCAACCTTCCGGTTGTGGGACAGCCGTGTAGACCCACTGGACCACTATGGTGGAACAAACTGTGGTAACATGGGCCTTGTGGGAATAGCACAGTTCAGCACTATCTAAATTTAGAAAGTGGGAATAAAATTATCCAGAGGTTGTGTAAGATACTGGTATTCTCACAGGATAATCTTGGGAGTAATTTTAACAGAGTAAAAAATATTTTACTCAGAAATGGTAAAATGTACTCTTTTTTGAGTGTATTCATCACCAGCCATTGCCAGAGTTGGAGTCAAAGCAGATGAAATTCTGCTGGAGTAAAACTTTAACCACACCCACTTAAGTCTTAATTCAGCTGCCATCGCCCATGGATGGTCACGGCTGCAGCTCGTTAGGAGTCCCAGCTGCAGCTAATCACTGGCAATCAAGATCTCCTCACATGGTGTTGAACTTGCAGACACCAGTGTACTACAGCTTCTAGTCAGGTAACCAGGCGTCACTTCAACCTTTAAATCAAGTGATTTTTGTGAGTTTTTTGTCTAACTCAATTTTCTCCTCTTTTATGCGGCTTCTCCATCTGCATCTCCATCTTTTTGCCTGTGATTCTGCTAACCACCAACCAGTACACTCACCATTGTTTGCACTAGTGTTGTGAAATAAACTCCTTTAACCTTACAACCTCATCTAGTGCTCTACTCATGAGTCCTTGTCATATGTTCATCACAGCTGTTTCTTTAATATTAGAACATTAAATCTAATACCTATATATGGGCAAAAAGTCTTGTTTTTCCTCCATTTCTAGGTGGAGAGGCAGCAGAATTATCTCTTTAGAGTAAAATGTAGCTCTAAAGGGGTGTCTAGAGAAAGACACAGCTCTACATAAAGGGTTAGCAATTTCTAGAAGAAATAGTTCTATAATGAGAAGGAAACATTTCTATAAGAACCGATAAACAGCTCTGAAAGGGTTTTGAGCACAACACTGTGTTGAGTAAAAACAGCTCTGCTATAAGTAAGCTATGATCTATATTACTACTGTAGAGTTGTTCTTATTTTGTTTATCATGGAGTTCATAAGCATCATCAGTGTTGGGGATAACGTGTTAATTCGTTAGAGTACTCAGATTACTCTTTTGGAGTATTGAGTAACGTAATGCGTTAGCACAGCATTGGAGTGATTCAGTCTGCCTCTCCTCAGCTTATTGTCAGATTGTGAACATGTTAAAGAGCTGTAAAGGTTTCCTGTCTGTTAGCAGTGTTCTCAGGCTTCAGAGATACAGATTATGGGCTGTAAATTAGGCTGTACATTGGCATTAGAGCCTGCACATTCAAATGCAGACGTGCGGTCATTATCTGTCGCCGAGTGGAACGAGTGGCTAAAGGGTTTAAATATTAAGTAACGCAAAAGTACTCTAACGCATTAGTTTTAGAAGTAGTTAACGCAGTAACGTAACAATTACTTTTCTCAGTATGTAATGCAGTAATCTAACGAGTTAGTTTCAAAAGTAACGCTACCCAACACTGATCATCATTTAGAGTTAAATAAAAACACTTTTTAGAGAAAAAAACAACTCTAGAAGTTACTCAGCAAGCAGAGTGAATTTTACTCCAAATAGACTGGGAACAAATGTTATTTTTATTCAGAGTAAGATTTTATACAATTTGAGTAAAATTCACTCAGGTAAATTCTCTGTGTACCCAAGCACTAAGCAACAATCTGCAGAAAAGGAATGTTGATGTTAAAAACCCTCTAAAATGAAATCCAAAGTTTTTGTCTTAACACTCTAGATATGCTGGAATATGGTTGCTGTAAACATGTGAAAACACTGAGATCTACATGTGAAAGAATTCTGGATTGAGACAGTTAGAAAGTTTTCACCTCTTTCCTGGCTTGGTTTCATGTGGGCAGGGCCAACATGTGGGCTCATGATGTCACGAGCCCACAGTAGGGAATGACCCCACCCCTCTGACACTACAATATAAAATCACAGAGCAGTTCATCTCAGTACAGTCTGTTGTTAGCTGATGTCACTGACTTTACTGAAAATTAACAGTCTGTTAAATGCTGTTTTTCTGTTCATTGTGAGGTAAATTTGCCAAATCTATCAGCCACAGTGGTCTGTGGATCATTTAAAGTATCATAACAGAGATTTGAGCCAGAAAACGGACTTTGTCTCTGCTTCTGAGGTCAACAAAAGGTCAAGCGGCAGGAGAAGGGTGTAAGTGCTTTCCTTCATTCAGATTGTAACATTTTTTAAATCTGAGAGGGTCGTTTTTCTCATGAGTGGGCGTGGCTTCAGCTCATTCAACAGACACGCCCACACCAACCTGGAGCAGATTTTCCTACCTCATTTTTATGATTTTGATGCTTAATATTATAAACTTTCAGAAGTTTTACTTGACTGAAATTTGACCCGGAGGTTCCTAACACAGTGACCTATCATACAACAAACCTAAATACAGATTTATTTTCACTTTATAGGGTCTCTAACTAGCACAGCTGATCAAAGGCTGGCGGTGCTAGTACTGCTAGCGTTAGCCTCACTCTGTGAACAAACTTCACGTTGTTACAGTATAAAGGTGTTTACCTTTGCATTTGAGGTTTTATTATTTATTTTCATTTAATCTTTATTTGTGTAGTGAAGCAAGTAAACCGTTGCCACACTATAGCATTTGTAGCTTGAACTAATTTGCAATGCCCGTGCCTAGCTTGGCTTTTAAGGTTGGTTTACAAGATGTATTTACTTAACTTCAGACTAGTCAGATAAATGTAATTATGTCGTGGATTAAATCCAGTGGGAACTTATTCTAGTAAACAATGTGGTGTGATATGATACACTATTGGCTTCATTGTCCCCATAGGGCCATTTCTCTTGGACTATAGGTGTGGCATACATACTAATACAAAACAAAAAGTAACAGAGCATAAAATGCGCAATGGCCATTTTGAACACATCCACATAAACACATCATAAAACAGCTAAAATGATAAAATATGTGCTTTAATATGAATAGATGTATCTCTATATGGTCCTTATTTAAATATGTTTTGGATTTAATTTGTTTTAAAAATTTTAATTAGTATTTTGTTTTGTTTTGTTTTATTATCTTATTCCTTGTCAATCACATTGAGTTTACATTTCTATTAAATGTGCTCTTAAATAAAATTAAATTGACTGATTTAACGTGTCAAGGATTAAGGCAGCCTTCCAGAGCCAGTGGGATGACAGTAACATATGCATATGTATAATCCAATAGAACTGTAAAGACATATGCCTCTGCTGCTGCCACTTCACTGTTAGTGCTCAGCATGTTGACCGAAAGAAGTAATAAGTCTGACTGTGAAGCTACCACAGTGAATTGAAGTGGTGGACACTGCAGTCACAGGTTTATGTTTACATGATAAACTGTAAATGGACCTGACCTTGTAAAGCATTTTTCTAATCTTCTTACCAGTCAAAGATCTTTTTACTCTTCATGTTCACCCATTCACACTACATCCAAACACTGATGGCAGAGGCTGCTATACAGAGTGTCCGTCAGTATTAGCTAATCCCAATCATATGTCACTGACACAGCAGTGGGAGCAGTTCAGGGTTTAGAGACTTGTCCAACAACTCTTTGACATGTGACTGTAGGAGCTGGGGATAATACCCAACACCCCCTGGTTGAGAGATGACCAACTCAACTGGTTGTCAACAACCTTTGAGATTCTATTCCATCGGTACATCAGTGGGATTATTTCAAGATTGTTTTGTGTGCTCTTGGTCAAGAAAAAGAGGTCAAGAGGTCCTTTCATAAAGTCCAAAAATGGACTTCCTAAGTCATTTCCTATCTACCTCTTCTTGACCTTGATGAAAAACATCACAGGTAAAGAAAAAGTGGGAGTAAGGGAAAAGGGAAAGGAGAACCACGTTTATAAGGGAATTCAAGTACTCTAATGTGGATGATACAGATGTGAAAAAAACCCTCCCATCTACTGTTGATGGACTCCAAAATGCACATCATGTTATGTGTGCATTCTGTTTCAATGCTGAAAATTAAACCTGAAAACCTTGATGATAAATATGAACTCATTAAAATATTAATGAACATATTCTCATGATGAGCAACACCTGACACCTGATAGGTTTTATATTTCTTTACTTTAACTTTCTCCATTGGTTATTCCTAATTTAATATTTTCACTCTATTTGTGAAACAGAATTGTGTTTTTGCCCTTTCTATCCATTCTTTTAATACTCATTGCTTCTAATAGCTTCCTCCAAAACTACAAAAACAGGCCTCTTTAAGTTTGCAGTATTGTTGTCAACATTGGTTGATTCCTAACACTTCCTAAGCAAAAATGACTTTTTGAACAGACCCTAGGACTTTCTGAGACACCAACTTGTTGAGCTAAGTTGCATCCCTGATCAAAATGAAGATAAAATATAATGGTGTTTAGAAAGAGAGTCTGGCACTGAATTTAAGTGTTGGCCATGGAAAATCAGATGATGAAACTCATTATCCAGAAGATCTAAAATTCTTTTCCCGACTGTTTGCCTTGTGTATTTCTCTCTTTTCAATCCGAAAAAGGATGTGTTGGCCTTTGTGCACTATTATGAGTTCCAAATCAATCAGTGTGTTCCAGTCTATGAACAAAATGTTCCTCTGAACCTTTCTCCTTTTGTGCTATCTAAGCTCTGCTCCAACCTTAAAATTCACCTCTCTCTATAAAAGACAAAATATGATGCTTGTTAATATAAAATGATACTGAAGCACATTAAAGTTTTATGCTATATCTTATTGTCTGTTCTCATCAAATCCATCCATCAGGACTGCTACTAACTGCATATGAATCAATTTAAAAGATTATCTTTCATTTAAAATCCTTATGAAGACACTGCTCTGTCACCAGGCATCGATCCATCAACACAAAGTGCCACTGTGGTTCCATATCAGTGGTCTCTACTCTGCCCACAAATGGATGGACAGGCATGTGGTTGTGCTTCTGCAGCTACAAGAGAATACACACATATACCTGCATGGCTGAATGACAGCTTGAGCTCGGTTCATCAATGAGGTGGGACCGGTAAGAGAAGGATTACACTAAGGCCTGTGTGTTTGGCTCCCAGCTAAGAAAGGCCGACCCTGATAAATCTCCACAGACTGTGAGGTGGCGTGGACACGTTTTGTAGTGGCAGGATCATGGTATGGACTTTAATTTATGTGGGAGGAGTGCTCCAGTTGGGACTGAGAGATGGGAGCCAGGCAGGCGGACCACGCCGCTCGCCCGCCCGCCTGTCTCAGCAGAGCGACGGAAACAAACAAGCCAGACGCCTCTCATGTGACAGAGCCATCTCCACAATGCTCTGGCAGCTGATGTGTCATGTCGCTGCCCAGCGAAAATCAAAGAATGTGCCATGAATGCAATAAATAAGCTGTGGGTGGGGGTGTGTAGAGGGGGATTTCAAAAGAACGCTGCTGTGACTGGACACAGATAGGAGGAGGGCCTGTCCCTCCAGAGAGTCTGATTATCGTCTGATCTACAGTAAATCAAACAGCCAAAAATAAAAACAGGCGACTGCTTCAGCTTGCTTTTATCCTCCACAGTGTGATGGTGTACAAACTACACCACCACCCACTGAATTACTATTCTAACAGCTCTGCAGATGACAGAACCGTTTTCTTACAATCTCCACAAGAAGTGAGGCTGTTTTTGGGGGAGAAAATGTGTTATTTCTGTTCGGGACAACATGTCTTGGGTGCAGCTCAAGATTGTGTCATTACACAAATCACATACTCGCAGCTGGATGTGCCATCTTCTTAGCATTTAAATGTCAATATACTATAGCTCAGTGTGCTGACACAGTCAGGGGATCATTTATATCCTGAAAAAGTCAGCTGTCTCAGTCTGTAGCTGAAGGAAGGAAACTTTTTGGGTGTGCTGATGTGAGAAGTCAAGCAAAAATCTATTTCTATTGCACATTTAAAACAATCACAGTTGACCTAACTGCTGCACAGGCTTAAGACATAGAAGGCAATAAAACACAAGACAAAATAATTTAATAAACAACAATAAACAGCACAAAATGTCAAGATGTCAAAGCTCAACTTGTACCAAAAGCCAGTCCAAACAGGAGAGTCTTAAGTAAGGACTTAAAGTTTCCAGTAGATTTAGCAGTCTAATATTTTTAAGTAAACTGTTTCAAAGTCTCTGAGCAGACACTGTAAACACTCGTTCACCTGGGGTTTTTAGCCTGCACCTTGGGACATGTAAGGCCAACTGAGGTGTTGATCACAGTACTCTGACTGGAGCGTGATGGTGCAACAACAATTTAGACAAGCATTTTGGGGTTAAAGCCCACAATGCAAAGTTTTAAAAACCAGTAAAGAATAATAATTTTGATCCTGAAGCTGACAGGTGTGATTTGATCAAATCGTCTCTCCCCTGTCAGAAGATATGCGGTATCATTCTGGACCAGCTGCAGACGACAAAGCAAGGATTGATCAAAACTAATAAACAATGAATTACAGAAGTCCAAGTGAGACGTTTTAAACCTGTGAATAACCATTTCAAACTCCTTCAAGGGTAGGTAGGGCTTTACCTTCCCTAAGAGTCTCAGCTGTTGTTTATCTAATTTCAAAGGAGCTATCAAAGATAACTCCAAGATTTTAACAAAGGGACAATGTAGGACACTCATGTCATTACTAACCAAAATGATTACAATCCACCTCAGCTCCAGCCCATTGCCTGGTGTTAGGCTGACTGAAAGTGAGGACAAAGGCCACATATTTTGACCTCTTTAAGACCAGTTTATATTGGTCTCTGAGATCCCCAAAACATGCCTGTGAAGTTTGTTGCTGAAAAAACACTCTAGTATCTATATTCTAAAACCCCCTCTGTTTCAGCCTTGCTCAGAACAAGCTGTTTCTGTGTCTGTTGCTTTAAATGCTAATGAGCTGTCTGACTCCGGCCCTTGACCATGCCCCTCCCAGGAAATGGATGTGGCTCTCCTGATCAGGAGAGGAGGGCGGAACTTTCTTTCAAGTGGGGAAGGCCAACTGAACCTGGGGGTGGTGCTAACTCCCCACATGACATCATGAGGGGAAAATCTGAGAACAGCTTGTTTCAGCACACATTTTCTGAAAGGTAGAGAAAGAGATAAGGGTAGGAAACGGATTTTCTGATTCTTGAGGGGGATTGTGGACAGGCCAGGGGCACATATTTTTGCTAGAAAAGCCTGAAAAAGTGTATTTTGCACGATATGTGACCTTTAAGGCAGCACTGATGGGACCAATATGGCAATTGCCATCGGCTGGCTTCAGGAATCAACAAGTTACATCACTGAGACATTCATGTTTTTAATGTCTATGATGCACAGTTTTAACATGTATGGCATGTTTAAAGACAAGGTATCATTTCCCTAAACCTTACAAAACAAAGACAACAACTACAAGAGCAATAACAATGACAACAGCCATTTGACTTATTAGTGTGGAAACCTTACCTTAAAATTGTTTTTGTTCAGGCAGGGGAGTCCTGCCAGATTTAAATGACTATATGAGTGCTACCTAAAATATCATATTTTGCTACACAACAAGCTGCCTTTTCCATTGAGTTTGGAGTGAGACGGTGTTGCCCACTCACTATCTACTCCCAGACAAAGATTCGATTAAAATGCTCAATCAAACTGGCACAAATACTGGTTGTATTTACTGTTAACTGGTATGCAAAAACATAAAGCATAGTGTCAGCTTCTTGAGTTAAGTACAGAGAAATCTGTCTTCATACATTTGATGAGATTGAGAAGTTAGAACTCAGCAAACATTCATCTCTCAGCTGAATCCGTGACCTTGAAACAGTGTTGAAAAGGTCACCGCTTGAGTGAGTATTCAGCTAAGTCGACCTTGGCTCAAGGATGCTAAGTCGAATAATTGACAGCAATTACATACTTAAAATCAGCAACTGATTCTCATAAAGTTCAAACTGAAGGATACTTTTGATCACTTGGTGTTCATTTCCATAAACAATACATCTGTCGCCTGCTGCTCTGTTTTGACTATTGAGGGTGAATGATCCACTTCATATAATGAGCTCGTAGTCGACATTTTCCAGACACTCTTTTAATTCCTATCAACAATATTCCTTTTCTAGTGTTACTTTCATGTAGCTGCTTATAAACAGATTCATTACACGTCTTGTGCAACCTGCTCAAAATAGAAAACAATTCATAAAAATGTCCTCCTCCAGCAAGCCAGATTCCTCTAGGGGAAAAACAATAGCCTTGATATCTTCAAACAAATGCAAGTATGCAAGCTCTGCTCTAATGTTTTCTGCTGTGCTGCACTGTGCATAGGGATGTACTTTGCATATCTATTATGCGGCTTCTCTGTGAACAAGCAACCTTGTGGAACTCATCCGAAATCTGCTTTATATTTCTTTTGAAATCAATTTTCAGCTCGTTGCTGTTTTCAAGTCTGCCAACGACATCTGCCTACAGGCACCCAGATCACAGCTCTCTTGTGCGAGAAAGAGCTTTGCTAATACTTAACTCTGCACAGGATGCAGACTCTTTAGGACTACTGTATACACTTTGCCATCTTAGTTCTGCTTTACTTTCAAGTTATGCCCCAGTGAATGTGTGAGCAAATTTCAAAACATGAGTTCAACCGCTGCTTAAATTAGGTTCTGTATAATTTAACATGAGCCTTTGTGACTGCATTGGCTCTTTGTCATTGATTTAAACACTGGTGTATTCACTTTAAAGCTATAGTAAGGATCTAGAGTGTGCTTACCTGTTAGGTGTCGGCATCAGAGGATTTAGTGGCAGCAGGAAAAAGAAAAGGGAGAAAGGAGAAAAATAAAGTCTTAGTTATTTAGTCAACACATTTTGAATAATAACACCAGTTACTTTATATTTACATTTCTCATAAATGAAACATGGATGATGGACTGAATGAGGAGGTGGGAATATATGCTTATGCATGTTTCCACCCACTACTCAGATGCATGCTGGTCCATAGCCTATCTATATGGAAACTAATGGAGGTACAAAATGGAGGGTTTTATCCTTGGATATAAGCTGTTTTGACCACTTTTATTCTGAGAATGCTCTTAGAAGATTCTTGTACTGGACCTGAGGGCATTCATAATTCAGACACACCTTCATTTATTTGCTAAATGTGTTTCCACTACAACAAAATAGCATTTTCCTTTCATGATAAAGTGCAACCTTGCACCTTCTCTGAGCACAAACCTTTTTATGCACTAAAAAAACAGAAAATAATCACATTTGTCAAGCTTTCAGTCAGCTTTTGTTATGCATAGACAGTGTTGGGTGTAAGGGGTAAAGCTACTGCGGCTTAGTAATAGTATTGCTAATAGTATTTGCTGAACATAGTAACCTCATTACTTGAGTTACTGTAAATAATACAACTACATTTAAAACAGGACTATGGAGAAAACAAATCAAGCATTTTGAGCTTACGCAGCACTCTCTGATCCAGGTGATGGACACGTTAGCTCGAGTCCATGGAGGAGGGAGAGGAAAATGAGGTGGTGAGGTGAGGTGGTTCAAATGAGGAACCACTTCTTCACTACTTTTGATTTGTTGCACAAAAGGAAAAGAATGTGGTGGTGAAGTCTAAACTCTGCCCAGGTCAAAAACAACTTGGGAACTCTGCATGAAATCTTCCCAAACACCTGCAAAGGCAGCGACACAGAGGTAGCACCCTAAGACCCCCAGAACCCAGGTGTGGCTCACAATAACCACTTGAGGTTGACACCTGTTAAGCACCAAAAGCTTGATATTCAGCAACCCAGGTAACCACAAAAGCTGAGAAAACTAGGCTTGCGGCGGCATAAATGGTGGAGGAAATGTTCCCTACCATGGCCTTGCTCTGGATATATTTGTCTGTTTGGTTTGATTTTCACAACTTTATTGTCAACTTTTTGGTATTAAAGATCAAAAAGGAGAAATGTTGTGTAAGTCCTCTTTATTGTAATAAGGATTTGTGTTAATTGTAGAGTTATCAGGTGGCAACTAAGTCATGTAATGCATTACTTTTTTTTTTTTTTTTTTAGAAATTAACTAGTGATGTGTAATGGATTACTTCTTTTTGAGTAACTACCCCCACACTGTGCATTAAAGACCCTGTAAAGTGAAAATAAATCTGTATTTAGGTTTATTGTATGACAGGTCACTGTGTTATGAACCCCCAATCAAATTTCAGTCAAATAAAACATCTCCAAGTTTATGAAATTTAGCTTCAAAATCATGAAAAATGAAGCAGTAAAATCTTCTCTCAGCTATTACTCATTGTTCTGTGTACATCCACTGTTCTTGTACAAAAGAACTGTTTGTGTTGTGCTCTTCTGAAATCCTAAAGGCAGTTTTCCACCCCCAAACAGTCCCTGTGAGGGGTCTGAGAGTTGAAAAGTGTAGTAGCAAGTTTAGCTTCCTGCCTCAACACCCCAAAGCCCCCGCTGTGAGCACCTCTTTCCCCCAATACCTTCTCTCTTTGCCTCTGATGCATATCCTCTCAAAGACATAGAGGAAACCATAGGTGTCGACCTTACTGCATACGTAAAGAGAACAACAAAGGCTGGCTGGGCCAGGTTTTCCTGTGTAGGTGTGAAACCCTCTTCCAGGTGTGAACCTTCTGTCCCTTTGTGAGATCTCCAGAGCCCCCAAACCACCATCCCCCACCCTATGCAGATGTGGAGTGGGCGCAGACAGAGGTGTAGCTCAAACACATCCTGAGGAGGGGACATAGCAAGCATAAAGGTCCTTGTCCCTTCTCTTGGAGAGGCTCATTCTCTCTCGGATGGTCTACTGCCTGGACCCTGTCCCTCTTTCTCTCTCCCTCCCTCCCTCCACCCCCCCCCCCCCTCTCTCTTTCTCTTTCTCTCTCCCCCTTTCCCTTACTCTCTCATTTTCTCTCTCTCCCTCTCACTCTCTCTGTCTGTCTGTCTTGTAATGCTCACTGACCGCTGTACATGTGATTTACCTTATAATAATAAACCTTTTTTGTCGGCTGGCAGACTGTCTAATATTTCTTTTGTTCACCAGCAGCAACAGAGAAAAATTTCTACCACAAGAGTCACCTCAATGCATCATGGTGTAACATGTCCTTTAAACTAGTACCTGCTTTTAATACGTAAAACTTCTTTTATTTTTCACACGTTATTAGTTATTTTGCGTTGTGACAATGATGAATTGTGAGCGTAGCCTTCAAGTTGTATTGGCTAGAGCTGCTCGTGTCATTGGGTGTGAGATGGAGTACACCCTGGACTAGTGGCCAGTCAATCACATGGCTGACATACAGAGACAATCAAACAGTCTCTCTCACACTCACACCTATGGGCAATTTAGAGTCACAAGTTAACCTAGGGAGCATGTCTTTGGACTGTGGGAGGAAGCCAGAGCAGCGGGAGAGAACCCACACATGCAAACTCCACAGAGAGGCCGTGACTGATGGGGTCTCGAACCAGGGAACTTCTTGCTGCTAAGACAAGAGCGCTAACCAGTGCACCACTGTGCATCCTGACTCTATTTTACATTTATTGTAAAGAAACAAAATAAAGCCTACATCAGTACTGTGGATACCCAGCCAGTACCAAGAGGTATGTAGCTAAGGAAAGCACAAAGACAATACATCAAGTAAAACCAGCAATTCACCAGACTCACTATCAATCACATAAGGGAAGGTTTAAACTAAGTGTGCCCACAAGTGCACTAAATCTTTTTTTAAATTTAGAATGGCTGGGGGACTGACTTTGGACAAAACCTACCCTCACAGTGCTTAGCTATAAAATGATTGGTTTTAGCCTCATATATCTTGGATAAACATGACTGACTCATCAATTTTCTTATCTAGCTCTTGAAATGTATATTTCTTACTATAATTACTCTTCAACATGGGGCATTTTCTGCTCTTCAAGGATTCCTCTTTGCTTCAATGACGGTGTAGCTGTGCTTAGGATTTTTCAGTCCCGTTCAGTGACTGTGGTGTTTCCATCATCAGCACAAGTATTTGATCATAGCTGCACACTGCTGCAGTGGGCAGTGCTGTGGCCAGAGTTGGTCTTTCTGTGTTGAATTTGCATGTTCCTGTACATGTGTTGATTATATCTGCTCATTTATCTTAGTATATCAGCCCTGTTATTAGCCTGCCTCCCACCCAGTGAGCTAAGATAGGCTCCAGACCCCCATGACCCCAAACGGGACGAATGTTATTGATAATGCATAAGTGGATGGAAGTAGTTGATCTTTTTGACTTTGATGGCAAGCTTTTTTACAAATTCAACAAACGTCATCAACAAATGTTTACACCATGAAATTGCAAAGACACACACTCTGCACAGGCTGCAGCACTGTGAGCTGTTTCCTTGAGTAGTATGGCATCATTATATGCAGCCCTGCAGTTTTCTGTCTACACTTGTGTGTGGGTGTGTTCCTTGTGCATGTCTCTCCATCTCTGTTTGTGTGACAATGCATGCATGTATGAGCCTAGAAAGAACATTTCAGAGGAACAGGAAAAAAGCATTAAAGGCTCTATGGGCAGGACATTCAGTGCATGCAGTGCTCTCAGTGCTGGACAGCTGGACACAACAGAAGCAGAGGAGCAACTTAAGATCCATCCCCATGAAACAGAGATATCTCAAGGGCCCATTTAAGACATCTCAAGATAATCCCTGCAGACTTCTCCTGCCCTAAAAGCAATTTTTCACCAACATTCTTCCTAATTAATGCAAGACCAGTGCTCTGCAGTCTTTTATCGGCCTGTGTCTTTCTGTTCTCGCTCGCAGCCATCAGCCCCGGGGCCTCTGTGAGGACAGCCCTTGGCCTCTGGCCCCCAGCCTCCTTCAGTATGACTCTACAGCTTGGCTTGGAGGCCTTGCCCATGGCAACACAGAGCAGAATCAATGAGGGAGGAGTGAGGGGGCGTTTGGATTATCAGATGAGGAGAGGGAAAGTACAAATGGTTCAGAAGTCAATTAAATTTGTATGACTGCCCGTCCTAGGCCATGAAAAAGTAGTGTCGACATTTTAGATTAAATACCTCCAGTTCAAAAGGGAAGAAATTTATGCAGCCATTGTTTCAGTTCAGCTTCATGTCATCATCCTATTTAGCCTTGACAGCCTGTGTTGCTGTTTCAGAATGAGTTGCTGGTGATTTAATTAATTATACAGCGGTATTAAATAAAACATTAGGGGAATTATATTTCATTGAATTAAGTATTCACCTTGGCAATTAATCTACATTTAATATGGCCTGGACTGTTGAAATTATGGAACTCACTGGTGGTGGCTGCACTATGAACCTTGCACACATTTACACCTCCCTGGAACATAATGCAGATTATAGTGGACATTTCTATAAGTAATGTTTTCAATTAGCATCTTAGAAACAGAACTATCACTTCACATTTTTGGCAGTGAGGACTTAAAGCACTAAGATGCTGAAGGGTAAAAATTATATTAGGATTTTTTTTTTTGTCAGGCAAGAGCAATGCTATTAAAGTAACACTGCTGAGATAATGCCAGAGGCGCCTCGCTCATTAGAGTTGCCTTTAATAACCTGCTCTTTGTGTTTATGACCATCATGTTCCCACTAAGATAGTGAATGTCAAATAAAAAAGAAAGGAGATATCAAGTTTGGTGCCAGCACAGGGGACACAGAGGGAGAGGACCCAAAGGCAGACTGCAACTGTGAAGTGAGTGTGGCGCAAATAGTAAAAAGGTACAGCTGAATGACAATGGAGAGGTGAGGCCCAAATTAGAAAGGTCGTCCAATTCAATCATACAAATCCATGGAGCGGGCAGAAAATCAATACGCCCAAAACTGCCAAATTTTATGATTACCAGAAACACAGAGAGACTGCTGAGAGGCTTCACTCAAGGGAGAGTCATGAAACGTCACAGGATGAAGAATCAGATGAACTTGAAATTAAGGGCTAGTCAGGGAATGGACGAACCAGTGAGGTGGGGCAAACATTCACAGATATGGAAATAAACACAGTGCAGGAGGTGAATTAGCAGTATGTCTCAATTTAAGGTCTGTGACCTTTACAATGAGTGATTTAAGGCTAGTTATGTCACAACGACCGCTGTCTTATTTCAAAGACTCTAAATGCAGCTAACAAACATGTCCATCTTTCCCTAAGAGATCCATCTTGTGC
This sequence comes from Cheilinus undulatus, assembly GCF_018320785.1. Lineage (NCBI taxonomy): Eukaryota > Metazoa > Chordata > Actinopteri > Labriformes > Labridae > Cheilinus > Cheilinus undulatus. Next base: position 19,734,180 of record NC_054865.1, read on the forward strand.
ATCCTTTGTGTTCCAACAGATCCTAAGCTTCACTTCCACTATTTCCTCTATTTTTCACAAACGTTTATCTATGATCAAAGTCTGACGACACAATGAAGAACTGGCTTATAGTATGCGATTACTGACTGAACATGATTAACTAAAAAGTAACTAATGGAAGTATATAAATAGGTTAAATACAAATAGAAAGAGAGTCAGAATGCCAATAATGAATCAAGATGTCACAGATAGCAAAATGTGACTGGATCAGACAGGGGCTCGATGTACTCCAATTTTCAGTCCAAATCAGGGAAATGGGTCTACCCTGGTGTGTTTTTCCACAATGAGCGTGATCTGTTGTGGAATTGCATAAAAAATCTGTAACAGTTTTGGACCAGAAAGGGTCCAAATTCATGGAAACCAGGTTAATATTAAGCTCTGGTGCAAAATGCTGTTAGCAGAGACATTTTGCCCTGATCCGGCACACCCTGTGTTCTTTTTGAACAATTTCTGACTTAACCTCACTTAATCTTTCCTAACCTATCCTAACCATCAACACGACTGTCATTATGCTGATTCCAGCCTTATTTGGTGCAAAAGCGCTAAGAAGGTGCGATTGCCAAGTGGATCCAGTGAGTCGAGACCAGATCCTGCTCAGTCAGCTGCTATCTGGGTTGTTCTCTGTAGATCACATAGGTTTGTTTAGTGTGGATGTATTTTACTGTTTTTTCTTTTTTTTTTAAGTTTGTTAGCTCATTTACAAAGATCCAGACCAGTGATCTGATCTGTTCATGGCTGAAATGGTTGTTTACAATTACCAGAACATTTTATATCAGCAATCCAGTGATGCTATTAAGGGTTGCTAGGTGACAAGGGCAGGGAAAGGTGATGATGTCAAGACCAGTCCATCTTAAATCAGAGCTTCCTCAGCAGTTCACAGAGTCCTTCCATGGACCTAGGCTGTGTCCTTGAAGCATGCAGCCCCCAGTGTGAGTAACAGCTGTTATGAGTAAGATGAAGCGAAACAGGAAGTGATAACTGAATAATGAAATAGATGATGAAAGAAGTCAGAAGAGATTTGGGAGTGGCACAATGGCCTGGTTTATCAGGACTTGTTGTCTTGCCAACACTGACTTATGTAGGGGTGGTTGGAGGCATGTGTGCACGCATACACACACTATAATTAACAGCATCTTTATTAGCCTTCTAGTCCACACCAACCCTACCCATTTAACTGCTATTATTTAAGTATCCCATGATTTCACATGTATTAATCTTTTTTACCATTATTTCTTTAGGACTCATAAAGATTTTTATAGCTATGCAAAGGAAACTAATAACAGGAAATGTGCCATATTGAAATGCAAAACACATGACTAGTAACCCAGCCTGCTGAATCCCAGCCTGAAAAATCCTGTCTCTGCCAGGGAAACATAGAGCTGAGGTAGGTGTTTCTGGCACAACTTCACCAACTTCCAAGGTGCATAGAGGACAAAAAGAGTCCTGGAGGAAAGAGAAGGCTCCAGCAACAGAGAACAGCACTGTTAGACCAACATGGTCCAGGTTGAAGCATTCATCAGGGTCATCCTGATCCGGCACCAAGGCTAGTCATAGCTTAATTTTGAATTATGGGGTGGCAAACTGATTAGAGCAGTCTAAAGTCACTTCCTAGTCTCCAGTGACACGCCCCATGAAAAGTGACACGCCATGTGAAAACAATGCCCAAGACTAAATCATGGTAGATCAGAATACAGTAGTAGACATGCAATTAAATACTACTGCTTAGTGTTTTGTGCTTATATATTTAAAAACAAAAATGTACATTATGTTTCTCATTCTTAAATGTTGGAGTGTTATTAAAGAGCTCCATGGCTTTGGATAAAAACTAGGGAGGTGTAAAGCGCTAAAACGTGGGACTGGTGTTGTGTTCCCAGTGGAGCTGAAAGAGTTTCTTTCTCATTCATTAGTCACTCATTCATATCTCTCCTTTGTTCAATTCTCTCTCTGTTCTGCTCTGGTGATCAGCTGATTATGGGCGTTCACTCTCTTTGGTACTAAGCTAATCAGATTCTGCTACAACCTTGTTTGACCAATCATCATGCACCTGTCATATCTTAAATCTGTCATCCTCCCTTCCAGTCAGCCTGTTGTTTCAGTGTGGACACAGCAACCCTCCTCCACCCCAGCCACCTCCATTCCAGTTCATCAGCGTCTAGTCCAGATCCTCACGGGTCTCCTTCTCATCTCATCCGGTAACCCTCTAATCCTGCCGTCAGCCTAAATAACCCTTGGAGTACAGGAAGTCATCATGATGGAGTCTAATCGCCGAGGACATTGCATATTTCTCTTTTATCAAAACTTGTAAAATAAATTATTGCTCACTTGTATTTCAGTCTCTCATCATTAACCTGACTTTTGCTGGCTATCACTCAGGAGCTGTTGTTTACCCATCTGTTAACATGTCCTTCACACATTCACTAATGTATTCATAATGTTTTAAAAGGTAGGCTCCAACTCATTTCACAGAAATGAAATAAACAAGGTGTGTGATATCAATTCATATAGCATCTATATAGCATTTCTGGTCAAGATGGGGTCTTTTGTTACAGTTTGATATGGACAGACACTCACATACACCCATAACTTAGTTTATTTGATAATTTTATGATACCAATCCTGTTCAGAAAAGTCATCATTTATACGTCTAAATCAAATTTGGGCTTCTTCTAATCCTGAAATAATACATTTTTCATATTTGAAGCTTTAACATTGCTTAAGACTGTGTCTTTCCCATTTACCAACATTCATACTGATGGACTGCTTTCACCCAGAAAGAGTAGGGCCAACATTGTTTGGGAAAAGTACCCAGATAGATTGCTCTTATCAGTAAGATGTCTTGGGTGGCCAGGCCCTTCACAATCACAGTATCACAGTATAGGGAGAAATTTTACCTCTGTTTTTTATTTCTTTGCAATGTTTATCTGCTTGCAGTGCATTTACTTCAGCCTTGAATTGCAGGTTTTATCCTTTATTTATTTATTCAACAGCTCATATATGCTCTTGTATTTTTTCTGAACTTTTGTGTAAGCTTGTGAGCTTGCATCACTTCTGAATTTCCGGTTGATTTCTGCTATGGGCTGTTGCAGTATGTTATCCCCTGTCAGCAGCTTTAGGATACACATTTCTGGTTTAGTGAAATGCTGCAGTAATATAATATACATTTATCAGATTTCACCTCCCTCAGAATTTTAGATCATTCCCTAAAAAGTGTTTTGGTCCATTAAGCCCTGCTGTGGAGTATGTAATTTGCAGGATATGTAAATGATGAAATATATCATTCGAGGCATTATAAACAAAACAAATCAGACTCTCCAAATGTAAAAGATGACATAGCTGCAAAAAGCTGGCAAATATAATTATCCTTCTATTTGGTAATGAAACAAAGCAGCCCATTTGTCTTCTATAATTACCCTCAATTAGCAGGGATGAATTAAACATTTAATCTTAGCGATATTAGCATTGTGGTAATGGATTTTCCATCTTATATACACAGACCAGAGCTGGCTCAAATACTATTTGCAAATAGTTATTAATGTGTGCCTGAACTGCTGGGAGCAGTGCAGGTGGGACCGACAATTCAGATGGTGTCAGATAAGCTGTCTGTCACAGAGCAGGGGACTAAATTGAATTGGGAACCTGTTTGGTGGAATAGCATAAAGAGATGTTACTGTGAGGTGTTTGGAATAAAGGTGTCAATCAAACTGTAAATGTTATGCTACTCTGGAAATTCCCAGGTGAGGGCTGAGCTAAATTAACATAATAGCCTATAGTGATGTATTCTGATTTAATAGAAGGATCATGCACCATAATTATTTAAATGCAATCATACCCATGCTTGAGGTTTTTTGTGTAATTAATTCGAGCTGCAACAAGCTGATGAGTAATGTATTGTTCAAGTTTAACGAGGTAAAGGGACTGAGGCTGATGTTTCCATTGATCCTCCAGCTCTCTTCTTGACACCGTTTCCCTTTTGAAAATTATTGACACACTTAGTGTTTCTGTGAGTTCATTCACTGTGCTGCTTCCACTATTTGTCAAGAAAGGTGTAATTCTGTCAATGAGCTTAAGTGCCTGTTCGCAGCGCTGACAGCTGAGCAGCTCTGAGGTGCAGGAGTGAGTTTGAGAATGGAAGAAATATGAACCACTTACAAACAGCCTCTTCATGACTACCCTGAGTAAAAGAATATAGGGGTGATGACAGATCCATGTTATTTCAATGATTGTTGATTTAAATTATGAAGGAAACATTTCTGGTTCATCTCGAGATTTTCTGTCATTTTTGTGGACCAGACCAATCTGTGTCAGACAGTAGCTGCCAGCAAGGTTTAGCTGCTAGCTGGTAGCAATAGGTGCTGCCTGTGTGGTGATAAGCTCAGATGTGGCTATAGCATTAGGGCCATTTTCTCAGAACTGAGCCACATTTCTGTATTATAAGAAGAGCAAAGAACCACAATGAATGCTTGTCTTGGCAGCAGAGATCTTTTCGCCTTCCTTGGTACCGAGTTAGTACTGAGTTTGTGATTGTTACAGGCTGGGTTTAGTTGTACTTTAGGCCAGGGTACAATTGCTGTTGATTTAGCAATTAGCTTGGATGTAGCTACAACAGCAGTTTAATCAGAACCCGATATTCATCTGGCAACATGTCTTTATTAAAGGAGAGCAAAGAATCACGCTGAAAGCTTCCCTTGATGGAAAAGATGTTATTGTGCTTCTCCAGACTGGCTTTTGCATGAGTTTGATTCACCTACACATTCCAGGGATAGTTAGCAAATGTAGCAGCTCCTGTGGCCTGTTCACTCCAAAGCCAGGCTTACACTGTTTGATTTCACGCTGGCTCACTGACAATCGTGGTGTAAAGTCAGCTCACACTGTGCAACTGAACTGTTTGCGATGCACAACCATTGTGCACAATGCATGTGCTCTCACTATATGGTTTGATGGCTTTGCATGACCTGAGTACTTACACTGTACAAGTCAGTTCGGGACAGTCTGTGACAAATGCTAATGGACTCTTCTTTGAAAAAGTCTCACATCCTGAGGTTGAAGTGGGGATTTAAGATGCTGCACACCAGTTCATGAAGGAAGCAATGTCTCTCAGTGTCACAGTTAGAAAAGGTGTGAGCAGTTGTACATCCAAAATATCATACATGCCAGAAATCTATTTGACCAGTCAGAAACTGGTCAGGCTGTGGTTGGCCTTCATATACCCCTATAAACTGCAGGACAAAGGACATACAACCAGACTGAAAGTCGGCCAGCTGAGTGGTGCGACTGGTGCGAAAACTTGTATCTGAAGCTGCTGAAAATTGCACAGTGTACACCTAGCTTGACCCTGCATGTGCCCACTACACCATATTACTCTTATTAGCTCGTAATGAACGAGAAAGACAAAACCTTCAGCCAGTCACCCTCCAAGGTTGTTTTCAAAGGTGGACTATGTAGGGGGAAGAGCATTTTGTAATGCTGACCAGTGTAACATTTAGCCTTTACTAAAATTCCACCAGTTTCCAAGATTATAACCAGAAGTCAGCATCACATTTTAGGATCTTACTCTTTGATGTTGCTATGTTCCCCAGTTTTGCACACTGCACCTTAAAGGCCAGCTCAGACTACACAATTTTGTGTGTAGTCTTCAGGAATCACAACGTTAGGTCAGAGTGTCAAACAACATGACAATGTAAGAAAAATTCTGACATGCTAGTCTTGTTGAATCGTGGTCGTTAGTTCTGTCACACTACAAGACTATTTGTCATTCCCCATGCTCATAATCGGGCTCACTCCTTCCCACAATGCACTATGAAAGTAGCATGTAATCAGTGGTCACTAACCAAGCAATCTATCATGCAAAGTAAGCAGAAGAGCTCATATTTTGTGGCTTTTTTTAATTGAAATCTGGCTTCTGTTCTAATAAAGAGTAAAACACTTGTGATGTCCTAACTATTCTTCGACATGATGATAAATATTCAAAACATCATGTTCTTTATATCGAGACAAGACTAAGATGATCAAACATTCAGCTGAAATCATGTGTACCATCCCAACGTAACAGTGCTGTCTGAGTTGCAGAGGCCTGTCAGGATCATGTGGTGTAAAGCAGCTCATCAGTAAGGCTAAAGCATTGGGATGAATGCATGTGTGAAATGGGTGGGTGGCTGAGGAGAGGTCCTCACTGAACGCTTATCATTTTGGTTAGTGTACAAGTATCTTGTGTTTGTTTAAACGAACAACAGATTTTGCACTTTACTCTTATAGCAACAATAGAAAACTGCAGTCATCACTCATTTTCCCTTAATTGCTGCTAATTGCCACTTTGCATTTAATTTGTTTTGTTTGCTGAATAAATTAGTCATTTTGTCAAATCCTAGCAAAACTAATACATGTTTTCAGTTATTTTTTTTTTTTTACCTGTTTTGGCCTTTGTTTGATGAAAAAGTAAAGGAACACTGGGCTGTTAACTTATTTTTAAAATAAACCTAAAATATAAAGTTTGAGAGCGACTGCTGGTGGTGAACTCCAGCTGCTTTAATGCTTACACGCTCTGCGCTTGCTAATGACTAACCTCAGCCATCTATGGATCATAGAGCATTTGACTCAAATTCTAACAATGTCTTCTAATTTCAACCGATTCTGGTATTTCCTACGGGCATTGAAGGCAGCGTACTGTTAATTAATTAGTGCCGACTCAGTTGATGCTTATGCTCGGCACAATTAACTCGGCACTATTAGCTTAGTTAGCAGGAGGTAAAATTGGCTGAGGGAGGAAGTGGGTCTACTGTAATGAACTTTAAGATGTGATGAACTTGTGGCGCCCAGAGACACACAAAAACACAAACACACACCTGGCTAATCAACAGCTTGTATGTTTGTGTTGTTTTGCTAGACGGTGTTTTTGCAGCTGCAGAATAATGGAGCTGTAGCCTGACGTTTAGGCATGTGTTTTCATATAAGACTTGACATAGGATAACAGTAATGCTGACTCTGTCCTAATGTCTAAAAACACAGACCAAGGCCTGACTGAGGTTTCCAAATGTTTAAATATTGTCTTATTTAACCCTTTAACCCCTTGTTTTTGTTATTCAGCCAGTGTTCGTGAGTCTGGTGGACCCGCTGCATTTGTGGGTTTTTAATTCAACATAATCAAACAATTTTCTGTTAAAATACTCAACAGATGTTTACTTCATCCCAATTACAAGCAATATAAAAAACATTCATGTTTAATATTTGCCTTTTGCCTTTGTTAGATCACATTTATGAATTACAGTGCTACTCGTTTTTAGTTGTTTTTTTAATAAAATGTAATATAATCAAGATATGAGAGGAAAAAATTCAAATTTACAAATTAAGCCAAAATTTTCATAACTATTGTTTTTTATTTATTTGAACTTCAACAGAAATTTTATGCATTCAGGTCAATTTACACAACAGAAATTGAATGCATACAGTGACCACGTCAGTCTAGACAACACAGCCCCACTGAACAGACTGCCTGATCATACCAGCCTATACAACACATGAGGGGCAGAGTTTTTTTAAAGAGCAGAACCTTTGAAAAAAAAATCAGAGTGTGATTGGATGAACGTTCTATCTGTCACATCTTTACGGGCCAATCAGAGCAACAAAACATGTGACGTAGCTGTGACCGAGGTGTGCGTGCGCAGCTATCGAGGAATAACGTGAACCATGGCGACTGTAGACATGTCAGTACACGAAAAGAAAACAACTCAGTGCTGTTCTTTGTTCTTCTTTTAATGAAGAAATGTCATCAAGTTCTGATAAAACTGCTGCTTTAGTAGCATCCATGCTAATGTCTTCTGCCATAATTGCACCGGCCTCTTGTCGCTGCTTGCTAACGTCATGACTCTGCCACGCCTGAGAGTACCGCCCCTCGTTGCTGATTGGTCCTGTCAATTTCTAACCAGATGGAAAGATGGATTCACCAGTATCCATCTGCTTTGCCAAGTTAGCAACTTGTGCGGGGACCACAGGGGCAAAAACACAAAATTCACACTTACATTCTCTCTCTCTCTCCCGCCACCCCCCCCCCGCCACACCCCCCCCCCCCCCCCACACACACACACACACAGTAGGCCCAGAAAGGAGGTAGACAGATAGAAGGCACACAGGACCTACAATTTCCAAAGTTTTTTTTTTTAGCCCTGAGTCCCCTGGACCCGTACATCCTGTATGTAATACAAATGTGTGGGGGGGTACAAAGTGTGTGGTCATTGAATATGTGTTCTGATATATGTTCTTCACAGAAAATGAGCCAAGGCCAATGAGTCTGAGTTTGACAAAATAATTACTCATATCATTTTTCTTTTGATGAAAAAATGAAAACGGGTCCCACAGACCCAAACACCATACAAGGGTTAAACCTGTTTGAACTGGAATAATATGAGGTCATGTACTAATATAAATGCATGTAATGTTGTTTAATATTAAACATAATGCAATGATATTTTGATCTGACAGAACCAAGAACTTTTTTCCAAATCATGCATTTACTGTGCATATGAATTCCTTGTTTTTCTTAGCAGCCAGTCTTTTAAAATACTAATAAATGATACACTACATAGCAAGCAAGCATAGCTTTGGCAGCTCACCTTTAGTGTGATGCAAAGCAGAAACAAAAAAAAAAAGGAAATTGCTGCTGGGCTATATCTGATCCACATGATTAGGTCACTACTGATTTTCTGTTTAGCTGATTGGACTGTGCATTGAAATTTGGGAGGAGGATCTCTGTCTTACCATGCCACGATAAAAGTTGGCCTGAATGTTCAATTTTCAAATGTAACACTTGCAGGTTTCTTCTGACTGTTCAGGGTAGTGATTCATGATTGTTAAATTTGTTTCAATACCTTTGCAGATGTTTTTCAGTACTCCTCATTGCTCACTGAGTCTTTTTTTTTCAAAAGCTGACTTTGAATGGTCACAAGTAGTCCCTTCTCTTCTCTAAATGTCACTAAATTATGCTTCACAAATATCATGTTGTGTAAGTCCATTTCACTGCAAACATTAATTTCCAGGTTTGATTTTTAAGAACATCTTTTTTTTTCTAGCAGGTGGCATCTTCTAATCTGAATCAGCAGTTTTGTGTACCAGCTTGCCAACATTATTAACCTTCCACCTCTGACAAAACAGCACACAGTACTCTTTCCCAACGGACTAACAACCATATGGACAGAAGTATTTGTCCCCCTGATCATTACACCAACCAAGGACTGTGATGACATTGTATTCAACTCCGTGTACTTTAATATGTAGTTGGCCTTGCCTTTGCAGCTACAACAGCCTCCATTCTTTTTGGGATGCTTCCCACAGGATTTTGGAGTGCTTCTGTGGGAATTTGTGCACATGCATTCTGTAGAGCATCTATGGGTTAACCCTGCTGGACTAGAAGGCCTGGCTCACAACCTCGGTTCTAGTTCAGGGCTCTGTGAGGGCCAGTCAAATTCTTCCACACTAAACTCATTAGATCGTGTCTTTATAGTCCTTGCTTTGGTGCGCTGGGGCACAGTCATGTTAGAATAGAAAAAAGTGCTCCCCAAACTGTTGCCACAAAGTTGGAAGCATAGCATTGTCCAAAATGTCTTGGTATGTTGAAACATCACTGGAACTGGTACACGCCTCCACTGCTCCACAGTGTGCACAGTGTTACATCACTCCATCCAGTGCTTGGCATTGGACTTGGTGATGTGAGGCTTGCATGCAGCTGTTTGGCTGCTGAAACCCATTACATGAAACTCCTGCTGTACAGTTTGAATGCTTACATTAATGTCAGTGAAAGTTCAGAACTCTTGAGCTATGCAGTCAGCAGAGCATTGGTGACTTTACACACCATTTGTCAACACTGCTCTGTGATTTTACATGGTCTTCATCTTTGTGGCCGAGTTGCTGTTATTCCTAAACATTTCCACTTTCTGATTATCTGAACTTTTAGTTGACTGTAGAATATCCAGCAGAGAAGAAATGTCACAACTGTCTTATTGCAAAGGTAGCATCCATCACAGTACCATGCTTGAAGTCACTAAGCTCTTCAGAACGACCCATTTCCTATCACAAATGTTTGCAGATGGAGACTGCACAGTTAGATGCTTGATTTTATACATCTGCAGAAATGGGACTGATTGAAACACCTGAATTCAATGACAAACAGTCATGGCCAAATATTTCGTTTCACAGAGTGCAACTGTCTACCGAGCCAATCTTTTTTTCTAAATTCTTTGTTTATTTATTGGGATTTTATTGGATAACATAGCTTGAGAGTGGTACATATTGAGGGAGGATAAGGGGTTAACATGAAGGAAAAGGGCAAATGCTTTAGCCTTAAAACATTGGATGCCTGCTCATAGACTGTATAGAATGTGGACCTAGTCTCAGTGATGTCACTCATTGGTTTCAGTGGTAGACTTTTGAAGTCCATTGGCTGCAGTTGACATTTTCAACATGCTGTCTCAAACTAACTCTCAGCCAAATTAAGCAACAGGTTACAGAAGTAAAGCTCAGCAACAGCTATGCCCACCCATCTATCAGATCAGCCATGCCACCAACATAGTTATAAACCAGCATCAACTATAAGGTGTGTACCAATCAAGACAACGGCTATTGAAATAACAGCAGTTTTTGGCACCAGGCTGTTTAATACTGCTGTAAAACTGGCCATTTTAATATGGGTGTTAATGGGACTTCAAAGGTTTTTTCGCAGCCAGCCTAAAGTGGACACTCAAGGAACTGCGGGTTTATTCCTCTCTTCAATAATGGAGATTTCTGCCTACACCTATTCCTTGAGCTAGACCAGTAACGTTGTACATCTGATACAACACACCTCTAGTTTAAAGTACATTTTACTGTTTACACTGTAAGTACATTTCGTTTATCATGCTTAAATCCTTCTACTTGATTACACCTTAAAATTCATGTCTTTCCCCTGTACCTTTCTGTAATGTAGTATCACCACTTTTCCATCCTAAAAGCTCTGTTTCCTCCAGTCATTTGACTTCATATCATATAACTGTTTAAAAATAATATCATAATATTAGGAAATGTCAATCAAGACCAGTCTGACATGTGTGGGCAGCCTTGGAATACTGTGAGTATAAGTGTCATTTCTGTCGGTTTTGATAGAGCAGTTTAAAAACATGTTTGGACACTGGTTTAGACGAGATGGTGGAGCATGCACCCAATGTACAGAGCGTGTTCTTCATGCACGTGTTGCAAGTTTATCTCCAAGCTGATGCTGCTTCCACTCTCTTTCCTCACATTCCCTCTTATAATTTCTATTAACAAAGGCGAAACAGCCAAAACATCAATTAAAAATGTATTAAAACCCATGTCTTGCTTTAATCATCATTAGTGACCCCATGTCACAACCATTCCCCACACCTCCCAAGTGTGGGTAATGGAAACACACATGTCAGAGTTTGCTGGTCACTCTCAAGCTTTTGATCACATTGTTTCCAGAGCTGCAGTTTTACTAGTGGATTGTCATTTTGATGTAAACTCCCATTTTTTTGTTCCCTCAGGAAAGCCTAACCATTTAACTGTGAGTGCAGAAGTAAAGCTCATTATGTGACTGCTGCCAGGCTCCAGATCAGTCAGCAAAAATAATTAGGTGTTGCATTACCCAGTGTCATATCTTGTGAGAGACTGAAGCCATCCAGTTGGGATCGATTGCACTCACTTGGTGTGGGGAAAAGTAATAAACATAATTATGCCTTTTTTTGCTGCTTTTTGAGTCAAAGCCACACAGTGTGACTGAATGGGCTGTGTGTACGCACTCAAGCTGAACGCCTTGCCAATTACCACAAATCATAGTCAGCTGCTTTTCTAACTCCTTTAATAGGACTCAAACTTCCCTCCCTGCCTCTGCTGAGCTTCGTTGAACACGACCCATTCAACACTTCCGTCTAATGTCATGCTCATTTAAATGTAAATTGGTTTATGATTACTACCTGCAACTTTGAAACTGGACCAACTGATAGTTATCTGGCCTGAGACAAAACAGATGAAGGCGCAGGGAAGTTAGTTATCAGCGTGTCCACATTAAAATCAAACTGGCAACACTTCGAGTGATACAACAGTTTAACAGTTATTTACATTTTTTTTCCCCAGATTCACAGATGTATGGACCTTTATGACAATATAGAAAGTATATCAGCCTGTTTGTCTCTTTATCCTCTCATGAAACCATTAACATCAGACATGATGTCTGGAAAGTGTTTACTTTCAGGAATTTGTAGACTTCAAGATGGCAAGAGCCACCCAAGACGTAGCAGTCAGTTGGCTAATAATCATCATAATCACTCTTTGACAGACTGTCAGTTCATTTCCCTGGTAATACCCAAGTGTCTGACTTAAAGCCTTTGCACACTGAGTCTGTTTTTGCCTTCAGAAATAGCAGCAAGTTAGAAATTAAATTCACTCTCATGTTTTGTTCATTATGTTTGCACACTGTTTTGAAAATGTTCATCCACAATTCTTTTTTAACCGGTTCAATATTTTGTGTGTTTTTTTTTCACATCTTTCCAAGGCTTTTAAATAAAGCTTTAGAAAAAATGCCACATATATAAGCAAGCCTCTCTCATCAACATGCCTCTGACTCTGCTTTCACATCCCTCCCACCCCAAAACCCCATAACTTCTGTCTTGATGTAGAAACCATTGGGGGCTCCTTACTGAGAGTGACAAGGAGACAGTTTCTCCACCCAGAGTCTCAGCCCTTCTGGTTCTCTCACGTCATACCAACACCGTTTGACACTACCAGTAAGTCATGCAAACCCTCCATCCCAGTCATTACTCCTCAGACCTCCTTCAGCTGTGCCGTCGCCAGCTAAAGCCAGTCCATCGTCAGTCTCAGAGCACAACCAGCACCACCAACTCAAGTCTCAAATCCTCAGCTTTCCTTAGAATAAACCATCCCAGAACCATCTCTTCATAGCCTTATCCATTCGTCCCTCCACCCTTACCCTTATTCCTCCTTTTCTCACCCCTTATAATCATCTCAATGTCAAACTATTTCAACCCATGTCTTTCTTGGCATGGCCTTTGTTGGTGAAATGGTGATTTAAGACTCAGAGCATCAACAGTATGTCACAACACAGTGACTGGCCCATGTGTAATGTGGATTTCAAGCATGGAATGTAATACATAAAGTCTGAAATTTACACTCACAGTAATAAAATGATTAAATTGAGAAGTTTCCCTCTACCTCCCCAACTTGGCACAGAGCCATGTCAAACAAACTTGTGTGTATGACCAAAATATAAGAGCTCTGTTAGGAGAGGATAAATTCTTGTGAAAGAGCCCCGAAATCATCGTCACCTAACCTTTTGTAGTTTAAGTCGACAAAAACTCAAAAACATTTTAGTTCAGTTTAAGTTAAAAAAAAGTCCTTACATTTTAGTCTTCACTTTTAGTCATGGTGTTTATTCTCTTTGAAGTAATTCAATCAACCGAACAATGCTAATTTCGTCGACTAAAACTGTGACAAAAAATGTTCGTCAACAGCCTTTTTTCCATGACAAAAACTAGACTAAGACCATCAAAAATAGATCTGCGATGACTAAAACTGACAAAAACCAGGTTTAGTTTTCAGCAAGATGACTAAACTAGACTAAAATATAATGCAGTTTTCTTCAGGCATTCAAAACCCATATTTCTCCACTGTGGGTAAATCTGTCAAAAAACAATGCAGCTGTAGCTATTCTGCCTCTCAGCTGTAAAAAGCAGGGACCCCAGATTTAGCAGGATGTGTAGAACACACTACTATGTTTTGGCACCAGATTTAGGCAAGAAAATAAATGTTTGGACTAAAGCAAAGACTAAAATGTGAAGATTTTTTATGGACTAAAGCGGGACTAAAATGTTTTGAGTCTTTGTCGACTAAAACTAGACTAAAACTAAAAAGGATAGAAATGACTAAAATGTGACTAAAACTAAAATGCATTTCATTAAAAGACTAAGTTGCTGCCAAAACTAATGCTGCAACTGAATTGTAAAAGTATATTTATCAGACAAACACCAGCCTGATGAGAAGAAGATAAAAATGCCAGTGAGGCCCCAGATGATGAGGCCATTTGCACCATGCATTAACTGTGTATAGGGAGGGGCGGGCCTGTCGCTATCCACAAAAATATTGCAGATGAGAGCTATGAGGTCCAGCAGATTATATTTTATCATCAGCTAAGCTGTGAACTAGAACACTTAAATTATGCTAGCAATCTTTACATCAATAACATTATGAACTGATGCTACAGTGTGACACAGTGCTGAAGGAGCAGGTCTGGGCTGTACTTTTGATACGTTATCACAAAGACCACTGTCTTTTACCAGACAGACATCTCAAGCAAACCCAGACTGATGTTTAACAGCCATCTGCTGAAGCTACGTATATCGGGATTTTGAGGAGATAGTGGGAGAGACAGATTTCATTGTCTATGAGCTGATATAAATTTGTCTGCCTAATATTAGTGCTGTTAAATTATCCCTTGATTTAGTTGAGAGTTTCAGCTCTTAATGACACTGTGGTTATTTCACATTCCTGGAGATCAGAGTGTATGTTACAGTTGTTCTCTAATTATCACCTCTTTGAAAAGCTTTCACACAGGCACATATTTTCATAGCTGTTCATCATAGTTATTTCTAGCCACTGGTCTGCTCAGAGACAATCAGGCAACATTATGAGGCATTAAAAATGCTTGTCCCTGGTTGGTCAAATGAAGATACTTCATATCCGTGACAGTATCTTGCTTGTTTCTGTTATTAAACTCTCCGCATTCGGATGAACTATCATCCCTGTGGCACAACTGTGCACCATAACCTCAGACGGGACACGGACAATACAACAGTCTACAGGATATACTTGACACTGACTGAAGTTCTCAGCCATAAAAGCTGCCTGCGACAGGGCCACACAGATACTAAAGCTTACATAAGTAAGCGCTACTGCAGTCAGTCTCTTTTCATTCATATTACCAAAAAAAAAAAAAAAAAAAAAAAAAATCTCTTCTTTTAGAGTCTGGCATCATCCTAGGCAGAAAAGACTTGGTGTTTGAATCATTTGTCTAAGCATTGTTGCAGTTTTCTGCTGTGTGTTGCGTGATTTACAGCAGGTAGAGCTCATTTGCCATGACTTGCCTCATGCTGCGCTCATATTAGTTGTTGAAGTGAGTATTTTCATGCTGTTACAGTTTCAAAGCAGTTTCTTCTTTTGTAGTGAAATAAATTTGACTTTTAAAGTGGCTTTATGTGGAGACTGTGAGTTGAAGTCATGCTAATAAACAAAAGAAGTGCGTGGATTCAAATAGTTTGTTTTCCCCTGTGATAACCTGCCTTTGTTATAGACGCTGTAAAGTCAGCACTAAGGTAAATGTAAAATGTAGAATTAGCTGTCAGTCTTACACAGATGAGTTTGTGTCTGATGTGACAGAACGCTGAGGGAAACATTCCCAGCAACAGTGACAACAGAGTGCTAAGTAGCCACAACAAATCCAGTTTTCCGCCTGTGATTCACTGCTCTTAAGTATGATTCGGAGCTATTGTTTGATGCCATGCTTCTACTCTGGTGTCAAACACAGAAAAACGCAGCTGTGGATCAGAGGAGAGATAGTCAGACCTCCGCCCACTCCCTCACATGTGACGCAGACGTGTTGATCCTGTCGTAGACAGAGGATCCCGTTATATTAAAGCCTGATTGATTTCAATATCCTGCCACACACGGAGCTTGACATTTATATTGAATTAAAAGTAGGACTTCAATTAATTCACATACCCGCTCAGCTTTATAACACTCTCCTCCATCATGAACACATTGAATTAAATCGAGCATGACTCATTGGAAATGTGAAATGGATGTTTGTTTCAAATAAGCTTTCTCTTAGAGAACAATAAATCGGCCTAATGGACTCTAATACAACTGCCAGACTTCTCATATCTTATTTTTGCCAACAAGAGAGTGGTGTGATTATGGTCCACTGTAACACACTGAGATGGGCTATTTCTAAATATGAAATAGATTTTAAATGATGACATTTCACTGATATCAGCCAAAATGTTTTACAACTTTATTGAACAGAAACCTCCCTACAGTAAAGCCTGCCCACACTCAAAGATTTTCAAATGTTAGAAAGAAAACCCACACACTATGACTAATAACAAGAGATTTAACAGTTTTGTCCCTATAGAGTGTGGAGAGCAA
The DNA here is from genome assembly GCF_018320785.1 of Cheilinus undulatus. Classification (NCBI taxonomy): domain Eukaryota; kingdom Metazoa; phylum Chordata; class Actinopteri; order Labriformes; family Labridae; genus Cheilinus; species Cheilinus undulatus. The sequence continues at coordinate 19,750,413 of NC_054865.1, forward strand.
CAATATGACAACACATAGCAACACGTTCCACTCTGAACAGCAACAATCTCCACTTTCAAAACTGGAAATCTCACACAATCTGTTGTGGTCAAATGTCACTGAGAGTAAACAAACATGGCAGAAGCTGAAGAACTGGTGGGATTTTTGGACTCTTTACTGAAAATTCAACAATTGAAAAGAGAAAGTTTCAGCTTTTAATAACTGTGTGGTCTAGGGGTTCTTCTAAGTAGATCAGATCATCCTTAACCCTTCAAGACCTAAGCTATTTTTTAACCCTTGTGTCTCACCTGGACTTACTAGCTTAAAAAGTTTGTAAACATCAACTGTGGTGCACGGTCAAGCTCTAAACACCCTTTTTTCAGGATAACCTGGGCTTCAAGAATATGTTTACCAGAGTAGTGTGTAAAGTTATGGGACTATAAAGACCAGAAAAAAAAAAAAAAAAAAAAAAAAAAAATCTGTATTTAGGTTTGTTGTATGACAGTCCAGTGTGTTATGATCTACCAGGCCAAATATCAGTCATGAAAAACATCTCTAAGGTTGTAAAATTAAGCTTCAAAATCATGAAAAATGAGACAGTAAAATGTGATGGTGTGGGCGTGTCGGTTGAATGAACTGAAGCCATACCCACTCATGAAAAATACAATCCTCTCAATTTAGAAAAATGCTTGTGATCAGAGCAGAGCTGCCTGACTCTGTGCCAGAGCAGACAGAAGTTGGGGATTCAATTTACTGTTTTCTGGTACAAATCTGTTTTTTTTTTATTTCACCTTTATTTAACCAGATAAAATCCATTGAGACCAAGATCTTTTTCACAAGGGTGACCTGGCCAAAAGGTCAGCAGCATAGTTATAATAAATAATACATCTTCAAGAGACAAATAATAAACAATATTTTGAAGCAAAAAAATAATTAAGAATTAGAGTTAGATCACATTTTAAAATGCAGGAGTAGGAATCACAATAACAATTTAAAAACACAACCACTGTTCCATGGTCTTGCTTTGTCTGTCATTTATGATACTTTTAATGACCCCTAGACCACCATAGCTAGATTTGGGAAATGTACCTAATAATGATCAAAACCAGCATGTAGCTGGCTGTTAACTTTCAATGAAAACAGGGACACAAGCTAACAACAGACTGAGATTAACTACTTGGTGATTTGATATTGTTGAAGTGTTAGGGGGGCAGGGTAATTTCCCGTCAAGACCAGTGATGTCATGGGCTCTGCTCAAATAAAACCCATCCAGGAAAGAGGTGACTAACTTTCCAATGGTTAACATTGAAAAAAAAAGAAAAAAAAAATTTAAAATACAAAAATTGAAATACAATATATGACAAAAAGTCATTGCAGGTGAAAAATAACCTTCCAAAAGTCTTTGAAATATTCACAAATTCAAAAAAGAAAAAAAAAAATCCTTTGGCTTTTTTTGGTTTTGGCTCTATTTGTGCCATTACCACGATCAGTTCCTGCCAGCAGTGACTCGAGGGACACATCGCAGGCTCTGTGTCTTTCTACTATGATCTATGCACGCCATTGTGGTTTAAGTGTAAAGACTTTTGCAGTTTGGCAAAGCATGAAGCACAAAGACTCAACAGCCTGCCACTGTTTTTCACAGCCCATCAAAATGCAATGTGGAATACAATATGCATGTTAGCATGTTAAGCTAGCGTCAGAAAAAAATCAAAAGTAGTTAAAAAATGCATCAGAAGGCATTCAGTATTGGAATTACTGGTGTGGATTTAATCTCTACAGAGCACAGGAATTCAACCAAGTTCCAGGTCCACTAGAAAGCTTCTGTGGAGGCCATGAAGGCACTGATAGCGTCATTAGAACGGCACAGACAGTAAGAGACTATAATTTATGGTTTGAATGTTATTTAACTTGAAATAGCTTGTGTCTTTTCTTTTTGTATATGACAACGTTGGTCTCGGGAGGTTTACACATCTCACACCACAGGAAAACATGTCATGATAATCTTTAAACCCATCAAATCACCAGGTCTTTTATGTTGAATGGTACCTTGATTAATCAGAACTCATTAATTTAAAGAAAGTTCATCTATGCTTTGTATAGTTCGAGGTAATGGCCAATTTTAAGTAGTGGTGGGACTAGATAAAAAAAAAAAAAAATCTAATTAATTAGAGGCTTTGTAATTAATTAATCTCAGTTAATCGCATATCAGTATTTGACACAAGAAGCAAAATTTTTCAATTGAACTGGATTTTGGTATATGACTGAATCAATCAATAGACACATAAATGAACTTAAACAACAAAATCGTGTTGATTTTCATCACTGAGTGTTAACATAAAGTGCAATATGAATAAGGAATATTATGATTGCATTTTTTGAAATTTTCTTTCTGCATGGCAGTTCATAATTTGGGTCAGACGAAGCTATCTGTAGCACCGCTTCTAACCCCTTATCTTCTACCACCGAGAGTGGTTGAAAGTCCACTTCTATCCATTTTGCCAGTGAGTTTGTTAATTTGTCAGTCATTGACTTACTCATTTTGGCTCTGAACCCGAGTTTCCGTTAGCCGGTATTTGCCGTTCATTGGCCGGTAAGAAGGGTGGAAGTCCAACTGATAAAAATATAACTGGTCAAAATGTCCGGCAGAAAACATGCAAATGACCAGATAAGTAAATACTGAATACTTTCATATTATATTTTGTGTAACCTAGAAGATGTGTTGCGAGAATGCGTTAACATAAACTAAAAGTTGCCTAATCTTCCTACATCTACTGTCCTGCAGTGCTGGGGTTATTTATCTCCTCAGACGGCAAGCACATGGCTAATTATGTATGCATGATGACGTCAAAGCTCTGCGCAGGCTCAGTATTGCTAGGGACTATGCAGGGAAAGTGGGAAAGTTTGACCAGAGCTTTCTCGTAAAGCAGAACTTTAATGTAAGTGAGGTTTTCCTGGTTAACCAAAGGCTTAATATCATCAGCGGTATGGAGGGATTTTATGTCATCGCTGGGAGTAATGAAGAGGCTGAAACAAAGGGAATTGTTTAGCAGAGCGGCTTAAACACCGATGCAGCAGCAGAGAGAAAGAGGCCTACGCTGAGCAGAGTTGTGGTGGACTTCGATAAACTACCTATGACCAATCCTCAGATAAAGTTGGATTGTAGTCAACACAGAATCACATTGTGCAGAACGGCATGGGCTGTTTGGAGCTTATAATGAAAGCTCTGTCTCTCTTCAGAGAGATTACAGTTATATGTCATCATGAGGACTGATATTAGCAGCTGACGGTAAGACTCATTTTTCATTTGACATGTAGAGTTCTAACACATGTCCAGTTAAGAGAGCACTTTTGTTATGTGTTTGGATGCTTTGTTGTTGTTGGTGGAGGATGGTATTTGGCTGTTGTAAGCTGCAAAGTTATGATAGTGGCCAATGAGCTAACAGGCTAACGGTGCTGATGTGAAGCTAACTGTTGTTGTTGATGAGTTTAACGTGGGTGTTTATTGTGTAACTGACTGCGTGTGTAAGGAAAAGTGCAGCTTTCATTTTGATACTTTAAACCACTTACACAAAAATAAATAAATAAATAAATAAGAGAGAGAGATTTATGCATTTTGCTGCTGTTAATGCAGCAAATAATGTTAAAGCAAATGTCTGGTAGTTGTTCTAAATGGCCGGAATTCTTGAGGACTGCCGGTCATTTTGACCGGGGACAAAAAAGTCGAGCAAAAACGCTGCTCTGAACCCAGTCATCTTGTCGAGTGTGGATTGGCGACACTGCCTGCCTGAATTAGGAACGTTGTCTGTGCTAGCTGCAGCATGTTTGGCATTGAGGTGGCAGCGGAGGCTAGAAGCGCTCCGGTGATAGGCAAATTTGCACACAACTGTGCTTTTATCCAGGTGTCCATCCGGTGGTTTTTTAAAACTAAATTTTCCGCCCACCACACCTAGTAACGACTTCTCATCTGTTTCCATGGTGTTTGTCGTGTTGTGTCCTGTGCATCAGTATTAAGGGTATACCGGGAACTCGTGCAATGAGAAACGTTCTGCGCTGTTTGGAGTGCAAAAACAAATTGAGGTTAAATTTATTATTTTTTTATCGCGTTATTTTTTCTGTAATTAATTAATCTTAATTAACGTGATAAAGTCCCAGACCTAATTTTAAGTAATATGAACTTTTAAAGACAAAGACAGTTTTCATCTGGCATGGAAAATCAAACTCAGTCTGAGTGTTCTGTCATCAAACAGGAGAAGAAAAGTTAGCTGTAATCTTGCTATATTGGGTCAAATTGAAGTTTTCCATTGGTTTTCATGTTTTTGAAGCCATATAAACTTCTTCATGGTTCTGGTTTTTCTCTATTTGCTTAAATGTTTTAAGGGTAGGAAATTTGGTTCTGAAGATTGATGCAACTCTTTTGATATGCTCATAACAGATGTTAATCTGATGCAGGAATATTTAAAAAGACATTTGTTTTCTTGCTCACAGGGATGGTCCACATTATTCTGCTGTTATAAAATTACACCCTGACAGTCCTCAGTGAATTGAGTGATTTCCAAACTCAGTTGTTTTAAATTTGACCCCCCCCCCCCCCCCCCACTTCGTCTACACTCCTATTGCCCAGCTCTGACATGAATATGTCATCACATCATAAGATGACACGTGCAGTTTGCAAGACGTGCAGCTCATCGCGTCCACATATTGGAGAAATACTCAGACAACATGGCAGGAATTTTTCTCACTTTGCAATTTGGTTGTTTTGGTCAGATATGCTCTCTAACACTCAGACATATTTTAAAATGACTGTTAAGAGTATTGGTCATATTGATTATATCTCACATGCATGCTCTCCCTCCGAGCTTGTGCATGTTGCCCCTTGCCAAGGCCAACTGCTTCCTTCCATGTCAGGGCCAAGGAAGTGCACCATGCCAGAGCGCAGTCAGAGCACTCATACTGGTCAAACTAACTGGACGTAGGGGTTCAAGTGTGCCAGGGCGTAAGCCTTGTAAGTGCAGCTTTCATTTGAATGCAAACCAACTTTTGTCTATATCACACATTTCTGAAATTGGTTTTGCAGGGATGACACAACCTCACAGAGTCTGTAGTTAGAGCTATAGTAGGCCATATGTGTAATAGAGTTGATTATGCAGATTTGCAGGAGGAGTTAATCTCAAACATTGCTCACGAAGAATATTATGCAGTTTTCTCTCCAGAGACACTGCATGAATTCTCTCATTAATAAAGCATGATGAAAGGCGTTTTGACAGCTTTTACAGCAGGCAAAATCAGCAAAAAATAAGAGAAAGTACAAGGGGAGAAATGAAGAAAAACGGTGCCAATCTCATAAGCAGCAAGCGGCAGTCATAAAATAAGTCTCCTACTTTCAATTCAGTCCAGAGAGGTGTCTTTCTGGCTCAATTTCTGTCATCATTTAAGCGTTTCTTACACTCTCGCACAAGAAACTGAGCAGGGAAATAATGAAATTAAGAGCAGAACCAAAAAGCCATATGAAGCAGAAATACTATTTCCCACTTTAAAAACACTCTTAAAAATGTACTGATTTCTCTCTGTGACACGGTTCTCATAGGTCAGTTAACAACAAACAGACACAAATGTACAAAATTGGGATCACCGGTAGACTTGTTATGTTGGCACGCCCTATGTACAGAGGCTGTTGTGCCTCAAGGGGGCAAACTGGGTCCAGACCCGACCATGTTCCTTTCTCATATGTTATGCCCCACGCCCTCTTTCCCAGTTTTTGATTCTACCCTATCTATCTATCCTATCTATCTATCCTATCTCAATAAAATCATAAAAGCTAAGAGATGAAAAAAAAAGTACAAAATGTAATGGCAGTCTTTGTGCTAATGTATTTCAGTGTGATCCTTTAAAGCTGGGGTTCTCAAATGGTGTGCCTTGAGGAAAGTCTAGGTGTGTTGTGGGACTTTTGTATAATTATACACTATTACTACAAATAGACTGACTAAAGATACTGTAATATGTATTAAAGGGGCTATTTTGTTCACATATGACTAGTGTGCCTTGAAACTTTGGCTAAATCTTTTGATGTGCTTTGGGCAAAAAACAACAACAACAACAACAAAAAAACAAAACGTAAACGTAAAACTACTCCTTAAGAGCATTCATATTCCTTTTTTTTCTTGTAATGAGTAATACATGTTAGTTCTGCCATTTAAGAAATTAGTAACTTTTCCTAAAAGTTAACCTTACTGGAAAAAAGAACATATGCAGTGCTGTGAATAAGTTCTTGGCAAATGAGGCAAAAAAAACTGAGGCTTCAGTAAGGCTAAGATGCAATGACTGCCTGCAAGCACCATCGGCCAGGAAGGAGGATTGACACAACCCAGGTTGTGCTCTGGATGTCCTTGCATGGGAAAATAGTCTGTTACAAAAATAACAGAGTTCAAACCTTTGGGGCACAGTAAAGGATGGATGTGATGAGTTAGCGTGGCCTCAGGAACCATCTGGGTGGGAAGTAGGGTTGCCATAAGCCGCTGGTTGTGTGATGGGTGTTCCCAGGGTCCTTAAACTGTCTGCAGTCTCTAGGTGTATTAAAAGGCCCAGACAGAAGAAATGCCATCAAGCCTGACCTTGACTGCAGAGCGACACATATGCATGAGGACGTGTTGAGACTAATCCCTAAAACCAGATAGCTACATGTTTGGTCCATCTCCGCTCCAGCATGGTAACGGAGCAGATAAGTTTTAGTTTTAGTCAATAAGAGTGCTTACACCAGCACTGCTGCTCTGCATCTCTCCTCCGGTAGAGCTCCGGCAGTCTGGAGCCCTTCGAAGCAGATACGGCAGACTTCTATTTCTGCTGGACGCCGGAGCCCTGCGCAGAAATTCAGCATGGACCTGATCGGACGGGTCAGGAAGTGTCGCCGAAACCAAATGAAAATATCTGGTTAAATTTCAGAATAAAACACTCCGTGTTGATGCCAGACTTATGCCAGACTGTATTTCCTTTCACTTCATCGACAACAAAGTCTTAATGGGGTTTTCCATTTCTGATGTTCATAGCATGAATCTCAATGTGAGGGTGCAACAGGCTATATTCTATAAAGGAGGAGGCTGGGGTGGATGAGGTTAAGCTTTGCCAGCAGCAGCATGGTGCATCAGCATTGATGCAAGCAGGGACTAGTGAGAAGTAGGTCATATTTAAATGGACTGCTCTGTTGAGCAATAGAACCGTGATTGGCTACGGGAGCTGGCCGTCAGCTGATCATGGCTGTGCGTATGACTACTGTGTCCTGCATGAACTAACGCTGAACTTTATATGTTCAAGTTAGTGCAACACGTTCATCTTCTGATTAGTTCAGAGAGGGAAGGATCGCACTGAATACATCACACACCTCGGAAAATCAGGCTAGTTAATCATTAGAACCATCAGACAGTCAGGCCTTTTGTTGACTGGCTGAAAAGGGGGAATCTGATGCAAAATTGTCATAATTATCTTGCAGTGTGTACCCCATTTATTATTTTTTGGGTAACACAAAGTTCTCCATGAAGTTCCCTTTTAGTGGTAATGGGTGTAATATTACCCCACATGGCCATGATCCTTTTATTCTAGCTGAGCTCACAGGACAGCTGTTTCTTAGTGAACCTATTGTAAGCGACTCCAGTTGAATTACATTTTGTCAGACCATGAGGAAGTTTGCCTGAATTAAATGAGCAGCGTCAAACAAGCAAGGAGTGCTTCAACAACACGGCACTCAGGAACGAGCAGAGCACACAAACAAGTCAACATTTCACGGCCATGTGCTGGAATTAATGATATTGCTTGTGTTTTCTTCTTCTTCCTCACTCCCTCCTTTATTTGAAACGCCTGTCATAAAACAAACAAGGCTTCAGGCTGTGCCTCATAAACCTCCCCTGCAGTGACGGCAGACCTTTTTGACAGAAAAGCCCAATCAAAGCAGCAATGGGTCAATGTGGAGATGCTCCAGGAGTGTGAGTTATAGCCCATTTCACAGTGTTATTTTAATGGGGCTCCAAGCAGTGGCTGTAAAACCTTTGGCAGCTTGTCGGCTCTGCAGCCATTCAAGTCTATCTCCAAGTTGACACAAGCTTTATATAAGCTCTGAGGCACGGGGGGCTATATGTCTAACATAGTATCTGAACACAGGGGGGCTTTTGAATGCTGAATCTGGGGGATGACTTCAGAGAAAAATGGACTGGCTGATCTTTAATAGTGTAAGATCATAGTTTATATACGTTCTGATCTCCTGATATGAAGCTTCTAGAAAAGAGAATGTGACGAGATTTTCAAACAATCCTCTAAGCGTCCCGAGGGCTGTGGGAAAAGGCCATATCACAAAAACTGGCACATCTTTTGAAGTTTGATGAATCAACTCCCTTACCCACAGCTCCTCTTACACCCACAACATGCTGCTATGAATTATACCTGACATTTCTCCCCATGTAATTTCCTCACCAGATGGCACCCTGCCCAACATTTTGGAAGTTAGCAAATAAAAAACCACCCTGACACTTATTTTTCACTCTTGAGAAGAATTGGAAAAGAATGAGTGGTAAAATAGTAGAGGGGCTTGAATAATTAGTTTTCCCTAACCCCCCCCCCGAAAACAACAGGCTATTATCCTCCCGGCGGTTTGCACCCATGCTGTCTCCCCTCAATTTACGGCTTAATCACTGGCCAGCGCTCAGAACCTCTGTTCAGAAACAGCGTTCAGTATTCATGGACAGTCTGCCCCACATCTTCATCATGAGATAATGTGTTTCATGTTTATGCCGCCCAGTGCTAAACCGCGTTTGATAATATATTTATCACCATCATGTTTTCTCTTGCTGCTTCTTTCTGAGGCCTCGTTTCATCTGCGGAAAGGCAAAAGTGAACTGAAAATGAAGATCAGTGAGAGCCTGTAACTGACCCTACACAGACATGTTGGATCTCTTCCATTTAAAGGCTTTATCTGTGGTTTTTTGAACATTAACATAGAAAGAGATCTAATATTCCCAGTGCTAATGTATTGTGAAGTAAAAACTCCCCATAAAGACATTGAAGTCAGACTCCCTCTGGACTGGATGTTCTTAGCTCTGTGTTCAAAACCCTTGGACTTCAAACTGGTTACTCAGCTTGGAGGCTCAGTAATACTTTATATATGTTTTCCCCTAGTGAAGCCCTTCCTCTCCTACAGTTAGCCCTGCCTCTAAGTTAGAAAAGACCAACAGCCCCACCTCAGAGAATGTCAAAGAGCAACTTGGAGGGGGACAAAAGTTGTCACAATACTGTTGAGTTTAGATACGATGCTATCCTCAGTGTTTTCAAACCTGCACATAAGAAAGCTTCACTAGACAGTTAACACATACCGACAACTGACATAGAGCTTAAATCATTAAAAAGCTAAATGAACAAGATTTTCTGCTAAATAATGTATTGGGCCATACCTAATGTCAAATATTTCCTTTGAATTATCATTAATAAACCAGAAGTTTCTGCAGTGATTCTGCTCTCTCTGTTTTATCGAGTGTATAGTGTTAGTTCAGGCCCTGAAGTCAATAATGCCATATAACTGAGATCAGCTTATCTCATGCCTGCCCTCTTCAGGTGACAGCCAGCTGATTTGCTTCTAAGCATGCTATAGGCTAGTCACTCTCATGCTGCCATATTTAAACTGCTGTAGCCTGGCTATGATTTGCTGCTCCCTCTGAAAGCTGGTTTTTGCAACCTTCCTCCACCCCAGCTCCTCCTTTTTTTCTGCTTCTGTTGTCATTCTGTTGTCATGGTTTTTTGCTGCTTCTCTCCCTGCCTCAGGCTTTCTGCATAGGCTCATGGAAGGACAGGGGAATCCCAGATCAGCCACATCACCAAATATTAATAACAGCAGTAGAGTGGTGCTGTCATGCTGTAATTTTGGAGGCAAAACCAGGAAGTAAGCATCACATGGGATCCCTCGGCGGCAAACCTATGGTATTTTTCCAATGGGTTTTTGGATCATTATTAAAAATAAGATCTGTTCCACTAAAAGTTTATGGAAAACACACATTTTGTTCATAAAAATAATCTTCATAGTTTAATAATATCATATTTGTAAATATAACTGACAAAAGTAAAAAGCCAATGTCATGCTATATTGAACTACAACATGGTCACCTGAATTATGTGTCATCACCTGAGGATACGAGTGAGTGGCAGGCTCGATTGCAACACTTGGGGTGATGATGTCTATGGTCTCCATGGGCGTAGAACAGGGGGGGAAAGGGTACTGATTACCCAGTACCACAGTAGGGAGGGGCTCTTTAGAAGCCTACAATGAAAAGTGTGTTTTTATTTACTTTTTCTTAGTAGTTAGTGTCATTATTGAATCAAAAGCAGCTAAATTAATTGGTCGACAGACTGAAATTTGCATCAAATAGAGTGAAATGAAATACTGTGGGGGGTGGGGGGACTGCTCCTCCCTTAAAAATGTCCAAATGGTGTAGTCCAGCACTGTGAAATAATGCCAGTAAATTTAATTTAACCATATTAAAAATATTGCTCATACATTGGGAAATTTTGGTAGTATCTATACATTTAAACGCAAGGACATTTGAAAAAATGACACAACACTTGTTGCTTGGCTAGCCAGGTTAAAGGGGGCCCTGTATAATATTCTTTCTGGGGCCCAAAATCCCTAGCTACGCCCCTGATGGTCTCGACAAATTATAAATGACAAGATATACAATTCAGAGGTGGGGCACTCTCAGATGTATTTTATGTTGTAGGATAGAATGTTAAAATCTCTTGAGCTTGTGTTCACCACAGACCTTGTTGCAGGAATTTAACTGAAAACTCAGTCAAAAATCCCAAAGACTTTCAGACGAGGGAACCCGAAGTGCTAAAATGCTAACTCACTGCCATGTTTTCGGACTCATTCCTGTCCCACTCTATATGCTAATGCTAATTAATTACTGCTAATAAAGACAAATATTTAGACTCACAAATCATGAGTGTCTCTTGACAAAGTGGTCCTGACTGAACTTTTTCTGTTGTTTGTTTCATGGGTTTCTGTGTTTTTGCAGGGCTGTGAATCTGTCATCATTCTCTGGTTTAAAGAAAACTTTTGGGAGGCAAGAGACGTCACTGTCTCTGTCCTCTGCTCTCTATCTGTTTGTAACAGACGCTTATGCTGGGATCTTTAGGAGTGTATTAAACAGTTAGCTGGAGCATAGAGGCAGGTACATCTTCCTCATCAATTAAACAAAACTGAATCCACATTCATGTCTGTGCAGAGGTTTTGGTATGTTTCTAACTTTTTAGCCACTGTAAAACACTCTGAAAATAACATCTCTGTGTCATCACTCTGTCCTAGTAATGGGACAACAGCACTTGCTGTCATTTTCCCTTTTCCTGCATGCTGTCTCTGTCTCACAGAATCTTTGGGTTGACATAAGAATTTTTTTTTTACTATTGTACTTTGAGCATTATCAAATGTAAAAGTAATGGATATTTTTTTAAAAGCATGTGGTATCAAAAAGTATTGAAGTATCGAAAACTTGGACAACTTTAACCCTGAAGAGAAGGTTCTTTGTCAGGCTACTTCCTTGCATGGCTATCCTTCCTTCTTGGATTGTCTTCTTAGGTAAGTCTGCTGGCAATGTGTTTTGGGAATTTACCCTCTAATTCCACATACTTTGTGCAATTAACCATGCATGCCCAACACTCGGGAGCAAATCTTTCCCTTTCCAATCAATCTTTGTAATTCCACAGCACAACACACGATTCATCACCCGCATATGCCAGAAGTGCCACTCCACTCTGCTCAGCTCTGATCTACATACACACCAAGTCTATTCTCAGCAGAATGTATCGACACACATAAATACATGTACAGCAGATCAACACAAACCACCCTAGAAACATAAACCTTTTACTTACCTAATGCAACATCACCAGTAGAAGCAAAAGAAAGGGGGAGAAAACCACAGTTAATGTTATATCAAAATCAGAAAGCCAAAGTTGTTTATGTGCCGGAGGAAGATCGGGAGAGCCACATCCATTTCCTGAGAGGGGCGGAGTCAGACAGCTCAGAAACATTTAAAGCCACAGACACAGAAACAGCTCGTTCTGAGCTGGGCTGAAACTGGGTTTTTAGACATGCAAAAATCCAATACTAGAGTGTTTTTCAGCAACAAACTTCACAGGCATGTTTTGGGGGCCTCTAAGACCAATATAAACTTGTCTTAAAGTGGTAAAATATGTCACCTTTAAAGTTCTCCCACAGTCATGTGATCTCTCCTCTCCAGCTGCTAAGTGCTGCACTTCAGAAACAGACCCAGAAGGCATGTGGCATCAATCTGGGAAAAACTGAGGCACACAGAACACTGCAGACAGACCATGTGGAAGCAGCAGGTAATAGCTGCTCTGTTTGCATCCTGCAGAAGACGCCAAATAAAAGACCATGACTGCACCATTCGTGGTCAGTTAGGATCAATAAATGACGCTGATACAATATTTACTAATGTCATACACAGAGTCCTTGTAAAACAAAATGTGATCATCAAGTTAAATATTGCATTGACAGAGGGACTCGCCAAATTAGATTTTTAGTTCTATTCAGCGAGAGCTGAGAGCTAATTTGGACCCTGAGTGCGCATAAATTACTCAAATTTCATAAGCATAGTAATTTGTGCCTTTATTATGGAAGAGTGGGGGGGTTGCATGCAACACAAGTCTTAATCCAGCGAATGGCAGGGGAAACACTGAGATGTTTATCAGCACTTGTCCGCCACCTCCCATCTAGCAGACACTTGCTGGTGAAACATGAAGAGAGGAGGGGGAGGAGGTAGAAGCTGAGGAATAAACAAGGTGTGTTCAAGAGGAATATATTTTTATCTGAAAATGTCACTGAAAGCAGCACAGTCTGACACTGATATAAAGAATAAAGCATCCTTCATTTCATTGTTATAGATCTTAGCCTGTCTGATACATGACTGCCATGAAGTCATGTATTGTGTCTGTTCATGCTTACACAGACTTGATAGCTGCATGAAAGCCTGGTGAGTGCTTTCCGAGCGTTTTCCCTCAGACATGGCTTCATTATAGTAAAACAGAGCGCACACAGACATTTGGAGTGCTGATAAGTGTCAATCCACTCAATGGCTGTTATAGTAATGGGATGGTAAATGAGAGGGTGGGCTCTCTTGATCATTTGACATGCAAATCAAATAAGAAGTGATAGCAGTTGACGATGAATCCTCGAGAGAGCGAAATCTGCAATTTGAACCAATTTGAACACACACCCCTACTACGACTCTGCTATTAGTCTGTAGAGGAATCTGTAATTTGATGTGATTTCCCCCATGATTCCCTACTTCATTCTGTCATAGAGGAAAACAAATCAGATGCACTGATGTGAGTCTTGTATGTGCTGACATGTCTTCCTTGTTGTGGTTTTTCCACATAGGACACAGTTTTTCATTATTTTTATGGAGTGCATTTCAAAATTTCAACGGGAAGAGATATCAGGATATACATTCTTATCAGTTGTGTTTGCATAGTGTGTTTGCATTATTTTCTTGTTCTCCCCCTTAGAGGATCATTACATTTATTAAAATCATGTTCACATTTGTGAGTGAATTTATGGTACGACTTTATAAGGAAAGGACCACAAAGATACAAACATATTATAAGGTCAAACTTCAAAGTTATGGAGAAACATTTAGAATTCATAATTTAGCTTTTAATTTTTGAATTATTTATAGAACCCACCAGTCAGTAACTGAGTTAATTGGTGATCTAATTATGTCTATTCTGTCTTTGATTTTAAAACATTTGCTATAAATTTACCACTTTGAGTCTGTGAGATTAGCCACTCAAACAGACGCTGATGAGTCACCACCCACCCTAACATTTTTATCTAAAGCCTTTCATCAAAAATACCCAATGACACCTGATATAAAGAGCCTTACATACATGCCTCACATAATCTTGGACAGTGCTGCTCAGGTGTACATGAGAACATGAGAGAGTCTCTGTCTGTAACCATAGAAACTCCTTTACTCCTGTCCCTCCTGTCAGGCTGGCAGAGGAGGCATGTACAGCAGAGCTGGGTGGGCCATGGGCCCATGTTTGCACAGCATATTAAGAATGAATGATTCATGGACAAATAAATCATCCATTTTTTATTCATAAAGCATGTGTTTATGACTACGTGGAACGTTTTTCTTTTGCTTCAGGATGCAGGGAAAATAATCAAAAAGCAGGATTATTCCTTGACGAGGTGTGACCTCTCAGTGTTTCCCACACAGAGAGGATGCCTTGGCGGCTCATCCATGCATATTTAAGGCCATATTTTTGTACCAATTTTTTGCATTTTCCTCTTAATCACCATCTGAAATTGAAAAACCAACACCGTGAACCCACTGCACACAACCAATTTGCTCAAACTTGAGTCCACCTGGCCATGCTGTCTACCAAAAGGCATGCTGTGTCTCTACATGAGGACCGCAGGGGATATGAGGAGAAAAAAGTCTTCTGCCAGTATGTCTCATCAGTGATTGATTGAAGAGGACCTCTTATGATATATATGAATCTCTATATGCTTCCAGGTTTTGTGCTGCTGTTTGGTGCAGATAATAGTGTGCAGAATCATAGTTTTAACATTAAGCCCGACTGCTCCTGATGTAAGAGCTGAATAGTGAGTAAAACACAGCAAACTCAAGCTGTATGAGTCTGGCTGCACAGAAAAAAAGTGCTGTAATTTACCGGTACAACATATTTCCAGTAAATTCAACCTTATTCATACATGAAATCTGGCAGTTACATACATGAAATAGCCTCATTATAAACATTACAGACTATGAAACATTTCATAAGTAACAGAATAAGATCAGAGGTCTGGGATTAAATAATGTATTGACCTTTTTTAGAAGTAGTCACACTAACAGTGGCTAACTTTAGCACAGCTATGCTAGCAACATAATTAACATGACTCCACAAGCAAGAGAAACATGAGCTTTAGCAAATATAGCTAAAGCTAACATAGCTATGTGGATAATGCATCTGTGTAGTTTACATAGTTGTTTTTGAGTTTAGCTTTAGCTTCAAAGCTCCATTATCTATAGCTAAGTTAGCTTTAGCAACATGAGCTTTAGCAAAAGTAACTAAAGCTAACTTAGCTACTTAGATAACATTGATACGTAGCCTTCATGGCTGCTTTGTAAGCTTAGCTTCAGCTATGTTAGCTATGTAGCTCTGTAGCTTATGCAGCTAACAGGGATATGTAAGCTATGCTTGCTGTGTTCCAGTTCTCATGGAGGATAAGCTATTTTCTTGTAAGCAGACTGTTTACTCGGCTTTATTAAATGTTTTATTATCAGGTTTTGCAGGTCAGGCTTTTGACTTAAAACTTTTAGTATCCTGACTGTTACCTTAACTCTTACTCTAATCCTAAGAAAAGTTTACCTCAATATTTTAAACGTTTTAGTGTGCATTTCTGCTCAGAGATAGACAACGTCTCAGATAAATGGGCTTTGAAAGTGGCCATCAAAGATCAGCGGTCTACAACCTGTACATCTTGATTAATTGGGCAACTTTGCAACATATTATGTTGATGGTGAATGTCGCAAAAGAAAACACGTAGGTTACAGTCAGGGACAAAGAAAATAGGGATGAGTGGGACAAGCTGCTGGGTATTAACAGACCAGAGGCACAGCGCTGGTGTTAAGGATGTAGGAACACACTCAAACAAAATACACAACAAATCATAAATCTAGGTTTATAAAATGATTTTTAGAGGTATTTTTTTTTTACAGTTGTCCTTTTTTCTTTTTAACTAAGGCATGCGACTTAGATAAAGAATCCTTTTAAGTACTAAATAATTTATCTTCATCTGAGTGAGCAAACATGCTTTTGCTTTGTTTTTCTTCATAAATATCAGTAATACTTTCTCAAATAGAAATAATCCTTTATTAAAGCCTACTGCACCAGCCCATGTGTGGTGCTACTTTAACTTAAAGATAGGAGGTAAGACCATCTTAAAGTTGTATCCTCTGCACCATGCTGGACCAAACCTCTGTACATTTTTAACATTTACACCTTGAGAAGAGCATCTTTAAGGTTAAAATGTTGGACTTATCTAACATATGAATATTACTTATTCATGTGTAATATGAACAGAAAATTGACAGGAATGGTCATAAAACATAAAAGTGACACCAGTCTGGTTGACAAAAGGTCAGAGAAAGAGTCATCTGTGCTCAGTTCATTTCAGGTTTGGTTTGTGATGTCTAAATATTATTTGGAGATTAAGAAGTAAGAGCAGAAGGGGAGTGTGTTACTGTGTGACACTCAGCTCCCTGTGAACATTTACTCCAATGTACATGGTAAGATGAGGCCCATTCAATGCCACATTTGGTGTAAACTTGAGGCTTTAAGTTGGCCAAAGCTAAGTCTGATGCAGGTGATAAGCCTGAATTTATTTACACCCAGCTGGTGCACGGGACCTTAAAGGCCCCATCTGCTGGTTTATAAAAGAAATGCAATATACATTTTAGTCCGATTAGTTTTAAATTGTTTATATTTTGAGATATTTTTATTAAGGAGACAGGAGAGAAGAGTAAAGTTACAAACAATAGAATCACTTGCAGATTAAAGCACACTTACAGTAGCATAGCATAGCAGGAAAGTGGTACCGATTATTCTTCAAATACTTCTTCACCATCCCTTGTTGGATCATGTTGCATAATAAAAAGGTTGTGTGTTGCAAAAAAAACCCAAAACAAAACAAAACAGATTGAGCACCAAATATACTGTATACAACTAAAGGTATTATGGTCTGCAAGCCAGCTCTACCCTCTCCATCTCTATAACTCTGGTTTCTCCTCCGGCCTGTATCTGCTGTGTAACACAGAGCACATCTCTGTTCATGCTCTCTCTAAGATCTCACTGGGGAGCTCTCAGTCAGACGACACCATGCAGCTGCCAAGATTAGGTCAGAGACACATGGATTATAGAGGCACAAGCTATTTAGGGCCTCCTATCTCTACAAGTCAGTGAATCCTTGGTTCTCCAGATGGAGAGATGTCACCTGTAGCTGTGATGGTCAATACAGAGGCACTACTAGTGCTGTTTTATTTATACAAAGTACACAGCTGCTGCATTTGATCAGATTTTTGTATGTATTCAATTAGCTAGAATCAATTAGCTAACACAACATGAATTTAATCTAACAGCTGAAGTTAATAAAAATCCAACGTACTCCTGATAAGTTGTCTAACTGCTGATCCAAAGCAATGAATCCTTTGTGTAATGCTTAGTTAACAGTTTGCAGGAAATATGTTCCACCCAAATCAATGGAAGGTTTTAGCCTAATCAGAAATGACATTTGATAAATTAGATCATAAAGTTCCACGATTTGGGATTGCATGTATTCCTATTTGTAAAATGAAAGATCAGCCTAGACAGCTCACCAACTGAGATCTTTATTGTGTTGATTAAAAGATAGATGAACACAGCAAATATTACATGAGCTTTGTCATAAATCATCAGTGAGGAAAGTTTCTTTGAGCCAGAGAAATGATCAGCAGATTGGTGAACAAATGCAGCACGATCAGAGTGTTTAAATCAGCTTTGTATGTGGTTACCCTGGGGTTACTACAAATGTAACCAGCTGTGAATCCCTGGGCTCTTATTTGCTAATGGAAAAAGAAAAATAAGTTTGTCTAGTTATTTGTGGATGATTTGATTAATGGCCACCTTCCCCAGCGTGCCGCTCCCATGATGTATGTCAAGCTGCAGGCGGTTATGGCTTGTCTCATGACATGTTTCTGGGAAATTGTAGGTGTGTGCTAAACTGATATTGACGTTAGCATACTAACAAGCAGCATTACTGTGCATATGCTATATCTGCTGCTTATGGACAATCGCCAATAGAGAGGCAGCACATGGTTTTTTGCTGAATACTAGAGATGAGGGTAATGAATTGCATTCTGCATATGGCACATTGATAAACTCACTTCATGCCATTAATCAGCAGCAGAGGGAAATGGGAGAGGCCTGGGAATGTGCTGTGATTGACAGGCTCATTTAGAAAGAGGAACAGCTTTTCTCGCTGTGAATGTGGCTCTGCTTACATTAGCCGATTAGAGAGGGCCACTCTGCAAAGGACACTTTACTTAGGGTTGAGTGCTAATATGACTCGGGTTTGTGTGGCAGGATTGATTTGCCTCATGGTGTTTATGATATGATAGCATTTAATACAATAATGCAGGATGTGATATGACATGATACAATCTAATATGATATTATAGGATAGTGTATGACATGATGCTATACAGCATTCAGTTTCCATAGAGTATACCCCACTCGTCAATCCAAGGCTGGCAACAACAAAGTAAACTGAATACACTAGTGTGATGCTTTGTAAGACATTACCAACACAGCTGATGAACACTGAATAGTTCACTCAAAATGCAGAATCATGTAGTTGTCTCAGGCTTTAGTTAGTGTTGATGGAAAAGTCTGGTCCATTAATTTCATAATGATCCTTGAAGAAGCAGGGAGGTGAACTTACTATGCAGATGGTCTTCCACGTTTTTGTTTATAAAACAGGATGGTAAGGTGTGGCTCTTTGCTGTTGTTTAAAAAGAAATATGGACCAGTTCTGACTAAAATGCTGCTTTCCTTCAGCCACATCTGAGCTAACAGCTACAGCGGCAGCACCCATTGGATACACCGGCAAACCCCTCCCGTAACGATTGCAAAACCATGCCAAAGCAGACCGGGAGCAAAAACATGCTCTCTGCCCTTATTTGTTGTCAGGTTCTGACAAAACCGTCGCTGTAGTAGAGTCCAGATGATCATTCCACTAGCAGCTATTGTATACAACCATTCACACATCAACTAACCCACCTCCGTAACTGACACAAACTCATGCCGAAGAAGGTCAGCAGAAGGGCTAAAACATCTTTCCCATCCTTAAAAGCTTGTACTGTTTTTATTTTGTTTGTTTGTTTGTTTGTTTTATTTCATACAGAAACTTGGTCCAGTTCTGGTAAACCTGACACTGTACTGGAGCTACATCCGAGTAAAACTAAATAATATCCATACCTACTGCCTCATTTTCCTCAAATGACGCTCATTGATCTGAGCAGTGTCCGATTCGGCACAAACATTGTAAACTAGAGCTTTCAGGATGGATTTGCCTGATGACTGAGATGGAGTCTGGCAAATCCATCTGCTTTGAAAGGTTAACACCAGAAGATTATTCAATAGGATAGGGTGGGACAGGACAGGACAGGATAGTTTAAGATAGTACAGGACAGGGCAGGGTAGTATAAGATAGAACAGGACAGGATAGTATAAAATAGGACAGGATAGGATAGGACACGATAGTATAAAATAGGACAGGGCAGGACAGGGCAGTATAAGATAGGACAGGACAGGATAGTATAAAATAGGACAGGATAGGATAGTATAAGATAGGATAGGATAGGACAGGATAGGACAGGGTGTGGTATAGTTAACATGATATGATAGGATAGGATATGATCCAGGTCATGGTTTTCTCAAATTTGATCCTATGGGGAAACTGGACTTGGTTAAGGTTATTGAAGACTTTTCACCTCTTTAGTTAAGAGCTGAGGAAGCCTTTTGGAGAAAAGGCGAAATGTCTTCAAGAACCTTCACCAAGTCCAGCTGTCTCTTTGGGAAAAACTTTAAAGACAATGTACGTACAGTGATATTTTTCTTTGACTCCAGTGTTGCACACACATAGTTGCCTCTGCAGTAAAATCAATAAGTAAAACCAATGGAAAAAATAACTATAGTCCACAAAGCAAAGAAGCATGGAGAAGAATGCAGTTCAAGATATGACAAGAAAAGACGATTCAAGACAACTGTATTTTTCCTCAGCTCCTGTGTTGCACAATAAATAAAACTAAAAGAAACAAACTGAAATTCACACGTAAATAGAGAAGGACATACCAATGAAAACCCCAAACAATTTTATTCACATAATGCAGTAGATCTGCATAGAACTACATAAGACAAAAAGACAAGAACAGCAGATGGAACACCTGACAACACAAACAGCTTTTAATGGCCTTTTTTAGGGGTGATCAGTGTTGAACTGATTCATGTTTTCCTGGTAGGGTTAGGTTTGTGTAAAAAAAAAAAAAAAAAAGAGATTGAGAAGATGAAGGAGGTATTGCACAGTAAAGGTCCTCTGTGAAACATCAGTCAGTGACTGATACAGTTTTCCTGGGTAGCTAACACTGGAATTGTTTGGACAGAAAGGCATTATTGCTGTTTTGATTGCCTACATAAGCGCTGATAGTGCTGTGTGATTATCATTCTCTGAGTTTCATCCTCCTCCTACAGCAGCCCAGCTGAGATGGCACTAGACATCAGCCCTGCCCTCAGTCTCAAAATATCCCTGCCTCCCCTTTGAATTTCTTCTAAGGGCAATTCTTCTTTTCTATTAGCATCTCATCTGGCCTTACACATTGGATTTTCTCACTTTACGTTTGTGTGCCAAGCAGCGCTTCTGCTTGAATAGCAGAATAATCCAATCAGCGGAGAGCGCCTCAGACCCAAGACATCTGACCTCTACTGAGGATGGGATCTTGTCAAAGAGGCTCTTATTTCAGATAATAATTCTCCTGCTTTGTTTGTAAAGCATTGTTCCTGCATTGTGCTACAAGACCTGTTTTTTTTTTCAGCGAGTAAGGCATTTGGGAAATTTCATGGAATATTCATTGAAAAAGGGCCCTTTGATAACATTAAAAAAACATCAGGAAGATGAAACATGTTGTCTGTTTGCAGCTATATGTGGCTTTCTTAGGACCAAGAATAGATTAAACCAGCCTTTTCATGATGCATCTCTGTGGGTTTAAAAGTTATGCTTAAACTTTAATATTTAATTCTGATTGTTCATAAAACCATCTATTTGTTTATGTGGATTTTAATGAGTACTTGATCATTTCTGCTTTGTGTCAACGGATTGTAGATATACTGCAGTTTAGCTATGCGCTAACTGGGACTCTACTACAGCATTATAAATGATCCATTAAAAAAATCAACTTTAAATTTTCAGGATTTTTTAAGTCCTTCATATTTTATGCTTCATACTTAAAGTTCGAGTATGTAACATTCGATGAGAACCTTGTAGAATCAACTCTACTCGCCCTCCCTTCCTGTTCTTCTCCATGATTAAACTCCGTAGCTCCACCGCTCTTCTCACATACCTCCTCGTGGAAATGCATGTCCGCTGAATCAAATACTGACGGTGGCAAAGCTCTTGTGGAGTGGTTTTGCTCTGCTTTTCCACTGAAATTAATGGCTGGATTACAGGCAAGAAAACAATTCATCTCAGCATGAACAAATTCTACATAGGACCAAACACTGCTGGTAACTCCGCCATTGTATCAACTTCTCACTGAGGTGAGAGGCCGAAGCGTACCTACTACAGCGGCCAATAGGAAAGCGCCCTCTGACCTGACCTGAGCCGTGATTGGCTGCGAGTACTAGCCTCCTCATTGGCTAGAGCATCGTCCCTTGCTGGTTTTCCTCAAGTGAGAGTGCAGCGTGAGGAGACATTGCAGAAATGTGTTGTTCCGCTAGATAGCTATAATAACAAGACCCTGACAGGTTGTGTTGTGTTTGGGGACATACAACACTAAAAATCAATCGCTTACAACAGCTTTAACTTCCAGGTGCCACAGCAAGGTCCAACCAACTGGTCTGACATCACGAGTAAAACCAAACCTTAAACCTAGTCCTAGAAGTAAAAAAATAGGCGTCCCTTCCATCTGTATGATCTTGCCCCATCACCACTTCTACTTATGACAAAGAAAGAAGCAGGATTGATGTCTGAGAGTCCAGAGTTAACAGTAATGCCTCTGTTGGAAACACTTCTGTCCATATTGCGTCATGTGACAACTCCAGGCGGTGAAAAGTAATCTGAGGAAACCCTCAGCCTTGGCAAGTAGTTTTGTTCCCTTGACAGACTGGCCAGAAGCTGTCTACCTCTGTTTGCTGTGCTGCCATCTTCAACACTCTTCTGCTGTATGGGCAATCACCATACCTCTTCACAGAAGAATCCAGGATGCCTTCCTATATCTCTCTGACAGGGACTCTCTGACTTCAACTAAGCAGGGAGTATAGTCATAAGACAGAAGTGTCTACAGCAGAGCACCACATACTGTACATACTGTAGTTTTCTGTTAGGCAGCAACATTTGGAGTACAAGCATCCATTAAAAACCTCTAATTATATCTGTGTAAGATGCAATATTTTGGGACAGTACTTATCTCTTTATTAAGATATGTGCAAATATAAAATGTATGGGCAAGATTTTTGGTGTTAGCAGAGTTCTTCCTGTTTGCGGTTATGGTCAAAGATTTTCTTTCTCTGTGCTGAGTCTAAAATCCTGACTTAACCCTCTGAGACAGACCCTGTCATACACAATAAGAAGGAACACAGCTTATAATTAAATAGCTTTTTTAGCAGAAATCGTAGAAACTCAATTTTTCTCATCTTAAAGCCTGCCATATCCATGCCTTCGTAGCCCATACAGAGGCTTTTCTAGCAAACCTGGAACTTTGATAACTTTCCAGGGTCTTTAAAGATTAAATCCACACCAGTAACTGAGCTATTGAACATCTTTTTTTTCCATGTTTAATCAATTTTCAATCATTTCAGCTGCTAGCGGCTAATGCCATCCTCCTATTGTTTTGTCACATGGGCTGTGTCAACCAATTTTGGGCTGTGCCATTGTTGCATCTTGCTTTGTCAAACTGCACAACTCTTGCTTTGTCAAACTGTGTAGCTCCAGACAGAGAGCCTGCGATGTGTCCCTTTGTGTCACTTTAGACAGGAACTGCTTTGAATAATGGCTGAAAATAGAGCTAAATCTAAACAGTGCAAGGACTTATTTTGTAAATATGTGAATAATTTCAAGACTTTCTGTTACAGAATGATTTTCTTGTTCAGTTTTTGGTCCCCAAGAGATGGGAGAACATGTTTGTGCACCACAAGGTTGATGTTTTACAGTCTTTTTGAGACAATAAGTCCAGGAGAGACAAAATGGTTAAAACACAGTTTAGGGTTAAGAGGGCTAACATGGCCAATAAAGAATCCAGTGAAAAGATATAAACAATACCGGAAGGAAGAGTGTGACTGCTCTAATTCCAAAAGCTTTAACAGTACTCTGCTGGGATCATACTGTTGCTGTAATAAACACAGAATAATTCCTCCTAAGTACTGTTGGTGATGGTGATCCTTGCAGATATCCACTGCTCTGCTGAGAGCAATACAAAGTCTCATTTATTCTTCCTTTGGGTATAAAAAAAGACATGCACATTTCAAATTATACAAATATCCCTGTCCTTATACACACATGCATCCTTTACGTTGGGGTGGACATTGAAAATTGCACACACCCTTTCTCCTCCTTCACTACCACCCTACCAACATGCAGTTTCCATAGTTTCCATTCAGGTTGGTCTGCTGTTGTTCCTGTGCCTGGGCAAGGTATTATATAGACATTTATAGTTTCTAATCAGCTCAAACATACAAAGAGTTGTTTGTGTTTTTCTGGTCTGGCTTGATTTCCTGGTTACTCTGCTTCATAATGCCCCAACAGTTTTCAGTGGTATTGCAATATTTGGTCCATATATGCAGTGGTGTAGCGTGGCCTACAGAAATGGGTATACTCTTAATTTTTTCTTTTTTTTTTTTTTTAAGTAGCCCATCCTACATAGCCTCCCCTTCTTATAAATAAAAGTGTGTAGGGCAATTTGTTGTTTAGTTTCACTAAAAATGGACCATTACTTGCACATTATCTCTTTACTACTTTTCAGGGAGTAAGGATTATGATGAATTTTTGAGGCCAAAGACAAGCCAATTGAATAGCACCACTGGCCCACTGACTACTGCATGATTCTGCATTTTGAGTGAACTAGTCCTTATTTCTCTGCTGTGTTGGAGGTTAATTCATCAGAGCAATGCACCAGTGTACACAGATTACTTTTTGTTGCCTTTGCCATTCTCAGAGAGGGGACTTAGATGTTAGATGTTTAAACTCGTATACCTGCATAAATCCTGCACTACACCACTGAATATATGTAATTTTTTTTAAACATACTGAAATGAAAGAGCAATGAGCACAAGTAGAGATGTACCAACAGTCCTACTAGCTTATTCATTCCCTGAGAAGTAATTTCTCCAGTCTAATGATAAAAGACTAGAGATTCGAAGCCAGCGCCACACAGATTATTGATTTGATCAAACTATGCAAATATACTAGGGGCGTCAGGATGTTTTTATTTGTCCTGAACTGTCACATTTTGGAATTAAGGTTCAGTGCATGCAGTCACGAGATGACTGTGTCTAAATGGAGAAAAAGGCAAACAGACACAGCCTCCACATAACAGTAAAGGTGACGGTAATGCTTATAACCTTACATGAAGACAAGGCCCTCTAGCTTCTTATGACTCTCCTTAACTTGTCCAACCATTTTTATTTAAGTCTGGATGTGAAAGCTGAGAAGGTTGTAGTAACACCCATCCACTAAAAAAAATATGCATCTTTTTGCACATTTTTCATCCTGTGGAAATGGGAACAAAAATTAGCATCTGATCCACAGAGGAAGGGGAAAAGGGAAAATCCACACTAACTGGGCACTAAATGCATGCAAACTGCACACCCGAGCAAACAGTCCCATTTACATGTATGACGTGAGAAGTAGGAGGACGAGTTCTTAAAATTCAGTGCAAATTGCTCCACTCGCATGCAAATCAGCCTCATTAAAGATAGTAAGCGCTAACTAACACAGACACTTAAAGTGGTGCAATTTAACACTAAATGAATCCAGCTATTAAACCGGCACCATTTCTTTCGCCCGTTTTGGCTGGGTTATGGCCATTTTAGCACCTGCTTCTCATCAGTGCAAATTCTTTTGTTGAATAGTTGTGAAGTGGCGCTTTTAGTGGGAGCAAATCTCTGGCTAAAGTTGTTGCTATTTGCGCAAAAAATCTTAGTGGATCCTACTCTAAGTGTGTGGAAATATAGTTAGCCAAGATTCAACCGTGTGTTGAAGTGTTCAAAACTCAACACAATGAGCCTTTCTTTAACCAGATAGTGGTACATTTCTGGGTCGAAATGGTAGTTTGGCATGAATATGCTAATTACAACAATGAGACTGCACACTTTATATATCACATATATGATACATTGCACCAGGATACACATCATTTATTTAGATTTTTCCCCTATTTATTAATTCTATAATATTAAATAAAGTTATTTAGTTCATTTCTGTCTTGTTTTATCTTTGCATCATTTCTTTTGCACTTTGTATTTGTCATACTATAATTCACAGTAGACTTCTAGTGGTAAATGGACTTGAGCTTGCATAGCGCTTTTCTAGTCATGTGACTCCTCAAAACACTTTTACACAGCAGATCAAACCAATCCATTCACACCCTTTCACTCCATCCATTCACCCCACATTCACACACTGATAGAGAAACGGCCATCAGGATTGGCTAATCCCATTCATATGCACTCAAGCTCATACGCACTCATATGCATTTGCCCAAGGACACATCAACATGTGACTGCAGGAGCAGGATATCCAGCCAATGACCTTTCAATTACAGGACGACCAGCTCTCGACCAACTCCTACTGAGCCATAGTAGCATCTTTAAAACAACACGATGGACTGTAACCTGCACTAATGCCAGTTCTTAATAATAAAAGAAACCTCAAAACGTGTATACAGGACTTCTTGTTGGGTTTTTCCTGGTAAACTAAATTGATCTGAACCATGACTCCAAAACATTACACCCTCACAACATATACAGTATCTTAATGTAAGAGGAATTAGTAGGGCTATTAGATTCAGCCTCTGAATTTCATTCTTGCTGCTCAAATTGGAAATCAAACCAAAAAAAAACTTTGCACAAGAATGAAAGCATTTTGCATTGATGTCCAAATGACCACAACAAAGTGGAGCCCCCAAACCCTGCCTTTCCTCCATGTAGACTCTACAATATATGGGTGTTGGTTGTTAAGCTGAGAATAGGGCAGTACATAATGCAGGAGCAGAGCCATGACGTTGTGCAGACCACACGATATATATAGAGTGAGACACCTCAGGACATGCAGTACTTACAGAAGAAGCCCACACAAATGACAAATCCTGTGGGTACAATGAAGTGATGAGCTTGTGTGCAGGGCTGACAACAACACGCAGCAGCATGGCTCATCATAAGCTTCATAGTATGGCCTCTACAGTATATTAAGTTACCCTCTTGAGTAGGTATAAGTAGTTATTTCCCACCTCTGCCCGAGGAGACTCTTTAAAGAAGCAACACCAGTGTATGCATCACATCAGCATAGAGCCACAGAGGCTCTGAGGCTGTGGTGTCTTTAACTGTTAAATCACATTATGCTTGTGCAACATTATTTAGGGAAATGTTTATTAGTAACAACAAGGAAAACTCACAGGCCGTGCTGCAGTGAATTGACGTCTTCTGTTGTTAAGTCACATTATGCCTGTGAAAAATTATGCAAGTAGAACTGGCAGAATATTAATAAGGTGTAATGTTTGACTGCTGGTGAGGACAGTGGAATACACAGTTGAAAGGGCTAATTAGAGGAACATGATAAGTTATGGTTTGATGGGTTTTCAGCCCCCACAGTGCTCACAGCTTAAATCTTATTTACAAGTCTTCTCCAGATGTATGCACAGCATCAGCGTTGAATCTTCTCTCCACATGTCTATGGTATGTTCTGTCTGGTGTCACATGAATGCCCCATCTGTTCCACATGGTGGCCCCCTTTGTTGTGTCGTGTGTCATCTTAATTGTGAAGCTTTGATTGTGTAGCTGCCTTGTAATGTCTTTGCAACAACTGGTTTTCAGTTTTAGTGGGTGAATTTTGACAATTCAGGTCTTGCAAGAGGAAAAACCGTCAAAGACCTTCGTCTGAGATGAAAGACAGAGGCAGACAGAGACTGAGTAATATTCATATTGCACAGAGGGAACCTCTGCCATAGAAACATAATCCTTATCCAAGGCCTCCAGATTTAGTTTAAGGACATGGAGCCTGAATCTTTCATTAAATGAAGGCTTATTTCATTATTTAGAAGGTGTTATTTTCTGCCTCAGTTCACAGGCTAAACGCCAACTGGCAACTCCAAGGCCTATTTAAATGAGTCAGATTCTGGTCCCATCTGCCCTGCTGGTTCCTTCACTCTTTCCCGCAAGTGTGTGGGCAGACTGGGTAATGCAGTCATCCTGCAAGATGCAGACTGGCTGCTGCTGTGTCATCTGTCTTCTCACTAAGCATCCCACTCACCTGTGCCAAAACTACAGTCTCAGCAACACACACACTTCACAGCCACAGGTACGCTCTTCTCTATACACAGTCCCAAAGGCATTATATTGTATTTTACCATGTGTCCCTGACAGGGAGGTGGTATATTTTGGATTCTGGCATTTAAGTGGGTAAAAATGATTACTATTCTGTTGAAAAACATTCACGCCAAATTCCAGAGCATCCAGATATGTGATGTTTCAGTGAAGGACCATCTGTTTTCACCTTGTGAAGTTTGCAGTCCTGCTAGCAAACCAGAGATAGGCTGTGTGTTTCTTGTGCTGGCAGCACTCAGGACCTCATTTCCAGAGCGCTTCTTGCCAGTGCTTATTATTGCTACATTACAAAAAATAAATCACACTTTCCTCGGTTGAATCGGTAATGTTAAGACAGTTCTATGTACTTCATATTTCTATATTTCATGGAAATATCACACAGAAGACATGCAGACAATATCAAAGAATCCTGTCCTGACACAGGCAGCAGCTACAGACCTGAAAACTACCCTTGGAAAAAGATGATGAAAGCCAAGCCAAACTTTTTTTTTTAGTTTTTGGTGTCAAAATGTAACGCTTTTGAACTTTGAAATTTCAAGATTTTCTGGTAAATATCCAACTTTTTGAACTCTTCTGAGTTTGATTCCTTGTAAAAATACAGCTTCATAATCTCAGGAATTTGGGGTTTTATTCCGAAAATGTTGATATTTTCACACAAAAATAATCAGGTTCTCTTCATTTTCTCAGCTTTTAGGTCATCCCTAATACGTTATGCATCTAATCATGGTTTAAAAAAAAATAGACACATGTACACATGTTTACACATCTAATTTTGACAACATAAGAGCAGACAGGGTCCCACGCCCCCCCCCCCCACACACACACACACACCAACACACATCTTTGACCCCAGATTGTGATCCACTCCTCTAAAACTCAGTTTATTGTTAATTCTTTCAACTGAAGGCCTTTGCATCGCTAGCATTGAAGTTAAAGTAGTTTATTTTTATCAGCCATGTTTCACTTCTTTATCTTATTTATATGAAAAGTATAATATTTTACTAACCATATTCCACATGCTTTATAAATAAAAGATACCAACCTACTGAGCTGTATTCATCCTCCTCTTTCTTGTACTTGAGCTGCTCTGTGCACATGCTCTGTGAAAGGTTTCTCATGTTACTGCATGGGCCTGTGTGCATTGTACTCACCATAAGAAATTCATGTTTATTGACTACATTTGGAGAATAAGTGAATCAGGTTTTCAATGATTTTCAAGGACTTCCAAGAACAAAATGTCTTTCTCTATGAGCCGTGCTGTGTGCACGGCCTCGTCCTCTCCCAGTGACATGAGAAGCATGCATAATCATGTCATGTACTTGTGGATTTGGTGTGTCTGGGAATGAATGGTTTCATAGACTGTCAAATAGAAGGCATCATTACACACAGCTCAGACTGCTGAGGGATCATTTGAATAATGCGGTCGGTTATATTATTATCCGTTTCATTCATTATTGGCTGGTGGAGTGGTTCTGTTACTATTACAGAGGATAACACTTGACTGTATGAAACATTTAATTTACTGAGCTGGGTTTGGAATAATGCTGTGTGCTGTCTCCAAGGAGAAAACCATTATCTGCACCATAGAAATTCTCTCCCCATAGAAACTCTTTATGACAAACAAAAACTGGCTTTTTTACCCCCGTTTCACTTAATTTTCCAAATGACTTAGTCAATAAGTCTGCTGAGGAATGAAGCCACTTCCATTGCTACTTATCTGGGGATTTGTGTAGCTTTGAGAGCTGAACAGGAAGAAAGCCAAAGTATATAAAAGAGCCAGCAAAAGTCCAGAACATAACATCTTTTGACATCAGCTGTTAAGTGATAAACAACCAAAGAGTGCATTTTTATTAACAAAAGATACAGTTTCTGTTGTTTTTGGTCCAATCTGCTAATCTACAGAGCCTTGGCATGGCATAATGGAAATCTCTGTGAATTAATTAGAAGATTTGGCAACCACCAGGCTTATTTCCCTAGAAAGCAATGCGCTCTCTTGTTACAGTGATGCACAAAATAAATCCCCATTTTGCCAGATGTCCTGGTATCTCGAGCTGTGAGTTTATTATCCTTTGAGAAAGCAGATAGTCTGACTTGCAGATTCTCTGCCATCCATATTCCCTACCAATGACATCGATGATATTGGAGGAATGTTAAAATGAAAGACTGTTAAGTTGAGAGATATCTCAACATATAATTTTTTTTGTGATGCCTTATTGATTGCTTCCTCTGCCATTGCCAAGCCCGAGTAGGGGGTCATATACAGGACAGGGCCCCTGGAGTTGGTATTGTTTTCACTTTATTCAGCCCAAGGTCAATACTGTATGACTATCTGTACAGCACATGATCCATTATATAAATGAAAGTTTTACATAAGCAGTTGTTGGCAGGGCAATGCATTCAAGACTGGTATCAATATTGTTATCAATTACCTCCATACACACAGGTCTGCAGTGAGGTGCAGAATGAGAATGAATCAGCCTGTGCATGGAGGGTGATCATACAATAAATGAAAGGTGCAATGTTGTATGTTAAAAAAACAACAGGGTGAATTAGAATATTAATTGACTCATCCATTATTCATGTGCTGGTGTGTATTATAAAAGGCATGCTCATACTGAGGCCTATATAACTCACAATGCAGCACAACTGGAAATGATATTAGAGATAATGACATGGAACTTTCTGCTGAGTTTAGAGACACTGCATTCAAATACAGTAAGTTACTTTTACTCTCCAGTTTTATTTGGAGAATAAAATCAGACTGACTCTGAGAGGATCACTTATAATACCTGAGACACTTCACCTTCTTTAGCACTTCACACAAAAGACAAACGCAGAAGCAGAAAATGATGCCAATGCAACCCGGGACTTAAAATCACTGGTTTTGTTACAAGTAGGCTCATCACAACAGTAAAATTGACTGTGCTTTGCTAGAAGAATTCTTTCTGAGTCAATATAAACTTTTTGGACTAAAGAACAAATGTTAACTATTGAATTCAGGTGTCTCAATCAGACCTGTTACCACTGGTGTATAAAATCAACAACCTAGCCATGCAGTCTCTTTTTTCAAACATTTGTGATACAAAAATGTGTTGTTCTGAAGAGCTCAGTGACTTCAAGTCTGGTACAGTGATGGACACCACTTTTACAAAAGGACGGTTCATGAAATTTCATCACTGCTGGTATTCCACAGTCAAATGTATGTGGTATATTTAGAAAATGGAAGCATTTAGGAACAACAGCTATTCAGTCATGACCTGGAAGAACATGTAAAAGCACAGAACCAGGTCAAAGTAGTCTGTAAAAGTTGCCAAAGCTCTGCTAATTTCTCTGCTGAAGAGTTCTGAACTTCCACTTGCATTACTGTAATCACATAAACTGTGCAGTGGGAGCTTCATGGAACAGGTTTTCATAGCAGAGCCAGTGCAGGCTAACCTTACATGACCAAGTCTAATGCCAAGAAGGAGTGATGTAAAGCACACTGACACTGGACTGTTGAGCAGTGGGAATGTGTTCTGTGGAGTTATGAATCACGCTCCTCTGTTTGGGAGTCAGATCAGTGTGTCTGGGTTTGGAGGATGCCAGGAGAATGTTACCCTCCTGACTGCAATGTTCAAACTATGAAGTTTGGTGGAGGAGGGATAATGGTATGGGGTTGTTTTTTCAGGGTTTGGGCTAAGCTGCTTATCTCCATTGAAGGACAACGTTAATGCGTCAGCATACCAAGACATTTTGGATAATGCTA
This sequence comes from Cheilinus undulatus, assembly GCF_018320785.1. NCBI lineage: Eukaryota > Metazoa > Chordata > Actinopteri > Labriformes > Labridae > Cheilinus > Cheilinus undulatus. Next base: position 19,781,539 of record NC_054865.1, read on the forward strand.
TGCTTCCAACTTTGTGGCAACAGTTTGGGGAAGGCCCTTTTCTATTCTAACATGACTGTGCCCCAGTGCACAAAGCAAGGACTATAAAAATGAGGTTTGATGAGTTCAGTGTGGAAGAACTTGACTGGCCCACACAGAGCACACTGACCTCAACCTCGTCGAGGACCTTTTGGATGAGTTGGAACGGAGATTGAGAGCCAGGTCTTCTTGTCCAACATGAGTGCCTGGCCTCATAAATGCTCTTTAGAATTGATTGGCACAAATTTCTACAGAAACACTTCAAAATCTTGTGGAAAGCCTTCCAAGAAGAGTGGAGGCTGTTCTAACAGCAAAAGAAGTCCAACTCCATTTTAAAGTAGATGGATTTGGATACAGTGTCACCACAGTCCCTGTTGGTGTAAAGACTTAAATTTGTTAATTTTTCTATCCAACAAATTGTGTGTTTTATGTGTGTTTTAGGTCTGGACTACGTATTTAAATATTGGTATTGAAACCAGTGGTGTAGCTATGGCAGTAGATGCATAGTTTGGCACTGAATTCATCACTTTCACAAAATGAGCTGCATAGATGTGTTTTTCTAACTGCTTTGTTTAGTTTGGTTAGAAACCATTCAGTAGCCATTTAAAAATATATAAATCTCAGGGCTCCACTTTTTCCTGTCACCCTGATTCAGAGGACAAAGGCAAACTGGGCTCTCAACCAAAGCATCACCTGCCATGCTCAAGCAGTCCTGAGAAATGGCCTCAAACACTTAATGAGCTCTTTCTAGAACTTTATTTTTGCTTAGTAGAAGCCTAATTATTCTCTAAACTTTGATATCATTTAAGAATAATTCTTTTACCTCACTTTTTCACAGGCTTTAAAGCTTTACTTAAAGCCAGTGTGTCAGAAGTAGTTTATTTCCCAGTGGCTTGTTTTCAGGAAGTAATCAGGAGTAAAGCTGCTAAAGAAATCAGCAGTGTAATTAGAGTAATTAAGAAAGCACGGGGCAGGCAGTGTTTGGGATGCCATGAACCACTAAGCACGGTCCCTGGGTGGTAATTACATGTATACACCAGCAGCCTGAGCTTTGTTCAAGGTTTTGCAACACTTGCCTTGAATTGTGAAAGCAGGGTATGTGAATGCAGGAGGACATAATTGGCAGTAGAAACAAAGACATGCTCTTAAACTGAGATAAGGTTGTAATCTAGCATAGTAGAAAATAACCAGGGATGGAATACCCTTGTTAGAAGTCCACTCTTTTAATTACTGCATGAGAGACAAATGAGTGGAGGGTTACAGAAAAACAAACATTTACGTGGATTAGAGAGGAGGGTATTATTTAGTTTTGTGATGAACATCTAACCAGTGCTGGGCACACTTCTGTTAATCTCTTAGTTGTTAATTATTTGCATTCATTTCTTAATGTGGATATTAATTTGAAAAACAATTCTCAGAAACTCTAACTTCCAATAAATTTCATCAGTGTCATTAACTTACTTAAATGATCATAGTAGGAGCTGGTGCAACAATGGCTTGGCTTACCCATGGTCTCTTTGTTTACCTAAGAAAGATGAAGAATCCAACCCTTGCTCTTGCATGGTAAGATGGATCAAAGACAACCTCAGCAAGAGCACACCACCTCCTGTACTTTGAAGAGCTTTACTTTTTACTCTTTTTATTGTGAAATGCCACTTGACCTCCATAAAGTTATGTACTTCATAAGAACTGTAAGAGTCAAAACAGTGGTAAAGAATGGGAAATAAAGATCTTATTTGGAGATTTTCAATACAGATGCATATAAATTTGACCGAACCGTATATATATACAGTGCTTAACAAATTTATTAGACCACCCTAACCCTAATCAAAGCAAGGTTTATGCTAAATTAACAGCGTTGGTAATTACCAAAATCATTTTTTGTGTTTCTGCAATGGTTAATACACAAATATGTAGAAGCTCTTTAACCCAAATGATATTTTAATGCTAAATTATAATTCTTATTGTTATCCATTAATTTTCAAATTTACTGATTTACAGAAAAACGGAAAAAATAGTAGAACACATTATTATTTCTTGATTAACATGTCAAATTATAGTTATTTACTTGCATTCCTGAAAAGAAAAATTAGTTTTAGTGCTTGAATGTTATGCTTGATAAATTTCTGACTTCTCAGAGAAGCCCAGTGAGCTGGCTCAAATTTGGGTGAATTCAGTTTGAAATTCCTGTTCAAAATGGTAAAACTTGGAGAGCTCACTGGAAATGAAAGAGTCCGCATTAAAGCACTTCATGATGCTGGATGGTCTTTGAGACAAACATGACAGGTGGTCTAATAAATTTGTTAAGCACTGTATATATATATACAAAGTACCAACAATGGGTTAAAAGTGGTAAAAATGGGTGAATAGTGCCAAAATGTCTTTAAAGCAGCAAAAATGTGTTAAAAGTAGCAGAAATAGGCTGGCAAAGGCAAAAACAAGGGCATAAGGTGGCAAAAGTGGGTCAAAAGCGGCAAAAAGTGGCAGAAAAAGTGGCAGAAAAGGGTTTAAACATGTAGCAAATAGGGGTTAAAAGTGAAAGATATATTGAAAGTGGTCAAAATGGGCAGGGAAAACTTGATGAAAAGTGGTTAAATTGTGACAAAAATCGGTAAAGAGTGCACAAAAATGATTAAATGTGGCACCAAGACTAGCACCAATGCCCTTGATTTGACACACACACATTGATACTATTCATAACTCAGAACTGGTGGAGGCCCATTCTCCTGGTTTGTAGGAGGCCAAGCCAAATCTGTGGGCAGACCTGGTATCATGCCCCTCATGCCATCCAGGCAGGACAGTGCAATTTTATGCAAAAAGTATATTTACCAGCATAAAGTACTAGGAGATGTGTTTTATGATGCTAAGCTTTTTCATGGACATGCACTATTATTTCCTCATTCTGAACTTTAAGATAGCATTTCCTCGGTGTGCACGTTCCTGTGTGTAAGGGATCCATTATATTCGACACATCTGCCAAGGTATGAACTACCAAGTGGGGAAGAGGGTGGGGATACTGGGTGGGTTTGTGATCAGGTGGGGGGGGCTTGAACTAATGCATTTTTCTTTAAATTGTATGTTGTGTGTAAAGCACTTTGTGCTACATTGCATTGTATGAAAAGTGCTATATAAATAAAGATTGATTGATTGATTGATTGATTGATTGATTGATTGATTGATTATGACTGCAAGTGCTGCCACCACAATCACCCATGGCATGCAACCAGACCTGATTGAAGACCAGGCTGGCAGTGTGACTTTTTAACAGCTTTTCTCCCTCAGACAATAATCCTGAAACTAAAAAGACCAGTGATATGTTAAGTAAATAATGCTTGTGGAGCGTTGGCTTGACTGGAAAAGACTCCTCAGTTAAAGATAACCAGTAACCAGCAGAAGTGTTCAGCAATATTCAACTAAAAGGTTGAAGGCTATCAACTTTCAGTGTTACTATAGGCTGAGGGCTCAGCTTCTGCTAGTAGGATTGCAAACTTCACATGGTAAAAATGGATACAAAGAGCTAGAAAATTCCAGAAAACTGCATGTTGTGGACCACACAGTACATTATGAAAACTGTCAACCAGAAAGACAACTTAAACTTCCAAAAGACCCCCAAAACAGATTCATCTTATGTACTGATGAAACTTTTATTACAGATTTTACACCACACTCAATTTTTTAATCCCCCAACCAAAGAGGCAGGCAATAATTTCCTCCTGTCCAACATGTGGAAGGTTCACATTTCACTACACTGGACTAGATTTCATCAAAATGACCTTGCTGTATGGTTTCATCAGTAATCCTCCTGCTCATCTCCAGGCCTGATTGTGCCTGTCCCTTCCTCTCCGTCTCACTGACACTAAACATCATCTGACAGATACAGCTTGTGTGAGAACTACCTGTCTCTAACCCTGCTGTGAACCCTTCCACTGAGGACGCGCTATATTAGGAGTACACCTGGTGAGCAGACCTGGTGCGATACTGATAAGATTTAGTTTCCAGATTTTTGCACCGCTGTCGAGCTTAAGAAACACACTGACAGTGTTACCGAGTCATTAACATTCTACTCTCACACCATCCCATAGATCATCTGTGAGGATGAACCTAAAAAATCACACACTGGGTACCCCTCCCCATCCATCCCCTCCCTGTCAATTAAAGTGCCTCGCCTTGGCACTGAAAGACAGACCTGTGACACTCATCAAATTTTAAGAGCAGCTTTCACAAAGTTACTGCCAGTTATAGTACATATTAAATATTTCAACTAGTCACTGAATTATCTTGAATGGGGTTTGGGACCAGTGTTTAAAAGTCAGTTCATATTTCTCAATTTGTCCCTGACTTTTGGTACTGTAATGAATAAAAACTACATTGAATGTTGAGTGAAAGCTCTTTTTATTAAGTACATATCTTGTCTCCGTCACAAATTATTTCAATTGTATTAGCAATTGAGTTTTGTGTTATTCTTTGTTCTACTGAGTCAGAAAAAGAGCCAAATAGAAAGGCCTGTTTTTATAGGATGTTCTGTCCTCCTGCAAAGAAAGACTTACATTCAACAATAAAGGACACAAAGCTTGGGCTAGCAACAAAGGAACAAACAAGGAACGTACTGGCAGTGAAACTGTAGGTAATAGCAGGGATGGACCCAGGATGTTTCAGGGACAGGGGTGAAAATGATTAAAAAAGGGCACCTACAGTCATATTTGAGTAATCTACTTCGCACACCTGTGTGTGTGGTGTTAGAGGCTGCAGAAGTGAAACCCAGAGTTACTGTTTAATACCACTTGAGAAATACTTAAAGGGGACATATTTTACCCCTTTAAGACAAGTTTATATTGGTCTCAGAGGTCCCCAAAACATGGCTGTGAAGTTTGTTTCTGAAAAAAAAAATTAAAAACACTCTAGTATTGGATTTTTGCATGTTTAAAAACCCCTCTGTTTCAGCCCTGCTCAGAACAAGCTGTTTCTGAGTCTGTGGCTCTAAATGTTAATGAGCTGTCTGACTCCGGCCCTGACCACACCCCTCTCAGGAAATGGACGTGGCTTAATGGATGTGGCTCTTCCTGTCCTTCTCTCAGCAGGAGGATCAGGAGAGGAGGGAGGAACTTTCCTCCAAGTGGGGAGGGCAACCAAATCTGGGGGTGGGGCTAACTCCCCACGTGACATCATGGGAGGAAAATCTGAGAATGACTTGTTTCAGCACACACTTTCTGAAAGGTGGAGAAAGAGAGGGGGGATGGGACTTTCTGATTCTTGGGGGGATTGTGGATAGGCCAGATGCACATATGTTTTTAGAAAAGCCTGAAAAAGTGTATTTAGCATTGTAGGTGACCTTCAAAAAATTGAAATTTTCATAGGAGGGCTTTATCCTCATCTGTAGGCGGCATCTTCATATGTCGTGCAAAGTACTAGGATAACTTTATGCCCACCGGGGGGCTGCTCCATGAGTGTGTGATGTCATGTGTAAGCTATGAATTGAAGTCCGATTTGCAACCAAGTGGCAACTTCCTGTGTTGACGATAAAGCCAATGTGGAAGTGTTGACTTGAGGTTGATTTCAGAGGGCTAGATGTCATGTCATATATACACCCATTCAAAAACATCAGTAACAGTAGAAATAAACACATTTACAGCCTGATTCTACCAGTGGCTTCTCTGTACAATTTGTTTCAGAGTCACTTACTATTAAAAAAGTTTGTTTCTTTGATCTTATTCATGTTGAAATGGATTTCTGATTGCATTGGAAAGGGTCAGTTGGAGTCAGCTCTAATATCCAATATGATATAATTCAATGGTGTATGAAAAGCTATTGCTATTCATCATGCTGATCACCCATGACTCTAAGAAACCCTTGCCCTCTGTTTCACAGTAAGATGGAAATATTAAGATGAAATCAGTGGCTTCATCTCAGTCAAGGTCATATTACAGCCTTATATTCTTTGCTAAACTGGTTCTATGTTTTCGTTGCAAAGAAGCTTTGATTAGAAGGAGTTGCCATGTGCATTTACATAAGGATTTCATTAAAAGACCATAAAATAATGAAAATCTATTCTCTTAGAGCCCTAGTGGCTCTTCACTTAGCTTTAATAGCAGCTTTAAATGGACCGTGTTCTTAAATATTACTTTATGAAATCTCATTAATTCCCACTTAATTATAGACACATTTCACTCTGTGGATCTCTGGGGGAAGCTGTGATACAGGGAGATTGTATCAATACTGGAATTGCTTTCTGACTGCCTCCTCATTCACTTAAGAAGTGAATGATCCCAATGCATTCTGGATACCCTGTAATTAATCATTTACATACCGTGTCATGGAGTGTCACCTGAGAGGTCATCCTGCTGTGCTTTCCCTGTGCTCCCCTCATTAAAATGCTAATCCAAGCTGCTGCCCCACCCTGCTGCCGAGGAAGACTACTCATAATGATTCCCTGCCTCTCGCTTCTCTGTGGCCCCCCAAAGACCTCCATAACAGGCGGTGCCATGGGCCGAAAACAGGGAACTTTCCGCTGAACAGGAGCACTCAGAGTTTGTAGATATTCATTTATTCCACAGTGCTCCCCGGTGCTGCTGTGCAAACGCAGGGCTCATTAACCAAATGTGATTTTTAAAATAGCTTTTTCCCCTCGCTTCACCTAGTTTATATACTGTACGCCATAGGTGACTGATATTCATTGAGAGGGTGTTACCAAAGAGATTATGAACTGCTCAGGGCTCATCTGTCTGTCACAGTGAGGACCATCACGATGAGAGGAGCAGCTTAGGCTCACACAGATTCAAGGCTTTAACCAACATGGACATGGGAGGTTTTGTGAACTGGAAGGACTGGAATATGACAGGATTTAGGGCACAGCTTTGAACAATACAGGATTTAGTGCCTTTGTTCAAACAGAAGATTACAGTTGGAGGTGGATGTTTCATCACATAACAGCATGGATATTGTGTTTTGAAGCACCACAACATCTTTGAAATTAATGTACTATCATAGTGGACAAAAGTATTTGGCCATGGATTTTTACTATTTAAATCAGATATTTCAATGAGACCTGCCACAGGTGTATAAAACCAAGCACCTGTGACTATGACGGACACCGGGAGAACATTACTCTCTTTCAGGGTTTGGGCTAGGCCCCTTATCCCCAGTGAAGGGCAACCTTAATGCTTCAGCATACCAAGACATTTTATGCTTCCAACTTTGTGTCAGCAGTTTCTTTTCTTTTTCTTTTCAAAGACTATGAGTTCAGTGTGGAAAAACTTGACTGGCCTCCACAAAGCCCTGACTTCAACCCCACTGAACACCTCTGGAACAGAGACTGCGAGCCAGGCCTTCTCGTCCAATATCAGTGCCTGACTTCATAGATGATCTACAGAATGAATGGGCACAAATTCTAACAGACACATCTAAAATCTTGCAGAAAGCCTTCCAAGAAGAGTGGAGGCTGTTTTATCTGCAAAAGGGGGACAGCTCCATTTTAAAGTACATGCATTTGAATACAGTCATTACAGCCCCTGTTTGTGTAAATGGCAAGTGGCTAAATACTTTTGTCCATAGATTGTATGTCCAAACCTGCATCACCATAGAGATGGGCTAATGACAATGACAAGCCAGAATGAAAACAAGCTGAAATGAAATAGGAGTAAGGAGGCTATTTTTAAAACGTAAGGAGTAGAAAGTACAGATAATTGCTTGGAAATGTAAGGAGTAGTAATAAGTAGGCTGAAAAATAATTACTCCAGTAAAGTATAGATACCCAGAATTTCTACTTAAGTAAGGTAACGGAGTATTTGTACTTAGTTATTTGACACCTCTGATCACTCCTACAATAAGGAACAAAGGCCCTCAGACCTGTGTTTAAAGAGAAGCCAAAAGGCCAAGTCATGGCATCACACTCCAAAAAACTAGTGTTTAGAGAAACTGGTAATGCTGTGAAAATCACACAGAACTTCTCAACACTCATAAACAACACAAGCAAACGCAGAGAGAAGCTCTCACTATCTCTGATGGTGAGAAAATGAGTCAGCACAGCGTGCCCCAACTCAAGGGTGTGAATAAGATTGCCACACCTGGATCAATCAGGGCCAGTCTGCCAAACACACCTGACACTGAGATGACCACATCAACTCACTCTTGAGTCTATTATGATCTCCCTTAAGCCTGTTTCAGACTGGCAGTGTGTTTTGCACTGCAATTTGCCACAAGTTTGGCTGAATTTCCCTGCTGTCAAAGACCTCCCATTCTTCATAAGTTTTACCTCAATCCCCCCTACTAGTGACTTCATTCAGTATAAGGTGGGAGTGATTCAAAATAAAACCATTCTGTACAAACATAGGGAGTTTCTCCAAAGAAATGCTGGCCCAAAACATTTATCTTGTAGTTGCAACCTCCTTTGACACCTGTTTAAAAGAATACATAAGCATGTAATATTCAGACACAGGTGTGATAAGGCAGTCTCAATACAATGTGCCTTAGAAGTTACATCATCCAAAAGGTCATTTAAGCATTTCTTTCATAACAAGATTTTTTCTCATGTTATTCAGTGTATCCAACTGAACTAAGTGGTCTCTTAAATTTAAGAAAATGCTCTTAACAACTCATCAGAGTTGCTTCACACAGCCTTTTGATGGTTAACTTGGGTAACAATAATTGCATGAGCATCTAAGATTATCAGAACAGGTGGAACAAAGTCAGCACATAACAGCACAGATGTTATGTCAGAAAAAAGATCCATGGCACTTTCAGATTTGAGAAAAAAAATAGCTAACACCTGCTGTCCTCACCAGTCAGACCCAAGAATGCTAAATATATAACTTTTTTTATAACTTGTCATGTAAAAAGGCATTGGGCTGGGCCTGAATCAGTAGAAATGCCATGTGGACTATGGGTTGTTTTTCAATGGCTGTGTCATTACACAAGAGACAATGAAGATGCAATGACAAGACCCCCTTTACACATTACTTTTCACTTAGATGTGCCTGATGTTTAAGCATTTATTAGCAGTGGTTCAAGCCCCTTTAGAAGATATAGACCTGGTAATCAGGCACCCTTTGTGGACAATTATCCTTAGGGTGTGACTGGAGTTCATCATTTACAATGATTTTACCAAAACATGACTGTCTCTCCCTCCATCAAACAAAAAGATGTGGCTTTAAGACCTATAATAACAATGTGGGAGTGTAACACTCGCTGGTAACAATCCTGCATTAGTGCTGTCATATCTACAGTAAATTGGATGATACTGATGATTGAACGATACTGAGTTAACATGTGGGGAAAAGTGGAGGCTTCATGTTCACGGCAAATCAGATTATATGAAAATATTCTGGGTTGACTACAGCCACAGAAAAACATGCACTGACTGATTATGAGCTTGCATGAAGGTACAGTATCTTCATAATTTCCATTATGATATAGGCTCATTAACACTGACGTAAAGGCTTTTGGTATTTTCAGCCATTCGGCTCAAGCTCAGTCCATCCAACAGTGGAGTTACATGAAATGTATATGGGTTTATTCCTATCATAATGTGTTCTCTCTCTATGTTAATGCTTTCCCATTTTACACAGAGATACCCTGAAGTGTTTCATCCTGCTAACTGTCAGTCTGAAACCATTACAAACACTTGTCCCTAGCTGATGGATATGAAAGTGCATCGTGATAATGGAGCAGTTATTTTGACTGAGCACTGCCAGTAAACAGGGCATATAAGAGCACACATGAATGGGCTGCTGCACAGCAAACCATGCATGCCGGCATCACAAGCCAGAGAAAGGCCTCTGCTGACTGGTATGGACACGGCTATAAGGACTAAAAATATGCACGCACATTCACAGTTCAGTGCAGAGCAGTGAACAGGGGATCACAGTGTGCTGCTCTTTCAAATTAAAATTTAAATATATTTACATTCTTGTAGCTTTTTAGCATAAATAAATCAATCAGAAACTGATTAATTAACATCTTGTTGAGGGGTTGTTTGTCAGCGTTAGTACAGCGTGCAATCAGATAATGAAATTATTTATACTCTGAAAGCTCATAAAGGAACAGTTTGACATTTAGGTTTAAAAAATTATATTTTGGCTTGATAGTTCAGTTAGAGCACAGATGCCCCTGTATTTATGACAGGGTTTCAGACAATGCTTGGTTAGCCGAGCTAAGCACAATATCCTCAATCAGAATGGAAACTAAATGGTAAAAATTGCCGTGTAGAACCTTTTAAGCTTACTTACTATGACCTAAAAGTATTGGTTTAAAATATAAAATAGAAAAGGTATTTAATCATGTGACCTGACAGTTGGCTTTGGCAGTCAGAAATCTTCAAAATCTCCAAACTGTTTTTGTAAACTTCATATTTTGCTTTTAAGACAAATGAGGTAATATTAAAAATGCTTATATTAATTCATTTAGGCTTGTTGATTATTATTCAGTGGCCTAAATTTCATGAGCTGTACTAAAAGCTGTCCTCATGCTCCCATTATAAAAGGTTTGGCAAACAGCCTTTTTAAAAGCTGTCTCCTGTCAGGGTGACACAGACAGCAATAACATCATGATCAGTGCTGGCAGTGATGGATATGATGACAGACATCATTCTGATGGATACCGCTGGTGTCTCCTGTTAAGAGCACTGATAAATGCTCTGTTTATGTCATGTCAGCTTCAATAACGTGTCCAGCTTCTTTTATACGCACTGATATTATAACATTGCTTGGACTTCAGTGGGAGCTGCTTAAAGAATTATAACTGTGAACTTTAAATATTGAAAATTACATCTAAAGACATACTGACCTTATTTAAATAACATTCATGTCTTTTGTGCATATAATGCATGGGAAAGCACAGTAGTTTTCTACATATTGGACAAAAATTTAGGAAGTGTTCACATTTATATTGCCATCTTTTGTCTATATTGTTCAGCTACAGTATCTTAGCTGTTCAAACAACAACCCCATCTCCAAATAAAGAAGCTAGCTGATAAATATTTCCAAAAAACTCACTTTAGAACAAGCTACAATCACAGTTTTTTAAACTTTGCAAGATTTTTCCCAGTTTGGTGTGTTTAAAATTTGCTTTTAAAAATTCATCTCACAATAAACTTTGAACTTTTTTTTTGTTTCCCATTGAAACTCAGACTGCAGTCTCCTGATTAATTTTCCATGGTTCTTTGATCAGTCAGTCATCTCAGACCACCACCCAGAGCAGTGATTCACTCTCTTCATGCTCTATCTCCTGACTTCAAAACCCAATCAAAAACATTAGCTAGAGGACAGCGTCCAGAAATGATAGGAGTATCTACAGCATCATATTTTCATGCATTTGGCCACTGACTAAGCTGCAGGATTTTGATGACTTGGGAGTTTAAATTGGCTGAAAATAAAAGAAAAAGAAACAGTAAGGATTTGATGTTTTTTATGTTATACTTTACTAGAGTCTGCATCAACTGCTTTGATGCCATCACTAAAAGTACTTTAACAACGGGCAGTTTCGGCCACAATCATGCTATTTTAGCAGTATGTTACACAGTAATTATTTTTGTGAGTTTGCTATAAACAGCATACTGCCCACAGGTGTGGGTGCAGCAGCTCCATGGTTAAAGGTGCTGTTTCACACAAAGGTTTTTGCTTCTGCAGTACAAGTGCAAAAGAGTTGAGTATGTTCAAAATGTTGCCAGGGGCATTCAGAGCTAACACACTGCAGTACATGTCTGTTTGACTTCCAAAGTGCACATCTCAGCAGAGGATGTCTGCTGTCTCCAGACTAACACTGCTAAAGCTGCTGTTTATAAAGTAAAAAACTATGAAGAAGGAGGAGGTTTTCGTTGTCTTTTTTCCCCTTCACATTTAAGATACTTTAAAAGGGTCTTTTGTGGGCTATTGCAGATAATAAACCACTTTGACCAATGACCCAATTTCCAAAAATGTTGGGACATTGTATAAAATGTAAATAAAAAAATATATGTTGATCTGCATTCACTGAAACCCCATATTTAAATAATAACATGTCAGACATTGAAATTGAGGACTATCATTGTTTTGTAAATTTTGAACAATAGCGTATTTCAAAAAAGATGGAACAGTAGCAGCAAAAGACTGTAAAGGTTTTCAGTTGTTAAAGGGAAATACTGCATATAACATCTCAACACTTGTGTGATAAAATGGCACCATGCCAGTAACAGATTGGGTATACTAGGGAAAAAGGGGGACTGAAATGGCATTATATTCAAATACATGTACTTTGATGGAGTTGTCGCCCTTTTGCAGCTATAACAGCCTCCATTCTTGTTGGAAGTATTTCCAGAAGATTTTGGAGTGTTTCAGTGGGAATTCTGTCCTGCATTCATAGTAAAGCTTGTGCTTGTATAGCACTTTTCTAGTCATCTGACTACTTAAAGTGTTGTTACACCACAGGTCACACCTACCCGTTCATGCCACTCACTCTACATTCACATAGTGATGGCAGATTTTGCTATGGAGAATTTGTTGTCATATAGCTAATCACACTTAGGATGCTTTCACATTAGGCCCTTTTGTTTCAAACTGCGCCGCGACCCCCCCCCCCCCGACTTGCTTTCACACTAGCAACATCGAACTGTGCCCGGGCTCACTTGCGTATTTACTCAGTCTGAAACAGCAGGTGGCAGTACGCACGTAGCTGGTTTACAACCCCGCAAAGGAGGAGAAAGAAGAAGAAGCTACCATGGCAACCACTGGGGTCATGACCTGAGTGAAGATTATTTTTGTTTTGACCCTGCAAAAAGTCCATCCTGCAGCCATGGATGATTTAAAATCACTTTTAAGATGCCAGCAACTTTGCTCTTCCTATCTGCACATCTATTTGCAGCTCAGAGGATTATGGGCTCACACTGCGCAGATACAGCGGTTTTTGAGGTGACAGGAGACTTTTATTACCTTTGCACCTCCTCTCACTGACTCCAACTTGTGTTTATCTGTAAAATGAGCCACAAAAGACCAATTATTGGCTGGATTCTGATGATTTCCGCCCTTTATTGAGGAAAAATGTGAACAAACTGTCGCACTGTGGAAAGATGTTTAGTTTATACGATGATGTCATAAAGCTGATACGACGGTCTGTTCTGTATCCGAGCGTGGTTGCAGTCACATCTCATCCAAGCTGTGCCAGAGTTGAACTGCGCTCGAGACCACCCTCCCCAAGTGGACCCGGGCCCGGTGCCCAGGCGTGGCTTGTTTGCATTCATACTACCCAAACGAACTGGACTTTTGACTCGTGCACTCAGACCTGAGACCGGGTCCCTATTGTGAAAGCCACATACTTGTTTACATGCAACCAGCTAAGAAGTGGGAGCAAATTGGGGTTAAGTTTCTTCTAATTGGGGATCAAACCAACAACCTTCATATTGTGAGACGACCATCTCTACCTACTGAGCCACAGTTGCCCTGATTTATGAGGTCAGGCACCGGTGTTTGACCAGAAGATCTGACTTGCAATCTCCACTCCAGTTCATCCCAAAGGTGCTCGACGGTGGTTGAGGTCAGGGCTCTGTGCAGGCCAGTCAAGTTCTTCCACACCACTTCTGCATTGTGGCTGAGTTGCTGTTGTTCTTAAATGCTTCCACCTTCTAATTGGTATCGCTTACACCTGACTGTGGAATATCCAGTAGTGATGCAATTTCACAAAGTGTCTCATTGCAAAGGTAGCATCCATCACAGTACCACAGTTGAAGTCACTGAGCTCTTCAGAACGACACATTTAGTATCACAAATGTTTGCAATTGGAGGCTGCATGGCTAGGTGTTGATTTTACACACCTGTGACAACAGGTCTGACTAAAACCCCTGAATTCAGTTATTAACAGGTGTGGCCAAAAACTTCTGTCCATATAATGTGCGTGCTGTCAAGCAGTTATTGAGCAGTTATATTTCAACCAATGTTAAAAAATATAAGCCATGGATTCTAATTATTTTTCTGTATCTTGCTTCAAAGAACTTTGGAAGACACTCTGCAGTGTCAAAGCAGACAGCATGAATCCATAAAATTGTACCTTTGCGTGCCAATAAAAAAAAGTTAAGGAATTTTAGTGATGGATTACTGTAAAGACATAGTTTCAGTCATTAAAAGTGAATTCAAAGAGATGTTCACTACATCAGTTCATACGTGAGGCATAAAAGGAATTAAAACTCATCAAACGGGGACACACAGGCAGCACATATACTATCTCATGACTGCTGCAGTTAAAAATAGACCATGGTTCAAAACAGCCATGCGTGAGCTGGGGAATTAGTGCAAAAGTCATAAAATAATCATGTAAAATAACTCTCCTCTCCCATCCACGAAGCTGCTGTTCTCGGTTTATTTTTTAAATGTGCAGAAGCTCTGCCTTTGTCTGGGGTTTAAAAATAGACTTTCATTAATATCGTCCATGACAATATTAATCACGTCAAACCTCCGACGGAGTGGAGAGGATTGAAGCGGCCTGCCCGTATTCAGGAAACATATTCTACTGTAGCTGTTACTCGATAAAGGCGCTCTAGAGCAAACAAATGGCTGCAATAACTCCAGGCCTCAAACACAATGAGCGCTTTCCAGTGAGAGGAATCAAATAAATGGAACAAACTGGCTGGAAGTGATATGTCACTATATTAGAAGCCTTTGTGCCAATATTAGATGATACTATACCCACAACAGCCTCTGGGTTTGTTTTTAGATGGCACTGGGCATAACAGGGTTTGTGCGTCTGATTGAGATGTAGTGTGACAAAATGCTTTAATAACATAAAGATCAGAACAGAGATGTTAGTGACTAATTTCATCAGTAGTTAAGAAAAAAATAATTTATACTTACTAGTCTTAAGATAGGTAAAATGTTTAGAAATCAGTCAGAAGAGTGCATATTTATCTTAAAATTGTCTACAGTTAAGCCACAGTGCCTATAAAGGCATTCACACACACTTTTAATAATTTTATAAATCAATCATGGTCCCTAATTATAAATATTCAACCCATTTAAGTCAGTATTTAGTAGATACACCATGGGCTGCAATCACAGCACTGAGTCTGTGTGGGCAGGTCTCAATCAGGCTTGCACATCTGGGCTTTGACTCGGCTACTTAAGAAGTTTCACCTTGTTGTCTTTAAACCATTTTTGTGTAGCTTTTGCTGTAAGCTTCAGGCCATTGTCATGCAGGAAAATAAATCTTCTCCCAAGTGGTAGTTCTCTTGCAGACTGAATAAGATTGTCCTCCAGGATTTTACCCTCTACCTTGACAAGCCTTCAAGTGCCGGCTGCTGGAGTCTCCCACATGCCTTTTGGTGAACGCTAGTCCAGATTTAATCAGAATTTTCTTTAGAAGTGGTTTTCTCCTTGCCACTCTCCCATAAAGCTTTGACTGGTGAAGAACCCCGGCAACAATTGTTGCAAGCAGAGTCTCTCCCATCTCAGCTGGTGAAGCTTCTAACTCCTTCAGAGTAGTCAAAGGTGTCTTGGTGGCCTCTCTCACTGGTCTCCTTCTTCCACAGTCACTCAGTTTTTGAGGACAGCCTGATCTTATATGCCCTGTTTACTTGTCCTGATCTGGGTCATATTCCTTCCATTTCTTGAGGATTTAACTGACTTCCAGGGAATGTTCAGTGCTTTGGAAATATTTTTGTATCCATCCCCTGACTTATACTTTTCAATAACTTTTTCTCTGAGTTGCTTGGAGTGTTCATTTTTCTTCGTGGTGTAATGGTGGCAAGGAATACTGATGAACTAGTGACTGGA
The DNA here is from genome assembly GCF_018320785.1 of Cheilinus undulatus. NCBI lineage: Eukaryota > Metazoa > Chordata > Actinopteri > Labriformes > Labridae > Cheilinus > Cheilinus undulatus. The sequence goes on from NC_054865.1 coordinate 19,797,282, forward strand.
CCTTCCACACACAGGTGACTTTATTCTTGTTATGTTAGCTTACTTTTCTTATTTTATTGACATTACTTTGTAGAAATCTGTTTTCACCTTGACATTAAAAAGAATATTTATTCTATTCTATTTTATTTTATTTTTCTTTCAAAAAAGCCAAATTATGTTGACCATGATTGATTTTTAAAATCAATAAAAGGGTACGACTTTCAAGGGGTTGAATCCTTTTTATAGGCACTATACGTTATTTAATTGTCTGATATGGCTAATGTTAGCAGAGCTAGCACCCTGTCTTTGGTCCAACTTGTAGGTCAAAATTTCACATCCGTGTACAGTGTGTGGTCAACATGCCAGTTCAACCTAACACAGCCTTCATACCAATTTTTTTCCATCATTGTGGGCCAACTTTAACCCCTCAAAGCAGATGGATTCTTCCATTTCCGTGTTTCTCACTGCAATTCCATCTTGCAAAGCTCCCGTCTGAACCGTTTGGGCCTGGTTAGAAAGTGACAGGACCAATCAGCGTCGAGGGGCAGTACTTTCAGGCACAGTGGAGTTGTGACATTAGCATGGATACTGCTAAAGCACCCGCTTTATCAGAACTTGACAACATTTCTTTGTTAAAAGAACAACAAAGAACGACATTGAGTTGTTTTCTTTTCAAAAATGACAAAAGTCGTCATGGTTAGCATTATGCAGTTCTATATGGAGTTTACTCCTCAGTAGGGGTGCAGTTCAGTAGCGGCTACATCATGTGTTTTGTTGCTCTGATTGGCCCGTAAAGATGTCCAATAACCCTCCAAGTTTTTTTTTAAAGTCTCTGCCAGATGGATGTGTGAAACATATCCATCTTGTGTGTCAGGTTAGGCCAACTTCTGAAAATCCTAAAACTTCTTTTAACTATTTCCAACCAGTGAGGGTAACTTCATTTATCCTTTCAGTAAGCTAGTCATGCATATCCCTAATTATAACATGGGCACTCTTGTTTTTTAAAATTTATACTGCACACAAACCCCAGTCTAAACAGGCCTTCAAAACTGTTTTACAGCAATAATTGTGGAAGATTTTAAAGGCAGAGAAATCAAAAACAAGATTAGTACAAAAGAGGCAGAGCCATCCTTTGAATTTCCTCTAAGCTGCCGTTTATGTTCCTTTGACGCTGACACCTCATTCACTCTGCCTCATCTTTCTCTCTGTTGTGAGTGCTTCCCGTCCTCAATGTGCTTCCTCTCCAAAGATTAGACTCAAATTAAAGAACCTTGAAGAATTTAATGGAAGAAAATCCAAATTAAACCATGGTCCATTTCATTTCCAGATCTGCTGTGTTACAGGGTTCACCACAGGAGAAATATCTGACCCTCTTTTGATACATCAGGAAAAAAGTGTAATTACAAAATAAAGCAGAGAATGAATCCAATTATAAACCTTGATGAAAGCAGCACAAAAGAAGAGAGAATCAATAAAACAGATGTCACAATAGGGCAAAACAGATCCAAAAATCCCCTCCATCTCCAGTGGAAAGAACGGGTATTTATCATTGTCTGTGTAGCACCTTACTTATCGTTCTCTTCACTTTAGCAGCCGTGATTTATCACTGGTCAGCAGAGGGGCTACTGATCCCTGAAAGAGGTTTAGCTTTATGCATTATTCACAACTTTTTTCTTTATCTGCCACTTCGGGATTAGAGGAGAAAATGCTTTCCTTTCTTTTCAAAAAGCTTAGTACAATTGCTTTCTACTTTTCACATAGTTTGTTTTATTGTAAAAGAATCAAAGCGGCCAAGATGATATGCCACTGAGATGGTGAATCACCCAGCACAGCATGCATATTATTTCACAGAAGAAAAAAGGATCAGCTCTGAAGAGATTTGTCCAAATCTAGAGCCGTATATCAGTTTAAAACTGGATGATGAATATTCAGTACGAGTTTCCTTTGATCACTCCAACTGGAACAGCTGTAAAAAGAGGAAATCAGATCGATCAGGCTGTGTTATGAATTGCTCTCTGCAGTCACAAGCGAGTGTCCTTTAAACAGTAATAGAGTGTGGAGCTTTGTGTTAATAAGGTGAGTAATTAAAGAAGGGATATTGAGCCTGCTGACCCCTCTGGCCCTGCTGAGCTAAAGGGACCAAGGATAGGTGGACCAGGAGGCTGAATCCCACTAAGAAAACTCATTAGGTGTGCTATGCTCTGCTGGGAGGCCTCAGCCATCTTTTCATGCTCCTGCTGACTTAAGTCCCCCTCTGATCTGCTGGTATTTTAGGGTAACATTAGGGATTTAAGGTACCTGAAAGTTATTAATCTCAATTGTGCAGATAAAGATAATTCAGTGTATGTATTCCTTTTGTTGGCATTGGGAGCCCACAACCTCACTTTCTAGACTGCTTTTCACTGGAACAAATGTTGACATCTGTTGACCTCAGTACTGACTGTAGAGTCTGGTAAAATAGCTCAGTAAATGTGCTAAAACTTTCCAATTTTTTACAGAAATATCACCAAGAAAATGTAAAAAAGAAATACAAAGGAATCATGTCCTTGCATGTGAAGCAGATCTACTACCTAGGAATAGTATACCCTCCAAGATATGTCAGATTACCATTGAGGTGCAGCCTCTTCATGATTTTGGTTGGTGAGGGAGATATTAAATTATTGATCAAGACAATGAGCACTGACAACAATGACAGTGCTGAAAGTGCAAAAAAAAAACGCTTTACTGCATTACTTTTGTTTTTAAAATGGGCACTTTCAAAACAAAAATAAAAGTGATTGAAGAAGCAGTGAGCAAAACAAATCATTCCAAAAGAAAGAATAGGCTGAGTTCAAAATCTCCCACTCATTTCCTATAGTAAGTTGTCTTTACCGGACTATTTAGCATACTCATAACCTGACACTCCAGATACACTCTTACATAAATCTATTGCATGGATATATTTCACATTCATCTCCGAGAGCTCCCATACAAAGCGTCTGGAAAGATCAGGACTTTTAAACAAAAATCTCAGAAGGTGACTGGGTGAACATTCTGTCGGTCACATTTATGGTTGGCAAATCAAACCCAAAAGTTACAAAGAGGTAGCAGACATACTCAGTTCCAGTACCGAACTAAGCTGTACAGGCTAGCACTGCCGTAGTTTATGAAAAGTGGAGATTTTCAGTGGCTAATATCGATGCTGAAACCTAACAGAGGGCATGCAGAAACATCTCTGACAAGAGAAGCTTCCCATGTGGCTCTTTTCTCTCGACATCATAAAGAAATGTGGTTGAGATCTGCTTTAACTGCCACTTCTCTACAGCTACATCCAATTAATTGCTACTGTGGTGGCAACCATTATGTAAGGGTTAAAGCCCAACAAGGTGTCCAATGATTAGTGGACGACGTGGAGGCCTGAACCACCAGACACGTGGCGGAAGATAAGTCTATTAACCCCTGATAACTGCCCTCAAAGGGCATTAACCCACCTATACCATGGTCACCTGACAAAGAAAAGAATTCATAAAACAAATAATTCATCATTTCATTTTGTGATCAAAATAGAAAGTTTTACTAAAACATTTCCTTTTTCCTAGCAATGCCTGAGGGCTTGACTAATGAGTGGAATAGTCACTCCAATCCCCTAACATTCTTAAGGAATGTAAACATAGAGACACGTACATTTTTATCAGATATTATCATGCCAGTTTATCAGAAGCATTTCCTTTGGCTCTACATAGAAAAATGGCTTATTTTATTTTGTCTCATGTTATTTAAATCTTCTCACAATAGTTTATAGAAGTTAGAACAGGAAGGAAGTGAGTTTTTTGTGACACTCACCACTCAATGTTGAGGTGAGACTGGAACAACAAATAGGAGATAAGACCATCTTGTGTTCCCAGATAAACCGTTCTCAAATTTTCCCCTCATGATAACATATGGGGAGTTTGCACCACCCCCAGGTTCAGTTGGCCCTCCCTGCTTGGAAGATAATTCAGCCCTCCTCTCCTGATCCTCCTCTCAGCTGCCAGCTGAGAGCCATCAGGAGAGCCACATCCATTTCTGGAGAGGGGTGTGGTCAGGGGCGGAGTCAGACAGCTCATTAGCATTGAAAGCCACAGATACAGAAACAGCTTGTCCTGAGCAGGGCTGTAACAGAGGGGTTTTAGACATGCAAAAATCCAATACTGGAGTGTACAGGCATGTTTTGGAAACCTATGAGAACAATAACAACTTGGTAAAATATGTGACTTTTAAACATGTGGCAACAAAAGCTCATAGATAACCATGACAAAGGCTTGGTATCACAATTAATGAAAGAATTTCACTAAAACTACATACAGTCCATACATTTTCACCAAAAAATTTAAATGACAAAAAGTTTTTTAAGCATTTAGCAAAATAATGATGTACATACTGCTGATGGTCTCATGCCTGTAATCATCATAAAGAAAAAACAATACTCCACTGTAAATCTTTTTATCTTTACCATAACAGCTTATAGATTTTGGTAAAAATGTTGTGATTCTGTGCTCTCTATCCACACTTGCCAAGTTCCTCTGTCATTTACGAGAGCAGTCAAACATCAGTTACTCCTTTTTTAAGCTTTGAACAACAATGCATCATGACATACTGCACCACTTTCATTTTGTCATGTTGTTATCACATTCCATTTTATTATTTTCATTATGACTTTTGTATTTATTTTTTAATCTTTCTAGAGGAGCCTGTCTGCCGAAGAATATTTCACAGCCTGTGTATGTGGAGGGACTACAAACATCTTTAATCTTAGTCTTCTGACATCTTAGAGAATTTTACCTTTTTCCTCTTTAGATTTAAACTTTAAATTTCCAAACAGATGTTGATCATGTCTTTGCTGTTTTTAATACTCTCCCTCTAGAGCCACTGCTAGTTTTATCTACATTTCCAAAGATTTGTAGGACTCCAAGAAACCATGACTATCTGTGAGGACTTCTTTTCTTCTTTACTTTCCATTTGTTTCATTTTCATTTGGAAATACCAAACCTACAACCAAGGCAATCTTGAAAATCTCTTCCAGTCAAAGAGGAACACCTTCGTTTGATGCCAACAGGCTCTTGGTGCCAGGAGAGAGCAGCATCATGGGATATGAGGACAAATGAGGCATGGTGCAGGGGGAGACTTGGGACTTTGGCCAATGTGTGCAGAAACCAGGAAAACACCTGAATCCACTGCCAGGAAGAAACCAAGCATCCTAGATAAGACTTATGTAAGCTGTGGTGGTGAGAGTGAAGAAACATGACTAATTCTGATGAAGATGAATCATCAGATGAAGACATGACAGCAGATATGACAGAGCCCTACTTCACTTTGGGGAAGTTATTTTCATCTGTTATCACCATGCTGTTTGTATGTTTATTCACAAACATACTGTTTAGTATATCAGTAAAAAATGGTATAACATGCACATATGACAAAAGTATTAGGACGACATTATGGGGTTTGTCTTTGGATAAAAAACTGAATTGTATTGTGCAATTCATCAGCCCAGGCAAGACTTTAAAACCTTTAAAAAATAGTACCTGAGTGAATTTTTGTTCAAGCAAGGTTATTTATTCAACATTAATGAAAAGTCATGAGCAATATTAAAAAGGCCACAATAAACATAAAATAAGTGATCGTTATAATGTGTTTTTCTGTGAGAACCGGCTTTGATAAACACTCAGGTTAATAACACATTTGTGTGCAACCCTAGTAAAATCATCATCATCATCATCATCATCATCTTCATAATCATAAAGAAGGAAAATAAATAAATAGATAAAAAGATTAAACCACTGAATTTTCGTCAGCATCTCTACATGCATAGGATCATTTTTTCTTCACTGTCTGTCTATTTCCACACAGGTAGAGCTTGTTCTACTTAATGCGGGGCTGATTTTGTGATTATGAAGCCCTTAAACCCTTCAACAAAGCATAGCTGCTTAATTTTTTGTACCAAAAGTGGTATAACATCACCAACAGCAGTAATGAAAAACTGGCAGAGAGAACGCCAAGATGCATGAAATCAGTGTTATTACCCCACATGCTGATTTATTCCAAATTTAAACCTTTAACTCTTCATACATATGAACGTAGTCTCAGTGTTGTCAGCCACCGGTGGCTGAAGCTGATTGGTGGATGTCACCACTCTGCAAACACTAACAAAGACTAACTGTCTGTCTTCAGACTCTTAAACAGCTTCACTGAGCAAGCACATCAGTCAGACCAGCTCTGAGTTTATCCTGCACAACTCTTCTCCTTCATACTATCAAAATGGGTGAGATATTTAACAGACCCCTACAGCCATGCTTCCTGTGAACTAAAATTCATATAAAGTTAAAAAAAGATTTAAAGCATGTTTAAAATGATCGTGAAATATATGATTCGTTGTTATTATTTTCATTCTCAGAGGTATCAAACTACAGCCATATGTTTAGACTCTTGTCACCTTTTTATCATTTATTGTGTCTGAGCTGGTGTCACGGTTTAACTGGTGTTGGATTAACTAGTGACACTACGTGAACCATACTTCTATGCGACTTAAAGAAATGCTCTCTGGAGAGAGCATTTCTGTAAGTTGTGACTTTGTGAGTAATGTTTCATTCAACCAAGCAAAAATGCTTGGTTTAGTGAAACACAAACCCATGAATAGTCTGAGAACATGGACTGCAGCAGTCTGTAAGTTTTCCACAGCTGTTTATTTGCATCATAAAATGTGAGGTGATATGTGCAGAGAAGGCAAACTACATCTGTCTTATTGCCTCATGTTAAATAACTGCATTACAAATTAGTGCACTGCAGGGGGTCAGCAGAGAATATGTGTCAGATATTGATTAGAACTAAATCAACAGCAGAGGCTAAGAAGGAAAAACTGAAACAAACTGTCTCTCCTCCAAATTAACAAGATCATCTGGAGGAATAAAACATGTACTGATCTGATTAACTGCAGATCATGTAAGAAGAAGAATTAGAAGAAGAATTTTTACACATTAGAAAATGTGTAAAAAAGGATCAAAGTTCCTTGAATCTTTACCTAAACAATAAAGCTGATCCTCATTGGAGCTGATTAGGAGGGTAATTATATAGAGTTTTCTTGAGCATTAATTCTAATGAGCACAATTACCTCGTCATGAGCTGAGCTACATGGTAATTTATATAATTACTAAACATCAAACAATAATTAATCTGTCAAATATAAAACTCAGACCATTGTAATGTTATAGCAGGTTAAACCTTTTTCATCAGGTGTTCATCTTTTTGAGGCAGAAAGCGAGAGCACCAACAGATTAAACCTCAGCAGGGAGTGAACTACAGGGGAGCCAGGGAGAGTTTGGCTCCCCTCAACACATGAGCTCCCTCAAAGCGTGATTTGTGAAGTTTGGGCGGCTTCTAAAAAATCGAGAGTTTACTGTTTTATTTATCTATTTATTTATTTATTGAAGGTCATTCGTTGAGACTGGATCACCCAATTTTTTGCTAGTATATGAAATGCTTGTGTGCACCTTTGTAAATTATGTTAAATTTTGAAAATTTTTTCATAAGTGACACTTATACTTGCTATTTTAAGTCTAAAAAGATAGTTGTGAGCTCAGCTACAGAGACGCTTTATTTTTTCAACTTGTGAGAAAAAGTCATAATTCTGAGATTAGAGTTATAATTCTGAGATTAGATCATAATTCTGAGATTAGAGTTATAATTCTGAAATTAAAGTCATAATTCTGAGATTAGAGTCATAATTCTGAATTAAAGTCATAATTCTGAGATTAAAGTCATAATTCTGAAATTAAAGTTATAATTCTGAAAATAAAGTCATAATTCTGAGATTAGAGTCATAATTCTGAGATTAGAGTCATAATTCTGAGATTAGAGTCATAATTCTGAGATTAAAGTCATAATTCTGAGATTAGAGTCATAATTCTGAGATTAGAGTCATAATTCTGAGATTAAAGTCATAATTCTGAGTTAAGAGTCATAATTCTGAAATTAAAGTCATAATTCTGAGTTAAGAGTCATAATTCTGAAATTAAAGTCATAATTCTGAGATTAGAGTTATAATTCTGAGTTAAGAGTCATAATTCTGAAATTGAAGTCATAATTCTGAGATTAGAGTTATAATTCTGAAATTAAAGTCATAATTCTGAGATTAAAGTCATAATTCTGAGATTAGAGTCATAATTCTGAGATTAGAGTTATAATTCTGAAATTAAAGTCATAATTCTGAAATTAAAGTCATAATTCTGAGTTAAGAGTCATAATTCTGAAATTAAAGTCATAATTCTGAGATTAGAGTCATATTTCTGAAATTAAAGTTATAATTTTGAAATTAAAGTCATAATTCTGAGATTAGAGTTATAATTCTGAGATTAGAGTTATAATTCTGAAATTAAAGTCATAATTCTGAGATTAGAGTCATAATTCTGAAATTAAAGTCATAATTCTGAAATTAAAGTCATAATTCTGAGATTAGAGTTATAATTCTGAAATTAAAGTCATAATTCTGAGATTAGAGTCATAATTCTGAAATTAAAGTCAAAATTCTGAGATTAGCATCAGAATTTTGAGAAAAAAATGTAGAATTCTGAGATTAAAGTCAGAATGCTAAGATTAAATTTAGAATTCAGGAGTCAGAATTTTGACTTCTGAACAAGTCAGAATTCTCAGAATTCTGTCCTTTTTCCTACAAGTAAAAAGAAAATTTGCATCTCAGGTTTTTTTAGTGGCCCTAATTCCCTTCCGTTCTCAGCTGTGATGGATAGATGTGGATATATGTGGATAGATCAACCAGTGTGCAGTCTGGGCCTCATAAATAGGTGTCAATAGCCTGACTATAGGATACTGTGTGCTTTGTTTGGGTTTCTTTATGATTCTTAATATTACACTTAAAGGATGTGCTTCACCATGGTTTAAGGTAAGGCACTGATGTGGTCACTAATGAAGCTTTAATTAAACTGAATACACACTTTTCAGATTCAGCCACTACAGTTGAGTTAGGGGCCTCATGCATCCTGCTTGCACAGCTGATGGAAACACAAGTTTCTGTCTCAAAAGTCCAAAATTCAACATTTATTTAAAAAAGAGAGCCTTAATCTGTGAGCAATGAGAACGGTGTGCTATCACACTGATTAGAGCAGATTCCAAATGTTGGATTGACCAATCAGATTGCATGGTCTGGACAGGTTGTTTTGATAATAGTTCACTGAGGTTTATGCAGTCACTGACACGTTATTATCCAATGTTGAGCTACCAGTGTCTCTTTGCTCTCAACAAAGCCCCCAGCCCCCTCTAAAAAGGGTGTAAGCTCATGCACACGGCTCCTCCGCCTGTCTATGGACATTGACTAATAGGACGAGCCAAAGCTCAATAATATAAAGCACTGCATTGTTCAGATGACGTCTGAATGAGGTGATGAAATACTTTTTGTACGTTTTGCATTGATTCATTCTCAGCTATTCTTTCAGCAACACATTCATCAAGAGACTTCTGAAACATTGTCATGCACCAAGTTTTGTATCTGTTCTTCTAATATTAATGGATTTTTTTTCCAACTTTGATGCAGGTTACAACATAGTTTCATGATTAAATTAATGTCTTTAACAATGCTGGGGGTCTCAGTCCACCTGAAACAACCTGTGGGTGAAATCTGCCCTTTTATTGGAGTGCAATGTTTTTCATGAAGAGCACTGTTCAAGAGCATTTACCTAACCAGAGAAAATGAAGTGCTGATTAACGGAGAAGATGATCACTGTCTGATGATGATCTGTCACATTAAAAACCCTCCTTTAATGAACTAAGGACAACTAATGACACTTTCCATTCACTAATCTTTTTTACCTGTGCTATCACTGTTGAAGGTTAGTTCTATGACTTATAGGCAGCACAGGAATAGAATTCACCAGTGTGGTATTAGAGGTTAAATTCCCATTTTTTTTCCTCCATTGTAAATTTCATTGTTAGAATTAGCATAAGGTACCTGAGTGTGAAACAACGGCATGTGCCCCTCTTGAAAACATACTTGTGATATAAATCTTTTTTAGGAAAACATTTCTTTATTCTGATCTACTGCAGCACCGATAATCCTAGATTGTCACAGTGAGGTGTCTGATTGGTTTGGCCTTATGTGACCATGAAAGTATCAACAGCACCCACGAATGTCATATGTCAGTGGAATATGAAACACTTTAGCAGTCAAGCACACTTGCAGCTTCATAATTCAGTTGTTTACTTCGCTAACTTCAGTACTAACCCCACTCTGGGCACAAGCATCCAGTGTGGATCTTTTTCGGCATGAACATCTGCCTATTTCTCAGATGTAAAGTGCCTGCTAAATGACACCGTGACATTGTACTTTTAAATATATGCAAACTACACTATATTACAACCAGGGTTCAAATGATGAGATTATTTGATCATGATTAATCTCTTTGTTTCATTTTGGATTGCTGTACAGTCTTAAATAAGGGTAATCAAATCTGTGTTTGGATAGGGACCCACTTTTGTTTGGAACTTTGTTTAGATTAAAGATTATGACATGAACTTTACTTTGGAAAAGTGAACTAATTATGGATTGACAGAAATTAAGGGAACAGTAAACCGGTACATTTTTTCCAACACAGGTGCAGATGACTCCTGACTCATCCACTGAGCTGTCTGTGAGGTTTTTTTTATGTGAAATGAGGCAATAAGGAGCAGTTGTGGACTTATTTTATGTCACTATGGCTGCAGAGAGATGTTGCAGTTGCAATTAAAAACAAATCAACGTGTAAATTAATCCTTAATTAATCAGGATTAATGCATTTACCCTGGCAGCCCTACTTACAAGGCTATTATTTAAGATGTAAAAATACAGTGAAGCTCAATCTAGGAGGGTCTTTGTCTGGTTTAAAAGCTTGGAAAGCTATCATTAGTACAGAATAGAGGGAACTGCAATGAATTGTAGGATATGTTGTTCCTTCATCGATGAAAAAAAAATTATGATCTCCATTATTCTCCACCTTAAATGAAATTTTTTGCTAAATCTGATGTTTTATGATCCATAATATTCAGGTAGATGGCTATCTTGATTTTCTGCATTAAAAATGCTGATACAAGTTTATGCAAATTGACAGTGGAAGGTTTGAGTGGCGAAATTTACTGTCAGAAAAACAGACATTTAAAAAGTGGGCGTACACTGTTGAACTCTCTAGACCAGTGGTTCCCAAAGTGGGGGTTGGGACCCACAGGGGAGTCACAAGAAAACAAAGTGAATAATATAATTTATAATCATACATTTTATATATAATTGAGAAAAATATTGCCAAAAAGAGTTAAATTTAAAATAAAAAAACATAGTTTTCAAGTGATACCTGTGCTTAAATGTAATTTAAAGCTATGAAAACTACCTAAAAATGCAAGTTTTATAAATGACTCTTTGTGCAAAATCATGCACTTTATCTCCCTCAGAGGAAGGTGGGGGTGGTCTCTGATCTCTGACACCATTATTTTGAGGGTCATGGTCTGAAAAGTTTGGGAACCCCTGCTCTAGATAGAAGTATTACCAAAGCAATTTCTACTACTAGCATGGAATGAAACTGTAGGAAAATGGTTTCTTAGAAGGTAAATTTGACCCACATAGTGGTTCTAGGTCAAAATGGCCATTTTTTAAATTCTGGATTTATGAGAGTAATTTTTTAACAACATCAGATGCAATACATCACCCTTTTAGGAAAGGTCAAAGACTGACAGACTAGAATTTTTTTTAATGTTAATAATGTTTCAAATGACACCATTAAAAACAGTCTTGGGTAAATTTTACTTGATGCCAGCTCTAAATGACTCTGGAAAGACTAGACATCTGTGAGAGCATTTACACCTGATGACACCATTTCTCCGGATTCCTCAAGGTGGAGGAATCCAGAACAGAGGGCACTTTGAATTTTTTACCCAGTGACCATCACCTGCAGGGGGAGATCAAATTAAAGCGAGTGCATGCAGTAAATGTCCCTCAATCAGCTGTTCATATTTGGCTGTGGTAATAATCTCTCTGATGTGTTGATTGGCACACAGTCACTCCAAACATGAAAGGTGCTGAACTGAAGAGGAGCCAGATAAAACCTCCCCTTTGAACATCATCACTAATTTATTGCTGTCCAGGAAAAGCTCCTGTCTTTATTGACAGATCCTCTGCAAATATTGGAGAATACAAATTAGGCAATCTATAATGGCATCTGGCAGCTTCTTATTTTCTGCAGTGTCACAGTCTTTGAATGCACTGAGCTATGAGATCCAGATAATCACAAAATGTACGTGTTTGTTCCAGGATGTGTGTATGTGTGCTTAAGACTCACTCTCGGAGCAGTTTGAAGAATATTTCTGCCTCAACGGGAGAAAAAAAAAACTCCTTTTTATAGAGAAAATCTATGAATAACAACGTGAGAATATCCCCATCCCCTCCCAAATGTATGATTCCATCAGTTGTTTGTCAGGAGAAATGCATTAACACCTCGGTGCTGACAACACAAAGAAATCAATGCTCGGCTGCCTCACCCACGCTCAAACTATTTCTGTAAAAGGTGGATAATCCATACAATGGCAACACATCCAATTAGAGGCTGGATTTTAAAGGAATGGTTTAAGAGCATGCTGAAACAATGAAAGAGTGACAAACAAAAGGGTCTCATAAAATTATGACTTTAGCCATAGCATTAACAGTGTTTTAATGTGGAATATCATGATATGATCCTGTTTATTCTTCATGTAAATATGTTTAAGGTAGCAGCTGCAGAAAATAATTAAATACAGTGGTTTATAACGTGATTTCTGTAAACAAATTTCACACCAGTTAGCTGTTATTTGATCCACATACAAACATATGCTGATGTTGAGTATCAAAAAGCTCTTCCTTGGCTGATGTTCAAGGCTATGTGCACAAACTGAAAATTATAAATAATAGTGAGGCCTGCAGAGGATTTTTTATCAGCATTTTTCATCTGTGAGTTCTTTTTTTTAACCTGGGATGACAACATTGATGTTTTATTTGTTGCTCACATCTGAGTGATGCCTCTATCTTTTTTTACTCGACTGTATGAAGCAGCTGTTCCCCTATCTGTAAACAGAATTTATTTTCTGTGAAGCACAGGGATTTTTCCCTGCGCAGATCTGTGGAGTACAGGTAGATGATATTTAGAGGAACTCATTTAGCAGCTTTTATCTGCAGGAACAGGTTTAACTTCTGCATGGAAGCAGTCATCAAGGAGATAAATGTATGGCAAGATGGAAAAGCAGAACAAAAGACATCCACGTGTGGGCTTTCTTGGACATGATCCTGTTAAAAAATCAATTAAAAATAAAAACATTGATTTTTTTTATCCCATTGCAGCTGCAAACTCTGACTTCTAACTTTTGATTTCTGAATTATTTTTCCATCTATGCTATGAACATGTCTGTTAATTGTTCATTACTGTTAGTAATTTTTCAAAATCAATCATAATACATGATTTTATTATCAGTCACCAAAGTCCCTCTTGATAAAAATAGAGGGGGTTTGAGGCACACTGCTCTTGTAGCCTGGAATCTGCTACAGGTGCCCTTGGACAATCATAAATCCATGCAAGTTGACTATGTATTTTCTTCTTAGATTGAGGTGTCTTTTCAGTAAAGTTGAACTCCATAAGGTGTGTGCACTAGACCAGTGGTTGCCAACCCTTTTTGCTTTGAGCAAAAGGCAGGGTACACCCTGGACTGGTCACCAGCCAATTGCAGGGCTGGGAGCAACCATGTTTGGAGTATTTAACAGGATCATGCAGCTCAAGGTAAAGAGTTTGTCATATTTGAAAACCCTGTTAAGTGAAATCCAAAATTTGTGTCCTAAAGTACTAGATATGTTGGAATATGGTTGCTGTAAACATGTGGAAACACTGAGATCCAAATGGGACTGAATTCTGGATTTAGACTATTAAAAAGTTTTTCACAGCGTTTCTGGCTGGGTTTAATTGGGTGGGGCCAATATGTGGGTTTGTAACGTGGGGAACAGCCCCACCACCTAACACTTCAATATAAAATCACAGAGCAGTTCATCTCAGTACAGTCTGTTGTTAGCTGATGTCACTGCCTTTACTGAAAGTTAACAGTCAGTTAAATGCTGTTTTTGTTCATTTTGAGGTAAATTTGCCAAATCTATCAGCCAAAGTGGTCTATGGATCATTTAAAGCATCATTACAGAGGTTTGAGCCAGAAAACTGACTTTGTTTCTTCTACTTAAGTCAACAAAAGGTCAGGAGGCAGGCTAATGGCTTAGGTGCTTTCCTCAATTCAGATTGTAGCTTTTTTTTTTTTTTTTTAATTTGAGAGGATCATATTTCTCCTGAGTGGAGCAGATTTTACTGCCTCATTTTTCACGATTTTCAAGCTTAATTTTATAAACTTAGAGGGTTTTTTTTTTTTTTTTTTTTTACTGAAATTTGATCTGGGGGTTTGTAACACAGTAAACTATCATACAACAAACCTAAATACACATCTATTTTCACTTTACAGGGCCTTTAAGCTATATTTTCACACTGATAGGGTGCTGAGTATATTTAGTTAGATAGAGCTTTGAGTAAACTTGTATTTTTGTGAGTTAAAATGTTATGTCTTATTGGTGATGTATTGTTGTTGTTGCTGTTTTCAAACATGCACAGACCTGTCCTTGGCTATCAGACTTGATGCCTTGTTTGGCAGACACCAAACACTGCACATCACCACAAACATACCATCTGCACTTTGAAACACAGTGGTGGCAGCATCATGCTGTGGGGATACTTTTCAGCAAGTAGAGGGTAAAATGAAAGCAGCGAAATATAGGTGAATCCTGGGGGATAATCTTATTCAGTCTGCAAGAGAACTATGGCTTGGGAGATTTATTTTCCAGCTAAATAGTGAGGTCAAAAAAGCCAAATTATATTGACCATGATTAATTTATAAAATCAATAAAAGGGTAAAACATCTAAGGGGTTGAATATTTTTTTATAATGTATATTTACAATCTAAGATCAAACACTGCATGTGTATTTAATACTTGATTGTACTTAGTAAAAAAATCAATTTTATTGTGTTGTGGTTAAGCTATAATAACAGAACATTTGTCACTGAAGTCATTTTTTAATGGATAAATTGAAAGTAGTTGAATATTTGATTAACTGTGCCCACCTCTGACTGTCATTAAGTAATTAAAGGTTGCAAATGGTTTTGCCTCCTGTTTGAATCAGTCCAATTATATGATAATAGCTAATGCCTTGTTTTTTAACAGCTGAAATTTCTGTGCAAACTTGTTTTTTTTATGTTGATTAATTACTTCAAATTATTTTTCAAATTTGAAGAAAAAGCTTCAGAGGCTGGGGGCGACCACAACCGAACACAGGAGGAAATGTTTGTAAAATTATATTTTCCAAAGCTTTAAACCCTGAACTACGAGCAACCAGATCATGAAAGCAAAGTACCAATGGACCTACAGCAGGGTGGATGTTTGCTCTTGAATCCCCCCCGCATAGCGATTCATCATGCATCGTCTTCTTGTGACAGCGTGGTAGTAAGATCACTTCTCAGTTGTTGCCGTGGAGATGATACCTGCAGAAGCTGGGTGACCAGATGGAGCAGCTGTTGGGGTTTTCCTGAGCTGAATACCTCTGATGCCACGAATGAAGCTGATGATGCCTTTGAACTTTACACAGTCAACACATCCCGCTATTTTTAGCCTCATAGTACCAATGCACGCACACACACACACGCACGCACATGTACACACCTGCATTTCTTATGTCAGGATCTCCATCTCTCCCCTCCGCATCTTTGTGATTCAAAGATAAGAAGAACCTAGCTCAAACCAGGAGATGCGGCACGGCAGGTCTCTTCACTCAAACATCCCACGCTCATCTTCACGCAGAGACAGCCTAAAACTGACATCGACAACAGAGGCATCATTAATCTTTATAGCAGCTACACTCTAAGTCTTCCTCCTCTCTCTGCTAGGTGGCACGTCCTCCTGAGAGCGCAATTCAGCATCCTGGACGTGCAGTGCGCTGTCAGAGCAGAAGATGGAGCATGTGCTGGGTAGCAGATGAAAGGCAAACAGGGCATGTATTTGAATATAACCTGTGTGAAGACATTTAGAGAATTAACAGCTTAAGCAGCCCTGAAATCTCCTCTTTATACTTCCTACACCTGTGCCCGTGAACCTGCATGCTGCACTGCAGCTTAGGCTGTAAACGCAGAGAGTGTGTGTCCTCAGTCTGCTGTCAGCATGTAAAGAGATGATGTATGCATGCACCCATGTGAGCCCCCTCCTGTGAATATGTGGACTTCACATGTGCAGGGAAAAAAAGCCTGTATCGAAGATCTTTATGGTTTTTATTGCAGTGAAACCTGTCTTGTTCCAAAGATATTAAACACACACAAAAGGGCACTGAGAAGGTATAATCGAGGCGATGCCCCAATTCTGTCAAAATGTTCCCTCTCTGAGTCCTCTCTGCTTTTTTCTGCGCTGCTTTGTTGCCTGGCGCGCCTGTGAGAATCAATCTGCTCTTTACACCTGGGTTAGGATGGCCCCCACCAACATCACTCTGTTACTGTAGCATCCATAGGAGGAAAAAAGAGACTTTTCCCTCACTAGCAGACTATTAGATGCTCTTATCCAAGAAATATGAAAACAAAAAAGATGACAATTTGGTGCAAAAATGCTAATAATTAGCATACATGGAAAAAAATGTACACCATCTAATCTACACCAAAGGAGGATATACAAGCAGGAGCAAAACACATATACAAAACTATAATTCCAAAACATTTGGGATGCCACATTCTGAAATTGATCCCTCCATGTGTTCCAAAAAAGTTGGGACAGGAGCAAGCAAACACTGAGGATGTTTTGGCATGCTCAAAAACTCCTGGTACATTCCACAGGTAAGGAGGCTGATTGGTAGCAGGTTATAGTAGATTGGGGGTAAAATGAGCTTTCCTGAAAGCCTGAGTCATTCACAATCAATGATGACATGAGGTGCTGAGAGACTGGTTGGGCAAATAGCACAACAGTTTATTGACAATGTCCCCCAAAGTGCAGTTGCACAGAATTGAGAGATTTCACCACCTACAGCCCATGTTATCGTAAAAAGATTGAGAGAACCCAGATAAATCTCTCCTGTAAGGAGAATGCCTGTGATCTTTGAACCCTAAGGTGACATTGCTTTAAAAACTGTCATCATTCTGTGATGGATAATACAACATGGGCTCAGAAACACTTCAGAAAACCACTGTCAGTTAATACAACACGTCTGAAAATGTAAGATAAGACTCTACCACGCAAAGAGAAAGCCATATATCAACAACAACCACAAGCACTGCCGACCTCTCTTGTCCTGAACTCATCTGTGATGGACCGACCTAAAGTGGAAAAGTTTGCTGTGGTCTTCACAATTTTTAACTGTTGTTGGATGTAATGCCTAGCTTTCTGGGCCAAAGAGGACCATTCAGATTGTTAACATGAAGTTCAACAGTCAGCATCTGTGTGAAGTGTATAGTGCCCATGGCAGGGGTAACTTGCACAACTGTGAAGGCACCATTAATAGTAAGAGGTACAGATTTTGGGGCAGCATATGCTTCCATCTTTTAAAGGATGTCTCCTTTTTCAGCATGACAGTGCAACGCCACATTTTGCACAAGTTCCATCAGCATGGGTTATCAGAAAAAGAGTATGGGTTCTCCTCTGGCCTTAATTCAGACATTGTTCTCATTGTAAAATTAATGGTGCATTTTGAAGCACAAAATACAACAACAGAGTAACTTAAGATGCACATCAGGCATACGATACCAGCTTTAAGTTGAAAGAAGAAAGGTAGTAGAGACGGAAGAATTGTTAAATAAAACTAGTAAAGGTCATTAACGGCTCTCTCCCATTTCAACTCCTCATCATGGAAACTTTTCAGTCAGAGCAGACATTATCGCTCTCATAAAACCCACCTGGAGGGGTGGAAGGGTGGAAAAAGAAAACGGTTTCCCACCAGAAACGTGAGCTGAATTCTCATTCCTAGTTAAGGGTCAAGAGCTGTGACCTGGCTCCAATCTCGATGGCAGATCCAAACGTCTCCAGTAGCAAAATGACAAAGATTAACTGTCCTTTGGAGCTTGAAGGCTCATAATTAATGCTGCCTCACTTCCCTGTGTGCCTCTGCTGGCAGGAGGATTGACACTGAATTGATAGAGTTGCCATTTAGGGGTCAGCGGCACTACGATGGGACAGACAGAGTCGGAGACATATTTGTCAGCTTTAAGCCTACATTGATCTGTCTGCTGAATCTTTAATTTCCTCTGTGTCACATAAAGAAAAGGCTCGGTTATCTGTTTTTTACTACAAACAAACATTAAAAACCCAAAACAGCCTCACATTTTGACTTTAAGCTGAATAAAAAGTTGTGTTTTCTTGCTGGGGAAAAAGCAAAGTGAGAAGTCATGTGGGTGAGAGAGTGAGTTCTGAGGAGGGAGACATGCTGAGTGGTGCGGGTACAGTGCAGTAAACAGCATTAGAAATAGGGTGGCTTTGAAAGGCTCCCTCCTACCTCTGAGTGGGCCCTGCAAATCCCTCCATTGAAGTGGGCTTATTTCTTAACAGTGCTCCTACCGTTTTGTATGGATCCCCCGGAATCCTCTTTGCACATAAACACCCACAATGAAGTTAAGAAAAAATAAAGGAATACTCTATCATGAAATAAAGTCTGATTCATAATCAATAGCTGGGGGCGGGAGAGGTGGGGTTCTATTTTCTGCTTTGGACTGTCTGGAGTTACCAATAAGCCTCAGAGGCAGGGAGAGATACAGTGCAGAGGGGGACAAAATCCACCGGTGGGAATGGGAAATGTGAGACAGCCTGTTGTATATGGAGGTTAAGTCCTTTGGCCTCTGCCTCACCTAAGTCAGCTCTCATAAAACAAGCGCTGCTGTGTTTTATGGCAGAGGGAGACAAAATGCCTCGAAGACTTACTGAGATATCAGGAAATAAATATAAGGGGATCTATGTCTAATTCTCCTCCGAGTCAACCTCTGAGAAAATTGAAAATGGGTAGTGAATAGCTCAATTTGTCTTAAAGTAATTTAATGGTCGGTACCTGTTATGGGCTTGGTCTAATGCAGTAAAACACAAAGAGGGAAAATGCTTTTGACTCAGGGAAACAGGCTGCAAACTGCCTGGCAGCTGCCTGAAAGCTTTTCAATTTTCTGTGAAGGCTGTGTTAAAAGGCACCAGCATCTACCAGGAGAGAAAAAAAAAAGAAAAAGAGAGTTGAAATCCCAGACAAATTTCTCCATTTCACTTTACCCGAAATATGTCATTACGCTGAAATAAAGTCAGCGCTCAGGAGGTTGTCTCTTTAAAAAAAAAAAAAAAAATGACAGGGGCAATTTTCAGTTCATTTTTCCCCATCTGAATCTGATGTTAAGAGGTTCATTTATGTGTCAAGTGTGAAAACTTTGCCAGTGTTGGAGAATACAAGCTGTCAGCAAGGAAATATGCACTCATTTTTATTTTTCTCACCAAATCCCCTCCCTCCACCACTACAGATGTGGTCATTGTCTGACAGCAGTAATAGAGACAGAAATTAGGTTCAGATTGTTGTGCTGCTTCCTCTGAACTGACATTAACGGCCTCTCATTGGGCTGCTGAAGGCCATTAGCTAAAAAGGACAACGGCAGGGAGCTGGAGAAGATGGGGGAATACACTGTGCTCTGTAATGGTTAGAATTTGAGGGGAAGTACCCCTCTGAGTATGCTGCCTTTGTGGAAAGTAACCTAAGTGAATCGAAGAGTATTTTATCTGAATTTAATAATGTCCTCTACATGTACTGTAGGTAAGGAAACAAACCAATACAAACAATACAAACAAGTACCACCCAAACATACTGAAGTAAAAAACTATTCTACTGAATTACATTTAACTATAGGGACTGTTTGCTGTATGACAAAAACCTGCATCCTCCTTTGTAACAGATAGGTCAATTGGCAATTTGACAGTCAAACTGATAGTTATTTAACTGATTTGGGACATTTCTGTCTGAGAGCTTTGAATTAGCTATACAAAAAGAAAAGTTGCAGACAACACACTATGATTGACAGCTTTGTTGAAAAATGCAGCTCCTGCAGAATTCTCAACAGGATTAGCAGATTAGAGGAGGAACAGTGAGAGAATAAAACACACCAACACCATGAGTCACTAAACTTTCCACAAACATGAGTATCTGCTTAAAGAGCAACCAAACCCTCAGACCACTGTCTCAGAGGAAGGTAGTACTGTTGATCAGTTGAGCATGTTTCAGGCTTGATGCATGACACATGTAACCTGACACGTCAGATGGATTTGTTTCACACATCCATCCAGAAAACCTTCGATATACAGCATTTGGGAAAGGGCAGAGCATTTGAAAAAAAAAAAAAAAACTCAGAGGGTGATTGGATGAACATTCTGTCTGTCACATCTTTACGGGCCAATCAGAGCAACAATACACGTGACGACGTCATCGCCACCGAGGTGCACGTGTGCAGCCTCTGAGGAATAAACTCCATATAGAACTGCATAACGTGAACCATCGTGACTATAGACATGACAGTACACGACTTTTGTTGTTGCTGAAAAGAAAACAACTCACTGCTGTTCTTTGTTCTTCTTTTAATGAAGAAATGTTGTCAAGTTCTGATAAAAAAATGGCACTTTAGCAGCATCCATGCTGATGTCTTCCGCCATTATTACAACGGCCTCTTGTTGCTGCTTGCTTATGTCACGACTCCGCCGTGCCCGAAAGTACTGCCCCTCATCGCTGATTGGTCCTGTCACTTTCTAACTGGACCCAAATGGGTCAGACAGGGGCTTTGCAAGATGGATTCGCCAGTGAGGAACACAGAAACGGGTGTATCCATCTGCTTTGCAAGGTTATGACACATGCATGTTGTCCGTGACATGGCTTGATTTGCAGTTTGTTTGCATGTTAACAAATCAAGGGCTTTCAGACTGACTGTGTGAGCGCCACATCTCATGCGCCCAATATGCATGCCTCACACACAGAGAATCTAGAGATTAGAGGGCTCGCCTCTTTTGTCCATGAGCTGGCCATGGTTATTGCCCAAAATAGACAGGAAAACGATCAAATATGTATGTCCACTTCTGTAGGTCTGTTTCCAGATGACCCTGATAAAGGCAAAAAGTTCAAATGCACCTGTTTAATGAAGCTTGGGGTGCTTTCACATTAGCCCAGTTGTTTCAACTAGGCCGTGGCACAATTCTTCCTCTTTCCCCTTTCCCCTGTTGGCTTGCTTTCACTCTAGCAACATGGATCTGTGCCTGGGCCCACTTGTGTATGTTCTCAGTCTGTTACAGCAGGTGGTGCTATGCACATAGCTGGTTTACAAATCCACCAAGAAAGAGAAAGAAGAAGCTACCATGGCAACCAATCAAGTCATGACCTGAGGGAAGATTGTTCATGTTTTAACCTGGTAAAAAGTTTAATCTGCCAACATGGATGTTTTAAAAAAAGTTTATGAGATGCCACCAACATCGCTCTTCACCTATGTGCAGCTCAGAGGATTAAATGGGCTCACACTTCGCGAATAAAGCATTTTCTGAGGTGACAGGAGCCTCTTGTCTTTGCGTCTCATCTCATAGACTCCAACTTGTGTTCATCTGTATGGTGAGTCATAACAGACTGTTTGTTGACTTGAATCTGATGATTTTCACCTTTTGTTGAGGAAAAATGCAAACAAACTGTCTAGCCAGGGAGAAAAGTTTCATTTTTATGATGACGTTATGGCTGACGCAACTCTATGTCCTGTATCTGGGTGCGACTGCATTCACATCTCATCTGAACCGTACCAGAGTCCACTTGAATCACACAGGACACCACCTCTCCAATTGGGGCCGGGCCCCTGAGCGTGGTTTGTTTGCATTCACACTGACCAAAATGAACTGGACTTTGGGCTCAAGTGTACTCAGATCTGGGATCAGCCCCCTGATGTGAAAGCCATCTTAGCCTTAGTTCAGTTAGGAAAACTACACTCTCCATGCTGATTTAACAGTACATCCTTGCACTTTTTCATGCACTCTCACACTCAAGCTCTGTCATGATCAGTCATAATC
This sequence comes from Cheilinus undulatus, assembly GCF_018320785.1. Lineage (NCBI taxonomy): Eukaryota > Metazoa > Chordata > Actinopteri > Labriformes > Labridae > Cheilinus > Cheilinus undulatus. The sequence goes on from NC_054865.1 coordinate 19,819,384, forward strand.
AGCCCACATCACCTGGTCACACCCATCCAATAGCTCTGCTCCTCTTTCTCACTGTTAGCCTATTATATCACTGCTGCCACTAAACCAAACTGCCACTAGTGTTGACTTCAGGGGGGATAGAGCTTGCCGCTGCTCAGGGCAGACACCCTTCGATCACACTATGTATGCTTGTGGAGTGCCAAAGAAACTGTGACAATAATTCAGTATCACATCTATGTTTATAAAAATAATTCATAATCACATATAAGTAAAAAATAAGCATTTATCTTTGAATCTGTCACTAGTCTCTCCTGATTGAAATAAAGTTGTTCTCTAAACTTCTATTATTTGTGAAGCATTCTGTTTCGCCATCGGTTACAATATGTCACAGCAAAGACAAACACAGAACGAGTATACTTCTGGTTTGTGCTTTCAAAGTAAAATCCTGTTTTAGCATTTCTTTGGAAATGTACAGTGCTTAACAAATTTATTAGACCACCTGTCATATTTGTCTCAAAGACCATCCAGCATCATGAAGTGCTTTAATGCGGACTCTTTCATTTTCAGTGAGCTCTCCACGTTTTACCATTTGGAACAGGAATGAGGAATTTCAAACTGAATTCACCCAAATTTGAGCCGGCTCACTGGGCTTTTCTGAGAGGTCAGAAATGAATCAAACATAACATACAACCACTGAAACTCATTTTTCTGTTCAGGAATGCAAGTAAATAACTATCATTTGACAAATTAATCAAGAAATATTAATGTGCTTTACTATTTTTTCATTTTTTTTGTAAATCGGTTAATTTGAAAATTCATGAATAACAATAATTACTATATTTTAGCATTAAAAATATCATTTGGGTTAAAGAGCTTCTACATATTGGTGTATTAACCATTGCAGAAACATAAAAAATGATTTTGGTAATTACCAATGCTGTTAATTTAGGGCAGCTGTGGCATTAACCTTACTTTGGTTAGGCTTAGGTTGGTCTAATAAATTTGTTAAGCACTGTACATAATTCCTTTATTTTGAAAAGTTCCTGACACAGATCCGCTGTACACTGAATCAAGGCACTTGCAGGTATAGAGGTAGAACATTAGAATAATGGCAGGGCTTTGAAAGCAGGCCTAGTGTGAAAGCCTCACAGGCTGGAGCTAGAGCTGACACATGCGAATATGAAGCCTGTCTGAAACAGCAGTTAGGGTCAATGTTTTGATATTTTAGCGCAAAGCATTTAAATTCTATATTTTGAGTGCATAGCAACTGCCCTCTACAGGTTGAAACAGTCTGCTGCAGCCGAATTCTTTTGAATAATTTTTACTGGCTGATCTGGTGGTCAGTAATGTATGTGTCACAATCCGTCATCAACACAGACCTCAACAGCTAATGCCCACTTGTGTGCTGACTGTTGAATTCACTTGTAGCAGTTAATAGCTGAAATTCATGGCATCAGCACGCTGACTAAGATTGTGGGAAATGTAGTGCTGTTGCCTGAGATCACTGATAAACCGTGTTTTTCTTCAAATGAAGTGGATGTGAGATTATGTCTTCTATATGATTATATATCTTTGCTACCCCATTTAATCCTATTTTGTTGAAAAATGACCATTAAAAACAAAAAGTAGAGATTAGCCAATCACAGACTAAATGATGTGGCTGATAAGGGACAGCAGGAGGGTGGGAGTGGACGTGTCTTATCCCCTTATCTCGTTCTAAAGGCATATTTTTAATTCCAGGGTAGAAACCCCTCAGCTGAAACTCTGGGTTTTAGTTGCATAAGTTACCACTCAGAGTCTTCCTGCATATGACTTTGCTCCAAATGAAGTCACCATCACATGATAATGCCTACCATGGAGGTGTTTTGACTTTATCTTTGCACAGAAAAAGGGGGTGTAAATGCTTTATCCATCTTTTTATAAAGTCTATGGTGTAATTGCCGTCAAATATCTGCCTGCCAAAAAATCAAAGCTTTTAGGGCTGAGATGCTACAACAAAGCAGACCTGAGGGACTCCTGCTCCTGTCAGAAGAGACAACACAAAGAAGGAAAAGTGGGAGAAGAACACTTTCTATTCTCCTGCAGAGTAGTCCTCAAGAACTGCCGATCTTGCTGAAGCTCTAACTTTTTATCTGAATTTGGAATAATTTATTTTTCCTGTTACATGATGGAAGGTCTCTGCAATTATTTTCTGTTGTGTAGCTCCAAAGGCTTAAATTGTTCTTTCTAGCACAATCCCTTGACAACTGCATCGACCAAACATTTAAAGAAGATTGTTTCAGGTGTATAAATGTGTAAAACCTCATCACTAATGCTAAAGACCTTATTTTGGAGTGATAAATTATTTTATAAATGAGACACATCAATATTTAAGCTCTACTACAATGGAGAGGTTTTCTGCTGTTAAAGGAAGTTTTTGATTTTATGCTTTTTTGCCCATTATTAAGATTAAGGTTGAGGATTTTAAGATTGTTATGCTTTAATAATACTAAAAGAGGAAAGATGCCAGGCAAGGCAAGACAACTTGATTTATAGAGCAGCGTTCATCAAACACAAGGCACATAAAGCATCATGGGTACCACACAGACTGACTGAAATATGCACACATGCACAAACAGGATCCTGTGGACCTGAACTGAAGGAGAGATGTCAGACTGAGGGCTGCTGCCCACCAAGGATAGCTGCCTGAGCAGTAGGAGGTTCAGTGCCTTGCTCAAGGGCACCTTGGCAGCACTCAAAAACAAATTTCCAGACTTACTCCAACTGGGACTTGATCTATCGACCCTCCAGTTTCCAACCCGAGCCCTTACAGACAGAGCTTCTTCCGCCCCCACTTACTAGACTTCAATATTTAAACTGTTTTTCCCAGAAATAACCTGATTATTTTCATGCAGGACCAAACGATCCCACAGGGAACAATTTAATTCAAAAACAGACTTTATGGGATTTATTTCATACATATCAACTGAGCAAGCTTATTTAATTTAAGAAGATAATATGGTTTCCATTTCCCCCATTTATTAAAAGATACAATCCGTAAAACTGATGCTATCTCCATCTTAATATGTTCAAATCAGGGAAAGTTAGATAGATCTGAACAAAGGCATCCATGATCTCTCTATCTACTCTACAATAAATCAGTGTAAACATAATCAAATAAGACAAATAACAGGATCTTTAGTCGACATCCTTTTCTTAATGGTTCCATCAGTTTCCCTGACATTAGTCATTACAGACACAGTAAAACCAGACCAGGAAGCCAGCCACAGGCAGGAGATTGACTTCACCACCAAAGCCAGTCTTTTTAAACCACTGTTCCTGCTTGATCAGTTAAGTGATTCCTGGATTCCTCTTCAAGGCATCAGCTGTTAATAACAAAAGGGAAAGTCCAACTCCGATTACAGATACTGTAAATTTAAGGATTTATGAAAAGTCCTTAATACATGGACTTATTTTAGACAAAGACCTCAATCTGATTGAGTAATCGGTATATGATACAGCAAACGGTCTAATTGACAGATTTTTGCCATTTCCCTCTTCCTCCTCAATTGACTAGCACTAATATCTAGGGATGGGAATTGAAAGATGTTATGGATATTGATGCCATTATTGATTCTTCTTATTGATTAAATTTATTTATTGATTCTCTTGTTGTGCCCTTCAGGTGGATTTTATTTTATTTATTTATTTAGTTTTTCAGGGGAAATAAAAAATAGACAATATCAGTTTTCACTGTTAGCAACTCAAATTTTATTGAGTCTTTTTCTCTCTGAAAACTGAACAAATGTATACCTCCTTCAGTGAGAGTCAATGACAAAATCATTTCAGTTACTGGCTATAATAAAAAGTTTGGATAACTATGTTAAGTATGAAGTGTTTAGGAGGAGAAATCATGGAAATCATCTTTTTTGTTCGAAATGTCTCAGTTAAAACAAACTGCTCTCTGGATCTTCAATCTATGCACTTAAATTAGAATACAATACTACTGCTATTTAACTTTAAAAGATCAGACCTTAAAATGAACCTAAAACTTGTCTCTGGATCTTAAACCTCTGGATGTATGAAAAAAAAAATGGAAATCTTGTACAAAATTAATGGTTCTAATGCAAATAGATACATGCCTTGCATTAACTCACTGTTCAACAGACATTGTCGCACTGTTTGCATCATTTTTTGAGAAAGTAGTTTTTTTATAACTGCTTGCTATGAGATCTTTCAGCTGCTGGTAAGAGATGTTGACAATTTGTTGTGCTGGTTGTTTGAGCACTATGAATCAGTACCTCTGGGCACACATGCCATCAAAGCAGCCTGCCCAGAAGGACTCCAAGGTATCCAAAATAGCAGCAGGCCAAAGTCATTTCTCTCCCACTCGGCTGTGCTGAGAACAACTACGAGTATCTATTTCATATCGTATGGCTGGTGTTTCAGGATCAATAGCCCAAAGTCCACAAGGGAAAACCCTCTGAATCTGGTCTGAAATCAAATTGTACACAGCCTGAAATAGCTCCTGTGTGACTAATTCCCCATCTCTGCCAGAACAACCTCGATTGCAAGTGGCTTTTTGTAAGGACCAGAAAATGAGATTCTTTACGCTATTAGAGACACAACCCTCGCACAGATCTGATTACAAAAAAAATCTGGCTTGTCAATATTAATAGCTTTTATGATCAAAGATGGCCTGCATGTTTTATTAGCCATCTGGCAGCTCTGTTTAGTAATTCAAAAGCTGTTTTCTACTTGTAACATTGGGTGGAAACAAACAGAGTGGGTAGCAGGAGGGCAGAAGGTTGATAAAAGACGGAGTGATACAGTAAGTGCAGGCAGGCAATTAGCTGGATGACAATCCTCTTGTTAAAGGCTGGATTATACCCAGGTTAGATTGATTAACTGGCTTTAGTTGGGTGACAGCTCACATATCGCAGCCTCACTGCCCACTGAAGCACTATTAAGACTCGGTGTTGGCAGCAATATGGCTTTTAAATTTAACAATCTGTGCCCAGACTGAGTGGAAGGGCTCAGGAGACAAGTTGACAGAGGGGAGCCTCCCATCACTTGTCAGCATTGTCAGGGGTAATGCCTTATTATCTCCAGTCTATTGGCCTCTATTCATGTCATCTATCATTCCCATCACCTCTCCATTGTGGCCCACGTCAGACAGAGAGAAGAGGCCTGGAGGGGATATATGTAGATAAATATGTGGAAAATTGGCTCCGTATGGATTCCTTTGCTCGTGCAGACCTCTTTGTTTGCGGGCTGAGAGAGGTGCCTTTTGTATATCTGCCAGAAGAGCCACGACGCTCTCCATCAATGGCACGCCATTCAGGAGATAAGCATCAGCTGGCAGCCCACTCCACTGACACCACCACTTCCTCCCAGAGTCAGCAGATTACATTTTGGAAGTTGACAGCTTGTTATCACTCTGGATAGCAGGAGGGCTTAATCTTTTGTTCTTTTCTAGCTCGGGTAGGGCTGAGGAGTCGCCGGCTTGGGTCACTGAATCTACCGACTTCTCTCCTCATGCCCTCTGCAGTGACACACACACATACACACTGTGAATAGGCCACTCTCTCCTCAGCTCTTTTCATCTTCCTCTAAGAGTGCCTGCACTTTGTAGAGGGATTACAGTGATGGAAGCCTCAGCAGTGCACAATGATATCCATTCAACATGTCTCCCTGGCAGACAGGGGATGGGTTCAACCCTGATTTGATAATGGGTGTGCTAGCTGCAGTCTGGAGGGACGGATCACAGCTCCTAAAGCATGGCTTGTCCTTTGGGGAAAAAATCATGTGGAATCCCTGTCAGAATAATTTCAATGGCCATTATAGGGGGAGAGAATGACATGGGTCTTGGACAGTAATTCAGCTCATACTGATTGAGTTCTGTAAAGCCCAGTTCAGACCAAAGATCTGCAGTCCAACAAGACTGTTAAAGAACGTCGCTGGCAACAGTTGGATGATGTTCCCAGCAATTCAATTCATCAAACAGCTGGTTTTTGGATATTGCAAGCAGATTAATGTGACTTGGGAAATAGTTTTTTGATGTTTCCCTGACCCACTGCAGTTTGGTTCAACTTCACCTTTAGCACATTTTCCTGTGGTTATTGTGACATCCTCTCTCAGAATGGATAAAATTGACAAAATGAATGAATATACATTGAAGATTTGATTTCTGTTTAACAGAGATGTGATGGTGTTGTTAATATCCCATCGGTCCTTGCATACCCATCATCCTTTGCACTCAACTTAATAGCTTGATGGTGTAGATTGATGTTTTGACTTTCTACTGATCAGATTGGATACCAAGCAATATAGCAGCGTGAACTCAGAGAATTGTAAATGTTGCAGAGCGAAAAGGTACACCAGCATAAGGGAGAACTGCAGCCTTGAGAGGATTGTCAAGCAAAATCCATTCAAGAATTTTGGGTCAAGCCACTCCTGAACCAGACAACGTCAGAAGGGTCTTACCTGGGCTGTGGAGAAAAAGAACTGGACTGTTGCTCAGTGGTCCAAAGTCCTCTTTTTAGATAAAATTACATTTTGCATGTCATTTGGAAATTAAGGTCCCAGGGACTGGAGGAAGAGTGGAGAGGCACAGAATCCACGTTGCTTGAAGTCCAGTGTGAAGTTTCCACAGTCAGTATTGATTTTTCACTTCCGATACGATTCCGATATTGCAGCCTTGAGTATCGGCCGATACCGATATCAGTCCGATACGATATCAGCACGAATCATACATACTTTTATTGCTTATTTTGTAGTATGGAATGTTAGAAAAGGCTTGATCAAGTGATATCACTCAGAGAACAAGTCAGCAACAGTAGGTACAAGAAAAACGGACCCATTTATTATTAACCAATAGGTCACATAAATTTTGACCTTAAACATAAGCACATTCTACAATTAAATAGAATAAATAAAAAATAAATTAGACAAGCCTGCTTGGACTGCAGAAAGTGGAGATGGAGGAGTAGGAAGGGTTTGGTTAGGAATTTAGTTCACTGACTGATTATTATTTGTTTTCTGCTGTTGTTATTAGAGTGAGATGTTTATTTTGAAATTGGAGCTGTGGACTCTTAACTTTGAGCAGTTGGACAATAGACAATATAGTGTTTTTTTTCCCCCTGCCCTCAGTTGTTCCCACCATATACTGGCAGTAAAAAATAACTGAGGTGAACTTCATTTGTTATTTTGCATTTTAAACGTATGATTTGTTTTAATTGGATTTATTGAGGTCATTTTTCAGGCTTGTCTAATTTATTTTTGATGTATTCTATTCAATTGTAGAATATCCTTATGTTTAAGGTCAAAATTTATGTAACCCATTGGTTGAAAATATGCTCGAGGTTCAATCAAGCGTTTAAACCCGACATTACTGACGACTGACAGGGGCTTGTCATCGATCTTTTCTGTTATAGCTAATGCTCTTTTGTCGTCCCGTGGGAGTTTTTCTTGCTTTCCAAATGTTTCAGACAGCGTCGGTTGTTTGAAGGAGCCAGAGCCTTGTTGTTTCTTCGTGGTCTTGTGAAAATCCTCATGCTGTTTTTTTGTGATGCTTCTTCAAATGCCCGATGAGGTTGGTCGTATTAAACTTCCTCGGTTCTTTGCCACCATGGGGAACTTGTGTGTGACAAGTTTTGCACTCAGCTGCAATGTCTTTATCTGACTTTAATGAAAAATAATGCTACACGGCTGACATCACTCCTACTCCTTGCAACTGTGTTAGCGGTTAGCACCGGTTAGCACTCAAGCACGCTGTTGTTGTGATCATGCAGGCTCTGCATGCTGGATCCTGTGGCGCTGCTGGATAGAAGTGCTGGAGCGGAGTCTGGAATGGACTGCTTGTATCAGAGTGCTTAAATCGGATATTTTAGATGTAATCCGATATAATCCAATAGTCGTTTTTTTTGCTGATATCGGACCGATATCCGATATCAATATTAGATCGGGACACCTCTACATTTTAGAGCACTACATGCTTCCTTCTGCTGACAAGCTTTATGGAGATGCTGATTTCATTTTCCAGCAGGACTTGGCACCTGCCCACACTGCCAAAGGTACCAAAAGCTGGTCCAATGATTGTGGTGTTACTGTGCTTGATTGGCCAGCAAACTGGCCTGACCTGAACCCCATAGAGAATCTATGGGGTATTGTCAAGAGGAAGATGAGAGACACCAGACCCAACAATGCAGATGACCTGAAGGCTGCTATCAAAGCAACCTGGGCTTCCATTACACCTGAGCAGTGCCACAGGCTGATCGCCTCCATGCCACGCTGCATTGATGCAGTAATTCATGCAAAAGGAGGCCCAACCAAGTATTGAGTGCATAGAAATAAACATACTTTTAAGAAGCCTGAAATTTCTGTTTAAAATATCCTTTTTTTATTGATCTTATGGAATATTTTAATTTTCTGAGACACTAAATTTTGGGTTTTCATTATCTGTAAGCCGTAATCATCAACATTTCAAGAAATAAAGGCTTGAAATATTTCACTCTATGTGTAATGAGTCTAGATAATATATGGGTTTTACTTTCTGAAATGAGTGACAAAAATATTGAACTTTTTCATGATATTCCAATTTTTTTTAAGCTTCACCTGTACATTGCTGATCTTTTGAACAGCCAAACAACAAAATCAGATCTAAGAAAAGATCAGAATTGAACATTAAGGCCTGCAGTGTGAGCATAGCCTTGGTTTCAAATCTATGTCCTAAACTGGGCTTAAAGAGAATTTTCCTTCATCAGAATTACTGCAAAAATATCCAACTGAGGGTCAAACTGACAAACACAGAGACACAGTTTAAAAGAGACTGCAGGTCTCAGGTGTTGAGATTTCACAAAGAAAATATTTCTTATGTAACACTCTGACCTTGCTAAGCGGCTGTACTTGCCTTAGTCTAACCGCTCTTGCAGTGAAAGCCCATTCTTTACCAAAGTAGACTTCATTTTAAATTGATCAAGCCGTTGGCTGTAGACATCTGAAAGCCATTCATCTATGATTAAACTAAGAGGCACATGCAAAGGTTTAAGAGTTATCTAGACTAAAAAACCAGTCAGATCTCTAAATGAGGGATTTTAGCTGCAGGTTTCTCATCATAATGTTAGAGAAGGTGTCACCTACACTTATTAATTTTATTTCACAGGCTGATACAAACAGCACTTCTGCTATGCTAACAATAACCCATCTTGTATAATCTTCTTTTTATTGAGTGCATGATGACTTGCGCAACCTTGAACATTGGCATTTATTATCATTGCTTTGCTTTTGAAGCCTCGACGTCTCCTTGGTGAAAACGTCGGTTATGCAACCTCCCTTTCTCCTCCCACCCTCTCTTTGTACGTCTCTTCCTGTCTGTGGCGTTTGCAGCCTCTCATGCCCGTGCTGGAGTATGGGTGTAAGCTCCTTTGGTTGGGAATACTTGGGACAAGCTTCTCTTCTTATCTGATGTGTTTGCAGTGGTGATGACAAGTTTTCTGACAGGAACACTGTGTTTGATATGAACAGACTCTTACCAAGGCAGTGACACTGGAAAAATCATGCTGCTTATGCAACACATCAATGCTGTCTGATGAAATTAATTCTACAGACTTAGTTTCCATCTGTCAGACTGCAGACAGCCATTGTAGCATCATATCCCTACCAACTTTGAAGATAGTAGATATATTCCTAACATCATTTCAGTCTGTAGAGACAGCAGGTTTGGTTCAATAAAAGAGAGTTTAACAGGAACAGAGATCCCAGAGGTGGCGAGGGTTCTCACATCATCAATCCTCTCAATCACTCCTCTGTCTCACTCATAATAGATAAAGGTACAACACGGTATCTGCTGTCAAAAGATTACACTCAGATTTTAATTTATGCTTGATTTTGTCACATTTTTCATCTCCTGGAAAAATCTGATATATCACACCCTGTTTAGCACCTAGACTAGCAAATAAACAGCAGACAGACAGGAAAACTCTAACGAAGAGTATGAAACCCCAAGCTGTTGACTTTAGACAAAAAACAAAAAAAGAATTCAATTTTTAAAATTACTGTCTCAGCTGATGAATAGAAACATTTAGTCAAAGTAAACTGGATACAGATGGCAACCTCCCAGGATCAGCAAAGCAAGTGGGAGTCTGAAGAACTCCAGCATAATACGCCACCCCCTTTCTTTCTGTCTTTCTTTCTTTCTTTCTTGGAAAGTTACCAGAATACTGCCAATTTCCATCAAAATTCTAAGTGACGTCTTCAATATAAAATAATATATGTGAGAATTTTTGAAGGACAATTCAAATTATTTCCACATCCCGAATCCACTGATGAAGCTTTGCAATTTTACTGAGGCAGATTTTCTGTGAGGAATTACTTATTGCAGTAAGAAGGACAAATAACCAGCAAGGTCATTTTTAGGCAAAACCTAATATTGTTCATGCACTCCAATGTGCCTCTGCAGATGACCAAAAAGTGTTTAATTTCAAATGTGAAACACAATAGTGTTGTGTGTGTTAATGATAGAGACAGAGGAGCATTTGTGATTAAAAATTTTCTGTTGTTAAGTGAGAGCACTTTGATTTTAGGTGAAGAATTATACTTCTCTTACTGTTTCAATGAGCATCATCAGACTATTATGTAAATTAAGTACCTAAAAATCAAGCACCTAGCTATGCAGTCTCCATTTGAAAACATTTTTGATACAAAATGGTAATACAAATGTGTGGCACTGTAATTGATGCCACCTTTGCAATAAGACAGTTTATGCAATTTTATCTCTACTGGGTATTCCACAGCCAACTGTAAGCAACGCATCTAGAAACAACAGCAACTCAGTCATGAAGCGGAAGACCACATAAAAACAGCTGGGTCAACGACTGCTAAGCCGCATGGTGTGTATAAGAATGGGTTTGTGGAATGGGTTTTCATGGCCAAGCAGCTGCATGCAAGCCTCAGATCACCAAGTCCAATGCCAAGCATTGAACAGAGTGATGTAAAGCACTCTGGACTGTGGAGTAGTGGAGAGGCAAATCATGCTATTCTGCTTGGTAGTCACATGTGAGTCTGGGTTTGAAGGATGCCGGGCAAACATTACCTGCCTGACTGCATGGTGCAAACTGTGAAGTTTGGTGGAGGAGGGATAGTGGTATGGGGCTGTTTTTCAGGGTTTGGGCTAGGCTCCGTATCTCCAGTGAAGGGCAATCTTAATGTGTTATGTCTTATGTCTTCAGCATACCAAGACATTTTGGACAATGCTATGCTTCCAAATTTGTGGCAACAGTTCTGGGATGGCCCTTTTGTATTCCAACATGACTGCGACCCAGTGTACAAAGCAAGGACTATAAAGACACACACCAAACTTTGGGATGAACCAGAATGGAGAGTCTGAGCCAGGTCTTTTCATCCAACACCAGTGCCTGACCTCATAAATGCTCTACTGAATGAATGGGCATAAATTCTTATAGAAACATAAAATCTTGTGAAAAGCCTTTTAAGAAGAGTGGAGGCTGCTGAAGCTGCAAAAGGGGGCCCATAAAGGGTATGTTTCCCTTCCCAAAAGGATGTCGGAGTGAAAATCCACTGTGCTCAGTCTATGTGCAAAACTTTTGGAGACAGTCTCTCTGAGGAATAGGCCAAAGAGAGGGAGAATCTGGGATGTAACCTTGATCGCTATGGTAACAGCCATGCATGTCCTCTTTAGCTGTGCTGAAGCAGAAACAGGAAGATAATGTACTGAAGTAAGGTCACAGGTCACTTCACTCTTCGAAAAGTGAAGTGATATTCTGGCGCTGAGGGAGACTGAAGAAGTTTTACAGACTTCCTCTTGGCATACAAATTAAGAAGATAGCAATTAAGAGGTTATTTCAGTCACAACTGCATCTGTTTGTTTACTTATTTATACACCCATCTATTGTCTACATCACTTATCCGTTTCGGGATCATTTGAGGGGTCTGGAGCCAATCCTATCCTGTCACTAGTTAAGAGGCAGGGTAAATCCTGGTCACCAGTCAATCACAGGGCTGATAAACAGGGACAAAAAAACCGAAACAAAACAAACAAAAAAAAAAAACAGCCACACTCACACCTAGAGTCATCAATTAACTCACATGCATGCCACTGGACTGTGGTGAGAAGCCTCACTGATTTAATTTACAAAGGACTCACTCAGAAACCACCACCTGCAGGTCCTGTGGACTCACTCAATGATAACCTATCAACATCCCTGAGTGAACAAAGCTTTTACAGCAAGACAGTACAGCCTTTTGCCTTCATTTAGACAGGATTGCTGAAGAGAGACAGGAAACATGGAGAAGAGGGGCATAGACTGATTGATCCTGTGACCAATGCAACAAGGACAGTAACACACCCAATAACATCATATCTTTCAGAGTGTTTTTTGTACTTTTATCTCCCACATTAGACCAAACTAGACATGCTTTCCTTGGTTTTTGGATCCAGAGCAGAGGCGTCAGTTTTTCTTTGTATTTGTTAGTCATGTTCCTATTAAGCGGTCTTTTATAACCAGGCCAGTCCTGATTAATTGATGCTCTCATGAAAATAAGATGGCTCTTGTTCTCAGAGAAGTCTGAAGATTCAGTGCTGGAAAGATAACAGGCCAACTCAGGACACGGACAGCTCAGAATGATGTCAAAGTGAGAAAGAAGCCAAGTTTTGGGTTCCATCAGCAATGGCATGGCTTTACACGCTGAGACTGAGCTGTTTGTAATCATAACACAGGAATATTGTTACAATACAATAAGTTAATTGAGGACTGTGTTCAGTCAAAACTATATAGACTACATATATGTATAAAACATGGACATAGTCTCAGAGACATCCCAAAACAGAGTTTAAAGCCCACTGAAGACTGCCACCAAATGAAAATGCTGTCTGTAACAACTGGCCAGCCCACTGGCAAAGAGGTGGACATGAGGATAACTTTTACAGCCACAAAGCCCCCACTTGTCTGTCAGAACAGTCAAACCACTAATTATCAATTTTAGTCTAAAAATGATAAAAGTACATGAGTAACAAAATATTCCCCTCAGAGGGTGTGAACCAATAAAGATTTGAACTTTTCAGGTCAAATGTGTTCTTTGAACAAGGCTTTTTATTGAAGATTTTTCAAATAAAGTCAGAAATAAACAGAATTCATGCAGAAAGTGAATGTTCTTTTGCAAATTCCCACAACCAGCACTACCAAGCACATTCCTGAAGTCAAGTACACATAAAACAGTCATATAAACACCAAAAAATTAACTCATACACTCATATACCTAGTACACAATATAATTCTTAAGAAAAATATGGCCTGAAACCAGGAATGACAATTTATACATTAATGTTGTCCTTTTCATTCATTTCAGATCCTTACATTTAAACATGGATGTCTATGTGACTTTCAGAGCTTTCACAGCCACCCCCTTGTGGAGACTTGAGGAACTCCCATTTTTTCCACCTCTGAACTGGTTTCATTTATTAATGCTGGAGGTTGACACTTTGTCAAAACAGTGAACCTAACATGGTGATTGACTTGAGCTGGACATGCAAGAGGAAGAGGCACAAACATGACAACAGCTGTGATAATTTTATGTCTGTTTAAAACCCTACATTAAATGGGGCTTATAATCATTTTTTGGTGCAAGCTGGTTCCTGCTGGCTTTCTTTACATTTTATTGTTGTATATTTTTATTTCTTTATTGTTTTATGTTAAACAAATATCTTATTTTCTATCTTATTTGAGTAAGGACAATAGAATTAAGCAGAAGAGATTAAGATGTTGGTACTCTTTTTGATATTCCTGTACACTGAATAAATAAATGAATACATACATTAAAAGTTAATAAAACAATGATCGCATTTCTAGGATAGAAAATTGAATGCAAAGAAACATGCAAACTCCTCTGTCATAATGTAATCAGCTTATTGGCTTTATCTTAGTTTGTAGTTTTTTGGGGTTTTTTCATGTTTCTTTATTCCTCAGTGTGTGATTTCTACTGCCTTTTCCACTTGTGCCTCTCTGATTTTTATAATTTGCAATTAAAGTGAAAAAATCACAGAGGTTTTCCAGGTATACAATAAAACGCTTTAAACAATTTCTGATAGTGTAATGCAAGAGGCAATGCTCACTGAAATCAGTGAGCGCTCACTGGAGGCTAACACCACTACTACTGCTACTTCAGACACATTCTGTTTTTGCAAAGTTTGTCACAGTGAAATTCTCCATATCACTTTATCAAGGAAGTCTTTTATTTACAAGAGCAACATCAGTAAATGGGGTGACATTAGCAGCAAATTGACATCTCATATATGCAGGATGCCTGTCATAACATAAATGTGACTGGTGGCTCTGTCCCTCAGTGGGTGCAACATTCCACTATTTTTCATAATTTTGAAGTGTAATGTTATAAACTTAACAGTGTTTTCATCACAGTTTTGGCCTGATGGTTAATAGCACAGCCTTCTGACATACAAAAGACTAAAATATAGTATTTTCACTTTGCACAGACTCATATTTTCTTTATTCTTGCATAAATGTGGTCAGACATCCAAAACAATAAAGTCGACAGAAAATTACAACTTGTAGTATGAATGTCACTGTGAACTCTTCCTTTGTTATAGCTTTATCTATTATTTCGCAGCTGTCATTGTTTATGGGAAACTGCCTTCCTAAAGATGAACCCTTTCTTGTTGACAGCCACAGACAGCATGCCGGGCCTCAGCTGTGTTTCTTGCATTGACACACTGACAGCGGTGAAAGGCAGCATATGTGATTACTGTCTTCAAAGACATTTTCAAAAATCAGCCTCTCTGTTGGATCCACCTGGTGCCCTCGCCTTGTTCTGTTTTATTTCCTTTGGAGTTTTTTAATGTTACCCAGCGTGGCATTATGGAAAAGGGCAACCTGAAAGCACCCCCACCATCAGCAGGACCTCCAAGCCCTGCTCTGGTGCTCAGCAGGGGTCCTAACCCTGTCTGCTTGTCAGAAGCTCAAAGATGCATCATCAACTCTGCAGAGTTTAAAGAAAGATCACACTACGCTTTTTGTCTTCTGTTTTCTGGGTTTATTTCAATCAACATCTCCCCCTTTTCTCCCCCTGAATCCATCCTCTCACACTTTATGATGGCTGTAGGATCTTTGTTTCATATTTTATGGTTTCCTGGATAGCATTGGATCAGCTGTTTTCAAGTTTTCTCTTTTGGAGTAGAGGTCTGATCAGGAGCACTCTGCAGGAATGAGTGTCATAGCTGCAAACTCTATCCTACTGGACTGTACCAAACAGATGATTTTTATCTTTTTCTTTTCATTTGTGCAAAAAAAAAAAAAAAAAAAAAAAAAAAAGATTAAAATAGCACAAGAATATGCAAGTTCCATGCCTATAAAAAGTATTCAACCCCAATGGATGTTTTACCCTTTTATTGATTTCATAAATCAATCATGGTCAATATAATTTGGCTTTTCTTACAAGTCTTTAATGTCCAGTGAAAACAGAAATCTACAAAATGTTCTTAGTTAAAAAAAAATATATGTAATATAAGATAAGTGACTGAAAGACAATAATGAAACTGGATTATAATCAAAAACTTAAGATTTTTCATCAGTTTTGATGATTTAGATGACTAAGAGTAAACTTTCAACTCAATAAGGAGCAAAAAAAAAAAAAAAAATGCACAAATAGCCTGTTTTGTTCCTCTGCACTAACATCTGTGGTTTTTACTTTCACATAAAAGTCAAACTGTACTACTATAAACAGATTTTTCTTTTCTCCAAGCTTCCTGTAACTGTCATAAAGTGCTCCCTATCTTCAGACACTGACCTCTGCTGGAGCAGGAATGGGGAAAAATAAAATCTATTTGTATAGATTGGCATAAAGAAGCTATTGGCGTGCGGGATCAGATGGCAGGAAAAACAGATTATGTTGCAGGGCTCCCATGGCATAACCCCAGGCATTAATGTTAATGGAAAACCACATGACCTTGCAGTTGCCTCTGAGCGGCTCCATTTTAAATCCAATTGCCACGGACAAAGTCTGAAAGAGGCTGCAGAGACGGTGATGCAGGCACCTGATACCCATGCATGGAAATAGTCTGTTTCTCTTTTTTTTCAATCTCAGGGCATCCCAAAGGTCTTCTCTGAGGCTTCCTCTGCTGAACAGGGGATAAACAGGGAAGACAGGGAGAGCCATTCCTCCTCTACTACCTCACAAAAACAACAACAACACAGTTTGGGTGGATGGCTTTTGAAGATGAATCTGGTTCTGCTCGATGTTTCTGCCTGTTAAAAGATGTTTTTCTGTATTGCTGCAACTTTGCTCAACGTTGCTTGAGGTTAGGTCCAAGTCTAGTCCTGATGTTTTAGTAAAACATCTTAAAATACTATTGGTTATGAATTGGCACCACACAGAAAAAGATTTACTGATTGATTATCAAGCATTATAGTTGCTGGGAAGCCCGCGTCTATTGCCCATGTCTGAGCGCTGAGGCAGAGATATTCCGTCATAATTATCCACCAAGGATATGATACCCATTGTTTTCTGGGAGTTTATTTACATAGTCTGGTTTTAAAAACACTGTAATGGAGTCAGCTCTGCCAAGTATAGCTTTCCAATGATCTTCTCACTCGGGAAGGAAAGGAGGGGATATAAAGCCAGCACAACAGAAACAGGATTTGTTAAAGGAGCTTTGCGCACACGGATGAATGAACAGAAAATCAGGGAAAAATAACATCCAGTTTTTTCCATAAACATCCGGTGGAGGATTTGCATTAAATATGCTGCCGTTCCACTGCTCTGAGGGTCATCAGCACAATTTAATTACATTAAGAGACAGATAAATTGGACATTGCAAGCAGACAAGGCTTAAGGGATTAGCGGACCTCTGACGGAGAGATCAAATTTAACCTTTGAGAGTATGAAACAATATGCCCAGCTCCTGGCAGGCTCCATGTGGACAGAGGAGGTAGAGTTAGAGGGATCTAGCCACATGACTAATGTATTCCACTTTCTATGGCGTGTAAATAAAATAAAGTTGATGTGCTCACAGCCAAAAACATAAAATAAAAACAGCCTGTGTGTATCTTAAGAAGTTGTTTATCTCCCTCACTTTAGCTCCTCTGCCTCCACGCTCTCCCCAGTATCTCCCAACTGTTAACCTCTGTTACACATGCACTGTTTGTCTGGATGTCTCCACAGGTTTATACTATTTATTATCCTTAAAGGCATGTTTCTCCAGTGTTTCATCGAACACTATTCTCCTCTACGGCTGCCAACTTACTGTGGCATGCTGCCTAAATGTTGCATCACTGGATCTGGACTTTTTATTTCTCCCTTTTCTTTGAAGCGGTGAAAGTAGTAAAACAGACCGGGCTGTATCATGGGAGCAAATGTAACATGGAATTAGAAGGGAAGCCATGTTGAGCTAAGTTTCTTTTTTTAACTTCATTCATGCAGAGTCAGTCAATGAAGTCTGACATTCTCAAACTACTCTCCGCCCCCCCGTGTAGACCGTACAGTGGAAGTCTGCCTCATTACCCATGAAACAAAATCAAAGATATTGATGACCTCTTATCTTAGAGAAGATTTTCCAACAGCAGCCTTGTACTGCATTTGCAACCACTAAAATGGCAAAAGAACTAAAAAGTAACTTTCTTAATCTTGGAAAAGATGAAAATTGCAGTCTATGTTAGAAGACACAATTTAAGACAGTTTATTGAAAACGAAAGATCCTTCCTAAGGCTGAATGACAGCTGTGGAGCTTCATTCATTTCTTTAAACATATTCTGGTGGGGACAATTTAACAGTGACTGGAAAGTTATAAGCAGGGCCACCCATAAGAGGTGATATAGGAAAAAGCTATCTGGAGCCCAGCCAGTTGGGGTCCCATGGAGGTCAGGAAAATCAAAATCCATTATAAAGTTAATCTGTGTTAATCCTATTTTATATATAACCTTTACTTAAAACAAGATTCCTTTTTTGGCTTGATGGAGCCACCGTAACAGTCATGACTTCTTCATCACTGCCAGGTAAATGTTGGATGTCTCGTTAAAGACTGCTACATGGTGCAGTGGGACCTGCTACTAGAAGCTGCTGTTGTGTTGCTGCATTTAATTCATGGTTTGTGCTGCTGTCCCCCATTATTCCAGGCCATCAGTCAGGAGTTCAATCAGCCAACCACACGGTCTTGCCTACAATACCCAAAAATGCGATGAGGAAAAGTTGTCACAAAGGAGTCCAGTCGATGCCTCTAGCCACCGGCCAACATCCAGGCCTGACAAGAGTAGAGTAAGGTTGTTTTCACACCTGACCCTGTCCATTTTGGAACGGAAATTCCAACATTGTTGTGCTTTCCTTTGGTTTGGTTCGCATTCTCACTACTGTTGGCCAAACGGACCAAACCGTCTGAACACCTACAACCTCTGCCAGTTAGGGGTGCTGTCGTCACAAACAAACGGCGACAAAGAAGAAAGGAAGGCGTAGAAGAAGACAAAACCGGAAATCCATCTCCTTCTGACGGCTTTTTTTTTTGCACATAAAAGATGAAAAAACACAGAACTTACACTGTCTTGGGGTTTCTGCTTTTGCACTGGGGCATTATGAGCAGCCAGAGAGGCGGTGAGCTGTCCAGCATGTCGTTCTTTTCATGAGACAAATAAATCAGCCCTGATGAAAAAAGCGAGCCAACATGTGAGCGAGAGACTACGATGTGTTGCTATGACTACACAGACACCAAGCGAGGTACTGACTTGTATTTGAGTGTGTTAAATCACATATAAATCTGTATATCATTACGCTTTATGCCACTTCCTGCCTTTGGTTCACAAGTTGGTCCACTTGGCTTTTACATCTCAAACGAACCGCACCAGGGTTCGTCTGGAAGCGGACCGAGACCCCCTGGGTAAACGGACCAGAGTTGGTTTAAAGCGGACCAAACAACTCTGGTGTGAATGCGCCCTAAGACTGAGAGGACTAAGGACTGGAAGACTGACTTTCGTCGGCATGCTCAGATATCAGGAATGCCACACTGTTTTGCTCAGTGAACCCATCGCCCCATGCGAAAGACCAAGTCAAGGGTTGATCTCGGCCTCACAGTCACCATATCGATGGATTATTCTGCCAAGGTTGGTGAACTGCTCTACAACTTCCATGCCTTCACCATTCACAAACCCAGATTTACTAGCAGCATCCAATGCATCTAGAAAAGGAGATGTCAGCACTCAAAGATGTCCTTTTAGGTAGTTTTATTGAGGCAAGGCACAATGGACATGTTTCAACTTGTGGTCTTTTGCACTGCATCCCCAAATGCCTGCATCTTTGTTTTGGCCCAGGAGAGCATTCCCTTTTCGGCCTCCTCACTCAGCAAGTTAAGAGCCCCCAAAAGACACCCACAGTCTCTGCAAGCATCACAGCATCATCAGCAATCACCAAATGACACTCCACAGTTCACTGCTTCTGTTACTCACCCCATTATCCAGCCCATGCAGGTACTGAAGAACGTAAGGGCCAAGCCTCACCCCTGCCTCACCCCAGTATAAACTGGGAAGAAGTTAGAGTAATGAAACCAGGAATGCAAGTATCAATGGGCGAAACTGAGCAGCGCTGGTCTGTACTCGTCATATTGTGTTGTTGTTTTGATTGAGAGGCCCTGTCAGCAGAATTCACACGCTTTGTGTTTAAATAAGTTTGCACTTTATCCTAGTCCTTGTTGAAAATAGAACAAATCATTATGAGCTCTAGTTTTTGCATTTCATTCTTTGTGCATGCAATTTTAATGTCAGATCATGATTGTATGATTTAGTTCAATTCAGTTCTCAACCCTTACCAAAAAAGGCTCACTTTCTCCTCTACTGATGTCTGGAGCTCTCATTCAGGATAGGGAAAGTGGAGTTTTTTTATAATCTACTTTTTCTGGTAGACTCAAAGAGAGAAAACCTCTTCAAGACATGAAACCGGTATCACATCTGCCGTGTCTTTTATTATAAACATATAATATCCTCTACTCCCTTATCACCTGTACTTGGGGGAGGGTGATCTCAGTGAATAGGAGGGAGAGCGGAGGTGCCAACAGCTCATTCCAGACACGTAACTAACTCAGCTCTAAACTTCATGGGCATGTTTGTACGGCAATTTGCGCTGCGTAATATCCTTTGTGAGTCAGACCTTGAGATGGGGGAGATAGTGTTAGGGAGAAGTGTCCTGGCCTGAAGATTTAGTGTTGGACAGATAACAGAGCTATGAGGACGCTGACAGATGAGGACAATGTCAAAGTGAGAGTAAAGGCGTGTTTGGTTCAAGCAGCAACTACAGGGCTGTTCATGTTAAGCTGTTTGTAATGATACAATAAAACACAATGTATGATTTAAAATACTAAACAACATGCTCTGTGTTTTCATATTAAAGTTGGTGATGTGACTAACTCTGAAGAACCTAATGAGTTGTTTGTACTGAACTCATTCCAGTAGAATACTCTCTGGAGGATGGACCTTGAAACAGGGTAGATGATGTGAGCAAGAAATGAATGAATCATGGAGCAATAATCAGTCTACTCTTTTCCTTATTGTTCCCAGATTATCAGGAAACAGGTGAGTCACAAAATATCCTTCATTGCCCTTATTTGGCCTTTTGTGAAAAGCAGAAATAATCCGTAAACTCACCTTCCAAGTTAACTGAGCACCAAACAAACAGATACAGACGTAAACCAGCCAAATATGCTTTTAGTCTTCATATTATAATGCTTTTTAGATAATTGTTACAAAACCAAATCAAACTAGGCCAGTCTGTCGTGTTAAAACCTCTAACAGTGTTCAATAATATGAAAAGTATTATATAATCCATTCACACATGTCTGAAATCTTCAGACGCTCTTTGCAGCTGCATTTGATTTTCTGCTTGAGCCTGTTACAACAAATTAATTCTGTTTTCACACCTTTGTTTTCGATTTGGTTTGGTAGGTGTTAAAGCACTTTCATAACAAATAGTCTTGTAAACCGTTTGTCAGTGTCATTAGCAGCTGATCGGGATCTGAACTGTGACATCTGGATGCTGCTGCAGCCAGGCCCAGATAAAAAAAATTTCAATCTTTGTATAAGAGGCAGATTATTTCAATTGTCGACTCATAGCCATTAATCTTTCAAAGATTTTACTGACAACACTACTTTATTATAAAAGTTATTACTGTAATCCAATATGTTTTATTTTTTAATATAGTATTTTTATTGTTATTATATTCAAAAGTAGGTTTTCTGTGCGGAGGAAGTCAGATCCACAGCCAACTGAGGGCCTGATTCACTAAGAACAGATCAGAGCTGCTAATAACATCCAAAAACTCTTCCTCATTTGCACATTATCTACTATGTTTCAAAATCCACTTCACTGAGTGTATTAGACAAATGATATTCAGGCACAAACATGCAGGACTAAAAGTTGTCCCACTTTCTGCAGTTTACTCCATCTGAAAGAAGAGAGAGGTACTGTAACTTTGCATGAAGCTGCTCTCTCATGCTCATGTAAGGAAAATCTACATAGCGACAATGAATGAGGAGGGGAGGATACATTTTCTCAGGGTTTATTATGATTTGGAAATAAAATACGAGATTCAGCATTTCAAACAGTTTTCAAACCTGAATGGAGCAAGCAAGGAAAAAAGCCTTTGCACACCAGTGTTAATTTTGTCAACTAAAATATGACTAAAAATGTTTGTTGATACCGTCTTTGAAGACGAGACTAAGGCTAGCTATGAGATTTATATCATAAAACCTGATGAAAGGAGGTTTACTTTTCTTCAAGGGGACTTAAAAAAGACTAAAATGTCGGTGCTGGACTGCTGCATGTTTAAAAATCCATATTTCTCCAATGTGTGTATATTCTGTCAAAACACAAGCAGAGATAAAGTGAGAGAGCATCCACGGTATACCAGTATTTATTATTATTTTCTTTTTTGTATACTTTAAGTTGTTATCAAAAAAATTGAAATTGCATTGATTTATTGTTTTCATTTATGTCAATTTTACAATTTGGATGATAAAGTAAATTCAAAGACTTTGATTATTTTACTTACAGTAACAACTAGTGCTGTAATTCAATTATAAAAGATCTCATTAACAATTAATTATATTTTTCAGTTTAAGAAAAAACTGCATAACTGGTAGATTTAAAGATAATAGAAACAAAACAATGAGAAAGAACATACTTCTGAATGACATCAAAACTTTCTGCTAGGGTTTGAAACAGAAGAAGTGAAGAGCGAGATTGTCCACTTTCTAGTCAATCTAGGACAGTGCTAATCTGTAGGATATGGATTTTATCCATGAAAATATAAAAATCAAGCACACAGAGAATTGTTTGTGTTCCACTGAAGTTACAAAGCTACTTTAGCCAGTTGTGTGTTAGCATCAGTGTGATTAATCAGCATACATTTTGAAATCACATTTTCCCCCTGTGATTAATGAATTGAAATTAATCAGAATAATGACTTAAATGTAACTTCTTTTTGTAAATTAAAACTTTCAAAAGTTTTCAGATGTGAAAATGGCTCAGATGTCACTGAAACTACAAGGCATTTTAAAGACTAAGACAACATTTACAATAGCTTCAAAAAATATCAATTCAATTCAAATGGATTTATTGGCATGGAAATCTCACTTTCATTACCAAAGCAATTCACAAATTCACAAATTCAAGATTTCAGACTGTTGATTTGGAGGAGACTGAATGGTTGTCCCTCAGGCTATGACAGGATCTGACATATTTAGTAGCATCTATGCAGACAAATCTTTGTTCTCTTAATATGTATGTCATTCCAAAAATATCACTTGTTACACACTGAAACCGTTCTTAATCCAAAATTGCTGCACATTAAAAACTGAATACGTGTTTAAGTTGTTGTAAGAATGTTTGCATGTTTGCACAATGTCTCCAAAACTTCAGCCTTTTTTTAGACCTGTTTTTGGACCATTTTTCCACCCATATTTGTCCAAGTCATTGAAATCAATGACTGTCCATTGACTATTCAGAGCATGGCCACCCATAAGGGCAAGGACAAAGGGAAAAACTTTCTGAGGCCCAGCCACATAGGGAGGTCATGAAGGTTGGTAAAAACAAGGTCCCGCCTTAGTTTAAGAATTAAACCAGTAATATTTCTAACAAAAAATGCTCAGAATTACTTATTAAAGCAACACAATGCATTTTACTCCTTAATTCCTTCAGAAGATGTACTGTTTCAAAATGTAACCCCCCTTTTTAATTTTTTCCCCCGTTTTTGTTTCTGTTTTTGTAATATCAACATCATGAACTGACCTAACAGAACTACGAGGTAATGTCATTTTGGACTTTGTACAGCCATGACATGACCTGAACCAAAGCTGGAAAAGAAAGGACAAGAAAATGAGATTCATATTGAGCCCATTAATGAATTGTCAGCAAACTTTTTTCAGTCTGCCTCAAAGTTAGTCTGAGTCTGGCTTTGGAGGCTAATGTATGCCAGGACTCTAGCGATAATGTTACTAATCCATGCATTGATCTCATTAATTCAGACCCAAGAAGGGCCTTTTAATCGAGTCCACCAGGGGCCCAGTAAATTCTGAGGTTGGGTCTGATTCAGAGCAGTGACTGCAGCTCCCTTACTCTCTCTCTCTCTCTCTCTCTTTCTCTGGCACTTAAATTTCACTTTAAACACTGTGCTTTGGCCATATAGTATGTGTTTTTTTAACCATGCGAACAGAGCCCAAGATTTGTACTCAACTGAAAGGCTGTGATTTATCTCCAGCATGGCACAGCACTGTGACACACAAGCTTGTGCAAATAACTGGTAAAAAGGACTCTGACAGACATAGATGGACTCAGTATTTTCTTATCAAGGAGTGAATAAACCCCAAAACTATCATCATTGCTCTGTTTTTTTCCACATTACAAGAACAATTTGCCTTGTACTGCATTTATAGTATCCCGGTCTAGCCATGGTGTGCAAGGTTTGTGTGCATGACATTTTTGTCTGATTACAGATTTTAAAAAAAAGTGTGCAAAGGCAAAGGAAAAACTGCGGTTGTGTGTAGCAAATTTCAACAAATTTAACTTTTGCTCATATTAATAATGATGTTTTCAGAGAAATATTTACAGCGTGTTTTTTTTTTTAACATATGATTTATTTTTTAAGTCATACAGATGTAAAATCGCTTTCTGATGACTGGAAAGTTAATGTGGAACATGAATGAATGAATGAATGAATGGCTTTATTGTCATTGTGAGCACAGCAAACATCAAAATTATGAATACAACTCAGTCTGGTGTAAATACAACATGAAATGGTACAAGCTGACATGCTCTTACAAATAATGCAGCACAGTTACCACCATCTCTCAGCTCTCAGGGTTGTTACTCCTTTTAACTGCATGTGGCTTTTAGCTCTGTTGTTTTTCAATAAGATGTTTTTTGCAGAGAAGATAATTTAAATAAAAAGGGGTCAATTTTCCTTAAGTGACTGTATAATGGTTCATTTAAATACAGCCCTGGCTCTCAGAGACACAGCAGATGTGCCTTTTTGACTCATTTTTACATGTTTAGCACGCACAACAGCCATGCAATCATTGTGTGAATCCGACCCAGAGACTGGGGAATCTCATCTGTATGCACTCAAAGCGATGTGAGCTACTTTTATTTAAGATACTTCACAAACAGCACGTCTTTATCACTTATACTGAGACTTAGCCTCCTCTTGTTAGTAAAAACCCATTCTCACACATGTGAGAAGGCAACAATTCTGCCTCCTCTCCTCTGTTTATTGATTGCTCTGCATCGGGGGTTTGCAGACGACACTCAGCCCGACCTCCCAACAGTTTACCCTCGCTGCCAAACTCATCTGAAAAAAATGCCCAGAGGTGTAAATTTGTGCAGACAATTTATCTGAGCTGCTGGCTCTTCAGGTGTCTCTTCTCCCTGAGAAAGCTGCTGCTGTTTCTTCAATTGTCCTTAAACAATTACTCAGAAAAGATCGGGGTGGGAGGCTGTTACCAGTTTAACTGCAGTTTTCTCTGCTAGCATCGTGCGGGCCATTGAAACCGCGGGATTCAAAGCTCTCAAGCTCACTGCAAGCCAAATAAAGAGGTGGAGAAGGAGGGGGAGGTAGATAAAAGCTGACACCCAATGTATTATAACTCAGCTCTATTAGATATGAGCTTCTGCTGGGGTGAAGCACCATAGCTTAAGGCAAAGATACTGCTTGCTCATTGTGTTTTAGCAAGGAGGCTGGAGACACTGTTAGCCACAGTGTTCTGTATACAGCAGCAACTCTCATGCATGATTTAGTAAAGTTGAAATCTTACTTCAATATTCAAGTGGTGATATAGAAGACAAGATAAAAGGATGTGCTTAGGCTGCAAAACTTATCCCAGGACACACAGCATAAGGTTGAAAAATGGTCGGCTATCTTAAGAGAGAGAAATCATCCACAAAAAGCCCAGACTTCTTTCTTTCTCAGCATTCACTCAATTCTGGTGACAAAACAAATAACCACTGTCTATTCCATTTACTAAAGCACTAAGACCTCAACACTAGACACATGGACTAACTTTGTTTTGTGTCTATTATAATGATAAATTGTGCCGTGCAATTATAAAAGAGAGAAAAATCATACATAACACTTCTCCCACAATGATTACTCTCAAGCAGCTTAATGCAAATTCAGATTAAAACTGAATGTTAAGCTTGGCTGCAGGAAGAGGAAAAATTGCCTTTCAACCATACACTAATAACTGCGTTGATAAAAAAAGAATCAATCACAAATTATAAAACTTCTCAAATCACAGAGTTTTTTTTTTTTTTTTTTTTTTTTTTAGGCACACTAGAGGGAGAGGGAAAGTATAGAGAGGCTGAAAAGTGAACATGTGTTTGCATCATGCAGAAGTCAAAGTTTCCAAAGATAGAAGCTTAAAAGCAAAAACCTAGAGGGGATTTTAGACTCTATTCAAAATATCAGCATCAATATTATACATGGTTTTTCTTATATTTCATCATGAGTGGTCTGGCTTCTGAGATAATCAATTTCAGTCTGGACATCTTAAAAAAAAAAAAAAAAAAAAAAAAAAAAACTTTTATGGCAAATGCATTGTGTAAATCATATTAAATATTCATAAATCATTTGCATAAGCTAAATAAGGGGTTATGAAGAGGGCAGTGAGCTTTGGAATATAATTAGTATGATATACTGTATATCATTTGAAATACTCTACTACCTCCATGTTGCTGCATCAATGTCTGGACCAGGCCACCAGGTCCTGAGCACCCAGTATGCGGTGAGCTGGATTAGTCACCCAGTGGCCAGTAGAGCCTTGTTCTGTGTTTTATTATGACAGAGAGGGTGAATGTTATAGGAAGGATCTCCCTAGTGTGACTACTGCAGACATAAATTTCCCGTTAAATAAACTAGCAAAGAAGTTCTGAAAAGTTATTTGGTGACCCAAAAGAAAGCTCAGACTTGACTTGTGAATGAGTGGTAAAGTGAGTGTATTGTCATGGCCAGTGTTGGAGGAAACACATTGCAAAGTAAAGTGTTAGAGCACTCAGGTTACCTTCTGGTTGTAATAAGTGAAATTCAAGTAGTCTCTCGTTTAGTAGCTTTGTCATCACAAGCAAAAGAAAAAAAGCCACTGAAGCATATGCACTGTTTCTGTTTCTCTCCCTCCTGTTAGCACATAGCGTAAAAACACAGCTGTGTCACTATGCCCAAGTATTTTGCTGAGAAAGTGAGATGGCAGAGACGACTGCATTACTGTGTGGAATGATCCCCAAAGGGAGAACAACAATCTATGATAAGAACAACATTATCATAGACTAAGTTCAGGAGCTCTTGTTGTATTGTCAACCTTGCTTCAGTACCCTTTTAACAAGGCATTCAGAATTACAAACAGTCTGTTCGTAATGCACTTAGCTGATATGTAATACTGCATGCCTGCTTGTTGCTTGGTTGTGAACATATGAAAGCTGTTAAAGGTTATTACGTAGGTTATTCTGTTATAAGTCTGTAGTTGTGGGCCCTAAGCTAAGCTTTGGAAAGACCCTAGAGTCTATTTAAACACAGGCAGATGCCTATCTGGCCAAATGCCATTTTTACTGACAAGTAAAATGAGTAGTAATACTCTTACACATTTCTCTTTCAGTCGGTAATATAGTAAGGTAACAAGCTTCTTTTCTCAGGATGTAATGCAGTAACATATTGAGTTATTTTTAGCTATCCAACACTTCACCTCACCTCCTGACTGAGGCCAGATGTCACTCACAGCTGCATTGCCAGGGGGAGACTTAAGTCCCGTTAACAGACCACTGAGACTGAGTTATGATGCCAACTTTGAGATTTAGGTAATCCATGTACCACTTCATCCATACAAGATCACCATCTAAGACCAGTAAAGTAATAGTCGATATGTACAGTGCTTAACATAATTTATTAGACCACCACCCACAGTAAGGCTTATGCCACAGCTGCCCTAAATCAACAGCATTGGTAATTACCAAAATCATTTTTTATGTTTCTGCAATGGGTAATACACCAATATGTAGAAGCTCTTTAACTCAAATGATATATTTAATGCTAAAATATAATTATTATTGTTATCCATGAATTTTCAAATTTAGTGATTTACAAAAAAACTGAACAAATAGTAAAGCACATTAATATTTCTTGATTAACATGTCAAATTATAGTTATTTACTTGCATTCCTGAACAGAAAAATGAGTTTTAGTGGGTGAATGTTATGCTTGATCAATTTCTGACTTCTCAGAGGAGCTCAGTTAGCCAGCTCAAATTTGGGTATAAAAAGATGAATTCAGTTTGAAGTCCCTCATTCCTGTTCAAAATGGTAAAACGTGGAGAGCTCACTGAAAATGAAAGAGTCCGCATTAAAGCACTTCATCATGCTGGATGGTCTCTGAGACAGGTGGTCTAATGAATTTGTTAAGCACTGCACTCACTTTGAATGAAGCATTTTAAAATAAGAGTTGTGTGGAGCAGGGTAGGACATGCTGCTGGGTGTGTTTAGAGAAGAGGGATGGAAAACAATGACCTACCTTGTTTAACCAGCGTTTGTATGTTATATGTATCTGATTAAATAATTTCCTTTAGGAGAAAAAATGTGCTCTTAAAAGTCAGGGTGAGTATTCTATACAGACTAACACAGTACTATATTCTTCTTGCTGGTTCTGTTGTTCACTTTCGTATTATGCTGCATTAAATCCCACATGGATACTCACTCATATTTCCCTTGAGTCATCGGCTGTTTTCAACACCTGATCACATCTGTCCAATAGCCCTGCCCTACTTCCTCACTGTAAGCCAGTCAGAAGAACTTGAATTGCCACTGTGATTTTTCATGCATGCCATTATTATCTGCAATCCTCCACCCTCCCAGTGCTGCCCAATCTGTGGTTTTCAACAGCGTTATCATCTCATCAGACTGAGGTGACACCATCTGGATCTGTGTTAATTTCATCGACTAAAACTATGACTAAAAACGTTCATCAACAGCCTTTTTTTCCATGACAAAAACCAGACAAAACTAACAAAAATAGATCTGCGATGACTAAACTGACAAAAAGTAAGTTTAGTCTTCGTAAGATGACTAAAACTAGACTAAAACTAAAAAGGATAGAAATGACTAAAATGTGACTAAAACTAAAAGACATTTCATTTAAAGAATAAAACTAAGACTAAAATTAAAAATAGTTGCCAAAATTAACACTGATCTGGACTGTCATCTGGACTCCACAGGGGGGAGGGATTTTGCTGTCACTCATGGCGACCACATTATTTCTATGTAGAATAAAAGGGCCAGAACTCTCAAACAATAATCCTATTATCATGTCATGTTTTTAAACAAATATATTCTATCAGTTTGCATGTATCTACTGGGTGAAAATTTCAGATTAAGCATTTATGGTACTTCTTCAGTCTCTACCAAGGTCAACAGTCTCTATATGGCATTGTTCTTGAATAAATTAGAGTGCTTGATATGTTTGTACAAGCATGACACATTTTCCATTTACAATTTGTTAACAACATGTAAATGTCTGAGACTGCACCATTAGCAGCAATTACCCAACTACTTCAACAGGTGCAAATGACT
The DNA here is from genome assembly GCF_018320785.1 of Cheilinus undulatus. Classification (NCBI taxonomy): domain Eukaryota; kingdom Metazoa; phylum Chordata; class Actinopteri; order Labriformes; family Labridae; genus Cheilinus; species Cheilinus undulatus. The sequence goes on from NC_054865.1 coordinate 19,848,448, forward strand.
CTGCTCGACATTTCAGATGAAATCATAAATATTATCTCAGCTGGCATAACAGCCAACATTTTTGAGTCCACATCTGATTATCATAACCACTCACAGTAACATGTCAACACATGATGGGCAGATCTGTAATTATAGTAAACATGTAAATGTAGACGGCTCACTCCAACACCTAAAGCTTTTTCTGCACAGCTGCCTGACTGCTGTTTGAGGTAACATGAAAGGTGCTGCCTCTACACTGAAACAAGACAAGAAAAGGTGCAAGCTCCATAGCTGCTGAGGCATATAAACCTCTGTAATTTATTCCAAAACAATAAAAACAACAGGGCTGTATAAATGTCCTAAAAACTATGTCACAGAGGGTAAGAAACATAGAGCGAAACTGTTATGCAGTATAAAAAACAGCCAAACTCATGTGAATAACAACTCTATCCAAATTGAAATAAAAGTCTATCACAGATACAATGTTTATACCTTTATGGGGTGACCCCTGCTAGCTACATCAGTCAGACAACTCTAGTTGTGCATCATTAGCAAACATCCTCCACTATTCAATGGATTTAGGCTGCAAGATGTCCGGTTTTCTCCCTCTGCTCTGGTATTGCTAGCAGTGATGCGCTCTCATATTCAACCCTTTACTGCTCCAGCATCCACCTGTCAGGTCCAACAGATCTTCAACCCTCTGAGCCCAGCTTCTTTTGAACCATTTTGTCTTAATTGGACTTATTGTAGTAATAAGCTTGTAAAACATCAACTAGGGATGCATCATATTATCAGCCCGATAGCAGTATCAGCAGGTATTAGTTTAAAAAGGCCAATATCAGAATCAGCAGATTTCAAAATTTCTGCTGAACTTCTGGCTTTGAACCTCAGCTTATCATAACTGCAATTTTTTACCATATACACAAATAAATTGGTGTCGTTTTAGGCCCAAGCAACAGACCTGTGGCAATTGAGGACTTTTTCTTTATTTTTCCTCATTCTATAAACTTCTAAATGTGATTTAAAGGCTAAATTTCATTCCTTTGTTCATCCTCAAACCTGAAACAAAGCCAGGGGAGCAGGCTCATTAACCAAAGCTAAAGCAAGCTAGTGGTGGCTAGCTGTATTAAAGCTTAGACAGAACATTTGAATGGCGTTGTTTGTTGGTCTGCATGAAAAGATAACACATTTAAGAATGCACAGTTCAGTCAGGACCACTCTGTCAAGAAATACACCTTAACACCCCCATGAGTCTATATGGAAAGCATCAAGCAGGGACAGCACATGTTCCTGCCTTTCCTGTGCCAAAAGGAAAGCCTGAGGCAAGGAGAGAAGCAGCAATAAGCCCAGAGGAGAGCAGGCATCAATAACAACAGAATGACACTAATTAATTCATAAGCATTACAAAGGAGGAGCTGGGGTGGAGGAGATTTGCAGGCTAAGCCAGGCTAAAGCAGATTCAAACTAGCTGGCTGTCAGCTCACTTATATGGCAGCACTTGACTGCATAGCATGCCTAAACATTTGGTGTACGCTAGATTTTTAGAACAAACTAGCGAGGATGATTGTTAGGGCAACTAATCACAAACACGCTCTGTGAAAACTTTGAATATAAGACCTTTGGGGTTAAGTTAACAGTGCACAGATTTAATATACTAACACAAATTCTGAAATGAGCATGCTGAAGATCAAGAGTAAGCAAACATAAAAAAAAAACATGAACATGACAGACATGACAAATCTCCCTCAGATAGCAGTAAGGGCTCAAACATAGATTTGTTTCTTGCTACACATCAGTATCAGTATATATCTGATGTCAGTATCTTCAAATATGGGACTAAACTTCTTATAAGCTCTAATGGTTCTTAGTCTGGTATTTTTCATGAATATAAAACACTAGCTGTCATGACTTACATCTTTTTGCAAAACATGTGCACCAGTCTTGTTTATGTCTCTCTGTACTACATGTGTCATTGTGAATAGCTTTTGTTTCACCTGCCACTGTGTCTGAAAGCATCTGACAATCAGAGGGATATTACAGGGCTGGAGAGATTCCACTCTGGCTAAGTGGCTCTTATTACTGTGGAGTGTGACATTGCTCTGATATTCATGATTCACAGTGCTGTTGACACACTGTGGAGTCACAACTTGCCTTTCTGGTGAGGGATTTTCCCCAGAGAACGTACAGGACCAGCTCATCATTCATAACAACTTTTCTCTGCTTCCTGAAATCATTGAAATTATGATGTTGGTTGTCCTCTCATGTGACCTCTCCCTGTATCAAAACGATGGCATATGAGTTTTTTAAATCAGTGTGAGGGGAAATCACCAATAGGAAACGAAGAGTTAATACCATGAATTGTCAAGCAGAGGAGTGTGATATATTAATCAGACAAATAAACGAGCACTCTATCATATAATTATAAATCATATATCAAACTTTGTTGTGTTGTATCTAATCAGATTGTATGGTGTATGCAACTGTATCACTGTATCATGTATTACTATCGTGTCAGGCTTTTTCATATTGCATTGTATGATATTGCATCGCATCCAGTCATATCCTGTTCTGTTCCATCTGTATTGTGAAGTATAGTAATGTATTGTATTGTATAGTAACATATTGTCATGTATTGTATCATATTGTCCATCCATGTATTTTCTTCACCCCTTATCCCCTTTCAGGGTCACTGGGGGCTGCAACCAATCCCTGCTCTCATTGGGCCAGAGGCAGGGTACACCCTGGACTGGTTGCCAGTCAGTTGCAGGGCTGACAAATAGAGACAGCCAGTCACGCTCACACTAAGACCTACGGCCAATCTAGAGTCACCAATTGACATAACAAGCAGGTTTTAGTCTGCAGGTGGAAGCCCAGAGAAAACACTCATGCATTAGGAGAACATGCAAAATCTGCACAGAAAGGCCCTGACTGAGATTCAAACTAGGAACTTCTTGCTGTGAGGCAACAGTGCTTGGATCATATTGTATTTTATTAACATATCATGTCATGCTGTGTCCTGTCATATCATAGTGCATCACATCCTGTCCTGTTGTACCATACTGTATGGTATCATGTCCCTTTGTGTCATCTTGTATTTTATTGGAGTTACCATGCAAATCCCACCCCACAATATCCAGGAGGAAACATCCGAATTGAGACCCTGAAGAGCACTGCCATAAGTGTTTTGAAATGCAAAGCTCAGACAGGTCTAAAAAAACAGCAATAACATGAAACTCATGTTGCTCCCTTTTAGGTGGGAAGTGTAGAACAAGCCAAAAAGGCACATAAGCAAGCAGCTGATCTCTTGTTTCTGAGACATGAAGCAGCTTAGTTTTACACGCTCAGGACGCTCTTCAATCATGGCTGCTTAAACCCCAATCTCCTTAATGCTGAGTGCAAAGCAGGAGCACAGAGGGCCCCTTTATGAGGACAAAGGCTTCATTTGGAAATTGAAAGTATGACCTCTTCACGGAGGACATTCTGGCCATGAAGCCACTGAGCTGGAATAAAAATACAGGGGTATTTCAGGGAACAAATGTTCTTCTACCTAAAACTAAAATCTGAATGCAGCTTTAAAAAAAAACATCCAACATTTTAAATCAAAGCATCTTTTAGAGTGTGTTTTTACATCTATGTGTACACTCATGCATCCTGTGTTAATGATTGGTTTAATGCATGCCTATGCATTAACATGTGAACTGTCCTGATGTAATTTGTGTTTGCAGATGCATACGTGCACACGCAAAAGGCCTTGGTATCTTGAGGTGTACGTTACTTTTCTGAAGGGCAGCCATACATTAGCATATTTGTCTGAAGGGGTGTTTTTGCATGCATCTGTGTGTTTGCACTCTTTTGTTCTTTTTCCTGTGCATATATTAGTGTCATTGGCACTGATTGATTGTGTTTTATATTGTAGGGCTTATTTGTTCTGTTGCATGTTGTGTTATTTTGGCAACACTCCTACTAAAGCCTATATGTTTGTAAATACTAGCAGGCTTTTTGAAAGCCATAATCATTCAGCTGTCGTGTTTCCTCATCCAAATGGTTTACACAGCCACGTGAAAGGAATTGCACAGGCAGTTGTTTAACAAATATTATTTCAAATTCATAAAAGCATTCTTAATAACATCATTGTATTTAATCAGTACCTTCCAAATTCAACTGTCTATTCTTTGAGAGATCAGGAAAAGGTCACAGAGGAGCTTCATTTGAAGCTTTTGTTTCCCCTCTGAATCAAAGAAACAGTTGATTTGGTAACAGTTCACGGAAACACAGCGTAAATACCATCAAGAGTAAAGATGGTGTGACATTTTATGCATTTAATGCTCATTACTCGTTTGAAAGGCTGAGCTGTGACAGTATACAGCCGCTGGCTGAGAGCACAGCTGCTGCTTTGCCTGACTGTGCTGGATGAAGCTGCGGCTGCAAACATGCATATTGCTCTGCCTACAGCTGCACTTTTTTCCTTTGGTCTCACTGTTTGGATAGGGCAACGTGCTGCATTTGAACCTAAAAGAATCAGATTGGACAGATGCGTTATTAATTCACAGAGTAGAGATAGCTCTATTACTACACTCAGCTAGCACAAACAACACAGACAAACATACATGCCCATACACATCGACTGGATGTAGTGAACGCTCCAGTCTTGCTCTGTAAAATATGTCACTTCCTTTGTCATAACAAGCAAATAACACCAAAGCCGCTGCCACAACAAAAGGAGGGAGTTGGAGCTGTGTGTTCCCATGACAAGAGTCACAGATTAAAAAAACAAAACAAAAAAGACACAGTCAGTCAGTCCGATCAGAGTATAAAGAAACAGGATAACTAGTTCTCTACTCTAGGTCCAGTAGTTTTCTGTTTACCTGCACAGATACAGACCTCTAACTGAGCAGCCACAGCTGCAGGACGCCCACTCACACTGCAGTCCCATCCAGGGGGGTCTGATACATAATACATCAACACTACATCATCATATAGCTCAGCAAATAGTGTAAGAAGCCAAGATTTTGTGCAACAACAGCTGGAATTAATCAGAAAAGATTAATTCATTCATGAAAAAAAATCCTCACTCCAAGTTGCAGCAAAATCTGTAAGAAAAAGTAAATCTGGATGGTGCTATACCAAATAAAGTTATTGGTAAAGTCGGGACTAAAATTACAGTACTGTGTCATGGTTTGGTCTATGCAGTCACACAACAACTACATCTAAATGGAGAAAGAATGCTGATACACACAGCCTCCATGTGGTATCCACACCACAGTCCAGGTTGCAGTAATGCTGCTAAGAGTTTGATAACTGCTTGCTAACAACAAATGAAGATGCAGGCAAAACAAAACATGCTCAAAAGCAAAGATACAGCCATCACAACTAGCAAGAAGGGATAGTGGAGCTATGGGACCTGCCTGATTCTTGTCCCTCTCCTCAACCTCTCAGTGATTTAAAAAACCTCTGGTTGTGAAAGCAGAGAATATTAAAGAAAATAACTGTATTAATACATTGTACAGAATAAGTGTGCATATATGGTAGCACAGAGGCCCGGCTTCAAATGTGTATCAAAAATGCTCAAGCCTTGTATGAATGTCCCTTCCCATGTTTACATTAAGCAGGCTGTGGTCCATTACTGCTCACATGAGTGGTGATTTAGCATGAAAAACACCCACACCTGCAGTTCTTTTATAACTATGTGACTTCATACTTTATGAATCATAAGTATGATATCTATCCAGGTTACATGGGTTTCATTTTACCTTAATACCCCTAAGCAAACTGAATCAAGCAAGCTTTATGACTGTTGACTAATATTATGTGTTTTGCATTCCTGGGTATAGCTTGAATACTCTTTCTCTACATTATATTTGAACACATCATGACAACTTTTTATTTACTTTTCTATATTTCTGACTAGACACGGCATGGTGTCACCATATGTTACATCATTGAGTTTACTAATGCTGGCCAATCACTTCACAGTTTTCAGCCTGATTTAAGGCTGGATTTGCCTCGCCCGACAATCGCATCTAACTCTAACCCAAGTGTGTGTTGTCAACACCATTATTTTACTGCTAAAAATTGTATTGTGGCCTCCTAGACCTGGAATTAGAAATATCAAACATATCAAGTGTCCTTATTTCTGTGGTCTCCCACATTTTTACCATTGTTTAATATTGAATGCAGAATCAGTCCTTAACAGAACTTGACTTTGTCCCCCATCCCTTTTTCTAATTCATTTAAATTTGCCATTGAAATCTATTTAATACTGTAAACAAATGGATTTGGTAATTGAGGATCACCTGATCCATTATAGTTTTTATTATAATTTGAACATTAGAATAAAATTTATATATATAAATGTAAATATGATGATGTAAGCAGATTTATTAAGTGTATGAAAGGACAGGAATATGTAAAATCATACTGGCTAAATTGTAACAACCCCACATTCCAACAGTTTATACTCTACTACAACTTCTCAGTTTAATCTAAGGAAGCTTTTGGAAAACTTTCTTGGTTAAAATGAAGAGACTGACCTGGGCCGTGCTGCTGGACCATCTCAGACAGATCTCGCTGGTGTATGAAGAGTACCAGACCTCCGGCGGCGAACAGCAGGAGGAACCAGAGCGAACAGGGCATCCTCCTTCTCCGTCCTCGCAGGGAGTCCACCACCACCTTCCACTTCATCCACAGCATGATGTGACACAGTCAGGCGCTAATGTAAGAACCTCTACAGAAAATGGAAGAGAGCGGCAAAATGGGAAAAGGAAGGGAAGCGAGACAGAGACAAAAAAAAGAGTGAGAATAAGAACAGTCATTCTTCTGCATCATTATATTATAAGCCAAAATCCTTTTTTAATAGCAATCAAAGGCAGTAATGATGCTCAGGTCATCACTTTATATTTTCTTTATCACTATATTTATTAGGTAGGTTTCATTAGACAGTACTTTGCTGAAAATAGATAAATGAGAAAATTTTCTCTACTCAGTCTGCCCTATGGCAAAGGGAAAAGGAAGAAATCAGGACAGATTTATGTTCATTTTCTTATTTAAGTTTTGATTATAACTGAAACTCTGATATCTTAGAGCACAAAGGGAAAAAATAACTAACAACCATGTAGAAGTCAAGTTATTCTCTTTCATGCAGGGAAACCACAGCCTGTTCTCTCTATTGCACAGCTTTACTGGAGTGTTTTCTACCCCAGAAGTAAGAGACAAAATTGTATCTATTTAATTTGAAGGGACCACATAGTGGTTTAGAACAACCTTTCCCAAACTTCCATAAACCCTCATCCTATTTGAAAACATCTCAAGGTCACAGGCTGCAAATAAAAAAATATTATTTGTTTTGTTTAATCAGCCATTTGCCAAGTCGCCTGTATTACTTGTATCACTTTACATACTTTGTTATTGTGCATATCTTTCTAAATAACACGATTGTCTCCCACTGATAAATTCTTATAATCAGTTTTCAGTTCAACCCTAGTTCAACAGTGACACCTGTTCTTTTGGGGCAACAAAATGAAAAGGTGACCTGAGTTAAAACTTCTGGCTTTGTTTTGTTAGTACAATAAGTCATCAAAATATTGTCCTATTTACAAAAAAGTCATTTTTTTGGTGTGGTGTTTGAGCCATTATTCAAAGCAGTTCCTGCCTGCAGTGACACAGAGGGACACATCACAGGCTCTCTATCCCTCTTTCTCTCCATAATGAACTGTTCAGGCCGTCTCCTGCATGATCTTTCTATTAATTCCTGCACAGTTTGCCACAGCATGACCCTTAGATGGAACAGCCTGCTGCTGGTTTAGAGCCCCTAAAGAAGCATTCTTGTAAAACAATATAGCAGTTAGCCTTCAAGCTAGCAACAGTACATGATTGAAATAGATCAAAAATGGATAAAAGACATTCAATATTACCTCTACCAGTGTGGATTTAATCTTTAAAGTCATTGGTAATCAAAGCATCACTGGAATGGCACAAAAGCTTGCCTCAAAGGGAAAAAAAGTAAGAGGCATTTTATAGTTCAAAAGTTATTTAACTTTTAACAACCTGAGTCCTTTCTTTTCATACACCTGACAACACCAACCTGGAGGGGTTAAATCTACCAGCTGGCAAAAGTATCATGCAACTAGACTGCATTTTGCTGTGATAAATAAAAAAAGAGAGCCAAAGAATCAAGGTACTAATGTCTGTTGAATTCTATGGAAATATTTAAAGGGACATAAAATTAAAAAAAAAAAAAAAAAAAAAAGACATCATAAGAGTGTGGCAGGCACACTGAGAGGAAGAGTGTATGTGTGTCAGAATCGATTCCCATGGGTCATCAGTAAAAGCAGAGTTCAAATCCTGTTCCCAAGCCATTCTGATAGCAGCCATGGAGGGGTAGTGCAAATTTGAAATAAGGCTATAGACGCTGGGCATTATACCTTTAGTTGTTGGATTAACAAACAAGAGTAAATCAGTATTAGCCGGTGAGTTATGAGGGAACTGGTGTAGCCTGTACATAGTGCCTAACCTGTAAAAATCTGAAGCAGAGAGTACCAGGGACCAGAATGCCTTGATAATCTTAAGATTTTGTTGAACCCTGCACAGATTCAAGACACCCTGTGCCAGATGCAGCAAAGTAGCCCAAGAACATAACTGAGCCTCCATGTTTCACAGTAGCTACAGTATTCTTTTCTTTGTATGCTTCATTTTTGCATCTGTGAACATAGAGCTGATGTGCCTTGCCAGAAAGTTCCAGTTTTGTCTCATCTGTCCAAAGCACATTCTCCCAGAATCTGTGTGGCTTGTCAGTATGAATTTTGGCAAATTCTAGTCTGGCTTTTTTATGATTTTCTTTCAACAGTGGAGTCTTCTTCGGTCATCTTCCATTAAATCCACTTTGGCTCAAAAAGCGATGGATGGTGCGTTCTGACACTGATGTACCTTGACCTTGGAGTTCACCTCTATTCTTTTTGGAAGTTGTCCTGGGCTCTTTGGTTACCATTCGTTTTATCCGTCTCTCCAATTTGTCATCAATTTTCCTCTTGCGGCCACATCCAGGCAGGTTGGCTACAGTCTAGTGGACCTTAAACTTCTGAATAATACGTGCAGCTGTAGTCATAGGAAGCTGCAAGATGTCTTATAGTTTTCTTTCCAATCTCCTGGAACAACTCTCACCTTAGCTTTCTGTGGTCCATGTAGGCAGACTGACTGACAAGTTTGAAGACATCAGTGATGCTAATTATTGGACACACCTCAGTTTAACGTCCTTATGTTCAAAATATTTAACAACTTTTCTAGGGGTACCATCATTTTGGGAAAAATAAATGAATTGGATTCAACTGAAGAAACTTCAGTCTGTGCATGTCTGTTTTAAATACAAACACTAAAATACTTTGAGCACACTCTCAAGAACAGGTCCTCTACTTGATCTTGAACTTTTTTGTATTCCCCTGTTTCCAGTTTTGCCTCACTAGTTTTAGTTTTCGAGAACAAATTATGACTGATGGATGCTGTCAATGCCTATAATGAAAATGACCGACTGATATCAGCTGTATCCTGTGAAAGTAGCGCCTTATTTGCAACAAAAAGCTCAATACCTGAGAATATCATTTTAATCTTTCTTATTGTGTTTTAACAGCAGTATGTCTTCTTGTTTTCAGTGAATCAGCAGTTCAGCTGAGGTAACAGATTCAAAGAACGAAAAATCAAAATGGAATAGATTTACTGAAATCCAACACCTGTGTTTATTTAAATAAGAAGAAAAATCCATGGAATCCAAAGTATTAAAGCCGCAACAAGATAAACTAACACCTAAATCCTCCAAATAAAGAAATCTGTGCTCTGTTTGTAAGGATGCAGTTGTGTAAACACAAGTCCAGTTGGACTGGCATGACTGCAGATCATCTCTGCAGCTCTGCTCATACGGCGCAAAGATCGCGCAGCATCTGTCTCCAAATTAATATGCAAATTAACAGCAAAAATGTGTTGTCAGTGCAGGAAATAAAACCCAGTGATGTGTTGCGACCAGAGGTTATAAATAATCTGTGAATGAGCGTCTGATAACACGTGACGTGTTGCATGCTGAGATGCTCAGAGTAGAGTTATTTCTGTCAGGATTTGAGCTGTGCTGTCGACTTACTTCTTCTGTTGGTGATAAAACACGGAGATGGTAAAGGAAAAATCAAATACACAGGTGAATCAGAAATCCAGATGGTCTAATAACCGTCTTAAAAACAATCAATCAAGGAAGCAAGCAGTAAGAGAAGAGACAAAAGCTTCAACATGGGAGAAAATAATTCTAACAATGAAACACTAATAAAATATGAGAACAATAGAGTGAAAGAATGCTCAGTGATTGTAGATAAGTTGATTTATGTTCAGAGAGAGACAAATGAAGAAAGAATACTGACAGAAATAGCCTCTTCATCATGAACACAACATTTTTCTTAATGATCAATGTAGGTAAGCATTTTATTGACATGGGACTCCTGGGCTTTATTAAGAGCAGATGCAGCCTCATCAGGTTCATTATAGTGAACCGATGCATTATAGATACACCACTCCTCTTTTCAGAGGAGGATGCATTATTATAGCTATCAAAAAATTGTCTCTATGAGCTAGAGGGAGAAATGTTTAAGACAAATCACACACATAGAACAACATATAAAGTTTAAACGTTCCAACTCAAAAGCTTTCAATTATTCACATCAGTTCAATCACAGGTTCTATCCAGGCTGCCAGTTCAAAGGCTGATATTTACACCTGTGATGTTTAACCTTCACTATAGCCGTTTTCACATATGGTCTTGATGAAAGATTGAAGAAATTTCAGGTGGACTGCCCCTTAAATCTTTTGATTTGTTGATCCCATATACATCTCACAGTGTTAGACCAGCCCTTGTGGGTGTGTGTGTGTGGGGGTGTGGGGGTGTGTGTGTGTGGGGGGGGCTTTCTCAGGAGGTGAAACATGATGTACAAAGAATATTGCGAGCTGAAGTGATGATGTTATGGTGAGAATTCACAATATCAAAAGAGCAGATTACAGACTGGTGTACAGACAACATGATGAGGCGGTTTCATTATGCCCAGAGATCACACCAGTCATTTGCTTTACTGACTGTTTGTTCATTTGACCGTCAAACTCAAAGAAACTACAATTACTACTAACTGCTGTTCCACCTCTGCTGACTACACAGTAGCACATTGCGAGAGAATGATCCCACATCACATCCCAAAACAGCTGTTTGACACAGCAGAAAGTGAGTGTTGATATCTCTGTCTTAAACATTTCAGAGCTGATTTTAACTCCTAAGGTGTGATTTTAAATCCACTCTGGGTGAAATGGTCTTCATTGTTTGAGCTATTTGCCAGTGTTGATCCACCTGTGTTAGTTCAACTCTGTAAAGAGTCAAGTAATCTAAGCTCCGCCAGCTGTGATTTCCAATCTTGGGGAATGTATGGGCATAATTTCCCATCACGCCCTTGGGCCGAGTGTTAGTTGTGTTAAGATGTTTCCTGTTGTATGGTGATCCCTGCTGGGGTTCTTTTGGTCATGCTTCCACTGGATTGTTGTTGTTTTTTGATGTGAGAAACATTTGCACCATGGGTGAAGTTATCCACTGAGTTAGGGCTCCCACCTGTGGCTAGGGGCTCCTTAAGGTTACATATTGTATATTCTTCACCTATTCTGCACTGCTATGAGGCTGACTCTTCTTCGTTCCTTCCAGAGAGGACCAACCTTGCCATGGATTTTAAAGAGTAACTGCAGCTCTTGTCATATTTTCAAATAACACGTATTTTCAACATGTTCAAAAGGATGTTCTTTCCAATAAGGAAAGATCACATTTTACTGTTCAACTACTCAGTATCTACTTAGTACTTTGTACTTAAAGTAAACTTTAAATTAAATATCTGTTACTTTTATTTGAGTAGATTTATAGACCAGTACTATTACTTAAGTTAAATTTAACCCAAGTAACTGTACTTTTACTAGAGTACAATAGTCAAGTCATTTTTCCACCTCCGGTCACTTTAGAAACCAATCAAGGAATCCTTAGTAAAACAAAAACATATTATCTTTTCTATTTAAATGACAAATGAATTGAATTTCTGTGTTTAGTGCACATTCTGGAGAGCAATAATTTGTCAATATTAACACTCTGTTCCTCCTCTCTTGTTAATGATACTCAAGAATTAATCACATCACATCACAGAAATGTTTATGGAAGCTGTATTCTCTCTCATTTCTGAATGAATTATGAATTATCCAACAAATAACTAAAATCATCTGAAAATCATCTCACTGACTCTTCTTGTCTCTCTGGCTTAGCAAACTGGATTTGTGCTTGTAAAGTTTTTTTTTTTTCTTTTAATTTTTTATATCTGCTATAAATATCACAATATTTCCTATAAAGTGACAGGTCTGACTGAAGCTCAGTCTTCTTAATCACACACTGGCAAGCTGAGGTTTTGTCACTTAAAATGAAAATATAACCAGAATATTTATTGAATTAGACATTCATGTACCGAATGTGCCACAGCCTGCATTTGAGTCAGAGAGATGGGGGGGGGGTCATGCATATATGCAAGCAGCATAGATACACATATCCTTTGTGGATATTAAGAGGAGAGGAACAAGTGCAGGGAAAGGTCTATATTTATCCTGAAATGTTTCAAAGCTTTGTCTCTAACATATAACACTGACTAGGGGAACAAGACTATGGTGGTACAGATTACATTATGGCGGAGCGCCATGATGGTCTAGTTTCCTCTGCAGCTCATAAAGAGGTCTCAATGTTCATTTTAGTTTCTTTCATAACTTGCTAAAAACTTCCGTGGTCCACACGTGGAGAACAGCCTCCTGCTTCTCCTTATGGACTCAGTTAGTAACATAAATTGCTAACTGCATACCCAGCAATCAAATATCCCTTAATAGATTTGCAGACATGCATATAGGGGCTATACTTATGAAAATGTTGCAGAAAATTACAGAGGCATTCTTTTTCCTCTATGCATTTCTCTTCATCACAGTGTGGTCTCTTTCTCTGAGAGCAGAAGATGTGAACTAACTTCTCAGTCTTCACAATTTATTTATTCTGCTGAGTGCAGAGGGTACCGCAGCCTCATTATGCAACAACAATGAACATGGCCATCTGTACAGAGTTCACTTACACTAAAGCATAGAAAAACTTTCTTCATAAACTAAAATTATGTGTGTTATACTCACCGCTGGGGTTGTAATGACCTCTACACTGCACAGATACGATAAACACTTTCTTTTGAGTCACCAGGGAGACATAAATATAAAGAAAGGTGTCTTTGGCTTCACATATAGGGTTGGCTGCTTTTAGTAATAATGCCTCTGCACTGAGAAACCCATTCTTCTGTCTTATAATGGTATTTTTCTGTCTAATGTGTATCTCTGTCTGTTCTGCTTTCCCTTCAGAGTGACCCGAAAACATTCATATGGAAATGAAACGTCAATAAAGAGCAGAATAAATGGGTTTCAAGGTAGTCTAATGGTTTCACATTGCCATGACTAGTTGAAATCCTCACAAAAGAAAGAGCTCTGATGTTTTTCCCTTTCATATGGACATCACTGCAGTGTCAGTTAAATTATCATCTGTCCAAGTGAAAACTGTCATTTTCATTTCAGCGTTATCCTAAGATGACAGCTATTGACAGCATATAGCCATGATGCTGTTTTACTGCAGCACTAGTTCTTCACGCAGCTGCTGGCCTCTGTCTTCAAGCTTGATGTAAGAATCTGTCACCTATTTTTGTACCAAAGACATTTGTATTGATTTGATATGCGGAGGAACTTTAATTAGAAGAAAATCAATAGACTTCAAGTTGAAGAGCAATCAAAGAAATTGTTTTATAATTGTACACTATTAAAAGTATGTGATGAGTCTTTTGTTATTACAGCCTATTGCAACACTATTATTTCACAGGGGAGTGATTCCATCAGCCTTACAGGAGCATCCACTGAAAAATATCAACCGGTTCAGAAATAAGATGCAGCTAAAACAAGTGATGCGATCACAAGTCAGTGATAAAAGTCAGGGCTCATTAGTGCATGTGTTGGTAGTTGGTCCACAAGAACATTATGATCACAATAGTGCTTATATTGTGAGAACTAACAAGATGATACCTACCAATTTCAGAGTGAATATCAAAGTGTCTTTTTTCAACAGATAAACAGGCTAAAAATGGGAAGAAGTTATGATGTAGATTTGTTTCTTGTTAGAAGATATAGAGAAAGGAGGGTAGCCAGGAGAATATGAGATCAGAGGTCAGAGTGTAGTGCACGAACACTTCTTGTTACTAATTGGCTGAAACAAGTTGTGGCTTGCCCTGAGATTTGTTGTTTTCCCCTGCTCCCCATCTCACCCCAGTTAAGTCTCTGTTACTACCTCTAAAAGGAGGATCTCATTGTCCAGTATGTCATCTATGGCCAGGGATATACTTGCTATTTCCCTTTAAATTCCCATATGTGTCCAACTACATCATTTGTAATAATACTTGCCTTTCCAAAACATTTGTTACTGAGGAATCCTTTTTGAGCTGAGGTTTTCCCCTGGGGAGTGCAAGAGGACCTCAGGGGAGAAGTGAGAACCCCCCCACATGTGTTAAACTCAGTAGCCAATGTCTGGCTTGACAGCATCTCTTCTCCACCCCTTACTTCACCCTATAGCTGTGGACTTTGTTATTTTTCCAACAGATTATTTTCCCATGCCCCTGGTAATATGCAAGGACATCCAGAGAACTACCTTGTCATGTCAGTCCTCTTTCCCATCAGATGTTGATCTCAGGCAGGCTAACTCGCCACTAAGCCTTACTTCAACCTCAGTTTTTGGCCCAAACATGCCTGAAAGTTCTGCACAACCCTGTACAAAGATGGATCGATAGAAATAGAAATAGATATAGATATATAGGTTGTGATAGATATACAGGGAGGGGATGTTCTCTCGAAGGAGGCTTACCCTCTCTCTAACTTTGAAAACCCCAGCTGTAGAGGGTTCAGGAGAAAGCCCATAAGCAACTACCTGGTGTGTGGGATGTAAACTACAGACAGGGATGCCCTTAAAGATGTGAATATACCATAAACTCTGAGAACAGAAGTAACATAACATTAACATCAGTAGTCAAGAGAAACATAAGGTTAGGTCAGACTGGTGACTACTAGTGATGAGAACACACTGTCTAGACTCTGTCACATAAAGTGACATCTTCCATAGAGGCCAAACGAAGTTTGCATACTAACTGGGCCATATTTGACCTTTGGTATAAATATTACAGTTATACCAACAAGCCTAAGTCCTAAATGCATGATGGGACTCTTTTTGGTTGAACTAGCATGTTAACATGCATTTCAAATGTTCAGTATAAGTGGGACTATCTCAGTAAATTAATGTCTTTTTACATCATGTAAAAACACTGGAAATAAACACCTGATAAAAAGCTGAAAGTTCTTTATTTTTACCCAACGGAGTTTTGATATTCCATTGTCATTCACATTGACACTACAAAACCACAGCATGTAACCTTATCAAACAAATTCATTCAAGGTTTTCCGGCTCCTTTCACATCTTTCCTCACAGTTTCATCACCTTAGTGTTGTACCACATATTGGGGTCAGGTAAACACCAGTGAGTTGTTTCTGTTATCTGGAAACTTTGTTTTTTGAAACTGCACAAAATTATGCTCAGATTTTTGCTCCTCAAGTCAAGCACAAGGGAAAGCACAAGAACAAAGAGAAAGTGTGATTCTACTGCGAACTGTAGCAAACAATAAAAGTGAGATAGAAAAATGAAAGCTTGAGATAGGAGACAGAACAAGAGAGCTTTACTGAACGATGAACCTAAAAGACATACCGATTACACGTGATATAATCCACACTTACAACCCAACGTGGATGTAGAAGTTTGAGTGGATAGTTTTAATGTTGTGATTGAAGTGGATGTGAAGCAGGGCAGAGCTGAAAAAGAGCATTCCTTCTCTGACTACTTTCTATGATTAAACAAAAGATAAAGACAAAATCCCTGCAAACTGTTGCAACTTGACACAAACATCTCATTATGATCAAAGAACACTTCTTTTTAAAGACAATGCCTTTGTTCTCCATTTCCAAACAGATGTATACGCCAAGAAATGACATAACATGTCCCATTTTATGCAGCGGAGGAGCCATTCTGTGTCAGAGCAGTAATGAAGAAGATTCTTTGTTTGATGTTCATGTAGAAAACACATCAAAGACGAATGCATTTTGGTTTCAAGCTAATGCAAATTATGCCTGGAAAACAAACACTTTTATTATATAAAAGTCTACAACAACCAGTAAAGGAAGTCTTTAACTGTGATGGCCTTCTAAAACTTAGCAGTGCAAAAACAATGGCTTATTACTATGAAAAGTTCAGTGAGGAAGAACTGACATTGTCTATAATACAGTCCTTTCTGTGCAAAAGAAAAGAATGTAAAAAGGATTCATAATATACACAGAATATTAAGTTAAAAAAATACTATTAAATTATTAATTAACTAGATATTTCTTGTCCGTGAAAATAAAACGTTTTGTCAATGTGGTTTTATTGTACTTGAATCATCCGTTGCGACTATTTGAAGCCAAGGCTGCTCCTAAGAGGGGCAAAAAAATAGTCCATGTTACAGTTAAGCTACAACAACCTATTCAGTTTTTAACCTCAATGCTAACAGTTCAGTGAAACTAAAAAGACACATTTTATTTATTATTTCCTCAAAATAAAACAGCCTGTTCAAAATGCACGGCAGCATTCGGCCGCAGAAACAAAGGCTATGCCATGTCTGCACAAATGATAGACAACTGAGACTTCTTTCTAGAGAACTTCAAAACCCCAACATAAGTTGTTGAGATACTTTTCAGCATTGAAAAGAGGCAAATGTTAGCCAGGAGGCTAGCACCAGTGCTACTGATCCAACATACATGTGTTGCTACTATTCATAAATTAATCACGATTAATTTAGATACATACTTCAGGCATTATCTTTAATTGCAGTTATATTTTATGAAAACTTTTAGCACACTTCAATTAGCCACTGAAACATCTCCCTGCAGCCACAATGGTGTTAAATAAGTCCACCACTACTCCATAACCCTTAAAGCCCTAGCTATATTTATCCATTGTGTCTCGCCTGGACTTATTGTCTTAAAGAGCTGGTAAAACATGAACCCTGTGGTGCACAGTCAAACTCTAAACATATTTTTTTGTCAGGACAACCTGGGCCTTAAGAATATGTGTGCTGCATTAATGTCACTTAAATAAAAAAGAAAAAGTTATGGTACTATAAAGACAAAATAAAAAAAGAATAAATGGAAATTAAAATTCAAAGATTTTTATGCTTGACACACATTAAACAATAATGACTAACACTTTTTTTCATCACAAACATGTTCTCTCATATTTTGGGGATCCAAAAAGGACATTACGTGAAAAAAGTCTTTAAAAAAATCCTTTGTTTACAAAAGTACTTGTACTGTTTTTGTAGTGGCCCAATTGAAAGGGCTGTCTGTCCCGTCTGGAAAAACCAATATGGTGGCTAATACTAAGCTAGCTTCAGACATAATCAAAAATGATTAAAAATGGATAAAAAGTTTTTCAATTTTGGATTTAAAGGTTTGGATCGATTCTTCAAAAACCCTGGGAAGGCACTTGAGTTCCAGGTTTGCTAGAGAAACTTCTGTACAGGATTTGAAGGCATGGATAGTGCCACTGGAACAGAAAAATGACTGGCCGCAAAATGGGGAAAAGTCAATGGATAGGATTTAGTGTTTAGCAGTTATGTTTTATACAACAACGTTACTCTCAGACAATTAATGTCTCTGAACCAATGTGTGTTGTGTTGTCAAAGATTTATATCTTTACTGTTCTATCCTCTTATTTTAATTTTCAATCCATAACAAGTTCCTTTTTCCATATCTAGGTTTATTTCTTAATCTTGAATCTATCTGAAATTCTTTATTGTCTTCAAAATAAAGCCATGTCTATTCTGTATCCAAACAGGAAGTTCAGTTACTTTCAGTTTAAGAAAGGTCAAATAAGTAGTAGAAAGGTCAGATAGGGCTCGCTCTGGCTTTGGGGCCAGGTCATTTCTATAGGTTAGGACTGTCAAAAGCTGAATTAAATCTGCTCAGATACAGTTCATCATTAGTTCATACAGGAGGCTGTAGTCAGACACGCCCAGCTGCAACTAGCTGACTGCCAGCTGGTTTAATTATTGCCTCCCAGCTCTTGTGACCAATCACAGCTCACAGAGGCCCATTGAAATTTGGCATCCTTCTCACTGATCCCAGCCACATTAATGCTGATCACACCAAGCTGCTGCTTCACCTCCACCACCCCAGCCTCCTCCTTTTAGCCTAAAGCTTTTGTTGCACATCATGTTCACTTTAATGAACATTAAAGCATAAAACATTAAGCATAAAACCTGAAATATAAGTCACACCTATTCAGAAAAATCGATTTTAAAATGCGTGACTCTCTCTACTGTATTCCTCAAGTCCTCAACCATCTCCATCTCCATGATAGTTATGAAGTACAGACTCACAGCCTGTAAGTCATGCAGCCTCTCCAGGTCACTGGTCTTTAATTGAGGGGTCTTTTCAATCAAACTAATTCTACACAAGGTTCACAGTATGCCATTGTTGTCTTTAATTGCCTGGTTATGGTCTAATGATGAGGCAAAGCTTTTAAAATGTGGAGCTACTCCCCACCTACCTGATCTGTATCACTATGTATATCAGCCCATGTTGAGCAGTGACGCAGCTGCTTGAAATACACAATGAATGAGGGTGAATTTCAGTTATGTAAACTGGCTTCGATGTGTGATGGTGCTTAAGGCTCTTGCAGCAATGACGGCACATGACTCAGCATTTTGGCTGCACTGGTATATAGGACACAGTTCACCTGTATAAAATTAAAACTAGCTATTAAGAGTGCAGTTATTCTCCAGATTTTACTTGTTGTCACATCCTCATGTGGTCATTCTTTAGTTCTGACACTCTGGACCTTTTAATGAACTTCCCAGCAGATGAATCTTCCCAGAGCTGGGTAGAGGTTGAGGTGAGCTGGGTTTTCACGGATTAGAAACGGGGACACCATGAGACTTGTGTGTCCTTTCTGCACTGGCTGGGCAGCTTTAGCTGTGTTTAATCTCTCTTGAGCACAGTTTGTGTGCTTAACAGATGTGTTGGTGTAATAGTGAAGTGCTCAAAGTATCAGGCCAGGGTCCCAGGAGTTTACAGGAAATGTGAGACACTAAAGGCCCTGAAGATGCAAATTTTGGTGCACTGTTTCACAGGGGTGAGTGGGCTGATCTGTGGAGCCAGTTAGCACACTCCACCTACTTTCAAAGGCTGATGGTTATAGTGTACAACTTTATTCTTCAGTGTCTCATGTCTCCACAAAGGTAAAATACCTTAGTGTTTGAATAATATCCATTTTTGCTTTATAAACCAGTACCATCAGGATTTTGGGGGCTTTTTGAGTTGCAAAATGCATGATTTTACAGCAAATATTTCAGAAAATTGCAATATGTTGCACTGCATGGTGCCACTTGCTTGCACACAGACACAATGATTTGTTTAATCTTCACTTTTCTGTGAGTAGCATTCATTGACTTGTACAACCTTAAGTTGTATTTTTGTTTGTAAATGTGAGTTTTTATTTTGCACATTTCCCGATACTGGTGAGTTTGAATATGTTAGTTTGTCAAATTAGCTGGAAATTTGCAGAAAAGTTGGCTCAAATTTGCTTTAAAGGTGAAATACGAAACATTTGTGCTTTAGATAAGGCAGATATCAAATAAATATATCAAATAAAGTTATACTAGAGTTTTTAATTAAATGATGCAGCCCATCCCCCTTTAGGTTTGTTGATTTCAGCTTTGTGTTCAAACTGACAGGGCAGCTCGACCTATACAGTAATTATTAGAGGATCCAATAGTTGTAATAAGTGTTTTTTTTTTTTTTTTTCTTTT
This sequence comes from Cheilinus undulatus, assembly GCF_018320785.1. Lineage (NCBI taxonomy): Eukaryota > Metazoa > Chordata > Actinopteri > Labriformes > Labridae > Cheilinus > Cheilinus undulatus. Next base: position 19,868,421 of record NC_054865.1, read on the forward strand.
TTTTTATATTTAAAACCAAGTGTATTTCTCCACCATGTTGGAGAAAAGAGCTGGCCCTGCTCACTTCATCATGCAGAGGCACAATAGTAGATTTATTCACAAGAGGCCAATTAAAGAAGAATGATGTGAAGACTGAAGTTTCCCAACAATGGAGCAGACTCTGTGTGAAATATTTCAAAGAAATAAGAATGATTGATTTTTGGGCGGCATAGTTAAATGAAGAGATCAGTCCTACTAAAATGCATTCAGGCCACAACAGAGGGCGGGTTGGGGAATTTCATATCATACCTTTAATAGTGAGGAAATCAGCATCCTAACATCTTGGAGGGTCTGATTAAAATGAAATTTTCATCTTTTTTATCAAACCAAACCCAATACTTACAAGAAGTAAGCATGTGGGCTGCATGCCTGTATACTGAAAAAATAATCTTAATCATCATAACTCCATCCAACAATAACCTTCTTTCTCACACTGGTTCAAAGCATTGGCAATGTAGAAAATGTTCCGGTAGCATGTTTTTCTTCTCTAATCATGTCTGGTCCCTCTTATGTGTCAGTGAAATCGAGCAGCGCTGGCAAGTAAACAAAAGGAAATGGAAGCCGATGCCAGGCCAGTTTTATAAATTAATGATTTCGTGCAGCAGAATTGATGAGGGGAGAATGGAGCTGGTATAGGATCATGTTCAAAGCATTACTAATTGTCTTTATTTATGACAGCCGGTGATCCCAGGGATGAATTAATGCATTCTCAACGCTGCTGTGATGAGCTGCAGTAATCAGTATGGGAGATCAGACATTAAACCTGATGTCTATCTCTCACACTTCCTCTTACTGGTAGGAAACCACTGGAAATTCAAGTTACTCTATCAGCAGACAGAGGGGAAGCAAAACCCAAGCAGAACCCTGATAATGTTGTTTGTCACCCAGGCAATAACAAAAATCAGTTCCAGTACCATGTAAATCTTTATCTTCTTTATATTTATTTATACTTATTGAGGTTGCTTAACAATCTGAATCTCTATTATTTTTCTAGCTGTTTTTACTTTTGCATAATAGTCATTTTTACTGACTTGACCTTAATTAGTTCTGATCTCTATGTCATCTTTAAACTTTTTGTCTCATCTGGACTTACTGTTTTAAAAAGCTTGTAAAACATCAGTCCTGTGGTGCACAGTCAAGCTTTAAACATCCCTTTTTCAGGACAACCTACGCTTTATGAATATGTGTGCTGCAGTAATTAATTGATGGGATTATAAAGAAATAAAGAAAAAACTAAATGGAATCAAAACTCAAAGATTTTTATGTGTGACACACGGTAAACAAAACAAAGACTTTGTGACTTGACAAACTTGTTTTCTTATCTCTTGGGGACAAAAAAGTGAAAAATAATCATTCTGTTACAAAAAAAAGTATTTGAAATATTCACATTTTTATACAAAAAAAAAAGTCCTTGCACTCCTTTGTGTTAGTTCTATTTGTGCCATTATTCAAAGCATTTCCTGTCTGCACAGACACAGAAGGCCACGTCGCAGGCTCTCTGTCTCACTTTGTCTCTATTATGAGCTGTTCAGGCTGTCTTCACTGCACAGTTTAAAAAGCCTGTAACCTGTTTCTTATTGTCATAAACAACACCTGTCAACATCTTAGGGTTAAACACATATTTTAACCCTGGATTACTATTTTTAACTTAATCAGCAACAAGTTTTAGGGCATTTTTTCAACTGGGAGACAGGGGAAGGCTGTACATTTTAGCTGAATTAGATTAACAGTACTGATGTGGTTTGCAATGGAGTTGTGCTCTAAGTTTAGCAGCATACAGTAAATGGTATTTTGCTTGCAAAGCAGGTGTAGCACTGCTCAGAATGAAATGGGAAAAAGGTACATGTGATTGTAATATCAACCTTCATCTTGCTCCTATTGCTATTTTTCATGGTTTGATTTTCTTGTTTAAATCAGTGCTACTGATCACCCTTTAAATCAGTCAGTAGGTGTTAAAATATCAAAAAAGAGACTGACTGTCTAGTTCCATTCAGTTTCAAAATTAATTGAAATAAAACAGCTTTTATGTCATTCCCTGAAAGTGGTTATTTTGAAGAAAGGAGGTTTTGGTTCGATGCCAGGTCTTTGTTCATGTAAAAACTGGCAGTACTAAATCATAATTGCTTTGATTCTTTGATGAAAAAAAAAATCCCTATTGACCCTTTAGAGTGTATACACAATTTTATGAGAAATCAACATGATCAATAATTTCTTTAAAAACTGATAGATGATAAAAATGCCCTTACGTGGATTATCAGTGGCCAAAAATTTTATGACAATATGTTCTTTGTTTGAAATTTGGTAGAAGGTTAAGTAAACATCTCAGTTCCAAAAAATGACAATTGTCTAGCTGTTATTTGAGGTTTCAGGCTTTACAGGGTTAATGTCAGTCAGTCTTTATTTGTATAGCGCCAATTATTAACCAAAAATATTTGAAGAACCATTAAAAAGAGGGAAAGTCTTGCCCACACTCCTAATGTGCTACATTTATTTTCCTAAATTTACATTTTGCAGATCAGATTAGACATTAGATGGTTAAATTAAAGGTTGACCATATCTGAGTTATGCATTTGTGAATATTATCTATTAATATAAATGTGCTTATTCAATTTTAAAAAAAGCTGTTAATTACAATTTAAAATTATGTTATTGTGTTTTTTTCTTAACTTTGTATAAGTGCTGATAACTGCAAAATCCATCATTTGTACTCACTCATATCAGTACTTAGACAAGGCTCTCACTGCTTCCTTCATTGTTTAAAAAATAAAGTACCATTTGTACCATATTTTGAAGAAATTTGGCAGCAAAATACTGAAATAATAATAATATATATATATATATATATATATACCTCAGAAAAAGGCTGCAACTCTGAAATGAATGCAAGAAACAACATATTGTGCACCTGTGCTGTTAATGAAAGACCACTGAATGACCATTGGTCTTACACTTTCTAAATTTAAGTCACACACGGTTGTAGAGTGTACTCCATCGCAGCTGTTCCATTCCCACTCAACTCCAACACTATGGACTAAAGCCAAATACATAAAAAGCTACCAGTAAAATTGCATTCTGGATAAACCATCCTACGGTAAAGCAATGACCACCAGAGTAATGACACGGCAAAAACTCGACCCAGCTCCCCCACAAATGGGTGATCTGTGTGACGGTGACCTGGCACGCTGGCCTCAGGATAGATACCAGCTCAGGCAGAGCAGGTGATGACAGCTTCAGCACAATCAGACATGCTCAAATACAACACATCCTCACCCTATCATGTCAGCCCAAAACCTGCCACAGGGCAAAGCTGAGCTATGCAGCACACCTCTCAGATGAGCTTACAGATTAGTTTCTGTGTATATGCTGGAGCCTCACACCACACCACCATGACTAGCAGACTATAGAAATTACATGCAAGTCTGTTTGGTAGAATGAAAATAAAGCCTTTGCTTTTTATTCCCAAGTTTTACACAGATGCAATTCACAGTATTAATAATATTGTGGTTTAAATGGCCTCTACACAGAGGGTCAGAGCTACACCAGGCTAATGGCTCTTCTGGCAAACACTGAGGCTGTATTGTCTTAAGCGTTCATTACCATTAAAAACTATTATAATTACACTCAATGGGCTCTTCTTAGTAACGGTGCAATGAAACTCTCCAACAACTCACTGCTAATTAAAAGCTGTGTGCGGAAGGTCACAAGCTCAGACATGAATGAGGTACACAGGTACAAACAGCAGAAATCTGCAGTGCGCTCTGTTCCTTTTAAATGCACTTCAGTCTTGAAAGGAAGAGGTAGATGGATGGGAGGAGACAGGCTGAGGAACTTTCACGCCTTGACATAGTGAGAGACAGATGGTGCAATGTTGGTGCAACCCAGTATTGAGAAGGTATTCTTACTCTTTTCTACCTCTGGGCCTTTATAAAGGGAGAAAGCTACCAAGAGGGAGGTTGGACTCGAAGGAGTCTACAAAATGGAAACAGCCTCAGATGGGGTTTTTAAGTGTAAATAGTTAATGTTGCCACTTTAGATCTTTAAGTAGGCATCAAATAGAATCAACAATCTGATGCTAGTTTGGGTTTGTGATGGACAAGATTGTATTTGTTTATTCCTTCATTTATTCAGACCTGCCAGATAAACTGTTTCACATAAACATTGCATGGGAAATGCTTCATAGCCATCTGGGCAACAGTCCATAGACTTAGAAAAAAAATCTCAAGGGTGTCATTCTGTCTGTCACATTCATTACAGACCAGTCAGAGCAATGAAGCACATAACAAAGCCGCTATCATTGGTACATGTCAAAGCCAGTCAGAAGAAAAGCAAGAACATCTTTTCCACTAAGAAAAGCTTTAAATGTGGTTCTTCTCTCTTCCTTTTAAAAAATGTCTGTCACTTCTGATAAATAAGCTGCTATAGCTGCATCCAAGCTAATCGCTGCTGCCAGTGGCAGCCATTGTTTACCTGCTTGCAGCACAGCTAACCCCTGTTGGCTACTTCCTCATTTGGTCTTGGCATTCTCAGACCAGGCACAAACATTTCAAATGAAAGCTTTGCAAGATTGATCTGCCTGATGACAAACAAGAAATCTAACCGCTCCATCGGCTGAGCAAGATTACCCAGAAAGAACCCCCGTTTACAATTTTGCTGAGTAACAGACAATAAAGGAGCATCCCTCCACCTATCTGGCTGTTATTAAAAGGCTGGCTGGACAGAAGCCTCTCCACAGCGCAAACACTTGAAAAACCTTTAGGCTTTCATTTGGAAGTTTTTGTTAACTTTAGGCAGTCTGCCTTGTGTTTTGCCCTGGGGTAGGCTTCCATGATGTCACTTTGCCATATTACCCAAATCACAGTGGAGGGCTGCAGCAATGGTTGTCCTTCTGGAACTTTGTCCCATCTCCACACAGGATCTCAACCAGAGTGACCATCGGGTCCTTGGTCACCTGTGATACCATGTGATATTTCAGTTTTATTTCCAATAAGCTTCAAAAATTCAAAAATTTGATTTCACTTCGTGTTATGGGGTAGTGAGTGTAGATTAATGAGGAAAAAATGGATTTAAAAGACTGAAGGCCGCAAAATTAAAAAAGCAAAAAAAAGTGAAAGGGGTCAGAATACTTTCTGAATGCACTGTAGTCTTTGAGCATTAAAACCGGTTTCAAATTACATAGATGCTTCTGCAGGTGGCTAAAAGCTACCTGAAGACTCAGTGGCATTACATATAGAAGTGACATAGTTAAAAAATACAGTGTCATCAGCATAGGATGGAAACTGTCAGTATTCAGTGATGCAGAAATGTCATTGTTGAGTAACACTGGTCCAAAATGCACCATGGGGAAGTCTCTTTGTGTGTAAAAACACACCCATGTTCTTTTCTGTACAATTATTGCATATGATAATGTCATTATTAGAAATGTGAATTATACCTGAGGATATAGATGGATTTTTTTTTTCTCTTCAGAACAAAGTAAAAGCTGTAGTTTGAAGCTGGGCTTTGACCTATGTAGACTGAGACGTAGTCTGAGAAATACAGACAAATAATTCTTGCATAAGGCTTCAAACTGCCTCAACATGCTGAGTTCCTAACAGAGGCACCATAAAAAAATGATTGACATTATTCCATCTCAACGACATTAAGTTACCGTTCAAGCAGTTCTCCTGGACACATGGTCACTGAGCTTTATGACATGCGCACAAATGTATATTTTTACAGAGAGAAATGCAGTCTGTCAGTGATGCTTTCAGACACAATTTTACAATATTTGGCTTGATTTAATATCTTCAAAGGGCCCAAAACAAATGGGTTTAATCTAGGAATTTAATATGGATAAGCCTTATTGGCTGAATGACTCAAATGTAAATACAAGGATATGCTGGCTGAGGAAATGGATTCTCTGTCTCTGATTTAAACACAGCGTCTATGTGTGTGTGCATCATTAAAATGATTTTAATATGGAATTAATTAACTTTTTTAAGATTGGCATAAGCAGTATAAGACAAAATGTTGCCATGGTTACAATTACATTGCAAAAAGTGTCAAAAGTCACAGTAGTGCTCCCACAACCAGATGTTATATGATGCTTTGAGATCCCTTGGTGCAGCAGAGGGTATCAGACTGTGTCATCATAAATCTGCCTCAGTACAGGTGACACTGTTCTCTAACCCTGGCTTAACCTAACTCTGAGTTGTCTTTAGCTCCTTCCCAAGCAAACAGCAGATACTCCAGAGCTTTACCCGATGTTATCTCTGCTCTATCTACTCACACTAAACTGGCAAGGCTACAGCTCTGCCAGCTTGATAAGCAGTAAAATCTTAAAGCCATGTTTTATTCTGTAGTCCAGCAGTCATCCTATCTTATGAGGCATTTATCTGTCTGTTTTGTCTGTCTGGTCCTGCCTCGCCTTGTATATACCTTTTATCACAGTTCTCACATGTAATAAGCACTAATGGTACGTAAGTACACACTATGTAAATCTGTAAAAACAGAAAAAAGAAAAAAAAAAAAAACACAGATTAACTACTAATTTCCTTCAGCTTTGCTCGTTCTAATACATTCCAAATCTAGCAAGAATCATCTACACATTATGAATGAGACTCATGTTGTTCTGATTATAAACTGGTGGACTGCACTGTGATAAAATCACTAACACATGAATTACTATTTCAAATGACAACATTGTTTAAGATCAACCCTTGCTAGAGACAAGGCCTCTTGTTGGTGGAGAGTTCAGAACACCATCAGCGATTGCTCAGTAGACTCTATAGAAAATGCCAGAAGGTGTCTAAAGGATTGCAGTTTTCAACATGACCTTCCATGCACACAGTCACAAGGAAAATGTGCACCCGAGTTCTCTTTTAAATGTCATGCAGTGTTTCACAGATGTTTAAGTCACAACTTACGTTCATAATTTTGCAGACCTGGGGATGGGGATCAATGCTACAGCTTGAAATAGGTAAATATGATAACATGCATTCCAATGCTCATGGATAAATAGTGGTAATAAGTCAAACTGGTACAAAAGTAGCTGTAACTGGCTGAAGCTGCGAGACTGCAGATAAACCTGACTTACATTGTGTGAACTGCAACATCTCCCTGCAGGGACTTCCTGGGTTTTTCTACTCACCGAAGCACACAGTAGATACTCTTTGAAATGACTCACCTGGCTTGAATAGACAACTCCATGTGAATGCCACCACCCACTCAGTTTACCATCACTGCGTGACGGGTACATTGACTAAAAATGTGATGTTTTTGCTGAAAGCTTTTTTGTGTTGTCACCTTGGCCTAATTTCTTCTACACATTCTGTGGTGCACTTAAGAGCTCATTAAATCTTGGTCTTTCTGAGGAAAGTCCTATGGCTTATTCAAGCATCCCCTAAACCTTGACCCGCTCTGGATTTACCGCCTCAAGCTCTGACCATGTTCCCACCTCAGTCCTCTGCTCGGGTAAACACTCAAACAAATCAATAGTGCTGAATCTGTGCTGATCCCACTCATTTTTCTTCACCTATTTTTTTTTAATTGTCAAAGGGTTTTGCAGATTGCCAGGAGGGAGGTCATACCACATCTTTCAGATCTGCCAGATGCTTGTCTGCTTTGTTAATTCTGTGGAAGCTCATTGTTGTTTATTCTTTTCTTTTCTTTTTTCTTTTTTTTTTATTTCTGAGCAGCACAAAGGAGAGTTGGATGGTAAAACCCTTAGCTTCCCTTTATTACTCCTTGTCAACAGAGAAGAACCCTGCATTGCAAGTGATCAATAATAAATTATGAAATAACCTTAGCAGAAGCCTTGAAAATACATGTAGAGGTATTTCATAATGGGTTAAATGCATCATAACGAAAGGGTCACATCAAAAAGGTCCTGTTTGGTATAGAATAGCTTTTCAAAACTGTTAAAGCCCCTTAATGTGGAAAGCACCCATACTGCATATATTCTTCTAAAACTGACACATCTAAAGCTGTCCTCGTTGGGCCTGTCCTTGAGTGAATGTTGCTCTCAGCCCTCAATAAAATGATTGAACCACTGAACACTGAATAATGCTAATTAGAACATAATTTAACTGAAGGCTAGTTTTCCCTCATAAATGTGTTCAATCAGCGTGAGATTAATACATACAAATCATGCAATGGAGGGAACACCACAGACACAGATCACAAGTAATGAATGCATTTCTTTCATGCATTGGGTTGCTATTTTTTCAGTTTAACTGTAACAGATGCTTGTCTCTTCTTTTATGTGAAACTCAAACTAAATCAACAAGAAAGGTTAAACCATGGTCCTTTAAGATGCAATTTTCTTTCCTTTCTTTTGCCATTTATCCAGCCACTATTGTTTCTAGTTTAGTGGCTATATCAGATGAGAAATGTGTAATCATTTAGAGCAGTGGTTCCAGCCTCCCAACCAGACAGAATAGGTGTACTTGCTCTTACCAAGAGATCTATTAATAAATATTCATAAGGTGTCTGAAGAAGGCTTTTAAAAACAGACTATATGGACTGGCCCCACTTTTGCTGCTACAGCAGCCTCCACTCTTCTTGGAGGGCTTTTCACAAGACTTCAGAGTGGTTTTGTGCAAATTTGTGCCCATTCAGTCTGTAGAGCATCTATAAGGTCAGTCACCAGACGAGAAGGCCTGACTCAAAATCTCTGTTCCAGTTCATCACAAGGAAGCTTGATGAGTTTGAGGTCAGGGCTGCACTGAATTCATCAAACCAGGTCTTCCCCAAACTGTTGCCACAAAGTTGGAAGCATAGCATTGTCTAAAATGTCTTGGGATGTTAAAACATTAAGATTGGCCTTCCTCAGGCATAAGGGGTCCAGCCCAAACTCTGAAAAACAGCCCCATACCAATATCCCTCCTCCACCAAATGTCACAGTCAGGCAGGTAATGTTCTTCTGGAAAACACCAAACCCAGACTCACCCATCTAACTGCCAAAAAGAGAAGCGTGAGTCATCACTCCACAGAACACATTTCCACTGCTCCACAGTCCAGTGTCAGTGTGCTTTACACCACTCCATCTGACGCTTGGCATTAGACTTGGTGATGTGACGTTTTCATACAGATGCTTGGCAATGGAAATCCATTCCATGAAGCTCCTGCATCAGAGTTTGAGTGCAAGATTAGAACTCTTCAGCTATCATTGGCAACTTTTATGCACAATTTGCTTTGTTGACCCCGCAGTCTTCATCATTGTGGATGAGTTGCTGTTGTTCCTAAACGCTTCAACTTACCAATAATATCACTTACAGTTGACTGTAGAATATCCAACAGGGATGAAATTTCACAAATCATCTTATTGCAAAGGTGGCATCCATCGCAACACCATGCTTGAAGTCACTGAGCTCTTCAGAATGACCCATTTAGTATTAAAAATGTTTGCAAATAGAGACTGCATGCCTAGGTGCTTCATTTTATACACCTTTGGTTGAAATCAATGATCAATCATTGTGGCTAAATACTTTTGTCCATATAGTGTATATGCAAATATAATATTGATAACCACACAAAAGACAGAGCCTTGCAGGAACCAATGATTTAGAGTCAAGTATTGAGTTTTCTCTTAAAAGAAGGAGTTGAATGATTATAAGCCTAGCCAGTTACTGGGGCCAATATTTGGCATTTGGTCCATTATTTTTGTCTGAATTTTATTTTACAGATTGAAGATGCATTTATCAATAAAGAAGTGTGCTACTTTTGGTCCAGTGCCAGTTTTCGCTCTCAACTTTTTCACCAAATTCCCAGTCCACACCCCTGTCTTATTGGCTAGACATCACATAAGTAATACCCTGGCATGGCACTGATTCAGTGAGTGGCCTCACTTCCTGTTTTCCTGCAAAACTGTGTTTCTCAAGGCAATGGATTTGGTGTGAAATGTTTCTTTTAGCCTAGCCATATATGTATATAGTATATATATGTGTGTGTGTATATATATATATATACCATGTTACGCTACTATTTGTTTAACATTTAACATTCCCCACAATCTAACCCTTTGCGACCCATCAGTGAATTTCCGTTGTGTTACAATAGTAAAGGGGCTAATGCTGCTATGTAAATAAGTCTGGGATAAGATTATGAAAATCAGTGTATCTCTGATACAAACCCTGTTTGAAATATTGTCTCCTCCTGTTCCTGTAATTTCTTTGCATGTGTGCAGAAACACTTGTTTATTCAGCCTCTGTTGTTGTGATCAGACTAGACAGCTCAAATAGATCACAATCAAATTGAATAGAGTGGAGTATTTGCTACAGCACTTGTAAAGGGCCCTGTGCAGGGCATGCAAGGTTTAACACGAGTCAATACACATCAGAGAGACAGACAGGAAACCTGAGGTCCCCTGTGGGCTGAGGGTTTAAAGGTGCATTAAGAGTGGTTTTAAAATTCCTCCCACCAATAATTCATGAGGTCACTCACTACTCACCTTGTGTGTTTGCCACTCAGAGAAATTAGTTGTTTTAACAAAACCATTTAGGAGTTGTCAACATGACTTTTTTTTTTTTTTTTTTTTTTTTTTTGCGAATGAACCCTCATTAATCTCAGTGATGTCAGCGATGTTGTGATATGGGCCAAATGAATCAATACAGTTTTTTGTCCCTCACGTAAAGTCTCCTAGTTTTACGACATGACTGAAATGAAGACAGAGCAGGGCTAGATTGGGGTTTAGTTTCAGCAATCAGTGGCTTTCCACCAATAATGTATGTCTTACAGATCTGGGGAAAAAAAAAGTGTTTGCCCCCTTCCTGATTCCTTTTATTCTTTGTTCATATTCGTCATGCTAAAATGTATCAGATAACCAAATAAATGTTGATTTTCAAAGATAACCTGAGCAAATACAAATTGCTTTTTCAAATGATGATTTCATTTATTAAAGGGAAGACAGCCATCCAAACCTACCTGGCCCTACATGAAAACTCATTGCCCCGTAAAGCTAAAGAGTGGTTGTGCCACCCTTGACGGCAACAACTGCAAGCAAGCATTTGCAATAACTGGCAATAAGTCTTTCACATCACTGTGGAATTTTAGCCAATTCTTCTTTACAAACTTGCTTTATTTCAGCCACAACAGAGGCTTTTTCCAGCATGAATGGCCTTTTTAAGGTCATGCCACAGCATCTCAGTCAGATTTAAGTCTGAACTTTAACTAGGCCACTCTAAAACCTTCATAATGTTTTTCAAGCCATTCAGAGGTGGACATGCTGCCGGTTTCAGATCATTGTTCTCCTACATAACCCAACGACCTTTGAAGTCATGAACTGATGGCCACAATTTCTCTTTCAAGATTTTCTGATAGAGAAAGAATTTTTGGTCACATCAATTACAGGAAGTGGTCCAGGTCCTAAAGCAGCAAAGCAGTCCCAGACCATCACACTACCACCACCATGTTTGAGTGTCGGTTTGATGTACTAAATGCTGTGTTAGTTTTATTTCAGATGTCTCATCAGTCCACAGAATATTAATAAATAAAAAAATAAATAAATAAACAAGTAAATAAATTTGGTAGGCTGGTCACTCCTGAGATGGGTCACCACTGTTGCAAGTTTTCTCTATTTGTGGAAAACGACTCTTTCCATGTCTCACTGGGCTTCCAAAGCCTTAGACTCACCTCTTTTAACCCTTTCCAGACTCATGGATGTCAAAGACTCTGTTTCTCATCTGTTCTTGAATGTCTTTAGGTCCTAGCCTGATGTGTTGCTTTTTGAGATTCCTGTATTTTTAACACACAAGTATACTCAGTATCAGCTGATGCTTGGGTTAAGGTTTTTTTTTGTACGTGTTTGCAAATGATGCTTATCACAACCTGTGCTAAAATTGTAACAGAAAAGAAACCTTGATTTTGTGGTGCTAAGTGCTAAGTGGTTTCACTCTGAAGTAGGACTTGGTTTTATGGATGCCCTGTTTGACCTCAACTACGGAGTGCTACAGAAGAAACATGACATAGTCATGTTTAAAAACATTATTTTTGTAAAATGTTTTGGATGTGTGGTTTAATAGAGTGGAATTTAAGCAGAAGATTTTTCCACTCAGTCATTAGTCACCACTCATCCATATCTCTCCCTTCTTCCTGTCACCTGTTACTTCAGTGTGGACTCTGTATCCTTCCTCCACCCCAGCCACCTCCATTTTGTTCATCAGCATCTAGTCAAGATCTTCACAGGTCTTCCACTTATCCACACGTCTTAGTCTCCTCCAAGCCACCTCATTAGTTTCCCAGTCCAGCTTCTCAGAAGTACTCTTCATCTGATCCTGCATTCCTCATCAACACCACCACCAGTGTCTCAACTAAATGACACAGTGGTGTCAAATCACCAAAGACATTGCATATTTCTCTTTCATTAAAATCTGTAAAATAGCCTAAATTATTGTTAAACTCATTTAAGTCTCTCCTAATTGAATTGTTGATAGTGTGAGTTGTTCAACTAATTCTGTGCCCTGTTAATGACCAGTGACGTTCCACTGCCAGCTCTAATATTCAAAGACCATGACGAAGGATCTATTGGCCTGTCCTTAAAGTGTTACAAGAGCATGACCTACTATTATTATAACCCCAAACAACAACCTTCAAAAAGCTCACTGCCCTTTGCACAATGTGCAAAGTATATGTATGCTGACAATGTCTGTCAATATTGCTTAATGTGCACAGCACATCATGCATGCAAGTCCCACAGGAGTCAGGGCTTACCAGGTACCCTGCAAGACTGAAGCAGCACACAGCAGTCTCATCCTCATGCTGCTGCGTTCTTCAATCAGTCATTTCAGTCCACAAAGATTTAAGGGAATAAAAGGTATGAAACAATATTCTCCTGGAGTAAACCCTTCCTTTCCGCTCATGAATTTATAAAGACCCAGAAATTGTATTATTTGTCTAAAAGCAAGGTCAAAAGATGTCTTTGCAAGAGTAGTAGAAATAAACTAAAAACTTTGACGACACAAAAAATGAGCATGAGAAATGTAAAGGGATGAATTATAAACCTCATGCTATCGTTAGGAGGTTACACAGCAGTGTTGTTACACAGAGAAATAAAAGTTTGCACATTCAAAACCATCTAATAATAGCAAAAATTAGTCAGGAAACTCAAAACTAAAAGGGAATTAAATCACAATTTTAGATACACCTGTGCTTTCTAGATTTGATTTTGTAAATCTCTGGACACAAGAGCCAGCTGCCAAACATCATTGCATTCACACAGTGAGGTGTCAGAAAATCAAACCAGGAGAAAAAGGGGGAAAAAAAATCATTCACTCTCGGTAGTCTCAGTTCCCACGACACATAAATGAAGCACAACAAAACTACAACACACGGTTGATTTGAGGTAGGTGAGGAATAAAACCTGTATGAAGCTTGAACTTTACAATGAAATATGCATGAGAAAAGATGAGAAGGGATGTTTGAGAAGATGTTGACTGAAATATGCTATAAGCTACACCAACTATAGATATTGATCTTCAGTGTTGGCACAGTAGAAGTATCCGCAGTGGTTGAATAAATACCAGTTAACCACATGTGCATGTTCCAGTTGTTTTAGATGTCTGGATTTGAAGAGATTACACCAAACACACCAAATTAAGATGCATCTCCATGCATTTCATTGAAGTATCACAGACCTGATGCCCCCTACAATGTAAGGTGACACGCTGCAGCAATTCCAACAACTAAAACATGCCTGCCTTTGTATTTAGAGGGTGCTTTAAAAAGTCTCAGTGCAATTAAGTTGATTCAATAATAGCGCTAGTTACCTCTGAACTATGAAAGTACATCAACTTCAGAAACACATCCTTATACACACATGGACAACGCATTTGCTGAAGTCCTCAGAAATGGAGTATGTGCTCTGAAAGTAATTAACACCTTCAATATACACATTTATTTGTGTATGTAATGAGACATTTATGTATGGGTTTTCCTTGCTTTGGCTGCCTCCAGACGTTGTGTTGTATGACTAACACACCAAAAGGAAACAAACAGGCAACATGCATTTAGAGACATTATCTCCTATTTTTGGACAAATCACAAGCCTGTACAATGAAGTTCATGTAATAAGGCAGATGATGCAGATTCTGTATGGTAATGTTGCAAACACAAAAGCTATTAGTTGTTGTCATATGTAACCCAGAGCTGCTTTTAAATGACAAAAGAGACACAGTGAGAGGGAAGGACTCGACATGGTCAGCTGGCTTGTACACAAGGCTGAAACACTCTAGACTGGCTGATAGTTTTACTGTAGTACAGTCAGAGGCACTGCATGTCAATGGGCAAAGCAGGCAACTGCTTGGGGCTCCTGGTCAGTACGCTGATGAACTCCAAAATGTGAGCAATGACAGTAGGAAACCTCCCTGAGGGGGCCCCATTTGACAACATTCACTCTTTTTGTTGCTGCAAGGTTTTAGTTGCTCTGCTTTTGTCTAAGATAATATCAGTGTTAACTTTGTCATTTTTTTTGTGTCCCATTTTTTAAACCAGCTCTTCCCAAAATTTCACTTGCTGCAGCCCAATTTGAGACCTGAATATCTTCTGGGAATCAGCAAAACCTGTGTGCAATCATAAAACAATACTCAAATATTTGACTTGAGTTTAGCATATTTTGTTTTATATACATATTGCCATATACTGTGTACCCCATTTATACACCATTTATTTTGACCAGGCATCTGCAAAGTAGCTTAAATTTTCTTTTTAAGATTTATCTCTGTAAATGTCTTTTGCAGCCCTCCATCAGTACCCCTGGGGCCCACTGGCCCACACTATGGGAAGCACTGATTTTATATAATTATAATGATGACTCTAGAACCACTGTTTGTCTAGTACTTCCTGTGAGATTGTATATTTAATCACAGCAACATAATCAAGCACCTGAGCACACATTTAACTGAAGGAAACTGTCATAATCAACAAATTAACCAAAGTTTGAAATGAGTTTTGCAACATATTGGTTATTTCCTTTCATTTAAAGAGCACATTGTTCTCTATTTCTTTAGACTCAAAAGAAATGCTGCCAGGCCAGTGGTTACAATGGTGGGAGCAGTGATCCTGAAAAGCCACTGGCTCTGAGGGCCACACTTTTTAGCAATATTTATGTGCAAAACCCACAAAATAAGCCGTCAAGACAAAACAAAACTAAAACAAAAAATAAACAGGTCCGTAGTCATAATGGATCTCTGAGCACGCTCTACATTAATGCTACACTCTTTCACTGAGACTGCACAGGGATTTACTGCCAGTAAATTTATTTAAGTCCAACATGAAAAGAAATTCCGTCATTCTATTGATCACATGTGTTTCAAGCCGTGGGGCTTATGGACCACATATCAGCTGTAATCTCTGCACCACTAGACATGATGCTACTGAATGAACTCTATGTTGAAATGCATCCTGATGCAGAAGCTTCTGCTCCTTAAATATACCAGCATCTTATGCAGACACTGCTGTACATGGGTCAGGAGCTCTCATGGTGTATCTGTGCTGTGCATTTTAATCACAAAGTCACCCAGGAAGATGCATCCTGCATTCTTACATTTAGTGTGAATAAACTGACAGCGACCTTTCCTCACATTTGCTCAGACAGTATATGGAGCGTGGAGACACAACATTAATGAGGATTAGCATGACCGCTGGGACACGTATTAAAAAATCAATACTCCTCTAAACTTCAGAGTGAAAGGGGAAAAACAGTGTCGACATCTGCATACAAACCACAATCTAATTATTTTCATCTATATGTTTATTCACTGGGATAATGTTATTACAGGATATTTATGGCTCCGCCCTCAGACACAAGTTTCTGTTCTTTATTTCATCAGAGTTGAGTATTTCTGCTTTTGACATTTTTTTCCCTTTTAAGTTACTGCTTTTCATTCACAGTTGAGTTTGGAGATGTGAAAAATGGATCACCTTGTGACAAGATCAGCTCAGTTGTTACCAAATCCATCACTTTCATAAAAATGAGAACTCATTTTAAAGGACATATTTGATATCCAGTTATCTCTGATGCAGTCAGTGCATAAATTATAAATGAACAACTTTT
The DNA here is from genome assembly GCF_018320785.1 of Cheilinus undulatus. Taxonomy (NCBI): domain Eukaryota; kingdom Metazoa; phylum Chordata; class Actinopteri; order Labriformes; family Labridae; genus Cheilinus; species Cheilinus undulatus. The sequence continues at coordinate 19,884,487 of NC_054865.1, forward strand.
TACCTCTCTTGGAAAGATTTCTTATTTGACAGGGGAACAGTTAAATCACTAAATTGATATTAAACCCCAAATTTAAGCACTAATTACTTGTTCATTGATATGCGCATAAATTTTGAACCCCCATGTGTCAGGATAAGATGAGATAAGACTTACTAAAGGCAATGCCAGCCAAATATGCATGTGGGGCTTTATCAAAGTAGCATTAATTTTTTTATGAATTGCAACTTATTCCTCTTATATTTACCTCATATTGTAAACAATACATACAAAAACCCTTAAAGTGTGATCATAGTTATTTCTGGCTGCTCAGCAACACAGAAGAGTTTTAACAAAATGAAATTATACAGTGTAAAATAATAATTAGAAAAAAATTGTGGGGATGGAGACATGTGACCATGCTGACAATAAACAAGTGTTTCAGTTGTTCATATCACTGTCAGTGTTGCCATTAGCAACAGCTCTGAGGGTGTACTGCTCCAGGTGACCACCATGACCTGGCTGGTTCATGTTCAAGGTCTATGAGCTGACAGGGATTTGAGGTCTCTTACTGATGGTAGTCATTGCTTACTATTTCTGGATAGATATATAGAGTCTTGACACTGTTACTATTTGTAGTACATTTGTAATCCTAGTTTTATTGATCATATATCAGCAGGTAACATTCATATGTGACAACAATAAATAGGTGGAATTTTGTCCATGCTAATGACAAACCAGCTACCATTAATGGTTTTCTTATAATGATGTACTTGTTCATGTGAACAGACATTTAGCTCAAAAGTCAGATGTTAAAGTTGAGAGTGACATCAGTCATCATTATTCAACTGCCTGACCATTACACCAACCAGGACTGTAATGACATTATTTCAAATACAAGCACTTTAAAATGGAGTTAGCCCCCTTTCCAACTATAACAGCCTCTACTCTTCTTGGAAGACTTTCCACGAGATTTTGGAGTGTTTCTGCTGGAGTTTGTGCCCATTCATTCTGTATAGCATTTATGAGGTCAGGTGCTGATACTGGACGAGAAAGCCTGATTTACAATCTCCGTTCCAGTAAATCCAAAAGGTGCTTGATGGGGTTGAGGTCAGGGCTCTGTGCCGGCAAGTCAAGTTCTTCCACACCAAACTTGTCAAACCATGTTTTTATAGTCCTTGCTTTGTGAACTGGGGAACAGTCATGTTTATATAGAAAGGGCCTTCCCCAATATGTTGCCACAAAGATGGACGCATAGCATTGTCCAAAATGTCATGACATGTTGAAGCATTAAGATCGGCCTTCACTGGGTGCACAGATGGTCCAGTGGTTTAAGGCGCTACCCATGTACGCGGGCGGCCTGGGTTTGAATCTGGCCTGTGGCCCTTTACCACATGTCTCTTCCCACTTTCTTCCCTGTTTCCGAGTCTATCCACTGTGCTTCCTTTATCTAATAAAAGCATGAAAAGACCCAAAAATGAATCTTAAAAAAAACAAAAAAAAAAAAAAAAAAAACTGACCCTCTCTGGAGAAAAGGGGCCTAGTTCAGACCCTGAAAAACAGCCCCATCCCTCCTCCATCAAACTTCACAGTTGTCAAAATGCAGTCAGGCAGGTATGTTCTCCCAACACTCGCCAAACCTAGACTCACCCATCTGACTGCCAAACAGAGAAGTGTGACTAATCACTCAACAGAACACATTTCTACTGCTCCACAGTCTAGTTTTGGTGTGCAATCCACTCCATCTGATGCTTGGACTTGATAGTGTGAGGCTTGCATGCAGCTGCCTGCTAATTGAATCCCCTTCTATGTACGAAACTCCCACTGCAGTTTTAGTGCTTACATTAATGCCAGTGGAAGTTCAGAACTCTTCAGCCACAGAAAAAGCAGTGTAGGCAACATTTACGCCCATGCTGTGCTTTAGCAGCCCTGTGATTTTATCTAGTTTTCCACTTTGTAACTGTTGTTCCTAAATGCTTCCACTTCCTCATATCAGTTGACTGTGGAATATCCACCAGGTGTGAAATTTCACAAACCATCTTATTGCAAAGATGGCATTCATCACAGTATCACGCTGGAATTCACAAAACTCTTCAGAACGACCAATTTTGTACCACAAATGTTCACAAATGGAGACTGCATGGCTAGGTGATTGATTTTATACACCTGTTGCAACGGGTCTGATTGAAACACCTTAATTCAATAATTAACAGGTGTGGCCAAATACTTTTGTCCTCGTAGTGTTAAAGCTTTAGCTTCATTTGCCTGCATTTAAATGTTAAATTGATAAAGGATATACCCAGGCCCAACCAAAATGCTTGAAAAATTCTAGGCATTACATATCTACATTCAATATTTATTTTAATTTTAATAATACATTTAGACCTTTGCAACTTAGTTTATGCAAATGCAAGAACCTTTAAAAGACCACCCACATTTCCACAGTCATTCAAGACTTCAAAATTTATGGAATCCCTCAGAGGGGGAGGTGCAGTAAATAGACAAACCTAACAAAGGTATACTAATGAATGTTAAAGTTAACTGAGATCTTGTTTTATCCACCCTGAAAATGTAAATCTGTGCTGTTTCTCTCAAAATAGATCTACTTTGAAGAAGTCTTTTTGGTATTTCAAAGCTATATTCACATTTCTCTTTCACCTGTATTCTCCGGCCTCTACCGCAACAGTTTAAAATGAGTGCATTAAATTTCTTTGACATCAAAGTGTTGGTCACTGCAGCATATAAAACATGATCTTTTAAAAACAGATTCTAAAGATACATCCCTAGGGGGGAGCATCACACTCCTAGACAACCTGAGATACTGCAGCTGAATGCGCTTTAAAGATTATTTTGATGGTATTTCTGTTTTATCTGACCGCTCGGGCTGATGATCAGTCTGATGGGATGAGAGAGGAGGGAGGCAACGACAAAGGTTTAAGGACAATTTTAGAACCAAAGATGCTGTTTTTTATTTGGCACAGGCCTGAGAGGACAGGAAATCATGAAAGATCCTGACGTGTTTACATTCTTTCTATCAAATACTAATCTGTCTTCTATCTATAAATATTTTCTAATCTCCCAAAGTACTGACAACCGCTCTGCATTTCCCAGAATAAATTATCTGGCCACTATCAGTGAAGACAGCGACAACATCTTTACTGATGTCTGTTATGAAATGTCATGTTACTGCAGCTGTACATTAGGTAGCTAGATATAATAAATGCCAGCTTAATACAGCTTTGGATTGATGCAGACAGTTTCACCATTCACTGTGGAGATTTAAATGAGATGCTCACTCCGTCAGGCCTTAGCTGGCCCTTTCTCACAGCCATGCACAGCTAGAAAAGATGAATCATGTGCATGCATAAATATACTGTTTCTAACCACCTCAATGATAAATACACAATTCCTTTTATTCTCTTCAGCAGGATGGGCATAAAATTAAAACAATGTAGAAACCAGTCCTGGGTATGTTTAATACTGCATTTTTCACACTGAAGACTAAAACTGATAGAGATGAACAGAAAGAGACGCTGAAGGTTTCTGGGATATAGACAGGAGGGACTCATTTTTAGAAAAAGAGATCACTAGACCGGAGCTGATTTTATTTCCAGGAACACATTTACTTCACTTTGAGTGGGTCCTCTCTGGCAGATTTTGAATAGGAAGAGAGTATTTTTCATGACTCATAATCCGATGGGTCTCTGAGCGAGAGAAAAGTCCCTTATTGTCCTTTAAAGGTTTGAGATGTGGGTGAAGAAAAGCCACAGAGCACTTTTAGGGCCCACAGAAGTGAAATCAGCTCCATTTAACCACTGGTTGTTGGAGCAAGATTCAAATGCTGCACTGTGAGAAAACGCCAGGATTTCTGCTTTAAGTAAAGGCTGAAAAAATCTACTGGTCCTGCACCTCTTAGATTTTAGTAGTATATCAGCACAATAAACATTCAGTGAGATACAGTATATCTATAATTATACTAGGGCTGTCAGCATTTATGCATTTATTGTGATGCGATTAATGTCTGTAAGTAATGTATTTCTTTAAATCACATTACCTGTATGCTTTAATCCCTTTCAGTACACTTTGGTTAGCCAGTGCTACCAAAAATAAGACACCATAGCACCTTAATGTCTCACTTTACTTTTAAAAACTCACAAATGTCTCAGTGGACAAGTCAAAATTCATCTCTCGCTGGCGAAATCAACAATTCCTCATTTCCCTGTTCACTTATTTCCTTTTCAATCCATACAAGTTCTACTTTCCACATTTACATTAAAATCATAATCTTTAATCCAAGCAAAGTTTCTTATTTTCAAACCAGGTCTGTATTCTAACAGGATGTATATTATCCTTAGTTAAAGGTGGTACAAAAAATGCAAAATAGTGGAATTTCAAAATGTGACAAGAAAGGAGATACGTGGCAAGTAAACACAGAAACTCCAAGATTAGTTGCATTTTTAAGAGTTGATCATTTGACAGCTGTTATTTATACTTTTCTTTTCTTAAAATATACAGTAATTTTGCTGTGAAAATGTACAAAATGGAAAATGTACAAAAAAGTACACATTACATGAGTATATTTTTAATTGCAGAAAACTTTAGCAGTCTTTTAGTTTCTTTAAAACTTTTAAAGTTTGATTAAAAAGAAAAGATGTGAGTTTTTTAAGGGAACAGGAAGATCCTGACATAGTTATGGACTGAAAAGCAACTAAAGCTGCCAGAAGAGGTACACCCATCAACCTGCTGGTCACCAGCGTCAGATGATTTTCAGCCTGCTCATCCGCATAAATAAATCTGCTTCTGTGTAGACCTCACTCACACTAATGAGCTGCAGACATTACAACATGTGGACAGCTACACAAACACTAAATCAACAGTCACATACACACGTTTTATATCTTGTTGGCTGGTGCGAGGTGCTCATCAGCAGAAGCAAGAAAGGTTTTGAAGTAATCACAGATTGTTTCTTTTTAAATGCAAATGTGTGTGGCCAACCCCAGCCCTTCTCCCTTCCTGTAGATCTTTGCATCTGCCATCACAATGTTTGCGATGGCAGAAATCCAGAGAAATTCCTGGTGGTAATATGTGCAGAACACATTTTATTGAGAGAAGTTTATCAATCACCATAAAGACTCAAATTCCTAGTAGGGCTGGGCAATTAATAGAAATTTAGATTAAATTGCAATATGTCCTACTTCAAGTTACAAAGAGGCAATATTTCTTTGATCTGAAATTTGCGTCAAAATATCAGTTCAATACAATTTTTCAGCGATGTTATGTTCTACACATCATACAAACATTCAAGAGTCAATTTTTACAGGAAAAAAAAGCAAAAGATCCTACTTTCATTGTTGTTCAGCCTTAGTATAATCTTCCAAATATTCGGTTCAAAATTCATTGGTTGAGGAACCTAAAAAAAAATCACTGCGTTCCAAATGATTGTGCAAATTGGATTTTAGTGTCATAAACATTTCAATTTTTGTTTTTCAATTAAGCTCATGGATGATATTGTGTCTCAGGGCTCTTTGGATCTCTGAAATCAATCTCAGACACCTGTGATAATTGTTTTGCCAGGTGAGCCCAATTAAAGGAAAACTACTTAAGAAGGAAGTTCTACATTAGTAAGCAGGCCACAGGTTTTAAGCAACATGGGAAAAAGGATCTCTCTGCTGCCAAGAAGCATCAAATAATGCATGCCTTGGACAACTGATGAAACATTAGATATTTCACGAAAAGTTTAGCATGCAGCACAGATGGGTTCATGCAGATAAAGGCATAATGAGGAAGGTTTCTGCCAGACAAAGTCATCGGGTTAAAAGAGCATCTGCTAAAATGCCATTACAAAGCAGCAAACAGGTATTTGAAGCTGTTGGTGCCTCTGGAGTCCCACCAACCTCAAGGTGTAGGATCCTCCAGAGGCTTGCAGTCGTGTATATAAACATACTATTCAGCCACCCCTATCCAATGCTCACAAGCAGAAACCGTTGTAGTGGGTCCAGAAATACATGAAGACTCATTTTCAAACAGTTTTGTTTGCGGATGAGTGCCGTGCAACCCTAGACGGTCCAGATGGAGAAGTAGTGGATGGTTGGTAGATGGCCACAATGTCCCAATATAGCTGCGACATCAGCAAGGAGTTGGAAGAGTCATGTTTTGGGCCAGAATCATGGGGAGAGAGCTGCTGGGCCCCTTCAGGTATAAAGAGTATAAATTAATCTTCACAGTCTTACAAAGCATTCATGAAGGCAGCCAGAAACAGATACTCGGACAGTTAAGAAATTGTGAGCCTCGAAGTATGGTAAAATATTCACCAGTGTATTTTTTCGTGGGATAATTCAAAATCAGTAATTAAATTGATTATTTGCAGAGCATAATTTAAAAAAAAAAGTAGATCCAGGCATCACAACATGCCAGCATAAAACAATTTACCACAAATCCAGAGGAAAGAGGTTGTCGGAATATCAAATATGCTTTGTTCAGATATGAAACCATTAAATATAATGATCTCAGTCCCTTTATCTGCTGTCATTCTAGCTCATTCAGTTGTGCTCATGCTTTAAATGCTTAAACATGAACATGTCAAGAATCAGAGTGCTTAAACGTGTTCTTTCATGATAGGAACGTTCATATTTTACAGCACACTCATAACTTGATTTTTAGAGAGCAAAGAGGCAGTCAGCGATTTGTTAAAGGGCATTTTGACAGAACACATGGCAGCTGATGGACACAAATTGGCTGGTGCTGGAACATAACCCATGAACTTTGGGATGTTGATGATATCTGTCACTGACACGCTCCTGACTGTCTGCTAGCTGCTCCATAGTCTGCTGTAGTCAGCTTTTCATGTCAGAAGTTTGCAAAGAGAAACTGGAATTGGAGCAACTTTTGAGTGGAGGAATCTGTCCTGGGATCTTTTCAGACTGAAACTATTTAATTACATATCAAAAATGACTTGGAAAAGTGGACTGACCAGATTAAAATAATGTGTGATTCTCTGCAGACTTTATATGAAAATGTACTGCAGAACAAAGGTAGATGTGACAATGGGCAGAATCACACCATATGGATTTGATTTGATTTTCAGGATAACTTTGTTACTAAAAACAAACAAAGACATAAGATGAAAATGAAGCTGACATTCACAATTGAATTGACAGGAGAATATTCAGGATGTCAATATACACAATGCGAGAGTTTCTTTATTGACGTCTGGTTGCCGGTGGGAGTTAAAAGACTGCTGAAGAAACCACAGAAGGAAAAATCGATCCATTTTCTATTTCACTGTCTGGTCTCGTCTTTTTGTCTTGTACCTTGTCTGAGTTTTGGAAGTACTTCCTTGCTCTGGGGAGACTGTGCTCAAAGACTTAGACAGGATACAAACTGATCATTTCCATGACTAGATTGGCCTCATTAAAAGGGCCTGAGCACAGCAACATATGATGAGCTTATTGGCTTATACACAGCAAGCAGAATTGGCAATAGGTCTAACCAGTAGTGGTCCAAGGAAAAACTGATGTGAATCAGAGACTGATTATGACGGCAAAAATCCAAGTGTATCGAACAGTTCAGCCCTGTGGCCTGGGTTAGTCATGTCTTGTCTTGTCACCATGAAGACATAACATTTATTCTAACTTTTGGAGCGTTTAGTCCAAACTAACTAAAATATTGCCACAGTGAAAAAATATATTTTCCCCTTTTCTGAATTCTTATTTCTTTGAATATTTGTCACACTTGAATATTTCAGATCCTCAACTGAACTTTGATATCAGACAAAGATAAAAGAAGTAAACACAAAACACAGTTATCAAATAATGATTTCATTTATTAAGTGAAAAAAGTCATCCAAACCTACCTGGTCCTATGTGAAAAAGTAATCCCAATCCCCACAAAGAAATTGAAGAACAGATTACAAACAAAGTCATTGACATCTATCGGTCTGGCATGGGTTCAAAGCCACTTCTAAGTATTTGGGACTCCAGCAAACCATGGAGAGCTGTTATCCACAAAAGGAGAAAACTTGAAATAGTGGTGAACCTTCACACCAAAATTATTCTAAAAGCACTGCAACGACTCATCCAGGAGGTCCCAAAAGAACCCAGAACATCTAAAGAAATGCAGGCCATCTTGATCATCCTAAAGACTATTAGGAGACTATTCTGTGGACAGACAAGACAAAAGTGGAACTTTTTGGAAGGTGTGCATCCCGTTACGTCCGGTGTCCTAAAACAGCATTTCATCAAAAGAATATCATACCAACACTCAAACATGGTGGTGGTTCTGTGATGGTCTGGGGCTGCTTTTGCTGCTTCAGAACCTGGACCACTTGTCGCAATTAATGGAAGCATGAATCTTGCTCCCTACCAGAAAATCCAAAAAATCCAAATCCAAAAAAAACATTAGGCTATAAAGGTTTTGAAGTGGCCTAGTTAAAGATCTGATTGAGGTGCTGTGGCATTACCTTTAACAGGCTGTTCGTATTCAAAAACTCGCCAATGTGGATGATTAAAACAGTTTTGTAAGAAGAGAGGGCCACAATTTCTCCACAGTGATGTGAAAGACTCATTGGTAGGGATGTCCGATATTATCGGCCTCCCGATATTATCGGCCGATAATAGCATAAAAATGTATTATCCGAAATTATTGGTATCGGATTTTCATAAAAAAAAAAAAAAAAAAAAAAAAAAAAAAACTTTTACCCTGCGTTTAGATCAGCCAACATTTTTACTCCTTTGTTTACAATTACTAGTACTACTCTAGTCTGGACTGAAGCTGTTTGCCTTCAATGTTTTAGTTGTAGTTTTGCCATTTGTGAAGAAGTCAAAACTAAGTATTTTGCCCTAGTTGTAGTGGCCGGGTATTGTCAGGATTATCTCAGGGAGAGCATGATCCAAGCTGTTGTTTGAAGCATGTAAAAAAATAAGGAAAATAAGCACTTGTCTTTTATAATAAATATGGCAGTGCCATGTTGGCACTTTTCTCCATGACTTAAGTTGAAGTTGTTTCTCATTTTTGCACAGGGAAATCAAATGTTTGCATTTGAAAGCCTTGTTGTTACATTTATGAATGCATCCAGTGGGGCATCACAATAAAATGACTAAATTAGGCATAATGTGTTAATTTCATAACAAGGTATATGTGATGTTGTTACCTTACATTAGTTTTGGTGCAAAAAACCCCGCGTATTATCGGTATCGGTTTATATCGGTATCGGGAATTAAGAGTTGGACAATATCGGTTATCGATTATCGGTAAAAAAGCCAATATCGGACATCCCTACTCATTGGCAGTTATCACAAATGTTAACTTAAAGTTGTTGCCACCAAGGATGGCACAACCAGTTATTAGGTTTTCAGGGCAATTACTTTTTCAAGTAGGGCCAGCTAGGTTTGGATGGCTTTTTCCCCCTAATAAATGAAATCATCATTTCAATAACTGCATTTTTTATCTACTCAGGTTATCTTGGTATAATATCAAAATGTGTTTGATGATCTGAAATATTCAAGTGTGACAAATATATATATATAAAAACACAACCAAATGATGAACTGTTGATGAATTGGATCATGGCATGTAAATCATCTGAATCATCTTGCAAAAGAAGTATTCACCCTCCTAATAATAAGTAGTGGTCTAGCCACACCCTGGCCTATTATAAGAGCCTGTGTTGTCTCTGACCTTTGCCCCTGCTGCCTTTCATTCAGAGCACTTCAAGGTCACACTCAACAAGCATGTTGACAGCAAGGTTACAGTGACTCACACGCAGCATTTTCAGCTCCCTAAGCTGGAATCCACAGCTGTGGTCACTCTGCACATCTGTGACTTTAACAACCCAGCAGATTCTTGCTTCTTTGTTTTGTGCTGCTCTCAGCAGCTTTCTAAAGTTGTGTATTCTCTTGAACCTGCACATAATTGTGACGGTGACAACTGCACCGCTCTAAAAATCTCTACTGTACACAGAGTCCGCTGTGCTGGAACAATTCATTAGCCCGTACTGTGTTTGTTTTCAGACTTGTGTCACTTTTCTTGTTGTACAGCCCTGTCCATGTTTTGTTCCACAATGAGGGTGTCAATACTGTATTGTCGGTCTGCAGTGTGATCTCACAAACAGTTTACTGAGACAAATTAAATGATAAAATGGATTTGAGCTTGAATAGTGTTCTCATAGTCCTCATATAGCCTACTCAAAGTGCTTTAACACTACAATCATATTCATCTATTCACACCACATTTACACACTGATGGCAGGGACTGCTCTGTAAAGTGTCCATCAGTAGCTAATCCAAAAGTCACAGGTCACTCATAGAGCAGCAGCCACTATTTGGGTACATCGTCTTGCCCAAGAACACTTTGAAACCCAAACACTCCAGTTTAGAGATGGCCAACTCTCCCACTCATAAGTAGGTTCTATATTTAAGAATGATAAAATGATAGTAATGGTGGTTAAACAATGACATTGTATTGATCACAATAAAGTTACCAATACACTAGTGATAATCATTAATGTCATCATAGTTTAGTTAAAAGCACAAAAGTTGATCACATTAAAAAGAAAGATTCCCTCTTCATGTTAATGATGGAAAGTAAAAGGATACAAAAATGTTCTCCAGGTTAACTGAATGTATAAAAAACAAACAGCAACCGCTGGTCTTAAAAAAAAATGAACAAATGCCAAGAACTGCAGTTCCCTGAATGTCCACTTGAGGCTGGCTCCAAAAACCCATATGTCAAATACATACCCATATTACAATGCCATTTTTTCCCAGGAGAGTTACACATATTGCTGCCAAGTTAAAAATACTATTTTGGTCTTTGTAGCTCATGTCCAGTGCAGGGTATACGCAGGTATAGGTTGTTTGCAATCATATGATCTCAAATGTCTGTTGGGGGTCAGGAAGTGGGGGACAGCCATTAGGAATGAATGGGAATGGAGGAACGGTATAACTAAACAGCTCTTAATGGATTTCTACACAGCAATTATCATTAGACAATTTCATATTGAGTACAATCACTACACTTTACAAAAGGGATTTTAAAACAGTTTAACTGATTTACCTGGCATGGAGGTGATCAATATCACAAATACTGAATCCTGTAAATCTCCTGTCATCTAGTGTTGTCTAGCAAGATAAAGAGACACAAGTCTAGAGGACTCTTGTACTTAGCCGAGAGACTGGCTGAACCTCTTTATCACAGAAAAATCCTGATTTTGTCATAAACATGTATAATTGAAAAGGTGATATACAATCAACCGAACAATCCTTCTGAGGTAAGCAACCGAGAGATGGTGAGCTGTTCACAAATGAGCCTGTTCTATGCAACAGCTCTTTAGTGTCAGCCTCTGTAGCTAGCTCCTGCTTGAGTGCCAGTTTTCTTTCCTCTATCTTTTGTGATTTAATCCACATTTAAAAAGTCAAACTGGTACCAAATGTAGACAACAAGCAAAACTGGAGGTTAGTGAGATGGACATCAACAGAGGAAACACAGGAAGGATTAGAGATTAATGCACTAAACAGTGACAAAACTGTACTAAACCAAAGCAGACCGCTTTGTGGAAACAGACCAGACATGAACGTGGTGTGAAACCGCTAGTCCAGGCTTTAGATGACTGCTTTTAAAATTCCTGCCCACTTTGTTTTATTTTTTGCCTGAATATTTCACTTCTTGCAGGGCACAAAATTGCACTATGAATGCTTTAGCATAGTCATAAACCGCTCAAAAAATTGCCTTTTTGGTGGCATTTCTTTATGTAGAAATCACTTCTTGGCCCCCAAGGGATGTTCCCTGCTGCTGTGTGACATCATCTGCAAAGAATCTTCTGAATTCACTTCACTTGACTTCACTTATCGTTTTTAGTCTCCAATGAGTAGACCCACTTCTAAATAAAGAGTATACCCAGAAAGAGTGTATAAACTGAGAGAATACTCTCTTCTGCAAGCACTACTATACCACTACACTTCTCTATCAGTAGACACTGTATGAAGGGTTATTTTTAGATATTTATCTCATTTGTTTTTATTTTTAGAAGAGTAAGAGTTGTGTATAAATCAAGTAACAGACGGGCACATAGTAGCTGTTCGGCAGGAAGTCAAAGGTTCACCTCAGCTCCCCTCTTTGTCTGTTTCTAGGTTGACCAAACTTGAGACATATCCAATATGGCAATGGCCATTGTAAGGCTTTAAAACTGCACTTTAAAAAACATAGGTAAAATCATTGATATTGCATCAATGTTTTTTCTTTCTTTTTTTTTTTTTTTTTTAAAGAAAGGAAAAAGTCAATGTATGTTTTCAACTGTTTCACTCAACACATCAATAGCCAATCTCATGTTGCCACTCCAGGAAAAGTTGGAAAAATCGGCCATGCAATTTGGTTTTGTTATGCTCTATATGAAAGTATGCAGAGTTGTTTTTCAATGTAACTTCATAAATTGGGATAAACTAAAAAAGAGTGAAAATAAGCTATAAATCACAGTTTATGTTTATCTGCTGTGCATCTTTTACAAAAAATTTTTAATGAATCCACAAAAAGCAGTTTTTTACAACTGAATCGGCACCAAATAATTTAAGGATAAATGAAAGCTGGCTTTAGCTCCATACAAATGAATCAAAAATTTGTAAAAGCATTAAAATCACACACATGCCTCCATCTAACATCATTGTTTACATGCTGATTGCATGCTAACAATGCTCACAATGAAAATTAGTTCAAAAGCAATTTATCCATAGTAGCATGAATCTCAATATGAGAGTGCAACAAGCTTTATGCTATAAAGGAGGTGGCTGGGGTGGAGGAGGTGAAGTCAGCATTAATGCAAGCAGGGATTAGTGAGAAGTATGGAATATAGACCACTGTGTGGAGAGAAAGAGCTGTGATTGGCTGTGGGAGCTGGGAGGCGATAAAATTACTAAACATAGAATGTCAGACTGTTTTATAAATAATTTTAGTGGGTTTTTTTATCATGCTTCAGTACAATTTAAATAGTTCTATCTAATCTAGTGACATGTACAAGGGAGTTTAGTGAAAGTTCAAGTAGGAAGACTGTTTCTACTCATTCATTCATCACCACATGTTCATTTACCTCCCTTTTCTATTCTTCTTTCTTGCCTCTCTTTTGATCAGCTGATTATGGGTGTTAACCCTCTTAAGTAGTGAACACCTCAGCTAATCAGATTCTGCCACAACTGATCTCATCCTGTGTACCTCAGTCTCCTCCTCCAAGCCACCTCATTGGGTCCTGGTTCAGCTTCTCAAAAGTCTATTGCTCATATGATCCTGCATTACTCATCAACACCACTACCAGTGTCTAGACTCCATGAGGAGGTGTCCTATTCCTGTCGTTTGCCTCACTACTTCTTCAAGTACAGGAAGTCATCTCGATGAAGTCTTATCATCAAAGACTGCACTTTTTTTTTTTTTTTTTTTTTTTAATTTGCAAAAAAGAATGATTGTTAAACTCATATTAAGTCTCTCCTGATTGAGTAAAGTAACTGAACCTGGATGTGACATTTTCCGGCAATAGTCCTCCTGCATGGTGAGTGGAGCAACAATAGCACTGAGGAATACAGCTGTCGTGGCTAAAACAATTTAACCAGTCACATCATGCTTCTAAGAAAGCCCTCATCAGCCTTTTCTATTAAATCCTCCCTAATAAAAGGAGCTTGTTCTGAGGGAGCCTGAGGCCTGAGATGTGGACACTCAGAACACAGCTGACGTCTGACCCCGGCTCACCGTACCAACACTTACTACCTGTGGACAAGAAGCTTCACTTCCAATTCAAATCATTTTACTGAGCAGAGGTACCGACACTGCACGTCCAACTCTCACATCACACACAGCTCCCATGGTTTCAGATCTCGGCTTTACTTCTGACTGAAGCCACAATTAATTCATTAACTATTAAGCTGACTCAGAAAAATGTAACGCTAACAAAACCTCAAATAGTCACAGACTCGGTTAATTATCAAAAATGTCAGAAATGAAGCGTGAAAGGGGTATTTGAACCTTTTTTATAAAAACTGATTGAATCTGGAAATAATGAAGTTTGCCTTTGCAGTGTTCTCAGCAGAGAAATGGCACAAGGTCGACCTCAAAAACCAAAAGAAGTCCAACTACCAAATTAAAACCCTTGAGGTGTGCCAATTAACTTCAAGAAAACCAGCAGGTTTTTGAAAGGAGAATTATAATTTCACTGCTTCTCTTTGGCTGAACAAGAAAGACCCAGGTGACATTAAGAAGTCAAAGCCAGCCAGGATTACTCTGGGTTTGATTAATGGACGTTGTGTTCAGTGGAAAGAGCAGCGGATAAATCAGCCTGATTAAAGCCCTGAAAAAAGGTTTCATCATTTACTGTAAATCACAGGATTAGTGTATATCATTGAACCTTTCACCTGCTCTAATTGTGATGATGGAAAAAGCATTTTTCAGTGAAGCAGCAGTCATTTAATCCCTGATTCAACTCACAATATTATATTAGATTCTTAAGATGGATGATAACATATTCTGTTATCTACACAGTCATTTTACTGAGAGATAAACACTATAAATATATAGATTTATTTAAAAAAGGGAAGGCTCTCCAAAAAGAGCTTCTCTGATCTCTGCAACTTAAGTGCTCTGAACAAATATCAACAGCATCAATCTGAGGCAGAATAAAAACTAAAACAAAAGTGGCTTTCATCTTATGTGTTAATTGTTAGCATTGACTCGTGCCTCATTCTTCTGGATGACTTAAATCGTTGTAATGTGATCTGAATATGTAAGAAAATATGGTGACACTTTACAAAATCAAACATTCTGCTTATGAGTGTTCATTGTTTACACACAATTTGACTCTTGTCAAGGCACCTTATGCATGTTGCCTCAGAGGACTGTCCTTTTTTTTATGCAATTACTCATACCCTTATCATCGACATGTGCTGCTTTGTGCTGTTTTCATCCAACAGATCACTGCGGCTTTGAGCTGGAGAGAGAATAAACAATGTTCTGTGAATATAAGCAGCATATGTTGGGTTTAAATAGATGGAAATATGTCTTCTAGAGAAAAGTGATGACCAACAAGCTAACGCTACAACTCTGATGATAGCACGTGTATTTATGTGATATAACATCTCTCTTAAATGACTTTTCTCTGTGCATATGGTGGATAAGGCATCTGCACACATGCAAGAGTCACTGTGGGGCTTTAACAATATTAGCCGGCCAAAATGCTTTAAATGAGTGTGCTCTTTACAGTATTTATCATCTTAAAGCAGTGTTTCCCTCATATTTAAGGAGTGTATTTTAAAACAATTTTAGCATATATTTTTGATTTAATAGTGCAGTCGATGTGATATGATGATAACACAGGGTGCAGATGACTTCTGACTTCTCTGCTGAGCTGCCTGAGTTTTTAAAGTGAACTGAGACATTAATGAGCAGTGGTGGACTAATTTCACATCACTGCAGAGAGACACTGTAGTGGCTTGAGGAAAAAGTACTGAAAGGGACAATAAAGCATGCAAATGAAAATTAATCAAATTATTATTATTTTTTTTTTATTTTTTATTTTTTTTTAAAGGGTGCACTCATTATTGACCTTAATTACATTGGGACAATTAATGCATTAACACTGACATCCTTAATTGTAACATGAGATGTTCCAATAACACTTTTTCCTTCCTGATACCAGAGCATTGCCATTCAGCACACTAACACCATGGTTCAACAAACAGAATAGTAATGTACAGCCTCTCTGTAACAGTTTAGTTGTATGTTCTGCTAGTTCTTATTAGCTTTACTGCTAAATATTAAAATAACAGTGACACAGAGGGCCATATCACAGGCTGTCTATCTTTCTCTCCATTATGCTCAATTCAGGCCGTCTCCATAATGATCTGCATGTTTTAGCATGCTCTGTGACGTGATGACGGAACAGCCAGCCATTGGCGAACAGACCCTTACAAAGGGAAAACAATATGACCATTTAAACTAGTAGTAATAAATGATCAAAGATAGGAAAAAAAACGGATGAAAAGATCTTGAAGATCAGATTTACTGGTGTGGATTTAGTCTTTAATGTCCCCCGAATGTCATCTGAGTTCCAAACTCACTGGAAAAGCTTCCATAGGGGCTCTGAAGGCACAGATGGCAACAATGGAACACCATAACTGATAGCTTCACATAGGATAAAAGTAAGAGTCTGTGACTTATGGTTCAAAAGTTATTTAACTTTTAATAAACTGTGCCACTTCTTGTCATATACCACATGCCAGTCTGGCTGCTGCAGTCGGTCCTTTTTTCTTCTTTGTTTGGTTCTTTGCTGCTCTAAAAAATAGTAGTTTGTGTGTAAAGTGTTTTCAAATAGCAAGGAAGAATTTATTTTCAGATTATAATGCTAACATTTAGCATGGCTTAATGAAGCACAATATAAAGTAACACCAGAAAATCTGTGGTGAGTTGGGTTTCCTCTGACAAGAACAAAGTTGGGAGTCAACCTCATAGCTGGACACTGCATACTGATGAAGAGTACACACTCTGTGTCCTTGTGGAACACCTTAAGTCACAGGCGTGAAACCGAACTCAGTGGATGACTTCACTCATGGTGCAAATTAGTCTCATCAAAAACAACTATCCACTAGAATGAGCAAAATAACCTCATCAGGGATCACTGTACAACAGGCAACATCTAAACACAACTAAATACTCTGCCCAAAGACATGCTGGGGAACTCCCTCCAAACACACCCCCCCAGATTTGAAATCGTAGTTGATGGAGCTTAATTCAGTGTACTCTTTACAGAGTTGAACTAACACTGGTGGATCAACACTGTCAAATAACTCCAACACTGAAGACCATTCTGTGTTGGAGTTATTCTGAAATGTTTAACCCTGGGATATCAACAATCTAGTTGTTGCTGTTTTGGGATGTGATGAAGAGTGATGTAGAATAATTCTCTCCCTGTTGCATTGTGTAGTTAACAGAGGTGGAAAAAGTGCAAGAGCATTGTACTCGAGTCAAAGTAAAGTCACTTTGGTTAAAACTTACTTGAGCGGAAGTAAAAGTACTGATTTTAAAATGTACTCACAAGACTCAAGTATCCAACAAAACTACTACATTTGAGTAAATGTCATTCGTTTCTTTCCATCTCTGGCTGACATACAGTATGCACTTTCACTGGGACCAGTTGCCCCATACCGTGAGGAAGCACAATTATCCCCCCTCCCCAGTCATCCACAGTACTTCAAGCCTGACCTGGCCTGAGCATGGATGCATCAACATGCCATAATAAGATATAGAAAGCTTCATTTAGTCTCACAGATACCGCACAACAGAGAAATACACATATTTGACAGCAACTTTGCTCACTTTTTGGCTTATTGTGAGTCATTCTGGTCAAATACAGCTCTCTCTCACTCTGCCATTCTTTTGAATTACTGTTGAGGAGGAAAGTTGCATTGATTATATGGAGGGTGTAAACTGTCTTTTCTTCAAAAATATTTATAATGGTAATAATAATGTCTAGACATGGAACAAGAGGTCACAACAATAATGAGCTGCCTAATAGCAGAGTTAAAATAACAATAACAGGCAGAGTCATTATAGTGGACTTTATTGCAATTGGCCATTTATCTGAAGCTGGGCATGCACTAGGCATTTTCAAGCCTATTCTGACCTGATTTGTGGGCTGCACGACTGGTTTGGAGTCTCCAGTTAAACTATGAGCATGTTATTGGACGGTTGGAGGAAGCTGGAGAACCCAACGAGAGCCCACGCATTCAAACAGAGAACGCGCAAACTCGACAAAGAAAGTCAGGAATTATTGCACTGTCCAACAAACAAAACAAAAAATAATCAATTAGGAATCTAAATGAGGTTACATACATTTCTTGTTGTATTTCAATAAGCCAAACTGTCAACAGTGTCACAGATGCAATGCCATTTTATGGGAAACCAAGAAAACCGTTAGCGCGCTAATATTTGCTTCTTCACAATCAACCTTTAACTTTACCACCAAATGTTGGGTATAACCGCACAGAATCAACCAAATACTAGAAAATTACTAAAGAGATGATTAATTGTCTAATGACTGTTTATTCTATTAAAAAATAAATGAAATTCCAGTAAGCAGTTGGAGGGATTTTTCATCCTCTTTCCTTGCAACTCTCCAAAAACACAGTTGCTATTACACTGAGACAAGAGTGCTGTATTGTCAGAGAATTTATCAATGACAGAAGTGTTAAAAAAGATGAATAAGTACACCAAAGCCTAGATATTTCTAATAAACAAGAAGGGAATGTTTCCTGTAAGGGAAATGAAAAAGATATTGCAGTGCTGGATGTGATTACAAAGTGAGACTTCACAGGAAACAACGACTCTTATGCGAGACTGCTGCTACAAACCAAAGTGGTGTGATCCCACTTTTCCATATAGTGCCGTCTTTCTGTTTCTGAATTGTATGGAGTGTTTCTCAGATGTGAGACTGTTTCATAACAACAAACAAAAACTCAGAGGGTCAGATCATACATTATGGATGCTGGGTTATGGATGCTGCTGCTGAAGAAATGTGTTCTGTTTTTCTTTTCTTTAAACTGTGGGAGCGTTAAAGGGTATTTTCTCAAAGAAATGTTGTAATGCTAAAGCAGAGTGGTAACAAAAAATGTTAAATAGCATGACTCAGGCCTTCTTCAAAACAAGTCACTACATAGTCATTTCTCTGCAGGCATTGTGGAAAGGTAGGCGAGTGTGGATGCATAAACGGATTTTAGTTTAACTCTGAAAGTAAATCACTGCCACATGTGATTTTATGTTGATTTATGTTTTATCAACCACAGAAGCATAGTACAGGATGTGTTCAGAGGGGTTTTCCTGGTGTGCCGTTACAATATGAACCAATGGTGAAATCTTTCTTTCCACTCAGTAGTAAACAGTCAGTGACTGCCATTGTTGTTCTCTGTGGTCTTTCAGTGTGACACTGACCTGTCTTCAAATAGAGCTGCACATACAATGTTACATCTACAGTGGCCCTGAAGGTTAAAGAAAAACACCCTCTACAAATTGTTGCATCCTCCGATTTTTCTTAAAAGAAAAAAATTCAACTTACAGGAAAAAACCTCTGCAGAAAAAAGTATTACCTGTCAGTGGAAAAATATTTCCTTATCCACAGGTAACTTGTCTTTAACTGAGGAGTCTTTTCAATAAAACCAAGACTACACATGATTAGATTCTAATGAGGAAGAAAAGCTGGTGGAAAGTGGTGCCTTGATGGAGCAGCTGCACTATATGGACAAAAATATTCGGCCACCTGACAATTACACCAAAATGGACTGTAATGTCATTGTAATCAAATACATGTACTTTAATATGGTCCCACTTGGTCCCACTTTAGCAGATACAAAAGCCTTCACTCTTCTTAGAAGGAATTTTTCTGTGGGAATTTGTGTCCATTCGTTCAGTAGAATATTTATTATGTCAGGCACAGATGTTGGACGTAAAGGCCAAATGTGCTTGATGGGGTTGAGGTCAGGACTCTGTGTGCAGGCCAGTCAAGTTCTTCCTCACTGAACTCGTCAAACCTTGTCTTTATAGTCCTTGCTTTGTGAACTGGGGCACAGTCATGTTGGAATAGAAAGGGGCCGTTCTCAAACTGTTGCCACAAAGTTGGAAGCATAGCATTGTCCAAAATGTCTTTGTATGCTGAAGCAGTAGGATTTCCCTTCTCTAGTGATAAGGGGTCTAGTCCAAACCCTGAAAAACAGCCCCAAACTATTATCCCTCCTCCATCAAACTTCACAGTTGGTTAAGTGCAGTCAGGAAAGTAACATTGTCCTGCTGACTGTTAATACCAAAAGTAGAGTGGGTCATGGAGGAGTCTGTGCCTGTAGTCATTACCCAGCATTTATAGTGTATTGATCACGATGTTATATAAAGGTACAGCTATATTTTTGGATGAAAAGGTAGGTATTGAGAGTTCACATCATACATCAAATGCTATGGTACATAGCCCAAGCTAAATACAGAGGCTGCAGCCTTTGATGCTGACAGCCTGGGTTTGGCTCTGACCCTTGTCCCTCTTTTATTCCCCATTCTCTCATCCAGGTTTCCTATCCACTACACTAGTTATACATGAAATACACCTCCAGCTTTAATGGTTCTACTTCAAGTGCATGTCTGTATTTTCTTATTTCTGTTCTACTTCTGTCTGCATCTTTGACATCTTTTATTTTACAAGTACATTTTTCTCTTAGTGCTGAGAGCCCATATTTGTATTTGAAAATCTATTTCATGTCGCAAAATTTTAGAAAACCAGACAGACAAATAGAAAAGTGTCAGTTGGAAAGCGTACATGACCTCAGCTGTGACAGTCTCATTTCATTCTCAGTGGAGGAACATCTGCTGGGACGTTTGCAGAGTTAACTCAGGGTCACTGAAGATTTTCTTTTAAAAAGTGAAGTAAAAGAAAGGATTTTGAACAGCCACCTTGAAGTATAACTAAAAGTTTGCAGTCTCTCACCAAGGCTATTCAGAATTCGATAACCAACTTTGTTTTTTGTGATGACTGTCTGCTGTGCTTCAGACGAGACTTGAAACATTTTCTCTTTCTTGTTCGTCTGTTTTATCTGACTTCCACTAAAACAAATTCCCACTAACTCAGCTGACATGCAGACAAAGAATTGCAGAGAGTCTCACAGTGGAGCTTCTGCTGACATGGACATGTGTTACAGTACAGCAGCCTGTTATTGTGGAGTCAGTGGTTCAAACACGAGCACAGGATCATAGAGCATATGAGACAGGCAGGCAGGTAACAGGAGCAGGTTTGTGATCAGGAAGCTGCTGGTGTTATTTCCTGGAGCAGCTGGGAGAGTTTGGCCTGGAAAAGGGAATGAGTAATGCTCTCTGAACAACCCAGTAACTGTTCACAAGCCAGCAGTGGCAGAGGCTGGGCCGCTCCTCGGTGTGAACATCCACTGTACATAGTGTCTGAATGAAGGATGAGGCAGGTTCTGCTAACACTGAGTTTCACCGGTTTTTCTTCTTGAAATTATCCCTACAATAAAGTACTGTGCTAAAGTTTTAGGACACTACCAGCTTTGCATTGTTAACAATACTTATACTCAGTCTCTTTACTAACAAAATACAGGAAATACACCATATGGACAAACTTACTGACCATTACACCAACAGGGACTGTAATGACACTGTGTTCAAATACATTAAATTTAATATGGAGTTGGTCCCTCTTTTGCAGCTACAACAGCATCCACTCTTCTTGGAAGGCTTTCCATAAGATTTTAAAGTAGTGAAGAAACTTGCATGTGACTGCTTGGTAATGGAAACTGGTTCCATGAAGCTCCCGTTGAACAGTTATGGTGCTTATCTGACGTTGACCCCACTCTGTGATTTGACGTGGTTTTCTGCTCCCTGTCTGAGTTGCTGTTGTTCCTAAACTCTTCCACTTTCTAATATAACTTACTGTTGATTGGGAATGAAATGTCATGAACTGCTTTATTGCAAAGGTGGTACCATCACAGTACCAGACTTGTAGTCACTGAGCTCTTAGAGCAACCTATTTAGTATCACAAATGTTTGCACATGGAGTCTGCGTGGCTAGGTGCATGATTTTATACACCTATGGCAATTGGTCTGATTGAAACAACTGAATTCAGTTATTAACAAGTGTGTCCAAAAACTTTTTTCCATATCATTTATGCACAAAATTTAAAAGGCACAGTTTCCATAACAAAATAGCTTCTACAGGCAAGTCAATATCTAATTTAGTTTAGACGTTTTCTACTCTTAAAATCCTAGAGACTGTAGTCAGGTTTCCATCCAAATGTATCACAAAAATGTGACTAGATTTTAGAAATATTGTGAAAAGTAAATGCAAATATGTACCTGTTTCTACTCACAATACTTATTCATATGTAAGAGGCAGGTCAAGCAGTATGTGGCGCTACACATGGGTTATAAGTTTTGATGGTTGGAGACGTGTTTGGTATAAAATAACTAAAGCCTTACCAGGCATGGATGAGCACTAGCCTGAACAAGCTCCTCATCCTAGCTCTGCCCTCTGTTCTCTCACAACATTTCCTCACTTCTGTCCTCTCTTTTCTCATGAAAATGGGGTACTAGCAGGAGGTCGGGCGTACAGACTGACCTGGCAGGGCTGAACTCTCCCTGAAACAGACTGACTCTGCCTCCCTTCTCCTCTTTCTCACTTTACTGACTCTACTCTCTGTTCTTGTCTTTCCTTCTCTGTACTTTTGTCTACAGGAATTATTGTGTTTTTGTTTGTTAGTTTGTTTAGCCTCTGTACACAAGAATGCCACAGCACAGAGTTCTGTTAGAGGGTGTTATAGGTGGGGAAAGCTGACGGGGGTGGGGGGGGCTCTGGGATGCAAGCACTAACTGTGGAGCCTTCCTAAAGTGTTAGGAGCTTATTATTATTATTATTATCATTAATATCATTATTAGAGGTCATGTGGTAGGGTAGCTAGAATCAGCATTGTTGCTACCTGAAGCTTCCATGTATGGGGTCTGGGTCTGTTGAGGGGTCAGTGTTGGTCCAAAGGCCCTGCGCTAACTTATCTGTAAAGCAACACTGTGAATTTTCAGGGTTTATTTTCATATTTAGTGGAAGGAACTTTGCTGACAATGTAATAAAGTCACAATCACTGGTTGCCATGCCATATAAAGCAATCTTGTTCTTGAAAACATAATGTGCAGCACAGATTAGGAGCTAAGAGTCTGGAAGACAGAATGATGATATAAATATGTAAATTATACAATAGTAGAAGTATTATGGACTCCATTTGAGTTTCTTTGCCAGTGATGTGAGTACCTGCTTAAACACAGCTTAAATTGCAAAAACATAATGGACTCACTTCTGATTAAGAGCTTAATAACAAATGTAATGCTAATGGAGATTCTTAATAGCTGAAGAAATCGGGCACTACTCGAACTAATCACAGACAATTTACTTATCCTAGTCATTTTGAAAACACCAGTTGGACACTAATGTCAGAAATCTTAATCTTATTTATTAATAGCTATTCTTCATTAAAAATGAATGTGAACCACTTAAGTAGAGGGAATAATATACTACAGCTTAAAGTGCTAAATAGCAGGTATATATCATCACAACATGTGAGAAATTACTCCACTGGCTAAGTTCTTTAAGAAACAACATTGCTGGAAGCTAATAGCTGGTATTAAACTTTAATACAGTTATTCCAATCTGAAAGCCCCAGTTACTCAACTAGGAGGCACTCAACTTTTCCAACCCTGCAGAAACTTGAGCACAAAGTACACCTCTATCCACTCATTCACTTTTGGCTGTGTCAGAGTTTCCCTAATGCCAGGACATTTTAAAATGTACACCCCTTATTTGTATGTTAATTACGTACCATCATTTAAATGCCAATTATAAAAGCTGAAAGAAAAACTTAATATGATTTTTCTTTGAGTTTAAAAATGAATTTGCTTTTGCTGTTTATGATTTGTAGCCATAGCGTAAAAACTTTGTTTCTTGCTCTGGTTTAAGTTATATTTAACAAACTATACTGATGCCTTTTACGACCTACAAAGCAGAGTATTCATAACAAGACTAGCTACGTTTATATTGCAATTTTTTATTATGCCATGAAATCAGGACTAAAAGTCGCCCAGGTCTATAAGCCAACGTCTTCAGCACTATTTGCATGGGATTAGTATTACCTGGGGACCTGATAATTTTTCAATAACCCCTTGATGTCAGTGCTTGCTGTTGTAGGCTACATTCGCACAGGATAAGCCAAGTCTGAAATTTACTTTAATTTACAGGCATTTCTGAAGGAAAACATGGAGGTGCGGCATGACAGCAGCAATGGAATTCATAAATGATGCAAAATAAAGTCATTTCTCAACATTAAATGAAATTAACTGAATAAAAGCCAGTATTATAGGACATAACTTTGTAGGCAATCTTCTAGGTGGCCTCTAGTATGTTTTTCGTTCAAATAAAGGAGCTGAAAAAGCCACATGGACAGTAAAAACACATGAATACCCCTTAAATTACCCGCAAAGGATAAGTATTACCTCTGGACCTTTGTATATGCTAAGTATGTTAAATAATTTGCCCTGGAACTTTTATTCTGCAAATCACAGACATGGTCAATTCACACAGGATAGGCAATACAAGGTAATACTAATCCCATGCAAATAGTTCTTTAGTCTACAATGTGGAGTTTCTGTGCAGCTGTGTTGCTGTTTTCTGTTTTCACTGCATGGAGTTTGTGTACTAGCAATAGCATGACAGTTGAGCTCCCGGTCTGCAGTGATTGTTGTGAGACAGACTCACAGCTTAAAAGTATACTTCCTGTTCTCTTTACATGCATAGTTACGATCTAATAAGGGAGAAAAGCAGTTTAAAAGTGGCGCCAAGCCATGCAGGTCTGGTCTTTGTTATGCATTCCAGTGTGTTCTGAGTAGTGAAGTGAATTTTCAGTCATGTTAGACACCGGCAACTTTTTCAATTAAAAAGAAAGGTATTAAACAGCTTGTGGCTTGTAAACTGGATTTTACAGTGTAAAACTGCTGACACAGGGGAATTGTCAGACAGAGCAGCTAATACCACCCTAAAGAAACAGCCTTTTCTTTCACAGCAGATATTAACAAGAACTGATACATTTGACTGGTAAAAAGAAAGCAGGATAAGATCAATGATCTTGGTATTATAGTTGTCAGAAAACAGTCCACACACATGAACAGGATAGGGCCAGCAAAGAGACATGACAATAACATGTTGGTGATCAAATTGTATAAAAAACCCTGCAAATTTAGTGTTTTTGACACTGCATTTGGGGTTATGTGCAGGTGGAATGACACAATATTTTGTTTTTATTCTGTTTTAAATGTTGTCAAACACAGAACAGAGGAACCGCCAGAAAGTACTTATTTCTCTAAGTATTTCTCCTGCAGCCCTACCAGCTGTCAGCATGACAGAAGCTCAATGATGCAAAAATGACAAAATAGAGCTTTTTTCAGTTTTCTGGATAATCAAACGTTACAGGAATGACAATGCACCTTCAATCGATACAAAGGAAGAGTAAATCTTTTAGTACAAAAGATGTTGAAAGCCTCTTTTTTTACCTGTTTAAGATCAACAAGAGCAAATCAAAACCACAAACCTTGAATGAAATATGTCTAAAAGTTAAGGACATTGTGTGTGGCAAAGTGAGCTGCTTTAACAGGTACAGAGCTGGATAAAAACACGCTGTCTGTCAGCAATGGTGCCACAGTGTTGTGATTAAAGGGGAAGGGCTGAGTAGAACAGTTTAACCCAACAAAACATAACCAACAGATGATGAAATTTGAAATTGATCTTGATTAATATGCAAGCATGTCTGAACAAAACATACTGATTATTAAGCAATGAAAAAACAGCTGTTCATTTTATGAAAACTTAAGCTGGCACCAGAAAAAAACTCCAGCTGGCTAAAGTCAACTGCTAGCTGCCATTAGCTGAGGTCAAACAACACTCAACAGAAGTTGCTTACTTTCAGCTAACAGCATTTACTTAGGCTGATTTCACACAAGAATTCAACAGCTCACTGTTGAAAACTTTCCTCTTCATACATGTACCTCAGAGGCAGAAAGAGAAGGAAGGGGATCTCAGCAGGAGATGGAGTGAAAAAGATGAACAGTGTCCAGTGTCACAGTTATTGTTATTTAGCCTGTTTATAGTATAAACAAAGGCTGAGGCTACTGGAGAGCAGTGGTTGGCTAGCACCGAAAGCAGCATGGTTTAATAGAAATTTGATCTATAAAATGGAGATAAAGTTGTATGTAGGGTGTATTAGCCTAGTCTAACATACAACCACTTTACCAAAGCAATGAGTAGGCTATTTACATTCAGCACAGGCATGTGGAGGTTACCCTGTAAAGAGAACTGAAGGGTGGAAGTGCTAGCACAGCTAACTACATCAGCAAACTAAATTCACACTGTTTAGCACTTACACTGCCACTCTGTGTTACATAAATTGGGTTTAACTAATTGTTTTCTGGGACAGTTCCAAGTTCTCTTTGTTTTTCTTTTGATTGTAAGCGATCCACAATTAGCCTGTTAGCTTTAACACACAGAACCCCCACTGAAGTTCACAAATTTATCTGTTTACCTGTTAGACAGGAAGCCGATGTACGTCATTAATATTAGTCTGATATAAACTCACTTATCCTCGCTAACTCTCGTCTAAAGTTTTGGAATACTTGAAATGTAATCCTGACAACATGGTGCTCTGCAAGCTTTCCAGAGTTGAAACGTAGTATCACAGCAGCACCGCCACAACATTCACGCACCTCAAAAGAAAGCGTCCAGGGCCGAGTAGACGAGACCGCAGCGGGAGCAAAACAGCACAGTAAGTAGTTTTTACCTTTTTATCACTGACTGAACATAATGTATCTAATCAAAAGAATGTGTTGCTTTCCCGGTGATTATTTAATATATATATGTCACTTCTGCGTGCTGCACTAAAGTAAAACTATGTTGACTTTTCACATGGTTGTTTTACATCCGCTCTTCATATATATTGTATAGGGAAGGTTATATATATAATATTTATTTCAAATATAGGCTACGTATATCATTTATTGTATACATTTATTTATGTTATTGTTTATTATGTCTATATTTCTAGGATTACTTATACATGTATACATGTATGTCTAGCACAGTGGTGATAAAAAAATTCTGACAGTTAACTTTATTTTCATCTGCTTTTTGAATCTACTTTTCAGAACAGGAAAAGGCACCTCTGAGGGTTTTTCTTTTCGTGGGAGCCCAAATCCTTGCATGCCTCAGATTTCTGCTGAGCTGTCCACATATTCAGTATTTTGCATACAAGTCATGCATTTTGTGTTAAAGAGAGGAATAAAAAATAGAAGTTACAAGCTTTGAAAATCTATTTGCAAAATGTGAAACCACATTAATAACTAAAAACTCAGCCTATTCACCCCCAAAAAATCTATAGAGAAATAAACTAATCGAGGAAATAATCAACAGATTAATCAATAGTACAATATAGACTTTCTTTTGTAGGTATATTGAAGATTTTAGCATGAACCTAACCATGAAAAAGGGAATTTTTCATGGATCTCAGGAAATACAGGAAGAAAAAGAAGGTAAATGTTTGATGGCACAAGGTTCAGATGACTTCTGACTTGTCAACTGTGTCTTTTAAAGAATGAGACATTAAGGAGCAGTGCTAGACTTATTCTACATCACTGTCCTACTCTGCTGTGGCTAAAGAGGAAATAAAGCATGAGATTAATCGCAATTAGAAAAATGGTGCTATAATTGAGGGCCTTAATAATCACAATTAATGAGATTATCCTGACAGTCCAACTTTAAATACAAAGCATTAATATTTTTTGTCACCAAAAAAAAAAAAAAAAAGTTGGGTGCTGATAGATGTGTTTAGGGGAGGGGGGCTTAGGTCTGTTTACCAGTCTCGCCCCTCCCTCTCAAGGTTGTTTTGGCTCTAAACCTAAAATATGTGAACTTCCTGTTTGACAGCTCCACAGTAAGTTTCAGACTTCTTGTTGCAGTGCCGGTTTTTGGATGATCAAAGCGTCTGGCTGCAGTGAGGTGACCAGCAGGGGCTTTCAATACAGACTTCAAACCTCTGCCCTGGTAAATAGAGCATATACTCACCCCTCCTAAAGAAAAGTCCTTTAATCTTCAGATGCCTTATATATTCCCTCTCTGTAAGCAGATGATAGCAAACAGACAGTGATGTGATTTCCCAGGCAGAGAAATCAGGTAAATGCAACCATTAGTTGTATGAGTCTTCCTGCAGGGTCAAAGAGGGCAGAGATTGTGGGTAATTAAATGTGTTAAATGAAACACTAATCGAATGAGCGACCCCATGCCTCTGGTTCTTGTTTAATCGTAGGGAGAAGCTGATAACAAAAAATGGGATTCATTTTCTCTCATGAGGGGGGATGTAATTATGGCAGTGCACGGATTGATCAATTAACAATAAACATTAAATAACAATCAAGATAAATGTGTTTGTATTGACTCAATTAAGGGGGGTGTCGGGTTGAGTGATTAGATGTTTAGAGGTAAATTACATCCTAAACAAAGTAATCAAATGCATTCTTGATTAATTACACGTAATCTTTATGATCAAAAAATGAGTTTAGATGAAATGAATTGGTTCATTACTGAATATTCCTAATTAGTGAACTGATTTTTTTTTATTTTAACAATAAATCTATGTATTTCTAAATTACCTTGAAGAGCCTCCATTTATTTATTTTTTTTTTTAAGATTTTTTTTTGCCTTTTTGCCTTTACTGGATAGGACAGTGGATAGAGTCGGAAACAGGGAAGAGAGTGGGGAGAGACATGCAGGAAATAGTGCCACGGGCCAAATTCGAACCCGGGTCACCTGCGTATTCGGGATGCGCCTTAACCACTCGACTACCGGCGCGCCAAAGAGCCTCCATTTTTGACTGCTGCAAAAAGCCCCCACATTATCTGATTTCAGCTCTTATAACAACCTACCAGTCTGTATAAAGATGCATTTTTACTGAATTTTACTCCTGTGTCTTCATCACCACCAAAAGCAAAAATTAATCAAAAAAATATGTCCTGTAAAATAAGTGATTGCATAAACATTCACCCCCTTTAAAGATACTGACCTGATTCAATAAAGGTCCAGACAGTTGGTGCTAGTACTCTCACAATTATTGAAATGGGGATCACTGAGTGCAATGGATGTGTCTCAAATGAGTGTAGAATAACGAAACTGGTGGAAGGTCCAGTCACTAGTCGATCAGTAACCCTGGCTACACCATGAAGACAAAAGAACACTCCTAGAAACTCAGACAAAAGGTTATTGAAAAGGGATCAGGGGGTGGATATTCAAGGCGTTGAACTCTCCCAGAGTTCAGGTAAATCCATCATCAACAAATGTAAGGAATATGGTACATGTATAAATCTGCCTTCCAGTGCAAGCAGGAGACTAATGAGGAAGGGCACCAAGACACCTATGACTAGAGACTCTGTATACAACCCTTGCATGGGTTCTTCACCTGTCAGAGTTTTATGGGAGAGGTGGCAGCATCATGCTGTGGGGATGCTTTGCAGCAGCTGGCCTTGTAAGGCTTGTAAAGGTAGAGGGTAAAATAAATGCAGCAAAACATAGGACAATCCTGGGGGAAAATCTTATTCAGCCAGTAAAATCAATAAAAGGGTAAAACATCCTAGAGGGTGAATACTTTTAATAGGGACTGTGTGTAGACTTTCTGTTCTTTGTCACTTTTCCTCTTAAGTCCCCTTACCCCTCCCGCAGTGGTGTAACATGAAATGAGTTCAATATCAGGCCTGTTTTGTTCATGTTGGTTCAAGAAAGACTGTAGTTCCACTAAGAGAAATCAGGTAAAACAAAGCTGGTTCTGAAATTTCTCTGTTAACTCTGACTTTCTGCTTCAGGCTGTTTGAGCACTGCGTGAAATATGAGGAAGCGATAATGGGTACATAACAACTACTGTGGTAAAAAAATAAAAAATAAATCACATCAGGAGGACTCTGCAGAATATTACTATGTTAATTTGTTTTAATTACTTATTAATTGATTTTGCAATCAAGCAAACAGTGGGCGCTTCTTTTTTTTATCAAATGAAAGCCTCAGTCTGAAAAACTCTTACACTTTAACAGTAATGCACAGGATTTAAGGTGCAGACAATAGGAAGTGCCGTTAGGTCAGATTCTTTTCATATCATGGAAATATGTGTAAATAATTCTAAATAAAGTCAAACCATAGATTAATTTATTTCTCCAGACTAATCAGTTTCATAACCTTTTGTTTTAAAAATGTTCAGGATATTAAAACATTTAATACTAGCATCTTCAGATCCTGTGCACAATCAGTAAAAAATGATGGCACTTTAAAGCCAAATCAAAGCAGAAACTTTGAACATTACCTGATAGGGAACAGGCTTTCAGTTTAGAGTCAGTTATTATGGTGATCTAGTTTGGTTGAAAGAGGGGCAGCCCTTTTGAAATGGTAAACCTTGACCCTCTAATCTCCCTTAATGGGATCCACTAATTTGTCCATCAGGAGAGCCTGGTTTTGGATCAATACATTAAAACTCAGTGAAAGTACTCAGACTGCTGCCTGGCTGGCTCTCAGAGAGAGTTTCTGAGTTGTCTGTATTCTCACTCCTTCAATGATCTTTGATTAATGATTCAGACCTTCGTGTGTCTTATGATAAATGTGTCAGTTTTGATATTGTTTAGGTGTTTTATCTGATTTTATTGGGTAAAACTGTGATTAGGTTTTCACCCCACAGGGTTGCCTCAGGGTGGGTGTAACAAAGCAGTGAGCTCTAGGGTTGAAAAATGGAGCCAACATGAAGGCAAAAAAATCTGCAGCTCACTGAGTTTCCACTGCAAAAGTCCTGAAAGTTACCTACAGAAAACTCAAAATCAAAAGAGATGATTTTTACTGCAGAAATAAATGTTTATAGCCTGGCTCAATAAACAGTTTTGGTCTGCTCATTCCTTGCTGGCAAGGACTCTGCTGTATTTTTCTATATAGCACACCCATTTTTTTATTTTTTGAAATATATCATGCTGTTCAGAATCGTGGGAATTGCTGGTCTGACTGATGGGTAAGCAAGGTGTTGATCAGGAGGCTTAAAGCTGGAGATAAAGTTGTTAACACATGATAGCTGCCATGCATCCCTTGTCTTGGTTTCACTGCGCTATCAAAGATTAACACAAAAGCAATGAAAGATGCAGTGTGCCTGCCCCCCCCCCCCCCCCCTGTGATTTATAGATGATACCGGTACATGTGTGTTGGAACGGTAGCATAGTTGCCAACGTCCTGGCTAACAGTTTTCCTCATTTGGAGCTGAAACATGTGTGAAGCTATTATTGGGTTCTGAAGTTCAAAGGATTATTTCATGCCCCTTTAAACCCCTTTTGTTAATCAATGTTTCACCTATTTTGCCACATCTGTTTCCACATTTAACCCAGTTTTAGCTAGTTTTTGCGAGTTTTTACCCTTTTTGCCACTTTTTAACTGCTTTTCACCATTTTTATCACCTATTTTTCTTTCTTGTATTTGCTTCATCTCATTTTTTGCATTTTTTAACCTATTTGTTTTAACCTTGCAAATCAGATGGATTTGCCCATTTCTGTTTCTCACTGGTGAATCCATCTTGCAAAGCTCCTGTCTGAACCATTTGGGTCCGGTTAGAAAGTGACAGGACCAAGCAGCGACGAGGGGCAGTACTTTCGGGCGGAGTCGTGATGTAAGCAAGCAGCAAAAAGAGACCGGTGCAATTATGGTGGAAGAGATTAGAGTGGATGCTGCTAAAGCGCCAGTTTTATCAGAACTTGACATTTCTTCGTTAAAAGAAGAACAAAGAACAGCAGTGAGTTGTTATCTTTTCAAAAAACAACAAAAGTCATGTACTGACATGTCTACAGTCACCGTGGTTTACGTTATGCAGTTCTCTATGGACTTTACTCCTTTGGTAGGGGCGCAGCTCGGTAGCACCTACGGCGTCACATGTTCTGTTGCTATGATTGGCCCGTAAAGATATGACAGACAGAATGTTCATCCAACCACCCTATGAGTTTTTTTTCAAGCCTCTGCCCTTTCCCAAACGCTGTATATGACTGGTTTTCCAGATGGATGAGTGAAACCTATCCACCTGGCATGTCAGGTTATATTTTTTACTACTTTACACCAATTTTCACCACTTATTTCTAACATTTTTTCCACTTTTTAACCCATTTTTACTTTTATTTTTCAAATATCAATTATTTTTCCCTTTAAGTTATTACAGTTCCTTCTACTTTATTCTGTGGTATTATGATGTTTGCGCATGTCATAACAACAGAGTGAGTAACAGAGTTAATCATTAATATTATAAAAAAGACTATCCCCTTTTAAAAATTAAAAAAACAGTGTTAATCATATATATATGATAATAAAGACCGGCATTAATCACCATGAGCACAGCACTAGCAGTTTTTAGCCCCGTAAGTGGCAACAAAAATCTTCCCAATGAAAGGGCAGGACTGTAGAGCAGACCACTGATGTTGACAGCCCTCAGCCAAAGCTGCGCTGGGGTTCGAAAGGATTAGAAGGAGGGGGAGGGAAGGGAGAGAAGCATGAAGAGGAGAGGGACAAGAGAAACAACAAAACTACAAATGAAAAACAAATGTATAGCAGTTACTGTCTCTAGGAATATGTCCCATACACTAAAAAACTTAGGTGGCCATCCAGGTATATTTTAAGTCACCCAAGTATATTTGCTGACCCTCTTTTATTTCAAATTTTACGGGTTCATTGTCCATGTGCTTGACAGAGGCATCCACAAGTACATCACTCCTGTAAAAGCTCTATGGTGTAACAGTTTAACTCAGTGGTGTTCTCAGCTAGCTCTTAGGTTATTGCCCAACAGCTTATACCTAAATCCCCTATGACAGTGGATGATGGTGGGCCAACAACAGCTAAACTGTACTTCATGTGCACTGAACTCAACATGAAAACTGTGCATAGAAAATATTCTGCATGGTAAAATATTGTCTTTTTTTACATCTTCAAAACCCTGTTAGTAAGGAAGTCCTTTAAAATCACTGATGTTTCATAAATAGTTAAGGTACTTCGAAGTGTGAATATCCACCGTCTCTACATTGGCTGGCATTTTTGCACGATGACAAGGTAATAACTGCAACACCAAAGAGGGGTGTGAAGCAGGTGCTGATTGAAAGCTTTTCAATCATACATCTATAACATCCTATGTCCAGCAACAGAATCACGTGGGAGTTTGATGACAATATTCCATGCATTTATCACTTAAACGTGATTCTTTTTCCAGCAGTTAAGTCCATGAAGCCATCCATTGTCATACATTTTAAAATGCATTATTCAAAGGCTTGAATCCCAAACTTATTTAAACTGTACAGTGAGCTGGTATTCTTTTTCTAAATGGTGTCTGATTGCTCTCTGGGGCCAGCCTACTGTACAAATTTAGACCTTGGTGCTTCATCCAAAAAGACCTCAACATGTTGCCAAGACTGGACTGTCAAGCTTAGGCTAAATAAATTACTGTAATTAACATGGGCAGCAGTACTCTGGCCTAATTGATCAACACCCTGGCACCTGGTCATGTGTGGTTCCAGAAGAGTTAATGCTTTTAGAGCCCCACAGTGCAGTGAGAGGCTGATATATAGCCTGTGTGTGTCCTTGGCTCTGTGTTTTCCAGCACCCTGCTGTCTTCAAACTTAAAGAGCACCTGGCACAGCATCAGACTCTGAACCAGTCACCTTGTCAGGCAGAGAGAGAAGGCCGCCCCTCACCCCACAACTGCTCTGGGCCAATCCATATCCTCTATATTTACACAGAGACCCCGATGGAACCTGCTCCTCCTCAAACAAGTGCTTTTTTTCAGCCTCGAGACAAATGATCATTGTCACTGCTCTGCACAAAGTACCACAGCAATAAGGGCAGAACCACGGACAGAAATACCAGCATCATACACCACACCTCTGTGTCAGTGTCCTCAAATAACACTCAGTTTTCATTCTTCAATTCATCTGTCTGGATCCTGAGCTCAAGTCCAGGTGGCACCAAGAAGTCAACGTCTAATTTGAAACTGGTGCACTTCAGACCCGACACACAACACTTTCCACCCACGATAAAGGTTTATGATTTATAGCCTCTACATTGTCACTCACTTCTACCACTATAGACACAGAGGCTGGCTGAGAGCACACAAACTAGTAAACAAAACCATCCAATCATAGCAGAGAATGTATTTACAGATTATTTTTGAGCAAGCCACAGGGATAATTTGTTTGTTACTGATTACAATTTATAGGAAAGTATATAGAATAGTTTGTGTGGAATAAGTGAGGACATATTAAAAAATGACCCGATAGCCTTAACTAATTCTGTCTTTCACGGGAAACAGAAATGTCCTTTGTCCTGATGTTGTCTTGATATTGCATGTGAACACATCGCAACATTTTATTCAGCCTACACTTACGTAACCCTATTTTCTAACTGTCCTTGGATGCATCATGAATGTAACCATTGGTCTGTTCATTAAGTGAGCTAACTAACTTCTGCTAAAGTTTGGGAGTTTCATGCACACCTTGAGTAGATGAAGAGCAGTTAAAACCAGTGAGTACATGCTACTCTTAGGCTACAGTCTTTATTTTCATCAAGCTTACAGTTGAAGTTAGGCTACTACATTTTGGTTTAATTTGATTCATAATGCTGCTGTGTTTTGAGCTTATGATTAGCATACATCTAGTGCTCCTTAGGCCTACTTGTTTTTGGTCTCTGCTCTGAACTGGCAGTCAGAGTGAGTAGTGTCGGGATGAGAGCAGTGAAGAGATACAGAGTTGCCTCCTCTTTCCTGATGTGTTTACACGTTCAGTTGACTGTTTTTCGACTGCTCCAGTCTGCCTTCCATTAAGGGTCTGTGTGTTATTATTTGGCATTAAAATGCTTAGTAAAGTTTGTTCAAAATAATGGTCTTTTAGCATATTTGTAGAGTTTATTTAATCATCTTATAGTAATCTAAGAAAAAAAAGTTGTGCTTAAAATGCTAATTATTGCAATATGAATAAAACATGTGGACTACAGCAGGAAAAGTATTCATCAGAAACTCATCAGCAAAAAGATCATAAATCCAAAGTCTTCACTGACCATGCTGCAGGATAGCAGGTGTTATGTTTAAACAAGTGACACATTGTTAAAACACTGAAAATTTTCTGTCATGTCTAAGATATGCTTTGGAGACATGAACTGATCGAAAAACTAAACAATGTGGCTCTTGTATTTTTCGGTATCTGTTATTTACCCAAATGCATTTGTATAGTCACCAGTTAACACGGTCACTCGTTAAACTGTAACACTGAGCTGTTTATCCTTCTTTCTCCCTGAACGCCAATTGGCACATAGCACCGTGCCAAAGGAAGGTAAACATTCTGTGCCATTACACGTGCTTGTTAGCTTGTTGAGCCAGCGAGATGACAGAGGACAGCAGGACACTGGGGAATTATTCCAATTATGTTGGATTTTGGATAAAAGGGACAAGAACAGCATCCTGGTGAAACGTAAGTTTAAAGGTTTTGCTTGCTTTCATTGGATCAGCTGTGCAGCCGTTCCAATTACGCTGTTATTACACACAGCATTTGAGTTTTTCTGTATGCCTCTGCTCAGCTTAGTCAGATTGTGAGCATGTTAAGGTTTTCACGTCTGTAAGTGGTGTTACTAGGCTGCAGAGATTCAGATTATGAGTTGTTAATGATGTAATGCAGTAATCTAACGAGTTGATTTCATGAGTAATGCTTACAGTTCACTGCTAACAGCCCAGCTAACAAGCCATGCTCCTCCGGGAAAATACTTGCAGCACGTCTGCAGTTGAAAATACACTCAGGATGTAATAAAGAATGTTTAAATACATAGATTCTTGGAAACCTTGAATTGATTCAGAATTGTAGACATTTATAAATGTGATTCTGACATGAATTGATATTTTTCTGGCACCTCTAGTAGATCCCATTTTTTAAAGTTGGTTAGGATTTATAAAATAACCTTGTGGGTTGCCAGCCTAAGCTGGTTTCAAAGAGAAATTTCCATTTAACAACTGTTGGTGAATAAAGATGAGATCAGACAGACCTTTAGTAATCACATAGGAAATGTAATGTTCTACAAAAAGAGCATCAGATTTAAGAGAAACACAAAACCCTGATGTATGAGGAACTTTAAGTGGATTAGGGTTAATTCAAAAGAAATTAACCTAGAAGTAAGATAACCTGGCATGCCAACCTTCCATAGACAGCATTTGGAGAAGGACAGAGCCTTTAAAAAAAAAAAAAAAAAACTCATAGGGTGATTGGATGAACATTCTGTCTGTCACATCTTTACAGGCCAATCAGAGCAACAAAACACGTGACGTTGTAGGTGCTAACGAGCTGTGCCCCTACAGAAGGAGTAAACACCACAGAGAACTGCATAACACGAACCATGGCGACTGTAGACATGTCAGTACATGACTTTTGTCATTTTTGAAAAGAAAACAACTCAATGCTGTTCTTTGTTCTTCTTTTAATGAAGAATTGTCGTCGAGTTCTGATAAAACTTTAGCAGCATCCATGCTAATCTCTTCCACCATAATTGCACTGGCCTCTTCTTGCTGCTTGCATACGTCATGACTCTGCCGCGCCCGAAAGTACTGCACCTCCACACTGATTGGTCCTGTCACTTTCTAACCGGGCCAAAACAGTTCAGATGGTAGCTTTGCAAAATAGATTTGCCAGTGAGAAACACAGAAATGGACAAATCCATCTCCTTTAAAGGTCAGAAGTAAGATATATGTTAAATGAGCAGAGCCGGCTGAGTAACAGTACTTATTTTGACAGTTGCAGTGACAACTCAGACACAGACCAAGGCTCTGCTCATGCAAGCTCCAGCTAACCACACAGAGGATACAAAGACAAGTAATAATGCCTGAGAGATTGATGGTGTTGTGAAAGTGTTATTTAGTGAGCATGCCACAGATAAACATGGATACGATATAATTTAATTACAAAAATAGATATTGCACATGTTGCACACAATATGTCAGTAATCACTGCACATGATTATGAAACTTATAGAGCCACGTTCAAATTACAGAATAAATGATGCTGATCACCATGGCATGAATGTGTAGACTCTCTGTCTCATCATCAGGTAAACATCCATTCATACACATCAGCAGATGGACACACTGATCAATTTCTTCATAAGAGCTCAGTGATTTACGATAAATCAGCCAATGAGTGGCACAAAACTAGTGACGACTCATTAATGAGTAATTAGTTAATCATTAGTTACCCTCCTTGTGTCCCTGTGTAAAGTGAACTAATCATTATCTAATGATTTAGTCATTTGGATCTCAATTCAGAGCTATTGGAAACTACTTATCAGCCATCACTTAATTATCAAGTCCATACTGTAGTCAGTTGTATTTAATGTTTTGTATTCAGCAGACAAATCCTGTAAGAAGTATGGATCAGTGTATTTATCTATAACTGCAGAGCAGTCACAGTCAAAATGATCTCCTCTGCTGTTATCGAGTGCTACAGTCCAGACAGCGGAGAGCTATTGGCCGTGAGAAGATGGGATCATTCTGTCGATTACATTTTAAATGACAAACATGCGTCTGATTTGATTTCCTCTGGGCTGCTTGCCATGTCTTGCTTGATAAGACCCCCACTGTATCAGTCTGTGTTGTTCAGCAGGGGGAGAGTCAACTTCCAGCGTGGTTTCTCACTCCCTCTCTCTCCCTCTGTCCCTCTCACATAACAAGATGAACATTTCCTCTCCTTACAGTGAATGCTCCCCATGCCGCCTCCCTCTAATCCTCCCCTGGAAGTGACTCACATTACAGCATTCTTCACTTTAATGCACTTTAATAGCATTAATATCTGCTTTTGCCTCTTCAGCTGCAATAAACACCCCTTACATCTTAAGAAAGCCGCTTAAGAGCAATTGACATGGCAAGTGTACCAATACAGAAACATACCTCGGGTGAAAAGCAGGGAATAAAATCATTGTAGGAGAATAATCTGCAGTTTTTTTTATATGTTGGCACCAGGCTGGCTCAACGTGGCACATGCTGTACTGTAAACAGACACTGAGGGAACTTAGTCGAGGAACAGCCAGCACCCTGTAGTGCTTCCTACTCACTCTGTCTGTGTGGAGGAGGCCTGCAGATACGGGAAGAACACGAGTCCCTGCCACCTTCTGTGCCGCCCGTGCTGCCGCAGCAGTGACAGCCAAGGTCAGCGCAGGAATGACAGAGGGCTCCGGCGTGGAGATAAGACTCTCACAAGCATCTGAACCACCACGACGCTCTTTCTTCGGAAAGAGAATCCTGCCCCTGAATAATTCAAAGGGTCTCCCCCACCCTAAATAACAGCCGGCCGGCATTGTTTGACATCCTGGATGAATAATTAAGGCCTGACCTTTTGTTCCCATTAGAGGTGATAGGTTGATAGCCCATACTCTGTGTGTGAAGCTGTTAATGTGCTGTGTTCAGGAACTAGGAATTTTCAGTACTGAAATTAGCCGAACTCTGCGGCATGAGCACAGATGCTAGGAAAAGAATCCCTGTGGGATGCATTGATACACAGACACATAGATTCAGCCTCTGTTGATTGTTCCTAAAGCACAGCCTGAAGCCATTCTTTGTCACTACCTCCACGTTCTCCAAAGAATTGTGCTGGGGTTTGTTCCTGACACATCAGAGGCTTTTTGATTATGCCAGTCAAGAGCTTGTAGTCAGATCTGTGAATCAGAAATTATGTGTTAACACAAAGTCCATCCAAGCAAATCTGGCTCTATCCGGTTTGTTGGTCTTTTAACAAATTAAAATCCATTTTTGATTTTTGTTTCTCACTGAAAGAAATCAGAAAAGCATCAAATCTGAACTGTTTTTCCTAAATTTAAAACATATTTAATATTATATACAGGCTGTCTTTTACATTTAAGCAAGACCATTTAAAGCTTTTACGATAAGATGACTTCACTTTTTCTACGACATGTTTGCA
This sequence comes from Cheilinus undulatus, assembly GCF_018320785.1. NCBI lineage: Eukaryota > Metazoa > Chordata > Actinopteri > Labriformes > Labridae > Cheilinus > Cheilinus undulatus. Next base: position 19,923,046 of record NC_054865.1, read on the forward strand.
TCAAGGCCAGATCTATCTTTCTCCTTTGCAGATGTTCACTGATGTTTGAAACTATTAAAGTCACATCAGTGAGATGCATTGTTGCAGAGGATGACATGTTTCTTTGTTACCATGAACGTGGCAGCTGCAGTTTATTTTGAGAAAATCCCACACACGCTGTCTTCCTGCTGTAAATACACCCTGAATGTGCATAAATCCATAACAAGGCTTTGTTTTAACATACAAATTTTATTGTTTGATGGCCAATGTGCACATTTGTGTGTGGGCTTGGTTCTGTAAATCCTATAATTTTTCTCTGAAGGCCAGTTTATGAGGATTTTATTCATATTTAAAGTGATATTTTGCATTATATAACTGCAGAGTCAGACCAAGAAATCTGATTGGACAAGAGGCAGTCCCGTAGAGATAATATACAGGTAATCATCAGGACATTCAGATGTTTAATCACACCACCTCAGGGGGGTTTCATTGTAGTTGGCAAATGCTAGTCAACATTACTTGGCTGTGTTTGGGGCTGCATGGTGGTACAGTGGTTATTACTGTCACCTCACAGCAGGAATTTTTCAGCTTCCCCCTAAAAGACATACCAGTTAGGCTGGTTGGCGAGTCTAAATTGCCCATGGGTGTGTGTGACTACAATTTTCCACTGTTTGTCAGAGCTGTGATTGAGAGATGGCCGCATTTTGCTTGATGAGATATAGTGTGGATAATAAATGGATGGTTTTATTTCTACAGATACAAGTTTTTACTTGATACACTAAACACAAATACACACATAAAGTGTGAAGGAAATGTTTTATTTCTCAATGGTTTCATAACTCATGTTGGCAGCGTCAAATGAATGAACTCATCAGCATACCATAATTGGTTGTTGCTCATTACAGTTACATCTGCATGTACAGCTGATGAATTAAAGCAGTTTGACATTTAAGTTGTACTGTTGTACTAAATCTAATGACTGCTTTGATATTTACCACACAGCTGTGCAGATATTCACAACAACAAAATTTTTTATTGTGTGAAAATCCTCATTGTTGTTTTGTAACTTTAAATCTGAAGCCCAAAAGCGTATTACGGTGTCATCATGATACACTACACTACATTATTCGATTAAATCCTGAATATTTTATTCTTTAACTCTTTACCTACTGACCCAGCACTGGCACTGTGTTTTATGTCTGGAGTGTTATTACCATAACTCTGTCAAAGTTTGTCCGATCAGAAAAATTCCAGATCAGAATTATGGGCATGCGCACATATATGGTTCATTACGGTACTCGCAACCATATGACATGGGGATTCATAGCAAAACACCAGAAGTATTGCGAGACCACTATATGGATTCTAAACACTGTAACTCCTCGAAAGTTTGCTCAATCTAAAAAATTCCAATGCTGACAGAGAGCTAAGAATCTGTGCTTTCCAGCAATATATGATGTGTGGTATATATATTACGGTAATGTCGAACAGCACTGCGAAAACAGCAGCTTTGGCAGAAGACGAGTGAGAAAGGAGAGTGAAGGAAGAGAGTGAAAGGAGAGCGAGTGAGAGTGGTGTTTTGTTTTCAAAAAATAGCGTTAGATAGTGGCATTTATGGGTGTCTGTCATGTGCAATAACAATATGTTACTTGAGAATGTTAAGAATGTATTTTTTCCACCTTTATTTGCACAAATTTTCACTTATGTGTATAGTTATCTTTTGCACTGTGTTTTGCACACCCAGAGTCCTAGACTCAAAAAGTGACTGGTGATTGTTCTAAACATGTATAGGTTCACATGTTTTTCTTCTTTTAAACTGCTGATAATTCCATATAATGTACAACAATCATTAACCAGATGTTGAAAAGTCAAGTTCAAGTACTCCTGGGAAAAGGGACCAAAGCTCTCAGACTTAGGGCATTTCCTGACTATTTTACAGCCATAATAACAAAATACGTCCAAATCACCATTTTTATACTCAGTAGGTAAAGGGTTAAGCAGGCCAGTTCATCAAGTGGTTGGGTCACAATCAACCTTCAGGGCCTTGGACAAACTACTTTCCATGTCAACAGTAGATCAAGCCTCAATCTAATCTAATCTTCATTACTCTTATCTAATGATGCTACTAATTCACATCAATATTTTGCTGAATCAAAGTCCTGTCACTTTGTCGCTGGTTTTGAGATGTGTACGTTCAGCACACTGGTAGCATGGACAGCGGCCATTACTCAATCTTTCGACTCAAAGGATAGAAATGACTGCAATGTGACTTAAACTAAAATGCATAAATCTTTGTTAGAGAAAAAATAAAGATCCTTTCTTTTGATTTAAACAAATAAAGGACAATCTGTTCCATTTAAAACACTTCAGCCCATGTTTGTGGCATTGAATTGGGAAGCTTTGAGACACATTTTCTTAATATTGTGTACTAGAACATTGATGGGTCGTACCACCTTGATCCAACTTGCTTATCATCAGCCTAAATCCTTCAAATGTCAATGTACATAAAACCTCTTTCTCTTTTACTAGTTAAGGTGAACGGTAACTCAGATCTGCTTTCCATTGTGTTATTGTTTTAGTGTCTAAAGCTTCACAGTGAGGTGTTGTTTCACATGCTGCATCATGTTTGTCAGTCTTCAGCTTAGCAGCCTCTTGCAATATTGTCTTTATCTGTCCTGAATGTAGACATTTAAAACCTCAAACCGTTCATCTACTTCTGCCACTTCTGTAAACCTCTCCTCTTCACCTGTTGAAATTGATTTTAATAAAGGGGGCAAATGAATCCTAATAACTGTTTTTGTTTGTTTGTTTGTTTTTAAATTAAGTGCCTATATTTGTATCAGTCTCTAATTTTATTGCAAAGTGTTGTTACATCACTGAGATATATTTGCTGCATTGCAACAGCGAAAAAAGCCTCTAAAAACCAGCAGTAGTCAAAATGGAAACAGGCTGGAGTTGTGGAGAAATATGTGTGCAACAGACAAGGAAAAGAAGTCTGACATTTTTCGGAGACAGACTGAATATTTCTGGTTTGATGTAAAGCGGATAAATATAGAACAGCAGCATCAGCCCATAAGCTCTTTTGTGCTTTCCTATATAAAACTTTCTACACAGTATAGCGCTATCTCTGTAGCAGAATGAATCTATAATGTTTTTTTTTTTTTTTTCTGGGGAGACACATCACAGTCGTCTCCAAGAGTCTGTCACTGAGGTAGAGCTTGTGGTTCCTTCATGGTGTGAAGAAAAGCAGAGCTGCAGTGCGCCTGCAGTGACACACTCAGAAGAGCGCTACTCTGAGGCGAGCACAGATTCCTGCTTTAAGTAGAGAGAGAGAGATAGAGAGAGAGAGGGAGGGATTGGGTGCTGAAGACAGACCATATTTATAGCCAGGCACAGGAATTATTCATTGTGATCAAAGTGCAGATCATGCTCCATTCCATCACAGAGCAGATGTGGCAGAAAGAAAAGAGCACACTTTCTCCTCTGCCTGCTCTCTAGCGGCTTCCCAAATGGAAAACAGCGAGGGCGAAGTTATCTCTGTGAAGCCACTCCATGTGTGTGTGTGCGTGTCGCACTCGTTCTCAGGTGGCTTCGCTTTAGAAGGAGTGCTACGCCCCCGAGATGAAACATGCACCACAAAGAGAAAGGAGTGTCCCGTATGCAACACGTCTCCACAATCAGATCAGAGGAGTGAATATCATATTGTGAGCTCACAGCGGGAGGTCATGTGCCTCAAGCCATGCACAGTAAAGCTCACACACCGCCACTGCTGTACGTGGCATCACGTGGATCCTTAAGAAGCACATGAATAAAGTAGATCAGCGGGTGAGAGGTCAGAGCGAAGAGATGCTATGAGAAACTGCTATTTCTGTTCGAGGTTACCTCTTTTTTGCTGGTTTTCTATGTGTGATTTTCCACAGAGCTTAATATGATCAGTAAACACCGCTACTGGAACTACAACCACACACAACATATCACGTCTTTATTTTTCATTTCCTCTCCTCCCTCATACTCACTGTACCCAGGACACACATGGATTTTCTTTTTTCTTACTTTTCCCTCTCTTTCTGCCTAATGCTTCCTCTGCAAATGCACAAACACACACACAAATGCCTGCCTTTTCTCCCAGTTTCATTTTCTCTCCCTCCCACACTCACACAGGCGCCCATTTCTCTCTCTCTCTGTCTTTCATTTTCTCAGTCTCCAACCCTTTCTGCCTCCCTGTCACTCCTTCAGCACACACGCGCGCGAAAACTCACACAAGCACAGAGACATACAAGCTCCTTCATCTTCTCTTTTATTTCTTCTCCCTCCCACACTTTTCCTATCACTACTTCAACACACACGAACACACAAATAATACACACAGGCGCCTTTTTCATTCGCTCTGATTTTCTCTTTCTCCCTCTCCCACCCTTTTCTTCCCAGGTCAACACCACACACCCTAATACACACATACAAACCTCTTGTATGAAGCCATTATTGGTGCAAAACTCAAGAGCACATTTGAAAGTTTGAGAGGATGACTTATTGATTTTTGGCTCTGATTTTTCTTTAAACTGAACAAAAAAACCTGCTTAAAATGGCTTACTTGTGATTAGATTTTCTCTGTGCTGATAATGTCTGCTTGCTAAACAAATCTTTAGTTTTGTGCTCAAATTTCCAGCACTTATGTTTAAACCATTCCCCTCTCATTCAGGCTGCTTCTCTTGTATATGGAACTGCCACTCTGATTTTTCTCCTTGCATGCATACAAAACTTTTCTTGTGCTCAAGTACAAAGCTTTGCCTTTGCATATGTATGAAACTCTTCTTGTGCACAAGTTCGAAACATTCCTTGTGCACATGTGTGAAACTTTCCTTGTGCACACGTATGAAACTCTATGTGCATATGAAACTTTCCTCGTGTGTAAGTATTAAATTTTCCCTCTGCATGTGTGAAACCTTACTTGTGCACATGTAGGAAATGTGAACAAGTGTGAAACTTTCTCTGCGTACGACACTTTCTTTGTACACTCTAAGTGTTATCACTGTTTACCTTTGCTATTGGATTTTTTGATGAACCAACCAGTGGGAAGACGTTACAGGACTGACCAATCACATTTGCTGTTCTCCAGCTGGTTTTGGCCTTATTGAGAGAGTCCCCAGATTCTATCACATTCATACACATCGTTTCAGTTGCCTTCCGAGCCCTATAGCTCCAATTCGATTTGTTTTCTATGTGCACATATGAAACTTTTTCTGTATGTGCTCAAAACCTATCTCAATCGAAACTTGTTCTGCTCTCTAAGTTTTTGACGAACCAACAAAATAATAAACAAAAAAAAAAAAAAAAACATTGCCATGCTGTTCTCCTGGAGACATTTACTTTTGCCTCCATAGCTGACTTTTAGCCATATTTTCAGAAGTGTCCAAGTTAGACTTACCACTAGGTACAAGAGTGTGAAACCATGATACGAACTCCTGTACAAGACATAACATTCTTAAAATATCAACCTCTCTTTAAGATAAAACATTGTGTATTCTTAATCACTGCCAAATATACTACGCTACCCACAATCCTAAAGTGTGGCAGCAACATCTCTGATTGGTCGGGTCTCTGGTAAATGTGGAAATGTCTACAGTGTCCTGCAAAAGATAACTGTTAACTGTTGATGATAATACAGTACATATTACCATAGTGCGAAACAGTATATAAAAACTATAAAACATTATCATTGAAGTTTAAAATACCTTAATATTAAGAAGTGTAGTGAAAAAGCAGTTAAGCTTTATTAGTTAGATTGTTAGATATGTAGTTCATCGGGAGAAAGAAATACAGACAGTTTTGTACCTCCGCCTTTTCTTCATTTTTCATACATTTGTACGTTTTCTTACATTCTTACGTATTTTGTACATCATTTTTGTGCGGAATTAAATGTCTTAAAGTCATGAGTACATCTGTGGCCAGGCAGGCACTGTCGAGCTCTTTTCTGCTCTTGCACTGCTTGATGAAACAAGCACAGGATCGACCAATCATGTTTGCTGTTCTCCATGAGACATTGGCTTTTACATAACTACGAAAGTCCCAACATTCCATCACATTGACACACATCATCTCAACTTCCAAGCTCCGTAAGTCCAACTCAGTTCCTCTCCAACTAGAAATGAGCGATACCAATATTTTTTGATTTGATACGATACCAATACTTTTGAAGAAAGAATAAAATATTGGACTTGTAAACTTTCAAAAGGTACACATTTCAGACAAAGTAAAGGCGCATACAGGTCATTCAGAAATTCTTTTAGGGAGAAACTTCAATGAAATTAAAATGTTTTTGCAAGCAGGTAAAAATGAAAAATAAATATAATCATAGCACATATAGAATTAAAATATCTACAACGTAAAAATGGCCAATTTCTTTTCTTTTTTAAAAATTAAGATAGAAGGGATATATTAGTCACCTATACCCACTAGTTTCAAGCAAAAATGTAAGAAATACAAGTCATCAAAGATTTTCATAAAACATTTATCTAGTAATATTTCTAAAACTTGGTCTTCTTACATTTTATGATACTGGCAATCTGGTCTCAGTTTTTTTTCAATGTTTTCTTACAATTTTGAAATTTACTTAGGGACGAAATTGAGTGATAAAGACAGCCGTGCTCACACAACTGACTGTAAAAGACTTTTACGATGTGTGTGTATGTAAAGGAATGTTGGGACTCTCTTAGTAATGTCAAAGCAAATGTCTGGTAAAGAACATGACCCCGACAGGAAGAACATAACGATTGGTCAGACCAGTTTTCTTGGTTGGTTCATCAAAAAATCCAGAAGTGGAATTATGTGCCCTATGTGCAAAGGAAGTTTCATACGTGCATAGTGAAAAATCAGAGTGGCAGTTTCTCAAGAAAGCAGAATCAGCCTGAATGAGGAGAATGATATGCCTACAAGCACAAGAAATTTGAGTGAGCCATTATGATTTAGAGAAAGCGGTTACTTTGAAGCAATAGAGGCAGTCTGTAGCACAAACACAGGTTTCATGTAAAGTTTGAAGAAAAATCTGAGCCAAAATCCAATAACTCATGCTCTCAAATCTTGAAATGCCGTCTGGATTTTTGCAACAATAATGACTCCATACTCTTTCCCTCCCTGTTTCACATGCTGAATCACCTACACACACAAACTAACGTCCGTCCAGCTTCCCTGACTCCCAGCTGGGCTTGGACGGCTCTCTTCCTCTGGCCTCTCCGGGCCATCTGGAGTGCAATGTCCCTGCTCGGCTGGTCCCCTGCCAGCCGCTGAGGCCTCCCAGGATCAACGCAGCATCTTCAAGCACAATTTGTACGCGTCAAAGCTCGGCTGTGTGTCCAGTGACCCAGCTGAGTGAAGTCATTGAGTCCCGCGTCTCCCCACCTCAAAGGAGCTTCATTCTGCTTTGATGACACCTGCGCTTCCCCAGACTCGCAGGGTGGAGGATGGTGCAGTAATTGATTAAAGCCGCCGTGCAACCTTACTAGCAATTACAGCTCTGTTTATGATCCTGCAGAGAGTTTGTCTGCACATGAGGAGTGAATATCAAAATCTGGTGCACAGGTCAAGTACCTGAACAAGCTTTTTATGTGAAATACAGCTTGATTTTTCAGGGATTACAAAGTGTGGCAAGATTAGAGGAAGCTCACGTCTCATCTACAGGCATGAAGGACTGGGACATCGGCAGGATTTCACACCTGTGCATCTGAAGTGTTTAATTTTCACCTACCAAGAAGTTTGAGCAACATCACCCATTTGGCTACAAAAGATCTTTGTAGCCGGTCCATGGTGGTTACCAGACCACTAAATAAATAAAGGCCAGTTATCAATTTACTGCCAGGCCCTTGACCACAACTTGACCCCTTTTAAAGGATTAACAAGCTAACTCCCATGTGTTTTTATTTGAAACTGCACCACTTTTATTTTAACCATCCATCCATTTTCTGTACTGCTTATCCCATTGGGGGTTGTGGGAGGCTGGAGCCTATCCCAGATGACATTGGGCGACAGGCGGGGTTTGCCCTGGACTGGTTGCCAGTCAATCGCAGGGCTGACATATAGAGACAGACAACCAAACATGCTCACATTCACACCTACGGCCAATTTAGAGTCACCAATTAACCTAATGAACATGTTTTCGGTGGTGGGAGAAGGCCGGAGTACACGGAGACAACCCACGCCTGCACAGGGAGAACATGCAAACTCTGCACAGAAAGGCCCTGACTGGGAAGTGAACCAGGGACCTTCTTGCTGTGAGGAAGCAGCGCTAACCCCTGCACTACCGTGCAGCCCCGTTTTATTTTATGCTAGAAAAATTTAAGTTACAATGTGGTAATCAGGCCTTTATTTCTAGGGTAGAGAGACCTAGAAATAAAGGCCTGATTCTCCTTCATAAAAGGTCTCAGTATTTTTTGATGTTTTCTTACAATTTTGAAATTTCATATCAGAGCAAGTGGAGTTGCTGAAATCTGTTACTCATTTATGATTGGTCCCCAAAGTCACATGGTACAGTAGGTTTGGCATGTCCAATTGGTCTCCAAAGTCACGTGACACGGACAAGCAGTAAAGCCCAAACAATCTTGAGGGGAGAGAACAGATGGCAGAGAAGCGGGGCTGAGACGTATTTTATAGTTAGCATTAGCAGCACTAGATCTCAGTGTCTATAATGTTCACATGGCTGTGTCTAACATCTCGTGTACTACCACACCACTCTCCTACACTACGATGTCTATGGAGCTCTGAGACACTCATCCTGAGCCATTTTTACGAGAGCAAAGTGTTAAAATGTGCTGTTTTCTACAATCCCCTAGGAAAACGGAAGAATGCCCCGACTATTTTCATATGCTGAGTCTGCTAAATGAAAGTGAGGTTCTTTAGGAACAAGGCAAAGCATGAGTTCACATCGTACCCCACCACCAGGAGTTAGAACAACAGCTGGCAACTGCTGACATTACTCTAGGGCAGCCTTTCCAAAACTTAAGTCTGCTGCAAGCCAGTTTGAGGGGCCCACCAATTAACCCTCACACAACCAGGACATGAGACTTGAATATTGACCTTTTATTTATCATATTTTTGCTTCATTAACATGGAATTTCAATGAAAAATGCTTGGCTTTCAGCCACATTAACATCACCAATAATAAAAGAATCACTAGCATGTATCTTGTTTTGAACAGACATTTGGAAAGTCACTTGAATACATTTTTGGGGGGAATATTTATCACTGCAAACTTACTTTATGGCCCAGCAAACTCTGTTCTAGTTGCTTTAATGTCTCCGAAGACACTGATCAGGGAAGCAGATAGCATAGTAGAACTGTCACCAGTTAATTCAACACTAGTTAAACTGTGACACTGGCTGTATAAATCAGCAAACATTGATGAGAAAAAGGTGACCTGAATTAAAACTTCAGATTGTTTTATGTTACTTCATTCAGGAACACTCATTATTTTAACCATTTTATTGCAAAATAGATATACAGTTTTACTTGGTGGAGAAGGCTCTGCTCTAAAGATGGGTTTAGTGAGGGTGAGTCAAGCAGCATGCTTTGATTTTCCAGGGAGCACAGAGCTAGAAACCCCCATATGGAAAGATACATTTATGACAATGTCTACTGAATACAATAAAATTAGTCCAAAGCAAGCCATCCATAGTAGCATGAATCAGAATATGAGGGTGCAACAAGCTTTATGCTATAAAGGAGGAGGCTGGGGTGGAGGAGCTTAAGCTTTGCCAGCAGCTGCAGTGTGGTGCATCAGCATTAATGCAAGCAGGGATTAGTGAGAGGTACATCATTTTTAAATGGACCACTGTGTTGAGAGAAAGAGCTGTGATTGACTGAGGGGGCTGGGAGGCGATGACTGGGAACAGCTGGCCATCAGTTGGGCATATGAATACCATGTCCTGCATGAACTAATGCTAAGGTTCATTTCTGAGACTTAAATAATATGTTTTATTAACAATTAAGATATAATTTATAATTATTATTTCAGATATAATTTCTATGGTTTTAAGTTGTTGTAAATTACCTCTTGTGGTCCATCTGAAGTACCTCTGTGGCCCACACTTTGGGAAGAACTCTTCTAGGGGAAATACTGAATAAACAGTACTAAAACTAAGAACCCATAATTCATTTTATTTTACAAGACCTGTGCTCCTACTGCATTAAAAGTGAAACATTGAGATTTATAATCATGTCATATTTTTGGGGTGAAATTTCTTATAAATAGTTACTTATCAGGCTTCACTTTATGAATTCATGTGTAATTAATGTTTGACATTTTGCTTGTAAAATTCTTAAAATATATGCTTAAAGCTGCATTATCTCAAGCACTAAATACCTAAATATCCTTATTAATGTCAATAATAATAACAGCTCCTTAGTACATAGCTGGTGGGAGTAGATTCTGGAATTAGCACCTCTTTGTAACAATCCAGTAATGTGTTCTGGATCGGTAATTAGTCATAAATCAACTCTGAATCAAATTGTGAGCCCAGAATGGATCACACTGAATAGTGAGATAGTGAAAGATTCACAGCCTTAGTAAAAAAAATGCAGTCCCAGACAAACTGTCTTGGTCCACCTACAAAAAAGTTGTAGCTGAGGGTTTTAAGCCTCCTGAAAACTGCAACAGCGTGTTGGCTTACAGTTCTAGCAGCCATGCCCCCTTTTATGGATAACCCATATGTGAGGAACAAAGAAATAATCCCCTATGCAGTGTATGCCCGTGAAGACGTGAACTATTCTAATCCTTATTTAAACCAGGCTGTAAACATGCTTCTTTCTACTATTATTTTTAAAAGGGTATTTTAACATGGGGTGTTTATGTGACTTCGAGAGCTTCTGCAGCCAACCTCAAGTGGACACTCCAAGAACTGCAGGGATTTTTTTGTCACTTCCATAACAGCTTTGTTTTCAACACTGGAAGTTGCTCCTTATTTTCCACAAAAAGGCAAATTCAAAACACCTACTCATGAGAAGTGGAACCTGTAAAAAGCAGTAATCTTTCAGGTTAAACCCTCAGATTCTATAAAGCTTCAACGACTAGACAGAGTGAGCCACCAATGTGCATTAGACGGAGAGATTTCAGCTACCTACCCAAATACAAAACACCTAAAGTGTTTCAATACAAAAGGCTTTTAAATTAAGCTACCCTGTCTGAAATTGATCGCATCTTAAGTCATTCAGCCGCGAGTTTCCCACCTCAAAGGGGCCTTGCTCTGCTTTGATGACACCCACGCTCCCTCTCAGCTCAACAGGGTGATTAATTAAAGTGGGTAAGTCTCAGTATTTGCAATTACAACACTGCTTAAGATCTTCTAGATCTCAAACTTTAGAAGCAGTCTTTTTAGCTGACCACCAGCATACAAGGATTAAAAAGATGTAAAAATGTTTAAGGCATTGCGATACTCTCCAAATGTTAATTTATACTGTATTTGATTGGCCAGATCAGGACGTTTTCAATCACCTTAAAGCTTTATGTTGCGTTTCTAGATGATGCTGCGAAATCATCTGTACCATTAAAGTAGCTTATCCCAAAATAAATGCCCCAGGCCAGTTAGCGTGCAGCGGCTATTTTTATAGTCTGGTGAACACACCAATCCAATGTGACACCCGAACAACAACACACACACACACAAACACACAAACTCTGTCCTGATCTCTTCTATTTTCTGACTATACACTCCAGCTGCAGGTTTGCCATGCTGGAAGAAAAATAAAACTATTAAAAGCTTTGGAATGGATCACTGACAACATTTATTATCAATTACAAAGTTTTTGTTCAAAAATATAGAGAATAAAGTGGTTTCAAAAGCCTGAGAACCATAAGCAGAGAAGCAATAATTAGAGGATTTTCACTGAGGCAGCACCGCCGTCCTTGTCAATGCCCTGGTTACTTCCTGGGTTTATTATTATAACTCTCTCCAGTCTGGTCTTCCTCACAAGCTTCCACATGAACTTCAGCTGCTCTGGAGCTTCATGACCAGAACCCTTTCAACAGAACAGATAGGTTTCTTTTCCTCAACATTTTCACTGGCTGAAATATCACATCAAACTTAAGAATTCTTACACTCAAAGCCAACCAATCCCCTCCGTACTGCTGTTATCTCCTTCATACCTGCTAGTGATGCACAATATTGGATTTTAGTGATATCTACAAATTCATGGTAGTTGATACTGATATATCAATGTTCCGACCTGAAATTTAAATCCTTTAAACAAGTTTTTAAAGGTCATAACAAAAAACAAACTTAAATCCATAGAGCAGACTTCAAAGTTTAAGGGATGAGCTGAAAAAAAGAGAAAGACTTCAGCTGATGTAGGTCTGTTGGTGTTACCTAAAGAGCAAATATTTACAGCTGATAAAGGCCGCCACTTTTTAAGTCACTTTTTAGGCTAACATCTGCTGATGCTAATATCGTGTGGATGTTAAAAACACATACGCAAGACATCAGAAATGGGTCCGCTCAACCCATGAACGAAAAAATGTACCCGTGGCAGTACGTAAAAAGTAGCCCAATTCTGCAGAAAAAAACGTGGACCTGGCAACCCTGGGGGCAAGCAAGCGAGAAGGGAGCGGCAGGAACTGAATCATCAATCATCCATCTAAATGGCTTGATGCAAAAATTCACAGAAAGTCGAAACGATGACGGAGCAAAGTGTGCAAACATAATTAGGATTAAAATGAGATCAATTTTATTGTTTAACATTTGAAAAATTCAGACAAAAAAATGGACTCAGTGTGTAACGGCCTTTAACCTCTGTGGGGTCTCAAGTCTCCAGCCATGCAGCCCCCCCCCCGTCTCTGAAACTCTCTCCCACACTATACATGACTCTGAATCTCTTATTACTGTCAGATCCCACCTCAAGACTCACATTTGTAGAAAAGCATGCCCCTTTTCTGCCTTTGAATGCAAATAATTTCTGCCTTCCATTGCACATTGTTAACTTAGGCACTGATACTGTGCTGTTTTAATATTGCTGTACTTGTAAGGTGACCTTGAGTGCACCCTTAAAATATTATTACCAATAATAATTAACTATAAAAAGACCAAAACAAATGGACAAGCTGCAAGAAGTTATCAGCGACAGTATGAATCAAACAAACAAACAAAAAAAAAAAAATCGCAGCTATGCTACAATACACAACGTCTTTACTGTACGTAATGCGTGTAGCAGCAACCAAATACATCTGTCATCATGCAGAATTACCTATTATCTGAGCATGTATTCTATTTTATTTAACAGCACAGAGAGCTGACCTCAGTGGGACTTACAAAACAGTGTAAGGCAGACAGTAAATGCTTGATTATCACAATGACTCTTCCTGCTTTATGATCAGTGGTGTAGTGGTGCCTGCAGAACTCTTAAGTTATCCCCCACTTGCAAAGGATAACCACCCTGTAAGACATTTAGGAACATTTTGCATTTTAGTGAACCTGAAATGGGCCTTTAGTATGTGCATATTGTCCCATAACTTCTGCTGCTTCAGGTTGTAAGGATCATTAACAGCCAAAGAAAGGCAGACTTTACAATCTACACAAGTCTGCAGACTATGAGCTGAGACATCTACATGATAATGCAGTTTAACTATTGCATACGCCTTAGTAGTGCTGGGGTAATGTGTGACAAAGCAGTGTGCTTTTTTGTTGCCTTTGCCATCCTAGGAGAGCTGAGTTGGAAGCAGGTTTGCTCTTTAGAGACAGAAAAATAAGTGGTTAGTATATCTAGGTATACAGCGCTGCTCGTAATATGATAAAAAGTAAACTCTAGTTCAAAGACTGCACTCAGAGTAATAATTCAACTATAGGCATTGCATTCATTCTCAAAGTTTGTTGCTCACAGGGTTGAAGCCACAGCAGGAAGGAAAAACTCATTTTGAGGGGAACAGCTGAATGGACAACAGGGGAGATTTTGCACAGTAAATTACTTTATTACAGCAAGCATGTGAAATTAACAGACACCTTGTCTTATCCATGAGTCAATTCTGTCCCTTACTGCAGATTACAGAAAGCAAACTTAAGAGAGGTGGAAGTTGAGACTGTTCTGATAATGTATTAAATGATACTGCCTTTTATTCGTTAGTTTGCATGAATTTTAGTTGGACTTTTGCCTCTTCTTCTTGTCTTTCCTTACATTTAGCACTCTGCTTAGTCTGCGCGTCATGTTAAATTCCCACCTATGCATCAAAAGTCACACATCACTTTGTAAAGGTGCAACATAAATGAAGTTATCATTATTATTATCCTAAGATGAAACTCCACAACAAAGCCCACGCAGACTCGTGATAGCAGGAAACGGCGCAGGATATGCGTTCAGCGGCGTGTTTGGAGGCAGTGGTACAGTATCACATGGCGAAACAGCCTCTCCTCAGTTCAATGTTCAGTCTTGTAATAGTATCTAGTGTTAGACTTACCTTACTGTAGCTTCCAAATAGCATGTAGCTCCAGAGCAGGTGGCGAAGTAAGAGTGCCTTGTTCCTCACTAGTTGATCCGCGGAGTGTTTGTGTTTCAGCACCACGGAGAGCGCGTCCGCCTCTTTGTGGAAACGATGCGAGTTGATGGTAGAAGCTGTGAACGCAAACCGCTGCGCACTCTTGACAACGCGTCTTCCTTCAACTTTGATGCCACCTCTTTGCCGCTCTGGCTGGAGCGAACATGCCTCGTCGTGTGTCTGATGCTTTCAGAGAGGGGTATGACCAATCACAACGCCGCCTCGCGCTCTTTACTCACATCTTTGCGCATCCCCGAAGAGTCTCCAAGGACCCCGTGCCGTGTCTGCCTCCGGGGCGGGCACGGCTGCAGAAATAATGACTTTTAAGACTGGCTGCTCCTCCTGCTATCGGAGCACATCCTCGTTTGCGGTGTTGTCGCTTTGTCTTGAAGGCGACGCAGATCCGGATCAAGATGGGGCTGCAGGGATGTCCTCTCGCGCAGCGTCTGGGGAAGCGAGGAAAGGAGCGGAGCCAGCCGGGAGCGGGAGGAGTGTCTTTTACGGTCTGAGTTCATTAAAGACTCCTCTAATATGGATGAGCTCCGTGTCCCGTCATTATTGTAACCCGGTTTTTTGGCTTCCAAATGGCGGGATGAGTCGACTGCGAGAGGATACAGTACGATGTGCAGTCCTGTTATAAATGCAACTGAGCTACAGTAGAGGCGGCAGAGAGTTTATCTGAGCTTTAATCAGAGATGTGCACAGATAACATCAATTCAGTGAAGTCTGAGGGCATGAATCAATTATGAATGAGTGATTAATTATGACTTTAAAAGCACAGGCGGAGAGCATGTTGATGGCACATCTTCATTTAGGACAAATCTGTTTAAAGATGATATTTAAGAGTTTATGTCTCCAAAAATAACTTGAAATTACTTTGGATTGCATGTCACTTATCAAATATTACTAATAAATCAATCTGTCCAACTTATCCTCTTACATGAAGCATAATCAGAGCTGCTGAGGATTATACTTTATCATACTTTTATCCCCCAGTCTTTACAGAGTTCAGAGAAAAGGTCTTCTCCTAACCCGCCAACCTTCTGCATATGCACTAAGCCAGTGGTTCTCAACTGGTGGGTCGGGACTCAAAATTGGATTGTGAAGCTGTTTCCAGTGGGTCGCACCAGGAAAAAAAGAGGTGTCAAAAAGTCTACAGTGCACAAAAGCCCTAAGTTTTGGGTTCCCATGAGGGCCACATGATTTTTTTTCCCCTCACTGCCAGAGGGCCAAATTAAAGAGAATCACAATTTAACAACATAAATGAAGTGTGTCGCGTTAGTGTTGTCTTTTCTCCTCTCCTTCAGTGAGCGTGGTCCAGTGTTTTTAATGTTGATAGAGATGATAAAGGAAGCAATGAAGCCTTTATCATGACTGGCACCAAATAATAGCTGGGTAGTTTTACTCAGGAAGCTTTCTAAGCCAAAAGGACTAATCCAATGGGCCCTGTGTGTTTGAGCCAAGTATGCCCACGCTGTAAACAGAAGTGAGGACAACACAAAATATTATTGCTCTCAACTTTTGTGCAGCTCTAGTGATGTTTTTGAAATTATAAGGTAATGCCTAGATGCTGGAGCTTTTTCTTTTATCATTTTAAATAAATTGTGTGACAATCCCTTGATTTGCAGAGTCTTCCCAGAACGCCTTTGGGCATTAGACACTTTTGCACCATGAGTGAAGTTACTGACTCTGTTAGTGAATTCCCGCCTGTGTGAAGGAACACTATTACAGCTGGGCTGGTGTACTTAACATGATAGAAAACATTTCCTGCTTCCTCTGCTCAGAGTGCAACTTTTCATTCATTGCCACTTGAAGTCACAAAAATTGGAGTACTCTGAGTGGCATAAACGTAAGAATATAAAATATGTGAAAGACTTAAGAGAAAATTAACACTGATGAGAAACGCAAGTACAATTGGGTTGATCTAACTCAATAGCCTATGGCTAAGTATCTGCTACCAAACAAATACTGCTTTTCAGTGAGTATCATTGTATTATTACTAAAACACATCGCAATGGCACAACACTAAAACAGCTACTTTAATGAGATCAAAAAATACCAGGCAGCATTAGTTCAGGCAGGCCACAGAGTCAAGCGCTCACATAATTTAGATCAGCTGTTCTCATGCAAGCCTTCATCAGCTGACAGCCAGCTGATTTGCTCTAAGCATGCTATTAGCTAATCGCTAATGCTGCCTTATCTACTGTTACTGTTATTTACTGTTGTAGCCTGACTACGCTCTACTGCTTTCTCTGCAAGCTGCTCTTGCAACCCTCCTCCACCCCAGCTGCTCCTCCATTCTGTTTCTTGATCAGTATCTTCTGTTGTCACTGATAACCTTTTTTTTTTTTTTTTTTTTTTTTTTGCTGCTTCTTTCACTGCCTTAGGCTTTCCTTATCGGCATAAGAAGAGCAGGAACATGTGCTTTTCCTGCTTGATGCTTTCCATGAAGGCTTGTGGAAGGATGCTAACTGATACCTGATAAAGGTGCTAATTAATAACTGCTAATAAAGAAATAGCAGCCACAAATATTGTGTTTCTTAACAAAGTGGAAAAAATAGGAGCTTGTATCAGAATGTTATATACATATATATTTTTTTAAACTCAAATACAAACACAAATACTTAGTTTAATGAACTAAACACAGAGTTCAGGACAATTTAAGTGACTGTTTTCATGCAATGAACAACAGTGGTAGTATTAGTTTATTCTATATACATTGCTATTTGTTTTAACAATGCATTTACTAATTCAAATAGTTCTACAGAAAAAAAACTGTCAATTATGTCTCTTTATTTCTTCTTTCTCCATTACCAGGATAACAAAGCTGGTTTTCCTGAAATCATTTGAAAGTTCCTTGAGAAATCCCAAATTTCCATGCTGTCCTTGGAATATTTTAGCCAAACAAAATGTGTGTAATGTTGTGCACTTAAACATTTTTCTCCTGTCCTATCTCTTTTTTTCAATAAGCTTTGTTCCATTTAGTGTCCAAACTAACCCAGTTTCTCTTAAGGAGGTGTTGGTGGGACCTGAGGCCTGACCAGTTGAGAACCATTGCTCTAAGCTGATGATCTTCATTCCAGTTAGGGACAGTAGCAACTTTAACCAAAGCCAGGGACAAACATTTAGAGTGTGGTCCTTTATTCTAAAGTCTAAATATCACTTGCAACACCTGCAGAGCATGTCTCCATGATTGATGCTGTACCGTGTCCTTGTATTGATTGTTTTCTTTGTCTGTGACTCTTGTTGTTGTCATCCTGACCTGGCCTCTCTCTACCTCTCCTTGTGTCTCAATCGAATCAAAATAAAGGGGAACAAAAGTCATCTCATTTCAGATTGCATTCAGCTGACTATTTCCATTTAAACCAGGTTGTTTCAAAGAACGAGACGGGCAAATATGCAACATTTGCAATACTGAATGTGCTGCAGGTTGTGTTTCAGGCGTTCAAAAACTCCTGTTGCTTTGAGTTTGGAGTAAGATTGCTAAAAATTTGACTGTAGCGATGTAAGTCTTTTCACTGTTCCTCCTTCAACCCAATAGCCCCTTCAATTAGGCCAGTGTGAAATATTATAGCCCTGAGCCGGTGAGCAGCCCTCAGCCACAGAAAAGGCACATACAATAAGCTGTTTAATCTTGCACTGATTTGAACCAAGGGATTTTTTTGCTCAGTCATTTTCTTTTTCTAAAAGGGTGGGACAGTAGTTGGGGGAAAAAATAGAGCTTTAATGAAAAGAGAAAAGGCCCTGTGGGATGGATATCAGAAGCCAGTGGATGTGCATAATTCATCTCCGACTTTTTCATAAAGCCCTGCAGACGAGGGCTTCCTTTAGCCTGTTTTTGTCATTTAAATACTCATAATATTAGCCCTGTGCTCTGTGCAGGCGGGAAAAAGATGGCTTAAGGTCTATAAAAGTAGTATGTTTTTAACTTTTGTGTTTTAACGGCAGCTTGTATGAGTAAAAACCTCACTTAGAATCAGAGATTCTGTCAGTGTAAACTCCACATGGTCAGAAAAGCTTGTCTTATTGGGCATTGTTAGAGATAATATTGTGTTTATTTATCTGTGCTCACTTTAGATGTGGCATGTAGAGAACCAGATGTTACTGCTCATCCTATAACCTGGCTGTGTTTGTAACAGATGTGAAATATTGGAAATGAACCCATGTTCCCAGTGTTTATGTTCTCATTAATATAATAAATCCTGGCATGTGTTTGCGGTTTAGCCAGGAAGTGCTCTTATTTCAGGGTGTGGCTGCTGAGAAACATCCGATGCTCCAGCCGGCACAGCCGACACGCTCCAGCTTTCCTCCTCCTGACTTGAGCACACCCCCCTCTGCTGGTGTGAGGAAGAAAACAAAAATCTTCTCACTGCTTTGTTTGGCTGCAGGGACTCTGGGTACAAGTCCAAGAACACTAATTCAGACCCACAGGAAGGCTTTGCTATCCGCTGCAGCACAAGCAAGCTTTATTGTGGAGCCTTTTTAATTCACAAAGCTGCTGCATGTAAGTGGGGCAAAACATCGCCCAAGTCCCGAAGATCTAAGAAACACCAGCACAGCAGCTGCAGCGCGTCCCTGCTGGGACCGTGGGCCGTTAGCTGCGTGTGGTATCAGCAAACCTGACTGGAAAATATGCTGAATAGTTCACTGTTGACTGTTTTGTGACACGAGGTAGAAAATCTGCTTATGCACCTCTGAGTGTGACTTTGTGAGATATAATTTATAAAGTATTAGTGATTGATTTTCTATCAGATCTGACTCTGCAAATTTGACATGTGACCTCTGTCTTTTCATGAATTAAAAACAATCATTATATTTTGATTGTGAAAAAGGTACTGAACAGAGATGAAACATCAAAACAATAATAATAAGGGTTTCATTTCATCACATCTGAACAGTTCAATGCACTTTAAAGCCACTGAAATTCATTTCCCATCAGCTTTCTCATCAGGATATAATTTTACAGTAAGTATTTAAGTATTAGAAATAAGCTTCACTCCAACCTTGAACTGTAGTGGTTTCAGTTTTGGTTTGCTTTCTTGAAATATGCCTTGTTATTGATTGTGAAAATAATGCAAGGTTAAAATCTACTCAAAGCCTGAGAACAGCTTTCTGGCTGTTTGCAAGTGTCATGTGCTGGACAAATATTAAACAATAGCTTCAGACTTGGAGCTCAGCCCTGAGGATGGGTGATATGGCTCAGGTGGATGAGGGTTCAAGGATCAGATATACTCATATGGAAAAAAAAAAGGGGGGGGGGGGGTACATCAATAAAAGCTACAAAATTGTCAGCAATGGGTTTTTCATGTGTGCAGGTGAGTGAAAATGTAAGTAGGCACAGGGTGAAGGACTTTCATGAATATATATGAGGGCTGTCAAGAGCTAACATTTAAAAATCTTTATTAATCCCAGAATTTCTGTAGTTAATCACAATTACTTCGCCCTTGCTATTCCATTCTAAAATTACTCTATTTTTCATTTCAATCTGTTTTTGTGTCATTTTAGATTTTTCTACTGTCTTACACTAAGGTTTGCTGACTTACTGACCTGCTTTTAGAGGCAAGTTTAAGATTTTAACATGAACTAAACCAGAAAAAAAAAAAAAAACTTGTTATGTAGTGAAAAGAAAATACATCAACAGTGAAATGTGAAAGTTTGATTAAACAGCGGCCTGTACCTTTTGAAAAGTCAAATAAGACATTGAGGATCAGTGGTGGACTGATTTTACATCACTGTGCTGCAGGGATACATAGCAGCAAAGATTTTTGAAGGCAAAAATAAAGCGATTTATTATGATAAAAAAATGTTAGTGCACTGAAAAATATATTGTTTTATTAACTCCCTGAAAAGTGGTGATTTTGGAGTTATGAGGTTTTGGCCTGACAGCAGGGAAATGTATGCTTACTGCTTTGTAAGCAATGAATATTTTTAAATGTTTTTTTTTTGTTTTGTTTTGTTTTGTTTTGTTTTGTTTTGTTTTGTTTTTGTTTTGTTTTGTTTTGTTTTGTTTTGTTCATTGTAGATAGTGACAAATTAAAACAACATCCTGCTAATTCAAACAACTCACATATATAAGGCTGAATTAGTCTAACTTCACATGAACTGTCATTTCACTGTTGTTAATTAAACTGCAGTTTTTATTATTAAAACATGAGCTTTGAAGTAAACAATGTAATTTCTGCATTTATTGCAAAAAATAAATATATTTTATGCATACAAGCATTATTGCACTTTAACCTGCTGTAGCATGATCACTTTTGAGATTATTTATATCTCTTTTACATCAGTCGTGCACTGTTTGCATTCACTTTTTCATTTTTGTGTATTTTTATCTGGTTAACTTTTTTATACTAATTTTCTTTATTTTTATGTCTTGATTTTTTTCTAGTTCTGCTGGGCCTGTTCCCAACAAACTGTCATTGTATGACAATGTTTCATAACTTAAAAAATAGACTGAAGTCCAAAGTAATGAAATTATCACCATTTTGACCGTGTTAATGACTTTATTCAAGCTTAAAAACTAAGTGCATCTATAAGGAATGACTTCTTATATTTCTTTATATGCCAAAATATATTGCAAAATAACAACTATGATAATAATTGGATTATTATTTAATATTGTTCAGCCCCAATTTTGTTATAGGGTATCCAGAGGCTTATTAAGATTGTGCAGATGTCGAGCAAACTCTCAACTTTGATATACATGCATTTTTGCTTCTTTCTCACTAAATGTCCAGGGGCTTTAATGAACATGTAGACGGTTGGACAGCCATTTTCTGATGGATTTTAGAGGTTGTGAGTCTTGACACAATCCCCTGGCTGAAAGACAAACAACCCCCTCATGGCACACTCATCACTTGCATCCTCTCACTGCTCATCGCTCATCCAACTCTGGCATCTGGTGTTGCTCATAATCAATAGTGTTGGGATCTAAAGTCTGCCCAGAGCAAACAGCAAGCAGTTTCCAATTATAAAGAACCCACAGAATATTGTTACTGTCTTGGAAAAGTACGCTTGTTTCATTAGTTTCTGAAAGTTTTTTTTTTTTTTTAAATCAGCACTTCTGGTTCATAGATGTTATGCAAAAATCAGGATGTGCAGGTGCTTCTGACATGTTCAGTGGTTTGAAAAACGGCATGCTGGTCCATATGTTCCTAACATCTGTCCAGCTTGATCTCTGTTACTTTAGATCAACTCTTATGTTCACTCATAAATCATTTTCTCAGTTTCTGTCTTTTTTCTCTGTTAACCTGTGGATACATTTGTAAGCTATGTATCTCAAGTAATGAATGATTCATTACATACTGACACAAACTGGACCCAAAGGTGCAATATTGCCCTATATAATCTTCCTCAAAGTTATTACAGACTCAGCAATGGCATAACTCTGCACTGCTCTAAATTGCTCTTTTGGCCCAGCTGCTCATTGATTGATTATGATGAATGTGCATGAGCAACAGTTTAATAAATTACACTGGCTAGAATAAATCCAGAATGCTCCATTGGAGCGGGCGGTTTCATTTGTTGATATTGACCGGTAAACTGTGCACAAATGTCTCCAATTTCACACAGGTCAAAGATTCAAATTGTGATAGTTTTTTTTTTTTTTTTTCCTCAGCTGCCTCATAGATTCTGGCACAGTGGACATTTATCAAGAAGATGTCTCTGAGAAATAAAGACTTGGAAAGACCAGGCAAAAAATTGAGGGCACCAGGCATTCACGTGATAATTTTTGTTGGGAGTACAAAGAGATGTATGACAAAAAATTGTCCAGTCAAAAACCTGGAGGTGTTATACTTAATCAAACATTTTGATATGATATAAAACAGTATTGTTACACGCATTATCACCTTTAACATTAGGTTATGTGTTGATGACCCATCATTCCATTTCATACCAAAGTATAGAATGCAATACAGACATGATTAAATACTGACATGATGACTTACTGATAAGATAAGATAAAATCAGACAGAATAAGATTTGGTACCGTAGGATACCATATGATATGAAATAATGTTACACAGCATGATATATTATATATATATATATATTTTTTTTTCTTTTTTTAAGCATGCAGTATGATGCGATTAGATATAAAACTGTATAATTCTATGATATGATAGAATAAGATATGATAGAATCTATGATAGATGTGAATATTATATATGATAATATTACATGATACTTTACATTATGATACAATTTGAAATGAAATGAAACAAAATAAACATGACAATGAAGCGATAAAATGAAACAGAATATACAAGCCTAAAGGATACACTGTGATAATACACAGCTGAGCACAAAATAACACCATATCACACGGCAAAGAATTTTAGAGTGGAATCACATTATGACACATAGGGATGACAAAAGTTACAATGTATTAAAAACATGATAAAAGATAAATGTCAAAAGATCTGATATAATAAGATATTATCTTACATAGTACAAAATAACAATATGATAGAGCTTTATACATGTATTTACTACATCTTAAGATAAAGATAATGCAATACATCACAAAACATTGCAATGCAGTACATCACACAACCCACACAACCATGCAGTACCTTAACAAACCATTCCCTCCCGTAAAGAAACAAGACAAAATTGTTACATTTCTGGACAATTTCATAGAGTGATAAGATATGAAAGAACTGTTACAATACAATAGAATGCGATGAGACCGCACAGGATAAGGAATGACACTAGGATATAATAGAATATACTAGGATATGATAGGAAACGATTGGCTACAAAGAGTTAAGGAATGATAGGATAAACAAGAATATGAAAGGATACAATAGGATACACGAGGATATGACAGGGTACACTAGGATATGATAGGATACATTAGGATATGATAGGACACAAGGATACAATAGGATACACTAGGATATGATAGGATGCACCAGGATATGATAGGACATGATAGGATACACAAGGATATAATAGAATATAATAGGATATGATTGGACATATTAGGATATGATAGGATACACTAGGATATGATAGAATATGCTAGGACATGATAGGAAACAATTGGCTACAAGAAGATAAAGAATGATAGGATAAACAAGAATATGAAAGGATACAATAGGATACACGAGGATATGACAGGGTACACTAGGATATGATAGGATACACTAGGATATGATAAGACACAAGGATACAATAGGATACACTAGGATATGATAGGATGCACCAGGATATGATAGGACATGATAGGATACACAAGGATATAATAGAATACACTAGGGGGATATGTAAATTTTTTGTTTCCTAAATTAACAGGCATTGCTTTAAGTATCTATTTGAATAGTGTTTTCCCTTTGTTCTTCATTTGAGCTGCATTTTCTCTCACCTGCTGCAGGTGTAAGATTGATCACTCCTGCATTCAGTGTGGCTGTGATTAGAGCTGTAGGAAACAGAGCATAGAAGATGTGTGTCACTGCTGAGATGAGGCTATGAGGAGAGCCTTTTCTCCTATGTTGGACTAATTTTTCTGTTTTTCCTCTACAGGGGACTATTTTTTGAAATATTTGCCATTTTCTTTGATTTATTTTGGTGATCGGCAAATAAAAGTTCTCCTCTGCTTATGAATCCTCCACCTGGTTGTAATTTTTTTTTCTCCCACTCACACTGCCTGCTATCCAAGAGCATGACACTATGATTTGATATGATACACTAAGATATGATAGGATACACTGAGATATGATAGGATACAATAGGATATGATAGAATACAGTAGGATACAATAGGATACACTAGGATATGATACGATACACTAGAGAATGATGGAATACATTAAGAAATGATAGAATACACTAAGATATGATAGGATTCAGTGGGATATTATAGGACACAATGTGCTACAAAAAGACAAGGTATGATAGGATACACTAGGATACAATAGGCTACAAGAGGATAAGATATGATAGGATACACTACAATGGGCTACAAGAGGATATGATAGAAAAGGACACAATAGGATACAGTAAGATATACAATATCATAATATGATACAGTTGAATAAAGTAGATATAGGATATGATAGGATACAATAGGATCAGATATGAAAACATTTGATAGGAAAAGATAAGACAGTATGTACCAGGATACAAAAAGATACTATATGATAGGACACAACAGGATACAAGAGGATCAGATAAGATAACACCAATAGGATACAATTGGATATAAAAGGATATGATAGGATACAATAGGATAAGATGTGATATGATACAATACTATGCACTACAACACATTATGATACAATCTGACATAATGGCATGGCATGAAACACTGCAACATGGCTCTACATGGCATTGTATGGTGTGATGTGCTGCAATATGATGTAATCTTAAAGATGCAATATGATATATCACAGCAACATAGAATACAATATGATCCAATACAGTGTTTTATTATTATATGGGCAAAGTATGATAAAGGTGAAAGCAAAGGTTACAGTGTGTTACCAAATACAATACACTATAATACAATACAGAGGGATGCAGTACTTGATGAGGATATTTGTCCTGAACATGAGCGTTGCAATGTTCTTAAGCTACAGTTTTAAATGACAATACTGCAGCATTTTTCATTGCTGTTGCCTCCCTTTTTTTAAAACAACAATTTACACTGCACAAAGGCATCACACAATTAGAATGAGATGAGAGCAAAGAGCCAAGTTACATAATAGACAGCACAGAGTTCATATGATATCAAATACACTTACAGCTAAAAATCTTCTGGTTTCTGTGCTTTTCTTGTAACCACCTCTGCTGCACAATAACTCCCTGATACTTTATCCTGTGTGCCTCAGATGAAGATGAATGTATTTGTGCTGCGCCTCATTTGAGGTTTGCAGTGAGGGTGCACTAAGCTGGAGTCAGACCCTGATCAATTGACAAGCAAGGCACCGTGTGGGCAGCCAATCCCCTGGCTGAGTGCGCCAGCATCAGGGTGTGGACAAAACTCATTACAGTAGGCATGAAGATGTGTAGGAGGGCTAAACCATAGGCTGTACATTTTCACTGTATGCCAATTATCTTCAAATACTCAGACAGCTAGCTCAGGGTTATGTTTAAAAATGCAGACTGTTAATGCAAAGTCAACTGACTTTGCTGTGGGTGACAGGCTTTGTTGTTGTCTGTGAAGTACAATGTTTGTATGCTGTTTTATCTTGCCTTTCTGGCTGTTGCACCCTGCTTTCGCTTTCACTTCTGCAGTTTCCTTTAGCCTTGTTTTCTTGGAGGAACATGAGCGACCTCAGTGGCTCTTAGTGTTGGTATCTGTTTCGCAGCAGCTGTCTGTAGTACAGGTCATGTGCATTGGGATGGCTATATGTCAGTTCAGAGGATTCATGTTTGGATTAGAGCCACGGGTGGCCTGTCTCTTTCATGGAAAAATAACTTCATGGTTTGTGACTTCACCAGCTGGGCAGTCATATATTTGACTTTAAGTATTTGTATGTTTACTCTGCAATGCTATATTATTGAACAAGAAAGCCAAATATCATCAGCCTTAAAAATATCAGCCTTAAACTTGAAGAGAAAACAGTCCTAACTTACACAGCTATGGCCAGTCACGACAGTTCATCTGACGCATAAGCTCTGCTAAATGTACAAAACCTAAATACACTTTATTTGTTCACTACCTCTACCTAACCGTAGTGAAAGCTGTGACATAATGCTTAATTATTATTATTAGCCCTCAAATAGAGTAAGGGAATGAAACATATTACTTTAAGCTAACGGCTAACGTTAGCGTTAAACCATTTTAAGTAATGTCTGAAACAAGTACATTTCTCAAAAAACATAGTTCACTCATGCTGTGGCTGTCAACATCTACCCAGCTAAGATTTTCATTTAGTCTTTATTTAGACTGACAGACCATTTAAAGGTTCAGGAAAACTTTGCAGGTGTTTGGAGTTAATTAGCTGATTAGAGTGCGACATCATGAATCTACAATATTGAACTTTTTCACAATATTCTAATTTTCAGAGATACTTAATTCCGGGTTTTTATTAGCTGCAAGCCATAATAATCAATGTCAAGTTCTTTGGTAATTGTGCAACTCCTCACTTGAAAAGGGCTGAATATGCTATATGAAAACAAACTGGATTCCACTCAATGCTTTGACTTTTTTTTCTATCTTTTATTTTGAGAGGTTAAATTATTGATTTTCACTTGATTTTCCCTTCCATTGGTTGGCAACAATGCCTTGGCATTAGGTCAAAACCTTAGAAAAAAAAAACAAAAAAAACTAAAATAACGTGTGCTTAATGTAAACCATGAATAAATCAACACACAATAGCGCTGCATAAGAAAAACACTGAGCAACTATTTAACCAAAGCACCCTGAATGTGCAAGCCCGCAAAAACTCAACACAGTGTTCGTGCAAGGTACGCCCCAATCCAAACAGCGAACGAATGATCAATCAATCAATCAATCACTTAATCAGTCAATCAATCAATCAACCTAATCTAGACATCACCACGTGCCCATGTGTGCCAAAATTTACTGACCGCACTGTTAATTCACACTTTCTGCTAAACAGAACACAAACAAACATGCCATCTATCCAAACAGCTGGTAACATAAAGTTCTGCTCTTCAAGGCTGTTTTTAAACTATCTCTCTATTTAGCTTTTTCTCTCTTGTTAACCTTGTAAAATTAAATCAAAATATTAAGCATTAATTCATGTCTTTCATTCATTTAATGCTCAAAAATCTGTAGTTTGATTTGACTATCAAAATGAAAAGAAATACACTTGAAATATATCAGTCTATGTGTACTGAATCTATAGGGCTTCAATTTTTGACTTAATTACTGAAATAGATCAACTTTCTGATGATATTCAAATTTTTTTAGATGCACCTGTATATCCATGTGAAATAGCTGTCAAGAAAATGATAAAGTATTATTTTTTTATGAAAAGTGACACCATGTGGTTGTACAGATCCCCATAACTAGACTTGCCTGCCACACCATGAGAACCATTGGTATAAGTACGGTACCACCACTGGTATATATATATATATATATATGTATATATATATATACAGTGTTTAATAAATTTATTAGACCACCACCCAAAGTAAGGTTTATGCCACAGCTGTCCTAAATTAATAGCATTGGTAAAAATTGGTAAAACCAAAATCATTTTTTATGTTTCTGCAATGGTTAATACACCAATATGTAGAAGCTCTTTAACCCAGATGATATTTTTAATGCTAAAATATAATTATTATTGTTATCCATGAATTTTCAAATTTAATTTCAAATAGTAAAGCACATTAATATTTCTTGAATAATATGTCAAATTATAGTTGTTTACTTGCATTCCTGAACAGAAAAATGAGTTTTAGTGGTTGAATGATATGCTTGATTAATTTCTGACTTCTCAGAGAAGCCCAGTGAGCCAGCTCAAATTTGGGTATAAAAAGATGGATTCAGTTTGAAATTCCTCATTCCTGTTCAAAATGGTAAAACGTGGAGAACTCACTGAAAATGAAAGAGTCTGCATTAAAGCACTTCATGATGCTGGATGATGCTGGTCTCTGAGACAGGTGGTCTAATAAATTTACTAAGCACTGTATATGTATACATACAGTATGTATATATATATATATATATATATATATATATATATATATATATATATATATATATATATATATATATATATATATGCCCTTAAAGAGAGAGCATGCAAGCAAGCTAGGCTACTATGGATGGGTACATTAGCTTAGAGTAAATAATAGAATTTTAGATCAAAAGTCAATGTTGGTTTAACTTCACATTATACTGAAACAGTTTTCAGTGTTTTATTTTCCCTCCAGAAAGCCTCAGTGTTTCACACGATTTTGCAATACCACAGATAGGCTGTGTTCTTCCTCACTTTAATTCAGGTGTCATTCATAAAGTATTGATTCAGGGTCTGATGTGTTGGATTTGTGGATCTACTTCCAGAATCAATGTCAGAAATGAAATATGACATTTTTTACAGCCTTAAATAAGAATCCTTATTTGTTATTTTTCACTGTGCAGTCAGAAACACTTTCACTTACCCACCAATAAATATGAACTCTTTATGGGTCACAGTCTGTATTCTTACACATCCTTTAGTCTTTCACAAACCTCAAAGATAATTTCTTTAAATCAAACTATATTTCAGAAGGATATTGAACAGAGCATAAAAATGTAAGGCAGTCAGGGTCTGGCATAAGTGCCGGTGGACCTAAGCTTGTCTCTGCTGAATCCTAAGTTGGAGGCAGCGATGCAGCAACACGTGCTCAATGCTGAAGGGAGCACTTTCATAGCTCTGTAGCAGCCGTCTGCCAGACGAGGATGGCTCCTCTGCATATCATCACCTTAAATCACATTTTCTCTGATCACTGAAACTCACACAGGAAGCAACTGCCTAGGATTTTTTTTAAACTCTTTCTTTGTGTGCAGAGTTTTGTTCCAAAGAAGAATATCTGTCATGAAAAAACTCTACGTGAGAAGACTCTAAGAAGAAATATAACTTTTGAAAAGTAGTAGGGGGTATATATATATATATATATATATATTTTTTTTTAGAAAGTTCTGTTTTTTTTTCAATATTTTATAAAGACTGAAATAAAGTTTACAAATGTGTTGCATGAATATAAAACAGTGTACATAAACCCTGCTCCTGCTTTACCATATTAACTTTCCAACAATCTTTTCATGCTGTTAAAGGCTTCCAGAGAAAGTATCCTTCAGGGTATCTATCTGGCATTACCTGTATTTTTTTCCTTTGGTCAAGGACATTTCTGAAGTCCCAGCAGGTTGTAGAAAGGCTTGCAACACAAACCCCAACCCACTTAATGGACGCAGAGAATCCACAGGGTATGCTAAAAGCTCAACCGGGCAGCCATGCCACTCAAGACAGCTCCCCCTGCCTGGTCTAAGAGCTTGATTTCAGCTCTTTCTAATGTACTCCAGGGCTCAAACTGCACGACTGACCTGACCCAAATGAAACCATCCTATCCTCTCAACTCTCCCCATGGAAGCACAACAACAAATCCTGCCTGGAAAGTCACGCCTCTGAGTCCTCTGAGCCTTTTGAGATCCCTAACCCAGCAAACAGTGCAAGTACTTACACTCTCTATACTGCAATGTAGGTGTTGCTTCTATATCACAAGTATTGTGTTGATACCAGCTGACTAGGCATCTTCTACAAAAACAAGAGGCTTCTGCAAGAGGAGAGGAACAATGTTGTTCCCATTGCATGCATGATGCAGTCGACCACACCCAGTGAAACGTCTGCTGTTATTATCTCCACAGTGGAGCCTCGAGGGAGTGAGGATGCATGCTAGATTAAACAAAGAGCTTGCTGCAGTGTGAGGGATTCATAAAATAACCACCACCTGTGCAGTAAATAGATTCAGTGCAAATTAAAACAAAGTAGATTGAGACAGCTGGAATTTAGCATTTTTTTCTCTGCAGATCTCTTCCAGTAAACAGAGTATCTACTCTTTCTGCACATTAAATATTCTCAGCACATCTTGAACTGGATCCTGCACTTCTTGTGACTTATCTGAGGTCAGATGTCAGAGCTTGACATTTGACTCTATGCCAAGCTCTCATTAACTTATGTAACTGCAGTGTATTCAGATGCTGTCTGTTTGACTTGACTGCATTGCTACTGTGCATAACATCACTGTGTAAGTAATGGCTTATGGGCAACTTTATGCTGGGGGTTTCCAAACGTTGCCATGCCAAAGACCCCCATCCAGCATAAGCAGCTAGCAAGGACCTCACTCTTCTACATTCCTTAAAGATTTGATCTCTGTTCTTCAAGTTATTGTGTCATTATTTTCATTATAAACAATACTTTCAGTGGAGTTATGTTCAGTCTGATCATCTGGTGGTCTTTTTTTCTATTTTACATATTCCTTTCCATTTTTAGGGGGAGATAAAGAGGAGGTTTTCAATGGTGCTGCAACTTCCTGATATATCAGTATCACTCACAGTCAGTGCTTGATTCTGATTGGCTGGACATGATGGATGTTATTGTTTTTAGATTGCAAAGTTGACATGGAAAGAGAACACACTTTCACAGGCAGCAATAAATAAAAACTAATATTAAAATGCAAACGTCAAAATTGATGTTATTTTATTTTATTTTATTTTAATCAGGAGAGAAATTTAAAATAGAATTGTTTAGTACAAGAAATAATGTAATAGTAAACCAGTGACAAAATTAAATCATCTCTTAAAGCATCTCTTTTTCTTCTCTCTATGGTCCTGGAGTGGGGGGGGGCTCTGCTTTTCTTAGGTACATGTAAGGGGGGGGCATCAAGGAAAAATGCTTGGGAAACACCGCTATAGAGGATTGCAGGAACCAGAGAGGTAAAGAGGTGATTGATAATTCTGCTAAGATAGGCAGTAGAGGTGTTGAAAACAATCATCCAAAATGATGCATCGAATGATTCTGTGTTGACACAGAGGCAGAAGCTAATCAGTGCATGCTGACGCTGCTTTAAGATTTCTCTCTCCAGCTGCTTCAACCTTAAATAATAGTATTTTATCTATTTCAATGTAAGTCTATTTTAAATAGCACAAGTTTTCTTGTCTTCACTGTAGCACTCATCAAACATGACGCCTCTCTCTCAAACCGCCTAATCAGACCTGGCTAGCGCGTGTACATGGAAATACTCAATAGCTTGCACAGTATGGTCTGCTGACAGAAACAAGGAGGGCAAGTAAAGGAGAATTTGAAAAGGCGACAGTGAAAAAAGACTTGCAAATGAGAATGAATAGACCAACTGACAGTTTAAAAACCAGTGTGATTGTTAAAGACAGTTTTGTAGAACATTACTTTGAGGCATAACACATCTGTTAAGTCGTATTGAACGATTACATGGAAAAAAAGGAACTAAGAGCCCATTATGATCAATTTACCAGAATCCTTGCAAACCACACACTCCCTAAGAACACGTCAACAACATTCCCTGAAAGTTACTTTAGTTTAGACTTAATACAAAAAAATTTTTTAATGGCACAAGTCTACCAGTCACATGTTCAGCTCAGATTTAACAGGGTGATTTAAGATCCTTTCTCGCAATGAAAGATGTGTGAGAGTGAGGGAGGGGAAGAGCAAAGTGGTAGGTAAAGTTGTTTAATTTCAGTATGTATTAACACTGTTTATTCATTTGTTTTGTTTTTAATTTTAGATAGCTGCCATTAGCACCCCACCCCCTTACTTCTGGCTGCTGGGTGTCATATATGCCATCCCTCACAACTGGATAATGTGTTGTACCTCTACTGACACTTCATGTAAACCACTCAGACAGTTAATGCTAGGCTACGTCTTAGCATTAATCTAAAATGTTTAGAAGAGATGTAGCCAAAGCCACCTTTTCTGCTGACATAAATTGTTAATAAACGTTCATTCATCTAAATTCTTCTTGGAGAATGAGTGAACCTTGCCACATTTTCTAAATATTGGTGATTATCTCAGCTTGATCATTAAACTTTAGGCTGCAGCTGACAGAAATCATGCTCCAGCATCTACTTATATGATATTTTATGTGGATTTAGAGTATTTTATTTAGTGGATTTTATGTGGATTAGTTGCCATATCATATCCAAACACATTCTTTATTCCATGCTTGTACTTGATTCTGATTGGTCAATTACCCCAGAAACAGTCTGGTATACCTCAACAGCCTTAGTAAGAAGAGTGCTAGAAAAGTCCATTTAATTTGATTTCAGTTTTTCTGCAAGAAGAAAGAGAAAGGGAAAAAGAGTGGTTAAAAGAGGATAATTACACATCTATAAAATTGTAGATGGCACATTAAGTAAAGATGTAATGGAATATTGTGGTTTTATGAATGTGAAAGGAAAGAAACTGTTGATCCCAACTGCAGAGATGGGCACATCAAAAGAGCTACCAATCCTTTAAAAAATATTAAATTCAATATCAGCAAATTATATAATTCCATTAATAATTTAACTGTCCTCACTCTAGCAACACTCTAGAGGTACATAACTTCATAGGTTAAGCAGAATTCCACAATAAAAGCGCCTGGGGCAGAGACTGGCATTTTGGCTGTTATTCAATCAGCTCTGTAAAGCATGGGGTGCTCTCACTCAGACGGTCTGCAGATTAACCCCGTCTGTGTTTGTTGTCGCACTACATCTCATAATGCCGGTCAATGGGACATTTGCACCAGTAAGAGTCAACTCACTTTTTCTGTCCTTACTGAAGTAAAAAAAAAAAAAACAGGTCATTCTTCTTTTGATATACTTGTACCCTATATAAAGGATAAGCATCAGTGAAGACATCCCTATACCCAATTAAGCCCTTACTATCGGCCTATAAGTCAACCAAGCAGAACAACGGGCAGCAAAAAGACAGTATTTTGCCAGGGTTGTTAAGAGAGAACCCTTCTCAGCCTGTGTTTTATTCAGCTAATCCCACAAGACCTCCAGAGGGCTGACAGTGATCCTCAGCATCCCAGAGTCACCTCCCTCAAATAACTGTGACCACCTACCATGCCGATAGGAAGACATTATTTGCCTTACCTACCCTACCATATATGGCCATCACACCCTAAACAGCAATACAACCTCTAACAAATTCAGGCTACGTAGATAAAAGCTACCTACTCTAACAAGACTCAAAGTTACAAATACAAAAGAACAATGACTCCTGGCACCTAAACAAGAGGGAAGAAGAGGGAAAGCTTTCTGGGGCCCAGCTGCTAAAAGGAGACCATAAAGACCAGCTAGAACTTTTTTATCTTAAAAACGCCGTATGCAACGTGCAACAAAAACATGTCAATTTGATATTTGAATATATTCTGTATATTCTACATATCTGTTCATATTCTACTAGGTTTTCCTTAAGCTGAATGTTGTCAGTTATATAACTACAATCCCCTTGTTCAGTCAAAATGTAAGAACTGATTTGGGCGTCTGCCATACCTGACATTAAATGAAAAGTATGTAAAATATCCACACTAGGGGGTTCTTGAACAGAACAATAACACAACATGATGAGTAAAGACTAGCTAAAAACTAGCTAAAAAACGGCTGTTTAACAGGTGTTCAGATGGGATTTCTGGTGTTCCTGCAGCCAGCCTCAAGTGGACACTCAGTGTATTGCAATTTTTTGCACTTCTGCATTGGCTTCATTTTTCAGGACCAGAGGTTGCCACTTGTGTTAGAGGTGTGGCGTCATTCCCCACTGTGGTCTGGTGACATCATGAGCCCACATTTTGGCCTAAATTAACCAAGCCGGGAAAGAGGGGAAAAACTTTCTAACAGTCCAAATGCAGAATTCAGTTGCATGTAGATCTCAATGTTTTCACATGTTTACAGCAACCATATTCCAACATACTTAGAGTGTTAAGACACACATTTTAGATTTCACTTTACAGGATCTTTAAGGAAATATTTGAGATACTGTTAGACTGTAGAGCAGTTCACCTATTTTGACAGTGTAATCCATTGATCCGCTGACTGCTAGTCTGAGATCAACTGCCGACTTGGGGTCCATTCGAAAAGTCCAAAAAAAATACTTCCTAAGTCCTTTACTATCCACTTCTCCTTAACCACAGTGAAAAACATCACAGGGTCAAGGAAAGGGATAGTAAAGAAGAGCAGTGATGATTAAGAAATCTGACTGCACTTTCCCAATAGGCGGATGTTACGGATGTGATGTGTTATTTGAATAAAGACTACAACTGAACGTTTATGCACTACAATATGTATGTAATAATATGTAATAATACAATATGCATCTATCACTGTCATTATATTTGCCAGGTTCCATGTCTGTAATCAGGCAAAAAATGAAGGCGGATATTTATCAATTAATAGGTTAAAGGACACCTCTTATTGTAGATAATAATTTCAGCATCAATAAATTGTGTCAAAATATTGATACTTTTAGTAAGCTGCCATGAAATAAGCAGGATAATGTTTGTAGATGAACTGTCTAATTTTGCTGTATTTGTATAGCTTTTGAAGCACCTAACTAAGTTTCTAGTATGAACCACATCAAAGAGCCCCATCCCATGAATTGGAGTGCGGCTCTGTAGATGCCCTGCAACCACAATAACCCTCTCTCAATGATATAATGGCTGCAATGTCAGTCATTCCCAGCCTCTGTTGCTGAGGAATGCACTCTGTGTCAGCTGTACACCATCATGAGGCACTAAGTGGAGGATAAGTTTGTGTTATTGTGCACCATCAATGATGTCAACCACACAACTGTTCAAATTTTCCTCAGCCATCCTTCTGGAGCCATCTCCTTACTCAGGAACATCCCATTATCACGCTCACAGGTTGTCATTTGTTCTGTCGAGCGGACGGCAAGTGTCAGAAAGGCGAGTTGTACCTAATATGAGCCTGTCAGATGGCTAAGAGGGCAGAGGAGAAAGGAGGAGAATGTCCTGCTTCTTATGAGATGCTCTTTTGTAGAGGCTGTGATGGATAGTCAGTGACAGCCCTTAACATGTGTTGGAGCCTATTGGTTAGTGGTACAGTTTTAACACTAAGTGGTAATTACATCCTCTTCTTTTAACAACAAATTGTACTCATGGAAACCATGTGTACTGTGACACTGCTGCAGAAGAATCAAACCAGGCACATGAAGGTTTTACACCCTTTCACAAACATTTCCTGCACAACCACCCTAATGTTTAGTCTAGCCACATGTGCCAATTACTGTTTTCTTTCTAACTGGAACTGTTGAATGACAGGTTTTCCTTGACAGCTCAGTGTACAGAGCTTTGAAATGTTTTCACCCACTTCCTGAATTCCTATTTTTTACATACTGTTCATGCTTTAATGTTTCAGATCACCAAACACATTTTGACATTTCAGAAAGCTAACCTGAGTAAAAGGAACATGCAGTTTTCAAATGAGAATTTCATTTACTAAGAGAAAAAGCAAACCAGGTCCTATATGAAAAGTAATATCCCCCTTTGTTACTGTGAATAACCACCCTTTTTGGAAAGCTTGGTTTGATTTCACTGGTCACACCCAGGCTTGATTAATGAGAGCCATTATCTATGAATGGAGAAAACTTGGAACAGTGGTGAACCTTCCTAGGAGTGTCCAGCCTACCAAAATTACTCCAAGAGCACATCAACAATTCATCCAGGAGGTCACAAAAAACCCAGAACAACATCTAAAGGCTGCAGGCCTTACTGGAAAGCTCCCATAGAAAGTATTTTGGGAGGGCAGGACTTTTCAAAAAAATTCTCAGAAGTTGATTGGACAAGCCTTCTGTCTGTCATTCATTATTGGCCAGTAAGAGCTACGAGACAAAAAAGAGGTTTGAGACATGGTCAGTTCCAGTGCTAACCTGAGCTAAACAGGCTAGCGCTGTCGTTCAACGGCAAAGCTTCTCCATGGCTAAAATTCATGCCAAAAAGGGCCAGCAGAAGAGTGAAAACATCTCTTCTGTTATGAAAAGCTTTCAGTGTGGCTTTTTGCTCTTGTTTTAATGAAGCAATGCGGCCTGGTTCTGATAAAACTGCCACTACTGTGTCAACATACAAGCCAAATGCTCATCAAACCAAGCAAAAACAAAGTTAATATGGGCAGTTTCAACTCAAGTGATGATGATGTGTTGTTTTCTGTGGATACGAGAGGTTATTTGTATGAACTGGAGTGCACCAAAGAAGAACTTGTACAGATGGAGAGTCAGCAGGCTGAAAGAGAGAGCAGAGAAACTTCATTTAAAAGTTTTAAGTGGGAGAAATCCTGAGCATGGGTTTGCATTTTCCACCACCAGGTAAGACAAATCGCTCATATTATCTTTGTTTAAGCTTGGTGTGGTGTTATTATCCCTGTGGAAGCCTGCAGACCCACACAGCTGATTAGTGGATCAGTGCAAGGCAAAAGGAGACGAAATGGCAAAAGCTGCGTCATAAATCAGTGCCTGACACAGAGGGTTTTGGGGGAGAAATGAAGTGTTTTGTATGTATTCAACACAGTGCACAGCCAAGCCAACATATTTTCTTTGCCCATTTTTACGTAAAACTCGTTAAACTTCGTGGATAAAATGTTCCCATCTATAGCCATTAGCCACAGATCTCTCTGAGTTTGTAATAATCACCAGAGCAACTTTCACAGAAATCACTGGAGGCTAATTCCACTACTATAGCCAAGAACCTAATACGACCCAACTTCAAAAATCCTGAAATATCCCTTTAACTCTGCCTGAAGTTACTGCCTCATTCTCCTCCAATGACACTGTTCGATCCAAACTATTTTCTGTACAGCACAAATGCTGTTGATTGGAGGTGTGCAAGATGGATTTGCCTTATGACTGGCAAATCCGTCTGCTATGCATGGTTAGTCAAAGACTGGACTCAAATCTGGCTGAGATGCTGTGGCATGACCATAAACAAGCTGTGCTTGAAAAACCACCAATGTGGCTGAATTAAAGCAAATCTGCAAAGAAGAGCGGGCCAAAATTCCTCCACAGTGATGTGAAGGACTCATTACCAGCTATCCCAAATGCTTGCTTACAGCTGTTGCTAAAGGTGGCAGAACTAGTTATTAGGTTTAGGGAGCAATAACCGTTTCACATAGAGCCAGGTAGGTTTGGATGTCTTTTCCCCTTAATAAACAAAATCATCATTTTAAAAAATGCATTTTGTAATTACTCTGGTTATCTTTGACCAATATTAAAATGTGTTTGATGATCTGAAATATTTAAGTGTGACAAATATGTGAAAAAAAAGAAAAAAAAAGAAAAAAGAAACCAGGAAGGGGATTATCCTTTTCACAGCTCTGTATTTGTACAGGCTTTGCTTTTTTCTAAGTGTGACTCTCCATATTCCTATCATGTTTACTGTCTGGTTTTCAGAGAAAAAGAATGACCGGTAGGGTCTTCTTATTTAAAGACAGAGATTTCATAGGTGTGTGAAGCATGAGGGAGCATTTGTTCTTCCCATGGCAGAAGTTTAGATCATTGGTTCCTGCCACTGAAATATTTTTGCTATTTACATGTCGCTATGTTGTGGATGGGATTGGATTTCAGTGGGGATTTTCCAGTCTGGTTTACCTAACTCCATCTGGAGGTTTGGTCCAATTAAGGTGGGGACAGCATGGTTTTATAAATCCATCTCCACATTCATTTTGCAGGAGTTCTAGGTATCAGCCTGCTTGGATTGTTTTGGTTATGTTTTTAGAACTTATTATCCTCTGTTTATTTGTGTGAGTTTAGTGTTCTCGTCATTCAACTTAAATTTAGTATCATGTAAAAATGAAAAAGGTATGGGAAATGAACAAATAAAACAGCATCTCCCTTTTCAACCAGTTTCAACCTCTTGAGCCCTTCTCCAAATCCTCATATTCTTCCCTGGCTCCACAACCAGACAGCCATAAAATCCCAATCTATGGAGAGTTACAACCAGCAGATCCATTAGGCTCAATATTGGTTTTCCAATGTATTTGGTAGTCACCTATGCTTGGATGAATCATGGCATCAAAGAGGCACAGAAAAAGAGAAATAAGTAGACCTTCAGCGATGCACCACCCAGGGTAACCTAAGCCCTTTATATATTACACTCTGCAGCAGCAGCATAACAAAGTTCTGTCATCATTACACCTTTGTACTTTAACATTGCATTCACAAAGGTGTAATATTGGTGTCTCAGTGTGTGGTCTCACACTGCTTTACTGAAGCCTGAGAGGCATTGTGTTTAAACACACAGCGGGAGCTTCAAATAATTACATACTCAGACAAACACAGCTCTGTTCCACCTTACTAGCTCTGATGTTCCATACCACTGTCCCCAACTCACATCCTTTTTAATGTTGGACTAAAGGTAGATCTTCACTCCATCATCACTCCTCTGTGTGTCATGAACAGTGTTAGGGTACCTATTCAAAAAATAAATAAATAAAAAGAGTTACATAACTGACTTACACTAAAAGTTGCATTACTTCTGCAGCACCCCATAGCATGGTTTGATATGAACTGTCAGAACATTCAAAATAAAAAGTTAATACCTGCATATTCCCCCAGCTGCACAAATCTTCATCCTAATCAGGAGGATCTACACAAGAGCTCTCTTCCAGTTAAGTTAGATATTTCACTGGAAACTTCCTCCTTCATGATGTGTGCTTCTAAAACATATTTATCTCAGCTTTTGTGAACCATAAAGTCTGTATGTAAGTGAGCTTGATCTTATTTCTAATGAATGGTGAAGGTTTGGTGCGTCAAGGGCACCTTAGCACTAGTACCTCTCAAGTAATACTAGACCAGTTTCCAGAAATGGTCCGGCCAGGATTTAAACTGGTACCCTCCAGCTCTCAGCCACCACGCAGGATAGGACTGCGCTGCATCTGTCATGTTGTCCATCACTGAGTTTGAAGCTGATATAATGAGTTGTGATTGGTGAAAAAGGTCCTCAGTATTGATTCTCTCTGGTTTTTACTTATATTTTAATTGTCTTTAATTTAGCATGTCATATTACTAAAGACAAACCAATTTTACAGGCTCTGTCAGTATCAGGCCTGCCCTCAGAACTGGCTGGGCTCCTGAACAATGCAGAGAATAGGTCCTCCCCAGTCATGGTTGATAAATGATATCAATACTTGATAGTTGGATCAGTAAAATTAGTGCTAGCATTTGTCCTGGTCAGCAGTTCCCTTATATGAAGCTGGAGTGTGTTAAAATATATTGTAGGGTGCTTAAATAATTTATTTGTGACCATTATTAACCCCTTTCCACACATTTTCCACCCATTTTGTAACTCCTTCTCAAGACTTTAACAAGTTTTTGCTGTTTGTTGCCCTTTTTCCACTTCTAAATAATTTTTGCCAATTTTTACCCATTTTTGTCACTTTATGTCCATTTATGCAACTGTTTTGCCAATTTAATCCATTTTTTGCAAGATTTTACCCTTTTATTCCAGTTTTTGCCAGTTTTTTCTTTACTGCCTTTAACTCATTTTGGCCACTTTTAAACCATTTTTGCTGTCATTCACCATTTATGTTACTTTATAGATACTTTTGCTCATGTTTGCCACTTCTTCTTGCTTGTTTTAACCCCCCCCCCCCTTTTTTTTTTTGTTTTTTTTGTTTTTTTACCTGTTTTAACAATTATTTAATTATTTTTAATTAAAGCTGTCACTGTTTCCTCTACTTAATTTTCTGGGACCCTGATGTCTTTGCACATCATGGTTCAACTATGAAGCTGATATCACCTTTCCTCATCATTTTGTCATGACCCAGGTTTTGGTTTATTATGTTTCTGAGTTGTCCTATGGTTTTCCTTTGTGAATTCTGTGATTTCTAGTTTGACTTTGTATTAGGTTTAGTTCTTAGATGTTATCTGTAGCCCTTGTGTTTCCTTTGTTCAGCTTTTAGTGTTTAGTTCAGTTCATTTCATGTTTTATGTAGTCTTTGTGTTTCTGTGAATTTTGGGCTTTTGTTATTTTCCATGTGTCTAGTTTTTTATTGTATTAAGTAATTCCCTGTGTTCCATGTTTAGTTTTACATCCCTTGTGTTTCATGTGTAGTACTCCATGTATTTCATGTCTAGTGTATTTCCCTGTTTCATGTTCAGTTTTTGCTCCTTGTGTTTTATGTTTAGTTAATTCCCTGTTTCATGTTAAGTTTCCCTGTGCTTCTTGTTTCGTTGTTTCATGTTTTAGTTTTACTCCCTGTGTTTGAGTTTCCCTCCTTGGTTCTTTGTATCCTCCTGTGTTTTCAGTGTTTCTGTAGTTTAGCTTCTTGTGTCCAGTTTTCAGTCCTTGTGTGCTTCTTGTGTTAGGTTCCATGTTTCCTGTTTTATTTTGTAGTTGCCCTCCCTTGTGTGTGATTCCAGTTTTGCTTCCTGCCTGAGTTTCTCTCCACTTTGATTATCCTTCACCAGTTTCACCTGTGTCTGATTGTCCACACCTGTCTGCCATTGTTAATCACTCCCTGTGTATACAAGCTCTGTGTCTCCCTGTGTCTGTGTCGGTTCATTGTTGATGTCTTTGCCCATGCTACTCCTCGCGATCTCTCCTCGCGCTTATTTTGGATTTTATTTAGTTGATTTTAATTCCTGTTTTTTTTGTTTCAAGTAAGTTATTTTGTTTAATTAAATCAGTTCTTTATTTTATCTGCATTTTGGGTCCTCCCTTTTGAGTTTTCCTTCAAGTCTGACACAGTTAGTTCAGTGTGCCCATCCATAATGTTAGCATTACCAGTGAAAATGATTTTCTTTTTTTTTGTTCCTGTGATAAGAGTGGTTACCAACCTAATATGGTTAACACAGCTTTACTTTAAACCGGGTCATAATTTTTCAGACCTCCATGGGACCCCGGTTTGGCAGGGACCCAGAACTCTCTCCCTTTCATCCCCACTTATGGGCGGCCTTGTCATTACATAACCAGCTGTGTGAAACACACTTTTAGGAGCATGAAAACATGATTTTTTTAAGGTGCTGCGTCATTATTGTTCTTTTACTGTGATGACCTGCTGGATTAAACGTGTAAACTTACTTTGAAACAAGTAAAAATGAAGATGATTTGTACAGTAATTCATGGATTTCTTCTGACATCACAAACATACCTTTATGATTCAAACAGTTTCCAAAAATGTATTTCCTAAACCGAAGATCTATAATCAACACAGGGAACATCCCCTGGTCATAGTTAGGCTCTGAATAAATAAATAAATCAATAAAAGTTTGACACTCTACACTCAACTTGAAGCCGTAAATCTGAACATATCATGGTATTATGCAGGCTATGAGTTTGGCCTCAGTTCTAGCCTGGTTAAAAGGAAGCCACAGAGAACTCTCAAAAAGCTCACATCACTTTGTAGTCTCCTCCCTTTAGTTGTTTCAAATCAGGCCTCAGCTGCTTGGTTGGTGTCAGCATCATGCTCTTGAGCAGTGGAAAGTTTACACTTAAATGCAGCATTTCGTTTTTCTTGAGCAGCAAATTCAAAGTAGTGATTTTTATCTCCAACCCTCCAAAAATTACTGGGTTTTCACCCGCTGTTATTGTCTTTCTCCTGCGTGGACTTGAAACAACCTGTTGTTTCTGATGTTGCATAAGTGACTGGTAAGTGCACCGAAAGGGACATTTGATTTACCTGGTCCCTCATTTTGCAGATAGACCGAGTTAGACAAGTAATCACTTAACTGTGTGATCAGTAACTGTGATGTAGCTACTGAGTTAGGAACAGTGATGTGTTTCATTACTATGATGATTACACTGATGCTTTTGTAAAGCAGAGGCATAAAACCAGCCATGTCCCAGCAATAATTGTTAGAGTCTGGTTAGAAAAAGATGATCAAAAATATTGCAGCAGAACAGCAAATATGTGTTTCTTCGTTTTCATGTTCGCTTATTTCCTCGCCCTAACCCTGCATCTATATTACCCACAGTGCAACACAACAAGAACTTTGGTCAAGAACTCAGGAGCTGGTGCCCTCTGGCTGTTATTTGACCCAGGCAGAGATAAAGAGTGGGTTATAGATGCCTTGTCTCTAACTTTAAACTCTGGTATTTTTTGTACTTTTTCGTCTTTTAATCTTCAGCCCCCACAGACACCCCAAGTGACATCACTTTAGGCTATTTAGAAGACTTTTCACTGCTCCCACTGGAGCCACAAAAAGCTTTATACAACTTTTTTTCACATATTCAGTTTTACTCCCCCAGTCCTGTAAACAGACTTTGATATGTAAAGTAGATGGAGTTCCCCTGAGCTCTGCCTCCACCAAGTGTCACCAAAGGGTGGTGTCTTATTAGATAAGCTATTATTTGTACCCTAATTTAGAAAAAGAGAGAATAACCTAGGGTTAATCTGTAAGGATGGGGTGAAAGTAACAGCTCTGGGCTGCGGCGAGTCCACCCTACTTTGGACTGGTCAATACTGTGTACTCTGTCCACCTTGGGTAATAAGGGGACTTTAGTCTACATTTCCACTTTCTTGTTCTTTTTTCTGATAGTTTGAACAGCAAAGGTCATTCCATCTTTCAGCACCACAGTTGATTCTGGGGTTCACAGGACACCTTATGACTGCTAGAACTAGCTACAGTTATTAGAGCGCTCTCAGTGGAAAACTTTTCAACTTTTAGAAAAGCGTTGCACTCCTCACTAAAACTTCTTGTTCACTTGCCAATCAAAATTAAGAAGGGGTGGGACTTCTAACTGGGAGGGAAAAAAATCAGACTCATCAGGATGTCTTTACATTGCCTTCTCATTTTAAGTTATATTTCTTTGAAATGCAGAAATAAATATCACACAGCTATTTTAAAACAATGTTAAAGATCCTACCAAGGAAAGCAGGAGCAATTTTTTGTAACTTTGTAACAAATTCAGCAAATCAGTTCTTTGAAAAAAAAAGTTCAATGTGCCCATAAAATCCTATACAGAAAGACATCAAAGTGCACCCTTCTATTGCATAAGAAAGACCAACCAACTTTCTCATACAACACACAGTAATGGTATTCACAGTAATTACAGATAAAAACAATCAATATGTTGGCCTAAAGACTATTTATATGTTTGAAAACATATAAATAAACACCATTTCTCCAGACCAGTGGTTCTCAACTGGTCTAGCCTTATCTCTTTTTTTTAATTCCTAAAATGTTTGAATGAAAAAAAATGGGGCAGCTTGGAAAAAAGAGAAGGAGACATCCTTCAAAATAAAAGCACATCAAAGACTATTTGCCACAGGTTTTTTCCAGGCACACATCCATGACCTAACCTTGCAAAGCAGATGGATACACCTGTTTCTTGTTTCTCACTGGTGAATCCATCTTGCAAAACTCTCGTCTGAACCATTTGGGTCCGGTTAGAAAGTGACAGGACCAATCAGCGACGAGGGGCAGACCTTTCTGGCGCTGCGAGATCATGACGTATGCAAGCAGCAACAAGCGTGCAATTATGGCAGAAAACATTAGCGTGGATGCTGGCTGATAGACTTGGTATATTTACCTCACAATGAACAAAAAAAACAACATTTAACTGACTGTTAACTTTCAATGAAGGCAGTGACATCAGCTAACAACAGACGCTGGTGAGATGAACTGCCTTGTGATTTTATATTCTAGTGTTAGAGGGGCGGGGTCATTCCCTACTGTGGGCTCGTGACATTTTGGATTTCACTTTACAGTGATTTCACTTTTTTTAATATGCAGTTATTTTTAGGGGTTCCTCATCTTGTAAATTTCTTAACAAACAAGCAATAAATCATTTTATATTATAATGAACACCATGTTTGGTAGGTGGACAATTTTGGAAAAATATCTATTTGTGTTTACTTTGACTCATTGTAAATTCAATGTGAATTGTTGTGTTAAAGGAAATAATGATTTGATGTCTTTCTAATTTATGATAAGACAAACACATAAAAACAAGGGCAGAAGGACTACTTAAAAAACAAAAAGACACTTGAATGTGTGTGACGTGTAGAGCATAACAGCTCTGCTGAAGACATGCATTAATCTGATATTTATAAAGACATTTCAGGTCAAAGATTGCACCTTCTGCATTAGAAAGTTGCAGTTGGGCATATTTAAATTGATTAAAATTAGGATTAAATGCACAGCCCTAATTACAACATAAATTACTTATACTTATAAGAAAAAAGCACTGGGCTTAATATGGAGCCTTGTGGGACACGCTTTTGAACATTTAAAAAACTAGGCCATGGACCATCCACTGGTAACTGTGAGGAGCTTTGCAGTTGTTGTCAAAATACAAATGGTGTCTCAGACTAAGTTTAGATCAACCCAGAACAGACAGAACAAAACTGTGGCATAG
Organism: Cheilinus undulatus; assembly: GCF_018320785.1. Taxonomy (NCBI): domain Eukaryota; kingdom Metazoa; phylum Chordata; class Actinopteri; order Labriformes; family Labridae; genus Cheilinus; species Cheilinus undulatus. Next base: position 19,967,317 of record NC_054865.1, read on the forward strand.
AGGTGGATCTTACACAAATAACAAAAACCGGACACTCTATGAACTGCACTTTTTAGTGGGTTGGTTGAATCAGGATGGAGCATTGACAACTGTAAATAAATTTCCCTTTGAAAACTCTCATAGTCTGAAGTTGAAGTCAGATCTGTGTGTATTTTAGTTGCCTCACATGCATGGCTGAGATTCAAGCCCAGTCAAAAAACCTCTCCTGCTCTCTCTTACATAGACACAATCAGCATCACCAACCAACATGCTAGCTAGAAAACAAATCCCTGGCAGGTAGGGGGCTGCAGCTACGTTATGCCAGTGTTTCTCTTGTTCATATCTTCAGTGATGAGTACGGACAGACATTTTAAACAGGCATGCTTCCTGTTGCCATGATGCTTTCAGATGCTGGCTGACTCTTTATCCAGGTCCAATCAGGGGAAAAAAGCAGCTACAATTTGGGGGAACCAGACTGTGTTTCTGTGTTCACTTTGCTGTAGCATGCAGTCATTTGACTAAAATTTCACACATGCCAAAAAATCATCAGACAAGTTGGGAGCGGCACACCACAGCAAAGCAACAGTGTGATTGATCTGGAATAAAGGCCAACTTCAAAATCAGCTGTGTGACTCAGATATTGGATCAGAAATGGCCTGAATTCAAACAGTGTGCCTGTTATGAATGACACATGGACATAGCTATCTGTTGTGTCAACATGATTGACTGAAATGAGATTTTCTGGTTCTGCTGTGTATATTTTTAGTTGTTTATTTCTTTGATAGTATGGGCGGAAGTGATACAAGACGGTAAATGAGAAAAGTTTTCTAAGAAATATACAACTGAGAGATTGACCTAAGCTTCTTATTGTTATTGTGAAAGTGAAAAACAGAAAAAAGGAAGACAATTAGGCAGAGACTTCTGTTGTTGCTACTGTGGAGGCTGAGAAGAATGTTAAATCAAGTTATAGACAACTTTTTCTAGCACTCTGGTTTCTTTACACAGTTTTAACAGAAATGGGTCTACCTGTGATCTTATCACTGCTTTTGTTGCCAGAGACCCCCACCAACATGAGGATGTCAGGTGTTAAGAGGTCACAAAGGTCACACTGCTTTCAGAAAGTATTCAGATCCTCTTCACTTGTTTCATTTTTGTTATGTTACAGCCTGATGCTGCAAGGAACTTTTGGAAGAGCTCAGAGACAGCACTGTTGCAAGGCCCAGATTTGGGGAAGGCTACCAAAAAAATCTATTGTGCATATAGTGACTCTGACTGAGCTCCAGAGATTCTGTGTGGAGATGGGACAAAGTTCCAGAGGCACAATCACCACTGCAGCCCTCCACTGATCTGGGCTTTATTGCTAAAGAGCCTCTCCTCTGTGCAAAACACAAGAAAGTCTGCCTGGACTTTGCAAATAAAAGCACCTGAAGGACTCTCAGACTGTGAGAAACAAGATTCTCTGGTCTGATGAAACAAATATTGAACTGTTTGGCCTCAATCCTGAATGTTGTGTCTCGAGGAAACCAGGCTGTAGTATAGAGATAGCCTCTTGAAAACCCTGTGCTACAGCACCCAGGACTTCAGACTGGGTCAAAGGTTCACCTTTCAACATGACAGTGACCCTAAGCACACACCTCAAGGCTGTAATTGCTGCCAAAAGTGATTCAACTTAGTCATGAGTGAAGGGTCTGAATACTCCTGTCAATGTGATATTCATTTTTTCTTTTTAACTGATTTGCAAAAATATCTGAAATTCTGTTTTCACTTTGTCATTATGGAGTACTGAGTGTAGAGTCTCAGAGTTTTTCTGATAACCACTCAACAGTCACGGCTGTAACATTTTCTTTTTTGCACTAATACACCTTTTTCAACCCACTCTACTTCATATACCTCTGTTTATATCTTTATTAATAATTCATATTTTTCTGATTGCATTACAGTTCCTTTGTTTAGTCAGTATCTTTCTCTCTTTGCAATAGAACCATTGTTGGTTTTCATTTTTTACTGTCATGTTACATCTTGGTTCATATAATTTATTCAAATGCCATTACTGTCTATATCTGAGACCTTTATTTAAAATCATGTGGTTATATATTGTTCTTCTTTGTGTATAGACATGCATATGCTGTTTATGCTTTTCTTTATACAGTGTTTATATTTGCAATTGTAACTTTTTTGCTAGACTGCTTTTTGCTTTTGGTAATACTGCTGCTCTGAGTGCCTTGAGTTCCCCCCTGGGTTTGGGTTAGTTTTATTTATTTATCTATCTATCTATCTATCTATCTATCTATCTATCTATCTATTTATTTATTTCAAGGAGCAGTGCACATTAGTGAACATGGACATGTAAATGTGCCAGATTGTAGCCATAGGCTAATTTCCATTCAGTTTTAATTGAATTGAATTGATTAATAAGAGAGGAAAAAAATGAATTTTAACAATTGTAGCATTAGGGTACAAAAATGAAAAAGTGAAGGGGGTCTGAATACTCTCTGAATGCACTTTATATGCTCAGTTTAACAAGAATGATACAACCTTTGTCTTTATGGCCAGCATGTACCAAGGTTTTGCAGCAGAAGAAAGTAGCACTTCTGCACAGATTAAAGCACCTGTTTGTTAGTTTGCACCTTTAAGATGGCATTTCCTCAGTATGTACTCGGTACACAAGTTCCTGTTCTTATAGTGTCTTTTATCTGTGATGTATTTTGCCAGTCCTGTATGGATTGCAGGATGAGGGGCTGGTGGGGGGTTAGAGGGTTGGATGGAGTGGGTTAGGGTCATATTTCCTTTTATCTCCTTTGATTTATCCGTCTGCTTGAAAAGCACTTAGTGCTACATTGTCCTGTATGAAAACTGCAAGATTGTGGAAGATTGTTGTGGCACAAGTGTTGTTCTATTAACACTTTTACCTCTTTGCTTATAACGCATAACTTTTGCAAAATAGATGAAATTTCATCATTTATGAAAAAATCCTGTAGTTATTATCCAAAATCTTCCCAAAGCATTTTTGCAGCATGGATAAAAACTATCTCACTGGTAGGGCCTTATGTATGACACTCCTGGTATGAAATTTTGATGTTATACCATCAAGCAGTATCCTCAGTGAGTGGTGTGTCAATGGCTGAGTGGTTCAGTCATTTTTGAATAATAAATCAGAAAACAGGAAACCTGCCATTCAGATCAACAATCCAGCTCATTTTCGGCCAACACACCACTAACAGGATGGTACGAGAAGGATTGTAACAAGGCTCGAGCACTTTTAATACATACTTGAAGCTGGGCTCCTCTAACTACTGCATATGTGGGTGAAGCCTCAAAATGCACTGGCTTTGTAATGTTTTCCACCTCTTTTCACATTCAGTCTTTTTACAAACAGTACAGGGATCAGAGGCAGGCAGGTGTTGGCTTCACTGTCATCTTGCTGCAGTATGAGACTCTTCTGCTCCTTCATACGTTTTGCTGTGTTTCTCATCGGCACCACCTGGACTGGGGTGTGAATGCTTTTATTTGCAATCGCCTCAGACACCACTCAGACATTTTTTGTTGTATCACCGCACACACCAAAAGGTTAGCTCAAACAGTGACTTTGGGACAAATACAGATGCACCCCCAACAAGATGTGGCTAAAAACCTCCATCACCAGCAGCATGTTTGGTAGTCTGGCATCATGTTCAGTTGCTGAAGCAGAGCGAGCACAAGAGGTCGTTTGTGCTGGGTGCTGAGAGTGGTTCACCGCATATTTAATGCAGAGCAGGTGATGCACATTAAAAATGCATGCTTTGGCTATTATCTCAGGCCTGCCAAAGAGAGGCAGCTGTAACAAGTGTGCCTTCAGATTTTTGCTTATTTTATGTGCAGCTATAGGAGGACAGTTACCACATCTTTATTGCCTCTGAGGTATCATCACAGTTTCCCTCTACACATAATCCAGCTGAGATAAAAGCTAACTAAAACTCTCAGATTGATCATCTTTTTGTACCTGAGGTTGTTGTTCACTTTAGTTCTCTGCACCAGCCTATTTGCCCCGTTTCTATCAGTCTCCCCCACCCCCCACCCGAGAGGCAGAGAGCAGCAGCTGTCCACGGCCAATCATCCATCACTGTGTCCTCCGGGTGCGGGCACAGGAAAGGAGCAATGAGCAGCAATCCTATCTATCAGCCTCCAGAGGCAGCGAGGCCGAGTTCAGGCTGGTAATGAATTTAGTGTGTGAACAACAGGTTTCAACAAAGCTCACTTACAAAGGCCTGTGTTAAAGTTTAATGTATTACTCTGTTTTCATTCATGCATGGACTTTAAATGTTTTATTTATGTGGACTCATTTGCAACTGTGCTGTTAGTTTACCTCTACTTTTACAAATAGCTGCAGTGTGTGAGGATATCTGCACCTACCGGCTATGATTTAGACTGAAATTATACAGGCTAGGATCTCAGGGCTTTAAATACTTTGTCTTCTTTATTTCAGCTGTCGCTGATGGTAAATAACTCACTTGATCTGATTTTAAAGGTGTGATGTGTTTTTAAATGGAACAGTGATTGATCCGGAGGTAATGACTGATGTTTCACTTCTTAAGCAATCTGTTTTTAGCTGCATTATTTTTAATAGAGATTTTGTTTCAAACAGTGTAAACAGCTGTTGTTTTATCTTTGTGTTGATATTTATAGTCTGTATAGAGGTCTATCACAGTCTAAAAATAATAAAGTCCAACAATGACTGTAAGTGTTAAATGAATAACAGTCTAGTTAAAGATAACACTGATATTAATGTCAGCTACTGGATTTGTCAGCATAACACCAACAGTGGCTGGACTAGATTCTACTCATGAGGTTTGGATCATGGGTCCAGTGAAAGGATTACACTGAAAGAGGTGTGTCTTTTCTCTACCTGGAATCTATCAAATTACAATCTAGACATATTTTGGCAATGTATTTCATTGATTAAAAAAAAGAAATAAGAAGCATTGTATCAAGTAGATCAGGCATGGTACGGCATCAGGATCCACCACCACCTCCTGAATGAGCAATCATGACCCACATTTATGAAAAAATGTCAACAACTCAAATTCATTTATCATTTAAGATTGAAGTTTTTATCTTTTTTTTTTTTAATGTGACTTAACAAACTTACAGGAGAAGCAGGTCATTATAGAAACAGTAAACTGATATGAATACATACATTTTATACCATGGTCTTGGTGAGTACTTGATTCTGATTGGCTCTGGTAATTACATTGGTGTCCATTAACTTCTGATATATTAACACAGTTTGAACTTCATAAGTAGTTTCAGTCAAAAAGTCTTTACATTGTTCCAAATTAATGTGCGGCAGCCGATAGACGATAGGAGTAACCATAGCAACCTGAAGCAGTCATATTTTCTGAGCAGGGAGTACAGCGCTGCCAGCCTATGGAGCCTGCGGACCAGTATCAACCATCACTTAACTGACATAAATATAATGACAGATCTCCTATTTCCAACGTACCTTTTGTTTCCAGGCTCACTTTAATTCTGAGAGGTAAGTGTCGCACAAAACCTCACTTCCCTCCTGTTCTAACTGTTCTAACAAAGCAGAGAGTCAACCTCATAGCAAGGCAATCCGTACTGATGAATAATACACACTATATTTCCTTTAAAAGCACCAAAAGTCACACAGGTGTGCGCTAACCCAGTGGGTAACTTTAGTCATGGTGCATGGGGAGTTTTGGATTGTTTATGGAATCATTCTCTTTCTATGTGCAACTGTGTAGTCAGCATAGGTGGAAAAATAAAAAAAGAGTACTCAAGTAAAAGTACATGGTTAAAACTTACTCAAACGGAAGCTAAATTACTGATTTCAAAAAGTACAAGTTCCCCAACTACTCAAGGACAGTAATCAGGGTAAATGTGGTTTGTTCTTTCCACCCTTGCTAATTACTACTCTCAAAAAGTAACTGAGTTAGTAACTTAGTTACTGTCTTGTAAAAGTAACTTTAAAAGTAACCCTGGCTTTTTTTACTCCAATACTCGTCATTGTTCACATCACATTAATGTGTGTTGTTGTGACAGTGCGAGAGGGAATAATTCAAATTTCATAAAACATTGCAGCCATTATCATCATGGAGGTAGTGGTAAAACAACAGAACACAGTAGGAATGTTTCTAAACTTTTGACAGAGTTCAATCATTTATTCTAAGTCAAGTATTTGTACACTGTTTAAGAAGAATAAAATAGTTATACTGCATTGACAGTGTACAAATTAAATTTCAACTGCTCTCTAAATGTCTTTCTGTGTGATGGTCCTACCTCATGGCTCGCCTGTATTTTGTTAATTATTTCTCAGAAGGCAGCGGCCTCTACGGTTAAGATCAGAAGTATGTCTTTAGCAACGTACCTCTCTATCAGCCTGTTTAGTGCCTCCTTGGTGACACACTGGTCAGCTGGCAATGATTTAAAATCAAGCTAACATGACCTGCTCCTGGGTAACCAATATTCTTAGAGCTGAGCTCTCTTGTAGTAGGTTATCAGGCTGGTTCATGACGTTAGAATTAGTGCTCTTGGCCTTATACCAAACTCTGGTTTTTGAGGTCATACGTCAAAGATCAAGGTCAATGGACCTGATGCTCATCTCTTGCTTTTCAGGCATTTCTGTCAACGCCATATCTTTCATCAGCTTTGAGTTGTTTTTCCTTAAACTTTGTAAAAAAAAATGTTCAACCAAGGACTTAATGATGAGACTTTTGGGATCATGGGTCAAAGGTTGACTGAACAGAGCTCATGTGCAAAAAGAATTCTTCAGGGATTTCTTCAAACTTTTCACGTGTTCAATATAACTCTAAAGAAAACTAATTAGAATGTGGAGGTCAAAGGTCAAGGTCATTAGACCTCATGGTTCACCCTTGCTAATCAACACAGAAAACACCACATCCCATCTTCTTAACCAGCTACTGCACTTTCATGGTCAGACTGACAAAAAAGGCTTTTATAAAACTTTTTTGGAAAATAAAAGTATTTTATCATAAATCCTAAATCAAATAATACCATGAAGAAATATCTGAAAATAAACACTGTGTTTCTATCATTGGACTCTCACATATGAGCCATAAAACACAAAATCTCTTTCCTGCTGCTTGTAATTCTTTTGTAATGAACTGTGAGGTGCTGTCACATCTGCAGTGATGATAAAACTGTGATTCCTATTAGGTTTCCCTCATATTTATTGGTTACCACCATCTGCTGCATCTTAACATTAAATATTGACTATTGTGTTTGTTCTGTCACTGATTTAAAGTGTAAACACAGGAGTGGAGACTGACATTGACGATGACTTTGTGTGTTCAGCGAGGGTTTGACATGAAAGGACATCTGCTCGCTCTGTGGACGAGAGGCAGGAACTCAGTTGATGACTTTGTGCCTTTATGAGGTCCTCCTCTGGGCTTTCAGAGTGATGGAGGCAGTGATGGAGCGGCCTCTTCAACAGCAGGCAGCCTAAGAGCACCCAGCAACACAGAGTAAATCACTTGGTGCACCTTAGCTTCATCACAACAGAAAGAAGTGTCCTCATTTTTAAATGAAAACAGTTTCAGTATGGATATGGGAGCTTTATTCGATGCATATGTGTGGCATTCATCCTCTTAGGTGTGTGGAGAAATGACGGTGTTTTGAAACTGATTCCGTAGACCTCAGACTTTTATCTTCCCACAGAAGCTGAGCTGTCAGGAGCACTGCCGGATACAGCTTTAATCAGCAGATTGAATAGGTGTATCCAGCTTATCAGAGAGAGGCTCTAAAACAGTCTAGAGCTCCAGTAGAAGTGTGCTTCAGCTCATGGCTGATCACAATGAAAGGCATTTACTTTTCTCTTTTGTAGATTTATATGTATTTATTCAGCTCCTGGCTCTGATGCAGCTCTTAAAAGTTCCTCTGTTGTACTAATTAGAGTGCTGCTGGCTTATCTTTCTGACTATTGTGGTGGTTATGGAAGCCCGCCTGTTGGGGCTCACTATTTCTCACACAGTAAGCGTCTTATTTTCCCGAGATATTACTGCTGATATAACTGTTATGGGAGCAACAGTCTTAATTGCCTGCAAACACCATGTAGGGCATGTTGCCCAAAGGAATGTTGTGAGAGAGGACTGCAGCATTAAAGATAGTGCACCATGACCAGAAACCCTTCAACATAATCTGCCATATTCCTGAGGGAATCTCCTATCAGTATTCCTGGCTACCATTACAGCATGAAGACAAAAGAACACTCCAAGCGATTCAGAGAAAATGTTATTGAAAAGTATACATCATGGGATGGATGTTAAAAATATCCAAGGCATTGAAGGGCTCTTAGAGTTCAGTGAAGTCATCAAGAAATGGAAGGAATATTGCACGTGAGTAAATCTGCCTAGATCAGACCGTCCTAACAAACTGAGTGACAGTGCAAGAAGGAGACTAGTAAGAAAGGCCACCAAGACACCTCTGATGACTCTGATGGAGTTACAAGCTTCAGCAGCTGGATGGGAGAGACACTGCATAAAACAACCGTTTCCCTGGTTCTTCAGCAGCCAAAGCTTTATGGGAGAGTGGCAACAAGAAAGCCACTGGTAAAGAAAACTCAGAGTAAAGAGCCTGTAAAGTGAAAATAAATATGTATTTTGGTTTGTTGTGTGACAGGTCACTGTGTTATGTGTCCCCAGGTAAAAATTCAGTCAAATAAAAACATCTCTGTTTAGAAAATCAAGCTTCAAAATCATAAAAAATGAGGCAGTAAAATCTGCTCCAGGATGGTGTGTGCGTGTTTGTTGAATGAGTCGAAGCCACGCCCACTTAGGAGAAATACAGTCCTCTCAAATTAAAAAAATGCTACAATCTGAATGATCCATAGGCCACTGTGGCTGGTAGATTTACCTCACTTTCTGACAGTCTCAATCCAGAATTCAGTCACATGTAGATCTCAGTGTTTTCACATGTTTACAGCAACCATATTCCAACATATCTAGTGTGTTAAGACAAAAACTTTGGATTTCACTTTACAGGGACTTTAAATCTCAACTAGAAGGCATGTAGGAGACGCCATGGTCAAGTGGAGGAAAGTTCTTTGATCTGATGAGACCAAAGTGGTGCTTTTGGCCACCAGACTGTGTGTTAGCATGGTGGTGGCAGCATCATGCTGTGGGGATACTTCTTAGCAACTGTGACAAACATAGGAAAATCAGAGCTTGAGCAGTTTTGCAAACAAGAATGGTGTAAAATTACAGTGTCCTGCCTGACTGAGACCGATCCATGCAGACTCAGTGCTGTGATTGAAGCCAAAGGTGACTCTACTAAATACTGACTTTCTATTTAATTGATACTACTTTGTAGAAATCTGTTTTCATTTTTTTTCTGTACGACTATGGATAGCTATGTTTCTAATTAACAACTTATTTTGTTACTGATTAGCTATTGTTTGACAAGACACAATCCAAAAGGAAATCACAAATTCTGTTGCTAATACTTCTGCTAGTGCTTGTATCTTAGCCTCAGAAAGTTGGCAAATAAGATCCAGAGGACAAGTTAAAACATCCATCCATCCATCCATCCATTCAGATGTATTTCACATCCCTCCAAGGAACTTCAAGCCAAACATAGTGACGAAACATGATGTGTAGCCCCAGTAAACAACATAACATGAGCTTGCCAGGTAGCTGTTATCAGTTCTTACAATAGCTGGAGCAAGTTGGAGAATCAGCTTCATGCCCAAACCATTCAGGATAACTATAAATCATCATTTTGTTCCTCCAAGAAAAGCTCTTAGTGCAGTTCTTTACTCTTAACAAAACAGCTCTGATTAAAAACTGCTGCTAAAACTACATCTGAGCTAGTTTCTTTATTGGCAGCCATTGTTTTCTGACTGGTATGACTAACCTCCTCTACCATAGCTACAGCTTCTTTATTTCTTAAATGATGCTGATGACACGTCTAAGACTGGGCACAAACATTTCAGATGGAGCACTGCAAGATGGACATGACAAACAGCTATCATGTAAACAAAGTGATGCATAACTTTTAACATTTTAACTCAAATTTCATTGCATCATTTTTGTCAAAGCCTGCTGACACTCAGAACCAGAATACACTCCACCTGTGCTTTATTTCTCTTGGCCACAGAGGCCTGAATCTTTAGTAGTCTGTCACTGACATACTTTCTTTGTCTGAGCCCCTTTGCCTAACACATGTTAGGAGCGTGGGAGGAAACTGGAGCACCCGGGTGAAGCTCGCGCCAGCTCTGTTAGATGGTACAAACTCCACAAAGCACCTAAATGAAACCTATGTCCTTCTTGCTGTGACACCGCGGTGCTGCCACTGAGCCACATGTGGCTGTGTGGCATTATGCCATCACAGTTGAGCTGTATCACACCGTGACTGATGGAGGACAGTTGCTTTCCTTCTCCCTGCAGTGAGCCATCCCACCTGACTCATTTGCTTGACCTTGACAACAAAGTCGCTGTGACTCTGACAGTGTGGATGTAAGCACCCTCGGGAGGCAGACTAACCACAGCCTTCACGAGTCTGCTCTGTAAGAAGCCTCTGCTGCTGCTGCCTCCCTACAGCCTGCTCATTAGAAGAGGTTGTGTTTGGCCGTGTTGTCAGGGAGTGTGGCATGTGAGCAGGGCTTCACTTAAGATGAAAGAAACAACGTCAGGGGCAAACATGTACATATTGTGTTTTTGATCACATAGTTTTACTGCTTTTGTCTTGTTTTCTGCAGAAGTGCATGACCTGATTATCAAACAAAACATTTGGAGTTTGCTTTTCAAATTATTTTTCCACTTAGATATCATGAGCATTTACAAAAGATGCAAGCTAAATTTCTCAAAATGTAATCAAATATGTAGAGTTCTTTTATATAATAACATCCTATCTATCTATGCTGTCTTCATTTTTCTGCTACAAGAGAACAAAGCCCTGAGGAGGATACGTCCATGGAAACAGTCTGTATCCCTGCAGACCTGCATGGTAATTAGCTTCTTGTTAGCTGTCTTTCTGCAGCATATGGTGCATTAAGATTAAATATGCATGCTTTGCTTTGACACTTACCCAATGTCTCTTAAGATGCAACACCTGCCTGTTTGAAAGAAAATTAGTTAATGAGGGACAGTGGACAAAGTGACACAGCTATGACTGGCAGATAGATTAATGAATGTTACATTTTCAGTTACATCTTCAGTATTTCTACTCTAAACTTCACACTTCAGACTGGGTTTTTTTTCATTAATGTTCTGTCTTTTTAACATTGTCAAAAAATTGGGAAAATTATAGTTCAAGTTTCAACTTGAAAAATGAGCCACACAGAAGCTTGAAAAAGTGCAGTTCCACAAGTGCCCACTTGAGGCTGGCTCCATAAGTCATGGTACTAATACACAACCACGTTAAAATGCTGATTTTTTTTTTTTTTTTCATGCATCCCACCTGGGGTAACAGAATGTTTGGATAATGATGGACCATGGTCTAGGTTCGGTACAGGAGGGGTTATAAGAATAATTTAATGAAAAATAAACATCTGGAGCCACTGTGTACTTTAATGAAAGGATATGAATTGAAATGTGATGAAATAAGAATACTCAGTTCCTTTGAAAATACCTTACTTCTATAATTATCAGCGTGCTTGTATGCAACACCATTCCTCTAACTGTCCTTGATACCTCTCAGAACACGTCTTGGTTGCACTGGTTTGTTAACTTTGCAAAGCAGATGGATTAGCCCGTTTCCGTGTTTCTCACTGGCGAATCCATCTTGGAAAGCTCCTGCCTGAACTGTTTGGGCCCGGCTAGAAGGTGACAGGACCAATCAGCATCGAGGGTAGGGGCACAACTCGCTAGCGGGCACATCATGTGTTTTGTTGCTCTGATTGGCCCCTTAAAGATGTGACGGACAGAACCTTCATCCAGCCAAACTCATTTTTCAAAGGCTCTCCCCTTTTCCATTTACAGATTTTCCATAAAATCCTAAATGTCATGTTGATTAATCTTTTGGGGACTTCTGCTGCATTCCGTTTACCTCAGAAGTCAGATGTTGGAGATGGGAATGATGTCACACCAAAGGTGAATGTGTTCCATTTGTAAGAAGCTCTTCAGAGGAAGTGGCATAGAAAACAAGAAAACACATCAATAAGGTAATGTATTTGGATGAGATGATACACCTGCTCCACAATCCCCCATCAAAGTAAGCTCTCAGTGAGAAATCACAGTTAAATTGCTTGTTAGCCATAGTTGCTGATGCACTTGATGCTTTGTTAAAGCTTCACAAAAAAGTGTGTGAGTGAAACTTTGTAAATAAGTCAAAAAGCCCAGCTTTAATAGTCTCCTCATTGTGTTGTTTGCCTATCACTACACAAACACACCAGTACGCAGAGACTGAAGGGCCCATGCAGTTATTCGGGCTGTGGCTCAGTAGGTAAAGTCGGTTGACCCTGAAGGTTGTGGGTTTTATCCCCAGCTCCTGCCATCACACATTGATGTGTCCTCCATCAAGACATTTAACCTTACTCTGCTCCCACTGCTTCATTGGTAGTGTGTAAATGGGTATGGATGTGTTTGAATGGGATTAGCTTACACTAATGGCCAATTTTCCATAGCAACCTCATCCATCAGCATATGAATTTGGAGTGAAAGAGTGTGATTGGGCAAGGGTGACCTGCAGTGTAAAAGTGCTTTGAGCAATCTAATTGACAATTAGTTGACAACTAAAATAGCACTACACAAGCTCAAGTCCATTTACCTTTAATTTGGGATAAAACAAGTTTCCATTCAAAATGGTCTTATGGAGCACCTAGTGATGAGGATGGTAATAGCACGACAAAGTCACTTAAAAACCTTTCTTTACTGGAGGGCTTTCCCTGACTTTATGTAGAGGTTCTTTAAAGTATATGCTTTTACTTACTTTCTGTATCTTATCAGGTTTATGCACCAAGGTCAGGTCAGGTCAGGTATAGGAACATATACCCGTTTGGTACTTCACCGCGTCAACCTTGGTCCTCTACTGCTCTGGTCTCCCAATGGCCTTCCTCCAGGCCTGCACCAGGCCCATGCCCCATCTCTCCAGGTATCCTCCAAGCAAATCCCTCCATGATGCACATGGTAACCCCAGACGTCTGGACCAGCCCACTGAGATGGATCAGGCCCGGAAAAGTGCTCCAGGTGCCTGTAGAAGCATGGCTGCTGTTCCTGTATCAGGCACCTGACCCTTCCCAACCTCACTCTACTGAGCACGTCAGCATTAGACAACGACTCGTGAGTCAAATATAATTACCCTTTATTATAGTCTTTATTTAATATCTTGTTTTCTATCTTCATTCTGAAAACGGCCTGAATGTCCGTCTTTTTAACCACATCTTAGCCTTTACTGGTGCCACTGCCCGTGCTGATGTAGAGCTAGTCTACATTAACGTGAATGTTTCTGACAGACCGCCATGTCTGTTTATTTTGTAAAAGACAAGTTTGGCAGCTTTATATTACTCTATGTGGTGCTGACTGGACAGCACAGCAGGCCTTTTCACCTGTTCAGTACCTGTGTGTCAGCTGTCACTGTCTGTCAGCACACTGTGCTGTCCGTGGTCCTGAAATATTTCATCTGAAATCTTTTTTTCCTCTTCATTTTCTTCTGTTGCTGTTCATCAGAACAAACTTTGTGGCCAAGTGGCTTTATTAATTATGTGCCCTATTCACTCAGGATTATCTCTGGGAATTTGTAGTAATCCTGTAGGACGTCCATGTTTTGATCCCTCACTTTCCACCATATCTTTATGTGAATTAAAAAGGGAAAATCATAGTCCGTATATCAGCACACACAGAGGTCCAGAGGTAATAGGCTGCTGATCCCGTACATCTCAGTAATTTGGGGTTGAGTTTTTTACCATCCTGCGCTTTTTCTGCACCTTTATTTGATCAGGAAGAAAGCATTACAGGCTGCTAGGACTTGTTAAACAAAGAAGTGACATTTGTAGGCTCATTATAGCAGTTTTCTATCATTTAATTTCAGTTTATCTTCACAGATAACTTTAGTTTGCTTTATTCATTTAACTCTACTGTCCAAACGTAGCCTATACTGCCCTCTGCTTCGGCTCTGCCTCCAAGATCGCGTGCTTGATTTTGTCTGTACTATAGCATTACATTTCATCAATAACACAAATGGTTAATGGTACAATTTAAAGGTTCACTTTGCTACAGGTTGGGGAAGATGCATGTGTTCCTATTTTTGTATGTTATGATAACAATATTCAGTGTTTTTTGTGCACTAAGAAGGAAATGGCCCCAATACTCATATCAGAAATCTGGTCACCTTACCTCAAGTGGCCCAATGACCAAGTTTAGTGTCCCTCTCAAAAACTGCTCTTGAGAAACCTTCCTGTTTGTCATCCCCCCAATAGTGAACTAAAATTAATGCCCCTGGTTTCAGGAAATATAAAATAAAAATAAACAAAACTAAGTATTAGAGATAAACAATGGTTAATTAAAATGAAACGTAATGTCAAGTCAAATCACACAATGTAACTTTGATTTCATGTGCCCCTCCAACTACACAACTGGCCCCAGCCTGGCCCCCCTTAAATTACAGGCCTCGAACCACCACTGCACACAGTCTTGCCAATGATACCCAAAGACATGCTGAAGAGGAATCATCATAAAGGAGTCCAGTCAGCACCTCTGGCCATTATTCACCTTCAAGGCCTCACTAGAGTATAAGACCAAAAGAAGGAAGGAACAAGGACTGAAAGTCTGAATTTTGTCTGCATTCACAAATATCCATATTCTAGTGGATACCAGGTTTAGATTCAAGTATTTAAACATTTTTATCAACCAAAATAAAAATGTATTATTTTTGGTGTTCCTTTTTAGTCTTATTATAAAGTATACAGCATTTCCTGAAGGTTTTTGCTCATTGCACTGATCTGCTAGTTTGTCTTTATTTGGCCTTTTGTTGTTGTTGTTGTTGTTTGGCCCAACTATTTGGATGCACATCTTTATTATCTCATTGTCGCTTAGCAACAGCAACCATGTGAGTTTATTTTAAAATGACCTCTTGACGTTATTTAAATTATTTGTATGTCTTTTTAACATTAAAGCAACTCTTTTGGGTGCTAGTAGAAATAAAGGTTGTGATAAGTAGGAGAGCGTTGCTGGATAAAATGTGCATATTCACATGGTAAGTGTCACATAAACAGTGGTTTATTTAGAAGGATAGTTTGTTTGCTTTATGTCCTCCTTGGTCAGGCTGAATAAGGTGTGATGCATCATTGGTGAGTCATTAAATTTCAGTGGGGACCAGTGCCAGAGCAGAAATAGATCCACAGCTAAATCTGAAAATAGGATTCCCTTCAGATTTACGTTTTTCAACTTTACAGTCTGTGCTGGCTGGTCAATAATTCAGCGGCATTGCATCATGATATTGTGACTCACTTAAGGAGGTGGCTGGAAACAGTTTAATCGCCATGATGTACCTCACAGGCCTGCATGTTGGTGAGGGACTTGTTTGGTTTGTTAAGAAGAGACGACAGTCATTAAAGTGTTCAGCTGCAGAATGATAAAAACACTCATGTGGCTTCACTAAAGAAAAAAGAATGGTTGGTTTCTTACAAGCATTGTTCGACATCCTGTGCTCCAAGGGAGCCCTGTGCTGGTGATGAAAGTGGAGGTGTTGTCTGCTCTGCCCCCGGGGTGAACACTTCTCTCAGCACACAGATCCAAGCAGGGTTTGATATCTCTCCTCCACAGCTTTTGATCCTGCTATGTAAGCAGGGCCCTGCTGAGAATATGAAAACACCCAGCACTGCTGTTTGCTAAACAACTGCAGAATGTAAAGAAATTCTAGTTTTATAATTACCACATGATTATTCACGTTAGGTTTGGAGAAGAACTGATTTGTATGCAGGAGGTCTTATTGGACTGTATCGTATGCATATAGCACAACTTATTCAGACCTAACCTAACAGAGAACACCTTTTTCTTATGTAATATGCTTTTTTACAGCATAGCACATAAGTACACTGTTATTTTCCTTAAAAGACAATCATCTGGTTATACAAAAGCTTTTATGCAAATCACAGTTGTTCTGCAGTCGGACCCATGGAAACAGATGAAATGACTACAACTCCTTAACACCACATTGTGCTGTAGAGGCTCATAATGAAATATGTTAGGATAGGTTTTACAATGAAATAACATGTAGCTTTCATGTGGATGATGTTAATTTCAAGTCAGTGAGAAGCCTTTATTCAGAAACACAGTTTGTAGGCATGGGGCACTCTGCACACACAGGTGGGACATTTTGGAAGTCTGATCCCAGGTGACATGGTGAATAGGCAAAACTTAAAAGGCGAACTAAAGGAACACTAAGTATCATGCATCGAGGCCTAACTCTGTACCATCTTGGACAAACCAGAATACTTGTGGTAGTGGCTGTTGTCTATACTTCAGCTGGTTTTAATTATCACTTACTGGCAGCTTCAAACCACTGACATTCTGACATTTTTGTTTCACACACAAAGTGCAAATCAGTCCCTGTCTAGTCAATATGCAGTATGTGCACTGGTTTGTCTCTAGTACCTGACAAAAGTGCTACTACACACTGCTATGCTCAAGATATGCACTAAGTTTTTGTTCAGCTAGGCTCATTGGCGTAGTGGGCATACCCTTTATATACAGTACCGTGCCAAACTTTTAGGTGAACACTGAGGTTAACGTGACAAGTAAGCTGCATGAGGGCATCATCTGGAAGGAGGACTGACACAACCCTTGTTGTGCTCTGGATGTCCTCACATATTACCAGGGGCATAAGAAAAAAAATCTGTTGGAAAAGTAAAGTCCACACCTTTAGGGTGAAGTAAGGGGTGGATGTGGCAGGTAAGTGTAGACTAGGGTACCATCTGGTCAGGTAGTAGGGTTGCCACGAGTAATGCGAGTCATGGATCAGGGCCCAAAAACCACTGGTTGTCTCCAGGTGTATTACCAGGGGTGAAAAGGTCTTGATTAAAGGCACCATTTAGCTTAAAATTGGCTGCTGAGCAACACACACGTGTCTGTAAGTGTCTAACTTGATCTTCCCCCCTCTCCACCCCTGGGTTGTAGCACATTGACTTCGCCCCCTTGATGCCTAAAACTTATGCACAGCACTGTATATACTCTTTATTAGGTATACTCAAACACTTCCTCTAATCCTAAACCCTGACCCTGGGGTGGGTATACTCAATGAGACAAAGAAAAGTGAACATCCTTCTAAAACCTGCATATATCTCCAGACTCTGGGAGCTTAATCTTCAAATGAAATGCAAAATTGACTTTCATCTGAAAACAAGACTTTGGACCACTGAGCAACAATCCAGTCCTCTCTGTCCTTAGATGCCTCTGATATTGTCTCTAGTTCAAGAATGGCTTAACACAAAAATGCGATAGTTGTAGTCCACTTTAAGCACCGACTCAAGCTGCAGTCCACTCCTTGTGAAGCTCCCCCAAAGTCATGAATGGGCTTCATTAAAGATCCACTCAAGGCTGCAGTTATCCCTGTTGCTTGTACTTTTTCTTACCATTTTCCCTTCCATTCAACTTTTCATTAGTGTGCTTGGATACAGCTCTGTGTGAACAGCCAGCTTCTTTAGCAATGACCTTTTGTGGCTTACCCTCCCTGTGGAGGGTGTCAGTGACTGTCTTCTAGGCAGCTGTCAAGTCTGCAGTCTTCCCTATGATTGTGTAGGCTACTTATCCAGACTGAGAGACCATTTAAAGGCTCAGGAAACCTTTGCAGGTCTTTGGAGTGAATTAGCTCATAGAGTGTGACAACACTGAACTTTTTCACAATGTTCTTATTTTCTGAGATACCAAATTGTGGATTCCCATTAGCTGTAAGCCATAATTATCAAAATTAAAAGACATAAATACTTGAAATATGTTATTTTGTGTGTAAGGAATCTATATATGAGTTTCACTTTTGAATTGAATTACTGATATTTTTGTTTGTTTGTTTGTTTGTTTTTTGATGATAATCTAATTTGTTGAGATGCACCTGTAGTTGAGTTTAAGCTGTGTGAACTGGACTTTGAGCCCAGTTTTTCAAGTGTGAACTTACACAGCATTGGTTAGCATAACAAAGTAAAATGCTAACCTACATTTAAATAAAAGTAAATGAAAATACAGGTGGATAACAGGTTCAATAGTGCTACTGGCAAGCAAGAAATAATTGAGTTGTTTGGGACACATAAATCTCAAACAAGAGTGAAAATCTTGCCAATAAATGTTTTCTTATACTGAGGCCATTATCATCTAACTTCATCCCAGCTTTAACCTGCACATGCTCATCAATGCAGTCAAGACTTGTTGAAAAAAATCCTCCTGAGACTAAATTTGGAAGAAAATAGGCATGAAAGTAAATACAAAACAAGTGACATCTAATATATTCTGACAGGCTGTGAGGTTTGAATTTCACAGGAGTCTATTCTGAATTCTTGTCACAGAGACACTCTCAGGTTGTAACCTTCATCTCTGCTTCTTTTTGGGAGCAACGTGTCAGATGTAGTTTGAGAGCGTCTACAGAGATCCTGACAGCTTGATGAACAAACTCAAGAGGAGAAACATTGTATTCCAGAGTGTGTAAGCACCCTGTAGCAATCAGTGCAGAGGTTTGAGATTGTCTTTTAAAAGCAGAGAGAAATTCAGAGTGATGTGTCAACATGAAGCCTGTCAAAACATCTACGTGGAGCCAGCATGCTCTTTTAAATACAACTGCACTAGAAGAGTGCTAATTCTGATAACATTAATCATGGAGCAGACAAATTATGAATAGATTATGTAAAGTGGGGTTGGGTTGGTGTTACATGGGGGGAAACTGAAAGAAACTGGGCCCCTGACAGTTGTGGTGTTAAACTTTGTTTAAACCATTCTTTTTTGCATGCAGAAAAAACCCTCTATGCACACTGCTGTCATTACGGCTGCCTCACATATCTGCTGTATGCAAACAAGCCCAGCTTGTTTTCTTGTAATGATCATCATTTTCCACTTAGCTGGTTCCAAATAAATTGGAATGAGCCATGTCTGAGATCTCAGGTTAAAGATGACATATTACGCAAAATACACTTTTTCAGGCTTTTCTAGCAAAAAAATGTGCCTCTGGCCTGTCCAAAATCCCCCCCCCCCCCCCCCAAGAATCAACCCCCCCAACACACACACACACACACACACCCACACACACACTTTTTACACCTTTCAGAAAATGTGTACTGAAACAAGCCGTTCTCATATTTTCCTCTCATGATGTCATGTGGGGAGTTAGCTCCGCCCCCAGGTTCAGTTGGCCCTCCCCGTTTGGAAAAAAGTTCTGCCCACCTCTCCTGATCAGGAGGATCAGGAGAGCCACATCCATTAAGCCACATCCATTTCCTAAGAGGGCTGTGGTCAGGGGTGAGTCAGACAGCTCATTAACATTTAAAGTGTAAGTGAACCCCCGGCTCAGAGCTAACTCCGCCCACCTCCGCAACTCAAAAAATGCACAGAAAGTGAACAGTTTTGTTCCCAGAGGAGGGAGGGGAAAAGGACAGGGTTTTCCAGATAAGGCGGGAGAGATAGTGATGTCCCCTTGTCAGATAGAGACAGACAGAGTCCCACAGCACTGCTGCCTCGTAGTGAATTTTTTAAAGTGGAGGAGTCTTCCCCTCTAGAGTCCCCCTGAGCAGGCTATAGTGTGGTGGTGGACCATGGTGGTTCTGAGCTCTACCTGTTCGGTCCATTGGCTCCAGCAGCGGCGTTACTATAGCCGGAGCTCTCAGAGCTGAGACAGTGCAGGTGCAGGCAGGAGAGGATGAGAGTGGTCTCTAAATGGTAAAGTCAGTTAGAGGCGGTAACGCTCTACCTTCTATATAGAGTTTGTGACGTAGAAACCTACCAATGGTCAGTTTCTACGTCACAAAAGCCCCACCTTTTCAGAAAAGATTTTTCAAGGCAGATGTCCGTTTGAGCTAATTAAAAGATGTAAAATCCAGATTTTTATCAGTTTGGTGTAAATTTCAGCTATAACACCAACATTGATGTGTTTTATCATAGTTCAGTCAGATACCTCATTGTACAGCTGAAGAAAAATGTTAAAGTGTTCACTACCTCTTTAAAGCCACAGACACAGAAAAGGCTCGTTCTGAGCAGGGCTGAAATAGAGGGTTTTTAAAGGCTTGCAAAAATCCAATACTGGAGTGTTTTTTCAGCAACAAAGGAAGCCTCTGAGACCAATATAAACTTGTCTTTAAAGGGTAAAATACATGACCTTTAAAGTTATTTTAAGCTTGAATTCCCTTTATTTGCCTTCATAGAAACAAATCAACTAATGCATCAAATTCACTTGGGTATTTCAATATTGAATGGATTTATAATCACGTGTTTGCCCAAAAGAGTAAAACAAAGAGATTTGAGTCCCACTCTCAGTAATGCACTTTTAAACTGAGGATGAGAGTGGCCCTAACAACATGATGGCCTGTGCTCGGCTCCCTGCGGGTCATTTAAGCAGAATTAAATGACCATCACTGCCCTCATACATCAGCTTAATAGCGAGGATTTTCTCATGCACTTAGCCCCCCTGTGAGTTTTAAGTATGTTGATAAATAGGATTCTTCTGACAATCTTTCCGACATGGAGGTGAGCTCTCAGTGTTTCATTACTGGATGCTGAGTAAGCCCGCTGAAGGTCTTATACTGTTTTTTTTCCCCGTCAATCCCTGAGGTTCTCTCCAGAGCCTCTCTGAAAGTGTTAGAGAAGCAGACTCTAAAGTGCTGCAAACACCGAGGACTCAAACTGAACTCTCTGCACATTTTACCTCAAATCTGTTTACCTCACATCTCTTAATAATGACAGGAATTTTGAGAGCATTTTGTTTTTACCTTAAACATGAAGCACAGAAGAGGCATTTTTGGTGATGTCTTCCAAAAACATCAATGTATATTCACTCTGATATCACAGCGTTTCACTCAGTAATTTCAGCAAAACAATCAGTTCAATATTATATCTCATTCCAATCAATCATGGTCAATATAATTTGGCTTTTGTGACTAACAAATTACATTAAAACTCTTTAATGTCAGCGTGAAAACAAATTTATACAAAATAATTCCAACTGAATAAAAATATCTAAGGTTAAATACGTAACTGCATAAATATTCACTTCCTTCAAGTCGGTATTTAGTAGATGCACCTTTGGCTGTAATCACAGGACCTGCACATAGCAAGAGAATGATCCCTAAACAGCTGTTGCATTGTACTTTAGGTTAGGTCAAACCTTATAATAAACAACCTGGTTGATGGTCCATATTTTCTTGTTGTTATTGCACATTAAGGACTGGTCATATTTCACTGTGGAAGCCTCTTGGGTATCAAAAGTAGTTACTTAGTACTCAGTACTTTGAGTAGATTTAAAATTATTTACTTTTTACTTTTATTTGAGTAGATTTATAGACCAGTACTTTTATTTCTACTCCAGTCAATTTTAACCAGAGTAACTGTATTTTTACTTGAGTACAATAGTTTGGTACTTTTTCCACCTCTGTCAAGTATCCCCACAGCATGGTGCTGCAACCACCATGCTTCACAGTGTGGATGGTGGCGAGACACAGACATGGGTAACTAGGGGCTCGGTAGACACAGAAGGTGGGAGGAAGACAAAGACAAGGGCGAGTAGACAACAAAATTAAACAGGAAATACAAATAAAACAGGAATTTAAAAAAGATATGACCTTGGGTAATTTGACTGGGTGTGCCACTTTTCTTGATTCCAATATGAATGATACTAAATGCAAAGCTTCAGGTGCATCGAACCTCGGTTTAATCAGGTCTGAATAACCTCTGAGATAATCATTCAAACAGTACACAGTATAGTCTGTGCCTGTGTCTATTTCATTGGCCTGACTGCAAAGATTACATGTGATACAAAGGGCTGTTTCAACTCCTGAAAAGACGTAAACCCTTTAACACCCTCACATTTTGCTGAACACAGATTCTAATTAAAGTGCATGAGAGCTCACTGCTGGAGACTGAAGGGGAGTATTAGTACTAGACCTTGTCCCCTTCTTTAAAAAAAAGTTTAAAAAGGACATACAAGGCTTAAATAAAAGGATTTTCTCAAATATGATGCTCTTTGTGTGATGGTGGGACAAAAGAAGTGGTTCTGGTCTGGTCCCTGCTGAAACTCATTTTTCTTTTGGCAAATCACCTTCAAACAGGGTAGGAGCTGTCCTTGCTGGTTCAAGTGAACTCGCCCCAAATAAAAAGCACCAGCGGGATTTAAAAAACGATCACATTGGGCAGACAGACATCTTTACGACCTTCAAACTTTATACTGAAGTTATGTTGTTGACAGCATTTATCTTACCTGCACATTTACACTTTAATAAAGCTGTTTTGACTGACAACAGAGAATTGACAAGCTAAAAACAGAACCTCTGCTGCTCGTTAGAAACTAAAACCTCTCCCCACAAACACTCCCAGAACTGTGCCTGCTTTGGTATCTTTATTGCCTGGAGGCAGCGCGGACGCTCCCCAATCAGTCAAACAGCAGCACTGGATTAGATGATTGACAGCTGGACACCCATGGTACATGTACTGTAGCAAACCTGTCACAACTGTCTATTTTTATTTCCCAAAGCATTCGTCAATCTCACATTCATTTTTGTACCATTCATCTCTCTTCAACAGAATCAGCTCAAGCTGACCTTAGCCTCTCTTGACCTCAGTAGTGTTGAACTTGTTTTGACAAGAGTTTATTTTAGGGTGATAAATTACTCATGGCAAGTGGAGCGATAACAATTCTTGAATGATGGTAAAAGGTTTCAATACGTCAAAAATGTAGCTGAACATGCACAACAACACAGTGGGTGGGGAATATGGCACAGAGGTTATTCTTTGTTTCTTTACCAAATCAAATACACTTAAATATTTCAGCCCTAAATGTTGTGTTTGAATGGCTTTAGTCAGAATCAGGAGTGAAAGCAGAAGATGCCGTCTGAAACATGGATCATAGGTTTTATTTTGTTCCACAGCAGTATTCTAAAGCAATGCTTTGTGGGTTGAGTTGGAGCAGTGAGGAGGTCAAATGTCTCACTGACATCTGAGCAGATGAGAATATTTATCAGTATTCACACTGTTCACAAAAATACAGGACTTACTAAACTCAGTGCATAAAAAAGAGCTGCTTCAAAGCTTTGCAGGTGTAATAGCTTCATGTGTGACCATGTTAACTGGTGTTCATTGTGAATGTTTATTTGTTTCATTAAAGATACGTCTGTTGAGTTAGCTTTGCTTTCATTATATAACAAAAAAAAAGTTTTGAAGTACTTTTGATGTGTTCAATATTTGCTATAATAGTACATACCAGCTGCCAGACCATGAAAATTCAGGAATGCCAGTTGGATGTCTTTAGGAACATCTCCTGGGGTTGGATATCTGACTTAAAAACCTGGTGGAACATCAGTACCTGGACAAAGCAACTGACAGTAACAGGAATATAGTAGAGTGTAACGTCAGTCCTCATTCAGACATCTGACTTTTAAGGTAAGTGAAAGGCAGCATAACAACGGCATCACAGACAAGCAGCTAAATGACACAAATTAATCCTCTGCAACCATCGTAGCCACCTTCCTTTTTTCCTGTGGAAGCCTTCCATTGTGCCATTCTAGTAATGCCATCAATGCTTTCATAGGTTTTACAGAAGCTTCTCTAGGGAGCCTGGAACTTGGATGATTCTTAGATTGTCCACACCAGTAACTCCAGTGTTGGATGTCTTTTTTTATCCATTCAATTTTTAATCAATTTTTGATTGTTTCTACAGCTAGCTTAGCATTATCCACCATATCGTATAAATATTTAGGTGTAAACCTGGATAATAAGTTGGACTGGTCTAAAAACGTAGACTTTATCTACAAAAAAGGGGCAGGTGGAGGGAACATGGGCCATCCACTTTATATCTCCCTAAATGACCAAAGAAACAACGGTGGTAGATGGCTCCTCTCTCTTTGCTGCAGGACATAAAGATATAGAAGATCTTTCATACCATCAGCAATAAGACTATATAATTCTACCATAAACAAATGAGACTCAAGACAAATGAATTTCCCTTCAGGGATACATAAAGTTATTGTTATTTTTGTTATATCATTATGTCACATGGGCTGTGCCAACCAATGGCAGGTTGTCCTGTCCTCACATCATGCTTTGCCAAACTGTGCATATCTAACCAGGCATTTTATGCAGCAGAAGGTCATTTCAGTTTAACTAAATGGCAAAAAGTCAGTAGCCTCCTGACAAACAGCTACTGTCAGTCTAATAAGCTATGCCCCTTATTATGAAAAACTGTGCAAAACAATTTTTCTGAATTTAATCAAGTGGATGAGGTGTATTTGAAGAAGTAATGAAATAAAATATACATGGACCCTAACTCACCACACAGATATGATGAGTTCCTCAAATATGTAATGTTGTGTTGGTGCCCTCTATGGTCATTTCCAGTTCAAAATCCAGAGCCCATCATGCTGGCTGCTGTTCTGTATCTGTGGACTATTCAAGCTTCATACAGTTGCCCATGGAATTTAAAAGATCAAGATCATTCTTTTAGTCAACAAAGTCAAACACATTAAAATAGTTCACTTATTTACCTTCACTGTAAATAGTCTAATAAGTTTGTAAATCGTATTGGAACAACAGTGATGTTTCGTTCAGTGGACCTTGTATTAAGTCCATCCATCACATATATCCCAGCTCAGGTACTGTACATAAAAAAGCATTAAGCGTCTCTATGTGCAGGTTTCTGTACAGTATTGTCTGAGCCTCCAGTCTAAATTAAGGCTTTGCATTGTTTGGCTTTGAACCACCCATGTTAGCTTCAAAGGACTAATTGCCCTCATCGTTCTGTATGCCTGCGAACATTACCAACTCGAGGATGTGCTGCTTGACACTTAAGCTGTTTGCAGATGGGTAATAAAGTGTGCTAAGCTCATTTGAGCCGTGCCTTTTAAATGTTCCGCTCTGTGTGCCAGGGGAGCTATAAAACCGCATCGCTGCTCATGTGAGACACGATCCTGTGTGGAGCCAGAAATCACAGCTCAGTCTTTCCATCAGATTAGTTTGTCCCCGTTCATTTGTGAGATGTGCTAGAGAATGTACAGCAGATGGATGGATGGATGGATGGATGGATGTGCACTTTTCCTATTGGATTATAAAAAAGACACTTTCCTGGTTGAAGAATAGGTTCACATTGGGATTTTGTCTCCATATAGAAATGATCTTCAAACATATTGTATAGGGAAAAGAGAAACTATCATTTAAAGATGGACTAGTGCTGTTAATGGATAAAAAAAAAAAAGAAAATTAAGTTAATCACATCACTACGCTGTAATTATTCAATATTAATCACAGCATTTTTTCATATTTTTTATACGGTTTTAGATTTTCAAACGTTCCTATTGTCAAGTGTTTTATTTTCATTCTCTTAATTCTTTGTACAGCACTTTGATAGCGCTTTATAAAAAACATTATTATTTATAAACTACAACTATAAAACACTGCCATTTACTTGCATTTTTGTTTCAGATAAAATAAGTACAAGTATGGTGTTTGAATAAAAAAAATTCAACAAACTATAGCTTTTAAACTTTAACATCTCAGTTTAGTTGTAATGGTTTTTAAATCAGAATGTCTTCATGAACTGAGCAACATTTATGAACCGCAAACGAGCCCAGCAGACAAACACATCAGGCACAAAATACTTTATGCTGTAAAGTGAATGATCAGGTGTGCTGTTGTTCGAGGTCACTATGGTTGCTTACTGATGTCTCTCCCATCAGTATTTATAAGTAAACGTAGCTCGGGCTCCACTTTTGTTGTCTTTCACTGCAATACAGTTCATGGATTCTTGTGACAATAGTTCTCGTAGGTGTTCTGTAGGATGGGTCACCTAAAGTGATCTGGATGATGTCTTTAAGCCCCTTGTCCTCAACAATGTTTATGGTCTGCAGTCTCTTACCCATTACTGATTGCATTAGTCAGTTTAAATGTTGTCATTTTGTGGACAAATCCAGGTCTACTAGACTCCTCCAGTGTAGCTTGACAACCATGGGTTGTTTTTAGCATCTTTGCTAACATTAGCAAAGATGTGCTTTGCACGGAGGTGGTAAGACTCACTGTGCTTCGGTGGAAAGACAGTTCATTAATTTTCTTAATTTGTTAACACAAAGTGGTTTACTTCCACAAAGAAATACACTAATCTGGGACTCCTAAAAAGTGCAAATACTGTCACATTGACCATGGATCATTGTATGTCTTTCAGTCATTTTGTTTGTCATTTTTCAGTCACATGTACCCCTCCTTATATCTCAGAGATTAACAGTGTTAAAAAGTGTATTTCACAGAATTTAGAGTCAAGATTTCAAACTAACTGTCAAGATCATGAAACACATCTCTTGGCATTCATTTAATACCTTAGAATTCATTTGAAAAAAATCAAATGAATAAAGATGGATTTTACAAGTAACTATTGACAATTCATCATGGTGTAAAAATAATGGTTTGACAACCACAGAATGAATTCTGTACAAAACAAACACTGGATACGGGGAATTTTAATGTGTTGTATATTTCTCTGATTACTGTTTGTATCATTTTCACCAGAGCACAGAGGTGACAATGAGCCAACACAAAATGCTGCTGCAGAGTTGCACAAGGAAGCCGTGCCAGCTAAAGGTGTGAGCAATGTAAGTGCTTTTTGTGTCAAAAGGCTGCTTGAAGCTGTCAAGGGCAGCAAAAAATATCCTTTAAAAGTGAACTTATTGAGTCATGCCTGTCTTTTGGGTTTCAAATCATCTTTTTGCCAATTATTTTGTAAAGCACTGAAAAGTATAAAGTTGGCAAACCTCTTACAATGTTCTTCAACTAATGAACACAATCAAGTCGGGGCTATGTGTAATCAATTACACTTTAAAAAAAAAAGAAAATGTGTGTACAATTAATATTTAGTGAAAGAAAACTTTCAATTTTCCTGTGCCACTAGTTGTTGATTAAATGAGAGAGGGAGAGTAGCCAATTTTTTTTTATGGGAAACGTAACTTGAACAATAATTGCTCCTGCCTGTGTCCATCCTAGCTAGTGTAGCCTGTGTAATGCCCTACCGGCCCTGAAAGCATCCCAGCCCACCTGGAACTCTCCCAGTTCTCCAGATTTTCTGCTCCCGGCCTGGCTTTATCTAACAGTTATGGTTTTCTGTTAGCTTTTATCTCTTTTTCTCCATTTCATATTACTCTCGTAATCAATGTCTAGCGTGCAAATATAAGTGATGATATGAGTGACTGATCATGTAACCTTCAACAGCAGCCGTCCAGGGTTTGATTTCCAACTATCTTCACTGCTGTCACTATCAGCAGGCAGCTGCAGAAGCTGAGATGTCACTACAGTTTTTGCAGCCAACACAAGATGGCAGTACAAAAAAACCTGGCCTCAGAGTTTTCTATAGTAAATTATTTTTTTTAAGATTAAAACAATTTCAATGTAATAAAATAATGTATGATGTAATGTGATTTGTGTTATATTATATCACAAACCAGAATTTCCAAAAAGTTGGAACATTGTGTAAAATGTGAACAAAAACAGAATGTAGTGACTTACAAACAAGATTTACAATGTTCAAACATTTAAACTTCACTGCCTTTTTCAAATATACAGGCATTCTGAATTTGAAATCTGCAACATGTTAAAAAAAAATTGGAGTGGGATGAAAAAAGGTTTCTGAAAAAACATCATCACAATAATCGTGCCAGTTGTGAGCCTGAATCCTCCCTCTTGACCATAATCAGCAAAAGCCAGATAATTTAATTGTATGATTATCTCTCCAGATTATCCTGTGGTGTGTGGTTAGCACCAAGGACAGCCATGAGCATCAAAGAGCATCAAATGGAGCTATAGCCAATCAGGAGGCAAGCTGAGTGAAAGAGGAAGTAAACCAAAAACACACCCATGCCAACAATATTAAACACACAATCTTAAGTTAGATGGACATCAGAACATTTTGATTTGTGGCAAAAAAAAAAAAGAAACAAGTGTTTAACAACATGACAAACTGACAAGAGAGGGAGCTGGACAGCAGTTGCAACTGTGATGGACTTAGCACGTAGCTAGCAGCTAGCCACATTAGCTTCTTAACTCTATTGTCGCATTGGACAGCGCGACATTTGATGTTTTGAGAGACGAGGCCAGGCCGAGACTCTGGAAGTCGGTGAACAGAATGTTAGTTTTTGGTGTGCTGAGTTGATTCTCTATTTCTACACCACACACCGTACAAACAACAGCATATCACTGCATCTACAAATGGAAGTTCAACATCCAGAGGCTCTGCTGCACTCTCTGAGTCTGCGCTCAGACAGACAACTAAATTACATTTTGTATTTATACAGGTTAACTGAATCATATTTTAAAAAGTTTGATTATATGCTCTAAACACCTGAAATGTAAATGATCTTTTAGACACATTGGAGTTATAAAACTGTAGACTGTATGTGGTGGAGCCATAATAAAGACCTACGTGCTGAGAAGGATGAAGGAATATTAAAAGGTGCTTCGAGAGAAAATGTGAAAGAAGCAGCAATTCCACTTTATTGCTTTTATAGTGCACACGCACAATCATTAAGAAAAGCAATAATATCAGCCATCCTAGAAGAGGACAGGGAGGGGAGCTGCTTCATGCTGCTTGGATCAGTTTCTCTACTGAACACAGTACAGCAGAGTTCACTTCTAAATTAAAAATGCAGATTTGGCAAATGGTTCATCGACAATGCAGGTTGACATGAACAGCAGAGATTTTAGGATAAAGCCTGCTATTCATGTAAGTGATAATGTGATTGATGATGTGATTCCTTAATGAGTTTGTTTCATTAAAATTTCATTAAAGTTTGTTAAAATCTGCCCTGTGCTGTTAATCACTTTCAAAAAAAGAAGGCATTAGGTGGTTTCAGAGTCTTTATCCCTCGCCCAGTGCCGGCATGAAGATTAATGGACACCTCTCTCAGGTTATGACCCTGGAATGAAGTTGTGTAGAGGTCTGCTTGTTTAGCTCTGCCTTCCTCTCTTTCCTGTTTCCCTCTCTGAGCTTTTAGCCTTTCCAAGGATGAATCAATATTGCATCTGAACTCCTGACCAGTGTCAAACTCAATCTATAAACCTCACAGTGTATCTTCCTCAGCTAGTGTTTGGCTGATAGGCAGGCTAATGAGTGGTGCATCTCCACATCAGTTCACCTTAATGTACATCATGTCACCCACTCGCTGAGGCTGCAGACAGACCAGCAGTATGAGTTTTCTCACGAGGCAAAAATGAATCAGATCGTTTTTTATTAAATCCGTTGGCTCTTGATATTTGAATGAGTCTCTGGTGAGTCATGAATAGTGTTTAATTCAACAACCTGAATTAACATAATGTGTTTAATGCAGTGCTAGTCTGACTCAGCAGTGATGCTGCGGTGCATGTGAGGAACACTCAATTATAGACACCCACAGCAGATTCAACTCAGCTTCTATTCAAAGTCTTAGGTCGTTTTCACACCTAAAGGTCTGAGGGACTCGGTCCATTTTGGAATGGAAATTGCAACATTGATGCACTTTCTTTTGGTTTGGTTCGCTTTCAACTGCTCTTGGTCAAACGGACCAAGCCGTCTGAACACCTACAACCTCTACCCATAAGGGGGGGCTGTCATTATAAACAAAAGGCAACCAAGAAGAAAAGAAGGCGTAGAAGAAGATGAAACCGGAAATCTATCTCCTTCCACCCGCTTCCGCCAGTCTTTTTTTCCCACTTTAACATTGAAAAAACACAGAATTTACACTGTCTTGGGGTTTCTGATTTTGCATTTGGGGCATTACGAGCAGTCAGCGAAGCGGCATGTCGTTCTTTACATGAGGCGAATAAAAATCAGCACTGACTACAATTTGTTGGTATGGCCACAAGATGCCAAGCAAGGTACAGACTTGTATTTGAGTGTGTTAAATCACATATAAAGCTGTTAATCATTACTCTTTATGCCACTTCCTGCCTTTGGTTCACAAGTTGGTCCGCTTTGCTTTCACTCCTCAAACAAACCGCACCAACTCATTTGGAAGCGGACCGAGACCCCCTGTTTTTAACCGGACCAGAATCCGCTTGTTTGGTCCAAATGGACCAAACATCTCTGGTGTGAATGCGCCAGATGGTTCTATGGATTTCACCTCACCTTGGGAAATTATTTTCTGCTTTTCTCACAGAATGCAGAGTGTGGGTTTTTCTCCTCAACACTGATGGGTCACTGGAAGCCCATACATTTTTTTTTTTTTTTTTTTTTTTTTTTTTAAAAGAAGGAGCTTTAATAAAATCCAAAATATTCATTCTACACACACTGTCTATGACAAGCATTCACCCTCTTGGATGTTTTATCCTTTGACTAATTTTATAAATCAACCATGGTCATTAAAGTAAAAAAAAAAAAATTATAGAATATCAAAATGAACACTGTCCAGCCACAAATTCTCTATTGGACTGAGGTCTGGGCTTTGACTCAGCGACTCCAGAACATTTACCTTGTTGTATAAACCATTTCTGTGTAGCTTCACTATATTATTCAGCCCATTGTCTTGCTGGAAAATACATCTTCTTCAAAGCTGTAGTTTTCTCCCAGACTGAATAAGATTTTCCTCCAGGATTGTCCTATATTTTGTTGCATTCATTTTACCCTCTACCTTTACAAGCATTCCAGGGCTGGCTGCAGAGAAGCATCCCCACAGCATGATGCTTACACCAACCTGCTTCACAGTGGGGATGGTGTGTTTGTGGTGATGTGCAGTGTTTGGTGTTTACCAAACATAGCGTCTAGTCTGATGGCCTAAAAGCACCAGTTTGATCTCATCAGACCAAGGAACTTTCTCCCACTTGACCATGGAGTCTCTTAAATGCCTTTTGGTGATGTCTAGTCAAGATTTCATCTGAGTTTCCTCCAACAGTGGCTTTCACTGTGGTCTTTATACTACAATCACTTGAGACAGATTCACTGTACTCAGGTGATCCCCATTTCACTAGTTGTGCGGCTACAAGCACCATTTGACTGGACTTCTGTTAAATACTTTCTAGAGGCACTGTAACAGTAAAGCCAGTCAGAAAAAGGAAAAAAAAGCAACTTTAAAATATGAAAAGATGCATCTTTGACCAATCAGGTAAATTAAAAGCAGTATTTTAAGCTGCCTGGTCATTTTGCATTATACCCCGTTTCATAAAGAAAACTGATACTCCCCATAATGCCGATGATACTCCATTATATTACAGTTATCAAACAGCAAAAAAAAAAAAACTTGAGTCATCAGAGAAATGTAAAGCTATTGACTTTGAAGATTAACTTTTTAATCATGACTTTTAATTCACCCCCTCTATTTAAAGTAGGGTATTTTTGAGATAATGTAGCTAAACTTCATATCTCAGAAGTGAATGATAGTCTTTTTGAGTCATGATTTAAAGGACACTTCACAGTGTCTGTCTCTCACCCTCTTTGACCCATGATTAAAAATAAACATCTAAGCAGTGAATTCAAACCCTCCCTCTCACATGTTTCTCTCTGCCTCCCTAAAATGAATCCAACGATGCGACATTGACTACTGGTGCTGGCACAGTTCTAGATAAATAGATTATATTTGGAGGGAAGCCTAATTGTACGCCAGCTTTGATGTTATAACTGTTGGAAAGAATTTCATGCTCTCAAGCCACTGATTAAATTAAAGTGAATCAAAGAGCACTCTCACTGAGCATGCCAGTGACATGAAGTTATTTTAGATGAGTTCTTTTCAAGACTTCACTTAATATCTGTTCCAATATGGGATGTTAAGTAACAGCAAGGGATGACTTTTAGAAGTAGTATGATAAAGCCCTTATCAAAAAAACATGATCTATGATCAACTGATGAAGATCCTTCAGGTTAGTGCAACCAATCTTTGTTATGTGTCCTTTAACCTTGCGGACCTGGTGCATATGTGACCTTTAAACATTTCAGAGTTGATTTTGAGCCCTTAAGTGTCATTGTAACTTCATTCTGAGTGAACTGGCCTTCAGTGTTGAAGTTATTTGAGTTAATGCATTCAGTGTTAATTCAACTCTGTAGAGGAGGGGTCATCAACTCCATTTTCACAAGGGCCAGATTTTTCTTGACTGATGTTTGGGGGGCCAGACATTGAAATAAATTCTACATATTAGTCTAACTGAAATATTCTTTTCTTCCAAAATTAATGGAATGTTAAGCCCTTAACAGTGAGATTAGCAGAGCTGCACACAAGTCCTCTTTTGCAAGTAAAAGTCAAGTCCAAGTCTTTGGTCACAAGTCCAAGTCAAGTTTCAAGTCTTTGATCTATCTAAGGAATTCAAATCCTGTACTATTATCACCATCAGTAGGGTGGGGTATTGTCTGTGGCCAGCTTGCTGTGGTGTGTGCATGTGTACACTAACATATGAACAGGGCTTGACATTAACTTTTTCACACCAGCCACTGTGACTAATGGCTACGAGCCACTCAATGTTTTTACTAGCCACAGTTCTGTTGTTGGGAATGTATGTGCTATATATAATAACTGTATGGACATATGTACATATGGATAGAAACACACATTCTCTCTTTGTTTCCCTCATCAACATGATCAATATCTGCTCTCCTCTTAATAAAGCTCCTCTCTGTGTACATATGAATCACTATAGAGACATGAGTCATACTTCACTGATGGAGACAGACACTGAGACTTTGGAGATTAAATGTTCTTGTAGTTTGTCAGATGTATTTCTTTAATGGTAGTAATTTTACACTAACACAAAAACACTAAATGTTAGTGAACTGTTTATTCTGACATAAAATAAAAAATCAATGAGCATAATTATCTAATTCTCACTCAGACAAATCTTCAACAGAGTATGCTGAGTATTTCTGCCTCCATTCTCCTTAAGAAATTTCTGTCATCATTTTTGGTGTTAATTTCTTTATATGGGTAAAATCGAGCTAAATTTTACTTTATTTAGATAACATCTCCTGGACTCCTTAGTTACTAATTTATCTGTTACAGCCTCTTATCCATCTGTCTCTGTTTCTCGCTGCCTCGATGAAAAGTTTAATGTTCCTATCATCTTTTATGTCCGTTCATTAGCAATAAGCTACAATACAGATATTTATATATACTGATATTTTCCCCATAAACATACGATATTAAGGGATTATTAACCAAATAATATTTTAACATTGCGCACACTCAGGGCTCATGCAGGCGACACAGAGACACAGACAGCTGGAGCGCACACTCAAACAGCGCTGACACTGATCCTCCATGGTTAGAGAGGCGCTTTAATGCAAACGAAAATGTTTAGGTATTCTGAAACTTCTGCCCTCAGCAGACTGAAGCTTGTAGTCTGCACTACTGACATTTTAGCATGCGTTTCAGAGTAGGTGTGTGCGTGAGCATTGCATTTGTGTGTCATTGTTGCGAAGCATGAGAGCAGACGAGGAGGAGAGGAGAGCAGCCCTTGGTGCAGCGTAAAAGACGCACAAACGGTCAAACCGAATGGGGGGAAAGGGGAAAAGAGTGACAGGGGGACAAGAGATGATGACATGATGGAAACATTGAAAACTGAAGATTGTGCCCAAGTCCCTAATCATGACTAAGAGTCGAGTCTCGAGTCTTTTGTGCACGAAGCCAAGTCAAGTCTCAAGTCACTGACGTATGCAACTTAAGTGTGACTCGAGTCCAAGTCATGGACTCGAGTCCCCATCTTATGAGATCAGTCCCTATTGCCTTTACTGCAGCCAGCCACAAGGGGGCGTTTGAGAAATTTTAGCTACATATTACATATAGTTTGATGCTAATATGCTGTGTTGTGATTGTGAAGAATCTCAGAGGAGCAAAATTGCACTCTCAAAAAGCCTTATATGGAAAATTATTACAAAAAACTGCAATTTTAATCAAGACAACAATAATAAGTGTATGTTTACGATGCCAAATTACTGAAACATCGCGCTTCTTCTCTGATAAGCCAGTAAGTTGAAGGTTTTCTATAACCTTTTTTAAAAGGCACAGCCTTTGAAAATGAAACTTGGAGTGTGATTGGTTGAACATTCTGTCTGTCACATCTTTACGGGGCAATCAGAGCAACAAAACATATGACTTACCCCGAATTTCCATATACAGCGTGCGCGCCACGCACCGAAGCGCTGCGGGTTTGCTCCGACCGAAAGGCGAGCGACCTCGCCCACTGGAAACAAGTCTAGAGCACCGTGCCGCGGCGCACAGCCCTGATCATCAGGAGGAGATCACGGGAGAACTGCGAATTCACGCAGGAATAGCATGTCAACAGTGGACTGTTTTATCTTTTGGGGTTAATTTATGATCCTTTCTGGTATAAGTCCATGATATTATTGCTTCCTCAATTAAGTGAGTACATTAAGAAGTCAAAAGGTTCATGTTTGCTTAAAGGATCTGTGGTTTTATGCAAAATTCTTTGGCTAAATATCCCCAAAACTTAACTGTTCGTGGTCAAAGGTGCCACTGTAGCTCGATGACCCTTTGCTCTCGCTGCAGGATGAGACATAATGTTGATATAGTAATGATTTGCGATCGGGAGTCCGTGCATTGTGTTT
This sequence comes from Cheilinus undulatus, assembly GCF_018320785.1. Taxonomy (NCBI): domain Eukaryota; kingdom Metazoa; phylum Chordata; class Actinopteri; order Labriformes; family Labridae; genus Cheilinus; species Cheilinus undulatus. Next base: position 20,001,925 of record NC_054865.1, read on the forward strand.
TATATTGAAAGAACCGGATGTTCTACTCTTGTGACTCCCATGGTTGGTGCTTTCTGAACGATGGTGAATTTACGAGGTTTGGCAGCGGCCGGCACCGGAATAGACCTGTAGCATATTTAAAAATGAAGCGGAGCAGAGTGGCGCTCCAGGCACGCGCCACTGCCGGTCTGGAGCGCCGGCTATGGAAATGCTCCGATAGACTAGAGAGGGAGCGAAGTGCTCCGCCGGTGTTCCGCGGCGCACACACTGTATATGGAAATTTGGGGTTAGCCACTATCGAGCTGCACCCCTACCAAGGACTAAACTCCATAGGGAACTACCTAACGCCACACGAAACCATGGCTACTGTAGACATGTCAGTACACGACTTTTTTCATGTTTTAAAAAGAAAACAACTCAATGCTGTTCTTTGTTCTTCCTTTACGAAGAAATTTCGTCACGTTCTGATAAAACTGGTGCTTTAGCTAACCTTGCAGAGCAGATGGATACGCCCATTTCCTTATTTTTCACTAGCGAATCCATCTTGCAAAGGTCCCATCTGAACCGTTTGGGCCCGGTTAGAAAGTGACAGGACCAATCAGCGAGGGGCAGTACTTTCAGGCGGGCCGGAATTGTGACATAAGCAAGCAGCAACAAGAGGCTGGTTCAATTATGGCAGAAGAACTTAGCATGGATGCTGCTAAAGGGCCAGTTTTATCAGAATTTGATGACATTCCTTCGTTAAAAGAAGAATCAAGAACAGCACTGAGTTGTTTTCTTTTCAAAAGCAACAAATGTACTGACATGTCTGCAGACACCATGGTTCGCGCTGTTCCTCAGTAGCTGCGCATGTGCACCTCGGTCGCGGCTACATCACGTGTTTAGTTGCTCTGATTGGCCCTTAAAGATGTGACAGACAGAATGTTCATCCAATCGCACTCTGAGTTTTTTTCAAATCCTCTGCCCTCCCAAACGCTTAGTATTGAAGGTTTCTCAAATGGATGTGTGAAACACATCCATCTGGCGTGTCAGGTTATGCTTCAGCAGCATCAATGCTAATGTCTTCCACCATAATTGCACCGGCCTCTTGCATACGTCACAACTCTGCCACACCAGGAAGTACTGCCCCTCGTCGCTGATTGGTCCTGTTACTTTCTAACCAGTTCAGACAGGAGCTTTGCAAGATGGATTTGCTAGTGAGAAACACGGAAACGGGCGTATCATCTGCTATGCAAGGCTAGGTTTTCTTTAGACTTCAAGAAAGAAAGTTAAATGATAGCAGGTCCTCTCAAATTTTCTGAATATATTTCTCTGGGGGCCAGATGGGAAGCTGTGGGGGGCCTGATATGGACCCCGGGCCTCCAGTTGATTATCACTGCTGTAGAGAATCAGTTGATCCAAGCACTGCACACTGCCACTTCAAATCTGAGGAGTGGAGTTTTACCATCATGCATTGTGTGTTTAGATGGGTTTTTAGGTGTTTTTAGATGTATTTAAATGTGTTTATGTATGTTTAGACATTGCCTGTTGAACAGTTATCACTGCTGCTCATGTTTCTGGTGGATTGTTGTTGTTTTTGATGTTAGACACATCTGCACCATGAGTGGAATTGTCCATTGAGTTATAGACTTCCCCTGTGGTTAGACCTGATCTATCAATAGGGATGTTGAGCTGAGTCATTTAAATAGATAATTCCCATAATCAGACGTAGAGCCCCCCTAGGACCCATAATTCATCCTTGTCAGAAACCCCAAACTTTGCTATATATGTTCCATAACAAATGACAAGTTTTAATAAGTATGACAAATAATGTGCAATATTAAAACTTCTAAAAAGATCACACTACCTTTGCATTAGTGTCCTGACTGTTTTACTGACTATAGTTTAGACGTACTTTGGGTTACTTCAATTTACTGTAAAACTTTAGTGTCAAATGAGGATTGAAGGACACAGGACTGTATTAGAGAGGTTGTAAGACTGCCTGGTGTGCATGTCTGTGCAAAAGTTGTAAGGTTTTCTAAAGTACCATAATAAATGGCGAGAAAATGGTCCTTTATGTCTGACAGCAGCAGGTTACTGTCAGTACAGCTGTTTGGAAAGAGAAGGAAATCAGCGTAAAATACAGCCTCATACGTTTTATTCTGCTTCAGCTATTTGAGCTTACTGTGAAACTGCTGGCAAGGTCAGGTAAGGAGCTGGCTGGTTTCACATCAGCAGCTCTGTGTGTGTGTTACCGCCCTCTACATAGAGGGATTCTCAGCATTATGTAATATGTGCTTATATGTGCACACAGTTTATGTTGTTTGGTGGATCTTTTCCATACATAAGAGTTAATTTTAGCTACCTTATTTGGAATTACTTTCCTAAAAGTGTGAGATGTCGAACAGTAAATATACGCTGTCAAAGTCCAAGCAAATTAAATGCAGAGTTAATGGAACTTCTTAACAAATCACAGTCTGCAATTTTCCCCTTCAAGCTTCAGTGCCATTTCAAATACATTCCTGCATCTCATTTTGTGCAAATGATTTTGCCATGTGCTGAAAGATCTCAGCATGAATTTTCTTTGCATGTATTTCCTCTCCAAAAAAAACGTTCTAGCAATTACAAGTTGGGGTTGCATTTCATGTTTTGTGATTTCTCAGCTATGATGATGTATTTTCTGTAGATGCAATCATTTGAATTACACTGAATATGTAACAGATTCAACATTTGCTACTAGGAGTAAAATGCTGCAGTGAGTGTGAGAGTATCCAGAGTCCAGCTATTTTTAGGTAAACTACACACTTTGGCATTTTTCACTGCTTTTATTTAACATTGTGAGGAGATTCTAGCATAAGCACACCGTCTGTCTTCCCCGCTCTCTCTCTCTCCTCCGCCCTGCTGTCCTAAAGAAATGCTCCAGGGAGTTCACTCTCCGTCTGTTCTTTTCTGCTGAAAAAAACACAATTCTTACATGCCATCACCTTTGGCACCAGGAGGAAGTATTGGCTGTAACCTCACAAGATAATTGTGTCTGCAGTCAAAAGCAGTAGGGGGGGAGGGTCTCTCTCTCTGTGAGCTGTTTTTTGGCCTTCCAGACAGCACTATAAGCCCACCCGTTCAGCTGTAATGGTCTTCGTGCTTGCCTGGCTGCCCTTGGCATTAGACGCAGACCTTTATTACCCCTCAGGAAGCCGGTTCATTATGGCCATGCTTCTCTCCTCTGCAAACTTTCTATTTCTTTTTTCCCCTTCCTTATTATCAAAGATTACCAAAGAGAGTTCAAGGGCTGAACCGTTCTGATGATGTAACGTTTCTCAAATGAGCCATGGCGCCAGTCAGGCACATCTCCCTCTGGAGAAAAAATATTGACTTATATTTCCAGGGCTGGGTGGCAGAAAATGAATTGAAAATGTGTGTTTGGCTGTTTTATAAATGAAAATGACTTTAGAGACAATATATCCTGACACATCAGGTTGTCGCCTTAGATTAATTAGGAGCATGAGAAAGTGTAAAAGAGATCAATGATAACGGGTGACGTCACGGCTGTAACCATGGGTTACTGCTTCTACTGTTATTTCCGTGAAACTATTTCTGTAAAAACATTAATAATCTCTGGTGTCTGTTGCTCAGTGAGTCATCGGAGGCGGTGTCACTGTTGAAGAATCACCAGGCAGGATCATAAGAGAGTGACTAAAGATAGACCATTAGGAACATCTCGCTAACAAGATAACAACTGATTTCCCTGACATTTAGAAGGAATCAGAGAACATCTCCAACAAAGAAGTAAGGCGGCAGAGCAATGATGGCAAGAAGACACAACAGATGACTATGTATATATATATATATATATATATATATATATATATATATATATATATATAATCTTAGTAGTTCAAACCTTGGATTCACGGATACCTATGAGCTTGTAGCTGGTATGTCCAGCCAAGGATGTTGTTATGAATAGTTAGATTTGCAAGAAATTTGATCACTGCTTATTAAGAGAAAGTGGGTGCACCTGAGGTGGCTGCTCCCAGCTGTGAGCTGTTTGTGATCAGCAGGGCTAGGAGGCTGTTATAGGGAGCAGGAATGACCCCGCCCCTCTAACACTACAATATTGTGGAAGGAAGCAGTCGCCTGGAGCAGGGACTTCTGGTTCATTTTGTGCAAAGGAATTCAGTCTTGTACTCTTGTACCCTTCTACAATGTTTATGTTTCATTGCAAAGTTATAGTTATGCATGTTTTGTTTATTGGTTCATGTTTTTAGGGGAAAATATTTTTCCAAGTATGAGACCATGAGTGAGGGGGTTAATGCTGCAGACTACCCGTGTCCTGAGTGGGCGTGGTTTCAGTTCGTTCAAGAGACACGCCCACACCATCCTGGAGCAGATTTTACTGCCTCATTTTTCATGATTTGAAGCTTAATTTTATAAACTTGGAGATGCTTTATGTGACTGAAATTTGACCTGGGGGTTCATAACACAATGATCTATCATACGACAAACCTAAATACAGATTTTTTTTTACTTTACAGGGTCTTTAAATGCTGGTTTTTTTTGTTCATTGTGAGGTAAATTTTCCAAATCTATCAGCTACAGTGGTCTATGGGTCATTTAAAGCAGTGTTTCCCGACCATTTTTCCTTGGAGCCCCCCCTACACACTCCTCAGAAAAGCAGAGCCCCCCTAGGACCCAAGAGAGAAGAAAAAGTAACACATTGCTGCCAAAAAGCAACATAGATTTTTATTGTTCCACTGATAAAACCCTAAAAAAGGTCCATGCATACTTTTCTTAACAAAAGACCTTTGTATGAATTACTCTGTAACTGCTTTATCATGGTTTTAGTCAATATTTGCAAACCTATTTTTGGCAGCCTCAGGGCAGACAAAGCCTCGCGCCCCTCCTAAAATCTCTGGCGCCCCCCCCGGGGGGTCCCGGACCCCAGGTTGGGAACCAAGAATTTAAAGCGTCATAACAGTGATTTGAGCCATATAAAGGGCTGTCTTAGCTGCACTTTCCTCATAAGGTCAACATTGAGATTGTAGGATTGTATTTCTCTTGAGTGGGCGTGGCTTCAGTTCATTCAATAGACACGCCCACACCATCCTGGAGCAGATTTTACTGCCTCATTTTTCATGATTTTGAAGCTTAATTTCATAAACATATGACTCAATGTTTTACACAACAAACCTAAAATAAGATATTTTTCTACTTTACAGGGACTTCAAGTGTGAAAAAAGTGTCTTTCCACAGTGGGCAGTTACCTTTGAATATCTTTGATAACAATTTTCTAATTTCAAACTGCAACGAGCTGTATTTTTAATATCTTTAAGTTGCTTACAATCATGCTAAAAAGATCCCAAATTACATCCTTAAAGCCTCTTTGTGTATTTCCAGGGGCTTCAAGTTTTGACTTACTGCCTGTACTCTTGCTGATATATCCTGACTCATTTGCTGTTCATGAAAAATGAAAAGTTATTAAAGCCATGAACAACTCTGTGCACCAGTGCTGTGTCTGGCCAAAAGGATAAGGACACTGTTTCTCCATATCCAGTGTCAGTGTTCCTTGGCTGTATTCATGCATGGTTAAACAGATTTTTGATGAATATTCAGCTAGCAGGCTGAGAGGCTGATGTAATGATCAGAGAGAGCGGATCTCACACTTGCTTGTTGCTGTCTGTTCTCGCAGCCTCTGATTAAGACTGATAAGGAGCTGGAGGTCCTGCGTTACGCTAACAGGATTTCCAGTCAAGCCTGCTAAATCGTGAAACCTTGCAAGGCCGGACAGAGCTGCCACAGGGGAGTAGAGCGCTGCTTATTCAAACTCATCACATTTTTCAAAAACCCATGATCTGAGCAGTTTGGAGATAGAAGGTCGGCATCCTCTGCAGGGCTGTGTTCAGGCTGTTGGAGTTTAGTGCTGCAAACGCAAAACAAAGTGAGTCAAGCCTGCAGTAATGCAAACAGACTGGATGATGAATAAATGTCTTAAAAGTGCTTCACCTTCATATCAAGCCTACTAATCATAGGCAGCGCCAAGAAGGGGCTTGGGGTTGCTGGAGCTACCCTTGGGATAGCCAAAGCATTCCCCAAACATTTCTGTGTGAGCCAACATAACGCAGCTTTTATGTATGTGCTAAGCCTGTGCAGAGACAGAAATGATAGTGTCTGATCCACAGAGTATGCCAGAAATCAATGCAAACTGCTCTGCCAAGGTGACAGTGACCTGGGTGCACCTGTCACATTTTTTAAGCAAATGAACTCATATTAACATAGTCCAATGATAACAATAATTACTACACACAGACTCATAAACATACATTTATATTTGCAAAACGTGCTTGTTGTGGTATCACATTTAAAGGTGCAGTATATAATATTTAGCCTAGTAGCATTTAGCAACACAAGCTTGGTTAAAATGAAACATAATATTTATAAGTAGATTGATCTAAATTAGTGTTGACATCTGATAACATATTTTTTAAATCTATTTTTTAAAATAACTCAGAATAAGCCTTTTATTCATACATAGGGAGGGCCTCCTCCAAGGGTGCCGCCATCTTGGATTTTTGCACTTTGCCTGTTTCTATGGCACCACAGAAGGAATCAGATGTCAGATCTATCATATATATACACAAAATGAAACATAATATTTATAAGTAGATTGATCTAAATTAGTGTTGACATCTGATAACATATTTTTTAAATCTATTTTTTAAAATAACTCAGAATAAGCCTTTTATTCATACATAGGGAGGGCCTCCTCCAAGGGTGCCGCCATCTTGGATTTTTGCACTTTGCCTGTTTCTATGGCACCACAGAAGGAATCAGATGTCAGATCTATCATATATATACATATATGTCATATATCAGATTTCAACACTAATTTAGATCAATCTACTTGTAAATGTTATGTTTCATTTTAACCAAGCTTGTTTTGCTAAATGCTATTAAGCTAAATATTACACACTGCACCTTTAAAACAGTCCAAGTCACTTTCCCTGAGTAGTTTAGACACTAGCTCTTTAAGTGTGTTTTTTTTTTTTTAAGTATGAAGTGCTTGGGTTCTGGTATGAATTGCATTAATTCTTGAGGTCTTTTTAATACTCTCTGAACGACTATATTTTTAAACCATGCTGTATTTGCCGTTGCTTCTATTTTGTTTGAGCTGTGTACAGTAAACTACTGCCAAAGGTAAATTTTTCCCACAGGGACAATAAAGTAAGTCTTATCTTATTCATTAAGTCACTATTCATACTTCTTTCTCCTAAAAGACCAGCTGATCAGAGACATTCGGTCTTTAGTATTAATCCAAAACATTTCACCTCAACCTCTACCAACACTTATCCTGCTGCCAAACTTTGAGTTTTCCTATCTGCTCAAGAGTTGCCCCTGGCCAAAGTAGAGCCCTAAGCAGAATTCTAATAAACACACTTGATGAATGGTTCCCCTACAAAAAGAGTGCATGACACAATCAAAGCATATGCAAATTTGAAAAATAAATATGAAATTAATTGTTATATATGAACACACTCTATACCATTATTACAGGATCTTGTGACCAGGAGGCATGGAGTGTGCCCTGATTATTTGACTGCAGAGTGGGTCATTGCAACAAAAATGAATATGTGCACCACTATTATACCTGGGTTGAATTCAAGTTAAGGTGTGTGTGCATACCAATGGAGGTTCATAACCTTGTGTAAACCAACCTGTTTTAGAGAAAAAGATTTGCACAAGCATGAGTCCCCTCATAGATGGCAAGGCCCTTTGCACAGCTTGTGTTCTGCATACAAAGTATCCTGTCTAGCCACTGATCTGTCAGTACTGCAGCTATCAGCTAACTTTGCAAATCAGAATGATTTGCGAGCTTCCATCTCTGTCATCAGGTACATCCATCTTACATCTTATTAATCCAAGATGGCAACAGCAGAAATAATCAGCTTAGCACTAAATAAAATAACAAATGAAAGGGTGGCATTTCCATTGCTTTGAACACAACCCTTATACAGTGTATCATAAATATTTGCAAAAAACCCTTCCTGCTAGTTTTCTTTGATAAATTCTGTATCTGTGTATCTATTGTCATCGGAGTAGCAGGCACAGTGAGAGAAAATTATGAATCTGAAACTAATCACAGAGCACTGGTGACCAAATGGAGTAATGGCAGAGAATCAGTATCACAAATATTGTGATTAGTTTTACTCTCCAGCCTGCTTACACAAAGCTGTTTCTAAAGCCAACTGGTGCTTTGCATTGGTGGCAAACTCAACTCTTTTTTTGATAATATGCTGGCCTAAAGTGACGTGTTGATTTCCAAGCCATTATGAAACAGTCTGCGCAAAGCCTCCACATGCCAACCCAATGTGATTACTCTTAATGGATGAATGGCCATCTCATTAACACAGTAGCTACTTTTGTTAAAAGATTTGACATTAGAACATTTCTTTTGAATCAAGACATTTTTATAAGAAAAAGTAATAAAAACAATATGTAACAAATTGAACACTGGAAAGTTAGAGAAATATGAGAGGGATCTGAGGCCTTTAGACTCAACCACAGAGTCCTTATTTCCTGGTGGCTGGGATGTTATCACTTGTGTCACTCGTGAAGACTGGACTCTGGTCCATCAAGATCTTTAGCTTATGCTCTTCAGCGCTTTTATCAAACAGACTCCCTACTTACACTGTGAACAGTCTAAAAGACATCTGTGACAATTTTGCACCTATTTCCCCCTTCCAACAAAACTAAGAAAAGTCTAGATTTGGTGGTTCTAAGGATTATTTCAGCAGATTTTCCTGTACATTAATGGTTGGTTTTTCTACTGCTTGAAAGCACATCTTGGTAGCATTGATGTCAAATAATACCAGGTGTGTTAAGGGGTACATTTAAAAGTAATATTTATGATTGGGTACCCTGTTAAGTGGGGAAACCCCAAGAATATCCAAGCACCAACTCTTGAGTAAACAACACAAAAGCAAAAGAACTCAACAGTGCCCGTGTCAGGTTTTTGGTGGGGCTGATTTTGGAAGTGAAATTGACCATTCAATCTGTTCTCTTCCCCTACGCAGTCAGTCTGTTGTTTCAGTGTGTGACCTGTGTGATATAGGTCGTCTGCTCAAGAAGAATTTCTGGAGTCGCTCATGTCGGTTGTAGCAGCCATTTATTGCATTTTCCTGAATGTGTAATGAAACAACAGGGTATAATGGTGACTTCTCAAGGTAACAGCAGCAGCCTGCAGTAATTCTCTCGTTGCTGTGAAGGAATACTGCATACTGTATTTACAGATAAATGTACTCTTTACATGACATAGTATCATGGTGTGATTGTATAGTGGATTTTCAACTGAATTTGCTGACAGAGCAGAAATACATATGCAACAAAAAGTGTCTCTGTCATTGCTATTTTTAGATAAATGCACATGAAATTATACATAAAATGTCCTAACTGTTACTTCTATTATGTGTTTTTTAACAACCTCATACATTTTTAACAGTACACAAGGCTAACAGTACAAAAACAATAAAATATTGTTTTTTATGAACCACAATATTCATAACTCATGGCGCAGTGCAACATACCTGCATGTGTAACAAATATAGTGGTGACTTCTCATGGTAACAGCACACAGCAGCCTGTAGACACCACAATGCTAACAGTCAGCTACAGCATAGTGATCTTTTAAAAGCGATAAAACAGATAAAAACAAAGGCTAAACTTTACAACAACATGATGAAAAGAAAGTTAAAAATATAAACAATAACTTAGGAACAGTCATCTCAATTAGTGTGTGCATTTATGGCAACTTCAGTATACATTCTCACAGGCATTTTCAGACATGTTACCTGCAGTTGTCTAATTCCCTTGTTGCTGTGAAGGGATTACCCACAATGCTTTACCATATCTACCCTGAGACAGAACTGCAGTTACACTTTTAGGACAGTAGGTGTCAGTGTTGCGCCATTTAGCTGGATTTAATGCAGACCTTTTTAAATATAAGTGCAGCCACTGCAACCCTCCTCCACCCCAGCAACCTCCATTACATCTCATCAGTGTCCAGGTCAAGCTCCTCAGAAGTCCACTTCTCATCTCATCCTGCTCCTTCCATCACCACCACCAGTGTCTACACTCCTTAGGGGGTATCCTAGCCGTCATTCTCACTGCCTCTTCAAGTACATAAAGACGTCACGGTGGAGTCTATTTGCCAAAGACATTTTACATTTCCACATCATTTCTAAACTTGTGAAATCATTAAAACTAGTGATATTTTCATGATAAGTCTCTCCTGATTGAAATATGACTAGGTCTACCAATCACACAACCACAAAAACCAGCCCAGACTTTTTTTTTTTGTTTTTTGTTTTTTTACCTACAACGTTCATTGTATAGCAATTTGCACATCTTTAATTTTTCGGAACATAGTCTAGAGATTATAACTGCTATTTTCTTTTATATATGTTTTTTAGCTCCGCAGTTGCTGCTGTTGAAGTCTTTAGACTCTAGTTAGATGATAATGGTATCTGTCATTGGTGAGCTGTTACGGATTTATACTTTCTCATTGCACACATAACCAAGACTGTTAAATCCATCATTATTTCTCATCATTATTTTTCATCATGTGGAGGGTGTCTTATAGTTTCAACATCTGTAAAGAGGTTTTTTTTTCAGAGCTTTATTATTATTTGGCTTTATTATTAGGGTTACATCAATAGGATGACAGTATCACACAAAATAATAGTTTCAGTGTTGGAAGTTGATTGGCTCACAGAGGAAGTAGTCACAAACACTGGTTAAGCTGAGAGAGTAAACATCAGTTAGCTGATTAAATTAGGAGTTGTAACGAGGAAAATGAAATAAATGGAGTAATCACCAAGCTTGTGTCTTGATTGAGCTAAGCCTCATTTGGCAGAAAAGCACATGAGCTAAATTTGTTAACTGCAAAAGCAATTATTTGTTGCACCGTCTTTGATAATTTCACATCGTTCAAATGTGGTCTGGGTGAAGATGAGTCTGTAGCTCTGCATTAGAAAGGGAAGTTGTAGAGGAGATTGTGAAGACTTCACGTAATCAGCAGAAATAGATTGGAAGTGTTAAGGTGTCTGTTGATAGTTCTCTCTCAATCCTGTATACCAGCGGTGGGCCCAGAAATGATTTTGAATATCAATGATTTATGAAGTTTAGAAAAACATGAAAAAAATGTGCCATTTAAGCATGAAACAGAAGTTTTGTCTTACAATGTGATTTCATTAAAACTTGTTTTCAGATTTTTTTTTTCTTTAATCTTTATTCAAGTAATTTTATTTTATTTCTAGGGACCGAGCACCAAATGGTGCGAGAGCCCTACTGAAATCCATCTGGTTCAGGTTCAAAATGATTGAACCCCCCATCCCTCACCCCCTTCCTCTGCTGGGCCCCATAACACAGTGGTTCTCAATCTGGGGGTTGGGAACCCTTGGGGGGTCACAGGACACTGACTGGGGGTCGCTTGATGTCTTTCAAAAAATAATGATTTTATATGATTTAAAATAGTATATCTAACCCATTTTTATATAAAATGTATGCATAAAATCAGTTTAATGTAAAATAAAAACATGGGCGGGGTGCAGATGGCCAGGGTTAAGTCCAGCCTGTGGCTCCTCCCCAGCTCTCCCTGTTTCTGACTATATCCACTGTCCTCCTTAGAAATAAAGGCATAGAAAGCCCAAAAATATATCTTTAAATAAATATACATGCATGGTCATTTAGGGAGATTTACACTCTAATCAAGATTTGTTTAAAAAAAAAAATCTTAATATATAAGTCTGAATATGAGTATTCTTGAATATGCATGGCTGTGTTCAAGTCTGCCTCAATCACCTTCAGGTATGGTGGGGGTCCCGGTCTCTGGTACCTTTATTTTGGGGTCGCGGGCTGAAAAGTTTGAGAACCCCTGCCATAACATGCTCAAATGTGAGAGAAAGTTGGCACACATAGCCTGAAAAATGCAAGGTTGATGTAAGTTTCACAAATGGCCCTCAGAAATTGCCTCAATAGCGCCACCTTTCATGCTTCTACAGAACCGCTCCAAAAGTGACTTTCACCAAAGAATATGAAAACCTAACTTCAACAGATATCCACCATTTTAAATAAATACTCAAATATTTGTCTGTTTTGGCTTCTTTCATGGGTTACACATTACACTTTATTTGAATTTTCATTTTAATTAATTTTAACTAATCATTTTCAGTATTTTGACTTGATTACGAAAACTTAAAAACATTCATTAAATTATTTATTTTATATTTTATATTTTATATTTTTTATTCATTTTTGTGTTTAAATAGTCTTTATCAATAATTTTCAATTTATTGTTTATTTCTTTTTTCACATTTAGTTCTTTCTTATCTTTTTTGTCTTTAATAGATTTAATTGTTAAAGTGTTGCTTTAAAACTATTTTATATGCATCACAAAATATACTCTTAAAAAATAAAGTAAGATAGCATGTTCCCTGCATTGAAAAAGAAGCTTGAAATTGATGTAAATCTGTTTATCTTTTTATTTTCTTACTTTATTGCACTTGAGTTTAAAAATATAAATGTTGGTTTAGTGGATGATCGTAGGAGCAACACATCTACCTTTCATTGAATTTTAAGTAATCACAGGGGTTACACTGAGAATTTCCAAGAGTCTGGCCTTTTGGCATTGATTAGAAAATTGATACAGTCCTCTTGACTACCATAGCTCCTTTCTGTAAACTTTTGCTTCAATCAAAAGACAATTAGGTTTTTGCCAAATTTTGTAAAGAAACATGCATGAAAAAAGCCCAACAGTCTGTTCATATATCTCACTGTAAACTAGAAAGGTAGCCATGCTGGAATGATGGAATTTCTATCCCATTTGGTTCTTTTCGATCCCCTCCTTTCCTTGTCAGAAAGAGTGAAAGTGCACAAACCTCAAATTATGCCATTAACGGCTAGCATCTTAAAGTGAATAGTGAAGAGACTGTAAATACAACAGCTGCAGCAGTTCTTTTATCCAACATTTAAATGAATCAAACCTGCACTGGAGTTAACCATGGCTTCAGGCAAAATGATTCTTTTTGTTGGTACTGAAATGTTTTTGACCTTACACAGAGCGTGCCACTGAACGAGATTCATCTGACACTCCAAAGCAGCCCAACGTGTTTCTGTATAATGAGATGTAAGATGAACTTTGATCCCTCTGGCCGCTCTATTTGGCCAATTTTAAAGTTTCTCGATGAAAGTTTCTGCAAGCAGCTTCACAACAATCTCAGAGAAGAGGTCAAGTGAAATGCACATTTGCAAACTGAGCGTAGGCTAATTGGACAGTCCAGATTGATGGCGTGCACTCTAACCATGAGAAATAATTGCTTGTCGCTTCCAAATTGATTAATGAAAAGACTCAGAGAAGATGTAATTTTTTTTCTTTTCTTACTGATTACAAAGTGGAGATGTTATTTAACATGGCAACAGCAAGAGAGGAAAAAATTAAATCTCTCAACCTAAAGCCTACAAAGCCCAGTCTACAAAAAAGTACTCAAGAGTCCTGTATGCAAAGAAGTAGCTCAGCTTTAGACCATAATTAATATGCACACTGGCTGGGTAATAGATTTATATAGGATGTAGTTGTGCCTAAATATTTTTTACATCAGTAATCCCAAATCCAACACTCAGCTTTTTAGACAATGTAAGTGGTGTCTGCTTGTCAAATATCAGAGCTGCAGTCTTTGAGTGTTTATCCCAGGTGTCTATTTTGAATGTGAGGGTTTAGGGAAGATCGATTTCAGACCAGATATTTGTGTAGGACCATTACTATTGCAAAACTATTTGCAAATGTAATCCCCAAATGCTTACACAGATCAATACACAGATCCAAAACATTCACAAATCTGCAAATGCTTGCACAGATTTACAAATGTGTACATGTAACTGCAACAGCCTATACAGACTCACAAATGCATGCACAGATCCAAAAAAATGTGTTCATGTATCAGCATTGTTTGAGGAGGATGAGGGGATAGCTACTGATGGGGTTTAGTTGTACTCGAAGCTGTTAGCAATGGCTACCTCCATTGGGATAATTACCTTAGATATGGTAGCTCTAGTATAGCATCAGTTTTAACCAAAACTTGACCATGTTTTTGCACGAAATAAAGAATAAAAACAACACTAAAAGATAGGGGTGTAACGGTTTTTGTATCCAATGGCTGCTGCCATGGTAACTATTGACTCAGAAGAGGACCACATTTCTTTTTAATACAAGGGCATAGAGTCACACTGAAAGCGTGTCTTGGCCTTTCCATCAATTTCATTCACAGAGAAGCTCCTCCATTAACAATCCACAGCTGCCGTGACCTGTCAGCTCAAGAGAAGCGCATGTATACAACCTCCTTTTGTCTAGTCACTCTGATTGGCCCGTCATGAATGTGACAGAACATTCCTCCAATCACCCTCTGAGGATTTTACTAATGGTTCTGCCCTTCCAAAAAGCTCTCCATGGGAGCTTTCGCTGATTAATGTGAAATATATCCATGCAATGGATACTGGAAACAGCTGATGGCATGTCAGGTAATTTGCTGAGACCACTTTACTGGTCTTTTGTCCACTGTGAATACAGGTGCAGTCTGACAGGCTGACAGGTGTGTCATAATAGCATGACAGTTCAATTCAATTTAATGTATAGCACATTTCATGCAAATATAACTCAGTGTGCTTAATAGCAGATGAAAACAACAGCAGAGCATTAACAATGATTCATTTGTGTTAGTTAAAGTTTGGGCATACAGTAAATAGCATACAGGCCTATGTATATGAAATTGTGGTCTTTGTTTGATGTAATCTGTATTTTGACCTTATCAGTGTGAATGGGGTGTCTAAAAAATGAAAACAAAAAAAAAGATTGTTATGGGCCTAATAAAATTTGATTAGCACAAGGACTATATTATTTAACAATGCTTAAACCTGCAAAACACGAAAGATAAGCAGAATAACGTAAGGTAAATAGCTCACTTGAAGGTTGCAAAAAAATCAAAGCCAAGTGGGCTTTCATGTGTTTTGCACTGAGGAGAAGCTTCCTCCTAGCCACTTAGCCATAAAGTCCAGATCAGTGGAGGGCTGCGGTGATGGGTGTTCTTCTGGCGCTTTGTCCCATCTCCACACAGGATCTCTGGAGCTCAGTCAGAGTGACCATCAGGGTCTTGGTCACCTCTCTTACTAAGGGCCTTCTCCCAAGATTTTCCGTTTGGCCGGGTGACCAGCTCTTGGAAAAGTCTTTATTATGCCAAATTCATTTCATTTTTGAACTATGGAGGCCACAGGGCTCTTGGGAACCTTTAGTGCAACAGAATTTTTTAAGCCTTCCCCAGATCTGTGCCTGTCTACAATCCTGTCTCTGAGCTCTGAAGGCGGTTCCTTTTGACCTCATGGCTTGGTTTTTGCTCCTTTTGTACCTTTCCAAATCATATTCAGTCAATGCAGTTTACAACAGCTGGACTCCAGTCAAGGTGTAGAAACATCTCAGCAAAGATCAAGAGAAACTGAAGGAACCTGAGCTAAATTTGTGTATTTTTGCAAAGGGTCTGAACATTTAGGTCAATGTGATTTTCATTTTTTTTTATTTCATGGATTTGTAAAAAATTCTGTTTTTCTGTCATGATGGGATACGGAGTGTAGATTAATGAGAACAAAAATGAATTGTCTTGACTGTAGCATCAGGCTGCAACATAAAACAAAACTGAATGTTTGTATATTGTTCTTGTACGTGGGTGGGAGATCATGCTAAGATTTAGCCACCCATTTAGCCTCACCCAAAATTATGAATGTGAAAGTATTGAAAAAATGATCAGTCAAACATAATTCTTCTCTTTTCAAAATTTCAGAAACCTTTTTCCAGTGTTTTATTTACTATTTTCTGGTTTTGTCTTGAACAGACTTTAATCATGATGTATGAAATGTGTCACAAGTTGACACATCATAAAAGGGTGAAGAACCGTATTATAAACTGCTGCATTTGTACCAGAATAGCATGTTTCTACTTTCCATGCAGTTGCAGATGTAGCCTTGAACAAAGAGGCTGATTTCTCCCTGTGCCTCCTGGTTAGTCCGGCCTTGAGCTGCCTGAGGCTCTGGCTCATGCTTCCTCTCCAATTTTCAGCGATAAAGCTGGTGATGTATATTAAATGACATAGGTCTTCATAAGTGTCATTGGCTCTCTGGTCTGATAAAGACTAATATCTGCACTCCTTTCAACAGCTGAGACTTTCTCCTTTATAGCTGCAGGGGCAGTCAGAGAAGTGCAGGGCTCTAGGGGAACCAAGGAGTAAAAACCAATAGATTACACACATGTGAGGAAAAAAACGCTCTGCTGTCTTTCAAAGTGTTTGAGGTCAAGGCGAGTGCATATGGGTGGGTTTGTGCAAATTTATCTGAGCAAATTCTATCTGTTTGGAGGATCCTCCAGGGATCTGAATAACAGAATATAAATCTGAGTGGATCTAAAGAGCAGATATTTGTTAAAGGTTAATGCAGCTTGTCAGTAAGATGGAATAAAATTACTCCTGTTAATATGTAAAATCATTTACATCTCAAGGTCTTTACTTCTCACTTAACTCAATAAATGTTTATAGACATTTACCCATCAGAATCTCTGTTGTATTGACTCACCTGCCATTTACAGAACACATCCAGTAATGCAAACAAAGCAAGTGTAGCATTCAGTGAATGGGAGAGCTTTGAGTTTTCAGATCTTTTCCGTAATGCTTCTGCTATTGGATACGGTTTTATAATCCTCTTCAAGCAAGTACAAGTTATGAAAATGAAAACAATTCTGTTTAAACTGAGGTGCTGCAAATGGCTTTACAATGCCTATAAAAATATTCACCTCCTTAGATGTTTTACCCATTTATTGATTTTATAGATCTATTGTCGCTGTAGTTTTCTCTCAGACTGAAAACATTGTCCTCCAGGATATTTCTATATTTTGCCTTATTCATTTTGCACTTTACCTTTACAAGCCTTCCATGGCTGATGCCAAGAAGCATCCCCGCAGCATGATGCTGCCACCACCATGCTTTACAGAGGGGATGGTGTGTTTGTGGTGATGTGCAGTGTTTGGTGTCTGATTGTCAAAAAGCACCATTTTGATCTCATCAGACCAAAGAACTTTCCCTCACTTGACCATGGAGTCTCCCATGATTTAATCACAGCTTTCTTGCGCAGTGGTTTTGTCTTTGCCACTCTCCCATAAGGATTTGACAGATGAAGAACCCAGGCACAGTTGGCCTGATCCAGGCAGATTTACATATCTGCCATATTCTTACCCTTTCTTGATGATAAATTCAGCTGAACTCCAGTGGAAGTTCAGTACCTTGGAATTTTTTGTGTCAATCCCCTGACTGATACATTTTCTACGAGTTTTTTGGAGTGTTCTTTTGTCTTCATGGTGTAATGGTGGCTAGGAATACTGATTAACCAGTGACTGGACCTTACAGACACAGGTTTCTTTATACCTCAATCACTTGAGACACATTCACCATACTCATGTGATTTCACTAATTGTGAGACTACTAGAAACAATTGGCTGGACCCCTGTTGAGCTCACTTTAAGGGGAGTGAATATTTATGCAATCACTTGTTTTACCTAACATGTATTTGATTACCTGACATATTTTTGTAGAAATCTATTTTGATTTGTCAGAAAGCTTAATTATATTGACCATGGTTGATTTATAAATCAATAAAAAAGTAAAACATCGAAGGGGTGATTAATTTATATATATATATATATATATATATATATATATATATATATATATATATATATATATATACTGTATGTCCCATTAACATCACCATGCCATCTGACAGAACATAGAATTTTTATGCTAAGGAAGCTACCACTACAAATGTCAAATTACATAGGTTTTTCATTGAAAATGAGTATCACCACAAGTATTAAGAAGGCCTTTTGTGGACACAAGTCCCTAAACTCAACCTTGCAGATTTAACCTACTGTGTAGCAGCATTCAGGTTTTTGGACCACTTTGATTTTGTTATCTGTTTGTGTCTGTCTTGTTTGTGATACTGGCGAAGAAATATTAGTTATCCTTGAACCTTAACCACTGGGTCTTCTGATACAGACAAAGCACTGCTTTAAGGAACCTGTAAAGTAAAAATGAATCTGTATTTAGGTTTTTTTTTATGACAGTTCACTGTGTTATGAACCCATAAATCAAATTTTAGTAAACTAAAACATCTCAAAGTTTATGAAATTATGCTTCAAAATTGTTAAAATGAAGCCATACAATCTGCTCTAGGATGGTGTGGGCATGTCTGTTGAATGAGCTGAAGCCATGCCCAATCAGAAGAGATACGATCCTCTCAGATTTTAAAAAATGTTACAATCTGAATGTTGACCTTATGATCAGAGCACAGATGCCTGGCTCTGTACCAGAGAAGAGACAAGTCCTTGTTCTGGCTCAGATCTCTGTTATGATTCCTTAAATGATCCATAGACCACTGTAGCCGTTGGATTTAGCAAATTTACCTCACAATGAACAAAAAACAGCATTTAACCGAACATTTTCTTTCAATAAAGTCAATGACATCAGCTAACAACAGGCTGTACTGAGATGAACTGCTCTGTGATTTTATATCGTAGTGTTAGAGGGTTGGAGCCATTCCCTACTGCGGGCTCATGACATCATGAGCCCACATATTTGCCACGTCCACCTAAAACCAAGCCAGGAAAGAGGTGAAAACTTTCTAACAGTCCAAATCCAGAATTCAGTCACATGTAGAAGTCAGTGTTTTCACATGTTTACAGCAACCATATTCCAACATATCTAGAGTGTTAAGACAAAAACTTTGGATTTCACTTTACAGGGTCTTTAAACTGTCAACTCTCCTACTTTTTAGTCCTCCACCTTAAAGGTCTGAGGCGTACAGGTAGAGAAACAAATAGGTGTCGCAATTACAAAGTAGCTTACAGCTGGCAAAGTAATGCCCCATAAATAATGTATTGTACACTGGTGTTTAGGTAAGACATTTTATGAATTAGCTCAACTACATGGTGATCCTGTCTGTAGAGATGTATAGCCAGGCTATCGTACCAGTGCATGCTGTCCGTTAAAATAAAAGGAAAAAGTGTTGTTCAGATTAGCCTCAGTCCCAGCTAAAGGTGACCACAGTGGGGCGGGTGCTTCATAATTTGAGGTTGACATAATTTTCTCGAGTTTAATCGACACAGAGAAGCGAGAAGCTCCCTCAAGGCCAGTGAGGATGATGGAGATTACTTGTCCCAGGAGAGGCGATTCTGTCATATACTGTGTTGATAAAATGTAAGAATGAGTCTCAAGGCCTCTGGTATGTTGTAAATCTGAAAGGAGACGGACTGCACAGCCATTTGACCCTTGGACCTTCCTGATGAGAGGGTGCTGTGCAGGCTTTGGTCTGGGGAATAGAGACGCACACTGTATACAGTTGATGTAGTGTGTTATGAGAAGAGCCCTATATGAGGCCGTCTCACACTAAGTCAATATACATGGAGGCAGGGACGCTCCATGACATCTTGGCCGCTGTGTCCTTCAGCATTGTTTTCAAGCTGACCGCACCATCTGTCACAGTAGAAAATGCTCGCATAGCTCAATGACAGAAACACTGTTGCATGTCAGGATGTCTGCTTTAGCTGACTCTACTTCAGTGAACTTAGCAGAAAGATACTTTATTTAACACTAAATATAAATACCCATCAGTAGCACACATGCCTAATCTTTGCTAGGAGCTCTAAAGTTTTAATGAGGAAGATAATGTGGAGCACCAAAATGTCAAAGTGTGAACAGGGACAGGCCCATTTACATGTCCCGTGCCCCGACAAGGCATCTATCCTTGGCTTTGACTTGACAGGGTCAGTTTGCTTTGGCTTTGTCTTCTCTTGGGACATCATTAAATTTCAGTTTCCAGCACCTAGGCCTCTTTTAGGCATCTGATCACGTTTCTCCCCATTTCCCAGAGCCATAATGTGACGTCCTCTTTCCCTGCCCTGGCTCAATTTTTTTTTTTTAAATATTAAGTTTCTTCCAACATTGGTCACTTTTTATTCAGCCGTCTATGGAGATGAGGCTGTGTTGGATGGTTGCCGATGGACCTTTTCAAAATCGTCACAGTGCTTGGCCTACTTTGTGTCACTTAAGGGCAGCTGCATTAACAATCAGCATGATGAAGTCGTCTGCTCTACAAAAGCAAACGGGCAGAAAAAATATAGCTGCTTTTAAAAAGTGAAGGTCAGAAGAAGGGCGTAGAGCTCATTTGAATAAAAATAAGAGATGTTAACAACTTGTTTTTGAGCTGTTTAACAGCTAAGTGGCTGTACTTTAAGCAGGTATTCTATATTCACACAGTCGCTCATGTCAAGGTGGGGTTAAAAGAAAAGCCAGCATTGCGCCCTCTTAAGGCTCATTTATACTCTCTTTCCATATAGAAATATAGATCTATGCTACAACCGTCACTGTTCAGATGCTTACTTTTATGTTGTTGTACATTAGAAAATTAATCCACTACAGGTCACTGTCTGAAGGCCTGCACATCAATGACTGTGTATGAACAGCACAAACTGCTGTGTGTTTTGAGTTATCCTCTAGCAAACATAGATACAGTGCATACACAAAAAGTAATCAGACACCTTTCACTTTGGTCAGTTTTCTTATGTTGCAGCCTGATGCTACAGTTGAAAAAATCATTTTCGCATTAATCTACACTCAGCACTCCATGACAAAGTGAAAATTTATGAAGAAAAAATCAAATATCAAATTCATAAGTCATAATCATTAGTATTCAGACCTTTTTCAATAAAACTTGAAATTTATCTCAGGTTCCTCCCATTTGTCTTGATCCTTGCAGAGTTATTTCTACAGCTTGATTGGAGTTCAGCTGGGGTAAATTGAATAAACTGGACATAATTTGGAAATGAACACACCTCTCTCCAGAAGGCCTCACAGCTGACAATGCATATCAGACCAAAAACCAAGCCATGAGATCAGAGGAACTGCCTGCGGAGCTCAGAGACAGGATTTTGTCAAGGCACAGATCTGAGGAAGGCCTCAAAAAATGATGCTGCTCTGAAAGTTCCCAAGAGCACAGTGGCCTCCATTATTCTCAGTTCAAGAAAGTTTGGCACGACCAGGACTCTACCAAGAGCTGGTTGCCCAGCAAAACTGAGCCATCAGGGGAGAAGGGCCTGAGTTGGAGATCTGACCAAGAACCTGATGGTCACTCTGACTGAGCTCCAGAGGTCCTGTGTGGTGATGGGACAATATTCAAGAAGGAAAACTGTCACTGCAGACCCGACGCTGATCCGGGCTTTATGGCTGAGTAGCTAGACAGAAATCTTTCCTCAAATTGTCTGGCATATATAATTTGGTTTGATTTCAAACTATTGCAGGCTGGAAACCATCTAAACAGATGTTCACCTCACAAAAAGTTACAGTTTCATCATTTTTAGGCATCAAAATAATTAGGTTTGGGAAGACCATGTGACAAATGTAAATTTTGGAAGTTATGAATTGAGGTCTGTGAGCTAGTTTAGACCTTTGACTATTTATCTATTAACAACAGTCCCCCTCTCTTTACAGAAATAAGGCCCCAAATATACAGTAGTTGCCAACTTATTCTGCTGGTTCTGGATTTGGAGTTCAGTCATGCACTGAGGCCTGGCCTGATGGAATTAAAAATTACCCCAACCTACTTCAGTTTTGAGGAAAATGAATGTAGTGTTTTAACTTTGTAGTTTGACCCATGTGCCACTTATGCAGTCTATTTAGGCTGCAAGAGTTGCTGTTGTTATTGTGCTCCACCTACCTGTGGATGGCTAATATAACTGAGGTTCCTGCAGTGCCTTTTCTTCAAGTTCCGGGGCAATACTAAGTAAATACTGCATGCTCTTCTGAGCATCCAGCTTTAATTTTGTCCTTTTTTATGTATTTGTTTAAACTTTATCACATTTTGGAAACCAACATGGAATTTAACATGTGACCAAAATATCCTGTTCTATTTATAATTAAAGTTTTTCTCCTTGCAGTATAATTAGCACCTTTACCCTTGAATTTGTTTTGGAGCAGAAGAGTCTCTGGACAACAGAGTACATGTACAGTATGTTTCAGTCAAATCAAATCAAATCATCTTTATTCATATAGCACTTTACACACAACACGGTTGATCCAAAGTGCTGTACAGAAAACAACATTGGCAGAAATGGCAGAAATTGGTGTGATGAGTCAGCAGCCTGTGTTCGTTGTCTTTGGTTGTGCAACAGTGCTGTCGGACATGTCGACCTTGTCCAGACAAAAGTTGGAGGACAGATTATTTCATCTGTTTGGAACATTTAGCCGCTGTTGTCACTCAGAGAAGCTTCTTAAAGGTCAGTGGAGCAGAAGACGTGGCGTTGATGGACACAGAGTCAGAACCCTGTAATTTGTTGCAGCTTCCAAACTCTTATTTTCAACCTTCAGCTGTAACTCACACTCACAGTCACCTTCACTTTCACCAACAGAGAATTAAAGCAAATGTCATTATCTGAAAATGTGGAGAAAAAAACTCAGCATTTTGTGTCAGTCACCTTGACACAGACTGCAGCGATCATAGAGGACTTCTAGGAAGAAATGAAGTGTGCTGTCTATTTTTTTATTATTATTTTGGAGAAAAAAACTCAAAGACAAAAAGACAGGAGCAGGTCTTAAGAAGTTGTTCTCATATGTATCAGCATGAAATAGCTTTTTATTCCTGCTTTTGTTCTTCATGTCATTTTAGGCTCAACTTCAGCAAAATTACAAGTGTTTCTCACTCCTATTGATAGGGTTCCTTATCTTGTCCATTCTCTTCTCGTCCTAACTTTTGAAGTTATAATGTGCTATGGTAGAGCCAGACTGGAGGGGGGAGGGGTGGTTCATTCCCTTTATATTGGCCATATTAACTTTTTCTTTCATCACAAAAAAAGACCCTCTCCACTCCCAATTTCTGGAGTCTCTGATAAGCCCTGCTCCGAGGGAGCAAGCGTAGTCATCTTGTCATCATCTTTGGTCCCAGACTGTGGAGATATGGGATAGCCACTGGTTGCATAATCTCATCTCAATATCTCTCTGCATTGAGATCGCCTCCAATGACAAGCAGGCCCCTGGTTGTCAGTACCTGGGGGACCAGAAGCTCAAAACAAAAGCCAATAGCAACAGTAGAATAAGTTTTTTGGCATTGGCAGGAAAGATATTGAAAATTTTCCATGGGTGCAACCCACATACTCAGCTCTGCTGCTCATCCCACCCATGCATGTTCCTTACAATTTAAAAGAAGCATTGCCAAGAAGCATTCTTACAACATAGAGATATTCCACCAAACACAAATGTCCTTACTTTTTATGCTAAGTTTTTACATTAAAATGTAACAGTTACAAGAACCAATCAGCATTTACAAAATCATTTCATATAAAAACATCTGAAAACAAAGTGTGTTTTCATTGAAAGGGGCTGGTAGAGGGGAGAATAGACTACAGCTGTTAATATTTGAAGACTGAGATGTATGTCTGGATCCAGTCATGTGACAGCAATCTCTTTGAAACAGCCAATCAACCAACACCTGCACCAAGACCTAACCAGACAGATACAAACCCAGACACTCACACTTATATACCCACACTGCATGAGAGGAGGGAAAACTGGGTTTTTCAGAGGAGCAGTACGAATTACCAAAACAGAAGTATGACCCAGGGTCATAACATTCCACTCATGCTGGGAAGCTCAGCGTGTTTCATCACACTGCTTTGAAAAACCTGCCAAATTGTAAATGACCAAGTACCTGATGTCATATTCTGTTTGTCTTTTAAATTTAATGAAACCTTGCAACAACACTGGACTGTTCCTCAGAGGAAAAAGGAAAGTGAAAAGATAAGCTGGCTGTTGATCTGTTGGTGTTAAAGGAAGCACTCAGAGAGTGCATACAGGGAGAATGTTTGTTTATGCAGACTGGTGAGGCTTTTATCTACCATCCTTAAACCTTTAATCTTAAAACAAATTGTATTTGTGTGGGGAAAAAGACAACAAAAAACAATGTTTCTTTTGCAAAATTATTTTTCAGAGCGCTAATCTGTTAACAAAGATGTTTTTCATTATATTTCTACAAAACTGCTGTGTGGAAATTACCCCATACAACACTAGGGAAGTTATGTATCTGATTCTGGCCATTTTCAGATCCAGCCTACAAAGTAGCCACCATATACACATCTGTCAGACCACACACAAAGGCACTATCAAAAGCATCTCACCAACAGGTCACGTCAGGGCTGGTATTGGAGCATATGTCAGTTTGGCATGTCATCTAATCTGATTTGATCAGAGACAGCCTCCCTGGGCCCCTCAGGTGCAATTTCAGGATTGTTAGCTGAAGCTGATGGTCACAAATGAAGAACTAGGTATTGCTGAAAACCCTGCGGTCCCTGAGAAGCCAGTAGTGTCCATTTACAAGGACATGGTCAGCCTCCTTCTTTGTGACTCTGTCATTGGATTATCAAGTCCAGCACCATGAACCAGGTCTCTGGAAGTATGATCCAGCAACCGTCAACCTCCAACTGCCTGCAAAGTCAAAGAGCATTGAGGAGCTTTCATCTCATGTTGTGTGGACCAACACATGCCCCATAGCCCTCCCTGTCTGTGCCAGTGGTAGCATTGGAGTCACCAAGGATAACCAAGGACTCCCTCTCTGGACCAAACCCACCCCTGAGTTGAGCTGGGTGAAGAACTGCATGGCTGGACTAGTAATCGGTGCACCCATCCACACCAGTCATGCCATTTGCAAGGACACCTCACCTCAACCAAGGGAGCGATGGCAATCCCAAGCGGAGTTAGCTCCCCCAACATAGCAGAAATCGTCCTCAGGATGACCCAAATCAGTTGAGAACTAGTCAAAGACACTGCAATTTTACTCCATTCTTCTTTATAAAACAGCTCAAGCTCTGTCAAGCTGCACAGGAATCAGACATGAACAGCCTTTCAAAGTCCAGCAACAAATTTTCTTTTGAACTGAAGTTTGGACTTTGACTGAGCCACACCAGAACATTCACCTTGTTGTCTTTTTACCATTTCTGTATACTTTGCCGCATTTATTTTACCTTCTACCTTTACTAGCCTTCCAGCGTTGGCAGCATAGAAGCATCCCTACAGCATGATGCTGCCACTCTCTTGCCTGGTGAAGAAACTAGGCAATAGTTGTTGTATACAGAGTATCTCCCATCTCTGCTGCTGAAGCTTGTAACTCCTTCAGAGTAGTCCTAAGTGTCTTGGTGGTCTCTCTCACTAGTCTCCTTCTTGCACGGTCACTCAGTTTGTGAGGACAGCCTGATCTTGGCAGATTTACACATGTGACTTATTCCTATCATTCCTTGATGATGGTTTTAACTGAAACCTGGGGGATGTGGCATTTTTTCCATCCCCTGGCTTATACTTTTCAGTGTCCTTTTCTTTGAGTTGCTTGGAGTGTTCTTTTGTTTTCATGGTGTAATGGTAGCAAGGAATACTGAATATAATCCGTGACTGGACCTTCCAGATACAGGTGTCTTTATATGACTACACTTGAGACACATTCACTGCTCCGAGGTTATCCCAGTTTCACTAGTTGTGAGACTATACAAATCGTATATGCTACTGACAAGAAACTTAATGGAATGGGTGATTAATTAATGAAAAACTGTTTTTCCTCTCTTCATTAATATATTTCATTTAAAAATTGAATGGGTATTTATTAGCAAAAGGGGAGGACTAGCAGCAATGGTATAACAATCAAGTCAAGTCCCCCCCCTTTCATCTTGAAGGCATATTATGTTTGTTATCAGTCATCATTTCTTCTACAGTGAATTCATCCAGTGTTTTAAATTCAGTACCCCTTTCATTGCTTCCAGAGCTCCTTTGCTCCTCAAACCAAACCAAGATATCATTTTGTTCTGTATTTTATCTTCTTTGACTGGATGATATCAAACAAAGAGCTATGAGGGTAATTGTTTTAGTTTATCTGCAGTGTTGTATCTAGAACCATCTCCTGTTAAAACTGAACCACCCACCACAGATAACACTCAGTGATGTATGTCTGAGCTTATGATCACCCTGATCTCCTCTGATATCATTGTCAGATGGTCTAGTATGTGCTCAGCCTGTCCTGTTTGTGAACTGGAGCATGATGAAATGGGATTGTACCTGTGATCCTATCAGTTTCTCTTATTGTCCTCATGTTCCTGTGTGGATGCAGCTCTTGACCCCGAGGGCTGATGATTATAGGAAGAGAGGCGTATCTCCAGCAGGGGTTTCTTAATCTGTCATCAGCTCTATCGGCCATCCAGACATTGTACCAGGCATCTGAGAGGTCTAATGACTGCATGTTAATTAAAAGCAGACAGGATGAGGCAGAGCAGGTAAAGGTGAAGGAGAAGTACTGTGGACACGAGGCGACTGCAGGGCTCTGTGGAAAGGTCATGCAAGAGAGCTGTGTGCCCACTGTGAGGGATAGGTTATGACAAGAGGATAAAGTCAGTGACCCAACATTCAGAGTGTCTGACACACTGAGCTCTGCTCAGAATAACTTCCATATGAAACACATCTTGTTTCTGACCTGATTTCATCTCAGTTAATTACAGACAATGACAATTTCAGAAACCTTTTTAAAGAATCGCCCCAATTCTCTTCTCAACATGACCACTTCCATGGGTATTAATGAGAAGCTGCTTGAGTCAAAATGAAACTTTCTGTCATGTTCTGACCTTTACAGTAAGCCAGGCTACTCGTCTGGAGGTGTGTGGGTGGGAAATTACTTCACATGACAAGGATTCTTCTTTTGAGGAACTTTATTCCACTTCAGACGGTGAGAACGGGTCATACAGAAATTTACAGCAGCTCAGGGAACAGAACAGCTAGCACTGCACATGCAATGCAGTGTTAATTTTATCAACTAAAATATGACTAAAATGTCCTTTGACAATCTTTTGTCCTTGGGGAAGCTGAGACTGAGACAAGCAGGATCTTTGATAGTCAAAAAGTGAGTTTAGTTTTCATCAGTGAGACTGAATGAGACTTAAATGTTTGAGCTGAGCTGTCCATCATTCCAAATCTATGATATTTCTCCACCATAATCTGTAAAAGTACAAGCAGAGATGAGGTGAGAGAGCAGGAGGAGAGCATGTGTCTTGTGTGTGCGTTCCTGTGTGAAACACAGAGAGCAGAGCAGAGAGCGCATGAGCTGTTAGGACAGCTGAATCTCTGAGTACACCGTGTAGTATTTGGAGGGTGCCATTGTCAAGCGGGATGTTGGGGCTTTCTCCCCTTTTGCTTCTGATATTCCACCCTCAGATGATAAATTTTATCTCCAGGGGGGATATGTTTCATCCCTGCCTCTGCTCAGACTGAATGCATCCAACACTTTAACAGTGGTCGAATGTCAGCATTCGCTGTGCAGCTGAAACATTGATCATTACAAAAATTCAATGTAGAGCCCTGTGCAGGACCAATCATGCCCTCATCTTGCCCAGATTCTGACAATCCATGTCAAAAATTCAGAGTAAAATCAAAATGATAATACATAATAATAATAATAATGATATTCAGTCCCAAAGCAAATTTTTTGTCCACCTACAGCAACATCAAAACTGACCACTCCTGCTATATTTGGGTCCAACGGGGCCCATGGGATCCCACTCCCAAAGCACCCCTCTGACTCGGTAAGGTCACTATGGTCCGATAGTCACGCACATCCTGAGTTCTTACCCTGATGAGTGATAAAAGGCGGACTGTAACAAACATGATAAAAGTCCTGTTTATATGTTTTTCAGATGTATCTTTTGCTCAGATACAAAGACAAACACTTTAACTATCTAACACCCATTCACAGCATCTCAGTCAAATAAAACTAGCAGTTACATGGTAAACATTGCAGTCAGCTGTAGTGATGGGAGTTTAAGCCTTTTAAGTGATCCAGATCATGTGACTCAGTCCAGTAAGAGTCAGTTCTTTCAGCCCCCAAACAGCACTTCATAGGCCACCTGAACCTGAACTTCAGCTTTATCAAATCAACCAAAATAAATGCTTCAACCCATGATTGATGTTTGTGCATTTATGATACTGAAATCATTCATTAGAATAAAGCCAAACTACAGACTTTAGCTCCCATGTTTCACATAAAAGAGCCACCTCTAAAATCATCTCGTCTGGCACATCTTGGAGCCAGCTGGACAGCTTCAACTGTTTTTTGCTTGTTCTTCTATTTCAGACGTGGACGGTGCACCAGACAGGCCTTCCTGTTGTGGCCATGGTGATTTCAGATGCTGTATGAAGGTTTACACAGGAAAATGCCCTGAAGCTGCCTGTGGCTTTGCACTCACTGTTTGAGTGTGTGTAGCCAAAATATCAGACATGTCTGAAAACTTAATATTTACAGATTGAAACAAGCTCAAAAAGGTGGATTTCATTTTTTGTACACAACTACCATAAATCCACAAATAACAACCAGAGCTTTTATGACAAAACTTGCTCCCATGATTCCTCACTACCCTTAAATTAATTAATTAATATTTACCCTCTGAGTCCAAACTGTTTGTTAACAATTTTGTCTCACCTGGACTTATTGTCTTGAAAATCTTGTAAAACATCAACCCTGTGGTGCACAGTTTTTTCAGAACAAACTGGGCTTTGAGAATGTGTTCTGCAGTAATGTCACTGGAGTTTAAAAAAAAAGTTATGCGACTATAAAGACGAGATTTTTTATATTTGACAGAAAGTTAACAAGACGCAGACTCTTTTTTCACAAACTTGTTATCACATCTTTTGGGACCAAAAAGTGAAAAATAACCATTCTGTGACAAAAAGTCTTCAAGATATTTATATACCTACAAAAAAGTCTTAGCGCTTTTTTTACTGGCCAATTATGAGCCATTATCCAAAGCAGTTCCTGTCTGCAGTGACAAAGAAGGCCACATCACAGGCTCTCTCTCCATTATGATCTACATAAGCTGTATGGACATGCGTTGTTTAGTAAAGCATGACACAATGACAGAACAGAATGCCAGCCCATGTGACAAATAGGTGGATAGCATTAGCCTCTGGCAGCAGAAACAATCTTAAAATGGATTTTAAAAAGGATGAAAAGACATTCAGTGTCAGAGATATCAGTTTGGATTCAGTCTTTAAAGACCCTGGAAAGTCTCCCAAGTTCCAGGCTCACAAAAAAGCCTTTGCAAGGGCTACAAAGGCATGGATAGGGTCATTAGAGCAGCACAGTGGAGGGTTTTAATAGGGATCAAAGGACGTTGCTACAACTTATGGTTCAACTTTATCCAACTTAAAATAACCCATGTCTCTTCCTGTCATATATGACAATGTCCACCTGTGAGGGAAACGATGCAGTATAACATATTTTTAGTACAGCTCATGGGGCTGATGTGCTGCACAGAGTGTTTATAAATATAACTATTTTCCATCTCTTGTCCCTGGTTTGTGCTTTAAAACATTTCAAAGGCCTAACTAGATGTCATCTTTTCTCATTGTCTGCTTTGAGAGCCTCCTGGCAGCAGAATCTAGAATGAGTTCATCATTGTTTTTTGTAGCTGTTCAGCTGAGTTTTAACCCATTAATTACTTTAAAGTTGTATGACTGAGCTACTTGAAAGTCTGCAAGGTCACTTGAATTCAAGTACAATATTCCTGGGATATGTTGGGCCAGGCAGGATGTACAAGATGGGTTCTTTATTGACTAGTGAAAGCGGCACACCTTTGTTGAGGGCATCTAAGAGCTTTGCAAATGCACTGCCACAGAGGCATTATTGATCATCAGATGTACACTTGGAGGGATGCAGTATTAAATTAAAGCACAGCTTACAATTGGTGTGCAGAAATAATTGTCATTTCTAATTTTTAGGATGGCTAAAATGTGATTTTAGCATTTGAATAAACTTCTTCAAATACTTTCGGCTGCATACTTTATATTTATCCACTTTGAAAAGTAAGCCACAGTTTCATATGAATTTAATGCACTGATAGACTTGGTGACAATCAAACCAATTAATGTGGAGATGCTCCTGCTGAGCTGTACATGTTGTGTTGTTTGATTCTGTGGTGAGAATGAGGGGAGGACAGGAGCTGGATATTTATTATCCATGGGGATTCAATCTGCCAAGATTAGAAAGTGTTTGGTGATTTCATTAATGAGTTTTGTTGCATTGAGTGATCACAGTCAGAGGGTCTCCACAGTCAACAATGGTGGAAAATGTAATTACTCTGAGAGTAATTATTCATCTGAGCTCGCCTTGAAGGATGACTTTGAATAGATGCTGGTTGCCTGATGATGGTTGATGCCCTTTTCACAAGTTTTTACAGAGCTGACAGCTGATATGAGAGGGGAGTTATCCTCAGACAAGATTGACAACAGAAGGTTCATTGTTAAAAAGCAAATGCATTATCACAGATGCAGCTTTTTTAGGCACGTTTTGCTGTTTGCATAGTATTTTAGCAGCCAGCTTTCTTGGTTTCTGCTGTTAGTTGAGAAGCGTTGCCAGTTTGGAGCCTGCATAACAACAAAACTTGACCACATGAATAAATTATTAACCAAGGACCATCAAACCTCACAGCATGAACTTGTTACACTTCAGAAATGTTTCTTGGAGTAAGTCACTATATGGTTAAACACAAAGAAAGAGGACTCAGATAGACTCAGCATTGATTAGTGTTAACAAAAAAGGAAACAACAAAAGAAAAATGGTTTGAATGGAATCCATGAATTTTACGAAACTATCCAAAGGGGAAAAAACAAGCTCCATTAACCTCCTAAGACCCCTCATGTACACATGAGGACATATTTAGGTTTTCTACAACAAAGTAGCCTAATCATTTTTGGTTATAACCGTTTGTGCAGTAATTGAGTTCAGTGAAGTTTAAGTAATTTGTTTTAAATAATAGGAGAATTTGCTTTTTGGATATTGTAAGGAATTTCAATTTGCATATTTTGGATAGTTTCATTGGTTTTGGGAAAGTTTGCTTTGCTTTGATATTTTAATGTGTTTGATTATGTATTTAGTGGGAATTTTCCTGAGGATTTGAAAAAAAATGTTTGGAAATTCTAATGCATTTTCATGAAAATGTGTGACATTTATTTACGAATATTGGGGTATTTGGGAAATTTGGGATTCCAGGTGTTTGTTTCATTTTTTTTTAGAATTTTCAAGGAAGTTTCAGAGAATTTGGCTGCTTTGGTCATTTTCATGAATAATTGGGAAATGCATCTGTAAATTTTGTGGAATTTGCTTGAAAATTCTTAGGAATTAACAAGGATATTTTAGGATATTTTTTATTTTTAAAAATGATGTGACTTCTTTGAAAATTAGGGAAATGATGCGGACTCTGGGAAGGAAAAATTCCAAGCATTTCCTGTTTAAAGACAAGGTTGGTGTTTTTCACTTAGTAGGTCCAACTCATTCCAAACAATTGGGAGAAACTCCCAAAAAAAAGTTTAGCTCTCAGGAGGTGAAACATTTTAAAACCCAGATAAAACCATGAAGAATATTTTCATTTAGGGAGAAACAGCTGATGAAAGCAGCTCATTTAAAGGTAAAGTCTGTAACATTTAGCCTAATGGCCTTTTACTGAACAAACTTGGAGAAAATGAAAAATGACATTATACATAGGTTTATGTTTAGATTAGTGTTGAATTGTCCTTTAAATATAAAATTGTTTTGTTTTTATTAATTTAGAATAAACTTTTTATTTATGGATAAGATCCCCTGGACTCCGTCATCTTGGATTTTTTCGTTTCAAACATTTCTGCAGAACCAAAGATGGGACCAAATAAAATTGATAGGTCATTTTTTAGATTCCACTGGTTGCCACAGTGGTACCAGACATTATTCAGTTTTACATACCATGCCTTTAACATAGAGGAAAACAGCTGTCTTAATTCAGGGGCTGCATCATTCGTAGGGTATACTTGAGACTAATCCTGGTACAACACAGTGTGCTGAAGGCCGTGCCACTTCAAAGATTTACATCTTACTTTCCTGAGCTATGATGGAGCCATCTGTGGCTTCCTACATGGCCAAAAATGTCTGAAGACTCCCCGAGTCCCAACACAAATGAAGTAGCTGACTTTAGAGATGCTGAGGATAACACTGAAAGTAGCTGATTTCAACCCAATCTATTAGCTACCAAAAATGCCAAAATAAAAAGGGAGGGACTTGAAACTTTACATTGTGGTTAAAGTTACAGGTTCAGTAAGCAATTTAGCAATTTTTCAGCGTTTTCCAGTATAGGTGAGCAGTGTTAACTTTGGCAGCTACTTTAAATTTAATTCTAGTCTTAAGATTAAAATGACTTTAGTTTTAGTTACATTTTAGTCATTTTTAACCTTTACTGTTTTAGTCTAGTTTTGGTCTAGTTTTAGTCTAGTTTTAGTGTACTTTTAGTCAACAAAACTCATAAACATTTTTATCCAGTTTCAGCAAATAGAAAGTCTGACAGTTTAGTCGTTGCTTTTAGTCATGATATGTATTCCCTTTGAACTAATTAAAATAGCCAGTTTGTTTCAGTGATATAAATTTAAACCACTCATATTAATGTACTTTTATTGATTTTAGATACAATACACATACCTTGTGTGCACAACAGAGAAATGTCTTGGATTTTGAATGTCCAACAGTCCAGAACTAACTTTTTTGACTAAAAATAGTTTTTGTCAGATGTTTTTTTTTCATCACTAATCTTTTTGTAGCTCACCTCTATTTTTAGTCATAGTTTTGGTCTACAAATAAACGCTGCTGGGAACAGTGAACTAGGGTAATGGTGGTAACTCAACAAGAAATCATTCAACCACTTAGATAACACGATGCTTGGCATCCCTTTTCAGCTCTACCTTCTTTCACAATAGCACTGTGACAAGAGTGTCTTTGTACTTAATGCATCCCTCATGATATTAGTGTCCCAGTGTGTGAACTCACCTTACCTTACAACAATGCAGTAGCATGAGAGCACGGTATGTAAGCACATGGCAAGAGCACCTGTATATAAATACTCAAACAGAAAGTACTGTTCCACCTCACCAGGTCAGCGATGCACAATGCCAGCTTGTTACCCTCATTACGTCGCTGTAAATACCTCTGATGTTGGATCACTGGTGCTGCAACCGTTCAGGCTCAGCGCATGACACACTGCATGCAAGGTGTAACAGGGACGTACAGTTCATTCAGACATCATTCAGGCCCCCTTCACTTTTCTTAACGTTGTTATGTTGCAGTCCGATACTACAATATGAAAAGAAAAAATTATTCTGCTCTCAGTACCACATCACGACGTCGGGCTAGTGACTTAGGAGCCTGACGTGCTGGAAGTACCAGGCCCCTTTCACTGGCTGAGCATAGCGGGCGAGAAGGAGTGTAGACCTGGATGAGGGACTCCAGGTAAACAGGAGCAGTTTTGGTTACTGCTTTGTAAGCAACGATTAGAGCTTTGAATTTAATGTGAGCTGCAACTGGAAGCCAGTATAGAGATATGAAAAGCGGAGTGACATGAGCCCTCTTGGGTTGGTTGCAGACCAGACGTGTCTCTGCATTCTGGATCATCTGCAGAGGTTTAACTGTGCATGCAGGGAGGCCTGCCAGTGATGAGTTGCAGTAATCAATGCGTGATAGTACGAGAGAAATAGAAAGTCTCACAGTCGGCAATGCATATCAGAGCAAAAACTAAGCCATGAGGTCAAAGGAACCGCTTGCAGCTCAGAGACAAGATTGTTGACAGGCACAGATCTGGGGAAGGCTACAAAAATATTTCTGCTACACTGAAGGTTCCCAAGAGCACAGTGATCTCCAAATGGAAAAAAGTTTAGCACAACCAGGACACTGACAAGAGCTGGTCACTCAGCCAAACTGAGCAATCAGGGGAGAAAGTCCTTAGTAAGAGAGATGACCAAGAACCCAATGGTCACTCTGACTGAGCTCTAGAGATCCTGTGAGGAGATGGGACAAAGTTCCAGAAGGACAACTATCACTGCAGCCCTCCACTGATCTGGGCTTTATAGCAGAGTGGCTAGATGGTCTTATGTCTCAGGATCTTTTCTTACCGTCTGTTCCAAAGGTCAGACATAAACTTGGAAAAAAGGTGTTGAAGTTTGCTGCTCCCTTTGCTTGGAATGAGTAGAAAAGACTCGAAACTTGATGATCTGCTCTCACTGGACTCATTCAAGAGGAATTAAAATGACTTAGAGGAAGACAAATCTGGGTGCAGATGCTTTGATTATTTGCAGATGTGGTCGATTTTGGCAAGTATTGGCTGTTCAACTTTGTTATCTTGTGTATCTTAATGCATTTTGTTATTTTGTATTATTCTTTCTGAGTATGACTGTTGTTGTTTGTCTGAAACTCTGTAAACTGTTACCGCTTGTCTTGGACAGGACACTTGAAAAGAGATTTTTATCCTCAATATGTTTTTTTCCTGGTAAAATAGAATTAAAAATTAAATTTACCTAAAGGCAGTCTTTAAGTGGCATATTATTTATACCGAGTGTGGTTAGAGCTCCCTTCCATTTATTTCCAGTGTTCTTGCCTTATTTTAGCTATGTTCCTGGTTCTTAAAGACCTCTTTATACAATAATACACCCTCTAACTGAGCTGTATTACATCTGCTTGTTGCTTATTTGTCATGTATTAATTAATGTGATTAAACTTTTTGACATCAAATGTGTTGAAAGGTTGCAGACTGATGCGTGACAAGTGCATAATGCTCAGTTACAACATGCATGCACTGAACCCTGTGGTAAATTATACATTTACAGAGAGAATAAGCATTTCTTTCCTCTGGCATGGTCTCAAACCATACTGCAGTTCAGTCTTTCAGCTGAACAGTCCTCTTAAAAGAAGTCTAGTTGTGTTTTCCCTGCAGTGTGAGTGTGTTTTTGGTTGCACTGAGCTTTCCAGGTAGTGTTTAAGTTTGAAGGCATGATAATGACAGACCAGACCTGACACTCAGAGCAACACTTCAGGGATGATGGGGATGTTCACAGTGTTGGGAGTGCCCTCTAATGACAGAGACGTGGAACAACCAAAGACAACTTTACAGCTCAAATGGATGTCGATGTGTTTATAAGAAAGGTGTCACTTTAATTACAATTAAAGTGACAATGACAGGATAATTACAATATTTGAACACACTATCAAGCTGCCTAATGCCATACTGTTACTAATTTCAGAGTTCTTTTGGCTTTAATAAAATAATATTTTACATTATAGAGCACCAAACCACGGCTGACCTACAGATTCACGGTAACGAATCTGATTCAAATTTAAACCAAGAATCAGATAAAACAAGGAAACATGGGAGTCAGTGGCTCTACCTGACTAAATAAATGTGAAACAAAGAAACTATTAAATGTGGGACTTCACACAAAGCCTCACCTGATCCCCGTAGAAAGGTTGGAGTCAGTGATACAGCTCAGGTGTTTCCCTAATAAATGTCAGCAGTTTCAAATGTCATGAAAACATGTTGAGAACAAGGAAAGCTCTTTGTGGTTGCTGAAGTCGCTGTGAAGTGAAGGCAGAGTTGACAGAAGAATCCATGTTAAACCTCCAGTCTGCTGTAAATGTGTATTTAAGTTTCTGAATGCTGTGTGCAGTGGAAATGTGTTGTAAACCCACTGTTCCTGGAGCAGAGATGTGGAGAGAAGATTTCTGTTTACTGGAGCTTATGGTATTCTCTCTTAACAACATCATATCTAAGGTAGGATACCATTTAGAGGCCTATCTTTTGGTCTGATTTGCATTCCCCCAGCAATTGGAGAGGCCTGACCCGATTTGACGCTGGTCTCATCTGATTATTTGTCTAAATAATCCTCCAGAGTGTAGTAATGGGATTATAGTACAACTCGTGACTGAATCAGAGCCTGGTTGATCCTTAATCAGAAATGGGATATCAAAGACGTTTCTTACGTTTCTAGGTCGTGTTGCTATCATCTGGATACCCACAATGGTCAATAAGAGTGAGCAGACCAGTTAGCTATACCTTGAGGATATGATTATATCATCCTTTAATGCCTGATTTGTAGTGTTGTAGTACTTGAGAACATTCTTGGTCTTGAGACCGGCCTCAAGACCACATTTTGGATGTCCTGGCCTTGTCTCAGACTCGAGAGCATTTTTACTCGGTCTTGTCTTGGTCTTGGACAGGTCGGACTTGGGATTTTCCATCAAGACCAGTCGAGACCAGCGCTGCTATTTATCGACTTCATTATTGTGATAATAAGGAGAAGTACTCGCTAAAACAACAAATAGCTACACCTGCAAAAACTCAGATATCAGTCCATCTTATTTCTAGACAGAAATACCTCTGAACACCTATTTTAAGCCTCATTCACCTGACAAATCTAGATAAACACCTCATTTTCAGATATTTAAAATAATTCTGGACTTGTCAGTGGCTTTTAAATACATACAATGACTTATTTTTCAAAGAAGTTAGTTGAACTGATTTGTTAAGATTTGAGGTTTTTGCATGTTGTGCTTTGAAATAGTTACAGACACCTTTTTTTATCCATCAGATAACTGTTCAACCTTGTCATGGTTTTTTAAAACAAATTCTTATGGTATAGGTCTTGACCTCGGTCTCAATCCCCAAAAGTCTTGGTTTTGTCTTGGTCTTGGTGCAAACTGGTCTCGGGCAAGTCTTGGTCTAGGATAGTGTGGTCTTGAGGACAACACCACTGATTTGCGTACATCACTGATAGCCACTCTCACAGATTGTTCATCTGAGATGCCATATATTTCAGAAAAGAGGTGTCGTTGTTTGCTTGTACATTACATTTCCACTTTAAGATTTTTTTTATTCAACCATTTTCATAAAATTCTGGTACTTAAATTGATAAAACAACCACATTACCAACATTACAAAAAGGTCAGAGGTCTAATCTGGGATTTAATCATGTATAGGCCCTTTTAGAAGTAGTAACATGGCTTGCTTTAGCATCGTAAAGCTAACATAGCTATGTTAGCTATGTAATTAATGCTACTTCATAAACAAATGTAGCTTAGTTAGCTTTAGCAACTTGAGCTCAAGCAAACATAGCTAAAGCTAACATAGATAATGTCTCTACCTAGTTTACACAGCTTTTTTGTGAGTTTGGCTTTTGCTATGTTAGCTACGTGGCTATGTTGGCTACATAGTTATCTAAAGTTAGCTTTAGCAATGTGAGCTGGGGCAAACATAGCTAAAGCTAATTTAGTCACGTAGATAGCATAGATATGTAGCTGTTTTGTGAGCTCAGCTTTAGCTACATTAGCTACATAGCTACACTAGCTACAAAGCTCCATGATCTACATAGCTCACACAGTTAATGCAGTGAGATAAACTACATTTGCTGTGTTAGAATGTTTTCATGGAGCACCAGCTATTGTCCTGTAAGCAGACTTTATTTGGCTTTATCAAAGTTATGTTACCAGGTTTTAAAGGTCAGGTTTTTAACTTTAACTTTCAGAATCCTAACCGTTACCTTAACCCTAAATGGAAGTTTGGTCTGATTTTATTTCAAGTGTAGACATGAAAATGACTTTCACCAACTCATTTGTTGTCAGTTTGCATATTTTGAGTGTATGAAGTGTTAAAATTGTGGTCAAAGCTTCAGTCACCAGCGTATATCAGACAAAATCTCACATTTATTTCTATACCTTGGTGCAGATGATAGCCAAGGCTAGAGACATCATGTTTCAGGTTTGTTCATCCAGTCCAGCCATTCTT
Organism: Cheilinus undulatus; assembly: GCF_018320785.1. NCBI lineage: Eukaryota > Metazoa > Chordata > Actinopteri > Labriformes > Labridae > Cheilinus > Cheilinus undulatus. The sequence goes on from NC_054865.1 coordinate 20,039,660, forward strand.
GTGAATGTGATATCTTAGGAACACTTTGGCAGATTTTCTCAAAACTTTGCCCAAAGTTCCTTTCATGAAGTGGTCGCTGCATGCACAAATGTTCTCTCACACTTCAAGCAGAGTTTTTCAATCCACATCCATTTCAATCCTGTTGTTTCTTGCTGAGCTTCATAAACTTTGGCCCCTTATGTGTAAAGACTCAAAAGTAACTCCTTTTTTTTTTTTTTTTTAAATTTGCCACTTGGCACAGCTGCACACAGTACAATTCTTTGGCACTGGTATTGTTGACGGTGCTTCTCCTTTTTCTGCACCTCATCTGAACTTCTAAGTGATGTGACCCCTGGACTGAGTGATATTGGAAGTGAAATGTGTGTGATTGTTCTGACTTAAAGGGATACTTCAACATTTTGGCAAATTCGTCCATTGCCATAATTCCTATAGTCTTAGTAATAGGTTCATTACCTTCAGTTGTCGGTGCAAGCTATTTTTAGATCGCCGCTGCCGAGTTCAGACCTGCTGTGCCAACTCATTGTAAGCAGATGGTATTCTGGCTTTCCCTCATCAAACTCATCAAATACATCTGAATTCATCACGCTATGAAATAATCACGGAACATTACAAGACGGAGATGCTTTAAAGCAAAATGCAAAGCCAGAACTACACTCCAGACATGGCTGCTGCACTGTGTCACTTCACCCAGTGGTTTATTCAAGAAATAGTTCAGAGTATTTTCTTCATGCGTCGTAATGTTACATAATTATACGTTATTGTTTCAAAGCGTGGTGAATGTGCAGGTCACAACTTGTCCACGAGAGCGTTTTGGAGTTGTTGGATTGTGTATTTGATGAGTTTGATGAGGGAAAGCCAGAATACCATCTGCTTACATTTAGTTGGCACAGCAGGTCTGAACTCGGCAGCGGCGATCTAAAAACAGCTTGCACCGACAACTAAAGATAATGAACCTATTACTAAGACTATAGGAATTATGGCAATGGACGAATTTGCCAAAATGTTGAAGTATCCCTTTAAGTGAGAAGCGCTCATGAAAAGAATCAAAATAGTTTATGGACATGTATCAGTCCCTTAATTCCTGGAGATGGAGTCTTGCAGAACACGCAGTGTCACAGACCTCATTCTGGTGCTCTATACACAACAACATCCTGTTTCTCACAGTGACCCTGGTAGAGGGAAAAAACAACAGAAAAATTCCACATATCTCTTTTCCAATTCAACTTTCTGCATATCTGCAAAAATCTCTAAACAAAGCAGTGCGAGCCTTAATAAGCTAGCTAATAATGTTTTATCCCATGTGTCTTATTTGTGTTTCTCATAACTGTGGTTTAAACTGTTCCCTACACAGTACAAAGAGCTGACATCTCAGGTTTATGAGCAGAATATGATCATTACAATCCCAAACTGAGGGTTAAATTCATACTTATAGTAAGTCATTAACTCCAATGAGCTGATACAGGAAGTCCAGTAAATAGGGTCATATTTGTTTTGCTGTCATCCATGAGTCATTGCGTATGACTTTTCTTGTTATCAAATAGTTCAGAGAATTAAGAAAAATGATTAAAATATTTTAGGTGCATCATTGCATAAACTAGTGCAATGATTTGAAGATTTAGGACCCTTTAATTGTAATAAAGAAAGAAGTGCAATATTTCATATCATAAGGGTAGCCACCTTCATTCTTTATGTTGAAGCGCAGGCAAATATGCTGCATATTCAAGCTTCACAACTGACTAGATGCTTTTTGGATCCTTGCATACAGTGAGCATGCCTCTCAGAGAAAATAAATCATTTCACTGGCTTCTACAACTAAAAGAGAATTAAATTGATTTTCATGCCCACACTAAGTAATCCTGTTTGGATATCCTCCTATGCCTAACGCTGTAGTGATTTTTACAGCGAAGAAAGGAGTGAAATAAAACGACAAGAAAGGGGGAGATTTTTCTGAAGCTCCTACACTTTAAGCTGATATAATTTACAGTGCTTATGAACCATATGCAGGAGAAAGCTCATGGTATACACAAAAGTTCATCTCCTGCAGAAATTTAAAACCTTGTCATTTAGAAGCTTGCTGAAAGCTCCTGTGAAGAGGTTCGGCTGGTTTGAAACATATTGAAATTAATATTGACATTGCAAATGCAAAAAAAGAGCACCAGCATCATGACTTGTTAATTCCAGTTTGTTCTTATGCAGTGCTGCACTATAACTCAGTGAGTTCTGTCACCCCACAGCCTTGAGGTTCCTGATGTCCATTGTTAACTGGCCAAATGGTAGCAACAGCTTCAGTCTGATGGGAGCCAGCAGGTTATCTGATATGTTCTTAATGTGAAATATAGTCTGATCTCTATCTGGAATTTTCAGTTTTTCTCGTCTTTGTTGTCACTTTTCAATCAGAAAGCGACAAAAAATTAAAACATGCTTCAGATTATTAGTCATATAAACATTGAGATTCTGATGACTAACAGTAAAACATAATAAGAGTTTACTACTAAGCATGATGTAGACTGAAAACAATTGGGTTTGACATCAAAAGATGAACATGAGATGAGAGATCAACATTTCAGCTTTTATTTCCAGGTATTTACATCAAGTTCTGATAGAAATAAAGCTTTCTCTTAAGGTGTGCAACAGAACATCAAATGTTGAGGTAAGCAAAAGTATTGGAATAGACAGATTTGAAACAGATTAATCTGGAAAAGAGTTCATATTTATTTGTAACTCATTAGCTCGTAGTAGAATTTTTAGGGTTCATCTCTGTACATTTGGCAAATTCCAGCCTGACCTTCCTGTTCTTCTTGCTAATGAGTAGTTTTCATCTTCTGGTGCAGCCTTTTTTTCATGACGTCTCCTGTGAACAGTAGATGGTGATACCTTCACTCCTGCCCTCTGGAGGTTGTTGCTGATGTCACCAACAGTTGTTTTAGGGTCTCTCTCTACAGCTGTTTCTGTCATCAACTGCTGCTATTTTCCTTGGTCTACCTGTTTGACGTCTGTTACTGAGTACACTGATAGTTTCTTTCTTCTTCAGGACATTCCTAATGGTTGTACTGGGAATGGCCAATGTTTGTGAAATGGCTCTGATTGACTTCATGTCTTCTTTCAGCTTCACAATTGCTTATTTTTCACCCTCAGACAGCTCTCTGTTTTTCATTTTGGTTACACCTCTAACTATAAATGCAGCCTGCACAGGCAAAACCCAAATCTGAAACTGAGCGTAGACATTCAGCGCTATAATTATTGTTTGAATAATCAATGTAACAGGGCACACCTGGGTGGGTTCAAACAAAAGGTGTTATCTTCCAAGTTGTGTATCAGATCCAGACATAAACACCTCAAAATAAAAGATGAAATGTTGATCACCTGTCTCATATTCATCTTTTGATGTCAAACCCAAATGTTTTCAGTCTACAGAAAAATAAAGGAAATGGCATCACTGTTCCAAAAGGGAGCGTAAATGTACCCCAGTTACTCTTCAAAACCTGTAAAAAGTTTGGATGTCATTCTTCAGCACATTCTTCCTGATCATGTCATTACAACATTGAAATAAAGATTCCCTTGTGCATGTCAGCATGCCGTGAATACTGAATCATGGAGGAAAAAAATGAATTATTTAAGATCATTACAACACTCATTAAAAGGGAGGAAAGGAGACGGGAAGAAAGGCAAAGAGAGTAGCCTTGTGCAGAGAACTACAGAAAGCGTGTGCATGGTTGTGCCCAGAACCAGTGGTTAGGGTGCAATGCTTTAACATTATTACAGCTGTTATCATCTACAGGTGAAATTTTCATCAAATACCTGCAGCACTGAGCTTTGATGAGATGAAAACTGGGTGTATTTCCTTTACACTGCAGTGCTGTAAGGGTTTTTTATTTTTGCTGACTATTTCAGATCTGTTCTCCTTGTCAGCTCATACTTAGATCTTATATACCGCTTCCTTTTTTCTGGTAGTGAGAAGAGGAGTAGTTGATCAGTCTGTGAGGACTTAGTTGGATTGGGTTGGATCCAAGTATGTAAATACACCTGGTTGTTGGTTTACATGCCCTACACAGGCGATGTGCCCTTGAAGAAGGTGCAGAACCCCCAACCACATAAGTGCATGAAACAATATTCTAACAGTATCCATAAAATATAATCCTTCAGCTGAAGACCTCTGCCAGCAGAGAACATTTTCAGGTAACACTTGGCACATAAACTTCTCTCTTTAGGCTCAATAGACAAGGCTTCCCCTGCTCTGTAGTACAGCCCTCTTTTTTTTTTAGATATGCTAAGATTGCATCAACCAAAATAAAAGAGATGGCCAAATTTCCTCAGTATGTGCATATTTCTGATGCTGCATTAAGTTTGCAATGACAGATTAGGCCTCTTACTGTTCAACCTTGTATTGGCATTGAAATGGATTGAGTAGTTATTTTTAGCATTCATTGTGGCCCCTCTGCAGACCACTCTGTGACTTCATTTGAGAACAAGGATGTGACTCATCTCATCATAATCTTTTAAGGCGCTCCAAATTACATTACAAACAAGGTCAGAGCACATTCAGAAGTAATAAGATTGTGATAATCATTTTTAATCCCCGTTCTCCCCACCCCCACTGTTTCACCACTAGACAAATTGTGTTGTTTATGTATTTTCCATCAGTGCCGGTGCAGATAAACAGTTATGGTTTCCACTCTCAGTGTAGGGAATTAAAGCAGCAGCCCCTCCCCCACCCCTCCTCCTACAGCCCATGTTGTTGAGCTGATCTCAGATCCGTCAGTGTGTGAGTTTGCAATGTTAGACAGTGCAGACAATCGTGCCCCTTCCCCACAATGCACTGGGGTCAGGTTCATTTGGGTTTGACAGTGGGATTGGTCCCACTGGGGGCAATTAGTCGCTAAAAGATGTGGAATGGTGGGAGCAGCGAGATGTCAGACAGTGGCTCAAACCCTCGTCAGCTAAACGCCTGTTAGCCTCGGCCCCAGAGAGGATGAACTGACAGCGTTTGTGTTTCTGTGTGAACGCTCCATGGCTGCAAACACGCCGCTTAGAATGATTTCAGACAGTTCAACATAACCTGCTGCACTCTGCAATGTCATGATGGGAGATATGTGTTTGTGTGTGTATTGTACTGAATAAAATGAAGGTGGCCACTGAGCAATAAACACTGCTGGCTGCTCTTTGAAGACTTTAATGTGGCATTGAGCCTGACAACATCTTGTTTTTGAAGCATCATATTATATTTATCTGGCAGGTTGGAAAACTTTTTTTTCCATCTCTTTCCTGGTTGGCAAATTGTCATTGCAGATTGTAATTTAATACAAGTAGCCTTGTCTTAACGTATAAGCTGCTGTATCCTAGTAAATTTAAAATATGACATTTACATTGAAATATTGAAATAATCCAAAAACCCAACCATAAGTGTAAGTGCAGGCTTATTCCTCAATCATTTTCTTCAATGTGAAACCTCGGCTACCAATTAATCTGTTGCTGTACCTGAGAGCAGATCAGAAGTTATGTGTTATTGTTATCCAATACACCGCGTTCCATTTATGAATAAATTATTATGCAAATTATATTTTTCTCTGATTTTCCTCGATAGACAATGCAAATGAAAGTCAGTATAATTTTCATAATTAAAATCTTATTGAACAAACCTTATGACAACTTATTTTTCTCAAAAATAAAAAAAAGTCAAAATGCACTGTTCCAAATTATTATGCACAACAGAGTTTCAAAACATTTTACAGGTTGTAAAGAACTGAAAATGGTCATTTGTTGAGTTTGCAGCATTAGGAGGTCATATTTACTGAAATCAAAAGCTATTTCAATCAAAAACCTCTTAACAGGACAAGTGTCATGATCCAGGTTTTGATTTATTATGTTTCTGAGTTTTCATATGGTTATCTTTGTGAATTCTTGTTTTCTAGTTTGATCTTGTTTTAGGTTTGGAGTTTATTAGGAGTTTTCTTTAGCCCTCGTGTTTCTTGTGTAGTATTTTCCTGTTTCTAGTATTTAGTTACTCCCTGTGTTTTATGTTTAGTTACTCCTTGTATTTTATGTCTAGTTATTCCCTGTGTTTCATGTTTGGTTAATTCCTATGTCTCATATTTAGTTTTACTCCCTGTGTTTGAGTTCACTCCTTGGTTCTTTGTATCCTCCTGTGTTTTCAGTGTTTCTGTAGTTTTGCTTCTTGTGTTCAGTTTTCAGTCCTTGTGTGCTTCTTGTGTTAGGTCCCATGTTTCCTGTTTTATTTTGTAGTTGCCTTCCCTTGTGTGTTATTCCAGTTTTGCTTCCTGCCTGAGTTTCCCTCCACTTTGATTATCCTTCACCAGTTTCACCTGTGTCTGATTGTCCACACCTGTCTGCCATTGTTAATCACTCCCTGCGTATTTAAGCTCTGTGTCTCCCTGTGTCTGGGTCGGTTTATTGCAAATGTCTTCCTCGTGTCAGCTCCTCGTGCTTCCTCGTGCTCCTTTGGATTTTGTTTTGTTTCTTTGATTTTGATTCTGGTGTTTAAGTTGTAAGTAGTTCTTTTGTTTGTTCATTAAATCAATCTTTTGTGTTATCTGCATTTGGGTCCTCCCATTTTGAGTTTTTCCCCGTAACCTCGTGACAGAATAAACCGACCTACAATGGACCCAGCGGATATTTTTGATAAGGACTGTTCTCCTTGGGCTGGATCAAGGCTGGCTATTTTTCGTGGACGCCGTGGAGGTCGCAGAAAGATGCCTAACCGCCATGAACCAGAACAAGTGACTTTGTTTCAATTTTTTGTCAACCGTGTAAGAGAATCCCAGCTCAAGCTTCAGCAGTCTGCCTCTCAGTTGGAGCCTCAGCCAGCTTCCAGTGCCCCAGAGAGTCCAGCTTCCAGTGCCCCAGAGAGTCCAGCTTCCAGTGCCCCAGAGAGTCCAGCTTCCAGTGCCCCAGAGAGTCCAGCTTCCAGTGCCCCAGAGAGTCCAGCTTCCAGTGCCCCAGAGCCTCAGCCACGTGTCTCCAGAGCCGCAGAGCCTCAGCCACGTGTCTCCAGAGCCGCAGAGCCTCAGCCACGTGTCTCCAGAGCCGCAGAGCCTCAGCCACGTGTCTCCAGAGCCGCAGAGCGCCGTCTGCCACCAGTCCCGGCAGAGCGCCGTCTGCCACCAGTCCCGGCAGAGCGCCGTCTGCCACCAGTCCCGGCAGAGCGCCGTCTGCCACCAGTCCCGGCAGAGCGCCGTCTGCCTGGTTTACAAGAGACCCCACTGGAGGCTATTCTGCCTCCACCTCCTGGCTCTGCATCACCTGAGGCTACCCGGACCCCAGCTCTTGGTTCCCCATCGCCAGAGGCCATCAGGACCCCAGATCCTGATTCTTTGCTGGAGGCCGTCCAGACCGCAGATCCTGATTCTTCGCTGGAGGCCGTCCAGACCCCAGATCCTGATTCTTCGCTGGAGGCCGTCCAGACCCCAGATCCTGACTCTTCGCTGGAGGCCGTCCAGACCCCGGATCCTGACCCTTCGCTGGAGGCCGTCCAGACCCCGGATCCTGACTCTTCCCTGGAGGCCGTCCAGACCCCAGATCCTGACTCTTCCCTGGAGGCCGTCCAGACCCCAGATCCTGATTCCTCGCTGGAGGCCGTCCAGACCCCAGATCCTGATTCTTTGCTGGAGGCCGTCCAGACCTCAGATCCTGATTCTTCGCTGGAGGCCGTCCAGACCCCAGATCCTGATTCTTCGCTGGAGGCCGTCCAGACCTCAGATCCTGATTCTTCGCTGGAGGCCGTCCAGACCCCAGATCCTGACTCTTCCCTGGAGGCCGTCCAGACCCCAGATCCTGATTCCTCGCTGGAGGCCGTCCAGACCCCAGATCCTGAATCTTCGCTGGAGGCCGTCCAGACCTCAGATCCTGATTCTTCGCTGGAGGCCGTCCAGATCCCAGATCGTGATTCTTCGCTGGAGGCCGTCCAGACCCCAGATCCTGATTCTTCGCTGGAGGCCGTCCAGACCCCAGATCCTGACTCTTCCCTGGAGGCCGTCCAGACCCCAGATCCTGACTCGTTGCTGGAGGCCGTCCAGACCCCAGATCCTGACTCGTTGCTGGAGGCCGTCCAGACCCCAGATCCTGATTCTTCGCTGGAGGCCGTCCAGACCTCAGATCCTGATTCTTCGCTGGAGGCCGTCCAGACCCCAGATCCTGACTCTTCCCTGGAGGCCGTCCAGACCCCAGATCCTGATTCCTCGCTGGAGGCCGTCCAGACTCCAGATCCTGATTCTTCGCTGGAGGCCGTCCAGACCTCAGATCCTGATTCTTCGCTGGAGGCCGTCCAGATCCCAGATCCTGATTCTTCGCTGGAGGCCGTCCAGACCCCAGATCCTGATTCTTCGCTGGAGGCCGTCCAGACCCCAGATCCTGACTCTTCGCTGGAGGCCGTCCAGACCCCAGATCCTGACTCGTTGCTGGAGGCCGTCCAGACCCCAGATCCTGACTCGTTGCTGGAGGCCGTCCAGACCCCAGATCCTGACTCGTTGCTGGAGGCCGTCCAGACCCCAGATCCTGACTCGTTGCTGGAGGCCGTCCAGACCCCAGATCCTGACTCTTCCCTGGAGGCCGTCCAGACCGCAGATCCTGACTCCCTGCCGGAGGCCGTCCAGACCCCAGATCCTGACTCTTTCCTGGAGGCCGTCTGGACGGCAGATCCTGATTCTCTGCTGGCAGCCATCCAGACCTCAGATCCTGACTCAATCAATCAATCAATCAAACTTTATTTATAAAGCGCTTTTCATACATGACATGTAACTCAAAGTGCTGTACATGGACAAATTAAAAACATTCCCTCAAACCCACCCACCCCCACCTTTTGCGTAATATAGACAATTAGAGTCATTCCCTCACACCCACACACCCGCAACCACCCTACAGACAACAGTTACATGTGCACCCACTCACACCCACTCACACACACTGTTTCACAAACACACACAAAAATAGTGGACATTAGGCTGAGTACAAGAGGCTGAGTACAGATGAACCAGTTGAGAAAGCGCCATCAGAGGGGCCGTCTGCACCAGGAGCAGCGAGTCACCCACAGCTACAGGACACCGACGCAGGACCCAGAGGAGGGATGAGGCAGAGACACCAAACCTCCACCAGGAACCCACGAGACAGACCCCTGCAGCCATAGCCGACCACCGCTCCCGGTGCAGAGGGCTCCCCCAGAGGAAACACTGGAGATCCTAAAAATGATAAAAGGATAAAAATAAGTAAAACCTCAGTACAAATAAAACCTAAGAACTAAAATATAAAATAGCATAACTAAAAAATTAAGGTAGGAAAAGAATAAAATTCATAAATAAATACAGATTGAAGGCCTAAAATAAATAAATATCATAAATAAAATAGATAAATATTAATCAAAAGCTAAGCTAAAAAGGTGTGTCTTGAGCCTGCTCTTAAAAACATGAACGTTCTCTGCGGCCCTGAGCTCCTCTGGCAGGCTGTTCCATAGACGAGGGCCATAGTGCTGGAAAGACGCCTCGCCATGAGTGTGTGTCCTGACTTTGGGAATGACTAAGAGCCCGCTGCCAGAGGAGCGCAGGGTCCGCGAGGGTTCATAAGGTAAAAGCAGTTCTGAAAGATAAGAAGGCCCAAGACCATTAAGACATTTAAAAACCAGTAAAAGAACTTTAAAATTGATCCTAAAACACACAGGGAGCCAATGCAGTGATTCTAAAACCGGTGTAATGTGGGCCCGCCCTCTGGTCCTAGTCAGGACACGTGCTGCTGAATTTTGGAGTAACTGTAGACCTGAAATATTCTTTTTGGGAAGACCAGAGAGCAGGGCATTACAGTAGTCTATACGACTGGTGATAAAAGCATGCATCAGCGTCTCCGTGTTGGCTTGAGAGAGAATGGGGCGGACTCTGGCGATGTTCTTTAGATGATAAAAACCTATTTTTGTTACATTCTTAATGTGTGGAATAAAAGTCAGCTCAGAGTCAAAAATTACACCCAGGTTTTTCACTTGTGATGATGGATTAAAAGACAGTGCTTGTAGTTTGGGTAAAATTTTCTCTCTCAAGGCCTCAGGACCAATGACTAAAACCTCAGTTTTGTCCTGGTTAAGCTGGAGAAAGTTTTCTGCCATCCAGGATTTGATATCTAAAATGCAGTTAAAAAGAGCATCCATTGGCCTGGTGTCATCAGGAGACATGGAGATGTAAAGCTGTGTATCATCAGCATAACTGTGGAAGTTGATTCCATGTCTCCTGATGACACCGCCAAGAGGAGCATGTACAGGTTAAAAAGCACAGGACCTAAAATCGAACCCTGGGGCACACCACATGTGATTTTATGGACTTTGGAGGAGCATGTGTCTACACTTACCATGAATGTTCTGTCTGTGAGGTAGGAAGTAAACCATTTGAGTACAGTACCAGAGAGGCCGACCAGATGTTTGAGTCTATTTAAAAGAATAGTGTGGTCTACTGTATCGAAGGCAGCACTTAGATCCAGCAGAACCAACACCGTCACCTTTTGTGAATCATAATTTAATCTAAAATCATTTAAAATCTTTGTCAAGGCCGTCTCTGTACTGTGGTTTACCCTAAAACCAGACTGACATTCTTCATGAATACCATGTGTGTCTAAAAAATAATTCAGCTGAATAAAAACAAGTTTCTCTAAAATTTTACTTAAAAATGGTAAGTTAGACACTGGTCTGTAATTGTTAAAGTCATTAAAATCTAAATTGCTCTTCTTCAACAGGGGCCTCACCACTGCCGCTTTAAAGGCAGCGGGAAAGACCCCCGTCTGAAGTGAACAGTTCATCATGTTTAAAAGCTCATCTCTAAAAGATCCATAAAATGACTTAAAAAATGAGGTTGGAATTGGATCTAAAAGACATGTGGTGGGCTTCACTGAGGAGAAAACTTCATCAAGCATCTCAGCATTAACCAAGACAAAACTGTCCAGTGTTTCCTCTGGTAAAGATAAAAACTCAGACGTGTTAAAAGCAGAGGTTCGGCTGGATAAAATATCACATCTGATAGTGTCAATCTTTCCCCCGAAGTGGGCTGCAAACTCCTCACAGAGAGTGTTTGTGGGGGTTATTTGAAGTTGAATAAAATCAGGGTTAAAAAGATGGTCAATGGTGGAGAAGAGAACTTTTGGGTTATTTTTATGGTTTGTGATTATTTTAGCAAAGTATGAATTTCTGGCATTTCTGACTGCATAATTGTAGGCTTTTAGATGTTCATTGTATATTTGAAAATTTACTGTTATTTTACTTTTCCTCCATTTTCTTTCTGCCGCTCTGCAGTTTCTTTTCAGTTTTTTGACTTCATTTCTCCATGGGGCTATAGGCTTAGGGCGAGCCTTTTTCAATTTAAGTGGAGCAACTGAATTAAGTGCGTATTGAAGTCTACTGGTAAAATTATCAACGATAAAATCACAGGGGGCAGGTAAAACAACTGGAGGATATTTTTCTAAAACTTGAATAAAATTTGCAGCCACTTCAGGGGTCAGATGACGCTTCCTCACAGTTCTCACAGAGGTCTCCCGCTGGATAAAAACGGTGATATTAAAAAACACACAGTAGTGGTCAGAGACAGCAACAACAGAGGACACACTGGTGGACAGGCCATAGGTGATGACCAGGTCCAGAGTGTGTCCCCTGTTGTGAGTTGGCTGCATGACGTGCTGAGTAAAATCCATATAGTTAAGAATATTTAAAAATTCACTTGCAACAGGGTCTAAAATGTTATCTATGTTCAGGTTAAAATCACCGATTAAAATAATCATATTGTAAGAATTGTGTAAAATTGATAAAAACTCTGAAAACTGTGGGATAAAAAGACTGCACCTTTTTGGTGGTCTGTACACTGTCATGCATAAAATTGTAGGGTTGTTAAAAACAATAGAGTGGTATTCAAAACTTGTGTAATGTTCAACTAAAATAGGTTTGGTTGGCAAAGTGTTTGTACTAATAGAAGCAGTGCCACCTCCCCTTTTACCACTCCTAGTTGAAAATGCAAAGTTAAAATCAGGTGGGGAGGCCTCAGTGAGAACAACTGGGGCATCTGCACCCAGCCATGTTTCAGTTAAAGATAAGCAGTCAAGTTTGTGCTCTAAAATCAGGTCATTTATAATAAAAGTCTTGTTCAGCAGAGGGCGGACGTTTAAGAGGGCCATGTTTATGATAAGTGGGGGCTGATTAACTGTAGGATTTTGTGGTAAATGAGTTTTAGGGACAGATCTGAGATTATTGAAGTTGATGGAAGATTTGTGGGAAGATTTACACATAGGCTGCTCTCTGCTGATGATTACAGAAATGTGGAATGAACAGGAGTTATTTGAATCTATTGGAACATCAGTGGATGATGAGGGGGAGGTGTATTGGCTATACTGTCATGCAGATACCAGTGTGAGTTCTATGTTGTGTGAAAGAAGGCGGGATCCAGAGAAATTGTGATGTAAACGGTCCTTTTTGAATAGTCCAGGTCTCTTGAAAAATGTAAGGAAGTTGTCAACATATGGGATTTGGTTTGCAGTGCAGTATGATTTGAGGAATGTGTGTAAGAGTCTCAAGCGGCTGAATTTGATATCCCTGAAACGAGGTGGTGGAAGTGGTCCTGAAACTATTATCTGTTTGTTTAAACTGTGGATTGTGGTGATGAGGGTTATGAAGTCGTCCTTAAGTGTCTCTGACTGTTGTAATCTTAGATCATTGATGCCAGCGTGAACTACTACTGTTGATACGGAGGGGTGGTGACGGAGGATGTTTGGGGCGGAGTCTGTGATGTTTTTGACAAGTGCACCTGGGTGACAGCAGGTGTGGCCCTTGTTCACTCTCACGTGCCGAACCATTGAAGTGCCGAGGACCAGTACAGATGGGGCAGGCCTGGGTGCTGAGTTACGGGTTTCCGCCGAGCGAGCAGGACTCCGCAGCGCCATGGGACCGTCCGCAGGAGCCGAGGCACCTCCGTGCTCACACCGAGCGCTCCCGCTCGGCATGCGCAAGGAGGGCGCAGCAGCGGAGCCTCCCAACCCACAGCGCGCGGGCGAGCGTGGCATGGGGATGGAAGGAGCGGAGGAGCCCCCCGGCGCACACCCAGTTGCCTGACCAGGCATGTGCGGGGGAGCAGCGGAGTCCCTGGATGGCGCTGCAGTTGGTGGTGGTTGGCGTAGCGACGGAAACTCGCTCTCATGCAGTAGCCCCAGAGGTGGTGGTGACCTGCAGTCCATACCTGGCACCCCGCGCCTGCTAGATGTAGGAGCCGGGGTGAAATGCAGCTGCCCGGTGCGAGTTTTGACAGCGGAGCCACGGGACTGAGGGCGGACTTGAGGGGGCAACACGGTTCGACCTGCTGTCAGTGAAGGAAACTCCTCGTGGTCCAGGACATTAAATTTATTCCCCAGAGCAAGGTCTCCGGTGGGAGGGGAGCAGGACAGCCGGCTGCCCCGCGTCCTGCAGCCATTGCGTGCCCCGACAACAATCCATGGGTCCGACACTGGAGTGGAGCTGATCAGGCCTTTAGGTCTGGCCCCTTGTTGAATCCAGCGGTGTTCATCTGGATCTTTACCAGGGCGGGAAGAGGAGGGCCGGGACTCAGAGGCAGAGGAGTACTGGGCTGTGTCTGCTAGCTGGGCGCTGGTGGCATCGGCTCGGGTCTTGCCTAAGATTACGTCCGGGTCTCTTTCTTCATGGATTTTTATTAAAGTGGATATCTGCTGTTCGAGCTCGGCCACCTTCTGGCTCAGACCGGCACAACTGTCACATATGGATGTGGAGGTAAGTGAAGGCATGGCTCACCTGTAGCCTGTCGGCTAGGTTTGTTTTCAGTTTAACGGCGTATTGTCCTTTGTGGTTTTGACGATAAAATCCAGGCATCCAGTGGTTAAAAGCACGAATCCGGATAAAAACAAAGTTAAAAGCTGCCGCAGTCTTCACTAGATCCCAAAAGTTTCTTAAAATCAGGTAAAAACTGTTTGTTTGGGAGATCGGTCTTCCTAGTTACTTCCTAGTAACAGACCGTGCTCTTCCCTGGAGACCGTCCAGACCCCAGATCCTGACTCTTTCCTGGAGGCCGTCCGGACCGCAGATCCTGATTCTCTGCTGGCAGCCATCCAGACCCCAGATCCTTACTACCTGCCAGAGGCTATCCAGACCCCAGATCCTGACTCTTCGCCGGAAGCCATCCAGACCAAAGCTCCTGGTTCCTTGTCTGTGGCCGTCCAGACCCAAGCTCCTGGTTCCTTGTCTGTGGCCGTCCAGACCCGGACTCCTGGTTCCTCGTCGGTGGCCATCCAGACCCAAGCTCCTAATTCCTCATCTGTGGCTGTCCAGACCTCTTTTCCTGGCTCCCTGTCAGAGGTCCTGAGGGAGACCTCTGTTCCTGGCTCCCTGTCGGAGGTCCTGACAGAGCCCTCGGCTCCTGGCTCCGCGTCGGTGGTTCTGACCCCCAGCTGTGTTCCTGGGCTGCCCCCTGGCCGCCCTCCTGAATCCTCGTGTCCTCCTGGGCTGCCCCCTGGCCGCCCTCCTGAGTCCTCGTGTCCTCCTGGGCTGCCCCCTGGCCGCCCTCCTGAGTCCTCGTGTCCTCCTGGGCTGCCCCCTGGCCGCCCTCCTGAATCCTCGTGTCCCTCTGGGCTGCCCCTGGGTCGCCCTCCTGAATCGTCGTGTCCTCCTGGGCTGCCCCCCGGCCGCCCACCAGATCTCTTGTGCCCCTCTGGGCCGCCTCCGGGCCGCCCACCTGATCTCTCGTGCCCCTCTGGGCCGCCTCTGGGCCGCCCACCTGAACTCTCGTGCCCGTCTGGGCTGCCCCCTGACAGCCCACATGGACTCTTTGGCCCTCCTCCAGGCCCCCCTCCCACCCACCCTGCTGGTCTTGAACTGTTTTTGGATTTTTTTTGGTTTGGGACGTCTGGAATCCGTCCCTTGAGGGAGGGGCTCTGTCATGATCCAGGTTTTGATTTATTATGTTTCTGAGTTTTCATATGGTTATCTTTGTGAATTCTTGTTTTCTAGTTTGATCTTGTTTTAGGTTTGGAGTTTATTAGGAGTTTTCTTTAGCCCTCGTGTTTCTTGTGTAGTATTTTCCTGTTTCTAGTATTTAGTTACTCCCTGTGTTTTATGTTTAGTTACTCCTTGTATTTTATGTCTAGTTATTCCCTGTGTTTCATGTTTGGTTAATTCCTATGTCTCATATTTAGTTTTACTCCCTGTGTTTGAGTTCACTCCTTGGTTCTTTGTATCCTCCTGTGTTTTCAGTGTTTCTGTAGTTTTGCTTCTTGTGTTCAGTTTTCAGTCCTTGTGTGCTTCTTGTGTTAGGTCCCATGTTTCCTGTTTTATTTTGTAGTTGCCTTCCCTTGTGTGTTATTCCAGTTTTGCTTCCTGCCTGAGTTTCCCTCCACTTTGATTATCCTTCACCAGTTTCACCTGTGTCTGATTGTCCACACCTGTCTGCCATTGTTAATCACTCCCTGCGTATTTAAGCTCTGTGTCTCCCTGTGTCTGGGTCGGTTTATTGCAAATGTCTTCCTCGTGTCAGCTCCTCGTGCTTCCTCGTGCTCCTTTGGATTTTGTTTTGTTTCTTTGATTTTGATTCTGGTGTTTAAGTTGTAAGTAGTTTGTTTGTTTGTTAATTAAATCCTTTTGTTTTATCTGCATTTGGGTCCTCCCTTTTGAGTTTTTTCCCCGTAACCCGTGACAACAAGTTTCATGTTAACATAGGAGCCCTTCTTTAATATCACCTTCGCTATTCTTGCATCTATTGAACTTGTGAGTTTTTTTAAAGTTTCTGCTTGAATTTCTTAGCAGGATGTCAGAATATGCTCCCAGGGCTGCTGTATTGATGTGAACTGCCTCCCACCCTCATAGACCTTTAGCTTGAGGATGCTCCAAATGTTCTCAACAGGGTTGAGGTCAGGGGAGGATGGGGGCCACACCATGAGTGTCTCTCCTTTTATGCCCATAGCAGCCAATGACACAGAGGTATTCTTTGCAGCATGAGATGGTGCATTGCCATGCACGAAGATAGTTTTGCTACAGAAGGCACTGCACTTCTTTTTTTGTACCATGGAAGAAAGTGGTCAGTCAGAAACTCTATATACATTGCTGAGGTCATTTCCACATCTTCAGGGACTCCAAAGGGGCCAACTAGCTCTCTCCCCATGATTCCAGCCCAAGACACGTCTCACCACCTCCTTGCTGATGTCACAGCCCTATTGGGACATGGTGGCCATCAACCAACTATCCACTACTCCTCCATCTGGAACATCCAGGGTTGCACGGTACTCATCAGTCAAAAAGACCGTTTGAAAATGAGTCTTCATGTATTTCTGGGCCCACTGCAACCGCTTCCGCTTTTGAGTATTGGATAGGGGTGGCAGAATAGTAGGTTTATACACGACCGCAAGCCTCTGGAGGATCCTACACCTTGAGGTTGGTGGGACTCCAGAGGCACCAGCAGCTTCAAATATCTGTTTGCTGCTTTGTAAAGACATTTTAGCAACAGCTCTCTTTATCCAATGTATTTGCCTGGCAGAAACTTTCCTCATTATGCTTTTATCTGCACAAACATGTCTGTGCTCTGAATCAGCCACAAATGTCTTCACAGTACGATGATGATGCCTAAGTTTTTGTGAAACATCTAATGTTTTCATACCTTGTCAAAGGCATTGCGCTGTTTGAGGCTTTTCAGCAGCAGAGAGATCTTTTTTCTTTCCCATATTGCTTGAAACCTGTGGCCTGCTTAATAATGTGGAACATCCTTCTTAAGTAGTTTTCCTTTTATTGGGCTCACCTGAAAACTAATTATCACAGATGTCTGAGATTGATTTCAGTGATCCAAAGAGCCCAGAGACACAACCATGAGTTTAATTGAAAAGCAAAAATTTGAACGTAAATGCAATAAAATATAATTTGAATAATAATTTTGAATGCGGTGTGCATTTGAGTTACAAAGTGAAGAGAGAACATTTACTACTTTGAACAAGAGTGGTGATCTTTTGCAGATCTTAAAAATTTTTTAAAGTCTATAAATAGAAATATACTTGGGCAGCATGCCTAGTTATTGTCTATAAGTGTGAAACTCTGATTGTGTCAGAGGTGAGGTGAATCTGTGGAGAATAGCCATCAGATGCAGAAAATAAAGCATGATGGGAGGGAATGACACTCAGCCTGTAATAATAATGTGCCAAAAAGTGCAAAAAAAAAAAAAAAAGAGAGAGTTCAAGTAGGGTCTCAAATCTTTGAGGCACAAATCCAAATCAAGTCTCGAGATAAACATTTGTGTGCAAATTTAAAGTAACTCCAGTCCAAGTCTAAAAAGGAAGAAAAACTTCTGGATTGTATGGAGTGACTGAGCTCCTTTTGCAAGAACTACAAAATAAATGTATTTGTAAAATCCATTCACACATCAATCACAAGGTGCCTGTTTGTTAATCAAACTATTAAACATGCATCAGTCTTGTTTTCTTTTGTCTCTCAATCAAAAACTTTTCAACAGGGAAAATGTCAGATCTGCTATCTGCTGTTCTCTCTTAAAACTGATGCAAAGAAGATGAAACTTTTGAGAAAAAAAACAATCTCTGTACTTGTCTTCAAAGTTCCCTTCATCTCTGCCAGTCACCCTTCAGCACAGACAATTTATTCATCTCACAGGAACAAAGTGCTCCACATTTGTTCCTCAGATTCATAAGGGAGTGATTTCAGTGGGATTTCCTCTCTATAAGACACTTCTATAAATCCCTGCTAAAAGCTGCTGTTATCATCATTAACATGTTGAAGGAGCCTACTCTGACAACACTGATGAAAGTCTGGGCCATGCTATAGCACTCCTCTTCTCTGAGACACAAAGACACAGTGACAGGAACTCTGTTGGTTCGGTAGTGAGAACAGACCAGTTGTTATGGTTACAAGATATAAATAGAGCAGCTGGGAGTGGAGGTGACAAGAAAACTGAGAGTTTCAGGATGAAAGATGCACATGAAATCCACCCCACAATCCCTTGCCGCCGACCTGCTAACTTAGAGGAAAGCTTGCACACATAGACTTTGAAATATCAGTCGGCGAAGAGGAAATGGAAACTTGCACTGTAGAAATTACAGAATGCACACAAGCTCACCTGGATATCAGATAGCTGTTTCTACTTCCTGTTGCTGCTTTGCAAATCGATATCCATGCAAGACCTATTTTAATGACTACAGCAGAGAAGGTTAAGCTACACACATTCTTCACTCAGAAGTTCAGAGACTTGTGTGAAATAGGACTGTACAAAGCAAGGACTGAATATCTTTTCAGAAGTAAAGGTAAAAAGTGCAGTGAACTCGCCATGTTAAAGGTAAACACAGTCCTCTGATATCATTTGTACCTCTAGTTATTTTGGAGGCTATTTAACTTAAAACATTCTACCTTTGCATAAGAAATTAGGATAAGAAATTATTCTGCAGCAAATTTCACCATGTACAGTGCTTAACAAATTTATTAGACCACCTGTCATAAAAACGAGAAAACATAAATATTTTAGAAATCTTTCAAAACTAAAAATGTTATCGTTATTTATTTGGCAAATAACAAACTGAAACAACTAAACAGTCCTTTTTCACACATAATAATCAAAAAACTTAATATTTTGTATGGCCTCCTTTGGCCTTGATAACAGCTTGCATTCTTGCTGCCATTGTTTTTATGTACTTTTCCACAGTCTCTTTTGTTATTGAGTTCCAAATAGTTTCTAGCTGTTCCTACAGACTTGCTTTAGATGAATCTTTGTGCTATCAATCTTTAAATCTACTAAATCCCAAATTTGTTCGACAGGATTCAAATCCGGACTTTGACTCGGCCAGTCCATCAGTTCCAGTACTCCAGATTCATTTTTCTTGATCAAATAGTCTCTGCACAGCTTTGAAGTATGCTTGGGGTCATTGTCTTGTTGGTATATGAACCCACGACCAATCAGATTCAGTCCAGTAGGGATTCCATGATGTACTAAGATTTTGTGGTAGACATTGTTGTTTATGATACCGTCGACTTTCACTCATTTGCCCACGTCGTATCCACAAATGGAACCCCATACCATAATGGAAACTCCACCGTGTTTCACTGTGGGTGCAATGCATCTGGCATCAAAACATTCTCCAGCTTTTCTGCAGACATAAACAAGACAATGCTGACTGAAGAATTCAAACTTGGACTCGTCCGTCCAGAGTACCTTCTTCCAGTCATCAACAGTCCAGTGTTTGTGCTCCCTGGCAAATCTGAGGCGTTTCTGGGTGTTTGCAGGCCTCAATAATGGCTTCTTAGCAGCTATTCTTCCCTTTAAGCTTTGTTCCTTCAGTCGTCTGCTTATGGTCATTCTGGAGATTTTCTCAGACTCTGGTCTAGAAGCATTCATCTCTGCCTGAAGATCAGCAGTGGTCTTCCTTCTATCTCTAGTACTTCAAATCTTGAGGTGTCTGACATCTGCTTCAGTTAACTTTCATTTCCTGCCTCTTCCTTGGCGCATTTTGTAAGTACCAGTCTCGGCAATTGACTCCAAAGCATACTTGACCACACTGTAAGAACACTCTATGTCTTTCCATATTTGTCTCAGAGACCATCCAGCATCATGAAGTGCTTTAATGAGGACTCTTTCATTTTCAGTGAGCTCTCCACGTTTTATCATTTTGAACAGGAATGAGGAATTTCAAATTGAATTCACCTTTTTATACCCAAATTTGAGCCGGCTCACTGGGCTTCTCTGAGAAGTCAGAAATGAATCAAGCATAACATTCAACCACTGAAACAAATTTTTCTGTTCAGGGATGCAAGTAAATAACTATAATTTGACATATCGATCAAGAAATGATAATGTGCTTGACTATTTTTTCAGTTTTTTGAAAATCAGTAAATTTGAAAATTCATGGATAACAATAATAATTATATTTTAGCATTAAAAATATCATTTGGGTTAAAGAGCTTCTACATATTGGTGTATTAACCATTGCAGAAACATAATATATGATTTTGGTAATTACCAATGCTGTTAATTTAGGGCAGCTGTGGCATAAACCTTACTTTGGTGGTGGTCCAATGAATTTGTCAAGAACTGTATATCTATCAAACACAAGTTGTTAAAGCATTGTCTGGCCCATTAACACTTCATAACCTGTTTTGTATTTTCCATAAACTATTTTAACATACACAAAGTCTCAGTGTTGTCACTCATTGGTTGCTGGTGGGGATTTCTGAAGCCAGACAATGGCTACTGTCATTATTGTCATTGTGTTGGGAATGAAGTCTCAGCCAAACTTTTGGACTTTTGCAAGTCTTTAACCCAGCAAAGAAGATGGACTGGCCAGATTCCATGTCTGTCATTAGGTGGATACATCTTTCGAAGCTTCGGTTCAGAATGTTTGTTTCTGATGAGCAAATGACCGAAACCAGTCACCATCATTTGAGGTGAACATGCAGTAGCAGGTAATAAAAATGTTTTAGCATCCTTACACTGGCTCCCTGTACATTTTAGAATTTATTTTAAGATTTTAATCATTACTTTATGCTTTACTCAAAGCGTTTAGGAAGGACGGGAATTTACAAAAAATTCTCAAAAGGTGATTGGATGAATGTTCTCTGTGCCACATTACAATCCAATCAGCGACTAACAGGACAAAATAGGCAGTCGGCATGCACAGCTCTGGTAGTAACCTGAGCTTGACGTGCGCTGCTGCAGTTTATGAACAGTGAAGCTTGTTGGTGAATAAAACTCATGTTGAGGCCAGTCAGGAGAAGAGCTAATCACATCTTCTCCACCAAAAAAAGCTTTCAGCGTGACTCTTTGCTTTTTTTTAATAAAGAAATGAGGCCCAGTTCTTGTAAAACTGCCACTACACTATGGCATCCATACTCAAGCTCAAGGCCCGGGGGCCAAATCCGGCCCGTGTTACAGTTACACCCGGCCCTCAAGATCAAATCATATTCTCATTATAACTGACCCTAAAACATGAGATCTGCAGATTTCCTCTAGTATAAAAATGTAAACTTAACCTTGATATATAAAATATCCTTAAGTTATAAAATTTTGAAAAATGAGTAAAAATAACTAGATCAGAAGAAATGTGGGAAAACAAAATAATTTGTGTTTTTATTTCACATTTTCTTTTTTGCATTGCACAATTCTGACTTCAATAAATTATTTGGACTTTTATTTCATATTTTGACCATTTTCAATGTATTATATTCACTTTTTGTCTCATATTTTGACCTTTTCAACTTACAATTTTGACTTTATCTAATATTTTGACCTTTTCAGTTTATGATGTTGACTTTTTATCTCAAATTTTAAACTATCAATTTATTATTTTCACTTTGTATCTCAAATTTTGACCTTTTCAATTGATTATTTTGACTTTTTATCTAATATTTTGACCTTTTGAATTCATTATTTGAACCTTGATATCATATTTTGACCTTTAAGGTGCACCATTTTCAATTTTAAGCCAATCTTTTTGCTTTAAAACATGATTGTGACTTTCTTTTTTATATATTTGCCTATTAAACACTTTACTTTAAGTCTAATTTTGTGTTTTGACCTTTTAAAAAAATAAGTTTGACTTTTTGTCTAAGATTTTGAGCCTTTTAACTAATCATTTTAGCTTTTTAAATCTCAAAATCCTTTCAAAATATTGCTAACTTTTTCCCCCATAATTTATTCCTGGCGAAAAATGAGGCTGACAGTTAAATGTGGACCCTGTTGGGCCCTCAGGTCAGTCTTTAATTCAGAATCTGGCCCCTTCTGTGATTGAGTTTGACCCCCCTGCCCTAAATGATGCAGACTGGTCAGACCTGGTACAATTGTTTTAGACTGGAGCTTTGTGAGATGGATTTACCTGAAGACAGACATGGAGTTTGGCCAATCCCTGCTTTGCAAGGTTATGAAATCTACAGAATCAAGTCTGTTTTGAAATACTAGAAGTAGTAAAGATATCTGTGTTAAAATCTTGACGGTAGGAGTGCTGGTAACATAGTGCTTTTATATACATGCCCAGTGTACAGTGGTTTTAGGTCTGAGAGCTGGTGGCCCAGGTTTGAATCCAGCCTGTGTCTTCCTGCATGCCATGCCATACTCTCTATCTCTCCTGTTTTCCAACTCTATCCACTGCTCTATGTAATTTAAAGTACAAAAGCCCTATAATAAATCATAAAAATATATTCAAGATAAAAATGCAAGTTGTTACAACTATTCAGATACAGCTAAGTAAAGTGTTCTTTATAAGTACAGTGACAAAGCATCTCTCCTTTAGAGCTCCTCTGATCTATTGTGACTCTGCAGTTTTAAAGTCCACTCTTGAAATAGAGCTGCATAAAGATATGGACAGTTTATCTCGTCTGTAGCGGCTTAAGTCCCCAGCCTCCCCTGTGATTTTTGGCATTGGTGTCATGCACATTGTTCTCTGCCCCAGTGCCCAGCACCAAGGGCCTCCTGATATAGCCCGTAATTAGAAGCAGCTCAAGGATTTAATGAAGAGACGCTCACTTGATGGCAGCAGCTCTTGAGACATTGCCAGTGGCTCTGACTTCAAAGCTGCAGATATGGCTGCTCAGCAAAGGCCGGGTAAAAGCTGCAACGAGATAACAAGTCATGGCTTTCTTTTCATTTGTGGCATGCCAGGGTACTTACTATATAGGTCTGCAGCCAGAGAGGGCATGCAAACGGTTGATCAGTGTGGCATTGCACCACTGGGTAGTGGGTATGAGTAGCAGCAGAGGCCAGTAATGATGCGAGAGGGAGATGAGATGAGATGGGCAGCTTGAATTTGCCCCTGCTGATTCCTCCTCAGTAACTAGCTGGATCACTCCCCATCATCTGCTTTAGAGAGCGCTGCCTTCAAGAAACAAACTATGGAGGAGCTTTGTGATCAGTCAAAAAGCCTTAGAGAAGGAGGAGGATGTCTCTCAAAGTCATCTTTTCCTTTTAACCACTGCAAAGCTGGAAAAAAACAACACTGTAGGAAAAGCTAAATGACATCTATAATCTATGGATTAATATTAATAACAGTTATCAGGTGACATGCTGTTACTGTTTGCTTGTAAGGTTTGTAAGTGATGGTTACATTTGAAGTTAATCATACAGTGCAGTACAGGATTAATGAAGAAGATAATGTCCTGAGCTGCAGTGCTGAAGGGTTTCCACCCACACAGTCATTTCAAATGAACCCAAGTATTTCTCCAACTTTACCCAACTGATAAGAAACTTTCTTCTCACTTTGAGATGTTCTCTAATTACATCTTGCTGTTTCATAATTCCTTCCTTACATAAGATCTCTCCATACAGTACATGTATATACACACTTAACGGATTAAAGAGATCAAGCTTCTTTTTCTAAAATCATAAATCTCCAGATCTGATTACAAACGTGCATCATAATCTCAAATGAGAGCTTAAAAAATATGTCAGAAGATTTCCCCTCTATTTCATGGTGATCAAAATAGTTTCAGTATATTGTATCATTATTATCTTTAAAACAGGTCCCTCAGATTCTCCCTTTCACCAAAGAAAGAACAACTTTGAAAGCAAAAATATCACAAGACACAACTTCGAGCTAAGAATTTCTCTATCCATCATGACTCAGTGCAAAAAGAAAAGTTGGGGTAGACTTTCTCAGTTTTTTCTTTCTATTCTATTTGCTTTAAGCATTTCTTCAGGAATGTTTCTCTTTTCTCTTGAAGTCCCTTTTGAGGATCCTGCAACAAGCCTGTAGCTGTTTTCATCTTTGGTTACATTAAACAACTACCAATGTTGGAACACAAACAGAAGGTGTACGAGGCAGGGTGCATCTGTAAGCAGCTCTTTATTGATGTTATGTCTACAGTATATAGGGTATATCCTCCATCCAGGCTGCTGCACAGGTTTGAACTCTAGACTCTACCTTGGCATTGCCCTGTAGGAGAGAGTCCCACTGGTAAATAAGTTAAGGGAATATATTTACCCATGTTAAATTTTAACGAAGCATACTCTGCAGGGATAAATGTAACTTCTATGTTGTCCTTTTAATCACCCTGTGATGATAAAAGCTGCCCGTCAGTGTGAGTGTACAGTCCCTATAAAAAGCATTCACTCCCTTGGATGTTCTACCATCTAATTGATTTTATAAATCAATCAAGATCAATATAATTTGACTTTTTGGACAAAAGACCCTTTAATGCATAAGTGAAAACAGATTTCCACAAAGTAATGTCAGGGTTAGGGTTAGGCTATTTTTGTTTAATTGGCATTACTCTGTAGAAAGCCCAATCATGTTGACCATGACTGATAGAATCAATGAAAGAGTAAAACATCCAATGGAGGGTGAAAACCTTTATATTGGCACTGTATGGGGAATGAGATCCTGCCCCAAGTGGAGGAGTTCAAGTATCTCGGGGTCTTGTTTACGAGTGAGGGAAGAATGGAGCAGGAGATTGACAGGGGGATCAGGGCGGCATTGGCAATGATGCGGTCTCTGCATCGGTCTGTCGTGGTGAGGAAAGAGCTGAGTCGAAAGGCGAAGCTTTCGATTTACTGGTCGATCTACGTTCCTACCCTCACCTATGGTCACGAGCTGTGGGTAATGACTGAAAGAATGAGATTGTGAATACAGGTGGCTGAAATGAGTTTCCTCCGCAGGGTGTTTGGGCTCTCCCTTAGAGATAGATTGAGAAGCTCGGCCATCAAGGAGGGACTCAGAGTAGACCTGCTGCTCCTCCATGTTGAGAAGAGCCAAATGAGGTTTTTCAGGCATTTGGTCCAGATGCCTCCAGGACGTCTCCCTGGTGAGGTGTTCCGTGCAGGTCCCACCAGAAAGAGGACCCAGGGCAGACCCAGGACACGCTGGAGAGACTATGTCTCTCACCTGGCCTGGGAAAGCCTTGGGATACCCCGGGAAGAGCTAGAAGTGGCCGAGGAGAGTGAAGTCTGGGCTTCCCTGCTTAGGCTGCTGCCCTCGCGACCTTGGATAAGCACAGGAAGATGGATAGATGGATTGATGGATGGATGGATAGAGATATGCTAAGACCAACAATTATTCATTTTCACTTTGCTCCAATGCAGTTCTGAGACACACTCAGGAAGCAAATATCAACCAGTAGGGTTACCAAATGTGTTTGTGTTGATATTCTAAAAGGCATCATGGGAAGGACCATTTACTGGGACTTAGAGGGTCCCAGGTATATCAATGGGCAGGCCTGGTAACATGTAATACAATAGCATCAGTGTTTCTTTTTTCTTCATACATAGTTCAGACAGCTCCTGAAAGAAGAGACCACCGCAAAAATGTGCTCTACTATTGTTCTACCAGATGAAATGAAATGACTCTGTACTTGATGTCCTTAGCTATGATAAACTTGGTAAAATGAGCAGGGTGTTCTAGAGAAATGCATACACTTTAATGCAGTGACTCAGCTCTTTAATGAATGTTTTCTTGCTTTGAAATTTTCAGTGTCATTTCTCAGTGAAAAAGTTTATGGAATTGCTATGAAGGCATAGAAATAACCAGAAGATTAAAAAATAAATAAGAACGGATGTCCTGGTTCAAAAATGGTGCCTTAAAAATGTCATGAATATGTACAGATTTTCAATTAAAGGAAGAATGTGAGGGAGACTGGGTGTGGTATTGACTGGAAGTCCTTGCAAAAGTCTGTGGATCTGTAGTTGTTAAATGTGTTTATAATAAAATGGCATGATTGCTCTCCACTGTATAAAAAATTGTTTTTTTTAATTTCCACACCAGGGTGGCTTAGGTGGACGCTGTTATTGGAGTCAAATGTGGGACGATTCTAATAAGGAATGAAATTGTCAATTATTGTGTGCTGTGTGCTGAACCTTTCTAAAAAAGTCCATAGGACGCAAGATAAAACATGCTTGCCACTTCTTTCAAGCCAGGTAAAATCCTGGGCTCCGAGTGCAATGGAGTAGAGCTTCCTGATCCGGAGCAATCAATCTTTGGGAGCGGCAGTAATCGTATCCACCACAGGAGCAGGAGCTATGGCTGCCATTGAAGAAGCAGCGAAGGAAGCCGTGTCTTCATTGGCTCTGGGGGCTGCTATTGCGGGCCCAGAGAAGATTGTTTCAAGTTTCTTTTTGGCATCCTGAATTTTGCAGTTAGTGGATATTCTTTGTTCCAACTTGTGGACTTTCTCACAGAGACGAGTACAGCTCCGACAGCCAGACGCTGAGGTGAGTGGAGCCATAGTTTCTTGAGTGTGTGATTGGTTTGTCCCTTAAGTAACTTAAGATTCAGGAAGGTGATGATTAAATCTCAAGCAAAGCAAAACTTCAAGTTAAAGTGAACAAAGTCTAGCAGATTGAGGTAAAATGATGCTTAAAACTGGTTAAAGCTACTTTTAAAACACAATACCTACATGCACAGGGTTCTTTTATATATATGTAGACAAATTTATGTTAAAGAACCCTAGAGGGACACACAAATGCAAGGTGAAACACCAAGAATATCTCCAGCATGATAGTGAGGAGCTCAGGAAGACCTTGGTGTATGGATAATGTTCCTTTACATTGAAAGTAGTCAGTTGAGGTGGGTCAGGCATTTAATCAGGACGCCTCCAACTTCTGTGGAGGTCCACCAGGCACATCCAACAGGGAGGAGACCTTGTGGCAGACCCAGAACTCACTGAAAGGATTATATATCCCATCAGGCCTAGGAGTGCCTCATAACCCCGCCCAAAAGAGCTTGAAACTATTGCTGGGAAGAGAGGGATGTCTAAGGTGGCTTATTTGGCCTGCTACTCCAGATAAGCAAAGGAAAATGTATGGATGGATGGATGGATGGATCTTCAACTACCAGCTGCTATTGAACTTTCTCCTTTTGTTCTTCAGTCACAGAGTGCCTCTATAGGCATACATCAGGCTTCTGTCAGTGTGTGGTGTCCAATTATCAGAGAGCTATAAAGAATATTACAGAGTTTTGAACCCAAACCAGGTGAAGAACTTTAATTAATTTCAGTGTTTGTGGAGGAGGAAGGGGTACTTCTTGGTTTGGCTGCAGACAGCTCAGCTAAAAATATCTTTCCTTGACTCTTTATCATGGTAAAAAGAAAAAAAACTTTTGCATGCATTATCAGGCTAAATTATATTACTATTTTAATCTCACACTATCTCTGGCAGGAGAGGCAATTATTTTTGCAGTGATGGAGTGTGACAGCTAAATGAATAAGCAGTTGTCACAGCACAGTGCTGAGGACAGGGGGCATCGCTGTGTGAATATAAAGCCCTATACTCACAATTAACTTTTCTCCTCCATGCCTCTGCAAAGCGTAAATAACATTTATGTTGCACAGTTTGAGCTTGTTCTGCAGGGCGATGCATATAATCAGCTCATTACAATGACACACAAACACACACAGGCTGCTTTATTTTCAATAATCTTCCAGTTTCTCCAAACTTGAACTTTTTTCACCTAATGAGTATTTATAACCTAGAACTATAAGTGCTGTGATATCAGAAACAGCACAAACAATACACTTCATACTTAGGCATTTTCTCTGAGGATGAAAAAGTATTTAGAGCACCATATCTGACAACTAAATGGATAGACAGATTTGAATTTGCAGTCAGAGAATTTCAAATGCGACAAATACTTTTATAGGATTTTGTTATTACCTTAAAATTCATCACACGGTGGGTGTCCAAAAGTTAAAATATAAAAGCCTATCACAGATCATTTGTAGCCTTTTTCCTCCTCTAAACATCTTTTAATGTGTTAATCTGCAAATTACATCCCATGCCACGAACAAAGCTGAGGGAGAGCGAGTTTCCCGCTTTGGTTTTTCAGCTTTGACACTGTGTTAACTGCGTAGACTTAATTGATCTAAATTTGTATAATTTTCTCTCCAGCGTACACATCAAACACTCTCACAGCTTTTCAACTGCTCAACTAAACCAAGTAGAACATTAGATTAACAAACACTCTCCTTTAATGTTATATTTGTTCTGTTAGGTCTGTGAAGGCATAACCGGCCTTAAGACAGTCTCACATTTGTGTAAATATTACATAGAGAAAGGAGAGGCATCGATTAAAAGTCCTTTATGGCCTCTAGTTTGTTCGTTTAAAAGTTTGAAGAGAAGAAAAGTGGGTCAGAGACAGATGAAGACAACAGAGATTGTGTTTTTGTTGCACCAGGACTCATGGAGCTTTTTACCCACGGTCTTTATTCAGACAGAACGCCTTGTCTCTACAGTCTGATGAAACACAAGAGCAGCAGTCAAATTTTTCAGAACAGTCTGAAATCACTTTTAATGTCCAATTCTGCAGGAACATTATTCATACTGTTACGTAAGAACCAAGGAGCACTGAAACAGAGGCAGAGCAAAGGGGTGGCTAAGAGGGCTAAAGCCCCAAATCTTTTCTTAAAGGGCCCAAATCTTTTGGGTTTGTAAAAAATGATCTTACAGCTGACAGTGATGAAAGAAATAGAAGAAAATAAACCATTGGACTCTAATGATCACCACATGAAGGGGTGGTTTTAATACTTTCAAGGCTCCTAGGCAAAGGCTGACATGAGACACTGCATCGTTTTCAAAAAGCAGTCTTGGCATGTGAACAAAATAATTTGAAGGATCTCTTTCAGACAGGTATAGGACATCCCAGAGCATGAACAATAAATGCCCAAATATCCAACGTTACTTATCAGCTTCATATCAGCACATCTACTGTTTTTAACATTCCTCTAGTCCAGGTGCAACTTATGAAAATAAAATATGCACACTGTAGCTGCAGTATTCATTCTTTTGTCACAAATCATACTTTTGTACTCATATATAATTACAGGCCATTATAAGCTATTTTATGACACTGTAATTCACCAATGCAGGCCCAGCGAGGCTAATCTGGAGAACCAGGAGAGTTCCTGGTGGGCCAGGCAGGTTTTGGGCTGCTAGGGCCAGTGTACAGTGGAATTACAAAGGCTGCACTCACTCAGATGGACAAGGGCAGGAGCGCTTATTGTTTGATTGGATTTTCCCTCACTAAACTCACTCTCTCTCACTCTCACTCTCTCTCACTCTCACTCTCACTCACAGTCAGTGTCCATCTGACTGCATCGTATTATCAGCCTGATATCAGCATCAACAGATATTAGATTCCAAAGGCAAATAGCAGTATCGGAGGATATCACAATCACTGCTAATATTTACATCTGATATTTTGACTGTGAATGCCAGCATATATTGACTGTAAATTTTGGCCATATATACTAATAAATGAGTGGAGTTTTAGGCTGGACCAACAGGCTTTGTCAGTTGAGGTCTTTTTCTTTATTCATTCTCATTCTTTAAACTCTAAAGTGTGTTTTAAGGGCTTAAATTTGTTCTTTGTTCATCCTCAAACCTTAAAGTGTGTTCAAAGGACTGAAGTTTTAGGCATGAAGAACATTTAAATATTCATATAGGTATAAATACTAAGTTTAAAATTCACAACAGTGGCATTTTAAAATGCCACAGAAAGGGTGAGATTAATCACCATTAACTACAAAAATTTTGAGATTAATCACAATTTAAAATTATAATCGTTTGATAGCTCTGATAACACCAAAAGTGCAAGCTCAAAGAAGGCAGTGTAGTGGTGAAGTGGGCAAGACAGCTGCCAAGGGTCTTCCACTCTGGAGCTGGATCCGGCCCTCAGCAGCAGGATCAAAAATCAGAATTTTGCACTTACCCTGACTGCATGTCTTGACTCTATATGATTTCAGCAAGTGTCAGATACAAAATCAGCTTAATTATGCTGATTCTTCTCGTGGTATCTTATAAGTACCTATGAAGTGGAGTCACTGTGTGGACATTTACATTATGTAAATGTAGTTGCCAAGTATGGGCCCATCTCTGCATAAACAAGAGACTTAAAGAAAAATTGAGTATGACTAAGACTTAGAAAGACGTAAGAAAATAAAATTTAAAAAAACAGTAAAAAAAAAAAAAATGTTCAACTATGGTGTGCTTTCTCATTTTGTACTTTTAAATCAGCAATTTCACCTTTTGTTCGGGAAATGTCATTCCCTGAAGTGTGTCATTAAATTCAGAGAAATTTGTCACTTTTTCATTTGTGTCTTATTAAGAGTGGTAGAGGGGCATTCGGGTTGATTTAGATTTAAATTGTATGTTATTATTCAGAGTACATGATGTTAATGGATGATAAAGGCTGCATTAAAACAACCGTGATCTGTTTGCCCCGGTCATCTCTCTCAGTTTAATGAAACGTCTTTCACAGAAAACCCATGCACACAAAAAAAAAAAGTTTTACATCGATGGTTGTAAGCCTTAAACAGATTCAGGGTCACAGATTTCTAAGAGAACTCCTCTAAGTCCTTGTATTTTGATTTTGATTGACTGTCTGCCTATGAGGAGCATTTGTGTCATTTTTAAATGAAAACAGATCGTACCTTTTCTTTCTGCTGTTAAAGCTGAAGGATGTTTGAGGGTAATAAAGACTGATCCACTGAATGTCTGAAACATGGGCACAGCTGACCTCTGCTGGGAAAAAAAAGTTGCATAATAATTGAAATTATTTACTAGCTAAAGTGAGAGGCTTTAGAGGAATCCAGTTTTAGAATGTGACGAGGACAAATCCTGATGAAATATGTGTGCTGTCCCTAATCCTCTCCAATCATAAACAGCTGTCCCGGGTTATGGATGTGACTGTTGCTTAACCTGCAGAGAGGGAGCAGCCTTTGATCTGGATTTGGCTGTGCCTACCATAACCTGATCCCCTTTCCCCGCCATCTGTCAGACTTTTATTACTCTTGTTTTTAAAGTGGAAAACTCAACAGCATCACAAAGAGCAACTATTCCTTGATGAGCCTTTATTTGTTTTGCAATCTTTTCTTTAGACACACTTCACTGAGCACACCCTCACATGAGGAGTATTCTCGCTTTCCCCCCACTTTCATCCGGGTGCTGCAGGGTGCATCCACAGACTTCACCTTCTTTTAGTTTATTGCATGTAGGCCTGTTCTCACAACCCTCAGGGAAATACTTTTGTTGTTTGAGCTAATTGCATTGGTCTTACACAAGCATGAAGGTCAAGGCTGGATTTACCCTAAAGGCCCTCTGATTTAAATTCATATACAGACCATGAGCATTATTTTGCTGTTTTTATTCCCACTTCAGCAGCTACAAATGTCTCATAATCCATTCCTCTTTAACTTTGCTAGTTTACATTCAGCTCAAATAATTCTGCCATTAAAGTAAAAGCTTCCAGCTTGAACTCTGCATCACTCCCAAAGGATTACCTTTTGTGTTCTCACATCGTCTCCTGTGACTTTTTGACAGAGCTCATGAATAATAAATGCTGTCTTCAGGTATGGATGGATTCCAGGTCCTGATTTATAGATTACAGCATGAAGAGAATATGTAAAACACAAGTATCAGTTAAGTGATTAATTTTAGGGCAAAATTATTTTTGATGAGTCTTAATTCTTAAGTTAGGTAAAGCCCATCACAGAAATCCTTTTTTTTTTTTTTTTTTTTTTTTTTTTGCACTTCTTTAGACATTTTCTGACACAGTTTTGTCATTTAAAGCATTCTTAGGACAAATAGAGCATATTCAGGTAAGCATGGAATCAAGTTGTTTTGACTAACCTATTGAATAAAACTACATGCAACAAAAAAAACTTAATTGGTCCACTTAAAATTCACCAAAAAAGAAGGACCCATTATTGCCAAGTTACAAGATGTTCAGAAGTATAGAGTATTTCTGTTGGACCCAGTGTAAGTTATACTGTAATGCAAATATGCAACGTGTTTTAAAAGTTCTGATTATGGATCTGAAAATACATCTGAAAAATAAACACTCAGTGTGCACTGAGCTTTGTATTTGTAAAGAAAACAGGTCAATGAGATAGTTATCAGGACCACAGGTAGTACTGTGGTCCGAGATGTGGCTCAGCTGCATATACTGTTTTTTTTTTTTTAATACAGTTGTGGAAGACGCTGTGGCATTAAGTGTAAGTAAACCCCCAGCTCAGAGCTAACTCCGCCCACCTCCTTTAAATTGGTGCTGTATAATGCACTTCAGAAGGAGTAGCTCAAAGGTGCATTGACATTAATAAATACTGTAATATACACTTAATGATTAACCATGCAACTTTTCAGCTGCTGCATTAGAAAAAATACTTTACTTTGTCATCTGTTGGAGGCTGGCAGCCAATCCTTTTTAATTTCTTCTTTTTGAGGAGAACTTGCATCAGTATGAAAGACAGTAGCAACACTGTTGTGAGAGCCACTAGTCTGAGCTATTAACATTGCTGAAGCCATTAAAAGGGAGCGAAATATTAGTTTTAACCAACATTATTTAATGCAGTTCACTTATTCTAAAACTATTAGCTTTTATTAAAAAATTGAGTCACACAATACCTGCAATGACAAAACTCCTTGCAAGTTTACATTTTTTTGCATCAGGGTCAGTCCTCCATAGGGTAGCTATTACAGCTGGGATCTCTCAATCCTGTTTTTCTGATGTTCTGTGTGAAGTTGTAACACTTAACTTTTCTCAAGCTAGCGTTAAACACACATAAGGGGGAACTTTTAAGAAAATAGAAAACCTTTTAAAGTAAAGAATATATCAAATTGCAATGAACAACAATTCTGAACAAATATAATCAATTAATCTCTCAAGAGAATGTTATGAGTTTAAAGCACTTCCGATTTAATTAACACCTCCCCAGAACATAAGCGCACGTCATGCGTAAACTCAAATGAAAAGTAGGTCACAGAAAAATTAAAGACTTTATCTCTCTTATAATTTCATAATAAACTAAAAGTCCAAATCTAGCGAAAACAGCAACCTAGTCCTTATCTGAGCACTTTTTAAGTGTCTTTTAAGTCTTTTTTAAATGTCTGTGATGCAAAAGTCTATAATCCACCAGTCTCCTCCATAAAAACACAATAAATCCACAAAGCAAAAACCCCAGAAAACAAAAATATGCAACCTAGCCCTAATTACTGCTATACCAGGTAAAAAACAAACAAACAAAAAAGACGATCTCACCCAATTCCAGGGAACATAATCCAACAGGGAAAACTCTTTTTCTTCTCCCTGATGCACACTTAGTGTCCACTTCCAGAAGCCCAGCTGGGATACTCTTTATCATCTCCAGTTGTAACTGCTGCTTATTTATTTAATTTTCCTTTTTTTCAACTTAGTTTACGTGAACAGCTTGTTACTTCAATGGCTCATTTCATTTTGCGCGTTCAGCTCTCATGCTTCAAACCATGAAACACGCAAAACCCTCATTTAAATGGGCGTGTCTCCAACACGTTTGCACCTCTTGTCATTAGCGCATTCACTCTTAGTAAATCACCTGCAAACCGCAGTCCAACCCCAAACGCAAAATTCCAGATTGCACACTCAAAATACTACACGCAAATTGGGATCTTAGTAGATCTGGCCCATTATTGTGAATTCTTAGCAAAGCTAAGCTTGTAGTGTTAGAGGGGCGGGGTCATTCCCTCTGTGGGCTCGTGACATCATCAGCCCACATATTTGCCCAACCCAAATTAAACCAAGTCAGGAAAGAGGTGATAATCTTTCTAACGGCCTTAATTCAAACTTCAGTCACATGTAGATTTCAGTGTTTTCACATGTTTACAGCAACCATATTCCAACATATCTGGTGTGTTAAACAAATACTGTGTATTTTACTTTTACAGGGTTTTAAGTGTATGTAAACAAACTCTAAACTTGATGATCTGATAACATGGTTCTCTAAATATATTTATTTCTTTGTTAATACCCTTGAGAAAAGTTAATCTTCTGAATAGACTAGTTGTGATTTGTATAGAGGGAATTAAAACAGATTTGGACTCTACTGGGTATATTTCAACTTTAATAGGACATGCCCATGAACAAACAGGATAAAATTAGATGTTCAGTGGTGTTTGAGAGAAACTTTAAGAAAATGACATCATTAATGTCTAAGCCTCAGTTTAGGCCATGAACAGGAAAAGGTTCAGTTCAGTACAAACAACAAAAGGATCAGTTTCCATGGGATATGCTTTCAGTTGCAACTAAAAGCAATGGTAGTTTTTATTTATATTTAAATTAGGAAGTCAAAGTGAAGTTACAACCTGAGCTATTATGTTTTCGCCCCCCCCGTTAAATCACACAGTTTAATGAGATGGTCTGTTAAGTAGTAAAAATGCTTTGCCTTGTTGTTTTGACCCAGTTTTTATACAGCTGTGCTAAAATCTAATGAGGACATTAATCAGCATTGCCTTGGTAAAGAGCGGTCTAACACTAATTTGAAGTCTTAAGAGCTGCCAGAAAGCGGGCGTGTAAAAAGGATGTAAGAGATTATGTTAAAGACGAGTGATTTAAGTGTCTAAAACTCTTTGAACAGGCGTACATCCACACTGGGACCCAAGCAGAGAATGAGCAGTCCAATTTGGTTATGCAAGGCTTTACTGGCCACTTCCCCAGTGTGAAGCCTGCCTCCCAATGCAATTCATTCTCCAACACATTATACAGTGGCTTATATAACAGAGTCAGTCTGAGATAAAGTTGGACTGAGCCAAAACTTTTATTAATGGTAAATAAAATACCATAGCTGGCACAGACTCCTGATCCACTTGTGATGTGTACCTCCATGTTTCACCTGTATACAGTATAAACAGTTTGAAGCCACTTCCAGCTCATTATGAGCGACCAATAAAGCACAGTGCTACTTCAAAGGAAACTGTGGACAGCTGTTCTCATCCAAAACTTTACTCAAGCTCATTTTTTAGCAACATAAAGGGAACAAAGGACTTAAAGAGCCAAACTTTTTGATTGATGGCAATAGAAAGGACTGCTCGTCCACTCTCTTTTTTCCTGATGGATCCTTAAGTTGGCAATTGTGCTCTAACATAATGGCCGTAAAACTTGATTGGCTCACACTGGACTCGTTGTTGACTTAGAGCTTAATGCGGATCTACCTCCTTCTGTGCAGAAAGAATAGAAAAGAACAACTTGTCCTCTTCACCGTGCTAGGTTATTTATGCAGTACTGAAGGTCTCCACTGGATCCTATAGCCATGTTTATCTTGTTCAGCTCCCAGGAGATTGGCTTCTAGTGAGTCTCCTGACTACAGCAAGCCTCTCAGAGGCATATTAACAAGATGGAAACAAACAGAGCCGGCTCTTCTGGACTATCCATCTCAGACTCTGGCATCTCGGCAGATGGAAAGGAATTGGCACATCATAGTAGTGCCACCAGCATTGCACCCGCGGGGATGCAGACATTTGGACTGTCAGACTTTGAAGGATAGATGTTATAGTAGATTGGAGACAACAACATTTTGTTTTTGCCTTAAACAAGACAAAATGTTTCAGTATTTGCATGTAAGTAAGTTGTAATGAGTGGGTGTTGGAATGATGGTGTTTTGTCTGCCAATCCCCAAGGTCACCTCATGGATAGTTATAAATCACTGCTCTATAACTGTCTAAAGAAATGGGCGTTTGTATGCCGATAAAAAGTGTCCCCTAGGCTTATGAAAGAATTTAATGTCATTTTATGATGAAAAAGGCAGGAAAATCAATAAGATGATATCCTGAAGGGTTTTGTCATGCTATCTGGACAGGACATACATGAGTAAATAGTCTCAATGGACAGTTTCCCTATTATAAAAAAACACCTCCGAGCAGTGAAGAGGTGGCCAAGTTCTGCATGCCAGAGTAAATGAGAGTGTCATGCATGTGGCCATAAATGTTGATGGTATATTAATCAGTAGGTAGGAGGGTAGTTTTAGTAGTCATGGTAAATAGTCATGGTAATTTATAATTCATTGTCAGTTTATCTGGTGTAAATGAGTGAAAATGTTGACCTGACATGCCAGATACTGCTCCTCATATCCACTGGGATATGTCTCGCGTGTGATTTGCAACCACCTTTAGTCTCTAGCTGTTTCTCAAATCCAAGGGAGGATCCAGGAACAGCTGTTTTTCAAGAATAGAGCCTTCAACTGCTGTCGGAGGACTTCAACACTTTTTCTAAGGACTGAGTCCTTCTTACAGAGATTTTTCAAGGATGCATATATGTATCCACCCACAGGAATTATCCACAATCCAGTGTGCATTGTTTTCCTTCTCTACAAAATAAAAGCTAAATATCAGGAGGAAGCTTGGTCCTGTGTTCCCCATAATTTTATGGCATCAAAGTAAAACTGGACAGGTCAAAGTAGCACCATACAATATGACTATCATGTGATTTATCATACAATTTTATGTTATGAATACAACTGCATGATCGTATTATTGTATATAATATATAATAGTTTAATATGATAGCATATTAGATGGCGTTGGGTAAAAGTTGTACAAGCTGTTGTTAATACTCCTCCCATTTTTATTTCTGCTGCTGGTGACAACACAGAAATTCAAAAAACATTTTTTATACTGTACTGTATTTGTCTTTGCTGAATTTTATCCATATTCTCACACCAATCATGAATAAAGTGTTTTTTAAACATAATGAATATTTAACATATAAGCAAAGAAAGCAACATGTTTCTCTTTTCAATCATGGACTAATAATATGAAATCTCTTTAAATTATGGCCTAATTACTGCATATCATGCATTTTACACTTTATGATTATATATTTCATATGAAAGTGCATTTTCATTTCTGACACTTATTGTGCATAATATCACTGCAAATAGTTTTCACTCACATTAGCGTGAGATCAGGACAAAAATAAAAAGTATTTAGCTTTGGCTCATCAGTTTTATACACTTAATAGCGAAAACGTTATTATTCACTGACGCATTTTAAACACAAATGATCAGGGCATGAATTGTAAACTAGCTTCACGTGTCATAACAGAAAACACTTGCTCCCTGTGAAACCTGGTAGTGCTTATGGCATAAGCTAATACAACATGCTAGTTTATCTCAGCTATCTCACAAAAATGATAAAAGCTTTATCATTTCTGATGCAAAGGCTCCTTGGCTCTCTCTCGCTCTTCTCCAGCTTTTACCTGTGTTGTAGACAGTTTTGAATCAAGTTTATCTTGATCTTTAGATGAGTATCTCTGATCTGTACATCACTCTGCTGCTCTTGTTTCTCTTTTGCCGCACTGAAAAAACCTTTGCCAGTGAGGAGTGGGACATAAGGCTTTTGCACACTGACTCTGTTTTTTCGTCCAAAGTTTTTGCAGTTTGAAAAATAAAATCGAGCTCATGTTGTTCTAGTCATTTTTGCACACTGACTGAAACTTTCATCCGTCACAATTTTTTTTGGAACAGCTTTGATTTTATGTGAAATTTTGCATCAGTTCAGGTCATTTAGATGGGTGATTGATGATTAAGATCAGAGCCTGCTGATTCTTTCTTGCTCACTCACCCCCAGGGCCGGTTCTGGGCATGGGCCATATAGGCGGTTGCCTTGGGCGCCACGCTGAGGGGGGCCCTGTCATGAGCACTGAACATTCTGAGTTGGTCCACCAGTGTAACAGATCATCAACTCCTGCTCACCTGTAATCTCTGCCCCCCTGTATAACCTCGTGAAACCATCCAGCCTCAGCGCAGCGCTCTCTGTCTCTCTCACCACAGCCCCCCCCCCAAGCCCATGCACACTGGGAGCCCAGCAAGATGTTGAGAGAAAAAAGTTTTCATCTTCCTTATTCACACAGAACTGAATGGACCGGATGTATAGATAGAGCCCTGTGTGGGACAGCTAACACCTTACCTGCCCATTCCTCCTGATTTCCTGACCATTAACACCTGCCTGTGCAGTGTGTGTCATCCCTACCTCCCACCTGTACCCGCAACATGTGTGTCAAATTCCTGCTAAAGTCTGACCATCCACGTAAAATACGAAATGACAGAAGCTGCGTTCAGTTTAAGAAATTATAATACTGCGTTCACTTAAGCACTGCCCTTGACAAATAAGGTTTTCACTGTTGTAATCCAAATTTTCTCATTGAATGAAGCACGAAAGAAAACACATCCTCATCAGCCATAGTATACTATACCATACTACACTATAACAGCTGGCAGCCAAGACTAATTCAAACCCTGGTTATATTAATAAAAGTAAAGTAAGGGTCATATTTACAGACTTTTGTACATTGACTGTTTTAGGTGGAATTATTTTTCTGATCATTGTTTGTGAATGCCAAAAAGCGCAGCGTACTTCAGTCTGCTCCTGCAAAGAGTATGTTTTTACTCTGCCCCTTTCTGTCCCTGTCCTTGTCTCTAAATTAAAAGCTTTATGAAAAGAGGCCAACTTT
The DNA here is from genome assembly GCF_018320785.1 of Cheilinus undulatus. Taxonomy (NCBI): domain Eukaryota; kingdom Metazoa; phylum Chordata; class Actinopteri; order Labriformes; family Labridae; genus Cheilinus; species Cheilinus undulatus. The sequence goes on from NC_054865.1 coordinate 20,077,841, forward strand.
AAGAGAAAGAAGGAATTTCCCCTCAAATATCAGAATGACAGCTCAGTATCTCTGTGCCAGTGTCCCTTCCTGTGCATCATGAGGCGCAGCAGGGCAGTGGAGACACTGATCTTCAGCGCTAAGAGGAGCGTTGAGGCTTCTGTGCCCATTTAAGGACTTAGACTGTGCCCTGTTTACTAACTCGAACAGTTTTAATGTAAGCAAAATTTAAGTTCAGACCTGATCCCAAAGCAGCCCTCTAACTTGGCTCTTTTAGTAGAGTTTACATGATCATTCTCAAACTGCTGCAGGTGCTCTTGAAAAATGTCTGTTATTAATTATTTCTCAATGTGTTTATAACCCTACGTTTCTGACACTGTGCTGATATGATGTGTAAATCTTGTGTGGTGGATAAATTTATGAGTCAGAGGTGGAGCCATGGGGTGGCTTGCAGGGTCTCTGCCCATTATGTTTTCTCGAAAGCCCTAAAAGTTTGGTAAAGCATGTTATTGCTGAGTGTTATGACTGATGAAGGTTAAAGAAATACTTTGGATAATAATTAGCATATCCACCCTGCTGATAATTAATAGTAGAGTTAAATGTTGCCTATGAGCAGCTCACTATCATACTGAAACTGCAGTAGCGTTAGTGTGATTACCCTGATGGGGGATAATTACCAAAGTGTGTCTTATCTCATTTTATCTTATACAGCATATTATCATTTTGAATTTCTTGAATTTGTGTGCTAAGTTTAGAAAAGCAGCTGCAAAACTGTGGTTCTCAACATTGTTCTGTTGAATTCACTGAACCGGGGCCGGGGCACTAAATTGTAATTCTGCCTAGGGTGCCAAAATAGCTAGAGCCGGCCCTGATTTTGACTGAACTTTAAGACTTGACTTTTTATTAGAACTTTATGTTGAAAGTCCTTTCCACCGAGATAAAGCTAGGATACATTACTGGGATTTTCAAACTGAGAAACAGTAACCTGATCATAGGTTGAATTAAAAAAAAAATATGGTTTGCATGAGAACAATCACTGCTCATCTTGCTGTTTATACATTTGTATTGAAAGCAGCTGAATCTCTGTATATGGGGATTTTTGTTTTGATTGAAATGACTCATCAAGAAAATGGGTGACCAGCAAGGCTAGGGATGAAAGTAAGCTACAGTGAGCCTGTAGGCCTGAGTTTAGGGCAAACATGGATTACAGTGCACTTTTGTGGCTCATAACAGCACAATCTTTGCCAAAGTCATGTGTAAACAGACAGCCAAGAAAGAGGCCTGCCTCAGATGAAAGTTGACTAGCATATATTTCACACCTTAGACTAGATACACTCAGATCTGTAATTATTTATGCATTTACAAATTGCTTTAGATATTTCTGGATGTTACCACTCATTTTTGGACTAACACAGGTGGTTCTGTACATGACCTAGTTTTGATTACATTTGTCACTGACAACTTTATCTGACACTTATCAAGTAACACAATAAGAGAAGATATGAATGTGGGACTACAACATTAGGGATACCATTAAGTAGGTCTGAATAATTATTAAGATGAACTCTTTTGATAAGAGTGTTGTTTTTCTACTGATGTGACAACGAGAGCTCTGTTCATTTGTACTGTTTTGTAATGCCCAGACCTCTACCTGCATGAAAGCCCTGATCACTCAGTGAGAAAGCACACAAAGGGCTGAGTTAACAGAAGAATGGAAATTGTTGCTAAGGCTCTCTTGGTGGGGGGCCTGTTTGAGGTACAGCTAAGCTGATTAGAAGCTCCTGGAGCAGATGAGCAGCAAGGTAATTACTGCAACACCCTACACTACAGTGAGAAATAAAAACGATGCTGTTTTCAAACTCAGATATGCAAGACGAGAATAGAGAGAAACAATAGGAAACTTGAAATGGTACAATTTTGTGTTCTCTGATCTCAGCTTTTGCTTTTAGATTGTATTTCACTCTGTGGACTTAACCCATTGTATTCCATAATTTTTTGCACTATTCTTGTCTCAGCATTATGGTGTCCCTTTTTCTTATTAAATGTGGTGTTCCACAGGGGTCTCATCTAGGACCTCTTTGGTTTAGTTTAAGCATAACAAGACACTGTAAAAATTGTGCAAATGGGGCCTTTTTCACTGATTACCTTCAAAATTAATGATCAGCTGATATTTATGAAAAACACATGATTGGAAGCATCACTGGTAATGTTGGGAGTCACCTGGTTAATATTCTGGCTACATGACTTCTGTTGCTACCGCTGCTCTAACCGCTTCTGCTTTGACTCTGTTTCTTTTCAGTCCTTTTCTTTAAGTAGCCAGGTTAAAAACCCTAAAACTGTTTTGAGTCTCTTTAGTGAAAAATTATTAATCTAATGTTGAATTATGCATTAAAATCCTTATTAAACCCAGCAGAGGCTGTTAGTTTACTTTACTTTACTAGTTTACGTTTTGTTGTTGTTGCGTGTTGACATAGAAAAAACTAAATTAAGGTTTAGTTGGTAAAATGGCGCTTAGGTGAAGGTAAACTTAGATGATATGCTCAAATGTAACTTAAAAAAATACATTTGAGACATTTGATGAGACATGGCAGCAATGTCCACAGCTTATTTAAAAACCCAACAGCTGATGGAAGAAATTACCTCAGGTATCTGTTAGATTTGGCCCTCCTGGCAGAAGAAACCTTCTCCTTGTCAGCAGAAGTCTAAACTCTGCATGCAGTGGGTGCTGAGGGTCTCCCAGGAATGCTTTTGCCTTCTGAACGACCCCTGGTCTGTCATCAGGCAGATCCATCTTGCAAGCAACAATCTAAAAACATTTCTGAATGGACAGACCAATCAGCATAATTTCTGGAGAATGAGTTCATAGCGACAGGTGTGATTTTGTTTTAGTGTAAACCGGTACACAACAGCTATCAGTGAGGAGACTGGCTCCGATGTACAGTAGCCACAGCTGCAGATTCATCAGAGCTGGAAATTTCCTAATTAAGTTGTAACCCTGTCGAAAATAGCATTTTTGTGTTATTTATTCCATATATTATAGATTGTTTGTTTGATCGCCTGTCAGTCAGGTTAGGGATTCACAGAATTAGCTACTATTGGCTAAGTAAATACAGACCCCCATTGACTATGGGAGGTTAAAGGTCTTCACACACTTGGGTCAGTGCAGTTTTTTTCCGGATCCCTAATCCGAACAAACACCACAGACTTTAACCTTGCACATGGAGTCTGTTGCATTTTGATTTGCCTTCACTGGCAGTTGTTTTGTACTGTGAGCTGTGGCTCTGTCACTCCTTTTTAAAGTTCCTCCTGATCATTCATCCTGACAGCAAGCTTCAGACAGCACCTGCTCATGTGTCATGGCGCTGTGCCAAATTGGAGGGATGTAGAACAACTTTTTAATCCTGTCTCTTTTTGACTGTTGAGTTGGCTACAAACTTGCCTTTACCTGTTATATTTCCATGGTTGATATTCACATAATTCACTGGCAAATCATGGTGTTTAAAGTGAGGGTTCACAGTGACAGGGGGAGAGAGAAGGAGAGAGAGAGGGGAGGGGGTGACCAGGGCCGGCTCTAGCTATTTTGGCGCCCTATAGGCAGAATTACAATTTAGTGCCCCGGCCCTGGTTCAGTGAATTCAACAGAACAATGTTGAGAACCACAATTTTGCAGCTGCTTTTCTAAAACTAGCACACAAATTCAAGAAATCCAAAATGATAATATGCTGTATAAGATAAAATGAGATAAGACACACTTTGGTAATTATCCCCCATCAGGGTAATCACACTAACCCTACTGCAGTTTCAGTATGATAGTGAGCTGCTCATAGGCAACATTTAACTCTACTATTAATTATCAGCAGGGTGGATATGCTAATTATTATCCAAAGTATTTCTTTAACCTTCATCAGTCATAACACTCAGCAATAACATGCTTTTACCAAACTTTTAGGGCTTTCGAGAAAACATAATGGGTAGAGACCCTGCAAGCCACCCCATGGCTCCACCTCTGACTCATAAATTTATCCACCACACAAGATTTACACATCATATCAGCACAGTGTCAGAAACGTAGGTTTATAAACATACTGAGAAATAATTAATAACAGACATTTTTCAAGAGCACCTGCAGCAGTTTGAGATTGATCATGTGAACTCTACTAAAAGAGCCAAGTTAGAGGGCTGCTTTGGGATCAGGTCTGAACTTAAATTTTGCTTACATTAAAACTGTTCAAGTTAGTAATCAGGGCACAGTCTAATTCCTTAAATGGGCACAGAAGCCTTAACGCCTAAACTCTTAGCGCTGAAGATCAGCGTCTCCACTGCACTGATGTGCCTCATGATGCACAGGAAGGGACACTGGCACAGAGATACTGAGCCGTCATTCTGATATTTGAGGGGAAATTATTTCTCTTAAAGTTGGCCTCTTTTCATAAAGCTTTTAATTTAGAGACAAGGACAGAAAGGGGTCGCTGTAGCCAATCTGCTTCAAGGTTCCAAATGTTGTGCGTTCAGAGACGGTATTCTGCATACCTTAGTTGTAACAAGTGTTTACTTGAGTTACTGTTGCCTTGCTATCATCTTTAACCAGTCTGCCCATTCTCCTCTGACCTCTGGGTCAAACCTAAGAATAAATGTTGGCATTCCAGGAGTCTACCAGAAGGAGTGATGATAAAGACATCAGTATCAGCATTAGTTAAACTGTTTTGTTAACCTTGGTACCAGTATAAGCCCTCAATTTCACAATCAGTCAGTATGCACTTTTACCCCAACAGCTAAAATAATAACACAATAAAAAAAAAAAAAAAAACATGGCTCAATTTTCTCATGGTTTCATACATGTTAAATTTAGAAGTTGTTAAGTCGTGTACACAGAAATAGAGATGCTACATGACACATGATTAAATAATTAAGATCTTGTTTATATGGTGGTGTGATGCCTTTTGGTAGAAATTAATTTTCAGCCCACTTCTGTCCCAGTCTCAAGTCTAAGACATGCTCACCAAAGTTTATTGGAGTAAAAAGCCGCTCAGCAGAGCGCACCTGCCCGAGGCGGCTTTCATGTTTTAATTAGAGCCTTTCCTGGTCATCTGAGGAGAGTAAATAATCAGAGTCTATTGAGCTCCTCACCAAACTCCACTATCTGCCAAATGGGCCGAGGCTATTGTGGAGCAGGGGCTAGGTTACTCTATCAGAGAAACTTATCTTTCTTGAAGTAACTCATCTCCTGTTAGCTTGGGAAGTGTAAACGGGTGGCCGTTTGGTCAGCATGTATGTGTGGATGATAAAATGTGGTTGAAGAGTGACAACACACTTGGAGTGGAAAGAAATGATAACAGAATTTTGACATAACACTTCTGCATCACAGGGTTTTCTTTCTCCTCCACAAATATCCTAACAGTCAAACGTTGCCCATTTCTAATATCTCAGTCTTCATTAAAGCCTAAGAAAACTGTTGTCCTTCCTACTGCTGTGATCCAGTATTTGTTCCCTACCATTACCAACATTTGGCTGTTTTGTTTTCACCGCCCTAATTCAACAGAGTCTCACAATCAGTGAAAAGAGGATCACCTGATTGCAGTGAATGTGTCTCAAGTGTTTGCGGTATAAAGACATCACCCATTGGTTTATGGAGAGATTTTGAAGCCTGTTGATTGAGGGAGTTAGAAACAGGCAACGATGCAAAGATGGGGAGTTGAGTTGAGCATTGTAGCTACACAGCAGTCTATCAGTCAACTTGGCCCGCCCTCAATAATAAAAACTGGTAAAGAGAGACCAAAATGTTCTTGGTAGGGTGTAATCATGCTTATTTGTGCTGGAACAATGAACATTTAGTATGAGAAATAAAAAAGAATTCTATGCTTTTAGAGCCAGCCTCAGGTGTACACTCAAGGAACTGTACATTTATTTGCTCTTTAGAGCCATTTAAATCAAAAGTGGTGGTCTACAAACTAATCCTTTTATATCCAAGTGCCCTTATCTTAAAAAATTCACTGTATAAAGGAAAATCCACTAATTTCTTCTCACAATCTGATGAGCACTTAGTCGACAAGAGTGTGGCAGGTAAACCTGAGCAGACACAACAGAAACTTTCTAGCTGCAGTACTTGACTGTTAAACTTATTTCTGCTCCTCCTCTCCTTTCATTATTTTGTCCGAGTGTGTTGTTCATTTGTGTGTTCCCAGCCACCCCCTTCTTTTGCTTGCATATACATGGATTTTTCAGCACTTTTTATCACCCTGAAAGCCTCAGTGTCTTTGAAGATGCTCCTCCTTCTATTTTAAATGTCCAACCCCCCGGAGGAATAAAGTCATGGGTTCAAAGCCGAGCAGCTCAACTGTATCAGAACAACTTACAGCTGGCAGCAGAGATAAAACTTAGGATGCGGGGGGAATTGGCACCAAGTCTACAGTGACAGTGGTGGCTTGACGCCTGGTGTCCTGAGTTTCTCTTTGTTCTTCCAGCAGGAACAAATTCTCCATGCCAGGGGGCCACTGAGGGGGAACAACGACATTAAGAGTGTGTAATATTTGGATATATGGCAGTAAGCAATGGGTTTGAACTCATTTGTATTTCTTGTAAGTTTGTCGCAGAAACACCAAGCATGGTCATAATTGCATTGTACCTTGGCCTTTTCAGAAATGGCTAAAAATGTACATGAAAATAATGAGCTCCAGGTAAAACTGCTCCTAGTTTAAATTAAGGCCACCTTACAGAGAGTAATGGCCTCATTTAACTGTGACTGTCACTTGCAGAAAGGTTGGCGGAAAGGTTAGAAGTCTAATTAATGATATCTGGACATCCTAACAAGTTCTCACTGTTTAATTTTCTACAGGATGTACGCTCAAAATAAAGAGAGCACACTTTAAGAGTATAGAGAAAGACATTTGGGTTTTGTAATAACTTCATGCAGTCATCCTTTAATTCCAGAAGTTTTTAAAGTTAATAGTAAATTCCTGATAGAACTGAGGCCTTAACATGAACTTTAAACTTCCTTCCACTTGTATTCCAGATGTTTATAACATTGTTAAAAACTTTATTTCTACAGAAAAACAGATAAGTGTCAACTTTTCTTGTTAGCATATACATCGAGCTGTCAGGGCTGTGAAGCTGCTCCTGTTTTATTGTCAGTGTGCGTCAGCCCTGTTGACAGTCTGTCACCTCTTCCTGGATGCTGTCGTTTATGACACATTATTTAGAGCTACCTGCATCATGTATCTGCAGTCACTCAGAATAATCCATTATTTCCAAAACTCTCTCTGCATTGTGACAAAAGAGAGTTGCATCTCCCCCTACTGTTTTCACTGTAGAGCAACACTATCTAATCAAAAGGAGAGATTATTTTGTATAAATGCAAAGCTTTTTTTTCAACTTGTCCCTCGATTGTGACTTTTAAAACATCCGTCTTTATATAAGGACAAGTTCTCTACAAATGGATTTCTGTGCCCTACTGTCTGGATTGTAAAGCATGAGTTTTTAATTGTGGTGCATGTAATCAACTACTTATCTTTCACAAAAAAACAGCTCAGATATATTAAAAGCACCTGAATTCTGAAATCTAGTTGGAAATGTTGGAAAGCATACTAGCTGAACAACAGAAAATACTCACTTGTGTGCATGTTAGGAAATAAATACATTCGGGGATGTGCGTAACAGGACAGTTTAATTTGAGCTTTTTGGTATTCACAGCCAGGGATATTTCCACTTCCACATGATTAAAAAAGAACTGTGCAGATCTCTTGTGTGACTGTGCAAGGTCAGCTGTCTAAACGATGCAACTCTTCTTCTTAATTAAGAAAAAACATCCAGTGCTGAACTGCTTGATGTTGCTTGAATGATAATGAAAAGATCAGGAGCTTAGAGCTGGAGAGTAATTGCATGACTGCAAAATATGACTGTTTATTCCAGATGTCTACTACAAAAACATTAAAATGCCATTTATTTTCTGTTGCTAATGAAATCAACTTCATATTAATTTATTTCACTCCTCAGAATTGACCTTCTATACATGAATTAAATTTTCTTCTTTCTATGGATTTTATAAACATTTGATCATCCTGACATTTTTCATGTTGTTCATGCTGTTTTTAATAATCTTATTAGATAAATGTTTTAATTTATTGCTCTGTTATTGCAATAATGTGTCTTGTTTTGTACTGACATTTTTGTATTGCAGTCCAGTTACTGATTTAAACTGTTTTGCATTCAGTTCATTGCACAATGTACAGCAAAAAGTATAAGAAAGGTTGCTCTTATCCAATAAAAGAAGAACATTTTTAGACAGACACTCTTAATGTGTACCTAAAGATCAATAAAACAACAACACTGTTCTGGCAGAACCCCCCCTATATGGCCCTTAAAACACAGATTTTTCTGAGGCATACACTAAACCATAAGAAAGCTCCTAGAATGCCTCTACAAAGTCATGTCAGGTAAATAAAATATCTAATGTAAAATAAGTGACTGCATAAATATTCACCCCCTTTTAAGTCACTATTCAGTAGAGTCACCTTTGGCTGAGTCTATGTGGATAGGATAATCATGCTTGCACATCTGGACACTGTAACTTTACTCCATTCTTCTCTGCAAAACTGCTCAAGCTCTGTCAGGATGCACAGGGATTGGGCATGAACAGCCTTTTTCAAGTCCAGCCACAAATTCTCAACTGGATTGAGGTCTGGCTTTGACTTGACCACTTCAGAACATTCATCTTGTTGTGCTTCAGGACATTGTCTTGCTGGAAAAAAAATCTTCTCCCAAGCCATAGTTCTCCTGTAGACTGAATAAGATTTTCCTCCAGGATTTTCCCTATATATGTGCTGCATTCATTTGACCCTACCGTTGCAAGCCTTGAAGGGACGGCAGCCAAGAAGCATCCCCATAGCCCAGTGTTTATCAGCCACATTTGGACAAGGGCCAGCTTCTTCCTCTACAGGCGCTCTGGAGGCTGAACCTTAAATTGAACTAAAGAAATTAACATTTTTGTTTGAATATTTTTTTTATTTCCTTTCAAATGTATGTTATTGTCTCTTACAGTGAGGTAAGTCCCTATATTGCAGCCAGCCACAAGGGGGAGAAAGAGATATTTTAGCAGAATATTTTTGTGACTGTCATGTTGTCCATCTCTGGGTTTGATACACGCTGTATAATGATAGGTGGAAAACCCAAGCAGGAAAATTACACTCCCATGTTGTCTGAAGCTGACAGGTGGCATTTAAAATGGCAGATTTATCGGGAATAAACTGATAAATCTGTGTTTAATATGCATCATACTTACTACGAACAGCTGATTGGTTGATTTCTAAAACCTAGTCATTCCTGATGAAACTCTTTTAATCTTTAATTTGTTTTTGGTGTCATTTTAACAGCAATAGGAAGTTGTTTTCTTTAATTGTTCTGAATTTGATGACATACTGGGGGCCAGATGGGAAGATATGGGGGGTCTGATGTGGCCATTTGATGATGCTGCCACCACCGTACTTCACAGTGGGGATGGTGTGTTTGTGGTGATGTGCTTTGTTTGGTGTCCACCAAACATCTTCCGGTGCATAATTAGAATCAAGTCCTTTTTTAAATCTGACATGAGGTTGACAGGAAATCAACCTGATTTTTTAATTGGATTGCTAAACCTGTTAGTAGCCATAACAACATAATTTATGATATATGGTCATGAAAAAATAAATTTCTTTTGGGGAAGAAGCTTACTTTGGAAATGGGCTCTAATATTTAAAAATACTATTTAAACATCTTTTGTTTTCCTTTATCTCATAGAAAGCTGTCATAGTGTCCTCATTAAAAAGATTAGTCCTTTGGCATGCACGTACCTGGACATACAAATATGACATTCGGTAATTTCCTTTCTTCTGATTTGCTTTAATACAGATACCACTCTTTGTGTTGTATCTTTAAATATGACACTGTGGGACGTTTAGGGGAACAGGAATTTGCATGAATATTTTCAGTAGATATTCACAGGGCTGCAGTCCTTGGACTCTTTTCGCCTTCACGATTTTCTCAATATTTTATACGTTTGTTCGACAGTCATTTTTACCTAGTCATTATAACACTTGGCAAGGCGATGACAGTAGGATTGCACCATAAGAGAACTTCCGTGGTGTTATCTCGTTTCCTGAAGTGTTTATGTTTTCCTTAAAGACGTGAACGCCGCACGAAGTAACGTCAGCTGACTCCTGTCAACACGTGACAGTCTGGGTCAGGACGTCAACATGGCTGCAGCACCACAGTGAGTAGAGTTTTCTGATTATGCTTTTATTGACTGTTGTAGGTGTTTGTTTCCAGACAGATAGTTAAAAAAGTTTGCATTTAATTTACGCTGCAAGATTAAAACGTTCCCCTCGCAAAGCTCGCGAGCTTGTCCGGCAATACAGTAAATGCCACGTTAACATAAAGCTTACTTAGTCTCCTCCATTAACAAAAACTTGTAGTTTGAGTTCCTTTACGTGACTCTCTGCTGTTCGTACAGTATTTGAGTACATATATTTAATGTCGTTATCAATACTGTAGCAAAATAATGTGAACATTTTCACAGAGGGCAAAGTGGAGGCACTTTAGAGCGCAATGAAATCGAAAATATATTAACCGTATAGTAGTCATTTAGTTTGAATGAACAGTGGTAATAAAGGAGGCGCATTGCATTCAGTTGTAAAAGAAGTGCTGTTTCGAATGAAGGGCGAATCCATTTAGTAAATTATTATAGAAAATCAGTATTATTGTCATTATTATTAGTAGTAGTAATAGTAGTAGTTGTATTTTAAAGTCGGGATAACTATCTCAGTTGTTCTAAATAAACAGAGATTTTGAAGTCAATGCATTTCCCCTCTAAACTGCTCATGACTGTTATTACTTTATAATCTGGCAACTGACAAAATATTCAAACTTATATCTTATAACTTGTATCTATTGGCAACATAGACAATCTATAACACATGAAGTTAGTTTGCCTTTAAGAGGATCAGAACCTTTCATTTGGGAGGAACGGGTCTAAACAATGTTATGTTAGAATTTGTTTTATCAATTGTGTTATAATTAATGTGAATTCGATACAGAGCATGAAACTGATATGATGCATGGAGAGTTTGTAGATAATGTTAATTTCCTACTATGATACTATAAGCAACGCAACATTCAGTAACATACATCCAGAGAAGCCAATATATTAATATACAGTAAGTGCATATACAACATTGTTGATTTTATACATCTATTAAGAAGGGTTGTATATATACCAAAGTTTTAAACCTTTTTTTATGATGTCATTGAAAATCAAAACAAAATAATACTGGTTTTGAAAATATACCAACAAAAATTGAGGTCAAAGGTATCTAATACACAGTACTTTAAAGTGTTCAATAATCAATATTGAATGGATTCTTCTCTCCTGAGCTCATCTTTTGAAACAGATCTGGATTTTAAAAACCTAAAACTCCACAACTTTTCATGCTGTTTTTCAACAAGTAATGAAGAATGCCTTTTGTAAAACTCAAGACATTGGTAAAGTATTGCAAAAATCCAAATTTTTAATGACCTTGATATCCAAGAACCCAGGGTTAAGAGGTTTGTTTATTTTAATTGATATAATTAAACTAAAGTGACCGCAGGGATTAATTAGAGTTACATGATGTTCAGTATTGTCATGAAATTGAAATTAAGCTTTTTGTTTTTCAGCCAAATTTATAATTATTCAGGTGAATTTTTAGGGTATTTTAAGAACAAAAACTGTCCAAATGAATATAAAATGCCTTTGTTTTATCTCTGGCTAACATGCTACTTCATACTTTGTCACATGAGATAAATTTTAGTGATCTCCACAGAACAGTCTTTATTTTCTGTTATCACGACAGGCCCAGGCAGTTTCCTCATGTCACTTGACAGAACAAGGAAACTCTGCTGTGGTAATCAAAAAGTTTTCAGCAATCAGCAGATGTTAGAGGACTTCTGCCAAAGACTGGAACAAACACTGAACACACCCTCTGAGATTACGTAATCTACTTTAAAATGCTTTCAAAATTTAACAGAGTTTGACATTAACTTTGTGTCTTGCTCATTGTTGTTAAAATTTTCCCAGTTAAACTGGCATAACAGATATCAGGGTTCTTTCACTATACCTGGGCTTTTGCCAGGTATGTGTAGTGTGTGGACCCTCTGCTATAAGAAAATAATTTAACACCTCACTGCATCTTATCTGTCCTCTCTGATAGAGTTACACCTGCCAACCCATCTGTCACTAAACGATACAGAAATCCTTGATCTATATCCTCTGTGAGGTTATTATTGATTAACCTTTAGTAAGGACCAGGGTGAACCAGATATGTCTTTTTTTCTTATCTTATCAACTAAACCATGGCCAGAGATTGAGATTTATTACCAAGACCATCAGCTAGAATACATGTTGTCTCAGCTATATCAGTGTCTGTATGCTGACTGAAGACAAACAGGGCTTTCATTTATCTAATGGCCCAGGTTTAAATTTACTGAGTGTTAAAAATGTCATTCCTTCCTTCCTTTACTGATGATAGTTTTTGATGTTTTGAACGGATGACTGAACGATATGAATGATACAATCTCTGTTATTTCAGTGGTTGATGGTATTAGAAATTACCAAAAATTTTAAAAAACACCCTGCAGAAACTTTGAATAACTATTACTATTTCATAAGCTAGGTGTATAGGTGTACAGGGGATCTCTGGCTTTCTGTCACACTGATGATGTTATGAACGCTTTAGCGATAAGCTCTTTACTTCATCCTACACCCTTTTGGACAGAAAATCCTTGGTACTAATACATTTCTATAGATAGTATCATGTTTCAGCTTTTTCTATGTGTTATTATTTTACACTGTGCTAAAATAATGAAAATAAAAAATAGAACATCATCAAAACATTGCTTTTGTTACCAAGTTAAAATATTCAATAATGAAATCAAGAAATTTCTCAAGATTTGGTGCCAAGGACTTGCATTATATTGAAAAACCATTTTGCCACACCTGTTATTTATTGAATTCAGGTGTTTCAACCAGACACATTGCCACAGGTGTATAAGATCAAGCACCTAGCCATGCAGAATTCATGTGCAAACATTTGTGATACTAAATGGGTCGTTCTGAGGGCTCAGAGACTCCAACCTTGGTACTGTGATGGATGCTATCTTTCCAATAAGACAGTTTGGAAAATTTCATCCCTGCTGGATATTCCACAGTCAACTTGAAGTGATATTATTAGAGAGTGGATGCGTTCAGGAACAACAGCAACTCAGCCCTGAAGCTGAAGACCACATGAAAATACACTTAGGCACATGGTGCAAAAGTCACCAACGCTCTGCTGGCATTTAAGCACAGAACCTGTCTCCAGTCGCCAGTCTCTCAAGTAACACCTCCATCGTCAGGGTTTTAGAATAAATATGATTGTTATTGTTGTTAAATTTGTCAGGATTCCAGTGGTTCAACATATGGAGCAACATTGTACGGCAAAGCATATTTAAAGTTCTGAATACATTTCAAACGGATATCATCTTTAAACCAAGTCATCTCACTATGCTCTCCCAGACATGCCCAAAAAGTTTTAAAACACCCTTATATTGTTAAAGTGCATCATCCTGTACAAGCTATGTTCAGTAGTGCTATAGTTTCAGGTACAAAAGAGTTTCTGTAGCATTTCATTTTCCCCATACAAACTGTCAGCCTGAGCAAAGAAGCTGAAACTCTTGATTTAAAGCATGGGAACAGTAATTGAGAGCAGAGCTTGTCTTAGCTCTCTGTAGTGGTAACAAATAAAGATCTGACAGCTTGGGTTGAGATTCACCTTGGAAGCCTATTTGACAATTTGTTTAAGAGATTTCTTCTTGCTTTGAAAGACAGACTACCAAACATGAGACAAGAGAAAACAGGATAGATTTAGTTAAAGCTTGATTTACAAAAGAGATAATGAACTGTTAAAAAATAATTAAGTTTTTCCAAAGGTCAGTTTAGAATCTGTCATAGTCAGCAGTCTGTTATTGTGATGATCAGAGGCTCTTATTCTGAAGTAGAAGTTAAATCATCTTTTTTTCCTTTTTTCCTGTATATATGAATATTTAATTGGATATGTCAAGCTCCATCCTTGCCTCTTTGTATCCATCTCTCCTTTCAGACCTATCTACTGGCTGGGTAACGACACCCTGAGGGTGTCTGCTGCCCTGTTTGCAGAGAACCGTCGACGTCTGTGCAGCGGGCTGAAGGCCAAAGACGGGTTGGTGCCGCAGTCCGTGGTGGTGCTGCAGGGAGGAGAGCAGAAGCAGAGGTACTGCACGGACACCGACGTGCTCTTCAGACAGGTAGGTGGTCTCTCACTGACTATGGAACAGGTGTGGGGACAAAGTTGGGGACAGGCTCCACTAAAGGCATTTTTTGTAGTGGCAGAGCTGATATTCTACACAAAACCAGTTCAGCATCTTTAGTGCTAAGCATCCTAAATACAAAAACACTCTGAGCATCAGCAGATTTTTGATGCAGTGCTTTGACTTATAATAGCTTAATATTTTTAACACAGACATGCCATCAAATGTCAAAACTCCTTCACTGGCCAGTCAAAACTGAGAAGGGATGGGATGACAGTGTGATGCTGGCTGTGCTAACAACAATGGCAGTGGAGAAACTTATCCTTTTGTCCTTTCATTATTTATCTCATGCTCACAGACTCATATTTTCAACTGTAAAATTTCCAGGTCCAGAGCTGCTGCTAAAGCAAGAACACATTTCCTTTACATTATTTTTCCATTTCCCCTTCCAGATTTTCTCAAATAAATGCAAATATTCAGTGTACAGAGGAGGGCTGAATGATTTTGGAAAATAATCTAACTGTGATTTTTTTTCCCCAAATAAATGCAACTGCAATTTGAAATGTAGTTATCCCTTAACTTTCTTTAATTCCTAAACAAGGCTTGAAAAATTCTTTAAAAATATTGAATTCTGATTATTTTGACTCGTATTGCAAATTGGATATGAATGGTTGCATTGAAGGGTTTTTGTCATTCTCATATTTAATAGGAAAAAAAGTGCAAAAATTAAGAGGGTAGGATTTTTTTTGTAGACTATTCTAAAAAATGGCACTTGAATCATTGCATGATATGTCATGCATAATGTCACTGCTGCTGCTGCAAAAAAGTTTAAAACTGGTATTTTGAACCAGATTTTAGGTCAAAGAAATATTGCACCTTCTGCGATTCGAAAATTGCAGCAGGCTATATTGCGATTTAATCTAATTTGATCAACTGCCCAGCCCTAAAACAGAGCATCTTTTACAAAAGATAACAGTCACCAAAAGGGAGGTGGAAGTGCTGCGAGACAACTCCCATATCTAACAGGAAGCACCAGTTAGAAGCACTCTGGAATTGAGGTCTTGGTCATCTCCTGCTCAGAAAACACATTTAGTGGATGCAGGTTAGAAATACAATTTTGAAGGCTTTTAGTGATTTTCTGGTGTGACCACTTTCATCCAAGTTAACTATTTTTACCTGGTTAAAACTGGTAAAATGAAGCAGAGTCCAGCAGGGTCAAATACTGATTTAAGGCATTGCCTATTTCCTCTATCTACCTGTCAAAGATTGTGCTAGACTGATTCAGTGTCCCCTCTGAACTTGCTCAGACTGCAAACAGAAACAATTTTTGGGCACACCCAGATTGTAACCAGATAGACTGCTTAAAAGCCTGAAAGGCAAAAGAAAATCCATTAAATTTGATCCGTCCCACATTGGTTTGACTTGAAAATTGGCTTGAAAATTGGCTGTAATCATGTTTCTACAGGTGTGTCTTATCTTTTATGCTTTAGATGCTCAAATTAGATTTTAGTGCATTTTGTGTCCCTTGCAATGCATCACAACAACACAGCATGGAATCCAGGGTGACTGAAGTGAATCACAGCAACTGGATAGAATCTGTGCTGCTACTTGCAGAGCTGTATGAAGAACAGACAACTGCCGATGGTCAGTGGCAATGTCTGATCATGTAAAACATTGCAGAAGACAACACCAATCTGTTTTGCCTGTAGTCCTGAGACAGTTGTTCTCAGAAGCACCCATATAGCACTCAGCCAAAATCCATATGAAGCTTCTCCAGTAAAGTCAAGTTCTCTGTCTTTCTTGTACTCTTGATCACCCCACTTTGTCAAAAATACACACCACCCTGCTGAAAAGTCTCCTGTGTCTGTCATTTCAGTTCTTTAACAGAGACATTGAAATTGTTCCTGTTGTTGAGTTCTGAATTCACCTCTCTTGTCCTCGCCCTGGTAATCACTGATAACATGTTGTAACTAGGCCTGAAATAGAAATCGGACTCTCTCTTGCCTGTTATAATCTCCCTCCCTAATGGATCGGCCGATTCTTTTCCTTTTTGCAGGAGTCTTTCTTCCACTGGGCTTTCGGAGTTACCGAGGCTGACTGCTACGGAGCTATTGATGTGGAGTCGGGGAAATCCATCCTTTTTGTTCCCAAACTGCCTGAGAGCTATGCTACTTGGATGGGAGAGTGAGTTACACTAATCTTCAGAGAGGGCTGTACAGTCGGATCCAGCTGTTCAGTAGCTGTGAGCTGTAACCTGAAAAAAGGGGTTGACAAAGTTGTACACATTTTCATCATTTATACCAAGCATAAACATACTTTTCTTTGACAGTTTTTTTTTCTTGAATACCTAATAAAAACATTTTACACATAATAATTTTCTCTTCTCTTAAACCACCCCAGACATTACCTGCACTGGAGCTAAACCCTGTTGTAGTTTAACTTTTTTACAGCACAAAAAACACATCCCACTGACACTTTTTTATTTCAACATAAACTATGAATAATCCTGCAAATGTTCAAAATTTTGCAGTGTAACTTAAAAACAGCAGTCACCTTTTGTTGCTTTCTCAAAAACCTAACAACAACCTTGAGCATCTTTGAGGAAAAAATTGATGCTGAAGTATAACAGCTCTTACAGTGTGTGCTATTATGTGATCAGTAAAACCACTGCACATAATTATGTGGAAATAACCTGCATACTCTTGACCATGTTCCATATTTTCACTTCCTTTATCTATAAACTTCAGATCATCCTCTTAGTCATCTGATGTGTGTACAAAAAAATCACAAAAGTTTCTTAATTAGCATGTGTGCTGGGCTCATTTTAAGTTTGGCCCTTTCTCTGGGTGTTTTATCCTTTTGTTTTGCTAGAACTTTCCCACAGAGTGTATCTAAAAGTTAACTTAAGCACTTTTCACATGGGATTAGTATTACCTGTGGACCTCTGATCATTTGTGATTTACTCCCTGATGTCAGTGTTTGCTGTGGTGCACTAACACGGCATAAGCAAAGTCTGAAATGTACCTGAATGTACAGACATTTCTGAAGGCGATGACGCACAACAGCAATAAAGAAGATGCAAAGTGAATTTTTATTCCTAAACTCATTTTGCAGGTGTTACGTTCATGTAGCCTATCCTACACATACTTTTAACCAGAGTTTACAATAGATAACATGGGACAAAGTGTTTTGCCATTTTTATAATCTGTAGCAAGTTGTCCATGATCATGAAACCAGTGATTAATCTCCCTTGGCTTTCTCAGTATCCATTGAGGTTTCGTTTGTAGCCTGTGTGCATCTGCATATGATCTGACAGAAGAAGAGGAAGGTAAAAAAGTACTTTAATGTCCCTCTCAACAACAACAACAACCCTCCTCCTGCAGATCAGATGTTCAAGCCAAATTCACACATTTCAAAATGTAAATTGTGTTGTGAATTAAATGTACAACTAAATGATACAGATATAAGATCAGGCACAGGTAAAAAGAAGCTGTAGGAGGCAGAGCAGAAGGACTGTGCCTATTAGAAAATAAGTGATGTGTACAACTGAGCTTGGTTAGTACAGTTTAAATGAATAGATTAAGCTGAATAAAGTCATTTGTCAACATAAGATGAAATAAACTGAAGAAAAGCACTGTTATAGCCCAAATGTGTCAAAAGTTTTAGATAATCTCCTACACAGTTTCTATATTTATTTTTAATTTTTTTTTATTTTTGTTGTAATTTTGATCAGAAAAATGAGCAGATACAGCTGGACGGACCATATAAAACACAACTAACACCCAAAATTACAAACATATAGATTTGTAAATGATAAGTATTACCTGTGGACCTATGTATGTGCTGAAATATGGTTGGTATTTCCCTTGATTTTTTACTCTGCAAATTACAGACATGGTCAGTTCGCTTTGGATTAAAAACGTAGACATCCTGTGTGATTACAAAGTAACAGAGGTCCCAGAGGTCCTTGGTTCTCAAAGTTTTATTGCCTAAGGCACACTTAAGATCAAGTCAGAATCTCAAGGCCCACCACATTCATATCGATGCACAATAGTGTGTAACACATGATAAAGTACCTTCTGTAGTTGTGTGGTTGTAGTACTAACATAAGGTTGTACAGATTGTATGCCACACCTAGACTTGCCTCATGGCACATTTTGTGCTTTGCCACACAATTTGAGAAACCCTACCCTAGGTAATTATAATCCCATGCAAATAGGACTTTAGCTTCTTGGTATCAAAGTTTAAGCCAATACTGTAGTGCCTTTAACCTGCATTCTCTGTAATAGTTAACAGGGGGCAGCACCCATGGATACAAACAGAAGTCACACTGTGCAGACAGGAAGAAGTCATTTTTTAATTTTTCTTGCAATTTTTCCTTAATAGTCATTAATCTCAATATCTTATCTCAAGTTCCCTTTGATACAGAGTGATTTATATTTTTAGATAATGGTTGGATTTATAACTAATTGAACTTTTGTATTAAATCCATTTAGATGAAGGGATAATTTTATATTTCCTCATATCTAGTCCTGTACATGCTTATTAAGTGCTTTCTGATGAGAACAAACCCTTCTTTCTTTTAATAATTAAGTATATCACTCTGGCAATATTTGCAAGAGAGGCTTTTTGTTCATGATTCTGTAAATTGTTTTGTTTGACACCTACCTCCTGGCAATGGTAAAATGAATTTAAAATAACATTAATGAAATAACCAGTGTTAATAGCTTAGAGAGAAGGATCGGTTTTCAATCCGGTTTGTCTCAGATAAAACCTCCTTACAAGGGCTTTAGAGTTAAAATAAAATAAAGTATCCATTAGTGTGGGGCTACCTCTAATTGGTGGAAACACAGAATATCAACTACAATCTAGATGTAAAATATGTGTCAATCCATTTTTTAATTTTTAAATTTTTTTTTTTATTTGCACAGTTAAAAATACATGATGACAGAAATAGATAGATATACAGTGCAGGAAGAGGCAGAAAACTCATAGAGCTTATTTAAAGCCTTGACCTAAATACAATTTAAAAATTAACACAATATTACACAAAAACAAAGAAACTCAAAGTTGACCCACAAAAAGTAATATAAACAATGATTAGATAAGTCTGATCATACAGTAACATTAAAAACATATCAAAAATATAAAAAAGTGATTGTAAGGGGTTTATGAATACCTGTATGTCAGATTATGGTTGAGTACAAGATCTGACCTGACCTCACCTGTATTTTCACCAGAAAATTAATCCAACAACAAAAAACTTAAGTTGAAATAAGATTCAGAAGTAAAACAACACAACAGAAGTTAGTTGACAACAGCCAAAAGTTTCTTCAGACATCTTTTGTAACATTTCAGAGTCTGACAGTTTTTTGCGAGGTGGGAATAATTGTTCCTTAATTTGGTGCCAATATATTTTAATACAAATTGGTCTCTGCTCGTTAAACGTTTAGGGGGATGAAGATCTAGAGCTTTACGTGTTGAATGAAAATGAACCTGTGAGTTTGTTTTAAAAAGATTTTTAAAGTGCTCTGGGATTTTGTTTTCATGTAATATGGAATAGATAAAAACCCATACTTGAGAAATATTTCTGAATAATGTTCAGAATTTGAGTGTATCGCCATCCTAACAAACCGTTTCGGAAAAGCAGAATTTTTTACAGTGCTGTAGGAAAAGTACTGGCCCAAACTAAATTGCAGTAAGAAAGATAAAGATAAATTAAGCTATAATAAAGAGTAAGCAGAAAACTGGTGTTGACAAGATGGGCAATCTTTTTTATGATACTAAAAGATTTGTTAATCTTTGAGCTAAACTAGTCAGTGTGATCACTCCAACTCAAATTATCATCCACAAAAACTCCCAGGAATCCTGTGGACGATACTTGGGGCATTTCAACAGAATCATTTATGATTTTGACATATCCACAGGGTAGGATTTTTTGCCACTAAAACTTATAAAGATAGATGTCTCTATATTCAAGGACAGTTTGTTTAATTTAAACCATTTTACATAGGCAGTTAAACTAATATTAGCATTGTGCATCAGTGAAGAGAAATTTGAATGGGAGAAAACTAAAGTTGTGTCATCTGCAAACATAATTGGTGAAAGACTGTTTGAGACATTTGACATGTTATTGATATAAATCAGAAATAATAAAGGTCCTAGAATGGACCCCTGTGGAACCCCACACTGTAGTCTGGCTTGGCTTGATTAGAAATTATTAACACAAACGGATTGGCTTCTGTTGGAAAGATAATTTTTTAACCATGTGTATGCAGTATTGTGAAAACCATATCTATGCAGCTTATTAAGTGAAATAGAATGATTCACTGTATCAAAAGCTTATTTATTCAAACTATGGGCAGGGTTTTTATCAAGGGTAGCATCCTTCAAAGCATCCACCCTTAGTAGCCTGTGTAGACCACTCTGACTAAACTGAAACTAGATATTCTTGTCTGTAATGAATTCCCTGTTTTTGTCACTTTCTGCCCTGATGGTTGCCCTTTAGTTTCCCTGCACTGCCCCATTACCCAGAAATGTCAGCAGCTTCATCATAACACACCAGCATAATTAGCGACACATAATATGTTATTTTAGAGTTAGTTTCATTTATTTCTTAACATTGCTAGTGTTGGATATTTAACTGAGTAAAAACTCTTTACCTTCATTTAAAATCATATTACTCATCTGCTTCAGTGTCAGCCAGCTGGATTAAATTGAATCTTATGATATTTTGAAGGATGCACCAGTTGCTGTCTTTGCAAGCCAAGGAAAGAAGGATGTGTTTGTTGGCCACATTTGAATTTTTATTTCAAAAAGGGAGAGTCTTCTATACATCACTGGGAAATAATCAGTAATAGAAATAATAATGTACTTGTGAATTGGGACATACTCTATAAGCTAGCATGCTCTAATGTGTTGCTAAATATTATTGACAAGCTTCTCATGTGCAGCATGTAGACTAAGACAGAAACTTAAATATGTTTTCATCTAGTTTTTGCAAATTTTGTCGCTTCAGAAGCCAAAAATGTAATGTAGCTGCAAAAATGCAAATTTATATTTCATGAGCATGGATTCACAAACCAAAAAATGGCTTCATTATTTTCTTTTTTACAGTCTCTTCACTGTTTTTTGTGTTTCCTAAAATGGTAACTGTGTTTTTTCTTTTGATTGACTCCAGTTTTCTTCACCAGTTGTGTATTTTCATGTTTTGACAGAATCTATCCCAAGGAGCACTTTAAGTCCAAGTATGCTGTGGATGAGGTGCACTTCACCTGCGATGTAAGTCTGTCTGTTTGTGCAGGACTTTCTCTATGTGTGTGTGACCTTTTTCTGTGCAGTAAGTGAAACTTGATGTTAAATCACTGAGCTATGAAGTTACAGCAAAGGACACTACTACAACCAGAGATTGTTTTTAAAGGTGAAAGTCATCATTCTTTTATTGGAAACCCCTCGAAAAGGTACCAGTGGTGCCACTTCTCAACTCATATGAGAAGGGGGAGAAGGTTTCACTGCATACATATGAGTAAACTGTGCAGTGGTTGTGTGCTTTTCCTTGCACTGTTTGATGAACCAGGCCTAAACCTTTACTTCTGGCACCAGTATGGCATTTTTCCGGAAATAGAAGTATATTAGGTCTCTCACAGCCACTGTTATAGTAATAAATCCCAAGAAAGCTAACTGAAAAATTTAACATTTCTTAACAGAGTACTCAATTTATCGGCAGAGGAATCGATAGAGTACTCAGTTACAAAAACAACCGATTACTGCCGCCCTATTTCAGTCACTTTTCTGAGAATTTTTGTTTGAAACTTCTTCCCTTATCAAATGCTTTGTATGGCAGGTTTTCTAAATGAATGTGAAATATATTCATGCAATAGATGGATACTTGAAACCTTTATCTTGAGTGTCAGGTTAGGATTTCTGAGACCTGTGACAGTGTGGTAGCTAACAGGCTTAGACCAGTCATTGTTATGAAATACAGGCAGATTAATTTCACTTTGATATGAAATATAACATGATTTATTAACCAGTCTGAAGTACTGTTAGACAATCTTGGCAGTTTGAAACATATTTATACACTTAGAGGAAAGGTTAGAAGAAGACAGCCATTTGAACAGTCATAACATGAAATATTAGTTATGTTTTAGTCTCAGTAATTCTCCAAACACATATTTTTAACTACTGATTGGCAAAAAAATAACAAAAATGATCCTCTTCCCATGGCTACAGGTAGTTTCCATCAGGTTTCTGGCCATCTGTAAAGAAATTTTACTTCCTTGCAATGGACACTGGGAGGAATCATCCTTTTATTTGCATATATCCAGACATCAGCCTCATACATATTTGGAAATAAGGCTTTTATTTATATGTATGTATATCTGTACCTACCTACCTGCCTACCTATCTACCTACCATTCACCTGCCTACCTACCTACCTAGGTAGGGAAATTTGGTCATTACAACTCAACTGTTGTAGCTCAATTATCTCTCTCTCTCTCTCTCTCTCTCTCTCTCTCTCTCTCGCTCGCTCGCTCGCCCTATAGCTTTGGATACAGCATAGTGCAGCCTGGCAGCAATAAACTTACTGCATTGCAAAGGTCTGCAGGGTGCCAAAGCACCAGTCCCAATGGAAACTCATGCAGACACATTACAGGCAGTAGTTACTCATTGAAACTGCTACATTGTAATAGCATACACTTCTCAATCAAACCTTAAACCGAAAATTCACTTATGTGCTCTTCTTAAATTAAAAACGTGTAATGGAGTGATAAAATTATCATGAAGTAATGATTCAGTTCACATGACTGGATGGTTGGTGCATGTTTAAGAGATTGTAAATGCTCTAGGGCAGTTGTTCTCAACTGGTGGGTTAGGACCCAAACATGGGTCGCGAAGCTCTTTTCAGTGAATCGTGCCTGGGAAAAAATTTGTGCCAAATTGTCTATGAGACTGTATAAAACATGCATGTTTTGTCCTGTTTGATTGTCTTGTTAGACCTTTTGTACTATCTTAGGCTTAAGCCCTACTAATTTTTATCAAATTCATCTGATTGACAAAAAAAAAATCTCAAAAATTTGGGTCGCAATTCTTCTTGAGGAGTTGATGGTGGGTCCCATGACTCAACCAGTTGAGAACCACTGCTCTAGGGTACAATAATAACATCACTCAATATTGCATGAATATGAATGAATAATAGCTGGGCTCACCCTAAGGATGTCTAGCATCTTATTGATAATTCATTTAGTTCAACAGTTCATCTGTGAACATAACTCTCTGAGATAAAACTATTTTATTTTGAGTTTTGTTTTAATGTTGTCTCTTATTTCCCCATCTTGTTCAAGATTAATACATTTCATTTCAGGCTGTCTTAAGCTGGTGAGCTGAGTTGAAAACAGTCATATGTATTGGTAATTCCCTAATAAACTATACTGGCAGGACAGCTCATGAGCTGTTTTAGTGGTGTTCATGTTTTCCAATGAAAGTAATAGCTTAGAACTGAAATATAACTGCTTTCACCGGCCCAAAACGGATGAAGAACAGTGTGTGATCATTTTAAATGCAAACTTTTCACTGCAGAAGTTTGCATTTGAAATGACGGCACAGGGTTCTATATTTACTTCTGTATTCACACTGTGACCTCCTGATGACTCATACTGCTGATGTTATTTCAGGTATTTTCACATCTGCGCACCTGCCTGAGGTGTTAGATTCCCTAATTAGTCACAGGTTGGAATTTAAATTATCACTTCAGTCAACAGCCAGTTCTTCAATGAAGCAATTGCAGCCCCAGACTGCAGTGTAAAATAACCAAAAAAAAAACCATTAATCCTGTAACAACTGCCTTGGAATTTGTTTAACGTGTACTGTTATTAGACAAAGAAGTCAGTTCTGGTGTTCAGCATTCAGCTGGCAATGCTGCCTGCAGGAAGATCTAAAAGAAAACAATATTTCCTTTCTATCCAAACTAGGTCATGAATATCTGAGCAGTTTTCTATTTTTCAAACACACATAAAAAGTGTTGTTGCACACACGCTGAGTGCTGCAGAGCCTTTCTTAATATGCAAAGACTTAAATGTGGAGAAATGTGAATTATGTATTTTCATTATTTTGAGCATCTATCTGGAGTTTACCTTCAGGATTTAATGTTTGCAGAGTTTCCTTATTCATATATTTGAGTCTGTGATGATATTGGAAGAAAGTATGCGCATGAGTCACACTTCTCGCGAACTTTTCTTGTACTGCTCAAAGTAAGCTCTTTAATTTGAAGAAGCCCATGAGTGTTAACACTGGCTTCTGTTACTATTGATTTTTCAAGTTGTGTGATGTTTTAGAAAAATCCTCGCTCCTCTGCAAGCTCTAGAGTTGTTCTATCTGCTTTATCTGGCTTCACTTGACTGACAAGTTTGTTTTCCTCCAGTGGTTTACAACTCCTGCACACATGAACAAATCTTTTTCATGCATTCAATAAATTCAGATCTCAAAAATATCATAACAATTTTTCTGACAAAATAAAAAAAGCATAATATTTTTAGCTGATTTGATGGCTAAGGGATGAGGCTAATGTTGCAGCTACATAAAACTACATACACTTTTTGTGCTAATTTTTTTAATCTTTCCATAAGAAGTAGTGCCAGGCATTTAAACATGTTCATTATACAGGATATAACTTGAAGTGTGATTTGTGCACTGGGGTTTTCCACACAGTTTTATAATAGGTGTGCTAATAAGGCAGTTAAGGAAAGATACACTTAAGTCCATAAGTATTTGGACAGGGACACGGTTTTTAAAATTGTGTCTATTCCCCATTATGATATATTTTAGTTAAAACAATCAATATGTGACTGAAATGTTGGCTTTAAGCTTAAATTTAAGAGGTTTTATATGAATATGACATTTGCCATTTTTGTTTTTTCAGAGTGCCATTATCTGAGACAGATGTATTTGGACAACCAACAGAAGCAGTAATAAATAAATTAATAGATCTATCAGAGAGGAAGCAAAAGTTGTATAAGTGGCCAAATCAGCAATTTGACAAATTATTTAAAAAAGAAAGGATGTACTGGCAGGCTCAGTATTGTTTAAAGGCCTGCATGTCACAGGAGACAACTGAAGTTAATAACTACAGAGTCCTCTCCTTGATGAAGAAAAATCATGTTAAAACATCCAGAGAAGTCAAGAAGACTCTGAAGGCGGTCAGTGTTTCATTGTCAAAGTCAGCATTTAAGAGACACTTCAACACTTCATGGATATAGATACTGAATCTCTACTATGAAGTCCAAACCACTGTTTACCTTCAAATACAAGAAAGCACAATCCAACTTTACCAGAAAACATATAAGAAGGTCTCCACGGGTCTGAAATCAGATTCTTTGGATGGACGAAACCAAGATAAACATGTATCAGAATGACAGAAAGAGAAAAGGGAGGAAAGGGAGAAGAAAAGAAATGGCTCATGATCTAAAGCAGTGACTCTCAAGTGGTCTTGTCTCAGGACCCACAAGCAACTCCTTAATGATTAAATGCCACCCAAAATTTCTGAATTTTGGTGATGTCCATAGGCTCCAAACTTCAGGCAGTCATTGTGGTTAGAACGGATTTCAATCCAAGTTTTCAAAATACTCTCGTGTTTACAGTTTGTAAGTTTGTCTAACTTCTCCTGAGTTCCTGATAATGGAGGGACTTTGGATACAATTGCTGTGATTCCTAAATATATATATATGCCATATTTTTGTGAAACACCTGGAAAATCTGGATTGTTTATGTCAAATCCATTATGGTGGATAACAGATGCAAAATTATAAAATTTGTGTCGCTGTCAAAATGCTTACAGGCCGAAACTTTCAAAGCAGTGAGAGTGTGAGGCAGACCACCAAGCATGTTATTCATTCGGTCAAATATCTGTTTTGCTTTTCTTGTAATCTACTGGTCATTTCTCAGTCTAATGAAGAAAGTCGGTGTCCTCATTTAGCGAATCTCTTTAATGATTTCAACACAACTATTTACTGCCATAGGATCAAACTGTAACCATTTAAAGGCAGTCTCCATTTTGGCTGCTACACTAAATATTTCAGCAGGTACCTGTCACATCCTGTTACTTCAAAGTCAAAGGGATCAACTGTCAAACAGTCTGTTGCATGATTGCCTAGATGTTTTGACTCTTCAGGAAGATAACAGACCCCAAGAACTAGCAGCATAAAAGCAACCATTTACATGGGTGAAAATAAATTTACAACTAATTGGTAAAGATGAAATGAAAGCCCTATTCATCTGACAGGAAGGAACTTTTTAGGATGTCAGTTTCAGTGTTTTTATTAATAAAAAAGGCCCAAATATCACCTGTCTGAGAACACTGAGCCAGGGGTCTGGTATGTGACATTTAGTCTGTTGGCAGAGGAGTAATATAGTTGCTCCAGGTCTGTCGTTCAGAGTGCCACTGAGCAGCAGACGAGCTATGTTGCCACAGCAGCGTCTGCCCGAGTGACCTTTAGTCGGCAGCCTGAGAGCAGAAGAAACCCTGTGCTTGCTGTCTTCTTATTACTCCCTGTCTGCTTCTTACAGATTGTTGATGTTCTGTCCAGCATGACACCAGCAGTTCTGCTCACACTGGTACGTTGTCCACATTTAAGCCACTTTCATCCCGACCTGTCACTTTGGTCCATCTAATACAACAAATGAAATGACATTTTACTGTTATATGTAAATCGTGATCATTTAAAGCTGGCTTTAAAAATCTTGATAGTGATGCCATTTCACTTTGATGCTCGTGCTTGTGTTGCTTCATGCAGAGAGGACTGAACACAGATAGTGGGAGCATTTGCCGTGAAGCCTCCTTTGAAGGAATCAGCCGGTACGTTTAATTGGCATAACTTTGTAGTAACATGGTCATTTGTTGTTTGTTTGGGGAGTTATTGTTTTTTTTCTTTATCTCTTTTTAACCAAGAATACAACAGACTCTCATACATACTGATTATGGCTGATTAACCTCATTCTGAATACAATTGAATTAAGCAAACAATTGTGCTACTGCTTGTTAGTTATCAATTAATGGAAATGTTTATGTTGGCCTTAGTGCTGGTCTTTGTTCTTTTTTCAGCTGCATGCATTACAGCATTTGAGCTTTTCTTAACTCTGACCCAAACTACTTTGAAAACATGCCCTATATATTTATTTCAAAGCTAATAAATCCATTTGCATCACATTGCATTTCAATAAGAGGAGTCTGATTGGAGGCCGTTTCTAAAATTAATGCACAGTTATTACAGATTTTTCTTTATTAGACTTCTTCAATATAAAGCATCTTAATTAAGTATTGAAATACTCAAATACAAGTACTATAGATGATCCCCAGAGTGGAGATGCAGGTGGATCATGAAAACTTTTAGTTGAGTCCCTGTGGACATGCTGACGGACGGGGTGGTTGCAGGGAGCAGATGGGTTGTGCAAAATGAGGTATAAAAGAAAGTAGAGTGATATTTTAAGACCAGCAGCCAGGGATTGATCGTCTGGAGGAACGGAAGCAGAAAGACTGTTGGTAAAGTTTGGTGATGACAGCAGACTGTCTATCTTTGGATAAATGCATGTGATGGTAACAGTTTGAAACAAGAACTTCATCAGGGTTTTTTTTGCCCGATGTTGATGAAAAATTTTCTGCAATTTCCGCTGAACTCATTCCCCTCCAGTCTTGTGAAATAGATGAGCAAAGTATTTTTATACTCTTAACAGCAACAGAAACAGAACAGAAGAATTTAATATTATTTTTTTACGAGCAAAATTTTATTTATTTATTACTGATGTTTCACAACACAGCAAATTAGATGGAATAAAATCATGCCCAAAGAGAGTAACAGGATCAGTGAAAGATATATATAATAAATAATAAACTTACCAAAAGGAAGCATAAGAATAAAAATAGATGAGAAGAAATGATTAATGTGGGTGTATTTACAAAACTGGCTACATTGGTGTGTTTAGTTTTCTACTGTTTACAGACTGTAGTGTCACACTGAAACCACAGTGGGCTGTCAGCCCACATTGCCCAAATGATGAGCTGGATACATTTATTGTATCTGCACAGATATTCACCTGAATTGGATCATGAGTGTCATGATCATGATCATGAGTGTGATTGAGTTTCTTTGTACTTTTTAACATTAACAATTACCAACGTACTGTGTTGTATGTTCATTTCAAAATGTATCAAAATCACAGAAAAATCAATTAAAAAAGATACTAAAATGAAAATAACATCAAACCACAAACAACATGCAGAAAAATCTAATAGATTTTGAATCTATTTTTTTATAGTAGCACTATTCAAAACAGGGTATGCATTCGGGATGTATGCTTTTGGATTTTTGCCATCATCCAGCATGAGGGTATTTACAGATTACTTTATGCTGATACAGATATTAGACCCAATATTTGAATATAGCTGAGACCTAAAACTTTAAAACACACTTTAAAGCTTCAGGATGAACAAATTAAAAAACATCAGTCCTTTAAACACACTTTAAAATGTAAAGAATGATGATGAACAAAGAAAAAGACTTCCACTGTGTGGCCAATTTTTATAGCTGATATAAGCAGGTTAATGTAGTTGAAATAAAGGCTGTAAAAATTGGCAGAAATGTTCAGATTTGCTGATATCAATTTTTCACTTTATAAGCTAATAGCTGCCGATACCAATATCATTTCATTAATAACCTTTATTCCTAGTGTAGATTGACAATGAGGGGATCAAGGAAAACAAAAGTGAATAAAAAGTTAATAAAAAACAAAGATAAATAAATACTTTAAAAAGTAGTATTTAAAAAAATAAAGTGAAACAATTAAAAAAAATAAAGTAGCCATCAATACGGTTTTTGATTAATGATTATGTAAATCACATTTAATTTGGAAAAAGATGAAATAATTGAAAGGGGCTCATATTCTTGTATTTTAGGTAATAGTGAATGCTTCTTTTCAGTTCTTTATTGCTTAGTGTCTGATAACAGAGCTTTCAATTTCTCCCTTTCTCCTCATAGAAAAACATTGCCTTAGATTACTTTTTGGGCTGAAGATGAAATAAATAATGCAGATTGTGGAAAAATATCTATATTTTAATCAATGTGGTACCTCTTTGTCTTCTTTCTGTTGTTTCAAGTGATTTTTTAAATTTTTATCTCTGTTTTTCCAGAGGCAGATACAAGCCTGTTTTAAAATGAATTTTTCATTAATATTCTTGAAAAAATGCACTTTGGTTAACTCTTCTTTTGCTTAATTTTTGCTGTTATCAGTATTTATTTTTTTAATACATCATATTTTTATTCATTTTATTTTAACTCCATTTAACCTGGAGAAAAAACATGTGATTAAAAATTTCTTTTTTCACAACTGCAGGTGACGGCACAGTCAAATTACAAAGTTACAAACCATGAGCAGCTATACAAATAAAATGTAAAACACAACAATACATTGAAAGACAAGACTTTACAAGTAAAAGCAAATATTTGTAAAGATTAACTACATTCAGAATACATCATTCAAATCATCTACAGCCAGATGTTTCTGTAATACTAAATACTCTGTTCTTTTACTTGAGTGTTTTAATCTAATTGATTTAACATTTTTGAATTATTTCAATAGTGTAATGTAGGTGATTTAAATCCCTAAAGCAGGGGCTCCAAACCTGTAGATCATGTTCTAATGGGAGACATTACAGGTAGATATTTAACACGACAGGTGCATAAGGCTTTACCTTTAGTTTTTAAATTTGAGCAAGCTTCTTAAATTTGCTCTATACTTGCTTATATTATTTCAGTTTTATACTGGTGTGATGTTTTAAAAGAAAATGATTATTTTTGTATTAGACCGGGGTTTCCCTAACTTTTCCATGCAGAAGATCTCCATTGTAATAAGCTTCTGGTGGGACCCCATCCCCATTGATAAATACACTAGAATTCTTGCTTAAAACAACATTTTTTAACCTATTCCCTCTGGATATTTAAATATTTCACAATCTTATTGTGTCATTTCATTCAAGTGTTTTTCATGCAGCCACTCTAATAATTAATGTCGTGAAAATAATCAACAGTGATAGCAGACAGTTTCTTTAAACAATTTTCCTCTCATTACTCATTCATTTAAGGAAATGCTGCCTTTCTTTTCACTGTAAGATTGGCATAGAAAAAGGAAATATTGATTTTGATATGAAGTGATTAATTATAGGACATATAGTGTATTTATAGGATTTTATTGATGCAAAAGTGCTATTGGTTGATATGCATTTTCTTTTTCCCTGGCAGCCCCCTACGATTTGGGAACCTATTTGAAAAAGCACTAAAACTAAAACACTGTTAGGCCGCATCAGTTGTTAAATGCAAGATATTACCATTTTCAAAAAGGTTTAAATGCATTCAGCACTTGCAGAAATTGTAACATTTCAACATAAGGGCGTATAACATAAAAAATAAATAATAGAATTAGAAATTGAATCCTACATTAATGTTTAATTCCTTTATTTTTTCTCACTTTAATAGACTGAGGATCCACAAGCTTAACTTGGGCTAATATTTTGTCTGTTGAAAATTGATTTTAGTTTTTTTTATCTCAACTATTTTGTGCGGGTAGCTCTTGCATATTCTGGTAACCCCATAGTGGATATTTAGTGGGAAAGGTCAAAGGCTTGTTACATGTTTAGAAAACAAGCTGACTTAAAGGGGATTTTCTGATATTTTGTGTGTTTAAAACGGCCTGGGCAGGAGAGTTAATAATTAAAAGGTGATAACATTATAAAGTGCGTGATTGTTAGGTTTTTATTTTGATATACTAAAGTGTTTAATGCTCTCATTTTACTGTATAAATCACTTTGGGTCACCCTGTATGATTGCTCTATAAATATAATTGTGCTTTATAAATAGAGTTACCTTGCCAAAATACAGAGTTTATTTTTGTTTAAGATGCTTTAATGCTTTTCTTTGTTTCAGCTTCACGGTGAACAACACATTTTTACACCCAGTCATTGTGGAGTGGTGAGTACTAAGACTATCTTTACTATGTTATTTAGAGAGGCCACTCACGCTGAGAGTAAAAACTGTACCCTGGATTTCTTTCCTCATGAAGCTGAATGTTTCTTCAGCCAGATTCCTCCTGATTTTTTAACTCACAAACCTTGACAATTAGAGCCCCCAGTCCTGTAAGTGTGTGTACAATCAGAAAAAGCAGCTTTTCTTCAGCTTGTTTTCCCCCTCTTAGACCCAGGAGCTGGGCTGCATGGTTTTAATGGACCGTGCTCACCTGGTTGTCCTTGGCATTAGAGTGTGCACCAAGATGAACTGACGTTTTCTCAAATAAGGAGGAATGCTTTTCAGGCACACCTCATGGGAAAAAAGGCTTGATTGAACCCCACTGCTCCCTCTTCTCTGCACAGCTCTCTTTTAATGGGCTGTTTTTTTCCTTACTTCCAATCCTGTAACTATGGGTTACTGCTGCCTGCTTTATTTATCTGCTGCTATTATTGTAGAAATCATTCAATGTTCATGTATCCACTCATGAATATCTATGTGATGATTGAGAAATGATGACGACCCAACAGGAATGTTTAGTTCTTAAAATTGAGATTGAAATCTTGTAAGTGATTAAGTCATGAAAATGTCTTTAAGCCTGTTTTGTTCAGGTCAGTGTTAGTTTATGTGTAGATTCAGCATACTATGCATTAAAAAATCCACTTTTGTAATCAGAAGAATGACTGAGCTGGAGTCTTAGGTCTGTTTTCTGTCTCTGTGTGCAGCCGCCTGCTCAAGACAGACATGGAGCTGGAGGTCCTGCGCTACACCAACAGGATTTCCAGCGAGGCCCATAAAATGGTGAGATCAGTCTGCAAGGATATATCTTAAAATTTCAAACAGTAAAATAAAGGAATAAAAAGAGAAGGTCGGAGCATGAAGTGAAACAGCCAAAGTATGAAGCAGCTTATAGAGTTTAAGACTCACCTAAAGCATTCAGGATCCTCTCAGGCTATGAACTGTTTAAACGCTATCGATTTAAACTTCAGCCAGCAGCTTGGAGGCTGGCCGTTAACAGAGATACCCTTTGACCAATAAGCTGTAACATTAAAGCAATATTTTACTTCTGCACAGGATTTCATTTATCACCATGACTAATGTCTTCAGGGGTTGAGGTGCAGTTAACCTCTCACATTTATCTCTCTACCAAAATCCTTGACCATGAGCGCTCCACAGAGTTTCCATTCTAAGTACAATTAAAAGACTTAAAAGGTTTGTGTTTTACCCATGTGTCCCCAAAGTAAGATGCAGCTTTTCCTTTTAGATGTGCAGTTAAATCATGAGATGGTCCCTCTGTTCAGCAGGGGCCAGAGGCCACACAACTTGAGGAACAAAAGTTACCTATCCAAAGAAGCTCAGCAGTAGGAAACGCTGTCTCTAATGTTTTTTCTTCATTAATTCAGTAACGTAGTCCAAAAAACCATTGTGATTCATTTATACTTGTTGTTTTCCATGTCTATTGAAGGATAAAAATGTGTTGGCTTGAATCTGGATATGATCTTTTGGAGCAAAAAGTCAGCCTCTTAAAAGTATCTGTTGTGATTCTTAAAAAAAAGGACTCAAAAATAGGCAGAATCAGGTGCAAGAGAGTTTATTTAGCATTCAAGTTGGATACAGCATAAACCCAAGTGGCTGTTGACAAAGCATACTAAATTTCTGCCTTGTTCATTCACTGTTATACAGTTTTCAAATGTCACTCCATAACTAAAAACATTCCTCTTTTTTCAAACAAAACACAACAAAACAAAACATGTCTTTTGGACCCTGATAAAACGGAGTCTCAATGTTGATTTAGGTCCTCGGACCATCCGTTGAGCCCCCACTTTCTTTGCTTTGCTACAACCCCAAATAATAACTTTGGCCCCCTGTGTGTTGGTGAATGGTATGATGTGGTGGTTGCTGGTCTCCACACACTTTAGGACGACTCATGGTATGGCCCCACTGAACACCTGCACCTTCCCCAGTTGTCTCTTTTGTAGCCCACTATGCAGCGTCAGTTGTTTCGCACCAGGGAGACTGTGGGTTCAGTCCCCAGCTGCGAGAGTTAATGTTGATGTGTCCTTGGGCAAGACACTTAATGCCAATTTGCTCCCACTGCTGTGTTGGTGGTGTGTAAATGTGTATGGATTAGTATGAATGGGAGTAACAAATACTGATGGATAATTCTTCAGAGCAACCTCTGCCATCAGTGGGTGAATGGGCTAGTGTGACCTGTGGTGTAAAAGCACTTTAAGTTGGCAGATGACTAGAAAAACCTCATATAAAATCAAGTCCATTTACCATTTTCAATTTTTAAAAAAACACTCTGTTTTGTGTACTAACTAATAGGTAAACTACCATTATCAATTCATGAATGAATTTCTCACTTTGAAAGAGAAAAGCTGTTTTAAAAGTGTTGATCATCATGATTTGCACCTCCAGCAGACACAAGCTACATATAAAGCATTTTGGGAGCCTTGAGCAGCCCGAGGCTGGAAGGTGGCAGCACTTTTAAAAATGTTTCTTTTAACATTTCTTTTAACATTTTTGAATTATTTCAATAGTGTAATGTAGGTGATTTAAATCCCTAAAGCAGAAAGACACCTCATTTCTAAAAAGGACCTTAAGGAACAGAGGCTGGTGGAGCGCAATGCTCAGCTGGATCACCACTTGGACTTGTTCAGTGGGGCTGCACTCCACAGAGGTGGAAAAAGTACACAACTATTGTACTGTATTGTAAAACTAAAGTTAGTTGGTTAAATCTTACTGATAAATCTTATAAAGTAAAAACTGCATTTTTTCCACAATATTGCAATTGCAATTTGACATGCAACTATGTTTTTAAGTTCCTCATCTTGCAAATTTTTCAACAAACACAAGCAATAAAACATTCTATAATTTAACCAACACAATAATTGATAGATCAAACATAAAATGTTCTTTCCGGTAAGCCAGGCATATACACTGCCTGGCCAAGAAAAAAAGTCGCCACCTGGATTTAACTAAGCAAATACATACAAGCCTCCTATTGGATAATTACTGCATGGGCGATTATCTTTCAGCTGGCAATAAGTTATTTAACCCCAGCTGATGCAATGAGTAACTTCTCATTTCTTAAACAACCATGTCGAAAGACACATCCTGTGGGCGTGGAAAAAATGTTAGTCTGTTTAAGAAGGGTCTAATCATTGGCATGCAAAAAAGGTTTCAGTTTGCTAGGGAGCATAAAGATTGGACTCTGGAGGAATGGAAGAAGGTCATGTGGTCTGATAAGTCCAGATTTACCCAGTTCCAGAGTGATGGGCGCATCAGGGTAGGAAGAGAGGCAGGTGAAGTGATACACCCATCATGCCTAGTGCCTACTGTACAAGCCTGTGGGGGCAGTGCTATGATCTGGGGTTGCTGCAGTTGGCCAGGTCTAGGTTCAGCAACATTATGTGCCCAAAGAATGAGGTCAGCTGACTACCTGAATATACTGAATGACCAGGTTATTCCATCAATGGATTTTTTCTTCCCTAATGGCACGGGCATATTCCAAGATGACAATGCCAGGATTCATTGGGCTCAAATTGTGAAAGAGTGGTTCAGGGAGCATGAGACATCATTTTCACACATGGATTGGCCACCACAGAGTCCAGACCTTAACCCCATTGAGAGTCTTTGAGATGTGCTGGAGAAGGCTTTGCGCAGTGGTCAGACTCTTCCATCATCAATACAAGATATTGGAGAAAAATTAATGCAACACTGGATGGAAATAAATCTTGTGACATTGCAGAAGCTTATTGCCACAGCAAATGCGTGCTGTAGTCAAACCTAAAGGCGGTCCAACGAAATACTAGAGTGTCTGACCTTTTTTGGTGGCGACTTTTTTTTTGGCCAGGCAGTGTATGTTAGGATGACATACCATGATGCATGAATCAGTATAAATTTCCTATCTTTATTTATCTACTTTGATCACTTTAGTAAATTCAGTGATTTGTTTAACCTTGCAGTAATCATCATGAAAACAGGGGCTGAACAACTTTGAAAAAATATTGAACTTCAATTATTTTGACTCATATTGCAGACACAATGTGAATTGTTGTATTGAAGGGAATGATCATTTTTATGTCATTCTCAGTTTAGATAAGAAAAAACAAGTAAAAATATGAGACATAAAATTTCTGCAACCTATTCTGTGAAAAAAATGATGCTTCAATGTTTGCATGATGAGTAGAGCATAACATCTCTGCTGCAAAAAAAAAATGTATGAAGCTGTTTTTTTTTTTTTCGACAAACATTTTAGATCAAAGGAATACTGCAACCTCTGCTATTTTAAAGTTTCAGTAGGACATATTATGATTCAATCTAAATCCTGATCCACTACCCAGACCCAGTAAAATATGATCCTTCTTTATTGGCGTTAGCAACTTGAGAATGTGAATCTCCAGATCTGTTGTTCAGATACAGTATAACCTCGATAGTAAGATTAAATACAGCAGCTGTATTTGTGATGTGATGTGGAATCATTCTCTTTCTTTGGCTACTATGTAATCAGTAGAGGGGGAAGAAGTGCAAGAGTATCATACTCAAGTAAAAGTACAGCTACTCTGGTTAAAACTTACTTAAATAGAAGTAAAAGTACTGATTACGAAAAGTCTTGAACAAACTTCTCAATTACAGTAATTTCAGTAAATGTAATGGGTAACCTTTCACCCAGATTTTGTAAGCCAAAGGTCAAGGTCACTAGACCTCATGGTCTTCCCTTGCTTTTATGATTTCTACAAATAACACTACCACATAATCCACCTCAGCCATTCGTCTTGACCCACTACTCTATTTTCATGGTTTGACAGTTGTACTATACCTCATACAGGCATGTATGCAGGCGGTAGATCTAGGTTCTCATGTGCTGGGTCTCACAAAAACTCAACATCTTTTAAGATTTTAAAAATCTTCACTGGTGGCAGGCTTTAGATTGCAATTATGTCAATAAAACCATACATACAAAGTATGATGTTTCAGATACAAAGTTACAAAAGTTAAAGAATTTAAGTCACCATCACAAGATATCCACTGAAGGGCCATTAGTTTTTTTCTGTAATTAGCAAACATTGGGATCAATTTGAAATGAGTCTTTGGGTTTTTTTTCTGGAGATTGTAAAATTTCTTGCTTCACATTATCCCTTTTCTTCCTGTTTAGATCATGAAGAATGTGAAACCTGGACAGAAAGAATATGAAATGGAGAGGTAAGAGAATAGCTGTGGCTTTAACCCTGAATGTGATTAAGTTGCTGATACAATAAGTTTTTAACCCTCTTTTTATGTATATACTTAAGAATTAATTCAGGACTGGTATCTCTGATGACTTAACACGGCTTCAAACAGACAAACGAAACAAATGGAAAAATTAACATAATTCAAAAGGCTGTATAGAAGCCTTTTAAATTTCCCCAACTGAGCAGGATAAATTTATAAAAAAAGATAAATGTTCAATTTTTTGTCTAAAAGACCTAGAACCCTGCAATCAAGCACTATCATTTGATAAATAACGTAATCCATCCATCCATTATCAATTATTTATTCATTAGCTATACTACTTAATCCATTTGGGATTGCAGGGGACTGGAACCAATCCCAGCTTTCATTGGGCAAGAGTTGGGATACACCCTGGACTTGTTGGCAGTCAGTTAAAAAAAAATATTAATATATAAATAATTTTGTAAATATAACAGTGATGAATAGTTTAAATTCAGCTGGGATCTTTATGGCCCTTTACTCTTTGTTTAATGTTCATAAAAAAGTAAAATATCTTTGAAATCTATCATGAAAATCCATGCAGAGGATTGCCTGACCAGGGTTATAATCAGACCGAAAACTAGTCCACATTTGAAGCTTGGTTTCCCTTTTGAGTAGAGAAATGTTTCAGAGTTTAACCACTACTTTTTAATAATGTCATGCCAGAGCAGCTGTCAGTCATGCTGATTAGCCTTTCGTGTCTCAGAAGATCCAGGAAACATGAACTCGTCATCTTTCACAGCGTTTGATGTGTCCGACTGTCTGATGATTAAAGTATCACTGAATGAATTCTTAAAAAGCACAGAGTCAGGAAGAGGGCAGTGAAAGTCTGTCAGCTAATTAGTGCCTCCTGTGATCTCTGTTGTGTAAAATGTTTGAGTTTGTTTTTCTTACTGCTTTCTTTTATTTTTCTTTTCAGCCTTTTCCAGCATTACTGCTACACCAAAGGAGGGATGCGTCACACCTCGTACACCTGTATCTGTGGAACGTAAGGCTTTGAGGATTTGTAAGAGGATTTGTTGCTTGTTGGGGGCAGATCTGAAACTGGGAAGAAGAAATCTATGTAAATTTTAAACAAAATTGTATGCAAACATTAGTCATTGTACTTAAGTTGATAGGTATATGAGCAATTGCTCTCATTGTATGCACAACAAAACTTCTTTGACAGCAGTCCTACACAGAGGCATGACAAATCTGGTCCAAACTTAGGGATATAAACCTTGAAGTTTTAGTATTAGTGCTGACAAAAGTCTTGATATATTTAGATGAATCACAGAATAAATACAAGTTATCTGTAAGGTCTTAAAAAGAATTAAAAGTTGGTTGAAAATAATTTTTTTTTTTAAATGTCTTAAATGCATGGCTGTTAAGTCATAGCAGTTTAAGTGTTGAGTTTTAATTGAAGTGGAAACTTTTAAACAGATACTTCTAGATCTTGTTATGACTATTTTTGGCCACTTTAGATGAAAAAATAGATCTTCCATTGCCTGGTGCTATGCTATCAAACCAATACCTTTTCTTGCATAGTCTTATCTCAAAATGATCCAAAAAAGCTTAATTTGCATACTACAAAAAGAAATACCACCAACACTGTCATTATATGTTGTAACATTTTATCTTACAATCAGCCCCCAACACACGCATGTAAATGTGTTGCTAGTGATAGGATATTAAAGTGTATGAATTCAGAAAGGTCTAAAAAATTATATTTCATGTCATAATTTCTGAATTACCCTGAAATAATACAATAAAAAATGTGTGTTGATAAATCACCCTCTGATGCCACCACAGAAGTGTCCACCGTAGCCTTGTGAACATTCTCAAAATGAACTTTGTTTTTATTCATCCTAAAAATCTCCACTGTCTTAGATCAATTAATAAGTGTACAT
Source organism: Cheilinus undulatus (assembly GCF_018320785.1). Taxonomy (NCBI): domain Eukaryota; kingdom Metazoa; phylum Chordata; class Actinopteri; order Labriformes; family Labridae; genus Cheilinus; species Cheilinus undulatus. The sequence goes on from NC_054865.1 coordinate 20,116,338, forward strand.
ATCTGCCCCAGGTCTTTCCTCCTCTGGTACCTGTCTGCCTCTAGCAAGATGTGAACACTCACTTTCACCCAGAGAGGTGTTGAGTTTCATGCAAGCTACATCTACATCATCTATTGATAAGAAGTCCAATCAGTTTAATATGAATATATCGCTGCTCCAAAAGCTTGTAAAAAGTTTATTGGGTGTGTCAGGGCGAGGCAAGGGGAAGAGTACAAAGAAAATGTGGAAACTAGAATTAACTATAAACAGGTAGATGCATGAAACCTACCTGGTGTGCAGTCCTTCTCATATTATCAGTATTTGCAATTAAAGTTGCTCAATTAATTACAATGCCTTAGTTAATTAGATGAATTGTTTTGATTGGTTGACAGGACTACTAAATATATATATATGTTAGTAGCTATAAGAATGGAAAAGCAAAAAATTAGTTAAGCTACATTTTAATTTATAAAGACAGTAGAAATATTTATTGAAATGAAATGGTCCAGCCTAGCAGCAGCAGCAAATGAATAAGTCAGTGAGTAAGTTAAAAAACAGTTTTGCAATAAATGAGTATACAAATAATCATTTGAAACATAGTAACTTAAAAAAGTAAGCAGTTGTTACAGAAAAAAAGTGAAAAAGATAATCGGTTATGGTACCGTAAACTCAGAGAAATAAACATTTATTGTACAATAAATTACTGCCCTGCTCATTTAAAGCATTAGTAATTAAATATAGGTGTTATAAAAAGTATTCATCCCCATGGATGTTTTACCCATTTATTGAGTCTATTTCGGTCAATTATCCAAGGAGGTGAATATTTTTATAGGCTCTGTATTTTGACTTTTCTGATTAAGTAAGGATGTTGTCACTGATAGAAATCTGTAGCTTTGAGTGTAAAATTTTCCCTTTCAGTTTTCATAGTGAATTTTCCCTGCAGTGAGATCTTATTAAGCAACCCAAAGCCATACAGCTAAAAAAAAAAAAAAAAAACCTACAGCATTTAACTCGTCCCTGTTGCTGGGTTACTGTAAAGTTGCAGCCTTAATTATGTATGAAGGATTTTGAGACATTTTTATAATCCTGCTCTAGCCCTTTGTATTAAAGACCATGTGTAATGAGTACTTTTGAGGATTTGTTGCTAGTGGATGCAAGTTACTGTCCTGATTCAATTAACGCTCTGAAAAATAAGGGAAAGGTCTTTACAGCAGTGCTGCAAAGAGGCTTTGTGTCTGTCTAAAAGTACCAAGGTAAAATAATGAACTGGTGAAAGACTGGAATTTGATTAGATGACTACTTTTGTATTCACATGTTTTTTTGCTATTTTGTGACAACAGCGGACACAACTCCTCTATCCTCCATTATGGTCATGTTGGGGCACCGAATGACAAGACAATCATGGACGGAGACATGTGGTAGGTGTTTGATTTAAAATATACTGAAGATTCCTGTGACCTAATGAAAAGAAAAGTGCTTCGTGAGAAAACACCTACATTGCGACTGAGTTCTGCTGGCTTTAATCCACTGAAAACAGTCACCATGGCACTTAATGGAAACGGCAACCCAAAAAGCACTACCACCTTCAACAGACCCAGGCTTCATACATGCATGCTCTAGGTAGTGACAGTGTAGGTAGCCTACCAACTCCTCTTCCACATGGCCTCTCATGACCCACATGACCCACATAGCCCAACAGCACTTCCCTCAATGGTGTTTGTAAAGATAGTTCCACAACACCCTCGCTCCATACCAAATCACACTCCTATAGACTGTTTAAAAAATGAGCAGCACAACACCTCACCCAAAGTGAAGCCAAAATATATGTAATATCTATTTTTTAATCTTTTGAAAACAGTTGGCTACGAATTATAGCCCAGAGCTTCCAATATCCTAGTATATAGTGCTGAGACACATGACGGTGTTCCCGGTTCCTATGAATGCGCCACCATCCCAAACTGCACAGGACATAATACAATTGAAAATTCATACCTCATACTTCGTCTTCGCTGCTCAGAACGTGCTCGTATAAATGACGACACAGACCACATCAGCAGGTGTTGGCACCACTTTTTACCGTAAACTCAGAGAAATAAACATTTATTGCACAATAAATTACTGCCCTGCCAGGAGGCTGTGGAGGATGGCCGTCAGAAAGCCTAGGCAGTATAGGACCAAGGTTGAGGTGAAGTGCCAACCTGCAGCTCTCATACCTGTCCTGAGAAGATGCGCAAATTCTGTGTAGTAAAAAAGATGGTACTAAAAGAGCAATGCAGCTGTACAGAAACTACAAGTTGAGGAATGAACTGGATATCATTATGCAAGAGGATGGTGTGAACCGTATCCCTTTGGGACATTCCAAAAACAGACCATGGTCATGTATTTAGGCTCTTAAAGATATTTTTTTCAAACATACAAAATAATTTGTTCAGCTGTGGACTCTATAGACCTAGGGGTTCTTATTTGTCAAAAAGAAAATTTTTTGCTAGAAAAAACAGCGTGGCATTATTACTGACATTTTTCAGCCAGTTCTACTGCAAATTAGAGTTTTGGCAGCACTGAACATGTGGGCATTTGGGTATTTTGGCTTCATTTTTTAACTAATATCGAAGATTGAACTGTCCATTCTATTATACAGTCAATACTGATGGCCTGTAGTACCAGCCTGCAGAATGTTCTTATGCTGTCTGGTCCTTATGTTGTAAAAAAAATTAAGAGATGAATAGATAGATATGTACATTGAGAATGCAAATGTCCCTGGTGCCAGCATGACACAAAAATGGTAAGAATAGAGCTGAGAACATTTTGCTTTCACTTCAGATTTGAAACACCAGTATGTGTAGAGATAGAAATGACTAAATTGACTGTTATTATTAACCTCCTGCAGTCTGTTCGACATGGGTGGAGAGTACTATTGTTACACTTCAGACATCACCTGCTCCTTCCCAGCCAATGGCAAGTTCACGGCAGACCAGAGGGCCATCTACGAGGCCGTCCTCAGATCCTCCAGAGCTGTCATGGAGGCCATCAGACCAGGTTATCATTATTTTCTGGTTCAGTATTCATACTGAGCATTACATACCAAGACAGAGTTTAACCTTAGGCCCACAATCAAGTTCTTACCACTTACACAAAACTGTAGCAAAAAAAAAACAAACAAAAAAAACCCACTTCATTAACTTTAATTCCTGAGAGTTCATTTCTCAAATATCAAAGAATATTATTCTGTTTTTTACCCTAAAGACTGTCCATCTTGCAAATTCTGATATTTTCCCCTGAATATCCCCCCTTTCATATGAGATGTTAATTTCATATGAAAGGGGAAAATAAAATTGGCTAAATTTTTTGCTCATACAAATAAATAAAATAGTGATAAATTACTTATACACATTGAAAATCATTAAAGTGATAAATACTTTACTTCTGATTGCCATTCCTTGGATTTTGCTAATAATATATATATTTTTTTAAATTAAGTGTCACCCTGGTCTAAGACTTACACTAACATTTTGAGAGGCTTGAGGGCCTAGATACATAAACTAGAAAACTTTAAGTTGAATTAAAGTTTAAAATAATCTTGTGGTCTTGAGTGACAGTACTTTATCTGTTGAAGGTGTGAAGTGGACTGACATGCACCGCCTGGCTGACCAGGTTCACCTGGAGGAGCTTGTGAAGATCGGCATCCTCACTGGCAGCGTGGAAGACATGATGAAGGTCTATCTGGGCTCCGTCTTTATGCCCCACGGCCTGGGACACCTGCTGGGCATCGACGTGCACGACGTTGGAGGATACCCTGCGGTGAGAACAGGAGACACAACCAACCAGTCGAGTAGTAGCATTGTTCTAGCCAAGGTCTCAGGATGGTAAAAGAGGAAAAACACACTTGTGTTCCTCCAATATTGATGTGTCATCAATAATAGAGAATGCTGCAGAGTAGATGTGAGTGAATAAAAGAGGACATGCTGGAGGAACAAGTTCAGGCTGAGGTCAGAGGAGAGGAAGGTGACATGATGGTTTAAGCATTGAACGCAGACAGTTTCAGGTTGTGGTGGAGAATTTGTGCAGATACAGATGACAGTAAACCCACAGACTCTCCAGCTGATTCTTCGTCTAGACAGTGTCAGTGTGAGAAGTATTAATACAGCACTCGGTAATCTGTGGTGACAAGCGTTAGTGCTGGTTAGCTCTTCCTGCTTTTTCCTGGCCATGGAATGTGACAAATTGTGAGTAATTCTTTTGTGTAAAATTATAAACTTTATCATGACTAGACCAAATAAAAATGACGTAACATGAAATTAAAAAGGTACATACATTTAAGTTAATTTATTAAGACCTAAATTACAGATGTGAAGCAGTGGTTCCTTATCTGAGTTCTGCGCCCCCCCCCCATTTTGACAATAGAAACTCAAGTATTTATAGTTTTTAAAATCGTAAATTTAGAACAGTGTAATGTTAAAAATGTACAAGTACCAAACTGAAAATAGTGGTTGAATTTTTGACTTTTTGACTTTATAATTTCAAAAATTCCAAGTTTTGGTTCATGTACATTTACAACGTTTAAGTTCCTTTTTTCTCGTAAATAAATGAGGTTTTAAACCTGACAATTTGGATATAAAGTGGAGGTTTTTTGTCTTGTAAATAAACATCTCCTCTTTATTGTTGTTTATTTTTAGAGTTGTCCCAGTAGACTGTCTATGTCGGCCAATTATGTTTGGATTTTGTCAATGAAAACAATTAAAATTGATGTTTGATTTTTTTTTTCCAAGTGGGTTCTGGCTGAGCTTTTCTTAGATACAAGAAGGTGGGGCCCCAAGGAATAAAGATTGGGAACCGTTAGAGTAGAGTGACATTTTTCAGGGAGAAGGGACCTTTTACAATATTTTATTATAGGCTTAATAAACTATCCTGTGAGTGTGTTCCCATTATTTTTGTTGAAATGAACAAATCTGATTCTCATAACCACAGGGCAGACAGCACCCCCTTGAGATCTGATTTGGGATTTTAAAAAGCACTTTAGTTATTAAAGAAAAAAAAACAAACATCTTTTTGTAAGAAATTGTCAGTGTCACTTTTTATTATAAAATATTGTCATTTGGCATAAATGATTGCACTACCTAAAAATATAATTTAATTTCAATTCCAGACAACTGAAATTAAAGATATATATATCATACTTTTTCATAAAACAGCTAGTCTCATTTATTTAAACAAACAGAAAATGTTCGAAAATTGCAATAAAATTGCATGGGTAACCCAGTATATATCTTGTTCTACGACTCAAGTGTAAAGTACTTTAAATGTAGTATCTTGCTTGAATTTTTTAATACAATACAAAAAAGGAAGTTATTTGTTTTAAGCCCTTTTGTTAGTCTGATTTTACAATTTTTCAGAAATAAATCAGAAAGGAAACAATGCTATCTTAACATTTAAAATAATTTTAGCTTCCTGAAATGATGTCTGTCCTCAAATTGTTGATTTAGTCTCTGCTGCAGTAATTCAGTACATTTAATCCAAGTCAAGGAGCAAATTATATTGATTTAGACTGTTAGACCACTACCATTTTCCAAATAAACCCAAATAGATACCATATAGCTTGAAGATCTTCTTTTATTATTCTGCAATACATACAATCATATCTCCAGCCTACATGGGCTCACATGACATCAAGAAATTAAACAAATCTGGATCAGAGTGCATTCATTATCATAGAACAGACAAGAAAATGAAGACTAAAAAGATTAATTAGTAAGTTTGATAAAGTATCTTGTCGTCTCATCCAGGCTTTTGAGACAAAATAAGCTTTAGCAAGTATTTCAGGGTTTTGACAAGGCATATGATGAAAAAATACTCCTCTAAGGTTATTTGGTACAGTGTGAAAGAAAATGGGACTCACTTTCTGCTTCTTCTAAATCACAAGGTCTGTTTTCTCTGGGAATATTTTTTATAGATTGATCTAAATAGTCAGAGGAAGAATACCAGATCTTAACTGTGCAATGAAGGGTCTTTGGCTTCTAGATAATAAAGATATAACCTATAATTCACCTTCCAATCACCTTCTGAGTTTTTTTCTCAAAGTCTCTGCCCTTTCCCAAATGCTGTGTATGAGTGGATTTTCATCTGTTTCACATATCCATCTGGCATGCTAGGTTTAATATCACCCACATAGATTATTCCTGTAGATCATGGGGTACATCTCTACTAACAGATGATTGTTTACTGTACTCCATAAAAGTTTACACCTGTATGAAATGTGCTATACAAATAAAGTTGAATTGAATTGAATTGAATTGAACTGAATAACAATACTCTTTCGTTGATTATGTCCTCTGGCATCTTGATTAAATGATTCCACAATCAGGTCATTTCACATTTTGGGATGGGAGCACATCTGTGAACTCCCAAGGAAGCATATAGCTCTGTTCTGCACAGTATTTATATTTTTTGTCTTTCAAACCCACAAACCTGGAGAATAGCTCAATACTGGGAATACACAAGCAGCTCAGAGTTGAGTGAAGGTGAAATAGCCAATATCATTACATAAGAAAAACATGTTGTGCTTCTTTTAGTTTCTTTCTTGCTAAAATTAATTATTTATGTTTTACTCTGATTAATTTTCAATCTTCACTTGTAATACCAGGATCTAACTAAGTCCAACATGCTTTGTAAATCAGTCGTAGATGCAGACAGTGATATCATCTCATCTGCAAATAATGAAATACCCAACTGACCATTATCCAAACATATACCTGAGTTGCTCTTTTAACCTGTAAAGCTAAATCATTCACATGCAGTGCAGACAGCTGGAAAAAGAATATCTCTGAAAAACAGGTAGGATTTAGTGTTTACTTCTTTCTGTTTGTTTGTGTTGCAGTTGTATCTTTCTGTATAAACTTTAAATTTAAGTAGTATGTTCAAAAAGGGTTTCCACACTTTCTTTGTGATTGTCGTTTTAATAAATTGTACTGTTGTCCAGGGGGTGGACCGCATCGACGAGCCTGGGCTGAAGAGTCTTCGCATGGGCCGCCTGGTGCAGGAGAGGATGGTCCTCACTGTGGAGCCGGGCATTTACTTCATCAACCACCTGCTTGACCAGGCCCTGGCCAATCCTGCACAGAGCTGCTTCATCAACAACCAAGTGCTGGCTCGCTTCCGAGGATTTGGAGGGGTCAGTTTGCCTACACAAAGTTATTTTATCATGTTTCTTGGATGTTTTTTTAAATAGACTCACATTTAATCAGTTTTGATCATTTTTAAAGCTATGTTTTCCATTTTTACTGCAATCGAGTCACTTTTAAAAAGCACCAAGGTAATGAAGCCTGGCATTAGTTCATGCAGGGCATGGTAATCATATGCCAAGCCCTCGCCAGCTGATTTAAATTATCGCCTCCCAGCTCCCACAGCCAGTCACAGCTCTTTCTCTCAGCACAGCAGTGTATTTGAATATGACTTCTCACTAATCCCTTCTTGCATTAATGCTGATGCACCACACTGCTGCAAAGCTTAACCTCCTCCACTCCAGCCTCCTCCTTTATAGCATAAAGCTTGCTACACCCTCAAATTCAGATTCATGTCTCTATGGATTAACTGCTTTTGAGGTAATTTTTCTGCATTTGATATGCATGGTTATAAATTTATCTCGCCATGCGCTCCCTGGAAAGTCAAAGAATGCTGCTTGACTAACCCAGGTATTCTTTTGAGCAGAGCCTTCACCAAGTCAAACTGTATATCTATTTTGCAATAAAATGGTTAAATGTATGACGAGAGTGTTCAGGAATGAATTAAAGGTAATCCTCAGAATGAAAACACATGACGACACCAAGTGATACAAAGATGATAGCAAATTAGAGCGTTACAACTTAGTCATTAACCTGGGAAATCAGGAGAGCCATAGGTCTGTATATATGGGGGTGCTGAATGAAAGCAAATTCCTGGACAATGAACATTGATAAAATGTAAAATCCATTAAGAGTCAAAATACATTCACACAGGACAATCTGCTTTTTAAGTCAACCTAAGAGCTGCAGCCTGTTTGTCAAACTACAATTCATTATTTGAATTCTCTGATATATTTAAATGAGTTTTAACTTATCTGCTGTACTTAACTGACTGCTGTCACTCCTTTTTGCAGGTGCGCATTGAAGATGACATCGCAGTAACTGCCACTGGTATCGAGCTGCTGACCTGCGTCCCCCGCACCGTGGAGGAGATTGAGGCTTTCATGGCTGAAACTGCAAAACCTTTCAGCCCCATCGAGCAGAGCGAGTAGTTCTGATCAGCATTTCACATTTCATAAATTATATCAAATCAAAACCAAATATAATTCTTCAGCTATGAAGGTAGAAGGTATTAGAACTCTAACTACTCACTTCTTTAACAGATACATAATCAAGATTATTACTGAGCTTTAGAATCATCACTCTAAAGAACAAAAAACAAGCAGTTTCCATACATCAGCTTTATGAAGGTTTCTCTAAGTTTTGACACTTGTATAGCTGTTATTTAAAGGGAAAAACTCCAGCTACATACATCAAAAGTGTTCATTTGTGTGCCTCTTAAAAGAACTATTTTTAATTTTGTAACAAAATTCTTATTCTTCTATGTTCCTTTTTGTAATCACTGATTTACAGAATGCAGTGAATTTCAATTAAAGGCTTAAATTTTTGACCTTGTATGTTGGTTTGTTTTTTATGTCACAATTTTTATAGTGTTATGTAAGAAATGGAAAAAAACTTTAGAAAATGGGCCACTAGAGGCCAGTGTTACCCAAATAATGATCAGTACTTCTGCTTACTCCGGACAGAGTTTACACCGAGCGGTTAGGGAATTCTTCAAAAGCGGCTCCACTGCTGTGCTAAATCTATGCTCACATTTTACCACTATAAGTCAGCTTTAGAGAAAAGCTGTTAGAGTTTCCAGACTGAAAAGATGTCAGAAGTAGAGGCAACATGCAACATCCAACCACTAAAGAAGTCTTATCTGCTCAGCATTGAGGAAATCCAGGAGACTAAGCCTGTTTATACTGAGTCATCTGCTGTTTGATCTCTAAGTATCAGTGGCATCTTTGTTTAAAGATAAGAAGACAAGAGTCTCCACTCCACATTCACATCAAGAATAGTGACAGCCACTTAAGTGATGATACATGTCACTATGCAGTATTTAGCTTTACAAAATTGAGATACAGGTGCATCTCAAAAAACTAGAATATCATGAAAAAGTTCAATAACTGGCCTGACCTGAACCCCATAGAGAATCTATGGGGTATTGTCAGGAGGAAGATGAGAGACACTCGACCCAACAATGCAGATGACCTGAAGGCCGCTATCAAAGCAACCTGGGCTTCCATTACACCTGAGCAGTGCCACAGGCTGATCGCCTCCATACTACACCCCATTGATGCAGTAATTCATGCAAAAGGAGGCCCAACCGAGTATTGAAGGAATGTAAATCAACATACTTGTCAGAAGCCTGACATTTCTGTTTAAAACATCCTTTTTTTTAATCTTATGTAATATTCTAATTTTTTGAGACACTGAATTTTGGGTTTTCTTATCTGTAAGCCATAATCATCAACATTTCAAGAAATAAAGGCTTGAAATATTTCACTCTATGTGTAACAAGTCTATATAATATATGGGTTTCACTTTCAGAAAAGAGTGACAAAAATATTGAACTTTTTCATGATATTCTAGTTTTTTGAAATGCACCTGTATATCAAGCTAAAATTTAGTATTTTTAAATGAAATGAACGTGAAAATGAAAATAGACTGTCAAAGACCAATAGAAAGTTCATAAGTAAGATATTTGTGTCATGGGATTCTTACACAATCAACAACTTTGAAAGTACCCACATTTCACATGTTTCCTTGATAATTCATTTTTAATGTGTTTTTATTAGGGTCACTGTCATTTAGTTCACTGCTAGCTACTTATTGAAGTGCATGTGTTTTTGCTGAGGTGCTGGAAAATGATTAGCTTAAACATTGAGCAGCGTATTAACTGGACATTTTTGGTGAAATTGAATAAAACAGCAGCTGAATCTTCTGATACATTAACTGAGGTGAAGGGAGAACACTGCATGTCACATGCACATGTTTGAATTAGAAGATTTAATGAAGGCAGTCCAAGACCATGAACGTTCTGGGCACCCATGCTCATCAAAAACTTCTGAAAAGTCAATAAATTGAATAAATCGTAGGAAAGAATCAATGACTCAAACTAAGAATAACAGTACAAATGGTAAAGAGATTGGTAAATAGATTTTGCATGAAAATTTGAACATGACAGAAGCATGAACCAAAGTTGTCCCAAAACTTCTGACCCCTGATCAAAAGGAAAAACGGCAGCATATTTGTGAAGACATTATGAAACAAATTGAAAGAACCCCAATTTTTTTATAAGAAGTGATTGCATGCCAAGAAACTTGGATCTTCAAAAATGATCCTGTGAAAAAATAGTAGTCAGTGCATTAGAAAACACCATCGTCACCAAGGATGAAAAAAGCAAGGTTAAAGCAAGTCCAAATTCAAGGCCAAGTTGTTTTCTTTGATGTTAAGGGTCTCATTTGGAGGAGTGGGTTCCAGAAGGATCAGCAGTGAATCAACATTATTACAAACAGGTTCCAGAAAAACTGAGGGAAAAGTCTGTGGAAAGAGACCACAATAGTGGAAAAATTGTTTCATTCTTTATCAAGACAACACCCCAGCTCACACTGAGCTCTCAGTAAAGCAGTTTCTGTCCCACAAGCAAATCTCAGTGCTTGATCCCCCTCCATATTCACCTGATCTAGCAGTGTGTGACTTTTTCATTTTTCTTAAGATCAAATCTGTGTTCAGAGGTTTTGAGTCTGTGTTGAGCTGCTTTTATTCCTATCTTTTAGAGCGAACATTTGCGGCCACCATAGATAACCACTCCTCCTCCACCTCTATTCTTACCTGTGGTGTACTGTAAGATTTGGTTTTAGGTCTGATTTTGTTTCCTTGGCCAAATCATTAAGAATCATAGGGTCTCCTTTCACTGCTACGCAGAGGACACACAGATATACCTGCCCCTTAGACCTGAGGATCCTTGAAACCTAGCTGCTGTAAAAGAGTGTCTAAATGATATCACCGGCTGGATGGCTCAGAATTTTCTTCAACTCAACAACTCAACTAACATTCAAAACTCCACCCAGCTCATACAGTCCAATCTCAGTTCCCTCTCAGAAAACATCAGACCCACAGCCAGAAATCTAGGAGTAATATTTGATTCAGACCTCACCTTCACCACCTGTATCAATAAAGTTGTCCAGTCATGTTTTTTTCCACATCCAAACCATCACCAAAATAAAATCAATACTCAGCCAGTCAGACCTTGAGGTTATTCTGGGTTTTTATTCTTTGTCTTCACTTTTATTATGGAATCTTACATATCTGGGTTTTTATAATGTCTTTCTATTTTGAAATCATTTTTCCTGTTTAGAATGTTCTGCTAGTTTTTTATGATGTTGGAGTTACATTGCTGGCTGAGTTTTTCATGGGTTCTTCTGTTGTTAGGGTTTTGTATTTCTCTTTGTGTTCCGCTGTTTGTGTTTGATGCTTTGTCGTAACTGTGATTCTGCTTATTCTCAAAGCACTTTGTAAACCTCTGTTTTTAAAGGTGCTATACAAATAAAGTTGATGATGATGATGATGATTATTATTATTATTATTATTATTATTATTATTTGTTCAAAGAAATCAACTGTGTTTTAATATGTTTTCAGTATACTTGAATAATATAATTTATTTCAAATTTTACCCAAAAAATGTCAGGGGGTGCCCCCGTTCAAGTAAATGAACAGCTTACTTACACTGTTAAAAGTGTTTTAATTATGAGAAATTCAAATTAGAGTACTTCGGTATGATTTTATGGTTGAAATCTTTGAAATAAACAATGTTTTTTAGAATTTAACATTTTAAAGCTATGAAGATCATTGCTTTGACATAACATCCAGCATTTCTCTCCCTGCAATGACAAACATTTTGTTTCTGTCATGGCAAAACACAGACAATTGCAGCTAAAAGACTCTAGCTTTCAATATGTTCATAATTTAAATAGTCAATTGAAATATGTTTATAGCATAGAGGAAGTTGTTTTTAACTACTTTTGGCATTTCACTGACAATTTTACATATTGCACCTTTAGCACTTCTCTTTATACGTTGTTGTAATACCACCTTTGTCCACTAGATGGATTCCTTGAATAAGGAATTCAAGCAGAATCATGTCATATTATGAGGAAAGTTTGCTTTTAATTGTACCACATGTAAGAAACTCATTTTGTTTCAGTTGATTTTTAGTTAACATCCAGAGGTCTGTGAAAAATATTGACCACCTAAAATGTGATAAAAGTACATGAAAGTCTAATCTTAGCCGTTAAATTTTAAATTATTTGGAATTCTGGTATTTTAATGCACTTATGCGGCACGGTTTGATGGATATTGAGTTTCTTTTCAGTCTTAACTGCATCCTTGAATCATCTGGAACATAAAAGTTGATGCATAAAAAAACAATTACAGATCAGAGGTAAGTTTATTGTGCATGGAGGGAGCTAAAAACATGTTATTCAAAAAAATTGAACAATCAAGAGTTAAAGTGTGTGGGTTTTACATGACAAAAAGAGGGAATTATGTGGTGAAAAAGGCTTGTTTAAATTTACTATAATTGCAAACGTCATACATACTGTACCAGAAAAATGGAAATACTTTTAGGATTCAGCTTTACAATCACTTATTAACATTATGAACTAGAAAAGCACTTGGAGAGCGCAGATCTCCGCCATTAGCCCTATCTCCCAATAGTACAGAATCCTTCAAAAAATTCCTGAAACCAGACGGTGATCTGGATCACTCCCAAAATCTAATCAGTTCTTCCTTATGCCATTTTGGACATTTCTTTAAAATTTCATCAAAATCTGCCCCCAACTTTTTGAGTTGTGTTGCTAACAAACAAACTAACAAACAAACAAACCCTCCCGATCACATAACCTCCTTGGCGGAGGTAATAATTCATTGTATTTGTGATTGGGGGTTCATCCAAATATTGTACCACTGTGGAATGATCATCTCCCACAGGAATTATACATACATGTTTGTTTCATTTCTCTCAAATCTGTTAGTGTTTTCACCATCTGCTTCTACCATCCAGCACGCTGTGGAATGCCTACAGTCAGTTCAGAGGCTGTGATTGGTGGAGACAAGGCGAGGAGTTTTTATCCCCACAGCCAGACAGACAGGGGCCACTGGTGGCCGATAAACCAACGTCCTCCATGGGGAGCCACATAAATAAATGAAGAGGGCTTTTTTTCTCTTCAGCTACTGGAGAGACTGTCTGAGAACCCTTAAAAAGATCTTTATCATTCACTCTGTCACACATACATATATACATACATATTACAAAGGCTGCATTTAAACCTCATAGTTATGCATGATAGAAAAAATGTGGTTTTATACTGTTAAGATAATCAGAAAAACATCATTCAAGGCATCAAACATTGATATTCAAAGATTCTGCTTGTTGTTCTATGATGTATTAATAAACTACCTTAAGCAACATTAAGGCTTTGATGCACAGTAGGGGTGGGCTTGCAGAGTTACTCAAGATAAAAAATGACAACCAATGCAGGGACCTCAGTAAGTATAGTACCATGATAAAGTGACTCTGCAGTGATTGATACATTGGAAGATATTCAATCAGTCTTACATCAGGACATCTGATTGAATTAACAATACCAATTACACCTGTAATTGTAAAAAGCAGGATAATATATTAATTCACTGCAATTTTAGGTCTGCTTCACCTCTTATTATGCTTCATATTTTAAGTAACCTTGCAAAACAGATGAACTGGCCAAATCCCATGACTGTCATTAGATGGATCCATTGCGCAAAGCTTCAAGCTGAACTTCTAGTTCTCAGTCTCAGAAAAACTAGATCAATCAGTGTCATTTGAGGACAACAAGGCGGTAGCTACGAGCATGGTTTTGTTGTACTAAAAGCCTTTAAAGCTCGAGTGTGTAACAATGAGAACCGTGTAGAATCAACTCTACCCCCGCTTCCTGTTCTGCTCCGTAGCTCTATCCCTCTTCTCACATACCTCCTAGCGGATGTGCATTTCCACTGAATCGAATACTGATGGTGGCAAAGCTCTCAAGAGTGATTTTGCTATGTTTTTCCACTGAAATCAATGGCCGTGCTACAGGCAAGAAAACACTTCATCTCAGCATGAACAAATTCCATATAGGACCGAACACCACCGGTAACTCCGCCATTGTACCAACTTCTTACTGATCTGAGGCGGAAGCGCACCTACTACAGAGGCCAACAGAAACACTCCCTCTGACCTGAGCCGTGATTGGCTGCTAGGGCTAGTCTCCTCATTGGCTCTCTGGTTTTCCTCAAGTGAGAGTGCAGTGCGAGGAAGGTGCAGAAGTGTGATATTCTGTTAGATGTCTTTAATAACAAGACCCTGACAGGTTGTATTGTTTTTGTGGGCATACAGCACTAAAAATAAATCACTTACTGCAGTTTTAAACCATGGCATAGTGAACACATAAGCCTGGATGTAGCTATAGAGGCAGTTTTAACAGAACTGGGCAACATTTTTTTCTCAAAAGAGGAGTTAAGAACTGCAATGAAGCTTTTCTTGCTGGAAAAGATAGTTGTGCTTTCCTCCTGACCAGCCTAAGCATGAGTTTGATTCTCCAACTGGCTCCACTGATAGTTAACAATGAGAATGGCTGCATGTTGAGCTCATGTTCTGTAGTTTATTTCTTTGGGCGATGCATGCCTACTATGCCATGTTTTGTTGCTCTGACTGGCATGTAACCAATGTGACAGACAGACATCGTTGGACATCAAATCTCATTTCGGTGAGCAACTCAGTTCAATCTCCCGACTGATTTAATCCCTCATTATTAAAAATCTCTAATGCCAAACTAATATCAACTAATTTTATTTACATACAACTTAATTTTATGTCAACAAGAAGTGAAATTGTGGTCTTGATCACTTAAGGTTAAACAGGACATTGTTTATAAATCCTGTGGCGTAGTTAACCACAGATCATATCAAATTGTAAAAATTCCTCTCATAATGATAAAAACAATACTTTATAATTGAACATTTTATCCTAATCTGGACACAGGCTGTGCTATTACGAGAGGTTGGCACGTTTGGTCTTGATGCAGCGCTAAAATGCATCCAAAATACGCACGGAGATGCCCCAGTTCATCACTTGTGCAGAAGAATGACTATAGGGCTCATACATATGTTTAAAGTCAAGTTTTCACTCAGCAGGGGAGGGTTTGCAGCTCTTTAAACAGTAATAGAACAGCAGTGCAATGAATGTCTGCAGGATCCTCTCTCTCTCTCTCTCTCTCTCTCCCTCCCTCCTTTCTCTCTCTCTACCCCTTCCTCCTTTCTCTCTCTCATTCTCCTCTCTGGACTCTGTGCACTGATCCCAGGTCAGGTGAAATAGGGCTCAGATCAGGTTTTGGGAACAGGTTGCTGTTTTAAAGCCATAAACAGTCATGCTGAATGTATATTCCTAATGAATATTTCAGTCTTGTAAATTCATCATCAGTGGATTGTAAAAACATTAAAATCTGTAAAAATTGTCATATGTTAAAAGCACAGCATATTTTTGCCTGACCTGTGTAGATTACCTGCAGGTAAATTCTCTTTCTAAAGTAGCTAATTAACCCTTTTGTGTGCAGACATGCAGCACTCAGTAAATGATACCTGCATCTAATATTCTATCATTTCTCTTTATAAACATTACAGCAGCCTATATATCAGTCGTTGGTCGTAATGATATTGCTAAAAAATTGTCCGGCCCACAGGACATCTCATGGAGCAAATCTGGCCCCCTACCCTAAATGAGTTTGAGACCCCTGATATAGATGCATCTCAAAACATTGGAATATCATGAAAAAGTTCATTTTTTTCCTCTGACTTAATTCAAGAAGTGAAACTTCATTATATTCTAGGTTCATCTCATACAAAACAAAATATTTCATGACCTTTTTTTTTGTTTTAATCTTGATGATCTTGACGCTTAAAGCTCATAAAAATAAAATATGCACTATCTCAAAGTATTAGAATATAACAAAATATAAGTCCAAAAAAGGATTTATATTACAGAAATGTTGACCTTGTGGAAAATAATGTTCATTCATGCACTCAGTAATTGGTTGGAGCTCTTTTCAGGTTCAGGTCAGACCAGTTGGCTGGCCAATAAAACACAGTAATACCATGGTTAATAGAACTAATTTTGGCTTCACTGTGGGCAGGCGCCAAGTCCTGCTGGAAAAGCAACTCAGTATCTCCAAAAAGATTTTCAGCAGTTGGAAGCATGAAGTGCTCTAAAGTTTCCTGGTAGACAGCTGACAGCATTGACTCTGGACTTGACAAAGACTGGCGGAACAACAACAGCAGATGACATAGCACCAAAAAACATAACTGACTGTGGATGCTGAAAACACTGGACTTCAAGCACTGAAGGATTCTGTGCCTCTCTGATCTTCCTCCATACTCTGGGACCTTGATTTCAAAACTAATTTCAAAATTTACTTCAATTTGATAAAAGGACATTGGACCACTGAGAAACAGTCCATGTCTTTTTGACCATACCCTGTGTCAGAAGCTTACGACATCTGTGGTTCAGGATTGGCTTGACACTAACAGCACAACACTTGTAGTCCCTTTCTTGGACCCGTCTATGGTGGATCTTGATCCACTTACTCCAGCCTCAGTCTACTCCTTGTGAATCCCCCATAAGTTCATGAATCTACTTTGCATGACAATCCTGGGGTGAGCTGATCCCTGTTGATTGTGCACCTTTTTTACCACACTTTTCTCTTCCAGTCAACTTTCCATGAATCTGCTTTGATACAGCCTCTGAGAACAGCCTGCCCTTTCAGCAATGACGCTCTGTGGCTTACCCTCCTTGTGAAGGGTGGCAGTGATTGTCCTCTTGACATTTGTCAAGTCAGCAGTCTTCCTCATGATTGTGGTTGTGTGAACCGAACCAGAGAGAGTGAGGCTCAGAAAACCTTTGAAAATTTGACTTTTCCACAATATCAATATCAGGAGTTAGTGTTTTTTTTTTCATAAGCTGTAAGCCGTAATCACTATTAAAACAAAAAAAAGGTCTTGAAATAAGAAAAATCAACTTTTACATGTTATGCAAATTTTTTGATATCCACCTGATTTTTTCTTAAATGAAGTTAATTATATTAGCCACTAATGAGTTAATAATACCACTGCAAGAGTCAGGATGAAAAAATATTGCCCTGTCAGTATTTTGTCCCACTTCTACCGCACAACTTTTTTCCTTGAGATACTGAATCCTAATAACCCACTGTCTCCAGTGACAAAATGATATATCTTTGATCAACACAGTGGATGTTAAATAATTGATTATTATAAGTGACACCGGATGAAATCTCGCCATAAATCTGAGCGTTATAATGTAAAAAAAACAGATCATAAACCTCCACAAACAAGGTCCACCTAAAAAAGAGTTTTCAGTTGTTTTTCTTTATCTCATCAAATACACAAGATCCCTCAACAGCAGTAGGTGGCTGCAAACTGTTGTTCCTGAAAATAAGGTGGATCCTTAACTTAAAAAGTACTGGTAACAGTCCATTATTTTGTTTACTGGATGGTATGCTTTAAATCTTTCACCAAGCCAGCGCTGAGTTTATGCAGTGAGAGGATTCATTGCCTCATCTACTCTTAGATAGTCCTTTTTCCCTTTAGCTACCTTTAGCTGTCTCCAAATGAATCAACAGAATTGTTCCTTCTTCTTTTTCAGTCCTTGGCAATCAAAGGAAGTCCCCATTTATGCCAAGGTCCTGTTGATCCACTCCTCCTGGCTGGCCTAAGAGAGGAGTACCCGCTGTGGGTTTTGAGTCTGCCCCCATGTGGGGCTTTGGATAGAGGGGGCTAACTGCAGATTCGCTTAATCGACTGTCTGTGGGCCACCCGTGAACATGAGGCACAGCACGTCGTCTTGTAGTAATCGTACACACAGAGGCGAGCCTGGACCACCACGTTGCAATTGAAGTATTTGTCCCTGCAGTTCTCATCTGAAAAGAAAAAGACTGTTTTTAGATTTTCATGATACAGCAGATCACACAGTTTTAAACACTTATAGACCCAAGATGCTGCTTAAACTACAAAAATGAACAATGTTTAAAGTCCAATTCCTAGCTCTAGGTGCAATTTCTATTTGAGAGTGATAGGTTTTGAGACTATTTTTCTGCACAGAACTTTGAGGATTGTCAACCAGGATTTAGAGTCCACCTTATCAAAGAGACTGAACTGGTCAAAGCAACAACTGACCTCCCAATCGCTTCATACTGGTAACTTCTCTCAGTCTCCTGTTTTTCTACATAGATGTGCATTTGACATGAGTGACGATCACCACCTGTAGCACAGGCTGTAACCTGTAACAGATTGGCACTAAAGGTATTACATAAAGCTCGTCAAAATCACGCACATAAGTTCACTAGAGGTTGTTTGCAATCATGTGATCCTGAATGTCCGTGGGGGGTCAGGAAGTAGGGGGCAGCCAATTGGAATAAGTGGGAATGAAAGAAAGTCAGTACTTTACAGTTCTAATCATCAGAAGATTTCAACATTGTATGAATCTGATCCCTACACTTACTAAAAAGTGACTTTTACTACAGTTAAACTGATTTACCTGGCAAGGAGGGGATAAATATCACACACTCAGTCCTGCAGACTTCCTAGTGTCGTCTAGTCAGATCAAGGAAGACAAGCGTAGTATTGAGCTAAGAGGCTAGCTAAGCCCCTTTAACGTCCTTGTTTTGCTACAAACATGCTTTTAGTTGAAACTGTGATAGACTATCAACTGAATAAATCTTGTAGGGTGAGCGACTGAGAGGGAAAGGCTGGTCACGAACGAGTAGGTGCTACTAAACAGCTCTTTTATGTTAGCCACAGGAGCTAGCTCCTGTTTGAGTCCCAGTTTCCTTTCCTCCATCCTTTATTGTTATGTAATTTACATTTAAAAAGACAAATTGTCGCCAACTGAAGAGCTATTTGGCAGCCAGCTCTACTGAGCTGAGCCAAATGATCTGGATCTCTAAAAAGAGTCTGATTCCCATCACAACTAGCGAGGCTGAGGGTTGGTGAGACAGACCTCAGCTGAGGAAACACAGGTGAGAACAGAATTTAACATGCTAAACCATGACAAAACTGTACTGAACCAAACTGGACAACCGTGTGGAAACAGACCATACATGAGTGTTCTATGATGCTGCTCAACCAGGATTTAGATGGAGGCTTTTTTTAATTCCTGCCTGCTGCCGTTTCTCTGAGAATTTTTTTAAACTTTTTTTTTTTCCTTTTTTTTTTTTTTTGCCTGAATGTGTCACTACTTTCAGGGCACAAAAGTAGCCTAAGAATAAAGAGAGTTTATATTTTCATGCTTTGAATGTTTGGCATAGCTGTAAACAGCTTAAAACATGTCTTTCTTGGTAGTTTTTCTCTATGCAGAAATCATGTACTGCCCCCCGAAGGGTTGTTCTTTGCTGCTGTGTGATGTTGTCTGTAACAAACCTATAAACATCACCATTAGTCACAGAGTCCCACAAGGTTTAGTACCAAAATCAATTCTGTTTGCTTTAAATATGCTTGAGGATACCACAAGAAATAACTCCATAAAATTATACTAATGATACTCAATTATATGTATGGATCAAGCCAGATAAAACCAATCAGATAAAAAACAAAACAGAAAGACTTGGATAACCAGAAATCCCCTGCTGACTAAGCTTGCCCTTAAACATCCAGTTTATCTAAAGGTACAGCTGGCTTACTTTCAGGCTTCTCTGTGAGACTCTGGGAGTTCTAATTAATCAGGATATGTCCTTCAACTCTTGAATACAAGAAATTCCAAAGACAGGAGATGTTTTTTTCCTACTATCACAAAAAGCATGTGCTGTCTAAGAACAATGAAAAAATAGTTAATGCATTTGTTGCCTCAAGGTTGAATTTTTCCAGTTCCCTTCTGTCAGACTGTACTGAAAAGCCTTCAAAAACTCTTCAGCTAGTTCAAAATACTGCAGCACTGCGCTGGCTTCAATTAGGGTTCTCATTACTCCAGTCTTAGCCTCTCTGCACTGTCTCCCTATAGAATCTATAGTATAGTATGAAGATCTTCCTCTCATCCACAAAGCTCATACTGCCATGTTGCCCCTCTAGAATATTGCACTCCCAGAAGGCAGGCCTCATGGACTCTGCAGTTTTTTTTCGTTAAGAGAGTTAAATTTTGACTCCCTGTGTCCATCTCTGGTTCTAAATAACATAAGATGGATCAAACTGGAACTTACATCACTATGAGTTCTACAGAAATAACTAAGAGAAATTCAGTAATATGCATTTGGGACTCTCTGTTACCTTTTATTTCTGTTTAAATCCAAATCGGCCAAAGAATTGAACAGAAGTCAAGGGAAAAATCAAGGCGTGACCTCTGTGTACTGTTACATTCCCTTTATATTACATTGTTTTCTTTGCAACATACTATAGCTCCTTCTACTGGTTTGAAGGGCTAATTTGATGATATTCATGAGAAAGATGGACTAACTAAAAAATTTTGGGTTGCAGATTAACATAATTCATAAAGGAAAATGTACGGCTTTAGGTTTTAAATCAAGGAAACCTCAGGAAGAAAAATATTGTCCTGATTTGACAGACCAAGTCCTAGGGGATAAATGCTTGTTCTGCTTTGCTGACCTAATCAGACCCCACATTGAAGGCTTCTCATACACTACAGTGTTTGTATTATAACATTTGGTTGAATAGGCAGTCTGTAGGCCATTACTCATTTAGAAAGAGTAGTGAGGACAGGACATCTGGCTTAGGGTGTCTAAACAGCCAAAGGAAAGAAGTGTTCACATCTTACTCACAGAGCTCCAGTCTGTGTGGTACCACTTGGCTCCACACGCCTTCAGGTTGCAGCTCTGCTGGCTGAGGGGCCGCTTCAAGGAGGAACACTCGAACGGTGGCATGATGGTGAATCCTCACCTGATTTCATCAGGCACACTACTGACCTCTGCTGGCTGCCTGTGCCACACTCTGCAGAGCACTGCTCACATGTAACAGTGTAACATATGGATTCAATAAGACAAAAACTCAGGCAGAAGAAATTCATGTCACTATAAAATCTACTTAAATCCTGTATAATTTGCTACTCCAGACAACCTTCCCCATAAGTCTAACATGATCTTGCGTCATCCTCATACCTGGCTCCAGGGGCCCGTGAACCACTCAATGTGGTTCTCACAGGGGCCGTTGTTGCAGACCTGAGAGTCTGCAGGACGTTCGCTCCCACACCCCTCCAGAGGAAGGCTGCTGATGTGGTTGGTCAGGCAGAGAACCCCCCCGGGTTCGTACTCCCATCCCACATTCAGCTGAGCACTGTTGAGTAAACAAGAGTATTAAATTCACAGACCAGAGGTGGACCTGCAGAAAGATTTTTCTTTAACCTCTCTGATAGGAACCCTAACTGGTGGTTCCTAACTTCAGCCTAGCTCTCTCTCTCTCTCTAATAGCTGAGCCAAAAGCTTATATGAGCTTTACAGCCTTGACATATCTCCAGTTGCGACATCCTAGCCAAGATCTATTGTATATACTGGAGTAGTGAACAACATTTTTATCACACAAGAACTTCATAAGCTGGTGATGATTTTTCCAGCTCCTAGATCCACAAGGAAAAGGAATTTGACCAAAGGGATGTTTAGATTTCAACTTGTGATTAATTATGTTAGTTTTTTTATGTTTAAGGGACCACTGCAAAAGCTACAGGGTTTTTTTTGTTCTACACTGCAACAGTCCATGTATTCATTTATTGTAAATACCTCCCAGCCATTAAAGTACTTCGGTCAAGTAAGGTTGTTTATAATGTGCTATATAAATAAATTTGACTTCACTATAATCCCTTAATAAT
Source organism: Cheilinus undulatus (assembly GCF_018320785.1). Classification (NCBI taxonomy): domain Eukaryota; kingdom Metazoa; phylum Chordata; class Actinopteri; order Labriformes; family Labridae; genus Cheilinus; species Cheilinus undulatus. The sequence continues at coordinate 20,138,312 of NC_054865.1, forward strand.
ATGTAAAGAAAAATGTTGAGTGGCACATCAGATCTACTGAAAAACTAAAATATATGTTTCTTAGTGTTCCTGTTTTTGTTCTTTAAAGTGACAGACCTAATTCAAAAGAGGTCCAGCAAACTGGTGCTGGTAGTCTCACAATTAGTGAAACGGGGATCACCTGAGTGCTGTGAATGTGTCTCGAGTGACTGCAGTATAAAGACACCTGTGTCTAGAAGGTCCAATCACTGGTTAATCAGTATTCCTGGCTACCATTACACCATGAAGAGAAGATAGAAGAGTTTTCAGTTAAATCCACCATCAAGAAATGAAAGGAATAGGCAGATATGTACATCTGCCTATATCAGTCTCACTATATCAGATTAACCACTCCACTAGAGTTTACCAAAAGTCATGAGGGAGACTCTATGGTCAAGTGGACAAACGTTCTTTAGTCTGATGAGACCAAAATGGTGCTTTCTGTTCATCAGACGCTGTTTGGCAGACACTAAACACTGTACATCACCACACACACACCATCCCCACTGTAAAGCAGGGGGTGGCAGCATCATGCAGTGAGGATGCCTCTCAGCAGCCAGCCCTGGAAGGCTTGTAAAGGTAGAGGGTAAAATGAATGCTGCAAAATATAGGAAAAACCTGGAGGACAATCTTATTCAGTCTGGAAGAGAACTACGGTTCAGGAGAAGATTTATTTTCCAGCGAGATAACAGCCTGAAGCATGCTGTGAAAACTGCACAGAAATGGTTTAAAGACAACAAGGTGATTGTCCTGGAGAGGCCGAGTCAAATCCCAGACCTCATCCAATAGAGAATTTGTGGCTGAACCTGAAAAGGGCTGTTCATGCCCTGACAGAGGTTGAGCAGTTTAGCAAAGAAGATTGGTTGCAAAATTGCAGTGTCGAGATGTGAAAGGGAATGAGACCTATCCACTCTGACTCAGTGCTGTGATTGCAGCCAAAGGTGTGTGTACTAAATAGTGACTTGAAAGTAGTGAATATTATGCAGTCACTGATTTTACATTACATATTTTTATCTCATTGACATTATTTTGTAGAAATCTGTTTTCACTTGGAGTTTTTTCATTCAAAAAAGCCAAACTATATTGACCATAATTGATTTATAAAATCGGTATCTGAGGCTGTGAATTATAGGCACTGTATTTATTAATTTGATGGTAATTTTGGTTCTCAATCTCACTTGAGGAAGGGCTTTCTGCCTTTATCAAACCTACTTACCTTTAATAGGACAGCTGAAAAGAGGCAGGAAGGATACCAAACTGTGCCAGGATGGTGATTCTAACCTGCAACCAGTGCATTGAGGACAATAGATCCTGTACGAGGATGTCTGCTCTTTCAATTGAGCTAAACAGGCAATCATTGAAGTGATATCAATGAGGAGAAATGGCTAAATTTGCCCGCTGACACCCTGGTAGCTTTTTCTGCTGACAAATACTACTTCATTTTCTGCTGGAGCAACAATGTGGATGTGTCTCCCATCGATCACATCGGGGAAAGCAGGCTGTGCCTGTAAAAACTTTTTCAAAAGCCTGAAGGGTGTGGATATTTGGCATTCAATAAACACATGTGGACCAATAAAAAGCCTTGACAGCAATCTAATTTTTTGTGTAATCACTGTGCTGGTTAAGGTTGTGACAGACCAATCTATTACCATCCCCAGAATATCTTATTGTTTTGGTGAGTTTCACTTCTAGTGATATTGCTTTGGAGGGATGAGTGAACCCATCTCGAAAGAGATCTACCACAAACATGATCCATGCATGATCCAATCTGTCGCATTTTATTAACAGGCACTGTCATGTTTAGAAACTCTTAAGCCTCTCACAGTCCTCCTTACTGCTCATTTAAGTTTTCTCCTTGTTCTCTGAGAGGCTAAAGTGGTTTGTAAATAATTTTTTCATGATCTTATCTTATATGGGCCAACTCTTTGAAGCTTTCCAATTCTTTCTATCATGCTGTAATCAAAGTGAGGGCAAAATATTATTAAGTTTGGCTCTGACTCTCCAACAGTAGCTCCTTGTGATGTACAGCTAATGTTTTATCCAAGCTGTGTTTCCAGCTGTCACAATCTCCTTTAAAGATCTAAACACCATCTTATGCTACAGACAGACTCATACAAAGACTATATGTGTTATTAGAAATGAATGGCAGTATCTGTGCCTGCCTTTAAATCTAACACCTACCCTGTCGCCCCATTCAGTGTAGAACCAGCTCTTGGCACAGGCTCCCATGTCACAGTTCTCTACATCGTTGGGCCGTAGATTCATGTTGCACTCATCATCAGGAACAAAGTCGCCCACGTTGCTGACACAGCGAACCTCCCGTGATCTCTGACCCAGCCCACATGGCACCGAACACTACAGAGACACGGGACATAAGAGTACTGCAGCAGAAGTAGGGACTGCAGAACAAACTAAATCATTTATACTTTTTATTTTAGCTTTCTTTATCAAATGCACCAATGTATCTGGATTCTTTTTGGAATACACCCTGCTGCATGAGACAGAGATTCACTCACTGCAGGAGGATCACAAGGATGCACACCTACTAGAATTACTCAGTGTCTAAAAGATGACTTGTTTAAACCATGTTTAATTTCAGGATTCTAATATTATTTGAAACATAAATCTGACATTTTTATGAGAAAAGATGGAATGATCTCTACATCATGACTCCCATGTTTGCAGCTTAAATTAGCATGCCATCACCTCAAGTTGACAAATTAAAATATATCTTGTTTGTTAAACCTGCAATAGCAGACTTAATATGTTTTGTTGTAATACAGAAAATTCTTATGATGCTGACATCTGGGATACAATTTCAGGCATGTAAAGATATTTCTGTTGTCCCTCATCTATTTTTCATGATTGGATGTCACATGTCATCTGAAAAGTCAGAGAGGTCAGTACAGTCACATGACTAACAGCTGACACTCACAGCGGTCCAATCGGAGCGAATCTGCCACTCACTGCAGATCTTTAAGTGGCATGTGCTGGTGATTTCAGGCCGTTCTAAGTGTCGGCAGCGACTTGTGTGGACATTGAGGGTGCGGTTGGCATAGATCTGGCGACAGAGGACCTGCCGGTGCTGCATCCCCAGGCCGCAGGTTTTACTGCACTCGGACCACTCTCCAATATCCCAGCTGCTCAGGGAGAAAAATTATAAGAGCTTAGCATTAGGGCAGATATTTTATAGGACAGTGGACCTTAATTCATTTATCTATAAGCAAAGGACAGACACATAAATTGGCATTTGTTTGTTTACAGCTGTCTTTGGATTAAGCTTAAAAACAATACTACAAAAGGTTGTGTCTGTATATCTTAAATTTCTACATTTTGAAACAACTGTTAAAAGGGATTTAAGATTAAGAAAGCCTTATGTTCCACATCAACACAAATGTTTACATATGGTATACTACAGAAACAGAAAAAATTCAGAAATCAGTCTAGAAGCCAAAATTTTTTTTACGTTTGGTCAAAATCAGACCTCCTGGTCCATCACAGAGGTGCCTTTGGCTGGCAGCAATGGTGTTTGCTCCAAAAGCTTTAAAATGCCTGTATGTGCCTGAAATGATGCTTGAAGTCTTTTAATTTGAATACACTATTGTTAATGGAGCCTAAATGGCAGCTAAAATGCCTGGTTACTTAAGGATGTAGATGCATTTTCCATAGGTAAAATCAATTTCATGATTTGACAGATTGAAATATCTATGCTTTTGGCTATCAACTTTTTTCTTAACATTTGAAGTGCAGGATTATTATGGAGAAATGTGTGTATACCGATCTTTAATAAAAAAAATGTAGCAGCATTCAGATGTCTGCTCTTGTGTGAGAACAGAAGAGTGATGTTTCTCACAAGGCGGGGCACGGCTGCAGGTTACAGGCCTCTTCTTGTGGCGTTGGTTTGCTGCTGCTGTCACACAAAGCATCTGACACCTGGACGTGGTTTACCCGGGAGACACAGTGAAAGATGGCATATCTGAACCCTAAAAACACAGAGCAAATTTTAACTTCCAGTGAGAACATCCATCCATCCATCCATCCATTGCTTATCTGCTCACTTAGTTATTGTCAATTTGGCACTCCCTTTAGACACAGCAGTAACTCTCATCTCTTTACCAATGTTATGATATACTCCTAAGTAGTGTTTTATTGACAAATATCTCATCCTGTCGTTTTTAGCAGTCACTGTAATTATTTGTCAAAAATGTTTTTATATGTTCAAACACAAAATGTTTTTTCTTTGGCATGCTGTCAGTTGTCTTCTTCTCCAACTGCAATGCAACAGTGCTTACAGGTATTAATTTAACTGTATAGAAATAGACTTGTTCTTGATGGTCTTGTTTGCTTTTGTAGGCATTCATATCAACTTCAGTGTGTTCATAACCATATAAAGGAGATTTAATTAACAAACTCTAAACCCTAATACTGAAACTTTAGATATCTTACTAAACAGAAGCAGCACTAGTTCAATATAAAGTCACGTAAAGTTACTTAAAGTTAAAAAATAATTAGTAAAGTTAACAGGAGGCACCCATAGTGTTTCGATTGTAGCCTATTAGGATTAGACACGGTATTTCAAGGTTTAAATGGGATGTTTTCAATATTTAAAATGTTAAAAATTAAAACTGTTTCCTGAGTGTGGTTCATCTGCAACTAAGGGATGAAGACAGACACATTTTGTTATCTTATCAATGTTTTTATGATCTATTTTATTCCTTTTTTGGCCTAAAATGTAATTGTTATTTGGTAAAAAAAAAAAGAAAAAAGAAAAAAAAGTGAAATCAACAATCTACTTGAGTTGTGTTACTGCTTATTTTTCCTTCCTTTTTCTTTTACTTTTTGTCACCCTCTTTCTGGATGTAGATAGTAACTAACATGCACTCACTGATCACTTCATCTGCTCTTTAACATGAATATCTTATCAGCCAATCACATGGCAGCAATCAATGCACTAAGGTATAAAGAGTCATAGCACTCTAATGTGCTAAAATTGTTGGTTGTCTCACAAGCTTTTACACTGTTTACAACAAATTATTATCCTGTCGTTCAAAGGTTGCAACAGAAATTGAGACTCATCAGACCAGGCAAAATGTTTCTAATCTTCTTTTGTTCAATTGTGGTGAATCTGTGTGAACTGCAGCCTCAGTTCTTAGAACCCAGTGTGGTCTTTGCTGCAGTAGCCCATCATCTGGTCAGTTTCCTTTGACCTCTGCCATTAAAAAGGCATTTGAGCCCAAAGAGCTGCTGCTCAGTGGATATTTTCTCCTAAAGTTGGTTGTGCAAGAAAATCCATGTAGATCAGCTGTTTCAGTGGTTTTCAAGTGGCCAAATTTTGAAAGAAAATCCAACCACACAAATTTATTTAATGGAGAACTTTGTCGTTTGGACCTTAGATGGGATAAAACATGATCAGATAAACAGGACAACACATATATGTCTGAAAGACATTTAGTTACAGAAAGGCATGCATAAAAGTTATTGTTGCTTCCTTTTCTCACGATTAAATGAAACCTTTGGCAATTTCTCAAAGAATTTTCTCATTTTCTTGGAGAAACCAGCCTTTTTATGCCAAAAAAAGAATATGAATAAGGTAGATTTAGAGTAAATGTGTAAATAACTGAAATTTACTCCAGTTTCACCCAGTTTTCCAAAAGTTGCTAACTATGGCCGGAAGGCCCCCAACATCCCCAGCTTCACAGACATTCTGTCCTCTGCCTTTACAGATAATGTCATCTTTAAAAGTTTAAACATTCCATCCTTGACTTGCTCTACCTTTTGTTCCAGTTAATCATTCATAATCCAGCTCCAGTTGAGAACCACCAATCTTACCTAATGCCTAAAAGCACTGGTTGCTGCCATGTGATTGGCTCCCTAATGCTCCCTAATGTGCTCCCTATAGCTTTAAAAACCATTTGGTGCCATGTCAGCAGACAATGCAAAAGTGCTTTAAGGAATGTGGTAGATTTGGAAGGAATGTTATGCCTATGCATTGTACTCAGTTTTGTCGCCTGTAATTACCACAAGAACACACCCTGACATGATAGAAGTAAAATAAAATGAAGAAAATCTAAACATATGTAGTAACCTTTCCCACAGGAGGCGCTGCACTCTGTAGTTCCAACCATTTTCCAGTTGTATTCTCTCACACGTCTGGGTGGCTGTACTACAGGAACCTGGTTGTCAGGGAGATGAGGAGGTACCCTCCCCCCACCTGAAGGAGTCAAGTTTTCCTGGTGAGTGTTGGAGTGATGGTCGTATCCACCTTGTCCATTTACAGCATTCCCTAAAAAAGATGGACTCATGGATCAGAAACACTGAGAAACATCATAGATTAGAATCACTGCAGAAAACAGAAGAGAGTCAGATGAATTAAGATTAACAGATGCCTGGTTGGTTAGATAACTACTGGATGTCTAAAAGTTAGAAACTTGATCAATCTTTTCTTTATAAAATGTACTGAGTAATCAGGTTAAGAGGTCATAATAAATGGTTAGAGAGGATATCAAGTGGATCTTGTTACCTCCATGTCTGTGGTTTGGCTGAGGAGGGCTAGCTGGCATCTCAGAGGGAAGAATGTATTCATAGTGAACTCCAGGATTTGGCTGCTGGAAAATCATCTGAAGTGAAGTAAATGAGAGTCAGCAAAAATATAATCCTTTTAAGGGTTTTATACCTAAATTTAAGGCTGTCAGTATGAATACACTAATAGAGAAATGATAAATGCCCATAATTAGTACATCGATTGTTTTCAACCACATTGATCACATGATTTACTGTCCCTTTCAGCACACTTCAGTTAAGTCACTGCAAAGAATAACTGCAGCCAGAGAGATATAAAATAAGTCCAACACTGCTCCTTAATGTCTCATGTCAGTTGAAAAAAACTCACAGACAGCTAAGGGGGAAAGCCAATTCCTCTAGATCTTGTGTTATCAAAAATTTACCTTTATTACTCTTCATGTTTGATATTTACAATTCTAGTCGTTGTGCCTCTGACAGAATAACAACCAACCTGAGATTGAAAACTCACTGATACAGCATCAACAAATATCAAGGTTATTCATCCTGTCATTCAAATAGTCTTCACTAGTTCACAGAAAAGTACGATGAAAAAAGTGAAAATGACTGTGTTTACATGGGTTGGAGAATCCTAGTTTTTTGTCAGTTTTTTTTTTTTATTCTGGTTTCTGTTTGTGCATTTATATATTTTCAGAAACCCAGAAACCCGGTTTTTCTACCTGGAAAACGCCAAAAGATACTGTACCATGTATATACCATATCCTGTTTTCTGACACCTGCAGACTACCTGCACAGGTGTGGCTTTGATTAAACTTCCTTTAACTTCAGATACTGTGAAATATGTTGGCTGTCTGTCAGAGGGACAGCTGGTCTGTTCTGTACAGAGAGAAAGTGAGTGACAACTAAGCTGCTGTGTCTGCAGTAGATCAGTCTGCCTTAGCTGACTTGTGGTTGTTTCTAAATGCACTCATATTTAGATGAATGCTGTGCTGAAAGGTTTAATTTTCCAACATTAATGAACCATGAGCGTAATTGACTGTGTACAATGACTGCTTCCGGTACAAGTCACAGAGATTTTAAAGCTCTGTGAGTCGATGCTGGGAGGACAACACTCATTAAGCATCCTACTAAGTCTGTCAAGATGTCCTCGGCCTGAAATTAAGGTATGATAGCTCTTATGATGTTCATTTCAAAGTAAAAGCTTGAGATACCAGCGTTTCCACATAACGTTTTTATTCTGAAGCTGTTTCTGGGACAGTAGTGAATGAATTCACTTGCAGGATTGCTTAACTTTGTTAAAATCATGACTAAAGATTCTTAGTGAAAAAAGTCCATGTAAACACAGCCATAGAGTTGATCAACGTTTGGAAATGGGGTTGTCACAGTAGCTACATCCACATCTTATGGGTTAAACTGTAATTTCCTGTACAAGAGTTACTGCTGACAGTATCTGAAGGTCTACGTCGATTCTTTACTTACGAATACATCCAGAATCTCATTGGTGGGCCCTTCTGCTAGAAAGGACTCCCCGGCTGTAATGCGGATTTCATTTGGTCGCCGGTAGGTGAACATGGTTCCCCCTCCCTCGTACATCCCTGGTCGGTCAATCGCCCAGTTTCCATTGATGATGGATCGTCCTGATCTGCTGCGGAGAGCTGGAGGAGACAGAGAGAGTAACCATAAAACCATCACTAACAGCTTTGGGCTCAAAAAACAAGGAAAAAAACTACCAAATTTTCCCCATATAATTACTGGTAAGTGTAATACAAATTATGCTTAATGACAGCTCTGACCTTCTCCACAACAAAACGTAATTTATATACATGAGAATGAGAGTTTGTGCTGACATATCGTTCATGCAAATTGTGTAACAAAACCTCCAAAGATGTTTTCCATTGATTTCATGGATTAAGTACAAGAGACCATTAGAAAACCATTAGAAGTGTAACATTAGACGTGGTTGTAAAAGAGTGTTTGGAGAACTAAAGCACATTAGTCATGCACAGCGTAGAACAGAGGCCTTTTGAGGGAAAGTCCACAACATGGTGAGGGTATCGGGGATGGCTCCTGCTTGATTCATGATATTGTTTCATCATAAATGTCAAGCATGTGCACCCTTATTGGAAAAATGTACCGCTCAGTTTGCTTTTAGGACGTTTCAGTTTCTTACATTGTAAAGGGTTAATTGCCCGTGCATTCTTAACTATGTAAAATGATTGTAATTGAGTAAATCTAAGGTATATATAAATGTTTATTTAAATGTATGTCTTTACAGAACTCAGTGGGCTTGTGTATATAATGGTCAATTAAAATGAAATGAAGCAGTGCATTCTTAAAATCCAAGCACTCTGTATTCAAAGGTTCTGAATCCATCTTTAGTGCTTCGTTTTATTTTTCCATTGAGTGCTGAAATTCCTCATCTTAATTAAAAAGGATGGCGAGGCTTTAGAGGTAAGATCCTCTAATGAAAGCATGTTTATGCACTTTTCCTCAAGGGGAGACACTGGGGGGAATCAAGGCCATTCCCTTCGTCTTACAAACCTGCTGCTGAGCTGCAGTATGGCTCTCATTAAACAATGTCTGACATTCCAGCAGTCACTTCTGAAAATAACCCAACACTGTGTCCCACTGTTGCAACTCTATTAGGAAGCCAATTATCTGTGCAATGCGTCACACTCAGAGGCTCCAGTGAAAGGCTGCAGCTCACTGCTGGCTCAAGAAACCCTCAAAAAGTGACACCACCCTCTGGTTGATCTGCTTTTTAGACAAATTTGATTAATCCTACAGACAGCTGCTGCAACACAGCTGGAAGTAAAAGAACCTCGACGAAAAACACATTCGTCTGATTTGTGACAGTACTTTTAGGATTTGATTGGATTTAATTTGTGATAAAACACTACAGAAATCAAGATTCTTACTTTACATACATGCTGTAAGCAGGAAGAGAGAGATCTGCAGTGGACTATGACTGATGAAACTATAAAGCCGGTTAACACAGGAATCCTCAGTTTGCCAAGGGAAAGCTAAATTAGCTGTGACAGGACACAACTTATTCAGCAAACACAGCAAATCCTCAAATCTAAATATATCTTAAGTGGAAAAACAAATGGAGATCGTTTCCATTACCGACTGTTTCTGACTGCTTGAACCATTCAGTGATCAAAGTCTGGGAAGGCTTTCCCTCTTAAAATAATGGATGCCAAAGGAATATCTGTAATTCTATGATTTAATTCACAAAAGAAAATCTGAATGAGCAAAGAATTAAAACCTTAACCACAGAGTTGAAACAGTGTGCATAATCATTGTCATAGTAAGTTTGGTTCTTTTGGTATTTCAGTGTTAGTAGAAGTCAATGCTCTGCAAGAAAACAGTGGACCACAGCATAAATTATCTTCACCTTCTCTGCTGGGAGTCTGCAAATCTATGTGACAACAGAAACTGAATGCATGACAAACATGAAAATTGCTTTGTTCCCCACCTAAGTAGTTCCTGCTCTTCACCATTTCTGTGACATTGATCTTGGTGGCTCCTTCTGGGATCTCCACAATCTTGTGATAGCCGATCTTGGATAAACTGTGTTTAAACAGTCCAGAGACAAGCCTGCAGGTTGAGTTGTCGCCTCCACACACGCCGCACTTGTCCACCACCTTTCCTGATCCGAGATACTCATCGCAGCCAAGACTCTGTGGACAGAGAAAAAAGCAGGAGTTAAAAGGGAAAGTATTGTGCTGTCTCATTTTTTAGACATTAATGCTGGACTCAAACACAAAAGGACTGCATTGTTTCAAATCAGTAGGCACATAAGCAAACAAGCCTGTAGAGATTAGTCTACAGGCTGCCCTAACATAGACTTTCAGACAGTCTTTTCTTCCACTTAAGACCTAATGACATTACAAAGAGCTCCTAAATAATGTCCAGTGTCAAGGGTTGACATCCTGTGTAGATGGTACATCTGTCACAGTTAGTTATAGTGTATTTCCACTTAAGGAAGCTCAATCGTCTTCACACCTTTGGACATTCACAGTAACACGGCAACCTTGTAACATTACGTCAACTCACAGTGCATTTTGGCACTTTACAGGGACTCAAATATAAATGTAAATCACTCATATTACTGTACAATCAATATTGTAATTGATTTACAATACACTGATTGGAGTAGAGTCAGGGGATGGATAAAAAAAAACATCAAGGTAGTGGACAACCCCCAAAGTTCAGTTAAATGCATCATCAAGCAATGGAAGGAATATTGCACATGTATGAATCTGCCTAGATCAGGCTTTCCTTCATTAACAGAGTGACTGTACATGAAGGAGATTAGTGAGAGAGGTCATCAAGACACCTATGACTACTCTGAAGGAGTTACAAGCTTCAGCAGCTGAGATGGGAGAGACTCTGCATACAAAAATTGTTGCCCAGGTTCTTCACCAGTCAAAGCTTTATGAGAGAGTGGCAATGAGAAAGTCACTGTTGAAGAAAACTCAGATTAAATCTCTACTTGAGTTTGCCCAAGAGGCATGTGGGAGGTCAAGTGGAAGAAAATTCTTTGGTCTGATGATGTCAAAATTGAGCTTCTTGGCCACCAGATCAGATGCTATGTTCGGCAGACACCAAAAAAAATGGCACATCACCAGAAACACACCATCCCCACTGTGAAGCATAGTGGTGGCAGCATCATGCTGTAGGGATGCTTCTCAGCAGCCAGCCCTGGAAGGCTTGTAAACATTTACACTTTAAACAGATCCCCTCTAATCCTCTGGAATAGTTGTTCACACATCCCTACATCCACACTATGTGTATTTTAAAATACTGACCATATCAACAAATACAGTACATACTGGAAAACAGAAAACCTAATGAAGCAGTTAAATACAATGCACAAAGCTCAACCCACTAATAACTGGATTTATACTGTAGCAGGCTGTTAACATCATCACCACCTCCAACTTGATAACTCAATTTTCCAGATTATTCCATGCTATGTTGTAAATATCAGCTCAGCTGGACTTCAAGTGGGAATTTGCTGAAGGAAAAAAATCTAGGTAAAGTCAGGTGAAAAATTTGACAGTTTTCATTCACACATGCTGCTCACCCTGAGAGAGTTTTGTACATATTTAAAGCCTATAGAGTTTAAAGGGCTTACTCGATGAATGCTGGGACACTGCCTGGACTAATTAGTCTCATAAGATTATATTTACAAAGCCGGGCCAAGTTATAAAGAACTCTATAAACACACATCATAAACTACAATAATAGAATAACCTATAGCATTATAAGTTTGACTTCCAGACGGCATAATTTTGGCATGACTGTCTTTGAAGTGATCCCAGAGTTTCCTTCCCAACTCTCTTGAGTGTGATTTTTCTGTACCACATTGGAGGTAATGAACTACAGGAAACCTGGGCACTGTAAAAATAGAACGGTTAACATTGGCAGCCCATGAATGCACTCCAAACAGCCGTAAAAGCAACTCACTAGCAAACAGGTGGTGGAGCAGCCAAGACTGGTCCCACTGAGGTACCACACTCACATACTGGGCTGTGATTACCGCAGTGCCAGGGTTAGTCATAAACAGACCCCAGCTGCCAATAAGGAAAGCAACAGGGTGGATATCAGAGGGAGGGAGTGGATAGCAGCCAACCTCCCCACCTTCCTGGGTCTCCTGCTTAGCCTGTATGAGGATTCCTTGACTGAAGCTGACATATTCCTCTTGTAAGGTAAACATTTTTCCCACAGAGTTAATGCATGGACTGGCTTTTGGCGCAACATGTGGTCCAGAGGTGCCAAAGCTTCCTCAAAGGATTAATGACATAAACAGAGTTACATGAAGGGTATGATGCTCATCTCAATGGGTTGCCTTTACCTGCAGCTGACTTATCGTTTCAAGGGGTGAAAAGTGGGATTTGTGGAGGCAGTGCTGAAAAGGATGGAGGGGAAAAAGCACTCGGGAGAAGAGTCTGGCTCTCTCCCAGCTCATTCAGCTCTGGGCCAAAACAAACATGAAGTGGCTCCTTCCACACAGGAAATAAGTGATGAGAGCAAAGAGCAGCAAACTATAAGAGCGCTGAAAAAAATGTAAAACTGCAGACTGGTTCAGCAAGGAGAGAAAAAATCCCTAAACATCACACCGAAGGCTGGTCAGGATCTCACTTAACAGAAAGGAAATACTTAATCCAGCAATAGAGGAGCACACAATGCATGCTAAATTTAATTTTAAGACATTTAAACGAGCCACAGTGAGTCCAATATGGAAAACAAATGAAATGCAGTGAAGTAGGAGTATTAATGACATGACTACTAGTGAATATCTCCTCCATGTCTCCATTTTCACCATAAATCCATTCAAAGTAAAACACTGTTTCACAGCTGGGCAGCTTTTGCCTGAAAAGGGAAAAATGTTCCTCTCATAAAACAGATGCTGACACGGTGAGAGGTTATCTGTGGCCATTCAGCATGGGAAAATGTCTGAATAAAGACATTCAAACATAAGGGAATGGCAAGGAATTCACTGAGTCAAAATCAGCACTTAATGTATATTTTAGAACTGTTGATTCAAAAGCACTCAAGGTTTTCACTCTTCACAGACAGAAAGCAGCCTACAACACAGCTTTAGGAGTTTAGGTTACTATTGTTACTGATACTTTTATGACAACAGTTCATTTGGAAAGTATTCAGACAATTTTGTCAGTTTAGTTTATGCTGTCTGACACTAGAGTTGTTTAAAATCTCTTTTTACATTGATCTATACTCAGTACCTCATCATGACAAAGTGAAAACAGAATTTTAGACATTTTTGCAAATTTTTGAAAAATAAAAACATAAAATGTCACACTGACATTAATATTCAGACCCTCTGAAAAACACTTGAAATTTAGCTCAGGTTCCTCTCATTTCTCTAAATCTTTGCTGAGATGTTTCTACACCTTGATTGGAGTCCACCTGTGGCAAATTAAACTGATTGGACATGATATGTAAAGGCACACACCTCTCGATTGAAGGCATCACACTTGACAATGCATATCAGAGCAGAAACCAAGCCATGAGGTCAAATGAACCGATGCAGAGCTCAGAGACAGGATTGTTGCAAGGCACAGAGGAAGGCTACAAAAAGAGTTCTGCTGCACAAAATGAAAGAAGTTTGGAGAAATCGCGGGAGAAGGGTCTCAGTAAGAAAGGTGACCAAGAACCTGATGGTCATTGTGATTAAGCTCCAGAGATCCTGTGTGGAGATGGAACAACCATCACTGCAGCGCTCCACTGATCTGGGCTTTATGGCAGAGTGACTTGACAGTTGCTTCACAGTTAAAAACACATGAAAACTATCAGTATTTTGACAGTGATTTACTATGGCTGTTTTTTGTTGTTTATATCTTTGGAGTGCAGAAGCTCATGTCTGCACAAGAATTACACCTTTTCTTGCTACTAATAAAAACACCTTGTATCTTGACGCTTGAACCATTATTGCCACCAAGTTTTATATTGATTTCTAATGTGGATATTTAAACACTTTAAATGAATGTGCATGTGTGTGTTTGTTTGGCTGAGAGAAAAGAGGGATCCAAACCGTGCTCTGACATGGTAAGATGGATCGCAGATAAGCTGAGAAAGAGCACGCTGCCTCCAGTATTTTAGAGAGGTTACTGAATATCAAGCCAAACCTCTGTCTCTGCCTCAGGCACTTTTATTGTGAAACACTGCATGACCTACATGAAGTTATGTACTTCTGGAGCACAGTGAGATTGAAGACTAGTGCTATATCAAAACAGTTTATATTACATGTAGATTTGAAGCCATCTGTGGATCTTTATGGATGTGATGTGTTGGGATTGAATCCGGATTTGAATCCATAATGATCAGGAGAATAAAAAAGAGCTTCATATGATGAGTTAAATGACTACTAATTGTTGTTTGTCGGTGGTCTGATGGATATGAATTGTGGCTGCTGTGTTTGTTGGATCTTAGACTAGTCAAATTCTCAAGAACCATACTGTTCTAGTGATGTATGGTATAATATGGCAGTTATGTAAATATCCAAAGTAATGAGGTGAAAGCACACAATCAGCCCTGGGGTAGACCGTCAGGCTTTTGATGGGGTTTAAGAAAAATGTTAAATATAATTTCTGTTAATCTTAAACAGAGCTGTAAGATTAACTGTTATCAATTCTTACATTGTAATTGATGCCTTTTAACAGTTTACAAGCATCAGTTTTTTAATAACTGTGTCCACCTCTGGTTCTCGTAACACTCTGCCTACAGTGAAATTTTTTTTTTTTTTGCTTTTAGGGGTTCAAATTAAAACCAATTTAACAACTAAGGCTGCAAGCAGCATAGAATGGGCTCTTGCACCCCAGTGCATGTTGGGGATTGCTGCATATGGGGGTCATAGCAAAACTGCAAAATGGGCTTCTTTAAGAAACTTGTTCACAGTTTATAGGCTGGTATTTAACATTGATAAGACTTAACTCTTCAGGACAAAACACACAGAGCAAATACCAGTGTAAATAAGATATTAAATGACAGTTTGTTGATAAAACTCTGATGAAAAAAGAGTCTAGTTTTTGTCATGGATACTACAACAAGACTAAAATTTTAGTTGTGGACTGTTGGACATTCAAAATCTAAAACTTTTCTCCACTGTTAATAAAAGGTATGTTCACATTTACATTGGTGTATTTTAAGTCAATCAAAATAGTGATATTGCATTATGGGAGTATTTTAAATGTATTTAACAATTGGCAGATAAAATCTGTTCAAGGAGAACAAATGTTGTGACAAAAGTAAGACTAAAATATAAGGACTTTTATTGACTAAAACAAAATGGAAATATTTGAGTTTTTGTTGACTAAAACTAGAAGAAAACAACAAAAGTTAAAATGACTAAAATGTGACTTAACTAGAGAATATTTTGCTCAAAGGCCAAGTTTTTAAAAGCTGCTGAGAATAACACTGTTATTGTGGCAAACTAGATTGTTGTCATGCAAAGATGAAGCAGAGAGACATTTCAGTGCCAGGAACAACTATTCCATGAGACACAATGCATCTCACATAAAGTTGGCCCATACAGTACCACAGACAGGCAGCGACTAACCCGGTGAATAATTTCACTCATGGTGCAAAAGTGTCCAACATCATAAATAACAGTAATCCACCATATGAACAAAGGAATCTCAGCAGCGACCACTGTACAACAGGGAAAATCCAAACAACTAAACACTCTGCCCAAGGGCATGCTGGTAAAACTCCCCAACAGTGCACTATTAAACAGCGCCTGCTATTATACCAACTACTAGGAAACACATGGAATTTCAAAATAGCTTGAAAATGAGCAAAAGAACGATTTTAATCACTTTTCTACTGAGTATACAGAGGGGTGGACATCAGTAAAGTTTAGCCTTTCTTTCAAAGTCCATATGACTTGTATTTTGACGTTAGGAACTGTAGCATGCTTACGAAATTACAGGAGATGTTTTCTCTGTGTAACACACCAGGCTACCAAGTAAGGCATCCTATCGTTTGTGAAAAGGTAAACCAAATTCTCCATGAGCCTTGTGTGAGATTGAGGAGCAGAGTATTCAGAATGGTTTTTAAGAGATAATTTAGCTTCAATAAATGGATTCATGTACTTCTAACGGGACAACTGACAGCAAATGCAGGGATCTTTCTCAGTCATATCAGTTTTTCTTTACAACCTGTTCAGGCTCATGAGCATATGCAAAGTAAAACGGCGGAGCAGGGCTATCTGTACTTTAAAAGAATTCAAACAGTGCAAAAAAGGGCAAAAAGATTCTGTTCCTTTCTTTAAATTTCCTAAATTTTTTTATTAGTTTACAATTTCTCCACATGAATAACCTAACTTATTTCATAAAACCAGCACTGGAGATGTGAGGGAAAATTTTTTCGTGTGGGCAGTCCATCGATTAAAATCACAAAACTTTCCAGAGAAACCTTGAAGTTGAATGCTGCTTAATCACCAACATCATAATCTGCCACTGAAAAGTCCCACAAACTGTCACAGCTGTCCTCCAGGCTCGCTCTGACAAATGTGAACCTTTCAAACTGAGTGTCACTGGTGTGATGACACACAAATGCAGCTGCAGCTCGGAGGAAGCTTCTCTGACTCTTCACCATAGAACTCCTAATAAATTAAATTGTGGTTACTTAAGGAGGGGTCAGTTAAGGAGTTTTGGACAAGTTACTGCGAGTTTTTTCCACTTCTCCCTGTGGGTGGCTTGTGCCATCTGGTGTGGGAAATTACCCTGTTTTCAGTGGAATTATGACAGGATTATGAAAAAGTGGCTTCAACTGGAAATAGTTACAAGAGTCAGGATGTCAGAATCGATTCAAAGTCAACCTGCAAACTTTAAAAACAACACAATCTTGAAGTAAAAAAAGAACAGCCCAGCTCAAGTCGGAGTTTTTCTAACTCAGCTCAAACAAAGCCAAAGGCACTTGTCACTAAAATTATGTTGGAAACTTGTGACTTTAGATCTTGCCCTAAGAGGTAAGTTTAGTTTACCATTGGCCTAAAGATCAGTGATTTAGCAACAAATGCTGACATACAGGTCAAGGCTCTGATTTTTGCCATCAGTGTTACTGCGATTTGAAGGGAAAATCTTGAACCAAAATGAGCATGCTAGGACCTATAGTGGAAAGAAAACAAGTCATTTAAACTAATATTTAGGGTCATGTGAATTCAGGGACCTTAAATATAAAAGGATTTAGCTTAAACCTATTTTGTTTGACCTCTTAAGTCTGTCACTTCCTCTCTTGGACAGTTTTTGGCACAGCCATTGCAAGCTTGCCCAAGCCATCTTCTGAGTAGATTACTCAAAAAAAAAAAAAAAAAAAAAAAAAAAAAGCATAATTAAGTCATGTGAGAGGTACATTAAAAGTGGCAGGACATTTTAACTTTGTGACAGTAATAATTGTAATGGAGAAAGTTAAAATGATGAAACAATTCAAATGACTTCACAAAAAGACATCATGAAGCTTATTGAAATCATATTTTCTTGTTTGCAAGCAAGCGAGCAAGAAGGAAGCAACAGACACTGATCTGCATCATCAATCACCTGTTAAAATGGATGGATGCCAAAATACAAAAATCAATCCTGTTCTGGAAAAATAGTGACGGATGACAGTTCCGGCATCAGTGTGCAGACATGATTAACACAACATGAGCTTTTTTCTCTTTTTTAACATGCAAAAATTTGCAAAGGCCTCAACACAGCTGCATAGCCTTTTTCTCATGTCATTTTGTACACAGTGACAGTGGAGCACAAACCCTGTCTTCAAGCCATTATATCTGAACTGTGCCATTTAAGATATAATTAACTGTTTCGAGAATATTTTCAATATTAAGTTGTCCTCTGAAGACCATAACCAATTGACAAGATGTTGAATCCTGCATCACAGAACCCTGCATGTTTGTGCCTGCTCTCCTGGATTTCT
Source organism: Cheilinus undulatus (assembly GCF_018320785.1). Taxonomy (NCBI): domain Eukaryota; kingdom Metazoa; phylum Chordata; class Actinopteri; order Labriformes; family Labridae; genus Cheilinus; species Cheilinus undulatus. Next base: position 20,156,297 of record NC_054865.1, read on the forward strand.
TACCATTACCGCACGCAAAATACATCTGCACCTGCACGATTCTTGTCCATTCTAGTCTCATGTTTACACTTACAAACACTGCATTTACTTGAATGAATTATAATAATAAAACAAAGAAGGACATCTCAATGTCACCATCAAATCCTCTTGCCATGCACAACAGCCCTGTCTCCACATATGCGGAGCAGCTGACAGCCTCAGACTGATTTAACTCCTGTGCTAAAAATAGTGATGAAAAAGTAAGATAGACTGTAAGGAATCAAAACTAACTATTAAGACTTTATTTAGACTATGCATCATTTATTCAGTCATACCTCTGATCACTGGAAAGCTTGCCTGTGTAATATATATACTGTAGCACACACACCCCCTGCTCTCAGCAAAGGGTATTTTTTTTTTCCTTGAACAAGGATTTCCCACTTACTGTAATATGGTAAACTGCAAATTAAGATGACATGATCTCCCAGGTATAGCCAAGGCAGTCTGGGGGACCATCCATCTCTGACAGCCCTTCTCACAGATTGTTCATGTGAACCGCCATCATTGTCAGAACAGGGCTTCTGTAATTTGCCAGTGTATTTCTAGTTTCAGATTTTAAACAACGTTAGCCTAATAGCATAATTGCCTAAGTCATTTTTTGGCCAAACTGTGATTTCTGCCTAACTTTACTCTCCTAACACTGCTGCATCATCCTGTCTTATTGCCTTTGTCCTCAGCCTATCAGAACGCTTGTTACAGTCCATAATCACTAGCTGCCTAAGTCATCTCTTAGACTTAGGCATTTTTGACGCTACATTCAAAGATGGCAGATTGCATGAGAAAGAGGGCTCTGCTGACCACAAGTGAAGCATTATCTCTTCTCTTTGATTCATCTGGTAAACTAGTTTATTTCTTAAACATTCTAGACAGTAAATGTACTTTCAGTCAATCACTGGGGTTAGGAACTGTGTGTTTAAATTTTAATCACATTTCTGCAACAAGGTATGATGAAGTAGTGTAGGAGCTAGCTATCGCTAGCAAAATCTTACCAATCTCTTTACACTTAAAATAAGACATACCACCTAAAGAAAGTAACTTTTTTTGGACATTTTTTACTAGTTTCAAGCAAATTGTCAAGTGAATATTTGCTTTTTGTTTTAAGGGTAAAGAGATTTGTTTTGACTAGAAATGAGAAAAGTATTCTTGGTAAGATTCTGAAATTTTGTAGTACACTTGTTCATTTAACATTTTGTTACTGTGTTAAAACACTCAGCAGAACATTGTTTTCTTGTGCTTCAGGGTCAGGAAATGAACTTGATACCAATTAAGAGAAGGACTTAGAGAAGGATTTAGATGACAGAAGACCTGAGAAAGAAGAAAAATGACCGGGGCCGTCACAAGGACCACCCTTCAGTGGCTTAGCCCAAAGGGTTGCAGGTAATGCTTGTCATATAGCACGTACCAAATTTTTTTCTACACAACTTAAAATGCTTAATTAATTAATTAATTATTAGTTGTAGATCATTTATCAGAACCAATGATCCGCTCACTCTCTTTTCCTTAGAAGACTGTCCTTTCAGCCTTTAGGAAGTCTTCCTTTTTTTCTAATAACAGCCTGAGTGAGTTGGAATTATATGCTGGAGTGATTTCATGGAAAAGATGTAAAATATGTAGTTTCAAAACTTCTCTCTTTCTTCTTTCAGGCTGTGCATGCTCTCCAAATCAAACTTATTTAGTTTATTTCTGCCTGCCACTGATATTTCTCTGTGTCTGAAGACAGTCTTTACCAGTGGTCCTCAGCCTTAATCTACCCAAGAGCCATATTGTCTTAAAATACTTAAGAGAGAGCCACATTCCAAAACCAGGGATGTAAGAAGATCCACAGATCAGCTGATCCACGGTGGAAATAAAATAAAACAAACAGTGAACTGTTGGATTATTCTGTAATGAAGTGAGTGAAAATCTTTATAGTTTTAGAGGAAAAGAATATGTTACTAATAATGAGCATATATATATATACATATATATATATATACATATATATATATATATATATATATATATATATATATATATATGTTTTTTTGTTTGTTTTTTTTTAATCTATGCAAGTCCCATCTGGTCTAATGACGTGTTAAAATAGTAGTTTGAGCTCTGAGATTCTTTTCAAAGAACTGGTTCTTTTGGCCATTTAGGTATTTATTTACTGAAGTTTGTAGCTCTTAAAAGAGATGTTTTCTATTTTTTTTTCCCAACTAATTATTAATGCTCTTAGCTAAAGCAGGAGGGGTCTCATATTGGTCTTTGCCCTGGACCTCAAAATGACTAAAACCAGCCCTGCCTCACACCTGCAGCTCTTATAGACACATTGTTCCACCTCGCCTCATTCAGTAGCTTTGGTTCCCTGTTTCTGCTCTTTTGACAGTTTTTATTATCAGCAGTACATTAAAGATCAAGTAAAACACTTGTGTTTGGACAAGTTTCACTAGATATTACATTATCTCAACATGTGATCCGTGTGTGTGAGGGTCACTGACGACGTGTATTGCAATGATCAGTTGCGATACTTGGGAGAGCATGTATGGGAGAGCATGGGCAGGAAGCAACTGAAAAAACATGTTGAAATGAGGGCATTAAAGCTTCAGTTTGAACACAAGACAGCATACCTCTATGACTGAGCTTACTGAAGACACGCACCACCAGCAGACTTCCTCTGCTCTCTTACGCATATTCCTTCGTCGCACGCACCCAACAATAATGATACACGGATTAAAAGGAAATTAAGGTTTCATTTAGACTTGGCACTAAGCCACATGTGACTGGAGAGCCATGGGGATATGTTTAAGAAAGTAAAACAACTTTGGTTATGTTATGTTTGTATTTATATGTAAGAGAAAAAATTGCCTAAGTCAGTGGCATATTCTGCCTAAGTCACTTTTCTTTGTTATGAAATCAATGTTGTGTCTTTTTCTTTTTGAAAACTTGTTCACACATCTGGTTGAAATCACAGTTTAAATATCAGCTGAAAATACCAATGCGCTTAGGAAAAAAAGTGTTTTTTCTCGTTTTCCGGAAAACGTTCAAATATGACTTATGCAATTATGCTATTAGGCTGACGACAAAAATCAATTTTATTCATAAAGAAAGTCAGGCAGTTACAGTCATGAAATAACCACACTGCAAACATTACAGACTAAGAAACAGTTTATAAATAAAACAGAGATTAAATTATAACAACCTGTATGTCAACCAAAAATTTTTGGCTCACTTTAGCTTTATTGGCTTTAGCTAAAGCTATGCTAGCAGTATGATTAACTTTACTACATTAAGCCAATGTATAGCTAAATGATCTTTAGCAACATAAGTTGTTATATAGGAGCTTTGTGAGCTTAGCTTCAGCTATGCTAGCTATGAAGTAGGGATGGGAGAAAAAAATCGATAAAGCATAGTATCGTGATATTTTGTCTGGTAATATATCATATCGCCTCATCCACAAAGTATCAATTTTTTCAAATCAATTGCTAATATGAACTGAAGTCTATGATAAAGGAAAAATAAGACCAATTGTTTTGACAATTGTTTGTCCAGTGAGTTCGGCAGAGCTGACATTCGTAGAGCAGGAGAAAGTTAGTAATGAACGTGGCAGCACCAGGGGAAGGACATTAGGAATGCAAGCAGGGCATGAATGAGATGGACATGGCACAAGGTTTGCAAGAAGCTCTAGATAAAAATAAAATACTGCGAAAATACGACAAACATGAGGGCAAGGCTAATGCTAAATGAACTAAAACGCTGCAAAAATGGTATAGATCTCAGTATATATCGCAATACTGTATTGCAAAATGTTTAAAATTGCTATAGTATCGAATCATGACCCAAGTATTGTGATAATATTGTATTGTGGGGCAACTAGTGATACCCACCCCTACTATGAAGCTGTGCTATCTCAGTAGCTTACACATCCTGCTGTGTTAGAATGTTTTCATTGAGGACGATCTTTTTTTCCTGTAAGCCAGTGGCGTCCAAACTTTATCCACTGAGGGCCGCATATAAAAATATATAAGGATGGTGGGGTCACTTTCATATGCCTCAACTTGAGGATTGTAAGGTTAGTTCAACCAAACTTATGGTGGTTAAGATATGCTTAGTGATTGGGTATGCTTAAATGGATGGTTAATGGCTGACAAGGCAAATAGCCAATCATTCTAAGGATTTCAGGGAGGCCAACCAGATTTCAGTTGGCCCTGGTCGCCCTGGCTAATACCGACTCTGCCTCTCAAACACCATCTGTACTACTATTAGTCTTTGTAATCCATCAGCACATTATAAAGCAAAATATTGTCATGTTGGTTGCCAATATGTTTTCAAATTGTAGTGTTGTCTTCATTTAAGGACAAAAAACTCAAATCAATACATTCTTCTTGTCAAAATGCTTGTTTACAGAATTAGCACAGCGGCACTGCCTTGTGCTGAAACCAAAACGCACAATACAGTCAAGCACAATATTCATGTTGTGGGGTGTATGTTATTTAATGTTTAGAATTTGCTATAGACCAATCAAAAACAGACTGCAGGCTGCATTTGGCCCCCGGGCCATAGTTTGGACACCCCTGCTGTAAACAGACTGTTTACTCAGCTTCATTAAATGTTTTGTAATCAGGTTTATCAGGTCAGGTTTTCAACTTTTAACTTTTGGTATCCTGTTACCTTAAACCTTACCTTACTCTAAATGGAATATATAATACTATTTTTACCTCTGCCAAGGAGGTTATGTGATCAGGTGGGTTTGTTAGTTTGTTTGTTTGTTTGTTCGTGTGTTTGTTTGTTAGTTTGTTAGCAACATAACTCAAAAAGTCATGGATGGATTTTGATGAAATTTTTAGGAAATGTCAGCAATGGAATAAGGAAGAACTGATTAGATTTTGGGACTGATCCGGATCACCATCTGGATCCAGGAATTTTTTAAAGGATTCCGTACTATTGGGAGATAGGGCTGTGCTGTTACCACTTTACACCAGGAGATGGCAGACATGAGTAACTTATCCAAAGTTTTGGAGTTTATAGAGTTTGAAAGATACACGCCCGGTCGAGGAGATGAGTCAGAGCATAACAGAGAGAAAGACAGTGAATTGTAGTGAGAATACTCACAACGCTTGGAGGAATAGAGGAATATTCACCCTCTGCCATGACTTTAACACGTAGCGAAGCCAATGCCTTGCCTCACCGTGTCTCCACCCCACTGGGAAGGGAGTAATCGGCAAATTCAATTTGGGGAGTGATCCGGATCACCGTCTGGATCCAGGAATGTTTTTTTTTTTCTTTTTTTAAGGTTTATTTTTGGGCATTTTGTGCCTTTATTTGATGGAGGAGAGGATAGTGGATAGAGTCAAGAACAGGGAAGAGAGCGGGGAGAGACATGCGGTGAAGGGCCTCAGGCCGTATTCGAACCCTGGCCGCCCGTGTACATGGGGTGCGCGCCTTATCCATTCTGCCACCTGCGCCCCCCCAGGAATGTTTTTAAAGGATTCTTCACTATTGGGAGATAGGGCTAACGGCGGAGGTCTGCACTCTCTGAGTGCTTTTCTAGTTATTTCTAAAGTTTAAGTGTGTATTTCCTTTCTGACTGACGTGACATCTCACAACGTTCTGCCAGAGATGCACAATTTGCAGCAAGAACCCTTCCGCAATAGCTGGATAATGGCTCAGTTTCTGTGAGTTGAGGATTCTTTGCGCCACCCAGACAGAAATGCTCACCAAATAATTAGTAAAACAAACTATTTCTTTGATCTAAATCAAAGTGAGAGTGTGAGAGCATGAGACAGTTTGTCCAACATGCTCACCACTTAAAACTGCACAAAGTTTAAAGCATGTCCACTTGTTGCCCAGCCTCTAAGTGCACTGTAAGCACTCAGATAGCAATGCACATTTTTTAATGTGTCCAGCTCAATGAAAATGCCCACAAACAATTAGAGGAATCGTTTGTCTAATAAAGCTCAGCGTTGGTTCGTGCAGGACACATTAGTCATGATCAGCTGACAGCCGGCTGATCTCAGTTATCACCTCCCAGCTTCCACAGCAAATCACAGCTCTTTCTCTCAACACAGCGGTCCATTTAAATATGACATACTTATCCTTAATCCCTGCTTGCATTAATGCTGATGCACCTCACTGCTGCTGCTCCTGCTGACAAAGCTTGACCTCCACCCCAGCCTCCTCCTTTATAGCATAAAGCAGATTCATGCTACTATGGATTAATTGATTTTAAACTAACTGTATTGTATTCTGTATGCACTGTCCTAAATTTAACCATGTGGGGTTTCTAGCTATGCACTTCCAGGAAGGTCAAAGCATGCTACTTAATTAACCCAGGTAGCATCTTTTGAGCAGAGCCTTCACCGCCATGTAAAACTGTTTATTATGTAAAAAAAAAACAGTCAAATGTATGATGCAAGTGTTCCTGACTGAAGTAAATTTAATAACTCCAATGACTGGCTATGTGTGCAAAATAGTAGGCCTGTAGTCAACCAAAGAAAACCTGGTAGACATCCATGCACCCATCTGTTGGTCTAAATGATCTTAAGAATAAACATAACACGCAGGGTCCTCCTCATTATTCCATTTGGTGAAAATGACAGACAGCCTTAAAACTTTCCATTACCCTTTAAAAAATTCCATCAAAGACAGAGAACTTTCAGTAACACAGACTGAGGATACAGGAAATGCAAGACACAAAACACGAAGATGAAAAAGAGTGACTTTACAATCCCAGAAACAAGGCAAACCATGTCATGTTTCCAGCTACAAGTTGTTTTTTTTGTTTTTGTTTTTTTTTTCAAAATCAGCTGCCTGCTGCTGAAAAACCAAGAGAGTCAATAGAAATGAGAAAGCTGAAGGCTATAAAATCAAAACAATGAGCTGAAGGGTGCTAAAACTCTGCTGTGAGGAGTGTTAAACATTGCTGTTAATCATTGCAAGCAACACTATTTATGATGGAATTTTTTTGACATGAGTAATAATTGAAAACACCAGGTTCAATTATCATGAAAGCAACATCAAAATAATAATACTGATCTTAGATATGCATTAAACATGACTGTCTAAAACTTTACAGCAACCAGATTCTTATACGGTAAAAAGTAGATGGGCTCGAGCTTGTATTGCACTTTTCTAGTCTCTGACTATTGAAGAACGTTAATGCATGTCACATTGTACTCCTTCACTCATTATTCAAACACTGATGGCCAAGGCAGCTGTGTGAAGTAGCCATCAGTATGAACCAATCCTGTTCATATACATACATCCATTCACAAACCACTGATGCAGCAGTGGGACCATTTTTGGGTTTATTCAAGGACACGTTGACATGTGACTGCAGGAGCCGCTCCTGACCTTCTGATTGAGAGACAACCAACACTGAGCCACAGTCGCCCCAAGGTCACAAACTGAACATGTAATTTCACATTTCAGGCAAGATCATGTGCTGTCTATATCAAGCATTAATGTAAAAATCTTTTTCTAGATGGCTGTTTTCACTTGCATGTATTCACAGACATCACCCTTTCAGATTTAGAGGCAGACAATAAAACGTTCCAGAGAGTTATGGGAAGCTGTGGCAAGCTGGATAGAGCTGCACAGGCACATCTCTTCCAGACAGCTATATCATGTTAAAATTACATTAGTGGCACTTTTAACCACATCTTCATCCTCTGAATAACAGCTCATGTTCAGTGATCTCACAGCAGTAGACTCAACAAGCAGGCTTGAACTTCTCTTTGGTAAAGAGGTCTGAGATGTGGTGAAAAAAAGCTAAACATAATACTGAAGTGTCTCAGAGCAGAAGAGAGAGTGGCTGTGATTGTGTACCGTACATGAACTCTGCTGGTTTCACAGAGTGTCAACTGTTGTGCGAGGTTTTTCTCAGACAGGGTTATTTGGGTCTTGATCTGATGAAGTGTCAGGCGTCACAGCTCTCCCCTCTCATAGGTCATAAACTGTTCCCTTGGCGAAGAAGATTATATTTTGTTTTTCTTGAAAGGTGATATCAAGCCTTATAAAGAGGATTTTATCTGCTCAAATTACACGAGTTAAAGGCCGATACAGGATCAGGAATGTTGAAGAAATTTGATCTTAAAATGTGAGATTAAAAAGCCTGTGGGAGATGGACTTCAGAGGTTGAAAACACTCTCTGTTGTTGTCAGTGTTTAGGATTCTCAGACTGACAAATCTGCTGCTGAAACACACATCAAGCCTGACCAGAGCATATGTTTACAGCTGAACCACAGACCTACACTGCATCCCTACATGTATGGCATCCAAATGTGACCAGCTGTTATGACTACATATGTGCACTTAAGCCGTCCACATAAACTATGCCAATTATAATGCACAAGGCTTAATGTTTCTTTCCATGTCATTTTTATGCCTTAATTCTTAACATGAACACATTTACTCTATATGAGTGTGATCAACATGTCTCTCCTGGTTGAGAGACAACTGTGCTGCTGAGCTATAGTCACCTCAATATTTACAGCAGCTATAAAACGTTTAAGATCCCTCAGCATAATGCAGTAACAGATGGTAGTGTAGAGCAGACCACTGTATTGTTAGTTTTACTTCTAGATTCTCAAACATCCTCCATTACTCTGCCAGTACAGATGAGAACAACAAGGCTTCACTCGCAGGTGACTGTTATTCTAACCATCTTGATAAACAGTCTACAGTGCCTAAACGGTATTCAATCCCATTGGATGTTTTATCCTTTTATTGATTTTATTAATCAATCATTGTCAGTACAATTTGGCTTTGTTTGACAAAAACCCTCTTTAATGTCAAAGTGCAAACAGGTGTCTATGTAGAAATGTCACTTAAAGAAAATATGTAATGTAAAAATTGATTGCAAAATTTTTAACCTCATTTACAGTGGCTGACCTAATTTAAAAGAGGTCCAAACAGTTAGCGCTATAGTCTAACAATTAGTGAAATGAGGATCACTTGAGTGCAGAGAATGTGTCTCGAGTGTGAAGCACAGTGGTGCCAGCATCATGCTGTTGGGATGCTAATTGGCAGCAGGTCCTGGAAGGTTTGTAAAGGTAAAGGATAAAATTAATGCAGAAAAATGTAGGAAAATTCTAGAGAACAGCAGTAGCTACGCATGAATGGCTATAAGACAACAAGATGAATGTTCTGGAGTGGCCAAGTCAAAGCTCAGACCTCAATCCAATAAAGAATTTGTGAGTGGACTTGAAAAGGGCTGTTCATGCCTGATCACTGTGCAATCTAACAGAGCTTGAGCAGTTTTGCAGAGAAAAATGGAGCAAAATTGCAGTGTCCAGTTGTACAAGCCTGATTTTAACCTATCCACACAGACTCAGTGCTGTGATTGCAGTCAAAGGTGCATCTACTAAACACTGACTTGAAGTGGGTGAATATTTATGCAGTCCTTATTTAACATTACATATTTTTGTTTAATTGATATTACTTTTTAGAAATCTGTTTTCACTTTTACATGCATTTTACTGTTTGACATCTTTTTTAGTCATAAGTCATTAGAAAGGTACTTTTCCTAGGCACAGTAAAAACCCAGCTGGTTACTCAGTTTTTAAGCTTAACAGTTTATGTGTTACTGTAAAACATGTAAAATGGAGATTTCAACCATTTTACAGAATAGTAATATAAAGCACAACCAATTTATCAACAACTAACTTCATAAAATATATTTTTTTGTAGGTAAATACAAAATGAAGTCAGATTTGAGAGAGAATGTCAACTTTTGGATGGTTATCTGGGCCTTATGACACTCTCTTTTTAAAGATCAAAATCCTCGTCATCAGACTTGAGCCATTTGGTTTTTGGCTTGCATCATACAGTATGCCTCTAGAGAAACCTCTGGCAACAAACTTAACCAGAATGCTTCAAACTTTGCATTAGCAACAGTTAATTTCAATGTTTTTTTTTAACTTTCTCTCTACTCCAAATCTCCAGAGAAAAAAGCTTGGCTTGACTCTCACCAGAAGTTTACATTTAAAATGGCGAGTTTTTAGCCTCACAGCTTGAACAGAAAAGCTGGATTGTGCACAAGCTGCGTCTACAATGAAATGCAGGAGGTGATTATATATAAAAGGAAAAAACATGGATGAAAGGATGTTTTCTTAGTCTGGAGACTGTAGTGGTTAAGCCCTCCTCTAAGACCGAATCCACATGAATCCCACGTTGGCTGAGGCTCTTATCCAACCCAAACCCAACCTGTGTCCTGGAGGTTTTATACTGACCGCAAAAAGGAAAACAAAACTGTGAGACGTGACCTCTTTAAAACATGCCTTTGCGCTTTTGAAATTTATTCTACCAGTTATTCTTCCATTTAAATAGTAAATCTGATTAAAACTGTGCGAGCTATCCTCTCATTTATTCCACCAGACAGGAAGGTGAAGCTACTGTATCATTATAGAGCAACTTCTCATGGTAAACTTGAGGGAATAAAGACATGTAATGATCTATACCCCTACTGTAAAATGCATCCCTGGACAGAAGCAGCACCATATTTCTAAACATATTTATGAGTGTGGGGTTAAAAGGGGGGCTGTTTGTGGAGCACGTTAGGGATTTCTACAACTATTTTACACATAGAAAGGTTTTAATGTTCTTTGGCAAACAGCCGAGAAAGTTATTATGGCTTTGTCATCTGTGACACGGCGGCTCATCTGGAAATGTAATTAGCTACAGTTAAGCTTCTCAGCTGAGAATATAGCAGCAACGTTTCCCCAATGACAAAGAATTTATAGTGGAAGTGACCTCATAACAAGATGCTGCTCTGAAAACGGAATAACTAAAATCCTACAAACAATGCAAAGACATAAAACAAAATAAGACTATGATTAAGAACAGAGATAAAATGAGGTTTAGAGGGACCATCATCTGCCTCCCACATGCTGGGACTCTCAGGATCTTGAACTGGTTTTAATGAGTGGGGGAAGACGGAGCTGCTTTGACTTCAGTCAGCACTTCAAACACATCTGTATCTGCGAATGCCACACTGCCATCAAGTTCATGTGGGACTTTCTCACTAATAAACTGACTCAGTCGCTGACTATACATCCTGTTAAGTTCAAAATATGAGAGAAATTTCCTCTTGGATTACGCAGGATATGACTGAGATCACATCTATTACTGGTATTGATTTTCTGAATCTGGAACACAAGTATTACTGAGTGTTTGTGGCCCAAAACTCAAGAAAAATGGACTCTTAAGATGTAACACAATTAAGATTTGGCTTTCCATGATGACATTACCCTCTTTAAACAATGCTTGTTCTGTCATAGCATTTGTAATTAAGCACTGAGGTCTGTTCAGTTTTTCTCTCTTACTGTAGTAATGTGTATAGAGCCTCAATAGAAGAGCTGATCAGTAGTTGAAGAGATAAGGGAGCAGGTCTGCCCACAGAATTTGCTGGGCTCCTAAAAAAATCTCAGTGAATGGGTCTGCCCCAGTTGTGTTTATTGATTTTATGAATATATGTGTTGGATCAGTAGCAATGGTGCTGGTATCCTTTCTAATATTTCTGATTCTAAAAGTTATTTAATATTGGAGATGAAAGTGTATTAACCTTTTATTTAGTTCCCATACTGAAAATATTTCTTCATGCTAATTTCTAACCACTTTCCACCATTTTTAGCCTCTTTATACCATTTTTCCTGGCCGATCCTGCACATTTTTTGCCTCCTTTATCCATTTTTGCCTCCTTTAACCCATTTAGCCAATTTAATAAACCTTCACCACATTTTAACACTTACTTTTTGTCTCTTGTAGCCCATTTTTGACACCTTTTGACCCATTTTCACCACTTTTCTGCCCAATTTTGCCACATTTAAAAATATTTTGCCTCTTTCAACACCTTTGAAGCATTTTTTCCTGCCCATTTCCACCTCTTTTGTCCCTTCTGCTTTTTTAAACCCCTTTTAGCCACTGAAATCATCTTTACCACAATTAACACTTAATTTTTGCCTATTTCAGCCCATTTTTGACACTTTTTAAACCATTTTCACCACTTTTTCTGCCCAGTTTTGCCACTTTTAACCAATTCTGCTGGTTTTTAACCTCTTTATTGTGATTTTTGTTTCTGCCTATTTCTGCTTCTTTTGCTGTTTTCTTCTTTTAACCCCTTTTTGCTACTTTTAACACCAGAACAGCTAAAGGGTATAAATTAATCTGAGGCTGTTTTTTTTATTGCGTCTAACTTTGTAGCAATAAAAACTTTAAGTATATCAGTCTCTGACTATTTCTAAGAATTTTTCCTTAATCACCTGGTGATAAAAAATAGTCTGTATAAATCCAAATTCTGTAAATGGCCACATGAGTAGAATCAACCCTATAAGAAACCATGAATTTTTCCGCTGTTTAATTTCCCGCCAGCAGATAAACAATCAGGAATCAGGAATCAGATATCATAGATCAACCTTCAATATGGACACCATAGGGAATAAAAGACATTAATTATTGTGAAAATTCAAAAGATTTTCTCAATGGTTTGAGTGAAGAAGAATCTGATGTTGGGAAAGTTTCAGGAAAGAGCAGTCAGTCCTAAGATGATTTTGGTTGACAAACCATCATCCAACAGTGATTTAGTTCTCTTACTGTGGTTAATGAGCTGTTCATTGTCTGTGATTAAATAATTACTCTTGATCAGCCCTTTTTATGAAAATCAGTGCACTCAAACAACTGGTCAGTTTTATCCACTAACTGTTTTAAAGATCCCTGGCGGTTTTCAGTGTTAACCAAGTTATGCCACTCTCAACCCATTTTTGTCACTTTTTAATGATCAATTGTTGATTCATTTTCTCCTAAAGTTGTCTCAGTTTATTCTACTTAATTTTCTGATATCCTGACATTTCTGCACATAACGGCTTAGCTACGAAGTCTTACATAACTTAAAGGTCAAATATTTACCCCTTAAGACAAGTTTAAATATGTCTCAGAAATCCCCAAAACATGCCTGTGAAGTTTCTTGCTGAAAAACTCTCCAGTATTGGACTTCTGCATGTCTAAAATATCCTCTGTTTCAGCCCTGCTCAGAATGAGCTGTTTCTGTGTGTGTGGCTTTAAAAGTTAATGAGCTGTCTGACTCCGCCCCTGACCACGCCCCTCTCAGGGAATGGGATGTAGCTCTAGAGGAGGGCAGAACTTTCTTCCAAGAGGGGAGGGCCGACCAAACCTGGGGTCAGTGCTAACTCCCCAAATGACATCATGAGAGGAAAAATCTGAGAACATTTTGTTTCAGCACACATTTTCTGAAAGGTGGAGAAAGAAAGTGTGTGTGTGTGTGTGTGTGTGTGGGGGTGGGTGTGTGTGTGTGTGTGGGGGGGGGGGGGTTATGTACAAGCTGCTCCAAACCAATTGCCCCTTGAGGGATTAGGAATGGCTTGTAATTATATTGAAAAACAACTATACTTTAACACTGTAAAAAAGTGCTGAACTGCTAGCAAAACATGAAAGGACAACAGATAATCATACTGTTGAAAATCTATCTTTGCAAACTGTTACAACCACCAAAGTTTTGATGAGATACTATGAAGTCATATCTCATCCTCTGCCTCAGCGGTGCCTCAATTGGTTAGGTTGAAAGATAACAGACAGAACAGATTTTTGGAATTTTTCATGTGATTCCCTGCCTCATGAGACCCCCCTGCCCTGCTTGTCAGACAGCAGTGGTCTCTCTGAGGTGCACATGAGGACAGGTGAGTCAGGGAAATTTTCAGGGGCAGCCTGATTAGAAAATATTTAAGATATTTTAAAGAGTGCATGTGGAAAAATAGACATATTTTTGCGTGTGTTCACTTGTCTGTTTGCTTGCTTGCATGCTTGTCTGTCACCATTGTTTGCCATGAAAAAATACAAACTGTTCTCATCCAAGTTATAAAGTCCACTTAAGTTAACACATATAATTTCTCTTGATTGAATTGAATTGTGAGATCCACACAGAAGTGTCACTCCATAAACTTAACTTTTGCCCCCCAATCATTATGTCACTGAAGAGTAATAATTATTAGGAAAAAAGATAGTTTAGGTGATTCAATTATATTACAATCGTAACACATATGGTTTTAATAATAGCCTATTAAATTCTTATTTAACTTTTTTTATGGACCAATCAGCTTTATGTTATGGATCTCACACAGATAAGACATCCAACTATCCATTTACCATGTAAACAGAGCTCAGCATCCAGTACTGTTCTGACAGTTTTGTTTTAAATTTGCAACCAATATTTTGCAACCAATATTTTCAAATCAAGCCATAACTTTCTGTATAAAAAAATGAATATTTTGAATATTATACAATACTATTGGATGACATTGGTATTAACATATATTAGTTTAAAAAGTGAATTACATGTGTCAGCAGATACGATTGTTTATTCTGATCTTTAAAACCTATATATCATCTGTAAATATAGGCCTGTATGACTAAATTAATCTTAGCATTATTCCATGCAGGACATGGAAGTCATATGCCCAGCTATGATCAGCTGATGGCCAGTTGATCTTAATAATCACCTCCCAGCTCCCACAGCCAATCACAGCTCTTTCTCTCAACAAAACAGTCCATTTAAAAATTACAACCCCTCTCCTTCTCACTAATCCCTGCTTGCATTAAGTCTGCTGCTGCCAGCAAAGCTTGACCTCCTCCACCCCAGCCTCCTCCTTTATTGCATAACACTGTTGCACCATCATATTCAGATTCATGCTACTATGGATTTATTGCTTCTGAACTAATTTCACTGTATCTAATAAGCATTATCATGAAATTTATCTAACTATACAGGGGTTTCTAGCTATGCGCACCCTGGAAAGTCAAAGCATGCTGCTTGACTAACCCAGGGAGCATCTTTAGAGCAGAGACTTCTATGCCGAGTAAAACTGTATATCCATTCTGCAATAAAATGGTAAAATGTATGTGAGTGTTCCTGACTGAAATAGAAGTTTTAGGCAAGTGGAGTTTTAGGCAAGACCAACAGACTGAAGTCTATTTTTTAATTATTTCTAATTTGAAGAAAGAAATAATTAATTTTGCAAAAAAGATATATGGCTTATCAATGCTATCATTAAGCAAGAAAATGTATCACTGAAGTTAATTTTCAAAATATTAAGACATTGGACTGCATAACACTGTACAACCTAGGGTTTTCACATAGAATGGCATTACATAGAACCAAGATATTTTGCATTCTGACAAGAAATTTAGAGTGTAGCATAGTATTCGGTAGACTTTCATAATCCACAACAATGAGTTTGCAGCCTTTTAAAGGAGATTGCACAAAGGAGACTCAGATTTCACTGCATGCAACCTCTAGCTTAAAACTAGCAGGGTTATTCAGTTTGTTACTTTCCCTCCAATTACACTTTTGGCTCTGAAATCACTGGAACAAAAACTAGAAGACTTACGGTGGTTTTACAACCACAAATAGAAACACAAGTTCTCGTGTTTTGGATGGTAATCACTCAGTTTTCCACTCTCCACAACAGAGCATTTCATGAAATTATAGCAGCATGTGTCAAACCAAAATGGGAACACAGAAGAGCTGTGGTTATTTACTGTAACAAAGGAAAGGATGAGCTGAGGACAAAACAAGTGGCGTTAATGATAATGGATCAAACAATGCATGTAAGTTTGAAAAGCTAGAGCCACAAATCCAACTATCAGACTAATAAATGTAAAGGAAATCCTACGAGCTGAAAGCATTAGTATTTGTAGCCGGGTGGTACAGAGAGATGTAGGCATAAGTGCTGAGACCTTTGATCCCAACAGTAAAAAGGGGCCTCCTGCACCCCACAAACTGCCCTCACTGCCCCAGGGGAAGGCCGGAGCGTCTTCGTTAAAGCCTCCCATGCTTGTAAAACACTCAGAAATAGCAATGAGCCTGGTGAATCTAGAGCCGTAAAGACGCATAGGGTTTCTCCTGACATCACTGCTCTGATTTGGACAAGCAGTTATGGGAACAGAAGCACTCTGACTGCAAGGTAGGTGGTTCAATTTACACCTGGAAAATAGAAGACGATGATTAAAGGAACCTTTTAAACATGACATGTTAGTCCAAAATGAGTATATTTTCATTTCTGTTTACAGAGTTTCATTACAACTTTATGGAAAGGTTGCACCATGACGTTAAATTGACCCTGAATACATGAAGCCCTTTGTTTATGATGGCATAAAGTGCAATTTTTAACAGAAACAAGGTTTATTAAATGCATAAATAACCAGAGGTGGAAAGAGTACAGGACTATTGTAGTAAAGTAAAAGTACAGTTACTACGGTTAAAACCTACTTAAGTAAAAATTAAAGTCCAGGTTTATAAAGCTACTCTAGTAAAAGAAAAAATAATTAAATTTAAAGTTAACTAAGGCTGAGCAATTAATCAAAACTTAAAATTAAATCGCATTATGCCCTAAAGTAATTTTCAAATTGCGGAAGGTGCAATAAAGTCTTTGAACTGAAAACTTTCCAAGTAACAATAATTTTTTTTTGCAGGTAAAGATGTCATGCTCTGCACATCATGCAGGCACTCAAGTATAAATCTTTCCAGAATAGTTGTAAAAATCCTGCTTTTCTTTGTTCTGTACTTTTTCTTATTAAAACTGAGAATGAAATGAAAGTAATCATTTCCTTCAATACAAGTTCACATTGGATTTTCGATAAGATTTGTTAACACCTATATTGTTGTTTATGCAACTCTTGTTTGGCAGAGCTTTATGTTGTCATGATGATTGCTTACAAGGCTGCAAGATAAACAAATCAGTCAGTTTATTATTATGATTGAAGTATGGATGCACAATATTATTGGCAGGATATCTGTACTGGCAGATTTTATGTAAAATATGTAATTTACGTTGATTCATGCATCATCATATTGCATCCTAACATATAAGCCTGGTCTACAGAAAGAACGGTATATGTTTTATCTAAAAAAATAGTTGCATATTTAATTGCAACTGCAATATTAGAAACAAATCACAGATTATTTTACCTGATCATTCTGCCTTAGTTGCTGCAAGTTGTACAGTAAAATTGTATCTTTCCATACTGGCAATAACAACATGAGAATATGGATCTTCAGGTAAAGTTACGCCTTTATAATAAAGAGAAATATAACAGTCAAATAAAATGTGGAATCATTCTCTCTCTATGCGTTACTGTGTAGTCAACAGAGGTGGTAAAAGTACAAAAGTATAGTACTCAAGTAAAAGTACAGTTACTCTGGTTAAGTAGAAGTAAAAGTGCCGATTTGAAGATGCAATAATAACTGCAAATAACTAAGGCAACATATAAGAGTACAACATTTTCTTATGACAGCATTGAAATAAAGGCTGTTTTATTTTTCTTCTTCTACAACCGTGCAAACTCATTGTAAAAGAGGAAGGGTTGCAAATATTTTCATTTTTTCACATACAATAGGACCTGGGAGACTTCATATAATGAAAAAGTGAAGGCAATGTCCAAACAAAAACAAAATACCAGACAGATCTCTACAGAAAAGATGACCCTGAGGTCTCCAATGAAATAACATGCAACTCCTATGCAAGGTGGTATGTCTTGAGTCTGTAGCTGTTATGATGGTGAGTTTTGCCATTCTGAGTACAGGATGCTGGTGCACCACTGTCTGGACATCAAAAGGAGCAATAACTTTAATCAAACTGCAAAAAATACTTATATCGTTTTTAAACTTGATGTCCAAAAAGTGCTTGTATTCCCCCTCTATCTGCTTCATTTTTTTCAAAGATCCAAAAGGTGCACACACAACATATCAAAAGCTTAACTGGACCTACATTTTGTGGATTGAAAAAATTGATAGGTATGCAGTTAGGAGTCACATAAAGTTGGCACAGACATCACTATCAAGAGCTTGGCACTCCACAAGTTTACTTTTACAACCTCAGGCACCTCACAGCCGCCCCATTAATCATCAGCAAACACAGGTGAGCTAAAACTAGCAGAGCAGAGCCACAGTCAGCAACAGGCTAATTCAGGCCTGCAGTCAATCCAGAGTTCCAAGTACATCTTTATAGTCCCAGGACAGGCCTGGCTCTGCGACGCTTCCACTAGGAGGGAAATCTAATCCCACAAGTACCCTGTGAATGTGCTGTGGAAAAATAAACCACTCAGAGGCCGAGCGGAGCCCCAGTAAAAACAGCCATACTGTAAATACTACCACTCAGGATGGACCGCAGGATTATGATGGTCAATGTTATGGAGTTACTCTGCCCAGTGATGCCTGCAAGCACTATAAATTTTATGAGAAAGTGTACCAGGATTACTTGCATCTTTATCTGTCAGTTTTGATGTCTTAATAGGATCCACTTCAATCAACAAGTCCAATTAATGCACAGAATTTTTCTCAGTGTCCAACATAGACAAACAGTGAGCAGTGCATCATGCAGTGCAACCCCTATAGCATCAATTTGAGTCCCCTCTCTTTCCCAGGTTTCTCCAGGACCCCACAGAAGTGCAGCCCGTCCTACCTGTGACCGCGGCTTCCCCTGCACGCGCATGTGGAGGCAGACGAGCAGCAGTAGAGCCAGTCCTGACAGCATTCTCTCATGTGGCCACAGAAATGTCCAACCAGACACTCAGGATCTTTCACAAACGTCCGGTGGCTGCTCCCTGTCAGCCTCTTCCTCTGCTCTGACGCACAGAGAATGCCCCCCCCCCAAAAGAAAAAAAAAAACCTCACTCGCTACAGGGCTGATCTCTACGAGCTCCTCTTGTAAACTGAGCTGGGGGAGGTGCAGCTGGGGGAGGCAATGGGGCTTTTTTAGTGGGGGGAGAGGGAGAGGTAGAAAATGAATAAGAGGGAGAGAGAGGCGGGAGGGAGGAGAGGCAGAGAGGAGAGTGTTATAGCTACTGCTGACAGTATATTGGAAGCCAGAGAGGAAGTTTGGGGGAATATTTTCGATGTGACAAAAAAAGTAAGAGAGGAAGGAAATTCTTGCGGGGCTGAAATGAATGTGTAAGCAAAACCTCTCTGGTTGAAATAGTGTGGAAGTAATTGGCAGGTGGGCATGCTTTCTTATAGAGATGCCAATATATCGGAGTAAAAGAGCGTACTTTTGCTCCTAAAGCTGCTGTGAGCTTTTGGCAGAACGTAAAACACGCTGAAATTACTACCAATTCATCTATAACATAAAAGAAGTAACAAGACCAACAGCAACAAGTTTGACTTTTTCTATATAGTATAATATAAAGTTAACTTAACACTTTAAGGGGCAAGGAACCTTTTATGTAAACTTTAGTTAACTCTCTTAGTGCCCCCCAACCCTCTGTGATACAGAAGAACCAGAATGAATATTCTTAGCCAATCAGAGGAGATCAGTCAATATCACAGAAAGTGACATCACAGCATCTGACAATCAGCAGTGGTCCAGAGCATCTCAAACTACTGTTTCCTCCAGAAGTCAAAAAGTGCAGTTTTACATTTCTTTATCTCCCAGACAAATGGCCCAATATCAGAACTAACCACGACAAGATTTGGAAACTCATTATAAAGGTGAATAGTAGAGCTAAATATCATGAAAGGTTTTGTTTGCTTAGGATTTCTAGAAATTATTGAAGTTTAAGACCAAACTATATTTGCACATCTGCCCATTAAAGGATGTAAAATACTGTTTATATTTAGACATATGGCCAATTCATCTAGCAGCCACATTAAGGGTAATTTCTTGACAAATAATGTATTATGATGTGGGATAACAGTACACTATAGTGTACTTGGATGTTGCCACAGGTTTAAAAAAAAATAAGGAGTGGTCCAGTTGTAAATTTGTACTGTTTTTTTTTGTTTGTTTGTTTGTTTGCTTTGTTTTGTTTTTTATTTAAAGGTATAAATTGTAACATAGGTGTGATTTTTGGTCTGTTTCATTATCTTATAACAGTTTTGTCATACTTGTGTGGTCTCACTGACTTGTGAGATTTATTTCTGCTTAAATTATTTTATACATTTGATACGTGTGAGGGTTTTTTTGTTTTTTGGAGGAATTGTAAAGAAAAAGAAATTGTATAAATAGTGAAATATGTGTTATTTTACTCAGTTTTACAACAGTTTAACAGTTTTATTAAACTTAACTGGCATTTATCAGTTATTATTTTTATTGAGCCTCCCCACTGCAAAAATTTGCTTAGTTATTTAATATTTGGGATTTTTATAGGTGGCCCATTGGAATTATAAAAAAAAAAAATCGTGGTGCCATTGCAACTGAAACATTACTCTGAAGCTAGTCATGTCTGGCCTCAAAAAGAGGTCATATCCAAAGGAAACCTCACCATGTCTGGGAAATAAATATTTTGTATTTAAATAACTTTTAAATGTGCAAGTACATAATCATTATTTTCCATTATTACTATTATTGATATCTTAATATGCAGTCATACTTGACAAGATGGCAGTATGTAATTCTAAGGCATGTATAGGACAATACAGGCAAAAGATAAAATGAACTGCTTTGTTGAAGAGGGTACCAAGAACAACGTAAACTGAGAGTCACTCACAGAGGTTTTCATGATGTAACAACCAAAATAGAGGAAAAGCTTGTATGGCCATGCTAGGACTGAAAAACATCAAATAAAAATATTTTGACTGTTTCTGCTCCCTCAAAATATACAGAAATAACAATCCAACCACAATAAGATCCATTTGGCCACTCTGAGCCTCCCAGTATAGCCAAAATACAAGTTTCAGTGCTCAAAGCTAGTGCAGCCAACTCATCATATGGTTTTCCTATTGGGTTGCTATTATTTCCAAGACATTAAGCTCTAATACAGTGGGACATACTGAGGGAAGGAGTACACTCTTCATCTTCTTCCTTTTTTTTTCATAAAGTGATGCAGGCAGGCGGCTCTGTGGGGACACTGTGGCTGAACTTGTTTCTGTACAAAGAGAATTTTGCATGCTCAGGTCTGGAAACAACACGAGTTAATTGAAAGCGTACCTGTTTTGAAGTGGCACACAGAGACCACAACAGGCAGCTCCACAGTCTGCTGTACGCACTGAGAGGCTGAGTCTCAGATGTTCAAGTAGCAGGGCACACGTGGTGGGATGAAACAAACCGAGGAAAGGGAGGAGACGCATAGATGAATCATGAGGATGACAACAGACGGATGACAACAAAGTGGTAAAATACTAAACTGCCAGATTTCAAATCAATCTGGATATCACACAACTTTTGTGGTTGTCAAAGATTCAAAGATTCAAGGAGGTTCATTGTCATTTTAGAGCATGTAGGCACATGAAAAAATAAAGTGCTCAGGTCCAAAGATACGCATTAGTAATAATAAAGACCACTGGTTCCCTCCCAACCTTGGACCAAGGTTCTGTCTGCTTAGAAGTTATCAAAATTAGATGAACTACTGACTAAAATCATGATAAAACACTAATGAATAGTTCTTGCAAAGGTCTAGAGGTTAGAAAACTTTTGTGTCTATTTGTTAAGATTTGAACGATAAAAACATTAAATTCCCTGTAAAGAAAAATCCAAACTTTGCGTCTTAACATACTAGAAAATGTTGGATTAAGGTTGGTGCATAACAATAAGGTCCATAATTCTCAAATGGAAGAAGTTTGGCACAACCAGGACTGTTCCAAGAGCTGGTAGTTAGAAGAGAGATGACCAAGAACCTGATGGTCACTCTGACTGAGCTCCAGAGATCCTGTGTGGAGATCAAGCATGTTCCTAAGCATCTATTTCCCTGTTTGGCTAAACACTCATTTAAATTTCCTTTAACCGACTAGTCTAAAGAGGAGAAAATCCCTCAGGGTCATTGTGTCAGCAGGTGTGATGTGAGCCTGATATACTCTCTACAGCGTGGCTAATATTAAAAGCTAGCGTTGCCAGCCTTTGTTCCTCTTTGCAGATTAATATCGTGCTTTGATGTGTGGCCTCTTTTCACTTCGGGTGAGTAGTTCTACCTAAGTTCAATCCTCGACAGCCTACATACCACTTTATTTCCATTTTCTACTTAAAAAACTGTCATCCCGTGCTGTTCATACTACATGCTAACTGCTGAGCCACCGCTGAACTTCTCATATTTACATCCCGTGAAAGTGCCAGACAGGAAGGCAGTGGCCATTAACTGAAGCTACAGCGGCCCCCAGCGGTGGGGGATACATTACAGTTTAACAGAGCGTTACAGACCGAGATTTCAAGCCCGTGTTTATAAAAAAATTATAGGTAATTAGTTTAACTGACTCGTAAATCCCACGCGGTATGATCATTTCACTGATTAACCACGCGCCTTCCATGGATACAGGCTTATGGCAGAGAGGCTGGACAGAAGCCTCTCCTCAGTGCAAAACAGATGAAAGCTCACTTTGCTTTCTATATGAGATTTTTCTATACGAGGGCTTTCATGTGGATTTACCTGTGTTCAGTGATCCGAGTTTGTGTGTATGATTGTTTCCATGTAACCTTCTATGTAAGAAAAAGAGTGTCCCCAACAATATTACAAGGAATCACTTATACATTATTACTGGGTAAACACATCCTTAATGTTCCCATATTACCAGTTGTTACTTGTAGAATGCCAACTTATTACTGGGTAATTATCACTTATTACTATAAATTACTAGGTAATCGGGGCCTACTAAAATAAAGTGCTCTGATATTTCTACTTTTACAAACCAAAAGAATGTGCATGTTACCCGTGATAATTTTCAACAATTCACACTTTACTAAGACTGATCCAAGGGAGAAGTTTGACTACTCAAGGCCACAGCCCCACATGAGCACATGATTTTAAAAGAGGTAGGCCAAAACATCTTAATTTTGATAAGATATATCATCATCAGTACAGCTGATATAATTTAGTTTATATAAATTAAAGTAAAAATAGAGACTTGGGGTGTGAAATAATTCCATTAACTCAAATTTATTTGGTTTTGAGCTACAAATGGAAACATTTCAGCTGTCAGTCCTATAATGAAAAGAAAAAAGTTAGTAAAACTTGATAATAATTCCAGTAAGCAATCTGAGAGTTTAACCTTTTAACTTGTGATACAGAAATAGTAGAAGACAGGTGCAGTCTCTTCCAGATTGTTGAAATTACACAA
Source organism: Cheilinus undulatus (assembly GCF_018320785.1). Lineage (NCBI taxonomy): Eukaryota > Metazoa > Chordata > Actinopteri > Labriformes > Labridae > Cheilinus > Cheilinus undulatus. The sequence continues at coordinate 20,179,362 of NC_054865.1, forward strand.
AACTAATATTTTCAAAGGGTATAAATGATTGAATTGGCAGTGTTTTAACACACTAGCCAACACTAATCTATCCACATTAAAATTAACAACCACTATGAAACTCAGACTTCAGATTTATGTGTATGCTCTCTCATAAAGTAAGTGAGGCAGACACATTGCCAAATATTTGCTTGGTAACGATGTGGATGTTGGCACTATACTGAATCACTCACACCCTGCCACCTTTCCTAATAACCTGTGAAGCTGTTTCACAGAGCAAGCAGAGGCAGTGAGTGCACGCAAGAGGAGCAAGAATCACACATCTCCACACCTGCAACTGGCTTGGCTTATGTTGGAGCAGTGTCAGCTAACATGCACACACACAAACACATAAATCTGATCTGGTCCATTTCATCCTGCTAGTAGCATGAATCTTTCTAAGAAAACAGAAGCTCACTAAAATAGTGAATGGCTCACACAAGCAGCTTTGTTTTCATAGCTAAACACACTCATCCTCAACCTCATCGTCTGACACACACACACACTCACACATAGACCTTGGAGCAGCATGTAGAGTGTGTGGTAACAATCCCTGCAGTCAGCACAGCTGCAGACATGTAGGAGGCTTTTTTTTCCAGTAGCTCATCTGTCAGGATGAACCTACAGACATCATCCCGCTCTCCTCCGCCTCTGATCCGGACAGGCCTCATTATCGAGTCATAGCGCTGAGAGGTCGGGCGGGGCCAGACTGACTCGGCAGCACACCCCAGACTCTGTGTTTCCTTCAACAGGCAGGTCAGCCCTGAAGCAACCTTGGCTCCAGGCGTCTGATTCCTTCACACACATCAGAGTCACGATCTCTGGCAGGAGGGCTCAATGGTACTGTACACTCGTACTGCCAGACCAATGATCTGTGCAAGGAGCGGCACTCAGCTCCAGTGCTAATTCTCTGCTGGGCTTCAAGTCTGTCTTGGGGCTGCTTTTAGAGGATGTTTATATCTATAGCTCATTAGTAGAACCATGACTGCTAATATTTTTAGCAGGTGTCATCTCTGTGGGAACTGAGGCTACCTGGCAGCTGTTTTAACTCTCATTTATCAGCCTTACATCATGCTTCATGTATGCTAATACTGAGGGGAGAGTGAAAAAAACTATGATGCAACACTCCTGAGATGTACACAAAGGGAGAAATTTACCCAGGATGGACGTCCACTAATAGCACTAAAAATTAAGCATCATTTGCTCCCACTAACTGCTCAATGTCAAGGTCTCATTTATGAAACATACAGCACAAGTTACATGCAGGCAAAAAAGATGCTCATGAAGTGCAGTTTGCAGCTTAATATGGAGAGAGACTATCTGTATCTTTACTCTGCAATCCTTGTCATGTGCAACAACTTCATATTGTCTCCACACGTGTGGATGAAGTGTACAGATGCCAACAGCCTGGACTACATAAATAATAGAAATGAGAAATTAATATGTACAGACTTCAACTAGCCTACATACAATTATTCTAAGCCATACAGATGCTTATCTGTTTCTGATCCATGTAAGCTTTGCAGGCAAGATTACTTGAAAAAATTGCAGCACTGTTGCCACCAACTCTTAACAGTTTGTAACTGTAACTGCATGTGACCTTTAGCATCATTGTTATTGAACCGGAACATTTTTGCACTAGTCTTATTTGCATAAGGGAATTTCTTCCTACTTCCTACTAGGGATGCACAAAACTGGCTGGCTAAACAGTAAAAGTCAGATCCCTATGTAGTCGGTACCAGAATTATTTAGTCTAATCAACAATGTTTTCAGTTCGGGCCAAAAATCCAGGTGAAATGCTCCATCTGAACTGCAACACAGACACCTGCCACTAGTAGCCAATATAGTTGTTCTTAATGGTTCCTACCCTGCTGCCAAAATGATCTTTACTACATTATAAACAGCAACTAACTAAAGGACTGCTAGCATCTTGTGTGAACAGCACAGTTTGCAACTATTTTGATTAAGAAAACAGGGATAAAATTAAACCCAGGCTTTGTCAGGTTATACTCACATAAGACCGAGCATTGAATGATGATATTTAGCAAAGGAATGTGGACGTTAACCTGCTAGGAGTATCAAAGGCCAGTGGCACTAGCATTAATGTTAGTTACATTCTGCAAACCAACACACCAGTGCCCCTAATTCGACATACAATGGTTGCACTGCATAACCCAGAAGTTGTACTGCTGAGTGTCTCTGCTGGCCCCTGTCTGAGCATTAACTCCAAAGGCCTGTTTAATTCACTGGTCAGCAAACACAAGTATGAAGTCAGTATAAAAGTTTCTGTTACAGACAGACAGACAGACAGCAGAAGAGGGAAAAGACTGGGTAAAGGCCTTGTTTATTTGCCTCAGTAAAAAAACGTCACATGTGGTCTGATATATGCTCATGAATGACAGCACAGACTGGAACAAGTGCTCCTGTTAATAGTTAGTGTTATGGATCAATACAAACATTTATATGGGGATATTTTGTAGGCTATATGTTGCTAAAGTGTTGGCATGCTAATCATCTCTGAGTCAGCTGTTATTAAAAATAATTAATGCTTCTTGGTTAAGATTATTTTTAGGATCTTTTAGACTACCAGAGGAATGCTTATAGAAACCTGCCATGGATTAAGCTGATTTTGAGATAAAGGGAAGACTGTGTATTTCTCATTTTTTTGTTACCTGAATAACCAATGGATTGGTAAGTGTGAGGGCGTAATTTCGCTCAGTGGTCAAGGTTTTGTTTTGTTTTTTTCCTTGACAACAGCAGCCTAAAATTGATTCAGCTTGGAACATCACTAAACAGAACTGGTAGGGATGATTTTCTCTGCAGCACAGTTAGGGGTGCATTTCGTGAATGGTAAGTGGGACTTGAGCTAGTAGCACACTTTTCTAGTCATCTGACTACTCAAAGCCCTTTTTACACTGCAGGCCAACCCCACTTACTCCACATATTCACACTGATGGTAAAGACTGTCTAGTAGAGCATCAGTGGACTAATCCCATTCAGATGCAACAGTACACATTCCCCACCACCAACGCAGCAGTGGAAGACATTTTGTGTCAAGTATCTTGCCCAAGAACTCCTCCACATGAGACTGCTTGAGTCTTGAATCGAACCCTGACAATCCAGTTGAGAGATAACAGACTCTACACAGTTGCAACATTTATGTTGTTGTATGTCTTGATGAACTCATTTGCACAGGTTTAATGGAAACAAAAGCTATTCAGTTCTCTGTGAAGGAGGTCCAGTGTTTCCCATACTGATGGTGGTGTGCAAAATGCAGCAACAATTGCTTAAAATAAATAATAACATTTTTGGTGTTACTGTATCTCTCACAGCAAAAGTCTTACCCTTTAGTGCAACGAGGTAAACAGTGGCTTAAGACTAAAACATAATTCTCCAGAGTGACCTGCAAAGAGCGCAAACATTTTTTACCCCAATACGCATAGATAAATGTAGCTTTCACACTATGTATCTTTATCCTTTCTGCAATATAAAACAAACATAAATCATAACAGGTAGAGATTTAATAAACTGATATTACAACACTGTAAGAGCAGGCCTTGCTGTTTTTGTAAAGCTGCTGTATGCAACTACTGTTTAAGAGCCAAATAATAATACTTAAACAAAATAATAACTACAAAAAGGTTTTGTAAAAAAAAAAAAAAGTACTAGCATTCAGCATAACATAAGCTAAAGCTAACAAAATGTCACTCATTAAAAGATTTTCTATATTGGAAATATACCAGATATCTGTCACAGCCATTTGCTTTTTTATTCATATCCAAACATCTACATTCACTTTATCAACCCATCTGAAGACTCTACCATGTAAATCTGTAATCTAGAGAGAAGGAAAGCACACATTTTTCTGTGCTTCTGGGATATAAATTAGTAAGCAAGGCCAAGCATGTAGGTCTCATGATTGTTTCCTTAGAGCAATGTATTTGACTGAGAAAGACAGCAGTGGAGTGCAAGAGGGAGGGTTGATGAATAAAGCAGGTCGAGGGGGATTTGGGCTAGGAGGGGCTAGGTGTGGTTGAGAAAAGCTGCCTTTTCTTTATGCCTTCCTATTCTATCAGAAACACAGCTGACAGTGGGTCACATATTGTTGCTGTATATCCTCTAAACATAAGAAGTCTCCTGGCATGTAACATCCTGAGTCAAGTGCAGAGGGACCGTAGGTTTGCTGTAATTTCAGACAAATACTACATCAGCTGGTATCAGTAATTAGTTCTCCATCTCTACCTGTGCTGGTCAAAAGCAATAAAAACACACAGATGTTTATCTGTGGAACATAAATCAAACATGATAGTCTAGAACCTGGAGCATCATGCATCATGTCTAGTCTTACTAAATCAAGATGAATTCAATCAAAGAACAACTTCTCACTCTCACATCAATTTAGTCCTTCAGGAGTACATTTCTGTAATCTATTCCTGAACTTTCCTACTTTCCAGTCATTTACTGTTGTATTTAATGGTGACAAATGTGTAATATATACATACAGTGTGTTCAGAAAGTATTCAGACTCCCTTTACTTTTTCAGTTTTCTCATGTTGCAGCCTGATGCCACAGTTGAAAAAACATTTTTATCCTCATTAATCTACACTCAATACCTCATCGTGACAAAGAAGGTTCATGAGGGCACAACTGAGAGTCTGTAATTATTTCAAAAACTTTATGCAGAGTATGAGTGTTAACTTGAAATCTGGTCAGTCATGAATATTCATCCATCCATCCATTTTCTATACTGCTTATCCCGTTGGGGGTCATGGGGGTTTAAAACTATCCCAGCTGTTTTTGGGCCTGAGGCGGGGTACACCCTGGACTGGTTGCAAGTCAACTGCAGGACTGACATATAGAGAAAGACAACCAGGCATACTCACATTCACACCTACAGCCAATTTAGAGTAAACAATGAACCCAATGAGCATGTTTTTTGGTTGTGGGAGGAAGCTGGAGTACCTGGAGAGAACCCACGTGTGCACAAGGAGAACATGCAAACTCTGAACAGAAGCAAACCAGGGGGGGCCTGGATCTGTGTGACTGCATGATACAAATGTATATCAAAGATGTGAAATAAATAAAATAGAAACTATTTGTCAAATGGACTATACTAAAACATGCGTTAGACAGGGCATCTACAACCAGATGTGCCTAAATCCCCCTTAAAGCATCAGTAAGACGAGCTCACTTGACAGCAGCAAACTTGTGAGGTGTTTAAACTTTAAAAATGTTTTCTTTTCTTTTTTTTTTTTTTAACGAAACCTCTCTATTCACTTTAATTTTTGTATCTATTAAAAAGAAAGTTTCTGAGACTTAATCTTTGTAAACTGATCTCCTTCGTCAGACAAGATCCTTCTTTATGAGGCATGAAGGCACTCCTGAATGGCAAGATAAGAAACCAATAGAGTGGATTAGTTTAGTGTTATCTCTTTGTTACAGAAGTTAATGTGTTTATACACCTGGAGGAGGCCCTTTGCTAATAAAGCTGTTGAATGACATCAGATAAGAGCTTGGCTGTCACTTAGGTTTGACCCTGAGCAATAGGAACCCACAGCACTAACACACATACAAAGTAAGAAATGCACATCTATAAATAGGCATTGCTCATTAATGAAGTCTTTTCACATAAACAGTTATAGAGCCCAGTGTGAACATGTCAAAGACCTATAATTACCAACACACATTTAATGTACGATCCTCTCACACACACTCACACCTCTGTCTCTTATCTTATTCTCAAATGACAGCAAATTCCCAGTGGCCAGCAAGCTCTGACCACACATTGAGAGCTGCAGATCTCTGACATTCCAAGCAAACTGATGAGCCATAAAATGTGCTCAACTGTCTCTTCAATTGACAGCCACCCAGATAGCAGCCAATCACTGTCAACAGCCGTCTGTCTGAGGAAGAGCAGTGTGACCACTGGGGGCTAAAAATACTACCCTGCATCTTCCTAGTGCACCCTCATAAATCTGTCTGAAGGCCCAGTTCAACCTGCTGTGTATAAGACAGCTTACTCACGGTACATCAGCTGTCCTAAAATCATCTTAATATGTCGACATTATCAGCATCTATCCATCTAGCTATCATCAGTCTCAATGCTTTCTCTTCACATATACTGAGTGCTTCAGCTCACTGGCTCCTCATACTGTGGATCTGTTGAACATATGACTGTTATGATGTCACTTGTCAGTGAGTCCTGAGACAGGTGCAAAATTTTCAGGTGGATCAGATCATAAACTTCATCTCATATCAGATCACAGATTTCTAGTCAGAGACTACATTGTTTTAGGAATATGCTAAAAATTATTCTACTAAAGTTCAATTTTCTTCACTGTGTAGCACTGATCATCAACTGGTGGTCCGAGGGCCATATCAGGCCCCCCAAAGCTTCCTGTACGGCCCCCAGAAGATCATTAAATTCAGAAAAGGAGGAAAAGAAAATGTTGTGGTTTTAGGAGTATCTTTTGGCTTTAAATGTCTGCAGGTGGTAGTTAGTTTAGAATGACTTAGTATTTTATCTGTTTACACACAAATTCACTTGGCAGCCATTTTCAATAAATATCTAAAAGAATGGGTTAAGACTGGCAGATATGTTGCAAGGGCCAGATAAAGTGATGAAAAGGGGTTAGAGAGTGGAAAAAAATGTGTGAGAAGTGTAAAAATGGGTCGTGGACTGGCACAAAGGGACAAAAATTGTCAGGAACCTTGGTGAAAAGGTTAAAATGTGGCAAAAATTGGTTAAAAGTGGCAAAAATGGTGAAAAAGGGTAAAAAAGAGGGCAAAATTTAAAAAAAAAGTGGCACAAAGAGGATTAAACATGCAGGAAAATTAGTTTAAAAGGGGTAAAGAATGGCAAAAATTGGGTTAAAAAGGCAAAAAGAGGCAAAAAGTATCAATAATTGATTTAAAGTGGTAAAAACATAGCAAAAATTGCCTGGAAAAGTAGTTTAAATGGGTTAAAGAGTGAAACACAGGAGCAATACTTGGCAGGAATGTTGCAAAAATGGGTTAAAGAGTGGCAAAATGGGCAAAAAGTGGCAGATGGTCAAGTGGTTTGGGGAGTGCCCCTTGTGCACAGATGGCCTGGGTTTGAATCTGGCTGCTGGCCCTTTGCTGCATGGTCTCCCCACTCTTTTGTTCCTGTTTCCGAGTCTATCCACTGTCCTCATATATCTTATAAAGGCCCAAAAAAAAAAAAAAAAAAAAAAAAAATTGGAAGAGTTACGAAACAACAGCAACTCAGCCACAAGTGGGAGACCATGTAGAGGTGGGGTAATGGTATGGGGATGTTTGGGTAAACCTAGCCCAATGCTATACTTCCAACTATGTGGAAACAGTTTGAGGAAGGCCTTTTTTCTATTCCATAATCAAGGACTATAAAGAAGAGCTTGTAGAAGCACTTGGCTGGCCTTTAGAGCCCTGAACTCAACACCATCCAGCATCTTTGGAATGAACTGAACCAGAGACCAAGGCAGGCCTTCTCATAGATACAGTCGGCATAGAGAGGAACACCCACAAAACGTCACATCCGGTTTGTGCTGAGGTAGAAAACAAACCGCTTTCCACAATGCCAGGCGACTGTTGTATACCCTTTTGCACTAAAAATAAGTTAAAAAAAATCAAAATCTGAAGTTTTATATTTTACCACATTGAAGCACAGAGCTGAGGAGAAGAATGCGGTGGCTTTAAGCGATCCAGCAGGAGGATGAGTTTGGTCGCCTGTGGGATCCAAACGTGTAAATCTGTAGTCAGCACTTCATTATAGGTAAGACAGCGTTATGTTCACCTTATTTAAACAGTGTTAGATAGTTTCGTAATTAACATGAATGTTCAATTACTAGTTTTAATAGAAGTTAACTAACTACTATGTTTTGCAGGCTACCATGCCTCATTAATAAAGGTAACGAGTATATAGTGTAATTAGTGTGTGATGAAGCATAACTCCGACAAAACCACTTGTAAAAAAAGTTATGTGCCTCCAGGGACCGGTAGTTTTTGAGGCTGTTGTGTGTGTAAATTCCTGCGTGATAAACCAAGTCGTCAATAACCAATATGAAGCTCCTGGTTATTGTGCAATAACAACCATTGTGTGGTGCACAAATTCACTAAAACGTACTTATTTCCTTGTCAGACATCGAAATTATGACAGGTTTAATTTATCAGTGAACGTGATTTTGCCTCTTACCGGGTGATTCAACCAGGTAGCAGAAGATGTCAGGGAATGACACATCAGGCCATTGAATAGGATCATTCGTCCACTCTTTAACAAGATACGGACAAGAATCAGATCCTATTAGAGTAATTTCTTAATGTATCTGTCTCTGTCAATTGGCTGTAAGGAATCAATGTGTGACATTTTAGCAGTTAGCATATATATCAGAATTTAAAATCCCGGGCTGACAGTGCTGCGGGTGAGGGGGAAAGGATTGTTTTCCCCTTTGAAATGCCCCGTCCCCATCTATGACGCAACTGTGACGCGACGCCGACTGTGTCTATCCAACATCAGTCTGAGCTCATAAATGATCCACAGAATGAATGGGCACAAATTCCCACAGAAACACTCCAAAATCTTCTTGAACACCTTCTAAGAAGAGTGGATGGTGTTATAGATGGGGGGGGGGGGGTATTAAAGTACATGTATTTGAATACAGTGTTGTTGCAGTCCCTGCTGGTGTAATGGTCAAGTAGCTGAATACCTTGGTTTATACAGTGTACCTCTCCCTGCAAATTATTGCCTGAGAAAATTTAAACACAGGTTCATGGTCTGACAAAACTGCAGCAATAACATGCCTCTGCTCTGCTAATCCAGTAAAGAATGCTGCAGCATTAGTCAGTCATCACATTTTACACTTTTCAATAGCATCAAATAAATAATTCAAAAAGAAACTTAAGAAAAATTCACCTGATGTATTTTAATTCTAAAGTTTTCTCAGTTTGCTGTCTGTTAACATGGAGAAGGCAGGCTTTTTCTGCAGTCAGTGGTTATAACCAGTCAAAGACTCTTCAAAGTACACTGAAGTAAATTAATAAATCAGCTTCACAATGTTCTCATGGTGCCCCAGCTCTATGTAAAATGAGCGGAGCTTGGTGGTGGCTCAGCTGTCTGATTGCTAAACAGGAAATGGATTTTTAACACAGACTTCTTCAGTGAAAATAGCCCTGTGACAATGTACAAGATGAATTTTTTTATATCAGCAAACAGTACTGAAAGTGAAATAAGGGCAGAAATGACCATTATTCAAACTACCAGACATGATCTAAAACCAATGACATCGCAGGGAAATGTTCTAAAAGCAGTTATAAACATTTGTCTTTTGTACTGCTTGAGGAGCAGCCCTGCTTCAAAGGTTAAACATTCACCTTTCCCTAAAGAGACTTGATGAGCTGTATCAAAGCCCAGCTGAGAAGTGATGTTACAGAACCAGAGTCTGACCTCGAAACTTACTGATAAGTCTACCAGAGTAAGACGGGTCACAGTGAGTCAGTGAATGTCGATGTGGGCCAATGAGAGCCAGAAAAGCCCATCAACATCCAGGAAGTGTAGGTCAAACCAAGACAACAATCTGTCACCTCCTTTACATTTGCCTTACCAGCCACCATTTGTCTGATTTGTTTTTCAACTAGAACTCTCATATTCAGGCCTTTTTGACAGAGACAAGAGCCCTAACATGTGCCATTAGGAAGGATATCGTTGCTTGCTATAAGGTTAGTGATTTCATGCTAAACCTGTCCACTGACTTTCTGTGAGGGGAAAGAAGGATATCAGTACATAAAATCAACTGATCATCACATTAAAAACTTTAACTCTTCTTGGTCAGCAAAGGAGTGTCCCAAGGATCTTTTTGGAGTCCACTTTCATTTCTACTGTATCACAAAAAACTATAGAGAGCTGTGAAACTGATCAATATGTTGATGATATGCTACTGTACTTCTCAGTGCCCCTCACACAGTTATGCTTTGTTCAAGTTACAGACTAACTTCAATTTTTTCCAACAAACTCTGGTTGACCTAAAACTAGAACTGAGCCCCACCAAACAAAATTTTTCTCAGACTGAACAATGACTCCATTGTTGATACCAAGGCTGCCACATTATTGCAAAAATCATTATCACAGTTGTTTTGATTTAAACTGAGATCAGGATTATTTAGGGATCCACAATACTGTCAGCATCATACTGGCAAAAAATTTGCATATTTGCAGGTGACTGGGTTGGAAATGTACATATGTAACGTTTCTGGGTTTTGCAGAAGCGTTCAATGTGAACATTTTCCTCTGGCGACTGGGTTGTGATATTATATTGACAAATATGAAAATTACCGCTGATATTTACAACTGGCATTTTGGCTATAAAAATAGAACCATATCAGCTGTAAATATTGGACATACAAATAAATGAGCTAGTGGAGTTTAGTGGAGGAGGGACAACAAAAAGTCTCACCAGCCGGTTATAAATTTCCCATGATTCAAGATCTTTTTATTATAACAACAATGCTCTGGTTTTGTGAATCAAAATAATTCTAAATGTGGTACCTTTAACTGTCAGCCTCAGAGGAGGGGGAGAGAGGACTCCATTGTGTCTGCAGCTGCCTCACAGGTAAAGGTTATCCTCAGATTTCACACGGCTCTAACCTCTTTATCTGCCAAGATTAGCTGTGAAAAGTTCTCCCAAACTTTGTAGTTGGTTGAAAAGTAATCCAGTGCTGAAGTCCGTGTTGAAATCAGCAGGACAGACATTAATTAGCATACTTAACAAGCTAACTTATGGTTGTATGATGATGTGTTGAAGTTGACTTGGAAATTCTAGTGTTTAGAGAATGGGTACAAAATATGTGAATATATCAATTAAAATAACCTAATAATTCCAAAATGTATTTATCTATCAATATCTTTATTAATTGAAGCCCTTTCCGTGTCGTTACACCCCTTTAACAGCCAACAGTCATATTATGATGCAGGTCATGCATAGCCATGTTGTAGAGTGAACATGTGCTACACAGTAAACAGATTTGAGCGTCCATTCAGTGGAATAAGTTGCCATGTTCTTATAAAAGGTCCAACAGTAAAATGTGTTTTAAAAATGAACTCATAAAATATTTTTATACATGATGAATATTAACTCTAAGAGCGGGAAATTCTCTGTTTAGAGTAATGTTTCTATTTCCTTTATAGTATAATTTCATAGTCATTACTATTAACTATGTTTGAATGGAAAAGTCCTGCCTGTGTCAAATTTTTGCATAGGAAAATCTTCTATGTATCACACTGTGTTTCCCTCTTTCCTCTGTTTTCTTGATATGAAATCTTCTGTAGTATGTGGCATTATGGGAAGGGTTGCTGTTGGGTGCTGGGTGGGTTAGGGGACTTTTTTTTTTTTTTTTTGTTCAATTAATGGCTTCTTTTAAACAAATAACCAACTAGTTCCTTTGGTGGTGCACAGCAATGCTGACAGCATTGCTAACAGAGATGTATACGTATATGTATATGTATATGTATACATCTACAGCCAAGGCAGAAAAAGTTCAAATCCCCAGACTGATATCACAAGAATTATACCCATAAACCTATCATAACTGTTGTTCTATCTGCCCAGTACATGCAGACATGGATCTATAACCATCTGCACTGGGTAATGGTGGGGAACACACTGTGAGCACACAGCTGCAGTGTGTCGTGACATGATGTGACTGAGCTATCTCCACCAGTCTTCACCAAGCAGGCTGTATATCAGAGCACTCATCCCCTTTTTAACAAGTCTGCCTGTCTACCACAGCAGGGAATGCATAAAACAGATGCAGCTGTCAGAGGAGAGTGGTGAGGAGTGGCCTGGGATGTTGAGTCTGATGAGTCTGGGCCTGAGCTGTGCTCTGGGTGCTGGGAAACAGGCCAATTAGGGAGTAAGACAGGGTCAAGACTGCACTCCATCTGATGTAGACTTATCCTATCTGATTTCTATAAAAGATAACATCACACCAAAATATGTGCTGAAATCTGCCAGTTTCATGTTGCAGTGCTCATCAATAAGCATTACTGTGAATAGCTGCTGGTTGAAAACATTGAAGTCTGTTTAATTTTTAGCACACTATTAATCAGTGTTTATCAAATTGACTTCCTGTTGTTTCTTCATGTTCTCCAGTGACTATAAGGAGCAGCAGGAAGTGTTGTGAACCCATTTCTGGGTTTATAATAGTGCATGTAGGGTAGATTTTCACCCTGAGCTGGGCCCACCAACGCCTGCAGAGAAGTGTGTGGTCAGTGATCGCCCTTTAAAAATACACACACCCTTCTCAAATGCCCTTCCTCCGTCTAAAGAGAGGGAAGCTGCAGCTGAATGGAAGTCCAACCATAAAGGGATCTTTCTTTCACTGTTAGTCTGCAAAGAGTGACCACATTCAGGAAGGCTTTCTGTGCCTCAAACCGGCTTTGATGTTTGAAATGAGAAATGTTAGGTCCTTGAAAAAAATTTAAATGGTGATCAGAAGATACTCATCAATGAATATCCAACAAATTCAAATGACCATTAAAAAAAATCATGGCTACTCATAGTCATACAGTTACACCAAAATGGCAAAGCAGTTTCCATGTAAGGCAGCGGTACTCATACTTATTCTGCCCAGGAGCCACATTGTCATAAAAATACCACTGCGAGAGCCATAATCCTAAACCAGGCATGTGATGATCAATCTATCCATAGTTGAAATGAAATGAAACAGTGAATTGATGGATTATTGTGTTTTCAAATGGGATGAAATAGAATACATGAAAATGTCTGTATAGTGTCAGAAGAAAGGATATTTCACAGATAATAAGCATTTGTTTTAATTTATGCAAGTTCCACCTGGACTAAAGTCTTTTTAAGATATCAGAATGTGCCGACTTAGAGCTATGAGAAGCTTCTCGAAGAGCTGATGAATTATGGGTGGCTGTTTGGGTATTTATATGTCATATTTGGTCAATTACTGTAGTTCTGGGACTCTGTTAACTTAAAGTTATGCTTTCTATTTTTAAGAGCCACAACTGGTCACTAAAGAGCCACATGCGGCTTGAAAGCCGCAGGTTGAGTATCACTGATCTAAGGTGATATACAACTAATGATGCAAGGCTGAAATCTTATCATCCTAATTTGAGAATCTGCTTTTAAAAAATGGTTTCAAACTCTACTGAGTTGTTGAGGTGTTGCTATTTCTGGCTCAAAGACAAAATGGCAAAGGTTTTGTCAAATCAATGGGAGAGGTCAAGCCAGTCATGTCCACTTCTTATTAATAGTCTAAAGATTTATCCAGCGTTAAATGACTGGGATTGTCTTACTGGATAAAATAAACATTGACTTTTACTGGATGTTGTGACTCCCTTAATAATTTTCAAATGTTCCAATGCCAACACACTACAGTTAGAAGGTATTACGCATATACCAACAAATCTGAGAAATATCTACATATTCATTGCAACCTAGACACCTGGGTTTCAAAGAGTTAACAGCTAACTTATGAAACAGCAGAGCAAAGGAAGAGTGGCCTTTTTCCCAAGATAGGGTAAACAAACACCAAAGGTACTGTGAAATAAGAAATATCTCAAGATATTAAAAACTACACAAAAAGTCTGGAAGGTCTAGTCACTGGTTAATCAGTATTCCTGGCTACCATTACACCATGAAGACAAAACACACTCCAAACAACTCAGAGAAAACTGAAAAGTCAGGGCAAGGACACAAAAATATTTCCAAGGCATGCAGAGTTCAGTTAATCTGTCAATCTGAAAGAGCTAGTCTTCTGTGTAAGGTGCATGTGAAAACAAGTAACTCAAGATCAACAAATGCCAAAAATGTTCTAGAAATTTTAAGGAGTTCACATGTGAAAGCAGCCTAAAGGCCCGAACATACTCGAGCATACCGTGAGTGGAGCGGACTCTGCGCGGAATGTCCGCAGTCATCAGAGCTTCCATAGTCATCATCAGAGCTTCCATTCCTTGCGCGTTATTTACATTTTTCTGTCATGGCGTCCTACACTGACAACAAGGAAGAGGAGCTGCTCTGCCTGCTGGCTTTGCAAAGCAATAAAATTAAAAGACGGTGGTATGAATGGCCATTCAATGCCACAATCTCTTTCCAAGAATTGTTGTTTTTTGGTAGTCCTTGTACTCTCTCTGTACAGGTGTCAGTACTTTTGTACCTTGTCTGACAGTCTCTCTTCAAAGCTCATCTCCATCTCTCCGGCTCTGTTCCACCATGCGATGGTGGCAAGTGCAAAATGCAGTTCACTTTGAGTCCACGCAGACCTCCGTGTAGTCTGTTATGTGTATGTTCCGCCGAGTTTGTTCGGGCCTTTAAGGCCCAAACAAACACGAGCATACTGTGAGTGGAGCAGACTCCAAGAGGAATGTCTGCAGTCATCAGAGCTTCCACAGTTGAGCGCACTGCCAGGTAGTAGTTTCCTGTGAAATTTCCATGAAATCTTTTATTTCCCACAATCCTTGCGCGTTGTTTACATTTTTCTGTCATGGCGCCCTACACTGACGAAGCCTGCTGGCTTTGCAAAGCCATAAAATTAAGAGATGGTGGTATGTACGGCCATTAAATGTCACAAGAGACGAGAAAGGGGAGTATGCCATGTTGGTGAAGGACATGCGAAGTATTGACGTGGAAAAACATTTTCAATACTTCCAAATGACATGTGAAAACTTTGATGATCTAGTTGGGCGCCTAGCCCCACTCCTTCTACACTCTGGGAGTCAACGCTCACCTGTCAACGCTGCACAGAGGAACAAAATGCAGGTCAGTATCACTTTAATACAGGTCGATGTGAAAAATACATGCCGAGCAGTGTTTTGTGTGACACCAGTATGCGGAGCGGAGTCCGCACCATTGTAAAATTTGAGCTTTGGGTGCACAGGCCTTGCGGACATCCGCTTTGAGTCCACATGGACCTCCGCGGAGTCCATTCCACGTACGTTCCGCCCGAGTATGTTTGGGCCTTAACTCAGTCGTTTTGAGATGGCTCCTTGCAGCTGTCAGAGGTAGGACAAACTAAGAAAAGTGAAGCTCCAGCTGCATGCACAAAGAGTGCTGAATGTCCTGGATATTGAGTGAATGTTTTGCTTTCCTGCAGTCTCTTGAACTTAGGATGCAGGCTGAATTTGGCTGAAAATGGGAAAAAAAAAAAATGTTGATATACCCTCCATACACAACTATGGACTTAAAGACTTAGTATCTGCTGTATTCGTGATAGATAGAGCTTTTGATGGACAAGAGCACTGAAGCCTTCATTATGTGCTGCTCCACTTGGTTGCATTCACATCATCAAACCCTCACTCCACACCACTGTGAAAGACAAGCATTGAGCTGCCAATACGGCAGACAATTACGGCTGGGCAACAATCCAGACAGTGAAAAGGATGAAATCACACCAGTCCTCCCTCAGAACAAAACTAAAGAACTACTCAAGTACAAAACTACAGGGAACAACCTTGAAAGAACTTGATTTGCCTCATTAATTTTGGTTGTAAAACTTGATAGACACTGGAGGCTCTTTAGCAGGCCAGTTTGAGGGTGCCACTGTGACAGATACAGAAACATGAGACCGGCTCCTACTGTGACACCGGGGTACAGAGGTGAAGTGGACAGAGCTGGGCTGTTACTCATGCAGTGTGAAAGGTGTCATGCGAGTATCAGAACCACACAAAGTACACAAACTCTGCAGTTTAGTTGGTTCAGAGAGCTAAAATCTTTAAAAAAGCTATGTTTTCCTCTAAAACAACACAGGTGTAAAAGTGTTCTGAGATGTTGTTTCAACATTATAATGAAGTATCCTGAAAAATTTTACTACCATAACCTGCTCCACAGATCTGAAATGGAAAAGAAATGAAAGCCAGCACTAAAATTAGCCCCAGACATTTCTACAACATAACTCTTTAGAGGAGCTGTGGGCTTTGATTGAAGATAGCACAAAGAAAATATGTCAAACTAAGAGGTGTCTCTGTTTTTGGAAAATGATATGCCTAGGTTGTTTTTGCTGCCAAAAAACATTTCTCAAAAAAGTTAGTATAGGGTCATGTTACCACTGTGAGACATCAAGTCTTTTTTTTTAACAACATTCTGAAAGCATCATGGCCATGTAATGTCAGTTTTCTGCCTTGTCCCTTAAACAGAGACTTCTTTATATGGTCTTTATCTATAATTCAATATATCGTAGACGATGAAAGCGTAGGATTCTCTGCAGGTTTATGCTGACTAGCAATTCCAGCACGGTGTTTCACCGGTGGAGGACTCTTCTCCATCTTTCTTAAAGAAAAAAGTAAAAAGATGTTACTGTTTCCAAGTTATTTACAGTGTAGCCACTTTGAAGCAATCATGTTATGTGCCTCTCTGCATCATTGCCCAGCGCTGCATTGCTCCTCTCTCCTTCTGTGCATCTCTCTATCAGTCAGCTGCATGCTCCTGCTGTTACAGTCTCATGCGCACACATGCACATGACCAGCCAACCGGCAGGATCTTGGTCGGATGAAAGTATATTGAGCAACCAACCGACCTACCGAGTGGAAGGATGGTTGATCCTAGTAATATGGCATGAACAGATGTCAGTAGCAGACGTTTTATCTGTTCAGTTGTGGAAATCTAATGCTGGCATTTGGCACACAACAGCTGATTGAGAGAAAAGTTGTATTAAAGGGTAGAAAATGTGACCTATTGGAATTACTCTGATGTGTTTTCATGGTCAAAGATATAAGAAAAGTTGGTATATTAGGATTGTTACTCCAAAGGAGTGATGGAAAAAAGCATCCGTACCCATCACTGGCAAAGTTGTTATTTTTAACATCCCTATCAGCATCAGCCCTGATTTTTACAATCATATCTGTTTACTTCAGCACATTACAGTGTATTAAGTCCTTTGCTGCAAATGTCCCAACTCTTCTGAATGGTGTTGCTTGCTTCAAATTCAAATGGGCATATAAAACATTTGAACATAATGATTTTTCCCCCAGAAAAAACATACACAGGAAAGGGCATATTTCTGTTTCTTGAGAGAGTCATTAGTGTTTTATGCTTCTGGAAAAATGTATCATAGTATTTCTGTGCTATGTTAGAGCAGGCTTTGACCTGCTGTATCTCTTCTATCTGAATAATTAGTAAGAGATGATGTGATAGTTTGGCCCTGATTTGAAACAGAGGCATGAAAGTACTTTGTAGGCGGGAGATAAATCACTTCTCAAAGCCTTGAAGGCTTTCATGAGTGAGTGCAGAAGCTCTGTGTGATAAACAGCACATCCTTGTCTCTCTTGCAGAGCTGTGTTTTGGTTTGGTTAGTTAGGACTATAAAGTATTTATTTTATTTCACATTAGACCTTGTTGCTGTTTCTGGTTTGGAAAATAGCCAACAAAAATAGTCTGAGCAGAGACCACATGCATCTTTTGAAGAGAGATGTTTTTAGACCACACAAACTGAGGGCAAACTTCATGACTTTAACATGACCGTTTAATATAAATCCTTGTCTGTCATTGTTGTTTATTAGGTCAGCCAGGGATTAAACAGTCAGAAATAGGGGCCTACTGTATAAAATATCGGAAAAGACAAGAAAATACTCTTACAAAAGGCACATCAGAAGCATGTTCTGGAAAAATATCTGATATATGTTGCAATAATTCTGCATGAATTTCCCACAAAATATTGCAAATGTGCACATTCCCTGTGCATTTTATAAGTTATTAAAAAAAACAGGATCATATAACAAAATTACAGTGCAAAAGACCCTCATACTGTGCACCATTTAGAAAACACCACTGAGTACAGCAGCTGGTCAGATCCTCAACGCCCTCCTGGGCCACATCACAAAGTGTCCTCACTGAACATGAAGCATGCCCTCTGCAGCAGCCAAATAAACCACAGTCCACACATATGGGTACTTTGCCCTGCTGGTAGGCCTTCAGAAATAATTAGTTCAACCTCAAAGTTTCAGAACCTTTTATCCTGGAATGACTTGGAAAAATTTCTAACAAATGGAAAATATTTCTGTATGAAAGACAAAAATCATCCTCATGATGGCATGAAAATAAGTCAAGCTGATTGGACACTGCCATCAGAAAGCTATGATATGAAGGCTTATTATTAGTATGCTGCTAATGAAAATGTCACTTTGGAACTATCTGGCATTATCATCTCTCATCATCTGACTATGATAAATGCCTCTGGGAATGGAGGCTCATCCTCTGTAATTCCAGTGTGTCCACAGTTAGCATGAAATGACTTGAAGCCAACAACTTCTTATCTATCAATTTATTTCATTCCATTTAACTATCACAGGGCCGACCAGCTACACAGATGTTACTCTCACCAGCAACATTTTCCAACTCCCCCTGAGGGATACCAAACCTTTCTTAGGTCAGGAAAAAAGTATAATACAACCAGTGAGTCCAGGTCTACTCTGGGGTCTCCTCCCACTTGGACATGCCAAAAGAATTTCCAAAGGAAGCAACCAGGAGTCAACATAATAAGATGCCCAAACCCCTTCAGCTGGCTCCTTTTCATACAATGAAGAAGCAGCTACACTCTGAGCCCCCTGTGGATGTCTGAGCTCCTCATCCTATCTCTAAGGTTGAGCTCAGCCAGCCTTCAGTGGACTCACTTTTCAGCCGCTCGTGTCCAGGATGTCAGTCTTTTAGTATTACCAAAACACATGACCATAGGTAAGGCTGGAATGTAAATCAAAAGCTTTTTTTTCGGCTCAGTCCCTCTTCAGAGCAGCGGGACAGCAGGTGCATCACTGCTGCACCAAGCCATATGTCAATCTCAGGTTCCTTTTACCCTCACAAGTCAAAAGACTCTGAGATACTTGAACTCCATCACTTGAGGCAGACTCACTGGGTTCAAGCTTGCGTCAGACTTGGATGTGTAGACCCTGATCCCAATCACTTCTCACCTGACTGTAAACCTGTCCCAATGCCTCCTGGAGGTCAAAGGCTTAAGAAGCCAACAGCAGCCTAGAATGAACACTGATTCTGAGGCTAAGTTGTGTGATACCCCAGGCACCAAAACATTTTGAAAGTTTTAGTATGTAGAGCATGTGATACTTGATGCTTTCAAATGAGGAAAAAGAGAGATTATGGATAAGGTGATCAATCCTGACAGACAATCTAATGTCAACATCTACAGCCTACTGGGATGGGCCGTGCACCAGCAGGTTTACAGCCTTTTTGAGGTATGTGGGCACACAGTAACCTCTGCACTTACCTGCCCCAATGGATGTGTGCTTTTGTGTGAGGAGAAGGAGAGAAAGCAAGCTGATTCTCTGATGATCCAAATTGTAGCTCAACCGTGACCTAATATAATTTTCTCAACCGTGCAGATTTTTTCAACATAAGGGGCACTGTAAAAAATTGTTGTAAAGTCATAGTTTTTTTGTGCCATTTTCCTGCATTACAAGAGGGACACTCGATATTTTAAGCCACGAGTTTAACCATTCACTGCACTTATTAGAACACAAGCAAAAACCTCAACATAGAAATAAATAAACCGTTGACAGAACATGCGCGTCATTATCACTGATAACATTCTGTAAGTTTTCAGTTGTCAACACAGAATGTTTCTCCCACAAACATCAAAGTTTCCTGATAGGTCATTACACTTTAGACTACAAATGGACAATAAAAAGGAAACTCGAGCGCTTCCCAGACTGAAAACCCAGAGTCCTCCGTATGGATTGCTACACCTCATTAAACTCAAACCTTCTGCTTTGTTTTGATCCTTTACATTTCAGTGTATTTTGACAAGTTATGAGGTATCATGTAGGGTCAAGCAGAGTGCACCAAACCAGCTGACCGTCAGCTGATTCAAAGAGGCACCAGCAGTGACTGACACTTCAAACAACCTGTTGGAGCTGCCAACTCCTCGTTCCTCCCTGCGGCTCCTTCCTGCTCCATGCTGCTGTTACTGCCTCTGTTGCTGCCGCTGATGAATAGCTGTGCTGCTTACTCCTTCTACCAGGCCAACCTCCCTCTGTTACGGTTCTTTTATTATACATAAACTTGAAATGACATATCTTGCTGTAAACATCATGTGTAGTGGTTATTCCATATGTCATGGTTTGTATCTGCTGCGTGCTCTTAAGCCTGAAGGGGAGAGCTACAATTGCAGGAACAGTCACATAAGTTTTCCAAAATTATTCCCCAAATAATGCTTGGCTTTAGTCACATGAGCCTTTCTGAATTCAATTAAATCATCCAGATGTTTTTACATTATCTCTTGGCTTGTAGCTGAAGGGGATCTCCTGATGAAATGGCTGAACCAGATGAGAAAATCTCAACAGGAAGAGAAAAAATCTGTTCTCCTTGAACAGCAACAATGATTTGAATCCTCACTATGACATAGGAAAGTGCAGACACAAAAACTAGATGATGGTTATGGACAAGGAATGCATCATAATTCAGTCTGTTGCTAACAATACTCAAAAAAGCACATGGTAAAGGATAAACTGTTGTGTATTAGCTACAAAAAGGTCTAAATGAGAGATCAGAGGGCTTTCTATCTTGATTAAATCTTGATGTTGGTGAGATTGCAGCAGGATTAGAGCACATGGGAAACACACCAGCTTAATAGAGCAAAGTCAGCATGACCAGCTGGAAATGAGCTCTTTCTCTGACATGTTTCTTTGAGGTAAACCCTGATTTAAAGTATATTAAAGTGAATCCAGCATACAGAAGACACAGTCTGCTGTACACAGGCCCACACAGCAGCTTCTTCTTTCTACCACTGAGTTCAAAGCTGTGTTTTCATCATGTGTACAGATATTATCTCTATTTAGATCCTAGGTCTCCAGCATTCTCCACTTCACTACCCTAAAAACCAACATAAAGAGCAGACACTCTGATACTGTGCTGCCCTCTGCTGGTCACACTCATCAATACAACAGAAATAATGGGTCAGGTATGTAAAATCTCAAATTAAGTCTGGTGCAAGATCAGTGATGTATCGTGTATTCAGACCCCCTTCACATTTTATAGTTTTCTTATGTTGCAGCCTGATGCTACAGTTATTTGAATTTTTTTTTTTCTCTCTTCAATTTATACAGAGTACCCCATTATAAAAAAGTGAAAACAGAATTTTACAAATTCTTGCAAATTAATTAAAAATGAAAAACTGAAATATCACATCAACATGAGTATTCAGACTATTTACACTTTACAAAAACACTTGAAATGTAGCTCAAGTTCCTCCCATTTCTCCAGATTACTGAGATCTGGAGAAAAACACACAAAGGCCTGCTTGTCTTTATGTGGAGTTTTTTGCGAGCTACAAGGCACTGAGGAGAGATGTGTGCCTTTCCAAATCATGTCCAGTCAATTAAATTTACCACAGGTGGACACCAATCAAAGTGTAGAAACATCTCAGTAAAGACTGAGAGAAATGAGAGGAAGCTGAGCTAAGTTCACAATGTTTTTGCTAAGGGTCCGAGTACTTATGTCAGTGTGATATTTCCTTTTGTTATTTTTAGACATTTATAAGAATGTCTGAAATTCTGTTTTTACTTTATACTGAGTGCGGATAAATGAGAATAAAAATTCATTCAAACGATGACAGCATCAGACTGTAACATAAAATTTTAAAAATTGAAGGGAGTACTGTGGACAGAGATGGGTGATATAAATGCTCTGTTTTTATGGCAAAAGCACTGGAGCATCTACTTCCATTCACCTTAGAGGGGCTAAATTCATTCAGCCGACAGGCCACCAACTTTTGACCAGTCACTAGACTTTAAAGGCACTAAATGTAGCATCTCTGAACTTAATGATCATTTTTTAAAAACCTTTCAAGTAGAATTATTTGTTAATTAAGTTAAAGTGAACTTGCTCACAGTGTTATCTCTGTTGCTGAGCAAATATATTTTTTGAAAACTTAGTTGCAAACATGAATAAAGGATTTCAGCATGGAATAAAAGAAAAAAAGGTTTGATCAAAGTATTTTTTGCGCACACAAGTGCTGTATAACTCATCCACTATCAGTTTCCACCAATGAATATCCAACCAATGAAACCTTTTTATGAGTACACATCCTAACTGTCCCAATACCATATATGTACTTTGTCAATAAAATTAAAAGAAATCAGAAAGAGCTTCTTCAATGATTTCATTGAAAAGGAAATAGTTTGTTCAAGCTTGTGCTAATATAAGACTGTATTTGGTACTTTCTCCACAAGCTTTATGACTGATGGAAGCAGTAGATCTGCAGAGCAGCTTGCTGGTAATATTTAGGGTGCTGGTCCAATGCAAAAATTAGTTAAATCTATAGATTAGCAAATGCTGAGTATAAAAAATCCCAAAATATAGCTTGAATCACATGCAGCAACTGAACAGATCAGCCAATGGGGTTATAAAATGTCAAGTACCTTGTTATCAACTGTCAGGCAAATGTGGCTTACAGTACAACAAGGGTGAGAAATATTTTTGACCAAGCAAAACCTTTGTTTGGATTAAAGTTTTTCACGGTTTGACTTCCTAAGATTAAATCTGTTACTGAATCATTTTCTTATTTGAAAAATAAGACTTTAAGACTGGCCTACCACACACTTTCCTGCCACACAGAGGGACGAGTCATTCTTCCCACATGGTGCCCCGTCGATCACCTTGTCTGACTGTTTTACGTAGAACCTGAACCCTATGGCCCGGCAGTTCAGCTCACAATGTTGATCCCCAGGAACTGAAAACAGATTTGGGAAGACAGCGACCAGAAAGTTTGATAACACATTAGTGCACACTGATCGAACACAGGTCAGAAATAACACCAGTGACAGAAGTGCACACTGATCGAACACAGGTCAGAAATAACACCAGTGACAGAAGTGCAAAGAAACATCAACATTGACACATCTTTTTACCTTTGAAGACAAGACTAACTTTGCAGGTGGCTGACATATAGAGAAAACAAACATTAACTCTCACTCACTGAAGGGCAGTTTAGAGTAGCCAATTATGTTAATGAGCTCGTCGTGACTGTAGGAGGAAGTCAGAGAGCCCCACAGATGCACAGGGAGAACATGCACCTGTCAGATGGAGATTCAAACCAGTAATTTTCTTGCTGTGCGCAAAAAGCACTGTGCCATCTTGCAGCTGTTATATGTATATATGTTTATCACAGCATAGCTTCATAGAGCCATTAACATTGCCTATTTTTTATTATATCAATCATCACAAATCCAAGAGTCAACAGAGAACAAAGTACCTTTTCACATCCTAAAGGCAAGAAACCAAAGATATAATGAAAGATATAGCAGTCTTCTTAGTCATATTTTTGCAAATTCAGGGCTCAGTGCACAAATATAAAACTTTTCTATTTGAATTTTGGCATGAAAATGCATTTTGTCACCATGACAACTATCATAATAGTGAGTGTTTTCATCTGTCCTCTAAAATATGTATTGGTTAAAGTACCACAAGTCCCTGTTAAAATGTCATGATCAATAGTTTGCTTTTAGTTTGCTTCAAGCTGTTTATTTGTTATTTGTTTAAGGATTCTGATAGAAGATTTTATCCTTGCAATGCCAATGGACTGGCCAGATTCCAGGTCTGTCATTAGGCAGTTTCCATCTTCTGAAATGTTTGAATGAATGGAAAAAATCCATTCCAAACCCATCATTTAAGGTGAAAGAAGCAGTGGTGGTTATTTGTCTGCAAGCTGGTAAACAGGCCGTCCTCACAAACTGAGCAAGAAGGAAACTAGTGAGAGAGGCCACCAAGACATCTATGACTACTCTGAAAGTTACGAGCTTCAGCAGTTGAGATGGGAGAGACTCTAGATATAACAAAGGAAGTGGCAAAGAGAAAGCCACTGCTGAAGAAAACTCAGATCAAATCTCCACTAGAGTCGGCATATGGAAGACTCCATGGTAAGTGGCAGAACGTTTTTTTGGTCTGACACCAACAAAATGATGTTTTTGGGCCATCAGACAAGATGCTATGTTTGGCAGACACCAAACACTGCACATCACCACAAACACAACATCCCCACTGTGAAGCATGGTGGTGGCGGCATCATGCTGTGGAGAATGCTTTTCGACAGCCGTCCCTGGAAGGCTTGTATAGGTTCTGTTCTGGAGTGGTCAAGACCTCAATCCAGTGGAGAAAAACAAAGTAAAACTGCAGTGTCCAGCTGTGCAAGCCTGACAGTGACCTATCAACATGAACTAAGTGTTGAAGGGGGTGAATATTATTGCGCTTATTTTACATATTCAATTTTAATTGACATTGCTTTGTAGGAATCTGCTTTTAACTTTGACATTAAACAGTTATTTTTATCTTTTTTTTATCAAAAAGAAAAGCTATACTGACCATGATTGGCTTATAAAATCAATAAAAGTGTAAAACATTAAAGGGGATGAATACTCTTTATAGGCTATGTATGCCATTATCTGGAAATTCATATTTTTGTCCTGCAGTGATCCACTCTGAATTTGAGGAGCATCAAAATCATTCACTGGAAAACAGCTTTCTGGTTCAGACAAAAGATCCCTTTTTGTGTGATGGCGCAAAATCAGCAGAGAGAGATGTGAAAGGATCCTGATTCCTGGTCTCAACATTTTGTTCAGGTTCCTTGCCAATTAGATACACTCAGACTAAAAGCAAGGTTTATATGACATAAGGTATTTATTAAACAGATCTAAGGGAGTATATAAAAGTATTGTTCAAAATAGGTTTCACATAATCCTGATTTATCCTCATTCATGTACCTTAAGTTATTTAATCTGCATGTCTGCATTAAACGTCAGTCAAGGCTGCGGCACACAGACGACATCTGTTCAACAGGATATTAAACCGGAGGCTGTTACTCCCATTAGTGTTCTCGGAGAAATGACGCTTCAGGAGGTGTTTTGACTGTTGCCTGGATACCTCAGGTGAGTGCGGTCACAGAGTTTGTATGAGTGAACATTTATCAGTAATCCTACATGCTGCAGTGCTTACATCACAACACACCTTAGTTCATATAGGTCAAAGGTCAGGCAGCTGGAGGTGGAACAGACAGCTTAAATGAGATTTATTGGGACATGGGTCTGATCTTTAGTTTGAGTGGAGAACTTTTCATACATTTCCTGTCAAATCTTAAACACATTTTATAGATGTGTAGTTTTTCTGTTTTGTTCCAAGATGTATTTGTTTCAGTTTTCTTCTCACCCTCCTTTTAACCCATGGTTGAGGTTGGTTTTACTCATGCTGCTGGTAGAGCTGCACTGCCAAATCTAAAAATCAAAGCAAGTGTGTCTGTCGAGTTTCTAATCAGATATCTCAATGCACTTACAAACGCCACATTCATCTGACATTTCAAGATACACGCATTGTTTTAA
The DNA here is from genome assembly GCF_018320785.1 of Cheilinus undulatus. Lineage (NCBI taxonomy): Eukaryota > Metazoa > Chordata > Actinopteri > Labriformes > Labridae > Cheilinus > Cheilinus undulatus. The sequence continues at coordinate 20,204,704 of NC_054865.1, forward strand.
GGTTTAAAGCACAAAAAGGCCTAAAATGCTTGTGATAAGACACTTAGCAAGTATAGATGTCTTGTAGGCATCTTTTACTCAGTACAATCAATTTTTGTGCTAGTGTTCTTCTAAGTTTTTATCTTTTGGTAATGTGTTCATCTTATCAGGGGAATTTGGCTTATAAAAATGGTTCATGGGACATGCTGTTAGAATTTGAAAATTTGTGGTGCTCTGAGTGTACAGGGTCACTAGAGAAATAAGACTATATCCTTTGCTACTTCCTCAATGGAGAACTGTTATACCCTGTTGTTGTTGAACATGCTTCACATTCATGCATGAAAAATCAAAATGGGCAAGCACTAATAGAGATGTCAGAGTGCTTTTGGGGTTCCCCGCTTTTCTAAAGAGTGCTTGGCAGTGCTCAGGAGGTGAGGTGGCACCTCTCTAGCTTCCAGACCAATTTCCAAACTTAGTGCAACCAGGACTTGAACCAGCATACCACCATTTCCCTACCCAAGTCCATATAAACTGAGCCACTCTCACCCCCTTCAAATTTAACAACTGTGCTATCAGGTTTTTGTGATCCAGTGTCATATAGTCATTAACTTTCATACCCAAATTATTTTTTCTGACAGGAACTTTTCCTGTCATAGCAGTAGTGGCCAAATCTACCATCAGCTAAACACTTTAACTGATCAAAACTGGAGAAAGTGGCTGCCGAGAAGCATGTCAACAGCATGATGCTGCCACCACCGGACTACACACTGGGGATGATGTGTTTGTGGTGAAGTGCAGCTTTTGGTGTCAGCCAAACATGGTGTCTTGTCTGATGGCCAAAAAGCATATTGGTCTCATCAGACCAAAAAACTTTCTGCCACTTGACCACGGAGTCTCCCCCATGTCTTTTGGTGAACTTTAGTCCAGATTTAATGAGTTTTCCTCAAGACTGGCTTTCTCTTTGCCACTCCCACAAAACTTTGACTGGATAAGAACCCAGCAACAGTTGCATGCAGTCTCTCTCCCATCTCAGCTGCTGAAGCTTGTAACTCCTTCAGAGTAGTCATAAGTCTCTTGGCAGTCTCTCTCACTAGTCTCCTTTTTGCATGGTCACACAGTTTGTGAGGAAGGGCTGATCTAGGCAGATTTACACGTGTCATCTTCCTTCCATTTCTTGATGATTTAACTGAACTCCGGGGGATGTTCAGTGCCTCAGAATTTTGTTTTTTTACCCATCCCCTAACTTTTCAATAACCTTGTCTCTGAGTTGCTACGAGTGTTCTTTTGTCTTCATGGTGTAATGGTAGCCAGGAATACAGATTAATCAGCGACTGGACCCTCCAGATACAGGTGTCTTTATACTACAATCAGTTCAGACACAATCACTGCATTCAGGTGATCCTCATTTCACTAATTGTGAGAATACTAGCACCAGTTGGCTGGACCTCTGTTGAAAGAGGTCCTTTTTTAGGGCAGTGAGTATTCAAGCAGTTACTTATTTTACCTTACATATTTGTGTTTAGGTGACAATTCGTTGTAGAAATCTGGTTCGCTTTGACATTAAAAAGCGTGCTTTTTTTTTTTACAAGAAAGCCAATTAATATTGACAATGACTGATTTATGAAATCTATAAAAAGGTAACACATCCAAGAGGGTGAGTGCTTACTTTATATCTATTTGTTCTTTTTTTGTTTGCAACACTTTCCTGTGGCTGATACTCTTCTTAAGTCCCCACAACTGTCACCAGCTACAGCCTACCAATTTTTGTAGAGTTAAACAAAGAATAACCTGACAATTTTGTGAGGCAGTTTAGTTGAAACAAAGTGAAACAATGTTCATAACACTCAAACATATTTCAAACAGCATACCTTCGTTGAATGGTTCCCAATCATACAGTCTGCCCATGAAAGGCTGGTTGTTGTATGATGAACACTGAATGGCTCGGATGTTTCTGCTGGATGGAGGGCAGGCCTGAGGATGGACAAAACACATGCATTAAAATTCACACACATTTACTCCTGTTCCATGTACAGAGTCTAGCACATAAATCATTTTCTTACTGGGGCATGTTTATATTTTTTACTGTTACTCTCTGTAGCAGCTGACTGTCTGCTGCAGACGCCTCTCTCTGTATTAACCCAGTTCTTGTAGCTGAGGCTGCCTTGCCAACAGCGGTGAGATTCAGATATTTATACAATCTCCCAAGTAAAAGCCAACTTCGCTGACATCTCTATATCTCCTTTGTCCAAACAATACCCTAGTCTGCTTTACTTTTGTGAATATCTGTGTCATCACAAACCAGATATAATATACAGAAACTGACACTGTTTGATTTTAATGCAGAGGGCAGACTCCAAAACCTTGGCTCTGGTAAGCAAGCTAGTCCACTCTGTGCATTACAGGTCTGGTTTAACTTGAAGGTGCTTCCATCAAAACAGTTTTTCTAAGGTTTTTCTACCTGGGTTACCAATACAAAATATATAAAATTCAGAAAATTGAGATGTGCGTACATTGTTGGTGCAGATCCTGTAGTGAACATGCTCTCCTGTGCAGAAGGAAGCAGGCAGTGGGTCATAGGGCCTCTCCCCAGACTGTTGAGGTCCAGGCGTCTGGCTGCCTGGGTGAAGCTCCTGCTGAATCTGAACCTGGTTGACTGATCCAGGTTGATACAGAGGGGCCCAGACTTGGTTATTATTTGGCTGGCGGGGCCTTGTTTGCTGGTGGGGTCTGCTGTAGGGATGGAGGTTGTTGTAGGGGTCCAGGTTGTTTGACCTCTGCCCACCGTGGCTTCTAGAGGTTTGGTAGTTGCCCTCAGGTGCAGCAGAGCGTCTCTGTCTGTGGAGGCGGGGAGAAGCTGAGCTCTGCCCTGAATCTGTCTGCAGTGGAGGAACATGAGGAGCTCTCCCATAGCCGTACCTCCCTGGGACAATGTCAGACACCCTCCTGTAGACAGAAATATAAAGAGATGAGCAACCAAGTTAGAGACTGAGTATGTTTGCCACCACCATATCTAGAATGACTTGTCACTCTTCACTTCAGAAAGTACAATCCACCTTCTAAAAGACAGCCAGTGTACAGCACAGGATATCCAGAATACTTTGATCGGTAACTTTTTTCTATCAAGATTACTTCAAGTGAAACCTCTGATGTTAAAAACTGAAGCTACAGCAGAAGTGAAAATAACTACATTTCCTGGAGTGTCCACAAAATGCTGACTGCAAAAAAAGCAAAGAAAGCCCAAAAATAAACCATGGTAAAATGCCAATTTTAACAGCAGGTAAAAAAAAAAAAAAAAAAAAAAAAATTTCTCAAAACACAGACAGGCGCATGTAGCTGCTGGGGAACTAAAAAGAACTAGTGAAGGGTGGTAAACTGGTTTCAGTGCCACAGAATGAATTTTTGCAGCACCGTCATCAACATTTAAATAAATACATAGTGCACGTCTCACACAGCTGTCCTCATATTATAGTAAAAGAGAAAATACCTTCAGTAGCTAACTGAACATAACCTACTCACACAGTTTTTATAAGGCACAGTAAAAAGACCGTGATGATCCTTCCACTCCAAGTTTGATGGCTGTAATAACTGCAACACAGCAAGTCTGCCTGACGTCTGCTGCACGCTGCATGCTGCTTTGGCTGAAATGTTAAATTTGTTGGCAAAACTACGACTTAAAAGGTTCACAGAAAACTTTCTTTCCATGAGAAAGATGGGACTAATGTTGTGTTCAAATCAGACATGAGTAAAATCATTTGTGCTAGTAAATTGCATGAGACATCAATGCAAAGATCAGCGACATTGCCTTGGGTGGCACAAATAAATCACGTAAATTAAGCATTCAATGCATCATTCGCTTATTTGTGAGAGCATGGAGATCCTCTGGTGACTTATTTCACATTTGTCACTGGAGGATGTCCTAAGGACCAGCCTTGGGGCAGGAAATTCATTCAACTGGAGAATGGAGAAACTTGTGGAGCCTGTCTGTGGCTACCCAGAGCTTTACAACTCACTTGGAGAAAGTGAGTGAGGAGGTCAGATTGTCTGGTAAGTTTTGAAAACTCTGTCAAAGCAGATACAAGGCAGCAATCCTCTCCATGTAGTCAAGCTCAGCCATGTATGTTGGCAACTGACTGAAATGTCAGATGTGGGAGAAGGTAGCCTCTCCCCTCTCATATCTTTTGAGCATTGCATACACATGATTTGGAGTGCAAAAAGAGCAAGTTATTCCTGCAAATTAAAAAAAAGGGTAAACTCCATTTATTTGTCTGGTGTGAACACAACATAAGACTGGCCAAAAGTAGAGCTTTGACTTAAACTGTGTCGAAAAGTAAGTTACATTTTCATCAGTGCAACTAGAATATGACCTAAATGTAATGGAGTTTTCGTTGGACATTCATAATCCATTACATTTCTCTTCTGAGGGTAAATCTGTGAAAACACAATGCATTTGAAGCTTTTCTGCCTCTCAGCTGCAGGGTGCATAACACACACAACTATGATTTGGCTCAAGATTAAGGCAAAGAGAAGAAATGTTTTGAGTATAAGTAAAGACTAAAATGTAATCCCTTTGAATGGACTAAAACTGACTTAAATGTTTCTGAGTTCATCATTGACTAAAGCTAGACCAAAACTAATGAACATTTTAATTTATAGACTACGACTAAGACTAAGACTTTTCTGTGATCTTATCCTTGGACATGGGTTAGTAGGCCCATCCAAGTTTTACATCTTTACCTGTGTACACACTTAAAATTAGTTTGAGAGAGAGAACTCCCAGCATGGAATCACCATCACTGCTTCAAAACTCTGCTTCAGAAGCCACAGAATGGCCTCACTGAGACTACGTCCAATTTTGTACGGTCAATGGATTGATAGCGCTAAAGTCCTCTTTCATGCTCCTTCATCCAGCTCAGACTTTTGGGAAGCATCCAGATCCAGATTAGCAGAATTCTGGGAGTCTTTGTTAATTGGCTCCTTAAATTCCTCCTCAAATAACCCCTCCTTCTTTACTGTGCTGTCACCGCTATTTGTTTAAAGGCAGCCACAACAGGAAGGAGGTCACAAAGCTGCCGAGCAAAAGCCAAGCCTTTGACTCTGTCCATAAAAGACGAGCTTTCCAGTAAAAGGTGGTCTGATGGCAAACAGTGGCGGCTCCAAAGAGCCACTCTTGGCCCCGGCTGCTCAGCATGCAGCAGGGGCTCTTCAGGGACTTGATGGATCTCGCCAAAGACACCAAAAAAGTTATTCATTAACAACCATCGCACTCGATACTGCCAATAGTATCTCATCAGATTTCGTGATAAATAATGACTTTAAAAATTCAAACTAGTGTGGGCTTTTCTTGCACATTAGAAACTTGAGTTGTATTACAACTCAGTGGGAAACTGAACATGTGTCTGAGGTAATGAGCCACATCCCTGGATTTCAGCTGGAAGGATAACTCCATTTTTCCTAAAGATTTTCCCTCATTTAGTGCTGATGGTGCAGGTGGAGACAATGTCTAAAACAGCTCTAATATCTCCCATGGGTCCTCAGCTGCTTCGGGATAAAGAGTTGGATAAGGTCAGAGAATATCGTTAACACAATTTTCCTCCTCATTCAACATTGTATTGAGCTTTAACATGTTATCCATCTTGACTGCAAGCATCCACATTTAACTTGTCATCATTTTTAAGGCATTTAAGTCAGGGATTGTGTGAAGAGAGCAGGTTGTTCTTGTAAAGTGGGACTCCTACAAGGTAAACAGATACCTCTGCAGCAACCACCTGCTCCTTATTCCATTTATTCCATTTCTTACTAAAGAAATGAATAATTGGACTCAAAATACTGATCTGGAAAAAATAACTGAATGACTGATTAACTGATAAATAACTGGTCTGTTGGGATCTACAGTTAGAGCTGCAGATTAGCCTTCATTAGATGAGCAGTTATAATACATATTAAACTGAATTTTTCCATTCAACAATTCAGAACAACCCCTGACTGGGTAAAATGTTTTAAATATGCGTTAGAATCATTGTATCTGGCAGTGTATCCAAATAAGTCAGTTCTGGGAGGAGGTGAAAAAGTGCTCAGAGGGATGTATTATGTATACATATATCTCTTTAACCGAAGCTCTTCTTATCTGGTATATATCCAGCTAACTACAAAATAAGGAGACATCAGAGCTTTTTAGAAATGAGTCTTTTGTCATTACTTTAGCATGGAAAAGAGAGGACAGGCCGAGGATAGGAGAATTATGTACATAAAGGGTTTTTGATGGTAATAAACCTTAATCTTGGATGAAGACCAGCAGAAGTGAAGCCTTTGTGAATGATGGCACCAGATAGCAGGTTTAAGAGCTCTGAATCTTTCTTGTTTTTAATGAAGTGCATCAGAAATGTACAACTGATCTATTGTGTCTCTCCCACAGCAGCAGACTGCAGGATCTCACACACGCACACTCTCACACAGGTGCTGCAGATTTAAGCTGAGCAGAGGCCCACTCTACCTGAACCCCTCCCCCTCTCTGATCTCACCTGGCCCCTCTCCCCTTGAGTGAGAAATCTGTTTATATTAACCTATTTTAAAAAATTAACAATATAAACAATTGATGAACACATTGCAAAAGACTAGTAATCAATACAGAAAAATCTAAATAACTAAAAAGCCCAAATATTGTAAAAGGCAAATATACAGTGTTGCCAACTCAGCGACTTTGTTGCTATATTTAGCGAGTTTTCAGACCCCTTTAACTACTCTTTTTCAAAAAAGCGACTAGTGACAAATCTAGCGACTTTTCTGATGGAGACTTTTGGAGACTCTGACGTAAAAGCACGTATCATTGTAGCGCCCTCAGTGAGCAGCGGGTGCCACCGTGGGCCCCTCCCCGTCCCAAAGCACTGACAGGCAGCCCACTCCACACACAGCAGTCCCTCTCAGCTGTGGTCAGAGCAGGAAATGCTCACGCCTCCATGTCCAGACTACAGATTAACCACACTGTGAAGGCGTCTTGATAGTTTTTTCTTCTGTCTCTTGTTGGTCCATTTAGATTGTTAATGAAGACTGTATACAAAAAAAATAAATTGATTTGTTGTAGGCTCTTAAGTGGACCATAAGGTTTAAAACTAAACCAAACATACGAAAACTAAACTTCTAAGAAAAATAGAATAATAAATAATCAACCAAAAATAGAATTTAAAGTAACTCTGCAAGAGTATCTCTTGAGTCATTTTGCCTAGCCCAGGTAAAGGAGGGTTGGAATTGTGATGTTATAAAAACAAGAATTGACAGAAGCAAGTTCATTTGTAGTTCTACACATAATAAGGGTCTTTTAACTCACTTTTTGTCTCTCTCATGATGTTTTTCCTCTCTCCTACAGCATCCTTTACAATTAAATCCATACAGAAAACTATGCAAGTTAGGTGATGACGTCATTTAGCGACTTCTGGCGGCTTTTAGCACAGCCAATAGCTACTTTCCTTTCTGAGGAGTTGCCAACACTGCTCCCTCCTCCTCTCTCTCTTCCCTGATCAAACCCAGCTTAACAAGGTGATTGGCAGCTGCTGTGGGCTGTTTACTGCATCCCCATGTGTGCACTCCATGAAGATATACCCAACAGGTAGTGAACCTCGAAGACAGGAAGAGTTAGGAGGGTTTACAAAATTAAATAACATTCTGCATTAATTAACTGAACTTGACAGTCTCTGCAGTTTAGTGCGACTTTTATCACCTCAGTGAGGGGGTTGCTTTCCAGCTCCCTCACAGTACAACACCTCCTTTAGAAAAAACACCTATCAAGGACAAACAAGCAGTCTTTCACAGTATTTAGGGCCCTTTCATTTTATTTCTAGAAAACACTGACTCATAACAGAAACATCTGGAGATGATTCTTGAGTGGTCCTCTGCAGTTCATCTGATTGTGAGGTGTAATATTAGAGTTATGTAAATCTAAAATCTTTCATCCCAGTTAAGCAAGATCCTTAACCAAGACTACAATGATGCATGTTTGTTAAATATTGTCGTTGTACTACTGTATAGTGTTTTATGTATTTAGTTGCATGTGTATTTGTGAAAACGTGTGAAATGTTAAGCTGTTAAAAAAGAAAAACAAACATGAAATGCTTTAGAAAAGCATTATTATAAGCATATTTTACTGAGATGTGATGAGGCCACAAGATCTTCTGGAATTAAAGTGTCGCAAAATTCCTTGCCAAGGTGAAAAATGACTTCATCTTGTTACTTTGTTATAGACGGCCCAAAACATGCGGCTAAGAAGTGTCCATATTTAAGTGAAAAGCGCCCTGCTACAGCTCCTGACACTTTAAATTATTTGTGTGGCAGTTAGGAAAGGAACAGAGCACAGCTGATCCTCACTCACCTGTTTGGAAAGGTTATGACCCCCATCCCACCCTGCTTTCTCCACCTTAACCACAGACTTAGGAAAAATAAATGTTTAATAATTGCACAAATACACACAGAATGTCTCCTCTCTTTGCTGCCTCAGTGTTCCCCCATTTATGTCACTACATATGTCACACATCAGCTGTTTGCTGCATCATTTAGAAACGTGGCGTGAGTAGGCTAACATAACAGCCTGTTGTCAGTGTTGCCAACTTAGCAACTTTGTTGCAATATTTTGCAAGTTTTAAGACCCCCCAGCGACTCTTTTTCAAAGAAGCGACAAGCGACAAATCTAGCGACTTGTTCTGGTGTTGATGGAGACTTTTGGAGACTCTGACATGAAAGCACATGTTGTATTACTCCTCTCAGCGAGAAGCGGGCAATGCCGTGGGCTCCTCCCCATCCCAAAGTACTCACAGGCAGCCCAGTCCTTGCACAGCAGTCCCTCTCAGCTGCAGTCAGAGCAGGAAATGTTCACCCCTCCATGTCCAGGCTGCAAATAAACCGTGCCATGAAGCCACCTTGACAATTTTTTTTAATCGTCTCTTTTTGGTCCACTTGGATCGCTAATATAGTTTTTAATATATAAAAAAATGTTAAGAATGTTATGGTTAAAAATGGTCATGTTTTACTTTGATTTGTTGTAGGCTCTTAAGTGGACCGTGAGGTTTAAAACTAAACCAAACTTAAGAAAATTAAACTTATAAAAAAAAATCTACAATCATAAATTAATGACTAAGAGTAAACAAAATTTGAAGTAACTCTGCCAGAGTATCTCTGTCGAGTCATTTTTGTTGGTCCCAAGCCCAGATAAAGATGGAGGGTTGGAATTGTGACGTTATAACAAGAATTGGGAAGAATGTCCATTTACAGTTATAAACATATTTAGGGTGTTTTTTCTCACTTTTTGTCTCTCTTGTGATGTTATTCTTTTCATCTACAGGGTAAATGACAATTAAATGCATATTGGCCACATATGGCCAATTATGCAAATTAGGCAATGATGTCATTTAGTGACTTCTGGTGACTTTTAGGACAGACAACAGCTACTTTCCTTACTTGGAAGTTGGCAACAGTGCCTGTTGTACACTGCAGTGATAAACTTAGAATATACTCCGACATAGAGTGCTTTCCCGGCTCAAAGAAACAGATATGTGTGGTATGTGTCCAACACTGTCAGAACAAAAGCAAACGTGGTTTTGACAAGCAGATTCCTTCAGGTGTTTGCAAAGGTGATTATCCCTGATAGAGGATGAGAAATTAAATTGATGCGGCTTTTTAAATTGATGTCTGTTTTACTCACATTTTTCAAATGTTTTTCAAAATATAAAGATAGTTCAGGCTTATCAAACTGCTTATATTAGCTTTTCTTCCTATTGCTACAATTACAATGAAAATAAAATATTGAGGATGTGATAAACTATTAACAGGCATGCTTTTTCGAAATGCAGAGTCTAAATGCATGTTTGAGTCATGACTAGAAAAGACATAAACTACAGGAGCCAAAATGTTTGCAGTCATATTCAGTTCAAGAGGATCAAAAGTTAAACATTTCAAAACAGACTTGCAATCTTGGCATTTTAGGCCTTCACTTGAATTAAAGAAACATTTTCCAGCCATATATTCTGCCATCAAAGTTTAAAAAAATGTGTTAAATCTCGTCTCGTCTGGTCTTGTTCTCCTGATCCCAAATCTCATCTTGTGAGATAAGAGTCTTGTTACACCCAAAATATTTTTTTAAGCTTTTTAATGTCGAATAATAATTTACAACCCCTTAATGCACAGCAGACTGGAGCTGATGCTGAAATTATCACCTCTCCAAGAAATAAAGAATGAGCTGGGAATCGGGAATCTTTTTAAAATGAAAAACAAATCACATTCGAATCATGAACCCCCGCGTGTAGTGTGTACAGGTATACCTTCCTTCACTACCTTTAAAAGAATTAAAATAAACCAGCCCTGGAAAATTTAAACTAGCATGAAAATATAAGTTTATTGCATTGCTCAAAACCAATGTATCCCCTTGTGCTGGGTAACTGATTACCTGTGTCCACCAGGCCGGGTCTGCATCCGCTCCCTCACCTCTCCATGACTACTGGTGTTAGAGGATCTGCCTTGCTGGTGGTGCAGGGGGACTGTGGGTCGCAGGGCTGAAATGACATAGCCAGGCTGCTGCGGGGAAGCACCAGCTCTCCTTGATGGAGTGTAAACAGGAAGGCAGGGTCTCTTCTGCTCTTGAACCCCTCTTCCACACATCTGAGAGCATGCTGACCAGGGCCCCCAGGCACCCCAGGAGCCCTGCATCTCTCCATGCTCTACTCTAAACTCCTGTTGGGTCTCTGCACTTTGAGGAACCTGCATGGAGATAAAACAACCACAATTAGCAACACCGCAGAGAACAAAGAAGCAGGATAGTCCCTTGTTAAGTGTATGCCAAGAAGTGATGGAAACCCTCTGTCGATGAGACCTTAATCCTCCAAGATCTTTTTCTAAAGATTCAGTCTGGTGACCTCATCACATCAACGTGACTGCCCCTCTGCCTCCCATCTCTGTCCATGAAACAGACCTCTGTTCACGGCTGTAAGGAGCTGATTTGCCTTATTAGTGGGTGTCTTTTTGTGGCCTGACTACCTGCATTTCTCCCTTTTGACTCTTTTCCCTCTGTGCAACTTTGCCAAAGCTGTATTAGCAATGATCTCTGCACTCTCTTTTTGAGGGGGAGCCCTGTGCCAAGCCGGCTTTATCCATGGAGTCTCATGGAAATCCTGCTCTTTAAGGAGCACTTTGTCTCTATTCACAGCAACCTCTCTGGGCAAACACATGGCTGTAGTAAAAGCTCAGCTGCCTTTGACTTTTAGTGGACGGAAAGAGAATACAGAAGCGGCAGGGAGAGTTGGCAGGAAGTTCCTCTCTTGTCAATCAGCCCATGTAGCTATTCAGAGAGATCTCAACCCCCTCCTCTCCCCTGCCTCAGCCTTTGTAACTCAACGCCACAGTCATCTCCTGGGTCAGCTGTAGGTCACACAGCTGGACCCCCAGTGGAAACACATGGAGCTGACTTGCACCTAACCTGACAAGGGAATGTCACTCGTCTCATCAGGTGCATCCACAAGTTTCTTTCTTCCTTGTGGGTCTTGTGGCTCCAGGGGTCAGAGGGTGATTGGCTGACAGCTGGCATAAGCCCTCCCGGTTTCGAGACACTTCATTCACGCTCTCATTTCAAGTTAGCAGATTAGCAATCAGGTCAGGTTCCCTTTGGGAAAACTCTCCCTCTTTACACAAACTGAGGCACAGGACGCAGGAATAAAAGCCTAAAACTTTGCATGGTGTTTTGGTGTTTCTGACAAGACATGATCATGCAAGACACTTGAAGAGCACTTCAAGACATGGGCCAAACATGTCATTAAACTAGTATATAAAACGACTAAAATTTGGGAAGGTTTCAAGGGAGGTCTATCATCGTGTGGATGTTAGTTTCAAACAGATCACACATGTTAGAACACATTTTTTCCAGTGGCACCACCTGCTCAGAAACAAGCACTCACCTCTGTCCTGTGGTGTGTGGTGTGTTGGCAGCGCAGGGGGTCTGACCAAAGCAACAGCAGAAGAAGAGAAACTCTGCAGAGGAGGTAAACAGTTGCTGGTGATATTTTTAGTGACATTTTGGGACAACAAAGGGGTTTTGGATGCTAGAGGAAAAACCTAAAGTAAGAGATGAAAAACATAAAACTCCTGGTTATCTAAGGGAAAAAAACAGACAAAAGAAATTTACCACCAATTCAAGTAAGGGATACGATAATCAAGGCTGACATCGAAAAAGGGGTTTTAACTGACAATACCATTTAAGTCTTAAGCCGATGCCAGACTACATGTTTCCAGCAGGAAATAGCATGATTATTGTTTCAAAAATCAAAAGCTTCTTTACTGTTTTTAGAGCATTACTTACTGTTAGGGGCTCAGACTGTTCTTCAAACACGCCTTTAAAATCATTTTTGTGCTCAAATTGCCTCCATGTGCTGAGATCGTCTCTGTTTGTGCTCAGAATGTCTGTTTGTTCTGAAATCTTCAGTTGTGCTCGAATCATCCCCTTCTCATTTATGTTGCTTCTGTTTGTGAAAATGCCATTCTGAGATTTCGCAGTACATGCAGAGCAAACTTGCTCTGCGCTCAAACAAATTTTGTTATGCATGCGCTCAAAACGTTCTCTACGTTGGTATGAGACTATCTGCACCCATTCGAGACTCTCTGCACTGATACAATGCTTACTCTGCAAATGCGCCAAACTTTCTCTACATTCATACAAAACTTTCTCTGCCCTCACTCAAAACCCTTCATGCATGCTCTGAAAACTTTCTCTACATTCGTACGAAACTTCCTTTGACCTCACTCATAACCTTGTGAATGCGCTGTAATCTTTCTCTACATGCTTACAAAACTTCCTTTGTGATCATTTAAAACTTTCTGTGCATGTGCTAAAAAAGTTCTCTACCTTCAAACCAATCTTTCTTTACATCCATACAAAACTTCCTCTGCCCTCACTCAAAACTTTCTTTGTCAAGCTCTGACAAATTTTCTCACAAACGAATACAGTATATTTACAGTCAATACAGGATGTTTTTTTACAGACTTCTTCTAGGCTGTACCTGTTTTCCTTACAATGTTGTCACACTGGTCACAATGATTGCTCGGATACCTCAATGCAGTCTGTCGTGTCTGTCAGTCAACTCATAGACAGCACTAGTTTATGGCTCTGTGATTGCCTACTCTAACATAGTAACCATTAAGGTTGCCACCTTTTGCGCATAAAAATAAGGGTGCCCCGCAATCCTCGGGGTCACAGCCATCACGGGCCAGAGAATTTGGGTGCCTGTACCATGACTACTGTATTACCACTCTTTGAGTTTTTTCATGTAGGCCATTGTTTACTTTATGGAGTGTACAGATTTCAATTAGGTAACTTTTGAGGGAAGTACTGTACTTTTGTCAAATTACACAGCATCTGTTACTAAGTAAAATAATAAAAACAAAATTTTACAAAATGATAGTCCAAACTTCCCATCACTGGACAGCTATTTGACCTCTGATGCCACCAGACAGTCAGTAGTACATTGTGGCTGACCTTGAAATGTGTAGTTGGCCACTGTGCTCCCCAGAAAACACTTGACAGCACGCACTGCATTTGGAATTTTATTCACTTTCACCGCTGCTGTCCAACCAATTGTTTAATTCTCCCGTTCACTTTACGTATATATATAAATGCTCCTGCACCGCAAGTGTTTAAAGCATCACCTCTCCCTCCTGCTCCACCTTTCGCGGAGAGAAGACCCGCCTTACTTGGCCTCTGATTGGCTCTAAGTTTTAGCTGACCAATCCAACCAACAACTGCAACAAGAATTAACCAATCAGTGGCAGAGCAGGAGGTGAGGGACAAAAATATGAAACAAAGGGAGTCCCGTATTGTCTCAAAATGGGACACTGCATTTAACTGTCAAATATGGGACGATTCCATATTTTAAGGGACGGGTGGCAACCCTAGTAACCATCATAAAATAATATAAAGTCTGGCCTTGGCTTTAGTGTCGATTTGATGTATTAAAGTTGCTACTAATCATCCCTTCCTTTTGAAACGTCATTTAAAACACAAGTGGCCAATTCATCTCAAACACAACTTAAATGTTTACAAAACTCCTGAACGAGTCTCCAAGTTTCTGGGTTAGCTGCATATGAACTCAAACAGATTTTCACCCAGACTTTTTTCAGCCAGCATCCGAATTTTGAAGTCAGAGTGAGTGAGCAGGTAGGCACGATGACATTTCCATCACATAACCAGCGCAAGACCATAGACTGTACTGACCAGAATGGTCCCCGTTCAGTGCTTTTTATGTTGTAAATTTGTAAAACTACACGTAAAGGCAGTGGCCGCTGGTCAATAGGGGACACTAAAGCGCTGCCCCCTCATGCCTCTCCAAAAAAGAGGATAGATCTTAAGTTCATTGAATAAATTTTTAAACATTTGCTTTAAATATCAATAAATTTATATGAATATACATAAACTCTATCATGCACTGTATAAAGATGATTTATTAAGAGATTTAATGTGCAATAAATCAGTAGATCACAAATGTTCTAAGCGTTTGTCTTTACTTCCTGTTCACTCATTTCCTCCCTGGGGCGCTGGGCTCCTGCACCCACAGCCTTCCATAGACCTTTGTTATAAGCCATGCATGCGCATTAGCTCCTTTTCATACAAGAGATAGGAGCTCTGTGGGCGCAACACGACAGCGCCCCTGAAGGGATTACCACTAACCACTCGCCAGATGACAACAGTTGGCAACAGAGAGATACGCTCTGTTATTTGAGACACACAGAGGAAGTTATGCACTGTGGCGGTAAAAACCGACTGGCTTTCTGCCAGAAATTGCGCCTGTGTTGGTTGTTTAGTTTATCAAGAGATGCTAGGAAGACAGCAAAATGCAATAAGAAAACTCAGTGGAGTGTTTAAGAATAATGCATTTTGAGAGGAGGACATTTAAGGAGAAACTTAGAATTAAAGAGCTTGGACCTGACCAGCCAGATATCAGGATGAAGCAACAAAGCTGTAACTAATCAAGAAATATTAATGTGCTTTACTATGTATTCAGTTTTTTTTGTAAATCAGTAAATTTGAAAATTCCTGGATAACAACAATAATTATATTTTAGCTTTAAAAATATCATTTCGGTTAAAGAGCTTCTACATATTGGTGTATTAACCATTGCAGAAACATAAAAAATGATTTTGGTGATTACCAATGCTGTTAATTTAGGGCAGCAGTGGCATAAACCTTGCTTTGGTTAGGGTTAGGGTGGTCTAATAAATTTGTTAAGCACTGTATATATATATATATATATATATATATATATAAACACACACATATATATATATATTTTTTTTTTTTTACTCAACCAGTCACTATTAAAGCAGTGACTACTTGCACCTTTTATAAATGTTCCTATTTAAAATAAACACTCAATTAGCTTTTTAACACAATTTTGTCATTTATTGAGTTGAAAATGTGTGATAAGTTAAGAATTTAAGTTGACTGTGATAAGAGTTAGCTACTTGTGGCTGCTGATGACCACTATTAAAGCCACCTTATTTTAATATTTGTTCACCAGCCAAGCAAATGCAGATGTAAAAAAGGCATACTAATATAACTGAACTCTCGGTGTAGTAACATCTTTTGATGTACCTTACATACTTAACATATCAAATTGGGATTTTGTTGTAGCCCCCCCCCAAAGAAAAATGCACCAGCCGCCACTGCGTGAAGGGCTAATATAGGAGAGCACATGTATGCATCCTTAATTTACCGGTGATTTTATTCATATTTGAAATAATCACTTTGACATATGTGGAACAATAAATGTTTTTTCAGGTCAGGACTGAGGCCAGTTCAAAGACTCCTAAGTCCAAGAGGGCCATGCTCAGAGGTACAGCAAGAGGAAGAGAGAAGTCAGAGGAAATACAGTCTGATTCATATGCTCAGCTCTGAAACAACAAGTCTGTCTAGTTAAAATAAACCAAAAGCATTGCATTTGAATGAAAAGAAAATGAAGCCATAGCTATTAACCCACTGCACAGACAAGAATTACAGCCTTTATTGTGTTTCCACACATACCTGACCATCCAGACACAGGCTCTCTGCATAGCTCCTGGATTCCTGAAGGCTGATACTTGAGTGGAAATGGAGAAGTTTACATTAGTGTACAACTGAGTGGCGCTAACATTTTAAACACAAATGCTGTCTGCATGGATGCAGTCCAGAAACACTGGAGGGCCAAATCCTAATGCAACTTGAAAGTCTAAGTACAATCTATCTAAAGAATGAAAGTATAAATTCCCAGAACAATAAAAGCCAAATAAAACATTGAAAAGTGAGCTTTTGTGACATAAATATTCCTACTACTTGCCAGTCCCTAAACCCACACTCAGGGAAAAAAGTAAACCACCTTTACCCACTTGACCATGTCAGTTGACCCCTCTGACCCCTCGCTCCTAATGAGGGAGCCCCCCTGCAGAAAACTGCTACCCCCCATTAGACAGCAGGTCTGAGGTCCTGTGGGAGAGACACTTTCACCTCTCACCCCAGACCCTATGACTAAGCCTTGGTCAGCACCTTTTTCATATAAAGTTCATTTAATGAACAACTGCACAATCAGCGATAACCATGCTACCTGAGATGATGTTAATCAATCATTCAGTCAATAATACTTCAATGTCACACCTCACTGATAAATTCATTTCTAATTTAGAGCAGGGATGTACAATATTTAAGTTATGCTGATAGAAACAAAGTAATTTTAGCCAATACCCAATCAATAACAATAGAAAAATGAAGGCGTAAACTTCAGTCCTTAAAAAACATTTAAGTTTGAGGATGAACACAGATACAAACTTTAGACCTCAGAACATCCTTCAAGGTGTAAGAAATTAGGATGAAAAAGAAAAGATTTCAGCTGATGTTAATCTTTCTGCCTAGAACTTCACTGTCTGGTTTGTAAAGGTGATAAACTGTATACAAACCTCATATATGAGCCAATAATCACAGCTGATATGGACAGATATTTACAGCTGATATAGGTCTATATTTACAGCTGATATAGGCCTAGTTTAATAGCTGATATAGGCCAATGTTTACTGCTGATATAGACCACTGTTTACAGCTGATATAGGCCAATATTTACAGCTGATATAGGCCAATATTCACAGGTGATATAGGCCTATGTATACAGCTGAAATAGGCCAATATTTACAGCTGATATAGGCCAATATTTACAGGTGATATAGGTCAATATTTACAGTTGAATTAGGGGCCTATATTTACAGCTGATATAGGCCTAGTTTTACAGCTGATATAGGCCAATGTTTACAGCTGATGCAGGCCAATATTTACAGCTGATAAAGGCCAATATTTTAAGCTGATATAGGCCTAGTTTTACAGCTGATATAGGCCAATATTCACAGCTGATATAGGCCTAGTTTTACAGCTGATATAGGCCAATATTCACAGCTGATATAGGCCTAGTTTTATAGCTGATATAGGCCAATATTTACAGCTGTTATAGGCCTAGGTTTACAGCAGATAGGCCAATGTTTATAGTTGATGCAGGTCAATATTTACAGTTGATATAAGCCTATATTAACAGCTGTAGGCCAATATTTACGACTGATATAGGCCAATATTTACAGTTTATACAGACCAGTTTTAACAGTTAATATGGGCCGATATTTACAGCTTATAATTTCAGAATTGTTTAGATCTGCTGATACCTTTAATCAACTTTTTAGCTAATATCTGCTGATACCAACAACATGCCCATCATACTGTGCAACCGTAGTTCAGAGCACTTTACAACTGAGTGAAAAAATGACTGAAGGCAGAACATTAAAACCATTTATAAACTTATGTTTACCAATGTTCAATAATTAAATAAGAATACAATTTAAGATAAATGATAAAAAAAATAACAATAACAAACAACAATGAAAAAAAACAATGATTTGTACACAGAGTTAAGCATTAAAATTTTAATTAAATAGAATAATGGAATAATGTTAAAAACATAAAGTCATTAAGAATCAGATCAAAATTAAGTAATTATGACAAGTTGTAAAAAGAATACTTCCAAAAATGATCCAAACACTAGAACTGTCATTGCCAGCGGGGAGAATGGTGCTAGTGATATGAAGCTGAGTTATTCTCACTTGTTTTATAACTATCATAAACTAAATGATCAATTATATCATAACCATAAAATTGCATGATGATGGAGAAATTATAAGGTACAGCCTGGCTGAATAAAAAGTTTTTATGCTGCTTACAAAAAAGCTCAGTGATGATGACATTGATGAAGATGGCACTGGGGATGTTATTGGAGTTTATTAAACATACTGTTGATGAGGCTGATGATGTTGTGTTCATTGATGGTAAAATCAATCTGTTTTGTGCATGCACTGTCAGCTCCTGACTGATCTGACTTAAAACTGTTTGTTGGCACTC
This sequence comes from Cheilinus undulatus, assembly GCF_018320785.1. Classification (NCBI taxonomy): domain Eukaryota; kingdom Metazoa; phylum Chordata; class Actinopteri; order Labriformes; family Labridae; genus Cheilinus; species Cheilinus undulatus. The sequence goes on from NC_054865.1 coordinate 20,223,107, forward strand.
ACTGGCAGAGTTTCTTCCTGTATAAATCTTTTCTTGAGTTACACTTTCTCTCATATACATCGTTTTTGGCAAAAGTGTCTGCTAAATGAAAGTGTAGCATGGACGCTGAAAGGATGGTCACCCGGTCCTGGACACTGACAACACTAATGCTGATTAAAATAAACAGGAAAACATTCACAAAAGGATGTCATTAAAGGACATTATCAGACTTACCTGCCGCTTTCTGCTGTTTTAGCTACTTTCACTGTACTTTCACACCAGAGTATCCCCGACTGGAGTGTTCACAGATCCATTTCCAGGCGCAGACCTGTATCCTCATGGTCGAGACACTAATCCAGGTAGAAATGCACGGTTGCTCTCCAGAGACTTTGTGCTAAGCCATGAAGTCAGTAAATCCGTATCCAGAGCTATGAATCAAATCCTGGCGCGGTAGATACTCCGGGTCTGGGTCATCCTGGTGATCTCAGTGGTTCTGCTTTTACGCACAAAGACACAGACTGACAGAGAGCTGGAAACCGACGCGGCAGACAGAAAACCACCTCTGCTGCGCCCCCTGCCGCGACGACCACACTACCCTTGTGTCTGCGTGTGTCATATAAATATGTAGGCGTGTGTATCCTCCTTTCTTCTTCTCTCACACTTGGAGAGGTTCGCTCAGATGAGCGTGGAGGACCGTGGAGAGGGAGAGGAAGTTATTTTTTCAATTGCTCAGCCCCAGTACCTCTGACACCCTGCACTCTCTCACACTGACATGTCCACATTGGAGCCACAGGCTCGTAAATGATCTAATTTAGCGACTGCTGTGAAGCCAAAGCTCCACGCTGCACCTGGAAACTCCACTGGTGAACACAAAAGGTGCAGAAGTGACTTTTTAGCTTTTCTTGGACCAAGAAGAAGTCCTGAGGTGACATCAGTTTACTTTATTTGGTATTGTAATGTTTAACAGTGTGACTGCTCTTAATCAGCTACAACAGTCTGCATGCTGATGATTCATTACCACTGAAATAATGTGAACCAGAAGAAGAGTCTACAGGCCAAGAAATTACTTCTTTTGTAGAATACAGCCTTAAATAAGGGGTAAGTTAATCTAAATCACAACAGAAATCATAACCACTTATGCAGATAAGAATTAGGAAAAATATACATTTTTGTCTTGGTTGAATACCAAATATTCATTCAAAAAAGCCTAATTTAACTCTTAATTTCATATTTGAATATCTGCTTACAAAACAACAATAATTCCATTCTGGCTTCATGAGGTATTAAATGTCTTAATATCACTGTGCGAAATACGGGGGATCTAGGGGGGTCTGAGACCCCTTAATTGACACAAGAGACCCCTTGAAACGCTCAACTGCAAAATTTTGGGGGGTCTCTTGAGAAGTATTTATAACGTCATTTTTTCACTTGCTATTGTCACGACAAATGCCATATGAAAGTACATCATGTTTGTTTTAATTAAGTTTATTGTAAAGATTTATTCACATATAAGAATACAGAAGATTAATGTCTCTGATAAAGCTTCCAAAGTGGGGGGTGCTGTTTCAAATGCTCCGCAACAATGACCTCGCGTAACCCTGCCATACAGCTTGTGTAATTCTTACTGCTTTGGTTACTCTCCTGAAACTGTGGACTCAGTGTGCTTAAATTCAGCGAAATATGTCAAAGAGAAAGCAAAGTTCTTTTCTTTAAAACTTTGGATTCACATCTAAAAGACTAAACCGAAACAGTGATGAAGATGGAGCAGAGACATCCCGAGCTAATTCTGGCGAGGCAGCTGCTAGCACATCTACCGGTGAGTTGGGGTCTCCAAAAAAATCTATTAAACCCAGACTCAATTAACTGATTGTGATAGACCTGCTGTGCTTCATATTGAAATATATGTTTCGCCATACATCGGTTGGCTGGGTTCATATGTGCACGTATGCGTGTGTATGTGTGAGCGCGCGCCTGCACGAGAGGGACGCGCGAGTGTCCTATACGGTCACAGAGCAGAGTTGCTCTGTGGTCCTGCAGCTGTGTGCAGCCTTGTTGATGATGATGCTAGACTGGGTGATGTGTGTTTAATGTGCGCGTATGTATTACTTGTGGTCCTGTATACTGTATGCTGTGTAAGACTTCCGCCTGAAACTGGAGCACTAGTTTGGGTGGACCCCCCGATTGAGGCCGGGTATTTTGCACACTGCTTAATATGTATATTTATGTGAAAGTATATGTACAAAGGTGCAGTGGCGGAACTATTCAGATGTGCAGGCATGGGCTGGAAAGTCACTAATTACATTTACTCAGATTACTTTCATTGAGTAGCTTTTGTGTACTGTAATTTTTTGAGTACTTTTTAAATGTTTTACTTTTGCTCAAGTGCATTTTGGGGGAAGTATTGCATTCACATTCTCTGATTCTGTTTGTGATTTTCATGAACAGGATCTCGAGGTGCAGCCAGGGGGAGGAGGGTTATCGGTTGGGTGACCTTAGAATTCCGTCTCTGCTTTTCACAGCTGATGTGGTTCTGCTGGCTTTTTCAGCCAGGGACCTCTCGCAGGCATTGGGATGGTTTGGGGCTGAGTGCAAAGTGGTCAAGATGAAGGTCAGCACCTCCAAGTCCAAGGCCAAGTTTCTCTACCAGAAAGCAGTGGATTGCTCCCTCTGGGTGGGGAGTGAGTCCTTGCCTTGAGTGAAGGAGTTCAAGTATCTCGGGGTCTTGTTCGTGAGTGAGGGTAGAATGGACCATGAGATCAACAGGCAGTTTGGTGCAGCACCGACAGTGTTGCAGACGTTGGACCGTACCGCCATGACGAAGAGGGAGCTGTAATGCAAAACTCTCAATTTACAGGTCGCTCTTTGTCCCACCCCTCACCTATGGTCATGAACTCTGGGTCATGACTAAAAGATAAGATCACAGGTTCAGGCGGGTGAAAATTTAGCCACAAATTTTGAGTCAGATGACTCACTTTGAAGTCAGGACAACTTTCATTTTGATCGTCATACCCCCCTGCTGTGTACAGGGGTTACGACAGCCAACCACGGCCCAACTACAACCCAACGACCTGCTCTCGACTGGTTGGAAGGATTTCTGGCATGTTTGATATTTTGGTCGTACGACTCCAGACACTCACAGTCAGAGCAGAAACACAAGCAGAATAAACAACGTTCTAAATTACCATGACAACAGCTGGAATGACTTTCTGATGCCCCCACAGCCATGCTATGATAAAGGAAATAAACAAGCAGGAAAAATCCCTACCCGCGGACCTGCAGCTGAAGCGGATGGTGATGCTGTTTGTGTGTATGGGATAGAGAGAGAAAGAGGAAGAGAAAGAATATGAAACGCTTCAGCCTCAGAGTGTGAAACTTTTTAAATAGGATTTCTGTCACAGTCCATCCCGACTTCACTCGTACAGCATGAGCACTTAGGTCGGGCACACCTGTTGGACTGTATAGTCTGAGCACATACATCGTGTACGATGCTTGTGCATCGTATGTAACTCAGACACACATTATGAGTTGACATTCTGTCACGACTGTCATATGGTCAGCTTGAAATCGCACAGTGTATACTCAGCTTTAGAGACGGTGAGGAGCTTGGACATCCAAAGAGAACTCAAAGTTGAGCCGCTGCTCCTTCGCCTCAAAAAGGAGCTAGTTGAAGTGGTTCAGGCATCTGATCAGGATGCCTCCTGGTCCTATCCTTGTGGAGGTCCCTGGAGGGATTATATATCTCATCTGGCCCAGGGATGCCTTGGAATCCCCCAAGGAAGAGCTGGGAAATTTTGCTGGGGATAGGGATGTCCGGGTGGACTTGCTTAGCCTTCTACCACTGCGACCTAACTCCAGTTAAACAGAAGAATATTGTATGCAGTACATTTTTAAAAGCATCAAAAACACCAAAAAACAAAACAAGGAGGTCCAAGCCTTCTGTCAGTGACATGAAATAAAGTCTTTCTGAATCTGGTCAGTAGAGGAGCATAAATATATTTTCAATTAAGAAAATCTGATATTGCTGTTCCTTACTTTTCCATCCATAAAGAAACACAAAAAACAATAAGCTACATCCATGCTGATATTTCACTTGTTGCCATTGTTTACCTGCTTGCAATACAACTAAAGCCCATCTGTAGCTACTGTGCCCTTCTCCTCAAGTGGAAGTTGCATTAACCTCTCGGTTAATGGTAGCCTCCTAAGCGTGACTGTAATCAACTTTTGCAGCTGAAAGAAAAAATACAGTTTGTTAAAGATCCTGGCATGGTAATGCACGGTCATTACTGGCCTCAGTCAGGGCATCTCACTCTAGCGCAGCCTCCACTACGCTCTAAGCTCTCTCTCGAGCCTTGCTTTCTCTTGTATACTTTCTGCTATTCCATGTGTTATGCCAGTGCTAGGAATAGCTGTCTTGTAGTTGTAATTATGAGTGCTGAAATAGGTAGCATTGTCACTACCTGGGGCTGGGGTCTGGGTCTGTTGAAGGTAGCAGTGCTATTAGAGCTGCAATGGCCATGTGGTAGGGTAGGCAGAGAATTTCTCCGTGTTGGCATGGTGAGTTGTGAGAGCTATCATAATGGGGCTGGAGATTACAGTTCATCTCATTGGAGGTGTCGTAGGACTAACTGAATGAAACACCAGCTAAGAAGGGGTCTCACAATCCTGCTGAAGTGTTGGTTTCTTCCTGCACATTGGGTCAGCACAGTTGGCTTATGGATGCGAATAGTAAGAATTTAACTTGGTTAAGGGACTTCTTTGCTGAAGGCTCATTCTTTCTGTGGTGCACAAGTATGCTGTGTTTACTTTAAATCTAAAATTACATTGAAAAAGCTTGTCAGAGGGGCATCAATGACCTAGTGGTTAGGTTTTGTCCTAGTTAGTGGGCAACCCAGGTTCAAGTCCGACCTGTGGCTCCTTTCTTGTATGCCTCATCCCCACTTTATTATCCCTGTTTCTGACTCTTTCTATTGTACTCTTCTATCAGTTAAGGCATAAAAAGCCCAACAACACATCTTTAAAAAAGCTTGTAGAACTTTGAGTTTACATTTGGAAACACATATTTATGCCCTAAAAGTTTTGCCCCTTTCCACCCTTATGGGCAGCGTAGCCAAAGAGTTTAGCCATTGGTGTATAAAATTAAAGACTAGAATAGTGTATTGTGATGAGAGTTATATTTTACAAGTAATGAAAACAACTAATGAACATGTTTTAAAACTACATTAAATGTTTGAATCTCTTTGTGTATGAGTATAACAAACTTATCATCTGCTTAAAAGTTTGTTCTGCTGTTTACTCTTATGCTTGTTTGTTTAATACGTATGAGCTTTGTATGGTTCAGTGGTTCACGCCATGCTATGCATCATACAACATGCAGTTCATTACAGCCATTGTCTGTAAACACAATGCTTTCACAATGCCCTAATTATGCAGCCAAACATAATCTGTAAACACTGTGAAATCTATGAGTGTGTATAAAAGTCAGTACCTTAAAATGCTTCCTTTAAATGCCTCTGCACAGTGTGTATAAGTATACATGTCTTTGACAGTACCTGCAGGGGAGCTGCTGCCATTATTGCCCTCTTCGACCAGCCGCAGTGGTGCATGGATGTTGATGCTGCTCAGGAATTTGCCTTTAACCCCAATGTTTCCAAACCCCTCACAGGAAAACAAGGCTCCAATTAAAGCATTGTTAATTAACTACTGTTCCGGATGACCCAACAGAGGCCACCATAGACCTGATCCGGAAACAAGAGTCCCTGTTGTTTGACACCAGACAAAATTATAATTTGACCTGCCATCGTACACCCATTGAATTAACATCAGTTCTGCCTCTATTGAGGGTTTATTTGTTAAAAAAGAACATGAATCGGCTAATAGCTTCCCCTGTGAGTAGCAAAGATTTTTCTTCCAAAGAAAAAAGTTAGTAACTTTTAAATTATTAAGAATTGTTTGACGAATTTAAGCTAATCTGAAAAATGAAAATTAACAGTTACAAAAGGTTATTTTTTAACATTGCAATGCTTTCAATAAACAATGCCCTCAGTTCATGCCAGGAGAAGCTAATAGTCGGCCCTGTGGGCTGGAACGAATTGGCAGCCACAACTCCAGACCAGACAAAAGTCTATCACAGGGTCGAGCACTTCAACACTGAAGCCTCCAAACCCGCGCCGGGCTTTATTGCTTGTCATTCACCCAAACACAAATTGTGAAGATAATATTGCCTGACTGTAGGCTTTTGTTACGTCCAAAATAGAACAACAACAGTGCCATCTATTCACTCATTCTTTGTGTTATTAACCTCCTCTGTGTGGCCCGAGAGTTATGTTACCAACTCCGATAAAAGCCATTTTAATGAGCCTATGAACTCAGATTAACTAACGCTGCTGTTTAAACAAAACAGGCATTGTCTGTGATTAAGTTTGTATGGGTTATTCTTTTTCCCCGCATGTATATGACTGGCATTTTAAAGTGGAAGTCTAAATTATTATCTATTTTAAGCTACTTTTGCCATGTAAAACACTTGTGACTAGTTCTGAAACGGTCATATATCAGACTGAAATTAATGCTGCTGTCTCTTTATCGCCTGCAAAAGCAAAAGAAAAAAAAAAGACTGCTGAAGAGGAAACTTTTCTATAGCTTATAATTGTTGATGCCAGGGCCAGCGTAAAGGGCTTTTGTGTTTTGCATTCAGGAGAGGCCATCTACCCACTTAGGGCAGATCAGTGGAGGGCTGCAGTGATGGTTTTCCTTCTGGAACTTTTTCCCATCTCCACACAGGATCTCTGGAGCTCAGTCAGACTGACCATCAGGTTCTTGGTCCCCTCTCTTATTAAGGCCCTTCTTTCCTGATTGCTCACACTGGTCAGGCAACCAGCTCCTGGAAGAGTCCTAGTTGTGTCAAACTTCTTCCATTGAAAATTGTGGAGGACACTGTGCTCTTGGGAACCTTGAGCTCAGCACACATTTTTTTGTAGCTTTCCCCAGATCTGTGCCTGTCAACAATCCTGTCTCTGAGCTCTACAGACAGCCCCTTTGACCTCATGGCTTGGTTTTAACATTGTCAGCTGTGACGCCTGAGAGGTGAGTGCTTTTCCAAAGTATGTCCAATCAATTTGATTTACAACAGGTGGACTCCAATCACGGTGTAGAAACATCTCAGCAATCCAGAGAAATGGGAGGAACCTGAGCTAAATTTCAAATGTTTTTGCAAAGGGTCTGAATACTTACGTCAATGAAATATTTCTTTTATGTTTTTGATTTTAATTCATTTGCTAAAATATCTAAAATTCAGTTTTCACTTTGTCATGATGGGAAACTGAGTGTAGATGAATGATAATAAAAAAATACAGACTCCAACATAACAAAACTGAAAGAAGTGAATAGGATCTGAATTCTTTCTGAATGCACTGTATAGCCTAAATAATACTGATGATGTTTTGTGTTGTGGGCGATATTTTCATACAAATCAAAGGGATTTCTCTCCCCAAGTAATGGTTCATAATCAGCAAGGAAATTTCCATGGGTGTTTTGAATGAAGGTTTAGCTACATTCTAGTACTATAGGAAGCAAGGTTATAATAGTTTTTTTTTTTTTTTTAGTTTTTATCAATATTTTGTTTTCACTCAGTGTTTACAATTTTAGTTTACTTTTTATTGGTTTTTAAGACTTGTTTCATACTTATGTTTTTAATTTTGCAAAAATGTGTTACTTTAGTTTTGATTAGTTCAGGCAGGACCACTTTGTCAAGAAACACACATGAATTGCAGTTTATACATTATTCTCGTCATTAAATTGCTTTCCACAAGCCCAAATTGGAAAACATCAAGCAGAAACATCGCACATTTCTGCTCTTCCTGTGCCTACAAGGAAAGCCTGTGGCAGGGAGAGAAGCAGCAGTAAACCCAGAGCAGAGCAGGAATCAGTGGCAACAGAATGAAACTGATTAAACAGACAAAGCATAGAGGAAGAGCTGGGGTGGAGGAGGGTTGCAAAAATCAGCTTGCAGAGGGAGCAGCAAAGAATAGCAGTTTACATGTGGTAGCATGAGTGCAATTAGCCAATTGCATTTTGAGAGCAAATCAGCTGGCTGTCAGCTGAGGAGGACTTGCGTGAGATCAGCTGATCTTAGGCCTTGTCCACAGGGAGATGAAAAACGTTATATTTCCGTTTCATTTTGAAAAAGTTTTCAGTAAATACGAGGTTGTTTCAGGAAATGTCCGCGTGAGCATGGAACCACTGAAAATGGCTGAAAACGCTGTAGTATATGCCAGTATATGTGGCGCTGTAACGCTGCCATGGAAATGCACCAAAGGGGAGAAGAAGATCACAGAAAACTGCCACAAACTTTTTCCTATTTACCATTCTGGTTGTTCTCCGCTTTGTCTTTAAGAACATACGGTGTATGCTGTTCACCGTGGTGATAAAGGAGAATATGATTTTGCTGTAAAAGCCATAACAAGCTCAGTAGCTTCTGCAGCACAAACACACCGCTGTAATCCACCATTGTTGTTTTGGTTCGGCATGCGCAAGCAGCATAAGTGGGTTACGCTATGTGTGACGTAATCGTTTAAGGAAAGATGCAGTTGGCTGTCCACACGGAGATGAAACAGCAAGCGTTTACAGATTTGTTCACTTTGGGAGCTAGTTTCCAAAAGTAGTGTTTATGGCCTCCCAATACGCCGTTTCCATGTGGATGAAACACAGATGCGACAAAAACCTTTTCTGTGTAGATAGGGCCTTAGTTACAGTTGAAACCAGAAGTTTACATACACTATATAAAAAGGCACATAAACTTTTTTTTCTCACCGTCTGACAATAAATCAGATTAAACTTTTCCTGTTTTTGGTCAATTAGGATGACCAAAATTATTTCTATTTGCTAAATGCCAGAATAATGAGAGAGATCATTTTTTAGACAATTTTTTATTATTTTCTTGAGAGTCAGAAGTTTACATACATTTCATTAGTATTTGGTAGCATTGCCTTTAAACTGTATGACTTGGGTCAAACGTTTTGGATATGCTTCTACAAGCTTCTCACAATAGTTTGCAGGAATTTTGGCCCATTTCTCCTGGCAGAACTGGTGTAACTGAGCCAAGTTTGTAGGCCGCCTTGCTCGCACATGCCTTTTCAGCTCTGCCAATAAATTTTCAATGGGATTGAGATCAGGGCTTTGTGATGGCCACTCCAAAACATTGACTTTGTTATCCTTAAGCCACTTTGTAACCAGTTTGGCAGTATGCTTAGGGTCATTGTCCATTTGGAAAACGCATTTGTGCCCAAGCTTTAACTTCCTGGCTGATGTCTTGAGATGTTGCTTCAGTATTTCCACATAATGTTCTTTCCTCATGAGGCCATCTATTTTGTGAAGTGCACCAGTCCCTCCTGTAGCAAAACGATCCCACAATATGATGCTGCCACCCCCATGTTTCACGTTGTTTGGGATGGTGTTCTCAAGCTTGCAAGCTTCCCCCTTTTTTCTCCAAATGTAACGATGGTCATTATGGCCAAAAAGTTCAATTTTAGTTTTGTCAGACCACAGAACATGTCTCCAAAAATTAAGATCTTTGTCCCTGTGTACATTTGCAAACTGTAATCTGGCTTTTTTATGTTTCTTTTGGAGTAATGGCTTCTTCCTGGGAGAGTGGCCTTTCAGCCCATGTCAGTACAGGACTCGTTTGACTGTTGATAATGACACACTCTTACCAGCTTCAGCCAGCATCTTCACAAGGTCTTTTGCTTTTGTTCTTGGGTTGAGATGCACTTTTGGACCAAAGCACGTTCATCTCTGGGACACAGAACCCGTCTCCTTCCTGAGCGGTATGATGGCTGGACATTCCCATGGTGTTTATACTTGCATATAATTGTTTTAACAGATGAATGTGGCACCTTCAGGCATCTGGAAATTGCACCCAAGGATGAACCAGACTTGTGCAAGTCCACAATTCTCTTCCTGATATCTTGGCTGATTTCTTTTGATTTTCCCATGATGTTACACAAAGAAGAAGTGTGTTTCAGGTGTGCCTTAAAATACATCCACAGGTGTGCCTCGAATTAACTCAAATGTTGTCAATAAACCTATCAGAGGCTTCCAAAGACATGACATCATCATCTGAGCTTTCCCAAATTGTGTAAAGGCATAGTAATCTTAGTGTATGTAAACGTCTGACTTTGAAGAAAGTAATAAAAATTGTCTAAAAAATTCCTTTTCTCATTATTCTGGCATTTAGCAAATAGAAATAATTTTAGTAATCCTAATTGACCAAAAACAGGAAAAGTTTAATCTGATTTAATGTCAGACGGTGAGAAAAAAAAGTTCATGTGCCTTTTTATATAGTGTATGTAAACTTCTGGTTTCAACTGTATATGGCAGTGCTTGACTCAATGGCCTGCCTAATGCTATACCCTTGATTTTTAGAGTTACTTTTAGTTTATTAGAATGTGGGATCCTTGTCAGGAGTGAGACCAAAAGGGCCAGAAAGAGTAAACATTACACAATTATATAGTCAAATATCCATTCTTCACTTTTCATTGTCAAATCAAATATCTGAATACCACTCAGGACCATGTGTGAATTCTTCTTCTTTGATCATATGATCGTATCAGTCATATATCAGTGTAGGTTTATTTTTATTCTAGTTAGTTGCTGATATTTGTAAAGCCTCATTTCTATTTTAGATTCTGTTAACTTCAGGATTTTTACATTTTAGCTTCAGTTATCTTGTTAGTTTTAGTTAACTATAATAGCATTGATGGAGAAGTTCATAAAGTCATCATCTTTTGGGGAAAAAGATGTCAGGTTCATAAGTGGTTTGATTGAGTATCATAAACCTTAGACCTTAACTCCAGCAGCACAAACATTTACTCTACTTACAGTTTTAATCTTACAGTGAGAGTCAATGGGACTTCACTGCCTTCATTCCCTAGAAAAAGTAAAAAATGAAAGGCATGAAATGAATGGGAATTACTACTCCGGAGAATACCAACAAACTACATTTGATTTCAATAATAGATGGATTGTAGCGCTAACAGAGAGATGGCCTATATGCCTGTGTTTTAAGGCTGCAGAGATCCTCTAAGCTCCCTGAGACTCCTCTTGCATGATCCATGTTCTCACTCACATCTGTATGCTGCCATGAATCACAGACATCTCTCAGTCCTTTGGGACCTGACTTCTCTCAAGATGCTGACAGCCATAGTCCCATAGAGTGACAAAGTGTGTCAGCACATAACAATGTTGTTTATCAGAGCTCTTGAAAACAAACTTGCTGCATCTTTATGAGGGGAGGCATTTACACCATGGGGTTTCATTTCAAAGAAGAAAACAAAGAATTTACACGTCATGTTCATGAGATCTTCAGGGGGCTGCTGCCCCAGAAAGCGTAACATCTAATCCCAGTTTCATTACAATATATCCAAGTATTCATCTTCATTTTCAGGCCAAATGATCAAAAGATTTTCTGCTTTTTGCTACTGTAATGTGAAAATGTCAGATTTTGCTTTATAAGAATGCAACGTGAAGTTGAACATATCCACTTTATCAACATATTTGGTGCACTATGTGCATTCACATTTGTACTGGTTGCAAGATAAGTTATCAGCTCCACCACTCTGATCACTCGGGGTAAATTTGCTGAATATATCCTGCTGCTTTCTCATATTAGTTCCCTCCAATTTTATGTAGAACTGTTTTCTAAGGCTGACAGGAACATTTTAAAGGGGATGCTTGGGTGAAGAATTTTATGCATGTGTGACAACAGTTGTGACACCACAGGCTACAGCCACTTCTTATGTTCTTGGTTTGTTTCAAGTAAGAATGCACCACTGTGATGACTGACAGAAACATTCACAGAGAGATGGTGAAAAAAGTCTAAGCAAAGGTCACCGATACCCCATAAAGCACAACCATGAACTGCAAAAAGACTAACTACTCCAACTCCTAATACCCTGAAGTGCCTCTCACCTTTAAGTCAAATACCTGAGAGCAAAGCATTTGTCTCATGTGGAGCACATGATGCCAGGCAGTAGTCTGAGATGTTTGACACTCCGTCCCCCCTGCAGTTACTCCTCCAGGTCGCTGCCGTGCTCTCCACCTCCATGCCTGATTAAACAGGGGTTAGGAGAGTCTGTGTAGGATGGTGAGGTGACGGATACAAGAACAGGTGGGGAGAAACAGGGGAAGACTCTTTGCCTTCAGGGACATTCCAGCTGGAGATCACAACACCCAGAGGACACTTTACCATACATACACACCATATGCACTCGTACAAAGAGCCTCATGGGACACTAGTGGTCTATAGATAATGCTTGTAGATAACTGTTGTTTAACTACCTAAAAGAGGAACAAGGAGAGATTAATTTAAGCATGAACATTTATAGAGTCTGACTCATTTTGTAGGAATCTCTACAAAAAAAAATTGTATCTAAACTTATTTAATGCTTTATAAAAGGAAAGCATGCCTTGAAGGCAGGGCTAGAGGATGTATACTGTAGACTAGGGGTGGGGCAGATTATCAACAAGGCATTATAGTGCCTATAAAGTTTTGGATATTTTTCCCATTGTTGATTTTACAAAATAAACACAGTCAACATTATCAGACTTTTTTTGACACCAAAAAAATCAAAAAGCTCTTTTATTGTCAAAGTGGAGACAGATTTCTACAAAGTAATGTCATCTGACAGAAAAACATGTAACGTAAAACAAGTAACTGCATAAATATTCACCCCACTCAAGTCAGTATTTAGCACCTTTACCTGCAATCACAGCACTGATTCTGTGACTTCTCGAGACTGCAATTTTACTCAATTCGTTTTGCAAAACTGCTCAAGCTCTGTCGGGTTGTGCAGGGATCAACAGCCCTTTACAAGTCCAGCCACAAATCCTCTACTGGATTGAGGTCGGGCTTTGACCCGACCACTCAAGAACATTCACCTTGTTTTCTGTAAACATTTCTGTGGAGCTTTTGCTGTATGCTTCAGGTCATTGTCTTGCTGGAAAATAAATCTCCCAAGCCGTGTAGACTGAATAAGTTTGTCCATCAATATTTTCCTATATTTTGGCGCATTCATTTTACCTCTACCTTTACAGTGAGTTGCATGGAGTGTTCTTTTGTCTTCATGGTGTAATGGCACCCAGGTATATTGGTTGAACCAGGGACTAGAGCATTACACAACTTTCTCAGTTCATTTAGGAACACTGTTGTCCTATTTAAGCATTTTATTGTCAAATGGATATACAGTTTTACTTGATGGAGAAGGCTCTTCTCAAAAGATGCTCCCTAGCCATGCACTTCAAGGGAGTGCATGGATAGAAACCCCCCAGTTATTTTTAATGCTCTTGTCCTAACGTTTTTGAACAAGTTGCATGCATCAAATTCAATGTGTTTATTTTATTTGTGATTATTTCTTGTTTTTTTTTTTTGTTGTTTTTTTTTTGCCTTTATTAGTAGGACACCATCATGCGCCAAGACTGGGAATTGATCCCGCAACCAGTGTATTGAGGGCTTGTAGCCCCAGAAATAGGTTGAAAAGGATTTTCAAATCACTGTATTCTGATTTTTAAAGTACTTTACATAACATCCCTATTTTTTGCATAAAGATGTTTTCAAAATTCTATTCAAGTGGCTTGGCTTATTTCTTCACACCTGGAAACTAATATGTGGGAAAATACACAATCACACAAACCATGAACACAAACTGCGCGTTAATACAGAATCTTTTAATACTAAGTACCATACAGAAAATCAGTGGTAAACAAAAAAGTCCTTGTCCTCGTTTGTGCCCTTCTTTTTATGCCACGAAAGAGAAACTGTGTGAGAGTGATGCATTAAAGAAGATTTTAGACACAGAAAAATCATTCAAGTCTCAACAAAAGAGACACAGGTCATTTTCAGCTGATGACAGTCATGGAAGAGAGGGGTCATTCAGAAGGCGTTAAAGTGCAGAGGATGCTCCGCAGGGACCACAATGCACTGAGAGTCAGCAAGTCCCTTTGACGTTCTTCAAGTATGTTACAGCTCCAAGCACTGAAGAATCAAACAGTGTGTTTTCAGTGAAAATTTACATTCAATCAACTGTTGTCACATTTATTTTTCAGACTTTAAAACAGCCTACATCCATGCTAAGAAAGAGTTCCCACACACTTGGGAAATACATCCTTCAGTTTCCAAAGATTCGATTAACTGACGGTCAGTGAGAAGTCTCTCAGTGATGTTGGAGATGGAGGTCCACATGTCATCAGGAAAGCTATGAGTGTTAGAGTGTGTTAGTGTGCATGTGGTCTTAGGGTGAACCTTTGGTCCTTTTCACTTGGTCTCAGAGATCTTTGCAAGGCTGGCTTGGCGGAAGGCGGCTCGGTCCCTCATTTCCAACACACAGTCCCTCACCATCTCTGCAAACATGGAGGGCCAGAGTTTGTGCAGAGCTTCACCTTTCAGATAGGTGTCTGATGCCCTTTGGACCAGCTCCTGGAGGTATTGCTCTACCATGGCAGCACGCTCTGACAACTCCACAGTGCACTCCTGTCAGTAGAACAAGATAGTATCAGTCACGTGGCTCCAACACCAAAATTTTAAACGTCAGTACTAAATTACATACCTGTTTAAAAAAATGGTAACAGAAAAGAAGTCCTAGGCACCCAGCAGTGGTCAAATTCTTGTTTTCATGAATATGACAAAACACTAGGATATATTATACAGAAATGTTGACCTTCTGGAAAAAGGTTCATTCGTGCACTCAGTAATTGGTTGGAGCTCCTTTTTCACAATAATGGGGAAATTATATGAAGTCATATAGATAATAAAAAAAGAGTAGACATTAGCAACAAATCAGTTTCCAGATCTTTCTAATGTTTAAGTTCTACAAAACACTTGTGCTTGCAAAATGGTCCTCCTGAAACCAAATAAATTAACTTCCAGACTAGGCAACAATTACCTATACCAGCTTATACTCTCCCTTCCATCACATCCTGTGAAAACCCCCTTTAGATATTCCAACAGTTCCTTTCCTGTGTCCTCTCACCCATGGTCAGTAACCACTTTAGTCCCTTTAACCCCTGTAGTCCTCTTAGCTTGCTCCTTATCACCTCTTTTAGTGCCTCCGACCTCCGACGGGATAACATGCTCCCCAGGCTCCTTTTCCTGACATCCCTCACACAAACCAGTTTCATCATTCCCCACCAACTTCAATGTTTTGTTTAGTGCATGATGTCCTAACGTTAACTTTGCTATCATTAGAATAGGTTAGTTAAAGCAGATAGCAGAAAACTTGCCTGAGCTTCATCTGACTGTATCAAAATGGTGTGAAAGCATGGTCTATGACCAGGCCACCATTCAGACAGTAAAATGTGTGCTTGAGTGAAAAAGCCTTGTGTGTTTACATCAAACTGTTTTACACATGTACTAAATTTAGGCTTTAAAATATGCTTAATATGAAAGCTCATATTACAATAACTAGAAAATTACAGTTACTGCACAGCCCAACTCCAAAGTAGGGATGGGATTTTACAGATTTTTGCAAGTCACAACTGCCTTAAAAATACACACACAGGGGCTGCTGGTGGCCTTCATGTTTTTATGGTATACAATAACCCCCACTCAGAATGATACAAATGAAATAACTAAAGATGATAGCATCAACACTGAGCTCTGTAGCCTGAATGAGATAAACTCTAAACTTTATTCAGCCATCAGCCATCTCCTCTTCAGACCAAAAGACACGAAACAGCTGACAGTAACATCAGTCCATGGAGAGACCTGTCCATGAATCTGTTGTACCTGTCAATTTATTGACCCCCAGCTCTTTTCTTATACATCTGACTCACTCTCACAGCTGTTGCTCATCATGACAATGGCTTTTACTAGACCACGTCATATGGGATAAGGGATAAGGGTAATACATCCAAGGAGGTGAATTCTTTTTATAAGCACTCTTGTTTTGGGATTTCAAGCACAGCAAGGAACTGGAACACACTGGCATATCAGTACAGAGTGTTGAACTAGTGAATTCAGTGAAACATCTGTGATGGCAGCTGTGAACATAGTTACTCCTGTGACAGGCAGACTCTCACAAAAACATTAGATAAACAGAGTGGATGGTGAGTGTTGATTTCTGTCCAACAGAGAACTACAAATAAAGTACCATGTTTGAGTTAATTTACACCAATCTCTTGTAAATTTGTAATGCGTTTTTTTTTAATGATCTGATCAAGCAGCTTTTTCTTTGTAGCACATACTAAAAAAGGAATGCAGCATCACATATTATTGAGTGGCTCAGTAGAGTTGACTGAGTATTCTTATTTCAGAGTTTAAAAGAAGAGCTGACCTCAGGGCTATCTGCACTGCAGTCCCTGCTTGGGTAGTTGAATAGCGCTCTGCTCAGGCCTTCTCCCAGGAGCTTCCCGTTGTCTCGCAGCTCCTCTGGACTGAGACCTGCTCGCCGGCCACGCCCCTCCAAAAGGAACTGCAGCTGGCGTTTCCTTCAGAGTGAAAAGGGATACAAAGTGAAGATACATACATACCCCTAAGGAGAACATGTGGCAGAAAGTGACTGACATAAAAATGTGTTCATGTGTCAGTCATACACCACTGACTTTCACAGAACTATCAAGAAAGTTTTTAGAGAAACATAGAAAAATCTTACTTTAGAAATCCATCAAAACTGACAGCAGACATGACACATTGAGCACAGTAAATCTCACCAATAAAAACATCATTTCTGTCTCTTTGCTGTATGATATAAAACCTTAGAACAGAGGGCTTTGAAAGTGATGTGAACTACATCTAATGTTGCTGTCTATCGGTGAGAAACCTCAGTGTGAAACATCACTGCACCAACATGTCCCACAGGTCAATGCCAGGATAAAATATTATTTTTAGATGAAGCTGCAGGCAAACATTCCTTACAGGATAACACGGTTTGTAAAGAGTGTGAGAGTTTGTCTGTGTGTGCCAAATAGAGTTTGGTGGTAAATTACTGCCTGTATCAGTCACACATCACGCCGTCTAACAAGGTAAGGCATGTTTAAAATGTATGTGTTATTATGTGTTTGTGTGTCACTGTCAGGTAAAGTAATAAAGTAATCAGGACAGGTCTGAGTTGTGCATCCATTAAACTAATTCAATTTGTGTAATGGAGTGCAAACATCCGCTTAGAGAAAATCAGCTACTTATTCTGACTCAGGAACACAGAGCAAGTAAATATCTAATAGAGAGAGAGCATGACATGTAAAACTCTAAGAGTATGCTCACAGAAGGGGAAAACACTTACTGCCTGTGCATTTTTTGTCTAATAAAATTATTTTGTTTTATCTTTATTCTTTTTAATTAACCTAATAATCCCAAACTCCAGCGTCTTATTTTACACACCATTCTTGAAAAAGCTGCAGAGAGAGGTTAGTAGAAATAAAACCACATCTACTGCACGTTTCCAGAGGCAAACAAGTTTACTTGAAATGTGTATACAATAAAAGTAGCATAAGCAGAGCAACACAAAACAGATGGAGTTGGGCTGTCAGTGTCAGACTGTAAATAATTTGGATTGTCATATTAAACAGCATCACATGTGACATAAACCCTCTGTTGAGCACCATATAAGGATTCCAAAATACAGGGAATTCATTTAGACTTCCATATTCTGCAAGACAGTCTAGTCTGCCAAAATTACTTACGAGGTATTAAACAATTTTCCTCATGTAATAAATTCAGACCATGCAATATGCTTATTATGAAAGCTCATAACACAATAACCATAAAATTATAATTATTGTGCATCCCTACTTTAAAGGAGTCTAAAACCTTCACCCTACTGAAAACATGAACTGGGTGGGAAGCTTGACAATTTGTGATCTGAATGAGATGTAAAAGCAAGACCATTTATTTTTTACAATTTTTTCATATTTAATCTTTATTAAACCAGGATAAAAAACGTGTTGAGAACTTTTTTTTCCCAGTGTGTCCAAGCTGAGACAGGAAACAGCACAGTAGAAGCTACAGACCAATAATGAGCAGCTATACAGATAAAATGACAAACACATTAATACACTGAAAGACAAAAACAACAAAAGAAGTAGCAATTATTTGTCAAGATAGACTACAATCAAAAATAGTGCCGTCAAAAGTCTCTGGGATGCCTGTTGAAATGCCTGACTGAATTGTGTGTTTTGACAGAGTGACTGTTTTTCTGGGGTATGTAATTGTGCTGTCCCTTATGTGTGTGGGTTGAGAATTGAAGGATCCCAAAGGTTTAAAATATAAAGACCAGTTGGCAATAAACAGCTAACCTGACACACCAGATAGACTGTTTCAAATATCCAATGCATGAATATATTTCACATTCATCAGGGACAGCTCCCATAGAAAGCATTTGAGAGGGGCAGCTCCCACTGATTTAGATTGTTAATGGTGGAGCTTCGCTGTGATTAAAATTGACGCCAAGGCTGGTCATGGAACATGGAAAAAATATCTTCTCTGGTGTGGCTCTATGCTCGTTGTTTGAAAAAGAAATGTGGTGAAAAGCGTACAGTGTTACTCTCTCCCCTTGTTTTAAAAAAGAAATGTTGTCCAGTTCTGACAAAGCCACCGCTGTGGCTAACAACCACTCACACAACAACTAATTCTTCCCCCAGTAACTCTCACAAACTCATTCAGAAGCAGGTTACAGACGAGTGAAAACATCTTCACATCATGAAAAGCTTTAAGAGTTGTTTTAATTCTTTAATATATACAGAAATGTGGTCCAGTTCTAGTAAAACTGACGCCATGATAAAGCTATATCTGAGGTAATCAGTGCAGTAGAGACAGCCATTACAAATGGCTTTGAGAAAAAGTGAACCCCACCCAGAGCCCAACTCTGAACAGTGCTGAAAGTATAATCACTCACTCTGTCATTCAGGCAGGCAGTCACATACAGACCCATGTGTATGGCTGACCCCGGCGGTCAGCCAAAAATGTACGCTGATCTGTTGCACTCTCATGAAATCACACAACTGGCATAAGTAGCTTTGTAACTTCCGTATGAACATGTGTTAAAACTCTATGTGCTCTTAATTCTTATAATTTTAAGAATAAAATCCAAATTCTTCTGATTAACACCATCTTAGATTGACTAATAAGTAGACAATCTGTCCTTGGTCTCAACTTCTCCTGTTTCAAAAGCTAACATAAAGTTTTGATGTCATTCAGAAACATGTCCTTTCTGATTGTTTTGTTACTATTATTTTTAGATCCAAATGTAATGCAATCTTTCTCAAATTATCAACATATGCCATTGCTTGTGATTAATTAATTACAGTCTGTAATTAGTTGCATTTATTTTTTCAAACGACTGACAGCACTAATTCAAATACATTATTTGTAACACCTGCAGCCAGAAGTCTCAAATTCAAGTCAAGAAACTTCCTTTTAAAAGCATCCAATGAGACTACCTTGAGAGTGAAGTCAATGCCCCTCTGGTTTTGTTATTATCAGCTTTGTGTTCAAACACTGCTTGTGATGCTGTTTTGGAGGAGGAAGGTGGTTTCTGGGTACATGATGACCACTGTATTTGTTCTTTCTGTAATACGTTTTCTGCAATGGTGCTTCTGTTTCAGTGTAACAAAGGGACAAACTGATAAAACTGATGGGGATGCAAGCATCCATCATCTAAAACTGCTTAGCCCAATTGGGGTTGTAAATGACAGCTTGAAAGCTGTCACTGGGTGAGAATCAGGATACACCCTGGACTGCGCGTTAGTCAACCACAAGGATGTAGAACAATGACATACAAGCAGTCCCTCCCACATGCATTGGCTATTTGGCTTAATCAGTTGACCAAACCAGTATGTCTTTGAACTGTGGGAGGGAGCTGGAGTACCCAGAGAGAACCCAAAAATGAATAAAAAGAACAAACTCCACATAGATAGGCCCTGTTCAACAAGAATATGAAATAGGAAACCTTCTTGCTGTGAGGCCCTGCACTGACTAGTGAACCACCGTGCAGCCCAGGATGCTAGCAGTGACGCAAAAATAATCTATAGCCATCAGCTGTTGTGTATACTGTATTTGTTCATTTCAGTGTAAGAATCAAAGTGAAATAAGGCTGCAACGATCTCCTGCAAGACTCCTGTATTGTGATACTGTCCAAGAGTAATTTTGTTTTTTTGTCAATTGAATCTGCACACTCTTTTTTTCTGCAACATCAAAACTCACATTTATATCTGCCCTGAGACTTTCACAGAGTTCCACTTTAAATAACTTTTTTTTTTTTTTTTTTTACAAAAGGGTGTGCAAATTTGAGCTACATGTGATGCAATATCATATCATAATTCAGATGATGTCACCATGCACATTTCTAATGTGCTGATTTGCTTTTGGCATTATTCAACCGAGTATGCCTTCAATCTACAGAACAAAAAGAATCATTTGGAATATTCTTGTGCGTGACAGATTTGGTTTCTTTCTGCAAGGATGTTTTTTATTAACCTAGAGTGACAGAACTGAAGAGCTTTCTGCTGAGAGGAGAGAGGAATGTTTGTGTCAAAGAGCCAAGTACCCACCCTTACCCTGAGACTCATAGTCTAATTCCCCTGGCTCCTTGGTGCCAGGCTCCGTCTCGCTGTCTCACACAAATGTGAACACACACGCAAAAATATATACACGCAAAACGCTACGCGCAGACATGCACATACAAGTACAGTAGCCTCACAAGCTGTAAGCTGTAACACATTTACACATCTAAGAATCCAAGCATTCTTGGCATGTCTAAAGGAACAGCATACACTGCCCAGGACAGAAACACACCTGTCATTAAACTGTTAATCTTAGGCTGTGTGGGAGATCAAGTTCTCACCTGGACTCCTCAAGCAGCAGGAGGAGTCGACAGCGAGGAGTTTCGGTGGCTGCTATATGACCCAGTGTACCAAACACACGTTCTGCAGCGATCACATCATTCATGGTTACCTAAGGGAGACACACCAACAAGAACTCGAACATGCGGCAAAAGATGATTGATAGGTTTGCTGTTCATGCACCTCTACAGTCTTTGGTCACAAAAGGGTTGCAGCTTGGGTTATACAATTTGCATCAGCCATTGTAGCCTAAAGACAAAAAGGAAAAACTCTATTTTTTTAAGTGCAGTTCATTAAACTGACAGAAAATAGTCACAATAAGACATGAAATGAACAGCAGAGACAATACAAAAGAAGAGAAAAGCTAGAGAAAGTGGTCATTTGAGAACATGTACTAATTTAGTCTTAAAGGGTGATACTTTATATAAAGGCTATATCCTGAGGTAGATAACAGCAGAAAAACTAGGACCATACATAAAAGCAGGAAACAGTGGAGGGAATAAATGACCATTTAAGAAGTAAATTTGAGCAGTAAGAGAAGAACTTACTCCTCAAAAAGTTCCCCTTCTTAGATATCCTATTGACCAGATTATATATTTTCTTTTTTATTATAGCAACTTCAGTGAATACCTAACATCTAGAGGTGAAGCTTGTTGGCTACTTTGCATAGGGGACAGAAGAGACCACCTCCAGACAGCAGGAAAACTGTATTAAAACCAAGCTGCTCCTCACCTCCTGGCCATTAATCCTCTGTAGGTTGAAGTGGTGGAGGCGGTAGATGGTGAAGGAGCGCCACAGGGACAGACTGACCACGGGATTGCCCTCTGGGTGGATGGTCAGCTGGTCCACACGCCTCACCTGAGCCAGGGCAGCAAGCTGAGGCAAACGGCTGATGTTGGTTTCCAAGAAGATCAGATGCTGCAGAAAATGTAAGAAGTTGGTTTTTAAGAGTTATGACTATAAAGTTCATGCTAAGTCTGGGTTTGGGTTGTTTTGACTGACTTGAAAACATAAATGCTTTTTTAAAGATAGATTTGAGGGATTTTATGCCGTTATTTAGAGAGGAGGAGTCAGAAACAGGGATGAGAGCGTGGGGATTAGACATTTGGGAAAGGAGCTAATGGCTGGACTTTAACCCGGGCCCCCCATAACTTCCCAACTGGCCCCCAAAGGATTACTAAATCCAGAAAATGTGCCGAGGATAAATAATCTTGTGTTTTTAGGGTCTCTTTTGTCTTTTAATCAACACAGCTATTCAACCCCAAAAAAGTTCAACATTCCTGATAGTTTTAGCATGAAATATTTTAAATTTGGTCTGTTTTATAAAAATCCACCTGCCAGTCACCATTAGTAAATATGATGCATGATAAACACACATTCAGCAATCCAGACGTGATTAAATCTGCAGTTTTTTTGTGTCATCTTTCCCCTTAAAATGCATTTTCTTCCTGCCCAAGAATCAAAACAAAAGGCCTCTTTACTGGACGTGTTTTCAACTAATCATAACACAGCATGTTTGTATCAAACCAAGTGACAGACAAAATGACAGTCCCAGATATATAGCCTTGATGGGTGGCTGCAGTATGGGCAGTAGGAACTCATTTCACTGTTAGTGCCTACAAACACTTTGACAATACAAAAACGAATACAGAAATACACTAACTAGAGCAAAATCTTTACATTAGTTTAGTTGATTTGATAGTCTGGCCCCTTGGTTGTCTGTCAAGTCAAACGCTGGCCCTTGTACAGTTGTAGTTGATGACCCCTGCACTAGAGATGTAACGAGTCATCAATGTAGTATATCTATATATCGATTGGTTGATTGATGATCCAATCAGATTGATGGAAAGTCAAAGCATTGATCTAAATTGATGCTACATGCTACACTTTTATTTTGAAATTCCCCCCTGCATGCCTGTTGACAGTTTCCGCCCAAGGCAGCGTCCTCAACAAGCTAGCTACCTAGCAGCAGTGGCTGAAAGTTTTGTGGCCGAGGGAAAGAGGATTTTCTCTCCTCTCTTGGCTGTGTGGACATATTTCCGACAGACGCCGCTGCAAGACAGGTCTCCCCCCTTACTACATCTACATCTTTATCTCTGTATAAAACCCCCGTATGAGATTGTTCACAGATAAAAACACTCAAGCAGGACAGCTGTTCTCTGTATACCCCCACCCCCTTACTCTTGTTATGAGGCTGCTCATCACAAGAGCATCTTTTATAATAAATTTTCCTCCTGTCTAAACACTCCATTTCTTAAAATCAAGTTAGTAATTAATAAAAAATAATAAAAATTCATCACTATAACATCATATGCCCCATATTTATCCTTATTTAAATATCATAAGATGAATAAACTACAAAAATGAACTATCTGCCACATTAACAGGTCCCTGTGTAAAGTATGAAGGGCTGATATAGAGAAGAAATGTATGTTGAAGTCCACGTGTGTAAAAAAGTTTAAGAAAAAAAAATCTAAATGGGAACACAAGCCAAACATTTTGATCATTATTATAAAGGGTTGCAGAAAAAGTCCATATTGGTGCTAAAGAGTGATCTGAGGATTTGAGGAAATAAAAACATTTGGTACTGCAAATGTTTTGGCTTTGATTAGAATTTGATAATGATAATGATTTATAATGATTATGGCTTACAGCTAATGCAAATCCAAAAACACTATCTAAAAATATTAGAATATCACAAAACATCAACCAAAAAAAGATTTATAATACAGAAATGTTGACCCTCTGGAAAATTCTGCTCATCTATGCACTCATTACTTGGTCAGGGCTCCTTTTGCACAAATCACTGCATCAAAGTGATGTGGCATAGAGCCAGTCAGCCTGTAGCACTGCTGGGTTGTTATCAAGCCCAGGTTGCTCTCTCATCTTCTAATTGACATTTCCCCAAAGATTCTCTATGGGGTTCAGGCCAGACCAGTTGGCTTGCCAATCAAACACAGTAATACCACAAAAATCCAGTTTCTGGTAGTTTTGGCTTCACTGTGGGCAGGTGCCAAGTCCTGCTGGAAAAGTGAATCAGATTCTCCATAAAGCTTCTCAGCAGATGGAAGCATGAAGTGCTCTTAAATCTCCTGGTAGATGGCTGACAGTGTTGGCTCTGGACCTGGTGGACCAACAGCAGCAGATAACATGGCACTCTAAACCATCACTGACTGTTGAAAACTGAAAAAACTGAAGTTCAAGCACACTGGATTTTGTGCCTCTCAGATCTTCCCCCAGACTCTGGGACCTTGATTTTCAAATGAATTGTAAAATTTGCTTCCATCTCTAAATGGGTCTTTGGACGACTGAGCAATGGTCCAGATCTTTTTCTCTTAGCCCAAGTGAGACGCTTTTGACATCTGTGGTTCAGGAGTGGCTTAACACAAGGAACACAACACTTTAAGCCCATTTACTGGACTTGTCTGTGTGTGGTGACTTGATCCACTGACTCCAGTCTCAGTCCACACCTTATGAAGCTCCTCTAAGTTGTTGAATCTGCTTTGTTTGACAATCCTCTGAAGGCTGAGCTCATCCCTGCTGCTTGTGAACCTTTATTAACTACACTTTTCCTCTTCCAGTCAGCTTTCCATGAATTTGCCTTGATACAGCACTCTGAGAAGAGCCTGCCCCTTTCAGCAGTGACATTCTGTGGCTTACCCTCCTCTTGGAGGGTGTCAGTGATTCTTCAAGAGAAATATCAAGTCAGCAGTAGTTCCCCATGATCGTGGTTGTGTGTACTGAACCAGAGTGAGAGAAAAGACTGACAGGACATCAGACTTTTCTGTACTATTCGAATATTTTGAGATAGCAGATTATTTTTAGCTGAAAGCTGTAATCATCAAGATTAAAACAAAAATAGTCTTAAAATATTTCACTTTGTATGGGATGAATCTAGAATATGTGAAAGTTTAACTTCTCAAAAAATTAACTTTTTCATATTATGATATTTTGAGATGCACCTTTATGTGAATAGGCCTCTTGGCATTCCTCTCTCTTATACAGTCCACTGACAATTATACCAATAAAAAACAGGCCATGAATATTTCTGTCCTAAACATTCCAACAGGGAAGCAGTTCATGTTTCTACTAAAGTTTGAGAACTTCTCTAGCAGGATATCTAGCACATTTCTAGCAGTTATCTTCTTAAGTGAGATTATGTTGGACTACTTTGGGATTAGATTTGAAAAATCCTTACTTTATCTAGTTTCATGGCAGAGCTGGATAAAGATGATGTTTAGCTCTAACTTTAATCCCTTCTTTGCCTGGTTCTTCTAGAGCACACTTAAGTCTACATTATTTCATGCTTTATTATGGTGAGTGGCTTTTGACCTCACCGACAGATTGGGGAACTTGACCCTTATTCTCGGCAGTGTTGGTACAATAGCATCAAAGTTGATGTAGCGGAAAGTTATGACAGTTACGGCCCCAGCAGTCTGCACTCCCCAGCCCCTCTCCAGGGCCTCCAGGGCTCCCAGTCCGAATAAACGCAGAGTTTCTCCATCCAGTTCTGCCAGGTGACTGTCAGAGAGGGACAAGCTCTGAACACTGCCGCTGCCTGACTCCACAAGCCTGCAGAACACACAGAGAGTCTTTGTAAATAAGCCTGTTTATATGCTAAATGCAATGAATTTGTACTTGTTTGAAACCTGAAGACACTCTTTGGGTTAAAAGTACTTAGCTTAAATTTGTGTGAAAAAAAGGGTGTTATTATGCTTCAACAAAAGAAAGCAACATCACTGCAGAACATGAGAAGTTGAGTCAATGTCCTGTTTTGTCTTGGCTAATTGCGTTGCATCTGAAGTGCCCTTTCAGGATAAGAGAGTCGTGAGAGTGGAGAATCTGGGTGAATCTCAAGGAGACGTTATCTCTCTCTGCCTGTCCGAGCTCATGTCCTCATCTCCCCGATTCAGCTGCGACTGTCAGCATTGCAACGCCTCAGATGACTGCTGGCTGCACACTGTCGACACTGATCAATTTGGATTTAGCTATCAATAAACTAATCACCCCTATTCATATCTCACACCCTCACAATCTCACTGCAACAGAGAGCCAAAGCAGTTAGAAGACTAATCCTTTGATAGCACAACTCAAATCCAAGATTCTTATTGAGACCCATTTTTAGAAACTGAGCATTGAGGGACAGAAAAGAGAAGAAGAGGAATAGGGACAACAGGCAGTCGGTAGACAGAGAGGTTCAGACCGAATGAAGCTGAACTGTAACTG
Organism: Cheilinus undulatus; assembly: GCF_018320785.1. Classification (NCBI taxonomy): domain Eukaryota; kingdom Metazoa; phylum Chordata; class Actinopteri; order Labriformes; family Labridae; genus Cheilinus; species Cheilinus undulatus. The sequence goes on from NC_054865.1 coordinate 20,249,132, forward strand.
AAGCTTTTCTGAAAGGGCCACCTTTGTTGTAGACATAGAAAGCCAGATCCCCCAGGAGCTGACTCATTTCTGATCTACAGAGAAGGAAACATTTCCTCTCCTCACTCAGCAGAGAAAAAAGGGGGATTACTGTGGAGAACTGAATAATTAACACGATGAAAAGGAGGTTCAGGTAAAGAAAAACAAAAGGGAGACAAGGAAGGAGTTAAGAGGCAGAGATTCACATTTCAGCATGAACTAAATTGTCTTTGGCGCCTTTTTTTTGGTAAATACATTTTTGAAAAATCAGTAAAAATAATTTTTACTGATAAATATATACATTGCATTTAAATTATTCAGACCCCTATTACTTTTTTTGAGTTTGTTATGTCGTAGTCTGATGCTACAGTTAAAAATTTCATTTTTGTTCTGATTAATCTAAACTCAGTACTAGTGGTGTAAAGATAATCCAATATGGATCAGTTAACCGATCTTGATGAGTGCATCAGTCCACAGAGCTCTCAGTAAAACTCTTCAGTTATCACCGTAAAAACAGCTCCTTTATTTACGGGTTGACAACCATAATGTGTTGTTGAGAGTGATTGATTTGGTGACATAATCAATACATCTGAGCCCACTGATATGATATTAAACAGAGAAGACTTCACTGAGCTGGAGATCAGCTGTTCTCCAGTGAATTAATTCAAGAATGAAAACATAAATAACCATGTTTTAGCAACACGTAGATGGAATACTCACATTAAGAGGAATTATGAAAGGAAAAAAATGTATAGAAGGCTGACTTAATTTGACTAATGACTAATTTGATCTAATTTGACTCTGACTGTACTCAGATTGTACTGGATCGAATCAGACCGAACTGAATCGAATCGGATCAAACTGGACTGAATCGTTCTGTATTTTAATGAATCGTCAGTGAATCAAATCGTAGTCTGTGAACCGAGATTCGAATCAAATCATCTTAAGAAGGAGGGATTCACACCCCTACCCAGTACCCTATAATGACAAAATGAAAACAGAATTTTAGAATGTTTTGCAAATGTATGAAAAAAAACCCAACGTATCACATTGACATAAGTATTGAGACCCTTTGCAAAAACAATTGAAATTTAGCTCAGGTTCCTCCCATTTTTGGATCTTTGCTGAGATATCACGCACCTCTCTATAGAAGGCTTCACAGCTGATAATGATATCAGGGCAAAACTAAACCCTGAGTTCAAAGGAACTGCCTGCAGACCTCAGAGACGGGATTGTTCCAAGACATAGATCTGGGGAAGGCTACAAAAAAATGTCCTGCTGCACTGAAGGTTCTCAAGAGCACAGCTGCCACCATAATTCTCAAATGGATGAAGTTTGGCACAGCAAGGACTGTTCCAAGAGCTTGGCCAAACTCGTCCAAACTGCGCAATCTAGAGGGAAGGCTTTAGTAAGAGAGGTGGCCAAGAACCTGATGGTCACTCTGACTGAGCTCCAGAGATCCTGCGTTGAGATGAGACAAAGTTCCAGAAGGATGACCATCACTGCAGCCCTCCACTGTTCAGGCTTATGGTAGAGTAACGGAAGCCTCTCCTCAATGCAAAACCCTAGAAAGCCCACTTGGCTTTCATGTGGAGTTTTCTTTTGCAAACTCCAAGTGTGCTTTCATGTGTTTTGCACTGAAGAGAGGATTCTGTTGAGCCTCTCTGCTATAAGTCCACGGGGTACTAAGTGATTTATAAGAATAAAATGTTTTTTCAACTGTAGCATCAGGCTTCAACATAGCAACATTAAAAAAAGCGAAGGGTGTCTGAACAGTTTCTGAATGCACTGGATGTGTGTTAGTTCACAGTACAAATCTGAAACAGTCTTTCAAGCTTCAAAAGCAGTTTGTACTGCTACAGTTTAGAAAAGTGAACAATAAAATTGATGGCATCACTGACAGACCATGCTGATCAGCAGAGCTAACTGCAATTATATTATGCATTCATTTAAATCTACATTCTCATCTGCAACGGAGCAGTAATTGTAGATCTTTAAAAAATATATCAGGCCCATCAAAATCCAAACAATAAAACTCTTTCAAATGCTACCAATTATGAGATCAAAAGATTTGCCCTTATTTAGGAATAAAATGTGTGATTTAAATCCACTCAAAGAGAGAGGACTAAGGTCTTTAGAATTTTCCATACCTGATACACGACATCCAATACTTTAATTATCCATGGTATTGAAAATGATCAGTTTTTCTAAAAAGGCAGATTTTAAAGATTTTTTTTTTTTTTTTTTTTTTTTTACTTTTTGCTTTCATTGGGATAGAACAGCTGAAGAGGGACATATACTACACAAATACTGGGAGAGTGGGGGGAATCATGAACCATACAGCACCAAGACTGGGAATCAATCTTGCATCCAGCATATTGAGGATTACGGCCCCTCTATATGGGCACCTGCTTTAAAAACTGAGCTAAACTGGTACCCAAAAGGCAGATTTTTAGTCAAATGAAAGCACAAGATAGAAAGAACAGAAGTAGTACATTTAGACTTTGAGTTGGAAAAAAAATGTTTCTTAAGTTGTTTCAGTGTCTCTTAAAGATGCAAAAGTTACCTTAAGTCTCTTAAAAACAGGAAGAGAGTAAAGGAGGTGACAACTGTCCAAACTGCACAAAAACATTAGCAATGCTTCAAATTAAACAGTGAAGGAGTTTGCCTGGATTTCTGTGACAAGAAAGAAGAAATAGCCCAGGTTTCCTCACTGCTGAATTTTTATTGGTATTGTATCAAAGTTTAGTAATGTCAGATCATGACAAGCTTAAAGAGGACAGTAAGAAATGTGAGCATTTGGAAAACAAACACTCATCAAAGCTTGATATTCTTCTAGCCACATATATGCTATAGGAGGAACATAACACTAAACTGACATCAAGTCTTAAGTTGGTGCTACTTTGGCCCCAGGTGGCTTTAACCATGTTCTTTTTGTGTAAAACACAGGTGAACGCCTCAGGACCATGGCTGTGAGTGGTCTGCCTGAATGTTGAAGTGTATGCATGGTGGTGTAACTCAAAGGCGTCTATGGGGCCGTAGTTTGTTTTTGAGTTCAGTCAGTATTAATTAGTTCAGCTAATTCAGCCTTTTGGGAGTAGTACAGCTTGAAAAAGGTCACAAATTTAAAATCAAATAAACACAACATGATTAACTATGTTATGTAGCCTTATAAATGCCAGTCAACCACTAATTAACAAGTCGTACCTGCTTTCAGACACAATACTTAAAGCATTGTCAAATGGAGTGGTAAAGCACACCGATGTGCTTTGAGGCAAGTCCTGGTGCGCCATGGAAATTTTGTACAATCCTATGTTATTACTATGACTATATGGCAACTTAAGTTACTGAAACATCTAAGAGGCTATTTTAAAATTGGCATGGATACGGCATATCTTGAGATTTTGGCTTGACCTCAAGTGTACCATGGATAAAAATAGGTTGAATAAACCTGCTTTAGCATGTTAACCCAGTTTCTTTCAGGAACACTTTGTCATACAGTTAACCATTTTATTGCAAAATGGATGTACAGTTTTACTTGGCAGAGAAGGCTCTGCTCAAAAGATGCTCCCTGGGTTAGTCAAGCACCGTGTTTTCACTTTCCAGGGAGCACATGGTGAGAAACCCCTTTATGGATAGATACATTTATGACAATGCATATTTAATACAATAAGATTAGTTTAAAAGCAATGAATCCATTGTTGCATGAATCTGATTAGGAGGGTGCAACAAGCTTTAAGCTATAAAGGAGGAGGCTGGGGTGGAGGAGGTTAAGCTTTGCTAGCAACAGCAGCCTGGTGCATCAGCATTAATGCAGGTATTAGTGAGAAGTATGTCATATTTTAAAACACCGCTGCGTTGAGGGAAAGATTGGCTGCGTGAGCTGGGAGGCGACAATTAGGATCAACTGGCCTTCAGCTGATCATGGCTGGGCGTATGACTACCACGTCCTACATGAACTAATACCCAACTTCATTGAGTAGCTCCATGCAAATCTCAGTCAAATACAAACAGAAAGTAATTGAAAATTGTTTGGGGTTGCAATGACATAGTCATTGTTGCTGTCAGTTATTTTTTAGAGCTTCATTACAATATCGCCTGAAAGCATATAAAGTTTTCTTTCTCAATGACTATGATAATACACTATAAAGCTGTAAAACTTGCCAACTTAGGAAAAAGGTTTAAACTTCTCAGGTTCCTTGTTTCACTAACGTCTTGATTTGAATGCAATAAGAGATATGATGGGGCTTTAACATTCTCTCTTGTAATACATGCAGCATAAAAAAGCAGGTATACAAACATGGATATAACCACATGACTCAGTCCCCCAGATATTTCAGTTAAGTATTTTAGCAGGAAAGGTATTGACTTAATGTATATGTAATACATAAAGCAGTTTGTCAGGATGTGCCACTCCTCTGAGATATAAAAGTGCCAGCGGCAGCAAATCTGGAGGAGTTGGTGAAAGACATGGAGTGTAACGTGTGTATAAATAACGGTAAGAATTAGGGTGCTTCTGTGCTCTTGGATCAGTGCCATCAACACACTTTACACTGGGTCACATATTGTTTCCTTGTAATCACAGCTGAAAGGCAGCCAGGTGGCCCTGAATCCCCTCTGACATGAACCCAGCGACTAACACAGAGAGAAGAAGGGAACAAAGCGGCAAAGAAAAATCTGTTACAATTACATGGATCCTGCTCTGGCTTATTCGACACTGAATCTAATTCAATTAGAGCTATCTCACTTAATCCTACAGGAGTTTTAAAAAGGACATCTGTCATCTTTCAACAACTTAATCCCCCCAAAGACATGACTTCTATAACACACTTCTCCAGTTGCCTTAATGCTGTGTGGAAGTGACATGTATGAAACATATCTGTCTGAGCTGTCATATCGTCAGAGCCATATATCATGTCACTCTGTCAAAAAGTAAAACAAATGATTCAAGTTGCACTTACTAGTGGAGATGTTAGAGCCGTTAGGTGCTGAGTGAAGCAGACAGTTACTGTAAAGAGTGGCTCTATATGAGGTAGCTTTGAATTTTCTGCTGAACTTCATTCACAGCATTGTGAAGATAAACTGCTGATTTATGTGCCCACACCTATTGAAACTCTCAGCACATTTTTGATTAAATAAATACCTTGCATAACTAAAACTGTGACCCTCAACACTATTGAATTTTTGAGTAAAACATCTTTGCCACCACACATCTCAACTCCCCTCTATATTTGGATTATACAAGGACTTTTTTGGCACAATGCTGTCTGTGAACTGCAGTTTGCAACAGAATTGGATTCGGATTTTACACTCCCTTCAGGAAAATGAAGTCAACTAATTTTCTGAATTGTCACAAGGGAGGAAAGTTGAGCCTTCATCAGAAAACTTTCACTGTGAAAATAACATTATTCCATAATATATGATGGAAAAACTATGGTGCATTCATGATAAGTTTGCGGTTTGCTTTTTACATTTGTTCTAAGTTTTCTCCAAAACAAGAATGCTGACATCAAGAGGTGTCATCATGCTTACACTATATTGCCAAAAGTATTCGCCCACCTGCCTTGACTCGCATATGAACTTCAGTGACATCCCATTCTTAATCCATAGGGTTTAATATGATGTCGGTCCACCCTTTGCAGCTATAACAGCTTCAACTCTTCTGGGAAGGCTTTCCACAAGGTTTAGGAATGTGTTTATGGGAATTTTTGACCATTCTTTCAGAAGCACATTTGTGAGGTCACACATTGATGTTGGACAAGAAGGCCTGGCTCTCAGTCTCCACTCTAATTAATCCCAAAGGTGTTCTATTGGGTTGAGGTCAGGACTCTGTGCAGGCCAGTCAAGTTCATCCACACCAAACTCTCTCATCCATGTCTTTATGGACCTTGCTTGTGCACTGGTGCACAGTCATGTAGGAACAGGAAGGGGCCATCCTCAAACTGTTCCCACAAAGTTGGGAGCATGGAATTGTCCAAAATCTCTTGGTCTGCTGAAGCATTCAGAGTTCCTTTCATTGGAACTAAGGGGCCAAGCCCAGCTCCTGAAAAACAACCCCACACCATAATCCCCCCTCCACCAAACTTTACACTTGGCACAATGCAGTCAGACAAGTACCATTCTCCTTGCAACCGCCAAACCCAGACTCATCCATCAGATTGCCAGATGGAAAAGTGCAATTTGTCACTCCAAAGAACGAGTCTCCATGCTCAAGAGTCCAGTGGTGGCGTGCTTTACACCACTGCATTCAATGTTTTGCATTGCACTTGGTGATTATGGCTTGGATGCAGCTGGAAACCCATTCCATGAAGCTCTCTGTGCACTGTTCTTGAGCCAATCTGAAGGCCACATGAAGTTTGGAGATTCTGTAGTGACTGACTCTGCAGAAAGCTGGCGACCTCTGTGCACTATGTGCCTCAGCATCCACTGACCCTGCTCTGTTATTTTACCTGGCCTACCACTTGTGGCTGAGTTGCTGTCATTTCTAATCACTTCCACTTTGTTATTATACCACTGACAGCTGACTGTGGAATATTTAGGAGTGAGGAAATTTCACGACTGGACTTGTTGCACAGGTGGCATCCCATCACAGTACCACGCTCTCAGCTCCTGAGAGCGACCCATTCTTTCACAAATGTTTGTAGAAACAGTCTGCATGCCTAGGCGCTTGATTTTATACACCTGTGGCCATGGAAGTTATTGGAACACCTGATTTTGAATAATTTGGTGCTGGGAGAACATTTCCTGCCTGACTGCACTGTGCCGTCTATGAAGTTTAGTGGAGGTGGGATCATGGTAAGGGGCTGTTTTTCGGGATTTGAGCTAGGCCTCTTATCTCCAGTGAAGAGTCTTAATTTTTCAGCATAACAAGACATTTTGGACAATGCTATGCTTCCAACTTAGGGGCAACAGTTTGGGTAAGATTCTTTTCTATTCCAACATGACTGTGCCCCAATGCACAAAGCAAGGACTATAAAGACATGGCTTGATGAGTTTGGTGTAGAGGAATTGACTGGCCTGCACAGAGCCCTGATGTCAACCCTGTCCAGTGCCTTTGGGATGAACTTGAATGGAGATTGTGAGCCAAGCCTTCTCATCCAACATTAGTGCCTAACCTTACAAATGCTCTACAGAATGAATGGGCACAAATTCTAACAGAAACACTCCAAAATCTTGTGAAAAGCCCTCTAAGAAGAGTGGAAGCTATTATAGCTGCAAAAAGGAGACCAACTTCATATTAAAGTGCATGTATTTGAATATGATGCCATTACAGTCCCTGTTGGTGTAATGGTGAGGCAGACAAATACTTTTTTAATGTTCCTGGGAAATGAAAGTGCTGTCTTTATTATCAACATCAGAATTTAAAAAGATATCTGGCTACCTCTTTCTCAAGGAAAACAAATCCACACTTTAGGAATAAACCTAAACAAGCTTTTGCTATTTGCATATCAACTGAAACTTTACTCTTTAGGGTGTTTCTCCTTTATTAGGTTTATCATAGTTACACAGAAAGAGATGCACATGCCACTGAGGAGATCCAAAAAGGTGGTTGCGCCTGAATGATAAACCAAGGAACTTCTACAGGATTTTGTATGACCTGGAGTAAACCAGACACAGTCTATTCAAGGTGCGAAAGAGAAAATCTCCTCTCCATGAAATTATTCTCCCTTAAGAACTGACATGCTATGTTGCTGCGTGTCATGCACTGGTGAGGCAAGAAAGAGGTGTCAGAAAACAAGAGTTCATCCATCGTCTCACCCTTCATGTTCTATGTTGTGAGCAATGATGTAATTTTCTCATCACTGTAGTACTTCAGCAGCTGTCAAGAGTTCATCTTGGCCATGCTATGTGGGCTGTTTTAAAACTCTTGAATAAACCCACACACTCTTGAACAAAACATCTTTACATTTACACCCACTAAACCTACAATAAGGGTGTGATTTGAAGATTTTTCCCTTTGGCATTTCAGTCACAGACCATGCTTGTTTTTTCTAGTTTTGTAAAGGCCCTTGTCATTCTTTAATTTAATACTATAAACGTAGTGTACTGTAATATACTGAATCGCGTGAGTCCTGATCATCAACATAACCTGTTAAGCCACATGACTGAGGGTATGATAGACCCTGTTAAGGGAAGCCCTCACCAGTGAGGGATGTACTCTTCATATCCTGGAGCAGGAAGGAGAAGTCGTCTTTAAACATGTAATAATAGTCCTTGACACAGCACCCACTTTCATCTCAGCCTCCCCCCTCATAACTCATCCAGACCTGGGCAATCTGTGTAGGAGAGTATATCAGAGTCCTATGCTTGCATTAGACAGGGCAGAGACTGTTGATTTAAAGCACTAGAAGAAAACAGTCCTCAGACATGCAGGTTCTGAATTTACCAGAGAGACCAGGGAGCGCACAAGCAGCCAAGAACCAAGCCCCTGGAGTAGGCTTGGGGGTCATTTTATACCTAAAGAATATTTCAAGATGGGCGGAAGCCACCACCTGCTGCAGGGATCAGATCAGCAGAAAGGATAAACTCTCTGCAGAAGATGATCCCTCTCGCTACATTTTGTATTTACAATTATATACAAATCATAGTTACTGTACTTTTTTTGTTTTGCATACTTCAGCATTTAAGATATAAGCTCATGAATATTACTCTCTGATCCTCTCTCTAGGAAACATGAAGGAAAGTTCTGAGGTGCTGTTATGTCACCTGTTTATTTTCCAAACACCACATAAAAATCCATGAATAAAGAGGATGTGAGGGAAACTTATGTGCAGTAAACAGAGCACCAAAAATAAAAGCATGCAGAAATAAACCCAGCATTTTCCTTTCAGGCAGTAATCCTAATAGTACACAGCAGGGTGGGAAATTAGCACCCAGCAGCCAAATGCAGTTATTTTTGAGCGGTGTTGAGTAAATTTGCTAATCCTACCAGCCAATGGGGCAGGTAAATGAAAGTAACATGAGTCCTGGTTTCCTGCTTATTCCTTTCTATTCTATGATCAGAACTGAGCAGACACACTCACTGAGTGATTCCTGTTTCCTCCTCTTTGTGTGAGAGCTTCTGTTAGATGTCTACAGTGTTGTCTGCTGAGGTGGTATGGCTCAATATCATGAAAAGTGCTGCACCTTGTCTATCTGCTTAATGTTTCTCTGAACTAATGTTTCACTCAAGTCCAAGATAGTTAAACAAGGGCTGAATTCCAGTGTGAGATTGCAGGAATCGTACACAAAATATTTCATTCTGGCAAGTCTGACTCTCATAATGCAGGAAAACAAATTTGAGACATTTCATTTTATCAAATAACCTTTAACTTGAATACTATAAGACTTGATTATTACATAATACCTCACCTCATTTTGATGCTCTTTAAAATAAAGTGTTTGGTAAAAAGATTTAATGGCCGATATTCTCCAGCCACAGTGGCAGGAGGCAAAAATGTTAGTTTCAATCCTGGTACACAGTAAACTTATGCACCTAACTTATGAAAAGATACATTTAAAAATGCTTAAGACCATAGATGCAATAACGGCAAAGCTAGCAAACAACTTTTCAATTAAAAGTCTGTGCCTCAATCCATATAAAAGTCTCTCAGTGAAGCCCTGTTTATAGTATGAGAAAATCCCACCACTACATGTGTCTATATCTCTAAGTCATTGTCTTTTCAAACATCTTTTTCAAAATACTGCTTCACATAGCATTGTTTGAAGGGAAATTCCTTATGTACAGAGGTGTCACGATGGCAAATGTCTTTAAGCCTCAGCAACAAACAAACAAAAAAACACTATCTGCATAGCTAGATGCCACATGGGAAATTTATTTTAAATGTATTCAGAGAAAACTGATACTTGTTAGTCTTTTCATCATCATGGAGTCCAACAGAATTAAGGATGGTGGCAGGGTGAGTGTAAACAAGCTTTTCTTTTAAGATTTATTTTTGGGCCTTTTTCAGATAAAGGAAGGACAGCGGATAGACTTGGAAACAGGGAAGAAAGTGAGGAGAGACATGCAGGGAGCCACAGGCCTGATTCGAACCTGGGCTGCCTGCGTACATGGGTAGCACCTTAAACCACTCAACCATCTGCACCCCAAATGTAAACAAGCTTGTGTGCTTCGCTTACTTTGGATCTCGAGGGCTGTTTGGACGGCTGTTGGTGCGGAGTCTAATCTCTGTTCCCCCTGATGGTCGCTCTGGTCCTGAAACTGGGCTTACCCGTCTGATTTAAGACAGATAAAAGGAGACAAAAAAAAATGCTGTTAATGTCAGGGGATAAAACTTGTAACTACTGTATATCAAATCAAATCTGCATGAGTCAGAACCCAACACAGTTTTATTGAATGTTTCAGCTTGTAATCTCAGCTACAAAATTCCAGCCAAACATTTTAACTATGAGACAGCCTTTTAACTAGCCATGTTGAAACAAGGATCTCTGTGCATCTGCCAGCTTACTGCTGTTGAATCAGGTGCATCACATCTTGAGAGTGGTAAACTTCAAAGGCACTATTAACATCAAGATTAGAATGTATGGTAGAAAAATAGGAAAAACAGGGATGCACAATATTAACATGTTGCAGACACCCAATATGTCTTTATTTACAAATTAATTCTAGCCAATATGGATATCTATATTGATATGTAAATGTAGTTCAGACCTAAAACGTCAGTCCTTAAAACACACTTTAAAGTTCAAGCAATGAGGGTTAACTAAGAAAAAGACTTCAGCCAACATAGGTGTGTTGGTCCTGCCTTAAACTCCACAAATGTATTCATAGCTACAGAAAGTCAGTATTTACAACCAACAGATATCTGCAGAAACTTTTATGCCAATAATGACAATGAACTATCTGCCGATACCAATATCATGCTGATAATACTGTACATCCTTAGAAGAAATTCTAATTGCTGAACAGTATGTTTAGATGAAACAATGTTTACCATGGAAACATTTTTAGTTTGCCATGTAAGGATGCTTACATGTATTTTACAGCACAAAAACAAAATATCTATCTAATTTAGGACCACTTCCTCAGTTCTTCCTTACAGGAGTAGGATTTTCTGGGCCAAATTCAATCGAAGGCAATCTCTCAATGTTTCTGGAGTTTCCAAAAACACACATATCCAAACCCACTAACACTTCTTCCTGAAAAATCAGTAGATCTCTAGATTCACAAGGATTCATCATCATGTTTTAAAAAAGTAACAGTGCAACAAAACATGGTAGATAGATGTGAGACCCTACTGGTTTGACTGCATGTGGTCAGAGGTTTGGTGGAATATTTACTGACGTAGTGCAATAAATGTATGTCAGATCCCTGTACAGAGACTGGTGGTAAGGAAGGCAATGATTAAAATCTGAGATCTGTTGCACCACAACAAAAAGAAAATGCATCCATTTAATGGTTACTTTAGTATATGTAAGACAGACGTGCAGTGCAGTCTGCAAACTGTATGGCCTATAGATCAGCAAGGTTAATATCAATGAGCATAATCTCATAGATGTCTGAATGGGCTTAGTGTTTTATAACTGACCCAAAGTGTGATTTAGCCCAAAACAGCCATATAAACAACTGTCAAATTTCCCACACAAAGCATTTGGGAAGAGCAGAACTTTCAAAAAATTTCTTGCAAGGTGATTGGAAAGACATTCTGTCTGGCAGTTCATTACAGACCAATCGGTGCAACAGGACAAAATAAGGGCAGGCATGCTTAGTTCTGGTAGTAACCTGAGCTCAACAGCCAGGCACTGTTATAGTTTATGGAGAGTGGAGCTTGTTGGTGGATAAAACTCATGCTGAGGCTGGTGGAGAAGAGTGCAAAAATAAGCTTTCAGTGTGGCTCTTGTGATAAAACAGTGGCCTAGTTACAGTGTATGTAACAGCTCACAGTACAACTAAACCCTACCCATAACGATCACAAACTCCTGCCGAACCAGATCAGGAGAAGAATGAAACCTTTGCTGTCTAGACAAGCTTTCAGTGCTACTTTTTGCTCTCTATTCAATAAATATTGTGGTCCTGTTCTGATAAAACTCCTGCTACACTGTAGCAACATCAGAGCTAATCACTACACCACTGGCAGCCATTGCTATTGGCTTCTAGTCCAACAAAACCCCGCCCATAGCTACCACCTTGTTGTCCTCAAATGACACTGATTGGTCAGGTCCTTTCTTGGACCAAGCAACATTAATTCAGACTGAAGCTCTGCGAGAAGGATTTCCCTGATGACAAACATGGACAATCCATCTGCTTTGCAAGGTTACTATTCCTCCTAAACCACACAAAAACACAATTCCCACCTAACAGAGCCAGTGATCTCCTAAAGCGCTAATAAGTGGCCAAGTCTTCCTCTGATGTGCTGTGTACCTGGGCTCTTCTGGAGAAGGCTCCTGAGCAAGGCCATTGGTCTGAGTGGGACAGTGGGAGGGGCTGTTCTCTGGACTGACTTCTTCTTTAGCTCCATTTGTTGGTGGCAGCTCCAGGCAGGCCCTGACCCCCTCCCACTGCTGCGCTGCATTACGGATCGCCAGACGCCGCTTTTCCTTGATGATCACAACACACATACACAGACACACAAACATACACATACACAGAGGACAGAGATGGTTTCAAGTGACGGTTATTTTGAGTAGCATTCAGAAGACGTGTATGCAGATATCTGCACCTCTCTCTCTATCTATGCAGACAAACCTATATCTCCTGTCTTGTTTGTTGCTTAGGTTGCAAAATAAATAATAAAAAAAAAACAATTTAAATATCTATTTCTAAGGGTAAATCTGAAAATATATGTACATGTGTTGGTGTGATGTTTTGGTTTCAGTTACTGCAGCATTTTGTTTAACTGCAGTTTGCTCTTATAGCAGTAAAAGTGACACCCTCCCCTGCAAGCCAGAAGATTTCTGCTGCTCTGCTCTCTTTCTCTTGTTCTGTCCTGGCCAAGCTGTAGTTTCGATATGCTTGGTTAAAGAATGTGCCACTCCCCGATGCAGGGCTGAGTCAGTATCAATTCATAGTGAATCCCTCGCCCTTACGAACTCCTGGCTGTGGCATTGAATGTACAACACCAGGGATTAGCTGGAGTCAAGTTACTGAGAGACAATGCGTACAGCACAGAGACCATCTCTTAACAAGAGTAACCACTGCAGAGCTTACACAGCAGGGGGATATCATGTAATACTCTCAGACACAGAGACTGAAAGTAGTTGTATGTACAAATTAAAACATCTTAAACCATGAAAAGAAATACTGTAATTTACAAAATCAACACTAGTGTCAACAAGTTACTTCTCCTCATACATTGAATATATTCAAGAGTGTTGTTTCATGCTGTTGTATATGTTAAAAATTTGCTAAATAATCTAAAATGCCTCCAAGCATTCAAAAAGTGTATTAAAAGGTATTTTAAAGCACAACTTTAATCACGAAAACACCCCAGTGTAGGTGAAAATAAGTATCTAGGATCAAATAAATGCATAAAAAAGAAAAGAAAAAAACAGAATTTGCTATAACTACTAAGGTAAGGATGAACCATTATCATGGCTCATTGTATAATCTATGCCTTTTAATATGTTGCTGTTCGCATAAACAGTAACATACTTCACAATTTCAGCACTTTAAATCTTTTTCCACTAACTGTCTCTCTTTACAAACAATAACTGACAACATAACACATCAAATGTATGACAAAGGGCATCTGCGGGTTTAAAGGACACTTGTTAATCTTGTCACGTGTTTATATATCTAAACCTTAAATCCACAAAGCTAATGACGATCAGATTAAGTGTTACCTTATGAATCGTCTGCTTGTGACTCTCCTTCTTCTTCTCCTCCTCTTTTCGAGCCTGTACACCAGCCATGCGCCGATCCTCGTCCTGAAAGAGAAAGCCTGTGCAATCAGGGTGTCGCTCCATTCATGAGTTCTAAATTATTCAAGAGAGCCGGGGATCCACAAAAGATGCCGCCAGGGAGACTGTCCTCTACACCACAAATGGACCACTGTGGAGGATGGGAGCGATTCTCACACCGGCCGGCTGCATCACAGGATTATCTGTCTGATTTTCAGTCCCGGATCAACTGTGCCCAGCTGTTTGGGAAAGCCAAACTCCCAGAATGCAATGCTGCCAGCACAATCTGAGAGTGTCAGCTGAGAGCTGGGGATATTCAGCTGTCTGTGACGGAATAGCACAATCTATTCTTCAGTCTGATCAATAACGGCAAAACACTAGCCTCTCAGGAGACAAGACAGAGATGTCAGAAAGTGGACACACTTTAAGGTGCCAGGCTTGTATGTCACTGCTATAAACCAATTCTATGAGAAAAACCTCTGAGAAGGAAAATGACAAAAGTGTGTTCGCTGTTCTGTGAAAGGGATCAATATCGTAATGATTACAAAGGCTGCTGTTCTTCAGCATAAACAGTGTCTTTGTTAGTTCTCTCACAGTCTATAGGGCTGCTTATTTTGGCTGTTTGCTTTTCAGTCAACAACAAAATTACATTTTTTGAAGACAAACTGTTAGGTTATATAGAATTATATTACATATTCCCCAAAACATTACTGCTGTTTGATACAGAAGCTTTATTTTTGTTTCTGAATGCTATGCATATTTATCATAAACAGGTGAAGAATTTATTTATTTTTTGTTGACTTCAAATAAACTTTTAGTACCTTCTGTATGAGACACCTTCAGTCTGTTGTGCACCTGTGTTCCCTTTTTTTGCCTTTGAAATAATTCAGACGATTATGTTATGAAATAACAGTGGTGATGTATCTCCTCATTTGCAGTATTAACACTCTTCTCATTCTTAGATAATGGACAATCTGCCAATAGAAAATCTGCCAGGCATAGATGTGATCTCACATAATCTGATTTCACTTCTACTGACAGCACAGAGCACCAGGGGCAAGTTTTCTACATCACTTGGAGGGGAAAATCTTTATCTTCAGAAACGACGGAGTCTGCCTGTGGCAATATTCAGCGCTGTTGAAATAAATGCAAACTTCAGTCCTAAACTGACACTGTAGTAATTCAGTCAAAACTCAGAAAGCATCCCTTCCGGTAAAAAGCATTAGCCCCGTTTTCTGATACGACAGCTACTGACAGTAGCCAATCATGAAACTTGCCAAACCTGTAAAGGAACACATACTCTTGAAATTCAAGTAAAAACATGAAAATGGTTGATATGGGAGCTATGAGTTTCTTTTTTTCCAAAGTGTCAGCAGTATGTTTTGAGGGCAAGGTGTGGGATATTCGCAGATTCCTTGAAAGTACAAGCTCAGACCTGGGTCTGCTGCTGCCTGACAGCATTTAGAAGCAGGCTGTATTTCACCGTAACACTTTGCTGGGTTGCTGTATTAATATGATGACTTCATGGTGATGCTTGAGAATAATCATTGTTTTTTTCAGCATGGATTTACATTATCTGTAGATGAAGTTCTTCGCTCTCAGTTTAATTACTGATGTATTGTTGTCTCTAATTAACAATTGAGAAAAAGACTAATACTGCTGAATCTTATAGAGCATCAGGACATACAGAAGCTGAGAGTTACTCTATTATAAATAAACAGGGGAAAGCTTATGTGAATAAGTCATAGTGGACGGTGTTAAACTGATGATCATGACCTCAACTGATAAAATTCCCACCACAGACTGAATTTTTGCAGCACATCACTGGCTTAAGCACACAATTTGTGTTGTAGTGCACACACAAGGCATAACTGATGGCCCCGTTAGCTTAGCAGAGTGATTCATGACAGACAACAGCTGAGTCTGAGTCTGCACTAACTCTAGGGTAACAAGGGTAACAAATGTTACCTATTTGATTAAGTGTAACTGATTGAAACAGGTGCATTTTCCAAGGTTATTATAGTTAACTTAAACTAACTAAAAAACTTAAAGTGTAAAAGTAATTTTAGTTAACTTAAACCACATAAAAACTGAGCTTTACAAAAAAAAAAACTAAAACTGTATTCTTTGCTTTCAAAGCTAACTAAAATAAAATAAAATTAGGGATGAAAATCTACTCAGTTTAGTATTTGGCAGTGGCATACTGACTAACATACGACCAAGCATGTGGCGTATAAACCTGCTTGATTTATCTGAAGAAGACTACAAACAATGGTAATTTTAGTTCTTGAGTTGCATTCAAACATCAAATTTAAACGAATAAAAATGACAGTAAAGAGTAGTCTGCTTGAATGTATTTTTAAAAATTCTATGTTTACTTTTTTCTGACCTTTTTTCAGTCTCATCCCTGACAAGTATCCCTTACTGCTGTAAAAACTAAAACACACACTAGAGCTAAAGCTAATAAAAAATAAACTTAAACAAAGCATTTTACAAAAAAAGAAAACTAACAAACCAGCAGTTAAAACTATTAAATTCTAAACTGAAATTTATAACAAAGAGTAAAAACTTAATAGAAATAATAACAAATAAAAAAGCCAAAACTATTATAACTTCTGTTTTTCCTTTCCAAGTTTTATTTCTGTAAGAACAGCAACATGAACAGACTGTACTCAGTTTGCACAGTCTCTGTCAGCCTGTCTGGGGATTTATACAAGCTATAAGCTGCAATGACTCGACTCACTAGCAGTTTGTATTACAATGACTTAAACAACCACTTAAGGTGTATTTAAACTTGCGCCTCGCTTGTTTTGAGTCAAGATAATTTAGTTATATTGCAAAGGGTAAAACAAATCTGTGATGTAGCCATAGATCTAAGGCCATATCATCTCTTTCGTTTTGGAGTTTGGAGTAACATTCAAGAATCAGTGTTATCAGATTCAGCTTAAGCTTAAAATTTACAATAAGCAGACAATACACAGTATAAAATGATGGGTGTGAGGAAACTTTAAATGAGTCCTACGCTTTGGTGTTTAACATGCACAAACAATGCAGCTTGGAAAACTTTATAGTTTCCCATTGTGGTCATGTCAGCATATGTCATTACTGTGCAGGACTAATGAAAGAATATCTGAAATAAGTCTGGAAAATAATTGAAATTTAGATTTAGCAACAATATGTCTTTCTGCAATTTTCAAATCACAGAAGGTGCCATATTTCTTTAGCCTGAAATGTGTGTCAAAATGCAAGTTTAATACATTTTTTGAAGTAGAGATTTTATCTCCTATGGTTTTCTTAATCAAAATAAGAATGACATAAAAATCAAAACTTCAAAGGAAAATTGTGCAGGAATTTCTTTGAATTGTTTGTTGGATACTCTTCCTTCTGATGCACCTGTCTTAAGAAATAGATGGGGGAAACAATTCTTCCATTATAAAAATGATCAATCCTTTCAATACAAATCACATCTAATTTGCTATTTGAGTCAAAATAATTGCAACCAGATATTTTTCAAATTCAATCAGCCCTAGCTTAATCTATCTAATGTTGTCTTGACTATAATAAAAAAGATTTATTGCTTGTGTTTGTTGCAAAATACATAAGAAACTAAAGAAATAATCGCATATCAAATCACAATCAAATAATGGCTCAGTCCTAACCTGAAAGGACAAAAAACTAAATGTAAAAACACCCTCTTCGCTTTAGCTGTGATACACAGGATTTGGCCAGTAACCAGTTGTTCTCTTGTAAATACACAAAGAATGAGTGAAACATGTTGGCCTTACTGTGATGCGCTTCATATCCAGCTGTCTCAAGTGAAGCACACAGCGCAGGACGGCCTGCTTGTACCATGTCTCCAGGGCTACAGGATTCCCATCCAGGGTGAGCTCAGAAAGGGAGTGTGACTCTCCGAGGCAGGCTAGCTGATCAAAACTAGACACAGAGAGGTTAAAAATTTGAGTTAAACCAAGCATGACAGCGTTACACAACTGTTTTCAATATGATATGATGTACACCAACTGTTTTACAATTACAGAGGCAGGGTGATCTGACTCATTAAGTCAGGGAAACCTGAGTCATCCACTAGGTAAATCAAACATGGAAAATGTTTGATTTAAACAAAAACACACAAGAGACATGATAAACTGGTATATTAGCAGGAAAACTGGTAGCATGAGATGACTCAGGGGGGGAAATGATGAGAGAGAAATTGGCCACTCTGTTGATTTCACCCTGTGGCAAAGGGAGACATGAAAAAGCACAGTCATGTTATGTAAGGCAGTGGGGGTTCTATCATCACTAATTTGCGATAATAACCTTAATGAATCATTTGCCTGAAACTGCTTATGAACCACCCACACTGCACTATGCCTGATCTCAGCCAGAGGTTTTTTGGATGCAAATTAAGGTCAGAAAACAAAACTCGGCTGTACTAAAGTTACTGCTGATGCAAACTAATGCTTTAAGGTTTACTACTGACCAAGGTTAGTACTGAAATGGAAAATATGGATTTTAGTTAGCAACAGTCACAGACACTGATCAAACAGAGGATATGATGTATAAGCATGGAACAACTACTAACCTAGGGCATTTTCATGTTTTTAATTCCCACTCATGTATAAAACTTTGTGTCATTATTCATAATTACTTGTAATAGAGACAATTAGATGCCACCACTAATGAAAGAGGTGTTTTTGCAGTGATAATGAGTGGTGACTTGAGAGATCATCATTGGTGCTTGACCTCATCTCATGAATTTTGCATAATTGTTGCATTCACAATCCCCTTTGAAAAATGCACTCTTGGGTATTGTTGCTGTGATGAAACCACTCACTAAATAGCTGCAGCAATGAATAGTCTACATGCAACTGTCCCTATGTGATGTCCAATAAAAAAAAGTACAGGTATTCTGGGAACAGGTTTTGTTGTTTAAACATCCCTCCACAACAGTGATCTGCCTTGCTTCAGTGTCATTACTCTGGTAGCTTAGGTCAAATTGAGTGTTACAATAAGATAAATAATAATTGAAGATATTGTTAGGGCTTTTTTTGGTTCAGCATCCTCCTTGGGGCAAAATGACTGCACCATGAAGGCGAGTGTGTTTTGTCAATCTACCCGGCAACAGAGCTAAACTATTCTCCTATCAGCATTTAACAGTTTCAAAAGGTGCACACAGCAGGTTCAAGACCGATATGGTGACTGTCCCTTCAAAAAAGCAGTTTTTATCCCAAAGAAACCCAAATCAAAATAAAGATATAAAGAATTAAAAGATAGCCTAGATGTTATGTAAAGACTTGAAATACCACAGTGTACTTAGAATTACTTTGAAAACTCTGTTATGTATAATTAAGTGGTAAGCATGAGAAAAAGAACCGATCACTTCTTTCGGAATACTTCTTAAGCATTCTGTGTGATAGTGTGTCAGCCACTGAATCACAAAGACACTAGAACAACAGAGCTGGCTTGAGATGTCAGGTCAGATCTATCACATCACAAGGTGACTGTAAAGCAGGCTAATGAACCCAGGCCCACCCTGTATCCCACATACAGGCCCCTCCTCTGGGCAAAAACAAAGCATTTGTAAAGCAGCCTTATTCAGAGAGAAGAACATGCTGCTTCCACTAGCTAGCTCTATGAAATCCTCATTGCTGACTCAGAGAGGGAGAAGCAAAGGAAAGCTGACAACAGATACCAGGAAAAGTGAGTAAAGCTGGTCGACATTTGCACCAAGCAGGAAAATATACACTTTCACCTAGAAATGCTGCTCCCTATCTAATCAACCTACTAACCCGGTGTTAATTTACATGGAAGGAAGCTTTTATCTCTGTTCTGGGAATGGCTTTAATTTACTGGCACACCCAGCTCTTAGGTAACATCATGCTAATTACTTCAATGAATGACACATCCTGGTTGTTCCTTTCTGGAACATGCCCACCACAGCAAATCTATGTGTGTGTGCTTTAGTCTGTCTATGGCTGTGCTTGTTTGTGTGTCTTCTAGTTGCAGCTTGTGAGCCAGACCCATACCAAGAGCCTAGGAATTGGACATGGAGATGTCCTGCCACTATCCTTGTCCCTGCCCTGTGGGGAGGAGGGAGTTAAGCGGTATGAGCTCTTACCTGGTGATGTTGTTGCAGCCGAGAAAGAGGCGCTGCAAGCAGGGCAGGCGGTCCAACTCGGTCTGGAAAGAGAAAGAGGGAAGCAGAGAGACGGAGGGATGTGAGGAAGAGAAGGTGCTCGGGAAGAGGGCACTGCATCGTCACTGCCGTCAGAGCACCATATCTCTCTCCATTCCCTCAGTCACCTTGCAGCTCTCAGCCTCAGCATACAGCATCCCCATCCACCCTGCGCATGCACACGCACACACATATAGAGCATGCTGCCTTGTCTGCACATGGAGAGGAGGGGCAGGAGAGAGAAAGAGAGAGCGAGAGAAGCATGAGGAGGAAAGGGGGAGGGGAGAGAGTGTGTGCTGCGCTAATGCAGAGATTCCATGCTGCAGGAAGCAAACTCAAACACATATACATCCAGGCACTCGCTGTGAGCAGCTAGCTACTCTACCTCTTCAAGGAAGAACAAAAGCCAGGGGGACTTCAATGGAAACTGACAAGGATTGTGGTATTGTCTTCATCAGGATGAGCATTAAATCAGTGAGGAGTTTAGTGAGAGAGAGGGGTGAGGAGCAGCAGCTGGCAAAATGATGATGACACACAGGGACGTAAGCAGTATCACAACCAACAGTGACTTCAGCTAATCAGATGGCAGCGTGTGTACAAATCAAGTTCTGTGCTACGTGTTAGTGTGTGTACAGATGGCCAGTGCTTTTCATGCCGAAAGCAAAGAGGACACTCCCAGCAGCAGTCTGAATGAGCTGCGTCAGCGTCCGCCCATGTTGCAGCCACCGCCTCACAGCCTCCTACAAGATTGTTGCCAGTTTCCATTCAAAGGAGAGATCAGACTAGCACTAAGGCTATGCTAGCTCCTCTGCGATGAACAAGTACAAAAACTGCAGCACAGAGTCTGAACAGTCCCACACACCCCATCCACACAAGCAGATAAATATAGCATACACTTACTCATTCTTCTTTCATCTATTCCCACAGCCAAACTGTTAACAGTAGTACAGTAAACAACATCAGCTGTGATGCTACATAGAGCCTTTTCAATTTGGAGGTGTAAGGTACTATTTGATGCTCAATCCATGAAATTAATACAATGAAATAATTGAATATTTGAACTGAACTTCAAGACACAGTTTGAATTACTTTTATCATATTGCATCAGTGTCACTGGACTCATACAGCCAGCTAGAAGACAATGAGTGTCCATTTACTTTTAACAATGTATTTTTGCCTATACTTTCTTTGGCCACAGGCACAGTTCTAATGCTCTCCATTTGTAGTCATTTTAAAACCTAACAGTGACTTATGGGTTACAACAACAGCTAACACAATTGTTAGCAAAACATATAAGAGGTCCAACATAGTATCTAGTCTAGATTAGACTCACTTTGGGTTATGGAATAATAAATTATATGAAGGTCCTGCATCTTGGTTCAAAGAAAGAAAATTATCTATTAAAAAAAAAAAGACTATTATTTGTTCTTACTGCTTGCAGACATAATTACAAGGAATTAGAGTAAATATGGTCCCCAAACCCCAGGGACGGATGGAAATAGTACCAGAAATCTGAAATGGAAAAGATGACATTTTCCCATTATTTAAAGGAGAGCCCTTTGGTTGGCAGAGGGAGAAAATGGAGGGGAGGGGGAAACTACTTACTCTACTCTTTGGACATCAACCTAAATGGCCCCACCTAACCTTGCAAAGAGCAGATGGACTGGCCGGATTCAATGTCTGTCAATAGGCAGCGCCATCTTTTACAATTCGAAGTGGAAACACTTTTCCTGGTAAGAGAATGGCCAGACCAATCAGCATCATTTGAGCATAAAGAGGGGGCAGCTACATGCGTGGTCTAGTTGTACTGCAAGCCCGTAAACAATGGTGGCCAGTGACAAAATTAGCATTGCTGTAGCTATAGCGGCAGTTTAATCAGAACTGGACCTTTTTTTATTGAAAGAGGAGTAAAGAACAACAATGAAAGCTTTACTAAGGGGAAAGGATGTTTTTTTTTTTGTTCTACTCTTGACCAGCTTAAGCAAGAATATAATTCATCAACTAGCTCCACTGATAGTAAACAACAATATTGGCTCCTAGTAACCCCTTGGGGCAGTGCACACTTAAGTCATGTGTTTTTCTGTTCTAATCCGCCCGTAATGAATGTGATGGACAGAAAGTTCATCCAGTCACCCTCTGCATGATTTAAAGGTTTTGCATGTCGCTTTATAAATGTCAAATGTATTGAATTTAAAAATTTATTACATGTAACTTTAACCTTATCTTCACCTTATCAAAATGGTGCTAGATTGTTTCACAAGTGCCATAAATATAGGACAGATCGATACAGGGGTGGAAAATAACTAATTACATTTACTCAAAACACTGTAACTGAGAAGCTGTTTTGGGGGGGTACTTGTTTTGTGAGTACATTTTAAAATCTGTAATTTCACTGTTACTTAAGTAGGTTTAACTAGAGTAACTGTACTTTTACTTGAGTACCATTTCCACCCCTGAATAGAATAAAACAAGTTAAATCACATAAAGCATGAATGGGATATTATCTCTTACCAGTTGATTCAACCAGGCAGCAAAAATATCCGAGAATGATTTGAAGCTGTTGAGTGGGATAATTCATCCAGTCTTTAACAAAATATTGACAACAATCCAGTTTTATTCCATTAAGTTTATTAATGCATTACTCTTGTTACTGTAACCTAGTGGTAACAACTGAGTGTAGGATGTGAAAGCTTGTCAGCATTAGCATTGACATATAAAATCTGCAGGTTTGCAGCATTAAAAACTGAGACACTCCGCCCCAAACTGCCCACTGCCATACAAATGTGTAATGGGAAAAAAAGGACACATAATAAACCCTAGCCCTCCCAACAAATTTAGCCCTTGCTGTCTAAGGAATCTTTTTTTATCAAAAACATTTTCTTTGTTTTGAATCTAAAGGCAAATAATTGCTGCCACTTTTATGTCTTTCCTGGACTGTGGTGATGAATGCCTTTAATCAATGCCTACATGTTGTGGACACTGCATCATCTATCTTTGAGGTTAATCACTAGATTTAAAGCCCTCACTCACCATTTTCTGTTGTACGGATGTGTTGGATGGTCTTCTTTGTCTACACGTAGATTTAAAGACTGGCATATTCTGATCTTACAAAGCTGTTCTTCCTTTGTACCTTTTGACCTACCTAAAACTGAAAAGTACTGGAACTTATAGTGTTAAGTCTTGGGGTCTTTTTTTGCTGTATGTGTAAGGTAAGAACTGAGCTAGGGATAAAGATCTCTTCCACAGAGGTTCATTCGTCTTATACAATATAGAATAAAGCACTAAGGACTAAGAATGGAGGACTTTCACCTTCCTAATCATCGGACTTCCCCTACTAAATACACATTAAATACAGAGGGCCATCTCTTTGGACCAACTAACAATTTATCTACAATCAGCATCTACATTATCATTATTCAAAAAGGCAATAAAAGAGGTCATTAATTTGACAAAAATATTAAAGATCTAGATCTGACTGAAATGCTTCATGTCATTTGGATACAAAGCTCTACTATAGTTTCTATTTTTAACTGACCTGCATTGCTGCCTAGAATAATACTGTTGTATCAGGGGAGAGTTATCTTGATACACCTTCTGGGCTTCTGCCTCACCTGCATGGTGTTTTGTTCTAATTATAAGTTTGCTGCTCATTTTACATGGAATGTATTCCATGTAAAACCAGACTAATGAGGTGCTCTATTTGGATGCGTGTTCTGACTACTTATGACTAGAGTCAATTTTGATAAACATTTGCTGCTTTACTTGTTATTTCATGTGTTTTGATTGATTAACATGCCTTACATTTGTATCTATGCATGGGTGCCTATTGTCTCTCAGACACTCTGATAACTGTGCTGCTTCCTGTCCTTGGCAAGAGGACAGGCTCTCTTTTCTGATGTAAAGGGGAGATCATTCTAAACGACAGCAGCATCTGGGACATACTAAATGAACACATTATTTTCATTTAGATGAAGAATGTGTAGGGATTTCTGTTGCTTTTTACTGTGCATCTCAGCAATAAAGATGAGCAGGTGTGAGTTCTTTTTATATCTTTGGAAAAAAATTGCAAGTCATGCTAACCAGTGCTAGCTTAATCTGACCCACCTACACATTCCCACAGCCTCTGTCTATGGATGCTGGTGAAGCTGCAGCCACTGCACACTGTCTGAGACTAAATATAGCAGCCCAGTCTCAGACACAATGATGTCATCACTGAGCTGATGTGCTGCATAACAATCGTCAACCAATGTGAGATCTTTTTCTAAAAAACCCGATTGATCAGAACCAATGAGCTGACTGGATTTGTTGTGAGGCCAGTTATAGCTTTGGTGCTCTGTGTATGTGTGCATTCCTCTGTCTCTATCTGTGTCTGTGTGGCTGTGTTTTCACCTCTTTGTCCTGCTCCACCCTTCCTTTGCTGACAGTTTGCATGTCTTATTTTGTTCACACTCATGCTGAGCTCTGACATTTCTCCACACACAAACAAAAACAGAACTGCCTCTCATCATAGCTATCTGTGTTGCATGCAAAAACACAGCACAAAATAGCATGAAAGCTGCCCAAAAAAACACACAGGTTCATGTGGATGCTGAGGGGTGTCAAAAATAAGAAGCTGAGGGTGTTTTGCGGTTAGTCTTTGAATAGCTGAAGCTTGAATGGAAAGCCTAGCTGGCACACATCTGGACTCAGGTATTGTGTGCCAAACTTGCAGATGCAGTTTATTAAGTGGGTGGATACATTGAGACTGTAAGTGCTTACTGCTGTGTTGTTTTAGCACTGTACTCACAGAGGCATCACTTATCAATAGGTAGGATCAAAGTTTTTCTTTAAGATCTGCTCAGTTGCAGATTTTTAATGCTCATAAAAGGTCAGAAGTAGTATAATGTTGCCAGAGGGCAAATTATGAGTTCACGAGACGTGTTGAATTTATGACCCCAACACACAACGCTGGCAAAGAACAACATGGCTCACTACTGACCCCACAAGAAGAAAATCCCATTGGAGAAAGCCTGGCTAATCCAAAAAGCCTGGCTGCCTCTGAGTGATCCCTCTTTGCTTTGTCTGTTTTATCAGTGCTTTTGTTGAATTTAAAGCTCCTCCAAACAAATCTGTGCTCCTGCTGCCAAAATATAAAACGCATCACTTGCTGCCATAGGACTTCTCAATGGAAAGACCATGAAAGCAAGTGTAAACAAAAGGTTTAGTGACATGACATATTTGGCATAGTTATAATAATTAGTAACTATTGTTGTCAGCATTAACAAGCTGTCATTTTATCAAAACATAGCTGATTTAAGTTGAATATACACACATGGACTTAATTGTTGGTACCCTTCTGTTAAAGAAAGAAAAACCCACAATGGTCACTGAAATAACTTGAAACTGACAAAAGTAATAATTAATCAAAATGCACTGAAAATTAACAAATAAAAATCATACATTGCTTTTGAATTGATTCAGCAGAATCATTTTTAAAAACAAACTAATGAAACTGGCCTGGACAAAAATGATGGTACCTTTAACATTGTTGCACAAACTTTTGAGGCAATCACTGCAATCAAGCGATTTCTGTAACTCTAAGTAAGACTTCTGCACCTGTCCACAGGTATTTTGGCCCAGCCCTCATGAGCAAACTGCTCCAGCTTTCTCAGGTTTGAAGGGTGCCTTTCTTCAGACTGCATGTTTCAGCTCCCTCCACAGATGTTAAATAGGATTTAGATCAGGGCTCAAAGAAGGCCACTTCAGAATAGTCCAGTGTTTTGTTCTTAGCCATTCTTGGGTGTTTTAGCTCTATGTTTTCGGTCATTATCCTGTTGGACGACCCATGACCTGTGACTGAAACCAAGCTTTTTGACAGCGGGCAGCACATTTGGCTCCAGAACGCCTTGATAGTCTTGAGATTTTATTGTAGCCTGCACAGATTCAAAGCACCTTGTGCCAGAAGCAGCAAAGCAGCCCCAGAACATAAGCGAGCCTCCTCCATGTTTCTTTTCTTTGTATGCTTCATTTTTGCGTCTGTGAACATAGAGCTGATGTGACTTGACAAAAGTTCCAGTTGTGTCTCATCTGTCCAAAGGACATTCTCCCAGAAGCTTTGTGGCTTGTCAACATGCATTTTGGCAAATTCCAGAATGGATTTTTTTATGATTTGCTTTCAACAGTGGAGTCTTCCTAGGTCATCTTCCATTAAGTCCACTTTGGTTCAAACACCGATGGATGGTGTATTCTGACAGTGATGTACCTTGACCTTGGAGTCTAGCTTCTCCCTCTAAACTCTTTGGAAGTTGTTCTGGGCTCTTTACCATTCATATTATCCATCTCTTCAGACTTTAAACTTCTGAATAATTGAAACTGTAGTCACAGGAACATCAAGCTGCTTGAAGATGGTCTTATAGCCTTTACCTTTAACATGCTTGTCTATAATTTTCTTTCTAATCTCCTGGTACAACTGTCTCCTTAGCTTTCTGTGACCCATGTTCAGTGTGGTACACACCATGATACCAAACAGCACAGTGACTACTTTCCACCCTTTAAATAGTCAGACTGACTGATTACAAGTTTGAAGACACCTTTGATGCTAATAACAGGCCACACCTGTTCCCTATGGACAAATCATTTAACATCTTTTCTAGGGGTGCCATCATTTTAGCCCAGGCCAGTTTCATTGGTTTGTTTTTTAAATGACTCTGTTGAACCAGAATTCAAAATCAATGTCTGATTTTCAGTTTAAACATTTCAGTTGGCCATTTGGGGTTTTTCTTTCTTTAACAGAAGGGTACCCACACTTTTGTCCATGTGTGTATTTCTTGAATTAAGAGAAAATGTGGATAACAGCATTTAGCTTTTGCAAATAGGCTGCTGGAATCTACTGCAACAAAACTATCAAATAAAATAGGACACCAAAATACATTCAACTGGAAGCCCAACCTCAATACTTAGACTTTACATGTCCAAACATGTGACACCTACGATTAGCATTTCTCAAAACATTCACCCAAAGATAAAGTATGCACATGTAGTTTATACTGCAGAAAAATATATAGGATGTTTTTTCTAAGTCTTAAACTCACTTATTATAGGAGCCCCACAGGTTGCTTTTTCCAGTCAGACTTTCACTCTCTATACTTTGAATAGAAGGGAAAACCTGGACACCTTGAGGATGGTTATTTACTCTGAGTCTTATAAAAGCACTTGGCGGCAAACACCACTAATGACAGAGACTGCAGAATCTGCTGAGGGGTAGCATTTTTCCTCTCCGGCATATCAAATAAAACACAACATCCGATAATTACAACTGGAAAGGGTTCAGGATCAGAATTTGCAGGCAGAGGACATGCTGAGTGACAGGAAGAGGGCTTTTCAATACCAAACAATGTTGGATTCTGTATTTTCTACCCCAAGAAGCAGGAAAGGGCTTTAGGGATTTACATACAAATGAAGGGGCCTGTTTTGGCATGTGCTGTTGTGTTTATCAGATAAAAAGTATAGAAACTGAGTGGAGTGAATTTGCGTGTTTGGAATATCCAAGACAACACAGAGTTGGTGAGAGGTTTTGTATAATGAGCTACCTCCCCCTCGAGACATATTTCACCACAGAATATCTTTCAGACACTGAATCTGTGTGATGGTAAAAACTGTTAAATGTGATCCCATAAGAGAGAAAACTGTCGGGACCTGGTCCAAAGGAATGGCATGAAGATGAGAGATAGAGCACAAAACAACCTTTTCTATCCTTCTCAGGGAACGATTGCCAGAGTAAATGACCCTTTATAGTTTTTCATCACATGAAGAATGTATCACTGAAGCAGAAACCACTGTAATGCAGCTGCAGTGTTTGTAATCCAGGTCCAGATAGTGCAGGCCTCAAGTTGTGATTACAACTGTAGGTGGTCTCTTTCTCTCTACCTGCAACGATTTATTAGTTCTTCTTGAATTTAAGAAAATAAAAGCCCCACAAAGGGAAAAGACTAAAACTTTGTCACTAGAGGAAGTTTTCCCTGTAGACAGTCGGTTATTTCCTTTATGTGAAGCAGAAAAGTGAGCATAAAGTGAAGAAGGAGCTTTAAGATAGATGGAATAGAGGCCACTTACCACAACAGAGATGCAGTTGTGTCGTAGGTTGAGTTCAGTCAAACTGTTCAGACCTCGAAGGTTTTCAGCTCTGGAGATGTTGTTTCCTGCCAGATTCAACACTTGCAGCTCGCTTAGGTGAGACACATTTTCTATTCTGGAGATCTGAATGAAAGCACAGGGACAGAGGTTCATTAAACACAGCTATGATTAATTCACATCTATCACACTGCATTACCTCCTGGTTCCAAGCCTCACAAACAACTTAAATAACTAATCATATGATTTTATCGTCAGCTTTGGAGACTTCATTGGCTGCGATCTAAAATGAATTTTCAAATGTTTGTCAGTCTGGCCCCTTCTCTAATTGGTGATTTTGTTACACAACATCAAGATTCTAGCCGAGTCAACACACAGGCTTCAGTGAATGATAATTGTCACATTAATGCCCTCTACCTCTTTGGCATTGGCTTCCTCTGGGTCAACCCACTGAGCTGAAAATTCAACACGATTTTGTAACTTTTACAAAGGCATTAAAAAAGAATCATTATCATTCACACAAAACAGACGCTTTCATGTCTGTAGTCCACTTGCATAGCCTTCTTTTGTATTGTACCTGTATTTTATCTGTCTAGAATCTATAAAGTAACTAGATTCTCTCTGTATTTTTTCTCTCTCCTTTGTCTTCTTTTTTTCTGTATTTCTAAATTTATTTCAAGCCTCCAGTGAACAGCTGAAGCAAATCAGCATCTTGTCACAAACACTGAGAGCAGTAAATCTGGGACTTGATCATGGTTAAATGTTTCAGCACAAATGTTATTGGATGACCATGTGAAAAAATGAATGAATTAATAAATAAATAAAGAATAGAGAAGCACCAACCGTAAAAATCAGGGCTGCTGTCTAGATAAATGTTTAAAATAACAACTGAGTCAATAGCTGATACCAACAGGATGATTTTCCATCACTTCTTCTGGTGTAAGACTCACACAATAATCCCACAAAATTTTCTCAATCAAAACCTGCATGTACCAAATGCCAGCATCATCTGATGTGATGCAACAGACACCAATCTGCTACTGATATCAATACATCATGTCCACATTCTTTGCAGGTGGCTCATGTTTCTCAAAAGGTCGGTTGGCTGATGTTATATGGATGCATTTGTGCATCCCTAGTACAAACATACAGTGCATTCAAAAAGTACTCAGGCCCCCATTACTTTCTTAAATTCTGTAATGTTGCAGCCTGATGCTTCAGTAGAAAAAGTATCTTTTTATTCTCATTAATGTACACTCAGTACCCTTTTATGACAAACTGAAAACAGAATTCAAAAATGTTTGCTAATTCACCATAAACAAAAAAACAAAATTGTCATCTTTACATAAGTATTGCAACCCTTTGCCCAAACTCTTGAAATTTAGCTCAGGCTCCTCTCATTTCTTTGGATCTTTGCTGAAATCTGGATCTTTCTCTGGATCCTGCTTTTCATTTGGGTTTCTTTGCAAACTCCAAACAGGTTTTCATGTGTTTTGCACTGAGGAGAGGTTTCCATCTAGCTTCTCTGTCATAAAGCCCAGATCAGTGCATGGCTGCAGTGATGGTTGTCCTTCTGGATCTTTGTCCCATCTCCACACAGGATCTCTGGAGCTTAGTCAGAGTGACCATCAGGCTTTGGTTCACCTCTCTCACTAATGCTCTTCTTCCTGGATTGCTCAGTTTGGCCGGCTGACGAGCTCTTGGAAGAGATGTGGTTGTGTAAAACTTCTTCAATTTGTGTATCATTTAGGGCACTTTACTCTTGGGAACCTTCAATGCAGCAGAACATCTTTGGTAGCCTTCCCAGATCTGTGTCATGCAATAATCCTGTCTCTGAGGTCTGCAGGCAGCTCCTTTGACCTCATGGATTGTTTGTTGCCCTGATATGTTTTTTTAGCTAGGAGGTCTTAGTGTGCCTTTCTAAATCATGTCCAATCAGTTCAATTTACCACAGGTGGACTCCAATCAAGGTGTAGAAACAGCGCAGCAAAGATCCAGTGAAATGAGAGGTACCTGAGCTAAATTTTCAGTGTTGTTGCAAAGGGTCTGAACACTTATGTCAGAGTGATAGATCAGTTTTTTAATTAATTTTCAAAAAAATGTTAAAAATCTGTTTTCACTTTGTCATTATGGGGTGTTGACTGTAAATCAATGAGAATATTTTTTTTTTTTCAGCTGTAGCATTTGGCTGGAACATAACAAAATTGAAAAAAAAGAAGGGGGTCTGAATACTTTCTGAATGCACTGTACATACACACACACACAACAGAGAATCATTCAACAAACAAATAGTTAAGGGTCTCTAAAAGGTTAAATGATACCCGATTGCCCCCCTTGCTCTCTCTGGGAGTGGATACTTATGGGGCCCCTGTTATTATTACTCTTAAAATACTTCAGAAGAATTCCTGGTGGCTGTTACCCTGAGACTGATGTGTTTGCCCCCTAGAGTGCACACTGTACATGGAGGATAGGGTTCAAAGGGTAGCAGGGGGTCAGAGATTCTGTCACAGTACTGAACTTAATGATCATAGGAACTTAAAGTTAAAGGAATGTGGCTTCTGTACCAATAGAATGATAAGAACCCACTAATACATCATGAAAGTATATGGGCTTCCCTTTTAGATTGACACAGACAAAATGTCATATCTTTTTAAAATTTCACTGACTAACGTCAAGAGCCTCATCCAGAACTGAAATACCCCTGTATCTTGGTGGTATTATGAATTTTACCTCTCTTTGGAAAGATACACCTACTTCTTAAATGGAAAGACACATATCCACCAACCTACAGAATATGGAACAATGACGCATTGTACATCAAGCTAGAGAAGATTAGATTTTTCTCAGTGGTTCTCTCAGTAAGATTGTAAGCAATCTTCTCTTAAGACCTTATCTGTTTCAGGAGGATGTGAATAGTTAGAGCTGAAAAACTAAACAAACTGGTTTGTCTTAGGGGTCAGTGCAATGAGAACAAACCCCTGTTATCAAAATCACTTGAAGGGTTGTATGCACTTTAATGCCTTATCTCTCCATATCGGGTGTTGCTGTCTTATAACTCACTAACATAAGCATCCTGCTTGGGAACAAATGCCCCCTGGTAAGCACTGACAGGTCTTATCTGCTGCACAACAGACTTGCTCTAAAATTAAGCATTTTCTAATGAGGTGATGTTCAGCACAAATTTACATATATGTTAAATTCTAACATGAATATTTTCTATGCAATGATGAATGCAGCTTTACTACATATATTGTTTTATTTTTACCTCTGCCTCAGGGACTAGATGTGGGGAGAGAAGGAGGAAGGGCATAAACATGAATTTTAGTATTATGTTAGCAATTACAACACAGAAAATGGATATATCCACAAAAAAGCATCATGAGTGCTGAGTCTAGTGTCCCAAGTGTACAGCAATATGTGTGCATTTTCTGGTGGATGCAATGTCGAAGAAAATCCGTAACTAAGTGCATCCACCCGGAACTCCTTCTGCACAAAGCTTGTATGCAACACACTGTTATATCATCATGCTGCATTCAAACACTTTGAAATAAGCCATATTCAACACACAATTATTATAATGTCAAAAGAGAAAATGTGTGAATATAAAGCAGGCAGGGGATTTGAAAAAAAAATCATTCTCAATAAAAATAACACACAAAAAACACGCACTGCCATCTCAAAAGTCATCAGGCCCAGACTCAGGCATCCCTGCAGGTGTCAGTACATCATACTCTTAGCACAAGTCCAGTATCTATACCCACTTTGGGATGATTTTATGATGCCTTATTTAAATATTTTCAAGGTTTTGGGTCACACACCATAAATAAGGTGAACAAGTTTGATTTCATTACATGACAGTACCTATAAAAAATATTCATCCCCTTGGATGTTTTACCCTTTGATAGATTTTATAAATCAATCATGGTCAATATAAATTTGACTTTTTTGACAGAAAAATAAAAAATATTATAATGTCAAAATGAAAACAGATTTCTACAAAGAAATGTAAATTAAACGAAAATATGTACTGTAAAATAAGTGGGTGCATAAATATTCACCCCTTTAAAGTGACTGACCTTATTAAACATCAGGCTGCAACCAAATGGTGCTAGTAGTCTCACAATTAGTGAAAAGAGCATCACCTGAGTGAATGAGTCTCAAGGGATTGTAGTGTAAAGAAACCTGTGTCTGGAAGATCCAGTAATTGGTTAATCAGTATCCTCGGCTACCATTAAATCATGAAGATAAAAGAACACTCGTAGTAACTCAGAAAAGTAGAAGCCAGTGGATGGATATAAAAAAATTTCCAATCCCCAGAGTTCAGTTAAATCCATCATCAAGAAGTGGAGGGAATATGTCACATGTGTAAATCTGTCTAGATCAGGCTGTCCTCACAAACTGAGTGACTGTGCAAGGAGACTAGTGAGAGAGGCCACCAAGACACTATGACTACTCTGAAGGGGTTACAAGCCTCAGCAGCTGAGATGGGAGAGACACTGCATACAACAACTGTTGCTGGTTCTTCACCAGTCTTAATGAATGAGTGTCAAAGAGTATGCCAATATTGGTGAAAACTCAGATTAAATCTAGACTAGAGTTCACCAGAAGACATGGGAGAGACTCCATGGTCAAGTGGGTGAGTTCTTTGGTCTGATGAGACCAAAATGGTGCATTCTGGCCATCAGACAAGACATTATATTTGGAAGACACCAAACAATGCACATCACCAAAAACACACCATCCCCACTGTGAGACACGGTGGTGGCAGCATCATGCTGTGGGCATGCTCCTTGGTAGCCAACCCTGGAATGCTTGTAAAGGTAGAGGGTAAAATGAATGTGGCAAAATACAGCAAAATCCTGGAGGACAATCTTTATCAGTCTGCAAGGCAACTACGACTTGGAAGATGACTGATTTTCCATCCAGACAGTGACCTGAAGCATACAGCGAAAGCTACACAGAAATTGTTTAAAGAAAACTAGAGAATTTGGACTTGAAAAGGACTTTTAACACATGATCCCCATGCAACCTGACAGAGTTTGAGCAATTTAGCAAAGAATAATGGAGTTTAATTGCAGTGTCCAGAAGTGTAAGCCTGATTGAGATCTATCCACACAGACTCAGTGCTGTGATTGCAGCCAAAGGTTCATCTTCTTAATACTGACTTGAACAGGGTGAATATTTATGCAGTCACTTATTTTACATTTCACATTTTTATCTAATTTACATTTCTTTGTAGACATCTGTTTCCACTTTGACAGCTAAGAAGTTTTTGTAAAACTTTATTGTAAAAAAGCCAAATTATATTGAAATTAAATTAATGAAAGGGTAAAACATCCAAGAGGATGGATATTTTTATAGGCACTGTCAATGCAACTAGGAGAAGGATGTGAGCAGTCAAAAATGTTTGCAGTGTTAATTAGTCTTGTCCAACATAAACAGAAAACTTGAAACGTGAAAAAATAAATACTCCTTCAAAGACATAACAGGCACCCATTATTGTCTTGGGAGCTGGAAGCAATGGTGAAGCGGAACAAGCCAAGTAGAGGAGATAGTAACTTCAGGTTCCAGCATGCCTCCTTTAAACTATGCAGCAATCATCTTAAACTTAATGGCCTTAAATTATCAGAGAGAAGGGCACAAACACAGATAACCTTGGGTTTTTTTTTCATTATGACAGCAAAGCCTAAAGCCTACTCCAAGTGAGAGTCTCTGTCCCAGCTTCACTTTCCCCCTGTGAACTGTACTTATCAACCATGACAGATGTAATCACAATTAATAAAAATCATTCCTTCCACAATGGAGGAGATGAACCAAGCCCTCTTACTCAGCAGTGCTTTGGCTTTGTTTTACAGGCGCTGTAGGGCATTCTTCACTGTCCTCTGTGAGTATTCACATCAAATGTCAGGTCACATTGTAACTCCAATACTTGATATTTGAGACCAAGATTGACTGCACTCTCCCAAAGACAAAGTCTCCTTTTGAAAAGTTTCAGCGAGCTGGAAAGGAAACTACATCCAAACATATTGGTTAAATATAGAATGGGAGTAGGGTTGGGTATTGTTTGGGTTTTTTCTGATACCAGTGCTAAATAGATACTTCTTCCTGAACATTGCCAGAATCATTACTTTTAAGAGAAAAAAAGTGTTTTAAAAGTCGACAGCTGAATAAACGCTGTCTCTGTGTTGTAAACGCTTCAGAAATTAGATGCTGATGGAACACTTAAGTAAAAGAAAGAGGTGCAACTTCTTCACATAATGTATCTCATGTCTTGTAATTCAGTTCAGTTGGTATCGGATGTGTTGATACTGGTACTATGTTGGTACCAGATTTCAATAGTCAATAGATTGGAGAAATGCGAGCCTTCCTGCTAGACCTACTCATGCATGTATACACCACAGTCAGACAAGACTAACCATAGTCAGATATCCATAGCAGAGGCTGCTTGTCTGGCTTGGATATCACTAAAAGCTAGAGGGATAACCCACCTTGCTTTTGTGCCAAAAGTAAACTTTAAAGTAAGCATGAAATACGTATATAGAGCTTTAAAATCTTTCTATGTTTCACCATTCGACATACACACAGTTTACCGCTTGCTATCTTGACAGCAACTTGTTGCTAACTTACTGGCATGGTTAACAGGAAGATGGGTCTATAGCTGAAAGACAACATATCATCATGTACCATAACAGAAGTGGACATTCGCCAATCAATAAATTGATTTTTACACATGCATTCTGGGACAATGGCAGTAGTCAAGTTAAATGGCCTAATTGAGCTGTAACCATAGCTCAACTTAAGTATATGATATGATACACTTCATAGTCCCCTTGGGAAAATTTGTCTTGGAGTCTAAGTGCGGCATACATACAGCTGCCTCCACAGTATTAAAATAGTGCAGTAAGCAAGAACAATACACATGCAAACAGAAAATCTAATATTACATAGGCTAGCACATACTAGTCAGAAACACAGACCAATTAAAACATAAACAGCATTAACTGCACATGCCCATATTACAGAAGATATGCAAAGAAGTAGTAAAAACAATACCAATAGATCACAATGAGGAAATGATAAAAAAGGAACAAATATAAAAAGGTAAATTATAGGACAAGAGGAAAACACGACATTACTACACAATCCATCCATCCATCCATCCATTTTCTATACCGCTTTGTATCACTTATCCCGTTGGGGTCGAGGGGTGGCTGGAGCCTATCCCAGCTGTCATTAAGTGAGAGGGGTTACACCCTGGACCAGTCAATCTACTACACAATCCATTCAGCCTAAAGAAGCACTTTTCAAAATTTTCATCATGGTGAGAACAAAGAAGTTTTTAAACGAATTCAGTTTAAATTTGGGGACCTTGTATCGACTACCACAAGGAATGTTCATACTTAGAGTTGAGGATGAAAGACAGATCAGATAATGGACTACAGGGAGAGGTTTTTCAGTCCTCCCTACCACCTTCATGGCAGTCTGCATGAGATGAGCAAGTTTAAGTTTCAATTGTACAGAAAGATTACTGTATAATACTGCCATCTTCCATTTTCCTCCTATCTAAGGTCAGGTCACTGTAGCAACAGGTGATGTGAATCAACCAAGACATCGCTTTCTCCAGCAACATTTCCTAGCTCTTTCTGAGGGATTCCAAGGCAATTCTAGGCCAGATGAGATATCCCTCCAGTGACTTCCGGGTCTCCCCCAGGGTCTCCTCTCAGTTGCCTGGAAGGCAAGAGGCATCTTGACCAGAAGCCCGAACCACCTTAACTGGCTCCTTTCAGCACAAAGGAGCAGCAGTTCTACTTTGAGGTCCTTCTGGATGTCCGAGTTCCTCATCCTATCTCTAAGGCTGAACCCAGGCACTCTCCTGAGGAATCTCATTTCAACCGCTTATATACCCATCTCATTCTTGAGGTCATTACCCAGAGTTCATGAACATAGGTGAGGGCTGGAACATAGATGGACCATCTGGCTAAGCTTCCTCTTCACCACAACTGCAACACTGCAGTTGCCATTCCACCCTTACTAGTGAAAAAGACACTGAAACACTCGTACTCTGTCACTTGAGGCAGAGACTCACTTCCGACCCAGAGGGAGCAATCCAACTTTTTCCAGCAGAGAACCATGGCCTCAGACCTGGAGGTGCTTATTTTCATGACAGCTGCTTCACACTCAGCTGAAAACCACCCCAATGCCTGCTGGAGGTTCCCAGCTGAGGAAGCCAATAGAACCACATCATCTGCAAACAGTTATGAGATACAACAAACAGCCCTCTCCCTCTGGCTTCACCTTAAGATCCTGTCCATGAAAATTACAAACAAAACTGATGACAAGGGACAGTCCTGGCAGAGGCCAACATGCACCGGGAACGTGTCTGACCTTAACCCTGTCATACCATACCTATTGATACTCACTGTAACAGCCTACTAAAACAAAAACATGATCTTCTGATCAACACCAAACATCTTGAGTTGATTTAAAAATACAGTCTTTGTTGTTAGAAAGGACACAAATTATCAACAAGGGTTTTCTGGCTGAACAGGCTATCTGAGTAAATGCTTAGATACTTCTAAAAGTTCATATAGAAACACACCAGAATCACTATGGCCTTCATCATTATAATAAATGCATCTTCTTCATAATTTCCTCACTGACTTCACTCACTTAATTCTTGAATTATCATAGTGCAGGGGTTCACATTACATTTGGGCAGTCATCACTCTAGTGGGAGTGGGAAACATTGAATAAATGTGACTCAATCGTTTTTGAGGCGTATTAAACAGGAGGTGAATGAAAAGCTGTGTTTTTGGTTGGAATAATGGATTCATCATCCACTTCAATCTCTTAGCCTGCCAACAAAATGCCTTCCTCTCAATGCAATGTGTTTGCACTAAAAACACAGACAGCACAAAATAAATTCACTTTCAGTCATCACATTATTCTTACATCTTTTTAAATTAACAGAAGAAAAGTAGTTAGGACACATGACAAGTGGACAGAGTTTGAAGGAACATAGTCTATCCTGCAAGGAAAAAAGAACATAATGCTGTAGAATTCATTGAATAGTAATTTGGATGCCTTCTCATGCAAAGTGCAGCCAACATCAGAGAGGAAGGGAGTCTAAGCTGGGCTCTGGAGTCGCTCTCTAAGGAGAGGTGTGGGCGGCATGCTGGCAAAACACTAATTCGACCAGGGGAAGCCTCTCTATTTTATCTTCCTTTTCCAGAAGCTGTTCAAATCCTCACTAGTGTTTCTTACATCATTTGTTTTCTCAGGCTTTAAATATCAGAGAGCCACCACTTTCCTGTGGAGGCTGAACTAACAGCCAAAATAATGGTTTTAAACCCCAAATAATTGTAAAACAGCATTATGTGCTAATGCTCAAAACAATGTCCAGTGCTTAAAACATAGACACAGTTGTGCCTGTTGAATAAATTATTCTAGGGTCACTAAGGAAATGGATGTGGGAGTAAACCCATGACAAAAGCTTGTGGGTTCTAATGTTTTTTCTATTCCTCGCTCTCCAACAGTAGTGGGAACCAAAACAATTGATGAATTTTAGCAACTAAAAACTGAATAAGGTAGGGTAAAGGAAGATTGTATCACCAGTAATATTTATGACAACAAAAAACCTGCAATACTGAACAAGGAAACAATGTCAGATATGAACTATTTATTCCTAATCTGTTTGAGACACTAAATACATAAAACGCCATCAAGTGGGCATTCTAGTCATAATGTGTAAACTTCATTTTATGGGCCGATGGATCAACCATGCAATTTCATGCCTGGCCTCCTGCTGTCATGTTTGATTGACTCTGGTATTAAGGGAACTGAATCTCATGTAGCAGACCATTCGATAGAAAAAGTTTGGGGAGGTCTGAGAGACAACCATCTTCTACTGAACTTAAAGCTTAAGACTGTGATCTCTGGTAACAGTGTTGGCACCTGAAGGCACCAGACTAAACACACACTTGCTCTAAGTGGGAGGAGAGGAAAGGAAAAAAAGTACCTTATTGTCATGCAAATCCAAGATGTTGAGCTTGAACAGGCTCTCCAGACTGCATATCCTAAGTATTCTAGGGAAGACAAGAGATCAAATAGAATATATAACCTATAACATAGATGTTCAATTACTATACAGTAGCCTATACAAGGACATTAAAAATGGAGAGACACACTTCATGAAACTGAGCAGTATACAATGGCTTATGTTAAGCTCTACCATAGTTAAATTATGACTAAAAAAAATATATACTTTTTATCAGCACTAAGAAAAGCAATTAAAACCTACATCTATAGAATTAAAGTCCCTCTAAAGTGATAAAAGGAAAAAACAACCTTATTTTAAGTTTGCTGTATGAAGGGTCACTGTGTTATGAACCACCAGGCCAAATTTCAGCCAAAAAAAAATCTCCAAGTTGATAAAATTAGGCTTCAAATTCAGGAAAAATGAGGCAGAAAATCTGCTTTAAGATGATGTGGACATGTCAGGTGAATGAGCTGAAGCCACGCCCACTCACGAGAAATATAATCCTCTAAGATTTTCAAAACACTTGTGATCAGAGCTCAGCTGTCTGTCTCTGTGCCAGAGCAGAGACAGAAGTTGGGGATTAAATTTACTGTTTTCTGGCACAAATCTCTGTTATGATACTTTTAATGACCTGTAGGCCACTTTAGCTGACAGATTTGGGAAATTTACCTCACAATAAACAAATGTAGCTAGCTGTTTACTTTCAATAAAGGTAGTGACATCAGCCAACAACAGACTGTACTGAGCTGAGCTGCTCGAGGACTTTATATTGTTGCAGCGTTAATTCCGGGCGAGGTAATTCCCCATCTACACCGGTGATGTCATAGGCTCAGATATTTGCCCTGCACAAATAAAACCAAGCCAGGAAAGAGGTGAAAACTTTCCAACTGTCTCAATCCAAAATTCAGCCACACATAGATCTTAGCGGTTTCACATGTTTACAGAAACCTGATTCCAACATATCTAGTGTCTGAAGACTCAAAGTTTGGATTTAACTTTACAGGGACTTAGAACTGAAGAAACACACATAACCCAAGAAGCTGGTCAAAGAAGAGAATTATTGTGTTTTATAGGAAGTGACAAAAGTGCCAGATTGTCTGGGAATCTTTAGAGATTTGAGACTTTAATCTTCTTCATGCTGACATTTCAAGAGTAAAGGGAACCAAAATGAATGTTTTAATAATGACATTGGACATCCGCTGAAAACGTTAATCTCTGATTAGCTTACTTTATAGCAGCTAGTTCATGAAATCAACAACCTCTGGACATGGCAAATTACCTTGTAAGTTTAAGTGAAATAATTCATCATTTCACCCTTAAATATATCTCAAAATGTTAACCACTGCCACAAATATGAACTCCAACATATAATCTTGACAAGAAAGGCTTTTCAGGCTTTTCTTCTTGTGTTTGTTTGCTTGTAGATTCTTGTAAAAGATTAATTACTAACCTGTTTTTCCCAAGCATCAGGATCCTCAGTGAGCTCAGAGCTTCAATGCCAGTCATTTCAGTGATATGATTATCATACAAGTTAAGGAACACTAGCTTTTGCAGCTGTGAAAAATGCTGGATAGTTGTGATTAGATTATGCTGAAGGTTGATAAACTGTATATCATCCATGTTGTCCAGCTGTGGACACTTCTCAAGACAGCACCTGGAACATTAGAACCACATTAAGCATGACATAGACATAAGGATGACTATATCTGAGCACTCAATTTTCATGACATAACAACTGTATTTCACCTTAGCCCATGTAATCTAGCTATACAAATTACTAGTCAGGCATTGTACAAGTGGATGTACTTATTTCTGCTCTGTTACTGTTGAAATAGCTCTTAGTCAGCAAAATCCTTAGAGGAAAGGGGAGTGTTGTGTTTAGGGACTTTGCTGCTCCCTAGTGGCAACCTGAAGCACCTGCATTTGAACTGAAAGCCTTAAGAAAATACTAGTGGGTTCACTTAATCCTACAACCAGAATTTAATAACTTATACAATTCTTGTAATCTGTTTAAAACACAAAGACACCAGGGTTACCTGTCTAAGTCAACTCTTTGAAAACCGGATTCAAAACGGTTGCAAGGCAGCTGAGTGTAAGCAGTGACTGCATTGTATTTGCATCTCTCAAAGCCACCTAGCATTGAAAAATAACACAATAGTAAACACTTCACATAATATGCATTGCTATTAACTTGATTTCCCAGTTTCATGGTAATTTAAATGTCAAGTTTCCATATTTACCTGATGGCTTGGGAAAGTTTAAAGCATTCCGGCAATAATTGGCTCTGGCACTGTGTGCTGGTCTCTTTACTCTGTGCCTTGGTTCTACTGCAGCAAAGGAATATGCATTTAAACCACTTTTAATACCACCCACTAGTGGCAGTGGATTGTGTGCGGAGGAATTTGTTGACTCACAGGGAAGTGGTATCATAGGAGAAGTCTGGACAAGTCCTCTCTGATTCCTTGCATATGACAAGTTTTCTAGAAAGGGTATGGCACAGTAAGAGTATTATTGTAAAAAGACAAAAATGTTTACATTCTCTTGCCATTCATGAATACACAACACAATGATGGGTGACTGAGAGGCTGAATGAGTGAACTAGTTAACTAGCTTGGGCTTACCTGGATCAGAATGATTGCCTGTTTGGGTGGCGTTAATGTTTATTTCTTTAAGATCTTGAGAGTCAAGCTTTGAAATAATAAAATGGTCAGTTCTGGAGTAGGCATTGTAGGGTTTAAACAACAGATCTCATAAACTATTTATGTCCTGGATACTTACCTTCATCTTTTCTCTTTCTGGCATGAATGGCTTGAAAGTTGTGAAGTGTAATTTGCAGCTGTTGACCTACAAAAACGTTTTAGAGAACAGAAAAATTCAAAAGAATTAAGGCTGCCAAAAGACTTCAATTTTTAATCATGATTAATCTCAGGATTTCTGTGATTAAGTACACTCTTCATACCGTATTTTTAAATTCCACTATTTTGCATTTAAAACTGTTCTTGTGTCATTGTTGATCTTTCCACTGTCTTAAACTCAAGGTAACTGACTTCCCATTTGAATAGGTAGATGGAAGATTATCACATGAACTTAACCACAAAGAAGTAACTTGTCATGGACTGAAAAGGAAATAACGGGTCAGTAAAAAGGTAAATGTTTGATAACACAAGGTTCAGATAACTTTTAACTTGACCAATAAAGAATTTATTCACAATAAAAATAGCATACTGCACAAATTGTTGATCATATTGTGATTAATCTTAACATTAAACATACATTAAAATTAAATGAGAGAAACACACCTTACTCTAGCATTTACACATGTAAGATAGACTAATTCAGTTTCTCTCAAACATTTTTTTCTGCCTTCAAGGCACCTTTGGGAAATGTCATCAGGAGGCACGGCATAAATTTTCACAGCTATGCTGATGTCACTCAGTTTTATGTTGCCCTGCCTCCTGATGACACAGGCCCACTACTGCCCTTTTAAACTGTATTGAGATATTAAATCAAAGATGGCAGAGAATTTTTTTAGCTTAACCAGGACAAAATTTAGGTTTTAGTGACTGGTACAGGGGACTGGAGAGAGAAACTGCTCAGCAAACTCCAAGCATTATCCTTTAATCCATGTCAGCAAGCTAAAAATTTAGGTGTTCATTCGATTCAGAGGTGAATTTTGAAATATGCAGCATATCTGCAATATCACACAAAAAACAATTTATCATTTAAAGAACATAGCCCGAGTGTGACCGTATCTCATTTAAGTCAATGCAGAGACATTAATTCATGCTTTTATAACCTGTAGAATTGATTACTGTAACACTCTTCTTTCTGATGTATCTAAAAATAGTAGCCTATTTCACAGCTTCAGCTGCTCAAAAACTCAACTGCATGAATGCTGACAAAGACCAGAAAGTGAGCACACATTACACTGACTTTAAGGTCTCTGCATTGGCTGCGCGTTTGTTTCAGAATTGATTTTAAGAGTCTTTAACTGTTTTTTTAAAGCTCTTAAGTACTGGTCTGTAAATCTACTCGTGAAAGTATTAAAAGTAGTAAAGGTATTTTATTAAAATTTTATTTTAAGTATTGAGTAGATACTAGGGCAGAAAGATCTTGGAAAATAATCTGTGTTTTTGTTTTCCAATATTGCATTAGTGATTTGGCATGCAATCGTTTTTAAGTTCCACATCTTAGGTATTTTTCATCAAATACGAACAATAAATCATATAATATTATAACCAACACAATGTTAGACAGAATAAACAGAAACTGTTTTTTCCTGTAGGCTGGGCCTGTATGTTAGGATGGCATAGAAGTGGTGTTTTTAATCAGTATTAATTACATCTTAATTTATCTACCTTGATCATAGTAGATTTACTGATCTGTATAACTTACAGCCTCGCAGCAGTTATGATGAAAACTAGGTCTGAACCATTTTGAAAAAAATGTAACTGCAATTATTCTGACTTATGTTGCAGATACAATGTCAATTGCTGTATTGACGGGAATAGGCATTTTTTAATGAACTCATTAATTGAAGTAGGCTGCTTGCCTTGCAACACCTGGCTACCTATCACGTGACCACACAGCCAGTAGTTTGTTTTTAAGGGGGTGGTACATTAGTAGAGAGAGAATTACAAGGGAAAAAAATGAAATAATTGACACAGCAGGTCTGTCGGTTAGAGGCTCTGAATGTCAGTTTCAACTAATTTTCGATTAGTTTCCCAGCTCTATGGTCTTTCCTTACTGGCAATAACGACATGAGAATAAAGATCGCCAACCAGGTTTTTCAGTGAAGTCATGCTGTTTTGGCTATGTGGTCTGGCTCTGTTGCTCTGGTTAAAACTCACTAAAGTAGAAACAAAATTACTGAGTTTAAAATGTACTATTGAAAGTACAAGAAGACAAAAAATCTACTCAATTACAGTAATATGAGATGTAATTACTGTCCACCTCTGGAAATAGGGCATATGAGACCATTTTGATTATATCTATGATGTGAACATTCTGAATATTTTTTGTTAATTTTAAACATTTTGAAGGCACCCCGGATAATGCTAGTAGGCACCTGTTGAGACAGGCTGGTCTAAGTAACTAGAATTAATAGCAGCTGGTAATTTGTATAAGTTTGAGGCCTAAATATATGTTAGCGATTATGAACTACAAAGTAAAATAAAGAGTTTGTTTACCATCGGAGTAAGAAACGCATGTCTATCGCTGACATCGTTGCTGTGTTTCTGAGTCCCCATCATGTTGCTCTCAGACTGGTCCGGATCCATGGTTTAGCTAACAAAAAACTGCTCAGTTAAAAGTGTAAGACCAACGGCTAGCACCGAAGCAGACGTCGAGAAGCGGTACATACAACGTGTAAAAACATATACACACTCTTATTTGCTACAGTATGCTGTTTTTTGAGCCAACTTTAGTGAATTCTAACGTCATTTATCTCAAAGTGAAACTTCCTCTGAGACAAGCACTGTTGCCACGGCAACAACTGCGTTACCTGGTTTCCCCTACTTCCTGTGGACACTTCCGGTCTTTCTGTGGTCCCCGAGGCCAACCAAGGGCTCCGTCAGTCTGCACCGATGTTAGCTTAATGAACAGGTGTAATTCGTCAGGGGAGCGTGTCCATGCTTTGGAGTTCCACGTTTTTCAATTAAGAAAGAAGAAGCTGTATTTGTTTAACCTTATTCCGGAATTGTTATCTCGTTAGTTAAAAAGTGAATTATTAAATGATTTATAAAAAAAACAGAATGGTATTTTCTAGGGCTTTAAGCATTAATTGTGATAAAATTTGATCCATAATTAGTGCATTTTTTTTTCATTAGTTACGTGCTGTGTTGTCCTTTTTACGTCCACTTTGCTTAAGTCACTGTTACGCCTTCTTGCAGCCACAGTGATATAAAATAAGTCCACCATGCTTATGTATGTCTTTCCACTTAATGAAACTTGCAGACCACCTGTCATGTTTACCTTTTGTTATCAAAACAGAGCTGTTAAAAGATTAACATGTTAATTGCAATTAATCGCAGAATTCCTATGATAATCACGACTAATTGCATCTTTAATATCACACTATAAAATTCCACTATTTTGCTTGATGATGATGATGAATCTTCTTCTCATTATAATAATAATAATAATAATAATAATAATAATAATTATTATTATTATTATTATTATTATTATCATTGCTGTTATTATTATTATTATTGTTGTTGTTGTTATTATTATTATTATTATTATTATTATTATTATTATTATTATTATTTGTCATTCAGGATTTTCTACTGTTTTAACTAAGGATAATTTACTTTCTGTTTGGGTACAGACCTGC
Source organism: Cheilinus undulatus (assembly GCF_018320785.1). Lineage (NCBI taxonomy): Eukaryota > Metazoa > Chordata > Actinopteri > Labriformes > Labridae > Cheilinus > Cheilinus undulatus. Next base: position 20,293,649 of record NC_054865.1, read on the forward strand.
TTTGTTGGTATATAGAAGATTATGACATGAACTTAGCTGTAGAAAAAGAAAGTAAGAGAACACTAAAAACTTAAATATTTTGATGTTTATATATCATCAATATTTGATGACATTTGAACTGTTTCTCTGTTCTGTACAGAGAAAGGCATGTATGAACAGTCTTTATATTTTAATTGTATTTATTTATATTTGTTTATTAATTACAACCATTTAATTTTGTCATACTGCCCTATTTCATAGTAACATTTTACAGGCATGGATAAAGGATTTACAGGTGGACATAAGAGCTTGGGAATGGTCAGAGGCATGTTCTTTAGTTCAAATTCAATAATTTAATATATACTCTAAATAATTACAATATAAATGACTTAGACAGTATATTACTCCAACAAGACAACACCAATTTATTTCAAATATTCCTGATTTGTGGATTAAATGACCAGAGGGGGTCTCTGTTTCACTGCATGGAGTGTCTATCAATATTTTAGTCTCCGGAGAAGTGTTTTAAATGCATGCAGCAAAATTACTGGTAAACAGGCTCCTCTTAACCCCAAACTATAATCAGTATCTTCCCTGATGATTTTGTCATTTTAAACAACTCAAAGTTACTGCTACAGGGATGTATGTTTCCTGGAGGTTAAAAGATGCATTGCTGGTTTGTAGAAATGACAGACTGTAGAGTTTCCCAGTGGTTGGAAGTGGGCCTACCCACAGATTTGGCTGGGCCCCTGAAAAACCCAGAGAATGGGCCGACCCAGTTGTGATTTATGGATGATGTCAATGCATGTGATGAATGTGTAGAAATGATGCTAGCATCCTGGCTAACAGTAACCTCAGTTTAGACCTGAAAATTACTGGGTTCTCATGATAGAATTGTTTATTCATGCAACTTTTTAACCAATTTTTGACATTTTTTGTCAGTTTTTACTACTGATTTTTGCCATTTCATGTTTTTTGCTCTTTTTGCCACTTTTAACCAATTTTTGCCACTTAACACTAAATTTTACCACTGTTACCACTTTTAACCCATTCTTGCAGTTTTCCACCCTGTACTGCCACTCTTTTGCCACTTTATTTGGACCTTTATATCCCATTTTGCCGCTTATTGCCTATTTAGTTGTTTTTCACTAATTTCTCCCAGTTTTTGCCAGTGTTAGCTAATTCTTTATCCAGTTTTTAACACATTTTGCTGCGTTTTGGCATTTTTTGCCACTTACTGGCCACCTTTCGCATACTCTTTGCTTCTTTTCACAATTAAGTAATTATTATTTATTAAAGTTGTCTCAGCTTTTTTTCTGGTTTATTATCTGGCATTCTTGCGTTTGTGCACATCCTGGCCTAGCTATGAAGTCTTATAATACTTTCTTCATGGTTTACTTCAGTGTGCCCATCCACATTGATAATTTGACCAATATTAAAGGTAACATTGTTTCTTTTCAAATGCGTTTCATAATTTTTCTGCCCATTTTTACCATATCAATCAATTTTTACAACTGTTATCTCACATTTGCCACTTTCAACCATTTTTGCAACTTTTTAACTGCTTTTCAACTTTTTCTTGCCCTTCATTGCTTATCTTTACCCAGCTATTATGGAGTTGCTTTTTTTTAAACCCATTTTGTCACTCTTAACTGCTTTTACTGCCAAACTTTGCCTTCCTTAACCAATTTCTGCAGGTATAATCCCATTTTTGCCTGTTCTAACCCATTTTTTCCACATTTAACTTCATTTTGCAATTTTTCTGCCAATTTTTGCCTCTTTTAACCCATTTCTGCCTCTCTATAAACACCTTTGTAAACCATTTTTAAAATCATTTTTAACCAATGTTGTCATTGTTTTTGTTTTTGCAATTATTGAATTATTTTCTCCTTAAAGTTATTCCAGTTCCTTTTACTTTGAGGACCCTGGCATCCTGGCGTTTGTGTAGATGGTGCCGAAGCTATGAAGTCGGATATTACTTTCCAAATGTTTAAGTCAAAATTACAGAAATTGGTTAAAAATGGCAAAAAATGACATAAAAATGGTGAAAGGGGTTAACAAGTGGTTATATTGGACTTAAGTAGCAAAAATGGATGTTAAACATTGTGAAATGGGGTCAAAATGGGCAAAATGGGAGCAAGAAGTGGTAATCAAAGTGGCAAAAATTGGCCAACAGAGGCAATAAAAGGCAGAAAGTGACATACTTAGGCAGAAAAAGTAGTGGAAAAGGTTTAAAATGGCAAAATTGCTTAAATGTGGCAGAAATAGGTGGAAATAGGGTGAAATGGTATTTTAAAGTAGCAAAAAATGGTCATAACTGGTAAAAAACAGGGGTTTAAAATGGCAAAAATGGGTAAACAGAGGAAATGAATAGGTGGAAAGTGGCAAAATAGGTTTAAAGTGGCAAAGCTGTATTTAAAATGCATTGATATTGTCAGTACCTCACACCTGGGTAGGGCCCATTCTCGGGGTTTGTCAGGGGCCTAGCCCAATCCATGGGTAGGCCAGCTCTCCCTTAATCCTCCACTGCATTGATCACTTTTCAGAATAAACCATTTCAAACATTTTAGTGGCTTAAAATAGTGAAAAGAAAATTTTAAAGACAGACATGTTTATATTTTATATAAAAATAAACACATCCAACCAAAACATAAAAGTGAGGGCATCTCACCAATAAAGAAAATATCTGCTTCTTTCTGTAAATCCATTAAAAGGCTCTTTAATAGAATAGGTTTGATCACAATGACTCAGATTTACAGTTTCATTATTTAACAAACATTAAGTCACCAAAATAAAACCCAGAAATCATCAAAGTCCGGCTTAAACTTGTGCTTTCATCCATCTTAATACTTAAAAGGTTAAAAATGGCTACAATGTGAATAAATTAATGTAAAATAACAGCTAAAATTTGAAAATAAAATCACAGCACAACCCCCTGGTCCAACATGTTTACTACAGTATCTTTAGTGGTTTTTGCTGATCCATTTTTGTAAATAAAAAAAACAACTGAATGTTAAACTCCTTAAAAAATGAAAACTGATTCTGTTCTTGATGGATCCTTGTTGTGTAATTGTGGTTTTAGTTTTGTCCCACCGTCACAGCAACCTTCTCTGGTAAAACCTTCATCAAACCCAGGTTCAAGGAATGAGATCATCCTCTCGGTGAAAGAGTTTATGAGTGTGTTATTATCAGGATTAGGTATTGACATCTCTCCTCTGTCATAGTCCAGGTTCACTCTGATCCTCTTTGATTGACTCTTCAGTGGGAGAGTAATGAATTAATGTGGCGATCATGCTCTGTATTCACCACCCCAGAACTCTAACGCCCATAATCCAGACCTTATGCCTCCCTTCCTCTGAACAGACTCTGCTGACACTCCCAGGTAACACCATCCAAATTCTACAAGGTTTCCAGGTGTGAGTCCCTGGGTTAAAGTTCTCAGAACCCAGGACACAGGTGTATAAACAGCTCATCTCAGGATTATCGTCTGATGATCTGACTGTCTCACATCGGTCAGATCATCAGACGATAATCCTGACGATAATCATTCAATATCAGCAGATGTTTAGCTCACTTTATAGTGTCCACACCACACCCCTCACACCTCTCTTTTAGCCCTGATATCAGGCTTTGGCCAGGTCATGTCTATGTCTACACAGTTTTCACAGAGCAACAAAAATTGGCTTTCTTTTGCATAGTTCAAAAACTGAATTTGAATAAGCATTACTTCTGAGCTCACTTACTAATGACTTCTAATATGGATGTGAAGGGTCCCTTAAAAGGCAACAACAGAGCAGCAATAATTGCAACACAGCTACCTTCTTTTTCACAACTCTCATCAGCTCTGGGTTCAAGCCTTGCCCTGGCATACATCCATGATCCGTCAGTTTTATTTATTTTTTTACCTTCAACCTTCTAGGGATGCAAAGTTGTCTTCTTTTAATTTCACAGAAATTCTACGTGAAGAGAGATACATGAATAGATCACTGACTGCTGCCTTCACTTTGAAAGTCAAAAGATTGCCTCCAAGAAGTAACGGCAGATTAGCTCAAGACTGCTTTTTACAGGTTGAAGTTAACAAAGGTCACAACACTTCACAACACCAGAGCACCAGTCACGTTACAGTGCCCTGTTTGTTGAGCCTCAAGTCTTGTTGTCATTTAACATCACTGTATGATTCTTTCTCACGCACATAGGTCAGGGTCAAATATCAGCCAATCACACCTGTCCTCTCAGTGGACACCTACTGCAGAGTAAATACACAGAAAACAAATGATCCGGTGTACACAGTAGCCTAAATAAACACTAGGAGCCCGTGAGAAGGTCAGACCTTTGGTATGATAATGCATTCAATGGTCAAAATAATTTGTCTTTTTTGACAAAAAATGACAAAAAAAAAACTCTTTAATGTCAAACTGAAAACAGATTTCTATAAAGTAATGTCAGTTAAACAAAAATATGTAACTTAAGATAAGTGATTGCATAAATATTCACCCCCTTTAAAGTGACTGACCTAATTCAACAGAGGTGCTGCTAGTAGTCTCATAATTAGTGAACTGGGGATCATCTGAGTGCAGTGAATGTGTCTCAAGGGTTGTTATATAAAGACACCAATGTCTGGAAGGTCCTGTCACTGGTTAATCAGTATTCCTGGTTACCATCACACCATGAAGACAAAAGAACACTCCCAACAACTCAGAGAAAAGGTTATTGAAAAGTACTAGTATAAGTCAGGGATACAAAAAATTCCAAGGCACTGAACATCTCCCAGAGTTCAGTTAAACCCATCATCAAGAAATGGAAGGACTATGGCAATCTACCCAGATCAGACCGTCCTCATAAACTGAGGCCTTGTCCACAAGGAGACGAAAACGATACATTCCCATTTTGTTTTGAAAGAGTTTTCTGTAAATACGGGATAATTTCAGGACATGTTGCGTAAGCACGGAACCACTGAAAACGACTGAAAACACTGTAGTATATATGCCAAGCCTGTATGTGGCGCTGTAACGTTGCCATGGAAATGCACGACATGAGAGAAGAAAATCATAGAAAACTGCAAAAAACTTTCTCCTAGTCGCCCTTCTGGTTGTTCTCTCTGTTGGATTTAAGAACATCTGGCGTATGTTGTTTGCAATGGTGATAAAGGAGCATCAGATTTTGCCGTAAAAGCCATAATAAGCTCAATAGCCTCTGCAGCATGAACACAGCCCTGTCATCTGCCATTGTTATTTTGGTTCAACATGCGCATGCGGCATAAGTGGGCGACACTATGTGTGACGTAATCGTTTCAAGATAGATGCGGTTGGTTGTCCACACAGAGATGAAACGGTAAGCATTTGCAGATTTGTTCACTCTGGGACCCAGTTTCAAAAAGTAGTGTTTACGGCCTCCCAAAACGGCATTTCAGTGTGGATGAAATGCCGATACGACAAAAACCTGTTGCGTATACTCCTGAATTCGTCTCCGTGCAGACAGGGCCTGAGTGACTGTGGAAGAAGGAGACAAGTGAGAGAGGCCACCTATGACTACTCTAAGGGAGTTACAAGCTTCAGCAGCTGAGATGGTAGAGACTCTGCACACAACTGTTGCCCATGTTTTTCACCAGTCAAACTTTTATGAGAGAGTGGCAAAGAGAAAGACACTTTTGAAGAAAACTCTGATTAAATCTGGACTAGAGTTCATCAGAAGGCATCTGGGAGACTCCAGCAGCTGGCACTGGAAGTCTTGTAAAGGTAGAGGATAAAATCCAGGAGGATGATCTTATTCAGTCTGCCAGAGAACTACTGCTTGGGAGAAGATTTATTTCCCTTCATGACAATGGCCTAAAGCATACAGCGAAAGCTACACAGGAATGATTTAAAGACAACAAGGTGAATGTTCTGGAGTGGTTGAGTCAAAACCAGACCTCAATCCAAAAGAGAATTTGTGACTTGACTCGAAAAGGACTGTTCAAGCCCGATTTCTGGCCAACCTGACAGAGCTTGAGCAGTTTAGCAAGGAAGCATGGAGTAAAATTGCAGTATCCAGATGCGCAAGCTGAAGTCATCTGGCTTTCTCCGGTTGAACCAAAACAGGATATTGAACTACTCTAAGGACAAAGAAAGGACATAAACCATATAAAACCAAGCTCTGCCAGGAAGCACAGCAGAGTAGTGGCTAAGACTGACTCCTTACAGTGTGAGGGTTAAGAGATCAAAAACTGACTGTAGCCAAAGCCTCTCTCTGTGAAGCTACAGAGCTTTCTTCATCCCACTGGTATGAGAGCCATGATTTGAACTACCTTAATTCAATTGCAGGTAGCACTGTGGTTTAATGGTTAACACCTCTGCCTTACAGAGTGAAGTTGACAGATGGATTGAAGTAAGATGGCAACACTCAGATAAAGAGTGTTTCTTCTTTGCTTTAAAGCCCACAATGTTACAGAAACAGAAGAACTGGATGGGTCGCCTGGCTGTGCCTAAAACAAGATGGATCCACAAAACTCTCTTATCAAAAAGCTTTCTGACCAGCAAGACTGGTCTGCCTGACACGCCTGGACTGAAGTTTAGTGCAAAGTGAGTTTGGATGAACTTTACTTACTTTAAAGATTAGCCGCTGCTCAAACTTTAAAGTTCAGACTGAAATGGAGTGATGGGCACAACACTGATTTTCATTCATCAGCAGGGCCTGATGAATGATTCTCAGGGCCCCTCATCTTTTTTTTTCCACTAGGTATAATATTCCAATCCTCCCTCCACCCCTGGCAATTTGTCATTTCAGAAAAGGCATTTAGAGGTGCATAAATTACGGTAATGATGGCTCAAGCAGTGTAACAGGTGTGTTGGCAAGCTGTGTCAATGAGTCACTTGCTTTTCTCAGCCAACTTGGAGCTGTTAAATGACAACTTGTCCTCATCATTAGCCTCCTGTTTACTATTTCTGAGATTCTGTCACATATAGAGCAGTCTGTTCCATATTATCTGGTATTACTCGCACCATCTGATTGGATCTCAGTAGGAAGGAAACAAAGGTAGTGAGCAAATATCATTGTTTCTAGCTCTCCTGCCCTTTTTTCATGAGGTACCACATGTTTATCTAAAAATCTCTCTAACCAGTTTCTGGTAGTTTTGGCTTCACCGTGGGCAGGTGCCAAGTCCTGCTGGAGAAGGAAACCAGTATCTCAACAAAGCTTCTCAGCAGATGGGAGCATGAAATGCTCTAAAACATCCTGGTAGATGGCTGACAGTGTTGACTCTGGACTTGATACAGTACAGTTGAACAGCATCTACTAATGGCATAGCACCCCAATCCATCATCATCAACCAAGCATTTTGGATTCTGGTCCTCTCAGATCTTCCTCCAGATTCTGGGACCTTAATTTCTAAATGAAATGCTAAATTGACTTTCATCTGAAAACACCTCTGAGTAATGCTCCAGTTCTTTTTTCTCTTTAGCCCAGGTGAGACACTTATGAGGTCTGTGGTTCAGGGTTGGCTTGACACCAGGAACACAACACCTCTAGTCCATTTCCTGGACAAGTCTGTGTGGTGGCTCTTGATCCACTGACTCCAGTCTCAGTCCAGTCCTTGTGAAGCTCCCTTGAATCTGCTTTGCTTGACAAGACTGAGCTCATCCCTGTTGGTTGTGCATCTTTTCTTACCACACTTCAATTCAACTTTCCATGAATCTGCTTTGATACAGTCTCTGAGAACAGCCTGCCGTTTCAGCAATGACTCTCTGTGTCTTACCCTGAACTTCCACTGGGTCTGTCTCCAATCCATCATGACAGCACTGCAGTTTGACTGTGTGCCCTGCTGTCCTTTAACACCTACTGACTGCATTTGCAGTGCAGCATGGAGTTTTGCGGTAGTTGCAGAATCACACCTGACAGTGCCAGTAGAAGCTACGTACTGAAGTGCTAATTAACGTACAAACACACATGAAGGTATTGTTCTGAACTGCAGGAGTAGGATGAACTTGCTTTGACTTGTCTCTGCTTTGTCTTTTTTTTGTGGGTTTTTGTCCTTCTACCATGGGTCAATAACCCTTTATAAACAAATGCGCCTCCTCTTGCTCCTCTGACGTGTTGACTACGGGTTCTGCTAAGCCCCATTATGACGTTTTGTCGATGTAGTGAAAGGATATACGGTCTGGCATTAGTCTGGTGTCAACACGGGGTATTTTATTCTGAAATTTAAACTGATATTTTAATTTGGTTTTGGCAATGCCTCCTGCCCTGTTCGATCTGCTCCATGCTGAATTTATGTGCAGGCAGAAATAGAAGTCCAGCATATCTGCTGCAGAGGCCTTCAGACTGGTGGAGCTCTGACTGACCAGAGATGCAGTGCAGCGCAGCTTGTGGAAACACTGTCATTGAATAAAACTGAAACCTATCTGGTCTGTTACCGTGCTGGAGTGGAGACTGTCTGAACACGTACCGGGTGTAATTTAGGGGTTAACCTCCTTTCGGAGAGTGCCAATGATTGTCCTCTAGACATTTGTTAAGTCAGCAGTCTTCCTCATGATTGTGGTTGTGTGAACTGTGTGCCTGTACAATCAGGATTTCTATATTGCATTACTGCATAGATGACAATTCCAACATTAGTGAGAATAATTTATTAAGCTGAAGGAGAACAGAGCTTTCACTCAAATGCAAAGCTCCTGAAAAATTTTCCAACATCTTCCAGAGAGGGCGTTTCATATGTAAATACAAACAGCTTACCCCCCACTTTAAAATTCGTTTTTCCTGCCAACTCCATAGTAAACTCCCAGGGTGATTTGAACAAGTCACAAGTCAAGAAGCTTTCTAGGACAATGAATTTGTGAGAATGACTATAAAGTAGCCCAGGGCCCCAAAATGGCTAACATTGGCCCTGGAATAAGCAGACTGCTCATTTTATCTCATTCAATAACACCACAGAACACCAAATGTGTCAAAATAGATTGTGTTGTGTATTTTCAGCCTTTTCATTCTGGCAGTAATAGGTGGTTGCTCACATAAAACAGGTCCAGATTCAACAAAGGGACATCCCACACGCTTCCTGTCAGTCTATTCATGAAGCACAGACCGACCCTGATTATGGGAGGAGATCTTCAGCAATTTTTATGACGGGCTATGATGAAAAAGCTCTTTGTAAATTCCATAGAAAGCCTACATACGTAGATCCATCAGATTCCCAGAGGATGACGCAGAACCATTAAGAGTGTCATTCATGTATGTGTCACCTTTTGTCTGTTCCTCTTGTGTCTTTCCATACATCTGTGCTGTGCATTTCAGCATTTTTGAAGGTTTGCCACGCAGTAGTGAAAATGAAATCAGTCTATTTATTCATATAATGATGTAGTCTTATAACCAAATAGGGTTTGATAAGTTTTAATCTGATATTGTAGGGAGAACATAAGAGCAGATTCTTTTAAATAATAAGGGATTGCAAAAACAAACACTGAAGTTATAAGGCTGATTTATGTGAACACAAAAGCAAGTATTTCCCTCCTACTCTTGTCTTTTCTCGCCTGCCCCCTAGTAAAATCTTCTTTTGAAGTCAGGGTGAGCCACTGTGTGAACACAGCAAGCAACATTCTTGAAAAATTCCCAATGAGTGGGCAGGATTGATCACATGTATAGCAAACAGTGCTTTTGTAATAACACAGTTTCAGCCTCATTTTAGCTCAACAGTATGTTCTTCTCCATCTGTTCATAACGTGAATATGCCCAATCAGCTTCTTTGCATCATCTTTTTTACCTCGTGTTTTGACTCGTGAGACCTTCCCCTTCCCATTTGACAAGGAAAACTGCACATTGTGTGAATAAACAACTCCAGAAGATTTCAGGACCAGGATGTAAATGTGTAAAAGTGGCTTAGAGGGAGAGTGGAATCAACCTTTTCCTCCCTGTCAATCAATTTATGAAGCATGCTTATTCTTGTTTGTCTGGATGAGCTCAATAACTGTTACTTATGTTAATGGAGAGATGCACTGACGTCACTTTTCCACCTAACACGCTCCCTCAGGCAGACGGCTGCCTTCACTGGGGAAAAACAGGAGAAAAACAGACCAATAGACTCAACAGAGATCATTACGATTAACTGTAGACACAGTGGACCGTGGCTAGAATCCAGTTTCCTAATATGTAAATGCATTTGGTTTTATAGCCAGGGAGGCACGTGAAGGATGTGAAACCGAATAAACTTTGGAGATGGGGTCAAGCTTGCCCAGAGAATTGGCTGGGCCTCCCAAAAAACAATGAATATGCCCTCCCCAGTTATGATTTATGAATAGTATCATATTGTGTGTTGGATAGTAGCACTGATGCTAGCATCCTTGCTAACAGTTAAACCTGTTTTTGATACTGTTACACCATTATTGATTAGTTTTCTCCCTTTATCATACTTTTAGACCCTTTTTTCATACTTGAAACCCTTCATGATACTTTTAACCCTTTTGATACTTTTTAATCATTTTTGATACTTTTAAACCCTTCTTGATACTTTTACTCCTTTTTCATACCTCTGAACCCTTTTTTAAAACTTTTGATCCCTTTTAGATACTTTTAATCGTTTTTGACACTTATTTCCTTTGTGATAATTTTTTACCCTTTTTGAAAATTTAACCTTTTTGATACACTTCTGATATCTTTAACCCATTTTGGATACTTTTAACCCATTTGTGATACTTTTACCACCTTTTTGTTACTTTTGACTCTTTTGATACCTTTAATTTTTTTTTTACACTTTTACCCCATTTTTGATACTTTAACCCTATTTGCCACTTTTTAGTACTTTTTAAATGGGTTGCCCTCTTAACCCATTTTTGCGATTTGTACACCCCCTTCAGCACTTTTCCTGCCAATTTTTGCCACTTCTAATCATTTACATTTTACATTCCATTTATTTTGCACTAAATGGATTAGAATTTTCAATAATACTTTTATATTTTTTATATATTTATATATATTTTTCTTTGAATGGTGTCTCAGTTCCCTCTTTTTTCTGGAATCTTTACATTTGTTCACAATATGGCTTGGTTATGACATCTGGCATGACATTGTTAACATTAACAAAAAAGATCATTCTGAATTCTTAAAACAGCATGAATACATATAATATATAAAATGTATTTCATTGTTGCTTTGACAAGTGTTATTTACAGTTATATACAAAATATGGTTATCACAGATTAACTACACACCCCCATAGCTCCCATTTTGCATTCCAAAATATGATGGATTCTTAATTCTTTCATGGGTCTTCCTCAAACAAGCCTATTAGACTCCTCTCCATGACTCCGGGATATGAAGAATAGGTTTTTGGGGTTCCTGTCTTTGTACTCCACAAAATGGTGGTTGTGGTGGGTCCCTGTGCAACACAGGGTCACTGGATTTGTGCAGAAATGGCTTTCTGTGTGCTGTTTGTTTGCATCTCCAGCAAAATTGCCGATTTGACCAAGCCCCCAAATACCCATATGTGTGCCAGTTTGATTTTAACATCAGCTGTTGACTGGTTTGACAACAGAACTCAGTGTGTGCAGGCAGAACACATCTGATTCTATTAAAATCAGAAAAGGTGTTCTTAAGAGTTCTGCACTGGGCAACAATCAAAACATGTCTAAGACAAAGTTTAATTTTTATGCTGAGGACATTGTATTGTACTGCCTTAAAACTGCTCAAGGCCAAGCACTCTCCCAGGCAAAACTTTTTGACACTTTAAAACAAACTTTTTAAAGATATAAATTTTAATCAAGATACAAGCAAAACAGGTTATGCTTTTTATAAATGCTAAGTCTAAGTCACCTCTCCTCTCCTTGGTTCTCACTTCTCAAAAGGAGTCTTTTCCAAGGTACAGATATCTTGAAATTTTTGTCAGTGAATTTTATTTATTAATTTTATTTGATAGGGACAATGCAAATGACATAGTGCAACTTCAGTCTGTTATAAACAAGCTAAAAGTAACTGATGCTTCACATAGAGAATCCCTCTATACACATCTCATCCCAGGTATTGTCGATCATGGAGCTATGGGAGTTCATCCCTTATTTCAAAGTCCTCACCCATCATTGATTATTGAAATAATATGTTAGATGGTCTTCTTTGTCTACCAGTAGACTAAAGCTCTGGCATATTCATATTTAAAGGGCTCCCTTCACATCATTCTGCCTACGTCAGTAGAGCACAAGAATTTAGAAGCTTTGATTTTAGGATCTTTTCTTGCAATCTGTCTGGCCACAATAGAAGCTGAGTTTAATTAAATGATTAATTCAATCTGTGCTAAATAACTATGGACTTTAAAAAAAATCTTTCACTGTGAAACCAGACATATTAATTGAACATTCAGGGTTTTATGTCCAGCATAAAAACATTATCTGTTGCCCTTGTCCCGTCAACATCATTCTTTGACTTTATGGCTGATCTACTAACCTTTACAGTGTTTATCTATCCTGACGTGACATCCAAAGCATACTCTCTTGTTTACCTACAGGCTCTTGGCGGTTTGTTTTTATGCGTCAGTTCATTGTCAATATATTGTGTAAGTTCACTGACTTAACTGAAGAACAAGGATGTGGTTGGATGTGGCATTCAGTATGTTTAAGGGCATCCAGCTGAGCTAATAGGTCCCACAGGCGTCACATTGACCTTCTTTGTACACTAAGGTTAGTATGTTTTTGCTTACAGCAGATATCCAAAAGGATAAGAAAAGATTAAGCTTTACATATCTTTTATGTTCTACATCTTGACAATAAGGTCTGATCCAGACCAGGACTTCAGAACAGAGCTACAACCTTCCTGGCTGAAAATAAAGCCTATGTGGAAGGAGGGAAAACTGCAGTTTCTCACGTGTTTACAAGCATTTTATTCTGTCACCACTGTCCTATAAAACACACAAAGACATGTCATGTACAGTTTCACAGTTTACTAGGTAAAATATTCTGCTGATGGGGCAAATGAAATCCACTTGACGAGTATCTTGCTTTGTATGATCAGTATTGTTATGAAGTCCTTATTTTCCCTTTAAAATCTTTAAATTTGATTTTTATATGAACTTGATAGGTTAATGAGGTTTGAAATAAGTGTGATTACATTTTTTTTTTTTTTTACAACAAGGAAGACAAAAATGATTGGACTTGAGTTTTTTGCGGTGGGTTCCTTGTTTTGATACAAGAAATCCACCAAAAGGAATCCTATAAATTATAATATGAAAAAAAATCTTGTGGCATTTTTTTGGGTCATTTTAGTAATAAATAGATTTTTAGGCTAAAATAATAACATATCAGTTGTTTTTAGGAAAGTCAAATTTGACCCAAACAGTGTGTAAAGATTTAAGGAGATACCACATCAACAGCCCTGACAAAAGGAATAAAATTAAATTGTTTCTTTACATATAATTCAGTTAAATCTGATGAAAGGTTTTCTCTTGAGATGAAATGAATTCTGCAAACTAAAAAAAAAAAAAAAAATCATGTGTTTCACACACCGTGTTTGCTGTGATGGGGGTTGAACACATGTCCTCATCGTGTCAACCATCCCCCATGTTTTGCAGAATTTTTCAGAAACAGAAGGAAAGAAAGCACTGGTTTCCAAGACCTCTGCCATCTGCCATGTCTTTCAGTTTCTATGATACTTGCACAGACAAAAGAGGAAAGCTTCTTAGACTGAAAAAACAGCTATTGTTTTAAAAGTAAAAAATATATTTAAAATATCTTTACTGAAATAGTTTTCAACACTGTAGTCCTTATGCCAGCACACTCCCTGTTGCTCTGTACTTCATGCTTACAACAGCAGACGTATGTGGCCTGGCAGGTTTTAACAATGACCTCTATCTTGCGTAATGTATCAGTACCTCGAAAGGAACTGAATGTGCTGTTCATTCAGAAGTCTACTGTCCTTGCATTGTTTGTTTGTGGGTGTATCATTTCATGGAAACCTTTGTTTGATGTACATGTCTCATAATATTTGATGCCACATGTTCTCTGTATCTATCTATCTATCTATCTATCTATCTATCTATCTATCTATATTTATTTATATAAACACTAATGTGTTTCTGCTATAGTTTACAAACATGTTTTCTTCATCTTAGGCTTTTTCTAGTGTCATTTTGAAGGTTAAATGATTCCTATTGTAGGAGAGGTGGTGCCATTTTTAAGCTATCCTAATCCTGATTTTGTCTTATGATTTTTCACTACTTTTTGATGTTTCATTATTTTAACTGGCATGCCACATAAAGATTATTTGACAGTGGCAAGCTAGCTTAATGGGCATGGCAGATTTAGCTAACTGAGGCTCTATGGGTTCATTTTATGAGTAGGAGCTGGGCCTCTCTTGAAAATTTCGTGGTGGTACTGTGTCTCAAACCCCATCTATACCCTGCATTAACAGAGATAAACATCCATTTTTGGTTTGGATATCAATGCTAGGTGTGGATGCACCCAAATGCATAGTGAAGATGATTTAATATCCAGTTACTTAGACTTATTATAGTGATGGTCTTGTTTGCCTTCATCCAGATCGGTTTGATAGTGTGGATACTGCACATACTGGCATGCATGTAAGACTGATATGGAGCGCTTATTGTTACAAAACTGTTTGCAAATGCATCCAAAAATCTGTGCACAAATCTGCAAATGTGCAGATAGATTTGCATATTTTTGCACAAATCCACAAATGTGTGCACAAATCTGCAAATGTGTGAACAGATCTGCAAATTTGTACTCAGATCTGTAAGTGTAAAAGCACTGGGTTTTGGTGCCCTCAGCAAAGGCTCACAGGCAAGGCTGCAATCCTGATAGCATAGGCATTACATGATGGTTATAGGAAGCCATTGGTTTCAGTTATTTTTTCCCAAGGGTGTGCAACCAAATATTAAGTTAAGGGTGCCAATAATTTTGTCCGGCCCATTTTTTTTGTGTAAATTTATGTCAATTTTGTCTTTTGTCTTCAGTTTTTTTGTGTTGTTCCAATGCACATAAAGGAAATGAACATGTGTGTACCAAAAACATTTGTAATTGCAACAATTTCTGGGAGAGAAGGTGTATTTTCTGGAAAAAATTCAGGGGTGCCAATTCTTTCGTCCATGAATGTATATTCATTGAAAGAGTGAAGAAAATAATGACTTCTTTTCTCCATATTCATATCACAACAGTGCTTGAATTGCCATCCATACAAGACAGAGTTTCATTATGTTCTATTTGTCAAACAGAAATCACAAATACAACACTGTATGAGCTGTGTGATGTTAGCAATAACATCAATAGAGTGGTTTGTAACATTTGCATTTTATATCTGTATATTCATAACAGCCGAAGGGAAAGAAATTTGTTCTTGAACAGGTATGCTAAATGACACTGAACAATGCTGATAGATTTAAGTAATATTAAGACGCCTGGGATTATGAACAGACGTTATGACTGAGAAGCAGTGTTGTGACCTTTGTAGACATGTTGAGTTCACTTCCAGCGGTGCCTGAAAAGTTACTTTTTGTTGTTGTTGCTGGTGACACTTGTGCACTGCTCAGAAATTTAATCATTCAATCGAGTATATATGTATGACCTAAAAATTTTCTTTAATGTGTGATCAATCTTTTGTTGAAATTGTGAAAAAAAATCCCTGTGTTCACTAAATTACCACACATGCAATAATGTTACCCACAGTATACATTTCAAACAGATTTGCAAATCTGCATGAATTTGCAGACCTGTAGACACATTTGCAGATTTATGTACAGATCTTTGTATGCATTTTCAAAATAATACCTCCATTCTCAACTAACTTCAGAGTAGCTGACCTCCCAGCTCCTAAACAGGTTTCATTTGGTACCATTTTACCTTTTTTTATGTCTATACATAAAATGGAAACCAGCTCACAAACTTGAGCTGGCTCCTGTCCTTCACATAAAAGAGCCAGCTCTCGGAATCATCTCATTTGCTAACAAAACTTACTTCTCCCTGATAACTTGTATATCAGTTTTTTCTTTAAAGCAAAGTTTATGACAAAATTAGGCAGAGAAGCTGTTAAAGAGGCACCACTTGTCTCTTAGCTGGCAATTTGCCTCTGTTCATTTGTATGGCAAGTGTCTTCCCTGTGCATATGCAGGGATACCTTGGCATGCTAAAGAGCCAAGAAAATGATGAATGGGCTGTTATTTTCAGGCAGATTAGTGAATTCTGATTGTAAGTCATCATTGATAATCTATTGTTAATGCAAGGTGTAGACAAATTAACAGTCAGCTTATCTAAATGCTTGAAATATATGTTAATGAAAATTTGAATAGCTTCTCATATATAAAAAATATTTTTATTTTGATGTGAATCAAAGTTGTGGACAAATGAATTTGGCTCCTAAATTCATCAGCTTATTAAAACAGCTGTTTTCTAAAATGAACCCAACAGTATCTCAAATACAGATAGAAATCTCAGCTTTGAGGTTATGGCCCATTTACTTTTTGTTCAACAACTTATTCAATACATTTCAGGATATCTGTCTCCATAAGAATACTTAGAAAGTAGGGTCACAGTTTTTGTGAGGTTGGCTTCAGGAGGATTTAAAGCTCCATGCCATCTAAGAATGATAGCTCTGTGGAAGCCATAATGAACAAGAGAAAGGGGAGAACAAAGGAACTGGAAAGAATCATCTGAAGCAGAGCACTTCAGAGGGCTTTTCTCTTTAGAGGTTGGTGGTAAAAAGGAACCAAGGATGGAATAATCACAGTCATAAAGAAAATGAACCCTCAGGAAAGTGTGCGAATTACAGGAAAACAGCAGACAGAAAGGTTGCCACTGTCTGACTTTATTGAACCCAATGTATTGAACTCCTTCAAATGCCACTGTCTTTATCCTTTATGTAAGAGTTTGTCCAGAGAGGTTCTAACTCTATGGCGACTTACTGACTGTTTTTTGTGTTGCTTTTGTACTTTAATGTGTTTTACAGAATAGAGTACCCAGTGATGAATAAATGGGGGGGGGGGGGTTGCAATAGTAGAAAAAGCTTTTCAGAATAGGGTCTGATCAAAGATTACCTGGGACAATGATGGCTCCCTGAAAAGAGGAAATGGCTAACAAATGCAAGGTCCTATTTCAGGAAAATCACAGCATTACGTCAGAGAAGCACATTGATGGCTGTCTCATTTTAAAAACTGCTTCAAATGCAGCTGACAAATGAGTCCTTCTTCCCCCAGGCCAAAGAAGGATCCATCCAATGAAGGCTTAATGGCTGTGTCTCATTATCAACAAATTCAAACAAGTGGGTGGACTCTTAAGAGGCTGAGTATTCTACTTTAAATACAAATGATTAGGTTCAACTCCAACAGGTGCTTACGTAATGTTAAACAACAAGAGGGGCCCTGACCCTTTAACTTACCTTTGTTAGCTTTGTTGCATTTGGTTAACTAGCTCTGGTGCAGCCGATCATTTTACAGGGTTTAGACTGGTAACACACTAGACAATTCTCAGATCTTAACTGATTTAAAAAATGTGGGAGATGACACTGCTAAAGACAGTCTTGTTCTTTTTATTTTGTAAGCCTCTAAATGTACACTGTATACAACTCACAGACTGCACACACCTGTAAATATTTCTCACTCGCTATCTCACAGAAACTTGCATGATCAACCGTGACTCTACAGAAAAAACAATACTAGACAAGGGTGATATGTAGTTGGAGAGGCTCTAACTCGATACGGAGCAGTAAAACAATCAATTTGATGCGACACACTTGAGAACAATTTGAACAAATGGTTTTTGAGATAGGCCTAAAATTGGGTCACTCCACCCAGTTGTAGGGGAGGGGGGTAAATGTGGCCTAAAGTTGAGCTTAAAATCATGTAGTGTATGGCCAGCATTAGAAAAAAAAATACTTTATCCAGTTACAGACTGAGCATGTGGCGGTAACATCTTCATAACATTTTATTTTTTCTCAAATGTTAACAAATCAGGGCTTTCATGAGCAAGCTTGTGTCACTATAGACATCACACAAGCAGAGAATCTAGAGAGAAGGCTCGCCTCTTGGCCAAGCCAGACAGGAAGATGATGAATAGAAAGCCATATTTACCTTATTTAACAGAAATATATGTCCACATTAGTACTATATGTATGCAATGTGTTTCTTGATGACCCTGATGAAGAACACAAGCTGAACAGTGGTGATCTGATAAAAGTGTCCTCTAATCTCAACTGTTACTGGAGCTTCCTGTTTCCACTCTGATAGTATATGTCACAGGAAAGACAAACACAGAACAAGTACATTTCTGGTTTTGCATTAGAACCACAATGGATGTCTATATACCTAAAACAGCCAGTGGGGTAAAATCAACCTGTTGTTTGAGTACATTGATTTTCACAAAGAGCACTGATCATGAACAATTATTTAACCACAGACACTTAACAGCTCATTAATCAGAGAAAAACTAGATCACTGTCAAATGATTGGTCCATCACAACCAATATAATCCCATGACTGACTCCTGAAACTTCCACACCATCAGATTCTTCTTCACTCAAAGCATTGAGCAAATCTGTTGACATTTAACACTCATGAATGTCTTTTATTCCCTGATTTATGACCTCTAAACAAGCAGCGAAGAGATAGAGAGAGGGATTTTCCGTCATCTGAATTTTTCTGGCACAGTCTATTATTATTTCTCTGTTGGTGTGAAATAAAGCAGAGGGAAAATTAATGGTTAATTTTACCCACATGGCACTTCTAGGTATAAATATAACAATTTGGACACATGCAAACAATTTTTATGACACCAGACACAGTAAAGTTTAAGGAAAAGTCAATGACAGACAGACTCAAAATTCTAAACAATACAAAGTTAAACACAATTGAATAACAGCCTCAGATAAATTTTATCTGATGACTGTCCTAGTTTTAAAGTAAAAGCCTGGTTAACAGAGATGTGATACTCTTATCTCACAAGGCTAAATCTGGGCTCACAAGAACAAGATGAGCTTTTACACTTCTTTTTTTTACTTTGATAACAGTATATATCCAGAAAATGTTTCTTTAATTGAAACTAAAGGGAAGTTGAGGCAGTGAGGAGAGGAGAAAAAATGGAGGAGTAAAGAACATCATCACTTCGCTGTCGCTGCCATCTCTAATTAAACACTATACCCTCACTGTGACTTCACACGGATGTTTAGCAGCGGATTTAATTCAAAAATAATTTATGTTCCCGGGTCTAAGGGTAAAGTGCAGCTCAAACAAGCACGCATGGAGGGCACAAGAAAATCTTGCAAGACAAATTTCACTTTGACAAGAAATGAAGCTCAGTGTTAATTCTTGCAGGACACAGTTGTCATACACCCAGCCGTGATCAGCTGACAGCTAGCTGGTCCCAATTACCAGCTCCCACAGCCAATCACAGCTCTGTCTCTCTGTATCTAAATATGATGTACTTCTCACTAATCCCTGTTTGCATTAATGGTGATGCACCATGCTGCTGCTGGCAAAGCTTAATCTCCTCCACCCCAGCCTCCTCCATCATAGCATAAAGCTTATTGCACCCTATTCAGATTGAAGCGACTATGGATTTAATACTTTTGAACTAATCTTATTGTATTCAGTATGCATTGTCATAAAAGTATCCATCCATATGGGGGTTTCTAGCCATGCGCTCCCTGGAAAGTCAAAACATGCTGCTTGACTAACCCAGGGGGCATCTTTTAAGCAGAGCTTTCATTGCCAAGTAAAACTGTATATCTATTTTGCGATAAAATGGTAAAATGTATGACCAGGGTGTTCCTGACTGAAATCCTGTGATGTTTTTGTCTTGCAAGATCTCTGGGCATGAGATCATAACTCTACTGGTTTAGCATTTCTGTGGAGAATGGTTTTACTGACTCAGTCAGGCTCTACAATTAACCAAGTAATTTGTAGTGAGCCTTACTGAGGTAAAACCTGAAGCAGGGGAGACTGCAAAATTCAGCACACACATGCCTGCATGTAGTATTGAATAAAAAAAAAAAGATAAATTTGAGATAACCATGCTGGCATGCTGTTTCTCTTGAACAAACGGCATGAAAAAAATCCAAATGTCTCTGCTTATTTGTTGCCACCCCCCTCCCTCTTTCTCCCACATTGTCTCTCTGCCCCCCCCCCCCCCCACACCAAAGATGATTGTACACAAGCTGGAGCCTTGTATGGCATGTGGTGAAGACAGTGAGTCAGACTGCCCACCAGCTGTGAGCACGGCTCACCAATGGGGTGGTGTAAAGACACTTCATGCAGGGCAGGGAGCAGGCAACAACACCAGAGTGGGTGATTTACAGGGCAATTAGGACAGAGGCCAGCAACAAGCTACCAAAACTTGAGATATTGCCTAGAGAGAAATGTTCAAATGTCTGTTATAGTGCTTTCAAGTCAACTCCTACATATGCTCCTGGGTACCAATCAACAAAACAGTGAATCTGAAATTAAAATCTGGATGAAAAGGTTTTTTTTTTTGAGGTTTCACTAACAAACAATGATCATAAGCTCTGTTCTCATTACTTCTGAATGTTCTAGAAGTTTTCGAGCTGCAAGCCGAATTTTTCACTTTCCTTGCCAACCCCTGAATACATTTTCTGCACGAAGGTGGGGTGAGCTAACATGTGAACACAGCAGGAAATATTCAGAAAAATTCATCACAAGCAAGTAGGAGGAGGCAATGACATTTATATCCTGCAATGGAGTGCGACCAGACAGTAATGAGCAACATAATACAGAATCTGAAACTGAGACCCCCTGCCCCATCTGACAGTAAGCATCTCCCACTGTGATATCAATGTCTAACTAACAACTCTGATAGATAATAGGAGCAGTCCAACTGAAATTTATAAGCAATTTTAGGTGTGCATATGTGATGCAGGTTATTTTGCTCTTACTTTTATTAAAACGTCTATTCAACCATTCTTCTTTGTGACGCCACCCAATCTCTGTCAGGTTGCATGAAGACTGGGCCATAGTTTTCATGTAGAACAAATAAGATTGTCCTCCAGGTTTTTCCAATATTTTTCTGCATTCAATTTACCCGCTACTTTTACAAACCCTCTAGGACTGGCTGCCTAGAAGCAGCCCCATAGCATGATGCTGCCACCACTGTGCTTCACAGTGGGGATGGTGTGTGTCATGTGAATGATCGCATGTAATGTTCCATGTTAATATAAACTTTTATTAGCATCTGTTAGCTAACCAACAGTAGCATATCATCACATCACTTTGCCTCTTTCATACATTAGTCATCGCTTACTACTGACGTCATCCTAAAGTGACACTCAATCCCACTGCGTATGCAGGTACATCTCACCACAGTGTGTTTGTGGCTTTTAATGGTGAAGAACCCAGGCAACAGTTGTTGGATGCAGTCTATCCCATCTCTGCTGCTGAAGTTTGTAACTTGTAACTCCTTCAGAGTAGCCATAGCCACAAGTTGTGAGGACAGCCTGATCTAGGCAGATTTACACATGTGCCATATTCCTTCCATTTCTTGATGATGGATTTAACTGAACTCAGGGGATGTTCAGTGCCTTTGTTTGTTTTGTATCGATCCCTAAATTATACTTTCAAATATCCTTTTCTCTGAGTTGCTTGGAGTGTTCTTTTGTCTTCATGGTGTAATGATAGCCAGGAATACTAGTTAACCAGTGACTGGATCTTCCAGACACAGGTGACTTTATACTAGCATATACTAACAACATTGCAAAGGATAATGGGGTAAAAGACCAGCTGTGCAAGTCTGATTGAGACCTTTCCAAACAGACTCAGTGTTGTGATTGCAGCCAAAGGTTAATCTACTGAATACTGACTTGAAGGGGGTTAAAATTTATGCAGTCACTTATTCTACATTACATATTTTGTTTAATTGACATTGCTTTGTAGAAATCTGTTTTCACTATGACATTAAAAAGGTTTCTGTGAATTTGGGTCCAAAAAATTGTATTCGCCATGATTAATTAATAAATTCAATAAAAGGCTAAGACATTCAGGAGGGTGGATACTTTTAAAGGCACTTTGTGCACTGTAGAAAATTCCTGGAAATTTCTAAACAGGCTGCCCTGAATCTTCATGGGCTGCATGAGTTGTTTACACATGCAGCTGAGACTTCCAAAAGACAAAAGAAGACGCTGTTGAAATGATGGACAAAGCAACGGTTCTATGATGACAGTTTTGCCTTTCTATCATTGCCACATGCAGTGTCACTCATTCTCCATATCAGCAAGCGTAACGTAGGGCATAAGCTACTGATAAACAGTAAAAATAGTGAAACTGTTTAATTTCATGCACTGAGATCACACTTTGCAGTGTATAAATGTATCACTCTTTTAACCACTTTGAGAGGAATTTTCCTCAGAGCTAATGGGTGCATTTTCACCTTAGCTCACCCGACTTTACATAGAGACAGTACGTTGGCAGGAGAAATTCCAGCTATAGCTTGGATGATTTAATGGCAATATGTGTTCACACAAACCAACATTTTGACATATTTTCAGGAGTTTGTCTGCATGTGGAAACCCTATATAATTATTTTTTTGGTTTTGTTTGTATAGATTTTGGTAGTTTATTTTGATTAGGGTAAACTTCAGTACTCATAAGTAACACTTAAGCCTTTCAAATATCATGTTTTTTTATGAATTTTCTTAGATTTTTTTCACAAGGAGCAACTCTTTGGAATTATGAAGCATTATGAATATGACCCCAGGAGATTGTACATGTATGAAAAGAGCTTTATTTAATCGTGTACCATATTGTAGCCTCTTAGGAGATGTACCTCCTTCATACATGTGAGCACATACAAGATATTTCAGTCTATTGTTGTATTGATCTCGAACAAAACATTGCTGTGAACTTGCATATATAGGTGTCATTCTAAATTTCTAAATTAATTTAGCAAAGTTCCTGAATAGCTTTATAACTGTTAATAATGCCAGATCGACCTGGGGTTTGTACACCTGACTGTGAAACAAGACTAGATTTTTTTTTTCCTTGAAAAACTCGTACTAGCCTCACACCTATTTCTTTCAGGCACTTGAACCACCTGCCCTGTTCGTGCAATCCGACGCTGAAAGCATATTATCCAATTAGAGGCGTTAGAGAAGGGGTCGTCCTTGGCACGGCAATTTGCCAATTAGAGAGGAACACGTGAAATAGCTCTCCTACTTAAAGACACTTAAACGACACAACTGTGTCTTTACATAAAAATGACCATAACTGTGAGTGGTAAAATAATATATACAAGTGTGAGTGAAAAAGACAAACATGCACGCTTTGGTGAACGCCTTCATGCGCTGTCTCTCCTTCCTCCTGCCTCCCTCCTGGCTTTGTGTCAGCTTTTGCTCGTGGGTTGGGAATGAGTGCGAAGAGACGCCGCCGCGGTCCAATCCCAGAGCTCGTTTCAAAAGCAGAAAGCCTCTTACATATGAGGAAGTAGCAGCCGTAGCAGCAGCAGCAGCATTAGAAGCCCGAGGAGGCTCCAGCCCGTCGGTCTCTCCTGGTCCAGGCTGCGTCTCGCTGGCTGCTAAAACCCCCGCTGCTCCTCAGGGCCCTCATTCGGGTCGGATTTGGATCGGGGGTCTCTGGCGAGCCGTGGAGCGCGTCTTTGGAGCCCCTTTGGTCCTTCTCCGCCATCACTGGTGTCCTAAGAAGCATCGAGCAGGTTTACGCACCCCGTATCCTGTCTGTGCTTTCGAGTCGAGCAACACGCAAAGCTTCCAGAGAGGCGCTGCTGCTACAACCGAGGAAGAGAAGCGAGCGGACGGAGGAAGAGCCCTGACGTATCCGGGGAACATGAGCGGGTCCGTGGGGATCCCTGATCTGTCAGCGGAGCCGGGCATCGACGAGGTAATCACCGTGGATCAGCTCACGCAGGAGATGGGAACGGTGACGATAACAGTGGCCATTCAAGCGGCAGAGGACGAGGAGCCCGAGGAAGTGTCCTCCAATAATATTGACTTCATCGGAGGCAGCTGTAGCGAGGATGAAATCGGAAGACATGACAAATCAAGGTTTGACTTTTGGCTCCTTTAAGTTGATTTTCTTAATGGCTGATGAAGCTATTTGTCAACAAGAGTAGTGAGCTCAATTGTACAAAATTATAGCCCACTAAAAATGGACTAATTGTGTGTTGATAGACTTTGATCATATTCTAAAAGTCAATTTGGTCCAATCAGTCTGTTCCGTATCCCAAATCATGCGAGAAAGACTGCTGAGTAAAAGTTTGAGATTGAATGAAACGTGTTGCTCTCCATGCCAACTCATTGAAACCTTTCTGACTGATATTAGCTTCTTATTTAATCCAGCTTTGGCGGGTAACAGCACTTGGTGGGCTGTCATTTCGTGAGCAGTGTGGGCACTGTTGAGTTATTTGGCTCGACTGAAAGAATGCCGGCTGAGTAAAGAGATACTGTCTAAATAAAGCCATACATGTGTAGCCTCTCAGTGTCAACAAAAGCCAGTCAACAGCATGACAATGTGCCATGAGGACAAAGCTAACCACAATAGTGGGTGTAAATCCTCTCAGAAAAATAATACTTAAGGGTTATTATTATCTCCTGGCAGCAGAAGAGTGTTAAACCACCTGTGGGCAGCATCCGTGCTGTTAAAGCAGACACCTGAAAGACCTGGAGGGAGGTGGAGGGCCAGATAGAGGAAGGATGGCACCTTCACTTTAATCTAATTCCCCTGCGTCATGCACTGCTATTTTTATCCTCTGGCCTATAAGTTGCCTTCTCAGAGTACGTGCGTAAAGAGTGAGTCAGAAAGACCAGAGGGGAAAATAAATCGTTCTGTCCAAATCAAGCATTAGTTTGTAGGTCACGCCTTATTGTTTCTTTAGCATGACACGAGTCTGCAAAACGTGCACCCAAATGCTCTGTGACTCTTCAGTAGCAAAGAACAAAGGGTAAGATCACCAGACAGCAGTGTGAGGGTTTGGTTGGATTAAGTGAAGAAAACTTGCTATTTCACTTAGTACTGCTGAAACATTTCTTCACAGACTTTAAGTAATAAGTAGCGATGCAGGGATTGTGAAAACTAAGGCACACACTGTTGTTCCATCATTTCTTTTGGCATAAGGCTTCCACTATGTCAACCAGTGGCACAGCAAGGGGGTTTTTATCCAGGGCTTAAGCCCCAGATGTTTTTTTTTTTGAAAGGCCAGAATCTTTTAGGCTGGTGAAAAGTATTTTTCTGTTTAGTTTTAAGATCACTAAATGCCAAATTAAATCATTTCAAGTACACAAATAGACATTAAAATATCATTTTTAAAGGCAACCTGAATAAAATCAAACTTTATATATTTTGCTTGTAAGAGCTTCCATTGCAGTATGAAATAGTTTAAAGATTGCCCTTTTAGGTTGAAAAAGTTAAAATTATTCATCTTCATTACAGTGTAGTGAGGCTTTAAAACGATGGGCACACTTTGAGAACAATTGCATCTGAAATAAATGATGTTGGCTGTAAAGAATGTTTTTTTAAGATGGAATGGATGCATCATTTTTGACCAAATGATGTATAGTTTTGGTGTTTCAAATCAAAATCTTTATTAAAGACTGCTTAAAAATAGGGCACATATCTGCCTGATGAAGAAAAACCTTGAGGGGAAGCATACCCCTAAACCCTCCTATGGTTGGGCTAAGCCCCAAATATCAAACACCCCTGACAACACCCCTGATGTCAACATTTTCCCTCATGGTAGACCAAAAAAAAAAAATCAAATCAGAGTTTGTCTAACTGGTCTCTTCTTATTTTATTCAGCAGCTAGATATACCAGATGTCTACATGAAGTTAAACATTGGTAACTGACATCTGTTGAACCAGGGTAGATATCCGATGCCATTAACCAAAGCATCAATGCATTGTCAGTTGTCCTCTTGAAGCAGCAAACTCATATCTTCAAGTTTAGTGTCAAGTCTACTGGTGCATGTGGCACTTAGATGGCCTAGTGGTTAGGTTTTGCACCATGTGCGCCGGTGGAGGTCCCAGGTGCAGGTCTGGCCTGTGGCTCCTTTCCTGCATCTCTCTACCACATTCTGTCTTTTCTATGGCAAAAGTTACAATCTCAATTAATTTGATTGATATGGATCACAATAATTAAACTTGATAACTTATTAGTTTTGCAATGTCTGCATCACGTGCATTTCTTAACCTTGATCACTCTTAAAACTTTAAAAACATAAACAAAAAGGAAACGAGTGACTAAAAATGAATGAAGTGTATAATATTTATTGTATTTGGGCTGGGCAATTAATGGAAATTTATAATTTTAGAATCATGCAAGCATTAAGTTGTTGTTTTTTTTCTGGAAAAATTTGCAAAAATTCCTACTTTTACTTTTTTGTTTTTGATTGAAAATGAGCCATAAAAAACATAATTCCCTTCCGTGCTTACAATTCATATTAAATTGGAAAAGAATCAGAATAATAGATATTTTTACAAAACTGTATAGCCTGAGTTTAATCTAATCTTTATAATATATAATGATTTATTGCTTGCTTGTTGAGAAATGCATAAGATGAGGAACTTAAGAAATAATCGTGTAGTAAATTGCAATGTTTCCCCGATCATTCAGCCCTTTATGGTAGCAATAAACAGTGGAAGAAT
This sequence comes from Cheilinus undulatus, assembly GCF_018320785.1. Classification (NCBI taxonomy): domain Eukaryota; kingdom Metazoa; phylum Chordata; class Actinopteri; order Labriformes; family Labridae; genus Cheilinus; species Cheilinus undulatus. Next base: position 20,320,176 of record NC_054865.1, read on the forward strand.
TGGTTTGTGCATCTATTTCTTAGAACAGGTCTGTCAGTGGGTAGGATGTCCAGAACACAGTGATGACAATGATTGACCTTCAGGTAAACAGTCTGCTGTTTGCCTGAAGGTCAAATACAAACCCCCTTTTTTGCAAGTTGGACAGTATGCTGGAGTTTTCTTTGAACAACAAATGAAAAATAATAAATGGCCAAAGCACAACAATAAACACTAAAACATTTACCACATGACAAAATGAAGGTAGCATGGCATGGGGCCAAGAAACTGTATAATCGTGTTGTATTGTTTTTATATTGTGAGAAGCCAAAATTGTTGTCATTAGAATTTGATTAATTGCCCAGCACAAGACAAAGCTAACATCTTTTTCTAACTTTTTTTTTTCTGTAAAAATGTTTCAGTGAGAAAAAAAATCTTGTTCTGCTTTCTATTAAGAAAAATTTTTAGGCTTCTTATGCTTTTATTGATAAAGCGGTGAGTTGAGTCAGATACAGGGAGAGTGGTGAATGAACCCACGTATATAGGGCTCAAGGTGATCATTTAAAGCCCCTCCTTCCTTTGCCAGTCAAAAATATCATTTGCATTACATATTGATTGTGGAAAATGTTTAACAAAGTCTCTGCAGTGTGCAGTTACCACCTCACTTGACACCCCACAGAGGAAACATTCATCACAGTATAGAAATCATCAGTTGAGGTACTAGTCGTCTCGTTTGTTTTTGAGATGAAAACTCCCCATGAAGGCTTTAGGAGTGACTTAGAATTGAACTTCCTCCCAGCCTATTTTAAAAATAGTCCCGTCACATTCCTGCATGTTTTTGTTTTTCATTCACATTTTTGTATTCTCCGGTGCGTGCCTGTTTTATGTGTTTGACGGTGTTTCTCCTAAAAGCTCCTCTCCTGGCTGCCTTTATCTGGAAGTCTTGTGGAAGCTGTGAGCTCGTGCCAGCTCTGCGGTCAGCGTGCTGGAAAGCTGTTGACTGTGTGTGTGTGTGTGGGTGTGTGTGTGTGTGTGCGCGCACGCAAGGGAGGGAGGAGGTGATGAGTCATCCACAAAATTTCATTCAGACTCTCGCTCTAATCTTCAGACTACCTGTCCGTGCAGCTCCACAGCTCCTGCCAGGTGTCTGACAGGGATCAAACTGTGCCTGAAATCTTTGACTGTAAAATGTGGGCACCTGTTTTTTCAGATTATATGAAGGTGATTTAGTGTGTCACCATATTATATGTGGGAGGGAGAGCCTGTGACTCTGCACCCTTCAGATGGAGAGGTCTTGGCAGGTTCAGGGTTAGTAGATCACTGTTGGTCTGGCACTGTGTGAGCCTCAGCCTGTCATTGGCAGTGAGGACAGTTACAGAAGGAAAAGGCAAGATAACAATCTGGTCCTTCCAACAACTTGTAATCCTCCGTCTTATTGTGTTAATCAAAGAGAATGTGTAACAGTTGTAGTATTGGCAGTTAGGATATGAAGAATTCTGCTGTTCCAGTGTTGTACTAGAAAAGAGTCTCTGCTGACTCTGATGAATGTTTTCTTCCCACACAGTGGAGCCGGGACCAGTGGAGGGGAGCTGGAGGAGGAGAGCTGGCAGCCCCCGGATCAAGAGCTTATCCAGAAGCTGGTCGCTCAGATCGAGTACTATCTGTCCGATGAGAACCTGGAGCACGACGCCTTCCTGCTCAAACACGTCAGACGCAACAAACTGGGCTTTGTCAGCGTCAAGCTGCTCACTTCTTTCAAAAAGGTAACATCACTGAAAGGAAAGCACAGTATGAAATAGTTGCATACTGCTGCAATGGTAGATGGTATGCTCTGTAAGGCTGGCCACACATGAGATGATTTTCAAATCTGAAAAGATTTTACAAACGTGGGCGACCAGTTTCAAATAATTTTTCACATTAGATGACTAGTGTTGGGTAAGTTTTGGGTTTCTTCTGGTACTGGAGCTAAATCGATACATGTAACTGCCTAAACGGCACCTTAATCAATACTTTTGATAGAAAAAATGTGTGTTGAAGGTTGGTGGGAGAATAAAAGGTGTCTGGGTATCATAAATTATTTGGTGCAAGACCTTGAAAAGATGCCAGTAGAACATGGGATAAGTTAAGGAAACCCATGTAACTTCTTAAAATAAGAGGCTCAAGCAAAATTCATAAAATTGCATTGCATTAAAAGCAAAGTAAATGTCTCAATGTGATTATTTTCTTGGAAGGAAAATGCAAGCAGATCAGAGAGATCACTCCAGACAGCAAAACAATTAAGACATTCATGCTCAGTTGAAGTAAAGAGAGTGTACATAAACCACATAAATTCCACAATATATTTCTTGCCTTTCAGTTGGTAGGTTATCGAAATGGAGAACCAGTATCAGTGTTGTGATTCAGTCCAGTAGGTATTAGATGTGTTTGTACCGGTACCATGACGGTACCAGATTTTGATACTCATCTCCATAGATGACCCCACCATGTGTGAGACCACATCCTTGCTGTCTAAAGTAAAGATTTCACAGGGACGATTCCCCACACAACAGATCTTGCAGAATCTTTAGGTTCAGGTTCAGGTTGCTTTATTTGTAACTGTAGGTAGATTTGTTTTGCAGTCTTGTGTGATAACCTTGTTACAAAAATGCTTTTTTTAAAGATTTATTTTTGGGCCTTTTCATGCCTTTATTTGATAGAGTAAGGACAGTGGATAGACTCAGAAACAGGGAAGACAGTGGGGAGAGACATGCGGCAAAGGGCCACAGGCCGGACTCGAACCCGGGCCGCCCGCGTACATGGGTACGCTTTAAACCACTCGACCATCTGCGCTGCCACAAAAATGCTTTACAATTTAAATGTACTATCAACAGAATAAACCTGTTCTACTTAACAGCTCTGTAATGTGAGCCACTAGTTAGCTCCTATTTGAGTGCTGGTTTCCTTTCCACCATCCTTTGTCGTTGTTTTATCCACATTTTCAAAAGCTACATTGGTACCAAATAAGGAGCTGCTTGGGAGCCAAATAACCAGCTCTACTGAGCTGAGCCAAATGTAAGACGGACATCAGCTGAGGAAATACGGTTCAATGAGCTAAACCATAAAAAGAGACTGTACTGAACCAAACTGGATCATTTTGTGGATACAGACGTTGCATGAGCATTGTGACATCGCTTGTCCAGGCTTAGGGTGCTGCCATTTCTAGTTTGTTTTTTTTTTTTCTAGTTTTTTTTTTTTTTTTTTTTTTTTTAAACTTTTAGCCTGAATACTCTTAAGCTACGTTTGTGTCCCAAAAGTAGCTTAAGAATCAAGAATGTTTTTATTTTTGCACTTTGAACACTTGACATAGTCATAAACAGCTCAAACATGGCCTTTTTGGTAGCATTTCGCAATGTAGAAATCCCTTCTTGCCCCCAAAGGGCAATTCTCCGCTACTGTGTGACGTCATCTGCAAGGAACCAATAGGGTAAAATCCTGGCTAGGATAAAGTACAGTTTTATGTTTGTAAGCCGTTGAGCTGATTGGCGACACGCTCATCTGCTCACTCTCATTGGCTGTTGGGGATATTCCATTTTAGGCAGTCATACCTAGAATCATAACCATCAAACAGGTTTGATGGTTATGATTCTATCCACACTTGAAGATTATTTGGACAAATTATCATTTACAACAAACCTTGATTTGGGACATGCCCCTCTGATCGTCAGAGGGGGCAAATCTATCCTCAAGTCAGGCTTAAAATCATGTACTGTGTTGACAGCCTGAGCAGAGATTCTTTTAAAATGGAGTCATTGATAAATGCTGTGAGGACATTTAATTCCTAGTGATGGTAGAGGCAGATAATCTGAGAATTAAGTATCAATGACTGGCAGTTTCTGGTGTCAACTCGACGAGCTGTTGGCAGGATAATGATATTCTCATACTAATTCACAGCAGCTGGTGCCACTTTGGACTCATGCGTTCAGATTTGTTGGTTTGTTGTTTTTTTTTTATCTGTTTATGCCTCAAGTGAACTGAATCCCCCCACACACACTCATTACAAACATAAACAAAGATGCAAATGTGCAACCAAGAACACTGAGTTGACTCATTTTTAACATGAGTAAATTATACAGTGATGAACTGAGTAATGCAGTCAAACCAGAGTGTTTGAGCATGTGTATTTGACGTTATTTTAGAAAGAAATGTGCCAGTTCTTTACACCAGCAGTTCTCAACTGGTGGGTCAGATCCAAAAGTGGGTCACACAGATGTTTTCTCCAGGTTAAGAATGTGTGCCTGGAAAAAGGGGCAAAAAGTCTGATGCATGGAAGGCCGCAGGGGACTAAAACTGTTGTTCTGTCAGGTGTTCCAGTTTGATTCAGTGTAGTTTGCTACGCTAAACCCCCAAATAGTTTGTTTCAACAGACACCCGTACCATCACTTGCTGGGCGGACTGTCGAGGCTATACGTTTGACGTCACAGGCAGGGTGAATCTACTGTTCTAGCTGCTGAGTTGAAGAAAGGATGAATAACAGAAATCAGTTGGAAATAAGCAGCAAACTGCTTTATTTCAACTTAAAAAGTGCTTTTTTAAATAACCACATCTTAACTATGTTAACCTCACAGTATAGATACTCAGCTAAAGGAATATGTGTACAGCAACGTTTTGAGTTGTAACAGGACATTAATAAAGACACCATGTGAAGCTGGGCTGTTACTTTAGACACCATAAACATTTAGTTGGTGATTGATATAATCTGAACTCAACCCGCTATTCCCTCCTCTTACCTAATAGGTAAATTAAGGTCTTAAATTTCAGCAGATTTTCCAGACTGTAAAAACTTACCTAAGTTGACGTAGCATCTATGATAACAGATTGTTTTACAGCTTTATTATCCCTTAGTCTATATTAACATGGTTGCTTTTATATAGGAAATGGTCAAAAAACTGTCAAGTCCATCAGTATTCATCACAGATTAAATAAAGTAGCCTTTGTTAATTAACTTGATTTCTATTAGAATTTACTGTACTGTGAGAATTTGTCACATTGAAATAAACTTAAGGTTTAACTGGTGCAATTAAGTGAGAGACATTGATTGCAACAATTGAGTGCATTGATCTCATTTAAAATAGGCTACAGTCCGAAGTATTACAGACAGATTTAACAACCACAAAGTGATCTTTTTACAGGTTACCTAATGTAAAAAGAAGTAAATGCATCACTGCAATATGAAGAATCAACTGATTTCGGGATTATAAAATTCCTACATTAATTCAGTATGGATCTCTGAGTCCAGATTTCCCTAATTTGAGTGGATATTTGGATGTTTTTCTCTCGTTTTCACCAGCTCCTCATAGAGCAGGCAGTCATGTTCTGCAGCCTGGCTAAGCAGTTGTGTCATGCACTGAAAGTGACGTCAGTGCAATCCTCTGTTGTATGTGTTATAGGTAAGCTTGGCATCCCCACGGAAGGGTCCAAAAAAGTGGGACAATTCCGGTCATTTTCTTTGGGACCCTCTCTAACTTTTGATAATGGACTCGCAAAAAAGTGCGTACCATGCCATACTGAACTGAACCAGACTGCTCAATGGAAACGACCTGTAACAGTCCATATATTTTATTTTACTTCATTTCCTGTTTAAGTTTTGGTTGTTTACTTGAGATCTTGACTTGTCTATGTTGTTTTCTTAGGATAACAGATAAATTGAATGTGTGCCTGTCCTTCCAGGGCTTCTATAATGATATGCTTTTAAACATGATTGTTTTGTGCTGTTCCTTTGTTTCATCTAAGGTTCAAACTGTAATGTTTTTCAGAAAATAAATTTCAATTTGGTTGAAAATTTCTGAAAGCTTGGATCAGTTAAGAAGGTGGTGGTGGGCCTTGAGGATAGACCAGTTGAGAACTACTGCTTTAAACCAAAGTTTCCTGACTCTCAGATGAACCTAATGGTTCTTAGATGGCCCTCTTAAATTGCTTAACATCTCACCCTTGTAACACAATCATTGTCTCTGTGCAGGTGAAACACTTGACTCGTGACTGGAGAACAACTGCGTACGCTCTGAGACACTCCAAGATACTTGAGCTGAACGATGAGGGCCGTAAGGTGCGGCGTAAATCAACAGTGCCAGTCTTTGCAAGTGAGTCTCTGCCCAGCCGCATGCTCCTGTTGAGTGATCTACAGAGATGGCCAGAGCTGGCTGCTCTCACTAAAGAAAACGGAGGCAATGAAGGTGGAGCCACTCAGCAGGAGCAGCTCATGAAGCTGCTGCTGAAAGCATTTGGAACATACGGCGCCATAGCTTCTGTAAGAGTCCTAAAGCCTGGGAAGGACCTCCCAGCAGACCTGAAGAGGCTAAGCAGCCGTTACACCCAGCTTGGCACTGAAGAGTGTGCCATTGTGGAATTTGAGGAGGTGGAAGCTGCTGTTAAAGCCAATGAAGCTGTGGGGAACGAGGACGGAGCAGCCAGTTCTCTGGGGTTGAAGGTAGTCCTGATTGGTACCAAGCCACCCAAGAAGAAGGTACCTAAAGAGCGACCACGTGAGGAAGTAGGGATGCGCAAAAGTCGCTCGCTTAACAGCAGGGTGAGAGAGCTGCAGTACCACGGGGACGACTCAGCCTGCAGCTCCTCAGAGACTGAGAGCAACCCCACGTCCCCGCGACTGGCCAGGAAGTCTCAGTCCTGCAACAAGCTTAGTCCAACCACTGCAGGCATCTGCTTCCAGAATAATCACCTGAGCCCAGGTATGTCCCCGCGAAACAGTCCCTGGTCCAGCCCTCGTGCCAGTCCCTGCCCTCAGCGCAAATCTCCTCACTCCCACAAGTCTCCGTTAGCCAGCGAGGGCAGGCTGAGCCCGGAGCCTGGCCGCCGCTGGGCAGACTACTCCTCGGACAGTAGCCTCACTCCTTCAGGGAGCCCGTGGGTTCAGCGTCGTAAACAGGTGGCCTCTCAGGAGAGCAGTCCGGTCGGCAGCCCCATGCTGGGTCGAAAAATCCAGAATGCCGACGGTCTACCTCCGGGCGTAACAAGGCTGCCGAGGGGTCCTGATGGAACCCGCGGTTTTCACTGTGTCACTGTTGGTGAGAGAGGGAAGACCGCTGCCACTCAGACTTGATATTCGAGCAGCTTTATGCATCCCCAGAAGAGAAGTGATGGATTGGATATTTGAGCTGTACTTGGCCGTGTCGCTCAGCCCCCACCCAGCATTTGAGACTGTGTAGATATAATTTTGTTGAGTGCATCAGTTCTCAGTCTTTGTTATATTTTTATACAACATTTTCAGTTACCATGGTAACATAGGTGATTTACCAATGTAAATTTGAGTGAATGTAAATGGATATTGCTTTGAAATGGACCATGTCCTCTGTTCGACTGTTATCTAGTCTTGTTTAACATGGGGCGGGCTGGAGAGGGAATTCCACTCTTATTTTAATTAAAGTGTCCTCTGTCTTGTGTGTAAGAGCTCACAACATTGTCTGTCTGTGGATGGTGTGTAAATGTGTTTGTGGTGTAAGTGGCGTAGGCACATGGGCCCGATAGAGATATCACCATATGCCTTTTCTGTATTTGTCTACTGTGAGCAGTATTTTTACATGCTATTTAAACTGAGGCCATAATCGCTCCACTGTCATTAAGGTTAGACGGTCGGACTTGGACATGTTTTTTTAGTTTTTTATTTTGCCTTTTTTAATTTCAGTGTTTTCAGTATGCTTTGGCACTTTGTGGGAAGGGGTCTCTTTAGCCCTGTAAATGTTTATTTGTTCAGCAGATGTCTGCTTTATTTATTTTTTAGCTTCTTTAGTTTTTTTTTGGCATATCTGTTTCCATCAGTCAGCGCTCACAGTGAGGTTTGAGGGATCAGGTCAGGCAGTATGAATGCTCGTATGTTCTTGCCTTTACATCTGAGCTGGGGTATTTGTACAGTGAAATTCTTATTGTACAAATAAATCACTAAAACTGCAACTGGCCTGTCTCCTGTTTTTGTTTTTGACACATTTTAGGTGGCCATGGTGATCTGAGATGACAATAAACCGTACTATTTTTCCTTTTTTGACACTGGTATGAAGATTCAAATGAAGTATTGTTTCTTTGCCAGGGCTGTGAGAGCTTTCCAGACTTGGAGAACAGATTTGGCACAGATTTTCTATTTTGAAATGGATAGCACAGATGGGGGGATGAGAGGAGGGGGTTAAGGGAGCTATATCAATCCTCCAAGAAGAGATCAAATTAACAAAACGGTGGAGCAAACCAGATGCATGACATATTTATTCAGATTGCCCATTTCTTGTATACATGTTTAAGCTTTTACAACCCATCGACTTATTCTTTAAAAAACAATGTTGAATGCAAGGTTAGTCATAAAGAATTATGTTTTGTTACTTTATGATACCATGGGTTTTGAAAAATCTTTTATTTTATTATTCTATACTTTTGAGAGTACCAAAGGTTTAAAAAATCTCTATTTAAGATAACCACGTAAGAGAAGGTTGAGACCGTAATCCAAGTAAACTTTTTCACCCTGTTTAAATTTCACAGATAAATTTTATGGATGAGGACAAAATTATTAACCCACCTTTGAAAATAACAGTTTTTCCCCAAGTATTTCCCAAGTGGTGTTAAACAGAACAAGGATTTTTTAACACAGCTTTTCCAGACATCCTACTTTTGTTTTGGATGCTTACATTATTACCTCCACCAAGGAGGTTATGTGATCGGCAGGGTTTGTTAGTTTGGTTGTTAGCGACATAACTCAAAAAGTTTTGGACGGATTTTGATGAAATTTTCAGGAAATGTCTGAAATGGCATAAGGAAGAACTGATTAGATTTTGGGAGTGATCCAGATCACCGTCTGGATTCAGGAATTTCTTAAAGCATTTTTTGTACTATAGGGAGTATAGGGCTTATGGCGGAGGTCTACACTCTTCAAGTGCTTTTCTAGTTTCACTTTGCATACAGAAACAAAAAAAAAAAAAAAAAAAAAAAAAAACCTACCAGGCTCTAAATTATTAGCCTCCTTTAGAACTGACCTTTATTTTGAGCCAAAGCACAAACCACTACTGAAAATGATGTCATTAAACTTTGTTTCAATGTTTAAAGCTTGTAAAATCAAGTTAAAACTGAGGGTTATCTTCACATTTACAAACAGTATAAAAATTTCATTAAGGTTTCGAGCAACCACTGAAAAAGCAAAGGAAATCAGTTTGGAATTAAGGTAAAGAATTGTTGATGCTCACAAAGCAGGTGAAGGATATACAAAGTTATCACAGCATGTCCAAATGTCAAGAACTGGAGTGAGAAATATAATCAAGAAATCCAGTGAGAGCCACACAGTACTGAACAAGCCTGGCAGAGGTAGGAGGAGAAAGATTTCAAAGATCCTGAAAAGAAAACTGGTAAGAGATGTGTCTAGACACTAGTGAAGGACTTAGCCAAGTCAGGAATTGTAGTCTCAAAGAAGACCATCACTGGAGCCCTGCTCAGGAATGGACCAAGAAGAACTCCACTTCTGCAGAAGAGACACCTTCAAAACAGACTGAAATCTGCTAAGGACAACCTAGAGAAAGGTGAGACCAAACTAGAGCACTTTGGCCATAGAGATGATGCTTATGTTTGGAGAAGGAAGGGAGAGGTGTTTAACCAGAGGAACTCCGTCCCCACAGGTGGAGAGCATTACGCTGTTGGGATGCTTCAGTGGGTCTGAAACTGGGAATCCCATAAAGGTCGAAGGAATCATAAAGATATATGAACAAACCTTGTTTCTGTTGAAGAACTACCTCCAGAAGACCAAAGTGAACGTTATTGACTGGCCTGCACAAAGCTCTGACTTGAATCCCATTGAAAATCTGTGGGGTGAACTGAAGACGAAGGTCCATCTTAGAAGACTATCAAATCTGGAGGAGCTAGAGAGATTGGCCTAGAAGAATGAGCTGGTATTCCAGTGTCCGAGACTTGATGAAAACAACAGCAAATTACTTCAGGCTGTTGACTAACAAAAAGGAAACACCAATGACTATTATCATCAGGGGCTAATAATTTAGACTGGTAATTTTTGTGAAGCAATTTTGTTTCTAGCCTGTTGTGCTGGATCAACTGATTCATATATCCATTTCATGGATATATTTCACATTCATCTGGGAAAGCTCCCATTGAGAACAAATGGGAAGGGCAGGACTTTTCCAAAATTTCTCAGTAGGTGATTGGAGGAATGTTCTGTCCGTCACATTCATGATGAGCCAATCAGAGGGACAAGACAAAATGACTTTGTATGCATGCATTTCTCTTGAGCTGGCAGGCTACCACTGCCATAGTTTGTAAATGGTGGAGCTTCTCTGTGATTGAAATTGATGCCAAAGCCAGCTGGGAGACATGCAAAAACATCATCTCTGCTGAGACAAGCTTCCAGTGTGGATCTATCAAACAGCAACCTCCGGTCCTCAAAAATGAGGCCAATGCGGAAGTGCAAAAAATTGCAATACTGTGAGTGTCCACTTAAGGTTGGCTGCAAAAACACCAGAAACACCGTACAAAACACAAGTTAAAAAGCTGTTATTTACACTAGAAATAAACCAGTTTACAGCCTGGTTCAAAAAAGTGAAACATGTCTCATTAGCTAATATCTTCATGTCCTCTCACTGTACGGGGGGTGAAATTTTTGTATCATAATCGTTTCGAATATATTTAGGAAAAACCTCACTGCGCACTGATTGGTGCGTCTCATTTGATTGACAGAAGCTATGTTTCTGTCAACCGGAATGCTAGCTAGCTAGCTGACAGGAAGTCAAGTTAGTGTGTAAATTTCAGTTGAGACAATATGGAAGCTGCTGCAGGTTGGCCTCAAGAGCTGTTTGAGTCAGCTTATTGTAAGCAGACGGCTGATGTCACACAAGCTTTGTCCAATTCTTTTCACAGTGTATTGGCTCTATGCTCTTGTTTTAAAGAGAAATGTGGTCCAGTGTTGGATAAACTGCCACTTTCCAATGGCTACATCCGAGCCAACAGCTACCATGACAGCAGACATTAGATACAAACCCCACTGGTAACAGTTACAAACCCATGCGAAGCAGATCAGGAGAAAAGTGAACTCATCTTTTCCGTAATGAAAACTTTCAGTGTTGCTCTCTACCCTTTTTTAATCAAGAAATATCCAATAATGACAAAACGCTAAAGCTAATCACTGCCAAGCTAACAGTCATTGTATACACCCACTCACAAAACAAACCCTTTCCCCTGTAACTCACAAAGTCATACTGAAGCAGGTCACCTAAAGGTTGAAAGCATCTTTCCCATCATGAAAAGCTTTTAGCGTTGTTTTTCTTAACTTTTTCATTCAGAAACACGGTCCGATTCTGGTAAAGTTGACGCTATACTAGAGCTATATCCGAGTTTCATGGCACTGGAGGCAGCTATTGTAAATGGCTTCAAGCACAACTAAACCCACCCATAGCTACCGTCTCATTCTCCTTAAATGATGCTGATTAATCCTAAACAGTGTGCAGCTCAGCACAAACGCTGTGGATTGGAGCTTTTGAAGATCAATTTGACTGATGACAGACACAGATTCTGACAGATCCATCTGCTTTGCAAGGTTATACTGTTTCTGGATGCAAAGTGAAATAATGTTGGCATCCAAAATAAAGCGTGGGAAAAACTGCAATTTTCATTGTACATATAGTTTGATTTGGACTTAAAACCATCAGGAACTTTAAAGATCTGGTATCATGACATACCCTGTTGAATGTGGTGCATACATTAAACCTTTTTGACGCCAATAAACATGAAAACTATCATGAAAAATATTTATACCAAATCAGACTTAAAGCATTCATTTCCACCAGTTAATATTTGCCAGAGGCACATTTTTGAGGGCATCTGCAGGTGTATGGAAAAAGCTGGCTTATTAAATTTTCTCTTCTCTGTCTTTTCAACATGATTGAGGTGAAAATGACCACATTATCAATTAGATGTAACTGTAGGCTTTAAAGAAGACTATAATTTGTTCAGATGCAGGACACCCTTATCTAACTTTGACATTATGCTTGAGGTTGCTGTCTTGCTAGAAAACAATCTCCTGTGGTTCTCTGGCAGACTGAAGCCAATTATCTGTCATGATTTGTCCTCATTTTCAGCATTTATTCCAACCTCTTCTTTCATAAGCCTTCTAGGACTGACTGCAGAGAAGCCTCTTCACAGCATGACACCACCAGGCCTCACGCTGAGGGCTGTGTGTGTCTGTTTATATGCTCTTCTAACACATAAATTTAGCTTTTTAGAGCAGTGTTCAAGATATATTCAGCCAAGGAAATTGTCTCAAATCTTTCAGGTACTTTCCTGAAGCTTTATTAAAGATGTGCCTCAAGTGTATTTTGATGTTCTGCATTTCCATCTTTAAAACATCAGATACAGGTGAATCAGTTTTTAAATCACTTGTTATTTCATGGAACAAGTATTTTGGTTTTCTTCATTCATTTATCATGGGCTGTCAAATGCATTGCCTGCAGTAGTGTTGGTTTGCACACTTATGCAAAATTAATTATGTCCTTCATATTTGTTCTGTATTTAGATCTCATTGTCGAGCTTTGTTGTCACTCTGTAATTATAGAGGTCCTTTTAGATGATTATTTTTTAAATAAATCTTTTGTGTTTCAATGTTGCATTATGAACAAAATGGAAAAAGTCCAAGGGTGGTGCCCTTTTTATAAACACAGGTAATTTCTTCAGATCATAACAGTCCAAATGTAAGAGAGGGGAGTACACACACAGTTGGATGTTTGTAGAGTTTATAATTCATGTGGTTTAAGCTTTGTTTATCCACTTTATTTTGGAAGTGTAATCTCCTGTAGGAGTGAGCATAATGGGAGGACACAAGCTGTCACGCAGAGCTGAAAACAGAGGGTCAGAGCTGGCGCTAAAGAGCTCTGAGCTGTAGAGGGACTGTAAATGGGATTGCATAAGAGGGATGAATAAACTTTTGTTCTCCTTTTTTAATGATAAGCAATTCAAAATCAAGAAGTCGTGACATTATCTGCCTTTAACAGGCACGATTTTGGCTGACCTGCCTCTTACTGTTCCGGCGAACAATCTGGATGACTAATATGAGAGCCATAACAAAATTAAACTATTATGCTTATAAGAATCAGCCCTCTGTTATGAGGATGAAGCATAATTTTAAACTCAAGGAAAATGGGAATATCATAGAGAGGTAATAGCTTCACCAAAAATCACTTCAGCCATTATGTCTAATTGGTCAGAACCCATTAATGTATGAATAAAAGTATCTTATTGCAGCAATTTTGTTATTTTCTCCTGACTGGATTTCAAAGACATGCATAAACAGGCTACTTTTGTTAAAGAACAGTCATTTTTTTTCTTCACCTCCATCAGACTACTTATCAATTACAGTGAATGAGCAAAACAAGGCCTATCTTCATACTGTAATATTTTTTAACCAGGGAACATTAAACACCTTTCAAACTTTAGAGAGGATATATGGGTTTAAAAATTGCTTGTTTTTTAGGTTTCTACAGGTAAGGCATTACGTAAACAGCTTATTTTTAAAGACTCTGGACTTGAAATAATCTCAAAAATATATAGAGGGCTTTACAATATCAAATTAGAAAACACTTTAGATATAAAAATGGGAAAGGAAAATAATACACTTATCTCTGACTTCTGCAACTTCTTGGAGAGCATTTGGCTGGAAGTCTTAATGAAGCTCAACGTTAGTTCATGCAGGACACAGAAGTCATACGCCCACCTGTGATCAGCTGATGGCCAGCTGATCCCAATCATTGCCTCCCAGCTCCCACAGCCAATCACAGCTCTTTCTCTCAGCACAGCGGTGTATTTAAATATGGCACACCTCTCCCTAATCCCTGCTTGCATTAATGCTGATACACTATGCTGCTGCTGCTGGCAAAGCTTAACCTCCTCCACCCCAGCCTCCTCCTTTATAGCATAAAGCTTGTTGCATATTGAGAGGAACTGAAAAAGCCTAATTGATGGTGTTTCTGTAGAGGTGTGTTAAAAAATGTCTAGTTCAATCAGGAACACTCGTCATAGGTTTTACCATTTTATTGCAAAAGAGATATACAGTTTTACTTGGCAGAGTAGGCTCTGCTCAAAAGATGCTCCCTACTGCATGCTTTGACTTTTCAGGGAGCGCATGGCTAGACACCCCCAAATGGATGGATACATTAATGACAATGTTTACTGAATACAATATAATAGTTCAAAAGAAATGTACCCATAGTAGCATGAATCTTTCAGTCAGCCTATCGTTTCAGTGTGGATGCTGCAACCTTCCTCCACCCCAGCCACCATTCATCATTCACCATTCACCATCCATTCGTTTCATCAGCATCTAGATCCAGATCCTCACAGGTCTTCTGCTCATCTCATCCTGCATACCTCAGTCTCCTCTTCCAAGCCACCTCATTGGTTTACTGGTCCGGTTTCTCAGAGGTACTCTTTATTTGATCCTGCATCCTTCATCAACACCACCACCAGTGTCTAGACTCCATAGGGGGGTATCCTATTCCTGCCGTTTGCCTCACTACCCCTTAAAGTACAGGAAGTCATCACGATGGATTCTAATAGCCAAAGACATTGCGCATTTCTTTTCCATTAAAATTTGTAATGTAAATTATAGTTAAACTGGTATGAAGTCTCCCGGTAAGGCGTCCTGCATCCTCCCTATTTTTTATCTTAACTTTTTATTTTAACTATGTTTTTAATTTTGGTATTATTTTTCCATTTTGATTGTTTCTTGTTTGTTTCCACATTGTGGAGTTAATAGTACCAGCATTATCCCTACTGGGAGCATGGATACAGAGGCTGGGCCTGTTGAAGATGGTGGTAGGTTGTAGGTTAATTGACTTATTATTAGCACATAGGAGCATAATTGAGATTAGGGGCCTCTTCACTGAGTGCTAATTCTTTCATTAGGGCACAGGTATCTCATGAAATGAGGAGTTTCTTGTAACGTTATCTGTGCACTCCTTTCTTATAAAGCAATCATTATTATTTTATTATCTATAGGACTGTCAAACAACAACATTTTTTTTTATCCCAATTAGTGTCGGATGTTCTATAGTTAATCATTATTTCAAAAAGCCATAGGAAGGAGTGCTAGGACTCAATAAAAGTTTCTTTGAGGTGCTCTTTGGAAAAGGGATTCAAAAGGTTGTTGACAGGAAGAAAACTCCAAGGCACTCTCTTTAAGCATTAAAATGCCTTTATTTTCACGGCATGGTCATGTGTACACCTTAAAAACCGTCCTCAACGTGCTTCGGCATCAAGCCTTTGACAGGAAGTCAAACGGACAGGGCTGCATGTTTAGTCTTGGTGCAGCACTAAAAGGCATCAAAATTACACACGGAGGTGGCCCCGTTCATGGGGAGATTCAGAGAGGACGGACATGCAGAAGAACGACTGTTGGGGCACAGACATGGGCTTTAAAGTCAAGTTTCACTCAGCAGGTAGGGTGTATATTTTATATTAAAAAGGCTCGAGTCCTCCTCTTCATTCTGGAGTCCTGACGCAGTTAAAGCTCAAGTCCGAGTCAAAGTCAGAGTCATCAGCGCTCCACTCCGAGTTGAGTCGAGTCACGAGTCTTCCAAATCAGGACTCAAGTCGGACTCAAGTCCAGGTCCTGGACTCAACACTGATATATATATGTATATATATATATATATATATATATATAAAAAATATGGTCATACATACAATTATACATACATATATACATACATACACACATGTTGCTAAAAAAAAAACATGCTCAGGCGGACATCCGTCCCCGAGCCCAAAAGAGTTTGACACCCCTGCTATAAAGCATTCAGTCAACTTTGAAATACAACTCAATGTACATACTCCCGACCATAATTCTCATCACTATATAAACATTACATCTCAACCTGTATCAAAAGGACACCATTTGTTCAGAGGGTCACAGGGGCAGCACAACGCCATGGACAAAAAAGAACCACAGAATTTGATTAAAAAACACATCCTTTCCAGAAAAAAAAACAAAACATTTTAATGTCCTAATGTACTCGCCCATGGTAGAATGTGAAAAAACACAGAAAAATACTGAATTGAACAGTAAATCAATCTTAGAAAGGCAGTGTAATCCAAGAGGATGTGGCTGCAGGCCTCTACAAAGACCTCTACAAAGACCTCTACAATGGGGCGGCCTTGACCATGGGTTGGAAGTGACATACATTACCCAAGCCGGAACCAAAATGATCTGCTGAATGACGTACATTTTCCACTTGCTTTCAGAGGTCATGGTAAGTTACAATGATTACAATGTTATTTAGCAGACGCTTTTATCCAAAGCGGCGTACATCTGACAAGTAGACAGGTGTTCCAGGAGTTAAGGACCTTGCCCAAGGGCCCAAACTGGATATTGACTGCACTGACTGGGATTTGAACCATTGATCTCACAGACCAACCTCAGCAGGGTAAACTACTGAGCTCTCCAGCCCCAGGTAAGTGACTATTATTCACAACAAATGGAAATTTATGAATAAAAATCATAAAATTTACAGAAGGGGATACATTTAAATTTAACACAACACAAACTAAGGAAAACCCGAAAAGGGTTAGGGTTAGGCACCTAAACCGTAACGATAGGTTTAGCGTGAGGGGGATAAAATTAAAATTAACACACCTCCAACTAAGGAAAAAACCCAACAAGGCCCATTTTTTGAGTTTTGTGTAAAATTATGTCAATTCCAGGGGAGCCAATACTTTGGTCCATGACTGTAGCTAAATTAAAGAAAGTGAAGGGGGTCTGAATACTTTCTGAATGATCTGCATCTGCAGCATTTCAAGATAGAAATACAGTTTGTACATTTGTGCAATTTAGACAATGAACCTAAGTTTGCTCATGATTTAGGGAAATAACAAGAAATTACTCAATACAGGATGCCTAGGACTTCTGTTTATGTTGCCATAACTTTGATAACTTCTTGTTTAGTTAAAACTTGAATCAAGTATGGTGCAACATGTCCAGTCATCATGCTGTAAGCATTAAACAGCTGGTAGAAGTCTGATGTGAAATTATAGAAATGCCAACTCATAAACACAAGTCATATCAAACTGAAGGTTGAGCAGCACTTCAGGGAGTATAGGTCATCGAGGCAGGATTACGGTTTAAATTACATGTTATCCTAAGGTGGCTGTTATGACTTCATATAGGATGTAGGTGAACATTTCAGTCTCCCTCTCAGCTCACAGCATATAACAAACACTTGCATCAGTCAGTGGGAGGGAGCTGAAGTGGCAGTGAGTGGGAGGTGTCAAAATTGAGGAACTAGAACCAGGGTGGAGTAAATAAAGAGTCTCCTCGGAGCAGCCAATTGGAAAAGTCGACACAAACACAAGAACTTGCCAGAAAGGAAATGACTTTTTTTTTTTTTTTTTGACTGTTAGTGATTTTTTTTCTTACCCTCATTGTGTAACAACAGCAGAGATAGATCTACTGAACATGAGCAGAGCGGGACAGCTGACTCCTTCATCTGTCACTGGCCTCCAGCCCCACTCACAAAGTTTAATGTGAGAGAAAGCACGGACATCTGTGTGAATAACCTGACTAATTATAGAGCTCTGAATTCCCGCTAGAGACTGAGAGAAGATGATGTTTGAACTCACACCACCTGGAAATAAAGCTTCTATCATGTTCAGAGCCCTTATTGAGATGATGCCAAATGTCAGAGCTGCCGAAAAACAGAAGAAGCACCCCAAAGACATAAGAGAAATGCATGCGTTTCACATTTTTATTTACAAACTTAAATGTAATTTAAATTAAAAAATGCCATTTACAGTGTTCCAAAAAATAAATGACCTGACACTGAAAAAAAAATATTTACATTTAGTAAGAGATGAGCCCATTTGTGCCACAGTCTCAAGCAAATATCTTACAGTGTGAATATACAGATGATTTTTACAATGTGAACAGTAATAATGAATGAGGGAAAATACCAGCAATGCAAAGAATAGTTTTCATTTTTTCAACACCAGTAACGACAAGCATCAGCAGACTACATGTATTTGAAGTGTTTCAAGGTTTAACATATTCAAACAGTCACTGTTAAAGCATTACCTATGTATTTTTAAAATCAGAAATAGGGCTGTCAAAGACTGACAATTTTTAATAGCAATTAATCACAGAATTCCTGTGGTTAATTGTGATTAATCTCTCTTCTGTTGCATTTTAAAAGTCTATTATCCTAATGGGTTATTGTTTAATTTTGTACTGTCTTAAAGTCCCTGCAAAGTGATAAAAAAGGGTATTTTAACTTTGTTGTATGACAGGCCACTGTGCTATGAACCACAAGGCCAAATTTCAATCATGAAAAACATCTCTGCGTTTATAAAATCAAGTTTCAAAATCATGAAAAGTGCTCCAGAATGATGTGGGCATGTCAGTTGAGTGAGCTGAAGCCACGCCCACTCAGGAGCAATGTGATCCTCTCAAATAAAAAAACCTCTGATTACAGTTCAGCTGCCTGGCTCTGTGCCAGGACAGAGAAACAGAAATTGGGGACTAGATTTACTGTTTTCTGGCACAAATCTCTCTGTTATGATACTTTTAATGACCCGTAGGCCACTGTAGCTGATAGATTTGAAAAATTTACCTCTCAATGAACAAAAACACAGGATGTAACTGGCTGTTAACTTTCAATTAAGGCTGTGACATAACTTAACAGACTGTACTGAGATGAACTGCTTTGTGATTTCATATTGTAGCGTTAGGGGGGCATGTTAATTCCTGATCAAGATGTCATGTGCTCCTATTTTTGCCCTACTCGAATAAAACCAAGCCAGAAAAGAGGTGAACAACTTTCTTGGGGTCTAAATAAAAAATTTAGTTAAATGTAGATCTCGGTATTTCCACATGTTTACAGGAACCATTTTCCAACATATTTAGTGAGTTAAGACACAAAGTTATGATTTCACGTTACAGGGACTTTAAATGAAGGGTAATGACTTCCTGTTTGGATACAGAACTACTTTTATATTTAAGGAAAATAAGAAACTTCAGGTACAGTGAAGATCATGACAGGAACTCAGCCACAGAAAAATGAACTTGTTATGGATCTTAAAGAAAATAAAGGAATGGTAAAAAGGTAAGTTCTGGATATCACAAGGTGCAGATGACTTCTGACTTGTCCACTGATCTGTCTTTGAGTTTTCTTAGTGAAATGAGACTTTAAGGAGCAGTGGTGGACTTAAACATCACTGTGGCTGTGGGGAGGTGTTGCACTTAACCAAAGTGTGCTGAAAGAGACAAACAATGCAATAACTGCAATTCAAAAAATGTAATGCACTGAATATGAACCTCAATTAATTGCGATTGCTTCATTAACTCTAATTAGAAACCTTACTGCAGAACCTAATGACAGAAATAAACATTTACCCTTCTTTTCTCCTTTTTATCTAACAGGGCTAATGTAAATAAAATAAGGAAACTCGTGTGTTTATCAACACAAAATATGGACTTCATAACTGAACTTGCATTTTTCTTACATTTTTAAGCTTTTGGAAAGCAACATAAATCATCTAACCTTTATAAGGCAAAAACTAACAGTTGAGGACATCACTGTTGACTCATTTAGGATTTTAAAAAATTCAACATTTATATTAACTTCAGAATTTATGAACAGGAACACATCAGCTGTCAATAACAGCTGAACACATTCCCTTCTGCATATTCATGCTTTTCCCCAGGACATTGATAACCTTTCAGCAGGTCTATTGTGTATATTATCACCATTAAAAGCTCTGTTGTCATGGTTACTATTGGGTACCCCCCACTGATGCATTTACTTTGCAATAAGGGAGGAGCATCACGAAGCCTCTGGGTGACAGGATATCTGTGAAAACGCCGCTCCCCAGGAAACCAAACCTATCTATACATCAGCATGACACAGTCCAACCTGCACTTTTGTCAAACTGACAAGAAGGAGGTAATTACTGGTTTCTCGTCCCCCTGCACAGCTCCATCCGCAGGAAACGGGCACAGACTGATTAGGATTGATCTGCTGATTGTGTGGGTAGAGTCAGTGTTGGTGAAATGAGGGAAACACTTCCTGCATGTTAGCAGATGGGATGAGGATGTGTTGCACAGCAAGCTTGGGCAGGCAGACGTGCTAAGGACACAGCATCTCAGATCTTTAGTTTTGTGAGGTGGTGAGAAGCAGAGGAGGGCTCAAACCATCCACTTGTGTATCCTAATTTTACTTCAGATATAGAGCGAGCCGTCAGCAGGTCCCACATAGCCAACCCCGATTAAGAGAACATCTATAAGGGTCCAAATGCCCAGACCTCCAAAGCTGAACAGTTTGCCCAGACCTTCTCTCCACTGGCCCAGATAAAAGCGATCTGCCCCAAACCCTCCAAGGGTGATGCTACAGAGAGAGACAAGAAAACATTTTGAAGTTAAAATGTTTTACAAGCTGATTCAAGAACACATTTAACAGTTTTACTGGTGCTAATGTTAGATTTACCTGAGCGCTAGAGCTGTTGACCATTTGTATCCACCTGTCCAGTTACAAAATAAACGTTTCTGAAAACGCCTTTTGCCTACAACAAAAGCAGACATTTAGCAGATGTAGAACGCTGAACATCTTCAAAACGAATGTGCATGAAAGACAACAATTTACCTACCAGGTACCCACAAGGTATGTATAAAACATTTTAAAAAAATCATCACACCTCACATTGTTGACAAATATATTAACAGGCCAATTTTTCACCAATTGTTTTTGGGAGAACTTTTTTTTTTAATCCTTTCATGTACCTTCGAAGAGGATTCTGGCATTCACTTAAGTTTCCTTTTTGTTCTTAGCTCAAACTAAATTTTTGAGGACATCAGGGGACTCTTAGGCCCATATCAGACCAAAGATATGTGACACAAGAAGTCTGTTTTAGAACATTAGGGGAGACAGATGCAGCAGTCTGAATTGAGCCATCAAATTTTGAATCAAGCCAGCTGATGGCATTTCCTGTGTTGCAGTTTGTCAAATCACCTGTAGCTATTGTTTTAAGATGCTGCAAGCAGATAAATGTGAAACAGGAAGTGAAAATCCTGCTTTGATAGGCTATAAATGCCTACAAACGTTTGTTCACAGTAGAATACTTTGACAAATAATGCTGTAAAATTTAGGTATGATAAAGTATATTTTTTAACTTTTCAAATAGAAACTTTAGCCCAGTAATAAAGACTCTCTTCTCTTCCATCAGCATGTTAGTAGGATGTGTGGTGCTTTACACACCAATTCAGGAGAAATTTAAGATTATAACAGCTAAATTTGTCCATAGAATAAATATTGTTTTCAGAAGATAGCTTAAAAGACTGAGCAAGGAAAGCATTTCTGTGGTTTTATGTGTTGTTAAATCTCACTGCCCCACCACAAAGGTAACCACTGGAAATTACTGATGATGAATCACCCTCCTGAATTCTTATACAACCCAATTTTCATGATGATAAAAACACAGAAAGAAAAAAAACTAAATATGTAGTACAGACCAGAGAAAGATTTATTGCACAGTAACTGAAGACATAAACCATAAAATTTAGTAAGTGGGAATCAATGCTGTGGAAAGAAAACATTGTCAGCTTGTTTTTCATTCATCTGTTTTAAACGGAATGAAAAAATGAAAAAAAAAAAGGTTCCTTGTCTTGTTTTTGGAACTTATTAAATAAAGAAGTAATTGTATTTTTTATTTCTGATATTTACAATATGAAAAATGTTGGAGATGTCAACTTGATTTTATTATTCATTTGCGTAACTAGAGGGAGGTGTTTCACTCAGAAAAGCATCCTAAGAATTATGTGTCCATCACTTTTAATAAAGACAAACAGCATCATTATCCTGATCTGACAACTGCTGCTGTTTCGACATCATGTCGGTAAAAGGATGAGTGTTTTTATAACTAGATGAGAATATTTTCACAACTTTTTTTTTTTTTAACTAAACATTAACATTAACATTAAAATAAACTCTAACATTAAAATGTTTCCCTTTATTTGATTGTGTGTTAGCTATGCGCAGTACACATTACAACTAATGAGAATAACTAGGGCACACCACCACTGGTGGCCTCTTACTAAACCTAATAACTTGACATATTAATTATTACATTAAAATGTCATTTGATGTGAAGACTAAGGGCAAAGTGTTATGGACTGAAATACACATTTCTTTAGGTTTGTACTTCATTTTCTTTAAATTGGTAAGGGGTCAAATTTAATCTCTAGTTTGATGTAGCTGAATTAGTTTTGCTGGTAATCTATAGCCTTGGCTACGAACTGGGGGTCCAGGACCCCCTGGGGGGGCACCAGAGATTTCAGGGGGGCCGAGGGTCTGTCTGCTCTGAAGTTGTTAAAATTAGAGTCATTCAAACTATCTAAAATCATGATAAAACAATTAATCGTTCATACAAAAGTCTTTTGGTATTAATACTTGTGTTTTGGGCCATTTTGTTTGGCTTTAAATGACGAAAACAATTCCGATCAATGTGTGTTTTTAACAACAATACGTCACTTTTTTTGTGTGGGTTGTGAGGGGCCACAGTTCTTCTCAGATATGTGAAGGGGGCTCAATGGTAAAAAGGTTGGGACCCAATGATCTATATGACTATTTACAATGCTTGTTATCTACACCGCGTTCCACATTATTATGCAAATGATATTTTTCTCTGATTTTCCTAAATATTAATGCAAATGACAATCAGAATATTTTTCAAGTCATCAGCCATTAGAGCATAATTCAAATGTTTTTGAGCAAACTTCATAATGACAAAAATTATTTTTTTAAAAATAAAAACCTCAAAATGCACTGTTCCACATTATTAAGCACAATAGCTTTTTAAAAAATTTTATAGGTTGTAAAGAACTGAAAATGGTAATTTGTAGAAATTGCAGCATTGGGAGGTCATATTTACTGAAATCAAAGCTATTTCAATCAAAAATATCTTAGGACAAGTTCCATGTTAACATAGGAGCCCTTCTTTGATATCACCTTCACTATTCTTGCATCCATTGAACTTGTGAGTTTTTGGAGAGTTTCTGCTAGAATTTTTTTGCAGGATGTCAGAATATCCTCCCAGAGCTGCTGTTTTGATGTGAACTGCCTCCCACCCTCATAGATCTTTAGCTTGAGGATGCTCCAAAGGTTCTCAGTAGGGTTGAGGTCAGGGGAGGATGGGGGCCACACCATGCGTTTCTCTCCTTTTATGCCCATAGCAGCCAATGACACAGAGGTATTCTTTGCAGCATGAGATGGAGCATTGTCATGCTTGAAGAAAATTTTGCTACAGAAGGCACGATTCTTTTTTTGTACCATGGAAGAAAGTGGTCAGCCAGAGACTCTATATACTTTGCCGAGGTCATTTTCACACCTTCAGGGACCCTAAAGGGGCCTATCAGCTCTCTCCTCATGATTCCGGGCCAAACATGACTCCGCCCCCTCCTTGTTGACGTCCCGGCCTCATTAGGACATGGTGGCCATCCACCGACCATCCACTACTCCTCCATCTGGACCATCCAGGGTTGCACGGCACTCATCAGTCAACAAGACTGTTTGAAAATGAGTCTTCATGTATTTCTGGGCCCACTGCAACCATTTCTGCTTGTGAGCATTGGATAGGGGTGGCTGAATAGTAGGTTTATACACGACTGCAAGCCTCTGGAGGATCCTACACCTTGAGGTTGGTGGGACTCCAGAGGCACCAGCAGCTTCAAATACTTGTTTGCTGCTTTGTAATGGCATTTTAGCATCTGCTCTCTTAATCTGATGTATTTGTCTGTCAGAAACCTTCCTCCTTATGCTTTTATCTGCACAAACCCATCTGTGCTCTGAATCAGACACAAATTTCTTCACAGTACGATGATCATGCTTAATTTTTCCTGAATTATTGAATGTTTTTATTCCTTGTCCAAGGCATTACACTATTTGACACTTTTCAGCAGCAGAGAGATCCTTTTTCTTTCCCATATTGCTGAAACCTGTGGCCTGCTTAATAATGTGGAACATGTGGAAAAGTGCATTTTGAGGTTTTTATTTTAAAAAAAAAAATAGTTATCATTATGAAGTTTGTTCAAAAACATTTGAATTATACTCTAACTGTTGATGACTTGAAAAATATTATGACTGTCATTTGCATTGATATTTAGAAAATCAGAGAAAAACATTGTTTGCATAATAATGTGGAACGCGGTGTATATACCCCATCAGTTTATGCCTTAGGCTTCTTTTGATTTGCCTAATTCCCCAAACTTTGCTATTGGGACTTGTCAAGACTTGTGAAGTTTGGCATGACAACACCTGTTAATTAGCGAAGTATCATCTACCTGAAATGGGCATTTCTTCTAATGTTGTAATAATTAATTTGTCCTGTTATTAGGTTTAGTTAGAGGCCACCAGATAGTTGGGTTATTCTAGTCATTCTCATTGGCTGTAATGTGTGCTGCAACCCGCTTACAAACGATCAAATGTAGAGAAAAATTTTCCCTACTTGGTTACCCGTGTAATATTACATTTCCTGTAAACTTCCATTTTTGCAATCCTTGGGCACTGGCTCATGTACAAAGGCTTTTTTGGTCCTTAAAAAAGCTCATTCTTGACATCTCTATACTTCCCTATTTGATCCAGCTTTTATCAATGAAGGAACACAGGTGTGTCTTCCTTCAGGTTAAGTACAGCTTCATGAATCTACTTGACTTTTCTTTGGATTATCTAAAGAAACATTTTTGGAAGAAACATTTTTGGAAGATTTTGGTGAATATTGCTCACATGGTTCTGTTTTTTTAAGTAGGATTCTGGATTGTGATATATATAACCAAAGGAAATCAAAAAACACAAAATCAAAGAAATTCTTTAACACCTTAACACAGTTCTGGTCCTAGATGCTCTAAAATTAAGTCTCCTGAAGTTGTATCTAGATAACTTTGTGAACATTTGGGGTTGTGACGGTCTTTATTAAATAAATGAACTCTTGAAAAAAAACATATTAGACTAGAGAATTGACTAAATGTATTAATCATTCTACAAATACATTTATTACATAGGCTATATGTTCACTCTGGACTTTTTTCATTACACTCCCATCCATCCATTTTCTATACCGCTTATCCTGTTTTTTGGGATTGCAGGGGGGCTGGAGTCTATCCCAGCTCCATTACACACCCTCTAAATGTAACAAAAAAATTTTTTTTAAGAGAATTTCAAAAGACTGCTTTACCTTGCGTGGCAAACTTCATGACACATTTTAAAGGTTTTCAGTTGTGATAGGGAAAAATTGTTTTTAAAACATAAACTGAATAAACAAATCTTCTTTAGATATTTCTGTCTACATGTAAATTATCTATATGGGGCAATAATCCTAAAGACAGTAAAGTAACTAAGCAGGTTTGCAGCAGGCTTTCATCTTACCTAAACAATGTACATGGTCCAACACGTCACAGGTGGCGTTGTAGCGCTTCCGTGGGCAGGACACTGTCATACAGTTTGTAGAGTTAGAGCAGCGGTACTGGGACTCATCCAGCTGCCAGCAAAACTGACAGCTGATGGTGAGAGAGAAGTTGGTTTGCTGCTGCCCTGACTCATCCTGCAAACAAAAAACATCAGGTCATTTCCACACCAGCTGCCCTGCACTGTGCTGAAGCACACTTGTCTCCCCTCCCTAGTCCCTCACGGGTCTGCTCTCACATTGTGCCAGAAATGAAATCAGAGTATGACATAAAGACCAAAGAAGGAAAAAAAAGACATTTAAATTTAATACAGCTTACCTTATTTATCTGGTTTTATTTATCTTATCTTATTTGAAAAATCGCAGTACCAAAGAGAGAAAAAATATTGGAATATCTGTTTTCTTTCTAAAATTGTTCAGCCCAAATCAATATTCAGTAACATTCAAAATGGCTAGACTGTTGGTCAAAGGATCAATGACTGTTTTTGCTTGCAGAACAACTGGTTCATTGTCAGAGAAAGCCTGTGTGTATGTTGGCAGAGTCAGTTCACAAACACAACATTCACTCAGGGTGTCGTGTGACTGAAGTAGCTATTCATTCTCTACACTTCGTGCCGACAGGGCAAAACAACTAAAGTCATCACATATGAAATTTCAACAGGACAGTGGATAGAATAGCAAATCAGGGAGAGAAAGTCAGAAATACTAGGTGTATGAACCACTAATAGTAATATGCTTATTGACCTCAAAATAATGTATTTCAAATCTCAAGTCTAATAGGAAAATACACTATATTGCCAAAAGTATTCACTCTCCCATCCAAATAATTGAAATCAGGTGTTTCAATCACATCCATGGCCACAGTTGTATAAAATCAAGCACCTAGGCATGCAGACCTTTTCGACAAATATTTGTGAAAGAAGGGGTCGCTCTCAGGAGCTCAGTGAATTCCCGCGTGGTACTGTGATAGGATGCCACCTTGTAGGCAACAAGTCTAGTCATGAAATTTCCTGGCTCCTAAATATTCCACAGTCAACTGTCAGTGGTATTATAACAAAGTGAAAGCGATTGGGAATGACAGAAACTCTGCCACAAAGTGGTGGGCCACGTAAAATGATGGAGCAGGGTCAGCGGATGCTGAGGCGCATAGTGCAAAGAGGTCACCAACTTTCTGCAGAGTCAATCGCCCCAGACCTCCAAACTTCATGCAGCCTTCAGATTAGCTCAAGAACAGTGTGCAGAGAGCTTCATGAAATGGGTTTCCATGGCCGAGCAGCTGCATCCCAGCCATACATCACCAAGTGCAATGCAAAGTGTCAGATGCAGTGGTGTAAAGCAAGCCGCCACTGGACTCTTGAACAGGAGACGCGTTCTCTGGAGTGACAAATCGCACTTCTCCATCTGGCAATCTGATGGATGAGTCTGGGTTTGGCAGTTGCCAGGAGAACGGTACTTGTCTGACTGCACTGTGCCAAGTGTAAAGTTTGGTGGAGGGGGATTATGGTGTGGGGTTGTTTTTCAGGAGCTGGGCTTGGCCCCTTAGTTCCAGTGAAAGGAACTCTGAATGCTTCAGCAGACCAAGAGATTTTGGACAATTCCATGCTCCCAACTTTGTGGGAACAGTTTGAGGATGGCCCCTTCCTGTTCCAACATGACTGTGCACCAGTGCACAAAGCAAGGTCCATAAAGACATGGATGAGAGAGTTTGGTGTGGATGAACTTGACTGGCCTGCACAAAGTCCTGACCTCAACCCAACAAGAAAACCTTTGGGATGAATTAGAGCGGAGACTGAGAGCCAGGCCTTCTTGGTCAAAAGAATGGTCAAAAATTCCCATAAACACACTCCTACACCTTGTGGAAAGCCTTCCCAGAAGAGCTGAAGCTGTTATAACTGCAAAGGGTGGACCAATGACATATTAAACCCTATGGATTAAGAATGGGATGTCACTGAAGTTCATATGCTAGTCAAGGCAGGTGAGCGAATACTTTTGACACTAAAGTGCATCCAACCTAGCATGGAAAACTACTCATAGACAGCACTTGGGAGAGGGCAGAGCCTTTGAAAAATAACTCGAAGGGTGACTGGATGAACTTTCTGTCTGTCACATCTTTACCAATCAGAGCAACAAAACATGTGACAACGTAGCCCCAAACCGAGGTGCGCTCCTACCAACGAATAAACTCCATAGAGAACTGCATAACGCCAACAATAACGGCTGTAGACATGTCAGTAAATGGCTGTCGTTTTTGAAAAGAAAACAAGTCAGTGATGTTCTCTGTTCTTCTTTTAACAAAGAAATGTCATCAAGTTCTGATAAAACTGAGGCTTTAGCAGCACCCACGCTAATGTCTTCCGACGCTGATTGGTCCTGTCACTTTCTAACCGGGCCCAAATGGTTCAGGTGGGAGCTTTGCAAGATGGATTCGCCAGTCAGAAACACGGAAATGGGCAAATCCATCTGCTTTGCAAGGTTAGGAAATATTTTTTGTCCTCATTTGAAAGCAGCTGTATTATTTAGTATTATGTAACATTCCCCACAGTTCATTTTAAAGTAATTTTCCATGTTCATGTTATACAATAAAACTGCCAGTGAGATATTTGGTATTTGATCCATATGGATTTGACTTAGAAGTGACTATGTTATCGCTATTTCTCTGTAGATGAAAACATCCAGACAGATATTGTGCATTCTCATTCAGCTAAAAAAAAAATCACAGCAATATGATTTTTGTCACATATTGCCCAAATTAGTTCTGTGATTGTGTGACACACTGACAACAGGTGATTACGGGGAGTATCAGCACTTATCTATTTTCCACTCAAAGCACTGTGTTGTGTTGTAGCTGGCAGGAGGACCAGAGTGGGTGTATGTGTATGCCTGGGTTAAGCTCCTGTTGTGTGTTTACAACACGAGAGTCTCACTTCCACAGCACTGTAATATATTGCAAACCCACATTAGGTCATCTATATTACACCATTGTGTATGAAGTGTCTAAGTACAGAGGCAAAATGATGGCAGAACTAAGCTACTAAGCTGTCACAGAGTCACGATGAGTAATAGGCAAAAAGCTATAAGCACATCATCCATGAGCTAAACAGGGTATAAACATCAATGATCAAATCTGCCAACCACTAATCTTCAGATAATAAAAGAAAGAGACATCACAAGATGAGCTGATACTCACTAAACAGTGAACTCCTTTTTTTGTTTTACAGGTGAAGGTAGCAGGTTTCCTGTAGGTACAGTTGTGGTGGTAATTGCACTGAATGCAATCAGCGGGCAGACGACTACACAAACCCCCACTGGGACACTTGGAAGTGTAGCTCTCCTCATCTGCAGGCGACACTGAAAAACACAAAACACATTTAAAGGAGTTTCTATTCCTAGCTATAATAATCAGAAGTTTGTAAACAATGGGCACATGTTCACTGTATGACTAAATCATGCCAGTTTGGGAAAATAATGCTGTCGGGGGGTAAATGACTAACAATCCATCCTAAACAAAATGATCATGAGGGAGCCCCTGATTACTGCCAGTTTGGATTGCTCTGTTAAGTGGCCTCACGAGCCAGCCAAGGTAAATTACAGTTTTGTTGCTGAAGAGAATGAAAGTGTTCTTTTCTTAGCAGAAACCTTGTGGTTTAAACAAAGAAATACAGTTTGAAATGTTCCAGTCCTGCCCTAACTAGTGGTAAATCAAATAAAAATTAAATCATGAAAATAAATGCTGCACTGTATTGCAGGGCTGAAATAACAGCTTTCAGTGTAGCATTGCAGATTTGCAGTTTATAATCTAAATCTGTATATTGCAAATCCCTCTCCATGTATCAGAACTTAAGTGGGGAGAAGGCATTTAAGTTTGCTGCCCTTTTACTAGAACAGATTTTAGACTTAGAAACTACATGAGGTGGTCTCACTGGATGTTTTTAAGGGGATATTACATGACTGGGAGGCAGACAAATATGGCTGTAGATAATCTACCAAGTATGTTTATGATTGTGGGTGATCTCATCAAGTTATGGCTAGACAAGTTTTTTTTTCCTTTGTGACAGTGTCACCTAAAGTATGTGTTATCACAAAGGATTTAATTGAAGGTGTGTCATTTAAAACAGCATGGTTTCCTTTGCTTATTGAGAATTATTGTAACCTCTTTCTTTCTTTGTATATTAGGATGTGTTCTGTTATACTGATAAAGCTATGGTTTAAATGACAGCAATAAAGACGAGACTAAGGGCGCACTCACACTAGGCCATCCGTACTGCGCCATATTCTAACCATGCTGACACCCATTTGACCCCCTCCCCTGTCCCCCTTTTGGCCCGCACTCACACTGCTCAACGCATCCAGGCCTGAGCACGGATACATCACACGCTGACGTCATCACACAAAGCATCCTCCGTTGATGAATTTATACGTGTTGATGTTGAGTATATATAAGTGTTGTTTTTAGGCTGTAAAAGAGCAACAGATTTATCATCTGATCTGACACCGGAGTTATTTTAGCTGACCTAGGATCAGTAGCTAGGTTAACTATAAAGAGCACGGTGAGGAGAGAGAGAGAGCGAGAGAGAGAGAGAAAGAGGTTCATAGCAGAGAATTATCGCTCACAGCATATAATCTGGAGCCTGATCAGAGTTCCAGGCACTTCTGATGAATGAAACCCGGACTTTTTAACTCGTATGAGCCCCTACAGCCGCTCTTCTGCATGTCAATATACTATCTGAATCCCCGTGGAATTCTTTTACATGCCATGAACTGAGCCTTTTCTCTGTGTTTTGATGCCTTTCAGTGGTACACCAAACAAGCTCTCATGTCACAGGACAGCCTGTGTCCAGAGCAGGATTAAATGTTCAGATAAAAGATGTTTTCAACGGTGATGAGAGCAATTTTAACCATCTGATAAGAGCTGGAGGTGAATGTGCCTCAAGATTAATAAACGATGTTCCGTCCAAATGTCAGCGATCAAGATCCCAATTTCACTTCTTGGTGACATGAAATAGAATTAGAGGTAAGTTAATTCAGTGGATGATAGTTTGCGATTATAATTTTATAATAAGAGAGGTTAAATCAGCCATGTGATTAACCCTGGCACACACTTGTCAGCGTAATTAGCACTCTCCTTTACGCATGGAGGATGAAAGGTGTTTGTTACCCGGTGAGCTGCTGTTTGTGACTCAATTAAGGGAAGAAGCTTTATTTCACAAACCAAAAATCCTCTCACAGTGGTTAAAGCCTGACTTCGCTCGAAACTGGTCAGAAATGTGGACAGGACTGGGATCCATTAGAACAAGGTTGTAGTAAAGCTGTGTGAAGTTAAATTCTTCAGCTCTGATAAAGTCCTTGTAACTTGTTGAAATTCAATGAGACAAAATAGTTCTCTCTATCTTTCTAGAAAAAAGCCTGCTGTCTCTAGCATGCAGCTGCTGTGCTCTCTGTGCTCCGCTTGTGCTCCTTCATTTGCATCTGTGCCGTGCCTAGGCCCACCTCGTCCTTCCGTGCCGGGGCCGCGAAGCATGCCGCGCCGAAGCACGGAACGATTGCACTCACACTGGCCAAACATACCAGACTTTAGGCTGAAACGGGCCCAGGCACAGTACGGATGGCCTAGTGTGAGTGCACCCTAAGGAAGATCTGTTGTGGAAAAGAAGCTGAGAAGCACAGAGACAGGTGGAAGACGAAGAATCAGCCGTACCACTGTAGTGGGTCCTGAAGGTCAAAGGGTAGCGAGCTGTTGTGACGAATAAGTTTAAAAGATTGACATAATAATACCAGATAACATAAATATAGACAGATAAACACCACTGATTTTTTTCTTTTAATGAACTGCATGCTATGTGCTTTAGTAATTGTGTTGCTGCCTTCGCTGGCCAGGACACTCTTAAAATAGATTTTTAATCGCAAACGTTTTCCTAAACAATCCCTCTGTCTGGAACTGACTACACATAGTTAAATCTGTTATCTGTCAACATGTCATGAACCAAAGGCCAAAGTCACACACTGCTGTTGTAGTTATACACAACAAAAACAATCTATATTTGTAAAACAAACCCCAGTATCAGACCAAAGACAGTGTGATAAATGATGTTTACTGTCTGATATCTTACCTGAAGCTGCTGCAGGGACCACTGGGCTAGTGATGACAGGTCCATGCTGGGCATCTCTCGTGTAGTGGGGATCCTGACCAATATGAGGGGAGCTCAGATAGCCTGACAAGCAACCAAACAATAGAAATTACAGCCAAGTCATGCTCCCCTCTGATAGTACTTTGGGTACAATACATATTATGCACGCAATATTGCTGATGTGGTACAACTTAGTAATGAAATTAACACAGGCTTTTTCTATTTAACAGGCAGACACATCAATAACTGATGGTCTGTTTGCACAACTAGCAGCAGACTTTTAGATAATTTATCGGAGAAAGCTCTGACCGTCTTTGTGTCTTGGTTTCACGAGTGACCGTGTTGATTCATGTCAGCTTTCATAAGAATGCGGCGGTGGATGTCAAAATTTTAGGAGTTTTTGAGGACAAAAAGTGACTAAAAAAACTTCTCTCTTTTTTAATTTACCGTCAAAATATACCCACGAAATATGTCTTTTTGGAACAAGATAGGGATTCGAGAGAACACCTCCAGTTTCAGACGCACAGTCTCCAATCAACACGGTCACTTGATAAACCAAAACACCGGCAAATCACAAACAGTAGATATCAGTTTGCAACTGACAACCTATGTATGATGCTAGGGATAGGCTGGCAGATTCTCATATGAATAAAATGTATTCCAAGCGACAAAACGTCTGCTGTATCAACTCACAGAGTTTAATCAGCGTTTCCCTATGAATTACTTTCTACCTAGCTAGGTAGGTGCACTACTGTTAGCTCTGTAGCTCGTAGTCAATGCTAACTCTAGAAGGCAGCTACGGTTAGACCGAAAACCACCGATCGTCCAAGCCCAGATATAAGCTAACCACGTAAACCAATAACTGCCACATCAATCATACCGTGAACACACTGTAAAACAAGGTCCATCAACAGAACAGTAACAATCCCGTAGGTTTTGAAGCCTCGTCCACGGTCCGGTCTCCATGTCTGACAGCTAGCGGCCATTGTTGCAGCAAAACAGTTGTGTTCGTGTGCTGTAGGAAAAAGTAAATGTCAATGATGCTCGGCAAGCGATCAAAGGAAAGTATATCCAAATTCTGTTTCAAGCTCCAAGGACAGGCAGGTAACAGTTTTGCTTGAAGGGATTTTTAAGTAAGAAAAAAAAAACATTAAAAATCCACAAAATATTTAAAGTGATATTTGGAATTATAATGACATTATCTATACAGTTTAAATGCTATTTGTGCCTTTCAGTGTTGAAGCTTACATTATTTAACACATATACAATGACATGTAGTGGAGTCACAAAATAAAGAAATTATTGCATAAAAATACATTAAATGATACTATAAGAATATATGGAGAGGGTCTACTGTGTATCCACAGACGGTGAACGCATCATCATGAGCCAGCATCAGGACTTCCTTGTTTTCATTTTGCCACGCCCATTACGATCCGCCCATGGTCTGTTAACATTTTCTTAAGTTTTCTTCTTTGGATGCTGTTTAATTTATGGTCAGGAAGTCACTTTTGTTAGGGGTTTATATAGTTTATTACATAAACAGTTGTATTTGTGCTGGCCCTGAATATTGTTGAAGACCCAAACATTGTTCAAAAGCTCTAGATAGAGTGGAGAACTATAGCATAAGAGCTATAAGTAATGGAGTTAGGTCTATCAAATGGTAACTTGAATACTAAACAAGGATGTGACCCTGTGTTTTCCCTTTATAAATCTAAAGAGCACTGTTCAAGGTTGTATCTAAATTTGTGAAAAAAAAAAAAAAAGATTTCTGTCTGTTTACAGTGACTGTAAAAGTATTCATCAATTTGGATGTTTTACTCTTTTAAAAATGTCATAAATCAATTATGGTCAATATAATTTGTCTTCATTGACAAAAACGTAAAAAAAAAAAAAAAAAGTAAAAAGAAAAAAAAAAAAAATCCCATCCCGTTTAAAGTCAAAGTAAAAATGGATTTCTACAAAGTAATGTTGGTTAAACAATATATGTAAGGTACAATAAGTGACTACATAAATAACCTACCCCTTCAAAGTGACAGACCTAATTCAACAGAGGCCTATGCAAGTGCAATAAATGTGTCTTAAGTGACTGTAGCATAAAGACACCTCTGACTGGAAGGTCCAGCCACTGGTCAATCAGTATTTCAGGCTTCCATTACACCATGAAGTCAAAAGAACACCCCAAGCAACTCGGAGGAAAAACTGAAGGAAAAGTATAAGTCAAGGGATGCATACAAAGAAAAATTCTAATCACTGAACATTCCCCAGAATTCAGTTAAATACATCAGGGATTTGAAAGAAATACAGCACATATGTAAATCTGCCGAGATCAGGCCGTCCTCATAAACTTAGTGACTGTGGAAGAAGGAGACTAGTGAGAGAGGCCACCAAAGACACCTATGACTACTCTGGAGGAGTTACAAGCTTCAGCAGCTGAGATTGGAGAAACTCTGCATACAACAACTGTTGCCCGGGTTCTTCACCAGTTTACTGAAGAGTGGCAAAGAGAAAGCCACTGTTGGAGGAAACTCATACTAAATCTGGACTAGAGTTCACCAAAAGGCATGTGGGAGACTCCATGGACAAGTGGAAGGGGGTGAATATTTATGCAGTCACTTATCATACATTACATTTTGTTGTTTAATTGACATTACTTTTAAGAAAGCTGTTTTCACTTTGACATTAAAGAGATTTTGTTGGACATTTTCCATTAAAAAAGCCACATTATTGTGACAAAAATTAGTTTATGAAATCGCTAAAAGGGTAAAACATCAAGGGGTTGAACACTTTCAAAACATTCCTAATTACCTTCCAATGATATATATTTTAAAGACTTAAATAGATTATAAACAAATTAGAACTGTTTACAAGTTGAAGCTTCTGGTGAGGAGAAAACTAAATGCAATACTAACTCTTGACCTTATGAACACCAAACTCCACAGGGCACAGTGCATAAGACTGGACATCATATTCAAGAGGGAATAAAATGTAATCCTTGGTGCAGTAAAGCGCAAGGACTCAGCAGGGTATCAGTGTCTTGATTAGCTGACTCACAAATTGCAAAGGTTAGTTCAAAGCATGTAGAAAGTCCAGCTAAATGGCCTCACACTGGTAACACCCATGCTGGTCTGCAAAGCACAAAAGAAACGCAGCTTTTTTGAAACCTCTGAGTATCACAGTGTTTTTATTTTATTCAGGAGTTATCAAGAAATGGTCTGACCTTAAGACCATAAAAAGCGCCGTCTCCTGGTTGAGTTTCCATGGCTCCCCAGACTCATTCAACCTGTTCTGCTGTTGTTGTTGAACATGCTGGCATACAATTTCAATCTTACGAAAAAAAGTAATTACTGTTAAGTAGACCAAGGCATACTGCAGTACATATATAAGTACACACAGTTCAGTCAGCACTTTGTACTGTGCTGCGACACCTACATTGAAAACAATGCCCTTTAGCAAAATATAGTTGAAAACAATGGAAACGAATGAAACAAAAGGCAGAATGTTTTTTAAGTGACAACACCCCTCATACAGAAGATTCACAATGATGCACAGCTTTGATACTACTGTACTATCACACAGCAAGGAGCCAACTTTTCAGTCTGAGCATGCATTTGTTCTCACAATAAGAAGAGAAGACCCTGCATTTTATATGTCCATTAAAGCACTCCCTCATAAAAAGTCATGTCTTTTTAATGGATATCAACTAAAATTCAAATGACACCAGAAGATTAATTTCAGTCATAAATCATAGCTTGAAACATGAGGAGCAGAAGAGGGGAGGTGGCATTTGATAGCAGATCATGCAGTGATCATGTCAGTATACAGTGCATTTAGAAAGTATTCAAGCACCTTGACTTTTCTCAGTTTTCTTATGTTACAGCCTAATGCTACGGTCAAAAAAATGTTAACTACACTTAGTATCCTATCATGTAATTTAGCTCAGGTTGTCTCCCATTTCTCTAGAGCTTAGCTGAGATGTGTCTACACCTTGATTGGAGTCCACCTGTGGTACATTAAATTGATTGGACATGATTTGAAAAGGCACACACCTCTCTATAGAAGGCCTCACAGCTGACAATGCATATCAGAGCAAAAACCAAACCATGAGGTCAAAGAAACTGTCTGCAGAGCTCACAGACAGGATTGTTGCAAGGCACAGATCTGGGGATGGTTACAAAAATGTTTTGTTGCACCGAAGGTTCCCAGGAGCACAGTGGCCTCCATAATTCTCAAAATGGAAGATGTTTGGTACCACCAGGACTCTTTCAAGAGCTGCTCGCCTGGCCAAACTGAGCAATTTGGGTGAAGGGTCGTCATAAGAAAGGTGGCCAAGAACCTGACTGTCACTCTGACTGAGCTCCAGAGTTCAAAGACAACCTTTACTGCAGCCCTACATGGATCTGGGCTTGTGGCAAAGTCATGGCCTGGCATGATGAGCCCTATCTTGAGTTAACTGTGTCAAAAACTGGGGACATGACTACTGATTTTGGGAAGCCTCCTTCTTTTCCACTACCGACTGTGATCAAAGCAGCTGATATTGAGATAGTGGACGGCTTCAAAAATCTGGGTGTTGTTCTTGATAATAAACTGTTTAAACCCCACGTTCCTGCTACCTCCAAAGCAAAAAGGTTTTGAGAAAGGTTTTGAGAAAAATGAGGACTTTTCATGTAACTTCTGAGATGCTGACGCTCTTTTACAGAAGTTTTATTGTATCTGTTTAACCTTTTGTATTATTTTATGGTTTGGAAACCTACATTTGGCCAATAAGAATCAACTTTGTAGTCTTGTATAAACTGTTGGTAAAATCTCAGAGAGTAAGCAGGCTGGGCTGTTAGCCTTGCATAACAGGCAGGTCCTAAGGAGGGCTAATGCTATCTGGATTGTGTAGATCATCTAAATTTGAGCTTTTGCCCTCAGGTCGTCTCAGGACTCCTGTGAGGAAGACAAAAAGACTCCAGGTCTCATTTATCCTCAGTGCAAGTAATTTTCTTAATGGTAATTAGCCCTTAGGTTGCTCTTGTTCTTCTTGTGCCATTTTTGCACTTCACATTACTTGGTTGTAATTTTTCCATTTCGGGGAAAGAGCTTTGGATATGTTTTTTTTTTTATTATTACTGATTTTGGGTACGTTGTCCTTTATATTGTGTCTTTGTGTGTCTTGTCTTTTTGCTCCTGTTGAAAAACTAATTTCCCTTTTTGGGACAATAAAAATCATCTAAATCTGAGTGCTAAGCCCAGATCAGCAGAGGGCTGCAGTGATGGCTGACCTCTTGGGACTTTGTGCCATCTCCACACAAGATCTCTGGAGCTCAGTCAGAGTGACCATCAGGTTCTTGGTCACTTCTCTTATCAAGGCCCTTCTCCCCTGTTTGCTCAGTTTGTCCAGGCAAGCAGCTCTTGAAAGAGTCCTGGTTCTTCCATTTGTCAACTATTGAGGCCACTGTGGACTTGGGAACCTTCTGTGCAGCAGAAGTTTTTGTAACACTCTTCAGATCTGTGCCTTGCAACAATCCTTTCTGTGAGCTCTGCAGACAGTTTCTTTGACCTCATGGTTTGGTTTTTGCTCTGATATGCATTGTCAGCTGTGTGGCCTTCTATAGAGAGGTGTGTGCCGTTTCAAATCATGTCCAATCAATTTAATGTACCACAGGTGGACTTCAATCAAGGTGTAGACACATCTCAGCAAAGATCCAGAGAAATGGGAGATGCCTAACATAACATAGCAGAATAAAGGTAAATAGGGTCTGACTACTTTCTTAATGTGTTGTTTTCACGTGACATTAAAGAGAATCAAAATTGTCTATGAAATTATATTGTCTAAGATTTCTTGAAGTCAGACTATCACACAAATGTGATCACGAGCTTAGACTGTGTTTACTCCTTCCACAGAAGAATTTGGTTCCTGTATTAGTTGCAGTTCTGGTTTACAGAGGTTATAGCAAGACTCACTTCTCTTTTTTGGTGTTTGAGAAAAAAATCATTCATTCCCAGTCACCCTTCTTCTTTTTTCCTTCATGGTTGTACCTCACATCTTGTAACTATCAAAGGGACAATAACAGTCTGATTATCCTCATTAAAATGTACTCAGCATGAGAGGAGAGATACAAAACCTGGATATTCTTTAGCCAGCAGAAGCTATGAATGGATGCAATACAATCTTTATATTTTTAGCAATATTGAGCTAAGGGAAATTCATAGCAGGCTGTTACTGCTGCAGTGTTTTTTTTTTTGACTGTGACAACAGATTGAGGTGACGTGATAATGATCTTGCACTTCTTCTGTGCAATGTATGGAAAGTCCTCTTGGCTTGGTCTGGTGTGTTGATGTGATGCCAGAGTCCTCAAGACATCAACGCATATTCTTAAAACATCACAGGACAACATTTGTGTTCAGCCATTGAACCTAGCAAAGAGAATTGAGGACATTCACCATTCATAACTTTAAACAAGATTTCTGTCTTCTTTAGCAATCATTTAGCCTTATCACACATTCTTCTGTTTACAACCAACCACACAAAAAAATTCAGTAGAGGCCAAAAAAGAGAGAAGCAAAGTTTGGGGAGCAAAAACAGCTGAAATGAGGACAGTCTTTACCTTTAACTCAAAGTTTAAATACATCGGTTGGATGACTTTGAATAGTGCAGCAGTGCAATTTAAAGTACAGGAATATTAACAGGAATGATTAGAATATCTTTAAGGGAAAGGCTGTTTGCATAAGTCAGAGTGAAAGGTAGACTGTGTGACCGCTCAAGCTTGAGATGAAGCCTTAAATCCAACATGCAAGTCTGAAGTTACAGGAAAAACACATGTGAAACAGTTTTTTATTGAATGAGCCTATGTTACAAAATAAGCAAGGATTCATTAGTCTTCTTTTATGAAAAAACTCTCTGGATGGACATCTTTTTTTCTTGTCCATATCCTACTAAGATAAAGCACAAGATGCTTGTGTAAAAGCGCTCAGTGAGGAATCCTTCTGACATTCTTCCCAATGATTTTGCCCTTCTGATAATCTACATAACTCTCAACATGGTCCATAGTGGCCACCGCAACCCAGTGGTGAAAACTGAAGGGCAGCAGGTGTCAACACATGAATGAAGTTATCTCATGGGAACCATACCTTCACCCACAACACCCCAGGAAGGTGCCAGGAACTACCTCCATCTGTGCCAGCTCTCATCATCATTATTGAATTTCCTTTCAGGGATAAATAAAGTTCTTGAATTGTATTGTATTGTATCATTCTCAGCTGCAGAACTTCTTAATCACTGGCATCAGGCCAAAACCTCAATTTTTCATTATTTTATTATTATTATTATTATTATTTATATAAATCAGCCAGTGGGTTTTAATTCATTTAAAGCAATGAAACATGTTAAAAGAGGCTGACTATGACAATCCAGTGTGAATATAATTGGAAAAATACAGCTTTTTTTTCACTCCCTGAAGTGGTGATTTTGGCCAGCATTATGCTATTGCAAATGTCTGTAAAAAGAACAAGCATGCAAACAAAAAATAAAAAAGGAAAAACTTAATATGAGTTTAACAATGATTTATTCTACAAGTTTGGAAATAATTTGGGAATGAGAAATGTCCTCAGTGGAATCACTCCATTGTGAGGCTGATAGCTGGATACCTGCCCTAGGACTGCTGAGGAGCTTGATCCAGATACCAACGAGATGACTTGAAGTAGCAATGAAGGGATGCAGGATTCATGGAG
This sequence comes from Cheilinus undulatus, assembly GCF_018320785.1. Classification (NCBI taxonomy): domain Eukaryota; kingdom Metazoa; phylum Chordata; class Actinopteri; order Labriformes; family Labridae; genus Cheilinus; species Cheilinus undulatus. The sequence goes on from NC_054865.1 coordinate 20,359,451, forward strand.
GAACTGGACCTGAACACTGATGAGATTTAATTGAGGTGGCTGGGGCAAAGGAGGGTTGCAGGGGTCACATTGAAACTTCACTCTGCAGAGGAGAGAAGAACAGATTTTAAAATATGACAGCAGCAGGATGATTGGATTGAGAGAGGCTGTGGCAGAATGAGATTGGCTCAGAGCTTGACTAAGTAGACGCTCACACCAGCTGATTACCAGAGCAGGAAAAGGGAGACACAAAAGTGAATGATTATTAATGAATGAAAGGATGAATGGAAATGTGACAGTCTCCCTGCTTGAACTTACACTAAGCTTCATTTCTGGTGCCAAAATTACACAAGAGAGGAAAACAGAGAGTGTTAATTTGTCATCTAAAACCATGACTAAAAATGTTTGTTGACAGCCTTTTTTTCCAAGAGAAATCCATACTAAGACTAGCCAAGAATAGATCTTTGATGACTAAAACTGACAAAACATAAGTTTAGTTTTTGTCAAGATGACTGAAACTAGATTGAAATGTAGATTAGTTTTCATCCGGCATTCACAAAATATATGACATTTCTCCACTGTTGGGTAAATCTGTCAAAATACAATGCATCTGTATCTATTCTGCCTCTCAGCTGTAGAGCAGTTAGGTAGGGGGCATAGAACACACTACCATGTATGGTACCATACTGCAACTAAAATTAAAAATAAGTAGCTGTCAAAATGAATGCTGCTGATTCGACTACAAGATGGTGTGTTGTAGCTGCTTGCCAGGAGGCAATGTCCATTTAATCTGCCTGCACCTCACTCTAGGTGCACTTTGCTCCCACCAAAGGCAAGTGGCCTGGGAAGCATGTCTGGAGCGCTGCACAGCGCATCCCTGAGTATCTTGATTCTCGAGACTTCCATCAATGGGCTTCAAAACCACAATTTAGAAATGGTAGGTGTTATTGTTGGGACTATGGCCATGTTTTATACAGTCTGGTCATAGACATACAAAGAGAGGCCAGCGGGGGCAGAGCCAGGTTGAGAAGAAGGTTGAGTGGAGTTAAACATGTTGGATCAAATTTATTCAAAGAATCCATTAAAGCCGCAGCAAAATCCCTGTTGTGCACTTCATGCAAGGTTTTTTTTTTTTAACGTCAGGGTTGTTTACTAAGCACTGCATTACACTGTGCTTTTATCACACACTGTGCAAATGATAGGGTTCAGCTTGGGATGATGCCACAGAGCACCATCTTTTAAACAACATGCCACTTTTGTCACCTCCCTCTAAATGCTGTCAGTCTTGCTCAGTATGGGACTGTGCTGTTATGAGAGCTGACTGAGGTGCTGTCGCCTGTGTCTCCCATGCTGAGAAACCAGCTGGGATGCTCAGATGACTCACAGCAGTCAAAAAGGAGCTGATACGAAGGACTACAGCACCTTCATCTGGTACAAACAGAAACAACTGAGTTATGACATTGCAAAAAATGGTTTGCATTTGCCATACAGGGTTAACTCAGGGATGTTTTTTCATAACTCAAAGTGGATCTTAGTGATTGAGCAGATGAACTCTACTTAAGGGAGATACTGATGCAGTGCCGTACATGGTAGATGCAAAATGTTTATATATGTAAAAATAAATGATAGACAGTCACAGAATAATGGTGAAGAGAAATGTCAATCGTGTTGGATTTTGAATTTAGTCTCTGCTAGTAAAGGATTCTTGGATCAGATTAGTCAGACCTTTCCTGCCCAAACCCCTGAAGTATACGCAGTGATAACTGGTTGTAGAACTAGGCTATTGTTTGTAGACACCATATAGGAATGTAGTGCAAGTGCTAACGGTAGGCTATAACAGACAGTGGAGAACAGACTGTCCAGAGAGAAGTTAGGCATGAAGAGTCATCTACAAAGGCAAGATGAAGCTCTTAGCTTTCCTAGCAATGGTGATAAACCGCGCTGGTGAAACTGAAAGAAAACCAGAAGGTACTAAAATTATTGTTGATGCTATGCAACGGAAATTGTTATTAATACAATTAGTTTTATCCCTTCCTTTATTTTTATTCAATTTTCACAGAGTCAAAACAGGTCAGGAGATTGTAGGGTTGTTTGAAGCCACTGGTAGGCGGTATTGTAATATTTTGGATGCCAACCGCCTCTAGTTACCATCGAAGAAGACGACGTTCGCTGTATCCGGAAATAAATGCGGAGTGAGCCCTCTGTCATTTTTCTCCTCCCCCTGCCAGACAGACCAGACAAACTCAGACAGAGGGATAACATGGATCCAAACACGACGATTCTTCGAGTCAAGAGGAAAAGGGGAACTGACCCCGCCGATGCCTTGCTGCTGGCGTGTAAGCGTATCCGTCCAGAGTCATCCCAGAGCCCAGGGGAGACTGTACCGGAGCCAAAAGAGGCCGAAATAGAAAACTCAGTCTTCAAACTCGTGGCGACCGTAGCGACACAGGTGAGAGGCCTGCGGCAACAGAGCGGCTAACTGGCCGAGAAGAGCAGGCTAACGGCTACGCATGTGGCTGGGGAAAAATATACGTTATTTGACTCCACGATACACATATAATGATTATAACCACCCGATAACAACTTGAATTTGACATTTTAGATAATTTGAACGATATTCATTACCTATCATGCTAGTTGCTTTTAGCTTAGCATTCAGGCTAGGCTACGATGTTGGCAAACATTAGCATTAGCATACGTTAGCTTTTATATTGACTATAGAGAGTCAGTGACGTGTGTGTAGGCCTCAGGAACTGGCACTGCTTCCCTCTAAAATTGTTCTTAAATTTAGAAGCATAATGTGTTTTACTACATAGTATAAAACGCGTAAATGAACATAAAAGTACAGTGTATTCTCCCCATATCACGGAAGCTAATTAGGTTAACCCGTAGTCATGATTTAGTTGACCGTAACCAGGATACGAGCCAATGACGTTATGTTTTTGTTTTGATTTAGCCGAGCCATTTTATTTGTTGTTATTCACTCTGTACCATGTTAGTAACAGGCAGTTAATGGTACCGAATAATGGAGACATTTTGGGTAAGTTGGTGTATGTCATCGATGCATTTAAGATGCGTGTTTATTTCATTATGAGGTGCATCTCAGTATTAGCATATCTATACATACACTGCCAAAGTCTTGGCTAATGGTAATACACACTGGAAGATAATGATAATTTATGAAGCTAAGAATTCTGACTAAGCGCTATGCACATTTTCACTGCTGATTGGAGAAGTGGTGTAATTTCCATACCTTTACTCTATTTTGATGAAGCCAGATGTAACTTAAAGCCCCTGTAAAGTGATAAAGAAAATCTTTATTTTAGGAGTGATGTATGACTGGCCACTGTGTTAAGAACCACCAGACCAAATTTCCATCAAATAAAACATCCCTAAGTTTATAAATTAAAGTTTCAGAGTGAGGCAGTAAAATCAGCTCTTGGATGGCGTGGATGTGTCAATTAAATGAGCTGAAGCCACGCCCACTCAAGAAATATGATCCTCTCAAATTAGAAAAGAAAATGCTTGTGATCGGGGCAGTTGCCTGGCAGTGTGCCAGAGCAGAGAGACAAAAGTTGTCAATTAAAATTACTGTTTTCTGGTACAAATCTCTCTGTTATGATGCTTTTAATAACCTGTAGGCCACTGAGGCTGATAGATTTGGGAAATTTACCACACAGTGAACAAAAACGGCATTTAGCTGGCTCCTCATTTTCAGTGAAGACATTGACATCAACTAACATCAGACTGTACTCAGATGAACTGGTCAGGTATAATATATTGTTGTATTGGTGGTGGATGGGGTAATTCCCCATAAAGACCAGTGGTACTCAGATATTTGCCCTGCTGAAATAAAACCAAGCCCGGAAATAGGTGAACAACTTCTAACAGTCTAAATGAAAAAATCAGTTACACTTTCAGCTGCCCTCACATTTATTGGTCCTATTTAAGTGTTAAAAGATTAGCACTTCTGAATTTTGATGACTTCAGGAGCAACATGTTGTACACACGGGGTTTGTAACTCACCTCTGCTCAACCAAGGAGCCAAAAAAAATTGCCATTGCAAGATCCACAATCCAATAATTATGAAAAATAGATACATTTTAATTTAGAGCATGCAAGGAGCTTGCTTTTAACTTCCATTTCCATCTCTTGTCTTTTTTTTATTATCAATATATAAATTCATTTGGGTTTAAAAGCTGGTTTAAGATATCACTTCTAATCCCCATTGTCAACTCTGTCAGATTATGGTTTTCTTAATTTTACAAAAATGAATTCCTCTGTTTGTCTTATTCTGCTTATTTGTTAAAATTCCAGCTGATCTATATGAATTAATAAGTCAGTTATTTAGCTTAAAGTTAGTTGGATTAATAAGATTAGTTTGATGTGGTCAGTTTTAAAGAAGAAGTTAGAAAATCACGGCAATCTGAGATGAGATACTTCAGATGAGTGGATAAAAAGGGAATACAAGAAAATATTGCATTTTATTATTTTATGTTTTTACTGAATACCAGTGTTGTATAACTAAAGACTTAACAATCATCTTAAATAAAAAAGATAAAATGTAAATACATTTTAGTGTTAATGGAAGTCGTATTTTGGCAAAAAAAAAATGTTGGATTAAAAATCTGTTACACACACCTTCTACTTTAGATCTCAACCTATGTAAATATCCACTTCAAATTGTTATTTTTTAAAAAGTACAAAATCATGTTTGAAAAATGTTTTAACCTCTTTCTCAAGAAACAGAGATTTATCTGGCATGTTCTCTCTTGCACACATCCGATGGAAATATACAGACAAAAATAAAGGTTGAAAAACTAAATTTGACATCTAAAGCCTACTGTTTAAGTGTAAACATCCTGATTGATGTGACTTGCAATGGATCATTTATTAGGTCTGAAGAATTTAACTTTTTAAGGTTTCATGGGCAGTCATTTTTCCAAGAAAGACTTCAAGTGCCACAAGTTGTCACAGAAAAATCGCATGTTGGTTGATGGTTTTCTCATAAGTGTCATCTCTCCTCCAGGATGCTCCTGTTCAGACCCAGGTCCGCCAGGCTCTTCATCGACCTCGCATAGCCCACCCGCTGCGCCCCTCAACTAACAGCAAGCAGCGGATAGTTGGGGACCTTCGGAGCACAAAGTGGAGCACACGGAGAGAGGAACGCTACAGAATACTGTCAAACCTTCGCACAGGGGTGTCGAGCCAAAATGAGCAGCAAACCCCCAAGACAGATACATCTGAGGGTGCACAGGAGAGTGGAAAGGAGCATCAGAAATGTTTGGGTCTTGGTGAGATCCAGGTGGTCGATCTTGTGCATGAGGATGTAGAGGAACAGGACAAGTCCTCTGGCAAGGTGAGTGGAGCATTAGTTGTAAATGATTCTAGGAATGATACCTAAACAAGATCAAGTGAGAGTTATCTATACTTTTGCATAGGGGTTTTGCATGATGCTGGATTTCTGCAGATTTTTCCAAATGCACTAGGGATTGACAACATTGACCATTCCCATCATATCTCAATAATTTTGAGCTTAAAAGTTTTGTGCTCTTTTAAAGATGATTAAGTATAGAATAAAAACTTTGAAAATGGGGAGGAAAAATGAATTGGTGTGGAAATTTTTGCCAGGGCACATCAAAATCATGTTCTGGATATTTTCCAACAGCAGCATGTCAGATAGCTGAATTAAATCCAAAATAGTTTGGCAGACTTGTTTTTTTATTTTTCTTTCTTTTCATTTATTTTAAGTGCAAAGCTGGGTTTCATTATAGACCAACTCTGAGGATGATAATGATTTAATTAATGGTATAAGTATTAGACTTTAGGGGTTGCCCAGTCATAACAGTAAGTGTCAGTTAAATTTCTGTCCAGAAACATGCCAAGATAATGTGTAGGCTTTACTGTTGTCTTTATGCTGATTAAGAAAGAGAATTAAAAAAAAAGATGATACAAATTCTTCCTTATGAGTGAAAATATTTTATTATTTCATTCTTTTTTATCAAAGATGCTGTCAGATCCAGAAGTGATCCTGTGCAATAACACCAAGATGCTGCGGGAGAGTCTGAGCTTATCTGAAGAGAGGCTCGGAGAGGAGCATCGAGAGCAGGATGCCGACTATGTCTACGACCTTTACTACCAGGAGACCGTTACGCCAGGCTGGATCCAGGACATCCTGTCTGTCAGGGCCTACGTCGATGAGGGAGAACTGGTGTGTGTTGATGGATGGACGGACAGATGAATGAATGCTGAACTCTGAGTGAGTGAATGAAGACGTGGGTGGAGTCGAGGGTAGACCTGGGAAAACAAGGTGTCCAAAACTTGAGATATTATGTTACTAAAAGTAACCATACTGCTAGTTTACATATTGCCGAGGTTGGGCCAAAGCCTTGTATCTCCTAAATCACCACTTTTCAGGGGATGAAATAAAGCTGTTTTAAAAGATAATTGAACATTAAAAGGTCATGGTCAGCATCTTTGTGACACTTTTTCACTTTAAAATTTATTGAACCCCACTAACAGGTGCAAAGGATGACCAGTAGCACTAATTTGTGAAAAAAATTAAAATAATGAAAACTGGATTAACAAGGTTTTGGCCTGAAACCAGTGATATGCTCATTTACCACAATGACACTTAGTCGTCACTTAATCAGCTCCAATTTAGACTGGTCACTGCAATACTTGTTCCGCTTTGGATGTAGTAGTGAAAACACCTCATCAAAAACCTGTATGTAGCTTTGGATTATTACTGAAGTTTATTCAGAATAATATCCTTGAAAGGGTTATATTTCAGCATTCTTTTTGTTTTAGGGAAAAATGGCAGGAGCCTTTATAAAATGTGTCCTGCATACTTGAAATTATTCTGGATAGTGGAACAGATTGATTAACCTTTAGGATTAAGATGTTATTCATTGTTTATGGTTACTCTAAATCACATGGTACTTTGCCTTTTCTCCACTTGATCTCTCCTTGTCTGCATGTATCATGCATGTTTCAGCTGTTGTATGCAGTGTTATCTCACAGCCTGCTGTAGCTGCTGTTTGGTTAAATAAGCCAAACATACAGCACTGTGCTCAGTCTGAAAGTGAAGATTTATAGTCATGCTCCCAGCTTGTTTTGACTGACACCCATGATAAACATAATGCAGGTGGAGGCAGTGGCACACATCAGCTAAATGAATGGTCTATATTGTAGTGTTTCACGGTATACCAAAATTTCTGTATGTTTCGGTACTTTTTATTTCAAACGGTACCAGAATTTTCCAGTGTTCGGTACCATTCATTGGTCAAAGACAATAAAGTAAAATATAAAACAACAAAATATATTTTAATGTTTGTAATGTTGCTGTACATGGTTTGCAGTAACAATTAGACTATTGTTATTGTAATGATGCAGCTTTTAAGTTTCTATTTTTTCTTTAAAAGATTTAGTTAAGGGCTTCATGCCTTTATTGAGTAAGGACAGTTGATGAAATCAAAGACTAGAGAGTGAGAAGGAAAAGGCATGCATGAAAAGGGCCATAGGCCAGATTTGGACCTTTTGAGGACAATAGCCACTGTACATGAGCTTAAGGATATAACAGCTAGGCTACCGGGGCCCCAAATAATGCAACTTTATAGATTCAAGGCTGTTTTGCATAATTTTTAAAGCAATATGTCAAAGAAGAGGGAGATGTCTTTAATTTAACTTCTTGTGATGTTATTGTTGGAATTTTAAAAATGAGCACAGCCCAAGCTGTAGAATCTGACCTGACAAACCAGATAGAATGTTTCATATATCCATTGCATGGGATATATGTCACAGCCATATCAGAAACCTCCTTTACAAAGCATTTGAACAGGGCAGGACCGAAAAAAAGTTCTTGGAAGTTGATTGGATGAACTCTCTGTCACATTAATTACAGGCCAATCAGAGCTACAAGACAAAATGAATTGGTAGGTATGTGCAATTTAATAAGTACCCTGAACTCAGCAGGCAGGTGCTATTGTAGGTTACCAGCAGTGGAGCTTTGGTGGATAAAACTCTTGCCAAGACCGTTTGGGAGAAATGCAAAAACTTCTTCCCTGCCAAGAAAAGCTTTCAGTGTGGTCCTTCACTCTTGATTTGATAAAGAAATGTGACCCAATTTTAAAAAACTGCTGCTATTCTTAAGCTACATCAGAGATAATCGTTATACTGGCGACAGCCATTGAACATTTGAACATTGAGCTTTTGGTACAACTCAAACCTGCCTGTAACGTCTTGTCACAGCAGGTTGGGAGGAGAGCTAGAACATCTCTTGCGTCATGAAAAGCTTTCAGTACTTTTCTTTGCTCTTTATTTTGCTAAAAAAATGAGGTCCAGCTCTGATAAAACTTCCTGCTCTACCATAGCTACATCCGAGCTCAACGCTACACCAGTGGCAGCTATTGTTCTCTAAACTAAATGTCGCCTGTAGCTACTGCCTCATTCCCCTTCAGTGACCCTAATTAGTCAGGGCCACTTTTACACCTGGTACAGTTGTTTCAGATTGGAGACTTGCCAAGATGGCTCTGCCTGATGGCAGACATGAAAGCTGGCCAATCCAGCTGCTTTGCAGGGTTAATTTGATTTATGTGTTTAAGGTGTAAATTATGAGTAATGGCTAGCAGAGGAGTTGAAAAGTAGTAAACATCTGATCTGTTGACAAAAATCAGATCTGAAGCATGAGATTTATGGTCAGTTGCACCCTTAAACAAACAATGACTAAAAAATAAGGCTTCTATATATAAATGCTTGTGTGTTTTTCTAAGGTTCCAGATGTTGTGGTTCATGAGGAAGAGGTGTATGAAGATGAAGATGACGAGAATGAGGAAGGCAACTGGAGGAATGACTATCCAGATGAAGAGAGTGGCACAGACAGTGACAGAGAGGAGCGCTATGGTGGTATGTATGGATGCAGCAGAGACTCACGCTAAAAGTGGAACTTAAGATTTTAAATTGTATACTGGATGAATAGGCTACTTGTTCAAAGCTTCAGCTGCTGGAATTCTTTTTAAAGACCATATACTTTAAAATGCAAATCAAAGTGTCAAAATGTGCTTAATAAACAGTAAAGTAGATTTTAAACACAGATGAAGACACATAATAACTCTAAAGTGAAGCAGAAAATTTAGGAATTGGTTCCAGAAGACAGAATAGATCAGAATGCAGGAAAATAAATGTTTGGAACTTTAATATTGTGGAATAAGACCTCTACATACATCTATATACATACACACACACAGACACACACATACATATAATGCGTTGGCCAACAGGATGGTGCGGAAGAAATAGAGAAAAATCAGAGAAAAGGTTGTTTTTTTCTGGTCACTAACTTGCCAATTTGTCTTAGAAATTTAATTTAAAAAATCATGATAAAATCGAGCTTGTCATCTGGCCATAAAAAAAATCATGATGTGATTTTTTTTTTTTTTTCCCCATATCACCCACCCCTGGTTTGGGCATTAAGCAGGAATGAGATTCTTCTGGATCAATCAAGAATTCCAGATTTTCAACTTAGAAATTACTCACATGAATTAGAACTTTTGAAGAGGAAACAAACCAAACCGATTTTTTCATCCTGGGTCATGTTTTTCATTTATCATTGTTGCAGTCAAACTATACAAGGCATTCAAATCATGGTATTCCAACTCCATATTAACTGAAGAGGCTACACAGTCTGAAGGAGGAACTGGGGTGGAGGTGGGTTGCAAGAGCGGCTTGCAGAAAGAGCAACAGAGAAAAGCCAGGCAAGAGCAGGTTAAATTAGGCAGTCTGATTATGATTAGCCAATAGTGTGCTCAGAGCAAATCAGCTGTCTGTTAGCTGATGAGGGCTTATGTAAGATCAGCTGATCTCAATTATGATAGTGCCCGACTGTTTTGTCTAACTGAATTAGCGCTATATGATCGTTTTTTTTTTTGTTTGTTTGTTTGTTTTTTTAAGTCAACTGACATGATAAATCATCTTCTAAATGCGTGCAAAAGTACTGGATTTTGGCTTAAATCAATGTAATGTCAAAACAAATTATGACATTAGACGACAAAAGAATGAGACATGACATACTGGTGGACTAAAACCAGAAAGAGGCTGTTCCATCTTGACTCACTGGTTCGCGCTGATTGAGTGTAGAAAGGAAAAGTCTTGGTACAGTCAGCATGAAAACTTTTTGTTTGCTGAAAATTTCAGGAAGTTTGTGTTAGCATGAAAGAGCATCAGTGGCATGTGTGTCTAGAAGACAACATCGATTGTTTCTAATGTTTGTTTTTGTGTGTACAGGTTACTGGGAGGAGGAGCACTCGTACAGTCGGAGGAGCTGGGAGCGCTACCAAAGGGAGGTGCTGCATGAGCTTAGCTGCCAGGGTGAAGAAAATGATGACGATGACGATGATGGAGATAAATATGATTCAGATTGAGCAGTTTCCCATTCCACACCTGTTCATGTATCCTCAAAACATCCCTTTCACAAGGACCACCATGCTCTGTAGACCTCTGTGTAGGGGAGGGAGTTCATCAAGAAACAAAAACCTCCGATCTTATCAAAGTAAAGCAGAATTTGGCGAAAACAAAAATTAGTGTTTTTTTTTTCCAGCTGAACCACTGAAGGAACAGGTTTAAATTTAAAAAGTTACTACAAAGCTGTTGAGTATAAACTTGGAGGCTGCAAGCCAGAGTGCAGCTTTTTTAGCCCAAAAACTGAGTCTAATCCAGTATAGTATATTAGTTCCAACTTAAAACAGTGTTGTTACATTAAACAGTTTGAAAGTAGTCACCTGGATGTATTTTAATGCCAAGCCTGCAACTACAGGTAACTGTAAGTCTTGCTAATTGAACACAAGACAAACTGCCCATGGCCAAAATATGTTGAAATTTACTTCGAACAGCAAAGTCAGATCAGCGTGAGTAGGGAAAAATAAAGTAAAATGTTGTGTAATATTCACTGAAAATGCTACTTTAAGCTTGTACACCATACTAGAGAAAATTGAATCCACACAATTAGTCTGAGTTTTAGAGTGAAATCTGCCCCCCCCCCCTTTCCCACACAGAGTGAAAGAGCTGGTGCTCTCTCCAGTTGGATCCAGAGTGTCTTTTATTTTTTAACCGTGGTGGAGTGAACTTGTGTGTGGGTGTTGTGTTCAAAGTGAATGTGTGTTAGAAATGTTGCATATTAGTGTTAAATGCCCGGTATGCTTTGTGCTGTTAGCACTTCTGTTAGTGAGACGTCTTGAGCTGCGTGTGTTTGCATTTTGTGCATGGTAGTGCGTGTAGGTATAACTGTGTGTGTTCAGGTTTTTTTGCATAATGTGAGTGTGACACATAAGTGTTGTTGTGAGTACGTGTGGTTTAGAAATTCCTCTTTGTTTCTCTTGGATGCTTGTTGAATGAAACTTTTTTGTAAATATGTAGATGTGTATAAAAAGAAGACTTTCAAATAAACTTGAAACATCTGTGTTAATTTGTCATAAATGATATCACAAACTACACAAGGAGACATGGAAAAAATAATAACCAAAATCAAGATGGAATTTAACCAAGATATTAAGACAAATGTGAGTTTTACATCACAGCTGGAGGAGGGAAAAAGACTGAAATTGGTCGTTATATTAATGGGTGTAAATGGACCAGGTCTGTTAAAATCCTGAGACAATGGATATTGTTTTTTAAGACTGACTTAAAGGAAGCCTGTATTTTGAGACTTTTAAAGCATGTTGTGATAACACTATTGTATATGTATGCTGTACAAAGAAACACTAAGTTTGTACATTTTGAGAATATTGAAACACCACTGCTGTGCAATGAATTCTGGTCAGTGATGTCGGATGCTTACATTGTTCCAATTGTATTCACCTCAGTCTGCATTACAGTAACTTAATGTCCTCGTCACTAAAACTGCAGTCATGTGCTTCTCTGTGTAACATGTAAAAGACAACAATGTTAATCTAACAAGGTCAGTGATCTTGAAGGGTCTTTTCAAGCTTTAAAAGTCACCTGAGATCAAAATATAATTCCAGCTAGCTTCAAATCCTAAAATATGACTTTAAAAAATGTTTTGCTCTACAGTAAATCTCATAACCAATGTTTTTCTCTCAACATTATTTCCCATCTAGGATTCAGGAAATATCTATTCTGAGTTTTTTAAATACCCACAACACTCTCAATCATGGCAACAGCAGAGGAATAGTTTGAAACAGTTGATTTAAAGTAAACTTTTCATTGATATCAAGAGGTTGATTTTAATTTGCACTAAAAGCTTACTTCATATGCGAAGAAAAGTACAATTGTGTCAGCCAAGGTTAATATAGTTTGGAATTTTTCATTAGTTTTTACTTTTTGTTGTCATTTTCAGGTTAGTTTTTTATTAGTTTTAACTACTGGTTTGTTAGTTTTGTTTGTTTTAGTTTTTTTATTAGTTTAAGTGTTAGTTTTTCATAATATTGGACACTTCAACCTGGACTTTCAGGGGGAGACCCAAAAAGGGTCAGAAAAAGTAAGCATATAATTCTAAAAAGTACAATCAAACAGGCTAGTCCTCATTTTTTTATTTAATCACTCGAAATTCATCTCAACTCAAGACCTAAAATTAACCATTTTAATAAGTCTTCAGACCATTTTGCACTCTCCAGGTTTGGGTGTACATGCTTGTGAGTCTACTGCTGTCAAAGTCTAAAACTAAGGAGATTTTGTCCCTTATTTTATCTTAGTTTAGTTTTGTAAGCATATAATACAGTTTTAGTCCATTCTTTGCTAAGCTTAGTTTTCCGTTTCAGTTAACTAAAATGATTTAAATTTTATTCTTAGTTATTTAGTTTTGGTCAACCATAATAACCTTGATATCAGCTTAATATTCTTCCTCTTCAAAGCTTCAGTCCTCTAATTTAAAGCTACAACAGGTAGAGTTTTCACACTAAAATGTCATTTGTTAAAACAGTGATTCTTAACTGGCCTCAGTCACCACCACCTTGTTCTCGACAAATTGTGACCCAAATTTCTTAAAAAGTTTCAATCATTACTGAGTGTTTTCAATGGAAAATGGGGTAGTTTGGACCTGTGATGGAACAGAATGGGACAAAACAAAGAGCTGTAGAAAGATCTGTCAAAAGAACAATATTGTTATTGTGCTTCGTTTTTCACATCCCACTCTGGATTGCACCGATACTGCTGAACAGAATCCATGATCCTCTGCTCCACCACCAGCAGCCTGAACAGTCAGGCTTTACACTTCAGAGGTCCATGGTAGACAGCATCATGGCACTTCAGGTCCTCACTGAGCACTTTGAGGAATTCAGTAGAGGGCTGCTTGCAGCCTGCATTGACTTCTATAAGGCGTTTGACTCGGTGAGTAAAGATGCCCTCTAGAGGACTCTGGTGCTCTGCAGGATCCCTCATCCAGCTGATGTCTGCCTTACATTCTGGTACAGAGAGTGCTGTGGAGCTGTAGCTCCATCTCTGACTTCTTCCCAGTTGATTCTGGGTTGAGGCAGGGATGCATCTTAGCCTCTACCTGTATGGACAGGATAATAGGCTGGGTAACAGGCAGTGAACTCTGGAGTGTCATTTTGCAATACCCAGTTCTCTGATCTGGGCTTTGCTGATGATGCTGTGATCCTTGTGGAGACCGTAGATGCTCTTGTGGGGGCTTTGAACTTGCTGAGTGAGGAGGCTGAAGCATAAGGAATGCACTTCTCATAAGCCAAAACAAAGATCCAGGCATTTGGGGACGCCTTGAATGCTGCCATCGAAACTGTGTCTGTGAATGGTGAGAGCATGAAAGTTGTAGAGCAGTTCACCTACCTTGGCAACGTAATCCATCAGTTTACTGACTGCAAGGCCTAGCTCAACTGAACTTGCACTCACGCACAGGGGCTATGGGTTTGTTGAGCAAGACAGAGGCATTCCCGGTATCTGAGCATGCAGACAGTCTTAGGATACTCTTGGGAGGCCTAGTGACTGAGACAGTGACTGATGGCCAGAGGTGCCGACTGGACTCCTTTGTGACAACTTCTCTTCGGTACATTTTGGGTATCGTTGGCAAGATTGTGTGTCTAAATGCTGATGTGTTCAAGAGAGCAACGACGGGAAGGTCAGCTGCTTGATATAGGAACAGGGGTGACCATGTGTGTCATGGAGGTGTCAGCAGGGAGGATACCCTGTGAGATGAGGCAAGGGCCTGGCGCAAGCCTGGACGATGGCCATCAGAAGGCCAGGACCCAGGCCGACGTGGTGAAATGCCAAACTGGCACATTGTTAGTTTCAAAGCATAATTGCCAAAGTCATTTTTTGGCCAAATTGTGTGAGCTGCCTAATTCTACTCTCCTAACTCTGCTGATTCATTGTGCCTTAGTGCCTGAGTGCTTGTTACAGTCCATAATCACTAGACACCCAAGTCATCTATTAATTTTTATCTGTAAAGTAGCTGACAGCATTAACCAAGAAGGTCACAGCTTTTCTCCCTTCTTATTTGAAGTTCAAGTATAACACCAAAACGTTGGTTTACTGTTTAGTAAATCATTACATTGAGTTCTTTGTTGAAAATAAGGAATAAGCCATGAAAATGAACTGAGCTGAGCAGCATGTCTCTGCTGGTAACCTTTATTGTTTTGACTGAGTGCTAGCACAAGTTTACAATCTGTGTTTGAATTTCATCCAGTATAAATGATACTATCTAAATAGGTTCTGTCTGATCATATTTGTTGCATACATTTGGACAGAATCACTCAGCAAAGGCCCCATTTGTTTATATTTTTATTTCAGTGTGCTGGAAAAAGGAGATTTCTGTGAGTGTCTGCAGAGATTTATAAATTGACTTTCTGATTTATCCAAGAAAAACTAAATCTTCATGAGACATTAAAAAACAGAAAATGTGCAAATAACGAATGACAGGACTCATGGACAGATCATTTCTGCTAATACAGAAGATTCTATGGTAACCTGAGTCAGAACTGGTTTTAACTCCAGCTTCTTATACAACTTTGAGAAAACTTTAGTGCCACACAAACAGAGTGGGAAAACCTTCAAGAAAATTCACCCGCCTCAGCCAAAGTGCTTAAGACATTTACAAAAGTTGTTAAATACACCTAGTGGAAAAAAATCAACTTAAAGCAACAAAAGTTAAACTGCAGAAAAAAGAACCCTGATTAGACAAAGGTACTAAAAGTCCATGAAGGCAACACCATGAGGATGATAAATCGTCATACAGCAGCAGAGAAAATATGGATTTTATTCCCTTTCTCATCCAGAACAGAAACATGACAGATCATTTAACAAACTCACGGATGGGTTTATGCACACTCACACATACTACACACATTCTTCTATTTAAATAGTTTTTTTTTTTTCCAATAAATTGTTTTGCATCATTAGTGGGTCCCTGTGCAGCTCCTGTAAAACTTCACAGGCTCATTTTATTTACATGGCTTATATACAATTAAATGAGAAAACTAAAAGGCAAATCCTTTGAACTAGAGGTCATTCAATAACATGATGAGGACATCATACTGTATGCATTGTCTGATCACAGTTGAATTTCCAGGACAGATCTCCAAGTGTCTGTGTGCATCATGTGGCAGCATTTCAGTGTTGTAAACAGTACAATAAGAGTTTGAAATCCCTTTTCTTTCCGTGGTGATGGTTAGTTGGGAGGCAGCAAAAACTTTGGGGTAAAGGTTTCAAGTCTTCAGACTTCATTCAGTTTTGTCCAGCTCTGTGAGAACACAGAAGCAGGTGTACTGAGTGAAGTGAGTCAGAGAACCTGCAGGATGAAGAGAAAACAAAGTGTTACCTTATTAACTCAGCTCTATTTAAATGATATGGTTATTACAGTTTGTGTCCCTGTTGTCTTGTCTGGATTTTTGGTTAACTTACGGAGTAGTTTGGTGATGACTGGGGGTCGTTTGGACTCTGGCAGATAGACACCCAGGAAGTAGACAGGAACTCCAGAAAAGGCGATGCCAATACCAATCAGAGAATTGATGGTGTCACTGTAGAGAGGAACAGCCACCAGGAAGATTGTACACATACAGAAGATCACCGGGTACAACAGCGTCAGCTGCAGGAGGGAAAACAGGATAGAAACCTTTAAATGTCTATAGCCTTGTTTCCCTCAGGGGGTCTGGTTTGATTCAGTATGGTTTGGTACGCTAAACCCCAAAATAGTTTGCATTTCCACAGACACCCATGCCCTCACTTGGTTGGCGGGCTGTAAAAGATATGCATGTGAAGTCACAGTCAGCACAAGTCAGCTGGTCCAGCCGCAGTTATAAAAGGAATGAGTGACAGAAATCAGTAGGGAATAACCATTAAGCAGCTTTATTATAAGTGCTTTTTAAAAAAATAACTACATTTTAATGATGTTAACCGCTGTCAGTAAAGATCCTCAGCTGATGGAATACGTGTACAGAGACAGTTTGAGTTGTAACGCTACGTTAATATGTGAATATATCTAGTCTAGAACAGTTTATACGATAAAATATGAAAGCTTAGAGCTGTACTGACTGATTTTCTGACTCCCTTTGGAGTCGTGCGACTCAAAATTTGTGGCTTAATCACAGGAAAATCGCAGTGTACACCTGGCTTTAGGGACTGTATTGTTCTGAGGCATAGATCTAAAATTAATCAAACAGCGGTCCAGGCAAGCATTCTTGGAACAAATAAGCAACACATGCTGATATTTGAAACTTCAACACTGGTTAAAACAAACCAGTCATTCACAACATGTCTTTTCTTCTAAATGCTCTGGCTCATCCTGCAGTTTAACCAGGGTATTATACACTGCCTGTAATCTAATAAATCGAACCTTTCCGTGTGCTCTCTTGTGGACCCTCCTATAGTTTTTAGCTTAGGACTATGTATGAAATTAAACCACATTTGCAAATTTTGGCATATGCTATTAAGATGAATGTGCCCTTTCCTAATTCAGTGAATGTAATAAAATAAAACAAATAGTAAGGAGGGACATGACAGCTGAAAGCAACGCTTATATGATTCTTTACCGTACCTTGGGGAAATGTGTCTTAGTGCTGCACAAGTTTAGCCACAGTAGACTTAATAAATTAAAAGAAGTTAGCAAAAAAAAACAAAAAACAGATGAAAACCAAAAAGTAAGCCCACAAGTCCTGGTCACAAAAAGCGCAGTGTCAGGGGAAGGGAGACTCCTGTGCAATGATTTTTGCATCATATATTCTCAACCTTGTCAGGTTGACTGATCATTATAGAGTTGGCAATGAACTTGGAAAAAATATAAATGTTTATTCCAGTCAGTCCAAAAGAGCTAGTAAGTTAAAATTGTATATATTACTTTTAAAACCCTCAGTTACAAGAGTTTTACAAATAAATAAAAGCAGGCAGACAATCAAAAATAGAACATTTACACAAGTTAATCAGGGGTGTGTATGTATAGGTGAGTTGTTAAAAGCTTTCTGATGCAGATCTGATGGATTATGGGAGTTAATTCCAGAGGGGGGGGTTAAATTGCAAAAGCATGATGTTTAGTCCTGCAGTTAGAGAATGGGATAGAAAGAAGGCCAAGTTTAAGTAATTTGAGTGGACAAGCGCTGGTTAATGGAACAAGGATGTCAGAAATGAAACTAGGGTCAAGGGAATGCAGCTCTTCATATGTCAGTAACAGGATCTTGTAGTGTATTCTGAATTTTACAGGAAGCCAAACAAGAGGTACAAGAATGGGTGAGATAAGGACCAGTGGCTGGTTTTAGTTAATAATCTGGCTGCTCCATTTTGAACTGGCTTAAAACATTTTAGAGATGACCGACTGAGTCATTGGTACAGAGAACTACAGGAATACAGACAAGAGACAATGTATTTAGTTCCAGATTAAACAGGAAAGAATTTGTCCTATTTTGGTGATATTTTGCAAATGAAGGAAATGGGTTGGTGCAAACTTTGTGAAGTGGTTGTCAAAGGTCAAATGTTTGCTATAAGAAGCCAGGCTTAGGTGGTATGTTTTTTTTCCACTTTTTTGTTGTGGGGGTGGGGGATCAGGTGCAAATTGGCATATTTGTTACCCTTATGTCAGCACAAGCTATTGTGTAGCGGCCACTCTCTCTATCTATTACAGGGCCCAAAGAAAGGACTTGTTTCTGAACATATCTCTGACTTGGGCCATCTCTGAAGCCCTCAAACATTGAATAATAGACAATAACATTATTGTTTACCTGGCCCTCTCTAGTCTTGGATGCAGCTTTTTATGTTGGTATGGTTGTGTTTAAAATGTCATTATATGTCTTAGGTCTCTCTCTCTTTCACTATCATGTCTAAATTGCTGTTTTGCACCCCCACTTTTGTGTTTGCTTTTCTTTTCTCTCTTTTACTTCTGGTTAATTCTTTTTTGGTTGTTGTTAATATCGTTCTGTTATTTGACAAAAAAACCTACTCATACTGCAGTTGCATTATTATATGATACACTGAAAAAAAAACAAAAAAGAGGGGTCAAATGTTTGTCAGAGATTATTCCAAGAGTACTGCAATGGCATGATCATTGATTATGCTTGAGTCCCTTTTTGGTTAGTGGTTACTGTACAGGCTGCACTGGTTACAGATTTAATTCTCAGTCCTGACGCTATTAAGCGCATGTCATCTCCTACTCTCTCTTACCATGGTTTTTCCATAACCATCCACTCAAATAAAAGGTATAAAATCTAGTATTAAGTAAATAAATGAAGTGGGAGAGATGACAGGAATAAAAGAATACTGTGGTCAGATGGTCTCACCTTAAGTGGTCTGGGTCTGTCAGGCTCCTTCCAGCGGAGGTAGATCTGCCCAGCAATGGACAGACCCATGAAGAACCAGTAACTAAAGCTATAGTAGTTGATGAGCTGGAAGACATCCTCCACAGTGAGGTAGATCAGTGACATCACACACTGTACAGTGGAAAGAAGAGAGTAAAAACAATGATAAAACAACTAGTAGGTTTGCATTATGCCACCTCTTTGGTTTCCATTTGTTTTACTCTAGACATAAGTTTAGCTAATAAAAAGCTTAAAATGTAAAATATCAAATGGGACTCAAGACAGTCACCCATGAACGTAGCTACTGTAACTACCGTAATGTCACATTTTCTGTTTATCATTTCCATAGTTATATACTTCACTGATAAATGTCCTTACATTAAAGATGAGAGCGGGAATAGGAGTGAATCTCTGTATGTGGATCATGGACAGAGCATCTGGAAGGTGACCTTCACGCGAGCCAACAAAGAACAACCTGGATACAAAAACATTAATTAATAAGACAGAAATCAAATAACTGCTGTTTAACCCCCCTCATATGCTAGATAACCACAACTGATCAAGAGGACATTAAAATTAGGAGAATAAATACCTCGATGCAGCTATAATGGAGGCGTTGAGACCTCCGTAGCAGGACAGAGCCACAGCAATGGGGATGGTCCAGCTCATCACACCAAGAGTGTGATCTGCAAAAGTCTAAAACAGACAGAAACTGATTTACCTGCTGCCATTTCTGCTTCTTGTAGAATTTAAAGTGCTTTACAGGTTTTTGGCTCACCACTGCTACTGCATCACTGGCCAGGATGGCACTAACATCTAGAACAGCATAATAGGCCACATTGGTGAGGATGTAAATGATGGTGACGATGGGCATAGAGATGGCAATGGCCAGTGGCAGGTTCCTAAAACGACAAGACACTGAGTCATTACCAGGCTAGTTCAAGTATTCCCACATGCCTTCGCACAAACCTACTGAGCTCTAGTAGGCCTCAATGTTATCAATCATGACACATCAAAGTTACAATTTAAAATTTTTTTTTGGACTTCTAATTTTCACTGCATCTCCCTTAAATCATTTTACAAGCAGTTGTGGGTTCCAGACTAGATTTGCTGTACGTCTGTTTGCATTTTTCCATTGGTGATAGTATGCACATCTGACATCTCAGTTTGAGCATGAAGATGAATCTTACAAGACCTAAAATCTAGTTTAAACTTGCGTAAATGTTGTACCAACATCTTCAAATGATGTTTACAATTTTCAACTATTTTTGAATGCTTTTTGCTTCACAGTGGCCATATGCTTCTTTTAAACCAGTGTTAACTTTGGTGACTAAAACTATGACGTAAAAAGTTCATTGAGTACCTTTTTTTCCCATGAGAAAGATTAAACTAATGCCCTATTTCCACAGGAATAGGGACTCTGATAATTTGTAATAATCACACAGGATATCTGTGTTTTTAACCCCATGCAGATCAACCATGTCTGTAATTTACAAGGGAAAAATTCCAGGGCAAACTACCCACCATATTTCAGCCCATACAGAGGTCCACAGGCAATACAAATCCTGTGGAAATCAACATTGCTGTAATTTAGGGTAATTAACTTGTTTATGGTCCATGCAGCTTTTTCTTGCGCCTTTTTCTGATAGAAAAAATACATTTTTGACACATATTACAAATAGACCTTCATTTTAAGTTAATTTCAGCTTATGTGTAAAAATGACTTTATTTTACTTAGCTCATTTACTTAAACTCTGCTGTCCAAATGTGCATGCATGCACCTCCGCTCTCTTCATATGCATAGCACTTCTGTTCTGCTTCATTTCTCCTACATTTTCTCTTTGATCAGTTTCTCCTGATCTAATGTCTGTTATATTTAGCCATACATTTCATGTGGAACACAATTTACAATCTAAAATGTGTAGCTTAACATTCAAGGGTTAGGGCACAACACCTGATCTGTGTTAGGAGGGTTGTTGTAGATGCGTGACGATCCTAAATTTATAGAGCACAGAATAATCTCAACAGCATCACCTGTATAAAAACTGTTTGAAGTAACAGGAGAGGCTCATATTTAGCGGGGTGTCATGATATGGGGGATACAGCAAGACAAGGCAAAGCAACACCAGCTGATGACATCAGCACAGCAGAAGAGGAGCAGTTCACTGATGTCACCTCAGAATTACCGTTCAAGTACAAGACATTGTCTTCATTTTGGACTGGAGTGGAAAAGGAGTACCCACTGCTGGGCAGGAGAGCCCTGGCTACCCTCGCCTTTTGGCAACATCCTACCCGTGTGAGATTGTTTTTTCTAAAGTCACTTCAATCAAGACAAAAATGAATCAAAATTGGACATTAAATATGAACTCAGAGTGGCAGTCTCAGCAGCACCCAAGACTAGAGAAGATCTGTAGCACACAACAAGCCCACAGTAGTCACTGAAATAATTGCTGAACTGGGAGTATAAATCTCAAAAATGTTCATTAAGTTTTTATTTTCAGGGAATTGCTTTTCCTCAGAGAGTCAGATTTTTAAAACTCTGTTCAAGGTGATGGTTGCTGTTATTTCTAAATACATTTAAAGATTGTATTTTGCTGAAAATAAAAGGAATAGCATCTTGTTAGCAAAAGTCATGACTGACAGTGTGTGCATCTTTTTACATGTTGATTTGTACAGTGAGGGGTAGGGGGGGCTGTAAATATATTCACCAGTTGAAGGGGGCCCAGCAGAAAAAGTTAAAATTTAAATTTAAAAGTAAACTAAAATTAAAGGACCGTTTTGACTAAAACTGGACATAAATGTTTTTGAGTTTTTGTTGACTAAAACTAGACCAAAAATATATTGACTAAAAATGACTAAAATGTGACTAAAAGTAAAAGGGATTTTAGATGTAAAGACTAAGAGTAAGTCTAGGACTAAAATTAAAATAGTTTTCAAAACTAAGACCTATTTAAACCTCTTTTAAAAGAAAAAATGTTGGCTGCATACTTTACAGTGAAATTTGACGCAACAGGAAAAGGCACCTTTCAGGATTCCTGATCTCCTCTGTTACAAAGTTGAGGGTGTCCCAGCCAGAGTAGGAGAAGAGTGCAGAGTAGAGCGCCAAAGCGATGTCTCCAGGATCTGTAGACGATCCCTGAAAGGATGATTCAAAGTTGGCAGTATAACCTGCAATGCAGAACAAACAATGCATGAAACTAACTTTCTATAGAGCTGCTTGAGCCCATAATATATCCAAAAAGAAAACTCAGATGAGTTCACATAGTGTTTTCCTTTGAATACAAGCAATAAGTACAGTTTTTGTCAGTAAACACTTCACAAAAGACAGGAAAAAAACTGAAAAAAGAGGGAATTTTTTATGCTGCTGATGTAGTACATCTGTAATCATCATGCCCTCTTAAAAGATGAGAAATGTAGTGTCCATACTCACCCTGACACAGCTTCACAATGCCAGTGATGATGATGACGATGAGAGCTGCAACCTTGGCATAGGTGAAGATGTCCTGCACACGGGTGCCCCACTTCACATAGGCAGAGTTGATGAATGTCAGTAAGCCTGTGGGAGAGGGGAGTTCACTTATTTCACAGGGTAGTATCTACTTCTGTTAAAACAGCTACTGGGACATAGAGCACGTTGAACATAGTGGCAAAATATGGGATTTTTAAGGAAATATCATGATATTTACATATCAAGTAGCTGATTTTGAGATGTATTTTTAGCTCTCTTTGTGGATTATGCTTACATTTTCACCGACATGGCTATCCAAAGGTATTCTGCTAAAATTTTGTCAACACAAAACTCCATTTAAGAGTAAGGGATTTTTTTCATACATTAAATGTAAACTTCTGAGTGAGCAACTGTCGGCTCAGCTGTGAATCTCTGCTGCATGCGTTCCAAACAGAAATGAAAATATCTGAAACTAAATAGTCTATGTGCTATATATTCTCTACTGTACAAATTAATCAGTGACACATTTTTAAAACGGCCCCAGCTTTGATCTCTGCCTCAGATGTTTTATAAAAAGAAGTTTTCTTATTAACATACATTAAAAATAATTGTGATTGGTCCATAGCAGTCTGATAATATCCAGAACATATACTGGTCAGCAGACATCTACAGGCTCTTGTACTTACATATACAGGCTGCAGCGATTAGCCTGGCCGCAGTATACGGGGGTTCACACGTTGGGAAGAGTGGCTGCACCAGGTAGTTAGCGAAAGTGATTGCAATGACCGCCTGGCTGGTTGGCTCAATGATCAGCAAAGACGTCCACAAACGAATAAATGCGATGAAGCCTCCAAATGACTCCAGAATGTAGGCATACGATGCCCCTGATTTGGTGATTGTGGTGCCCAACTCAGCATAACAGAGGGCCCCAACCACAGAGAACAAGCCCCCAATAGCCCAGATGACCAGCGAAAGCCCATAGGAGGCACTGTAGATGAGCACACCCTTGGGAGAGACGAAAATGCCAGAGCCGATCATGTTCCCAACAATCAGGCTGACTCCATTGAGCAGCGAGATTTCCTTCTTGAGCTGCATGCTCTCTTTGGGCTGCTCCAAATGTTGGGACGAGTGACCAGTACTGCCGTTCATCTTCTTGGATTCTTCATTGCTGGCCATGATGGCTGTCTCAGGACTGCACCAGCAGGAAGCAAGGACCAGCTGTGGATGCTATGGGCCCCTGTCCCTCTCTGGTAACAACCTGCCAAACAGAGTGAGAGGTCATTTTTGGTAAAGGGGAAAGGATGTCAAAGTCAAAGAGTGAGTCAGAGCAGCATGTTAGGATCAGGGCTGTACAGTTGATGTCAATTTCCTCATTAGCACTTCATGAGCACTTGCAATGAACACAGTAGAAGTATGACTTTATAGCATTAAAAAGAGGAATTAGTCCAAGTAAAAAAAATTTTCTAACTTTGCATGTGCAGAATTCATCTATTGAATGAAGGTCTGAGA
The DNA here is from genome assembly GCF_018320785.1 of Cheilinus undulatus. Taxonomy (NCBI): domain Eukaryota; kingdom Metazoa; phylum Chordata; class Actinopteri; order Labriformes; family Labridae; genus Cheilinus; species Cheilinus undulatus. Next base: position 20,383,130 of record NC_054865.1, read on the forward strand.
TTAACAGTCATACTTTCACACACCATTTTGATACAGTCATTTAAAGCACAACCAAGGCACCAGCTCTCCCCAGAGTGATAGATGCCAATTTAGTGGTGAAAAGAAATGCTTATTTAATTTGTTCAGAATCAGGAGGGACATGTTGCAAACATAGGTATGAAATAAAATATGAAAAACAGAAGATATAAAACTGAGTTATAGTGAATATGTTCTCAATTTATTTATCTACATAATATTATGATAACAATATCTAACAATTTTATCACATGTTGCATATTTTTTCTCATGTTGTGCAGACCTATTTTAGGATACATATTTAATGTACGGACTAAATAGACGAGGGGGTAAATGAGCACTGCAACATCTTTAAAGGTCAGACAAGAACTCATCCTGGTAGCAACAGTCAGTCACAGGAAGACACACCCAAAAGACCATTACATAGCTTTAGTCTTTACTTCCTCTAAAATGAAAACATAGTTTCCCCCTAAGTTATTTAGAGGGAACAACGCTCATCTAAGGAAGCAAGCATCCTGTAGATTATTTCTTTGTTCTCACAATGCTTCAATTGGAAGACCCTTATAAATGGTGCCACATTTGTAAGGAACATGGATTTGTGGGATGAGCAGCAGAGCTGAGTATGTGGGTTGTGCCCATGAAAAATTTGCAAAATCTTCTCTGCCAATGCCAAACAGCTTATTTGTGTTGCTATTGAGCTCCTGGTTCCCCCAGACAATCACGTGCCTGATTGGCACCTGTTATGTTTAGTGATGAGTCCAGATTCTGCCTACAGCAGTTGAATCGTAGGGTCAAAGTGTCATTGGAGGCAATCTCAATACAGAGCTATCGAGATGAGATTCTGAAACCAGTGGAAATCCCTCATCTCCACAGTCTGGGATCAAACTCTCTCAAAACCCTCTAAGATGACAATGCTCGTCCCCACAGAGTGGGGTTTATCAGAGACTACCTCCAGAATTTGGGAGTGGAGAGGACAGAATGGCCTGACCTTGATCCCACTGAACACTTGTGGGATCAGCCTGGGCGTGCTGTTCATGCCAGCGTGACCAACACAACCATGCTGGCTGACTTGCGACAAATGCTGGTTGAAGAATGGGATGCCATCCCACAGCAGTGTTTGACCAGCCTGGTGGAGGAGCCAGGCTGTTGTGGCTGTGAGTGGTTCTTCCACACGCTACTGAGGCTTCTGTTTGTTAAATGAATTATTTGTTATTTGTCTGATTTCTTCAGACTTCATTCATCCAATCCACCAAACAACACCAAACAAGAGTCAGTGGCAGAATAAGCTGTTTGGTATTGGCAGAGAAGATTTGACAAATTTTTCATGAGTGCAACGGAAATACTCCGCTCTGCTGCTCATCCCACACATGCATGTTCCTTACATCATTTAAAAGGGAAATAAACAGGCTTTCCAGCAGGACAGATTTATTGCAAAGAAGCATTGTTACAAGAAAGAAATACTCTATCAAACACAAATGTCCTTACTTGTAGTGCTAAGATTATTATCAACAAAGCTCATATGAAGAGTTTTTATTTGGTTATCAACTAAACCAGCAACTTTGCTCCAACTGCCGTGTGAGTGGTGTGTGAAAGTGTACAGATATATATGAATGGGAACAGTTAAAACTGATGGCCACTTTAAATAGAAGTCTTTGCCATTAGTGTGTGAAATTGGAGTGAATGGGTGTGAACGGGGAAGTGTGACCTGTGACGTAAAAATGTTTGAGTAGTCAGACGACTAGAAAAGTGCTATGCAACCTCAAACCAATTTACTATTTTGAACTTTACAATGCCTGTAACCACAGCTTCAGAGAAGGTGCCAGACAAAGGGCACTGAAGAAACAGGCTTTGTAAAATGACTCAAGAACACTTCCTATGCATGGCAGGACAAGCTTTGTTCAAAGAAGCAGGGATGTCTAATACTGGATATTTTTCCCCAAGTATCCAATGTGCCACCAATATTTACAAAAACCTAAAACTTCAGTTCTGAAGACTTTAAGGGTCTTTTTTAAGGGTCAACAAAGAGAAAGCCTTCATCTGACGTAGGTCTGTTGGTCTTCACCACAACGCCGCATATTTATTCACACATACAGAAGAAATTTACAGCCAGGATATAAATTGTCAAGGTCAGCAGGTATTTTCATATCTGCCAATAGAGATTTTTAAAACAAGCATCTGCCGATATCATGCTGATATCATAAATCCTTGCACAGAGCAGAGGGTGCCAAAATTAACTCCAACTGAAAGATCCACACAGGAGTTTTAATGGCAATAAAGAACGCAGCCAAACATGTAACCTATCAGGACCTATCTGGCAACTGCAGGTAGTATAGTGACACCCAAAATCAAAGTCTGACGTTTATTCAACTCCAACAGAAACGATAAACATCCATGCTGAGACCAAAAACCCATGTGAAAAATGTTTAAAATTTATAGAATAAACAATAAGTTGGGTCATTTTCTCTCTGAATAACATAAAACTGGTCTTTTATTTGAAAGTGGTAGATATCAAATGTATGTTGCTTTAAAGTATCCATTACTCACTGACAGAAAAGGGTGGTAACGACTGAAAAAATGGATTGTTTGTGGAGATGGTTTTATATCGGTGAATAAACTCAGAGTAGACTCACATCAACACCGTGGGCTTTTCTCGTGATCACACATCAATCAGTGATTCAAACAACCAAACTGCTGTTATCCTAGTCTCACTGCAGAAACAGACAAACAGAGAGTAAAACAGCTACTTCCTCTGGCGTGTTCATCCATATCATCCAATCAAACTGTCAGAGGTGTGAATCTCAATGTGAGTGTGTGAACTTGGGTGTCAAACTGTGAAGTGCGTCAAGCACTATACATCTCAGCAAATCTTCCTGAAGATGTTATGTGTGATGTACAGTACACCCTGATACTTCATGATTACATGCTATAGGAGGAACTCATTTATAATATAGGACATAGGACCCTGGTGCAAGAACTTTGTTTTGATCATACAGACTGCACAGTAAATTTAAAAATCACTTAAATACTCAGTATATCCTGTTAACTGCTGCTGCAGAGGTCACAAATGTCTCAAATTTTTCATGTGGAAGTAGATTTAAAAGAGGTCGATCAACTTTGACACGATATCTCTCATCTGCTGCTAAAGTAGATAGCTGAGATAAATGAGAGTGGCAATATGTCCATTACATTTTTCGTACTGCAGAAGGTGCAGTATTTTCTTGACATGATGTGTCAAAATACCAGTTTAATACAATTTTGTGCAGAGATGTTATGCACACATCATACAAACATTTAAGTGTATTTTTTTTAAATAGTTTACACAAAATCCTACTTTCCTTGTTTTTGTGTTTTACTTAAAATGAGAAAGACTTGAAATTATCATGCCCTTGAACAGTTCATATCGAATTTACAATGAATCAAAATGATCTTAGATATTATTTACAAAATTTTAAATTGTTGAATCTACTAGCTAAACATTGTGAACATATTAAATCATAATTGCAATATGGGGGTGGGGGGTCATTTTCCCAAATCAGCCATTTTTTTTTTTTAATCCTCAAAAAATGCACTCAGCGCTCTAGTGGCCTGAACCAAAATGACTCAGTAGTCAGGAAAAGTAACTGACTGAAGATCTGGTTACCAACTGATTAATAAAATAATTTAAGGAAAAAAAAGTAGGGCTTTCAAAGGCTTATCATTTTTAATCATGATTAATCTTAGCAATTCTGTAGTTAATTGCGATTAATCACATCCCTTTTATCAAATTTTAGAATTCCATTATTTTGCATTTCAAACTCTTTCATTTCTGATTTTTCCACTGTCTTAAACTAAATTGACTTCCTGTTTGGAAACAGACCTGCTTTAATTGGTAGATCAAAAATTTTAACATGAACTTAATCATAGAAAAAGGAACTTGTTAGGGATTGAAAATTACACAAAGGAACATTAAAAAGGTTTAGATGACTTCTGACTTGTCCACTGAGCTGAGTTTTTTAGAGTGAAATAAGACATTAAGGAGCAGTGGTGGACTTATTTCATCTCACTGTAACTGCAGTGAGACGCTGGTGTGGATTAACCAAAGTGTGTTGAAAGGGTCGATAAAGCATGCAATTAACCTCGATTTAGAACAAAAACAGTGCACCAACTGTGGACCTTGAGTTTTTGCGATAAACTTGATTAATTTTGACAGCCCAAGAAAAAAACTAAAGCTGTGGGGGTATCTAATAAAGTGTATTTATAGAATTATACAGGCCATTTTCTTACAATTTATCACAGGTAATCGATCACTAGTGACAATAATTTTCGCATAAGTACATTTTTAATTTCTCTGCCAATACTGTAGCTTTCTTTAATTTCAGTGTGTGCCTGTACATATACAGCCTGTTTTTGAGTTCAATCATAATCTTCTTTGGCTGCAAGCCAGTTTACAGTTGTTATCAGCTCCAACTTTATCCAGAGACAGGTTCAGTATGAAACAAGCTGCAGCATGCAAGCATGCTAGAAAAATCATAATAGTCAAATCTAAGTTTCTACGTACTCTTTTTTCACAATCTGTCTCGCACATAAAACAGGCACCACCTGCCTGTTTAAGGACGAGTAATAATGAGCAGGGTCTTCTCTTTACAGCGCCTCTCATGAACTAAACCTCTTTATTAGAGATGTTTATTTTAAGGAGTAGTGATCAGTCTATTTTCATACGGTGGTAATACATAACGGAAGAGCCATGTATGTCATAAGAAAATAAAACCATGACCATGAACAAAGCGTTACAATTCATCTCTGTCAGCGATTTACTGATAAAAATGGCATCAAGGTACACTGCAGTACAAACCACACTTCTGTTTTACCTTTCAAAATAAGTCACAGTTGCATCCACTGATAATTTAGTCAATTTTTTTATCCCTTTCGATTTCTCTTAAATTTGGAGTCAAGGGCATTTGTGCTTATCTTACAAAAGAGGGGTTTAAAAGTAACGCAGCAGATGAAGCTATAGTCGGCGAGGGAGCCCCGGTGTTATGACTGAAAGTGTTACCGTGTAAACTGGCGACTGTCAACCGAATGAGTCTATCTTGTGTAGTTGAAACAGATGTCGAAGACGGACAATGTCCTTACATATCCGTTTTGCCTTTTCCCCGACTTACCAACCTGATGAGTATTTTTTGACATTAAAACAAACAAAATACAGAGGGATTTGTGGTGACAGTCATCCTTTAAACAGACGCATTCAGCCGTAAGTCACCAATTAACAAGGTAACTTTTTACATCCGAACATTTTACAGAAAGATTCTTACAGAAGCAAAACAATGACTAAAACACATTTTCTTTTGAAACTAGCAAATTTACAGTCAGATAACAGTCATGATGGCCTCGTAAGAACAGAAAACACACTTTCCATGAATTTAAACAAGCTCTTGTCTAGGTTTTTCGATTAGCTAGCATTTTTGTCCTTCCTACTCCTCTTTGGTTTTATTATCTGACAAACCCCTCGTCGCTCATTTGAATCCACCGAAGCAACCAAACACAGACAACTGTCTGCTTTAAACATCACCAAAATAACGGCGAAATAGCCTCTTTTTCAGTCATATACAGCATAACAAAGGAATAACTGGTATTGTAGGCTTTCATTTTGAATGTGAAGCTCCTACCCTCCGGTAGCATTTCCGCTAAGAACGGTCAACTTGCCAAAAGACAATACTGACTTGGCTTCCCTTTGTCCCGTATCTTCATATACGACTGTTTATCCCCTGACAGTCACACTTATTGTCCCGTGTTAAGAAAAAGACATTCCATATAAAATTCCCATCTCTTACCTGTCCTGGTTTATCTCCTCTCCGTGGGGGTTTGACAGCCGGCCAACTCGGCGTCCATCCACAAACGCATCAGAGGCACCAGTAAACAACGGCTGCTTGAGGGGCTGACGTCGAGTGACGTTGCAGCACGAGCATCGTGAATCTACACTATTCATCTGTTCTTGATTTATTTTATACATTTTACTGCTTTTTATTCTTATGGTTGTATTTCTGAAAACATATTTTTAATAGCACGCGAAAATAAACCAAAATTCCAAGAAAAAGATGATGTCATTATGGAAAAAGTGGTGGTGAGCGTTTACTATTTTTAAACCCTCTCTCTTTCGTCGAGTTTGATCTCTACATGCAGATAGCCTGAAAGGACATAAAGTATATTTTGTAGGGCTGTCAAGATTATTCAATTTAATTGCGACAAACAGGATTTTCAATTAGTGCACTATTTTTTCATACGACAAAGCTTGATTAATGCCATGTTTTATTGTCCCCATGGCTAGGGCACATTAGTATGTCCCTGCAGTTATAGTGATGGAACGTATCTGGTGTTTTTTTATTTCATTTTTTAGGGCTGGGAAATTAATCGCAAATTAGATTAAATGCAACATGGCCAGCTGCAATGTTCAAAACTTGAAACGTGTAAAAATGCCAGTTTAACAAATCCTTTTTTTTTTGCAGCGGCAGAGATTTTATACACATAATGCAAACATTCAAGTGTCTTTTTTCTTATAATGGTTTACAAAAATCCTCCTTTTGTGTTTCATACATGTTTTTCTCAATCAAAATGAGAGACATAAAAAAATAATGCCCTTAAACAAAGCACATGACATCATATTTGCAATACGAGCAACAATAGTAAGCTCATTCTATCTAAAACTGATGAGACCTAGCGTTACTTAATGAAAGTCATACCCCAGCTGCGATCAACTTGTAGTCAGTCTCACCTCCTCCACCCCAGCCACTTCGTATATAGCTTAAAGCTTGTTGCAACTCCATAGATTCATGCTACTCTGGATTAATTGCTTTGGGAATAATTTCATCATTTTCAATACACATGGTCTTATTTATGGAATTGTTTATTGCTTAAATTTGTCGAAATATACATAATACTAACCCAAGAATAATTGCACATTAAATCGCAATTGGGAAAAAAAAAATCACAATTAGATTATTTTTGCAAATCGTTCAGCCCTATTTTCAATCCATTACAAGTTCCTTTTCTGTGGTTAAATTTATGTTACAAGCTTCGAGCTACCAAACAGTTCTCTATCCAAACAGGAAGTCAATTACCCTAAGTTAAAGAAAGTAGGAAAAGAAGATACAGCAAGAATTAAAATGCAAAATAATATAATTCTAAAATGGGATAAAAAGGGTGCAATCAATCCTAAGTAACTAGAAATTTTAAGATTAAACACAACTAAACATTTTCATCTTTTCACAACCATACTTTCTTTCATGAGGTACATTTTATTGAGTAAATTTTGGATCAGAAAAGATTGATTTAATTCTTTGTTGCCAAAACTGAGAGCCCAAAGTTAACCGAACTTTCTGTACATTTTTAGACCCAAAGCCCTAAAGAGTCTTATCAACTAAAGATTGTCGTATTGTATAAACCTGTGGTTCTCAACTGGTGGGTCACAAAGCTGCTTCAAGGGGGTTGCGAATGTGTGTTAGGAATAAAAAAGGTGGCAACAAGTCTTTGATTCACAAAAACCCTAATAGAGGTATCCCAAAAGGGCAGCATTGATTTTTTTGTTCACTGTCAGAGGGCCAAATCAAAACAAATTCTAGGATAATCTCAATTCAACACCATTATTACTTTTTGCTCAACATAAGCAAACAATCAGCCTTTATCAGTATACACCACCTTTTTTATTCTTAAACTCAAATGCAAAGGCAAATAGTTAATCCAATGAACTAAACACAGAATATAAAGTCAATTTCGGCTACTATTTTTATGTAAAGAACGTCAAAGGTAATTTTAGTTTATTTACAAACATTTCTATTTGTAACTGTGTAACGTAAATGTGAGTACTTAAAAGTACTCACCCCCCCTTTTTTTTATATCAACCTTTTATTGATTTTATGAATCAATCATGGTAAACATAATTCAGATTTTTTTTTTTACAAAAAAACTCTATGTGAAAACATATTTTTACATAGTTATATCAATTAAATATAAAGTCAAAATAAAAGTAAATTTAAGTCTTTTTCCTTAAGATTTCATCTTATATATCTACTTTACGGGGATAGGGTAAAGATATAAGAATACAATTTATGCATTCATGCTGTTCTGTAATGATATGCATTTGTTATTCCCAAATCTTCTTCCATATGTGGTATTTCTCTTCAAAACTTTTCCCCATCTGTTGCACTCATGAAACAAAGTGATACTCACACACACATATATACACACACACACACACACAGACACACATAGACTTTCAACACCCTTAGCCTTGACTAATGCAATATGTTGCACATCTCCTATATTTTCTGTTTTGTTTCCCTGTAATGTTAAGACAGTATAGTTGAGTTTCCTCACGTTTTATTTCTTGCTCGACATCACCATATCCTGCACCATTTTGTTTCCCTAAAAAATGCTTTTGAAAAACATGTTTCTTCTGTCCTGTCTCTTTGCTCAGTCATGCTTTGTTCGTTTTAGAATCCAAACTAACTCTTCTTTGATCAAACACATTTGAGCAGTTGAACATTTTGAAGAATTTGGGTCCATTTCTTGTAAGGAGGAGGTTGGGGGTCCTGATGCTCGACAAGTTGAGAACCACTGGACTAAACTGCTTATCCTTCTTGTTGTAGGCCTGCTCTTTCCTGTTGTTTTTTAATGATACTGCACCAAAACAATACAAGAAGAATGGTCATTCACCAGAATCTTTTTTTTTCCTTTTTGTTGTTGTTGTGAATTGCATAGAAACGACCCACAACTGCAAAGAAAACCTGATGCCTTCATTGTTTCTTTTGCTCTTGGTACATTGTGAAAGATCACCTTATCACACTATAAAGATAAACAAAAATGCTACTTTATCATTAGCATTTTTATTTCACTGGCTGATGTTCCTTTTGCGCCATATTTTCTCTTCTACAACCTATTGACATAAACAATCCTATAAGGTTGCCATAAAGTGTAGTGCTGCCACTGTGTGAAGAACAGGCGTGTAATTAGAGCCGCCCTGTGAGGAGCATGGGGCAGAGGTCCTGCAGAACAGTATGTACCATGATCATGTCAGTGATGTGCAAATGTTCACACAAGCACACAGACGCACAATAAAATGGAAAAGAATTTCATATTAATAGAGGCACAGTTAAGAGGTTTATTTTTTTCCCGATGTTGTCCTTGATGGAGTGTTTCAGGGTTAATACAATTCTGGTGACATATCCGACAAAATAGTGAGTAAAATTCAAGATTAATGTCCATTTAAGATAGAAGATGCCAAGTAACAGGGATTGGGAAGACTACGAACACATACTGGTGAAGGTCACAGGGATCTCTCTGGCTCTGTGCAGTCCTTTTATGATGGAAGAAACCTTGTGATCTTCTTTTTATGGACTTGTATGACTGAATCTTCTCTGAGGCCATCTTTATAAAACTTTGACCTGGCCAGCCTGCCCTGGCTTATTGTGGATAAAAGTTGTAAAAGAGTAAAAAATGAACCCGGATGGTTTTGAGACACAATCTTCAAAGAAAGAAATGTCCATCACTGTGCTGTAGGAATAAATGCTCTGAACACAACAGAGACACTGAGAATTTTGTTGGCAAACATGCAGCCAGTGAAGAGAACAACAACTATAAACTCTCCAGGGAGGAAACACACGGTCAAAGATAAGGAGGAGGGAAGACTGAGCAGGAAAACAACAGACCTCCAGTGTGCTTACTTTGCATCCACGCAGTTGTACTCAGATCTGCAGCCATTGTTACTTTTAAAACCAAAAAGGCATTTATTTAAACTCCATTTACATAAAAAACCCATATATACACAAAATGATTTCAGTGAAAAGTCTCTTTAGAAAATAAAAAAGTGCAAATATCACAGTGTACAAAAACAACTTGAGGGTTCTGCTGCAGATGACAGAAGAGTCTTATTTAGATGAGCAGGAACATGCAGGAAATATAAATTCAAATCTTATGTTGGACCATATTTGGCAGCAGAAATGTACAGTAGATTAAAGTTACACCACTTAAAAGCATTTTGGTCCATTCTGAAGAAGAGGACTCATAGAGGTTCCTTTCTTGATACTATATAAATATATTGATATTCTAGCTTAAGGTCTTGATATTGTTTGTAAAAATGTCATCCTTGAGCAGAGGTGGACTTTACCAGTGGGCAAAAGTTGGCAATTGCCTGGGGCTCTGGACTTCTAGGGGCCCTGTGAACACATAATTAACTTAACCCTTTCTCCTGCATCTACCTGTATTCAGACAGATGCACGTACTAAATATTTCAGAATTGGGGGGGGGTAGGTAGGTTAAACATGACCAAAAACAAACAACCCAAAAAAATGGAACAAAGATCTTGTGTCATCTGTTAATGAAATACACACAGAATCTTAATATTTTCTTACTAATGACATTTGGTTACCATATGTCTATTTAGAGTCTCCAAACTGACATTTTTTGACATTTCTAGTCAAAAAACATTGCTAATAGTCATTCATGGTTGGTTTTACATCAAGTTACAAACTGGTCTTTCTCTAATAAATAAGAATTTTACAGAGGGGTGTGGGCCATGGATGTGAAGGTACACCACTGCCCTTGAGTGATCCATTATGAAACACTCAACTATTATTTTAAAATGCATACATTTTTGCATGAATTTACTCCTTTTATGCATATCAAAACAATATAAAACAAAGCTTGCTGAGGTTCTATAAGTATAAATATGAATCTAAAGTGCTATAAGACAATAGCTCTAAAACAAATTACAAGCACAATACAAAAGAAAAGCTTATCTAAGCCTCAAAGCTTCAATCATAATACCATACATGCCATACAGCAATACAAAATAATGGAAATCACAGTGCAGGAACCTGCATTTACACTCTAAACAGTATCTATATCCACAGCTTACACTTTAAATCACAAATACAGTCTTCCCTTCTTTAACTAGACCCAGTCTAGGCATTTTAGTAACCAGGCTCCTGGCCTGTATAATCAATTCCTGAGTAAGGGTGTCATTTCTTCTCTTCTCCTTAAAAAAATCTACAAGTCAAGTATCCGCTAACAACTTTTAAACTGCAAATCAGAGAAGGTCGATCAAATACTTCCAGCAAGATCAGTACCATCAGTAGCTCTGAAAATGTATGTATGATTGTAAAACATAAAGACTGCAGTCTTGTTACTCTTCCTCACGAGATGACAAATGAACATGAGAATATTAAAATACTAGAACTTAGGAGACTGCAAAGCAGGAATTATGTCCAAACAGCACTACAATGAAACAATAAATTTTCACAATCAGTGGTGCAGCATTCTTCTCCTTTTATCATTAACTTTGATAAGAAGAAGGCAGTTTTACTTGAACAGCTAGACTTCTGCAGTTTCAACCTTTTCTACTGTCTTCTTTAATCCCTTCACCCCGTGGATATCATATATGATATCCTCTGGGAACAGCAGACAACTTCTCTGTAAGTCAGCAGTTAGCATTTAGAGGCGTTTAAAAAAACGTAGACATTCTGTCTGTGCTGTATTGTTTACAATCCAATTCAAAACTTGAGAGGTATGTCAGTGAATTTACATCAAAAGCATAGCAAAATATGCCCCTGCAGGCATCTATGAGACATAACCTCCATAATTTTGGTGGTTTATGTGCCCTCAAAGAGTGAGTGTTTATCTGTTTCTTTTCAGCCTCGGTCCAACTGTGAATAGCCAGTCACATAGCAGCTTCCACCTGGCTCACTTTACTGGTGCAAGTCTAAAAGAGAAATTGACAATTTTCTTCTAATTTACATGCAACCAACAAATCTCAAGTTAGCTAAAATAACCTTATGATGCAGATTTGTAAAAAGAACTATGTCAGCTTTGCCAGATCGGTGCTCAAGAGGAGGATAATAATTTGCAGCTCGTTCTATAAATGGAAGTCAGATCAATCATTATTATCTTATGCATTTCCAGGAAGTTGTTAAAGGCTAAATGCTTACTGACTTTCACAGCACGGCATAAAGAGCAGATTTGTTGCGGATTATTTGACTGACAACCAAATGTTAGCTGCACATGCATGCAGGTTTCTATTTACAGAAATTACTAAATTGGCATCAGATAACCTCTGATGGTTGGCAGCATTTCATGTCAAACAAATCTTGTAAATAAGTGACTGAACTGTACTCCTCCAAAAACAAATACTCGCACCACAAATTACCACAAAAGGAAACCAAAACATTTCCCATACAAAAGATGATTAGTTCTGATTCTTTTTCTGTAAATGGAGATGAAAGTCCATCTAGCTCTTCTCTTGAGCCTGTAGCATGTGTTGTCTGGTAGATCCGGTGCTTGTGCTGCCAAATCCAGAGCCTCCAGTCTGTTTCCTTATCCGGTCCAGAATGAAGAACCGCAGCATCAGCAAAAATCCTGGGAAGAAAATCCAAACAAAGACTCAATCACTCATTTTTATCACAAGTCTGTGAATGTGAATCACTGCAATGATAATTTAAATAAGGGCGACCTACACAAAGTAGCCCTAAAGTTGGACCCATTTTTATTCTTAATAAATACTTTATTCTATCTTCTGTCAATATAATACTTACTTCAGCATTTTCATACAATGTATTTTAAGTATTTGCCTTCTTTTTTCCTCATAATTTTTCAGACAAGTCTAGCAAGAGATGTGTGCATTTAGTTTTTCTTTAACAAATAAGAGAGGCAAATTTTAAATAAAGAGGCAAGGAGCTCAATTGTGTTCCACCACTATTTCAATATGTAAGGCAACAATGTAGATAACACTGTCCAGAGATTGAATATTCATGATTTAACCATTGGTGAATGTTGCAGTGAAGTAGGGGAAAGAATAAACACATGCAACTGGTTATGGTTTATCTCAATGATCCCAAAGCTGAAAATAGCAATAAAATTCAAACTTCAAGTGGCAAGCTGAAGTCTAAATGTGCTCAACTGATACATCATCCCAGAAGAACAGACCTTGAAGAGAGTTGAGAATGCAGAACAGGAAGAGAACAAAGTCGGAGAGAGGTCCAAAGTCCAAGAAGGTCAGACCCCATGTTGTCCCAAAGAGACAGCTGAGGCCCCAGATGCTGAAGAAAGCCACTCGGTTCTGTCTCCATTCATCCCTGGTACGGATCTGCCTGTAGACCAGGAGCAGCATCACCAAGCCTGAGATCACCAGGATGGCCAGGATGGTCAAGTTGGTTAAGTAGTGGGCAAGCATGGCCTTGTCATTAATTTTCATCCAGCACCTAAAAACACAGAATACAGGCATTGAGGGGAAATCAAACTATTCTTAAAAAAGACATAAAAAAGCCAAATATATGGGACTATTATAACACAAGTCCTTTGGAGCAGCTGTTAAAACTCTATCACACACACACTGTGCCTGACATTTAGGAAGGATGCATGAATGGGCGCAGAAATACAAAATAATAGTTAAAAAAAAAAAAAAATTCTGCAACCTCTGTTGAAAGAAGTCTACCCAGTCAGGGTTACCTGATGAGTGAACACAACAGGGAACAGTCTGGATTGAGTAAACAGCGATATGATCCTTAATGCAGAGCTGAGCATCTCTGGTATTTACTTTTAATACAGCTGCCAGTATTTTCTTTCCTACAAGTGTGTTTGAAAATGGTACATTACAGTGACAGAATCAGCCACCAGTATATACTGAACCTCCACCTGCATGCTCTCCTTCCCATCTCTGTGCTGGCATCAGAGGTAGTAACAGAGGCATTAGAGGGGTGAGACGGGACTGATGGAGCCACCAGAGTGGAGGAGTAGCAGACCTCATTCACCAGTATCTTCCTATGTTTTTTCTTAAATTCATTGTTAACAGGATCCGAAGATAGGTTTTAGGCAGATTCACAGAGCTGTTCCTAAACTGCTGAATTGTTCGCGCCTGTGTTCTAAGACGGCTGAATCCCATGTCCTTGCAAGCTACAAGTATGTCCCCATTGGCTGAGCATGTGAGTTTCTCTCTCTCCTTTATTACATACTTTGCAAGGAGAAATGTCTCCTTTATTACCAAATTGAAATATTAAAACAACCATGCATTAGACTCAAGCATAGAAAAATCTTAAATAGTTCTAAAGGGGATGTACTGTCAACAATGATTTAAAATGTCTAAGCTTAAACATGTTTAAGTCAGTCATTGTATATGTAGCATAACATTTAAAGCCTGTGTTTATTGAAGTTATTTAAGTTATTTAATAACATGAATGTGCTTAATTAATGAAAATACAATTAAGATATCATATCAGCACTCTGATACTTAATAGAGTGCTCTGGAGTGTTCTTAGAATTTTTGTTCTTAACTAAGAACAAATCACAGAAAAAGTTTAGAGAATGTCAGAATATTCTTGAAAACTGCGTAGGAGGGTTTAAAGAAATATTACATCTTAAAATAGGTTGGTGAATGAGTGCATGTCTGACTGAGTGTATGTGGAGCTTCCTCTGTGTCAAATCATTTTTATTTAAATCAAAAGCAATTAAAATAAAGATGCAATTAATCATGATATCTCAAATAGTTATTTATGAAATGGGACTTCTGAAGTGTTACACATTGTACTTTTCACCCTTTCACAACACAGAAATGGGCTGTGATGTGGCATAAATATTACTCCACTGAAGAGACATTCTGAATGCAAAAAGGAGTAATGATAAGGGAGCTTCTTTAGGCGCTGTTGTTGTAACACCTTAAAAAGGGCAACTGTTTTCACACATGTACACAACTCCTGAAAACTTCCAGAAACTTTTGGGGTCACACTGAGCCAACTTGTGATTGCAGCAAGAAATATTCTGAAAAACACACTCAAAGGGAGTGAGAGGGGTTGATGATGTTTATATGATGTGACCTGTGTGATTTTCAGACACTCAATTAAGTTGGTACATGCTTTTTTTTTAGCTCACTAGTATCGTTCTTCCAGCCTTTCACTGAAACTCTAAATACGTCACAAACAGAATCCCCTTTCATTTTAGTGTCAGACTGTTGCTCTTCCACTGTTTAGGATTTCAGCAGCATCTTCTTCATGTTATGTCTGGCCTCACCTTCTCAATTACAGAGAAAACTGTGAATAAGCAACTCAGGAAGGATTCAGGGGCAGGCTGTCATAAAATTCTTTGGAAACTTTAAAGAGTGCATGTATGAAGCACATGTGTAAAAGGCTATTTAGTGAAGTTTAGACCTTCAGTGTGATAAAATAATCTTGACATTGTCAGGAGTTCATGTTTAGTAGGGATGCAAGATTCTCAATTGTTGCACATATGCTGATTACAGATCAACTTTAGCCGATACTGGTATTTAAATGCTGTTCAGACCTAAAACTCTGAGGATTAAAAATGAAAAAATGTCATTCCTTAAATCATACTTTAAAGTGAAAGGGATGATGATGATGATTAAAGAAAAAGACTTCAGCTAAAGTAGGCTTGTTGGTCTAGCCCAAAACTCCACTAACGTATTTGTTTGTATGCCCACTATTTACAGCTGACAGAGGCAGATTTTTATAGCCAAATTATTCACTAGAAATATCTGCAAAAAAATGTATATCTGCCACGACCGATATGTCAATGATATGGTGCATCCATAATGTTTAGAAAGAGATTTATGGTTCACTGTTCAATTTTCAGACATCTCTGCTTATGTTTCTGGACAACATGTATCTGTCCAAATAACTCTGCTTACATCTTATAAGGATCTGACAAGTCTTCACTTTGTTCCACCTTTCTCATCCCATAAATGTCTCCAACTCCAGCCAGAATGCTAATCGGGATAACAGGAAGAGCTGGAAAAGAAGAGCAAGGTTAATGTCATCTTTGCCAAAATGTTTTTCTAATTTAGGTCATATTGGAAATGTTTCTTCCCATACTCACCAAAACCGACCAGGTACCACACAAACGGCCTTGGAGAGGGGCTGAAAACCATGTAGACCAACCAGAAGGTGTGGAAAACCTCTATACCCATCCAGCTGAAAGAACTGAGCAGAGTGTAGTGGAGGGCTGCACCCACCCAGGCGCACACGCACTCCCCTCCCACATTAGCCAGGACCCCAGTGAAGAAGAAGAGCAGGTTGAGGAGGCCAAGAGAAATCGCTAAGCCCAAATGGATTGGCAGGGACTGCTCCTTACAACGCCGACTGCAGGAGAGAGTAAAGAAGTTGGTTGAGTGTTAAAGATGTGTTACTGCTTCTCTAAAACTACATAGGCTTTTCAAAAAAGGGTGTTACCTCTTCCTGCAGAGAAAAACAATGAGAGCAATGCAGCTGATCACAGACACAGCACAGCCCAGAGATGTAATTGCAGTCAGAGCCAGGAGATGGCGCACTGGTCGAGGCTCCATTTGCTGTCAGAGACAAACAGGAGAATTTACATTGTTTTATTTTGGTTTCCATGATTCCTGTATCTTTACTTAAAAAACAAAAACTGGCAGGGTTGTCTATTTCCCCCAAAACTTCCAATAAAAGTCTCCAAAATATAGAAAAAAAATGCCCAAATTTTCCATGGGAACACTTGAAAATTTCCAAGCCAGTTCTTCAGAATACTCCCCAACAAACTTATAACATTTCCGTGAAAATTCCTGAAAATTTAGTATTTTCCTACCATTTCAAGCAATTGCTAAAACTTAAATGGACACTGAGGAAAATTTTCTAAATTTTGTAATAGCAGAAATTATTCTATGTTGTAGGAAAGCCAAAATATATTGTCCTCAGATGTACATTAAGGGTCTTAGGAGGTTTAAGCCTTGCCCTACATGCAAGTTCTTAATGCTACAAACACATGCACAAACATCATGGTGCGTCCTCCCGTGCCTGTTTCTTAATTAAAATTGTAGTGCTATGCCTCACCACCAGTACAGTGAAGTAAGTCAGATGGGTACACTCGCACTCAGTTTGTTTTGCTCCAACCTCTCGGGTCTTACATCCGTTGACCACCCAGTTGACTTTTGAGGGATCTGCACAAAGAAATCACAGATGTAAGAGTCATCATCTGTTGGGGTAAATATTATTTTACAGGTGAACTGAAATTGTGTTAGCTTATTTTCTCAGGGTTCTCACCTTCCCTGGTGTCCCATGAAACACAATTCCTTGAGTGACCTTTCTGTGGAAATCAGAAAAGAAACATTTCAGCTGTGGTTATGTCACACTGAGGTCATTTATCTAAAGAGGACAAAGCTTTGGGTTATTATAAGTCTCCACTGGATGTAGTTGTGATTGAAAGAGCAGCTACTATAAAGATCTGTATTCATTAACTACATTCAACAAGCTCAGTCTGGTCTGTCTTTGCATCACCCCACAAATGAGTCAGTGTCAGATTTGTGTAGTTCAGGTATGACACTAGGCTGCAGGCTGCTTTGTGAGAAAAGAAGCCTCAGACTAAAGTGGTTTCTGTGTTCTTTGTTTTGACGAGGTGCACATCTTCAGACAGGCATTGTGTAAAGGATCTGTTTGTTTGCACAACACCATCCGTAACAAACCCACAATTAAGGGTGTCAAAATTCACAATACTCCCATGCTTTTCAATACAATCTTTGTTGTTTTGATAACTGATAGCATCACAGTGTTTAACCAAAAGCTTCTGTTAGCCACAGGGTAAATGTTTAAACTGGAAAATGCAAAATTGCGAATACATTTGGGAAATTTAGTCATTTACAACCCACTATCCAGTGCCTAGGATTTATATTTTTGTTAATGTTGTATCAAAACAGGTATCAATATTGTTCAAGTTTTACCGGTATCATAACTTATTTCAAATGTCTGGTGTTGTAGAAAGTTGAGAAAGAAAAGTTGTGTTATTTGAGATTTTAAGCACACACATGTCGGCATCACATCTTTTATTCCCATTGTGTTTTAGTTAAAGTGAAAGTCCCCAGGCTCTGCAACATTTCAGGAAAAATGTTCAACTCTTTGAAAATGCCACATTAATGTTTTAAACAGGAAATATGGGAACATTTCACTGCATCAGACATTACAATATCAAAGAAGCATCTGCCAAATACAAGATAAATGTTGTTTGTGCCATTAAAAAAAGGGGGGGGGCACAGGTGGCCAAGTGGTTAAGTTGTGCCCCATGTACACTGGCAGCCACACAGCCTGTGGCAGGAAGGCCGTGTGATGCTTTGTTAAAGCTCCACAAAAAAGTATGTGCACTAAAAGTTTGTAAATAAGTCAAAAGGCACAGCTGTGCTCATATGTAGCTATTTGGGGTAAAAAAAAACCACCCCTTTCCATGCAAACTGGCCCTACTGCGTTAAGCCTCTGATGATGAGGAAGGTAATAGCATGGCATAAATAGAGAAAGACTGGTCCATTGTCTGCAAGAGCTGATGGAAGTGCGCTGCAGTTTTTATTATGCACAAACTTTTCAGAGATTGTGCAACAATTTCACCTCTGTATGACTTTAAAATAAATGATGATAAATAGTGTGTAAGTAGTGCTGGTAAATATTACTTTGACATTGCTATTACTAAGCTATAACTAGTTGTTCGATCAGTCTGAGACTCCTAGCTGCTTCATCCATGTGTGGCACTGTTGCACATGACAAGGATGTGGCTGTTTTCTTAGGGTTTCCCTCATTCAGAGAGGAAACTTAATCAGATTGGTGCTTAAGTGAAATAAATATTGCCTTTAATCACATGCACTGTCTTTTATTCAGACTAGTTAAGAAAAGAGACCCATGGGAGCTGTCCACTGTCCTCTATCAAATAAAGGCATGAAAAGGCCCAAAAATAAATCATAAAAAAAACAAACAAAAAAAAAAAAAAAACAAAAGAAAAGAGACCCACAAAGGACGTCAGTAAATCTAATGATTGGCAGAACTCCTGCCTCTGCCCCTTGCAACGATTAAACAACTACGTATCTAAAACTAAAATATATATTTTCACACAGCTGATGCAGACATAAGCGCACAAAAAGCATGCAAACTTACAGGTATGACATCATGGTTGAAACCTATCTTTATTGGCTCAGATAGGTTTTTGATTACATCATTCCCCACTGTGATTTCCACCACATTTAGGATGCTGCCCTCAACTGGACCCTCCTGAAACACACACACGTATTTCCAGTCATGTAAAAGAGCCTCCGAAGTACCACACAGATAATCAAGAGTACTTTAGCTTCTCTGTCAGAGAGAAATGTTGCATTGGAAACAGTGCAGGTAAACTGAGCCTTACCTTGAACTTTGAGTTGTCATTAATGAAAGTGCAGACAACTTCGTTGGTACTACTTGCAGCTTTCTTTAGTGCTTTGGGGATTTGAACAGTGGTTGTGAACTCTGCAGAAACACTTGTGTCAGCCTGGGAAGCAGAATTCATACAAAGAAAATGGTGAAGACATTGTACAGATAGAAACAAAACCAGTGAACTGATGATAGCACAAAACAGCCTAAGACCCAAATAGTCAAATGTCATCTTT
Organism: Cheilinus undulatus; assembly: GCF_018320785.1. NCBI lineage: Eukaryota > Metazoa > Chordata > Actinopteri > Labriformes > Labridae > Cheilinus > Cheilinus undulatus. Next base: position 20,402,532 of record NC_054865.1, read on the forward strand.
TTATTACTTTGTACTATAGGAACAATGATATCAAATAAATGTTTTTAGTTAGCAGTAAATCCATGACACATCTTGTATTCTTTAGGCTTCTTTACTTGATAGTGTACAGCAGCCTCACAGCCTCATGCTGTACACAGATGTAATTAGTAGATCTGTGTGTAGACTGCTGGGTTATTACACAAATTGCTCTATTTTAAGAAAAGTGAGGTGGGGAAAAACATCAGCTTTCAAAGTGTATCCTTTACTTGTCTGTAAAATACTACTATCATTCACTTTCAAGTGGTTAACCTGTCACCTATTTTCTCAGCGTAGTCACCACCACCCTTGACTTAATGGAGATGTTAACACAGTTACTCATTTACAGGCTTAAAGCTGCTTTAAACAAAACTGCTGATTAAAAATGGACACAGAAAAAGAGGAGTGAAGCAGACTCCCATTTCAAAGTTAACACATTTTTCACTCAGAATGTAGTACAACACTTAGACATCCTACTTTTGATTCACATGTGTGCATTGCTGTAATTTACTCCTATTGTTTCTGTTTTTCTTTACTGCTAAGGGAGTGCGGCTATGAGTATTTTTGCCAACAATGAACACATCTTTTAGTTCTACATTAATCCTCTTGGCCTGATTTATCTTCTAACCCGCTAAAAAATAAAAGGAAGGTAAGCCATTTCTGTCCAAGTTAGTCTTTGAGCCCAAGACTTTATACGAAGTTGATGATAAATAAATGTATTGCATTGCATGTAAACCGCAACCAATCTTTCTCTGAACATTGGCAATGCATTATTAACAATAACAAAAAAGAGCAGCTTTATGAATGATGTAAGATGCAACTGATGCCTCTGAAAAATCTTGTGTTTATCTTTCTGTTTATCTCAGAGGAAATGCAGTTTTCAGGATGACGCAAAATGTCTGCGAAGGCGAAACCATTGTGGTCACAAGTCTGCTAAGGTGGCCTGAGCAGACAGCAGTCTTGGTTAAAATGATGTGAAGTTTCATTTTTTTCCAAGTTCAGCCTGTGAAACATCACGTCAAACGTTGAAATGAAAGCCCTTCAAAACGGAACCTGGATGTGAAAGGCGTGATTGTTATACAAGTACGAGACAGAGCTCTTTGGCATAACAGTGGAAAATAAATGATTATGTCATGGCAGGGACTGCACGGCAGCACAGGGGTTAGCGCTGTTGCCTCAAAGTAAGAAGGTTGCTGGTTTGCTTCCTGGTCAGGGCCTTTCTGTGCGGAGTTTGCATGTTCTCTCCATGCATGCGTGGGTTCTCTCCAGGAACTCTGGCTTCCTCCCACCACCAAAAACATGCTCATTAGGTTAATTGGTGATGCTAAAATTGGACGTAGGTGTGAGTGTGAGTGTACCTGGTGGTCTGTCTTCAGCCCTGTGTTTGACTGGTGACCAGTCCATGGTGTACCCCACCTCTCGGCTAATGACAGCTAGGATAGGCTCCAGCCCCCCCCCCCCCCCCCCCCCCCCCCGAACGGGATAAGTGGTATAGAAAATGGTGGATGGATGTTATGGCAGTGATGGGATGGTTGCCTCTCTGGAACCTCGCTCCATCTCCACACAGGATCAAAGGATCTCTGGAGCTCAATCAGAGTGAAAATCAGGTTGAAATCAGGTCTCCCCTGGTTATCGAAAGACCAGCTCTCACAAGAGTCCTGGTTGAACCAAACTTCTTCCACTGGAGAATTATGGAGGCCATTGTGCTCTTGGGAACCTTCAGTGCAAGAGTCCTATCTCTGAGCTCTGCAGGCAGTTCCTTTGACCTCATGGTTTGGTTTTTGCTCTGATATGCATTGTCAGCTGTGAGGCCTTCAATACAGGGGTGTGTGCCTTTCTAAATCGTGTCCAACCAATTTAATTACCAAAGACATGCAAAGTTTGATCTTATGCTGAGAGTTTAGCAAAGTGTGAAGTGAGGTGTGAAGCCATCAAAAAGACAAACACTGATGTTTCGTACTTTCTCAGGTCCGAACTGCATCACTGTTTATCATATAAATTTGAGTGGTTAATCGTTATTTAAGTTTTAGTTACAGTTTTCATCATAAAGGTAGGACTGGGTTCTGAGGCTAGACCAGCTGAGAACCACTGGTCTGAAATATGAAGTAATAACAATGTTATGGTCTGAGCATTAATCAGTGATGTTACTCAAACTAAGCCTACTGTTGTGTTCAATGTGATGTCTTGAGAGTTGTTGTGTTTGTTATTTTTTTGTCTGTTTATAAATGAATCGTGTTTTTGTGACTGGGGTTTTTTTATTAATAAATGTTGTGATCATTGTGTGGAAGAGTCTAATGTGAATCTGTCCTGTGTTGGGATGAACTCTGGGAAGAAGAGCCGCTGATTGGTCAAAGCTAATGCAGATCCACATCAATGAGAAATGGAGAAAAGGTGATGTTTATTACTTCAAATTCTTTTAAGTTAATCTTTTAAGTCATTAGTAGATAGAAAGTCTTTAACTTACTCAGACAAACTTTAAAAATTGTGCACCCTGTCATATGTACAAAAGACTAAAAACAGTGGCTAAATAACCTCACACTTCTCTTTCTATGTTTTGCTGTTTGTGCGTTTCTGTGTCAGTTTTTTACTCACTGGTGATGTGATGTTGAAGCCCTGGAAATCCTTCATCATCTGAACTTTAGCAGTGCTGCCGTTCATTTTGTCCTCGATACTGCAAAAAAACATCAACACGCACCATTGAAAAAAAATGGATTAAATGGCCTTTTATACAAAAAAGCTTGAACACTGACCCAATCTCAACATTCACACTCATTGTTTTAGGGACTTTATGGCATAATTCCACAAACTGTGTGAGGGTTTTAGGCTGTATATGAAAGTGTGATTTAGACTTTTCAATGCTAAATAGCACTTTCTCAAAAGACATCCATACGTTTTAGTTTACAAAGTTGAATCAGAATATTAAATGAGAAAAAAACTGACACATGAAACTGGGCTACTGCCTCCCATAAATGTAAACAAACCAGATTAACTCTGATACTGTGATCTGTAAGCAACAACATGTGGTTGATCACTTATATGGTTAATCTGCAGAGGTATTGATGTCTTTTGTTAACAAATCAGGTCTGGATTTTCATTGGGCTTCACTTACTGTCTGCTGCTTGCTAAAATGTTTAAATGCTGTAGTTTTACAGACACACAGCATACAGGAAGTGGCTTTCTTTCACTTAAACAGTTATAAAGTTGTCCCCTTCCTCAGTTTCACACTATTTCAACTTTATCTTTTATATAATACATGACAGTAAAGTATGTGAGGGTTCATGCTCAAGCCAAGAGATTACTCTACAGCCACGGTGTAAAGAGCTTCCTGTTTGTTGTCAAATTAATTACAAATCAGAGAGCCCAGCAATCAAAAAGCAGCACATAAGAGGGGATGATGGCAAAAACATCCTGTTATGCTTCCACAGAGAATGTAAACAAATGAAAAAAAGAGGAAATTACTATGTGACTCGGGCAGATCCCAGGTTAACTTCATCATGTAATGTTTCTGCAAGAAAGGGGGAAAAAGACAATTTTGAGACCTCCTCTATTCAACAATTTACAACTGACAGAAACATATACATTTTTAAGGAAAATCTTCCTAATTTCATGCGCTGCTTAACTGTTATGCTGCTACACTCAATAAACAGACATATCAACATTTATTCTCTCTTACTGCAGGCGATGGGCGTCCCGTTGAACTTGTAGGCTGTATGCACTTTGTCGCTGATGACATCTGTTATGACTTTTCCATTCAGGATCCCATAAGTCGCTTCAGGTGATTTGGGGCCATTAGACAGCTGGGTGCAGCAGGTGCCCCACAGGCTGGCAGGCGGGCACAAAGTGATGTTTTTTCCTTTGAACTGTACAACAACATGAAAACCACATTTATCTCTTCAGACAAAGAAAGGAATTTAGCTTCTGTAGCATCAACAAATAAATACATGCTGTTAGTTCTTGTATTTCATGCTTTTCATACATCAGTACAGTGAGCGTTACTTATTTTGTTGATGTTTCATTAACACACGTCTTAGTCAAACATGGTACTATTTTGATTTTATAAGCAACACTGCTGAATTCAGCTACAATCTGTGTTTTTTTATGGACTGAATCAGCTTGGGATAGAAAAAAAAAACATATATCTTTTGTTGTTGTTGGAAAGAAAGAGGTTTTAGCGGGAAAAAATATTTTTAAAAATCCTTATCAGTCCAGTTTACCTGCAGCTTGAGCTGGTCCAGCATCGGCTCCCAGAGCAAACAGAAGTTGCTTTCCAACTCTGAGCCAGTCTGATGAAGGGGGATCACTTTAGACTGGCTGCAGAGCGCCGTGATCTGCCCATCAATGGACAGAGAGTTCTTGCTGGCTGAGATTAAGACACCCTCACACCCAGTGATCAGGTTCAGGCTCAGACTCAGGGGGCCGTTACCATGGCGCCAGGTGCCACAAAATTTCAAGTCCTCGTAAACTTCAGCTGAACCTGAAGGAGAAAAAAACAGGCCCACGTTATCCCACGCCCATAGTTATTTAAAAGAGGTAGAAGAGATGGAATTTCTAGTGGAAGGCAGTTTCAGTCCTGTCTTAAGTAGACATTTTCTTCTTTTCCTCTCTTTGATTTCTTTCGTTTGATCTTTTGTAGGTTTTAGTAGCTGTCTAGTAACATTTTTTATAACATACAGTTAAGCTAACCTTGCAAAGCAGATGGATATGCCCGTTTCCTTGTTTCTCACTGGCAAATCCATCTTGCAAAGCTCCCGTCTGAACCGTTTGGGTCCAGTTGGAAACTGACAGGACCAATCAGCGACGAGGGGCAGTACTTTCGGGTGCAGCGGAGTCATGGCATAAGCAAGCAGCAACAAGAGGCCGGTGCCGTTATGGCAGAAGACATTAGCGTGGATGCTGCTAAAGCGCCAGTTTTATCAGAACTTGACAACATTTCTTTGTTAAAAAAAGTACAAAGAACAGCAGTGAGTTGTTTTCTTTTCAAAAACAACAAAAGTCGTGTACTGACATGTCTACAGTCGCCTTGTTTTGCGTTATGCAGTTCCATATGGAGTTTATTCCTCGGTAGCTGCGCACACATACCTAAGTATTGGCGACAACGTCACGCGTTTTGTTGCTCTCATTGGCCCATAAAGATGGGACAGACAGAACAATCACCCTCCGGGATTTTTTTTTTTTTTTTCATAGGCTCTGCCTTTTCCCAAACGCTGTATATCGAAGGTTTCCCAGATAGATGTGTGAAACAAATCCATCTGGCGTGTCAGGTTACAGTTTAGCTGGTGTATTTCTTTTTCTCTTTGTGAAGATCAGGGTAAAGTCAGCTGATCCCACATAGCCCTACAGGGAAAGTTAAAGACCTTATGGTTACTTTGTTTATCAAACTTAGCATCACAATGAATATTGTGTTTGTGATTTAGAGGAAACAAGTGAATGTGGCTAGCTGTTTGCTACATCCACAGCAGAAGCATTTTTGGTCCAGCTCCCTCCCTTGTCAGTTTGATGGTGTTATATTTTACAGTATAGTAGTATTGTATAAACACTCATGTTGTTGCCACAAATCAGTTCTTACATTTCTGACATCCATCTCACTTGCTGTGTCTTGTTTACTATCACTGCCGTCGCTGTGTTTGCTGTACTTCCTCATTCGATCAGCCTGCCATCTTATTGGCTGTTATTCTGTCCCACAATCCTGTGTATGTCTATTCAGCTGCCTTCAGTTTTCCCCCAAAAAACAGGATTTCTGATTGTAAATACTGAACATTTTTGATATTTACAATTTTGAGTAGTGGCTCCTATAGTCATCAGAGAAGATTGCGGATAGAAACATCACCCTTGACACACCACAGGAAAATCCAAAAAGATAATCTTTAGAACCATTTAACAATGGGCCTTTGCTGAATTTAGCTGAAAGGAAATCAGGCTGAAAATCTGCACAATTATTGTGTTGTATGTGCTAAGCTATTATTACCTACATGATTTGTCTGAGTTATCTACTGTTGAAACCACAAATTGTACTGTTTAAAAATGTTTAGCTTTACACAGTATTTTGGCATGACTCATTAAAGTGAAAAAGATGTTAGAGTGCTGCCAGCACGAACTTGGATGGATCGTAAACTTACAATAGTTAGGGAGCTATAGTAGAAATGCTGTATGACTCTCGATTTTCATGGAACTGTTTCAGCTTTTTTAAACACACCTGTATGTTTTCTCAAAAGTTGACACTTTGGGATAAAAATGCGACTAGCAAAAGCACACTGTGTGGCCACATTAGCCGATTTAAGACAGTAATGAACAACAATCCAAACATGAATGAATTAGTGATCTAACAGAGGTTTGTTGTTGTCATTGCCCCAACACAGAACCAAGAGTCTTACTGCAAAGTTACACATGCTGAATTTACCAATGCAACATGGATGTGCAGATGAAATGTGTTGCTCTCTCTTTTTTTTAAATTAAAAAAGGGGTTTATGAACAAAAATATGCTTTAGAATGGTTTGTGAACATCTTCACAAAAATACCAATTCTTCTGATTCTCACTGGAGTCTATCTATCCTGCCTTGTTTGAAGCTACTGACCCTCGGAAGGTTTTAAGTACAAGTGAAACTGCAATGACGGCAAGTTAAAATTTCTTTGTGTCTGCAAAATATATTCCTTGTTTTTAAGAAGCTCTTCAGGTGGCTTAACACAAAGAGCTACACCACTATTTCCAGCATCTGGAAACAACTAAATAAAATGTCTAGGCAAGCAAAGTAAACAGCCATAAAAAAACACTTTCTGTTGTCATTTTCTGACCACTGTTAGTTTATGTGAGGAAGGAAGTAAAGAATTTTTTTCTTGCCTTAACCCTCAAATTAATAATAAAAAAAGCTGTTAAAGTAGTACCAATAAAAATAACATCAAAAGACACATACTATCAGAAAAGCAACAATTTTTACAATTTGACAAAGAAATTTTGTGTCCCTTATTGTTAAATGCTTAAAGTACATGTAAACATGAAAATTGTTCTAACCTAGACTGAAAGGCTGGTCTTTGTCAGAAATGTTTCAGCAATAACATTGCAAAAGCATTTAAAAATGTTTTTTCCCTTTAAGAAAAATGTGACTGATTGTGCAAAATAGCCAGGAAATATTGTCTGGATTTGATGGAAATGAATCAAATATAAATTGGATGTTGGCAGGCTATGACATTGTCAAATACTGTACAATAGCCCAAACAATCATTTTTAACAGCTTTGCCCATAAACTATAGTACTTAATTGTGATATAACTGATTTACACACCTGGTTATTTTTGAGATTTTATCTGACATAAACTTGCCAAATATTTCACATTTCCATTTCTTCTCTCCAGCCACTACAGAGTAACACCCTTCACAGTGGTTCTCACAGCTTGTTTTGGAACTTTTACTTTCTCTTTGCCTACAAAAATCCCTCTCAGTACTGCTTAGTTACTGCTGTTTTTTAACTCTTTAACTCATCTGAATTGATCTGTAGAGGGCAAAGCCTTAAAATTTGATGTATTCAGTTTGATTAAGAGTATGTCCATTGATTCTCTGTTAAGTGCTTTTTGATGAGCCCTGCAGCTCTTTAAAAGGATGAAGAACACATCTGTAGCAACCAGAAAACATTTAGAAAATGAGCGTTTATTTGACTTATCAAATAAATCATTTTTTCTTTTTTTTAAGTGAGACGTGAGCAGTGGTTTCCTCTCTATGGGGAAAAAGAATGAAGCTGAGGCATCAAGATCTAATCCCATTATCTACCCCATAGTAGAAGTGTGTCAGTCATTGAAATATCTAATCTTTAACCCTTTTTGAATTTATATACTTAAATTCTAATGTACATTAAAAGACACGCTGAGTATTTTTCCCAACTTACCTGTGGAGAGGAGGATGATCAAGATGAAGCCAACCATCAGGCTGTCTGTCAGTCGGTGCTCCATCTGTAACAGCTGTGATAGAAAGTGAAATGCATTAACAAAGAGGAACAAACACATAGTACACATCTGAAGTGGCAGGGAAACACTGCATGAGAGAACTGCAGATGTGTAATGTTAGTCAAATGATCTAAGGTAAGTCATGCTGCCACTTCTTTAATTTTTGATGAGAACCAAAACTGCAACTTTTATGTTTTTTATGACTAACCTATACCAAAATCCTGTCTGGTGTCACTTTAGTACTCACAGAACCAAGAACTGTGCCTTCAGAGTCTGTGTTTCTCCTTTATTTACATTCAGGATTCAGGTGATGCTGCTATCACAGATACACTAGCATGACACTCAAGGCAGTTACATGAGGCTGATAAGCAAGTGTACTCACAAAGCAAGCTGGGATCACTTGCACTGCCCCTTTACAGGGCATTACAGGAATGAGCTTGAGAGATTCAAGTCTCAATTGATGGCAGCCACCATAAGAGGACATGTCAGTTTTTCGGTATTAAAAACTGTTGGAAACATTTGACTTGAACTGAGATGAATATTGGAATTTCTGAAGTTAATCACAATTTACCTCCCCATTTTAAATTTGGTTTAAAACTGTATTTGTTTCATTATGGACTTTTGTAATATCATAAACTAAGGTTAGCTGACTTCTTGTTTGGACACCTACCCACTTTATTTTGAAAGAAAATTAGAGACCTTTACCACAGGAAAAGGAACTTGTTATGGACTGAAAAGGAAATAGGGAAACATTAAAAAGTTAATGCTTGGTACCACACGGTGCAGATGACTCGTGACTTGTCCACTGAGCTGTCTGTGAGTTTTTTTTTGAAGTGAAATTAAACATTAAGGACCAGTAGTGGACTTATTTTACATCACTGTGGCTGCAGAGATACAATGCAGAATGTAGATAAGATGCTGCAATATATACACTTAATGCACTAATCATAGACCTTAATAAATCATGATTAATGCATTAACTCTGACAACCCTGATCCCCCATAGGAGTTGACTGACCTGATGACTTCTTAAAATAATATAGGTATCCCAGTGCAAAAATACTCCATAGTGTAGTTTTAAAAGGTAATTGCACGTAAAAAGGCTCTGCATTTATCAAGTCTGATCCCCTTTTTATTACAAAAAACACAAAACATATCAGAGAAAGAAAAAATATCACAATGTTAGTTTTTTTCCAGTATCATTTGGTCCTATTGCAAGGGATTTACTACAAAACTGTGTGCATGTGGGGCAGCTTTGCAGTTTTATAAGGTCAGTTTAGTATACACAAACCCATATTATACCATCTGTCTATACAGAAAACATACATCCTAAAGAAAGCAATAAGGCCTTATCTGGCATATGCATGGGTTTGACATAATACGTTTTTTTAATGATACTTTCCTTATCCACATGCCAGCTTTGTTATCTACACTCTCCTATCAATGAATACAAATGAGTTCAGCCCAAAATACACACAGAGACCTTTCTGTGCTGTTATCAATGGAAACAGTCTTCCCCTTTAACTGACAAACGAAAACATTTACATGCCAACATTTCTGTTTTCCCCTCTTCATTCTGCAACCTAATGCTCTAAAGAAGCAGAGGCTGAATGGCACATATCGATTGCCACAATTGCAAACAAAACAACTTTTTTTGTATATAAAGAAAACAATTAAGTCCCCTTAAAGAAAACAGTTTGCATCACAGACTCAGTGAGAAGCATGTGATACTCCTCACACATACAGTATATGTGTCAATTAGCTACATATGTGTCATCGATCACAGTCTGGTTACATTCAGTTTCTTTTTAAGAAGTCTGCTCATCCCAGACAGTTTTCATCACACAGACTGAAGGATTTTCCCACACGACTAAATGCTGCTATGACAGTGTAGAGTGTGTTTGTGCGTGTGTGTGACAGGGTAAACGTGCATTAAAATGCAGATGCTGATCTTTGTGGGGGAAACAGAGCTGAGGTTTTATCCTCTACATCACAAGACAGACAGGAACTAGCTGAACCGCAGACAAAGCAGAAAAAAATGGAGAAAAGACAAGAAAAAAAAAAAACAGACAAAGAGAAACAGTGAGAATGAACTCCAGCTGCACAGACTGAGATGTCCGCTGGCTATTTATAATTACTCGCACTGAAACACACACCTGACACTGGAGAAGGATTTGAGCCTTTGACCAGCACAGCAACACTCAGAGACGCGCTGATAAACAAACACAAACAGGCAGGGGGTGTCTGACCATGTGTGCTGAGAGCTTTGGGACCAGCCTCTGTTTTTTTAATACAGGCAGATATTGATAAAGAAAATAGCAAGTAATGGTGTGTGCAGAAGTGGGCATACTCTTAATTTATACACTTTTTAGAAGAGGACATACTCTTCATTTTGAAGTGGATATACTCTACGGAGACAAGAAAATAAGTGGGTATACTCCGTATACCAGCGTAAACCCTACATTACACCACTGTCTAGTGTCACTCACTAGTACTCAGATTATATCAATTCAGGGACGGTTCTAAGAGTTAATCTCAAACCCATGGGAGCACCAGTTCTGCACTTCCCCACATCATCCTTAGTCCTGTACTGCTCTGGCCTCCTGATGGCCATCCTTTAGGCCTATGCTTCCTCCTCTTTTAACTATCATCTCAATGCTGCAAAAACTAAAATCTTAGGTTGCATATTTGTCTAATTTCTAGTAAAAAGACATATTTGCCTGACAAAACTGTAAACATCTACTTTCAAAAAATTTAAAAGCATCTGAATTTTTTTGCACATTAACCGTAAAAAACAATCTCGTGGTTCTGAACATGTTGCACACAGACGCTGAAAACTTTGTCCATCATTATTATTTTTTCAGAACAGGATTGATTTTTTTTTTTTTTGCATTTTTTCACATTAGTCCAAGTCATTTTGATGCTCTCTCTCCCTATCTTGCACTGAAACCTCACTTTTACCACCATGATTTTCCAGTGTACTAATGGAATAATATGACCAAATTATACAACACATGAAGGCATAAGTCTGTTCTCACAGCCATGTAACAGAGGCTGGATTAAAAAGTTGCTCCTCATCTCTCCAACTTTGCACAGCACTGTGATGTGCAAACTGATGCTGTATGACGCTCTCTGTCAGGATGGATGGATCCAGTGTGCTTTAAAGGAGTGACAGAGCAACAGTATCACATTCACTGCTTATTTTTGTCACACTACAAACAATTTGCCACATTAAACTAATTCTGACACTGAAAACAAGTAAATGCATCAGACTGCAAGTTTTTTAAACACTTTTAAACACATCAAAAAATAACAACTCAGTGTGTAAAGACCCGAGTGATGTTGACTAATCTAGATGAAAATATCTTCATAGAGATGCAAAGATGTGTCGGTTTAACATCGATTTCGGCCAATATCTGCCCTTCTGACAAACATCAGCCATTGGCCAGTGTTTTTCTTCTTTTTAACTGCTGACAATTCCATATAATGTGCAATAATCATTAACCAGATGTTGAAAAGTCAAGTTCAAGTACTCCTAGGAAAAAAGGGACCAAAGATCTCAGACTTACAGCCACAATAACAAAATATGTCCAAATCACCATTTTAAACTCAGTAGATAAAGGGTTAAACCCAGCAAACTCAACTTAATGACTAAAGCAATACAATTTATGTTTTGTTTACTGTTCCATGTCAAAAAAGGATTATGCACTGAAATAAGAATGATTCATGCTACTTTCACTTCAGTTTATATGAGGCCAAACTTTGTAAAGATGCAGCCTCTGTATATTTTAAACAGCATGACTTGGCTGCTTTGTGGTTTCACACTTCTCTTTTTTTATAATTCAAGAGCAGCATACAACAGTTTTGGGGAATAGGTGTTAAAACGCGCCTTCATTGTGGTTTTTTGAAAAAGGAACAGATAATTATGCACTCCCACCCACTGAAAAGCAAACTCAGATATCTACACAAATATCTAAAGCAATTGCTTTTTATAACCTTCTAAGCCAAAAGCATATTGAAGATTCATATCCATTAGAAATAGCCTCTCTAGCACTTGTTAAAGTGTGTTTAGTTATTATATAGATGTAGTAATAATGTATGGTTGAAAAAATTCCCAAGGAACAACAAACTTCTCTGAAAGCACACTATCAGTGAGCCCCACCACATCATTTAAAAACTGTTGATTGAAAGCATGTAGAGCCACAGAAGGAAAAAAAAGGTACAACGGCAGCGGTCCACAATCTTAGGACATGCAGAAACTTGCCATGGCTGCATCACGAGCTCCGTACCTGAGCATGAGACACAGGCAATGAGGGTTTACATAACAATCAACAATCCCATTGTAAGGCTGTAAAACATTTAAAAATCAGCACATAACTTGGAATATAGCATCTTTTTTGCTTGAATATCAGCAGCTTGTCATGTTAATTTTGTCTCAGTGTAAAATCCTTTTATTGAACAAATTCCATCATCTCATAAAGACTGTCATATGTGATTAGGAATTATAATAAAGGAGTGTGATTTATTCAAGTCACCTGAAAGCTGATGCTCCATCAGTAACTTGTAGTCTCTTTAAGTGAAGACATCTACTAAATCAGCCTGCTCAATGATATAGAACTAAATATAAAGCTACTTGTTATTGCAAACTGACTATGAAATGGCCTGGTGATGAGCTCAAATGGGGGGTAAAATGATCCTGCAGCATCATCAACAAGGTTGGTGGTAAATTTTCAATTGTTGATGATTCACTGGTTACACCATTGAGTGCATTTTTTTATGCTGTATGTGAACGTGTCATTGTTTTCTGACCGGAAATGGATTAGGAGTGATTCAGCTTACATCCTTATCATCTTTGTTGAGAGCTGTCTGCAGCGACCATGACTCAGCACAGAAACAGAAGATAGAAGAATGGCCGCATCCTGTACAACACTATTTCGTCTTAAAACTTGTAAACTCTGAAAGCATTTACCCCCTCGATGCAAATAAAAACACTAAAATTCCTGCCTGTCCTAACTACAGTCAGAAAGCACAGTGGAGACTTGTTTGTCTGCTTCAGCACCAAAGCTAACTTTAGGGCTAGCATCATTATTTAATACAGTGGTTCCAAACGTTTTTTCCTATGCACCCCCTTACTTGTATCGTAGAGGAGCTGAGGACCCGCAAAATCCACAAAAACAAAAGATGATGTCAAAAAACCAACAAATTTAAAGTTTACGTGGTTCAAATCTATATAAAATAACACCACACAAAGGTGTCCTTATCAAAAGACATTTGGATGAACTATTTATACTATGAATCTAATTTTGGCAAGCAGACAGGGCCTCACCCCCCCCCCCCAAAAAAAAAAAATCTCTAGCGCCTCCTCAACCCTGACCCCAGGCTGGGAACCAGTGACATCAGCAGCAGCAACGAGCCGACATGGAAGTCTTTATGAGTTGGGGACATTTATTTTTGCACACACAACTAAGACAATGTAAATCCCTCTCTGTCTCTCTTCTCACACCCACATTCACACTCATACTGACACACTCCAACCTCCGGTCTCACACCTCACACATTTGACCACCTACACTGTAGTGCTCAGCTGGTCACAAACAAACATGCTTCTCATATAACATAAAGATTACTTGTGACATTTGTTAAGTGGATCTTGCTTATTGTGTGAGCATGTTGATAATATACAAGTACATGAAGAGCAAGGTCAAAAAATATTGCTTGAATATAGATTTTGCATGGCATATAACCCCAACAAGAGCCAAGCAATTGTGCAAAAATTTGAATCCAAATGGACACCTAATTGTCACAATAGTAACTGACTAGTCCACAATCAAAATAGTCATTAGATGCATCTCTACTCGCCAGCTTGGGTTTACAAACAGGGCCAACATAAGTGCTCTTAACTGGTGCCTAAAACTTCAAAGCTGTATGCACAAAAAGGAAATTTGAATGTCTGCTTCTCAGACTTTCAGACTCCATGAAACCAGAGGTTTGAAACTCTCACTGCATAAATTTGAATAACAAACGCACAAAAACATAGCTGCTAAATGTACATTATGGAAACTTAAGAATTTGTTTTATTCTCTCCTCAGATACATGCATCCAGTTTTTCCAACACAATCCACCAGTAGGCACTTGGCAGTGTAAAGATTTGAAAAAAGAGACAAGAAACAGAAAGTGAATTTACAGGCTAAAAGCAAAGACATCACTTTATAAATGTTATATTGGATTTGTTTTGTAAGGTAATCAGAATCATGAATCAGAATTATGTGAAATTATGACTCGATAGACAGACTCTACAGTCATTCAGCATTGCACACTGAGGGTACGTTAATAGTCACATTGAACATTACTGTGTGACTCACGTCGGCCTCGACCAGATCCACCACTATTGCTTCAATAGCTGCACTATAGACAACTCACTGATAAGATGACTTGTAGCTGTACTGAGGGAAACAGTAAAGCAGTGTCATCCCACCCATAGACAGCTACAAGCATCCACACACAGAGAAAAGGCTCAGTTCTCCACAAATGTTCGAGACAAACCTAAGTTTTCCCCACCAGTCAACACTAAACCTGTAAATGTGCTCTTACAAATATTCTGCAAAGATACGGCTGCATTGTGTAGACACATTACTAACCATAAAAAGGCATTTCTTTTGTTAGCGGCTTGACAACAGGTCCATATTTACTCTTTCTACGCTCAAACCTCTGTATTCACCCTAGCTTACTCCACCTTTTCACTCGCTGAAATGGCATGACATGTAAACTAACTCTCTCTCTGCCCCCACACCCTTTCTATTGTCCCTGCACGGCGCCAAGGCATCAATTCAGCACAAGAATTTCCCCTTTTCTTTCACTTGCCAGCTCTTGTGTGTGAGAGAGGGAGGCATTCAACAGGACTCGCATAAACGCTTGTGCTGTGTGAGCTGAACGAAACTGAATACTACGCTCATAGTGTAAGCTTAGCATTTCTCAGTTTTCTGTATTGAACCTGCACTCATCTTGAAATGTGTTGCTCTGCAGCACTTGTCACTCCTACACACATGCAGGTTGGATACACAGACACGTAGACGCTTCTGGCAGCCTTCTGAAGTGTGAACAAGACCAGCCCGTTACTCCCTGACCTCCCGCTCTGTCGCTTCGTGCTTTCCAGTAAAATTTTGCTTACTTTCCCATCACTGCGTCTCAAAAGGAGTCTGAGTCACCCTGTCACTCAGACAAGCGCACATATATTAATCATCTTCACAAGTCTAGTGTGACCTCACACACATAGAGGCAGCCAAAACAATGTGGCAGAATGATCAATTCAGTATTCATATACATTTTTAACACTCACATGTTAAAACCCATGGAGTTAGAGCCTGGAAATTTTTCCTTTTTTTGTGAGATGTCTCAACAATCATTGGAGATTGGATCCATCCACACACTGTATTGCCCTATTTTGTTTTCCATTATTCCTATATTATAAATACTTACTACTTAAGTATCACTGCCTTTTAACCACAGCAGTTGTTCTGTATATGAGTTATAACATTTAAATCTTCTTGTTTGGCTCTCTGCACTACAAAAGAAAAAAGGGATGACACAATGACTGTGTATATAGCTTACATGAACGCAGGTGAAGTGACCTCACCCCTTAGTTTTTGGGGAGACTTTTAAAGCCCATTGATAATGGCTGCCATAGTGTAAATGTAACCTAGTAAAAGACAAAGAAGTTGGGCTATGAGCCCTGTCATAACACTGGTTCCCAACCTGGGGTCCGGGACACCCTGAGGGGGTGCCAAAGATTTTGTGGGGCCAGGTGTTGTCTGCTTTGTGGTTGTCAAAATTAAGTTTGCATAACTAAAGTTAAAGCAACACATTTACGGGGTGGCTCATAAAAAGGTCTTTTTTAGTGACAGATGTTTATGGGCCCAGTCAAAATTAAGGCCTTACAAACCCCCAGGGTCGACTAATATCGTCTTCAGGGCTGATACCCATTTTAAGTAGTTAATGGAACTGGTATTTATTTTTAAGCTGTTATGCATTTCTTATGACAAAATGAGCTTAATGTGACAAAAGTAAAATCATGTAATCAAAAAAAAGAAGAAGGAAAACCAACACTTTAGCAATCGCCCTGTTGACACAAGAAACAGCACAGAGCAACACAGCAGCAGCAGAAAAACAGGAAGTGAGTCCATGTGCTCTGTCAGTGGCACCCAGCCCTCAGTGTTGATTGGCCAGGACTTGTGTAAAGTCAGGCCAATCAGATTGTGTTTTGGGCGGGCCACTAGGTGAGACTGTGGAGAGTGAAAACAGAGCCAGAGGGGAAGATACACCTTACAGTGGATCCAAAGTAGAGTACTTTTAGATTAGTTACTTTATCTGCAATTTGCCAAATGCTCAAAATTGGCCCAGATAATCAGCCAAAACCAGTTGACCCCTATCCTCAGTGTGTGCTGGTCATGAAATGCTCTTTCAGACATGCTTATTTCTACCTCAACATTTTTTAAAATGAGTGTAAAGGGGATGTCTTTGGGTGTTGCTGTCAGCCAATAGTAGTTACTTCAGTTTTTGCACTTTCAAAATGGTACAGTGTTTTCAACACTGAACAAAAGTGAGTTAGCATGCATCATCATTGCAAGTATTTTTTATCAATAAACTTTAAGCCAACTGTGCATTAGTGTGCGAAATAAAACACAAAGCTCATGTAAAATGAAAGCAAAGACAAAGGCACTTGTAAATCTATGCCAGTGGTTTATAAATTTGTGCACACAGCTTTACAAGCAGCACACATGGATTTGAAATGCAAACTATAAAAAAGTTGGAACCATAACTGTACAACATGGGTACAGATTTTCTCATTCTTTTTCATTTCGTCTTTCTTGACTCTTGCAGGGCTGGTTAATGGTGCAACATCGGTGAACCACATTTCTTGACCACAAGCTCAGGAAACTAAATGAGTACCCACCAGCTGAAAAAAGAATGGGGGTAGGATGCAGCAGGTAAAAATGTTAGATCCCCAGCAACCAATGCTGATAATATTTTCTGATTTTAAAACATCTTTTTGAAATGCTTAAGTGCAGAACGGTCAGAGACTTCAAGCAGTAGAGGACTGCAAAAGAGGACCAATTTATGTTAATAAACTAGGGAAATATTTGATTCAGGACCCTGAAAGGGCTGCATATGCCAATGCTGTTTTGAAGTACAAAAATGACTTTCAAGTTTGACAGTGAAGCATATCAAAAAGCTTTACTTGATGTACCTTACATCTTGGTTTTAAACCTGTGGCATCTACAGGATCTGTTCTCTGTATAGTAAAGCACCTTATACACACCACATCCTGTCCTCCTTTATAAGCACCTGATTTTCACATCTTTCTTTTTTAAGGTCTGTTGTTTTTGTTGCTGCAGGCTGACTGAAAAACTTGTATCTCCTATTCAATTTCAGTGTAAAAGATAGATTCTGAGTTGTTGTTTGCATGGCACAACAAACCCTTGAAGCTGACATCATTATCCTACAACCACATTCACTGATAATTGTGGTTTGGATTTTGTCCTGCAACAGCCTGCTCCACTGCAAGCAGCAGAGTGACGGAGCAAAGAATGTGCATGGAAGAGTAATCTGGGGAACAAAAGCAGCTCTTTGTTGTCGGGTCTTAGAGCTGAAGTGACAACCAGCTTGAATAAGGGTCAAAGTTCCTTGGCTGGTTTGGAGGCTGTTTAAGCCAATTGATGAGAGACACACCGACACACAGACACTAACAGCTTACACTACAAAACTTCTGTAAGTCAAAACAACAGGCAAGGTAAAAAGGGGTGAGACATCTCGAAAATACTGAAATGAAACTTGTGTAAGTTGATCAAAAGCATGATTAAGGGTGCCAATTTAGCTCAGTTGAAGAGCAGGCATTCATAAACGAGACTACAGTCCTCAACGCACTAGTTGAAGATCTATTTCCCAGTCTGAGTGCATGTTTGGTGCACGTCTTACCCACTCTCATGCCCATATTTCCTGTCTCTCTTCAGCAGTCCTATCAAATGAAGGCAAAAAACCCACACAAAAGTATTATTAATAATGTCGATATTGTGTTAAACCGGTTTTTCCAGTTTCCTCTTCAATCACATTCATGATGTCAGGTGTGGAAACACATCAGAGGAATTTAAAGAGGATTCTCTTTCACTTTCTCAGTTGTCTTTTTGCACAAGGCTTTATCATGGGAATATTGTACCTTACCACGGTGTTTGGCACTCTTGCCAGTGTGTCTACAGATAAGATTTAGATTGTTTTCTTTAGCCTCCAAACAAGCAACAACTGGCATAATACTGTCACTGTCTGACGTGTTGATTTACAGCATGAAGTAGTTACAGCTCAGGACTTGTTTCTGTGGGAAAGACAACTTTACAGTCTGAGTAATCTTGTGAAAGTGAGACTTTTAACTTATCATCGAAAGTATACATAATCTGGAGTTTTCTCTTCTCACAAGACCAAACAAAACACTAAAAAAAAACCACTGAAAGAGCTGTGTCAAAGCTGGAATGAGCATCAAGGACACCTGCACAGAAAGGTTTCAAGTTGAAGTGGAAGACTAGAAGGAATGGGGCTTCGGAGGAATTTTCCCTGGGCTACATTTGTGAAAGGACCTTGCATTCTTTGTGAAAGCACCATAGTGATGCAGCGTGCATGTCTGCAGGAGCGTGTATGTCTTCCTTTATCTGTATGTTGACGTCTTCTGAGAGGAAATTGGAGGAGCAGGTGGAATGCTGCAGATATTTCCTTTGGGGCTATGAATAAATCAATAAAACAACGCACACACAGGCACACATGCACAGACAAAAGCCTGCATGTTATTGAGCTTAAATCACCCCCAGTGTGGCCATAGGTAGACTTTAAGGTCATGAGGGGCTTTCTGTTTCTCATTATGAAACATGTATAAGTGTCTTATCAGTCACACAGTCCCAGAACCTGTGCTTTAGGGCATGAAATTAAAAAAAAAAATCCCCCCTTATTTGTCATTTGCATGATAAAGTACCTCTCTTTCAGCATGAGCTGTCATATGAAGGTTTAAACCAGGGCAATTTCCCACTATGCATTTTTTTAACTGAGTCAAGTCTTTTGATTGTGCACGCAAGCGCAGTCAGGAAACCACAAGATAGGTATGTGACAGAAGCAAGAAGGTGCATAAAGTATGTACCTCCTGCCTCTGATGTCTGCCTTTAAACACCAGCATAAACCATACTGTATATTCTTTAAAACTGGTGGAATTATGAGGGGAGATGGCACAAGGCTTCGCACATAAATCCGTTAATGAAGGTGCATTCATCTCATTAAGGCAATCTTTTTTTTCCTAAAGCATACCTAAGATCGTGCAAAAATCTAAAGGCGCATCATATCCATACAAAAACAGCATCGGCAAAACATGTTGCAGTAACTTAAAGTTGTAATGTACTTGTAAAACACAACATGGTTGTGCAATTTAACACAGAACACCAAGACTTGCCTTGCCACACCATTTAAGAAAAATGGTATTAAGGCACAAAATGCATCTAAACGTGTGTAAATTAAAATCTATTTAAATGATGAACTTTAACCCAAAGCTTTTACATAAGCTGAATACCATGTGAAAAATCATATCGCTATCAAATGTGTAACTTGAAACGAAGTGCTAGCATAAAACCTAGCCTGCAGGTCCACGTAACGTATGTCAAAAACCGTGAAAATTATATTATTTTTTTTAAAAAGACGCCATTTAAATGTCATAATACTAACTAACAGCACCGAAACTTCCATAAAACATTAATCAAAAGATCAAACAGATCAATACTGAAGGTGTTCATGAACACTAGACATGTTTTAAAATGAATTGTTGTTGACTCTTTAAAGAGAGGTGAGGAAGAATATCATGTTGAAATTCTTTGTCCAGGTGTGAGGGCTTACCTTGACTAGTTTTCCTGCCAAGAGTCGAGTTTCCTGGTCTCCTTAAAGGATTTTCCAAAGCTCAAATCTTCCAGTTAAAACTTTCTCACATCAAAACAGCGCAGAGACCATGTACAACACTGATGCCACAGCTCGGTTAATCACACAAACCGACGCGGGGTTGACCAGAAGAGGAGAAAAACCCCAGACTTCACCGTACACCTGCTATAAGGGGAAATTCATTCTACAAACCACTTAAAGAGGTTGAAGATAATCTAACAGTGGAAAGTCAGAAGGGCCAGACACCGGGCTGGGGTGTTGTCTGAGCCGCAGTTACACAGCCCCGAGCTCGCGGAGGGTCTGTCAGCGCGAGCGAGGTGAGAGTTTCGGGCTGCTGTCACCCGACCATAATGACAGGACTTTATTTCCGGTGAGGACTTTCAGAATAAATTAGACGCTGACACAAGCAGCACCTTTGCGGAAATTCAAAGACTCCAGTTACCAGAGTGTCCGAAAATCAAGGAATGCTTGATCCGTTTTGTATTAAAATGCAAATATAGAAGTAGAAATAGCATGGAAATAACCAAGGTCGGCCTCAATAGCTCACTGATGTATTTAAACATACTGCATGGGGGCTTTTTTTTTTTTTTTTTTTTAAATCACCCATTCTTTTGGATTACATTAAGAATAAAATATCCAACTTATCCTAGACAATGTCCTGGTAGTTCAATACAAAATGCAAAGTTAAAAAAAAACTTGAAAGCGTAAACAAATTTACTTAAATCAAAACATTTTGTATTTGATAAAAAAAAAAACTACATTAGAAAAACACTGACTAAACTAAACTAAACTATTATGATAAAAATATACAAAAAAAATACAAAACAAAATTACAAAGTTAGAAGCATGATAGAAAAATCACAAAGTCTGAGACACCCAAAAATGTTCTTACATTTCATAAATCAAATTTAACATTTGGAAAATTGAATTCAAAATCTATATTTTACAGTAGAAATTTACAAAACGCTTCTACTTGAGCTTAGACAAAATTATAAATTTTACAAAACTTTTATAACTTATGAAATAAATTTACAAACAGTATCTTACTGAAAAGAAATGTTCCAAATGTCAGAAGTGACTCAAGATTCAAGCTTTGTAAAATTGTTTCAGACTTTGTAATCTTGTATTCCCCTTCCAGACCACATGACACTATGTGCCAACTGTGGGTGAAACTTCCAGTTTCATCTGTCAAACAGGTATTTTCCATAAGAAGACATTGTTTCAGTTATTATAGGGCTCGACAGTGCAGTTCTGGAAGTGAAAATCCCACTCATTTTCTCCATAGCCGATTTGATTATTAGCCATACTATAGGAAGTATTGTATGGCTGGACTTACAATGAGTTGGGCTGCCTGAGTGTGAAGCAATGGTATATGCTCCTGTAAAGGACAAAAGGTCATAAGATATGACCTGTTTAAGAAAAAAAAAACAGAGTTTATTTGCAATTTCAGCCAAAAATACAACAATATCCACAGTCCTTGAGTGTCACAGTGACTTCCCTGATTGGTGGGGTCTCCAGTTGCCATGGAAATGTCTACTGGGCCCATGAGCGATGGCTGTCAACAGTTGATAATGTTGCTGCTGCAACATGAAATAAATGCTCAAACTACACATTTTATGACGGTATAGTTCAAATATAATCATTACAATAAAGATATAGAAAGCTTGAAAAGCTATCATTAACAATCAACAAAATCATTCACAATGGATTGTGGGATACATAGTTCCGGCCTCGTTGTAAATAAATATGTGCACAGTCTTGTACCTTTGCCTTTCTCTCTGTTTTTGAACAGCATTTTTGCACCTAATCAAACATTTTACAGTCATGAGTACTCAGATTGCTGTTTAGCTTGGTTCATACATTCAAAACGTTGTAACAAGAATTTTACAAAATGTCTATGGGGCATTTAAATGGTAGATTTTATTTCTGGAATCAGCGCTGCCAAAAAAGTGGGCGGGCAATGTTAAGCTCTCTATATAAGATGAGTAAAGACTCTGCTGTTTACTTTTTGTTTTGAATCAAGGACTCTGATCAATGAAAACAGCACCTCATAGGATGTTTTTACAAAACAAAAAACGTTTTGTTTGTATTCAAAAGTTCTCATCATGAAGGAGAAGTGCACTGAAAAAAGGCCCTTCCGTGTTTGTGCTGGAAGTGGTCCAATAAAGCCCATCTGATCTGATTTTATTACAACAGTTTTAACATGTATTTCTGTTCCGAATCAAACAGCATTTCAGATGAATAGTCCATGAGAGTGGCCTTCAGAGATTTACAGTCTACAGCCATACTCTGTACTTGCATCAATTAAATGTCAATATCTGCCCTGGTGACAGTCATCAGCCCAATCTACAAATAAGTTTGCATTCACCAGTGTATCTCCAAGATTAGTAAACCTGACTGCTGAGGTTTATAGGGCAGAAGAAGTACTCTGATTCGTTTTCATGGTTGAATGTGAAGGGAAGCATTGATAGTTTATGAGTCTAACACTTGAGAAAAGAACGAGAAAAATCAGCGACATGCAGTTTGCAAGACAAACCAGTGACTCTAAGAGTGAAGGGACTACTGACATTAATGAAATACAAAGAATCACACAGGTCATTTGAGAAACAGACACAAAGAACTCAAAAGAAGTAATGGAAAAAACCCATCAGTTTCAGGCAAAATTATTATTTCAAGCATCTAAATTGGTAGAGGCTCTGATTTCACAATGAGTGCAACTTTAATTAATAAGTTTACACTGTTTCAAACTTTAAGACCTTTACTGTATCTCGTCTACATATTGTAGCCCTCCATATATAGTAAATTTTATTAACTGTGGTACGGCTTGTTTTCATTATCAAGGGATTTGGTTACATTAGAGCTAAATGTAGAACATTGCATAAGGCCACATGAAGTGCCTGGACACTGTTGGTTCTCTGCCTCAGGGTGCATGGACTATGATACCCTATTATCTGTAAAAATTATCTCCTTAGGCCTGAGCATTGAGCTCAGTGTAATATGTGTATTATTGTTCTTGTGACAATGATATCAGCGGGCAAGATAGTGCTGCAGCTGAACTCTTTCTGTGCCAGGGGAAGCTGGCATGCTTTCAGGTTTCACATATCACCGCAGACCACAGTTTCATCTACAACAGACTTTGAAGCGTTAGGATAAAGGCATTGATTACTGCAAACATGAAGCTCCTTGTCAGTCATGAAAGTGTAAAAAACACAATTAAGTGTCCTCTAGGGTGTTTTAATGTATGACAATTTTTTGTGTGCTGGACCCCACTGCACTACAGAGGCCCTTAATATTTTTGCCCCTGCTTTTCTGTACCCTGAGTCCATCATGAGGAAGAATCTTTAAATATAGAAGACGATTGGACAACATTCTGCCACAGTTGTTACAAGTCAATCAGAGCACCAAAACATATGAAATAGTAGACGTACCCCACCCCAGAGATTAAACTATAAAACCTGAGCCCAAAAGGCATTGTTCATTGAGTTCACTACTAGTGGAGACAGTTGGTAAATCAAACCATTGCTGAAGCCAGTTGGGAGAAGAGCAAAAATATATTTTCCTCCAAGAAAACCTTTCAGTGTTGTTATTCAGTCGTCTTTTTTTTTTTTTTAATTTAATAAAGAAATATGGTCCAATTCTAACAACCACTTTAGCTGCATCCAATCTAATCTCTTGACTGATTGCCATGTTTACATGGCTTGCAGTACGACCAAATCCCACCAGTAGCTGCCACCTCTCTCTCCTCTAATGACGCTGATTAGTCCAGCCCCTCTCAGACAAGGAACAAACATTTCTGCTTGGAACTTCAGATGGCTAACATCAAATGTGACCAATTCATTGGCTCTGCAAGGTTAGCCCTATGCACAAATGCTCGGAACTCCTGAAAACTTCCTGACTGGCAGAGACAGTGAATGATAAATCTGTAATGAAACTGCTTCATAACACTCTTCTGTTTGCCGGTATATTCTCCACTGCTCGTTTTGTTGATTCTGTAAATATGTTGAAGTTTTTTGCCTGGTAAAACGTAATCATTTTGCCATGTTGTGCTTCCTGAGACCCCTCCTTTGTCACAGGTATTGTCTTACACTGTGAGATGCATATAAAAACAGATGACTTGAGTGTTTATGTGCAAACAGCAAGGATGGAAAGAAACTGTTTACTCAAGTTACTGTAACTGAGGATGTAATGTGCTTCACTACATTTTAAAAAACATTAAGAACTGAGTAAAAAAAACAACAAAACACCAAGCTAAAATAAGGCTCAAGAGGCCACAAACCTCTACAATAGGGTGACACTGACTGTGAATAAAAATCCACTTTTACTGAGGGGAATACATTTTTAATTCACCACACCATAAATGAAGGAAAACCCAAAGAGGGTTAGTGTTAGACACCTGAACCCTAAGGGGTAGCGGTAGGGGTAGGGGAATACAATTAAAAATACACCACAAACTAAGGAAATACTCAGCAAGGGTTAGTACAGACGTCTGCAACAGATAAGCCCAAAATGCCCCACCAGCCTCTCAATGCCTCTCAAATGAGGAGGTACAAGCTTTTTGCTAAAAGCATGGAACTGGCTGATTGTTGACTTTTAACCATGTAAGATTATATGTAGAACATAGAAAGACAATACGTTCACATTTTATCCCAAAACAGCTGTTGCATTTTAGTCTAGGTTGAGTCACACCTTATAATTAACAGCCTGGTTGGAGATACTTATTTCTCTGTAGTTACTGCACATGAAAGAAAGATCATATTTCACTGTGAAAGCCCCCTGAGTATCAAAGAAGCTACTCAGTACTTTGAGTAAACGTTCGGTGATTTACTGATTACTTTCACTTGGGTAGATTCATAGACAAGCATTACACTTCTATTTAAGTAAATGTGGTCAAAGTAACTGTATGTTTACATAAGCGGAATAAGATAGCTTCTTATTACTTAGAGTGAACTGCCACTTTATCAGAGCATCCTCATACTTCTGTTAAAGAAGATAAAAATGTCTTGTTATTATATAATAAATTTACTTTGACTACTAAAATCTGTACATTGTGCACATTACCATAAGAACATATCATGTTAACTACAAATACATTGATTTCAGTGGCTGCAAATACACTGTATAATCCCATTAGTTCACTCAACAGCATTTCCTTCAATAACTGAGTGAGACCATAAAGCCTGACATGAACTTGCTCTGGCTATGCAGTCTTCTCGTAAACATTACAGTTGACTTTTCCGCTCTGCTGTTTGTCCTGGTAGCTCCAAATGGCACGACAATAAATCTCTGAGTGTGTCACAAGAAAGGAGCCAAATAGGTCTTTCAGGTTTTCTGGTATTGCCATACTGAACTGAACCAACACTCTAAACAAAGGAAGCGAATAGCCCTTTTGCAAGACCTATGTACATACTGTGTACCTGCGTGGCTAAAGCACTTGCATCCACCTCTTTTTTTCTACTTTCAGATGTGAGATGCTGACATATTTTACATTAAGCATGTGGTATTGTCTTTCAAATCAAACATGAAATTGACTTTCATTTTTATTCTGCTTGCACATATGTGTGGTGAACCTGCAGCAGTCTACAGCTTTTATGCTTGGTTAATGTTTAAACCTCTTACCTGGAACCATTGTTGATGCCCAGCCCACAGTTAGAGGGAAATTTTCCACTATGAAGCATGTAACTCTAATTGAGGCTTACATCTTATTAGAACATAAGAGGAAAAAGATTGAGAAAAAACAACAGGGAGAGTGGAGGTGGGGGGACAGGAAGTGGCTAGATTGAGCACCTGGCTCCTCTCTTCTCTTCAACTGTCTTTGTGTGTGCATGTGTGTGCGTTTGTCTGGAGTAGGATTTGTCGGTTGATTTGCGTGGGTTTAGGTAATAAAAAGCACATTGTCTCTGTGGCGACAGGTGTGCTTGAAGCTGCAAACATAAAACACACATTCACACAAACAGACAAAGACTATGGTTTGAGATAAAAGTGAAGCTACATGATACGTGACCAAGAAGCCAAGAGCGAGAGAGAATGTGAGGCTGACTAAAGGTGAAATGAGGAAATGTTATCTCATTATCCATCTCCAAGAAAAAATGTCAGTTTTGCCTGTGCATGAAGTCTCTAAAATATGAAGTTAGTCATACAGCCATGAGGGTAAGGTGCAGCAGAGCAGAAAGTGTTTTAGAAGCCCTGTCAGCAGTGAATAGTACGCTCTCATTGTACTAGCCTGCACTGATATCTCATAATGGTACTTTAAGACCATTGCGGTTAACGTTCAGTCTTACAGGAAATAAAACAGCACAATATGATTCAGTCATTCAGTACTTCAACTAATATCCTGTAATTATGGTTTCCCACCAGCAACCTCAAAAGTCTTATACCTGAACATTACTTTCTCAAATCCAGTGACCTTTTGTGTTATTTGAGGATAAATATGACATACTTTCAAAGTAGAGCTCTATCTGTAAATGTGTGTTTTCTGTGCAAATAAGCTGCAGTGCAAGGGAAGAACACACCTTCATCAAGACACTGCCCATCTTGTTAACAATGACACATTGTGTACAAGGAAGCACATGGATATTACTGCACTTTGAGAACCAACTCTAACACTTTCTGGTAAATACAGAACCTTGAGACTCCAATCTTTAAATGGAAAGATTATTAAGACTGAAACCCCTCAATACCTCATTTTGGTCAAACTGTGGCCATTTTTAAACACAGCTGCTTGTGTTTTCTTGGTGTAGGCCACTCACATGAGCCTTTTCTTGTTAAATTCAATGTTACAATAGTGTCAGAGCCTTTTGGGGTCTCAGAGTTACGCCCTCTTTAGTCTAAATGACTTTACAGAGCGGTCATAAAGGCAAAGACCAAGCATTCCCGATGAAGACAACAGCTTTACAGGGCTTTAAATCATCTGCACCTAACACATGTTCAACCATGCATTCATCTCTGCTTGTGTAGGTGCTACCATTCCCACCAGTCCTGTGGATAGAAAGTGTATCTGATCATTGTTTTTTTCTCTCACTTTTTAAGGTGGCTGTGGTTAACACTTACACTGAGCTGGCCATGGACAAGATGTCCTATATTTCACAGATATCTTTTTTTTTAAAATGCATTTCAATCTGTTTGTTTTTAAATCTGAAACATTTAAATAAAATGTTAAAGTCACTTTGGTTGATTGGACAGGTACATTTCACATATTAGAATATAGCCTAGATAAACAAACTAAATCAAATTACATAGACTGTACATCATCAAGTCAAATACCCAGAGAAACTTCAGACCAGATGCAAGAAACCTTTGAGACCTTAATTGACAGTCTGAATGCTGAACCCAAAAAGAAAAGATACTGACAATACAAAACCTTTTATTCAAGTTTCACACCAGGGAAACCCTTTATCAGAATTAACATCATAAATGCCCACAAGACAGGGAAACTGCAGATTTTTTAATTCATCTGTTTCTACACAATAAGACCAAACAGTTGAAGTTTGTTTAAAAAAAACATAGCTGCATTGATTTAAAAATCTAAAATAGCTATCTCAGTTTTATTCTTCAAGAGGGGTCTGGCTGCAGACTATACATTTCTGATAGCCTCTCTCAAAGACCGTTGATCTGAAACACCTTTTTTTTAGGAAGGAGATTCCATAATTTGCCTGTACAACGAATTTCCAGTTTTAGATGTTTTTTTAAACTAAGATTTATTCATAAACAAAGTCTGACAGTTACATTCATGAAATGACTACATTGCAAACATTACAGACTAAGAAAATTTTCACAAATAAAATAGAGGAAAAAGAACAGATGTCTGATCCAGGATAAAATATAGTCCTGTTTTAGAAGTAGTTACATGAATGATGGCTCGCTTTAGCTACTTTAGCTTAAGCTAAAGCTAACATAGCTAGCAATGCAGTTTAACTTACTAGATAAGCCAATGTAGCAAAGTTAGCTTTTGCAAAGGGAGCTTAGGCACATGTAGCTAAAGCTGACTTAACTATGTAGACAACATACCTACATAGTTTGTATAGCTGCTTTGTAAGCTTAGTTTTAGCTACATTAGCTAGGTAGCTATGTTAGCTATGTAGCTCTGTTACGCATAGCTAAGTTAGCTTTAGCAATGTGAGCTTTAGCACACATAGTAAAAGTAGCTTCTGTAGCTGCTTTTGAACTTATCTTTAGCTATGTAGCTACATTAGCTAAGTAGCTATGTTAGCAATGTAGCTCTGTTACCTGTTGCTAAGTTAGCTTTAGCAATGTGTGCTTTAGCCCACATAGTAAATGTAGCTTGTCTGTATTTTTCTAAGATGATAAAACACATTTTTAGTTTTAAGTAACCAGTACTCAATTACTTTTAAGTGTTTTTTTTTAAACTGTACTCAAGTTATTTGACACTCAACCCCTGTTCGGCAGGGCCTCCAATCCCCTTCTGAGTTTTTGAAAAGTCCTGCCCTTCCGAGACACTTTCTCTGGGAGCTTTCCCAGATGAATGTGAAATATATCCATGCAATCAATATCTGAAACAGTCAATCTGGCATCTCAGGTTATGTTTTTATTTTAGTTTCAGTTAACTAAAACTGTTTCCCATTTTATTTTAAATATTTAGTTTTAGTTAACTATAATAACCTTGACTGCACAGGCTCTGAAAGGTGCACTATATTCTGTATTTATTCTCTGTTGGCTAAATGGGAGCTGAAGTATCTTTGCGGACATCACAACTCACAGAAACTCACAGATACTCTGTAACCACAAAGCCATCTCTGCCTATTGGTTTCTCTTTTCAAACCTTCCTTCTGTATTTATTTATATGTTCCTATCTCTTGACAGTCCACACACCCTTATCTTCCTCATTTCTTTCTTCTTTGACTGCTCAATTTGGCTTCCTTTATACTCCTTCAAAGCCTTCTTCCTCTTCTGGGTCTTTTTAGACTGAGAAGGCAGCAATGACCAATACTTTTAAAAAATGGAAATTAATTGGGTGTTTATAAGGGATATTTGTGCTAAACTGAATATCAACTACCACTCACTGTGTGATGTTTTTTCTTTGCCTTATCATCTCTTATCTCTGTTTATTCTTCGTCTCTTTGTCTGGAACGCAGACAAGAAAATCTGCGGGCTATGTGGGCTAGACATAAAGACACACATACACAAGGAAGCACACATACACAGAGCTGCCTTTATGCATTATTAAAACATTGTTAAACCAGCATCACACACCAGTAGTAAACCCCCTCACGCACAGGTCCTCAGCTGCCGGGCCCGTTACCATGGTGACAACAGTGTGTCCAGCTAGACACCAGCTGGTGGACCCTGACTGTGATGGGAGGGCTGTGTGTAACAAAGACACCAAACAAAGAGGAGACTCATTTCATGGCTGGACACACACCTGAAACCCAGGAGGAAGAAAGAATAATTAACGTATTGATCTGCCGATTGATCACTACTTGCAAATGAGCATTTATTTTGCAATTCGTTATCATGGTCTATACTGTGGTGGTAGTTGTTGACAATCCAGACAGTGTACCATCTGTTTCAACCCTCACAGAAACGTAAAGAGCGTGCAGAGACATGTCTGAGTATCTGGCTGGCACAAGCAGTGTTATGTGTTTGTCTCATTTAAACATGATTATAGAGTTTTGACGAGTGAAACATGCGGGCCTCCTCTCCATCATTCCTCTTAACTGAGTCACTCTCTCCGCTGACTTTCTTCTCCTCCATCTCTGTGCTCACTTCAACCTCACATTAAACCAGAATAACATACATTAAATACAAAACTATCACTTGACAGCAATTCAAACATTTTTGCTTCAACTAGCTATCAATATAGGGATAAACAATGTCCTACTTATCAAATGCTTTGAGTTTGATATAGATTTATTTTCAGGGTGTATTTGAAATAAAGAATAATGAGCGAATATCCAACAAACATGGGTGTAAAGGGAAGGTATGTGTCAGGTTGTGTACACCTATGACCTGTGGTTGCCTAGCGATCAATCAGGAAAGTCTCTCCAGGCATGTGACAGCTGAGATCAGCTCCAGCCCCCACGACCCCAAAGGAGACAAGCAGCATAGATGATAGAAGGTTTATATGAGTGGCCATTGACCCTGACTTGTGATAAATGTTTCAAGTCTGCAGGAAGTGGAGGTCACTCATTAGAGCAGCATTTAGGTAGTAAATGCAGTTCCTATAAACATATTTACCCCCTTGGATGTTTTACCCTTTTGTTGATTTTATAAATCAGTCATGCTCAATATAATTTGGCTTTTGTTTTTTTTTTGTTTTTTTACCAAAAAGTGGCAAAGGGGTGAATATTTATGCAATCACTTATTATACCTTACATATTTTTATTTCAATGTTTTGTCAAAAAAGCCAAATTATGTTGACCATGATTGATTAATAAAATCAATAATAGGGCAAAACATCCAAGGGGGTGAATACTTTTTCTAGGCACTGTAAACATCCTAATTCCAGGTGGTTTAGCCGTCTGGTTTGCTAGCAAATGCAAGTCATGATGTGTAATAAAATAACACTTCTTCAGTTATTAATAACAGAGCTCAGAGCTGTGGGGTTTTTAACATCCCACCATCATCTAACCATTACAGTTGTCAAAATAAAAGTGGCTTACAAAGCCCACACTTGTCTATTTTCCTGCTCTAAACAAGGTCCTTAAGGTCCTTAATGACCTTAACATACAAGCTGAAGGACAAAATGTCCCCCCTTCTGCTGAACATGTAACACTACTGACAGGTTTTATTATAAAGAGATCATCTATATCAGGTGTCATCAACTACATTTGGACGAGGGCCGGCTTTTTTCAGTACAGGCAATTTTGGGGCCTATTTTAGAGATAGTCTCATTAACATATTTTTGTTTAAACATTTTAATTTTCTTTCATATATATATGTAATTGTTAGGCCCCTTACAGTGTGATCAGTCATATTTATCACTGCTAGCCACAAGGGGGCCATTGTAACATTTTAGCTGAATATTCCAGAAGCCAAAAGTTAACACAGGTAATGGCGGTTTTATCAGAAATTGACTGATAAATTTGTGTTTAGCATGCATCATTTTTGCTAGTAACGGCTGACAGGTGGTTTTCTGAAAAAAGAAGCTGAAACATAAAGTCATCTTGATGAAACTGTTTCAATTTCATTTGGATTCAATAGGATTCCCTTCACCTTTCAGTGGTCATATTCTTAAGGCTGATGAGTATAGTAGTGCCTGTAAATGCTGGCACGGGGGCAATGTGAAACAAAGTGACTCATGCAAAAACAATTGTTGTTTGGTTTTGTTTTACAACTGTCACTGAAAAAAAAAATCGCAGGAAGTTATACGTAACAAAGCAATGCAGTTAGGTTGTTCCCATTATTCGGAAACAAGTCCCCCAGGCAGGCAGGTGGGCTGAAGTCCAACCTGTGGTCTCTTTCCTGTCATTTCCCATTTTCCCTTCTTGATTTCTGACACTATCCACTGCCTTATTCTCTCTGAATGAAAGCAAAATCTCTAAAATCAACCATAATAATACTGTGTGTACAGAAAAAGATCAGCAAGAAGATGTAACTTTTGTTTCCAATGAGTCATCAAAATCAACACAAGCAGAAAGTTCCTCATATTAGCTTTACAGTTGGTGACTGAGGAAGTAACTGGAGCGCTACTGCTCATTTTGCTGTCAATATGAGTTTTTAACTCTGTAAATACAGGATTCCACAATGACGTGCTTTGTTAAATGACACCCTTAAAATGAATATAGACTTTATTCACAAATCAAAGGTTTAAATGCTATGTAAAATGTTTTGCCACAAGTACGTTAATGTCATATCTAATTTTTCATGTCAAATGAAGCTGCTGTGGTGTGATACAGATTTCAAACAGGCTTGATGATAAAGTCTGTGGCACATCTTTTTGTAAGAAGCCCTTTTTCCAGGATAAATGTTAAATAACCCGTTTTAGTCGTTAGTTCTATAAAATACTACATTATGACAAAAATTTCCACTTGCATGCACATTCATAACAAGAAAAATATATTAACATTTTTAACATTTACTATATTAAGATTTTCAGGATCTTAACCCTTTAGATGCCATGCGTTTTATATGAAAATAGATAATACCATCAACAACATTCATTTCCAATATGACAAATGATGGGAGGATGGGAGATGAATAACAGTATTTCAATGTCAAAGATTAGCTCTGAAATTGATTTTGATGCATGTCCAATATAAAATCTGCTGAATTTTAACATTATTAAAGACAAAAATGTCCACTTCCAAAAACTGCAAGAGAGACATTCAATTTTTTTTACTCACTTTTAGAGTTAATCCTAATTTCTTACCCTAAAAAAGTGGACTTTTTTATTTCACATTTTGGAATGGGACATTTTTGTCCTTAATGACCTTAACATACAGTAAATTTTTAAATCAGACACAGCACAAAACTAATGAAGAAAATAAAAATATATTCCCTCAGCCCCTCATTATGTACTACATAGAAAATAACTCATTTGTGTGTTTGTTTTTTTTTGTTTTGTTTGAGTGAAATCATTGAATTAAGCTTGTACTTAACCCCTTTATGGTGCAAGGAACCATATATGGTCATCTCAGTCAACTTCCTTCATGGCCTCCCCCAACTCTCGATGATAAATTAGAACCAGAAGGATTTTTCTCAGCCAATCAGAGGAGATCAATCAACATCACAGAAAGTGACGTCTCACTGCTGACCAGTCAGCAGTGGCCCTAAGAGTGTCAAAGTTCCTGTTTCCTCCAGAAGTTGAAAAATGCAGTTTTCTGTCTCTATTGGTCCCAAACAGCCCCAAAGTCATAACTAACCATGAGAAGATGATGAAACTCTCCAGTGTAACGGTAAATGGTAGAGCTAAATACTAACAATACTAAGTGTATTGGATGAATAACTCACTATAATAGAGGTTGATAGTACTCTATAGTCGAGTTAGATTTTAAACAAAAAAAAAAGTGAGCCACTAATAAATTTGACTAATTTGTAGACATTTGCAAGGTAAAAAAAAAAGGGAAATAAGTGGGTTTTTGGCGGGTTTCAGAACATATCAGTTTTATTATACTTTCTATTAGTTTTTGTTTTTTCTGTTAGTCTTATTTCTGCTGAAATTAATTCAGACATTTAACCATTTAATATTTGTGATGTTTCTTACATTACTGGGTGGGATTATAAAGAGAAATCATGAGAAATAATGAAATATATATGATTTTAGTCAGTTTTACAACAGCATAACGGTTTTATTAAACTGAAATGGCATAAATCAGATCTCATTTTTATTATAAGCCTCAGTTATTCAAAATCTTTGATAATTGTAGGTGTTCCATTGGAATTACTGGATAAAACTAGTAGTGCCACTATTACTTATACAGTTTTCTGAAGCCAGTCATGTTTGCCAGAATTTAAAGACAACTTCACGATGCCTCTACATTATTAGCATCTTAATATGCATACAAGTGATGGATTTTTAAAGCATTATTTTCATGGCACATTTTGGAAGTGGACATTTTTGCACTAAAAGTCCTTAATGCAAGAGAATTGAAGTGATACTGGAGGGTTAAGTCAAGCTCTTCCACCGATCTTTGCGTTTCTGCAAGTTTTCATAATTGTAGATATTATTTTGATAACTGTGTGTATTTCTGCAGAACTGAGGAAGTACATGAACATCCTGACTATCTTTTGGTTACATGGGGGCAGCACGTATCTTTCACAACTCATAATGTATTTTTTTTTGTAATATGTTCACTCAGGCACTACTTAAAAGTGCAGTTCTTTATTTATGTTGTTTTGCTATGCCATATTATGTTCAACACACTAATACACTCATGCTGTGGTACTATTTTTGTTCAGTAGCATCTCAAATGCATTTATGGTAAAATTGCATGTGCTCTTTTACTCAAGATGCATGACATTACATGTGTAAAAATATCCAAAGGCCCTTTAAAACTCAAGAATGCATAAAAAGTACTACAGTTTTCTTAATACCTTTTAATCTACCGCTTTTTTAGTCAATACTCTGGATTGGAAAAAGTGTGGCTGATGTTATTCAGCACAGCATTGCTGAACAATGTACACTCATTAGAAAGGCATTTCCTTCAGTTTTGTTCTTCTGGAGTTGTTTCCATGATTTTACATCACAGGCTATTAAAAAGCAGCTTTATGAAAGGACTTTGAAGTTCTGCTGAACAGAATCAATACAGACTATTATTTTAGAGCCATGTGCCCCAGGCTTAGCATCCACCTAAAAACCACTTCATGTGTACCAACCAAATTAACAGATAAATATTTATTAAAGGATGACAAATAAAACAGGAAATGTACAGTTTTAGTTGCAGAAAAGGAAAAGTAGACATGCTTGAAGTCATTCATCAAACTGCAGTACAAAATGTAAAATACCAAGCAGCTGTAGAGAGGGTGAGATGCAGATAGGAGTAAGGAAGTGTTAGAAACCTCTTTATTTACATTAATGTATCTTTACATTTGACTTTACTATAACTACACTAAGACTTTACTGTACAACCCAACAGGAAGCAGCAGTGGAAACAAAGATAAAATCTGATGTGATCTCAAATACCCCCCCAGCTCTTATAAAATTCAATACACTTGAACCAGAGCGCCCTCTAGGCAACTGCTCTCCATTAAAAAGAGAGAGTGTATGGGAAACAAGTCAATAAAACTAATTCAGGAGGGTACATTGACATAGCTCTTTACTAAACACCTGAACATAACCGTGTTTCCAGCAGAGGGGAAACTCTCTCTATGAATGGATCTACACCTTCATCATGTACAGGAGAAGACAGTTGCCAGAGTTAGGAGTGGCAGAGGATGAGGATGTTCATCCCTTCATCACCACCGATGGATACTCCTCCACTCTGAGCCAGATCATTATAAAGGAGGCAGACACACGGTGGGTGTCTAGCTGTCGTCGGCCTGGAGCATCTTCTCGATCTCTTGGTCCCACTGGTCGTCTCTGTTGTCCGTCTCAGTCACCACCTCATACTCCTGGAGCTCCTGTTGCAGCTCCTTCTCCCAGTCTGCTGA
Organism: Cheilinus undulatus; assembly: GCF_018320785.1. Lineage (NCBI taxonomy): Eukaryota > Metazoa > Chordata > Actinopteri > Labriformes > Labridae > Cheilinus > Cheilinus undulatus. The sequence goes on from NC_054865.1 coordinate 20,437,477, forward strand.
CTCATCTGCATAAGAGGAGGAGGAAGGTTAGTAAATCCCATCAAAATATTACAAAAACATGTTGTCAATTTTCCAAATCAGGCTCATAATGTGCAATAAAGAACTCAGTCCAAATAAAACCTCCTGTTTGTGTTCAGAACTTTTGAGTATGATTAAGATTACTAAGAATCATGCACAATGTGTGCTAATTTAATTAATTAGTTCTCTGTCTTATTCATGGTTGCTGAAATAATGATAGGTTCTTGTATTTCTGTGTTTTAACTAGGGCTAAACGATTTGCAGAATTAATCTAGTTGCATCTAATCTCCAGCAGCTGTGAGGATTGGGTGGAATGTGATGCCCCCAAGTGGAGATAGACTGTAGTGCCAAGGCACGTTTACAACACTGGTAATCTGTCTTTTTTGTATTCCTAAAAATGTTATTGCCTGGAACAAGATGATCCCACCCAGCTTATAAACGTGATCTAAATAACAATATACATTTCCTGGAAAGAAGAAAAAATTGATTATTAGACTCTGATAATATTATCTAGAAGCCTTTGAACTATTGAGGCCTGGTTTATTACACCAAGCTTGACTCAGCACTTCCCAGATTCTCCTTTACATTCAGGCTGCTTATTTATTTATTTCTCTGTCCAGGTGATCTAATACAGTCTCAATCATATTAAGATCTGAATTCTGTGGAGGTCAGTCCATAAATTTCGTTGTTTTATCATCTGTTATGCTCTCCAGATATGATTCCACTGCACTGTCAGATTGTTTGGGATGATTTTCTAGATGAAAAAAAACTGCTTTCCTGAAGGAATGGCACAAATAATTTCAGCATCATTATTAAAACAATCTTATGCTGACCTAAAACTGGCACAGTTGTGCAGTTATGGAGATAACACACTGCTGTAAAAACACTTAGGAAAAATACATATCTTGACTTATTTTACTGTTATTTAATTAGGCATGGTTCCCTTGCTAGTCTCTTTTTAAATGTGTCCCTTTGTTTGTCAACTGTATAACTTTTTTGACACAATAATTTAAAGAGTCAAACCATCAGGAGTGGAGACGCTGTCCTTCTTGTCCAGCACCAGCTGCTCCATCTCTTTCCTCAGGTCCTCCTGGTTAATGCCGGTCGAGTCAAAAGCATCGCTCACAAACTCAGAAACACCTGGACTCGTCGACATTTCCTCCTCTTCTTCTTGAGCTGGCTAAGAGGCACAAAGTCAGGACAGAAGAAGACCTTTAAATGCTATGTTGCATTTTGGGAAAACTTTAAGTGAACTTTTTTGTTTTATTTGTCTGACCTTCTGTATGCTGCTGATGGAAACTGGTGGAGTTTTTGGTCTGACATTATCTGCAAAGAGAACACCTGTTAGTTTTCTGTACTCCAATCCTGATATGTTGCTGTTCAGGCCAATGACCTCTAACACTGCACTCACACTAGGAAATCCTTAGCTGCATCGTGTTGCTTCTGCTATTTGACCTGTATTTGACCTTTTTTACCTGTACCTCTCACCTTGCCTTATAACTTTTAAACAACAAAGTTATGTTCTAAACTGCAAACTCTTCACCTGCTTTCACCCAGACAGCTTCTGAAAAAAGAAGCTGTCTGAAAAAAGAAATATAATTATATCCAACAAAAGGTCAGAGCAGATAGTGCAGCACTCAGCTTACAGAAAAAAATAGCAAAAAATTGTTTTCTTGTCACATTGATTACAATCATCTCTTTCAGACTTGGTGTATATTTGCTTCATTAAAGCCAGGTCCATGCCCACTCCAGCTTGTGCTATCATTGCTCTCATAACAGGCGCATGTGTGCAGCATGTTGGCTGCATCTCCCTGCTGTCACAGCCCTGTCTTTCTACAGATTTAACTTGATTAATCTCAATACAAGTTACTTGATTCGTTGTACGGATGAACTGATCTGGGACCAGGCTTTTACTTTGAAAAGCCCAAATGAGAAATGTAATCGTACTGCTTTTATCTTGCATTTGATATACTCCATCAATGTGGAAATGGAGAGCTCCAGCAGAATTTGAGGTGTGAATGAATAAACTTCATCAGAGTCATCTAGAAATTCTGTGGACATCTAGTACATATCTGCTAAAACAAGGTAAATATGGCTGTCTATTATTTTCCTGTCAAAAGACATAAGCCTGCAGAAAGAAGGCAAGTCTTCCATTCTTTACATTCCCAGAGCCCGAGACACAGCGCTCACACAAAAAATCTGAAAGCCCTGACATGTTTACATGCAAGCTTAAAGCTGTGACACAGTTGAGAAGTAGCATCCACGCAACCTGTCTGAAACAGCTGTTATTACTACAGATTTGTAATCAGGTATCTCTACATCACCATTGGGAGTCTGACCTGTTAACACAACATCTTCTGGTGACACACTGGGCCCTCTGTCCTCACCCTCCTTCTGCTGCTGCTGAGCCGCTAGCGCTGTGAGCTGAGCCGACTGCTTGATCAGAGAAACCCGGTAGAAATAATTCCTCCAGAAAACCTCCTCCTTCACACTTTTAGAAACAAAAAAATCATTGCCCATTTCATCAGGTGAACTTAACACAAAAAAAAGCTAAACAGGAAGAATACTGACTGTTTGGGAACCAGGTCAAAGCGCATGCGGTTGAGGAGCTCGTCCTCCTCCAGCATCACTGCAGCCAGAGGATACATATGCTCCATGTCGAAGTGGAACTGAACACCAGCGGGAGGGTCTCTCAGGAAGTTCCTCTTGTCCTACAGTCAGCAAAGACAAACGCAAAGATGTTTTCATAGGCATGTTTTGGTCAAAGAGAGAAATAATGCAACACAAAGGAATAATTATCATATTCATGTCATGTATGGAGTCTCTGCTCACAGCTGACAGAGCAAGGATCTGCTGCTGGATCGTCTCCTCCTCATTGTATCCGACCCAGGGAGGAACTGCTGCTTCTACACACAGACACAATCATCAAACAGGTTTGAAAAGCACATCTTAACAGGAAGGACATGCATGCACACATTTTATTTTACTTTGCTTTCCTGGAAATTTGATCATTTTTTAAAGAACTCCCCCAATATCCTGGGAAAAACAGTTTAATCATACAGGAAAAAGAACATAAATAAAGTGAAACCTTGAGAAAAACACCTAATTTTGTTCCATCTAAAGTCCCAACCGCTCCATTGTCCATTAAAACAATTATGTGTGGTTGAAATTTTTTAAGGATTTTAGATCCTGATTTGTCATTCAGGAGGTGGTAGGTCCTGAGGCTGGACTAGTTGAGAACCACTGGTTTAAAGTTTCAATATTTTGACTGGCACTTGGGCAAGTATGCCAATAAACATCTTTAGGGGTTTAGAAAATTGTCAGTCTGGACACTAAATCACAATAAGTGCTTCATGAGAGTAAAGATGACTGTAAATCTTTATAACTTTATCTTTATATTCAGTATACACTTACATCTGCATCTCTACAGAATTTTTCAAAGTGTACATCCTGCATTTTAAGAACACATTTTTCAACAGGTAATCTGTCATGAACCCCTATAAATAACATATCTCTATCAATCAATCAGTCTTTATTGTTTAGAGACAACTGATGAAAAATGTTAACCAAAGGTTATCTGTATTGAATATACACACCCTGCATAATTTCACCATGAACAAACATTTGGCAACTTGGCACAAACGTTGCCTTATTTAAAAGGCCATTAAGAAGACATTTCACAACCTTATGTGTAAACTGAACCTATCTCCTATTTCAAAAGCAGAGTATAAATAACCCAGGAATAAAAATCTCACACAGATACAACTGAAACTCAATGAATGATTAAATGATCTCCCCAAAAGAGGGTTGCAGTGGAAGTTGGCTCACAGCTTTGTTTCTGACAACAGAAGCTTTAGTCAGCTTAGATCAACACTGAAAACGATGAATCCTAATAATAACAGGCTTAGGTCAACAGATATATCTCCCTAAGGAGCCAGTAAAGCATGTTCAGTCTTCTGCAAACTGTAAAATCTATCTCTGTTTATATTAGCTTTAGCTTCTCTCTGACAACAAATATGACTGTAAAGTTTCATGTTACTTTAAATGACTGCATTTCTGATGGTTTCTAACAGTGCTTTCTTGTAAAGACCTTGGCATTTTTTTTGCTAGAACATAATGTGCAAAACGTGTGAATCACTAAGGCGAAGGTTCATTTACCTATTCAAAAAACCCTCTAAAGAAATAAAGTGGATTCTCTTTACTGATTTATTTGGGTTTTACCTGATTTCTTTGACTTCTTCTCTTGAACAAACTTCTCTTGCTCCTTTTGGAAATCTCCTAGAAATGTCTGAAAACAAAAACAGATACACGATGAGTGAAGGGAAGTGACAATCAACTTTCTTTGTTATGTCAGTGTCTTAGATAGCGATAGATGAGCCTAGATTTTTGTCTTGGACCATAAACTTTGCCGTTTCAGGGATGTGATAATGAAGATATGTTTTTATTTGGCAGGTTCTTTATAAAAATACAACCAGAAATATCAGGATTATTGTGTATGCAGGGCATAATTTCAACATTTTCCGAAAAAAATTAAGCTTCTAACGGTACGATACGATATGGTATGATATGATACGATACCACACGACACGACACACACGACACAGTATGGAACGATATGATACACCCTACAGTCATGGATGAAACTATTGGCACCCCTGGAATTTTTTCCAGAAAATACACCATTTCTCCCAGAAACTGTTGCAATTACCAGTGTTTTTGGTATGTGTTTATTTCCTTTATGTGCATTGGAACAACACAAAAAAGCAGAAGAAAAAAGCCAAAATTGACATAATTTTACACAAAACTAAATAAATGGGCTGGACAAAATTGTTGGCATCCTCAACTTAATATTTGGTTGCACACCCTTGGAAAAAAATAACTGAAACCAACCACTTCCTATAACCATCAGCAAGCTTCTTACACCACTCAACTGGAATTGTGGACCACTCTTCTTTTGCAAACTGCTCCAGATCTCTCAGATTTGAAGGGGGCCTTTTTGCAACAGCAATTTTGAGATCTCTCCAAAAGATCAATGGGATTTAGATCCAGACTCATTGCTGGCCCACTTCAGTCTCCAACCATTTCTTGGTGCTTTTTGAGGTATGTTTCAGGTCATTGTCCTGCTGGAACACCCATGACCTCTGACACAGACCCAGCGTTCTGACACTAAGCTCGACATTGCGGCCCAAATTTTTTTGATAGTCTCCAGATTTCATGATTCCTGGCACACAGTCAAGGCAGTCAGTGCCAGAGGCAGCAAAACAACCCCAAAACATCTTTGAACCTCCACCATGTTTGACTGTAGGTACTGTGTTCTTTTCTTTGTAGGCCTCATTCTGTTTTCAGTAAACAGTAGAATGACGCGCTTTTCCAAAAAGCTCTACCTTAATCTAATCTGTCCACAAAATGTTCTCCCAGAAGGACTGAGGCTTACTCAGGTACACTTTTGCAAACTCCAGTCTGGCTTTTTTATGTCTCTTTGTCAGCAGTAGGGTTCTCCTTGGTCTCCTGCCATAGTGCTTCATCTCATTCAGATTACGACGTATGGTCCGAGCTGACACTTTTGCTCCCTGAGTCTGCAGGACAGCCTGAATTTGTGTGGAAATTGACTGAGGATGTTTATCCACCATTCCAACTATTTGGCGTTGCATTCTCTTGTCAATTTTTCTCTTCCGTCCACATCCAGGGAGATCAGCCACAGCTCCATAGGTTATAAACTTCTTGAATATATTATGCACAGTGGACAAAAGGATTTCAAGATCTCTGGAGATGGTCTTGTAACTTTGAGATTGTTCACATTTTTCCACAATTTTGCTTCTTAAGTCTTCAGACAATTGTCGACAAATTCTCTTCTCCATGCTTGGTGTGACACACACAGGCCACAACACAAAGGTTGAGTCAACTTTTATACATTCTAACTGGCTTCAGGTATGATTTCTATATTGCCAGCACCTGTTACTGCCACAGGTGAGTTTAAATGAACATCACATGCTTGAAATAAAATGATTTACCCACAGTCTTAAAAGGGTGCCAATAATGTTGTCCAGTCCCTTTATGAGTTTTTCCTAAAATTATGTCAATTTTGGCTTTTTTCTTCTGTTTTTTTGTGTTGTTCCAGTGCACATAAAGGAAATAAACGTGTATACCAAAAACATTTGTAATTGCAACAATTTCTGGGAGAAACGGCATATTTTCTTTAAAAAATTCCAGGGGTGCCAATAGTTTTGTCCATGACTGCATGTCCCCTTGGGGAAATTTGTCTCGGACTCCAAATGCTGCCTACATCCAGCTGCTATTGCAATTATAATAAAATTACATTGGACAATAACAATATGCACAAAAATCCACCTACATACACAAAATCCACAAGTACATGGATAAGCACGTACCACTAAAGAAGTACATACCAATGAGGACAAACAGCCCAGGCAAATTACACATTGTACCCATATTGCACAAGATATAATAAAAATATTTCAAAAAGCAGAAATGTCAAGTCACACTGAGGAAAAATAAACCAAAAAAAAAAAAAAGATAAAATATCAAAAAGGTCAAGGAGAGGAGACAGAACATTAAGTTATTGCACAAAACCTCCAGCTTCAAGAAACATTATTCAAAATTTTAATCAAGGTGGTCACAAACAAGTCTTTAAACCTGCTCAGTTTAGATTTGGGGACTCTGTATCTCCTACCAGATAGTAAAAGTTCATACTCAGGGTGGAGGATCAGAAAAAACCTGCTGTGCTTGCCTGAGAAGGGCAAAGTTCTGGTCCTCCCTACAACAGTATGGTGGTCTGCACCAGACAGAAAAGTTCAGATTTGGGGAGCAGGTGGCCTAGTGGTTAAAGGCGCTCCCCATGTATGCGGGCGGCCTGGCCTGAGGCCCTTTACTGCATGTCTCTCCCCCACTCTGGACCCTGTTTCTGACTCTATCCACTGTCCTCTTCTATCTAATAAAGGCACAAAAATGCCCAAAAATAAATCTTTAAAAAAGAAAGAAAAGTTCAGATTTTAAATGAACACAGAGATTACTGCACTAGACTGACATCCTGTACTGGATTATGGTCTCCAAAAAAGCCTGATAAAACAAATACAAGATCCTCCAATCAACACCAAACACCCTGAGTCAGCGTAAAAAATACAGCACTTTGTTCCCCCTCTGGCTCTGCTGATCGAGTGACAGTGGATCCCCCTATTAGCCTCTGCAACATACACAGTAAAGGCAAAATTTTATAGGGGTGTAAATGTCACGGCTTCAAACATCACTATGTTGCCTTATAAAGGAATTATGTGATAACCTCATCTAAGAGAGAAATAAAGGACGATCTCAATCTAAAGAATGACTCTGGGAAGTGCTGATGGAGGCTTGGTGTAATGGAACACCTTCAATCAGCACTGTTTATCGCCTCATCAGCCATTTAAGTCATTAAAAGCAACTCTACAGAAATAGTAAGACTTTAAACTGATGGTCTTGTTTGCCTTTTACGAGGGGCATCAATATTCATTTTCAATTTATTAAAATTGCAGAGAAAAATCAATCTGAATACTTGCTTTGGCCTGCAGAGGTCAATCTGTTATGAAAACTTAGTTTTTTCCCACATATTTTCTGAATTTTCTGAGTGTTTAACTAAAGAGACTGGGTAACAACAAAGCCAGTTGTGGCCTCAGACTTTATGCATAGCGCTGTCATTCCACAAGTAAGCCATTGGGTTGCGTTATCACAGCTGCCAAACTTGTTAAACCAGTATGAAGACAAGCATACCTTATCTATAATGCCATCGATTTTTCCTTCTTCCACACTCTTCTTGATGGTCTGAGCTGTCTCTACCACTGACTCAGAGATCTTCTTTGTGGCACTGGAGGCAAAGCTGAAGATGTAACCTTCACATGGAAGAGACACATGAGGAGACAGAACAGTTTTTAAAAACTGCTACAACTGTCAGACGTCCTATTTGCAATGAGTGACAAACAACAAAGCTGAAGACAAACACTAGTGACAATTAAGTCATTGTAATCATTTAATGAATAGGGATGAGTATCCAAAACCAGTATTGACATGGTACCAGTACCAACACATCGGATATCTACTGGACCAAATTACAACACAGATATCTATACTTCATTTTGATACCCTGCCACCCCTATGACACCCTACCCCTCCAAATATATGGCAGGAAATATGTTGTGAAATTTGTGTGATTTATGTGTTACATTGTTTTGCTGTCTGGAGTAATCTCTCTGATCTGTTATCAAGGAAATAATCACATTGATTGGCACTTTCACTTTTTTCTTCGCCTATGACACAACACCTCTTACATAAAGAAGTTGCACTGGTTTACTTTTCTTATCCCATGTTCTGCTGGCATCTTTTAAAACTATTTTGGTAGGCTAAATCTTTTATGATACCCATCATCTCCTGCCATTTTTCAACACACCTTTTCTTTCAAACACAGTGATTCGGGCCCCGTTTATACACCGGCACAGTATAAAAAGTATCCATTTAGCACTGGTATCAGACAAACCCTGAACAATACCCTACCCTACTAATAAGTTTATGAACACACTCTGGTATAAATATATATCTCACAGTATCAAATGATATTGACACTTATTTTGATATCATGGCAACAAAAATAGAAGTCCTAAGCACCCTTGGTATCTCATGTAAATTTCTGGTTCACTGTGGGAGTATCGGCTAATATTAACCCTTTTGACAATCCAAGCCATTGGCAAACTGTGAGTGAATGAATGTAGCAGATGTTTATCTGTCGTGCTGGTATCAAGCCCACGTATAGGCTGATTCAAAGAAGATATTTAGCATTTCGCAGAAGATGTGACTCGTTGCGGTCATATGAGTCAAAATGTTGGCATTTTGGGAGTTTAAATTCATTGACAATGTTTCAGTACCGAAACATCTCTTTGCTTGTGATGTTTGATGGACTTATGCCGAAGGAAATATGAATGTTTTTCAAAGCTTCATTACTTTTGGTTGCCTTTTATCTGATAACAAACTGTTGTGAAACCCAGAGTTTTGAAGAAGAATCAAAATGTCTTGAATTTTGACCACCTTAGTGAGCTTGGTCTACATCATGGGTAATGAGACCTGGTCATAGAAATCCATTATTGGATAACTTCTTGAATTTGATAAACAAAAATGTCAAGGAAAACTTTTTAATCAATGTCTAAGTTGCACATGTACACTGTTAATACGTATAAACAGCGTGCAGGAGATATTAGGTAAGTGTACCCATTAAGCCCAGGCACCATTTAAGCCCACTTGCAACTTTGAAGTCAATTTAAAAAAAAAGAGAGGGGCCTGTCTAATGTTATACATTATTTTGTCCAATCACACAATTTCTGAATTATATGTCAGTTTTTGTTTGACACCAATCACATTTGTTGATACTGAAAAAGGCTCGCCTACATTCGTGCAGTCTCAAGGAGGCTCAGATAAAGTCGCCTCAAAACGTTGGTGTTTTGGGACCCCTCAGAAAGAACCTCTTTTCAACTATTTTCAGCCACTGACTTGATAAATACTTTCATTTTATGTAATTTGAGAGATTATTGATTCGTTTTTTGTGTATAAACAAGTAGTTTTTTTGTCATTTCTTACTAGTTAATTTCATGTGAAAAGATGAGTCATGCTAACTAGCGTAGCGAGTGAATTACAAGTCAATACATGTAGCCCTACTGATAGATACACTGCTTAAGGATTAAAAACGATAAGTACACAAACTAAGTGTTTTCTAATTCATTTTACATTAAATCTTCAAATTAAGACACCAAAAAATGGTTTGGGTGGGTGAAATATTTTCAAAAAATGTCTTTTTTCCAAGGTGGGCTTAAATGGTACTGTGACCCAAAAAACAGCTAGCTGAACAAGAATTCCTTGATAATTCAGAAAGTTTGGCAAAAGAGGGATGGCAAGTTTTACAGCATATTTAGGCTACAGACATTTCTTTACACATTTTTTTTCATTTTGGTGGGAAAATATTATCTTTATTTCCCTGGAAGCCACTGTAGAACCATTTAAGCCCAGTGTGTTCCATTTAAGCCCATCTTATGTGTTTCAACAGGAAATAATGACATTTTTGATAGCTTTTCACTGTAATCCTGTGTTGGATGTTGTTATACTAACTTTATTAACACCAGTACATCACAGATCACACACTGCCCAGAAGAATTGTTATGTCAGTTAATTTTGCATAATAATTTGTTTACAGTGAGAAAAATGCCAACAAAATGGAAGAATTACAGCAAATGTCCTAAAATCATCATTGTTACAGCCAAACATTAAATCCAAGTTCAGTAAGATATTGTTGATGCACTGAAATGGCATTTAATACTTTTAAAAACAATACATTTTTTTATTTTGTCAATATTTAGTCAAATTTTGTAAATATTACATAAAATGTTCAATGAAATGTTAAATACTGAAGCCAATGAAAATTAGTTTAAGGCCTACTTAGCCATGTTTGTGGTGGTCCATTTTTACAAGCCAAACATTAAATCCAAGCTCAAAAAATCAATTTTGTTTAACATGTATAACATGTTACTGAATGAATATGTGTTTACTACCTGAAAAATATAATAATTTTTAATATTTTTGTCAATAAATGTGGTTGTGGGCTTATATGGAACACACGTAGGCTTGAATGGTACTTAGGTACCAATTAAGCCCATGCCAGACTTTCGACTTTATTCATAACATTTCTTTAATTTTTTTCTTTAAAATATGCATAAGTAAATAAATGTACTTTCAAATGAGAGATTAATTCTTCGTTTTAACAAATGATCATGTTTATAAACCATCTTAGTATCTATGAAAAATACGTGAACTTAGATTTTGGTGGGCTTAATGGGTACACTTACCTTTTATTAAAACCTTTTGAGACACTGCATGCACATGTGAGGACATTGTTCGTTTTAGTAATAATGGAGTATTTCCTTTAAAATTTCGGGAATTTTCTTCAGAGTATTTTGGGAATATAACCGTATAGTTTAGACAGTTTGATTTAAAGTTTTTTTTGAGAAGAGGAGCAGAGTACTTTATTAAATGTTGGTACTTTCATAGGATTTTGAGGAATTCATTGTTATAATTTTTTGAGGATTTGATTTGAAATTTGGGAAGGGTATTTCCTTTGAAATTTTCCAGATTTTCAAAAGGAATTTTTAGTGAATTTGGTTGAATTTTTGGGGAAATGTGTTTGGAAATATTCAACATAATATTCCATAATATTCAACTGAATTTGGGGGGATTGTCTTCTGGGACACAGGGCTGCACAGCTAAAAACAAGACAAGATAGAAAGACAGTTGGTTTAGCCTTTTTGCTGCCAAAGGAATGATTTTTTTTCCAACTAGAAAAAAAAATCATAAACCAAAATGTTTCTGAACAGAAGCATGGATTATTGAGTTTTTTTTTAAATCTCCTTGGTGTGGAGCAAATAGCAGATATGTTAAATGACATTGATTTCAAAACAGAAACCATTTGGAACCAGGTGTGGAGGTGTAACCCAGTATCACAAATATTAAGTTAAATCAAATCAGATCAATTACTAGAAATCCTTTGTTTTTATCTTGTTCTGAATCTTGAGCAGTCCTGCATTAGAAATGAATAATTTACTAGGTGGTAGTGCATGAACCCTTTTCCCTATACTTTGTGTTGTTGTGAAATGTGTTAATGTCATTTTTGTTTTATTTGTCTGTTGCTTTTTTGTTTTAGTCATGGTGGTGGTTCAAACCTGGCCTTAACAAGTTCTCGTGGGCCATCAACAGAAAAAGGACTACACCGTACGTCTCTGAGTGACTGACACCATTTCTTAAAGACTGAAGGGCCCTTAACAACGGGGCAAAGCACACTGAAAATGTATAAAAATAAAGAGAGAGGAGAAACTAAAGATGCCCTTTAAACTAACGCTCAGGTCTCAAAATAATATGATGGACTCGTAAAGTCCTGCCTTGGTCAATAGTTGAAGCTACTGAACGCTTCGGAACGTTTGATCATCAAGATAACAAAAATAACTCGTGGTATTAAAAATGTTGACATCCATAATTAACAAATACAACAGAGACAACCAAACATGCGGGACACACAGCGTAATGACGTTAATTAGGACAGGTAATGTTTAAAGTCAGTAATAGCATTGTAAAAGGAGTTTTATCTCACCCCCGAGTCCTTTGCCCTGCTCAGAGTTTTCCTGCTTCTCCTCTGGTTCTCCATCCTGGTCAGCTGGTTGCTGTTTGTTTACCTCGTTCTGTGCCTCCACCACCTTTTCTTCCTGCTCCACTATCAGCTCTTCTTTGTCGTCAGACGTCTTCGTCAACGTCGGGGTCTCCAAACCCAGCCACGTTCCCAAACCTTTAAACATATTTATCTAAAAAGCTTAGCTTTGTGTTGAAGAATATTACACTGTGTACAGACTGTCGACTGAACGCAACCAGGAACTGAACCGACAGGATTTCTTCTTCTCTGTTTGCTGCTGTGTCATTCATGATGAATACTGCTGCCACCTGGTGGCCAAATCACTGAACACTGCAGGTTACAAAGCATAGCCATACTAGGATTGCATCAGATACAGACCTTTCTTTACACAATCCCCACAGTTCACACAATGTTGGAAATTTGGGTGCATTGTTTGAGGATTTTGGTAAATTCTGGGATGAAATGTGTAATGGCCAAAACTGTGTTATAGAACCTAAGCATGGTCAGTTAGGGAAAGTTATGAGCCTTGGCGAGCAAATTGTCCAAAGAGAGGGAGGGAGATGAAAAGCCTTAACATTAGATGAAAAACTGAGGTCAAAACATGGGCAAGAAAGATGAAAAGTTAAGGGCCCAAATAACAGTGAAACCTGGTTTGTCAGAAGACATGAAGAATACTGTTCTGTGAAGATAAAATGAAGGAGGTCTTAGCCTCGCTGCATATGGCGTTAAACCACACTGCTGAAACTGAGAGAAAACTAGGGGTGATTGAAATTGTTCTGGGTGCTTGGAGAAACTTCTTGGTCTATGTGGGAGTTATTGAGAAGAGTGGTATTTCTACTTTGTTTTATATTCATTTATGTATTTTTTATTTGCAAGTTTAGGATTGTTCAGAAATTGTAGATTAAAAAATGGTAGGAGGGGGCAATGCACCATTTTGGATGCTCTTTAAAAGCCACAGAAGAAGAAGGAATTAATTTGTTGTTTTACTGGGTTCCTGATTGGTGTAGAACCAGACTATTCAATTGGAGACCTTGGGGCTAGGTCAGACCCTCAAGGTCATTTCTAGTGGGTTTTGAGTAGGCTACTAATGCTTGAAATTAAATTCAATCTTATCATGTTTATTATATTTGTAGGATCATCTGTCACATGAATTCCCCAATTAGGTTGTACCCATCATGATGTCACATTTATCCCTGTACACATCTTTTTCCAGCACATATCATTTCACACATTTTAACACCTGTAGCCAAAAGCATATTGGTGTGCAAGGAATACAACTTCCCAAGATATTTCAAGACAATGCTTGCTGACTTTGACACCACTTTCTGAATGTTTGCCACATTAAAATTTGAGGTAAAGAAGTCACACCACCTGTAGAGAACAGTATCAGTACATGGCATGGATTTTAGAACAAAAGAAATAGGCATTAACAGACATAATGTAATAAAATAGCAAACCACCTGCTGCGTTGGGCTGCCATGCCAAGTCAAACCAAGTCGAGCTGAGCCGCCCCTTGTAATGGAAAAGCCTCAACAGAGACTGTTTATGCATATTTTTGTCAGTTGAGGAGTTTGTTACAGATGAAAAAATCCATAAAAGTTTAACTAGTCGAAGCTATCAAATTTATTACACATATATCATGAGATGTCTCCCAGGCCCCTTATTTTGGATCCTTTTTCAGGAACTGGTCCCTCTTCCAACCGAATGAAAAGCCCTGGAGGGTAATGGCAAAGTGGATGAGGTGCGGGGGCTAAAAGAGCACTGAAATTAAATGACAATGATAACATAGGCCTAGTTAAAGTTTCCTGTGGCAAACTTGAGGCCAAACAAGAGAAACATTGTGGATTCATGGCAGAAGAATTTGGATGCTAATTTATAAGGAGGACACTTAATCATTCACAAATAAACTAACAAGGATTTGTTTCTGTTTGTTGTCATGTTGGAGCTAATAGAAATACAAGGTTGCATATATTAATTAAGACAGAGAATGAGTCTGGACCGGTGCGAGATAAAATTGAGGACTATTACAAAGAGATACAGGTTTGTGTTATACTTTGTAGACTATAAGTACATGTAGCCCTGAGGTTACACCAGCAGTACAGTAGGTGGCGGTGTGCACCTTTACACCTGTGTTCGCTACCCACCATTGACAAGAGAAGGAAAAGAGGGAGGAAGACGAAAAAGAAACAAGACCGGCAGATTGATGTCATACAGGATAAGGTCGGTTTTTTATTCTTAGCTCATCAGTATGGTTTTTCATGTTTCTATCTTTTATGAATATTGCAGAACGTGTTTTAACCGTGACCTGGAGCTTAATTTCACAAATTACTCTGTATGCTACTTAGCAAATTTAACAAAGTACCTTTAAACTTGAAGTTAAAGTCGAACAGGAAATAAATGGGGATTTCTCAGGATTAAGTTATATTTTTAGTTTCATTTTGTCTTGTAGAAGAGAGTGCATTATCGAATATTTAAGTTTAGTGCAGACCTAGTCATTATCCTCCTTGGCGGAGGTAATAAATGTGTTTGTGCTGCAGTTGTGCCTCTACATTGTTCTTATCGGGAACTTTTTCGTCTCATTATTTCAGTTGAAAAATGAAGACTCTCATGGTGTTTGATTTCGACCACACAGTTGTTGATGACAACAGTGACACATGGGTGATAAGGTAAAATTATATCCTTGTTATCCGATCAGTAAACTATGCATGAATTGAAGTAGAAATGAAAGACAAGGCAGATATTCGGGCAGTGTTTTTACTGCCTTAAATGGAATAAAGATGCATTTTTGTCACAGTATATTTGTACTGGGATATCAGAAACAACACTGATAGGATGACTACAAGATTAAACAGAATCTCTACTTTAATAACATCAAGATCACCAAAGTGGGTTTTTTGTCTTGGTCCTCTCAGATGTCTGCCTGATGTGACTCTTCCTGACTCTGTGAAGAACTCCTACAGAAAAGGTTACTGGACCGAGTACATGGGCAGAGTGATGAAATACATTGGTGAGAATTATTTATCCTGTTTATGAAAATTCAGTCTTTTAAACATAGAGTGCTTTCAGAAAGTATTCAGATCCCCTTCATTTTTTTTCAATTTTGTTATGTTGCAGCCTGATGCTACAGTCAAAACATTATTTTTATCCTCATAAATCTGCATGCAGTAACCCAGTCATGGTCAAAAACAGAATATTAGAATTTTTGGTAAATTTATGAAAAAAAGTTAAAAAAAAAAAAAACAAACAAACTGAAAAATCATATTGACATAAGTATTCAGACCCTTTGCAACAACACTGAAAATTTAGCCCAGGCTTCTCCTGTTTCTCTGGATCTTTGCTGAGATGTTTCTACACCTTAAATGGAGTCCACCTGTGGTAAGTTAAACTGTTTGGGCATGATTTGGAAAGGCACACCCCTCTCTATAGAAGACCTCACAGCTGACAGTGCATATCAGGGCAGAAACCAAGCCATGAGGTCCAAGGAACTGATGCAGAGCTCAGAAACAGGATTGCTGCATGGCACAGATCTGGGGAAGGTTACAAAAAATATCTGCACTGAAGTTTCCCAAGAGCATAGTGGCCTCCATAATTCTCAAATAGAAGAAGTATGATTCAACCAGGACTCTTCCAAGAGCTGGTAGCCCGGCCAAACTGAGCAATCAGGAAAGAAGGGCCTCAGTAAGAGAGGTGACCAAGAACCTGATGGTCACTCTGATTGAGCTCCAGAAATCCTGTGTGGGGCAGAGTCCCAGAAGGACAACCATCACTGCAGCCCTCCCCCAAATTTAATTTACCACAGGTGCAGGTGTAGAAACATCTCAGCAAAGATCCAGAGAAATGGGAGGAACCTGGGCTGGTGTGGCCCTTGGCCTTTATTGATGATAAAAATGGCAGGCTGGTAAGTAAAGTGATGTTGTATGCATGAGTCAGCAGTTGTTAGCCATTGTTTTGCTTATTCTAACTTTAGGTGGGGATATATGATGTGATTTCAGGCATTTGAATCATTCCCAGGCATAGACCATGTGTATACATTAATCTGGTTAGAGAAAGGTTGAGTAAAATACATAAAATTCCCAATTTTAGAAATCAATAATTGTGATTCTGATGTAAATCAATATTTTTTCCACACAGCACATTAAAAACATTCTTCCTCCTTTCTTTTTTGTGCATGCGCCTCCAGGAGACCAGGATGTCAGCCCTGACAGGGTCCGCAGTGTGATGGAGACCATCCCCTTCACAGCAGGAATGACAGACCTGCTGACTTTTATATCAGAGAATAAAAGCACCATTGACTGCATCGTCATCTCCGACTCCAACACCCTTTTCATTGACTGGATCCTGCAGGCATCAGGACTCCGCTCAGCTGTCGATCGGGTTTTCACAAATCCGGCTAAGTTCAATGAGCTCGGGTACATGGAGGTACAGTGCTACCACTCTCACAACTGCAACCGATGCCCTGTAAACCTCTGTAAGAGAAAAGTTCTGGAGCTTTATCTGTCAGAGAAGGCTGATGGAGGCGTAAAGTATGAGCAGATATTTTATGTGGGGGATGGGGGAAATGATCTCTGCCCGACTTTCTGTCTCAGAGGGAATGATGTTGTGATGCCAAGGAAAGGCTGCACTCTGGAAAAGCTGGTGTCCAGACTGGAAAGTCAGACAGATGACTCTTCCCTGAGAGCTAAAGTCAAAGTGTGGAGTAGTGGCACAGAGATCCTTGAGGAACTAAAAGCCAGTATGTAGATTTAGCTAAAACCATGGAGATCAAATTAAGAAGATCAAATTGTAACTAAAAAAAATGCACTACTGCAAATAATGAGTCCGTGTTGTTAAGGCATAATGCTGCTCCTTGTAATTGTAAAAAAAAAAAAAAAATGAAAGTATACTTTGATTTCTAATAGCACAATTTGGATGCTAAATTATGTACATCACAAGTCCTTAGTAAGATGTCCTCAAATGATACCTCTAAGTTTTAATGACTTTTGTGTTTTAACTACTGTGCAAGAACAAAGGGAACGGGTGCATCACAGCCCAATGAAAATATCAACCTTAGAAAAAACATTTATATGTACACTGATGTGGGACTCTGTTTCAGTCTTGTTATTGAATCAAATTAATACAGTTTTGAATATCTTATTTATTTTTCAGCTTTCATGGACAGCATTCAAGGGCATCACAGTCCAATAAAAGTGGATCAGTAAAATTAAAGATTAAGACTAGAAAAGCACTTGGAGAGCGCAGACCTCCGCCATTAGCCCTATCTCCCAATAGTAAAGAATCCTTTAAAAAATTCCTGGATCCAGACGGTGATCCGGATCACTCCCAAAATCTAATCAGTTTTTCCTTATGCCATTTGTGACATTTCCTGAAAATCTGAATAGGAGAAAATAAAGAGGAGAAGAAGACATGACACAGATGATGACATTTAAAATCGATCTGCTGGAATGAACCCTTAAAGATGACTTGGCCTTATTGGTAGACTATTCAAATATAAAAGTGGGATCACTGTGTTTTCTAAAATGTTTCCTAGGTACACTGAAGACCCTTGATTGAGATCTCAGCTCTAACTGTCAGGATTCAGATGGGGATAGTTGGGGATGGGGATAAGGGATAGTTCAGTATTTTTTAAGTTGGATTGTATTTGATAACTTGGCATTAGTAGTGAGCATTTCCTCTTTTAACAGGATGCGCTTGGGGAAGCTAGCCTTTACAGCGTAGCATATGGGTAAAGTTACAGTTGTAATTTAGGGAGTTTTGGGTGAAAATGGGCCAAAAAACAATGCTGGCTAATTGTATGCCATATTGAACATGTCTGAGGTGTTTTATTTTTCACCCAGAAAGCCTCTATATTTGGCCCGAATTTGCAATGCAAGCTTGGACTACCAGCTACATGCTCTACTGCTGTAGCGTATCTGATCAGCTGTTTTGGGCTAAACTAAAACAAGTTATTTCAGCTCATGTTTCCTCTTCGACAACTGACACAATGTTTTCAGAGGGTAAACTTATCCTGTAACTTGTTCTGTTAACAGATATTAGAAGAATAAAGCAAAAGCCATAAACTTGCCTTGATGACAAATGTCCATTCAGCTCTTCTGGTTGGTGTTGGTTTGTCCAGTTTATCTACCGAAAGTTGAAGAAGGTATGTAAAAGAGCAACATTCAGGGAGCCAGGGAACTCTGGATGGGTGTTGATGCAGGCTGCAGGCGTCTGTGAACTACTATCCTTGATCAGAAATAGCCTCAAGAAGTGTTGTGAAGTCCCACTCATGACAACAATAGCTCTCATGGGCATGGACTCACAGTTTACACACCTAAACCACCAGGTAACTTAGGATCTCTCCTGCTAACCCGTCTCCACTAAAGTTTTTCTCCCTCACTTTCTCCCCGCTGTCTTCATTTGCACAAGTTGTTCCTCTGTGTACTCTGGCTTATAAATATATCAACAGTAAACACATGTCATTGCCACTTGAGTAGAAATCACTCATTTTAGTTCTGTTTTGGCTAAGTTTGTTGTTTTTGTCTCTGAAGAGACCCACAGACCTAAACAGCTGATAGGAAGATGACGATACGCTGGAAGAGCTGAAGCTTCCATTGCAAAATACTGTAGTGCCAAACCCAGAGGCTTTCTCGGTGAAAATAAAACACTTCCAAAACTTTCAATATAGAGTGCATTGTTCTTTGGCCCATTTTTACCTAAAATGTGCTAAATTAAGCCGCACAACTGTACCTGCCTGTAGCACTATAAAGCCTAGCTTCCCTGCCAGCACTACCAGCCCTTCTTAAAGGGCCAGCGCTCCATGAAATCTCTGGAGGCTAATGCCACTACTATTGCCAAGCACCTTCTACAGTCTTGCACAACCCAACTCCAAAATGAAGGAAAGCAATCCTCAGAAATGTCCTAAGCTTACTCATGGAAAGGAGGCCCTAGTATAATGAACATGCTTTTACCACGCTCCCATGGTGTCAGATAAAAATCAATCTGCTATCAGGTACCCTCAAATTACATGGTGCTAATAAAGGAAAGATGCTTTCTTTATTTTTTTTAGATTTAGCGGTTCTCTGTTGAAACAGCTAAAGGTAAAGCTAATAGGAACTCTTAAGTGCAAGTATTTTTAGCATTTTTCTTGTACTGTGCAGGAATGAGTTAAAAATTTAGTCTTATGTATAAAGTTATTATGAGTACTAAAGGCATTACCCATACTTTAGCATACATAATCTCATTTTGTTTGCAACTTTCAGTATTTTTCATATCACAGTTCACAGAATATCCAAGCGGACAGTGAAGGAACTGCTGTTTTTGCACCTTCACATTGGCTTCAGTTTTCAACATTGAAGGTTGCTTTTAGAAAACAAATTATGTAAAATGTGTTATGATGTTGAATTCAAATGATCTTTGCTCTTTTTCTTCTCCCCCTTTATGAAAAGAGAAAAGAACAAGTATCTATCGCCCAGCAACTAAAGGATTAATTTTCAATCATACATATTACTATAACACAACTAACACATATAATTTTGTGGTGTTATAGTAAAATAAGAAGACAATTTTGGATCAAGTCTCCAGTAATACTTTATAAAGAAACATGTCATTTTCAATGTACCTCAGTTCTTCCACAGAGTCAGTAAAATTGTCATTATTTTAACTGCTGAAGCATTTTTTTTCTAGTTTATATCAGTGCAAACTATTAAACACATAAAGATGGATGTGCCATTGCTTGATTTTTGTGATGTTTTGTGACTAAATGTCAAAGAGGTTTAACCAGAATTGGTATTTTAAAAGTAATTTTGTTTCATTTCATTGTGGTGCTCTGATTCTAACTGTTTAACATCTCAGGTTTACATTTTCTATTTATACATGTGAAGCTGTCCTGATCGTGTGATCCAGGCTTTGATTAACTTGATCAGTTTTAATGGCTGTAACTGTCAGTGTTTTAAGCTCCAAGTACAAAAAAGTCCAGGTGTTTTATTTTATGATACCATCCAGCTACAATGACTTATCTGGATAAAGTTCCATGTATAAACACAGAAGCTCTGCTTTAAAATCCATCCAAGCTCCATGTGATACAGAAGATTCAGGTTTGATTATTTTGTGTCCTCCAACTAATGAAATAACCCTGAGATTTAATCCAGGTTTCTTATGAATGTCTTTTGTTACTTGGACAGAGTGTTAAATCTAAGTATTCATGAAATAAAGGATGTATTCAGATACATTGTTTGGCACTGCCATAATTCAGCAATTGAAATTTATATTTTTAACTTAATTCATTGTTATTTAAAAGATGCAATTAAAACCATAAATCTCTTGTATCAATTGTTTCAGTCTGCTTTGTTCAGTTACTACAGCTTTAGATGCCTTTTTGAAAATGTGAAAATGTAATGGTGGCCTGCCATTCTTTTTTTAATGGTTATAGTAAATATTGATTATGAAGAAACGAGTCAAAAACAGAAACTTCTCATGCAGTCATGGTAAAAATAGGAACCTGCACTATAAATGAATATCAAAATATAATTTAGCACAACAAGACTGATTAAACTGAGGTGAAACTTAAATGTAGAAAATCCACAGTGAAATACAAGCAAAACATGTCCAGCAGAGTCTACAGCAGGATTGTCCAAACTATGGCCCCGAGGGTCAAATGTGGCCCGTGTTCCATTTTGATTGGCCCACAGCAAATTCTAGAAATAAAATGAAAAAATGGCCCACATTTGAACATGAAGCATGTGCTCGACTATATTGTTAGTTTCAGCACAAGGTGGTGCTGCCATGCTAATTCTGTAAACAAACATTTTGACAAGAAGAATTTATTTATTTATTCAGACAGCACTCTACATGGTGAACATACTGGCAACCATTATAATAATTTCTTATCTTCTAACTCCCTGATGGGTTATGGCAGCAAACAGCAGCACCAATAATATTTCAGAGGCGGAGGCAGTGGTAGTTAAGGCCAAAAAGGGCCCCCTGAAATCTGATTGGCTTCCCCAAAAACCTGGAAATGATTGTCTTTTTGCCTTGTCAGTTGTTAAATAGAGCGTATAGCATTAGTTCAGGCAGGCCCTGGGTCAAGCACTGCCATACTCATGCAAGCCCTCATTGGCTGACAGGCACGGCAAATTCATGAATTTGCGGAGTCTGAGCCAGCCTTTAGAAGTTTTCTAAATGACAAAGAAAAATATCAGGACCAGAGGCCCAGTGATCCTGTTAGAAAGCATATTTCACAATAGTTTATCCAGAAGTTTTTGTGTCAATATATCTTGATTTTGGGGGGAAACGGGAATAGACAGTTCATTAGGATTTGATTATTTTGATCACACTCACAGGCCACTTTTTTAGGTACACCTTGCTAATACAGGATTGCCCTCAGAACTGCCTTAATTCTTCATGACATGGTTTTAACGAGGTGTTGGAAACATTCCTCAGAGATTTTGGTCCATGTTGACATGATAGCATCAGGCAGATTTGTTGGCTGTACATCCATGATGTGAATCTCCTGTCATCTTGACCACGTCTGCATGCCTAAATGCATTTAGTTGCTGCCGTGTGATTGGCTTATGAGTCTTCTGTGTTGAGCAATTGAACAGGTGTACCTAATAAAGTGGCTGGTATATCTGAGACGTTTTATACATGAAACCTTTGGGCTGCTTGTGGTACTAGAGTAGCTAAGAGGACACAGAAGTCAGAAGGCTTGACAGATATGAAATATATAACATTATTGATGCATTGTAGTTGGGTTTTTTTTTAATCATTAATGCCACAGTGTTTCTGGATCTTCTCTTCACAATGCACAGGTTTTCCTCTCAAGTGTGACCAGTCATATAAAAATGATCATGTAATAAAGGCTGGGCTTCAATAAGACTTTTTAGGGGGTTGCAGGCTTACCGTTTAGACAGAAACTCAGTCCAAAGGTCTGCCCTAGTTTTATTGTCCAAGAGCCATTAAAGTTCTCTTACCCCCTTGAATTCCCTCTTGGGTAGGATTAGTAAAGCCCCGCTGTGTTAAAGGAAGATCCAGATTTGCAAAAGTAACAGCAAACTACAATGGTGTGGCTGTTACACTGGAATAACATCATGGATGTTCAGACTTCCACTGACAGGGTCTGGTCTATGGATGTCATTTTTTATTCCATTTGACTGCAAAATGTTGTCTTTGTTGGTCAACTCAAGGCTTTTGGTCACTCATATCTGAATTGCAAAGGGATAAACCAATAAACATTTTATAGGGGCTTTGAAAAGATAATTAAATCTGAAATTACCCAAATAAACCAGCATACAATACAGGAAGAGCTTTGGGTATTTTTCCCACTAGTATGATAGAAAAGAGTTCTGCTTCTCCACATTGTTTCAAGGTTGTTCAGCCTCACAGAGAAGACAGAAAAGTGCAAACAGACGATTAAATAAACTCGACGTTGACTTCATTAGGCTTTTCTATCTTTCTGCTTTCATTTCACTATTTCAGATTTATCTCTTTTTATGACCCAGACACAAAGCTGCAAGCAAAAACGTTTTACAGTCAAGCATCTGCCAGCCAAGCACAGCATATGTGTGTAAGTGAGTTTAGGAAGAAACTTAATATGTGTACTTGTAGCTGTTGTTGATTTATATTGTGTTTATACGTAGTGTGATGTTGTGTGGAAACTTTCACAGCTTGTCTGCCTCTGACAGGCACCAGATGTTGTAGCTGTAAAGGTTTAACACATGCTGTCCACACATACATAGTCAATAAAGTTGCTCATTTGAATACAACAACTTGTAGACAAAGGAAAACATGAGGAGGAAGAGGATATAGTATGAGCAATAGAATCTGGTGAAGTATTTCATGTATAACACTGCTGGAGTATTATGATTAAATGCCTAGAAATAAGAAATGAGACCTTTACTGGGGTGAGAAGTGTATTCAAATGCATTAAAAACAGCATAATAGATATAGATAATGACATTTTATACATTTTACACGTGGTAGAGAAACAGAAGGTCACTTGAAGTGTTATAAATTTATGGGCATGTCTGACAGCACTTTAGCAATTAGGTCAAAAGTATTTTACATTCCCCTGTCCTCTGTAGGTGGTCAACTCTCCACTCCTGGCACCAACCTGCAGACTTTCAGGGGCAGAGCCTTCAGTGTGGCAGCCCCCGCTCTCTGGAATTCCCTTGGAGATACCCACAATGTTATATCCTTGGACATGTTTTTATAAACCCATCTACTCAACTCAGCTTCTGGTCTTGGTTAATTTGTGTTGTCTTTGTGGTGTGGGACTAAGGACCAAAAGCCTTTTCAGGGTTTTCAGTGATGTGCGAGCATGTGCCAGAATGGAAAAGGAGAATTACGCCAATTAAAGACAGCAAAACAGTCATGTTTGATGCCACGCTGCAGGCACGGATACTGACTCACCTTGTGCTTTTGCATCAACCTAATAAAAGTCCTATAAAAGTCTCAAGGCACTCCTGTATGCAAATATGTATGCATGACTATCTAGAAGACACTTCAGGGATCAGGGTCATATTGTGGCCTGCAGCTGTTGGTATTTATTTATACACATAAGGACGTGTGGCAAATTAAATGATTTAGAGAAGCTGTGATCAGCGAGGCTTGTAATGGATGGACTTGTGGGACTTGTTGACTCATCACTCATATTGGCAAACATCTGTGGAGCCCTTACTTTAGGAGAGAAGATGGAGACTCAGATCACTATGACATCACTTTAAGGCCTCATTTCCACTTACAGTTCAAATCAACCAGAGGTCCATTCATGGTTTTGGATAAGGAATCCTAAGAACACTATGCAGCACTATATACAGAGAACCAAGCACCTTAGCATTACAGTGTTTTGCACACTACAAAAACAATAGAGCAACATTTGCCCCTGATTATGGATTTGTCTACCACATGTCTTCTCATAAGCCTAAGACAAAGGTGTTTGGTTGAAACCCCTGGGAGGAGTGCAATCAAATATCACCAGTGCGGCTGTCCAAAAATACAAGAATTAATAGGAAAATGGCGGACCAACTGTTGGTTTTGCAGAATGGGTCCAAAAGTTTTTTTGAAGGTCCTGAAGTGATTGATACGCTATTTCAAAATCCTAGGTTCAACCTGCAAATAAAAAAAAAAAATTTGAGGGAGCACTATTAAGCCATTATGACAGATCAAAATCCTATGGTCTTATCTTTCACGTGTGTTAAATTTGGCGTATGTACGAACATAAAAACTACTTCCTCCGACCTGCACTGCATCACCATGGCAACAGGGTTGCAGGCAGACCTCCAGGCTTTGGATTGGCACAGGGCCCAGGGTGTTAGGATGATGTTCCACAAGAATTTTGAAGCAGATCTGACCAACCATGTAGGAATGAGACGTCATGATCCAGAAATTTTTTTTGCCAACAGGGGGTACTGTGACAAAATGAAAAATATTCACTTTGAATGTCTTCAGGCTGGAAGTATTATCGTGGCTGTGAAGTTTTGTGATGATTGACACAACTGCTGCTGAGGTATAATGAAATATATTTTTGGCACAGTGCCAGTTATTACTGTCTGACTTTGTGGTCTTATTGTGGCCCTGTCCTATGGTAAAAACTTGTGATTTTCAAAAGTTCAGATGTCCCACTTGTCTAGAATCAGGAAAAAAATTAAAGTCTATCAGATAAGATCAGATCAGATTCCCCTCAGTGGAAATGCATCAGATGTGACAGCTGTAAATTTGCCTCAGCAAGCAAAAAATGGATCTTTACCCTTCATAATCTCGTTCCTATACATATATTTAACAGAGAGTAAATCTGTTTTTTTTCTTTCATCTGGACATGACAAATATGTGTACCAGTTTTCATTTATGTAGCTCAAATTTTCTTGAGGGGACCCAAAAAAACTTTAATTTTTTTTTTCCACTAGAAGAAATTTGTTACGTTTGGGGGCATATCTAGGCCTCCAAATTAGCAATATACTGTATTTGCAAAAATTATAAAAAGAAGAAGAATAATTCCTTCAGTTTAAATCAGAAGGGGGTGACTGCTGCAAACTGCAGCAGTTTTAGGACCACAGATTCAGGACTGCAGAAGCAGGACCCTGCTTGCACACATGCATGTTGTTGATAAGCATTTGTTAAAAAACTGATTGCTATCTATTGCTACCACTAACGACAGCGATGGGCGATAAACAGAGCGTAAGTATTTGATGAATTAAGTTCGATCCGTTTAAAACAAGAAATGAATTTAATCCCAGCAAAATGAACATGTTGTAGCATAGTATTGTGTAACGTTATTGACAAAACAACATTACTGATACTAAGGGAACTTATGTTGTCTTATCAATAATGGTACACAGGTCATTAGTAACTAGCTAACATTACCCTAAATATTATATTTATATTTCCTTGCATTTCTGCCTCAGGTGTTCCTGAAAACTCCGGCAAGCCCTGTATTCCACTTATCCCCTGGTTCTGTTCTAAATGTTCTGTTTGTTTACTTGTTTTTTAATCTTGTATTTATCCTGCCTATCAAAACCGTGCTAACTCAAGCAACTTAATTACAATGTTCATTGACTTCGCTGGGTGGCGCTGTTGTGAAAAACACGGGTCCTGGTTGTATGGTCCTAAATCTGCGGTCCATCTGAACCTGCTGTAACTTGTTTGATTGCAATGCTCCTACACTTCAGTTGTGGCGCTGCTGTGGCAAAGCATGGGTCCTAGTTCTACGGTCCTGAATCTGCAGTACTGAAACTGCTGCCTGCAGATAGGGTCTATTGGTTTAAATAGGGTCCTCACTCTGAAGTTGGTGCTCGGGCCCTAATAATTCAGGTGTGAAGGCACCCTGAAAGAGTGATAATTTTTTGTTAAGCTGCATCATGTGTGAATGCAAATTCTTTTTCACCATGACATCGGTGTAGCCAGGGCAGGCGACTCATACAGAGGCAATAGTCCTTCATGCAATGGTTACGGGATTGATTCCCCATCTTGCTACTATTTGGTGTATGTCTTCCTCCACTCACTCTCCCGGTATTTCCTGTCTCACTATCCTATCCAAATAAGGGCAAAAAAGCCCAAATATAACCTAGAAGAATAAAAGTTTTCTCCCAGCTTCCATAGTAAAATTTCCATGTTAATTTAGACTAAATGTTCCTTTAAAATCACCCTTTGTAAAATTGAATTATTTAAAACCATCAGTGCCTTAGACACAATTTATCATTTAGCAAAATGATGATGGCATTTATATACTGTTTAGAGAATTTATTATGTGATACCTTAACTCTATCTATTTTGGATCTCTCTTCCCAGACAGCTGGTGAAGGAGGATTAGGTCATTACAGACAACATTTCTCCTCCAGATTTACTGTAACCCAGCTGAACACTGAGAGCCTGCTGAATGCTGTAAACCTGCTGTAGTTCAGAGCAATGAGCAGAGCCAGAGAGACCCTCTTGTTGCACGAACTGGATGTGGACAACTGCCGGGGCATGGTGTCTTTGTCCCTGCTCCACAAATACCTCACCCTGGAGAGAGAAGCCTGCAGGCAGCTGGCAGACGGATCAGAGATCAGTTCTCTGTACTTCATCATCTTTTGAACTGTTAGAATTGGATTTTAAAGCCAAGATTTCTTGAAAACTGAACAATTCTTTCTTGAATTATAGATTTCCTTTCCTTTTGATGTTGTCCATTGCATTAATATTTAAAGGCCCAGTCTTTAATGTGCAATTATTCAAGAATTCAAGAGTACAGATAAAATAAAATCAACTAATTATGGTGCTCTTCCCTTGGATGGAATCAATGCCTATGCTTTATTTAGACCTTTAATGCATCAGTTGATATTTCTACTGCCAAAAGAGCTTTGTCTGCACAGTACACTAACTTATTTATCTTAATAAGGGCTAACTTTTTAACCACAAACATGAATGATTCTGTCAGTCTCATTTATGCAGCTCTGATCCTCAGCAAAAGTTTCCATTTATACTCTACTAAAAAGTAAACTGCCTTTCTGAAATCCACGGTTCATTCTTAAATGCACATTATGCCTATTAAAATCCTGCTGGCAGAAGAACATTTTTGTACTTTTCTGTCAAAAAAGCCCAATTATATTGACCATGATTGATTTATAAAATTAATATAAGGGTAAAAATACAAGGGGGAGAATATATTTTACAGCACTGTATAGTGATGAAGGAAAGGGCTGCTTTTTGAAGGGGAAGACATGAAAAGATCCACCAATGCAATAGAATTGAAATGCTGTTTGACCTGCTGGATTTCTTTTGAGCAGGTTAAGAATTTGTTTCCTCTGCAAAGGTACATAGCTTTTGGGTCAAAACTTAGGTCAGCTTCTCACAACAGGTACTTTGCCGTAATCTATTAAATGTAGTATGCTTTTGAGTTATACCTTGTACAACTCCACAATAAAACCTCCCAAAAAATAATGGAGCAATGTCTTCAAGCTAGTCAGGCAGGCAACCTGAGCTGCACTGATTTCACACTTTATGTGTGTCATTCTTCCTAATCACCTGACAGAAATTTTCCAAATTTGCAGCTTATTTAAGCTGAAAGATTTTCACTCTCTCCTTTGGATCTGTCACTGTCAGCTTCTGCCCCTGGACAGTTCTATACTTGGATATAAACCCCACCTATTATCCAACTTAAGGGGGAAGTTTCAATACTTTAGTGGAAGGCAGCTCAATAATAGCTCAGGATCCAGACTCCTGTAACAACCTGCATGCAAACAACAGGAACACAGATATTCATAGCTTTTACTTGACATAACACACTGAACACACAGAAGTTGTTGGTCTCAGTTGCTGCCTGTGTGTGTGTTTGCCAATTTAATTTGTATTTTTTTAACTGCATGCACTAACTGATGACACGCCTGTGTTATACTTGTACAGGACCCCACCACAGAAAGATGGTTGCTAGAAGCCATAAATAAATTTTTCACAGAAAGAAAGAAAATTTTAAAAGAAGTTAGACAAAAACAGTCAAAACTTAAAAAAAAAATGTTTGCAGATAAGAAAGAGCTATTTGAGCTATTTAAACAATAGCACAATCTAGTTTTTTTTTCATAAAGCTGCAAGAGGATATTAGAATCTGTTTTCCCACCGGACTAGTAGTGGCTAATATCAGAGCAATGTAAGGAAAACAAAACATAAAGTATCATAAACACTTACCCTGTCCACAAACAATGCATAAAAGCATAATCTTCTACAGGATAAAAAAGATGTTGCAGAACAAGCACTAAAATGATCACAACTGATTCTATTTACTTTTTTTGCTCAATTATTGCTAAAAATCAGTGTTTACATCAAAAGGCCTGCACTGAAGCCCATCACGTCATGTCCTTGCTCCCTACAGATTCTTGATCTTCTTGGTGTCTTTGAAAAGCAGCCTGTTCCTGGTAGGGGGGCCAAACCCCCCGCCACTGAGGGCTTTAACTTGGACACAGAGGAATAGATCCCACTCAGAAGCTTCAAAGAGAAAAGGATAGAGTTGTTCTGCAGAGCCTGAAGAAATAAGACCCTCATACACAGTGCGTAATGTTAAAGAATGATGATATACTGCCTTAGACTCATTAAACATGGACATTTATTTACTCATCTAATATTTAACATGGACATGTTAACATTGATGCTGTGACATTGAATCATGCACAGGAGTCAGATGCACTGCTTTAAATTTTTATAGAGAAATGCTCATTTTATCAACCTGTCCACAGAGGCTTTTAGCGGTTAAAGATATAGATAAAGGAAACTGACAAAAGAACACAGATACCAAAATAACATGATACATTCGAAAATGCAGTGAGATTAAAATATTCAAAACATTTAAAATGCATGTGAACAAGTTAGTCCCAATGAAGCTGTGCTAAATCAAACATCTCAGCCAGATTCACAAAGCTAGACAATGTAGCTGAAGATTGATTTACTGAGATTGTCTTTACATTTGTTCTATGACTAAGTTTGAATCTGACCAAGACTGAAGCAGGGGAATTGCACTCCTCATATGGTGAAAATAAATCAAATGGACATTTTTTAGAGTATTTCTGGGAGTTTTTTGCCTTTATTGATAGGACAGCTGAGGAGAGACAGGAAATATGGGGACAGTGTGGAGGGAACATATGAAGCAAACAACGCCAAGACCAGGAATCCATCAGTGACCAGTGCGTTAAGGACTACAGCTCCTGTATACAGGCACCCGCTCCAACCTCTGAGTTGAACTGGCACCCAAAATGAACATTTGTCTCTGCAAAAATGCTGACTTGTCATTGCAGAAAATACATGTCACTATAAACATTAATGAAAGCACTGTTTTTAAATCACTGCTCTAGTGTGCCACCATCTCTTCACCTTAGTCCTTTCTTAAGCCTGCCACACACATTAAGTTTTTTTTTAATCTTAACTGAGTTGTGTTCATACAGTGTGTGGGTGTAGAACAAGGGGATCAACACAGCACACCTCACACTGACAGATTCTGTTCACTGACAACCACAGTCTTGGCCTGGTCTTATTCAAACATCAAATCTCGCACAGTCAAACGTGACTTTGAAGTGAAGAAGTCACTGTGGTTAGCTGTTAGCTACATGCTATGTATGATTATTTTGACTGATTCCAAATTTAATATGAATTGTCCTATTGAAAGGAATGTTGATTTTAAGTCTCTCATTATTATTTGGACAATAAATTATTCTAGAAAAAAATGACACTTGAATTTCTGCATGATGTCTGGTGCATAACACCTCTGCCTCAAAAAATGTATTAAACTGGTATTTTGAAATATAATTCAGGTCATAGAAATACTGGAACTTCTACTATTTGAAAATTGTAGTAGGACATAGTGTGACTTAATCTAAGTATCGATTAGCCCTACCTCAGATCAGGTCATAGAGGAAAAATCCACACATAACACTCCACACACCACAGGATAATCTTAAGAACCACATAATCTTAAGAATCATAACCATAATTGGGCCTTTGCTGACTTGGTTGAAAGGAAGGACTAACCTTGCAGATGGAGAGCAGATGGATATGCCCGTTTCCATGTTTCTCACTGGAGAATCCATCTTACAAAGCTCCCATCTGAACTGTTTGGGCCCAGTTAGAAATTGACAGGACCAATCAGCGTCAAGGGGCGGTACTTTCGGGCATGGGTTGTGACGTAAGCAAGCAGCAAGAAGAGACCGGTGCAATCATGGTGGATGAGATTAGAGTGGATGCTGCTAAAGCACCAGTTTTATCAGAGCTTGACGACATTTCTTTGTTAAAACAAGAACAAAGAACAGCAGTGCGTTGTTTTCTTTTCAAAAACAACAAAAGTCGTGTACTGTCATGTCGATAGTTGCCATGGTTCACGTTATGCAGTTCTCTATGGAGTTTACTCCTTTGGTAGGGATGAACCTATGTCACGTGTTTTATTGCTCTGATTGGCCTGTAAAGATGTGACAGACAGAATGTTTATCCAATCACCCTTGTCAAAGGCTCTGCCCTTTCCCAAACGCTGTCTATCTAAATGGTTTACCAAATGGATGTGTGAAACAAATCCATCTGGTGTGCCAGGTTAAGGGAGG
Organism: Cheilinus undulatus; assembly: GCF_018320785.1. Classification (NCBI taxonomy): domain Eukaryota; kingdom Metazoa; phylum Chordata; class Actinopteri; order Labriformes; family Labridae; genus Cheilinus; species Cheilinus undulatus. The sequence goes on from NC_054865.1 coordinate 20,468,215, forward strand.
ACAGTGTGACAATCAGCATGGTTATTGTGTAGTGTTAGGCTCACTTTAGTCAACCTTCACATTACTCACCAGTTAGTGCCCTAAGCCACAGAACTCTTTTTTTCATACCCCATCATTTTAGGATAAAAACTGTGTCATAAATTATGGCTTTTTACTATTTAAAGCACAAAACGTAACACAATAGGTAAAGACTTAATGGTAGCGTTAATTTTGAGGTATCAGGGTGACAGAAGCATCTCAATACCATCGTGGACATGTGATGGTTCAAACAATAGGTCTTCAGGGCACAAAGTGGAGTTTTTTTTATGGAGCAGAGCGAAGGGAGGCGGGAAGTTCAGTTCAGTTCCCATCTGCTCTTGCGTGCCCATCATCCTTTGTGCTAGCTTGATCTAACAGCACACAAAAAAGGTGCCAGAGTTTGTGCTTCGTATATCATTACAGTGTAGTGAAGTCCTCAGTGGTAGGCATGTGATTCTTGGGATGCTTTTCTGAGCACAACTGCACCCAGTTACACAAATGAATAATGAAATCAGATTAACTGATCATTTTTCAAATTCCACTTTTAATTCCAACATAAATCCCCACCCACACACACACACACACACACACACACTTAAAGTTTCACAAATCCCAGTCTGAACTAAAACGACAAATTCTTAACCTTTTCTTCATAATGAAGTCTTTTCTCATTGTCCTCTTGGACAATAATGTCCCAGATCTAAATCTCCTTGACCCATTTTGAGTTCCTCTGCTGGGCTCTGTGGGCTGAATATTTAGCAGAGTGGGTTTACTCTGCTCTTTCTTCCAAAAGTTCTGTGCCCTCTGCAGCACATATCTGCAGGAGTAATGAACAGAGTCTACCAGAAGATGGCAGTGTTGCTCCATGCTGCTCAGCAAACATGCGTAGTGTGAATACAAAGTCTGTGAGCAGGAGCATGCTTTGCATCATGCTCCTTTTGAGTACTTTTTGAAAACCAAACCAAAAGAAGTTTTGCTCTTGACAATCAAGGACACAGGAATTGTAAAATCAATGAAAAGGCTGATGGACAAGAGAGCCCTGCCTCTGGAAGTAGCCCGGGTAAAGGTTCATCCTTCATCAGTTATGTGGTGGGGGGTAAACTCCCTGCTGCATCGAAAACGCTTTCTCTCACAGAATACAGTTTTCCACCTTCTGAAGGCTGGGAAACATGCAGCATTAACCCTCCTTTAGTAAAGTTACTTCCAAGCAAGGCTCACGACCCTGAGAAGCAGGAGTGGACTCTTGTGTGTGTAGTATTGAAGATTAGATCAAACTGAGCTCAGCCATTTCTTAGAATAGGGCTCTGCATTATCAGTGCAACCCCTGCCATGATATTAACCATTCTTCCAAGGATTCCCATAACAAAGAAAACTTCTAATACTCTTGACCTCTTTACAAGATGTTGTGGTCGCATCTAATAAAAACAGTTGCTCAATAGGGTGAAAGGGTCACTGGTCTTGAGTATGAGCAGTTAAGAATTGTGGGGAGTTTCAATGGAGGCTGATAAAAGCCAAAGAGATACTTCATTTATCCCTCAAAGAGGAAATCCAGTTCATGCACTCTGTTATTGAACATGCTACACATGCATATGATGAAATACATGCACAAACAGGCTAGATGGCAATACCTATGAAGGAGTATCTGCCTGGTGCTTTTCCTCAAGGATACCCCAGACTTGCTCAGACTGGGATTTGCACCAGCAGCTCTCCAGTTCCCAACCTGAGTCCTTAAAAACAGAGCTATTGCTGCCTCACAATGGAAAAATGCTTCATAAAATCATCCTCCTTTCCCTTCCTTTCATCGCTCCTCTCATCTCCGCCCTGTCAATGCCCTGCTCCTCGTTGTTTTCACCCACTTAAAGCTGATAATGAAATGTATGCACAGGGCGAAGCAGGCGATTAATCAGAGCAGATGTGTATCTAGGTGAGCGCCTGAGCAAATCTCCGGAGCGCAGCAGAGGCCCGACGCCTCAAACTCCACACTGGCTTTGGCGGGGAAGCTGAGCCCTCGCCTCTCACCCTATCGCTGTCACTGCCAACGTATGTGCCAGACTGCCTGATTACAATTAATTAGCCCGGCCTGAAATGTCCTCACACTTCAGAAGGGATCACATCTCGTGTCGGCCAATGAAAAGGCTGCTGGTGGGCTGGTGGCGTGATAAATCAGGGGTGACAATTTACCAGCCAATTCAATGGCTTACAGCCCCCCCTTTAAGGAAATACCATGGTAATATGTTTTCATGTTTTACGCTGAAATAAATATATTGTGAGTCCTGACAGTGTTTGAATAATAATTATAACCTAGAATTTTTTTTGATTAGCTTCAAATATATCTGTTTTGTTTATACCATCATAAAACTCCTTTTAAAACGGAGTTATATCATTCTTTTTGAAAGAAAACGAGGATGAAAGCTGCTTTCAAATAAATTGTACAAAGTTCATATTCCAATGTAAGACATACAAGTAAATATGGATGGATTTAAATTGATATAACCCTTAAAAAAAACTGATAGCTGCCCTTTCCTTATTCCATGCCATATGTTCTCACCATACTGAAACCAATTTACAAAACTTGTTTCAAATGTTAACAAATTATGGCTCAATTCCTCTGGCACTGATGGAAACACTGGCCTTTCTTAGATCTACAGTGGACACTGTAAGCTGTTTAGTGTCCAAAAATTCACATTACGCTGTTCGTTGTAGAGCTAAGGATTATTTGCCATCATAAAGCTCAAAGTCAATCAGGTCATCACACAAACACAAGCTGTTTTTTGACTTTTAGCTGACATTGAAAATATGCAAACCAGTGTGGGTTGTTGCTTTCTAGGAAAAATGGTCCAAGTGATAACTGTAACATTTATTATTTTCACTTGAAGTGGGTATATCTAATCAGATATTTGGTCAGAATTGGTATCCAAAGAAAAATACCCTAAAAGGAAAAATTAAAGGAAACGATAAAGCAGAGATATTTTGCGATTGATGTTCCTGTGCTTGTATTGAGAAATCCCAGTGCTGACTTTGTGTGTTAAGGCCTGTGTCCATCATCACTGTTTTCACACAGTCAATGCTCAATTTCCTCACAAAACCAATGCCATTGTTTTTCAGCACTCAATGTCCTGAGTGAATTCTCTCTGCATCAGCTGTTTGTTGTCTCCATGCTCACAGTGCTCTCCACTGAGAAACAGTTCAACTGTTACCACTGTGCTCATCAATTTCACATCTACCTCACTAGCCAATCAAAATCAAGAAGGAGCTGTTGACAGCAATGGCAGAGGTGATTAGTGATGGGAATTACGGCTCTTTTTAGTGGATTGGTTCATTTGGCTCAGCTCGGCCCTTGACTTGGGTACCAGTTTGGCTTCATTTGACTTGCCACATTTAGTAATGTCATGACCTATGATTGATGATTGATTGGGTCGGATGAAATCTGCTCACTGGCCGGGCTGTATCACACCCAAAATGAAAAAAAAATGACACTATCAAGCTCGTGTCCCTGATGTGTGGTGTGCCTGTGGATTAAATAACACACAGACACAACATTAATGTTGTGGGATGAAAATGATAATAATAATGCTGGCGTTAGGCCAAATCCTTGTATCTCCAAAATCATTACTTTTTAGGGAATCAAAGTAAAGGTTGTATTTTTCAATTAATTTGACACTGAATGTTTGTAGTCAGCATGGTCAGTAGTCACCAACAGAACTGATTTTTTGGGGAAAAAAAAGAGAAAAAGAGATATGAGGTTTTGGCCCGATGCTGGCAAGAATAGAAAAAGGCTCTCAAACAGAATCTGCTGGATCCTATTGTTCCCGTAAAAGAGTCAGCCCTTTGTACCAGCTTGTTCACGAATGACAATCACTATAGGAGATCTGATCTGTCTTTTCAAAGGAATTCCAGGACATGAGTCCTTTAGCTACTTTGTGTTTTTAATGGTTATTAGTTTATATACAGTCCCCTCCAAAGGTATTGGAATGGTGAGCCCAATTCCTTTATTTTTGCTGTAGACTAAAAACATTTGGGGTTACGCCCTTCAGACTCCTCTTTAGCAGGTCAAATGTATGCTCTATAGGGTTTAAGCCTTGAGGATGACTTGGCCAGTCTAAAACCTTCCACTTCTTGCCTCTGATGGACTCCTTTGTTATTTTGGTAGTGTGTTTTGGGTCTTTATCTTGCTGCATGATGAAGGATCTCCCAATCAGTTTGGTTGCATCTTTCCTTAAATTGGCAGACAAAATGTTTCTGTAGACTTCTGAGTTCATTTCTGCTGCCATCATGTGTTACATCATTGATGAAGATGAATGAGCCCGTCCCAGAAGAAGCCATGCAAGCCCAAGCCATGACATTACCTCAACTGTGTTTCACAGATGAGCTTGTATGTTTGGGATTATGAACAGATCCCTTCTATCTCTAAACTTCAGCCTTTCCATCACTTTAATAAAGGTTAATCTTTGTCTCATCAGCCCTTAAAATTTTTTTAGGCTTGTCTCTGTACTTTTTGGCAAATTCCAGCCTGATCATTTGATTAATCAATGCAATAGGACACACCTGAGCAACAAAACACACCTGTCAGTCACATGTTCCAATACTTTTGCTCACATGAGAGACGGCTGGGTTCAAACAAAGAGTGCTATCATCAAAGTGGTTCTTTAGATCCTGAAATAAAAGCTGAAATATTGATCTCTTGTCTCATATTCATCTTTTGATGTCAAACCCCAGTGTTTTTAGTCTACAGCAAAATGAAAGGAATTGGCCCACTGTTCCAGTACTTTTGAAGGGGACTGTATATGAACTATTCATTATTACAACAATGTAAAAGGGACACTGGAGAAAAAAACGTTAGGTAATTTTCAAGAAAAAAACTTAAAACTCGTAAGTTTATAAGGTCATTAATTTACAGGAAAAAAACCCCTAGAAAATTTAAACTTTAAAAGTTGTTAATGTGTGTCAACCAAAACTTTAAATTTTTGGGATAAGAAAGTTAAATGGTTAATATCCAACAGCTGTCTTGGTTTGGTTTTTTGTAGATTTTTTACTTTGAAATGTTGTAAATGAATTATTTAAAAAATAATAATAATAATTTAGAATTTTTCACTTAAATTCATGACTGTTTAAACTCTGGGTTTTTTACCCCAAAATTGTCACTTTTTTGCCCAAAATTGAATGAATCTTCTTAACTTTTCATCTGTTAGGGTGGCCTTAATACACTGTTGTACATTACTTTTCTTACCATGATTTTTGAAAATATATTTACATCTAATTTTGACAGCATCAAAGCAGACAAGGTCCCACACCCCTTCTAAGATCTTTGGCGCCTCCCATAGGTGCCTGGACCCCAGGTTGGGAACCCCTGCTTTGGAAGTTTGCACTTTAGTCTAACCACAAATATACCTGCACATCTGCCCAGTTTCTCCCATTGTGCAGTTTTGGACATACTTTTGTAGTATTTATATTGTATATAAGATTTTATTTTGCTGCTGTGCTTTTTGTAGCCTCTAGATATTTTCGTAATAGGCCTTTTAATATTTACATTCATCTTCTTATAAACCAAGTATCATTTTACCACACTTATCACCCAGTAGAGATCAGTCAATGCATTGTTTCTCAATGGTAAAACTGGTGCTAAGCAGGGATGTGGATGTGCAGGGACAGATAATACCCCCAGATTTCTGATGCAAAGCAGACATTCACCTGTTTTGTTTGTCAGGGCAGCAACTTAGAAGATGTGGGTGAGTTCTGCAACAAAACATCAAATGATAGTTATTTAGTGGTAAGAATTGTTCACGGTTCACCTGACGTCTCCCATCTCTTAGCATTAAGTATATTACGGTACAAACAACCTTCTATTCCCCTTCATTGCCCTCTCTGCAGGCTGTTGTTAACTCTCAAATCATCAGATCCTCAATGACCTTATAATCTCTCTCTCTCTGACACATTTGTATCGTATCTCATGGTAGACTTGCAGTATTTGCAATGCAAAAGCTCCTAGGTACCACTTTAGCAATCTGATGTCAACATTTTAAATCATAGGCCTTAAATTAAACTGAATAATCCTCAGGTTTGGTTTGACAAATTAGCCATCATCATTATAGGCTGTCAAGCCTGTTTTTTTTTAGCACTTAAGCTTTTTACTCTGTCCTCTCTCTTAATGTCAATCAACCTCTCTCAATTCAGTCTGTGTAAACCACACAGTACTGTGCAAATTTACACTTTAAATTAGTGAGCTAGAGTCTAATTCACACAGTATGAAATTAACTAATTAATGCTCAGTCATTTGTTTTATATATTTTTCTTTCTTTCTTTGTTTTTTTTCAAATGTATTTATTTTTTATAGCCAAACCAAAGCCAATGGGACTCATGTTAGAAGGTCTAAGCAGCCTTTTCTGGGGTTTTGTGGATGTATTTCTGCCCAATCAAAGTCACCAACAGTCCAGCTGGAAAAAGCAGGCCTAAACGTGAGGGTCTATGTACTTTACTGTAAATTAAAATTCATACAATAAAATATCAATAAAATATTGATATAAGTCGATTCCTGCTTTTAGATGACAATCTTATTTCCATTAAAAATGAGGGATTTAGTTTCCTGGGAGGAAATTTTACCTGGTCATGAAACAAACTAAAATCAGTATTGATTCCTGGAAACCTGACTGAGGCCGGTCACATACGAGATGATTTTAAAATCTGAAACGATTTTAAAAATGTGGGAGACCACAGACATCAGGACAATTTCAAAAGATTTTTCATCTTTAATCTTCTGAATGCACGCATTAGACGACTCAGCCAGACTGTCTGATCACTGGAGACCACACACCTGCCCACCTGCCAATGACCTCGTGTGATAACGTGACTTCAGAAAAAAAACTAACAAACAAGGATGTCTGTCAATTCTCTCTTGCTGTCCCTCCACAACAGGCTTTCCTGCCATGCGTTCAGGGCGCAGCAAAAATCTAACCTTGCAAAGCAGATGGATACGCCTGTCTCTGTGTTTCTAACTGGCAAATCCATCTTGCAAAGCTACCATCTGAACCGTTTGGGCCCGGTTAGAAAATGACAGGACCAATCAGCGTTGAGGGGTGGGACTTTCGGGGGCGGCAGATCGATTCATGATGTAAGCAAGCAGCGACAAGAGGCCAGTGCAACTTTGGTGAAAGGCATTAGCGTGGATGAGGCTAAATTGTCAGTTTTATCAGAACTTGACGACATATCTTCATTAAAAGAAGAACAAAGAACAGCAGTAAGTTGTTTTCTGTACAAAAGTCGTGTACTGTCATGTCTACAGTCGTCATATTTTGCGGCATTATACAGTTCTCTATGGAGTTACTCCTTCGGTAGGGGCGCAGGCACACAGCTTGGCAGCCGCTGCGTCATATGTTTTGTTGCTCTGATTGGCCCATAAAGATGTGACAGACAGAACGTTCATCTAATCACCCTTCGAGTTTTTTTGTCAAAGGCTCTGCCCTTTCCTAAATGCTCTCTATGAGTGGTTTTCCAGATGGATGTGTGAAGTAAATCCATCTGGCATGTCAGGTTAGGGTCACTAACTACAAGACTAGAATACAATTCCCTTTGAGTGATGAAATCAAAAATGTTTGATATTTACCATTTAGGGTTTGGGAGTATCATTTAAACCACATACATGAGCATAAATGAGCCTTTAAGGTTTAACCTGTACACCAGCTGGACTGAAGCTCTGTGTAAGTTATGGTCTAACGGCCAATTTAGTCAGGAGAGACAAGTGACTGATTTGAAGATAAACATTTATTTTACATAGATGTGATGTTGAATTATTGTCCTTGAACTCCACAAGGACATAGCATGATCTAAGGGTGTCTGCCATGAACCCCCATGGAGTCCAGACACTGGTGGTGGTGGTGGTGGTGGCTGATCTAATCTGAGGCTGATTAATCTGAGGCTGATTAATCTGAGGTTGAGCGCTGATCAACTATGAGGACCGGGGTTGAAGAGATGATGTCTGGAGGTGTTATCTGAGGATCATGGAGTGAATAGCCTGACTACACTGCAGAGACAGTGGATGATGGCCAAGGATGTTGTCTTGTAGACTTGGCAGTGATGGGGGGGTGGGATCACTTGTGTGAATGTCATGAAAGAACTTGTGGAGGAGGAAGCCATATGTTTAAAAGGGGCAGCAGTGATATGATAGGCTAATGATGAGGGAGTGGAGCAGAGCTATTGGGTCGATGTGACCAGGTGATGTAAACAGCTGTTGGAGAGAGCCATGTGTATCCCTCAGCCAAAATAGACTGGAGATGATAAATAGAGACATCTTTACCTTGTTTTCACAAACATGTATGTCCACATTTGTAGAACATGTTTGTAACTTGTTTTTTAACAACCCTGATGAAGGTCACCAGCAAAAACATTCACTGTGTAATATGTGTAATGTGTTTTATGTTGTGGGGAGATTAGTTGTGGTAAGACTCAAGAGAGACAAGGCTGTGATAGCAGGGAGACATCGCCAACAAGCAACACACATGCGCCTGGTAGGACAACCGTGTTGGTGTATGAGCCAGGGCAAGTGTGCAACAGCTGTCATGCAGCCGTCATGCAACAAACACAAATCCAGTCTACCACAAGTGTTACTTTAATGCATTGGATGGGGCAGACATTTGGTAAAAATCCTGGACTTAATCAGTGTAATAAGTACTGAAAGCACACACCAATGGTCTTAAACTGTACAACACTGATCATCAACTGGCAGCCCGAGGGCCATATCAGGCCCCCCAAAGCTTCCTGATGGCCCCCAGAAGATCATTAAATTCAGAAAAGGAGGAAAAGATGTTGTGGTTTTACGAGTATTATTTGGCTTTAAATGTCTGCAGCTGTTAAATCCACCCTCACAAACAATTAATATTGACAGAGTTTTAGACTTACCATATGATCTGTATTTACAGAAATTCACTTGTCAACCATTATCAGTAAAAATAAATAAAAAATGGGTTAAGACTGGCAGAGATGTTGCAAAAATGGCCAGATAAAGTGGTGAAGGGGTTTGAGTGTGGCAAAAATGGGTGACAAATGTCAAAATGGGTTGTGGAGTGGCACAAAGGGACAAAAATTGACAGGAAAAGAGGTGAAAAGAGGTTAAAACATGGCAAGAATGGGTAAAAGAGGAAAAAAGAGGTAAAAAGTATAAAAATGGGTTGTAAGTGGCATAAATTGATAAAAGAGTGCCGCACAGAGGATAAAACATGCAGGAAAAGTGGTTTAAAAGGGGTTAAAGAATGGCAAAAAAATTGGGTTAAAGAGGCATAAAGGGGCAAAAAGTATCAAAAATGGGTTTAAAGTGGCAATAGAAATTGCCTGACAAATCAGTTCAAGAGTGGCACACAGAGACAATAACTGGCAGGAAAGTTCCAAAATGGGTTTAACAAGTGGCAACACGGGCGAAAAGTGGCAAAAATTATTTTAAAAGTAGCAAAAATAATCAATTATGGGTTAGGGGTCACAGAAATTGCAAAATGAAGTAGTGAAAAGGGGTTAAAAAGTGTAAAAAATGAGTTAATATTGGTGCTAAATCACAATTGGGGAGAGTCCTATCTCTGGGATTTTTAGGGGCTCAGCCAATCCTGTCTCCTTGTGGCCTGCTGCATTATAGATAATAGGGTTACATCTCTGGTAATGCCTATAAATTTCCTGCGTTTTGAAAAAAGACCAAAACAAAACAAAACAAACAAACAAACACAAAAACCCCAAATACAATAATGTGCCAGACCAAAATATTTATTCAATTCTTGTTTATTTGAAAGTCCGACCCTCTCTTTAGTCTCTGTCAAGACTAAATCTTGCCCTTGTGCAAATGGACTTGATGACTGATGTTCAAGAATGAAGTAATGGCAGCAGATCTCATTTATGGTTATTAATGAAAACACATGTAGATGAAAGAGACAGTCATATATCATTGAGTTGAGTTGTTGAGTCATCAACTGATCAACTATAAAACTGATGATTTCCATGCCAATAAAGCCATCTGAATTGTATTGAAATTGCTATCTATGATCAGCCAGAATATATAGAAAATACTCAGGCAGGGAGACTATAAAGATTGTCTTTCAGCTGATGAGCTGTGTTTGAATAAACAAATGAATTTCCCTTCAATATGAGATGGAAGACAGAGACATGGAGCTCTGCCTGCCCTGCAGGGGTTGATTGCAAAAAGAGGTGCCAACATTTCAAAACTTTTCTCTCTCAGTATCTCATAAACATCCATTTAAAGAAAACACATAGTATTTAGTAAAGAAACCTTGTGAGGCAATAATTTGACTGAACGACTCCTCAATTCAAGGCAGCAGTGCAGGACAGGTGTGAGGGGCATTTAAAAAACACATTAATATTCATCAGATAACACCATGCTGGGCTCTCAGAAGAGTTTCTTTGGCTCCACAGAAAAGAGATAAGTTCCTTTCTTTTTCTTTGTGTTATCTAAACATTAACACAATAGTTTGATAAAAATCATAACATGATGGAGGAGTGTTACTTGGCAATACTTACCTCTTCAAATTTTTACTAAGGAGTTCACAAGTAACTCTAAGTCATACTTGCAGAGTTTATTTGAAAGGCTTTTGCCTTTCCGGGTTTATACTGGTCAAATTGATGGACAAGTAAATGGTCAGTGGACTGCACTTAAATGGCACCTATTTTCTTGTCTCCAAAAAGCAGAAAGTACACAACATGTCACTTTCATTTTTTCACACACTGATGGCTAAAAATGTTATGGAAAGTGCCCATCTGCCCATCAGGATCCAAGTGCATGCACAAACACATCCACACTCTCTGGTGGCTGTCCCTTCCATAGTAATTTGCTCAGTTTTCTCTCCCCCAAAAAGGCAGAGATTAAACCACCGACTCTAAAAACCTTTACTGATATTAAGAGACAACGCACCCCATCACTAAACCTTTCCTCTGTTTAAGACTCCTGAATGTCCCCCCACTCTAAAGATGATCTGCATGTGTAAATAGAAATGGCACACTTTTTCTTGCCAGCACCCATGTAAATTTTCCCCAGTTAGTTAAGAAGCTGAAGTGCAAACACAGTGGGAAATATTCAGGAAAATCCTTTAAAAGCAAGTGGGCGAGCTAAGGACATTTTTATCCTGATATGTAGGACTATTTCAATCATCCTGCCTGTAACAAAGTTGCTTCATTGTCAGTACTTTCTTAGCAGATGACATCACACAGCAGGAGAGAACTCACCTTGGGGGCAAGAAGTGATTTTTTCATGGAGAGACACCACCAAAAAGGACATTTTTTGAGCTGTTTACAACAATGCCAAGCATTAAAAGTCTGAAAAATGGAACATTCTTAATTCTTAAGCTAATTTTGTGTCACAAAAGTAAAAAAAAAATAGTCAGGAAAACAATTTAAAACGTTTTTTTCAGAGTCACAGAAACAGCAGCAGACAGGAATTTTAATTTGCCTCCATCTAAGGCTTGGAAAAAAAGCTTGACTCCTGTGTGGTCCATTTTCACAAAGCAGTCCGGTTTGGTTCAGTACAGTTAACAGTTTAGCACATTTAACACTGATCTTACATGATCATGTGACTGCAACAACTATTAATCTAAATGATTAAAAAAGAATCAGCTACAGAGAAGCACATACAATCGCCCATCCACGGAGAGCGTCTCTCTCCCTCACTCTCTCTTTCGGAGCTGCAGCTGTCAGTCAAACCTGCCGTGTTACAGCACCAAGGACAGTGCAAAATCAACACCAGCTCATTTAGCCACTCTCAGCATAAACATGACTAAACACAACACAAAAACCTGCCTATTCAGTTGAAATATTATTTATGAAATTGTACCTGTCATGTTATTAGTATTCAGTAGATATTATTCTGTTATTCAATCAGGGCTTGTCTGCAAAAACTAAACTTTTCTTTCAGTTGACTGCCCGAGTAAATGTCCACGTCTATGGTCCAATCATCTGTCTCTCATCTTAATGCCTTTTCATTCAAAGATCTGTGGACTGCTTCTACAGTTCATAGCACACATTCCAACATTAGAAGCCGTGGGAATTATGTTAATCATATACCAAAATAGACAGCAGAAAGGCTAAAACCAGAGCCTGCAGCTCACATGGCAGAATTCACACACTTCAGGTGTCACTGAATGATCTGCTGACAGCTTGTTTTTATCTCGTAATAAAGCTATAAATGCATCCAAAAACAATTATGGGCAGCGAAAATAAAGAGCTCATGTTACGGCACGGTGGCCAAATTTATAAATAAAACATCGTCTTACCTTAATATAGTAACATGTGACACTGTGACATGGATGAAATGCCGTCTGTCTCTCTCAGGGCTGTCCCGTTAATCCTACTTTTATTCAGGTACCCAGTGATAGCAGCCTGCTAGCGGATGTTGCTAACTCTTCATCTCAGCTCTCATCTACCTGTACAGGTGACGGTAACTCAGTGTCTGCAGGTGCATCAGCTGTTGTTTCAGCGATTGCCGCAGATGACTCCTTAGTCAAAGCTGTTTTTATCTTTTACCTTCATAAATGTTGGTTTGTCCATTTTGTTAGCTGAAATTAACCCTCTGCTAATGTTAACTTTGAAAATAGCGCTTGATCGTCTGTGATTGGTCAGTTGTTTACCAATATGATGCTTTTACGCACAAGTCAGGATGTGATGGGTAATATGACATTTTTTTTTTGTTTAGCCTGCCTACCCATAGGCTGCAATATACAGTCACACACAGTCAGTTTTTTTTGTGTTGATAAGTAGATTTTAATAATTGTTATAAAAGTACCCCTACAGAAAACCTGGGATAAACGCATGCAATTTCCCCAAGTAGTGCCAAATATAGAAAGATGCCTAACATTTGTTGAAGAACAGGAAAAACTGCAAATTTGAAGGAATGACTCCAGAATAAAAGCCTTGTATCATTAAATGCATGTTCTTTTTTTTTTTTTTACTGTGATGGCTAGGGACCAAAAATTGTGGTTTTAATGGGTTGAATACAAAAAGTATACAGAACTTATTATTGACCCGCTTCATTTCACAAAAGCGATACATCATCATGTTAATTTTGCAGAACTATTAACAAAGAGTTAAAATCATGGTAGAGATCTTCAATGAGTTCTCCTGAAGCCCACAGAGCTTGTTGTGGAGCTGGACAAGCACCACTGGGAAGTCTGCAACCATGTGAGCTGTGGCTCATGTGGAACTGACCAAGCAGAACCGGAGAATAGGATGGACAAACGCTTATTCTCTTACAGTTCTGTGGCCTCGCTGTCACCAGAGATCATCGTACGGGTCAAAGACTGTGATACAAAAATGTTGCATGAAGAGACAAAGAGGTGGAGACCTACCTTGACCCAGGACAGGAGACAAAGACCCAGACTCTGAGACCAGATGAGCACACCTGTGGCCAAAAGAGCATGTAAGGATCAACTTCAGGTGCAAGATGAGTTTATACCAAGAGAGTAGAAAATATGCAAAAGGCCTCTTTTTGTTTTCGTGGGAGGAAAATCAGGTCAAAATGCTGGTTGTATTTGTCTCTGCTCTTTAAAGAGAACATATGATAGAATGTGAATATGACATTAATGTCCTCACAAGCAGTCTCTTGATAAAATCAAGATTGACAAATCTTTAAAAACAGCTTGTCCTTGTCTGGTTCATTCAGTTTAATAGGATCAGAATCGTAATGTTTTTGGCCTTCAGCTGCAAACATGTTACTTTGTGAACAAAGTCAAACTTTGTAAATTCATTTTACTTCCAATTCTGACCTTGATGATGACAAAGTGCCAACTGATTTACAAGGCAAACATATCTAAGAGAGAGAGGCGTCTTCTGATTTGGCGATTTACTTACTGTATGCAAATAAAGGCAAAAAAGCTGTGAAGACTAGGAAAGTGCTATACATGAGCTTAAACACAGTAGTTATTTTATATTAAATTTGTTTTTGTGTTAAAAACCTGTTTCTATTTCAACTTGTACTTTTTAAGCCACTTTATGCACTGTACTGCTGTAGTTACCTTTTGTAAATATACATGAAAACATGGTCAAAGGTCAGGAATTCACTTCTAATAACACAACATTGTAGTGACGTTGTCATCATTGTCCTCTGTCAAAGTAAAAGAGTATGTGAAAAGTACTGAAGGATATATTGATTCTTTCTGCTGCATTAACATGCAGAGGGGGAGCTGAAAGTGCTTGGGCACCTGCACTTTTGCAACTGATATCCAAATACCTTATTCATGCTTTTTTTCCTAAAGTAGTTTGATTTTCTTTTGAATGGACAGGTATAAAGACAGGTTTTTCCATTATGAAAAAAACAACAACGAAGGTAATAACTGCTGTGTGCTCCAAAGTTTCTATAGGTGGGTCGTGAGAGGTCATTTATAATAACTAAAAATCATCGAAATTTAAAAAGTAAATAATCATTGTTTTAAATGATCGGAAAAAATGTAATTAATTTTTTTTTTTTTATTTTAAGACTCAGAAGTAACAAAAGACAGCCAGGAGTTTAAACTCATGTCACCTTTTCATCTTTTATTTTGTCTGATGTATACGGCCGGTGTCACAGTTTGTTTGGGCTGGATGGAAGCTTACCCTCAGTTAATACACATGAAAGCCCGCTTGGAGTTTGCAAAAAACAAAATAAAAAGCCAAGTGGGCTTTCGTGTGTGTTGCACTGAGTCCTGGTTGTGCCACACTTCTTCCATTCCTGTCTCTGAGCTCCTCATCAGTTCCTTTGACCTCATGGCTTGGTTTTTACTCTGATTTGCATTGTCAGCTGTGAAGCTTTCTATAGAGAGGTGTGTGTGTTTTCAAATCATGTAGCTCCCATATGAATGTGGGCTATGTGATTGGTCAGTCTGATGCTGGAGTGATCAGGAGAGAAGTAGTAGGATTATCATAGTGAAATGAAAAGGTGTGGCTGTGAATAATAATTTAGCACAACCCACATAGACTCTTTTAAGTATTAAAGCAGAGATACAATGTTAAACAGTAAAAGATCTTGTTGCTCATGCTTAAAGCTTAAAAAAGGCATTTACACTCACCTCTGTGGAATCACGATGATGATCAGAAGCTACTACAATTTCTTCCTCATCAACTTCATCCTTGCTCTTTTTTTTCATGCTTTTGAACAACAACGAAGGTACATTCATGTGCAGATTCCAATGACCTGGCATGATGCACAAAAGTACTGCAGAGTGAACCACATGGACCTGGCTGTTTTTCAAAATAAGACTGACTGTGACAAGTTACTAAGTCAATGCAATGTAAGATACTGCTGGATTGGTCTCCACAGAGACAAAGCGGTAAACACTACCTGGACCTGGGGGAATGGAGAGGAAGCCAGCTTTACCAGCTGGGTACCAGGTGAACCCGATGGTCCCCCTCAGAACTGTGCATGTATTTTAACAGGGAGGTATTGGTTTGATGCACACTGCAAGACAAAGTTTGACTTTTTGTGCTATGAAGATGATGTAATCTTGGTAAAAGAGGAGAAGACATGGGAGGAGGCTCTGGACCACTGCAGGAGTCTTCGGACTGACCCTTTTGCAAATGACTCACACAGCAATCATCGCTATGACCTTCTACATATGGACGTGAACACTGACAATTTGAATGTCAAAAACTTGATCCAAAAGGCCCAGACAGACGAGTTGTGGACGGGACTACGATTCCTGGCAGGAAAGTGGCTGTGGACGACTGGCTTCCCTCAAGAGCGACAACTGTCAGTCTGTCCAGTACCTAGGATGCACTGTGGGACGATGACAAAGACAGGAGGCAGTTTTTCAACAAGTGATTGTTCAGAGAAGAGGAATTTTCTTTGCTCAAAAAGAAACAAGTAGTAATAATACATCAGCTGAATTCTGTGTTTGATTGTGTTGATGAATAGGATAGCGAGTGTAGTATTTACAAATTTAATGATGTAACTTCTTGATTTCAGAATGCCATTGTAAACTTTCTGATTGTGTCAGTTATTGCAGCAATTATTCCAATGATTTGTCATTTTTTAAGATTTGTTTAAATGTCTTGACTAAAATATACATTTATGCATTCAAAAATGTTTCCTTTGAATGGTTAAAGCTTCTGAATTATGCTTTTTAGATGTATTAAAGTGAGTTATATGTATTTTTCCCACCTAAATAAAATGCAAAGAATATGACTGCATCCTTGTCATACCTAAGAGTCTTGATCATTTATTATCAACCTTTGGAAACTTTTAAATCAGATGGAATTATCATGTGTACTCCCTTCTTAAAGCAACAGTTTTAATCAGACCTGGGTGGAATTTCTTTATTGAAGGAGGTGTTTTGGCAGTATTCCCTACTGGCCTCGGCATGAGTTTTATCCAACAACAAGCTCCACCATTGGTACACCAAAACAGCACCTTGATGCTGAACTTATCATAGCAGCTCATGCTTACGACTTTCTTTTTTGTCTTGTCACTCTGATTGGCAATGAATTTGACAGACAAAACTTTCATCCAATCATCTTCTGAGAATTTTTCTGATAAGTCCTGCCCTTCCCAAACCTTTCGCATGGTAAGTTTCCCCAATGACTGTGAAACATATCCATGCAATGCGCATTGCTGGCATTGGGCCAAACCATTGTATCTTCATTTTTTTGTGAGTTTATTTTTTTTTAATAAACCAGTGCTATCAGTCACTCTTTACTTCTGCTAGTAGGTTTTAACAAGTTATAAAGCATAAAAAGTGTCAAACAGATGCTATCACTTGTTGGAGTGAATTTAATGGTAAAATACTGTGTTTTTTTTACATTGCCTAGAAAGTGGTGATTTTTGGAGATCTGAGGTTTTGGCCTGATGCTAATGATATATGAACCAATCATCTGGCATGCCAGATTTATTTATTACATACTAACTTTACTTGATATTTCCTCAAAAGGGCATAAAGGTTAGGTGTACTCTCTCATGAGAAATTAACAGATGTTACCTGTGGAGATTCCTTTTGTTGCTATGAACAGATTACCATTGATACATTGCTATTTCTGCTCTGGAGCTGAGCTGCAGTCACACAATTATAACAGCAGGTGTAACTGAATTTTTGCTTATTCCCCCATCTTTGATTACTTTTGCTACGTCTGTCAAGCTTTTTCGCACCTGCCGCTCTTTCTTGCTGTAGCGAAGTACTCCAAGGGAAATAATGTAAGATTTCTCAAGAAAAGAAAAAAAAAAGGTCTGGAAATATCAGCAAAGTAGACAGAACATACTTGTGAAAGCTACATTTGCAATATCATTTGTTGACAAAGTAGTAAGAGAGTTTAAAGAAGTAGTGAACACTTTAACTTTTTTTTTCATCTGTACTCTGAGGTATCTGACTGAACTATGATAAAACACATCAATGATGGTGTTATTTCTGATATTTGCACCAAACTGATAAAAATCTGCATTTTACAACTTTTAAATAGCTCAAATGGACATCTGCTTTAAAAAATCTTTTCTGAAAAGGTGTGGCTTTTGTGACATAGAAACGTCACAAACTCAATATAAAAGGTAGAATGCTACTGCCTCCAACTGACTTTACCATTCAGAGACCGCTCCCATCCTCTCATGTTCCTGCACTGCTTCTGCTCAGAGAGCTCCGGCTTTAGTGATGCCGGTGCTGGAGCCAAGATAGTACTCAGGACTACCACAGTCCACCCCCACTCCGCATCCTGCTTTAGGGGACTCTGGAGGGGAACAATCCTCCACCTCTAAAGATCGCTGAGGCAGCAGTGCTGCAGGACTCTGTCTGTGTCACTCTCTTGCAAGGGGACATCACAGTCACTCCCACCTCATCTGGAAAACTCTGTCCTTTTCCCCTCCCTCCTCTCAATAACAAAATGCTCACTTTCTGTGCATTTTTTTTAATTACTGAAGTGGGCAGAGTTAGCTCTGAGCTGGAGGTTCACTTACACTTTAAGTTAACTGGTATTTACCTGGAGGACTGAAGACAGCTTAGCAGCATAAACATGAAGCAGCAACTATGAGCCCAACTTCAGCTGCAGGACGACACATGAACTAGAGCAGTGGTTCTCAGTGTTTTTTCAGAGAAATACCCGCTGTCAAATATATATATTTTTTTTTTAGCCAAGTACCCCCTACACAAAGCAAAGCTTTTTTGGCTGAAAAGAAAGACATTAAACAGTGCTGTGACAGCAGTCTGATTTATAAAACTTTTTAACGGATAAACACTTTCAAATTTCAAGTATATTTTTTCTCAAACATTTTAAGTGTTAAAAATGCATGACTAGATTCATGGCAAATCTTCTCGTTACTACATATGGGTATTCAAACTAGTGTAGTGAAAACAGTGCCTGGACTGGCATAAAACCATCCAAATCCATCAGTGTGAAAAACACTGCTCAACTGCAGCGGTCTCTCTGGAACTAATTGGAAATAAAAACATAGAACAGGAATAAAAAGCAACTGAAACTAAAACTATTTTTGTGTTAAGACTGAAACTCTGACTAAATCTAAAATGTGACTGTCAAAATTAACACTACTGAGTACAGACTGCTGATTAACTTCTTTTGCTAACATAGGACTGGACAGTGGCTGTTTTAGGGAGGGGCTTAGTGAAGGGTCAAATGTTGCACCATTCAGCTGGATTCACCTCTAATTACCCTCATTCAGTATAGGTGCTTTTACAGTGCAAGAGCTGAGAAGTTTCACTGTCATTACACCTTGAGACACAGGTACTGATACTGTAGACAGTGTGATATTATGTGTTCCTTATCTGTTCATTACCAATTGTAGAAAGGTAAGAGAGAGCACAGCAGGGCATGGCATGCCACGCCATGGCACAGCGCAGTGGGAGCTCCACATCCATACTTTCAGACATGCACACGGTGCTGAGCTCCCTGCTATCTCGGCTGATTACGTTTTTCGCCTCTTTTAGACAGAGGGGAATCACCTTGTTCCCCACCTTCATGACACTCATGGTGAAAGTGATAAGTATTAAAGGTTTAAACATTACGTCTTCAAAGGCACTGTAAATTGGACTAATATATGCCCAAGACAGTGGATCTCTACGTTCTTGAATTCAAGAATCTGTGACAAACACAGCATACAGTGGATTCAGAAGTATTCAGACCACCTTCACTTTTTAAAAATTTTGTTATGTTTAAGCCTGATGCTACAGTTGAAAAAAAAAACCTTTATTTTCATCAATCTACACTCAGTACCCCATCAACACAAAGTGGAACCAGAATTTTAGAATTTTTTGCAAATTTATTAAAATCAAAAAACTGAATTATCACATTGACGTAAGTCTTTAGACCCTTACTGAAAACACTTGAAATTTAGCTAAGGTTCCTTCCAGTTTTCTGGATCTTTAGTGAGATGTTTCTACACTATAATTGGAGTCCACCTGTGGTAAATTAAATTGGCCGGACATGATTTGGAAAGCCACACTCCTCTCTATGGAAGGCCTCAAAGCTGACAATGCATACACGAGGAAAAACCAAACCATAAGTATAAAGGAACTGCCTGCAGAGCTCATAGACAGCAGTATGCAGGCTTTCATGTGTTTTACACTGAGCAAAGACTTCGGTCTAGCAACTCTGCCATAAAGCCTAGATCAGTGGAGGGCTGCAGTGATGGTCATCCTCTGTCTCATCTACACATTAGATCTCTGGACCTCACAGTGACCATCAGGTTCTCAGCTGTCAGCTGTGAGGCCTTCTATAGAGGTGTGTGCCTTCCCAAATCATGTCCAGTCAATTTATTTACTAGAGCAGGACTCCAATCAAGGTGTAGAAACATATCAGTAAATCTGCATTTAATTTTTTGGTATGAAACCCCAGGTCAAATTTCAGTCAAATAAAACATCTCAGAGTTTATAAATGAGGCAGTAATTTCTGCTCCAGGATGGTGTGGGCGTGTCTGTTGAATTAGCTGAAGCCACGCCCACTCAGGAGAAATACAATCCTCTCAAATTTAAAAACACTACCATCTGAATGGAGGACAGTCTGTTTTCTGGCTCAAATCTTTGTTATGATGCTTTAAATGATCCACAGACAACTGTGGCTGATAGATTTGGCAAATTTACCTCACAATGAACAAAAAAAAATACAGCAGGTAGCTGACTGTTAAATTTCAATAAAGGCAGTGACATCAGCTAATATCAGACTGTACTGAGATGCCCAGCTGACAGCCCTGTTGTTTGGGATGCTTTCTTTACTTTACAATCCTATGGTTTTAACTTATCAGCAGTGTTCATCTTCAGTACCCATCTAATATGCTCACCTAAGCAAGAGACTAAGTTCTTTCAGTGACCTTGACAATGATAATGGTGCCACTATTTACAAAGCAAACTCATATTTGAGTATGACAGCCTTAGCATGTGTCTTTGATTTACTTAAACAAATGAAGCACAAGAAAGCAGTACAGAAGCCTTTGTGTGTCCTGATACCTCCCATGTTGATATGGTGATTTAATTGTCCAGGTGGATGTTGGAGTGATCAGGAGAAGGACAGTAGGACTGACCATCCAGAATCCAGACTCTGATTGGTATTTTATTAAATGCATCAGTGAAACTGAACAGGCCCAACCCACAATTTCATATTCATCTGGTATTTAACCGGAGATATTAAAGGGAATACAATACTCCTGTTGCAGACAGCTACAGCTGAATAAGAGTTATAATATTTACATCTGGGGAACCATAATGATGACCAGCAGCCTCTTCATCCTAAACTTCATCCTGACTCTTTCCATTCATGCTTTTGAAGAACACAGGAAGTACATTCATGTGCAGACTGAAATGAACTGGTATGATGCTCAGGGGTACTGCAGAGAACACCACACTGACCTGGCTGTTTTTACAAATGAGATAGAATATGAAGCACTCCAAAGTCCATGTGGTCCAGACAAGTACTGTTGGATTGGCCTCCAGAGAGACGATGCAGATCCCACCAGTTGGAGCTGGGCTAATGGAGAAGAAGTCAGCTTTACAAACTGGTACCAGGGTCAACCTTCTGACTTGAATCAGAAGTGTACCGTAATCCGAGACAAATTTTGGTTTGATTATTTTTGTGATGAGGAATCAGAATTTGTGTGCTTTGAGGATGAACTGATCTTGGTGAAAGAGCTGAAGACATGGGAGGAGGCCCTGGACCACTGCAGGACTCTTGAAAATGACCCTCACCTTAATCATCAGTATGACCTTCTACACATGGAGAGCGGAAATGACTACTTGTATGCCAAACACCTGCTCCAAAGGGCCCAGGCAGATGAGGTGTGGATAGGACTACGATTCCTGGCCGGAAAGTGGTTTTGGGTGAACGGTTTCCCTCTGGTACAACAACCACCGGTCTGCCCTGCACCCAGGATGCACTGTGGGATGGTGTCGAAGAGAGGGGGAATGTTTTCAACCAGAGATTGTTCAGAGAAGAGGAATTTTGTTTGCCTGAAAAGGAATATTTTTAACCAATAATTGGGCTATTTTGTATATTTACTTGTGTTAAGCAGTAGGTAATAGCTTGTTTTTAAATTTTTGTTGGATTTCAGAAAGTAAGTAGCAAACATGCTGATCCAACCAGGCTAACAGTGTAGTTACTTAGTTATTTCTGTGGATTACTGTAGTTTTATTCCTCCTTCAGTGTAAACTGTGGAAGGTAATACAGAGATATAATCTCACTATGTCATTATAAACATGCTAAATCACAGTAGCTAATTTTTTTTATTTATTATGTATTTGACCATGTCTTTTCTCAGATAAAAAAAAAATATTTTTTTAATGAAGAAAAATCTTTTTTTCTTATTTGGTTCATGTGTCAGATTTATGCCTTAAGATGTAAGAATTAAACATTTTGTTGCATTATAATAAACAACTGAAAACATGTTATACTGTCCTCTTCATTATTATAAAGCAGACACTCTCCATCCAGTCACAGTTTCTGTGATTCTGGTGTCGTTAAAATTATATATGAAAGACTTATTTGAAAAACATTTAAAAGACTGTTTGAAAGACTGGACTGGAAAAGTTGGAGCAACATATTTTAGTTTTTTGACCCTATTTATTTGGAAATAAAAGAACTAGTGCTGGTCCAGTCAAGTTAAAGTCTAATTATAAAGCAGATTTAAACAGCATACGTTGACCAAATGCCTGTTCACGCAAAGACAAGTAAATAAAATAGGTTAGATATTAGGACAATTTTAAAAAATTAAGAGCAAAAATAAAACTAATCAATATCATTTTAAAAGACTATCTGGTCAATATAAAAAATAAAATTATAGAAGTAGTGGTAGGTAGTTGATGGAGTTTATGAGGGTTAAAATAAAGAGGTATAGGTTTTTAGCAGTGACTTTAAAGTGCTTAGGGCAGATGAGGTAGACTTTATAGGGATGGGAGACTGTTACTCAGTAGTTGCCATTGCAAGGGGTCCATCCCCTCAGTTTTTAAAACTGAATCTTGAGACCTCCAAGAGCAACTTGCTAGCTGGACCAAGTGGTCAAGCTAGGTTTTGGTAGTGCAGAAAGTCAACAAGCTTTGCAGGTGCTTTTCTGTTTAAAACCTTAAAACCTCAATGAAATCTTGAAGTCAGTCCTACATTTCTCAGGAAGCCAATGAAGCGAGGCTAGGGTGCAGTTATGTTCTTTATACTTTTTTATTCCCACAGAAGAGATGAGCAGTAGTGTTATGCACAAGCTCCAGACAGCACAAAGAGGGCACATTATGCCTTTTTAAAACACATTTCCTTTTGATGGAGGTCTTAGCTGGAAAAAAAAGCTTGTTTTAACTGGTTACAGAGAATGGAATTTGCAGTAGTATTTTTCTTCTCAGTAGATATAGCTTAGTAGAAGTGGCAATCCATCAGTGTTTCCTATCTTACCTGGATACGTGCAGCTTTTCAGTCAAGGTTTAATTGTAGCAAAATCATCATTGGAGGACACTGCTGAGCTGAATGCTCTAACAATCCTAAAATAATCTAAATGTATCAAAAATAACCTTGTTTTCTGTCAAAACGTGAGAAAGTGTTAGTCAGATGAATAGTCGAAACATTTCCAATCACAGAATGGCATCTTGAAAATGATAAACCTTGACCTGTACATCATGTTTTCATTACTGTTGTTCGCATAGCACCTTCATGTCTGTCGTCAGAAATGTCAGTAAGTATGTTGACATTAACTTTTTGTATCTGGTGCAAATGTATCTCACCAAACACTGATGTCCCAGGGTAAATCATGAACTATCAGAGGTCAACAGGTAATACTAATCCTGTGTGAAAAGCACTGAAGACTTAAAGAAATGGTGAATCTGGACTGTCTTTACAAAACGCCTTGTATCGATGAACACGTGAAACTATACTTTGGATTGATCAAAAGAGATTCCTTTTCTTTGAGCTCACAACACAGTTCTAAGCTCTGTTGTTTGTTTTAGTAAGCCTTGACTGTATTCTTATCATTTCAGCTTTAATCTGAAAAAGTATTTTAACTTTATTCTAAACATTTCAACTTTTTTCTTGTGATTTAGACATAAATCTTGAAGTGGGAGCATTAGGAGTTCAGTTGCAGGTTGAGTTTGTTGATTGTCCTTCAGATTATTTCTTTTTTAATAAACAAGTATTTCAGTGAGATTAACCAGTACAATAGTAACAAACAAATACAAAATATATAACTGCATCTCCCCTCATCTTCATAGGACTTCAGTGTGTTCAATGTCCATTTTTGAACTACTACTAACCTTGCAAAACAGACAGATTTGGCAGTCTACCATCAGGCAAATCTATCTAGAAAAGCTACAATCCACATTTGTGCCAAACCGAACACTGTTAAGACCAAGCGGCAACCTCTGGTCCTGAAAAATGATGCCAGTGTGGAAGTGCAAAACATTGCAATATGACCAGTGTCCTCTTGAGGCTAGCTGCAGAAATGCTGGACACATGTTAAGAAGCCATTTGTTTACACTAGAAATAAACTGGTTTACAGCCTGGTTCAAATAAACAAAACATGTCTCGTTAGCTAATGTCTTCATGAACACACAATGTACAGAGGGTGAATTTTTTGTGTACCATAATTGATTTGATTATATTTAGGTAAAACCTAACTGCGCATTGATTGGCATGTCTCATTTGACTGATAGATAGCTTAACAGGCAGACATTACCTATCTGTCAACCAGAAGGCTGGCTTTAGTGATAGCCTAGCTGACAGGAAGCCAAGCTCAGTGTGCAGGCTTATGTCTGGTGTTAGGTTGATCCAAAGTTTGGTTGAGACAGCGGTTTCAAAGTAAAAGCTGCCAAGGATTGGCTTCAAGAGCTGTTTGAGTCTGCCTATTGTCTCAGACATCAGGTTATAATACAACCTGGCTGAGTTAGTGAAAAGCTCTCCTAGCTGGCAGCTCTGTTGTGAGGATTTTTACTTAAAAAGAGTCCTGTAGTGGTCCCACTTAGACATTTTTCATCCTGATATACTGGTCTAACATGCTGACCAAGAGAGCAAGTAAATTCTTTCAATGCCGAGTTTGACCTTGACAATGATGACGGTGCTGATATTTACAAAACAAACTATATTTGAATATGATAGCCCTAGCATGTTTCTTTGATTTACTTAAACAAATTAAGTACAAGAAAGCACTGAGCTACCAAAATCTGACTCTACATTGACCAAAATGAGTAATTTGAACCTTTTTCCCCCCTCAGTTTTACACCTAGCATAAATATTCACTGGTACCTGCACATTTAAGATGCAAATTTTTTCTCCTTTATGTCTTTTGCACTGATAAATCTTTTCTATGTCCATCCAACTATATGTTATATTCTCTCTCTCTTAATGCGCTGATTTTGGTATTTTATGTATTAAGTGGAAGTACGAACAGGAGGTTATTTAGTAAATCTGACAATGATGACAGTGCTGATACACAATATTGCCAAAAGTATTGACTCACCCATCCAAATAGCTGAAATCAGGTGTTCCAATCACGTCCATGACCACAGGTGTATAAAATCAAGCACCTAGGCATGCAGACTGTTTCTACAAACATCTGAGAAAGAATGGGTCACTCTCAGGAGCTCAGTGAATTCCAGTGTGGTACTGTGATAGGATGCCACCTGTGCAGCAAGTCCAGTTGTGAAATTTCCTCGCTCCTAAATATTCCACAGTCACCTGTCAGTGGTATTATAACAAAGTGGAAGTGATTGGGAACGACAGCAACTCAGCCATGAAGTGGTAGGCCACGTAAATGATGGAGCTGGGTCAGCGAATACTGAGAGGTGCATAGTGCGCAGAGTTTGCCAACTTTCTGCAGAGTCAATCTCTTCAGACCTCCAAACTTCATGTGGCCTTCAGATTAGCTCAAGAACAGTGTGTGGAGAGCCTCATGGGATGGCCAAGCAGCTGCATCCAAGCCATACATCACCAAGGGCAATGCAAAGCGTCGGATGTACTGGTGTAAAGCACACCACCACTGGACTCTAGAGCAGTGGAGACGCTTTATCTGGAGTGACGGATCATGCATCTCCATCTGGCAATCTGATGGACGAGTCTGGGTTTGGCGGTTGCCAGGCGATGGAACTTGTCTGACTGCATTGTGCCAAGTGTAAAGATTGGTGGAGGGGGGGATTATGGTGTGGGGTTGTTTTTCAGGAGCTGGGCTTGGCTCCTTAGTTCCAGTGAAAGGAACTCTGAATGCTTCAGCATACCAAGAGATTTTGGACAATTCCATGCTCCCAACTTAGTGGGAACAGTCTGTGGATGGCCCCTTCCTGTTCCAACAAGACTGTGCATCAGTGCACAAAGCAAGGTCCATAGAGACACAAATGAGAGAGTTTGGTGTGGATGAACTTGACTGGCCTGCACAAAGTCCTGACCTCAAGCCAATAGAACAGCTTTGGGATGAATTAGAGCTGAGACTGAGAGCCAGGCCTTCTCATCCAACATCAATGTGTGACCTCACAAATGCTCTTCTGGTAGAATGATCAAAAATTCCCATAAACACACTCCTAAACCTTGTGGAAAGCCTTCCCAGAAGAGTTGAAGCTGTTATAGCTGCAAAGGGTGGACCGACATCATATCATACCCTATGGATTAAGAATGGGATGTCACTGAAGTTCATATGCGAGTCAAGACAGATGAGCGAATACTTTTGGCAATAGTGTATTTACAAAACAAAATCATATTTGAGTATGATAGCCTTAGCATATGTCTTTGATTTACTTAAACAAATGAAGCACAAGAAAGTAAAGAGCTATCAAAATCCGACTCTGCAGGAGCCTTTGTGTAGTGTGTCCTGATACCTCACATGATAAGGTGGTGATGTAATTGTCCAGGTGGATGTTGGAGTGATCAGGAGAGGGACAGTAGGACTGACCATCCAGAATCCAGACTCTGATTGGTATTTTATTAAATGCTACAGTGAAACTGAACAGGCCCAACCCACAATTTCATATTTATCTGGTATTTAACTGGCTATATTAAAGGGAATATAATACTTTTGCTGCAGACAGCTACAGCTGAATAAGAGTTATCTGGAGAATCATGATTATGACCAGCAGCCTCTTCATCCTAAACTTCATCCTGGCTCTTTCCATTCATGCTTTTGAAGAACACAGGAAGTACATTCATGTGCCGACTAAAATGAACTGGTATGACGCTCGAAAGTACTGCAGAGAACACCACACTGACCTGGCTGTTTTTACAAATGAGATAGAATATGAAGCACTCCAAGATCCATGCAGTTCAGATGAGTACTGTTGGATTGGTCTCCACAGAGACATTGTAGCTTTCACCACCTGGACCTGGGCTAATGGAGAAGAAGTCAGCTTTACTAACTGGAACCAGAGTGAACCTATCACCTTGCTTGAGAACTGTGCTATGATGAAAGACAAATTATGGTTTGAACATATTTGTCTTTTGGCCAAGGAAATTTTGTGCTATCAGGATGATGTGATCTTGGTAAAAGAGCTAAAGACATGGGAGGAGGCCCTGGACCACTGCAGGACTCTTCAGACTGATCCTGATTCCATCAGCATCATAGTTGATCATCGCTACGACCTTCTACACATAGAGACTGAAAATGACTACTTGTCTGTCAAAAACCTGCTCCAAAGGGCCCAGACAGATGAGGTGTGGATAGGACTACGGTTCCTGGCTGGACAGTGGTTTTGGGTGAACGGCTTCCCTTTGGTACAACGACCACCGGTCTGCCCTGCACCCAAGATGCACTGTGGGATGGTGTCGAAGACAGGAGGCAGTTTTTCAACCACAGACTGTTCAGAGAAGAGGAATTTCATTTGTTTGAAAAGGAACATATTGTTTTAACCAATAATTGAGCTATCTTCTGTAGATTTGCTTGTGTTAAACAGTAGATAATAGCTCATGTTTTTTTTTTTTGTTGGATTTTGGAATGTAAGTAGGAAACATGCTGATCCAACCAGGCTAACAGTAGTAATATTTAGTTATTATGTCTAAGGTTTACTGCAGTTTTATTCTTCCTTCAGTGTAGGAGGTGATACAGATATATAATCTCACTATGTCATCATAAACATGCTATATCACAATGGTTATTTTTTAAATTTTGTTGCATTTTCTATATTTTAATCAGACTTTTGCCTTTCCTTAGATATAAAACACAAATACGTTTTTAATGAAGAAAAAACATTTAGTTTTGTGTGGTTCATGTAAGATGTAAGAATTCAACATTTTGTCACACTATAATAAACAACTGAAAACAAGTAAATGTGCTCGCTTTAATGTTATTAGAAAAAAAAAAACCCTCTCCATCCAGTCATATGGAGCCAGTCTCAGATGTGTGACTGATGTTACCAATGAGGTGGTTCAACTGACAGCAGTAATGATGACAAAGACTTAATCCAAAAGCATTTAAAATGGTGTTTAATAGATTGGTTTGGAAAAATTTGAGCAACATGTTTTAGTGGTTTGACCACGTGTTCATTTAGAAATGAATGCACAAGTGCTGGTGACAGGCAATGGACTCTTTTTAAAAAATACAACACAGCAATTCAGCTTCTTACCTAGAGCTTTTCAGCTGAGGTTTAGTTATAGCAAAATAATCTATAGAGGAAATGACTAAAATGTTCAAATAAAAATGTAAAACAAATGTAAAAAAAAAAAAATGTAGCCATGTTTTAAATTATTATTCAATAACATGCTGTCATTCTAAGTCTCAGAAATAACAAAACCCAGTCAGAAGGTTTCTAACTCATGAGACTTTTTTATCTTTTGTTTTGTGTGATGTATACAACCAGTGTCACAGTTTAACTGGAGTTGGATTTTCTGGTGACACTCATGAAACATTCTGCTAAAGTGCTCTTCCACTTTGGAAGAGTTTGCTGGGCCACAAAGTACATTTTAGTGGTGGGCGATACGGCAAAATTTAATACTGATCCAATACCAAGTAAATACAGGACCAGTATCACCAAGCAGCAGTATACATAATTATTAAATTCATATAAATAAGGCCAATAAAAACTAAAAAAATCTATCATTTATTTATCAGTCTTATTAAGAACTAGTTTTTTTTGGAGTTATCTTTAACTATTAACTAAGTATTCAGGTTAAAACATATTTCAAAGCAGGATTTTAACTTAATATTTACATTTTTTAGTAATGTGGGACCTGTTTTTACCTATTTTGTAGGCCACACTGTACCTAATGGTTAGACTGTTTAAATCAATTAATTAATCTGTGTACTATTTAGTGTGTGTTTAGAGAAAAGGCTGCTAACATTGATCCATTTTTTTGGAAAAGGCAGTCAGATTATTGGTGAAAAACTAGTGAACAGTAAGGGGAACAGATTAGAAGTACGCTCTCAAAGTAAATTAAAATAAATCGCACATACATCAGAGTCAGGTACAGAACTTATTTCTTTCCTGGTTTTTATGACTAACAGCACTAGCTGTGGCTTTGGCTCAGTAAAAAATGCCGTCAATGTCTTTAGTTGGAAAGTGAGTGGTGCAGATTAGACGTCACTCTAACATCCTCTCCTTGTATCAGTTTTTATAACTTTGAGATGAAAAGTTGCTAGACACTTGAAATGCTGACTCACCTTTGCATTTTTGTGGAAATTTATCCCCCAAAGCTGCAGCAGTTTATTTCTGCCATTCTGGCCAGTTTGATACAGACATGAGGACTCTGAATAACCATGCATGTGCTGATGCCTTGAGTGTGTATGTGCATGTTTGCTCCATTTGATTGGTCGCCAAAGTCACGTGACCTGAAAAGCAGTGCAGCAGCAAACTTTTGGCACAACAGACAGAGGAGAATGACTGCAAACAAACGGATGGGGTGCATGGTTAGACATTTTATTAAAGTACTCATCTAATATCGATACTTTTAAAAAGTACTCAATATCAAATGAGTACTTTGTAAATATCAATATAATGATACTTTGGGATCAACACGCCCACCACTAGTACATTTACAAAGATAAATATCACCAAAAACAAAAAAAAAAAAGGCCAGAGTCTTTGCAGATGCCTGTTCAAAACAAAGCAAAATAAATGGCAGTGGCTTATTATTTATACTTTGTGACCTCAAAAACACCTTCTGGTTAATGTTAATGTATTTAATGTAATCTAAAGTAATGTCTTTGCCAGGACACTTTTTAAAATGAGATTCTTAATCTCAATGAGGTTTTCCTGCTTAAATAGATTTAAATAAAAATCTGAAAGTAGAGCATTTGCATTGAAAATTCCTCTATATGAAACAAAAATATGACAAGTAAAAGGTAAATATTTGAGTCTCATGTTAGGGTTGTTTTAGGGTTTTTTTTTTTTTTTGGTGGGCCCCAGAAGGTTTTCATGTCTCCAATTGGGCCAAAGCATACTGAAGTATAAGAAAGACTGCTCCAACCATCCCAAAAATACTTTAAAGGTATGATGTGTAATATTAAGCCTGTTAGCATTTAGCAGAACAAAATGAAGCATTATGTTTATAAGTAGGGATATCTACAGTAGCATTAAAACACCTGAATATATGAAATTATTTTGTTATCATTTGGTCATTATTCTGTGGAACTGTAGAAACATGCAAGATGGCAAAATCCAAAATGGTGGATTCCATGGAGAGGACCCTCCACATGTATGAATCAAACATATTTAACTTAATATGGATTTTTTTTTTCATATCTAAGCGGTTAAACACTCATTAGAGCGGCCAGGCTAAATACACATACTGAATCTTTAAAGAATGTGACAAAAATAAAACCCTTTTCTTTCTAAAGGTGGGACAAATGACAGTCAAATAAGCAGCAGAAACATTTCCAATCACAGGATAGCATATTACTTGTAAATGTTAAACCTTGATATAAACATCAGCTTTTCCCAAAAATAAAAGATAGAAAGGGGACATGAGTTAGAAACCTTCTGGATAGGTTTTGTTATTTCTGACTTAGAATGATAACATGTAATCAAATATCTTACATCATTTAAACCTTGATTTACTTTATTTTTTTTTATTTATTCATTTATTTTTTAAGATTTGTTTTTGGGCTTTTTTCGTGCCTTTATTAGAGAGAGTACAGTGGATAGAGTCGGAAACAGGGAAGAGAGCGGGGAGAGACATGCAGGAAATAGTGCCACGGGCCCGATTCGAACCCAGGTCACCTGCGTACTTGGTGCACGCCTTAACCACTCGACTACTGGAGCGCCCCAAACCTTGATTTACTTTTAAACCTTTTTATTTGTCACTTTTTTTAGTTATTGTGAAGGACCTCTTGTGGCCCATCCACAATACTCCTGGGCCCTCGCCCACACTTTGGGAAGCACTGCTGTACATCATTTCACAAAGCCACCGAGAAGAGCAGCTGGTCAATAGATGAAAGAAAGAAAGGAAGACTGAATGAAAGAAAGAAAGAACCCAATTTCCGTCATGAAATGCATCTTCCCTGGATGCCAGATTTTGAGGAAGTCGGTCATTTCAGTTCACTGAGGATAAAGAGGTCAGTGTCCTCAGATTCAGAATCTGATTTTGGTTTTGGTGGCTCAAACATTTAAGGCTTCACAGCTCCAAAAGAACAGATAGATAAACCTTCACTGTCAGGTTGGAGTGCTTTATAAATGTTACTGTTTTGAAACTTGAGTTATCTTAACTAGCATTTATCAGTAAAATTTGATTTATTGGTTTAAAGCACAGTCTTCTGTCATTTAACAAACATAAAATATATTTTCATTTTATGATGGTTTACAGTGGGGCATTTTCTCAGAAGGGGCAGTTTCTCACAGATTGAGCATTTTGATGCTAACACAATGAAATAACAGGCTAACTGTAAACTGTAAACCACAAAAAGTGTATTTTTATTTTTTGTGATGCAGCACAGAGGGAAGTTGAAACTACCATTCCCATCAGCCCTCCACACTAGAGTTTGGTGGTCAACTTTCACTCGAATGCAAATAAACCGAATTAACTCAGTATACATACTCGAGTTTGTTTCAATCGAACCAAACAGATTCGGTGTGAAATCCCTTGCTGTGTTAAACTAACAACATGAGCTTTATCAGTAGGCGATTTTTTTTTTTTTTTTTTTTTTTTTTTAACAAGGGGGATACACCTTGTTAACCCTGCCACCCCCACCAATCGCGGTCAGGTGGACCTCATAAAAATGCTTTGCCTGTGAGTCGTCATGGTGCCTTCAAGTGCAACTCAGAAATCTAACTTATACTTGACTGATAGGCAGGTTGTTTAAAATGGGACAATCAATATTTTTTGTAATTTTCCTTTGTAGAAATGCGAACCTTGTTGCCCTGCTGCTCCTCTCTCTCCTCCACCTTGTTGCCCTGCTGTTGCTGCTGTCTGACTTTGTTCATTCTCAGCAAAGTAATGACATGAACTTCAACAAAAAGGTTATTTTCTACAACACTTGTCTGAACAATACCAGCGGATTTTGTGCCCACATGCTTGGTTAAAGAAACTCAAATATTAACTTAAAAATGTGTGTCCTCTCTGACTGATCCTACTATGTAACTGCTTGCTCTCTCTCCCCCTCCTCCTTCCTTCTGGCCCTGCTCTTTGACTTTGTCCATTCTATACAAAAGTTATGGTATGAACTTAAAGCTTTGTTTCCCACAGGGCTACAGTGTAAATAATGCTGCTAGTGGACTGTATAAAATTATTTGTTTACTAAAGTTTTCCTTTAGATATGTTTTAAGATGTAGGCCTATATTAAATAGGCTAGGCCCACCCTACTTTGAATCTATGTCTGATATGATTTTTTCCACAAAAAATAAATAAATCTATTGTTAAAATCACATCTACACCTTCTGCCTCATTAAAAATTATTGATTCCATAATCTATTAATTTCATTTCACAAGTCTGACTGCTGGACACAAGACATCTCCTCCTTCACTGTAAAGTCCATTCTTAGTGTATGTGCTCTGGAGACTTCAAGTTTCCCAGCACAGTTATGTAAGCTGAATACTGGACAAATCTGGCTTCCAAACAATTTGTGAGATCACAAATCTTGCACATACTGTATGCCCACCCTTTAAATTTTGGTTTTCAGTGAGCACAGAAAAACTTTCCACTTTCAGCAGATTAATGTGAAAACAGCCTACAGTGTCAAACTCCGAGCTTCACTGTACAGAATGTAATGTTATTATGTGCAAACATTTAACTGAAAGAACAAGAAGAAAAACACATTTTTAGTTGTGGAAACTTTACAGATATTTAACGTTACTGGATGTAAAGCAGTCACCAAAGAAAAGGTAAAAGTTGCACCGGCAACGTTACCTGTGTAACACGGGCTAATTTTCATGCATAGTCTGGGCAGGAATCAAATCCAAGCTAATTTCTCACCTGTCTTTTTCTTTCTGAAAAATAAACGAAGGTCAACCTGTCCTCTTTTTCTTTTTGACACCATTCTGGCGATGCTATTAGCATGCCCGTGTTCCTGGTGCTGTTGTACTTCCGTCTCCCCCCTCCACTCTCCACACACCCAGGAGGAGAGAGGGAGGGAGGTGGGGTAACGGCGCAGCATCAGCGCATTGAACAGGCTGTGTGTCCATGGGACAGTACAAGTTATGCTGAATGGGAATGCCAATGTGAAAACAGGGGGGCTAATTAAACAGTGGCGATCCACTGCAGTTTAATACATAAATGGGAAACCCTGTAAAGGATCAATGAGTCAGGCAGAACATACTCAACTAAGCATCCCTGCTCTGCCCTGACAGAGAGGGGATGGCAGGTTAACAAAGGGGACGCATTTTGGCCATTTTGCTAACAAGGGGGACACCATCCCCCTTCACCCCCCCTCAAATCACCTACTGAGCTTTATAACAAGCCAATCATTCACAAAAACCTGATGTTGGGTTTTTTGGCACACGCTTAATTTTAGTATGGATTCTATGATTCTATGCTAGGTTTTGATTTATATTGATGTTGATAAATTATTATCTCATCCATGTTTTTGGTTAGTTCTTTTTTAAGTGTTTGGATTCTGCTGATGTTGTCTGCATGTCACATTATGTCTTCTTGTCTTCTGTTTGGGTTTGTTGCTTTGTTTTTCTGCTTGCTTCTGCACTTCTCAAGCACTTTGTAAACCCATGTTTTTAAAAGTGCTATACAAATAAAGTTATTATTATTATTATTATTATTATTATTATTATTATTATTATGTCTCCACTTATGGTATTATCTCTCTTAGCCCATCTTACTCCAAACATTGCAAAGCAGATGGATATGCCTGTTTCCGTGTTTCTCACTGGTGAATCCATCTTGTAAAGCTCCCAACTGAACAGTTTGGGCCCAGTTTGAAAGTGACAGGACCAATCAGCGTCAGGGAGCAGTACTATTGGGTGTGGCGGAGTCGTGACGTAAGCAAGCAGCGACAAGAGGCCGATGCTGTTATGGTGAAAGACATTTTATCAGAAATTGACGACCTTTTTCGTTAAAAGAAGAACGAAGAACGACATTGAGTTATTTTCTTTGCCAAAACGACAAAAGTGTACTGACATGTCTACAGTCGCCATCATAAACGTTATGCAGCTCTAATGGAGTTTACTCCTTTGGTAGGGGCGCAGGTTGCTGGCAGCTACATCACATGTTTTGTTGCACTGATTGGCCTGTAAAGATGTGACAGACAGAACATTCATCCAATCACCCTCTGAGTTTTTTTTTCAAAGGCTCTGCCTTTTCCCAAACGTTGTGTATGAGTGCTTTTCCAGCTGGATGTCTGAAACACATCCATCTGGCGTGCCAGGTTATCTTACTCCTATCTTTTGTACTTAGGGGGAACACATGCACATGTGTAACTTAAAATGAGAGTTAATGGAAGGACCAAATATAGCGCAAGCCAGATCATGTGATCAAGAAGCGACTTTAAAAATGTTGAGCTTGTGATTCTAAATTTTAACGTTATGTTAAGACAGTTTAGCAAGTGGATCAGAACAGCTTCTGTTTGGTAGTTTGGTCGTGAACACCAACACTTTTTAAAGCTAAAGTGTCTTTGACTGACTTTTTTGGCCTTGATAATAATGAGGCTGACCCAGTTTTTACAGGTCAGCCATCATGTATTTGAGTAGAGAGGCTTAACTTGATTCTCTGATTTACTTAAACAAATAGAGGCATAGAAAGTTGTTGACATGTTGGAAGATGAGACACACTATTAACTTTACAACAGGACAACTTAAACTTTTTATTTTCTTGATCTTGCATTTTGCACCTCATACTTTTATATTTATTTAAGGTTTACACTATTCTAGGTGTATTATCTAGGTGTGTCTGGTTCCTCCCATGCTAATGTGGGCCATGTAATTGGTCAGTTTGATGATAGAGCGCTAAAGAGACTGATCAAGTGGTTGCGTGTGTGAACAGGCACAACCCACACAGGCTTTTATTAAGGTGTTCAACCTGAGATTCCACATAGAGACTGTGCTGCTGATATCTTGTGGCTGACACCTAAAGCTAAAATCACCTCTGGGGAATCACGATGATCAGCAGCCTCTTGATCTTCATCCAGGCTCTTTTCATTCAGGCTTTTGAACAACACAGAAGGTACATTTATGTGCCGATAGCAATGACCTGGGATGATGCCCAAACATACTGCAGAGCGAATCACATTGACCTGGCTGTTTTTGTAAATAAAAGCGAGTATGCAGCTCTACAGAATCCATGCAGTTCAAAATGCTGGATTGGTCTGCGACGAGATGATAAAGATCCCACTACCTGGACCTGGGTCAATGGAGAAGAAGTCAAATTTGCAAGCTGGGGCAAAGGTGAATCTCAGTACCTACAGGAGGAGTGTGGTTTCTTGGATGGGAAAATCTGGCATGATACAAGATGTAAATTCGTACTGAGAACTTTGTGTTATGACGATGATGTGATCTTGGTAAATGAACTGAAGACATGGGAGGACGCTCTGGACCACTGCAGGACTCTTCAGACTGACCCTGATTCAAATAACACAGCTCTCAGTCATCACTACGATCTTGCACACATTGACTTTGAAAAAGGCAAGTGGTACGATACAGACCTGATCCAAAAGGCCAAGACAGACGAGGTGTGGACAGGTCTACGTTTCCTTGCTGGAAGGTGGCTGTGGGTGAACGGCTTCCCTCTGGTGAGACAACTGTCATTCTGCCCTGCACCCAGGATACACTGTGGGGTGATCCAGAAGACAAGATTCAATTTCTCATTAAGAGACTGTTCAGAGAAGAGGAGTTTTGTTTGCTTAAAAAGGAACAAATAGTTTCGACTAATACTTGAGCTATATTCTGGGGGTTTGCTTGCATTAAGCAGGCGCTAATAGACCATGTTTTATATATTTGCTGGATATAAAAGCCCAGGTGGTGAATAGAAGTAATATTTAGTGTTTTCTGTAGTTTACTGCAGGTTTTAATTTTGCTTGATATAAGATGTAGAAAGGTGATAGATATACAATTTCACTGGCATGGGAAACAAGCTAGATCAGTTATTCTTGTAGTTTGCATGAAATTTCTGCACCGTCTTTAGACATAAGACATAAATATGTGTGAAGAAAAATCTTTAGTTTTGAGTTTCATGTCTCAGAATTAAACCTTAAGATGTGTAAGAGTTTAAGAATTAAATATGTTGTAATACTAAAATAAACAAATGCAAAATAAGTAAATGTACCCTCTTCATCATTACACAGCAGATATTACATTCAGTCACAGATCTTGTGATGAAGGGGTCAATATCAGAAATAAGGAGGTATGATTGACACTGGAATGTATATAAAAGCCCTAATCAAAATTGTTAAGATAAAGGGTTGTTTGGAAAATTACATTCCGACAACAGTCCTAACAGGTGCTCTTAAAAATTTACAGTGCTTAACAAATGTATTAGACCACCTGTCATATTTGTCTCAGAGACCATCCAGCATCATGAAGTGCTTTAATGCGGACTCTTTCATTTTCAGTGAGCTCTCCACGTTTTACCATTTTGAACAGGAATGAGGAATTTCAAACTGAATTCACCTTTTTAGCCCAAATTTGAGCCGGCTCACTGGGCTCCTCTGAGAAGTCAGAAATTAATCAAGCATAACATTCAACCACTAAAACTAATTTTTCTGTTCAGGAATGCAAGTAAATAACTATAATTTGACATATTAATCAAGAACTAATAATGTGTTTTACTATTTTTTTCAGTTTTTTTGTAAATCAGTAAATTTGAAAATTCATGGATAACAATAATAATTATATTTTAGCATTAAAAATATCATTTGAGTTAAAGGGCTTCTACATATTGGTGTATTAACCATTGCAGAAACTTAAAAAATGATTTTAGTTTTATCAACTTTTACCAGTGCTGTTGATTTAGGGCAGCTTTGTCATAAACCTTACTTTGGGTGTCGGTCTAATAAATTTGTTAAGCACTGTAGGTATTTTTGAATTTGGGTTGTATAAAATACTTGATGACAGTAGTGCCATTAGCCTGCAGAGATTTTAGTGAGCGTTATTTCTCACAGGGTGCACTTGGAGAAGCTAGGCTATATCACAAAACAGATGGGTATAGCTGCCTAGAGAGTTTTAGGTAAAAATGGGTGGAGGAAAAAAAACCTATGCTGGTTTGACTTTACGCTGTAATAGAAATCTTTGAAACATTTTGTCACTGTGTTTGGCAATATTTGCAAATAGAGCTTTGGCTACTGGCTTTGTACTCTTCTGCCTCTGTAAATTAATTAATTAATTAATTACTTAATTAAAATGTATTTAACCAGGAAAGCCTCATTGATATTAAGAATTTCATTTACCTGATCAACCAACCCCACATCACAGAGCACAGTCATTAGTCAAAAACATCTACAACCTGAAGCATCTTCCTCCAACACCTTCAACCTGCTTTTGAAAAGATTTAAAGAGACCAACTCCCCCAAACTCCTTTTACCCATTTCAAGACTGACTTTGGGAACAGATTGCAAAAAAACAAAGTCTTGTGACTCAGTCGCGGAGTGAAGACTGAAGCTTCCAGAACTTTCCACCTGAATAAAATCACACAAGTATCATGGAAGTGGATTAAGTATAGGCTTGTAAAAATTGATATTCAAATGATTTTTGCCTACAGGTGCTCAATAAAGGCCAACCAACTTGATCATACAGGGTACAATGATAAGTTAAAGCCCTGTAAAGTGAAAATAGATCTGTATTGTTGTATGACAGCTCACTGTGTTATGAAACCCCCAAATAAAACATCTCAGAGTTTATAAAATTAAACTTCTAAATCATGAAAAATGAGTCAGTAACATCTGCTCAAGGATGGTGTGGGCGTGTCTGTTGAATGAGCTGAAGCCACGCCCACTCAGGAGAGACACGATCCTCTCAAATTAAAAAAAATGCTCCAATCTGAATTGAGGAAAGCACTCATACTGCTTGAACCTTTGTTGACCTTAGAAGAAGAGACAAAGTCAATTTTCTGGTTCAAATCTCTGTTTTGATACTTTAAATGATCCATAGACCACTGTGGCTGAAAGATTTGGCATATTTACCTCACAATGAACAGAAAAAAAACAGCATTTAATGACTGTTAGCTTTCAGTAAAGGCAGTGACATCAGCTAACAACAGACGTACTGAGATGAACTGCTCTGTAATTTTATATTTTTAAAGGGGCGGAGTCTTCGAGTCGAACAAGACTAGGTGTAAACCTAGTATATGGCTGACCGCAATTATCTGCGATGCCTGTTGAAACTGATGACTGAAATGTGCGTTCTGGCAGAGTGACTTTGTCATGATTGTTGGTAGTTTATTATTTTCAGCCACAGGTATAGTAAGTTAGTAAGTGGTAACTGTAAAATCTACATGTTGCTCTCTCTCTCTTTCTGTCTGGCTCCTTCTGTGTGTGAGGAAATGAAACCTGAGCAGCCCCCCCTCTACCGCATCTGATTGGTTAAACATAGACAAACATCGACTGAGCTGCAGGTAGAAAACCGAGGGGCAAACACGCTCTCTGTATTCTTTGCTATTACTGTGCAAATGGAAGACAACACTACAAGGAAAGAGCAAAAAGCCATCCTCTGCACAAGACAAGCCATCAGTATGGCTTTGTGCCCTTACTTCAACAAGAACAGTGCCTAGATCGGATTAAACAGCAGTGGTCCTACTGCGACGTCCAAGCTAACAGCTAACACAGCTAACGGAGTAAACAGGACAAGCTCACTGCCATGATCGGAATAACATGCCGAAACAGAGTGGAGAGATAACATTTTTTCTGTCACAGAAAGCGTTCAGTGTTGCTCTCTGCTCTTATTTGGATTCAGACACGTTGTGTGGTTCAGACAAAAGTGCCGCTGCGGCTCAATCCCCGCTAAAGACAGGCCTGCTAGACGTTAGCTGGGACACAACAACTCATTAGCTGTATACAACAAGTAACGCTTTCGCCTTAACTATCACATTGTCATGCCAAAGCGGGGGGGGAGAAGAGCGGCATCTTCGTTTTCTTTCGCAGAAAGCTTTCTGTTTTGCTCTCAGCACTAAATGTGATAAAGAAATGTGTCGGTCCGGCTAAGGCCAAGCTAACGTTTGGCTAGCAGCCACAAGCATTCACACAAGTTACCCTTTTCTCATTTGACTGTCACATGTCAAAGCAGCTCAGCAGAGAAGTAAAAACATCTTTCCCACTTTGAGAAGCTTACAGGGTTGTTTTATTCTTTGTCATACATAAATGTGGCCCAGTGCTGGTGAAACAGAGGCTAAAGCTATATTTGAGTAGAGCGGTGGAGGCAGCCATTAGAGGACTTTCAGCACGAGTAAATAGAGCAACTCTGTATGGATGAGCCTTACATAAATGATGTTAACTCGAGCCTGAGACATTAGTGACAGCATTCAGTCCGAGCACTCAGCTACTTACCGACAGACAGACAGACATACTCAGACACAGACATTGCCATGTGTAGGGCTGACCTCAGTGGTCAGCCAAAAAACACCAAGAAATGGTTGAAGACAAAAGTTCTGAAGTGGCCAGCAATGAATCCAGATCTAATTCCCCTTGAACACCTATGGAGAGATTGTTTTGGGTTTTTCTTCTGCTTTTTTGTGTTGTTCAAATGCACATAAAGGAAATAAACATGTTTATACCAAAAACATTTGTAATTGTAGCAATTTCTGAGAGAAATGGTGTGTTTTCTGGAAAAATTCCAGGTGTGCCAATAGTTTTGCCCATGACTGTAGAGTGTCTTTGACTGACCTGATATGTCTTGGCAATAATAAGGCAGTCCCTTTGTACAGGTTGGCCATCACATATTTGATTAGAGAGGCTTAACTTGATTCTTTCATCTACTTAAACAAATGAAGGCATAGAAAGTTGTCCACATGTTGGTAGATGTGACACTGCATTAACTTTGTTACAGGGAAATTTTAATGTTCTCTTTTCCTGACCTTGCATTTTCTGCCTCATATTTTTACATGTATATTTAAGGCCTATACTGTTCCTAATATCCATCTGCTTTTAACCTCTGCCACATTGACAGCAGCATTTATTATTGTAGTTTTTTCTCACATACTGTGAGATACTATGGCTTATTTTGTTTTCACTGACTTAACAAATAAAAGCTGACAACATGGGTGTTTTATGTGTTGCTAAAAACAGATAGGCTTGTGATAAAATATATTTCTTTAACCCAAAATCTGATCTAGTTCTCTCTCCACTGTGTGAGGTTGTTGTTTGTGTCATGACACCTCTCATGTTGGTGTGAGGGATATAATTGGTCATTTTGATGTTGGAATTATCAGGACAGAGATGGTAGGACAGACTAAGTGAAATCCAGACTCTTTCACTGGTAATTTAACAAATACAAGTCTGAACAGGCACAACCCACACAGGATTAGATAAGGTGTTAAACGGGAAATTTTGCACAGAGATTGTCCTTCTCATGTCCTGTTGCCGACAACTAAAGCTGACAAAAAGTTGATCTCAGTCACCCCAGGGGAATACGTGGTGATGACCAGCAGCTACACCAGTCTTCTCATCTTCATCTTCATCCTCATCTTCAACCTGTCTCTCTTCATTCAGGATTTGGAGCAAGACAGAAAAGAAATTTTGTTTGACTCAGGTTGTGAATGTGTTAATGGAGATTTGTGCTGAGGATGAGGTGATCTTGGTGTACCAGCTGAAGACATGGGAGGATGCTGTGGACCACTGCAGAACTCTTCAAACTGACCCTGACTCAAAGAACCAAACTCTCAATCATCGCTACGACCTTCTACACATGGACACTGAGGGTGATGACTCTCTTTCAGAAAAACTGGTCCAACTTGCCAAGACAGACGAGGTGTGGATCGGCCTACGCTTCCTGGCTGGAAAGTGGTTTTGGGTGAGCAGTTTCCCCCTGAAGGAACAACTGTCAGTCTGCCCTGCACCCAGAATGCACTGTGGGACAATGGCAAAGACAGGAGCCCTGTCAGTCAGAGACTGTTCAGAGAAGAGGAATTTTATGTGCTTAAAGTAGAATGAGTAAAATACTTTTTTTGAGCTATATTCTGAAGATTTGCTTATGTTAAGGAGCAGTACATAGGACATCTCTATTTAAAGATTTCATATAAATGTTTTTAAATATTTATATCTCACTTACTAACCACCTTAATCACTATTGTTTAATGTGAGAAATTTTGAAGTAGTTCCAGTAGTTTGTCTAGTTTAGATACTAGTCTTGAATCTATTTACATGACCATGCCAGTCCTTATAAAATAATAAATCATATATTTTCTGGCATGATAACAGTACCTAATTAATTTATTTACTAGAATAAGAATCCATCATTGTTTTAGTTGTATGTAGCTCCCTCTGCTTGCATAACTTGGTAAGAGAACAAGTGCCCTCTAGCTATTTTGTTTTCCTTTTTTTAAAAATGACAAAAATGCTGACATTATGAAAAAATTACCAGGACCAGTCCTGTACAGTGTGGAACACTCTACCCTGTGTGTGAGATTCATTTTTATATCAAATTCAAATGGTCACATTTCCAGTTTTACTTTTGCCTTTTGACATCAAACAAAAATGAAAGAGTTTAAAAATAACAGTGACTGTCATAAAAAAATGTGGCATTGTTTGCATGCTATCTTGTGACAAAAATATCACAGGGGTGACATCACGCTGGTGTGATCGTGGACCCCTAAGGTTTAATGAAGATATGATTTAAACAGTAGTTTTTTAAAAAAACATTTTCTGCTCATATTAACAGCAGTGTTTCCAACTTAGCGACTTTGTTGCTATACTTAGGTAGTTTTCAGACCCTCTAGCGACTCTTTTTCAAAAAAGCAACTGGCGACAAATTTAGCAACTCTTTCTGGTGTTATTGGAAACTTTAGGAGACTCTGACGTGAAAGCAAGTATCATCGTTCCTCTCCTCAGTGAACAGCAGTTGCTACCGTGGGCCCCTCCCTGTCCCAAAGCACTCACATGCAGCCCAGTCCTCTCAGCAGTCCCTCTCAGCTACAGTCAGGGCAGGATGGGTCAACCTGCCACATCCAGACTGCATGTTAACCCCCCTGTGAAGCTGCCTTGACAGTTTTTCTATGGTCTCTTTTATATATTATGAATCTTGTGGTTAAAATTGTTCATGTTTCTCTGTGATTTGTTGTAGGCTCTAAAATGGACTGTAAGTTTTAAAACTAAACCAAAGTTAGGAAAACTAAACTTGTGAAAAATCGAATTAAAAAACAACTAAAAATGAAATTTGAAGTAACTACCAGAGTATCTCTCTTGAGTCATTTTTGCCAGTCCTAAGCCCAGAA
The DNA here is from genome assembly GCF_018320785.1 of Cheilinus undulatus. Lineage (NCBI taxonomy): Eukaryota > Metazoa > Chordata > Actinopteri > Labriformes > Labridae > Cheilinus > Cheilinus undulatus. The sequence goes on from NC_054865.1 coordinate 20,510,345, forward strand.
AAAGCAGGAGGGTTAGAATTGTGACGTTATAAAAATAAGAATCGACAGAAGGAAGTTCATTCGTAGTTCTAAACATATTTGCTCCAATGAGAGCACTGGTGACTGCCAATCTGTGAATAATGTCTACTGGCATAAACAATACTACAAAGAGTACCGTCTGGCCCTGTTGAGGTGATGTTGGTCATGAAATGGCACTACACAAACGAAGACTGACTGATATCACTTGAACTTTGGTGTTAGGGAAATTGCTGCAAGCAGCAAAGTAAAAAGTCAAACTTGCTTCCTGGCACCAGAAAATATGAGACAATCATTTCCTCAGTTTTGATTCTCTCAGTGCAAAAAATCCCCTTCTTCTTCATCCCAGGTTGATTCAGTGGCTAGGGCCATAGTGGGACACTGGGCATAAAGCTTATTTGTGCAGACTGTGGCTCAGTAGGTAGAATTGGTCATCTCACTATCTGAAGGTTATGGGTTTGATCCCCAGCTCCTGCAGTTGATGTTAATAGGGCAAGACACTTAACTTGCTTCCACTGTTTCATCGTTGCCATGTAAATGGATATGGATGCGTTCAAACAGGATTAGTCCATAATGATGGCCAATTCCCAATAACAGCCTCTGCTATCAGTGTCTTGATGTGGAGTAAAAGGGTATGAATGAGCAGGCATGACCTGTGGTGTAAAAGCACTTTGAGTAGTCAGATGACTAGAAAACTGCTAAATAAGCTCAAATCCATTTATTGAGTGTAACGATGCCTTACCATGGGATTATTGTATTCTTTATGACAAGTAGCAGGTCCAGACTGTAGGCTGCTCTCGTTGAATACATAAAGATTAACCTGTCCTCTCTTATAGTATATACCTGATGGAGGTGGCTCTTCCTTGCTCTGACTGTCAGCAGCAATGTTTTACACTTAGTTCTTGTTTTAACATAGTAACTATTTACCAAGAGTTTATGATTTTATGCATTAGTCTATATAAAACCATATTACTCACTGAACTGATTCATAAACTTGGACACAGTTAGCATGTTATAAGCTGTGTTTTATGTTGCACATCTGGTACTGCTAGCTTACCTGAGTCATCTCCACCTGGCACATTGCCATCATGTAAGTATAAGTACTAAAAGTATTAAGTTTGGCACATTTGGCTTTTAAATCTTTACAGTTGTTCATCTAAACTTTAAGTGCCACGTTTTCTCTTTTTATTTCCATCCTTTCCTTGACATTATCCTCTAGATTTTGTTGGGATGGAGGGAATAGCCATTTGAAAGGAACTGATGTTATTAGGCTTATGTTTCCAGTCAGACAGACATGGATGGACCTCTCTCCTGAGCAAACTGGTTGATTTTTGGTTGAATAACGATACAGAGATGTCAAGGGATGCAGAAAGAGGGAAAGGGACGACTGCAGAGGGGGATTGCTACCCAAATAGTAGTGCTACTGCCCAGGCCTTGTGAGTGCAAACTGTATGGTCTATTTATTGTCTCTGTACACCAGTCCTCATGGACCTGAAAGCAGCTTGGTCTACTGGGAATTCTCCCGGTTCTATGAGCCTGCCATATATACATCTTCTAAGATGTGTCCTCTCTTTTCCTCTTTGCAATAACTGCAGCATACTCAACTCAACTACTGCTTGTTTCTGATGCCATGGATTCACAGTAACAAGCAGGAAATGTAGTGGCAGGACAGGAAATCACACTGCAGTGTAGTGTTTGGGTGGAGTGTTGCAGAGCAACAAGGACACACCAACACTTAACTACAGAATAGATTCAGTGCAGAAGATTAAACCAGGCTTAAATGTGCTGCATTAGGGTGCAGATGGCCTATGGTTAGGTCATGACCTATGTATGCAGTGGCTCCTTTCTTGCATGTCTTCTTTACTCTCAGCCCTATTTCTGACTCTAACTACTGTGCCTCTCTCTAAATAAGGGCATAAAAGGCCAGAAATAAATCTTAAATCAAAAAAGTTCTGCATTAATATAAACCACAGAAATACTGGAATGTACATCTTGATTCTTATGTTTGATACTAACACATAATGGAAATCTTCATCAATGGGCTCAAAAAAGCACCATTCCAGTTTTAACTAAGGAAACCATCTATTTTACTCAACAGTGTCAACGTCTTTAGTGTATAATACTAAAGTTGTGTGTCCTGTCACTAATGCTTTCTTCTTAGTGGTCAGCAAACAGCCTTTAGATGCTCTGCAGCCACCTTCTGGCTGTAGTACCACAGTACAAATCACCTGCTGGAAAACTAATTTGTTTGCATAGTCAGATGTGAGGGAAAATTTCAGCAGTGTGGGAGTATTGTATCATGCCTTAGAGACATCAGCAGTTTGTGTGACATTAGTCAGTCATATCATGAGGAGGAGCAACTAGTGAGATTTGAATACACTATTCATAAAGAATTACAAAAAAAAAGGTAATGATCACTAATCTCTCGTTTTATTCGTAAACAGGACGAAATATCTCTGCAGCATTAATGAATTTAGCCATTTGGCTTTGTTAATAATGACTACAGCCTACATCCTGAGGTTCATGTGAGTTTTAATTTCAATGCTGAAAGAACTCTGATCACCTTTAAGTGACAATATTATGTTTTACAACACTTCCTCAACAGTGTTGGTGGTATTACATCAGGGATTCATTGGAGTTACAGATTGCTTCTGTTTTATAACAAGTAATAAGTTAGCTTTGCAATTCAAGCAATCTGTTATATTCTGACTGAAATTAGAAATGTATAGGTAGGAAGATGGAATTGACCTAAAAACCAGTAGAAATGTGGAAAAAGTTTTGAAATCGTTGCTTTATAGCCTGAGATATTTCATCAAAAACATACATTCAGCCAAATTTGATTTGATTTGAATACTTTAATGCTCTGAATGCCTTCCAAGAACCCTCCTAGACCTTTTCCTATTGGATAAGCCTGAACAGCACTGCAGGTGGATGGTTTAATGTAGACACAAACGGGTGTACATGTGACCCGTCAAAGGGGAACAGGTGCAGCACTGAAATTAAAACTCACATGAACTCCAGGATGTAGGCTGTAGTCATTATTAACAAAGCCAAATGGCTAAATTCATTAATGCTGCAGAGATATTTCATCCTGTTTACAAATAATGTATTCAAATCTCACTAGTTGCTTCATAGCGTGGTGAATGTGCAGGTCACAACTTGTCCGCGAGAGCGTTTTGGAGTTGTTGGATTGTGTATTTGATGAGTTTGATGAGGGAAAGCCGGAATACTATCTGCTTAAATTGAGTTGGCACAGCAGGTCTGAACTCGGCAGCAGCGATCGAAAAATAGCTTGCACCGACAACTGAAGGTAACGAACCTATTACTAAGACTACAGGAATTATGGCAATGGGCGAATTTGCCAAAATGTTGAAGTATCCCTTTAACTTATAACTTAAGCCTATGTTGAAACTATCACATCTGGTGCAACACCGTAAATGAAACAAACCTTGTGAGTTAGTTCTGTCAATAGTCTCGAGGGCGATCATTCATACCTGACATGTATCTTAATCAAATCACATGACTCATGTCCTCCAAAATTAGTGGGCTATTAAAGTTGAAGGATTTCCAGCCTCTTCCTCAGCTGCAATCGCTGCATCTGGATCAACACTGTGCTCTCACCTTCAACCCACCTCCACCCCAGCATCCACCTGTTGGCTCTGAATGGGGGTTTAAGCTGTTGCCTTAACACTCCTCAAATTCTGAGTGTAAAATCTGTGAGGAGTGATGAAGTTGGAGCCTGACGCCACACATATTATGTTGCATAATAAATGCTTAATCAAACTACAATGTGAGATTATTGGCTGAAATATTAGTAAAGTTTAAACTCCAATGTGAGTACAAAACTTTTGGTCAAACTAGACTACGTATGAACTTATGCACAGCTGGTGCAACCCATTGCTGGGCTTTAAGACTAAGTGGCTAGATGGAAGCCAGTGCAAAACACAAAATGCCTGCTTGGGGTTTGAAAAAGCACCTGAAGGAGTCTCACACTGTGAGAGGAAGATACTCTGGTTTGATGAAACCAAGATTGAACTGTGATGGCTCAGTTCCAAATGTCATGTCAGGAGGAAACCAGGCACCGCCCATCATCTGCCCAATATAATCTCGACAGTGAAGCATGGTGGTGGCGGCATTATGTTGTGGGGGTATTTTTCAGGGACTGTGAGACTGGTTAGGGTACAGAGATTTCTGTACCTTGCTGTTCCACAGTGCTCAGCACCACAACCTGGGGTTAAGTTCACCTCCAAGTATGACGCTGACCCAAAGCACACAGCCTAGACAACACAGGAGTGACTTAGCAACAACTCTGTGAATGCCCTGCCAGAGCCCTGACGTACAGTAAATCCTATCAAACATCTCTGGACCTCCTCAAAATGGCTGTCCACTGATGAACACCTGACTGAGCTTGAGAAGATTTGCAAAGAAGAATGGCAGAAAATCCCCAAATCCAGGTATGCAAAGCCTGCTGCATCAGATTCAAACAGACTGTTGGCTGTGCCTACTGCCAAAAGAGCTTCAACTACATACTGATTAAAGGGTCTGAATATTTCTGTCAATGTAATATTTCAGCTTTTCTTTAAAAAATCTGTTTTCACTTTGTCATTATAGGGTACTTAGGGTAGATTAATGAGAGAAAAAAATGATTAAAATGATTGTAGCATCCGGGGTACAACATAAATAAGCCCAAAAGAGGGTATGCATATGACATCACAGGAGCGCAAGTCTGTGCCGTTCCAGCGACTGAGTGGCAGAAAACTCAAACCAGTGACAGAGTTCAGTGGACAGTTAGCAGTAAACAGCAGTATTTCCACTGAAAGTTGCCGTCTTTCCTAATAGCTCCATTTTGATGACGTTCAGCGTGGTTAGTACAGATCTCCAGCTGATGAGATAAGTTTACAGAAACGGTTGGAGCTGGTACGGTAAAAAAGCCACAAGATGAAGCTGGGCTGTTAAAGTAGACAACCCAAGCCTTCAGTTAGAGATGAATATAATCTGAACTCCACTCTATTCTCCTTCCTCTTACCTTAAAGGAAAATAAAGACCTGAAATGTCAGCAGATCAACATGGTAAAATAATATCTACGATGAAATACTGATATGTTTTATAGCTGTAGTCCCATGATTTCTGATCAATACAGCTGTTTTTATATCAAGACCTAAATGTAGTAAAATCCATTAGTATTTATCACAGATTAAATAAAGCAGCCTCTAAATACTTAAGTTATTTCAGTTGAACACTTCATGTAAACATCTGATGCTTTTGATAGTTTAAATGACATAATATGAATGTTCAGAGTTATACTGTGAATTTTCTCATTAAAGAAGTAAATGAGGGTTTAAATGGTGTTAAAATTGACCTTGATTAGCCGGGGTACACTGATTAAGTTTTAAAATAAACCTCTGAATTATCCAAACAGATCTAACAACCGCTGATGAATCTTTTTACAGATAGCTTAAGTAAAAAGAACATGTATCACTGAAATAAGGAGGAACAACTGATCTAAAGCTTAGTACTGACAAAAATTTTCTAAGTTAATTCAGTTTCACATGGATGACTGAAGAACTCGGTTGATGTGAGCCTTCAGGCTCTGCTTTATGTACTTGAAATCAGGCCCATTGAAAATGTCAGAAAATTTATGACTGTATATAATTGTGCACAGTCCAGATATCCTAATTTAAGTGGATATGAGTCAGTTCTTATCTGTTTTCCACTCAGCCCGAATGAGCAGTTGCATTGTGCGCTTAAAGTGACGTCAGTGCATTCCCCCTATAGGTTGAAATTTTGCACAAACTCTGTGCCCAACTCTATGCCTTTTAATAGTTTATTGCCAGGTCATTAGTATAATAAAATTATGTACACCTTATCATATTTGTAATTGCTGCTATTAAGCTACAGAGTTACAGACTATGGGCCATAAACAAAGCAGTGCCATGAGGACAGAGTTGACATATTCACCCTTTAAGCCCAAAGCTGTTCTTTTTTTTTTTTTTTTACCAGTTTGTCTTACCTAGACTTGTTTTCTTAAAAAACATCAACCCTGTTGTTCACAGTTAAGCTCTAAACATTTGAACATTTAAACTTTTTTTTCACAACAAACTGGGCTTTAAGAATATGTTTGCTACAGTGATGTCACTGGATTATTTTTTTTTAATTATGGGGCAATGAAGATGAAAGAAAAACTCAACAGAAATGGACACTTAAAGATTTTTTTTTGTCTGACACAGCAAACAATAATGACTAAGACTTATGTGCATACTTGTTCTCCAATCTCTTGGGGGCCAAAATGAGGGGAAAAAAAAACGTTCTGTGATAAACTATTTTTGAAATATTAAAATATTTACAAAAACATTTTTGACCTTCTTTGTATTGGTTGTTTTTCAGCCAATTCTCTGTCTGCAGTGACACAGAGGGCCACATCACAGCATCTCTGTTTCTTTTTCTGCATTATGAATTACTCAGGCAATCTCATGATCTAAATGTAAATGTATGTGCAGTTTAACATAGCATAATGCAACAATGGAAGACCTTGCTAGTGGTTGGCAACCTGCCACAGAGCATTCTAAGAAAAAAACAATATGGTAGTTAGCATTTAAAGCTAGCAGCAGAATTGATCAAAAATGGATTAAAATCAGATAAAAAGAGGTCCAAATTCGTATAACTGCCATTGATTAATCTTTAAAGACCCTGAAATGTCACCAAAATTCCAGGCTTGCTAGAAAAGATTCTGTGAGGAACTGAAGGTATGGATCGTGTGACTGGAAAGGCACAACGGCTAGTTTCAAGATGACAAAAAGTAAGAGGTTATGATTTATGGTTCGAAGGTTTTTTTTTTTTAACTTTTAATGACCTATTCGACTTTTTCTCTTTTACAACATAGTTTGGCTGAATATCTTCATTGGACAATATCACCGACTTGTAATATGTTGTAAATGGGTTTTGATTAGTTGTTACATAGAAGTACTCTTCTAGAACACCCTAGACTACTCTCTAGTCAGTGAAACCACATACTTGTCTGTAGTAACGATCACAAGATCTCACAGAAACAGACATGATCAAATGTGACTTAAGAAGAAAAATAGACATGGAAGAAGATCCAAACCCTCGGTTGGCTGTTCTGGTGTGTGCTAGAAAGGAGAAGAGGAGTTTATCAGCTTGATAAACTTCTCCTTGTACCAGGCACCGCTTAATACCACTCAAAGTTGTCCTGAGAGTACACCTGGCCAGGGCAAAATGGGCAAATATATACCCTAATATAGCATGCCCTCATTGCCAAGGCCATCCTGCAGATGACACACACATGTTCTGGTCCTGCCCTCAACTGAACACATTTTGGTCTAGCATTTTTGATGCGTATTCTAGGATGTTTCAAAAACAAATACCTCTCAATCTCTTGTGTGCTTTATTTAGATATAGCTTTGAGATCCCTCTACCTAAGGGAAAACCAAATTTTGCCATTGCATTTACCTCCCAAATAGCCAGAAACTTCATTCTTCCCTCCTGGAAAGCAAACACACCCTCGAGTTTCACCAGATGGATTAGAGACACCATGCATTTCTTAAAACTATTAAAAAATTAGATACAAACTAAAAAGCTTGTTGCAGGATTTTAGGAAGACTTGGACCCCCCTTTTAGAGCACTATGATGGCTGACAAGTACTACTGGATGAAGATGAATGACAACGGTATAGCAGAAGCTTTGATTAATCATTTATTCAACCATTGCGAACAAAATCATTATTTCCTAAACACTCTTGGCCTTTCTATGATCTTTGATAACTATAAAAACAGCAACTGTGGCTATATTTTTGAGTGTACCTTTGCTTGCAATTTATGCAAACAATATGCATGATCATGTGTTCTATTCAAAATCCAAAAATAATTTTTGAACAAAAAAAAAAATACAGATTATCTGGTGACGCAACCCACTCTGCCAGCTTATGTTGATTTTGTTCCACCAAGAAGTGTGCAAAAACATGTTTGATATTTACAACATGAGTTTGGGAAGGCTCTGATGGAGCAGGAAGGAGTAAAAAATGTTTTGGTACCACATACTTGAGGATTCAGACACCTTTTTGAAGTCAGGTTGCAAACATGTTTGTATTCATAGTAAAAACTGGCCTTATTTAGGGACAGGGAAGGCCTAGTGGTTAGGATGTGCCCCACACTGTGAAAGAGCCATGGGTTCAGGTCTAGACCATGGGTCTTTCACCACAAGTCATTTCCCTTTCTCTCATCCCTGTTTCAAGCTCTGTCAACTGTCATGCCACTCTTATAGAAGCAAAAAGCCCGAAAAGAAATCTTTAAAATACCATTTTTTAGGGGTTAGTTGTTCTTACAGAGCTTTGTAACCTAGCCTCCATTGGACACTCTAGTATGTGCAGATTCTTGCAGTCTGCATTAGCGCCATTGCCCAACACCAGAAGTTGCAGCCTGGTCAGAACTTGAGGCGGCCTTACACTTAACTACTTTCTCTCTGATTCCAAATTCCAAAGTCAGAGTAAAATCATGGGAGTCTTGCTAAAGTTGAAGCTTGTTCCTGTTGTCTCAGTTGTTAGGTGTAAGGTGGTCTTAAGACTGGATTTTAGCTGTTTTAAGGCAGTCTTCCTTCAGCCTTGGCATTACGATAATATCAAATGTGTTTGTTATTGTCATAAGTCTGAAGTCTGGTTGTATGCAAATTGTGTTCCTCAGTGACGTGACCATCGTCCATGACCAATGACAGCAGGTGAGGTGCATAAGCACATTAATTCACTTTATCTGAACGTGAGCGTAGATCAATCTATAGCTGCTGAGTGTCCACTGCAGTCAGATCTCTGCATCTGTGTTTGCGTGCATTGTCCATTAATTCATTCCAGACTGACATGACAGGCAAGTAAACCGCTCCTGGGATTTTCAAAGTAAAACCCCAATCAGTTTGCTTCTGTGGTGAGTCGACTTGTGTTTTTATGGTACTCTTATTCTGAAGTGTTCCATGCAAAGTTGCCTCGGTGTTGAACTGTTTGTCATTTCTGCTCTATGTAAAAGATTTTAAAAATCAGATTATAAGAGATATAAACTTAAATGTGATTTCCATCTCAATTTCCATTTCCATCTCTGCTCAAAAAATTGCTGTGAATTTCCACCAGATGCATGATGGGAAATAATCTCAAAAGAAATAACATTCTAGTCTTGTAGTTAGTGACACTAACCTGATGGATGTGTTTCACACATCCATCTGGAAAACCTTCCATTGATGGTGTTTGGGAAAGGGCAGAACTGTTGAAAAATAACTCTGAGGGTGATTGGATGAACGTTCTGTCACATCATTATGGGCTGATCATAGCAACAAAACACATGATGTCATAGCCCCACACCGAGGTGCGCCCCTACTGACAAGTAAACTCCATAAAGAACTGCATGACGCAAAACATGGCCACTGCAGACATGTCAGTACACGACTTCTGTAATTTTTGAAAAGAAAACAACTCACTGCTGTTCTTTGATCTTCTTTTAATGAAGAAATGTCCTCAAATTCTGATAAAACTGGCGCTTTAGCAGCATCCACATTAATGTCTCCCGCCATATTTGCACTGGCCTCTTCTCACTGCTTGCTGCGACTCTGCTGCACCCGAAAGTACTGCCCCTCGACACTGATTGGTCCTGTCACTTCTAACCGGGCCCAGATGGTTCAGATGGGAGCTTTGCAAAATGGATTCGCCAGTGAGAAACACGGAAATGGGTGTATCCATCCGCTTTGCAAGGTTATAGTGACCCACAGTCTTCCCAAAATGTTTGTCTGGGACTAAAAACTCAACGGCTTGCTCAGATGTCAGTCTTTTTTGAGTCTTTTGAGAGTTATGGCAAAGTCTTCTGGTGTACGGCCGGCATTAGCAGACTTCAGTTGAGAACACTGACATTTCACTCTAAGAATTTAGTGTTATAAGTATTTTTTTGTTGGGCAGTTTTATCTACTTATCTGTTGGTTTCTGTGCTCTGCACACTCATCCTTTTTTTGTGGTGGGGATTTTAGGTGTAAAGTCTACCTCATGGTTGAAATGGATCTGAACAGCAACTGTCCAGGACCTTACCTGCAAACACCAATGCTTTGATGTAAGTGTTCTTTGACTGCTTGTTTGGCCTTGGCTGTGATGAAGGTGACTGTTTTACAAGGCAAACATGTATTTGAGTAGGGAGGCTTTGCTCTGATTTGCTTAAACAAATACAAAGAAAGTTGTCAACATGTTGAAAAACGTGATGTTGCATTTAGTTAATTTTATATCAGTAGTAAAAGATCTTCTATTTAGCACTTCTCATGCCTGTTCTGTATCACAGCATTTTAAGAATGAATTTTTACATCTTTGTCTACACATAGTTTAAAATATTTCTGTATGTATCACCACTGCATATACAGCAGCGTTTATTACCGCGCCCTTTCTTTTTACGTAGTCCAATATGCATAAGAGGTCATCTATTTTTTATGAACTTACTTGTTGCTTTTGATTTTTTTTATGGCATAAGTGTTTGTAAAAACAGGTAGGAACCCTAAATCAAATGTACTTCTTCCTCCACTGTGGGATTGTTTGTGTTGCGTGTCCTTATCCCTACTATGTTAATTGGGGTGATGTAATTGCAGAGTTTGTTGTTGAGCTATCAGGAGAGAGATGGTAGGGCAGAGCAAACAAAATCCAGACTCATTGATTGGTAATTTAATGAGGGATTCTGCAAATAGCAAACTGGCACCACCCACATGGACTTATTTTCTGGGTATTTAACTAGAGATTCCACACAGAGGACACAGTTGACCAGACATTAACAGGCACCTCTGACGAATCATGATGACGGCTGTCTACTTCAACTCCATCCTGGCTCTTACCGTTCAGGCTTTGGCACAACAGAGAACGTACATTCATGTGCCCACTAAGATGACCTGGGAGGATGCCCGAAAGTACTGCAGAGCGAAGCACACTGACCTGGCCGTTTTTGAAAATGAGAGCCAAATAAATGCCGATCTATGCTCATCAGACTGTTGGATTGGTCTCCACACAGACAAAACAAATGCCTTCTCCTGGATCTGGGCTAATGGAGAAGAAGTCAATCTTATAGACTGGAAACTAGCCACTGCCATGACAGAGCAGTGTGCTCTATTGCTTAGGGGAAGTTTGTTTCTTACCAGTTGTGTTGGAAAATTAGAAGTTTTGTGCTCTGAAGATGATGAGATCTCTGTGAAAGATCCAAAGACATGGGAAGAGGCTCTGGACTACTGCAGGACTCTTCAAACTGATCCACATTCAAATGGGACATCCTTCAGTCATCGCTACGACCTTTCATACATGGACACTAAAATTGACAACTTGTACGACAAACAAAAGAGGATCCAAGATGCTCAGACAGAGGAGGTGTGGATAGGACTACGCTTTCTTGCTGGACAGTGGTTTTGGGTGAACGGCTTCCCTCTGGAGACACAACCGTCGGCCTGCCCTGCACCGAGGATGCACTGCGGGATGAAGTCAAAGACAGGAGGCCTGTCAGCCAGAGACTGTTCAGAGAAGAGGAGTTTCAAGTGCAAATTGAAGAAGGATGGTGTTTCCCGGCTGACTGTGTCAGCAGCTTGATCTATTTTCTACATATTTGCCTGAGTTCAGAAATAGCAGAATTAAAAGCCTGAAAACTTTTTCAGAATACTGTTAGTAAAAAGAAAGAAAAAAAAAAAATCCCAGAATCACTATAGTGTAGTAGTAATGTGTAATTCTTTGTAGTGTCTGTTCCATGATCATGTTTGCATATATAACTTTATGGTTTAGTTATAAGAAAAACATGTTTCAATTAAGGCTGAATGATCTATCATTCATAGCTTGAATAGTGATGTGTGCAGTGCAGTAGTCATATCTGAGGACATTTAAAATTAGTCAAGTGACCTGAAGCATGTCATCCTGCTGCTTGTGTGGTGTTTGATAAAAAACGAGGAGTTTTCTGATCTTGATAAATCTATTAAGGTCCCTGATAGGTCAGAGCACTGTTTATGTAGAGTCTATCCCCTGCATGTACATTTAGGCAACGGATTACGCTGATGCTGTCACAGATACACTGGCATGACACTCGAGGTAGACGCTCAATTAAGTTAGGTGGATCTTACATGAGTGCTTTACTGCTATAAACAACACCTTGTCAAGAGTCAAGCTTGACACATGTTGACAAACATGCGCCCAAAAACTTTTAAAATTTTTCAACAGATTATTTTAACACGCTCCTGGTAATATTCAAGGACATCCAGAGTACTAACAGGGTTGTGTCAATCCTCCTTACAGCCTGATGATGCCCTCATGCAGGCTTGCTCGCCATTATACACATTACTTCAGGCTATATTTTCCCCCAAAATGTCTCAAGTTCTGTACAGTACTGTTTATCGTAGTAAGAAAAGTAAATCAGTGACAGTTTTTTCCAGTATCACACAGCCCAATTTTCAGTCACTTGGAGATGTGTGATTTTGGTGTGTTTACCTGCACTTAATAAACAGCTGCAAAAATCTGACTTGTGGAAAATGTTTGATTTTGAAATAAATCTCAGAAATATAATGAATTAAGGCTGTTACAGTGTGAATGTTGCAAAACATGTCATGTGAAAATGAAAGGCTTAAAATGCAGTTTCAATTTTAAATAGGCATTTGATTTAGACTAAGCATGTAACTGTTTTTAAAGAAAGACTAAGATGTAAGTATAGTTAATAAAGGTCATATGGTTTTAAAAAAGTGCAGCCTGATAAAGATTATGGAAATGGTTGTATGGCTATAGATGCTTCCAGAGGTTGCATAAAATCCAAGTTTTCATTGGAGTTTAAGCTGTTCAGTAAAAGAGACAGCAGGCTTTTTGTAACTTTATAAAGTGGTGGTTGAATAATGGCAGGATGTTTTGCATATTGTTTTCATTATGCCTTGTTGTTGTGAATGCTGCAACTTTTGTCATCCATATTTAGACAATCCAGTGGATGAAACTGTACTACTTTGGTGATTATTTTTCCTCAGATAAAATGATCACACTTATCGTGGAAATGTTTACATCTACTAGGTCCTTGTTTGCAGGATAAAACTTCCACCTTTGATAGTTCTCTCCTAACATCATCAGGCCAAAAATCATTGTTTTGATTTATTATGTGAAATGTTGACTACTGAGAGTTCAATAAAACTAAAATAAAGATGATGGTGGTCCCCAGAGAAGATATGACAGCTTGATGCATCATTGGATTAAATATTGATCTTATTTTATAATCATATCTTAAAAGGAACCATGCATGATCAGACAAGTTCATCTTACTGGATAGATATTTGTATGTCTCAAATGTATATTAAACTAAAAAACTCACTAAATATCCCACATATCTGCATTTTGAGTACATTTCAGCTCATAAACTCACCAGGAGACTGCCATGTTTTCATCCGCGTCACGGAGTATGACGTCACGTTTCTGCAGCGCTCCTCTCCGTTGCTAAGCAGTAACTGTTTTTCAGACGGTTTTTCTGCTTGCAGCTGTTGCTGACATGAGTTTGCTGTGTGTTGGTTTTGTCTCCCTGCTGTCAAAGCTCTGTCATTCCTACAAAGTTTTACCTCAATAAACCTCCGTCAAATGACTACATTAGGTGTATAGTGGAAGCGTGCCGGGAGCTTTTAAACATAAAAGTATTACGTACATAGAACAGAGTTTCTCCAAAGAAATGCTAAAGCGGACTTTTACTTTGAAAGGCGCAAACCGGAAGTCCTTTCATATTGTGTTTATCTTTACCTGAACCATGTGGAAACAGAAAGCCTCAAAAAGAAGAGAAGTTCGGGGAACAACTTTATTAAACAGACGCATTTTAGCTTGTGGCCTTCATCTGGTTCATCAAGGAACAGATTTCAAACATTTTCTACATGTGTGGATGTACATATTTGCTACAACAAGGTAAATATAGCTCTGTATTTATAATTTTCCTGTCTAGATGGACAGATAACTGCTCGTGGTGCAAATATAATATAGAAGAGACCTCTAATTTTAGAATTCTCCGTGTGTGAAACATGCTCCGTTTCTGAGATGCAGCCCTAACACTGGCTGCCAGTCTGAAACAGCGTTACTGCAGAGGATCACCGCGGAACTGTGATGTCACGGCGCCAGCGCGGACCAAACGGGACCAAAACATGGCGGTTTCCTGGTGAATTTATAAACTCAAATGACTCAAAATGCAGATATCTTGTGAGTTTTTTAGTTCAATATGTATATGAGAGATACAAATATCTATCCAACAAGATGAACTTGTGGTGTGTTTGTAGATTCTGTTTTATTTTGTGGACTTCCAGTTTCCGGCTTTCAGTTGTTCGTTTTTGTTTGCCGGTAACTTGTCACCTGCTTCTCCTGAGGTTCACCATCTCCCACAGCACAACGGAGAGTTGCACACCTGCAGCGGATCATCTGATGAGTCTCCCTACAAGAAGGCTGGAAGAACTCTCAGCTGTGCCAGAGTCTCGCCTACTACTGCCCGTGGTAAATCTCAGCTCTCGGCTTTCCAGCAGAATTACTTTGACTAAGTCCTCACTCGTGCTTCCTGAGAACATTTTGATTTATTGTTGTACTTACCTGTGACTCTGCCTCTAACGTGCCTCTCCTTTGTTTCCTCCAGTGCCTCACAGAAGATCCTGCAGCCCAGCCATTGCACTCTCTCTCCCACGAAGAACCTCACTCTCTGGACATGTGGTTTTTGCCTTACCGGTGTTCAATAAAACCTTAAAAACTGCTCCTGCTTCTACATCTGAGTCCACACACCCACCTTACATGACAGAACTTGTCTGATCATGCAGGGTTCCTTTTAAAGAATAAAACCAAACTCCTACTCTTTCTACCATAAGGCAGATTACTTGACATGCAAAAATGATGCACTATATTACTTCTTACAACAAAAAGTAATTTGAGTACTCTACTGGTTAACTAAGAAACATGTTACCCTCAAGCCTACATTTCTGACACTCTGACTTTTTACCATTCATCATGTGATGCTATTGTACTGAGAGTGGTTCATTTGATGGACTGCTAAGTTGAAAGAAGAGTCGTTCTTCATGCTACTGATGACACTCTGTGCCTGACCCTTAGTTAATAATTAAACAGAGCACTACCCCTGTCTTCACTGCAAAACCTTGGTTGATTGTATTTTCAGGTTCATGAAAAACCCTCAGTGACATTCAGCTTGTCTTTTGGATCAAACTGGCCAACAGAAACTCTGTGCCTTTAAAATAAAGCTCACAAAGTTGTACAAAACTATCTTAAAGAAGCTTTTTCTTGTGAGGGAGCTTTTGTGTAGGTGATGCCCTACATACCGGCACCCCTCACCTTTTCTGTCATTCTGCAGGACAGGCTTACCTGGAAGGCCCTGTTTAACAGGGAAAGGCGCACACAATCCTATTTGAAGCCTGCTCTTAGGGTTTAGCCACTTTTTAATTCAAATCACTCACACCACTGTGTCGGGACAAGGGGAGGATGGGGAGGGGAAGGTGGACTTAATATAAAACCCAAATCCCATTAGAGATGGACTGCAGCAAAATGAGGGGTTGGCACTGTGTCGCCTTACCACAGGATGTGAAGAGAGAACTCTTTGATGGGGGTCAGAGATGATGTCCCACACTGCACACTTTCTGCTTTTTTGTTTTCACATTTCTACCCATCAGGCTGGAAATCGCCAGAAGTGAAATGTATCATTACAGGATCTGTGGCCGCAGAGGAGCAAGGCTAGAAGGAGTAGGTGACTTATCTGCCACAGACGTGGGTCTTTGGGGTAATAAGGCATGCATGAGAAGCTGTTTCCCTCCTCTGAATGGGGTATCCATGTCGCTCGGTCCCTGTGTAGCCTGCAGACTCTCTGAAGTGGTCGACTTAGCTTGGCCTTCATGTATAATTAGTCTCCTGAACCATGTAGGCTATGTGTTTCTCAGTAGCTCACCTGCTTTTTTTTAGCTGTTCATCTTTCACTCACTAAGTCTCGCCTTTTTTACTCCCTCTGACACACACAAAAACAGAGGCGTCACTGTCGAACTCTAATGACAACCTTCCCAATGATCATGCAGGTTTATTTCCTGTGTTGCTGTTGACCTAAATATATAAATGAAGCTAAAACTAAAATAAGCTTTCTTTGTCTTAAACCGTATCTAGTTGTTTGTCTTTAAAAAAAACTCCTCAATCAATGTTGTGTTTGAGGTTCCTCTGGGTGTTTCATGAACGTCATTTAAATCCCCAAGAAGAGCATCAGAGAGATGCTCAGGACAGTATTATTTCCAATTAAAGGTGCCTATTTTAAATTTGTCTTTCAGTTAAATGATCTTCAAGACTTGGAACGATTCAATTTTGACTGACAGTACAACAACTTTCGACAGAGAGAATAGTGTGTTCTCATTTCCATAGAGGGCCCTAGTCGTCTGCTTTCAGCACTATTTAACTTTGGCAGCGGGCCAGGAGTGCATTCAGCTTTCCGGCACTAGTCCACACACCAGCCTTCAGCTGTTTGATACAGTGGCTGAGCTTAAGAGAGAGAAGGGACAAAGCAAAAGGGGGAAATAGAGAGTGACAGAGTAAGAAGCCGGACAGGTAGATATAGGACAGGTTTAAACATGTTGTAGAATGCTGTCCTCAAACTAGATGACGATGTAAGAATCAGCTGATCAGCTAGTCTTGTTGAGTCATGGGGTGGATATGTCGTTAATTATGTGATACAACAAGACCATTTGTCATTCCAGATGCTCAAAATTGGCCCGATGTGTGAAGATGAGCTATAATTTTTTTTAAAAACACCCATATACATACATATATATATATATATATATAAGGACTGTCAATAGATTAACATATTTAATCGCGATTAATCACATAAATGTCATAGTTAAGTTGACATTAATCACAAACTAATCAAACTTTTTTCATCTGTTCTAAATGTACCATACAGGCCTATTTCTAAAATTTCAAATACCCTTATGAACACAAGTGGACAAGAATGCTTATTTTATGCAAATGTTTGTTCATGTCAACCCAAAATAACAACAGATAACGTCAAAAAATTCTGTAGATTAAGCTCACTGAACGCTGAACGCTCCAAAAATCTGCTGAGAGCACAGCATGGTAAACTCAAGACCAACAAGGACAACAGATGGAGATACTGACCTTAATATATCATTACTGAACTATACCACAATGTAGAGTCCAACTTAGACTTCTAGAAGGTAACTCTGTTCTTAGCAGCTTAACACAGAACCACAGATCTCATCACATGGACATAAAGAGCATGGTCAGTGAAGTTTAAATCACTCAAAGATCATTCCTGATCCTTCACACCAAAGCAGAGAATTTCAGCCTCACATGAGGGAATTAAAGGCTCACAGAAACATCCCTTTACACCAAGAGGACTCACAACAGGATGATACAAAAAAGACTAAATACAGTTAGAGAATTACACTACAGATTACTGGGAGATGTCTAGTCTCCTCTGAGAGCTCAGCAGTAAGGCACAGACACATCTAATGGTGTTTCACTGTTCTGATGTGGTCAGAGGTGGGTAAGGTGGACAAATCTGCCCTACTCAAGAGAAAAAGCATATAATTACTTTAAAAAATGTCTGCTATTATTTATCATCTTTTTATTTTCAAACTAAAAAATGCCCAAATGTAAAATAAATGCTGACAGTAAGAAATTACTGTCATCAGTCCAGCAACTTTGACAGCCCTAATGTGTATATATATATATATATATATATATATATATATATATATATATATATATATATATATATATATATAAACACTACATTTCTATCAAATGCACCATCTCGTTTGCCTTTATTTGTACATGAATTGAGCATGCTATTGCACTGCAAATTGAAGTGAAAGCATTCTGGCAACCTTTGATGTTGAATGACAAAACACGCAAGTCCATACATGCACTGACTACTTGCAGCTGCAGGTCACTGAGCACGGTCTACCTAGATAACTTAGAGGACTTCTACTATCCAAAATCCTGGCTGCTACATAAAGAAGCCCTGCACATGAGTGTGAGTTTTACTAAATGAAATGGTTATGACAGTAAAATCAAACAGAAATCAGGTCAATACAACATCACAAGCCCCCATCATTGTCCTTTAGATCTTATCCTTCGACCTGGTATTTCCCTCAGTAGATCTCTGACACCCCTGAAAATCACCCACGAGCAGCAGGAGGGAACACAATATCACCAAGGTAAGAGCAGGCAGGCGACCTCCAGGTCCTGTGGTTCAAATCAGCAGACTGGCAGGGAAAATCCTCCGCGTTGGAGGTGAAAGAGTCACTCTCTGACCTCCGTCAAAAGCTACCAATCAGACGTTTTAGAGCAAAGCCCTTTAACCTCGAACTTTGCCAGCGGAGCAACACCAGGAGACATTTTTGACTCTTGTGCATGTGGGTGTATGCTTGAATAAAGAACAGAGCAGCAAAGAAAAAAAGGTGTTTTTCTCAAGACAAGCTTCCCTGAATACACTGATACTTAAAACGACCCAGCATGTGTGTGAGAAAAGCTGAGCTCAGTGCTATAACACTGATTAGACACTCTACATTAGCTAAAGAGCACCACTCCCTTGGTCACATTGCCTCCATGCTCCAGTACGACTGAGATTGTTTCTGAGTTAAAGGAAAATGAAGAAATAAATGACTGAGACGTGGGAGGGAAGGAGGGCAGGCTGACTTGCTTGCCTGCCTTGTTAAAGGAAAGAATAATTACTGGAGCATTACACAGTAATGCATCAAACGATCATGTCACTTTTCACTGTGCATGGAGAATGATTAACAAGCTAGAGGAGCTGTCCCGCCGTCTGAAACGGCCACTGGGCAAGGAGAGGACTTCACTTTCCAGGGCAGCAGCATATTTAAAGAGGAAATGTCTGTAAGGCTGCTCTAATCAAGGTGAGCTCTGCTATGTTAAAGCAGAGAGAGGTGGAATAGTTTCTCACCAAAAGAAATTCTTCATGTTTTTAAAAATAGAGAAGCAATGTTTATAAGAGAGAAATGAACATGTGGTAAGAGGTTTTTTTTTAAAGATTGGGTGTGTGGTGGCTGCGTGCAGGCTGCAGCCTGACTTGACTTCCATTTCAGGGTGTCTGTTGACAATTCAGGGCTTCTATAATTCACAGTTACCTGAGTTAGCAGATTGTATGTCCACATTTGTAGAAAATGTACCAGGTAAAATAAACACAGTACAGTTAACTTCCTGGTTTGTGCTTTTTGTAGTAAAAGCACACTTTGGCATTTTTATGGAGAAAGTCACCTTACTTTCCTGAAAGCTTTGCTTCTTAAATTTCCCTGGTTCAGCTCAGCTGTAAAATAAATAACCTCACAAAACTCACAATACAACACCAGCCTGAGCTGATGAGACTCAGCCAACACACATCCAATCAGAAACAGTGGTAAGATAGTAAAAGTGGCCCTCATTTATCAAAGTTGCACAGAAACAAGCGCAGATTTGGGTGTAAAAACCAGCTTATAACAAAGGTCCACATGTGATTTATGAAGGAAGGCCAATGATGGCGTACAAATGAAGGGTTGTTGATAAATACAATGGCTGACAACAACAACAGCAGCACACCCCTAGATTTTCCCGGTTCAGCTGGCCTCACCCCCAGATTTTACAACATGAAGATAAAACGGCACAAAAACCTGCTTCCATTATGGTTTCAGTCTCCAGGTCAGAGAAGTAATGAAAAATCAGCCTAAAAAGTATCATTGAAGTGAATCAAAACCATTAACTGTGGAAGGAAGGAAATCTCTGCTGCGATTAACAAGGCAGTTGCAGTCAACCCAACTCCTGATGTTAGAATATTTAATTTATACATCCGTGATATACAACTTGGATATAATACATTTTTGTTAAGATTATGAAATAGACAAAATTATTTTTCTATTTCTTTTTAAATCCATTTTCAGCATTGTCAGATATAAAAGCATGTTTTGGCTATTAACAGAAGCAGCACATCAACAAGAGGAAGTCAGCCTTAAAGTGCTCCAGACTGAGGAGATTGGCTGTAATACCTCAGTTTCAGGTATTATTATTAATGTAGGCTAATTATAAGTGTCAGACACTGACTTATGCACTCAAAGAAATAATTGTACCAAAAACGTTGACTTTAAGTATTTTAATTACATGAAGTTTTTCCATGTAATTTTATTAGGTATGTTCACTGTGAGGGTCCCATTAAATTCTATGTGTTTCTACCATGCTGAATCCATGTGAATAAATTAAATGAAGTTAATGCAAACATATACATAAACTTTATGTGTTTATTCACTTAAAGGTAAGGTGAATTCTCACATAAACCTTATGTGTTTATTCAGTTAAAGGTAAGGTGAACTTCAACATAAACCTTATGTGTTTATTCAGTTAAAGGTAAGGTGAACTTTCACATAAACCCTATGTGTTAAAGTATATATACAATAGTCATGCATTTCAAATATGTTATCCTATCTCCTGTTAAAATCACAAAGCAACATACAGCATAGATCTGACAACTTTATTGGCAGTGACTTAAAAATTACAGCAACTTTGAAATGTGTCTGCACCACATGGATGCTGCTGTACATCTGTGGTGTTAGCACTTGAACACTGATGAGACGCGTCACAGCCACCACATATGCCCTGCTTAATGCAGTCAGTGTCTCAACACAAAGACAAACAAGTGAAAGATCAATGCTATGTAGACTCTGGGTGCACCGGCACAGTACAACATACTATAGTTTGAACTGATCTTTAAAATTCAGAACCTTACAACTTTTAGGAACATTAATTATGTTTGACATTTTGCTATAAAAACTCAAGGCTGTTAATACTACAGATGACAATGAAAGCAGTGGCCATTTCATTAGGTACACTTGCAGAATCTATTGCAAGTAAATACAACAGCTCTGATGTAAATTCCAACTTGTGAAATTTAAAATGTTCCTGTTTTGGGTGTCCTTGACAGATTTGTAAATTCAAACATGACATGAATGAGGTCATAGTTAAGCTCTTCTACTGGACTACATTATGTGTTTCCAATATTCTGCCTCCCTCATGAGTGTAAATGGAAAGAACAAATTAGAAACCATCACCATGACGTCAAACATTTAACATTCTATGACGATGTCATAAAAACTGATTATAGGAGGCATTATGTAAATATGCTTTGGAACATGTATTGGACTGAATTACAGTGTACACATGTACCTAATAAAATAGCCACTGAGCATAAACTGCATTACACCAGAGATTCAACCAAAAAATACTGCCCATCATGAATATGCAAACACCACCATTTGAAAGTTCAATGCAGTTATCCTCAACTAATTTGAAAAAGGTAAAACCAAATAAGATAACACAAACAAACAGAAAGTATTCAAGGTAAACTAAATAAATAACTAAAACGAAAAAATTAAGTCCTAATTCCAAGGACACTCCTTTGAGCCTCACAAAGAGAGAGGCCCAAGCAAGCTCAGCGAATTGTAACATTTCACAATAAGGGTGAGGCACGGTAACACATGCAACAGTTACAAGGTGAAAAAAATAACAGAACAGCAGTAATAAGCTAATGTGGAGTGGGAGCAATCATGACAAAGCTCTGCACATCCACATTGTAGGTAACTGTTCACCTGACCCCCAGGGATGCAGCTCCAGGGGCAGAAACTAACAAAGAGGCTTGAGGGATAAGAGAACTCCACATAAACCAGTATCTAACAAGCTCTGCACACATCAATATTGGGAGTATGTGATGTAATCATTTGGAAATGCACAAAGGCATCTTCACATGCTGGATACAAACACACAAGAATTGTTTTGATGACATAAAATAACCTGTGATGACTTTAAATCATCCATTATAAACATCCTTCACAGCTTACAGACTGACTTGTGCTCAATTGTCACAGTAACATTAAGCAATCATTCAACAGCACTTTCAGAGAAATGTTAATCTTTTTGCTGCTTTCCAATAACCAGTGAACAAATAACACTGATCAGTCAGTTCATGAAAGCTGTGCATATGAATAGTTTTGGTGTATTCCTCTTCAGCTGCAACAAGATAATAGTAAGTAATGTCAATAAAAGAAATGGTCAAAGGGTCCAGAAGCAGGTTCCTCCAACAAATGCTCCATCCCTTCCAACAGCACATTATATAAACAATCCACAATTTCAAACAAAGTAAGTGTGTGTGGAAGAGTGGCAGTAGAAGACCACAATGTCAATGTCCAGGACCTTAACTTGTCATCTCACTGAAGCATCTTTATTTTAAGTGCTTGGACCTTTGGGGACAGTTTGTTGCCATCCAAGTTCATCAACACCTTCTGGAAGAACTCAAATGTGATTTTGAGTTCTTCGGGATAGCTCAGGCTGAGTGTGTTGATGAGCCCAAAAACCATGGCACATCCAAAGGAAATACTTCCCAGGTTGCATAGAAGTTTCACGCCCTCAATCACCACTCCAACATCCTCTGGCTTTTCCTCATCATCAGCACCCTCTTACTGGATCACGTAAAGCCCCATGGTGGTCTGTTTGATGTCTCTTTCAGCTTCCTCAATGTTGATGTTCTAATGGTGAAAAACAATTTGAGTATTTTGAAATAAATGATAAAACATTGCAAGACTGAAAGCTCACAGTAAAATGCAATTACTGACCAAGTACTCCTTGATAAGAGTGTTGCTGTCCTCATTGAGATAAGCACAAAGACCTTGAAGCATACAGTCCCTCTTGACTTCGATATCCTCACTCTGCAAAAGAATGTATATCAAATATTAAAGATATACATTTTTCGAAATATTTTCCAGCATTTATCACATCTTTATCACAAATAACCCCATGTGAGGTGGAGAGGAAGGTTGTAAAGGTAAACAAAGATAGACACTGGGAAGTGAAGGGTATAGAAAGGAAGATGAAGGGGAGGAAGAGAAGATAGAAGAAAGAAGGGAAATAGAAAAGAAAAAGAGAAATTGTAGGAGATGAGACGAAGAGTGGAAGGGAGAAGTAGAAAGGTGAAGGTGAAGATGAAGAAAAATGAAGTATGGAACCTGAAGACACCAAAAGATGGGAGGGGGTCCAACATCTCATCCATGAAGGATAGAAAGGATGAAGGCAAAGGAAAGAAACAAGAAAGAATGACAAAATGGACTGAGGAGGAAGAAGATTAAACAGAGAAAGGTAGATGGGAAAAGGAGATGTTACATGGGGAGAAAAACCTTATTTGGCTAAATAATGCAACAGTTTAATGCACTTGCCTTAGTTGTTGGGGCCATGAGGAGCCTGATCTTCCTTCCAGCAGCTCCTCCTCTACTGCTGAAGACCTTCATCAAGTTAGGTGTGTATTTGTCAAGTTCTGACAAAAACTTGGCTTGGAGTGGCAAAGTTGTTATACGCATGAATTCTGCATTTATCTGTAAGAGAAAAAAAATGATACCAGAAGTGTTAATGGGAGAAGTAAGAAGTGATAACTTTCAAGCTTTAAGAGGAATAATTTTCTGGGCTGAAAAAGAACAGACACTTTGGATAATGCAGATAAATCACATCTCAATCTTGTTCAATGGGGAGTTATCTGTACTCAGCATTCTGGTGTGTATCATTTCCTTTCCATATTTCAGGGCTTTGTCAAACTGTTAACACAGTCTTAAAAGCACCTGCCCCAGCTCATGTCACGCTTATTGTCAAGCTTTAGAGAGCAATTGCACAAGCCATCAATACCAAAGTTGGGCAGCAACAAAATATCAGAATAGTGACAGCTGATGGCATGTCAATACATAGGCCTACATTTCAATTACATATGCCACCACTCTGCATTTTAAAGTTTCCCATTGGAAAAGTCAGTGTACACTCTCCCTTTACTATCAGGCTCTGAAACTGCGGTCTTAAGAAATGCTGTTGACATGAAGAAAAAACTGTTTACCATGGATTTATTGTACAGAGATATGTTAATATAGAATAAAATAATCTTTTCCCCCACTTAATTATTACCTGAACGTAATTTTGGAAAGCATATACATCAACAGAGCAGAAAATGTCAAAATGCCATCAGTAATGCTCACCTCACTCACTGTGAACAAGGCAGGCCATCTGTTCACAAATTCAGAGACTAAAGGCGAGTCCTGGACGACCTCCTGACGTCTGTAGGAGAAGGTCTTCTGCATTTTCTCCTTGACCACAGCCTCGTTGTGTCTCTTTTTCACCTCTGTCAAGAGAGCTATTCTTTCACTCTCAAGACTCTCTCTTGTTTCACCGCAGGGGAGGGATGGGAGAAAGTTAACCTCTGCTTTCCTTGGCTTTTTGATGTTAGCAGCTGCTTTTTCTTGACCTTTGCGCTTGTTCTTGAGAGAGTTTACACTGACTTCTGGGTGTCCGATCTTGCACAGCTTTGTGCGAAAATTGGCAACTTTCGTCTTTAGATACTGTTTCCATCCTTCATGGCCAGCACGAGTTCCTCTTTCCCTCAAACATGGATGGACATGCACCAAGACCTCAGCAGCCTCTTCAATTTGGGAATCACTGGGGTATGCTGTGTATTTGAAGATCTGTTCAGCCATGCCTTCAAGGATATCCATTCTTAGCTTTGGAAGAGGGGTAAGAAAAGTGCCGTTTGCTCTGAATTCTGCATTTGCTCTTTGAAGTTGAATTTCAGCAAAATATGAAAAGTTGGGAACAATGAAGACTGGAGGCCATGAAGAGGTTCTTGACTCTAGAACTGGATCTAAAATGATGGTGTCCGCACTGCCAAAAGAGTGATTAGAGGAAAAACTCTCCTCGTCCAAGGATGGAGGGCTGAGGGGGTTCACAGAGCTGTGGGATGTAGTGGGAGAAGTCAGTAGGGTGCTGGTACTGCAAGGTGGTAGAGTCCCTGGAATGCTGGAGCTAGTTTCTTCACATGCAAAAAATACCACTTTCAGAGTATCCCTGTCTCTTATTTCACTGGTTGATGTAAGATTGACATATTCATTTCCAAAATCTGCATCTTTATACTGGAGCCTGAACTGCTGCACAAGTCCAAAAGCAGTCTTTATCTCAAGGACAAGTTGATCCACAGACGCTGGTATCCCTGAAATCAGGCTAAGTTTTCTGGCATCATCTCCGCCAAAGACAACTCTCAGGTGGACGGGACTTGACATCTTTCACTTTAACAAAAACAGGATAAAAAGGTTATGACAATACTGAACAATTACTGCAACTTCATTTAAGAACTTCAGCTAATGGTCACTTTTAGCAGTTTATCTGAGGATTCCCATTTGGTTAATTCTACTATGTTTGACTTGAAAATCCACAGAAGTCAAATCCAGCTCATATGTTTTCTTTATTCAAAAAGAGATTTGAACCCCAAAGTCGAAGTTTTAAAAGTAGAAGACTGTATTAAAACAATTTTTTTTTTCCTTTGGGGGGGGGGGGGTCGTCATTGAAATGTTTTTTTTTTTCTGTTTACAGTTTCAAATCTTACCTTTTCAGCTTTAAATCTTTTGAGTTTCAAGTCAATTTTTTCAGTTTCAGACTTTTGATCCTGATATTGCTTTGGGGGTGTGGAATGAAGGGAGAGGGGTGTCAAATAATGATCAACAGCATAATAATGAAGGAGGGTGTCTCCTGTGGTTGGTAATAGCTGCTGTTCCATCAGGAGACACCAGCAGTATCAAACAAACACTGTTTCAGAGATGATCTATGCTGGACTATATTGGTGGATGATGTTTGTAACATAGGGACATACATCAAGGTAAAGGGCAAATTAAGGGTCACTGGATTGTTACTTGAAATCAAATAACCACACAGTATATACTGTCACTGAGCTCCTAAAAAAAACTTCTGACATTTACATGATTAAAAAAGATCAATACAATTCAACTATTTTTCATATGACAATTGATCAAGTGATTATTTGTTACAACCCTACTTCATGAGATAGTGAGAAAGAAGTTTTATTATAGACCTACCTTAAACAATAATGTGCCTTTTCAAAGTAACCATCCGTTTCACACCCACAGTGTAGTCACAGAGTGGATAGGCATCGGTCAGGTTTTCAAGATCAACTAGGGCAACCTCTCTGTTAGGAGACGCAGTCAGCTCATAAGCTCCAAAATGCTCATGATACCATGCGCACAACCTCCTTACAACAAAACTCAAACTGCTTTCAACAATGCAGATTTGAAGGATTTCTGCAAAGTCAGGAAGGCCACTGGTGGAACCATATGGAATGAGCATGCCAATTCTGTAGGAGATTCCTTTTATGGTTGCATTTTTTGCAAGATGTACATCATTTATCTTGGGGTATTTCTGCCTGAGGCTGCCCACTACTTCCTCATTCAGTACATCCACAGGAAGCGTGGAAACACTTTCAACTTCCAAAGCAGATTTAAGATGTAATGCACTGACATGATAAGCTATCATTTGCTGATGTTTAGTTGCTAATGTGAGCGGTATGTTCTTAAAACAATTTGTATGGCGAGCAACTTTCTTAAAGAAGCTGTGCTTTGCCTCAAACCTAATAGTCCACTCAAGGCCCAAAACATTCGATCAATTGAGGGTAGTGTTCAAGGAAGTGATGCTTTGATAAGAGTCGTGCAGGAAAAAGCTCCAAGAATCTGTGTCTGTGTTCTGTGATTTTGCAGTACAGGTAGGCAATGGTTTACTATTTCTTTTAAGTCAAGCAACACATGCCAAGCAGGCTCTGCCTCTGGTATCAAGTCACCTATTATAAATGGAAGCAATCTCAATAGAGTGCAATTTTAATAGGCATTACCTCCTATGGTCCTTGCAGAAGCATAAGTGCGTGGTATAATATGAGGTTTATTAGTTCTATCTCCCCACTTATATGGAAAGTTCAGGATTAATTTGTTAAGTGTGTCAAGAGACAGTTATTTTTGGAAATTATTTAACCAATGCAGAGGGCAATCTCAACTGGAACAACACCCTCAAATAAGTCATGAACTATGACAGGAGGGTAGCCTCGGGTAACATGAAAATGAGATAAATTCTTCGTAAAAAAACACCCTCTCTTTACTCCACAACAGATTGTTGAGTTCTCCCTTGCAAACTTGATGTGTGTCTCGTGTAGATCTTTTGTTCGAAAATTAAAATGTCCTGACTGAACAGCCTTATCCTGAATGTCTGATCTCTCACCTGTACAAAACCTGCAGAAGTACACACCAGAGAAGCTGTCAATGAAGCCTGCTATCCCGTGGGCTCCTAAATTATCTGCAATGACTGACTGGACTGTGCCTCTCACAAACTCTCCAAGACCTGCAATAAAAACACCATGTTTCTCCACAATGATCAAATCCTGTAAAAGGGGCGCTAAAATTTTTTCATACCCATACACCTTTACATCTGTACTCTTGCATAATACTGCCAAGTCGATGGAAGAAAGAGCTGAGTGAGATCCAGGTGGTAAAGTGTTCAAAATCCAGTACACACCACAAACTTTGAGTTTTTCTGGATGTGCCTAAGGGATTGCAAACCTCAAAGTCATCAACATATAGTGACACTGATAATTTCAAATCCTCCCCAGTGAAAAAACTGTTTTCTTTAGAGTAAATTCCATCCCTTATTGATTTATAATGCACTACATCCAAGGCATTTTCCTGTGTACTGTGTGTATGGATTACACGTTCTAAGATGTCACCATTACTTAACAGATGCTGAAGAGAAGGCAAAATAGGAATATACTGGAATGCCTTATTTGTCTTAGAGTCAAGTATGTACTCAACTGGGTTTACCACATTGAAATGTTTTTTTATAATACTGTTTCCTTTTGTAAGATGTAGCTAGGGGGCCATCTTTTGCAAAGGCTTTAGCCAAAGGACAGGACTTGCACACTACTTCAGTAAGCTCTTTGACATTTGACTCATTAACTGGAACAGAATGTTTTTTTAAGGATGTTACACAGGCTGTTGAATGTGATTGGAACGGATACAGAGTTTAACAGATAGTGTAATTCCTGAAGTAATTCGTCAATAGCTGTAGCTGGTACAAAAAATATGTTCTAACTTTAATAAAACTAAGGCAATATTCTGCTCAATAACTTTGGGAAGATCTTCAATACTGGAAGCATGCTCATCTACATCAGTTTCAGATTCTACATCTGTGTCTGCAGCACAAGAAACATCATCAGTAACAGAAATGTCTGATTCCTGTAACCTAGTACCAACAGTAACAACCTCAGCTATAAAATCATTTAAAGTATGGGGATTATGTTTCCTGTTTTTATGGGTGTGAAATGTATTGTAAATGCTAGTTTTAAACGCACAACCTTTGAACATGCATGTTACAGTTTCATTTCTCCTTAAATGTTCATTTACATGACTGAAGTAATCTCGTTCATTTGCAAGTTTAGGACATGTACACAACTGACATGAAAATATAAATAACTCAGACGATTCTGAAGATGTATAAGTTTTGTGAGTACGGTATATATGACTCAAAAGACTGTTCCAAAGTCTAAATGTGCATGGACAATTAGAATATGGGCAGAGATGCCTGAACCTGTTTCCATGATGACTGTGTTTTAGCTTGCAATGTTTAAGCAATTCATACCTACTTGACACTGATTTTCCACACACCTTACATTCCCACACGCCCATTCACATGTTCTACCTAGAAAAGAAAAAAGAGGAAAAAAATCGATGAAAATGTAATTCAAGTTAACATTTCAGCAGAAAACTGTGGCTTAATTAAGCTTCAACA
Source organism: Cheilinus undulatus (assembly GCF_018320785.1). NCBI lineage: Eukaryota > Metazoa > Chordata > Actinopteri > Labriformes > Labridae > Cheilinus > Cheilinus undulatus. The sequence continues at coordinate 20,539,038 of NC_054865.1, forward strand.
ATTAACAGTGCTATCACAAGTACTCACCTAATTTGAGAGGTTGCCAATACAAATGTGAGTTGATCTTTGTTGATTTGGCCTTATGATGATGTGCCTTAAGGAATAGGAAAAATATTACATTGTTAGGTCCCAATTTGGATGAGAAACTGCTGCAGAAATGTGTGCATGTGTTTGTGTGAGTGTGTGAGCACATGCAGGAACACTGTAAATGCTAGTGGTATTGAGTTAAAGAAGTTTGAACACACTGAAAAAGAACTGTTTATTTTATTTATTTTTTGCAAACAGATGTCTGTAGATAACTATAGCTGGTTCTTGTTAGCTGGGCAACACAATGGGCCACAGTATGTAGCCATATCCAGTCAAAATTCAACGCTGATTGCTAAAGCCAAAGAAAACGAATAATTTAATATATTAATATTCTTCTGAATTTAAATGGTTAAGATAATCGATCACGTCATTTATACAGTGCCAAATCACAACTTAAGTCAGCTCAAGGGACTTTACACTTACAGCAGGTCTACACCATACTCTTTAAATTTAAGAGAACATGCCCACATGAGCAGCATTTGGCAACAATGGCAGAAAATAAATTAATGTGTTTCAATACTTTTAAAACAACATGGATAGCCTAAATATGGACCAGTGCTGTAGAATTTTACAACTTCCCACCAGAATCTCACTCCCCTAGTCAGAGTTACAGGGGAAATCGGATTTTGGTCAACATCAAGATCAAGCCCCGTCTCCCTGCTCCTCTCAACCGCACACGAGAGCCCTGTACTAGGACGCGCGGCCGGCCAATACCCCCTTCAGAACTCCGGCGACACACAAAACTCTGTCTAGGTTCGTGTTCGATCACTTTCTCACTCCTTTTTCTTCGCCTCCTCAGACAAAACCGTTTTTGCTTTACTTCGGCACCGACTCCGTCAACAAAATCACATACTGTGCCCTCCAGGGGTGCTCATGAAGCTGGTTGCACGCTTTATCCTCAAGGCAGATGTGGGAGTGGGGTCTGTGTTCCTACCCGCACAGTAAAGTTACATAGTGCAGTTGCAGCGCAACCCCGCTCAGGCTGCAGCACGATTCATCGTATTAACCAATTTTCTACCACTTGAATGAGTTTAGAAACATTATTTTAAGGCCAAGAAACTACATAGTGTTGCTAGCCTGGCCGTAATTCGGCTTGTCCGCTGTAGAGCGAGCCAGCGAGTTAGCGCCAAACTCCAGCAGCAAGCGGCAGCCGTTAAACATAAACCTATGCTCTGTTAGCCTAGCGCTAGCCCTTAGCGTAAGGCCGTCGCGTCTCGACTAATGGAAACGGCGACACCCGGCCTCGTCTCGGATGCGAGGACACCCGAAATACTTTAGTAAATATTGCAGCCTGAGTGGCAGTAGCCCAACCATTAGCTTCATTCTGCTTATATAACAGGGGTGGAAGCAGTGCTGCTAGCTCATGCTAAAAGCCATATCCATGCATTCAGGCGCGTGCTAATCTAACTTCACCAAACTATCAATAATAAACTCGAAAAAACCCTCAATATATCAATACAATTCTAAAATATCATATTACCATTAACACAATATATTTCAAACAATTAAACTTACCGTATTAACTTAAACACCACACTCCTCGCCCTCCATCGGTCAGCATCACCGCATGGTCTGCAGGGTGGCAGTGCCTAGTGTGTGAGGGCAAGATGGGCGAACCCGTAGATTACTGCAGTTACCATGGTGACAACAGGCTGGCACACGCCCACTGTCCACTAATGTGATCTAGTCAGATAAAGTTTACTCGATATGTTTACATTCTGTTTGTAAAGAGCATATTTACATAATGTTTAATTATTCCTATTAAATAAACTTTCAGTTTTACACATTTCAGTTATAGATTACTTAATAATATTGCTTAGTGTTTATTGGGGCCAAGAATCATTTTTTTGAGTGTGGTTTACAGTGGAGATAAACTGCTCTCTTCTGTCTGTTCATGAGACTTAAAAGGAAGGTTTAAAAAAAGCCTGAGTTTCCTATAAAACAGATGAAGAATTCTTGTAATTTCTAATTCTAATCTGAACAGATTTCTGCACAAACATATCAATCATAATTCTTATATTTTAGAGTGCTGGATGGGCTCCTGTTTCTTATAGCCTCCAGCTGTGAGTTCACGCCCAATTACTCACACAGTAGTGGATACGATTGACTATTTAAATCTCCAGACATGCTGTTTGATTATGAAACGATGAAAGGTCATTTTTGAGTTTATGTTCAGCTCTTGATGACTCCACCACTCCAATTTTATAGTTTGAGTAAAAAACTCCTCTTCCAACTCAGTCACAGTGGTCTAAAATACTGTATGTCCTATTTTAGAAGCTTAATCTGTTTCCTCTTAAGTTTCCTCTTTTTCTACCCCAAATAACTGATGATTTTTTTTCTGCTTAAATCTCCCACAGGGTTTTCCTATATTATATTTTCATAAATCATATATTTTCATTATTACAGTGTACAACAGAACTTTAATAATTACTGGTGGCAGACTTTCTATTTTAAAATAAATTCTTTATTTTGTTCAAATGACAAAAAGGTTCATAAATAAAATGTATTTTAAAAAATAAACGTAATAATTGATAACTATTCAATGATAAATGTAACGTAGTCTTGGTTTTAAAGTAGGGACAAGTCTGTAATATTGAATGGTTTATTACTGCTTCTGAAAGCTGGCGCTGCTCATCATCATTTGAAAAACAATGTTGCTAACAGGGATTGTCAAAGCTCTGGATTAATGTTTAACACATTTTAAAAGTCATATCTAATCTAACACCACCAGATTCATGCTGCAATGACAGTCCACACTGAGTTGAAAACCTGCGTACATGAGCTCAGACCTAGGGTGGGATTTTAGCGTATCGTACTCTCACATCCAGATTAATAAATGCTAATCTGTGCATGGAAAAACCAGTACACACAAATTCCTGGTGTACGCGTGTTTGATAAATGAGGAGCAGATTGTGCATCTGCCAAAGCAGAGGGATTTTAGTATTACTCATGTAATTCTATGCACATTATTTCCTTTGCAGTTTGACACTCATGCAAGCATGCATTTAATTCTTTTTGTCAAATCACAGAAAATGGCTGTTACACTCTTTTTTTTATAGACACACAGATAAACCAGGTATAATAAAATTCCTGTAGTCTTTGATTCTTTTCTCCCCTCCACTTTTATTTCACACACTGTATTAAGAAACAAAGAATTAGTACATCACAAATCTGTCTCATTTATATGAAAGTGGCTTGGAAATTTCAAACCAAAAGGGCACAAAAAATGGTTGTTTGTGGACAGGCAAGGTTTGTTGTCTACATGGAAACACAGCATGCCTTTTTACCATCTCATAAGACAGCGTCCTAGCCAATACGCTTAGAGTCAAACAGAGAGGACATCACAATTAGCAGAGGCAGATCTAATCCCATTGTTTAAATCTTAGCTGCTCTGTCTTTGCTGGTTTTAATAACAGGATCACGAGAAAAACATCAAAACTGCAGCAAAGCTGTTTAAACAGCTTTTACAACAAATGGTGAATTTACAAAACACTCGACAGAAGAATTTAGCAGCAGTGCATTTATTCTATGTTGTGATGATTTATTTTATATTGATCTGTGAATGACATTTGGCTTAAACCAGCGCTCCCAAAGGGGGGCAGGAAGTAGTGATTCCAACCGGCCATGGATCAGCTGTGCTACGCTTCTCCACTAGCTAACAAAACAAAAGATTCAAAAGTGTCTGGGGCATTTTAAATGATAATTCCCAGCTCCACATGCTCATGGTAATTGCTCATGGCATCATTTGTTCTATATCTAGGATAAGGATTAAGGAATATTGATCTTGCAAGAGAGTTTTCACCTCAACAGGAAATTTTGATGTTCAATCTTTCAGGATCTTGCAGGATGCACTCTCGTCATACCCCTACACAAGACAATTAAAATTATAAAGGGATGCAGGAAAAGAGCGCATTTTTGCAGAGAGCTTGATCAGAACGTGGGGAAAGAAATGTCTGGTGCTAAAAAAATGTTCTGAAGGAAACCTCAAGACTCCCCTCATCTGGTACCAGCCATTAAAAGGTACATATTCAACTGCTGAAGACAAAGGCATGTTTTTGAATTGACTTGACCAAAAAGCACAGTATTTTTCAAAGTCACCCATGAAACATAAATAGCACTTTTTCTAATACCATTAAGGTAAAATATATCCATGCTGCCTCTCCTTTACAATGTTTATATATTGATCACCTTTAGGGCTACATCTTAGAGAGATTTTTCCAAAGTACAATAAAAACATGGCTGACAGATTATGTCCACGGTGGAGGAAATGATAGCCCATAGGGTTAGAGGGTCAGACATGCACACATATACTGCTTGTAGTTCCCAGACTGCTGTCCCTGTGACATATGAGACCACAGGTCAATGAAACAGCCTGCAGCTTTAGAAGCTTAGTCAGCCTAGATGAAAAGTTGTTTCTTAGATGCTGTTATTCTTCTGTGTGGCTGATGGAAAGTTCCTAATGATGCATCGAATACTCTCAGGCTCAGCTCAAGATGCTGGTTTCCAATTTTTTTCCTGTTGACTTTCAATTTTTTTTTTTTTTTTAGTTTTGAGTCTTGTCCAAGACTTGGTTTGTTTGGTTTGATTGGTTTGTTTGGTTATAATGGGCATAGAAAGGTTGGAAATCTGCAGACTGTTCACAGCTTAACCCAGTGTTTCCCAACCTGGGGGGGGGGCTTATCTCACGGGGTGCATGGGACCCTGTCTGCTCTTAGAAACAAAATGTATGACGTCATATCAGAGCTAACCTGACAATTAAAAAAAATAGAGAATGTGTTCATTTATGAGCAAAAAAGTCTGAGAAGAAAATTGAAATTTTTGAGGTTATAAAGTTGTATACTTACAAGAAAACAAACTCAGAATTTCAGAGTTTAAAAAGATTTATGAGGGAAATCTGAAAGTCTAAAGTCATACAGTTTGACATTAGAAACTCAAATATGTTTAGTTTTTAAAACCGTATTAAGCACCGTGTAATTTCAAACATACATAAGAAACCAAACTGAAAACAGTGGTTGGATTTTTTTTGACTGTTTGACTTTATAATCTCAAAGTTTGGTTGAGTTTTGCTTCACGTCAATACATTTAAAGTAAAACTATTTTTTTTCTCGTCAATGAATTACATTTAAACCTGACAATTAGTTTAAATTTTTTTTTTTCATGAAAATAGGTAGTTTGTCTTTATCATTATCATTTTCTAGAGTGGCCCTAATAAATGGAAGCTCATTTCCACCACTTAAAAAAGAAAAATGTGGAAGTTAGGCAATTTGATAAAAGTCAATAGTCATAATTTTGACTTTTTAAGTAAAAACTGGTAATATTAGCTAAATATAAAAGTTATATTCTAGACTGCAATTCTCACTTGTGGTTAAAATGACAATGACAACTAGGGAAAAATCGCGTATCTGTTATTATTTTCCCTCTGTGGTGCTGTAAAGACATACAAGATGCAAAAAAAAACCAAACAAACAAACAAACAAAAAAAACAAGATGGCGGAGCCCTTGGAGGGGACCCTCCTTATGCATGATCAAAAATCAGATTCTAAGTAAACAAAAAAACACTAATTTAGATTGGCCTATATAAATATAATGGTTCATTTTTACCAAGTTTGTTCCGCTGGATGCTACTAGGCTAAATATTATATAGTGTACCTTTTAACCCAAACTCATTAGTCAAACTGTTTGATTCATGCATAATGATTTAGACTAATATTATCAGAATCAATCCATTGAATCTCATATCTGATGTTTATGTGGCATCTCTTCAGATCATCCATCTCCTCTCTCTGTAATCATCATCATAACTCTACCGCAGCTCAAATGATAAACCGTCCAGTCACACAACATATTGCATTTATAACTGGAGCTCCAGCAAGTGGTAAATGTTCCCTACGCTGGACTGATATAATGTATTTAAAGCACGGAATCCTATCTTACTTCTTTAATTAATTCCATAAATCATTATTAATAACCTTTAAAGCCCCCCATCTGCATGGTTATAATCACCATAGTCAATCTTTGGTGTCAGGTTTGATTGCCAATCCATGTCCTTCTCTAATTGACCTTGTCCAGTGGGGGAAGAGCAGACAATATTGCGTTTTCCCACTGGTGCCCCTCTCATTTCTACTCCAAATGAAGACTGCTCCCAGTTTGTTCAGCAGATTGAATTCCATCACTTCATCCTTTAAACAGATGACACACAGGGCACTTCAATTTAAAGTTATTGAATGGATAAAGTCTGTACCAGCATCCAACAGAAAATAGACAGAAAAGTTGTCACTTTAGAAATCACAACCTAAAGTGCTTTTATTTGTGTGAATGATGTCTTAGATTTAGCTCTTTAATACAGATGAGGAACCTGATAAACAAATTTTGTGCAATGTGCTGCAGCTAAAATGTGTCTGAAAATATTACAACAAGACTCACTGAATTCTCACAGCAGTGAGAGCGAAGACAGGAAGTGGATTCAAGCTTGACAAAATGCACTCTCCCTATCACTGTCCATCTGCTGTCTTCACTAATAATGAAGAGATGGACATGGTAATTAAATTAACTATGTAAACTGTCAATCTGTTAACAATGACATTAACTATGTTTGCAATTAATCAGTTAGGGCCTGTGCTCATAGACAGCACATATCAACCAGCACTTTCTGGTAACAGGATGCAAAAGTTGACGTGCTTTCTATAAGGTCATTTTTATGTAGGGCCAACTGACTGTCTGGAAATACCACCAGATGCCATGTGATGCTGTGCACTGAAAATCTGAACTACATTAGTTTGGAGTGGAAAATGATTGCTGCCACTGCAAAAAATGAGGGCTGTGGACGCAATAACACCACCATTGTCTTTACTTTAGCTGCAATTTGAATATTTAATGCAGGTCAAGCAGCATTTTACAAAAAAAGCATGTGAGGGTGAGATGTACATTTTTGCCAGTTATTCAACAAGCTCTTTACACTGCGTTTCAAATATTATGCAAATGATATTTTTCTCTGATTTTCCTAAATAGCTGATGCAAATGACAGTCATTATAATTTTTGAGTAATCAACTGTTAGAGCATAATTCAAATCTTACTGATCAAACCTCCCAATTTTTTTATTCAAAACTAAAAACCTCAAAATGCACCGTTTAAAATTATTACGCACAAAAGAGTTTCAAAACATTTTATAGGTTGTAAAGAAGTAAAAGTGGTCATTTGTTGAATTTGCAGCATTAGGAGGTCATATTTACTGAAATCAAAAGCTATTTCAATCAAAAACATCTTAACTGGCCAAGATAAATGTTAACATAGGACCCCGTCTTTGATATCACCTTCACAATTCTTACATCCATTGAACTTGTGGGTTTTTGGAGGGTTTCTACTTGAATTTCTTTGAAAGATGTCAGAATAGCCTCCCAGAGTTGCTGTTTTGATGTGAGCTGCCTCCCACCCTCATAGATCTTTAGCTTGAGGATGCTCCAAATAGGGATGGGTACCAAATTTGGTACTTTTATAGGCACTACCAAGTACCAATTCACGTAAAATCAAATGGTCCCATGTTTCGGTACCTAAACGCATCCTTGTGACTGCAAAAGAGTGGAAGAGTAGTCAATTTTCCATGCCGGATGCGAACGCAGCATTGCACGCACGTGAGTAACGACGTCGGTAGAAGCTTACTGAATCAACAAAACAAACATGGCTGATTGGAAGCGGTGAAAGGTGACGCTTTACTTTTAAAATACGATGCAGGTTACGCTGCAATATTCGTGACATGAAGTTTAATGTTTACGATGGAAATACTTCTAATCTGAGAAAGCAGAGTGATGATTGATGATTCAGATCGGCTCTCACTGCTCCTGCTCGTTCGCCCCTCTCCCTCTCTCTCTCTCTCTCTCTCTCTCTCTCTCTCTCTGAACAAATCCTCACTTTAAACACCGTGACTTGCCCGTTTATCACATGGATATCAACCATGAAAATATAGTAGATAAAGGGACACGTTTGTTCGCTTAGTCACCTCACAGAGACTGAACTAAGGCTTAGGTTTTCCATGTTGGAGTAATGTTTTTCAAACACTTTTTTTAAACACTGATATTTGTAAGTGTTTTGATTTCGAAAATTTAGAAGTTTAAGGTTATACAACATTTATTATTGCATATTATTCACACTCAAAAGTACCCAAAATGGATACCGTTGTGTACTGGTATCGGTTCACAGGTACCGGGAATCAGTACCGTACTGGTTCAAATGTGAAAGGTACCCATCCCTAGCTCCAAAGGTTCTCAATAGGGTTGAGATCAGAGGAGGTTGGGGGCCATACCATGAGTTTCTCTCCTTTTATGCCCATAGCAGCCCATGACACAGAGGTATTCTTTGCAGCATGAGATGATGCATTGTCATGCATGAAAATAATTTTGCTACAGAAGGCATGGTTCTTCTTTTTGTACAATGGAAGAAAGTGGTCAGTCAGAAACTCTATATGCTTTGCCGAGGTAATTTTCACACCTTCAGGGACCCTTAAGTAGTCTACCAGCTCTCCCCTTGATTCCGGCCCAAAACATGACTCCCCTAGTTGGAACATGGTAGCCATCCACCAACAATCCACAACTCCATCCATCTGGACCATCCAGGGTTCATCAGTAAACAAGACTGTTTGAAAATGAGTCTTCATGTATTTCTGGGCCCGCTTGTGAGCATCGGTTAGGGGCGGCCGAATAGTAGGTTTATGCTCGACTGCAAGCCCCTGGAGGATCCTACACCTTGAGGTTGGTGGGACTCCAGAGGCACCAGCAGCTTCAAATACCTGTTTGCTGCTTTGTAATGGTATTTTAGCAGCTGCTCTCTTAATCTGATGAATTTGTCTGGCAGAAACCTTCCTCATTATCCCTTTATCTGCATGAATCCATCTGTGCTCTGAATCAGCCACAAATTTCTTCACAGTACGATGATCACGCTTAGATTTCCATGAAATATCTAATGTTTTCATACCTTGTCCAAGGCATTGCAATATTTGAGGCTTTTAAGCAGCAGAGAAATCCTTTTTCTTTCCCATATTGCTTGAAACCCGTAGCCTCCATAATAATGTGGAACATCCTTTTTAAGTAGTTTTCCTTTAATTGGGCTCACCTGGCAAACTAATGATCACAGGTGTCTGAGATTGATTTCAGGAATCTAAAGAGCCCTGAGACACAATACTATCCATGAGTTTAATTGAAAAACAAAAAATTGAATGTTTATGACACTAAAATCTAATTTGCATAATAATTTGGAATGTGGTGTAAAGTACAGGTGGTAGTATGCTCTTGTTCAGGTATTCCATGATCTGTATTAACATATCCAAGGCTGCCAGTAAAGGGGGATAAAGAGCCGAACTTTCTGGGGCCCATAGAGGTCAACAAAATTATGATCCATTGTAAAGTTAAGCTGTGATAACCATATTTCACTTTTAACCTCAATAATAGCAACTCTTATCAGAGCAACAACAACAACAACAACAACAACAAAACTTTATTTATTAATGCTGTAGTACAATATAGCATCTTTCAAGATGTAAACCCATTTTTCCTAAAACAGAAGGACCCTTTTAAGGTAATTATAACAATGTGGACAACAATATCAGGATGCTAGAAAATAAAGAAGAAGAAACAACTTTCATGGAAAATAAATATTTGGAAAATGATGCAACAAAGGGAAACAATGGGTTAAAAAAGGTTTAAAAAAAATCTGCAAAACATGATTTAAAGTTGCATAAAAACGTTTTGAAAATGGGTCAAGAGTGGAAAAAAGTGGTGAAGATGGCCAAAAAATGTTAAAAGTGGCAAGAAAGTGGCAAAAATTGGTTAAAAGTGACATGTTAAACAGTTTTAAACATCAGACAAAAAAAAAAAGCTTGACACATTTTACAGCTCTAAAATGAAGTAACTGTTAGCAAGAGCAATAGCACCAATACTAATGCTGGTCAGTGAAACACATGATAAAATAAAGATTATGAAAGTGATTTTAACAGTAACTGAGTTTTCCAGAAGTTGATGACAAGTCTCTACATTAAAAAGTTCAAGTCTTAAAATGTCTTACATTTGACATTTAAAACTGTCAAGCAACCCTGAATTATGATGCGAGTTACTGATATGATACACATTTTCACACTGTGCCTGAATTTATCATTTTTTTGTTCCAGTCCCTGTCCAGTGGTGCAGAGAGGTCCATAATGACTGCACTTTTCTGTTGTAAATAACAGAAATATTCTTTTTTATTTTCCCTCTCTCTCCTGAAAATATTGGTATTTAAGTACTGTATGTCACACTGTGCTTCTCAAATCAGCTGTTCTTTCAATAATACTGGAACCAATGTAACAGTGGAAAGGTCAGAATTAAGCTTACAGTCTAATGGAGAAGTACTGGGTTTCATCTGTATAGTCTTTGTTAGTGTAGCTGCAAATTCATTAAATCTGATAGGATTCTGATAGAATTTAGAGAATCCTGGAAAAAACTGTGGTTACTGTGAAAAAACAAACTAAACACATGAAGTGACACTAAAGCACCCGTTCAACACTGCCATTGAAGCAGGATCCTCTCCATATCTGCTTGACTTGTACATTTGCTTGGTGTTTGCAGTATTCTTTAGAATAATAGGAGCCACGTTAAATAAAAGATTCACTTATAGGAATAGAAATTGTATTCAATATATTTTTCAATTCAAATACAAGCTAAAGAACACAAAGACAAATAGACATAAAAGAGACAAATAAATGATGAAAACTGACAGGTAAATAAAACCTAAACAGCAATTTACCATACCAGTAAGAGCCTGGTAAAGAGGTATGCAACAAAGCAAACATTTGAGAATGAGGCCAGCAGGTAAAAGTCATCTTCAAGAAGTGATTTCAGGATGCTGAGTTTGGCTGTCTGAGATCTGCAGGTGGGGAGTCCCTCAGCTGTGGAACACAAACGGCTAAGGTCACCTTTTGTGACCAGTCGAGTTTTAGACCATTAGTAGGGCCCTGTTGGAGGATCTCAGGCAGTCAGGCTCATAGGGAGTTGGCAAATCACAGATAAAGGGTGGGGCCAATTTTAAAACTCACAGGTAGCCAGGGAAGGAGGCAAGGACAGGTGTAATGAGGTCACTACTTTTGTTAAACTATAAAAACCTGGGAGCAGAGTTTAGAATTAACTACAGTCTTTGAATGTTACACTTACTGGTGCTGACATAAAGTGCTTTATGATAGCTGTGTCCTGAGGAAATATACATCTTGTTCCGTTGTTATTTACAATTAAAAATGTATTAAATCCAATAATGTGTGAGGAACTTTTGGTTTGTGATGATGATTGGACACAACCAAACAAATGTTGCAAATAAGCCTTTAATGATTGAAATTTTGGGAATATTGAATCACTCTCTAAGTTTAACACTACCTTAAAAATCACATCAATGACAGGAGAATAACTATTTTCAAATAGGGTTAGTAAACACATCCCCTTCTCTCTGCTGCCTTACTATTTGGGAACCTGTCCATCTAATTGAAACAAAGGTCTGACCAGAGCTGGGGCCGAACATTATGAGAGCTAAGCAGCGAAAGGAAAAAACACTGGGAGCTGGCTCTCACTCTGTGCGAGCCGGCTCTTCTGATTCACTACAAAGCATCGGCTCTCAGAGCCGCAGCTTTTGCTGATGACCCATCACTAATCCTGATGTGCAAGCCTGATTAAGACTTAACCAATCTGACTCAGTGTTGTGATTGCAGCCAGAGATGCATCTACCTAAAAATTGGCTTGTAGGGGGTTAAATTTATTGCTGTCACTTATTTTATATTATTTTTTTATTTGTAATTGATGTTACTTTGTAGAAATATGTTTTCACTTCGACATTACAGAGTTTTTTCTTCAAAATAACCAAATTTATTGATCATGATTGATTTCTGAAATCAGTAAAAGGGTAAAAAATCCAAAGGTGTGAATACTTTTTATAGCAGCGTATCTGAATTAATGACACTGTAATTGTTTACAGCCCCTGTAAGTGCGGTAGGTTTCTTCTTGTTGTTTTACATGTAGCAATCCATCTGGTTTTTGAGTATGGAAATTATTTGAGCATGTTGAGCATGAAAGGAGGTTTTAGTGTTTGACTGCTTATATCTAACCTACTGAGACAGAGAGAGACTGTGTGTGCCATGTCAGTGTCATAAGTGCAATCTGGTGTGTGCAAGCTCTACATCTGTATTGACTGAGTGTAAAAAGGGAGCTAAAAATGCTTCTGGTTATGTTACAGTTCCCCCCAAAGCAGCAGAAAACTGCCCACATTTGCGGCATTGTCTCTCAAGGTTTTCATTATGCCATACTGCCAGGGTTACACAATACTGGATTGTTGAGAATATTTATTTTGATGTCATTTCCAAATGTATCCTGGCTGGCAGTGATATCTAAATGTGGTTGAGACCTAACACCTCAGTTCTTAACCCTCTGAGACCAAAGTTGGTGTATATGACAAGAAGAGACACAGGTTATTAAAAGTTAAATAACTTTTAACCAGAAATTGTAGGCTCTTACTTTTTTCCCTAATTTTTTTGCCATTCCAATGATGCTATCCATGCCTTTGAATTCCCTATGGAAGCTTTTCTAATGAGCCTGGAGCTTGGGAGACTTTCCAGTATCTTTAAAGATTAAATCTACACCAGTAACTCTGACATTAAATGTCTTATTACCCATCTTTCACTCTATTTTCAATTGTTTCTGCTGCTAGCAGATAAAGCTAAACAGCTTTTAGTATCCCACAATACTTTGTGACGGGCTGAGACAACCAATGGGCTGTTCCATTGTCGTGTCATGCTTTGTCAAACTGTGCACATCTTAAAACTTGAATCTTGAAGGAGACGGTCTGGATAGCTCATAACAGAGAGAAAGAGAGACAGAGAGCCTGTGATGTGTCCCTTTGAGTCACTGCAGACAGCAGCTGCTTGGAATAATGGCACAAACAGAGCCAATAAAAACAAGCACAAGGCTTTTTTAATAAAAAGGTCAATATTTAGAAGATTTTGTTGTTATAGAATTATTATTTTTTCAATTTTTGTACTCCAAGAGATGCAAAAAAAAAAAAGTCTAAGTCAGTATTGATTACTGTGTGTCAGGCATAAAAAATCTTTGAGTTTTGATTCTGATTAGTTTTTCTTTTGTCGTTATAGTCCCATTTTAAAGTGACATTACTGCAGCACTCATGTTCTTAAAGCCCAGGTTGTTGACATAAAGGATGTTTAGAGCTTGACTGCCACAGGGATGATGTTTTACAAGCTTTATAAGACAATAAATCACAGCAGGAGGTTTGGGGCTAAAAGGGTTAAAGGGGCTATATGTAAGATTTTTGCTTTAAAACTTCCCACTTTTGAGTATATAATGGTGTGCACTTTATCCCGATGTGAAGAATGAGGTTCTTTATATCTTCCTTGTTTGCCTGTATAAGCCTGTGGAGTCGTTTCTCTGTGAAGAACTCGGGCCGAATTTTCTGGGAGATTTCAATAGAAGTGACATCGGGTACTACGTGATGCGTGCACCCTCTTGCTCTGTTTATACCTGACAACGGCGTGTTGAATGGAGAAGGCTGCTTCCGGGAGTAAACAACCGGCTAGCTCAGCCCAAACACCCACACAAACTCCTCGAAAACATAAAAACAAAGACAGTTTTATCTGCTGAAGCCCGTCAAGCTAAAAGAGAATGTGACCGACGCAGGGGGAAATGGAGGATAAATATCGATGGAGCATTTGAGAAATAGAGGGAGCTACGGTCGGCGCCCGGGATAAATACCGATCCAGAGATGGCTGTCTTTCTGTGGAAAAGATAAAGTATCACTCTGGACCATGAAATACAATGTAGTGTTTTATGTTGCATAAACCATATGCTACATCATGTTAGCTTGTTAACAAAGATGCTACCCAAACAACGAGAATGTCACATTACTCATTTAGTGTTTTCCGGATAGTATTTCATCTTTTTCTTGCTTCCTGGCACTGGACTCAACTTACTGAGTTTAAGTTTTGATACTTAATTTGTAAAATATCTTCAACACATAATGTCAGCTATCTGATATCCGTGGTCGAGGCACCATTATCAGAGCTAAGCAACGTTAGCCCTGTTGCTTCTGCTCTAAAACGCGTCCCACTCAATACACATCACACATTACACACGTAAAAAGACACTTAAATTGGTCAGTGCTGCACTAAGTCACTAAGTTGTTCATTCATAGAAATGGTCGCGAAAATATCGTCCTTTTTTAATAGCCTTTGTGCCGTGTCTGCACTAGAGGTTCAAATATGCTTTATTCATTTTCATTTTTAGTTGGTGGAACTTTTAAATGTTACTTCACTTACCTCCTCTGTATACACGATGCCGGTAAATCACCTTGGTCTGCGTGTGTATCAGCTGATAAACCGGAGGCTCGTTCATGAGCAAGGAGCAAGCCGTCGTGGAAGAGCAACACAATATTATTGTAGTTCGCCTAATGGCTGGCGGTGTCGCTACACTGATATTTTTCTAAATCTTGCATAGAGCCCCTTTAAAACACACATTATAGTTTAAAGATCGACAAAGATATACATTTTTTGTCCTTAGAGCACACTTTAAAGTTTGAGGAATGAGGATTAAAAAGAAAAGACTTCAGCTGATGTAGGTCTGCTGGTCTTCTACAAACTTTGTTTTACATACAGCCAGTATTTAGAGCTGGTCTATGGGTTGTTAATATCAGCATACATACATTTTCATTTATGCTGATACCAATAATTAACTTGCCAATGCTAATATAATGTCGATTATATCATGCATACCTACTTGCCACTGATGTTTTGTTCCATTTAAGGTCCAAACTTCACTCTTTTTCATCAAATCAAGTTTCCTGGTTCAATATTTTTTTAAATTTGTGCCTCAGTTGCACCTTAAGGGGGATTGTGTTGGGTCCTGAGGCCAGACCAGTTCATTTTAGGGTGCCCCTCTGCTGTGGCGACCCTGCATGCTAGATGACTTATTGTACAGTGAATTGGCGCGGTGACAATATACCATTTGATTTATCCTGGCAACAAGTGGAGCCACAGTTTACTAAGGATACCCCCCGCTGCTCATGTTTACCCCTTGTTTGATTTACTGAGGTTTAAACTGCAGCTCTGTGTGCCCTCTGTAATTTCTTATCTTGTCAAAAGTGTGTTAAACAAAATAACTTTCAAAAGTGACCCAATAACACACATACACTCACACACACACACAGGCTCACATAGGCAGAGTGATTTATTTTAAGACTCAGAGAGTCTAAGAATGCCATTTAGTAAAGATGGCAGTGGGTAATAAATCCTCATCAAGTCTGGTACATCCTGTTAGCTTCTTCTCTCCTAGTGACAGCTTTTTAATAAGCTGTGTGTGGTCCTGTATGTGTACTTGACATTTACTAGCCGACGTTACCCCTCCCTGTCCGTCACTGCACATTATGCATATTCTGCCAGAATCCAAGCAAAGCATTACAATGTACCACAGCCGTGTTGTTCGTACTTTTCAAGGTCTGGGGGAATGGAGCTAGCCTGTTTGTTGCTGTAATTGATTTCTTTTCATCCGGGCAAATGAGTTTCTTATTTCTTTGGAAGTTATTTATATGGAAATGCTGTGATGTTGTGACTACATTAGTGGAGTTATTCTCACCTCCCTCTAAAGTCACTTCCTCCAGGGGAAACTCCCTTTGTTGCCATTTGCTGTTTTGCTGATTCTGTCAGCAAAAATTAATTGGTGTCCATTTCAACTCCCCTCGAGCTTTAATTTCTATGAGCAAAGAGATACCCAGGCCCAATTAGGTGGTGTAAATAACATTTGCTCTATAATTGCTTCAATAAAGATTTATCGCCTTCTCTTCATTGTCCTTATGTGAAGGCATAGCGAGGCCAGCCAGAGGAGACTGAGGCATGGAGAAGTAATCTGGCAGAGCACACAGCAGCCTATAGTACCGGCCGTTCTGACTGTGTCTGTGCATGTTATTAAGAGTAGATTTGTGGAACTGGGCGATGTGTTTTTTTCTGAGATGTTTTGGGAAATCTGGAAAAGCAACTAAGCACAAAGGACATTCGCTAACAAGGACATGGCTTTTTAAAATCACCACTGATGGGCATTAAAAGGCTAAGTGGCAATCCATCAAATGCAGGCATGATATGAAAACATGAGTCATGAGCATCCTCAGTTGACCCTTCATGGTCACCTTCCTTTCTCTTATTTTGTCTATGGCCTGTATAAGAGTGATACATGAGCAGTTTAGACATGACAGTTGGAGATTCCTGTCCAGGTTTGTTTTGTCTGCAATGGGTCACTGTTCTGCAGCAGAATTTGATAAAATCTAATTCTGAACACAGAACCACTACTAACTATTTATGTCAAGGCAGAGTCAGTGAGATTTTCCCTTAAAGAAAATGGTATCTCAAAGTACTTCAGCTCAGTCAACACCTTATACCTTATTTATATCAATTTGAGAATTTTGTATACATCTGGTTTTACAAGGAAAATGTATTGAGTGCTGTACGAAGCTCTTTGTTAAGATGGCTACTGCTATGATAGTAGTAGGTATAAAATCTCTGAATTGCAGTGTATCCTTGCTGTAGCACATCACCTGCTCTGTTTCTATCATTTTTGGTTCAGTCAACCTCAATAGACTAAAGGCTGGCTTACTGCACAGCTTTTTTTGTCTTTTGGCATCATGTCAGACTATGTAACAAATATCTTGTCTAGTCTTGCTGCCTGTGATACAGTTTCAAGGGTGAAGGATAGGGGACACATTTTTTATTTCAAAACCTGACACAAAACCAAGACAGTAGAAACCGAGCCATGGCAAACCTAAGTAATTGTTACCCTGATTTACAGCCTGGTAGGCACAGACACATGACCAGACCTTGGAAATGACTGCACAAAGACTTTCTCTGATTTGTCTGAGTGTACATGGTTTAAACACACAAAATGAAAGCTGTGAGCTTTTCCTTACACAGATGCAGTCAGTTACACAATGTACACCTACAATAAACACATAAACAACAGCACTTAGCTTCACATTAGCACCGTTAGCCTGTTAGCATTAGCAGCTACCTTAACTTAGCCAAATATCATCCTCCGCTCACAACAATGAATCGTCCAATCATGTAACTCACCAGTGCTCTGTTAACTAGACACCACGTTAAAACTCTGCATTTAAAATGAAAACGAGTCTTACCATCAGTTGTCCAATATCAGTCCTCATGGTGATATATCTGTAACCTCCGCTAAAGCAGTTAATCCAACCATCCTAGTTTATTGGGAGTAGTCCGGAAAGACAAAAGCTCCACAGGAGACAGTTCGGTCCAGTCTTCCTCTCATCAATGGGTTATACTACATTGCTGCTGCTAATTAGCCAAGGCACCCCGAACAGTAATGACCAGCTACAAGGAAGAGAGATGGAGCCCTCGCTTTCAGCCCCAAGCGGTCCATGCCGTTCTGCACATTCTGTGTTGAATAAAGTTCCAATTTATCAGAGAATTGATCACGGGTAGATTTACCCACTCATCAAAGTCCACTACAAATCTGCTTGGTGTAGGCCTTTCTCTCCCAGCTTCTGCATCGGTATTTAGGCAACTCAGCCATAAAGTTCCATTTGTTTCAGCCTCTTTATCACTTTCAGCGATGACTAACTCAAAATCCTTCCATAGTGCTGATGATATAAAGCCTTTGGTTGACCAGGAAAACCTCATTTAGTGTATAATTCTGTTTTCCAATAATGTTTTAGTAAAGATATCCTGTATAGTTTCCAGTAGCTCTGAACTTTCTCAAAGATCAGGCTCAGTTTTAAGTCATCCATGTTATTTTATAAATTTATATGCACCTTAATTAGCCATGTGCTTTCTGCCTGAGTAGATAAACAACCCCAGCACCACACAGAAAGTAGGTGTTGTAAGATTTGAGTTTATATTAAAGGATTCTTGCTACATATCTTCTAGGTAACACAATATATAACATGTAAGTATTCAGCATTTACTTATCTGGTCACTGGCAAATTTTCTGCAGGACATTTTGAACGGTAATATTTTTTTCTGCTGGACATCTGCCCTTGAAACCGGCCAAATACCGGCAAATGCCGGTTGACGTGAACTCTTCTCTGATTGTGCAGGAACTTGCTCTTTACTAACAAGCGAGATGTATTGATATGCCAAAATACATTTGACTGGCATGAGCATAGTTGAGAAATCCGGGGTTTTGTTCCACAGCCCATTCTGAATTTTATTTGTAAGACAAAATCTAGGACATTTTCTTTGCCCGTTGATAAATGAGGGCCCAGGACTGAAAATGAGTCCCACCCTGGCCCTGTATTTTGTTACGACAGCTGAGAGAATTGCATGCATGGTCACAAAGCTACCAATTGTTTCAGGATGTTACACACTCTTAAATACTCAAGTTTATACATCAAAGATGATCAATGGATTTTTGGACAACCTTTCAGGGTGAAATACGACTTAACAGGTTCAGTGCTTTATTAATGGTGTTTAGAGCTGTGGTGATTAGTGAGGGAGAACTGAAAAAGATCCACTGCTCATCAGGGACTGGTGAAGCCTCAGTTTGCCACCATTACTAAACCTATTGTTTGCCTATTCATCCATTTCTCATGTAGGATCCAAATAAACATGGCAGTGCTTGGTCTGCCAGGTGGATCTGGGGCTTGCCCCCTCCTCTCCTCTGTTCTTCTTCCTGTATTAATAGCTCCTCAGGAGAGCCAGAGAGGTCTGTGTGTCAGGTTTTATCTCTAGAGGAGAACAGGGGGGAAAACTAAATGAAGCCTGAACTTGAGAACAGCCCCATCTACACTTCTCAAGGGGATGCTCCCAGCACATTAATGGAAACATCAGTAATGTGCAAAACAAATGGAGGGATGTGAAAACCCCCAAAGACTTTCCCCCACCAGCTACGCTGAGCTGCTGCCATAAATCTCAGGACCCCTGTGCACAGGCTTGTATCCAGACCGGGGAGGAGAATCAGGGACCGAGCGGAGCCAGGTTTCCTTGCCTGGTTACAGTGTAAGTGTCAGAATGAGGCTTTTCATCTGAGCGCTCAGCTCTGAATGTGGGCTGCTTGTTGTCTCTTTGCCAAAGGCTTTTCAGACTTCATTCAGCTAAACAGTTAGTCAGAAAGTTGAGGTAATTATCTGCCGCTGCTGTCCAGAGAGTTTTGCTCCTGTCTGCCTTCAGTGACAGTCTGTTTGTAACTACATGATTTGGATAAAGACTAATGGAGTGTGAGTAAAGCACAGGAGCAGCGGGATTATACTAATAAAGATGTATTATGGCTGAGAACAAAAGGCCTTGGCAAGGTATCCACCACTGGGGTCTGTGGGTTGCTGGGTGAAGGGGAAGGTGGGTGGTACACACTCTGCTTTACATTTTCCCTGACATAATGCCTTTGTGCTTTGCAATGAAACTTATGTAATATGATTATATTCTAAACACTGAGTGATGGGAACTAAGAAAGGCTGTAGTATGAGTTGGATGTTCTGGATGTGTTGGACTTCTTAACTTCTCCATTAGCAGGTATTTATCAATGGCTGTGGGGAAGAGTTCTAACAACATCACTGCTATCACCACAGAAGCCAACCTTTCTTCTTCATCTGTTTTGTTATGCCTCTTTCTTCCTCTTCTTCATTGGTTGTTTGGCAGCGGTTAACAAACAGCAATGAGTGATACTGCCACCTAGAGTGGCGGGTAATACTGTCATCTTTGACTGCCTTCTTTCTCCCCTTCAAATGTATTCGTCATGGGACAACATGCACCAAACCGTGACCCTTGAACCGTGACAGTTTGGGATGAATACAGTAAAACCCCCGTCCAGAAAATTAATGGCCCTTAATTGTTAATTGTTGACTTTTGGGATTATTTTTTATGAACAAACTTCAACATGTACATTGATTTGAAAAACTCTGATCATATCTTTTGACTTCCATTAAGTTTATTTTCTGTTTGTCACTTTGAAATGAATGTGTTCTGGCTTCCCCCACAGTCTGTTTGTTTACCTGAGAGAGAGGGAGGATCCGGCTCTACCGTGGAAAGATGGATCACAGACAACCTGAGAAAGAGCATACCGCCTCCTGTACTTTAGAGAGCATATTGAATAATGAGCCAAAATGCATGTTTCTTTCTCAGGTGTTTTTTTTATTGTGAATTGCTGCTTGACCTACATGAAGTTACTTCTGAAGCTCTGTTAGAGTGAAGGCTGGTTCTACATATAAAAAAGTTTAGGCTATTTGTAGGTTTGGTGTGATGATTTGGGTTTTATGAATGCAAAATGCTTTGATTAAGACTTTTACTGGATTTTGATCACTATTTTTGTTGGAATATTATATTATTATTATCAGTATTATTGTGCAAAGGAAGATGAGTACAAAGGAGAATCATATGAAAATCTAAATTACTTTATATGTTGTTTGTCAGTGGACTGATGGATGCCTACATTATGCCTACTGTATTGGTTGGATATTGAAATGGTAGAAATCACAAGATCCCGGCATGGGGTGGCTAATCTGGAGATCTGGGAGAATTCCTAGTGGGCTGGGATGCTTATAGGGCTGCAAACGCCGATGGGCTGTGATAATAAAAATATCATACAGTTTGCCCTTGGCATGGCATTGACACAAACACTTATTGTTTGGGTAACATTCCTCCTCTCAACTTTCCTCTCTTTCTGAAGCCCTCTCTCTCCCCCTCCCTTTCTGACAGACAGCATACCAGTTGGCTTGGTCAGCCAATGTGCTGTATTGAACTTTTGAACCGAGCATTCTTGTTCCTGTTTTGGTCAATCTGCTGTATGTGGATTGACACATGCTGGCAGTGGGCTTTGCTGTAAGTAGAACTGGCACATATCTCGAGTGGAGAAGCACTTCTGGCACATGCTAGAGACAGACCAGAGCCCATGCTGTGGCATTGCAATGACTGACTGGAGAGGAAGGGATTTGGTTCCTCAAAGGACCTAACCTGACACGCCAGATAGAGTGTTTCATATCTCAATGGCCTGGATATACTGTATGTCACATTCATCTGGAAAAATCTCCCATAGAAAGCGTTTGGGAAGGGCAGGACTTTTTACCAAATTCTCACTAGGGGATTGGACAAATGTTCTCTCTGTCACATTCATTATGGGCCAATCAGAACAAGACAAAATGTGATTTAACACGTGCCCAGCTCCGGTACAAACACTGCTATAACATATGAACAGTGAGACGTGATGTGGATAAAACTTAAGCACTGGCCGGTCGGGAAAAGGAGTGAGACATCTTCTCTGCCAAGAGAAGCAATCACATTTCTACAGCCACATCCCAGATGACCATTTCAGTGGTAGCAGATATTGTATACACCAGCTCACAGTACAACGTAACCACAGCTGGAATGATCACAAACTCATGCAGAAGCAGGTTGGGATAAGAGTGAAAACATCTACTTTGTCAAGAAAAGCTTTTAGTGTGGCTCATTACTCTTGTTTTAATAAAGAAATGTGGTCCAGCTCTGATAAAACTGCAGCGATACTTTAGCTATATCTGAGCTAATTGCTACACCAGTGGCTACCATTACTAATGGCCTCCAGTACAACTTAATCCTGCCCGTAAGGGACACCTCGCTCTCCTTAAATATCTCCTTAAATCTGATTTGCTAGACCTGTCCTTAGGTCTGGCGCAGTCGGTGCAGATTTGAGCTTTGGACAAAGAAAGATGAAATACTGTCAGGAAAAGACATCAGTTGTACTGTTTTCGTCAGTACAATCCATACAGCTTTACATGCTTGTTTTTAATGTAGAAAATGTGTTGCCATGAGTTCAGTTAATACGTTCAAATGTAACTTTGACAGCCTCAGATCAGACAGAACCTATTAGCCCTAAACTCTATGAAACTCAGAAGTAACAGATACAAGGAAAAAAGTTTGAAAAGGCAAATACATACTTGAAAATTTGAAAACAACATAAAAATGTCCTGCATCATGCCTAAAATGGTTCACTTGAGCTGCTATTGTTGTTATTGTTAGTTTCCTAGAGCCTTCTACTACAGTAGGCTACACTATGCTGCCTACCTAATTGTGGACCAGGAATAAACCTTTCTCTTCTGAAGGGATTTAGACCTCACAGAACAGTTTTCCGGTATCCTGAAGAACTACTCAGATCAAACTCTTTAAAACTTGATTCTCATTGTGAACCTTTAATGAACTGGAGCAATTAAGATACATATGTTTTCAACAAAAATCCAGTAAATGCATCACAGTAACAGAGGTGATCTGATCATTCCAGGTAAGAAGCAATAAAAAGTCTTAGAAATGTGAATTAAATACCTTTGAATATCCAAATCACTAGCAGTTAAAGTGTCAAATGCTATTTATTAGCCGAGTAAAGGCAGCAGAGCGGTCTGCAGAGTGGCCATGAATTACCATTCTCCTCCTTCCCCTCTAGCTGTTGCTCGTGCCGAATGGTCAGAGCGGCTTGCCTGGCCTCATTTGCTGGTTAATTGCATTTTATAGTTGAGCTAAAGACCTGTCATCTGTTTCTGTGGTTTCATTTATCTTACAAATAACCTAGAGAGGGAGGGTTAAAGTACCTGTGCATACAGGCCAAATACGCTCTTTCGCTGAATTTCCTCAAATAGCTTTTATTAGAAATAGTGCTTTTTCACACCCTATTTCATGCCTGTGATGAGACAGAATTAAATTTTGGGAATTAATGCGGCTGAAATGATTAGGGAAATAAAATATGAACAAAGGATGTTCAGGTTTGTGAATTCCAGCTGCTTTTGTTGAGTGAAAATCCTCAAAGCACTCACAAGTGAACTTTGGACCAGATTTTAAGCTGTTAATTCATAAATAATTAACCTGAAACACATGAACACAACATCTAAATATCTCTGCAGCATCGGCTCACAACATTGTCGCATCTTTCCTTTTTTCCTTCAAGGTAGTGTGTATTCCCACTGTGAATGGTGTCCCCATTCCTTGTAATTATGCAAATGACACATTAATGAGGTGTAATTGTGAATTCATAAAACAGCAGGGATAAACTGTATAAAGATGCCATGTCTTAATAGGGGTAGTGGGAAGCTTCATCATTGAAGGGCTGGATACGCTAATTGTTTACCCACCACTGCTACTTTAAGTAGCACATATTCATTTCAGGGGCAGGAAGTCTAGTTATGTGTGTTTATGCTATAATGAATGAGTGTTTACCATGGCAAGGAGCATTTACAGCACAGATTAGACATTTTAAAAACATGAGGCTGTTTTAAAGAGCAGCAGCAAAGCCCCAGCCTTGACTTCATTTCCTCTTTATTATGTGTATTAGTATATTAGTGTGTCGCTGGCTCTTGCTGCCTGTGGCCTTTTGCACTCTTGAGCCAAGTCAGCAGTTTCAAAACTTGCACAATTTTTAATTACAGAGCAGAGTTTCAACTGTAGCTGTGTATTAAGATAGATGGAGCAACAGCCTCCTGGAAGTGAAGCCAAAATATTCAAAGCTCCCCTGGCTAACTGGCTGCTGTAAGGTCATAAACAACACCTCTTCAACGTCAAGAGATGGGAAAAGTTATTTACAAAGTTACAAAGTTAACTGCACGTGAATGATTTATTTTTGTCAAACATTCAGTCTGTCCCACAGGTTAGATCAGGGGTCTCAAACTCATTTAGGGTAGGGGGCCGGATTTGCTTCAACGAGATGTCTTGTGGGCCGGACAGTTTTTTAGCAATATCAATATGACCAATGACTGATATATAGGCTGCTGTAATGTTTATAAAGGGAAATTATCCAATATTAGATGCAGGTACCATTTAATGAGTGCTGTATGTTTGCACACAAAATGGTTGATTAGCTACTTCAGAAAGAGAATTTATTTGCAAGTTATCTAAACAGGTCAGGCAAAAATATGCTGCCCTTGTAACATATGACAATTTTTACAGATTTGAATGTTTTTACAATCCACTGATGATGAAATTACAAGACTAGAATACTCATTGTAAATACACATTCAACAAGACTGTTTATGGCTTTAAAACAGCAACCTGTTCACAAAACCTGATCCTAGCCCTATTTCACCTGACCTGGGATCAGTGCAGAGTCCGCAGAGGAGAATGAGAGGGAGAAAGGAGGGAAGGAGGGAAGGAGCGAGAGCGAGCGAGCGAGCGAGAGAGAGAGAGAGAGAGAGAGAGAGAAAGAGAGGATCCTGCAGAGATTCATTGCACTACTGTTCTATTACTGTTTATAGAGCTGCAAACCCTCACCTGCTGAGTGAAAACTTGCATCGCCAACTGGGCGAGCTAAGTATTTCTGGCCCTGTGTTGAACTGTTTGCAGTGGGTAACCGTAGAAGCCCTTTTGGGGGTGTCTCGGCAGGTAGAGGAGGTCCCCCATTACTGTTGCTTGCCTATTTTTATGAATTGTGTCATTTTTTACTGTGTTAATAAAGATTGCTCACTGCGTTTTGTAAATTGCATCCTGTGCTTATTTGACGGCTCTGACTCGGTGGCAGTAAATTCCTGCCACACCTTTTGAAACCCTCACTTTATTACAATATAATCCAAACGATCGTGGTATAAAAAAAATCAACACCGGTACAGTGGGAGCACAATAAGACACTAGCTAATGAGACACGTTTGGTGTTTTGAACCAGGCTGTAAACCAGTTTATTTCGTGTGTCAAAACCAGCTGTTTAACATGTGTGCAGACGGGACTTCCAGTGTTCCTGCAGCCAGCCTCTAGTGCAAACTCACGTTATAGCAATTTGCACTTCTGCATTGACTTCATTTTTCAGGACCAGAGGTTGCTGCTTGGTCCCAGCTGATGATTCAACTAGCAGGCCTGTCATTAGCTGGGACTGAGCCACAGCAGCACTTTTGTCTGAACCAGACAATGTGTCTCATCCAAACAAGCGCAGAGAGCAACACTGAAAGCTTTCTGTGACAGAAAAAAAGTTCCCACTCTACTCCTGGTCTGTTACAGCATGGCTTCCCGATGATGGCGGTGGGCTGGGTCAAGTATAGTCTGGCATTAGCTGTTAGCTTGGATGTGGCTGTAAGACCGCTGCTGTATACTCCGACCTGGACTGCTGTTCTTGTACTTGATTCGGACTCGTCATTTGAGACTCGTGCACAATCATTGTTTTTTTTCATTTTTCCATCATGAGCTCCTGTCCCCCTGTCTCCCTTTCTCTTTGATCGTTCATGTGTCTTTTATGCAGCAGAGTTGGCGGCTCACCTCTCATGCTTGTCTGCTTTCATGCTGTATAACAGTGACACACACAAACGTGACGCTTACACCTACACCGAAACACACACTATCATGTTGGTAGTATAGACCTCAGGCTTCTATCTGTTGAGGGAAAAAAGTTTCAGAATACTGGACGATAAACAACAGAACTTTCTCCTCTTAAAGTGCCTCTCTGACCACGGAGGACCAGCGCATCAGCACTGTGTGTGTCAATCCAGCTGTGTGTCTGTGTGTCACCCGCGTCAGCCAGGGGTGTGCGCTTTGTTAAAAAATACTTTGTAAATATTCCCTTAATACTATATGATTATGGGGAACAAATAAATGTTAAAATCTCCACATTTGTGTTGTTAAGAGAACGCTACTTAAGTGTTTAGCACATCTTTATTTGCAGGGAATATGATAAATGTGCTGTTTATACATAGTCAATGGATATAAAAAACAATAACAACACTGAAGTAGAAATTCAGCTTAATTTTACACATATAAATACCCCTACACACCTGTCTGAGGAGAATTAGGAATGTTCATGAAACCTGCTGCAGCTTTTATTTTATTTTAGAAAAAAATGTTCATTAACAGTTAGTGTTTTATTGTTAGTATAAACTTACTACCATTAAAGACATAAATCAGACAAAAACAGATTTAATCTCCAGTGACACTGTCTGTCTCTATCAGTGAAGTCTGACACATGTCTCTGTAGAGTTTCGTAGGTACACAGAGAAGAGCTTTATGAAGAGGAGAGACAGAGAGAGAGAGGGCAACATGTAGCTATGTACATTTAAGTTGCCAAAATAAATTTGGCTCACAAAAAATAACAATAATGACAAAATCACTCTTTTCATGCATTCACTGCTTTTCAGGCATTTCAACAGGCATCCCAGATAGTTGCGGTCAGCTATATGCTAGGTTTTCACCTAATGGGTTAAAGGAGTTTCAGGTACGCTGCTCCTGCAGCCTGGAATCTTCTACAGGAGACTCTTTGTCTCGGGGAGCTGGTCTCTTTAAATCTTTTTTAAAAGTAGATTGAAGGTATTGAAGGATGATGCTTCAAGTTGTAGATGTTTTGACCAACCACTTTGTGCTCTGTGATTCGGGATTTGTTTTATCTGTATTTATAACTGTTATATTTCATGTCTGTAACTCTGTTCATTGTGCGGCTGCCTTTCTTGGCCAGGACACTCTTAAATGAGATTATTGATCTCAAGGAGGCTTTCCTGGTTAAATAATATAAATGTAAATAAATAAATAAAACTTGACTTTAAACACATGCATGAGCCCTACAGTCGTTCTTCTTCATGACCACTCCATCTGAGAGAACCCAAGCCCTGGACTAAGCAAAACTCATTGATGCCTTCGCCCTCTATCATAACAACGGGAAGATGGTTTTAGTATGAAGACGTCAAAAGAGCATGTTTTTTCAGCTGCAACATGTTAATTAAATGCATTTGGGGATTAAGGCACCTATTTTGAATTCTTGTTCTTATCTCTTAATGCTTATTCGTATATGGATATAATATGAATTGAGCCTTTTGTTGGCTTTAAAGCTGCAGTGTTGTTGATTAGCAGCAGAAACTGGTTGATTTTTGTAACTGAGGCTGGAGTGTAATATCTCGGACCGTGAGTTTGAAACCCATGGGTTAGATGTTATGCTACTGATGTTTGTGTAGCATCTACAGGTGCATCTAACAAAATAGAAAATCATTTAAAAGTACAAAGTGATGTCCTTATACAAAGTGAAATATTCTAAAACGTTTCCAGCAGGACTTGGTACCTGTCCACAGTGAAACCAAGACTACTAGAAACTGGTTTGCTGACCATGGTTTTATTGTGTTTGATTGACCAGCCAATTGGTCTGACCTGAGCCCCATATCAGGGATATTATCAAGAGGAAGATGAGAGGCACCAGACTCAACAATCTAGATGAGCTGAAGGCTGCTATCACAGCAAGCTGGGCTTCACAACACCCCAGCAGTGCCAAGGACTGATTGGCTCCATGCCATGTCACATTATTATTAAGGTTTATTTATTAGGGACAGATACAATAAACACAGACAGCTGAGAACAGGCATCCCATGCAAATATCATAGTGTGTGTAGCGAATGCTAATTTGCAACGCCCGTCCCTAGAGGGGCTTTTGTAAGAATAAAAAGCTGAAACAGTTGATTAAAAAGGGAAAAAGTAACAGGGTACAATAGAGAAAGTTAAAAAAAAAACAACACGTTAAACAGTGACAATGTTACAGAAAATCAAACATGAGAGCGGCTATGTTGCTTAAATAACCAGGATTTGGTGGCTTTCTTAACCCTTGTGTGGTGTTCGTATTTTTGTAACTCAGCCAGTGTTCGTGGGTCTGGTGGACCCGCTGCATTTGTGGGTGTTTAATTCAACATAATCAAACAATTTTCTGTTAAAATACTCAACAGATGTTTACTTCATCCCAATTACAAGCAATATAAAAAGCATTTATGTTTAATATTTGCCTTTTGCCTTTGTTAGATCACATTTATGAATTAAAGTGCTACTCATTTTTAGTTTGTTTTGTAATAAAATGTAATATAATCAAGATATGAGAGGAAAAAATTCAAATGTACAAATTAAGCCAAATTTTTTTATTTATTTGAACCTCAACAGAAATTTCACCCATTCAGGTCAGTTTACACAACAGAAATTGAACACATACAGTGACCACATCAGTCTAGACAACACAGCCCCACTGAACAGATTACCTTATCATACCAGCCTATACAACACATGAGGGGCAGAGCCTTTGAAAAAAAACTTGGAGTGTGATAGGATGAACATTCTCTCTCACATCTTTATGGGCCAATCAGAGCAACAAAACACCTGACGTAGCTGTAACCGATTTGTGCGTGTGCAGCTACCGAGGAATAACATGAACCATGGCGTCTGTAAACATGTCAGTACACAACTTTCGTCATTTTTGAAAACAACTCACTGCTGTTCTTTGTTCTTCTTTTAACAAAGAATTGTCGTCAAGTTCTGATAAAACTGGCGCTTTAGCAGCATCTATGCTAATCTCTTCCACCATAATGGCATCGGCCTCTTGTTGCTGCTTGCTTACGTCACGACTCCGCCGCACCCAAAAGTACTGCCCCTCGTCGCTGATTGGTCCTGTCACTTTCTAACCGGGCCCAAACAGTTCAGATGGGAGCTTTGCAAGATGGATTCTCCAGTGAGAAACCAGGAAACGGGCATATCTATCTGCTTTGCAAGTTTAGCAACTTGGTGCGGGAACAGCAGGGGCAGAAACACAATATTCACACTTACACTCACACACACTCTCTCTCTCTCGCTCTCTTTCTCACATGCACACACACACCCACCCCCACAGACACACCCCCACACACACCTTCATATAGACACACACACTTTCATACAGACACACACACCTTCATACAGACACACACACCTTCATACAGACACACACCCTTTCACACAGACACACACACCCCCACACACCTTCACCCAGACACACACACCTTCTTATAGACACACACTTCTTACAGACACACACACCTTCATACAGACACACACACCTTCACACCGACACACACACCTTCATATAGACACATACACCTTCATATAGACACACACACATTCATATTGACACACATACCTTCATACAGTCACACATACCTTCATACAGACACACACACCTTCATATAGACACACACACATTCACACCCGCACACACACACACACCCCACACACACATAGTAGGCCTAGAAATGAAGTAGACGGAGAGAGGGTACACAGGACCTAAAATTTCCCTCCTTTTTTAGCCCTGGGTCCACTGGACCCGAACATCCTGTATGTAATACAAATGTGTAGGGGGGGTATAGAGTGTGTCGTCATTGAAAATTTGTTCTGATATATGTTCTTCACAGAAAATGAGCCAAGGCCAATGAGTCTGAGTTTGAAAAAATAATTACTCATATCATTTTTCTTTTAATAAAAAATGAAAACGGGTCCCACAGCCCTGAACACCATACAAGGGTTAAAGGTGGTGAAGTTTGTGATACATTTCAGATGTTCAGGTAGAGAATTCCAGAATTTCACTCCTTTCACAGAGAATGCAGTCTGAGCAAATGATGTTTTGCAAAATGAAATGACAGTTTCCATTTGATGCTGCTCTGGTGGATCTGCTGCAGCTCTGTAGTCTCCTTATATATGTGCAGAAAGGTGGAGGAGCAAGTCCATTTAAGCATTTAAACACAAACTTTACATTGTGAAAATTAATAAAACTCCTAAAATTTAAGATCTTGTATTTGTTTAAAACATGGCTTTGTTTTTTATCCAGGATTTTCAGAGCTTGGTTGTAGAGACACTCTAAGGGTTTGATCACTGATTGATTTGTTTGGGACCAGGCTGTTAAACCATAAGAAAGGTGGGAAAGTACCATCGAATTTAAAAACATAAAGGAACAATTACTTGTCGAGCAGTTTCTTATCATCCTAAAACAACAGAGATTAGCCCTAATGGTTTGGCAGATCTTTCTAACATGACTTTTAAAATTCAACTGAGAGTCTAAAATAATCCCCAGATACTTCACCTCTTTTACCTGTTCAATTTGCTCACCTTTGATTTCAACATTCAGTGTTTCTGTATCAACTTTTTGATGGGAAAACTGATGGACTGTCTTTGTATTTAGAGTCAAACAAGAGGTGTCTAGCCTACTTGATATTTTTTGTAGGTTTTCAGTTAATTTATCGGCAACGACACAACAGGTTTTTTCGGACACATAGATAACTGTGTCATCCGCGTACATCTGAAGACCGACATCAGGACAGACGTTTAGCAAGTCGTTAATATACAAACTGAAAAGGCTAGGGCCTAAGACACTTCCTTGTTAAATTTGGCTGAACCAAAATATTGCCATAGTTTTTTAGAAATGATGTGTCCAGGTTATATATTCTTAGAGAGGGTGGTTTTTAAATTTTTAATTGCTTTTAAAACTGCTGATTGGTCAATTTCCTTGAGCTGAAATGAGTTGACATCATCATCATTAAGCACTGTATGACTCTGATTACAGTTTATCTGAGAGAAATTTATGGCAAGATCTTTAACAGACTGGATAAAGAAATCATTGAATTTATTGGCAACTTTTGCCTGGTTAGAGATAATTTTTTTCTCCTATTTTCAGTTCATATTTATTAAAAGAAGTAGTAGCCTTTGGTTTAATTAGACTATTTAGTCATTTCCAGATTATCCTACCATTACCTGTAGCTTCAGATAAGACTTGAATGTAATAATTTGCTTTCAGAGTGCGAGGTTCTTTGACTACTTGATTTCTCAGTCCTTTTAATAACTGTAAATCAGTGCTAAGTTTATTTTTGAGGAAGGTTTTTTAAAGCATTCGTGCAAGAGGAGCTCCAACTGATTACTGAGTGCATCAATCATCAGAGTTTTTCAGAAGGTCAACATTTCTGTATTATAAATCCTTTTTTGGACTTATGTTTTGTCATATTCTAATATTTTGAAATTGTGGATTTTTGTGAGCTGTAAGATGTAATAATCCTCAATTAAACAATAAAGGACTGGAAATATTTCACATTGTATGAGATGTATCAAGACTATCTGAAAGTTTAAGTTCTTGAATTAAATGAGAGGAAAGAATGAACTCTTTATCTGTACTTTCTCTGCAGTCTTGTTTTAATAAAAAATAATACATTTATTGAAAGGATGTAAAACTAAAGATCAAAAATGCTGTCTAAAATAATCTAGGTCTAGGCAGTCAAAATAGTTTGTAAAATGTGAAAGGTTTTCTCATTGCCAATTTGGTCGCTGAACTCGGAGTGAAAAACTGTTTTTTATTTTAGAAATAAATCCTCCTTCTCCCTCAGAGCTCATGAACATCTTGTATCTGCAACCTTTCCACCTTTGCTTGTTAACGGTGATGTTTTGTATATAAGTACTTCAGCCAAATGTCCACAGTTGTTGAATACTGTTGATCACTGTGCTCTGAGGTTTGTCTCTGGTTGTAGTCGCCCCACTCATCACTTTGAACTCTATGCTAAATCTGGCTGGCTTTCCTTGAGTGCTCGCAGGTACACTCACTGGCTGACTCTAATTTACAAGGCTCTTCTTCGCTTAGTTCCTTCTTATTTATGTACTCTTCTTCAAAGAAGCCACTATGCCTAGCATTCTTGTGAGACTTTCTGCCTGCTTGTTCCTTTTGTCAGGACTGAATTAGGGGAAAGAGCGCTCAGTTTTGCTTCTCTCCAGTCTGTCAGAGCTCATCTATTATGACGTGTGCTGCTGACCTCTCTGCCAGGACACCCCTGTGAAAGAGATGTTGATCTGAATGGGTTAAATAAAGGTTAATAGCAGATATTTCAGAGAAAAAAATCTACATATTGTTGCTTAAATGCTCGTTCAAGATAAAATGAGGATAGTGTATTGGAACAATATTAAGATAATACAATGGTTGTTGTTATTTTCAAACCCAAAGTAACCAAAGAATCTACTTACATTTAACCACCTATTTCCTCAGATATGACACATGACATCTTAGCCATGAGAGAGACTCTCTACAGGACTGTGAGCAGTGAACAGCCTCCATGACTTATTCAAATCCACCATCAGAAATTAGGAATGCTGTTCAAAAATAATACCTGTTAGATTGGCACATCAGTTTCTTATTAAAAAGGTGTTGATTCATTTCTATAATTACAGTTATTATGCAGAATCTAAGCACATCATGATCACTGATTAAGTAAATTAACTGAAAAGTAGTTTAACATAATGATGTTTTTCCAAATAAATCTTTATAAAACTGTGACAGCAGCAGAATGAAATAAAGTGGCACTTGAAAACAAAGTCCAGCGCAGGAATTACTTATAATTCTGGTAATGTTTCACCAAATAAACACCTGGTTTCTGCTTCAATTTAAACTCACAAGTAGACCCTAGTTTACAAAGTGACTCTAACTTTGTATTAAAAGTTCGCACAGGAAACTGCACTGCCTTGTCCTTCTCTTACTGCTTCATATCAAGTGATAAAGACTGCAGAATTTATTGGTAGATTTTACAGTCATTGGAAAATATTTTCTCATTGAATGTTATGCCGGTCTTCTGAAATTTTGTCAAGTGCCCTCTTAACAGAACATCATTAATGTTCAACAACATTTTTTTAGATGTTGGTTGGTAAACCATGAAATTAGACATTAAATCTTTTTGAACACTATTGTTTGAATTACTCTGGTTCCCCGGCAACCAGGAGGTCCTAGATGAGACTGTGCAAAACCTGAGTAGCGCTGACTGTTAGGCCCAAGTGGTGTATTGAAACTCAGCCCTCGAGACACTCTTTTGCAATAAAATTAAAACAAAGAAAACATTTTAAAAATACAGTTTTGTCTTAAGAAGTTCTACAAGAAAGAGAAACTTATGTGACGTGCTTGTTAACATTCAGACACCATCTTAAGGTGGCCGTGAATCTGTAGAAAAACAATGAGTGCTTGCTTCTCGTCAGCTTCAGTAGAACAAGTTACTCTGCGAGTGTCAGCGGCGCTGAGAGTGGCGCTGAGGGCATGCTTTTGCATTCGTGACACAAACAGATGTCTGGAATCAACTGCACATGTCAGGGCTTTAATTAGTTTCAACACTAAATCGATGGGGGCTGATTAATAAGACAGAGGCCAGTGCAAAGGTGGAGGCAGGTTACCGAAACAAGAGAGCTTGCTTAAGGAGAAAAACTAATTGTATGAATTATTGAGTAAGCTGTCCATTCTGAGCAATGATGCCATTGGGTTTTGGAGGGAAAAATAAATAATGAAATAAAACGCACCCTCTGGACCTTAAAAATCTTCCTTTACTTGATTTACTGTATTAGAAGAATGGAGGAGGAATGACATTTTTTTATATTTGGAAAAGCTTAATTTCATAATAAGAGGCAATGAAAGGACTGACTGATAGATATCTCAGACTAGTCATTCTGAGAAATCATTACAGTCATTTATTTCTCTGAACTTTTAAACACTAAGCAGTCCAAAGTCTAATTTACAGGAGTAATCATCTTCTATGCTCTAATCATCAATCAACTTTCATTCATATTAGAACAAAAAACACATTTTGACCAAAGACATTTTTCCAAAAAGGTCATAAATCTATTTAAACTTTATAAAGCTCCCATGAGGAGTTTTTTAGTGGTCACAGAGCAGTCTGATATTATAGACAAAGGGATCAGTCTGAGAGACAGCTGTTCCTGAATGATCATTTGTTGTCTGATGTATCTGCCACCAGTTCAGACAAAGCGATGTACTGGGGAGGCAGTAGTTAGTCTCAAAGGACTTTGACTAGGAAAATGAGGGTCGACAGTTCATGTCTTGATGCAGATCAAGGCTGGTAAATGGCCTATTAGCCAGAGAGGTGCCTGTTAACTTCCTTGCCAATTCCTAGGTTAGGCACTAAACCCCCCAACTGCTTCTGTGCTCATGTTTTCAGCCTTTTACTCTTAAATCCTGCTTTTAGAGCAGTGGTTCTAAAATGGTGTGGTAAGGTACACTGGGGTGCCTTGAGCCAAGTCTTGGTGTGCCATGGGAATACAACCATATGTAATTAATACAACTAAATTACAAGTTCAGTCAGGACAACATGGTCAAGACACACACATGATGTGTGGTTATAAATAGTTCTTTATTAGCAGATATGACACTGATAAAATCTGAGACAGAATAAATGAGGAGCTGGGGTGGAGGAGGGCTGTTAAAAAGCAGCTTGCAGAGGGAGCAGCAAAGCATAGCCAGACAAGAGCAGTTCAAATATGGCAGCATGAGTGTGATTTGCCAATGGCATGCTTAGAATGAATCAGCTGACTGTCAGCTAATGAGGGCTTGTGTGAGATCAGCTGATCTCAGTGATATGACCTGCCTGAATTAACGTTATACACTGAATTTACTGTAACGTGAGAGGTGCAAGTATGAATATGTTTTTGGTGTGCCTTGAAATTTTGGCTTGATCTTAGGTGTGCCTGCAGCAAACAAAAGATTGAAAACCACTGCTTTTGAGTATGTCTATGGGCTCCTATTTGTGCATGAGCATGTATCTAAGCCTATGTTTGTAGCATGACTCAGTAATTGGCATGTCGGCATGTTTTGCCAAATTGGATTTTTTTGCATAGAACACAATTACAGAATCAGAAAATTGATATAAGGTCAGCTTTGTGTATCACAGTGGTTTGCAACTAGCCTGGTGTCTCCAATTGCTTAATGACAAATCATGACCTGAATTTCTTAAATTTTCCAATCATAAAAACAAAATGGGGGAATTTACACTGAAGATGTGATAAAACAAAGAGATAGAGATTTGAACTTCAATATAAAAGCACATCATAGGCCACTAAACACATTTTTGAAAAACACTGAAAATGGCTCTGTGGACTGTGTTGAGTCCAGACCCACCAGTTGAAAATCAAGGATCTAAGGCATTGGTTCTTGACTTGGGCTCTGGGACCCCTTAAAGATCCACGGGGGGTTGTGGGCCTCTGTCTGCTCTGAGGTCGGCAAAAATGATTGGTGAACATTAACTAAGATAATGGCAAGACTGTACTTAAATAGTTTATACAAATGTCTTTTACTCTGATTTTCTAAGTATTTTGTCCATGAAACAGCTCATATTGATGTTTTTTTTACAGCAGTCCATCACTTTTTAATTTGTGTGGGTCTTAGGGAAGCTCAGCTTTTCTTTAAAGCAATTCCCAAGATGCAGATGCAAAAAGGTTGGGAACCACTGGCCTCGGTATGCCAACTTTTACAAAAATTGGAAGTCATAAACACTTTAATCCACAAAGTCACTGGAGTCCTTTTTCGTTTGGGATGATATTTAAAATAGAGAGAAATGCACCATTTGAACCAATCAAAAGGGGAAAACACTCAAACAGTTGCAGACCAAAAATCATGGTTTATGTTCTTCTCCAGTGATCATCCATCAATTTTCCTCACCATGTTTTCCATTCAGGTTCATGGAGGAGTGAAGCCAGTCTGAGTTGTCTTTGAGAGGCTGAGTGCACCCTGAACTGGTCACCATGTCAGTTACTGGGCTGACTTTCGGGGTCCTTTTCACTAGCTCCTCCAACCTCTCCCTACACACTCTCACTCTGCTTGCATGGAGGGTGGTTGAAAGCCTCAGAGTGAGAGTGCAGTACCCTCCAGCTGTAAGTCTGCACTAATGCTGATTTACTGAAAAGGTTCACCTACTGTTTGTCATGGGAGATGCTCCGTACATTATAGTTCAGTGTTAGCACATGTGCAAATGTAGACTCATCTAAGTTTAAAATACAGTAATATACAGAAGAAGCAATCAAATGTTGCTATTAAAATCAGGTACAATTTTCAAGTAAAAAAATAATGGCTATGTGGTAAAAAAGCCTTCCCAAAGCCTGTTGCTGTTTTGAAACCCTCCAGGAATATGGAGGGAGCCTCAGCCATGATGTCAGACGGCGTTCACTCCAATCCGGAGTGTGAGAGAGGACGGAGCAGTTTGAGAGAGGCCCATAGAGAAAATCAGTCATCAATTATCTTAACATGTCTGTGGACTGTGGAAGGAAAAACGCATGAAGGATTATTATTGAAAAGTACACACTGTAGCACACATGTCCCACATATTGCTTTGTGTTTATGCATAATGTGTATATGCACATTTGTTTTTCTGTTTTTCTGTTTCTGATGATTTGAATGCGGTTAAGAAAAGGAGTTTTGTTTTTTTTAAACATTGTAGACTTGTGGGGTAACAATAACAGCAAGAGCAAACACTTGGGAATATGAAGGTGCAGCATCAGCTGCTGGGAGGGCTGTTGCAGTTTATCAATCCAAAATGACATAAACCCAAAGAGAAAAGTTATGAAGTCATCTTTCTCATCCTTCAGATCAATTAAAGGTGTTTTATTTTGATGTTAATCATCTACAGACAACTTCACAATTTATCCTCTGAGCCAAGACGGCATAAAACCCTTTCCACAAGAAATACTTAAGATGTTTTAATTCAATTTCTTCAGTGCGACTTACTCTAGTGTCTGACTGTGAAAACCAATCTCCAGAAAATGTATTTAAACCACAACTTGTCAGTGATGTGTTGCTTCTGCTACTTGGAGGAAACCACAGCGTGCACGGTGAAAAGCAAGGAGCTCTCAAAACACTTCAGAGGACTCTGAATACAGCAAAGGTATGAGAGGGATGAAGGTTCACAGAAACAGTTTGCTGTTCCTCCTCTGATGTACAGGTGGTTAACCACTTTAACTCCCACTGGAAACGTTTACTTCACATCTGCTGTACATGAACTTAAACATCTGATCTCTCTCCTCTGCAATTACAAAATCAGTAAACTGCATTTATGAGATTTGTTAACACATAGCTAGTCAGAATGTACAAAGTCCTGTTTTATGATCATTTGGAAAAATCTGATCAGTGATTAGAAGTCAGAAAAAGGATGAGTTGTTAATCTTTCCCACCTTCATGAAAGGCTAACACTTCTTTATTTAACTCAGTATGAATAGAATGAATACCTACGTTGTTTTCTGCATTTTCTTTAATCAAAGTAACAAATAAATGATTTGTTTCTTTAGCAGGCTGCTCCGTAATCACGAGATGCTGCCCGAACAGAGCTTAAAGGAGAGAGAGAGCCTGTGATGCTGCCCCCTGTATAATTTTTATTTTAATATTTAGGAGTGAAACTCAATAATCAGCAGAAAAACAACTTTAGGGTCACAGAGAGGCTGTACATTTTGATTCTATTTGTTGAGCCATGTTCTGATTTAAATATAGGTCTAAAATAATTTGTTAGTCTGCACAGTCAGTCCAGAAAGTTCACATCAGTACCGGATCAGTATGCGGTATCAGCCGATACCCAACACCTTAGTATCGGAATCAGTATCTGGAAGAAAAAATGTAAATGTACTTGTGGCTCTGGGAACTCTCTAAGAGTTACTGAGTTACTTCTGGTCATTTTGACATGTGACTTCCTCACATGGTGATGAGCTGTTTTAAAATAATTGAAATAAATAAAAATTCAGGTTTTGTTTCAAGGTGATTAAATAAAAAATGCTGCAGATACAGTGAAGCACTCAAGAAGATAGTTATGGAGAAATAGAAAGACAGGTAGGCTGGTGTATGAGGAATGGCTATTAAATAATGAGGCGGTGCACATGAGAATAAAACGTTGTGGTTTAGTCCCATTGTTGTATATTGAAACTTGGATATTCACACACAACTGCTGCTTTAGTTCACTGCTAACTACTGGCTAAAGTACACATGTTTTTGTGAAGGTGTGGGAAAATGATGATAAGTTGAAAATCTGAGTGACACTTTAACTTAACTGAAATGTATGGGGAACACTGCATGTCACGTGCATGTGTGTTTGAATGTCCCAAAATATTTTGTGAAGGCTGTGAGGACATCTAAGACCATGAACATTCTGAGCGCCCATGCACATCAAAAACTTCTGAAAACTTTCAACAAATTGAACAAATCACTGGAAATAATCGACGACTCAGTCGAAGAGCGATTGCAGAAATGGTCTCCATTGTTAAAGAGACAGTTTGGCTAATTTTGCATGAAAATTTGAACAGGACAAAAGTGTGTGCCAAAGTTCTGACTCTTGATCAAAAGGAAAAATACAAGTAATTTTGTGGAGATGTTTTGGAGGGCTGATTACATGTGATGAAACACATGTACAGTTTTAAGAAAAAACAACAGTCAATGCATTAAAAAACCCCATTGTACCAAGGATGAAGAAAGCATGACAATGAAAGTCCAAACTCAAGGCCCTGTTGATTATTTTCTTTGACATTAAGGGTATTATTTTGGGGGAGTGGGTTCCAGAGGTGTCAACGGTGAATCAACACTATTACAAGCAGGTTCAAGAAAAAACGATACTTAAAGTCTGATGAAAGGGACCACAATAGTGGAAAAATGGTTTCATTCCTCATCAAGTCAACACGATAGCTTAGAGGGTCCCAGATGTTGTGAAAGATCGCTTGTTTTCCCTGGATATTATGAATAGGTAATCTTTTCTTATGAAGAGTTGCACATAGTTCAGAAATTCAAAAAGCTATCCTGAGTCTACCCTCTCTTGTCCATGCTAGAACAGTGACTTTTAGCTAACAAAAGGCTAGTTTCTAAAAAGCTCTAATGTCTGGAGAAAAACACATATTAAGCAGATAGCTAGTCAAGTAGACTTGTTATTGTGTTTGAAAAATGAGCCCACTGAATACAGTGGCTACACTGGTTCAAATATTTGGCACATGTGGCAATTAAAAAAAATCAACTATTCATCTTTAAAGTTAAACAGATGATAGATTATGTTATTTCATCAGTCATGTCTGTCAGCTGTTGTTGGCCTTAATTTCAAATTCAGGTGGTATTTGATGTGAACCAAGGTCTGACTCTTTCTTGAAGTAGGCTACATTTCTTCATTTAGCATGCTTAGCATGCACATCAAGCCAGGACTTCTCTTATCTAGGGGATTGTAGAATCCACATTGTGTCCCAATATTTTTCATTATGGAAAACTAGACGGACTGAGCAACTCATAAGTTAAAATGTCAGACACTGTCATGTAAACATTGCTGATACTGAGAGCTAGCATTGCTAATGCTAACATTGTGGCCAACAAGTCTCACACCTCCTGCTACATCTGGTGTTAGAGATGGTGCAGGGAGGAAACACTGCGATGGATTTGCTGTGCTCAAACTATTTACTGTTGAAAATGTATTATTGATTTATTCCAACACCTCCATTTAGTTATGCTCAGGTCAGGTATGGGAGCATATTCCAGTTCAGGACTTCACCACGTCAACTTTGGCCTGTACTGCTTTTGCCTCCTGATGCCTATTGTCCAGGCCTTCTCCAGGCTCATGCTCCATCTCTCCAGGTATCCCCCCAGCTGACACATCCACATGCTTGCCCCACACATCTGGTTCAGCCCATCGGATCCTGGGCACCCAGTATGTGGCAGGCTGGATCAGGCCTGGGAAAGTGTGCCAGGTGCCCATAGAAGCATAGCTGTCACGCCTGTATCCAACATTTGACCATTCCAATCCCCGCTCTCCTGAGCGTGTCTGCATTAGGTACACGGTCTATCAACGACACCCAAAATCGCACTGAAGAGAAGTTGTCACAAAGGAGTCCAGTAGGTGCCTCTGGCCATCAGCCGACATCTAGGCCTCACAAGAGTTTAGTTAGACAGGAAGGACCAAGGACCCAAAGACTGTCATCTGCATGCTCAGATACCAGGAACACACCACTGTCTTGTGCAGCGAACCTGTTGACCCATGCAATTGAGGAGTAATGTTTGGTATATCTGGTGAATTGCATTGGGAGACGTGCAAAGGGCCCTGTAGAAACTACTGCTATATTCTAAGGTGCAACATTCAGTACCTTTCAAGCACCAAAGCTTAATTTTTCATTCCCATATAAAAAAACATGTCTACATTCATAATTAATTTTTATCATAATAGAAAATATACTTATGGACTGTTATTGCCACATCAAAACTTTGGCTGTCAGTGAGCAGTAGTCTTTATTTCACTTCTTAGTGTGACTTTCGTTAATGCTTGTTCTATCTTTGTTCTTTTATTTATCTATTGAGTCATAATGATGCATTAAAGTCGTTATTGTAAAGCACCTATTATAATAATGATCTAACAATAACCAGCGAACGGCTGCTGAACAGCACCTTCTCAGCTGACATACTCTAATCATTTATTTGTAGTTAAAAGAAACGATTTTGCATCAGCGTTTAGACTGAGTGCTCCGTGTTAAGAATAGAAAGGGCTTCTGTGTGAATCGTTTAGTTTCTTTAAGTAGGAATCCTGTGAATTGCTGTTCATGTTTTGTTCAATGACAGCTCTGACACTGATTGCTCTCCACCTCACAAATGTAAATGAAGTGTTATGAATAAATGACTCAGACTATGAGCTGTAGTTACAGACTTATCAGTCCTCACAGATGGCTTCTACATATTTAAATCAATTACAGCTATATACAGAGAGTAACTTGTTCCAGTAAAGCGACCAGTGCTGCCTTCAACCTGTCTCCCCGTGTTGACTTTCGACTCTTAATTAGACAGGGTTAACAAAAGAAGAGCGACCCCGGGCTTCACCTCTCGCTGGCATGTGCCACCGCTGGAAGGATGTTTTCAGCGGGCAGCGCGGCGGCCCCCTCCTGTGATTAATGTGTGTATGTCCAGGGCTGCTTTTGGCAGGGTCTCGTCTGACATGTCTTGAAAGTTCAATTGTATTCATGGTAAGCAGCGTTTAATTCAAATGATTGCATTAGACTTGCAAATGCTGCTAGATGGTTTAGAAGTTCAAGTACAATGTCTTATTAGGAAGGTGTTAAAAATATCCAGGTAGGAATGTGTTTGTGTGTGCGCAAAGGAAGGAATGAGTTATAAAAAATATCCTGGAAGCACGTTATAAACTGCCTTATATTATTAAAAAAGTGGATGATCAAGGTAATAGGGTCCTGGACTTTTCATTCAACAAGAAGGCTCAGTCACCAATCAGGTCATCAGAATTCATTTCAACCAGCTGCTCGTTCACATCAACCGGTTAGGACTCCACCACGCTGCAGCGCCCCATCTCAAGTGCTCTAAACTGTAATAGATGGAAATAGACAATTCCACCACGGATTGCCTGTTAATCACTTTGGCATTTTTCTCCCAATGTGCCAAATATTTCTTGGTGTTCAGAATTTTCATTTGCATGCTAATGAAGGTGAAGGGCAGAAGCCACTAATTACAATCCAGTAAAGGCCTGCCTAATGGTCCACTAAAGACATAGCATGGCTGAGCCCATAATTCCATTATGCAAATGCATGGTCAGGAGTGGGAAACCCACAGTCATTGCAAACTAGATTGGCTGTTGCAGGACTTCTTCACACTTGCTAAAGATGTAAAATAATATACCTAGCAAGTTTCTGTGAATAATGGCAAAGGACATATAAGGACATCCTGTAAAAACATTTTCCTTACCTCCTTTTGCTGAACTTTGAGAGCAGCCTCAAATGTATGAGAAAGCTTTTACTACGTGACAAACCACCACAGCATCCTGAATGTGAAACTAGCAAGAGTTGCAATTAAAAATGTTCAGTTTGTGATTTTTTTGTAAACAATCAATTTGATGTAACAGTTTTGGCTAGTGTAGAACCTTTCTCACACATTTTATTTTGGATAACTAAGGATTTCCAGCACTGAAATCCATGTTAGCTAGCTTACCCTTCACTCTCAGCATTTTTAATAAATTGCAGCATAATACAGCCTCCCAAGTACCATCAATAGTTCATTTATTTTATATAGTCATTTAAAATAAAGCAAGAGCAGGCCTGGAGGAGGAACATCCTCTGGAGAAGAAGGATGGAGGAGGGAAGGAGACTAGGGGACTGAAACCAGGTGCAGAACTCTAAAAATATAAACTTTTACTTTGTCTTCAGTGTGTTTCACAGATACACCCTGTGATCTGTTAAGCCTTCTTGTTGTATAGAAGTGGGATTGTAAACACTTCCTTAAGAGTCTTTTGGCCTGGCTGGATTCTGCTCCTTGCATCTTCCTGAATCTGATGATCAGTGTTTGGAGTTGCTCTGTTCCTTTTTATGGTAACTAGTAGTTTAACGCTTTTCTTTTTAAAGTAATTAGCACAATGAAAATTACATAAAATATAAGGCACAACCAGCATTATTTTCCCCTCCTTGAGATAAAGGACAAAAAAGAACAGGAAAGAGAGCTTTTTCCACTCTCAAGAACAACATGCTAAACAACATGCTTCAAATAAAGTAGTTACCAGAGAGCCCGGCACTACAAACACCGCTAACCCAGGCGTAGCTCACATTAGCTCAACAGACCAGGGAGGAGCCACTCCATTCAAACAACCAAGGCTAGCTTTTAAATCACTGCCAAGGAATCACTGAACAGACTGACAGAGAGGTGTGTTGTTGAAGTAGAGGTTCTGATATTAACTGTAGAGTCGCTGCCTTCAGAGAAATAATCAGCAAAATACATAAGAGACGAGAGGTAGGACCATGCAGAAATTATTAAGAAGGCAGCCGTTATTTAAATTGCGCATGTAGTACAGCTATTTTATTCTTCTTAAAGAGTGTTCAAATGCTTGATTTGAAACAATTTTTAACCATGTCAAAAGTTTAGAAACATTTCTACTGTGTTCTACTCTTCACCATGATAACAGCTACGATGTTTTATGAAATAAGAGCGGTTTCCTCAAACACTGCCACAAAAACACTAATTAATGTGATGTGCACAGTTATGAGGATTAAAGCAAAAAAGGAACGCCTGAGTTACTTTAAAAATAATAAATTACTTTTCAAATGCAGTAACTGACTTACCAACTTAGTGACTCTCTGAGCCCCGTAACTGTAACTAGTTACTGTTTTTCAGTAACTTGCCCGTCACTGTGATATAATAATACAATTTTACAGACTTTTTTACCTCAGCTTTAAAGAATTTGAAGGTCATTACATCAAGATGCTTCTAGGCTGGATATAAAATCCTGCTCATGTATTTATTCATTTATACCCAGTATTTTCTCTGTGTTCCTTTTGTGTCTTTATAGTTATTCCAACATTTTGTCTGTTGTATTTCCTATTATTCTGAAGTTCTTATCCCTCATAGTATGTAAAGGGTCGTTTTTAGAGATATAACGGTAATGTTAATTTTGCTGTATTGCAGTGACAGAAGCATCTCAATACTGTTGTGGACATGTGACGATTTCAAATGACAGGTCTTCAGGACTTTTACACCAAAGTCTGAGATTATGGAGGCTCCAGTGACTTTTAAATCTGATGTGTGGAGCAAGGTTATTATAGTTAACTAAAACTAACAAAATAACTAAAGCTAAAATCCAAAAATCATTTTTAACTGAAACTAAATAAAAACTGAGCTTTGCCATAAGAATGAAAATGAACTGAAACTGTATACTGCACTTATAAAACTAGCTAAAATAAAATAAAAATAGAGACAAAATATCCTCAGTTTTCGTCTTTGACACAAGCATACTGACTAACACCTACACACAAGTCTGGAGAGTGTAAAATGGCCTGATTTAATTGGTTAGGATTTCATACAGTGGTAGTTTTACTTCTGGAGTTGTATTCAAACATCATCATCCGGTAAA
Organism: Cheilinus undulatus; assembly: GCF_018320785.1. Lineage (NCBI taxonomy): Eukaryota > Metazoa > Chordata > Actinopteri > Labriformes > Labridae > Cheilinus > Cheilinus undulatus. Next base: position 20,582,482 of record NC_054865.1, read on the forward strand.
TAAAATGAAGAGTAGTCTGTTTGAATGTGTTTTTAGAAATGTATGACTTTCACTCAGCCCTGACAACTATCTGAAAAAAAAAAAAAACCTTAAGACTAACACTAAAACTAATAAAAACTTAACTAAACTAACAAACCAGCAGTAAAACCTAATAAAACTAAACTGAAATTGAACACAGAAAGTGAAAACGAAATAAAAATAAAAACTAATGAAAAACTATCGTAACCTTGGTGTGGAGACACTTTGGTGCCCTGGTTTGATACCGTTTCATCCCAACTCTTACTCCCTTGTGTTTTTACTACACACAGGTCTGTATGTAACTGCCTGACTGAGTGAGTGAGTTACATCAGCGGAGTAGCAGCATCATCTAATGGCGGTTCATGGAGCATAGCAGACCTCTCAGCGCCATACTCGTCTAGCGCTGTGGATACCTTGTTCTGGGGAGTAGGCGGAGCTCCTTCTCTCCCCTGTCTGGAATTCCAGCAGGTATCCCAGATAGTAGCAGTCAGTCTTATACTAGGTTCTAACCTAGTCTTGTGTATTCTCCATTTGGGTTGTGTTTTTCCTTAGCATTTAGTTTTGTGACACAAATTATAAATACTGAGGCAATTTAAAATGTTAAAATGCGAATGAAAAAAATCCTGGCCGTACATAAAGCTAGAACTCCAGTTTTTCCTCATCCTTAAGTTACTCTTTGATGCAGAGAGAGAATCATTTGACTGTGCTGACAAACTGCAAACTGTGCAAAGCATGCAGCAACTTCTCTAATATCACTGATAAAATACCCCTCTTTGTGTCTGTGATAGCCATACAAATGTAAATTCATGTAAATCTCTCCATTTTGCCTGCTAAATGGTGATGTGCAGTTGAAGCTAGTCAAATTGAGATTGTGTCTAATCCACTAACACTCACCACCCACACTCCCTCAAAGATATGCAGCAAAGAAAGGGTAAAGACTCTCCACAATCATATTTTTCTCTTCCAGAAAGACTCCAGACGTACCGCTGAGATACTGTATTGTCACCAGCTAGTCAGGTAAGCAGCATAGAGTGTTTTTTTTTCCCAGCTTGGAAACCCAGATAAGATCAGAGAATGCTTCATTTATAAAGAGGCTTTAGGGTGCAAAGGTGCCAGCTTTGGAGGATTAATTTTAAAGCTGAGGCAATTTGCACTTGTAATTGGTAATGAAGGAGCTATTTGCTTGCACTTTTCTGGGACTTCTTTGCACCACAACTTAATTTACATAATTTTATTAGGGAAACAGCACAAATGCTGCAATTGAGACACCTACGCAGGCACAGAGTGTTTTTGACTCTCCTCTTATAGTGCACAAAAATAAATCAATGCTGTCTATTGAACACTCAAGGAGAAACACTCTGGACTGAGCCTTCATATTCCAACCTTTCTGAATTCACGTTTTCATGTTTGGACTCTCACTGTTCTCACTGAGAGGCTTACAGAAAGAGACATAAATAAAAACAACTTCTCCAGCACCTCTGGTTCTGTTATTGAGAGGCAGTCAAGTGTCTGTCTGATTTGCAGCAACCTGCCAATGATCACAGCATCCCTGGGGATATACAGCAGCTCAGCAGGTGATAGTCATTTAAAAATGTTGGCTCTGCTCTGGATCCCCACATCAAAGACCAAATAACGCGACTAATCTCTATTCAGGTCTTGCTTGTGGCGTTCTCTGTGCAATTATAGAGAGATCACGTGGGCCATGGAATACTCCCTTATTCTTTATTGCCAGCCAAAATCAAACTTAAACACATTGAATTACTTAAAAAAATCTGTGATTCAAATAAAAATACCTGCCTGTTTTGGAGTTTCTTGCATTTTTAATCCTGCACACCTAAATTATCCTACAGATGACATAAAGGAGTGATCTTGTGTTTTTCCATTTTAGCTGCAGTTGGATTCTAATTGGAAGATCAGAGACAAACATGACAAAAAAAAAAAAAAAACACTCTAGGTGGATGAATGACATTTTGAAGTCACTTTCAAGTACATGACTGCCGCAAGACCTCAAAAACAATTTCAGCACCTTTAAAGGGTTTGAAAGAGTTCTCTCCTTTAAGGCTGGATTCTGCAGTTCATCCTCTGGCTGCAGGCTGGCTAACATCCCTGACGGCACAAACAGGAGTGAGCAGCACCAGCAGGAGATGCTCCATGAGGTCACAGGTGGTCTTTACCCTGCTGTTCTAACTTTCTCACCTTCTTATTTTTGCTTGTCTTTGGTTGCTTTTGACAAGGACATTTGGTGTTGAAAATGCTGCTGGCATACAAAAGATAAGTGAATAAAAGTTTAAAAAATACGTACCTGATAGGAGCTAATCCGCCAGGACACCACAGGACGAGATGGTAGCTTTATAGACCTCATGGGAATACAATAACCCTATGAGGATTAGGAGGACATAAGCATCTGTTGTCTTATAAAAACACTACAACATACTTTTACCCTTTTACTGATTTTATTAATCATTCATGGTCAGTGTGATTTGACTTTTTTGACAGAAATAACACAAAAAAACTCTTTAATGTCTAAGTGAAGCAGATTTCTACAATCTAATGCCAATTAAATAACAATATGAAATATAAATTGAGTGACTGCATAAATATATGCCAACAGCTAATTGGTGATAGTCTCAAAATTAGTGGAATTGGGATCACCTGAGTGAAGTGAATGTGTCTCAAGGGACTGTAGTGTAAAGACACCTGTGTCTTGAAGGTCCAGTCACTGGTTAATCAGTATTCCTGGCTACCATTACACCATGAAGACAAAAGAATACTCAGAGAAAATGTTATTGAAAATTATAAATTAAGGGATGGATACAAATTCCAGGCACTGAACATCCCCTGAGCTCAGTTAAATCCATCATCAAGAAATGGATGGATTATGGCACATGTGTAAATCTGCCTAGATCAGATCATTCTCACAAACTGAGTGACTGTGTAAGGAAACTAATGAGAGAGGCCACCCAGACACCTGTGACTACTCTGAAGGGGTGACAAGCTTCAGCAGCTGAGATGGGAGAGACTCTGCATACAACAACTGTTACCTGGGTTCTTCACCAGTCAAAGCTTTATGGGAGGGTGGCAAAGAGAAAGCCACTGTTGGAGGAAACTCAGATGAAATCTCGACAAGAGTTCGACCAAGAGGAATGTGGGAGACTCTGGGGTCAGGTGGAAGAAAGTTCTTTGGTCTGATGAGACCAAAATGGTGCGTTTTGGTCATCAGACAAAATGCTATATTTGATACAAACCAAACACTGCACATCACCACAAACACACCATCCCCACAGTGAAGTACTGTGGTGGCAGCATCATGCTGTGGGGATGCTTCTTATCATCCAGCCCTGGAGGGCTTGTAAAAGTAGCGGGTAAAATGAAGGACACAAAATATAGGAAAACTCCAGAGGACAATCTTATTCAGTCTGCAAGAGAATTGTGGCTTGGGAGAAGATTTGAGAAGATTTCATACAGTGAAAGCTACACAGAAATGGTTTAAAGACAACAAGGGGAATGTTCTGGAGTAGCTGAGTAAAAGCCCAGACCTCAATCCAATACAGAATTTGTGGCTGGACTTGAAAAGGGCTGTTCATGCCAGATCCCCATGCAACCTGACAGAGCTTGAGCAGTTTTGTTAAGAAATATTGAGTGAAATTGTAGTGTCTAGATGTGCAAGCCTGACTGAGATCTTTCCACACAGACTTGGTGCTGTGATTGCAGCTAAAAATGCTTCTACTAAATACTGACTTGAAGGGAGTGAATATTTATGCAGTCACTTATTTAACCTTACATATTTTATCTAATTGACATTATTTTGTAGAGATTGGTTTGTCTTTGACATCAAAGAGGTAAAAAAATGTTATTTATTTATTTTTGCCAAAAAAGCTTAATTGTATTGAATGTGAGTGATTTACAAAACCAATAAAAGGGTAAAACATCCAAGGGGGCAAAAATCCTTTTTACAGGCACTGTCAATCCACACTTCTAATACATTCTCTTGATATCATACTGGACCATGGGTCTTAGACAATCATCAGGTTTTACTAGTTTAAGGTTTTCTACTTCCTGAAGATAAGAACCCTCCAGTTATGCACCTGACCACTCCTCATTTTTAGACTAATGGGGACACAAGTTCATTTTCTGTTTAACAGCATGAGCACACAGTATAAAAAAAGACAACAGTGTCAGGTGGAAAATAGGAGCGACAGCTGAAGCGCTTTGTGCCAGGCATACAATAAGGCCCATCATGTCTCTTCAGAGACGCCTCCTGACAACAGAGCACACCTGGAGGAAACTGAAACAGAAAACCGTGACTATACTTAACTTTCTAACCCCAGCATGGACTAGAATAGCAAAATACATGGTATAGTAATTATGGTTTTAATCATCAGGGGAGGAATGACAGTGTCTCCAAAGCCAAAAGTCTGAGACCTGGCACATCTGCTTTGAAAGACAAAAGAAAACAATAAAACTTTTCTTTCCAGTCCATATGGCCAATTAGAAGAGAAATCCTTAGTGAGTTTGGCCTTAATTATTTCTCTTCCTCTCCCAATGAATGGAATCATTTTACCGTAAAGGGCTTCTAATCAAGGGAAAAAATGTCATTTATAGCAACTCATGGCAGGAGATGTGGCCCTCCCAGGTGGAGGAAACTTTCCTCGGGCAGATGTGCTTAAGTGCACCTTGCTATAGGCAGCACAATAAAAAAGAAAAATATATTTACCCACTTGTTGTGCAGCATCTGTGGGTGTGCATTATGAATAAATAAGCTCACTGTCAAATGCAATCTCTTAGGTAGTTTACAAAGCAGCGTCTTGATGTGAATAAATGATTTGAGTTCTCAGGATTGAAATCTAAAGATGTGAAAGGCCTGCAGCAAGCTCTCATTTAGTTCTCCTTCTGTATAACAAGCAAGTCGCTAACTGCAGCACCTCAAGGACTGAATCAAATCAAATGCATCTGAAAAACACACTCAGGCATGCACAGTCACACAGGTGTGTGAAGCCATAAGTCTGATTTCCATAGATTGTGCACATTCTAGTTTTTTTCTGTATTCATTTACATGTGCTTTTGTTTACTTATCAGCGTTTTTTAGCAAGAAAAGCAAAAGGGCAAACGAAGCTGAGTTTATGTCAGACTGAGAAAACTCAATGTGTCTTGCATTTGCCAGCAGTTTTGAAGAATTACAAAGGGAGATCTACAAAGACCTATATATATTTATTGCTTTCCAAATCCCTCTGGCTCTATACATGAGGGAAATCTCACAGAGAGCTGTCTTCTTTTAGCCCCTGTCGTTTAACGTCGGAAAAAAAAGCCTTGCCTACAGTTGCCTTGTTCTCCCTTTTTGGACTGCGATTAAAATATAGTCTCTAATTACATGCTATTTTCTTGCTGCCAGCTTCTTTTCCTTTATTCTTTCAAAATTCCTCCATAAGATTGCCTCCAAGTAGATTGTTATTCTTCCCTAGACTTGCATGTCCTTGTATACGAGCTGCTGGCATGAATGAGCTGTGTCATTTAGGGGATAAGGAGCAAGAGGAGAGACGTTTAACCTCACGCTCCTCTCGCCTTTTTGCAATCTAACCTCACGCTGTAGGTCTCAACTTGCTCGGTTTTGAGGTGCAACGCACACTGCATAGCAATGGCCCCCCGTCCTCAGATGCTGTTGGCCCATGCAATCCCTCTCAGTCATTCTTCATTACACAAGAGATGGAGAGGCTCATCCTTTCCCATATCGCTCTGACTCCTTCAGCAGCACCAGCATTTAGATGGTCTGATCTCTCTCTCTCTGGCTTTTATCATGAAAAAGGTGTTTGAGTTTGGAACACACACCTAAGCTCTTGTATTTTCTGTCTGTACTAATCAGCTGAGAGCAGAGAAACAAGAATGCTGTTTTTCTGCAGAGCAATGTGCTTGCATGGGGTCAAAACATGGAAACATATTTACTTACAGGATATGATGGGTGCTATTCCATGTTTCACTTATTGCCAACAAATCCCACAAGAAGAGAACTAACAAGGCTCAGTTTATCTCTTAGTGCTCTACGACTCCCATATGTTGTTTGTGGCACTCAGCCTTAATGATTCTCGCTCCATTAAAAACATATGGGTTTAAAAAGGGAACAAAATGTAGATTCACATCTTAAAATTGCTCAGCAATTTCATAAAGCAGCAGGGCACTGTAGTTTTCACGTAATTGTGCATTTACTAGAGACTATTTTAAGCATCTAAACATGCCTTCAGTGCCCCAGTGAGTATTTACAGCAGCAAGACAGAGGAAGTGAGACAGGATCAAAATAAATTCAGTGACCTGGTTTGTTGTAATTTGGGGTCTTGTCACCCAGTGAGACAGTTTGGCTCAATAAGAGCTTCAGTCACTGATAAGGTTTGTTGTGAACATGCTAAGTTGCTCTTAATCCTTCTGCCTTTTCATTTGATTTGAACTTTTCTTGCCCTTCTTAAGACTTTATTAAAGTCCAAGATTTTATCAAACTGCATAAGTCAGATTTGGACCCAACTATGTTGTCGCCATTACGGGAGCAGCAGCTGTGCTTTTACTGGCACCTGGCGCGCTTTCCGTCGTATTCAACTTACCGCATACTGGGTGCCCAGGACCCGGTTGGCTGGTTCAGATGGGGCATGGAGAGGTCAGCTAGGAGGATACCTGGAGTGATGGGGCATGGGCCTGGTGCAGGCCTGAGCAGTACAGGACCAAGGTTGAACCACCATATGCTCCCATACCTGACCTGATGTCATTGCCACCCATCATCAAACTTGGGCCCACCTTATGTAGTGGTTTTAGATAAGTGTAATTATATAGCAATTTTTTAAGAATAAGGTTGTAATTATATTGTAATAAGTTGGCATTTTACCAAGTAGTAACGCTGTAATATTAAGGATGTATTTAGCTAGCGATAATGTATTTATAATCAATTAATTCCTTGTGATGTTGTGGCAATTCTCTGCTAATGAGGTTGTTTGTAACCCTAACAGTAATCCCATAACCCTGACCTCTAACCCTTAACCCTAACCCAAAAATACTTAAACATTGATCAGGAAGGAGTCCCTTTAATTTAGTGGGCCAAAGTAAAGAAGATACCCAGGAATTATCATGCAACTTATAGTTAAAGTTATTTCTAAGAAATGACTTGGTAAAACACCACCTTTTTACCAGAGAACTGCCATGGTATTATCAGGTTTAGGGTTAGGGGTTATAGTTACGGTAGAATACCACCTTATAACCGGAGAACTGCCATGATATTATGAGGGTAAGGGTTAAGGTTGGGATTTGGGGTTAGGGTTAAAGAGTCAAGATAAAAAACACCTAATTACCAGATATTTGCCACAATATTGGGAGAGTTAGGGGTTTAGGTTAGGGTAAATTACCACTGTATTACCATATTTTTGTCACAATATTATGAGGGTTAGGTGAGTAAGAATACAATGGCCCTCCCCATCCGGGCCGATGCCCAGATGGTTTGGTGTGGAGGGCCAAGGGAAAGGCATGGGCCAGGCATAGCACTCTGGAAACTCTTGCCCAGCATTACCCAGACATTCACAGTGGTAACTGGACAGAAAGAAAGTGTTGAGGAAGGAGGGGTTGAACCAGCGTTTGGTAATAGTGTGGTAGAGATGGCAGTTGATGTAACATTTCAAATCCCAACCGCAGGGGTAAAGGGGCTTTAAAACATGCATGTATTACATAAGTGGTTGAGGAGATGAGGTGGTGAAATTGGAAAACAGTTAGTAGAGAACAGTTTTTGGTCTATCCAGAGTTTGAGAGTGTTTGTGACAGGACGTGCCATTGGACATTTATTTTGGACATATATTCATTTAGTATGACATATTTGTTGTTGATGTTAGGTTGAAAGAGGTCCACTTTTGGTCCGGCGATGGAAGAGTTAAGACTTAAATTTCAGGTCTCAGTTGTCAGTAGTTTTAGAGGGTTAGGGTAAAACACTTCTTAATTACCAGAAATTTGCCACAATATCATGAGGGGTTATGGGGTTAGGGTTGGGGTAAAATGCCACCTAATTATCAGATAATTGCCACAGTGTTATGAGGAATAACGTGATAATTACTAAAATATTACAAGGGTAACACTGCCTTAATATTACACTGCCTTAATATTACAGTAAATTTCTTGGTAAAGTGCCAACTTATTACAATGTAATTACCACCTTATTCTTGAGGAATTACTAGATAATTGCTCTTATTACTATATCACTACTAGCTAATTACGGCCCACTAAAATAGAGAACAGTCTCACTGATTTCCTCCTTTACATATGGAGTTCAATAGATTTAACTGTGTGAGTAGTGCTTTCCTCTATGGACTGTTCCCTTTTCAAATGCAGCAAAACTCTATCACTTCATACCTTTATTTAAGCAGAGAAGCCAGAATTTTGAAGGACAGTCTGTGACGTCCATGCAGTTAGAGAAAACAGACTTTTAATACCAGTGTTGTGTTTCACTCCTATTTCCTTGAATCTGACAGAGGCAGTTGTTATACAACTTCAAATAGAAAAACACTATTCAATGAGCTGATTCCATGTGAAAAGCGGAGGGGGGCGTTTGCTTTGATTCGAGACAGCTGTCTTGGCATGTTGTATGAGATTGTTGTAGCTCTGTTTTTCAGACCCAAATTGTCACCTGGGGTGGAATTAGATGAATTCAAGCGTAATCTGTGATTTAATTTCCGACTTAATCTCTTCACAAGCATTTGAACAAAATGTGAGCAATAAAACACTGGTGACAACTTCTCATACATTTATGCAATAGATCAAATATTAGGGTATTACAAAAAGTTGACACTTGCGCCGCAACCTCCCTGAAGTCACAACACAATATTCATCTCCTGCAGCTATAAATGGATCTTCAAAGTGTCTGTTATTGTTTGATAAGTCCCTCCATGAAGAGATTTGAGTGTGCTGTCTGACACTGTGTTGGCTTATAGCGGAACTGGATCTGAAGTGGCTTAAATGCAAAAAAAAACAAAAAACAAAACATTGGGCCTGCAAAGAAACCTACTTCATTCTTCTGCTCTATGCCATCAAAGTTAACTCTCTCTTTTCATGGTGCTCCTCCATCTGCATGTATATCCAACACATGGCAGCTGCAGTTGTTTCAGCTCTTCTAGTCAAGTGATCTTGACTTGGAAAAGCTTTCTCTATCTACACTGGCAGTCAGTGCTTCCTGGCTTGACAAATAACCCTGAAGCGCTTTCCACCTGCCATCCCAGGCCAAGAATGTTTGTGCTTTTGCAGTCCCTTGCTTGCATTTGATAAGACTTTAAGTGGTGAATATGCCTCCTGACGGCTGAGTCCATCCACCCCCAGCCACTGGTTTTGGGATCAGATACGAAGAGGCCAGAGGGGGATTCAGCAGCAGGCATTTTTAAACAAGAGCTGGGTGGTAAGATTTGACTGACAGTCCCTCAGAGGCCCCTTCCTACGCTCCCAGTCTCATTGATGGCTTAATGGTGTCAACAGGAGAGATAGGGTCCCGACTCCTTTATCTGGACAAAATCTTGGACCCATCACCTTCTCTGTTTGCAGTAATTGCGGGAGCAGTGTGGACTCTGAAGGGGGGAAAGGCAAAGTAAAAGCCAAATCAAAAGGCTCAGCTTCAATCCACTTGACCGAGCGGGTCAACGGAAATAAATGACTTTCCTTTGACCGGCTGTACATCCATCTCTTCAGTGTCACCACTGTCAAGGACACTGGGGCCTGTTTCTGCTGCACTCTGCTTGGATGAAATGAAAACAGATCTCTGGCTGGAAAAACACTGTTGCTTCTTTCCCACTTACTCCTTAACACTAGGAGACTAATCACCTATGGTCAGCTTCACTGTGTAAAGGCTGTGCTCCTATGTGTTGGCCAGTTAGTCCTTCTAGGCTTTAGTTGTCTAGTCTTTGCTTGTTCAGTTTAATATTTTAATGACCATAATATGTATTTTGGAGAGCTTCAGGAAATGTTTGAGTTCCACGACTGGAAAACTCTGCCATGCCAAAAGTTTCAACATTTTAAAATAGCAGAAAGACACAAAAGTGCAAAAATGAGCCACCATCTAAGAATAACGCTATCAGCATTAAGGGTAAAGATCAGGGATGGATGGTAAAAATAGGCCAGAAAAGCTGACCTCTCTTTCTTAAACAATAAATATGAGAGACAGCTGAGAGATTATTTTAAATTTTGGTGCAACCAAGAGTAGCTGACAAACCTACCAGACACAGGGCATCTCTAAGAGTGTTTTCACACCCAAAGTTGTCTGATCTGGTCTGAAGCATTAACCTGACACACCAGATGGATTTGGCGACTGTAGGCATGTCAGTACACAACTTTTGTCATTTTTGAGAAGAAAAACAACTCAATGCTGTTCTTTGTTCTTCTTTTAACGAAGAAATGTCATCAAGTTCTGATAAAACTGACGCTTTAGCAGCATCTATGCTAACGTCTTCTGCCATAACGGCACCGGCCTCTTCTCGCTGCTTGCTTATGTCACGACTCCACCGCGCTCTAAAGTACTGCCCCTTGACGCTGATTGGTCCTGTCACTTTCTAACCGGGCCCAAACGGTTCAGATGGGAGCTCTGCAAGATGGATTCGCCAGTGAGAAACTCGGAAATGGGCGAGTCCGTCTGCTTTGCAAGGTTACCGCAGCATACCTTAATGATTAAAATTCTCTCAAAGTGGTGAGAATTTCTTTATGAGTATAATAAAAATACATTGGTATGCAATTTTGTTACTTTGACCTGAGAAAAAAGTATGACGTTTTATGAGTCTTTCTGTCTTTATTAAAGAGGACCGAGAGAGAAGAAGAGACACAGGAAGTATCGGGAGAGTCTGTGGGGGAAGACATGCACAAAACAGAATCTGGATCAGGACCTGTACCTACTACTATTGCACGAAGGTCTATAGCTTCTGTATACTGGTGCTTGCTCTACCAACAGAGCTCAACCAGCACCCTTGATTTGAGCCATTGCAGCTGATGATGCTGTCTGCTAATTAGTCTGGGAAGCTGCAAAAAGCTGGTTTCAGGATGTTGCAAGCACATAAAAGTGAAAAGGGAAATGGAAGTCTCATTTTAAACAGCAATAAATGCCAACAAATATGTGTTTAAAGTAGAAACTTTGATTGACAAGTAGCAGAGAGAGAATTCCCCCTGGGGGGCAAGTAATGATTTCTACACTACAATACTGTCAAAAAAGGCTGTTTTGAGCTTTAATGACTATGCAAGGTGTTCAAAGTGTGAAAACATAAATACTCTTGACTCTTAATCTCCTTTTGTGTTCCGAAAGTAGTGAAATATTCAGGCATTTTTTTAAACTCATGGAGAAATGGCAGCAGGCAGGAATTCAAAAGCCTCTGTCTAAAACCTTGAGGAGCGGTGTCACCAGGGGTGGACTGGCCGTCTGGCATACCAAGCATCGTCCTGGTGGGCTGTTGACCCAACGTGGGCCGGTCCAGTCCACTATATTTTTTAAACTTATTATTATTATTTTGACATGGCCTATCAGACAGCCTATGTGGGGCGGTGCAAGTGTGTTGCCAGCAGCCATCGACACATATTATTGGTCCATTGTTTGTCATTGTCCATCAATCATGGGCTGACAGGCTCAGAGAGCCCTGACAGTGCTGTCAATCACTACACAAGTCAGGCTGGGGCGGGACCTCATGGGCGGGATGGGCAAACTGCAAAACGCTAACTTTGCTAACTAGCCAGGAAAAATCAAAATGGACAGGAAGAAAAAACGCCTGGGTGGCGCTGAGAAACAGTGGACCAAAAAGCCGTTGTTTGATGCCGTTGTCACCACCCCACCAGCAGCGGGTGCTGCTACGCCGGGAGACGAGCGAGGAAGGGGTCAGACTCAGCAGCGTGAGCAGACGGTGATAAAGTCCGTGATCGGCGATGATGAGCAAGTGGAGGCAGGCGTGGTAAATAACGTTAGCCTGGGGCTGGCTAGGCTTCATTTTTGAGACATGTCCAAAACAAAGGAAGAAACGTTTTTACATTGAATGTGATGTTACCTTTATTGATAAAGTCAAGCAGTCATTTCTTGATGCAATGCTTTACCTGCAAAGTGGCCCATGAAGCTTTCTGAGAACAGAGTGTAGTATTTAGTCCGCTCTTACTCTTGTTAATGGAGAAATGAATTACAACCATTCAGTAAAGAATCCAGTTACATAAAGCAGGAAAAAAAACATGAACTGTTTTGGATGTAAAGACTAAAGCATTAGTTTTGCCTGGTTTTGAATTACTGAGGGTCAAACACCTTAAAAGTATAATGGCTGCACAGAAAATGTTTATAAAGGAATATATATTTTGATCTGGAGTGCAAGACGAGGAGATATAGGATAAGATAGGATGGTTATTGTCACAGATTGTCCAATTTGAGGCTTCAATAAAAGTGCTCAGGCTATTTTAAAGCTCTCAAATATATTTTTCTCAGTTGTTTTGATGCATTTCTCTGATCAGAATTAAAAGTCTTAAAACTGTTAGTTCAACCTCCACAGCACTGAGTCATTTGTGCACATCATAGCAGCAGTTTGTCATTCCTTCTAACAAATTGCAAATGCTTTTGGGCATGCATTAATTGCCTTCATACAATTCTCTGCTGTTTTGTAACATTATCATTTGCTTATGTCATGTCAGTCAAAATGAACTATACTTATGAATGCTGAATAGTCATTCCCTAAAAAACTAATAGTCCTCATTTAGTTGCTTGAGTCATTACATACAAAAATGTTCAACTAGTTGTCAGAATCTGTCAAGCAAATTTTATACACTTCTTGATCACTTTTTTTTCCAGACAATGTTGCCTAAATTGAACAGTTCCAGGGGACTCTAATATTGTTTGTGCACAGCTCTATCCAAAGGTTGTATTTTTCTTTTGCACAATTCTGTGAAAAAAATTTAAATATCAGAGAGCATTATGCAGTAAAAACGTGAATCGTAAGTATTCAGTGTCTTGTACTCATTAAATGCAGTAATTTGCAATTTTTACAGTAGTTTTCAAATGACACTGCAAATAATGCTGTCTTGAGCATTTTCAGGTAGTGTCACAGAGATCTGACTTTTTTTGCATTGGAAAACACTAGTAAAGTGTCATAATGAAAACATGACGAAGCCATTTGACTATCTTGTTCATAAATTATGGTGTCAGGACTTTTTTATGAAACGCACACTCTCATTGACATGAATACTTGCTTTTGAGAAATGACCTCTCCATTTTGAGCATGTGACCTGCTTTTGCAGGTTATCAACGAGGTTTTGCAGTTTGAAATAATTGTTTATAGAAATGCACCAGCTGTTGTGCAAATGTTTATAGTGGTGTAAGAAATTTGTCGCTTATTATTAGCTTGATAAGCGGGGTTTGCGTTGGCTAAACGTGTGCTTGTTTGGTTTGTGTGTGGAAGGGGGGTCTGGCTGGCGGTGTGGGTGGAGGCCCCAGAGAGTGACAAGCAGGTCTTAGCTCCTCCTCCCAGCCCGCCCACATTGAGGCATTTTTTAAATTTTGAGTGCAGAGGCACTTCAGGCAAAACCTGGGGGCTTAGTTACACTTTAACTAAGGGTTCCTCCCGTTAGTCTTGTCTCACCCCTAGTCATGACATAACTTCTGATTTGACACTATAATGAATAAAGATTGATTGATTGCTATAGCTGTCAATTGTAGTCCTTGAGTTCATAGTTATGTGCTTTACTTGTTAACTGCTATCAAGAAGTATGACTCTCCTTTGTAGTTTGCATGAGAGAAGACACTGTGAGATTTGTGGACTTCTACGTGGTGTCCGCTGATAATGTAGCGGGCTGGTCTGGACAGAAAATGCCAGGGCTGAATTTTTGTCCCAGTCCACCCCTGGGTGTCACACAATGCTCTTGTCTGACCCGTTTCCACAAAGCAGTCTGGCTTAGTTCAGTGCAGTTTTGCTATGGTTTAGCTCATTAAACTCTTGTGTTTCCTCATCTTACGTCCATCTCACCAAACTCCAGCCTTGCTTGCTGTGACAGTAAACCCCTGTCTTCAGAGATCATCATTTGGCTCAGCTCTGTAGGGCTGGTTGCTGTGGTAAAAGCACTTTTTGTAAAGTGTAGAGATCATAATCAATGTACACTATATTGCCCAAAGTATTCGCTCACCAGCCTTGACTAGCATATGAACCTAAGAGACATCCCATTCTTAATCCATAGGGTTTATTATGACGTTGGTCCACCCATTGCAGCTATAACAGCTTCAACTCTTCTTGGAAGGCTTTCCACAAGGTTCAGGAGTGTGTTTATGGGGATTTTTGACCATTCTGCCAGAAGTGCATTTGTGAGGTCACACACTGATGTTGGACAAGAAGGCCTGGCTCTCAGTCTCCGCTCTAATTCATCCCAAAGGTGTTTTATCAGGTTGAGGTCAGGACTCTGTGCAGGCCAGTCAAGTTCATCCACACCAAACTCTCTCATCCATGTCTTTATGAAACTTGCTTTGTGCACTGGTGCACAGTCTTGTTGGAACAGGAAAGGGCCATCCCCCACACCATAATCCTCCCTCCACCAAACTTTACACCTGGCAATCACCAAACCCAGACTTCCCCATCAGATTGCTAGATGAAGAAGCACGATTCATCTCTCCAGAAAATGTGTCTCCACTGCTCTAGAGTCCTATCTGGCGTGCTTTACACCACTGCATCCTACGCTTTGCATTGCACTTGGTGATGTATGGCTTGGATGCAGCTGCTCAGCCATGGGAACCCATTCCATGAAGCTCTCTATGCACTGTTCTTGAGCTAATCTGAAGGCCACATGAAGTTTGGAGGTCTGAAGTGATTGACTCTGCAGAAAGTAAGCGACCTCTGCCCACTATGTGCCTCAGCATCCAGTGACCCCGCTCCATCATTTTACGTGGACTACCACTTCGTGGCTGAGTTGCTGTCACTTCAACTTTGTTATAATACCACTGACAGTTGACTCTGGAATATTTAGGAGCAAGGAAATTTCACAACTGGACTTATTGCACAGGAGGCATCCTATCACAGTACCCTGCCGGAATTCACTGAGCTTCTGAGAGCGACCCATTCTTTCATAAATATTTGTCGAAACAGTCTGCATGCCTAGGTGCTTGATTTTATACACCTGTGGCCATGGAAGTGATTGGAACACCTGATTTTCATTATATGGATGGGAGAGTGAATACTTTTGGCAATATTGTGTATGTAGAAATTTTCTGATAACTGCAGTGTAGAGATCCATTTAGGGCTGTAAAAAACTTACTTTCTTTTGTTTCTGTTTATTCCTAATTCATGACCCCACACAGACATTCTGGATCAAGTGATGGAAAACAACCTATAGCCTTTACAAGCCTATTTTAAGGTTTCATAGCTCCTCTGGTAACACTACATATGGGACTCAAAGGTGCTTACACAAAGACAATATGCAGGGTTGAATTTTTCCTCTATTTGCAACTTACATACAAATTCATGTTTGATTGATAAAGTATATTCACATCAAAATTTTTTCAGTGGAATATTTGATTACCTTAATATTCATTGCACAATCATTAATTGACTAAGCTTGGAATAACCCTTAAGAACATTTGCCACATGTGTGAACGTGAGAGAATCATAAAGTGTCATAAAAAATGAGATTCCTGTACAGTTCCATCCTGTTTCCACACATCTGGCTACTCCATGTTAGAGGATCCTTAACTGTGTACACGTGTGACTACATGTGTGCACAGACACTGCGTATCCACTCAGCTCCCCACCTGAGAAATGGAGGGAAGGAGGTGGTATTGGCACAGGCAGACATGGCAAGTGGCAAAGCAGATGGCTCTCTGCTCACCATCATTTCCTCTCCCATAATGCTTCAGGAGCATTGAGTATGGAGCACATACTACACCCTGTCTCCCCATGGGAAGAAGAAGCTACAGGGTTATCATTTTTAAGGAGCGAACAAGCACCAGTGCTGCACAGGAGCCCTAATTGTTTACTAGACACCTAGATCCATTTCCCTGCTATTTTTCTTTCTTTTGTGCATCAAAGAGGAGGAAAAAACCCCACATATTTGTGAGGATTTAATGCAGCAGATACTACCTTTCCTTCCTGTTAAGCCACCTGCCTCGTTAGCCACCTCGCAGTCAGTGCCAATGAACTGGACGACAAATCCAATGAGCTTTTCATGATGTTCCCCTTCTTCCTGGCTCCCACACTTCTCTATTCTTTTCATTGGCTGCCCAGGCACCAGATGGAGCCGGTCGTCCCTGCTCCACCCCAGGGCTCTTTTTCTCCTTTGGAGTAGGTAGAGCAAGACCTGTTTACACCACCCTGGCCAACATAGAAGCACCCACACCCACATTAGACACACAAACACTGCAGCTTTCTATCTTGTTCCATCTTTTATGCACTCTTATTCTCCTCTGGTCAGGGAATTGTCTTGAAATCATGGTTAACTAAATAAATGCTTGATTTTATTGAAGAAAATTCTTCATGCAAAATTCCTTTCTTTTTGTTTTTTGCACACTGTTCTCCTTTTGAAATTCTGATCCAAGGCTATGTGCAGCTTGATGATAAAAAAGAAACAAAACAATGCTTTTTTTTGTTCAGTTGCTTTATCAGAAACCGAGCAAGTTCTTTGTGCTCTTCCAGCATCTCTGGTGCACACAGCAACACCACAAATAACAGATGGTGGTCATCTGGTTTGGATACTTGTACTCATCTGCTGCCCTACTTCTGCTGGATCCTCTGACGTGTGTGCAGGATATCAGTGAATCTATGTTTTGGATGCATATGTGCACACTTGGGTGCATCAATTATTAAGAAGTCAAGAGACACGCTAGTTTGTTTGAACCTTATCAAAATACCTTACAGGTGTGAGACATAGCTGATACAGAGGCAGGTATGCTGCAGATAAAAGGAGGCATGCACAGTGAAAGCACTTCCTTTGACTATCTGTAGATGGCAGAGAAGAACGGAGTGAGCAGAAGAGAGGTATGCACATTTTTCTCATTTATCTGACTTTTGGCCATTACCACATCTCAACAGGGCTGATTCAATCTCCCTTTAAAAAGGCTGGGGATTATAAAAACATGACAAAGATTCCTCAATCTGAGCAGGTGCTATCTGAAAATCATAAACCTGGAGATGCTTTTCCACTCTCACATGATCATATTTAAGGCTGCCATCATTCAGGGTAATAGGCAAAAGCCAAAGTACTGCAGAGGACAACAACCTTCCATCCATCACTATTTTACCAACACTTGTATGATTACACAAGCTGTCATTAAGTAGCATAAATCAAGAAGTAAACCCTGGAGGTTACAGAATAAATCAGCAAACATTAGCAGGGCCTCTCCATTTCTCAGATAATGAAGACAGGTTTATAATCATCTCACATTCAACCCCATATTAAAACCCCTTGGTGAATAAACCATCGTTTTTCATGCACACACTAACTTGCCTCCTGATGCGCTTGAGCTGCAAATAATTGTTCCATGTGCACATGTCAATATATTTCAGCACAGACGGGTCAAAAGGCATCATCCGCGCCTTCTACCACAGCCAAGAAGAGTTGCTGCTGCAGGTGTTTGTCTGTTTGTGTGGGTGTGTGCACGGAGAGTCTGTGTAAGTGCATGCCTGCGTTGTGTCTGTGTGTGAAAACGAACAGCTTCGACTGGCACAGCACCGCAGCGATGTAATTGGCTTTCAGAGAGAGGTAAACAGGACTGCAGCCACGTGGAGGGCAGCTGAAGATTGACCTTCAGAAAAGTGAACGAAAAAGAATGGACGGGTGGCTGCCTTGGGCACCTCACTGCGCTAGCTGTCATCTGACAGCCGCTTTGACACCAGAGCTGTTATTTTTACTTTTTTCCCTCTTCCGGTACGAAGGTGGGGGAAGTGTGGAGGGATACCATAATCAGATCCAACCGCCTATATCCCTATTACTCACACTGCGCATTTCATACGGAGGACACCTTCCTGGGGGATCACTGGGTTCCTTGTATGATCGAGGTCATCCATGTTTCTCCCTCTGATAAGGCCGGCCAGTGTCTCTTGTCTGCGGCGCTGCACTCTGTGTCGAGGGAAGTGTGATTACTGCACATCTGCAGAGGTGAAAGCAAGACACCCGGCGAGAGCTTCTAAAAGGTGTCAGAGGAAGGGTGACGGTGTTGTATGAGCTTTCAGCCGGGGATTTTTACCTCCCTAACCAAGGGGAGAGACCTCACTCTCTGTAGCTGCCAGCACATGGATGATGACAGGCTATTTGTTGAGCTAATTGCTCAATGCATATTATAACAGGGCTGTGCGTTTCTGTTTGCTTTCGTTTGCATGTGCTTTATGTGCATCTGTGTCATAAATCAAAATTCTTGGCTTTGCAAACTGTGGAATATTTAAACAGATATGGAGCTGGATTATCCCTACTACCCCCATCGGCTCACACACATAAATACCTAGTCTCCACTCCATCGCCATCTGCTCATATATACAGTATTAATGGGAGCCAATAATGGCCCTATGCTTGGTTTACAGTGGCAGTTTATGATGGATGTTAGGAAATTTAATTGGGAATAATGAGCTTGTTATTGGGACATCATCCCCTTACTATGAGGATAAAATAAGCACATGCTATAAACATGCAACCCAGTGCAGATGGTGAAATACAGTAGATGGTGGAGGAAGAAGTACGTAGATACTTATGGGGCACAAAAATTTGTCTTCATCTGCTTTAAAAAAATCAGTTTTAAACGATGTGCAAGCTGTGCCTTCTCATATAACTTATGATTCTTGCACGGATGACCTCCTGAGCATTTGCCTCACTGGAGTAGGTCGTAACAGAACTACTTCCTGCCTGCACCCACTGTTTGTGTTTGTATTTCAGTGTTTCCACCATGGGCGACAGAAAACTGACACTCTCAGGGTGTGCAAAGTGCTGTCTATTTTTTACCTGTTCCTTTTTTATGGAAGCTGTGTCTTGCCTGGAGCTTTCTGGAAAAAGCTGACTTCCTTTTTTTGGCATAGCTAGCCTTGCTGATGTAACACAGAGGGTCCTGTCAGTGTGATGAGCACACAGATGTTTATAAATGTAGCTAAGTTAGCTTTAACTGTGTTTGCTAAAGCTCACATTGCTAAAGCTAATTCAGCTGTATTGGCTTATAAAGTAACATTAATCATGTAGCCAGCGTAGCTATGTTAGCTTAGCTTAAGCTAACTTAGCAAATGAAAACAAAGCCAAAGGGAGCCACAGTTCACATAACTACTTCTAAAATGGGTCGATATGTAATTTAATCCCAGATTAAGACCCCTGGCCTTTTTCTCTGTTTTATGTATGAAATGTTGATCGGTTTGCAATGTGGTTACTTTATTCATAAACAGACTGTTTATGAATAAAGTTGATTTTAGAAATTATAATTGTTGTATCGGCAGGTTACAAAGTTCCATTCTGAGATAAACATACAGATATATTTTAATAATAATAATAAAGATATACAGCGTCTCAGTCTGGTCATATGCAAACTGTGTTTCTCAGTGATGTGACCGTAGTCCACAACCAATGGGAGCTAGCGTTGTGCGTAAGCACATTAATACACTTCATTCTTCAAAATACGAACATGAGGGTAGATTATTCTGAAGCTGCTGAATGTCCGCTCAGAACTCAAGAGATTGAAACACTTTTATTTGTTCAAAGCTGCAGTCAGATCTCTGCACCTGTGTGTTTGAGTGCCTTGTCTGTCAATTCATTCCAGGCTGACATAACAGATAGGGTAAACTGCCACTGGGATTTTCAAAGTAAAAGCCTGATCTGTTTGTTTCTGTGGTGAGACTTCTTGCGTTTTCTTATGGTACTTTTATTCTGAAGTGTTTCCGGGGTTGTTCCTTGATTGTTGTAGTAACATGAAAAGTTGCTTCAGTGTTTAACATTCCCTTCGTTTCTACTCGATGTAAATAAGTAAAAAACATTGAATTATAAGAGATATTAACTCAAAGGCAATCTCTAACTCCTTCTACATCTTGCTCTCTGCTCAACAATTGTTGTTGTGAATTTCCACCAGATGCATGATGGGAAATAATCTCAAAGGGAATCATATTCCAATCTTGTAGTTGTGATCCGCAGTGCAAAATCTTAGTCTGAGACTAAAAACCCAGCAACTTGCTGACAAACTGTCTTTAGATGTGAGAAGGTCTCAGATGTCAGTCTTTTTAAATCTTTGAAAAGTTTCAGTAAAGTCCTCTGGTGTAAGGGCACCCTTAGTCTGTGACAAAAACCTTTGTGAGAATTTGACACTCTGTCTTTGGATGTGAGAAGCTGATATTCTTCTAAAAGCCTTTGAAAAGGTTTTGTGAAGTCTGCTAAGCATGACCTGTGAGAATATAATAAACGTGTTAGTTTCCCTGTGACTACTTATTGAAAACCATGCAGAACATTTTTTGGGGAAAAACAGGCTTTGAAATGCATAGCTTTGTATATTTGTGAGACATGAGTTTAACATGTTAAGCTTGAATCATCAACTTCATATAAAGTAGAAAAAATATTCTGAAATACTTAACTCCACCTCTGTTACAGTCAAGGTTATGATCGTGTTCAGTAGGTTTTGTTTTATTTAGTTTTCACTTCAGTTTAGCTTTGATTATTTTTACTGCTGGTTTGTAGTTTAGTTTTTATCTGGGGATTTCTTTCATTTTTGTTAGTTTTGGTATTAGTTTTCGTTTATTTCAGTAAATGGAGTTCTTGTCAGGAACAAGACCCAAAAGGGCCAGGAAAAGCAAGCATAACACTGTTTAAAAAGATCTAAAATTACCATTGTGTTTTGTTTTGGCCCATTAAGTCAGGCCATTTTACATTTCCCAGTCTTGGGTTGCCAGGGGAAGGGCTAGGAGGCCCAAAATAATTTACAGTAATTATAGAGGTTAAAGTAAACCTGAAACAAAAAGTAAGGAAATTTGTGTTTGTTCATTTTTTTGTTTTTGTAACAATGCTTCTTGGTAGTAAATCAACTGTTGGAAAGTCTGTTTATTTCCCCATTATTTTAAATGATGCCACATTTGTAAGGAACATGCATTTATGGGATGAGCAGCAGAGCTGAGTATCTGGGTTGCACCCAAGAAAAATTTGCCAAAGCTTCTCCACCAATGCCAAACAGCTTAATCTGCCATTGACTCTTTTTGTTTTTTATTTGGTGTCTTTTTTGTTGAAGACAACCAATGTGGTTGTGTTTGTCGTTCTGGCACGAACAACAAGGCCACGCTGATCTCACAAGTGTTCAATGAGGTTGAAGTCAGGAATACTGGCAGGCCGTTCCATCCTCTCTTGTGACAATATCCTAGTTGAAGAATGGGATACCATCCCACAGCAGTGTGTGTCCAGGCTGGTGACCAGCATGAGGAGGGGGTGCCAGGCTGTATGGTTCTTCCAAACTATAGGAAAATTGTGCACTGTTGCAAGATAGGATTGAGCAGCAATGTCCCTTGAATGCTTTAAAGCTAAACTAACAAGTCTGTTTTAAAGTTCTGTGTTGGAGATATTTGTGTTTGTATCTAAAAGGTACTCAAAACAGAATCAACACATACTCTGAAGTAAATGTGAGAAACTTTCACTTTGTGTCTATTTTGGCACCCCCTGTGGACACATTAGAACTTTTAATCTTTTGCTGACTATTTCCTAAACGTGAAGGTAATGTTTTCTGGCAAAAACAATCTCCTGCTGCTGTCTGTCCAGGGCAAAATATGTCACTCACTGTTATTTTGTGCTGTAGATGAAGTAATAGGATATCTCTTCAGTGTGATTCATGTTGTCTAGTCTGACACCTACCCAGTGGCAGTGCTTACAGGCATTAAAACTTCCTGTAGATATAATAAATCGTGGCACTGAAGGCCTTGTTTGGTTCCGTGGATCATAAAGACACATCGCTATGAATTTGAGTGTATTTCATAGCAGTTGAAAACTCCACACAGGGGCTTTAAAATGTCTATATCAATAGCTCCTAACTCCCCACCTGTAGAGAATGTATGGTGTTATTGAGAAAATGCTTCAGTCATGTTCATAAAACACTACCAGCTACATCGCCCCTTTCTTCTTCTGTCCTGACTGCTTTCTTTTGATAAATACAAAGAGCAGTGAAGTGAAGTGCGCTTGATTAACTTCAGCTAAGATGGCCGGCTCTGTACACTGATGACTTTCTTCCACTCAATCTTAATTAGCAAGTGGAGATACTTCCGCAGGTTTGATGAGGTCAAAGCCATTCATTTTCCAGCTCAGCAGGGACCTTTCTCACGTCTCCCTTTTGTATTGACACTCAGGGATAATCATATCGGTGACCTCTCTCTCGCTCGACTACGCCTCTGTCTCTCCCTCTCGCCGAGCGACACAGCGGCTGATCTCGCCTGAACTGTGAGGGAATCAACGCCCTTCAGTACCTCTACTGAAACAGAAAGAGGGAGGAGAGAGAGAATCAATCCCATCCAAGGCTTCTGCTGAAAGAACGGGGAAAGTCAGGGTGTGTTGGATAATACCTGAGCTGACAGATAAAGCTGTTGTGTGCAACAACACCTACCATGTATCTGCTTCTGTTACTGCCACATCAGCCGTGGCATACTGACTTTCAGAAGGAGGAATCTGAATTTCTATCCATGCCATACACAAAAAAAGGTCTGCATTTCAGTAAAAATACTTGATCACTCAAATTTTTTCTTAGAGTTATTCACTATATTGCCAAAAGTATTCATTCACCCATCCAAATAATTGAAATCATGTGTCCCAATCACTTCCATGGCCACAGGTGTATAAAATCAAGCACCTAGGCATGCAGACTGTTTCAACAAATATTTGTGAAAGTTGGGTCGCTCTCAGGAGCTCAGTGAATTCCAGCATGGTATTGTGATAGGATGCCATCTGTGCAACAAGTCCAGTCGTGAAATTTCCTCACTCTTAAATATTCCACAGTCAACTGTCAGCGGTATTATAACAAAGTTGAAGTGACAGCAACTCAGCCACGAAGTGGTAGGCCATGTAAAATGACGGAGCAGGGTCACTGGATGTTGAGGCACACAATGCACAGAGGTCGCTTACTTTCTGCAGAGTCAATCACTACAGACCTCCACACTTCTCCTGACCTTCAGATTAGCTCAAGATCAGTGTGTAGAGAGCTTCATGGAATGGGTTCCCATGGCTGAGCAGCTGCATCCAAGCCATACATCACCAAGTGCAATGCAAAGCGTAGGATGCAGTGGTGTAAAGCACACCGCCCCTGGACACTAGAGCAGTGGAGACGCGTTCTCTGGAGAGATGAATGGCGCTTCTCCATCTAGCAATCTGATGGACGAGTCTGGGTTTGGCGGTTCCCAGGAGAACAGTACTTGTCTGACTGCATTGTGCCAAGTGTAGTTTGGTGGAGGGTGGATTATGATGTGGGGTTGTTTTTCAGGAGCTGGGCTTGGCCCCTTAGTTCCAGAAAAGGAACTCTGAATGCTTCAGCATACCAAGAGATTTTGGACAATTCCATGCTCCCAACTTTGTGGGAACAGTTTGAGGATGGCCCCTTCCTGTTCCAACAAGACTGTGCACCAGTGCACAAAGCAAGGTCCATAAGGACATGGATGAGAGAGTTTGGTATGGATGAACTTGACTGGCCTGCACAGAGTCCTGACCTCAACCTGATAAAACACCTTTGGGATGAATTAGAGCTGAGACTGAGAGCCAGGCCTTCTCATCCAACATCAATGTGTGACCTCACAAATGCACTTCTGGCAGAATGGTCAAAAATCCCCATAAACACACTCCTAAACCTTGTGGAAAGCCTTCCCAGAAGAGGCAGGTGAGCGAATACTTTTGGCAATATTGTGCATTATCTATGTTAACATCTCTGGGGCATTTGAAGCTTCATGTGACTCTTGTTACAAGAAATCCGGCATTTACTGGTCTTCGAGTTGGTCATTACTGCAGGTAATAGAGAAGCCAAAACAAAGGGAACTGCAAATAGCTGAGCAGTATAACCACTGATGCAGCAGCTGGGACAAGGACGGGCCTGGGCCGAGCAGAGAGTTGTAGTGGACTTTGATGAGTAGGTAAATTTACTTATGACATGATGAAGAGGAACTGTATTCAACACAGATCACTATTTGATTCCGATTCAGGGGGCCATGATTCAATTCAGAATCAATTTTTAATTCAAACTGATTCCCAGTTCACAACACATCCTCTATTTCTTCTAAAGAGGTGATCATTTTAGCATCCATACCACTCTGTTGTGCATAAAGAGGCTTTAAATGATTATATGAAACTATAAAGCCTAATAATTTGTGCTCAAAATAATTATGTTTTTTTAAGCATTTTGTAGCATTTTATAAATCAACTAATAACAAAGACAACAGTAATTAGAGCTTAAATGGCAGAATATTTTACTTTGAATATTTTGTGGGCTTGAGCAGGAAATATTTTTATTAGACACTTATCAGTGGAAAAAAACAATCACATATCCAAAGCCTTCAGTGTAACGATGCTGTTGGAGAGCAGAAGTAATGTTTAAACAAGTGACGGTGTTTACTTGTGACATTTCAGCTGAACCTGTCAGTATTTGTCATGGATAGAACACTGGTAAAACACAGAACATTTTCTGTTGTTTCTGATATATTCTAAGGAGTAATGATTTTAATGCAAAACTAAACAGTTTTCAAAATCAGTTATTATTCAATAATAATCCATTTGATGTATAGTCACCAGTTAGCACAGTCACTTGTTGAACTTTAACACCAGTCATTGACATGAAACAGATGAAAGATCCTGTTACAAACATTGTCCATGCCATTCAGCTGTTGTTGGTTGATTTTCATTCTGGGTGAATGTGTTTTTGTGATATGACTGTGGGGCATCAAAAACATTTCTAAAGTAGGCTACGTTACTTTGGCAGAGTAAGCCGATACGTCGGAGAAGGCTTCCACTTACCTGGGATTGTAGAGTCCAAAGTAAGTCTTAAAACTTCTCTTTTGGAAAGAAAAAAACAGGATGGGCTGAGTAACTCAGGGCTCCATAGACAGTGCAGGCTGTCCATCAGTATGCCAGACACAGTATTATAAGCATCACTGACACTAAGAGCTAGCGCTGCTAATGCTAACAGTATTAATGAGCCACCCTCCTGCAGCATCAGTGTCTGACACAGCACACCAGGAAAATACTTTCAGCGGGTCTGCTGCATAAAATCACTCAGGTTGTGATAAAATATGTTTAATGATATTGATTCTTGAAAATTTTGAATTGATTCAGAATCATAGAACTTAATGTATGAGATTCTGACATGAATTGTTTTTCCCAGCACCTCAAGTCAACATACACAGTGGACACTTTGTACTTTTTTTTTTTTTTTTTTAACAATACTCCACATAAACCACCAATTTTATTGAATTTTATTGTTTTAAAAAGGTGGCCATTACAGTTGAGTTCATCATTTTGTAAAGAACTGAATAATTGTCAACAGTACAGGTCAACTTTCATTTGAAATGCAGAGTTTTAAGGTGGTGTCTAGTTAATGGAGGTTAACTGATTAGTTATTTAGTTGGAAGATTTTTTGGTGTTGGTGTTTTTGATTATTGTTGGCTGCTAAGTCTTGGCTGCAGCAAAATGCTAACATGCCAACTGTGAGCTAATGGGAAGCTAGAGCTGTTATGTGTTAAAAACATTGTATATGGTGTAATTGACTATATGAAAGGAACAGCTGATCACAACTTTGTTTTGTTTGTTCAAACAACTTAACATACAGACAAATAAAACTATGACTCATCTCAGTCATTTTCAAGGTCCAGTCATGGGCAATCTGTATAAAGAAGCAGGCTGTAATTACAACAAGTTTACTGTTGGTCTCGGTTACTACTGTCTTGGATTTGGTTCAGGTTTGGAAAGAGCATGTGTCCCCTGCTTCAGTGTTGACCTAGCTGTGCAACAGGGTTTCTGTTTTGTGTCTTTGATTGCTGTTAAATACAGATTAGTAGCCACATATCACTGTGGAGGATTACCCGCCATTTTTGCCAAAGATAAAAAAAATGTTTGGAGTAAATTCTGAATTATAGGCTGCTTATGCATGCCTACTGGTTGTTGCTAGCAAGCTGGAGGTTATTTTTAGTTTTGAATTTAACTTAGTTTTGGAGTATTATATCCTATCCAGTTAGTGCCTAAAAGTTTTATGGTTGTAATGATAGATTAAAATGAACACTATTATGTGCAACTGGATGGCCACTCTTCTAAAAACAGTGAATTAAATACATGGCTAACTGCAAAACGATTGCCATTTAGTTAGCTCCAGCAGCCTCAGGGATTTTTATGGCACTTTTTTCTTATCCTGTTAAGAGAGGGCTTGTGGCAATTCGATTTTTAATTTTTGTTCAGTTCTGATAACATTTTATTGCAGATTTTAAATTAGAGCAGGTCTGAGAGGAGCTGCTACTCCTTAGTGTGGAAAGAAGCCAGCAGTGATGGTTAAGGCCTCTGAAGAGGATTCCTCCTGGGCACTTCTGACTGGGAGAAGACCCTGGGGTAGACCCAGGACACATTACATATCTCATCTGGCCTGGGGATGACTCAGGATCCCCATGGACAAGCTGGCTAATGTTGCTGGGAGAGAGGACTTCAGGAAAACCTTGCCAAGCATTAAATCTCTGGAGGAGGGGAAGAGCTAGCTTTTAAAAAGTGTGAGCAACCACATGATCAGATTTTATATCAAAACAAACCGGCAGTTTTGAGAAATGAGCCTCCATTTTATTGAAGGTAAAAGTGCTGTTGATTATCCTCATTTTGATCCTGATTGGTTCACTGGTACGGAAGAGTCAAAAAATAAAAGTATGCCTCCATTCTCTTGCCCTAAGATACTGAAGCAATATTTGATGTATGAGTACATGATTAGCATTCTACCTATGTTTGTTTAATTCTTTGCATCATTGTTAAAACCACAGCTCTTTTCTGTAGAGTCAAACATTTACATAACTGAAATGCTAAGGTTTTAAAAAAGGCATCAACTCAGGGCTCTCTGTTTTGATCATTTCTTTTAAATATTAACGAGGCATTTCTCATCGAGATAGGAATTCTTCTTAATGTATCTTTGTCTACAAATTCCTTGAAAGGTATAATATGTGACATTTCAAATAGGTGTGTATATATATATATATACACACACCTATTTGAAATATATATATATATATATATATATATATATATATATATAGCCTATATATGTATATACCTACATATATATATGTAGCCTATATATATATATATATATATATATGTAGCCTATATATGTATATACCTACATATATATATATATGTAGCCTATATATGTATATACCTACATATATATATGTAGCCTATATATATATATATATATATATATATATATATGTAGAATAAATATATATATATATATATATATATATATATATATATATATATTTAGCCTATATATGTATATCCCTACATATATATATGTAGCCTATATATATATATATATATATATATATATATATATATATATATATATATATATATATATATGTATATATATATGTAGCATATATATATATATATATATATATATATATATATATGTAGCCTATATATGTATATACCTACATATATATATGTAGCCTATATATGTATATAACTAGATATATATATGTAGCCTATATATATATATATATATATATATATCTGCTGTAAATCATTCAGACATGATAACTTAGACCTTGTATTGGTTTGTTATTCTCAGCTCTATGTTCGTCACACTACTGGGACTGCACTTCACTTAAAGTTTTAAACGTTGCTTTGATTTCAGCATAAATCTCACCAAATTCCCATGGTTTACTTTAAATTCAACAAATTTTATGCCTTTTTGTGGAATAAAAATGGGTAAAATATACAATTTTAAACCATTTCAAAATTGTCTTTGTTTTTTGGAAGGCATCTCGTGACAGCTGGCAGTTTCATTCATGAAATAACCTCATTGTAAACATTACAGACCAAGTAACATTTCATTTACTGAAGAACAGAGAGAACAGAGAAAAAGGTCAGCGGTCTAACCCGGTATTAAATTATGTATAGACCCGTTTTAGAAGTAGTTACATAAAATTCGGCTCACTTAAGTTTTGTTAGCTTTAGTTAAAGCTAACAAAGCTACCTAGTTAATGTTAGTATATAAGCATGTAGCTATGTTAGCTTTAGCAACATGAGCTTTAGCAATCATAGCTTATGCTAATGTAGCTATGTAGATAACATAGATATGCATTTTACATAGCTGCTTTATGAGCTTTGCTTTAGCTACATTAGCAACGCAGCTGTGTTAGCAACATAGCTCCATTATCTATAACTAAGTTAGCATTAGCAATGTGAGCTTTAGCAGACAAAGTTAAATTTCAGTCAGCTACATAGGTAATGTAGATGCAATGCTTACATAGCTGTTTTGTGAGCAAAGCTTTAGCTACATTTCCTATGTAGCTCAATTTTTTATGTACATTACACAGCTACCAGAGCTACATAAGCTACGATTGCTGTGATATGTTTTATGGAGGACCATTTACTTGGCTTTATTGAATGTTTTGTAATCAGGTTTTGCAGTTCAGTACCTTTTGGTATACTAACCTTTACCTTAACCTTTACCCTGACCCTATGTGGAACTTTAATCCAATTTTATTTTAAAAGGTTTGGTGTGTATTTCTGTTTTGAGATATACAGTACAGCATCTCATCTCTCATCATGCATTAAAAACCCAATCAAATTCAGAATGTATGGGCCTGGCCAGAAGTTTTTAGTGCTGTTTTCACTTGGACTGAACACTGACTTTCTTCCACCAGCCCCGGAGTACTTTTCCTGTTCAGATGAGCTGATGTGAGATGGCTGTGGTATATTATCAGGAGAATTCAACACAAGCCAAGGTAACAACGTTTATATCCCACAACTGTTGTACAACAGTATTCAAGCTACCAGTATGACCTTCATAGAAATGCTGAATGATGTCTCAGTTTGCCAGTAATTTCTTCTCTCTTTTGTTGATTCTGTGAATCTGTCTAAATACACATAACACTGATATAAAGGCAAATATTCCCATCATACTGTTGTATTGCAAACTCCTTTTCTTTGCCCACCACTTTGGTGTTTATCTTTTTATGTCATGTCTTGCCTCCTCCGGAGACCCTGAAATTCTCTAGAAACGATCAGGAGTGCATATTTGAAAACAGCTTTTGTCTCTTTCTGTTACTTGACAGTCAAGGCAAAACACTTTTCTCTGGCAGGGAGCAGTTTACAGGAGGTGGTATCTTTAAGCACACACACCATCTAAGCCCCACAGGCTCTTTCTCTCTTATACACACACACTGCTGCAGCCCTATATCTCTATCTAGCATTACCTAAAGACTTTTAGACACTCCTGGGCAGCCATCCCCCCTAGAGGCTAGTCTATGCAGGGGGACGACTTGATGGAGTGGGGCAGGACGCTGGTGAGACAGACCACACGGCCGGGGGGACTTGGACTGTGACATATTACCTTTAGAGAGTAGCAGCAGGGCCACTCACATGAAACCTATTAGCAGCCGAACCGCACACAGCTCAGATGTGTATAAGAGAGCTACTATCACTGTACCATTACATCCTGACAGTGTGTTCTTGGTGCACACATTAACCACATTACACATGACAATTTGCAAACATTCACATTCATATTCAATCAGCCATTGTAATGTAGAGACTTTTTTTATTTTGGCAAATATGCTAATAGGCTTTCTTGCAGAGTCTAAAACAAGAAGATTGATAACATACCCATGTCTGTATGCTAAGTAGCTGCAGCCAGCAGCAGCTTGAGTTTAGCTCTGCAGGAACCTTCTATCCAAAGATCTCTAGCACTACAGCACATATGAAAATAAAAGGGTCCTCCTGGGGATTTTAAGGGGAGGCCACTGCAAAATGGCCTTTATTCTGCTTTTTTTCTGATGGCCAGCAGGTGGAGACACAGAGAATGTTTGGGTCTACTCAGAAGCTAACACTGTTAGAAAGGGGAAGGCTTTAAAGCTTCAAATTATCATTATCAACAAGGGCAATGCTTCGAA
This sequence comes from Cheilinus undulatus, assembly GCF_018320785.1. Lineage (NCBI taxonomy): Eukaryota > Metazoa > Chordata > Actinopteri > Labriformes > Labridae > Cheilinus > Cheilinus undulatus. Next base: position 20,612,544 of record NC_054865.1, read on the forward strand.
ACAAAAGGGACAGCTGGTGACACAAACAGGGAGTCTTAAGTAGACTAGACTGTCTCATGTCAGTTGAGCTTGAGTGGTCCAAGCACCCAAGCTCTGGCTGTGTACTTCCCTAAATAGCCAGAGAAGAGGAGGAGTAGAAGGAGGAGTTGACTCACGGTTGACTCTCAGCCTGCGAGGACCTGTTGTCACCTCCACTGGTCTCTTATAATCTTTAATTAAGGAGCCTTTTCAAGCAAACAAGCACTTCACAAGGTTTATTTATTGCACATTATAGCATCTTTTCCATAAGATGCAGGTTTACAACCTGACGAGTTGTTAAAAGTGGTGCCAGCCTGGTATACATGTAGCATCCTGGCATGGGGCTTCTTGTGATGTACAACGACTAATGTGGGGAACTGTAATGATGTCGAGTGACTCATAGGTATTCTGGTCACATTAATAGTTGGCAGTAGCCCAGTACATTCAGTTTCCGCTGACCTTAAGAGGAACTCCACCAATGACCAATGGGCTTCCCAGCCTGAGGCTGCTAGCGGTTCAAAAAAATGGTCCAAACTGTGCAGTGACAGACCACTCAGTTCCACCCATGTCAGTTGCTTTCTTGCTTATCTAAGGAATCTGTTTCAACAGAAAGTGCACCATACATATGTTTACCGATCAGTAAATTTCACAGATAGAGGGAGCATGTACTCCCTTTTCTCCCTTGTTGTATGAAATTTTTTTATGAAACAGAAATGGTGGTTTGTTGTTCAGTAAATGCACTGTATAGACTGCAGTTTCTATTCATATGACTTCTTGATTTATTAAAACAATAAGCAAGACAGAGGTTATAAGAGCACATCACTACACTGCTGAGCTGGATTGAGTGGGGTCTTACTATGAGACAGCAGCATCCATGGCCACCCTAGAAGTTCACGCTAGCTCACTCTCCATGGTTTTACTACTGTCCATTCAGGAATCTTTCCTCAGACCGTTTATCCTGTATGAGCAGTGAATCAGCGGTAACTCTTCCAGTGTCACAGGGAGATTAATTTCATTACTGTATAGATGTTTGAGCAAGTGTAAGGCCTCATTCTTTGCTTTTGTGTGGGTTGAATTTGTGTTTGGATAAAGATCTGTGAGTGACAGGAGGGCTCACTCCTTGTGTTTATTTAGGAACTGAACTCAACTCAACAGAGAGGATTAAGTCTGACAAAACTGAACTGAATTGTGAATGGGTAATTTTCTGTTGATTGTTGGAGCTGTTTTTAGCCTGAAAAGGAAATGTTTGTTGATTGGTGATTGCATTTTGAATTGTTGCTGGTTCAAAAGACTGTTTTCACACCCCTAGGCAGGAAATAGTAAGGGACAGGGGCTTTAAGTTTGTTTATTAATCTTTCTGGGTTTGTCTGAATGTCAGTCTAGTCAGTTCTTGTGATATCTCTTGTGAGATTTCCCTGAATCGTTGCACAAAGTCCACTCTGACACATGAACTTAACTGATTATGTTTCGAGTGTCCAAGGCCAAGTAATTGCATAAATGTCAACCCTTTTAGTTAACTGGTGCTAGTAGTCTCACAATTAGTGAAATGGGGATCACCTGAGTGCAGTGAATTTGTCTCAGGTGATTCAAGTATTAAAAAAAACGTGTCTGGAAGGTCCAGTCACTTGTTAATCGGTATTCCTGGCTACCATTACACCGTAAAGTCAAAAGAACACTCCAAGCAACTCAGAGAAAAGGTTATTGAAAAGTGTAAGTTAGAGGATGATACAAAACCATTTCCAAGGCAGTGAACATCCCCCAGAGTTCAGTTAAATCCATCCTAAAGAAACGGAAGGAATATGGCACAGATGTAAATCTGTCTAGATCAGGCTGTCCTCACAAACTGGGTCACCGTGCAAGAAGGAGACTAGTGAGAGAGGCCACCTATGACTACTCTGAAGAGACTCTGTACAAACAACTGTTAGCCAGGTTTACTGCCAGTCAAAGCTTTATTGGAGAGTGGCGAAGAGAAAGACACTGTTGAAGAAAACGTATACTAAATCTGGACTAGAACCAAAAGGCATGAGGGAGACTCTATGGTCAAGTTTCAGAAAGTTCTATGTTCTGATGAGACCAAAATGGTGCCTCTTGCCCATCAGACAAAATTCTGTTTTGCAGACACCAAACACTGCACAGCCCAAGCATGCCATCCCCACTGTGAAGCACGGTGGTTGCAGCATCATGCTGTAGGGTTGCTTCTCGGCAGCTGGCCCTGCAAGGCTTGTAAACGTAGAGGTTAAAATGAATGCAGCAAAATACAAGAAAATTCCAGAGGACAGAGAATACAGAGAAATAGTTTAAAGACAACAAGGTGAATGTTCTGGAGTGGCTGAGTCAAAGCCCAGACCTAAAAAGAGAATTTGTGGCTCGGATAGGGCTGTACGCCCTCAGACTCAGTGCTTTGATTGCAGCCAAAGGAGCATTTACTAAATAATGACTTGAAGGGGTGAATATTTATGCAGTCACTTATTTTACCTTACATATTTTTATTTAAATGATTGTAGAAATTTCACTTTGACATTAAAGACATTTGTTTGTTAGGTTTGTGTCAAAAAAGCCAAATTATATTGACTGTGATTGATTTATAAAATCAAAGCGTAAAACATCCAAAGGGGGTGAATACTTTTTACAGAAGCGTAAAATCTGATGAGATGCTGGAGGTCAAAGGTCAGTGAGACCTTGCATGTTGTGAGGTCACAGTGTCCCCGTACCATAACATTATGACCGCAGCACACTCAACTGGTTCCACAATCCAAATTTATGACAAAACATGCACATGCAATTTTTAAGAAGAACAAACAAAAATCTCTACCAATCACACAACCACAAAAACAGGCCTAACCCTTCTCTTTTACCCACCACTCTACTTTTTATGTCCAACCATTGTATACAAGCCATTGCAGAGGCAAACAACTGCTAAGCAGAAGTTCTTTGAAAGTGTGCTTGTTTTAGGCCTATTTGTTTGCTATTGTGTATGAAAATCCTGTGCTGCAACTCTGGGTGTTTTAATCTTTTAAAAGAGTGTAAAAAGGTTGTCCTTGTGGTGGTGTGGAATATAAAACATAAAGCTAAATATAAAAATAAGTATTTGTTAGATATACTGGCTGGCTACCCAAAATGAGCAGCAACAATACCAAGGAGTAGAAGTATTTTTCTGCCAGTGTGTTGCTGAGAGGAACTCATGAAGCTGTTAAAGTGCAGATGGAGCAGCATTAATAACATACAACAGTCTACATAGTCTATAGTCTACCATACAAGTCTTTCATATGTACATACATTCCTGAAACGTCAAAGCAGATTAGCATGTGTTCATATCGGACTGTGAGGTATTTATGCATTAAATCCAAGGAGTCTTGAATTGTGTGAACTTCAGAATCACTGCAGTGATATGGTAATCCCAAATCTACATTAAATAGGACTTCCAGAGTACGTGCATAAAAGTGTGCTTGAAGTAATTATCAGAGAGAACAATGCTGTTGTGCTTCCGTACTTCTGAATACAGAGCGGAGAGAAAAGGCATGTTTGGCTGCCCTCGTGTGGATTTTACAACAGCAATGGATATGCGACAGGAGGATTACCATAAATTTGTTTTTGTAGGAATGTATTAGGAATCGAAGAATGTAAAGAAGAGAAGAGATTATTACAATCTCTGGGTGTCAGGGGATTTCTCCTGTCGCTGTGTGCTTCTGTTTTTCTTCTCTTGGATAGACGTGAAGAAGGAGAGGAAGTGTCAGGGAGGGCAGAGGAGGGATTCTTTGTAGAAGAAGCAGCTCTTTCATCCGAGCCGGGGATAATATGAGATCGCCAAAGATGTGCCAAATGGAGGTAAGACTTGTGTCATATTCAGGTGTTGGTGGATTCACTCAGTGCTATACTAACATCATTTCAGACCAGATTCAGCCGCGTGATTCTCAAAGTTTACTTTCATTTTTGAACACTTATAACTGTAATCACACTTTCCCTTCCAACTTCTTGTATAAGTGGGACTTTATGTTCAGCTTGGCCTGTGCTCCTAAGATTCACATATGATGATTAAGACACCACTCGTGTGTCAGATTGAAAGGTGCAAGGCTCACGGTAACTCTGGTAAGAATAAATATGCAGATTGGACCTTCAGTATAAAGCAGTGGCCTGCAATATGAATAAGACACAATCATTTTTATGCAGTAAACATTGCAATCTTGTTGTGTGGTTTATTTTCAAGTGCAAAAGTAGCTGTTTCAAGGTTCAAGGAATCTTTGTTAGACTTTTGAAAAGTACAGTTGTTGTGCAGACAGGAGATATGACGTCTGAAAGATAAAACTGCAAACTAGAAAAGCACTCCGAGAGCGCAGACCTCCGCCATTAGCCCTATCTCCCAATAGTGAAGAATCCTTTCAAAAATTCCTGGATCCAGGAGGTGATCCGGATCACTCCGGAAATCTAACCAGTTCCTCCTTATGCTATTTCTGACATTCCTGAAAATTTCATCAAAATCCGTCCACAACTTTTTAAGTTATGTTGCTAACAAACAAACTAACAAACCAACTGACAAACTAACAAACCCTGCCAATCACATAACCTCCTTAGCGGAGGTAATTAAAAGCAGTATTAGATCACAGATCGAGGAACATTAATGCAGAATATATATTAAAGTGGGGATATTATGCCTTTTTTCAAGGCTTTCCGCCATCTCTCTGATACACACGTAGTAGCTTTACATGGTTTACAGCTCAAAAAACGTATGTTTCTCATACTGGCGTCCTGAAAAGCCCTTATTTTAACCTCTGTCTGAAACGCTTCTTTTTTGCTGCTGTCTCTTTAACTCCCCCCGCTCCACGAACTTGCTTTCCTCAGATTGGCCGATTTTCCGGAGGCTGGCCGGCGACAGGACTCAATGTTTTGTGTCCGCCCCCTCCGATGTGGCTATGTTGCTATGCTAGTACTTGTAAACTTTGAATGAACCGGTCTGAATGAGTAAATTACAGCGAATTTTGATATGTGTTAGACCCAGAGTCTGACCCTGATCGTTTGGAGAGAGAGGGGGAATAAAACCAGCAGCAGCGAAGGATAGAGCAGGACATATCTGTTTGGTAAGTGTTTAACTACTGTGTTGCTAAATGCTAAGTGCTAAAAGGCCTAGTGGGGGCGGTCTGTTCCACTTTGCCGGCAGCACGGGCGGACCACGAACCAGTCAGGAGATCCTATTGTGATGACCTCATCAGTTTGCTCTAAGAGAATCTCAGAGAGATTTTCAATGAACCGTTTTCATCAGTTTACACACTAATTCCAAGATTACTGCCGCATACGTTTATCTTGCCGTTTGAACATTTGCATAGGTGAAATATGGACATCCAACATTGTGACTTGATATTTATGTTTTAAAAACCGGAAAAGTATAATACCCCCTCTCCAAACACAAACATCAAGGAAAACTGAATGGGGGCATGCACACATCTGCAGAGACCTGCATCTTTTTGTTCAACGGTTTCAATATTTTTTGTGTTGCTTATACAAGGAAAACAATTTTCTAAACTACCCACCTAGGTAAATGTTTGTTTCATAACTTAAGTTCTATTTTGCAGATCAGTATTACCTGGGAACCTCTGATATTTTTAAAAAATAATGCTGGAGGATATTTGTGGTGGCCTACAAAAGGCTGAGAAATGATAACATGAATGAAGATGCTCTGACACCAGGCTTCCACTCAAGCAGCTTCAACAAGAATTTAATTACAATTCAACATTTGTTTACATAGGTACAAAGCTTCTTTTGGTTTGAAGCATTTGCATTTCCTTTATCCCTGGATCATTCACAAAAAGTATACTTTAGTTTCACTTTCCTTTTTACTAGCAAATAAAATAAAAACAGGTAAATAAACAAAAGTATCTTTGTTATATAGCTTCTATTATGTCTTTCCTACATTTTTATACTTCTTGTTTCTTATATTCTTGTTTTTAGGTAAAAACTGTAGCATAAGTTCTTCTTACACAAATTAAACATTGTAAATATATCCATAAAACAAACAGTCTCTTTCTCTGTCTTCTTGCATATCTTTCTTAACTGCATGTTTCACACAAATGCACTAAATTGTATCAACACTGACCTCTTGTGGCGCTATGTCAGTCTCAAGTTACAGTCGTAAAATGTAAATAACTTGACCCAAAACACTTAAGCTTTACCTGAAAATACTTAAAAATGCAACACAAAACCTTTACAAGTGTTTTTTTAAGGGTAAACACTTAGAAATATTCAGTTATTACCTGAGAAATGATAATATGAATAAAGATGCTCTGACATGGTGCTTCCATTCAAGCAGCTTCAGCAAAAATGAGGGACATGGCTAAGAGCACCCCCTTCTGACCTACACAGGCATGACTAATCAATCAAAGGTAGCATTTCTCAGAAAGGCTTAGCAGGTAGATCACAGATAAACTACTCTTGACAGGAAAATCCTTACATTTAGGATACTTTCAACCAGAAACATTTTTAAAGCGTTTTAAACCTTTTTAAAATTATTCTGTTTTAAACACTTAAGTCTTTTTAGCCATTTTTAACCTTACATGAATTTTAACAATTACTTTTATGACCTTTTTAACAATGAAATCACATTTCTGTGTCAATACAACTGTTTTTAATCAGTATTAGTCGATTTTTAACTGACTGCATTTTAAAATAAAATTCAACCTGTCAAATATTCATGTCCCTAATACCGTTTAAATGGACCATCTATTTGGGAAGAGTCTGCACATTACTCATACTTTGATAGTAATTTAAATCTGACTCGGCAAGTCAGTAATTTGTAGCAACAATAGACACTGCAACCAAGGTTTAAAAAGCATTTTGGTGGCATATTCAGCTGGTTCATCTCAGTTTGGAGGCCCATTTACAGAAAGAGCTGAAGTTTAAAGATGGCCCACTCAACCCCTAAACCATAACCACTTCCTTTATAACCTTGCAAAGCAGATGGATTTGCTTCTATAATCAGGCAAATCCATCTTGAAAAGCTGTTTAATTAGAACTGGACCACATTTTCTCTTGAAACAAGTACTGAACCATAAGTCTGTCTTTGCAGAGAAGATGTTTTTGCATGTCTCCTGAGGGAGCAAGTGAAGGCAGATGAGGGTCGGAGTGATGTGCTGCCAGGGTCTGGTGTGGGTGAGAACTCTGGCAGCAGAGTTTTGGACGTACTTTAGCCTGTCCAGGGTTTTGCTGGGTACCCCAGACAGGACTCCATTACAGTAGTCCGAGTCGGAGGTTATGAGGACATGAATGAGATGTTATGCCACAGGGTCTGGAAGCGATGGTCGGAGTCTGTAGATGTTCCTGAGGTGATGGAAAGTGGATCTGGTTACGGATTTTATGTGAAACTGGAAGAAGAGGGTGGAGTCCAGGATGACGCCCAGGTTTCGGACCTTGGAGGACAGACAGATGGAGGTCCCATCCACATCAAACATGAGATCTCTGATGACGTGCCCCAAGTGCTGCCCCCTTGCACACATGGGCAGCACTGCATCACGGGTCAACCTCCACACCAGCTAGGCCAGGTGTTTAGCACCACAGGTGAGAGCCCACTTGGGGCTTGCCTCAATGAGTCGGATCAATGGGAAGGTGGCACTAAATGTCTTCTTTTGTGCTTTCAAACAGAGCTGCTGCCCAGCAGCTGAGATGAACAAAACAAAAAAATGTGGGGGATTGTTTGGACACGTGTCGGACGGCACCATGTCTTCAACAACAAGAATACTGTAGTTCTTCAATTGTAGTCATGATGCTATGATGCTCCTCACAATCTCAATCAGAAATGTCAGTAAATATTTTGAAGCTTAGTTCAGAATGCACCAAACACCAGCACTGGAGGATGGTTTCTATATGACCAGATGCTTAGGTAATGACCACTGTAGCTTAAAAGCATGTATTAACCATGCTCTGTAATCTGCATTCTGTGACAGAGATGGCCTGATTAAACCAGGTACATTATCTATGAGTCTAATAAAGGATCAGGAGAGGGTTCCATTCAGACTTGTGGATCCTGATGAATAAAAGTCCCTCTTGATGTGAACAAAAGCATGGTCTACAATTCTACAAGTGAATGACAAATTACATGGACAGAGGCACATTACTGAATTATAACCAGTGCACAGAGGGGCACAGCACTGAACCAGTGCCATGCTACTTTGTTCACCCCAGTGATTAGAGCTTTAATAAATATATAATATGCATTTTCAGGCCCAGCCTGCCTATAAAAACACACTTCAATTACATTGCAGGTAGCTTACATTAGTTGCCTGTACTTATCAATAATGCATGCAATGTGTTGCATATTTAGCTCGCTGGAATTAATTCACAGGATTCCCGAGAGTGATTGATGCAATATATTTCACTCTGATCAGCAAAGCCCTTGCGGCAGATGAGGTGAACTTTGTGAATAAAAAATGTTTCCACATTCTCAATGAGATGACATATGACTGTATCAATGAAAACTGTCTCCAGCGTGTTTTAATCCTGGGAAATTGATAGGCCTATACACCACTCCTCTGTAGAGTCTTTATTTCCAATCCACTCTTTCCACAGCAGCTTTAAAGCAGCTGTAATCAATATTTTTATTACAAAAATGCCTTGTAGTGACACATTCTCTAAGAGCTGAGTCTGCAGTGCCCCTCAGGTCCTCAGATTTACAGCATATTAAAGCAGTTTTTTTTCTATCAACAACTGCACTATTTTGGTTTCCAAAAGCTCCATACTCTCACATCCAGCAGCTTTTTGCAGCTATAACACCTTCCAATCTTCTTGGAAGGCTGTGGTGTTTCTTCGGAAATTTGTGCCCAATAATCCTGTAGAGCATTTAAGACATCAGTGAATGATGTTGGAAGAGAAGGTCTGGCTGTTCCAGGTCACCCCAAAGGTACTTGATGGGGTTGAGGTCAGGGCTCCGTGAAGACCAATTGCATTGGACTTGGTGATGTGTGGCTTGCATGCAGCAGCTTGGCCATGGAAACCCATTCCATGAAGCTCCCACTGCACAGTTTTTACATCAATACCAGTAGATGGAGGGAATCAGAAATGTGTTTGTGACTTTTATGCATCATGCACCTTAGCAGTCGTTGACCCTGCTCTGTGAATTCAGGTGGCCTTCCACTTCATGGTTAAGTTGCTGCTGTTCCTCTTTACTTCCACTTTCTAGTTATATCACTTACAATTGTCTATGGAATATTAAGCAGGGATGAAATTTCACAAACTGTCTCATTGCAACAATGCCATCCATCACAGTGAGCTCTTAGGTGCTTGGCAACTGGTCTGATTGCAAAAGCTAGATTAAAAAAAACAGCTATGGCCGAATACTTTTGTCCATATAGTGTAGGTTGAAAATTTGAGAAAAATCTCTCAAAGAATAATTTGAGATATTAGGTTTGCAGCAATGCCCAAGCCAAATGACCTTGACAGTTGACCTTCAAAATGTTACTGCTTTAATTTTTTGTGGACATTTGTGCAAAATTTGGAAAAAAAAAAAAAACCTCAAAGCATTCCTATTATTCTCACAAGCAGGGGAGGGATGCATATGAGCCCGATGACCTTAACCTTTGACCTCCAAAGTGTATTCACTTCATACTATTCTTCATACTATATATAGTATATATAGTATATATATATATATATATATATATATATATATATATATATATATATATATATATATACACAGTGCTTAACAAATTTATTAGACCACCTGTCATATTTGTCTAAGAGGCCATCCAGCATCATGAAGTGCTTTAATGCAGACTCTTTTATTTTCAGTGAGCTCTCCATGTTTTACCATTTTGAACAGGAATTCATTTTCAAACTGAATTCACCTTTTTATACCCAAATTTGAGCCGGCTCTCTGGGCTTCTCTGAGAGGTCAGCATAACATTCAACCACTAAAACTAATTTTTCTGTTCAGGAATGCAAGTAAATAACTATAATTTGATATATTAATCAAGAAATAATAATGTGCTTTACTATTTTTCAGTTTTTTTGAAAATTCATGGATAACAATAATAATTATATTTTAGCATTAAAAATATCATTTGGGTTAAAGAGCTTCTACATATTGGTGCATTAACCATTGCAGAAACATAAAAAATGATTTTGGTCATTACCAATGCTATTAATTTAGGGCAGCTGTGGCATAAACCTGTGCAGAAGTTTAAGGCATGTAGAGCGCTAACTGTTCTTCACAGGTCCTGATGTTCCACAACCCTGGGCTGAAGAGAGGAGGGAGGGCAGCCAGAGTCAGTGCCGACACTTTTGACATGTGCATGTGTCGCTCAGCAGCCAAGGCCGAGCTTAACAGCATTTCTTTTGTCTGGGCCTTTGCACCCCTGGTAGTACGCCCAGCAACCACCAACAGTTTTCAGGTGCTTAAAACATACACACGACAACCAGGGGGTTGTGGAAACCCTCCTACCTACCCTAACAGTACCCTAGACTATGTTTAAGTGCCACATCTACCCATTACTCTGCCCTAAAGCTGTGGTTTTTGTTTTGTTTTCATCAGATTATTTTCCCATGCCCTTGGTAATGTACAAAGACATCCAGAGCATGACCTGGGCTGTGTCAATCCTCCTTCCCGCCCGATGAGGCACTCAGGTGAGCATACTTGCCATTACATGCCTTACTTCAGCCTCAAATTTCGGCCCAAACATGCCTAAAACTTCAGCACAGTACTGTATATATATAGATATATATATATATATATATATATATATATATATATATATATATAGATAGATAGATAGATAGATAGATAGATAGAGCGAGAGAGAGAGAGAGAGAGGCTGTCAAAGTTAACGTATTAATATTGTGTTAACTTCAGTAACTTTTAACAGCACTCTTTATTTTGTTGCATGATTAACACGTATGCGTTCTGTGTGACCCTCGACCTGTCCCATAGTTTGCAAGATGTGGAAGCGGTGCTGTCATGATGCAGTGCAAGCGAGCAGAAATGGATACAGAACAGAGACTTTTGGATGACAGGTTCAGTTTTCAGATCATGCAGGATAAGACTGAAGTTATTTGTTCTTACTGTCGACATGAACTGAGTTACCAGGAGTTTGTAGAGTTTTAGATATCGCATACCACTCTCTGGTCGAGCAAACCGCCATGTAGAGAGCCGCCCCCTTAGCCATGCTGAATTGTTTACAACAGAGACGCTCAGACAACTCTGCAAGCAGGGTTGGACTCGCTATCCAGCATACTGGGCATTTCCCAGTGGGTCAACGCACTTTTGGGGCCGGTATGATTTATTTATTCATTTATTTCCATGATGTACTGGCTCCATAGCAGTGCTGCCCTTTTATATGGACTGTTGACGGGTCCAATCACATCTCCTAAAGGTCCATTTACCCCCTCTCCCACCCCCACTCAGCTCCTGCTTGAAAGTGAAAGTCATCTGTCAACTGAAGAATGAAAAGATGGTTAAGTCCTCTTACTACACCTTCAAAGTTCTCCATTGAGACTTCTTTAACTTTGTGTGTTCATGAGTTTTGAAAAGCAGCTTCAAATTTGTGTTTATTGAAATCATTCCAGTAAATCTACTGAACTGATGAGTCATTTCTTACTGTCTATGGTGGTCAACCAAATTGACCATATATGGTTCCTTGCTCTACAGAGGTAAAAGGGAAGATTAGAATACTGGCCTCAGGTACAGCTTTTGACCACATACACAACTCTAATAATGTGTTATTTCTTCTCTATGTGACAGTCATGCCAACATTTGCTCTTATGGGACCAAAACATTAGTCAATATGTACAAATCCTCAGATAAATCTATGAGCACACTGAGTAAGCTGCATATTAAAGCCAGTCCTGAGATTCCTCATTATTGGATTCCGTATTATTATGACAGACTTAGCTCAACTTAACGACAAGTAAACACTATCAAAGCCGTCTTATTTTTTCCCTCTTCTTCTGTTCTTGTGCTGCATTAAAGTTCTAGTGGCATCTAACCATGGTCTAACAGCCATACTTGTTGCTTTCTTTACACAGGCTTTCTTATGTACGTCAAACTATTATAGGTGTTACAATGGGTATTACGAGAACATTACAAACTAATCCAATAAAACCCTTGAATAACACCAAATGAACATGTGCTTTGGTTCTCTGTTTATAAGAAGGCTGCACAATGCAGCATCAGTCGTCGTCTGTGCACAGACGATATGTCATTTTCGTCTCCTTCAAATGCATTCATCTCCAAGCTTTGCTCCGTTTTTTTTCCTTCTCCTTTTTTTCACCCCGAGGAAGCGGCTTGAAGCTGTCAGGGCCTGCGTGGCGATAACAACCTGGGGTGGAGAATGACACCTTGAGAGTGACAGATGAAAAGGAATCATATTCTCCCCGGAGCCGACTGTATGGAACTGATACAGGCTTCCCCCCATTTCTCTCCCCACAAACAGGCTGCTGCATTAACTTATTCAAATAGGAGGTCAAGCCTTAGTTTAGACCCAAGACCTGTCCCAAAGAACAGAGCAGGAAGGGGGAATAGAGTGAAAAGAGTTTTGGAAGGAAAATTGAGTAATTGTACTTGTGAATTAATGCCTTTTAATCTCTCCCCCAGCCATTTAATGATAATGAAAAAGTAAGAAAGGGCAGACAGTGTTGAAAGTTTGCAACGCACTGAATTTGCCTTTGCAAAAAGACTGACTTATCGACCTTTTTATGAGGGCATGCAAACTGAGACATCTTCTAAAAAGAGCCCTTGGAGTCCTTTTTCAAGGGTCCCTTCCTACTTTAGCCATGATATCAGACTCTTAATCAAGGAGATGACCAGAGAGCATGCTGCATGCACTCAGTGTTATTCTGATATTTACCCCTGGCTGTGAGGGAGACTCACAATGAACCCTTTCTTCATCTCTGATCCTTCAATTAAGTGAGCAGGACATGGTGTCGGGGTTGTGTTGGACGGGCTTTTATGAAGCTTGCTGACATTATAAGCAAAGCATGTTTTAGTCCTTAGCTCAAAGGAAAGGTAAAGGTTGGGTAAGAGCTCAGAGATTGTTCCCCTAGCTCGAGTGCTCTCCGCTCTGCCTCCTCCGCCTCTTACTCTCCCTCTTATTTCTTCCTCGAGCGGGTCTCATGCTGTGCTGTAGATTGAAGACACTGCGTTTTGAAATCAACTGCTTGGCTAGGTAATTTGGCTAATGGACTAATCTCGGCTAAACTTTTGTAAATGAGGGTTTTATGAGGTGACTCTGAGAAAGAAACATTTCGCCAATGTCATGGATGATAAACAAGCAATTGAGCAATCACATCGAGATGAAAGCTGAAGTACAGCTGTACAGGAACAGAACTCTGCATCCTTATTTCTCCCCATGGAAATAATGACGAGATCTATTAGATGAATATGCAATCTCAATTTGATTTGGAGAGCCAGTAAATCACAGAAATGACTGCATATTGTTTTAGTTCTGGTGAGGAAGGGCACTCAAAACTTCACAACTTTGTGGCAATATTATCAAAGTGAAGAATGCTTTCTTTCTGGTTATAATAAATTCCATTAAATTTCCAACTAATCCCTCCAAGACGGAAATTGCCAAAGAATGTGTCTAGTTTTTAATGAACATGTTTAAAAGTTCTCCTTTGGCAGCGGACAGTTCAGACAGTTTATGTCCGGGGATGCAGTGCCTTGCTCAGTAGCGCTGACCACAGGAAGATTATTGCACATCTAGATCAAACCACTCTCTGCAGTGCAGGAGTAACAATAAGAGGTAAAGGTGTATAAATAGCGTGCAGAGTACCTTTCTTCTTATAAGAGACTGAGAGCCTCATATATAGGAGTCTTACAAATGGCCCACATTTGCAGAAATGTCGTGATTAGGTTTGCAAGATATTCAAATCAAAAAATAAAAATGCAAATACAGCCAGTGCTCATCTAATCATTTAAAAGCTCCCTGCTTAGTTTTAAGCTTCATTTCATGTACATCTCACTCACTTTTTCTATTTACTGCCTTTTTCGTCATTTTCACTTGTCTCTCACTGAAAAGAAATGCAAGACAAATCTCATTTGGACTTTTTAATGGCTTCCATCTACCAATCAGGGCCAGACGAGAGAGATGGGTGAGGCTTAGAGAAAAGTCTCCATCTGGCTTTAATTCAAAACTGGAGCACAGCTGAATTTAATGGCTCTGCCTTTGTGTGCTATATTCTATGCATCTGTATTTTTAGAATTATGACCATTATGACTCGACACAAAGCCTTCACACGCAGGGACTCAATTTGGAGCCGCACTTTCATATTCTGTAACTCTTATTTTGTCCTTCATCCCATAGCTCAGAAAGCAATTTCTGGCAACAGCATGAACTTTGAAGCCAACATGGCTGCTGAATAAACTGACAGACAGACAATATGTCTTTTCTGATTAGGACTAACCGGCTGTGTGATAGAGGAGGACGGGGCCAGCGAGGTCTGCCACGCCGTCTCCACTCATACTGCTTGAAGGAACTCCAAATTGTCTCACCCTGGAGGTCAAAAGCACTCTGGATGCAAAGCTCTCCACACACACGCACAAATGCGCACACACTTCTTGTTTGCCTGCTGACTGTGGATATTGCAGATCCGTGTCCGGTCCTCCAGCGATGGGCCGGTGATTGGCAGGTAAGTGGCTGCTCTGTTTACAACATGGCCGTCAGATCTGAGCCCACCCTGTCCTTGACCTGAAGCTCTACCTGAGCTGCATAAATTTGGATTAAATGTCCTCCCCATCAAAGTTACCCAGAGGACTTGACTCTTTTGTTTTCCACAGTAACAGTAACCCTGCACATGCACACTGTCACAAACAAGTTGGTGCTATTCCAGACTGTAAGATGATGTATGTAATGGCTACTGTTGCCTAAATTCATCCTGGCTAATGGCACACCTGTGCTTTGTGATTGTTAACTCTATTATAAGTCTTATTCAGCTCCTAGGATTTTTTACGCTTTTACTGATTGTATAAATCAGTTATGGCCAATATAATTTGTCTTTTTTTTAACCAAAACATTATGTCGATTAAAAGAAAATACGTTATGTAAAATAAGTGACTGCATGAATATTCACCCTCTGTAAGTCAGTATTTAGTAGATGTACCTTTGGCTGCAATTTTACTCTGTTCTTTTTTGCAAAACTGCTCAAGCTCTGTCAGGCCACACAGTGATTGGGCTCGAACAGCCCTTTTCAAGACCAGCCACAAATTCTCTATTGGGTTGAGGTCTGGGCTTTGACTCGGCCACTCCTGAACATTTACTTTGTTGTCTTTAAACCATTTCTGTGCAGCTTTTACTGTATACTTTGCTGTAGTTTTCTTTCAGACTGAGTTAGATTGTCCCCCAGGATTTTCCTTTATTTTGACACATTCATGTCTAATTTTAATCTTCTATCTGGATTCTGTCTGGTGGTATTCAGTGTGAATACAATTAATCTAAGTTAAAATATCATTGCCACTTCAGTCTCTGATGGCATTTTCTGGCAACACCCCATTACTCTATGAGTATGTACTGAACTAGTATGCACAATTTATTAGTTTGTATGTGCTGAGGTTATTATTCTGCAAATGTACACATTTCAACCATGAACAATAGCCACATCTTTGATTTCTTAATTTTGTTTTTAAATGTTGCTTTTCTTTGATTTCTTCCTTAGCTTTTGCAAACGCAGCATTTATAGTCATCAGACATAGCTGTCACAGTCACAACGTTATCTACTGCCAACACAGGCATTTAAATGTGGACACAGTCAATATCTTATTTCCATATTCTATAAAGTAAACTCTCTGCAGTCTTGATTCCATTATTACTGTACGAATAATATGATAATAATATTGAATTGTAGTATATCTAATCTAATATATTTACACTAACTTTGGCACACATGCTGATCAGGTATTTGTATGGGCACACATCCACAAGCTATAGCTATTGGCTATTGGCTACATTTGGGCCAATGCTCTCAGTCAGTCTAGAAAATGCCAGTCCTGAGTTTCTCATGAGATTTTTTTGTCAGACTTTTGGCTGTTGAGTTATAATTATCCAAACCTTACCACCCAGCTAAACAGAAGCCTACCAAAGAATTTTTCAAAACTCTAAAGTTTTAGTCGAAGTCATTTTGTTTGAGATTTTGTTTTAAGAATTATGTCTTTGTGTGGCTTATGTGTGAGCTTGTTCACTAATTGTTTAAACCTATCTTCTTCCCTTATAGTCTTTTGCAAAGTAAGTGCTTTGGACTATCCTGGTTCTGAGGTTGAAGCAGAACTAAGACAATAGTATTGTACAAACTATTTTCAAACTTTTTGTCTTGAATGAGCATAAGAAATTTAGAGTCGATTAGATGTAGTCCCTAGTAGGGGTTCTTTCATTAAAGCCCCTTCATATAAATCAACATTTGCATTTGCAGGGTAGCTCAGGGTGGGAAGCTCAGATGTTATTAAGCTGTGCTGGTAAGTTTTAGGTTGACTGCCAGATATATAAAGAGACTACAAAGCAACTACAAAGACAATGCAATCCAGATAGTGAGAACTCAGATCAAATTTTTTCAAACTTATTTAGTGTTGGAAAAACAAAAACATTTTTGATAGATCTTTAGTTACCAACAGATCAAAGCTAACATTAGCATTCAGCCACCTCATTGTTACCTTTCATGTTTGATAATCAGAGAAAGACTAGAATAGGCTTTCATTTGGGTCATATTTACTTTAAAGTGAGGTAAAGCTCACTGAAATTATGAATTCTTACCACATGACTTCTACAGTGCAGATTTATATTCAACTGAGCTCCAGTCTTCTTTTTCATAAGTAAAGTGAAATGTGCAGTCTGATTAAATCGTACTGATCAGGGATTCAAATGCACTGTTGCAAAAATCCTTTTGATCCTTTATAAGATTGATCCTTTTTGTTCTTATACAGTCTTTTCATTAATTTGTTTGCCTAATCTATATCAGAATTTTTTATTTAAATTATTGTTTTATATTTTTAGGTTATTGCTATCAGTGTCAGTGTGAATTATCTGTTTTATGCACAAGCTGCTGTGAACAATTGCCCCATAAGGGATTAATAAAATTGTTTGAATTTAACTGTGTTAATGTATTTTACATGCAGTTATTCAGTTATGATGTGTGAAGACTAAAATCAAGTATTTAATCAAAGTAAAGGCATTCAGACATGAGTAGAGCTGAACTAATCTATCAGAAACAGCTGAAGAAGAAGCCCTTTCTTCCTGTTATGATACTCAAAAATGTTATGTAACTGTTAAGTTTAAACTCATCAGCAAAATTCAAAGTGACAACATGATATGCTCTGGTGTTAATAAAGTATGACAAGCCAAGAACAGAATCTAAAGACCCTGTAAAGTGAAATCCAAAGTCTTTGTCTTAAAACTCTAGAAATGTTGGAATATGGTTACTGTAAACATGTGAAAACTCAGAGATTTACATGAGACTGAATTCTTGATTTAGGCCATTTCATCTCCTTCCTGGCTTGGTTTCATGTAGGCGGGGCTAATATGTGGGCTCACGATGTCATGAGCCCACAGTTGAGAATGACCCCGCCCCTCTACAATACTGTGAAAGGAAGCAGTCACCTGGAGCAGGGACTTCTGGTTCATTTTGTGCAAAGGAATTCAGTCTTGTACTCTTGTACCCTTCTATAATTTTCATGTTTCATTGAAAAGTTATAGTTATGCATGGTGTCATACTTGGAAAATATTTTTCCAAGTATGACACCATTAGTGAGGGGGTTAATGCTGCAGACTACCCATGTCCTGAGTGGGCGTGGTTTCAGCTCATTCAACAGACATGCCCACACCATCCTGGAGCAGGTTTTACTGCCTCATTTTTCATGATGTGAAGCTTAATTTTATAAACTTGGAGATGCTTTATGTGACTGAAATTTGACCTGGGGGTTCATAACACAGTGATCTATCATATGACAAACCTAAATACAGATTTATTTTTACTTTACAGAGTCTTTAAGGATGACTTGGATCAAGGATATACATAGTCAAATCTGATTGGTCAGATTTTGGATATAATCAACCAACCACCCCACCTGCAATTGAGCAATCTACATATTCTCATTGACAATAAAGGGAATAAAGCAATGTATATTTTTAATTAATATTTAAATTGGATCATTTTTGTATTTACATTTTCAATGACATGAGTATCAACCTTGTCTGGAATTTTGCAGAGGTCTTCCAATTTAAAAAAAAGTCCAGTCTGAATCAGAACCTGTGTGGATAAACTCAGAATCAAGATTCGGGTATTCAAACCCAATTCAAACACAAGATAAGGAAGGCAAGAAACTCAAATGATACTGCTTGGAGCATTCCAATTCCTCATTTTTAAAAACAAATTCATAAACTCTAAAATACTTTGTAAGCAGGCTGTCATAGGATTGGTTTACTAGTGACTTTAATTTCCTCTATCTCTGAATCTTTTGAGTGTTACCTTAAAATTCCACATTCTAAAGGAAGAAGCTTGTGTTTGAATCTGATACTCAAAGGAGAAAGATTTGAGTCTTTAAAGATTAGCCACAGGCTGTTTATGACAGAAAAGTCTGCTTTGTTCATGTTTGTGATATGCATGTCCTCTTTAGGTTTCTCTCTCGTTCAGTCCAACAGGCTGAGGAACAGAGGGGGCCGTCAGATTGACAGGTTGAAAGAGGCTGCCCGGAGGTGGCCTCAGCGTGTGTGTGCGCGTCCACAAACGCTGTGTGTGAGTGTGTGTTGTAGAAGTTTTTCTCCTGCAGGTGGTGCTCTGATGGCAAGAGGAAGATGGTTTACTGCCACTCAACCCCCTACTATCTGCCTGCCTCCAGGGGGTCACTATAAGAGTGTGGCCCTTCTTTCCTGTGCGAACACAAACACAGACACACATGCATGTAAGAGCACGTCTCTCTGCCACCATATGCCTGCCTTCTACCCGCCTCAGCCTCTCCATTGCCCCCTCCCTCCCTTCTGCAGGAGGACACCTGCAGTTAGGGTCATGGCTGCGGCTGCCAGCCCTCTTTGCTGCTCTAAAGCTTCACTCTGTTCTGTGGATACCAACGCTTCACTGCTGTTTGATCATTTGTTTGCATCATACATTGTGTTTCAGCGGCACATACTGACTCTCTGGCTCTGAATGTATCATCAATCCGGCCCTACGGGAAAGTCACTGTGCTCTGATCTACCAAGTCTGGAATGGTGTGCATGAAGTACATATGTTCTTCATCTTTGAAATTCCAGGCTGTAGTCATGGTAATATCAGTATTAGTGCAACCACAATCAGCGAGTCCCAGCTGAGAGAAAGGCTGGTACAGGCTGTGATGACAGACTACAATGAAACTGTTAGGTAAAACCTCATGAGATATGGCCCAAAGTTTGCAATGTTACTCAACATTAACAAAGGTAAAGAAAGTAGATCTAAACTTTGATTCAGGAGCCTGTGACAATCTTCATTCAGGCATCTTCACTGGAGATATTTTGGCAGAAAGAAAAGCAAAGATTTTAATAATGTAATGTGTTTGGTAGATTATTTCTTTGTTGTAACAATGCTTCTTGGCAATAAATCTTATACCATTGGAAAGCCTGTTTATTACCCTTTTAAATGGTGTTAATTTGTAAGGAACATGCATTTGTGGGATGAGCAGTAGAGCTGAGTATGTGGGTTGCATAGATTGGGTGTGCCGTTTCGTTTGGTTGTATATAAAATCAAGCACTGAGGCATGCCATCTACATTTACAAACAGCAGACCAGGAGAGGAAGAGAGGCAAAGTGAGCGGACACTGCACACAAATTAATTGATCACGAATCAAAGTGATCTCCAAGAACAGATATCTCGAGTGTTGATCTACTAATGCCCGGTTAAATTCTATGATTGACCAACACTTTATAGACATTCCTTAAATGATATTTATCATACAGACACCAAGCTGATGCGCAGAGGAGAGAGAAAATAAAGAAGCTCAAAGCGAGGTCTCACATATGACAAGGCCCTATGCGCTGTGCGTAGTGTGCCCATAGAGAGGGGCAGGCCTGTTATAATTAATGCACAACTATCTCCATACTATAGAGTGAGCTTAAAAGCTCTGCTGAGTGAACAAAGTGAAAGAAAGTCTAGAAATCCAACACGCCTGATACATTGTCATCTACCTCTTTCCTTGCTCCTTTCCACCTCAACGCAAGCAACAGAGGGGAAAATAGGAACAGGGCAAAAGTGTTGCATCACTTAATTATCGAGCATGTTAAGCAAAGCTAAAGAAGTGCAGGACATCATTCTTAAAGCAGACAGATCATGAAAAACAACCCACGCACACGGTGAAATAAACCAACCCAGTCCCTTGTTTGTATTCCTCATATGTCTGAAAACACAGTCTGAGGGTCTGTTTAGAGTCTGTGCTCCTTGTGACATCACATCGACATACCTGTCCCTCCCCCGGTATCTCCAACCACAGCCAAAGATGCATGCTGCTGTACTTGTGCCAGCAAACTCTCAGGAAGCTCCCCACCTAAGAAGGAGCTTGTTTGCATTTGAAGTGACACACCAAAACTGATCTTTCTGAGAAAGCCGTTTACATCAGGCCTATACTGGGTCAAAAACTTCCTCTGATAGCATATTGTGTTTTGACCGAAGAATGGCACAGACGTTTCATTTACACCGCAGGGGACTGTGTTCAAAGGTGGTAAGGGCTTTAATATGTCACCTTTAAAATCCATTGCACAACAAAATTCTAAATTAAACTAGGATGGATTGCCATGGCTAATGGCCCCATCTCAAGGTCCAATTCACAACTCTGATTGTGGAGTAGAGCTGTCAGCATCTTCTCTCTCTACTGCTGTGTGCTCTCATCTTCACAGAGGTCAGTTCTGTCCACCTGAACGTGTCAGACTGGATAGGGAGGCTTTTTTCCAGTTTATTCCACCATCCAGATTTCACAGATGTGACACAAGTTTAACTGGTGAAGAGAAAGCTTCAACAATGTCCTGGGCATGAATGAACTTTATGATTGTCTTTGTGTTAGTTTTAAGAATGATGACATAAAATCTAATGGCAGAAAGTGTCAAATTTCATACTTCTATTACAACTGATACAGTTTTGGCGACTTATTTGGTGGATTTACATTATCTTGAGAGAAGCTTTTTCAAAAATGGGTCTAAAATCCTAAATGGCCCCGGTTTGGTAAGGCCATTTTTGGCATATAAATGCCAACCCCTGGGCAGATGTTGAGGATGAGGCAAGCAACCTGAAATGGTGCTGGAAAAAAAAAAAGAAGAAAAAAAAAATCCACTATATGATTTAGTCTTGTGCAGTGCTGTAAAATGTCAGCAAGGTAATTATTTACAAGAGGTTCAAAAGTGTGGTGCAGCATCCAAAGCTTGAAAGAACATGGCCTGGTTGGCATTGTCTTGTTGAAATAAGCAGGGAAATCCTTCAAAAAGACAATGCCTGGATGGAGGTATATGTTGCTCCAAAACCTGCATGTTTCTCTTAGTATTGTGGGTGCCTTCTCAGATGTGCATGTTACCCTGGCCATGGGCACCAATACACCCCCACACCATCACAGATGCTGGCTTTTGAACTGTGCCTAAATAACAATTATGATGGTCCTTTTCCTCTTTAGCCTGGTGGAAGTGACAATTTGAAATGCTGACTCATCAGACAACAGCACACTTTTCCATTTAGGTCAGTCCATCCAGATGAGCTCAAACCCAGAGAGTCTTAACCCCCTCAGACTGGCGATGTCATATACAACAAGAAGAGAGACATGGTAATCAAAGCTGGATAACTTCTGAACCATTAATTGGAGCCACTTGCTTTTTTTTTTGCTGAAAGCCCTCCATGTTGAAGTTGTAATGATGCTATCCATGCCTTCATAGCTTTTTTCTGACTTTCCGGGGTCATTAAAGATTAAGTCCACACCAGTAATTCTGACATGGAATATCTTTTTATCCATTTATAGTCCGTTTTTCAACTATTCCTACAGTTACCAGCTAATGCTGTCAACATATTGTTTGTTTCCCAGAATGCTCTGACGGGCTGTGACAACCGATGACCGGCTGTTCCATTGTCATGTCATGCTTTGCCAAAACGTGCATGTGCACAGACTTAAAAACTGGAGAAGAGAGCCTTAATGACTCAATATAAAGAGAAACACTAAGAGGCTGTAAAGTGTCCCTCAGAGTCACTGCAGACAGGAACTGCTCTGAATATTGACTCAAATTCTCAAAGGTGCAATAATTTTTTTTGTAAAAATGTGAATATTTTAAAGACTTTTTTGTCACAAAATGGTTATTTGTTAATTTTTTGGTCCCAAAGAGATGGGAGAACAAGTTTGTGCAGAAAAACAAACTCCTTAGTTAATATTTACTTATTTATACTTAATCTAAATTATACTTAATGATGGATTAAATAAAGAAAGCCCTAAAGTTAAAATAGATTTAAAATAACTGGAACGCTGCACAGAGCAGCTCTTGGATGCCCCTTTGACTATTAGAACAAGATGAGGTGCCCTATAAAGCAGTGGTTCCCAATCTGGGGGTCATGACCCTGGTCCTGGTGCTGGTGATCCCTGGTGCGGTTCGTTTGAGGTGTGGAAGCAAAGTGGACCAACTTGTGAACCAAAGGCAGAAAGTGGCATGAAGCTTAATGATATACTGATTTACTATGTGATTTAATACACTCAAATACCACAAGTCAGTACCCTACTTGGCATCTATGTAGCCATAGCAACACATTGTAGTCTGTGCTGATTTATTCGTCTTTTGTAAAGAACGACATGTTGGACAGTTCACCACCTCACTGGCTGGTCATAATTCCCCAATGCAAAAGCAGAAACCCCAAGAAAGCATAAATTATGTGTTTTTTCATTGTTTATGTGGAAGTAAAGACCGGCGGAAGGAGATAGATTTCCGGTTTTGTCTTCTTCTGTGTCGTCTTTTCTTCTTGATTGCCTTTTGTTTTTGATGACAGCGCCCCTTGAGTTTGTAGGTGTTTAGACGGTTTGACCAAGAGCAATGTGAATGCAAACCAAACCAAAGGAAAGTGCAACAAAGTTGCAATTCCCGTTCCAGACGGACTGAGTCCCCCGGACTATCAGGTGTGAAAACGACCTAAGAATCAGTTCTGTCAGATCCCAAACAGCTCTTCCTCTGGAAGGCTACCAGTTCTTTTAATTTAGATGTAGATGGAACATCAGACAGACCTTTTTGTTATGGTTACAGTGATTTTAGGCACTGCACAAAAGTTGACACAGGAAAAATGCCCTGATGTTTGAGAATGTGCTTGTGGCTCTGCTCTCTACTCTTAACCCAAGGTCGGCTGTTGTATTCATATTCACTATGCACTGCAAACCAGTTGCATGACTTAAAAAATCAGTTCAGGAAATGCTTGAAAGCGCACAGTTTGTCCCTGGCAATAGAAGGCCAGTTGTAAAATGTGCCCTTTTTTTCTTTTTACAGACACATAGTACGTATAATCACATACTTTTTAAAATGTAATCTTAACCTGGGTATTGACCATTTCACTAAAAATGTATGACATTTCTTGTGTTGAGGTCTTGTGCCCTGAATTGTTAGATGACAGAGAAATAAAAGATATTAAAATGAATAATTATCTTTATTCCTTTTTTTAAAATCTTAAATGATGGGTAATAAGCTATATAGGAACCTTCACAGGTTCATACATGGACCTGCTCTTATCCCATTCCAGCTGCCTCTCTACCTCCAGGTCATTCTTGCAGATTTCCTTCTTAGCTTTGTTTCTTCTTTCTGTGCGCTCATTGGTCCAGACAGCCTTGTTTATGAAAGAGGCACTCTGATCCTCAACGTTTGTCAGACGGACATCACACTCTGCCAGTGTGGTGTTAGAAGACATTGCTGCCTCCAGAGTTTTACCTCCATCCACACCCAGGTTGTTGCATGAGAGGTTGATGCTCCTCAAGGTTTTATTCTGAGCAATCATCTTAGCCAATGCAATGGCGGTAAACTCAGTCACCACATTACCTCCTAGGTTCAGGTGAAGTAGGGTGTTGTTTTTCATCAATGCCTTCCCCATAGCCTGACCTCCCTCATCTCCGACATGGTTCAGACGCAGATTGAGAGACAAAAGGGTAGAGTTCTTGGACAAGGAATTTGCTATGGCTTTGGCTCCATGGTCTCCTATTTTATTGTCATACATGGTCAGGGTCTGCAGTTTACTCTTGGTGAGGAGTTCAGCGACAGCTATGGCTCCATTGTCTCTGATCAGGTTGTGTGAAAAGTCGAGCTCAATCAGGGACGGGTGGTGCAGAAGCTGCTTCACAAGTATCTGGCACTTATTGTCATCAATGTGGCTTACATAGAGTCTGAAAAGCTTTAAAGACCGGCAGGACTTTAGGGCTTTAGCAAGGCATTTACAATCTCTGTCAGTCAAAGCAAACATCTCCAACATACCATGTTGTTTGACCCCGGATACCAGATGAAGCTCCTCCAGATTCTTCAGACCACTGAGCAGGATGTTAAAGTTAAAGTGGTTCATGGATGCATTATACACATTTCTGCTTTCCAAATTGAAGCCATACCCTTTTCCCTCATCCTGGGACTCTCTGATAGGTGGCAGGAGCTGGGAGATTTCCAACCTCTTGACGAAGTTCTTACAAAGTGGCACCATCTCTAGAACCGTGTCTCTCCTTGTCTCTTCTGGGATAAAATGTTCAATCATGTTCTCTATGTGCCTCTCAAAGAACATTCTCTTCCAGCTGTGGCCGTAATGAGAGACGTCACAGATGTCCCACCGCCCCTCGCAGCATCGCTTCCAGTAGACTCCATCAGGGATCAGGTTGGCTGTCACCGTCAAGGGAAGGGAGGTAGACAGCCTCTCCTGCACTTCGTCTTTATCGCTGGCTTTCAGAGCGTTGAATATGGGCGTCTTCTCAAAGTTCTTCATGATAGTTTGCAGACACAGTTTTGATAAACATGGCACTAAGGGTACGTTCCAGGATGGATCTTCAGCAAAAATCCTCCTCCCTGTTCTGTTGTCCTTCTTTGACATTTGGATCTGTTTCCTGTGATCAGCCAGCTGTAGTTTCTCAGCATCAATTTCAGAGTGTGAGCAAAGATGAAGCAACTGTTTTTAAATGTTCCTATTGGAAGCTTTAAGTTTAGAAATAAAAAGCATGCAGCTTAATCTCCAAGTATAAATCTCACAAGATGTGACAATAACCAATGAAATGAACAAAAACATGTTTTTTTTTTTGTTTTTTTTTTTTACTGATGTTTGAATTTAAACAAAATATGATGTCATGATCAAGACATCAGGATATCATGGAGTCACATTTTTAAATATAAACAAATTTTCATTTCATTGACCTGGAGAATTCTGCTCATTTATGCACTCAGTAATTGGTTGAAACTCCTTTTAGAGAAATTACTGCATTGATACGATGTGGCATGGAGCCAGTCAGTCTGTGGCACTGCTGGGGTGAAGCCCCAGGTTGCTCTGAGCCTTCAGCTCATCAGCGTTATTGAGTCTGGTGTCTCGCATCTTTCTCTTGGCATTTCCCCAGAGATTCTCTATGGGGTTCAGGTCAGACCAGTTGATTGGCCAATCGAACCCAGAAATACCATGGTCTGCAGACCAGTTTCTGGTAATTTTGGTTCCAATTGTGGACAAGTGCCCAGTCCTGCTGGAAAAGGAAATCAGAATCTCTTTAGATTTCTCAGCAGACAGAAGCATGAAGTGCTCTAAAATCTCCTTTTAAGACGGGTTCTGAGTCGCACGACTCACTTTGAAGTTGGGCCAACTGTCAGTCGGATTGGATGTCATTTGTCTTCTTGTGTACTGTGTGGTACGACAGCCAGCTACAGCCTGACTACAACCCAACAAGTTGCTCCTGACTGGTCGGATGGATTTCTGGCATGTTTGATATTTTGAGGGTACAACTCCAGATACTTCACAGTCAGAGCAGAAACGCGAGCAGAATAAACAACTTTGGGGGATTTTTCCTTTGTAAACCATCAGACAACATCCTAAATTACCATGACAAGAGCTGGAATAACTTTCTGATGCACCCCCGCTTTGATAAAGGAAATAAACGAGCAGGAAATATTCCTACCTGCAGACCTGCAGTGGGCATGGATGGTGATGCTGTTTATGTGTGTGGGATAGAGAGAGATAGCGGAAGAGAGAGAGTATATGGCCGGAAACGGTTCACCCTCTGTGTGTGAGACCTTTTAAAAAGGAAACTCCATGGATTTCTGTCACAGTCCGTCCAGTACAGTGTGAGCACTCAGGTGGGGCACAACTATTGGACCGTATAGTGTGAGCACATAAATTGTGTGTGATGATCGTGTTCCATCAGCGATTCATTCACACAGTATGAGTTGACATTCTGCCCCGACTGTCGTATGGTCAGCTTGAAATCGCATAATGTAGGTTTTACAGTACACATTGTTGAACACTTATTTTATTGCGACAAATCAACAAGTTGCTTGTCCATTTCTGACCTCCAAAATTCACTTAACACACCTCAGGATAACCTGAAGGGATACTATTTAGAACCATCTGATAATCAGACCTTTGCTGAGTTTGGTCAGAAGGGGGGATTCAGGCTGACAATTGGCACAATTATCGTGTAGTGTTGTCCCACTTAATCTGCCAAATGATTTAACAGATTGGTCCGTGATCTGTTTGGGACAGGCTGCATGTGTTTCATGGGGTTTTTAGAAAATGCATCAACAGTACTTAAAATAGACCAAAGTTGGTTTTAACTACACAATGACAAATCAAGATGAGTCTGACATTTGGATGCATTTCTTATAAAAAAAAAAAAAAATAGAAACTGAAAACAACGGAAAATGATCTGGGCTTTGTTGCTCTAAATGTGAAAAATAACTCATTGATTCAAAAGGGCTAAAAATTTGACACTCCTGGGATGAAACAACACACCTGCTCTGTTCTCCCTGATCAAAGTTAGATCTTCAAAGATAATGTTCCTTGCAAATATTAAACTAGATACTTTAGAGAATTTGGTGTACTTTACTGAACAGACAATAGGGTTTAAATGTTCCTGTTATTTGATAATTATAGGCCAAAGTACTGGGCATAGGCCAAAGGGAGGAGGCAGAGCAAGATTAAGAAAATAGGACTCTAATGCAGAACTGATGGACATGTTTTAAATTGAATATTATCAGTTTATAAGACTTGTTGGGTCTTTGTAAATGAAATAACAAAGTCACAGTGGCCTTTTAATAGACAAAACCCCAGAGCAGATCCAGACTTAAGTTGAACAGACATCTGTCAAAGCTGTGTTGGGTGTGTGAGTGGATAAAGGGCAATGCAGAGTGAGTGATAGGTAGCAACAGATAAACAGAACAATAACAGTATATAAGATACTTTTATGGCTGTCCTGGTCAAGAATCTGGGCAGGTGGAGGTGGGGAAGCAGAGTCAGAAGATTATGAATGAGCAGCAGAAATGAGATTTGCAATGGGCCGACCAACACAGCACACCACATCAACAAATCCATGAACAAGCTTAATGTGGCAAGCTGTTACCTGCTACATTCATAGTGGCTGCAATTTCAGTCCAACTCCTCTCCTTGTCAGTTTGAGTGTTTCACATAACACATTGTATAAACACTCATGTTGTTGCCAAATCTGACATCCATCTAACTCTATGCCTAGTGGTAACTATTGATACCATGGCTGTGTTTGCTGTGCTTTCTTTTTTAACCAGCTTGTTCGCTGATTGGATTTTGTTCTGTTCCATGGTGTAACTCATGGAGTGCATACTTGAATGTCCTCAGTGCCCTCAGTGGACTTGAACTGCTTTTTCTGCCGTATAGGGTAGGTCCTGACATATATGTATATCAGCCCTTCATACTAAACATAGGGTCATAGCTATGTGGCAGATAGTTCATTTGTAGTTTTTTTGTACATTATGGGATTTGAATGAGGTCAAATCTGATGATAATAATCTAATAATCTTTTATACATGAACAATCTCATACAGCAGTTGTATACAATACAATACAAGAAGTTTATTTATCCCCGAAGGGAAATTTAATATAGTATACAGATGAGAGGCCCGCCCTGTCCAAAATCTGTCCACACAGCTGAGAGATGGGTGGATATCCTCTTTATCTCAGCTGTAAACTTTAAGCAAGTGCTGCTACCGCTAGCTTGTTGAGGACGCTGCTGGGGTGGAAACTGTCAACAGGCATGCATGCTGGAATTTCAAAATAAAAGCATAGCTTGACAGTGATAACATAGATTGATGTTTTGACTTTCTATCAATCTGATTGGATTATTAATCAACCAATTAATGTATTGATATGCATCGATGGATTATCACACCCTTAGAAATTAGCTGAAGCAAGATTTATGAGTCTGTTAAACAAATTACCTATCATTCTTTTAAAACAGAGGCCTGAAATTCTGGTGAAATGCTCTTTCAAAACTGTAGTGAAGCCTCCT
This sequence comes from Cheilinus undulatus, assembly GCF_018320785.1. Lineage (NCBI taxonomy): Eukaryota > Metazoa > Chordata > Actinopteri > Labriformes > Labridae > Cheilinus > Cheilinus undulatus. The sequence continues at coordinate 20,640,976 of NC_054865.1, forward strand.
GCCACTAGTAGCTGCTGTAGCTTCAGTAAATGGCCACTGGCTTCATGTCAGAGCTTTCCCCCCACACTTCACCAGATGTAAATATGAGAAGCTTATCAGTTAACATGTGGAACAGTGTGGTATGATAGATTTTTTTAACTAGAAAAAGTAAAATAAAAAGTTGTATGTAGGCTGCTGAGGAATGTATTCATGTATAAGTGCTAAGTGAGTTACCATGTTTAGCACAATATTAATCTGCAAAGAGGAACGGTGGCTGGTAGAGCTAGCTGCTAATTTTAGCCACACTCTACACAGCATATCAGGCTCACATTATACCTGTATATACAATGACCCTGTGATGAATGTGACTGTTTAATAGAATGGCTGTTTAGCTGGGAAAAGGGAAAAGCTGGAAAAAGGGAAAAGACGCCTGTGAACATTCTTACTTTGAACCACCACATACTTTTGACCTTTGTTGTCTTTAGTCTAAAGGGTTGAATCTGCCTCAAAGTCTGCACAATTAGTTAAATATAACATACAAATCAATCCTGAGCAATTTTTGGGGGAATTGAGAGAACCATTTTAATGTGTTCATCAAGCTATTCTTTCCTTTCTCTGTGTGAATTAAGAAAGCAGCTCTTGATGCTGTCTCACAGTCCAACTGAGCCATTACAGAACTGCAGGACTTGTAAGCAGGTGTTCAGATGCATTTATATGATGAAGTAGTGAAAAAGGTTGGCAGTCAGGATGTTTTTTTTTTTTTCTAACCAAAACATGAATAAGCAGCTGTTCTCCTCTGCCTGCTGTGATCAGAGGATACCTGAGTTCTGGCTGCGTTTTCATCTCAGGACTGTTGGGATAGTGGGACAAAGCCAAATGTGTCTGTGAATTTACAAAGTGCATTTGTGTGCACATGGAAGTGTGCACGTTTGGTGGAGCTCTCTTTGGGCTCAGGTGCAGATGAACACCCCATGTTTTTTGGTGTGGTGTGCTCAAGTGTCCCTACATTTGTATGCATGTGAATGTTGGCCTCCTTTCCATGCTATGTCTGTTTCATGTATGACATCGGAGTGTGATGGTAAGCTACAGGCCTCCCGCTTGGTAACAGCATTTGTCATCTTTGAGCATGGACTAGAGGAGCTCGTTCTACTGTAGCCGTATGTTACCTGACCAGCACACTCCTAAAACCCTCTCATTTACATTTAGAGTGAATGCCACACCGTCAGTGAGGCTCCACTCCACTCGGACAAAGCCCCTCACAGCCTCTCTACCTCCCACTTTGCAGTGCACAGAGAGTGAAACAATAGTCTGTTGAGATAGGGAGGCATCAGACGCACTAATTTGGCGTTATGGCAAAAGTCCTTACCAGAATGATAAGTATTATTTTGTGGGTCGGATTGAAAAGACTAAATCACAGCGTGTCGAAACAGCCAAAATTGAACTTCTTTTCTATGAATTTTAAAATGAGTCCATATTCTTCTACTTCTCTAGGAGTACTCATAGCCTTTTTATATTGAGGACACCAAAATGGAGCCATATTAGCCCACAGGGACTATTTGAGGACATTTTGCTGCAAATAGTTCAGTCATTTAGTTGAAACAGGGTGATGCTTGAAGGGTGAAATTATCAGAAAATAAGAGTTTTTGCTGTGAGGCTGCTACATGAGAGGCCATGTACTCCATCAAAAGTGCTTCAGATGGTAAACTCTGGGAGAAACTCCCTCACACCTGTCCAACAGTTGAAGTAAGCAGGCACAGTCTGATTGCAGGTACTTTATAAAAACTGACACTCAAACCAACCTGAGCAGTGATTGGCAAAAAGCAAGAGTGTTTTCTGTTTGAACTTAGAAACCTCTGTTTTTCATCTTTACCAAACTTTTCTTTTGCGTTTTATGAAGGCAAACCTTCCTTTGCTGTGAAATTCAGTGTGTAACACAAAGAGAGAGGACCCAAAAACTGTAAGACTTTTACGATGTTGGTCAGTAGAGGCGCTACAAATAGTGTTAGTAGATTGGCTACAACTTCAAGCTAAGGTTATTTATTTATTTATTTATTTATTAGATAAATAGCTTTTAGGTGGCTTAACTCTTATTAATCTAGTAGTATAAAAAACAATCTAGAACAATCTAGACCCCTCTGTGGTGGTCCAAAATTAAACTGAGGATGAGTTAAGAGCTATCCTATAGAGCTCAGCAGAGCCAGCTCACCTTTTTGTTGTTGTTGGTTCCAGGAATAAATTTGCCATTTAAATCATCCATCAACATTTCTCCAAATGGTTATATATCTTCATTTTTAATCCAGGATCCAAGCCAAGTAGCAACCAAAATACTCAAGACTGTAACACATTGAAATCTGTGCAAAAACATCTTTGAAAACCGAGCAAAAAGGCAAAATGACTGTGTACATGCTTTATCCCAGAGGGGTCTGGCTGCAGACCACAGATATCAGATGCACCCTCTTGCAGACTGTTACTGTGACACACAGCATCTGTCAGAGCTGTAATACATGGTAAAACTGTCAAAATAAAATCTGATACAATTTTTGGTTAGTTAAGGTGAAGGGATACCAAAAGTTAAAAGTTATTAACCTAACCTGAGAGACCTGGTTACAAAGCATTTGATAGAGCTGAAAAGAAAAAACAGCCCACTTACATGAAAAAGCTCGTCCTTGTAACCTAGCAAACACAACTAATGTACCTCCATTATTTACATAGCTGAAGCTACAGCTTACGAAGCTCATGGATATGCTAATGAAGCCAACTTTAGCTACATAAGCTACATGGCTTGGTATCCATGTAACTTACATAGCAATGTGACTTTTAACTATATTTGCTTTTAAATCTCATGTTGCTAATCCTGACTTAGCTACACTGGCTGATATAGTAACTTTAACTACGTAGATAGCACAGCTATGTTAGCTTTAGCAAAAGCTAATGAAGCTAAAGCAAGCCACTGTTTGCATAATGACTTCTAAAACAGGTCTGTTAAAGTTAACACACTACTTATTTTATTTGTCACACGATTACCACATTATCGTTCTGTGTGACCCTCGACCCATCCCATAGTTTGCGAGTTCAGGAAGCAGTGCCGTGGTGATGAGGTACAAGTCAGCAGAAACTGATAAAGGACAGAGACTTTTGAAGGCAATTTTTACTTCAACATTGTGCCAGATAAGACTGAAGTTATTTGCTCTTACTGTCGACGTGAACTTAGCTACACAGAGTTCATGGAGTCTTAACTACAAAAGGAACACATGGTGGTTGTTGCCAAATGTGCGGTCTCTTACATTTTAAAAATCAGGGAAAATTTAAAAATCTTGTAGTTTTAGTCACACTTTCTGCCCACTTCCTCTGGTCACTTACTGTCTTTAACTGAAGTGCACTTTCAATCAAACTAACATTCCAATAGGTTATTTACTTGAAACTATGGCATTGTTTTCTTTAAATGCAGGATTATGTAGCTACCACTGAGGGAGAAAAGCCGTTAAAAAATGGTGTCAATAGCCTGGTCGACTTTACTACATTGGTGCAGTCAGTAGCAATATATAATGGGCTTGGGGCAAATGTTCGATAGTGTGATGTGGCAGCAACAACTGCTATCATGACAGGTGATGTCTCAGCATAATGACCTGGTATACTGTTCCCAGCTGTAGGAGACACAGCCAGAGCAAATGAATCCACCCCCTGAAGGCCTCTGACGTATTCTGCCAAAGCCCAACATATAAAAAGCTTTTTGTGTATATGCAGTTTTAACTACCAATGATGTGATCATTAATAAACTTAACAACACTCAAGAAGAGTCTTTAAGGTATGTGGTGGCATTAAGATGCATAGAAATGACTGCAAATAAGTCCATCTTTATTAGCAGCTATTGTAGATAAGTGGTTTACACAGTGGAAGATGGTGATTGATGAAGATGCTGCTTCATAACTTTAAATAAGTCCATGAATTAGAGTGTGGAGGAAATACAACTGGAGTAATGGCAGGATCCAGAACTTATTTAGTCATCAGTTTGTGCCCTCAGGTAACTTTAATAACTTCACTTTATAATCAGCTAAATATTTACTTCTACTTTGTTACCTTCTGGGAAAGCTGCTGCTGTATTTTTCTCTCACTCTGCCTGTGACCAGTGACTCAATCTCACCTGAAGCTGAAGCGATCTCATGTCAGCTTAGCATGCGGATCATTGAATAAGGTAACTTTTATTACACGTGTTACTTTTGGGGTTGCAGAGAGGCAGCAGAGGAGCAAGGGTGCTCCGTCTTTGCAGGAAGCACTAATTATCCCTCCAAGAGATAATAACTGTATTTATCGTCTGAGGTGTTCGTCTTCTGAAGGGTTATTTATCAAATACCATGTGGGATTAGAAAATCAATTCCAAGTGTCACAAATTAATTTGCAGCCATCATCTCACTTGTTCCCATGAGACGTCAAGCAGCAGAAGCACCTTGCTAATGTGGAGAATGTTGCTCGATTGATTTATTTCTCCACATCTTCCATATCTAATGAAGACTGTTAATGTGAGCAGATGAATAAGCAGCTACCTGCTGAAATCTCTGGTACCTTTATAGTTTTCACTGAGTCACAAATACAGCCGTGTTGACTGCTGTTCTGCACATTAAAAGTTGAAGCAGCAGAGATGAATTATTGCCAAAACGTTTATTTTTGTTGCCAAGTACAGTGTGAATGTTTTCCCTCATAATGTCCCTCATTAGTTTAATCTGATTCGATATGCTGGCATTTTCCACTGAATCACAGCCAAATGGATTTTGACTCGCACCGCAGCATTTTTGTCGTATGACTGAATCCTGTAGGGTTCAGTGAATGTCTCACACTCACAGAAATGGCAAACTAGCAGCTGCTGTCAACATTATTAAAAATAAAATCTGCTTTCCCCTCCTGTGATGGTGTACAGAAATAATTGTTACATTTGATGACAAAATATGGATGTCCTAATGAGTATTATGATGTATATAATTCATCCAAGGAGCACAGATCTTTATGCATCAGTTTCAGTCTGTGATAAAAGTGCAGAAATGTGTTTGGAAACACCAACGCAGATTTGTTTTGCAACCCTGCTTCCTAAAAATGATGTTAGTATAGTACTAATTTGTTTTCCCATTTGCATTGTGGTAAGGAACATAATTGCTGCCTGCATTATAGCTACATTTTCCAGTTAAGTGATACTTTTCCGAACCACACAGAGACCAGGCCTATATCCCGGTCCCATCTGTGGTTAAGTTTAAGCAACAAGGGGCCCTTAAACAAAACCAAACATAACAAAGTCGAAGAAACTTTGGGCCTCATTTACAAATCCTTATTAAGAAGAAATCTGTCCCCAAAACCCTCTTACACACAGTTTTAAAGAAAAATCTGCCATTCACCAAAGTTTTCTCATTTGCAGTTTCTTCTTAGATTAAGAACAAAACCAAAGAACACTCCAGAGCAGTCTTACCAACATTTGAGTGCTGATATGAGATGATAAAATGTTACATTTTTCACTTTATAACTCCATAAACTCCAAAACACACCCAAAATGCTGCTGGGATTGAAGTTACTCATGTCCGCCATCTCCTGGTGTAAAGTGGTAACAGCACAGACCTCCGCCATAGCCCTATCTCCCAATAGTACAGAATCCTTAAAAAAATTCCTGAATCCAGACAGTGATCTGGATCACTCCAAAAATGTAATCAGTTCTTCCTTATGTCATTTCTGACATTTCCTGAAAATGTCATCAAAATCCATCCACAACTTTTTGAGTTATGTTCCTGACAAATGAACAAACGAACAAACCCACCCGATCACATAACCTCCTTGGCAGAGGTAATTATAATAATAAATTTTATTTATAACCCACTTTGCATTCAGAACAAACCTCAAACTGCAACAAATAGGTGAATAAGAGTAAAAGCCTTAAATAGGACTAAAAGCAGGTTAAAAATAAAATAAAGAACACTACAAAGCAGGAATAAAAACAGTTTAAAAACAGCAGAGGTCTGCTAAATCCAAAGTCCAACAGGGAGGCATCTAGAGTCAGAGTGGCCAATGTCTGCTAGTTGACGAATGCTCTTTGAAAGAGGAAGGTTTTGAGCTGTTTTTTCAAATAATTCGACTGTCTGTGGGGCTTTTATGTGGTCAGGGAGGGCGTTCCAGAGGCGGGGTGTGGAGGAGCAGAAAGCATAGTCCCTCATCTTGTGGAGCTTAGTTCTGGGTGTGAGGAGGCAGTTTGAGTTGCTGGATCGGAGGTGTCTTGAGGTGGTGTGGGGGGTTAACAGTTCTTTGAGATAGGATGGGGCATTGCCATAGACGCACTGGTGGGTGAGGAGGGAGATTTTGTATTGAATTCTGAAATGGATGGGAAGCCAGTGTAGGGATTGCAGGATTGGTGTGATATGTTCAAATTTACGCACTCTCATCAGGATCCTAGCTGCGCTGTTTTGGACATATTAGAGCTTTTGAAGGCGCTTGCGTGGAATCCTGATGAGAAGTGCGTTGCAGTAATCCAGCCTGGAGGAGACAAAGGCGTGGATGAGTTTCTCTGCATCTTGGAGGGTGAGAGATGGCTGGAGTTTAGCAATATTTCTGAGGTGGAAGTAGGAGCTCTTGCAGAGTTGTGTGATGTGGGGATCGAAGGTGAGATGGGGGTCGAATACAACACCTAGGTTGTTGATCAGGGATGAAAGTGGGATGTTTTGACCAGAGAAGGATATACCTGTAATACGGGATGAGTGGACCTGATGAGGAGTGCCAACTAGGATGACCTCTGTTTTTGAGTTATTTAGTTGTAGGAAATTTTGACTCATCCACGCCTTTATCTCCTCCAGGCAGGTGGTGACTGAGGACGGAGATGGTGATGATGTAGAGGCAGAGGTAGAAGGGTCCGTTTTCAAATATAGTTGTGTGTCATCAGCATAGCAATGGAAGGAAATTCCATGCCTGCTGATGATGTGGCCAAGGGGGAACATGTAGAGCGTGAAGAGGGTTGGGCCGAGGTACACAGGAATATAATACTCATGAGTATACACTATGAACATTTGACTTGTATACAAGCAAGGAAATGAAAAGTGCAAAGAGACTGATATAAAAAGGCATGTTTGTGTCTATATGTGTGGTAAAATTTAGCTGCCATGCTACAATGGTGAAGGGGATGATAAGGAGGATTTAGTGATGAATCATGGTCATAAACCTGTGTATGACAAAAGAGTTTGGTATGATCACGATGACAAAAACACATGAAAAATCAGTAAATTTGTCAGGTCTGTCCTTGTTTTAGAGACCGATATATTGTGCAGTAACTTCAGAAATAAATCACTGTAAAGTGAGCGACCGGAAGAGTCGCTGCCATGGAAACAATGCATTGTCTCCTTCAGTCCTTGCAATGTGAATTGGTAGGTATTTAGAACATCTATTAGCTGCAAGTTTCAACTCATCTCATTGTGAATCTTTGGTCTGAACAGGGCTTAAGATTTACCCACAGTGGAAGGGCACTGAGCAGTCAGAAGACTACAAAAGTGATATAGAAGTTGAAGTCTATTTACCATTTACCATCAAGAACAGGGATGGTCAACTTTGGTTATCAAGACGGCCACATTGATTTTATTGTCCAGTTATTACAAATTGTTGGATATTGTCAATTTATGCTTAGCTTAAAAAAATAATAACGCAATTTAATCATATGACTAGGTTTGACCACAACTTCCTCCCGTAGTCCTCCTGTGTGGACCTTTATGTTCCTGGGGTGAAAAGGTTAAAGGCGGGTCAAAAATGCAGCCAGCAATGATGTGTGAGGAGACAGACCCAGGTCTGCTTCATGGCAAATTTTGATTTAAAAAGCTGCCAAATAGAAGTTTGGATGAAAAAAAGTTGTGTGTACATACTGCGGTGATGAACTGTCTTTACTCGAAACACGAGTCTGAAGTACCACCTCCAGGCAAAATGTTTATAATAATGTAATATATCTAATTGATGATAAGGTTAAAGTCCCTTTGGTTGTCTTAAACATGTGTATGTGAAATAGGTTGTCTGCATTCGAGACATCCTCTGAGGAGCCATGGGCTGCACCTGTCACCTTGAAACAAAATTTGCAAAGGTTAAACAATGATTTTTGTTCATAATAGAAGTCTATGTTGCGGTACTAACAAATTTAGGGAAAGTGAAGTGAGATAGATAATATTTTTTTCATGTATTATAGAAGATTTTGTCATCTTTTCATATTGGTATTTGAAATTGAATTTTGGGGCTTTGATAGTGAGGTGGAGGGCTGCATGTGGCCCAGGGCCCCCAGTTGCCCACCCCTGATCTAGAAACTTTGACAGGAAAAGACAGCATATGTATATTAATCTCCTGTGAACTCAGTTAGTAAAATAATAAATTAATAAATAAACCAATCTCTATTTGTATAAAGCCAATACATAAAGTTATCCCAAGACACTTTACGAAAAGGCCAGAATATCGAACCATTAATCCACTATGAGCTCAGCACTAAGCAACGTTTAGCAGAAGTATGCTGTAAGCATTTATTTAGCTGTTTTCTCTCCTGGAATCATTGATTATATTCTATAATGCATGCAGAATGGACACTGCTTATATGTCTGTAGGTTATATTGGCACTGACACTCATAGATATAATGTGAGTTATAACTCCAGCTTTGTATTGTATGAGAGCTCTGTGTTTCTATGTGCATTACACAGAGCACACTGGAGAAGTGTGTATAGAGGAAACAAAGCTCTCAACCCTTTATTCTATTAAAAACACACTCTGAATGGACCCAAAATACATATATAAATATATAAAAAAAATGTGGAATACTAACTCGCCAGTGTATTCCCATCTTTCTAATGCCTCACCTGAATATCAGGAACATGCTGTACTTGACTTAGAATCAGGTTCTTGTCGGTTCTGTGTCCTCAGTATAGAAATGCTCCACCCTGGGCCTGACCACACCTCATTTCAGGATGCTAACAGTAGTCCATGTTTATTTGTTGTTTGGGTAACTCAAGCGTTGGGCTTTAAAATAATAACTACATGTGGTGGAAAAAAGGGAAGACACCTGTGTTGCAACAATCTTCATCCTTTTATTTATCTGGTTTGCATGTTTTAGCAGACATGATATGTTACACTGTCATTTATGGCTTTTATTTTGCAAATATTTGTCACAGTGTAGAAGGAAAAATTACCATAATGTTCAAGTAAAATGATTTTTCTCAATGTGTGTGATTACCAGAAAACAAAACAAACAAAAAAAATGTGCATTTCTGATTTTAATCACGTTTCATGCGTTCCCTTTCTACAATGTTCTGAGTCACCACTTTAACAAAGTTAAACATGCCTCCATTTCTCACAAATTGATATTATCTAGCCCTCAGACATTATTGAATTTGTTTGTGCTTGCATCTGTTTGTTGCCTGCGGAGCAAACATCAAAATGTGAGCTACGTGTTGGTCGACTCTGATTCATAGATAAAACAGGGCCTCAGTCTGAGCTGAATGGATAATCTGTTTATATTACGGCTCCAGGCTCTTTCTTTGAATTAGTGCTTTACTCAATAAACACAGCAAAGAGGGAAAAAGTGCCACTTTCTTCTTGACTGTGTTAGTGGGTTGAAAAGACGACATCTGTCAAATGATCCCTTTAAGAAAAAAAATCTATTCTCCAAGGGGAAAAAAGCTCAAATCAAAAGAAAAGAAAACTCAGCGTCTAGTGGAGTAAATATATCAGAAAACCAAAGGCATGCACAGTGGACAACTGCGAAACAAAACAACAAGCATTTCTTACAGCAGTCTCGCTGTAGTTCAGCAGTCTTTCACAGAGAATGGCTCTTTTGAGTGAGCGTTTGACAGATGTCCTTTTTTTCTCTGCCGCTGGCAGAGCCGGAGCCTCGCAGGCTTCATCTATTCGATACCACAGCTACGCCAAGACTCTGGCTTGCAGCTTCACTCTGCATCTGAGATAGCCTTTTGTGATGTCTGCAGTTTATGTGACATGAATAAGAAATATCATGCATAGCCTACAGAGGACAGCTGAATAGGATGTAAGGTTGTCTGCTTGGACAGGACTAACAACAGACCAGAGGGATGCGAGCTGTATTTTTAAAAACGAGGTCCCGCCGCTGGCTTTTCCTGTCAAAGCCAGAGGAGGAGAGCACTATCCAACTATCTACCGCCTCTATCCTAACACACACACACACACACGGAGCATGTGTGTCTGGGAAAGAGCTGTGCGGCTTTCAGAGCCCAGCATGAGGGCATTTGATATTCATAGAAGAGAAGAGGAGGAGAAAGTGAAACAACAGCAGGGGCACTGCTTTACGCGTGATATTACATTGTAATTATGATTTGGATGCAGGCACACAGGAAGCACTGAGGGTGCACTACAAATGTGCAAAAATGTATGCAAACACAAAACGCAGGGCAAGGGTGCAGAAATGGCGCACACTCCTGGTTGGAGGTGTTTGAAACTTCAAACTGCTCGTGTCTGCATCATTTCAGGAGTAATGTGGGATCAGACGGCGCCCGGTGCATCCTGCACTTATTTTGAACACAGGGAGATGAGGTCCGCGAGCAGGCTGCATATAGCTATCGACAGAGCCGTTCTGATTGGTTTGTTTACCATCAATATTTGCAGATGCCACTCTGGGCGCCTTTGAGAAAATGGATTTTTCAGCATGAAGCAGAATGTTCAGAAAAATCATTGGTATTAGCGCTGCCACAGAGCGAGGAGGAGACAGAAATATATAGAGGGAGACTGATGCTCCACACCAAGGGTGAACGTCCACACCTGCAAATATTACTGATATCCACAGACAGGCAGACAGACGGTGAGGCAGAGATTATAAATGGACCAATAATATCCTGAATGGTTCAGCTGTCATAAAAACAACACATTCAGAGTGTTGCATGGTGCACACTGGAAACATTCCAGCAGAATCTAAAATTTGATTTGCAAAGCTTTTATATTTTTAATGAAAAACAAAGAAAACAGCAGAAGAATAACCGAGATATGGAAAAAAGAGAATTTGGATTATTGTCTTATAACAAATAGAAAACATGCAAATGTAAAATTCGGGAATAAATGCACTCAATCCTGCAGGATTTTTCTATTGGATTAGTAAAGGTTTGGAGGGAAGAGAGAGAGAGAAAAAAAGAGCTGTCAGACTGCAATGTTGGCACATCTTCTCTGCCTCTTTTATCAAAGATAAGTAGTATTGATTTACTTTGAGGCTGTAAAAAGTATTCGTCTTAAGAGCTGACATTTAATAATCTCCACCTAATCCGTGTTTTGCTGGGAGCCTCTTGAGATGCTGGTGAGTCCTCTATTGTTCTCTCCTGGCCTTACTGTATATGTAATGAGGAAGACTGACGGCGTTAATCCCCTATTGGCTCTTCGCTGTACATACAGAAGATGCCAGTGTGCACTGTTTATCTGATAACTGCTGAAGGATGCATCAGCTTTTAGGACAATAAACTTATAAATTCACTGCTATTTTTTGTATTGTCCTATGCTTGTAAAAGTCTGTTTTTGTGGCTTTACTAGCTAGTTAATGTGATTTTACTACAACTCCAAACACAGTAGAGATCTAGATACCCAGAGAGGGGATGAAAGAACACAAAAGTGGATGCTAGTTTAAATTTAAAGACCCAGCATTAAGTATGTAGTGGGAGGCTTATTTGCAGAGATTTAATGCAGTGTTCCAAAGCATGGTTTTTATATGTGTAAAAAGAACAGGCTGGATTAATTTTAAGTCTTTTTTTATCTTGAGAACGAGAGAAACTCAATTTTTTCATCATTCAGATGTAACATGCAGTTCTTGTGGGCTCATATCAAGCCTCCTGATCATTTTATTTGATGATTGATTAAATTATTTATTCTTGACTCATGATTAAACTATTAGCTGACAGTTCAGAAATACTCAAGTTTATCAAGTTATATCTGGAAATAAACAGCACAATAGCTCTAAAATGTATTGACATCAAGATTTGCTTCCAAATAATATTAAAGACCCTGTAAAGTGAAAATAAACGTGTGTTTAAGTTTGTTGTATGACAGGTTACTATGTTATGAACCCCAAGTTCAAATTTCAGTGAAATAAAACATCTCTAAGTTTATAAAATTAAGCTTCAAAATAACGAAAAATGAGGCAGTAAAATCTGCTCTAGAATGGTGTGGGTGTGTCTGTTGAATGAGCTGAAGCCACGTCCACTCATGAGACATACGATAAAAAAATCTAAAAAATACAGTCCCATGTAGATCTCAGTATTTTCACATGTTTACGGCAACCGTATTCCAACATATCTAGTGTGTTAAGACAAAAATGTTGGTTTTCACTTTACAGGGTCTTTAAACAACATAAAACTATTTATAGTTTTAAAAAACCCCTTAAAGATTTTACCTAGAAGAAACTTTAGTAGCTAATACTAATTGCCAATAGTATGTTGGCTACATTGGCTTTTGTTTGCTAAATTTTTTCTTTAAAGGTCAAAAAATTTACCCCTTTAAGACAAATTTAAATTGGTCTCAGAAGTCCCCAAAACATGCCTGTGAAGTTTGTTGCTGAAAAAAACACTCCAGTATTGAACTTTTTCATGTCTAAAAACCCCTCTGTTTCAGCCCTGCTCAGAACGAGCTGTTTTTGTGTCTGTAGCTTTAAATGTTAATGAGATGTCTAACACCACCCCTGACTCGGCCCCTCTCAAGAAATGGATGTGGCTCTTCTGATAAGGGCGGAACTTTCTTCCAAACGGGTAGGGCCTACCAAACCAGGGGCTAACTCTCCACATGACATCATGAGGGGGAAATCTGACAAACACTTGTTTCAAGCACACATTTTCTGAAAAGGGGGGATTTTCCTAATTCCTGGAGGGATTGAGGACAGTCCAGTCTAAAAAAAAGTGTATTTGCATAATATGTGACCTTAAAAGAGTCATTCGGGACTTTGGTATTGTATGTTGTCTTTGACATGGTTTGGGTCAGTTGTAATTGTTGAAATTTCTGTTGTATACTGTTAGTGCAGTATGATGTATTGTCTCATGTTTGTGTGATGTGATTGATGTGATTTTATAAATTGTAGTGTCACAATGTAAACTGTGGACGCCACAGCTGAGGCTAAGCTAACGGGGATCCTGATAAACAAAATCAAGGTCAGTCTTGGCTGATGGAGGTCTGTCCATATTAGTTCGGTATCTAACATTATGCACTAACGTGTGTCCTCTGCAACCAGTGTGAATACCACCAGAAGTTTGAGGCAGTTACACATCTGAAGTGAGGCAGGAAACCAAAGTTACATTGATTATTTAACCTGTGTAAGTGAAGGGTATTGCTCCCTAAAGAGATGTGACTTCACTTGTTTTCTCAGTTCTGCAGAGATTCAGCACGATTTAGCACATTTATTGTCTTTTATGCTCCCCAAATTTACTCTTTTGGGTAGTTCTCTCATTTCTAATTAGCATTGTTTCCAGCAGCAGCAGGCTTTTTAAGTTAAAATAGCTCTAAGAACTCACTGTAAAACTAGTGCCCAGTAAGATAGAGGGAATTAGCAGCAGGCTTAGCATAATGGAGCAGTTAGCAACCAAAGAGCTTCATAATTCTCAGTGGACACTAAAGAGCTAGAAGCAGAGTTAGTATCAGACTAATTTCATTACATAGTCCCAATCATGTCTCCAGATGAAAGCTAATGTTGCTCTCTGTCTTTTGGATATGTGAATATGGGGTACCCATCTCAGGCTGGGGCAGTTTGGTCCCGTTGTAAATGTTTGCCCCACATGTCTCAGTGGGTTGATAGCGGGTTCTCTGAACCTTGTACCCATTGATGTAATTTGCTGTTTCCAGGGACAAGTGAAGCAAATCAGTGTTCTTTTTACACTGACATCTACATGCAGTGGTAGTAAATGGACTTGAACTTGTAAAGCACTTTCTAGTTGTCTAGCTAGTCAAAGTGCTTTCACACTGCAGGTCACACCAACCCATTCATTCCACATTTACACACTGATGGAAAGACTGCTATGTAGACTATCAGTATTAAGTAATCCCATTTATACACATTCACACACCCCTGACACTGCAGGGGGAGCCAATAGAACTGAAGGTGCTGGAGTCTGAACCCTATCGTCTAGATATGGGTTGACCAACTCTACCTACTGTCCCACATTTTTTATTCAAACAAGGGCAAAGAGCCGCAATTAGAGCTTCTCCTGGGAGGTCCATCGTCCGACCGGCCTTGGCATAAGTTTCATCCACACAGTAGAACCACTTGGGCAGCTTTGCCTGTCAAGCTGAGGTTACTGCTGGAGCTGCACATGCATACTAACTCATTTTGTCTTGTCGCTCTGATTGGCCTGTAATTAATGTGACAGACAGAAGGTTTGTTAAATCACCTTATAAGAATTTTTTAAAAGTCCCGCCCTCCCCAGATGTTTTCTTCTTCTGTGCTTATGCCACAGGATGGGATGTAATGTTGATATAAATATGATTTACTTTTGGGAGACTGTATTGTGCTGTATTTTAAAGGTGACTGAATGCTTTGCTTTTTTTTTCCTGGCTGTTTGGATCAATCATTGATTGATGTGATTTGGCAGTGAAAATAGACCTTGTACGTATCTTAAGGGGAGCCTTTTGGAGGTGCCAGAGATGGACTGGAGCACGTGCAGTATAGAATGGCAAAGATTGACTAGGTAGGGAGCAGTTTGTGCTGCAGCATGCTTGGAGTATGTGGGATTGGAGGTGAGGCAGTGGTCATGTTTTATACTGTCTATGATTGAAAGCTGCAGTTTTGCTGACCCTGTAATGCTGATCGAAACTGACCTAAGCTATGTGACTTCCTCATGTCATGTCACGTCTGGTTCTTTGTTTTACAGCGGCAAAGTTAAAAAAAACAAACAAAAAAAAAAACGCTGCCTCTAAATTGCTTTCCAACTCATTGATTTGCTGAGGGTTCTACCCTGCAAGTTGCTCATTAGCATTCCTCTGCAACTATGTGCAGAAAAACTTGAAGAGTGTCAACACTCCGCCAACACAAAGAGAAAACAAAGAAAGCCCTGAATGCAGCTCAGTGTGTGTTTGTGCACATCATGGTACAACTTAAAGTGCCCAAGATGGCTTCTCGGTGGGGACTGTAAATTCCAGGCCTGGCTGCTGTCCATTAGCGAGGCTCCGCTTTCTCCCAGCTGCCCTTGGTGCCCAGCGTCTCAGCGGAGGTGCTCTGAAACACAACACACCAAATGAGATGTGACTTGTGCCACCATACTGCTCTATTTATACAGGATGGGACGACATTGAGGGAGAAATGCAAAAAGGCGCTCACCTGCTGCTTGATGAGGTCTGGTGGCTCTCCAAGCCCACCAAGGAGTCTGTGTAATTTTCACCCTCACATCTGAGGGTGTAAGGGAGACCTCACCCCCCTCAAGTACCCCCACCCCTCTGCCAGCCTCGCCCACTTTTCCCCCCAAAGGCAAAGAAAAACAGTAGATAATTACCTGGTGTGAAATTTCCTCACAGTCGGCGTCTCCACCATGCGATGTGTGGGTGTCAGAACTCATATTTGACTGCGGCTTTGAGGACACGCAACACGGCAATCGTGATGATGCTTGTGTTGGAGGTGCTCTCCCCCAGGTAAAGGAGCAATTCTAAAAATAAATGGTTCTCCTTTTGATTTTCTTCCTTTCAAAGACAGCAAGTAGTAGCCTTGAGTTTTTGAATGACACTATACCATATGTATTTAACAAATGTGTTAAAGATGTGCCCATAACATGTATGTAAAGGCCTGGATAAGAAGTATACAAGGTAAAATCAAACTCTTTCCCTTCCACTCTCAAACGTAAGAATGAAAGCTATTTATCAATTTTCTAAGAAACTGAAACACTCCAGAGCTCTCTAAGTGAAACTTTTCTTTCTGTAAAAAACAGAAATGAGCACAAACCTTCTGAGACCTTGAAGGTGTTGTAGAAAATACTATCACGATGTTGAAGAAATTCAATGATTCAGAGATGTATTAGCTTACAGTCTGAACTTCTGATTAGACGTTTCATTTTTGCACTTTTTCTTTCTTTTTTTTCGCCTTCCTGGATCAGTGGTGAGTCTAACAAGACAAGCAATGGGATTGATTTTTGTAAAGTTACTTTTAGGGTAACTCCTTTGTCTGAGCTCATCGGTTTGGAATCAAATTCTCCAGCTACTCTTATGCATAGCTACCATCAGAAATTCCTCCCTGCTCAAGGCTAGAGGTACTTTGTCACTCTTTAAAACGCATTTTTTTTCGTCTTGAAAATAAGACAGCTATTAAATGCCATTTATCAAAGCAGGGGTGGACTCAGGATGTTTGAGGCCTGGGAGCAAAGTCAATAAAAGGGGCACCTGCTGTATGTGGTGGGGAACCAGCACATTAAAGGTTCTCAGATATCTATGGTGGAATAAATAGAAGTAGTCATTAAGATTACCATTTTCATTATATAATTATCCATACTATGTCTCTCTAAGAAAATAAATAAAGAACAATAGACTATTTAACTATTTATTCAATGAACATTCTCAAGTAAGAGGTTAGTGACTGAACTTTGCACCGAGGAGCTTAGTCAGGGTGCTGGAGAGTAAAATTCTTCTTTAGCCGTGTGTTTGGAGATATCAGTGAACATGTTTTGGTAAGCTTAAATGTCCCTCTCAATGGAGGCAGCATAAGAGCCAAGAGTTTATGTCCCACATCTGTCTCTGAGCTGGGTCTTGTTCATTGCAGTCTGGAGATCGCTCTACCTGAGCTGCTGTTACAAGCATCGTTGCATATATTTTTAGGAGCACAGTCAGGAATGGAAGGGCATTTAATAACGTTTTGTCCACAGGAAGGGCACCCTGGAGGGTAGGGATGGGCAAAAACACTTTATTTTAAAATCAATACGATACAATTCATTTTGATGTAATTCTACCAATACTAATAACAATATCAATACTTTTGAAGAAAGAATAGAATATTGGACTACCAAACTTTTTGAAAGGTACACATTTCAGGCAAATAAAAAGACCTATCAAGGCCATTGAGAAATGTATTTAGAGAAACTCTGAATAAAAATGTTTGTGCAAAATAAACAAAAATAAACAATCATAGCACAAACTCATACATAAAACTAAAAAATCTACGGCATTAAAAATGTGCCATTTCTTTTCTATTAAGTCAGAGAGTAGAGATAGATTAACCAACTATAGCCACTAGTTTGAAGGTAGAATTTAAGAAATACAAGTCATTTCATAGAGATATCTTTCTTTATATGTTTCTACGGTTTGGTCTTAATACATTCTGTGGTATTGGCATGTTGCCTCAGAGGCTTTCTTGCTACATTTTCTTACAGTTTTGAAATTGCCTTGGGGGCCACAGTGATTGAGAAGGACAGCAGGGTTCATATTATAGACTGTAAAAAGAATGAATACATGCACAAGTGGAACTGAAAAATTAAGCCAATGTGGAAGTGCAAAAAATTGCAATACAGTGAGTGTACGCTTGAGGCTGGCTGTAGGAACACTGGAAGTCCCGTCTGAACACCTGTTAAAAAGCTGTTTTTTACACGAGAAATAAACTGGTTTACAGCCTGGTTAAAAAAAAAAAAAAAAAAAAAAAACAGACGTGTCTCATCAGCCAATGTCGTCATGTGCTCTCACCGTAAGGAGGGTGAATTTTTTTTGTACCACAATGGTTTAGATTATATTCAGGAAAAACCTCACTGTGGACTGCTTGGTTCTGGTTTGATTGACAGATAGCTCGACAGGCAGAAGCTACGTTTCTGTCAACCAGAATGCTAACTAGCTAGCTGACAGGAAGTCGTGCTTAGTGGGCGGGCCGTTAGGTTGATCCAAAGTTCGGTTGAGACCGTGATTTCAATATGGAGCCTGCCACGGATTGGTTTCAAGAGCTGTTTAAGTCCACCTATTGTAAGCAGATGGCTGACATCACACCGGGTTTATCCAATTCTTTCTACAGTCTATGGATACAACAGGACTGACATGTCATATTGGTCTCCAGAGTCACGTGATACAACAGCATTGACATGTTTGATTGGTCTCCAAAGTCACGTGGTATGAAAGGACTGACATGTCTGGTTGGTCTCCAAAGTCACGTGACATGAACAAATAGTTAAGGCAACACAGTCTGGAGTGGCGACAGAGAAGCACTCAGGGGAGAAGCAGTGGGAAGACATATTTTTAAGTTCCCATTAGGTATCAATACTTTGTTAGAGTGAACGATACAAAAATAGTACTTTGTAGATATCAATATATTGATACTGTAGTATCAAGGAAGGAAATTTACATTGTTTTTTGCACTAAAAGGCCAAGATATTGGGAACTTCCCAGATTCCATTTAAAAATATCAATACAATCACAATGGATATGGATATTAAAGTCTTTGCACACTAAGTCGGTTATTATCAGATGCTTTATCCAAATAAATAAATAAATAAATAAAGGGTCACGCACTCAAACCTTGCACATGGAGTCTGTTGTGTTTTATTTGTATTCACTGCAAAAAAAATTTGGAACATGGCAAATTGTTTGACACTGTGATGAAAATAAGCAGTGAATGTGATTTTGTAGCTCTGTCACTCCTTTAAAAAACACTGGGCCCTTCCATCCTGACAGAGAGCTTCATACAGCACCAGTTTGTGCATCATGGCACTGTGCCAGTTTGGAGAGATGGAGTACAAACGTATGCCTTTATCTGTTATATATTCTGGTTGATATCCAAAAGAAAACATGGCCAGGGTGTAGCAATGGCTGCCTCCAGTGTGGTGATTAGCTCGGATGTAGCTCTAGCATAGCAGCAGTTTTAACAGAACTGGACCACATTTCTGTTTGAAATTAAAAAAAAAAACAACACTAAAAACGTTTCATGATGAAAAAGATATTTCCACTTTTCTGCCGACCTGCTTCGGCATGAGTTACTGAGAGTTTCAGGGGAAAACGTTGGTAGTGTGAGTGATTGTATACAATGGCTGCTAGTGGAGTGATTAGCTTGGACTTAGCCACAGCAGTGGTCTTGTCAGAACAACTTTGTTAAAACAAGGGCAGAGAGCAACACTGAAAGCTTTTCATGACAGAATTTTTTTTTTGATAGATTCAGATGGGGTTTGCCAATGTATCCATAGCAATTGGCTCAGATGTAGCAATAGGAGAGCAGCAGTTTAATCGGAACATAGAGCTTCCCCAAAAGCTTGTCTTGGAGGAGAAGATGTTTTTGCATATCCCCCGATGGCCTTGGCATTAATTTTATTTACTGAGAAGCTCTGCCTTTAACAATCTCTGGCAGGGGTAGCCTGTCAGCTCATGCGTATGCCATTATGGTCATGCCACTCTGATTGGCCCATCATGAATGTGACAGACAGAACGTTTCTCCAATCACCTTCTGAGAATTTTTTACACAGTTAATATGGTATGTCAGGTTAGCATACAAGAGGTGATCCCAGAACCGTATAGTGTTGGTTCTGCTGCATTTAAACCACACATCCTCATCTTTCTGTTTTCCCTTCAGATCAGTTTCCAGAGGGATTCTCTCCTGTTAAAATCACTGATTTCAGTAGGAATTTCTCCTCATGACATAAGGAATTATAAAATTGAAGGCTCTTGTCAGATGATGGCGAGCTCCTCCCTCTGCATGAGAAAACTCTTCCATCACTCAGGCCTCATTTAGCCTGTGCCCTCCTGACTTCTATAAATGCCAGATATAGGAAAGAAGTGAGGAAAAAGTGTTGGTGGAGGGTGGTGGTGTTTGGAGGGGCAGGGGGTTTGTTGTTCAAGAGCGAGGCTGCAGCAGGATTAATGATCAGAGCTGCAGACTTGGCTTTTGCTTGCATCACGTAATCAATGGCGTTGAGAGAGGCAGACGTGCCGGGGCTCGCTGAGAGCTGCGAGAGCCGAGGCAAACCTTTCCTCATTTCTCAAAAAGACAGAGGGCCCCTCGCTGCCAAACAGACAAGGTGAAACACCGTGGGGACCCTGGTTGAATGGCAAGGGCTTTTATGCAGTTTAATGATTTTATTAATCCGATGAGTCAAACGCTGGTGTCTCAGGTCCCAGTGATATGTCATTCTTCTTAAGTGGCTGTTTTCACCGTCCTTGACTAGGCTTGGGTAGATATCAGGACCAAACAGGAAAATAGTAAATGATACTTCCAGCGTGGCACAGAAATAAAAAGCAGCTGTTACAAAGACGGCACAGCTCTAAAACATCAGCTCTCCTGCTTTAAAAAGGGACAGGGGTTATCCAGTAAAACCAAAGCACATTTATAAATACGCCCGCTCTGTTCTTGGTGAGCTGTTACAAAGCACATTTGCATCACAGCGAGGATTCGTTTTTTTCTTCTTCTTTCAAAGACACAAAGCTTTGATTGACATGTTGGTTTGTTCCTGATGTTTAATTGTATTTTCAAAGATCTCGCAGGGATCAGGAGGTTGACTAGTTGTTGTGTTTATCATGTTGTGCTGCTTTCTTGCTTGCCTTTGATCTGACTTCTTATGTTCCTCAACAAATGCCTGCTTTCATTTAGCAAATGCACTCTGCTTTCTAATTGTGGCTAAAAATGTTCCCGTGCAGCTGCAGGGACTTTTTTTTTTCTCTTCATCATTAGTAGCCACCATTTGAGATGCCTCAAATCAGAAGTAAAGGGTCACCATGATGACATTTTAATGCTGCGTGTCTATGCCTCAGAGTAACATTTAAACAGAGGGAGAAGTGAGAAAGGAAGATTCCCTCTGGATGGTTTACTATTATGATGCAGTTTATCAGTTTATCTGTAAATGATTAGATCATTGTTTGCACTATCTGTTATAGATAATTTTAAATACAATACAAAGAAAAGGCATCATTTAAAAAACTTGGATAATCTTTTGCTTGGCAAATTTGGTGGAAATAAACCATTAATACATACTACACTTTGAGGAGGACTTGTACACCAAAAGCCAAATAGACCGACCAACCACCAAACCAGATGAATTATCCAAACATAAAAGACCCTGTCAAGGGAAATCCAAAATTTATTTCTTAACACACTAGATATATTGGAATATGGTTGCTGGGAACATGTGAAAACAATGAGATCTACATGTGACTGAATTCTGGACTTGGACCGTTTCACCTCTTTCCTGGCTGGGTTTCATGTGGGTGGGGCCAATATGTGGGTTCATGATCTCATGAGTGGGCGTGGCTTCAGCTCATTCAACAGACATGCCCACATCATTCTAGAGCATATTTTACTGCCTCATTTTCATGATCTTGATGCTTAATTTTATAAACAGAGATGTTTTATTTGACTTAAATTTGACCTGGGGGGTCATAACACAGTGGCCTGTCATACAACAAACCTAAATACAGATCTCTTTCACTTTACAGGGTCTAAAAATGATGGTATCAGTGTTTTCACTAGTAAGGGATCACTTATTGGATGCAACAAATCAGATCACTGTTGATTAAGATATCCAGCCAGTGTGCCATCATGTTTTTATTAGATATTGAAGAATCTCTAGAAGCACAATGCTGCTGTGCGTAAACCTTTCATTTCACAGCAAGAAGATTCCTGGTTTAAATCCCTGTTGGACAGGGTTTTTCTGTGTGGAGTTTGCCTGCATGGGATGTTTCCTCCTCCTACAGCCCAAAGACACGCTGGCAGGCTTATTGGTGACTCTGGTGTAAGTAGGTGTGATTGTGACTGCTTGTTTGTCTCTATATGTCAGCCCTGTGATTGACGAGTGACCAGCCCAGGGTGTACCCTACTGATCACCCGATGGCAGCTGGAATATACTTAAACCACCCGCAGCCCCAGATAGGACAAGCGGTATGGACCAATGGATGGATGGATGGATTGACAAATGTGATTTCGACAACATCAGAGCAGACGGTGACTTGCAAACCCTCCCTGGATTCCCTTAGGGGCTCAGACCTGGTTGGGAAAAATTGTCAGTACTTTCACCAGGATTATGATTACCTGACCACTGATTAACATAGGTTAACTTGTTTATAACCAAACATGAGCATCCACAAAGGTTGAATAAATTCAAAAACTACCAGTTTTACTGTAATTTAATCTCTCATAGTGAGTACTCTGATTTACACTAAGCCTCTTATCCACTTTGGAACTGTAGCTATATAACAAGATTTCCAGAAGCCTTGTTTTCTCTGATAGGAATGAGATTTAGTGATTCCTTTACACTTCTGGAGGTTTGTGGCGTTTTTCAGTCTGCAAAACTAGTATTTCAGAAAATGAACTTTGGTTAAGCAAAAGACTCCACCAAATTTGCATAACTGAGTTTAGTGAATGTGTTGAAGCCCATTGCTGGATATGAGAAAGTAAAGGTGTGATTAGAGGGACGAGGATGGGATACGTTCTTTCAAAGGGAGTCAGAGGATTCAGGCTGTTTTGACCAAGAAAACAACTTGAAATTGAGTTTGAAATTTTGTTAAATTGCGTTGGGTCTTTGTGAAAACCTATTCATAAATATAGAGAAAGAAGAGGGCCAGGACTAGAGTGGCCTGTGCACTCTGAAAGTAAAAGACAAAAACCCCACATAACCTGAACTGTTACTCTCCAGCTCACAGCTCTCTGCATGTTTGTGACTGTAGATGGTAACAGACTGGACAGATGGACGTCACAAATTATATCCTCTATAAGCTAAATTTTCCTGTGAATTCTCAACACTTGTCCATTTTCAGTGGATCCAAAGGAAATAAATAATTGGAAATAGTTTGAGGCAGACTGAGCCATGCATACATGTCCATAGACATGTATCAGCATGAAATACTGATTTTTTTAGTCATGAGCAAATGGCCCAAAAACAGGGAGCTAGCTCCTTTCTAAGAACTGATTCAAATGCAATTACACAAGAAAGTGTAAATCAAATCACATGTTAATCAAATTTGTTAAATGTTGTTCCAAAACTACAAACAGCAGGGCTATTAGCAGTAGAATAACCCATTTAGACTTAAAGCTGCCTAAAATTCTCTCTAAAATCTAAGTATTGATTGAGAACAACCTCCTAAAACCTGAGGATCTACTTTAATCCTCATTTCTCAGCCTTTGTAGCAGATAGAGACAGGAAATTACAACCACAAGAATGCTTACACCTTTGACTTAACATGTGAGTTATTGTCGGGGGGTTGGGGTGTAGCTGATGATCAATCGTGGTGATATCTTTGGTTGTGGCTCTAAAACAGAGGTCCTATGTTGCACTGTGAGATAGGCTGACAGATGGCTGTTGTCATGGTTTTATGACCAATGATAGCCAGGGAAAGAATTCTGACAGTGTCAGAAATTTAGGATGACCATCTCATAATGTGACTGCTGCTACGACCTGAAGTGTGAAGGCTCAACAGCTCCAAAGGTGTATCAGTGAAAACATTCTTAGTGGTCAACACGCCAGCACCAAAGTATACATATTTTTAGGCCCAAACACCTACAGCACATTTTTGTACATATTGTAGTATTTAAAGAGCAACTGACCCTTTGCTGAGCCATGCCCCCCTTGGTTGTTGTTGCAACGATGGACAAGCTTCCACATCCATAGTGCTGAGAAGCTAGTTTTCCACTGTATAAGTAGGCGGTAGTCTGAAGGAATACTGTTGAAGTTGTAGCGGAAGGTGTTTTAAAGAGGGGGTATTATACTTTTCTGGTTTTTAAAACATAAATATCAAGTCACAATGTTGGATGTCCATACTTCATGTATGCAAATTTTCAAACCGCAAGATAAACATATGTGGCAGTAATCTTGGAATTAGCGCGTAAACTGATGAAAACGGTTCATTGAAAATCTCTCTGAGATTCTTCCAGTGTTCTCCCGAGACGAGATTTCGATGGAGCAAACTGATGAGGCCATCACAATAGGATCTCCTGACTGGTTCGTGGTCCGCCTGTGCTGCCGGCAAAGCGGAACAGACCGCCCCCACAAGGCCTTTTAGCATTTAGCATTTAGCAACACAGTAGTTAAACACTTACCAAACAGATACGTCCTGCGCTGCTACTGATTTTATTCCCTCTCTCTCTCTCCAAACTATCAGGGTCAGACTCTGGGTCTAACACATATCAAAATTCGCCATAATTTAGTCATTCGGACCGGTTCATTCAAAGTTTACAAGTACTAGCCTAGCAATATCGCCACATCGGGGGGGGGGGGCACAAAACATTGAGTCCTGTCGCCGGCCAGCCTCTGGAAAATCAGCCAATTGGAGGAAAGCAAGTCCGTGGAGCGGGGGGAGTTAAAGAGAGAGCAGCGAAAAAGAAGCGTTTCAGATGGAGGTTAAAATAAGGGCTTTTCAGGACACCAGTGTGAGAAACATGAGGAGTTTTTTGAGCTGTAAACCATGTAAAGCTACTACGTGTGTATCAGAGAGATGGTGGAAAGCCTTGAAAAAAGGCATAATACCCCCACTTTAAAATATCAGAGAAGGAGACAGAAACGTCAACGCACGTGTGAAAGCTGCATTCACAATACATTTTGTTGATGGATTGTGAACAGATACGTTAGCATTATGGTAAATACTTAATGACTACTACCAAAGCTAGCACACGGCTAATTAAGGGAGCGAATAGTCATGAGATCGAAAATATCTTTGGTGACGTTAAAACTACTGACAACTATGCAGAAAAAGGACGGTGGATAAATTTTGATTTAATCGTTGAAGGAGGATAATAAAGCTGAAACCTGGAGGACTGCAAACAGATTAGCAAAATAAACATGAAACAGTAGCTGTGAGCTAAACTTCCAAAGTAATTTTTATAGTTTTAAGTCAGGGGTGTTCAAACTTTTTCTGCTGAGGACACCATACAGAAAATTTTAAGGATGTTGGGGCCATTTTCATATTCCTCTCCTGTATGATATCAAAGTTAGTCAATCCAATCCACTTTAGGTAAAGATATGCTTAGTGATTCAATATGCTTAAATGGCTGGCAAGACAAACAGCCAGTCATTTCAAGTATTATAAGGAGGCCAGTCAGACTTCAGGGGAGCCAGGGTTGGCCCTGGCCACTACTGGCTCCACCCTGGACAGAATGAGAATAACACTCCATGTACCAGAGAATTTATAGTGTTGTCTCAGTTTAAGTCACGAAAAGTCACACATCAATGCATAGTCATGTCAAAATGTTTGTTTACAGAATTAGTACAGTAGGTTTCAATTGTATCATCTTCACAAACTATATATTTTTTTCTTTGTTTTCTTATTAACAGATGAGTATAGTTTTTTGTTACCTTCCCGGACAAGCCCCCAAGGTAACACAAACACACAGATAATATATACAGTTAAGCTCAAGCTTCATGTTTTAATAGGGACCATTTATCATTTAGGTTTTAGAGTTTGCTGCGGGCTAATTAGAAATGGGCTGAGGGCTGCATTTGGCCCCCAGGCCGTAGTTTGGACACTCCTGTCTTACAGGTGTATATGAATGCAGATATTACATGCAGTCTAAATGGGTTCATCGATGTCTCTAAAGATAAGCTCTTACATTGGTCCCAGAAATCCAGTATGGTGTGGGCTGTAATGAAGCAGATTTAAATCAGACATAGCGTGAGTACATACAGTAAGATAAAAAGTCAGCTGTAGGATATCATAGCTGTCCTTTGAGTTTCTCAGCGTCTCTACACAGGTGTGGCTGCGGTTAATACGCTTCGAATTTGAGTGTAAGTTTGACCCTTTCAGGCTGCCGTGGATTAGCAATCAAAAATACTGAAGGAAAAGAGTGGTAGACCACATTCACAAATGGTAGGTCAGCAATTTAAATGTCATTTTTACTGGAGTATTGGGAAAAAAATGCCTATAAGTAAAGATGTTAAAGATTCTGTTGGTTTATGTAAAATCGTTGGTGATGGTTTGCTTTATAAAGTGTCATACTGTGGTTTCTTTTTCCTTTCTTTTTTTTTTGGTTGCTCACTAGCTTTAATAAATAAGGAAACACAAACAGCAGAACTAGAAATTAAAAAAAAAAAAACACACAAAGAAAAACAGTCTTGTGTTACTTAGAAGCTGTTAATCTGACTACCAAATAACACTCAAACAGTCATTTTCATGCACTGAGTTTTAGTTGATGTGCCATTGGCTGTGATTTTCCAATTTTTGATTTCCTGCATAAGAGTTTTTATTTTTCTTATCTTTATGCCTCTGAAAATCACAGTGAGTGTTTAATTCTTTTGCTTTCAAATAAAGGCTTTAACAGATTAAAAAAGACACAAAAACTGAGTTTTTGGATGAGATTTCTTTGTTGCAAAAATCTGCTTCATAGCTAAAGCCTGACTGATAGATCGATAGAGAGCTGTCAAACAAGAGTGATTCACCCCAGCCATGTCTCTGACTATAATCCTTTAAATTGTTCAGTTCCCCTCCATCAGGGCTCTAGAAGCTGTAATATTTCACACAGGAAGGCCCCAGTCTTTGACTTGTCATTCCACTATTCAGTTTTCAATCTCTGCTAAATCTATAACTGTCCAGAATTGGCAGATGTATGTATCTGCAGGAAGGAAGGTCAATCTTACAAAATCCTTTTAACCTTAGTTTGTTCTTATCATACAGCCAGGCCCCTACAAGGAGGGTCACAGCCCTGATGAAGCAGCCATTAGTCTGAAGCTGCTTGACCCCACAAAGGAAAACTGTCACAAACTAAGTTCTCTCGAGTATCCGGCCTCCAAAAACGCATGATCAATCGAGCTGACTCAAGAGTTTCTTCGAGTGCGATTCTCAGTCAAGAGTGTCAGCGCGTGATTACACCTCCATCTATCATTGTGATGGGACTAAGTATTGGCTCCTGGTGACAGACTCTGAGGAATAGGACTCGACTTGAAGACAGACTTCACAGACTCACTAGATCAGCAGTCTGGAGCGTTCACGAGAGACGACAGGCGCTCAGCTTTTTCCTCATCCTCTCAACAACTTCTTAATCTATAGTCCAGGGCTTCCTTTGATTCTGAGAGGCCTGAGGTTGCTCTTTTGTCCATCTGTGCCATGAACTTCCATTTCCCTTATTGTCTTACAACAGTGAAACAAAGGAGTAGTTTTTAAATGCACAGATCCAGACAGAAGCATTAAAAATCAGAAGAAAATACCCTGACTCACCTCAATACATGCTCACTGCAAGGCCGCCCATAAAGGGGAGAGATTTCTGGGGCCCTGCCAAATAAGGGACCTGTGGAGGTCAATAAAATCACGGTCCATTGTGAAATTAAACTATGATAGCTATATATTATTTCATAATTACATAAATGAATAGGAAAGGTGGTGAAATGGAATTGAAAAGTGCACAAAAAAAGGTTATTGTGGCAAAATGGGTTTAAAGTGGCAAAATTGTATTTATAGTGGCAAATGGGCGTAATTATAATAAAAAGTGGCAAAAATTAAAATAATTATTAGTAAAAATGGGGTTAATGCAGCATAAATAGATAGGAAAGGTGGTGAAATTGGAATGAAAAAAGGATAAAAAAGGATAAAAAACAGGAGGCCATAATGGTGGCAAAAATGGGCATAATGGCAAAAAAATAGGTTAAAAGTGGCAACAATGGGCATAATGAGTGGCAAAGTTGGGTTCAAATTTGCATAAATGGATGAAAGTGTGGTCTTGAGTACAACATTAGTGGACAGCACAGGTGTTTAAAATGTTGTAAAAGTGCCACAAGAAATTGATGTCAAAATCAGAACCCAAACATACCCTGACAAGTTTTGAGAAAATGAAGAAAACTCATTAATACAATGAAGAAACCACACCTGGGGAGGGCTTGTTCTTCTCAGGTGCCCAGCCAGATCTATAGACAGGCCTGCTGACTGTGAGATGCCTACTGTCCATCTTTTGTGTGGGCGCTTAAACTCCAACACTGCAAATTTTCTCAAAGCACCTATTAATTGTAAACCTTTCCATTACCTGGCAAAGACAGCACTGTGTTTTTCTCTTAAGAGGAATAAAGAAAGCTTCGTGAGGAGGCAGACACGATGTAAACTCCCCCTGTTGAATTGACGCTCATCAAATTAAAGCGTCCTCAGTAGTCTGTTGTTACAATTAGAAGTTAGTGAAGCTATTCCTTACATATCGGCAGCTGTTGTCTATTTTCCTTTAATTTGTTGTAATTTGGAAGAAATCGACTTAATGCCTCGTCCGACAAGAACACGTTTCACTGATATGGATTGTTGTACGGCAAGCTTAATTGATGCTGAGCGCTGCCACAGAATTCTCAATAGAATGGCAATGAAACAAGTGAATGCTTGACAACCTACCTGGCTGGAACTGCTCCTCTTCTTCTTCACAGTCATGTTATCGGAGACACAGTGACTTGAGAGGCGCGACGCATGCTTGGCCTCACTTATTTTCATGTCTCTTCAGTCAGTCCGTGCTGTCTGTCACTGTAGTCAGGTGTGTGCTTGTCAAAACCACCATTTGCACAGTGACTTCATTTGAATAATAGGCAAGGGAAAAAAGGGGCCCAATTCTCCACTCTTAACCTTAATATATTTCATTTTTGTCTGATTAAATTACATGTTTCACTGAATCTTAATTGCTTTTTTGTGAACCTGCTTATGAGATCTGATTTGCAATTTTCAGTGGGAATGCTATTGTATTACTTTGAATATCAAGGAAAGTCAGACAGGGCAACAGGCTTCCCACAATTTGCTCGTGGACTTATAATGGCATGAAACAGAGTTCAAAGGATTCAAGGATTATAATTCTCAGAAAAGACAAGTTGGATTGTTCTTTTCAAAAAGGGCATTAACATGTTACCTCTTTTTTCCAAAGTCAATTTACTGAAAGTGAATGCGAGTTGAAAGGCTTCGCCTTCTGACCCACGCTGGTTGATATTTCCAAATCTAGGACAGTCAATCCCAGGTGAAGGTGTGATGAATACACAGGCACCTCTCCAGTGACTGTCTGCCATGAGACTGGTGCCTAAAATGCATAATCAGCTGTAATTAATCGAACAAAGTGATTAATCACGTTCAGCTCCCTCTCTGTTTGCATGCAGCCTGTCATAATCAATTATTTGTGGGATAAATCGTGACTCTGGAGATGGGGGTGGCAGGAGTGGAGCTCAGCGCCTGATGAAGACTGATGACAGCCCCAAACATGGGACATGACAGTGGGAACATGCTGGAGATTGAATCTGTAACCCTTGAAGCACATCATAAATTATCTCTCTCAGAATAAAATGATTGATTTGCATCGCTTCTCACCGCACCTGGAATTGCTGTCCTTCACAGGAACAAACCAGGTGGGTGAACACGACATGATGGCTTGGATTATAAAATAACGTTGGAATAGAAAACGCTATATGATGTTCAATGGGAGGCCAGGATCCAGAATTCCTTTCAAGCACATGTCTACTGCTGGAATAACGCCATAGACATGTACCAACACTGCACATTCACTTCCCTACTCTGACAGGAAATTTAACTCTGAGATAAAGCTAGCTCGTCATAATTAACGTAAAAATCTGTAACTTTTGCACACTGGCATCCATTCCAGTGGTGAGAGGCAGCTGGAACCACACTGGAACCACATGAATGAAAGGTTTTGTCAAAGCCTTCTGTTTATTCAAAATCTGAAAAGGGTGCCAGCTAGCAATGTGTCACAGTGGTCTTATGCTGCTGATTTGATGTGTGAAAATAAAAGATTGGTGTGAAAGTGCTGGCTCTGTTTTGCACATGCATTACTGGATTTGTGTGAAGAGCAGGTGTGACACAGCAAACCCATCACCAATAGCAGAGTTGGCTCCAGGCTTTTCTGGAATCCTGTCTTCTTCAAACGTCTTATTATACTTATAATTTAATTTATAAAATGCTGTTAATGAAAGGTTTTCAGGTTGGAAAGCGTCTAACGATGTTATTTTTCACAGTGATAAAGGTTTGAGTGCCTTATGTCCGATCAAGTTTACTTCTTGAATATCCAAGACTGATTTCCAAAACCTTAAACTGAATCAGATGAAAACTGAGATTTTGCGACTGAAGTATTTTAGTAATGTTTATCCACATCTGAATCATTTTCACATGGTTCAGTGTACATTTTGGCATCTATTTCAGATGTAGTCTTGGTATTTAGAAAATACTTACCAGCTAAAGTTCAGATTTTAGTAATTTTCTGTCTTTATAATTTCAGTCTAGATTTAGGTGATGAAAACTCTGAATATATTAAAAAATTGAACATTGGATTACATCACCTCCTTTTGTCAGAACTTTTATGCTCTTTAAAGTAATTTCATTAACTGAACAGTAAGATTTATTTTACTGTAAACCACTAATATAAAACCACTTCTGACATTTTAATTCATTCATTCATTAGAGTGCAATGATTTTCATCAACGTTGTGGTGCACAGTCAAGTTTTAAACATCCTTTTTTTCAGGAAAGCCTGGGTTTTAGGAATTTGTGTACTGCAGTAATATCACTTGAATTCAAAAATCAAATTAACCTCTAAGGTTTTCATGTATGAGTATGACTTTACTTTGCAATAACTTGTTTTCTTATCTCTTGTGGCAGAAAAAGCAAAAAAGGAAAAAAAAATCTTAATCAAAAAAAGTCTTTAAAATATTTATATATTTACAACAATATGGACAATGTTATGCTTCCAATTTTGTGGCAACAGTTTGGTGAAGACCTTTTCTAATCTAATATGACTGTGCCCAAAGAAGGACTACCAAGACATGGTTTGATGAGTTTGGTGTGGAAGCATTTAACGGGCCCACACAGAGCCCTGATCTCAGCACCCTTAAGAACCTTTAGGGATGAACTGGAACAGAGACTGTGAGTCAGGCCTTCTGGTCCAACATCAGTGCCTGACCTCATAAATGCTCTACAGAATGAACGGGTACAAATTCCACAGGACACTCAAAAACTCATGGCAAGCCTTCCTGGAGGCTGTTATAGCTGCGAAAGGGGGACCGACTCAATATTAAAGTATATGTATTTAAATGCAGGGTTATTATGGTCCCTGTTGGTGTAATGGTCACGCAGATGAATACTTTTATCCATACAGTGTATGTAGACCAAGAACATTTACACTGCTATGTCTGTAACTTTAAGAGTGGAAATCCACATCTTCCTCCTCATCAGTTCTGTTTTATGACTTTCAAAAAGTTCAACCAGCAGCAGCAGCAACTTAACAATCAGCTTTAGTAAACATCAAATCAGTAATTACATTTTGTCATCATTTTGTACACATACACAAAGTACCTATCATCATCTGAGATCTAAGCACTAAATCAGCATTACAATCACTATTTCCCTTTGAATCAAAGCCCATACCCAGTCATTTTGGCAACTCAGGCGTTGCCACATATTTGGACAAATAAAGGCAGTTTTCTGTTTGAAGTCTTTTTGCATTTAGTGTTAAAGTATAGTCTGTGGATCATAATATGGAGCAAAGCTGAAAGATACAAAAAAGAAGATTAAAGCCAACATCTGTGCAAAAAATATTGAATATTGTTATGCATACCCATGTGAGAAAGAACATCAAAGATCAGCTGGAGATTCAGGTGTATGTGAGCATCCACAGAACACAAGCGTGGCCTCTCAGAGCCTCCTGTATGATGATCTGGATGAAGATGAAAGAAATTTAAACCTCACTAAATGACAGGAGGAACTGGGAAGACTTCAGAGCTGAAAGTTTTCTTCTTTTTTTTTTAAAAAGACCACATTACTCATTGTCCCCTCAATGGTGCCATGATATCATTGTACTGTTGATGAACATGCACACATAGGCTGACATGCACAAACATGATCCTATGGACATGATCTTTTAATTCTATGCACAGCACATTAAAGTGCTGATCTGAGTCCTTACCGATACCACTATCAATACTTTCTATGGTTTGGTGGAAAGAAAAAATAAGGGCAAATATTTAAGCTACAAGTGGTCTTAGCCGAGTTGTGCGTGAGTTAAAAAGCTATTATTCAGTCTGTCACATCTATTGTATATCCCTCACATCCATCCACCCGTTCATTTTCTATACCCTTTTTCCCGTTCAGGGTCACGGGGGGGGGGGGGCCTGGAGCCTATCCCAGCTGTCATTGGACGACAGCTGCCCCGCCGTGCAGCCCTATCCCTCACATATGAACGCATATTCAGAGTGTATTTATTGAAGTTTCTCATCACAAACTAATTTTCCCATTTTTATATGACATTTGAACACATCATAACATATAGAATACTGTTGTCTAATTTACTGAGGTTACCTGAATACATCACATTTTCCGTCTTCAGCTTGCCAATTCCACCGCGGATTTCTACACTGGATTAATATTGTTAACAAACAGGACTTGCTCAAAGTTATGGAGCACTTATCTGAGCAGCTAAAAAAGAAAACTGTCCTGAAGCAGTTCAAGAGTGGTATGACCATGGCTCGATCCCGTGTTGTTGTTAGCGTCTTTGCTAACATTAGCACGATGTGCTTTGTCTGAGATGGAACTTAAGACTTGCTGTGCTTCAGTGTAAAACAGTTCATCACTGCAGCATGTACCCACTATTTTGGTTTTATCTTAACTAACATTCACCAGCTTTTAAAAAGAACATTGCCATTAAGCAGACCTGGATCTGTCTCCTCACTCATCACTGCTGGCTGTGTCTGACCCTCTTCTCACCCTCTTCACCCCCAGGCACGTAAACATCCATGCTGGAGGACTACGGGAGCAAGTTGTGGTGAAACTTAGTCATGTGATTGAATTGTGTTATTATTTTTTTTAACGCTTTAAGGTTTCAAGATTAATCACAAGCGTTAATGTGTTAATATTAACAGCCCTAATAAAAAAATGTAAAATTATAAATACTATGGTTAAAATGTCTCATGTTTCACTGTGATTTGTTGTAGGCTTTTAAGTGGACCATAAGGTTTAAAAGTAATCCAAACTTAAGAACACTAAACTTCTAAAAAATAGAAAAATAAATCAATAAAAAACAAAATTAAAATCTGAAGTAACTCTGCCAGAGTATCTTTTGAGTCTTTTTGCCAGTCATAAGCCCAGATAAAAAAGGGAGGGTTGGAATTGTGACATTATAAAAACAAGAATCGACAGAAGAAAGTTC
Source organism: Cheilinus undulatus (assembly GCF_018320785.1). Taxonomy (NCBI): domain Eukaryota; kingdom Metazoa; phylum Chordata; class Actinopteri; order Labriformes; family Labridae; genus Cheilinus; species Cheilinus undulatus. The sequence continues at coordinate 20,673,953 of NC_054865.1, forward strand.
ATTTGCAGTTCAAAATATTTTTTTTTTACTCACTTTTTGTCTCTCTCTCATGACGTTATTCCTCTCTCCTACAGCGTCAATAACAATGAAATGCATACAGCCAGTTATGCAGATTAGGCAATGGCATCATTTAGCGAGTATCTACTTTCCTTTCTGAGTTGGCAATACTGGTTGTTTGCAAAAACTATCATCAGCGTATACAGGTTCCCAAAAAAGCTTCAGGATTCAAATGTTGATTGAATGTTTGTTTTATGAGATCCGCTTAACTCTCTCTTTCATCACTTGGTGCGGCATCAGAAATCCTTGAAACTACAGAAGTTTAACTGTGTGCAACATCTGAAGGTGTGACCTTAATGACTGAACACACTTGTACACAGCAAGGACTTTAAAGAAAGCCCAACAGAGACCACAGTCATCCTTTTGTTTGACTAAGTTGTTTCAGTCCAGTCATACCCTTTTCTCCTTGCTATTGTCACATTTTATATGACTAATTGTGTGAATTGTCCATTGGACTTTCACTTATAGTGTTTTTTATGTTTTATTATTATTGGCTGGATGAATGTATGTTTTATAAAAGGGATAATACAGACAACTACCTTGAACCTCCAATGCTGAAGTCAGCCATTCTCCTTCCTCCTCTCACGCTCAATCACATGGCTCAAACATACACTTCTGAATTTTACTTCAGTGATCTTCAAATGAGCTGTTTTGTGTCTGAGAAAAGCAGATATTAATCAAAACAGTCTGGGGGTGATGGTAAGTCTCTTACAAGTCTTGTTTGCCACAGGTTGGGTCTATAAACAGTCCAGCAACAAGAAATACATGTTCCAACTTCAATTCAACCAAAAACACATGTCCCCCCTTTCAACACTAAAAGACAGGACAGGCCCATCGGGTGTCAACACGATAAGATGTTCCTATCACATTTTTCAATGCCTGATCCAACCAATCAAAGTAACATAGCTGCATCTCCATAACATGTAGGATAATTTTTGCTGAATGTTAACTGAGCTAAAGGTGGAATGTACCCAGACTTATTATGGACAAAATATGCTGTCTTGTCAAGAAATATCTGAGCCCAAATTTTTGTTCTCAAAGAGAGGGAAAAGAAGTTAATTTTCCTTTTCCAGACTGTAAAGAATAAGCATGTATGCTTCATCTGTGGGTGCCCTAAGTCCAGCTTTTATTGTAATAATCCCAAACGTGAGAAATTTCCCACAAATATAAAAGCAGTTTCCTATCACAGGTATAAAAAAAAAAAAAAAAAAAAAAAAAAAGTCTCTCCAACAGATTAGCTATGATATTTGCAGGGATTTACTGTATTACGTTTGTGGAGAGGTAATACATCTCTGGCTTTTAAAAGCTGTACTAATTTCCTACAAATGTAATACAAACGTGAAAACTAAATGTATGTGGTCACTGTTGTTTGATGAAGTTGTTTTACAACTGCCAGTGGGTTCAAGTCAGCTTAAGACATTAAGTTACAACAAAAAATGCATTGCAATTTTTTGTTCATCATCAGGAAGTAGTTTTTTTCAGTCTTACAACGCTTCTAGAGCCATGAAGAAGAGTGAATTATAACGTGTCAGATACACTGTTCACCCAGCCAGTTTTACTGCTTTAAAATAATGTAAAATCCCCGTTCACTTAAAAAAAAAAAAAAAAAAAAATGTTTTTAGTCTCAGGAAATTTGCACCCTATATCTTTAAAACACTGTTGGGAGAGAGATCAAACTTATCAAGTCAGCATAGCCTTCTCCTGTGAATTTTATTTACTTGGGAAAAATGTTATGTATTTGTCAGCTCTTAATAAACTGTAGAATTATTAATTTGGATCAGATAAACAACTTCTGAGGGCTTAATTCAAGAAGAACCCCCTGTACTTTTGCAGAATTTTCTAATGAACTATGAACTGATTGGGACTTGAGCCAGTGAACCCTCTGGTTCCAAACCAGATCCTGACAGACTGGGGCGCTGCTGTCCCCTCTCACATGCTCAGTTCTAATGATACAGACTGTCCCAAATTATTATGCAATATGACAATCTTCTCTAACCTCCCATAGACAACGTTTGGGAAAGGGCAGAGCATTTGAATAAAAACCCAGAGGATGATTGGATGAATGTTCTGTCTGTCATGTCTTTTTAAGGGCCAATCAGTGCAACAAACCACGTGACGTACCCGCTACTGAAGGAGTAAACTCCATATAGAACTGCATAACGCGAACCATGGCAACTGTTGACATGTCAGTACACGACTTTTGTCATTTTTGAAAAGAAAACAACTCAATGCTGTTCTTTGTTCTTTTTTTAACAAAGAAATATCGTCAAGTTCTGATGAAACTGGCACTATAGCAGCATCCACGCCAATGTCTTCCGCCATAATTGGACAGTCTCTTCTCGCTGCTTGCTTACGTCATAACTCTGCCGCACCAGAAAGTACTGCCCCTCATTGCTGACTGGTCCTGTCACTTTCTAACCGGGCCCAAACGGTTCAGACGGGAGCTTTGCAAGATGGATTCGCCAGTGAGAAACACGGTAATGGGCGTATTCAGCAGCTTTGGAGGGTTATTGCTTTACCAGTTTTTAAGATTCTGAAAACACTTCCTGTTTCATGGTGACCAAAAAATCACCATGAGTACTTTTCTTGATGTGACTTGAGCCTTAGCAGACTTGGCAGAATGCACTGTCATAGTTGTAAAAAGGCTACAACAAACATTGACAACTTAAAATTTCATGTTCACATTACATTTGTGAGGAGTTAATACAATTTTGAGAAACAGTTTACCCTACCTCCCCACCATCATAATAAATCCCCACAGATGTAATACTTATTACATTTACAGTAGGCAACTACTATTACATTTGCGGTATTATTACATTAAAAGGTGCACATTTGTATTTCATTTATGATTTATTATGTTTGCAGGTGTTACAAGGCAGAATGGTTAGAACGCGCTGAAATGAAACCTTTAGAAAAGTAAAAACCTTTTTAACCCAACTGAAAATGAAGGTCAGTGTGTCAATTAAAGCATCATTAAAAGTTAAAGATGGCATTCATTGGTGTTGCCATGGTAAAGGAACAATGATTAGGCACCAGACAAGTAAATGTGACATAATTTGAGATATTTCTTGACATTTGGTACCAGCGCTGTCTTTTTCTTGGTAATTCCCAGGTTTTTTGTCAGGTTCCTTGCCATCAGTATAAAAAAGCACACTTCCTCAGAAACTAGGAGGCATCCCTCGTGTATTTATAGATAAATAGACTTCAGTTACATACGTAAAGCGGGGTACATGCATAAGGATTTTCTAAATCTTAAGAGATTTTTTTATCTGTTAGATAAAAAATCAGGCATTGAACAGGTTTCATCGTACTGTGTGTGGTGTGCACTAATAATCTCAACACAGCACACCACACACATCATGATTCTGTCCGACCGCCGATCTAGAAGCTCGTCCTCCAAGCCAGAAATTTTGCATGGTCAAACATGATCCAACAAAAACGACGAAGAAGAAACATAGCAACAACCGGAAAACACAGCATGCAACATGGTAGAGTACATACAAGAAGAGGGAATGATGGTGTTCTTGGGACTATATTTAACGGAAAAATCATGACCTAAAAAAAAGAGAAGACTGTGGAGAAAATCCTAGAGACAGTGCAAACAACGACTTTATAGTCTACTGGGCAAGCTAGAGGTGAGTTGTTCTCATATTCATTATATACGTATATAATGTCTATGGTTGTTGTCAGTCAGCTCGCTTCTTGATTGGCTACGTTCCCTTCCACGTCACAATTTCCGGAGTCATGAGTCGGGAGTCGTCGGCTTGCCCCACACACATGAAGATTTTTGGTCGTAAATACTGAACAAGTTTAACAATTACGATTGTTGGCTCGACCGTTTTCGGAGCCAGTTCTTGGTACAAATTCAGTCTTAAAGGTACAATATGTAAAATTTGGCATTTTAGCAACATCTAGCATTCAGATTTTAGAATGAGCCGATCTGTTACCAAAACGTCACATCACTAAGCGACGAGAGCCTGTGAAGACCAAAAAGGATCATGAGCTGGACATCAATTACAGCAGTGACGAGGTGAGGGTTTATTCATTCATTTATGTAACCATTATTTTTATAGATTATAGGTCAGTCTTCTTCTCCACCTGCCTTCCAGGTAGCTTTCAGGACCGGTGGGCAGGTTCGTATTTAAAAATCCCGTTTCGCTCTTTCTGTCCCCAAAACGTTGCTGTAGACAACATGGTGGTTCGTTATATCAGTCTCTGTGAGGGCGCCCCGCGGTAATGTAAATTTAAAAAGCTTTTTTGTAATTTTGTGAAAAGAAACGAAAGTTTAAAGGGGATGATGGTGCACTTATTTTAACATACTTCACATAAATATGTAAACATTATATCCCATTTACACCGTTTCTGTTTGGTGAAATGCCACCATATTTTACACATTGTACCTTTAACACACCTCAGACCACAGGATAATCTTATAGTAGGGTGACCTTATTTTGATTACCGAAAACCAGGACACTCTGCCTGGCAATGAGATACTCAAATGATACTTGAAGTTTATTTAAAGATGCCTTAAAATTTCAGTACATTTAAAGTATCCCTCTTCTGTATGGATAGAAAATTGTCATATTACCAAATACTAGTATCTATAAGCAAAGACACAAATTCAGATAGTCTTCTCAGAGGTTACTCAACACGTTTTATTATGACAAGTTTCAAAAATAACAAATGAAATTATCATAGAAAAAAATGTCTCTTCTGTATTAGAAAGTAAATAAATAAATAATAAATAACTAAAAAATACCTCTGCTTTATTAGCAATCCAACTTTAACAAAAATAGCTCTCACAAACTAACAAAAAATATCTATATCTTTAGTTTAGCAAGTTCTGCTCCCTCGTTGTGAGTGTAAAGAGAGCCGCCCATACGGCAGCCTGTCAGGGATTACATCACATACAGCACTGCAGGTGCAGAGTGCCTTTGTGTGGGTCAATTTAGTGGCCCAATGAAAAACAATGAAAACCAGGACATTTTCATCACGTTATAAGAAACAACCAGGACGGCCAGGACAGGACGTGAAAACAGGACATGTCCTGGGAAAACAGGACGTTTGGTCACCCTATCTTATAAGATAATCTTATAAGACATAAGATAATCAGGCATTTGCCGGCCTTGGTCAGGAAGGGGGAAAATAGGGACAAAACAGCCCGATTATCTTTATGTGCGTACCCTGCTTAAGTTGAAACAAGGGGCTAGGCTTTGTTTTGATACATTATGAGTTAACATATGTGAAGAAATAGCTTATGGTTTTTCTCCTTTTGTCAAATTAGCTTTCTGAAAACAAATAACAAAAAGGCACAAAAGGGCTCCCAATCCAAAACTAGTTCTACTTCAGACCAAACTGATTTTCTTCTGAATTCGCACTCCAAATTTTACGCCATTAGTTAATTTTTCCATTATAATTATCAAATATTCCACTCTTCACCAAAACTAGGTTAGCATCCTTTCTTTTTTTACCATATTTTGTCATGTTCTGTTTATTCATCCACATTATGTTCATATAACCCCGTGATTTATGTCTGTTATTTTGTGATTTTATATTAGAAATCTTCAAAATCCAGCCACTGTTTGAATCCTCAATATGAAGCTGTGAGAAATGGAGTCCCTGTTACAAGGACTCACCCCCTTTAGAAATGAGATTGATTTACAGTTAATGTTCTTGTTAATTGATTACAGATCTTGATTAATTAATAATTGCAATATTTTATTGGTTATTAACTAACCAATCCACGTAAGTGGTGGTGCCCTATTCTTCTATGAGGTTTATTGATCATATTCAGACGTTATTAAACTTTATCGCTATAAAAGTATTCAGACCCCCTTCACTTTTCAATTTTGCTATGTTGCAGCCGGATGCTACAGTTGAAAAAAAAATCTTTAATCTACACTCAGTACCCTGTCAAGACAAAGCACAAACAGAATTTCAGAAATTTTCCCAATTTAAATAAAATACTAAAACATTATATTTACACAAGTATTCAGACCCTTTACATAAACCATGTAAATTCAGCTCATGTTGCTCCGATTTCTCTGAATATTTGCTGAGATGTTTCTACACCTTTGCTGGAACCCATCTGTGGTCAGTTAAACTGACCACAGATGGGCTCTCTGCATTAGCGGTGTGCTCGGCCAGTGAGTGGTACAGGCTATTTAAGACTCCACGAACTCCTGGCAACTCAGTTTCTGTTGACAGTAAGAAAAAATAACTTCAGTCTCATCCTGCATGATCTGGAAACTGAACCTGCCATTCAAAAGTCTCTGTCCTGTATCCATTCTGCTCTCCTGCATTGCATCATGACGGCGCCGCTTCCTGATCTGGCAAACTACAGGATAGCTCGAGGGTCATACAGAATGTGCATGCGTTAATCATGCAACAAAAAAATGAGTGGTGTTAAAAGTAATTTGAGTTAATGCAATATTAGTGTGTTAACTTTAACAGCCCTACTTTTTATGAAGATTGTTTCAAACCTAGCTCTCTGAGGATTAAAACAAACCTTCCTAAAAATAAAAGAAATTATAAAAGTGTCTTTCTGAGGTTTCTACTTCCAGTCCAGTAATAATTTAACTGACTAGTCAAAGCTTGTTTTGTGCCACAGATCCTCTCAGATGTGGGTTGCAACTGTGAGACTCATCGTTTATTTTCAATGTCCAGCTTTGATCAGTGTTTTGCCTTGATTAAGGCAACTGCAGAAAAACCTCTCTGGCACCAGCAGAATGTGGCAGAAGTGTGGCTCTATCTGAAGCGGGGGGTTAGGCATGACTCTTTTTACTTTTTCTCTCTGTTTTAGTAGTTGTGATATTTAGTGTGGATTCATTTTAGCTATGTTAACCACAAAATATGCCAAACACAGCAGCACTACAAAATAGTGTGCAGTGAATCCTTTAGTCCTGCCACGACCCTCCTGTCATAACTTCAGACCCCACTCTAGGAATCACTGCAGAAATGAGGTAAGTTTAAACAGAGGTGTGGTCAGACATTTCTAACTGGAGTAGTCAAATTCTGTTCAGCTCTGTGCTGGAAATCACTGCATGGGCTCAGGAACACTTCCGGAAATCATTGTCAACACACTTCACTGTCCCATTCACAAACACAACTTAAAGCTTTAACAAGCAAAGAAGAATCCATGTGAACACGAGCCAGAAACGCTGCCATCTTCTCTGGGCCAAAGCTCATTTAAATGGACTGAGGCAAAATGGAAAACTGTTCTGTGGTCAGATCAACATTTGAAATTCTTTTTGGAAACCACTAATGTCATGTTCTGCAGACTAAAGAGGAGAGGGACCATCCAGCTTGCTATCCTGGCACAGTTCTAAAGTTTGCATCTCTGATGGTATGGGGCTGCATTAGTGCCTTTGGCATGGACAGCTTACACATCTGGAAAGGCTCTATCAGTGCCTCAAAGTCTATAGAAGTTTTAAAGCAACATATACTCCCATCCAGACAACTTTCAGGGAAGACCTTGACTGTTTCAACAGGACAATGCTAAACCACAAATACATCCATCAAAACAGCATGGCTTCACAGTGGAAGAGTCCAGGTGCTGAAGCGGCCTTCCTGCAGTCCAGAATTTTAACCAACAGAAAACATCTGGCGCATCATAAAACAAAGACCCAGGACTGTTGGCATGTTGAATCCTATATTAGACAAGATTGGGACAAAATTCTTCTACTTAAACTCCAGTAGCTAGCCTCCTCCCTTCCCAGACATTAACACACTGTTGTTAAAAGAAGAGGGGATGTTACTCAATGGTAAACATGGCCCTGTCCCTACTTTTTTGAGATGTGCTTTATTTTTATGAAATGGTAAAATGTCTCAGTTTCAATACCTGATATGTTGTTTATGTTCCACTGTGACAAAATATGGGTTTATGAGATGTGGAAATCATTGTATTATGCTTTTATTTAAAATTTCACAGAGTGCCCAAATTTTTTGAAATTTGGGTTGTACATTTAATTGTCCTGGCTGATTTTATTGAGATATCTAATGAAATAACTTCAGCAAAATTATTCTACAGCCACCCTTCAACCTTTCGTTTAAAAGCCTGATTTAGAGGCTATCTTGACAATATTTGTCTACCTGAAATTATTCTTAAAGATCTGTAATATTACCTTTTTATATTACCACTTTTAGTACATTTATTTTTATGTATATGGTTTGGGTTTAGTGGAGACTCAAATTTTCTTCCATCACGGCTTTTTCAGGCCAAATTTCTGGAGACTTTAACATTGTCATCTGTCTACAGCAGCAAAATAAAAACACTGTCCATGTCTGAGTTTGAGGAGGTGAAGGTCTAGACAAGTCCAGACAGGAGCCTTGCTTCGGCAAAGCCATGTTAGCAGGTCAGCACTCAAGGCACCATAACACAGTCAAGACTGTCATCTGGTATCAGTACCTGCGTCTCTCTCCCGCACTTCACAGCAAGCTTTTACACCCATCTGGACCGAGCCAAGCACAAACTCTATCACACACTGCTGCATAAATCACACCGTACACATACACACACAAAAAAAACTCAGAACACAACTTCAGAGGATTGCAGGGGCTGAAAAATCCAGGGGGGCTGATGGGTAGTTATGGCAGGTGACAGAGTGTGCTGCGCGTTCAGACAAATGGAGTCTGGCAGCTTCCCCTCAGAAAGACTTGCGGCTGTTTTTTTTTTCTCCTTCTTTTTTTTTTTTATTTTATTACTCCCTGACTGACTGCTTCTGCTTTTTACCAAACACCCATTGTTTACCTCTGTTCTGTTCAGTCTCACCTCAGATGACAAGCCATCCGTGGAGAGCTCCTTCCTTTTCATTCTCTCCCTCTTTTCTTCCTTCCTTCCTCTCTGTTCCCTTCCTTCTTTACTTTTCACTCTGCTTCTTTCCAAGCCTTTTTCCATCACGATAAATGAATTTCAAACTGACATGGCATCAGCCCTTCTCCTGTGGAGGTTCATGGTTTCATAATTAAGTCTGGCAAAGCTCCACTGTAAACCCAGGGGAACAATCATCTGACAGGGAATAATATCCATCCATGACACCCTCAGCTAATCCGGGCATGTGTTTAGATCAAGATAAAGAACTACCTGGGATATCTGAAAGGAATGGGATGCAAGTGACTGATGACATTCAGTCATGGATTAAACAAAGCTTGATCTGATACTGTGACCTGCTGAATGAAATTATATGAAACAATGTCACTTCTTACATTGGCTATAATGATTTCATTGGAATTAATTCACACCTGACATGAAATGATTCTTTACTGTAAAACCGTCCTCCGTCTCTGCTTCTTCAGTTCTACTTTCCCAGCGTATTCAGATGGCTGTTCACCAAAGTGCAGTTCTGCTTGAGGTTTCTACCTTTTGAAGGATTTCCTCACAGTAGATCAAAGTTGGGTCTTTATATTATTCCCTTTCTCAAATGTTTATGTGTTTTGTGCAAACCTAGCATAAAGTTTTACCTAAATAGCGTCTTTATGAGCAGTCTGACTACATTTATGACCAGAGATCAACTTGCTTTTGTTGCGTGTTGTCTTTAATCTATTTCAGTGTAGCTTCAGACCATGCTGGAAAATAAATGCTCCCCCAAGTCGTAGTTCTCTTGCAGACTGAATAATTTTGTCCGGGATTTTCCTGTATAATGCTTTATTAATTTTACTCTCTATCTCTCTATCTATCAGGGCCGGCTGCTGAGAAGCATCCCAACAGCATGATGCTGCCACCACCATGCTTCACAATGGGGATGGTGTGTTTGTGGTGATGTGCAGCATTTGTTGTCTGTGTGTATCCATCCCCTGACTTACTTTTCAATAACCTTTTCTCTGAGTTCCTCGGGGTGTTCTTTTGTCTTTATGGTGTAACGGTAGCCCAGAACACTGATCAACCACTGACTGGACCGTCCAGACACAGGTGTCTTTATACTACAATCTCTTGAGACACATTCATTGAACTCAGGTGATCTCAGAGTCTTAACTAAGATAAGAGTTTAATGTTCAGGTCTGTTTGTGCTACTTGCTAGTGTTAGCATCTTACAAGCTATAATTTATACTTGAATTATCCTGAGTTGCAATGTCATGCATGCTAAGAAGGATATCAAAGGTGGGGGTATTGGTGTTTTATCATCTACTACTGCTAGAAGCTCCACACTTTTAATATCACTGCGCCACCCCTGATAAAACTAGCATAGAAATGGCATTGCCAACTAGGTAAATTATTGCAGAGCAAGGCAGAAACAGAAACTCCCCACACACAATTTGTGGTGTCCACATTGTCAAAGGCCCCTTGGTCATGGATTCAGCACAGAAGTATAAATCAGGCTTTAGATAAGCAGCTTCAGCCCCTACTATTCTTTTCTTTATGTGTTTGGACACTGTCATGGATTTGTTGCTGATTGACAGGGTCATAACATAACACATAAGGTACAAAAAGTTGTGTTACAAGCTTGCTGAAAGCGTATTCAGAGGAGTAGCATTGTAAGAATAAACTGACAGTTAACACCTACTTCTTCTTAGTACAGTAACTGCCCACCTTCTTCCAAATGATCTGATAAACTGTGATTCTACAACAGCTGACCTCGTTAAACTGATAGAGATCATAAGGATCAGAAGAGTGAGAGGTCTAAAGGACTGAATCTTTGATGTATGGAGATAATTAGAGACATGAATGTGCAGGGTCACACTTCTTTAAAGTAACATCTAAAATGCTTTTAAACCTCATTTACCCCTGCTATTAAAATGCTTTCTGTGCCCAAACTCATCTGGAAAGTTAAGTTTCCAATCTTTTCTGAGCCTTAACAGCTGTAGTTTTAATTTGTTTACATTATCTAATTCAGGGCCTAATGAGTGTAAGAGAAGATCAGAACGCAATGTGAATCAGACTTTCTCCCTAATATGTGTGCAGGCAGTAGGCTGTATATCTCAGTGACATCACCTATTTGGTTACTGAGGGGACTAAAAAACTTTCAGTGAACCTGGCAACAAGCAAATAGCTGGAGATGAGACAGGTTTTAAGTCTCTTTACTGCTACACCAAACTGCACCTTATTATGAACAACTCTTATCCTTCATTAAATCAAAACAGATGAAACTCCACCTTCCAGTGAGTGCCAATAAAGACAAGAACTATTCATAGCTTTCATTTGATGTCACACACTAATGGGACTACCTTTTTTAATTCAGGTCAAGCGAAAGTGGATAGGAAGGGACTTATCTTTTGGACATTTTGAAATGACACCATTTGAGTGGAAAGGTAAATCAACTGCATCCACATCTTTATAGACCTCTGCCTACCCATAATGCTTTTCATGACATGCCAACGTTCAGCCTTTTGAACATATGCATTCACACTGATACAAGTGCCATGCATAGACAGCAATCAGCTAGGCATCAACTTGAACTTAACAAGAGTAGAAGGGGGTTCAAACCACCATTTTTCTGATTCAAAGTGGACCTCCTGAACATCTCAGCCATAGCCTCTAAAATAAGACATACACTCTGTGTATGTCTTATATAATCACTGCTTTTCAAAAAATGATTACTTACAACATTTGTAAGTCAGTGTTTGCCATGGGTTAATTTCATTTACTCATCTTAGGAATTTCATGCTGTCACAGGCTTCTGTAAACTCATGTTTTACCAAAGACCAAAGCAGTGGACAATTATTCACTCTTCTTTTTTACACACCAAACAACGCACATGACAGTGCAGAATATTAATTGTTTGCATACAAGAGATGACATCAAAATGATCACATCTCTCACAGGATACAGTGCCTTTAAAAGTGTTTACACCTGCGATGTTTGACCCTTTTTTTGATTTTAAAACAATCATTGTCAAAATAAATTGGCTTTTTTGACAAAAACAATTACAAAAAACTCTTAAATGTCAAAGTGAAAACAGCTTTCTACAAATTGAATAAAAATGTGCAAGGTAAAATAAGTGTATAAACATTGTAATTCAGCAGAGAGGTGCTAGTAGTCTCACAAATAGTGAAATGGCTCAAGTGATTGTAGTATGACAGTGCAGTACTGGTTCGTCACCAGTCAAAGCTTTATGGGAGAGTGGCAAAGAGAAAGCCACTGTTGAAGAAAACTCAGATTAAATCTCCACTAGGGTTCACAAAAAGGCATGTGGGAGACTCCATGGTCAAGTGGAAGAAAGTTCTTTGGTCTGACGAGACTAAAGAGGCCCTTTTGCCATCACTGCACATCACCACAAACAGCCTCCCCACTGTGAAGCACAGCGGTGGCAACATCATGCTGTGGGGATGATCCTCAGCAGCCAGCCCTGAATGCTCATAAAGGCTCAGTGCTGTGATTACAGCAATGGTAAATCTACCAAACGAAGGCTTGAAGGGGGTGAATATTTATGCAGTCACTAATTTTGCATCTCATGTTTTTATTTAATTGATATTTTACAAGATACTACAAGATACATAAATGGGTAAAACAGCCAAGGGGGAATATATACAATATTTTAATAGGCATGTGAAGCTATCTGCTGGTATGTTTCAAATCTTGATGATGGTAAACATACAAAAAATGGTCCAGGTAAAGCAAACCTCTGACAGAAAATGTGCCATTTTTTAATGTTTGACAGTTAGACTAGTAAAACAGTAACAGAAACAAATCCCTCTATTTCTTTTTCAAAAACATTTTATGAAAATGTAAAAAGTTATTACTGACATGAAGTGATGTGAGCTCTGAGTACGCAGCTATGTCTGAATATTAATCAGAATAAGAAAATGTTCAGTTTATCGTAATGAACTGAAATGTCTATTTGTTTCATCCATTATCTGTTCCATGTAGGACTTCTGAACTCAGAGCACTGACAAGTTAAATTGTGATTTAATAACTTTTACTAAAGGAAACCTCCCAAACAGAACCAAAATAGCTAGGACAAAAATAAGCTTATACGCAGGGAAAAACAGCCAAGTATGTTTAATTAAAACTTTGACTTTTAACATGTAACTTTTTTTACCCAATAATTCCTTTCCCAGTTTTCATTGTCCTCTCGTCATGTAATCCCTTTTTAAGAACATTTTTCTTCATTATTCCAAATCCTGTATGTGGCTTGTCTTTTGCTTTCATGGGACTAATTCATTCATTTAAGATTATGAATGCCACTTAATTTAATCAGTGCCTGAATTTCAAAATTTAGGAAAACTTTAAAAATGATGACACTTACCCAAACAAAATAAGTGACTGAATGAATAATCTGTCAGGCTTTATAAAGAGTACATGGAGACAATGGTGTCTTCATGCATGGGCCAACTGGGGCCGCAAACCAGTATCAGTCTTCACTTTGTTATATCAGTATTTTGCCATGAACAGCAATAGTCTATACAAAACTGAGTTACAGTGGCTTCAAGGTGCATTCAGCCTTTTCAATAGCACCGTAAAGATAAAATAAAGAATCTCTTATTTGTGTACACACATACATTTAAGAGCTGTTTATGAAATGTGTTCCAAAAACTCTCTCAGTAAAAGACTTTTGGACAACGTTCAACAGAATCCTTTTAAATGAATGATCTATTGTTGTGCCAAAATACTATGCTTTTAAACTTTAGCTGGAAAAACAAAGAAAATTGCTTCAGAGGGATAAACTGTTTTTAATAAAATGAAGGGACATCAGGTACACGTGCACTCTGTAAGCAGTCCCAGGTTAGAAGCTTTTGTGCTTCTGTCAGAGATTATCCAGATCCCTAAACAGGCTTGTGCCAGATTAGTCAACAGATTGATTGATTCAGTTTGCTTGCTGGAAATGTATCTGTCATAAATGTACAGGGGTATGACTCTGGCTCTTGCCATGGCCACATCCTTAACAGCGAGCACCAGGGGGGAATTCATGGAGGTGTACGCCTGTGTAGCAACACATCATTAAGTCCTGTGAAGGCCAGTGAACATGTAATGTCACTGAACTTCGACAAGTATATTGATTTGCAGTAAGCCTTTGGACAAACAAGCCATTCTTTGAGTTGTCAGCATATCAATAAACATATGCAAGTCATTATTGACAGTCCCTGACATTATTGATCTGAAGAAGTTTCACTTTCAGCCACAAATCCCTCTCAGGGCAAAGTCATCTCTGCAAGGAATATTCAGCAGACACCTCTGAAGGTACTTGTTCCTTATAAATGTTTGATTATTGTGTGTTGTATTGTTGTCATTGACCAGCATTGAATCATGACAAACCATTTGGACTCTAGGCAAATAGCCTGTCATGATTGGCTGTCTGTGAGAGACAAGGTAATCAGTAACACTAATGATTATGGTAGTTTACAAACCAGTTTCTGTTAATCAATCAATCATCGTCAATATAAGAACTTGCATTTCCCTGCCCTCAGGTGTTTTTCAGCTGAATTTATAGATGGCAGCATTGACGCCACTTTCCCACTGGAACATCACGTCAGTACATAAGCCAAACATAATTGGATGAATTTACGCTTTCTGACACTTAACTTTTCTCTCTCATTAAAAAAAGATTATCTGCTTACATTGAGGACTTTTCAGCATGAACGAGATCCTTTATGTTCTACAGGTGTCCATGGACATTGCATTGGATTGTAAAAAGTTATCAATCTTCTGGAAAATTCTGCTCATTTATGCACTCAGTAATCAGTTGGAACTCCTTTTGCACACATAACTACATCTACGTGATGTGGCATGGAGCCAATCAGGCTGTGGTACTGGTGGGGTGTTATGAAGCCAAGCTTGCTCTGATAGAGACCTTAAGCTCGTCTGTAATGTTGGGTCTGGTGTCTCTAAACTTTCCCAGAGATTCTCTATGGAGTTCAGGTCTGACTAGTTGGCTAGCCATTAAAACACAGTACTACCATGGTCAGTAAACCAGTTTCTGGTAGTTTTGGCTTCACTGTGGGCAGGTGCCAAGTCCTGCTGGAAAAGGAGCTCAGTATCTCCAGAAAGCATGAAGTGCTTTAAATCTCCTGGTAGACAGCTGTGCTGACCTTGGACTGATAAAACACAGTGGACCAACAGCAGCAGATGACATGGCACCTCAAACCATCACTGACGGTGGACACTGGACACTGGACTTCAAGCACTGAAGGATTCTGTGCCTCTGTGATCTTCCTCCAGACTCTGGGACCTTGATTTCTAAATAAAATTTAAAATTTATTTTCATCTGAAAACAGGGGTTTGGACCACAGAGCAACAGTCCAGGTCTTTTTCTCCTTAGCCCGGGGGAGACGCTGATGACGTCTGTTGTTAAGGATTTGCTTAACATTATGGACAAGATACTTGTCCATTTCCTAGACCTGTCTGTTTTTAACGGCTCTTGATCCACTGACTCCAGCCTCAGTCCCCTCCTTGTGAAGGTCCCCTAAGTTCTTGAATCTACTCTTTGACAATTCTCTGAAGGCTGAGCTCATCCCTGTTGCTTGTGCACCTTTTCTTACCACACTTTTCTCTTCCGGTCAACTTTCCATGAATATGCTTTGATACAGCCTCTAAAAACAGCCTGCCCTTCCAGCAGTGACCTGTGGCTTACGTCCATCATGGAGAGTGACAATGATTGAGCTCTGGACATCTGTCAAGTCAGCGGTCTTCCCCATGATTGTAGTTGTGTGTACTGAACCAAAGTGAGAGAATCGAGAAACCTAAAATTGAACTTTTAGACAATATTCTAATATTTTGGGACATAGGTTTTTAAATTTTTGTGAACTGTAATTAGTAATTATCAGGGTTAAAACAAAAAAGGCTTGAAATGTTTCACTTAGTATGAGATGATCCTAGAAAATATGGAAATTTTACTTTCCCAAGTAAATCATGGAAACAAATGAACTTTTACATGGTATTCTACTTTTTTGGGTGCACCTGTAATATTGGAAGACTGGTATGCTGGTTTCTTTGCTTATTCGTCAGATTAGCTTGTTAAATGAATAATCTCTGGACATAACTTGTTGGCTGAGATAGATATAAAATTGAGTTAACTCTGCTCTCTCATCCCTGGGACCAACAACACGAGAAGTAAACCCACAAATTGTCAAATGACCATTTAAATTAATTGGTGATGTCACAGTAGCTACAATTATTTTTTTGTCCTCAAATGATCAGCTGTTGCTGTTTGAATCAAGCGGTAACATGCAAAGTTGAAAAAAGAAGTGAAAAACTGCAGTTACCCACGTGTCTACTTGAGGCTGTCTCCAAAAGATCCATAAGTCCCATTAACAACTGTTTTCAAAGGCTCATTTTTACAGCAGAAATTTTATGTTCGCAGCCTGGTACAGAATCAAATTAGGTGTAAATATCTTGTGTTTTATTGGTTAACACTGCACATTGATTTTATTATTTTATTTGTAACCTTTGTTTTTATAGAGCATATGTCACATATAATTGGAGACATTACTGATGTGTCTGTAAGGAGGCGTATTGTAGTTTTTTTTGCCAGGGGGCTTCAGGCTCATCTCAGCACAGCCTTTTTGACTATAGCTAGACTGACAAAAAGTTTGGTAGACACATTTCCAGTACAGCATGAATGAAAATATGTCCATGTTTTATACAGCCAAGAGCAGAGCTGTACACAACAGCATTATTGGAAAATAATAAACAAACTCAAACAAGATCCCATGAGCTGGATTCATGTCAGTCATCGCTTTCCAACATGCTTTTCCTTCAACTTTCTTCTATAGGCTATGATGTATAACATCCTGCTGACTCAGTGGAAAAAGGCATATAAACATGTTTGACAACACTGACAACCTGTCAGAGTATATATGCTGCACAGAGATCCTTCAGTGTCCTGTGCTGTGTGGGAAATATCCTCTCAGGGCACCCATAGAAAAATATATTTTACATTTCAGGATACTTCAAAAATCTGGAGCAGGTGTGTGAGGCAGTGATCACATCTGAGACCAAGGAATAATCCAGGCAGCCTCATTTAAGATAAGAATATTTGGGCTGGTCCCCGGCTTCACGGAGACTAAGAAACCACTTCAGAGATGTTCAGACATTCCAGGCAATTATCTGTTAATGATAGTGACCGTCACACACCTGCTGATAATCAGAGCTGAGTGCTGCAAAGCTTTACAAGGAAAATCTAATAGAAACTTATTTTGACTTTTTACCTCAGTTTAGTTGTTCTCCAGAGAAAAGGTTGAGCTGAAATGCGTGGGTTTCTGGAGTGCCTACCTACAGGGACATTAATGTCACTTAATATGCACATTTAGTTAAGAAATTATTCAATCACCACATCAGATGGATGGTCACTATGGAAACTTTTGTAATCCAGTGTAATTGTGCACTGTTAACTTGGGGTGTTGTACATTAAGCCTTACATAAGGATGATGAATGCACACATGCAGACACTGACAAGCTTGTGTAATATATTATGAATCACTGAAAAGACACACTGTGAACATTGAAATCTGATTGGATATTGTTAGAACTTTCCACAGTTACAGTACATTTTCACAGTTACGTACAATCAAACAGTGCTATGCCAGCATGTCAGTTTCATATGTGAACACCTTCCATCAAAGGGAAGGTATGGTCTACTTCACCAAAGGATTGTGCTGCTTTAGAGTCTGCTAAACTGCTAAAAAACACTGTCTAATGTGTAAAACACACAAAGTTAAGAATATAGACCTCACACTGTGCTGCTGAGCAGTCAGTCTCTGAGTGAACTGCTGCTGTTTGTGCTTATGTAAATGAGCCAGTGCAGGCTGAATTTGGGGGGAAAGCCCATTTTCCTGCAAACTGTTGCAAAATTTCTCTATAATCTGCAAAAACACAGATATCACTCACCAAACTGTCAGGAACAAACCTGTTCTCCCACAGTTTTTGAGAAGAATCTGACATTTAACAAAGTTCTCTTTTTTTGAATCTGTTCTTAGCTGAAAGCATAATTTACATTAGATAGTTGTGCACATTTGAGTGCTGATATGACACACAAACCAAAACGTAGTTTACCACTTCAAACCAATTTCACCAAAGTTACTGCCCATTGCCACTTTTTTAACTACATTCTCCTCCTTTTTGTCAAATGTTGTTTCATTTAACTCATTTTGGCCTCTTTATTAACACATTTCTCTACCTTTTTTTTCCTTTTTATGCCACTGTTTGAAACAATAACACCACCTTTACTGTCTTTTGTTGCCTCTTTAAAACTATTTCTTCCACTTTAAATGCATTTAGCCACTTTTTAATCATTTGCCCCACCTTTGTTGCCCTTTTTTATTTCATTTAACCAATTTTTGCCTCTTTATAAACAAATTTCACTAAGTTTTTTGTCCATTATAACAACTTTAAACCAATTTTTTTTGCATTTTTTAATTAATTACATGACCTTTACTGTCACTTTTGACAATTTAAACCTTTTTTTGCAAGTTTTTTTTTTTTTTTTTTTTTTTTACCAATTTTCCCTACCTTTTTAGCCTAATTTACTGCCCATTTTTGCAACTGTTAAACAAATTTCACCACCTTATCTTTACATTTTTGCCTCTTTGGAAACATTTTTGCCACTTTTTAAACACGTTTCATCACCTTTACTGCCCACGTTTGCCACTTCAAAGGTCGCATTTTACCACTTTAAGACAATTTTATCTTGGTCTCAGAGGTCCCCCAAACGTGCCTGTGAAGTTTGTTTCTGAAAAAAAAACACTCCAGAATACAATTTTTGCATGTCTTAAACACCCTCTGTTTCAACCCTACTGGGGCAAATCTGAAAATGGCTTATTTTAGCACACATTTTCTGAAGGGGGGGGGGGGGGGGGTGTTCTGGTACTTGAAGGAATTGTGGACAGGCTAGGGGCACATATTTTTGTTAGAAAAGCCCCTTGTGTCCCCTTTAGACACATTTTTTTTTAACCAATTTACACTTTTTTTCCTATCACCCATTTTTATACTGTTATAAATAAAGGTGGTTTTCTTGGTTCTTCACCTGTGCTGCAGCCATAGACAACACTCAATAATGTACAGAATACACATGGAAAAACACTGACCTAAGACAATGAGTATCGATAAATTATTACCCTAAAGACCTACAATCTAAATACCATCAGAATCTCACAGTACACCTGCAAAAAGCAAGATAAATCACAATCCAGTATATTGCCCCATCTGTCTTTTTCAGGTAAATATTAACATATGATTATCACAGATAAACTTTGCATTGGACCATGATTTTGCTGACCTCCATGGGTCCCCCAGTTTGGCTGGGCCCTAGAAAGCTCTCCCCCTTATGGGCTGTCTTGGGTGCAGGTAGCTTCAGTCTACATTTATACACAAAAACAAAAGAAAGGTACACAAAGCGAGACAACTTAATGAGCATGTTTGCACCTGTATATCATTAGTGCTATATGCTCTGTGAATTAGACCTTGAGAGATAACAATAGCAGGAACAAATGATGACCAATTATAATCATTCTCATTATAACCCACTGCAACCCGTTCTTAGTGAATCCAGCCCTGTGATTTGAAGTGTTATTTTGTTTTTTATGAAAACATTTTTTTTCTAATCTGAGAGTGTAGCCTCATGTAACTGTCTCCATTAACCTGCTATGTCTGGGAGCAGATTTCAGAGTTCATTTGAAAGGTCTCAGCTTCAGTATTTGAGTGTTGAAAAATAACCGAGAGCAGCTCATGCCATTTCAACTTGAAATTTCTTACTGACTCACACTCAGCTGCGAATACTTGCTGTGGGGACGTTGAACATTATCACATTTTCATTTAGCTGTCAGCAAAAAGAAAATTCACTAATGTCAGAATTTAAAACGAGAAGGACACAGCATTTCCATCCCCTTTTACCTTTCCCCACAGCTATATAAGCTATGATATTCTCTAGTGAAGGAGACACTTCTGCATCTCTGTTTCCAACCACACACTTTCAAATCACAAGAGGAAGCTTTTACATAAAACACGGCGTGTTCGATATTTAGCTCGTTTACTTTTGACTATTTATATCAGCTTTGTGATTTCCCAGCAGACTCGCAGTGACAGAATGCTAAAGCTGTATGTTATCTCCCTTTCGTGGCTGGACATCCTGGCGAACCACCTGCTGACAGTTGAAATGTATTTGTCTGAGGCATTTTAATGCCAAAGACACCTGGAGAAAGCCCCCCACGCTTTATTTTCTCATCTGGATTATGGCGACTCCCTCTGTTCCTCTCTACAGTCTCTTTAAAGTGCTTCCTCTTTCCCTTACAACTTCTCCAAAAATGCTGCAGCAATGCTTGAAGGAGAAGCGATCTCTGCTGCAGCTACCTGTGAGTTTTAGAATTGATTTTTTCTAAGTGTCTGCTTTCATGGCTCAGCTGGCTATGTCCCCTGGCTGCATCAAAATCCTTGAAGTCCTGTGCAGCCAGAGTGTACTTTGAGATCCTTAGGCAGCATCTTTTGGGTTGTTCCAGGGTCTTGATTACAAGGAACAAAGATTTAGTAGATTTTGTTTAACCTACAAATGAGAGAAGGGTAAAGGTTCTTTGGCTCACTCAGGATGGCCTTGAAATATTTTCATGCTCAGTCAAAGCCCCATTTACTGAAAACTCGGGAAATCTGGTTTAGAAAAGCCTTCAATGAACCATTGCTATTTTTATGCAGTTAGGTACTTGTTCCAGTCAAAAATTGTCCAATAATTGCACCAACTACTGTTGCCTAGGCGGTTTTCATTAGGGATGGATGTTAGACACCACAATACTTCACACATCATGTCTTACGTGTCACACATAATTAATCACAGCAGCTCATCTTTATTGTACAGGATTAATGACATATAAGCAGGGCTGTTTGTTAACTTTTTTGGTCAATAGCACTGGCTCTACAGAGGTCAATAGTCTTCTACCACAAGACAAAATAATAGAATAATTTGACAAGTGCCATGCCCTGATAATTTTGTTGAAAAGGAAAAAATAGATTCAGACACAAAAATATGCATGTCATGTAACTGACTTAAGGCATAGCTTAAAAATCTTACATCTAAAAAGCCTTTGCACACCAAGTATTTGTTGTCTGATATTTTTGCATGTTAGAAAAAAAAAAAAAATGATCTCATGTTGTTCAGTTTTCTTCCAGAGTTTTCTTTCTCGCCCCCCACTACACTAAAACCTTGCATTAAACACATTGGTAAAGCTTTTTGAAAAGCTCGAATCCACAACGTTTGTGCCTTTTCAGGCCAATCAGAATAATTTGAGGAGAGAGTGAGAATGCGCTATAGTAGGCGGTTGGTTGAACTCCAAGCCGTTCGCAATGGCTGCCTTCGGTCATGGCATAGCATATTTTTTTTTACTAGAAGTGGACCACATTTCTTTTTTAAAACAAGAGCAAGGAGCCACACTGAAAGCTTGTATCTACTAACTGGCCTTGGCATCAATTTTATTTCCAGAGAAACGCTGCAATTACCAATCTACCGCTGCAGTAGCCTATCAGCTCAAGAGTAGCTCATACGTAAGTCATTTTGTCTTGTCGCTCTGGTTGGCCCATCATGAATGTGACAGACAGAACGTTCCTCCAATTTTTTTAAAAGTCCTGCCAGTCTATCTGGCATGTCAGGTTACGAAAACAGTCTTGTTGCAAGTTGAATATTTGGTCTGAACTGTGCTTTTTAGTGTGGACATGCAACATCCACAACACCCATGAGTGTGACGCACCTGTCTAAAGGTGAGTTTCTAAACCAGCTCTACAACAGCTCATACACAGTCTACTAATGATTGCATTCAAATATTTTAATCCTTGGAATGAAGCTGAACACGACTGATCATGCTTAATGGTATTATTGTATGTTATAGTATGCACTGTACAATGAGATCCATTTCTTTTAATAGCTTATTAAATATTCATATCTGTTTACCACATTTTCTTGTTCTCCGTCAGCTGCATTAAGTAGTGGCTTTGAGATTTCGTCTGCACAAAAGACACATCAATATTATTATATTATTGTGGGTTCATGGTGGGTAGTGTGTTGTAGCAGCGTATCATCTGAGAAGACTTAAGCACTGTTTTATCCCGAGATAATACTCTTAGATGTGAATTATCTACTTATCGGTTAATCCCATCACACTTATTTCCTGAGGGTTACAGTGGGCTAATGTGATTCTCACATGTTTTGACATTTCTCATTATTGCATGTGCAAACACGCTGTCATGTTAAGCACACACACGCAAACACACACCACATGCAGCAGTGCTTATTCTGTCATCTTATTGTGCGGCTCCCTCGGAGCATTTTTAATTCCCACATGACTCCATAGTATTCCCGCAGAGAAATGGGGCAGGGATCTTTTATCAGATGCCTTTTCTGGTGACAATTAATGTCAGTGATGTGATGTGGCCTGGCTCTCGGGTAGGGATGTGGGGGGACAATGGGTTAGAGGTGAGTATGGCCCTGATCTATAGAGCAAGGAGAGGTGCTGGAGATGAGGGGGGGCGCATGTCTGCTGGCTGAGAAACAGTGGAACAATGTCAAGTTCTCCATTAGGGAGCCCTGCAAGGTCACTCCAGTATGCAGTCCTTGTGCCAAGCGACCCGGGCTCTGTCCTAAAGGGAGGGGGGAATAGGGAGGGAAGACAGAGGGAGCAACAGATAGAGAGAGAAAGAGAGGGAGCTGGAAGAAGCACGGGCCACCATCCAGCCCATCTGGGATGCGCTCCACAGACAGTCTGTGCCAGAGGTCACTGACAGAGCTGACCCCATCTTTGTAGAACGTCTGAAGGTTCCCCGTGAGAAAATGAGTTTTAGGAGGAATAAAAAAACGCCGGCAGACTGTTCTAGATCCTTAATCAGAGCAAAGGTCCACGTGAAAACAAGCGTGTTGGACTGCAGAAATACTAATGTTTCCCCCTCCGTGCAAGAGTATTCGTGGCATCTTGCCAGCAACGGGGTGAAAGACTGGACAGTAACTCTTTTGCCCTTGAGAGAAAAAAAACAAGTAAAATACCTTGTTTAATGCCTTTTTCTCTACCAGTGTGTGCCAACAGAATGTTAACTTTTGTTCCCAGAGGAGGAGTGATTTAGGCTCACTAATATGATGAGCGCTTCTCAAATTAAGAAGAAAAGGAGGGCTACTTCACCATAAATGCTGTTTGTGTTTACCACCTGAAAGTAGCTTTTTGTTGTTGCTTATGGTGTTGATAGTGCTTTGAGGAGGCCTGCACATTGCAATACAAGTCTATTTAGAAAAAATCAGAGCTCATTAAATGACTTTTTTTAGAGGGTGTCCATATACCTGTATGCACAAGGGCTTTTCAGCCGAGCATTCATCCTAGCCGCTCTCCCCTTCAGCAATACTAGCTTTAGAGCTTTTAAATTGTAATGTGATAGGGTTCACCTGCAAAGCCACCACAATGAATTATTAAGCTCTCCACTATGGATGAGTGAGTCTCATTATAGCTCCCCTCAGTACTGCAGTAAGATAAGCATGGCTGATTATTTCTAGGTTCCCTTTTTGCTGTGCTTTCTAGAGTGCCTGGAAAAGGAAGAATTCAGCGCTACAGCCGGAGTGAGATAAGATTTCGAATGTGTATTCAGATGTTCTTTCACGCTCTGGGAACTGGATGCAGAAAAAAAAAGGTATGGCGGCGCAATTCAACATCTCCTTCTCTCTCTCTCTCTTTCTCTCTTTTCATCCCCGAGCCAACAGTACAGGCTGTATGGTGATAACTTTTCAAAGTGAACAAAGGCATCAAAAGGATGGAGGAGACCCGGGGATTATTTAAATACTAGGTGCATTAGAAGCCCCGGTGTGCTTTCCATCCCTTAAGTCATCAACAAAACCTGCTCCACTTTTCTCACTGTGGCTGAGGAGCATGTATACTCCCGACAAAAGAAAGGGAAGATTGGGATAAAGAAGACGCAGCGGCAACCTGGCTTAAAAGTATTACGCTGTGTTATACCAGAGAATAACAGAGCCAGAAGGCACTCAATCCGTGTGACGATAACACAAAAGTGACCATAATGAGGATCATTATCCACACATTAACAACAACAAACAATGTATTTGTTTTTCCACGGCTCATCCTCTAAATAAATGCAGCTTCAGACAAACAAATATTTAAAAAAATGTTTGACAGTTAAATCAACAACATGTGGCTTTTAAAATAGGAGTTTCAAAGTTGAATTTTCAGTACAAGAACTTTCAAAAGGTAGAAAATGGCCTATCCAATATCCACAAAGTGATCTGATTTCAGCACTATATACAGACCCTATAAAAATGATCCACCCACTTTGATGTTTTACCCTTTTATTGATTTTATCAATCAATCATGGTTAATACAACTTTTTTTTCTTTTTGTTTTTTTTTTTTAAGAAAAAAAACCCTCTTTAATGACAAAGTGAAAACATCTGGACACTGAAATTTTACTACATTCTTCTTTGCGAAATTGCTCAACCTGAGCAGCCCTTTCAAAGTTGAGCTATAAATTCTCTATTGGATTGAGGTCTTTAGCTGGGCCACTCCAGAACATTCACCTTCTTGTCTTTCAACCATTTCTTTGTAGCTTTCACTGTAAGCTTCGAGTCATTGTCTTGCTGGAAAATAAATCTTAACCCATGCCATAGTTCTCTTGCAAACCAACTAAGATTGGCCTCTAAGATTTTTCTATATTTCGCCACATTTGTTTTCCCTCTACCTTTACAAGCCTTTCAGGGCTGGCTGCTGAGAAGCATCCCCACAGCGTGATGCTGACACCACTGTGCTTCACAGTGGGGATGGTGTGTTTATGGTGATGTGCAGTGTTTGGTGTCTGCCAAAGATAGCAGCTTATCTGATGGCCAAAAAGCAAAACTTTGGTCCCATCAGACCCAAGGACATGGAGTCTCCCACATGCCTTTTGGTAAACTGTAGTCCAGATTTAATGAGTTTTCTTCAACAGTGACTTTCTCTTTGCCATTCTCCCATAAAACTTTGACTGGTAAAGAACCCGGCCAGCGGTTGTATGCAGAGTCTCTCCCGCCTCAGCTGCTGAAGCTTGTAATGCCTTCTGAGTAGTCATAGGTGTCTTGGTAGCCTTGGTAACAGTCTCTCAGTTTGTGAGGACAGTCTGATCTAGGCAGATAGACACATATCATATTCCTTCCATTTCTTGATGATAGATTTAACTGAGCTCAGAGGATGTTCAGAGCCTTGGAAATGTTTTTATAACCATCCCCTGTCTTATACATTTCAATAACTTTTTCTCTGAGTTGCTTGGAGTGTTCTTTTGTCTTTATGGTGTAATGGTAGCTAGGAATATGTATTAACCAGTGACTGGACCTTCCAGACACAGGTGTCTTTTTACTACAATCACTTGAGACACATTCACTGCACTTATGTGCAGTCTGTGTCTTTAGTCTGGAGGAGTGATGTAAGACAGTGGTCATATGTGGTCCATGTCCAACAAGCCCTCCAGTTTGGTTCAGTACTGTTAGTCACGCTTTGGTGCCACAAATGCTTATCTTATGTTTCCATTGCAGACCTACATCCAGAATCTGTCTCTGTTGGAGATCTGGATAATTTGGCTCAGCTAGGTCTAAGGAGCCAATCTTTTAGCTCTCAAATGGCTCTTATTTGGTACCAGTTTGGCTTTTTAAATGTATATTAAATAATGGTAAAAATGTAAGAAAAGAAACTGGCTCTCAAAAGGAAGCCAGCTACTATAGTTCATATTTAAGAACAGTTTCACAGAATTGGCTCGATTTTAAACAACACATTATTATTAGGTTTCTTGCCCCACAAGGCTTTTCCATTTTTCTTTTTTTTTTTTTTTTTTTTGGAAAAAACAAGGGAGAAAAACAATTAAAGCTCACCTCTTAGCTCAGTATTAATCTACTCAAGACTCTTGTCTCCTTTCATGTGGCTACATATGTAGGAGGTCTGCAAGACTTTGCCACGCCAGGTAAATTGGTAACTAGTGGAAAAAAAATCTCTTTCTTTGTAAAGTGTTAGAATCAAACCCAAGTATGTAGAAATGTTCTGAAATTGCCCACATTGAGCTTTAATGTGTTTACCGCTGACTCCTAACTGGTGATCTTCATTTCCAGCATGGAATGATCCAGCTCTTGGTACTTGGTAAATAGTTGTTGTGAAGTCTAATGAATGGCGTTTAGTGATCCCACATTTTCCTTGATTCATTGTTGCTGTCTAATAACAAAAAAAACAAAAAAACAAAACAAAACAAAACAAAACAAAAAAAAAACTCCAGAAACGACGTATATTTTAGGTACTCTGCCTTAAACTCTACATGGCAGCACTTGCGTCCAATTGGACCTGAAGCACTTGATGGCACTTACTGATGTTGTTTCTTCTTGTCTAGATCATTGCTTGTGTTGTTCTTGCTCTCAAATGTACGTCGCTTTGGAGAAAAGCGTCTGCTAAATGACATTGTAACATTGTAACATTGTAACATTTCCTGACCCCCAGCTGACATTTGTGTGACTGGGATCCTGCAACTGCAACAACATCTCACCAAGTCTTTGCACCCACAGTGGGCACCACAACAGACAAGCAAAATTTGGACCTACTGTTCCAAAAGATATAATAATAATAATAATAACTTTATTTCCAAAGCACTTTTTAAAACAGACAGTTACAAAGTGCTTCACAAAACCCAAAAGGGGCAGACAGATAAGTAAACAAACATAATAAACACACCCCCATAAGTAACACAACCAATATACCGAATGTTCAATTACAACACATGTACATACACACAAATGTAAAACAGAAGGGGGTAGAGATAAAAAAAAAACACAAATCCATAAAAATGAGTTTTTAGCAGCTTTTTAAAAGAGACTACAGATTCGGCAGACCTGATGTTACCCAGATGATTGTTCCAAAGTTTAGGAGCTGCCACTGCAAATGCACAATCACCTCTGGATTTAACCCCATGAAGCCTGTTGTATCATATTTGATACATACTTTAATGAAACCTCTATCTAATCAATATGATCATAAATTACTTAAAAAAACTTATGAATACAATCTGAAAAATGATAAAAATGCCCTCAAGTAGATTATCAGTTACCAAAAACACTTAATGTATCAAATGAGATACAAAAAATATATATGTTAAATTTTATGGAAATTTGGATTTTTTTTATTTCAGTAGAAAGTGAAATAAACATTTCAGTTCCAAAAAATTAGAATTTTCTGATTTTCTGAACATCCAGTTAGCAACAGAAGAAAGACAGTCATCAAGGACAGAGAGATTGTTAAGGTGATTAGGTTTAAATGAAAAATATAGCTGAGTGTCATCAGTGTAACAGTGGTAAGAGGTGTTACTGGTGGACTGGAGCAAGTCACCCAAAGCTAACATATGAAGCAAAAACAGGATTGGACCCAGAATTGACCCTTGTGGGACTCCACATTGCAAGGGGGCTGAGAAAGACTTAAAATTATTAATGTACACATTAAAATATCTGTCAAACAGGTAGGAGGTGAACCATTTAAGAGCTGTACCTGAGAAGCCAACCCGCTTTGCTAAATGCTCAATTAGAATTGATTGATCAGTGGTGTGGAAGGCTGCTGATAAGTCTAACAGAGCCAAGATGGAAAATTCACCTTTGTTAGCCCGCATTAAAATGTCATTAGAGACTTTCAGGAGTGCTGTTTCAGTGCTGTATTTTTGACGGGACCCAGATTGAAATTTATCAAAGATATTGTGACCTTCTACAACTTGGATAAGCTACTGACAGACAACTTTCTCAAGGATTTTGGAGATAAATGGGAGTTTAGAGATTGGTCAATAGTTAGAAAAGTCTGAGGAATCTAAGGAGGGCTTTTTAAGGAGAGGAGAAACACTGGCTGATTTGAAGTAATCAGGAATGCAGCCTGAAGAGAGAGACTGGTTAATGATGGTGAGAAGACGGGGTAAAGTGCAGGAAGGACATCTTTTAGAAATTTAGTGGGGATTATGTCAACAGGGTCAGAAGATGGGCGCATGTGAGTGACAATGTTGGAGAGGACATACATGATGACCAACATATTGAACCCTATTGCGTTTTCAAAAGGACACAGCAAAGTCATCGTACCTACTGATGCTGAAATCTGTTTTAATTTAAAAGAATATTGATTTATGAGGACTTTTATAATTAAAAAATCCCTAGAACTATTAAGTTTTGCTATTTGTAATGCACCAAAATTTTAATTATTATGCACAAGGTAGTTAATTCTATATTCAAAAGTGAAATAGAGTTAATGACCAGAGCTGCAAAGTGGTTTCAGTTTAAAAACCTGAGACTGCTTTGTCTCCTATTTTCAGAAAATATTCTTCTTTGCTCACTTAACTTCAATTTTTACAAACACAAACAACATCCCATCACTCTGGTGATTGTTTGTTCCCATTTTCACACTTTTTGTGTTTGATTCAGAGCAAATTGGCTGTAATAACTGGCTAACATGTTGACAGTGTCAACAAAGTGTTTGGTTAAAAATTAGAGGTAGTTTAAGTTTAGCAGATTCTTTGGAAATCACTTTCTCATTCTGCCTTTTAAATCCACTGCACTGGAAAATGACAAGAAGCTCTGATTTGATTTCATATGATATTTTAAATGACTCACTCTTCATGCATTACCAACAAATACATTCATAAATCAATCTAAGATACATGGGTGTCAGTGGTAGCAAAGAGAGGTATTGATTAAGGAAGTTGTTGCCAACAGAGGATTTGTCTCTAACATTTATGAACTTGTCAACCTCTCCATAGTTGGAGTAACTCCCCCAACACAAGCATGCTGGGAGATGGACACGAAGGTTCTCTTTTCACAGCCAGCTGGCAAAGAGTATGGAGTATCTACACAATATCAAAATAGTTTCAGTAGAGAATTATTCAAATTAAAATGTTGCACATAGCATGTATCATCCCTCTTGGATTTAGCAAAATGAATGCTTCTGTTTTCAGACCAATGATGGTATTGCTGTTGTAATAGAGGCATCCACTACTGAAGGTGGAAAGCAAAAAAATAACTATTCTCTCTTTACTGTGTTTTACTTTTTTTGTTATTGTACTTTTGAGTAGTTTTAAGAATCAGTAAAACTTGAGGCATTAACTGGTAGCACAGTGGTTTGGTGGTTAAGAATGCTGTTTAAAATGGTAAGGTCTATCTGTCTATCTCCTACTGGTGAGTGAATCGTGACCCTAAAGTATTGGAAAGTTTACAATAAACCTTAGTAAAAAAGTGGCAGATGCCTAAGTGGTGTAGAGCTTGTGACTGGTGCATTGTTTTTGTTTTGAATCTTTTCCACAACCCTTCCATGTGTATCTACAGTATTCCCAGTACATTGGGAAGTACCCAATGTACTGGACACCTGAAATACACCTGAAAACACACCAGGGTGGCACCTTAGCATGGTGGTTAGCACAGCTGATTCACAGCTATGTGGGTTCCATGTTAAAACTCCAACTAGATTCTTTAGCATGGAGCTTGTATGATCTGGCTGTCTGCCTGATCACACAAGCCGCCTCTTGATTTTGATCTAACCAAAGTACTCAAAAGAAAATGAACCTTGGCAAGAAAACTCTAGTTTGTTGGTTAGACTTGCAGCCTGGATTTCTGGTTGGAACCCAGAACAGGGTCATTCCATCTGGTGCTAAAGTGGTCTTAATTTGAGGTTAAGTGTCTTAGCCAAGGACACATCGACATGTGACTGCAGGTGATTGGAACTGATCCATCCAGCAGTATGTCCATGTGGGCCCCATATGGGTCCTGTGTGGGCAGCAAATGTGGGTCTCAGATGGGTTTGTCTGTGGGTTCCATGGCCCCAACTGTGATAGCCCATGTAGAATCCTACCTGAGTTTGGGGCTAGATGGGTCTGATATGGGTTAAAGTCCATAGACAATCAAAGGTGAGGCCACCATGGAACCTGAGGCAAAACCCACTTGGAACCCTTAAGCATTTCACCCATATGGGGCCCACATGGACATGCATAAGGTCTGCATCAAATAACTTGTATGACATTGCCATGGATTATTTCTTTTTCCAATTTTAAAAATGTAAATCTTTTTTCCAGTTTCAGCTCTGTTCATAAAAATCCTATATATAATATTTTTTTCATAACTATTCCCCCTTAGAGCATACTAATTCTTCTCAAAGAGCCTGAAGAGTCCTGTGTTGTTCATTCTTTGTTGGAAGCTTGTAATCCTGATATCATGGCTTTTTCATCGGCTCTGTTCTGAAATGATTAAATTCAGAGGTTCTGGTTGCTAAGGTCTGAGGTCTGTTACCAGGGATTTATTGTTTTAGAAAGTACCATCAAAATTTGGCAAGCACACATCAAAATAAAATGTTGCCACCAGGGGGCCAGCAAATGCCCCCCCCCCCCCCGGGTGGCCCCAAAATTAAAGGTCACATTTGATCTCCATGTTGTCTGAACACAAAGTTTTGACTAGGATTGCAGCTGCATGCATGAACTAATGACCCCAAAACAAATGAATGGTTTGTTGGTTTTCCCAACATCAAACTGTGTTTTTACACATGTACACCTTATGAAAAAAACATTTAAGTGCTCTTAACTTGATTAAAGGTTAAATTCATCTTTGATTTATGTAGATCAAACAAAGAAAAGCAATCATGTGTACTAGGACCCAATGTCTCTCTCTCTCCTTCCCACCTTCCCACCCACACACACACCCAAAAACATTCAACATATTATAACCACAAGATGTAACTGCTTTCTCAATGATTTATACTGTGCTAACACAGAGGAACACAAGTTAACATTATAGCTTATATACTTTAACTTTAATAGAGAAAGTTATAAAGAGAAATCTGCTGTATCAAAGAGGTGTTATATGGTATGTTTCACTGAGTCTAAAGGCCTGTGAGTGTTTTTGTGTGTGTTATCATGTTTATGTGTGTTTAAGTGAGAATAACAAGGACAGAGTGAAATAGATCAAAAAAATTGGAACATGATTTTATGCAGTAGCAGCAAAAGGATTAAAATTGATGTTTATAATGGAAGTTAATGAGGACATTTTTGTTCTTTACATTCTGAGAGTGAGTTTTATGATTTATGATGTACTATAGGCTTACTATAGGCTTTGTATGAATGATTTTACATCTTTGAAATTTTGGAAAAAAAATACCCCTCCACCAAATTGTTTGCCATAGGCGTTAAAATTGGAAAAATAATCCAAAAATTATAATTGAAAAGTATAAAAATGTCATAATGAGGCCTGAGAACAGTGTTGTATGAAGTACCCTAAAACCTTACTCGAGTGAAAAGTCAGATATCATACCAGAAAATGATGAGTAAAAGTAAAAGTCATCTGCCACAAAACTACTCAGGTAAAAATACTGAAGATTGTTTTTTTTACTTTTTTTTTTACTTAAGTATCAAAAGTATCTCTTATGTTATACTGAAGTAGTAGGTAAAAGTAAAAGGTAGCCTACATTCTAACTAATAATTGATTCAACATTCAAACAACTAAAATTAGTTTTACTTTTGAAAACCATATTATGTAACCATATTATGTAAACCAGTATGTAATTTCAGTCACCAGTGGGGCCCTATCAAAACAATACCCCTAATAATAGTGATATATATTGGAAAAATTATTCTTGTTCCACAACTCAAAAAGGCTGAAGGCCTTGGACCTTATATTTTATGATGGCTCTGCCTGGCGATGGAAGGAGTCTCAGTTTTTCTTCATTTTGCTTACGTCAGCTCTAAATTTTTTTGGCTGACCGCTGAGGTCAGCCCCACAGATGGCTCTGTCTGTGTCTGACTGAGTAAGTGAGTGACTGACTGAGTGATGCTACTTTCAGTCAGACCATACAGAGTTGGGTTTGCTTGGACTGAATTCTGTCAGTAATGGCTGCCTCCACAGTGGTAAATAGAGCCATATACACAGAGATCTGCTATGGGCGGGGTTTAGTTGTCCTGACAGCCCTCTAATGGCTGCCTCCACTACTGGAAAAACCTCAGAAATAGCTTCGGCATTGTGTCCTTTTTACTAGAACTGGTCCACGTTTCTGTAGGACAAAACGAATAAAAACAACTCTAAAAGCTTTTCATGTTGTGAAAGACGTTTTCACTCTTCTGCTGACCTGCTTCGGCATGAGTATGTGTAGTTCAGGGGGGAAGGGTTACTTGTGGTGTGAATGCTTGTATACAATGGCTACTAGTTGAGCAATTAGCTCAAAATTAGGAACAGCTGCACTTTTGTCGTATTTGGGAGCTGAAAGAGCCGGCTCTTTTTGCTGAACTGAATCATATGATCTGGATCTCTGAACAGAGCAGGAATTAGGATCCTTCAATTCTCAAACCTACAGACATTAGGACCAGCACAATTACACCCAACAAAAAGTAACTCTGCCAGAACACACAGTTCAGTCAGGCTTTTCAACAGACATTAAGATCATTTACATGCTTTTTCATTATTATTGTCGTCTCTACAGACTGTCAAGACTGGCTGGTGCATGACACTGGTGCTGCGTCCATCTCATTCTCCTCCATCATGTATTTTCTGCTCATTTTCATCCTTTGACTTTGCTCTTTTGCACTTCATCTTTACACTCTCTTAAGCTCTTTCTCCCATTTTTCAACACCAACACGTTTAAATGCCTTCCACTTTTCTTTTTCGGCTTCCACTTCTTCTTTGTCTGTTTCAGGGTTTTAATGGCATCCAAGATGCTGCATTACTGCCACTGTCAGGATTAACCCTTTAGTTTCTATTCACTCAAGCCACATTGCTCTGCTTTATTAAATGATCTGACCACAAAATGTATCCTGATTTTCAAAGTTACAAGTAATGGGGATTCTTGTGGAAAATATATCAAACTAAAAGTAAGGTAGAAGTAGTCAGAAATTTAAAGTAAAGTACAGATACTCTTAAAAATACATCTGTACTGTACTGACTTTTGCATCACCTGGTTAATGCAGGTTTTTGAGCCATTGTTCTGTAGCACTGACTGTACACGGTGTTGTTGCGTAACAGTTCTCAAACTGCTAGACAGGTAAAAACAGATTTGTGCAAGTGCCAGCCAAAGCAGCACAGAGCTTTACAATTACATATCAGGCTTTGATCAGCTCAACAATAACACGACACCATACTGCAGGTGCAATCGACTTGTGGCATAAATCTTCCTGTTGGTTTGGCATACTGTCTGCCCCTGGCAGTTCACTGAGTGGCGTATCATTAGAGCCGGCTGTCTTTACTATATCTCGATTCAGCAGAAAGGATCATTGTGCTTAATAGCATAAATGTCAAATTAAAAACTTGGATCTAAGCAGAAGGAGTCAACCGTGTACCATAAAACCTTTCTATATAGATTCCCATCAAGCTTAAAACAAGGGTTTCCTTATTGGACTGGGAAAAGCTGACATGTTAGGAATTAAAGGGTTACAACATGAAACTGATCTTTAAGCATCCAGATCCAGATGAATAAATTCATTGCAGAGAAAATGTACACTTGGGAATTACATCTGATTTTAATGTAATTATCTGAAAATGAAAAAAAAGCAGGAGTATCAAAGAGTTTACTAAATATCACCTGAGGTGACTGTTATCTGTTTCTAATTATGTTTAAAGGTGTAATAAAACTGTTAGAATGAAAGATGAACGGCTTGTTTTTAGAGGCAAGCTGCTCAATAAGGCACCTCAAAAGGCATTAATGGCAGTAATACTCTTTGCTCCACAATCGATGCCGAGCAAAATTAATATTGGAGAGTAAATCTTTCATTTTCTTGATTGATCACCATCATTAAGAGCATTGATCAGCAGCAAGGAGAAAAACAGGGAGTGAGTGTAGCTTTTTATCCGTCTCAGACAACATTAAAAGAGGGAAACAGGCTCATCCTCTCCTCGTCTGAAACATAGATGTCAGAGAGAAATTTGCAACCGTCGAGGGAATGTTTTCATTCTGACCTCCTCCAGCTAAATGAACGCTCGTCCTTGATCGTGGGAAATGGATGCATAAAGGGTATGAAAAAAGGAGAGATGCGTGCAAAGTCTTCAAGGTTAATTTACTCTTAACTCTTATTAAGTGTTCGTCTGTGGGGGCTTCATTAGGGTGACATGCTAGTTGCGGCTGAGGACGAGATTAACCTTGCACAGGATGGGGGAGGCAGGCTTTCTCTTCACATCTTCCATCCATCCTCGTACTGGCTCCATCGCCGTGGGGAGGCTGACGCACGTGCTCAGTAAACATCTGTAGCACATGAGGCATCTGGCATAACAAGGACACGGAGGAAGCACCAAGGAAATGTGGAATTGTGGGTCACCGGCTCAGAATAATAAAATGAGCTTTTGAATTAATAACATCCACACTATAATGAAGGAGTCACACTTGTAAAAGCTCTCTGATAGTCACACTCACACTCACTGGGATTAAATACATTATGTTCTTTATAGAGTGGTCTTCAGACTGATAGCATTTTGAGAAACAAGCTAGTAAAAAAAAAGTTGTTGCTTTGAGCTTTGCCTGAAAAAGGCCATGGAAACCTTAGACGTTCAAGGGCTAAACCCAGCATGTGCCTATCTTTATTGTAATATAGCCTATAATAAATAAAGTTTGGAGCCTGTAGTGTAGCAGTAAGAACACTGCATTGTCCTTCTAAGCTAGTACTTTGTCAACAAAGGGATTGTTTTACTAACTGGCTAACTTAGCAAGCTACCTAGTGTTACTGGCTAGGATGACTTACCAATTGGCATTCAACGCTCTGTGATTACTTTTATTAGTTTTATCATGAAACATTAAAAACAGGAATTAGCCTGTTAGCTAGCTAGCTAGCTAGCTAGCTCTATCACCAGCAGGACAAGTTGGCAAACTATGTAGTCGCTTTAGCTAAATAATAGCCTAATTGAGCCCAGTCTAGCTACTGACACAAACTTAACACGTAGACAGTGTGAGGATACGCTTAAACAGCGACATGTCCAAACAACTGAAATAATCCAGATGCCTTTTGTGTTTTGACTATTTAGTGTTTAAGTGTTAATGCTAGTTACTGGATATCGATGCACTGCAAAACACATGAAAGCCCTCTTGGAGTTTGCGACAAACTGCTTAAAAAGCTCAGCAGGCTTTCATGTGTTTTTTCACTGAGGAGAGGCTTCCATCTAGCCACTCTATCATAAGCCCAGATCAGTGCAGGGCTGCAGTGATGGTTGTCCTTCTGGAACTTTGTCCCAGTTCCACCCAGGATCTTTTAAGTTTCATCAGAGTGACCATAAGGTTCTTGTCACCTCTCTTACTAAGGCCCTTCTCATCTGGTTGCTCAGTTTGGCAACAAAACCAGTTCTCAGAAGAGTCCTCGTTGTCCTTCCATTTGAGAATTAAGGAGGCCAGTGCTCTTCATAACTTTCAGTGCAGCAGAATTTTTTGTAGCCTTCCCCAGATCTGTCTCTGAGCTCTGCAGGCAGTTTCTTTGACCTCATGGCTTGGTTTTTGCTCTGATCTGCATTGTAAGCTGTGAGGCCTTCTATAGAGAGGTGTGCACCTTTCCAAATCACAATTTAACTGTTTCCAAGGCGTCCCACAATTCTGAGGAGGGGACTCTAAATGACATACCCAAATTAAAACAGATACTGTTTATGGACCTCTGTGACTGCAAACAAAAGCCTGACCATTCGTGAAAGCAAACACTCTGAAATTTCTCTTACAAGTGTCAGAATGACTGTAGGTCTATCTGACACTGAGTTACACCAGCTCAAACACAGATAACACAGCAATTTTATGCTCACTTTTTGCTCAAAATATGTTCTAAAAACCCCAGGTTGTGTTGTTGGATTTTAAAAATTATTTTGATTCCTTTTGTTTACATCCTGCGATACATGCTGAGATAATCCATATGCGTAATCAAGTTCAATCAGTCAGAGTCACATAAGGGAATCTATATCATCTACTCTTAAAAGTTTCGACAATGTTCTTTAAAATGGTCAAGGTTGTGAATACATACAGTATAAAAAGGCAAAAATCAGATATTATGATGCAACTTTTTATCTGTGGAGTTAAGGCAGCACTTCATTCCTTAAACTTCAAGCTGCAGTGTGTAAAAAGCTCCAGCAGTATAAATTCAAACATGAGGAGTAAACAGGAGAGCTTACTGTTTTACTGCCAGAGAATAAAATGAATTGGCAGGGGATCAAGTCAAAAGATTAATATTAGCCCTTTCCTGACACCTTCCACGATGTTGAATATACACACCTCCTTCAACCCAATCATCCTCTGACAGGTCCAGGACACTTAAACATGCTGTGTGGAGGATTACGGATTAAGCAATAATGGACACATCTTGTTAAACTCAAAAGTTTACCAGAAGTTGAGTTATTGTTGATAGACTCCAGGCCTGATCTACAGGCCTCAGAGTTCAGCACAATATAAAATTCAAACAAGATTCAGGCTCTTCCTCCTTCCCTCTCTCTGTCTGCTCATAGACACCAGATGATCAGGAATCTGGTTGGTCAGTAGATTTACTTTCATAACAACTGATCTTTTCCAAAGATTGTTTTTGTTTTATTTTTTCCCTTCATCAATAGAGGAGAGGGGATTGACATGTGGGAAAGAAACCAGAGGTTGATTGTTTAGCCTGCTCCTAAGCAAGTTAGGTTTTAAGCATAAGTTACTGTGGTGATATGCAAAAAGAGACGCAACTTAAAATTACAGAAGCCCAGAGTTAACTCTAAGGTTTCCTCACAAAGCAAAAATCCTGCTTTGTAATGTGATTACTAGGAACTTTTTTATTATAACTAATTGCAATTGCTAAGTAAAAGTTAGGTGGTTAAGTGTTCTAATTACTATTTTAATGAGTTAAATCTACAGAGGCCTTAGGCAAATATACATAAAAAAGTCAGTACACAAGATCTCAACCTATGCATTTTATTATCCAGATCATAATACCACTTTCTCAAAATAATGAGCAAATTCTGTTATTTTATCACAATATTACACTATATGGACAATAGTATTTGGACAAACATATTTAATTTTTGACACCATTGCCACAGATGTATAAAGTCAAGCACCTCCCCATGCGGTCTCCATTTGCAAACATTTGTGAAACACAGTCGGTTTCTCTGAAGAGCTCAGTGACCTTAAGTGTGATTCTGTGAAGGATGCCACCTTTGCAATAAAATGCTTTGTGAAATTTCATCCCTGCTGGATATTCCACAGTCAACTGTACGTGATATAATTAGAAAGTGGAAGCGTTCAGGAACAACAGCAACTCGGCCACAAGACCACATAAAACCACAGAGCGCAAAGGCACATGGTGTGTAAAAGTCGCCACCGCTCTGCTGAGTCCATAGCTGAAGAGTTCTTAACCCCTACTGGCATTAATGTAAGCACCAAAACTGTGCAACAGGAGCTTCATAAACAAGTTTCCATGATGGAGCAGCTGCATGCAAGCCTTATGAATTAAGTCCAATGTTAAGCAAATGAAGTGGTGTAAAGCACACCAGTGGCTGAATACTTTTGTCCATATAGTGTATGTTCTTGTAATCTCTAGACAGCTGGGATTTTTTCATTAAAATTGATTAATCTATCTCATATCTCAAAATGAAAATGCTTGTTTGGTTGTGATAATGGGATAAGTTCAGAAAGAAAAAAAAAACAATAATATGGCCACTGTGATAGATCAGAAATGTCAAGAGAAAAATTCTTGATTATCATGAAACTTAGTTAAAAAATACTACAGATGCATGTTCACCTAGGGCTTTCAAACAAATTATTTTGTATGGAAGCGTCATCTCCTCCAGGAACACCAGACAGAGCCGTGATGAAGTTCACCTCCAGCCACTGGAGCCATGATCTTCAACAGTCACTTCTGGTACCTCCACCAATCAGATCCAGGCAGCTTTGCGGCTCGTGACACATACTTGTACTGACCATCAATCCTAATTTATTTACTCATTAATTTATTGAAATTCCTCATGTTACCAGCCTTTTTTGGCATTAAAACTGCAGTATACAATCAGTGAAGCCCACATTTACTACTGATGTGACTGTTTCCACTGTTCTTTGATTCTCTTACGTCTCCCAATGCATGCTGGAAGAAGAAAAGGCAGGCAGAGGGACAGATTATGAGGCTGTGACACTCCTGAATGAGCCGGCTCTTTCTGGGACTTCTTTTTGTTGTTAAGTGATATACATTACATATAATAAAGGAATGGCCCTTCTTCCACACTGCTTCACCAAAGGCACACCATGCACTGAAGACTTATGCTTGATGGAAAACATTAATGGTTTATGTCAGAGGTGACATGCAGCCCAACCAGTGAGCAGGTTTCATCCATCCAAGATGAAATTTTGGGGGCAAGGAATATTTTGGATAAAAGTTATCGTGCCTATAAAAGTAAACAACCTTGTATGTTTTACCCTTTTACTGTCAATATAATCTGGCTTTTTTTTTTTTTTTTTTGAAAAAAATAGCAACAAACTGTCTTTAATATCAAAGTGAAAACAAATTTCCACAAAGTATTGTCAATTAAATGAAAAATATGTTATGTGAAAAAGTGACTGCATAAATATTCACCCCCTTCGTGTCAGTATTTAGTAGAAGCACCTTTGGCTGCACAAATCACAATCACAGCACTGAGTCTGTGTGGATAGGTCTCAATCAGGCTTGCACTTCTGGACACTGCAATTTTACTCCATTCTTCTTTGATAAACTGCTCACGCTCCCTCAGGTTGCACAGGAATCAGGCATGAACAGCCCTTTACAAGTCCAGCCTCAATTTCTCTGTTGGGTTCACATCTTGGCTTTGACTCAGCCACTCCAGAACATTCACCTTGTTGTCTTTAAACCATTTCTGTGCAGCTTTCTCTGTATGCTTTGGGTCAGTGTCTTGCTGGAAAATAAATCTTGTTTCAAGCCATAGTTCACTTGCAGACTTAGTAAGATTGTCCTCCAGTATTTTCCTACATTTGCTGCATTCATCTTACCTTCTGCCTTTACAAGCCATCCAGGGCTGGCTGCTGAGAAGCATCCCTACAGTACAATGATGCCACCACTGTGCTTCACAGTTGTGATGGTCAGTTTGTGGCAATTTGTGATGGTCAAAAAGCACCATTTTGATCTCCTCAGACCAAAGAACTTTCTTCCACTTGACCATGGAGTCTCCCACATGCCTTTTGGTAAACTCTAGCTGATATTTAATCTGAGTTTTCTTCACTTCCTTTCTTTCCCACTTCCCCATGAAGTTTTGACTAGTGAAGAACCATGGTTGTTGTATTCAGAGTCTCTCCCATCTCAGTTGCTGAAGCTTGTAACTCCTTCAGAGTAGTCATAGGTGTCTTGGTAAGCTCTTTCACTTGTCTCATTTTTGCATGGTCACTCAGTTTGTGAAGACGGACTGATCTAGGCAGATTCACACATGTGCCATATTGCTTTCATTTCTAGAAGATGGATTTAAATGAAGTCTGGGGATGCTCAGTGCCTTGGAAATATTTTTGTATCCTTCCCCTGTCTTATACTTTTTGATAAACTTGTCTTTCAGTTGTTTTGAGTGTTCTTTTGTCACCATGGTTTAATGGTAGCCAGGAATACTGATCAACCACTGTCTTTTTACTACAATCACTTGAAAAGCATTCACTGCACCCAGGTGATTCCCATTTCACTAATTGGGAGACTACCAGCACTGGTCACCAGTCATTTATTTTATCTTATGTATTTTTGCTTACTTGATGTTACTTTTTAGAAATCTGTTTGCTCTTTCACTTTTAAAGAGGTTTTTTTTTGGGTACATTTTTCTGTCAAAAAAGCCAAAATATATAGACCATTATTGATTCATAACATCAATGAAAGGGTAAAACATCCACAGGGGTGTTTTCATGCATTACGAAAATGAGTCACAACCGGATAAAGTTCATGCACATCTGTCAGCCATATTTCAAAACATTGTGTGTTAATTTAAAGTGGAAATGGTACCAAAAGAAGAGCTACCTGAGAGCCCAAAGAGCTGAGCCAAACAATCCAGATCACTTAAGAGCTGCAATTCCCACCACACTGGTAAAAATCAAGAGGCTTGGAGTTTTATAACCTTCTGTTCCAATAAGGCCACTGGGTTAAAAAACACAGTTAGAGAGAGGGGGGGAAACTGCAGAGAAAGGTTACTAAAAGAAAAAAAAGGATTTTTGTAAGCACTAGCTAACAAGTAGAATCATCTCTAACAGCGATATTTGCTCTCATCAGGCTGATCTGCATGTTTGAGGCTTTGTTGCTTGATTTTCCAACAGAAACATGTTTATTGGTTAACATTTAATACATTAGGCAGCTAAAAAAAGACATATGATCCTCCATTCTGACCTTTCTGATTCTTTTTTCCCCAAAGCTGTAAGAATATTTTTGAATCAACCTCACTTTTCCAGGATATCCAGGTCTTTGTGAATGCTGGACATGCTGACAGCTTGAGGAATAAATAACAGCTTTAAAAACTGCTGAATGCCCCAGATTTCCAGGAGTTGGCAAATTTAGGGGTCACATTTCAGCATTTTTTTTTCTTCTTTTTTTAAAACCTGGTCGAGGCCTTTTACAAACAGTCATTTCCATATTTCCCCCCCAACCCTTGATCTCTAAATATTGCGTGAAATGAATAAAAAGCACCACCAGGAAACCTTTCGCTTTTCACTCTCTGGCATCAATCCTATGTTGTGGAGTGCCAAAAACAACACCTTTCCCCAACCCAGGCAAAGGTGCTGATGCTTCAAAGTGTCAAGCCGAATCCCCACTAATGTGCTTTAAGGTTATGGCTTGGTTTCAGAGCAGGTCACGATTAGATTAGTGATCTCCTGCCTTTGTTTATGACCGTGAACTCCCCGTTCACAACATGCCTTCTCTGTGAGCAGCACAGATCCCAGAAATACAAGATTCTGCAGCCTTCCCTGATCATCAGTCTTTCTGCGCCTACATTGTGTGGGGAAACGATCTGCATTTTACTGTAATAAAGATATAATTGACCTGTGCCCAGCAGGAGGCAGGGAGAAATGGGATTGATGTCCCGCAGAGAAAATTCTTCTCCTCCTGGGTGAGGGGTGGAGGTGGCTGTGACTCGGGCTAAACACTTTGGTATTCAGCTCCTCTATTCCACACCCCTCCTCCGACCTCGCCGCTCTCTATTCCCAGCTCCCGTTTTTCATGTCACCATCAATTATTTTCCTCTTCTCTAAGAATAAGAAAAAAATTTCACACTGAACACACAGTCAGACACGCAGACAGCGCTAAAAAATGACTGCTTTCTGAGATCTTCTTTACTGCAGGAAAAGGGCTCGCTCGTGTGCTTTGAGAAATGTTCCAGTGGTATAAAGAAAACAGATTTATGTGCTTCTTTTCCCATTCCTGGAGGCTGGTACTGTCCATTCTTTATGACTATTTTAGACTCTATCTGAAATCGGAAATAGTTTTGTATTGTAGTTTAAAAATGTTGTGAAAATAGAGAAAGAGACTGAGATATCACAGTGAATAACGCTGAAATACATACAGTTAAGACAGTCAGAGAAAAAGATATTGAAATTACTGAGCTCTCAAGAACACAAAATCATAAATATAAAAGCTGTTACAGCTCTTCAAAGGCTTATGCAGAGCACTATTATATATTCACTCTTCAACACCCACAACTATCCCCTTAACAATAAATTAATTTCATCCAGCACAATAAAAGAAAGTGTAGGATGAGAGCTATGATGAAATAGAGCTTGATTACATAAATGATGTTTATTTATTTAGCGCGTCATGCAGGGCAAGAATACGGAGATTTAATTTGATTTTCATCATCTAAGTGACAGATAGACAGACTTAAATGTTAAATGTTTATTAATGACTGATTACTTTGAATTGTATTTACATGATAGACTGAGCCATGATTGACAGCCATTTGTTTCAAGTGTTTGCTTCAGTTTCACTGCATGCTGCAACAAAAGTACTCCCATTGTTCCCCCTGTAACAAAACCACTACCATTGGTAGCAATGATTCACCTGTAAAAAGGCTTTTTTAGACTACTAATGCACAAGAAGAAATACATGACTCTTTTAATGTTTGCAGTAAAACCAGACAGGTTATGATGTGCTTTGAGGAGAAATAAAAACCTCAGACAATTTTTGCACATTTTGGGCTGCACAGTGATCCAGTGGTAAGCACTGTTCCCTCATGGCCCAAAGATGCCTGGTTTGAATCCCTGTCAAACAGGGATCTTCTGAGTGGAAGCTGCAAGTTCATCAATGGATATTTTAGAGATCCTCCCTCCCACAGACTACAGACATGCTTGTTGTAGACATAGCTCAAATTACAGGGGAGCTAAGGGGATCTCGGTTCCCCTGAAAAGGGCACGAGCTCTTCTATGTATGTTAAGTTTCCGTAATTGTAAAACCAGTATAAATAAATATATAAATAAATATCTCACCATTGTTTGTTTACTTGTTGATTAAAGAAGAAATTAAAATGTCCGACCATCTGTCCCAACAACTGAACAAAACCTTAGAGTTGATTCCTGCTGTGGAAATAAGGCCCAGAATTGTTTACGTACATGAACCTGCAATATTTTCACTACCATATGATGATGATTCTGCCTTCAGTTGTCCTTCGAGGTATTTGTGCACTTATCCATTTCAGTGTTGTGTCTACATTTGTGTGATTGTGTTTCTCATGTTTTATGTGTCCCTAAGGGAACAATAAAGTTTAAGTTGAACCTATCAGTGAGTTGGCACTGATAAGTTTTCTCAAGGATTTTGTGGTGAGCAGCTCTTGAAGTCCAAGACAATTTCCCCAAGGAAAAAAATGATCATATTGCACCATGTCCTATGATATCATATTGCTACTCAACATATCGTATCCGATCAGATCTTTTGAAACAGTCTTCATTATCTAAAATTCTGAAAAAAATATGAACAATAAAAACATAGGATTATCTTTTTTATCTTTGAGTTATACCAATACTGCTACTACTAATAACTTTATTTGTATAGAAACTTTAAACAAAGCAGAAACAAATACGATAAAGCAAAAGAACACAAGCAGGAGAACACAACAATAAAGAAAGAACCCCAACAACAGAACAACCCATGAAAAATTCAGCCAGCATTGTAACCCTAACACCATAATAACCCAAGGGGCACATTGTAAAAACAAGAAAGACATAATAAAAACCCAGTAACAAAACATCTGGAACAAAGTAAAATAAAAACCAAGAACAAAATAAAACCCAGAATAACCTAGATCAATCCAGGCAACTCAGGAACCAAATTACATATATAAGACCAAGGACCAGAGGTGTAAGATTATTCAAAATATTAGGAAGAGACAGAATATAACAGAAATCAAAACAATAAGAATAGATTAAAACAAATTAAAATGTGCAGTGATTGGAGTACAACAATTAAAAAGATCCAGGCTAGGG
Organism: Cheilinus undulatus; assembly: GCF_018320785.1. Taxonomy (NCBI): domain Eukaryota; kingdom Metazoa; phylum Chordata; class Actinopteri; order Labriformes; family Labridae; genus Cheilinus; species Cheilinus undulatus. The sequence continues at coordinate 20,717,263 of NC_054865.1, forward strand.
CACGCAGATGTTTGAGTGGTTTAAGGTGGCCCCATGTATGCAGGCAGCACGGGTTCGAATCTGGCCTGTGGCCCTTTTCCACATGTCCTTCACTCTCTCGTCCCTGTTTCCAGGTCTGTCCACTGTCCTCCTCTATCTATTAAAGGCATAAAAATAAATCTGGTAGAACTTGTAAAGTAATAATAATGGCGATAAAAATAATCAGGTGTAAAAGGAAAAGGGGCAATAGTATTCAGATCAAGGCATAAAATACAGAATAGAGTAGACATTAAAGCTTCAAGATAAAATTAGAAAAATGAGGAAAATAGAGACAGAAAAATACAGGTCAGAAAATTGACCAAAAGAAGGAGGAGACAGTAAAAGACAGAAGATGGCATCACATAAAATCCAGTCTATAAAGATTAGTCTTCAGAACCAATTTAAATGATGTCGCTGATTCTGCATGTGTTGTATCCTTGGACGGGTCGTTCCAAAGTTGAGGAGCCTGATGGAGAAGGCCTTATCACCTTCAGTGTTGAGTCTCAATTTTGGAAAGACCGGAAGCCCCCGACCGAGGATCTAAGGCTGTGGTCCGGCTCATAGGGAGTTAAAAGTTCTGTTAATGGAGCCAGGCCCTTAAGTGCTTTAAAAGTGATGAGTAAAATCTTAAAATAAATACTAAAACTTACAGGGAGACAATGTAAGGATCATAAAATGGGAGGGCGCTGTAGTAGCTGAGTCTCGACAATATGAGGGCATGGATGACTTTTCAAAGGTCTGACCAGATGAGTATTGATTTTATTTTGGCTATGGTTCAGATATGAAAAAAAAGCAAGACTGGACAACTCTATTGATATGGGTTGTTAAGGTGAGGTCTGACTCAAATATAAAAAAGATTTTTGGCTGTGGGACTGATGTTTTCTGAAAGGGCACCGAGACTGGACTGTATAAGGTGGGTGAAGCTTTGAGTGTTAGAAAGTATTATTTCTTATCTTGAGTTATTGAGTCAAGTATTTGCATTTAAGACAACATTTATTTATCATATCTCAGATTTAGGAAAACCATATGTCTGATTACCTTCATGGGACCTCCAATGGACTGGACCCCAGAAAGCTTCCCGTTTATTCCCTCTAAGGGCAGCTGAGGGTGGATCCCACTTCTTGCCCAACAACAGCTGGATCAATACAGTCAGTTTGGATGGATGGATGAATTCTTTGTGTTCCTACAGTTATGGCTTTAAAAAATCATCACAGAAATGCTGACACAAACAAGCAAAATAAAAAACTGTCAGTCATCTAAACTTCCCTTTAAAGAATGCTGCAACATTGTTGGGTATCACATGCTAATTTAGTAATGCTTCATTGTAACCTCACTAATATTTGCCCTCCTTAGCGATATATATCAAGTTGGTTTTCATATTTTTTTCATTTTTAATTATGCTCCTACAACTACAGAAACAGCAATAATTATGTTGTGTGACATAGCATACAACTACATGAGACTAAAGTTTACTGACATCCATTCTGCAGGCGACGCCAGCACAGTTGCATCCTGGAAAAAAGAACATCACATACAATAAAGACACACAAGCGTGGGCTTTCTGTTTTGGAAATACCACCATATTTCCCTCCTCTGGGTAAAAGACAATAATATTTTGGAGAGTTGTAGTTAGTGCAGCGAAAGGAAAAGTTTTTCTACTGCCAAGAGTACTGCTGTCATAAAGCACCAAGCCAAACAACATGCACACCAGTTGTCAGAGAGCCAGCACTGCTACAGGTGCAGGTCATGTTAGGTCCTCAGACCAAGGAAGATCCACTCCATTCTAACAGGCATGGGTGGATTTTTAAATCTCTGCCCACACCATGAGCAGCAACCCGCAATTTCCACATAGGATGACTGCACCACGCACCGAAGTGTCACAGGTTTCTTCCGACAGAAGGTGCGCGACCTCGCCCACTGGAAGTGTGTCTAGAGCACCTCACCATGGCGAGCAGACCTGATCAGCAGGATGAGATCATGGAAGAACTGTGAGTTCACGCAGGAGTAGTAAGTCAACTGCAGACTATTTTACCTTTTGGGGTTAATTTATCACCCTTTCCAGAATAAGTCTATGATATTATTGTGTCTGCCATTGGGTGAGTACATTAGGAAGTTAAAAAGTTCATGTTTGCATAAAGGATCTGTGGTTTTATGTAAAATTCTTTGGCTAAATGTCCTCAAAAGTTAACTTTACCTCATCAGTGGTGCCGTTGTAGCTCTGTGACCCACTGACCTCTCGGTGACCCTTTGCGCTCGCTGCAGGATGAGACGTAACATTGATATAGTGATGATTTGCGACAGGGAGCGGAGTGCCAGCTGTGGAAATGCTCTGACTGACTAGAGAGGGAGCGATGTGCTCCACAGCGTGATTCGCCAGCGGAGTCACTGTATGTAGAAATTGGGGGTAAGATGGGGGTGCACATCCATCCATCCATCCATCCAACCATCCCTCCATCCCTCCATCCATCCATCCATCTTCTTCCGCTAATCATGGGCTGGGTCGTAGTAGTCACACGCTGAGCAAGTCGACCCTGACATCTTTCCTTGTCAGGGTTGACTTGCTCATCCTTCGGCATCCCAAAGAACAACTCACCTAGACCTGGTGACTTGCCACCCAGTCAGTAAGTTTATTACTGTTAGTGATTCATAGTCCTAGTGTTCCTGACTTTCTCTTCATGATTCCCTACACCAGGGATCCCCAAATGGCAGCCCGCGGGCAACTTCCGGCCCGCCAGCAGGTGTCATCTGGCCCGCGAGACATTTAGGAAACAAGATGGAAATTTTTTTAAGTATGTTAATTTTTAATTTTTACCCTGTTAGTTGTTTAAAATACAAATTTTCACTCATTTATCATGATCTTTCTATAATTATAGCAAGGAAAGGTCGTACTACGGTGCAATAAATGAGTTAAATGTGATTCGTTGGACTCTATAGAGCAGGGAGGAGCATTGCTAAAAGACGCACAGCAGAGTGGCAGCAGCGCAACTGCTTCACCTCAGCTTTGCAAACATGCTGCCCAAAAAGAGGCTGATACAGACTGCATGATTTTTAAGACTGAAGGAGAAGTATTTATTGTCTAATTTAATATTGATTATTTTGTTGGAGATGAAGAATTTAACCCCGTGCGCAGCTGCACGGACTCTCATCGAGTCCATCCCTGCCCGCACCTCTGACTAGTTTTCTGTATCTCAGGCCTTAATGATATTTTTGCCTTGTAAAACCAAACCTCTATCCCTGTGGGAGATTAAAACAGCTGCTCTCAGGATAGCAAACACTTTCTTGGCATAATTGTCCGTCAGCCACAAATGCAGCCATCGTATCTCGCTTTGGTGATTCAGTTCAATGTCAGCCTGATATAATTTCTCATTCTAAATAATCTTTAATGCCAAACTAATATCAACTACATTTATTTATATACATTTTAATAATATGTCAACAAGACGTGCAATTATGGTCTTGATCACTTACATTTAAACAGGACATAGTTTATAAGTTGTACGTGTATTTAACTTCAGGTCTCGTCAAAAAATTGTAAAAATTACTCTCATAATGATAAAACATATTGGTTATAACTGAAAATGTAATCCTAACCTGGACACAGGCTGTCCTATGACATGAGAGATCCGCATTTTTGGTCTTTGTACAGCGCTCACACAGCTAATTACGCACTGAGATGCGCCACTTCATGAGGTGCAAGAGACTTAGAGAGAACAGACATGCAGAAGAATGACTGTTGTCACTCAGACATGTGCTTATATGTCAAGTTTTCACTCAGTAGGTGAGGGACTATAGCTCTTTGAGCGGCAACAGCGCAGCAGTCAAGGAAACATCTCGGCAGGATCCTTCTCTCACTCTCTCTGTAGCATCCCTCCTGAGTGAATGACGGTTGACTCTCTTGCTGATGGTTTTCGTGGTTTATTTTAACTTGACATTGTCAACAAACTGTAGTTGCAGAAGTCCCAAAAGCATAAAAATTCACCGTAAGAGCTTAATGTCTGTACAGGGGGTTTTCACTTTCTACCGTAGCTCTCTTTGTTTACGTTGCACCGCTAACTTTTCTCCTCATAGTCAAGTTACCTTGTGTTACTCTACTCACTTCCTTTCTGGCCCTTTCAAAGTAAAAGTCTGCTACTGTTAAACAGGAAATAAAGTTATCTCAGCTTAAATCAATACAAAACTTACAAAATAAACCATTACAAAAGGCTATAGCTGTACAAACGCTAAACATTTTATACTAAATTAGGTTACTTACACTCTTTCTGGACTCTGCACTTATCCTAGGTTAGGTGAAACAATCTCAGGGTCTGATCAGATATTGTGGACAACAGGTTGCCATTTTAAAGCCATAAACAGTCACGCTGCATGAATGTTTATAATTAATATTCCAGTCTTTGAAATTCCAGCGGGTCTTAAAAACATTAAAAATGTGTAAAAATTCCCACTTGATACAAGGACAGCATATTTATGACTGGCCTGTGTAGATTACTTGCAAATAAATCCTCTGTCTAAAGTGTAACTAATTAAGCCATACTCTGTGTTTATATATATATACATACATATATATATATATATATATATATATATATATATATATATGTGAACATTCAAGAAATATTTTCTGGCCCTCGGCTTTCTGTCCTTGAAAAATTTTGGCCCCCAGGAAAAACTAATTGGGGAGCCCTGCCCTACACCATCCACTGCCCTGTTCTCTCCAAATAAAGCCCTTAAATAATTTTTTAAAAAGATATTAAATAACAACATAAAAAAACCCAAAATGATATACACATAAAAAGTAAAAAGGCTCTTAAATGAAATAGAAATATCTAATGCAGTAAATTTAGTAAGTTTTCCTTGTCAGATTAATCAGCCCCTCCCCTCTTTGTCAGTGAGTCAGCTGTTCTTTAAGCAAAACTACAGCCCTTGATCATTTGACCAACAGTCTGTTTGGTCATTTTTAATACTGAATATTGTTAGCATTGATGTCTAGTTCAGCGCCAGTACGAACAGTTGTCAGTGGAGGATCAAGCTCCTTGGTGGAGGTGGTGCTGCGCTTGCGTGCTGCGCCACTGTCCAGGAAAAGTTAACGATTTAATCTCTGGTTTCCCTCCAACAGTGACAGTTGAGTTCACCTGGATTTGTGTGCAGAGAAAAACATCACAGTACACAGCAGGGAGTGCACTGTGCACCACAGAATGCATCTCATTGGATGCTGTCAGGAATCATCCATTAAAGCTGTAGGCCGTGGAGAGGACAGGAGACCATACTGATGAGAAGTGCTGGTATGCTGGAAGAAGTCCCGGTACGCGAAGGGGCAAAATTTAGAAGTGCTAGTACTGCAAACTGGTGCATACCTGCCCAATTAAAGCACTGGGTGCGACCCACATACTCAGCTCTGCTGCTCATCCCACAAATGCATGTTCCTTACTAATGTGGCACCATTTATAAAGGAAACAAACAGGCTTTCCAACGGTATAAGATTTATTACCAAGAAGCAACGTTATGACAAAGAAATAATATACCAGACTCTAATTTCTTTCCTTTCTGTGCTGGTTTTTTACTTTTACAATGCAGATTTATTTTGACAGTTGTAATAAGTAACTTGCTCATCACCCTACATCACCCAACATGAGACTTTTATGTAGGAGCCTCCTATGCATTATATAATGAGGGAGAAGGACCGCTCCTGGGTCAGTGTGAGACATCATTTTTCCATATTTTAATGCAAAGTGTAAATTTGATGATGATTTACAGCACAACTATGGTTCCTCATTTCAAACAATTAAAAAAAAACAAGTGCAAATTGTACTTCCACTTTTTTATGCAAAGGAAAACTAATTATGTTGTTTCAATATGCTTAAAAGTGGCACTTAAACCAATAAAAAGCTTAAATCTCACAATGATATTTGGCTAGCAATAATCCATCCACTACAGGCTGGAAGTTAACTCTAGCCAACCATTTAATTAGCTTAGCAATAAATGTATTTAACGACAGTAAATAATTGAATTCAGCTGCAGGAGTTATCATAATCCCATCACATTTTCTTACAGTCTATATTGTCTAGTATTGTGAATGTAACCTCCTGTTAATTAACAGTATGTGCCCTGCAAGTGAGGGAAGTTATTTATTTCCACAATGTCAGGCAGATAGAGGATTATATTAGAACAATATCAACATATCTCCCAAAGATGCTTCACAACAGTTGGATTCAAAAAAGTGGAATTGCCTCTATAAACAATTGGAGCTTAATTTATTACTGTAGATATCTCTGGTTGTGATGGGGCAAAATCATTACTGTTGCAAAGCTGAATAATGTTGCTGCGAGGATGTGAGGGAGAGCACACCCTTCTGCATCCTGTACAAGGTCCATGAAGACATTACCATGTCCTTAAATGAGCTCATAGTCATCAATAATACCCTGTCCTCCCACAGAGAGTGTGCTCACGTCTGTCTGAATGTCACTTGGGACGCCCCTAGAACCTTCAAACTATTAGATCAGACTGGAGTCATTTCCTAAACATAGACAGTTGACAAAAAAGCTTTTACTTCCTATTAGTCTAAGAATTTTTGTACCCTTTTACAAGATTTTCTCCTCTCGGGTGTCTGATAAATACGGAGCCACATCATTAATTTTCCTTATTTGCAGTGACAGCACTGATCATCCTTCATCTCACCTCTATCTTTTGGGCACAACACCTCAGAAAAAGCTTTCATGATACCCTTTTCTAAAAGGCATTCAGATCTTCTCTATTTTCATGTTTGGTAATTAATTGTTTGTGTTCGTAGATAGCATCCTAATTTAATGATAGTGAATGGTTGCATCATCCCTTTTTAAATTCAACAAATTTTCAGTGGAAAAAAAGGATTTTGAGGCAGGACATTTACTTAAGTGAGGCTGTTTGAAATTGAGCAGGTGGCTCCAGAACCGACACAGACCGTCACTCAATACTCAGCTCATACTGTAATCTTAAGCTTACAAAAGGAAAAATAAAATAAAGACTCCTCCACATGCACCGTACACACAAACTCAAATGGTCTCCTGGTTATTGCTTGGTGTTCTAGTAAACTTTGAAAGAAACTTTTTTTCTTGAAAGTAAAATAATGAGAGTTTCAAGTAAACATAATGAACAGTAAGTGAAAAGAAACTGACAGGGTGAAAAAGGAACCCGACACTCTTCAGTCCAAAAGCTGCACATTAGAAATCAAATCCCATGGCATCTAACTTAAAAAAAAATATGATTGTTTAAAGGCTTATATAAGACACAATGTCCTTAATTATTTGTTAAATTGAAATTGAATTGTAATTCTTTATCTCAAATGCAATAAAAGAAGTCCACATGGTAACTATAATGGATATGTATATTTTTTATTTTAGCCTAAACTATATTAAAATTAGTTTTAACTTAACATTACTGTATATATTATTTATGACAAGCCAAAGTCGGTTATCATCGACTTTCTTGCTATCCTATAGTGTTTACTTCCTGTCTGTCCTTCCTTCAGTTTTGTTAATTTCTATCATTTTTGTTTTTGGTTTTATTGCACAGGCTTCATGAATCCACAAATCCTTTGGAGAAAACACACTTTTTAACTTCTTTACGTATTCACTGATGGTTTTTCCACAGTTTAAATGATTTGCTTGGTGTGGAGGTGATCAATATCACAAATACTCAAACTAGCAGACCTCCTAGTTCTACGCTGTCAAAATCAGATGAAGGGAGACAAGAGTGTAGGGGAGTTTTTGGCTGACCGCTGAGGTCAGCCCTACACACGGCTCTGTTCGTATACTGACTGACTGACTGACTGACTGCGTAACTGAGTGACCCTACTTCCAAAGCCCTACCATTACAGAGTTGCATTTGCTTGGACTGCATGCTGTTGCTAATGGCTGCCTCCACTGTGTTAATTATTGCTATACATACAGAGTTGCGCTATGGGCAGGGTTTAGTGGGACTGAAAGCCCTCTAATGGCTGTCTCCATTGCTCTAAATACCTTAGATATAGCTTTATCCTCTGTTTTACCAGAACTGGGCCACAATTCTGTATGACAAACAATAAAAACAAGATGTTTTCACTCTCCTGCTGACCTGCTTTGGCATGGCTATGTGATAGTTGAGGGGGAAAACGTAACTTCTAGTGTGAATGCTTGTGGATGCTGGCTGCTCGTGCGGTAATTAGCTCTGAATTAGTCTCAGCAGCACTTAGTCAAAATGGGACATTTCTTGATTAAAACAAGCGAAGACAGCAACACTGAAAACTTTATGTAACAGAAATGGTGTTTTTGCTCCTCTTCCAACCCGCTACAGTGTGTCTGTGTGATAGTTAAAGGGGGAAAAGGTAACTTGTTATGCTTGTATTTATGGCTGCTAGCTGAACGCTAGCTCGGCCTTAGCCAGACCAACACATTTCTTCATCACAGTTAGCAACACGGAAAGCTTTCTGCAACAGATAACAAGGTTGTCGCTCTTCTGCCACCCCGCTTTGTCATGACAATGTGTTTGTTACGGGGAAGGGGTTAGTTTTTGTATACAGCTAATGAGTTGTTGTGTCCCAGCTAATGACTCTACCAGGCCTGCTAGTTATTAGCTGGGACTGAGCCGCCGCTGCGTTTTTGTTTGAACCAGACAACATGTAAATCCAAACAAGCACAGAGAGCAACACTAAAAGCTTTCTGTGACCGATAAAAAATGTTCTCGTTCTACTGCCAGTCTGTTTCGGCATGGCTTTTCGATCATGGCGTGGGCTTGTCCCACTATTGTCTGCCGTTAGCTGTTAGCCTGGACGTCCCTGTAAGACCGCTGCAGTTTACTCTGACCTGGACCACTGTTCTTCTTAAATCCAGAGCACAGAGCCACACCGACAGCTTGTCTTGTGCAGAGAATATATTTCATGATTTGAGACTCGTGCACAATCTTTGGTTTTTAATTTTTCCATCATGAGCCCCTGTCCCCCGTCACTCTTTCTCTCCCCTTTTCTTTGACTGTTTGTGTGTCTTTTATGCAGCAGCGTCGACTGCCCTCCTCTCTCTCTCTCACACACACACACAAATGACTATAGGAGACTTTATTTTTCCTATTAACGCACTTTGGTTAAGCCACTGCAATATCTCACTGTAGCCACAGTGATTTAGAATAAATATAATGCTGCTCCTTGTCTCAATTCACTGTAAAAAATTCAGACAGCTCAGAGGAAGTCTTATTTTGACAAACATTTACCTTTTACTTTTCCCTTATTTCCTTTTCAATCCATAACAAGTTCTGTTTTTGTCATGGTGAAGTTCATGTCATAATCACAAGTGCAGACATTCTGAGATCAGTTTGGTTAATCTTACTACTATCATTGGAGAGCTGTCTGTCTGTATGTCTGTGTGTCTGTCTGTCTGTCTGGACTTGCAAACCCACCTGTTGCTCCAACTGACCTATGGCTAAGTCCCGCCCTCAAACGCGATGAGCCAATCATAGTGCGTATACCACTCCAATACACTCGGACATTGGCTGCCTGGAAGTCCATTGAAATGAATGGGAGAAAGTCCATTTTTGCCCGGTTTTATGATTTTTTTTTTTTTTTTTTTTTCGAGATTTTAAGTTTAAAAATGGTCAAACGGTGTTCATGGGTACATGCGACTCCAACACAAGGTATCCTGAGAGTCTTGGCGACGGAGTGTATTTTTTACCCTTTCCTAAGCCACATCTAAACTGAGAAAAGTGTCTTCTTTGGATAAAAGTTTTGCAGTAGACCACAACATCAACCTAATGTGGATAAAATTAACAACATTTGTTCTAAGGTAAGCCAACATCATCATCATCATCATCAGGATCATCATCCTCTGGAGCTTATCTTTGTTAACTTATCTGTAATAGCCGAGATAACAAAAGTTGGCAAACGTTATGCTGAATGAGTCAATGTAAATATACTATAGCACCAAACAAATGGAGAGACACTCTTGGTAAAGATGGTAAAAGGGCCGTTATATTTTTCTTATATTCTGAGGTGAAAACCTTAACTTCAGTGGCACTTTGATGCTGATCCTCTATCTTGTGGTCTGAGATTGTGATGGCAACAAGATGCAGTTTATCACGTTTGCACTGGGACCTGTAAGTTTTGGCTTGTAACTGAAGTTTTTTATCGACCTTCTCAACAATAAAATGATTAATAGATCCTTCCAGTGTGTAGTTTAGACCCTTTTGGTGACTTCTAGATTGTATGTGATCTTTCTGTCTCCAAAAATCATCAATGGCCTCCAGTGAAATGTCTCCTACTGTGACAACTACAATAGCGTCTGTCAGTGAATGTTCATTGTTTGTCCGAGTGAGCGGAGGGGACGTGGCTTAGCCATAGGTCAATCGTCATTCATACCTCTCAGAGGAATTCTTGGGTATACTGGTTCAAGACTGGAACCATGAAAACGTCATAAAAATTTCTAAACTTTGTACAATACTCAACAATCACGATTTTTAGGCTTCAGTTTGCTCCCTCTCAGGTCCCCGTCCATGGATACGGCTGATGTGCTGACGTACAGTGAGCGCATCACGTCACTTCCCCTTAGTGCGGTTACTCTTTCGCTGTGTTTTCACTTGCCAACCTCCATTACATATCCAAAAATGGAGAAGAAGAAGCTGTGTTTTTTCTAAGCATTGTCCAAACTGCATCTACTTTTTAAAATCTTACTTCTCATCACTACTGTTTCATAGCTGTTGTGTGTTTAGACGTACATATACTGAACAACTAGCACCCTGCCGGTTTAAGCTACTTTTATCTTACCTCCCTGTCCTCTTCTACCACAACTTTGCCTAGCTTAGCCTCAGCTTCAGTGTCTGCCTCTACTGCTTGATATGCCTGATGTTCAGGTTTTCCCCGTCCTCGTTTACCAATAATGCTACGTGTATTTAATGTGGTTTATTTGGAGCTCTGGAGGACAGGGTGATGCTTTTGGAAACGCGGCTCCACACAACTGCATCCAAACCTTTATTCTCTGCTCTTGCTAGCCAGCCCCCTATAGCCGGGACCAGCCAACCCAGTTGGATCGCTAACAACCGCTTCACTTTTGGTTCAGATTTTCCCCACTCAGCGACACACCCACTGAGAATAAACTTCTGGATGCATAAATGGATCTATTTTCCCGAGGGAAAAGCAAGGCATCCAGTAGCTGCTTAGAAACACGAGACATCTCCTACATTTAATTAATGGTTATAGAATCAAAATAACTTTTTGCTTTAACAAAAATTTGCAAAAAAGGGGAAAAGAAGACAATTTCATAATAATCTAAGTTTATTTGATCTTATTTATGAAGCAGAATAAATGCCAGGCCTCCTTCCTTAGCATTATTAATCCCAATAACAGTACAAACTAAATATCAAATTTTCCCAAGAAGCACAAATTAAAACAAATTTAAAGTCACAAGGAGATTTGGATAGACAGAACTCTGTGTGTCTGCTAGTACAGGAGAACAAGGGGTTAAAATAATATTTAAAACATTTAAATTAAAAAGCTTTTTTATGAATTTTTTTTCCTTTCATAATTCCTCTTAATGTGAGTGTTCCGTCTACATGTTGCAAAAACATGGTTATTTCCTTTCTCTGTGTATCTGACCATTCTTGATTGTTTTCATTCTTGAATTAATTCACTGGAGATCAGCTGATCTCCAGCTCAGTGAAGTCCTCTCTGTTTAATATCATATCAGTGGGCTCAGATGCATTGATTATGTCACCAAATCAATCACTCCCAACGACACATTACGATTGTAAACCTGTGAATAAAGGAGCTGTTGTTACGGTGATAACTGAAGACTTCTCAGAGTTTTAACTCAGAAAAGTGTTTATGTTGTGGTCTGTTTGTGCTGCTGTTGCATTAGCTTTTTAGCTAGACTTTATCTCCACTGCCTCAACAGGTGAGATTTATGAGCTGCTGTACTTCTTAATCGCTTTTCTCCAAATTGACAGTTGGGCAGACATTTCGAAAAGTTATTCTTCCTTCATATAAAGTCCACATGACTTTTTCCTGAGGTGCAGAACTGTAACTGAAAGACGTTTAGGCGACGACCCATGAAACACATCCAGCTACCTAGCGAGCACCTACGGCGAATGGAACTCTTGTTTAAAGGTAAAAGATCACCGCAGGTCACGCAAGATTACAGACGCTGAGCCAGAGCATGGCGAAAAGGGCTATGAAAACAAGCAGCAGAGCCTTAATGATCCTGTCTCTGACGTTAAAACCAAAGACCAGTTTGTGTGCATTTTTACTGATCCAGGGCTCTGCGGACTGATGCACTCAGACTGCTGACGTCAAGATCGGTTAACTGATCCATTTCGGATTATCTTTACACCACTATTTGTTACTATTTTTTAAGTATATACAGGTCTGTGGATATTAATAGCATGGTTGCAAGATGTGTAAAGAGCGCAAGATTGCTGACTACAAATGATCAGAAGTATACAATATGAAGGGGTGGGGCCAGCTTTACATGAGATATGATCATTTTGCACAAGTGATTGGTGCACAATGCACATAGGAGGTGAGGGAGCCCTCTCACAGTATCTGAGTTACATTGATAATACTCATTACTTCATCATCACAATACAGTACATAGATTACATTACTAATTAGTATGGTATTAGGTTAATTGCTGCAAAAATGCATATGCAATGCAGAATTTTACCACTGTAATTTACATTACATTTAGTATGATCTATTAGTGCAACTGTGCATGTGAGGTGAGGCTTTCTATAACAGTTATTTAAGTTACAGTTAGTTGATTGCTTAGTGCAAATGTGCATGTGGGATGACTGAGATTCCTGACACTAGACAAGTCAAATTTCGATTTAAATATGTACAAGATTTTTTTTTTCCTTGTATTATTTCTAGTAATTTTAATATTTTGACAGCCCTAAAGCAAACTTTTGCCCTTACTATTTAAGTCAGGGCCCTGTTTGACCCAGCTCGGTCAAAAAGTCTGGTCACATGTACTGTAATATGACATTAAACTTCACTTGCTGACAAAGTGAAACAGCCCATAGTTACTCCACTGTAAGTCTAAAACCCATTCAACAAAAGTAGGAGCTCTCCACTGAGGGCTGTCTGTGTGTCAGTGCTGTGGGCAGTGTGACTGCGCAGAAACAGACACTTACATCAAGCGGCTCGCTCCTGTTACACAGGTACCACTGTAATCATTAATATGCATACAGCAAATGATTAAATGTGCAGCAGATAAAATGTGACGCAGCATAATGAATGGAAATTTTAAAGCACATATTCAAGCTCAATTAATCATTTAAGCCTATCACAATGTCACGTTTATCAGATGGCTGCAGGAAATCAAAGGAGTGATGAAAAATTAAGATGGCAGAATCACACATTACTGCTGCACCTGGTCTAGTCTGCTGGATCTGTGAGACTGCAGCTAAATAAGACAGAAAACTCTTCTTTGTAGCTGTAACTCAGTGGAAAGAGAGGGAGTTTAACAAGAACATTACCAACAGATTATGATTAAGATTTAAAAAGGAGGCTTTGAGCTTGATGAGCTCAAACACTGACGTTAAAATATGAATTAGTATTAAACCATTTAACCCTTTCATACCTTTTACATGACGCCACACACTCAAACACCTCCTGGCCTTCTTCCTACTGAACGCTCCCTATGAGTTGAAAGGTCTCTGTTCTCTGGTCTATATGTCTTAACCAGTTTAATTTTATTTTTAGACTAAATAAAGTTGCTTTTAAACTGGATGCACTTACCAGTAAAGTGACAAATATGGGTTAAATGTTCATAGAATCCCACCAGGGAAAGAAAACTGGGAGAAGAGGAAATGCACTGGATTAGTTAAATTAGATGCTCCACTGTCTCTGTTGGTAATAACAGACAATAATGCTGATCAGATTTCCCCTAATGCATCAAATATAGTGTAAACTTCAAATATGAGTGCCTTTTAACTAACCTTTCAGTCTCTGAAAAATGATAGATTCAGACTCATCAGTAGGCCTGCCCTCAGAATTAGCTGGGCCCCTAGAAAACGCAGTGATTTATTGATGATATCAATATATGTGTTGGATCAGTAGCAATGGTGCTGGCATCCTTTCTAAGTTGCTTCATTTTGGAGGTAAAAAGTATGCCGAGCTTTTCTTGGGTTCTAATGTTGAAAATTTATACTTATGCCCAATTTTACCCCTTTTCACCACATTTTAACGCGTTTTTACCATTTTTTTCCAACCATTTTTGCCATTCTTTGGAATTTTTGCCTTTTTTAACCATTTTTCGCTAATTTCTCCCATTTTTCCCTCTTTCTACCCATCATGCCACCTTATGCAATTATTTAATCAGAGTTTAGGAGTACATGCAAAAGTCTTTTTTAATCATATCAGTGTTTCATCCACATTTAACAGGTGTTTTGAGGTCTGAAAACGTTCCTTTTTGAAAGCGGCTCCCAGAGTGAACAAATACCACCCCTTGTGTCTCTGTGTGCACAACCAAGCACCTTTTTTCTGAAACGATTACCTCATAGCCCCCTTAACCTGCATGCTTTAATCCCACACACAACAGTAATGATGTCAGATTACAGGACTGTGTTCATGCTGCAGAAGCTACTACACTTATTCAGGCTCTTACAGCAAATCTGCTCCTCTACTACCACCATGATCAACAAATAGTCATGGAGAACAGCGTACGCTACATGTTCTTAACCGGATAAATAGCTTTTCTAACAGTCAGGGATAGCTGAACTATTGACTAAGGACATGGCAGTGATGGTGGAAAGGATTGCTGGAATTAAAATCTCAGGATATGTTGGCAGAATATTCCCATGATGCTCTGAGGCAGAGTGTTTATGTAAGGGTTAATGCCTGATGAGGTGTCCATTTATCAGGGATTAATGGACAACGTTGAGGCCTGAACCATTGGATATGCCTCCACTAAGAATTAAAGTGATTTATTGATCATGTTGATTACATAAATGCCTCATTAAAGTGTGTGTCAAGTATGACACAATAGGCTTTGAAGAGGTTACCCATTTTTGAAATTGTTCAATTTATGTTTTCCTTTTGTCTCAGTTCCTCCTCCTTTATTTTCTGTCAGCTTTACATTTGTGCACATCATGGCTTCGCTATCAAGTCTGATACCCCACCTACCTACCCTACGGCTTGGCCACAGAAAGCTCTTTCTGATGTCCCCCTTATGGGTGGCCTTGTTGATACACCATTGGACAGTACAGCTTCGATATCAGTTTTACTACAAATGGAAATAACCCTTCTCATATTAAAAACAGCGTATTTAGATGCCTGATTGTAGGACAATGGTCAGTATTTAAATGGTCATAGCTGATTTGTCAGCCTTTAGTCCTTTGTGAACTCAGCTAATCTCTTTAAGCATATTTTAACGTGCTCTAAGCTCTGCATAAGTGGCTTTAATTCATCTAGGAGTTCAGATTATATCATGGAAGTAGTCCATCACTTCACATAGCCCCACATTAGCTTTCCTGTGATTGCCTAACCTTCCAGCCCTTCTGGTTTCCTCCATTGTGACAGACCACACCCCTATGGGACCTAATTAGGCTAAAATGTAATAGTAAATGGAGTTTGAGCCATGTAGCCCTATCTGCTACATCTACTTTAGAGGGTGCATTTTGTTATGCCACCTCTGTGACAGGCTGGACTTGCTTAAGATGCAAAAGGCCTGAATGTCACTTCTGTTTATTGATTTTTAAATCTTATGGAAGAAATAATCTGCAGCTGGTAGAGGCGGGAGAGGTGGTCAGGGGTAGGGAGGGGGTCGATGCCAGGTATGACTGTCTTTTGACCAGCCTAGTCTATTATAGAAATCTGTGATTTCAACCTTCAGCATGTGACAATCCATTATATATGTTTGCTTTTGGAAGGAAAAGGTCACAGACAAACTGGTATTTAAGATTAAACATGCACTCAGAAAGCTCACAAACCCAAAACAAACTCTGCATTGCAACTCAGTGTGTACATTTTTGAGAAAAGAAGAGATCAATCAATCTCAAACATCAATATCCGTTTGCATCCCTTTAGCCGCACACGTTTGCCAACTAATGAAATCTGTGCATGGCTCCCCTGTTATCGATCTTCGAGAGGCCCTAATTTGCCGCTTGAGATCAGGCAGCTACCTTTCTCTCCTCTCTCCCTCTCTCACCTTCTCTCTCTATCTCTTTCTCTCTCATGCACACACATCTTGTCATGTGTAACACAGTCATGCCTTGGGCAGCATATTGAGCCGGCTGCAGCAGTGGGGAAATCCTGTAGGGCAAACTGTTTAGTGCAGTATCTGAAGTCGTTAGATATGATTAATAATGTGCTGAGAGCGGCTGTAAGCCATCAAACAGCTCATCATAAGAACATATCACCTAGTAATTACACATTCACATTTACTCATACATTTATATCTGCCATTTTGGACTGGAGATACTAATCAAAGTACTTTAGAGCTCAGAGAGAGGATGAACTGGAAATTGAACGGGATGAATGGGGGCTGGATATTCCAGCAACCCTTTTAAGTATAAAGAACAACTCTGATAAAATCAGTATAGCTCTGATGAAGGCCAACAGCCAAAACCTGTGACAATAAAAGTGTTCTTTAGATTGTTTTAAGGACTTCTAATACCTTTCTCCTGCACCTTGGAGAAGCTGAAGTGTTATTTTTCTGTTAACTTGGCAAGGCAATGCAAGGCAAATTTACCATTCAGAAAAGAAGCAAATCAAAAGTGCTTCACAGGGACATGAAAAGCTTTTCAAACAAGGTTAAATGGTCAGTGTTACACAATCTACAGACCTGTATGTCCAAACACGTGTAAATACATGCACTGTGGGTTTGACCATGCAGATGGGCAATTATACAGTACACACAGAGAAACTTGACTTTAAAGGAGACATATTATACCCTTTTAAGACAAGCTTAAATTGGTCTCAGAGGTCCCCAAAACATGCCTGTGAAGTTTGTTGCTGAAAAAAACACTCCAGTTTAGGGTTTTTGTACGTTTAAAACCCCCTCTATTTCAGCCCTTCTCAGAACGAGCCTTTTCTGTGTCTGTGGCTTTAAATGGTAATTAGCTGTCTGACTCTGCACCTGACTACACCCCTCTCAGAAAATGGATGCAGTATTCCTGGTACTACAGACACTTTAATCCAAAGTTTAGAACTTGACTGGGATTTGAACCATCAACCTCCCAGACTGTACTCAGCAGGATAACCCACTGAGCTATCCAGCATCTCAGCTGGTAGTTGAGAGGATCAGTAGAGAAGGGCAGAACTTTCCTCCAAGTGGGGGAGGGCCAACCAAACCTTTCAAACCGTTCTCAAATATGAGAACAGCTTGTTTCAGCACACATTTTCTGAAAGGTGGAGAAAGGGGGGGGGGATGGATTTTTCTGGTATTTGAGGGGATTGTGGACAGGCCAGGGGCACATATTTGTGTTAGAAAAGCCTGAACAAGTGATTTTTGCATAATATGTCTCCTTTAATATATTCTGGTATACTTACAGGCCCCAATTAAAGAAAAGTTGGGACACAGTGTAAAATGTAAATAAAGATCAAATGCAATGATCTGCAAATCTCATAAACCCATTTTTTATTCACAATAGAACATTAACAACATCAGATGTTGAAAGATATTCATTTTACCATTTCATGAAAAATATTAGCTCATTTTAAACAGTGTTGCAAACTCAGTGACTTTGTTGCTATATTTAGCGAGTTTTCAGTCCCCTATTACGACTCTTTTTTTTTTTTTTTTTTTTTTTGCAAAAAAGTGTCTGGAAAAAAAATTAGCAACATTTTCTGGTGTTATTGGAGACTTTTTGAGACTGACGTGGAAAACACTTGTTGTTCTTCCTCCTCTCAGTGAGCAGTGGGTGCTGCTGTGGGCCCCTCCCCATCCCAGAGGACTCACAGGCAGCCCAGTCCTTACACAGCAGTCCCTCTCAGCATCAGTCAGAGCAGGAGACACTCACCCCTCCATGTCCAGACTGAAAATTAACCACACCGTGAAGCCACCTTGACATTATTTTCTATTGTGTCCTTTTGGTCCATTTAGATTGTTAATGTAGATTGTACACAAAAAGAAAACATACTATAAATGTTATGGTTAAAAATGTTCATGTTTCACTGTGAATTATTGTAGGCTCTTAAGTGGACCATATGGTTTAAAACTAAACCTAGCTAACTATCTAAAAATATATAAATTAAAAAGACTTAAAATTTTAACTAACTTCACCAGAGTATCTCTTTTTGGTCATTTTTGCCCGTCCCAAGTCCAGATAAAGGACGAGGGTTGGAATTGTGAAGCTATAAAAAAAAAAAAAAAAAAAAAAGAATCAACAGAAGAAAGTTTATGTGTAGTTCTAAACATACAGTGCTTAACAAATTTATTAGATCACCTGTCATATTGGTCTCAAAGACCATCCAGCATCATAAATTGCTTTAATGCGCACTCTTTCATTTTCAGTGAGCTCTCCACGTTTTACCATTTTGACCAGGAATGAGGGATTTCAAACTGAATTCACCCAAATTTGAGCCGGCTCACTGGGCTTCTCTGAGAAATCAGAAATTAATCAACCATAACATTCAACCACTTAAACTAATTTTTGACGACTGAGGAATTTTCTCAGCATGGAGATGGAACATATATGATCACCAGCCACATACACAGATGACCCTTCTGGCTGCCATGAATGCAGCGTGTGATTACATCACATCCTGCAAAGGCTGGATAAGACACTCTAGAAGATTCTTTCCACGCTGCATCGTGAGAGAAGATATTCGTTGTGATGTGGATGAGAATTTGTGGCCCAACAGACAGGAATGTCAGGAGGTGTAGGAAGACTGCCCTGTCATTCCTACAGCACTGCATGTACAGTTTTCCCTAAGGAGATTGTCCTATGTTCACATTTCTACTTTTGTTTTTTGCTTTTTTTGCTTTTTTTCTTTGTGCTATGCAGTGCTGTCTTTTTCTTTCTATATCGCAATGACATGGTCTGTCAACAAATTACAGTACAAACAGTAAAAGCGTAAATGTGAATCTTGTCCAGTCTCTTGTGATCAATCTCCCACATACACTAAGTTGTAACTTACAATTTACAATAATTGTCATCAAAACTTTAGCCATAGTTTACATCAGAACATCCCTCCTGAGTACACTGTTATATTGACAACATGACTAAGCAATTTGACTGTCTTATCTGTACACAATGACACAAGGACTTGTCATTCTGATGGCACTGACATGTTCATTGACACAGATATTTACTTTTGAGAGATGAACTAAGGATTCTGAGCAAGAGACTGGCTTTTGCTGTTTGTACGAATTGTTTGAGAAATGCACTTACTGTTTTGCAAATGTCGAGGATGATTCGAGAAATGTACCAAAGTGACTGAGAAAAACTGTAATCAAGAAATATTAATGTGCTTTACTAATTTTTACAGTTTTTTGTAAATCAGTAAATCTTAAAATTCATGGATAACAATAATAATAGAGATTTTAGCATTAAAAATATCATTTAGGTTAAAGAGCTTCTACATATTGTTATATGAACCATTGCAGAAACATAAAAAAATGATTTTGGTAATTACTAGTGTTGTTAATTTAGTTAATAGTTTAGTTAATTTAAACTTTACTTTGGTTAGGGTTAGGGTGGTCTAATAAATTTTTTAAGCATTGTATTTAGGGTGTTTTTTACTCATTTTTGTCTCTCTCATGACTTTATTCCTCTCTCCTACAGCATCCATTACAGTTAAATGCTTATGGACAATTACTCAAATTAGGTGATGATGTCATTTTGTGACTTCTCATGACATTTAGGTCTGCCAATAGCTTCTTTCCTTCCTGAGGAATTGGCAACACTGATTTTAAATTTGATGGCAGCAAAACATCTAAAAAAAAAAAAAAAAAAATAGGGACATTGAAACAAAAAGCTGGAAATAGTAAGTGGTACTAATGAACAGCTATAGGAAAATTTTGCAACTAATTAGGTTAATTGGCAATAGATCGGTAAGAGGACTGGGTATAAAAGGACCATTTTAGAGAGGCAGAGTTTCTCTGAAGTAAAGATGGGTTGAGGTTGACCAATCTAAAAAAACTGCATCTAAAATTGAAACTTCCAGAATTCCTTGTCAACACAGTTCACTGAGCCAATCACAAGTGTAAGTTAGAGCTGTAGACTGTAAAAAGAAGTGGACAAAGCCTGTGTGACAAAGCCAGATTACAATAGGCGGATTCAAACAGCCTTCGAATTCAATCCGTGGTGGCCTCCATATTGAAATCACTGTCTCACCCAATCTTTGGATCAACCCAACAGCAGACAAGAGCTGAGCTGGACTTCCTGTCAGTTAAGATATATCACTAAAGGTGGTCTTCTGGTGGTAGCGTCTTTCTATCAAGCTATCTGTCAATCAAATGAGATGCGCCAATCAGTGCACAGTAAGTTTTTCCCTTAATATAATCTAAACAATTGTGGTCCAAAAAAATTCACCACCCGTACAGTGAGAGAACATGAAAACATTAGCTAATGAGACACACTTGGTTTTCTGGACCAGGCTTTGACCGGCTTTTAACGTGTTGTGTACGTGTACCTTTTCTGCAGCCAGTCTCAAGTGTACAATCGCTATATTGCAATTTTT